>NC_140381.1:10285000-15137500 GCF_054491055.1 Hypomesus nipponensis
TTCCCCTTCCTCTTCCAGCACATCAGAGACGGCATCAACATCCGGCAGACGTGCAACCTCATCTTCAGCCTGTGTCGCTACAACAACCGCCTGGCTGAGCACGTGGGTTCTTCTGCACGCACACACACACACACACGTATACACACACATGCTTGACATGTATACACACACGCTCATCACATGCACACGCCCAACGGGTATAGAAACACACTTGACCTGTGCCCACACACAGACGTGACAAACTCCCAGTGGTGTTTCACCTTTTAAAGGGGTCTTGTTTCCCTCGTCTGTTGCAGATTGTGTCCATGCTCTTCACTTCCATCGCCAAGCTCACTCCTGAGGTAAGCAACGTCGCAGAGAGCGCCTGTAAGCTCACAAGACAGGAAGTTGTTTTCCAAGAAACGAAAACAACCCCCCCCCCCCCCCCCCCCAAAAAAAAATAGCTTCTTTGCCTGTTTTTACAAAAAAGTTAATAAATAATCCTTTCTTGTGAACATGAGTTTTTCTTGTAATAACAGGATACGAAACTGTGTTTACGAGACGGGAAGTGACCGTTTGTTTGTTTGTACAAAGTCCATTTCACCCACGGCTTCTCCCCCTCCCTCTCTCCCCCTCCCTCTCTCCCCTCCCTCCTCTGCCCCAGGCGGCCAACCCCTTCTTCAAGCTGCTCACCATGCTGATGGAGTTTGCTGGCGGTCCGCCCGGCATGCCCTCCTTCGCTTCCTACATACTGCAGAGGATCTGGGAGGTCAGCGCTCATGTTCCTTCACTCCTACACGCACGCACACACACACACACACACGCACACACACACGAGAGCGTATGTGTTGTGGCTCACTCGGTAAACTCACGCCCTCATCCGGCTCACTCCATGGCCTCGCTCGCTGAGCTTACTGACTTCTTAAGAACTTGAGTCACTCGATAACTCACTGAAATCCTGAAAGTCCTCATCTCCTCATCCATTGTGTGTGTGTGTGTGTGTGTGCGTGCGCTCCCCCAGGTGATTGAGTACAACCCGTCCCAGTGTCTGGACTGGCTGGCAGTGCAGACTCCCAGGAACAAGCTGGCCCACAGCTGGGTGCTGCAGAACATGGAGAACTGGGTGGAGCGCTTCCTGCTGGCCCACAACTACCCCCGCGTCCGCACCTGTAAGAGCCCCCGCCCTCCTCCACCTCCCCCCTCCACCTCGTCCTTCTATCTCCCCCAGTCAGTGGAACAGTGAATGTTTGCTTAGGCCAGGTTGCAGGAGAATTGTTCCTCGAGGTTTTACTGTGGGCGACTACAGAATGACTGACTTTCTTCCCCATGTCCTTGCCCATGTAAGGTCACAGTAGTGTCAGGTAAAATTACAGTTGTCTGGTTTTTAATCAAGTTTCTTTTTAAGGTGCCCCTGTTCCTTTTGTATGGTACACATTTTTTTTTAATTTATTGGATTACAATTTTTGTTTACTCTGCCCGTCTCCCTCTCTCCTCCCCTCTCTCTACCCCTCCCTCTCCACCCCTCCCTCTCCTCTTTCCTCCCCTCTCTCCACCCCTCCCTCTCCTCTCTCCACCCCTCCCTCTCCTCTTTCCTCCCCTCTCTCCACCCCTCCCTCTCCCCTCTCGCCCCTCTCTCCTCCCTCTCTCCACCCCTCCCTCTCCTCTCTCCTCCCCTCTCTCCACCCCTCCCTCGCCCTTCTCTCCAGCCGCGGCCTACCTCCTGGTCTCCCTCATCCCCAGCAACTCGTTCCGCCAGATGTTCCGCTCCACGCGCTCCCTGCACCTGCCCACGCGCGAGCTGCCGCTGTCGGCCGACACCACGGCCGTGCTGCACCAGGTGTACACGCTGCTGCTGGGCCTGCTGGGCCGCGCCAAGCTGTACGTGGACGCGGCCGCCCACGGCACCACCAAGCTGGTGCAGTACTTCAGCTTCATGACCTACTGCCTCATCTCCAAGACGGAGAAGCTCATGTTCTCCGCCTACTTCATGGACCTGTGGAACCTCTTCCAGGTACGGGGGGTGGGGTGGGGCGGGGCGGAGAGAGGAGGAGGCGGGCGGAGGGCGGAGGGGGTGGAGTCGGGTTGGTCAGTGGAAATGTGAAAATGTGTTCTTTCACCGACTGAGTTTGGGATCGGTTAAAAAGCCGTTGCTTGAAGAGAAGGGTAAAGATGAACTTTTACAACCCTAAATTTGACCCTTATCTTCTTTGTTTGGCATTGATAAGTCATATGATCGCACATCGAAGAAGTATAGTTGCTATGTTATTCAAAATCAAACCAAATGAAATGTGTCATGCTGTTTTGTAGGGGTGGGGGGAACAATCGATACAGTGATGTATTGCAATAATGTTTTTTTGTACGTTATTTTAAGCCATAAAAACTAAAAAAGGTTACTTTTATTTGAGTGAGAAAAAAAAAATCTGTTTTTGAGATAATCTTACAGATATTGGCGCACTGCTGTTTTTGAGAGGACAAACGTAGCAACATTAGTTTGACACTTGTTTTGTTGCGTCAGCATGGCAGATCCAAACGATATTCGAGTTGCGCCACAGAATTTCAAATCTAAAGTAAGGACTCACTTTGGATTCAACAGAATTGCAGGGAAAAAAGAACTTGACATGTCTCACGCCAGTGTAACCCGCAATGTTTTACATTAACATCATTTATAATGAATGAAATGTTGCTGAATGATTGAAGGGCTAGACAACAAACGTTCTAATGAAATAATCACCGACTAAAAACACGGAAATGAATGACAGATTGATTGAAGGCAAGCTAATTATCCGACCTTGCCTTTAGATCCGTAGCACCATCTAGCGACCACTACGTGTCAGTAACAACGTCCCTGTCTGTCTTTAATTTAACACTGGTACACAGATTAATAATAGTAAATTCACTGTGTTGTGCTGCTTGGTCTTAGTTTAGGCTAATTATGGTTAACATTCAAATTGAACTTCAGCAATAAAATGTGAAAAGCTTTAAATGGAATTATTAATGTGGTTTGTTCATATTTAATGTATTGGGCAAAATATTGTATTTGAAAGGAAAACAGTATCGTAGTCTATAAAAATAATTTAAAAAATCACAATACAAATCACAACACAGAAAGGATCGCGAGAATCGCAATATGTATCGGAAAGTATTGCAATAATATCGTATCGTGAGGTCCCTTGCAATTCCCAGCCTTACTGTTTTGTCATGCAGCGCCCACGCTTTCCGAAAGTTGCACTATCCTGATTTGACATCATGGAAACGTCACCTCACCTTTCCCTTCCTACGTCTCCACCCTTTCCACACAAACCTCCTCTCCCCCTCCAACACCCTTCCAGCCCAAGCTGTCGGAGCCGGCCATCGCCACCAACCACAACAAGCAGGCGCTGCTCTCCTTCTGGTACAACGTGTGCGCCGAGTGCCCGGAGAACGTGCGCCTGGTGGTGCAGAACCCGGCCGTCACCAACAACATCGCCTTCAACTACATCCTGGCCGACCACGACGACCAGGAGGTGGTGCTGTTCAACCGCGGCATGCTGCCCGCCTACTACGGCATCCTGCGGCTGTGCTGCGAGCAGTCGCAGGCCTTCACCCGCCAGCTGGCCTCGCACCAGAACATCCAGTGGGCCTTCAAGAACCTGACGCCGCACGCCAGCCAGTACCCCGGGGTGAGTGGGCGCGCGGGAGGGGTCGGAGGAAGAGTGTGTGGGGCGGGGGGTTGGAGAAAGAGTGTGTGGGGGGGGGTGATTTGTTGGAGTGTGGGTGATGGGCGGGGGGGGGGGGGGGGGGGGGAGGGTGTAATGGAAGTGAGGGGGGGGGGGTGATTTGTTGGAGTATGGGGGGGGGGGGGTAATGGAAGTGAGGGGGGGGGTGATTTGTTGGAGTGTTGGTGATGGGGGGGGGGGGGAATGGGAGTGAGTGGGGGGGGGGGAGGGTGTTGTCTGAGTGAGTAGTGTGAATCAGGGTGCGTTGGGTACGATGCTTTGTGCGTCCTCAACGGATCCCTCCGCCCGTCCTCTTCATGGCCTGTTTGTGTGTGTGTCCCCCCCCCCCCGTCTCCCTGCGCCGCCCCCTGCAGGCGGTGGAGGAGCTGTTCAACCTGATGCAGCTGTTCGTGGCGCAGCGCGCCGAGCCGGCCGAGCTGCGGGAGGAGGAGCTGGAGGACGTGAAGCAGTTCAAGAAGACCACCATCAGCTGCTACCTCCGCTGCCTGGACGGCCGCTCCTGCTGGACCACCCTGATCAGGTGCGCGCACGCTCGCACGCTCACTCCTCGACACACACACACACACACACTCACTAGCACTCACTCACTCACACACACTCACACACACTTGTTCACATTCTAAGCTGCGAGTGGATGGACATTCTTTATGGGTCTTCCTGAACACATTACACCGGTGCTGGCACACACACTCATGCACGCACGCACTCACACACACACTCCCAGCGACGAGGTCGATGAACCCTCCTTCGGGACGGTGGGCTGGTAAAACACCCTCTTCCCATTTTCCTTCCAGTGCCTTCCGTGTTTTACTGGAGAACGACGAGGACAGACTGCTAGTGGTCTTCAACCGAGGACTCATATTGATGACGGAGGTACGTTTGTGACCTGCACACACACACACAGCAACAAACTTGCCCGGTTGTATGAATGCTCATTTTCAACCCGAGTTCATGGAAACAGTGGAATATTCGTATTCATATTGTGAGACGAGGTGACGCATTAGGGGATATCCTCCTTTATTCTCTCTCTCTCTCTCTCTCTCTCTCTCTCTCTCTCTCTCTCTCTCTCTCTCTCTCTCTCTCTCTCTCTCTCTCTCTCTCTCTCTCTCTCTCTCTCTCTCTGTCTCTCTCTCTCTCTCTCTGTCTCTGTCTCTGTCTCTGTCTCTCACTCTCATCCCTCCTCCTTCCCTCTCAGTCCTTCAACACACTGCACATGATGTACCACGAGGCCACCGCCTGTCATGTGACCGGGGACCTGGCTGAGCTGCTGTCCATCTTCCTGTCCGTCCTCAAGGCCACGCGGCCCTACCTGCAACGCAAAGGTCCGCTCGCCTCACTTCCTGTTTCCCTCGTGAACCCCCCCAGGAATGAGTACAGTATTGATCTAAAGCCCACTGTTTTTATACACATAGTTATTTGAACAATCCATAGGGGTAATGGTTTAAAACTCATAAAGGGTTTAAAACAGTTTAAAACATCGAGGAAATTAGTATAAACACATGGGTATTTGTTTAAAACACAGGGAATTGGTTAAAACACAGGGAATTTGTAAAGAATGGTTAGGGAATACATTTAAAACATATGGGATTAAGTTTAGCCTGGCAATTATTTCAAATTGGAGTTTGCTTAAAATGTTTATTCTCCTGTAAACCAGAATCAGATAGACATGTAATATTTACATTAAGTCCTTTTTTTCACTCTGGATAAGAGCTTCTGCCAAATGTAGTATGGACATTTGTGACCTCTTTACGAGCTGTGGTTTAACCTGTGTGACCGCCGACCTCTGTCCAGACGTGAAGCAGGCTCTGATCCAGTGGCAGGAGAGGATCGACTTTGCCCACAAGCTGCTCACCCTCCTCAACTCCTACAGCCCCCCCGAGCTCCGCAACGCCTGCCTGGGTAGACGGCCTCCCTCCTTCTGTCTCGCGCGTTCTCTCTGCCTGAATTCTGCTCGTCTCCCTTCCTACCACAGCTTTTAACACTTGACTGTTCTCTCTATATTGTGTGTCTGTGTGTGTGGCTGTGTGTGTCCCAGACGTCCTCAAGGAGCTGGTGCTGCTCAGTCCCCATGACTTCCTGCACACCCTGGTGCCCTTCCTGCAGCACAACCACTGCACCTACCACCACAGCAACATCCCCAGTGAGTGCCCCCGACACACTGTGAAGATCATCTCTTTTCTCAAGTCATGCACAGAGTCGTCGCATTCAAAGAAAGTACTATCGTTTAATGCTCGCCAGCAAGGAGACAAATGTGATCGCCGTTATCCAAAGTTGTCTGGTTCTCTCGTCTTACTGTAAGACCATTTAAAGATATTGGTGAGAAGTCCCCTCCCCTGGATATCAGCTGTCAAGGTGATCGATCCCAGAGGTGGCGTGCGCGTGTGTGCGCGCGTCCCTAGCAGGGGAAACTTGGAGTTCTCCGACCCTAGACTCGACCAGATGGTTTACTTAGTACAGATAAGGTTAAACATATTTCTGGCATCTCTAGGAAGATAATGGTAAGCCTAGGGCCGTGTGTTTACGTAAGCCTAGTGTTATCTATAGTTCATGTGGTGGAGGAGGGGGTTCTCTGCTGACAAGGAATGCTTAGCACCAGTATTATCCAGTATAAAATGTTACATTCTTAATTGCTCCGACACACACACAAGGAACACTGAATTCCAAACCTCTTTTTTGACTCTCTATTTCAGTCAACTATTCGTATTCTCTATTTCAGTCAACTATTCGTATTCTCTATTTCAGTCAACTATTCGTATTCTCTATTTCAACGTACTATTAGTATTGATATGTCTTTTTTTTATTTATTATGTACTCGTTCCTATTTTGTTACTATTATGATAATCATATCTTCTGATATTATTAGTCCCAGCTATGATGGACGATGTTTCTGTTCGGTGCTCACTGACTGTGTGTGTGTGTGTCCCCGCACAGTGTCGTTTGGGCCCTACCTGCCCTGCAGAGAGAACATCAAGCTGATGGGGGGCAAGAACAACATCCGCCCCCCCCGGCCTGAGCTCAACATGTGCCTCCTGCCCTCCATGGTGGAGACCAGCAAGGTAGGGAACACCCCCCCCCCCCCTCACCCACAGCAGTAGCTTCATCTCGGACAAACCAAAATAAAGACTGTTCTATATTTTTATATATAAAACTAAAAGCTTAGTTTTATATGTAAATGTGTGTCTGTGTATATATATATATATATATATACAGTGTGAGTGTGAGTTGTTATCTATATATATATATATATATATATATATATATATATATATATATATAGATAACATATCTGTGTGCATATAGTTTTAGGCGATGGTGTGTGACGTGTGTGTGTGTCTGCCTTGTAGGGAAAGGACGAGGTGTATGACAGGATGCTCCTAGACTACTTCCTGTCCTACCACCAGTTCATCCACCTGCTGTGTCGGGTCGCCATCAACTGCGAGAAGTTCACCGAGACCCTGGTCAAACTAAGTATGCTGGAGTGTGTGTGTGTGTGTGTGGAGCCTGTGTGTTTGTGTGGTATAAGTTATTAAAGGTTGTGTCTGGTGTGATTGTGTTCCCAGGTGTCTTGATAGCCTACGAGGGCTTGCCTCTTCACTTGGCCCTCCTCCCCAAGCTCTGGACCGAGCTGAGTCAGTCTCAGGTGAGACAAACCAGCACGCACACACACACGCGCGCGCTGAAATACACATCTTCAAATACACACTCACACGCAGCAAACACTCACACATTCAAACAGAGAGACCCACGAAAACACATCTCCAAACGCGCACCCACCCAGGCACTCGACGACACACGCACATCAAACCCCAGCTCAATCCCATCCTCCTCTTCCCCCCTCCCGCCTCTCCTCCTCGGTGGCGGCGGCGGCAGTCGGCGCTGGCCAAGACGTGTGTGAAGCTGCTCTGCGAGGACCCGGCCTTCGGCGAGTACATCAAGTGCATCCTGATGGACGAGAGGACCTTCCTGAACAACAACACAGCCTACTCCTTCCTCAGCAGCTTCCTCCACAAGGTAGGTCGTCCAGGAGCCGGGGGGACAGACCCCACCATGTCCTGCGGCTCTCCCCCAGCCTGCGGACGGCAAGCTGGGGCCAGCCAGGACACGAGACCAGGGTGTCCTCCAGGGCTAGTCTGGAGACTTGAGTCCCTCAGCGGAAGATGCAGTGCTTGTTGTTCAAGAGGAACATGGTTGTTTCTCGTGTCGGCACTTTGTCTTCATTATAGATAGGAACATACATTAGAATTTTCTGCTGGAGTTTGTTTTATTTTAGAGGTTACTTTTGCGCGTTTAGGTCCATGAAAGTGATCTTTTGACGTGTTTCAAAATTTGGAACAGTGGATTCGTTTTGCACAGACATTATTTTCCATTGACTGGCAACCGTCTTAGAAAACCCTCTTTATCTACGAAGACCAGAGCAGTCATTGACAGACTCGTGAATTCATAACAGGAAGAAGGGATTTGTTTTTGATGTTTTATCTTATCCGGCATCTTTGATGTCTGTTTTATTGAGTTACTATTGGCAGTAACACCGTCATGAGTGCGAAGAATCATAAATCCATTATAAATGGAGCATCTTGCCAGGATTGAAACCCAAGCAAATGAGGTTTAACTGTGTGTGTATGTAAGGACCTGAAGTCTCCTCAATAATAGTAAACTAAAGGGGCTGTTTTTATGGGTTTGCGGTCAGGGGCGGAGCCAGACAATGTCGACATTTGGGGCTGAGCCCAAACCTTGAACTTAGAATGTGCGCACGTTTTCCCGCGCAACATTTTTGCACTTTAATTTGATTGCAAAATACCGTTCAAATGTTTGGCCATACTGTCCAGCCATAAATTGCATCAAGGGTTGGGATAAGGAGTTGGGTGTAGTTTTAGGGTTAGGGTTTGAAGCCAGGGCTAAGGGTTAGGTTAAGTGTTGGGATTTTGAATGAGACTGAATCGTGAGTCCCCACGAGGATACTTGTACAGACTGCGGTGCGTCTCTCCCTCCCTCAGGTGCAGAACCAGGTGCTGTCGGGCCCCAGCTGTGCCAACCTCACCAGCCTGCTGGTGACCAACCTGCTGAACGAGTACCGCAGCCTGCAGCCTGAGCTGGCTGCCCACCACCAGGAGCTGAGCAAGACCAGCGGGCTCCTCAACGCCGTTAGTACCCCCACACACACACACACATCTCCTCTCTCCTCACCCTAAGGGGTACGCTAGAAAGAGGGGGTACACTCCACACTCGATTCAAATCTCACATTTTTCAGATCTGGTAATAAAGCGTTCCATGTATAGCGCAGCGAGTGACACACAGGGCTTCGCAGTTCATTTCACAGAGAAGGAGGAACGATATAACGGAAATCTCTTCAAACATCAACACGGTTCTCAGGGTGTAATTCTTCCTTCCCCCCCCCCCTCCCCGGCAGGACTTGCGAGTGTTGGCGCTGATGTTGTCGGTCCACACCCCCCAGGCCCTGGACCCGGCGCTGGGTCCCGCCCTGCAGGAGCTGCTGGCCATGTGCCGGGCCTGCGTCCAGCAGCGCAGCGCTCTGGAGCAGGAGGCCAAGGAGCGCAAGGCCAAAGGTTCGGGGCGGAGAATAATAATAAAAAATAAACAAATAATAAAAAAATTGGAAACCAGGAAGTGGAGTAGGATTGGACTAATCTTAGTCAAGTTTTATTGTACTTTTTTTATGATATTTGTATTGCTTTCAATCACCCAACTGACAATGGTTGCATAAAGAAACGACCCTTGGACGGTCCTGTGTTCCTTTTTTACTGATCTGGTGTAATGGTACTGTTCATGAAATCACTGAAGGGATTGTCAGTCAAGTTAACGTTTTGCAAAGCTTGAATACTCATCTCTGTCTCTTTTTCTCACCCAGCGGAGGAGGAAGGCGCCACACCAGTGAAGCGCCGGCGGATGAGCAGCGACGACGACCGCCCCGTGGAGGGAACCAGCGCGGGCACGGCTGGGGGTGGCTCCCTGCCCGCCTGCGCCCCCTCCACCTCCGCCTCCACGCTGCCCCCGTGCGCCGAGCTGAAGCCCGAGGCCCCGGAGGCCCTGACGCCCGCCAGCACCTCCGACACGGAGACCCGGGACTCCTCCTCCCTCATCGACCCGGGCACCGAGCACGACCCGCCCTCGCCAGACCCCGCCGCCGCCAACAACAACAACAACGGCGCCGCCGTTGACTCCTCCCCCAAGGAGGAGAAAATGGAGGCCTCCTCGTCGTCCTCCTCGTCCTCCTCCTCGTCCTCCTCGTCTTCGGTGCCGGAGAGCGGCGAGCCGTACGGACGAGGGCAGGAGGCGCACTCGTCCCAGTCTCAGCCGATGGCAATGGGAGGAGAGGACGAGGAGAGGCGGAGGAGGGGAGGGGAAGCCTCTTCGGCGGCGACCGAGGAGACGAGGGACGAGGAGGCGGGCCCTAAGACTTGCGGCGGCTCGGCCACGCCCACCTCGGAGGAGCCGGCCTTCCCATCGCCCCTGGGCCTGGTGGGGGAGGGGCCAGAGACTCCGGGATGCAATAGCCACGCCCCCTCTCAGGCTCTATCGAACGCTGCCCCGCCCCCAGACACGCTGGACATGCTCTACAGGACGGTGGAGGCCACCATCGCCGTGGTTACCAAACTATCCGGGAAAGGGCCCTGCCCGTCCTCGTCATGACATCCTCACCATCATCCGAGGCGCCACATGCTCTTTTAAAAAGAATTCTCTTTTTTCCACATTATTTTTTTTCTTTTTCTGAAAGAATTATGCTCTTTGTTAACACTTCCTTTCCCTACTTTTGTGTTCATCTTCTGTCGGCTCCTCGCTGCCCTTTTACGTTGGGCTCTGCTACCGATGCCAGTCCAACGTGCATACGGTCGCTCACTTGACCTCATCTCCTCTGCAGCTTCGATGGCAGCCGCAGTGTACAGTACCCTCCGAGAACGACCTCGGACAAAAACATGCACAGCCTACAATCCACTGGGATGAAAAGATAGTTAATTGAGCTATAGCACATTTTTTTTTTACAAGAGCAACAAAAGAACAGACATTCATTTTGTTCTTTTTTGGGGGGGTTCTTTTTTTTTTTTTTTTTTTACTGATTTCTGAGTTCCATTTGAAGTGAGTTATTTGTTTTAAGGTTGCTGTAACGGGGAAAGGTTTACAGAAAATTTTAGTCTCTTCTGTATGTAATTTAATTTTATTGCATTTTTACTGTGTATAAAATTGTGTCCTCCGTGCCAGTTTTGTACTTATTGACGAGGCAAAACTTGCCTTGCTTCTTTCTGTGGTTAATATCCAAACTAAGTTTACTTGTACATTAAAAGAGAACCACAAGAAACTTGATTCTGTAAAGAATCCTCTCTAGTTGTTGCCTGAAGGTGTATATGAAAACTATATATATATATAAATAACTTTATATATATATGGAATATATAAAATGGTGCTTTATTTGACACGATATCTGTGGTTGAAATAAAGCACACTTGATGTAACAGTTGGAGCTTTATTTTATTTACTGAAATACATTCCATAATCTATTATGTTATTTTGCTTCTTCTAGTGTTCTGTTCTTGGTTTATTTGAATAGATGATAAATTAATAAAAAATACTAATATGAATAATTATGAACCAAACTACATGGAGCAATGATATTTATTTGGGTCTGTCACCACACAGCAAAGTACGTGGTCACTTGCATTCAGAAACACACATCGTAATTTAACAGAATGCTGACAAGGTCCCCAAAACAGTGTACTAACTAGTTTATAGCCTCACTCTCATTTTTATACAGTTCTTCCATTGCAAACGTAATACAAGCACTTTTTACAGGTCAAGATGGTCATTGTCTTGAATGGGGAATTTTACCACCAAATTCAAACAATTTTCAAAATGAAATGGTTAGCCCCTATCATAATGGCTCCATTTGTTGTGCCTTAATTAAGTTTGCTGCTGACATTGCTTTGGTGTTTTACCAGAGAATGAAACAATTTCACACTAGATTAGGAGATGATATTTAAGGTTTAGTGGACGATGCTAAATGCAGTTACCATCTCCTCAAATGGCGCTTTGTATCCTTTACTCTCTTAAACTGTAACATTGAAGTATTTTATTTTATGATTGTTCAAGTTCCGAGATGTTCTAGCTACAAGGTCTGTACAAATAATTACACATATTTTATGTTAATGTATTTGTCAAACATTAACGTCATAGTTCTTTACAAAATAACTTGTTAGGTTAACAAACATTTTCAACAGAGTTTAAATGATTAGTATACTCGGTGTGTTTTTTAGGTGCTGATATATTTATGTTCATATTTTTACAGTCTGGGTTATTTTAATAATATATATTGTACAGTTACGGTGCAAGATTGCATATGAAAACCGGCATTGGGTTTTAAGGTAACCAAGCACATTTGAATCGTTTTAGAGAGTAGATGTTTGACTGTCGTCACTGTTCCTGTCCTTGTTCTGGCCGTTAAACTTAGCCTTCTTCTCAGTGCCATGTGAGCTCCAAACCTAAAACACATATATGCAAATGACTCACCTTGGAACGCAAACATCAGTGGATATTTTAAATCTAAAATCTTGTAACACTGATAGGTTCTCACCGGGTTTACATTTCCTGAGGTCTTTCTGTCTTGGTTTCTAGAGGGATGGAATTGTATTTTTGTTATACACGTAGTCATACAACATGCCCCATGTTCCCATTATTCAGTGCCTCTAGGTTTTGTCTTATTCATTAGCATCTTACTTACGTATAACTTTGATTGTCAATGGCAAAGCTCTCCCTGTCTGAATCCTCTGCATCTTTTTTCCTCCTTACGAACCTGGGTGAGATTTTTTTAAAGTTTAGTCTGTAGTAATTGAGTGATTCCATTCAGATGTGCTGCTGCAAAAAATATATATATTCAGACACAAAGGGGGACGAGGTAACTATCCTTTCGGAAAGGAGTTTTCAAACAGAAAATTCTCACTTGACAATTGTGTATGTCCCTATCAGAAGCAATCCCAGCATGCTCAGCCCCAGAAGGACTCCCAGGGCGATGACGGTGGCCTGGTTATCAGATGCTTCCACCGGATCGTCCTGCAAATCGTGCTCGAGCCCCGCCCCAAACACCTTCTCAAGTTCCGCCTTCACAGTGGCACTTTCACTTTGCAGCTTCCTGTGAATGACATCATATACAGGCACAGGGTGATGTGGCTGAGCTTCAGATAACTAACCTCAGATTACTTAGCATTCCAAATTGGAAACTGTTGACGTCAAGATCGTATTTAGTGTTTGCTCTGTTCAACGCCACTGTAAACTTTGCGTTTACAATAAAAACATTTACAACATTTTACGTTTTAGGACATGTCACCCTTACTTTTTAATCTCCTCAGCAGGGATGACTTTGTCTGTGATATCAGTGGCAATTATGCTCACAAACGTTTTGACGTCGTTCCTAAATGTTCTTGATTCAGCCTCTCCTCCGTTAGAGCTGGAGACCCTGATGACCCTCACGGTCCAGCCCAGCGCTCTCCCCAAAGACCTGGGAAGAATCGGAAAAGTAAAAAGAGGCAAGTTAAGAAGGGAGATGGACGAAGACAAACCACATGGAACAACACACCCTGTTCAGGGTTTTGATGAGACATTAATTTGTGTTCTCATACTCTTCCATCTCAGGGATTTTCTTCTCCACTACGTTGGTGGCTCGGTTGAGAGAGATGACCACTACGTCACTGCTGGCACTTCCCTGGACGTCGACCTTGGGGCAGAGCAGAGGGATTGTTCCATCAACTATTTTCACTGCGAGCTATAGGTGTGTTTTTAGGGGCTTTGACCCAATGACTTTCATTGAAAAAAAATTGTTAATTTAGGAGTCACTTTCAAAGTGCATAAAGAATGTACATCAAAAAAATCAAGGATCACAGTCAACTGAATTCCAACACGAGTATCAGTATTTTATCAAGCACTGTACAATAATATTTCTAATACAGTGTAAAATGCAAACAGTGAAGTCAACAAATGCCCCCAGAAGTGTTTGTGTTTACCACTGACCTGGACCATCGCTGTGGCCTGTAGGCCCAAAAGGTCTGTAGCCTTCATGGTCAAAGTGGTTGTCTGTCCTGCCAGTCCCACCGCTGACACCACATACACCTGACCAGTGGAGGGGTCCACGTCAAAGTAGGAGCTGGGCTCCGAGACACTGTACTGCAGACGCTCACTGTCACCACTGTCAGGGTCTGTGGCCTGAGAGAGAGACAGGATAAGTGTGTGAGTGTGTTTGCATTTGTTTATATATCGTTGTGGGGACAGTTGATTGCTGTGTTGCCTTGTAGTTGTTTTTTAGGTTTTCTAAAGGTTCATGATAAAATTGCACTGGATTATTCTGAATTGACTTCCATGCATTTTCAAGTTTCTCAGTGCAGAAGGTGTTACATTTCCCTACAGTTATATTTGACTGACCGACTGCTCTTGTTGTATCTATAAACTCAGCAGTGACAACCAAATTAGTTTTCATAACCTACCTTAACCTGTACAACAGGATACTTGTATGGGGCAATACTGAAGATCTTTGCTTGGTAGGTTCCATCAATAAACTTTGGGGCCTCGTTCACATCCTCAACCTCCACCCTAACCTAAAAGAAGTTGAAGAGAATAGAATTTACTAACTGTTTTTTTTTTTGTACTTAATACAACTCTTGTGTTGGCCAAGGTCTGCAAATAAACAATGGTTCTTACCAATGCAACTGCAGAGGTAGGGGGAATCCTTGTGTCTACTGCTTTCACTTCCAGGATGTACCAATCCTGGCTTTCCTTGTCGAGCTTCTCTTTCGTGAGGAGAGCTCCCTGAGGGTCTATGGTAAACAGGTCAGTGTGCGTCATGAGGACGTAAGAGATTTCATAGAGGCTGCTTCCCGGCGATGCCTTCACCACTCCCACCGCGGCCCCTTCCGGCTGGTTTTCGGCAACACTGAAGTTGTAGGAGGGGCTTCCGAAGGCCACACCTTCGCTAAGGCTGACAGTCATCAAGGAGACCAGACCACGTGCTATGAGATGGGAGGGTGACAACATAGACGTACGTCCACACAATTAAAAATGGTACTCAGCTGTTTGAGCTGTTGTATATGACATGATTACATTATGTACACAAACACTCCAGACAATGCACAGAAGTTCTGTGTGACTGCTGACCTGTGGAATTCAAGGGTGGCAGTCCGTGATCCTGTGCCATGACCGTGAAATCAAGAGCCGTGTCCTCTGTGACATCAGCAAGGTCAGATGCTATGGTTACAACTCCCATCTTATTATTCAGGGATAGATAAGTAAAGTTTCCTGCAGAAAAACTAGGGGGGAAATGAAAAGTCTTGATTATTTACTTTAATTCAATTTATCAATACAAATATAAATGTAATTGCAGTAGGAAAATGTATTTCTTATTTGGACCACAAACAAATTTCTGTACTTCAGAGGAGTTGTGTACAATGCATAGTTTGTCTCTCTTTTTCTCTGTGTGTATGCTTGCTTGTATATGCAACTGACCTGTAAGTAATGAGTGAGTTGTTGCCGATGTCCTTATCTGTTGCCAAAAGTGTCAACACCACGTCCCCAACTTTAGCGTCTTTTACCAGGATGCTTTTTGAGTAGATGGAGGCACTGAACACAGGTGTGTTGTCATTCATATCTGTGACACTCAGTCTGATAGATGTGAGGTTCTGGTGGATAAGGAGTTTAAATGACTTAAATTGAGCAGAAGCACTTCATTGAGTGGTCAATTTTGGGTGAACTGCACCTTTAAATTCATATTTTGTTTATGTCTGGTATCAGTACCTGTCTCCGGGGTGTCCCATTATCTGAGGCAACAATGACTAGCTCATAAACATCTTTGGTCTCTCGATCTAGCGGACCCACAACCAGCAAGGTCCCGTCCTTCGACACAAGAAACACAGACAGGCTGTTCAACACTGTTGTAATACAGCTAGCTAATCTCTTTTAGCAGAAAGATTCCTGTTTATCTGTTATCAAAGCTGGCAACCCAGGCAATCCAGGTTTATTAGCGGTTATGGAGGATATTTGATCTACCTTTCTGAATTGAAAGAGCGTGCTGGGTGAGGAGAGGGAGATTGTAACTTCAGCGTTGGCTCCCATGTCACTGTCCGTGGCCATGATACGGTGCACCTCTCCTGGGGTCGAGGCTGAGTATTCCCCCTCTGGTACAAAGATCGGGTCGGGAAGGTCAATGAACTGGGGGGTGTTGTCATTGTAGTCCAGGACGGTGATGTTGAGCTGGGCTGTAGAGTTCAGTCCATCCACAGGCTGGTCCACTGCTGTAACCTGAGAAGAGCAGGGAGAGGTTGAGCATGTATGCACTGTATTTGTTCATAAATAATGATGGCTTATGTGGTGACTTATCAAAGAAAGTTGCATTTTATAAAAAGGGATTCACCTAGACAGACAGAGGAGAGGGAAGGAAAGAGGAAGAAGGATTGTAAAAGGTGCTAATTCAGCATTGCATTGAAAATACTGTTGATGGAATACCAGGATTAACTTAAACTTCCACAAATAACTCGCTGACTCTCGTATTGACTGGAAACAGTTGTTACTGCTCTGCAAACATCATAAAATGCTAATCAGGGGCCTGCCTACATCATAAAAGGTAGGCTAAATCATGACTTTCTACAGTGCCTACATCAGCATGGCATCGTCATTTTATAGCCACCAACGGACTGTAATATGATGGGGTATGTCATCTATGTTTGCTTTGGAGCATAGGTGGGGAGGAGCTTGGATGTGTGTGATGGAAAGAGGTCCACCCATGCCCATTTAATAAGAGATGAAATCCAATTCTCTATACATGGATTCTTAGTCATACCCAGCAATTAGTTATACCATTGATTCGAGAGATTTTCTGAAAGATTGAACCCCAGCTATCATTGGAGTGTGTAGGAGTAAGAAGAAACAGAAGTATGATTCTGTGAGAAGTGTGGTTCTCTACCTGTAAAAGGTAGCTAGCCTTTGTCTCTCTGTCCAAAGTGGCATCTGTCTTAAGTGAAACAACGCCTTGTTTATTGATGTCAAAGATATCGTTGGTGAAGACAAAGTGTCCATTTGAGAATCCACCCTGAAGCATGAGATAGGGATCAAATAAACATGTTAGTCTTAGTGAATCAGGAGCGAGTCCCCATCCATGATAAAATGGAGTGATTTGAGCACTCCCACAAAATGTGGTGTGTCAACTTTTTCCAGTAGTCTATGATCACGCTTTGTCATTGTGGAAACCGTCTGTATGGATACATTGTGTAGTGTTTTGTCATTTCCCTTACCTCATCCACATCGGTGACCTCCAGGGTGACGATGGACGATCCGCCCGGAAGGTTCTCAGAGACTGCAACGTCGTAGCTCTCTTGACTGAACCGTGGTGGATTGTCATTCACATCCTTCACCCTCACCAACACGGTGGTCAACCCTTCCAGCGGGGGAGTCCCTCCATCTTCAGCCTTTACAGTTAGGCTGTACCCCATCACAGACTCATAGTCCAGACCTTGGGCCAGCTGCAGAACACCAGTGGAAGAGTCCAACTCAAAGACCGCGGGGGTCGAGGGCGGATCTTGTGCGACAACGCTATAGGATATTCTCCCGTTCAACCCTTCGTCCTCGTCTACAGCTGTTAGGTTGACTAGAGCAGTTCCCGTCGAGGCAGTTTCCAAGACCTCAACTTGATATTCTGACTTGGTAAACCGCGGAGAATTGTCATTGACGTCAGACACTTGGATGAGCAAAGAAGCGGTAGCTGATCGTATTGGGCGACCCTGGTCTTGGGCCTCCACCTTTAGGCTATACTCAGCCTGAGTTTCTCTGTCTAACGCACCGGTCAGGGATACTAGACCCGATTCTGGGTCTATAGAGAACTTCCCTTCCCCACCTTGTATGGAATAACGGACATGCCCATTGAAGCCATCGTCTGAATCAGTGGCGGTCATGTTGATCAGATCGGTTCCCACGTCTGTATCCTCAGAGACATTATGTGTGACAGAACTGGAACTGAAAACGGGACTGTTGTCATTGATGTCAATGACTTGGACCTCGACAGTTGCCTCATCGATGTTGGTGCCATCTGAGATGGAGATTCCGACCGAGTAGTTAGTTTGGCTCTCATAGTCCAGTTTCACCTTGGTGGTGAGTATGCCATTTGAGTCTATAGCGAATGTTTCAGTGTCAGTGAGGACCTGAAGTGTGACTGGGACTACTGGTGACACTGCTATGAAGCCCACCTGGAAACAGAGAAAATAGGGCTGGATTAGTGTATTATTCAAACCCCCTTACAGCGCGCAATGGCGCAGCCACAATGGACGACTTTATTTACATTTTGGTCATAAAGCAGACGCTTTTATCCAAAGCAACACAAATTCAACAGATTAAAGTAGGCTTAGAGCAGAACATCAATGATTGGAAGTACATGGTTTTTGTGGTTTGACTCAAGAATGACGGTTGACAAAGATGTCAGCTGACATGAACTCTTGATTCAGGTTCTTCAGTCATACCGCCCACTGAAAGAGTTTCTCAAATAACAACATGAAACAACTTGACTGCAGTCAAGCTTGGCATATTTGTAGAGGTAGGATGTCATGGCAGGGTGTGGAGAAGCACACCTTGAGGATGGTAACTCCTGGCTCTCTCTCCTCCTCAACGCTGCCATGGTAGCTACTCTGTAGAAACTGGGGTTTGGAATCCCCTGGCGCCAACACCTCCACCAGCACTGACGAGGAACGAGACAATACTCCCCCTGTTGGACAGATAAACAACAGCATGTGTAGAACTCGTCTTCAAACTGACTACAGTAGACTGTGTTGTCTGTTGTAAGACTGAAATATTTTTTCAATTTTTTTACTTTCAACAATTAGTTGATGATGTGATTTGATAAAGATCTACAACCTAAAGCATACACACAGGTCTTAACCATCAAGGATAGAACTATTTGAAGACCAGGAAAAGACATTGAAAAACACTCACCATCTCTGGCTGCCACATATAGAGAAAACTCTAGAAGCTTGTTCTCCTCCAAGGGAATGGTTTTAATTAGCCGGATCTCTCCGGTAGTGTCATTGATAGAGAAATAGCCCTCTTGGTTCCCCAAGTCTATGCTATACTTGACCAGTCCATTTAGACCAGCATCCGGGTCCGTTGCTTCGACCTAGGAATTGGTAAATCATGTAAATCATGAGTGAGTCATTGTGGAGGGTATTTATGGTGTTGTTACTATGTGGACAGTTTGTTACTGTACTATAACTCTTATCGTACATTGCACGGAGGAACATGCCCAGTGGTGACTAATTGAGGTCCCAGGTTTGATAGGCTATCAACCCCTTGAGTTCTCACCGTGGCAACTAGCATTCCCACAGTCTGGTTTCGAAACACCTTGCCCTCATACTTGGAACTCCCAAAAAGTGGACTGTTGTCATTCTCGTCCAGTAGAGTTACATTGACATCAGCGGATACAACACGGTTGGGCGTGTCCGCTTCCTGTGCTTCGATCTGAACATTAAGAACAGGGGGAAATTACCGGGGGGCGTTCTTTGACATACCCAACAGTGCCCTTTGGCACTGACAGTATGATAAGATTAGGAATAAGTGTCGTTTTTTCCATCAAGTCACACCACATTTGTTCTCTGTAGTTAAGTAGATTCACTAAGGATTCTCAGTCAATGTTGTTACACTGTTGCAATGTTTATCAGTCACTTCATGTTGAAAAAAGTAATACCGGTAGATTTCTGACCTGAAAAATGAAGTTTCCAATAGTCTCTCTGTCCAGGTCAGTGGAGGTTTTGACTGTGACAGTGCCATCTAAGCTGACGGAGAAAGGCACTAATTCTGGAACGAGCCGAAGTGTTCCATTAAATCCACCCTGGCAAAAAAAAGTTTTTCCTATTGTTAATGGCTTGTCATGAATAACAGTTAGATACAAATTACACATTTTGACACACCTAAAGTAGTTCATCACACTAAGATACTGTATTTGTAAAGTGCCTTGTCTTTCTGACTTGCACCTTAAAGATACCCAATTGGAGTCTTGGAGCTTGTGTCATGGAAGCCTACCTCATCCAGGTCAGTGACTTTTACTCTGAAAACGACAGTGTCTGTCGGTGAATTCTCCAACAGTGTTGCATGGTAGCTGGATTTGTCAAACAACGGGGGGTTGTCATTGGCATCCTCAATGGTGACAGTCACCACAGCATTGGCCGTTTTAAAACTGTCGTCCTCCTGTGCTGCCTGGGAGAAAGTGTCAGACCATGTCATTTCCTGAATATTTTTTTTGCATTATTAATAGAACTGAGTGGCTGTACTGATGTCTTAATAACTAATCTTTATCAAGAAATGTGCAACAATTAAGTCAGTGGTACAGTACAATGTTTGAATTGTGATGGAATATCATGTCCATTGCTAAGTAGGTCTTTACCTTTGATATGTCAAGACCTGCTTAAAAAAAAAGTTATATTTTAAGTTTTAAGGTCAAACGCAAGGTAACTGACTGTACCTTAATGCTGATAGTGACTTCCCCTATCTCTTCTCGGTCCAGTCCGGTCACAACAGAGATGACCCCACTGTTTTCATTAATGTCAAAATTATTCAGGTACTTGCTTGGAGTTGCTGAGTAATTTACAAAAGCAACACATAAACAATGTGTAAATACAAGAAAGGCCATTGATTATGTTGCAATAATGTCAGCACAATATATGTCCTATACTGGTTACATATGAATTCATTGTTCCTCCCTATTAGACAGACAGGAAATTGTAGTCAAAATTGTGGAAATGACACCTGCATTCAGTACCTGCACTGATACTATAGACTACTGTCATGTTGATACCAGTGTCGGCATCTTGAGCTTTTATGGCATCTGGAAGAATAATGGAGAATGCTCCTGTCTGCAGAAGAAAGGAATTCATGTCATATGTATTGAATGTTATGTTTTGAAGAAAATAGTTTATTGTCTATTGAAACTTTAACCTTAAGGAAAAAAACAGTGTATAAATATTTCACTCACTTGTTCCTCCTGTATGAAAGCTTTGTAAAGCGCGTGGTCAAAATAGGGGTTCATGTTATCAAAGTCTGTCACCTCGATAAGCACAGTTGCCGTGTTGCTCAAACCTCCATTGTCCTGAGATGAAAGACCCCAAAAGCACAGTAAAGTGTCAGATTGTTCACAAATAACTAGTACATCGATACAGCAGCCATCTGAGGATGACAATGGCTAACAGAAAGACTAATGTCAAATGATGTGCTGTTCTGACATCATCGTCTACCTCTGCCTTTATGGTAATGTTGTAGTTTTTGGCTGTGTTGTAGTTCAGACGTTTGATCAGCATCACACCTCCATCATTACGCACATCAAAGTTCAGGGATACGGGTGGCTTTAAGATAAATTTGAGTTTTACTTAAACAATTTAAAACAAACGAGTTAAACAACAACGAAACACTTTTTTTGTGATTTCCTTTAATGAGGACTCAAAATCAAGTTTTAACGTTACCCAAAATAAAACTCACCAGTATGGAATACGATACTCTGTTGTTTTGTGAGGTGACATCTGCATCCACAGCTTTGACTTTGAGAACTTCTGTGTTTAGTGGAAATGTCTTAAGGAGAAGCAATATTACAGTAATTAGACCAATATGTGTTTTAATGTACTATTCAAAATAAACCATATTGAAATACATTTTTCACTTTTTCATTTCACTTTGCCCTTGTCTCACCTCAGAAACCGTCGTGCTGTACTCCTTCTTCTCAAATATTGGACTGTTGTCATTTAAATCGGTGATTTTGAGCGTTCGAGTGTTGTTAAGCTAAGAGACAATAGATGTTGTTTTAACAACTGAGACATTTTCTGGCTCACCATAACATGTCATATGACAGATCACTGTAATTCTTTATTGGTCTCACCTTTCCCAGGTTCACACACATGATTGAATAGTATAACTGTCCCGCGGTCTACAAGGAAATGGACAAAAGATTAAACACTGACACTGTCTCCACAAAAACTACTCATCCAATTTTAAAACACAAACGAAATCTTGTGAAATATCAACATATTTGTGTATATACATGTCAAAGTTCACTGATATTATGAATCTCACGCTTTTTAGTGCATCTGCATCTAGATCCATCTTGGTGCGGACAGTTGCAGTTGTATCCCCAGGTGTGTAATCTAGCTCCAGAAACTTAATGTGGTCAGGAAACAGATGGGCAACCAGCCTCACAGTGGTGTCAGCTGGGATGCCAGTTACAACTTCCACGTTCCCTGTTGCCACAAAGAGAAATTATAAAATGTTGTTACCCACTGAAAAAATATATTTGTGGCAACTTAGATGAATGCGTGACATATTTTGTGGTCATGTAAATATTGTACTTTTTACCTGAATAGCCCTCTTCCACAGGCCCCACAATCCCATCTGAACCTACATCACAGTTTATTGATGATGCACCTGGAAAATCTAGAAATAACAATGAAACCGGACATACAGCAACACAAAATACATATTTCATCCAAGTTCCATCATATTCTATTAAAGTTCAGGACATCAGTCAAGTTGGACTGAGATTAAGGATAAATTGAATGATTAGGCATACTCTGGTCAGGCAATTTAGCTCAGTATGGGCTACTTTGCTTCCTATGGGGGTCATATGGCTGAAAGGGGAATCGGGCTATTGATCAGAAGGTTACCGGTTCGATTCTGGCAGTACAAAATGACGTTGTGTCCTTGGGCAAGGCACTTCACCCTACTTGCTTCAGGGGGAATGTCCCTGTACTTACTGTATGTCGCTCTGAATAAGTGTCTGCTAAATGACTCATTGTAAATTGTCTAATTGTTGTGAACTCAATGAAAAAAAAGAAATCCTGGTAAAAACCACCAAGTACATTTAGTACTTCAAGCCGCACATGTTAGGTTGTCTATATTCTCAATTTAAAGAGGGCAGTTTTTGAGACCTACCTAAGTGTCTTTCAAAAGAATGCTTTGTAAATAAATAGGCAACAGAGACATATAATAAACCTTTTAAAACTAAACAAGCAACACCAGTCAGAATACAAACTAAGCAAATAACATGGGAATGTAAAAAAAAATACATTTTAATGTTTTCAGACAACATTCCATTTTAGCTTAAGTCTATAAGTGAACATAGCCTGTGCTTAACTCACCTATAGAAGTACTTCTGACACCATGGGTACACAGAGAGGCAGAGAGGAGTAATATCCATCTGAAAGACATTATCCTTGTGTTGTATGTCCGAGGGTTTTCCATCCTAACTGACAACAGTACCGTCCTCACAGTACCTATTTGATAGACGACAGCGATCCCTTGAATCAAGGAGTATTGAATTGGCCACAGGTTATTGAGTCACTCAGCCATTTTATGACTGGTTGTTAAGAGTTACAAGTTGTTGCGGTATAGCAAGGTCCAAGGGGCACTGACAACACCCTGGGTTTTGCTCAGCTTTCTCACTACAAGATAACATCATTCGGTGTTAAGTTTAAGTTTCGTTTTACCTAAAGAAAATGTTTGTTATTGCTTTTGAGGTTTATTTTTGCCCACTTGCCAAATGATCCCATGCAAGAAATTAGGTCTACTGGAGATTGAACTGAGATTACTGATCAATAAATGTATACTGTAAAACTGGTTTGGGTTCAACATTATGCGAAATTGAATTATGTGACCTGGTTACATTAACTTATTTGCTAAATACATTTTCACTGATGTCTTGTTTTCAAAATGACAAGGACCCATCATTGCTGTCCCAAGTTTGGGGATGATGGTAGTCGTCTGTCTGCTGGTTCTGTTAACCGGAATCTGGGGGAGAGGAGGCGGAAGAGTGTGAACACTATAAGCTTACTGGTGGGAATGTTTACTGTGACTGGTGAGTTGACCACTCCCCCTCCAAGGGAAAGAGGAAGTCCTCTCCAGTACCAACAGGTGGCAGCAAAGATATCGGGCTTCTGTTTTTTCCCAGCATGAATTGCACAACCCTCGTAACATCTCTATGTGCAATTTGTAAATCTGCTAAAATACATTCATTCATCGACTGCTGTCAGCTTATCCTGCTTAATTTCATGTGTGGCTTTTTATTACGAGTTACTTGATGATAAGTTTTGTGTGCCCTATGAAAAGATTGCAGTGGACCCCTTAAATATAAACTGACCAGTAGAGGCCATGTAAGTATTTCCAGACAGTTTCTGGCTCAATCATACTCCTCTTTTTTAAAATCTGCAATACGTCCGATTTTAACTGGTAATAATATCACACTGCTGAATGCATTTAAGAGACACACACACACACTTTTAGAATTTGAACTAAAACTTTTAGAATTGTTGTTAGATAAGACAGAGTGAAGGGTGTGGGACTAATGGTGAAGAGAAAATCACATGTATCGTAAATAAACTATTATTTTATTTTTCTATAATTACAGTCCAACTCTCGTAGATTTTTTTTTATGACCACAAGACAATATGTCATACAGCAGCAGGTAACAATTTCATAGGCATATTGATAACGTCAGTATCACCTACACACAAGTTACAGTGAAATGCATCAATATAAGAATCAGAATTAGCCTGGCTGCCAGCCGAACTTAACTCGCCCACAAAAAAAATTGGTCGGGAAGTTCGGTCTGGAGTTGCTCTGTCCGGGAAAAACTAATGCCCGAAAAAGAGCTGTTCGGACCAATCTAATTGTCAGGGCGGGCTTTATACCATGATGGACAAATGATCAACAGTAATGTAATCAATTTGTTTCCAACAAACAACATATTACGCTGCACTGATTGGTTGTAGGTCTATCCAGTTTAGCGGAGGCATTTTTTTCCGGGTTCGGTTGAAACACGCCCCATACTCACAGCGCAACGGAGCGGTTTCAGACTCATATTCTGACTAGAATTGAGTATTGAATATGACAACGTCAGGCTATATACTCATAATTCTAGTCAGAATATGAGTCTGTTGATCATCTGTCCATCATCGTATAAAGCCCGCCGAACAGCTCTTATTCGGACATACTTTTTCCCAAAACTAGTGACGCCAGACCCAACTTCCCGACCACATTTTGGGGGGCGAGGGTAAGTTGGGCTGGCAGCCAGGCTAATGAGTATGACAACGTCAGGCTAAATCAGAATTGTTTTTATTCACCAAGTAAGGGTTCACAAACAAGGAATTTACTTTGGTGGGCAGGTGTATACAGTAAACATAAAAAACGAAATGGTAATATGTAAAAAAATGTACAACAAAATACTGGCAGAGCTATACAATATATATATATATATATATATATATATATATATATATATATATATATATATATATTCACACACACAGTATATATGCAGCTACAGTGTCACTTAATACAAATAGGCCAAATTAAGTGACTGATTCACGTGGTACTCAAAATCTTGTTCTAGTGGCAGCTGCCTTTTTAGGAGAGGGTTTTAGTTTTAGTTTTACTGCAGTGTTTTGCAGTTGGTGGTTAATATGTCAGTGAAACACACAAATACAGATTACTTGATAGTGCCTGTGATCAAATTAAACAGACACAAAGAATCCTGACATTATTAGAGAAATTATTCTATGAGATAACTTCAAGGTTGGTTGGACAGTGGTAAATTGTAGATCCAATTTACTCAAATGAAACGTTGTCTCTTTTGCTCTCTCATGCTGTAGCATAACGTAAAGAAGTTCAGAGACAGAATGGCTGTACAATTGTTGTTAACTCTTTGCATTTTTTATGTGTAATGTAATGTGACATGTTAAGGGTTCAAAAATAGTTACATGAACTTCGAATGTAATAATGTCTATAGACCCTTTGGACTTTATTTATCTGAAATGGCTATCACAGCCCTGTGATCAAACAATGCCTGTCAAAGAACAGATTAGTTTGTCATCAATTAATTATTGTAATGTGTACTTTGTAGCTAGAATATAGGTATATTGTACAGTTTTTGAAACACCTGTAAGAAATGATCACATTCAAAGTTTGTGTACCTGTATTTTTTAACCCTAAGTATGTCGAACAATGCCAGAAATGTGTGTGTGTGTACAAATTAGAATGGGTTTAGTTTCCCATTATCAGCACAAGAACCGGGCACTCTCTCCAAAGTTCAAATTCTGTATGTGCCGTCTTTATAATCCAATGGAGTGCAGTGCTGATTTACGTTGTTTGGAAAAGCATTTCGACATTAAATACTACAAAAATAATTTGCCGCCAGTTCTCTTCAATAATTTAGCTTGCTCTCTTCACTCTGATTGGTCCTCTGGTCTGCAGCAAGTTTCCAACAAATTGATAATGCAATGTCTGTCAAAGGTACAATATGTACAATTTTATCAATAAAAAAAATAATTGAAATGTGGTCCCTTGATATTACATGTTGTGTAAGCTAATGAAGCCCTCTGAGAGGTGTTTAGCAAGACAGACAGTTCAGTCCCCGTTTTTTATTTTGGACCAGCCCACTACTTTCCAGCCAATTGTGTTGTGGCAGTCCTGTTCCAGCCAATTGCCTTAGGTGATGCGGGTCTTCCCCCTTGGCTTGTTTTATGAAAACACTGTCAATCAAACTCAAACTGGAGGAAAGTGCAGAAGCTTAGACAATATTTGGGGGCAGTGTTTCTTATATTTATGTGGAAGACTTGAAGTGAATTGGGGATTCGATGCTCTGTGAAGACACAAAATGACCCACCTTTAATGCACAAATCAGTGTTTTTAAGTACAATTTTTGTACACGGATAGGTTTTTACTTGGCTTACTTACTGTGGTGGAGCGCCTCCGATTTTTTTCCTTTTTTTCTTTTTGTTTTATTTCTTTTTCTTTTTTGTTTTTCACACACCTGTGTAAGATTTTTGGGGTGTCATTATTCAAAGTCATTCTGTTTTTCAAAGAATATATAAAAATTCATTCAGACACAAATGAGGGCAATTACAAGTAAGAACATTGTTATACGTAATCATCCTTTTAGAAAGCAGTATTCAAACAGGAAAGACAGGCATTGTGTGTGAATTAACAAAGATGGCATAAACAGTCCCAGAAAGACACCCACATTGTCAGACAACATGCCCCATGGTCCCATTACTCAGGCTTCATCTTATTCATCAGCATCTTACTTACCTATAACTTTGATTGTTTGAATCCTGACTGTTGTCACTGTTGTCCTTGTTCTGGCTGTCAGGCTCGGGCTCAGCTTCTTGTGACACCTTCTTTCCAATGCCATGTGATCTGCAACCCTAAAACACATATACAGTATATGGCTCGCCTTGAACGCACACATCAGTGTATATTTTAAAAATCTTGCAACCCTGATAGGTTCTCACCGGGTTTACATTTCCTGAGGTCTTTCTGTCTTGGTTTCTAGAGGGAATTTTAGTTTTGTTATTCACGTAGTCAGACAACATGCCCCATGTTCCCATTATTCAGTGCTTCTAGGTTTCGTCTTATTCATTAGCATCTTACTTACATATAACTTCGATTGTCCATAGCAAAGCTTTCCCTGGCTGAATCCTCTGCGTTTTTTTTCGTCCTTATGAACCTGGGTCTGATTTATTTATTTATTAGTGTAATTAATTAAGTGGTTAGATTTTCAGATGTGCAGCAAATAAACAAATATTCAGACACAAAGGGAGATGAGGTAAGAATGTTGTTGTATGAACCTATCCTTTCGGAAAGGAGTTTTCAAACTTGAAAATGATCACTTGACAATTGTGTATTACCCCATCAGAAGCAATCCCATCATACTCAGCCCCAGAAGGACTGCCAGGGCGATGACGATGGCCTGGTTATCAGATTCTTCCACCGGATCTTCCTGCACGTCAAACTCGAGCCCCGCCCCAAACACCTTCTCAAGTTCCGCCTTCACAGTGGCACTTTCACTTTGCAGCTTCCTGTGAATGACATCATATACAGGCACAGGGTGATGTGGCTGAGCTTCATATAACTAACCTCAGACTACTTAGCATTCCAAATTGGAGACTGTTGACGTCAAGATCGTATTTAGTGTTTGCTCTGTTCAACCCCACTGTAAACTTTGTGTACAATAAAAACGTTAACAACTTCTTACGTTTTAGGACATGTCACCCTTACTTTTTAATCTCCTCAGCAGGGATGACTTTGTCGACATCTGTGGCAATTATGCTCACAAATGTCTCAACGTTGTTCCTAAATGTTCTTGACTCAGCCTCTCCTCCGTTAGAGCTGGAGACCCTGATGACCCTCACGGTCCAGCCCAGCGCTCTCCCCAAAGACCTGGGAAGAATCGGAAAAGTAAAAAGAGGCAAGTTAAGAAGGGAGATGGATGAAGACAACCCACATGGAACAACACACCCTGTTCAGAGTTTTGATGAGACATTCATTTGTGTTCTCATACTCTTCCATCTCAGGGATGTTCTTCTCCACCTCGTTGGTGGCTCGGTTGAGAGAGATGACCACTACGTCACTGCTGGCACTTCCCTGGACGTCGACCTTGGGGCAGAGCAGAGGGATTGTTCCATCAACTATTTTCACTGCGAGCTATAGGTGTGTTTTTAGGGGCTTTGACCCAATGAATTTTTTATAAATGTTTTATTTAATTTAGGAGTCCCTTTCAAAGTGCATAAAGAATGTATAGCAAAAAAATCAAGGATCAGAGTCAATTGTATTCCAAGCCTTGTATCAGTATTTTATCAAGCACTGTACAATAATATTTCTAATACAGTGTAAAATGCAAACAGTGAAGTCAACAAATGCCCCCAGAAGTGTTTGTGTTTACCACTGACCTGGACCATCGCTGTGGCCTGTAGGCCCAAAAGGTCTGTAGCCTTCATGGTCAAAGTGGTTGTCTGTCCTGCCAGTCCCACCGCTGACACCACATACACCTGACCAGTGGAGGGGTCCACGTCAAAGTAGGAGCTGGGCTCCGAGACACTGTACTGCAGACGCTCACTGTCACCACTGTCAGGGTCTGTGGCCTGAGAGAGAGACAGGATAAGTGTGTGAGTGTGTGCTTTTGTTTATATATTGTTGTGCGGACAGTTGATTACCGTGTAGACTAGAAGTTGTTGTTTAGGTTCTCTAAAGGTTCATGATAAAATTGCACTGGATTATTCAGAATTATACTTCTATGTATTTAAAGACATTTTCAAGTTTTGGATATAAGTGCTGAACGTTTTATATTTTCCGACAGTTATATTTGACTGACCGACTGCTCTTGTTGTATCTATATACTCAGCAGCAACAACCAAATTAGTTTTCATAACCTACCTTAACCTGTACAACAGGATACTTGTATGGGGCAATGCTGAAGATCTTTGCTTGGTAGGTTCCATCAATAAACTTTGGGGCCTCGTTCACATCCTCAACCTCCACCCTAACCTAAGAGGAAGTTGAAGAGAATAGAAGTTACGCTATTTTAAAAACTTAATACAGCTCTTCTTGTGTTAGCCAAGGTCTGCAAATAAACAATGGTTCGTACCAATGCAACTGCAGAGGTAGGGGGGATCCTTGTGTCTACTGCTTTCACTTCCAGGATGTACCAATCCTTACTTTCCTTGTCGAGCTTCTCTTTCGTGAGGAGAGCTCCCTGAGGGTCTATGGTAAACAGGTCAGTGTGTGTCATGAGGACATAAGAGATGCCATAGAGGCTGCTGTCCAGCGACGTCCTCACCACCCCCAACACCCCCACCGCGGCCCCTTCTGGTTGGTTTTCGGCAACACTGAAGTTGTAGGAGGGGCTCCCGAAGGCCACACCTTCGCTAAGGCTGACAGTCATCAAGGAGACCAGACCACGAGCTATGAGATGGGAGGGTGACAACATAGACGTACGTCCACACAATTAAAAATGGTACTCAGCTGTTTGAGCTGTCGTATGTGACATGATTACACTATGTACACAAACACTCCAGACAATGCACAGAAGTTCTGTGTGACTGCTGACCTGTGGAATTCAAGGGTGGCAGTCCGTGATCCTGTGCCATGACCGTGAAATCAAGAGCCGTGTCCTCTGTGACATCAGCAAGGTCAGATGCTATGGTTACAACTCCCATCTTATTATTCAGGGATAGATAAGTAAACATTCCTGCAGAAAAACTAGGGGGGAAATGAAAAGTCTTGATTATTTACTTTAATTCAATTTATCAATACAAATATAAATGTAATTGCAGTAGGAAAATGTATTTCTTATTTTGACCGCAAACCAGGGAGGGGAGTTTTTGGTCTTTATTTGAGCGCAATTTTTTTTTGAGCTTGATGTAAAATAAACATAAAAGTTTTTCAATTGGTAAAACCATCATTGGTAAAAAAATGATGTATTTTTTTCTCTTATTTTTCAGCCCCTTACGTTTCTTAGCCTGGTTTTTGATCGCTATATAGTCTCTACTACCTTGCTTTCGATCTCAGTGTCACTGTCGTAAGCGATACAAAGGGGGCGGGGTTAGGGCTGCACAGACGTTCATTTGGAATAGACCAACCGGCCTTGTGGAAAGGGGGGCTGGACAACCTTGTCGCTCAATCTTCTGCCAACATTTTATTAGTAGTTAAAAAAATAAGGCAAGCACCCAATGGCAAGTCCGCTACTGCCACAAACACATGTCTGTACTTTGTGTTCATTGTTTAGTTTGTCTCTCTTTTTCTCTATGTGTATGCTTGCATGTGTATGCAACTGACCTGTAAGTAATGAGTGAGTTGTTGCCGATGTCCTTATCTGTTGCCAAAAGTGTCAACACCACGTCCCCAACTTTAGCGTCTTTTACCAGGATGCTTTTTGAGTAAATAGAGGCACTGAACACAGGTGTGTTGTCATTCATATCTGTGACACTCAGTCTGATAGTTGTGAGGTTCTGGTGGATAAGGAGGTCATATGACTTATATTAAGAAAGAAGCACTTCATTGGGCGGTCAATTTTGGGTGAACTGACCTTTTAAATTCATATTTTCTAATAGGCATTTGTTTATGTCTGGTATCAGTACCTGTCTCCGGGGTGTCCCATTATCTGAGGCAACAATGACTAGCTCATAAACATCCTTGGTCTCTCGATCTAGCGGACCCACAACCAGCAAGGTCCCGTCCTTCGACACAAGAAACACAGACATGTGGCTGTTCAACACTGTTGTAATACAGCTAGCTAATCTCTTTTAGCAGAAAGATTCCTGTTTATCTGTTATCAAAGCTGGCAACCCAGGCAATCCAGGTTTATTAGCGGTTATGGAGGATATTTGATCTACCTCTCTGAATTGAAAGAGCGTGCTGGGTGAGGAGAGGGAGATGGTAACTTCAGCGTTGGCTCCCATGTCACTGTCCGTGGCCATGATACGGTGCACCTCTCCTGGGGTCGAGGCTGAGTAATCCCCCTCTGTTATGAAGATCGGGTCAGGAAGGTCAATGAACTGGGGGGTGTTGTCATTGTAGTCCAGGACGGTAATGTTGAGCTGAGCTGTAGAGTTCAGTCCATCCAGAGGCTGGTCCACTGCTGTAACCTGAGAAGAGCAGGGAGAGGTTGAGCATATATGCACTGTATTTGTTAAAAAGGACAGCATGTGTGGTGACCTGTCACAGAAAGTAGCATTTTATAAAAGGGATTCACCTAGATACAACATCATCATAGTTGTAGTCGGTTTTATTGTCGTTCGACCATATAAAGTTTGTACAGTACACAGCAACAAGACAACGTTCCTTCAGAACTATGGTGCTACATAAAGCAATGTAGGACAAACACAGACTAACTAAGGATGTGACAAATAAATAAAAGTAGGCCTGGAGTTCTTAAAAAAATTGCTCGCCCCTCGCACCAAATCTCACGCAAGTTGGCATCCCTGCGATTTCAATAAATCATTTTACAAACTACTTTTATATGAAAATGTATACTTGACGCTCAATTTCTCTAGTGTTAAGCTGTCAGCTAAAACCTGACAGGTTAAGTCATATAGTTTCCGTATGCTGTAGAACCAGTAAACCAGGTGAAGTTTAAATCAGTGGTGCTGTCAGGCCAAAAACTATCCTGAATGCCAGCCAAACTTATCCCCGCCCACAAAACATTTTGGTCTGGAAGTTCGGTCTGGGGTCGCTCGGTTGGGGGAAAACTATGTTCGAAAAAGAGCTGTTCGGACCAATCAAATTGTCAGGGCGAGCTTTATACCATGATGGACAGTAACGTGATCAACCACGTCACCAAAGAGCGCTTGGGTTGAATTTGTTTCCAACAAACAACATACTACGTTGCTCTGATTGGTTGTAGGTCTATCAAATTGAGCGAAGAGGCATTTTTTTCCGGGTTCGGTTGAAACACACCCCATACTCACAGCCCAACGGAGCGGTATCAGACTCATCTTCTGACTAGAAATATGAGTATGACAACGTCAGGCTAGCCAAAAACTGTCCTAGTGCCAAAAACTGTCCTATCTGACATTACAATGCCGTTCCAAAGCAAGGACGCTATGCCAACCTTAAATTCCTGAGAAAGGTACACGTGCTAGCAGGAAACTGTCCTGGTTGCTATACTGGTTACTAGGTAGCAAGTTTTGTATTTAGGCCTATTTAAACCAGTTTGTTATACTCTATGATTTTAAGTTTTTACTCGTTTGATAGCTAGTGATAGCTAGCTAGCTGTTTTCGTTGAAAAATAACTTATTTAGGATCAGTTTTAACAGACCGGGAAGGCGTCATGTATAGTATTTTACCTGCGCACGTTGCTGTTTCAGGAATGTCGAACGAGTGAAAAATGTTAACGTCTTCGGTATCAGGGGTATATTCCCGCTGTTGTGGTCTTGAAATAAAATCCAGAGTCCTCTTTGTCAGAGATCAAGACAAGACCGAGACCTTCAAAATGTGGTCTCGAGACCAAGACCGGTCTCGAGTACTACAACACTGGTAAAGATATGTGGATTTTTATGCTTTTTTAGTATGTTTTATTATACTGTTTCAGTGGAGATACATGTTTTTAGGGGGGGACAGCAATTTTATCAGGGTGGCGGTGGCCCCCCCGACGGCGCCTTTGGTGTAAATTTCTTACTGGTGTAAACTATCAATAAGTGACAGACTGAAATATATCCCGTAGGCTATTTCTTAGAATAAAAGCCGCCCTCGAATAAACGCCGCCCTTGAATAAACGCCGCACCCAAAAAATCTGAAAACTGTTATTTAATTGGTTAAATTCAACCCCAGTATTTATTAAACATGCAGCCTACATAACTTTCTGCACAGCTTTCTGTTTGAACGTGTATGAACGTTTCGGCATGCTGCTTCAGATTTCTACACAATATAAAACACTTGTATTTGAGACAGTTGTACTACCAACGCTCACCCAATTGATAGCCAATGAGAAAGGTTACCGCACTCAGACAAACAAAGAACAGACATAGAGGTTAGCGGTAGTAAATGAAACCTGCGTTTTTAACGAATTTGTCTATGGCTGCACTGCAGCTACAATTCACAAAGTCAGTAACTCCAGCTATCATTGGAGTATTTAAGAGTAGGTAGAGGACTGTAGCTCTCATGGAGGCTTGTTGTCAGTGTGAAAAGTGTGGTTCTCTACCTGTAAAAGGTAGTTAGCCTTTGTCTCTCTGTCCAAAATGGCATCTGTCCTTAGCGAAATAAAGCCTTGTTTATTCATGTCAAAGATATCGCTGTTGAAGACGAAGTGTCCATTGGAGAATCCACCCTGAAGGATAGGAAAGAGGCCAAATAAATTAATGATATCATTTTAGTCTTGACATTGAGTGAGTCAGTGACCATCCATAATAAAATTCGATTTTTAAGATTTAAGTACACATTTGTAGAGTAGTGTGTAAGTTAAAGCTGTAACAACTGTTTTCATAAGTTGCATTTTGTTATTTCCCTAACCTCATCCACATCAGTGACCTCCAGGGTGAAGATGGATGACCCGCCCTCAAGGTTCTCGGACACTGCAATGTCATAACTCTCTTGACTGAACCGTGGTGGATTGTCATTCACGTCCTTCACCCTCACCAACACGGTTGCCTCATCGATGATGGTGCCGTCAGAGATGGAGATTCCGACGAAGTAGTTGGTTTGAGTTTCATAGTCCAGTTTCACCTTGGTGGTGAATTCGCCATTTGAGTCTAAAGCAAATTTGTCTGTGTCATTGAGGATCTGAAGTGTCACAGGGACTACTGACGTCACTGCATAGAAGCCCACCTGGAAAAAGACACAATACAAAAGGTAGCTAGCCTATTTTGTCATCTTCCAAAACCTCTCACAGCACACAATTACACATTAAACATGAATAACTTCTAAATTTTAAATTGTATTCATTTTGCAGATTCTTTTACCGAAAGAGACAAAAAGGTGCATTGAAAGTGCGTAGTTCAGTGGTTAAAGTCAAGGATGACAGCTGACAACAATGTCAGCCAAAATGAACTCTTAGTTAAGGTTCTTCAGCCATACATATACTAGGTACTGAAAGCATCAAATATCAACACGAAACATCTAGACTGTAGTCAAGTTTGGCATATTTGTAGAGGTAGGATGTCATGGCAGGGTGTGGAGAAGCACACCTTGAGGATGGTAACTCCTGGCTCTCTCTCCTCCTCAACGCTGCCATGGTAGCTACTCTGTAGAAACTGGGGTTTGGAATCCCCTTGAGCCAACACCTCCACCAGCACCGTTGAGGAACGAGGCGCTACAGCCCCTGTGGGACAGAGCGTCAATGTATCAAACTGTGTGTATTCATCCATAAAATGCATTCAAATAAAACTGGAAAACTGTAAACCTAGACAACATTGAAACACATTAAATTTAAACAAACACTCACCATCTCTGGCTGCCACATAAAGAGAAAACTTGATAAGCTTGTTCTCTTCCAAGGGAATGGTTTTGAGGAGCCTGATCTCTCCGGAAGTATCACTTGAGAAATAGCCCTCGAGGTTCCCAAAGTCGATGTAATACTTTACAAGTCCATTTAGACCAGCATCTGGGTCTGTTGCTTCCACCTAGGAATTGGTCAATCTCATAAATTAGTCATAGTGGAGGGGCCATCATTATAGCAGAACTATTCCCAAAGGCATACATCAACCCGATAATGCATACCCTGTTCTGCAAATGGATCCGCAAATGTGTACCACAATAAACAAATGTGTACTGAGATTTGTGAATGTATTCAGGAATCTAGTACTCTGAATCCGTGTGTGCGTAAATGTAAATGTGTGTGCTCCAAATGTGTTCGGATTTGCAAGTACAGTATATTGAGATTTGTAAATGTTTTTGACAAGACTGTAAATGTGAATTGTAAAAAAAATACAAGTTTACATACAAATATGTAAAGGTATACTTAGATCTGTAAATGTGTAGACAAAGGTGGGCTTCAGAATTGGCCTCTCAATCTTTTTACACGTGACTTTTGCTACACCTCTGCTGTGGCAGAGATTAAATCAAATCCAGTTTCATTTGTCACATATTCCAGCATTCAAGCACAATGTGGAGTGAAATGCAAATGTTAAATCATTCTGACTCCTTAAAGTGTTTATAAAAATAAATATACAAAAATTTAGAAAAATACAATATGTAGCTGCAAGCAGCAGTGGCAAATTCCTTCTGAAAATTAGTAAAGACATGAATCGCACATATGTTTAGAACATTTTAAGGCAACAGAAATGCATTCCATACCAAACAACAACAGAAATATTTCCAGAGTGAAAAAATATGTCTACCCAGCCCCCACCCAGATGCCCTCATTGGGAAACTACATAAAGGGTTCCTGACATGCGCCACATGCCATTCAAGCCCCAACTTGGGTACTGAGAATGGCATCCGCAGCTTTGTTCCTGAATCAGGGGGGGAGCAATCTGCATGGGATGAGTTATGGCAACGGAAACGGTTGCTCAGTGCCATCTAGCTGAGCAAGGTGTTTCAACTTTGTGTGCGGCCAGGGATGGCCCAAACCTTTAAGGGGCCTTAAGCAGAATTGATTTGGGGGCCCCTTGGCGTCGCTTTTAATAAAAAAAAATACAGTTAAAAATAGTGTTACATTTGATCTTGGGGGCCCTCTGAGGACCACGGGGGCCCTAAGCAGCCGCTTAATTCGCTTATGCCTTGGGCTGGCCCTGTGTGCGGCCAAAGTACTCCACACATTTACAAATTGTGATGCCACGAGAGGCTACACAGCCCTCAGCGGGACGGCTCAAAACAGTGCGAGGTCACCGGGGTTGAACGAAAACAAGGGGTTTATTACTGATCCTCAGAATTAACAAAAAAACTTTAACTCTTGCATACAAAGCCAGAAAACGTATACCGCCTCTTCCTTCTGCAGGCCTCCTTCTCCTCACCCCACACCGCTTTGAGGGAGGGATGGAGCTCCCCACTCCCCCAGCAGAGGGAGCTATAGCTGCTCAGGGCTGCAGCCACCTCCGGGGAACGTAGCACCCCTCCAGGACCCAGCCTCTCGTGACGTCCCAAAATCTATGTACACTTTCAAATCTGAATACTGATTTTGAGATGTAGTTTACATTTACCAATCAAATAATGCACAAACAGATTTTTTATGCACACCTTTGTACATTCACAAATCTCATTTGCAGATCGTGGTACACATTAGCAGATCAAGGTAGGCTATGTTTGGGGATAATTCTGCTAAAATAATGGCTCCATATATGCTCTATTGTGACCAATTGAGGTCCAAGGTTTGATAGGCCAGGAGTTCTCACCGTGGCAACTAGCATTCCCACAGTCTGGTTTCGAAACACCTTGCCCTCATACTTGGAACTCCCAAAAAGTGGACTGTTGTCATTCTCGTCCAGTAGAGTTACATTGACATCAGCGGATACAACACGGTTGGGCGTGTTCGCTTCCTGTGCTTCGATCTGAACATTAAGAACAGGGGGAAATATTACAGGGAGGTGTTCTTTGTCTGTGCACCTTGGCACAGGCAGCATGATGGAGCATTATTTGACGAAAGCAAAGTTTGAAGAACAAAATGTATATTTCATATGAAAATAATTATTTCTTGTAATAATAATTAACCTTGTAAATGTCTTGACTTTTTTTATATTCATTTAGAAAGTTATTTGATGAATAAAAGTGTGAGTTTTCATGGAAAACCCAAAATTGTCTGGGTGACCCCAAACTTTTGAACGGTAGTGTACATAATTTGTCCATCAAGCCACACCACATTTGTTCTCAAGAAGATTCAGTAAGAATGCCAAGTCAATGTTGCAACACTATTACCATAGTGTTAGTTTAGTCACATATTGTTAATAAAGTAATACCCATAGATTTCTGACCTGAAAAATGAAGTTTCCAACAGTCTCTCTGTCCAGGTCAGTGGAGGTTTTCACTGTGACAGTGCCATCTAAGCTGACAGAGAAAGGCACTGATTCTGGAAGAAGCCGAAGAGTTCCATTAAATACACCCTTCAGAGAAAAGATAGTTTGTGTATTGTTAATGGCTTGACATGAATAACAGTTATACATATATAGTAATAATGATACACATTGTGATACACCTAAGAACTTAAGTACCCTATGTTCCTTTGACGCATGTATTCCCCCCTCTCTCTCTGCTTTTCCTGTCACACTGCACTGGCTAACTTTCCAATAAAATACATTTAAAAATCCCAGAAATATACATCTTAAAAAAGATCTTTGTGGAATGTTTGTAAAGTGCCTTATCTTTCTGACTTGCACCCTAAATATACCCTATTGTAGTCTTGGAGCATTGATAGTACTTCTGTCAAGGAAGCCTACCTCATCCAAGTCAGTGACTTTTACTCTGAAAACGATAGTGTCTGTCAGTGAATTCTCCAACAGTGTTGCATGGTAGCTGGATTTGTCAAACACAGGTGGGTTGTCATTGGCATCCTCAATGGTGACAGTCACCACAGCATTGGCCGTTTTCATGTTGTCGTCCACCTGAGCTGCCTGAGAGGAATTGTTAGACCATATCATTTCTTTCTTCATTGCATTTTTTACATTGTTGACTAAACTGAGTGGCTGAATTGATGTTTTAAAGGCCGTTGTAGAGGGCAGATGTTTCCTTCTGAAAAATCTGCCCCCCACAAGGACTTCGTCCTCAATCCGCCACCCAGGCCCTGAACTATCTAAATGTTCTCCCCTGCTCTTGCTTTACCCACTGCATGCCATCAAACCCCATCTCAAACCAACTTGCTACTTAATTAATAAATAATGATCTTTGATAGACTGGAGCCCTGTCTTGCTATGTTTTTAATATGAAGGCTAAAAAGAAACTTGGGCTCATAAAAGATAATTATTTATTAACTAAGTAGCAACTAGCAAACAAGTCAACATGTATGTATATCCAGCTTGTTGTGCGTCTTCAACAAAAGAACCTGCTGTGAACGAAAGAGAAAGTAGGTACCATGCAGCTGGAGAGGAACAAGAGGCTGTAATGCAGCAACAGACTTTGGTAAACGTCAAAACAGCAGGACAGATTTGACAAGCCAAAACACAATGACGAAAACGGAGGGTAAGAGAGGGGAAGATATAGGGTGCGCAATCAGCGCATAACAAGAACAGGTGGAAAACAAACGCGCTGAAGGCAACGAGCAACTGGTGTGGAGCAGGAAACAAAGAATTCCAATGTGTATGTTATTGTACTTGTTACAAATGGCAAACTAACTTCACACTTACATGTCAAGGCATGCTTAAAAAGAAAGTCATATGTATTGTTTTAAAAGTCAAACGCAGGGTAACTGACTGTACCTTAATGCTGATAGTGACTTCCCCTATCTCTTCTCGGTCCAGTCCGGTCACAACAGCGATGACCCCACTGTTTTCATTAATGTCAAAATTATTCAGGTACTTGCTTGGAGTTACTGAGTAATATTACAAAAGCAACACATAAACAATGTGTAAATACAAGAAAGGCCATTGATTATGTTGCAATAATATTAGCACAATATATGTCCTATACTGGTTACATACGGATTCATAGTTCCTCCCTATTAGACAAACAGGAAATTGTAGTCAACATTATGGAAATGACACCTGCATTCAGTACCTGCACTGATACTGTAGACTACCGTCATGTTGATACCAGTGTCGGCATCTTGAGCTTTTATGGTATCTGGCAGAATAATGGAGAATGCTCCTGTCTGCAGAAGAAAGGAATTCATTTCATATGTATTGAATGTTATGTTTTGAAGAAAATAGTTTAGTGTCTATTGAAACTTTAACCTTAAGGAAAAAAACAGTGTATAAATATTTCACTCACTTGTTCCTCCTGTACGAAAGCTTTGTAAAGCGCGTGGTCAAAATAGGGGTTCATGTTATCAAAGTCTGTCACCTCGATAAGCACAGTTGCCGTGTTGCTCAAACCTCCATTGTCCTGAGATGAAAGACCCCAAAAGCACAGTAAAGTGTCAGATTGTTCACAAATAACTAGTACATCGATACAGCAGCCATCTGAGGATGACAATGGCTAACAGAAAGACTAATGTCAAATGATGTGCTGTTCTGACATCATCGTCTACCTCTGCCTTTATGGTAATGTTGTAGTTTTTGGCTGTGTTGTAGTTCAGACGTTTGATCAGCATCACACCTCCATCATTACGCACATCAAAGTCCAGGGATACGGGTGGCTTTAAGATAAATTTGAGTTTTACTTAAACAAGTTAAAACAAACGAGTTAAACAACAACGAAACACTTTTTTTGTGATTTCCTTTAATGAGGACTCAAAATCAAGTTTTAACGTTACCCAAAATAACACTCACCAGTATGGAATACGATACTCTGTTGTTTTGTGAGGTGACATCTGCATCCACAGCTTTGACTTTGAGAACTTCTGTGTTTAGTGGAAATGTCTTAAGGACAAGCAATATTACAGTAATTAGACCAATATGTGTTTTAATGTACTATTCAAAATAAACCATATTGAAATACATTTTTCACTTTTTCATTTCACTTTGCCCTTGTCTCACCTCAGAAACCGTCGTGCTGTACTCCTTCTTCTCAAATATTGGACTGTTGTCATTTAAATCGGTGATTTTGAGCGTTCGAGTGTTGTTTAGCTAAGAGACAATAGATGTTGTTTTAACAACTGAGACATTTTCTGGCTCACCATAACATGTCATATGACAGATCACTGTAATTCTTTATTGGTCTCACCTTTCCCAGGTTCACACACATGATTGAATAGTATAACTGTCCCGCGGTCTACAAGGAAATGGACAAAAGATTAAACACTGACACTGTCTCCACAAAAACTACTCATCCAATTTTAAAACACAAACGAAATCTTGTGAAATATCAACATATTTGTGTATATACATGTCAAAGTTCACTGATATTATGAATCTCACGCTTTTTAGTGCATCTGCATCTAGATCCATCTTGGTGCGGACAGTTGCAGTTGTATCCCCAGGTGTGTAATCTAGCTCCAGAAACTTAATGTGGTCAGGAAACAGATGCGCAACCAGCCTCACAGTGGTGTCAGCTGGGATGCCAGTTACAACTTCCACGTTCCCTGTTGCCACAAAGAGAAATTATAAAATGTTGTTACCCACCAAAAAAATATATTTGTTGCAAATTAGAAGAATGCGTGACATATTTTGTGGTCATGTAAATATTGTACTTTTTACCTGAATAGCCCTCTTCCACAGGCCCCACAATCCCATCTGAACCTACATCACAGTTTATCGATGATGCACCTGGAAAATCTAGAAATAACAACGGAATTTGACATACAGCAAGAAATCAATGTAACATAAAAAATGTGTATTTCATACATATTCAATCATATTTTATTAAAGTTCAAGACATCAGTCAAGTTGAACTGAGAGTAAGGATACATTGAATGATTAATCATTCTCTCGTCAGGGACCTTTGCATTGCGAACTCAATAAAACCATTTGTTTTCCTGGTACAAACCTCCAAGCTAATTGGGTTGGATTCAAGCCAGACAGGTTAGGTTATTTTTCTCTCAATTGAAACAGGGATAGTTTTTGAGACCTAGGTGTCTTTCAAAATAATGCTTTGTAGATGAATAAGATACAGAGACATATAATCAACCATTTAAAACCAGAGAAGCAAAACCAGTCAGAAAACAAATTAATTAAACAAATAACGTGACAAAACAGAAATTCAGAAAAAAAAATTCAGACAACATTCCATTTGAGAAGTCTATTAGTGAACATATCCTGTGCTTAACTCACCTATAGAAGTACCTCTGACACCATGGGTACACAGAGAGGCAGAGAGGAGTAATATCCATCTGAAAGACATTATCCTTGTGTTGTATGTTCGAAGGTTTTCCCTCCTAACTGACAACAGTACTGTCCTCACAGGACCTATTTGATAGACGACAGCAATCCCTTGAATCAAGGAGTATTGAATCGGTCACAGGGAGTCACTCAGCCATTTTATGACTGGTTGTTAAAAGTTACAAGTTGTTGAGGTATAACAAGGTCCAAGGGGCACTAGCAACACCCTTGTTTTTCTCACTTCTATTTTGGTGTTGTTTTCCTTAAAGAACTATTTTCTTATTGGTTAATTTTTGCCCACTGACCTGATGATCCAATGCAGGCTGCGCAATGTTACAAATATTAGAAATGAGGTCTACCAGAGATTTATTTCCATTAAACTTGGCATGGTCTTGTCCACACTGAGATTACAGATCAATACACATATACTGTGAGACTTGTGACAGTCTGGTTTGGGTTCAACATTATACCCAATTTCATTATGTGACCTGGTTACATTAGCTTACTTGCCAAATAAATGGTCTTGTTTTGAAATTACAAGGACCCATTACTGTTGTCCCAAGTTTGGGGATAATGGTCTTCTAAATTGTGGTTCTGTTAATAGGAATTTGGATCTGGGGAGGAGAGAGCAGGCGGAACAGGGTAAACTGTATCAGCCTACTTGTGCTAATCTTTACCGTAATCTTTTTACTGGTGAGTTGACCCCCCCCCCACCGTCCCCCAAAGAAAAGAGGAAATCCTCTCCATCCTCTCTTGCTCTTCTCCCTGTACACTTATATACGTACAGCTCTATCTCCAAACATCAGTCCGTTAAACTCCTGAAGTTAGCAGATGACCCCACCCTCATTGGTCTCATTTCTGGTGGGGACGAGTCTGACTTCAGGTGGGATTTTGACAACCTGGTGACCTGGTGCAGCCAGAAGAATTTGGAGCCACATGCTCCCAAGACAGTGTACATGGTTGTGGACTTCAGCAAGAACCCGGCTGCACTCAGCCCCATCACCCTGTGTGACTCCCCAGTCAACACTGTGGAGTCCTTCCGCTTCCTGGGCACTATCCTCTCCCAGGACCTCAAGTGGGAACTGAACATCAGCTCCCTCACCAAGAAAGCACAACAGAGGATGTACTTCCTCTGGCAGCTGAAGAAGTTCAACCTGCCAAAGACAATGATGGTGCATTCTACACAGCCATCATTGAGTCCATCCTCACGTCCTCCATCTGGTAAGCTGCTGCCACTGCCAAGGGCAGACTGCGGCATATTGTAGGAGTTTAAATATTAAATATTGTCCAAACAACCAAAACTAATTCCCCTATGGTTTAAAAGAAGATGGGAAATATTAACTGAATGAATGATTGATATTGATGAATAGTCATCAATACATTTCATATTTTGCTCAATGATTCTACTGTCTGTAGTATTCTCTCGTAGTCCATTTATGGTGATGTATTTTATGAAACACATGTCACATATTTTGTGGTACAATATTTAATGATTGTACAAACAACTACATGGTGAAACTATGGGTATCTTGTGTTTGGATGATATATGTTCCTATGGTATTTCATGATCAATTAGTTTTTTGCATGCGCAAGGTATCTTTAGAGATATGAACATACAATGCTATGCTTTGAACATGCGGCAGTGTGTGTTATAAGTAATGACTGTTTCGAGTTTTGTATCTAGAGTTTTGAAAAATACATCAAGGTTCTGAAATTTGTGTTAAAGTGATTGTAAAAAAACTATAAAATCACATCCACAAAAGCTAGTTTCAGCTATTTTGCTCTCATTTATGTTAATTGTTGCATCAGCTTCTGAGATTTTTTTTTGTCTTTCAGGGTTGCGATTCTCTTTTTTGTCAAAAGATGGCGCATGGAGTCCCTTGTACTTTTTCTGTAATTCAGATATATAAATAAGATTAAGATGTTTTGCATAATACATAGAACTATTGTACCAAATGACAACAATAATTATATGATGTGCATTTTCGTTTTATATAGTGTAATTAAGACGTTTAAAAAATCACTGACTAGTGATTAGTTTTTTATAGTTTTGCAGCTATTTTATAAATAGTTACCCATTCATTCATGAATGTAATAACCCGCTGAAACATCCTCATAGCTTAAATATACACTGACCAGTAGAAGCCATGTAAGTACTTCCTTTCAGCCTATTCTGATCCCAACAAATCTCTATCATACTCCCCTTTTTTACGTTGCGGTGACCTTGACTTTATAGGCCTACTTAAAGTTATAATTATATATTAAATAATCATATAACTGTTAATTATATCAGTGTAATTGCTTGCATTTACTTTAAGCCATTTTCTTTTGTGCACCACAAAGCTCTGACATTTTGGGCATGATGCATGAAGATAATGTACTATACATTTTGACTGTAATAGTTGCCAGTAACTAGTTACTAACTTCCTTGAGGGTTTAGGTTGGTTGAGTGGCAGTTCTATGGGCGTATGTGAAGCCCTCTGTGACATGCTTGCGTGTAAAAAGGGCTATACAAATACATTTGATTGGATAGAATATGAACACATTTAAATGTCTTCCATTTTGTTAATCTAGCCAAAACATTTTCACTGAACTGTTTGATAGAAACAAGAATGAGAAAGGCTATTATGTATTATGTGTTGCTCAGAAAACATGGCAATAAAAGGAAACACAATGTCACACACACACACACACACACACACACACACACACACACAACAGTGGATTGAGGACACTTTAATAAAACAATTAAAGTATTACATTTTGTATAAAGATTACGGTAAAAAAAAGCACAACTGCTTACACATACAGTTTACAACTAGGATAGCTGGAATTAGGCAGACAACCTCCCAGCTCCTTTGAACTCACTGAGCAGGCTGTCGTCAGCCCTCAGTGGGAAGGAGAGGGTACGACTGTGGTAGTACTCAGAGTCTGCCAGGAGGTTCTGAATGACATCGGAGAGTAGGTGTGCTCTCTCCACCCCAGTGCCCGGAGCGTCATAGCCCAGGGCCGTGAAGTGGACATGAAGGTGGTAGTAGGATGGCTGATAATGGAGGTAAACCCTCATCTTGCTGGCTGGCACTCCATACCGCTCCAGAATGCTCTTCTCTCCTTTCTGGCGGATATTTCTTAGCAGTTGTAGATGCTGAGAAGTCAAGTCCCTGAGACTTTTGATGTCTCTTCGATGAACGATGGCTATCAGATACAAGTTGTCCAGCTGCTTTTGGTCCCACTTTAAGTCTGGTAGGAGAACAAAGCCAACATCCTGATCTGGATCCTCATAGACTATACGATTTGCCTCAGCTTTCTTCTCCAGGATGTTGTAGACCCACTGTATTCCAAAGCTCTGGCTCTTAATGTAAGGCAGAGTGATAGAGCGATAATCCTCCCCGGTTTCCTCCACCAGAAAAGTCTCCTGGCACAAGTATTTCTTAACGTGCTTCTCTGTGGCGGGACACACCACCGTGGTCTTGATCTCATTCAGATGAGCAGGGGGTTGAAGTTGATAAGTGCTGTAGATGTCATTTTTCATCTCCAACTTTAGTCTAGAGCCACTGAACATCTCGGACAAGGTGTCCTCTCTGATTGGTGTCTTCTCCAGGATGACAACTGCCTCATGGTCATCTAACTTCCCGTGAAGAAAGATGTTTTTTTCCCGCGCCGAGTCCCGCAAAACGGTCTTCAGTTTGAATCCGGATAGCACACTTTCAGATGCTACTTGATCATCTATTTGGTCGCTATCTGGGCCACTCTTTTGCCTTTTACTCTTAGTGAAGTCTTCGATTCCAATGTTGGGGCTTTCACGTTTACCAGTGGACGCCATCTTTGTTGTAGGGATGTTACGCTTGAAGCCGAAGCTGCCCGAAAAGTAACGGGCAAATTCTCACGTGACTTGTTGTCACGTGATCGAAAGCAGCGATATGGCGGATGTGGACCCAACTAAATCTCTGAACGGTTTACTAAATGGAATAGCTCAAAAAGTATATTACAACAATGGTGAAATAACAGAAGAACTTTTGAAAAATGAACTTTTTCCCGACCTCGCGCAAGAGGAATTTAACGCTTTACACGAGAAGATGAGAGGCCTTTTGAAGGTACTGTAGTTGTCCAAATAAATATGCTGTGGATTTGCTAGCTTTCTACAGTATCACCAGTTTCAGACTACAAAGCATGTATTATCACACTTATAGCTAGTATTGTCAATACAAGCATTTGTATCTTCAGACGGTGTTTGACGGTATACATTGTGTTAACTTTTCTCTCATGCTAGGCTACACAACCCGTAACATCGTTTTTCTCGATTGGCTTCTCCGTTTCGTTCTGACGGGTGGTGCATGATTAATTAACATTTGTATTTGATATTTATTTAAAATGACATTCACTGTCACAACATTGCTTTTTAAAAGCTTTTTAAAAGCCATGGAAGTGGTTAGGTTTTCTTTATCGCCTATAAAGGTGAACATGGTGTCATTAGGTGGCAGCACTAACACACCTTTGTGAAAATCATGGACAGCAACTGCAGTCACACTTTAAAGAAAATCACATTGGTTCTCATAAGACAAATACATGTTATTCCTCAGTCTATTGCCATGGCAGACATGGACCAGCCCCAGCTGGAGGCCTTCCTGACAGCCCAGACCAAGAAGCAGGGTGGTGTCAGCACAGAGCAGGCTGCAGCCCTCTCCCGCTTCTGGAAGGGTCAGCGGGGCCGGGTCAGAGAAAGCCTGCTGGGCCAGAGCCGATGGGAGGCCGGCCTGAGGGGCCTCACTTGGAGGGTCGACCTTCCCACTTCGGCCAGCAGAGGAGAGGCGGCCAGCAGCCCTGTGGCCTTGGTGGAGTTGGAGCTGGGAAGGACTGGAGAGGTGAGAGGGAGGGAGGGAGTGAGGGAGGGAGGGAGGGAGGGTGTCTGTGGGTGGAGGGAATATATGTGGCGGGTGTTACCACGCCGCTCATCAGCCGCATGTAATTTTGTAATTAAATTGGTCATTTAATCTGCTCAATTCTGCATCTGTTTTACCCTTACAAGTACATTACAAAGCCGCTACAAAGACACTAGAAATAAATACAAGTTTAGATTATAATACTCTTTTTTTTTTGTGTTTTTTAAATCCAAGTGACTGAAAATACCACAAGGTACATTGGAAGTCAGGATTCCGAGCTTAATCTCCTCTCAGAGAAAGTATTTTCACATTTCTTATTCAAAATGTGTTAATTGCCTGCGATCATCTACACTATTACACCACTTACGAAAATGTTTGGGAATCTTCGATGAAAGTGACAAGTTCAGTGCATTGTGGTGTTTGTTATGGAGAAGGGAAAGGGAGTATAGAGTGAAAGTTAAAGCATTCTTAATTTTCTTCACATCATTTTTAAGGCTCTCCTCTTACCATAAAATACCAAATATATAGTATTCAATTTCCATGATTCATATACCTTATCCTTTAGTGCACTTTCAAGCTTTCCAGTTTGCTGTAAAATATGATTTGATCTTGAGAACCATTTGATCTAGCCAGAATAACTTAGTTGTTAGTGTGCCCTCATTGTCCATTCATATTAAGAATTAATTAATTGAATACGGTGGATATTATTTACCACTACAGGAACTGCTATTTCAACTGGGGTTGAAGGTCAGCCCAGGTAAGAACAGGTCTAGGACCAGCCTCCATTCAAGAGCTCATCTTAATCACAATAGGCCAAAGCACCTGACCTGACTGGCTCCAGTCACATACCATGTAGTTTACCACTTAAATCATCCATTTGAGCAGTTTTTTGGTCAGTTTAATCATCTCCTGGCTTTTGTCAAGAATTAGTAACCTAAAATGGACTGTTCTTGCTGAAGTCACTGTTTAGCGGACCTCAAAGATGGTGCACTGTTAACAAGCTTTGAGGTCCTGTGTCACTTCCCTTCTTGAAGTTTTTAACTTATGAATAAACTGCATATGCATTTGTCTCCTTATTGTATATTATACAAAGGAGTGGCCCACTTTCATTAAACAATGAGGTCTAGTTGCTCCATTTTACTTTCAATCCTCTGCTCCCTCTAGAGTTGACAGGAAGTGTTGCTTCTGTACTTGTTGGAATACACTTGGTTAGAATATGTGAGGGTGGAGTCTATTCCCGTTGTTCTCCTCTAAGCTTTGTTTTCGGGACCTGAACTTAGATTTTTCTGCTCCTACAGTTAACATTTGTCTGTCATGGACTATAAAAGCAGTTTTCAAAGTTCAATACCATTCTGATCGCTGGTCAATATTTTTGCTATTTTATTTGTAGGCTGATGAATCTTTCTAAAGTGTACCTTTACCATCAGAAAGTTTCTATTTCAATTTCATTTCACTATTGAACATAAGACCTTATTTAATATTCTCTCAGAATTGCAATGCAGACTATGGAGGCTAATCCATAGCTGCTTTGTCTTTGATTGGTTCATCATGCAGTTTAAGTAAAAACCTTCTTCATGAGCTGAATGGCAAATCATTAACTTGACTCTGTAATCAATCACATAGTCTTTGGTAGTCGTTTAACTTCTAACTAAAAGTGGTTTTGACGCTATTTAAGATAAAGCTGTTTAAGAAGGCTGCACTGTGCCTCAAGATTTTTACCACTAATCTGTTTCGCAAACATCGGCAGAATACTGACAGTATCTCAGTCATTTCTATTTGTAAAAAATTCACAGCCCACTGTACATTTAAAACACTTACTATAGCATCAGGTACCAGGCTGATTACTATGTGGCTTCCCTTGTAAAATGCAAGTTGCGGTTGACATAGCAGTATCTCCAAAATTACACAGGTTTGTGGAACGTAGATCAAGCGAGACAAGACGTGATTCATTTTGAAGTTTACAATCAGTCCAGAACATCTCCTCTGTGTTTTGACATGTTCTAAATGTCAACATGCTCGACCAAACCCAAACTAGGACTTTCACAATGTTTAGCCTAGCTACCTCTGACCAGACGTACTGCCCTCTTCAGGACCCTGTATGACCCACATCAGCCTATTAAGAGAGCACAACAGATTCTAGATAAGTACTTTCTTCTGGCCAAGGTCATCTTGTCCTTGTAACCTTAAAAAAGATGACCTCAAGTACAACAGTACTTGAGCAGGAAATGGTTCACATGCTGCAAAAAAGACTATCTTCTGTCAAAGTTGATGTAGATCCAAGTGCCAAATCCTAGCTCCTACGTGTTGCATTTGGCATCTCGTGTTGTTGGAGACCACTTTGCACCCGCTACACACAGACACACACAGCCTTTCCACCTGGCTGTTAATAAATGACGCTTTGGACCTGGAGGCAGAGTCCATTTAATACAGTCTAAAGTAGAATCAAGATATTGACAAACAGGTCAAACATGTTAAAAGCTTACATTAGCATGGGGCTCTTAAAATCGTGTTCTATTTTTGGCTTCTGACAAAAGAAACAATCGTGACTAGTGACCATATAGCACATAGGAGGAACCTCCACGTTGGTGAAATCAAAGGATCTTCTTCTGCTTCTTACTTTGTTTCCAGACAACAAATGCTTTTACGCACTATCAGTCTGAGTATGGGGATGTTAGCTATAGCCCATAGAGCATAGCCAATTAGATTGCCTACAAACTGACACTGAAATGCAAGGAATTTGTCAGTTCCACCTTTAGTGCTGGAAGGAGAGCGTCAGAAAGACCTCTTCTGCATCAGTGAATCCATGTTCTGCATCCAGTGGGGAAATCAATCTTTAGACTTTAGTCACAAGAAAAGCTGATAGGATGTAGCATAGTTGCTGGTTGTATACAATACTGGAACAATGAATGATGGGATGGAAGTTGAAACTTGTTTTCCTGGTCAAACTCAATGAAAATGTAGCACAATGCTACAAAGATGGATGGATCAAAGTTGAACCTTTCTTTGCTGATTGAACTTAAAACATTTATAAAAATAGCCCAATGCAATACAAAAATGAACATTGTTTGAGAGGATCACATTCAATGGATTCACTGGCACAAAAGTTCAAGTCTTTCATTGTCAGTTATTGTTATTGTGTTTCTTAATAACTCTAAACACGAATAGGCCTATATCATATTCTCTACTTTTCAACATGAAGTAATTTAAAAATCCATCTTTTTTCTATCAACGTATACCAACAAGCTGTCAAGCCTCAGTTTAGCCTTTTTTTATTTTATTTTTTATCTTAACTTAAAAGGTCACAAGGGTGGAGGAGGAGGTGTTGGGGGTGGTGGTGGGGAAGGTGGTTGTGCTTCTGCTCTACCCATATCTGTGCCAGTCTACCCCTCCCCTTGCACTACTGAATGAGGCTAGTGGAGCACCACACCCTTGAGCCACCATTATCTTGGTCATTACAGTTGTGCTGAACTTAAGTGAACTAGTTGATTCGTTCACAGAAGAAGATCCTTAGAGATCTTTTGTATTTGTAAAGATGGCCTACACATTTGGACCAATTCCTTTGTACATAGTATGTTTTTAAATATGTATGTACCTATGTACTAATCTCCCTCCGCCCCTTTTTTAAACCATAGGATGGTTTCCCTATATCAATAGAAATACAGTGGGTGTGTCTAGCTTGGCTTAACCTGAATAATATAGTGCATTTGCATAAGCAAAACTAGTCTACAGGTACGGCTCAAGTGACTGACACAAGTCACTCTCCAAAGAACATGAGTCATAGCCCTAATGTACTTTATTTACATTTATTTAGTCATGATATCTCATTTATGGGCCAGATACAATGAGATTTTGCAGGCAGATGCCATTTTAATACATGCGCTGTCTTCCATAGAAACAGGTCTTACCTAAACAAACAATAGACGTGTGTGTGTTGGGGGAGGGGGTTTGTGTCAAGAGGTTACCAGGCAACAGGTCATTGAGAGGTGCAAGGGTACAATGTAGACATGTCCACTGTAAAGAACAAACGGGAAATAAACAACAGCTGCAGATGGACAATCCCCTGTCCTTCATTGTGTCTCCTCCTGGATTTTCATTCATTTTTAAGTGGGAGTCAGATGGCTGAGCGGTGAGGGAGTCGGGCTAGTAATCAGAAGGTTGCCGGATCGATTCCCCACCGTGCCAAATGACGTTGTGTCCTTGGGCAAGGCACTCCTACTTGCCTCAGGGGGAATGTCCCTGTACTTACTGTAAGTCGCTCTGGATAAGTGCGTCTGCTAAATGACTAAATGTAAATGTAAAGTGGCAGGTAACAAAACCGGTTTGGCGTCACGTTGACAGAATGAATAGACCTTCTATATCACATGGCTGGCCCATGTGAAAGACGTTTTATCGGCCAGTTGCCCTTGCCCCCTCTCCCCTCATGTGAAGGACACTGAATATCTATAGGTTGTCAGTCTGTTGTCGGCAGGCGATGCAGTTACCAAACTGCAGAAGCGGATGCAGGATCAGTTAACCTAACCCCTCTATTCCTTATGCATGCCATGCCATTGTTAGTTTATTTATCTGTATGGGTCTCAAACATTCTGATCTGGGGCACGATTTTGGTAATTGAAACCACTTTGACGTTTACAGGATTATATGAACTACATTCAGAAATGCCAAAAACGGTATTAAAATGTTTTCATCAAATACAAATTAGAGGAAAAGATGACCTTGCCCCCTATGGTCGATCTGATCATGACCCCCACCCCCTTCCCCTGTTCTTGTCCTTTTCTCCTGCGTTCTCCGATAGCAAACCAGTTTTTGAAAGGTGACATTCAGACAACCGACATTGGAGGATATTTTTGTCTGAGCCGCTGGAGAACCCAGAGAAGGAAGGGAAAGTTTCAAGGGACCCATTTTTATAATGGGAAGACTTGAATGGTAGGGCCACAGGCTGACTTTGGTCTATATTAAACGTGCCTTCTGTTTTTTCTTTTCCCCCGTAAAATGAGGAGGCCTGTAGGTCATTCACAGCATGACAAAAACATTCGGAGCCGTTTCCTTCCTCACACTTCCGTGGACAGTTTGGCTCTTGAGCTTTTGAAATTGACATCCTACTTACTCCCTGATCTTGGCAGCTGTCATTGTCAGCACCGTATGTTTACACTACACCTTCTCCACCGTCAGTTATGTACGACAATCACTGGAGGTAAGTGAACAGAGCTCGACTTTGACAGGTAGACTTCCATCATTCGAGCGCTCGGGGATTTAGGAAAGGTGTTTTTTAGGCGAAACAGAGGTCCTTGTTTCTGATTATATACTTTGCTCTGCATTGCATCATTCTCACACACAACCGCTTCCCGCTGAGGAACCGTCTCATGTTTATCTGCTTCGTCATGCATTTGTACAGATCGTGTGCAGACTGTTATTGTATTGTGTCGTGCATGTCCTCTTTCCTCTGACATTGCGTCTTCTGTCTTTTACAGGACTCCGAGTTTGTGTGCCTGGAGTTTGACGAGGCGAAGGTCAACCAGGTGTTAAAAAAGATGGCGGATGTTCAGAAGAGCATCGACAGCATCGTGCATCGCAGCTAGTATGGTGTGCAACCCCAGTGTGTGTGTAATGTGTGACTGTGTGCGTGTCAAATAGTGAGAAAGAGAGCGTGTGTAACAGAGCAAATAAAAAGGACTGTGTGCATGTGTATAAGTTGTAAGTGCGTAAGTAAGCCTTTTGAGTGTTGTGGAGATGTCGTGCAGTTTGTGGCAAGCGTTGAGTGTGTTGCAAAGAATGTTCATAGTGGCCCATTTTGTGGTTTCCTGCTCTATTGATGCTCAATTCCTGTTTGGGTTTAAGGGTTAGTCTTAAACTTCTTAGACTTCTTTAAGAAGTCTGTGAGAGCAAGCTGCCATATTACCAGAATTTGCTGCATACTAGTCTGTTGTACCCAATGGAGCCTATCTTTCTTTGAAAATCACAATATTATCTGCGTTCATATTCATACTTTTGCTTATAAAGATCATGTCATATTGTCAGAGAAAATGGCTTGTAGTACATATTAAAACTCTCAATATGCGCAACCTTGAACCCTGACTCATCCAATCATTGAACGTGTATAGGTGCTGTGGGTGTCCCCTACAAGTGATTTGCATTAAAGCGGAACTTGATTGAAGATATAAGGAACTGAAACGGATGGTTTCAATGGACATTTACTAAATGCATTGTCTGCTTCCTCTGCAGTGTCACATTCTGTACCTTCTGTTTTGCATTGGCAAAAATATTTAGTGGAGATACTTTACTATGTGACTTTGAAAATGCTCTTTCCTTATACCTGCCCCAGTGCCAAGACAGTAACATTTACCTTCAGTGTGCTCAAAGTAATGTAATATTTTGAGCATTGTGTATTGGGTATTTTATGTGACTATAACTAAATAAAAAGATTCAACCTTTTAATAAATAATGTCTCACTGAAAATCACAAAGATCGCCAGGAGCAATAATCTTAAATTATTATAGATTTTTGTAGAAGAATGTTTTGTGATGTAAATGTAATAACATATTGTCGCAGTTTAACACAGTTTTTTCTGCAAGTCTGATTAAACTCTCAGCCTTTAGGGTTTTACACTCCCCTCGTAAGGTGCATTTTATGGATTTTTACAACTTATAAAAGTGGACTCGATGTACACAAATTCAATAGGCTTGTTGGTATCTTAACATATGCCCCTATCTAATCCTCTTAAATAACAGAAGGGAAATCAAAGAATTCTCTTCAGAACGGATCAGTTCAGACTCTCTGCTTGGGAGGGGGGAAATGGGTGGAGCAGTTGGTGTAGAGTGATGGATGTTAAGGTATTTGATAAAGGGGGTTGAGCCACACATGTCATGCATTGCCAGGGCATTTAGAAAGCAAACCCATTTCATAGAAGAAGATGCATTTATATATTTGTTTACAGGAATGGGTGAGATTTGAACCTGCTACCATCTTGGCTTGCATGTCATTGTTGGGAAAATTGAAGATGTAGCACATTTATCCTGTATAAGAATGATTCTGTGTTCAGCATTCCTTTGTGTGTAGAGAGAGGCCTACCCCCAAATCTGAACTTTGGGGAACACGAGGCATATGTAAACAAGGTGACCTGGGCTGACCACTCTCTCTTACTAGAGAGGCCATAAAAGATGTCTGGCCTTATCTGTGTTGGGTGAATCATGTGGTCAAGCTTACAGGGGTCAAAAGGCACACACACTCAAACACGCACGCACACACTCCTGCGCCAGGTCTATGCAAGGAGCCAATGAAGAAGAGCAATGGAACATTTGCATGCCTTTGTCTTAACCAATGACTGTAAAGAGCGGTTCTGCTTAAATAGCTAGCTAGCACAACATGCTAGCGGACAAACTTTGTATTGCGATCAGACTTTGTCTCCTTGCTGGCAAGCATTAAACTATTGTACTTTCTTTGAATCCGACGACTCTGTGCATTACTTGAGAAATTATCCTAACAAATTGGTCCTTCGAGCCGGATCTCAATATCTTTTTCCGCTGTCCAGGGTCGGGACCGAATCCGTGCACGGCAGGGGTTTCTAAACTCCTGATAAAAAGACCTTGCAGCTAATTGCTGTTTCTCAAAGGCCGGTCCCACTGGAGGTTGGTAAAGAAGTGACGAGATTAAAAGAATAGCCTGAAGCACAGTCTCGTTGAATTTCAAGGTGAGAACAAGATTTGTGTTTTATTTTTACTAATATGTTTAAGGCCAAATTGATTTAAAAATTCCATAGTGTAGTCGTTAAAGGTGCACTCTGGTCCTTATCTGCTAAGATCTGGTTAAAGCCCAGTGCAGCAAGTAGGGCGTCATATTTACTGAGATCCGTGATCTGTGACGCATTGGGAGCAGAAAGATCGGTGAAGTAAATAGACAGTAGGTTTTGCTAAGAATATGGCGCCGGGAGATCCGGGAAACAGAATCAGTTACGGCCTGACCGACCAGAACTGAGATATTTGAAACATATCTGAGTTTGGTGGTAGTTAAATACCTAACCAAATGGAAAGATTATTGCTGATTTATGTGGGAATGCCATTGCAGTAAAACTGAGGGATGAAATACTCCGCTGTGAAGTTGTACACTAAAACTCTAAATGGATCCTGACCTGTAAATGTATATTGGTTGAATTTGACACATAATAACTGATTGTTATTGCTGATGAATTGGGAATTGTAATTTACACATGGTAAAGGCGTTTGACATGCCATTAGAGAGTGGAGTTCTGCATTAGTGCGTTTATTGTTGCTGAGATGTAATTGTTTTGATAGATCTGGGTCTGGTGGTAGACACGTGCCTTACAAACATGTGTTATTAAATCCTAGCCAAACGAACAGGTTGAGGCCTGGGCGACCAGGACTCAGATATATGTGTGAACAAAAGATAGGACTTTTCAGTGTACAATGCAGAATTTGAACTCTCGATTTTTAAGTTAAAGTTAAATTAGACGTGCAGTTCTATCACCTACATTTGCTTAATTCAGATCCAGTTGTGAGATAGTGAAGACTAATCACAGAGTCATACTCGCTAAGATGTGGTGCCGGAGTCCGGGAAGCAGCGTTAGTAACCTATTTTACTAAGTTCTGTAGAATACCAGTGAAGCGGGTAGGCTGTCCACAGCCTGTGAGAAGGCTACAGGTAAAAGATATCTCCGTGCGCCCGTAAAAAAGATCCAGTCTGAAGGACTGAAGTGTATACAAGGGGAAATAATTCGCGATTGTTGTTAAGGCCTAATTTTTATGTTGTTATTAAAATAGTACTAAGAGTTGATAGAATTGTAAATATCGAGGTTCTATATAAATATAACCATGGTTAATTGTTTTAAAAGTTGTACATTGGAAGTGTGAAATGCTTAGAAATATGGAAACCAAAATTCGGGTTCAATGGTGAAATTGAAGTTTGAATTCCGTTTTTGGGGTTAAAGAGTGAGGAGAATGTGGTAATTTGTCTCAAACGAGTCTCAAAGAAGGCTGACATGATTCTAGGAAATTGCCAGTCCGCTGTCTGTTGAATAATGTCAGAAAAATTGCCAGAAAGACAGCGCTTGGATCGGAAGGATCAAGGCTGTGGTTTCGTGAGTGTCCAGAGAGACAGGAAAAATGGCAAAGGTACGAGTTTACAGACAGATTCAACGGCGATGGCGGCGGGTACAGGCTAGTAAAGGAATTGCAGCTTGACATATGAGATCAAAGATGAGTAACCGCATGACGCATGCGCAGAGAAATTGAGAGATTTTAAAAGACTCAAATTTAGAGAAATAGGCGAATTTGATATTAATTTGGTGATTTTTAAAAACATGTTACGTGATGAGTATTTTGAAATATTTGCTAACAAGGTTTTTGGTTGTTTGAGTACATTTTACACGAGTTTCAGAAATTCCGAGGAAAGGTGACTCCAGAGGGTAATTCTGCATAATTATGTGAGTATTAAGGCTGAAAGATGTGTACGTTTGGATGAATTCGAAGTTTGGTGGTTAACAAATGCGTGATCAACATTTGTTGTAATTCCTAGCCAAACAGGGAGGTTTTTGGAGCCTTTCCGACCAGAACTTGTATTTATAAGCGGCATATCTGTGTGAAGGTATTCAATAAGAATGCAGAAATTACACCCCTGGTTTAAAAATTGGTTCTAATACCTACAATCAGAAGAGTTATAGAGCAAAATTAAGTGAATAGAAGGTAAAAGCCAACCATCTGTGTTGTGCAAAGAAAAATACGTTTTTTGCTTTGTTCCAGAGCGCGCTGTTTGTTTGATTCGAGTTTGAAGCGGGCGCTGATGGAAACAGTGATAGATTTGAGTTATTAAAAATTAAGAGTAATTGAGAAAGTAACAAGAGTGTTGCATTAAATCATAATACAAACTATAAAATATTACAATTCAATATTTTCATTTAGGGTTTTTGGTCCGCAAAATTGAGATTTGAAGAATTGTCCGTGCATTACGCATGCCGAGGGCACAATGGCTGGTAAATATAGGAATATTCAAAGGCGTATTCTGTATTACATGCTTTGATAAGACTTTTGAGAAGTTATAGATTAAGGTTTTGTTTTACGGGCTTATGTTACTCTTGTAAAATTGTGAATTTAAAGGTTTAAAACAGAAAAAGGGAGAATTTATATTTTCTTTTGTCTTAAGGGCATTGTTTGGTTGACGTGATTACGGAGTGTAATACTGGCATGAGTGACTTAGGTCTGGGAGCAGTTTTAACTGTCCGAACATTGATTTGGTGAAACAACATTTATGATAACGATAGTTTAAAGCAAATTGAAATGTGACTCAGAGAATTAGTAGAAGGCTAATTTTGAAATCAAAAGTGAGATTTAGTCAATAATGGCAACCTTGGGTGTTATGGGAACTTATGGGAAGTTTGTGTTTACACAGGAAGGTTGTTTTTATTTGGCAAAGGAATGTGTTTTGTTTATTGGTTCAAACACTTTGATGTTCTGAAAAGGGAACTATCGCATATACTTTAGGTATATGGGAAAACATTAAGTCAAAATAGTCAAATCTAGGGTTTTTAAGAGTTTTGATAAAGGTATTGGATGCAATTTGGTTATAAATGAGAAAGAGAAAATAACTAAAATATACTTTTATTTTGAGTTTGATTGTAATTTGGCTTTAAGTTTTATTTTGATGTTTTGTCAAGAGCATGACACAATGGTTGGGATAAACAGTTAGTCTGTGGTGAGATTGTATTAATGAATGGTATTAGTGCATAAGGAGGGTTATTATAACCTTTGTTCTGAAAGAATTTGGGAAGACTCATTAAGTCTGATAAATTGTGGTTATGATGGTTCGTGCTAATTAGCTTGTTTTGGACTGCAGCCAAAGCAGGTTATGAAGTTCTACCTATCTGACCTTTATAGAAAATATAGTTGGGAAAAAATGTTTGGTTACTTGCTACATTAAGAACATTATGTGGTTTATATTTTCATTTGAGAAACATACAGAATAAATTCTGGTTTGGGATGACAATGGTTTTTATCATATCTTTGACAAAAAGAGGTGTGATTTGGTTAAACAGAGAATCTAAAATGATATAGGTCTTAAACTTAACAGGTTTTAAACAAAGAAAGGTTTTTGGAGTGAAAGAAATTAGACTAACAGTTGATTTTGTTTAAAAGGGAACAAAGAAACAGATTTCTAGACATAAGTAATAGGAGTTGAATATCAAATGATGAGGTATTGTCTTGTTATATATGTTTGCTCAACAATGGATAAATAGGGCAATGATCACTTGGAAAGATAAGAATTCCGAAGAACTTGTGTTGGTTCTACTAGAAGTAGTCCAAATTCCTGAAGAGGTGGATCAAAACGTTACAAAATGCTAACTAGAAAAGAGATATCTTCTGCTAAATTCTGTTCCAGGTGAAGCAGTAAACCAAAGCGTGGATGAGTTAAACCAGGAGATTGGGTATTGATTAAAGTTATTAAAAGAAAGAACTGGTCCAGCCCAGGTGGGGGGGACCATAACAGGTACTCCTCACCACACCCACTGCAGTCAAAATAGCAGAGAGGACGTCTTAGATGCATTTGTCACATTGTAAGAAAGTAAGGGACATTGATACAGGGACTGATTAGTTACGCACCACAGTCTTGAGGCACAAGTCTGACTACAAAGGGGAGTCATTCTCTTAAAGAAAGGCGCGTCTCAACCTCAGTGAAGAAACCAACAGCCAACAGAGACATAGGGTGTAGACTAAATAGGCTAAAAAGATAGGAGACAGTAAGCAGGGACAGGTAGAAAAGATGGATGACCTATTTCCTCATCCGTAGTATTGTGACATCCGTGGTACCATATTTAGCTTACTGTTGCTAATATTAATAATATTCTTCCCTATACTATGGTTTGAAAAAGTGATTGCTCCTGTATGATGCTCCTAGTGAAAACAATAGGACAGATAAAGACAACAACGCTGAGACGAGCAGAACACACTAGTATTAAGAACTGGATTTACTGACAGAAAATTCGTGGTTGGAATGGATAGTGTTTAAACTCGCAAAAAGGGAAGTCCAACTGTCTTGCATGCGCCAAGCTAGACCTCAACTAGGCACAGTGCTATTCCGGCTGATTCAACAGATTACACAGGGTATAATGTGTGCTTCAACATTATGACAATAGTTTTATGTTTACTGAACAATGAAATAGCATCTCATTACTGTTCGCTATGGTTAAAAGATGCAATGTTTTAACCTCAGTGACTATCTACAAGGAAAGATATTGATTATGAAGAATTTGTTTGCTCAACTAGAAGTTCATACTGATGACATTGATTTTATTTTTCTGGGAAAGCTAAAACATGTGTGGCAGCGAAGGAGGCAGCCATACAAGTCTGTCTGTCTTGACATTAGAAAAGGTATAATGGGGATGAGACTGTCTTGAGAGATATGCAAGAATTGTCACCAAAATGAGGGGTTGTGTAAATCCACAGGAGGAACTTATGTTACTGAAGAATCTATTTCGTTATGCTATAATATTGAGCCATGAGATTCATCATGTCTCAACAGGAGGGAGTGATAACGAAAGAGTGTTCACAGCATGTGGATTTGCAAACTATTCAAGAAAACTTTAAGAAAAAACTTTTTTAGCATACCCGATTTGAGTGAGAGCAAGATATGCATGAACTTTATTGAGCTAAAGAAATGTTGGAAAGATTCAGGAATGGGCCGATGACGAGTCAGTTGCTTTCAACTGACCTCTGTGAGAATGTAATTTTAATTACTGTGTAGTCTACTTCTTCTGAAATTCGCAGACAGGAGAAAGATGCTGTCTCAATCCAGTGAGAGGTTCCTGACCTAAGGAGACTGGATTGTGGTGACGGATTTGACACGTTAAGTCCTGGAAAATGACCCAAGGTGAACGAGGTCATTCCTGTCTAGTTTCAGAGGTGATAAACAAGGAGATATCATGGTACACGTGAGTCAAGCGTGCATTTTGTTTGACGTCAAAATAAGGAAAACTCCGCGCTGTGCCTGTAGTACAGTGCGTTGAGGTTGCCGTTGTAACTAGACTACATCTTCTACGAGAAGATGACACAATCACCATGCACACAATCATGGCATCCGTTTCAACAAATTGGACTTTGAGAAACAAGGAGAAGTAAAGATGTAACATCAATGTTTCATTGATAACAATGCAAATGTTAAATAGATTTAGAAGTGAAGTTTTAATCTTGAGATAGGTTAGAAACCTTTCTGTGGAATAAAATTTAGGTACAAACACTCCATCATGATACGTTCTACCAGTTATGTAAATATGTTCCAGTTGATTTGTTATGTTCCAGGGCAGAAGTTTGAATGTTTTGAGAACAGTTATGGACTGTCGGAAGAGGTGATAACAATGCTGTTTCATTTATGTGACTTGATGAAGTATTACTTGGGAATTGCATTAAAGCTTCATGTTTAGTTGTTGAGAAACTTGGTTATACTACAGAAAATTGATATTAATTTGAGAAGAAACAGAAATTGATAACATATAATGAGATTTCAGGATTTGTGCCCAAGTGATGTCTTATCATGCAAAGGTTGTAAAAGAGTTAGCAGCAGGCTGGAAAGAAATGTCTGTTGATCGTAAGTCCTGACTACTCTGTAGGAGATCACCTTCGGGAAGGGGGAGAAGCTTTTGCCACCTATAAAATGGAGATAAGGTTGACTGGGGGAGTACATTTGGAGACAAAATCTGGGGTGACTTAAGGGTTAAACAGGGTTTTGTTTGGGTAACTGAGGTTTATGACTCCCTGACCTGGAGAGAAATGCTTATCACCTAACCTGGAGAGGAAGAGCACAATCAGGGCCTGTCTTAGAAAAACCTGACTGACAGTGTACTGAATGTTTGATGGTTTTAGAGATGACCATATTGACAACAAGTAGGCATGCTCTTATATCCTGAAAATTTCTGTATTGATTTCTTTGTTGCAATCTTTGTTTCAATTTGATTTTGTGTGGTTAAGGAGATCTGAGATGAGGTCCAACTCATCAGACGTCAAATTACCATTCAGCTGCGTGATGACGGGTTTTACCCAATACCATGGGCTTCCCTCATGTCCAAGCATTCACACTACTAGACTATAATGCTGTGTAGTCTTATAGAATTTTACACATTTTTGATTTTTATGAATTATTTTATTTTATGTATTTTTATTTTATTGACTGTGTGTAGGCGTGGTTTTGGAATAAGACATTTTATTCAGGATAAACAGGAGGGATATGTTGGGAAAATTGAAGATGTAGCACATTTATCCTGTATAAGAATGATTCTGTGTTCAGCATTCCTTTGTGTGTAGAGAGAGGCCTACCCCCAAATCTGAACTTTGGGGAACACGAGGCATATGTAAACAAGGTGACCTGGGCTGACCACTCTCTCTTACTAGAGAGGCCATAAAAGATGTCTGGCCTTATCTGTGTTGGGTGAATCATGTGGTCAAGCTTACAGGGGTCAAAAGGCACACACACTCAAACACGCACGCACACACTCCTGCGCCAGGTCTATGCAAGGAGCCAATGAAGAAGAGCAATGGAACATTTGCATGCCTTTGTCTTAACCAATGACTGTAAAGAGCGGTTCTGCTTAAATAGCTAGCTAGCACAACATGCTAGCGGACAAACTTTGTATTGCGATCAGACTTTGTCTCCTTGCTGGCAAGCATTAAACTATTGTACTTTCTTTGAATCCGACGACTCTGTGCATTACTTGAGAAATTATCCTAACAGTCATATTCTTCATAATAACATGTTTTGACACATGTTCCTGATACAGTGCAGTTCTGCCTAAGGGGTGTTTGCTATGTTTACATTCATGTTTGTATCTTTTCCCTTTGTGCTATGCAATGCTGTAATATAGTCTTGTATTTTCTGTATCGCATTCACATAAATAAGACAACAACTACATTTGTACGAATCCTGTCGTATGCCCATTTGTGGATCGCCATATCCATGCCTCAAGAAACCTGACCAAGTAGGCTAAAATGGTGGGAAGACTGCCCTTGTCCAAGATGCAGCTGGCTCTTATAGGCTAAATTGTTGTGTCTTTGTGTAGTCTACACAGCAACAATTGTAGCAAATAACCTTCCAGCTATACATACTGAAATAAACCATTCACTTTTAATATGGTATTTTTCTTAAATAGCTAGCCAGTATTTAATCAGTAAAATTATTTGGGATTTTCTGTATTGCACTGACATAAATATAGTATATATTTAAATATTCTATATAAATATATAATATACTGACATAATAGTTCCTGGCTGTTTTCGTCTGGCTATATTCATAGGGTTTCGTCTCATGAGAGCAAGCTTAGTGCAGCTCAGTCAACTCAAAATAGCTGAGAGTTGAGAGCGAAGAGAGCAAACAAAATATCCCTGTTGTCCTTACTACGAACCCAGGTGTGTTAATGACCCACTGACTTCATTCCGTCCACAGTCTCACAAGTACATTCACGCCTTACCCATGTTTTAGTTAGTAATGGCATAGCTGACTGAAAATAAACTCAACCCTGGTTAAACCTCTCGGAAGCTGTCTGGCTCTGGTATCTGATCCTCCTGGATTTCATTACAGGCTCTAGTCTTCCCATCTTTGAGTGTCACAAAGGTCAGAAAATACATAGGACTGCCATTGCCTAATCTGTAGGGGGGAAGAATCAGGAAGTGCAGAGGACCACGGGAATTTTGGAAGTACACAGCCTGTAAACCCCTTCAGTTTGGTCACTCTTTCAGACTTTGGTAGAGACCAAATAAATGTTCATGTATCATTAAAACATCTAGACTTCGATTACCAAATGAAAATAGATGCATGTTCCCATTTGCAGAGTACACAGCGTTTTGGACATTTTCCAAAGATGAGCAGATTTGAGTATTCAATTTAAAAGGGGGTCATTCGATTCAGGTTGGGTTGGTGCAGGGTTAAGTTGGACGAGTAGGCTCCTTAATTAAATCTCACAGACATTCGATAGGCAGATATAAATACATCTGACTGAGATAGCTGTAATTATATGGCATTTAGCCAGCAGCATAGCAAAATATAACACTGGACTCCAGTCGTTCTTGAATATATTCAGGGATTAATAAAGTGAATTAAATTCAATTAAACTGTAGGCCTTAGATACAGGGACGAGACAAAAAGACTACCCGTCTACACAGGTGTAATTCCGTGGTGGTCAGTTTGTGTAAAAGGAGGTTACTAAAGTTCATGCCAATGATGCCATGATCACTCGAAGTTTGCCCTGTGAATCTATTTGTGATCTCATTCAGTCTCTCGACTCTCGAGTCTCTCTCAGTCTACGTTTAACAAATCAACCACCTGAGTGTAAAATCAAACTTGTAATGTTTTTCCCCCTAAGGTTCGGAATACACGCATGCTCTGTCACAATCCGTTCACATGGCAGTTGATGTCTTGTGACACAGGCTCAGAAAGACATTTACTTGGCCAGGAGTAGACATAGGCAACGATACTATTATTTTCCATGAATGCTCCCTCATTAAATTAAATAGCCTTACAACAATCGTCTGGAAAGGCACGTAGAATACCTTTAAACTCATGTACAGCATGCTCGCCACCGCCCCAAAGCACTACGTCAAAAGGAGGAGCCTTTTTTATTGACCTACCTCAAACGCGAAGGAAATTACAAATATTATTTGTACTCCCCACTTCGTTGTCCGCCGACTGATGATGTTCTCCGATATGGCATGGATTATTGCTTGTGGACACACTAAGAAATATCGGAGAGTCTAGTTTGGCCATGGACTTAAACTTTTCCGGAAACTTTATTTTGCTTTCATAAAAAATGGATTTATTCGGCTATGATTATCGTCTCTTTTGGTGAGTACAGCCTTGGGCAGGATAAGAATAGACACCTCTGCCTGTGCACAGAATATGCGCTTCAACAACATGACTCATTGGAACGGAAAATTTGCCATTCAGGTGAAGCAGGCCTATGCCGCAGGTATGCATGTTGGGTTGGTTGGACTGCATTCTCCGTCTTCATGTTTTTTTTTTGTGGTTTTATGGCCGCTTTAGATAGTAGACTCTGCTTACCAGAACATTTAATAACCTAGCCTATAATATCTTTTATAAAGTAGTGAAATCTTATGTAGGCTCTGCTACATCAACCCATATCATAGTTATGGTCTTATAGTCTTACATTGAGTGAATGAGAATTTCTCATTGCCATTAAGTCATCCCTGTAAACGCTTTTTTTGTACTTAAAGAATACATGTGCTTTCGTATAGTTCTGTATTGAATCAATATACAGCGTGTGAAACCTGTATCGCTCAGCTTTAACATTGCATTCAAGTGTGCAGTATGAATTTGAATGTGCAAAACGTTCTGCTACTCACTTTCGCAATTGTTACGCCGCTCTTATTCAACTGTTGAGCCTACCCTTGGCCTCTGTCAATCAATAGTCTGTCAGGAATATGTGTTTGGCTTAGTATTTGGAGTAGAGTGTAAGTAGAGGGCACAGGGTTAGCACATTTTAATGCTCCTCTTATAATTTCAATTTTGGGTTTGGTAATTCTCTCACGCATGTGGAGAAATTGAACTTTTTTCATTTGGGTTAGTAGGCTTCTTCTCTCTTCTGGATTATGGTCAGGATTGCCTCCACTATAATATTGATATCCCAGTTGCTGCTGCATAGCTGCCCAGTTTATATCAGACAAGGCAACTCTGTAAAGTCCTCACCTCAAATGACCTTCCTATTATGCCCTACTGAGAATAGGTGTGTAATTTCAAATGTTAGGAAACAATCAACATCAGATTTGACTTGTTGGTGGCAAAGGACTTGTATCAGACTCATGTACAGTCTTGCTAATACCTTCATGTTACAGGTACGGCATGTAAGGTATTCAGGTCAAACTTGGACTTACTAACACCTAAATGAATGACTAAACTTAAAACTGGTTCGTGGACTAGTCCCCTTTTTTCCAGCCTGTGCTTTTATACAAGCTTGTTTACCTACAGTTCAATATATCTCCTTAATTATGGGTATAAAACAGGCCTGAGTCATGTTTGTGAATCTGTGGTGTACATGCCCAGGCCTCAGCAGACTTTGAACACCATCAACATTATATATACATATACATTAAATATATGGGACCTTTAGGTTAGGTCATGCGTTCTCTCTGGTATGAGGCTTGCTTTGTCAAACTTGTCAAGCGACTTTTATCAACAGTTATTACAATAGCCAGGCTTTGCCCTTGCAACAGGCTTGAATACACTACCTGTTCTCCTTAGGAGCTTTCCGTTGATTTCTTAGAATTTAGGCATTCGTGAGACCAATTTTTCTAAGCCTACCTCAGACAACAATCCCCCCCTCCTTTCCTAATATTATATTAACATGCTGTGTTATTGTGTTTTGTTTCAGGTGGCTGTAAAAACACACTCCTGGTTAGCCCCTTTTTATGTCTTTGTGGGCCACTCCCTTGCAGATGATCTACATGGGTTAAGAAGACTGGAACACCAGTAAAACAGATTGTTCAATCATCTTCCATAGCTCACAGGTTAGTTGTGGATTGTGTGCACAGTGTGGAGCAAGCCTGAGCCCTGGGTGACCTATTTTCTTTTTGCACCCTGAGCTTTTCTTGGCGTTCTTTTTCGGATCCGAAAAATGCATTGTACATGCTTTGACTGGGTCCTATAATTTCCTCCACGAGGAGCTATAGCAAGTCATAGCACTAAGGACAAGACTTCTAACTCCCTATCTGCTGGTCTGAATGTATCTTGTGGCCATAACCTTTGAGGTTCTATACATGCCTTCAGTATTTCTCACCCTGGGTGAGACCTTTAGGCCTGAAGCCTGACTGGAAAAAAAATGTATGATGACGTACAAAAAAAAAGTAGGGTCTTTTGTCTGTGGATCTAACAATATACTGTGACTGAAAGACCAGTAAATTGGTGTCACGAGGAGGCTCAAATTGAGAACACATGATGCCCCTCTGGCATTGTGAGAAGGGAAGAGAGGAGGACAAAATACATTGGGGTATGAGAAAAAAGTGGGAATAAGAGGAGGACATCATAAAGTGTAGGAGGATGAAGAAAAATGTGCATGGCTTATTCTTCTAGGATTAGGCATGGTAAGCGGCCTCATATGTGGCAGGCCAAACACAGGACAAGCAACGAAGACTGACGTGCCTCAACAGTTTTCTCCTTGACTCTACCTTCGGCTGAAAGCGTACGCTACAAATCGCCCGTTCCATGTTTCTAAATGTTGCCATTCCTCCTGGGCTTTTTGTAAGTCTAAAAGACTTAGAACTTGCTTGCCACTGTAATGCAAATGCTATCTAAGCTCTGTAATATGGCTTGTAAACACTGGCTCCTTGTATTCTTTTTATGTCTAGGCCCAGAGAGAAGAAGAAAAGATGCATGCTGGGCAGAGGAAATCAAGGGTCCTGTGTATCATGATGATGCTGAATATCTTAATCTGTATCCTGGTGGGGGTGTCATTGAACCTGGGTCAGGAGAAGGGTGGGAGTCAGAAGATTCGGATCCCCACGACAAAGTTCTGGAGCAAGCACACGGTGAGCAAGTCCTACTGGAACAACGAGCAGCAGAGGCTGGACTTCCTCTACAACCCCCTCATTAGGACTGTGCTGGCCAACGACTCCCTCTCTGAGCTCCCTGATTGGCTTAACAACACGAGCCCCATTGGTTCCTGTGAACCAGACTACAGTATCACTACAAAGATCTCGGACTACAACTCCCTTCCTCAGCGCTTCCAAGACTTCCTGTTGAATATGCGCTGCCGGTCATACCCCATGTTAATGGACCAGCCCCATGTGTGCAAAGGCAAACCCTTCCTACTATTGGCCATAAAGTCTCTTACGTCCCACTTTGACCGCCGGCAGGCCATTCGTGAATCTTGGGGAAAAGCGGGCATCTTAGCCAATCAAACAGTGGTCACTGTGTTTTTGCTGGGCAATTCCACAGCTGTCGACCACTTCCCAGACCTTTCGGGGATGCTGCAACATGAGGCAAAGCTTCACAGAGACATACTCCAATGGGATTTCAGGGACTCCTTTTTCAATTTAACTCTCAAAGATGTACTCTTTTTGGAGTGGTTGAACAAGAGGTGCCCGAACACCAAGTACATTTTCAAGGGGGACGATGATGTCTTTGTCAACACCTTGAGAATTTTAGACTTTTTAAAAGGTCTCCCAAGAAAACAAGCCACGGATCTCTTCATAGGGGATGTGATTACCAATGCCGGCCCCCACAGGGACAGGAAACTCAAGTACTTTATACCCGAGAGTGTGTTTGTCGGGGGTTACCCACCTTATGCGGGAGGTGGAGGGTTTTTGTACTCGGGGGAACTGGGAATTCGCATCTACAACATCTCCCAACAAGTGCCACTCTACCCCATCGATGACGTGTACACGGGGATGTGTATGAAAAGGCTGGGGCTAGTCCCAGAGAAACACAAAGGCTTCCAGACTTTTGACATTGAGGAAAAGTACAGGAATAACCCATGCGTCTACAAAAGCTTGATGCTAGTTCACAGTAGGACGCCACAGGAAATGATTCAGATATGGGCTTGGCTCAACAATCCTGACACTGAATGTCAGTGATCGTCTGTGTAGTAGTCAGTTGTCTCAATTTTTTTTTATCATGGCATCAAAGTCACGTAATTGTATGAATCAGGCAACAACTTAAGAGTACAGCATTTTCCGTACATTCTTTTACAATATCATTCTATTAGAATGAAAAGGAGGTTTGAGACAGTCCTAGAATCTACCTACATTTTTGCTAGATATACAATTATTTGATATTAATCCTTTATTTGAAAGAAATGTATTGGAGTTCAATGCAAAACGACACCGTTCAGCTTACATTCAGCAATGTTTGAATTACTGTAGATGTCAACAGACAGTTATCTGCAGGTAAATCTTCAGTCCTGTCTCTTCTTGGCCATATGCAGACTTTGGCAAGCTAACAATGGATGTAGCAAAATGTTAACAAAGCTTTGAGGTCACCGTTTGATTTGCTGCCTTATGTTTTTTGATTGACCCTCAAAGAGGTTTGTATTGGTGACAGCTTCATTGTCTTTCCTACCTAGTACCTACTTTATTAAATGTTATTGTTTTGGTCATGTGGTGTGTTGTGTGTCCCTATTCAGCTTTATGACTGACTGGATCAGAAACTGTGTCGTCAGATATTGTATACTACTGAATTTGCTCACGACAATAGTATTGTTAATGCGACATACCAGGGTGTTCATATTCTTTATAGGTATATTTGCACTTGATCATTGAGACATCTATTTATAATGTACATTTGTAGGTGGAGGGGTGGGTTAGAGTTGTTAGTGTTGTTTGTGTTGGTTAGATAATTGAGAACTAAAGTTGCACATGTTTTGATAATACATTTATGGTTATTGTCAATGATTGACATTTGTTCATTTTTAAGATAAGAAATTGTGAAAAATGTGTATTCTGTGGAAGAGGTTGATCTTCTTTACAATAGTACTGACATGTGTGCTGCTTTCTCAATACCAAGCTTTTAATAGAATCATCTGGGTTTATACTTTCAGCTCCATGGACGTAGAGAGATGTATAATTAAATCATTTTAAAGCTAATTTTCTACCTTTTGCTGTTTTTGTTATTATTCTTAAAGTGGCTTAAGGTAAAGGAATGGCAACCTTGTATTTTGTTTTTGTAGAAGAATAAATAATTGTTTAAACTTTGAGAACAGTGAAGTGCTTTAATGTTTGTTTGGGCTCGAAAGGAAAACATTGACTCGATAAAAAAAAAAAAATAGTTATAAGACCTGAAAACATTTAAATAAATAAAAACCTTGGAGGACACAGTTCTCTGAACGTTTGTTTGCCTTAAATTACGTGGTGTTGTAGCAGTTGGAGTAGTTTTCCATGCAGGCAGTCATTTGAAAGTGGAAGAAGAATAATGGCGACATCCACTGGTCGAACACGAATCTTTCTTATTGGAAACACATGAACGTAAGGGGTAAACGTATGCCACATCAATCATTCTAATTGAAAATATAGTTCAGGTGTTAATGTTCACCATTGGCGGAAATCGAAAAAAAAACCCACCGTTATCTATCTTCAGCGGGTGCGGCGGAAGAAACTGCAAAACATTCTTATAGTTCAGACAAAGTTGTCTAAAATGCTAAGAAATCGTAATAGATTGCAAACTATGTTTATATTTCTACTGATATTTGGCATATTTATCGTGTTCTGTGACTCTACTTTTGTAAGTAGACTTTCCCATTCGCAATTATACGTCCACTCAGTTACGGCAATGCAGTTCATTTTAGTTTTGTTATACAATCTGAAAACCTTTACATTTTAATCATACTAGTTATTTTCTTCCATAGACAAATGAAAATGACGCTTATGAGGCTCCAGGTAAAAAAAAAAAAGATTAGACTTTGGTATGCTTTGTCATACCATCAAGGGAAAACAATGAAGTTGTGAAACTGAATTCATGGATGGGCTACCTGATTATGATAGTTGTGGGGGGAGGAAGGGGGTACTGGGCTAAAAAAGTTTTCTGTATTTGTCTTTTGACACCTTCTCTTCAGGAGAAGATGGCCACGCCTTCTTTGCCCTCCGAAGCTGCCACGAGGTCTTGCAAGGTAACAGCGGCGAGTTCTTCTCCCCAGATTACTTGTGCTCCAACCCTCCGTTGTGGTGCAAATGGACCATCAAAGTACACCCTGGGAAACATGTTCGACTTTACCTGAAAGACTTCACTCCTCCTGACGCCTGCCACCTCAAACTAGACCAGATCCAACTGGCTGAGCCCTCTGGGGTGTCTGGGGGAAACAAGGTGTTGGAGAAGTGCTGGCAGGAGGCCAAGTACACATCCCTGTCCAATACTCTCCATGTGATCCTGCTCATCAGAGGAAGTCCCATCCCTCCTTTTAGAGGATTCTATGGGAGGTACCAAGCATTTTCACCGCCAATTGTATACAAGCCACATGACGACGACACAGAGGGAAACGATAAATGGATGAAGGAAGATGTGAAGCATGAGACGGTAAAGCCAACAATTTTTCAGAGAGATTTTACGACGTACGTACCCACCAAGGGGAGTGAACCTACCCACTCCATTTTACTGGAAAGCTCCACACCGGCAGTGCAGGGAAACTACAGTGAGATGAAGGAATACTTTGACCTGCTCACCTCTGTGTCCAATGTGCTTCCATTAGAAGAAGATGAACCAATTACTCAACAGAAACACTCTCGGTCGTCTCCTGTTCAGGTTGAGGAAGATGAGTGGATCGGTGCAAGGACCGAGGAGACAGTAGTGGAGAAGGTTCCGCTTGAGCACAATCTAACCTGGCAAGGAATGGTCAACCACATCAGGGATATAATCCCTCCTTCCCCTCTCACCCCCGCCTTTACCTCCACCCCCACCATAGCAATAGTACCCACCCTGGGGACCTCCCGATTAGGGAGGAGTGCCTCTCAAACCCCAATACAGCTCTCCAGAAATGAGGTGGAGATCAACTCGTCGTCTTTGAACATGTACTCGAAAGGTGTCCAAGCTACAGAGTCTGTCATAAACCCTCATACCTTCCTACACATCCAGTCAGACGTACGCAGGAGTGTGGACGCTCATTCCCCACACGTCCCCCCTGCCACCGAGGAACACGCATCTTACACAGCCGACGTTGTTTCAGTGGAGGAGTCCCACTACGTGTCACCACCCAGGACTGACCAAGGGGAAGATCCCGTTATGGAAACATCATGGAGTATGAATGCCGCTGAGCAGCTGCCGACAATTGCATCCCCCATGCCCGATGACGACCAGGGTAATGCAATAGCCCATTTCCCAAACACGGTGGAACTCCTGTCAGACAGCAGAGAAGGAGGTAGTAAGTAAAAGCCTCCCCATTGTAGAATAGTTGATGGAAACATATGACCTCCACTGTCTCCCATGTTCATTTCGTTTTACCAGGACACGCCCAAAATCACACTGAGGTGCCACACCTACCTGGGGGTGAGTGTCAGAATGTAGTCCATGTTAAATTTGATTTTGCATTTGCTTCAAAGGTTTGATCTAGATCCCTTGTATAATCATAAGAGCATAGATTACGAGAGCCGTGAGGTGGGTATTGTTCTATGACTTTGGGTAATGCACCATTATGTACACCCTATGTTATGACTTCCAGATCATCTGTTTGAAGTTTCTGTTGAGCTCACCTTCTCCCTTGAGGATGATTCTGAGGAGCATTGGGACCATCTCTCGAGTACACTGCTGATGTCAACAAAAGAACTAGTGAGTTGTCATCTTGTAATGCTGTGGGAAGTGAATCCCACTGGATTATTATATGGGATGGATATAGCTCAATGACAGAGCATTTGACTGCAGATCAAGAGGTCAAAGGGTCAAATATCCCCCTGTATGTCACTTTAGAGATGAGCGTCTGCTAAATATACAATATATTATTAGATTATATGGATTAAGGATTTATACTGCTTCTGAAATTTAGTAAATATTTCTCATTTGTTTTATGCTTGTCCTGTGTTATGATTTTGTTGTTTTTGTTTTAGATCCATGAACAATTGAAGATTCTCATTCAATCTATAACAATATCCTCCAAAAGAATAAAAAGGTTAGTATGAGCCCCTTGAAAATATCTTTCCCTTTTTTGCTATCCGCTATCCGAGAGATGGCTATACATAATATAAAATGCAATATTGCCATTGTGATGAACTTGAACCCAAACTCAAATGCGTATCCTCAATTTTGGAGATGTAGTTGTTTTAATTAAGCTACGAGATGTAGTCATGGAGAACCACTTGTTTGTGTCTTCATACCACCCAGGCTGAGTGCTGGAGTGCTGTACATCCTCTGGCTGCAGATGGCAGATGGTACGGCGGGGATGAAGTTCCAAAGCACCCTCCACGCTGCTCTCCGGGAGCTGGTCTCGACAAATATCAGTCTCCATGGCAGCTTTGAGCAGGCTATGATCATCTCGCTATCCACTGCAGGTAGGCCTTCCAGAAGATTGATTGGTCGATATTCGAGCCAATGTATCCAATTCCTTCGCACCACACACCCTTCTTGACCAGACAAGGACTGCCTAACTAAACATAGAACCGGTACTACGATCAATACTCTTCTTTTGAGTATAGATGATTTGACTTGGAGATGATGGTAATACATCCAAGTTTGAATGAATTTGGCAACTATCCTTAGTCTGCATGTGTTGACGTGTTTGCTCGCATATGCACGACAGATGTCAATGAATGCGCAACCCAGCTGGTGCTGTGTGACATCAACGCCGAATGCCTGAATCACTTCGGCTCCTACGCCTGCCGCTGCCGGCCCGGGTTTGAGGACGCGTCCCGTCTGGGTTCTGGAGGAACCCTGTGTGTGGACCTTAAGGCTACAGGTACTGAACAACGCCACAGTCAGGAGGACTTTATGAAGCATCAGCGTAGCCCTAATCTGCAGCCCAGTAACACTGGTACCCCCTTTTTCACTGCCATACATCTTCTCTTAAGAAAGCACAAGAAAACACACACGCTTAACTGTCACTTTCTTTGGCGTCCTGAATGATGAAATACAATCTGCAATCTTTGTTCGACTTTTGGGGTATTTAATAGTAACAGACAGAAAAACGGTAGAACAGTTCTAATTGATACCTTTGTCTTTTTAAGGCTGTGTGTTGGCAACGTCATCCGGGATGGTTCAAGGCATCTACGTGGTCTCTTTCCTGCTGAGCTTCCTACTCCTGATGTTGATGACCGTCATGGGAGTTCTGTACCACCGCCATCACCGGGGGACCTTCTTGGTCCGCTGCCGGAGCAGCATCTTTGGGAGCGCTGACCGCGACGGCAACAACAACAACGATGACGAGCGCTCTGTGAACTCGGACGTGCCCCCTCCACCGCCACCCATACGGCGCCCGAAGGAGGGCTGGTCGCATCCTAAAGACTGCTGCACCACGGTGGACTTGCCTCTGCTGCGTTTCAGCCCCTTACATCCGCTCGATGGGTACATGGAACCTGGGGAAGGGACCCCGAGAGGAAGCTAAGTTATATCCCCTAAGGGCAATGAGAACTGTTTCCTGACTACATTAGTTAATTTGATTTATTTGGATATATTTATTTTTGTTTTGTTTTTTAATGTAAATTACATATTGGAAACCCGTTTATTTCAATTAGAATTTGTTATAGATTTGTTTATTTAGGCAGCTATGAGCTAACAATGTTTGGGAACATGGCCACCAAATGATTCATTCCTCACAATGTGCCATTCTGAATGAATAAAAAAAAAAAACTCACTCGTAAGAATTCATCATTTCACTTTTATTGTCAGTGTCACGCCTGTGACAAATCTGTAAGGAAATGTAGAGAAACTACAGAGACAGAGTTCCCTCCAGGATCATGACAGCCTGGCCAGCGATGTCCACTCTTCCATCATCCCTCACTTCCAACCGCAACTCCCCGCCACGACTTGAGCACTGATACGCTGGTAGACACAACAAGTAAGTTTGCCGTCCATTTATAAAAATGAATTTCATAGACTGGTACTGGAGTGTCACACTAGTATCATCACGACCAATGTCTACATTATAGTTTTTGCATTGCACTCTGCTTTAAACTGTCTGTAGTATACCAGGTACAGCAATACACTTATCAAAAAAATGTATCGACCTTACCCAGCATTTTCTTTTTGCCCAGTTTTGCAGACCAGTAACTTGCTAGGAAAGTGTGCGAAGAGCCTAAAGTGAAAAATGTGTTTACCATCACTGCCATTGACTGAGCCATACATCAACCTCATGTAAGATGGATTTTTTAACCTGGCTCTTGTAAGCACCAATGTCACCCTTGGGCCACAAGGATGTTATTACTGGCATAAAGGCACACACCAGTGACGGGGTCCTCAGGGATTCCATACCAGGGGGCAAAGTTTCTGGAGAAGAAGTCATAACCAGCCTGGCACTCGGGGTCTCCACGCACTGTGACTGTGACTCCCATTACCTTTCCACTGCTCTCACTAGCTAACAGGGCTGTGTGGTTTGGCTGCAGGCTGGTCAGCACTGACCTGGAGGACACACACACAAACACCCCTGATGTAGAGCACCCTGTACACACACACAAACATCAGCACATTCACAAACACTGACCTGTCGCAGGTATCATCGAGACAAAGAAGTATTTCTTTGATGGTGGTACAGAAAAACACTTCTTTAACTGGGTGGTCTCCCACTGTGGCCTATTTAAACACACAGAGAGACATAATGCACGCAGGAAAACCATGTGTAGCATAACATGAAAAACAACTTGTTGTACTTACTTTAATAAGGTCTTTAAAATCCTTGGCCACCTGATGAAGACAAACACATACCATATTACAAGTTATTAGACAGGCCTTTTGAGGTTCAACCTTTATTTCCATGCCCTACCTGGGGTATGGGTTGTTCGAGGGGGAAGTCCATGACTAGTAAATCTCTCTGCTGGCGAACATACAGTTCTCCACTCAAAGTCTCAAACACCACCATAGAATTACTGTTCTCTGGCAGAGGAGGAAAATGATTACACTGTGGCACAAGATTTGGCCCCCAAAAAATTGTGTAAATGACTTATTACATACAATTATATCTTCTGTTCTTTGCTAATCTACACTTCAGGCACATCCATCAAATAGATACTATATCATAAAATGTGTATAAATATACACATTTAATGCAGGTACTTTGAAGTCAGTGAAAAGTAATTTCAGACGATACTTTTCTTATAGAAGAGCACGGCAGCGGAGGCCAGGGTGGCGTGGCCACACAGGGGAACCTCACTGGCAGGGGTGAACCATCGCAGGCGAAAGCGGGCTCCTGATAAGGACAAACATTAACATCACTGGCAATGCATGGTAGCACAGAAGTGGACTGACCACCAAGTACAGTACTTTAGAGGCATAACCAACCACTGTTCAACTAACCAAGAGAACGCTCAAAGTCCACATATCTTCCGATATCATGACTGCTCAATGTCCTGACAAAACAAGTTGCATAATTCCGTAAACTTTATCAGTGATGTCCTTTTTCAGTTGGAAAATATTCTTAGTACGCTAGTCCCACCTGAGGTGAAGTCATCGGTTGGGTGAAGCCGTGTAATGAAGGCTGTCTCAGACAGATTCATCTCAGCAGCTATCTTCTGGTAGACCTCATCCTGCAGCTCCTGCATAAAAAAACAAGGAAGAAGAGTTGTCTAATTACCTTTTTCGTGGCACTGCGAATAAGAACAATTCAAATGAAATAATCTCAAATGTTTAGATATTGCTATTTTGAATTGGGATTAGTTTACAGTAGGATAGGCCATGCCATACAACAGTTTTGGAAGAAATACTTTATCAAATGACTTGGAATAGCCTGCATGCAATAATCATATATCATAAAACATATTGCCTGTGTAAGAGGGCAAACGGCTGCAGGATTGCCTTTGAAAGGTTCGTTCGTAAAGGAATCAACAGTGAATACTGGAATCTCCATAACGTAGCAAGACCTGGTCAATAAAGTAAAAAAATAAAAAATAGACTGTTAGCCCAGCCTACTCGTCATTACGCGCCGAATACGGAAGTGTTTCATGAAGGACCCCGTGCAATTACCTTCTCGATTGGATAACGACAGACAGTGCGCAATATCATATTCTTCATAATAGAGTGAAATTTAGAGGTTTTAGAGGCGATGTTTAGCCTATAAGGTTCTTCCACCTATCCAGACCGGTTGACAGTTTTGTGCTTTGATCGATATGAGTACAAAAAAAGTGTTTCACATTGACCCAATTTCACTTACCCCATTTCCCCATCTAAAGCTCCTAAAGCATTTAATTTGGTCAAGATCTGAAACTGATTATTGATTTGACATATTGACCACTAGAAAGAACGGACTTTCTACCGGACTTCAAATGTGATCGTTAGCGCACTTTGGCCACAAGGTGGCAGCGCGTGACCAGCATAATATTTGGTGGAGGAGGAGGTCGTGAATTTTTGGTTTAAAAAGTTCTTAATTTGTTTATTTTTTATAGGAAGCGTCAAAACACCCCACTGGAGTCCGTTAAAGTACAGAAACGAATATTGAGGTAAAGGTAAGCCCTTTATATCCGCTCACGTTGAAAATAGACGAATATACTAAGAATGAAGCATTGTTTCTTCAGATGATGAAATTTAAAACCCCCGCGCCCCCAGCTAATCTCTGGCCCGAGCACAGAAATGTTAATCCCCTCTCTTTTTGCAGAAATTTTGAAGGTAGATTGCATTTTGTCGTTTAAATGGCACGGCGTCAAACATAGCCCTACGTTCTCTTTCCCCACTGCCAGACGTTTTGTGCCATGAAATTGCATAGGCCTAATAATTATAAGGGTCTGTCTATTATAGCATGTAGTCTATTGCTCAGTGGCTTATTTTCCAATAAACATTTTAGTCTGTTACACCACTTGAGATTGCACACCTTGCATTGCTAAAGGATACATTGGGCAACAAATTGTACACGAAATCTTTTTCACAACCCAGTTGACCATTTTGACAACTTAAATTAGGAATAACCTACATACATTTAGCTCAAATTCCTTTCATTTGCCTGAGCAATGTGTTTCACGTATCAAATCAGTTAAGTGACCATGCAGGTCCACTAGCAAAGCAAGTCTTTTGCACAGCCTAACAGTAGCCTAGCAAGATGTTGTTAGACAAATAAGGACACATGCCTTTCGTCAAAATGATAAGTGAATTAGGAATTGCTTTTCAGGAATTAAACCCCTAAAGCAAAACTGAATATATAGCTGTAGAATTGTAATCAATGTTCGATACACTCATCACATTTGAGCACTATTCACCATAGTTCCAGATCTACATTCAAGAGTCAGAACCAATTTGAGGTAATTTAATAGGAAGTTGATCATTAGAAAAATGCTCAGACCTAACTGTCATTTAAAATATTAACTGTAGCCTTTGGTGTAATTTCAGGATTGTATTTTCATAAAATGTATTGGATCTTGTCAGTGGATTTAAAAATGTTTTATTATTTTAAATTAATTTACATTTCCATCACAAGACACATGGACCTTTAAGGAATAGTTGTGCTGTTGTATAGGGCTGCTGTGTTTAATACTTCTGTGTGGGTGGGGAGTTCGATAGCTAAGTTTAACAGGCTAATCGTGGGCCGGGTAGTGGCTGGGGAGACAGGGTGGTCCACCCAGTCCAAACCACATTAATAGGCTTACACCACCTAATCCAAGGCAGTGTGCTGTCACATGGGAAGTCTGCTGACCTTACTTTATTTTATTGCAGGGCACTTGTTCTTCAGCCCCTTTGTGCTCAAACCCTGTGTTCTTTTCTGCAGTAAAATGTCCCTTTATAATGTTCCTAGGCCCTCTCCTTCATGTTGGTGTTCAAAGGTTGAACTTGAAATAAGACAGTGATGTAGGCTAGACTTTCTGCAACAGTAGTTTTCTAATCCCTATGCAAAACACTCATTGTATACTTGTCCTGTGTCTCATTAAGCCATTTCCCCCAATTCTACATACATTTAAAGTTAAGGCAGGTGAGCTTTTCTGCTTCCTTTCAGCATCAGTAACAGAGACACTAATTGGCACTCTCATACAAAACAAATGGTTCGATTTGATGTAGTAATAAAATATGTAATATATCCTTTTTTCGTGTGAAGGAAAACAAGTGTGTGTGTGTGTGTGTAGTGTTATTGCATCAGGTTTCATGGTAATGTCACACTCAAAACACCCCATAAACAGGTTTCTCATTACATTTTCAATCTGTGCATTTAAAAAATGTGGATGAATGTTAATCCTTTATCAAATGTAAAACAATTATACATTAGACAACTGACCTTTTCTGCATGTTGAGTTAAGTCCTCTCAACACTGTTGAGAACTGCACCTACTTTTTTTTTTACAAGCTTGAGATTTTGTTCAAGTTAATGGTTGCACTCCATCAGAATTGTTGTAAGTGTAATATATACAGACAGTTTCTTAGCATTATCCACTGAAGTACTACTTTGAACTGTGCACTTCTGGCGATTATGCTGGACATGGACCTCTTCGGAGGAAACCGTCTTTAAATAAATACATGTAAATGGTTAAATGTATATTGTGTGTGTGGTGTGTGTTAAGACTGGTGTGGCGGCCCACTAGGTAAGGTCAGATCGGTCCTCCAGATGTGCTCTCAGCGCCCTTCTCCTGCTACCGCTGCCTTGCGCATGCTGAGGCTCCCCCTTCGAAAACCCCACCACAGGGGCCCCTGAACCTGGCCTTTGTTGTCGCTATGAATGCCTCACACGTCCGGCAGGCAGAATTGGCAAGGACAGCGGGCTCTGGGCAGTGATCCACAGGGCACGGGAGGGGGGACAGGAGAAGAGGTGACACCCCTCTAGCTCCGCCTTGTGTCCGGGTCTGGCCTTGCCCCACATAGACCCCCTTCCGTCACTCCCCACCCCTCGAACCCCCCCCCTGTCGTCTAGTGCCATGCTGGGCTAACCTGCCAGGCTGCATCATCTGGCTATAATTCCCCCCACCACACCCTCCCTGCACACCTACAGTAGTGCTAAACCCAGCATTGTTGCTGGAGCAATGAGACTGCCCATCCCCTCGCTGGTAAGGATCGGGGGAAGAGCAGTCCATCCCTGTGTTGCGGGCTGTTATGCTCATGTATGTGTTTATTTCCGTTGGTGGTCGTAAGATGGATCTCAGGTGTTCCACATAATGGCGGTAATAGGTGGCACACAATGCCTGTATTTACCCACAAGCCTGACCCCTAGGGGTCACGAATAGAACCGTGGGTTAGTCGATGACTGTTATTTTGTCTGCAGCGGGTATTCTCTCTTGCGGAGCCCTATCACGTCCTCATTTTTTTCCATTCACTTTGAAGAAGCATGGATGTAACTGAGAATGAGCTATGACTGACGGAAATTGCTCAATGGCTTACACTGCCTTTTGTAGAAATTACAAAAACATAAACGGATGGCTGCATGTTGTCAAGGCTAAATCTTTTGACGTTCCTCTATGAAGCCATCGGCCAATGGGTCCTTTTTTTCCTGTCCGGCTGTAGACCAAGCTATTACTGTCTCAGTCTGCCGTTTCCTGTCTCCGTCTCCCTCAGGGTGGCATGGTGAGTCTCCATGTAGAAGCCAAGGTCAGGACACGTCGTGCCTGTACCAGTTGGGGTCTGACGCCTGGCTTTGTACTGTGGACCACAGTGAAGGCGGGCTTCTGTACTCTTCTGTGTTTGTGGTGGAGCCAGTGATCTGGTCCGGTAGGCGCCACAAGGACGGAGTGTCTTTCCCTGTCCTGTCGGACTAGTTAATGAACCTCTGCTTACCCTGTAGACGCAGCTTGGGTGGTCACTTGTTCACCCTGTAACGCTGCTTCGCCATTGGATGGTCAAACTGAGCTTTATTGCCCTACATGTAGTCGAATTTGAGGCAATGGCAATGTCTCGGGCGACATTTATTTTGGGACTCCAGCTATTCTGCTCCCGTGTTGCTGCTTTTCCTTTCTTCGATATGCACCGCGTAGGCGCGAAATAGGGAGAATTGCTCCGCCTGTTGCGGGGCAGAGTTGGTGGACTAGTATGACAGGAGGACTGTGTGTGTGTGTCAGCGTGTTCATGGGGAGACGGCCATATTGCCTGTCCTGATGGGCGCGTTGGAGGAATGCTGACCTTGCATCTTCTAAACAGGATGAGTTCAGTGATAATCCCATAGATTTTTATTAACCCGATATGAGTGTTGTGTCGCTATGATATCAGAGGCAGGAGGAGTTATTTCTCTTCTCGTGGCACATTGTATTGGAATTGGCCGCCCCAATTTATTTTTCTATTAGCCGAGTCCTGTGAAGTGTGATTGGGCTGTGAGACGCTGGTTAGAGGCCAAGGTGGAGGAGAGTGGACTGGCCCCGCTGATAAGGCTACAGTCGGAGCGATCCTCTACAGAACGGTGACTCCAGTTACGGACGGGCCGCTTTCAGAACCGCGATTGAATCTAGATAGGAGGAACTGTGTTGACCCCATGCTCCCAACCCCCACCCCCCCACCCCCAACCCATCCATGCAAGTCAAGACATGCCCCAATGCACCGCAAAATCCACCAGGTTCCACCTCCCAGTGCAGTTATATATCACAGTGCTTTGGAGGAGAAAGATGGCCAAGTCGGAGATTGTAGTATGATTCAAGTGAATGTGTACTTTAAACTATAAACCAATTAAGAGCATAGTAGTGAGGTAAGTTTAACAGAAGGTTACAGGGCCTTATAGTTAGAGTCATTGACTGGTTTGACATTTTCAAAATGGCCCCAGGCCACTGATGGGACAGAAGGGTTTTGGAGCATAGGGCTACACAGAGCACCCTCCCAAGCCTCCACCCTTTCTTTCCCCTTTGACAATACTGACACCTCCCTCCTCCCCGGCAGCTGTGGATCAATACTGGGACATCTGTCGGTCTACCAGACTTAGTGTCCCATGGCATTGCTTCTACAGAGCAAACCCTTTAGTTTAGGGTTCTCATTGAATCATTAGGACAAAAATGATGCCCTATCCATGTTGGTGTTTTAGAGGCTTAATTGTTGTTAGTTAAATTGTTTTGGTGTTTGGTTGGAAAGACACAGCATCCATGTTTGTTTGTACGTCGGGTGTTTTATGGATTCAAACCACACAGTGAAATGTAACCAATGGCATATATTTGGAATTGCAGTGAACAGAATTAATCTATAAGGGGCAATGCCTGGCCTTTTACCCCCCCGGCACCTCCCCTTCACAGGCTTTAATCATTCTTGGGACACAATAGAAAAAACATTTATAGTCATATTCCAGTAATGAAAGATGTGTCTTATTGTCCTCTTTCATTTAACACATTGTCACAACCCAGAGCCTTAATCTCACACTCGGACGGACAGTTGCATCCTGGGAAAAGAGGCGTGTGTCATTGTTTGAGTGAGTCAAATCTGTTAAGCCCTAATTCTTCTTTGGGAATTTGCATATTCTGCAGTATTCCTTTAGTGATGGGCCAAATCCTCCTCATGTGTGATGTGATGCATTTTTTTGTAATAATTTGTGAAGTATCTACATGCACTATTAGCACTGAATAATACCTCTGTATAATACTGCTGCATAATCTTGGAGATAAGATGGGCTTTCTAAAGTGTAGCATTACGCTGAGATGAAACGCAACAATTTCAAGCAGATTCAAAGGGGCTCAAATGTCAACGGAAATGTCAAGTGCCTCTGCAATGACAGAACGGTGGAATGCCATTTTATCATCGCGATCGTCGCCGCCATTCCTCGAATTTGCCAACCAGTTGAAAGGCCTTGCTAGGCCCAGGCTCTGTAATGTGCCTGGTTGTGTGATAAAAGCCAGCCCCCCCTGACACACCTGTCCTCCCTCCTCTCCCTCACTTCCCTGATTATACCAGGATGGCTTTCCTAATTCCATCCTGAGTTTCCCTGGCACAGTGAGCCTCTCGTTTGTTATCTATGCCTCGGCTTTCCGCACGGCGAGATACATGGCACAGCCTGGCATTCACTCCACCGCAGGCCTGCCTCCACGTTCAGCGAAGCCCTCAGGAGTCCCCTTTGCGCTTCTGGGCCTGGAAGTGCAGCGATAAGATTGTTCAGCTCAGGTGGCAACTTGCTAAAGGTGCGGACGCACGACAACATCCCCGCGAGTGGGCCGACCGTCCGCCCGCTCGATCCGTACACGCGGTCGGTACGGATCGCAGATTCATTCAAAACCACTCGTCTTTGTACTGAGCCACATTCATTAAGATACACAGGCGTACCATCCATCAGCCTCCCCACCCCCGCCCCCTTTCGTTCCAATGTCACACAGAGACGGAAGAATTCGCCGGAGTCACTCTGCATCTGTTCTGCGGCTGGTGTTTGTCTGTTTGTTTTGTTCTTTCCCGCTGTGTATCTAAGCGTTGGTTTCCGCCGGCGAGGGACACATGAAAAGAGCCATGGCACGAACAGAAAACAAGCCCTCAGAGACGGCGAGGATGAAATGAAAACACATGGAAGGAAACAAGGCCCGGGAATAAGCTGCGATTAAACTGCAAACAATCAGGCAGGCAGGGACGAGTAGAGAGAGGGAGAACGAGAAGAAGAAGAAGAAGAAGAAGGGGGAAAAAAAAGACAACAATACGAGCAAATAAAATGGGCAAACAGGGACACCGCGTATTTGTGAAAAGATCTTGGCGAGGACAAATTACACCAACTGACGATTAAAGCGTGCAGCGCTTTAAGGGGAAAGAAAAGACTTTTGTTGGAAACTGGAACCGTTTCTTTGACAAAGAGCTGTCATTTGATGCTACTGTTAGGAAACCGAAGCCTCTATCTGTGAATGTAATCGTGCAGTAACTGCTCCAGAGAAAAACAATGCGGTAACATGTTGAACTGGTATTCACGCTCGGGTTTCTTTTGAAGCCTGACCTGTACATTCCTGTACAGAATGAATCCCCTTGCATTGTTTCACACTGTCAGCAATCTCATGGTACTTCCATCTTGTTGGCCTAAGCTGATGGGCGTCCACAACCCACAGCCAAGTGCCTGGTAAAAACTCATCAAGTGGAACAATGGTGGTGTTTCTGTACAATTCACTGGAGTTCTGAAGTCTAGACACGAGGCTACTCATGACAGGTGAAGGCTTTTTAATGGTCTCCATGTGAACGCAGTGGACTGGCTCCTCTTAATTAGTGCTTTGTCTCTGGTTAGAATTGACCTTTTCTCCTTTGTCCACCTTCTTTGCACTTCAACTTCTTCTCGCTCTTCTGCTACGCGTCCTCACCTACTTCCCTCTCTTTGGTGCGCGTCCTAATGTCACATTCTGCACATGCAGAATTGTTATCATGTGGAACACAATGCAGCCAATAGTTTCACACTTTTCATTTTCAAATGGCCTGCTTGATGGCCCAGGTTCCTAATAATACTTCCCCATTGACAGACACATTTAAAAAGCACAACCAGCACCACCTCCGCTCGATTCCCCCCCCCCCTCCGTCCCTCCCCCAAACCCCCTTCTCTTCCAGGCACTACCATGCTTTTTCTGTCTTGTCTGGAGACCGGCTGCAGCCATCACCTCCTCCATTTGGAGAATCAGAGATGACCTTTTGCATGAATAAAGTCAAAGAGGATTAAGGGAGAAGAGGCCTTTGCAACATCGGGCGAGGGGAGCGGCAGATGCAACCTCCTCTGAACGTGGCTTGGGTGTTGATGCCTTTACCGCCTAAAGGCCGTGCTTGCGAGTGGTGTGTGTGTGTGTGTGTATGACAGAGAGTGTGTGTGTGAGTGCGTGTGTAAAAAATAAACCTGGGCTTTTAGTGAAATTATCAGGAAAACAAAAAACGCCAGAGAAGCTTTGTGATCGGGAGAAGTATAAAATAAGGATTGTAAAAATGGCTAATCCCTTATTGAAGATATACATTAAATTATTACCCTAGCCATTCATCCGTTTCATTGTGGCGATAATATCAGCAGGTAATATCCTTATCTGATTTATTTGCAGCTCCTATCTAATCCATAGGTTACAAGATGTACGAACATGGGATGTATTTGGTTAAGTAAAAGATCCGTCCATCATACTCCTAGGATTATAGCAGTTCAGCTTAGCTACTTCTCATAGCGGCTCAAATACAGCAGGATCAGCGCTGTGTCTCAGACCCCAGCCTTTGATCAATCACAACGGAATCCTATTTCTTCATTAGAACCGTTTTGATTTGATGACATGTTGATCTTTGAGCTCAGACAGACTTGTGCATCCGCTGTTGAATCCTCCATTGTGCCCAAAGGGACATCTGTTCTCATTCTGTCGGTCAGTTTTGGCCATCCAAGTCCTTGCACTGGGCGGCCTACAAGTTGGTTTGTTGCGCTAGCAGGTGCAATTGTCTGATTCTCAGCCGAATTGCGCTTTATATAAGTCATCATTGCTTTACCTCAGTCAGAAGTCCAGGCCCTCACTAACAGAGTCAAAGGTTGGGCTGCTGCTAATCCATGTAACATTAGGAGAATAATCCTCAGACTGTTGAACAGTACCCTTTTCACCCTTTTGTTTTTGTGGTAAGTGATCTGGACATTTTTCAGAGATGCTCCAAATATTTGGAGGGTGGTCTATATTTTGACATAGGAATCATAACAGCTAACACAGTTGCCTTTTCCTACTTTGGCTTCTTTTCTCTTTTAGCACACCACTCTACAGAAAAATGCTTCAACTTCTTGAAAAAAGAGCGTCGGAGAAGAGGTTAATGGATGAATCATTCCATTCCCTGGCCTGGTTCTGAACCACCTGCTTCACAGAAGAGGAATTCCCAGGCTTCAAGAATAAAAGAGCCCCTTCAACACAGTTTTGTGCCTCCTTGTGTAAATGCAAAGAAGCAGGGCATGTCCGATTGACGTGGCAGTTCCTGTCATTCAACACAAGTTTTTCCCCCCAGCTTAATCCCCTTTTGAATCCACTTCTTGACTTCAGGGGTCTAGAGCAGTGTCTGAATCGGTAGTGTTCATATTTCGTAACTGGTGTTTTCAGTAAACAGAAGCGGTGTAAGAACTGGATACAGATGTACATCTGATGTGTGTCTACCTTCTCAGTTCACGTGTGAAGTGCTTAAAGATCTCCTCAATACCCACGCGCATGAGTATAGTAACGATTTACAAAGCCCTGTGTAATCTTCCTTTTCGGTGGGTCCTTGGTTTCATCTGCAGGAGGATTACTGTACAGCTTTTTGGGAATCCGCAAAAGAGGAGGGATGTACAAAATGGCGGAAAAAGGAAAACAAATTGTAGCGTAATCTCTTGAGAGAAAGGACGCTTGAGTGAGGGAGTCCCCCGGACCCTCCATCTTTTTTGCCAGAAAATCCCATAATCCTTCATGTTTGATGTCTCAAAGCTAATGGCGTTTATTAGGACGGCCCAAAAGGCGCTTTGTCCCCGGCGTGGTCGCTGTTGAGGTTTTGAATGACATTGCAGGGAGAGAGCGGGTAACTTTAGCTTAATCTGGGCTTATCCGGCCCCGACGCACACACAGGTGTGTGGCCCTTAAGCCCAAGGGAGGCTAGCCTCTTCTGCAACCCACCCCAAAGATCAATCCTGCTCCCGAGGCCGGAGACATCCAGAGGAATACACACCGCACCTTTAACCCAAGAGGCTTTAGCCTCCTCATGAACTGAAGTGCTCATTATCACATTTTAATTAAATTACTGCAAGTGCTCCTTCTCTTGCTGCTACAGAAGACATGAGTCGACCTTTTCTTTATGAATCAGTTTTCGTGAATGGGGGGTAAGCCGAATGAGGGTAGTGTCGGATCCTTCATCTGACTTTTGCCCACTTACATAAAGCTCCCCAGAGATCGACATTTGATTGATTGTCAACATTAATCCATTACAGTGCTTCATGCATTCTTATCCTTTGAAATGATGTGTACTCAATATCGCTGGACTGTTGGATTGCTATTATGCGCTCAGTGATACATTTTCATGCCTAACTAATTCTTACAATGACCTACAAATGAGACAGGTCATCAGAAGTGTCTACTTTCCATTTCATCATTAATGAGGATAGTTTCAGTTCTCATAAAAGTCAGATGGCTGAGAGGTGAGGGAGTCAGGCTAGTAATCAGAAGGTCGCTGGATCGATTCCCCGCCATGCCAAATGATGTTGTGTCCTTGGGCAAGGCACTTCACCCTACTTGCCTTGGGGAATGCCCCTGTACTTACTGTAAGTCACTCTGGATAAGAGCGTCTGCTAAATGACTAAATGTAAAAACTATAGTGACATAGCCAGTTCCAGAGATTTGGTCATATGCATGTCCATCATACAATGTAGCATAATGACTGGGTGTTGTATATTAAACTTTGGTAGCAAATCACGAGTTCCTAAACTTAATTATTTCTATTCTTAGTAGGTCTACATGGCATTCGATGTTCATGAGACCAGCTCAAATATTTTACACCATCTAGTTCTTGGTCTTTTATGGTCACAATTAAAGCTGTTTGTTGTATAAAACATCAATCAGCTGTAGGCTAGTGTGATCGTTTGGCACACGTGTAACCTACCACCATACTTTGTGTCTCATCAAAGTGTGCCAGAGGAGTGCTGAGGCCTTTATTGGATTTGGAAGCCACTCCTTCAATAAAAAGAATGAATTTCCCATAATTCAATAGCAGAAATCAAGGCCACCAGTCCAGTGATCCATAAACACTATGATGATGAGGTCATCTTCTCCAGATAACTGCACACGTGCAGTATCAGCTTAATAGCTGATTGCATTAAATAACGAGATGCGCATCGAAATGACAAAATATCCAAATGTGTTCTTTTCATAAACGTAAACATTACTTATGACCACTTGTATTTTTTATACAGTAAATTGGCATTAAGGCTGTATTAGTTACAAGGCATTGTGTGCATTTCTGGGAGAACATTTGTGAAAGAGTATTTTCTGCGTTAGATACTGTATAAGTTCATGTGACCTCACGTCAACTTGAACGGAAAAAGAAGGGGACTCTTTTTCTTTTTGAAACACCGCATAACCTTGAGGAGATTTCTCTCAAAACATGCTCCAGTGAGGGGAAAGATGCTATAAGATCCAAACCGTTTGAAGCTGTAACTCCTTAGTCAGCTTGTAGAGCCCTTAGCTTTGGTGTCAGGAACCTATACTTTCAACATTGCTTTCTTCATGAGACCCGCTCACTTTTTTTTGTCTTGAGATTCTTCCATCATCTTTCAATGTTAGCATTGAGGTTCCTTCCCTCGAATTAATTAATAATAATAATAATTATTATTATTATGGTTGTGAACAGTAAAATATTGTCTTTACTATATTTGTTTTTTTTCGTTTTCTTGGGGCATTACATCACTGTGATTTGGTTGGCAAACTCCTTATAGATATATAAACATTGTAAAATGGTTAGAGTTAGCACAGGGCAAGACCGTAACTACACACAAAGAAAAATGCTTTTCCTTTAGCCTGTTGGTGTCACCTTTAGTATTTACTCCCTTTCCTGACATGGTCCCCTCAAACATAAATGACTTTGGGTGACCAACAGGGGGCATTAGCCAGCAGCTTACCATCTACACACCTTTTGATTTTCCCAAAGCTACTGAACTGTAAGACTCCTGTATCAGTGTCAATAAAAGATGAGCATTCAATGCTATTTTTGGTCTGATAAAATGGGGTCTGTCATGTGTGCCACCACACGGTGTACTTGCATCATGATTCCGGTGTGTGCGTGAGCGTTTTACGGCAACATGATTTTTGGGATTTCTTTCTTTTTTTCTTCTTCTTTTTTTTATGGCATAACACGATTACATTGCAGAATCCTAGCTCCCAGGGAAAGAACCTCACCCTCAGCCTCTCAGTCTCAGTCTTCTTCACCAGGCTTAGACAAACCGATCTGAGAGATTCCCATTTCCTAATCCAGACTTGATAAGGCTTCAAAGCAACATGCAATTAATAGCGTGTTTGACATTATACGTGGAAATGAACATATGACCTTTGTTATTATGAGCCTTCTCGTAAGCCATTATTCCATTGAGGGTTCGCTCTTTAGACTAAGTATGCCTTGAGGGCTATATTTCTTTTTTATTACAACAACATGAAACTAATGATATTTTAAGGCACCAGACTGGTCCCTGTCTAATCAGAAATAACACATGGCAGTAATGTTAAGATGCCTTACAGTCGCAGGGACTGCTGTTTAAATGAACAGTGAATGAAGAAACGGTACTGTTCATTCTTGATACTGTAATTGCTTCGGACTATTGAGGCAGTGTGCAGGATGCATCCAGAGCAATTAGGACCGCTTCAGGAATTCAATTTAAGAAACTCCATTGCTTTTCAAACCACATTTCTCCTTTAATTGAAATGCACTGCTGTTGTAGGGCGCTCACGCAATCCCAAAGGTCAAATCAGGACTCCATACCATGACAGGAGCACTGTACCTTCTATGAGGCCCGACCATTTAGCCCTAAAGAACATCTGTCAAAGCCCGCCTCCAGACTACAACTAAAGTCGGACCCTGTGTATCCCAAACAGGCGCAGCGAGGGGGTTGCCCCCACCATGTGCTCCTCATGGGCCATGCTAATTGTGGCCCATTGTAGTTAACCAGACTCCTGCTCGGAACCCTTTTGATGTGACTACACTCATTTCTCTCTCTCTCTCTCTCTCTCTCTCTCTCTCTCTCTCTCTCTCTCTCTCTCTCTCTCTCTCTCTCTCTCTCTCTCTCTCTCTCTCTCTCTCTCTCTCTCTCTCTCTCTCTCTCTCTCTCTCTCTCTCTCTCTCTCTCTCTCTCTCTCTCTCTCTCTCTCTCTCTCCCCGATGTTTCTCTAGATGCCTTTGATAGTGGAGCGCAAGCGCATTAATTGTTTTGTACTTTTCTGCAGCCATTCCTTGTAGGTGGGCTTCATAATCTATACAGACACCAAAGCCGGACTCTCGTGCAATGTCAAGACCCCCCGCTCTGAGAAAAGGGGTAATTAGTGGACCGTCATTTGAAATGTTGGCCACCCGTCTCAAATCTTTAACTTTTTTGCGAAAATGCATCATCGCTGCGTGAAACACAACAGATCAATCTATTTCATGCCGGTCCCGACAACGTCTTGATATTCAAAATTCCCTTATTAAATGCAAAGCTGACATTGCTCTGGAGACCTCGACCAAACGGGAATTTGCCCTCGGTGCTCAAGGGGCTGTTAGCACATCGGAGCGGCAGATTCCCAAGGCTTTTGGCTGGGGTAATTAGGGTCTGGGGGAGGTAGGGAGGCAAAGGCATGTGCGAGAGAGGGCCGCCGGTCCAGGTGAGGCTCCTCGTGATCACTGGCATGTTAGAATCAGTTTAATTGGGCTCTGTTTGATTTTCACCGACGACAGGCCCAACCTCCCCCTCTCTCCCACGCACACACACTCAACTCCACCCCCTAACTTAATGGTGGAATGGTGACTTGTCAGGGTTGACAGTGACCTCGCTGTCAGAAAAGGGGCTGGGGTGAGGGGCATGGTGAGGCTATGCAAGAAGCCTTTGAAGTATCGCCCATTCCCTGTAGGACCGCCTTTTTTTGTATTGTCTGGAAGAAATGCTCCAAAAACAAATTGACACCTGCCCTTTGGGTCTTCTCTCTGCTCTCTTTCAGACCACAAGGCATTTTTTCGAATGTCACCTGCTGCATATGACCTCACTGGGATTATCACATTCCCATTTCGAGAGCGTGACTTGACATGTCCCTCTCCAATGTGTCTCGAGGTTTTAAAACTTGATATGCATTTATGTCTTCTACGTGTTCATCCAGCAGCCCCCATTTCTCCAAGTTTGTGCTTCCCCTTTCAGCGATCTTAATTGGAATAGTTTGTTGTCATAAAGTAATGAGTGATGGAAAAAAAGCTGCACAGTTCTATTGGTTTGTCCTGCTCGCTTGAAAGTCCCTCATTTAGACAGGCCAATTAGGGCAGCCAGACCTCTCCCAGGTCATCACACGCCGGTCGTGCCGGGGTGCAAACAAACACACCGAGGACCCTATTATCTTGCCTCCTCTCTCAAAGGCAGTCAAGCAATTTTCCTTTTTTTCTACTTAAGTGGTGCATTTTTTCTTAAAGCATACCGTTTCATATTCTGTCACCGTTGGCTCTCTGTCTTTCTCAGCATTCTCGAGGCGTGTTTTTGGCTCTCTGCCCCCTCCCCACCCCCCCCCGCCCCCGAACCCTCCTCCCTGATTCTCTCTCTTGAGGAATCTACCCTAAATGAAACCGCATAGTTTCGTCGGGGACTCTGGGCTCGGGCATCTGGGTGTTTCGTGCCGCCCCGTCAGTTGATGCTGGCGAATTGGTTTGAAGGGAGATCAAAGGCTTCCTGCCAAACGGAGAGGCCGTCGGAGAGACGACTGCTCCCCCGTCCGAACCGCAGGCGCTGATCAAGTCGTCAGGCCGAGAGCACGTGTTCGCATTCCCGCCTGTCCGCCAGCCCACTGGGATGACTACGGGGACGGCCATGGGAACATTTGGGTTTCTCGCTTTGACTTTTTCACAGATTGGGGGATCACAATACCCCTCTTTCTTTTCCTCCCCTCTGTAGATACTGTTGGACGTTTCCCCCACGTATTGTACCTCCTGCAGAAAGGAAACCATTAAAGCCCATTTGTGAACTTTCACGGAATTCACTCTTTTCAATGTCATTTGTCATCCTCCATTTCTTCTGAATGGTGTCTCAGACTTCTGTAGTGCATCTCTTCTCCTGTCATATTCAGCATCATATTACCTCTAAAAGACCGTTGGGTCGGGCCCTCATGAGGCACATGCCTGAATCCCCTGTAGGCTGTCCTGTCTACCTAGCCTCAGAACCCCGTCTATCCCTTTCGCCTCTCGCCACCCGTCCCGCCATATCATCAGCGCACACACACGCCGCCTCATAATTAGGCCATGTATGAGTTCCCCCCCGATAACATGTACAGTTTATTTCCCGTCTTAATGCCTTATCAGATGCATTGATCGCGGCGCGCGTTCATTGATCTGGGGGCCACTGTCTGGAGAGCGGTGATAAGCGGCGCCCCTCTCTTTCTGCGCCTCTCCCTCGGTGTTCAGCACGCCCCCGTGGGCCGGAGGGGGGGGGGGGGGGGGGGGAGCGGCGGCTTGGGATTAGCACCTTATTAGCCACGCAGGCGTCTCGTTTCTCCAAGCCGACACCTCAGCGGAGGTGCGGGGGCCACCGTTTCCAATAGAGACGCATGCAACACAGCCACGACCACGTAAGAAAGCTCTCTTCTACAAGCTCAGGGGGGGGAGGGGCCAGACGTTTTCCACACGCGAGCCATTTGATGAGGTTTTTCTGTTTACGGTTCATTAAATGTGGTTCAAATGTGCCCCTTTTTTTTTTTTTGATTTACATTTTTGGAACCAAATATATTTGCCCCTTTATCAGATCCCTACTACAGGCTAATGATGTACTTGATGATGATGCATGTTTGTGCAAATTGTAGAAATAGGATTGTCTCAGCAGAGTAACCATCTGTACTTCTTTTCTATTGAAACACGGTAATGGATGGACCTGGCAATCTGATCTGGCAATCTGAAGACTCAGGTAAGTGTCATCTCAGGCTGACTGTCCTTAAAGTGTGTGCGATAAGCTTTTCGCATGTTTGCAATTGGTCTTAGAACCAGTAAGAACTGGCGGTGTGTGTGTTTGTGTAGTAAGGAAATGGTGATAAGCGAGAATTAAGTACACGCACTCCCTCACTCGTTTTCTCTTCCCCTCTCTGTCTGTCTCGCTCACAATCCCCTCTTCCCATACACACTCAAACACAAATGCACAATCAGTCCTATCTGATCGCGAAAGATGAACCTGTGTCATTGGCCCCCCCCTGCGAGGCACAGGGGTTTGTTTACGGTTGGGTTTCTCTCTCTTTATGCGTTGTAACCTGCCCTCCGCCAAGACCCAGATAGTAAGGCCTTAAAAAAGCCTTACTCCCCGAGGGGAGGGCAGCACCAGTGCCTCTGGGCTAATAGCTGTGAGCAGACTCCCATTAGGACACTGTTATTAGGACTCTCTCATTAGCATTTCAGCCCATTGTGTGGCCAAACAATGGCAACAAACAAAACATTAACATGGAAATGGGTGAAATGTACCTAATTAGTTTTCTCTGCTTGCATTGTTAGGCGCCAAAGATAGAGTTAGATTGCTTCAGTTTTCAACAAGGTTTCCAAAGCCTTTCAGTCAAGGAGGAAGGTGCTTTCTAGAAAGTCTGATTCCATTGGTTCCTTGTTTTATTGTGTTATAACGTTGATGGTTACCGTTTTTTGATCCGTCTTTGAAGAAACTGTTTTTGTTTCCGGTGTGAAACTATCCAATATATCACTGACCAGAAATCACAATCAATGATGTTGGGCATGTGTCACATGTTTAACACAGGAAACACACATCTGTTTGGTTGTTTTAAAACAAAATGTATATTATGCCAAGTGTCCTTTTGTGGTTTGGTTGTTGTGGTTTTGAACCTAGAGCTTATTTAACTGAGTTTTAAAGTATTATTCTGGTGCGTTTTCTGGTCATTATTGCGAATAGCTCTTGACATTTTTGTGGGGAAGGATCACTCTAGATACTAAATGGACCATGGGCATGTTTATTGAATTTCTGTCAGCCATTTTTGTTTACCTCATTAGGGTGAAGTGGGGATCCCTTAAAGTCACACAGAGGGATTAATGACACTTCACCCATGTGACCAAATCAGTGTTACAGAAGAACGACCAATCTTCATATCCATGACTTGTCCTGTTTAAATTCAATTAAAAGAATTGTCCTGTCTTCCCAATTACTTTGATTTTCCCTATTTGGCATGTTTTTCCGGTCTGTCCCATGCACTGGGATTAAGACCATTATCAAGACCAGGATTGGAGAGTCAAATTCCTTATAAACTCTACCTTTTAGTTAATTCTCTTTTAGGTTGTGAATTGAGTAACACTTATCAGCTTGTCAATTAGTTGTTTCTGTTGTCGCGGACCAAGTTCTTTGTAAAGGAAACAGTCATTGACCTCAACAACCTGTCCATTCGACTTCAACCTCTAACGCGATCGACGCTCATCGTTAACTAGCCATCAATCACCATTAACACTCTGGTCTGTCAGGCTGGCACACCTCAGACACTGGGTTAGTGAGGGCTCACCACTTGCTGCTTCACGTCAACAAAACAAACCAAACCAAATCGTTATGGATGGTGGATTGGACTGAAGAGGTCCAAGGATGACTGTCTGAAGCACCACCTAACCAAGAACTTCCAGTAATCAAGGACCTTCACACTGCTGTTGTTTCTCAGAGGAACTTTCTTACAAGCAAGTCCTTTTGCTGTTTTGACACCTTAGGACCGGACAATAACAACTACTGCGTTTCACTAGAGTAGACAAGATGATGTGTTCTTTTGTATGTCCAATTTCACCGCCTTTAGTCTGAAGACTTTCAAGATGCCCAATTGCGTCTGATGATCTGCCCTGGTTTTTGTGTTGACCATTGGAAATGCCAAGTTCCATGTCTGCTTGCACCATCAACTCCAAAGAGGCTTTGGGGGCTTTTAAACAAATACCATTTGTTAGAGTGGCCTCTGACACCCAAGTGCTTGAGTCGGGGTTTATCTCATATTCCGATGAGTGACTGCCAGGGAAGGTGCAGTGTATATTATGGTTTTGGATTAGAGATTAAAGAGCAGTAAAGCCTATGAACAGGCCTAATCCCACTCCTCAGCACTGCTCAGCAGCAGTTGAGGTTCTTTGGGTGGGAGTTGCCCGAAGGCACAGACCTTGGATCAGCTTACACCCTTTCCCTAAACCTCACCTTAACCATTAAGGGTCTAGGCTAAACTGACCACAGATCAGCCTCCTGTCAACTGGATCCTATTCCCAGTCGCGTTGGCCGTGACCTTTTGGTAAAGGGAGGATTTAGGTGATGAGACCCCAAGGACGGGCGCGTGGCTGTGTGCAGAGCCTTGCAGCGCCCTGGTAAATTGATTTGAGAATTTTAATAAATATTTGGTGTTGAATCCCCTGGCTCAGACTCTGCATGCGCACATGCTTTGTTTCCCTTGTTCTTTCAACAAGAACAAATTGTGAATTAATTCACCGGCTGTTTTTGTTGCTGTTTTCACCGCCCATTGATGGACGTCCATCTGAATGTACTGTAGTCGCTCCTGTCCCCTATACATTTCAACTCTTCACAGTCCAATTCTATGCCATGTCTTAGGGCCCTCAATGTTTCTTTGTGAGGTTTTTGGCTAAGCGAGGATAAACAGTTTCCCTGTCCCCAGGAGGAATGAGGAGAGGGAGGGGTCCTTCCCAACACTCCCCTTTCCACACCCACCCAATTCCCCTTGAGGCAAGAGAATAGGCTTGTGGAAAGGCCATGGGTAGAACTACCCCCTCTTCCACCCCCGATTGTGATTGTTCCTATGCTAAGGAGAGAAGACGGTGGTGTTGCTGGATCCTTTGGGCCTGACAAATGCCTGAGTCAAGCTGCTGCTAGCCTCATTAGTCATGCATCCTAACCTGAACCTGATGTATTATCAAAACACTATCAGGCATATTATTTGTTGTGCTTTTTGCAAAGGAAAAACGCATTTTCCGACATGCAGGACGATTGATTCAGTACCCGATATGTAATTCACGTGTTCAGTGACCTCAGGACGCATAGATTCATTGACCATTGCAAATGATACCAGCCTCTCAAGGGTCTCCTCTGGGAGAAGCAGAGAGGTTAGGAAATTTCCCAGCCTTCCCCAGTGCTGTTGGCCGAGGGTTAATAGGTGTTCAACCCTCCTATTATCCAGGACCGTTTGTGAATTACCAGCAGAGTGATGTTTACCATTGATATCATATATATGCTAATTTGGGCACTTAATTAGTGGGGAGGGGCTGGCAGGCAGGGGGGGCGGGGTGAGGAGGGGAGGGGGGCGATCATGTGTAAAATTGATTTGTGAGGGGTGATATTTGATAGACCGCGGGGGAGTGGAGGCTGTTTGGAGAGAGACCAGGCAGGGGGTGCTGCCATGCGGGGTAGGCTCTGAACTAAAACTACGAGGAAAAGTCGGACGTACTGTCCTTTAATTATCAGTGAAATTCAAAAGTTTCCATGGGGGGAAAACTAACAAATTCCACACCATATAAATCTCACAGCTGTATCTTGTAGTAATTCATTTGAAGACATTGACAGCGGAAGGGATTTTGATTTGGGTGATAATGATTCAAACAGTAATGCTAATCAAGTGTGGTTTTGGACTTTGGTTTTTATGGTATTGTTAACTGCTTTTATTGCCTTCTATAATAATCAGTAGATTTCCTAATTGTTGGTTATGGAATTCCCTGTCTAACTACTGTTAATTACCATTGTGCCATAACCATGTTCACTAGAGCGTTTTGTGCTGTAGTATATTTAATGAGCTTGCTATTCTCTCAGAAGGGGTTATTGAAAAACAGTGCTGTTGAATAATACAATTATAGATATTAGGCCTAATAATTATGATTCTTAAACTAAACGTAATTAATGTTGACCTGTCTATTCACACACACGCAGACATACACACACAGACACATACACACACATTATCTCAAGGAGTTAAATTGAATGAATACCGTATTCTTTTAGAGAAGTACACTTCAAAGACTCAGTTAGGATGTCTCTGGAGCATGTGGCATTTGATGGGACTCTTCTCAGTTCTTTTTTTGTGTGTGTGTGTGGGGGGGGGGGGGTGTGCAGAGTTTTATCAACCTATTCAAGACAAAAAAAGAATTTCAGATATATGTACATCAAGTATATTGGGCACAAATATGTTTTGCTTTGATAAGTTTAAATTCACTTCTTGTGCCAGCCGGCGTGCTCTTTGTCAAGCCCCTGGTTTTAGCCAAAGGTTTAAGCCGCAGTGCGTGAGACGCATGGTTAAATGTCTGCTGGCTTTGAAACAAACAGCCCGCGCCCTGCTTTAAGTATATTATCAGCCAAGTTCTTTTAGGAACGTATTGCTAAAGAAGCTTACCATTTAATTAATGTAACTTCGGCAAGATTACACCCGGACCAACCTTGTAAGCAGAGGCATAGTCTTATTGACCTCCTATGCAAGAGCTTAAAGACACAAGAATGGCATTTTTACTCAACTTTAATGGGATAACTAGTATAATCTTTCAAAAGTGAGAGAAGAATTAAGTGTTTTAAACATAATACCTTCCCAAGTTCTGAGTGAGAGAGGGTTTCTGATGTGAAGTGCTGGACTAACAGTGTAATTTGTTAGAACATATTGTATATTTTGGTAGGATTTTACAATATTTCGAGTAATGGTGGTTGTTACCTTGACAAAAATGAAAAATTTATTTTGTATTAAAATAGTTTTGAGAATTCGTTAGGGTTACTTTTTTGCTAAGATGTTGCTAGTAGTTTAATGTATTTCTACCTTAAATAAAATATTGAGGTTTTTTTTTCTCTAAGTTTGAAATTAACATTGAAACCCATTAAAGAGTAAAAATATTTTTTTTAACCATTAATCTGCCGCCCAAATTTGATTGTAAATGCTATCCTTTATTTTACATAATTTCACACATAAAACAGCGGCAAAAAGTTATATCTGCAGTGAACAAATTTTATTAGTTAATTTGCCAATTCTCTGTCTAATTCCCTCTTGTCACCCCAGATGTTGCTGAGATTTATTTTATATAAAAAGATTTTAGTTTCGGTGTCACCCTTTCAAACATTCTTTAACAGTGGGATAAAGGGATGGGGGGGATTGGGAAGATTAGGCAACAAGATCCTCCAGGCATTGTCTGAAAATCTGCAGATAAAAAGCATTGGTTTAGAGGAATAGGAGGGTGTGGGGGTAGGGGGGTTGTAGCTAGGGTACGGGGGCAGGTGGCGGTTGAGGAGGGGGTTTTGGGTGCTTGGGGGAGATGGAGCTAGCTGAGGAGAATGATATTGATATTTTGATATACTGGTCAATCCTTATCATTTGGGCCTTCCATAGCCCGCTCCGCTTCTCCTCTGAATATTGATGTCAGCTGATTTTTTTTTTAAACAGTGCTCTTGTGGATTTCCAAATATGTTGTTATTATGTTTATTGAGTCAACTACATGAGGTTGATCCAATTACATGCAGTCATTTGCAATCTCTAACAAATGTATTTGACAAATGGCTTACTTATAAATATTTTTTTATTCTTAAACATCAACAAACAAATTGCAATTTGTCAAACTGAATACCAATGAATATCAAAGTAATAGGTAATACAATTATGATTCATCATTGGATTTTCTTTTCTTATTTGTTGTGTGACCTCTATCTGTTGCATATCTCTCTGCTGCTGAAACACCAACATCTCCCATATGGGGACCAAGAAAGTCTTATCTATCCACCTTTTGGGAATGTAACAATCACTTATGCATTCCGCAGTCTAACACTATGTCACCTTAGAACCAATTTGATTGAGATAAGGTGTACAGTTTATCCTCTGGTAGGGGAGGATGTAGAACTTTGCCTAATTGATTATCATTTAGTTTACAATCTGTGCCCCCACAGTGTAATAGAATTTTAGCTATGCAGTCCATTGAAGGGCCCATTGACATGTAAACTGATGAAGACACTCATATCAGTTATTTGTCAATGACCGGGAGCCTGCTAATGATCACTCTCTATTGACTTAAGCAATTGTTATTTCCTTTATCCAAATGTGTATTTTGCCTGGGGAACATCCACAAGCCAGGAATGGTTACACAATGGATATAAACAGCGCTGTGAATGACTAGAGTGCAACGTAAAACACAAACATAGTTAATTCATTGTTACCTACTTTTTTAATATTTTAACCTCTTTGGTTCAATTTGTGAAACATTGTAATTGGTTAAACTTGTATGGATAGGTTATGTTTTAACCAACACTTATGCTGCTTGTTAAAATGGGTAATTGATTATAAGATAAGCGGTTAGGAAGTCACATCTTCGATTTGAGAAGGGCTTGTGCTTTTCATAAAAAAAGAAAGAAAATCCCATTCGGAATTACTGTTCCGGAGGCCTGCCATAGACTAATGGTGTTGGCACAACCATTAGCCCAGACGATTGATTCATTAAGCTAATGTGAGGCTAACCCTGTCGGCCCTGTTGAAACGCGTGCGATATGACACTCCTCAAATTTGTTTTAACACATGCCCTGGGGAGCCAAACAGGCCCGTGCTAATGGGGAAGGTGGAGCCAATTATGCAAAGAGAATTGGTACTGTCAACAGACTGTAGGACTATCTCTGCTTTCCACCCTCTTCCTGCTATCTCTCCTTCCTCTTCCTTTCCCTTTCCCTCGTTTTTTTTTTCCTTCGGGAAAAACAAATGTCCGTTTTTCCATTCATATCTCCCCACCCACAGTCCCATGCCCTATACTTTCCCCTAGCCTCTTCAAAGACAGTAGGATAGATATCCTCCCCCACCCCACCCAACCGCCCCTTCGCTTCCCTCTGCTCCTCCTGTGACTGTCATGGGAAGTGTATACGAGAAAGATAAGGCCCATTTATGTGTATGTGGGGGTGGGTGGTCTTATTTGCCTGCAGGTGAAGAGGCTTTCAGGTCTCTGCGGGCCCATCTTTACATTGTGTTCCCCCACCGTTCTGTCAACACTTAACTGGAGCACTGTTGATTCAATGGCTATAGCCTCACACCAAGGACCCTACAGAACATATGGTCGCTGTCCACACACCCACACTATCCCGTGTACTACTCATATCTCCTCGAGCTTCATCATGGATGAACCACCAGTATACGTGTATTGAGAAGGGGCCCACATAACATCCACATGCTGCGGATATGTACATTCAAATACATGTTTGTTTGTCCAGCGGTAGATACAAATACAGACCACAGTTATTTGTCCGAGGAGTGATAATAGTGGACGGGGTTGATGAAAAGTCGCCACTGAGGGGGATAGGGGGGGGTAGGTGAGGGGTGAGCCCGGGTCGTCAGCAGGGCCAGATAATGTCACGCAGGTGCTGCTCCTTTCCCCCCCGAAGGCCACATTCTTCCGTGGCCATGTGTTGCCTGAGCAAACCACGCATATGAGGAGCGCCGTCCCACCACCGACTAATCAGTGCCCCGGCAACATGCATTGTTGCTCTATGCAAATCCATTCACATTGGGATAGAGGCTCGGGGGGGGATCCCAAGCTCAGGCAACAAGAGTTGGAATAGAGAACGGAGGCCGGCCAATAAATGAAAGTTTGCCTTAAATCCGTGGGATAATAGAGGCAGAGGTTGGGGCCGAGCCTCGAAGCCGAGATAAACAGAGGGATTACTCCTCGGTTTTGCATCACTCGCTCTCCTCTGGGTGGCCCTTAACCAGCAAGAAAGCAAAGGGGGAGAGTTGGGGGAGAGCGAAATAAGAAGAAGAAGAAGAAGAAGAAGAAGAAGAAGGAGGGGGAAAAAACGGTTAACGCATGGACATTCACACAGCACATGGGGGAAAGGGGGTGAGCCTAATTCCATCAAAGACGGAGAAATTAGCAATTAATTTATTCGAACCTCCCCGCCCTTCAGCCAGCCCCCCTCCCAGCCCCCGTCTATTTTAGGCCCAATTGTTGGTCAGTTCTGCAACATCTGGTCCGGAGTCGTCCATGTGACTGTCGACTGATGGCCCCTCCAACAAAGTAGCACATAAGAGAAAATCCCTCCCCCCCTCCCTTTTTTTTCATTCATTTCTTGTCCCTCGGAGATTAGTTAGGGACGTGGAAAGTAATCATTAAAAATGTTGCTCTTTTGCAGGCCATGCATAACCACTGTGGGCAGCGACTTTATTTGCAATTGTAATTTAAAGAATAATTAAAGAAGTTAAATGATTCTGTAAATGTAGAACAACTTGAGTCTTTGTGCTCAAGGGTGCATGAATCTCCCTCCTATGGCTGGTTGCTCTGATAAACTCTGTAATAAAAGGATGTTGCCCGACGCTAATGACAAATTCTGAAGTGTTTTTGGATTTGCTCATCCTTCTGTCTACTCCACTATGCTTTCTCTCGGATGTTCTGTGGATTCATTTGGTACATAATCAAATATTTTTTATACAGTATTTGTTGATCTGTCCATAATGTACTTGATCATTGTTTAGACTGGATATACTCAAGTGTTTTTGAGTATGACCTGTTAACTTAAGTCACAAATGGGGAGATTGTGTAACCAATGCCTGCTGCATGTGTTGTAGACCTATGTCTAGTTTAGTCAAGCCTCGACCTAATGTTTTCCTATCAAATGTGTTTTGAGCAATCAGTGTTGACCAGGCGAACTGCTATTGCCAAGTTTTTAGTCAGTGTTTGAGATATGGGCTTTTGAACAGCAGCAACAGCAGATTATGACTCTCCCCAGCTCTGGTGGAAACGAGCTGTTGACATTCTTCAGGGTCATTGTCCAAGATAGCGGGGCCAACCACCAGGATTTAGAAGATAAACCTATCCACTGAGACCTTTATCCATTTCACATTTCACTACAACTGGGAAAGGTTAACATAACGACTCATGGCAATGTCGCTTTACGAGGCCTGTCTTTGTCATGAATGTAGATTTAAATCGTCATGTTGAAAATTACAGTATTGCAGTGGGGTATTTTTTGGATACTTCTGTTAAAATGGCTTTTACCATTCTGCTTGTTTATCATAAAAGTCTACCACGTCATCCAGATGGTTAAGTGTTTAATTAATATCAAAACATTGGGTATCAAGTAAAATATATTAATGTCTTGCAAATGCAACTTTCCGCTATGGTTTAAGAGTAATAGGGGCTAGTTGTGGTTAGGCTGAAGCCCAATTTATACTTCGGTCGCAGACACTTTTGAAAAGGTCGTTGACGAAATGACGTCACGGTCGACACCAACCGTCGCTTGGAAGTGTCGCCTACCAGGAGATATTTCTACTGGTGCTGATGTCGTCACATAGTGAACATTTAAATTGTCAGTTTCTCCAATCGATCACCTAGGCTACAAAGCGTTAACAATGTAACCATAGTTATGAATGTAACGGTAAAATGATTCTGTTAACGTCACACGAACCTTGAGCACAGGCGACTGTTTGCCAAAGTATAAATGCAGCAGCCTGAGCGACACTTTTTTTTGTCGGCGACCATTTCAAAAGTGTCGGCGACATAAGTATAAATTAGGCATAGCAGTTAACATTACCAAACAATTAACATCAGCATTTTATGTTCATCCAAGTCCATTTTAAGACTTGTGGCCTCACCTACTCTGCCCATTTCAAATGCAGTAATGTAATGTTCTTCAAATGGCTAGTGGCCTTTTGGACTAAATGTGCCAAGAACTTACCCTGCACTCTCACACAAATTTTCATTTTCATTTTGAAACAAATGAAAGGAATTTATCTGCAGTCAAAGTACAGGAAGACGAGTATGTTATTGTTTTTTTCCCATGATCCTCTTGGCGACCTCGGCCCCGGGAAAACAACCCGACGCACCAACATTTTGTTGTTGTTGAAAGGACACAAAAGCACAATGAGGAGAAGGGAGCACCACTGGCTGCTGTCTCGGACCCAGCACAGGAGTAGGCCTCACCATACAGCCTGACCACTCCAATTCTGAGCTGATGCTAATGAGAGCGCTCTGATCCCTCCGGCGCTTCCCATGTTTTCAACACCTTCAAGGACCACATGGCGTTAGCAGCATAAAGACAACTAAATGAGAAATCCGAACGTTTTTTTGTGATGCCGGGGGCCTCCGCTTTTCACTGTGCCTACCCTTTGAATATTCCGCTCCCGAAAAGAAAAGATCATAAAGAAGGTGCCACAGGGGGCAGGGATGAGTAAACTTTTGAGGAAAAAATGGCATATTTGCAGATCCGAAGCAACGATCGATTTATGGCTGCACGTCGCCGAAGCCGGCAACGCGGGGAGAATCTCTCCCAGATTGGGCGGGCGCAAAGAAAGAGTGAAAGAAAGGAAAGGGAGATGCTCAAATGTAGAGGGTGTTTCTCCCGAGCGCTGTAATGAGATCACTAACATCTTGAGTCGGCCTCCACTATAGCCACCAAACAACAGCCTCCCAGATGAAAGGTGAATGGGCCTAGGTTCCCGCTGGCTGTTTTAGACTCTCCTTTTATAGCACTGGGCCCGATGAAAGGCTCCTGGGCAGTAGCTCATATTAGAGCAGAGGCACACTGGTTAATAGGATGATGCCTTTTGGCTTTTGTCATGAGATTATTAAGGGGCTCCGTTGTTGCCGGTGCCTGTTGAGTACAAGCCTCGAGAATCTGCTCTCCTCTCCTCATTGTCTGGGTTTATGTGGCAAGAATGGGTCCCTTTTGATGAAAACACCTCTCAGAGCTCTATCAGGTGAGCTCTGTTTAGGGGTCTCACATTTAGCCCCTCAACATATCTCAAGTGCTCTGTTTTTTACTAAAAGCCCTTGAATCTGTCATCATCTTTGACAAAGCCAAAAGCTACAGAGGGTATGTCGGGTCGGGGAAAGGCTATGAATTAAGCAATCATCTTCACCGAAACAAGAAAATATGAATGAAAGGAATTCATTTACCCCCTTATAAATTAGTTGCGCAGAGCAAAAGGGGCCAAGGACAATTGTGCATTTGGTGTCAGTCATTCAAAGCAAACCAAGGTTGTTGATATGGAACACCATCGCCTTTGCTTTAGAATGGCTGTTTATAGTGTGGCTGTGTATAGGCAGTGGGGCACAGTGCTTCTCTGCATGTTTTCAGTTGCACACCCAGTAGAATTCATCATGGCGCAAGACTTACAAATAAGAGCATCCATGAAAAAGACCATATCAATTCAAGCTTAATTTTTAAGAGATTATGTGACGACTGAGATTATGCACTACTGAAGGAAGTAATTGGACAGAACCGGGATAAATGTTAAACAGGTTAGCGTAAAAAACAGGGAAAGCTTTATGTCCATTTCACAATCAATGAAGGCCTTTTCAATCACAAGTGCTTTATACCCTAGATTAGTTTTGGTGACTTAAGGAGCTGGACTACCTCAGACCCCCCCCCCCCCACCATCTGCACCTACCCTCCTCCTCCACCCACCCCCAAACCCCTCTCAAAAATAGCGCAAGGATACTGCCAGCCTTTTCACTCACTTCTTAACAAGACGGCTCCAAAGCACAGACCCACTCCAAGTAATTAAATCAATCCCTTTGTGCTTCCCAATATTCTCCTTCAGTGGATGACTGCTCCAGATCTGATTATGTCTCTTCATGCATATTCAGGGTGAAGCTACAACATGTCCGTAACAAGCGCTTAATGTTTGCGTCATGAGACGCTAACGTTCTCCAATTTCTACATTTCTTTTCCCTCCCCTTCATTCCACTTTTGATATCAATCCTTAGTCTGCATTTTGTTTTTGGCGTTTCGTAGACTGCAAAATGAGTGGTCACTTCAAACGTCCTGCCACGGACAGGGAAAAAAAGCGTAGATGAGAAGTTAGGGGTCGAACCCTGATAGACAAATTGGATTAGTGAGTATTGGATTAAACGGAAAACGGAGGGATAACAAACAAGAAAAGCTGGCTGTGATCACAGGGTTTAATATATTTCTTTTCCTCTCCGATCCCTTTCTTCTCCCTCCCCCTTTTCTTTCTTTCTTTTTGAGGTAAAGATCCCAGGCTTAAGACAGACTTATTAAAACCAGGATTAATTTGTAATGCTCCCTTAACCCTCAGGGTCAACTGAAGATTTGTTATCTAAAGCAAACAGGAAAAATTGTACTATAACAACACAAGGGCTTAAAGTCCATTTATGTGGGGCTTTTGTGACATCTTAGGTTTAGAGGTAAGTGTTATCCTCAAGATATCTGAACTTAGAAAGTGAACCCAAACAGGACATTTTGGATTTGGGGATGAATACGCAAGACGTTGTGTTTTTGCAATTGTTCATCTTGTCTTTCACAGACACAATGATGCAGCTGTCATGTACACGTTGTGCGTAAAAAAAAGAAGAAAGAACGCGAAACAACCTTCATCTTGATAGCAGCAGAAGAAATAATGCCGAACCTCCATCCTTATGAATGAATTCACAAAAGGCCCACACTTCTCATCATCAGATGAGAAGTAATACAATTGAGACCGTTGGCCACTCTCATTAGCCTTATCTTTTTAAGGTATAGCGGTGGCTTCGATGGTAATCTTAATCTTATTTGTTTATCGAGGCTCACGTCACTCCGGTCAGCGTGAACGCCTTTGGGGACATTCTTGGTCCTCACCAACCAGTGCACCATGCGCTGTGATATATGCTCAACCTATACTAGGGGATTGTGGAGGGCACGAAGGTTTGAACTGCGGTAAAAAAAAAAAAAAAAAACTTTAGACATGAAAACGTTGACAACTGTCACACTTGAATAAAACAATTGGCCAGAAATGCAATACACTTTTATCATATTTTATTGCATTTAATCAAACAGTGTTAAAAACAGGAACAACAAAACAGTCATACATCTTTTTATAATTATTCATATATCTTTATAATTGTATACTTGTATACATACTTTGATCCCATTTTATGTGACACTCAACCTTTATTCACGGGTCAAAACTACAAACCTTATTCAAGGTATATTTCAGACCCCGGCAGAGAAGGTTTTGCTAAACGTGCCTTCCAGTGTGTTGGCATGTGTGCTCTAGCAAAAACATAAACAGACCTTGTGCCCTGACATCTTCTACACCTGCTTGAGAAGGTGCAGTAATCCAAGATTCCATCCCCCATGAATTGATACCTGGATATTTGTTGACTTGGGCATCGTCTTGAATATCTCGTTGTTTGTTTGATGGAATACACAGTTGGCTAACGTCCTGAGCGTACAGCCAATTATAAGCAGACAAATAAGCACCGCCTCGATCCAATCCAACTACATTTTGCTCTGTTCACATGCTGGGTTGCAGTAAATATAGAACCTGTGCCATTGATCTCACATTCAGTTATTCTAAAAGTCGTGGTAATCGGTAACTTTTATTGAAATGTATACTATGGTAGGCCTATCTTGCAAAGACGGTTATTTTTAATCTTCACTTAAAAAGGTAAAAGAGAATGGCAGAAATCCAAGTGTATTAGTAGTTAACAGTAAAATACATGTTACGTTCAAGTGAAGTGATGAATTTGCTTGTCGCTAACCCTGAAATTTAAAGTGTGATCAATTTCCTCCGTGTCTGTTGCTTTTAGTAATCCTACCTAAATTGCCCTCCATTGCAGTTTGTGTATCTGCTATTTTGCAGTGGATTAATGCAAGTCACTGGTGGCAAGTGTTCAAATCAATGTTTATTAATGGTTTCTTTAAGTGTTTAAAGATTAAGTCATTAACATATTGATGAACTTTTCCAAGTTGCCCAGGGAGAAACAAGCGTGTACTGGAGAGCCTCAACAAGGTTCCGTATTCAATCCAGTTTGCATAAGGAAGCAGGTAGTCAATGCTAATGATAATGTATTTTATAAGATTATGGTTGCATGGTCGGTCAACATATTACTATTGCTCATGTTCACTCTTTAGAATCATTTGGAAGTTGATATGTCATTTCGGGCACAGAATAAAGGAAGTCAAATAATACAAATTGTATTATTCACAATTATTGTACTCTCAAAGTTGAAAAGGATTACATATAATCAACAGATAGGTTGCATACATTTAAGCAGGATAACATTAGGTCCCAGTCACTGTGTCCTCTTCACAATATGGAGCTCCGTACAGTCACTCAACACAGATTGATTTTGCCATTCGACGGCGACCTGCCAGAACCCTTTGGCTCGCAATGGTAATTCCCTCATGCACCTGATAAGGTACCCGATCCATAATAAATCAATTCTAATTAGTTTGAGGGGAGGACTTGGCTTAGGGGACTCCACACTCTTGTTTTTTTTTCCACGTCCCAAATTTGTAGTTGTTGTTGTTCACCCGCCAGTCATCTGCACACCTGATATCAGTTAATCTCCTGATTATAAAGTGGGGATTATTGATGGAGAGGGAACAGCTGTATTTTGTAATTTTTCTTTGGTCCCAAGGACATGACTGTTTGTTTCCTCTAGACGGTTTTGGAAGGGGTGGTGGGCGGTTGTTCCCAAACCCCATAAGACCCCTCACCCCCCCCCCACCCACAAACACACACAAAACGGTCTAAAATGCTAAAGAAATACCTCAAACATATGGGTTCTCCCTACACTAACTGCATTTGCATTCTGACAGACGATGGGGGAGAAGGTGTGTGTGAGTGTTTGTGTATGCGAGCATCTGCCCTCCTACTGTGGCTGCGTGTGTGTGTGTTTGTGGCTAACTGCTGGGTCTGATGGGGAGCTGTCAATCATAAAGAAAGTGCAAAGAGGTGAAGGTGAGACCTACCAGGCAAGGAGAGAGCCAAGACACTCCAGTGTTGCAGGTACATAAACAAATGAACATCTTTCTAATCTGAATGCCCAATCACAAAACCAAATATTGTTTTGAGGACAACACCAGCCGTCTACTGACCCCTTTGCCTAGAATTACCCACAATCCTCCACCACCCCATGTCTGCCATTGATTTCCTCCGCCATTTTTTATGTTTTGGTTCATGCTCAGGCTCTCCGTATTTGAAAGTTGATGCTTCTCTGTTAAAGGGGGTATTCATGCATAGACTCCCCTACTTTTGTAGTCCGTTGCGGGTTTTATATGATAAGCTTTTTTTATACGTTCAAAATCAATATGTAATCCTGTGCAGGGGCTTATCCCTTGGACTAGGCTATTTGTGAGGCTCTTTGAGCTTTGTTACAGGTCTTCTGGCAGCTCTATGCCCCCAGATTGATTAGGTGCAGTGCCAGAATCCTATCAAATGGCCAGCTCTGATGATGGTGCAAACTCTTTCAGGGCCTCTAGTTGACTGGAACTGTAGATAAGGCCGGGTGGCAATTCTCTGGCTCCATCCTAAACTACAGTGGAGGAGGGTGGTGGTGGGTGGCAGGGAGGGAAGGAAGGGGGGTGTCATTATCTGCAACTATTTTTTTCATCCATCTGCTCAAATGTACTTTTTTGTGTTCATTTACACATCTGCATGGATTGCGTTGCGGTTTCCTTTACTCGCGAGCAACTCTCAGTCTTTACGAACTTGTCACATTCACATTGGAAAGACAATTGATATGTTGCTGGTGCATCGACATGCAATCAACTTAGTTCTGCCTAAGTCTTCTCTTTGGACTCAGGTTTCTTTCTTTCACTTTCTTTATCCTGTCTTGTCTGATCTTGCCCCTTGCTTTGTTGAACAGGTAACCCCAGAGTTAAAAGCGAATCCACCCTTATTGTACATTGATAGAGGAAATACTCATTTAGAAATGGTGCTTTCCCAATCACAGAACTCACAAAGCCAGCTCTAAACATTTTAAAATTTGAATAAAAAACGAATTATACAGCATGTGTCATGATCGGTATCTGGAACATGACAGTACATCTAAAATACACAGGCTTCCATACTTCCTGGGTAGTGACAAGCCAAGTTGAATATGCATCATTACGGGGCCCATTCCAAAACACTTACGAGTAGATTTAACCTGGTTTTATGTTCGTCAAAATAAGTCCTTAAAGACTCTTTTTCTCCCCTCTGCCAAGCAACTGAGAAATGCCGTGTCGCCCTCGATATATATTTTTTTTCTCCTCTTTTTTCCGCGTATGAAGGGTCACGGGGAACTGAACCTGCGCATTCTTGTGTGGCTTGCCAATGCTCACATGGTTACCACTGGTGCGCATTGTTAGGGATATCTGAATGAGCACTGGCCATGCAAGTTTTAACGTGATTGCCCGGGGGCAGTAGAGTGAAAGAGCAAGGAACAGAGTGAGGGAGAGGAGGGGTGGGGGGAGGGGGAGGGGGGGGGGGCATAATCCTAAAAGGATTGGAAGTTGCCTTACTCTTTGCTCAGCCGCCCCCTCCCCTCTCTGTTTTTGGGGGGGTTGCAATGGGGGGGGGGGGGGGGCGAGGGGGGGAGACTGGAGGTGGAGCGGTGTGGTGTCTTGGGTCGGGTCGGTTGGGTGAGTGGCTGTGGCATCTCAAAGCTGGTGTCTGATTTCTCCCTCCTGCTCCTCATTTGTTCTGCCGTGTCTCTCATCATTCCTCCTCATTGTTTACCCTCCTAATGAGAGGGGCGGGGCGGCCTGGCCTGTGACGGACAGCTACATGCTCCCCTCTGTTCCCTGGCTTATCTCTCTCCCTCCCTCCCTCCCTCTCTCTCTCTGTCTCTCACTTCCCCACCTCTGTCTCTTTCGAGCTCTGTCTGACTTTACACGTGTACTGTTATGCATTATTTTTAGTGCTCTGCACTTGACGCTGACTGAGTGACTAATAATCCTGTTTTAATTTCCTCTTCCTGTTCATCCACTCTAGCTGTCGCAAAATCAAAGACTCGATCGATTAGTTATTCCATCTTCACACTTGAAATGGAAATCGGTCTCATTCTGAGGCTGGAGAGTGGAGACACATTCTTTGATAACATACCAGATACGATTAATGAATGGTTAATTAGGTTTGTTAAGTAGTTCATTGGGTGTGTAAATCTGTTTTAGTTACCTACAATAAAATAAACGGAAAGGACGGGGAGATTATGGCGGGGAATTGTATGTATGACGTGCCAAACATTGGTGTCATTAGCGCTACACTGAATAACAAACTACATAAGATAACAATACTGCAAATACAAACTGTACTTATTGCAGACTGACATGTGAACCTCTGCCCCACATCAATTATTAACCGCAAGTCTCATGTGGGCTATTCCCCTATATGTGGTCTATACCTCTAGATGTGGTTTATCCTTTCCAGACCCGGTACATCCATATTAAGGTCAGATGTACACCAACAATGTCTCAATCTGTTTTTGGCCATTTTAGATCCTGTTTGCTCTGTGCTTCAGGGCAGTGTGGAGAACAGCTGTATCTTCAGCAGGCCTACCTGTCAGCACATGACCTCCCAGTGCACCCGTGAGAGGTGGCGTCTCTCAGAGCCTTTAGTGGGGACCTGATGCTTGTACCTCCATTGTACAGGAGCCAGGTGATATTACAGACCCAAACACAAGCGCTGTGTAAAGTACAGTACATCCCCATGCATGCTGGAGCTCCACATGTTTACAGTCACCAGCACACGTCAACCCTAGTAACAGCTGGTCACGTGGTTCAAGTTCTATTTACAATGTTTTGCTCATTTTACATGGGAAGATGATAGGTTATTTGTTTGTCTTAATTGTGCTTTTTAAATGCTTAGTTTGAAGGGTTAAGCAATAATTGATCATTTACTTGGATTCATTTTATAATGTTTCTGCACAGGGGACCAATGTGAGACAGACATCAAAGCCTTTAATTTGTTGTTATTTTAACTTAAAAGCGTGTTGTTTGCTTTTAGACATGCTATTACTGTGTAATAAACCAATTAACCAAAGCAATAGTGCTTTGAATTTTCAACATCCTTGAGTCATAAAGGGACAATTATACTACATGAGCAAGTTGAATACAAAATGCCATAAAATGCATTTGATTGATATATGCCCATAATTGTTTTTGAAGTTCCACATTTGTGAATGTTCATATTTGGTTTAACTTTAATGGAGAGATTAAGTGTACTTTGAAATATTCAGATTTATAATATATGGAAATGTATATTGTCCTATGTCAATATTTAAACCAAGTGTTTTAAGGATTTAAGATTTAAAGATAAGATATTGTTTTGCTTATTAAGTGAACAGATGGAGATTTTGTGGTTTAAAATGGTCCTAGAAAGGTCACCATTTTCTAACAAAATGTGAAATAATTTTAGATGGCATAGATGGCTACAATGCATAACAGCACTCTCATGCATAAGATATCATATTCAAAGACGTTTTGACATGTGTAGTCTTCTCTCTGGTTAGCTGTGACAGAAACTGTGGCACGGGTCCATATGTATATCAACAATGCAGTTATGAATTGAGGAAATCGGATGAATTTTCCTTGCCCTGCCTCAATGAAAAGTGTATTAATTACAACTTTTGGCAATGTTTCTGGAATGGCCTGAATGCGATATTGACATACAGTAGTTGGCTAGATATTATTAGTTGTAAGCGTAGATTTTGAATTCTGTTGTTACCTTAAATTACATAACATAAATTACATAAATCAATAGAAGAAAATATATTATTTTCCCATTTTTAAAAAAGGTCTGCAATCATGGACATACTATTTTTGTATAATAGGCTACAATTTTCACGAAACTTAAAATAATAATTGTAAAATCGTGCATGACAAACCCTTTTTTATTATTCCAAAGTGCGTCTTCGACCTCCCAATTCCGCAGTACGTGCCTATATATACCTTTATATTTCCAGCGCTGGGCAATGCAACACGTTTTGCTTGCATCCCAAGAAGAAAAAATCCTTTTAGCGTCTGTTATCCTTGATGAAGTCAATATAAAACAAAATTTAAAAAAAGTACAAAACAATCAGCGTTATCTTAACACAGAGTCAAGTGCTGGTGTTGTCGTGTTGCTAGACATAGCCTACCTGGGCACGTTTCTCTCAGGGTAGATTGCCCTGTACACTGCAGATGTTCAGACTTTGAAGTCAGTCGCTAATACTGCACAGGTGTTGATCACAAGGATTTTTGGACAACCTCAGACGCAGCAGTTGAGTGTTCAAAAAAGGCCGAGAGAGTACCAACTCCAGCTTAAGCTTTCTGACAGCTTGGGACTTTATGCATCATCGTTTTAATAAGCGCCGACAACATACACGACCCTCTCCAATCCTAGAAGCTAAAAAGACAAAATTTACACCCCCACCTCTTCAGACGCGCTGATCCCTGGATTTACGGGCTTAGTATTAAGAAAATTCTACTGCAATTTGGGATTAGACCCCAGTACCTTTACAACAATGGCGTTGTTATTTGATATCTTGATACATGCAATCGATCACATCCCCTTTGACAGGCCTGTGTGGTGGCCGAACCTTACAAAGGTTGTCGCGAATTTCTGAGATTAGCTAAGGAAATAAGAGTTTGTATTGTTTTAGAGGCCTACGCGCCGTGCCATTGCTTCAATTTCAAACTTTTTTTGACTCTGTTGTTAAAATGTCAGCTATCAGCTTTCTAAACCCAAATAATTTGGAATGTTGTAAAACGTTCATAACATTATGTAGGGAGTATTTAAAACGTCAAAGTATGCTTTTTAAATATTTTGGTTTGACTTGTATTTAAAATAGTATTTTTTTCTAAAATGTTTGTTTCACATAGGCGATTGTTCAGGTTCTAACAGCTCTGATTGATTTGATTTTCAGACATTAACAAATGGAACAGTTTTTGACCAAGCAGTTGGTTATAGAAATATTTTCATAGAAAATAATTGTGAATGTGAATTGTCAACAGTTAATAGAACATTTACACCATTACACAGGACTGTAATAGAACATTGATTGACGGCACTGAAATTGATCGTAACATTTATGTCAGAGCTTTCTTGAGAGATTAGCCCAGTTAGACTGAACTCCGCTTCTATTTTGCAATAGAAATCATAGTTAGGATTATCTCATCATTAATATTCATGAAAATATATTACACGGTTAAATCAGAGCCTCCAGAAAGTGTTTAGAAAAGCTACAGCTTTGTAAGACTACTTCAAGTTGTGCAGAAGGCCTATACGAAACATGCGGCTTTTAGTGATCAAGACTTGTCGTTGTTGCAATCAATGGCACAAGCTTGCATTTTACACATTTCCATTAGGTTTGATTGTCCTGTAGTCTGCAGCTTTGTAAAACCAAATACATATATATTCACATTTTTATGACGTGCATAATTTCTTAGAATTGTTGCCAATTTCTTTCTAAAAGTATAAACATAACAGCAGGCCGGTTTTCATCTCCATTGTCCAGATGCAGTAAACTGTTCTTTGATTTGTTTCGTTTACGCAAAACAAAATGGGCAAAAATAAAGTAAAGATCTAATTGAAACAGAAAACAAAGTGAAAGTTTCGTATTTTTATCTATGCTGTAAGAGTGACTTTAATCAATTACATGCGCTCACGTGGTATAGTATTACTTTATATTTTGCAGGGGAGGGGCCTTCTTGCAACCCTCGCAATTGACTGGATATTCCTGTCGCCTGTAAGGACGTACAGGCGCTGGGATTGGATGAAGTGGGCGCATGTATCTCTCCGCTCATAGAAGGGTAGGGTATGAGAGTGTGATCAATCTCAATCCGTCAACATTGGCAACCAACTTACCATAGTGCAAGACGCAAAGATGATTTGATTTTGTTTTGGATTTTCAAAGCAGAAGTTTGCCTCTGAGACGAATCATTAATTTCGAATTATAAAGGGCATTCAGTTGCAATATACTACATTTTAAGTGTGCATATACAGGCACGAACTCGTCCATTTGTGTACGCATCTTGGTTGTCTCGTTTTCAAGACTTTTCTTAATGTGGATATTTTTAATACACGGGATCTTCTCGATTTGAACACAGAGACAGGGAATACAAACGACGAAAAAAGAAAGATAAGGTGAGTTCTTCGATATTTGTTATGGTTTCTATTGATAATTTTTAAAATTGTACCTACACGTTGCCTATGTAAATCACATGATAGTGCTTGGATTGTCTTGTTGTGAAATTGCCCTCTATTATTTGTGATATTTAACTTTGGCATGCTTTGCGTAATTACGCAAGGTAGGATCCTTTCCAAATGATCGGTAAATTATTCATTCAAAACAGTCGTCCTCGTTTTAAGAGTATACTATAGATTTAATGCGAGAATTATCCTATAAGTTACTGAACATTTTATTCGTATGGTGTAGACATGATGCAAGTACCACTTCAAGTTTGGTTGGCGCACTTTGATTTGGAAGGGCAAAGCTCTGAGGCCTTGGAAAAATGGGGACCGAATGTGTGTTTGGGGTGTTGTTAATTTATTTTGCTGATAAGACCTGCTCTGTTAATTGTCTCCCTGGAGGTCTAATCTGAATTGTAATGGAGTTCATTTGCACAGAGTTTTAACCATTTACATTTGCTTAAACTCCTTCCTGCGGTTATGGAAATACAGCCACGTATTTACGCCTCAATAAAAATCCATCAGCCGGTCCGTGTCCTCAGCGTGGGCCCAAGTAGGTCTATTTAAAGGCGGTATATATTGATTGTTGCTACCCAATGAAGTGAATAACCAAACCTATTTGTCTCAACTTTTACATAATAACTATCTAAACGACCCCCACCTATTATGTAAATGCTTATTCAGATAGATTGTGTGTATGCCATCAGGGGCTACTTGGTGGAGAGAGAACAAATCAAAACTTTACAATGTTTTGCTGCAGGCTTATACATTGTATAATACCATCGTATAATACCAGATATAGCTACATAAAGGAGTACTAGTTGAAAACAAATATTTAACATGGCACAATTGCAGAGTGCAAGATCTCCATATAGGTTTTTATATTCGGGTTGGCAAGATGTAAATGCTTTACCAGTGTATAGGCCCACAATAGCCTATGGCCCAACATTTGGAATATCAAACAACATGGTAAAAAGGATACCATTTAGGATACGTCTTAAACGCTCCCATAGCATCGAAATAAGTTGATGCAATAGGAGTGTTCAAGGCCTAAATATTCGGACTTTCCCACTTCGTAGAAACATATTTGCTAATGCCATAAAATGTGCTAAATTAGTAGTATAATTATTTGGAAAGTCCTTGATGACCTGATTTATGTAAGCCGCCGTGACTGAAACCTTTCCTTAAAATGTTACTCAATTGGGGCAATTCCTATTGATCCAAGCAATTAATTGTCCAATAATTAATACATGATGCCTAATGTAGGCTGTTTGTTTTTAAAGCTAAATGCCATCATCAAAACAAGGGTTTCTAAGTTGGCCATAATAAGTCATGTGTCAAATGACATTAACACACGACTAGCGACAGATTTCACCCGTAATTATTTCTTTACCGTAGTGATGGATGACTGCAACCCGAGTTTATAATTGGATATCGTTTAGCCATGTTAACGCGTCATGTCATACTTTGTTTGGGATGTCGGTAACCAACCGATTTCTTTGTACAAAGAATCAATTTTCGATTAATAAGGATAAATTGCTATTAACATGCCACACAATTGGCTATATGTAATTTTGTTTGCTATTATGGGGCGTGATAACTTTATATTTATTATTTCCAAATAATTATCAGTTTAAGTTTTTGCCGCCGACTCGTGTCAAGTTTTGTTTTTGTTTATAGTTGGCCAGAATAGGCATTTCCTTTTGCTTGTTGATACTTGAGATATAAGAAAAATGTTGTCCTGTGATCTTAGTTTTAGTCTTATAGTCTTATTTTTACATCTACTCCTGACGCATTTCGAAAACCTTTTAACTAGTTAGGTTACAGATTTGCCCTGTTTAGCATGTTAAGGCTGCACTGTATCTCAGTTCAACAAGTGATTTTATGGCCTATACTCATCATGCCTCTCCACACAGGGACCTTTCGACGGACTGCAACATCGGGGAAATCGATTTTTTTCGCGCTGACGTTGGTTTCCCCGTGTCCGTTTCTAGCATGATGTCATACCTCAAACAAGCCCCGTACGGCATGAACGGACTGGGGCTCAGTGGAGCGACAATGGACCTTCTGCATCCATCCGTGGGTTATCCAGGTAAGCAAGGAGTAAGGGAAATACACAGTCTGTCGAACTAGGCCCACAGCCTGGTGTTGGAGTACTCCTCTACCAGTCAAAGGTTTTGACACATTTTGCATTTTGACTGGGAAAATGTGTCCAAACTTTTGACTTGTACAGTAGGTGCGCGGAAGTCTGCACAAAGAAAAATACATATTCTTTGAAGACTTAGGAAGAACTGACCATTTCTGAAATATCACTAAAACAATAATTTATAAAGCATTTAGTTAGGATCGTCAGTTGACAAATATTAGCCTACTATATTTATTCGTGAGATGTTGTAGGACCAAAATACTTTGAGAACTTTTAATTGAGTGTGTGTTCCTTCGCAGGTAATCCCAGGAAACAGCGGAGAGAAAGAACAACTTTTACGCGTACTCAGTTGGACATTTTGGAGTCCCTTTTTGCAAAGACGCGCTATCCGGACATATTCATGAGAGAAGAGGTTGCGTTGAAAATAAATCTGCCAGAGTCTAGAGTACAGGTTTGTAGTGAAATTTGTTGGCCTTTTATTTAAAAAAGCACTCTATTTAACAACAAATGATCACCTTATGTGAAGTTATTTCATTATGCCATTAGCTAGTTATATTAATGGACTCGAGGTCTATAATAATTTATATATAACTTGTTATTTAGAAAATAATTTACAAAAGTAATCACTTAAAAGGACAATCCTTTGAACTTTTGTATCCTCTTTTGAAACTGGCGCGAGAGCCTTTATGTAACCAGCTTTAGCGCCCCTCTCCCGGGCTTATATGGCAATTATGGCCGTTCCCTCTACAGTTTCAGCGATTTAGCTGAGAAATGTACACAGTAGACAGGGCAGTAGGCACCCAGCCCAGGTAGAGGCTGTCAATGAGATCATCACTACAATTTAATGGCATGACCTTGGAATGTAAAACTCCTGAATTCAAAAAGAGAATTCTCTTTTGATTAATTAATGATCCTTTTTACCTCTGTGCTGGCCAAATGGCATTTTACTGGAATTTAAAAACCAAAAGGTCCATTTGTTCCCCTGCACGTTTAACTTCAAAAAGGTTACATGTTTTTATAAATCTGGATTGTGACATTGACCTGTCTCACATGAAATGTTCTGAAGGTGACCTCTATGCCTTTGTCCCTAAGGTGTGGTTTAAAAACCGAAGAGCCAAGTGCCGCCAGCAGCAGCAGAGCGGGAACAGCGCCAAGGTTCGACCAGCGAAGAAGAAGTCATCTCCGGCAAGGGAGAGCACGGGGTCAGAGAGCAGTGGCCAGTTCACACCTCCGGCTGTGTCCAGCACCGGCTCTTCCTCCTCCTCCTCTTCCTCGGCCTCGTCCGGCTCCAACACGTCGGGCCACGGAGGCCAAGGCCTGAGCGCTTCCACCTCCGTCACTGCCCCTGTGTCCTCCATCTGGAGCCCCGCGCCCATCTCCCCGGCCCCTGCACCTCCCCCGGTGCCTGACCCCACTCCCTCCACCAGCGCCTCCTGCATGCAGAGGTCCGTATCGGCCGGTGGAGGAACCACCTCATACCCGGTGTCCTACAGCCAGACGGCGGCGGCCTACGGTCAGGGCTACCCGGCCGCAGCCTCAGGCTCCTACTTCGGAGGGGTGGAATGCAGCTCCTACCTGGCCCCCATGCACTCTCACCACCACCCCCACCACCCGCACCAGCTCAGTCCCATGACGGGCTCCTCCATGTCTGGCCACCCGCATCACCATATAGGCCAGACCTCAGGGCACCACCACCATCACCCCCACCACCACCAGGCCTACAGTGCGCCAAGCCTGGCCTTCAACTCCTCAGACTGTCTGGATTACAAAGAACAAACAGCGGCGGCCGCAGCGGCCTCCTCGTGGAAACTCAACTTCAATGCCTCAGACTGCTTGGACTACAAAGACCAGGCCTCCTGGCGATTCCAAGTCTTGTGACTTGTTCTTTTTTTCCTTTTCAAAGAAGTGTTCTCGTTTTTGTTGTATTCTTTTGAAGAGCATTCTCTTCCGAACGTTGAGAAGTTATGTAGAGACAATTACCAGGACCCTTTTAAGTTACGTGTAAGAAAACAGATAACACGACATGTCCATTTGGCCTTGTGTTTTATTTTGCCATTAGAAATAAATCATCTATAGCTAGAACAACCTTACTGGTAAATTTTAATCAGATACCCATAGTTAGGGCAACAAGGAATATTTTTGAAACAATGAGCCACTATTGAGCTCAACTCATGTAGGCCTTACTCCCTCCCCTTATTCTGCGTTGGAGCTGGAACCGCGTGTTTTGGATTTTGCTTAAATACTCTTATTGACCCTCAATTAGTAGAGCATCACAATTTGTCATAAAACGTCAAGTGAAATAATTACAATTGTGATTCACCCATATCAGACTTGACATTTAATAAATCATGACGCTGCTATCGTTTTTGTTTTTTTTCATTTTGCTGATATTCCAATTTATGTTGAATTCAACTTGGATATTGTTCATAACTCATTGTCCGGACTGTAGTGTTGTATTTTGGAAGTTTAATTGCAGCACTTGTTTATAAGGTCAAATATTTTGCTATTGTTCTTTACAAAGAAATGTGAATTAGACACGCAATGTCAGTATTCCATTGAGATTTCAAATGTACATTCGTGTCTTTATAATAAAGATTCGCTGAAAACAGGATTGAACACTTTGTTGCAAAGTTTTTTGTTGTCATGTTTTACAAGACATGAGAACAAACATGGGATTCATTTACATTTCTGTGGTTGCTCCCCAGAAAACTTTGAACATTTGATTTTGCACTTTCCTATTTACATACATCTAATTAATGAAGAATTTATACTTTGAAGCAAATTGTTTTTGAACTAGACTAAACTGTCTTTAATTCACATGTTCATTTAGCATGCACCTGCAGTCAAGCATGGGAATTGGAATCCACTCATTGCAATCACTCTCCTATTTAAGAACTGGTATCTCTCTACCCTACGTCCAGGTCCAGATCCATGTCGATAAGTTATAGGCCAACAACAATTTTTTTTAAAGCATGTGCTTGAGGCACTCTCTCGTTTTTTAATATACAAGTTGTTTTATAAGATTAGGGTTCTTTTCCAGAGAAAATGCACTGACTTGTTTTGTACTTTTAATTAACATCATTTCAATTGAGTGTTGGTGTGTCCAACTATTTGATGCAATATAGAAGCTTATGGCAAATCATATGCAGGAAAGTCCAGCTATTTTCCTGCTCAGGCTGCATTCTCCTGTGATATAATCTCAGTGGGCAAGCCCCCACAGAGCTTCAATCAGAGCTGGTCAGGTTAGCAAACATGTACATTGCAATCCCAGCATCTATGTTTGCATGTTGACAGTAATGTATAATTTTGTTGATCTAAGAGAAAAAAGGGACAAAATCACGCTTTTAATTAACAGCCATCTCGTCTCTTGCGGTGTTCCACACCCGTGTGTACCAGCTGGACAAACAGGTTTAGGTAAACATGGCGCCCAGGAGCAGCCTACACGGCGTGTGTTTGCCTGGGTTGTATCCCACTGGGCAGCGCCAGTGTGCAGCCTCCCTTCCTCTCCCCTCCTCCCGCAAACAGGTCTGGGATTTATCACATTTGCATTGAACAAGGAAGAGCTAATCTCTGACCATGTTCAGGCAATCAAGGCTGCTCATTTTGCTGAACACTCATCTCCCAAACATCTGTTTTTCGATGTCCCGTTACCACGACATCAGCTCCTTTGGGTGGGCAGTTCCATTTGCTGTTTGGTAACTTGTGTGTTGCGCTGCGAATTGAAAATGTTTTTAGGTGTATATTTTTGGCCCATGGCCATTTGGAGACATAGAATAACATAAGCAAATTGAGATCTACTTCATGAGCCAAATTTGATGATCATATTTTTTGATAGACTTAAAATGTGCATAAAGTATATCAAAGGTACATTTTTTGATTGAAATATTTCATGGCATCACCCTGGACAGTTAATCGGAGTGGAACACACTTTCAAAGTATGATGAACGTGTTCCCTTGCATTTTGCTTTCAGCACATGTAAAAACAACTCCTGCGACTTGCACAAGACAGTTCAAACCTCAGGCCCTTGGCTAAAGTTCATTCCGACAGATACGCTTCCTTTTCCTAATAAGGCGCAGGCCTATGCTCCAGAAATACTTCAAAGTAACCTCTCAAGTAGGCACTCATGTACGTATGAGAACAAGGCACTTTGGCCCGGCTCCTGTCCCACACCTAAATTATTCACCGTGGGGACGTGGCCAATGCGAACAAAGCTACTTCCTTGATTGCACCGAAACCTGTTGGTGACCTGCCCGCGGAGGGCGTCCGCGACCTGAACCGTGACAGCCGTCTAAACTTTTTGCATGTGTAGATGTTGTCTGTCAGGCTGAGTGTGAAGGAGGGCCGTCTGGTTGGAGAAATGGGATGGGTATACGGGTTGTAGCCAACAGTCATCCCTCGAATAACAGCAACAACAGACTTAGGGCTATGAGTTTGTAGGCCCCCATTAGGCATCTGTGAATTGTCAACATTTCACTGTTTTGGGGTGGTTCTCAGAAGCATTGTACTTCACACCACAAACAGCCCTGGAAATAATTTCATTTTCTTTTGCATGAATATAATATATTTTTTACGCCCCATAAAAAGCTAAATAGTGTGACTGGTTCAGAAGTTGAAGTAAAGAGTAAATAAGGACAATACGTTATGATATGAGAAGATTTTTTTTTTAACGTTTTTGTGCTTCTTTAGAGGCAATCGCTGTGAAGAGACGATAAATCTCTGAACATAAATAGGCCCGCGTCCTGCAGGCCTGAACTAGAGTACGTTGTTTTCCTTTTCAACCACCATGTCATTGTTAAGCCCTTGTCAGAACCAAATGCTGATAATTGACAAGATCCTCTACACTTCTAATATGTTTTTCTAAGAGAGGCCCCAAAGGACCATCCCGTTTCCCCCACAACTCTCTAAACCTGAACACAACCACCCAGCAGTGTTGCTTTAGAGATGGAAAAAAAACAACACATAAAGGGAGGAAAAGCCAAATCATGGCTTCTGATATTGTGCACTTCCAGTATACAGCTCCTTGTGTATATTTTCATATGGAAATCCCCTTTGCATGGTGGGTAAATAGATTACGATACAGTGGGGGATTAGGGATCGCCGTGCCGCGGTCTCGCTAATCCTGAGCACAGACTGTCAACAGCCCTGACATGTCCAGGACTCCTTCTCATACAAAATGGCTCCTCCGCTACTTAAAAAGCAAATCTGGAGGTTTCCGCCATGAATATTCCCCAACTCGTTATTCCTCGAGAACGAGTCAAGTCAGCCAGCGACGGAAAAAGCATTGTGAAAGAAAAAAGCAACGATGAGAGATTGCATGAGGACAATAGGGGACACTGTGAGTTGCCCATGTTGTGTTTCAGGGTGTTAAAAAACGTTATTGATATGGAAGTACAAGTTACTCATGGTTTTGATGTAGCTTGGATGAGATCCGAGGTCTTCCAAGTCAACATCCCCTTGACCACAGATATCTGGCCAGCTGTTACTGAATGCGGCACGTAAAGTTTAACCCACAGAAGTCAGTGGATCATGGAGGATACCCTGCGTGGAAGTAATGCCTCCAAGTGGCTCTTACTTCTGAGGATCTGGGAGCTAAACCAGGGCCTCTCCTTGAAACAAATGGCGATAGGGAATCTCTTTGTTGGGCCGTGCCTAAGCCTAATCTAATGATTCAGATGACTGGGGGCCGTGCTTAGTTGGATAGCCAGTGGCTCGGTTCAAACAAACCGATACGGGTGGAAGTTTCCCAAGGATTAACACTTAAGGAAGGAAAAAAACATTTTCAATACCAGTGCCTTACAGGCGATCCCCATTAACTTGAGTCTTGGAGTGCTATGGGGAATGTGAGCACTCTAAATGTTGCTGAGCTGTGCATTGAAGTCCATTTCCAAACCTTGATACACCTAGGCTATTGCTTGAAGAAAAAGACACCTGTTTATTTTCAGGCAAAACAAAATTTCTTGTTACGTCAATGAATAGGCCAGATAGATTCATGCAGGAAGCCTTCACTCAGGCCTACGCAGAACTCTACATACGTGTTCACGTGTGGCGTATTTCGCTGGTTAGCAGAGATGTTGAGGATAGGTCCTTGAGTAATGATACAAAATGCAAGACCTTCAAAATATATTGTACTCATTTCTCAAAACTAGCCATCTCAAGGTATTTAAGTATTTGTTTGTTGCCGTGGATAAAAGCTACATTGAATAAAAGAATTACTAATGTGAACGATGCGGAAACTAGAATTTCCAATCTACAGCTCAAGGAAAGTTTGGACTTGTCTTAACTGACACCAGTTTCATCCAAGCCGGTAATGTTTATAGTAAATAATGACACATTCTCCCTAAATCTTGAGGCAGTATCTCGTTCGGTTGGCTGCGCAAGCTCAACCATCACTTTGATGTTATAGAACTAATTGTGGCAAAGAAAGGAATCTATTTGTTTGTGGTAGACTTTGTTGTGGTGTTTTGTGGCCTGTCCCCACACGCGTGCGAGAGCCCAGGTTTGAGGTGCCCTTCGGTGTTGCTGTCACAGTTTGACGGACAGCTCAGCGCAACACAAGGCACCTGGGATTAACGCTGGCCAAGCATAAACAAACACCGGCGTTTTAAGACCGGGCACCAAAGACAGCAGCTAATGTGTCCAAAAGACGTTTGACGGCCTTTCATATGGCCTTGTTGAATGTGTTCACTCAGGGAAGTCATGTTTTAGTCAGGTCATTTCTCCATGGGAGTTTATTCAGCCTTAGAGTTCAGATTTAGAGAGTGTTGTATGGTGCTACTGAGTAAGTCCAAAAATACCAGGGAAGGAACAAGCCTACTCTTTCGAAGACCCCTGGGACATGATCCTTTATTTGCTATCCATCTCCCACTAGAATGATCCGTCGCATTGCAGTTGATCCATGTGCACTCTAGTGAATACACCGACACCAGTGGATGTGAGAAAGATAGAGATGGAGTGATGGAAAGACAGAGGAGAGATGAGATGGCTACGATTCGGACCATTTGGAGAGGACGCCGATAATGCAGCTCATAAGCAGATCAGATATGACTGCTTTTATTCACAAATGTAACACGGGATATGCACTAATCTTATTTATTTAAGAGCTTTAAGGGCTCACAATGAGGGGCTTTAGCCTAAGGAGAGATCTGCTCTTATCATTAGTTTAGAGGAAGGCGATTAAGAGCAAATTATAAAATAAAGAATTAAAGTCTCGAGGCCCACAATCTAGATGAGATCTCAGTTAAATTGAATCCATTTGAAAGAGTGCAGTGACATATGGACTTCACCACGGGATACCACATGATGCATGGACAGACCCACATATGCAGATACAAAAAGACACACACACACACACATTTCATATCAAGGACAGTCGCCCTTGACTCAGCAATATAGGTCCTTTTGTGTCTGACCTTCACTCTGACGTAGTGTCATTGCCCGCAGGCACAGGCCACTAGTGAATGAAAAGGGATGAAAGAAAAGATGTCGTTACATGGCGCGCATTCTCTCTGAAGGGCTGATTCCAGTCCGAGCCACTAAGTAGGTCTCGGTCTCCATCAAGTCATTCACGTGATGGGATGTCATCGTTAGTCCGAGTCTGAGGAAAGTCGTAAGGGACAAACCATCCACCCTTACACACACTGCTTTCCGGTAACTTCCTTTTCATCTCGCCAAAAGAACGGCGTCGCTTCAGCAGAAAACACTTCATTGGATTGTCTCATTATGAAAACAACAGAATCGGATGAAGGACTGGGCATACTAGGAGACTCTGCATGGGGGCAACCCTTTGGGTTTACCTAACCGACCCTGCGCAGTATTTGAGAGGAGATGTGACAGTGCAAGAATGCCCCCCTCCCTCTCTTCTCCCCTGGTCTACCCTGGTCTCTAGGGGGGTGGGGTGGGGGGGGTTCATTTAGCCCCGGTGGCTAATTAAAGGAGAGGGCAGCCCACTGGGTGAAACGTCAGTGCCCTCCTCCCTCTCTGCCCTCTGCACTACCGCGCCCCTCTCGCTGCCCCCTCCCCCGCCCCCGACCCCCTTGTTGTCTTAAAAGTGGCCGCGGGAGTGTTAATAATTTGTCTCTCTCTGTTCTTTTTTCTCTCCCCTCGTCACTCTCTCCCCCTCTCCCCTCTCATGTCTCTTAAGTGATCGGGATGGGGTCCTTTTAAGGCCGGCCGCCCCTCTGTCTCTTGTCTCTCCATTCTTTTCTCTTTCTCTCTCTCTCTCCCTCTTCTTCCCCTTCTATCCTCTTTCATGGTCCAGGGCCCCGGCCCCACCTTTTCAATTTGGCCAGCTCGGCGGTGGCCCTTAGAGGGGGAGTGGACTGGAACTGTTGCTATCTTTGTGATGTCCTGTGATGTGGGCTTGGTGACTGCAGTTGGGGGGAGGGGGGCTGAGGTTGGAGGAAGGGGAGTGGGGGGGGGGGGGTGACAGAGGAGACACCTTGTGATCGGTGGACGGTCATGACAGGGTCCTGGAAAGGCCCCCCCTTACGAGCCACCCCCCCCCCTCCCACTCCCCCCTCCCTCCAAACCCTTAGAGAAGTTATCACACGGCACTTTGTGAAATGTTCCTTAAACGGGAATTCCTTTTAGAAGAAATGCGTCTATCCTAAAACCAGACGTTCCCGGGTGCCGGAGGAAAGCTGCAGGCAGTGCAGGCAGTGCAGGCAAAAAGCGACAGCCTCGTCGTAGGCTGCCAAAAATGGAATTAAGTCAGTTGCCAGGCGGGATAAGGAATTGGATTCTTTTCCTCCTCTGTTATCCCCCTGGACCAGATCTTGTGGCCCCCCAGGGGGGTTGGAAGGGGGGTTACGGGGCCAGGTGGCACTATGTTGACGGCAACCACAGAGAACCAGGCCTCTGCCAGGTCTGCCTACCCCCTCTGACACTAGAGCACCAGACAGGTCCACATCGAGCCACACCTGCCCCAGACACAGAGCCCCAGCCTTGGCTTGGCCAGCTGCAGCTGGCCTGGGCCCCTGTCCGGATCCCTGGGTCTTGAACCATTGTTGCCTACTACACCAACTGGCTACATATGCACAGGCCTCGACCCAGCTGGATGATGTACTCGATAGTGGTACTTAGTGATATCAATGGCCTATATTAACCAAACAGACTTTTGTTTTCTGGTAACCCCTTATGCCAGCATGTTTCATGGCTTAAAGTCACATTCAAAGTGTAAATGCTGGAAATGTGCGGATTAACAAAATAGTCATAGATGTGGAGAAAATCCTCTGATTTTGTCACGAGTGAACTGACGCATTCAATTTTCTCATTTTTCTCACTCTTTGTCTCCAAGCTCTAGAATTTGAGTATTAAACACATTGAATCATTGAGCCCAGTGGTCCCCATGGAACAGGGTTCTGGCATTTGGAATGGACCATCGCACCTCAAAATACATTTTCCCTTGACTTTTTATTAACATTATTATTTGGTCCTCCCAAGAACGATTTGGAATTTAAATTCCTCTATAATTGGGCATATATTTTCTCTGTCTGCCATGGCTGTGCTTATCAGTGAGGGGTAAGAATTAAGACCACATATGGAACCAAATAACATTTTTTTTAAAGCCGGGAGACTTAAGTAGAAAATTGGCTTAGCATGCAGATAGCAAACTCAACAATGGGAACATATATACGAGCTCCGAGTGATTGAAGTCCCTGTCTTTCTGATGAACAAAGTGTTTGATTTTCTCCATGGCTCTTACATAAACTGCTAACTTGATTTCACACCACGGATCTGAGTATGACAACAAACACTTTAATTAGAGGAAGATGCAGGGTAGGGGACTTTAATGTTCCTGAAGTGAAGAAAAAGGTGATAGACTGTAATAAATCCCCAGCGCTTCCCAGACAGGCTAAATATACAGCAGGATGCCAAAATAAATTAATTTGTTCTTCCTCTTTTTTACTTTTCACATCTTATACATTTTTTCCACTTCCACATTGGGAAAGGGGGAATCATTTTGCATAGTTAAAGGGGGAAATGGTATCTCTCCTAAACCTAAATACTAATTTGCAGTGTGAATATTTGTGATGCCATATCATTAGTATAGGTTTTGGGGCAATGGTAACAGTCCAGTCATGGACGTGTTTACCTGCTGCTCTCAGTCATGCTTGCCAACCCCCCGAATCTGAGTGGCACCTCCAGAGCCTTTGAACCTAACCTCTCCGAACGCCAGGATTAGGCCCTTTCAGACTCCCTCCATTTTGAAGTAGTTGTTTTACGCTGATAAAAGCAAAGAGAGCGAGAGAGACAAAGTGAAAGAGAGTGAAAAGAAACGACCGACACAAAGAACCAAAGGCAGTACGGACACCCGGACCCGACCGCACGTTATTAACCGACGGCCAGATCACGGAAACTGATAAACGCAAACCCAATAAACGCCCCAATCAACACTTCCCTCGGCCCTCCCTCCCCCCACACATTCAACCGGCCAACCTCCCTGACACCTCTACCCCAGTTCCAGCTTTATTGGTCAGCAAATTATCAAAGCACTTTTTTCTTTTTTTTTCTTGGGAGGGGATTAGAAAGGCGAAGCTTAGCCCGTTGGACCAAACACTAGCGGGGAGGCCAGGGGGTCTCCTTATCAGGGCCGGGCTTCTGCAGCCAGCCTCGCTACAGGACAGATTGCTTTCATATTCCCCCGTCTGTGGCACAACAAAGGCCCAACTACGCCGCCGTAATGCTCCGACTCTGATGGGACGTTAAGGGCCCCGACCCGCGCCTTTATGTATTCATTAGGATGAGCGTGAGCTGATTTCCAGCCATTCTCTCTCTCTCTCTCTCTTTTATCCATCCATCCCCCATTAAATTAGGTTCATTTCCTCATTGTCCCCTGTCCTGTACAATGGGCTGGGTCGTGGCCGTGCATGAGGATGCGTAGGCTGTGGGTGTGATATGTATATTATAGCCTGACGAAGGAGATGGTTCTGTGCCTCTCAGATGCTGAGCAGGCTTGACCCCGCCCTTCACCTGGGCCGTCTACCCTCCTGTCTGTCATCGCACACGGCTGAGTGGATGTATGGAGGTGAGAGAGAGAGCCTCCCTGCATTTTGTTGCCCTCTAACCCCTAAACTTGTGTGGGAAGGATAGATAGAATGATGCTGCCTCTTCTTGGAATGACGACCCGAGCCCTCGTCCGAGGCGGTTGGCAATCTCAGATCAGACAGTGGGAACAGAAAAGGTTCCCAGGAAAGCACCTTTTTCCATTGTGAGTAACGAGGCATATATTGTTGCCTTGAAATGTCCTCGTTGTTTAAATAGTTCTTCGATGTTGACATGATTCCACAATTGTATTCTTCTGCCACAACGAGACACCCCTGATCGTGGCACAAGGACAACTGTGAAGGACTTGCAGTGGATTGCAATGATGAGAAGAATTGCTCTGTAGAAAGCAGTCTAGTTCAGAAAATAGTTCTGGGCCCGGGCAAGGACTTGGTTATGACTGGGATTACCTTGCTGTTGGAGGGGCTGCGTGGGATACAAAAGACGCTTGTGTGTTGTGAGGGGGAGTTAGACGGCAGTGTGTATTTGTGTGAGCGTGTTTGCGAACGAGCAAGCTTGTGCAGGGATGCAGTGTGGCTTGGTACACGCACATGTTGTCTAAGATCTCTCTGGCCTGATTGGCTCATACATGGATTGGTCCAAAAAGTTGTTGACACAAAGATCAACTTTATTAACATGGCTACATTTCTCAACAATCCCCACATTGAAGAATTCAAATGGTAAGCACTAGTCTGTGGTGTACAGTGGACATAAGTGGCGTTCAGCTATGCTAAGGTAAGCAATGGTGTAGTTTGGTTAGTACAAAGGATTGCACAGAGAGTCATTGTGACTTTGAAGGGGCACCTGTTCAGGATCGGGGGACCCCAGTCGGTGTCGTGTGCCAATGTGAGTGCCAGGAACTCCCTCTAGTGGTAACTATGAATCAATGCACTCTCAAGTGAATGGATTCCTCTTGCACTCCCTCCTGTTAACTCTTCCTGTTTTTTTCAGTCCTGGGTCTTTGTGGTTCTCCACAGCCGAGTAAACGAGTCCATAAAGTGGAATACTAACTGTGTATATTTTCTTTTTAAAGCGGGTATAAAGAGACATGGGGGGCAAAGTAGACACATATAAAAGCCAATACCATTGCCAATACAATACCATTGTTATTTGACTTTTATTTGATTGTTATTTGTCTGTCAGACTTTAGACAGGGAAAGTTCAGCGTTTATTTTATTTATTTTTTACGATGTTCAAACAGTTACTTTGTTTCTTTGACACACATCCTCAACCATTGACAAATTCTTTCTTGCTTTCGCGATACCGAAGTTTACCAATGCAAACTAAATGTTTCCTATCAAAACTAATACTGATGAGCCAAGGGGTAGACAGTACTGTAGAGTGCCCAATCTAACTGCCACTCATCATCAAACAATTCTTTTTTTGATTAACCTTTGGTACATACCCTAAGGGAATGCTGGATCTTTGAATGATAATGCTACACATAAACAGTCTGAAGAAGACGGATGACAAATGCGTTTAGGTTTGATAGACCGACCTAGCCCAGGCGGATCCTTCTAGGCCACCTATGTGTGTTCTTGTTGCGTGCCTGCAGCATAATTTAGCCAACAAGCTTTGACTGACATACAAATAATCTTTACCAAAATATCCTCTTTAAATGGTCTATACCTGGCACCAATGATGTATGTACTTTTTTGGTCTATAACAGAGATATAGCTGACATCTAACCCCAATTTGCGTCACACTAATTCCTAGTTTAAAGTTACAGTGCTCTCTCTCTCTTTCTCTGTTTGTCCTTCTCTCTATTTCCCTTCCCTTCTGTTCCTCCCTCTCTCCTACACATCACTGTTCCTCTCTCTTTCTGTTCCTCTCTCTCTCTCTCTACCCCTCTCTCTCTCTCTCTCTCTCTCTGTCTCTCTGTCTCTCTCTCTCTCTCTCTCTCTCTCTCTCTCTCCCTCTCTCTCTCTCTCTCTCTGTCTCTCTCTCTCTCTCCCTCTCTCTTCAGCTCTCGCTGTCACTGTGGCCCTCAGGGTAGCCGCCCATTGAGAGCGGAGAAGAAAGGCGACATAAAGGAGAGAAAGTAGAGGCTGAGGAGGAGCACAGGGGGACACAATGCTCTCCGGAGGAGACAGTCGTGGTGGCGCAGGGCTCCCATTGAGGTCGGGGACGGGGACAGAGTGGCGCCAGGGCTCTGGGCGGACACCGTCAGACAGACAGACAGACAGCGAGAGAGGGGGGAAGGGAGGAGGGAAAGCGAGAAGAATGTGTGTCTGAATGACAGCAATAGGTAGACATAAGCACTACGTAGTTCATAAGGTCATGTGCGCGTGCGTGTAAGCGAGTCATTCTCTGATTCAGCTCGACGCATGACATCTCTAGAGGCATCCGCTTGAACCTAACTAACGCATACCGAAGATTGTCAAATTGCTGAATTGTTATGTCCTTGTTGACTATCCTTGTTGACTGTGCGAACCTGTATGACAGAGAGTACATACACGTCTGTCATCTACAGAGTTCATTGACAGTCTACATAACCAACACGGCCACGGGGCTAAGCATGAGGTGACATGACAGTATAGGTGTGTGTGTGTGGGTGTGTCTGCATGTGTGTGTGTTAGAAAGACAACTGTCTTGAAATGTCATTGAGGCTGAGAACCCCTGAAGGACCGGCCTTGTCCCTCAGGAGAGAATCAGAGTTGATGGGTTGAAAAGTTCATTGCAGAGTTAGGAGAAAAAGTTGAGGAATCCAAATATATGAAGACGACACAAAAGAGGATTAGTCAGGGCCAGGTGACAGAAGACATAATAATAGTAGTACTAAAACCTTCTCTTCTGAGGAGTGGTTGTAGTATTAACAGTCACTGATTTATCTTTCTTGTGTAGGACAATACATACGTTTTAATTAATTTCCTGTAATTGTACATTTTGTGTTTGCAAAGTTTGCTGTTTCAGTTGTTGTGGAGTTGATTCACACTGTACACAATTGTACATAAATAGTCTACATGCTAGGTTAACAAAATTAGTATAGGTATTTTGATACCATAGCACTATATAAGATTTTAGCTGTACTTAACTGATACAGACCAGGATTATTTGTTGTGGGGTCCCACAAGGAAACAGTTTTAGCCCTCTTTTTTTCCTTTTTTACACCGTAATTGCAAAAGTCTATGCAGGGTCAACTAACACTTAAATCCTTGTCGGTGACTTAGGTGCGATGTCCTTTTGGCTATGTGTGCAATGCTGGTATGTTTCTAGATAATTAAAAATCAAAGGCACACAGAACAATTTCCTAATTTAACCGGAGACTCCCTTCCACTCCTTGTTTAGTGATTGATTGACACAATAAAATGGAGGCCTTCTGCAGATGTGTATTATGGTATAGTATTTACACTATGCCATCACAGAGCAGGACATCCTGAACACCACAATGGAAGTCAATATTTCATTTAATTTTGGATAAAAATGTGTATATCATATTTCTTCTATATTGTCAATAGATATGCACATTTAATCCATAATGTAGATATTTTGTGACCATGAGATATATATTAGTCTGTGTCCAAAATCTTGACCACTGCTTTTTATAGTAAACAATCAATGAAGACTGTAATAATAGACTGTAGGTTTAGCTTTATAAAAAAGCTTTGTACCCTCTACGAATGCATGTTATTGATGTGCCGTAATAGTTTTTGTTCAGTAATGCTTAACTAATATAGTACTAAATTGATCGTACCAGCAAGCTGTGTGCTCAGTAGACTGCCCAATCAAACCCCATTAATCCTATTCCCAATGTCATCTCAGGTCTGCATAATCATGGCAACATCTCCAAACTCAAGATAAAGCAACATTTAAATTCCCATCAAAGAAGATGTCATCGGATTTAGGAACATCGAATTTCCCAATGGTTGAGCAAGGTCAGAACTCACACACCATTCACAAACACCCCCGCTCCAACCGACACAAAGTTTTGATTCAGTCCGACAGACCCGGAATTCCTCACATTGCTTCACTTTGTCTCAGTGCACACGGACTCTGTGTCAAAGATGCTCTGGGCTGAAGAACACCTAGTGGAAGAATCTGCTCTCCTTAGACTCTCATCCAAACCTTTAACCATTAGAGGCCATATAGACAACAAGGCTGGCTCACCACCAGCACTTAAGGGCACTTTCTATCAGCGCCATCCCAGGCAGATGGTGGAATAAGTGTGATTGGCAGAAGAAGAGGAAGACGAGGCGACGGAGAGGATACAGTTGCCAAGGAAGGCGAGAGGGGTGGGGGTGGGAAGGGGGCTGAGGGGGGTGGGGAGGGGTTTGTGGGGCGTGACCGCTCTTAATTATCCGATAGGGTTGCCAAGCGTTGGAACGCCGACAAGGTTTTTCTTCGTCGAGTGACAGGTTGCCAGCTCGGTTGAGGAGCCAGTGAGGTGCTCGTTGGGGTTTCAGATGACAACTGCTAAGTGACTAATGCTTTTCTGGAAAAATGGGTGTGGGCGGCGTTCGCTGCCATCCCAATAAAACATGCCACAAATGCATCACCCACAAGTGCTCAGGACATACAATAGAAACTCGCAGTGAGGCAATACAACCAGGACCAAGGTGGTAGACCGTGTCTGCTTGTCGATGTTGCCTATCAGACCATCTGAATGTCCCCACACTTTTAATCCTTGGTTTTGATTTGTTTCCCAAATCCACTCTCCAAATCCCCCACGGAATGTTTCCGTGTTCTTGTTACTCTCGCAGAGATATGGATCGACTGTTGCGGTAATGGCAATGGCCACTGACTACTTCACAGTCACCCCATGGAGACGGCAGACAAAGCCAGCCGCCTCCATGTTGCATAAGAGTTTCTGCAGCCATGGTGTGACTATCTGGGGAGGCACTGAAATGGCGGACCCGTGTTGGGTTGATAGGGGTGGCGGTGAAGACATTGACTGTCCTGTCCTGGCAGTTGTTATGGAACTGCTATCTGAGTTACTCAGGGGTGGAGATAACCGGCCATCGCAGGTGAGATCACCGACGCCACAGTTCAACCTAGAGTCAAGAGAAACTCCCACAATGTACCATGTCTTAGTAGTACCTAACACCCAAAGCTCTTACCCAGGGTAACTGTCTCTGTTGATGCAATCGCCCTCCTTGTCTGTTGTCTGGCATATCTTTTTGGCATTGTTGTGGCGTATAGAGGCCCAAAAATATTCTTAATCCCCACATGAAAAGGCTTGTAAGACATAACAAACAACTGTCGAAAGAAGAATTAGCCTCCAGTTGCACCCATAAACAGTCCTAGTTTGGTTTGACTTTGCTAAAAGTCTTGTTTGTCCATATAAGTTCAACTGTCGAGCAATGAAAGCTTGTGCTAATATCCAGTGCAGTGGTCAGAAAAACCACATTCCTCACATTCCGCCCCTGCTCTGTCAGCTTAAGCTTGCTGCTGAAAGACTTCTTCACTGAGTGGGGTAATTACCGCCAGTGGAGGCCACAGGAAATTGTTACTTCACAAACTTGTTTTTCCTTTAAGGCGCATGAGCGTGTCTGTGTGTAGGTCAATGTATTTGTGGAGAACATTTACTTCCGTATGTCGGAAATCCTGCGTATCTGTTTGTACATTGCTGTGTGTGTGTGTTTGTGTGCGTGTGTGGATATGTGCGTGAGTGAATGGGAGGTTACAACTGAGGCCACAGTTCTCCTCAGGCTTGTCTCATTGACTGACAGGTCAAACCGGGGTTTTGGAGGGCAGACAATACCGGGAGTAATGAGAGATGTGGTAAACAAGCCAGGCCATGCCTCTATCGTCGTTCTACAGGTAACATGACTTGTCAGTCATTTTGAAATGGTGCTTTGTTAACACATCAGTCGCCAACACTGGAGAGGAGGCCAAGGAGGAAAAACCCACTCATTAAAAACAACTCACAATTAATATTTCCACCATATTGATGAGTGATTGGAGTGGTTTTCTGTCTATGAATAGGCCTGAGTGTGTGTTTGTGTGTGTTTGTGTGAGTTTGTGTGTGTAGTGTATTACACACACAATGACTGACTGACTGACGGTTGGCAGGTTGAAACCCGCTGAGCAAACTACTCAAGGCTGCCTAATCATGCATTGTCAGGGCAAATAATGACTGTGGAATGCCAGAATTCACCTTCCAGTCAAGAGTCACAGTCAACCCCATGTGAATTCAGACATAACAAGTAAAGACATGCTGATTATGTCAGCTGCATTTCCTTTGCATCATATGACCTAAATGTCTTCACTTTGTTGTTGGAAGATAAAATATGTCAGGATAGTTTACAGGTGAGAGTGTATTTACGTGCATTTTGTCATCAGATATAAAATTCCAGATCGGAATTTTGATAAAAGCAAACGTTTCCAGAATGGCCTTGACAGATAATTATTGGCTCTTCACTTAATCATAATTTACAGCCGTTTCAGGGTGATCAACTTTGTATCATGCAAGTAGCGCCCTCTGCTGGTACACAGCTGTCTGGTTTCAGATCATGCTTCGATTCTCAATGACATCAGTCATATGTATGCTGCCTAGTCATTTTTCTATGGACACTGATCATACTAAATAACCACATTGACTAACGAGCATCAATGAGTTGGATAGAAAACTCTAAACAGTACAACAGTATCAACAACAGTTCTGTCATGAACGGATTGTGATCTGACGGCATAGGCGGAAATCCCGGGGGGGACAGGGGCCACATGACCCCCCCCCATCCTGGGAAATATATGATTTGTCCCCCCCAATAAATCACTGTAAACGTATGGAAATCAAAATTATATTCATAATATACATTTAACATATTATAATGTAGGCTCTGTGTTACAGCAGTCATTTTGGTGTCCCCCTCAGGAATTGCTCTTGAGAAAATGTTAATAGAAATTAACAAAATAAATTAATAGCAGATTTTCGCCACTGTCTGACGGATATCAGTGTGTGTCGAGATAAAACATTTGGCGCATCGTACAAGCATGCTTAGGCTTACTGCAACTGCAATTGTATATCATCATGTCCTCATGTGACTCATACACTGCTTATGGATGTAGCGAAGTCACCAAATATGTATTCTCCACCCCATGTCCAGTCTTGGTTACTACATTGCATGTGCTATGATCAATCACCACAAGATTACAGTGCAGTCAATCTATTTCTGTACACTAAAGCTTATTAGCGGACTAGACTGCGCTGCTTGTGACTGTGAGCAGGGTGGGTGACTCCCCGGGTGAGAGTGATCGAGACCGGATGCAGGTATAACTGCATAGCGCTGATCGTTTTTTGTCCTCGGGGCTCACGTTTCTTGACGTTATCGCACCGTTTTCACGGTACCCGAGTCTCTGACTTGCCTGGCTGGCTACCCTCAACTCTATTCGACTGAACTCATAACACAGGACGAGCGACACAAGTCCTCACAATGTTAACTTTGTTGACAGGAATGTATTTGGTGGTGCAAGCGGCATCATCGCAGGTAAGACGGTCCTCCTTGACTACTCGAGCATAGACCTGTCTGAAAGTCAACATGTCATACGCATTGTTTTCTTTTTGTAAACACTTGGAACATAACATTTTATAACGCATTATTTAGACACTTTGTTAGATTACATTTGCATTGGAATGCATGTTGCGTAGATTAAAATACATACATCACAGTCGTCATCTAAGGTATCAAGCTCTAAGCCCTCTGATTCATTATGTATACGGACGTCCTCAGCGGTGCAGTGTGACCTTATCATCATTAATTCATGGACTACCCCAACTGGTCAGATAGTGTTTGGTTGAGGACAGAGGTGCCTATTGCAGATTAGCACCATGGACAGCTCCGTGCACCCTAGGGGTGCAACCACAAGGGGGGAGTTGACAGTTTTCGCTCCCCAGATATGCATAATGTTAACTCATGGTAACAAAGTCTGGCCTAAATGCAGACTGTATTATGAGACCATTTCTGATAATGTCACTTCTTGCACATTGCAAGAACCATTGATTTGGCATCTTCAGTGGAAGTGGTTTATGGAGGATTAATCTAATTAATTTTTATTTGTATGGCCCTTTTTAAACAAAAAGAGAGCTTTACATACACCCATACAACTGCATATAAACCTAGACCTTCAAAGAAGAGGACAAAGACAAACTCAGAGAGAAAAATGGAAGAAACCTTTGGAGGAGCAATGCAACGAGGGATTGGAGAGACGGTTGGTGACACAGAGTGGTGCAGACCATAGACTGGACACAATGTAATGTTATAAGATTATGCAGCCCAGAGCAGAGATGGAAATTAGATTTTTCAAATGGATGCTGAAACAGATATCAAGAGTTCTGAGCATTTTCAGCCCCCCGCATTGGCGCTAGCCAGTTTAGGCAGTGGTCCGCCATAGGGCTGGAAAGTAGGGATGGAGATTTGAACTGATTTCACTATTCGAATAGTATCCAAAATTATTTTCGAATATCCGGATAATCTATTTTATTAATGTGGTTCTGTTATGTAATTAGCCTGACGTGACGCAAAGCATACAGTAAACACATGAACCACCACACATTCTGGCAATACTTGGGACTGTTAAACTATTAGATTAAATAAGGGTTGAATAAAGAAAACAAATGAAAGATCCATTTATTAACATGACGAAAAGACAATGAACTTGAAAAAACGCTGCGTCTTCAGCCTATAGGCTCTTAATTTGTCGGAAAAGCGATTAGCCTATTATTATGTGAAATAAAAAGTAGGCAACATTGGACTAAATTAAACACATTGGATATCCTCCATAAAAACGAAAGACACACAGAGAAATATTGCATATTAACTTGGATATTAACTTGGAACCGGAATCCTAGGATACGGTGCGCCACCACACATTGCGAACATAAACAGACAATTACGCTAGCTCTACATGGCTACTGGTAAGAAAATAAATAAGCCACAACTGCATCAGCCATACGCATTTTTATTCCGGAGAATTAGCATGTAAACATGCTCAGGGGAGAGGCTAGTACGGAGTCGATTTACGAGCAGGCCGGCGTAGAAAAGACTGCAGGAACTGAGGTTGTTGCGTGGTACTGCTTAGCCAGGACACTATGCTTCTTGTAGCGCCAAATGAAATGAAAGGAGACTCGCAGCAGAATGCAGGCGTTCATAAGTATTCGAAAAAAGTATTCGAATACTAACTTACTTTAGGATATCCGGATATTCGATTAACCACGCCCATCCCTACTGGAAAGCATATGAACAGCACAACACCACAGGTTGACAAGGTGTGGGCAGAAAAGAACTGGGAACTGCTTGGTCCATCATAGGAGACTTTGGAGACTAGGGCCAATGTTGGCAGACTGTCGACCTGGCAGATGTGTACAGCTCAACCTGCGGGGTGGGGGTGAGAGGGATTGGTAAAAAAATAAATAATATTAAGATAAGGGAATGTGGAGGAACAAATACCTTTTACAGTAACAATGAGAGTGAGGTCACCACTAATAGTGTTCTAGTTTTGTATCTGTTCTTAGTTGGATTGTTATTGATTAGATGGAATAGGTGTATCTCATTGAAAAACCCTATCTTTACATGTTAATGCCACTTTTTTGTGGCTGATCGAAAAGTTGTGTTAAATCTATTTTTCCTCTGACTAAACAGGCTATGAGCAACCAATTTGTGGGGTGATATTTTATGCTGGTTGAACAACCCTAAGCGTCAGTAAAGGATGCATGTTAAGATTTTTTGAACGATGCCCTTTTCTTTTTTTTCACCGTTTTTAGAACCTTCTTCCATAGATGGTAACATTGGGCGTGGTTAAGCGACAGCGCTGAAGCGGGTCTTTATGGGCAATGTGTTCTATTTCTGGAGTAGGGTGGATAAAAAGACCAGCATTAGTTAGCATTCAACTACAGATCCCAGGCAAGGCTAACATCGAGTGCTGCTCTCGCACGATATTTCAAGGCAAGCACAGAGGTGACCCTTCTGTCTAGTCCGAAGAGGGAGAGTAGTTTCTGTTGTCGTGGAAGATCTTCTGTCTTAAGCTAAATATGGTAAGATGGATGCATTAATGATGGTTGTTTTAAAGGTGCATTCAGCGGGTCACATAAAAATAAGTGGCAATTCTCGAAACTATTGTTCCTTTGTGTCTACCAATTTGCTGTTTTTAGTTTATGTTTGACATTGGATGGAACGCAGCTAGCTTGCTAGAATCATCGCTTTACTGTACCGGTTTTTATTGAAGCTATTTGCTTCCTAGTAGCTAGTAGCACTACCCTTCATACATTTTTGAAGGCCAGATATTTGCCTTTTGTCCAGCTATATAATCGAATGAACTAATGATGCTAGTTGACTGCGTAGTGAGAATTCAGAGTTGAAGTGATGCTTGAATCTATCAGCAGTTAGCCTTTCCCATACAAAATAACCGATTATGTTTCCACTGTTTCACGCTTGCTGTTTTTACGGTTGTCACCTTTGTTAGCTACAAACAATGAACAGTGGCGCGTGACATGCGCTAAAGATTGCATCGTCATCTTTGATACATTAATTCATTCAAGTTGCATGGACTATCGAGGATTATAGCTACTAAAAATAACAACTGCAATTTAAAAGCTACACCCATTATATTAATATATTTACAAAACGGGAGTGATAATGCTGTTGTAGGCTATTGCACCATTGTGCTCAGTGCAACTGTCGACCAGTGTGGGTGTTGAAATTTTATACAAAAAATACATAATCAACAAAGCGGTCTGATGCAGTTACTGCCGCTTCATGTGGTGGTTACAGCGATGTAGGTCATCACCGCAGTGTATGACATTCGGATGGTGCAATTTTCTTCCAATGTCCTTTTTTTGCAGGCCGACCCAATCCGTGTTCTGGTGACTGGCGCTGCAGGACAGATTGCCTACTCTCTTCTGTACAGCATTGCCAAGGGAGATGTCTTCGGCAAGGACCAGGTAATCTTGATTTACAGTTATATAAACCGCTATCACACACTGCAAGCAAATCAGCTGTCCTCCAGAAACCAAGCAGATGGATGTTGTAATATGTTTGTTACATAAGAACGTGCCTGAATAATACATGGATGCATTTGCTGCCCAACACTGGGGGGGGTTTAAACTTCCATTGCACAGTCATCACTGGTTTTGCATCATCGATCCCCAGCCTATCATCCTGGTCCTGTTGGACATCCCTCCCATGTTGCCAGTCCTGGAGGGGGTCGTGATGGAGCTGCAGGACTGTGCTCTCCCCCTCCTGAAGGGTGAGGTGTGTGTGTGTGTGTGTGTGTGTGTGTGTGTGTGTGTGTGTGTGTGTGTGTGTGTGTGTGTGTGTGTGTGTGTGTGTGTGTGTGTGTGTGTGTGTGTGTGTGTGTGTGTGTGTGTGTGACTCTGGTTTAGTATGTTGAGTGAGAACATATGCACTTCTTAAACATGGAACATAAAGTTCAGGTTTTTTTTTGGGGGGGGGGGGTTAGGGTTAGGGGGGGGGGCATGATTTATCTGTAGTGGATCATCTCACCCCATCTGTACCATATTTAAAATGCTTAGCATGGAGTGGAAGTTTGTGGGAGTGTCGGCAAGAAGGCCTCCTATTGGTCTATTTTCAAGGCCCCTAAGGAATTTTCAACCAATGCTGGAAGTGGTGGGACAACAATAGGGGGGGCGGTGTTTTCCTGGCATCACTTGCACCAATGAGTAGCAACCGACTGAAGTTCATTCTGATAATAATCATTTAAAAGCCATAGTTCCAACATCACTTATCAACTAAATCTACTGAACTGAGTGTGTTAAGGTAACAACACACTGAATTCCCCTGATACTAGTGTGCCTTACGTAGGCCTAATGTGGAATATTGCCTTAACATGGCTTCCTGCCAAGAGAGTTCCCATCTCATTAATTCACCTCCATGATTATACTGCATTTAGATTACCATTAGGCTCAATGGAGGTAACCTTCAACATGTATACTCTGCTTTAACTAAAGCATGGGTCTATCTCTATTCAGTCTTAAATGACTTTCTAGTCGACTCGTTGTGTAAATAGGTTGTAATGTAATATGTTAAGAATGGCATTGTCAACATACTCAAGAGTCTCATACACACCCCTCATCCTTCCTTTAGAGGGGTTTTGGGAGTAGAAGGGCAATGCGTGTCAAACGCAATGCAGGACTTCTCAATACAAATCATAGATCGAAAATCTGAAGTTTTCCCTTCTTCCACACCCCACCTTTCCCACAGAGGTCATCCCCACCGACAAGGTGGAGGTGGGCTTCAAGGACTTGGACGCCGCCATCTTGGTGGGTTCCATGCCCAGGAAGGAGGGCATGGAGAGGAAGGATCTCCTCAAGGCCAACGTGGCCATCTTTAAGACCCAGGGAGCCGCCCTGGAGAAGTATGCCAAGAAGACTGTCAAGGTGCCGGCCTGCCTCTTGTCTTGTCTGTGTGCCCAGACGCCACTGCAGCAGTGCGGCCACTGCACCTGTGTTTTGCTGAGACGGTCAATAAATATTTGAAGGACATGAAGGCACAACAGTACCACAAAGAACAGGTTTAGCTGGAAGCTATGGTTACCAAAGGCCTTCAGGGATCATTGAAGCATTTTAGTGAGGCTAAAGGTTTCTTAATCTCTTCTTGCTTTTAAGGTCAGGGCTTGGTTGGAATCTAAGAGTTTAGTGATGAGAATGCACCCAGAGGAAGTGAAACTGATTCCACATCTCTCCTAAGATGACCATAAAGTATGACCAAACTGCTTTGGTTGCTTTTCTTAACCAAATTGACAGGGTTCAAGATTGGGTTCCAGGCCTTTTCTTGTTACAATGCACGCCCGTCCACTAGCAAACATATCGAGGCAGGTTTTCCCTCATGGCAGAGCTGTAAGCTAGTGAGTAACAGCTAGATTGCAAAGCCGGGGATCAAAGTTTCTCAATGTGTAGTGTGTACATACTTTCAGTTGTGTCACATGGTCCTCCACACAACCCTACGTCACGTGACAAACGAGGCTTCCTCTCCACCTTCTCTGAGGCTAAGGATAGACATTTTCCTTTTAGGAATGTTTCAAAGACGGCTAAGAGAACATAGACAACCAATGCCTGTTCTAAGTGCTTATGGTGCCAAGTCTCCTTGGCACATGAGCATGGTGTGCGATTGTTGGAGACACAGCGAGATATAGACCCAGCAATCCCTTTAAATTAATCTCATGCTTGACCTTGATTTATAGCGGAATGTGGTCTGTCTATGTGACTGCTATTTCGGCTATTTTAAAGGCTGGCTCTGTCAGGAAAACAACATTTTCCTTGGCAATGTTATTGCCATATTTTATTTGCAAAACAAATATCACAAATAATTCACAGTTACACTCTGACGTGTGGATAAACCAGTGTACCTTGTACAGTCTATATCTACACAGTGTACAAGAATACATGGCGCTAAATCTGGTTTGTTTGTCAAGATATTGTATCTATATCTACTGTCTTCCATGATAAGAGGACATGGATGCTGTTGTGAAAGAACAGTTTCTCAGTCTCTCCCTCAAACCTCTGCCCTCCCCTCCATCCCTCCCCTTGCCCTCTCTCAGGTCCTGGTGGTGGGGAACCCAGCCAACACCAACTGCCTGGTTGCCTCCAAGTCTGCTCCCTCCATTCCCAAGGAGAACTTCTCCTGCCTGACTCGCCTCGACCATAACAGGGCCACTTCCCAGGTACATGTGGGTCACACACACTGATTCATGCCTGTTCTCTTCACAGAAAATGTAAATGCCTTTAAGGGTAGTTCCATGTACGTCGGTTTACAAAAAAAAACAATGGTGAAAAAGAAGGTATAACAGCTGCACGTCTCCCTGCCCGTAGGTGGCGATGCGCTGCAGTGTGTCTGCTGACAAGGTGAAGAACGTCATCATCTGGGGGAACCACTCCTCCACCCAGTACCCCGATGTCCACCATGCTAAAGTCAACATCCATGGCAAGGAGGTGTCCGCCTTTGACGCGGTCAAGGACGACAGTTGGCTGAAGGGAGACTTCATCTCGGTCAGTTTCGCGTCATTGACTGGCCTAGTTTGTCTGGTTCTGGCTAGAGTATCGTTTGTGGTCTTACCGTATCTGATGATCAAAACGAGTCTGTTCTACTGAAATACTTTAGAACGATGCACTTTTTGAATCTTGATCTTCTACTGTACATTTTGTAGGCACTATTGTATTGTATTAATATTACTTTTGTACATCACTTTGGATAATTGCATCGGCTAAATGAATAAGATGCAAACAATTGAGATGTTTAACTGGTGCAATGACGTCTCGTAGGTGACATGTTGATGTTTTCCTCAGAGACCTGCGTATCTTATCACTCGCGTGTTTACTTTTGCCTCATTATCACTCGTGTCTTTATCTGAACTTTGGGCTTTCGCTGTGAGGGGGGGTCTCCGTGAGCGATTCTGGTCCAGGGTCATGTTCTCTTTGCAGTTTGTAACGATGGGAGTTACTGATACGCTTTCTCTCTTATCTTCTCTCTATCCTGTCCCTTTGTTGTTTGTCGTCTCCCCTCATTTTCCCCTTTTTTTCTCTCCCTCCTCTGGCTTTCTTCACCCCCTATTCACATCCTCCTTCCCCCTCTCCTTTTTTTTTGTCTCCCTGCTCCTCCCCCCCCCCCCCCCTCTTTTCACTCCATGTTTCCTCCTCCTCCTCTCCTGGACTGCAGACAGTGCAGCTGCGCGGCGCCGCCGTCATCAAGGCCAGGAAGCTGTCCAGCGCCATGTCTGCAGCCAAGGCCATCTGTGACCACATGAGGGACATCTGGTTTGGCACTCGTGAGGTCAGTCAGGGTGCCGGCTTGGGGTTGGACGTTTGGGTAGAGTGGTTAAGTTGGGGTAAAGGCAGGTGGTGTGGTAGCATTTGGGTATAAGAAAGACCAGGAGTTGACACACCCACCGCAAAGAAGAACCAATCTGTGATTGTTTGATATCATGTCCTCTTTCACTGTGTTTGGAAAATATGAATTGTGGTTATAAGAAGACATTTTATTTACTTAAATTTAAGTATACTTTCAAAAACAGTATAAACGGGTGCTTTTTTCTAGTTTTTACAACATAAATCGTATTGTTTGTGATGCCTAAATTGAATTATATTGAATTTTCATCAGCGGAACGAACAGTTTTCTGATGTAAATAATTGTCAAACAGGGCGAGTTCATCTCTATGGGAGTGTATGCTGGTGGAAACTCCTACGGAATCCCTGAAGATCTCATTTACTCATTCCCTATCCACATCAAGGTAGGCTTCAAATGACTAGTAGGGGGACAACAATTTTAACACTGCGCTGAAGTAGTGAAAATGAAATGTATAACGCCAAATCTTTATAAGCTGACAACTGTTATTTAATGTCTGCAACCACAACCTACCAGGAATGGATTCCTTTTAATATTTCCCCTCTTCGATCCTCCGGTCCTCTTCTCCACAGAACAAGAGCTGGACAGTGGAGGACGGGCTGCCCATCAACGACTTCTCCCGCGCCAAGATGGATGCCACCGCCGCCGAGCTGGTGGAGGAGAGAGACACCGCCCTGTCCTTCCTGTCCCAGTGACTGGCACCACCCGAAGACACACAGCAGCATCAGCACTTAGACACCCAGAAACCTCCTGACTCGCGGCTGTAAAAAAAAAACAAAAAAACAACAACCTCATCGTCCTTCCACTCTTGCGTCCGTGACATGCCTCTTGTGTGTTTTCCTCCCCAGTATGTATGTGTGTTTGTGTGTGTGGTCCAACAGTTGGAGATTAACTCATGTAATTACTACATTCGCAACTTGGCTTTGTAGGAAGACACTTGAAGAATGTCCTTTCGGTAGATGGTAACGCACAATAGTTGTCCAGAATGTGTATTGGAACGTGCTATCCAACAATAAAACAAAGACAAAACTTGCTGTGGTTAGTGGTGGATCATGGATGCCGTGTCTTAAACTTCAAGCTTTTTAAGTGGTCAACAATAAATGTATATTTTTCTAGGGGATTAATACCTTTCCTAAATCCATCTATACACAAAGACAAGAAACTCACATGTAATTGTGAATAATTTAGCCTTGATTTGTAGTTAATTAATGGTGTTGCTTAAGTATTTCATGTTGAAGATAAGAGTAATATATGTTGATCATTTAGTGTTCAAGCCCTTCAAATTTCTGCATTGTATCCACTAATTGTCAGCGTATTCTGTAGAGTGAACTTAAAAAGCCACAAGAAAAATATTTATTTCCCTTTGAAAAGTAATTTCCCTTTTGTTAGGTATTGTATTCAGTTTTTAAGATGGTTGCTGTGCATTAAATAAACATTCGTAGTTAGGCTTTAACTTTCAACCACAGGTAACGTGCAGTGATAACACCACACGGGGGCAATGTTAAGTAAACATAAAAATGGGCAACAAGTAGTGAACGGTTTAAAGACAACCCAAGCCTGTAATGTCTGTAAAGAAATTAATAATCGATTATTTTAGAGTCATTACATTGATGAGATGACAATATTAGCTTTACAACTTTAAAGAAAGTTCAAAAATTATTTTTGAGTCTTGAATGACCGACTCTAGCTCCACCCACCTGAATTACATTCTGATTGGACAAAACAGGGTTTTACATTATTTGATTGGTTAACACAATTACCAATCCATGCTGTCTCTCACCGGCATGTCAAGAATCCAAGTACGACATTTCCGTGTTTAATTGGGCGTATAAATGCTTGCCATAACCTCTAGAAGTGGTCCAAGGAGCCTGTGTAAAAGAGAAAAATACGAACGAGAAAAGCGAGAAAATCGCACTTTTTAAATTACTAATTTGTCTGACAGAGTACTGTCTGAAAACAAACTAGGTAAAGTAACCAAGCACCTTGTCCTTGGAGTTAGAGGATATCAGTAATTGTGTAAGGTGGGTAGCCAATGCAATCTAACGGCCGCTGACTTGTATGTTGCTTGAGAACGTGCTTCTTGTGGAATTATGCTGCCCATAAGCTGCTCATGCTATATTATATTGCAGAGAACAGCATGGCAACCCATTGCACCTTGTGTACGAGTGTGCTGAATGTACTGTTTAAGTATGGCCGAGAATACCGCCCCTTTGACAATGAAGAAAGTCAACATGGAACTATCCAACGGCCGAACAGCATTGTCATTAAGGGGTGGATCATTTTCACGTAGGCAATACAACAGTGCTGTGGAACCCCATGAACTCGTCAAATACTGTTTATGCCCTTATATTTGTGACGTGTTGGGGGGGGGCGTGCTTTATAAATAAAATATGTATTTATATGATTACCCCCTCTTGCCTCCTGCCTTCCAAATAATACCGACCAAACAGCGCAAACTGCATACCAATTGGCAACACTTTGCATAGGTGCATCAGTCCACCTCTAGGAGACGTGGGCAAACGTTACATTTCTGCAACTGATGGAGTGTCGAATTGTTTCGTGGACTACTTATTTCTGGGCATCTCATTAGGAATGATTTGCTCTATACCCAATATTAGACTGTAATACGAAGATTGTCAGGACTTTTTTGTGGGGTGTTTTGTGCGAGAAAACCTTTACGGCTAAAATTTTACCTTAATATCCCAAGATGTCACTTACCGCCGCTGGTAAGTTCTATTGGGTAGTATTATTTATGCATTATAAGAGTAACTATTCAATTTGTATGTTTTTGGTAGATAGACGCACAACAATTTATTTCATTTGACATGTACAGACAAAGTTATTTAATTCAGACTTTGCTATGATTTAGTTTCCAGCTTTTTTCATCCTTTGTGTCGTGAGATGAATACTGATTGTGTTCTCACTGTCACACAACACCATGATTGGCAATTTAATGGAAGTTGCATTTCATCCACACAAAGCTGTCAAGTGCTTGCATGTATTCTGTAATCAAGTTTACTGTTATTGTGTTGAGTTGAGTAGGCCTTGGAGTCAATGGGTGAATATTTAAGTTAACTTTTAAGTTCGGAAATGGCACAAAGAAAATGGTTTCTTTGTGTTTCTTTTAAGAAACCAACAAACTATGTGAAATGAAAAACATCTTCAAGGACTCAAGTGGATTCTTAAAGGGATACAAAATACAGCACAGACATAATCACATAGTGGAGATGACAATTTACATAATTTTGCACATTTTATTCATGCTTTGCATTTCCACGCTATAAACAGACTCAAAAACGTTCTCCTGAATGAAACAAAAAGCTATTAAGATAGATTGAGTAAACACACAACTGAAAATATCTCTCTCCTGTCCTGTTATGTTGGGAAACTAAACAAAATCCTTCCCATTTCCTCCCACTTTTTTCCTCTCACATTCACACCTCCCTCCCTCCCTCCCTCCCTCCCTCCCTCCCTCCCTCCCTCCCTCCCTCCCTCCCTCCCTCCCTCCCTCCCTCCCTCCCTCCCTCCCTCCCTCCCTCCCTCCCTCCCTCCCTCCCTCCCTCCCTCCCTCCCTCAGATCTCAGTAAAGGAGCCATGTCCGAGTTCCAGGAGAAGATGCGTCAACAGCTGGAGAGCTCCATGCACAAGGAGCTGGAAAAGCTAGGGGCCACCACCATGGGTGCCGAGGCAGAGGTGGGCTCGTCTGGGGGCCTCTTACCACTCCGAAAACGTTATTGTCCAATCACATTAACATGTGACCGAAGAGGGCTGTCTTTGATGAGAGCTCAATAGCGGAGGGAGGACTTAGTGCTACAATGTAGTGTTTGGGGGTGGGCTCGGTTGGGTACGTGTATCCCTCCACGTCTGCTAAAAGGGAGGATGTGTTCTGGTCCCTGGAATGTACCCTTGGGAAGGTGAATGACCCATGGGTCTCTTCATGGGTCCCTCTCTTATACTTACACACGTTTTGATTTCTCAACTTGGACTCTGCCTTGCTGTTGCGTTCCCTCCCAGCTGTTTGGCTTGTTACCCCATCGTGGTTATTCTGCACAGGAGGTTTTCAGTTACATCCATACTTTTCTCACTGCGGTCGAAAAGCAATAGGATCTTTCCCGGCTTGTGAGCCGTACTCCAATTACCAATCCAATACGTGCTATTTACAAACACCTCATTTGTTTGAATGGAACAAACTTATCAACTGCCTCTGGAAGCAGTTAAACGGCTGTATTTAGGTTGCTGATGCATGCAAAAAAAGAAGAAAACAGCAGCGTCAATCACAGGTTTGAGCCAGCCATTTCTCTGCAGGAAGGTGTGGGTAGTTGATTCCCACTTTAATGTCACCCTGCACCCTGTGTAAAAGCAATTCAAAGTTAAGCTTCTATCTCTCTCTGTAGATGTAGAGGGGGGGGGGGGCTGTGCAATTAAACACATGATGAAGCCCAGAGGCCACAGGAACAGGTAGAGCACATCAACTGGGTAGGAGTGCTAATCATTATCCTGGCGGTGTTTACCAATGCTGTGGAGTGCAAAGCCATTAAATGGAGGTCAAACGAAGGATGGTGGCAGTAGTTTTGATTCTGGGAGTGGGCAGGGGAAGATTAAAGGCCAGACGGTTGCATGAAAGCAGACACGCTCAGTTACAGACGAGATAAGACAGTGAACATCATTATGAGATTATTTAGTCTGGTTCCACAGTTATTTCCCAAGTTGGCCCCTTTCAAATGTATTAAGCCGCACTGTATAACTTTTTTAAAGGCATTTTTAATGATGTTTTGACTCCAATCATTATTTCGTCTTGTACTAGGCTGTGTTGTTTATCAGGACTCTTCCTAGGCAACAAATCCTAAAGACCTGCAATAAGGAGGCCATGTCTATTTAAAGGGGCTCGGAATGTGTTTTGTCTATCTAAACCGATCTTTTGACCTTGCTGTTACAGATATCCAAAAAGGACTTTGAGGGTTTCAGAAACCTCTTCCACAGATTCCTCCAGGCAAAGGGACCCTCAGTCGACTGGGCCAAGATCCACAGACCCCCAGAGGCTTCGGTGAGTCACTTTACACCAAATACCATAACATACCAACAATCTATGCCGTTAATCATCCTACGACATGAGTGTCTCTGGTCATACTAGCGCGAGGAAGTTTCAACACTTGATTCTCAACCTAAGGTTTATCCTTTTGCGAGGGATGGATCGTGAATCATCGTAACTCATCCAAGGAAAACACAGTTTAGAGAAACAGTTCTAGGTCACATACCTCACTCTGAAACAGTGAACGTGAAACAGTATGTCATTGCATCTCTGGGCCAAATGGCTGTGTTCTTAGTCAGCCCGCCCCCTTCCTCCCCACTCCCCAGCTGAGCAGATGGGGAACGGCGCGGTGTCTTTGAGCCGGTTGAGATAGACAGGTCAGAGGCTGTCCAGGGAGTAGTCATGTGACGACACTCGACAGGCGGTGAGTGCTGGGGGGGTACCGTGGTCCTGTTTGCCTGGGGAGAGACCTGGACAGAGAGCCCAGTGTTGGGTTCCCTTTTCTGGGCAGACAGCCAGAATAGGCCCCACTGACCCCCCCCCCCATCAGCCCCCAGCTGAGTGGACCATGTGAGTTGGACACAAACTCTGAGCGTGATGGTGAGACAAAAGAGAGTTATGCTGTTAGGATGTGATGGTTGGTGCATGTGGTGGAAATTGGCATAGCTAAGAGGGTCAGGGTGGCTGTTTGAAGCTTCAGCGTCAAAGGACACACAGTAGCACTGATAGCGGTTTGAGCTAGTGTGCGCCATTTGAAACAGAACGGATTTGAGGGAAAGGACGGATAGCAGAGGAATGAACCAGCCACCCTGAAGTCCGATGACAAATCGACATCTTTCCCCAACACCAAAAAGCCTCAGAGATCCAGTTCATGTATTAAGATGTATTAACGCACACGGATGGCCCGAGGCCCACAGCAGGCTATGTACTGTATGTGGGTCTATGTGTGAATGGTCGCTTGTTCTGTGCCAGTTTGTTTGTAACCCCCACGAGCCTGTAACAGGGATAGGAAGCAGGACCTCTCAGTCCGAACCAATCTAGGTAACCAGATACAAGAACAAAGTGTATAAAGACTGTTGCCAAGCCATTTATCACGTGATTGACATTTCACTACCTCTAAGTCTCACCCCCCCCCATACACCATTTCTACCCCATGGTTCCCAAAATACCCGGCACACAGAAGGTTAACCCTATGAATAGCCTGATCCCCCCCAGCATTGGAACGCCAGCCTTGAGGGTGTGGGAGTTGGGCTTGGCTGACATTTGTATTCTCTGGTAGTGTGCACTCCAACCTTAGTATGTTACACTGCAGGGGGCGTCTGCAACGTAACAGTGCCATCGTTTTTTGGGGGACATGGGTCACAGTTCGATTTGGGTCACAAGTTTGGCAATTGCAAAACCTTATCTTGAACATCTTGACAGGATTGCTTATAGGAAAAGTTACCTTGTTTATCATTGAGTTCCAAGCAATCTTAGTCTGTTTGGAGCAGTGCTTTTTTTTCTCTCATGGCCGCCTTCGTTGTTAAGCCTTTTTAGCCATTGTAGTTATTTTGAATGGCTTTGATAAATATATTTTCCATGTACAGATAATAAGACTCAAAAATGTTAAGTGTGATGCAAGAGTGATGACTGCAATGAAACCACACTCTCTAGTCCAGCATATAATGAATGCTTTAAAAAAAAGTTTAGGCTATTTAATACTTTTAGTTAATTATGATGTTGCCAGGAAACACACAGAGGAGGAAAATTATGTTACACCTATTTTTTAAATACCAGCCAATCACGTTGTAACTGGTACACATGAACACAATTGTGTTCTATGTATCATGATTTCCTTTGGTCCACTTTAAGAAGGCCTTGGGCTTATTGCAAGTAGTAAAGGAGTTCAAGTGTTTTATCACGTATTCAGAAGACATGAAACTCCCAGAGGATGACAAAGGCTCCCAGGAAGCCATTCTCTACAGCCAGAGCAACCAAGGGAATCCATTCGGTACTTCACTTGATTTTAAGCAAATACTTTTTTCATGGAATATGTAGAGATGAATTGAAGAACCAGTGTACATTCAGTTCCAATCTGTGACATTGAGAGGGAGAAGGTTCTTTTCATTTTATACTTATGAAAAGGTGTGAGCCAGGAGGAAGATCAGGTCTGCTTGTTACCATGCCAACGCTGACATAACACAACTCTCTCCAACAGCTCAGAAAGTGTGGAGTGGAGAGGTGTGTGCATGTGTGCGCTTATTCACACATTTATCTGCATGTGCTGAGGTTGGCAGATGGGAAGGAGTTAGAGGAAGAGGTTAGGATGATGCAAGGTAGTGAAGGGGTCAACGTTTGAGGACTGACTGATTGTGTGTTGCTCCTATGACTGGATGCCGGAAGAGGTAGAGTTGTGAATGTGAAACGCACACAAGCTATGTTCACCCATCTTGTTTTGTCCCCCTAGTCGAAAACCTTTCAGCCTTTCATTAGTTGGCTGCTCAGGGCTAGAAAAGGCCAAAGGTTTCAATGTCCCTTCTCCTTGTCCCAGGGTGACCCCCCTAAAGGGACCTCCCTGTTCTAGCTGTACGTTGTGAAAACTGGGAATTTTGGCAGCTGTATAACTTGAAAGACTTGTTTTCCCATTGAGGAGAAAATTCATGTTTATATGTATGATGTGTTCTTGTGTTACTTACTTGGAGCATCAAATCGCTCTTTCAGATAGGTCCTTTTGTTATGTTGTGCACAGATGATAATGATAAACCTTACATAACACATAGGCCTTTGAAGGAGTCTTCTTTAAAGACCCATATTTTTCATTTTATTTCAACTTATTCACTAACTCAGCTAGCTATTTAACGACGTGAGCACGGGAAAACAGACTTGCATAAGAGTTGCCTGAACAGACTCACATTTGTCTTTTCTGCTATTTAGCCAAAGACTACAACTACTACTACTACTACTACTACTACTATTATAAAGTCTACTTTGACACAACGGACATAGCCCTAGGTCCAAAACACATTACTTCAGCCTGTGTTGCAGCCTCTCTCTTTCTCGAGGAGTGATTCAGGGGGCCTTAGTCTCCAAGTAAAAAACGGTGCTTAATTCCACAAGCTCTTGGTTTAGACAGCTGTCGCCATGGCTGCACTGCGTAGCAATGCTGCTTAATAGAGTCAGGAGCTAGTGTGTCCCCAACCCTTCCCCCATCCACACACATTAACCCTATTCAGAACTAACGTTGGTGCCCTCTATTTAATTCCAGCATGCACAAAGACATGAACTCATGCTAGATGTTTTTCTGTTTTACAAACAGAAGTATCCCAATTTGAGCCCAGTGTCCTAATCAAGGTTAGCATAACCACTTAAATAATACACTTAAAATTCTCAAACCCCAATCGCCGAAACAGGATTTGCCCCCTTGTGCTTTGGTGAATAATTAAAACCGTTTTCTTTCCTTTTTGCCAACATTTCAACAAAACGTCTTCCCTTGTCCAGATCCAGCCCTATGAAGATATCAAATCCAAGGGTTTGCCAGACAGTGTGGCGGCCAGTCTTAACAAGCTGGTGGTGGTCAAGCTCAATGGAGGCTTGGGGACCAGCATGGGATGCAAGGGCCCCAAGAGTCTCATCAGTGTCCGCAATGAGAACACCTTCCTTGACCTCACCGTCCAGCAGATTGAGGTACGCTCGAAACCTGAGAGAGCACCCCATCCTAGCTCCGATGCCAACATCTGCTCAGGAGTAGTGTGCTCAAAAAGGCATCCCAAATCACTCAGATTTCCCCTCGAATCTTCCCTTACTGCGTAAGCAGATCCCGAAACGTTGATGTATTGCAGCGAAACGATTCGATGACGCGTTAAGTTGTGTATCTCTTCCGGTCTCCGCCCCTCAGCACTTGAACAAGACCTTCAACACTGAAGTGCCTTTGGTCCTGATGAACTCCTTCAACACAGACGAGGACACCAAGAAGATCCTGCAGAAATACGCACATCACAGGGTGAAGATCCACACCTTCAATCAGAGCAGGTGACGTGTATACATCCACAAACATACATGTACATAGATATATACACGTCTGTGTGTATATTTGAATGTGGTCCGTTCATTTGTTTGGGTGTTTGAGACCAACATTATGCTCTACTACTATACACTTTCTTCTAAATCTCGAATTGTAATATCTGGGGATTGTAATATCTCGGACTACTCTTTCCTCAATGACACGTGCCCACTTCCTTTCCAACCTTGCCCTCTCTACCGCCTGCCCTGCAGGTATCCCCGCATCAACAAGGAGTCCCTGTTGCCCATCGCCCGAGATATGAGCATGACCGGGGAGAACAGCGAGGCCTGGTACCCTCCAGGTCACGGCGACATCTACGCTAGCTTCTACAACTCCGGCCTGCTGGACAAGCTCATAGCGGAGGGCAAGGAGTACATCTTTGTGTCCAACATCGACAACCTGGGGGCCACGGTGGACCTGTTCATCCTCAACCACCTGATGAGCCAGCCGGCCGACAAGCGCTGCGAGTTCGTCATGGAGGTCACCGACAAGACCAGGGCCGATGTCAAGGTGATTGAGAGGGGGGGGGGTGGATGTGCCGTAGGAACTACAGGTGTTTAAAAGACGCTGGGAGACAAACCGTTGAAGGATGTCAGTTAGGAATGATGGATACCAATAAGTGACTAGGAGATTGTGCCTTTAGGGAAATCAAGTTAACGCTCTTGAATACATACCTGCAGATGTTTCTATTTCCATTTGGAGTGGCAAAGATGCTTGAACTCTGTCGGAGCAGTCTGTGGAGTTCCTGCAGAGGGGTAAAAGAGTATGTTTGTTTCATGTCTTTTGTCATCCCTTCGTACCCCACAGGGCGGTACTCTTACCCAGTATGACGGCAAGCTGAGACTCCTTGAGATCTCCCAGGTGCCCAAGGCCCACGTGGACGAGTTCAAATCGGTCACTAAGTTCAAGATCTTCAACACCAACAACCTGTGGATCTCACTGAACGCCATAAAGAGGCTGCACGAGCAGAACGCCATGGACATGGAGATCATCGTCAACCCCAAGGTGAGAGGGGACGAATATATTTGAGTCTTATCAACAACCACAGTGGCAAAGACTGACAACAGATGTTAGTTGAAATACAGTGAAGTAAAAGCCTGTCGTTTTTTGTTCCATTGTATTCCATTGCGACAAAGAGGTCATCCTAGCATATCTCAGTTAGCCCAGAGGCCCATTAACTTCATTGGGCTTACATCACACGTCTGACTATCCCTACAAAAAAACGGTGATATAACGGGCATCCTCCTGTTCAGACACTAGACGGAGGCCTGAACGTGATCCAGCTGGAGACGGCCGTTGGCGCCGCCATCAAGTGCTTCGACAACGCCCTGGGCGTCAACGTGCCCCGCAGCCGTTTCCTGCCCGTCAAGACCTCCTCCGACCTGCTCCTGGTCATGTCCAACCTCTACAGCCTCGATGCCGGCTCGCTCACCATGAGCAAGAAGAGAGAGTTCCCCAGCACGCCCCACGTCAAACTGGGCAGCTCCTTCACCAAGGTAGCCTTCGCTACTGAGTACCTGGATATGGTTGCGCACAGTAATTGGTTGTGCGCCACAGTGCCAGTTTCAATGTTTACTTTGTTGTTTTATGCTTGTAGGTCCACGATTACCTGACCAGATTCGAGAGCATCCCCGACATGCTGGAACTGGACCATCTCACAGTGTCGGGAGACGTCACCTTTGGAAAGCAAGTCTCTCTCAAGGTAAAGATTGTCTCCCGGTTCACCGTGAGTAAGGTGGGATATGTCTGTGTAAAACTGTGATAGTGTAGTCATTTACCAACTTATTGAATGTCTTTAACTCTCACAGGGCACGGTTATCATCATCGCCAATCATGGAGATAGGATTGATATTCCTGCCGGAGCAGTGCTGGAAAACAAGATTGTATCTGGCAACTTGCGCATCCTTGACCACTGAGGTCTTCAGAACCTTTTCAGACACACACACAAGACTCAAGGCTAAGTGTGAGCTTGTTTGTAACAAATGCAAGGACTGTTACAGAAAGAGAGACCTACAGATTTGAAAGAAAATATCAGTGTTTGACACAATTATCCTAGTCCTCGGCCCATTAAAGGGGACTGGTTATTTCTCTCTAATGCTGTGATTGGGTACAACATCACACGCAACACTTCTGAGGCTGTTACATGGTTGTGTGATTCAGATCCGAGTTTCAACGTTTGACTTACCACTTTGTCTCCAATTATAATAAAAGTGCATTTGAATATTCTATATTTGTATTCCTACATTTTTTTACGCGCCTCACAACATAATACGTGTACTTAAAAATGAATGACGCTAGAAACAATGTATATTCTGGATATGGTAATATGCTGTGTGTTATGTTAGGCAAACATGTGCCTAATTCTGAACAGGTGCAATCTAATTGCATGTGTGAGGACAAGCTGGAGTTCAAAAGACCCTCTTCAGATTAAACATTTGGTATGTATTATTGCTTTTATTTGAAGCAAAAGATGTGTCCATCTTCAGTGGAACACATTCTTGCTTGCCTGGCGGAACAGAATGTAAGCACTCATCTATTTTTTGTTGAAATGTAGACCGTCCAGGGTTTTTGTCAAAGTAAATAATAAACAATTGAGGAACTGCACCATCTACATGCAAACTGACTCAAATAGTCAAACATGAAGTCAAATATTGTGAAATTGCACCTTATCAATTTTATTAGTTGTAAATTTTAATTTACTGAAGGACAATTAGATCAATGTAGTTTTTACAGGTTACAAAAACTCCAGAAGCTTTACAGCCAATGAATCATTGGTCATTGACAATGATAAGTGGTCAGAATACTGGTCTTATTAGAATTGGGCAGTGTTGGAAAATGCAGCCTATTTTGTAAATAGATCATTCCCATCAGTTAAACCTTCATAACCCTGTTAACTGGCCACATGTTGAAATTTGGCAATGCAGAACACATTGATGTTAAACTCATGTTACCAATGTAGCAAACCCATCATGTACGTTTAAGTAAAACTGTAGCCTATAGTTTAAGTAAAAATCTCTGTGGGAACTTCAGGTGAGGACTGTTCTTCCCTATGTGGTCTTTGGGGTTTGCAAGTTGCCTAAAAAGGAAAACAAAAGGCCTCAACCCACATTTCTTGCACAAACAATAGCACAAGGCAACTATTACCTGTTACAGCTGCACTGTAGCTATATACTGTAGGCCTACTTAACTTACCAATGTTCCACCGTTCTAAAATATGAGGCAGACTAAAGCTCGTCAGCTATGGCAGTTCAGGCAACAGATGGACAAGAACGACCGCTGTGAAAATAGTCCAATCCTTAAGTAGTTCCATGTTTCATATTTTATTCAGAAATGATTCTGGGATTCAAGACATTTGTAGTTCTCAGGCATGCTCTCAGACTTGTTTGTCACTCGCTTTGTAATGTATCTCTTACCGGAGCAGCAATGAGGGCCCACCAGTCATTCACGCTTTCTCACGCACGCACACAGGAACATTAGGCACTCAAAACAAACAGTACACTGTTGTAAAGAAGTCAGATGTGTAGTCTTTGATAGTTATCAAAAGTAGGCACTTTTGAAGAAGACAGCAGTTAGTTGGTGGTGCTTTTTGTTGTTGATACCCTTGGATCCTCTTGCATGAGGTGTCAATGCTAACACAGTGCAGGGGCAGGCAGTTCAGAAAACAGGATACTATTTGGGATGGAGCTTTGCTACTTGGAAAAGACTAACCAAAAAGTCCATGCACACAATTAACATTAAGGAATCACTATTGTTGTCACTTGGAATACAAATTCAATTTATAGAATTCACAGCCAATTTTCATGCTTGATGTAGCTCAAGCATCCAGCTTTGTTGGAGTAATACTGTGTATATATATTATATTTTGAATTGTTCATGATGACTAATTCAATTATTTAATCAAGAGCGACTGCTTGATTTGCTGTGAATTGAGCAATCAAGTGGAAAGATCAATGCAGCTCAACTAAGGACAGGTACTTTGAGAGATACTTAATCAATTTTGATAAGATGCTACCTTCTCTAAAGCGATAAAGTAGTGAGAGCCTTGTCAAGTAGAATCTTGACGACAACCCTTTTAAAATGAGTCTTTGCATTTCTATCCACACATGTCTGAATGCCATTTAAGGAGTGGCCACGTATTTCATTTTTGTCGCAGAGTGCTACAAGGACACCCGCAGTTTACTGCTGTGGACAATTTTTTTTTTTAAATAAATCTGGTGAGCGTCTTGCCAGCTTTCCCATTGACAGTAAATCATAAGTTATGCATCTGTAATAATAAACCATCTCGTTAAATTGCACACAGTGAGATGAGGTGACAGCAGTTGAAAAGGAGGCACGGTGACGCATCCCAGTTCTCTCGGCCCCAGAGACAGTCTGCGAGGAGCCCGCGAGCTGTGCACATCTCTGGGTTTGGTCCCACAACGTCGCAGGGCGGTCTAGTTCTAGTTCTGCTAGTTCCCCCCCGTCCCCCACCCACCCACCAACCCCCAGACAGCGCCCTCTACAGGGGGCCTGCAGCCAGTGAGGTCCGTGGTCCTAAGGCAGGCGAGGAGGACCAGGAGGGTGAGCTTCTGGTTCAGATTCTTTCCGCCTGAGGAGCTGACTGAGTCCCTCCAAGGCGGGCGGCATGGTGGTGGTGGTGGTGGTTGGGTTCATCATTTCGCGCGCGCGGCAGAAAGCCATCACCTCTTCTGCTCCCAGATCTCGGCCATGCTCAAGTCCAGCTTCTCGAGTGTCCTCAGGGCCTGAACGTTCTCGGTGTAAAAGGCGACGTCCACTCCCACCAGCCTGCAGAGGAGACGACAGCGGGGCGGTCAGTATGGCCGCTGAATGTCCGGCGACAAAGAAAGATCGCGCCATCGAGAATATATGTCTTCGATAAGACATGAATTACACTTAAACCTTTTGGCCGTGGTACGGAGGAGTCACTGGACAAGCACAGTGACCCCCCCCCCCCCCTTCCTCACAAGTCTTACAAATAACAGTACTCACCCCTGTTGTGGACCGCCGTCATTCACCACCCCGAGGCGAGCCAGCTGCCGCTTGAGGTGCATTTTGAAACTGGCGTTGATCCTCAGGAACAACATCTGTGCAAAGCAGACGCGCAAGTGATTAGGCGTTTGCGACGTGCGCTTTGAACGCCTTTTCCCCTACAGGGGGTACGGCGAGACGACGCGGCGAATCTCCACTACCTGTGTTTGTTCCTCGGGCAGGAGCTCATAGATGGCCTCGTGCATTTTGGCCATTTGTTTGCAGACGTTGCGAAAGCAAACAGACGGCATGGGGGCCTTGACTTCATACTGTCAGGAGATAAAAAGGTCAATATTCATACCGACAAACATGTCAAGTCAACGGTAAACATGCCGATATCACAAGGGTCCAGTGAGTAGAACAGTGCATAGATTTCAATATCACTATTGATATCACGTCGCAATATTAATAGTAAACAATATCATAATAGTCCACGTAGCAGTGTCTTAACTTACCCTTGATAGCACCTTCTCAAACAAGCTATCCATGATTGCCACCAGTTTGGCAGAGATCTCTGCTATGTGATCGTTGTAATCCTGCCCGGAAAGAGTAAAACCACCGTTCAATTTCAGACCCAAGACACACTCCCTGAAATCCCAGACGTCTCCCACCTAACCAGGCCGCCGTGTGTTCCTGGCTGTTGGGACTGCAGCCCACCTTGGTGATGTGGTCAAAGTGCCTGAGGACGCTGTACTGTTTGGGCTGCAGCTTGGTTTCGAAGTGGGCTCTGATGACTGGAATGTAGTGGACCACCAGCTGGAGACAGCGGGACGCCAGTGCTGAGGAGAGACGCACACGTGAGGGACGTCACCTAAGGCCTAAGAGGTGGGCTACTACCACTGGCGACAGTTCAGGGTCAGTGTTTAGCCATGTGGCAGTCCCACCTAGGCACTGAGCCTGGCTGGTGTTGCCACCCTGATCGAATAACTGCTCATTTGGCAGACCGAGGCGGTTTGAAATGGACTCACTCGGTGGGTGGAACGCACGCGATCAGAATTTCTGCTTTCTGAATCAGAAGATTTTTAAATGATTTTTTGAGGCAGTTCTGGTGTGGATGCTCCTCAGCTCGGCCCGCTACCGTCCTTTCGGAATCTGCACTCGCATGTCGTGTGTGTGTGCGCGCGTGCGTGCGTGGTGGTTATAACACAGTACAGCGTGTGGGTTCCTCACCCAGGTTTTTAGTGGTGATCGTCTTCAGCCCCACCACCTGCAGCGCTCCCGCCCCCAGGACCAGCTGGCAGCTCCGGGAGTTGAAGTGCTGCCACAGACGGCAAACCACCACAGTCAGCGCGCTCTCGTTGCAGCTAGGTCATGCTACATTTTCATGGTGGACTTAACAACCGTGGCTTCCAGACAGGCAGGCAGCCTGTGGTGGAGTAGCATCTCACCTTTAGGAGATCTGAGAGACGGGTTAGCATGTCGGTGGCGATGGAAGGGATGTCGTTGACGCACTGACAGTACTCCAGAAAGATCCGGATCAGCAGCAACACAGTCCTGGGGGGCGGGCAGAGGTCAAAGGAGACTTATTAGAGGAACACGACAGTTCAAAACAGCAACGATCAGGACTTTTCTGTCGGCCGATTTCAAATAAGTCGAGTCCCAGCTCCAGACAGACTCACCCAACGACGGCATACTTCTGACCGTCGATGTGTAAGTATTCACTTGGCTTCCTGTCTTCTGACGCTGGGGAGTGCAAGGACACAGGTTAAAAGCTAGCCTGGTCACTTCCCGCTCTGATTGCTTCACACCCCCCTTCCACCACAGACTGGAAGCTAGTATGATGCGACAGGGACTCCACGCGTACCTATGGGCTTGCGCTCCGGTAGTGTTATCCTGCCGTCGGAGATGGAGTTCACCAGGTCCTGGAACTCTGCTGGGACCTCGGCCTGCTTCCACCGCTCGTTATCCAGCAGCAGACTGAGGATGACGCACGCACACACACACACACACACACGCGCACACACACACACACACACACACACACACACACACACAGTGAGCTTCGGGCAGAAGCCAAAGCGGTTTTTCTGGTCCCGTTCCTGCGCGGTCGTAAACCTTCCGTCACCTGAGCTTGGTCTTGCGCTCCTCGTGGAAGCGATGGACGAAGCGGTTGGCCTGACTCTGCAGCGCCCCCCGCAAGGACATGCTGCGCCGGCAGCACAGCTCCTCCGTGTCCCTCACGAAGCCCTCCACCGCCCGGGACAGGCACACAAACTCGGCCGAGCTCAGGCGCTCCAAAGAGCCGTCCTAGAGGGAGAGAGCGAGGGAGAGAGCGAGACGGAGAGACAGAGAGACAGAGAGAGGAAGGAGAGAGAGAGATGGGAGGGAAGGTGCAGACTAAACACTTGAGCACTCCAAAACAAAGTCAACAAAAACATGCGTTTTTTCGAGAAGGATCTGCAGCTGAGCGCAAGGTTACGCCTGTCCATCAGATTTACAGAGCAAATGGTGGGGAAACCTGACCCTTTCCTGACCACCGAATGGAAAAACTTGTTTCCAAGCAGGACAATTAGGGATCCAGTGGTAAGACCTACCTTGGCTCTGGCCATGAGGACCTTGACACAGCGGTCGTGGCTGACGTCGGAGGCGGTGTAGAGCAGTTCCTGGATGTTATTGGCTACCCTGCCGAGCTCCAGGTCTGTGGGCATCATCTCCTCGTTAGACCTGGAAGGTGAGGGAAGACCATCATGTTTAAGTCGGCTAAATAATAAAAAGACATACATTTTCTGGCAGTGAGTATACAAAGTATTCAGGTACTAAATATAGTTGACCTTGGCACATGTGTTACAGGGACCGTTATTGTGGTCAAATTGGTCAACGTCAGTCAGTAGCACTGCAACTTCAGTGTTTGTGTAGACCTACGTGACTCCAGCGCCCCCTCCTGGAGGGTAGCTGGGATCCCTGCTGGAGGAGGACTCTGTGGTCCCAGAGGCCGAGTCACTTCCGCACACATCCGTACGAAGGTGTCCCTGCTGGGACCTGGGCCCCACGGCGGAGCTCTGCTCCTGGGACCTGGGCCCCACGGCGGAGCTCTGCTCCTGGGACCTGGGCCCCACGGCGGAGCTCTGCTCCTGGCCCACGGTGGCCGGCGACTGCTGGGTTTGGTTGAGGGCGTCGCTGATGAACATGCCCTCGTGGGTGAGGTAGGCCAGCTCCGCCTCCCCCTGAAGGAGCAGGGCCCCCGGGGCCTCCGCCGTCTCCCCCGCCCCCCTTTCCAGCAGACGGCTCTTCTGGTTACTGTCCAGCACCTCCAGCACCACGTTCCTGATCACACTCAGCGTCGCCTGCCAGCCAACACACAGGGACACATCACGAGGTTCAAATAGATGCAAAAGACCAGCATACATCGAGTATTGGTTACATATTTAAGATGATTTTATGATCGGTGGAGCCATTTGTGTGTCACACTGCATTCCTGATGGGTTACTTTACATTTAGTCATTTAGCAGACGCTCTTATCCAAAGCGACTTACAGTAAGTACAGGGACATTCTCCCGAGGCAAGTAGGGCGAAGAGACTTGCCCAAGGACATAATGTCATTTTGCATAGCCGGGAATCGATCCAGCAACCTTCTGCTTACTAACCCAATTCTCTAACCGCTGAGCCACTTGACTCCCTTGCATGCTTGCAGGCTATTGGAATGAAATAAAGTGGACGTGCACCTTGATTCTTTTCAAGAAGAGGATGAAGTTCTCAAAAACACTCTGCAGCAGCTCAAACCACTGGGGGAACGTCATGAGGCGCATCTGGTCAGCCAGCCTGGAAAAACCAGCGCGTTCGCATTACAAATTCACTAAATGTTTCCCTAAGCACATGCATGGAAGCCTTAACACCGTCGAGTCTAACAACTTGGCACAATGGGAGAGTGACAAAAGAAAGCGTTCCAGCTCATTTTCTTTTTCCACCCCCCCAAAAAAATAAAAGGTTTTACTTTCCTTTTGGGATGATTTTTCAGAAATGGTATGCCATTGTTTGGTCACACCTTAGAGTCTGAATGGAGCCATTTCTTTTAGCTTGTGCATTCATGAAAATAGTAAGGGACGCCAAGGGGCAAATGTTTGTACTCACTTGTTGACAATTTCAGAGTCAATTTCTTCAATATGAGACACCGAGTCGATAACACACTGTGAAATTAGAGTAGGTGTTTGAAACAATGCTCAAATATTGTTTTCAATAAAAAATAATAGCCACGCAATACACTTTCTACTGTTTCCTTTATGTCATTTTCCATATGTGACGCCAAAATATGTCGTAGAACAAGCTCTGCTTTCTCACCTGAGTGACAATGCTCTTGGCTGCCAGAATCATCTCTTCGCTGTATATGTCAAGAAAATCCAGCTTCCGCTGCCTCAGCAAGCCAAATACCAGAGATTCCAGCCTGTCCTATATCAGTACCGTGAGCACGCACACACACACAAAAAGATTAGTTGTGAATACTGCAACATCTGCTAAATTAAATTGCTGAAATGGGTTAGAAAAAGCCATAAGGAACGATTTTACCAGTAATTTGGGCAAGATCTTGGAGTAATTTTGTGGTTGAATCAATTTTAAACAATCGAGTGCAATTTGGCAATTAGTTGATCAATACATTGATTTCTCCACTAAATTATTTCTAATGGCAACCATGAATCATCCTTCATTGTTTGGAACTCATGGATTTACTCCTAAACCCCAAGGCGACCGTTTCAACGACCCACCTTTACAGAGACAACGTTTTTGTTTTGCACCTGTGACAAACACAACATCCTTTTGGTGCTTTGACAACGGCCACTTGTTCACGTTTAAAAAGGTTGAAGCGAAAATGTTGAAATGCAAGGGCAGCGCGACTCCATTTTGGCTCGTGCGCGTCTGATCTAGAGCCCAGTCAGGGCGCTGGCGTACCTTCTCCAGGACCTGTCCCTCCTCCTCCAGGCTGCGGCTCAGGTCACTCCTGGAGTACATGCTGAAGTCCTCGATCATCATCTTGTCAATCAGCTTCTCCAGTTCACACAGCTGGGAGCCCAGGTGTCTGTGTGTGTGTGTGTAGGGAGTTAGAACATACATTAGAGAGAGTAGAAGAGACACGAGCAACACAGACAGAAATGCAGACAAGAGGACAACCGAAAGGAACTCCACCTTCAGGTCAATACCAAACACATCCAACTCCTGTTGAAATGTGGCCAAGTAAGGGGCGGGTGGAACTTGGTACACTTAAATGAAGCTTAAAAGATACTGTCGTCTTGAAATATCCGTCATAGTAGTCAGACAAAAACAAATAACTGTAGGTGTCGATCCATGTCTAAACTTGTCCCCCTACGGAGATGACCCGATTGCAGAATGACTGACGGGGGGCCTCCCCCAAGCCCCTCTTCCAAGTCCCCAAGCCCCTCCCCCAAGCCCCCAAACCCATCCCCCAAGCCCCCAAACCCCTCCCCCAAGTCCCCAAGCCCCTCCCCCAAGTCCCCCAAGCCCCTCCCCCAGGAGACCGACCTGAAGCTGTGGATCCCCTGCAGCTCCTGCTGCAGGACCTCCTTGGTGGTGGCGATGAGCTCCAGCGCCCCCACAAACTCCGAGGTGGACAGCAGCAGCTGCACGGTGGGCTGGGTCTGGTGCACGGCGGCCATCAGCTTCAGCTTGTTGTGCAGCCTGACGTGGTTGGCCCGGGACAGCGCCTGGCACAGGGCGCTCAGCGGGCCCTGGCACATGAGGCGGTGTACGGCGGCCGTGCGCTTGCGGAGCGCCGCCGCCGCGCGCTGCGTCTCCTGCAGGCGGTCCTGCAGCTCGTGCTGGGAGGACATGGCGTGGAAGAAGGCCTCCGAGCGCAGCGAGATCTGGCGCGCGATGCTCACCTCCACCACGTCCAGGTAGTGGCTCAGCTGGAAGGGAAGGGGGGGAGGGAGAGAGAGACAGAGACGGGGGGGGGGGGGGAGAGAGAGAGACAGAGAGAGACAGAGAGAGACAGAGACAGAGAGAGACAGAGACAGAGACAGAGAGACAGAGAGAGAGAGAGAGAGAGAGAGAGAGACAGAGAGAGACAGAGAGAGACAGAGAGAGACAGAGAGAGACAGAGAGAGAGAGATTGTAAGTGAGGTGAATGAGAGATAATGAGAGGAGGGACAAAGGGACACAAGACAGGCGATAGGAGGAGTGAAATTCACATCAGAACTGCTCAGCAGCTCTGTACAACCTCGGACAAGTCCTCCAACATGGCTACATGTTCTCCACCAGATACCATGACATTGTTTCTGGTGTACATAAAGCATCAATGGGCCTTTCGGTTATGAAACTAGTTTCCCAGAAGGCGAGATTAGCAAGCCCACCTTTTCCTGAAGTAACCGTGACGACGCCATGTCGCGGCTGTTCTTCCCGCCGGCACTGTTGAAGTGCGACCACGGCAGGACGGCGTTGAAGGTCGCGGGGTCGCCCAGCGCAAAATCGGGCTTCATGAAGATCTGGGGTTCACCCGAGGCATTATGGGTAAACAAGTACAGAAACGGAATGACATCACACATTATGAACGAGTAATGAGTGATGGATGACAAGCCATTTTGGAAGGCATCAATCACGTTATTATTCAAGGACTGTTCATCAAGGATAGGTAATCATCAAAAGCTTGCCGCAAATACAGACTAAATCACATAATCCAAGGGCGTAGCTACAGACGTAAAGGGCGAGATAGCCGTCATTTTCCTAAATCAAACAAGCGGTGAGGCGCGGGGTTAGCAAAAGGCTTGGCAAATGTTGACGTTGAATGTGACAAAAGGGAGATTTACCTTAGGAACTTGCTCCAGCTCCGTTCTTGATTTGTCTAGAGGGGGAAGGGAGGGGTTGTTGAATCAAGTCATTTCAGTGCATGGGACAAAACCTGATCCCATGCCGACAGCTATGACTCAGCAGACGAACAGAGATGGATTTTGTGGTGTGTCGGGGGCAGAGGCGCTGTTCAATAATGCATACCGTGGTTGTTTGTGATGCTCGGGACTGCGTCAACGTCATCCTTGTTGGGACAGATGTTCCTGCATCGCTCGTGGATTTTTTCCCTCTAAAGATTGGTCAACATGCAAAACGGTGGTTCACTTACGAGTGTGCCGTCAAAATAACAATCAACTATGAAATGCAGTCTACATGTCATGAGAACCACAATGTTTATCTCAGATTTTCAAGAAAGATGTCTCAAAAACACAAGCTAACCAAGAAGGGAAGAATCCTAGCTTGAATAGTACGGTGAAAATTCCACGCATTTTCAACAGCAGCTACATTACAGCAGTCAATCTGTTGAGCAACGGATACCCGACTAGGCTGGACCGGTTCTGTCAAATCTGCTGAATAATTAAACCTGCCCGCTTGTTACCTGAGCCGTTTCCTGAAGGTAGGGGCCAAAGTGCTCCTTGGTGATGTTGGGGAGGTAGAAGGAGGGCATGACTTCGGTCTCTGCAAAGTCCAGGCCCCATGTTTTGGTGAAGAAGTCCGACTCCCTCTTGGTCAACCGAGGGTCGTTGAGGGCTGCGGGGAGGTTGACCTTAGAGTTGTACACTGTCCAGCGGTCGTGCTCTGCCACCACCGACGGGCCCTCACACAGCCCCCGGGCCTCACCTGCAAGAGCATGTGGGGAATTCAAATGTTGAAAATTCAAATCTTCATTATCCTTCCCCATAGGGGTAGAAAGTTGTCTTAAAACAAACAATACAAAACAAAGGGGAGCAACAATACGTTAAAATATATATACACACACACACACATATATACACACAGACACACACACACACACACACACAATGACGTAAGCATCATGATAATCCACAACTGTTAACACACAGTACAGTAAATAACCCTTTTTCTTCTCCACAAAAGCTTCTATTTTATTGAAAGTGAAGACAAGGGCCTTCGCATAAGACCAGTTCTCAAAGGGAACATTATTGAAAGCAAGTGCAAACAGTATTGCAATTACTGTGCTTATCATGCTTGCTTATTCTAAGTGAAACTCTGTTGTATGTATCTTATTGCTATGTTGTATCTTGGCCAGGTCGCAGTAATAAATGAGAACTTGTTCTCAACTAGCCTACCTGGCTAAATAAAGGTGAAAATAATAATAATAAAACTAATAATAATAATAATAAAACGTAGCTTGGTCCACCTACCCGTGGGCTCCTTGGGGCACACATCGGGGAGGGAGCGGACGGGCCGGTAGTGTCGTGAGGAAGGCTCCTTGTCCTTGCGGTAAATCCCGTCATTGCCGCCACCACCGCGGGGATGAGGCACTGGGGAGGAGCTGTGACTGGAGGCCATGTCATTGGGGCACCCCTCCAGGGAGGCTAGCTGAGGGGTTGAGAGGGGTCAAGTCAACGACTAAAAGCAAGGATTTCCTCACCCACTGAGTCCACAACTATTTTGTGGTAGGACAGATTTAAACGGCTTGTTTCTCAAGTTAGCGTTTGATCAATGTGTGCATACACCCAGTTGAAGTTGAAGGCTTCAGACTAAAGGAAACTGAAACAAAGACATCAAAATGTTCCTTCTGCCGCGTTCACTTGTCACAAACACTTGATGACGGAAGTGAAAGTGGCAAAAACATGTTTGATCAGTGCAAGGATAAGCAGGTGTTAGAGGCACAGCAGTTTGTGTTAGTGTCTTAGAAGCTCAGAGGTTATCTCGCTGTGTGCAGTACACTTTTGGGGACATTTACCTTGACATTCGACAAGTAATTTTCCTGACAATTCAAACAAGGACTGTGGTTGCATGCAGGGGAGTCAGGTGGCTGAGCGGTTAGGGAATCGGGCAAGTAAGTTGCCGGTTCAATTCCCGGCTGTGCAAAATGACGTTCGTGTCCTTGAGCAAGGCACTTCACCCGACTTGTCTCAGGGGAATGTCCCTGTACTTACTGCAAGTCTGCTAAATTACTAAATGTAAAATGTAATGTATGTCTGAAACACACATGGCCAAAAGACTGATCTGACTAAACAGTGCTGCAATTTAACTAAAACTATGATAAGCCTTAGTGTTAGGGAGGGAAGACCCTCTGTCTGTTGTGTAATCAGTCTGAGGATTAGGATCATAGGTGGGCGGGCACCTTCTAAACATAGATCGAAGTGGTTAGGCAAAGGTCCATGCAACTGATCTGTTGATCAATGCTTAGTTAGAAAACTACCGAGCGTAGCAAATCGATGAGTACACCATCATCACCAAAGCTAGTTAGCCAAGTTAACTTCCGTTACTACTAGTGCAGCTAGTAGTAAAGCTACCTTTAACCTACTGTACTGTCAGTCCCAACCCAGGCAGTCATGTTGGGGTTGATGCAAAAGCACAAGGGATTATGCCACCAATCTTCTTCATAGTACAGACAGACAGTACCTACCCGTCAACGTTTTTCTAACTGGCAACCTACGCTAACAATATTAGCTCTAGTTAACGCAACGCGAGGATCACTTCAATACGCCTGCGTCTGATGTAGCCTAGCAATATTGTTATTAGCCAGCTAACAATTACCTAGCCTAGGTAAACTTGCAGTACGCGGCCTACACCAGCTGGTTACACGTAGACTGATTGACGCTAATGATGCTAACCTCAAGCTAGCCAACATTAGCTCACTAGCCATTGACAGCTACCAAAACAGAAACTGCAGCAGTGATAGCTCCGGCCTCTTCACCAGACCGACATATCAAGTAAAATCGTATGCATATAGTACCTGTTGTTTGAAACACAGCAGTTCTCGATACTCCAATCCACCATCACGGTAACATTGTGAACGAACAAGCAAAAACAATCTATCAAGCCACCGGTTCCATGCCCATAATGCACAGCGCAAGCCTTCTTCCTTGTGGTTGTCCCTACCTATCGTGACCAATCTAAATTACCACTGCCCTCTACTGGTAAGAGCCAGATTCATTGTTCTGAAATATAATCCAATCCTAAAAATACTTGATCACGACCTCGTCCACATGAATATGATACTCTTTAGGTTGAAGACTTCAGCAAATACCTTTTCATTGACCATTCAGAACATTTGAATAAACAAGGACAAAACTAGCACTCGTGCAAATGTCAACAATGGAAAAAAACTTTTATTATTTCCAGTTGGTACACAATCCTGCTCAACAGCTGCAATAGTAGGCTGTTTCAGTACTCAACATCCTGCATCAAGGTATCTGGGTGTGAAGATGGTAAAGCATGATTAAAATGGGAAAAAAAGATACAAATATAAATGCAAGTTGGTCAAAAAAACACACTAATGATACAGCTGAATAGCTTAAAGTAAGCTTCATTAAAATAAAGGTGACAGTTTCGATAAAAAATGTGGACACATAAATACTGTACATTAGCTCTGAACAGCGGCACATGTGGATCATTTAATATTTCTTCTCATTTATGAGTGTAATCATTATCATTAAGGTTAACTCCACTTTCACCTATGACACACCACTCACTTCAAACGTGAATAAAATACCTGGAGGGCAAGCCTATGTCACTTTAATTTGTATAACATTCTCTGTATGCGTAGGCTATGCACAGTAGTACATTCTGATGTAAAGATACTTTGTTGAAATTCATGTGAAACAGGAGACATAAAGCACTTTCATGTCTCAACCCCCAAAAAAATATTACTTATGTGAAACATTTTCATTATCATTCACCAATATCACTTCAAAAACTAGCAGCTAGCGTTACAAAGTAGCCTAGTCTCTGCTCTAACTGGAAATACACTAACAAACATCAAGTTCCACAATTCATCCTCAGACTGTATTGCTAATTATGTTTTTCCTCAGAATTGAGCCTGTATTGTACTGTAGCTTTCTGTATTGTTATAATGTTGTGAAAATATAGTTATACTGTATTCAAACAAGTAACAGCACTGCTGGAAAGGTCACTTCATTTGTAAGTAGAAGCCAAAAAATATTCCAAAGCTCTCCAAAATATTTTAAGTTAAGAAAATTCTGAAAATTCAAAGCTTGTGGTGGTTTCCACCAATAGCTTGATTAGGGAGTCAAATCACAGCCTTAAAGTCTATGGGCTTTCCAGTAGTCTAGTCCAGGGGCCCTTGGAAGATGAGTCTGACGTAACCGCTCTCTCCAGCCAGCTGCTGCACGCAGAATGGACAGGCAGCGTGGAAGGTGTGCGTGCCGTGCGGCAGCGGGATCTGGCTCCAGAAGCTTGCCGTCTTCTCCGAGCACACGTGACCACAGGGGCTGAAGGCATGCGTGGGCGGTGCGGCGTCCAAGTAGAACGCTGCCTCACAGCCCAACCAGAGGGGCACGTACGGGCCTTTTGTCCTGCACATGGGGCACTCGCGCTCCCGACCCTCCTCCGCCTCCTCCTCCTTGGCCTCTCGGTGGCCGCCCCAGCCGTGGTAGCCGTGGACGTGTCCGCAGCGCAGGTAGGCCCATGGCTGCTTCTCGTCCAGGACCTCCTTGCGCCGCAGGCTGGGGAAGGCGAGGGTGTTGAAGCCCACGGGGCACTGGGGGCGACCGGCGTTCAGCTCCTGGCGCAGCGCCTCCAGGTGTTTGACGGTGGGTGTGTGCGAGAGGCCCTCGGCCGTGCGCCACAGGAGGGTGGCGCCGCACAGGTCGATGAGGGAGCCGTCCACCAGCTCCTGGGATTCGCTGTCCACCTGAAGGGAAAATGATAGACAGTCAGACCTTGAAACACCTGCAAGTCTATACTAACACCAGCTATGGAGCAGGACGCTTCATTTCTGTCTTGGTAAAAATACCCGGCACAGTCCTGCAGATGGCAACGCTTAACACGTTCTTTCCCCTTCCACCCACATCTTGCGATGGGGGATGGGAACATGGGGGGAGGGGGAGAGGTAGAGAGGAGAAGAAAACTCCAGACTAACAGGTTCTCCATTCCGCTTGTGTGGGAATGCTGTTCGTTTGGGGTGTGTGACGAACGCCGCAGTGGACCCTGTGGGGTTTTGTGCGAAAGGCCTTTGGTTTGTTGTCTTAGCCGTGGTTTACCCAAAGTTTTCATACAGCAGAGTGGAAGGCACAGAGCTGCAATGATTAAACCCATTGACCTCCGCCGAACATCAAAATCCCCCCCCCCTCCCTTTCTTATCTGCTGCCAGCGTTTCCTCCTTCTCTCGCTCCAGGGTGTCCCGGTTGGGTGTGGGTCTGTTCCTTTTCCTCTCATTTTGGGAAGAAACCACACTTCATCTACTTAACACTATGATATTTCCTTACAGATTGCATACTACTGAGAATAACTGACCGAGTTGTTGAAGAGGCACAGATAGATGGACTCTACAAAGTCAATGGGCAAAGTGAAGTTGTGTACAAGTTTGGACCCAAAATGAAGTTAAGTAATGGGGTTCTTTTGAAACATGGCTGAATATAACCTATCCAGACTGGCTCTCCCAAGCTCACTGTGTGGTCTCCAGTGAGGGGGGGGGTGAGAGGGTGGGAACTAAAGCTCTGCAGTCTGAGTTTTACAGGGTTATTACTGAGTGACACACTAGACCTATCATATAAATCATGAGGATTTCAGACATCACATTCTCTCATTTTTCTCTCTCTCTCTCTCTCTCTCTCTCTCTCTCCCTCTCTCTCTCTCTCTCTCTCTCTCGCTCCCCTTCTCTCTCTCACACACAAACACACAAATACATTGTCTAAGAAACTCGATAGACCACCAGCATAGCCAAAACTCAGACCATACTACAACAAAAAATAATTGAGTCATTTGCTGAAAATCCACTTCTGTTCATATTTCTCACTTGTTATCCAAGATCTATAAACATATTAAATTGACCGTTGCAACCCCTACTGCAAGAAGTATCTGTATAGTCTAAAGTCAAGGGTAGTCCTGGATCAGTTCCTATGTGCAAATACAGTCAAAATACTTTGGTGCACTTGATTTGTCATGTGCGATTAAATCAATGCATGAGGCTCAAAAGCTTACATACCGTCACTGTTGTGTTAGCCAGCAAGTTAATGCGGAAACTCTTAGAGTTTCATTCAATTTAGTTTCATTTATTCAGCACAGCACTGCACCTTCCCATGAGAGCAGTTCAATGTCCTCCACCGGTAACAATGGAAACCTAGAAGCTACCTAGTCAAGACTCTTCATCAGTATGATAGCACAAGATTCAAAGTGTGTATGCTTGAGGTCATGAGACACAGATAGTGGTCAAGTTAGACAATATACAACTCTTTTTCACATGCATGGATTGCACACACAAATATGAGTTGTGCAAATGTGTGTTTGTGCCGAAGAAACAGAATAGAGTGAAACACTCTGTAACCCTTTCTCATATACAGGCCATGCATGCAAACCCGAACACACACATGTTTGTTTGTGTGCGCGTCCAGCCACCCACCATCTTGCCCCGTTGCTGTGCAGATCGGGTCTCCCTCAGAGTGAACACGTTGCCGCAGACGGAGATCTCTCGCCACAGGCCTGGTTTGGAGTCCTGCGTGAAGCCATGGCGCGGGTGCATCACTAGCACGCCATTGGTCGTCAACCCGTCCATCTGGCCTTCCTGCATCCTCCACTTAGCTGCCTTCTCCTGGAAGGACAAGTGAGATGTATATCAGCCAATTTCTGGACGAGTTGTCAGAGTTCACCATTCTCTCAAGAGGAAAACATATCAAGCCACTCGAAAAACAAACGCCCACAACAAAGTTTGTTGCCTTTCAAATGCAACCAACCGCATTTTAAGTGCGCAGCCGGAACACCTGTCTCGCCCCCAGAGAGTCGCTCTCGAAAAGCAACGACAGCCACGGACAAGGCAGGACTAACCCTAACCCAGGCAGTTTCCACGGCGCTTCGTGTTCCTCACCCCCAGGAAGATGTTCTTGGACGAGTCGAAGCCTGCGGCGTAGATGCGCGCCGTGTGCGGGGGGCTCCTCTGGCAGATGATGCGGCAGGCGAAGCGGGAGATGGTGCTCTGGACCGACTGGCTGTCGCCGTGGCTCTGGCCCCCGGGAACAGTATCTGTCACCACAAAGTCGATGGGGCTCTCCGTCGACCGCCCGATCTGAGAGACGGCAATGGAGGCTGTTGGTTAACGTTTGTCTCACTTGACTTGCCATTTTGCCCTTTGAATGACTTCCAGTTTGTCATTCCTTAGTTTACCTCATTGAAGGTTGCAGTATTCGTGCTTTAACCTATCAAGACCTTTTATGTCAGGGATAATCAGGTACATGATTTTAGTAGAAGGAAACAAGTGATGACTACTGGGGCAGGGCTATGAACTGGATAATTCCACAACCAAAGCTCACATGGAGTCCGACTGGGCTGGACTCTTGTCCTTCATAAGCCAAGTGAGCATATACACTGCAGCATTTAAAAAGATGTGTGTGTAAAAAAGGCGAAAAGCAGAGAGGCATAAAAATAATATGGGAGCACAGCTAGCAGTGGTGTTATGGACAGAATTGATTTCAAGTAATAGCTGGAACAACTCTTAAGACTTGGAGACGGGATGGAGAAAGAGGAGAGCAAACAGAAGATGTTCTATCGTTGTCATTGTGATGGCAGTGTGGAAAGACTAATTATACACACAAGGCTAAATCAATTAAGGAATCCAGCATGGGGTATGTGTGTGTGTGTGTGCGTGCGTGTGTGTGTGTTTGTGGTGAGGTAGGAGACAGAGGGAGACTCAGGGTGGTGGAAGCTAAAAGACGAGATTCTGTGAGTGATGGTATGTGTGTGACACTCATATGGTGGGCTAAACTGCATGCTGGACCAGTTAAGGGAACCCCCAGCTTAGGACCTAATTGGTTGGATCTGTTTGCCATAACTTCTGGCTGCGTGAGACAAAGCACATGCCTTTCCATAGGATGAGGTGATTTAGAATTAACAATCAATTCCAAAAATAAGGTGCAAAACAAAGAAGGGACACCAACACAAATACGGTATAGTATTAAGGAGGTCAATACAGCCAGTGTAGTCCAAATATTCTGCCTCACGAGTACGGAATGGAAGAACAAATTGAAGTCTATTTGCCTGAGAATGGGTTGACTCCAGTGAACAATCCCATAGACGTCGACTGTGCAGACCCTGTGGTCACTGAGGAGTCCACTGACCTGAAACATGTCCGTATTGCTGTCGTGAGTATACTCCACCACCACCGTCTGAGCCCGGGACAGTGTGTAGGAGATGCTGTGCTGGTCCTTGTTGCTGATGGCCTGCAGACACGCAGAGAAGAATATGTGTTGGGGAGCAAGGAATAGCTAAACAAGAGCTGGCGTGGGTGTGTGGGCTTATGTGAAAAACTGATAATGACAGGCAGGGAGACAGTAAGACAAATATGTATGTGTGTGACGATAATGAGTAATTGTGTCGTTACCATGTGTATCCTTTATTTATGTATTTACTATTGAACACCTGGACCATCTTTCGTTTCAGTGTTTTGTCACTGAACTACAGAGTTTATAATCGAGAAGGGTTGACGAGTGCTTTCGTGAAACGCTGTGTTCTTCGGATTCACTTTGTCACCTTGGCTGCCTGAGGTGTGCAGGCTACGTGCACTGTGCTGGGTTTCACGCCATTGGCCTTTGGTCTCCGGCACAGAGAGAAACGGCTTTTACGCCTTCCTCTGTCCCCGTTGGGTAGAGAGCCATTGTACCTGAGGAGAAAAGATCAACCGCACCTCTTAGTCAAGCTTCCATGCTGGCATACATTTTGTATCCAAAGTTATGTCCAAAAGTGCATATCGTGAGTGCAGCTGATTTCCGTCATCTTTCAAATGTTTGAATTCAATATTTGTATTACGTGAGGGTGTGCACGTTTATACAGTTTAATCAATCCAAATATATGAAACAAAAAGCTGTCAAGATCCTGTGTCCAATTTAGGACAGACACATGCATGCTGCATTGCCACAATTTAATTTCTAAGAGCAAATCGTGACAAAAAGTGGGCATGTTTCCAAAAGTGGGTCTCTTCATCGCTGGTCTCTCACTGAAAGGATGAATCCCCTCATGGAATGGGATCGCACTCACCATCAACTTTGCATTTGTTACATGGGGAGCTCCGTTAAAACAATGCCCAATCCTCTTACACCCAATCAGCATTTCTAGTATGAGGTTACCTTTGGTCACCAACCCCTGCTGGCAACTGGCCATGTAAATATTTTTTTTCTCTGAGTGGCTGACTGAGCAGGGATATGTTTGAAAACAAGGGCTTCCTGTGTTTCATAAACGTATGCACCAACCACCTACAGAGGCATACGGAGGTCTGGGAATTAACAGTTAACTGCTCTTGAGCTATTTTGCACCCTAATTGGCATCTTTAAATCCAGAGTTAAAATAAAATTGCCGCTATTTAGGTTCCATGTACAGTAGGAACTTGGTTTCATAGACTGCATCAATGTATGTGGAATGCCTTTGTCAGAGTAAAAGAATACTTATAGCACCACAAAAGCCACAATTTAGCTAACAACCTCCCTCTGTACAGCAAACCAAACATTCTCGGTTGCTTGAATAAACATTCTGAAATCAGGAAGTCAGCAGCAGTCGATTGTTTAGTCTCCCAGTGGTTAAGTCTATATGCATTTAACTAGATTTAGATGGAGTGTTGCTCCACTTTTCAAAACGAATAAACACAGAGTCCCAAAATCAAATGATGTAGATCAGGCCAATGCTACATAGTCATTGTCATTGATCATTCAATTTCAAAGAGCGGTTGACACAGAAAGATAAAGGTGTTTTTCACTTTTTAGTTTTACACCAGAATCATGAACATTCCACTCATAAACGTATAAAAGGTCTTATCCTAAGGGTGTTCACAGTTTCTGTGTGTTTTCAGAGCTTTCATAAGTAACAAGAGGTTTTCAGTGTCACTTAACCCACCGGACTCACACATTCAGAGAGGTTGCTTCTTTTGGATCTCACCCTTGCTTTCAGCTTGCATACTTAACTCCATGTGGAATGAATTTGCTCTTACCCCAGAACAATGAGCTCCCCGTATTTGACTGGCACTTTGGTGGAGGCTGTCGTGGTGGAGATGTTTTCTTGGTCGGGGGAGAACATTGGTGCTGCTGTCGGAAGGAGGGCTCTCCCACAATGAACACGTCCTCAGTCTCCTATCCTCACAGTCGAGTCATCCTGTCGCTTTTCACGCCACACTCAACCTGCAGACAAAACATTCGTCAGCAAATTCGTCCAAGGCAGGCAGCAGACACAACAAACATCTTCATCAAGATTACGAAAAAGCTCGTTATTAAGGCTTAACTGACTAAACAGAAGCAACAAACACATTGATTTCTAACTGTGTGCGTTATGCCCAAATCTGACGCTGTGCCACAGACACACAAGCTAACTCTTATGGTCACCAAACGCACATAGTTACTTTTTTAAAGGACTAGTATCAGAAGCAACACACTGCTAATACGGAGGAAGCAGATTGGGAGGAACAGGATGACATTCAAGTGTATCGCACGAGGGTAAGCCTTTAGCCCTCGCATCTAGACAGGCTCACTACTAATCTTTAGTTCTGCAACAACCGGTAGAGTTCAGAGAGCAAGCTCCCCACATTGTAGCAGGAAGTTCGTGAGGTAAAAACATGTATGTTTCTCCCCTGTCATTTTCAGCCCAGAGATACTACAGGGCTGTCTTTGAGTGTTGCTTTGTGTGTGTGTGTTTGTGTGTGTGTGTGTGTGTGTGTGTGTGTATGCACAAGATCCACTCTAGCCAGTTTTTACCAGATATTTCTCACATACAAATCAGTGAGAAACCCAGGTTAGCCAATGTTAATCAAACTTGTACACCATTCCTTAGTAAACAAAGGAAGACCAAACCAATGTGACCTTTGGTCAACCTTTGGTAGCCTTAAGCTGTGCGGCACTACAAGAGCTTGGAGGGGGTGGGGAGAGTAGTGTTAGTGTCAGCTCCAGGAACTGGTCATGGTTTGATGTGCCCCCCGCTCCCCTGACCCCTGGTACTTGCTGACCTTGACCATACGCTCCTGCAGAACCAATCCCAATCCACTCATTGCCCTGCGGGAACACGCCGCTAGTTGAGACACGCTAACACAAACACACTCTAACATAGAAAGGCTTCAACACACTTGTATTTACAACTAGGACACACAGCCCTCGTCCCTGCTTTGTTTTGGGCCTGTTGTGGAGTTCATGTGAGGGCCAAGCAAGGCAAACAGACCAGTGGGGTTGGGTGAGTGTGTGATTAGTCAATTGTTAAGGATTGTTTGCTACCTTCGTTTTTCATGAGGAAAGGAAAAAGAAAAGGGGTATTGATGTTTGAAACTTGAAGGATGCTGAAAGTGAACTTTAAGCAACACAATACTTGAGAGCTAAGACATCTCGATGACTAATAAAAAAGGTCAATGCCTAGACAGTTCCACAGAAAGTAACACGGAAATTCTACCACCATCTGCCTAAATGCTTTCCACAATCAGCGTCTTAATAGGTCTTGGTGGCCTCTCAGGGTCTGCTATGGCCTCAGGTCACCATGGAGATCTGGAGATTACTGTGAGCACGGCCGCCTGGAATACAGACCAGACAGTTATCAGACAGCTATGGAGGTGTGGCCCACATAAATCGGCCTCAGGTGAACCAGCTTTCGTTATTTGGCCTTCTGCGGACTTTTGATTCAGGACAACGTTTTAGCGGTACAAAAGGTTACCCTCCAACCCGTGGCATTTGAAATTATTGTTAAGCACTTTGGGATGTTATGTGTAAAATACACTAAAAAACGTTATCAACTCTTTACAGCCAGCAAAGGCAAAGAGGAAAATATCTGAAAAGTGTCTACAAAGGTTTAAATAAACTAAAAAGGAAAGAGATCAACAGAGATGAAAGATCCCAAAAAGCCTCAATTACAGGTCAAACTACTGCCAACAGATAACAATCGAGTCATTTCAGCAAAAGAGACCAAGAAACAGGCTTTCCTCCTCATTTCGTTATGACAGATCACCGTTTGAAGATGTGTCTGTTAGATTTAATCAGAAACCACCATCTGGTGGTAACTAACACCTTGACTGTCTGCAGAAAGATATCCCACTTGAGTAAGACAATACTTGTCTGCGTGTTACAGATCTGTGGGTGTGTCTTAGAGTTCCCATTTTTTTCTTTTTTTCTTGCCTGCTAATTATAAATGATGGTGTGTGAAAGTAGTGTGAGAACTGAATAATTTGAGATTCAGGTGCAAAGGGTAAAAACATGCTAATTGAATGCTTCTTCCTGTGTAAGTAATGACATATTCGGTGTTGCATTCTACGTCATTAGTCTAGTGCTTCTGAAATGCAGGATGATTCAATATTGACAGATTTTCAATTCAGATGTTATTAGATGGCAAATACTTTCCAGTGGCTGACTTAATAGTACAGGTAAAGTTAGATAAAGGTCTAACCAGTTATCTGATGCAAAAAGGTCAGAGACCGCAATAGGACTGAACAAAGAAAAAGGAAATGCCGGAAATGCTATAAAAGAGTAAAGAAGGAAAAACAATCCAATTCCTGGTCTCTCACTGGCCATGGTCCTGGTCTCGTATATCTCCCACACAAGTCCCACACAGGAATGGCGAGGTCAGGCTCCTGGAGACCATTCTGAAAGTTCATGTCTTGGGTACTTCTCAAAGTCGCTCCACATGCTGGAAGCTTGGCACTTCTTATGGGCTGAAGAGGGGGAAATAGGGACCAGGATGTTCCAGCTGAGAAAACGGCCATTTGATCGAAGGAGAACGAGGGTTTCTTGGGGTAGTAGGCCTCATACCTCCAAAACTAAGAATTAGCCATCAGTTCCTTTCTGAAGCTATCAACATGTTGGACCTACTCTATGTTCTTTCGTCCAAGAAGGCTCCGCGTCGATCCATCACCAGAAGATCAGCTTCTTTTGGCGTCTTCTTGGTCGTCTAAAATCAGCTTAACGTTTCATCATGGCCAAGCTTTGCATGGTTGGTCTGCCAACTTTTGTTGCAGGTGTGAAACACCTCCAACAGGTGTGAAACACCTCCAACAGGTGTGAAACACCTCCACCATACCAGTGGACCAACTACACATGAAGAGACTGCAGAGCCACCATAAACACTTACACCTTTACATTCATCACAGTTGATGCCTCATAGTCAAATTTGATGAGCGTTTATGACAGTATTGCCACTTACTCGAGTGGTGACACCATGTAGTTGTGAGTTTTTCTAAATTAGAATGTTTCAACAACATTTAACAACCCTTTTTCTTTCATATTGGTTGTACATCATTCTCTTATTCTAAACAGAGACATTCTCCATCTGTTTGAGAAAGCGCTTGTCTTGTTATTAATGCACTAGCTAGGTTAATTACTGCATATTTAATATATCAGTTATGAACTATTGTGCTGGATTTAACCAATTAATCCACCTATTGCAGAGTTAAAAACAGGTTTAGAAGCCTCCACAAATTAAAAAAGATCAAAACTAGTACCAAGCCGCAATTATTTACACCCCAAAAAAGGTTTCATGCTGCAGGTCACTTCTCTTTTCTACACTTTTTGACCGTATTTGGGGTTGAACAAAGACTGTCCTGCTAGGCGAGCTATTAGATCAATAAATCCTATGAGGCTCACGCCGTGCTCACCCGTGGCTGTCAGACAGAACTGGCAGCCAGTGAATGTGACCTCGTGTGCCAAACGGAACAGCCAACACCTCAAAGAGCGAGATAGTACCACCACTGTTCTGAGGTTCCATGTCACAGCTCCGCCCCTTAGGCAGACCGTGCCAGAATCAGACTAGCAGCAGGGATAAAATAAACCTGTCGTCTCCCCAGAATGAGCATTAGTAGCTGGGTAGAAAGACCAAAAAGGATGCCAGGTTGAATTATTCTATATAGGTAGACCTAGTCAGGAACCGAGTACACAAGCCGGCATATATCTACTATCCTCGTATGTATTACACCAACCATGCTAAGGGATGGTATCAAGATTGTTTCCCCGACAATGAATAACCACAGATCGTATACTAGTGGTCTTAATGAGCTAACCAAGATGATGACATGACCCAGCGCTTTACCATCCTCCTCATCACAGAGACTTGGCCACCTGTGCATTGCAGGCTACTAGACCAGATCAGCCTATATTTCAATAGACCACTTTTAGTCACCAGTGAACAATGTGGCACCTTTGCTTACTATACACCATGTAACCCCCCGGAGGCAATTGAAAAATAAAATCAAAAGACAAGATAATGCCAACCGGATAACCGAAAAGGAGGCATCCTTCGAAGTCACACTTTCTGTTTATTCCCTGTCCATGAATAAAGCCAGTTAACTACAGGGGACAGAGGCCCATTCACTGCCCTGTAACTGGATAATGGGGCAGGCTTAACAGCTAGTACAGACCCACCCTCTACGAGACAAGGAGGACGACTTTTAAAGTGACTTCACTTCTCCGCAACAGAAGCACTTTTGTGCACCCCAGGCCTCCCGTGATTAAGACGTAACAACCTCCGGTCCCACTGTTGGGATGAATAATATCGACCTCACGGCTGTCTGTGGTGTCACAGAACCCGACCAATCTGTTTTACTGGGAAGCAGCATTACAACAAAGAAAAATAATGTGTACAAAACAAATGCTCTTTCTGCAAGAGGGTGCTTTACAAATTCTGCATTAGCCTCTGCAAGTGTATGCTTAACAAATCCTTCAGTAGCCCCAATAAACACAACTAGGGAATGTACCGGAAGACGGTAAATCCAAAAACAACCAGTCTTAACAAAGCAAAGTTCCCATTTCCATTTTTGCTGGTTGGCAAATGTTCTTTTTCTTCACAGATATGTATCCTGGCCAAGTCCCATGAGGCATAGGTCTTACAAACACTTCACTGAGGTCCGAATGCTACATTTAAAAGAGGTTGGAGGTGATATGTTTCATGAACGAATGAAAGGGTCACTATCATCTGTGAGTGACCGATTTTACAGCCCGTCCGTCTCTAAAAAGAGATTATCACGGAAGGGGCAAACTCAGTTCCAAACACCACACATCAATACTTACCATTCATAAAGGGGTCAGTACCCTGAGCTAATAAGCTTAGGGCCTGCTGAAGACGGACAAAATGTGTTTGAGCAGTGGAGAGAGAGAGGGAAATCGAGGAAGAGAGAGACAGACTCTTTCCAGTTCATTTAAACGGAGAGGTATGCTTTTCGATTGTATGCATCGCGGGGAGAAGGAGAGCTGCCAGCTAGCCTCACTACGTGGAATAACGTCTGGACCGTGCCGAACGAGCAGATGGATAATGGTAGTTGAAATTTCAGCCACCCCCATTAATTATTTATTGAGAGTCACACACAACACCCAAAGACATATAAACAAGCTATTCAAGGAAAAGGTTCTTTATTGTTAAGATATAATTTCTCTTCTTTCCTTAAAAAGGTTTTTTTTTTTTTTTTACAGAATTGTCAAAGGGAGCAATTTCCCTTACTTAATACTTAGAATGCTGAATGTTTTCCTTTCGGTCATGACCAGTCTGACTGGTGCAAATGATTGAACCGGGGTACTAAACAAACAACCGAGCTCTGTGTTTTCCTTGTACCCCAGAAACGGAAAGGGCCAGACCCTCTCCCAAGTTCAGGGAGAGACGGAGAGGGAGAGAGAGAGAGATAGCAGGCAGTGGATTTTAGCTGCCCATGAATGAGTCTGTCAAAGACATCGACCAGAGTTTGATAACGAGAGGGAAGAAAGGAGGGGCGGAAGCCTAGAAAGGAATGTGGGGAGGAGAAGAACAATTAAAAATGCCTTTGTATCCCCAGAGACAGTTCAGAGGGGCTTGCTGCTTGACTCTGGCAAAGCCTAGGTCTGAGACAGACCTCGAAAGTAGACGGATTTACGGCCTATTCTGGGACAGAGCTGCGATGGATGCCAGCAAAAACGTCATGCTGATTCATCAAGCTTAATTACAAGAAGGTTTAAGCGGTCAGTTGACGTGCGGGATCTTTTGTTCAGTGACTCTCTGTTACACATATAATCAAACAAGTCTCAGAAACCTACAAACCAAACACTGTGAGTACGAACCTGTACAATAAACCCCTCATTGTACACACAGAGGCCCCTTTATAGGCACTGGGACATTCGTAGAACCACTCCATAGAAGCAAGAAGTCCCACATAAACATTCATAAATGTAAGTCAAAGTAGGTCCTTGTGAGACTTTTGACAGTATGAATGAGTACTAATGTGGCTTTTTAGTGCTTCAAGTAAAGCTGTTAACTCCACGTGTACCCATTTTGACTGCCTTAGCGAGGAACTGTAACTTGATACTATCCAATAGCTGTCCTCTGAAATCCTGTGTTGTTCACACTGAATAACCTTCGGTCACCCCACAATTGTTTTTATTCCCCAATCAAGCCACGCAATACACACCCATCCTATAGGCTTGGTCCCCAAACAAATGCACTTGTATAACTGATGTCAGTGAAAGATGATCCTTCCTGAAAATGCTGTCATACCAGGGGGTGAGAGCTTGTTATCAGGTTTTCTGAGTACTCCAACCACAGACATGATTCAATAAAGGAAGAGATCTGGGCCATTTCAGGAATGGAAAACCAGGGGATAGTGATATGATGCTGTTATTTATAAACAGACACAGTTGCAGTCCACAGTAAGGAGCAGTCAGGCGTTTCAGGACAACTGGAAGGCAGTGTCAACGGATGCTAGCAGAAGTATACAGTATAGACGAAAGTCATGGAGAATGATAAAGCACACAAAGCACTACAATTGCAAACGACAACCTGCAATAAATGTGACTGGGCAGTTGAACAAATGGGGCAAATTTTCGGGGAACAAAAGAGGGGCTCATGAAGCCAGATGCTCAAGCGAGATGATGCATGCAAATCAGTTTATGTTGTCGGAACAATAGCCCCCAGCTGGGCTTTCCCTGAGCGAGCCAAACCGGCTTGTCAGCCGCACAAGGGAAAGAGAGACCCCTTTATAGTACACAACCAACAACACTCAACGCGTATTTTAAAGTGCTGTATGGGTTTAACAAAGACAACCATACCAATTTCATTAATAAGTAGTTAAATACTTATAAGTTATCGCTTGGCTGTGCTATGTGATATCAAACAAAATCAACATCAGTAACATTATTGCTGACTAAGGGAAATATTGCCATTGTTCTTTGACTTACCAATGATTTTTCAATTGGTCTACGAGTGAATAAAACGGACATCCTTCTGAGTAAAAGTATGCATTCATACAAAGAAACCGGATTCCCACAATATGCTTGCTCCCCATAAATTCAAAACGAAATCCCAACAATTAAACACCAACTCGACTTACCTAACAGGCTGAAAGCATCGTTTCGCACGAAACAGAACTAGGGCTATCCAACACCGGGGTTAACAAAAATCATAAAACAGCTCCTGCGTGTTCAGACCTTAAGTCTCAATAGTTCAGCATGTATTATCAACTGACAATTAATCTGCGTTCTATTCAGATTCAAACTCTACTTTATCTAGCAATCACGGAGTCAGTAGCATGGGTGCTCTCTCTCTATCTCTCTCTCTCCCTCTCTCTCTCTCTCTCTCTGTCTCGCTCTGTCTGTCTCTCTCTCTCTCTCTCTCTCTCTCTCTCTCTCTCTCTCTCTCACACACACACACACACGCCAAGCGCCGCAAACTGGGTTACGTCATTAAACACTTCGAAACGCTCTATGGGTTTTGTAGTTCGTTAGACTTGCAAACGCACGTGTGCGCAAATAAATAATACAATCGAAAGTTGTTGTGAACAGGTCCTTGTATCTCATTTGTGTAAGTTAAATTACATCAACATTTATATATTTTATAAACTCTCAAGGCACACTGATATGCCTACATTCGCGTGCACACCCTTCACACCCAGGTTATGACATAACTGCGCACCTATAGCGTTTCTACATTGTTTTTTTGTTTTTGTAAGCGCTTTGCACACCCTGTCCACAAACCTGAAGGAGGTGATCACTGCGTGTGAATCATAAAAACACATAGGCCTACCAATCCAATAGCAACAGCGCAGACTTGAGTCCTTTTAAGAGGTCGTGTTCTCTCCGAACAGAAACACATACGGCATAAGGATAAGGTCACAACTTGATTGGACAGCTTTTATGATTCATTTGGAAGTGGACCGAGACACTAGCCTACTTTTCAAGCAGTCTAAAGGTCCGATTGTTAGGTGTGCACCAAGGTTCAGATGGCAGCGTTCACACTTGTTCAAATGAACCGCACTAACAGAGCAATATCGCACCAGAGTTTGTTTTAATTTAACCAAACCTGTGAACACACCCTTAAGAATATAATCCAGCGCTAGTTCCATGGTATTAGGCTACGTAATAAAAATGTTGTGAACTGCTAAGACTAGCAAATACTGAATTTCCAGACTGCCAAATGTTTGGACCGTTCCATGTCTGGTGTTGTCATGCTGCCATGGAGACTGTAACCATGAACAGTGTTATGTTTACGCAGTTTAAACTCCCAAATTTGGAAGGCACAAATAACATCTCCATAGTGGCCTAATTCCTCAGTCTATGAGAGTGTGTGAATGCGTGTGTGTGAGGGTGTGTGTTCTGTGAGTGCAGATTGTGAATGTGGGTGTGTCTCAAAAGGCAAGAGAGATAGAGACGTTCCTTGTGCTTGAACATATCCTGGGTGTGCTGTAGGCCTACAAACAAAAAACAAGGTGTTCCAATGGTCTAAGTTCCCAATAGTTCATTTTTGAACAGCACAGTTGGAATGGATGGGGGAGGAAAACTAATGCAGACAATAGCTGCATAATATGCTTTTTAGCATAGTCATCCCAGTGAATCCACTGCACAATAACCTCTTTATGGGGCTATGTGGGTTGAAATTGTATTGTGTGGGTGATGACAGCTTTGTTGAGTTAAAGGAAAGGGGAAAAAAGCTGGTTATGACACAATTTGAACGGGATGATGCTGATGTTTAATAACCTCTTCCGGATGTCCTTTCAATGTTCTCTTTTACTCATGCTCAAGTTGCAGAGGGAGAATTATGTGTTTAATGGTTCTTCCTAACACTAACTGTTTATTGACACATCATCACTGGGACACAATGATGAAGAACTGTAGCCTACTTATACTTGAAAGTGAATTGATATCACTTCCGGATATACTTTGTCAGAAAGGGAAGTTACCATGCACAACTTTGGTTAAGAACCAATATGTTTGACTGTCAAATCCGCTTTTTGAATGACCAGCCAAACACCTCTGTCATTTATGACCTAAAATTGAAACTATCAAAAGTGACATTGAGAATGCGACAGCCTTTTTAAAGTAACCACATATGTTGTCTTCTGTGTTTGTCATTGTTATCTGCATCTTTATCTTGTTATGTGGAAATACAATCTTCAAAGTATTGATTGACTGATTCATTTGACTATAACTCAGCCCGGTTGCTTTGTGTCTTTATTTTCTTTCTTTCTCTTCTCTTTCTTGGTCTGTCAGACTGCCTGTCTCTCTCGCTCTTTCTTTGTCTTTCTATCAACCAGGTGCTCTGGTTATCTGATATCTTATCCATGGCTCATCAAGGTCACTGAATACAGTGACTATCTAAGATGAGGCGTTCAGAAGGACGTTTCGCTCTGCCTGTGTTTAGTATACAAGTGTGATCCAATGCCATTTGTCCAAGGTTACACCTGCACTATATTGTATTTGTTTAGGGTTGTCATTGCTTAATTATAAAGGACTACTTGTATGGTTAGGAGGCAAGCACATTTATAATTCATGCAGGCATAGCTGTGTGCGAATGTACTGCATGGGGCCGGAATGTCGTAATTAACAAATAGTTCCATCTAGTGTTCTTTTAGTGAAATTGCACAGACCAATAAAAGTCAAAACAGACGATTAGGCCCTGATATTTCAGATATTTTCAATATAGCATCTACTATTATAGGTTAGGCTACTTACTCAGAGATAGGCCTACAGGTATCTTTCCTAAATATTAATTATTCAGAAGGCCTTTTAATTAAATTCTTAATCCGAAACTCTGTTATTATTTCAATTATTTCACATAGTCTATAGCCTAATTAAGTTGCACTCCATCACTCTTTTTGAAGGAATGAGACGATATAAAAAATGTAATTAATGAGTTTGCAAGGTTTTCTCCAATAAATTGTTTAACAACATCAATATTTTCTTTCTTTTATGCTTTTCCATAATGGCTTCCTCTTTCGCTTGTACTCAAATTATTCCTAAATTATGGCCGGGGCTGGAGGTCAAGGCCCATCTACACAGTAATTGACGGAGTAAAAAATACAAAATAAAGAGAACAAACAGAGCTAGTTATACTAAGGACTCGACTAGGATTACAATGTTTGACTGCGTCAGCCCTTGGAGTAGAATAAGTGGGTAGCAGGCAAGACACAGCTTCCTTTCGCAATTGTATACCAAATTCCAGCATCACATTGCTGACACACCTTCCTACCTGGGCTAGCAAGCTGCGCTTAAACCTATCTGAAGAGACCGACAGGAGCGCAAACTAGTTGAGCGCAGCTCAGCTGAGCAATTAGCCTATTCACTTGGTCAAGATGGCGGAAGGGTTTACAGTAAAGGACACAAATGTAAGTAGGTCATATTTGTTTAAACGTATTCCATGTTATTGAAATAGCTGATACTTTTGTTAAAGGTTTCCATTACAATTGTCTAAAATACTTAATCAGGTGCCTTGGAACTCATGGGCTCAAAACAAAAGTCACCGATGAGGCAAAGCTACTTTGACACTCATTTTCAGTGGAATGTGGTCCAACTTAGTACAACTAGCCTACCTCCCGTCATAATTCCGTTAGGCTATGGCTTGTAATGTTTCTTATTTCAATGAAGAAACTGTTTGTAAGTAAACTTATCTTTAATTCACTTGCAGGTTGCGAGCAGGAACAGCAACAGCACATGTCATGGTCTAACTCTGTGTCTGTCTATATTTCCGGTAAGTATAATAATAATACTGACACCTAGTGGTTAGTTTCTATATATACAACTATCACTACATCCTCTCTCCATTAGACATAAAGAACAAGTTATTACAACTAATGACTTCTAGATTATCTAACCACTAAGTAAGCACTGTACCCATTATACAGGATGTATAATATCAAATAACAATCTCCAGAATTGTTTGCTTTACCATCAAAGTAACAATAATCAACTGATTACATTTTCTGTTATCTTTTCATTTATGAACATTCTAATGCTTCTGATCTGTTTAAGCAATATTCAGAGGTTCAGTCTATCAGGAGGCTTGACTGTGCGATCGGATCTTCTCAGCACAGGTGAATGCATTTCTGTAGCTTGCTCATTGTGATGCTGTACTGGAAGTGTTTCAGATGTTGACTCTGCACAGTCAGTGTCACCTGTATGTGTATTCTCTGCTGTCTCTTTTGTTTTCAGCAGACTTCTCCGGTTTCTCCTCAGGATCTGACCATCTTCTGTCCTGACAGTGTAAGACCTTGGCTTCACCTCCTCCAGGACTGTGGCTTTTTTAGTCCAGGTATTGGAATCCTCAAGTCTTACCGTGTCATTAATGGAGAGTGGTTCTAGGCTTTTTGATGCCTTGTCATAGTTCGCTTTCTGTCTCAGTTTCAGGTGCTTTTGTTTTCTTTTCAGGTACTTTCTCTTGTTTTGTGTTGCCAAGCACGGAAGTGTGGTTTGTAATCTGCGCCCCATCAGTATTTCAGCAGGAGACACACCGTGTTCTAGTGGAGAAGCACGGTAATTCAGCAGAGCTAAATAAGGATCTGATTGACTGTCCACTGCTTTCTTGAGTAGTAGTTTCACAATGTGAACTCCTTTCTCTGCCTTTCCGTTCGACTGCGGATATAATGGGCTCGATGTCACATGTTGAAACCCATATTCCTCAGCAAACTTCTGGAAGTCCCTTCCACTGTAGCATGGCCCATTATCACTGCAAACCACCTGCGGAATGCCGTGTCTCGCAAAGATGGATTTCATGTGTGTTATCACACAAGCAGAAGATGTATTGGATAGCAACGCAATCTCTGGGTAATTTGACAGATAGTCTATCACCAGCAAATAGTTTCTTCCGTCCAGAAAGAATAAGTCAGTCCCAACTTTCTGCCATGGTTCATCCGGTGGATCAGTGATGATCATTGGCTCCTTTTGTTGCTTAGCATGATGCTTCAAGCACGTATCACAGGTTGACACCATCTTGTCGATGTCTGCGTTTATTCCGGGCCAGTAGATTGCAGTTCTAGCCCTTCTTTTACATTTCTCGGCCCCAAGGTGTCCCTCGTGCAGTTTTTTTAACATCTCCTGTCGCAGTGACTGAGGGATAATGATCCTGTCTTGTCTTAGCAGAAATCCATTAACAACACTCAACTCTGTTCTGATGTTGTAGTACTGAGCACACTGTCCTCCAGGCCAACCTTCATTCAGATGTTTGATGACCAATTGCAGACATTTATCTTTTCCAGTCTCCACTGCAATCTGTTTGAGTTTTGTGTCTGTGACTGGAAGAGCTTCAGCTACCATGTTCACATGTTGAGTTACATCAGCCTCTGTGGAACTTTCACAATTTACACTCTGTTCCACAGCTCTGGAAAGAGCGTCCGCCAGAACTAGATGCTTCCCTCGAGTGTACATTAGCTCCATATCATACCTCTGCAGTCGCATCATCATTCGCTGGATTCTTGGAGACATTTGGTTCAAGTTCTTTTTAATGATGGCAATTAATGGTTTGTGATCTGTCTCTGCCACAAATGTTGGTAAGCCGTACACATAGCCGTGAAATTTCTCCAATCCATACACTAAGCCCAGGCACTCTTTTTCAATCTGTGCATAGCGACCTTCCGTCGGAGTCATCGTTCTCGAGGCATATGCGACTGGCCTCCAATTCTCTCCATCCGCCTGCAGTAGAACTGCACCCATTCCATCTTTGGATGCATCCGTCGAGATCTTTGTCTTCTTTGTCGGGTCAAAGAACGTCAGAACAGGCTCTGTGGTGAGGAGAGTCTTCAGTCGTCCCCATTCTTGGTCATGATCAGCTGTCCATTTGAACTCGCCTTTATCGCACAACAGTTCTCTCAAATAAACAGTTTTTGAAGACAGATTAGGTATGAACTTCCCAACGAAGTTGATCATCCCCATCACTCTCAATACCGCTTTTCTGTCTGTGGGTCTGGGCATTTTGAGTATTGCCTGTATCTTACTCTTGTCAGGTTCCACACCCCTTTCAGACAGCGTATCTCCAAGGAACGTGATTTCCTTCGCTCCAAACTGACACTTGTTCCTATTTAACTTGAGCCCATACTTCCTTACACGATGTAGGACGTCCATGAGCCTCTTGTTGTGCTGTTCTATTGTGGATCCCCACAATACAATGTCGTCCACATAAACACGCACACCCTCGATGCCTTCGATTACGTGTTCCATAGCCCTGTGGAATACTTCAGGAGCTGAGGAAATTCCAAACGGCATCCTTAAGAAGGAGTAGCGGCCAAAGGGCGTGTTGAATGTGCAGTACCTCGTGCTGTCCTCATGTAGTTTCAGCTGCCAAAAGCCCTGAGATGCATCCAGCTTCGTAAAAAACTTAGCACCTGCCATCTCACTTATAATTTCCTCCCGTGTTGGAATCTGATAATGTTCTCTCTGTATGTTTGCATTCAAGTCCTTTGGATCCATACAAATACGTAGATCACCATTGGCTTTCTTCACACACACCATTGAATTAACCCACTCCGTAGGCTCTTCCACTTTTTCTATGACTCCCATTGTTGTCATTTTATCCAGCTCTTGCCTCAGCTTTTCACGAAGTGGTGCTGGAACCCGTCTGGGTGCGTGAACTACTGGCTGGGCATCTTTTTTCAACTGTATTTTGTAGGTGAATGGTAATACTCCAAACCCTTCAAAGATGTCTGGAAACTGTTTCACGATTTGTTCCACACTGTTCTGTGTTTCTCCATTATTTATGGTGTATACTCTTCTTACCAGACCCAGATCTTCACATGCCTTATCTCCCAACACAGAATCATGGCCATCTGGAACAACCACAAACATGAGGTAATGTTCTCCGTTTTTAACTTTTACTCTGAGAGTACATGTTCCTTTTGTTGGAATGTTCTGGCCATTATAGGCTTTGAGTTGCACAGTTTTCTGACTTATGCGCGGCTTGATTTTCATTGCTCTGACATCATACTCTGAGATCAGATTGACTTTTGCTCCTGTGTCTAGCTTGAGTGATACTGTTACTCCATTTATTTCCAGAGCAGTCATCCACTTGTCCCGTGCAACACTATTCACATCAGCCTGTTCTGTTCTTTCTTGACTGATATCGGCCTTCTGCACCATTCCAACGAAGAATGTGTCACTGAGGGATGTTTCTTCCACTGCATGCACACGCTCTCTTTGACTTTGTCCACCTTTTGAAAAGCATTGTTTGGCAAAATGATTCTGCCCTTTACATTTAGCACAGACTTTGCCATAAGCTGGGCACTGTTTTGGCATGTGTCTTTTGCCACATCTCTTACAGTTAAACAGTTCTTTCTGCTGTTTCAGTTTACTCATTCCGCTTGTCTGCTTCTCTGTTACTGCAGCTACGGCTGAATTGTCACTCCCGCTCATCTTTGTAAGTTCACCAAAGGTTTTAGCATGCTGAATAGCTATCTCACTGGCCTGACATATCCGCACTGCTTCATTCAAGGTTAGCTCCGTCTCTCTTAAAAGCCTCTCTCTCACTTTTTTATCATTGATGCCGAACACAATTTGGTCACGGACCATTGAATCTTGCAACAGTCCGAAATTGCATGTTTTAGCTTTCAACTTTAAATCAACTAAGAAACTGTCAAACGTCTCTCCTTGTTGTTGTAGACGAGAGCGAAAAACATACCTCTCAAAAGTCTCGTTTTTTCTTGGTGTGCAGTGCACATCAAACTTTTCCACCACCACGTCATATTTGCCTTTGTCCTCGGCCTGTGCAAACACGAGTGTGTTAAACACTTCGATTGACTGAGGTCCCGCGACGGTGAGAAGCAATGCAATCTTGCGTGCATCCGACGCTCCATCCAAGCCCACTGCTTGCAAGTACAGCGTGAATCTCTGCTTGAACATACGCCATTCGTGATCAATGTTTCCAGTCCAGTTTACAGCGTCAGGCGGTTTAACACTTTCCATGACGACTGTCGATGTTGGTGATTAACCCCACTCCTGGTACCATGTAATGTTTCTTATTTCAATGAAGAAACTGTTTGTAAGTAAACTTATCTTTAATTCACTTGCAGGTTGCGAGCAGGAACAGCAACAGCACATGTCATGGTCTAACTCTGTGTCTGTCTATATTTCCGGTAAGTATAATAATAATACTGACACCTAGTGGTTAGTTTCTATATATACAACTATCACTACATGGCTCAGGACATCATGTAGCTAGAATAGCTTGCAAAAGTTGTGACAGATGATGCAGCTTTGCGTTTACCCATCTGAAAAACATAAAAGATGCTTTGACTTAGCGTTAGTGTATTGTCTCAGCTGTAAAAAGTGCTTTCCATCCAATGCAACAAATATTTTAGTTTCCATTAGGCTTATAACTATCTAAACATCAATAAATTGGCTAACTAATGTTGTATTCATACTTTCTTTTTCCCCCTAAAGAATTATGTATCTGATGACCATTCTAACAGAAGTAAAGTGGATAAATGTAGACCTATCTCTCCTGAACATTATCTGGTAAGAATATGATGAGAAAATCCTGGCAAGATATCTATTCTGTATTTAGACAATGGACAACAGATTATAAGGAATACATTTTAAAAAAATGTGTGTGTGATATGTCTGTGCCTAGTCGGTCCCTTTCAGAGGTTGTGTCAGAGGTGGAATGAGGCCGGGGAAGAAAGTCATTGTAATGGGAATTGTGGATCCTCACCCCAACAAGTAGGTCTAACTCATTCTCAGATATGAACAGTAGGCTATTGTCATGATATGAATATACCTCATTCTACTAGCGCTATTGATTCCCAAGCAGTCCAGATAGAAGGGCAGTTATGGCAGGCTTTTGAGATTAAATCCCCGGCCAGTTACTACTGTATACTACTAATACATAAATATATGAGAGAGAGAGAGAGATTGTGCCTTGTTTACAGCTTGTACACCCAATAATAAGACACTTTCCTTGTGTGGGTCTTCAGGTTTGTCATCAGTTTAACATGCGGCTGTGGCACGGCAGAGGACATGCCCGCTAACGTGGCACTGGAGCTCTGCGCCAGGTTCAAGGACCACCAGTTTCTGCGCCAGGCCCGCGTCTCAGGCACCTGGGGAGACACTGAGAGGCTCATCCCCTACTTCCCCTTCATTGGGGATCAGCCGTTCCGGGTACAAACACTTCTTTGTGGCCTTTGTTACATCACTGTTTCAGAATCCTGTAATAAACAGGAGAGGAGTAAACAAGTTAGAACAAAGATCTTTGACAACATTAAAGTGACTTTTTTAAACCACATTAAAGTGATTTTTTTTACATGGAAGTAGTTGTGGAAACCCAAACTGCCAGATTAACTGTTTTCAGAGGATTTATTAGAAGCCAAAGACAGAATGACTTTAAACTTTATCTTCTCTAACCTCAGATCGAGATCCATTGTGAACAGCTGCGATTCCGTATATTCGTGGATGGACACCAGCTCTTTGACTTTTACCACAGAGTGCCAAAACTCCCTGAAATTGATACATTATGGATCAAGGGGAGTGTTAAAATTACCAAACTGGGTTGAATCAAAAAAAGAAAGTTAGCATTGAATGGACCTCACTAGAGTTAAGATCATGCAAGCAATGTTTTCCTATGCATCTTGAGACAAAACAAAAAAATACAAAACGTCAACAACAAATAGCCTTTCAAGCAGCATTGAATCATGCAGCTAATTATGTGTGATTTTGTTTATTCAGAATGGCCTTGAGTTCACAAGGCTTGGACAGAAAGTATAGCCTACTAAAAATGTCCAAACCAGATCATCCATTTTTTGATACTGATGCCCTTGTCTGTAATTGTGTCTGTGTTATGCCTTAATGCATTTACTGGTCAAATGAGACTTAATCAATGTATGTATTTTCATGAATAAGTAAGCAACTGTGATAACAGATTGATGACTAACAATGGACAGTCAGAAAATAGTGGTAGGCAAACAGTTAAATTAGTGGTAAACAACAACAAATATAGTGTGACTTTGATATGATATATCACTGGGTGTGTTTCAACTATGTTTATTTATTAGATAAATAAGTGACTGTTATGGGGCTTGTCCCATCAATCTCTTGGTCTTATTTTAATTGTATTAAATAGTTACGTGTAATTCAGTTGTCTTCACTGTTTAATCGCTACTTCTTAACTGATAATAGTGAATAGGATTTTGAGCTGTATCAGTTACGTTAAGAATGCAGGTAAGTAGCCTTTTTTAAGCATTTGGCAATCATTCTTGTGGACCAGATGGCAGCAACCTGAATGAAATTGTTTACATTATGAAGACACTGACCTGCAATAGGTGAAGTTGATTTGATTAATGATGATTCAAAAGAGTTGGAAATCCCTCCTTGTAGTACGATTTTTAGACCACTCTGGGACTGTTTATGTGGGTCTTCAGGTTTGTCATCAGTTTAACATGCGGCTGTGGCACAGCAGAGGACATGCCCGCTAACGTGACACTGGAGCTCTGCGCCAGGTTCAAGGACCACCAGTTTCTGCGCCAGGCCCTCGTTTCAGGCACCCGGGGAGACACTGAGAGGCTCATGGGGCTTGTCTTCACTGTTTAATCGCTACTTCTTAACTGATGATAATTAATAAGACTTTGAGCTGTATCAGTTACGTTAAGAATGCAGGTAAGTAGCTTTTTTTAAGCATTTGGCAATAATTCTTGTGGACCAGATTGCAGCAACCTGAATGAAATTGATTAGGCTACATAATTAAGACACTGACCTGCAATAGGTGAAGTTGATTTAATGATGATTCAAAAGAGTTGGAAATCCCTCCTTGTAATATGATCTTTAGACCACTCTGGTACTGTTTAGGTCCTAAAGTTTAGGACATACAACGATAAAGACTTACCTTGTCTCCTGCCTCGCAAGCAGTGGGCGAGTCCTGCCTGCCTGCCACACCAAAGCTCTTGTTGCATGCTGGGTAATATTCGACGAGAGAAAGCAAAGTAGGATCATCATAACCGGCTGACTCAACAATAGTTTTGTCTTTAATGCAAACCGTTTCCCAACGTAATGTTTCGCTGGCTATGATCTACATTCTATAGCAAGTGTCTACTTCATGTGAACCATGAAAATGAAGCGTCAAGATAATAAGGTATGATTAATTGTGTGTTTGTGTGCAGTAACAAACCCGGATACACCTGAAAGCTAGCTACTAGCTAACGTTACTGGGCTGCAAACTTGGTAATGATGCTAGCACTAGCATTGGATAGCTAAGAAAGTGTATAATCCTTTCTAAGAAACATAGCGACATAATTTGTTGCAGGCTTAATTAATGATATTGACATTTGTAACCATAGACTGACAACCTCTCTCGCTAAAGCCAACTGTGTGGTGAGCGGGCAATGATGACCTGTGTTGTGTTTTTGCTAGCAGTAGCAGTAATAATAGCTGTAGCTAGTAGGTTTCAGCTAGCCTAGCTAGACTAGCTGTCCTCGCCCAATCCTGTCTGGGCTGGTGTTGGATCTTTAAGGTGTTTTCCGTGGCCTAGCTGGAAAGCAAGCTAGCCAGTTCAGTCTAGCTTGCCAGCTAGCTAGCTCTAATGGTGCTGTAGTACCTGGTTTCATTTATGGTGAGCATAATAATAGTGAGATAATGTTATAATAATATATGATTATTTAGGTAGCTAAATCTACATTTTAAATGCCTAGTTAGATGAAGGTAATAAGTGCGAATGCACACCACATAATGCTAGGTAGTAGCTTCCCCAAGCTAGCAAGCTATTTAGCTCTAGCTAGCTACTGTCTGAACTGAAACTGTCAAACATCACAACAAACTGACAGGAGACCGTGACCATTAGCCTTAATTTGAAGTCTTGACTAGTTATAGCTAAGTTAGTTAACATACCAAGTGGTGGCACAAAAGCTGATGGATAAGTGTTTCATTTCTTTCTTGTTTTTTACTAGCACTTGTTAAGGATTTGAATGTATGTCAGGAAAACATATGGTCCATCATGCTTAATCGCGGTATCGGTAACGTTGATTTGTTTTTCTTCACCAAAAGTTTTAACGTAGCCTAGTTGGTAATGTTGCACTTACAAAATAAAATCAAGCTCCATAGTATTTAGGATCAAAAGTGGAACATTGTAATTTGCATGAAAAGGCACAGAGAATGTACACTATATTATTCCTATTTGGGGTCAATTCAGTCATCCCGTAGTAACGGATGCATGTGATTTTATTCAGAAAACACTAAACCTTGTTTTCTCTGCTTTAACCCAGTTAGAGTGGATCACTTTCTGTTAGGTCTAGCTAAGTTTTCTACTTCCCTCTTAGCACTTGATTACTGTTCATTTGAAAACAATATGTCCACTTTAAGTCCAGAGAGCCTCAGTAATTTAATTTGAGTTAAGCCGTTAGCAACACAATTATAGACAAGGGCAATAGGTAAGGCCCAAGAGTGCCATCAAGAGACCTCTGCCCTTCCAAAAACCTCTCAGATTGCAATGGATTAGTCATTGGTATAGCATTTAGTATCAGTATCCTTATTGTATTCCAAGGATTAACCTGTCCAATTGTGTATTTTTATTTTTATTGCATTTTCCAAATCCTGTAAGGGAATTTAAGAAGTTTTTGCTTCTCGCTGTTCTCCATCATATGAACACTAACACAAGTGCATCTCCCTGTCTTCACAGCGGTACTTGTAACCTCAAGGACGTGTGTGATTGCTTCAGGACCATGGAGCCAGATGTGATACGTATGTACTCATCTTCTCCACCCCCTATGGAGGACGGTGCCGAAGAAGAGGACGATGAGTTTGGTGACTTTGGTGGGTTTTCCGGTGTCCCCAACAGTGTCAGCTTCACAGAGTTTGACACCCCAGCTACCTTCAACCAGAACCAAGCCTTGACCGCCACCTCGCCGCCCGAGCTCCTCAACAACAGAGGTGTGGTTGCAAACTCTAACCTGAGCTGTGGTTCTGTAAGTCGGGGTCCTGCAGAAGACCTCTCAAAGACCAATGGGGTTGTGCCGGGAGGGGATGGCAGTCCTTCTGACCGAACTGTCAACACTGAGGACCTGAAAAGGCTTGCTGACCACTCGCCACCCAACCATCACTTGAATTCTCTGGACCTTGACAGGAATACCCTAACTGACAACGAACCTTCGGATTGCAATGGCGGTGTCGTGGAAGTCCTAACAAATGGCTTTGCCTCTTTCGAAGTGCAGGAAATCCCCTTCTCCTCGCAGCATGCTGTCCACCCTCACCCGAAAGGAACCGCCACAGAGAGTCCAGACGAGTGCCCTCCTAGCCCGGAAGAAGACGATTTTGCGGATTTCGCCGCTTTTTCGAATGCAGACATTCAAGGACACCTCAGCCAGTCGACCAACCCGAGTGAAAACACGGATTGCACAGAGGGGGGCGATTGTCGTGCAGAAGGGGCCTACCGACGGAATTCAAACACGGGGCAGGAGAGCGGCTCAGAGGACATCGTCAGGGACTGCCACGGAACCAACGCAGACACTCCGGGGCCCGATTCCATTTGTCATCCTGCCGCGGCCCCTGACAGACTGAGCAATGGGGACAGGGTTTTTCACACGGACGGCAACACTGAAGATAGGGACGCAGCCTTTGCGCCGGAGCCCTCAAGCTCGGACGCACTTTGCACTAGGGAACCCGTGGCCCAGAATGGCACGGGTTCCGAAGGGTCAGACGAGGCACTCATCGAGGAGAACGGAGTTTCGCCAGACGCTGGCGGAGACGGGGAAGGAGAGCAAGCGGACGAGAAGGGTTCCGGAAACGAGACGGAGACGGAGACGGAGACGGAGACGTCGTTCGGACGTCCGCTGTCGACCGAAGCCCTAGAGGAGTATGGGGACATGAGCACTACGGGTTCGGTACCGTCACCACCCCTGCAGGAGGAGATGGCCACCCCCGTCGGCCACAGTCAACTGGCCGAGGACGACGAAGACTTTGGAGACTTTGGGGACGTGGGCTCGTTCGGCGGACGGGGTTTCGCCGATTTCGAACAGCCCGAGATGCAGGAAGACCGTGTTTCGGCCGGCTCGAACGCTGTACCCGCGCAGGAACTGGGGGACGATGAGGACTTTGGCGATTTCGATAGCCCCCAAAACCCTCCCGTCGACAAGGACACGGAGGACAGGGAGGAGTTCCCCGATTTCCCCGGCAGCGACAGTTTTGCCGATTTTAGCTCGGCCGCCGTCGCCGGGGACACCAACGCCGGCTGGAACGCCTTTCACGAGCCAGAACAAGGTCAAGGGGAGGGAGACTCCTGGGCGGCGTTTGGGGGGGAACAGAGCGCCGCGCCGTCGGAGAAGAGGGAAGACGAGTGGCAAGAGAGCGGCGCTGGGACATCTTTTCCATCCGTCAGGGATGACACCAGTAGGAGGGAGAGTCTGTCGGTGAGTTTTTTTTGGCTTGCGTAGCTGGAATGCTTTTGAGCAACGCTGGGGAGGACTGTCTTCCTTTCCAGTGAAGCTGAGGTTTCATGTCGCTTTACTCAACCATCCTTGCTCCTGGGCGCTCGAAAGGCATGTCTGACACACTTGATGACGTTTATAACCGAAGCACAGGGCCAACACCTGCCCTCCTCCTCCCCCCCCTTCCCTCCCTCAGGAATGTAAACTGGCAGGGTATTCCAGACCCTCAAGTAGATTAAACCATTTCTCTTTATCATTGAAATACATGTTTGGTCACTTAACTAAAAGCAGTGGCAGCTTCTGCCCGTTGCGTGAGCCTCCATCCTCGCTAATCATTGTGGAAATGCGCTCATATCGTGGGCTATGGGAGAGGACGAATGTGTCAAAGTCTCCGAAAGGACCAAATGCTGTGTGCCTGTTCCATTCTTAGGCATCGTTGTCCTGCCGCCTGGAGAAGCTCTTTCAGGCCACCTTCCCAGAGACACCTGTCCCTCTGGTGGGGGAGGAGGTGCTGTCCCTGAAGACCCGTCTGGAGCCTCCCGAGAGGTTACAGCAGGAGGAAGATGGGAAGGGCAGCGCCACAGATAACAACAGGTGAGCGAGATCTTTCCCGTGGTAGCCCCGGTAACATTTGATATCCTCTCTGTCCAAAGCACAGCGTCGTGCGATTTCCGGGTCGTGTCGGAAGTTGTTTGTGACTCTGTGGTGCAAGGGGTATGACGTAGTTGTAGTTGGGGGGTCATCACGTTGGCGGTATTGACTAGTCCTCCATCGCTTTGGAATCCTGACGAATCTGATTTCCGCGTCTGCAGGAGATTGTGGGACGTGTGGAGGCAGCTGCAGGACATCCACAATTCCTTTGGTCTGAGGCACCAGTGGGGGGGCTCCCACAGCAACAAAACCCTGCTCTGTTCTCTGGGCATCGACACCAGGAACATTGTGAGTTGTGCTGGCAGTCATCCGATTCACTCTCTCCGCCCTTCCTGTGACCTTGTTTAATTTATGAATGTCTCAGCATTGGCGTGCAGCCCAAAACTATTCTGAAAGGACACCTTAATATCAGTCATCTGTGTCAGTTGTAGCTTATCAGTTACACGAGCAGAGCAATGTTTTAATTTCCCGTTTGTCCAAATAAATCCTTGCAACCGTGGGCTTTTTTTAAGGCCCTGTTGATTTTTAAACACCAACTCTGTTGGGATACAATCAAAGAGTCGCTAAGGTTATGGTTAGTGGCAGGTTCTTGATCATTATTAGTAATGTGTACTGTAACTTTTCTCTTTTGTTTCCTCCACAGCTGTTCACAGGTCAGAAGAAGCAGCCAGTGATCGTCCCCATGTATGCTGCCAGCCTGGTGAGTTGACCCTGTGTCTAGACTCTCTGCTCGGAACTGAAAGACAAAACCAAGGGGTTCATTTATCAGTTATTGATCTCAAAACGTCAACTTTAGTCACTGACAATGGCCGGGTTTCCCCGATTCGTTAAGAAGCTCTTAACGCTAAGAGCTTCTTATGAACGTTCTTAAGAAGCTCTTAGCGTTAAGAGCTTCTTTACGAATCTGGGAAACCCAGCCAATAACGGTATGTTAAGCCTGACTATGAATTGTTTGTTTTCCCACTTTTGCAGAAGGACACATATCCACTAACCATATGTTATATAATGCTCATTTACATGTATATCTTGCGAAAGGAACCGTCATTTAATTACATGACTTTTCTTCAGCCGGCCTCATACCTACTGTGTTAACACCAGTGGTGCATGGCCTGATTTGTGTCTGCTAACATTTCGGCATGAATAAAATGACAATCCCCTTTTTAATACCCTGATATTGAAACCCCGTCTTTCTCTATAAACCATAGGGCATGCTGGAACCCACCAAAGAACCTGTGAAACCCATTTCGGCCGCTGAGATGATTGCGTCCATAGCACAAGCGCCTCCAGCGGCCCCTGAGATAAGCACCTGTCCCCCGGACACAGCGCAGGTAGCCCAAACAATCCAAGGGCCCGCAGCTGAGCAAGACATTTGAGTTCACCTGCCCGACTCATGCATGCTAGAATTGTTGATCCATGATTACATATGAATGACGATTAAGTGAAGGAAGTTACCGTGTGTAAATACTGTATATTTAACATACTGTACAGTATGTCCTTTTCACAGAGTAGCCCGTTTGCAATAGTTTTGACAGCACATTCTATGTGAAGCTTAGCTACATCTTGAAGTGGATTTACAGTGGAAATCAGATTTGTGCAATACCCTGCACATATATAAGTCGATGATTAGCTGTGTTCCATAACCAAGCGCTTGCCACCTTCCTCACGGCCAACGCCCATTCCCCTCTTGTCAGCAGGAAACACTCCCGCCCGTCCAGTTTGACTGGAGCAGCAGTGGCCTTACTAACCCCCTGGATGGTAGGTCCCTCCCCTCAAACCACCTCCACAACCCAATGCCTTGAAGGTTTCCCCCCAGGCTCCTGACAGGAGTCCAACCAGTCTATTCTCTCCACCACTCCTTTATTTTCTTTCTGTGCTGGCTTTTTCTTTATATTCATAGCACAGTCATTTACTAGTCTCCATTTTGTCGTCACTCCCTATGCTCGTTAGTCCCTGTAACTCAAGGTAAAGATAATAAATGTCAAGTGGATTGCTTGATGAAGTTGTTATAAAGAGACTAATCAAAGAGACCGATTAAAAATGAGAAGTGATTGTGTTTAAAACAAGGGTGACTTTTGATGGAGTATTGCCTACGTTTTAATTAGTAATATAATGTGATTTTTGGCATTAGTCCTTTGAGTTGATTGATGTTTATATCCATCTCTGAATTTGACATCTCCACTGTTCATCAAACCATTTCCTTATGACTGCAGTGAAAGCAGCTGTTTCCCCAAACCGAATCTCACTCCCTCTACCTTTCTCTCACTTGAACTTGTCAAATATTGAAAACCTCTTAATGACATACTATGCAATACAAATCACCATTCGTTATTTTTACCATCCACGGCGAATCACCAATCCCCCCCCCCCCCAAAAAAAAAATCTTCCAGAACTCACTTTTGTAATTAACAAGGCTCCATTTCACGCCACTTAAACTCCCTCTTCGACTAATAACAAGCAGCATGTCTTCATGTGCGTCTCTTCTCTGACTCTTCTCCGTTTGTTAACCCTCTCCCGCCTCGGCCCGCCATGTTGAATGTCAAGCGAGCGGAGGCTCCTCTCTGCTCAACCTCGATTTCTTTGGGCCCGTGGAGGACTCTGGCTCTAGCGGCTCCACCTCCATCCCAGGTCAGCAGCACAGGATTCTCTTCCCTGGCAGCCGGGGTGAAATACATGGATGACATAACGTGTAAATACCTGAAAGTATTTGAGGTGCGTGAGGGTCTGTCACACGCATAGAGATTTTTCTGGACAGTTCCGATTTGGGTAAACCGAGCACCGAAAATATTTGTTAAGTATTTGCAAGTTGTATTTGAGCTGGGTCAGAAGTCCCTTCCTTTCCTTTTCTCTACTGTTTCCTCTTGTTAATGATGAATGTTTTTTTCCAATTGACTGACTCTTCTTTTGCCTGCTTTTTTTTTCTTCTCCAAATCAAGCCCATTCTGTTTTTATCGGTTGGTCTAACAGATGGAATAAGACAATGCATGGATGACGGGGTGGCATGATCATGAGGCTTTCAGTAGCCAACTCATTTAATCCCGAGCGAGGAACTTTTTAAACAAAGTCGCTTTTAGCAAGTTATTTGATCTGCTCAAATGTTTTTCAATTCCATTTAGTGCGTGTCTGTGTGCATGTGTGTGTTTGCTTGAAAAGGAGTTGACCCGGAGCTGTATGAGTTGACCACAGCCAAAATGGATCCCAGTGGCTCTGGAAGCCGAGTGGCAGATGCCTTTGCCCGCCTTATGTCCACCATGGATAAAACCAGCACCTCAACAAGGTGGGTGACCGTTAGAATAGCATGTCACGGTAGACAAAGAGAGACATGAACAGACCAATCAATGGTCTGAAATGTGGTCTGAAATGGAATTGATTTGATTGGTTGTCTAATCCCTCAAATTTGCTGTCCGAGTGTCTCAGACTTTGCATATGGGATATGCAGTGATAGCTTAGGTGTGGGGGTTTTTTATCGACCAAAGGAAAAGGGGTCAGGGATAGTTTTTGTATGGCCAAAACAAATGCCCTATCTTTACACTGAGATGTTGAAACACTAGATGGAGCCTTTTTTCAAAATCCACAATTTTGCACACCCTAACTTTAACTACTATTACATTTACATTGAGCTGGAGGGCCAAAGTCCAGCCTACACTCTCTCAGCCTGTAAGCCCAGATAACTTATCTATTTAACATGGCCATAACATCATCGCTTGCATCAAAAGGAAATGGTTTAGAAGCACAGGTCAACAATCTTGTTTTCTTTTCTCAACAGAAAACCCCGGAAAGAGGAGAACTTGAGTGAGGAGGCGGCGAAGGTGATTGCGTGTCTGCCTGACCTGTCCTTCATGCAGGCCAAGGTCCTGATGTTTCCCACCACGCTTACACCCCTGGGCTGCTCAGAACCCATGTCGGACTGACCCCCCCTCCCCCCTCAAAACTCCCCCAAAAGCCCTCCTCCTCCTCCTCCTCCTCCATCACCACCTTGTCGCTTCCTGTCGTTTGCTCTTTGACTTTACGGTGGCCATCGTCGTTTACCCGTCGTTCCTTTTTCTCAACTTTTTTTATTTCAGTCGATTTTTAATCATAATTTTTTTTTTTATCACCTTGTCCATCAATATTGGAAATGGCTTTGTCAGACCTGGAACAGGCCAAGCCTGTGAGCAAGCTGCATTAATAGTAGGAGTGAAAATATTATTTACAGAGATGTTAGTTTGTTTGTTAATTTATAGATCAAGGTCCTAGAAAAGGTGTATCATTTATAATAGGAGAATCAATGTGTATATAATCAGGGACTATTAGAGATTTTTTGTTATTCTTTTGTGCTGGGAGTGTATACATGTTTGTCTTTGTGTGGAAAATGAAACACTGGTTTAAGTTCTTCAAGCAAAGGTCAAATAAATTAAAATGGAATATATACAACTTATATACTTATACAAATATAAATATATAAATACATAGATATATAATGACTTGAAACCACACTGCCTGCAAAATCCAGCTGAATGTTTTACCCATTGTTAATAGCCTTAGTTTTTCTTTAGTCATTTTACATAGGGCCTAGATTTTTAACCCATATTTCTTAACCCTAAGGCTAAAATGCGCTGTTGTTCCAGTACACCCGTTGGTTACTTGTGATTCAATTGTAGCCTCCCATTACCAGTCAGTCGACAACTATGACATTGTCAGTTGGCTGTATTTTGTGTTAGTATATATATTTTTTTATAATCAATTTTTGTTTCCCTCTTTCCTTTTCAATTTTTTCTTTGGGGAGGTGAAAAGAGGGATGTTTATGGTTTTAACCACTGACAAAAAACACTGAACGAATTCTGACATCAGTAGCTGATTGGAGGTAGATGTACATCATAAGGGAATTATGGGACCAATTTCTGCTTCCATGTGTTCAGTTACAGTTATAGTTATGAAGTGCTTTTTGTGGTTTCGCTGTCATTGTCTATTCCCTTTTCTTTATTTCTTTTGCTATTTGTTATGTTGTACCACTCAACCTGTTCCCAGGAGGATTTTGCACATTGTAAAGATGAAATGGATGTAATCATAGTTCACTGTGGCTTTAGACTGTGTACAGTAAAACTATGGACTGTAAAATGTATGGGAAAATTCCTATGGAAAAAATGAATCACGTGATGAGCCTGTAAAAAGGTTAACATGCATGCCCGGGTTCTTTTCAGACTAAGTGTGTAAATTTACTTTTAGTGTACACAAGAAATTAAAATAATTTAAGAGAAATACGGCATTGTTGTCATTGCATTAGACTATGTATATATATAGCAGCTATTCATTTCTTGTTTCTCCCTTCTTACATCTTTAAAAGGGTCATATAATGATTTTATAGGGTATTTCACACTGTTCCTTAAGATCTCCTAGTAAGATATGTAACATTGGTTGGGCTGAAAATGGCCTGGGTGCTGTTTTATGTGCCCTAATGCAACCCTGTGAAATAGCCCTAAAATGAAACTAGGTTCTCCCTTTTGTGGTATGCTCATGAATATTTAGATAACCTGCACACTGGTTAGTTTACGTCAACTTGTGTTTTTTTTGGAAACCGCCCATTTTACAGCTGCAGTTTCAAATTGTGAGATTTGCATAGGAAACAGGTCTCAATGGACTTTGAGGTTCACTGTATGTCTTTTACCTACCAAACTGTCGTTATTCAACTATGACAAGGTAAACTCGGTTTTGCATTCAATGACCCTTTTCAAAGTGTCTGGGACACTTTCACAAAAACATCTACATAACACACAGGTGGAGTTGGCAACAATTTCCTCTGGGAACTCAACATGGGGAAATTCAATGGTGTGGTAAAGTTATACCGTACACCCCTACACCATACTACAAATAATACTATCACTGTGCTATGAAATACATGTTTTAGTAACGTAGTACAGTGAACTTGAGATATTGGCAAAATCAAAGGATCGGGAGAATGGTTCCATTTGCACCTCCACAGGAGTAATACTACAACACACTTTCCTTTTTTTTCAATTTATTGTAGAAAATAAAACTACAAAAGTGTAATTGCATCAAGGTAGTATGCACATTGTACATAATTTTTTTGACAAATGAATATATGTTGCATAGAACAAGGCACAGATTCAAAGTCAGCGGTAAAGCCCAAGAATTCCTGATTTCTCTCCCACATAAGAAAATGTTCCACAGCATGTCATTACACACACTATACACTTGTCTATATTTCTAGCTGAATACGTTCCATGTTCTGTACAACCCAAAAATGTTAGTGTCATGTTAGAATAAATATATGTACACTGTAAATGCAAGGTAATAAATAACTTCGTAATACTTCAAATAAAATTAATGAACCATTTGTAATTTCTTGGCGGCAATTCTGAACTGTAAAAAATGAGACTAGTGTAGAAATCCTATTTTGATCAAATTCCAAATAATTAAAAACATAAGGCATAGACTGACAACAACCGTGTCAAAAGTTTGATTAAATAACTGAACTTTTAAAATAATCGATGGATAAAATGTAGACGACAGCATTCAGTGTTAAAGTAACACTTCAACAATCAAGATAAGACAATTCAGTCAAACATCTTGCATCGTATCAACTAATAACATCTATTTCTGACTAAATAGTCATCAAATATTTTCTAAGTCATGACAAATTTCTTTAGCCTGTTGAAATGACAACATTGAAGTATTTAAGCCATATTGCAAAATGTATTAACCAATTCAAACATCAAGCGACCTTAAGCACATGCTTGCAGTGCATTAAGTGCGTTAAAACTGGCTTGGTTTAACTGAAGCGCTACAAGGTTATAATGCATACTGCATATGCAAAAACACCCTCCTTAGCCTTAGAATTTTGGATGCAACTGCTCGATAAGAAATACTGCATTCCCAGAGTGAGCTGTGCTTGTATGCATTATGGAAACAAAAGTCGCTGAGAAACTGAAAGCAGAATGGTGGGACTCTGACACTCTAAGGCACTCAGACAGTAATAAGAAATGCGTTCCATACATTCAAAATCAGTTTTTCCATTCTGGAAAGCAAGCTTGTTGTTTTGCATGCACAGTGTAGTCAAAAAATAAAAAATAAAGACTCAAGATGATGACATTGTTTTTACAATTTACGGACATGAGTATAAAACTGTACAGGGGGGAGGGACTTTTTTTAGTAACCTTGAAAGGTGACATTTGTTTTGGTGTATCAAACTGTCACTCAAGACCCCACCAGCACTTCCATGATGTGGTCCAGCTCAGCGAGGTCCATTTTGAACGTCTGGTTTTGGGACAGAGGGGAGGGCGAACTCCCCCCTCCCCCGCCAAAGGTAGATATGGTCTTGACAAGGTCATCTGTAGACGCCACGGGGGCCATTTTGGAGTTTGGGGCTGAGCCGCCGGGGTTGAAGTCATACATGGAGGTGTCGATGTCCGTGAACAGAATGTCGTCCAGGGCAAAGTCTGTGAGGAAGGCCCCGGAGGAGGACGATGTGTCTGTATTGCTGGGTGGAAGGGGCTCGGCGGCTTTCGCAGCGCTGCCTTCCTCCTGCATAAGCGGGTTTGGACCCCGAGGGCTCGGGGCTTTCCCCTCATCCTTCATGTTTGTTGCCACGGACGCTACCCGGGTAGTCTGTGAGGGAGCGGAGGGAGTGGGGAGGGAGGGGGAGGTAGCGGAAGTCGTCAACGAGGTCGGGCACAGCTCCTCGATCTCTTCCAAGGCCGAGGCGAAGCTGTCTTTGGGCGACGGCAGGGGCGGCGGCCTGGGAGAGGAGTGGGGGTGGAGGCCGGGGTGGGGCGAGGACGGCGGCAAGGCGAAAAACAGAGGCGGGTCGTCCTCCAGGAGCGAGGCCGGGGTCAGGCAGGCGTCGAGCGGCGACAGGCCGGGCAGCGATGAGGAGAGGACGCCGCCGAAGGGCGAGTGCGGGGCTTCGTGGTAGCCTTCGTCCTCCTCCATGGCGACGCTCTGCGTGGCGGGCGCCACGGAGAAGAAGAGCGCCCTCAGGCCGCCCTCCTCCTTGAACTCGTCGTGGATGCGGCGGATCATGTTGTTGATCAGGACACGGCGCTTGAGGCCCGGTTCGGCCGCTGTACGGGGCCCGTACAGCTTCATCAGGGAAATGTTGAGGATGGTCTGCCGCTGGAGGGTGTAGGACGCCCTAGATGGTCCACCACCCCCCGCTGCCAGAACGTTCCGGCCGTCCTCCAACTCATCCTCTTCCAGTTTGCGCTTCGCACCGTTACCCAACATATATCTGTGGGCCAGAAAGGAGCTTCGTCAGTCAAATATATTAGTTTGATACAATTATCATTTACTCGTTTACTCGTAATGCATCTACAGTACATACACTACGGTGCTGTACGTTTCGCCTCATTTGGAAAGTTTGTGTTTTGCCCCTTTTGTGACTTTTTGGATCAAAGTTATGATTGGGATCTGGAAGGAAATATGCCATCCCAGGATAATGTGTACAAAAAAATTAAGGCTGCATATTATGAAATTAACAGTGAAGTCAACAAAATTTGACAAATAGGACCTAACCATGTCTGATTTACAGCTGCCTTCCAGACACCAACAAACTATTGACATTGATATTGTCACTGACACTGACACTTTATTATCAGAACATTCCTTTAGATAAGACAGTACGTGACATACAAGTCAAGTTACATTTCAAGTTGTCATTTACGGGAACCTCAAGAGTTTTCCACAAGTGAGACGCTACCGAGACAACTGATAGGAAAGAGATCTTGACAGTTCAACGCGAGGCTCAAGGAGAAAAGCCCCTTTGTTCACGCGCCCTTTTCGGCAAAAACAGCTTTAGTGGAACTCAAACATCTAACGTTCCTCATAGCGAAGTTTCCTGGAAGTCGGGCCCGTTTCCTCCACAAACACAAGTGACAAAAAGTGAGACTGTCGAGCAGACACAGCCGCTGACACTGTGTGTGTGTGGGTGTGTGGGTGTGTTGGGGGGTGGGGGGGTTTAGAGGTGGGTTTGAACATCAGCTGACCGGCTCCCGTGTGAGGTGGAGTCAGCTGACTTCGTGGGTGGCAGACCTCCCCCTCCCCCCCCCCCCCCACACACACACACTTGACTCAATCAGAACACAGGACACATGTCAGCACAGGAAATGTTCGGCTTCCGTCCAAACGACGGGAGCGCTCGGATCGACACGTCGCCTCAAAGTTGTTGGTCAAATATGGGCATATTCAAGACACCAGCGCCACCAGAGGTGGACTGTCTAACGCAAGGTGAAAACATTGCTCAATGGATTATTATATCTTATTTCCTCCAAAAACCACCATAAAGATTCCCTACATCACACGTCTTGCCTCCTGGAGCCTTTTAACATCCCCAATCAAAGCTTAACCCGTTTTGTCTGTGATTTATCACTCTCATTTTGTGTCAAGTGTCCTCAGGCAAAGAAAGGAGGGAAATCCACAGTAAAGATAGTAAAAGATAATACTCTGATGCACAACCCACAAGACCGTACACTAGGCCAAGCTAAACTGTCACCTAAGATGGAGTACACCTCTCCCGGAGAGCTTTGTTTCAGCCATGTGTAATTCTATCCCACTGCACAAACTGAGCAGGCTGTTAGAGTTTGCCTCTTGACTGGTTGGGCAATGTGCTGCCATTGTGAAAGCCAGAGAAAAAGACAAGATTCGGGACTCCTGTTTCATAAGCCTATTTTTCTTCTGCTGCATACCTATATCTCAGTGTGAACGTGCGTGTGTGTGTGTGTGTGTATGTGTGTGTGTGAGAGAAAGAGAGACTATTTGAAAGCCTCACACACACCAATCTTGGACTCTGAATACTGTGAGCACGGCACACCAAATACCCCTAGGCCACACACACACACACACACACACAGGAAGTGCAAGCGCTGCCGTGGCAAGATCCACGCTCGCCTGTTACCATGACGAACATGGTCAGCTGGGAATCCAGAGAGCCAGTGAGGGAGGGAAGGAGGGAGGAGGGAGGGAGGAGGGAGGGAGGATGGACAGATGAGAGAAGGAGGGGGAGGGGGAGAGCTGGAGTAGAGAGGCAAGAAAGAACAAATTGTTTCTCCATTCCGCCTGCTATAGCCGGTGCCGCAGCTTAGGGATGAAAGTGAAGGTGAGGGCGAGTTCCGCACGCGCGCGCGAGAGGAGCAGTGTGACGTTCACACGGTGTAGGCTACACTGTGCGGTAGACGTCTTGACAAAAATACCAATCGGGACATATCTTCCACGTACCTCCCCCATCCCAAAGCATTATTCATCCACCCCCCCCCCACCCCCACCCGCCCCCCCTCCACTGCTCCGCTCACTCATTCTTTTCACACGTGGGGCCCTTCGAGGTTGCCATCTGCTGACACTGTCTGAGGATGGGCGATGGGTGGGGAGATAGAAGGATGGATGGAGATAATAGAGTGGACTGGGCTAACAAAGAAAGTGAGGATGGGAACGTGAAAGAGAGAGTGATACAGAGACAGAGAGAGAGACAGAGAGAGAGACAGAGAGAGAGACAGAGAGAGACAGAGAGAGACAGACAGAGACAGAGAGAGAGACAGAGAGAGGGGGGGAATCAGATTGAGGTTAAGACAGCCATTGGCTGTCCATAGGGCGAAAGGCTGCAGCGGCATCAGAGCTAAGGAGGCCACATACCTTTCTTTTGACCAAAACAATAAGGAATGGTGTCCGGTTACAACACCATTACTGCAACATGGCGAGTCCCCTACCCCATCTCCATACCCCGCTCAAGGCCTCAACCAGCTTACACCAATGGCACTCGCGCACCTCTTTCAAATGTCCCTGTGTGAACTCCCCTCGAACCCCCGGAACGTGTGCATTCTCACACACCGCCATATCAATAATCAGCCGTTAACGCAGCACGCCTGGCGCGCTCCATCGGAACGCTTCATCTGTCCTGAACGACAGCGAAGTGTCACTTGATTCTCCTCCAAAAGGAGGTTGGAGCGCTAGGAGAAGGCCGTATCCCCACCCATCTCTTGCCGTGCAGGCCTTGTCACCCCGAATAGGTGGCCTGTAGATCTCTTTGATCAAAGACAAAGAAATTGTTTATGGCACATTTACTAAGCAATTCTGGCACCTCGCGGTACACAGCCGTGCAGCACAGTCTGAGAATTAGTCATCAACGCTTAATAGTCGTTTTTCCACACTACCTGCATGTACGCTGAGCAAGCATTTTATTTTTGTTTTAAATGTGCCCCAAGGTTCCTGGAAGAGGATAATCCATACCAGTTAAAGAAGACAAGGATCACTGTTAGGCTCTGGTCATGCGAGAAACCACAGTCAGAAGCCAGGCAGACTGGCATTAGGTTTTGTTTGCCCAGGTTGCTCGTGCAGGCAAGTGGGTGCTTGTAGACCTGATTTATTGGGACGTGTTTGGGAGATGGTGAGTTAGTTTGATTGATTGCAGAAAGGAGGGGCTTTCAGAGCCAATTTGGCTGAAATGTTTAGGTGAACTTCCTTTCTTGTCTTTAAGAAATGAAAAAAGGAACAAACACATTACTGGAAACTGGGGCAGCCAGCATGAGGTTGAAGGAAGGTGGACTTTAGTCACTAAAAGTGAATGCTTTAATAGGCTTTCCTTCCCCTTAGCTAAGAGTTACTGTATATTGTCATTTGGCCATCTTTGTAATGTTCCATTGACAATGTCAGTAATTAACAATGATTTCCTAATTCAAGATCAGATTACTGATGTCTTCAGTCTGCATTGCTATTTCTTGCAGCAGGTCTAACATTGTTAAAATATGCCATATTTCCAAAGATTAAAATTGAGTTTGACAAAAGTCTAAGGAAAAGGCACTAAGTCAATAGTTCCTCTAAGAATGCAGGATCCACAGTTGTTTTGCTGTAAGGCGTGTCAAATTGTTTGAGAATGTATACAAAGGCTTACGTAAACCTTAATTTTTGTGGGTTTTAAGTTACCTAACTTTCAGCCTTATACTTTCGCTTCCAGAATCCATGGCTCATTAAAAAAAGACTACTCATACTGCAATACTCAAAACGTAACAAGTCTGTCAATATCTTACAACTATGACACATTGTGGACAAGTCTCAAATGTGAAAAAAAACACCCCCCAGCCTTACCTTACATAATACTCACAAAGTAGCAATTGTACTAAGACCCACATGGACTTCAGTTCTCACTGAACAAAGTTGCACTGGCGATAAGCCCCTCCTATTGCTCGTTTAAATGGCCCCAACAAGTTATCATGTCGTTGTTGTAGGCCAACATGAGTCCATTATGAAAACCGAAACTACGGTGTGCGTGGGTGTCACCATTGTCACCCCGTCATTAAAAAAAATACTTCCAGTGAACAGGAATGATTAAGGCTGTGAGTAGACAAATACAGTAATTTACACAAATACCCATCTGCACTTGTAGCCTACATCCATTATTAACTTCTGGCTTAGTAGGCATGTCTTAACGGACGGTTTCGAATTTTTGTAGTAGGCAAGCTTAATCATCTCAATACATGAACTGCTGGTGACCCATCTCGAAACCTGTCAGAGCAGCTGCCCCCAACCTCCAAAGCCAAACGCCACAGATATGGGCTGTGATGGGGGCGCCATAGCCTACTCACCGCCACCTGCCACAAAGTACTCAAACGTTCGCTCTCTGAACTGGGGGCCATGCCTAACAAAATGTTTCGAAATGAGAAAACTGCGGGCGCACAGATGTGTGAAAATGTTTAAACAGTGAAATAATGTGTCATTATGGCCAATATCTGTAAAACCTGACAAAAGCTGCGCTTGTGCAGTTACACGAATGCTCAAGACAACAGCCCAGCGATAAAATGCGACAAAATATTTTTGTTAATTGAGAAACAAAATCTAATGTGTTAACTTCTTCAAATATAGGCAGCCTGAACATATATAACATTTCGTTATGGCGAACTATGTTTCATTCGAGTGAACAGTAGCACAAGCAGTGAAATCATTAACTTACCACATGTACTTCCAGCAAGGGATTCAAATCCGGCATTGGGGTCAATGTGACGCCAAGAACAAATATATGGAAAGGAAAGATGGACATCGAACTCTTCCTGTCGCTCTACACTTGCATTATCCTCGGTGTTCTCCAGACAGTCGCGGATCTTGACACAATGGCGAGCTACCGGAGGCCGAGGAGATCAGTCACCGACCACCACCGTTCACAGAACAGCAGGCACTGAGTATGACGTAAAGTGAAGTTACGTTCTCAACCGACTGTGCTTACTTCGATAAGATCCGCCTCTTCTTCACTTACAAAAATATTTCCTTAAACATTAAAATTGCTTGGAATCTTTCGTTGCTTAATCTCAAATCAGTGTAAGATCTTTAGAACGTATATTTCCAAACATATGAAACCTGTAATTCAGCACAATCGTTTGTCACCAAGGCTTCCTTACGAGTAGGCTATCCTACCAACAACACCCACTGCAAGTGTGCAACCACAAATATGCAAAGCATCCAAGCAATTTAACTTTGGACATCTTGGTATTAAAAAATCAAGCTCTCTTTGTCAGCTTGAAGCATTATATGCTTTAAGAATTACCATATTGTAATTTACAAGATGCCTGTGTAGCACCTAAATCCAGGCATAAAAATCAATATTTAAACTAATTTACTAAAATCATTACTGAACATGGCTATAGAAGATGGTCCATTCTTCCTCCTATGGTGACATACTTGCCTTGTAAACAGCAAAATATCAGGAGACAATTATATCAATTTTTTTTAAAGTGTTTTTTTTTTTTTTTTAACATTTCTTAGAACCAATGGGAGCTAATACAGAATGAAATGGGCATCAAAAGGGCTGGTTACAAGTATTAAAAAAAACAATGTATGGGGACACTTTTCAGTTTGGAAAGAATGACGTGATAATCCTACTCCATTCTCAGGCAGCTGTTCAGTAGTATGGTGGTTACCCCCAAGTTAGGCCGAGCATGACATAATTGCCACCAGATGGCAGGAATAAAAAGCAGTGGATTTTCCAACACCAGCCAGCAGCTGATTCCCCTCACAGAGGTAGGAGATGTGGTAATTCCATCTGTGACCAAGGATACACATCATCCACTGCTCTTGCGGCATCCCATATGACAGAAGATACAAGATCCTAACCCATCAGATATAGCGTGCAATACCGTTTATGATAGAAACCACTGGGAATTCCCTGAGGTCTAAGTCATGCTGGATGGAAAATTGTTTGATGACAAAGGTTGTTCGTTTTGCTTGTGCAGAGTAACAAGAAAGTACCACCAAATCCCTAGGCCAGAAGTGTTTAGCTTTTGCAACTACTGTGCAATTGGACTTGTCTTACAAACTGTGCTTTGATAATTACCCCCGCTAATTCAACACAGTGAAGGACACCAGCTGAGGTGACAATGCCAGACACTGGTGGAAAGACGCAACAGCCAGGTCTGAATCCTCTGTCTTGTAGGCAGGGGCGAGAGAGAGGGCATTGGGGTTGCCACAGCCAGAGCCTCTCTCCTATTTTTGGGCTTGGCACCGGTTCAGATAGACAGTTCTGCTGGGGCTCGCGTGGTCATGGTCACCTTCTCATGTTTCACCATCCACCCACAGACCTGACTGAACAGAGGGGCTTTAGGACCATAATTCAGGCCCAATCAGAGGTCCCACTGCAGGAAATAGACATCTTGTTACGCGTGGCTTGTAATTACGCATGGAAACAACTTTATAGGCTTGAGTGAGCAATGGAGGTCTCGGGGTTACCTCTGAATCGACCGATCCGAGAGCAATTGAATCTAAACAACTTTGGTGGAACCCAACTGGACTGGAGGAACGGGGAGACAAAAACCAAGATGTGGAGTGTGATTGGTTGTACTATTAAGCAACTGGAAGCAATTTTAATTAAGCATAGTCTGAAAAGGAGGAGGGGGGGGGGGGAGACTTCAGACTAAAACATGAGTGAATTTATTTCCCCAAGATAGAACTGGTTTGATATTTGACAAGTCCTGAGTTAGTTTGACTGTAAATGCTTGAGCCCCTGCCACAGAGACCTCTGGTGCCTGTTCCACCACACAGAAACGCACGACTGGCACAAAGCACTCTTTTTATTTATCACGTTGCCACGGAAATCGAGGCAGGCTCCCTTCCCAAATTCCCCCTCCATTGGTACAGATATGTAGACTCCAACTAAAAAAGAGCCACGGAGGTTTGGAATTAACTCAGCGGGTCAGATGGCTGAGAGGTTCGGGAATTGGGCTATTAATCAGAAGGTTGCCGGTTCGATTCCCTGGCCAAATGACGTGTCCTTGGGCAAGGCACTTCACCCTACTTGCCTCGGGGGTAATGTCCCTGTACTTACGGTAAGTCACTCTGGATAAGAGCGTCTGCTAAATGTAAGTGTAACTCTTGAGAAACCCTGCACCCACCCTCCTCTCCATCCTGCACCGGGAGAACATTTAAGGGGCCCACGCAAGGATAAGAAAATGAGCGACAGTGTTTTTTAAACCTAGCTCCTGTGTGACAAGCATCCATTAATCCCCTTGTGTTTTTTCTCTCTTTTTCTCTAACCTGGTCCTACCACCTATCGTTGATTTAGTTTGACCAAAGCAACTGCTGTGAATTCAGGCCAAGGAATGAAAATAAAAGTGTGTATCTTTAGAAAGTTGGGCATGAAGGTTAAAAGTAGAACAGTCTTTCGTTTAGCAGCCAAATTAAAATAGAAACAGACTTGACAGTACATTTAGATAGCATGTATTGTTCTAGAAATACAGTACAAATATTTTCCCTGGAGGTCACTACTTAGCTTAATTCAGTGTTAAAGATCAGCAGCGCAAACAGACGACAACTTATTTGAGTTAAAAACAAACTAAGACGCACAGTAGAGATGTGACTTTACAAGTCAGTTTAGCTATGCATTAGCCAGGACAAGATAATGACTGTGTCTATTGGGACAGTCAGGAGTGAGTTATGTCTGTTTACGGGCTGAGTAACTACTCCGGGGGAATGTATATGCCAATGTAGGTTAAGTAAACACTCAAGTCAAACCATTTTGCACTCTTCGTGACATCACGAACCAAAAGAAGTAAGGTTTCTTTTGTTTGCTTGTCTTGACCTATATAGATCAGCTAAAAAAAACAACAACAACAAAAAACAGGTGTGAATTAAACATAAGTAGGAAGCCTAGTTTTAAAAGAACAGGTGTCATTCAAATTAGTCAGGCGCCGTTCGTCATGCAGATTAAAATTCATGGGTGCTTGAGCGTTAGGCCAAAGTGTCGAACAGTAACACAGTTTTGATGCATAATGCTCCGAGCTGTCCACTGTAACCGGAACATACGCAGCCACGCAGGCAGTCATCGCGGACTGCTGTTGTCAGAGCAGCCTGCTCAACACTGAATCATCCACAGAGGACTTTACTGTGTGCTTTGCTGCACACTTGGCTATTGTTCGGGAGGGTGTCGAGCATCCAAATGGGACCCTTCTGGGCCAGCGCGCACTCTCACTGGTTGGACTTGGCACAGTGTCACCCCCCCCCCCCCCCCCCTTCCCTCTGACACCTCCAACAGAATCTGATGATGTTAAACTACAAACTGTTGGGCAACGCTTTAACCAAGTGCACAAGCTACTTGGCTGAGTAGGGGATGAACGAGTCGCAGTTGACATAATGGGGGTTTGACTATCTTTTTTAAACATGTACCCAGCTCAGATTGCCGTTTCAGCTAAGTGGGTATTGTCTCTTCACACTGAACTTCACACATGGGCTCACTAGCTCCCCTTTTTCCTTTCTCCGTCTCTTCACCCTCCCTTTTCTCTTTTAGTATTCTACCTTCAGGGCTTCTTCAGTAGATTGGGTGAAAGGCTACAGCCTCTACAGCTGTCACAGATGCTTTCCCCCTTCCATTGCCCGGCAACCGAGAACAAATAAAGCCGGCAAACAGGCCCAACTACTGCCCCCCACCCCCCACACACTCCCCGCTCGCTCCAAACCATCTCCCTAACCCCTCCTCTCTCCGCCCCCTCACTCCCTTAAAACCTCACACCAAAACATCTAGCTCTTTGTCTGCACTGACTGACTGAATGTATGTTTTGTTTTCACTTAAAAGCAAATTGGGGTTGTGCCTAAAGAGAGGACTGTGGGTGAACAAGGACCTGACTTCACATGGCTTTTTTTTTTTTTTTTTTTTTTTTTTTACTATGCTTGCTTGACATAATTATGGAGGGCTAGTGGGGGGAGGGCACAAGCAGCACACCAAGCAGCTAAGAGTGTGCCTTTTCTTCAGTCTGGGTGCTTGTGTCTAAGGGGGCTCTGTTGGGTAACACCAGGGCACATTTGGAGCAGCGGGCATCACGCCACCTCGACCGCACTGTTGAGTGCGCCAGATGTTAATCAAACTGGCACACAATGTGTACCGATCGCGGGATGATCTGGCATGCAGACTTGTTGGTTTTAGAATGCAAATTCCACAAAAGTTAAAATGCAGTACAGATTATGGGGGTATCAATAACTTCCACCAGCAACACTTGATGGTAATCTCAACATAAACCTTCATATATTAGTAAGTTAATAATGACTGATACATGGCAAAGTCACTGTACTTTCCGAAAGATGTTTGCAAAGTGTGATGATGGAACGGAATAACTGAGTAATAGGTAAACTTCAGTGTCAGATTTCAAGTGCTGCAACTGCAGTATGAGAGACATGTTGAGGCCTGCAGGCCAACAAGAGCTAATGGTGACCTCTATTGGCACACAGCAGTAACTGATTCCCAGGTGGTTTGACAACTCTTGGCTTGTTTTGTGTAGTGAAACATTGGTATACTAGTTATCTATTTATAATTGTATGAGCCACTAATTAATGTAAAGTTACTGTAGGTAAAAATTAACATTTAGTTTAGATGTGTTGGAACAGGCTTGTAAAAGTTTCAATAAAAAAAGAAAAATGGAAACAGCACGCTGTAGTGGGGACTATATCTAGGGCAAAGATCATTGTACCTTGCAGTGTAGGAATACTTTCCATTTAGAAACTATGCTATGTGAAAAAGGGCATTCAGAATGTGTGTATGTGTATAGAAAGAAACCCCAATGAGACCATTGTTTATCAAAGATCTCCTTCATTGTTTAATAGTAGACATTGTGCCACAAAAATGTCATGTCCGCAGCCACAGATCACGTGCCGAGATTATGAATTCCAGCTACTTGTCATGTCATTCATTTCACTTGCTTCTCTACAGGATTAGTTAACTCTTACATATATGTATAAATATATACAGTTTGAAGATTTGATTTTTTTTGTTGTTGTTTGGATAGTGAATCTTTGTTGTGCTGTTGGTTGAGAAACATTAGCCGAGGGAAAAAACAAACTGCATTCAACACCGCTAACGTAGCCCATGGTAATGTAGCATCATGGATGTCAGCTGACAAAGAAAAACACATTGGCTAATATATACAGGAATGTTTCCTACTACTGTATCACATAAATTAACCCATCTACGAAATAAGAGCAAGTCGCTAGTAAGTCTATTCTATAAAGCATAAAGGATATGCAAACCACACAGCGCGCCAAAGGCATATTGTATCTTGCCACACAAGGCACTGGCACATCGATTGGGGGCAACATTGTGACGCTGGACCAAATGACATTAAATGTTCCCCCCCGCCCCTCAAAAAGATATTTGGACTGATGACATTGCGCAAAATGTGCTTCCGTCATGAGCGCATTCCAGATGCATTATGTGTGTGATCTGTTGGGCCGACATACATGATGCTAATTAAGCATGTGCTAACAATTGAAGAGCTTACTAATTCTTCTTGGAAGGCTATACAGTCCATGTCATGCTGCTGAACACAGTGAAATAATACATAACCATCTTAGAAAAATGACTTTTTCTACCTGAAGCATGTTGGGCAAATTATTGTTTTACTTAACTTTCTCTCATTCATAATTTGTTTATACGCATTTAAAATTTGAATTCAATGTTGCCAGAATTATTGGTATGTATATATGTATCCATGTATGTGTGTGTATATATGTATGAATGTGTGTGTACGTGGTTAGTATGTAAAAAAAACAAAACAAAAAACAAGCCCAGTCGTTTATGTAGTTGTGGATGGGCTTACCGTTCTATTGCTGACCTGGAGGTGGGGGGACTTTTTTTTCTGGTATTGCGGCTGCACACACAATTACAACCCAGGTCACTCGGTCTTCCCTCTCTCAGTCTTCCCTCTCTCCCTCTTCCTCTCTCTCACTTACTTTCTATTACCCTATTTCTGTTCTTTCTTTCCATCCCTGTGGAGCTTGCTAACTTTTGAGATAGGTTAGGGGTGGTGGGGTGGGGGGGGGTTGGTGGAGGTAGGAGGGGGGTGGGGGTGGGGGGTTGGTGGAGGGAGGAGGGATGAGTGGAAGAGCATTAGGGTTGTTGAGGCTTCAGCAGCAGCCCCCAGAGGAAGTCTTGACTGGCGTGCTTTGGATCTTGACGTTGGACTTCTCCGAGCCACCGGCGGTGGCGCCGGGGCCCATCCTCTTCTTGATCTCGGCCGCCATGGTCATGAAGGCCTGCTCCACATTGGTGGCACTCTTGGCGCTGGTCTCGAGGAAGGGGATCCCCAGGTTGTCAGCAAACTCCTGACGAAGGACCCAGGGGAGAAGAAGAACATTGAGAACGCCAGAGAGGGTGAGATAGGGGGGGAGAGAGGGAAAACAGAGAGAGAGAGAGGAATGAAGGACGGAAGGTGATGATGAAGGGATAAATAGACCAATGGGAAATGTCAGGACATGCTGACCCCTCCACCTACGGCCTGCTTGATCAATACCTTGGCCGTCGTGTAGTCCACCACCTTCTTTGTCGTCAGGTCACATTTGTTGCCTACTAACAACTTGTTGACATTCTCACTGGCATAACGGTCTATCTCCTGTAGCCACTGTTTGACATTGTTGAAGGACTCCTGGAGACGCCAAATGAAGGGGGAAATACAGGAGATGTCAACTCAGCACCTAAACATCTAAATCCACAATGCATAGTAGTAAACATGCATCCTATGCACATTACTAAACATATCTGGAAAATATTATAAGATCTCGTAACAGATGGAGAGAGAGGGATGAAGGGAGTGAGATAGACAGAGAAAGAGAGCGAGGGAGAGGGGGGGTGAGAGAAAGAATAGGATCAACTGACCTGGTCTGTGACATCATAAACTACAATAATGCCATGTGCTCCTCTGTAGTAACTAGACGTGATGGTGCGGAACCGTTCCTGGCCAGCTGTATCCCACTAAAGAAAAGTGAAATCAGTCACACCATGAGACAAAACACAACCAAATGTGTCATTTAAAGGGAACACAACTCAATCAATGTGCCCTACTCCCTTGTTTGCTTACGATTTGAAGTTTGATGGTCTTCCCGTCCAGCTCTATGGTCCTTATCTTAAAATCCACTCCAATAGTACTAATGTAGCTCTCTGTGTAGGTGTCATCCTGGAGGGGAAAGCGAAAGTATGAGTTCAGCTATTCGTGGAACGTCGAAGGCTGGTTACACACACAACATGTAAGGCAGTACTTACGGCAAACCGCAAAAGGAGGCATGACTTTCCAACGCCAGAATCGCCGATTAGAAGCAGCTTGAATAAATAGTCACTAAAAGAGCAGGGCAGATATATCACATATTTCGCCACCAAAGTGTCCATGACGATTTAAAACAAATATCATTTTAAACAGAAATACAGGATAAATTATACTCTATGCGCATTACATATTAGGCTACCGCAATATGTTATAAAAGTAGTTAATAATGTTCGCTAACGTAGTCTATATTCTACGGTAACTGTCCAATTGTAAGAAATTAGTGAGATCAAAGTGAGCTCTACCCCTGGAGTTTAATGTCTAGCTAATTAAAACTACATAGATTAAGAACTAGCTCACTTTCTTTTACATTTGCTTATCGTATGTGATGTAAAAGTTAGAGTAGTAGTGTTAAATAGACTGAAATGTCAAGTTATTTAGGCTCATGACTTAGTTGAGCTAAGCTAGACTAGCCAGTTGTGTGTTAGCAGTCAACAACTTCATCAGACAGCTGGCAAACTAGGCTAGTCTGCTAACAGCAAAACATCAACAAAGCAAGTCGATTTACCAATAGCTATGGACATGCTAGGCTAGCACAGGAGCGTCTATTGCTAGTAGTTCGCTAGCTGGTGCTAGCTAGTCTAGCTAACATTTGTACTCGAATTCCGACTGATCTGTCAAAGTATTAACATAAAAATGCATTAAAGTCATCTGAAATCGTTACTTCTAACGTGTCTACGTCCAAGTGGTCTACATTTAGCATGACATTAGCTAGCTGCTATCGCTCAGTGTGTACATTATGTCAGTAAAAAGACAAAGCAGCTGACGTTGGTTTTACATAAACGCTAGCGAGCTACACTAGCTAGCAACCTTACACTAAAACCAAGCTGTCATCGTCACCAAAAAGTGGCACTTACTATTCAGGATTCATCGTTGACTAAACACAATTATCAGTTATTACTTCAGGTACTGTTATTCTTTGTCGTTGATAACCTTGATATATATATAATCCACTGAAAACGAACGCCTTTAATCTAGAACAACTAAACTAGTTTGCTAGGTTGTCGCAGCGAGAACAGCATAATCGAATCAAATATGGCTGCCAGGCTCACCAGGAAATACCAAACTTAGAGGATCATGGATATTGTAGTGTGCATACACAGGGACACAATCGAACGAAACTGTGCTTTGGTCTAGGTCTCTTACCAGCCAGGGTCAGTACAATGTCATGAATGTCACATCGTGTGATTTAGAATCACAGCCTTACCTACTACACGTAAACCCAAATTAGGGTATTTTCTAAAAGCTGGATGTTATAAGGAATAAGTTAGATGATAAGAAAGTGTTTTGGAACCATAGTTGTTGTGAGAAACGTATTACAGTCGGCGAATTGTCCAAACAAATTGCACCATTTGTTAAATGGTAAAGACGTTGATCCCTACCATTTTAAGGATAGAGAGACTGCAGAAGTTAAGAACAGAAGTTGACCACTGACTCACTGGGTACCGTAGATGTTCTGTCTGTTTCTGTTTAAAAACCACCTCGAAGTAGGCCTAATCTGTTTTAAAATGTGGAACAAACATTGAAAAAATATATAAATGAAATTGCAAAATTGTATTCTTTTTGTAATCGAATTTGGGCAAAGAAAACAGACATTCATAAAGGTGTATAAAAAGGCGTTGCCACTACTTTACTCTCATAGGTGGTGTGCAACATGGGCATGTGTCATACATTCCGGAAGAAGCCCTTTTGCTTTAGTGCCGGGGTGGTGATTTCCGCCTTGACGAAGAAAGTTGTGCAGAGGAGGGCTACTGGTTTCAGGATTCGTAAAAATGGACAGCCAGGGAAGAAAAGTAGTCGTTTGCGACAATGGAACCGGGGTAAGTTACTATGCAGAACACAGTACGTCATGATAATTTGTGGATACCGGCTTATCTGCGGCCAATTTTGACAGTGAAGATGAGAATGATCAGAAACAGGAAGTAACATTGCTTACTAGCCTATTTCATCGTTGGCTAGCTAGCTTATGTGGCTAGTGTTGACTGGGTGGGTTGTCAAAGGAATGTGTCTGTCAGCTTCATCTGCTGAATTAGCGATGCATTCTCTACGAATGTATATACGTTTGTGTTTTAGGTTGAATGTGACCAAATGCATCTTAGTATTAGCTATCAGACTGTTTTGTAACTACTGTAAATCCAAATAAGGGTAGCTGTCAATTAAGATTTTATCTCCTGCTGACATTGCGAACTGAAATCTGCTAACGTTAGCCTGCTAGCTAGCTGGCTACCTGATGATATACCTTAAGTAAACCATCGTAGTTGGCGCCCCCAAAACAGTACTATATTCTATTCTCACCGTCAATTCCACCTAAATGCCATCATTGTGCCATGGTCGATACATTGTAGAATTAACTGTACGGCTCTGTGGTATCTTTGTGGCCATACAGAACGGAAGCACGAGCTATATAGCTCGTCGGCTTCTCCCTTTGACCGTCACCACATGCTTCATGCTCACCAATACAACGTGGAAGGACAGACATTTTTAATGAATACAAAGAACAAATGCATTTTTTTTTTAAATAAACACGTCGACAGACACTTCTGACATTCTATAGTATAAATACCTAGCAACTGTTCACAAAGGATGTCGACTTTATAGCCCCGCCCTCGTCGAACCTCCTTTGAACTTATAGGAAGTGTCTGACAGCATCTTTGGCGTTTAATTGAATACTTGGATACAATCTGATTAACTTATACATTGTAAGAATGTTACCTTTATACAAGGGTTATTTTAATGTCTGTTCTGCGAAATATATGACACATGTGTTATCTATTACGAGCTAGTATGAAGTGGTCTCGAACTGTAGATCGTAGAGCGCATGTCTTATACTTCAAGAGTGAGGAAGTAAGAAATCTTTCTTCCATGTAAGGAGTTATCAGAACAATTACTATTCGCTTATAAATATGTCGGTCGCGGTTAAATTAATTCCAATTGGGTTTTCTTTTATCAATTAAAAATATAAAGATAACCAAACGTAAACTATATATATATTTTTTCTAATAGTCAGCACCGTTTTGGGTTAAAGAATTGACACCAACTACACGGGGTGTCATAAAGTCTACATCCTTTTGCTCGAATCTTGCAGCTACCAGGTGGCTATTTATAGCTAAATTGATATGACCGAACATTTATATTTGTGTAAATTAAACTTGATCCTTTTTAAAACTAAATTAATAACTTGTAATTAAGTCCACAATACCTCTTGGGCAGTAATGTATACATGTTAAAACATTTGATTTTACGAAAAGGCAGTTAATAACCAATACATTAGAAGATACAGGATATAAGCGTTGTATGGTTTACCTAATCCCTCAGATATGCTGCAGATGAAGCAGATCTGGAATTGATTTGGAACTGATAGCACTGCTTTGTTCCTCCCTCCTTTCTGAAACGTTTCAGACACTCAGCCAGTTAGAGTGGATTGTAACTTCTGGCCAGTTTGACTGGAGCATTACTGCACTATTGATGTGTCTAGGCACAGTCAAGGGTCTAAAAGGCGATGTTATAATGAAGACTAAAAGTTGACAGTAATTTTCCCTCAGCCTTTCCCTGTATATTCACTGATGTTTGGTCAATGAAGGAAGGAATGTATATTTTTGTAGACCTAACGTATAACCGTAAATCAATCAAATAATTCAAAGGCCGAGACAATCAAAATGTGCGTGGGCGCTGCAGTTTAAACAGCAAAGACAATCACACTTTATTAATGGTTGTCTCTCTCCCTTCTATCATAGTTTGTCAAGTGCGGCTATGCAGGCTCCAACTTCCCAGAGCACATATTCCCTGCGTTGGTTGGCAGGCCAATCATTCGCTCCACAGCCAAAGTGGGAAACATTGAAATCAAGGTAAGACTCCATAGGCTACATCTATAGGCTACTTGAAGAAATGCGTGTGTTTCAGATCTTACAAACCAGCTGCGTTCAAAACCAAACTGTGTTGGCGCCCATTATCTAAAGTCTACTTGCATCATTCCTGTCAGTCAGGGTTATTTTTTCCTTGAAAGGAAATTGTTTTAGTGTCATTCATTTGCTGATCTCTGATTTCACACGTACCCAAATCATGTGTACTGACTCAATGAAGAGCGAAGTGCTCAAATGTCTGCCTGTGGACTTATGTTGGAACAAACCTACTAGACTACAAAACGACCATTTGCCCAGAGATGCCCTCTTGATTCCTTTTCAGACCAACCACTTGATTAATGCAGCATGTTACTCTGATACACCTCACAATTATATTTGATCATTCCTTCTACATCCATAATTTGTGTCAAGTATCTTTCTATGTTGGTGTCCTCAGGGAACACGCGCAGAACAATAAATATTTCCCAATTTGTTGACTTATTCTAGATTCCGCACCTGACCTTGAGGTGGATAGTGTTACTCATATAAACATTTCATCTTGATAAGTGCATATTTATCTCCAAATAGGTGGAGCATGCTTCACAAACACACACATCCACATTTCACAGGTGACCCAGTGCCTCTGTTCTTCCTCCATCTTTTGACCTTCTTTCACCTATCTCTCTCTCTCTCTCTCTCTCTCTCTCTCTCTCTCTCTCTCTCTCTCTCTCTATGGTTGAGGTAGAATAACAGAAAGATGGTAAGTGTGAATGGGGTGTGCTTGCGTGAGTTTTTTCAGTTACTCAGGCTCTGTTGTCTGCTCTTTAGAGGCAGAGGTGAGCCAGCTTGTCATCTCTCAAATTAAATGGATTGCCTTTCCTCTGTGGATTGTTTTGCATTAACTTACTTCTATTACTATTACTTCTATGTTCGTCTTGCCAACCATTTGTTGTTGTTGTATTTCCTGTTAAACATTTGACTAACAAATTTGAACATGTGAAATAGTTTGGGCTGCAGCTCGGACAGCAATAATTGCAGAAGGAAATCGTGATGGTATCTGGCAGCCTTACAATCTGGCAGCCTTACAATCTGGCAGCCTTACAATCTGGCAGCCTTACAATCTTTGCATCAGTCCACTGTCCTCATGACACTGATCACATACTTAATGTCCACACAACACAAGAAGAGGGACCTGTAGGTGAGGAACTGCAGGACCAAAGTAGGAGTTTGCTGAGTGTGCTTAATAACTTCCATTTACAAAAAGCCTCGAGTCTTTCATGTATTGTGGCATGTGAGTTGTGAGGCGTGGATCGAGTTCCTCTTTGAGGGATTGCGTCAAGTGTGTCCTGCAGTGCATTTTGAGGTGATGCATGTGCAAACATGACAAACCCAGTGTCCTAATCCTCTATCCATCTATCGAGCCTAGCGTGGTCTGCAGCGCACTCTCCACGCGGCTATTAGACCGCTCGGAAGCCATAACCTTTCCGGCTAACTCGACCTTGGACACATGCTCCTTTCAGGACCTGATGGTTGGGGATGAGGCGAGCGAGCTGCGCTCCATGCTGGAGGTGAACTACCCCATGGAGAACGGCATCGTCAGGAACTGGGACGACATGAAGCACCTGTGGGACTACACCTTCGGCCCCGAGAAGCTCAACATCGACTCGCGCAACTGCAAGATCCTGCTCACCGAGCCGCCGATGAACCCCACCAAGAACCGGGAGAAGATCATCGAGGTGGGTGCGCGGAACCGCTTCGATTCGCGTGCGCGTCCAAAAATGGGGGGGCGATTTTTGCGATCGGACATGGCACCGGCAATTACAAAATGTATCCGTGGGGGGGGGGGAGGACTTTGTTTAACACTCTAATTCCTCAAGCCAGACCCTTTAGTGCTGAAACTAAAATGATATTTTGAAGCTTAAATAGTGGATCAGCAAAAGCAGTGGTTCCATGTCTTAGGTGGATGACCCCTATATACTTCCCACTCAGAGTGGGCACTTAAAACTTGTTCTGTCACTGCATTTATTCTTTTATTCACAAATGTGTTTGATCATTTAAAACAGGTATAGTGAAATGTGTTGTACATTAAGGACTCACTGCAGTTATTCTCGATGCCAACTAGGCAAAACCCCGCCATAGAGGTGAGGAGGGTACATCTCCAAACTGTCATGTATTCTGACTAACACAGCCCTAGCAACCGCTCTCTGTGGCTGTCAGTCACTGTTTATAAGGCCAACCTCAGAGGGATGTCAATACAGAGCTCAATGCGTGGTGCCCTTGGCAACCATTTGAACCCCATCCAAAGACTATAAACCTTTTATAAAATAGATTTTTTAGGAACGTTTATGATTTCTGGGTTATTTGTCCTTTGTGTATGCTTTTTGTGTCCATGGCAATTGACAGATTTTTTTTTTTTTTTAAGCAATGAATTGACACTTTTTTTCTGTCTTGCCGCAGGTGATGTTTGAGACGTACCAGTTCTCAGGAGTTTACATTGCCATCCAGGCTGTGCTCACCCTCTACGCTCAAGGTAGGTTTACCACTTGAAAGCCTACCGAGGCCACAAAAAAGAAGATGGGTAACCTATTGGGAGACCGCAAAATGTGACCTCACCGAGTTACGTGGAGCAGATATTAAAGAGCCTACTACAAAGTGAGCCAAAGTGAAGCTTCAGCCTCCGTCCTCATCAAATACCCGCTTTCATTGTGATCTTTCTTGACCAAGATCAAGACTGCTGACGAGAGAGCGTGTCTGTCCGCATGGGGTTCTGTCTGACCCAGCTGCGGGAGGAACACAGTCTGCCTGTGTGCGACCCTCATGTATGACCCTTTCACTGGCGACACGAGAGTCGAATTTGCAGTCGCCAGGAGTCGCCTCGCACTTTCCCCTCATGCACAGGCGTCGCGTGGCAGACCGCGTCGATAATAAATATGCGCGCTTTGTTTGCGGCGGAAAATACGCGCCGTGTAAGGGAATGTTATTGCTCACGATGGTCATCGGCTCCAAGCAATACTACGTGTGAATGTTATTGTGCAGAATAAAGGGGGAAGGATAGTTAGGGTTGTACTCATGGCCGTTATTGTGGTCCTTCAGGTCTGTTGACTGGTGTGGTGGTGGACTCCGGCGATGGCGTCACCCACATCTGCCCCGTGTATGAAGGGTTCTCGCTGCCCCACTTGACCAGGCGCCTGGACATTGCAGGAAGGGACATCACACGCTACCTCATCAAGGTCAGCCTTCAATGTCACCACCTCTTGGCTTCCTTGGCCACTCTTCCCTTCACGTGTTTCATTAAAAAAAAGTGTGTGTGTGTGTGTTCACAATGGGGACATGGGTAGGTTTACCATTGAAACATTGTAAAACCTAACCCTGACAACCACATTTCACGTCGTCATTTCTTCGAGGCAGCACAAAGAGAGGCCTTTTTTTCCCTGACCTGTGGCTCTTTATTCGACTGCTCTCCAGTTGCTGTTGTTGAGGGGCTACGCCTTCAACCATTCGGCCGACTTTGAGACGGTGAGGATGATGAAGGAGAAGCTGTGCTACGTGGGCTACAACATCGAGCAAGAGCAGAAGCTGGCCCTGGAGACCACCGTGCTCGTGGAGTCCTACACGGTCAGTATGGCCACCCCACACCTTCCCACCTCACTGCTTAGGTTTCTACGGTTCTTTCCTAGCAAACAGGGGGGTGGTCATAGATAACGGTGGGTTTCCACTTCCATTTTCTTGTCTCGACTTATCTACAGTAGAAGCCTCGGAAAGGTTGAGGGGTGAAAAATCTCTTTTGTAGCCCTTCCAATTTGTTCCCCTGTTGAGGACAACCTCATACTTGACAGGCAGTTTGTTTAGGTGTTAACCGTTGACATCTCCCGGGTTCAATGGGTCGACGGTCAGGGTCAAAATGGAAATGGAGAGGAGTGGAGACCACGTTGTCTAGGGGTGGGGAGGGAACCTCCTGAAGCGAGCTCTGGGAGCCCACAGGATACTCGACCACGTGCACACATCCCTTCACGACTCCGAGGTAAACCGCAAGAGAGCCGCAAGTCCCCGAGATGTAAACCATTGGAGTGGAATTTTCCGTACGTGAGGTCCGGCACACCTCCCCGTTTCCCCCAGACCCAAATCGTCTAGAGACGCAGGCCCGAGGCGGGACGGAACAAGGAGCACCACTGTAGCGTTGGAAGAAGGGCTCTACCCAACCCGCCCCTCCCGGCCCATCCACGGGCTTGACATCATTTCCTGTGCAGGCCAGACTCCCACGCCACGTGCTGTACTGGTTTCTGTTTCCTTCTCTGGTCTCCAGACTCAGAGCCGTCAATGGGTCCTTTATGCTCCCTCCCACAGTGGTCCGTCACGCTTTGTAAAAGGTCTTCTGTGTCAGGAGCTTCGTCCACAGAGTTTGGCTAGCTCCTCAGTATCGCTAGCCAGCTAGCCATTGTCCAAACCTGGTCTGTTGATGTTTGCCAGATAACGTAGACATACGTTACCGGTATACTGTTAAGCCACTTCAGATTAGTGGAATTAAGTCCAAAGTTGTCTTTGGTTGCCACAACACTGTCCATTGAAGCCAGTCTTGCTTACTTCACTGTTTATGGTTCTGTTAATCTACACACAATTTTGTTTTTTTGAAACCAAATATTTAACGTTTAATACTCCCACACATTGATCCTGGTCTTGATTTTAATTATTTGCTCAAAATATATGGTGGTAAAATCCTATATATTTTTGGCCCAAGTGGTTAAAAACATTACAAGAAATCGGGACATAGTGGTGCACTTTGTGGGTACTGTTTCCTCATCACAAGGAAGGGTTGTGTACGATACTTGAGATAATCACTTTGAGCATTTCGGGGAACCCCCCCCAAAAATGCATATTCATGACAAAATGAATGACAAAAACTCACAACCTTTCACCTGAAAGCATTTTTTTTGCTGATATAAAAGCGTGGGTCAAGGTGAAACCGGAGTGTTGGATTACTCTCCAAGGTAAACAAATCGACTTTATATAAAGCAGGAGAACGCCAAGGAAGGCGTAAGGTTGTGGTGTTGACGTGTAGGCTGACCCTGTGGTCCGCCTCCTTTCCCCAGCTCCCCGATGGCAGGCTGATAAAGGTCGGAGGTGAGCGGTTTGAGGCCCCCGAGGCCCTGTTCCAGCCCCACCTCATCAACGTGGAGGGCGTCGGAGTGGCCGAGCTGCTCTTCAACACCATCCAGGCGGCCGATATCGACACCAGGTACCTCGCGACTGACCTCCCTGCCTCCGTCCGCCTCTGTTGGACCGTTAGCAGACGTCAGCAGTTACTAATGTGGAAATATCGCAGCCCTCCGAAATAACGACGCCTAACCCCAACGCTTCTGCTCTGATCTTGTTCTTCTTTCTTTTTTTTTCTCCTCTTTTTTTTCTTGCTTCAACTTGTCCTCCTATACATTCTTCTTTGGTTGATGCCTTGTTTCGCGAACACCCGTTCTTCTTCTTCTGCTTCATCCGTCAGGTCTGAGTTCTACAAACACATCGTTCTGTCCGGCGGCTCCACCATGTACCCCGGCCTGCCCTCTCGACTGGAGCGCGAGCTCAAACAGCTGTACCTGGAGCGCGTGCTGAAGGGAGACGTCGATAAGCTCTCGGTGAGAATGCGAGGGCAAACATGAGCGCCCGTCGCAAACCCGTGTTACTCATGTATATCTCAAGCATGTTTTGAGGTACATCGGAGTATGAACTGCATTTACAGCCTGCAGTATATGGAGATTGTCAGAATGCTTGGCTGAACGTCTGTGAAAGGGTGTGATGCAGTTGTTTGATGGGCCACCAGGAGGCAGTGTTGTCTCAAATGGGGGGCTATGAGTCAAGAACTCGCCTCGAACAGTGAGGAGTAACTATCTTTGTCATGGGACCGTTTTTTAAATCATGCGCTTGACAACGAGATGAAAACATAATGTCTCATTGTCCGCTTTCCTGGCACCCCAAGACGCTTCTTACCCGATTTGGCACAATGATTGCCCATTTGCAGCATCTGCAACGAAAGGCCTTCTCCTCGTTCGGGGAGATGGCTTTTCCAACCTGTAATTATAAGACAATCTAACACCTATTTTTAGTAAGAGGGAGAGGGGGGGTGGACTAATAGACATTTCTCCTCCTCCTCTTAACGCGCCACCCGTTTTATTTTCCGTCTCCTCGCAGAAATTCAAGATCCGGATCGAGGACCCCCCTCGGCGCAAGCACATGGTGTTCCTGGGCGGGGCCGTGCTGGCAGACATCATGAAAGACAAGGACAACTTCTGGCTGACGCGAGAAGAGTACCAGGAGAAGGGGATGCGCGTGCTGGAGAAGTTGGGAGTCACCGTCAGATAGAGTGGCCCCTCCAGAGGTGGCTCAGCCCCACCTCTCCTTCCTCCACGTCCACCTGACATCCACTGGTCACTCCCTTCCTCTCCACAGCCACTCGCAACCTTTCTCCTCGTTTCACTCAGCCTTTTTTTTTTTTTTTTTATGGCCGCCGTTCAGTGAGGGAGGTGTGTGTGTGTGTGTGTGTGGGGGGGGGGGGTAGGGGGGGGGGCAGGTTGTTTGGGTTGAAAGGTGGGGTTGGGTGGAGGGCTTGGGGGGTGGGGGGGTGGGGGTTCGGGGTTGAGTGCCAACAACTCACCTGGGAATAGTTTTAATCGCCTGCCTACTTTATTGAGTCAAACAGTGATCCCAGGAATTATTAGTGATCCATTTGTAAAGGCTATCAAATGCCCTGTGTTGTTGGGAATTTAGGATTTACGGGCCCTTGTCGAGGCAGTCCCGCCCCATTTTGTAAATCTTCCCTTACACCTATATTTGTCTTTTTTTTTTTTTCAGGATGTTTGCTTACTCCTCTTGATGCTCCTTTATTTGACGGGTACTCTGTTTTTTCCCCAAAAAAATTGATCTCATTGATCCAACACAAGCATCGATGGGGGACTAAAGTTTGAAGTAACGCTTTATGAAGGTTGTGAGGAGGTCACGAGAGGTCAGTGTTGGGGTCTCTCTGATCTCCTTCGCCTCGATATCCGGTTATGAAATCCAGTCAGCCACCATGGATCACACAGAGCTTGATGAAGAAGGAAAAAATAAATACAAATAAGTTGCCATTCCCTCACGATATAAAAGGCATTTCATTCCATTGATGGCATAATCTGTCATGTTTTAAATTCCAGCAGGGGACTGGTCATCTTTTCTTTAAAGTTTTGTTCACATACTTTGCCGACTTGCTTTCTGTTTTTGGAGGATATGTTTTGCCTTCTTTCTGTTGGACTGTTGTTTGTATGTTATTTTTGTTTATTTGCAGTGCATTATTCCCCATTGCTCTCTCAATTAAAGAGTGAGAATGGGTTGCATAAAGGACACCGTGATGGTTATTGGACAAACAAGTCGTAGTGTCTGAAGGTTTAGTTTACTTTCTGCCCTTAGTGACTGATCTAGATGCAGATCTTCTCTATCATATCCACATCCTTAACAATTATGAGGAAAACAAAACTACACGTCTCAGATCAGTTGCTAAGAGCAAAAGGAAACCATATCCGGTTTTTAAAAGGAAGTCATTATTCTGAGACCAACAGGAACTCTTCTCTGGTCTCAGGCACTATTGAAGATTTAATTTGTGGGTCTTGGGTAAAAATGGGAAAGGGGGTTTGTTGTGGGGTATTGAAATATTTGTAATAATAAGAATTTGGTGTCAGTAGACATGAAGACCGCGTAAAAGCTGGTATTTACGTTTTTTCCTATTGGTTCTCATATGTATATCGGCCGCACTTCATACACAATATATATGTCTACATTTCTCTCAGCAAAACGGTCATCCAGTGCTAAGTGCAGTTATTGTAGCTGGATCTTATTTTGGTTGTTTCCTTTTGTTTTTGATTTTAGTTTTGTTTCTGTTCATACTGTAACTGCCTACCGCTGATTTAAATAAAGCAAAGTGATTTATAAGTACCTGGTGGTGCTCTGTCTTTCAGACGGGAACATGTGGTCACCATAAATACTTGTGACATTGTCGTCGACAGTGTTCCCAAATAAGACTGAATTGGGGGAGGGACATGAATAACATTCACATACTTATACAGTGCCTTGAGAACCTCAGGGATTTATACATTTACATAAGGATTTTTCCCAATCGTAAACACACACCTTACTTCACACTTTTAAGGGAATACATCTAGTAGAAAGAGGAAAAATACAAAACTTAAACATAAATCACCCACCTGAAATGCTTGGGGGAAACACTCACAGCACTGTGAGTGTTGAGATAGGTTTGTACAAATTGGAAACCTACATTTGGCAATATTTTATCAGAGCAATCTTGCCGCAACTTCTTCATTACACTTTTTGTAGGAGTTTTAATTGGGCCATTCTAGGGCATTTACTGTCTAGTTCCTTAGCCTATCCAGTGTTGTTTTGGCGGTGTGCCATGGCTTGTCATGCTAAAAGGTGCACCACTATCCTAGTTAATGCTGGCAGCAGGTTTTCCTTCAAAGATCTTCTCGACATCACTCCATTTGTCTTTCCATCTATCATAACAGGTGGGCATAGACATCCCCATAACATGATGCTCCATCACTGTGTTCTTGGAATGATGTGCCAAGTTGGGTTTGCACTGAATGCTCTACATTTAGGACAGAGAGTCTCGTTTTAGTTTTGTCACACCACAAAGGTTTTCACCACATCTACAGTCTCTTGAATGTTTTTGCCTATTTTTAAATTGAGACAAGTGGAGTTTACTTGAGTAATGGCTTCCTTTTTGGCACCCAACCATACAGACTCGATTTGTGGAGTGTGTGGTATGTTGTTGTCAACACTTTGACCAGACTTGACCATAAAAGAAGTGTTGTATTTATGGCAAAAATGTGATAGGAGCATAGAATGTTAAAAGTACAAAAGATTTGTATATAGTTTGGGGAATGCTAGGTGGGGTGAGAGGGGGGATTTAGGATGGAACTTTGGAGCTTTTCTGGAGATGCACCGTTGCAGAACCAAGCCTGTTCGGCCGCTCTCTTTGATGTGCATCGTTGCCGTAGAGCTGAGCTTGGAATTCCCACCCATCAAGGTCTCCAAGGCAATGGCCTTTCCACACAAGAGTGATTCCCTTTAGCCGTCTGACATGGAACATCCCTCCTCAGCTTGGCCTATTCTCATGAGTCGGTAGAACGGTAAAGTTAGTGTCATGCTAAAGAGATACAACACACTTCCAAGGCCAACCGAAATACCTGTTATTCTGTAAAAAACTGTGGTCCCAGTCCAAAGATAAGACATGCGAGAAACCCCACAGAGACATTAGGGCAAGCTGGAGGCATAGTACGAGAGACAGGGATTAACAGAAGACTCTTTGAACTGTCTGAGGGTCTCGGGAACAAGGGGAGTCTGGGGAAGCAGGGGTGGGGGTGGTCTATAGAGTTTGGAGGGACATGCATGGCAGATGCTTTTTTTGAATTACGGGAAGTGAAAAGCCTCTGCAAAAGTTGGTTTCATTCTTTTCAGCAGGGAAAACAGGCTAATTTGCAGCAGGTTATAATACCCGCCCCCTACACCTACCCACAATGCCCCGGTAGTTGTATTCCACTTAGGGGACACTTTGTCAGGGATTAACTGAGACCCAGAAATCCCCTCTTATCCCAAAATGATTCTTTAATCATTAGAGCATTTACTTCATGGGTCTCAGGCCAACCAACCAGGCTTGAAAATGTCACTTAGAAGGAAAACCGCACAGTAAGTCCCATAACAAAGATTATTTGGATAATCGTCACTCGGGAAAAAATCCATATAAGACTCAATACAGATGGTTGTTTTATACCGGAAAGGTGTTTGTATTAAACAAATCAATACCCTATATGTTGCACCTTGAAATCCTGTGTTTAAAAGCGAAATTCCCAATTCTCAACTGCAGACAACTGGACAAACTTAATGACGGCAAAATAACTTGTCTTCCTCCTTAGGCTTTCCTGTTTCACAACTGATGGTTGTTTTAACACACATGAACCATAGACAGAAAATAGGCAATTAGCAAAAAAAGGAAGCTATAAAAAGTCAATGCAGTTTAGAAGCCCAGTAGGGAGTTTTGACCTTGCTCCCCCTCCCCCCAAGCCCCCCCCCCCCCCCCCCTCTCCCTTTGCAGGGTCGGGGCAGTTTGCTATGTGCATTAATTTTGGTCCAAGAAAACAGCACACATGGCTCTGTTTGAGATAGCGGGGCTAGCTTAAGGGAGGGTTGAGGCGTAGGGGACAAGAGGGGTATCGTGTTCACATTTGTTTCAGATTTCATCCGTGTAAACAAAGGGAGGCAGGCAGACACGCTGGGGCCTATTTAAATTAGGCCCAGACTAACATCCCGTCAGGGCGGCTGCCTCACGCCTCGCGCATGCTAGGCCTTCAGCACATTCTGACTCTGCAAGCTGGGATGGCATCAGTCTTCTTAGGGGGGCTAAAAAGACTTGTTTTATAATATTCTATCGGTTGGGGGATGATTTTCACACGTAAATATGGCAGGGGAGTGTTTGTGTCTATATTCTGCAGTAAACACTTACCTTAAATTGAAAAGTCTTCGTAACAACGTGATTTCTTTTAGTAACGCTATTTAGTATTGTGCCATGTGGGGCAATAAGAATGCATTTTAGAACTTTTGTTGTCCACGAAGGCAAATCTCTAGGCAAAAATGTTCAATATAGAACCCTTGGTAAAATTGAAAACTTATCATATAACTCTTTAAAAGGAACAGTTTGGAACCCAAAAGTTAAGTTATTTTCAATCTGAAAAGAAAAGTTTTTTCCAATGGTGACAAATGGTGCACAATTGCACTGAGACTTCCTATCTGGTGTTGACAATGTTTGGGTGATGGTGTGACATTGAGGTGTCTATATTCAAGACTCTTTAACTACCCCATTTGGCTATCGATGCAACAAAACACCCCTGCATGTGCATATACGCTCACATACAAACATTTAGCATCTTGCAGGCCAGTAAGGCTGCTCAGGCTGATGGAACGTTCTTTTTTGGGGGTTGAAGGATGGAAATTTCATGTAACTGAGGTGAGTGGGGGCAGGGTTCAGACGGAATAAAGTTAACAGTTAAAGACTCCACTTCCTTCCTCCTACCAACCCAAAATTTAGCACTGGGAACTGAGGCCTCACTGTGCCTCAAAGTAACCCCAAATGTGGCCGGAACGCCAGACAAACTCTCGATACAAGCGTCTACGAAAACAAACACTGGTCATATTATTTTCACTGCCCTTTTCCTGTTGGTTTGATTCAATACTAGTTACACCCTGTTGAGCCAACAGACAAGCAAACACCAGGCATTGGTTTTATGGAAATAACAGTGTGTCTATATTAGCCACTCAAGTTATACTGGCATTGGGCATATATAGAAACACCGAGGTTTCGACTGAGATTGGCACATAAAGGCACAAGTTACTTCTGTTCAATAGAGGTACCGTATGACATTGACCTGTACCCTGTGACCGAGTTTATTTATTTGAGTCTTCTCCCATAATCATAATCCCTTTCCATAACCAAAATCATCCAATCGGATTGCCGAGTGGGATGATCCCAGAACCTTTCCAAACAACCCATAAATATTGAATTTTCAAGAGGAGTCTATTTATTCGAAGGCCAGTCTCCATGTCTGTGACTTGACTGCCAGAGACGGGTGATAAACAAACAAGGCGCTGCTGGAGACAATGCCACCGCACTCGTCTCTTTCCTCCTACTCCTGCTTAGTGTGGGAACCCTTCTGTTGCCCCCCACCCATTGGAGGAAGCAGAGCCCCTGTCTCTGTTGTCTTATGCGCTCAATAACATCCTGATGCGTGTCCTGCAATGTTCCCACCAATGAGGAAACGGTACACAAATAAAGCTTGGCGCTCCCTGGCAAGCACGGAGGGGATGGGACTGGAGCCAGGGGTGTGGCCACCATTTTGGCTCCTGTGGTGAACACCGGTGGAAGGATGGGTCCACGTGGGGGGAGGGGGGATTGTTCACTGACAGGAAGTATCAAGATTTACTAAACCGATGGCGACACCTACGCCTTATTCTTGTTAGGGATACTGTTATTGTCACTGAGGATCAAAATACACCTATGATATGGTTGCAGGTCTGTCGTCTTCATTTGGGGTTGATTCATGTTTGGCAGATAAACTAACATGAACCCTCTGGGGAATTCAGTAACAATACAGAAATATATGCATTTTGGAACCAATTCCCACTGGCAATTTCACTTACACGCCAGATGACGTTCCTTGTGTCGAGGTGGAGGTCATGTGTCCAGTTTCGCACAGTGACTGAACGTTCATGACAGGAGTCGGTCAAGAGACACCTGTCTATTTACTGAAGCCTAGCAGGTCAGAATGAGAGCTATGATAGGACTCTGGCACCAGGCTCATCTAAGGTCATGCATGATATACGACAGGCTTGGTTCTCACCCTTCTCTGTTGTCAACCTCAGACTCAGGTCAAGGTGTACGAAATCCGATGCACTGTTATTGTATGCAACCTCGTTGTGGTAGGACTTTAAGGGTGGACTGAAACTTGTGAAGCATGATTTGTCTTCAAATGGCAGTCATTTTCATTTGTGTGCTTCACAAAATGGCTAATAGGCTAGCTTTAATTGCACAGAAAACTCGAACCAATAACGAAGCAATCAAGACCTAAAACTAATCTCATTGTGTGCTTGTTGTGTATCAAGTTGTCAATGGGTCAGATGGCTGAGCGATTAAAGAATCGGGCTATTAATCAGAAGGTTGCCAGTTCGATTCCTGGCTGTGAAAAATTATGTTGTGTCCTTGGGCAAGGCACTTTACCCTACTTGCCTCTGGAGAATGTCTCTGTACTTATTGTAAGTCGCTCTGGATAAGAGCATTTAGCAGCAGCTAAATGACTCAAATTTAGCTAAATAAAAAAAAGGTTGCTATACATTTGGGTTTCATGAATACGCCGGTACATATATCTATAGTTTTTTGTTTCATGCATTTAATTTAAGATTATATGACACATAAAATACCTGTTGACTGCTTGACTTGAACACTCAACAGGCAGAAAATTGGCTGTCACCCAATGATCATGATGTAGGGCAATATTCGAGTAACTATATCTAATATAATTCATTAAAAATGTCAGTTCATAAATGATAGTTCAATGTTTTGTTGGGTATATCGTTAAGTGGTTTGTTTCCATAGAGTAGGTCTACTTGTCTGTGGGAAGCAACAGTATTAGTGTTGGTTTCCCTTTCTTCAAACCCCTATTCAAAGAAAGGAAAGAAATAAGTGACCTCATTAGAAGAAAGTATGCCTTAAATGTTTGCACATGTTTTGTAGTTTGATACTATTTGCAGTTCCTCATTTCCACAGACGCCCAGGCCCTTAAGGGGCATTCTTTTTTTCCTCTCTTCAATATGCATATCCAGACTCATAACCAGCAAAATAACCTTGTGTCTTCCATAGATTTTCGGGCTGCTTGCACTATTACGGCCCCATGAACCCCTTCGAGCTCCCAACACATATTTCAGTCTTGACAGATAAGGGGGAAAAAAGTCTCTGGAGCAAAGACAGGATCTGGCTTCTCTCTCTCTGTCTCTCTCTCTCTCTCTGTCTCTCTCTCTGTCTCTCTCTCTCTCACTCTCACACACCGGTATACAGAGAGCACACACACAACCCTGTAGGCCATGCCCTGCCCCATGTATGGATTACCCTTTCACAGAAGGATGAAGCGGGGAGCGAGCAGCACAAGGTCGATCAGCACCCAAACCGCCGCCCCCCCTCCCTCCCTCTCTCTCACAAAAGGAGGAATGGGAAACTAGCCTACTACATTGGGAGTCATGCCTAAAGCCAAGACCAAAAGTTCTTTATGAAAGCCACAAACCTATATGTTTGAGAAGCTCCTGTGTGGTTCATCTTAAACCCTTGTCAGCGAAAATGAGGACATGGGTAAAAAACTCACAATTGCACATACACACACACACACAGAGTACAGTGGAAAGTACGCATTATCCAAGCCATGCTTTGGTTAGTTTCCATATGATGTATTGGGATTTGTACAGATCTCAATGTCTCTTTTCTCATTTTTTGTTTTTAAAAGCAAGAGTCGCGTTCGTCATATTAGGAACAATAAAAAAATAGAACTTAAAATGTACATAATACACTTTATATATATTTTTTGCTTTTTTACAGAGGTAAAAATGCATATTGTAAAAAACAAACAAACTAACAAACAAAAACTGAGAAACCAATCCATTCAACAGTTTTTTTACATGGTAATTATTATTTTGAAGTATACATGAGGACATAAATGAAGAGGATGCTTCAGGCACTTTCCTTTAATAGTTAAATGTGTGCAGGAGCTAGACACTGCACCAAACAGACAAACTGCTTTTGGTTAACTTTTCTTACCACAGATAGAAAAATAAAACTTGGATCTTCTCTACAATGAATGGCAACAGTATTGCGAAGCTTGACAAACAGGAACATACAGTAGAGAGATGGGGGATAGAAGGGGGTGGTGGTGGGGACGGAAAGACAAATACATGGACACAACAACAGCTTTTAATACAGACCCCGCAACTTTAGTCACACAACCCATACAATTGCAGACATAGCTTGGTAGGTGGACGGTTATGATCAGTTTACCTATGGCTGCAATATACAGTAAAGAGATGTCTGTCTACCACACTGAATGCAAATCAAGGTCGGGCACTTCACAGCAATTTGCGCATTATTCATAAGTTGTTGTTTTTTTCTGATTAGTGTTGTGCTTTTACAGAGAAAGATATACCTTAAAGGTTCCTCCCATTAAGGGTAAGGTTACAGGGTGGTATCAATTTGAGGCTGGTTTTTGTTTCCGCTAAACATACATGCATACTTTCCAATCGCACAGGAACTTACACACGCACATGCATACATGTCTTGGTAGAAGCATTATGTCGATTCAAGCATACATTTGTGCCACCGTCTTCCTGACTGATGACTTCATTGGACAAACGTCAGGCTCCTCCTGCAACAAGTTGTAATGTAATAATGAGACAAAAAAACCATGATGGGGTTGAAGGTAATAAAACTGTAGACATGGATGAACCACTTTTTTTTTCAGTGCAAACAGAGAGCCTCCAAGTACTGGCCCTGGGACACTTTTACTGGATCCCTTGTGTCCAAAACTTTAATTCTAAGCCTGAATGGGGCTGGCACTTTGGGGCACTCTTTATCGACACTTTTGTTCTTTAAGGAATGGGGGGAGGGAGCTGAGCAACCAGGTTCAAGTGTTGGTTTCTCTCAAGCTTAAGTTGACTGAAGTTTAATAGCAATTCCCTGATAGTTAGCGTGGTCGAGTATCCTTTGAAAGACAAACAAAATTAAATAAATGCAAAAGCACCGTAGACACTGTAGAGTGGACGACATCCATCTCAAATGCGACAAAATCTCGTAGTTTCCTCCTGGCTGTGTTTACAACGGGACACTTGACTCACAATAATTCCTCCGTCCCTTAGGCTGGTGTCTCAATTTAGCAAGGAGATAAATAAAACTATTTCAAAGAATATTAAACATGTAAAACATTACATTAACCAAATTTGGAAAAAGTCACCTTGCTTCTTTTCCTACATTGTAAAAAAAAAAAGGCTGATTGAAATGTTTTTTTCTCTTCCTAAGTCACTGAATAGCTAGATTCTATACATAATTGCTGCACCGCATTTTTTTGTTTTGGCTTTCGTAAAAGTCACAACAATAGTATTTTGAGATACATTGTTGCCCATCCTCTTTTCATTCTCTTTTCACAGACAGGAAGTAACACATATACTTGCACATGCAAGTGTATGCATGTGACACTGATTCTCACACATGTGCAAAGCACACACACACACTAACACACTCACTCACTCTACTACTCTAAAGATGAAGTGTCTGAAGCAGTATTTCCTTATCCAATCCTCAAGTATCACGTCATGTTGTTTTTGTGTTCTTTGTTCTGATTGATTTATCAAGCAGCTTTGTATTCATTGAACCTCGTCCTCTCATTTATCTGCAATTAAGAGAATTTATAAAATATTTTTGGTCAGGGTCATTGAACCCTGATAAAAAAACTCTGGTCTGAGGTCAGTTAAAGTTTTCCTTTCTTTTGTTTCATTGGCTGACAGGTTGCAGGGGGGGGGATAGGGAGAGGGGCATGATCACAGTTGATTTAAGTGCCTCTATTAACATGAAGGAACCAGCTTGATCTTCGATTGGTAAGCCATGGTGAGGGAAAGCAGAGCCACCGTCAAAAAACGCTTACTCTGACCTCACGCAACACTGAGAAAAAGAAATATTCAAGCCTTCTAAAACACATGAGTGTAAAAATATAAAGTACCTGTTTATATATATTTATATATAAATGAATATTCATTGTTTTAGTCTTTGTAATGCAAGACGTGGAAGCCGTAGGGTACCCCTATAGCACAAGGACAGAAAACAAAAACAAACAAAAATAACAATGGGAACCTTTTTTTTCTCCTTCTTCTTTCTTTCCACCAAAAGGAAAACGTCCATTTAGAAAATAACTTGATGAGCCAATTGTTTTCCCATCTGGAATTTGGCGAGAAGACGAAACAACAACAAAAAAAAACAAAATACGGAAAAACAAAAGCATATAGGGCCCCCCTCTTCCGGTCCCTCCCTTGAGTCTTTGCTCCCTCTGCTCTGTCCCGACCACCAACTGGAGCGTGGCCGGGTCTCAACCGACAGCTTTGTGCTTCCCACCGCAGCAGTGGCACGCCACCCCGCAGCGGTAGCAGGCGCGCAGGGGGCCGTAGCAGCACATGCATGGGGCCAGCAGCGACAGCCCCACCAGCGCCAACCAGCGGAGGCAGAAGCGCTCGTCGCTGGTGTCGCACGAGCACGGGTCCGAGTAGTCACCCTCCGGGTCCGACATACAGTGGTAGAGCAGGCTGTCTGCACACCACATGAAGCTGACCCGGTGGATGCACGTCTGGATGGGATCGGGCGCCTCCTGGCAGCGCCCGCGCCCGTTCTCCTCATGGTTGAACATGTCCCGGCAGTAGACGCAGCGCGAGCGCTCGCCGTCCTCCTTCCGCCGCTTCCCCTTGGGCTGCAGGGCGCGGGGCTGGGCCGTTATCACCGCCCTCGGGTTGCCGGTGCGTTCCGCGCAGCCGGACTTGGCGTCGCGGACGTGCTGCGGGTCGCAGCCCAGGGGGTAGGGGTAGGCGTAGTCGTGTTTGGGCGCCTCGCTTTTCGCAAAGTGCACGTAGGCGTCCTCTGGCTGGATGAGCTTGTCGCGCGTGGCGGTGGCGTGCCGGTAGTCCTCGTAGCCTGTCAGCCAGGTGCGCTCGCGGGGGTTGATGCGGACGATCTCCTCCTCCTCTTGGAAGCTGACGTGACGAGTGAACATGGGCTGTGGAGGTCGGATCAAATCCAAACATGAGTATTTCGACATGCGCCCTTAACAGTGACACTGGGATGGGTCGTCCCCAGAATATTGTCTGTTTATTTCCTTTAAGGCACTTGCCTGATCTAGAAAGTAGTGGTCCTGTGGTCTGTGCTGGTCGTAGAAATGTCCCAGGATGCAGTGGTGCCTGCGCGGCTCACAGAAGCTGGGCGGTGCCAGGGTCTGCATGGGAGGCTCCTTCTTCTGGGACGAGTTGGAGGAGCTGTCAGTGGCATTCTGGAGGAGACAAAGCAGAGGACCCCTTTCAAAACTGTGTCACCGCATTCATCGAAGACTGCATTGGGGAAACCAATCTCTGCTAGAAAACTAGCAACTTGAATTTCCCTTATTTCGGTTCTTGCTGGTCACGATTCGTTCCATAAGATTTAGCTACACATTCACCTGACTAAAGTGTTATCAAGATACCAAAAGCACACTGGTAGAGTTAATCAGCTAATGACACTATGGTAGTCTGAACAGAAATTGGGCCCTGAAACTCTACCGACTGTTATGATGTGATTACAAGGTTATTACCGGTCGCCGTTGAATACAGGCGGACAAGACTAGGTAAAAAGATGCATCGAGGTGAGCAATGCTTTTCCCAGGAACGTGGAAGATTGTGAGATCACGTCACCCCAATGGGGTTGAGATCCTACCTTCCATTGTGCTTTGTCATACAGAGACCAACCTGCTTACGGAACGCACTCAATGGGCTGTGACTAAGGTAAGAGCATGGTATGGCAACGATTCAAATACCCCAACTCCTGTATGCAATTAACCAACGCTCAAGCAAAAACTAAAAATAATAGAATGCCTTCAAGGACAAAAGAGTGGTAAAAAAAAAAAAACTTTCTGAAGTTTCCTTTATTGAGGGTAGGTTAAATGAATTCCAGCTAAGCTTACGACTTTCAGCCTTCGAGCGTCGAACGAGACCAGAAGTGCGGTCGATTGCGTCACCAGCCGACGCGGGGCACCGCTTTCATGTGTGTTTGCGAGTGTGTGTGTGTTGGGGAGGGGGGGGGGTGGGGTGGGGGGTGACTTTGTAGAGCTAACTCGGCCTCACCACAACACTGCACTTTCCAAAGAGTGCGCCGCCCATGGGCTGCGTTACACACCAGTGGTAGAAGGCAGCCCTCGATGCCTCCACGTCGCGTTCTCATGAGATAGGCCATAAGAGAGTTGGACGCGAGCGGATTGGACGGCCTTAAGTTATAGAGGCCTAAAATAAAAACGGCGTCTCTCCGTTGCACACTGCCAAGAGCTTGGTTAAGGATGGAGAAGAAAGGGGGAAAAAAAGTGCTTCTGAGGCTAGCTGGGGCCCCTTGTCCGATGGAGATGATTACAAACACAGACCCGTGCAGATATTTACTTCACGGCAGGCTTTGAGAACGGGGGCGAGTGGGGAAGGGGGGGGGGGGGGGGGGGGGGGATGGGCAGAGGGAAAATGCAATGCTCCAGAGAACTCCTAATAGCACGAGGCGAAAGGAATGCAAATAGGCTAAATTGCCCATGTTCATCACAAAAGCCACGGAAGTCCACCAGGCGTGTTGATTGGGGAAGATGTGTAACGCGCCTCGGATTTCAAAGGCATACCTCAGCAGTGTTTGGAGATTTTCATCATCGCTGGGCTTGGGAAGTGAATGGAAGGGAATTAAGGCTGGAGATAAAGGCAGCGGGGGCTGCATCTGGTGGAGAGCGGGGGGAGGGGGGGCGGTGCCATTGAGATAATTACAGAGTAACGCCACCATTGCCCCCGCACACACACACATACACACAGCATGCACACACAGCCCCAGTACTATTCACATTGCCCTCCAACACAGGAAATAGCCAAAAGGCTAGGGCGGTGTGTGTGTGTGTGTGTGTGTGTATGTGTGTCCTTAAATGCATGCATAAGGGATATATTTGTGCATGAGTGTGATCCTGTTCTGAGTATGATTGCTGTGGCTGGGTAGTTTGGGGGTGGGGGTATATTTGTGGCTGAGCTAATTATCAATTTAGCCTCCAGACCAGACCAGACACAGGAATGGAACTCGCTGCAGCTGCCGATTCTAAAACGACCTCCTGGCCCCCCCTCCACACATACAGTGGACACACAGTCCGCTCACCAGCCCATTCACACAGACCCCAATGCGCAAATGGTAGAACCAGGCACCTCCTAGACCTAGAAGGTGCAAGGGGGAGGTTTTTGAAGCCTCTCTCTCATCAAAACCCCCACTCCTTCCCTTATCCCATTCTACATCGTCAAGATCGTAAGGAGTCATTCCAAGAATCGGTCCAAATTTCCCCAAGTCACCGAGGACCTTCCAAAGAAGAGGAAGCATTGCATCATCCCTGGGAGTGCCTTATTTACTCTTGACTAATATTGTTCTAGCTCCTTGGGGTGGGTGGATGAGGGTAAAGGTCACTTGTCCATTTGTCCTCGGTCTTCCTCCTCTGGGCTTGGGATGTGTCCCTCTGGCATTTTCTCCCTCTTCCCAAAGATGGATCCTATCTCCTACAAGTGACCCCCCCACCCCCGTTCCAGGCTGCCTCGGAGGCCCATAAGGGAATGCAGCTCGGCTCCAAAATAAAAAAGAGAGAGGGAGCGAGAGAGAGATCAGCAACAGAGGGGAATTAGCCACGTTCCCCTGAGCAGACCTGCCTTTTTCTAAGTAGGGCCAGCTATGTAAACAGGCAGGCAGTGACAGATTACTGACGGCCCTCTTCCCCCGGCCTGGACATCCTGTGGAAACGACACGCTAGGCCTTTTTTTCTCTCTCTCTCTCTTTGAAGCCATCGCCATCAGAAGGGTAGGGAGGGTAGAAAAAAAGAACCAAAAAGGGAAACGAGTGCGAGACCTGGGCTTCCCATCAGATTTAGGATGTAGGTAACACATGAGTTACAGTGGAAGGCCTTCACAGTCCGTAGAAGGGAAATGTATGATATATTATTAGAGTAGTATTGAAATGCCACACTCACTCTGGTATCTTTAAAGGTAAAATGGGTACAATGAAAAAAAAAAGAAAGTGTCCCCTATCAACATGTTGTGTGAGCAAACTAGGCCCTCTTAAGAGTTGTTTAGCAACACAGACAGCTCAGTGTCAGTGGAATGTCCATTTCTCATTTTAGAGCGGACGGCTACTATCCAGCCAATTACATCCCAGCAATCCTGTTCCAGCTAATCACCTTCTGTGAGGCAGCTTTTATTCCTTGGCTTATGTTATGAAACCACTGTCAATTACACTCGAGCTGGAGGAGAGTGCGGAAGTTCAGAAAGAATTGCGGGGGCTGTTTCTCATATTTGAATTTATTCTAGATAATATTACCTACTGCAGCTTTAAGTCATGGGGTACTTGAGACAATAATGTATTTTTGTTTTCCCTCTTTGAGATTTTCGGTCCTTTCTGCAACATGGTTGAGCAATGGCTTCCAACCAGACATTTACAACACATCCATCATCCACTAGGCTCAATCTGTCTCAGAATTACTTCACTCAAGGCATCTCGCCATCACATCACGATGGTTCTGATTATAACAAAACATCTGAACCCCACGCAAAAAAACAATTAGCAACGACAAGATGAGAACTGAAGTCAGCTCTTCCAGCATTGTGGTTCCTGGTAGCGTCGAGGCTGGTTACAAATTCTCATCACATGCAGAGTCTTCTGCAATACCGCAGGATCTACAGTGCTTTGCTCTTCCCGGGCTACGGCACTTCAAAGTTAAGTGTTAGCATGTTCGCTAGCTAGCGCTTGTGTGGGCTGAGTGAGTACAGTGGGTCATGTAGCAGTGGTTCGGAGGCTGCCAGGCTCAGGCTCCACACTGCGGATGCACCACTATGACTCATGTACGTCTCTCCTCTCCTCCCTGGGAAATTAGGCCTATTCAAAAGTGTGATGTAACAGCAACACTCGGCACAGTTGCAGAAATGGAGAATGTAGAGGAATGTCACCCCCTTTTTCACTGTGCCGGACAGATGTATCTGGTCTGCCGATGGAAGGCGAACCGTCTGTGCTTTCCTTGTCAATGGGAAGGCAGTGGAACCGTTGCTGAAGGAAAGTATGGGCAAATGATTGGTTGAAGCTGGTGACTGCCTTTGGTAAACATATTGGTGGGTAGGAAGGAGAGGGACAATTTCACTGGGAAGAAACTGAATTCTATAGGAGTACCAAACCAGTAGATGGTTAGGACTGGCTTAAAGGTAAGCACATGAGTAACCGCAGCTTTAGATTTGGATGGCACTGAGTTTCTAAATGACCCACTTAAATTAGCACCTTCGAATATCTGTGTGGGGCCGTGTGTGTGAGTGTGACAAAATGACGTCCCAAAGGCTCCAAAGTGTAGTAATGAAATTATCTTCTCTCAGGTGAGGTAATTAGTGGCCAGTTTAGCTGCAGTGTCAATTATTATCCAAAAGCAAAAGTAGCAAGAAACAAAACACTAGGCCATTTCTTTCCTCTAGCTCGCACACTTTGTGGAGTCCCTCAGCTGAACAATTTGTGGCATTACTGCCTAACTACAGCTGTAGCTCTGAAACAGATTACATTAAAACATGCTCTGTCTATATCCAATCGCTGGCTAACAAGAACTAGCATCTGCAGAAATCCACCATGGTAGGAGTCAAAACACAGCTGAAAGAAGCATCAGACAGACACTCACACACACCAAACCCTCTCTGCTCAAACCATGGCCAAACCCCACAGACAGCACTTCCAGACTGAACTGGGATAGAATGAGAGACAACACAAGGCTTTCCCTTCTCTCTCTTTCTTTCACCCCCCCCCCCCTTCCACCCCTCCCGTTTCCCCCGGTGTTAAATCACAGAGGCAGTTTGCTAGGAAGCAGCTGCTAATGATAGTTTTACAGGGGGTGGTGTTGGGGAGCCAGAGATGGGAGGGGGGGTGCAGGAAGAGACCTTGCGACCCCCGCCTGCTGCTCCTCATCTCCTGTGACGGCGACAAAACCAAATGCCAAGCAGTGGAGGGAGAAGAGTCTGGTCAAAACACTACAGGATACACCCCCCCCCTCCCCTTCCCTTCTCATACCCCCGTCGCCCCCACCGCCGCCTGTTACTATCATATCAGCCATCTCTGCTCAAAAACAAAGAGCCGTTTCATTCCCAAACAGGCAAGGGCCTCAAAACTAAAATAACCACTACCGACCTCACTTTTGAGGATGCATTCACACGCACTTCAAATAAGAGAAGACAAGACTATTAGTGGAGATGAATAAAAAAATAAAAAAAACGATGCTGAACCGGTGGCCAAAGGTGGCCTTTCCAAAGAAAAAACATGAGCTCCAACATGTCACCTCATACAGAAAGACAGCAACGACCATAAATGGTTATGCATCTCTATGGGTAAATCGTCCCAGACCCCTAAAACAAAGAGCAGATTCTCCCAGACACAATAAAGACCATCTCCAGCTCTGACCGAAGATGAGAAATTAGGAAAAAATGGAAGAGACTCACAGTGAACACATCGTCGTCGCCCAATTCCGCCTCATTCTGAATTGTTGAAGAAGAGGTGGTGGATCCTGGGGAACCAAAGAAATTGCATATAGAACAACATCTGTCTCACCGTTTCAGTTTGGCTCTTTCACTACCATGGCCATTATAAAAAGGTATCTTGAGGTAAAATGGTAACATTTTAAATACTTGTTTCCAACTAGCAATGGACCAGAGGACAACAGATAGTCATATTGACATTGTTGGAGAGCAACCCTTGTACGAAAATGTCTTATCACCCCACACACTTACCTTCCGTCAGGTCCTCCATTGCCTTCCTCACACCACGGTCAAAGGCCCGGGCATCGGCCGGGCTCTGGAACGTAAGGCCGCACTTTTTGTTGTCCACCTTCCAGTGGTGGAACGTGGGTGTGGCCTTGGTGTAGAGCAAATCCTTTTTCAGGAAGCATTCCAGAATCACCTGGGAGGAAATGGATGCAGAGGACATGGAGGTGAAGCGCAGCCCCCTCAGATTCAACTTCAAAGCCCAAGGAGAGAAGACACAGGAGATGACACACATCACAGGAAAATGACTACCAGACAAAAGAGGAGAGGAAAAGCTATAGGAGTCAACGGAAGGGGGACATCTGACCTAAATTCATTGTCGAAGTCTGTACATTCGACAAAGGATTCCGTTCTCACGGCCGCAAACACATTTGGGCTCTCTCATTCAGCTGGTGACGCGATCCGTCTGTTCGTCCACGCAATCGGCGGGCTCACCTGTTTGTCTTTAAGGCGCTCGCCATAGATGAGGAAGCTGCTCCGGCCCAGCAGCTCCGACGACAGCACCTTGCAGACGCCCACCCTACTGAGGCAACCCCCGTCCTGGGCCAGCCAGCCGCCACTCGAGTCGTCCCGGGTCATGACCACCGCTTTAACTCGCACAATGTAGCTGTCACTGCAACGAGAGATAGATAGAACAATGGCAAAGTCAGTCATTAAATTTGTTTGGTGAACAAATGACGGGGGTTCGGGCGCTATACATTTGTTAGCATAGAAGGAAACATCTCATATGATGAGCAAAGTCTGGACCTCTCCTGTCTAGGTAATTACTTAGAGCAAGGGCATAACCACGCATTCTTTGGGGGGGTCGTGTCCCCCCCAATATTGAGCAAATACCAATCTGTCCCCCCCAATATACAGTAGAAAATATGTAAAATATATGTTCTGTTTTTATGAACCCAGTCAATGGATCGGTCTTATGTCTTATTTATTTTAAATGTATTTCCGTTTGTTAAAAAAAACATAAGTGTGTGAATCCCCCCTCCTAATTGTACACTTTGATCCACCTTGCGTCGTTCTGCGTTGTCATGGTTACCTAAAACTTTTTCGTTAGTCAGTTGAGCGCAAAGAAAGTTACGTTAGCTAACTTGTTGGAGAGGAGTAGGCTAATGGAGGATTTGAGGTTACCTAAAAAGCGAGAAAACTTGACCAGCAGCCAAGCGTATGCGTTTTTTTTCAGACAGTAATTAACTTGATACCTAGCTAAATGTGTAAACCAGTAGCCTCATAAAAGCGTTAAAAAAAGTTTTTCTGATAAAATGACGAGGTCACAATACAGGCACTGCAATGCACTGTCTCTGAGAAATTTCACTATTCCTTTAGATGTGAATTCAAATGGTCAATGTAGTCCTTAAAACTATGTTCTCAATGTGCACATTTTCATAGGCCTATATACATTTTAGGCAATGCACGTAGGCTACAACAAAAACGGGTGCACTGCAAACTCGTCGCCTTTCGGCGAAATGTGCAGTTTTTTATCCAAAATAGGTCATTTGTATGATTCGTGTAGATCTGCAATAAAACAAAGGGGTTCCTCCAAGTAGCCTAGTCTGGGAACGCAAACTTTCATGAATATTTTTTTCAAACTTGTTGTTTGGCCAACCAATGTCAACATAACACGCACGCTTTTCATTCCGATACTTCGGGTCTGTGACTCCCAGGGCACCAGACATGACTTCCGAAATTTGTGGTCACGAAATTCTAATTCGTTGCCACGAAATGCTATTTTGGGGATAACGCCGTAGCCTAACTATATGCCTAAACAACGCGTATGTTTAGGGACCATCAACAAATTACACTTTTCAAAAGTCAATAGCTTCTCAACAACATGAACTAGGAGCGTCAAAATAAAGTTAAACTGTTAAAGATGTATGCATTCATGCTGCCTTTATTTCGTTCATTTTCATCTCAAGTTATTAAAAATTAATTATTTATTCAAAACAAACCTTCAAACTTCAATAGCTTTTTGGTCATGCTACCTATAATCCTCAAATTCATTTCAGTGTTCACTGACTATGCATATATATATATATTATGTATATATTTTTTTATATATTCCCTGAGGAGTATGCCCCGGACCCCCGAGGGGGTTTGGATCCTTGTCACCTTTTTCATCCCTGATGAGTTTGCACCCCTGAAAAAATATGGGGAAGGATATTCATTTGGACCCCCCCCCCCCATGTCTAAACCATGGTTTCGCCCTTGGCTTAGAGGTACCGAAGGTAGACCCAATTTGAATCAGCATGATACAACTTGGAAGGACAGATAATGTTGCTTTTTCACAAGTGAATCTAGTGATAAATGCTTGTTGATGTTAATACTTGTTATGGAAAGTACAGACACTACAGTAAGAACGGTTCCCATCATTCATCCCATGTAACATAAAGGGTGGCCACAACAGTGAACCTGCTATGCATTGTAAACAAAGTACAAGGTACTAAAAACAAAATGGCGGATGCAAATGGAATTTACTTTTTAGCATAAGGCTGCAAGATGGAAGAACTTTGTGAACCCAAAAAAAAGAAAAGAAAAAAGATTTGCGTTATGAGTCAACTGTACATCTGTGCTATGAAAATGGACTGTGAACATTCCCTGCATCACCCCCTCACCTTCTGCCATCTTCCAATGGACACAAACTAGCACTAATTAAAACAGTCCATAAAATGAACTAACCTACATCACAGGCCGTGTTGGAGTTTTCTATGATAGTGTTTGATACGAAAGCACTGAGAAGTTTGGCAGTGAGGTACAAAACGTCAGCTCTTCCAGATGCAGCATCTCACAAGATGTTTGGCACTTGTTTTCTTCACAATGTATGCTTCATGTTTGGCTACCCCCAATGTTTGGGGCTATCTCGGTCTTATGATCAGTGACCTATGCACTTTTGTAAAGCTCTCTCTTGGAAGTCGCTTCGGATAAAAGCGTCTGCTAAATGAACCACATTTGTTGAATGTTAAAGAGAAAAAAAAGACATTTCTAGTCTTTTCAAATATTTCTTCTAAAGGACACTTCGAAAGGGACTTTCCACAAAGAAATGATATGCCATCATAACCCGACATTGGATTTGTATTGTTGTTACAATAAACACCAACAATACTGCACCTTAATGCACAATAGTATTTATCAGTAGGTAATTCACTATACCAGGTTAACCATTTTATCAAAATGTTTCCAACCAATGACAGATTGAAAAATCTAGGGTGTCCTTGGCTTTTTAACATGGTAAACTGGCCATCTGGCTTTGCAAAAAAAAAGAAAAAAAAGTATATTAGGGATGGTGCACCTCCAACAACACTCCCACACACACAATCACACACAGACATACACATGCTATCTGACAGACGAGCAACCAGGCCATAAGAGGGAACAACAGGAACAAGCCAGAAACAGACCCTGCAAACTGCAGGGTCTGCAAAGACAGGTACAAATCAGCAGTATTACATATCACATTAGTACTACGTGTCAATAAGTGGGGCAGTTTATAGTGAAAAACCCGACGGGCAGCATTTAATATCATATGAAGGATGACTCCACAACCCACCCACCCCAGAGAAAGATAAGCTTGGGTTTTGTTGACACCCCTGGAATGTGGCAGCCATGATAGGACCTACTAAATAGGAGAGTAATTCCTCTCCCTCTGCAGAGGTCACCCCTCTCCCACATCTCTATGACTGACACACACACACACACAATGCATGTATGTGGCTACCAGTTCTAAAATCACTACCCCGTGCACACTACATGCCAAGGCAAACCGAATACTGCTAAAGGAAAAACATGTTGAAGGCTTGCCTTTGCAAGCAGGATGGTTGATCCATTTTCTATGGAATCTACGGAGCACAGACCAACACATGGATGATTCATAATACTGACCGAGTGCCAGTGCACGCACTCACCTATGATTACACATTGAAAGACCCTGAGAACACAGCTTTATAGGCGCCTAAACCGTTGCCTGTAAAAGGCGGCATTGCCTCGGTCGTCTTGTTCATCCACAGCCACAGCCAAAACAAAACCTTATCCTAACCAAGCCAGTCACGAGGAGTAGCCCCTCCAGCAACATCCACACAGACAGTGAAAGAGCAAGGAGGACATTGCAGTGTTGACACAGGAAGACATGGTGAAGAAAAAAAAAACTGAAGAAGAGGCAGCAAAAAAAAAAAAAGGAAAACGCAAAGGCTTGCCTTTTATAATCAGACATCTCTCCTACATCCCTTTGCCACGGTCACAAATTCCTCATGGTCTCCGTCGACAGACCGTCGTTGTGCACGCGTCGACGCGACACCCCAATCATCCTGATCATGGTTGAAGCAGCGCTGCCTGATTCCAGGCTGTTTGCTCAAAAGTGCTTCCCCACGAACCGTATGATTCAGTCTCCTTGACAAACAGATGGTGCTTGTGTGTGTGTGTGTCTGAGAGAGAGAGAGAGAGAGAGAGAGAGAGAGAGAGAGAGAGAGAGAGAGAGAGAGAGAGAGAGAGAGAGAGAGAGAGAGAGAGAGAGGGAGAGAGGGAGAGAGAGAGAGTGTATGTGTGTATGTATGTGTGTGTGTGTGTGAAGCATGAGTCATCGGCCGGCAGCCATTCCGCATTTGCCGGCAGCCTGCAGTGGCACACAGCACACACTCCCATCCCCATCCCTCAGAAGGGGGAGAGCGTGGCCTGAGCCCCATCACTACCGCCAGACGCAGAGACCGAGAGCTGAGCTAAGCTAGCGAAATCAGAAAAACCTCCATCTTATTCTCAGTCGCGGGGAGCCTCGCACGGCCCGGATGCCATTCAAGCCAACTGGAACCGTCTATCAGTAAGGTGTGTGGATTGTATAACCAGAGAGAGTGTGGTGCACATTCAAGGCTTTCACGATGGGCTTACACAGGTCAGAATATGTGGGTTGGATATTACTCAGCTCCAGAGTTCTTTCTTATCGGGAGTGTGTGCTAGGTGTCCTAACTTTGTCAGGCTCATAAAGGTGAGGTCAAAGGTTTACAATGTACAAACCCAACCCCGCAGGTAGGTGTGAAATGCCTGGGATGATGTCATCCCTCGCTCGGAATAGAGGAACAGAGGTGATCAATAGTTCTTTTTCCTTTTCCTTCACTCTTGCCCCCTTTCTGGCAGCTCCTATTGAGGACAGCTCATCAATTTTCCCAAAGCTCTTTTCCCCCCCTCTTGCACAGCTCATCAAAACTGGTCATACATCTAATGCATACACTGTCAATGAGCAATGGGTCACCCCCACTTATAAGTTTAATAGACAGGAAAGGAATATGATTTCAACACCGTGATAATGCTTAAACTGCTTATGCATGGCCTGTTATCTAAATTCTTTCAATATCTAACATTGATGTAGCAAAGCCTCCAGCCAAATGGCAGGCAAGAATATATGCACTTGTTTATATCTCTGGGAACCTTCATGTGGAAGGTACACTAAATTCAGAATGAAGATGTCACAGTGTGGCTGGCAGCTGAAATTGGATAGAAAATGAGAAGCATGTAATCTGTGGCTACAGACCACATGCCTGGTGGTTACATTTCAGATGGAGTGCAGTAATGCATTTTATTAATATACACCAGACACTCATCAGCCAATACTACTATAGAATGAGGAGGAATCCCTGTTGGACTGCCAAAACCGACTTTCCAAAAATATACACTTTATAGGGGGGAATTTAAAGATGTCACATTTGTGAGGAAAAATCTGTACACCGTGACTCATTTAATCTCATACATTTGCATATCAATTAAGACTTGCTAAAGTGCTGTTTGTTAACTTTGCCTGCTGTATTCGTTATGAGGTGCTGATATTAAAGGAAAGGAGCCCCCAAAATGTAACCTTTTTACTCTAAAGTGTAATTCCGATAAAGATCTAAATGCATTGCCTCAAGTGGCTTACACCAAGTGGTTTGTGTAGGAAGCAAATACAGAATATGTCGAGTTCCCTAATGTTACTTTGCCTTTGTATAACCCCCAAAGCACACCCTCAGAATATCTAATAAAAACTTTATCTGGACTTTTGCTTTATCAAAAGTTTGCACAGACACAAATCTCTCCCACTTGAAGAAATGATAGAGCTAGTGTGATGAAGGATGTTTGTTGTGGTGCTGTCTTTCAGAAACTGTTGTGCGGAAACAATTTCCCTCTGGTAGGTGTGAAGAAGGAGAGTGCAAAAACATTCTTGCGATTCAAAATCACTAATCCACGTCAAACCATTGAAAACCCATTAAACAAATGGATGCACTCTTAATGTAACTGCAGTGCTGCTGACCTCACGCCAAGGAGGTCCCGCTAGCCGGAAGTCCCCTGCTGAGCATTACCCCTGAGACCTAAGACCAGCACACTGTAGCCTCAGGTGGTCTGTACTGACAGTTACGGCATAACACATGCAAAGTCCACACGTGCTTATGACATCATCATCCCCGTACAAAATGGTAGGATCTCAGTTCCCCCATCTCAGCAGGGAGCTAGAGCAGATGGCGTTTCGCTTCTCCTCTGCCAAACATTTGAATGAGTTTCCTCCCTTGTCACAAAGAGAGTAACTGTGCTCTTAACCAAGTCAACCAAAACAAGTGGGGGAAAAGCACTCGGTGACCTTGTGGGCTGTTTTGCATGCGGTCCCTTGTCGACAGATATCTGAAACGTGAGCAGGTCTGTGGCAAAGTCGATAGAGAGGCAGAATGCAGAACCTGTGTGATGCCACTATTGAGCTGGAGTAACGAAAATCCATCTTCCATTAGCCATGTCCTGTTGCCATTTGGGCATCAGATACAACGACAAATCTACCCTGTGACTTACCTTCAAAAGGTAGCCCTTTTGCAAGATAAATAAGTATGCTATGGTAGGAGATGAATGTTGGTATTGTCATTTAGTAGCCACAACTGCTTTAAATGTACTGGTTTAAAGTTGAGTGGTGGCAGTAGTTTTTGTAAAGGTATGATGCCAAAAAGCTAAATATAGCACACTGTAATGGCATTTGTTTCACAAACGTGTGGAAGGTAATCTAATTATCAGATCATGAAGCTGGGACAAACAATGGTCTTTCCAGATACTGGGACCGAACAAGACAAACTGCTACCTATTTTGCGACAATATACAACCGTCTCCTCTTTGCAAGATTTTGAGAACAGCTGAGCCCTGGCGGGTTGAAAAAAAGGAGGGCTGATACGTAATCAATCCTGGGCACCAAAGCTGGGAAGCCAAGGACAGTAACGTTGACCTTTTTCAATGTCATTTTCCATTTTTTCCCCTCTGTGGAACTATTGACTGCTCAGGGTTGGCTGGTTCTGGGGCATCATTACTCTGATCAATACAACTACCCATTCGACAGCCCCACCTTCTGCCCTCAGAGGGGGGGGGGGGCATAGATGGAATGCATTTCTGTGCCAATGGGGAACATTGCAAGAGGAGACTTTTGTATGCAAACTTTAGTTCTACCATGGTTTTGAAGCCCAGGTTCTCTTTATGTCCAGACTGTGCCAGGAGGTTGCTCTTGCTATTGACTGAACCACTCCATTAATCTTCTTTATGTGTTTTGATGTCGTTTCTTGGGTATCTGGTGAGGAAAACTCTCCTCCAAAAAACCTGTTCCAAAATTCCAAAAACCAATGTATGTTAAAAGTGAATCAAGCATTGCTCTTTTATACCAAAACAGCAGTTTGTCCAGGCCAGGGACAGGACTCAGAACCAAGTTTACATTCCAGGGTCAGAAAACTTAGGTTAAAACCAGGTTGCTTTTGTAAAATGGGATTAGCTTGGGCAAACTAAATGCTGAATTTATTTGCACTCTGATGAATAGCAACAGTCTTAGTTTTAGACTGTGTGTATGTGGAATTCACAAAGGCTTCTGTTGTGTAACTCTACCGTGTTGCTGCAGGGTACTCAAACTTGTGATATCATTTGAGGTCTTGAGGCATCCCACATATCCTTTTGTGCACACATGTAAGAAGAGTCATTTTTCAAATTCAACGTGCCCACCTTTCCATCTTGTTCAATTCCGTCAACGGTTATGTGTTGGAGTCCCCAGCCACTTTCTGAGTAAATATTTCACAAGCCCAAACTATTATATCTCCCTATACATGACCATATGTGTCATGTGTTTACCTGCAGGGGTGTGTAACAGAACAATAAATCAAAGTAAGATAGCCTGATCCTTCAGGTCAGGGGCTATTGCCAAATCTTTCTGCTAGGATATAGAACTGGAAAAGGGATATAAAGTTGTGATCAATGGCAAACCTGTTGCACAATCTATGCACTAGTGTTACAAATCTATAATATGCATGGGGTATGATTCTCACTTTAAGATTTCTAGGAGTGTGATTTACAATCACTGATTTTACAGGGTTTGGCACATTGATTATTTAAGTTAAAAAAATAAAATAACAATAAACAACAGTCCATGCCCAAAATTAGGAGTTTATGTAAAGACTTATATGGATAGTATTATTACTTTGGTGTGTTTATGCCATAAGTAATTTACTGCTTTAGGTATGTGTCTATATAAACATGTATTGTCGGAACTGTGTTTCATTTGACGACTGCAGTCATTTGACAGTTCAACTACAATAGAAATTCTGGTAGAATAATCTGTCAAACTGACCTCGAAAGATTTGGTTACGGATCTTAGTCACTCAACCAGTGACACGCGCACCCCCATCGGGCTCTGCCATTGGTATTTTTATGAATGAAGGACAGTATGCAAATTAGAGCGATTCAAGAAAAGAAATGGCGGATATTGCATATCAGTCCTCCACAAAGAAAGTCTTTCTAACCCTCAACGTCACAATGCACACGGTGTCTACTTTTACGTGCTTGTGCTAATAAATCGTTTAGCACATGCCATATAAAGTTGTTGGGAACATGACCATCACAATAGCACGTTAAATCCCGCTAGGCTATATAGTACATTTTAGAAACTATTCAGCGCAAATCCCTTTACAAAATGTTTCCGATTCAACCCCTCCCCCTCGTCCCTCCCTCTACCTCAAGAGTAGCCTAGTCGTTCAGTGGGGAGTGCGAGGGGGCCCAGCCACCCCGCGCCTCTGTCCACTAGACATTGGGCTACATTGTAACAAAGCATTTTCAACTTAGAGAAAACATGGAAGTTGAACTTCTCATCCCCATGCCAATCGAGTGACATTTTAAAAAGCAGCACAGCACATAGAAACTTACGTTACCTTATGCATAAATAGGAATAAAAACAATTTATCCGCATCTATGTAGGCTACTTACTCATCTGGGTGTGTTTCTTCTGTCATTTTTTCGTTTCACCTACAATAATATCCCACAGCGGGTACATAGTGTGTTGTCTTCATTTTTACTTTCCCTCGTCCTGCACACCTTTTCTCACACGCTGTAGCAATCGAGTTTTCCTACCGTTTTTTGTTGATTGTTTTTGTTCCCCCCCCCCCCTTTCGTTTCACAGTACTTCGCCTAAATTATTCGCGGGTATCCAGGAGCGCATAAATCCCCCTGGAATAGCTCCACCGATTTAATCCCGCCGCGTCCAGTGCTGAAATGCGGTAATTGATAATCGTGCGTTGATGTCGGTGAGGATGGCCCCGTACGAGCCCCATCTCTGGTTACTCCATGTTGGATTCTGTAGGCAGAAGCAACGCCACCGACACTGGAGGTGGAGGGGAGTGGGGGGGTTGCGGAAGCGATGACGTCAGACCCAAAGGACTGCAGACTGTGGAGGATTTTCAGGGATGTCCAAGTCAGCAATGGGCCAGAGGTGATTTGGACAATGTCTTCTAAGCAAGTGAAAATCTAAGGTGACCACACATGTTCCTTGCATTAGTTGTACTCTGCACTACAATTTAGTCGACATGGTGTTTCGGATTTAAAGTAGGTCCACCTGGTTCACAATTAGGCTACAATATTTGTGAAAGTGGTTTCACAACTTTTTTAAAAAGAAGGAAAAAAATCTAGATTTTGAAGATTCAAATTTAAAAATTTGAGAGACTACGTGTATAGCTTAATCTGTCCGTTTTTAGATCGTTTAGGGTAGCCTACCCTATCTATATCTGTCGTTTGTGGAGTATATGGAGCGTCATATCCAGTAGCTAGCTTCTGGAATTAAGCAACATTTTACATTATAATAAAATATTTGGACACTACAGCAAGCAAATACTTCAGGTTTACGTCAGGCTACTATCTAACCTAGACGAGACACAATAAGAGCACACCAAGCACATTTTTTTATTTCCAGTTTAGACTTACTGCTAGACTTATGAGTAAAACATTTTTTTTTATTCAATCAGTTCAATCATTATATCTTTTTAAAAATGTATTGAATTAGTTGAATCATAAACTTTAATACATTCACCACGAAGCAAGGCTTGAGCAAAACCCATTTCCTGTCTTATATCTACACCCAGTGGTATACTAATGACAGTACAGCTATAATGTCCAACGTGCATGTTGCACGTGGTAAAGTATCGCTGTTGAAAATGTATAATTTGAAACAGGAATGTAAAAATGACATGTAAAACCTTGGAAAATATGATGTATGATATGGCATATCGCACTACATGTCTTTCTCTTAGCAGCAAAATGCAGTTTTGTTTAGGCTATTTACTTTACTGTACGTGATGATATTTATTGACTGCACTTTTTCTACTGTATGTGTTAATACTAAACATTGGTATTAAATGTAGATTGCAAAGAAAACATATAAGCACCTTTATTGTTAGTCTCTCAGCAGTTACATTGGGGCTGTAGATGGAGCCAAAGTCTTTTCTATGTAAAACATGATCCAGACTTGATTACAAAGAATCAGTTATTCATCCCCATGTTTTCAAGTAAAAAAACAAAAAAACAAGCCAGATCAACTGCGTAACCTTCTCAATAGAAGTTTGTGTGTGTACGTGTTTTGGTTCTAAATCAAAGGTCCATATCAAATATGTATTCCCCTTTAAACTTAGGAACTAGAAAATAAACTTAGAAAAAATTGCTCATTCACTGGGGGATTATATTTACATTACATTTATGTATTTAGCAGACACTTTTATCCAAAGCGACTTCCAAGAGAGAGTTTTACAAAAGTGCATAGGTCACTGTTCATAACAACGAGATAGCCCCAAACATTGCGGGTAGCCAAACATGAAGCATACATTGTGAAACCAAATAAGTCCCAAAGGGAAGAACAATAAGAGCATGTAGTTAAACAATTAAACAGCAAGGATCTCAAAAGTTCAAGAGTGTACCTTTGGAAAAAGCAAGCGTCAAGAATATGTTTCACAGCGAGTACAATAATCGACAGTTACAACAAACCAACAGGAGCAACAAGTCTCTCAATAAGAGTCATTGTGATCCTGGGGGAAACTAACATCAGGTCCAGCCAATCATTTCTAAGTGCCATTGTACTCCAGGAACAAGTGCGTCTTGAGCCTTTTCTTGAAGGTGGGGAGACTGTCAGTGTCTCTGATGGAGGTGGGGAGTTGATTCCACCATTGGGGGGCTAGACATGAGAAGAGCTTGTGTTGGGACTGGGCGCTCTTGAGCGGTGGGACCACCAGACGGTTGTCGGGTTTTAAAACATTGACCATTTGCCCCCCAAAACAGCAACAGCAGACGGCAACAACAGGACAAATACTGGGGCTGCTCAGCTGTCACTATGGCCCAGGCCAGAGATAATTGTAGCTGTGACCTTTATCTGTAGTCCTTCCTTACCCTGCTCTTTTCACATTCCATGCAGATCTGAATTGTTTTGTGCATGGGGAAATGGAAACAAGGAGGACAACGCAAGCTTGGATGACACTGCACCTCAGTCATCCTAGCTGTGGATACTGGGAAAAGTTGACATTAGACTTGGAGAAATTGGTCAAATTCTGACTTCATTATTATATTCTCATCAAGTTCATTATTTTCACTAGCTTTCTTCTCGTTAAAGGATTGTAAGATAATTATTTCATAAAATAAGATGATGTTTATTAGTTTATGTATACAGTCAGAGTACTATACAAAGCATTATGCTTGCATGTCATGGTATCATGGTGTGTCATGTGTATATGTGTGTAATAAACATGTTGAGGCTAATTTCTGATTCTAAACATAAAAAGTCTGACCTGCCATACAATTCAAAGGTCTTATGTATTGTGGGTTATGCTCCATAGAACATTTCAAACAGACAAACACTGATTCCTTCATGGACAAATGCACACTATTGGTTCCTTACTACAACTTGCAGGCTTGAGAAAGCCACATTGTAATAATGTTGCACTTGCCAAAAGCTAGATGGCGCAAGTGATCATGTTACTACAAAAACTCTAAATGATGAAACGTGTTTAAAAACATGTTTAATTAGTCTTAATTAGGCCAGTGACCTGACCAGATATGCAATGTAATCTGAGTAGCAAACCTTTATAATGCCACAGATTTTAAAATGTGATATAATCAATAATGGTTAATTTGGAAGACAAGGAGTAAGATATCGTAATTTAATATGTTTAATGCTAACTGATCAAACTTTTGTCTTTTTCTTGATCAATTCTATCCTAATAGCCTACATTTTGGACATGCCTGCTTACAAGGAGAGGTAAAATATGTTTCCACTGAAGTAATAATAGGCCTAACTGTTAAATTTCGAGAAATGTTATTGTCCCTGTTATTTCTGAGCAGCAAAGATAAATGTCAGCCTAAAATAACAATGCAAAAAACTCTAAGATTAGGCTTTATTATGTTGCTGCTATTCACAGTATTTCAAAACATTAGTAACTGCACATTGAAGATTGTTTTTATTATGTCTAAACTGTAAACAACTCAATGTTTTGTGGCTTAATACTTCATACTATCATATTGTACACAGATTGCGGTAGTTGCCGTCCTACATTAAAACCTCTTCTTTCTTTCCATTTTTTTCACATATTAATCTAAAGTAGGCTAATGGCTGTAATCACAATATAACTTTAAATCAAAACAGCTTTACTTACAGGCATACATTAGGCTATGTGTGTTCATCTAAGTGTGTATCAAGCCAAACTGACTTTAGGCTCATATGGACTGTTTTCTTTTTGATCTATAAAAAGAACAGTTAGCTGAATGTTAGGTGACCTTATGCACGGCTCTTTCACTTCATCCCCAAAAGCAATTGAACTGTGACTTTCTGTACCCATAAAGTGTTGTTTGTCATTTATTTTACAGGTGTCATCAGACATTGGTCATGTCCCCAATTACTCAAACTAAAACTTAACAGAAACAGTGCCTATAGAATGGAGACTAAACATTTCTATTGCATTGAGGTATAGTTGCAAATGAGGCCGTTTTATGTCAGCTCTTTAACATTGCACAAGACATCATACAACAGAGAGACTTACTGTCTGACTGAAATTATGGGCTGCTCTTCCTTTAAATAGCATACCATTTGATCCCTATATGCGTGTACTTTATGCATGCATTATGCAGATCAGCATAGGTTAGCCATGTATTTGATCGGTGTATTGTAAAAACATGCTTATTATCACGATAATATGGGCTTAGGCTATGCATTGTATCCGTTTCTGAACGCCCCCCACCTGGTTGCCCATTTGATGTGGCTCATTCCAATACGTGACCAGTTATGGCCACCACTACTTCCGGGTTTCCACAAATTGGTCAACGCTGCACCCCACTCCCTGTCTCCTGCTCAACACACACAGACGCGCGCGCGCGTCAATTGCACATCGAAGATCCACAGACACACCGACACGGCGACGGCTCCTTTAAGAAAAACTAAGTCAGAAAATATCACCCCTCCTTCTTCAGATCTCACTTGGCTGGTATTGCATCAAAGAAATCTTCAGTAGAGTTGCAAGTGATCGAGGAGACGATGGGGACTGTTTTTGAACATCTCTACATGAATATCTAAGTAAGGGAAGCGCGCAACGAGTCATCTTTAATTAAGCCCTTTTGACAACCTCGATATTGATTGACAGCTGGGTTGAGGAGTGAGACGACTGTTTCCTGAGAGGAGCATTTTACGCCAGTCTTCGGTCGTGCAGACCGTAGTAGTGTTGCCTGTGGACGTTGCCCTGGAGAAAGCCACGGCACGGCTACTGTGTGTTATTGTCTGTAGGACTTATGCTGACGATCTCGCAACCATTCTCTCTGGATAGAAGCAAACGGGATTCTTAATCTTGCATTTGGAGTTTGGTGTTTATTTTTCCTCAGCCCTGGCCTCGTAGGAGACATTTGGAGACCGAGGGAATCGGATAGAGTGACAGGCCGATGGCGCAACGGGTGCGTATTGACAGAACTTTAAACAATTGAAATAAAGCTATATTTTAAAAAGATCACATAACCAAAATGATTTTTCATTATGTGGCAGCAGTGGGCTGTTATGGCCCCTCACTTTAAAAAATGCTACTAAATAACCTAAAGCCTACCCACACGCTATTAATTCAAACTATATCTATATGATTCAGTGGGTACATTTTAATATTTTTTAACAGCAAACGTTCACGCCAAATTATATTTAAACTACGACTTTGACATAATGGTTTGATATTCATCGTAATGTAAACGATGCCTCCATCTTTGCATTGGCCAGAAAGTTGCTATTAAACAAATCATACGCTTCCTGCAAATTATTAGGCTATTTGGCTTGATCACAATAGCATGAAAAGCTGACTGAAAATCTTTGCTGGAATTGGCCTATACAAATCTGCATACTACAGGCTATTGTTTAGAATAACATATAGCCTAAAAAATACATGTAATGTTCTACAATTCTGATGCTAATTTGATGGAAAATACACATTTATATCAATTGACATTTTGAAATAGCTTTATAGACTTATACAGGGTAATCACAAAAACTTTCTCAATAGACTTGTATTAAAATAGACGGCAGGCCTGTATTATTGTGCTAGCCTACTTGTTGATGATGAACCTTTTTCTTTATCGTTATTATATTGTTTGTATGTATAGGACAATATTCTACTGTAATATTACTATCAACTTGTGTAATATGTTATAATACATTGCCATTTTAATAGCCATTTTAGTTACCTTTCTTTGTATCTGCAGGACTTCATAGCAAAAAAAGTAGACAGGCGATAAACTTTTTGAATCAAGCCTAAGTTGTTCAGGACGACTTAAAAAAAACCTTTAATGGCAGACATTGATTTAGTTTGTCTATATAGTTTTTTTTTATTGGAGTTACATTCCAGAGTTTTATCCAATTTGCGCCATAGGCACACATTACTGTTTGCATATTAACACATAACCTATTTAATGCACTGCGTTTGTCTTTCTAATAGACTAGTAGTAGACTATTTAGACTGCTAATTATCATTTAACTAGCCAATTGTATTTTAAACGTGGCACAATTCCAGAGGCCAACATAGACTTGAACTTAAAAAAAACAATCTCATACCCCCCTGTTTTTGTGATAGCCTACACGTAGGCCTATCTTGTTATTTCGTAAAGTTGGGAATATCAGCACAAAATTGGTTTTCATATTGCCTTGTCTCTGACTCAGTATGAAGACCTTCCCCATTATGGAATGGACGGAGTAGGGATTCCTTCTACGATGTACGGGGACCCTCACGCGGCACGGTCCATGCAGGCGGTTCACTTGAACCATGGGCCCCAGTTCCATTCCCACCAGTACCCGCACACCACACACGCCAACGCCATACCGCCCAGTATGGGCTCCTCCGTCAACGACGCTATAAAAAGAGACAAAGATGCCATTTACGGGTACGTTTACTTTACTGCCGGAGTAAAATGTATGGTCATCAGGGACATTAACAACCACAAATGGCAGTGATGAAGTTTTAGAGAGAGCCCAATGAGTTCTCAGACTTGGGGAAACTCATGCTACTGCTCTGCAGTTGCAATTGCAATTATAAACTGTTGTGTAAATGTATCATATAGGCCTATTTGATTCAGGCATAAATATCATGAAATATGGAGCCGTTTTGAGCTGTGCTATTAATTAGCCTAGGCTTGTAACACGTGACCTGTTTGTCGGTGGTTGTATTGTATGAGCCTACCCCCTTGCACTAGGTTTTAAAGTATAAACCACAGCCAATTATCTTGGACATTTCCATTTCGAATGTCAGATTGTTTTCGATTATGCTTGTTTATTTAATTTGTGAATTGTAGACAGAGGCCCGTTATCAGTTCTTTGCCAATTTTAAAAAAAATGTTTAAAGTTGAAATAGTTGGTTTGTTCCTTGAAACTGTGCATGTGAAATAACAGACAAGTATGGGCCCATTTCTACAGCAGATTTGATGAATTGGTCTTAAACATGTTTAAGTTAAGTTTAGAAAAGTATTTGAATACCTTACAATAGGGTAATTCAAGAATGTGAGTTTGGACAAAGAACAATGTCAACTTTTCAGGCTACCTACGGATTTAAATGAGTACCGACTTGTAACCCCTCCAAACCTGCAGTCAACTCAATTGACTCCATCTCTCCATTTAGGCACCCCCTTTTCCCACTTCTAGCACTGATTTTTGAAAAATGTGAATTAGCAACTTGCACACCGAGAGAAACTGGGGTCGCTGGAGGCGATGTATGTTCCTCGGAGTCTTTCAATGAGGATATAGCAGTCTTTTCAAAACAGGTTTGATACTTTTTCTATGTTGCCAACTTAGGCTGCTTGTTTGAAATTGTGTTATTAAATGTAGATTATGTGCATGCGTTGTGTGATAGGCCTAAACGTAGCTTAATTGTGAAATCCTTTGTTTAGTTATTTTTATGTCAGTATGAAAGTAAAATAATAATTTGATGACACACTAACTTGAACTTGTAAACTCACACATTTGATTTCAGATTCGATCGGAGAAGCCTTTATTTTCGTCAAATCCAGAATTGGATAATTTGGTACGTTCTATTCTTTCTGGTGGAAGAAAGTATTTTGAGTATTGTTTTGCCGAACATATTTGAATCAAACGGTAACCATAGGCTGCTGAATCAAAATATTGTTTACTTTTACACATTTTCTGAATTTCTGCTGACAAACCTTATTCGCCACAAGCAATGACTGGCTCCATACACACACAAACACACAAGTAGACCAATCATACCAATATCCTATCATCGGCAATGTTTTCAACGCGTCGCTTATTTTTCATTTTCAGATGATACAGGCAATTCAAGTTTTACGGTTTCATCTGCTCGAACTTGAGAAGGTAGGCTATAATTTACCATAACAAGCGTGACTGATTGTGATGCTAAATCTGATCATGGGCTACAGTAGGTTATCTTAGTTTACAGTAGGCCTTTAAAGCTTTGCCTAACTTTAACATAATTCATTCATAACATGTTCGCTGCTGAGAGAGCAGAAGATTAGCCAAAATGTTGTAACATTGTCACAATGGTTCCCATATTTCCGAGCAAGTGACCAAGTAAAACACGTAGGCTATATAAAGGTTATTTTGAAATTAATAACTGAATCTTATTTTTATACAAAGCTCTGACACCCTTTGTATTTGACCCAAAGCGACATTAACCAAAATATAGTCTATAGGCAATCAGACTAACACTTAGACATTGCTATTTAGATCAGGAGAGATAAACTCATTTTATAACATGGAAAGGTATAATACTACATAAATTATGTTGCCAGATCAATTATTGATTTATTTCAAAAGATTGGTTGTGTTATTTTGTAGGTTCACGAGCTATGCGACAATTTCTGTCATCGATACATCAGCTGCTTGAAAGGAAAAATGCCCATTGATTTGGTCATAGATGACAGAGATGGAAATAAATCAGACACTGAAGATTTTACTAGATCATCTGGAAATCTTGATCAGGTAAGCGAGAGCAACTCCCCCCCCCCCCCCCCCATCATTCCACAGCCAGTAAAGAGACAGATGATTTTGTTTTTGTGTTTGTTATAGACAATCGAAGACATTTGTCCAGGTGACTGATATTGGAAATGTTTTTTATCAAAAATACAATGTCGGTTTGCTATATCGAAAATGACGTATCGACAACAAGTCATTTGCACCGCACATGTGTCATTGGTTGGCTAAGAATAATTACGTGAATACATACGTTGCCTGTAGCCTATATATCTCTCGTCGACACTTTTAGAGGGTTAGTCTAGTAAAGTAACTATTTTCGTTCTGTAAAGAAAATGTGTAGTCTGTGATTATGCATCATGAATATATTTCTATAACGTCATGCAAAAAGTCTTATTAATACAGGCCTTAAATTTCACCTTCACCACTTAAATGTTTCTTTCTTTCTTACTGGGTTATTGTGTTCATTCTTCTGTGATGTGCATGTGTTGCGAAAGACATTCTCTTCTATCACGAATGAACAAGAGGTGAAAAGTCAAGTCGTCTCCGTTTTCATGTGAATGCAACCGAGCCAGTTCTAAAATCACGCTGCACCCTTCCAGCAAGCCTTTAGGTGTTGAATATATATCGCCCCTACTTCCTTAAAGTGCCATGTCAGCCATAGTGACTTGTTAACCATTTAACTATTTATTCACCAAAGCAACAAGTATGCTTAGTGTCAAGTGGCACAGGACTCGTTTTGGTGTTCCATTTCAAACAAGTAGCTTTGATGACTATTACGTTTTGAGTGTCCAATTTACTTTTCTCAAAGCAACACTCAGTGAAACAATGTCGGGAACATTCTGTACTATTTAGTGGTATAATTTCATAATTCATTACAGATGTATTTATCATACATGCATACTCTAATTTGCATACATTTCAACTGGCCATTTGGGATGACATGCACTTGACAAACGGAATTGTAAAATCGCCTGCAGTATTGATACTACTCTACGAATGCACAGTGATCCGTGATTTAATTGCATCCATACTGTTGACATTTAAATTGATTGTACTGAATAGCCCATTGATAGCCATAGACATGTACTGTACTGTCCTGTTGCAATAACCAGTTGAACGACCTTTCTGCTCTCCCTTCCACATCTCAGTCCTTGATCCGACACCAACCCTAACAGGAGGGGCACTTAGAACCCAGGCCACCCCCCAACCCAACAGTGTGCAGCTTTCACACATAATTCCACACCTCTGTGAAATGGGGGTGTTTAGGGACTATAATACTGGATAAGGGTGGTGGGGGTGCAGGTTGGAGGGTGTGTGTGTGTGTGTGTGTGTGTGTGTGTGGGGGGGGGGGGGCGGTTCGCTCTCTGTGCTTGCTGTACCTTTTTTCTCTCTCCTGGGTGGGTTTCTATTTTATAATTTACACACACATGAACAAATACATGCACACTCCCCATCCCCCCCGCAAACACATACACTCTTATTCTTCTTTATTTTTTGAAAACCTCTCATGTTCAAGTTTGCAGCTTTAACTATTTGCGTTCTGAGCATATGTTCTACATTACTACCCCTTACTGCATTCCCTTGGTATGCAGCACAATGCGTGATATATATTTCTAGTTTCTTTCTTTTTTTACTTTCCAAAGAGAAGTCATTATTCAACGGGTGGTCAAAGACAATTACAACTAAAGGGGCACGCTGACCTGAACGTAGCAACACATCTCAAAACAGAGGGCAGTTACTCGCTCATGTGCAACGCAAAGCTGGTTCTATCTGTTTCACGTATTGTATAACTACCATAGGTCACAAATATTTTAAGCTCTCCACATTTAGCCTTTGTTTGCAAGGGGGGACTTAGTAAGTAAGCAAGTACTTTTTGTCTGTTTAGTTGTTGTAGCATAGTCACGTTGCAATATAACAATGTATGTCCCTTCTTTGCTAGTGTCATTGTCATGTGTTGGCCATGAAGATGTTCTCTGTGGAAAAAAATCTTGCAAAGTATACATTTATAGGTTGGAAAGTTGCTAAATGAAAATGGAACAGTTTAAATATTGTCCTTGTACGGTCAGTCTCAAGCAACTTGAACAGGATCAGAAGAAGTAATGAAACATACAGTTCTATGTTAAAATGTTAATGTTTTGTCAGTATCACAGAATTCGGGAATTGGCTCGCATATAAACAATACTTTTTATTGCATTGCATTGTGTCACATATAATCCACTTCTCATGATAGTTAGCTGAAGGGTCTGATAGCGCAGTGGGTTCCACAATTTACAACATTCAGTATGTACAGTGCCCTGAATTTGCTGTGCCCTGTGCCGACTGGGCAAAGAGGATGTATGACAGAGACAGGGTCCTGAAATCAAATCGGACTGATGGCCATTTTGCACCCCCGGCCAGATCTCGTGGAGCAGAGACCACGATGACGCGGCATCTATACGGTCCACGGGGACACCGGGGCCCTCCAGCGGGGGCCACACGTCACACAGCGGAGACAACAGCAGCGAGCAAGGTAGGGGAGTTTCTGATTGGTGAAACCACAAGATAGGCGGAACTGGTCTTAGGTAGACTTATCAAATACTGTCAGATCCATGGGGAATAAGGAAAGGACACGAGCGAAGAGGATTGGGCCTCCCCTGAAGGTCATGTTATGTTTTCCTGAGTTTGGATTGGATGTTACACTGAAAAGAAAAAGAGAAAGGAGAGAGAAAGAGGGGAGAGTGAGTGATGAGGGTTGACAGAAAACGTGGAGGCAAAGCTAAGACCGAGGATAGGATCTGGAAGAAAGGGCGCATTATATTCTAGTTGACTGAGAGACGATTTATGTAACAGCCTCTGCACCTCTTTTATTTGGACATGGGGAAAGAGTAATAACAGAGCTGGGTACACACACATGGACACACAACACACACTCAGATTCACACACACACACACACAAGCACACAAGCACACACAACGTCTCTAATTCCTAATGGTTGGGCGAGGGCAAGACTGAAAAGGGGCCTCTCTTCCTATTGGACGGCTTTATGTTCCGGAGGACTCTGGGTTTGTGGCCTCCTGCTCACTGTCCAAACAGTTTCAGTCAGATGTGTATCACCTATTACTGGGACCATTTGCAAGCCAAGGGAAACAAGTATGCACGGTCTTGTTATCTCCCGCATACATTTGCAGTTTAGCGCCGCCACGGGTGGACTCCTCCCTGGGGATATCTGTGTACTTAAAACTCCCAAATACAAATATGGTCACACTGCCTCAACAAAGCCCCACTAGAACACAAACACGACTATTGTCTTTTCCCTTCCTGTTGGTATGCGTTTCAAAGCACTTTCTGTGGTATTAGTTTGAAAAAACCCTGCGTTGGTCAAGCTTCTGTAGAGCAGGGAATTTGTCAGCCTCGACTCGTTGAGTTCATTAAGCATGACCAGTGGCTTCCAAACTAATAGCCTTGAGTTTAGGTGGGGTGAATGGACGGGTTGTGTTCCCCTCCAGAGACGTAATCACCCAACGTTTTAGGAAACACCTGATAGTGACTGAAGAGATATGCTGTGTCCCACCTGTAACTAAATGACAGACTGTAGTCAGAGACGATATCAGACACAGACAAACAAAAGAAAGAGGAGGAAAACAGATAGGAGGATGGATAACATCTCTGCAAACAGTTTCTGAAGAGAGAGTTCATCGCTATAGCTACGGTTGTAGTTTAGTCACACATTTACGCTCTGCTCAGGTTGCATGGTGGGGTGTGTGTGTGTGTGTGGGGGGGGGGGGGAGACAAAAGCTCTTCTGCATGAGGGTCTGAGAAACAGTTAGCAAGGAGCCGTCAAACAGCCAGCATGAGAAACAGTCGGCCCCTTCAATCTTCTGTTTTATTTCTCCTCAGTTGCTTGAAATTACCACAAGCCCTACATCCTATCCAGCGAGGTCGCTTCCTCTCTCTCTTCAATTGGTCAGCGGTCACATGACCCCTCCTGTAGAGCGGCGGGTCCAACTAGCAATGGTCCATGGTAGAAGCGTGGATGCGAAATAACAAAAAAAGCCCTCTCTCCAGCATAGGCACCAGACCACGGCCAATAAAATTTTGTGCAAACACTTCTGAAACATTCTGCGATCGAGGAGGCCTGCAGCTGCTCTCCTCGGAGCTTTGACAGCTTGACTTATAACTTGCGTCTTGGAAAAGTGTGAGTGGACTTTTTTTGGGGTCAGGGTCTGGGTGTTGGGAGAGAGCGATAGTCCCACGATTGAACTGTGTTCGAAAAAAGTGCCGATGGAATGAGGCCAAATGGATAGAAAAAGAGAGAGAGAGAGACAGAGACAGAAAGAAGGTGAGAGAGATGGAGAGAGAGAGAGATAGAAGGAGCAACTAACACTTTGTCTGGCATAGCTACTGGCTACTGACTAGACTGCAGATTCAAGGTTGTATTGAGCAAAACTTAGTGTTGTTTCGGGGAGGAGGAGGAGCAATTCCTTCTCTCACTCCTCACTTTCTCGTCAGCCAGGTTGGAAAGCGTACCGTAGCAGAGCTTCCTCTGACGCTCTCTCCAGCCGCGCCTCTCCAAGTCTTCCCCTCCTTCTCCTTCCATTTTCTCCCACTCTGTCGCACGGGCAGCACCTCTTCACACATGGGTGCATCTGGAAGAAGAGGTGACATTTTCAGTTCTAGTCATGGCAGAGCACTTCGCAACCCTCTCGGTCTGACCCCTCCCCTCCCCCCCCCCCATCGTCGCCCCTTCCACCATCCTCTTCTCTCTGCTTTGACCCCACATCAACCCCTGACTGCGGTGCACAGGTTGTCATGATGTTGACCTGTCACAAGCCATTAGCGGGTTGGACCAAAGTCACCTCGTTTCCCTGTAACATTGGTAGAATGACAGAGAGGAAGAGGATGGAGAGAGAGATAGATTGACTGATTGAAAGGAAAGTACAAGCGAGAGTGACAGGGTAAAGATAGGGAGGCGCCAAGGCGGAGGGAGGAGAGTAAGAAGACAGGAGGAGAATGAGAGGAAAGAGAGAGAGAGAGGAGGGAGGTACAGTACTGTACAGTCAGAGAAAGAGAAGAGATGACAAGAGAGGAGGCGAGGAGGGAGAGGAAAACAAATGGAGAGAAAGAGCGAAAGAAGAATGAAAAGGAAGAAGTGAAAAGCAGAAAGGAGGAGAGAGTGTGGGCATAAATCAGCCTAGGGGAACCGACGGTTCTGCCTAATGAGGCTGAGAGCTTGTTTATGGACTTAAGCATCATTTTTATGATTATTTCCACCTTTTCAGACTCGGGCACTCAACAGAAATCATGCCTCTGGTTTCAACGGAGGAAAAGCCTAAACTAAACTGGAGAGAGTCTCAATGAAGTCACCAATGACATTAGGCTAATTCAGACCCCAACGTTCCTGCCACATGTGTCCTCAGACTGTACCTCTAACGTTGCCTGTTCGCTGTTAAAAGCCAGAGAAAAAAAACCTCATTAAAGTGGCAGAGGAGGTGTGGAAAAGGTGCAATAAAATGACTGGCTGTGTATGGTTGTTTGAGAAAACGTTGATTCATGACTTTATTTTGTGGAGTCGTTTTGATAGCTTTGGTTGGCTTGACAAAGCTAGTTGTTGGCAATAGTCTTGAGAGTTGGTTGAGGAGCGCAAATGTCTTGGCTGACCAGGTTGAAGGTCAGCATGGGTTCTCTTAATGAACTGGACATGATTCTGGGCGGATGCCATTTCTGACCCACACGCATCCGCCTAAATAATTGATGTGAATCCGAAAACAGCAAGAGGAATAAACTAGGCCGTTTGGTTTTGAATATCTTTGGGGAAGGAAAGATGGCAGCAATGCTGTTTGTGTGTGAGTTCATGTGTCGATTGTTTTATTTTTAAGGCTGGTTGGGTGTGTGTCACGAGTATTTAAAATGCATGTAATGTGTAGAAGATAGGCTACATGGACCACAGCAGACCTCCCTTTCTCAGTGAAGATGCTGACACCCTTTCAACGAAGATATAAGACAGGACTTTCTGCTTCAATCGATACAAAATACATACTCTGCTCTGATTTCTAGCTTTCTCTGTATTCTGTGAGGCCTAAGGAAATAATCAGGTTAGAAGAGCTTACAGGCAGAATCAATAAACATTTGTAAGTGTTCCCATTTCACAAAGCTGGGAAAAAGAAAGTCAAAATTGTGGCTTTTCAGGTTTCAGCAGTAATCTTCCTCCCCTGAATTTACGTCAAAAGGATTGTGTTTTACATACTATAAGCAAAATTACATTGAAAAGGATTCCCTTGGCATTAAAACTCTTTACTGTGTTGTAACTACTAGAACATTCACAATCACCCACAATGCATTGTTTTGGGTTTGGACAGGTGACTGCCTTGACAACGGGGTGGCATCTCCCAGCACGGGGGACGACGACGACCCCGACAAGGACAAGCGGCACAACAAGAAGCGGGGGATCTTCCCTAAAGTGGCCACCAACATCATGAGGGCGTGGCTCTTCCAGCACTTGACGGTGAGAAAAGTGGCATATCACCATTACAACCCCCCCCTCCTTTTTTGATGCCCTCCTATGGGGACATTTTAAGCATGAGGTTGTGCTCTTTGGCCTCTGTTACAGTCCAGCTATGTCACAGAAAGCCAGTTCATGGATCTTTTAAGGTGTCCTAACAAGACCAACATTTTGAGTTGACAAGGTGCGGCCATTTTGGATTTCTGTGCTTGGAGAAAGAAGTTCTGTGAAGCTGAAAGAGGTTCTTGGAAGTTGTCAAACCGGACTAAGCATGCAGGTCCAAATGCTGGTGTTTTGACATGAGGTTGTCAAAGCTAACGCTATTTTGCTTACATTTTGTCTGCCCTTTTCTATCAGTGATTCTAAGAAGCGTAGAATCGAGTGCCTTAAAACTTGGTCAGAGTAAAACTAAGAACAAACACGTTGTGGAAGGGAGGATATATTTGGCCTCAGTACTTGGACACAGGCATATACGTGCCATGGCTGAGTTTGGCCGTAGATGAAAAGTGGAGTCAGTTGTCCAAGTACTGAGGTACAGATAGAAAAATTAGAAAACTTGCCATGAACCCAGTTTCACACCATACATGGAGAGGCTAAATCAGGCAGTCTTGGCGGGGGTCAGAGTGTCTGCCAGGACCCACTGCTGAAACTGGGGGCGACCGAGGAAGGCAGCAGATGGAAGAGGGAGGGAGGAGAGTGGAAACGCAGGTACCTGTGAGACAGAGAGGACGGGGGAGGAGTCGGAGATTTGGGACTGTTAACCCTAGATAGTCTGAAACGTTTTTGAGGGGGAGTGTGAACTGTGGGGGGGCCGATGTGTGTGCAGTTCATTGAGTGGAATGATTTGTGGAGCGAGGAGCTTAGCACTTTTCATTTTTACGATTTATAGATTCAAAGGAAGCGAGTTCAGGTTTATGGACAGTACTTGCCCTCATAAATTCCTTCATAAGGCCCTTTGTGTATGCGTGTGTATGTCTGCTGTTTGTATAAGCATGCTTGTGTATGGGTGACCGGTTTAGGGTGGAGTTCTGTGTGTGTTTGTATGTGCTGTATGTATGTGTAAGCTTGTGCGTTACATGTTTGGTTTGCGGGTGTGAGTGAGCAGGTTTTTCTGAATCCTGAAGCGAACAGGATGGAACTCCAATCATTTAGCAGGCAACATAGGTCCTAGTGCCCCCGCCCCCGCCCCCGCCCCCCCCACACACACACACACACTCCCACTTTTTTACTGTACACGGAGTGGGTGGGAGGTAGGGGGTAGACTCCTCAATGAGAAGGTAATTACGTGATAGGGTAATAGGACAAAACACAGGCTTCAGATTGTTGCCATGCACACACATTGTGGGAGGTTCCGCTGGGATTGGCGGGTCGTTACCACGGCGAGGGGGAGGGGGGGGTGGGATGCATAACCCCCTTCCACTAGTTGTACACAGAACGGCCGAGCCTGGAGCGAGAAGGGAGCCGCAGCTCGTAAAGAGCGAAACCACAGCCGATCGTGCTGTTTTCCCTCTGCACGTTTTTTTTCTTCTTCTCCCTCCTCTCTTTACAAAGTGTTTCATGTAACGGTGAAAGAGAAGAAGAAAAAAAACGAAACTGGAAGGCATAATCCCTGTTAATGCAATTAGTGTCTAATTTGCCACCCTCTTACTCACAGATGTGCTGTAATAATGTGCTTAAAAAAAAAACAACCTTGGAAGCACATTTTACAAACATGAGCAAAAACAGGTGGGGGAAAGGTTTGCGCTGTACACACTTGTGTACTGTAAAAGTTTGTTTATATTAAACTCGAGTATTAAAGCTGGGTTTACAGGAATGGCACAAATCTCAGTTGCAATTTATTAAAGCTTTGAATGCGTTGCTGAAACTAGTCTTTGAAAACACTATGCAAAGCCATGACTGAGACAGGACTTTTTACAAATTCACGCACATTATTACAGGAAAGGGTTCCACCCTCTCTTCCTGTTCTGTGAAACAGACATGTGAAGCTATAGAAATCAAAAGAGAGACAAGAGGGAGAGAGACTGAGAGAGAATGATATAAGCCTGGTCATGTTTTATCCCTGGAAGCCCCAGGATTGACCTCACACCCCTCAACCCTGGGATCCTCAAAGGTCAAAGGTGGCTGTGCATCTGAACCCATTCGTCATCGGTTGTTTATTGCCAGGCTCTTTCGGATGTTGGCACATTGCTCACCCGTGTCAACCCCTCTGCCATACACAGCCTGGCAGGCAATCCCAGGTCAACTTGTACCAGCTAGCTAGCCCTCTCTGTCCCATCTTTCTTTCCTATCCTTTTGTTCTAAGACATGTGTCCAGACGTGTCCAGTCCATAATGTGATCGCTCATCATGATATGCGAGACATGAAATAAGAACTTTACTGTGCAGTATGTCTCACATCCCTCTCCCCGCCCCAAATAACGAAACAACAACAAAATGTATAAATATTAATGTTTTTGGTGACCATAGGGAATATTGACAATTAGGTATGACAAAGTCTGCCATATTCATATTTGTAAAATTCAATTTAAGGGACCTACGCCTGCTGATTAGTTCTTAATTCCATCCAAGCAGTGGGTAGAATTGTTGGCGCCACAGAATTAAAGAATAAATGTCATTACACATAAGTGTACTAGTGTTTATGCCCTCGGTCCTTAGCTTATAGCCTGAAAATATGAGCGACGGTGCCCCCTCTTCCTTTTATAGCTCAATGTACCCCTTTGTCGAGGCCACGATATCTGAGGCGGCCTTTTGCCGTTTTTTTTCTTTTTTCTTTTGCTCCTTCTTTTGTTGCTTGGCCCCCGTCTGACTTAGCAAGCATGCTAGCTAACAGGGAGACATTTGGAAGTAATGAGCAGACGATTATTGGAGTCAGTGGCAGAAAAAAAGCAAACCATAGTCTTTTAAAGTCTTTTTTAGGGGGGAGGAGTAGGGAGGGGAACCCCGACAGGGCATCTGAGTTCATTTATCCACATTGGCGTCCCATTGTGTGGAGGGGATGGGTTTTCTCTGGTTCCCTCACCCTGCAGTGAAAACATCATCCATTACCTTTCTGACAGGCCCCCCGAGACTCTCAGCCCTCCTCTCCGCGGGGGTTGCCTTTATTGACCTCCCTCTGAAAAGTCCAGCATGTGGTCACATACATCATCGGCGCGGCCTCTTTTCTCTGACAAGGTAAATGACCAGTGTTTAGGCCGACAGATAATGAGCTGGAGAGGGTCGAAGGACAGGGAGAGATTGGCAGATGGCATCGCGTGGTGGGAAAAGTAGGACGAGCCTGGATCCTGAATATGGGATTGTGATGGGATGGTTGATTAGGGCAGAGTGTTGACTTGAGGGCAAGTGTGAACGTTCCCTCAAACATGACACTTGGTGCCTCCCCTGCCTTTTGTGGAGCTCAACTGCAAACACACAATGATTGTGAGGATTAAGAGGACTTTCATATAACGTTAACCTGCCCACATATGTCTCATCGACACGTTCAATTGTTTAAATTCCATCTTCTCTTTCAAAGGGAAAGAGGCCTTATTACTATTGGCTGGCTCTTCCTTCCCTGAGTCCTAAATTGTGTGTCAGGTCTGGGTGCATCTCACTGCCCCCGGAGCGCTCCTCCACACTCCAAATGAGGGGTAATTACAACCTATAACAGGTTTACTGGTCCAGTAAACGACATAATCACCCCTCCTGAAAAAATCAGGTTGGTCGCTCACGCACACACACACGCACACACACACGCGCGCAAAGACTCAAGCATGTGTTCACACACACTTGTGGCTTTGAGTTGAAGCTCAGTAGCTTCCCCCCTCCCCTTTCCCCATTTGCTTAGAACCTCAAGCCAAGCAGGTGTGGATCTGTGGAGGTGCTAACCCCCCCCCCCCCCTCCCCTCCCCTCCCCTCCCGCCTCCCTCCCAACTCAAAATGGCACATATTTGGTTACCACCATTTAGCAACACGGATGGGGTCTGTCGTGCACTCCAGTTCATTAGAGACTCCTCGTGGTTCGTTTGAGCTGGAGGGGTGAGGTGGTTGGCTAAGTCGTTGAGGCTCGCTGAGGCTCGCTGAGGCTAGCGTCGGAATGTTGCCCATCCCCAGGGGCTTTGGCTTTTTTGGGGGAGCCTTGTAGAGATCGTCAGTGGCCTGCCTGCCTGCTTAGTGGGAGACTGGTTCAGCTGACCTGTCACCACCTTGGCAGCTTCGCTTGCCACAGCCTGGCGGCAGCCACTTAGCGGTCGACACCACAGGCACCGTACCCAACATGTGGGCTGTAGCGCGGCTGTAGGTTGGTATGTTTCTCGTTTTGTCTTGGTGCGTGTGTGTGTGCTGTACTATGTGTGCGTACGGCATAAGCAGGTATGGATGTACTGCAGGTGTGTACAGGTTTGTGTGAGCGTGGGACTATAGCCTAAAATGTGAGAAGCTTTCGATGCGTGTCTGTGTATGTTCAAACACACACACACACACACGCACGCTAACATACTCCAGCCCTACCTGGGGAATGTGTCCAGACCTGCTGGGATTGAAGAGCTGACCCCCCTCTCCCCACCCCACCCTATTACTGTTAATGTTGTGATGAAAGACTTGGCGACAGGGAGTTGGTCTCTGAGTGGTCAGGTAGAGATGCACAAGGGAGGGGGGGGGGGGGGGGCAGAAGGAAGAACGACATGTTGTTACTAGCCTGCTGACTATGCAATCCATGCGTTGGGTCAGTGCTTGATTTGGGCAGGAGATTTCTGGGACTGACTTCCTGTTGTAAGCAATTGTTTTTGTTTTAATGATCGTTAGACCAAAGTTAAGTTCCAGTGTTTATGTTGAATGCTGGTTGCTGTTGGAAAAAAAAAAAAGAATGGAAAAAGATTGACAGCTTTAAAAGTAATATGCGCGATGAACTTGTGAACTCAACTCAGACTCAGTCATGGCAATTGCACTGCGCTCTCGTTCATACATGTGAATGTGGTGAAACGTGTTTCCACAGAAGTGAAGAACAAGAGATGAGTCGGATACACAGAAGTCTCCTTGTTGGCCTTTTTATGTTGAAACCAGCTCCATTGTCACTTGTCTCTTACATAGGTAACTTATATATCCTGGAGGTAAAAGTCTGATCTGAGCCGCAACCACATATTTGTGTTGATCCAACACTTTGTGGTGTCCTCCGTCTCCTTGGAGATTTCAGACACACATTTTAGGAGTTTCGCCTGGAGTGCCTGGCATTGAGCTGTCCTAGCATGCTTCAAGAGAAGGAAAGTGTGTGTGAGAAAGAGAGAGAGAAAGAGAGCCCAAGCATAGCCTGATAGTTGATTAGTGTGGCTTGAAACCTGGAATCAGATTCCCCAAATCGACAATGCTTGGTTTGATGCTGACACAAAAACAGTTTTGAGGTGCATCTTCAACCTGCAAACAAATGATCGTGACCTTATTTGTCTGGTCCAAACAAAACTTATCTGATTTTACGTTGGCTAGGTCGAGGTCTTTTTTAGATGATGTAGATTGTAGTTTTAAAAAGTTTTATACTTACCTGTTACTTTGTTTATATTGTGCATGTCAATGCAGTTTCCCCCTCCAGGATCAATAGAGTTCTACTATATGCTGTACAATTGATCCAGAACTCCCTAGGCAAAGCCCTGGCAAAACTTGCTAATTACAGGTTTGGAGATGAGTGGCCGCGGTCGGCCTTTCTTCCGAGGTTAGCTGGGAACCCAAGAGCGGTTAGAGCCACTGTTCCTGCTAACAGGATTATAATTTATAATGAGCGGGTGGATCAGGATTAGAGCCCAGAGTGGAAACTTCTGGAATTAGGACTGAGGTTTTTCCCCGCCTTCCTGTGTATTTGTGCATGTTTTTTTCTTTCTCGTCTTTGTGTCTTGTATTCTGGGAAGATTTCAGGATATGAAATTGAGTTGCCATACTGCTGGACATGGTCGAAATATGGAATGTACTGTGAGAAGTTGTTTGACATGGTCTGGGAAGTTTTCGCTTTGACGTTCACAATCCCCTTATGATTATCGATAGAATCATGAAAGCAGTTTTGCGCCGTAGTAGAACGCAGTGTGTTCATGCCCCTGGAATGCTCCTGGAACATTGCCTTCCTCCCAGTTCAGACAGCTATTTTTTTTCTAGGCAACCACTTAATGGAATGATCAACTTGGGTAGAAAGGGACACCCATGAGATTGGAAAGTACCTGCTAGACGGACGTTGAAAATTTGATGAGGCAACACCACAATTATCACTATTTGTTGCCAATGTGAGCCAGTTTAGGTCAATTACAATAACCTCACAGGAAAACCACGAAGCAAAACATACACTCAGAGTTGATTCTGTGGCTGAAAAAAAGCCAACAAACATCAGAAGCATATTTGTCAAGTGTGGTGAAAAGCATGCCATTTTGACTATGAAATTGGCCCTAGGACGTCAGTCGTGGACAATTTGGACCAGTCACAGTACAGTGACTGACTCAAGAGGCTAACTAGAGTTAGCGGTTGTGAAGCGTTAAATCGAAGGAGGTCTTGCCCTACACTTGTAGGCACTCTGTTAGGGTGGATCTGATTTGGACCTTTTGACAGATATCCTAAGTAATACACATTTTTGCCACTGTGAATCTCTGTGACCTGATGCCATGCCTTGAAAGTCATTTTTACTTAAGTTATCTAACAAATAGACTCGTCGGAGCAGGTGTCCAATTGCTGTTGTCACCTTTAGTCTTTTGAGGTTGGCATGGATGAAGAGAAACAAATCAAAGAAAGGAATTGTGCACAAACTGTTGGGATTTGAATGCATCCCTAGTGCCTTATCTTTATTCGGGGGACACACACGCACTCATATACACACACACACACACATACACTCTGGAGACCTGGTTTTGCAGCCTCAGGCCTGCTCTGGATCCCCTGGTGCTGGGGAACAGTCCATCAGGAGCTTCTGTAGCGTAGCACACCACTAATTAATGTAGCTGTTTCTCCACTCTGCTAAACTCCCTAATTGGCTCGCCATTTCTTCACCATTAATTATGCTCCATTTCATATTCCGCTAATGAGTTGGAGCCACACCTCCGTTCGTGAGCGCTAATTAGCCTCTGCTTTTAGACCAGCAGTGCTGACAACAACAGCAGCAGAACAATAGTTGCATTTTGGGGGGGTTTGTTTCTCGGCTTGCCTTTTTTGTATTGATGCCCTTTTTTTCTATTCTTCTTTCTTTTGACACAGCATCCTTATCCTTCGGAAGAGCAGAAGAAACAACTGGCGCAAGACACCGGGTTAACTATTCTCCAAGTCAACAACTGGTGAGTGGGGGTCTTGATGCAGCTTTGTTGTGTTTGGATGGAAGAAATGGATTGCCCCCCCAGGCAACCTGTGGCTAATGATTTGAATGATTAATTCCGCTGGGAAAGGCTTACTCAAACCCCCCTCCCCCCTTTACAGTTGATTGGTCTCAGATAATTGGAATAAAGGGAAAACCTCTGAAATATTCCAGTATACACCAAGCTATATATATACACACAGACACACATACAGTATATATACCGTATACTGTATATATAACTATACATGTTTACACGTTTCTTCCTCAGCAAGGCAAAAGTGTAAAGATAAAGGATGTCATCAAATAGTTTATGAACAATATAGGCTACACATTGTTTATTTCTCTGCCTAGAGAGACTTCCATCTCATCACTGACACGGGAATCAAATGCGACTGCAAAAATACAGTTGGAAATCACACTTCCCCGAACAGAACGTTAATGACTAGCGAGAGCACTAGGCTAGCCCAGCCTCCTCATTGGACGGAGCTAATCGGCTACATAGAGAGACAGGTGCTGGGGCCAGGTAGAGAACGCAGCAGGGCTCCGGCTCGCTCAGCAGCACGCTTCTCCTTCTTCAAGGACGCTGGCTTGCGTCACTGCCGACACAAACAGACTCAGCTCTGAGAGGGGCGGTGGAGGCTCCACCTAGCATGCTGATATCATTCCGGTTGTTTGGGTAAGAACATCATGGGTGTGTTCAAGAGAAACCGTACAAGAACGAGAGAGTAAGGAGGGGCAACGTGTCGAGGTACATTCAAACAAATGGCTTGACTACACTTAAGCTTTTTAATGCTTTGGAGTGTTTTTTTCATGGTTTTGAATCCCACTAGGTAGAGAACAAAAAAGAGGATGCAGTTCCCATACCAAGAACTGATGGAGATCCATCTTTGTGACCAACAAGAGGTTGAGTCACTAGAACATTTGTGCCTCTTAGCCGAGGCAACTTGGCACTACAACTAACAAATAAATATCTCCCACCACACCAATAAGATTCACTGAGCCATCCAAATACATGATACTGTACAAGGCAATGGGTGGGTGAAATATCAGAGTCTGTTTCTGAGTTTGTCTTCTGCAGCCTTTAGTAGACCACTTCTGCATTAGATGTTTTTTTTTGCCGTTACTACGGCAACCCGAGGCAGTCCAGATTTTCCCATTATACCGAGTATTATGAGTAAATGAGCAATCAGAGCCAACTGGCAAAAAAAAAAAGCTGTGAATGAAGCAATCGTGCTTGGATTAAGTTGCATACCCGGCATATAGCCTCTTCCTTATAAGTTTTATAAATATAGATGTGTAGTGTGTGTGGTTATCCCTATGTGTGTATCAAAGCCCTGTATGCATACAGTGCATGTTCAGTATGTGTGTGTGTGTGTGTGTGTGTGTGAGGGCTTTGCAGTTTAGTTCATGGAAACACTCCTCAGAGTTTGGCGTGAGGTGCCCTCCGAGGTGGGGGCGGGGGGATTGGGTGGTGAGGTAATGGCCGCCCACTGTTCAACAACAGAGCCTAATGCTGCCATGGGGACTTGTGGGAGACCCCCGCGTTTGTTCTGGCTAAAAGCACCAGCCTTGGGATGACATACACACACATAGATACACATGTACAGTAAGCACTCATGTTTCATTGCTGCTCTGTGTGTATTCAGTGTGTTACTTATTCTGTAACTGCACACTGAGTTACCTGAACTCTTGAATTGCCTTCAGGATCATTAAGGTGAACAGAGCACACATTTGAACATGCATAAAAAGAGAGAGGACACACACACACACAGACAACCTCCCTTGCAAAAGAAGTCGGCTGCAGAACGCAGTGCAGTGTTAGCATGTTGGAATTCAGAGGTTGCTCGACCCTTTTAACATACTGGCTGGCATAGCAGACTTCCCCCCTCTACTATTTTTTCACTATCCTCCCTGGATCTGATGAAAAATGGAGAAGCGAAGCCAATTTCCAGAAAACTCACGGAAACACACATACCTATCATCGTGTTTTTGCTGTCAGTGCGTTTGACATACTTAATCTGTGCAGTTTTCTTTTTTTTGCAAAATGAGGTTGGCAGAACCTTTGATACCCTTTGCCTTAGCACAAGATCATGTGCTGGTTAACAGGTGACAGAGACAGACTGTGTGTGTGTGTGTGTGTGTGTGTGTGTATTAGTGAATGTTTGGGCGTGTTGGTGTAAATGGCGTTTTCATGGCAAACAGCTGGACTGGTTTATTTAAACACACTCAGGGTGGGGGGGGGGGTGGCTGGTATGGGTTGGGGGGGTGAGTGGGGATAGGAGAGGGGGGGATGGTTGCAGGGTGTTGACCTGAGAATGACACCCAAAGAGGCGGGGTTTGGGGCCATTTTACGAGCAGGGGAGTGCTGGCGGTGGTGGGGGGGCAGCTAGCAGTGGAGGGAGCACTCGTTTGTTTAAGGCTCACGAGAGGCGTGTCACCATGCGCCTGCAGTGGGCCAGACCAGATGCCCCTGGATGAGGGAATTAGCTAAACAGGAGGGGGGGTACAACTAAGATACATCACAGTTAAACATTCCTTCCAAAAGGAAATAGTGCTTTGTTTACGTTTGGTGACTTGGCAGGGTTTTGCTATGACTGCGTTTCGTGAGGTCGATGTCAGGCCGCGAGTCCACAGGCGCTCACTTAGCCAAGTGCGCCAGTCCAATTTTCGCCCAAAGCCGCCGTGAAAAAAAATTCACGTCCAAAAAACGTTCAATTAAATTTACTGTGAAAAACAATGTTTTCAGAAAAAACGATTTTAAGATTCGTCGAGCATAAGAAGAATAGGCCTCTATTGTGGGAGTGGAAGGGGGGGGATAGTTGCGCTCATTGTGCGGTGGGAAACGATGGGCCGCGCGGGCCGTAAACGCAGTCCCATGGTGTGAAGGGGGTCGCACAGGGGTGAACTTTTAACTCCCTAATGGAGGGCGCAGCTTCAGCTCTCCGCATGGGTCTCTGTTCCTCCTTTCATTGGCTGCTTAACAGGCGGAGCCAGGGGTGTGTGGCGCCCAGCTCTCACAACAAAACGCCACAGTGCTCCCTCTCCTTCTCTGTCCCTCTCTTTTTCTTTCTTTATTTCTCTCACTCCTTCTTTCTCTCTGTCTAACACATGAGAGACCCCCCAACATAACTGCCACCCCCAGCAACCACCTTGATTCGTCACAGTAACGTCAAGGATTTGAACTCTTGGGGAGCCACAGCAGCCTTTAAGACATTGGCGCCTCATTTGTCAAACTTTATTGAAACTGGGGTCATTTGTTCGTTTTCTTGTTTGCATTTTGTGACACTTGGCGCACGGACTCCATCATACAACTCTGTTTGCCTGAGTAGTCATCGCTCCTCTTTTCCTCTATCTCTCCTCTTACAATCGTCTTTCCCCCCTCCCCGCTCCCTTCTAACCCCTCCCCCTCACCCCCTCTCCTGCCTTTTTTTGCAGGCCTGAAAAGAGTGGCGTGGCTTTTGTTTCCTGAAAAGGAAACCCGTTACTCCCCCTTTTTTTTCTTTCCGAAAAGATGAAATGGAACCATCCCGCCAGGGGTAAAAAGCAGGAGGACATAAATCAAGTGGGAACCACTGAGCTTTCACTCCCCCGGGTCAGGAAGGGTCGACGGGCGGGTTTCAGAGAGGGGCTTTAGGCTGAGCAAGAGCAGAGTGCTCCTCTGCTGAGGGCGTGGGGTCACAGGGTCGCAGGGTCGAAGGTCATGCATACCAGGATGATTTCGAGAGCACAAGTATGGTTAAAGAGAGCCGAGTATGAACACCCTACAACTCTGCACAAACATCCATCCCAAAATGCACTCCGATTAGGTTTACTTTTGTTTTTAGTCATGTTTTTTTGTTCAAATTATTCTTTTTTTGTATTACCTTGTAAAGCTATTTTGAGAACTTTACAGTTTTGGCTGGCAGTTGTTTTGTTTTACATGAGGAAAAGGTAGCAGGAAATGAAATGACGGGCAAAGAAAAGAAAATTACTTTACTGTACTTTTAATTATTTCTACTCAGGATATTGAAGCCGTTATTTTCCACAGTCGTGTCATATTGCTGTGGAATCATAGATGATCCAGGTGTTTGGTGTGGCAAGGCTCACACGCTCACTGTCCAGGCCATTTTTGTCCTTCAAATACTGTGGGTTGAAAGGAAGTTGAGGTTTCCACGTTCCTCGAGGAGAACGTGGAGGAGACGTCTGGACAACGTCGGGCCGCCGCCGCTGACAGCTAGTCCATTTCTTTCTTTTTTTCTCACTATGCCAAAACGAATGAATGTTTTCTCTCTCTTTCTCTCTCTCTCTTTCTCTCTCTCTCTCTCTCTCTCTATCTCTCTCTCTCTCTCTCTCTCTCTCTCTCTCTCTCTATCTCTCTACGGCTTCAAAAACGGAACACTGAAATCATATGCCGCTCGCCAAGTCTCATTTATAACGTGTTGCTGTCTTCTCTCCCCCTTTGTCCCACCCCCCCACTACCCTTTCCCGGTTCCCCTCAGGTTCATCAACGCAAGACGGAGGATAGTTCAGCCAATGATTGACCAGTCCAACAGAGCAGGCAAGTTGTTTAATCAAATTCCTTAGTTGGTACCAGACTTGAACCAATTCAATAAAACAAACAACAGATTTCATTCTCATATAACTCATTTGCTGCCATTCTAAATCAGTGGAAGATATTGACAGTTCAGGACAGAGTGGCAAGGCATCCCCTCCCTCTACTGCTACTGTGGGCTTTGCCCCCTTTGGTCCTGAATGTGTTTAACTGAACGGACGGACTTAACTTCAGAAGTGAATGGCCACTAAGACTCAGGGGATTAGCCGAAACAATGACGCTAATCGCTTTGACTGGCCAGTCCATTGAACGTTTTAACCTTGGATTAGAACAAATAGAAGCCTAGAGTGAAACTGAAGCTAAAATGTGCCACTTGCCCTCCAGCTCTCTAACAAATGACACTGGGTTGACTTTTCGGATAGAAAGCCTCAATGCACAGCTAAATTACTCACTGGATGGATAACCATAATAAATACACGTTGGGTCTTTCATAGAATCTTTTTAATTTATCTGTGTCTGGCCTTGTTCACTTATTCCTCCTTATCTTCTCTCTAGCCTGTCTCTCTTCAGGGAATTTTCCTTTCCACCTTACATGCTCTTACACCTATCTCTTGCTCTTTCATTCCCTTTCTCTCACCTTCTCCCTCTCTCCCCCTTCCTTTCTCTCTCTCTCTCTCTCTCTCTCTCTCTCTCTCTCTCTCTCTCTCTCTCTCTCTCTGTCTCTCTCTCTCTCTCTCTCTCTCTCTCTCTCTCTCTCTCTCTCTCTCTCTCTCTCTCTCTCTCTGTCTCTCTCTCTCTCTCTCTCTCTCTCTCTCTCTCTCTGTCTCTCTCTCTCTCTCTCTCTCTCTCTCTCTTCATCCATGTCTCCGTTCTCTTGCTGTTCTGTTGAAGACAGACCAGTCCCCTGATGCATGCCTTGTTGTGGAGCTGCTGTAAAATTTATGGCCTGTGATGGGGGGGTTATGGGTTAGGGTTGCATTGGTGGTGGTGGTGGGAGGGGGGGTACTCTGTTAAGTTCAAAGCCGGCTGAAAAGGCTTGAACTGTTGCTCGGGCTAAAGTAACCAGAAACAGCCCTCTACCTGAGGGCAGCGACTGCCTTTTTATGATACGAGGGAGACAAAAAAATAATAATATGGAATTGCAGTCTGCGTCCATTGACACTAGGGCAGTTCTTCCTGTGCCACTAATTGCCCCTTGCCGGTAAAGGGGGGTGAGGGTAGCGTTTGCTTGTCGGCATAGTGGCCGTTCCTCATTAATCACAAATGGCGATAGGGACTGATTTGCAGTCCAAGCCAGTCACATTTTTAGATGGCTTAAAACATTCTTTTTACGGATAGTGAATCACATTTCGGTTTCTCCAAACTTTCATTTAAATGTAAAGTCACCTACCATACACTCATTTGGTCAAACTATTCAACAACCAATTCCTATTGGTTGCCTACGCCTTCAAAGCAATTTCTTACCAATTATAACGGATACAAAATGGCATCCCCCAAAGTCTGACAATTAGTGGACAATAATGAGATTACCTAGAGGGGGGTTGATGGTGGGGGGGTGGGGGCCTGGTATGGAACATGACTGGACCGTTAATTCAAATGCATGTAAGATTCTAATTAGTATTTCCTTCTGTTTCTGACCACTGTGGTTTCAGTGAGCCAAGGAGGGCCATACACCCCAGATGGTCAACCAATGGGGGGCTTCGTCATGGACGGCCAGACACACATGGGAATCAGACCACCTGGTAAGACCCTATCTCGAGATACACGGACACGCAAATGTCACACGCACTCATACATATGCACACACACACACACTTGCATATAGACAAGGACAAACACAGATATCCAGACACAGCACTGGCGACACAGCACTCCAGACCTAACTGGGTGCACAAGCATGGTTGTCGACCCGTGCCCCCATGCAGGTGGGGTCAGTCTCACTGCTTCACCTCTCTTGCTCCTCTGACCCAAATCTCCCTTGCGCTGATGAGCTCCTGTCTAGACATAGGTCTAGCATCTACCTATGGACCCACATGCAAATGCTCGGCTAGGTCGCACGCAGTATGCATACATTAGTCACTCATTGGCCTGCAAGTGATGGTCAGTGACAAAGACGGCTTTCCCTGACTTTATTATCCGCTCATAAATTGACACTCCTGACAAATGTTCTGTTTCACAAACGTTTGACCTGATATCTGACTTGTCGTCTTGCTTCTTCTTTTTCCTTTCTCCCCCCAGGCCCCATGGGTGGTATGGGCATGGGGATGGGGGTGGAGGGACAGTGGCATTACATGTGACCCTCCATGGGAGAACCTGGTGAACGGCAGAGGGGGACACACTGTAAGTGTTCATGTTCAAAGCAGGAAGTTATTCTTCCCTCTTCCTTCTCGTATGCTCAATGAACTGCATCTCCCGACTAAATCGGGTCAGCAATGACATCCATGTTTGTTGTTTGCTCAGTCCACGTTTTTAAAAGACGACATTTCATTAATTTATGTGGTGAGACACCCACCTGTCGTTAGATGAAGTCAACATATTGTGGGCAAGACAAATGTAAAAAGCAATGGCTTCCCTTTGTTTGATTTTTGTTTACAAAATAAGAAACAATAGGAGGTATACAGCACTAGCTTTTTGTTCCAAGAACCTAAGGAGTAGAAACACAGTATGAACTATTATTAGAAAGGCCAGTGAGGGTAAGGTGTGATTTATCACCTTCTTATGTCACTGTTAAAAGAGTGCTGTTAAACACAAAGATGAAACACACCCACTCCGTTGGTGTTTTTATAAAACATGTTAATATCTTGCTCTTAATCTACAGATACCTGGCACTACCATTTCAGAATATTTACTATTTACCCTGCAACCACAACTGTGCAGTGACATCACAAGAACACTAAAAACTACGATACAGTACTTGCCATGAAGATTACCGACAAAAACCGCATCGTTTTTTCTTTGGATGACCCCTTCGTTTCATTTCCAAGCACACTTCTGAATGTATCAGTGAGGCATATTGGCATATTACAGTATGATAGGAAGACTGACGAAAGCTAATTGACTTTGTCCAAATTAAATATGCCTGCGCCAGCAGGGGTGACCAATTGATTTATCTGACTGGTCATGTGGACCGAAATAGAGACCTGTTACTGTAGGCGCGCACACATCTGACACGCAATCCCTGAAAGCCACACATACAGTACCGTGCAGCAGCTATGTGGTCAAACTAGAGCCAATGAAAAGGATGGAGGGTTTGCCTTGAGCTCAAATGAATTGTTATCGTTCGTATTTCCAAAATGTACAAAAGGCTGAGTGCTTATGGTGAGACTACATTCTGTATGAATAAGCCTGTTGGAATATAGTTGAGGAGGGAAGTCTAAAGTCCCAGGGACAGAGGTGAGAAAGATGGAGAACAACTCTGGTCTTGCAGATAATATCTAGAGAATTTCGAATTTTTACATTGGCAATCTGTACATCTCTGCCTAGCACGGCTAATTAAGATAAGCCCTCTCCCCCTCCCTACCCCCCCACCCGCACCCCCACCCCCCACCCACGCCACCACTTTAGATCCAAAGGACAATTAATCATACAAGATGCTTATATTATTTTTTGTCCTTTTGAATGAATTGCCCAAAGACATAAAGCAGTCTCCCCCCTCTTATTTGATTACGAGGTCCAGTTACTTCATAAGCCATTTTCATTAAAGTTCGGTGAATGTTCCACAAACGGGGGAGATTAAGCAGACGTTCATGAGATGAGCGTGGGTGGGGGGTTGATGAGGCAGTGTGTGTGTGCGTGTGTGTGGGGCGGGGGGGGGGGTATAGAAGAGTCTCAACACTTGGAACTGCACTGAGCTGGTTTTCCTATCGCTAGTCACTCACTCGGCAACATTGCTCCCCCTGACCAAAGTCAATTAAAGACTCTTCAGAAGGAGCGTTACACTTTCTCCCCCCCCCCCCCCCCACCTCCTCTACCGTCTCCCCCTCCCCTCTTCCCCCTTGCGATTATCGAGCTTATGGGTCTTGGGAAACAATACACCTGTCAGTTCGGATCGGACGCAGCGAGCCGTGCGGAAGCCCTGAGACCCGTCCGCCGCACGGAAATGACTGTTTCATGGCCATTTGGCCCCCTCTCTTCCTTTTCTTCTCTTCCGCAAAATTTGCCATAGCTGGAAAGAAAATGTTTCCCCCATTCGCTATTATGGGCCAGCAGTAATTATAAGAAGTGTACAGGATCATCATTTTCCCCCTTTGTCTACTTTGTTTAGGTTTTTTTTCTTCGTTTTTTTTTTTTTTAACCCAGAAGCCCCCTTTAAGGCATGCTTTGATGAACTTCTTTTAGTGACCCTGGCGCATTGGCCTAACACCACTGGAGGCCTTTGTTTAACAGAGCCTCTTCCCCAATTATTGGTCCGAGGTTGGCTAACCCCTCAGAGAAGGGTCAGCGTTGCCATCTTCTAAGAGAAGGACTTGTAAAGGGACTAGAAAAAAAAATGGGGGGGGGGGGGACAAGGCTTTACAGGTGTTTAGCCTCTGCTCTCCTGCGGGAAGTAGCGCCTGTTGATTGGGTCCCCTGGTGTCTGTGAAACAGAACGGGTCAACCGGGCCGCGGTCGGCTCGCTCAGACGGCTGGGCCGGGTGCTCTGGTATTGATTGCTTTTCCCTCCGCTCTGAGTTGCTCATCTGTAAGCTTTGGGTGGGATGGGAGGCAAAGCCGTGCTGCAATGACGAATGTCAGTTCCTTTTCAGTTCGCAAAGCCAACTTCTCTTCTTGTGAGAAGAAGAAAGTGTTTACGTCGAACCATAAATACGTCTTCCCCCAAAGCCCAAAAACCTTCTACAAGCCGACACATAAAATTCATGTTTAGTCTATTTTACAGTCGTTTTAAGGATTTCAGAAATGCAAAGTAGCTTATGTAATGTATGTTCATTTTGTTCATTTTATCTGTTGCTTCCCTACAGAACGAGAAAGATATAACCTGAGGATGGTATGTCACTGGGGTGGCACGACAGGCATGGACCAGGGCATCACTCTGACCTCAACAGGTGCCCATCCTCCTGGCCTGTGCCACTTTCACCTCTCCCCTCCAACCTGCCTGGGACTGGACCTCTAGGCGCAACCTCCCCCTGCAGGGGGTTTGAAACCTCAACCCCCCCCCACCCCCCACCCCCACCTACCCTACCCCCGAGAATCTACTGTTGGTACTGTCCAACTATGACCTGGAGACCTCAGAAACCACATGCCTTCCTGGGACTGACTACAAGGACTTGCTCAACTTGAGACTACAACTGCAGGATGCCCAGAGGACATTTTTTACTTCACCAAATCAGTACCTCGTGCTTTTTCTCTCCTCCTCTGCTGCATGCAAATGAGGAGGGGTGGTGGTGGAGGACTTCTTCTAGCAAACAGACTTTAAGCAAGAAGAAAGCAGATGTCTGTATCACCTGGGGATGTATCTCAACACAAGCACCCTGGAAGCTTTGTGAAAGAACTGAAACGGTCCTACTGGTGAATGGAAAATTGGCAATAAGGTCACGAATCGAGTGCTGTTTACTGTTGTACAATGAACTCTCTGCAGGCGAGAGATTAACATTAACACAACTCATTGCAAGTGCTCCGGTATTGCTTTTGCATACTACACCGTTTTTTTCTCAAAGGATTTGATTTGTCTTATCTTTCACACTATGTGTGTGTCTTTTTTCTCTCCTACCCACCCCTTTGCGTTTGAAAATAAAAAAGAAATAAGTGAAACGACGAGTTATTTATTTTTGGGGCACTATAAACAATTAAGATGGGAACCAGCTGCTATGGGTGACAACTTTATTGTATAAAAAAAAACATACTCCTTAAATAAGTGGTTTAAAGCTGCCGCTATAGCCCAGTTTCTTACAGACAGACTTACAATTGTAGAAACTGGGGATTCAATGAGTGCTTGTATTAGTCCTCAATAACTACTGGGCAAGCCCAGTAGTTACTCATCAATTTTGTCTCTGTGGTGGAAAAGGCTTGCGAGGACCTAGTGGTGGTGGGGGTGAGGCAAGAGACGCTATCTCTCATTCCTCTTTGGCTTCTCAGCTGTTGGTCGAGGTGTGGTTGAGAGAAACAGTGTCAGGGGCCAAAAGGTTGGTCTGTCAGAGGTTGTCACGTCCAATACACACCGATGAAGGACCAGGTGGGCTTTAGGGGCCCCCTAAATGACCCTTACATTTTTGGGGACCCTAAACAAGATGCTGTTTATGTACGTTGTGGTTAAGTATTGAAATCCCTGATGGGGTATATTATTGAGGGATCTGAACACTCAGGTCAGAACAAAAATAATGATACGTTTTTGATACAATTCTGAAGTATTTTGTGGTGACTGAAACGTTTTAGAAGAACTAAGTACTACTATGTCTTTCCAGTTACTGGAGAAAGAGCTGTGGCTTTGAGTGGGCATAGTTGTGGTATTATGCGTGGAACACTTGCATTGTTCCAAATAAAAATATGCATTGCTATATATCATGTGAAACACATGGACCCAAAGCATAGTTTCTGTGGCTGCATACAGTCTGGCTGCAAACAGACATTAAAATATTATACTTACTTGGAACTGGAAGTCTTAGGCTATACATAGACTTGCTAAATCAGACATGTCGCTAATGCAATACATTTCCACAGGCAAGAGGAAGAGCAACAACATCCACTACAATTATGCACAATAGTGAGGGCACTAACTGATACAAATGGGAGTCTTCCCTGGAATTTGAGGTGAGGGGGGAGGCGATTTGCGTAAATCTGCCTCAAACACTTAAATGGAGAGATTAGTTCCTCCTCATGCTCCAGTTGGCCTGCTCAAAAGATCTGCGCTCCCAATCCGCTGGGAGTTTCCTAGATACACCTCATTTCAAAGCCGTCAGCCACAAAAAGAGATTATTTATCTCCCTCTTAAAATCAATTACTAATTTGGTTTGAGCATAGAAGGGATGGCAGAAATGCAGTCAGTTATTTACCAACACAGCGAATTGACTACACTGCAGATTTAGAAAAGCACATTCAGTCGAACTTGGACGCTGTATACTACTCTTTATACACTAATGATTCTTTCCCCATTTTTTAAAGATAGACATAAACATGATAGAGTTTCAGAAATGAATGTTTTTTTGGTGTCATGCTCCCCCCTCCTGTCTCTCTCCTGTGAGTCTTGAATTCCTGAGTGACTTGCCGTCTACTGAGCTAAAGAGACTGCGAAGTCCCATGTATGACTGCCATCTTTAGGGGGTTTTGAAAACTGCCTTGATCCACAGATGTTTCTTCTAAATGTGTGAAAAATATCATCAGCATACTTGTCCTTCAGAGATTATGCCACTTGATTAAAAATGCAAAAAGCACTTTAGGGACATCTCGTCTGTTTATGGAAAGTTTGTGATGGAGACTTTAGGGATGACACTGTTCCCATTTCTGGTTGCACATCAGCACGTCAACAGAGAGGGAGGGATTTTAATTGATTTAAACATTTTTTTGCAATCAGTCAACATATTTATTTAAATTACATAATAAATATCATACTTTAGACAGTATGTACATTTCTCTGTACATGCAAATTATCTGTACAGTCTATTAGAAAGGTGTCTATCAAAATCAATGTGTTGATTTTTGTAGGTTCTTTTTTTACAAAGAAATTTGTGGCAAACAAAATAACTCACCAGCACGAGGAAAGAAGAGACACAGAGATAAACGGGAGTGAATGTAAACAACTTTTGTCTGAGATTCTGGAAAAGCAGTCACCCTGAAACAATGGCTGGAATCAGCAGGCCTCGACCCCCGGGGGGCTCTGGGCCTGACACCCAGTGACGGATGAGCGGTCTCCTGCGGACGGGGGTTTGGGGGCGCAGAGGGGAGCGGGGGGAGGGGGGTTTGGGGGCGCAGAGGGGAGCGGGGGGGAGGGGGGGGGGGGGGTTCGTCAGTGCATGACTTGGCTGTCAGGGTGCTGTAGGCATGACAGTCCAGGCGTCAGCAAGAACCCAGTCAAGTTGAGAAGAGGAGGGTGCAGGGACTAAGAAAAGCTGCTTTATTTACTAGAAATTCAAACCAACTCCATTATCAGGAGATGTAACTGAGGGTCACTTTTTAAACTTCTTTGTTCGATTCTTTCTATTGGGCTGGGCTCATAAACGTTGAGTCAATCATTTAAAATGCTTGATTTCCTTCTTTCACATGTGAGTGAGAACAACCCATGACTGCCAACGTATTGCTAACGTTTAATTCTAAATACACAATACACTGACAACACTGTATAACTCTGTACAAGTCTGGTACTACAAGATGCGTGGATCCTCAATGTTATGGTTGTCTTAGGTTCTGATTCTCTGGGGGAAGAAACACAGACTAGCTAACATCTGAACAAGATGGCAGATAAGGCTTGTTCTCTTGCTATCATGAGCAGAATTTGGTTGTTATTTCAAATGCGGGCTAAAACAATCAGTCACTTCTGGAGCAGGACAATACTTAAAGAAAGTTAAAACTAAATAAAAACTAGAACACCAGAACATGTTAAAATATGAACAATTCTAAAAGGTCCTGAATGTTCTGCTTAGTCTTTGATTGGAAATAATTGCATTGCCTTGGCCTTTAATATGAACTTTTTAGGCTAGTAAAACCATTTATACATGTTTTATAGTTTGTCTGTTTGCAAAGTACATTCCATCTTATCATCTTCTTTATCTTATTTACATCCTAAGAACCAGAACATATAGTGATAGCAATATGTTATAATAGTGATAATAGTGATAATAATTAAATGTAAAGCTTTTTTCCTTTACATAACTGGTAGGGTTGGGTCAGATTACTTGCAGATTACTACTTGAAATATAGTCAGTTACTGAATACAAATTACATTTACATTTTTTTCATTTGTATCGTTATCTGTTTGATTACTAAAAGGTTTTGATATAATTTCAATACTTTTGAATAACTTCAAAATCAAACATTGATCAAATTGCACTTTTTACCCAAATTAGACGGCCACACACATTTCTGTTCCACAATTATTCTTTATCTTTAAACATCTCAAAATATTTTCAATGCAAATAAAAGGGATTTAGCATTTTCAGCATTTACAGTAGTAATAACTGACTATTTATCAGTAATGAGTACTGGTATCCTGCAGTTTGTGTACAATTTTATTTGAATAGTTACTGAAATTGAACAATGATTAATAGCATTGGCCACTGGCAATTTCAAAATACCAATTTTTAAAGACATAATTAAAATGTAATAAAGTCATCCTTGACAATGTAACTTTAAATCTAATTGCCATTTTTTTCTAATGTAATCCGGTTTGATTAAAATTACATATTTTTTGTAATCTGATTACATAATCCCAATTACATGTAGTCCTAGACTACCCAACCTTGAAGTTACTACAGATACGGAACCTAATAATAGTAATTACTAGGCATTTACATAAGATTTTTTTAAGACATTGTTGTTCTGAATCAATACGGTTTATGTTAGATTTGGATGTAGATTTTGATGCAAAGCACAAAGTCAGACAGTCAGTCAGTCAGACGACATACAAACACACCACTCTGGCCTGTATAAACAAGGATGACAAGTTGAGATTAATGGAATGCTCTTGGTGACAAGGCCATTTATTTGTCAAGGTCTCTGGCAGTTGAACTTTGCCAGTATATTTACATTGGGCTGCAAGGGTCCCACAGCCTCCCTAATTGATTGTGACCAATAAGTGATTATTGGAGCCAACCCACATGACACGGTCTACCTATTTGGTGCACCAAAACTAGATTTCATGTTGTTCTTTTGCGCATTTACAATAAACAAGAACCCATACAGGCTATATCCCAAAAGCTATTCCTAATTTTAAAATGTCCTCCACATGTTTGAGTTAAACCTGCCCAAACAAAACAAGATTTTACCTTTTGTTTAGTTTTTTGTTCCTAATCCTTGGCTAATTCTTCGGTATGGAGGCATGTAGATACAGGCAGTCAAAACATCAGGCGTTGTGTACGTTGTAAACCTATAGGTATTAGATAATCTGTCTCCCTGAGTTGATGAGGTGTTTGAAAGGATTTGGTCACCATCTCACAAGAGAGCAATCGGTAATTTGTACGGAAACACCGGCCTAGGAGGTATCAAGACATTTTACTGGTCCCAATGTTGGAAAAAATGTGATGGAGCGGTTAATGAATGAGCTTTTTGGGGTGTTTTTTTTACTGTTTTACTTTTGGCGGCTTTTCCGGTTGCGCTAAAAGCGGTGCATTCCAGACCTCTCTCTCTCCGACACTTTCCCTCCATAAGTCCCACAGCAGCCTCATGTCTGACATGTCCGTTGTACTCAACAGACTTGAAGGGGATTTCAAGAGGGCGGTGTTTTTTTGTGTGTGTTTGTGTCTGTGTGTGTGTGTGCATGCATGTGCGAACGTCTGTATGTCTATGTGTGTGAATGTAGTGTTCGGTGACCCACTCTGTGTCTATCCACTACTAAAGTGCGTATTCCTGCCCATATGTGTGTATTAATCGGTAGACGCTTTGACTTGAAGCAACGTTCTCGTGTCTCTCTCTGGGTTCTCTCAATAGGAAAGAATGTGAGAGATACATATGGTGATAAATACCCATAAGAAATAAATTGAGCTAGTGCCCAAGGGATGACCCTTTCTGGCTGGAAGACGAGGAGTCGAGAGAAAGAGAGGTAAAGGGTTTAAATAAACAACACAGCTCCTAATTTGGACCACATAACGAACATTAGTCTGAGCAGACGCAAATTCCTGTAGGACATCCATCTGAGAGTGAGGTTTTCCCCTTACCTCCTCCAGGTCTAAGTCCGTGACCTAACCCATCAATAGTCTGCTTTAAAACAACAACTTGCCATGAGCTCATTCCCAGTCTTGAAAACCCGCCAAAGTTCTTCTCTACAAAGGCTTAGGATGTGTTACGCCTGTACAGTCTGAGTGAATCCAAATGAAAGTTGGATAATTTATGACACTTAATTAGATACTTGATTTAAGACGGATTAAATGTGTTCCTCCTTGGGCTTGGAAGGAGGGGAAGGTATTGAGTGTCGGACAAAGGATCCAGGAATCCAAGAGAGTCGTGGATCATTATTACCTCAGAGGAAGAAGAGAAGTCAAGTTACTCCAATGGGAGACATCGACCCACTGGGCAGGAAGTCACCCTCATTTAAAGAAACAATTATCATTTATTTACCCAAGAACTGCAAGCACTTCATAAATGGCAGCTTTTACATGCAAGCATGAGGCAAGAAAGTGTACTTTCTAAGGCAGTAAAAGAATTGCTCGCACAAACAAAGGTATATCAAGCCTATATGAAGCAATTATGAAGAGTTAACTGTTACTGCTGCAGAGATCATTCATAGTACAACATATACATGACAGTATAACAGACTGTTATACGTAGGTAAAAGATATTCTAATGCTGAAAGCCAAGATGCCATGTTTATCAAGTGTTACGCCTGAGAGAGGAAGGTCCCCATCAGGAGTTTGTCATTGAAATTGCCATTGGCACTTGGAAACCGTCATCCTGTTTTGTTAATGATTCTTTCTCTGTTTGCCTACCCTGTCTAGACGAGGGTCATTTTTCCTGTTTACTGAAACACCTAATGACATGGAATGACAACTAATCAATATCTAAGAGGAAAGTGGCATGTGGCGGAACCGTGTATTAATCTAGTTAATGACACTCAGTGTCTTGGCCCGACTCTGGTCCATTTACCTTTAGAGCTGGCTCAATTAGCTAAGCTTGTTAGCCTCCGGGCTAGACCTAAACAGATCTATTTTTCTGGCATTATCAAGCTGGACAACTTTCAATGTTCTGAGTCATGCTTTGTGTGGTGAAGAGATACTCTGTGCAGTTTGTAATGTTTCTGACTGTCTATAATTCTAAGTTATCTGTCGTTTTCCCTCTGTCTCCCTCTGTCGTTTTTCAAGCATGTAACTACGTAAAAAGGTCGTTTTTTTACGCATTTTATACAGTGCATTTGATCCCCCAATTGGGGTGTTTGCCTTCCGTAACATCTTACATCACTCATGAAAAAGGTTCCAACGTGCATCTGTTTGGGTAAGGTAGTTGAAATAACGAATGAAATGGAGAACGTATATAATAAAGTGCAGCACAAATAATCACTAGAATCAAAGTAATTAAGATAAAAGCTCATGGCACACACATGCACCCGCGCACACACACACACGGTCTGGCACGTACTAATGATCAAAGCTACATCCCTCCACTCGACCTCCGTCCCAACCCCCAATTTCCAAGCTACTACTTGGTCATCGTCAGGGGACGACCACAACAAAGAGCTATTGGGGGTTGAGGGGGTAAGGGAGGGGGGGTCCTGATTTGGTGGGGCAAATGACCTTGGCTTGATGACATCATCACGAAGGAAGAGAAATTAAGCCATTAGCCGGTGGCGGCCGTCCCCTCGCTGTAAATCAAGCCCTTTTCCAATAAGCTGCCTCCTTGTTGGTCATCCATCACAGGGGTGGGCGGCGGCCGAGCGTGGCGACACAGGAGCTGCCCGTCCCAGGAAGAGACATAAACAGTCATGGTGAGCCCTGTCTTGGAAGTGGGGGTCACACCCCCCCCCTCTCCCCCTTACCCAACTGTAAGAAATGGAAAGGCAGCTAGTGGGAGAGTAATGTTAAAGCAAAACACAATACTGAAAGAGTTTCTATTTTGTCACTGTCTCATGTCTTTAAGTGACTGGGATTGTATTCTGGTCATTCTGTTTGATAAGACAAGACAATGGGTTTGCGCTAGAAAGTCTGTGACAGACTTTATAAAACTGAGTGAGGTACGGCCTGTACACATGGTAGTATATACGGTACTCAATATGGCCACAAATGGTCAACAGTCTATTGTGTTAACTGCGTTGTATTGTGTGACCACTTTAGCTTAAGACCGGGTTCTGCAAATAACTAATAACGGCCAAATAACAGCCTTTCCATTGACATTTACTTTACAATAGGCCCTTGGCGTAAAATAACTTAATTTACGATAACTTTTTACGTCTCTCTGATGGAAGCGCACTTTATGTTCATATCTCAGGGGTCCAAGCAAAAGGTGTCCATAAAAGCAGCACAGATGGATGGAACAGAGTATTTTCAAGCTCAGGATCTGTAAGAACGATGCAACAGGCAAAGGAACATTTCAAGAGCCGTTTAAATGTTTCAAATCAGTGCATACAGTATTTGGTCAAAATAATACTGTTGGCCAAGACAAAACAAGTTTCATTGCAAAGCAATGATTGCATGCTGGTTCCCAATAGCCTAGTAAAGCTTCTCCATAAATTGAAACAGTCCGCGCCTCTGGAACAGCAAACAGGCTTCACTTTACTATATGAGAACTGTCAAGGGAACCAGGAGAGAAATTAGTCTGGGAAGAAAGTTAGGCGGTTATACAGATGCCTAATATCATTGTGAACACATTCCCAATGCAAAAAAAAAAGACTAGTTGCAGGTGCAAAAAATCTTGTGATAAGCCAGTTTTAGCTAGCTTCAATATATATGTTCCTTGACCGATTAGAGACTAAATAAGGCCTCCATGAAAATGGTGTTTCATGCATTTTTCTGACTAAGCTAATTTACCATATAAAAGTGAATGTGCTGCACTGAACCGATGCTTTTGACTTATTTTCAAAATCACACTGAGGTACCAAGGGCAATTGGTTTAATGCAACATTAATTAACTAAGCTTCCCAGCCCTCAAACACAGCAGTTCCATTTTATTGTTGCTAGCCCTGCTGGAGGACAAGTCCAACCATGAAAAAGCTCAGTTTTAGTTAAGGCTCCCTCCCTCTCCCTCTCCCTCTCCCTCTCCCTCTCCCTCTCCCTCTCCCTCTCCCTCTCTCCCTCTCCCTCTCTCCCTCTCCCTCTCCCTCTCCCTCTCCCTCTCCCTCTCCCTCTCTCTCTCTCTCTCTCTCTCTCTCTCTCTCTCTCTCTCTCTCTCTCTCTCTCTCTCTCTCTCTCTCTCGTAGCTAACCACAATAAAGCAGTTCCTGTGCCTGCAAAGTTTGCATGAAGGAAGCACATTTCCAAGGATGGTTGGACATCTTGGGCACCTCTTGACAGGATGGTTTCATCTCTTTCCTCACAGCAGCAACGTTATGGGCCTGAGAGAGGCAGTATTAAAGGGCTGGGGCCATCTGACACACATTACAATGGAAAAGTCAGTGGCAATAAATGCTGTATTAAACCCAACCTAAACACACGCACACTTTACATTGAAGCGAGTAAGTGGGCACTTTTTGAGGGCAACTTTTTGGACCACTTTCAGATGGAGCTGACTGAGCCACTTAACATATAATTTATGGGCCGGTAATGAAACCGTAACTGGAGTCATTTGCGCACATTAAAGTGTGTGTTGAAGTGGAAATCGGAAGGGGGGGGGGGGGGGGAGACTGTGCTTTCGAAACATATTTCAAGTGCAGAGTCCATAAATGGTAAATGATGCAGCTTTAGTGTCCTTTTCAAGTTTTGCCAGGAGATTTCAATTCTGCACATCGTCCACTGTTAAAAAGGACTTCTTCAAGTTAAAGGATGACATTGGACGCGGCCAATGACATCATGTCTGTTTGGTCGCTTTCTCTGCTCCATGTGGCATCTTTGTCAAGTCAACGGCCAACACCCATGTTCCATTGAGTTTCATTTTCTCTGAAAAAGAACTTCACACTCACAAGAAATACTTTCCAAATAACACTCCCTCTCTTGTCTCTCTGTAGTTAAGCAATGGCCCCACTGTTTTGAATTAGGACATCTCTATTCTGGATCACTTTGAGTTCTATTCTTCTGGATGACACCATTTCAGGCTGAATGTTCCTGTATAAATGCCGTCAAAGCAGACCTTTTTCCATTTATCGAAAAATTCCAGCGCTCCCAAAGGCAGCGAACCACAAACTCAGTTCAGGCTACACTGTCTTTTTTGGAGCACCCTCTTCCTCACAATTACCTCCAGGCATTTTTTGGTTAAAGAAGGAATAGGGAGGAAACACTGACAGTTTCTTGGAGATGGGGTAAAATAATACCAGGAGAAACAAAAACAAGTCATCACAGTGAACAAAAAATAAATCTGATCCACAGAGATCATAATGTTGATCATGTTGATATGCTTTGTGAGGTGAATGGCTCTTTAGTTGAGGTTGAACTGAGACCAGGGCTGTGGATTCAAATATAATAGACAATGGTTTTTAGCTTGCATGACAAACGATTATACACAAGTATGTTCTTTAGACACTCAAAGTCGCAGAGAGGGTGGTACCGATGACAAACGTCAAGATGCCATTGCAAGTGGAAATTCCTTCTAATGCGTATGTGTCATGTAAACTTTGGTACACTGAAAGCTTAGGAAGTTAAACACATGTTGCTAAAAACAAAGGAACCCTATCTGTTGAGTAAGGGTTCACATGACACTGACAAATTTGCTCTGTGACTCAAGAGTCATGTATGAGTTACAGTGACCTGTGGATCATGACACATACTCTTATTAGGCCCCTAAAGGATCGCTGGCACATCCAAGTAGATGATGATTGATGGTTGAGATTACTGTACACAGCATCTGACACAAGGCTAAAATCTGGTACCCTAAAATGACTGAGCCTCTTTATAAGAGCTTGCTCCATTGTCTTGGATCACATTTCAAAGACCAACAATGCTTTTGATTGTAGCAAGTCATTCACCATTATGCCACTTTAATGCAAAAACCAGGTAGATACCTTTTCTTCCTTGACAGTTTCACGATGGATTCTTTTTCAGTGCATAGAAACACAATGTTTTCTTTAGCACAGCAGGGTATTCTATTCGAAGGCACTCGCCATGAAATATTGTGCATATCTGTCTTTGGCCACGAGCCAGTTCAGTGGTAAGGCATGTCAAGCTGAAGGGACGTTGATGAATGCTCCATTTTCGTCACAGTCCAAAATCGGCAGGGGAAACATAACTTACTCCACCCTCGTTGGAGCCTTGCGAGTATGTAAACACACTCACAATTAAGTAGAAACAGGGTTGGTGGAATATTTCACGATCTGCGTTATGTCTAGAACATGCCTGTTTTGCCATACAGAAATCCAAATCTTATATATGCTGGAATGCATGCCTAGGTCCATACTCGTTCTCCATGAGCTTGTCACCACTATTGACAAAACATTCAAGAAGACCCCTTCCACAAACAACCCTAGCTGAGCTGCAACTGTTGTCTGTAATGTGTTCCTCACGATTACAGCAATTGCTGTACCTCAGCAAACTCAAATGAGCTCATTCCTCAGTTGAGACCAACCACCTATGGGCAGTCAAACAAATAATGTGCCTCGTTGTGTGGGGGCTTCCTCTGCTGTCATGGTGTTCCCTGCAAGGCAAATGACATTTTGTTCGAGAATTTGCAACAAAAGAGGCCACTGAGGGATATGCCAGCTATTGGTTTGAGGCTTCATACCAAAATTGGAAGTGACAAGCCTATGGCCCCTGCTCTTTCATCTCACTATCATTTCTGCGGAGTGTTCGCATTTGGTGTGACACAGGGTGTTTCTGTGACTTTTCACCAAGCTGCAGCAGTTACTGCCTCCAGCCTTTTCTGTAAAAGAGTCTGATGAGGCCCATATAAGGTGAAACAGAAATATAAGGTTATTTTGTTTTAAATCGATTAAACAAATGTGGTAAGAGCCCAAAATGTGCTTGCAGAGATATATTATCAACTGCTTTATTGAAAGTGTGGGAATATTTAAAGGATTTCTTGAAAATGGGTACAGCTGTTACTAATGCCATTCTGTCGCATGCCTTGCACGATCAGTATGCAACTGGGTCCTAGGAAACTGCGCTCGGCTGCGCGGCTGTAACGCACGATGTACGCTTTTCAACACAGCCATCTGCCGAAAATGTCGAACTGAACGATGGGAAGTGCAAAATGGCGGAAAGTTCAAATTGTTGCGATGTTTTGAATACTGTTCTTAATAAATTATTTCGCTTTTAGTTATCAATGCGATCAAATTAAATGTGTTTTGTATAGATATTGTTAGATTTAATTGCTGAAGCAGACAGACAATTATTTTACTTTACCAACATGACAGAACGTAAAAAATACAGTGGTACTACGGCGAGTGTGACAGCAAGCACTGAGTGCAAAGTAGACATTTCGACAGCTGAAACCCAAACAACTATATTGAGAAGAAGCCTGAGACAAACACAGCGACAACCACCCCTTGATTCTCCCAATTACTGCCATAACGGTACAGTATACTTTTACCCAGTGCATGATGTATAGTGTATGTTGGGCAAGACGGTTGTTTTGATTATACAGACAAGTTCAGCTTGCTAGCTAGCTAGCGAACAGCTATGAAACTTCATTCACTTTAAACCAGACAGCTAACCTGAAAGTTAAAACCATTTGCTAACCAGTACTTTACCCCAGGGATACAATAACAATTCCATTAATTTAATTACCAGTTTTCAAGACACCAACTCGAGTGTCAAGGTCAAGATACACCTATGCAGAGTCGCCTCAAAATGAATCGGAACTTCAACAGGATATCATTTGGGATGCAACATCTCCCCCTCCCATCAGAGCAGGTAACCTTCAACTTCTTTATTTTAACTGACATAAAATACACCGTTGCATGCAGGGGACTTGAGGACCATGAGATGCTGTGAAGGAGTGTTGCCGCATAATGTTTATTGTTTAATTGATACCATTTGCGTGGTGTTTCTATCTAGACAGAAGAGGCAAGAAGTATTCTGCAAATGTTGGAATCGTGAACATCTCAGATATTGTCAACAGGATTGCTCCCAAGGTTTGCATACCAAATGCATGCTTTATTCCTTGAATGAGACTACATGTACAACATAACATTTGAAATAATATTGGAGATATAGGCTAATCTTGTTATAGGATATCTTCTATAACATCCTATATATATCTCCTATTAATCATATTATAAGAGATCTGTTTGCTTGTGATAGGCATTGCTGATGATGATGGCTAAAAGCATATGGTCACAATCAAATGTCAAAATCCACCTTTATTTATACAGCTAATTTCATACCAAGAGGCAACCCAATACAACTTCACCCTTTTGGGCCAATATAGGAGAACTGAAAAACTGTCTCTAAACTGTAAAACTGTCTAAACAATTCATGTGGTCAGTGGGTTCTCTTTAATGTAGCAGGGGAGACCTGTGGTTCCTGAGTCATCCTTGCAACAGTGGATAGGAGACAGTGCCATTCCCTGCACTCCTGAAGTAGAGCAGCCAAAGCCCAAAAGGAAATCCCCAAGGTGAGTTATATTCCTAATACATATGGAGATACTGATCTTTCAAGATCTTGACCAGGTTCAAATTATGTTAAAATGCCTTATTATTTCAATTTTTACACAGGCAAAATGGAGTAGATGACCTCATTAAGCTGGCAAAACAGTTTGATTTTAACATGTTACGGCAAGATGAAGAGCATGTTCAGATGCACAATGAGAGTGTAATTTCAGACATGTTTTATTTTGATGGTGAAAAGTGCCAGCCTTCAGTATTAGTAAGTAAAAGAGTCCCTGAAAAGGCACCATCAGCTCTACAAACAAATGTAAGAGAGTCTCCCGACCTGTTACCACCAGATCAAGATATGGAGGATGACTTGATTTTTCTGTTCAATGCGCCAACTCAACAGATAAGCGGCAATTTTAGTCAGAATTCTCTAGCTCGGTCATTGGAAATGAAAACGGTTCCAACTGCATTCTCCAAAGTTATTCCTGGGAAAGATACAAATTCAGGACATAGTGTTGTGCCACCCGTCAGTTCTTCGCCTCATGTCAAACATGGATCGATGCATGGGGATTTTGACGATGACTGGGGAAATGATGATTTGCTGGATGAATCGTTTGTTTTTGAGATGACCCAAAATCATCTTGGCTCTGCCCCTTCTAAGCATAGTTCAATGCAAAGAGAATCAAATGAATCTAAAACCAGTAGTACTCCTCCCTCAACAATAGCCAATAATGAATGTCAGAGGTTGCAGAAAGAAAAAGGTGATCTCCAACCAGCTGTGTCGGAAAAGCCAGTTAATGCTGCGAGAAACAGAACAACCTTCAGGCTTGAAGCAAATCCTCATTTCCAAGTCAATATCTTCACAGAGGCACCAGCAAAGATAGGGTCTGCTTCAGAGTTGGTCAAACCAGGGAAGTACAGGGAAGTTCAACAATGTAAATCAAGTACTCTTTCACATGCAAATGTTATTTCTACAGTAGCTGGTTCCCACGGTAAGCAAACCGTGGAGCTCCATTCAAATGGAATAAAACCAGGGCCACAAGCACCATTGTTTCATCAAAGTACATGGACTCCTACCAGCACATCTACTTCCACCAAATCTTGTCCAGCAAAACCGTCGCAGACTAATTCAAGTCAGAAGCCAGAAGAGAAGAAAGTGAATGAAGAAGACAGTTCAGCCTTCAGTTACGACAACTGTATTCCTGAGGATGACCTGGATTCATTCTTTGCGTTGGATGATGTTTGGGACGACAAAGATGGTGACGATGACTTGCTGTGTGAAGTGTGTGAAGATCTTGAGAGCCAGGTGCAGAGTGTGGAGGACCCTCCTATCAAGTACTTTCAGCCAACCAGTCAGGTACAAAACCAAAAACCTGCCAGCGTCCTTCCAAGTCGTAGCATTTACAATGTAAATCCCCCAAATCTGCCGGCACAACCAAGGAATCCCAACATTGCCACAAATTCACTGTTGGCCCCTGGAATTAGTGGCATTTACCCTCTCCAAAAGAACAGAGTTTCATCTCAAAAACCCTTTCCTGGTGTTAGTGGCTGTAAGAAGCAAAGGGGCAACGACTTTATTGTGAAATCTACATCCAACTCCACCTTTATGCTGCAGAACCATGGTGGAACAGAGCCATATAGATGTACTAAAAGCACTTACCTAACTGGGAGCACAACCAATCGCCAGTGGCTTGGGAATGAGACAGGGACAGCGTCTGCGGCTCGTGTAAATGCATCTGAAAACTCTGGTCAGTTCACCTTCAAGAGACCGTCTGGCTGTGTGTCCAGTTCTGTCACGTCTTCAACCAACACTAACGGTAGGCAGTACAAATCTCACAAAAAGTATTAACTGTTGGAAGTGTGTGATTCCACATAGATATATGACTAATATCCCCAATTTTAAATCAAAGGAAAGTAAGTTAATTGATAGGTTAAAGCTTTACGTTATAATCTGCCTAGAATTCTCTCAGTGCCATGATGGTACAACACCTTTGCTAACCCATCCACTTTTATACAGTTATCTTGGGCATTCAACCGGAGAAGGATGAAAAATGCTCAGTGGCAGAGATTGAACAGAAGAAACAGCAGGCTATTGCCAGGAGACGTCAACGGATGCAAGCTGCCCAGAACCTAAGTGCTCCCCCATTAAGTAATCTACAAGCACATGAAATCCAACTTAAGCATTCTAAAGTCTTTCAGAATTGACATACAAAGGAGCCATGGCTGGTCATCTGGTATGGGTCCACATAGACTGAAAACACTGACCCAACAAACATCTGGAGATTGTTATTTGTTTTTACTTGTTGTTGACTAAGATCAAGATTCGGTACCAGTCCTTTAAGTTGCTCAGTCCATCCCATCACATTTTGATCTATATTCCTGCCAAAGTTTTGATGATACAACCTTAAGTAAGATAAATCATCTTTATTTTCGTAGATCTATTTAGATTCTCATCAGACTGTTTATTTCTTGTTTATATTACTGGACATGGCAAAAAGATAAACAAACAGGACATTGTTTTCAGTTGGTTAAATTAATAAGGCGTTGCAGTTTCATTTATTGTTGTTGTTGTCATGTTTTTTCATATTTTTTTATAATGATGTCATTACTTCTAATAATGACACAGCCTGTAAAGTGGTATACAGATTTTATTTAACAAAATAGGGTATTTTCTCAGCTGTGAATGAACAGTCAATATTCAATTAAATGATTTAATTATTTAAAATAAATATTGGGATGTGTAATTATTGCCTCAACTTTTGTACAGTGGTGACATCTAGTGTGGCCCGCCAAGTCTGTAACTGAGACTGGTTCTGCCCTTTCAATTTAAGTCTCTCTCCTCACTAGAATACAGAAACAAATGACCAGACAACAACTGCCACTTACTATGAACACCTGATTAAAGTCAAACACAACAAGACGAACAGCGCCGGGGTACCGAGTATCGTATAGCTCTTCCTCCTGCAACACATGTGCACCTAGAAGAGCGTGGAAGTAGAGACCTGAACTTTTCTAGGCTCCAGTAACAGGGGACAATATGAATCCTTCAGCTACAGTCCAGTATCAGTTTGCACCATGGGAGTTACAGGATCTGGCCCCTAAGAGGAGAGTCGGACGTTTTTTGGCGCCACTTCAGTTACTTTGACTGGCTTCATTTATCATTTCATTATATAGATAATATACACTCACAGCGGTTAGGCGAGTCATAGTCTACCCTGCAACCTTCCCACAGTGCGGGACAATATCAGGAAAATGCTGTAGTTCAATGTCAGAAGCAACAGTCCCACGCACACTCTACAGACACTATATTACAATGTCACCCGAGGAGTTCTCTGGGGCACCTGGCCCAGAAGCCTGGCCTGTGCAGTCAACCCGTCCGGACGGACTCGTCAGGTCCCTTCATTAGTAGGCTGGCAGCTGTCTGATGAGAGAGATACCCACCCCTGGCTGGGGCAGTGTGTAAGGCGAGTCGCGTTATCACCAGACAGGTGTGTAACTGTAGTCCGGGCACATAGCTGCAAATCAGTGGCACCGAGATGCAATCTCCCTGGCTTAATCACACTGCCATTGTCTTTCGGTTGTTTCATTATTCAGTTTTCTCCATTTGTAAAGATTATTAACAATGCTTTCTTGCCAAGTTTAGGTAACAATGTGTTTTGGCTATGAAAGTGTTGGTTTCAAGGCCCAGCCAGTTCTTATAATGTTGCCGTTATCTGCAGTCATATTGTCTGCTTATATGACACGCCTCAAGGATGAGAATGCTTTTATGGCCCACCTGACACCTAAAACAAGATGGCTGAAAGTGTGGGTTTCAGATACTGTTCCGTAGCCACCAACAACCCCTTAAGATGAGGTGAAGTTATCTGAGAATTGCCTTGAACTCTAAATGAACTGTTCTTTCCTCCGATTCACAGCTTTTCATTAATTATACCCTTTCCAATCAGTGAGGAGACTGATACCTCTACACATGGTACCAATTATCTTGTCAAAGGTCAGACCTCTAATGCAACAGTTGGAAAGTTAAAAAGGGAATATTTGTAAGAATTTTGAAATTCAGTTTTGAATATCTCTGCCCAGTCTCTTCATCCATGATTCCTATTGCTTTGCTTGTGATGATTAATAACTTATTATTTTAAATAAATGTTTTATCCTTGCTATTTCATTGTAAATGTGAACACTTGCAAGTCATTTGGTCCCTGTATGGTATAATTTACATTGCAAAGTACATTGTTATCTTGCAAAATGTACATGACATCAAATGTATGCCCTATATTGGTTTAAACATTTTCCAGTAAAAGACTGAAAAATAAGCATTTGAATAATTCATTCTTAACTAGGCTGTACCTCTTATTGATTTAAATCAAACCATTCTTTATTTACCCTATATGTACTGCAAAGAAACATACTGATAATTTGATAAAACCGGTTCTGGACAGTCATAGGATCTAAGAATTTATGAGGGAACTTTCATTACAGAGCTGAATTTGTTTTAATAAACAATTTTGAAAGCGATTGGGCCGTATGAAGATCTGTGGAACTGGTAATCAAAACCACATAAGGCTCAGCTGGAGTTGAATTCAGAACATGTTCCTAACAGTAAACATGTATTGTTAAGGGAGTGCTCTATATTTACAGTATGGTATAAGGTCTGTTATTTGGTTCCAATAGTTTGCCTATCCTGACTGACATTCAGTAAATGGATGTATTGAAAGACTGCCAATACACAGTTGTTGTCGTTTTTTTCTCAAAATGTTTAGTATTATCTACCACAAATGTTTGCTATGATTCTTATGTGAAAGCATTTTAGAATCCATGACCATTTTAAGTAGACCTTCATCCAAAATATTTTCACCTCAAACTATATTCCAAAAAGTCCCACCAAATAAGATTCTCTAATGCTTGGTTCATTTTAAAATTACATTTTCTAGATTGCCAGTTTTTCTTGGATATATCCTTCAGCACTGAGTCATGCCCTGGTTTACTTGCTCTGGTTTAAGCTGTTCACACCTCAGAGGAATTGATCATGACATCTGTACAAATGAGCCAGATTTTCCCCCATGCTAGTGTTACTGCTGGATGTCTGGAGTTCATTCTTACCCCTGCTGTCCCTTTCCCTGGCTGGCCATATGCAGTAACCTGAGCCAGAAATTCGCTTTGGTTCTTCTACAGTACAAAGGTCTTCAAGATAGACCAGGGGTGTGTATCAAGTTTTGTGTCTTGAGACAAGGGTGCCCCAGTAAGTGTCCTTACCTAGATGGACAGTCCAGGTCTGCATTGCTTCAACTGTACATATATCCCCCCTGCAGTTTAAGTTACCTAATTGCTTTATGGGCCCACATTTACTGGTAACACATTCACATTGGGCCCTTTTACTTGTAACAATGGCATGTTGATGCAAATGACATAAGGTAAAGTGGAAAGAGCTGAATCTACTACACTTAAACAATGCAGACCCTAACTTAAAGGAATCCCCGTAGTTGAACTGAAATGTGTGAGAAAATACATAATTTCAATAATTGTATTTATGTAGTTTCAGCCATGATGGCAGATTATTTGGAGAGCTAAAATTGCATATTTGAAGTTGGTCGGTCAGGCTTTCATGTTGGGCTGTGTGAAAATAAATCTGGAGAGTTGCTGAAGTCCAAATCACAAACAGATGAGCAGGTTCCATGAGAATGGCAGTCTTCGGAGGTCCATGTGTGGCGGGGTGGAATACAAATGGGAGTTTTAAGTGGCAGTGACGGGCACAACTGGCCACATTCTGCATGAGCTTAATTAGGACCATTCAGGAAACAGTGACACGTTATCTATGGAAGGGAATCTAGTTTACTGGTGATGTATGTATGAACACATACATGAGCTAAAATTGGTTTCATGAAGTACAGTAAAATAAGGCTATCTGGTTACAAATGTTAATCGGTCTCCTTGCCCTTGAGTCTGAAATCAAACCCAGAACTTCAGGGGATTTTAAAAAAATCTCCACGCAGCAAGTGTTAAAAGACACACAACTCTAGCTTATGGTCCTATAATTAGTCTAAATAAATCTGTACCATTAGACAAAAAGTTATCTAGATGTGAATTTGCTATTCAGGATTCAAATATTTTATACACTAGGTACACAACTAATTTGACAGAATAAATAACTCATATTAAAGGTATATTGGTGTATTCAAATGTGATTGCCATTGCCAATTTACTTTGGACCACACTCCCAGATAAAACACCTCCCAAACACTGAGGATGAACTAGCGCTTTGGCATTCCTCAAAATATATTGTTATAATGACATCTAGTGGACAATTTGATGCATAACAACAACATGATTATCCATCCATATGCTTATCAGGCGTATACTACACATTTAAATGTACATTGTCATGCCATATATGACATCAGTAACAACTTTCAAATTGTTTATTTCTTATGTTCATGTATGAAGTTTCAATGGTTCCCACAGCATATGATGCAGCATGCAGAGATGGAAAGAGGAAAAGTAAAACCTAAGACTGAAACCGTCATGCCTCCACCCTAATACTCCATAATCAATGTACACCTTTATATCCCTTTCATCCAATAAACTGACATTTTAGCACTGACCTAAAAAAAAATAATAGGGAGGGAGCACTATTACTATGTCTATAACAAATATCTGTACAAAACAATTCAACTCAAAATAATACAAATTAAAGAAAGGAAGAAAAACATGGTTTCCCCTTGAAAAAAAAAAAGCATCTGGCAGTTGACTTGGGGCATAAGTGAAGCTTTGCTGGAATCAAAGTGACACACAGATCCAAAAGATTATAGTTGTTATAACAGTTACATGTAGTGGATTTACTTTTAGTCATTTCCATATTTTTTTCACCAATTCTTTTTGGCAACATCCATGTATATGTCATTTTCATTCATGTTATAATATATTAACATTACTATTCATATGTAAACAAGAGGAGCTTTTCAAAATAAAAACGGAATCTACATGCACAAAGAAACAGGAAAATAAAGAGAAAAACCCTCCATGTCATGCAAGCACATCACAAGACTTTGGGGCCTTTCAGGAACAGATAAGAGCCATCATCGTGCAGCACTCCATTAAAGAAACAGCGGCACGAGCGGTCGTGTGTGTGCGCACGGTATAGGGATTGCGCACTTCAAACACCTCCCCGCGCAGTAGCATTCGAATGATCAAAAGCGGAGCACACATCGAATACATTAACTTCCATAAATGTAAGAGAGAGTCTTGTTCGGTCGTATTCCCCATCTCTGTGTAAAAAAAATGTGGTGGCTTGGTAATAAACGCTCTACTTGGTTGCATCTTTATCAAGAATACTCAACACAAATAGAAAATGGTCGGAGGCGGGGAGGGAGAGGAAGGCCTCTAACAATTTCCACTGACTCAATACAATGTTTTCTAAACCAAATTAAATGTTTTCTTGATACAAAATAAACAATGTTGTAAAGATGACATTTAGAAGTTGAGAGTAACTCCCCTTAATCTCAACCTATGCGGCAGCCCTCAATGTCGGCCTAACAACAAGCCTAGCCTAACCTGTAGCTAAATTACCTGAACAAAACGCTGCCTGCAGTTTAAATAAAACAATTTTCAAGCAAGCTTAAACTTTTTATGCACAACTGAAAACAGCATTATCTCTAATTACATGATAGTCTGTAAGCTATTTGATCTATCTTGTAACATGTTACAACAAGAAAACCGTTTATCTTGGCTGAAAGCAATAAATACAGAATATTAAAACTGCCTGCAATTGTATGCCACTGGCTTGATTGTAATGTGCACATTGTTGGGGATAGGTCATTTTCTATAGTGAAAACTATTCACATAATCAGCCCGTGATTCAAAAAAGACTTGCATTCGCAGTAAACCATAAGCTTGTGTGCAGAAATTAAAATATATTTTACTCTTTCACTACTTTTTGTATCTCATAAAGCAAGACAATAGTAGTCCCTGACAATATAAACATTTATAGAGCACAATCCCCCTCTGTTGTGCTGTTGTTTTTTTTGTGTATTTTTTTTTTACAAAATGTGTCTTACATTATCGGAAACTAAAATGTTTACAATAAACAAGTTAAGTAAAATAGAAGAAAACACGTTACACCTGAAAAATAAATTTAACTAGTTGAATTGTGCAGCTTGCACTAGAAAAAGCAGTACTCCCAAATCTTAACAGTAGATATAGATCATATACTCAACTGTTTTATCATTAACATGTTCTGATTGGCACTTCATGCTTTATGTTTGTGTTGAAATCAAGTACATCAAGTTACATAACAGCTAACTACAAACATCCCCCAAGATATACTTTCTTAAAAAAAAAAAAGACAAGACCAAAATAAATATAAAAAAATCCCAACTGCCTCAAAAACAATTATATTAACCTTCCTCCCTTCCTCCACCAAACTGAAATGCTCGCTCAACGATAAAAAGCTGTCCTTTAGCTTTTAAAGTGCTACACCGGGTTATTGATAGAATTCATGTTCAATAACACTTAAAAAGGTTGGCTTCGGAAGGCTCAGGTTGGAAAAAAGGTGGCTTCACAGAGAAAATACTTCCATTGAAAATACACAGAGAGCGTTGCTGGACGACGCGTTTGCTTGAGCAGATCCTCAGAAATGGAGAAAAAAGCGAAAAAAAGGTTGCAAGGGGCTCGTCGAATCGGTCACACATCCACCACCATCTTTTTGTGTATGTCTAATCCGCCCACCACCTAAGGAAGACAGAACACATTGGTCAAATGTAATTCAAAGCAGTAGAGGTCATTGTCTTTAAATGTGCTACCGATATAGTAATTTTGACTTCATTGAGGTAACTGATTATATATTTCGATTTAATCTACTCACCGCACAAAACTCTTCAAAGGATATTCTCCCGTCACCGTCTTTGTCTGCGTTAATTATGGTTTTGTCGACAATCTGCTGAAGCTGGGTATCCTTGAGGTTGTTCCCCACCATCATCTTCAGGACCTGGAAGAGCTCACCGTTGGATATGTAGCCATCCTTGTCCATGTCGTAGATTCTGAAGGCAACTGTGAACAAGAGGAAATTGGCAAACTGTTTCCGACATCTATCCCTAAAAGGTCTATTCATCAGGTGATTTAGTACACAGTATTTGTGTATTCATATTTTTTTTGTCAAGCCCTGTTAATAAGCTAAACATTTTACGAGCGCTTGTGTAATTAATCCTTATAACAAAGCAATTTATTTTTCAATATTAATTTCTTCACCCTAATGCTTTCTTAGTATTTTTTTCTCAATAGGAAGTTTTAATCGTGCACTGTGTTGGTAGATATGGAAATACATTGAAATTCCACCTGGCAGTGTTGTTTTAGGTGCCAGTGCAGACATTCGAGGTTGGAACGCTAAACTACTTTAGCAAGTGCTAGTGAATTCTAAATGTAACCAAACCACAATTGCAGCAAGTATTGTTAACATTTGACATTTGATACATACATGATAATCCATATGTTCTACTTGCATCTAAAAACCTTGCTGCCTTTCATTGCAATGTCCCCCTAATTGTAAAACATCTGTGGTGATTATTCGCATGATACTTACAGCGCAATTTCTGCTCCTTGTCGCCTTTGACACTGAACTGGGAGACACCCTCGATGAATTCTGCCAAACAATATCCCATCACATAAACTACTAATGCAATGGAAGTGAGAGCATGTAAAACGCTTCGGCTTATTCACTCAGATTAAGACAGAGGGGAAGGAGGGCTCCTTCGAGGAAAATGCCCATGGGCAAAACAAAGTATTTTGCAAGTGTACATCTTCTTTATATATATTATCTGCATACTGTGTGTAAAACATAATATCAATAGACAAATATTGAACAGTATCTAAAACAGACAACTCTTTCAATCGTGAAGTAGACTTATTAAAATAGGCCTCAGTACATGCAACACATTCCATCATCATCAATTGAGGAAAGGATAAACAAAAGCATTAAAACTGTATGAGATACAGCAATTACCACTTCAAAAGACCTACCTTTGAAGTCAACTTCACCATTGCCATCGGTGTCAAATATATCAATAACTCGCTGTACAAGGGGATTCTGTTGGAGTTCCGGTAAGGACATAAACTCTTCAACACTCAAGGAGCCAGAGTTATCTAGGTCGAGTTTCTTAAATCTCTTTCCTAGCCTCTTAATCTCATCAGCATCAACTGAAATAGAAGAGGGAGAGATACAGAGGGAAGGGTAGAGTTCAAATCAGACATATTACTTGACAGTGGAGGAAAAACTCAAGACTCATAGGTAGGTCCGGTAGGTCACTTGCTAAGTTATCAACTACTACCACCACAGTTTTACCACAGAGGGAAGGACACACAGGACACATACGGGTGGGGGGGTAAATCGGCCGGCTGTCCACTTACATCTGGTGTTATGGCCCTTCGCTGCCTTTAGATACGATTTACCCGAGCCGGAAGGAATCTTACCCGATTTCTTGTGCGTGTTGGCCATAGTTGTCCCAAGTTGCAGCTTTCTAGAGTACTTTAGGTTGAACCTTGAGCTAACATACCTCGCAGTTCCCCAACTGTAAGCCCTTGCAGCGTGTCATGTGACACCTCCTTTCCACACTAATCACTCGACTGATATCCATTAATCGTAACGTGCGCACACACCAACTAGATGGGCTTGAGGGAATCCGTAAGAGAGCTAGACAGGATCTTATCTTGGACCACTCCTCTGGCTTTGCCAATGGGTCTGTCCAACGAGGGTGCTTTACATCAATCAGGAGCCCTTTACTTAGCAATCCCGTATCAGATGTGTGTAGTTAAGTATGTTGTTTTGAGTAGGCTAATTATTTGTCTTAAGTATTGGGTGCTGTCTCAAACATATTTCAATATTAGAAACTGGTGCAGAATGGATCGGTCTTTAGGGCATGTTTTAGTAAAGCAACGCAGCATTGAAAGTTTAAATTACTCGTCAAGTACAGTTTTGCAATGAATACTACTAATAACAACTAAGCCACTTATAACAAGGATCCCATTTGGCTGTTAAACTAGTAACATTTAAACAAAATGATAAACAAATATACAGCAGACATGTACATATCACATTGTTAGTGCACACTATGGCCAACAATAAATATGTCAATAAAAATAAAAGCATGAGTACAATTCCTATCAGAGTAAAGGATGTTGTATCTCTTTTTTTGACAGGTGGTAATCCAGGTTGTGTTTTACATGAACCCGATAACCTAGGATAGCTCCCGGTTAACCAAGCTTCTGCCCAAAGTTCTCACCATTGCACTTCTTGTCGACAGTTAGCGGTGCTGCAGCGCAACGACAACCTTGACAAGTAGCGGACCCATCTAAATGTCATAACAGATGCCTGCCACTAGATGTTCCACAACGCAAGCGAGTGGGATGCTCTAAAGAGTCACACAGCCCAACAATCCCTGCGTATTCTGTGCCCCAACAAATAACAATGGCCCGGCCTCTCACTAAGAAAGAAGTATCGCATGTGCAAAGTAAATCAAATGCGCTATTGTGACGTTGCGGTTGAGTGTGGAGCGCTCACTGTAAGTGCGTTTCATTTATCTTGATCTTCCGTTTGGGGCGTGGGTCATAACAACTCAGCGCATCCCTTTATATAGATATGTGAAATTTCACATCTACCATCGCCATGAGAAATTTCAAATGATAAGTGTCTCCAGTCACAAAATATCATGAGCCAACCCTAATTAACAGCAACTTTAAACAACAATGTTTGGGGTAGGATCCTAGAGTTGGGCATATTCCCTATATATTTGACACCATACCTTTCAGCTACTGCAACTAATGAGAATGTACAGTATGTTCTTGTATTTAGTTTGGACAACACTGGAAGGAAATACACAACGGAAATACAATGAGATACAGGTGCTAGGCATTTTTGGGGGTAATGGCCAGTGCATGTTGTTTATTAGTTCCATATGATCCACAGTTTGTGATTTTGTCTGGTTGTGCAATAACCTCTGCAGGCACTTGACTAGAAATGATGAACCTTTGTTTGAATGATGATCCTAAAAACCTCCCTTCCTACATTGCCTGAATGATGTTTCGGATAAAGCTAAATTAGGCTAACATGCTTCTTAGCTTTTAGAGGAAGCAAGACTCTGTAAAAAGGGCAATCGTCCATTAACATATGTTTTGTCATTTGATTGAAAATGTTGCTCGTTATTTAGAGATAGCTTTTAGTTTGACCTTAGCGACGGTAAGAGATGGGACACCAATCTTCATACCAGTGGATAGGAAAACATTACAACAGTGGCGCAGGCCCAAACTGCAGCAAAATAATTCAATTACACTTGCTCAACTAGAACATATGCCGGCGAGGATACAATTTAGTCCAGAAGTACAGTTCAAACAGGAGAGAGAAAATGAGAGTATTTTTAGCAACAAGGCAGAGAACCCCACACCCCAGTCAACCCACACACCCACCCACTCAGAAATCACACAAACATTCACACAGTACACACACTTACTGGCTGGTGCTGCCCTCCCCCTTGGGAAACCCCTAGCAACAAGGAAACCCAGCTAACATACAGAAAGGGAGGGGCTGGTGTGTGTGTGTGTGTTTGGGGGGGTATTTCTGAGGGCTGCTGACAGAAGCCGGAGAAGCTTTTCACAAACTGCTGAGCTACCGACTGAGAAGTGTTACATTCACATAGGATTTCATAACAAGGCACTGTGGCCCTTATCTCCCTCTCAATCAGTAACACGCAAAACAGGCTAATAGCCTGCATGGTGTTAGGCTGTAGAGTATAGAGTTTTGAGTCAGGAGACTGTCGTCAGGTCCTCCCAAATAAAGATACTGAGCCTGTTGCATGGCCATATTGCATGCCAAATCAGCAAAAGAGTGAAGCTACCACATGAACAGATTACCAATCAATTGGACCACTGAAGTCAGCATACATTCAGTGAGGTGTCTAAACTAAGCTCTAGCAAAGGTTGGGACAGCCTTGTTAAACTAACTGGTAGTCTAACTATTCTAGATGTTCACCACTCGAGACCAATAAACCTGACGAAACCACGCTCATCCGGAGACACACGAACCACTCGACGAGTTTGCCAACCGATAAAGTGCGGTCACACGTAAAACCCCCGTTGGTGTCAGACAAGAGGCGGATTATGTGGCGGCGGTGACTGGCCTGCCATTTACGTGAAGGGGGTCTGCTGAGTGCCATCTCGCCGCGCTGCCATCCCTCTTTCATTTACTGCGGCGGAAACACAACACCTACATGTGGCCCCGTCGCGGCACCAATCCCACTGGAAAAAACGCAGCACCCACTGAGGCGCATCAAAGCACTGTTGTCTCCCAAAGCGGCCAGAAATACTCCCAAGCTCAATCGTTCCTAATAAAGAACTCTTATCGGCCATTTCTGGGGGAGACGGTTGGTGTATGCTTTCGTCAGATCTCGTATCGAGTGACACAAAACTGTATGGTCATCCTTACAGTGATCATGCGGGGCCGTGTCGAACGATTCAAGCTAATGTGTTTGAGGATTCATCATTTTGCTCCGAAATGTGGATCGGTGGCGCAGGAGGAAGGCAACGTTTACATGCAAATGGTGGTCCACTGAAGAACTTGGGAATTTGATTAAGGCTGAGACGGTTTTTGCCTGATTATGCGTGTAATGTAGGCCTGCATGCTGTAATCTGCTGCATTTTTATGCCTGACTGGCACTCCTCAAGACGTACCTGAAGTTCTAAGCAGATGCTGAATATTGTCACTAAGCGACAACAATTGTACACGGGTAGAAAGAGCCCACGCTTTGCAAAATGTACATCTCAAAATGTACAAGTGAACAGGCTGTGGGAGTTGCATGAGCCCCTAAAGAGTTTGGGAAAGAATATATGGAATCGTCAAAAAGGAAAGACTGTTTGACTTGCACGCCTTGAACACTGATTTCAGCTAAGATGATGTTTTGCGTTTCCAAATACTACATTTGTATTGTTTTAGCAACTCTGGTGAATGAAAACAGAACTGACCAATCGCTAAGTTCTTAGGGGGGTTCCAAAAACTGGACTAGAGAACCAGAGCAGTGCGTTTCAGACCCTGGCAGCACACAGCTGATTTAAGGCTGTGTGTCTTCTTGACACGGTGAACAGCTGCCACACCCCCTACTCCGGGGGGGGGGGGGGGGGGAGAGAGAGACTCCCAAAAATATCCCACGGTGGGGAAATCCACTGACTGACAAGAGAAAGACAGCTCAGGCGAGATTTTAAGCCCCTGTTAAAAGTCTTGCTGTTTTTGAAAGTCCTGCAGGTGCATGGCCCAGACGTGACACTATAAACACAGGTTTGTTTTAATGGCAAAGTTACTGCCTGCTGGTTCAGACGTCCACATGCCCAAGGAGACTTCAGCACCAAGAGGCCGACATCAAGTCCTTTATGAAGTAGGACTGTTTGGGAACTTGCCAAATTGTCCGTTATGGCTTGGTCTTTCTCAGAGCGATTGGACAAACCAAACATGTTAACATTTGCTTTCCAGCTAAACAAATACCTTGAGATTCTTAAAGAGCCCTTTTTCCTCGGACGAGCCTGAGACAGACAGAGATTGTTCAGCGTTTTCACGGTGAGAAGACTGAAAGTGTTGTCATAAATTCGGACCGAGGGCCTCCCCCGAGGTGCCCCAGTCTGTGACACCTAGCCTAACAGCTCGTTAGGAGGTGGCCCCCCCAGCCATCCATCCACCCACCCAGCACATGCACACCCGACACCGGCGAGGCTGACGTGACTCCAAAACCAAACTCAGCTCGCTGCAATTCATCCCCAAGGGGGACTTGCCAAAAAGAAGTATGTCCTGAAAGTTCAGTACTGAAATTCTAATTAAGTAGCCCCCTGTTCTTTTTGAGATGGAATTGCACGGGGGGGGGGGGGGGGGGGGGAATAGATGGGCGAGAAACCAATTAAAAAAGGAATATTGCTTGGACTAAAAATAAATACGGCTCTCCCACCAGCCCTGAAACTGACCTTTATGTGCAGCTCGTGGAGACTGGGTCACACTGCTGCTGGGAGGGTTGAGTCCTAAAGAATTCAGTGTAGCGTGTGACGATGTATATATCCGTCTACTCCGTGATCACCTTCCAATCCATTCCCTCTCACCAGTTGTCTACTGCTTAAGTGTCCCAGACACGAGGCCAGCGCCTATGGTACATGCTGGACTTTGAGTTGACCCACCTTCAACCAGAAACAATGCTAGCCATTGGGTCAGTCCCATGTATTCGTAGTTAATCAAGGTTTGAATATGACTTGAATATCCGGATTTCCCCTTATTAATCATGAATAATGTAATCAATCTTTCTCTGTCTTTTTTTCCTTTATGCACATTGTTTCGGCAGCTTGTTCTGTGCTTGCGTGAGAGTGGAACTAACTGGTCATGCTTGGAAACATGACTTTGGTCATACGGCTTGCAACGCAAATTGAAATATACTATAAAAAGGTTTGACAGTAGCCAATGTAGTCTGCATGTTCATTGGCCGAAAAAGTCCCACAGCTTTCACTGACCACAGCTGCAACTGATGAGGTATTTGCGCAAAATGGACAAGCAGATTATGTCAGGTTGATGTGTTTTCAGGCTTTAGGCCTTTCAGCAAAGCTAATGTTTTACGTCTACAATCCACATGTCAAATACTTACAATGTGTGCACATCTCCAAGGGATAACTTGCTTCATTTCCCTGTAAAAGAAGACAGAAAGATGGGTGAGAATGACTGCCTTTTCAACAATACTATTGTTTGCTGTGAAAATCAGTAAACCGTCAAATGTAAGGTTTAAGTCCTAGGCCTACTCATTCACAAATATGGATTTGGACAGTTCGAGGAACCGAGAGAACCTCATGGGAAGACATGATCACAAGAAACGGTACACCACACGTCCCTCCACTCAAGCAACGGTGCATCCTATTGACAAATATGTGAAATTGTGGCAAAAACTTGATGCAGAAGATACATTGACACATCGTGCTGTATTCTGTAGTCTGTGAATGTTGCGTAAATATAGTAGTATATAAACGTGTAGACGGCTATATGTCCTGCCCTTTAAACGTCAGGAAGGACTTGAAACCTCACTGCCCTACTGCTTCTGTTTATCCCTAAGAAGTGGCGTTCTCCATTATGCATGAGAACAACAGAATGAACTGGATTCTGCCAGCCTTGGAAATTAGGGCAATCCACTGCCTTTGCATTGCCGCATCTCTGTGGGACATGCAGAAATTGAAAAAGGCTGAGGGAGGGAGGCTGTAGCTCTACTCATTAGACAAAGTCTGAGACCTTAACCAGCCATTAACTCAAAAACGCCATTAACTCAATTTCAAATAGGTTTGACCGTGGTTCTCTAAATAACTCATCAATAAATTGATGTAAATCTATCTCTCTACAGACGGCTTGAGGGGGTTCTCTCTGGGACGCCATTAAAGAATTCTGTTGATTGCTTTAGGTTATATTATTTCTTTAGGCCTGATTTGTACTTCTGTGGTAGAGTGGGGTGAATATGTCTACTTTTGAAGATCCGGTGATGTCATTGTACTGGTGCTTTGAAAGAGACCTCAAGTTTGAAATCCTTTTTAAACACAGCAAGTATTTGAGTGAGCATATGGTTAACCATTATGTCATCTGCAATTCAATATTTTTAAGCTTTCAAATCAAACTGCACCATTCAGTGTGTGTAAGCAACGTCAGCAATAATCAAGACAAACCCATACAGACAGGACATTCCTTTCTAACATAATAAATGGAGAACAGCTTAAGTAAGGGGACCTGTTCATACTTGCTGCCAACCCCACAGCCTGTCACATCCCCAGTAATCATTCACAGACAAATGCATGGCCACCAATCCAGTCTCAAAGCATGTCTGTCTTCCTTTTGAAAACAATAACAGTAAGCGGAAGGAAAAGATACTTATTCAACAATTGAGGCAATGCAAATAGTAAAATTAAATTAAATATTTAAAACCACAACTGTGAAAGACCTTATCGCAGTGAGTTTCTTTTAAGAGCAGGGATGACCATAGGATTTCAAGGGATTAGGCCTCAATATCCTTGCAGCACATGTGACTTTTGCCATTCCCAATGACCAATGTGTTGTGTTTGGTGAGTATACTGTGGTTTACATCATCAGTGGATAGAAGAAAAAATGGCATTGCAACAAAAATACAAGTGTCCATATGCCTTAGTGTTTTCAAATTTGCAATCCTGTAGCGTTGAAGCTACAAGAGAGCTGTTTGCCTCTTTGACTTCAAGCCACACAAGATAGAGCATTAAGTTAAAGTGGATTGAGGGTTTAGGATTACAGCATCTACTTGGTGTAAGGTCACATCTTTGTAGTAACCAAACAACAGGAGTGCAGGTAAGGCTAGTTTTGAAAGAGTCAAACCATTAAAATTGCTTGAGTACAAGGCTAGGTTTTTCTCTTAACCGTGCACAGGTGTACTGCATCTCACCTTAAACAACAATGCAACTTCACATGCATTTTTCCTCGACAAAGACTTCAAATACTTGTTTTTCGTTTTATGATTTTACTCTACTGATCATGCTACTCTTCTGGTCCTACAAATACAACTGTGTTTTGTAGTAGGGGGTGACAGTAGGGTGACAGTGGGGTGAGTTTCTTTCTGAAATCATTTTCCCATTGTTTTATCTGAAACATCTGCATTAGAGGACAACAAGTCATCTGACTCATGCTGTGAGCCCTAATAGTCAAATGTCATGCCAAAACATTTTCTTTGCCGAACAGAATATTTACTGGTGAGCAATATGACAGCATGACCTGTCATATGTTGTTAAATGGTTTCCCGGGGGGTGGGGTGGGGGGAGTTATTAATGAAAGAAAAGTACCTTAAAAATTCATTACTTATCATATTTTCATTGTCATTTCAAAGTTATCTACCTCAATATTGGTGACCAGCCAAATACATCATTGATATCTGGCACTTCAGAAAACGCACATTAAATACTTGCTAGCTTTGACAGACAGATACGTGATATCGCAGCAATACTTGATGCAATGAGCTAAATGCAGCATTTCAATATTATGAGGCATTCAAATGCATTCACATAATGTGGCCGACAAACCTCCATCCATAATTTTATAGTATTTCCAAAATGGCCACTAGCTGTAATGATGCCATAAACTTGTGACAAATTACAACACCTAAGAGATGAAGGTATCTCAATGTGCATTCTATTTACCATGCATACATACTGAAGCTGAAACTATAGAGCATTCTGAATCAATCTTAAATCGGATTTTTTTCAATGTACAGTAACATAACAGAAACCGTATGTTCAGTACAGCTTTAAATCAATGCAGTCAAAGTTAACATACACACACATCAAAATGTAGGTATTGTTTAATGAATACATGGAATCTAGACCCATAATATATACAATATGTTGGATAGATAACAATGATCACAGTGTTACACGGTAACACTTGTTATCTTCACGCACTCATTTCAGATCTCTCGTTCAGAGGAACAACCAGGAAAATGTGTCCATACTGTATTTTGTAACCAGCATTAGCTTAGCCGTGTTGGACCTGCGTTTCAAAAGCCAAATTTTGGTCTAAATTGACAAATGGTGTAATTTGTGATTACACAAAGAAGTGACAATATATCAATATTGCTATATTGTAGCTAGCGGCTTGGGAAACGATACAATGTTTCACTTTTCCCCCACAAGCTCGCGCCATTACCACTGTGCTTAGCTGGCTAGCTAGTTGGTTGGTTTCTACCATGTAAATGAGATAACATAATTCTGAACAGTATTAGTGTTTCAAAATGAGAAGAATTGACTAAAGCAGAACAATGACACTGTTTGAACAATGACACAACATTTGCATACTGACCACAAAAATATAACAAGTCATAACTCATTTGGTCTAAACGGTGGAACGTAAGAGCAAGCGAGCTGTCTGGTCGCCTTGGGTGCTATGCATGCGTACGGTACGAGATTGTGTACACATTTGGTTAGCGCTAGTATACTATTATGAACAGGTTTTCTTACCATTCTGACGATCTGAGTCTTTGTTCAAAGCGTAAAGACAGTAAAATGCAGGGCAATGTTGCACAATCAATTAAGGCTATGATTTTCTGATTGTAGAACAGACCCGGTTTACTCTCTTTCGCGGTTTCTCTCCAGTCGACGGATGACGGATTCACTGCAGTAGCTACTGTGGATCCGCAGAGAGGGGGAAGAGGCAGAGGAGGTTGTGTTGGTGTGGAGAGCGAGAGAGGTTGAAAGGGGAGTAGGGGGAGGTGCAAACTGTACAGTACATCCGGGTACCCTTCCTCTCTCTTCCCTCTCGCTCTCTCTCTCTCGTAAAAACAATGCAAACTGCAATAAATAGATGTAATCATCTACTTTGTATCAAGCGATGCATAAGAATGCACTACGACATCCTCTTTAGTTGCGAATTGTTTTTGGCGATGTGAGTAACAATGGCGAGAAAACACAACGCACGCCACACCTTTATGGTCTGTTCTCTATGTCTGCTGACTATAATATTTTTTCTGACAAACATTTAAAAACACTTACTCCATGAAGCCAGTTCATGAGGAGTTTACACTTTCCAAAGACCACTTGCATAACTGCATGTGTCTACATACAAACGAACCAGGTACTTATCTTATCAGTATAGAACACACACAACTTGGAAACTATTGCCACATTTATTGCACCATACTGTTTTCAAGTATGGCTATATCGCTTTATTTTTCTTCTATTGTACACTTTCCCATTCAATATGTAAGAAACAGAACATCCATCTTATACCACAGTTTCCATTAAAACAACCCAAAACATTTTGGCATAAAGTTGTTCAGCCATGCACTTTGTGGTGAGACTTCACCAAAGCAAAGCACAAAGTAACAAGAGCAGAAGCACTTGGATCCAGGAAAATGCATGTCTCCACTGTAGAACCTAGGGAATCCAACTTAAAGCCCCATTGCTTTTTGATGAACTGGATCACAATTGTGCTATTCGGAAGGAGACAGGAGACAAGTTCAACGGCCTAAACAACACTAACGCTAACAAAATAAACACAGAGGGAAAGCATACTACTACCATGTTCATTCACACACACAACACACACCTCACGAGTAATAAAACGGGTTAGATAGTTTATTTTTTTTATATGTCATCCACAGGTGTCTTCAATCCTGGTCCTGGAGGGCCAAAGCTCTGGCTGGTGTTGCTGGACCATAAAGACAGTCCCCTTCACCTGATGTCATACTGTGTTTCAGTTCCTGAAAGACTATTGCTCTTATTTCCCTGCTAATGCACAAATCTAACCAATAGCCTCCAAGACCAGCATCACTGACAGCTGCCTCCCTCCCCTCAGTAAATTGTACAATTATAGTGCTTGTTCTCAAACATGCCTACAGTAAGGCTTTCCTTTTTAAGCAGATGTTCAAAAATAGTCATAGTGCAACTCATTTCCTTTGCTTGGTTTCTGTGACTGGGTGTGAGAAGGATGAGTTGATATGGCGGGTCGTCAGTTGAAGACCTCCTTGTTGATCCACATAAGACTGCGGGTCTCGTTGGGCTTGCACTCGTACTCAATGTCGCTGAATTTGTTTCCGAACTGGCAGTGCTCTCTCTTGTAGTAGTTATAATACTTCACCTGCCATACTGTTTCAAACTGGCCTGCTTTAGGAAACTGTAAAAGAAATAACATGGACAAAGAAAAGTGATTTTATTTCAAATCAAACCGTCAATTCAAGAGTTGCGTTCATCTACCATGAGGCCTGACTGAGTGATGAAAAGATGCAAGTTTCTGGCATGTTTTCCCATCTCTGCAGACAAACTCTGAAGCTTAGAATGGCGATTCAATTCTTTGTCACCTCACTGACCAAAACCCTTCCTTCAAGTTCACATGTAGTCCATTTTGTTCCTGACAATTATGAATACTTTAGCATTTTTGTATTAATCTGAACCAGATCTATGCATTAAGACAATTGTATCTTTATTATGTCTGCAACATGGACTGTGAACTATGGTGCATCCAATTTGCTGGTGTGTGCCTTCTCTAAATCAATCTAAACTCTATTTAGAGCGTCATAGCAGAGGGTCTGAATAGACGTGTGTAAGTGTTTTGACATTAGGATTGTGAGGTTTTGTGTGTAGACTGATTCAAAAGGGAAATGTAATAACTTTGTTTCAAGTCTATAACACAATAAAATGTGGAAAAATGTGAAGGGGTTGAATAGTTTCCAGAGGCACTTGCAAACATGAAAGATTTTCTCATCTGTGACCATTTGATGAGTGTGTCCAAATCTTTTGCTGAAAAAGTCTAAAAAATAAGAGGTACGGCAGTTTTGCCCTTCCTTTGATCGTTTATCCTAACAAATGTATGCATCAAAATTAAAGAGGGGTAATTGTATTCACTTACCTCTATGCTGACTTGAACAGGTTGCCTATCTCCACTTTTGGTGTGAGGCACACCCTCTGTGTCATATTGTCCATGGTACACCACTGACTCCTCATCTTTTGACTGCTGTTCCAGGGGGAAGGTGATACCTCCAATATTCATGGCCCTGCGAGTTCCATGGAACAGAGTCAGTAGTACCACAGCCCCACCCATCTGTAGCACAGTGAACCCATTTGAACCATCTGGTCATTTAGTGGAAATTCTAGTGGTATGAATTATCAAGCAAACCAGGTATTTTGACATTCCTTTACTTGATTTAATAAAACATGCATCCACACACTTCAATAGGCCTACATCATTTATTAATACAGACTGTATCGGATGCAGGCCTGCAGAGGGCCACTCTACTCCATGTCTATGCGAACAGGCGTTCCTATGTAATTGTAACTAAATATAGGACACATAGGCTACCAAACATAGGCTACCAAAAATACAACCTTTTGATGTTTCCCATAGCCCCTTTTCTTTCAAGAAAAATATCATGTAGCCAATATTAGACTGTTATAGATTATTTAACGATCATCGGTAGGCAAAAAATTGCAGCAGCCTTACTGTACATTCATTTAGGAATGATTTGCTTACTGCCTGTATTATATACACTTACGTGGCCTCAGCTTTTCCTGGCTTCATTACGACCTCTATCTTGTATTTCGATCCTGTAAGCAATTTTATTGTCCTGCTCTGCCCGAATCTCGTACCGTCCACCTTGAAAAAAACCGGTCCGTCATTTGGTTGGATTTTAAGAGAAATTGATATATTTATTATTGGTGGAACGTCATCCATGGTTCACAGACAATGTAAACCGTCCTTTTACAATAAAAAAAGCAAGCGGAAAGGAATGATGCTGCAATGGTGTATTCCCAACAGTCGCACCAGAGGATGCTGTGACGTATACAGTTCGCAAGCAAGGTTCGCGTCGCGTACAGTCACGAACAGTAAGCCGACATAGCCTCATAGCGTATCTCAATAAAAAATATTATTGGGGCGAACATAGTACCAATCTAAACATAATTATAGAATACATCGTAACAGGCTCACTATAAAGATGAGACAGGCATACGTGTATTTTGTCGCTACCCTATAGCACCTTGAGTTTACGTCTCAGCTAAATCTGAAATGGCCATTGCTGGCCCCTGTCCGAAGGTCTAAAATATGGGAAGGCTATGGAAAGCGATTTACTATGTACGCTTGACTCTGTGTAGGTAGCCTACTGAACGCTATGTGCATTTATTTTCAGTGTGATCCCATTACTCATAACTTATATTAGGCTACGCAATGGAATTAAAAGGCTCAGTTAAACACGAAACCAAATTAATATAAAAAAGACTCCACTTTATTTGGTGTGGACACAATTTTTGTCAAATATTTGAAAACCACAGTTATCATTCCTAGCCTAATAGTTTTACAAAATATATAAATCAACATAGTTTTTATGTTTGTCTTAAAACAAGCCTAATAATATAAGAAATAATTACATCAAGAAATAAAGTCAAGTGCTTCACATAATCATACATATATCTACACAAGTGGCTATAACCAGTATTTTTTACTAGCATTAGCCTATCTATCTAGTTCTGCTTCTAGAATCTCGCCCCACGTCTCAACATCCAGGGGACACATGTATGTGTCAAGGAGTTCATCTGCACAATGAACGTTGCTGTATCTTCCTCTCAACCAGTCCCTCTTCAAAAAGCTTCTTTTATAGTTCCGCACTAGTGTGACCTAATTTAAAATATAGAAGAGAAAACAAACTGGTAAACTGGATGAATGGCATTCTCTGGTGCTCAATTATGTTTAAACATGTAATATGTATTTTGTTTTCTGGAAAAAGAAAGAAGATTGCTTGTTATCTGTTAGTGAAGGACATTTGCTGAGACCCACCTTCCATGACATTCCACCTTGCCTGTCCCCGTCAATCTCTCGCTGACAGACAGCTCTTACAACCAGGCAGTGATCCCTCCAAATATGATCACTGTCTTCAATAATATGGTACCACAATTTGCAGGTTAACAAAGCATTACACAAGCTGTGAGTGTCTAGTTTACGGAATATATTCAAGCTAATTTCAGTCGGCAGAGTTTCAGCAAAGTTTGGGCAGGTCTCCTTATTGAAGCTCAGGGTGGGTCTTTCTTCAGAGACAAAGTAGGTATTTGAACTCTTTTTGAAGACATCCTGCATAGCTCAGGGTCCCCAAGGGTTTTCCTGAAAAGTGTTCCTGATAGGGAAAAGGTGATAGTACAAATCGATGAGCCATCATCAGGTAACCCATGGTCATGGTTCAACATGGCCTACATTAGAGAGGCCAACCCCCCAAAGAAGTGATATCACCAATTCAAACCAACTCTATCACTTGAGCCACATTTTTCAAATGATCTATTGTTTTTGATAAAGAATATAGTCGTGGAGGCTGTTAAGAGAAATACTAGCTGCAGTGAGTAGACGTTCTTTCCGATAGGCTACTGTAGCTCGCAGTTCGAATTCATCCCGACCGATCGTACAAAGCCTTAAACAAAGGTTACTAGCGATATAAAAGCATACACATCTTGTAAAGTTAACATGTACAATCCACTTTTTAACATTATACTGCATAGAATATATCAAAAACGCATTCAATTAAATAGCAAGCAAGAGTAGGTTACCTAAATAGTATTGAACCACTCCTTGACAGCAGCCTCAGGATTTAAATGTCTCACAGTTCAAAATGTTGTTTACATCCTGAAAGCATGGCGTCACAGCATTTGGAATAGAGCGCATGCGTACATATTTTTTACTTTTTATATTTAATAGGATTTATAGGATTAATATCGTACAAAAAATGTATACATGTTTTGAGTTAAAGTAAATTCACACCAACAGCAACGATATATTCAGTTTTAAATAAATAACTCGAAACATTAACAAAAGAGCCATATGGCTCTGAACCAGGCTAGATTGAAACGTTGGAAAAAGCAACGGAAAGGCAACGCATGCGCAGTAATATCCGGAAGTACTTAAACATTTTCAAGAGAAGTTAGCTCGAGCATTACAGCCAAACAGCAGGTATTCATACATTTACAGTACATTTGCATTTCTACTGGCTTGTAAATAAAGCATTATATTAGACCTTAGCGGAAAAGTACGTTTGTGGGAAGTAGCCGAACTAGGTAGGCTATTTATAGGAATGATGTGTGATTCCTATCAACATAATGCTTTTAACCATCCAGCAACAACCTTCATAGATGGCGGGGTTCAAGCTCTTGCCCGTGGAAGACGGTGGCAGTCCAGTACACCTGCCAGAGGGAGAAACTGTTTTGGGAAGGGGTCCGTTTCTCGGGGTGAGTTATTCTTAAAAAAAACTAACAAACCACAAAACAATTATAGCGTACCTAACTCAAATGAAAGCTTTAATAATAGCCTGATCCGGTGTAAACTCAATTGGTTATTATTGGATAGCAGACATAAAATGAAAGCCAGCTAAATCCCTGAGAACGTCATAAAACGAAAGCTAAAAAGGTGATGTGTTTACAACTAACTAGTCTTGATTTATTTAACTTAAAAATACAAGAAGTCACTGTAATATTAATTTAAATAAAATTAAACGTGCAACCTTTACCTCAAATAACCTAATTGAACCAATCCAGAGTTTTGGCTATTATTTCCATTGTTGAAATTATTATGGTGGGAGCTCCTTGTTGCAGTGCTGTACTAGACCAACAGATGTCCCTCCAAGGCAAAGTGCATTGTCAGATAGACACTGTAATTAAGAAGGATGCACCTTTTGATGAGTTACACATTTATTCTTTTTTATTTTTTTGCAGACGCTTTTACACTGATACCTTTTTTATTTACACACTGTACATGCCTTATATAAAGTGAACCACAAGAGTACATGTCTCAGTTACATGAAATACATCAAATCATAATGAATGTAAGGATATTCATTCATTCAAACATATGTGTCATTTATAACACTTGTGTGTAGTCCTTTTGTTATTTTGGCAACCCAGTATAAAATCAAATAAATGACCAGTGTTTTGGCCACAGTCTGTGACATTTTTCACAGAAGACTTTTTTAACGGTAGGCTTAGTTTTTGTCAGTGTTTGTCAGACATTTGTGTCATAGAGGACTCTATAATGAGGCTCATGTAAATTGTTGTTGATAAATATAATATTTTACTGTCAAATTATGCATGTCAGAAAATAACTGTAAATACTCTGCTTTTTAAAACCGCACTCAGTGCATTTCTTGTGGCACCTCCCCTTGACATTCTAAATGGAAATGTGATCATAAATCCATATCTAATTTCCTTACTCAATCTGGTTTTCATCCTAGGTTAGCGACAAAAGAGTCTCCAGACACCATGGGATGCTTGAAAACCTGGATGGGCAGTTGCGCATCAAACCGGTACGTTCTCTGGTTCTTTCATTAGAGCTTGAAGTGTGTGCATGTTGGCCTCATTAGGGGGAAGTGCACAGGCAGGTCATTGTTCTCCCTTATTGAAATATGACATCAATCAAGTGAGTGATGTGTATGACTAAGAACACATCAGACCCCTCTGAGGGTCTTTGTCCTGATACCCCTAATGTATCTGATCCATTTAAGGGTCCACTCAGCACATTTATACCTCTGAAACAAGCCTTGAAACATTGTTACAAAAGCTTTATGAAACAGATTTATTTAATTGCAGTAAGACAAGCTCTCTAAACGAGACAAATTGGACACGTCTGCCTTCAGTTGTTCACTGAATGTGTAAAGCAAGATCAGATATATACACTTTTAATTGATCTTCATCAGACTGCTTCTGTTCTTGCAAAATATAGCCTGAAGTAGAATCCTTGAACACAAACGTAAATTACCTTCATAAAACGAAATAGAAATATCAATGCAGTTGCGTTCATTCATCCATTTAGTTTACAAGAGTCAATGTTGCCTTAGGGTAGCAGCCACAGGGAATTAATTAGGGCTGTTATTTACAGGCCGCATGACAATACATTATAATCACCTTTATGTGGCTAGATATAACATCTATACTCAAACAAAGGTTGTTGTTCTTTTTTGATTCCAGACCCACTTCAACCCCTGCTTTTGTCAGTCCTCGTTGGACGATTCCCCTCAACCTCTAGACAAGAACCAGTGGCACACACTTAAAGACGGTGACATCTTCTCCCTCCTCCCTGGGAAATACATGTATAAAGTTGTGGCTGTCGATGGGGACGATGGCACACTCAGGTACTTCTGCACTGAAAACGACTAAGCAACCTACCACTCACTAGTCACTTTCAGTTTTGCATAAATATCATTTAAGTATTGTTGAAATCTCTGTTGAACCAAGATTGTTGTTAAAATGTATGTGGAACAAAATGTTTTCGTAAGGCCATGAATATTAGAGGCTTACCCAGTGGTAGCACAACTTGTTCACAACAGTATCAGTTTATTCTCTTATCTGATCCACTAAACTTGTTTTATTTTCTCCTTCTGGCTTTTATAAAAATGTTCAGGACATGCTGAAGGTGCTGTTGTTATAGCGTCATTAAAATATATAGATTTTTTTAAGATTCTGGCCTTTTTCCCGATCTTCAGAGCTGTTTTGGACTGAAAATTATGGAAAGACTCACCTCACTCATTCCATCATAATCCCTATACACTTGTTATCATAGGCCACGTATTTCACTTAAGGTCTTGGCAGGACAGCCCCTGATATCTTAATATCCTTGCAGGGCAGGCTTTAAGATATAAAACCAGATTTAGGTACTGGCGCTTTTGTTGGACATGTGGCAACTAATGGATTTTAAATATGGTCATTTGCATTCATTTCATAGTCAGGCCTTTCATCTTTTACAGTGTAGATTGAGTGACTATTGACAGCTATTTTGGAAAGGGGACCATTTTGTGCTGGACTGCCAAACCTCATGGTTTTGATGTTTTATTTTAGTTTGAAGTTTAGATGAAAAAGAAGCTAAACCAAACTGCTCAAGCTAATGTTGCCAGCGTCTGAATTGCAGACTTCAGAGTGGGTCCATCTTGTGTTGCAGAACAACATATAGCCCAATCGTTTTAAGGATTGCCCATGGCAATGACATGTTGGATGTCTTACAGAAACAGTCAAGGCTATCACGAGGATTGCAACAAGTCACCTCTCTTTCCTGCGCCAAGTAATGAGCAAGCTCATCCCACCATGCTTCAAGGCAAGACATCCATACCACGCTCCCCAGAGAAAGTACCAGAGACACTGACAGCAACCACAGCCAAAAAGGAGGACCCAACGCTAAACCAGGTTTGAACATCTGCACGGTTGATGTGGAACAATTGAATTCAACTTCTGACTTTTTACATTTCTAACGTTACAGTTTTATGAACAAAACAAAACAACAGTTATGTTTATGTTCTGTTTTTTTTCTTCTTCATGTAGACCAAGTCAGTGATTGTAGAGGAGAAAGAAGAGAAACCAGAACCAAAGAAAAGGGTGTTACCTGCCTGGATGATGGCGGGTATCACAACTCCCAAGAGCCCTTCAACCCCAAAAGGTAACGTTTTATGTCACCAGCTCACAATTCCAAGAAGAAAATTCAGGAACATTACAAAACATTTCAAAATAAAAATGCAAACTGAGGTTATAACTCGGGGGAAAACAGTGTTGACAAAACTGGGAATGAGAATAAACTACTCATCCTAATTCAGCTCAGTATTTGAGGAGTTGCATGACCTTTTCCAAAGCTCAAGTCCTTGACTTGATTTAGTTTTTTCGCAACCAGCTTGATGATCATGGTTTTCTCTGATGCACAAAATCCTCTATTCAAAAGAGTTATTATTTAATTTAATAAGTGTTTTGAATTTATCATTTCTATCAATGCCGAAAGTGTATGTAAATCTTTTGTCAAGGTAGAATGTTTCCTAGGAGGAAACGGCTGTGAAGTGTGAAAACGTTGTGTTTTTTGGCCCAGATTCAAATAGCTTTTAACATAGAATGAAATTGCCTAAAACGACACTATCCAGCTGTTTTCTGGGAGTAGCTGCTACTATATCAAAAGACAGTTACATACGATAATTTTACTGTCAAATTATGCATTTTAAATATGCATTTCAGAAAAAAACATTTGTTTAACAGTTATACAATGCATTGTAAATATCTATTCTGTATCTTTATATAAAAACCTTTCAGTAAAACCTGTTATATAGAAATATTAGTAAAATATCAAAGATAACAGTATGTTGGGCATTGTGCCCACATATGAATTTACATTCTCAAATGTTTTGCCGTGAAATGCTGTGTACTTATTGGGTCTTAGTACCAGTGCAGTACTGGTGCTGTTAGGGAGTTCAGATCAAGCTCTCGCTGAAAGGCTTCCACTGGTTTTTTCTCTTCCTAATAGGAATCCTATTGAAACCTAGTGAATAGACCAATATGGTTACCGAGTAAACCCACTTCCCTTTTAAATGGGGTTTGATGCTCCTCTGTCCATTACCATTAATTGATTCATTGTTAACACACAATGTCTCCTTTGAAACACGGTAGTAGGCAATGTTGATATGCCGTTTATGTAAACTACACATTGTTGTACGTTTTGAAACCCAAACCCCACTAGGCTCTGGAAAGCGAGCCAGGGGAACATCGATCTCATCGGCTAGCCGGGTTGCGGCAGCATCAAAGCAGAGCCGGGCCATGGAGCCCATCTCTGGGGAGGAGTCGGAACACAGCGAAGTGGAGCAGCCCAGAAAGAGGACGAAGAAGAAGAAGAGTGACGAAGATGAGGTGGAAACAGTTCAGTTTTGTCACACCATTTACAGTCATCTTCTTTACATATGTCCCTATCCATTGGTTTGGGTCTAGTTTTATGAAGGGACATAACTACTAAGTATAAAGAATAAATAATAAAATATTGATTCATTACAATTGGGAAATGTGGTTTTATGCAAGCTCATAGACTGGATGAGGTTTAGTCATTCGAAGTAAGTTGCAAATGAAACATGTTGTTGGTGCTTAGATTGCTGCTCCTCAGGCACACAAAGCCAGGCTGGATATCAACAAAGCGGAGGATGGTGAAGAGTCAGACAACTTAGACATGGAAGCAGAAGATGATGGAAAGAGAAAAGGGGAAGGAGCCACACCAACAGGCAGCAGCTCAACGTGTAGAGTGAAGCCCAGTGAGCCGGAAAATGGTCAGAGGACAAAGTGTAGGTGGTCAAGCCCAGAGTCTGGCCCTGGCACAGCCAAAGCCCAGCCTAGAACACACTGCCCCTATGGAAAGGAGTGTTACCGGTACGTTCCAAGAGCAAATTCTGTGAAGAGGAAATTTAAGGTCCTGTTTGTTTTCCTAAATACTTTAAGATAAGGATCAACTAGAATAATATTGTGTATAATGTGATGCTGCTCTGGATGAGCTTCATTATACTGAAAAGAATAGCCACAAGGATTAAACAAGGTCTCGGGCTTTAGATATGAAAGGCCAGAAAGCCATTTCCCATAGTTTCTGATCCTACGTTAATAATTCTATGTAATAACTTCCCTGAGACTAACTAAATCACCAGCCACTTTAATCAATCAAAATGGTCTCATAATATACAGTATATATTAATAAAAACCGGTCAATATGGTCAATGAAAGCTGCCTTGTGGTTTCAATACGTCTTAAATCTTTATAGGAAAAATCCACTTCATTTCCAAGAATGCAGTCACCCTGGTGACAGTGACTATGAGGAAGATTCAAAAGAAGAGGAAGAAGATGATTCAGATCGACCAGAGTGTCCCTATGGAATTGACTGCTATAGGTGCGTTAGACATTTACAATGTAGCTTATTATTTTATTTGTTCATTTTATTGTATTATGAATACAATTTCATTGATTCATTTTATTAGTATTTATCATGTTATTAGTGACTGTTTGAGAAATGTCCTGCGCAAGCAACAGGATATTTTTTTGATTATTTTCAGGCATTTTCAGGCAATAGACTTCCCAAATTCTGTATTAATTTTGGAACAATGGTTTTCTTTACAGAAAAAATCCACTCCACAGAAAAGAATACAAACACACTACAAGCAGAGGTATGTTTATTCCACTGCAATATTCATTTAATCTCGTTTTTTAGTTGCAGTCAAAAAACGAGCACCATAAAACTGTGCACTTATGCAGAGATGAAAAGGCCTGTGTTTGAAGACCCATATGTTTTAAGTATTATAAGTATTGTTTTGGGTATTAAGATTTAGGGGGGTTCCTTATTGATTTTGTTTAATGAAGAGGTTCTTCCTTTGTGTGCACATAAATGAGAGTTTCTAACATACAGTAACTTACATTTATTTATTCTTTATTTATTGATCAAAAGGTTGGGGGTGGGGGCAACAGGGGCATATATTAACTTATCCAGGATCCTGTTGATCCTTTGAGCCCTTCAGGTCACAGGCTCGTTAGAAAAAAAGCATAAAGGAGCCTTTGTTTGTTCAGACATTGGCTAGGGACGCTCATGGAATTTGTCCTTTTCATCTGAAGTACCTTTGGCTGCTGTCGATATGTCACACATACTTTTATGCATGTTATGGTTCTCATACTGAGAACTGAAGATGGTGGAAAATAAACTGAGCCAATGGCAGCCTAATAGGTGTGGTTTACTCAAACCTCATCTTAAACCTTGAATGTGTAGAGTTTATAAACCTAGGCTCACTTGTTGAGTGGTTCTAATACAGAAGGTTTTCAAACCCTGAGGTAATAATAATGGATAAAATCTGCTTTAATGTAGACCATAATCTTCTTGAACTAGTTGGAAGAAGAGTGCATAGACCACAGATGAAGTGTATAGCCTTCAGCTGGTGTGGTTTGAATAGACACCAGGGCCACATTGAAACTATGAGCCATTGAAAACTTTTTTAACATTTCTTATTTAGTTGACAACATTAATAATTCATTTCCATAAAATACAAGTACAGATCAGCTTCACTGACGAGAAAGTACAGTAACAACCTAATTTCAGTTGCAGTTGACTTATTCAGCATGTTAATTGCACATGATCCTATCAACAGCAAAGAGGACAGTACGGAAAAATTACAACGACAATGAGGAGGAAGAGGATATCTCCGGGGATGACGACAGCTTCATCAACGACGAAAGTGAGGACATAGATGAAGACTCTGACTATGTCCCACCTGACTCGGACGACAGTACAAAGGAAGACTTAAAAAGACTCAAGAAAGAAGCCATGGCATTTGTAACAAAAAAAAAATAACTTTTTTATTTTGTTTTATTTTTTTATCCTAAATAAAACAATTAGAAGATTCCATACTTGCTGTTTGATCTGTGCTTTCATTTTTCCACAAAGACTCCCTCATTCACTCAACAAAACAAAATGAACAACTTATTAACAGGTTGAATGAGAACAGTTGCTCTTGTTACATTGCTTTCTATTCACTGGAATACCATTCCCACCAGTAGAAAAAAGCTTTTTGATGGTACGTACATTTATTCTTCAACGTTCTTTGACTAGAATGCTCATTTAAGATTTTACATTATAACACCTAATTTGACATTTATTTGGCATTAATAGCTATGTAAGTAGACAGTAGACCTGGGTTAAATTAAGTGGATGCAGTGAATGTGTAGGTTGTGTAAGCAAAAACTAGATTTTGGAGAGATCTCCCCTGCCCTCCCCCATACCTTCCTTCATCCATTATATAGCCAGTGACACTGAATTACCACCCCATGTGATGTTTTTGCAGCTGGAATTGATGACAATGTTGTTACTACATACACTGAATTACACAATAACATGCTTACCTGAGGCTGAATAGGCTTTTTACCTTTATGTAAATCTACTTGCATAAATTAAGTACAATCTGTCTTTACATAAAATGCTTTGGGGAAAACCTAAACTGGTGGTCCAGCTGGTTTAGATTCTTGTAACTGTTTTAATGTTTTGTTGAAATACCATGCAAATAAAATTCCATCTCTCTTGTAAGGCCCGTAATCTGTGTGTGTGTGTACAAATTAAAATTGATCTAGTTTCCTACCATCAGCTCAAAATCGGGCACTCTGTAAAGTTCAAATTCTGCATGTGTCCTCTTTATAATCCAACAGAGTGCAATGCTGCGATTGACATTGTTGGGATAAGCATTTTTACATCCAATTATAGAAAATAATGAAAAAAATATTTGCTCTCTTCGCATCCTAGCCCCTCTCTGCAAAGTTAATAATTTGCAGGTGTCCTTCATATAATCCAACAAAGTGCAGTACTGCGACTGAACGTATGCAATTAACTAAGGAAAATACTGAAATTCTGTTTAATTATTTAGAAGCTAATTTGTTTTTGCAACCGATAACCAGCTGCTTTCAACGGGGCTGACTAGCGAACAGTACAACAATATGCAACTGATAATGTAGGAAACAGTAGACAAATGAAGGCTACATAATGATTTGCATTAATTTACGCTTCAGCATTGGCAATTTGACTAGAATAGATGCGGAGGTTGAACAAGTACTTCAGACATGACAGAGAATTTCAATTGTGATCTGAAAAATGTATGTGCAAAACCACTAAGAAGACTTTTCATCACCAGCTGCATCACGGGCACTGCACTATCTAGTCCAGAAATCTGAGTCATCATCGCGGGCACTGCCCTATCTATAATATAGGTCATTTTCATTGCAGAATTGTATCAGTTATTTTGCTTTTCTATATCTGTCTCTTTCTCCCAGGGTGATACAATGCTAAAAAAAGAAATTTAGTTCTTTAGATCTACATTTAATAGCGAGTATACATTAAAAACAATAATAAACACATCAACACATTTTCAAACAGGGTTCACACATGCAGTAAAATAAATTCAGCAAGCCTACCGAGCTCAGTGACAGTGAATATTGAAGGGATTAAAAGCCAACTGCTTTCAGGACCTAATGCAAGAAAAATAATTTGTTCTGTTCTAACCACTGAGCTACACCCTCCCTATTTTGAAAAAAAAGAAAAAATAATAAATCCTCTGCACAACAAGTGTACCGCAAATACACTTTGCTAGGTGTTACAACTTTTTTACTCCACATGAAACTATTAAAGAAACCACAGGAAATTGCTATTTATGTTAATATGGAGGATAACTGAAGAGTATTACAAAAACAATATAAATTCTCTGATTGTTAATTCGATGCTTTTATATTTACAATCAATACAATATGCACAAAGTACAATAACATTCTTTGTTTCATTAACTATATATTTATTTAAACTGTTGAACAACAAATTATTATTTTGATAAATAGTAATTAGATGCAATGAACAATCAATCCTGTTACCTTATGTTTGCTTTTGAGAGAGGCATTCCTCTGAGGGCCATACACGTGTTGATAATCTAATTAGTTTCTTAATTAGATGATAAATTCAATTACATAGTGCACAGTGCCCATGATGCAGTCAGTGATTAAGATGTCAGTCAAACACACAAATACAGATTCCTTTAACTATAGATAGTGCATAGTGCCTGTGGTAAAATTGGTGGCACACACACACAGATTCCTGGAATTACATCTAGAACACACATCAATATTATTAAAATCCTATACTAAGTTTCTTCAAAAGTTACATCTCCACCAAACCTTAATGTGCTTTTGAGAACTGTGAAAGTGAGTAAAGCAGGGCTGGTTCCTCTCCTTTGCTTCTACATATTCTCACTGATCTGACTGTAACAGCAAGTTCAAAGAAAACTGGACTGATCGCTAAATACCTGTCGAAACCTGTTCAGATTGAGTGCAAACATTTCATACTTTTTCGTTTTCTGTCTCAGGCATGTTCCCTCTGTAACTGCGTCTCCTGAAGGGAAGATGTGCGTACATATTCCCCATCTACCACAGCCTTGTTCACTACAGGAGACATCAACCTCAAGTGCAACTTGTTCACCTGCTTCAAGCCTTTAGCATTGTCCCGAACGCTGACAAAACACAGTGTGTTGATGATCCCATTGCTCATGGCAATGCACTCAATGATGTAAAAGGCTACCAGCGAATTCCTGTCACGAGAGATGAAGGTGGGATGGAAGTCACGAAGCATGGCAAAGACATAGTAAGGCGACCAGCAAACTATGAATGCCACCAGGACCAGGATCAACACCACCACCGCCCTCCGACGGCTCTGGAACCTCACGCGCATCTGCTCCGTCTGGAAACCCGGCAAGTTCTTGAACCAGAGCACCCGGGAGATCTGGACGTAACATGTGGCCATGACCGCCACTGGCCCGGCAAATTCAAGGACGAAGATGAAAAGGAAGTAGAAGCGATAGTAGAACTGCTGGTCCACGGGCCAGATCTGGGCGCAGAATATCTTGTGGTTTCGGCTGGTGAGGTACGTCATCTCCGAGGCGAAGTAGGCAGAGGGTATAGAGATGATGATTGGGACTACCCACACTACCATGATCAGACAGTAGGCTGTATGGTGTTTCATGCGGGGCCTTAAAGGGTGTACTATAGCCATGTACCTGAGGGGAGGGCATGACAGTTAGAGTAAGAACAGTAGGGAGAACAAAGGTTAGGGAGGAAACCATGTTGTGAAATTATCTTTCTTGGAGGGCTTTTCAACTGAGTTGTCACTGAGTTCTGCCTTTAGCATATGTAAACGAATTAATGGTTAAGTGAAATAGGCTTATCCATTTATTCATTATAGCAGATGCACAGCGGATTACAAACTGCATCGAATCTAAAAGGGGCATGGGACTTGAGTCCACGATGTACAGGCTTCCATCCTCTGGTCCTGTCTTACTTCTTAATCATAGACAGAACCCGGATTCAAACGTCGTGTATTGTGATCACAGTGAGGATATTAGAGGAACGTGAGACGGATTCAAGTTTTAGTCTTGCCTTGGACCTCGCATTTATTATTTTAGATTATCGAGACATTTTTAATGTAGCCTAGGTAGATTTTTGTGGTGGATTTTCTGTGAAACCTATTGGTCATGTTGTAGTTTGAACTACAAGCTTTAATTTAAGTTTAAGACAGTTTCTTCTCGGAAGGTGATTTATTGACGTTACTTCACAGGGGTCGAACGTTTAGAAAACAAATTCACTAGGCTATTCACTTTTCACCTCAGGCCTACTGCTGAATGAATGTAAGCGATTAGCCTACGTATATCCTGATTTCGAATAAATACATTTATCTTGCCAAAACAAATAGCTTTATCTAAGTGCGAAACAACAACTAGTTGTTTATCTTTGGCGGTCACAAGCTTGAACAAAATGTATAAGCCTACGTGCTTGCTGTCATGGCATACTATCACGAACAGGCACCGTTATGTTGTTGCATTATTTTACGTAAACTGTCACAACAAACTAAAAATACAATCCTAAATAATTTTAAATGGCTCTGGTTCGGAAGATGCACAAACATGACAAATAACATTTCATCATATTCTGATATTCCGTTATATAAATCGTCCTGGTAGATGGGAAGTAGTATATAGGCCTATTACATATTGTACGTGCTTTTCATTATCTAATGATAAACCCCGGGATTTTTTCATGTCTTGTACAATATCAAAAGTATGTTGATGGATCACACACCTGTCAACAGCTATGGCCAGCAGGGCGTTGGTAGACACATACAGAGACACCGTGCGTAAATAGTTGGTGGAGGCGCAGAGCACGAGCCCATGGTCCCAAGAAAGCTGCTTCACCACGTAGTAATCCAACAGAAACGGGCAGCAAACTATCGCCACCAGCATATCCGATATTGCCAAATTGGCAATGAGCAGATTGGTGAGATTGCGCAGTTTTTTGTAGCGCACCAAATTTGCTATAAAAAGACAGTTACCAACACCGCACACCAAAATGATACAAACTAGAACTGCAGCAATAACAATGGTAGCAACAAAAAAGGCATGACCTCGAGTCGTGTCAGGTATCTCTTCCATGGGAATATCGTAGTCCATGTCATTAATGTCCCCCAAAAAGTTATCAGTCAGGTCTTGGCCAACCAGACGTGTCATTGGGAGACTGTCGTTGTTAGATTCACCCATGTTGGACAGTTATCAACAAACGATCTGCAAAGTAAATTACAATGTTGCCCATTGTTGTCTACCAGTAATAATTTAAAGACACATTTTGTATATGTTTACATGGCAGGAAGCAGCCATAATTAGTTACGGATATAAGCGATAGGGCAGACATAGACGTTTTTTTCTTTTTATTGAAAAAGATAAAGCGTAAACATATTTCCAATAGGTGAATTTATCAGTATTGACTTATTTGGTATTTAACATAACTTGACCACGCGTAGAGCTATCGATTCAAACTCAATTCCAAGCATGTCATTGTTTTCTTGATAAAATTCCAGTATGACTCCCAAAAGCATGTCAAACTCGTGCATGGTACACATGATAGTGCTGCTCAATCATGCCACAGTCATAAAGAACTCTCGTTTGTATGTGAAACTATTGCATGTTCAGCTTACATTTGAAACCATTGTTTTTCTTGGCACTCTACAAAATAATACTCAAAGTTAAAAGTTACAGAAAACGCATGAGGCGCTCTGAAGATATAAATGCCATGTGTCTTACCATAACTACAATGCCAAAAGGATATTTGCCCAAATGTGTAATGGAAGAGGAATATCCATCGCAGCTCTGGTGTGCTCTCTCCATCTTCCCGAGTGAATTGGCTATCCGGGTTGTTACAGCATCCCTACTTGACACTCCTTTTCACCATCTAGTGGCAATTATTTTCTCCTCGGCGCCACCATTTCCCCTAATCGCATATGTAGTGAACACATTTACGTTTTAGTGCTTACATTGAACTATGCAGTCTAGTTATTTGAGGTTTTCTGAATTCTTTTTCACAGTTTTGTTGTTGTTTTCACATCAGATACCATCATATGTGACAAGCTTTTTGATGCTGCAATACTACAGTAGGCCCTACTGTCCATGCACACAATTTAAGCAATGTTCTGTTTGAAATTCAAACTAATCCAAAATAACTGCATACATTCAAACAAAAGTTTCCAAACCAGCACGACAATCAACCTTTTCTCTGTGTCTGATGTTGTCCCTCCACTGAAACAGAACTGCCCTATGAGCTGGGTAGAAGAAGTGGAGGAGGTCTGAATCTCCTGATGACCTGGCCTCCTACCATTCCCTGTTGACAGCCTTCATGGCAGCGACAAAAGGCAAACTCCTGCATCTCTAACCCACACAAAACCTTCTGAACCTTCTCTTCCCTCCTCACGTGTCCCCCTCCCCATCTCTGCGGATGACTATGGGGGTCCACTTTTAGAAGAAGAATGTCTGCATCGGATACTCTATGACTCCAGCGTCATCCTTCACCCCCAACAGTGAGCCTGACTAGCTTGTCTCCTTTGAGACTCTTGAGAAACAAGTCTGGAATGTGATTCTGTCAATTAGTTGTTCCCTAGACAGGGACAACCTGTTAAACACTTACCAGTCTGGCTTCAAAGCCAGACACAGGCCCTCAACACAGCTAGAGCCTCCAACCTCTCATCCGTGTTGATTCTCGTTGACCTGTCTGCAGCCTTTGATACAGTACACCACCAGCTCCACACCGGCTAAAATGGGGATCATTGGAACCACTCTCCCCTGGTTCAGGTCTTAGCTATCTGGGTGGGACTTCCAGGTACTCTGTTGTGGGTCCGCTTGAGCACCTTGCCCCCTCACTATGGGAGTCCATATGGGGTCCTGTGCTGGGACCCTTTCTTATCTCCATCTACACCAGATCACGCGGTCATCAAATCACGTCTTCTCTTCCACTGCTGCTGTGACGACACAGCTCTCCTTCCCACCGTTGTTGTCCGTTCCCCCTTGTCAGCCACCCCTTGAAACTGAAACCTGACAAAACGGAGCTACTGTTCATCCCTGCCAGATCAGATCCTCCCTGGAACAGGAGACACATTGCTTGGACGATGCAGACATGCCGATTTTCTCTAGGCAACTTGAAGAGGATCTGTCTATTTCTGTGACTTAGTCCATCCAGCTGCTCGTCCAAGCCTTCTTTACAACTGTAACTCCCTTAAAAATGGTTTTAAACATAACATGACCCCTTTTGAATTCAAACAAAATTTTACAAACCAATCATGAGCAATGTTGCAAATGAGCAAACTAGTTTCTGATCATCTGTCTGATCCATCTATATTCTATAGGCGTTATCTGTCAGTAGAATGTGCTTCTGGGAGCAAGCAAATAGTATTGGAGATGTCTGGAAAGTGAAAAAAGATGTAGTCACTTTTTGATGCAGAAAGATGGTTATTTCATAAACCTCTGTGACCTACGAATGGTGGTTATTTTTTCTCTCTCAAAATCATCAAAATCATTAATTGTTATGCTGGGCAGCTCTTTAAACTCGTAAATATTTTCTGTCCAATGACTGGTAGTATCTATTACATGAAAGATTTGTGTCTTAAAATTCTTCTACAGTACTCAACAGAGATTGCCTTGACAGAGATGTTTTTCTTTAAAAGCTATAATGTTTGTAGTACATATTGTTCATCCCCAAACCTGGGAATTACCAAACCACAGAACTGCCTATATATAACAAAAGATGATTATTTTACTGTTGTACTTTAGTCTTGAAAACAAACTGGCTGATTTCGATTTTTTTTATTAAAATGAATCATTTTACATTGAAAACAAAGACATTTTAGTTGAGGCTCATGATTATGTTTTGACTTGGTATTATTACTTAATAGTTTATATAGTAGTAGTATATAGTAGTAGTATATGGTTCTTCCTGTCTGACAGGAAGCAATGAGTTCAGCTAGGAACAACAAGAAGTCTCTGACTCCTGGTCCATCAGCACCAGATCTCCTCAGGGCTGCGTCCTTTCCCCTCTGCTCTTCTTCCTGTGCACCAACAGCTGCACCTCCACTCATCCGTCCGTCAAACTCTGGAAGTTTGCCTCTTCAACAAGGCCAAGGACTCAAACTGACATTTAACTCATATCTATTATAAGTTCATCCGACACCAATTGCACTACACACAAGCCACCTCGATCTCATTTGCACTATGCTGCCCATTCATATTCTTATATATATTTTATATTTAAATTGTTTAAAATGTTTAGATTGTTAAGTTCTTAGAATTAGTTAGACTATTGTACTTTTAATTTAAGATATATGTTTATTGTTTGCACCTTCCTGCCACAGTAAATTCTGTGTTTGTGTAAACCTACATGGCGAATAAACCAAATTCTGATTCTGAACAAAGCAATGTGATGTCAATTAAGTGACATTTAATTTCCAATCCAAACACATCTCATTCTGTTTTGCACCTTGCACTAGATTTGATTCTTAAATCAGATTGGTCTTTATACAGAAGAAGTGAATGTTTGGATGTGCAAAACATTCCCCACATATCCCCAAGTACGTTTACTTTGCCAAAAGCTATAATTTCTCAAAAAAAGAGTCTGACTTGACGTATTAGGTCATAAAATAAAATAATGGTTGGTGTCTATGCATATTTTTGTCTCCCGTCTGAGACAGTTGTTGCATAAGATTTATTTCCTGCAATGACAAGACTACTACAACAAGTGCGCAGAAGGCTCAGGGGCGGAAAAATCAGAGCAGTCCCACCAGATGTTAGCGTTGATAGTATCTATAAATTATTACAGACATTGCTTTTATTTTAAAAACATATTCAAACATAATAAAACAGTGTTTTGTTATTTGTTTTAGAAATCAAATGATGTTATATTATATTCTGATATCAAAGCATGGAAACAAATTAAGCAATATTCATAAGAGGGTGCAATGTTCCAGAAATAACCCATGGGAAGTGTTGTAGTAATAGGCACCAATAAATCCCTTATCTTGTTTTGATTTTTGTTTGAGGAAAATATATTTCTCCCCTCATTTTACAAGGTCATGACCCTATTGTATGCAATCCCACCATATTTTTCCATCATTATTAAATGTTTCCATGGTATAAATGTGAAGAAAACATCATTGATAAAGGTGGAAATGCAAAAAGGTAACATGATGACAGCAGACAGATGGAGGAGCTGTAGAATAATATCTTAACAGTTCCTCAGAAGTGCCCTCTTGAAGTAAGAGAACTGTAGTTAGCAAAAAAAATATTCTGGCAAGTATTCAAGTCAGTACTTGCTCAAACTACCTCTGCAGCCATACAGCTAGTTGTCTTTTAGATAACACTGTGTTTGAGATGTTACTGTGGCACTGTGCCTGGTAACACACCGTCAAATTTACCATTTTGTTATGTGGTTTTTGAAATAAGATGTCCAGTCCTTATTAATGATCTGCTGGGCATTAAGGTGTCTGTTAAATCTTGTTAATCCCACTAATAACATACATTTTGTGCAGTCTGAACAAGGATAAAACTAAGTCATATATGACATGGCAATTTCTAGCCATGCAATTGAAGTCTGAAGGCACATTTTATTATATGATGTGAACATAAATGCCTGCAGTGGGAACGAGATGTGAGATTGGAGTTGTTTCTCCAACAATAAACTTGCAAATATTGAATTATTATGTAATATATATTTTTGGGCATTTTCAGCTTCATTTAATATTGATAAACAGAGACAGGAAAGACATGCAAGAAATTGCCCAGGCCAGAATCAAACTCAGGCCCCTGCAGTAAGGCCTTAACCTTTGTGGTACGTTCTCTACCTGTTAAGTCACCGGTGTGCCTTCAGTGAGAATCATTTTTCTTATGCAATTAATTTGGAAGAATTTCCTACTTTCCATAGGTTCTAATTGGGACCCACAGCAAGTCATTCTTGGTGTATCCCAATGCAACACCTTAAAGCAAATCTGGGCTTCAGACACTGAGGAATGAGTTACACAAAGTAATTTTATTGCTCTGTCTTACTAAATAAAAGATGAGTCAAAAGTAGAACGTACAATAAAAAAAATTCCAAAGTCCAAGAAGTCATTTTTACTTTCAATCAAATGGCTGATCAATATCCAATACAAAAGTCCAACTTTGCTTCCCCCATCTAGCATTGGGGACTACTTCTTAGAATAAGTAATCTTCATGGCGCAAGTGGCTGTAATTCTGAAGCCTTGTAATGCATCCTTGGCGACGCCTGCCTGAGCTTCGCTTTCAAATTCAACAAAGGAGATGTCGTGTTTGCCAGGAACAAGTCGTACCTCTTTAAAACCAGGGAACCTATAAATTAAAAGACAACAAAATCAGTCACTTACACCTGGAAGCAAGCCATGTTCTGTAGCCACCACCACATGAAGCCTCCAACAATAACATTTAAAAAATATTAATATTTTCTTTGTGAGCTGGTTTGCCAGTCACTTTTTAGGGCATCAGAGATTAAGTCAACTCATAATAACAGGCACAAATACTCACTGATTAAACAACATAGACAGCATCATTTCGTTTGTCTCTTCAGGTAGGTTGTTGAGGAATAAAATGTAGTTGGGTGGATTGTCTGGAACCTAGAATGAGAAAAGAAACAAATCTGTCACTGTGCCACACACAAACCTATCACCTTCAGTTGACAGGACAAATTAATAAGCAAGGAGCTACGGCTGCTCGATTACGGCAAAAATCATTGTCATGATTATTTTGGTAAATATTGAGATCACGGTTAATGAACGCAATTCTTCACTGACTTTGGAAACATGATGCATATATTTAACTCTATGGGATACCTAATACCTAACTCTAATAATATGGGATACTGTGGATCTTGTTGAACTTTAATTAAAAATAATCCAGCAGAAATGAAGAAAGCAGACCTCATCGAATGGGTCTCATGTAATAGGAATCCTGATAGGGAGGGACAGCTGTTTGCCAAGCTCAAGGTAGAAAAAAAGCGCATTGGAAAGCACACAGCTCTCCTTTTGGGGGGAGTTTGTGTTAATAAACACAGGTACGTTACTTTGGTACTACCTGTTGACTAGCATTTGTAGCAGTGTACTAGCTAAGTAGTCAGAACAACCCATACAAACAAGTTAGGGGTACACCATGCACATAACATGCCACAGCCTGGCTGAGTGTATGTTTGGGGTATTGGGGAGGGGCAAAAGCACACTGCTGTAAAGGGGTGCTTTGTATTTATAACAAGACAAAACGGGAGCATCTTTGTGAAATGAAAAGCGGCACAATCGTTTTAACTTCATTTTACATTGTACTATTAACATCAACAACAATTTATTCAGCCTTCACACTATTCATTGGTTGCTAAATTAAATGCTTACCTGTGTGGTTACTTGTGTGTTAGGCTGTGTATTAGATCCCTGTGAACAAGGAAGTAAAATTAGTCTACAGTATTTGACTGTGTGCTTAATTTCCCTCTTAACATTTGAACAGGTTCAAACTCATTGTCATTCTTACCAGTGCTGGCTTCTTTGTTACGTTGGCAACTTGCTCTTGAGCCTTCTTTTTCTTCTCCTTTTTCTTTTCTTTGTCGCTGTAAGTGCCTCTCATTTTGGAGATGACCTCTGAGTCTGTTTTGGCATACTGTATGCGCTGGATATAGGGAAAGAAATGTGTTTAATATGCTGATGTTCAACATTTCCCTTTTAAGAAAAAGTGTAAGGTGGAGCTTACCATGGGCTTATTGTAGAAAGGGAAACCCTGAAGTTGCCTGAGTGCATTTGTAGACGCAGCAAGCTCTTTAAAAACAACAAACGCCTGTCCTCGCATCTTTATTGTTTTCATAGCGACAATGTCCACAATTTGCCCAAACTGGGAGAATAGGGCATAGAGTGAGCGCTTCAGTTCTGAAAGTCAACAGACAAACAAAATATTATTTTCAAAAGGCCTAGTGCTTTTCCTAAACTTAACACTTAAATGAAGCTTTACCCGGTACTGTAGGAAAAAAATCAGACGCGTTCTTACCATCTTTCTTAATTTTATCATTTACATTGTTGATGTAAATGGTGTGGTTGGGTCTAATATCCATGTTTAGATCAAAAACAGCTCCTGTAGATACAAACAATCGTAGTTAGCTATCGAACAGCAGTAACGTTAGTAAGTTACATGCGTTTAGATCATGAATGAAACATGCTAGTCTAGCTAGCTAGTACTAGCGTGCATCACTGCTTGCATGTAATTGGGTTGCTACTGCAAGTTAAAGCAAACTCCATACTCTTGGCATGGGTCAGAATGATCAACATCACAAATTAATGTTTAGTAACACCACTCAGTACTAAATCAAAATACATTTCAGCAAATAAGAAAATACACTCACCCTTTCACTCAACGCGCTTCTGAAAACAGGAAGTGAATGTGACTGCGTCCTATTGTGGATAGACATAGATGGAATGTAGTGCCACCATCTGTTCAGGAGTAAGATTAATTTGACATTATATTCAAAGCGTTCAAACGTGGGCAATATATAGTTTTTTTTCGGGTTTCAACCTATTATTTAACGCTACACAGAGCAACATGTGGACAAAAGTAGTTAAAACACTGACCTAAGATTTGTTTTTAAACAACAACATATGTCCTCTACAAGTTTCCGTATCAGCTTTGCGATTTATCAGCTGATGACGCATGGTGACGCCCCTGGAGTTTGATTACTTTCTGCAATGCTAAAAGCTAGCAAGTGATAGCTAATAAATTTGCAGTGAGTTCACAGGGAGGACGAGAGGGTGCACAGTGATGAACGAACAAGTGGAGCTTTTTCACCTGTTGTGAAATAGTGAGCTAACCCTGGCAGTAAGATAACTCAGATCGACTGTCAAGAACAAGGTTGAAGTCGTATCAATCACCAGAATAACTGGATAAAGCACCGTGGACGCACCAACAATAGAGAGGGATGTGTAATGGCATCGGTACGGGTAGCTGTCCGGCTCAGGCCGATGAACAGGCGGTAAGTGAAACAACGAACATATGGCTACATGCTTATTGTTCGAGGTGATTCCTGTTTCCAGATGTACAATGTAAATAATGCTAATTTGTGTAACTAGCTCGTGACATTGTCGCAGTGGAACATCAACATGTTTTTTTAATAATATAACATCAATTCATGTCACATGACACACTGACTTCATGAGCACGCGAATATAACATCTTCGCAAACTTAACTAGGGAATGTAATTCGAATTCAGTAGATGAACCTTTCTCTAACCCACCAAAAAGTGTGGAGTTTAAGAAATAGGGGTATATTTCCAAAGATGACAAAGCATGGGGAAATGAATAGTATCTTGACTTGTGTTATTTATTTACTTTACATCATACTGCAAGCTACCGATTTATAACATGTTGACCATTAATTTTATTTGAGTTAATGCATGCAGTACAGAAACGAAACAAAACCTAGGCCTTTACAAATCTCAAGAAAGTTAGGGTTACTGAAAAGAGTAATATTTAACACGTGGAACTTGTATAATAACTTAAGACAGTTTGGCATTTGGCAGTTTATAAGGCATTTTGAATAGTACGTTTTCAGACTTATTGGTAATCTCACAATAGCCCAGCCAAGAATTGAGGGTTATTTGGGGTTCTCGAGGTTTGAGAGAATTTGATTATGCACTTGCCCAGAAAATAGCATGGCTGATAAACTTGATGTGATAAACATGTGCAATGTCAGTATTGTTTTGTTTGATTTCTTTGTCACAGGGAGAAGGATCTGACTGCAAAATGCATTATTGGAATGGAGGGAACAAAGACTACTATTTCAAACCTAAAGGTGATTTATTTTAGGATTACAGGTCAAGTCTGATGCATGAGTAGCTTTAAAAGAAACGCATTGCAGGGAAGTGATCAAAATACTAGATTATAGCATAATCACATTTACTTGATGTGTATACTTTGTTAATAAAAACCTGCTTTTAAAAGAATGAATAGACTATGTTGGTCGATGCTTAATTGTATTATGCAATTCTTTCATAAGATGACAGATGGAATCACTGGGGATTCTGTGAGAGAGAGAACCAAGACCTTCACATATGACTTTTCCTATGACTCCTCTGACTCCAAAAGCACCAGTTTCGTATCTCAAGAAAAGGTAAAAAAAACAAAACAAGTTTAATCTTTGTCAGAAAAAACTGTTCTGCCTAGGAAATGTGTGTTGGGTTCAAATCAGATTATTGCTCAAAGCTGCTTTAAATTGTCCCCTTGTTCCAAGATAATCTTAATTATGGTGGAGGGTTTTTTCCCTTGTCAACTTCAAGGGTAGAACAATTGCTGTGGTTCTTGCATGCATGTGCACCTACATTTATCATGTTTTTTTTTTTTTGTCACAGCTGGTTGGTTGCCAGCAATCTCTGTTGATATTCTACACTCTGACCTAATACAAGTGTGTGTCTTGTCATGTTTTATTGTATCATGTTGATGAAGTAATCAATAGTATGTAACCCTTCTAAAATAGAGTGGAAAATCCCATCCCATTTATTTTTTAAGGAAAATAACTTTCCAATGCATTATAACATTACAGTAAACATAGTTTTATTATAATGGCTCATTAAATGGTATAAGAAAACCTGTGCCGCTAATTAGAAGTTTGTTTTAGTATCTTTAGTTTTTACTCTTCTTTTATTAACCTTTGACAGTGTTATTATAGTCGTTTTTAGTCTTTTAAGCAGGCAAGTCATTTAGAACAAATGTGTATTTACAGTGGCAAAAGTCACTTGAGAAGAAATTGTGCCCCTGTGACAACAAGATTGGACCCCCTCGTGGTCCCCCTAAATGTAGAGTCTGAATAATTATAAACATCATCTTTTGCCTGTTAATACCTGCAATGCAGGGAAGATAACTATATGACAACAATAATGTCTACCAACTGGCCCCTCTAACAGTAAAACTGGCACCAGCTTGGCTCCCCATTCTAGAACCTCTCTAGGAAACGGGGAAAAGATAAAACACATTAAAAACAAGGATTTTAAGAGAACAACAGTATAAACGAGCAAGTTACATACCATCCATCTCCCCCAAAAACATGGTGACACAATTTATTTTTACAATTTGGTGTGAAAACATTTGCATCTATCTGTGAGAATGTCCTTGATTGAATCTTTCAAGGCAGATATGGTGATAAATGTTTCCAGTTTCAGGGACTTGAGTAATGTTTTCCATTCTGTGGCAGTGGCAGACTGAAATGAGAGACCAAGGAATGTTTTAGATTTGGGGACTTTGAAATGAATTTGGAGAGAAAACCAGCTGGTGTATGTAGGAGATGCTTGGTGCAGCAAGTTGAATAATTAAGGGGATGAGACCAAAGAGCTAACTAGTTATCATAAATAAGTTAACCAGTCATTTCAACAAGTATGCAGGGAAGGGCCAGTGAACTAAAGAATACAGTGTGCACCGATATGTTTTGAAGAGGACATGAGTTTCAAAATAGCAGAGAGGGAAAGCATGTCAAACATTTGAAGCATACTATTGAATCCAGCTCTATTTATTACAGTACCAATGTTTCCACATCTGTACTCCACTGTTTGCAGGTTTTTAAAGATCTGGGCTCTGATGTTCTGAAGGCTGCCTTCGAAGGCTACAATGCTTGTATCTTCGCCTATGGCCAGACGGGCTCTGGAAAGTCTTACACCATGATGGGCAACCCAGTGAGACAACTATGAATTTACTGATACAAAAGCATACATCATTAACTTTGCTATTGGGACTCCAATAAGATGTGCTGACATAAACAAACTCTGTAAACAGGGCTCTGTCTTTTCTCTGTTTCACTTTTCAGGAATTGGGATGGGGGGTGGTCTGGAGTTAGCAAGGTGTCTTGGGTTTTTTCAAAATGATGTTTCTTATCTGTCATTGAATCCGAAGCTAATCCACATTAGTATAAGCACCCTATGGCAGTGGTTCCCAACCCTGGTCCTCGGGACCCCCTGTCCTACATGTTTTAGATGTTTCCCTGCTCCAACACACCTCATTCAAATGAATGGGTTGTTATCTAGCTCTGCAGAAGCCTTTTAATGACCATTCATTTGAATTCCCTGTTGGAGCAGGGAAACAACTAAAACATGCAGGACAGGGGGTTCCAAGGACCAGGGTTGGGAACTACTGCCCTATGGAGTACTGATAATTGATAGCACAATTTGGTTCACGTCCAATTATCCTTAGGAAGATGCAGGACTCATCCCAAGAATATGTGAGGGTCTTTTCAGCCGCATTGCTGGGATGACACGATGGGATGAGGCCTCTTTCCGCACGGAAGTCAGGTGAGAGAACAAACGGGGTAGAAGTGTTTTTGGGTGATTTATATATCAATACAGCAAAGGAAAGGGAATCTGAGACTTGGAGCAAAGACATCGATGAGCAAGTCTGCAGTCGATCACTTATCTTCCAAAAATAAACAACTGCAGACTTTGTAGCTCAGACATTGGGTTTGAGGCCAACTTGAGACGATTAAAGACTCTCGTGGCTCCGGTTATCTTCCGTTTATCAGTGCACCAACCTTAGCCATGACAGCTATCTTTTGGACTGCGTCTTTTTCAGTTATTTGGAGATCTACAATGAGCGCGTCAGAGACCTGCTCCGAAGAAAGTCCACACAGACTTACAACCTGAGGGTGAGAGAGCACCCCAAAGATGGACCCTATGTGGAGGGTAAGATTGCACTGGTCACTTACAACACTAGGCTTGTAGTTTTAGTTGATTCATATATGCTTTTTCACCCAAAAAAGAAGAAAAAAGGTCCTGGATTTTTGAGAGAATTTTAGTGCAATATAACAACATGACAACAAGGTTGCAATTCATATTATTTCATTTTTCTATAAAAGTATTTTTCTATAAAGGTTTCCATTGTATTTTCAGACAGAAAATCATTCACAGCTAACAGTTCAAACCATTTGCCCAATGTAACTAAAAGATTTGTTTTGTATTCTTTTTGAACAAAATGATAAATCCATTATAACACATCATATTCCACTCTTATATTGATAGACTTGAATATAATTATTTGTCATTGATATACAGCTGTCTGTTAACATAATACATTTTAACACGTATGGTGACCCCAGACTTGTCAAAGCATCTGGTGCAGAACTATAGTGACGTGGAGGAGCTGATGGAAGCAGGGAACATCAACCGCACCACGGCAAGCACAGACATGAACGACACCAGCAGCCGCTCGCACGCCATCTTCACCATCAACTTCACTCAGGTGGGACGTCATGCTTGTCACTTCAGCTTCACTGTAGAAACAAACTACTACTCTTGGCTACCATGGGAATAAATTATTGTTCTTGGTTAATAAGATAATAAACAAATGAAATCAAATGTAATATAAATGAAAGGATGTACTCTCTATTGCTTTAGTATCGTTCAAAACCAGTAATTCCACATTGTTGTGTCCTGACACTATATATGGCATACTCCGATGATATGCAACAGTGTTTGCCATGATTGGATTATATAGAAATGTTTGAATGTCTTCAATCCATCTGGATCACACGTTCCATGGCGTTGCTTGACTTGTTTTTAAATGGTTAACCAATAAAAAAAACGAAGTGTTGGGTCAGCATCTACTTTAATAGTCAACCTCACATGTTTTTATTGACTTTTCAGGCAAAGTTTGATGCAGAGATGCCTTGCGAGACAGTCAGTAAGATCCACCTGGTGGACCTGGCAGGCAGTGAGAGGGCGGACGCCACGGGAGCCACAGGTGTCAGGCTAAAGGAAGGAAGCAACATCAACAAATCTCTGGTTACCCTGGGCAATGTCATCTCCGCTTTGGGTGGGTGCCTTGAGTGGGTCTCACTAGGTCTAGGGTGGCATCACGAAATCATAAATGGGCGCGTTTTAACAAATTGTCCATCAATCGTAATTGAATTATTCCACTCACGTGTCCGTATTCATCTTATAGCAATGAATTGTTCTAGCTATTGCTTGTTGAGCACCTCTACCCAACACACCCTCTCGTACTCCAGCTGACCTCACCCAGGATGCAGTAAACACCAACCTAAAGAAGAAGCAGGTGTTCGTGCCTTACAGAGACTCGGTGCTGACCTGGCTGCTGAAAGACAGTCTTGGAGGCAACTCCAAGACCATCATGATCGCAAGTGAGTCAAAAACCTAATCAAATAAAGATTGAAGACATGTTGGAAATTACATGAAAAGCAAGCAAAGTTACTTTTCAAATTCTTGTCGTAATAGCCCTTTCACCTGCTGACGTCAACTATGGAGAGACGCTGAGCACACTTCGCTACGCCAACCGTGCCAAGAACATCATCAACAAGCCCACAATCAACGAGGACTCCAACGTCAAGCTCATCAGGGAACTGAGGGCAGAAATCGCCCGACTAAAAGCACTCCTCATCCAGGGGAACCAGGTAGGAATTTTGCTGTTACTTATTTATCAATCACTAAATGATAATGTTGTCCATTTGGAGCAATGTATCAGCAGATATGATATTGAGTTCTACAAATACTAGTTGTGAAATGATGCATTTTATTTTATGGCGAGTTCGAGAATTGTCTTTGTGATTTTATTGGTTTCTCAGACATCTCAAACTTTGCCTGGTCTCCCATATGGTATCAGTTTACTTTGTATCCCAATGCAGTCCACAAATACATTGATCCTTGTTTGTTTATCCAGATTGCTCTGCTCGATTCTCCCACCGCCTTGAGCATGGAGGAGAAACTGCACCAGAATGAAGCAAGGGTAAGACCCTTGTATTTGAAAGGATCCTTTACTTGTGAACACTTTATAAAACAACCAATTAAGTAAATGTTGTTTTAGTATGAAGTAATCTTCTTAAACCTTTCCTGAGAATATGACGACATCAGTTTATCTACTACAGGTACGAGAGCTGACTAAGGAGTGGACTAACAAATGGAATGAAACTCAGAACATTCTGAAGGTCAGCATACACAGCAGAATGGGTCAAAACCAACATATCTGTACCAAACCTTGAATCAATGTAGTTAACCCTGAATGCATTGATGCAACTCGGAGATGGAATTGACTTGAGCCAAAAAAAGCACCTCTGTTTGATTTTCCTCCTTGCATTATCATCACACAGGAAGAGACCCTTGCCCTAAGAAAAGAGGGGATCGGTGTGGTCCTAGACTCCGAGTTGCCGCACCTTATCGGAATTGACGATGACCTCCTTAGCACTGGGATTATCCTCTACCATCTAAAGGTCTGATTCTCAAGAGGCAAACTCCGTGACATCAATGTTCTTTTTCTGTGTCATATGTTCCTAATTGCTCCCTTCTGGCTATCCCACGGATTGATTTAACATCTTGGCCCCGTCCCGTGAAATCAATTCTTGTGTTTGGGTTTAGTTTTTTGTTTATTAACTTAGCTAAAATCCACTTGTATTTGACATGCTTACGTGTTGTTTTTTCAGGAGGGCAGGACATATGTTGGCCGGGATGACGCATCAACAGAGCAGGATATCAGTACGTGGCTCCTCTTGATAAGCCTAATGCTGACACGTGTCAGGGAAAATCTGTCGGAAATGCGAAGCATTTCATTACACATAAAATTACACAATACATTGGGGAAAGGGAACATACGGGCATGCCATTGACGCCATTTCAGTGTCTCACTCTCATCTCTTTCTTTGCCTGTTTTTCCCTCTTTCTCTGCTTCTCTCTTTTTGCCTGTGTCTCTATTTTTCTTGCCAGTTCTCCATGGGTTGGACCTGGAGAGCAAACACTGCATGTTTGAGAACCAGACCGGCACTGTCACCCTGATACCGCTCAACGGGGCCCAATGTTCAGTAAATGGGGTGCAAGTGACAGAGCCAGCACCGCTCAACCAAGGTACTATGGACCGGGCTACCCCACGCATTTACTCTGGTGACAGTTGGTGAATGGTGGTTGGTCCTTGGCCGTTTCCAAGGGATTTTCATCTCTCCTTGTTTGTCAGGTGCTGTCATCCTGCTAGGCAGAACAAACATGTTTCGTTTCAACCACCCTAAAGAGGCAGCTAAATTAAGGGAAAAAAGGAAGGTAAGGCATAGAAGGTACCCTCAACTTCGTCTGTTCCTTTCTCTCTTTCCTTCTCTTTATTTCTCTCCAAGATGTCGTGTAGCATATTTAGTCAGGTACATTAGCATGATGGGGAACAACACATTTAGCATGATCTTGGTAGAATACTGTTTGCTAATAATTGATCAGGTTTGTCATACTGATTGCATTTTTGTGTCTGGATTTTTGTAGAGTGGGCTACTCTCCTCTTTCAGTTTGTCAATGACAGATCTTTCCCAGTCATGTGAGAACCTTTCCACCGTCATGCTTTACAACCCAGGGTGAGTGTCTTTGCTTCGTTTTTTTCAAAAAAAAAAAAGAAATGTACAAGAGATAGAAGACAAAATATGCATTTAAGTGCTTGTGGGACTGTCATCAGCTCCCTCTATGTAATGCAACACCTTGGCTGTTTATCAATCCAAAGAACGCTAAGAAAGTACTTGCGTTCTTGAGAAGAACGTTCTTGCCAAGTGTCTTGCCAGAAGATTTGAGATGCGTGTGTTCTTGCAATGACTTCTGGGAAATCAGATGCGTTCTCGCTGACCAAGTCACCATCCGATGCAATCCTCAATTAAAAAGGGGAAATCAAGAAGATTTCCGGGTATTTTTGGCGATCTTGGTGACTTGTTTTCGTTAGATTGAACACAAGAACGGGGAAAAAAACGTGGATTGATAAACAGCCCTTACATTCTCTGGAGTTGCTAGTTCTCCACCCCCATATGCGGACGTTCCTTTCTGGCATTGCTACTCACCTGTTCATAATCACATTCAGGGATTACAATACACAAACTTAATGGTACGATCTGAAAATGACTGCTTTTCACCTCTCTATTCAAACTGTATGGCCTTCATCTTTGTCTTAATTTTTTTTAATTCTTTTTTTTATGAAGACAAGCAAAAGTGTGGTTTCTATTGCCGCCTTGTGGAGAACTTGGTACATTTGTTGTTTTGATAAATACCAGTGATGTAATTTTGGTCTTTCAAAGTTCAGTTCAGATCGTCTTCGTTATTTCCTGAGGGCAATTTGGTTGCAGCATACAAGCATACAACATGACAAACAAAACAACCCATCCCATACAACCAAGACAAAAACATTTCAAGTAATTTAATTCATTCCTATTAACATTACCTATCATTTTAAAGCTTTATAGCTGAGGGGATACATAAATAGTTAATGTTAATTAATGTAGATTGTACAGACATGTAGAATGGATCAATAATAGACATCCCACAAAAGCATCTAAAATCTAGTGGTTAATATACAGTGAGGGAAAACATTATTTGATCCCCTGATGATTTTGTATGTTTTCCCACTGACAAAGAAATTCAGTCTATAACTTTAATGGTAAGTTTATTTGAACAGTGAGAGACTGAATAACAACAACAAAATCCAGAAAAACACGTCAACATTTTTATAAATTGATTTACATTTTAATGAGTAAAATAAGTATTTGACCCCCTCTTGATCAGAAAGATTTCTGTCTCCCAGGTGTCTTTTATACAGGAAACAAACTGAGATTAGGAGCACACTCTTAAAGGGAGTGCTCCTAATCTCAGTTTGGGTGTGCTCCTAATCTCAGTTAGTTACCTGTATAAAAGACACCTGTCTACAGAAGCAATCAATCAGATTCCAAACTACAATTCCCAAATGGAAGAAACACTAAAGAACTGTCAATTTCCCTCGGTCTGGGACTCCATACATATCTTACCTCGTGGAGTTGCAATGATCATGAGAACAGTGAGGAATCAGCCCAGAACTACACAGGAGGATCTTGTCAATGATCTCAAGGCAGCTGGGACCATGGTCACCAAGAAAACAATTGGTAACACACTACGCCGTGAAGGACTGAAATCCTGCAGCGCCCGCAAGGTCCCCCTTGGGTTTTGCCACCACTAAGTCAGGTTTTGCAGAGGGGTCAAATACTTATTTCACGCAAATCAATTTAGAACAATTTTGACATGCATTTTTCTGGATTTTATGTTTGTTATTCTGTGTCTTACTGTTCAAATAAACCTACCATTAAAATTATAGACTGATCATTTCTTTGTCAGTGGGCAAACGTACAAAATCAGCAGGGGATCAAATATTTTTTTCCCTCACTGTATACAGCTAAAATAATAGTTGAACATAAATGGTGAAAAACACCATATTGTTATCATTAATAGGATGCTTTGTTGGTTTAATCTGTGGTATAATTTGTCAGTTTTCAAGCAAATATAATTTTTTATCAATTATCTTTACCTTTTCCCAACCCCCCCTCCCTTGGCAGTTTCTTCACTGAAAGGGGGCCCATCTTTCTCAGGTAGACGCCATGAGTGTTCAATGTTGATAGCTTATTTTTAACAATGCACTCATTGGTCTACCGTGTTGAACACACACACAAGTCTCGTTTTTTTATGAGTCTTCATTGTCTTGTTTGCTTGCTATCATCATTATTTTGATGCTTAATAATGTGATTGAGCTTGACATCCATTGCTTTGTATGAAACCAGTCATATCATGTATTTCATGCAACCTTTGTATATTGCTCACAAGCCTTGAAGTCCCTTTTAGTTTTGTGTGCCTCATAACTTCTTTTATCTTCATGTAAGTCATTTGTGTCTGCTCTTACAAAAGGTTAGAGTTTGAAAGACAGCAACGGGAAGAACTGGAAAAGCTGGAGCATAAAAGGTGTGAAAAGAAATCATTACATTTTCTTTGACAGTCATCTGATCACATGTCTCAAATATGTTAAATTGTTTGTCTTTTGTGTTTGAGATATGGCATACTTTGTGTATAATGCGTAGCATGGTGGTAGACAAGCAACAGTTCGCAGGCAGTCGAAGGAATAGCGGGAAACAAACCTGAAATAGCAGCTCACTGTGTTCGTTGCATGGTCTTTTGCGCGGGTTCTGATACATATAACATAAAAAAAATGCACATAAGCTAAAAAAAAAAAGGCATCAGAATTCTCCTATCCAGGGGTGGCTGGTATGAATGGACTAACAGGGCTAAGCCCTCCCTATCTTTTAAAATAAAGTTCAGAAAATTAATTGTTTAAAATGTTGGTGGCACCTAGAGCAGGAACACAAAATAGAAACACAAAAAATATCAAAATGGGCATATCAGCTACCACTCACCTTCATAGTGTGTGTGTGTGTGACAGGGAGAGAGAACAATGGTTGTGCTCGCCGAAGGCCCAATAATAGAAAAGCAGGCTGCCAGACACCTGTCACTCACAAGTCCCCACTCAGATGGTCACATTTGGCATTGTTACTGACAATCATCGCTTCCAGTAAGCTTTTTTTGAACGAGACAATTTCCCCCAAATAAATGTCAAGCTTATTTACGTTTTTGGGGGCATATTTTCAGTTAGCAGATGGTAATCAAAACAAATGTATTTGTATAGCCCTTTTTTACATGCAAGCATGTCACAGAGGGGTAATGTTTGAATCGCGATTCCATCTGAGATATTGCCGGTGACAACGTTGTTAGAATAAGCTTGTTTCAGAGGGGGTTCTTTATTAATGAATAAATGCAATATGAGCTGGCAAAAAAATATATATTGAAAATGCTTGAAAATATCACTAGAAGAATACCACTAGAAAACTTAGGGCCATTTTTACACCGGATTGCCCGTTTTCTCCTGTTTTAATCCAACTTTTCAACTATGAGGCTTCTATATAGCCAATCAGCATGCCCTCTTGCAGGGTATATGAGAAGACAACCGTTTCAGTCTACACGTCACTCTTAGTATTTTGAGTTGTAGATGAGCAGCAACAAATGTATGCTTTTAAAGCTATGCAATCTTCATAAATAATAAGTATGCATTTTTATATAAAATCTACAGAAATATCAGTTGTAAAAATTTAGCTAAAAAACGCACCCATCTGCAACCGACGCGAGCACACCCCACAATTTCCCTAGAAATTGTACCCTCTAGTTGTTGTTATAACTTGGAATCTCGGATGTAAAAATGCATTTGCCGCAGTGCGAAGTATTGCCAACTATTGATGAATGTATAATAACCTACACTGTTCCTACCTTTTCTGAAACTGCACTGAAAAGGTGATTTGCTATAGAAATATATAGTTCAGTGACATGAGGAAAAATGGCTGGTGAGTTTTCACGCTGGGTCTGGTCGGGCTACAGGAGGCTGATCAAGGAGATGGAGGAGAAGCAGAAGTGTGAGAAGGCCGAGCTGGAGCGCCTGCAGCAGGAGGTGGAGTCCCAGCGGAAGGAGTCGGAGCAGGTCCAGCTCCGCATCCGGCGCCAAGAGGAGAGCCTCCGCTGCCGCAGCCAGGACATCGAGAGCCGCCTCCGCGACCTCCTGGCCGAGAAGGAGCGCTTTGAGGAGGAGCGAGGCCGCGACACTCAAGAGCTGGACCTGCAAAGACGGCAGCAGCGAAAGCAGCAGGAAGAGTGGAACGAGCGGGAGGCGCAGGACGTGGAGGTGCGGCGCCAGCAGGAGGCGGCCGAGCGCGCAGAGCAGACGGAAATCTACCGCGAGCTGGAGCGGCTGAAACGCGAGCGCGAGGAGCAGGAGGTGAGGTTGGAAGCGGAGCGCAGGCGCTTGGAGGAGCAGGAGCGCGAGCAGCTGAGTGTGGTCGGGCGTTTGGAGGAGCAGCTTCGCGAACGCCACGAGGCGGCCACCGCACTCCTGACCCGCGAGGATCGCAGGCGTCTGGAAAACGAGAGCTGCGCCCTTGCCGAGATCCGTGAGGTCCTGCTCCGTGCCAAGGAGGCCTGTGAGCGCCCTGATGGTGAAGAGTCCTTGAATGAGGTACGCGCCGCTCAGGCAAGCTATACAGACTTTAAGGCCGCCCAGGTAGAGGAGCTAAGCCAGCTGGAGGAGGGGCTTCGAATGCAGAAGGAGCGTCTGGAGAAGGAGGTTGCAGCCGAACGTGCTACCCTAGCCCTACTGGTCCAGGCCCACAAGGACCGTCAGCGGCAGCTACGGGAAACCCAAGAGAAGGGAGCACAGGACGCCACGGTGCTTTTCCAGGAGGAGCAGCGAATCAAGCAGGCCGAGCAGCGCCTTCAGTCCAAGGAGCGCCAGTTAGCCACCCTGGCAGACAGCCACCTGCCAGCAGTTGCGGAGGAGAGGCAAAGAGCTACCGAGCTGCTCGAACGAGGCAACGCCGGCGGGGACAGCGGCCGCGACAGCCCCCCGGCCCTGGACAACACACTGTACCAGGTGGAGAAGGAGCTCGAGGAGAAGAAGGAGCAGCTGATGCTGCACTGTGCCAGTGCCGAGCAGCTCCAGCAACTCCACGACACGTACGAGTTCACGGCCAACGTGGCGCGGCAGGAGGAGAAGGTTCGAAGGAAGGAGAAGGAGATCTTAGAGTCGCGGGGAAAGCAGCAGCGAGAGGCTTTGGAGCAGGCCGTCGCACGCCTCCAGAGAAGGCACTGTGCCCTGAGGCGTAGCATCTCACTGGAGCCTGAGAACGAGGAGCTGAAACATAAAGGGTCAATCCTGAACACAGCACGGGCCGCTCCAGAGCTAGACCAGGAAAGGTCTGTAACCTGTTATTGACTGTAATCTGACTTTAACTCGTCACTCAAATTTCACCATAAGATAAACAAATAGAAGGAATAGATGGGATTTTAGTTAGTTGATGCATTATTTTATTTTTGGGGGGAAAATTTAGTTGCTTACTGCTTTGTAGTCACATCCTGGCCACCAATTACTTTCTACTGCTTTGTAGTCACATCCTGGCCACCAATTACTTTCTACTTTACTATGTTATTATTTCTTAACTTAATGATTTAGTAATGGGTAGTTGAGTAATAAATAACTACTTACTAGATAGTCTTTCTGTGGATATATGAAACCAGTGTGATCCACCATTGTCCTCAGAGTGGAGCGTGAGATCCTGAAGCTGAAGCAGAGGATCAGTGAGAGTGAAGGGAGTGGGAGGAGCCACTCGGTGAGTGGAGATGACAAGAGCAGTCACACCAACTCTCCAGTCAGCCCCATCATCGCAAGCCTCCCGGGTGTACTGCCCATTGCAGACGAAAGGTGAGCACAGTCCTCCATGTTTGAAAAGGAGCACTTGCACATTGTGTAACTGGGATGTTGAGTTCTGGAACTAATTATGAATGATCATGGGTTTCATCACTGTCATTACTTGCAACAAATGACATTTGACACAATTGGTACCTGGAAGGTTTTGTGAACTTGTCATCTTTTAAATTGTTGCTAACCCTTATTACATGCCTTGTTCTATGACAGGATCAATGCATACATTGAGGAGGAGGTTCAAAGAAGATTACAGAAGATTAATCTCCTGAATGGGGACACCGTTGATCTTTCATTTTCATCTGAGTCACTGAAGGTTAGTATCAATGACGTGGGGTAGATTTTTGAGAGGGTCACGCATGTAATTTCCATGCAGTGTTTGGATGAAGGTGTAAGTCCCCTATATTTTCAAGAACCTCAGTTAAAACTAGATACAATATTATAGTAGATGCTAACATGGGTCCCAATCCCTTTGTAACTGCATAACAAATTTAAAAATGCAATTCTACAGGAGGAGGAGGAAGTTAATGAATTTAGGTCTGTAAGACTAACAGATGAGGTAAGCTGCACCGTGGGATGTATAAAGAATGTTTACAATCTGCACGTCTTTCCCATAATTCTCCACTGTGGTTCTGCTGACCAATTGAAGTTCCCGTGGGTCACATTTTATATGTATTTAATTATTTACAAGCTTTGATTTCCTTTCCCCAACCTGGCTCACAATTAAAATGTTTATTCTGTTTTATAATTTCATTAATTTGTAATGGTTTTGTTTTTATCACAGGAACCATAATTCTTTGACTTGCAACCTTTCCTAAATGTTGAAATCCAAATTAAATGTAACTAGTGTTTTCAATGTTGTGGGTCAATGAAATCTAACATTTTCTTTTTTGTCAGGATGATGACAAGCAACAAAATCATGTAAATCCAAGGAAACTGAAATATGAGGTAAGAGTTTGTAACAGTTTAGCTGTGGATAACCGTAATCATAATTTTGTCAGCAATCCTTGAACATAAATTGTCTGTCGTGCATAATTCATTTGTATGTTGCATCTTTTAAGTTATTGCATACTCTTGTTTCTCTTGAAAACTTTAATTGTATACTATATCAGCAATTTTTGAATTATTATTCTTGTTATTATTTTATTTGTTTTACTGCTCTAGCAGTTTGCTCTGTCATCTAATTTTACATTTAATTCAGAGAAATCCCTTCACTCAATTTTTCAAAAGTGCTGTATTTTTGCTGCTGCTTGAATTGCAGTGTGTTCATTGAAGGAGATTAATTCTTAGGACCTAATTGGGGTGGAAATTGAAACCAAATGTATTACAATTCAAAGAGCCCTGACCTCTTCTGAAATTATAGTTATGGATACCCCCCTTGTCCACACAGATAAACTCCATGCCCTTGCTGTGGCGGAGTTTCCTGCATGTTCCTTGGCATGAGAATAGTACCTACTTGAATGGCAGTAAAACATCTTCAGAAGAACAAGAAGGGGAAGATCACTCAGATTTAGATAAAGCAGACCATCCAGAAAAGACAACCAAAGTCTCAATCAAAAACGAGAGTCTACCTTGTAGACAAGGTAACACAGCCAAGTGGTGGCATGTTGGGGTGACGGTACATCGAGAAAAACTGGATCAAACAGAGACCAAGCACCATAAGTGTGACATTGGGACCGACTATATAGACATATCAACAGCTGTCACAAACAATAATGACATGTATTACGATGTCCCTGGAAAGAGAGACACCAATATAGGTTGTTACATTCTTGACAAGAACCAACATCTTGCGTGTAGCCAATCCAAAGAAACTGAAGAAGAAAACATGCTTCTGGACAGATCTGTTTTGCAAACTGAAAGTCACGCAAGGCATCCTGTACCTGATAAAGCTACTAAAGTCCCAATAAGACAAAGCGCAAAGACTCAAATCTCTCTGAATGGCTACTTTGGTGTCAATCTGACCGTAGTGTCGACACGCCATCAAAAACAACCAAATGAGAGGACCTTTGATCTGATCACTAGAATGCTGGGAGCAAAACAGGGTTACATTATCGGATATTTTGCTGGAAAGTTAACTGCTGTTTACAAGGATGCTGGAAAATGCTTGCAAAGCACACAGAAAATGATCCGTCAGGTTAGACAAAGAGATGCAAACAGATTAATCAGCTCATACCTGACAATGGTAGGTAGGGAGCCTCAGCAACTGCAGCTCGAGTTGGATCCAAAATCTAGCAATGGAGCTAAGGAAGTTTCTTTTGCTAATTTGGCAGATCGTGATCTTTTAAATTCCTCAGACAACATCAGTGTGCTTTCTGGTCAAAGCACCAATAGATGGCCAGAAGGTTATGTGCTGTCAGGGAAAATTGGAAATCCAGAAGTCTTGTTCCAGAAGCTTGTGCAATTTCCAAAGAGTCTTTTGGAGCTACAGTCCCTTCCACTATTGGAGATGCTACAGCATTTTAACAGATTATTGCCCCAGGCCGCTGCCACCTCTGGCCAGCTTTTGGGGATCTACTGGCTGAAGATTGCTAACTTCAAGAGCCCTACATCACAACCAGGTTGTTTGCTTTTATTTGAAACAGAGTTGTATGCAATTTCCAGTAGAATGGGTTTCCATGAAGATGACCAGGCCTTGGAGGTTTTTCACAAATCCTCTCTCTTGGATTTCCAGGAAATTCAAGTGGGTTTTGCTGGCCAGCTAGTCCGATTCATTGGCTCCTCTGAAGAAACTCTCTTGGTAGCATTCACTCACAACAAAGACCTTACCCAGACGTTATGCAGAACATTCCACAGCATATTTAAAGTATCAAAGGGTGTTGAAGGTACCAGTGCCCACCCTTTCCTCCAAGAAGACCTCATGTCTCTCTCCCTGGACTGGAGGTCCCATGTCCCAGACCTCCTTCTAAGCAATCAACTTCGCATCACATCCCGATTCAAGAAAGACCATGCTGACCTGCTCTATATCCTACATGGCAACATGGAAGGACGTGGCAAACCCTCCCTAGCGGACATTTGCCTTCTTCTCTACACTTGTGTCAAGATTGAAGACTCCTCTAACCAAAGTCGTCAAGATGTCCTATCTCAGTTCATCCTCACTGACACTCATGTTGGCCTGCTGCAGGAAGAGGGTGTGTTCCACGCTGTGCCACAAGGCTCCAACCTGGTTCCCATCCAGTCCCAATATAGGGGAATTGAACTTCGCAGACGTTCAGACATCCGGTGTCTTCTTGTCAGGCAAAATGATAATTGCATGGTTGTAGACATTCTGTTTTCCAAGGCTAGCAAACTACAGGCTGAGACCAAAAGCAAAGATGACGTTTCTGATCCCCTGTATGAGGGCCGCATAGCAGATTCCTGGAAGTTAAAATTTGGTTGCACCTCAGAAGCTATGATTCTAATCAATAATCTGTCTACCTAAGCACATGAGTGAGTTAAGAACAAAAAATGCCTCAATGATAATTTCAAGACAGTCCGCAAAGGGTGTTAAAAAATCTTATCTTACACTTAGTATATAAAACACAAGTATTAGGTCAATATATTATGGTTTTGAAACCCAAAGTTCTTCTTTCAGTGTGTATAGGTGCTGCTCAAGGATATAGTGGAGTATCTGAACTGATAACACAATACAAACTGACTTGCCACAAACTGAAGACATAAAGTTTACCTTCTGTCTGCAATTCCTAAAGAGCACCTTTGAATAAATGCCAAAGTTTTAAAGAATTTGACTTGAAAGTCTACTTTTGCTTTTTAAAATGTTTTATATGTAAAGATGTTGTTGCTCTAGCAAACCAACTATGCCATAGCGGTGATTTGCCTTTAATATAAATCAAATGATGACCAACAGTTCATTTAACTAAAAAGGATCAAAGAAGCGGATAATCTCTGACAATTTCTCAGTATCAAGTTCAGAATTTGATTATATTTGATGATATTTACAAAGGTATCTTACAAAAGTGTATTAATTTCACTTTGGGTTTATGGAAATTGAGAGGAAATTACTGTTTTATTTAATATGCAGTATATAATATCAGGCAAAATTGAGAGTCAAATATTAGAGTGTGCAATATCAATGAAAGATAAATATGTTTGTGCAATATATTTAATAAGACCTATGATTGCTGCTCCAAAGATTTATGTTGACAAAATGATAAACAAATAAAGATTGTACTAGCATGATTAACTTTGTCTTTGTTCATCAAGCTACTTGAGTCCAAGGTATAAAATTTTTATTTTGTGAATTAGAGGATATCTTTCACTCCACATCTATTTCCTCTTCATCCCTCTCTCTACATGTTTTCCTTAGCAGCGAGTCACATCTTATTCTCTGGGAACCAACTCTGACTGCCTGGACCCTGTTAAAATTTGCATTCCTCGCTACGTTCTCCGAGGCCAGGGGAAAGATGAACACTTTGAATTTGAAGTGAAGGTTTGTCCTATTTAGCATTATTTAAATTCCTGATCCCTTATTTTTAGGGGGCTACCAGCATTTTTGATGTACACATGTTACACTTGATCATACTTCTTCATGTCTTACTGTAATAATGTAAATATACAGCTTTTTAGCTCTGGCTTGATGTTTTCCTTTTAACCTATAGCTCACAGTAATGGATGAAACATGGACTGTGTTTAGACGATACAGCCGATTTCGAGAAATGCACAAAAGTCTCAAATTGAAATATCCAGAGGTAAGATGCCCAACTGTAAATTGTTCCAGCACACATGCCCAGTTCTTGCAAATGTGTATTACAAACCAGTTTTGCTCATGTGTTTAAATCTTTGTCTCCAATTCTAGCTCACAGCTCTAGAATTTCCTCCCAAAAAAATCTTTGGAAACCGAGATGAGAGAATGATTGCTGAACGACGGGGTCACTTAGAGGTAGGTGCAGTTAATTTGTCTGAATATATCCACGGAAATATGTCATGTAACAATATACCGACATGGGTTAACTTATTGATTAATCCAAATAAACTTCCTTTACATAGTTATGTTTATTTAATTAATTGACTGATTTCACAGAGGTATTTGAGGAACTTCTTCAGGGTGATGTCATCGTCTTCTGGTTCACCTCTCCGAACAGACTCTGAGGGCAGGCTGCCTTTATCCAAGCACGCCATCTGTGAGTTCTCGTCGTTTTTCAAAAAGGGTGTTTTTGACTACAGTAGCCATGGCACTGGCTGACACCTTTTGGACAAGGACAACTAACTTTAAAGAAGCTGTAATCTTAAAACCAAAATGCAATAGTAGTGCCTTCACAAGTAACTTTTTCACCAATTTTTTTCACCACCATGCTTCTCTTTTCTGCTGAGTTACAGTATACACACAGCAGTTTTCTCTTTTGTCCAAAAATATAAATGTCCATAGATATTGAATAGTCAAGCCATTTAGTTGTAGCATGTTTATCATAAAATTGTACTTTTTGATGTTGTTGATGTCTAAAGATTTGTTGTTGCTCACTCAACAGCAGTTATGGTCATTAGGCAACTTTTTCTTGATATGCAATAGATATACATACCTATGTGATTGATGTAGGGTGACACAACTGCTAAAGCTTTTGGCCTCACAAGTTTACTGAAAATAATGTTTTGCCAGTTTTACATTGATACTAATTTCAACCATTGCTGCTAGCAAATTACTCAAGGAGTCTTGCGAGTTGCTTGAGTAGTTCCTGTTCCTGTGCAAAAAAACAAAAAATCGAAACTGCTTGGCATTAGGTACAGACATTTGATTGTTCAGTGGGGGAAAAATAAACAACAGAGCTACCTGGTTAGAAAATAATTGATTATAGATTACTCCTGGAAGCTGTTGTCGCTCAAATTGTTTTTGTGTAGTGAAGAAGGTAATAGTCTTATGTCTTCCAAACTCTGATTTGTATATGGCTTATAGCAAATACAGTTAGGGTTCCTTTGAATTTGGGTCTTTGAAATGACATAAAGCTGCACCAAGAAAGCCAAGTTGTATAATGTCTTTCTCTTGAAGTCCACTCATTAAGACATTTGTATAAATGATTGCTTTGGGCATTGCCTCAATTGCTAAAATAACTCTTATCAATATTAGTAAGCCATACTTTATACATAGAATGTATAATTGAATGTCAGTGTGCATATATTCTTCTTAAAAGCCGTGTACACATGCAATGTACATTTTTTACACAGAATATCATAAAAGGGATTGTACAATTTGTTTTTTGTTCTACATAGTTGAATTGTTTTGTGATAAGGTTCACTCCATTACTGTATATTTTGAACATACTTTGAATTGTGGGTTTGACATCATGGATATGAATTGAATAATTGCCTTTTCCAAAGTGACAGGTAAAGAACTATTATGAAAGCATAGATTTTTCCAACTTGTGAATTTGTATTTATGTCCTGGGAAACAAGTAACTAAAAACATATACAACACCTCTAATGTCTACCAGTTTTTATTATTTAATTTTATGACAGTTGCATCATACATTTATTGGATTCATACAATATGTGATTGTACTAATGCAGGAGGATGGTCTTGTCATGCACATGCTACCTTGTACCATAAAGGCATGACATGCAACATGTGACTGTATAAAATGCAGTTTTAATTTCAGTTTTTCTTACAAAAGTGGGGAATGATAATGCACAACACTGAATATGCAAGACTGCCTAAAACTCAACTACTTCACTGAAACTGCAACAAATGTTGGTCAAGGTCACAGACTGAAAATACATTACAATTCACAAACTTTGACTACAACTCATTGGCGCATGTTTCCAAGAACCACTTTTTGAAAGATTACATTTAACATAATCTCCAGAAATACCTTATTCTGTTAGTTTTGGTGCACTAGAAAGTGGTGTGGATTTTCAATGCTGGGTTCTCCTTTCATTTGGCACACTTCATACTGAATTTCTTCATAGATGTGGTCAGCCATGTTAATAATGTTGCCATTTAGTCAATTAGGTATCCGTTTCGAAAAATATATCTTGGCTAAAATGGTCAATGTAAATGTCAATGCTTCTATGACAAGCCCAAATGTCTGCGTTATTTTCTTCATTCAATTTTCTTCATCTGTAGTAATGTCCTTCTGTGTAGTATCACTTCCTGGCTGGATTGTTACATTGTCATTGGAATCGCAGGCTTGTGGTGGGTTGGATGTGGAACAGTTCAGATAGACAGATGGTTTACAATTGCAGAGGTAAATACTAGAGTCCAATTGTGTAACCCTTATTGTTAGTGACATTTTGTCTCCTGATAGGCCAAAACGTTTATCATTAGTTTTATCATAAGTCCATCTATAACAATGATGAGGTCCACCAACTTTCCATTGTAGAATCTTCCCCATGTTATGTTGGGTCCCACAGCATGATCACACCTCAGTCGCTGTTTGCTTCACAACTATTCACACTAGGGAGTCCTGCTTTCAGAAATGTCCATAAAGGCATGAAGGGGTCTGTCCTTAACCACTGATCAATTAACAATAATGATTACTTTATTACTTTAATACTGTTTTGAATGCTCCGAATCGTCAATTGTCCATCTTACTTACAGTACAAGTTATATATATATATAATTACATTTGTATATTAGTGTATATATTTTATATCACTGAATGGTTACCTTACTACTTAAATTACTACATGAATGACTAATTACAGAAATATTCTAATTCACTGAAACACTGGGAGATTGACACTGTTGACAAGTTGTCATTCCTTAAAGAAAATGTGTTCTCTAGATGAATTTACTGTAATAGGCATTACATAGACACCCAGTGATTCTCAAGACTGTAATACAGACTTTTTTTAAAACCATCTAGACTCTTTCAGTGATGGGTGAAACAACAGGCAAGTAGACAACAATTTTATTTTTAAATGCCAGTTTTTTTAATATTTGTACATTTACAGAGGCTATCGCTTCAGCTGTTTACAGAACAATCCTTTACGCTTGATGTTAGTCATCACAAAACCTGTCACCAGACAAATGAGTTTGTTGCACATTTAACCTTCCATCTTCATTCTCTGTGTATTCAATTCCTGGTGTGAGTGGAGCATTTTTCTTTAATGTCCTGAGGTGACAACCAAAGACAAAACATATATACGTCTCAACTTTCAGAAAAATATCTGATAGTTATTAAGTGGGCTTGTGAAAGATATTGAAACCGTTTGGTTAGACAACTAGACACTTTGGTTTGGATGGTCTCTGCGGTCTGACTTGGTCTGCTGTCTTTTCGTTTTCATTCTGTTTTTACCATAATGTTCAAGTACAACAAGAAACATATTTCACAATCCATTGATCCTTCTCTATGATTTGTCTTTGGTAGCTGGCTGGCCAATCTTCGAAAGATCCGCAAAAGACACATTTGCAGAGCCTCTTTTTAGTGGTTTGGCCTGCCATACAGAATCAAAACAAAAAACATTGAAGACAAATATAATCTTAAAGAAATTCTGTTAATTCAATGACAAGGAAAAATCTGCAACATGTGATATCATACCTGTGAGTCATGAGGTTTCCAGCCAATCATGTAAAGAATCTCAAAGGTGGCAGGGATGGAGCCGTCCTCATTTCCGTACATCTCTGTGGAAAATACCACTCAGTCACCCTTTTAAAGATGCATTCAAGACTTGAAGTCTTGAGCAACTGCAGAGTATACAGTCTTTTGTTCAATTTCAGTATTAACAAGACAGATTCGTCACAGAAGCTGATCGTGGACTTATTTATTAGTTTCTAGTGTGGCATTAACTTTTAATCATTTTGTGCTGTCTTGAACTACACTTGTCCATATTCTGTTCAGCACAGTTGCAAAAACAAAAGTAGAAGCATAAAGGGTACATCTCAGCTTAGTCTTTACTATTACCATGCTACTACTTTACTGTTAGCTCAACGGTATGTTTTGAAATGACCCATACGTTTTCCATAAGAGCAAGAATATACTTAATTTTGCATGTGTGGTGTTATTACAAATAGTTATTCTGTACTTACTTCTGCATGAGAGTTTTACTAGTATTAGGAGAAACTTTATCACACAACCCACCCCTTTAGCTTTGGAGGAAATTTGAAAATTGCCAAATGGACAGATGTTGGGTCATTGTGTAGAATATTTTATGGCTCATGAGTAAACATGAATGTGAGTGTAATGAAGTGGTCTTTTTACCTTGGTAAATTGCTGCAGCAGCTAAAATTGTGTCTCTGTGTAGTAGTGACTTCCTGTTCCAAGCACAGTTGCTCTCACCCATACCTACAAAGAGAAGACAAATGTGTGTGTATGTGTATACACTTTTATTTTGTAATTGTTTTACTGTTAAGACATTACAAAGAGAATACAAACAACTACTATGTTTCTTAAGAAAATGTACAAAACACATAGTGAAGCAATGCCTCATGTTTCCATAGCAGTAAGCCGTATACAATACCTTGCAAGTCCTTCATGACCTCAATAATTCCAGGATAGAGAACCTGTATATCATCAATGTCCTATGAAGAAAGAAAGAAAAACATTTTATGATAGATCAAGCTGGGGCCTATCCATAAATCTCACTCAAAAAATATGTGATTAAAGACCCAAACCTGACTTGAATAAACCTAACAAGTCAATCGGAGCTAAAAAGGCTAATTCTAATTCATGAAATCCAACTAATCCGAGTCTGTTTCAAGTTGTCAAGATATTTGCAGGTGCACTCTATTCTTAACACGGGCTAAGCCTGACAGTTAGCTTGCCATGGACCAGGTTAGTTTTGCAGTATAAGTTGCTATAGTACCTGAGCTTGAACTACATTGAGCTGGCTTTATGGAACCGAATCAACTAGAAAATAATCAGACTATGACATAAGCCTCGCTTATTTTGTAAAATCGCTTTATGGAACCGGCCTCTGCTCATTAGACAGGTGTTTTATGTTTTAACTATTCCAAGTTTAACGTTTATTTGCCATTTGAAACATTAAGGGTTAAGTACACTGTAATCCTGGGTCCTGCTCTCCTTTACAGTATCCTATAAATTTGACCTAAATCTTATGTTGTGGTTATAAATTCATCTAAGCTAAATCAACATGTTGCCATCTACGCTCTTACCACAGTGAGCATGTTGAAGCCTGCCTGGCCCAGCAGGTTGCCCAGGTCAGTGACGGCTGTGTAGGGGGACACATGCGGGGAGAACCCCCCCTCCCTCTCCAGCTCAGCCAGTTGCAGGGAGCACCGCAGCTCGTAGAGGGTCTCCCCACCCACCATGGCCCCGATGAACACTCCATCAGGCTTCAGAACTTGGTGGATCTGGTGAGGGACAGATAATGACCATGTTCAATTGTTACCTACCTATTCAATTTTCCCATCTCTACCCACTGAAATCTACCAAGTGAGCACTTGAACAAATCTCTTCATCAAATATCACCTGTCTCAAAGCTCCTGGTAGATCATTGATCCAATGTAGACTATAGGAAGCAGAAAGTTGGATACAGTCAAATGTATAGCCAATTGCTGTATCTCTAAAATAAAAAAACTACTGCCAAGAATCACATATTACCTCAAACTGCTGACCACTAGGTCAAATGTGTTCTCTTTGAATGGCAAAAACTCCTCATCTGCTTGGAAACAGTGTGTGGGGATCTCAATCTTTCTCGTTTGTCTCTGGGGATCAAAAATGCAAATCATTCAAGAACCTTGTTCCTGTTCCATGTTAATTTCCTACAACACATTACTTAGAAGTAGCCTATCACATATTAAGCATACTTTTTTTGTCCCAAAGACATTTCACAACTTTACTCACCAAAGCATTATCTGAGATTTCAGTGAGAAAGAGACACTCTACCACTTCCTGCAAATAAAAACAACATCTTAAAATTCACTCAGTCTGTAATATTTATACATACATTCTAAAAACGTCCAATATCTAGGCACAATTAAGTCATGGATTAATTCCCATGTCTATATACATACACTGTACCTTGCTCAAATGTTCAGCAATGTGACTCCTTCCAGAGCCAATGTCCAAAGCCAAGGGAAATGTTCTGTTGGGTCGCAAACGAAATTGTGCATGACTTTTGTTAGACGCCAAGCCTTTCGCTTTGAATACTTTCCCTTCATATCAACTGAAATTCTGTAAACAACTGCCATGAAGGCCTCATTTAAAATGTGCTCGTCCTACCTTGCGATGTCGTATACCCTGTCCGCAACTCTGCTGCCAACCTGCCGAGAGGAAACACACCAAGTCACATTTGTTAGCTGTACATTGTGCATGGTCAACATTTACCACCCACCTCATCTCTCAGGTAGTCGTATTTGTCAGCATCTTGTAGTGATGCTGCCCATTTCTTCTGTTTTCTTTTCATTGTTCGGTCAAATATATTCATTGTAGTTCCAGACCTGCTTGATAGCTGCCTATTGAAATCAGTCCACTGTGAACACCAATATTTGGATGGTATCAAGTTGCTTAATGAGGATATCCTTGAATGAACTGTCATGACATTCCTGCGAGAAAGAGTTTCTGGATGTTGTCGTGGTACAAGGAACCTCATGCTACCTATTTCCACGATTCTCCGGCAGACACAGCTTCGATTGAGAAAACAATTACGTACTCTGCTGTTCATGATGGAAAATAATTCACGCGCTAAAGGTAAGTATAATGTTGAATACGCGTTGCACAACAGACAATTCAGTTCTCCTGTCTTCCTGTCGTCCCCATTGAATGACCTCAATAACAGAAAACGCGAAAAAAGCGGAACTGGATTCTCCAGAGAAAATGTGGAAAATGTTTACTTGTGCAACCCACACATTTTCTATTATAATAAAAGTATGTTTTGATTTTGTCAGTATCAATGTTATTATAAAATACAAATGAATTAACAGCAGACTTTATTTATTTTAATTCTGAGCCATTCTCTACATTGTACCACTTCAGACACCGTAGGAAAAGTGCATGCTGGGACAACACGTGGATCCTGAGGCTATCACAGAAACCGTTCTGGTTGTTTTGGTAAGCGTTTACATTGCCAATTTTCTCAGTTATTTGTGGATTTTCTTAATTTTGAGATAGATTTTATGTTATATATAATCTTATCACTGTCGTCCTTAATCAAGCTTCATTGGGAGTTGTTAACATGTATGTCAATGACTATGAGCCATCTTTATAAGGAGCTAGCTAGCTCTGACTCTAGCTAGTACCTAGTTAGTTTACACAACACTCGGGTGAAAACCCAAGTGAAATATTAAGTCCAAGGATATGTATGAGCAGTGGCATTTGTTTCCCACAGATAAGTGTATTGAGTAGCACGTTAGCTACATATAGCAAACAAGCCACATAGTACACAGTTACTTGACAAGCACACATCATACTTCCTGGGCTCCAAGAGCTTTTACCTAGAAACACAAAGATTAGCACTGAGAGCGTCATAGCCGTCCATATGGACGTCCATAGACTGACTGCGATGGCTGCTGATCTTTGCAGGGATGGACGGACGGCGATGCTGTTCAGAGTGCCGTCCCTGATTAGCAGGGACGTCCAGCGATAGAGGGAGCATAGAGCATGGACGGCGAAGCTACGGCGATTCTGTAGCAGGGAAGTCCGTCGCTAGAGGGAGCATAGTAGCATGGACGGCGATGCTGTTCAGAGTGCCGTCAGAGAATGTCTAATATAGAGAGAACTGCCACTCTCGGGAAACTTCCGGGTTCTGAACTGGTTGCAGTTCCATGTGAGGGCGCTAACGAGCGAGTGCAGAATGAATGGAGGTCTATGGAACGGTACCCCTCAAAATCCACTTTTCTCAGGATATGTTTTGTCGAGTAATTTGAATTCTGAATTCGAAAGGGGAGGCAAAAAGAATCCACACTGCTGGCTGTTAGATTGTTTTAAAGTCGCCTTTCTGTTCTAAAAAGCCTTTGAAAATGTCATTCACATCGTACAACCAGAGGTACTGCTTTACATTTACATGTATTCATTTAGCAGACGCTTTTATCCAAAGCAACTTCCAAGAGAGAGCTTTACAAAGTGCGTAGGTCACTGATAATAACAACAAGATAGCCCCAAAGCATTGCGAGTAGCCAAAACAAGAAGCACCCATTGTGAACAACCAAAAAGTGTCAAAGGCAAAAACCATAAGAGCATGTAGGTAAGCAAGTTACAATTAAACAACATGAATCTCTAAGTGCAAGCAACAGTAAGATAAAAATAAGATGAACTAAAATAGAATACAACAGTTTAAATCAGCTACTACTAACCAACAAGAGCAACAGTCTCTAAGCAAGAGTCATTGTGATCCTTGAGGAAAAGAGCATTGGGTTCAGCAGACCATTCCTAAGTACCGTTGTACTCCCGGAACAAGTGTGTCTTGAGCCTTCTCTTGAAGGTGGAGAGACAGTGTGTCTGATGGAGATGGGGAGTTGATTCCACCACTGGGGGGCCAGGCAGGTGAAGAGCTTGTGTTGGGACCGGGCGGTCTTGAGCGGTGGGACCACCAGGCGGTTGTCTGAAGAAGACCGTAGGTCGCGGGTGGGGATGTAAGCCTGCAGGAGAGACTTGATGTGGTCGGGTGCAGTCCCGTTCACTGCTCGGAAGGTCAGTACCAGAGTCTTGAATCTGATGCGGACCGTGATGGGTAGGCGGGCCGCTGCGTTCTGAATCCTCTGAAGAGGGTGGGTTGCGCGTGCTGGGAGACCGGCGAACAGCGAGTTGCAGTTGTCCAACTTGAAGAGGACAAGTGCTTGGACAAGCAGCTGGGTGGAGTGCTCAGACAGGTATCTCATGATCTTCCGGATGTTGTAGAGGGTGAATCTACACGACCGGGAGACTGCAGCAATGTGGGCCGTGAGGAAGAGCTCGTCATCCATGGTAAGCCAAAGGTTCCTGGCTGAGGATGAGGGGGTCACCCAGTGTTTCCCACAGATTAGAAAGCAATTTGTGGTGGGGGGGTGGGGGGGGTGGGAGGACGTTACTCAGAACTTAAAAAAAAAATATGTATATGTCTGTAGTTCTGGAGGACGGCAGGGTTAAGGGAGGGTTCCAGATAGAGGTCCTGTATCGCCCGCGATACAGAAATGCTGCGCCCCCCTCCCTCAGTGAGAACGCACTCAAATTCAAAAAAATATATTTTTAGATGGCTACACATATGATACCTCGTTGGAAAGCTACGATTCTTGTGCTTCCATTGAAATAAACCAATTCAAGCTCAACTCGCAACAGAAAGTACCGTCAACGTCTTTGTCCGGTGACCGTTCATTCAACAATGCCAGAGAAAAAAGTTGTACTTACCTACGATTACTTAGGAATGTTCCAGGTATGCACACAACTCATCAAAACCTAATTTGCTTACATTACCAAGGGTCCAAAGTATCAAACCATGTCGAGTAGTTGTCCAAACAATGAATTATATCCACACATAGCCACGATCTTTTTGCTTCATTCTTACAATTTCAAAAACATTTTTTGACAAAGTGTCACAAACAATTGCTAATAGCTACTCATGTGAGTAGAGTAGAAACCCTAGTCTTAAAATGGCCGCTACACTATGACCTTTTGATAGACATTTTGGTTGACCCAATAGGAGCTTCCATGCCCCGGTGACAGCCCTCTAAAGCCAACCAGGTCTGTGCGTCCCGCCCCCCCCCCTGCACCCCCCCCTCTACACGATTTTTTCTAACTGGCTTACAATGGCTATGAAATGAGCTAGTGATCCTTGTAGCTTAGAGCTAGCTGAAAATGGCAATACCCCATATGCCAGGTTTTGTGGAGCCTTCAAAATAAAAGTCGATTGCGCAATATGTCAGTGTTCTTCGTGCACCAATCCTGGAAATCAGATAAAGCACTCCAATGTGTTCATGCTTCAGTTTTTGTGTTTCAGTAATACTAATGAGGGATTTAGCTGTTATATATGATAGTTCTAAGTACCACCTTTCATTAGAGATAACAATTATACCTTTTTATCCTAAGAATTTGACCTTGGTTACAAGGGTTTTCTGGAGTCTCCAAAAGGCCCTTTTAGAAAACGCATGGATGTATTCTTATAAAAACATGTGTCAAATATGAATATATTGTGGTATTATGTTTGACTTTTGATCTGAATTGGGTAAGGCTTCAACCTGTGGTCCAATGCTGTCTTCCAGCTAATACCTACCACCTCTAGGCCTCTTCAGGCCTCTGTTTTCAACACAAAATCTAGGCGGAAATAGAAACTTTCACTTTCCTTGTGTTCAAGCTTCTATTACTCAACACCAGTAGGACTGACAGGGGTCCTGACAACAAGGAACATAACTTCAGAGTGTCAGCTTTCAAAAGAGTCCATTTACATACATGTACTCCAAATGGTTCATTTGGAGTACAGCAGTCAATTTAGTTTGGGTATGCTGTTTAGGCGTTTTTGGGCACATGGAATGAGAAGGGGTTAAGGGAGGGTTTTACAGCAAGCTCTGGTCACTTACTTTTTTCTCTGACGGCATCGACAACACAGCTGACAGGTTAGGCTCTCCCGCTTTGGATGCCATCAAGCAGGAGCTCTGGTCGTATCAGTCCTTCACTAACCAATCAGCATTCATTAGAAGAATGCTAGCGTGTTATGGGCAACAACGACTCACCCTGTAAGAAATCAAAAGGACATAAGTACTCGTTCATTCAACTTTCGACCTATAATCCATGCGAAAACTACAATCAAATCGGAGATTTCTCAACAACAATTAGGCGAAAGAGACAAATTTAGCCGTTGAGCTCCGTAGACTCCCATTCAACATGCACTCGCTTGCGATCACCCCCAGTGGAACTCTGGTGGAACTGCAAACACATTCGGTACAATGGGGCTTAATAGGGAGTGGCAAGGCTCTCCTTAAACAGGCTCTGGTGCCGTCCCTGATTAGCATGCACGGTGCTAGCACTTGAATGGATGAGAAGGACGGCCATGTTTAGCAGGCTGTTGAGCTAAACCAGAACTGTCAAAGGATACCATAGCATGTAGCTAGCTACAGCAACTTTGGATGACTCAATAACTTTCGTCATGTTATTTTGTATGAATTGCATGTAAGTAGGCTATATATTTACGCCTTTTTTTTTTACGTACAAAATTAGGCCAATCAACAATAAAATATCATTACAATATAGACTTGAAAAACTGGTCTATATTATGGTTAGGGTTTGCCTCGATGTAGACTACATACATTTTTATTATTTAGTAAATTGTTAATAAAGACTTGTTCAAAGATTGTGTTATGACCCTTTTATATACATTGCCCTTAAGGTATTTTAAGCCATCAGTTATTTATTTATTTAAGTGTTTTATGGGTGGATTTGGAGCCACCAGTCAGTCGCTCCAATTTTGCGCACGAACCACTTGAGTATAGACAAATGCAATACCATGCTATGCGACAAGTCAAGTTTTGAAAATATGTATTTAGTCTTGTATCACCAGCAAAAGTTGTTTTTGACTATGGATCCGTCATGTTATCTTACGCACGGTAAAGTTAGCACTGAGCTAGAAGGACTACATTTATTAAAACATAATAAATTGACTTGGCTGTTCAATTATGATAGTGTAGTATCCGAAGTGTAATGCCTTAATATCTCGTAGCATTAGACAAATACTCATAGAACTGCTAACTGTTGGAGCTCATAACCATTTCCTTTTATTTGCTTTCTCCACACTTGTCCACTCCGTCGCTCTCTCCGCACGTCATCAACATGCCACCGGCCTTAGCAACAATGTCACACGACTGTCAAGCTGGCTCAACTGCGCATGTCGGTTGCAAAAGTCAAACTTCTCCCGAGTTTAATACACTTGGAGTGTAGATCAGGTCATCATATATCTCTGTCCACTGGATTACAGGGCTTGACATTAACTTTTGAGGCAGTTGTCCTTTGGACAAGTAAATTTACGTTTTGCTTGTCAATGCACAAAAGTCATGTGACCCCAATACCTTTAAATAGCCTGACCAAGTGATCGGGCAAAACCTAGCCTAGCTAACGAAGGTTGCTTTCTCAGGCAAATGACGAATGAAACAGGCTTGGTTAAAAAAATCCAATATGCTGGCTATCTTCAGCAGGCTCGTATCTACAAAACTCAGTCCTCCCTGACTTTTATGGTGTAGAATTGCGGGAAATACAACATTTTGCACACTGCCAGTGAGTGACCAGTCTGACTGAGGTTAACGTCAAAACAGTAACGGGGACACAGTCTCACTCAGATTGCTAGTTTAAACAAATCTGAAAAATAATCGAACCAGCTAAAAAGTCCTGGCTAAAAGCAAAATTCCCATATCTCTTGAAAGCTGCCCTGCTCGACTTTTTAGATGTAGAATTGACTGTAAAACTGTAAAATTATGAACTTTGTGACATGACGTGAAGACATGGTTGCCGCTCGACTTTGCGCTCTGTACCGGGCGACATTCTCACTCAAATGTCAAGACTTTCGTGACCCAAATCAAAATTCTGATGCGACAGATCAATAGGGAATCGCTTTCTCTCTCAAAGTCTGTCCTATTCGACTTTTTTGGTCTTTTTAAATTGAACTATTTGTATGATAGGAAAAAGGGAGTCAGGTGGCTGAACGGTTAGGGAATCGGGCTAGTAATCAAAAGGTTGCCGGATCGATTCCCCGCCATGCCAAATTACATTGTGTCCTTGGGCAAGACACTTCACCCTACTTGCCTCAGGGGGAATGTCCCTGTACTTACTGTAAGTCGCTCTGGATAAGAGCGTCTGCTAAATGACTAAATGTAAATGTATGATCCGTTTGGTCCTTTTGCCGTTTTAAATGCTATCCTTTCCTGGTTTTCTGCCACCACTTTGCGTACGCATTCCTAATGTTTAAAAACAAAAAATTGGTCTATAACCAGTGTTGGGAAAGTTCACTTTCTACATGACCTAGTTCGGTTCATAGTTCACAAATTTTAAAATAAACCAGTTCAGTTTATAGTTCATAATTCAACATTTTGAACTAAGTTCGCAGCTCCAATATGTTGCAAGCTATAATTTTGAATTATTTCTACAGCCCATATAGAATCACAGACAGCAATTATTTTAATAGTTTAAGGCTGAAACTGTGTCAGATTTCATCTTCATATCCATTTTTTTTATCCTTATCCAACATTCAATTTGAAGGGTCAGGCTTCCCTCATTCGTTCTGTCTGCAATACCCCTCTCGGCCTCTACGCAACTTCGGCGCTCTCACACTTGCCAGACATAGACAGTAGAAGAAAGCACACGCAGCAATTGACTGGTTGGGAAACCCTGGATATAAGACAGTTAACAAGGGCTCGACATTAAGGCTTGTCCGCTTGTCTGGGACAAGTGGATTTTTTGTAGGGCAAGTGGAAGAGAACTTTACCTGTCCCACTGGACATGTTAAAACTCAAACTAAATCAAATGCTATGTTACTTCACGTTATGTTACAGGTCACATGTATAGGTTGCCTGTTACATGTGAACAAGTCCGCTTAACATTAGTCACACCATTACACTATATGCAATGTTATGTCTAAATCGACTACTTTGTATGCTGAGCTTGTAGTGAGAAATCAAAAGTATGGTTTGGAGTCTGTTAGCAAGAACAGTTTAACTTATATTTTAGAATTAAAGATTTTAGCCTGTTCTCCTTTTCTAAACTGGCCACGGGGCAGTTGCACGACAGTAAACAAAAGCTGCAAGACACCCAATGCAACTGCCATGAGACACTTGCGTACCACTATCAACAGGACAGTAACTGTCATGTGCCAGTAGAGGCACTGGCATGTACCGCTAGCTACTGTCACGTACCACTCGCTCCACTGTCACTTACCACTCGCTACAGTACAGTACAGTTTAGGTTCTAACCGCTACTGGATATAACAGTACGCACACATTTTCAAAAGAGGAGCGAACCATGAACCAAACCATAACAAAAAAAAAAGTGTTATTGCTTGAAAAAATAAAATAAAAAATGTTTCTCCAAATTTTGTGGCTTTGTTTAAACTCTGATGCATTAGTATGAGTATTAGTTATGCATATGCATAATCATTTAGTCATAGAAAGGGAAGCCTACATAGGCTACTGGGACCCCCCTGGGCTTTTTGTGGGCCCCCCCTGGGCTGTAGGCCCCTGGATATGCCATCACCTTTCCCCCCTAAACGACGGCCCTGTATAAGGGTCATAACACAATGTTTACATCTTTAAACAAGTCTTTACTAACAATTCACTAAATAATAAAATTATATGTACTATGTAATATTGTTTTTCAAATCTATAGGCAATTGTCATGAGATTTTAATGTTGACTGGCCTACTTTTGTATGTAAAAAAAAATACAAAAAAATAAAGGCGTAAATATAGCCTACACTTAAATGCGCTTCATACAAAATAACGTGACTTATTGAGTCATCCGTAGCTAGCCACATGCTATTCAAGTGTTAGCGCCGTCCATGCTAATCAGGGACGCCACTCTGAACAGCATCACCGTCCATGCTCTATGCACTCTAAACAGCATCGTCATCCATAATCTATGCTCCCCCTAGCGACGGACGTCCCTGCTAATCAGGGACAGCACTCTGAACAGCATCGCCGTCCATGATCTATGCTCCCTTAGCGATGGACATCCCTGCTAATCAGGGACGGCCGTCTGAACAGCATCGTGGTCCATCCATGCAAAGATCAGCAGCCATCGCCGTCAGTCTATGGACGTCCATATAGACGGCTATGATGTCCTCAGGGATATAGCTGGCTCTCAACATTAGTCTCAAAGTTAACCCATATATTTTAGCTTTTGTACACATATGTGGTTGCCCATAGTAGAAAAAGTGGGGTGGAATGTTATTCTCCATGTTTATTGTAAACATAATTAGTACATCTTAAAGTAATAGTTAAAGTTAATAATAAACAGCTAGTAATAAACAGTCTCTCTTTGTTTCCTACAGTGCTCGGAGAATCTTGCCATCATGGCGTCTAAAAAGCACCACGGCAGTGATGACCGCTTCCTCAAGGTGAAAAAGGACCCACGCTTCTGGGAAATGCCAGAGAAGGAGCGCAAGATCAAAATTGACAAACGCTTCCAGTCCATGTTTCACGACGAGCGGTTTAAGCTGAAGTACACGGTGGACAAGCGTGGCCGACCCGTTAACCACACCTCTACGGAAGACCTGAAGCGCTTCTACAACCTCTCTGACGAGGAGGAGTCTGACGAGGAGGATGGGAAGAAGAAAAAGAAGGAGCAGGTGAAGAAGAAAGAGAAGACAAAAACAAAGTTGGATTCTGCTGTGGGAAAGGACACAGACAAAAGTGAAAAACCTGTAGAGAAGGGAAAAATATTGAAGCCCAAAGACTGTGACTTCAAGGGAGCCCAAACTGTGAGAGGGGTAAAAGTCTTTATGGAGGGTAAGTGAAAGATGTTCATGACAACTTTTTGGTGTTGTGTTGGAGAGGAGTGAAGTGAATGCTCAAAACCTTGTAGATGTTTTGTTTTTGTAATTTTGAACTAAATTGACCATAGGTGAGGGTAGGAACGTAGGAAGGAACGTGGGTAGTGACCGAAAGAACGAGATCGCGAATACAAGCGGCCGAAATGAGCTTCCTCCGCAGGGTGTCCGGGCTCTCCCTTAGAGATAGGGTGAGAAGCTCGGTCATCCGGGAGGGGCTCAGAGTAGAACCGCTGCTCCTCCGCGTCGAGAGGAGCCAGCTGAGGTAGCTCGGGCATCTGATTAGGATGCCTCCTGGACGCCTCCCTGGTGAGGTGTTCCGGGCACGTCCCACTGGGAAGAGGCCCCGGGGAAGACCCAGGACACGCTGGAGGGACTATGTCACTCGGCTGGCCTGGGAACGCCTCGGGGTCCCCCAGGAAGAGGTGGTGGAAGTGGCCGGGGAGAGGGAAGCCTGGGCCTCCCTGCTTAGGTCGTTGCCCCCGCGACCCGATCCCCGGACAAGCGGAAGATGACGAGACGAGAACTAAATTGAGACTGTGTGAACTCACTAGGTTCAGTAAATGCCAAAACATTTCTTTTCTTGAGACAGGTGAGGAAGATGATGATGATGATGAGGAGCCAGGTATTGATGAAAATGATGAGGATTTGGCAAAGGTAGACGTGGGAGACAGGATGTCAGATGCAAGTGAGGATGAAGACAAGGTGGATGAAGATGAAGCGGAGGCAGGAAGTGACCTTGAGGGCGAGTCAGAAGACGAGTCTGGTTTGGAATCAGACGATGACAGCGACAGCGGGCCTGATCTTGCCAGAGGGAAAGGTAATGTGGAAACAAGTTCAGACGAGGATGAGGAAGACGAGGTGGAGGCCATCTTGCGTCACGAGGAAGAGGAGATCGAACACGACTGGGGCGAGTTGTGCAAAGATGCACCACGGACTGAGGACGTAAGTTAAACTGCAGGAAAATTGCGAATTTTTATTGTGTTGTGATCATGTAAAAAAGCGCAGTAAGCAAAGATTTCAGTAACTAAACTCAAAAATCCTGGGATAGACACTTTTATTTTAACAAAAGCTACTTAACATTATTATTCTTACTAGTAACAAATGCGTTTTTACTTTGAAATGTAAGTTTCCACACATTGCCTTTGAATTTGAATTGGCATTAAATACTCCAATACCAATCAGGTAACCAAGAGACTGGCTGTGTGTAACATGGACTGGGATAGAATGAAAGCCAAGGACTTGCTTGCGTTGTTCAACTCCTTCAAGCCCAAAGGAGGTGTGGTGCTCTCTGTGAAGGTAATCCTACCCTAATTAGTTTGTATTTGATCTGGATTAGATGCACTCCTTTAGTTTCAGTTGAATGCAGCAGGTAACTACTTCAATGGTTTATTGCATTTGATTTGTCCAGATCTACCCATCTGAGTTTGGGAAAGAGCGGATACAGACGGAACAAACACAGGGTCCGCTGGAGCTTATGGCTTTGCCTGAGGACCCAGAGAAAGACACAGATGAGGAAAAGTAGGCCCTACACTATTCTGCACAAACAGCAGGTTGAATGACTATACTGTGTTAAGGGTTGGTCACTTGAGACACACAAACCAATCAATGTGAAGGTGCTTTTTTTTGTACAACTTTGACTATTAAGTGTCTAAATCTGCCTTAACAATCTGCCTTGGCTGTACTATAACTGTGATGGGGACCTGAAAAAAACAATGGTAGATAATTTAGTAACCGTTGTTAATTTAGTTAATGAGAGACAAGCATGAAATACTGAAATACTGACCTGCGTACTTGCGCATTTCATGCGCTCATTTACAATAAAAGTAATACAATTATGGGTTTGAAGAGTTGATATATAACTGTCCTGTTAATTTAAAATTCTTGCTATGGATTGCTACCAAAAAATTACAATTATAAGTGCGTTTGTCTCCCAGGATTTACAGAGAGAAGATGCGAGACTATCAGTTCAAACGGCTGAAGTATTACTACGCTGTGGTGGAGTGTGATTCGTTGGATACCGCCGCCAAGATATACGAGGAGTGTGATGGCTTTGAGTATGAGAGCAGCTGCTCCATCCTTGACCTTAGGTAAAATGAATTGGCAAAAGTAGAGGTTACTAATACAATAACAGGCTTTAATGAACTGAAAACACAAGTTATACGACTTATAGTTCTCAAGGATGCACACACGCAATCTCAACTGCGCTGTGAAGAGCGTGTCCTTGCTATTCTCCAACATGCACTCCATCACTGCTGATAGACGGCCTAAAATCTTGTACAGCCCTATTTCTGATACCGTGGTGGCAGAAATTTAGCCGTGGCGAGCCGCCACGACAAAATCAACATAGGGGAAACAATGTATATAGTAAATTGTAAATCCTGTGTCACATAAATCCTGACAGGTACATACCTGATGATATGATGTTTGATGACGAGCCAAAGGACATGGCCACAGATGTTGACCTTTCTGTGTACACTCCAAAATGCTTCACCTCAACAGCATCAGCCACGTCCAAGGTTAGGCAAACTGACAAAAACTTTCATTTATTAATCTACGTTGACTTTCAATTTGGCACTACAACAGCCTTTAAGAAGCACGGTTATGTCTGGGCTATAAGGGATGTTTTAGGCTTAAATATTTGTTCTAACATATTTTAACACTCAAAAAACACAGACGGCCATTTTTAGCTAAATTTCTCTTTTCAATTGTCAGGTGGAGTTAACATGGGATGAGACGGACCATGAGCGTATGACTGCCATGAACAGGAAGTTCAACAAGGAAGAATTGCTGCAGATGGACTTTAATGCATACCTAGCCTCCTCTAGTGAAGAGGAGGACGAAGAAGAAGGGGAGGGATTGATTGACATGAAAGTACTGGAGAAGGAACAACTGAAAGGTATTAACAGAACACATTTAACAGTTAAAGGATCCTTCTGCAACACTGTGTTGCATTTTTCCAATTGTTGCATGTTTGCTTTTTGTCTTTGACAACCTAGCTGAAGAACAAAAGGCTTTCGTTGAGGAAGTGCGGGAAAAGCCTGCAAAAGGGAAAAAGAAGAGTGCCGAGCAGATCGGCAAATACAGAGAGATGTTGAAGAACATCCAGGACAAGAACAAAAAGCACCAGGACAAAGACATGGAGATGGAGATCACGTGGGTGCCAGGTAGGAGGCCCAAACTATGATGGAGCATGATTGAGCATGTGTACGGGGCAGTTTATTGCTGGGATTTACAGGTCACATGATATGCTGTTTTTGGATGCTTTTATATGGGCCTTAGTGGTTCCCTAATACTGTATCGAAGTATCTTTCCCAAAATTCAGCCTTGGTGGATAATTACAGCCACTACGAGCAGTCCCACAATGAGCTTTTCTCAAGACGCGCTATTTCTGTGTCTGTAGCTTAAATTGCTAATGAGGAAGAGAAGGGCAGCAACATGCGCTAATGTTTACAACGGATGTATCGCAATGGCTTGTAGCCCCCGTTGCTGTAAGATGCCTCGAATTTAGCCATTCTCATGTGATCACCCTGATTTGCAGAGGCGCACACTCATTGTCATTTCAATGAGGAGAAAGGCGGATATCGCGCGCCATAACACCAACAGCATAACGGTTATCCAAATAATAAAATTGAGGTGAAATCAGTTTCATATTCAAGATTCAACAGACATTCATATTCGTACCTCCGTGTCATATTTAGGGACCGGGGTAAAAGAGTTGACAGTCCGAATGTTTTTTCAATATCTTTGTCAAAATCCACCATACCAACTTCAAATTTGTACCACATTCTTTTACTACTGACTGACCAATTTGTACAACCTTTGGTTTGTTGATAATGTTGATTATTTATTAACCCATAGCCGATAAATCAAGAAAAACACCAATATTTCAGTGTTACCTCAATATCTTTGTCAAAAATGAACATAGAAATTTCAGACCTGTTTCACATTCTTCTACTACTAGCACACCAACTTGTCCAAGCTTTATTTTGGTGATGAAGACGATTGTTGATTAACCAGGGCCATAGCCAATAAGTCAATAAAAACACCAATATTTCAGTAATTCCTAAAAATATAAGTTTGAAGTTTCTATGTTCATTTTTGACAAAGATATTGAGGAAATACTGAAATATTGGTGTTTTATTGACTTATTTGCTATGGATTAATCAATAATCAACTTTATCACAAAACCAAATGCTTGGAAAACGTTGTCAGATAGTAGTAGTAGAATCCACAACAAGTCTGAAGTTTTTCTGTTCATTTTTGACCAAAATATTGAGGAAATACTGAAATATTGGTGTTTTTATTGGCTATGGCTTAATCAATAATCATCTTTATCACCAAACTAAAGCTTGGGCAACTTGGTCAGCTAGGAGTAGAAGAATGTGCAACAAGTTTGACGTTTCTACTTTCATTCTTGACAAATATTGATTAAATACTGAAGTATTGGTGTTTTCATTGACTTATAGACCAATTATCACCCTACGTCACAACTGTCAAGCAGGCTCAACTGCGCATGTCGGTTGCAAAAGACGAACTTTTCCGAGTGTCGAACAGGTCATCATATATCTATGGCCACTGGATTGCAGGGCTTGATATAAAATTTTTGAGGCTCTTGGCCTTTGGACAACTACATTTACATTTCACTTGTCTATGCACAAAAGTCACTTGACCCCGATACCCTTAATAAGCCTGACCAAGTGTTCGGGCAAAACTAGCCTGGCTAACGGAGGTCGCTTTCTCAGGCAAATGACAGAATGAAACAGGCTCGGTTAAAGAAATCCGAGATGCTGGCTATCTTCATCAGGCTCGTATCTACAGTAGGCAGTCCTCCCTGACGTTTCTGGTGTAGAATGGAGTGAAATACAACATTGTGCACACTGCCAGTGAGCGAATCTGACTGAGGCTAACGTCAAAACAGTGTAACGGGGATGCAGTCTCACTCAGATTGCCAGTTTAAACAAATCGGTAAAATAATCAGACCAGTAATCGCTTTCTCTCTTAAAGGCTGTCCTCCTCGACCTTTTAGGTCTTTTTAAATCTAACTATTTGTATTATCCATGTGGTCCTTTTGCTATTTAAAATGCTATCCTTTCCCGGTTTTCTGCAGCCACATTGCGCGCTCATCCCGAATGTTTACAAACAAATAATTGGTCTATTGGCTATGGATTAATCAATAATCAACTTTATCACCAAATCAAAGCTTGGGCAACTTGATCAGCTAGGAGTACAAGAATGTGGTACAAATTTGAAGTTGGTATGGTGGATTTTGACAAAGATATTGAAAAAACATTCGGACTGTCAACTCCTTTACACCTGTCCCTAAATATGACGCTGAGGTACGAATATGAATGTCTGTTGAATCTCGAATATGAAACTGATTTCACCTCGGTAATAATAAAGAAGTGTTCAACACTGGCGTTACAGCGTTTGTATTCACACACACACACTTGATGCCATCTACCTTTACATTAGCAACAGTAACTCACCTGTTAGCTGCAGAGCTAATGTTACAGCCACATTCTAAGGGTAGCAAGTGAGGTAACCATATAGCTAGTTATAGTAAAGCAACAAAATGATATAGCGTTAGTTAACTTACTTGTCCAAGGTTTGTAGCTTGACCAAGGAGAGTTAGTAATGATCCAGAATTTAATTTCAGAAAGGCCAGCTTTGTATTGGTCCAATTTGAGGAAACGGTAGTGGCTTAAATGTATGGCGCAGACATACAAAACTTTGGGAAGTTGTGTCGGCGCATTTCCAGCGAAAATAAAATTAAGATACTGGTTGTGCAGAGGCTTGGATGAAGGAACAAAAAAAAACTTTTGTTTTGATTTGTACATCCAAACACTGAGCAACTGTTATGCTTCGTTCGTTTGCTAGCCATGATGTCTCTCCTGGAAAAACCAATGTTGCACGTTGCCTATGCATGATCGTAGCTCAGTTTTTCATGGGCGGCAGGGTTGCCAGGTCTGTGTGACAAAACCAGCCCAATGACCAATCAAAACCAGCCCAAAACCAGCCCATGGCCAATAAAACCAGCCAAAAAACCAGCCCAATATCAGAACTCAAAATATGACCCCGCCAAACCATATACACTGCTTTTAAAGTCCAACAGCATTGTTATCATTGCCTAATGTATTGTAATATCTGCAAAGTAACACCAATTGTTTAGTATGCCAGCATTAAAAGCAGTTTTCTCAAGAGACTGAGAGCATTAGGCACGTGTGTACACGCACAGTGCGTGTGTGTATGTGGGCGTGTCCCATGTCCACGTGTGTACATGCTGATCTGGAGTCAGTTTGGTAGGATTTGGGTATAAATAAATTATTTCATTTAAAATATGGATTTTTATATAAAGATATTCATGTAATTTGCATGCAAAATACGTCTACCCAAAGCAGCGGACAAAAAATAAAACCCGCGGCAACGCTTCAAAAGTAGCCCAATTCCGCAGGAAAACCGCGAACCTGGCAACACTGATGGGCAGGCAATGCAGAGAGAAGGGCGGTAGCCTGGCTCCTTGTGACATCACAAGGAGGAGATTTTCATTTTCTCAAAGGCAGAGAAGAACACCCAGGGCTTGGTTTACACCTATCAAAAATTCTAGCCATGGGGGACCAAAGGCAGGCTTGGGGAACCCATATGCATGTTAAATAACCTCCTAAAGTTTTCATGTCATGTGACCTTTTAACGTTTTTGTCAGGCCTCAAAGAAACCACAGAACAGTTGGTGAAGAAGAAGCTTGAAGGAAAAGACAATATGACACCTTGGGAAGAGTTCCTTGAAAAGAAAAGGGAGAAGAAAAAACTGAAGACAAAAAACAAGCAGGTGAGCATCGAGGAAATAGCTGCTACAAGAACAGCAAAACTACACATTTTCAAAAGCAAACATACACACAATATACTTTGTTACATGCAATTGTATTTTTGTCAGGCGACTGAATTGGACCTCAGTGACGATGAGCTTCCTCCAGATGTTGATCTAGATGACCCCTTCTTTGCTGAGGAGCTTGGATCAGTGGGTAAGTGCCCATGTTATTACATATTTAGGAAACTGTAATAGATTGTTTAGTCGGCCATCTTGTTTTAATGTGACGTGGAATGAAATCCACTAGCTTGCTAAGTAATGATATATTTTTATTTTATTGATAATCTTTGTGTAACCTGCAGTAATATTGCCATGCAAGTAGTGCTATTCTGCCGTTATTGAACACGTTCATTTGACAAAAAAATTAAAAATTAAAAATGATTGTTACCATTCACCCTTTGTTTTACTTATCTGTCTCAACCTGTGCTTTGCAGTAGACCTGAAAAAGAAGACGAAGGCAAAGAAAAACAAAAAGAAGGAAGAAAGAACACCGGAAGAGGAAGAAGCGTTGGTGAAGAGAAAGGTTGGTATTGGCATGACAGATAGCTACATTGATACATGGATGCATCGGAAGGCAACAAGCACAAAATGTCACTCTCAGCTGCTGGTTGCACTATCTGTAATTTTTCACTATTGTACTGTACTCCACCTAGGTTAAAATAAGTTATAAGTTGAATAGATTCTTTGTGCATTTAGGGTTAGTATAGTTTATTGTATTATATATTGTTATCTGTATATTTAGTAAGTTTTAGTATTAGGGTTAGTATAGTGGATTATTTATTGCTATCTGTAGTTTAACTAATTTAAGCTCAGCATAGATGTTAATTATGTTCTGTGTACGTTATGTTGAAGTGTTTTGGTAATGTCTCCGTCACAAGGGAACTCAAATTAAAGTGAGCCTGTTTCAAATGACTGAAGTCTTCGCTTTCTTGGGTGTCTCTAGGCTGAGATGGCATTGCTCATGGACGACGAGGACGACGACAAGCACAAACACTTCAACTACGACAAGATTGTGGAGGACCAGAACCTCAGCAAGAATAAGAGGAAGAGACTGCTGAAGAAGGACACAGCCCAGGATGAGGACAACTTTCAGGTCAGAGAATCAATAGGTTGTTGGTGGGTTGTCTGGACGCATAGAATCGCGGCGCTTAGAAAAACAATGTTACCTGAAAGATTTACTGTATGAGAATATAGTAAAATAAGCTAGTTTACTCTGCATTGAAAGTACAACATGTTTCATTCAATTTGCTGTTGATTTTTTCTGGATTTGCTTTGAGTAGTTTGATTTAGTTTGCATGGTCTTTGACAGGTGGATGTTCAAGATCCTCGCTTCCAGGCCATGTTCACCTCCCACCTGTACAATCTGGACCCGTCCGACCCTGGCTACAAGAAGACCAAGGCCACGCAGAGCATCCTAGAGGAGAAGCAGCGCCGCAGGGAGAAGCAGCAGAGCTGCCACCAGGTGGCGCTAAAGACTTTAGAGTCCAGGAAACATGAAATGGGGGCAAACAAACAGGAAAAGGCTGACAGCAGCTGCTCAGCTGTGTTCGATCCCTCTACGAAGGCCATTGACCCGGCTCTGTCTATGCTTATTAAATCAATTAAAAACAAAACGGAGCAGTTCCAAGCAAGAAAGAAGCCGAAGACCACGCAGGATTTACCTGTAGTGAATTACTGTCCATAAACACCGATGGGCTGGACCTTGTCACTGCATTTCTTTGTGACAGAGATACACTTGGGGTAAATAGTCAGAAATATATTATACTCTGGACAACATCTCCATATAACGTTTAATAGTATCTAACAACGTCAATAATAGTGTAAACTGAAAAACAGGAAGGACAAAAAAACAAAAACAGAATTAGATAGCTTTGTCATTATTCAAACATAGCACATTCATAGGTCCATCAGCACTGTCGCGATTACAGTACACATTTTTTTCTTTGACTCTTTACTGCCTGTTAGAATACACCACCTAAAAACAAGCTAGTGAGGGGGATACAAAAAGACTTTCCCCTTTCATATAGGGGGTTCAGTATATGGTTCAGCATATGATTAAGTTATACTGGACCATGAGTATATTATGTATATGCTTACATACAAAAGGTTAGTATTTACATGAAAACCTTTTAATGATGAAATAAAACATTGTTTTAATCTGAAGACACACATGACAACGGATTGACGTTCAACAAAATAACAGTTTTAGAATACAAAACCTTAGAAATTGCACCATCAAAATTGTTGACCATTTCTCAAGTTAGAAATACAAAAATATATGTTGTGTTTCTCGAAACTGTTGAAATATTTTGTACTAAAGTCATATCTTTAGTTATTGTCATTGTCTTTTGTAGTGTAACAAATTATATCACGAATGTAAGAGTGGGGGGAAAATACACTGCATACTTGTGCTGTTTTTGATTAAATGTTAGGTTGCAAGGACAACATTTATACGGAGTGAAATATTTTTAACACTGCACATTATCCTTCATTTGACAGAAAAAGTAACTTTTGTTGCTTTTGGTCACCACAACCCTGGTCCTTCACACTGACTTTTAAGGCAGACTATTTCAAACTCTTCCACTCTTTACAGAAACATGTTAAATACGCCAAAATGAAGATTTGATGCGTGAGCACATCCTGAGAATAAATCCCATCTTCATCAGTTTTCCTACCCTTAAATTTCCTACCCTTCCAAAATGGAAGTATCAGAAAAATTGCCCTGGATTGTGGCATCTAACATTTTCAGGCGTAGAAGATGAGTTCTGGGATCTGACCCCCTTGCACACCTGTTCCGTTGGTACTGTCTGAGGAACACTGAAACTGGAAGGTCACCTTCCCACACTGCACCTCAGTCATACCCTCCTGACCAAAATAACTCAGCTCATTGCCGTCCAGCACCACGCTGGCCGTGTAGAATGTGTCCGGCTCAATCTGCACCGGGTACTCGAACCACACTGGGAACGTACTGCTGGAACCGTCGGAGAAGTACTTGATGAGGCTCTGGCCCAGGGACACTCCCTGACGCTTCAGCTCAATTTTGGCGCTGTACTCTGCCGAGCCGCAGCTAGAGCCATAAAGACCAAAGCCGGCAATGAAGACACGCTTGTCCACGGCGAACTGGATACTGTCGCAGCGACCCCTGTAGCGCCACTGGTTGCTCCGGTAGGCGCACGACTGGAAGCGATGGCAGCGTTGTGGAGACAGGCCTTTGCGGGGGTTACTGACAAAGAGCAGATCGGGCTTTTTGGCAGCTGTGTACCACAGGAAGATGTCGTTGGTCTCGTTGAGTGTCAGCACGCCGGACTGCGCCGCTCCGTTGGCAAAGTCATCCAGCGCCATGGTCGGTATACGGATGAGGTAGATGGCTTTGCCCAGCACCAGGCGCTTGTTCTCGATGGTGGGCTGCAGTTCCTGCCGCTGGCATTCGGCTTCGGCCCAGCTCAGTGCCGCCTCGAACACCACCATCTCCTTCGCATTGAGGGTCTCGCGACGCAGGATGCTCTCGAGGGTCTGTGCGTCGATGTCGCAGAAGCCCTCCGAGCGGAGTGCTAACTCGGCCTGGGCATCAATCACCTCCCAGCAGCGCTGTGTTAGGTCGGGCTCTTCAAATAGGCAGCTCTGGGACAGCAGCACGCAGGCATTCTTGGCACTCAGACTCGTCTCCAGGAAGTTAACACAGGCTCGTGCCAAATGAGGCACTATGTACTTTTTAGCAGCATAGAGGGTAGCCAGAACAGAGTCGGCACACAGGTCTATCTCATCACAGTAAATGTACCTGTAATGTCAAGTATAGATATGTTTAGTTGACAAAACTTTTAGAAGTCATGCAGAAAATGGATAATAGATGTTAAGTGACCTCTAAGAAAACTCAACATTCAGGGTTAACCCATAAAATGAAAATCTATTTTCAAAAGCTATTGTGAGGACAATGTCCACATCAATCACTGGATAGAAAAAAACAGCTCAACTGAACACTTTTTGCCGGAAACCACTGGAGGCTCACGTAATGCTCCCTTAGAAACACATAGTAGTCGTCCATAAGTCAAATCCTAATGCTTAGATCTTGTATATGAAAAAAGAAACTTACTTCAACATTGCCAGAAAAGAGGGAGGTTCAACGTCGGGTATACGGATCTCTTCTTTATCCTCAGCCAGTTCACCATAAAACATGGCATGGAAAACTGAACTTCCAACAGCCAGAACATACTGAGAAACAACATAGAAAATAAATAGGTAGTATTTTTTTTTTTTTTTTTTTTTACTTATGCACTTTGTAAAGCTCTCTCTTGGAAGTCGCTTTGGATAAAAGCGTCTGCTAAACGAATAAATGTAAACAAAATATCTAGAGACATTACAGTAATTTGATACTGGAAAAGAAGAACAAGCTTACTTTGTGCCCTGGGACTCGTTGGGTCCCACCTGGAGGGCCCACAACAAAGTGAACATCTGCCATCAACTCACTGTTGAACATGACTGAGTTCCTGTGAATTAATCATATGATGGTGTGGCATTGGTAAGAAGACTTAAATCAAATTTAAAAATAGTTAAACATGTCAGTGAAATTTGTACTGTCCTACACCACCTGATGATGCAATGGCGACAGGGTTAAATTTCAGCCAGTTAACTTAATATAGAGGGTATCGATATCCGTTATAAGCGGCCTGTCTCAATCATGATCTTTGTGCCTACTGTCTTGCATGTGAGCGGTTTTCTCATCATTTAAGTTACAAGAACAATTTGGACTGCAATCAATACATGGGACAATACTTGGCACAGCACACACCTTTCTCGAATGGTAGGATACAGTCCTTGCCAATTAAAACTGTGTATTGTGTTGTTGTTGTTCAGATTCTGCTGCTGGTACTGCTGAACAGCTGTACTAGCGGAGGCACAAGTGACCGGCGTCTTAGTGGAAAAAAGCTCTGCAGCCATCTTCTTCCCACGTTTGTTTAAATGAGTGATCTCATGGCAGACCAAGTGTTGATGTTGGGTGATCCTTCAGTTTTTGGATCCAGGCCTCTGTAAGCACAGGGAAACATGAGCAATTACTAAGCTATACATATAGTAAAGCTGATCATTGATACCCAATATAGAGAAGTAAAATAAAAATTTGCAGTTGTAATGTATAAACAACTACTATGGCATCTGTCACTCAACCCTCCTCGGAAAAGAGGCGGCAGAATCTGATTTTTTAGTTTTTGTAATCAGTCTAGAAAACGTTGTACTGAATTTGGGCGAGAGGGTACTTCGGTTCAGCTCTTAAAGGCAGGGTAGCCAAGTTGCGCGAAGCTAGCTATTTTAGCTTCTTTTTGAGATTCAAACCAAAATATTTGACTCCTGTCAAAGCCACTCCCACAAACTACAGTAATGAGCATTGAGTGGAGGGGCAGGGTGCCCGCAAGTAGGTAGGTAAACAGACAGGTAGCCCGTCCAATCAATAGTCAGGTTACCCCTTAATGATTGGTCATTTATTACAGTATTGTGACGCCCACCAATGTTGGAATGATTTCATATTACCTTCAAACTTGTCGATATATTGGTTGCTTTCAAGACGTGAAGTTACTTAAAACAAATATGACAAAAAGTGCATCTCAACAATTGCCTACCCCGCCTTTAAGTCTCATTCCCAGTCTTGTCAGTTTTTGTGTGTAGCAGTAAATCGACGACCTTATCAGCCAGGTATTCTAGCTAGTTGTGTAGGGTTACTTTATTGTGATCAATACGCAGACAATTGGGAAGTTATCTTGACAAACTGGCTAGGCTAACTAGGTAGTGCTGACCGACTAGATCGAGCTGGCAAGATAATTAGGCCCCTTGCTTTGATATGTCACGATTGCCAGCGATAGATACTATTACAATACTATGCAACACCAAATTGAATGTATCTGCTACAACACAGCTCTACCAGGTCTTCCAATTTCAGCTGCTAAACTACTGTAGTAGGCTCCTATACAGCTATTTTCAACGTTTAAATAGATTGCTAGCCAGGTACTGCAATGCTAACAATACGCATGTAGCCATTCTGTGTAGCAGATAAAATATTGGTGTCATTGCAATATACTTTAGCTACTTACCTGGTTCCACAAGCCAATCATGCACCTACTCCACTACGCGATATAACGATGTGATGTTAGGTTGTGCACATTGTAGCTAGTTACTAACGCTACACAGTAATGATGTCACCATCACACAACTAGCTAACGTTAGCTCTCAATGTAGCTAGCTAGTTGTTGTTTCTAACGACGCCAGCAAGACAAAGAATCAACTAGTTAATTACCCACTTAAACGCTGCTAATAAATAGTCGTATTTTGTTGCACGGAAATGTATCGTATGGTCATAAGTATCCAACTAGCTAGCTATTATTACTAGCTAGTTTAATTCGATAACTTGTAGAATGTTATTGTTAAAGTTCCCGACACATCCTGTCACCCAGTCACAAGGAGGGCGGTGTTTGAGAGCAGTCTTCACTATAATGCTTAATTTACCTTCTTTACGCCATAGCCAACATGTTTTAAACAATGACGTATACAATTGAGACAATTGTCAAATAATTGGTGGCAAATCAACTAAAATATTAAATATTTAGATGAGTAGCGTATAGTTGTAATCACGTGTCACACATTGGCACATACATAGCCTATATATATTTTCTCTATGCACTGTCCTGGCTAGACTACCTATGGTAGAAAATAAAAATAAATCAATTTCTAGAAACATACTAGAAACTCAACCCAAAGTATGCAGCTCTTGAACAGCCGATTAAAAACCTTTACTAAATTATTTATGTTAGGTTAAATTCCAGGCCAAAAGTCGAATTACATGGAGTGAAGTAGTTCACCACCTGTCGTTTTAAATTACGATTTCGTAACATGTCCTTAAATGGACTAATAATGTCTCTTTATTGTAAAATACAATATGCGTGAAACGTTCCTAAAAAGAATATTATTTAAGGCTGGCCGATTGTATTTTCAACCTTTTGGCTTTCCGTACCGACTCGCTTCATCAAGTCGTGTTTTTAGATGTCAAAACTTGGTCCTACCTCTCTGGGAATATAATTTTGTATCCACTTTAATTAGATTTCATACATTCCAACAACTCTTTGTGAGTACGGAATACTGAGATTATAGGATATAATCGAGGATGTCAATATAATAACCGTACTGATTGTGACTACAATATATTTTTAAGCTGTGTTCGCATTAGTGCGCATCAGCTAGCACTAGCTGATTAGCTAGCCAGCTATCTAGATATATTTCCGCAGAGTTCCTTCCTCGTACTTATTGCAACCACTAAATAATGATGATAAAGGTAACTATACAGACTGCTGGACTTTTAGTTTTTGTATGGTTGTTCTTTGGGGACTTTGTTTTGGGTTGGTTTCACAACAGTGCCAAGACCAAAACGTCACAGAATGAATATTCTAGAAAAAGTACACCTGAAAATCAAGACCAGAGTTGTTTTTGCCACGTAAGTATAACACACATTTAAAATGGCATTGTTCATTGTCATTTCAATATTCTTATATTTTCAGATAGTGTGATGTCTTTGTAAGGCATCCAGCTTATTGACATTTACTGTATGCATATGATCCAGATCCTCTAGCATTTTCTACTGTCACCTTAATTTGACGTCACACCTTCAGAAATTAATCTTTGTCCTCTCATTTGAACTCTGTACAACTTGTCTACGCTGTCTCCAATACCTTATATTTCATATTAAGATTATGCTGAATAATATTGATTCAACAATATACATTTATTGTAGGCTACGTACGTAAACCACGAGAATTGTCTGGTCTAATTGCCCTATTAATATATTAACTTAAGACAAACATCACGTTTATCAGAAAAGGGGTTAATTATACCACTTTTGTTTACATATGTAGAATTTAAAAATGACATTTGCATACATGAACCAGGAACGATACAAGAAAATAGCGTGGTGTACCCTGATTGGTTAAACTTGGGGTTCGTAAAAAATACAGTATGGGATTTGTAGTCCCGTGCAGTGTAAGAACCGCAACATCACGGTTACTCGAGTGAAGTGAAGACTACAATTGTAAGAGGCGGGGGCTAATTTGACAGCTGTTATTTGTACACATTGCTTTGTTTGGAGGCGGGGTCAAAGCGGGATATACCCACGAGGAGTCAGTGGTCTGAAATGACAGCTCATCTTCTATCACAACCTCTACATCAGTTCTCTCAGACTACTTATTTTAAATCGCTTTATCAACGTCAGTAGTTCAAATGTTTTTTTGCAACAGCTTAAAATAGTGTTTTATAGAAACTGAGGGGCTCCCTTTGAGGACTTCAGCTGCAAAACCATTAAATACCGGAATGCGCAGAGGAATTGGTTTTATATGGACGGCTTCACAACTTTTCTTCATGATAAGTGGACTATTGCATTCTGAGGTCAGACATGGTGACTATATATTGTAAATAACAGTTTGTTAACAAAGGCAGTTACAGTCTATTAAATGCTTAGAGAAAACCATGCATAATTTTAAGGCAAGCTGTTGTGTATGTTCCAAAGGAACATGCCTCTGGTGCCACATACACTAGTTTTGGCCATGAAACCAGTATAATTGTCCACTCAGCTCACTTTTATCATTAGTGACAAGTTGCATTGGTTAGGTTAAAACCTTAATAATGAGTGAGGGCTCAGGTGTCTGACTAGCTCAATACAGTTTTCATTTGACATAGCAGCTGTCTCTTTGTTAATGCATGTGAGGATAAACCCTGCTGTCCACTATTGGATAATGAAAGGGAAAAGTGTGACAGATTTCAGTGAACAGACTTGTAAGCCAAGTTACAAAACAGGTATCTGTTGTACAAATCAGTTTATTCAGGATGTGGCATAACTTCAATCTGTTTGGCGTCTTGTGCTTTTTGTACATGTTGAAAACAAGTCTGGCAACTGACGTGCTAAAAGTAGAGTCTGGAAGTTTTGAGATGCCACTCGCTCTAGCTCAAATATTTTTTTGTTTTGTTATTTTAAATAAATTACAAGGTGACTTCAAGTTGTTTTTCCAAATGCCTATGTGTTTTTATACCAAAAGGAACTATCATTTTTTGTTTCCTTAGTTAACTGGTGTCTTGGACGACTGCTTCTGTGACATTGAAAGCATTGACGTTTTCAACAACTTCAAGATTTACCCACGCATTAAGAAGTTGAATGAGAAAGACTACTTCAGATATTACAGGGTAAGTGGGCTGTAACAGTGCTTAAGAAGTGGCAGAGGTCAACAGTTTAGTGTTTAAGTAAGTTGTTGTATTAAATGCTTTATAATAGACACACCCATAATCACACCCATAATCTGAGGCATGCTAATCTTAAGAAAATAGGCAAAAACAATGCCCTTTGTACACCACATTGTCCATCTTCACTTATAATGCCTTTTACTAACCAAATTATATTCTTGACCATTTTTATTTTTATTAAAATGGCACCTTGTCAAAATGCATGTACCAGATTATTTACAATAGACACACCCTTATTCTGATACAGTCTAATCTCAAACAAATCGGCTAAGCAAAGCTCCTGTGTACACCATGTTTTCCATTTCGGAAAATGTGTAACCAATAAAAGACTATAATTAATAATTTGTTAATTTAGCAGACGCTGCATCCATATTATACCACTGAACGTCAGTCCCCTAGGGCTATGCCCAAATTGGATTTGCCCATTAATTAAATGTTTGAAAATCAACTGTTGGTTTTATCACTATATATGCATGCACCCTATAGTCGATGAGATCTTAGCCAACCAAAAATAAAGATGCAGATTATGTAACTGTAGGAAACTGAAGGTCCTGTGATAACTAGCAAGGTGACGTGGCAATTCTGCCAAGACTCTGCGTTGCATCATCAATGAGGGTTCAAAAAATGAAAATCTCGCTCTGCTTGACTACATCCACTGAATGCACACGGACACAAAAGCAAAACTACCTGATGTGGAAGCTATCCGCTTCGATGAACAGTTTATCAATAACCCAAAACAGGAAAAATATACACATTGGGACACTATTCATTTTGTGAATGGGAGCATCTGGATCCTACAGTGCTGATCTGTGCTGCATCAATGACTTGTCAGTAAGCTGTGGCCCTCATGAATGACAACTTAATAAACGGATCAAGCGATGTAGACGGCTTTCTTGAAAGAGAGCGTTTTATAAGCTCTTTGTTGTCATCCATGGTTGACCTGTCCATGAAATCCTATTAAACATGTCACCAAAAACGTTTTGGCTCTATACACATCTAACTATTCTTATTGTCTAATCGACCTAGACAAGTCATTTATGATACAGCATCCAGAAAAGCCTTGTTGTCAGCCTGAGCAACATGATAAATATGGTACTTAGAGGATGGCCAAGTGGATCACCTTGCTTCCTTTTGGTATCTCTGAAGGTCAACCTCAAGCGGCCCTGTCCCTTCTGGCCGGACGATGGACACTGCTCCATCAAGGACTGCCACGTTGAGCCCTGCCCGGAGGTCAGAGTTCATGCAGAATGCAATTGTTCTAGCCAAACCTTCATTTCAATATTTTTTGAGTGACTTGCATTAAGCAATAGCCCATTCCAAATCACGCAATACTGTCTCCTGATGTGTAGGTGATATGTACTTGTACACTACAGCTTTGAGCAACATGGGCTAAATTCATCTGTGGCTATTATTATACAGGATGATGCCCATCCATTTATTTCAGGCTCTGGTACATAAGACAAAGCTACTCATTGGGAAGTTTGGAATGGTATTAAGTATGTTTGCCACCTCTATCAAGGTAAATGTGATGAGATGTTCACCTGCCCTATTGTTTTCTGGTGGTGTCTCTTTTTAGAGCAAGATCCCAGTGGGAATTAAGTCTGGTAACTACAATAAGGTAAGCCTCTGTTCCCAGCAGATCCATTAAAATGTAATGAATGTAAACATGCTAGGTGTATGCTCAGACAAGAGGGTGGAGTATATTTGTATACCAACTTGTCTCTTCAAAACACTATAAAGCTGTGTATAGGATAACATTTACATGACATTTAGTCATTTAGCAGACGCTCTTATCCAGAGCGACTTGCAGTAAGCACAGGTGAAGTGCCTTAGACAACCTCATTTGGCACGGCCGGGAATTGAACTGGCAACCTTCTGATTAATAGCTTGACTCTCTAACCGCTCAGCCATCTGACCCCTAAGATAACAATGGATGTTTGCGCCGTAAATTGATACCTAGGATTGATGGGATATGTTCTATTAACCAAGCCTTCTTTTGTGTCGTGTAAGCTGTATACCTTACATCCAGATACAGAAGACAACCATATTGGTTTATTTGCTTAGTTACATACTGAAATTGAGTTTAGGGCCTGCGTGCTTCTCCTGCATTTGTACCAGTCTTTTGCATCTTTGCAGCTGATTCAGCACTTAGTGCCCCCTTCGCTGTTTGTTAAGAAAAGCTTGGCTTCGTTCCTATTGTTTGTCTAGTAATGAACCGTTTGGACATGTGGACCGACTAGAAATGAAGGTCAATCCAGTCATTTTAGTGCGTTTTTGTTGTTGTAAAATGTCCGCGTAAATCTCTTGCAAATAACTGAGTCAAACAGAGTTTCAACAGCTTAGTGTCTACGGCTTGATTATCCTTTTAAAGTTTGAATTATTTTGTTTATTCAGTCGGCTCAAGGCTTTAGCACTGAGCTGCTTTGTTTTGGGCAAACCATTGTAGCCCAGTATGAATAAAGGATGTCACAGGTGCACAGAAGCAGTGTTGTAGTGTAAATATGTCATTGTAATAAGAGATAAAATATACAAAATAAAACATTTGTTCATTTAGCAGATGCTTATAGCCAAAGCAGAGTACATCAGGGGGATTTGAACTTGCAACGTCTTTATTTGCATTAAATAGTTATACCACAGAGCTACACATATCCCCAAAAGAGATTATTATTATGTTCCCTGTTCCCATGTTATTTTGTTAGGATTTTTCATGTAACAGTTTGGTGTTAGCCTTATGATTTGCCAGATGAAACATTTGAGGAAGATTAGATTAGCGTTCTGTCAGAGTTCTTCCACAGCTCAGGGCAGGGAGGGGGCAGTGCGGGGGATGCAAGTCAACGTGGCAGTGAGAGGGAAAAGCACAGCAGGTGCCTGTAAGGTCAGGAGAGGTACATTAGCCACACACAGTGGTTATTCACCTCTAACTAGCTATGTGGCTAGAAGGCAGTTAGCTTTACTAGTTTGTTTAGCCTTCCTGGGTATGTGTTCATGACTGGCTTGCTGTTTGATGTTAAGCATTCTGTCCTGATACTGAGACCTGGGCAACATCATTTTCTGTCTCTGGTCTTTTGCTATAGATTTGTTGGACTTCTAGTGTAAACTGTTCAGGGTTAGTTGGGGAAAAGTCTGAAAATTAGTGTTTTGGCCAAGTTAGAGAAGAAGAGTGGCCCTTAAGTCAGACATGTTGAGGCTATGACAGATTAATTTAGTTTAGACCTTTTGGGTCAGTTGTTCATAACAATGCTCTTTTTCCTGCTGCATAGTATTCCCAGGCACCCAACACAATTACAAACATTGTGGACTGTGAACAAGCCCATGAACTTGGAGCTATTAACAGCACACTGAGGTAATAGCATACTGTACTTTTCTTTCAGGTTTAAATCTATTATTATTATTTAAACTTTATTCCCAAAGTGGTGCCTGATAGCTTGTAAAAAATGATGTATCATATCATTTGACATTTCATGATAGTGTACATTATTTGTCAGTCCTGTGCTTGTTAGTTGTTAGTTAGTTTTTTTTTTTTTGCCAAACTGTTTTACCTTTTCTCTTGCCAGCAACCAGAGTAAAGAGGCCTTTGAAGACTGGGCTCGTCACGATGATGCCCAGGACCACTTTTGCCTGCTAGACGGTGAGAACATAAATTCTAACTTCAAAGATCAATTTTTTTGCACGTCGGGCTTTATAAATTATACACTGGCTTCAAACTATTTAACATTGCCTTGCAGAAGTATTCACGTTACTCATTAGGAAACGTTACTCATTTATTAAAACATTGTATTTTGAAGATGTAATCTTGGTGTGAATACAAAAGTTATTTATATTTCTAATCTGCAGTAAATTAGCAAAGGTAAAAAATAATTGATTTTCAAGCATGTCAACCCATTAATTTTGAAATGGTGTTAGGTAGCTTTAGACACCACCAAATCCCACCAGTCCATCTGTTTCACTCATTCATTATCTCCTCCTTTCTCTTTCAGATGAGACGTCCCCAGATGCCGAGTATGTAGATCTTCTCCTCAACCCTGAGCGCTACACTGGCTATAAGGGGCCGTCTGCATGGAGAGTGTGGAACAGCATCTACGAGGAGAACTGCTTCAAGTGAGAGACACATACCCACACTCTATCAAATACTTTAATCTACTTTTGAGCTTTCGCTATCTTGTATTATTAGTACTCTTGTACTAATATGAATAAATTGCATAGCTAATAAAGTATTGCCACTAACCCTGAAATATCACATGATGATGACAAAGACTGTGTGTGTGCATTGTATTTGGTGACATGAAAGTATTTGTTGTTTGCAGGCCAAGATCAGTTTATCGACCACTTAACCCACTGGCTCCGAGCAGAGGTTAGTGATGTTTTTGTACTTTTTATCTTACCGTGTCTGCTCTCTCTTGTCTGCCTTTTCATAGATTTTTCATAAATGATGCTGTTGTAAATCGTTTTTGGAAAATCTTATTTTGTATAGTCTAATTTCTATATTTATTTATTTATAAATAAAAACGTAGTGGCCTAAACATTTCTAGAAGCCAGCAAAGACAATCAATACAATGATTTTGAATTCAAATGTGTTTTTCCACCAACAAGTTTTTGTGTTTGCAGTCAAATTATTGTATCCTATTAATAGTATGATTGTAACATGCTGTTGTTATCCTTGTCATCCTTCGGACCCCTAGGAGATGATGATGGTAAGTGCTAGTTTATGTATTTTAATGTATACATTTTTTTATTAGGATTATAATAGCATGACTCCTATGTTAATACAAACTAACACATCTTTGTTTTACATGCATTCAGGAGAGGGCTTCTACGACTGGCTTGAAGGTAATTTATTTATTTATTATTTAAACATTTTATTTTGAATTATAAGATTTGTCATTTGTAATGGTTTGGTGAGACAAATTTGAGAGGGAAGTTCAAACAGCTTGACACAGTCATTTTATCGTAGTTATTTTGCATGTGTCTATTTCAAGTCATCAAACTCTCCCTGGAATATCTTTCAAGCTTCCTCTCTTCTCCATTATTTCAACATCTCGGTCACGTCAAAGCAACCCTAAAAAGCACCCTCTTATGTATTTCTATGCTAGCTTTGAAGTGTTTTGTCTAGGCAGACAGAGGCTGTTGAAACCTCTTGGGTTTTGGTACAAAGAAGCCACACAGAGTTCTATTCCTTTCACTGTAGACTTCATGAAATAAGTCTTTGTCATGCATGTCCCGTGATGCAAAGATTACATTATTGACTAAGTGAGACTCGAGGCCCTCAAACATCATGACAGTCATATACAGCAGGTGGTAAACCGAAACTCCCAAACCTTTTTTGTAACGGGTGAGGATGCTGTGGAACAACTACATTCTTGTCACCCCTGGCTTAACAGGGCTATGCCTAATATACCCAACAAAAAAGATACAGTGAAAGGACTTTCAGCTCCCTTTTGAAGAGAAATGTGAAAATGTGTTGTTCTCTCCTGAATAGGGTTGTGTCTGGAAAAGAGGGTGTTTTACAGGCTCATCTCCGGTCTCCATAGTAGCATCAATATTCACTTGTGTGCAGAGTACCTGTTGGATGGTAGGACCCCCTCCCCCAACTTCCTTGCTATTTAATAGATGTGAATATGAACATTTTTTATATGACATATGAGGATGATTGCACAAATGTTGGATTGGTGTTGACGATACACAAGATTTTCCCTGCAGTATGTTAATATTTGCAATTTCTATCACCACGCAACCATTCATTCAGCCTTTACTTTTACTTCAGAGGCCTGGGGAAAGTCACTCTGGGGCCCCAACGTGCAGGAGTTCCGTCAGCGCTTCGACCCGGCTGAGACCAAGGGCGAAGGCACACGGCGCCTCAAAAACCTTTATTTCCTATATCTAATTGAGCTGCGAGCACTTTCCAAGTTGGCGCCGTATTTCGACCGTGCCTTCATTAACCTGTACACAGGAAACACCCAAGAGGACACTGGCACCAAGGAGCTTTTGCTGCAGTTGTTCAACGAGACCCAGTATGTAGAGAATGAGGATGGAATGTAACAAACATGTAACATAAAAATACAGTACAACCACCCATTTGTATAGTTACATCAATTACACTTTTTAACAATTTGTTATTAACCTCCCACTGACCACCAGTTGTTTTCTTATTTTCTTCAGAGCCTTCCCAATGCACTTTGATGAGAAGTCCATGTTTGCGGGCCACAAAATTGAAGCAAAGATTTTGAAGGTGAGCCCACCTCATTGACAGTTATAGCTAGTTTAAGCTTCAACACTAAATATGGATTCTGGCTTGGAGCATTTTTTACATGTCTTCCTCTCCCATACATTTCCTGTCTTTTTGTAACCATCTTTGTCTAATAAAGCCATCAAAAGGCAAAAAATATATCTTAACCCTTGTGTTATCTTCGGGTCATTTTGACCCGAAGTCATTGGGAACCACCGTCGTTTGCAACAACTTTACCGCATACAAAAACAAAGTGAAACATTTTCTTTTAACCGTTGGGCTGTCTCAGACCCCCCACATTGCGAAGGTAGAAAGAAAATTATTTTTATTTGCTTTTGTATTGGGTAAAATTGGGTAAACACAACGATGGTTCGTTATGAACCTTTTGGTCATCTGACCCGAAGGCAGCACAAGGGTTAAATGTTTTCAAGTCTTGAAAACGTGTTTTTGCAGTTAGAGGAAAGCAGCAGCTTTTGTGCTGCCTCAATGCATGAGTAGTCAACCAGACAACGTTTCTGGTCAGCTATGTTATATACCAGTTAATGATTCTCATGCCAGTTACTTTTGTGTTTTGTGTATATGAACACCTGTTGTCACAAATTATCTTCTCACGTTTTGGAATGTGAAACTGTGGGTATAAATGTGCATACATTTGTTGCACGTCTTTCTTTGTGGTTTTAAAATAGTCCACTTCTCTTATTTTTTTAATTAGGTATTGATATATATTTTTACATTTGTGGACACCTGATTTTACCCTTTGTCTTTGCCTCTATTGTTTGCCAGGAGGAATTCCGTCTCCATTTCAAAAACATTTCTCGGATCATGGACTGTGTAGGCTGCAGTAAGTGTCGTCTCTGGGGAAAGTTACAGGTAGGTTTTTTTTATTCCGTATTTTTATTAGAAATAGCTTGATTTATAAATGTATGATTGACACATTGGTCAGTTCTTGAGTTACGCTTATCTATTTGTAAAATGAGTCTACTCTTGCACAATATTTAATCCCCTCACCCATGGTAATTCAGTTGAGCATTAATGTACAATTTGCCTTTACAAATGTGCCTTTACTCCTGATACATAGATCATTTCAATCCAGACTGCTTAGAAAGAAAAGCCTATTTTGATGGTGTCCTGGCCAACGCTGGCCTGTTTAACTCTCCACTCACGTTACAGATCGAAGGACTTGGTACAGCCCTGAAGATCCTCTTCTCTGAAAAGGAAATCAAGAACCTTCCGGAACACAGCCCTTCCAAGGGTTTCCAGCTGACGCGGCAGGAGATCGTCGCCTTACTGAATGCCTTCGGAAGGTTGGTGTTACCCCTCTTTAGGAAAGGTCCTTTCAAAATAGGTTGTTAAGAACTTTAAATATAAAAGCAAAACAATTGATTCTCAGTTCAAAGCAATTGAATCCTAGTGATACAAGATCAAGAGGTGTTAACAAGGCTGTTTATCTTTCTCGTCTAACCTTCTTTTAGACTATCCACAAGCATACACCAGCTCCATAACTTCCGAAGCCTACTTAATGGCAAGAGGTAACAGACAATGTGGCCACCTGGTGGAGCAATCGAAGAGGAAACTGCAATAGTCTTATCCTATCCAGGATGAGGCCACTTTCAGGGACTTCAGAGTCAACACTGACACCCCTCCCACCCTTTTCAACATCTCCCATCCCTGTGTGTGATATTCCTCAAGATTTAGGTCTGAAAGATCGATGTGTGCATTCAAATTGTGAGCATTACTAGCCCAGCACTCGCTTAATAGATCTGAGGAGTTCCTAGTTTGCAAGTATTTGATTGCACATTTGTTTTCTGTCTGCAATCCATGCTGGACTCCAGGCTTTTTGCCTGCCCCTTTAGCTACCACCTTTTTCCTGCATTTGTTTTGCATAAATGCTTAATGCCTGTGAGTCTGTCCTTCCATTATTTTTAAATATCCCCCCCCCCCCCCAATTCACCATCTCAGGCATACTAGTTGTAATCTAGCCAGAACATTGGCGTGCGTATGCGTGAGTGTCATGTGTGTTGATGTGTGATTGAGCGTGTGCATGTTTTCTGAGGAAAAAACATTTGCAGCTATATAAGAATTATGTTTTTTATTTCCCCAAACTTTTACAACTGTTGTCTTGACACTTGTAGAAACGCTATTGTAGAAGTCATTGATTTCTTCTGTTTCCGAACGCATGTGTCTTTGAGGGAATGTCTGTGTACGCACATGTTTGCTATTCAGTGGTGTCCCAACGTAGTCTTACTGCACAACATGCATAAATTAGGTCATTATTATATTAAAAACTGCGCAGTATATCCTTACAAATGCAATGTTGGTCATCATGCCTAATCAATAATTTTACATATTTATGTATATGTTTACATATACATGTTTTTGGCGACTTAAGTTTAATTGTTTTTCTTGAACCCTGAGATAAAAATGACTAAATCCCCTTTCTAAGATATCTGGAAGGAATTATGTTGCAACTAAAATGTTGCTTAATATTAATATTCAAGTATTTGTTGAATATTAAGTCTGAAGTCAAACTCTTTGACCAATGGTGTTAAGCTGCCATCTTGTTGAAGAAGTTCAAGGATGGTATTTTCTGTCTTTAAAACTGAAAACAAGCTTTTAAATCTATTCAGATTTAAATATTTTTGGAATTTGACTTTAATATCGGTAATGACTTGTCATAGCTATCCTACAAGTGTCAGAAATTTGACATTATTATGGTTATTACTTGATATGAAAAATCTGAGATACTTATTCGAAATACCAGTGTGAGAGCGGTTATTTTGTTGTTCTTTCTTTGAAATTGATTTAGAATTGGACCAAAGATTTTATGTTGCCTTTTTTGTGTTACAGCTGATTTTCCAAACCTTTTGACCCCATAAAGTGTTTATGTTCTGAGGATTTCAAAAGGAACACGTAATCACGTAATCATAATATTACCACCACATAATGTAAGCATGATTTTTCCAGCCATGTTTAAAAACAAAAAACTCTTTAGGACCTTTAGTAAGCAAGCCTTTAGTAAGAGTTATTCAATGGAGCACAGCTAATCTAATGCTACTCTCACCATGAATGTGAACACTATGGGATGTGTTATTATCTTTTGTTTGAAATGAAAGGTATCTCATGGACATAATTTCTTGGCGGCTTGGTAGATTTTTTGTGTGTGCGAACGTTAGTGTCCGGTTTGTTTGTTTGTGTATTTGTGTTCCAAGCCTTGCATGCTGTCTACAACACCAGATTGTCCTGTGCAATCCACTTGTCTGCCTTAAAAAAGTTTCCAAAAGTAATTTTAGAATGAAAAAAAGCCTTCTCAATAGGACAAAATGTACATCAAACTCTTTTGTCACTATTGATTCCCAGCTTTCTCCTCTCTGCCTTTGTAAAACGCATAACAATTTGTAAAGGAAATAAATACAGAACTTTGTTTTTCAAATCTATGATTATATATAGTTGCACCTATATATATTGATGTGTATACTGTACTTGTTGAGTATATTTATTTGAACAGAGGATTAAATATTTCTGGTTGTCATTCCAACTTTTGTGTGTGTCATAAGGCTGGGGAGAGGGGGATGTTCAATTGTATAATTTTCAAAGGGTCATACATTTAGGTTTATAGCTTAAACTCATATTCATTTAATTGAATACTCAATAGTTTTTTTGTCATGTTTATGTGTCAATATGCATTCCACAACACATCCACAAACAGACACAAAATATATAGCATTTAAGTGAAACTGCATTACAAATGACATACAAAACACACCTTCCTTAGAAATATATAATCTAATCTTTCCATATCATCATAATATACGTTCAGTCAGACTGTTTTGATGTGAAAGCTCCAGATGGTGATTTCATCTGTACAATACTTCCATGATTACAAGAAATGAATTGTGTGTCCTCTAAATATGAACGACAGTCACTGTATGTTTGAACTAACAAGCAATAGTGCGGTTTAAAATTGTACTGGCTGACATACTGCACACATCAGTATCTCACATCGTAATGGGTACAACTGCTGTTTCTCACAGAGCAAAAGCAGAAGAAGACAAACTTATCAACTTTTTCAAATTACATTTCATTCAGTGTCTTACACAACAGGGTCATGCTGCAAATGATTTGACAGCAGTAGACAGACAACTTTTTAATTAATCCTATTATATATACAGTGTTTGTCAAAAGTTTGGAAACAGTCTTATCGTTTTTGAGAGACAAATGCATATGCAACAAACTAAGTCATTTAAAGGTGTGAGGATTTACTTTGACCAAAATAGTGGTACATAAAGCTTCATTTGCATCAAACTGCCACCTTAGGCAATATTTGGAAAACATGCTAACTCATTATGCCCCACAGGGCATGATTGATTGAGTGATTGAATTCATGCATTAAAAACAATGAAAAACAGGTGGTGCGTGTCTCAAAAATTATAAATGGCTAGGTATTTCCAAAATGTTGACAAGCACTGTACAAATGTATTGCGTGTCAACCATGTTGGCTAAATCTATGAAAGTTGCCCATAGGGATAATTCTGTCCCCCTGTAACACTAAAGCAAAAATGATTCACAAAACCTTAGAAATGTCTAAACATTTTCAAAATTCAGCTTTTTAAATCTATTTTCCCAATAGTAAAAATGTACAGTTCAGTGACCACTGTCCAGTAGCAGGACCTGAATACAATACAGCTTTGAAATATGAAGTTTAACTAATCTGTGCCAACATCACAGTACAAAGTTTCTTTGAAATATTGTGAGACATTCATTTATCACAATATCTGCAATAAACATAAATGGTCTATGTTCTTCGAATGTTTGCAAGTTTGTATTTCTAAATTAGCAACACTTATCACATTGTGCTAATGGACACATGGACCTACTCTTATGATGAAAAGCGCCAAAGTGTGTTATGCGGTGATGTAGGCCTATATTGAGGTGCAGACTCTACTATGGATATGAGTATAGTTCCCCCGTTGTCGCTGTCAGTCGTTGCTCGTCAGTGCTGGTGTGTACCGTAAAGCTGCTGTTTCGGCTCCCCCAATCATAGCAGTCTGTGGATAGACTAGATAAGAAATAAAAGTATAGCATTTGTTACGAGCATAACCCATTGAAGCCTTACATTTTAGCGAATTTTGGAAACAACCACCCCCCAGATTCCTAACCTGCTAATAATTAAAGGTTGGTCAACAATTTGTCAACATTACTGTAGCCTTGAGAGAATGTTTTGGCATGTCACTTACGTGGCCGTATTGTTCTGAGGAGGGATGCTCCAAGCCAGGTCATCGTCACTGTCATACCGCCGAGGGTTGTCAAAGAAATAGCCTCTTGATGAGAGCACATGGTTTGGGATCACGGATCCGCTCTGAAAAACATCCCTTAAGTTTAGTGAAAGTAGATTCGTCCCCTGCTTCATACAGGGTATTACACAACAGCAAAAATGTCAGACCCTCTCAAGACACATCCAGACAGCTACCCACAAACGCTCACCCTGTCCTGTGGTGGCCGGCGGACCCGAAAGAAGTACACCACTAGGGAGGTGGGCAGCAACTCCCAGACGAATAGAATCACCCCAAATACGATGTAGCCCGCGTCTCCCAAAGAAGATCGCAAGTCCGCCTGGACAGAGGTTTGTAAATGAATACAATTCATTCTGAGACTTACTTGAGAATTACAGCATGAATGATAATTGGCATGGAATCAAGATTGTTTTCTAAATACATGTGTCTATCCATTTATAAACATATATGCCACTGTTACCTGGTCAGAAACGTTGTACCAATCGTAATCAAAGGAGTTGATGGTTTCGATGTCTGTCAGAGCTAGCACCACTAGGTTGTAACAAGCGCGAGAAGCATACAACAGAACCACCATCACGCCAATCAAAGTTACCTGGCACACAGACGTCCCCTATAACACAAAAAAATAGGGATCTTGGAATTACCAGGCTGCAGGACGTTGTATAATTGGCATTCATTTTATCCGTGTCCAATAGGCTACAACGAAAACGACTCGCTTAGAAACTAATAGCTTGTTGTTTTACATAGAAAGCAGTTTCTTCTTTTTGTAATAAAGTAAGCATGGGCTCTTACCTTAGACTCTAGATAAATACTGGCCAGTGACATCTTAGCCACCTTGTAGAGGCAAACGGACAGAGAGATGGCGCAAAGCACAAAGAGCGTGTCATTGATGGTAACTCGCACCAGGACAATGGTCTTGACCTCGGTGGCAGTTATTTTGACCAATAGGGCACAGGCCAAGTTCACCACCAGGAAGAGGAGACTGACACCTAGAAAGACCAGGTAGAGTGGGAGCCTATGGGAAGAAACAGGAAGAGAGGTGAGTCAAAAAAAGAGTTGTTGGCTAGTGCGAAATTATACTTAGGGGCTTTCCAGAAAAAGGATTGTTAACACAATGAAATGATCATTTAAAATAATTCTGCATCCACAAAATCCAGATTTCTTAGATTTATAGGACATTAGGGTATGTGGTGATCCAGACTTTGAGGTTAAGGACTGTTAAACAATATTCTGGAGTCATCTTACCTGTACTTCAGAAGGGAAGGAGTATACTTGGACTTGGCCTTGAAGTAGACCTGATGGGTTCAAAGAAAGAACAATGTACACCTTGTACATAGAAAGCAGTCTCAAGAAAGATGAGCATGCCACGGTTTCCCCCAGCTTCCATACAAAACAAAAACAAATGCGACATAGCTGATCTGATATCCAAGTCAATACATTGATTCTGATGACAGATCTGTCGACAGATCTGATGCTATAAAATTCCTATAAATAATTTCAGATAAGATTTTTATTAGTACTTGCTGACCTATCCCCAAAACAAACCTACTGTCATGTCAAAGGAAGCTGACATTGAATTACACATCAATGTGTTTAATGACAGAAGCCAAATTTTGTATGTAGATGCAGCATTCCCTTGCTACGCGACCACTCAAAGCTGGACACTGTGTGGTGTGTGTCCTTAAATCTGATACAGTATTAATTCAGGCTTGATGGAGGGTCTCTCTAATGTCTGCCCATATTTTACAAGGCAAGGATCTCATCTTTATGTCGTCGTCACCTGAAGTCCACTTTATCAATTTATAATGTCAAAAATAGTTTTCTTATTTCTCAATGAGGCAACTGTGCTACGCCACTGAAAAATGGAACTGCTTAATCTTTCCCCTCCTATGTCTCCTTGCCACCCCGCATTTCCATAACATTGCCTTTTTCATCCCTCCCCTAAACCGCACCTCCATCAGCCTACGCATGCACACACTTATACACAATCCTCCCACATTCACAGGCTGGCTGGAGAACATCTATTTTTGAATAGCACCATAGCTTAATTTGGAGCCCAATTGACCAAGAAGAACCACATCAATGCCAATTTGGTCCTTTGAGGCCCTCCTCAAGGACATTCTTTTTTCCCAAATGTATACCTTAATATGACCACATAACATATTATCTTTCCCTCTTTTCACACACAAAACCCATTCCCTTTCTCTCTGTCTCATACACACCCCTATTCCACAACCCCTCACCTGGGCACAGTAGAGGTTCATGAGGCTAAGTGTGAAGAACTGCAGACAGACAGGAAAGCAGTAGAGCAGCCAGAAGGCAAAGGGCCCCAGCGCGTTAGCGGTTACACAATCGCGGAAGTAAAAAGAGAAGAGGACGGCGCGTAGTGCTGCCCACAGCAGACACAGGAAGAGGAAGGCTGTCTGGTAGCTGAATCGCTTGTGGCGGTAGCGCAGGACCAGCCAGAGTTGGGCATAGATAAAGGCGAAGAGAAGGGAGTAGAAGATGGTGTAGGCCACAGTGAGGCCCAGCTTCACATACGGGGGGATGGCCGGGGTGATGGTCGGAGACGGTGGGAGCATGGAGCCGTTACCGGCTGCAGATGTCCCCAGCTCACGTTGCTCCTCTACCAGGGATCCTTCCATCGCTCCTCCATTCATCTCTCTGGTCCCCAGCGAGAGACAAAAGGGTATTCACCACGCTCTCTTTTTCAAGCAACGCTGTATTGTAAAGTCTATGTGTAGGATCAAATGTATATGTAAAATTAATACATTCCTTTCATCGAGTCTTGCTTTAGAAACACAGGAGAAAGAGATTGGGAGGAAAGGAGAGAGTGAGGAAGGGACACTCCCCTCTTTTTGCCGGTGCCTCTTGGAGAATGGTTGGAAGCTGCGGTCACCTGACCAATTCAGACCCCCTTATTGGCTGAGCACTTGGCAGGAGGCTGTGATGCCTATGAAGAGGATGGAGGGGAGGGGAGAGGGGGTGTTGAACAAATGGATCGAGCCAGAAAGAGAGAAAGGGAAAGGTGCACATTGACAGTACTTCAATACACGTACTGGGAGACCTCTTCTCTGCTCCCATCCTCTTGAGTCAGTGATGGCATCACATGCAAAGAGCAGATTGTCATGAAGTCTACCCTCCCCTGCTTTCCATTCTGCTGTTATTCCTTAATTTATTTCTATACATTACATAAGGAAAGTTAAAGCACTGTGCCAAACCCTTTGTGTGCAATTACAGTATAATCTGTACAGCAGTGTAACATCATTTGTGTGGATATAGGCTTACCTTAAAGAACGAGTCTTTGAGCTTTTGTCAGTTCAGCTTCGATGTACATGCACATCTGTTCATTAATATGTACATTACATTGTCATAGATTTGGATTATATACATCAATATACAATTACATGTACAGTATGGTGAACTCATTTATTGAAAATAATAGTGTTTTATGTCTGATGCATTTATTTGTCTGTGCATGGTGGTACAATAGGTGAATGAAAAAATGGCTGAAATGTGGTGGAGAATGCAATTCAGAGCATCTTTACATGAACTACAAAAGTAAAGAAAATAATTATGTAAAATTAGGGATTATTACTGGTGTTTTACATCAAATGGAATGTATTATCAGTGTTTGCCCGAGATTGCATGATGCATCTAGGTTGTAGAACTCACGAAATAGTCTATGCTCCTACATTCACATGGACTTTATTGCCACCTGGTGGACTATACATTATTAGTGGTACCATCTTCAAATATCTCTTTTATAGAAGCAGATGAGAATGGATAACACCACCTGGTAATACCTGGTATATTTTATCCTATCAATGACATATCAGAAATATATATATAGTTGAAAAAAAGTACTAGATTTATAAATGAGTTCAAGTTCAAACATGTTTTACCTTGGTATCTGTGTCAATGCTCAAATGTATTATTAAAGGCCGCACATATACGAACATGTTTTCCCCTTTTCACAAAGTAGCATCGTGTGTGGGGTTTAAAGTCACTAAATTCAATGTCATTGTGAATCTGTACCCGTACTTATTTAGCAAGGCCACCTTCCAAGAAGGGTCTGGGGTTTATTATATGTGTCACCAGGTGAATTACCACCATTACTGCTTAAATATCTGCTATATTGTGACAGTGTTATCATTCATACACATTTTACTACAATTAAATTAAGTCTCTGATAAACTATATATTATAGTTATAGTTAGTATATATTAACGGTACTTTCCTAAGGCTGATCAGTAAAAGATCCTTTTATCAATTTTCAATTTTATTGACCGATAGGAGGGACAATAAATGATTAAAACCTTTTTTGGTTTTCTACAATAAATGTAATCATGAGATAACCTTTCACTGACTTTGTTGCTATTGGGATTCCATACAAATGACAAGTATCCATGCTGATAACTAGTGTCATAGGCCAAGGTGAAACTTTTTACTTAAAGTGTAAACAGCATCACAGATTAGCTCCTAAATGTCAGCTTCTGACTTCAGGCTTTTCCCCCAATGATTTGATTGTCAAAATTAACTTTGCTCCATGCTATGGTGAGCTTTAGACAATTTCTTTATTGATATTATTTATTTATGTATTTTAATGCTTGGATGTCATACTTGTAATAGCTGCAAATACATCAAAATCCCACATTTTTATTCTGATTAAAATGCTTTAAATTAACAGCAACACCTTCAGGGCAAGAGGGGAAAGGGGAAGTCTATGTGAAGTGGTTAAAACGTAATACAATTAATGCTACAGATGTTTTTGTTTGCTGCTAACTACCATTGTACATTTTCAGGTGAATGCGGCTCACCATCACCGAACATGTCATGATGGATGACATTAAAAGAATTCTACCATAGGTCCGTTTTCCGTGTTTTGACTGTCATACAGTCTGACATGAATGACAATTGAGATCCTACAGTGTGACATGGTTTGCAGCGAGGATCAAGTTTGCATAGTCTGACAGGCAACAGTTGCAAAGGACTATTAAAAACTGCACAGAGTGCACCCGTCTTAAGATGTCTGCTTCCCAAGCTGAACATCATCTTGTCATATTCCAGAAGGTTTGCATTGGCATTCTTATTCATTGACTGTGTTGCTTCCCTTTTGGGGGGTACATCATGCGTCGGGATTGCGCCACCTCCCGGAAATAAGACTCTGCAGGTTGGGATGTCCGCATACCTGAAGAGTGAGTTACACCGATTCACACCGGTTACACAAGCTATGATGACTTTCACCTTGATATTTTAGCGCAGATTTAGCCTATACCTAGGCACTGTAGGGGGCAAGAACGAGTCTTCGAACCTGTGTGTATGCCTTTTGTATGAAATTATCACATCAAATGTAATGTGCTAACATGGATGCAGCTATGAAGCCGTCGGGTTTGCTTCAGGAAAAATGTATTATTAAGAAGCTTCCCAATAAAAAACCTCGACAAGATAAGTTGTTTGCACCTTGTACGATGTGGAATTAGTTTACTGTAGGAGTTCTTCCAGTCTCAAATACCACCTAAACGCAAAGCATCCCTTAATGCGGAAGATGCCGGGTCAAGCACTGATGTAGCACAGGGGAAGAGTCGTCCTCGAACTACTGTTTGAGTGCAACCGAGGCAAGCCCGTCAGCACAGCTCTATCAGCCAAGCTAACTCATCTCCTCGCTCACCTGGCTTGAGAAACCCGTTCTCATAGACTTACTTTTAGTCATTATTTGGGTAGCACGCAAATTCTGAATGCCTTCGGCGGAATTCAAATGAGCCATTTTAATCTAGATTAACGCCAAGATTACAGTGAGTTTGAATATTTGGTTTTGTGTTTACAGTTTTGAGAAAATGGTTGACTGTTTCAAGAAATGTGTTTTAGCAATCATGAAAAACTGTAAGACAATTTCCACATGGTCACCCCCACACTTCCAGCTCCTTTCACATTTCCTACCCTTCTCAGCTGCCCAAGTGGGCTCTGAATCCCTTGACCTGAAGAGCCTGTCGTTCTGGTAGAGGGCAAAGCCAAAAGAGATGCCAGAACTTCAACGCCGCATTCCTGAGGGGACGAGGCACAGTTTTTGTAGAGGAAAAGAAAAGGAGGGTGAAGTTAGAGTTGTATTTTGATCTACTTGATTGTGTATTGTGGTAGATTTTGTTTACTATGTCTCATGCAGGGTTGCCATGGGTCTGGAAAGACCTTGAAAGTGCTTGGATTTACCGAGCAGTGAAGAGGTCCTGTTAATTAGTAGCGTCACACATGTGTGATCGTTCGAAAGCGGGCCCCACAGAGTACCGTCACACGTGTGATACTGAACATTCCAACGGACTATTTTCCGATAGACAAAAACTAGGCCTGTATGACAAACACTATATTATGGCTTCAAAATTTACAATAAGAAGGCTAACAAGTAACACTAGCCTGTAGTAACATTGCTGAGTATTATGCTAGGTTGCTAGGTAACGGAAGCTAACGAAAGCTAGCTAGCTTCCGTTTTGAAAAAATAACTCACTCTGGTGGAAGCGTCGGTAATATTTAGAACTCACTCCTCAATAGGTTAAAAGTGCTTGGATTTAGCCTTTTTTCCACTAAATTACTTTGAGTACTATCAATCATGCCTGGCAAATGCTGGTTCAATGACTTATGGTTGCAAAACCCTAGTTACAAATGGCTGCTAAAAGTGCCAAATTATATTTACTTGGCAAAATGCAGTTTCTGCAACAACAAAAAATGGTCGAACCCTGCTAATAAGCTAGCTGCTAGGGTGAGTTTAGACTGCGACAGCTAGAGTCAGAGGAGAAGACAGCTCTAGCTCAGGTACGGCCGCCTCCTTCTGATCCTGGGCAGCCTCGTGCTCCGCCTGCCCAGTTTCACCCCTGCCCCTGCTACAGAGCCGGCCACCCGGGGCGCTGCGCCCTCGCACAGCCCCCGTTTCGCAACCACCCCACTTCGCCGCACAGGTGGAGAGCGGGAGTGCTACTATTGCCATCAAACAGTTCATGTTGTAGCCGACTGTATGAAGCTACAGCGGAGACTGGTCCCTCCTCGTCCCGACCAACATCCTAAGCCTGTGGGCTTTACGGTCCCTTCCCTGGCTCCACCTAGTCGTTTGGAAACCTTCATTTTTACCCGTTCTGTTTCTCTGTCCGACGATGACGCGTTCACGTTCAGATTCTGAGGGACACGGGAGCAGCGCAGTCCGTTATCCTCTCGGGTGTGCTGCCCTGGTCTGTTGAGTCTTCATGCCACTACAACGTCCTGCTTCAGGGTATAGAGATGGGTTACGTGCCGGTGCCTTTGCACTACGTGCACTTGAAGACCAAACTAGTCACTGGACGGTTCACAGTGGCGGTACAGCCAACTCTCCCTGTAGCCGGGATTTCCCTGATACTGGGGAACGACATTGCAGGGGGTCGAGTGTTGCCAGTGCTAGAAGTGCTTGATGTACCACAAGTGCCCGAGGAGAGTTCACTTTCCTTGATGTTTCCGGCATGCGTGGTGACACGTTCACAGTCTCGTAGGCTGGGTGATGAAGTGGTTGGTTTGGACGACACGATGCTGAGCCCCGTGTTCCACGAGGACAGTGTAGCTGGTTTGTCCTTCTGTAGCACTGACCAGAGGCACACGGGCCCCCTCGAAGTAACGAGGGAGGTGTTTCCTGTGTCCAGAGAGCTCTTCGTGCGTGCGCAAGGAGAAGAGCCCTCTTTGGCCAGCTGCTTTTCATCAGTGGTAGACCAGGTGGAAGCTAGGGGTCAGGATACTGGGTATTTCCTGGAGGATGGGCTCCCGTTGCGTAGATGGGCCTCCCACAAAGGGGAAGATGAGGGTTGGAGCTCTGTGTTTCAGATAGTAGTGCCACTCGCTTTTCGGTCGGATGTACTGACCCTCGCTCATGACCTGCCCTGGTCAGGGCATTGGGGTGTCACTAAGACGTACCTTCGGGTACTACAACATTTCTTTTGGCCTGGTCTGAAGAAAGATGTGGCAGGGCACTGCCGAACTTGCAGAACCTGCCAGGTAACCGGGAATCCGAACCAGGTTGTTACCTCCCGCTCCGCCCTATCCCGGTGATGGGAGAGCCGTTCGAGCACGTCATAGTTGACTGCGTTGGCCCGCTACCAAAAACGAGGTCTGGGAATCAATACTTGCTAACGATAATGTGTGCTGCCACCCGTTACCCAGAGGCCATCCCTCTGCGCAGGATAACGACCAAGGTGGTTGTTTCTGCCCTGACCAAGTTCTTTGCCACCTTTGGTCTCCCTAAGGTGGTGCAAACCGACCAGGGTTCGAACTTCCTGTCCAAGGTGTTTGCCCAAGTAATGAAGATGCTCACCATCCAGCACCAAGTTTCCAGCGTTACCACCCGCAGAGTCAAGGTGCGTGAGCGTTGGCATCAGACGCTAAAATCGATGCTAAGAAAGTATTGTCTAGATGGAAGCAAGGACTGGAACGAAGGCGTGCCTTTTGTGCTCTTCGCGTCCAGAGAGACCGTACAGGAGTCGCTGAAATTCAGCCCAGCCGAGCACGTGTCATACTGTCTGTGGTCCGTTGAAGTTATTGAAGGACCATGTTATGTCCCACATTCAGGGTCCCCCTCCTGTGCTTGACTAAGGTCTTGATTAAGGGAACGGTGCACAGAGCGTGTGACCTGGCAAGACAGAACTTGGAGGTTGCTCAGGGGGAAATGAAGAAGCGCTTAACGAAGCGGCTGTTTTGCGCGACTTAAAACCCGGTGACGAGGTCTTGGTGTTGCTGCCAGTACCAGGTTCATCTCTCTGCCCGGTTCTCCGGCCCGTACGTCATCGAGAAAAAGCTCAGTGTGACCGATTAAGTAATGAAGACGCCAGATCGCAGGCGGCAGTCACGGGTATGTCACGTAAACATGTTGAAGTTGTTCCATGCCAGGGAGCCCGCGGCCCCAGTCGTGCCGGTGTTGAGCGTAGTGGTTGACGACTCTGAGGATGATGTGTCTTTGTTGCGGCGGCTACCTCAGCAAGGAGCCCGGCTCGACAACTCGGCAGTGCTGCGCTCTCTTCTGACGTACCTCAAGCATTTAGACGACACAGAGAAGGTCGACTTGATGCGTTTGATCCAGGGATTCCCTGGGCTGTTTTCGGATGTACCCTCCTGCACGACTGGGTTAAAACATGATGTTTATGTTAACGGGGCTTCGCCACTTAAGCAGCGTGCCTCCTGCGTCAATCAGACCAAGCGTCAGGTCATGTAGCAGGAGGTGCGTTACATTTTGGAGAATGGCTTGGCCACCTACAGTTCCAGCCCATGGAGTTCTCCATGCCTGTTAATCACCAAACCAGATGGGACTTTCAGGTTCTGCACCGATTACCGGAAGCTAAATCCAGTCACCGTACTGTATTCGTTTCCGTTGCCTCGTATCGATGACTGTGTTGACACTATAGGGGCTGCCACCTACGTCAGCAAATTGGACCTGCTGAAGGGATACTGGCAGGTCCCCCTCACTCCCCGTGCTTCCCAAATGTCTGCCTTTGTTACCCCCGCGATTTCCTACAGTACACCGTTGTGCCCTTTGGGATGTGTAACACCCCAGCCACTTTCCAGCGCCTTATAAACATTGTGTTGTCAGAGGTTCAATGCTGCACCGCCTATTTGGATGACCTAGTGGTTTACTCCCAGAGCTGGGAGGAGCATGTCACAACACTGTAGTTTTATGTCTGAAACCAAATATTAGCATCCTTATAATAATGGTGCCTCAGCGGAAGTTTGGAGTCAAAATTACAGTTTATCTTGAGTTTGTCTTTCGAGATTGTAAACTTGTAATTATTTGTACATTTGATTACCATTTCTTATATAGGCACTCCCGGGCCTAACACGAAGCACTACTTTGTTACATCATGAGTTAGAAAATCAAGGCTCTTTAGAGTTGTCACCGAAGAAAGGGATGGACCTTTTTGTAATAACTGGCCAGATCTACCAAACTTTGTACTGAGGTCTTGGTTGTGGGGCGAGGCCAGTTCTTCACTACCTCTACCTTCTTTCTTTGGGTCATAAGGAGCCCACGGCCAACAGAACAGCCCAGGTATTGTACCTTCCTTTGTTCCGCAAAACATTTCCTAGGATTGGCAACCAGACCCGCTTCGCGATGGGCACTCAGAACTCGTCGCACCTGGTCCCCATGATCCTCCCAGTCCTTCTAGTGGACTACCACATAAATCGAGAGAGGCTGCCATGTTCCACTGCTGGGGTCTAAGGACTACGTCCAAAAACTGTTGGACTGTGGCTGGGCTCTATGGAGGCTGAAGGGATGTCTACTATTGAAATAAGCCGGTAGGTGTTGAAGAGGCAGGTCTTTTCCCTATCAGAGGGGGTTAAAGGGACTTGCCAGGAGCCTTTGGTCAAGTCCAATGTGGTTTTAAAACGGAACTCACCCAACCACTTATCATAAGTGTTGTGAGTTTGAAACAATAATACAAAATCTATGTTTTTGAGTCTATAGAGAAGGGAAGAAGGAAAGGCAGTGGTATGCAATGAGAATACTTTGTTTTCTCAGAGCTCCAAAATATGTCTGGCTGTGATCAATTTGGAATTTGTACAATACAGTTTTGGGCAAGAATGACAAGAAGATCAAGACTAGTTGGTTTCCAAATCAGGAGAGCTCTGAGCAGAGTGCTGACTTGGAGGCCGTTTGAAGATTTACTGTACACATTTGATAGTATTCTTAATTATAATTGTATTGTGTCTTGACAATTTTTCATATAAAAGGTCCATCAACATGCAGTACTTGTTTTGTCTGTCTTTATTTCTAGATATGTTAATGCACCAACCTACCAAAGCAAATCGCTTTTATGTGTGAACTTGCCTGGCAATAAACCGATTTGGATTCTAAAATCAAGACGTTTAGGGTTGAGCTCTCATGGGCTAGCCCTGAATGTTTATGTACTGGCAAACGGAAAAGGGGTGCTTCCCTCCATGAACGCCAATTCAAAAGTAGGTGCAAAAAATAAAGATCGTAATCACACCACAAAGCTACCAAAGTCAGTTTGGATCATCTGCATCTGGCCAAATTGTCCAGATCCAGAAGAAAAAAAACATGTGGGCTATCTTAAATGATTCACTGGTATGAAATGATTTGGAAATTTGACTGAAAGAAGACCCTTGATAGTAAAATGGCCCAACCGCCACATCACTACTCAATCCTTAGAGCAATGATGGTGAAGAATACGTTCATAATTGGTAAACAAATGGTATTGGGTCCAACTACACATTGTAGGCTTCTGTGTATCCCACGCTCAATAACTAAATCAATACGGTGACAACGGCAGGCACCATGGAACATCCATCTCATAGAGGAGTGAGTGGCTCTTAAAAGAGCCTTTGGGTTGTTATGGAACTGTCATATTGCATCCGTTCACTTGGAGCTGGTGTACTTGGTCACTGCCTTGGTGCCCTCGGAGACGGCGTGTTTGGCCAGCTCACCCGGGAGTAACAGGCGCACGGCGGTCTGAATCTCCCTGGAAGTGATGGTTGAACGTTTGTTGTAGTGAGCCAGCCGGCAAGATTCGCCGGCGATGCGCTCAAAAATGTCGTTGACGAAAGAATTCATGATTCCCATCGCCTTGGAAGAAATGCCGGTATCGGGGTGGACCTGCTTCAACACTTTGTAAACATAGATAGCATAACTCTCTTTCCTAGACTTTCTACGCTTCTTACCGCCTTTTGTGACGGTTTTGGAAACTGCCTTCTTGGAGCCCTTCTTGGGCGCGGACTTCGCTGGCTCGGGCATGGCTTACTACGAACGCTTCTTAACGATATAAGGGTGTGGAGGCTCAGTTCTCATTTTATATAGAGGGAGGGATGTAAATGTCTAAGGCACGCCTCCCGCTCTTCACAACGTTGTGGCGATGACTCTTTCTGGAGGAGCCATGTAAATTAAACGCGCATGCGCTTAACCTCTTCCTGGACAGGTTATCATTGTAAATGAGAATTGGTTCTCAATTGATTATACCTGGATAAATAAAGGTCAAATAAACCTCCAGCCTCCTCAATTTACCTTCCCCCGGTCGGTCTTTTATCATCCTACTGAACCTCTATAATGTACTTCAGTCGCTTTAGGGCTGCTAGCTAAGCTCGCCTTCTTTCAACACTGCTGTTTTTCAAAAGCTCTTATATAGGCGCCAAGGGTGACTTGTGTTGTCTTGGGTCTTGACTAAACCGTCTGGTGTGTGCGGTCTTTTACATGGTCGATTACATGGTCGTGTCTGTGGTCTCCCACGTTTTAAAAATGGGTTAAGATTTGAACATTCTCAAGCCTGCACCAAGCATAAGAGCGCGAAACATTCGCAGAGGAAAAGGAAGTCGGTGACAAGCTGGCTCATGAATGTGCGCACGCATCGACACCGGGTAAGGCGGAAGAAAGGCATAACCTTTCTCCGATTGGATAGGACCGCACCGACTTAATGGCCAATAAGACTCAGTTTTGGGGGAGTATATATATGTGGTGCGCTTTCTCGTGATATTCTTCCGTGAACCTTACAAATACAACGTCATGAGTGGAAGAGGCAAAACCGGAGGCAAAGCCAGGGCGAAGGCAAAGACCAGGTCGTCACGCGCCGGGCTCCAGTTTCCCGTGGGCCGAGTGCATCGTCTTCTACGCAAGGGCAACTACGCTCAACGTGTTGGAGCTGGCGCACCGGTCTACCTGGCCGCTGTTCTTGAGTACTTGACTGCTGAAATTCTAGAGTTGGCCGGCAATGCTGCCCGCGACAATAAGAAGACTCGCATCATTCCTCGTCACCTCCAGTTGGCCGTCCGTAACGACGAAGAACTGAACAAGCTTCTCGGAGGCGTCACTATCGCCCAGGGAGGAGTTTTGCCTAACATACAGGCGGTTCTTTTGCCCAAGAAAACCGAGAAAGCCGTCAAATCAAAATAATTGAGGCTAGAACTCTTACTGTCAAATCCCAAAGGCTCTTTTAAGAGCCACCCACTTGTCTTAAAAGAGCACTATGTCCGTGTGTTTAACACTCTGAAGTAGTTGAACGGTGGACTTAAACTAAAATGTCATGAAGCTTGGTCTACTCTAGGCCGAGTCCTAAATGGTTTGCCCCAGAATAGACACTGAACCAAAACGTTTACTGTCCCTCAAATCGTCATGGTAGTAAGGCAGATTTCACCCATTTTCACAAATAATTTGCGATGAAAGGGACTTGCAGTGTAGGCTACGTATCTATTATTTAAATACTTTGTATATACTCGTTTCCCATGTTAATTTTTTGGGAGCCGCACAATAAACCGCAAAGGCATTAAACATGATCCCTCTTTAAACGGTTGGTTCTGAAAAGAGCCTTTGGGTTGTGCAACTGGAGGACTTGAGACAGACACCACCAAAGCCGTGCGTCCCCGGCGCTTCAGAGCATAGACGACGTCCATTGCAGTCAGTCTTCCTCTAGGCTATGGCGAGCGGAAAGGGACATGGAGAACCTGCCTAAGGAGACTGTCGTGTCAAGTCTACGTATTGTCAGGACACGGGCGAAGAAGGAAATACGTAAAAGTGAAAGCGAGTTCGTTTGGAAATTCTGGACTATACTTGATGTTACATAGGCTATTGATGTTCAGCCTATTCAATTTAAGTCAGGCATTGGATAATAGCCTATCTCAAAACTATTTTTTTGTATCTTCTTTTTTGTAGCCTGTCACTTTCATTTTTTCCTTTGTGAAGCCAAAACACTGCTTTTTAAAGATTGATAATAGATTAATATGTAGTCTACATGTTTTTCCCATTTTTAATACTGCTTTCTGTTTTAGTGGTGTAGCCTAATAATTGTTCTAAAGCTTAAGTGACCCTACACCCCTAGGCTACTGTGTATCGAAGAGGTCTGTCCTTAACCACTGGTCAGTTAATTAAAGATAAAGATGACTTTATTACTTTTATACTGTTTGGAATAATATAATAAACAATGGTTTATCTATACCCTGCTATATAGGTCATGAGAACATAACCTTTGGTCATGTCCAGGAGATGCCTCTCGAATTATGTTGCTTGTATCATTGATAAACTGTCTGTTTGCTTATACCTGCATAGCCATAAGTTAGTTCTTTGTAAGGTGCCACTAAGAAATGCCTGTGACACGAGTGTAGGTCAGTGGTCACAATATTACCAAAGTGTATAATGCCATGCAACTTTGAAACATTTCTAGAAGCCCTATATCTAAAGACTTAAACAAAAGATATCTAGCATGCGGCGTTTTCTTTCTGTGCTTGCAAAGCAGTGGCGCAAAAAGTGGGTATGCGCTATATGCGGTGCCGCACCATGGGGGCGCCAAAGCAATGGTAAAAATTAATACATTTAAAAATATTAAATCTTTTTTTTATATTTTCTATTTGTTGCTGCTGTTGTGCGTTTCTGCATTTCCTCAATGTTATAAAACATTTTAGAACCGCTAGGGTAGGCACCCTATCTCATAAGATTGAATTTTGACATCTAGAGGGCGCTCCCTCTGAGCGCCGTGAGCGCTGAGCGAGCAGTTACGAGTATTGAGTTGTCTATGGAAAATGGTAGAAAAATCAAAACAGTTGTCGGGGGCTAAAAATAGAAAAAGAAAGAGGGAAAAGGAGATGACATGTCAAGGGATGCAACAGTAGTAGTAAATAAGTGGATGGTTAAAGGCAACAGGTAGGATTTAAAGTGTGAAGTTTGTGCTTGGAGGCTTGCAAATATTCTTTTAACAGACTAGCTAGCGTTTGCTAACACTGGGAATGTAGCAGCCACATTTGGGTTTAAGGCTAGTTTAGAATATGCAAAACCGAGGTTGCTGAGCTGAAAACCGGAAAATATAAGGTAGCATGTACAATAAATGACAAAAATCTGGAAAATATAATGCAACAACTCTCGTTTACATCAATCATGCACAGTGTGCAATCATGCATAGATTTTCTACCAAATTTGGAGACTTGCAAATATTCATGGTAACAGACTGTTCAGACTAGCTAGTGTTTGCTAACGTGAGCTAAAGTGGGGTTGCTTACAGATGAAGTCTGATTAGTTCTAATGCCAAATCGAAATAATTTAACATGTTTTGTTATAGGCTAAGCTAATATTGCCATTGAAAAATGCATTTCTGTATCAAAATCCTGCATGTGGGAAATATAACAATTAGTCTATGTCTGACAATGGGGACGTAGTAAACAAATCAGAACGCAAATTTAAACATCCGCAAAGCATATGCTCGAATGCCATGAATGATGATTTGTAATGAAAATAAAGTACATGAAAAAAATAGGCTACAATAATGTGGTTGCCAGGGGTGAAGATCAGGTTACCACTTGTCACAATATGGTTGCCACGTCGAGCCCTAAATATACCGATGCTATATATACATATATAATTATTTATAATTATGGTAGGCCTACAGTGGCTGATATACTTTAAAATAAACCTTTACTATTTAAAGCCTATACATGTCCGGCACACTTATTTATTTTTTATTTTTATTTTTTTGGGGGGGGGCGCCAAAATTGTTGCTGCACACCCCTCTGACACTGGGTAGTTGCACCACTGTTGCAAAGGCTATGTTGATTATCACCCCCTCACATTCCTTGTGAGTAAAAAAAAAAAACAATGTCACAGGCTATTTTACTGCCCTGATTCCTGTATTCTTTGTCCAGTCTTCTGAGATGCAGACACCTGCACTTTATATAAATATGTTGAGTACTGGGTGATTCACTTTCTTGACTTGGTAGTTTACAATGTCTATCTAAAGTACACTTATACTTTTAAGGGTTATAATGGTCTCCCTTTATTAATTGAAAAACCTAAACGATTTTTCTTAACCTCAGGCAGTTTACCGCTTACCTTTTTACCATTTCAGGTTATTCACTGGACTTGAACTGCTTAAATTTAAATACAAATTGAAAAAATGGGGGTGTTCTACAACTTTCGACCAGTGATGTATTTAGTAGGTGTATAGTTTTAAAATGTACATTTACATTTATTCATTTAGCAGACGCTTTTATCCAAAGCGACTTCCAAGAGAGAGCTTTACAAAAGAGCATAGGTCACTGATCATAACAACGAGATTGTCCCAAACATTGCAAGTAGCCAAAACGAATGAAGCATACATTGTGAAAAAGCTAAACAAGGGCCAAAAGGGAAGACCCATAAGAACATGCAGTTATACAAGTTACAAATTAAAACAACATGAACCACAAAAGTGCAGGACTGTACCTGTAGAAGAACAATCAACAGTAAAATATTTCACAGCGAGTAGGCTACAAGACTTAGCTTCGTTATATCTAACCTAAAAGAGCAATGAGTCACTTAATAAGAGTCATTGTGATCCTGGAGGAAACTAACAAATCCAGCCAAGCATTCTTAAGTGCCGTTGTACTCCCGGAACAAGTGCGTCTTGAGCCTTTTCTTGAAGGTGGAGAGACAGTCGGTGTCCCTGAGGAGGTAGGGAGCTGGTTCCACCATTGGGGGGCCAGGCAGGAGAAGAGCTTGTGTTGGGACCGGGCAGTCTTGTATGGAGGACCAAACCTGCCATATTTACAAATGAATGAATAAATAAATGTCCACATCCATGCATTTAGACAGAAATAAACGAATATATATATTAATTAATGCACAATTGTCAATCAATAGTAACATATATTTTACATTTATGTATTTATTTATTTTGTATTCATTTATGTATTGATTTATTTATTCATTTATGTATTGATTTATTGATTTATTGATTCATTGATGTATTGATTTATTCATTCATTCATTTATTCATTTATTTATTCATTTATTTATTCATTTATTTATTCATTCATTCATTCATTCATTGTTCCCAATATGATAATGAGAGGAGGCCAGTACGCGTGGAAACTGATGTTCAGACATTGCAATCAATCCAGAGCCATAGATTCAATCTAGCTAACGCCTGGGACACACTGGCTGCGAAGCGCCCTGGAGCGCCACAATATACTACGAATGGCGCGATGCTGTTCACACTAGACGCGCATTTCTCCACGCCGGTCACCAAGCCTTTCACCTTCTCTGAGATTTTCTTTTCTACATGTAAGGCTGACATGTACATAAACATGGCATAGGCTACAGGCTATTTAGGCAACTTGTTGCTCCAACAATAACCGTCGCAACGGCATCCCATTCCAAATATAACGTGGCAACGTTTGGCTTTTGTTGCCGTAGTCTTTGTAAAATATGTGCTATGGGGCATACAACTCCATTTAGGACCAAGCTACTTTTCATCTTCGATGATTAACTTTGTGTCATCAATCTTCACAAATTTCTCTTCTGCTTGATTGGGGGCTATATGCCAGATTGTCTATCTCGCTCTTACACACACGACAAATATGTTGGTTTGACTATCAACAATCAGGATTTTTTTTTTTTTTATGTTTACGTTTTTATCGGGGTAAACACATGGTTGGCCGGTCAGCGTAGTGAAGTTGGGTGTTAAGTGATAGCCCACAACTAACGTATTAAAATCTTTATAACATGTTTGTTTATCTAAATATCATATATGGTGAATTAAATCTTTGTTTTCAACAAGGTCGGCCAGCCTGTCCATGTAGGCTATGTTGTCCATGACAGCAAGGATGGATGTAAGGCTACATAATCGAATACAAAGCGTGGAAAACGATTAGCCAATGGTGTGTCAAATACCGCCTACCTATTTTGATTGACACATCTCATTAACATATTGAGAAGAAGAAATACAGGAATGAATGAATGAATAAATGAATAAATGAATAAATGAATGAATAAATGAATGAATAAATGAATGAATAAATGAATGAATAAATGAACACATGAATTAATAAATGAATGAACAAATAAATGAATAGATAAATGAATACACAAATAAATACATATAAATTATAAGGTAATATTGATTGACAATTGTGCATTAATTAGTACATGTATTCATTTATTTATTTCTAAATGCATGGATGTGGACATTTATTTATTCATTCATTCATTTTTAAATATGGCAGGTTTGGTCCTCCATAGTCTTGAGCGGTGGGACCACCTTATTTTCGAACATACGTCGCCACCGGGAGACGTTTCTTACATGCCGTCCAGTCTCTCGTTTGCAGTCCCATTCAAAAATCCGCAGTCAGATGGCAACGTATGGTTAGGGTGCTCCTTCTTCCTTCCTAAATTTTGGGGCGTGACAAAGGTGCAAACAAGAGTCAAAAAAAGGTGGAGCCACATGGCTTTTTGGAAACAGACCGTTTTACATCGGCAGTTTCAAATTGTGAGATTTGCATAGGAAAGAGGTGTCAATGGACTTTGAGGTTCACTGTATGTCAATTTTACCCACCAAACTGTCGTTATTCAACTATGACAAGGTAAACTGTTTTGCAGTCAATTACCCCTTTTAAGAATATAGGGAAACGAATATAGTGTAATGACCTGAATGATCAGAATGCAACAATTATCCAGGCATGCAATGACGTTTCAGAATTTAAGGTTTATTCACCCAACGGGACACAGGCTAGGCTACTTGTTTGGACATAGCCCAGGCCAAATAAAAGAATGGTAGCACACAAAATCGTGACCATCTCTTCAATAACCCAGGAAGAACAAAGACCAAAACTGGTCCTAACCGCCAATGCCCCATCACCCCTTGCCCAACCCCCTCTCCATGCCACTCCACCAGGACACCCGGCATCATGGCACTCCCGCAATTGGCAGACAGCACGCCGATCAGCATGTCAGACCCACGAACACTGGGCAATGGCAAACAACAAACAGCCCATGTAGGCTAACATCTGTCTGGCCGGGTCACTACACAATTAGTATCTTTAAATACACACGTACATTACAAGTCCCTTTCATCGCAAATTATTTGTGAAAATGGGTGTAATCTGCCTTACTACCATGACGATTTGAGGGACAGTAAACGTTTTGGTTCAGTGTCTATTCTGGGGCAAACCATTTAGGACTCGGCCTAGAGTAGACCAAGCTTCATGACATTTTAGTTTAAGTCCACCGTTCAACTACTTCAGAGTGTTAAACAAACGGACATAGTGCTCTTTTAAGACAAGTGGGTGGCTCTTAAAAGAGCCTTTGGGATTTGACAGTAAGAGTTCTAGCCTCAATTATTTTGATTTGACGGCTTTCTCGGTTTTCTTGGGCAAAAGAACCGCCTGTATGTTAGGCAAAACTCCTCCCTGGGCGATAGTGACGCCTCCGAGAAGCTTGTTCAGTTCTTCGTCGTTACGGACGGCCAACTGGAGGTGACGAGGAATGATGCGAGTCTTCTTATTGTCGCGGGCAGCATTGCCGGCCAACTCTAGAATTTCAGCAGTCAAGTACTCAAGAACAGCGGCCAGGTAGACCGGTGCGCCAGCTCCAACACGTTGAGCGTAGTTGCCCTTGCGGAGAAGACGATGCACTCGGCCCACGGGAAACTGGAGCCCGGCGCGTGACGACCTGGTCTTTGCCTTCGCCCTGGCTTTGCCTCCGGTTTTGCCTCTTCCACTCATGACGTTGTATTTGTAGGGTTCACGCAAGAATATCACGAGAAAGCGCACCACATATATATACTCCCCCAGAACTGAGTCTTATTGGCCATTAAGTCGGTGCGGTCCTATCCAATCGGAGAAAGGTTATGCCTTTCTTCCGCCTTACCCGGTGTCGATGCGTGCGCACATTCATGAGCCAGCTTGTCACCGACTTCCTTTTCCTCTGCGAATGTTTCGCGCTCTTATGCTTGGTGCAGGCTTGAGAATGTTCAAATCTTAACCCATTTTTAAAACGTGGGAGACCACAGACACGACCATGTAATCGACCATGTAAAAGACCGCACACACCAGACGGTTTAGTCAAGACCCAAGACAACACAAGTCACCCTTGGCGCCTATATAAGAGCTTTTGAAAAACAGCAGTGTTGAAAGAAGGCGAGCTTAGCTAGCAGCCCTAAAGCGACTGAAGTACATTATAGAGGTTCAGTAGGATGATAAAAGACCGACCGGGGGAAGGTAAATTGAGGAGGCTGGAGGTTTATTTGACCTTTATTTATCCAGGTATAATCAATTGAGAACCAATTCTCATTTACAATGATAACCTGTCCAGGAAGAGGTTAAGCGCATGCGCGTTTAATTTACATGGCTCCTCCAGAAAGAGTCATCGCCACAACGTTGTGAAGAGCGGGAGGCGTGCCTTAGACATTTACATCCCTCCCTCTATATAAAATGAGAACTGAGCCTCCACACCCTTATATCGTTAAGAAGCGTTCGTAGTAAGCCATGCCCGAGCCAGCGAAGTCCGCGCCCAAGAAGGGCTCCAAGAAGGCAGTTTCCAAAACCGTCACAAAAGGCGGTAAGAAGCGTAGAAAGTCTAGGAAAGAGAGTTATGCTATCTATGTTTACAAAGTGTTGAAGCAGGTCCACCCCGATACCGGCATTTCTTCCAAGGCGATGGGAATCATGAATTCTTTCGTCAACGACATTTTTGAGCGCATCGCCGGCGAATCTTGCCGGCTGGCTCACTACAACAAACGTTCAACCATCACTTCCAGGGAGATTCAGACCGCCGTGCGCCTGTTACTCCCGGGTGAGCTGGCCAAACACGCCGTCTCCGAGGGCACCAAGGCAGTGACCAAGTACACCAGCTCCAAGTGAACGGATGCAATATGACAGTTCCATAACAACCCAAAGGCTCTTTTAAGAGCCACTCACTCCTCTATGAGATGGATGTTCCATGGTGCCTGCCGTTGTCACCGTATTGATTTAGTTATTGAGCGTGGGATACACAGAAGCCTACAATGTGTAGTTGGACCCAATACCATTTGTTTACCAATTATGAACGTATTCTTCACCATCATTGCTCTAAGGATTGAGTAGTGATGTGGCGGTTGGGCCATTTTACTATCAAGGGTCTTCTTTCAGTCAAATTTCCAAATCATTTCATACCAGTGAATCATTTAAGATAGCCCACATGTTTTTTTTCTTCTGGATCTGGACAATTTGGCCAGATGCAGATGATCCAAACTGACTTTGGTAGCTTTGTGGTGTGATTACGATCTTTATTTTTTGCACCTACTTTTGAATTGGCGTTCATGGAGGGAAGCACCCCTTTTCCGTTTGCCAGTACATAAACATTCAGGGCTAGCCCATGAGAGCTCAACCCTAAACGTCTTGATTTTAGAATCCAAATCGGTTTATTGCCAGGCAAGTTCACACATAAAAGCGATTTGCTTTGGTAGGTTGGTGCATTAACATATCTAGAAATAAAGACAGACAAAACAAGTACTGCATGTTGATGGACCTTTTATATGAAAAATTGTCAAGACACAATACAATTATAATTAAGAATACTATCAAATGTGTACAGTAAATCTTCAAACGGCCTCCAAGTCAGCACTCTGCTCAGAGCTCTCCTGATTTGGAAACCAACTAGTCTTGATCTTCTTGTCATTCTTGCCCAAAACTGTATTGTACAAATTCCAAATTGATCACAGCCAGACATATTTTGGAGCTCTGAGAAAACAAAGTATTCTCATTGCATACCACTGCCTTTCCTTCTTCCCTTCTCTATAGACTCAAAAACATAGATTTTGTATTATTGTTTCAAACTCACAACACTTATGATAAGTGGTTGGGTGAGTTCCGTTTTAAAACCACATTGGACTTGACCAAAGGCTCCTGGCAAGTCCCTTTAACCCCCTCTGATAGGGAAAAGACCTTCCTCTTCAACACCTACCGGCTTATTTCATTAGTAGACATCCCTTCAGCCTCCATAGAGCCCAGCCACAGTCCAACAGTTTTTGGACGTAGTCCTTAGACCCCAGCAGTGGAACATGGCAGCCTCTCTCGATTTATGTGGTAGTCCACTAGAAGGACTGGGAGGATCATGGGGACCAGGTGCGACGAGTTCTGAGTGCCCATCGCGAAGCGGGTCTGGTTGCCAATCCTAGGAAATGTTTTGCGGAACAAAGGAAGGTACAATACCTGGGCTGTTCTGTTGGCCGTGGGCTCCTTATGACCCAAAGAAAGAAGGTAGAGGTAGTGAAGAACTGGCCTCGCCCCACAACCAAGACCTCAGTACAAAGTTTGGTAGATCTGGCCAGTTATTACAAAAAGGTCCATACCTTTCTTCGGTGACAACTCTAAAGAGCCTTGATTTTCTAACTCATGATGTAACAAAGTAGTGCTTTGTGTTAGGCCCGGGAGTGCCTATATAAGAAATGGTAATCAAATGTACAAATAATTGTTTACAATCTCGAAAGACAAACTCAAGATAAACTGTAATTTTGACTCCAAACTTCCGCTGAGGCACCATTATTATAAGCATGCTAATATTTGTTTTAAGACATAAAACGACATGACTCGAATGTCCGGTGGCTTGCTATTTTCTGGCATTGTAGTTCTTTTAACTTGGTGAACTAGGTGGACCTTCTATATACTCATGGGCGGTTTTAGGTACGTTACTGGTGCACGTAACTGCCAGGCTATTGCATTTTGTATTTCTGTCGATCAATTTCATATATTGTTAGTTAGCCTTCTGCATCCAATCAGCGCTAAAGTGTAGTACCTACCCTTTCCGTTCAGAGTTAATGTAATATGTTTTTGAGTTAATGTAATGTCGTTTTCCATTTGGGGGAGCGTGTTTTTGTATTGGGGGGAGGTGAACAAGTCATTCGATTTGGGGGGAGTTGACTCGTATTCGGGGTAGTGTTTTCATTTGGGGGAAGTACTCATATTATGGGGTGTGATTTTTTCACTTCAGGGCCACCGTAGGTATAGTGCAATACTCTAAATTAGTGGGCTAAAGTCAGTTGCACCCATTGAGTTAATATAACTAGAGAAAGCTACTTCTGTCTTCCAAGATGGCGTACCCATTCATTTCTATGAAAAGTGCTCAGTGGCGCAGTGAGGCAAGCGAGAGCGCAAGACTGGACGCGGCCATATTTCCACTTCCGTGTCTTCCAGTCTAGCTTTTAACAGTGGCTCTTTTTTTCCCTAGCTCCGAGACCTCGTGCACGCTTGCAACTAGCTGTACACGTCATACTTTGCGACAACCAGTCGCGAGCATAGATTTATATGGTTATGAGCGTGTGAGCTAAGGCTTTGCAATGGCAGAATCTATGGGCAGAAAGCCGATAAGAATCAGAGACATGATGCAGACTGGACGGAAATCTATTATATTCCTTCCTCTTGTTTTTTAGAAATAGGCTATAGGGTTAAATAAAGGGCTATTCTAGATGGAACTCATCACATATGTTGCTTTTTTTCTTCGTGATATGAGTTTGGTTTACAACTCATTGTATCGGATAAAATAAACTGTTAACATGAACAGCTCCATCGTTGTTCTCGCAAGGCAAAGAAAGCTTAATAGTTATTTTGGTAACCGTAATCTTCCATAATGCAGACTTAACATAACTTACTGTCCACTTTATTTTCAAACGAAATGCCACAAAATTCACACCGCCTTCAATTTCACATCAGTGTCGAAATGTTACCTGTGTTTTATATGTTCAACCTAGAAAACCAAGCGTCTGTTAATGGTTATAACGTGATCTAACAAGACCTGTTAATAATGTAATAAATAAAAGCTTGAGAAGTGTGTCTAAAATATATTTTATTGAACATTTGCCTTTGAATGGAGCATATTAACATAACCATGATCCTTTGGACAATGCTGGAGTACACTATCTTCATCAATGGGAAGTCTGTGTGCAGCTGTAGTAAGTCCTTCATTCTTCTTACAAGCTCAACACTTTTCAGTTTCCCCAAGTCATTACCACCAGCATGAACGACAAGTATGTCAGGGGCAGCCTGAGTGGACAGCTGAGAGGAGAAAAGTGGGAGAAAGCCATCCCATCGCAGACCACCCGAGCCAAACCAAGAGTCCCAGGTTCCTCCCCATGGTCTCGATGGCCCTTGGTTCCCCACGGCGCACAAGACTGGAGCCAATGATCCAGATTTTTGCGTTACATAACAAGAACAAGTTAAGACAACATTCAACAACATAGGACAGCAATTACATGGAGCAAATCTAAGAATGCATGTTGATAAAGCATGCCATCTAGTTTTTCCAAAGTTAGACAAAAAATCCATCCACACATTAATGACTTACAATCGGTTCCAGAGCTTTGTCCCTGCTGCTGTGCCATTGCAATCTTCTTTAGTAGTACCTATGCAGTAACTAAGAGCAGAAAGAAAAGTTGTTCTTAATTAGCTAATTAGCTTAATTAGCTAATTAACTCCCACTCCTCCCACTACGTAAAGATTGGGACATCTTACATCAGCCTCACCACCAAACCCCCTGGAAGCTAAGGCCAGGCATTCCCACGGGGACCAGCAGCCCACCTGTACACCTCTTCCTTGGGCCACTCACAACTGCATCCCCCCTTGGCCAACCAGGGCCTGCAGTTATATGAAAATACATCAGATGAGGAGACTTCGGAAGATACATCCGATGAGGAGACTTCGGAAGATTCATTCGATGTGGAGCGTTCACCCTCCCATACTTCAGAGTTTGTGAAAACACTTCCCCTGGCTTGTGAAGCAAGCAGTGGTCAGCAGCAAAAGAATTTGCTTTGCCTCCGGTCTGCTGCACATGCAAAGGTGAGTCTTCAGGCCTGATGGTGGAATGCTCACAGTCCACAAAGCAAACATTTGTATAATACGTTTAATATACATGTCAAAATTAATCATGAAGCTTTGTTCCCATCAATATGTGTAACCAATCTCCCTTGCCTGATAGGTGGCTGAGAGACTTGACTATGGGAGGATCATTCTCAGGGATGAACGGAAGGAGGAGGAAAGATCAGAAAGTGGACTGCCAAAGATGCAAGTACAGGATCCATCTATTGAGAAAAGATTAAAAAGTGAGATGTTGAAGAAAACGGAGAAGGAGGTAAAGGCTGAAAACGGGAAACCAGCCAAGAAGGAGACGGAGGTAATAGAAAAGCAGAAGAAAGCTGAAAATCAGGCACTAGAGAAGATGGAGAAGAAACAGAAGAAGCAACTGGAGCAGGCAGAGAAAATAAATATGGACAGTAAATAAAGTTGGAGAAGGAGGAACGCAAAATGAAAGGTCTTGAAAGGAAAGAGATGCAAAGGTTAGCAGATGAGGAAAGAAAGTAAATGAAGAAGAAAAAGGAAAAGGCTGAAAAAGCTAGATTGGAAATGGATTCGCGCCTGAAATGTTGTGGCTTCTTTGAGAAGGTTAAAAGGGCCTTTAATTTCCACCGTTAAGAGAGACCTTCCATCTACAGTAACACCAACATTGATACAGTAATAATAACAATATATTGAAAAAACAAATATGTTGAATGTAAAGTATATTGCTTCCCAATAACTTTTCCCAAAAGCTAGAGGTTTATTTTATGTATTATCAAATTGGTGACAATCCTGTTTTCTTTTTGGTTGATGTTCTCCAGTTAAATCCCAATAAATTAATCACCACTTACTACTTGATTGTTTTTACATGAAATTCAAAATTTACTACTTGGTATCTGATCTGGAGTTGGATCATCTACAGAGGCGGCGGCACGGTTTTTGTGATGGAGGGTCGAGATTTTTTTGCCCCGCAAACATATTTTTGGGAGGGGTGACCGCCCCCCCTGCCCCCCTGTGCCGCCGCCACTGATCTAGGTTAGATTAGTTGTAGAGGTACAAGACAAATACTGCTAGCCAGAATTTGACAACAGGTTCACAACAACTGGATGGCAATTTTTTGTGTATCCTGTTTGTCTGTCTGTCACACATTCACACAAAAAATACAATATCTGACTCAAACTGCTCATATAAAACTTGACTGATTTAATTAAAAAGCTACTTTACACAGAAAACCCACTTCACAGTTGGTACTGTAGTTGGAATCAGCTTTTGGTTTTTACAACGATAACAACAGTGACAGTTACAACAGTGACGGTTGAGGTTATGTCTGCAAAAACTGACGGATCACAATTACAGGTCAGTATGATTTGGCCCTGTGTTCCGTAACCAGGCAACGGCACTCTAATTGATGTGCCAGCATTAGACTGAAAATATACAGATGTGAAAGTCAGTCAGGTTGATGTGGTGACTTTCACCACAAAACGTCTATAATCCTCTTATTTGTCTGAAATGTGTCAAACCTGTTTGAGGTAAAGTCATTTGTACCTTTTAATTCAAGAAAATCACCTTAGACTCTATTGATACTTAACTCAAAATACTAAAATTTTACTGCCTTTAAGGGGACTACCAAATTTTTTGCAGTTACACATAATTTTGCAATTATTCTTCATGTAACAAAGCAAAAAAAAACATAGAAAAGCTTGGTTAATAATGAGTTCCTGCTGTACAATGATGTGACATTCAGGGTCATTATGTGTCTGTGTGAGTGTGCGTGCAGAGGTGTGTCTAGGCATGGCAATTCACCCCCCCCCCCGCCCTTTATAAATAAATAAGCAACAAATAACACACACATTAAGATGTGTGGGCCAAAATGTCAAGTCTCCTTTTTTGTACACCTGCTGTTACGCTTTAATGTATTTTGTGTTAATAATAGTTCAATTAAAATGTGTTATTTCCCCTGAAGATGACGCTTCAATTTGGGAGGTAGGTAGAGATCTCAAAAATGGCCAGAAACGTCACTATGTGTGTGTGTGTGTGTGTGTGTGTGTGTGGAACACCATGTGGAACATGAAAGTTTCAGAAAGCAAAAAGTTTTCATTTCCTTTCTCCACTTCCTCTGTCTCTTCTTCTCATCCTTCTGTGTGTCTCATCTGTCCTCAGCAGATGTATGCAGTAAGGTCCATCGGTGTCCCACAACCCACACTCGTTTTCTCTTTATTGTATCAGCTCAGATCTGAAGACTTGTTTAGGTCCACCTGGACTTCTTTTTCTCCAGCACCTACATAGAAAAATACAATGAGGTGGGAGCAGATGCAGACATTGCTCATAACAGTTTGTACTACAAAAAGGAGGCAACGAAACAAGTCAACTTCTAAGTAGCTCTTGTTGTACATACAACAGCAGTACAGTGCTAACACAATGCATGCAACCCTGAACAATATAACCAAAACGTTTTTTTTTCTGTGTTATCATGCCTCCCAAACATTTTATTCAACATGCATCATATAACCAAGTTTTTTAAAGAAAGTACAATCTTACAAAAACAGACAGAATTTCCAATCTCAGGAATAAAAAACTTCTGCGTAAATGTCTGTTCTATTTTATGTTATCTGCAGGATTAAAAACTAACACCCGGACAAGGTTTTACCTGTTTGGTATTTCTCCTTGGCTCGTGCTCGTTCTTCACCGTCAAAATACCACACTGTAATCGCGTATCTGTACAGACAAAGACCAAATTTGTCTAAATGTCATGTATAGGTTGTTGGTGACACAAACAATATTCCTCCCAAAGCTGGTTATTCCTAAGAAGACTTTGGTCTGGAGGAAGCTCTTAGCCATTGGTCCAAAATTGACACACCGGACACACCCATTGTGCAAATGTGGAGCTAAACGGCTCACCTGGTGGCGTAAGCTGGCTGCACCTCGTGGGGGTTTCTTCTGTCTGACCAGAAGAACAGGAGGCGGTCAAACTTAGGCTCGATGTCCGCAAGTTGAGCCTTACCCTCAGGGAAAATCCTCAGGAGACCTCCATGTTCCTGCAGCACAAATATGATTAATTAATCTTAATAGATTTATTTCTGTACATTTATGGAAACCTTATAGAAAGTCACCACCTCTAACCCCCCACCCTAACCCCAAGTACCTGAATTAATCAGAAACATTGGGCCTCATTCACCAATATCTTCCTAAGTTATTTCTTAAATTTGTTCTTAAGAAAGTTCCTAAGAAAAATCTACGTGTGATTCATGAAGTGTTCTTAAACAGCAGAATTGTTCGCAGGTGTGTTCTTAGAATGATGAATCCCAATATTTTGTAAGTTGAAAGCTCGTGCCCCATTGCTCCTATTTAGCATAGGTAAACGCCCCGTTAATTCCCATAAAAGGGCAAGATATGGCAGGGCCGTGTGCACATTCAGAGAAATGTCAAAACGACGTGGTAAAGACGGTGGAGGCCTCAACAAAAGACAGAAAACCGTAATAATAATTCTGAAGTGGAGGTACAGCTTTAAGAAATTTGCGACAAACGACACATTTAATAGCGTCAGCTGTGGATACAAAGCAGTAGTAAATAAAACCGATGCATAGATATGCAATTACTCGTGCAGTGAACGCTGTATCTGGAGAAGTACTGATGAAGAAAGTGTTTTGTCCGTCTCTTCATAAACGGAGTGACTAAGTTCAGTTGAGTTCTGGATTTTAATAAGTATTATCAATCTGCAGATTGGGAGAGAAAACCAGACCTCTGACAATAAATGACAACACAACACCAGGCTTAGGTCTCAATCAAGTCTCTCTCCGCTCTGAAGGACAGAGGACCATCCTTTATAGGGCACAAGAATGTAAACATAGATAGTGACAGTCAGGCAGTACTGACGTTACAACAGTCTCAGAGAAAGAGATTCACAGCTCCCAACACATGACCACTCAAACTACAGAGTTCATAGTTGGAGCTCTCCTTGCAGTCATGACAAGGACCATTTAGCCAGTACTTTCTCCTGATCTCAAACATCTATTAACCCTGACACATAGACACAATCTACTCTTATTAATAGCAAGCTTACATGAGAACATACTAACTAGTATCCAATGACTAGTTCTCTTGATTAGTGAATAATGTAAGCACACAGGAAATCTAAATTTCTTCCACAGTACGCAGAACTGATAAAGTGGAAAAATAAATGGTTTAACTTAAATCTGAATTCTTAAGCAAAAAAACAGAAAGAAATCAGTTGACTGTTACAAATATCCATGAGGACTGCTCTTGGTAGCCTAAAGCATTCCAACAGGTAGCCTACTTGTCGCTCTCTGCAAATACATCGGTATGGTCAAGGAAGATGTGATCCCTCCTCAGGGAACGATCTGCAACATTTTGCAGCAGCAATAAATACGCCATTGTGTGGTGTAGTCCTAGTGTACGGAATGAGCCTACGTTGGGTCTATAAATACAGTGATAAGTCACTTATTATTTGATGGCAAACTTCCCTGTTAACATAATTGATTTGAATTGAAGGCAAAGCAAGGCTAGTTTACAGTTTTTTGAATGACCCATCTCAGAGTAGCTTTATAGAATGTACGGTTACTGTATTGAAAAGCCATAGCATAATTGCTGCAGTAAAGGCTTCATTTGCAACAGGACAAGAAATATGCAATATAGCTTCCATTTACAGTATTACCCGAGCTTTGGCCCTTCTCTGAGCCCCACCACACATTCTAACTCCTCTCCCTCTCCCTTGGCCTGGTACTTGTCTTCCTCTCCCTTGTGCAGGCATTACTGTATTCTTACTTTCTTTTGTTGCTCTATATTGTTCTTTTCCCACACAAGATCATCACAAAGATGTTCTCTTTACTGTCTATACCATATGGTCATGCAATTCAAAGAACCTCAACACCTGACTGTTTCCTAGTTGGGAATCAGCTGTGATGTACAGTATTTGCATAACTTAAGCTGTTTCTCAGTAGCAATAGAATAAAATACAGGGGATATATTTCTGTTTCAATTCACAATATAAACAGCTGGTCACTTTGACTTAAGCCAATAATTTAGGTTTTGAACATGATCTTATCTGTTTTGCTGACAGTGTGAAAGCATTGGTAAATTGGGCAGTAAAAATCGATTGTTTTGGTCTTGGTTGAGCTTGTGTGTAAAATAAGTTCAAGCATTTAAAATTTGTGTTTACTCTATGCATTTTGTGTCAAAGCAACAAGAAATGTGTTAATTGTACAGCCCACACAGACGGATGTTGTGCTCACTGTGTTAAGAGTTTAGTAAACTTGTTAAAGGTATTGAAAAAACTTTCATAGCGATTGTAAAATACTTTATCTATATAGGCCTAGCACAATTCATACACAATGGAAATTCGAAGTGCATTACAAATTAGCAGAAGTGTAAGTGTAGTGTGTATTTATTAAAACAAACAAAAAAAAGTGTAAAATTATGAAAATTATTAGTTGGAAAATTATAAAGGAGAGAAAAATTCAATTTAAAATTCGAACGGACGAAAAAGGTATAACTTTATTTCGCGCAAACATGTCAGCTCTCAATTGTGCATAAGAGTGCTCTTGGGTGTGCGTCAATTCTGTTCTTACCTAAGAACAAATCCCAAATAAGAAAACATTGGTGAATGCCAGAATCTTCGTGAAAACTGCGTAAGTGGGGTTTGAGAACAAATTTGTTCGTAAGAACATTTGGTGAATGAGGCCCATTGTTATTTTGTGCATACCAAGAAAATGCTTGAAAGAGACTTGTTTGGTGGAGTGTTGGTGGCGTTAATTCGATATCTGTAGAAGTAAGTATTCCATGTATGTGTGCTTTGAACTGTGCCTCGCCCTGCAGAGGCGTTGTTAAGACATAAAATACCGGGGCACAGTCCCCTATTTATTTTTTCTTCCAAGCGTGCTCTGCACAATACACTACGCTATAGAAACTCCCCTTGCTTAACCCACTATACAACAGTTCAGGGACGCAGGTTCTATATCAGCTTTGGTGGTAGGGAGAGGTATAGACATTGTTGGAATACTCTGCTGTTCGTTTGAGGTTTTATATTCATGAAAATATTATAAAAGTCATCATTTTTCAAAATAGTATGGGTATTTTTCACCCGGTCCCTAACTGCAAAGTAGTGTCTTCCGAATGTGAGACAAATGTCGAATATGAAACTAACTTCCCTTCAGTCTTTGGCAGGGACATCAATTGTTAATGCCAGCGCGCATTCATTTTTGTATTCATTTGAACGCAGATACTGTTTTTTGAGCTTCATGTCATATTGTTTTTATGTTTTAGTCAAAATAAGATGATCGGTAGGCCTATCTTTTTGAAACTTTCTTTAGTTTTGTAATGTTTTCTTAGCCTACCTCAATTGTTGTGTCCGAGTCCAACACCTGGACTTCTGTGTGCGTGGTGCAGTGGCTATTTGGCAAGCTCTGAAGAGTGCGGTGACATGGAATTCTGCAGGCATCGGTTTGTGTTTTTGGTTAAACTGCTTTGATTTTACAATTGTTCATTATCAATGAATAATTGTAAATTAGTATCAATCTAAATGAATGCACTGACTAATAAATTAAATTGTTAAAACTCAAACTTTTGATTTTACTTTTACTGGGGCACGTGCACCAGTATAAATCTGCTGTACCCCTGTCACCCTGTATCCTTTCATTAATTTTGTTTCCTCTTCTTTCTGGAGAAGAGCTAGGTGTTCTTACCTAGGTTTCAACCCATGGGTGCACATTGCATCACATTGATAAGTGGTCTTCAACCCTCAGGGCTTGTTTCCCTGCTCCAACACAGCTGATTCAAATGTATGGGTTGTTATCAAGCGCTCCTGAAGCATGATAATGACCATTTAGAATCAGGTGTGTAGGAGCAGGGAAACATCTAAAACATACATGATAGTGTACATTTTCTCAGATTGCACCAAACTGAAGCTTTAAACTGCTAAAATGTAAAAAGAAATTCCAGGGGAGGATGCCCCCCCCAAACCCCATACTAACATTTCTTTGCCCCCCCCCCAAAATGTCTCACTAACCCCCCTACTAAAGTGGGCTGGAACCGGGCCTGGGTGGAATGAGAAGCATGTGTATTTTAGACCTAAGGGGCATTGTTTATTGTTTGCCAAGAATTTAAAATAAGCAAACAGAAAAGCAATCAACACCCGTATCTCTCTAGAGTGCTCTGCTAAAACCATTAATGCAGCCCTTCTTTCGTTCTACACACACATGCATTCAGGACACATTCAAAGATCACCAATATACTAACACACACACAAAGACATGTGCATGCACACATGAAAAAGATAACTGAATCCGAGACAAACACATATGTAGATCAAATAAGCCCCTCAACATGAACACAACAGGCATGTTTGGGTGGAGGTGAATTGGTGTTTTCTGTGAAGGGTCTGACCTGTTCCGAGGACTATAGCATCTGCACAACCATAACCAAGGACCACACTTTTGTGAGATTAGATTATTCTCCCAAATTTTTAGATGGGAAAATCTGATTGAGTAGGAACCCTGTTTTCCATTCAATTAATCTTAACTATACACACTTCAAATGTTGATCTTTCTGAATTAATTATTTTCAGAGACAATCATAACCCTCTTTTCTGGAGCATAGATACTCAAATAACAAATACAGAACACTGTCACATCCCAAATATTGTTTCCACAATTCTGACATAATTAACAAGAATTGCTAAAAAAAAAATTCTAGATGGAGTGATTTGCATAAGGATGAATAAATCAAGTGCACCTGTGCACGGTTAGGGTGTGTGCATGCTAATTTCTCAGACTGTGTTGTCTAGGCAACATGGATAAACCAATATCTTCCTTGGGGGGATAAAATCAGTTTGAAGATTAAAAAGTGATATGTAATTCTGGAAATGTGGCAATATACTTTGTTGTGCTCTCTGCTCTATTCTAGGCATTTGGGGGTATTTGGTGAGCTTGCTCATTAGTTTAGTATTTAGAAATTTGAAGATTGCTTTTCATTTATTGCTTTTACACATTACAAATTACTTTTAATTTTTTTAAATAACTTTGAAGTTTTCTTTGTGTTTTTGCATCATACATGTTTCATGTGATTTCACAGCAATAATGCCACAAAACATAAAAACTGATAATTCAACAGAAACAACTCTGCTGCTAAAACATAGTTTTCATGAGAATAATGGTGTTTGACAACAGATGTTGCCAGAGAGCTTATAGTGAGAATGTGCTAGGTTACACCTCAATAAGCAGTCCCAAATTTCTAATGAGCATAATCGTGCAACAACCCAAGGACTTCTTTGAAAGTCTGCCCTTCAGACGAACCTCAAACATGATCAGTTCGGTACTATTATCTTTTGCTGGGACTTCACATCTCACAAGGACAGGTACGCTGTACTAGCCTGGAATATTAAGGCAGCCAGAAACAAAGTGACGTGGTTTTCATATTTGGGTACTTTAAATGGGCTTCTTAGTTAAATACATCCTTAAATCTTGGGGAACCACTCATACCTGCTCTTTCTCGCACTAATCCACTGATTAGTAATATTTGAGTGAAGAATAGAGGCGCTGCTTCATTTAAATATTACATTTAGAGTAAGGTGTGATTAAATCTCGAAAAAAAGACATACAAACATTGCATCAAATTGTGCAATAGCTGTCCATCTAATTTGTTGGCTTACCTGGCTGTGGAAAAGAAAAGTGTTAGCATTTTGTAGTTTGTGTCAGTTTGGTTATACTTGATCCAAGTAAAAAATACAATATTGTTTGTTTTGTATTCTTTCTGTTTACATACCTTGGCATCCCAGTCCTTGTTGAGATAATATATACATGTCACACATCTACCATCTCCATTGGGGTTATCTACATGCCGTACATAGCCAGTCCCGTTGCCAGGGTAACATGCCACCATCGCCTAGCAAGAGGAACAGGTTTGGTTAACAATTGGGGTTTGTTTAAATAGTAACATTACAGTAAAATAAAAGATGGACAAACGTATCTCAAGGTACTTTTGTCCATCTTTTATTTTACAGTAATTAGTAAACAGTAAATATCAGTCCAAGTGATATTCACAAAATGATGATGTTTGCCCTTATGTGCATATTGAAATCATTTTTTTAATACTTTTGAAAAGTGTGTTTCTTAAAACATCAATGAACAAATTCTTAAGTCTTAATGTTTAACATATATAGCTTGACATCGAGAGACCAAACAGGAGCTTGCAGATTTGGCAGGTTCCCAGGCGACATATAACCAGTTTTTCCCTCTTTTGATAAGATTGACGGAAGTACAGGAGAGGAGCAAACCAATCAAACCAAATTGAATGGAAGGGCTCAGTTTTCCTATGTGCATTACACACTGATGCAAAAAATGTCAGATGTAAGTGTGAATATACAGTCCTGCAACCATCTTAATTTTGTATAAACCAACAACAATATTGTGCTTTGAGGCGTAGTTGAGTGACAATTCTGGAAAATTCCCCATTAGGATTGTCTCACACCATTGGAAAGAAGGAACAAACATATTTCAGAAAAATACATTTCTTACAGTTGCGAGGGTCAGAATGTGTCAAGCCTCCTTATCCCTCCCTCCTCCCAAACGCTTGGCTTTGTTTGTGTTTGTGGCCTGTTAGCCCCTCTATGATCTCTTTAAAATCTGGAAAGGGGGATGTAAAAGTAGCCACAGGGGGAACAGGGGGAGGAGGAGGAAGAGGAGGAAGAGGATGAGGGGGGCATGGAACCACCAGGATGTTGTGCGTAGTGCTCTGTGATCACGCCTCTCGGCCGGGATCCACTTCCTTTGGATGTAAATCAACCTGGAGGAGGGGAGGGATATGGAAATCCCCTGGCTGTTATTTAAGAGAGTCCCCGCACGTAAAAAACAGGGAGATCAAGAGACAGGAAGGATGTGCAAAATGGGTCAACGGTGCTGTGGTCCAACTGTGTGAATGAACATGTCTTTCTGTTGTGTTGGGTGACAAAATGGTGAAGAAGAAAAATGTGTTACACGTGTGTGCTCAAGGACACCATGGACAGTATGTTCAACCTTTCCATAGGCCCACACACTTTAAATAGTTATCAGTGAACAAGAATTCCAAGGATAGAACCTTGGGACAAACAAGGACAACACCGCTATTGTTGTCCTTTTCTGTTGAACTCATCAAGATCGTGTTGCCCTCACAACACAGGGGCCCGCTTAGATTCCGAAACAGTGAATGTGACCTCAAAACACAGGCTTGTCATGCCATGCTACGGATGACAGACCCCAATCAACATGCCACGATTGCAGCCATTAGCCCTTTCCTACTAGCAGGTGTGAGGGAGAAGAAAAACACCGACACACGTACAGACAAAAACAAAGACGAGTCAGGACAAAGCAGCGGCCCGGGGTGTTGACGCACTTTCGGCAGAGGGACTCGGGCTGGTGAGAACGGAAGAGAAAAGACTTAACGATAATAACGTATTGCGTGCTGTCAGCCATTGGCGAAGTCAGCGGCCCGCAATGCATCAAACTCCTCCAAAAGGGAGGTCCGGAGGTAGGCATGAGCGTTTACGCCACCTCTTGCGTCACTTGGCACGGGTGAGAGCTGCGGCATGTCACAATATGTCTCCACTGTCTTCTGTCAGCGCTATGCTTGAGTGATTTCTCAGTTGCCCCTACTGAGGAGCGAGCAGGTGAAAGAGGAAGAGGAAGGGGGAGGGAAGTTATTACATCTGCCTTGCTGAAAGAGCCTTTCACAAATTGGCGCATCACCTTTTATTTTATTAAAACGCACATTTCAGCAGGACTATGTCACAAATGTACACAAGTACATATACTTTTTGCAAAGCACTCCTCAAGAAACCACTCTACTTTCTCACTACTCTCACTCCTTTTGAGCACCATTACCTTGGAATGACAAGCTTAAACTGGAGAAATTGGTCTTGAGAGGCCTTTATGTTGAAGTGTCCATGCTTTCTTTATAAATAAACTCCATCTGGTGTATTATAGTTGCCTACACTCATATTGGTTTCAATGCAGTATTTCCGTGTATGTGTATTGTAGGGGTGTGACGGTACATCGTCACAGTCCCGTACGTATCGCGTATTGGGATCACGGTTCAATGCCAATTTGGTACAAATTGAATCCCAACGCGTACCCTCTAGCAGTAGATTGAGCGTGTGCACTCTGAATGGTCTGGATGACAGCATCTGACAGACATCTGCACTGTAAGAGTTCCGTCTCAGTAGTCAAGTCATGAGTGGGCCTCCAGTCACTGAAGGGCTCTTCACCGGGTCCCTGGCCTGAGAGAGCACATCCATCTGGTGAGGTATGGGCCAAGGCCCGCCTTCCAGCATCCCCATCAGCCCTGGGAACCACGGGGCTCCGGGGCAATCGGGGGATATCAGAATAACCGACAGTCCCTCCGACCTCACCCGATCTAGCAAGGGGAGGATGGAGACCAGAGGTGGAAATGCGTACAATAAACCTCTCAGCCATGAGCGGTGCGCGAACGCATCAACGTCAAGCACAGGTCCTGTCCTGTGCGCGTAGCCGGAACCATACACAAGTCTGTGTGTTGGCTTGCGACGCAAACATATCAACCTGTGCTGGGCAAAGCGCACCCAAATCAGAGACACAATGGACGGATTCAACCATGATAGTGAAACCTGGTTTTCCACTGATCTCGATTTCACTATCAATCTGCGGCGGTGACGCACAGGATCCAACCGCAGCTGAGTGAACCTCCTCTACAGCTTGAGCATGTGTAACAGGCCAAATGGCACCACTACATGAGCCACCGCCATCAACCCCAATACCACAGAAATTCATGACAAATCCGTGTTAAATTTTTGGGAAGGATGAGTGACAGCCATTATATAGAGCACCTGTGTGAGACAAATGCTGATACATTGATCTTCTGTCACTGGCTGCACTAGACAGTGGGTAAACTATTAAGAGCAGAGCTCCCCTATGGGGCAGAGCTGCACGAAATAGACCTGACAATTGTTGAATCAGCTAGTTTCAAAGAGTTTTCTTTATGGATTAAATGCTGGCTAGCTAACAAGCAGCAAGACATTATAAAGAGGGTACATTAGTTTCAGTAGAGATATATAAAGGCTAGATGTCTCGTCCGTGTTGCCAGCCAACGGAGTCGAACATCCGCACATGGTGGCCATCTTGCCACAGTCAGCTCGCTCACCCATAACATTGTGTTGGTAGTACATTTGCTTTTAAAAAAACCATAACTTGCTCCATTTTCAACCGATTTTGTCATGGTTTGGTTTGTTATAAATGTCAGAGATGTAGTTATGACACGGCATACTTGCATTACTACATGAATAATTATTTTATGTTCCAAAAAATATCCAGAATTATAACCATGTTAATAACGTTTGTAAGAAACCAAATTTGTAAATCCGTCAAGATTTCAGCGAGATAAGAGTATAAGCGTTTGTGCAGACCACTGACCTTACCTCAGGTACCAAAGATCCCACCAGAAAGTGTGCGTGTGGCAAGATGGCCGTCTCTGATGACTTTCTAGACCCCGCCATAAGACATCGAGCTTTTATATATATATCTATGATAGCGACGCCCGCAGATGTTGGAATGATTTAATTTTGCCGTTGCTATCAAGACGTGAAGTTACTTTCGGCAAATGTAACAAAAAGTGCTTCTTAACAACATTGCCTACCCTGCCATTAATATAGTATATCCTAGTAGGCCTATAAGCAGTTTCCACCATTTCTCTTTCAATATTTTTTTGTCAGCATACATCGTTGCATGTTATACTGTTGCATGTGTGTGTGTGTCCTAACTTACCGTGCCTTAAGAAAGTTGACACCCCTTTAAAAGTATTCACATTCAGCAACCTTACAGTCATCTACACATTGCAATAGTTAGAATTGGTAACTTGTGTACTATCTCCTCCTTCCTCTATTTACTTCACAGAGAGGGAACTGACCATGTGAGTGCTGTACTAAAGAATCGAAGTGACTCCACCTCCCACCGATTAGCCTGGGCATTGCATGGCATGGCATGAGATGACAATGGCATTTCCAATTTCCATCCAATGTTTGTTAGCAAACTAAATTGTTAGTATACACAGTACACACAGCATTGAGATAGTATGTCCTTCATTCACTATAACCCTGCGGCCGTTTTAGAGAGTTGGAAACAAGACTGAGCTAAACTGGGCTGTAGCTGGAGTGCATCCAGACAGGCTATATTTTAATGATCTTGCTACGTGTGGTGCGTGGTGCTGTCTGTGCGCTCCTCTTATCCTGACCCCGGCAGTAGTGAAGACTGCTGGAAGAGGTATAAACACATTTTGCTCCAGTTGGGAAGAGAGGAGGGAGGAGGGGGTAGTGAACCGATGAAATGGCCACAGTGTTTCCTTTAGGATTTTTTTTGTTGCAGTGGGGGCAGGTCTGTCCGAACAACAACCCCTGCTTAGTCTGCTTAATTTGATCTTGACATATAGGCTAAGTATTCTGTAGCAAATAATAACAATAAACCCACGATTAATTACATTATCTTAATTCTTAATGCAGTGTAACTACTTCAGCATAATAATGCACTTAAAATACAAAGGGCGTTCAGCAATCGCTATCGAATCAACAGGTATGTGCAATTTAAACGAAAATCACCGCTATTTATTTAACAACATTACCCATGCACAAACTGCTATTATTTTGGAGGTGAGCAAGAGGTTTCCTGAGAGCCCTGAGATAGCTGACACTACATTCAAACAGTATCTGACCTTCAACTCCAAGCTGAACCTGAAGGGACGGACAGGTGATGCTTCTAACAGTAAATGCTGTAGTATACTTTTAGAGAAAAATGCAGAAGGTATGGATGCGTGGTAGGCTATCATGCTGTTATTTCCTTTGGCAAACGTCCATGTACCCACTACGCATTGAATCTTAAGCTTAAATTGTTCCACTGTGGGCCCATTATGAAACCATTGATGGATAAAACTCCAGCCAATTAATCACAACACCAGATATTCAAGACCTGGTTTTGGCAGAAAAGCACGAGAATGCAGACAAGAATGTACGAATAGAATACAATATTACTATGTGAGTATTGTGTGAAGTTTTGTCATCTTCAGGAAAAGGCAACATGCAAGTTACTTGGGTGTCTGCCTGTCTCCTCATTAGGAGTTGAATTTCTTCCCAGTCTGCTTTGTTTACATCCCCTAAATGGCCATTTTAGTGCCCATTAGCCTTTAACTCCTTCAGCCTGCCAGGGTCAACCTACTAGCAGGGCTAGCAGACCAAGCCAGAATGGCATAATTAATCTATATGGCTCCCGGACATGGTTCTCTTCATCAATTAGTCACTGACAATAAATCTTTTTGAAAAGTCTTTGAAAAAATCAGAACAAAAGACTTCTGGAATTTTAATGAGTCCTTACTAAAACAATATTATTTGGGAAAACAAGTATCTGAGCCTTTTGAACAGAGTAAATGAATTCTTGTATTCAAATGACCAATATGAAAATGATTTCAGGTACCTCTGGCCTAAATACAAGGCTTAATAGACATTTAAATGTAGGTTTCAATTCCATAGAAATTTCCAATGTTAAAATAATTGTGTACGGCAATCTTATTTGGTTTGTCATTTCACAATCTACTATAAACATTTAAAGAAAATGCTGATCTCAACTAAAAGTCAAAAATATAACATACAACCGTGTCATCATTTTGGTCGATTTGGTGCAGTTGTGTTCTGCTGCATCTGAGCTGATGCAGCAGCAGAATTAGTTTAATTGCTGGTCCTACATCCTGTTTAGAGTATTGGCTTAATGGAGATGAACTAAAAGGCTGACAAAACTGACTAGGTGCTATGAGAACTTTTTAGGTCCAATACATTTGTAATGGCCAGCATACTCTGGATAAACTATAAGTCTAGATGTTTCAGTTAAAGATACCTCTTCTAAGTCAGTGCGTCTCAAAAAAGTCACCCCTTTCTTCAAAGTTTAGGAAAATATTTACAAAAAACACCCATTCTAATTAGTCTGTCTACACTCCTGAACTATCTATAAAATAAGCATTCTTTGCATTCAGAATGTAAACAGCACTTTTAAAAAGTGTCTTATAAATGACAGAAGAAAGTAGCTATTTCCAAGAGGAGCTGGTGAGTGATTTCCTATTGAGAAAGTGCATATCAGGTTCATGGACCTTGAATGTCGAGCTTGCGTGACCAGAAAAGGGTCTCGAAGCACATGTTTTTGTGGAACACAAAGTTTAGCTTTGTGTGTGCTTGTGTATGTATGGAAACCGATAAGAGAAAATCTCAAACATGAGTGTAGACAGTCATTGAACTATCAACTGGTGTCCTACTTGTCAGGTGTGACAGAAGGAACTTAGTCACATTATGAGACACCCAAAAGAACATGGCAGGCAGTTGGGGTTATAAAGAAAAGAACAAACATCATTCCAGGACTTTCATTTTCTCTCCGAACCAAATTTTATGAAGAAGAAAAAAAAGTGTCACTAAAGTTAGGTTTAGAGGGTGTTGCTCACTTGACGTAAACATGGCCTTTCACTGACATAAGGTTTTCTCTACCAGGAAGAAAATGTACTATCAGAGAGTTCTAAACAATAGAAAGCAGTGCAGGGCTTTGTGTATCTACCTTTAACCCCCTAGATCTGCCTCCTCACTGGCAAACATGCAAGCTATTTTTTGTACATGTATGCTTCATTCGTGTGGAATAAATGCCGATTTACTTCTCATAAAGGCAATATAGTTCCATTGTATTTAATGAAAGCAAACTATACTTGTTAAACCAAGTTAAAAGCAGTGCATATGGTATGGTTATCTAAAACTGTAATACAAAATTGGCCCCAGTCAAAAGACGGAACAGATGAAACACAGTGCTATAACCCTAAGAACACGCAAGTCAGTGGTTATATTACATTTACATTTAGTCATTTAGCACTTATCCAGAGCGACTTACAGTAAGTGAACTCTAGTGAAGCAACTATCCATTAATTATTTTCTTTTGGGATCAATAAAGTGAATTCAATTGTAGGTTGCTTGTGATGGAGGATGAGTACTAAACAGGGTCAACAGGGAATAAATAGGAGTCCAAAACACACCAACCCAGCTCTTGATTACTCCTGTCAACTCATTGGCCAGAATTGATCTTTACTCTCACACGCACGTCACTCTCAGAAAGATGCAGCGCTCACAGTCCTACAGGCAGCTGTACACTTCATTCTAATACTACTTGCCAGTTCTTCTTCTGGAGGACTGCCTTGCACATTGAACAATCTTCAATACTTAAGACTGTGAACCTTTCCACATCCCTACACAAACTGTACAATTTGTCATCTAATTAAGTAGTACTCATATTGTACACATTTTATCTCATGTTTATATATGTTTTTAGCTTATTGTCAGGTCTTCAATTTTATATTCATGCCTTTTACAACAGTACATGTTCAATCTTTATTTTTCTACTTACTATGTTAAGCACCAACCTACCATAGAGAATTTCTCCTATGTGTAGGTTTTAAACGTGCTTAGCTATAAACCTGATTCTGATTCAGCGGTGGGATGGGAGGCAGGCAGCACGTTACCATTTTCACAAAACAAAAACAAAAATCGTAAACAATTCTGAAAATACATTGTATTCATATTTGTATTAACAATGAATTGTTTAACTGACCTCTACTTTTAATCTAAATAGCTTTCACAAATGTCCTGTTTCAAAATTGACTTAATCAAATCTGACATACAGTCAAAAATGATTTGACACATTACATTGGCCAGAAAGTGAGTCTGATGGTTCCTTTTCACCCATAAATGTACCCAATCAAATGATAAACTGGAGGCAAAACAATTGGACCTTAATTTCTTTTCCAAACTTCTTGGTATGTTTTGGCCTTAGTTATAAAATTGAGCTTTTGTTATTTTACTGTCTTTGATTCTAGTAAGCCCATCTATAAAATTAGATATACCAGTTTGCAATGTGTCCACATGTGAATATGTAGTGTGATTACTTTCACTCGACTTTTTGATTATAAGTAATGGAAAAACAATACTTGTATTTATCGTTACTGTAATATAAAAGGGTAGGCCTACAGGCAGCGGTAAGTTCTGATTCTGATGCAGTAGGCTAGTCTTCTGCACAATGATTGCCATTATGAGACTGAAAGTATTGGGCTATCTAACGGAAATCTGTTGGAAATAAACAGGGATAATGTCAATTAACCCATTCAAAATATCGATCATAATGAAGAATGATAGGCTAGTATACAGCATAGGTTTATGACAGCAAATATAATTTAAAGAGGAAAGCAAAGTTTGAGAAATCTTTATTTTTTTTTAAGAAACTTGTTCACTTGGGTTTAGGCTACTTACTTTCGTTCTTTCGTGTATTTTGTAGTTTCCCAGTTTAACATTAAAGTGTCCGACCAATTCGTCCATGCGTTTCAAGAGGAAAGCTATATTCTTGCAACCAGGCTCTCTTCCTTCAATCCAAGTTATTTTGTCACCTCGTATATCTTGAGATGAGTCGCTTCTTTGACTGACCAACTGGCCATCAGTAAATTTGCCAGTCTTATGAAGGGCTCTCACGTCCTTCAATACACTTAGTCCTGTTTCTTCTCCCAGGAAACAGTCAACAACACATATGCCATGCTTATTCATACATGGCACTATGTATTCCATTGCCAGTTTTTGCGGAGAAGGTTTAGTTCGTCCGTTAGACTTAATGTAGTTAATATCTTCCTCGGGTTCTCGGTTGTAGGTACCGGAGCAAGCTTCAGATGTGATAAAATCTTTCATTGGTTTGCCGTCAGTAGACAGCTCCGACGATCCAGTGTTGGTTGGGTTATGTGAGAGACTGTTCTGCTCAGTGCTCTTCACTATCGACAACTGCTCTCGCTCTGCCTTAACATTTCCAATTGGCAATTGTGGATCGGGTGGTCGGGGCTGACACAGAGGTTTCTTGGACTCATTACACATCCGCTTGTGCCGTTTCCAGTCCTGTATTTGGTGTTCCTTGCTGCAATAGAAAGCGTTTCGACACCTTCCACATTTGAGGAGGTTTTCCATTTTACCACAAAGCTCACAATACTGCCGATCCATATCCTCCCCGCTTTTCTTAGCACTGTCCATGGCCAAAGACGTCGGTTACCTCGTCTCACACGCTGCTATAAACGGTGCACTTTCAGAAGTGTCCAAAACAGTGTATGCAAAAACGGAGTCTCCCTGCTTCCCAGTCAAAAAAATGTCATCACACTTGTTAAACCACCCTTCTTTCGGGTTTAGTTATCCATACACCTAATTGCCGGATAGTTGTGTAGCACGGCCGCATAGTGAAGATCTGGACGAGTCGCATGGCGCCGTGCCCTTTTTCCCCCTGAACTTCGGTTCACACGTAGTCCAAAGTAACCCAGCCCCTGACGTCAGCACGAGGGCAGGGCAAGCTTCGGTGCCACTGGACCCATTCTTAATATTACCTAAATAACAGCAATTTGAAAAGAGGCTTTAGACTAATGTGTGTTCAGTGTTATCATACTGCAAGCCCACCGTTTTAAAGACCTAACGGACATTTCAAAAACAGTAACCTGTAGCCTAACTGTCACTCTGAAAATTAAATACAGTGCTCTCACAATCAAGAGGTCAAAAGGCATTTGTAGACTACAGTAGGTCTGTTTTTGTATAAAATCTGGTTATAGCCTAGAGACGGCTATTACATTATTATGGTTCCATACCATAACGTATCACATACACACCTAATCTAAATCGATAATGTGATCAAAACTAGTTATCTAATTAGTTTGGAACAAAGAACCACTGTCATTAGATCACTCACCTAGTTAACATAGTGACTGGTGTACCTTTCCCTGAAATTCCAGTGCACCCTGCAATAAAACACTGGGATTATTATTAAACCAAGTGGAACACCTGCCTGGTAAACACTGGCACATTTTCAGGAGAATCGAGTCCCTCTGCACGTATACAGTTGGCTCAGTCCTAATGTCAGCAAATACCTCATAAAACTCTCAACCTTCACCTTGTCAGCAGAGCCATTCTGTTTTTGTAGATCTTTGTACGGGTCACAACTGAACTGAATGATTTTACAGAGGCCAGCGTCATATCACTATTATTGTGTTTATGGCTGAGGCTTCCATATGTATGAACAGTGTTTTAATAAAAGGCTGCATGAGAAACTGTTATCTCACTGGGCTTGTTCAAAAAATGGCTCTCTTATTGGACAAACATGATCATTTCAACTTCCATTTCTTACAAAATTTCTATCATCCCTGTCCTCACATAGAGCACAACAGTTTTCACGACTGGGATAGACAATTTATATTTAATTTGTTTGTAATTTTTCTCCTCCACCTTTCCTTGGCCCCATGATGCAACCACTCATTTTACTGTCACAGGACACATTGGCTATGTCAATCTGTTCCCAACTATTTAATCTTGGCAGCGATGACATACACTCTCATCCAAACAGTAATACTTTGTTAGGGATTCCATGATGAGGGAACTGCCTTGTGGCACTTGAGGGTAAACCATACATGGACGCACCATGAATCATACTATTACATTGGCTTTGACAGGTCTTGGTTTGCTGCAAGGCAAACTCTCCAAGACATGTACAATATGTGCCTTATAGCAGGCGTATGGACTAGTAGACTCTCAGAAGACTGTAGACCTATTGGAGTACTTTTACACTATTTAAACTTGTAGAGAGCTACATACTTGAAAGTCAGCTACTGGCATCAGCTATTGTAGTGCCCAATCACATCCAGTGCACCTGCTTGTGCAGTGCAGACCGAAACCCTCACAAACCTTCCCTCTAAACCAATACATCCATGGACTACAATTCAACTATATATAAACAATATAACCGATAAAAGCACAGCCCTGTAAAATGAATAAATATATATGACACTTATCCTTTGACATTTTGGAGAACAAGGGGCCACCAGGGGGGGGACATGCCACTGACCTGAATACATCCAAGTTAGACCATCTTATGAATGTATATTGTCCTAATTTATTAAATCTATACAAATTATAATTGTCATCAGCACCCTCATAATCTTCTGTAACACTATTTTCAATTCACCATCGCATACAAGGCAGAATACATAGGTAACTGCATCAAGGCATATCCAGTCTGTCAAATAAAGAAAGGCCCTGTAGATCCAAAGTGCTAAACAAGCCCTTGCTTTTTTTCTGATCCCTTACCAGATACAGCCATGCCTGTGTTATTGGTTCGACCAAGCCCTATAATAATGTTCCACGGATAGGAAGGTATGATGCTGTTTTGAACGCACTTTACTATGTCATATTGTAGTTGATGAGTCATATTTGCACTATACCTGGTAAATTACCAGGTAATGGTTGGCTCTAACCACTGAAATGCTGTTGGAATTATGCACTTCTGATCCTTTTTTGTTGCTGCATGTTGCTTTAGGCAAAACCATTTGCTAAATAAATGTGACACATACTTGTTGCTGAAAAATACTAAAGGTTTTTTCGAGTCACTCTGCTAATTTCTTTAGTTGTTGGCGTTTCTCTCAATGTTCAGTGCTCAGATGGAAGACATCTTAGTTGTTCAGTGATCTGATACAATGAGGACAGATACGTTCCCCTTTGGGCAAACCTGTAACTGAAAGTAAATTGATATTTTGTTGGATGAGTCTAGTTAGCTGTTTAAGGGGCCTGTTGTGGTATTTTGCACTTGGGAAATGTAAAAGTCAAGTAAGTCAGACAAACGTTTGTCAAACTTTTTTCTGTTCAACACTTTTTATTGGTGTTTTTTGGGTAATAGGTTTTCTTTTATTGTTTATTATATATATATGTATATATATATAATAAACAAACATATATATATATACGGCAGATATATTAGATGGCATATATATGCCATCTAATCCCTCTCTTTTATTGAGCTTTGTGTGCTCTCATTGAAAGTAAAGACAGGGATCTTTCCATACAGAGCTTTACAAAGCGTTGTATGAAACCTTTCAGAGTATATCTAATATATCTATATCTTTTTTCTCCAGTTTCAGGAAAGACATGGTGTCTCTGATCCACCTTCCGAATGTGGGCGGTGTTTGTTCCTTCCAAAGGAGTAGTATCAAATGTCTGGCAAGAAAAGAGGTGAAAGCTATGACAACATGGGCCCTGCCCTTGTTTTTCATCATTGAGTTTCATCAGTAAAGCCAAAAATGGCACACATAGGATTTGGAAAAATGACCACACCAACCATTGTAAAGTAAGCATGATGATGACATTTTTGCCCAAAATGTTTTGAGTAAAGGGCAAGACCAGAACATATTTATGTGATCAACCAGTTGACTTTTACAGCAGGGACAAGAGGGGTCAACATCAGGGAGAATCTTGGCAAGTTTAGCCCTGGTCCAGTGAACTCTCAAGAGGATTTTAAGTTGAATTAAGCTCCGTACTAAGTCTAGGGCAGCCTCCCACTGACCATCTCTCATCACTTCCCGTAGGTCTTCTTCCCAAAGTTCTCTAGTTTTTTGCAGTGACTGGGGGGAGATGTTGCAGATTTAATTGTTAAGGACTGAGTTGAAGCCTTTTTGGTGTGGAGACAAAGAGAGAAGATTGTCAGTTGCGTTATCTGATGGTAGATTTGGAAATGAAGCATTGTTTTTCTGCACAAAATGTTTTACTTGGAGATATTAAAAAAAGTTAATTCGGCAGGTCAACCTTCTCAGAAAATTCTGCAAATGATCCAAATTTGCCTTGAAAAAAAGTTGTTTTTCTGGGGTGAATTTGCAACATGCCTTTTTGACACAAGTTGGATTTAGATTTTAATGATATAAAGAGCTTGACTTCTCTGTTCATGTACATGCAGTGCAGGTGGGCTGTCTTGTTATAAGGAATATTAGGCCCAATACTTTCCTTTAAGGTTTGCCATGACGCCATGATCACACATTCAAATACCCCCCCACCCCCCACACACATGTGTGCACACACACACGTCACACTCACAAACAAACAACCACACATATACACTGATCAATCTCTCATTAATCTGCAAAGAGGAGTTTGTTGCTATTTTTACCAGAGGCAAGATTGCAAAGGGAAAGAGAGTGAAGGAGCGGTGACAAAAAAAACTACCCTAGCTCTGTGTCAGACTGTGGCCAAATTATGAAGAAATATGTCAAACTAGGACATTAAGTGCTGCTATAAAATGGACTGAAAGACCAACCCCACTTTACTGAGCTATTAGAAAAGTTAAACAACTTTGAGACTGTAATTCAAAGCGGCAATTTGTGTTGACATTAAGAAGTCAAGAAACATGTACAAAAACCATATCTCTCATGATTGATTGATTACTAGATCATTTCTCATCTTAATTCGTAATTTGCGTGAGTCGATGTTTGAGCTAAACCAGAATCATACTATTATTTGAGGAAATTCATCATTGTTGATAGGATTTATTCAGGAGAAATTGATTAGGAAATGAAGGTCCATAATGGAACGTCACACTTAATTCTATTGCATTTAGTACAAGATCACAGAGAACCAACAAATTACTAATCTCCACAAGAGGCTGCTGTTGTACTGGTAATGAAACAATTCGGTTGAGGCTGCTCTCACGCTGATGTGTGACACTGCCTCAGGTTCATGAAGCGGTTAGGGTCAGCCTCTTGATATAGGGACTCAAGAGACTATGCTTCTTCTGCGTTGTCCCCTTTTTGGTCCCCTTGTTACCACAAGGATTATTACTAAGAAGTCTAAATTACAGGTAGAGGGAAGTTCAGTGGTCCCTTTTTTATGTTCTACACTTGAATAGTACAAAAAAGAAATATCACATGCATAGTCATGGTGCTGAACTGTTCATCTTTAATGGGGACAAATTCACCAAAAATATAGGAAAATTGCAGCAAGTGTTCTACTCCCTTAGACTACTTCCTAATTTGTGCTTATGACATCACTTTTAGTGGTTGATAAAGCCAAAACCACGAGTCATAGCCACTGTCTAGTCTACTCTTCACACCACACTGAATGTCTGACAGTTATAAACCTCTTTTGTTTATACAACCACCCCATCTGCCACAGTGGCCCAGTTGCGTCACTTAGACAAAAAAAAAGTGTCAAGAGAAATGGTCTCATCTGAGAAGTTGAATATATGCGCAAGCTATGGGACATGAATCGCCTGCAACCATTGTCAAAATAAAGGCCATTTATTTTGGCGTGTCATCGCAATATCCTCTTTTGATGACTCAGGGTTGAACCTGCCTCTGTCAGGCAGAAATGCCAGACCCTCATCATATGCTACTCCAACACCTTTGAATTGCTGATTGCTTTGGATTGTTTTCTCTTATTTGTGCTTTAGTGCTGAACCAGAAGCTATCCTGTGTCTTTACACACAGGATAGCTTCTGGTTCAGCACTAAAGCACAAATAAGAGAAAACACTCAGTGTTACTCAGTGTTGTGTGTGTGTATTGGTGTACATATGTGTGTGTGGTGGGGTGGAGTGTGTGTCATTATGCACTTACTTTATCAAGTTTTGTAATGTTCATAGTTATGAGGTGGCTAAACAAACTAACTAGCAAATGATTTACACTGATTTATACAGCATCTGCCTGTGTAGTTTAGTTTGTTGTATTATTTAGGAAGGAACAACATGACCCAGCAAGGTAACCCAAAAATCCTGTCTGTGCGTGCCTTGCTTGTGGGAAGAATTTTGGATCTCAAGTTTAACTTTTTAACACCATTAGCCTACTGGAGTAGCACATGCCTAAGGCACTTTCTCAAGATTTGTATGAATTCAGAATGCGAAAGATTAGTCTTTTTACGCAGACTGCTTAATTTTTTTCTTACTAATCTCTAAAAGTGTCTTAACCCTTGGGGCCTTTCACTCCACTTATGCATGTGATAAGTTATATTCAGAGAGTCTTTATTAACTTATTAGAATTTTGAACGTTCTTCTTTAAAACATGCTCTCAAATTGTGCATGCACCTGGTTTCCTCCATATGTCCTGACTGAGGAGAGGTTCTCACCTGACTTCCACTTTTCTGTCGTTTGTGGTACATGGTACACCTAGGAACATCTGCTAAAAGCTAAAAGGTGTGTAATCAGAGAGAGTTTGGCATTCCAGCTTTAAAACCCTTTATTCAGAAAATGCTGCAACCCAAAAGAAGTGTGTTACTTATTATATGATATTGTCTTTTTTTTTTTTACTGTGTAAACATAACTACCCTGCTGGTCTTTTCTTATTTTGTAAACTTCACCAAGGGCTGCTGACAGCATCTTTGAACACTTTTTGTCTCTGATTCGGCTGGTCTGTTTTTCTTGCTTGAGGACAAAATGCCTTTGGTGATTCAGTTTAGATGCTTAATATTTACTTGTTGTGTGGAGAGTAAGTGTTCTTCAGGGTACACTGTTGAGGCCATAAAGTGACCATCTAATTTGTCACATTTGAAAACAGAACACTTGACTAACATGACTTGGCAAGTTGTTAATTTATTCTGTCAAGTCAGATTGCATGGTTGTACATGGTGTTGTCTCAAATATTTTTTGAAAAGTGATTATTTCAATCACTTTCAATCCACAAAATCTGAATGCTTTTTTGTTCTTTCGTACCATAAAAAGGGTAATTATCATATTGAGAAGAGATTCAGAAAAATACTAAGACATACGAGTATGCTCTTTATGTATAAAATATCAAGTTGTATGTGTTAAATTCAAAAATACAGAATGTGAAAAACAACCACAAATATTGTGTCCAGTATTTTGAAGCTCTAGAGTTCACATAAGAGTGGTTAACATGAACAAGTTCTTGAGCTTGTTCCATTGTGTTTGTAATACGTTTTTCTTTGATCTGAGGTGTAAAACTACTGAGAAGATGAACCAATTCCAGATATGGTGTGGACTTCTGTCTTCAGATACTCTGTTTGTCAACAGAATTCAGGGGATGACCTTTCACGTAGATAGGCATGGCCTTTGTGACGAGGCTTCTGTCTTTCCACTTGACATTTCTGGGTTAGGGTGCGTGTGTGTACTGTACGTGTGTTAATCTGCACGTGCAAGTGTATGTGCGAGTGTTTGTACGCTTGTCGGTGTGTTACACCCTGACATAGCGTGCAGCTGAAGAACAGAATCTTGTGACTGTTCATGAAGGTGACAGCAACGTATTGCTCAAAAGGAGATCAGTGTTGAATTCTACCACTGCAAGGGGCTTACAACTGACAGATGCTTTTTGTCAGGCAGGCAGGATAAACTGGTATGTGTGTAGTTTGTGGTAATACATGTGTATGTTGATAGTGTGTGTTTTGGATGTTTTTTCATCAGCCTCTCAACAAAGCTTATTGTGTGTGTGTGTGTGTGTGTGTTTATGTTTAAAGTGAGTGTGGGTGTGAGTGAGAGTCTTGTCTCGTCGCGTATTGCAAAGCCATGTGACCGAATTAAGTGACAATTAATACAGCCATACCAGACTATGGATCAAAATATACTTTAGAAAAAATCCCCATATTCTCACGCAAGGTCCCTTAGCACCGTTGACAAGTTGTGTGTGTTTGTGTGCGTGTGACTATGCATGTTGCTGCAAGCATTTAGCACAGTTATTACAAGTCATATGAATGTCGCACAGTGCATTTCACTTGAAACACTTGAAAGAATGCTTCAAACAAACCCTCAACCAGACATCAGCCTGATAGTTCCATTCCTTTAGTTCAACACAGTGTACAATGATTAAACTTCTCATAACTATGCTAAGTACATTTCCTGACAAGGTCAAAAAGTTACAGCCTTATCAACCCTTAATTGTTGTGGGTACTAACTATTGAAGATATAAACAGAAACGGTGCAACTTCAAGGCAAACATGGTCAATAATTGCAGTGATTGGTGGCACACTGCAACAATTCCAAGTTCGCATGTTGCTTGAAGTCATTATTCAATCTTCCTGACTGTGCAAAAGATCTTGGTCTGACAATACAAACAAGTGCGTGTCCAATTACTTACATTAGATGACATGAGATGACAAAGACCAGAGGACAAATTACACATTGAGATGTAATTGTTTTGATGGTGTTGTGTATTATATTTTCATTTTCAGTAGTGGGATTTACCTAAGGGTCAATGTATACAAACTTTGTAAGAGGCTTTTTACTTGCATGGCTGAGTTAAATTAATAATGATCAGACAATTAATAATCGTACTTAATGACTAGGAATACCACATCTCCAGGATGGCTGTCATCACCAGCTCACACTGACCATATACCTCACATAATTGGGCAGTTGTTTTGTTTGATAGTTACATCCGTCATAGTTCTTAGACACATCCTCAGCGATGTTGCTGAGTTTAACAGTCATTCAACATCATGCATCCCAGTAAACCTTACTAAAAGTTGATCAGATCTCAGCTTGCGTCCCATCTGGCATTACACTGGTCATGTGTGAATTTTTTGGAACCCACACCATTACACAGACTGACCAAGCTACATACCTATCTAATAACTCAATAAGTAACGCCCGAAGACTCTTCTATCACACCCTGTTTGCTCAACAGACAGGCATTTATCCTTCTCACCAGATCAGATCCAACTATTACTTGTTGGCTTGTATGGCCGGTTCCACTACCAGAATTCACATTCTGATTTAGGGCACCTGATCGCAACCCATCCAAACAAGTCCAACAAAGTCTAGTTTGAAGTCATCCTTACCCAGTTATTAAAGCTTGCTATCAGCTTGTACAGCCTTTTAAAGGTATAGGGGTTAAATATTGGCCCAACAGCCAAAACAAATTCCCCTATGGTTTAAAGGAAGATGGGAAACTGAACAGTGTATTAGCATGAACCAAATAATTCCAATACCAATGGAATTATAGTTATTTGACTGGGTTAAATTAGAGCAAGAAGGGTCAAAGTAAGGTTAAAATGAAGTACACATTTAATAACATTGCAAATGAATGAAATCAATTACAATGCAAACATGTTACAAAATGAAGGTTAACTCTTACCTACGCTACCATGATTATTGTAAATCAGAGAGACAGTTAGATGTGGTCAAGGGGAATGAGTACAAGGACAGGCCAGAGCTGAGGAGAAGGTCTCAGGGGATCAAGAATCCACAGAACAATGCTTCACAATTGCTTTTATACACAAGAACAACCCATCAGACCACTTCTCAACCCTTACTTATCAACGTATGACTAGCAATGCTACAGAAAGTTACACAATGGGGTGTGAGAGCCATCAAGTTGAGACCCTGTCGAGCAACTCCAGATTTGAGCATATAAGAGGTAAGGGCAGGCTTACACCCAGCCTTACAAAAGGCATGTACCCTTTCATTACAAATGGAAAGGCTAGCCTCATAGTACTCTTGCACACACAATTAGAATCCAACCTCATTGACTGGGATGTCAAACACCACTACCCCCAGCACTGGAACACAACCGCAAGTTAATAAACCAAACCATACCTCTTTATCCCCATTAACTCCCTAAACATTTAGTATTGAATTAATAACCCCTTTCAATAGAGTAACCTCGTCAATAGAATGCCTCAGATGACATCGCCCAAGACCAGTTTTGAGATGTCACAGGACTATCCAGTTAAATAGAGTCCAGTGTGCAAGTATCTGTCACACAACATATCTTCCACACAACAGAGTGGACTTGCTGACCGCTCGTGTTCCTGATTGGGGCTTTTTGCTTCAGCGCGGCTCAATGTACTGTGTGAGCTAGTCTTTCAGAGTCCACTGGACCTAACAAAGGATGGCATGCAACTGCCATTTCTCCTTTTCAGCCCCATCTTACTCGGAGGACTGCCTCAAGGATTCCCACTGTTTGTTTGTCATGCTGCGCAAGCGGTGTCCTCCAGCTTCTTTCTCTCCCCAATGGCCTGTTTGCAGTATCATCGCTGATAGATCGCCTTGTTGGAGTATGTCTCCTTCACATAGTGACATCCACATCAGCCCATCTATCAAACGTTGTTGCTGTGCAACAGCAGTTTAAAGGTTTACTTTAAAGGCTGTCGGGAAATAGATGGGGCATTTAAGCAACTGAGAACCTAGGAATAAGAGCAAACCAACATATTAATGTATATTAAAGAGTGATTGATCATCTGCATTTTCAACAAGCATATTTGATTTAAAATGTTCTGAAACCTCTTTTACTGAACTGGTCTATGAGTTAATTTGGTAATACCTTGCTTTACATGTCCAAAATTACACAGAGAAAAACATGAAAGTCCATTATAAGCACATGCATGCAAGACCAGCCCATTTGTCTACTATTTGAGTGTTATGAATCATTTAGAACTGGCCCAGTTGTAAGCTCACAGTAGGACAGAACAAACACATCCATGGGGTGTGTATGGAGCTAGTGGGCAGTTCCCATGAGGCAGTGGGGCATCCGCCGATGAGCTGTTGATGAGACACACCGCAACAGGGAGTTGCCAAGGGGATGCTAGGTACATTATTAGATCTATGTGCCAGTGGACCAGAAGTAAAGTAGAGACAATGAAAGGGCTGCTAGAAGAATGTTGTATGTGTGTTGTGCTTACAATGTTGACAGACATTGTAATCCAATAATGTCCACAGTCCCCTGGTAGAGTATATGAGACTCAATCCCGGGCGGATTACATTGAGATTTTGCACAGACCACAAAAATGTAAAAAATTCATTTTTAGGACATCTGTGATGAATAAATGTACCTCAGTCTGGTCAAAACGTCTGTTAAAGTCTAACCAGTCTCCTGACCTGACATTTCCCCATACAAGCAGATTAGTAGTGTGTTTTCAGTACCAATACAAAACCTTCTAGGTTCTGTTTGCAAAAAGATGAACTCTTTGTGTCTTTGTTTTCTTTTTCAACATGCCTAGGTAATTATGCAAAGTAAGTCCTTTCAAATGAGCCTACAATTAAAACTCAATAGGACAATCTCAATTTAGAGGAAACTACGTTGCCAGAGGCACTACATTTCCCTAAAGTCCTCTACTGGTAGCTGGATCCAATTGAAATGACCAAGACGCCAGAGTTATTCCAAAACACATGCTTTAAGCGCCCACACACGGCTTAACATCCAGAACTAGGGAGCACTTGCATTTCTGAATCCTTAAATGCCATATGGTCAATATTAGAGCAATCAACCCCAGATTTGAAACAAGAGGGAAACAACACGTATTGTATTGGTCAGGGACATTTTAGGTGTGGCCAGACCTTTCTGAATTATGGAACATGATCCTTGACCTGACTGATAAGAATGGCTGAATATATTTGTCATACACTAAAATGTATGCAAAAGCTACATCAAAAATTGAAAGAAAAATAATAATCCCTGCTCAAAAAAAAGAAAAACGGGAATTCATATTTTGAAAGTGGTTGTAAATCACTACCATTCTACCTTCACTTCCTCCGATTCTATATCATCTATTTTTATACAAGGCATTTTGTCTTGACTTGTCTTGTGCTGGTTCCTCTCTTGAGAGTCACTGCATCACATTGCTAATATGATCTCACACAATCACACCTCACACTCGCACATCGCAGTACACCTCTTGGTCACACCGGGTTGTCTTTTCACACATGCACAGGTAATAACAACCCAACCCATGGCTGCCATGGTAACATAATGATAATTCACTCCCTGCAGGAGGTGTTACTGGGGACTCTGGGAAGGCGATAGGTAGTCCATTATCTATAATTGGATATTTCATTAATTTTGTCTGAATGTGGAAATTAGGCTGGCAAAGAATATTGTGCCATCCTGGAAATGTGTCTAATTATCATTGAGCTGGAATATGATGATGATGGCCATAGCAGTCAAATTATTTTGACTATGATTTTGAATTAAACATTTGACTGTAAATAGCAATTGAAAAGCACACAGAGCATAGTAATAGAATATAAGATAACATATAGCATTCAACAGTCCTCAATAACATATCTGACACACTCTGTTCACTGAAAAGCCTTGCTTACCCAGATGCACAGTGTAGTTCAGTTTACTACTGAAACAGCATGTAATGAGTTGCTTTGTGTTGGAATTTATTCAAATGCTTAGAATTGACATAGAGTGGAAAAGTTCATCTTATTTCATGGTTCTCATCCAAATATAATTTGATGGTTTCTAATATAATTCACATGGTGTGAACATTATTACGTTGGTAGCCTCAACAAAACAGATGATAATATCTTAGTTGTTACGATGAAAATGTTGTCGGTGGAGAAAGGTTCAGACCTTGTACTGTAAAGGTCCCAAAGAAGAGCCTGCAAAATATCCAATCTGATTCTTGAAATCCCATTCCAACCTTACCCCACAAGTTTCCTATACCCAAACCATTTTTGGCAAAACAGCCAAGAAGTATAGTTTAGAGACAAAACTAAATGTATATTATAAAGCAAAAGTGCACTTTAAACTAAAAGCAGCAGAGATTCAGGCTGTCAAGAAGCCTCACTTGTAAAGGTCATTGAGTTCCCATGAGTTGACAAAATAGTTTTTTAAGTTCTGAGATGTTTTTTTAAGTCCGCAAAGCCAGCTGCACTACTACACACTAGTACACAATACTATACACTACTACACACTACTATACACTACTACCCACTACACTACTATACACACTGTTCTTGAACTGTTGCCTTTGGTACACACATTTCCATATGGTTGAAAAAAGTATTCGTTAATTATTTTGTTTCATTTATCCTTACAACACATTCACACATTCACAAACACAGTCCTCACTCTCCCAAGACAGTGCCACATGTAATCAATCAATCAATCCAACTTTATTTATATAGCGCATTTCATACCAGAAGGCAACACAATGTGCTTCACAGAAGGGAGAGGGGGGGGACTACAAACACTTATGTTTGAAACAAATTTTCCAGAAGGAAGCAAAAACCCATATCACCCATTTGGGCCGGTATAGGGGAACTGTAAAAATTCTTCCCTGACCTCTCTGAAATTAGACAATCGAGCACTCTCCTGGAGAATGTTAAGTGCCAACATATTACAAAGCACACACATAGCATGGATACATTGTACATCATGGGAAACATGACATGTTATACAAACAAAAACAAAACTAAAATTAAGTGAATAAATAAAATAAATACTACATTTTACAATTAATGGTAGGCGAATATATGTGCCTTAAGAATATATACATTACAAAACACACTAAGCATTTAGAAGCAAGCTACTGGAAAATATTGTATTAAAGAGTGGCCCATATACTAACCTGCCTAAAAGGGTCTATATTACCTGAAACACCATAGGACACAAACAGAATCCTAGAAAAACAAGTGAAATTTAAGTCAAGCTTGCAAAGCTAATTATGCAGCAGAGCTAAAGAGCTGGTGGAGATGCTACTCGCTTGTAAAGCCCACTCAGCAGCAATAATAAAGAGACAGTACAGACCACAAAGTATCCATCCATGGCTTTAAGATCCCGCTCAGCAGAATGGTGAAGAGATATGGCAGACTACGTCCCTATCTATGACGCCTTTTCTTTTCGTTTTAGGAGGCCAAATGGTTCTCTACATGGCAACTTTATCAGGTAATTGGCCCCAGTGATGTGATTTTCACAGTGTCACCTTTGCCCATGCCAGATTGCCAGGACCATTGTTTCCATTTGAACGAGCACCATGCCAAGCTACCATACAAAGACATCTCAGTTGTTCAACATAAGGTGAATGAAAAGGGAATAAGAACGTATGTGTTGAATTGACATTGCATATCAAATGTTTAACTGGAGATCTAAACCACTGTTGGTTTCTGTACATTGATTTTTATCCATGCTATACTCTAATCATGCCCCCCCCCCCCTCCCAACACACCCACAAACAGACTGCCAGTTGACTGCCATACACAGCTGTTGATCTTACTGAAAATCCTCAAAATTGGGATGGACAGGGTCCAAACAGAAACAACAATTAAAACATTAATTGTTCACCAAAATAAATCGACATTATTTGCAGTTCCACAAAGTTTCAACAGATGTTTGCATTTTGAATAGACAATCTTAAAATTTCATTTTACAAAATTGAGTTATTCAATGATTGTAATGTTCATCAACATCCAACTGCATCTATTCATTGCATGAGACAAGAAATAGCTTTGCTCTACATTGGTATATTGGCAACACAAAATCTAGTCAAGTCATTGTCAGCAAAGGCTGAAGGCAGGGGGGGAGGGGCAGGAAGGGGCCGTGGGCTTTGCAGATATCTTTGCCAGGCTTGACAAGCCTGGGGGGTTCTGGCTCAGAATCGAGTAAGCAGCTGGATTTAGACTTCCTCTATGAGTAGTAGATGTCTTTCTTTCTTTGAAGGGGAAATTTCTCGGTTGAGTCATGCTTGGATGGGAACTCCATGTGACAGGGCTGTTTAAAATATATATATATATTTACTTTACAAGTTTAGGTTGAGCAAAGGTCAGTGGGGGGTTGGGCAGCACATTTGGTGCTGCTGGGGTTTCAAACTTTTTTGTATAGTGGATATTGAAGTTATCTGACTTTTCCATTGCTTTCCAACTAAATGCGATGGCAGGGATTTCAGTCAAGAGTCAAAAAAGTGTCCTGTCGCAACAACATTGCTTGTGATATTATAAGCATGTATTGAAACAGTGGCACATCAATTTCGTTCACACTGCACAATACAAATGCCAGGTAGAATGTGTTCATTTGGCTGTCTATTTGAAACTACAATGCCAAATTGTATGCTCTCTCAGTCACTATCAGCCAAACTTTTACAATCAAGTTTTTCTGTAACACCTAGAAAACAACTACAGTAAGGTGTTCTTCAATTCTTACAGGCAGTAGATGCATTTATTGGGTTGGGAAAGAATAAAGCCTTTTTCTTTTTTGTGTCAGTGGATCGGTGCAGAAGTCTACTGGAGAGAAACAGTATGTCACGATCTGGGTGTAGGATGTTGTGGTTCGATGAGTCAAGACATACTGTTGATTCATGTTCCATGAAAGTGAACATGCATTGTACAGTTACACACTAATTAAACTAAATAACATTGACACACCATGCCCAGAAGTAGGCTGTTCCTTCTATCCATTAATTTCTGTTCTCACCAATTTAAGCTTTGGTACAACTGTTAGATATATGCTTACATACCATGCTTCCATAACCTGTAACTGTAAGTGAAACCAAAAAATGCTATTATATAGATTTCCTCCAACTGAGACCTCATGGATAAGGAGCCACAGGGGAAGTAAAAACAACAACAAAAAACAAGGAAATATTATGGAAACACAGCACCATTCACAGTATTTTATCTCTTCCCATGTTTAGATGCTAGAGTGACTAGTACTAAAAGCGTAGTTATACATAATTCATCATCTCTTTTAGCATTCTGAATGCTAGGTCAGTTATTTTGGTTAGGGACAAAGAGGGGTAGAAAGATAGTCAGTGGATGGTTGGGGGTTTAGCTTATGGATCACAGTCAGTGTTCCACAACACTGAGCAGCATATTCACTTAAGGGGCTTCTAAACCTGCCATGTGCCATCGTCTGATGTAAAAACTGTAACGGGGTACAAGGGTGGGTTGGGGGGACACACAGAGAGTAAGAGAGGGCAAACACACACAACAGAAATCAAGAACTGTAAAGGTTTGGAGACATCGAGAGAGAATGAGCAAGAGAGAGAAAGGGAGAGAAAGAAAGAACGAGGCTGAGAGAGAGAGATGAAAGATGGGATGAATGAGGAGGGAAAGAGATAAATGAGATGCTTTGTTAAGATAACAAAGCTGGGCACATACTCTGAAGCGGTGGGAGATGTTTGTTTTTGCTTGGGCAATACTGTTTCCCGCTGTCCCTTTTTTATTTGAGAGAGATGCTGGGTAAAGGTTTTAATGATTGAGTCAGTGTATTTCAGAAAGCTCAAGCACAATGACCCCCAATGCAACCATGTGACTTGAGTATTCTGGTTCCAACTGCCTTCAGCCTCCTAAATTTATGGATGTGAGTTCACAGTTGCGTACACAGGAAGCTGGGTAATAAGTGTATTCCTTTCAGATTCTGATGCGAGCTGTCTCCGATTTACAGGACGTGCGCCCAATGCTAACTTATGTGAATTGTCAATATTGCTGCCTACAAAGTCAGCATATTGACAATCCAACCCCTGAGATTAACATTCTTGTCTCAAAATAGGATTGTCACTCAACTTTCACTGACTAGTGAAGGGAGATGCAGAGAATTCAGGCAAGATTGCCATAATGTCAAAATGTGAAATCTGACACACACCAAATGCACCTTCAACACAACCATGCACACCAATAAAAAAGCACATTTTGACTCGAAAACACAAGTTAATGGCAATCATTTTGGCTCCTGTCTACTGCTTCTAATGCCTGCCTGGCTTGGGTGCATGTTGGCTCAGTCACAAGAGTCTACACTGAAAATGTGTTTCGGAAAGTCATCTGTTCAAAGAGAAAAAAATACCACTACACTTTGAAGTTCCATCAGGCGAGCCGTTCTGTACTTAACACGTGGAAATGTGCTCTATTTATGGTAGAGATACACTTGCACCCCTCCTCGCATTTCTAATTAGGTTTCCTCTGGACCCCCCTGCCCTGCAGCCAGCACCTTCCTCTCACCATTTCAAAATTCTCCTCTGAGACTCTGTCAATGCATAATCCTCCGGGCCAAAAGCTTGGGGATTTGGTGTAAAGAAAGCGAGTGAGAGAGAAACAGAGAGATAGAGAAAGAGGGTGGGTGAGAGATACGGGGATTGGCACCACCTTGTCACACACAGAGTCCAAACACTCAAAAATACTTCAGTGAGTTTCAAAAAGGTTACATTTGGGGAAAATCATGTCCCTAAGCAGGAAGTTGTGTCTTTATGTTTGATTATGTAATTCATTTCTCAATAACATTATTATTTTTATTTGAGGAAACCTTGCATTGGAAATCATGTCTTACCTATATAACCAAACTAGCAATGTGCAGAGAAATAAACTCATCCATGCACACTGACTGTAAGAAGCGCAAACAATTTGACCTCTTTAAAAACCTCCTTTCTGTTCTAAAAAGGCCACATTTTACAGTTGTATACAATCCTTCTCACTATTCTTTTTTGTGTGTGTGTTTTTTAACCATTTTAAAGTTGTAGTAATGGTTCTGTTTCTCAGTTTTGTATGAGAGCTTATTCTATACATTCTTTATTTAGCAAAAGAATATACCTGAGGTCCCTGAAAGTCCAGAAAGTAAGACCAATGTATGTTTGAGAGAGAGATTGGGCTTAGCAACATAGCCATTTCCAAAGTTTCATCTGGGGGGACTATTAAGATCCAATCGAAGTCGAAAAAGGCTCAGCATGTGATGGTATTGATGTCAAGACCTCTTCGTAATGGACTCCACTGCAGAGAAAAACTATGGAAGGACCCCCGTGTCCCTTTTCAAACCAAGGTCATTCTAAAACTGGCTTTATAATTGGCAGGTGGGTTCTCCATTTTCAGAAGGTTTCGTAGGCTGTGGGAGAGCGGGGTTGGAGGAGTGTGTATGTGTGGAGGGGGGGGGGGATTGATACCTCAATGTCACTCATATGCACACTTTTGGAACAATCTCTTGGGCTCTCATTCTCACACGCACATATATTTTATATATAGGCCGATATACCAGGGAACGTGACATGTGATAGCTTGGAGGACATCCCTCAATGATCCCACTGCAGAAATGTATATGACAGTAAAATACAGAGGCAGAGGCAGAATTTTGCAGAACATTGCATAATATCTATTCATCACTGTGGATGCCTGCATTTATGCTTCAACAAAGAGATGACCTAATTTAGAACAATTGCACATGTTATTATTTACATCTAATTGAAATGTAAAAATAGTATTACAACTGTAAATCATAAATATAGTTATACCAAAATTTTAGAGAGAGAAAGACAAAAAGACAAAGAGAGAGAGAGAAAGAGAGAGAGAGAAGGTGAGGGAGGTATCGTCCAATTACAATACGTCCTATTAATGCCAGGGACGACATGAGAGGCTCCAAACTGATGCCCATGGATGCCAAGGACAAGGATTTTAGTATGAGAGGTAGAACAGACCCAGATGGTACTAGCAATCCCCTTGGGAAAGGAATTAAAAATGAAATGTGCCTCAGCATTTTGTAGCCCCTCCTCCTCTCTTCTCCTTTCCTCTCCTCTCCATGTATCTCCTCTCCCCCTCCCCCATCAAGAGCTGTGTAAATGTGCATGAACAAGGTTACTGAATATGTTGATAATGGCCATGTTGATATTTTTATTTAGCTGAATCATTTTGCCTGTGCAATATTTTACTGTACTTCATCCATGAAGGGGTACTGTATTGTAATCATTGAGCAATTTATGAGTAAGATCAAAATACATTTCCCAAAGACACAAACAGAATTTAAATTCCATGCTAGTTTGTGTCCAGCCATCGGCCATACAGACCAGGAAATCATGAAGTGCAAACCAAGTCAATCTGTTTCATTGGACAGAAAACTGCAAACTATAAACCATATTACCGTAATGGTTGTGTGGAGAGTAATTACTTTATACTATGTATAACTACACCACGTGCTTTCTATGAAACAGATGTTAATCCAGGCTAAGAGGGTCCAGTCATATTTTGCTCAATCTGTTACCCACAACCACATTGTTCACCTTGGAGACCCCATCAAGAATTACACAATCCAATTGTGCTCATGACATCTACTATAAAAAATGATAATCCAATGACTATTCTTAGATGCATGCTTTAAAATATATACACATAATTGTTATTTGATATAATGATACACAAACTGCTAATAGAACTGATAAATCAACATCCTATACCTATTGAAAGACCTCACTTTAACCATTTATAACAGCAAAAGCAGCATGCAAGCAAAAAGAAAGTAAAGAAACACTATCTCCTTCCTCTCTCTCCTTCCCTTTTGGACCCATGTAAGTATATGCATTGCATAAGTAGCACTCTGGTTGTTTGCTTTATGCCTGCAAAATACTGCTATGAGATCAGCAAGAGAATAAGATGTGAGCATGTACCTATCTTTTTGTTTTTAATGTGAACTGTCAATGTAATGATCTTATAAATCATACGCAGTGTCACAAAAATGTAAGACACTTGGACTACTTTGTCTTCGTTGGGCCAACTGCAAGAAGAAAAAAACAATTGTATCCCTACATTCTCCGACAGTATTTTCTGAAGGCTTTTTTGTGAACCATTAATTTAGTAATTCCCCAAAGTACCAAGTAGACCATGTCACTTCCACCTATACATGAAAACATTCTACTTTGAAACCTGTGATACAATAAACAGATCAATCCGCTTGATTGCTAAAAACTGGTGACATTCAATCTAAAGGTCACATCTAAAGATTGCTAGGGTACACAATTTGTGTCCATAGATAGCACAAAACAACACTAAAGAATACCTTGTAGATAGACACATGTGGAAGACAGACAAGAGGCATGAGATAAAATAGAAGAGATTTGTTCTCATTTTGGAATGGAGCTCATTTTGGAATGGAGGGGTGCACAAAGTAGCATGGTCAAAAATTCCCAAAGGAAAACTGCGTATACTTGAAGAAGGACATGAGGTAAATGCCAAAGAAAACCTGTCAGAGACTGCCTGACAACTGCTGAGGGCTGCCTGACCTACATACGTACAAACAGCGACACAGACAATATATCCCAGGGATGTGCTGAAGAAGCTACATCTTCAACGTCCAGCATCTGTTATCCCAGTAAGCGCTCATCCATACCAGGAAAGCGCTTTACTTTGCAACAACAGCAAAGCGACAGGAGCTACTCACCCATCAACACAAAGCAATTTTTAAAATCCCATAATCCTCCACTTCTCTTCAATCGAGGGGCACTTCAACAGGTCATATTCCAGTGTACCTTATAATTTTAACCTTTTACCTGGGGGTATTCATGCTCAGAGCTGCTTTTGTGGAATAAATTCCAAATTCTATTTTCAAAAATAGATCATCAAATCTCTAAATACACTTTTGACTGTTAATAGCAGATTGTCACAGGTAGAAAATATCTGAAGCATTATAGCCATACAAATTTAACAGCAACATGGTTATGACTCTGTCCTGCTTAAGATATGTTCCAATAAGAGGTTCAACCACCCCAAGGCAGTGTAACAACAAACAGGGTCACCAAGGACAGACAGGGTTATCTATTGCCACAGTATGCATGTCCACAAGTTTGTGGAGACTAGTGTGGGATAAATCAAGGACTACTTGATTACCATGTGCTTATATTGATCACAAATAGTAGATCAGCTGTTGCCTTTGTTCATAATGTTGTTATGTATCTTATTATCCATTTCTATTCAGGTTTTCCTACTGTAAGCTTCTGTATAATATGTGTATGACAGTTATCACCCTGAGTGTAGGACAAACACCTGCTGGTGCAACTGTATATTTGTATGGTCATTATTCTTGTCTCGTCAAGTTGTGAGTTCACTCCGTCCAATCAACTGGTTGTCTAATACTTACATACCCGGAACCTGAACTTGAAATCACACAGTTATATTGGAGACTGACAACAATTCATTCCATTCCATACAACCATTTAGAAGAAGTGTGGGGTGGAGGCATGGAAGTGGAGGGAGGGGGCGGGGGGCCGGGGAGCCCCTGTTAAGATAAACTGGCGATCTCAGTGCCAGAAGGGGTCACTCTGACACCATCTATATGGTGCCCAGGGCTGGCCGCTAACAACATTTTGATAATCCAAGGGTTAGGGTTTAGTTGTAATCCATATAAATTCGGATTCAAGTAACTGTGTAGAAGATTGGACACAAACAATTGTGTTATGTAGTTTAAATTTGAGTTTGAATTTATGTTCAAATTGTTGATGCTGAACCAAAAGTGTGTGGTCTCCATACATAAAATTGAGAATGGGATAATGTCTACTACAAATCAGATTGAGGAACAGTATGCTTCATGAGCTATATACATTACAGGAAAATATTGTCTTATCAAGATATTAATGAGCATGTCACTAAGTTGTTTACGTATTTAATCTATCTTGTTTTTGCAAAATGTAGAAGTCTGTGTCCAGCAGACGTTTGTATAATACTATTAAACAGTAAACAATACATACTGTTTGCTTTGCATTGGACTTTCAGTAATGAACCGCCATCTTAAAATAATTCCATTCCAGTATGCACTCCAGTTTACTCACCATGACCATGGTGAGTAAACCTAGACTTCGGAAGACTACGGAATAGTTTCCTTACATTACACTTGCCATACACTCCAACTTGGAGAAAGAGACACTGTAAAAGGCCCCCTCACAGAAAAGCCCCCTGAGATACAATAGTTTCACTTTTTCCACACAGCACTATAGTCGTTCCCTTAGGCGGGATTCATGAAACATTAATGTCATCATGATGTCGCCCACCTGCTTTCCACAGACTAATAAGTGACTCACCTAGGGTAATTAGGCAACTGTTGCATTGCATTATCTTCAGCATTACATGGTTCCGGTCTGAGCAACTAACTACGTTCGAAGATGGCATCTGTTCCAATTGGATGATGTACAGTTCTCTATGACCTGGGTTTGTGCTTTCAGGACTTTCAGGTCTGTCTCAAGAAACAGCCGGCTACGGATGGCTTATGCATAATTCAATACTTACGACTGTTATTTTATGGGAAGTATGTTACTGAATCACGTGACACTGTATGCTGTGACCTGGTTCTGTATTTTTTTTAACTGGCCTACAGAGGGTTACGAAGTGTCCAAATGGGGATTTCTTTTTAAATCTCCATAAAAAACGCCTAGAAAGTTGTACTGTGCAGCTTCAGCTGTGCTACCATAAGGAAACATACTTTGCAAACCTGCAGATGTTTGTCAGACAGACCTGTCTCACCAAAGCTGTCACTTCCTTAGATGTGCTTCATTGGGACTGGATTTGAGACTACATCCATACATCTTCAAACAACATGTTTGATCCAGATGTTTATGTTTAGTTTATCTTTCTCATCAGTTGTTATTTTTGGCATGTGCCCTGAGTTCTTCCTGTGGTTGGATAGCTTGCATACATGTGGTTACCATATACATCTTGTGTCACACCCCTAACAAAATCTTGTTTTACATCCCTGCTCACATTGTTCATATGTAGGTGCTGGAAGTAAAGATAATAATAATACTAATGTAAATATAGCTTTCATAGCTTTCATCCATACAAAAACACAGTAGAGGGGATCTGATCCTATGACATCTTAATAGACGTAGCCATACCTTTGATAGCTATACCCTCTCGTAGAAAAGTTTTTCAATAATCAGAATTCAAACAATAATTCTCCTCTTTAGGTTGGCACCTCAAACAAGGATTATGCTGTTATAAATTCTACCACTCTATCCCAGGGTAATAGTCTGTTTACAACATTGTTTCCAACATTGTTGGAAAGAGGAAGATTCTTTGCAAGGTATTATAGGTGTTTAATGAATATGTGAATATGTTCATTGTCTGGCTGTGAATTGCAACTGGGTTTGCACCAACACAAGCTGATTTCTTATTGTTAATGAGAGAGTTAGAATTATACCCCATCAATTGCAATTACACAGACAGTTTCTTAACCTGCCCATAATTTAACTTTTATTTGCAAACTATGTAAAGGCTCTATTATAAGATTAGTTGATACTAATGCATTAAAAAAGATCATCAAATGTCAAATATCCTTAAGATATCCAATTGACTTATTAGTTACAATCTAATTGTTCAGTTGCACAATCACTATGACAAAAATAGTAAATATTGTATTGCTTTGAACATACATAATGAACAGTAACCAGTATGATAAATAATTGAAGGTTACATAGATACATACATAGATGCACCCATGTACAATAGATCATTAATGGCACAGGAAAGGCCCATCCAGTTCTTTCACATGACCGACTAGTACGTTTGCTTATGCAAATGATCTTCACTGTGAATGCACAGTGAATCTCGTTTCACAAGAAATGAGAACTGAGAAGAATAGAACAGAACAGAACTAAAAGAGGAGGAAAAAATGCTTACAAAATAAGAAAGGGAATAAATAGAAAATGCTAATGATTTAGGATGGAAGGTTGAGAAAAAAAATCAAGCATGCCACCAAAAGGTCAGCTCTGGAAGCCACTGTGCATAGGCAACATTTATAAATCAGCTATTTATTTTCTTCTTATCCTCATCAAGCCAAGAAAGCAGTGACAAGTAGACAAAGAGGAGTACTTAGAGGGGAGCATCCGAGGAAGGGAAGCCATTGCAGGGCCCCACTGTGTGGCTGGAATGCCACTAGCCCAATAAACAGACATGGTATGAAGGAAGGAAGAAGATACATTAAATATTGATCCCATGGCAACACGGCACAGCAGCCCTGCAATGTTCCTGACTATTGCCCTGTTCTTGAACAACATGGGGTCCCACAAGATCCACTCTCTACAGTATTTTTTGCTGCCTGTGCCCTAAATCAAACACGGCAATACCAACTGTTTTGTAATTCATGCTAAAAGAAGGCTTTATAGACGGTTTGGTTTGAGACCGAAAATGTTTGGTATTGATTTCCATATGAGGATAGGAATGTGTGATGTTTAATCTAGCAAGTACTGACAGGAATGACAGGCAGAACATGGCCGATGGCTCCTGTGCCGTCAATCATGTTGACTGTCTGCTCAGCCAGTCCTTCTCTTAATTCAAACTGGTTGAATGAGAAATTGTCAAGAATATTTTTCATGCAATTTTAGCATGTAGTTTTTCTATTTTGGAATAAGCTCTATTATTTTACTTTTAATTTTTTTTGTAATGTATTTACTTCCGCTGCTGCAAACCATACAAATTAATACAATTTTACAATTTACTGGAAGATTACTGTATAAAAAGGGGTAAAAAGGGTACTAATATTTTTGGCTATAACTGTAGTCTCGTATTTAAGTAGTTTTAAGATGGTCAATGTTTCAAAGCAACCAGACGTCTTTACTGTGGATTTTCTGGTAGTTCCCCAAGAGATACATTTTAGAAATGAATGGACATATATGGACGCACACACACACACACACACAAACACACACAAGGTTGAGAGATGTTTCTATCATCAACCTTGTCATTGATGACCTCTACCACACAATTTCTCTCCTACTCTATCATCTCAGTATTCCATACAACTGCTGTCTAAAAATAACAAAGGTGTAACTACTCTCAACCCTCTTTTCTTGACCATCACTTAGGAAAAGAAACAGACTGAGGTCATTCTGGTCTGTTTGTCCCCTCTCCCTTCGTTATTTTTGGGATGTTTATCCCTTTAAGCTGTGTGACATAAAAGCCAATGTGCTCAGACATTGCTCAAAGATGTCAGTGAACTATTCTTTCCAGACAAAGTTTTTTTTTTTTGTCATTTGCTTTTAGCAAATGACCTTTGCCAAACAAACTATCTGAAGTTGCTACATTTATTAGATCTGACATTGTTCCTTATTGAAAAACAAGAGTTGTGCTTTATAGCATCCTGGCAGGAAATTTTAAAGAAACCTAAGTACATGCCTAAATTCATATGTGACTGACATATTATATTCACATACTGATCATTGGTACTTGTTCTGGTACAATAAAGTACAGTAAGCAACTAACTTTCCCATGAGAATCCCAGGTTCCATTCTTGGGTGATGCAGTAACACAAAAGCTTGTGATGATGTTGACAGTAAATGAAGATAAAGTTACCTACATCATATGAAGGTAATACTGTAAAAACATTTTGAACAACATAAGTTTAGGAATAGATTTGTCAGAGCTTTGCAATTCAAATTTCTTCAGCCAACGTTATTACATTTAAAAACAACTTACTTTCAGGGGTTACAGATAGTATGCATAGTCATACAGTATGAGCACACACTAGGAATGGAAATGAACATGGGTAAAAAGAGCATCAATACAATATGTTATGATACAGTAAGAGAAAATCATATTTTACCAAGAGATTGTCAGAGGAAAGGGATTCAATTATATGTTTACGTAATTGTACTAGTAGTTAGTTTCACATATAAATTGTATGAATACCAGCATTGCATAACAGTGGAAGCCCAGCTGTCTGCTTTATGTGTTGCCCACAGTTAGTTTACGGAGATCACAGATGCATACACTCACAACAGACACCTAGAGGAATGAAATCATGCAGTAGGCTTGTTTGATATTGTTTGTAGAGTTCTGAAAGATTGTGTATTTCCTGATTCATTCACAATCACAATACTTTATTAAATGATTATAAAGGACAAACAGTAGTCTACTGGTAGTACAATGACCATGTCAATACATAACTATAACATTTAGAGTCAAAAGCAGCAGGATCAACAAGAGGGTGCAATATCTCAGTCAAAACTCCTCCAAGAAACAAAAACATAGGGTACTCAAATCCATGTTCTAGCCTACTTTGTTAACTGACGGAACACTGCTGACAAAAAGAAAAAGTTGAAAGCAAAAGCTTGAAAATGACACACATTGCTGAACCATGAAATAATACAAAAAGCTTTTCTGAGTGTAATACAAGTTCCAAAGCAGCTAAAGTACATTTCCAATTTTGGAATAGTTCAATCCCACGCTTAATCTTTGATGATATAACAATTCTGTGCAGTTCTCAGTAGAATAGAAGATTCCTGGAAGTGCCTCCCACGAGATTTTTCAAACTCCAGTCATCTGGTTTTATTTTTGCTTTTGGTGACTACATAAATCTCTCAAACTGTGTATTTACATGTACCATATTTCTTCGATTAAACGCTGCCGCGTTTATTACACAATGTTCATTTTTGGTGCAGCGTTTAAACGAGGGCGGCGTTTAATTAGTAAGAGAGATTTAGTGAATCATAGCTGCAGTGTGTCTACATTGTGTAGAAATCTGAAGCAGGCCCACTCAGTAAACGGCGCGCGGCCCACTCAAAACACGGCGCGTTGTCCACTCAATGCATCGCACGTATCGACCAGTCATTGGCCTACTTGGAAAGATACCCATACACTTAGCATTATTTTGGATGATTACAAAGAAATTACATTATATGTTTAATATCTCACGTTAAACTTCCGAAGTCCGTGAGAACACATTTCAGAAGACACGTCTGAAAATTTTCGAAAAATCGGCACCATGAGTGTGAATACAGATCGTGAGGAGCAGTATAAAACTTAGTGTTTCTGGACTTCAAAAGGTCTTAGAGCGATTTATATGTATTCAAACTGTGACATGTGAAATAATTTGAGATGCTGGCGATGTCAGAGGGCCAGTTGGTAATGGAAAAGGGACGGTTTTTTGGACCATTCCAACCCCGTCTGCCCACCGGGGATTCTCCCGCCAATTCAGAAATAAAAACAGCGCTATCTGGAATTACAATTCAAGCATCCTATACACACACCATCAAAACCTTCCTCAGTTTACGCTGTCCACAGTGTAACCTTTAGGAAAAGCTGGAATATATGGCTTCTGTCATGTTCTGTCCAGGCAGATCGCTATAGACATTTATTCATTTAGCATACGCTCTTATCCAGAGCGACTATAGGATCTTAAATGATTTCTTTTTGAGATTGACATCATTCAGAGCCAATTTAAATAGGGGGGCACCTGAGAACCAATCAGATTCCATTGGCTCCGGCCCTGTTTCAAACAGAAACCTGTGCAGAAAGCACTCACCAGCAACCGATCTGTAGCACGCAAACATGGGGTTGATGTAAGGCGAATTCGCGAGTGGGGAAGTCAGCTTTAGTTCCCTAGGCTACGCTTGTGATTTACTTGTGTAAATACTGTGTTTTAATTCAACTAATTAAAAAGTTTTCTGATTGTTTTGGCGCAGCTTTTAATCGAGGGCGGCGTTTATTACACAATGCTCATTTTTGGTGCAGCGTTTATTCGAGGGCAGCGTTTATTTGAGGGTGGCGTTTGATCGAAGAAATACGGTATACATTTACTAAAATGTAAATGTTTTGATACAATGAAGATCTTTAAAGATCCTGTAAAGTGGAATTGAAAATTAGTTTTACTGTCACGTAGATCGGTCGGGTTTTGGCTCCGCCTATCCAAACCTGAGCTGAATACGGAAGAGAAGCTGTTCAACGGTCTACTCCAGATTTCAGTGCGACAAAGTTTTTGCTCTTTGTACATGCTTTCAGGAACTTATTTCACACGTAATGTACTGAGAAGAAAATCATGAAATTTGCTTTACAGGATCTTTATGTCAAGTTTGAGTCTGAAGGACAGAAGTGACCGAGAGGTGCATAGTTGGGCAGGAAGATCATTTATTTTCCATTCACAGGGGAGCAAGAACCAGTGAGTGGAATCTCTTCTTTCTGGACATAGGGATCACAAGACATGACGTTGCAGAGCGAAGCACGCCAGCCAGGGCACAGGGCAGTATGATGTCCTGGAAGTATGCAGGGGCCATTTTATTTGCATCAAACAAAACATAGTGTTGGGTGTTTGGGACAATCCATCCCAAGTTACCAATCATGCGTCACCTGTCTTAATTTCATCATCCCAACAAAGGAATTTCAAACACATTCTTGTGTAAATTCATCAATATGTGTGATCTTTTTTTATCTTAATTTTTCATTTGTACCAGTTTTAATATTTACTTTTGTGAGATTTTCTATGGGTACAGTATCTGAACGCCTGTGTGTGGGTGCGCATGATGTACGTGATGCCTAGGTGATGTGAGAAGGCTGTGTGGCAACTTCTCTTTCGATTACATGGCATGTTGGCACCGTAACCAGGTCACCCGCAGAATATGACAAACAAAGTTACTGTACAGGGAGTCACTGGAGAGCTTGGATTACACTCCTAAATTCCAACTTCTGGAATCAACACAATCTAGGTTACTCATCCGGGACATGCACAGGCTATGGCTAAGGTTGCCTGGGCAACTGCCCTTTTGCCCTCCTCGAGTCAAAGTGCCCTTCCGAGGAAAATAGATAAATAATAGTGAATTTAAACAGCTGCAGAATCTCATGTAGACCTAGATTTAAAAAATTGCCACCCGAAACATTTCAGAAAGTAGCCTTATTCACTTCCAATCGATAAGACTATGGGCAACGAAAGTGGAAGTCACAAGGGGGAGGGGGTATGCCCCCTTCTCTGTTTACTCTGCGGTGCTGCACGCGACCGCCACCTGAGCCTGCATTTTCTTGCACTTAAGAGACGGGTACGGTTGTTTTATTCTGTGCCAATAAAAAACTGCTTTGACGTTGTCAGAAAAAGTCAGTTTTAAGTTGTAGAAATGTATAACAAACAAACAATCATCAAGTTTTATGAAATCAATTAAAATCTTCATAAATCCAGGCTCAGTTTGCGACGTTTAGCCTAAATAATCCGACGGCCGGCTTGCCTACCAGACAACCAGCCCGTGCTAATTTTTAGGTAGGAAAACAAAGCTACATTTTGTTTCAACAAGAAGAATAAATGATGGAAGTAATGCATGACATTAATTATTATCATTAGTAGGCAGGCTATTTTTTTCTTTTTTTGAGGGGGGTTGGGGGGGTGCCCTTTTTTCAGGCCAGGGCAACTGCTCTTCAAATATTCTGTGCACGTCCCTGTTACTCACACTCAATTCTGTGTAAAAAAAAAACACGATACTGTGTAATCCTGAATGAAATACATCAAGTATTTAACTACAGTGAAATAAGTTCCTAAGCTTTTTTGCAGAAAATTTATCTATAGAATTTTTTTTTTTTTTTACGAGACGAGAGTCGAGACTTACTAATGGATTGTGCAATGAATGTTATAGGTAGCTAGAGCTACTAGGGCTGGAAAGCAAATGTCCCTGTAATCTAAAATCAGAGCAACGTAGTATGTGACGAATCCCGTAGGAAGGACAGCAAAAACATATTTTTGATCGACAAATGCCTTGATCGCGTTTCTCTGTACCTCTTTCAAAATGAATGCGCTGTCGATCTTCTTCTGTCTTCTAAAACCGACTCGATTGCAGAATCTACACATCTCAGCTCTCCAGCGGCAGCCATGTTTGTTGAAAACAAATTCAACCCAAGTGCTCTTTGGTGACATGGTTGATTACGTTACTGTTGATCATCTGTCCATCATCGTATAAAGCCTGCCCTGACAATTTGATTGGTACGAACAGCTCTTGTTCGGGCATAGTTGCGCCCCAACGGAGCAATGCCAGACCGAACTAAACAACAACATTAACTTGCAGGAAATACAACTGAAACTGCTGTTACAAAACAATACGTCCATTTTGATTTCAAAATCAAATCTTTGGTTTGTTTCTTTTCTTCTCCAATTTCCCACAGTGACTTCAGACAGTAAGAGGAGGTTTGCATTCAAATGCTAGACACAGTACCAGATGTTTTTCATCAAATAAAACAGATGAGGTGCAGACACACCTCCTAAGCCTTTCATATTTCCAAGGCATTCACTGTACTCACATAAACGGTATCAGTTACTAACAACCACTGTCAGACAAGGAATTACATCATACTCACAGGCACTAATCTGCATTGTGATTGTTTTAAGGATTCTCCACTCTTATTCTCAGAGATAAAAGCTGAAAATCTACGCCTTAGAGAATCCATTGGATATTTTTCAGTGACAGCTGGACTGGTGCTGCTATGTGCTGCGGTTGTCTGTCTCTAATTTTAAATATACCTTGTATGCAGAGAAATGTGTTTACTGAAAACTCCACGTAAATTAGCATTTGTATTTATCCAACTTAAAAGTATAATAAATAAGACACATTGTATGTAGCAACAAATGTTGCTATTTTCAACTGAAATAACTGGGAACCCTTTACGAATGAATGTCTATGTCATCAGATTTTTGGTGACCTTCCTGTGAACTTTCCTAAAGGGAGCGAGTTTTTTAAAAATAATGAGGTGTATCATGTGACATGTTTGCATGCACATCCGTACATCCACACGCAGGCCCTCCACACACACAAACACTCTACAGTAAGTGCTGACAAACTACATTAATTGGGGCTTATTGCATCGCTTAAATTCTTGCTTAATACACAAATGCATTTTAAATGTAAGCATGGGAGGCCAACTGGAGTGAAACTAATAGTGGCCTCCAGTTGGCTTAGTTTAACTCAGGGGCGAATCTAGGATCCCCACTTTTGGGGGGGGCTAAGCCCCTAGATAAAACCTATTATTTTCCCTGTGACCCAGCAAAACTAGGGGGGTCTGGGGTCATGTTCCCCCAGAAGACATTTTTGAAAATATCCTTTTAAATAGTGTCCCCTAGTGGGTTTTAGGAAGAGAAATGAACAAATTTAGATTTAAAATATGAAGAAAAAAATATATAATAATTTGGGGGGGCTAATGAAACTTCTGGGGCTCCAGCCCCTCCAAAATAGGGCTAGATACGCCCATGGTTTAACTTGTAAACATGTTACACTGTAGCATTGCACTTCCACAGCCCCCATGTAAAGATTTAATTCATAAAATGATTATTTTAACAATCCCCTTGGGCACTGCAAAAACTTTATTGATAATTTTTGGGGGACATTTCAAGTAAATAGTACCAAATCGTGAGATTTAGGAAAAGTAGCCTCTGTATCAGGAATGTACATTGTAGAATATATCAGCAATGTGATCAAGATACCATTCCTTCGTATGTCTATGCATCTCTGAATGGCTGACTAATACTATCGACCCAAAATTGACCCAAATCTGCATGTATGTGCAAATTGTAAAACTGTATGTAAAACTACTGTGTGACTACTGTGCACTTTTTTTTTTACATTGTGTATTTTTTTATTTTCATAATCGGTGCCCGTTGATGCAATTATAAAAGCAATATAGTCCTTGAGTTGCAACACAATGCAATTCTACTCTCTCTACTCTATCTTCACCAAACATGGAAACCATTACTTAATGTCTATATAGCATTAAAGCCAAGGGGTGAACAACCTGGACATTTGTCTTCAACCATGTACATATGTATGTATATTTACATAAACCTTCCAGTCCACTCCAGTTGACCCATAACGTAAAATCCAATACTGTCCACTTCAGTCAAAATGGAATCCCTTTCATAAATATAATTTCTACATTGACTTCACATCACAATGACTGACAATATCTCACATCTCTCTAAACTCTTAACAGGACTCTCCATGTTTCTTGGTTTGTATCCAGGAGAGTTTACAATGCCAGAACTGCTACTCTGCTAACCTTCTTAACCCTCCTGTTGTGTTCGTTTCTTGTTCACTACTTTTGTGTTCCCGGTCAAAAGTGACTGCCCCATTATAGCTGACTATAATTCCATAATAATACGTATATTATCAACTAATGTTATGTTACATCTTTTTAGCAACTTAAGTTCTTGCAAACATTACAAGTATTAAACTTCTGTTTGCCATTTATGGCCTGTAGGCCTCATTGACACAAGCGTATGCAACTCGTTTTTGAGTGAAAGAAGCATAATATATGCATTATTTTGAATATGTACGCTTGGATGTTGGTCCGGTCTATCTCCTTCCAGTTGTCTTTGTAAACACATCTAACCTCCAAGTTAGTCATGTTTATGACTATGGGTTCAATGGACTCTGTCAGGAACAGGTAGCAGGATTTTATGTTACCAACCTGGGAGATGGCATATCTGGTTGGCCCTGGGGTCATCCTGATGACATTTTCAGTCAACAGTCGACTTCTCCACTCAAGTGGTGATGAAGAACAAACCACAAACTCCCATTCTTGGACAGGAATGTCACAACAACCTTAGCAGGGCCCTCTTCCTCATCACTAGATTGTGTAACATCGGTTGTCTCTTTTTCTGGATCATATTCTGTGTGTGTATGTATGTGTGTGCATATGTGTACTCAAACACGTGCATGTTGGGTCTGGGAGGTTAAGTGTGTCTATCTGTTGTATGGGTGTGTGCCTGAACAAAATTTTATCAAAAACCATTTTTTGAATGACCGGTCATTTTTGACCGGGAACACCAAAGGTGTACAAAAGTTAAATAAAACACCCAATTTTTTATGAAATTCAGAAATATTTTTTGGGGCTGTTTATATACCCTGTCTGGACAAAGTCGTGGAACCTTATGGCAATCAGAATAAATTAACTACATTGTTTTAGGGAGAAAACTAGTAAATCGGTCACTTTTGACCGGAACACAACAGGAGGGCAGACAGATGTCATCTCTGGGACACCTCTGGGACCTGTTTGAAGATATGGGTGGCATCGCATTGCTGGTGTCCAAACAGCACTAACTCCTCACTGTCCCTTCTGCCCAACCCAGATGTTGTCCTTCTCAGATTCTGGGCAAATTTGATGAAATCTAAATCAAGATCAAAATCAATATATCTTAAGTTTGACTAATATATTGGTTTCTAAGTGAGAGACACTTAATTTAACCTATTGGAATGCAACGTTGCTTCTAATGATCATCTTGTTCAATTAAAAAATTACATAAAAAATATGTTTATTTATAGAACAATTTTTCTTTTATTGTCTATATTGAACACATCTTTCAAAGATTACTGAACAAATACTGTAATTGCAGCTGTAATCCCTGTGTCACCTCTCAGTACGAACCCAGACCTACCATTCAAAACCTCCAAAGTTGGTTTTCTCTGCCAAAGAAAAATCTGTATAATTATTTTGATTGAAATTATGTAGACAATGACTCACCCCTTCCTGGTCTCTTGCTACCACTTCCTCAGTATCCACTAACGGTGTGAAAGCAGGAAGGTCAGAGAGCTATTTTTTTCTCACAGAGAAAACAGATATAAAAAACAGCTGTTATACAGAAAAGCAGGTGGATGAATACAAAAGGCAGGTCTTGAATGTGAATATTATGGTCTCAGGACAGGACAGAAAATACAGTGGAAGGGGACATACATGCAAGACTGCAATACAAGAATCAAGAAACATCTAACTTTTTAGTAATATTAAGATAACAATGGATGTTATAATATACATTAATAAGATAATAAGGTAAAAAAAAGTTAAGACTTGACCTACTGATTAGAAATAACACGTTAATGGTCAATCGTTCAATTTCTCAGACATTGTGAAACAGAAGTGTGCATTTACAACATACACTCAATGGACCATGCTGGAGGCAGTGCCTGGCCTCTGTAACCGGACATCTAGTAGACATTTTAAAATCCATGGCAAAAAAGGACAAGAAACATGTAATACAAACAAAATGCAGAGATGAATGCTTACAATTGGCATACAAGACCTAAATAATATTCATTGTATGGTTGGAAGAATCAATTCATGTTTTTTTTTTAAATAAAGAACTGTCCTTTGACATAGAATGATACAGCTGTGTTGAGGTCAAGGCATGCATTGGGAATACAGCAATACTACACCTTAAGAACAGTTAAAAACATACTGTACTGCGTCCGTATTGTAAAGGTTTTCATATACATTTGAAACGGCTTTGGTCCCATTCAAGATTAAGAATGCGTTTCATACCTTTGGGGGAAATGCATGCTATACGGATTAGCTATTATTCATACAATGATTTTAAAAGTTGTATTTTCAGGATTGGTTGTTACATTCTCAATATTAAAGTTATGGCCTCTGTTTGGACCGTTATTTTGGCCTATTTTGGCCTGAAAAGTTATGGGTTTTGCTGCTTGGTTGTATAAGTTGCCTACTCAGCTAAAACCCCAAAAAACTAAAATCAAACTACTTTCCACAGAGTGCCTAGATCCAGAGCATTGAAGCATTGATCATTTTTCTCCTCTTCATATCTTATAAATTCAGGTCTCCAGGTCATTTAATTATTGAGGTCCTATCTGACGAGTTCCGGTACTTTCTCTTCCAAAAATTGACAGCTTCATTCACCCTGTTCGACTCCTCTGTTTGGCTTTTGGCGTGTGCGCTGCCAACATCTCTATAAAGTGAGCATCCATTAAGACAACCTTGGTTCAATAAACTGGGAATGTCAGGGCGATGTGGTGTCTTTCGTGTCGCACTTTCACTGGTTGAGGCTCTGGGAGTAAAAGCACTTTGTCATGCACAGGTGCTCTACATGTATGCCACGTAATCTCCAAAGTGCTCAATCAATAATGAAAGGCCCCAACGATCGGCTCAACTGACTGAGACAGATGCAGGACAGGGTAGTAGAGTGCCGGGTTGAAACATGAGGTGAAACTCGAGGTGTGATCCTGAATTTTTTTCCTGTATTTCGGAAAACAAATCTATGTTTTTGCCTCCATCGCAACATTTAGCGGTAGGAGGTTTTGTCCCTATTTTCTCTTCATCACCGTTGAGACAACCCCCCCCCCCCCCCCCACTGCCTCAACCCTTGGACACAGCCCCAAAGTATTTGGTGCACTGTTTTTTGCTGTTTTTTTCCCCCCTCATTCAGCTCCTCCACTGTGGTCAAACCACATGTGAGAGAGGTGAACTAATGGCTACCCAAAATGTTTGGCTTGAGCTTGTGGCCATCTGGGAAATGGTCCCACTTCCTCCCACTCACAATTCCAAGCCTTATAAATGCCACAATGCACAGGAACTTTATCACTAATGGCATTAGTTTATGTTATGTTATATTGCCTTAATAGTTTGAGGTAAGTTAAGATTGCATTGATGTCCTTTAGGTTTTATTTTTTTAGAATCTATTCACACATTCTCGAGGGTTCATCCCAAAATCCAGCATAAATGATAAGAGATAACCAAGTGATATTCAGAAAGGTTTCTTCCACAGGAAAACTAGAAACCTCTTGAAACCATTTTAAGGCCATTATGTGAGGGGATGATAGTGATGAATGTGAGGATTTTAACTGTGATGGTGTAAAATGGCCTAGAATGTATACCTTTTGATTTCGGTAAACATGTAACATTTCATGAAAGAAAAACTAAATCAAAACAACCTATTTCCTCTGGTTACAGGTCAAAAGGTGATAAACACTGGTAAAGTTAAAATGACTCAATCATGAATATTTGTTTATTTCCAACAACCTACATTTATTTAAAAAAAGCAAACGTTTTTGTTCCATATTTAACAGAACATTTTACAAAGAACTAAAAGCATACAAAACAACAAGCTGATCTCTAGCAGCATCCAAATGTTGGACTTTCCGGAAATAACCCCATTTAATATGTATATATTTATATATTTTCTCTTGCCATCTATACACATATTTCAAAAACAGAGCTATTCATTTTAGTGCAAAAGGAACAAAATTATCTTGTTTATTAAAAAAAAAAGATGGATTGAAGAGGTTTAAATAAAAGTGTTAAATACAAGATGCTTTCTCTGAAGTACTGTACAAAAAACATCAAACACTTTATTTGTCTTATAAAAGACAAATTAAAAAGTGGCTTCACAGATCTGGATCCATCTGGTACATTGTGTTCTGGGATAACTGCATACAAATAGGATTATAATATTCTTATTAGGACTACGGCAAAATTAAAAAACAACTTGAATCCAAAGGTTATACTGCATGAGGGTTTGTCATCATGTCAATGTACTACACAATATGACAATTAAATCATCTTGAAATGATGAAATTCAGGGTCACTACATAAAAAACAAATTCTAACAAAGTCCAATATGCTATGAGCAAGGCTTATAAATTATCCATACAATACAATGCAATGCATACCACGGTTGTGGTGAAGGGTTCAATTGAACAACTTACTCTTAGACAATGACGGTGAGTTGTGGACTAGGTGTGATGAGACAAAGAAAAGAATGATGTGCAATTACAACAATTGAAGAGACTACCCATACACCACTGGTTAAGTCAGGCACATTTTTGTTCCTGCAAAATAAATATGTCAAAAATAAGTCCAACACAGCCGCATCTTGACAACACCACAATCAGTGCTAACCATAAATAACAGTTTTGTGACTATTACCATATTTATTGCTTGGATATTTTACAACGATGAACCTACAAAATTACTTACAGTATCAAAACTTGTATTCAACTAAAAAGGACACTGTGGTTAGGTCCTGTTCCAGAAAATGCTTTAATATCTTATAAGGGGGATTCTGTGGAATAGAGCTGAAGTTGAAACTGACTTGTGTCTGGTTTCTGACTGCGAACCAATACACTTGTCATCTAGCAAAGAATAGGATTTTACATAAGTTACATTCTTTCATTTAATTCACATGTTCCTTCTTAAATATGCAAATAGTCCCAACAGCTCTGCTACAATCTTCCCTTCCTTTCCATAATATTCCTTTATCTTACTGTCAACTCTGTTACGAGTTCATGTCATTGCAGACATGTTAGTCACGACTAACCCTCAACACTCAAATTACAATTTTAGTTAACAACTCACAAGGTTTTGCTTTCAAACCATGACTATTTGTATTAGGATGCTAGTTCACTACTTTTCTATCAACGTTGGCATTCAAATATACAATATTTCACTTATTATACCCAGTAACTGTTTATCAAACATGGCCACTGGCTCAGTTAGTGTGGGATGTTAGCCATGTAATAGTAAATCTGTGTGTGAGTGTGTGTGTATGTGTGTACATGTATGTTGTGCAGCTCAGGGTTTTTTGTCGACTGAGTGGAGGAACCAGTCGGTGAACTTCCTGAGCTGGGCGGCTGCCGTCTGGCTCTCCTCGTGCAGACGTTGGTTGTCCTGACGCAAGTGTTGGACCTGCTCCTGCAGCATGGCTTTGTCTTCTTGCTCCTGTGGGGATGATACACACATACACAGAAAACATTTGGCTCATAAGATTTCAAATAAGATATCATGATGAAGACCTAGTATTCATAAGTACCTAGTGATTCCTATCAACATCTAGTACATACTGAAATACATGTAAACAACAGTACATTTTATGTACTGTCCCCCCCCCCCCCCCCCCTGTCAAATCTTTGCCATGAAACTCTTTATAGGAAGTCATCAGTCAGAGGTTATAACAGAACAATTATGTACTGTAGCCTGTTAACACATGTACAGTACCAGTCAAAGGTTTGGACACATTTGAATGGGAAAATGTGTCCAAACCTTTGACTGGTACTTTATATGACATATGTCAACCTAAAAAAGAAACGTGCGCAAAATAGACCCCAACATTAACTCATGCACATAGTCTCCATATTTGTGGGTTGAGGTGTGTACATAACCAATTGAACCAGTTTGAATCATCTGGACATTGTCTTGTTTGAACATTGTTGAACATTGTTTAAGGCATGGAAGCATCTAGCCGAGTTAGGAGTGTTCCTTTAACATCTGCTGAAGGACTATATTCCTGCTATTGTTGTGTGTAGCTGGGTTCATTGAATCAGCGATACGCCTTGGGCCGTGGGAACGTTACCTTTCGGAGGTCGTACTGGAGCTGCATGAGGATCTCTTCCAGCTGATTGACTTTGCCGGTGAGCAGAGCAGGAGCACTCTCCCTACACAGGGACGGAAAGACCATTTTTAGACATCATCTGTCTCCAATAACAATATAACCTTTCATAGTAGTCTGGCTTTCCAAGTAATTCACATGACTTTCAGCGCCTGGTACTGCCACATCTTGGCAGAGATGAAGATTGTTCAAGAAGGTTAATTATTGTTGCTTACTGTGCTCGATAAGATCTTGAATGAAACATACCTTAATTGCATTAGTATTAACATGGTGACAGCATTGTGAATTCATATAACTATGATCATGATCAAATCTAACTGCTGTTATAAGAGTGCCACAGCTTCACTATCAATTAGATTAGTATAATTTAACCAACGCTTTGGAAAACATGTGGGTGCAATAACCTACCCTAGCTCTAGGGCAGCGCTCTCAGAGGCAGCCACTCTCCGGGTAAGCTCTTTGGAGAGTTCCAGGGCCTGCTGGGCTTGTTCGGCATCTGACATGGAACACAACGATGACTGGTCGGCTAACCAAGACAGAAACGCACACACAAAAACGTTACGTTTTCACAACCTTAAAATCTAACAAATGAAAGTGCACACCAACATCCAAGTGCATGCACACTATAAAAATCACCACAGATAGATTGCGCATTGGAACAAAACCTGTAGATTATGAATTGTTAACGATTACAGATCAGCAAGGGCAGAGACTGAAAAGAGTCAGGTTAGGGGAAATAGAAAGTTAGCCAGCTATAAATAGCCTAAACAGGAGAAGAAGGATTGCTGCATAGTGGTTATTGTACCTACAATTCTAGTAGCCATATATAAAAGCATCATAAAAGATCATATAGAGGATGCATTGACAGCAGCAGAGGGGAAATAATCTTGGTGTGGCACAAGGGAAAGGTTGTAAGGAAAAGAATGAGAAACACCAAATACACCCCAACAAGATCAAATAGTGCAGTCACCTAGAGAGTCTTTCTTTAGACACAAGCTACTGGCCTCCTTGTCAAGCTCCAGACCTGAAAATGTGGTTAAAAAGCATAATACAACTTTATTACAGTTGATCAGTTATATACCATTCCATCCTTGTTCAGAGGAAACACTTCTGTGTCACAACAGTACAGTACATGACAAATGGGCCAAAAAGCAGTATTTAAGAGAAAAGTGGTGCATGTTGCAGCCTTCACATAGTCCATTAAAAAGTATGGGCTTTGAAGTTAGAAAGAAAGGGTTACAGTAGTAGTGACCAATGCCTTTAGAAGGTTCAGAATGAATTATACCAATAAATGTATTGACATTAGAAAACTTCTGCACACATTTTGTTTGCATAAATGCCCATGATTTTGAATCTCAGTGAACACAGGAAATTATCACCGCACACACAACAAGCATAAACAATTTGTGAACTTGATGAATGTTTTATATCCCAAATTGTGAAAATAAATGGTAAACTTTTCTTTTGAAGGGCCCTCATTTTTGCCATAATAGCTACAAACTACTCATTAAAAAATATACTGTATGCTTTTAAGCAATTCTCAAATAAACTTTACCGATTGCGAGTCAGCAGTGCCCTTATGGAGCTTTTCCTCATACAAAGCTCCAACTTGTAACTACGCTCTCAATGGGTGAACAGGGTCGCAAGTATAGCAGTGGAAGGTTACGAATGAGATTTAAATGAATTTCACGCAGTTATTAGTCTCAGTATTTGTAAGGTATAAGCACTCTCACTTTGCACAGCACAGCACAATTTGGTTACCTTCCAGAAATAGAGCATAAGACAATTCTGAAAGGGGGGAGGGGGGGGGGGGGGGGGAGAAGGCAGAACATTTGAAAAAGTCAGAATGGCCTCGCTTATATCCCTGCACAGATGAAATCCTGAGGACTTTGAGGTTAGGCTTATAGTGAAAGGTCAAGCTTCCTCCACCTCCATTGGGCTTTGAGATGTGTTCAGAGATAATGCTGCTTCGGATTGCAATGTATTTGGAAAAAAGAAATGGATGGCAGACGAGCAAGAGACAGGAAGAGAGGATTCTCTCCAACACAAGTCATTTTGCAGAGGGGCGGGGCTTGGCTGCAGCTGGAAACATCTCAACCATAATTGCACCTCTTTTCCTGTCGCTTTCCTCTCTGTGTTTCAGTTGCTTTTTTTAATGAACACTCTTCACTTTCTAAATGCCGGGCGCATATTGTCTTAACGTTGACAAGTGTAAATCACAGACGAGGTGATTGTGACACCGGAAAACAAAGGGAGGAGGGAGAGAGTGTGTGTAAGACAGAGAGAGATGTTGTGAAAGTGTGAGTGTGTGTGAGAGAGAATTGCTCATTTAAATACACAAGCAATTTACATTTTAACAATATAACACATCATAAAATGTACTTCATACATATACATGTGTAACTACATATAGGTAGTCCCATTCAGTACACATAGGTCTATGGAAACCAGACAAATGCTTGCAAATGACAACCCCCCCTTAGCTGCTAATTAATGCTAGCATGCATATTTTTCCATGTTCTTAGCAACAAAGCCTTGAGACCACAGCGAGTGAGGGCTAATCAAGGCAAGCTACTCAAATCCCACAACCAGCTAATAACGCGAGTCAGCACTCCCATGATCCACTGAACATATTCGATTCCTTCCTTTGTTTCCCTAACATACACAACCAAAAACGACCGTGCCTCTACAACATTTTTAAAGTGCATCCACTGTAACCTCTCACCACTTTTTAGCAAACACTTGTCTTAAAAGTCGATTTAGATGATCAACAAGTCTGCACATTTTGGGCATCTTTAAAACACACACAACCATTACATTCCATGTCAACTGAAATGCTTGTAATTAGTGGCAAAACAAGATTAACTGTAAGCTCGGACCCACTATCTTAAAATAGACCTGAAACGAAAATTGGTTTCTAACCTTTCACGTTTCACATCAATTCATCATAAATCAGAGGTAACAAAGGACAGGAATCCATTTGTGAAAATCATAAAACACAAGCCAACTAACAGCCCTTTATAACACCAAAACACACACCACTCTGTGCCAGCTAACCAGAACGCTGAATTACTCAGAACAAGGTTAAAACGTGTCATGAGAGGCTATAATTGTCTAAGACAAAGTGTGCAAGCAAGGGTGCTATTACAGTGTGAGGTGGCGTTGAATTTTGCAAAGTGGTTCCTTGCTGTGCTCGCATAGTGATAATGGCTTCATTTCCTATTTTCCAAAATACTCTCTCCATCTCTGCCTCTCTCTCCTTCTCATTTCCTTCCAATTAGCACCTTAAGGTAGTTTGGCACAAGGTATACAGAAAATAAGAAGGGAGCCTAACTGTTTTGACAAGGTAAGGTTGACACAGAGGTTTTATAACTCGAGAATGAATAGTGGCTCATCAGGTGCATCAACACATCTGCCTCGGTTCGATTACGGTTTGGGAAATGTCTGTATGTCTATTCTCCCTCTGTCACTTAGACATTAGGTCTATCTCAAAATGTCTTAAATAAAGCCAAAAAAGGTCTAAAATACATCTTTAAAAAAATGCTAGCTGTTCCACTCACTTACGAAAGATTACATTATTCATTGTGAGCATTGTCAGCATAGTTGTTACTGTTTATGAGTAATCATCATCCACACTGTCGCAACAACAAGCAGTCAAACATCAACAAATATTTATTGTGAGTGGTATCATGCAACTGCACCATACCGGTATGGATCGGAATGTTTGGCTTACCTTCGAAAGCCCGGGCTGCGTCCACCAAGTGAGACCAGTCTAGGCCAGAGGTGGTGTCTGGGAGAGGAATCAGGCTGCCATCTGCCATTTTGGCCCTTTCGGCCAGGGAACCATCAGAAAACCAAAGGTCATCTGTAGAATACATTTCTGATCAATACAAGGTACATGAGAAAAGGCCCAGTCTGTGTTTTCACTCTCTTCCTACTCTAACCTTACATGATTTTGTTTTATTATTGTTGGCCAGCATAGTCAATTCAGTCACAACAGAACAATGCAAGTTCAAAGATACAGTGATGGATATTCTGTACGTTTATTAAATTCAATTTGTCAGTACAGTACTGATGATGAATCAAGCCTGTGCATAAAACAAGGAATAATAGATTGTACCAAATGCGTAGCTTTTTCTTTTATTACAAATAAATAAAGGTTGTGTAGTCTCATATTAACTGTCACCGAAAAAACACATTTGTACAGGCCATTATAACTCAGCCTCCAGTCAATTCGTTCCAGCTTGAGCAGATGCGATTGTGCTAGACATGATGGGGGGGGGGGAGGACAATTATGTACTCAAATTGCAGACACGTTGCCTCACTGCTATATTTTTTTTTCTACCCAATGTCACAGTCTGCCACAGACTGAAAAGCTGATTAAATGAGCACAAAGAAGAGGAGCTTCCCTTTGCCAGACAGACAATTAACCTGAGTTGTGGGAGGTCACTGGCGCTAGGGTCAGCATTTGGAGACTAGATGTTTGATTATGTGCACAGCCGGAGGTTCATCCTCCCTTTGGTTTCTGACCCTACCTGGCCTCTCAACAGACCTTGCTAAGCGAAAGATAACCGGAATGAGAAAGGATTTTTTTTCACTATCTTTTTTTCACCAAACACTTGTGATAACAAGCTTGATGCCAGGATCAGTGTCTGCTAAAGTTGAACCCTTTGCATGGGCGGTTTTATTATTCAACATATGAATAAAGATTAGAAGAACATTTTTATGCTTACGGATGGAAACCCTAGTATGGTATTTTTCTATGAATTTAGCTTTTGTCAATGAGAGCATTGTTACTCTTCAAGACCTACAGTAAAGGTTTGTATTTAATGAGGTATGAATGCAAAACATGCCAGTCTACTCTAGACCATCTTCTATGGGACACACATCAGGGTCATTGAAAACATTCTCTAGCTACATCCATTAATGAACAATAGAGATGCTAACATACTGCACCCTCGCCATTATATTTGTTTGACAAACAACCCACTTTCTGGAGCTATGAAAAGACATCCAAGGCAAACACTCACTTTTGTGCAGTCCTTGCCCGATGCGGAGGCCCATGCGAGAGGGCAGGGTGCTGTGGTACGGTGCTGCGCTGCTGAACAGGATATCATTGGCCAGGGTCTGGTCCAGAAGAGAGGTCCGTGAGCTGACCAACGAAAGGGTCCGTCGATGGCTGCACAGGCTCTCATCGGACAGGGTTCGATAGAGGGAGCGCCGCGGAGATGCAGGTAAGATGCCATGGCATCCGGTGAGTGTCTGGTGAGAGGGGAGGAACAAGAAGAGATGGATAATGCGGAGAAGGTGATTGGCTGCAATCTTCCTTCCCTCGAGGACCTGCACACCTCGAGGACCCTGAGGCGAGCGAAGAAGATTGTGGTGGACTCCTCCCACCCTGGACACTCCCTGTTTCAGTCACTACCCTCCGGTAAAAGGCTGCGGCCCATCAGGACCAAAACCTCACGCCACAGAAACAGTTTCTTCCCTTCCGCTGTTGGCCTCCTCAACAAGGCCAAGAGTTCACACTGACTTTAATGACTTCATGTCTTAAAACAATTTGCATTTTGCAATTCATTACAAACTGTATCTGTACCATTTGTATCTTCTGTAATATTTGTATTTTATATTGTAAATTACGGCAACTTATATTTTATTGTATATTTTATTTTTATTCGATTCCACTTAGTGTTGTTAGTTTATGTACCCTTACTTTAATTAAACCACATATTGAAATGTATGATTCCTATATGTTTATTGTATGCACCTTCCTGCCAAAGCAAATGCCTTGTCTGTGCAAACTTTCATGGCAAATAAATTCCTTTCTGATTCTGATTCTGATAATGTGAAGGATGGAGAACTACTGCATTACCATAAATAAAAAAAATTGTCATATGCCCTAAACAACAAAAACTGTTTATACATTACTGTTACCTTTTACATAGCAATGCATGAGTTAGCAGCAATGTATTAACATGGTATTGCAGTTTAGTGGTAGAACAGACTGGTGAAACAAGGAATGGGGAAGGATGGGCTCTTCACAGCAAAGTCTACTGTATGTTAGTCCTAATCCTTTTTTTGGTGACTCAGGGCCCTGTCTTGCACCCAGCGCACTTGACTTAATCAACGACGCAAGTGTCATTCCTAGTTTGCACTCGACGCAAAGGCGACTTTTCCCTCCACAGACGCACATCAAAATGACTTTGCGCTCCCGTGGGCGGTTCAGCGAAAAAGGAGGCGTGTTCAGGCGCAAACGTTCCCTGGTGCTATCTTGCAGTTTCCGAAAAACAATTCCGCTACTGACCAGGAAAAACGTGGTTTAAAGTCAATGGCGCCAGCTTGGTCCGTGCGCACTGCTGGCGAGGCCAAGGTCTTCTTTCTGCGGAGCTACGTTACATTGTTTTGATTTATGGGGTTTTGATTTATGGCTTAAATGATTATAAAAAGATTTACATAATAAATTACTATGTATTTGAACTTTATTTGTAACAACGGTGACAAATTCCTCCCATGACTATTTAACCGAAACCACACCCATTAGTAATGTAGCCACTTCAGACCAATCCTTTTTAGATTTGCGCCAAGCGCAAAGTCATTTATCCCGCCGGCAAAATAACAACCAAGCTGAAGTCACGCCCACAAAGTTACTTGCGCTTAGCATTTTGATACTTGCGTTTCAGATCGTCAAAATAGGGGGATCAGTCTTTAACTAAGGCTGCTTCACTATAATGTAATCACATTTTTGTCAGTTCTTGCTAAAGTGTAAATGGTTACCACCTTTGCAAAACAAGCATAAAGACAGCTTGTTTTGCAAGCTCTTTATATTTGACTAAACATTTTGCCTGACTGGTAATTGCTTGTAGGGCTGTTTTGGCAGCCCCTTTGTCACTGGTCACCCAGACACTCGTCTGAGACAGTTGTTGATTTGCATGAATGCTAAAACAATCACACCTTAATGAAACACCTCTGGAGAGGTGATCTCAACAGTTGAAGAGGAAGACTCTGAAATTATCATTAAAAGTTGTGTTCTTGTAAATATCGATCTAAACAGCTTTTAGGAGTCATATTTGATATGCTTTTGTTTCTTATTTTATGTATTACATTCTAGTAATAATTTTAATACTGTAACATGTTACATGTACAGGGTTTACAGAGTTTGTGCCTGCAGCAGACCAACATGTGTTTAACATATTATCTTGTCTTGCAAGGGCACCACTTGGTCTACTGCAGCCTTGAGTAATGATCCAATTTGAATTTGTATGCGTTAGACAACTTTTCTGTCATATGGTCGGTCCCCATTTTAGTCAGGTTTGGGTGAATATAGGAAGAAGTTTTTACCAATCACTGAGTTCTGTTTACGATACAGCTCCGGTGCGTTAGGCACCTAGTCTTCATTGTGAATACCTTTGTAACCATTGCTCTGAAGGTATGTTTTGTATTTGATAATATTTCATTCTCATTGCATTGATTATCTTACTATTTAGATAATAAACTATTATTGTGCATTTTTAAGTTACTTGTTCTCCTTGAAACGTATCTATCAAGCTAGGGCAGTGAAAACTTTGATCTAGTCTGGTTGATGCGGCTAACTGATTATGAACATAGACTTTTGGAGTAGGTTTTAACTTAAGGCCTCTGAGTCACTTACAGTGGATCTCCACGCTCCGAAGGAATTTACCAGAGCCTCTGAGTGATCGATTACATATCCTACTAGGTCTACTATGGTTAAATCCATATTATAGTACAGATAAACGACTGATTTGTGAACACGCATACTTTAGGGTCGGTGCTCAAGCAGACGATTTTTACCTACGTCAGAGTTTCATGTCATTAACTGTTTAGCACTCAAGGTTACAGGTAACGCACTTGTGAACATTTCTAAAATTGGATTCAGATATTAACTAGTCAATTATCTCCCTGAGAATCTAACCAAAAGTGAATTGTGGTTCCCAAGCCTGGGACAAACACCAAGCGTCTCTGGCCTTTCAATTCACCACCTCACCACCACGCTCTATTAGTTTTGCTGAAGCTAAAAGCTGAAGAAAACTTCAGAAAATTGCAAAACTAAATGTGCAATAATTAAGTTGTCTCAAAAGTGCCCTCAGATAGAAAGATAATGGTGAGGGGAGAGAGAACAAAACAAGGGAGACTAAAAGCGAGTTTCCACTCAGTGGGATATAGTAATTGTTAGGGCTCTTCAAATTCAGTTAGGAGGAATAATGGCAATATTAGTACGAGTCCTAATATGGCAGCTGCAAAAAAACACTTCCAATTTTCAGTCTAATGACTGTAGAACTAAGATAAACTATCTTAAATACAGTTTGCTACATGGACTGTCAAAAATGACTCAATTGTTTTCTCTCTATCAACATTACTATCTTATGCATGTCATCATATTTTTGCAATTGTAACACAAAACAATAATTTGGCAATTGGGCATAATTTAGGAATATTATTGTCAGACATTTTATTTCCAAAGAAAATGCATTTACTAATCAAGTGAGAAATCAGTATAAAAAAAACATACAAGCTTTCAAATAAGATCCCATTTGCTCTTCCCAACCTACACCCTTCAACCGTCACCTGGTCGCATTGCCTCTCCTTAATAAACCACAAGGCTTTGTGCCAGCCAGTGAGGCCTCCAACATTGTTGGCTGATGGAGTTGAATGTGCTACTTTCAAATCAACCTTTTGACAGGCTGAGCAAGCTGCAATGTGAAAAATGTGTGTGCATCACAAGCCCCAGACAAAAGGGCTTGTTTGAATTTGTCACCTTTTAACATCCATGTCGTCTGAAGTGATTGCGTGAGGTTAACGGAGAGGAGGATAATGCGTAGGGAATCATGGAGGTGCACATCTATAGATAACTGTGTGATACTTGTTGTTGATAACATTATCCCTAAACCAACGTCCTCCTTTTACCAAGCACACCCTCACATAATAAAGATTACATTTCGCATTTTTGGCGTAGTACTTATACCCCCTTTGTACTCTAAATACATGCATTCTGTATTCTGTATTCTGTCGTGATGGTCCATATCAGCCAGATAAAGGATCAAAACAGAGCAGACCCAGTAGACAGTGGGCTGCTACACCACTTGGTATGGTCAAGGCTCACCTTCCCCGGGCCCTGCTGCCCAAGGGGGCTGTCGGGCAGCATCATCTTCAGGAAGGCCTCCCTATTCAGGCCAGGCTGGAGCTGGCTATCTGTGCCAAACACGGCACGGAGCCTACAACAATACATGAGAGAAAGAGAGAGAGACAAGAAAATCAAGCGGCGGGTAAAGGAAAGAGCAGGGGTAGGAGTGTGTGTGCATGTCGGGAGGGACACACTAACTGCACAACTTTGTGGAAAGGCAAGTGGGGATGGGGGCAGTCACAACAGCATGATGGACTACTCTCAGCCTCTGCTGAAAAAGACGTGCACGTGCTCACCAAACCTCATTGATCGACAAGCCTTCAAAAGAACCGCTGTGAGTATGGCTTCCAGCCCTGAGGCCTGCCATGACAGCTGACAATTCATAAATCCAGGGGGGAGGGGGGGGGGGGGGTAAGTACACACTTCTGGGACAAGGGTGAGGTGGACACTTGCAATACACATGTGTAAAATATTGAGATAAATTGGCTTGTTTAAACTAGGCCTGTGTTCTTGTTTAAAGCAGTGGGTTCCAAACAGTGATGGCCGTAATGTGTGTGACAACCAAGGATGACCTTGGTACCATTGCTCCAACCAGCTTTTCCCTGCCTTTTAGAGATCCTAAATTCTGAATTTCCATTCAGGGATGAAAACGGTTTTCATTTAATCTTATCCCCAGCGCATTAACACTACACTTTATACTGTTGATAGCAGCCAAGTAGCGCAGTGCACTGTGTGGTAGATGTGGGACAGAGCCATAATAAGACATAACCGTTAAGTTACAGGGATACAGCCATGACTTTCACACGTACAGAGTTAACCATGATTTACAGTTCCAGATATGAAACTGTATTATAACAGATAACAGCGAAAACGGGTTAGGTTGGGGCATGTGCACACACCGTGCAAGTGAAGTTAGTGGGTAACACTTTATTTCAGTCTTCCTTGCTACCGATATTGACCTTATATTAGATTACATTGAAACAATGTTTTATGTTCCAATTGTACATTGGTTCATATGTGACCAATTTAAATGGTATTTTATTGTATATTTGAGTGTTAAGTTAGTGTTCAAGGAAATACCAGGTAAAGACAAGTATTCAGACCATAAAATAAAGTGATACCAATAGGTGCAGTAATGCTCATATACCTGGATCTCAGCGTCAGTGTCTTAAGTAGAAAAGACAAAACGCTCTCCACTCCACTGAAATCCAAAATGAAAAAGGAGGAAAATAATAGCAATGTTCATGTGAAACATAAACAATGTGTCCATAAACGGCTCAAAATGATACCTATAACTAGTTAAGCTTTTACCAGAATAGCCAAGTTGGTGTGGAGTACAGTACATTACCTAATTTGCACAATAATTAGCAGTGTTACCTTTTACTATTACAAAATGATAAAAAGAGATAAGTATATTAAGTCCTTGTTAATAATGTCATACTATGATTAAAGAAACTGTAGTGGAACATTTTATAAAGATGAAGCCTGTTTACATTTAATCCCCCCAAAATTACAGCACAGTAAAAACATTACATAAAAAAATAACCATTGATGCTGATGTGAGAAACCATACATGAATGAGGAAGAATGCTGATCACAAATGTGATGTTCAAAAGTTCAGTTGCATTGTCATTAATCAAACTTTTGTTCTTTGATCACACACACTAGCCTATTGACGCAAGACTGAACTCTTTGCTTCTGGGAAGGATGTCAACCTTTAGGAAACTAATAAGACAAGACAAGTGCCAAGTATGGAGTGTAATTTAGTTTATATTTAATATGGCTGTCCTGTTTGATAAAAGTCTGCCTAAGTGAGCCTTTGGTGTAATGTACATGCTAGGTAAGTGCACTGTATCAACTTTAACTGGCACAATCCAAGCACCTTGATATTGACTAAATGATTTATTATAGAATTTTCTTAGATTCACATAGATAATACGCCAAGAAGAATGATCTGCGGAATAAAAGTAAAATTCCCACCAGAAAATTGCATTATGACAGATCATATGGTAAAGGCTACCTTCAAGATCACTATGTATTGCAAAGTCTAGCTTTATGGCCACTTCATGGCTAACAATGTAAGCCATTACACAGCTGATTTACTTACGCAAGGTCTTTTGGCCTTTGTGGTTCCTCCACTAAGGTACCATCCTCTGCTTTCTTCCAGCCCATCAGGTACTCCTTTCCTGGTGACTGGCAGGGGTGGGCGGGACCATTAAGCCCTGCCCCAGATGATGTGTCACCAGGTGAGACATTGTAGACTCTGGATGCGTCTGTGGAAGAGGCTGTCTTCAATGCACGCTCTGAGGGGCTGCCGGAGTGTCGAGACCCACTAAGAAAACAAAGTTTGGAACGTGACCAATTACCATAGAATAAGTCACTAAATTGTACATTTCACAGTAAACTAACAGTAGAATAACCCATTGTGAAAAACATGTCTACATTTTTCCAAGGTCAAAGTGTCTCAACAATCAGCTAATTTGAAATTCAGAGAGGGTAAACAGAATTATTTTGGGTCCACCAGCTCAAATTAAATCCTGCTCTCTGACACGTCCAGCAACACCAGTTTCCACCACAGCCACTACAAAGCGATTCTAGCCAACCCAGTTCAGTTGATGACAGTCCGATAAACGAAATGACGCTGGAGCCATGGGACTATTCTAGGCATATTTGTGTCACAATCTGTTAAGTGGTTGCGTAAACCACTGCTGGGAGCTAGTACCATGCCACAGCTGCAGAGTGGGCCTCTCACAACACTACTTGTCACCTTTCAAGTCCAGGCCCAGCAGGATGCTGTGTTGCCCATCTCCCCTTGACTGACCCCCGACATTGAGGTGTGAACAAATATCCATGGGAAGTGACTGAAGGTTGGGAGATTTTTGGGGGGAGAAAGGTGGGGTGTGTGTGTGTGAGGGGGGCGGGGGGTTGGTGTTTTACAAACAGATTAGCTATTTATTAAAGCCTGCATTTGAGTTGAGGGTGTGAAAGGTAAGTAGTGAGGGGACCCATTATTGTCCATTCAAACTCTACAACAATCCAGACTCCATTATGATTCATGAACTTTTCTTTTCGTAAATGTATTAAAGAAGATCTGCTGCAGCAACAAAAGAAAGTAACTCACCATTATGTATACACCTTATATTGCTGCAGCCTCATACTTTAATATTTAAATATGTAAACAAAAGCACAAAAGGCCTGAAGCAAATACAAGCCAAATACAGAATGAAGTCACTGGTGCATTCCCACCCCTAGTACTAAAGATAGGAGCCCTCCAGGCCATCTCTACCTGGACATGGAGGAAATCTCACTCAGATCTCCCAGACTTCCATCGGTCACATTCCCAGCAGAGGTGGCCTGCGTGAAGCCCTGGGTCAGCCCTCCATCAGGGGTCCCTGCTGCATGGTATCCCCCTGGGTACTCGAGTGGCCACTGCTCCCCTCTGCAGTCCTGCAGTACCAGCCTGGAGGCTGCAGGGACGGCCCCAGCAAGTGGCGGAGGAGGAGGGGGCATGCAGGGGGCCGTGTCGATGCCGCTGTCGGTGGATGCCCCCTTGATGTACGTGAGACCCAGGGACTCTGGGTCCATCGGATCCCCGGAACCGAAGCGCTTGTCGTCACTGCTGCCGCTGGAGGCGTTGCTGGAGAGGGTGTTGCTGCTTGAGTGGCTGGAGCACCCCTTGTCACCAGACTGGGAAGGGAGATGAAAAAAGGATGTTGGGTTAGTATATATTATTTTCTATAATAATGAATCAGTAAATACACCACACAAAGTTTTTTTTCTGTGTTTATCTAGCCTTAACTATTAAAATGTTGCAATGGGTTGGGTTATTCAGTAGATACATAAAGCACAATTATGGTAAGCTCATAACCCTGTTTACACATTTAGTGTAAGATAATTTGTGTTACTTAGACAGGCCACTGGTACATTTAAATAATGCCATAAACTTTTTAATCTTATTAAAAGTGAGTTAGTCACAGGCAATCTCAGTTCCACTTAAATGCCAGAATAGTCAAATGAATTATTTCTGAGGCCCAATTCATTGAAAATTCCATAACCAAGCCTTTCCAAATGGATGGTCGACACTATAAATGCTTAATGCAGTTCTCCATAGGGAAAATTGGTTCTTGTTTCTTTCATGACATTTGGTGGGGGTGAGGAGGAACAACCCAAACTTACGTTTCAGATTTGGGAGGGGGACAAAACTTTAATTTTCATATTGATAAAGAACCAACATTTAAAGAAAGCTAAGTCACAAGCTAAGTCACATGACCTTCCCCCCCCAAAAAACTGTTGACTAAACTTGAAGCGACAGCTTGCCGTTTCGGGAATTTAGCCACCAACAAGGGTAGTATGACCTTTTCTAGCCAAATCTGTCAGCTGGAGGTCTACCTGCCCTGGACATGGGGACTTCTCCCTACGCAGGCATTGCGTTGGACGTCCGTCACATGGTTCGAGTTGTATCGGTAACTGAGCTGTCCACTGCACTGAAAGCAACACCCGGTCAGATAAAGATCAAGTGACCGTGTGAGAAAGGCGAAGAGCCCATCTGCCCAGCAGATCATGTTGCGGTCTCGAACGATGGCTGTGGATGTCTTGCATTTTGCTAATGCATGTAGGACGAAATAAGAGGTCCTGGGAGTATTGCGGTTATCCTGTGAGGAGCCTTCATTGAATTACATGGCTTCTCCTAAGGGGTACTTTCACTTGACTGGCATTGGATGCAATGAAGGTTGGGTTGAATAATTGAATGCTTGTTTCATGATGATGTCCTCTGACTCAAATGTTAGATCCCGGGTAGTGCATAACTACTCAAAGAATTCTTATAAAACCATTTGTCAATGGCTGATGACTGAAAAAAATAAAATAACATACTGTTGCTATAACTAAACTACTTATTTATTCATGTTGATGACAACACAAAAACCACATCACTGACTAGGTGAAGTTGGTTTTGAATGAAGTTCACTTCTCTGCAAATTGTGTTTATGCACCACAAGCTGAAATTGGAAGTTCAAATTCCAAACCTCATTGGACAAAATGATGCTTGCCAAATGCTATCTGCGATAACATCTGTCATACTAACTTACTTACTGACTGTCTTAACATTGTCTTAACTATGCAATCTGTGCAATTGTCACAACTGTTTAATGGGACATTACAATTTGTTGCATGTCTGCAAAAGGTAGTTTATCACCCAAAACATTTAATAATTAATTAATTCATGCTTCAAAAGGTAGTTATTGCATCAGTGAATTGGCCAATGATACCAAAATGAAAAGCCATTTTGTCATTGTGTGAGCCGTACTGCTCAAAATATTTTTTCACCATGGCAGTCAACCATGGAAATGTTTATTATAAATAAATTAAAATGTTGACTAGTTCGGATATTTGAATTTAATGTTTTGAAAACAAAATATTCTCATTCGAGAATTGAACCAACGCAATTGAGGAAAAACTGTAAACTGGTCGAACTGTGGTAGTGTACTGTGCAGTCGACCAGGGGAAGCATTTCTTAAATGTATATTTGTATTGTAGCCCTGGAATTTATTTTCCCTTGCTATTATTTTTTTTTTTTTACTTCTAATACTCACACGTTGGAACTTGGAGTCCTTAGCTCCCTGTCTTGGTTGGCTTCTTTCCCTCATGTTCAGAATCTTTGTGGAGGGATGGTGCCACTTGGCCTCTGTGAAAGAAGAGGAAGCCATGTCACTGCATGTTATGATACAGACACCATTTCTTTATTAACATTCTGGTGGCAGACATAGCTGTCATTTTAGTGAGTTGAGGTCAATTCGAGTTCCAGAAAGCTCTGTTCAAGATTCAAACATAACACTAGAATTAACACACAACCTTGTAATCATAGTTGCCTACATTGCATTGTGTGCAGCTGTCATTATTTGCAGTAGACTCATGTATCCCAAATCCTATTATTATTACAGTCTTTATCCTCAAATAAGGTAGGAGGGAAAGTGTTAAGTCATACCTGCAGACCTGGTCCTCTCAAGCTTGGGCTCTCCCTCTCTCCGACTCTCTCCCTCCTTATCAACAGGTGGGTCAAGGAGAGCAGGGGACTGAGACCTATTAACAAAGGATATTTTGCTGCCATTTTTCGTATGAAAGGTGGAATGTGGACATTGCTTCAACAAATGCATCAACAATTGTATTTGAGGTCAGTGGAAGCTGTGGATGTTAGCTTCTAGACTGCCAACATAGTCCTTTCTTCAGTCAAATTTCACATGAACCTGCAAAAACGGTTCATGGAATACCACACGGCTTCATCCAAAACCCTTCTTTACTTTCCTGCCCTGCACCCTTCTCTCATTCTTGAGGTAGTCACTAGTTCTTCAGTATCAGACGAGTCAAGAAAGCTTTCAACAGCACAGCTTTTACAAACTACGACTCATCGGATCAGTGTCTTTTTCAAAAGAAGGGAGGAAAAAAGAGAGGAAACGTTGAGTCGTCAGTTGAGTTTTCAAAATCCAAACCTGCCTTTGTCTTTTCTTTGTTCCTCGTATTAACAAAGCCAAAGAATGTGTTCTGGGTCTATACTTGGCAATCAAGCTCACCATCACAGGCCTTTGTGCTTAGGCCGTAGCAGGAAGCTATTCCTAGAACGTTCCCTTGGCTTAACACAATCTTGAAAGAGTATGGCAGCCAAGTCACATTTCCACGAGGGAGAATGTGGGATATTGCTGGAATGCCTGCAACCTGAGCCAGAGGGGTGGTCCGCCATTGGCTGTTGCTTTGACTTCCCTGTCTGGACTGCAGAGGGGTCAGGGGCTTGTTGGGGGTATGGGGGGGGAGTTGTGTTGGAAGTGTCATCCAATTCCAGATACATGTTAAATTGTGATACATCACAATTTTTATGTATAATATGTAGCATGCACATTCTGTATATAGTGTGACTGTTGTGGTCATTACCTACTTACTAAACTTCAAATTCTGGTTGGTGTCTTTGGAACTGAAGTATTTAGATTACTCTTCATAAATACTGTTGTGTAGCAAATGTAGTTTAAGTCAACTGTCTCTTAAATGCAGCCTGGTCTAAGATAGTCAAATATCCACGCATTAGTTTTTTTCTCCTCCTTTGTCTCTATTGTGAGATCCTTTTAACACACACACTGTTCAATTCTAGGTAAATTTTACCAAGAAAAAGCATACCGTTGCAGTGACCAAATATCAAGCAGGTAAACCAGCTGGTGGCTGTACATTTTCTATCCTCCACTTACCCAGGTGTATAAATAGGAATTTCAAGCAATAGCGGTGATTCAGTGCATGCCACTTCTCTAAATGTGTACATGCATACAGAAATAAATCATAACGGTAAGAACAGATCATAACAGCAATAATGTATTATTTTGCTTGTTTCAGTCCATTCCCAAAATAGGTTAAGATGTACAGCTTAGGATCCCTGCTACAGGATATTAGCAATGCCAGGCCAAGTTAACGCTCAGTTGTTATAGATGTTGCCCACATTACCCATTAATTGCAAGTTTCTGGGACCAGGTGCCAGTTGGTCCTGGATCGCTGGAAGTGGACTGGTTACTGGGAGAGCTACAGTAGAGCTGGCCTGTTTCCCCTCTGCTACATGAAGGCGTGGGAGATATCTCATAATCCTTAACGCTGTAAAAGAAGAGACACATGAGGATGCTGCGTTTAGGGATTACTGAGGGGTTTAAGTAGAATGTGAGTCAAAGAGAGGGATTATTTGGATATTGGTATGTCTGGGGCATCGTAACACATAACATGTTGTTAATGTAACCTGTATTGTATCTAAATATATCAGGTGCCGGCTATGACATTAAATGAATCAAACAGAATTTTCTTCATAAAACAATTAAAGCAACAACAGTGAATAGCAATGTTCTGGATTGGTTGGCAATTAAAAACCGACAACTGTTGTTTTGCTTATCCTCAAAAAACACATAAGCACTCACAAGAAAAAACATTTACACATTTGCTTGTTGGTGGGCCTATTCATGATAGACCTGTGACTAAAAGCAGTTGTAGTATAATTCACCCCCCTCCAATTTAGAAAGGGGAGGGTGCATGTGTCACTGTATCAGGGACTCAGGGAGAGGCTCCATCCTGCATGGGGTGAGGCAATCGCTATTCTTAGCAGAGAGTGTCCGTTGTCTCCAAGCAGTTAACGAAGATGGTAAATCTCCTGGGTGAGAAACCTGATGCTGCCTCTGGCCCAAAAGGAACGCCAAACATCTCAAAACCATGGAACATATGGAAAACATGAGGGCAGTTTCAAAAGGTGCTATGGGGGAAGTGATGGGATTGGAAAAAAGGAGGGAGGTTGTTGGGGGTGGAAGAGGGAGGGGGGTTGAGGAGAGGATGAGTTCTTTCCAGATGGGGTGGGAAACGCTGCATATTCAGCATCTCAGAGAGATGGGGACTGTGGCAAAGCCTTGGCAGCTGCGAATGGAGTCAGCCAATTAGCAGACTGGCAAGGATTGTAGTGATAAGGGGGGTCCAAATGACAATAAGGCTTCACACAACCTCAAACAAAGAACTCAGAGTTTCTACATGTATTACCCAAAGGTAAAGATGGCACTGTTTGTAGTCTCATCATGCTTTCTACTCTACATAGCTTACATGTTCATACCCAAGACAAAGACACACGTTTTATAAGTGAAAGTTTGAAGGAAATGTTAGTCAAAGCTTGTTAGGATACCTAAAAGCACTTTGACAAATACTAATTTATTTATATTTCTTGCCTTTAGATTGTGCTCTTTCAGAACAAAAGACAATTGTAAAAATGTTATATGGAATGCTTTCCCTTAAAGTCATATTTGTCTTTCAGAAGTGGTAGAACCAAGGGAAAATACAGATACATATGAAGTTGAGGGGAAAACAAATTGTAAAAAAAGATGATACATAAAGTCAACATATTATATTTAAAAATATTTAAAAGTCTTAGAATTAAATGCATACCATGATAGAGCCCTGCCACACCAAGCAGCAATATTGTGTGCTCATGTGTTTTGCTAAACACACATGCATATTAGTCAATGTCTTCCACAGTGTGACATGGTGTTTCCAAGTGGACAAAAGCTAAATGCGTACTCTAGTGCACATGCATGGCTTGTGTAGTATGTTTGTTAGTGTCTATTTAGCTTATGGTAGGTTCTATGTCATGTACATTAATGCATGCTTACTTAGTAAATACCTCAGAAAAGTCTTAATTTGTCATCCTCTTTCTGGTGAAAAATGGGTTTGGCACACCTAAAGTTTAATGGAGACCCTCATTGCAGAAAAGCACTGACCATTTGGTTTCAAATAGCCTCACTACTTTCACCCATGCAGGTACATTTTGCACCCCAGTACTGCATAGATACTACAGTACTCCAATGCCCTTTGCCCACAACAGCATACTGAGTACATCAGTTCCTAACCAGGTTTTTGATTATGTAATTCTGAATCTGAATAGGAATCTAAATATCCAGCTCTTGATGCTGAATGTCAGATATGCTTGAATCAAAATAAAAATTACAATCTAAAGAACGTTGATGCCAAAAATAATTGTATTTTTGAGGAAGAGCAATCAATGCCATATTGTGTTCAGTCACTGACCAGGAGCATAACACTTAATGTTCATTTTCCCACAATAAAAACAACAGCACACAAAATATGCTACGGTTTCCATAAGTGGAACATTCATGGCAATCACACATGCGTGAATTTTCATGTACAGCATTTGTACATTTGAGTGCATGCATGAAAACAGTTGCCACACAACTGTTACATCACACAAACACACATACACATAAATTCACAGCAACCTAACACAGCTGACATGTAACAGAATGCTATCAGACAACAGAGCACTGTTGGCCTCCCAGCTCACTACGTGCGTGTGTGTGACATTGAGGACAGTCCACAGCAGGAGATTGTAAGGGACTCCGAAAGAAAGCTTTGACACCCAGGAGCTTGATAAAATATTCACATGACAAGAAGCCACGCTAGCTAACCTCATCACTCCCACCCCTTTAATGTGCCAAGGAAAATAACTGAGGCTTTATATGAAACCCACTTCTCCCAAACATGGGGCCTGAATTGATATACAGTATGGTACATACTTTATCTCACATGATATCTATCCAAAAAAAATTCTTTTGAATGGAAGTACTACTTTCTTTAGGACTGTACTGACACAGCATAGAAATGGTCAAACACAAATGCATATTTAGTCTTGTGTTGTTTCCTGTTGGATTCAGTTTTCCAGTCATGTGCTTGCCCCTTGTAAATTTTATGCTAATCACATTAGAAAACCTTGACCTAATTGTTTACGGGGTATGCAAATGCTACTGTGAGGCCAGTAAAGATAGAGGTTCCCATTGTGTCCATTAGGATAATTACACAAATGCACAACTCATTAGGAACTTTTTACTATACAGTACAAAAATAGAATGTTATACAATAACATAATAACAATAAGCAAACGGCTAAGGCTTTAGAAACTTCCCTTTATCTGTTCTCATTTCCTCATCTCAAATCTAATCTGACTGGACCCAGACATAAAACATCCTTTAAGTGGTGTTGGCAGATTACGTCAATAACGCCAAGTGGATATTAGTTTTGTGTGATAAAGGAGGACTTATCCGTTTTAAATAGTTAGGAATTAATCTTTTCAATCGTGAACAAAGGTGAATTCTTTTCTTCTGAAAATCAGAACCATCATGAAGCAGACAACAGATAGATATGAAAAGAAAGGACTGGGAGAAGGAAGGGGAAGGTTACCTGGTTCCATCTTGTAGCTTCCTGTCGAAGGAGGTGCTGCGGGAGATGGAGCCATGGACGTACTGGAACATCTGCTGTCCCGGGCTGGGCCCTTGGGTCGGTGAGGCACGGGATAAGGGTGGACCGCCGGGAACGGCGGAGACCCGATGCCAGGCAGCAGTGGTCATTCTGAAGGGGGTGGGTGCTCCTTCGTGATCCACTTTATATTCCACCATTGGCACGCGGTACATTTCAGTGTAGCTCCTGAAAATACAAAAATACAAATAGGTCAAATCCAAATGGAGAGACATGCATTATTTAAGTAAAAGGTGATTCATTTAATGATTTTACATGCAATTCCCTAAATACTTCCATCCATATCATACCATACTACCACTGGTATGAGGTACTTTAAAGAACGTGATTTTTTTTATTACATTTTTATTAGGTAAATGGCAAGGAAGAATCTTCCATGCTTCCAGAATGCTTCCAACTGTCTAGATCAGCCATTCCCAACCTTTTCCACTTTGAAGCCAGTTGCATAGCTCAAATATTTTTTGCGGCCCCCGTACATACCCGTTCACTTAATTCGCTCTTATCACACGTTTAACAACACCACAGGCGCCAAACAGTTCACTTTCATGGCAACATTTATTTGAGCCAACAAAGACGACAAAGTGTCCATCAGTGCCACATTAAACACACGTTGTAAAGAGAGGTAACCTGCATAACTACAACCATTCCTATAGTTCCATATAACTTAATATTAAATAGCAAACGTGCCAAGCGTAACTATTGACATTTTGTTCATGATGAATTAAAGGCTAAATGTAATATATATCTTGTTAATAATATGATATTTTACCAGCAGTATATATGTATATATATACATATATATATATATTTTTTATATATATATTTTAGTTTTCATTGTCTTGGCGGTCCACCTGCATTACCCACAAGATGGGAATCATTGGTCTAGATGGCTTAAAACTAGAAATTGATTGAATAGCTTCAAACATTAAAAAAATAAAAATCACTCTCCAAAATGTAAAGTCATTTTGACTGTGGACTGGGAGCAGCCATTTCTTCTTTGATTTAACCACTAAATACATAACCTCTCCAAATGGCACAGGCACAAGGCATCAAAAGGTGACACAAATTCACATGGCATTAAATACCAGTTGGCAGGCAACATACGTAATATTTTTGGGCAGTAATTGCTCCATGCAGTATCTATCTACATATTGCACAGTCATTGTGTGAGTCCTGTGGCTGAATTACATCAATAACATGGATTAACCTAATGAGTCTTTAGGTCATGGCTTATGGAGATAATTAGCTTGGATGCTTCCCTGCATCCCTAAGTTACTGCAACGACCAGCCCAACAAGTATAGGGTTGAGGGTTTAGGTTAGTTGAGGGGCAGTTCTATGGGCGTATGTGAAGCCCTCTGTGACATTGCTTGTAAAAAGGGCTATACAAATACATTTTTATTTGATTTGACCATCATAATTTTTTCTAGCCTGGTCCTAACCAGACTTTCGTACATTTAATTCGTACAGAGAGACTGGGTTCGCTCCATTGACAAGCGTTGACTTCCTTGTAAGCAGGTACTCTGTTGAAGTTTAACACTAATGGATCTGCCTAAAGCCACTCTGATCTGCCATAACCAATCGCTATTGTAACAGAGCTCGCTGCCGTAGCTGGAAAATCAAACTGTTCCCGAACCCTGTGGGGAGGAGAGCCACAATATCATGGCCACCAACAAAACTCAGCAAAACTTGTTCTTGCTCTGGCTTAAGCTTATGGATATTCGGCAGCGTTGGCATAACGGACACTTGCATCTTTGTCCGCCGCCATTACGGAACTACAACACAAACTATATCACTACATCAACGTCATCGTTCTCAGCCTCCCTCTAACCCTCCCTCTGTTCGCTGATTGGACAGGTAGAAAGTTAACCTGAAACATCTGACTTAGGTACTTCATGCCCAGACACAGTACAGAAGCAAAATCAAAATTGAGCGGAAGTACGTAGGAGGGCAGAGTTAGGCTACATTTTTCCCCCAACGTGTTTGAAATTTCACTCAACAGTGCTTTGGTTGTGCCACTGTTAGATTGGTACTAGCACCCTGGGGTGTTGTAACAAGAGGCCAAGTCGATATGCTGGAATCAATTTGCTGTCTACTTAATTTGATTCGTAAAAATGGCTTGCTTAACAAACCACATCTGTGCAAATATTATAAATATTACTGTATTTTAAAAGGTAAAGGTAATATTGAACTTTTTCTTTGTTTGTCCATTTGTTAAAATAATAATAAAATAATGATAACAATTATAATAAAAGTGGCTCTGGTCACTTTTATTTGGCTGACCAGTGAACTGACCTCCTTGGAGTCCCATCCTCATACGGATGAACGATGACCACACTGACGGCAGCTGACGTGCGGAGCAGGTCAATCATTTGCTCATGAGACAGCGATGCAACAGCCACCTTGCAGATCTCCACCAATCGGCAGCCGGGACGTAGCCCAGTCTGCCATGCAAAACCGAATGGCTCCACATCGGCCACAACTCCCTCGAAATTGACGTGGAAGCCAAGTTGGCCAAGACCGTTTCTCCGCAGGGTCATCTCCACTGTCTCACAGCCACGGCTGACAATCTGCAAGGGTGCAAATAAGTGGAGAAAGACAGGGTTCTTTAAGAGCAATAATGTACACTATGAAATATATATAAATATTTTATAACCATCTCAAAACATTATACTTAAATATGAACCATCAGCATACTAAAATACAACTAGATTGGACACTTCTAATACAGTGCTAATTGGAATACATTTAATTTCCATTATAAAAATATTAACATTAAAATGTATAATAAGTACCAAATAAAGGCTTGGTTAATTTTATTTCAAATGTGTAAACATTACTAATAAGCATGTGTAGCACTGGCATTTATCAACCAAGTTTTAAATATTTTGGTTGCATCTTCTATAGCAAAACTGTCACTGGCTTGGGTCAACGCTTGCCTTAATTAACTTTGGCTAAAGTGACATTATTGAATAATCTTCAAACTGCTTAAATCATTCCTTCTTTCTACTTAGAAAGACAGCATGGCCTATTCAACTTGGTAGCTGGGTTTATTGGAAACATCAGGCACTGAATTTAGGTTGGCAAAGAGAGGGTTGTTTGTATGTTTCCAATAAAACATGGGAGTGGGAATCAGGGGGCATGAGCCATGTGTTTCTCTAATTATGTGAAGAACACTTGGCCACAGTGTTCATCACCAACCGGCTGAGAGTGTCGATGTGTTATCAGCTCAACTGAGATACAACCCCCAGTTCCTTTTTGTTGAAGAGATTATGTACACTTTTGGATAATCCTATGGCCCAAAATGGACTGTCTGAGGTATGAGGCACATGGTATGTGAACCACAACAAGTTATGCTTCTTTCTCAGAACCACTAGCATTTTCTCACCTAATTTTTTCATATTTGGTCTCAACATATTTGGTCTCAACAATTTCCCTCTGGTGTTTCAAAGAGTTTATGACGTACAATTACCCTGAGTGCAGTGATTGGCCAGAGCATGGGATTGAGTTCTTCTCACCCAAGGTAAACTCTTTAAACTAACAAGATTAGTAATGGCTCACCCTTCATTTAAGCCATTTTAAAACAACCTTCTAGAGAGGTAAATTGCAGTTCCCAGGCCAACTTCAACTTACAAGAAAACCCTGACCCATTAAAACAGTGTTTTAATATCCAATTCATCCAAGATAAGGCCTCTTTGGTAAAGGTAAAATGTCCAACACACAAATCTGACAATGAGGGCACATTTACAAATCGAGATAAGGATGTTGTTTCAGTAAAGGTTAAGTTTGAAAGCATCCTTATATACTCGCCTCCAGGCGTTGCATGATCTCCCGAACGTCATCCCAACATCCCTCCTGAACCGAAAACACCACGCATTCCCCGCGCTCGTAGAACAGCTTGACACTCCCACACGCCGTACTCCAACCAATGATGTCCCGACAGTAGCAGTTAAACACCACCTCTTTGGATGCCTCCTCGATCAGCACCACAAACTCGTTGGAGACAGCCAACAGGCAGCCAATGTCTGCCGACTGTCCAAAGTCCCGGGCCACCACGGCCCAGGTGACTGCCCCTGTGCTCTGCAGGTGGCCGTTCCTCCTAGGTCTTGTACGCTCCTTCTTTTTGCCGCCCAACGTGATGAAGCTGAACTTTGCGCCAGATGAGTCCACCGGCGTGGCGCTGACAAAATTCTCGGCCAAGTCTTTCAGGTACTCTTGTCTCGTGCGCATGGCCATGGCGCGGAACTTGTCTGACTTGTGAGCCGCATTTTCACCATTGATCATCTTGGCCAGGAGGAAGTCCCGGAACACTGCTGACTTTGGGAACATCACTTCCTGGGGGATGGGTGGACCGAAGGCAGGAACATCTTTTGATCTGGTGACTGCAACACTGGTGAAGGGAGGAAAAAATATAAATAAATGTAAAACAAAAGAACATTGTTTTTTAAAGTGCTCTTTTTAAAAGGCATCAGGTCCAACAGGATGTCACCATGTGACTAGCCTTGTCACATGTCATCGCACATAACACAATAATTTGTCACCACACACTGTTCGGCCTGATATCTAAGTACAAAAATAATAACAAACAACATTTTCCATTTAATTTACTCCTATAATATTGCTAAAGAATAAACAAACAAAGCAACACACAACAGAATGGGTTATTTGGAGGATTAACGTCATATTCATGATAATAATCCACAACCCAAAAATAGAAACAACTCAAACGATTAAACTCCTAATGCAAAAGGAATACTGTAGCAGCTACAACCAATGGTAATGGATGCAAATATAGAATGTTTTCCAAAGTGAATGTTTAACATAGGTATAGTAAAATTAAATGATGAGGGTCCTCTGGATCATTTAACATAACCTGATTTGGAATAAACACAAAAATCGAACCAAATACGTTTAAACAAAATTAGTTTGAATCCTTAAGGTACTTGTATCCTCTCACACAATTATTCACCCAAAGTGCATTGTATGAATGCCACTATGCTCACCTGTAGCAAACATTTTCAGTGCAGGGGTTGTGTACTTTGACTATGATGAAGACATGTTGAAAGTGTGAGCGGATGTTTACTGGAGTGAAGGGAAGAGCACCAGGTTCCTGGAAAATGACTGTGACTATGTCGTTTCCAATATGTCTCTTTCTCAGAAGCTGCAAAAGTAGGAAACACAAGACAAAGAAGTCAACTTTGAGGTAAGCATATCACTTATTACACATCAAATTCAAATCACCCAATGATTCTGAACCTGGGTCAAATACTGTGCATTAGCTCTATCATTGAGCTTTTACCTAGAATTTTATTTAGCTATCTGCGTAAAATCAAGCAACAGTGAATTTTTTGATAGTAAATATCATGTGATTAAGACACATCTGAATCAAGAGTGCGATCTGCCTCCTTACTCCCTCGACAGAGGTGGTGAGCAAATAAGATTGTGGCGGAGCCGCCCAGCTCAGGGAGTTAAGAGAAAGAGATCTGTTCTCTGGAGACCTTCAGGAGGATTACTGCTAATCCCAGACAATCAGCTCTGATCCCAGAAAGAGGGATAAATCATCAAATCACACAAAGTCCACTAATTAAGGTCCAAGACACACGCAATGCCATCATATAACACTGGCTCGATTTTCAAATGGGAAACGCTTTCCAGAAATGTCACTCACACAGTAAAGTATGTCCTGGATCAGCAGATGGATGTAGCTTTAGAAGGGGCTAAAATCGAAGCTGCTGTCAGTGCAGGCGCTATTTTACGGTAAAACTAATTTGTCACAAGGACTGTCCTTTCAGTTTATGCTAACAGTCCTTGGAATTCTCTGCACGATACATGTTACACTTCTGTTTCCTGTTAGCAAGAAAACAGGGTGCCATTCCACCATTTCTATATGTATTTGACATATTCACACAAACACCACACACGGCTAATTGGCAACTGCATGCAGAATTGTTGCTGCGGTAACATTTCCAGCAATTTTCTTTCCCATTAACAGTTCACAGGCTACTAAAATGAGAAATGCCAATTCTAATTCAGCAGAGCACACTGTGACTAAAGGTCCAAAATTACCAGCTGTCTGCTGTGGGCAACGGAAGGCCACTGAGCAATCTGTACTATTATGATGGCAATAATGATAAAACAAGGGCATTTGACTCATAGTTGCAAACAGGATATACAATTGCCCATGCAATAGGATATATGAAAGTTGAAATGTACTACTGCAAAATAAACGGAGGAAAAACAATATTTTGTTTCACAGAACTAACTTGTCTTTATGGGAAACCATTATGCAGCAACTTGATTCCTTCATATCAAATTTAATGCAATCAGAATCAGTTACATATATTAGCAAGTCGACTGACTGATTTCCTTCTCATACATTCCTGTAGTGCCACAGTGCATTTTCCTGTTGAAGCTCAGCTTCCATGGACTATGGGGCTGCTTTGAACAGTTTTTTTCAGAGCTTCGAAACTATATGGTCATTGGATAAATGCTGCGATTAGGTCCCACCCTGGACGCTCTGCGTCTCTGGGGGTGAATGGAGGAGTGGGCTGGCCTGGACGCTGGGCTTCCGCATGATGATTGGAGGGTCTGTTAAAAGACTGCATCTCCTTTTGATTGACAGTAATTTTGTACATAAAAAGTCATCAAAACTATAGACCAATTTTCCCCCTACGTCAGAACGACGTCACACAGGTTCAACTGCGCAAGTCGGATGCAAGAGACGAGCGTCTCCCGGGTATAATACACTTGGAGTGTCGGACAGGTCATCATACCTTTAAATAGCCTGACCAAGTGATCGGGCAAAACTAGCCTGGGTAACTGAGGTCACTTTCTCAGGCAAATGACGAATGAAACAGGCTCTGTTAAAGAAATCCGAGAACCTGGCTATCTTCAGCAGTCTCGTCTACAAAATGAAACAGGCTTGGTTAAAGAAATCTGAGATGCTGGTTATCAGGCTTGTATCTACAAAAGACAGTCCTCCCTGACGTATATAGTGTAGATGGAGTGAAATACAACATTCTACACACTGCCAGTGAGCGACCCGAGTCTGAGGCTAACAATGTCAAAACAGTGTAATGGGGACGCAGTCTCACTCAGATTGACAGTTTTACAGAAATCTCAAAAATAAATCGGACCAGCTGGCTAAAAGCAGAATTCCCATATCTCTTGAAAGCTGCCCTGCTCGACTTTTTAGGTGTAGAATTAACTTTAAAACTGTAAAATTATTAACTTTGTGACATGACGTGAAGACATGGCGCCGCCTAAGACTATGCGATCTACCGGGCGACATTCTCACTCAAATTTCAAGACTTTCGTGACCCAAATCAAAATTCTGAAGCACCGATCAATGGGGAATCACTTTCTCTCTTAAAGGCTGTCCTCCTCGGCTTTTTTGGTCTTTTTAAATCAAACTATTTGCGTTAATCTGTGTACTTTTCTAGCCATTATAAAGGCTATAATTTCCCGGTTTTCTGCAACCACATTGCGCGCGCATCCTGAATGTTTACAAACAAATAATTGGTCTATTCAAGCTCAGTCCCATCGCGGATTTTGCAACTGTAGTTGAAAGACAAACTACAGCAACCTATTTCTTGGTATTTGCTTGGCGAAATTGCTAACCAATTTTCCTCATATATTTAAATCAATTATACACCATGTTCCTTGTTTTATCTTACCTAATTTCCACATTTCCTCCTTCGAGATTAATATTGTTTTGTTAGATTGTTCGTTCATTCATTAGTTCATTCAGTAGGTTTGGCTAGTGTCTAGGGGTGAACTAGCCAGTGAACTAGCCAAATAAGTGGAAACAAATTTGGATGTAGGTCGAGAATGAGTTTCCCCTCTTTGAAAGACCAGCAGCCGTCACTGATATCAAATATTAACATCATCTTGAAATGTTTTGTATTCTAATGTTTAATGTGTGTGGCTTATAATTTACCTTTAAATTATTTGTATAACAAAGTATTTTCTCATTTAAAACCTAAAGATGTGTCCTCTCACCTGTTGTCTGTTATTGGAAGTGTATGGGAGCAGTGTGGATACATGGAACATCAGCTCACAATCTTTATAGTTGGTGTAGAGAGAGTGGGTTCCCGTGGAATCCGCTGACACAAAAACAAAGAATTGAGGTCAGACTGACAGACACAGAACAATACAAAGTAATGGATGTTCTAATCATGAAAACAGACAAGAAAGAATCGAATGTTCAGGATTGAGAAGAACAGGTCAGTAATGCAACATGTAAAAACTTTATAAAAAAAGTTTATAAAAAAAAAGAAAAAAAATTATTTCCACTTTTTTAAGGGGGGTTAAACCTTTAAGTTATTGCACAAGTTCACATACATTTTCACATTTGAACACTTACTTTTGTTGTCAAGTTGTGCCCTATACTTGGTGAAGCCCTTCAATCTCACTCTTTGACCCAGCAGATCTAGAAACTCATCCAGGGCAGGGCTGGCATTCTCATTGTTGTACATTTCTTCCTCCGTTCGCTGCCCCGCCCGACAGTATAAGATTCCCACCTTGTGTTGAAAATTTAGCTGTATGACATAAAAAAATGTTGGCAGTTCAATCACATCTTAGTATGTCAAGTATTGTTTTCAAATGCTTGGGTCTGACGCAAAGGCTTTCTGGCATTTTCATAAGAATGACAAGACACCTGTTGTCATGTCTCTTGTCTATATAGACAAGCAGGGTACTCATTTATGTTAAAGTAGAATGATATTTAAGTGTCAGTTAATCACAATTATCCAATAGAATAACAATTTCCTATTGAATCGTATTCCAAGTGGCTTTCAAAAATACATGACAAGATACAATACCTCATTGTCTGTATCTTTAGATAACATTGTAGATTTACAACGTGGATGTGAGCAGTGTGTAGTGTTAAATTGGGCTTAAAGCGCTGTGCAAGCTGTAAAGGACAGCCCGTTTTACTGGCAAGTGCATTTTATCTCGACCTATCAATATCCATTACCTGACACCGGTGCTGAGACAGTCGTACTAAGTGTGCTATCAATCTGAACAGGGAGTCGACACCACAAAAGGCGAGTAATTTCATTCAGAGTGCCCATCAGACAACACCCAACTGTTGGGTCCTGAATAATTTATGAGACTTCTGGAGTAAGGGAGAGTGGTGGGGGATGATGAGAAGGGGTTTTAAAGGCAACATTTCAACCCACAACCAAGATCATAGGGACCAATGCAAAATAGGGATTTGTACAGGGGAGACAGGGCTGCTCAACGCTAGGCAAAAATTGTGATTTGATCTGCTAAAATGAAAATAGATTTGCGAGTAACAATTTCACTTTCATTCAAGCTGCAGGTGGCTAACTTTAGCACGTCTTCCCTTCTCTCCAACACACAAGAGGGGCTCTTTGGTGAGTGTCACAACAGCAGTTGTCATAGCAACCCATGGCAAACATTAAGCAGAAGGTGATGGTCGAATCGTTTGGATTTGCGGAAAAGAGACTGAAGCACTTTGAATGATTAATATTTTGAGGAAGCTAGCAAAACATGGGTAAACCATTTAATTTAGTCTCCTCCAAATGGTTGTCAAGATGTATCCCCTATATGCTTGAGGTTAAAATTGCTGCTCATCTCAGTCTCAGCTTTACAATCTTTTTTTTTTTTTTTTGACTAAACAGACAAACTCTATCTCATTAATACTATTTTATTGTACTAAAATGATGTTACGTTTGCAGTAGTGAAAAGCTAAATTGATCCATCCTTTTCATTAAACCTCTTAGATTACTTACACATTGAGTTACATGGCAATATAAGGTGTTGTTTTTCTGCCCTCTTGGAAGTAAAGACGAGAAAATATCTATAAACGTAAATATGTGACAGTCACGGAAGTCTAGGGGTGAATTAATCAAAATACTTTTAATATAATTAGGATAATCCCCTGAGATATTCATCCCTGTAATATTGAATTCAGTGTATCATCTCAAAATAATGAAGCTTCTTCCACTTGGCTTTGATGTTAGCTTGCCAGGTTTGTACTTTTTCCCAGACCATACCAAAATACAATCAATGTTAGCAGCTTTTAGACCAATAGAACAGAAATGCTTAATCCATTAACCAATTAGGACAGAGTCTTGAGAAAATTCCATTACAGCACATATAATAAACAACTTGAGGAACCAGATCAATGCCTTAAAGGAAGCCTCACTCAGGAGCTTCACTCAGATCAATCGTTTCATTGAAGGGTGGTTTCTAACAAGTACCAGGCTAAACCACGTTCCATTCACTCTCGCCATTCAAGTTTCAGTCTTAGGGATTAGCTTTAGTATAGGAAAACAACCCAGGGTGTTCATTCTTTCCATAAAAATTGGGAATTCAGCATTGTGACTCTTAACACAAAAGGTCAGGATAACTATTGTACAACTGCCTGTCATATATCCTATGAAGAAGAGTTTCCACACATGCAGGAAGAATAAATAGAACCCACTGTGCATTCATCAACTAAAAAAACTCTGAATGTTTCTAATTTCAAAGAAAAAAATGTTTTTGTGACTTGAAAGAGTAACATCTCTTAATTAACTAGAATTGATCAAACCCAACAGTTTTAATCTAGGTAATATCATTGGTCAAAGATCACTCACGCCTTGCTGGTCCAGTTTCAGAAGTTGCTCAGGCACCTTGGGTGAATTGATTGCCAGCCGAAGACACTGAATATTCAGCTCTGGTACCACATACTCCAGAACCTCCTTCAACGGTAAGCCCTTAGTTGTACCGTGCTTGGCCGTGGAAGGGACCGCATCCTCAAGGATGGCTCCCCGGAGGGTGGTGAGCTTGAGGGAAAAGAAAGTTTGGTGAAGGGAGAATGACCACGTAAATTATATTATTATAAGTCTGGGAAATAGCAGAATAATAAATACCCGGTTTTACCTCAACCAACATAATTAAAGAGCAGGTCAATTAAAAGAGCCTCCTCTGAGGTGCTAGTCTGAGTTCATCAGTTTTGAGTTGAGCATTGTAGCAACTGTATGTATTGTCTAATTTTTTTCTGCTTAATAAAATGTATTACTTAGCTTACACCTAGCACGGACAAAGTTTTAGGAACTAAAATGTAACTCATGGGACAGCAAGAGCAAGAGCAAATTGTCTGCAACCCGTAAGTCTTCCATTAACACCCTTATTAAAGTTAAATGTTACAATCAAATCTACAAGTCTCTGCACTTTAGACGATTAAACAAAATGTAGACAATGCAATAGGGACATGGCCAGATCCCTGTTCCATTGTATTATTTAGAATTTTTACTAACTGTAAAAAAAAACGTGATCTAATTTACCAGACCAAGAATGTGTGAACCTGGGTATGAACAGCCTATTTTTCCCCAATATCAGCTAAACATACATTATACCAAACAGTCTTTTGAACACACCCCCTCAATGCAGGTCAGTTTACCTCACTAGTCCTGAAGGTGACACGGTAGTTGTACTGTGTGCCATCTTTTGCTTCCTCCAGTTTTTCCCTACGGACGCTGACCGCCACTGGACCCAAAATCTCATCTGTGCCAAAGTAGTTCTGGTGATCTGAGAGTGAAAGTCAGCATCATTCATTAATAAGCATGTACTACCTGGATATTGATGTGCATTCATGTGGTTATATAAATATAAAACATTCTTTTGCCAATTTTTTTTTTTTAAATTATCCACTGCTTATGCATCCGAAAACAATCAAATAACAATTGCATATAAAAAATGTTTTTAAATCAAGCCCACCTTGACTGAAACACCAGTGGAAGGAATGGTTTTCATCAAGGGCACACATAGTTTGCATAAACTCAGCAACAAAACATTGTGACACGCGACATGTGTTAACAATTCCAAAATTCCATAAATTAATTTTACAACCCCAAACATTTTTCTTCATTACAGCAGGCTGAAGAATATTTCCCATTGCTAATCCCTTTTAACATAATTCTATTCAACCAAATGTCCTAATTATGTTTGGTTTGATCCCATTTCTGCATAACAAATTGCAGACACAAGTTCTAACCCTAGGCTGAGGCTACAGTGTGGAGGGGATCAAAGAACAGCAATGGAAGGAACTTTAAAGCTGTGTGGGCTGTGGACACATACGGAGGGAACTGAAACCAAAACCTCATCATCATACTGAACAAGACACACAACCAAGATACACCAATGCTTCAGGACAACATACATGCTTCCCCTGTCAAGGCGAACTTCGTGTGTTTTATTAATATATATTAATCATATTTTTGTAATATTTTTGTTCAAGCGTGCAAGACTTCAGGAAAAGCTATTACCTCAGACATGGGGCATATGGTAATTGACCATCCCTTTTTCATACAATGGATTCTAAATCATTTAAAAGGGTAAAACTCTTGAGTTACCGATTATGGCAGTGCAGCTATCAACGTCAGAAATGTTTACCTCACAAAATGTCATGCACTCTTGACATGGAAGGGACATTTAAAGTACCTGTAAGTCCCCTGAGATCAGGGTCAAAACAGGCAAATAATAAGCAATGCCAAATTCAAAGTGGAAATGCATAGAGTTGATGTGGTGTCTGGGATTTAAATATGGCTGCTTGATGAATATAAAAAGCAATTTTTGCATGTCAGTTACCTTATGAGAACAATGCAGTGCTTGCAATACTTGTATAAGTTGCTCTTTGCTATGTGAATACTTCCTCAACATTTAGATGGGCTCCTACCTTTATTGTAAAAGTACTTGTGGTAGTAGTATGCTCCTTGATCAACATGCTCGATGGTGTAGCGCTTCATCATGTCTCGAGGAAAGGCTTGGCTCTCTCTTGGCATCTCCAGCACTGACACACCTGCATTGGTGCAGCGGGTACTTAGCGTTGATTCAAGTGTATAAGCCTCTCCTACACTCCCATAGGTGGCGCTATTGGCCTTGGGCAAAGCCAACTTCCTTTCCCCCTCACCCCCAGTCTCATTACGAAAGTAAGGGCAACTGAGAACCAAATGATTGCCTTTCCCGTCCCCCTCATCTGCTTCCATGCTTGCTTTGTGTCCAAGGTCTTCGCAGCTCCCCACTGGCGATTCACAGATGGGTATGGGCATGACGGTATCCCCTGTCCCAGAGGCCTGACATTGGGAGGCTGCTGAAGCCCCTGTGGTGGTGTTCTTCCTCCGGCCAAGATCAGCACGGTTAGCAGCAGCTTCGCTAATGTTGAATAGGACACTCTGGACATCATAGTGGGCAAAACACTTCTGGTAACTAAGGGGCCTGCCGAACCGTCCGACATCCTCCTGATCTAGGTAGTCTCCCTCGCTTTTCATAGTCTTCAGTCTCCGGAAGATTGAGGTTTCCACCTTTTCTGACTTCATCCGCTGGATGAATGAGCGCTCCCTCTCTCGACTGTAGAGGAGGGAACTGTCAACGTAGTCGTAGCCCGGTATGCAGACAATGTCTCCTCGCGCAATCTGGGCAGCAGTCTGAAGACTTGGGGACAGGGCAGTGTTGAAACGCAAAAGTTCAGGGAAGCTTTGTGGAGGAGGCGCACTGGGTTGGTCAGCAACTTCTGCGTGGTAACCCCTTAATGTGGCTGAGAAACCTTCACTGGCCAGACCCTGCCGTTCTAGGGAGGAAGTGCTCCCGTACTCACGGCGCAAGGTAGCCCCAGTATTGGGGTTGATGGTGGTATGATCAATATCCTCAGCTCCGATGTCACTTATGGTGACTTCGCTGTTGCTCCTCTTCACCCTAGCGAAGCCTTTCATAGGTGAATGGTTTAAGAGGTCGCAGAGCGGGTACTTGGTCTCTTCAAAGTCCGTGCTGCCAATCAACTCCTGACTCTTTCCGGGGATGGCGTCCATGTTTTGGTCGGATGGCACTAGGCTGTCATACCTCGGTGGAGGGCAGGCCTCCCAGCCATCCTTCCGTTGGGGCCAGTCTGACACTCTTGCCCGGACACCCATCTTGGGTCTGGCTGGCGCTGCCTGCCCATGGGGGATTGGAGGTCCCATATTCCCCTTTAAGGCCTGGAGCTTCTTATTGAATGGGTTGTCCAACTGCATTAAATAATTGGAGCCCTGGGAATCTTCGACTACTCCAGAAAGGTTTGTCAAGTCTCCTGTCGTGAAGTTAGGCGCGTTCATATCCTGAGCACAGGCGCCCCTCAATCCAATTCTGCTCTTTAATACAAGCCATATGATAGAGTTTCACAGCAGTTGCACCTCTTCTTTCTCAGTTGGCTAATAACTAATAAGTAGTTGACTTCACCAGGTCCATAATCCATTAGAGGAGTCCTTCTTCTGAGAAAAAACTGAGGATATTAATCCTTACAGGTGTCCTTATCAGTCTGTAACAGCCACATTGGTGTCCTATTTGTATCACAATCTGAAATTGGACAAAGAACACAATAGTTAATTTCATAATCCAAAAATCCATCTTTCAAGTAAGGCACAAGATCCAACCCAGATTAATTGATACGATATGCTTGAATCAAAATATGTCAAAGCGACATGTTTGTTTTTATGGGTTTGCTGGAATCTTTGAGATGTATTTAGGCATGTTAAATAAAAAGTAAAATAGTGATAATACCACAACACCACCATCATTGGAAAAGTAACTGGAGTGCATACAATATATTCATGCAATATATTTAAACTTTGAACCATCTACATCATTCCCAAAAATCCAGACAGAAGATTGAGCATCCTTTCATGTGTGTGTGGAAGGTTTTGTTGTACCCGGGGTTGAAACGAGCATGGAGCATCAATAACTCACAGGAGGTGTAAAAAACAATTTGCAATAACTACATAAGACACCTATCCTAAAATTGGAAACGCCACAGTGTGGTGCCTGAGACAGGGCAAGACATGCCATCTGCACCAATGATGCGTCCATTTATTATTAAAGGCCACTAATAAAATGTGGAAGGAGAAAGGAGGGATGAGGGAGCCTTCATTAAATGCATGGCCTTGATGTCTGACCATTTGAGAGCAACCAGATCATGAAAGTGCAAGATGAATATGGATAGATGACATTTCCTTCACCCCTCTCCCCACCCCATCCCACCTGTCATGCATGTGAGAGCTTCCAGCCCAACCAAAAGGGATGGCTTTGGTTCTAAGACTTCCATTAGTAACCAGGTTTAACACAGCATATTAAATAGCAGATATAGTAAATATAGAACATAATTAGAATATCCTTCCCCAGAACACATACAGTAGTTCTATTCTTTGTTATCTGATCCGCAAAGTGAAACACAGTGAAGCTAAATGCAACGGGAAACCAACCCTCCAATCTACTCTATATCTGGCCCTGTGAATTGAACTGGACTGGAAAACCACTAATATCTTAAAACAATAGGGTCATGAGGTCCTCCCATATATGCAGTTGCCTCACAGAAAATATATTAGTCCCTGACTATGTCATTACCAGTTTTTGTTACACTTTCTCATTGATTACCATTACATCTGGTGGGGCTGTAATTGTAGGACCAACTTTGATCAGATCTATGATTTCAGCCAGAGGCTGAAAATAACCTACATTCAGACTGGGGTTGTCGAGTCCAACACCAACATTAATCAAGATATTTCAGATCATGTAATATGTGCGTAATATATTTAATCTCTCCCGGTGTTCTATTTAGATACAGATTGGAGTCCAACAGTCATAATTTTGGGAGGATTTCAGACACAATTACTCCAGACTGCTTATGGCAGTGTTCCTTGGCTGAATTGGGAGGAGATTACAACAGAATCCATATCAAGTTATGATAATGATGAGAACAATACCAGGAAAGGAGGTCAATGAGCAGCCAGAGCTAATGCTGCCCAGTCCCAAATCCACAGACACAGTTGTCTCTCCGCGTGTGTACCCTTCATCTCTGTAAGGAAGGAGGGTTTAAAATGACTAAGTGTACTATGTGCTAAGTGTGCTAGGGATTCTTGATACTGTCTTCACAATAGTTTATCCTAACAAGCAGCAATCTGGGACATTCTTTTCTCTACTTGCAATAAAAGACACAACACGGTTAGGGTGTCGGGCTATTAATCAGAAGGCTAAATTACTAAATATAAATGTTAATATTATATGGGAAACAAATATATGTTTTCATTGAAATAATTGTAGGCATAGACTTCTGAAGGGCATTCTGAAGAGTGCCCTTCAGAAGTCTACGCCTACAATTATTTTGTTATTGTTTCTTTAATTGTGATGTGATGAAATGATAAGGAATATTTGTGTGGCCCACTGTTTCTTGATTTCTGAGACTACCTTTTTGAGGGTAGTGATCAAAAGGAGAATTATTGCTCTTGATTAATGAAACAGAGTTTAGTGTGTGCTTGCCAGTGTGTACTTACACTGAAACATAACACATATCTTGACCTGATACAGTTGTAATCTACATACAAAATAGATATTTAAGATGCAAAATCATGACATTTGTAGATGATTCAAGTAATAATATTTTTTTTACATTATTAACACACTTCAAGAAAACTCACTCTAGCTACTTGTTTTACAAGCATGTCAGCACTGTCTCACGGTAGATTGTGAAAATAGTTTTACAGATGTGCTAAAGGGGCAGTGCCTTTTTGCTAAACACTTTCAAGTTGGCTACACTTGTAATTTGCATGGCAGAAAATGGCGTATTACTACAACAACAACATTTCATGAGCATAAAAATAATAAGTAAATAAATAAGTAAAGAGATCATGCCTTTTTCCTAACTGGTCCTTTATGGCCACACCTCAGGCAGTCATAAAAAATCTAGCCAAGGCATTGACCGCAATATGCCTTTAAGGCCCAAAATCAATGAGCTCACATGGCTCTCATTGCAAACTGGGCCTGTATCCAATCAAGGTTGGGGAGGCGGGGGGAGCACAGGGTTACAAAATTGTGGCCCAACACTTGGGCCCTGCTACAACTCCCTACATGGATTGCGCACTGTTCATGGCCAACCAACACTGGCACCGACACATCATTAAGAAAGGACTAAGCCAGCGTGGGCTCCACCCGTCTTCTACTCTGTGTGTGATTTTTTTGCCTTGTTAGGTGCCTGAGTTTAAGCCTCCCACCCCTTCACATTCCTGCCTCCCAGACGCCCGCCTGACCCCCCCCCCCCCCCTTCCCCATTTGTGGCACATAATGCTTTCTGTGCCGGGGTGGGGGGGTGGGGGTTCTCCACCAGGATTTATTCCAAGCAGAGCAGGCTCTCTGGGTCCGACAGCGGGGATCGGTTCACATATACATTCCAACGCCAGAGTTCTACCCCTCAAGCACGACGCATACATTTGATTCCGATTTCAGGGACCAGGGGCCAAATCAGTGAGCGTTTACATGAAGCTTACAACTCCCTTGTGGAAGGCAAAAGAGAGAGGTTGGGTCTGGGGGGTGTATATGTAGATGAGGAAACAATCTATAGTTTAGCTTTTGTTTAGGATAGGTGGACCTAAGGAGGACATCTACAGAGGCATCTACAGAGGCTATAAAATAAACAAAAGCCCAGGAAATGTGAAAAACCAAGGTGTTTAAAGTAAACACTCGGGTGTCTCAGTCTGGGGAGTAGATGAAAGACGCCACACCCCCTGTGAAGACCCTTATGGGGTGGTGTCCATGGAGCGTTTGTGTGTGTTTGTTTAGGGGGCTTATATAGCTATTTTGATTTTAACATTTGTGCCACTGCTAGGTTGTTGTTTTACTGAACAAACCAGCTGCCCCACTGGCCTCCAGACACACACCGTGTGTCCCACTAACCACCCATCTTCAGTGCCTTGTGCAAGTACAGGTAGTGTGGCTTCCAATGGCCTTCTGTTTTTGTCTTGCTTGTCTGCCGTGTCAGTTCTCCCCCTCATCTTTGGCAACCTAAAATGATGACGTTAGTGTTGCCAGTATACAAGCCTTGGGGAGTTGCAATGAAAGCGAGGAAGAGCTACCCTTTGCTGACTGGGCGGCGCCGACCAGTATCAGCTGTTGGAATAAATCAAAGCCAAGACACCACGAGAACTCTTTCTCACCCTGGGTCAACCCCTGGCAACACAACAGTTCCCAGCTAAGGCTGAGGCGAGCTGCCATTTGGAAGATAAGAGTTGTTTACATTAGCTAATCCTTAAACAGATTAAACAAGTTGATATCATTTATTGGGACTATCCATTGCTGGAAAACAAGCAAAGACCCTGACCACTCATGCTAGAAAAGTCAACCCATATATCTCTTTTTTTGTTTTGTTTTCACAAAAAGGCATGTGGAATTTAAATGTGCTAATGTTTAGTTATTTAAATTTTAACAACCCCACTTTTGCAATACCTAACATCTCTATTGGTTTAGTAGAAAGGTTAAATGCACTGCATTGTTCTACAAACCTTAGGACCCTGCTGTGCTAAATATAGCTACTGTCTGGATGCAGTGGCACAGACCCAACTGTGTTCTGCAGATTGTAGTGTTACTACAGTACATTTACATTTAGTCATTTAGCAGACATTCTTATCCAGAGCGATTTACAGTAAGCACAGGGACATTCCCCCCGTGGCAAGTAAGGTGAAGTGCCTTGCACAAGGACACAACGTCATTTGGCACGGCCGGGTATCGAACCAGCGACCTTCTGATTACTAACCCGATTCCCTGACTCCTCCTGCCTCCCACTCACAGTACTTACTATATATTATCTCCCAGCATTCCTTCCCTACAGCATGTCATTGGAAACTTAAACATACTAGCCCCATGTAATACAGCTCTGAGCAAAACAGCCTTCTCAGGACATTTCTAGAAAGCTCCACTCAGGAACTTTGTATTCATACCAAACATTGTTCAGTGTTTTATGTTTGTTTGTTTGGCTTGGATTTTTTTTGAGGGTTGTGGAAAAACAGCTTGTGTATACCATTGTATGCACAAGCATTTTTGTGTTTATAGCAGACAGGTGAGTCTTCAGTTAGCCCTGGAGCTAAAGACTGAAAGATAATTGAGGGATTGTTTGGGAAGGACAGGTGTTCTAGATAAAAACTCTGATCGTGTTTAACCACTCTGTAAAAAAAATGTGTGGGGGGAGAGGTGGGCAGCAGAAAGATTAGGTATGCTTATACAGTGTGTTTACCAAATAGTGAGATCCTCACATAATACAAACATTACCTACGTGCACAGGCCTCTGGACACATCTTTCAGTGAAGATAGGACAGATAAGAGAGAAAGAATAGTGTGTGTGTGTGTGGGGGGGGGGGAGGGGGGTGCCTGTTTTCACTCTGCCACAGCTCTTGATGTTGTCCCTGTGTACTGTGTTTGTTCAGGATCTGCTTGACGTCAATGTTTGGCACAGCAACACTCACATGTGAATCCAAGGGCGCACATGTAGACCAATCACATGGATAGATGTAACTCGAACAGAAATAAGGCCATGATGTCCAAAGTAATTTTTTTATTGATTTGAACCAATAGGGTAATGCTGTGACCTGTGACAATGACAGAAAATGGAGGGGAAGGGATGGAGCTTAAAGACACACTATTAAAACAGGTGTTGACACCAGTTGAGAGCATGGGGAGATGGTAAGAGAGATGTAAAAGAGAGAAAATGAGTGCATGTGAGCTACTGGGAAAAGAGAGAGGGAGACGGAGAAACAGTCCTTTCACGTTAGCGAGCCTCCTACGCGGTTTACCACCGGGATTTCCCAGAGAGCTATTTGAGGACAGCAGCTTGTTGAAATGTCTGGCGATTTTAAAAGAGTGAGAGAAGGGACAGAGACCTAGAGAGGCAAGTATCATTCATGCTGCAATGCTCTTGAAAAAGAAAAACAGGGGAGAAAGACCTGGGGAGCGAGCAAGAGTGAGAGAGAGGCAACTATTGAAATCCCCATGAATCCAGAGCAGCAGGTAGCTGGCGAGGCTCCAAAAGCTCTCACTGCCCTCTGCTTGAATGGAGGCTGCCCCTCCCCTTATGAGCTAACGGTTGACAACCTCAACACCTAGCCTACACAAAGTAAAGCAAGCACCGCATCCCTAAATATCCACCATCTGGTGGTCTAGATGGTGGTGGTGGGGGGGTGGGGGCGGGGAGGTTGAGCAAACGGAGAGTTAGCGAGGTCCTCACACCCCACTGTGAGGGGGGATTTCGCTACCCACCCTCCCACCCTTCTCTCCCCTGTTTCCCATACTCATTCCAACAAGGCCTACACCCCCCCCCCCCCTCCTCTCCCAACCCCCCCCCGGCTTCAGTTTTCCCTCTGCCATCTCATTACCATAACCCCACATGTATTCTGCCGCTGCACCAACCCTCAACCAACACCCTTTCACCAGCAGAATACAGACACACAATGAGAGACAAGACAGCATGCACCTTCCAAGCTGGAAATAGAAAGACATGAGGCAACTGGCCACAGTTGCTGCAGCTCGCCATTTCTGTTCAATAAAGACAAATCCAATTTAAAAGGATATGGCATAAAAATGACTGGAAATGTGGTGCCAGTCAACTTTGGAATAAAACATTTTTTACAAAAAAAGACAGAAATCATATTTGAAGGGAAGGAACAGGTTTGTCATTTTAGATTGAGATTTTGGGGGGGTTGGGGTTACTACAGTGTTGGACTATTATTTATTCTGTCCCGTTAAATGCCAGGATGACATACTGTGAAATGCTACCGGTTGTATTATGAAAGCCAGCATGCTTTTCTGGCTTATCTGCCCCATAATCCTTTGCGCCGTGGAGCAGATGTCAACTGTAGACAATGCTATAATAGCAGACCTATATGCTTTAAAAGGCTAAATATACAAAGCAGTAAGCCCTAGGTTAAGTATAGCTGCAATACTAAAAGTAAAAGTAGTCTATATAGGTTAGGATGAAGCCCTACTCTAGGAGAGAAGAGGTGGGGAGGTGCAGTTAAAAAGGTGAACACCGTTGGCCTCTAACCAGGCCCCAACACACCCAAACACAACAGCACAGAAATATACAACCACAGTTTGGTCATAAATCTTTTGATGCAAACAAACATCCCCAAATAACCTGAGGCACTAATAGTTGAGCACACAGCTGCCATCCAAGCAACAACAAATTAAGTTGCATGCGTTGCAACGAGTTGGGTTTGCATGCCTTCATTTGGATATTTCATTTGTACTTTCTGTCTTGCTTTTCAAATAAAATATTTATTACAAAATTACAATTTCAAAATAGGTATTTATATTTTTTACATTCCAGCAGACAGTATACCAACAAAGCGCAATATAACTTAAAATACATTTGTAAATACAATATTTGTATTAGCCACCTTTGAGCCCCAATCTTTGAATAGCCTATATTATGTCTATAACTGACTACTGAAATAATGTAACAAACTTTAAAAAGTGCAATAAAAAGGAGGAGGGGGGTAATATTCCGAGATTAAAGTTGTACATTGGCAAGAAAAAAAAGTTGGAGTTTCTCCGAGTTAATAAAGTCACAAATTTGCGAGAAAAAAACTTGTACCGTATTTTTCGGAAAATAAGTTGCATTTGCCACACCCCACCAGAATGGGAGCTTTGTGTTTGTAAATCGGCGTATAGGCCGCACCGGTATATAGGCTGCACTTCAAACGAGAACAGCAATACCATTGCGCTGGCTAGCGTTGAGTGGAACAATGTTCATGACTGTTTATTTATCCAGACACACTTTCTCATTGGACAGCTTGGATAGCCATCTAACTACACACAATTCCCAATCAGGGTGAACACTCAAATTATCTAAACTACAGACCATAGCATGGCACATATCAAAACAGAACGAACACAACAATAGAACTCCAAACAATGCTTATCTAACTAAGCTAATGCCCTTAACTTCGTAGCTTTTCAGCTGGCCACAGGGCATTCTGGGTACCAGAGAATGTCTAATATGGGGAGAACCATAGACATAATAAAGAGTAGACGCCGCATTGGCTGCTGGGTGCGAGAAATGCGGCTGCCATATTGGACAGGGCAAATTCCTCGTTGCGTAGCATCAGAATAAACAAGATGCCAGCCCTGTGCAGCATATTCCTGCTCAAATCTGCAGACAATTGCAAACAGGGCTCGGGGGATTACTTTTCACAAGTAAGATTTAACATTACCAAACTATTATTTTTGTATTTTGTGAAAAGAATAACTATGCCCTGCTACATGTATGACCTTTGCAGCACAGCAAGTCGCGTGAAAATCAGTTCGGTATGATTAATTAAATGCGCTGACAGCTCATTTCCCCAACCAAACAGATTACACTGAGTGGAGCGGTTGCCTGTTCCAAGATGGCGGCCCCACGGCTCGTCAGCGCCAGCAGGCAGTAGCGGTCATGCGGCATCTACTCTTTATAATGTCTATGGGGAGAACTTTTCAACCGAACTCGTAAAACAAATGCCTCTTCGCTCAATTGAATAGACCTACAACCAATCAGAGCAACGTAATATGTTGTTTGTTGAAAACGAATTCAACCCAAGCGCTCTTTCGTAACGTTGTTGATTACGTTACTGTTGATCATCTGTCCATCATCGTATAAAGCCCGTCCTGACAATTTCATTGGTCCGAACAGCTCCTGTTAGGACATAGTTTTTCCCCAAACGTGCCCCCCCCAGACCCAACTTCCAGACCACATTTTTTGGTGGGCGGGGATAAGTTGGGCTGGCAGCCAGGCTTGGGAGAACTACCACTCTCTGGAAACTTCCGGGTTCTGAACGGGTTGCAGTTTCACTCTAGTTCCATATGAGGGCACTAACGAGCGAGTGCAGAATGAATGGAGGTCTATGGTAGCCTGGCTCTGCCCTCCTACGTACTTCCGCTCAATTTTGATTTTGCTTCTGTACTGGGTCTGGCCATTAGGTACGTAAGTCAGATTTTTTAGGTTGATTTTCAACCAGTCAATCAACAGAGGGAGTGGCTGAGAACAATGACGTTGATGTTGTGCGCTAGTTTGTGTTGTAGTTCCGTAATGGCGGCGGAGAAAGATGCGAGCGAAGCCATTTGGCCCATTGTGGCAACGCTGCAGAATATCCAACAGCTAATGCTGGAGCAAGAACAAGTTTTGCTGAGATTTGTTGGTGGCCATGATGTTGTGGCCCTCCTCGCCATGGGGTTCGGAAACAGTTTGATTTTCCAGCTACGGCAGCGAGCTCTGTTACAGTAGTGGTGAAGGAACTGGCTAAGGCACACACCAGCGATTGGTTATGGCAGATCAGAGTGGCTCTGGGCAGATCCAATAGTTTATAACTTCAACAGAGTACCCGCAAACAAGGAAGTCAACGCTTGTCAATGGAGCGAGGCCAGACTCTATGTACAAATGAAATGTACGAGAGTCTGGTTAGGACCAGGCTAGGTCTATGGAGCTATACCCCTCAAAATCAACTTTTCTCAGTATATCATTTTTTGTCTCGTAATTTGAATTCTGAATTCGAAAGGGGAGGCAAAAACAAAATACACACTGCTGGGTGTTTTTTGAAGTTGCCTTTCTGTTCTAAAAAGCCTTTTAAAATGTCAATGACGTCATACACATCGACCAGAGATACTGCTTTACGGCAAGCTCTGGTCACTTCAGCTACGCCAAAGAAAAGCTAGCTATTCGTTGACGCGGATGGCCCATTACATACCTGAGGAGTGAGTTTCACTGATTCACACCGGCTACATTTGCATCTGTCCATTGCATTGTAGTTCCTGATGCACAAAGCTATCACCTCTTCCAAATAAGTATGGTCTATGATGTTTTCTTCTGAATAGGCCCAAATCACTGCAATGTCTCTTCAAAGTCTGAATGCTTATTACAATCTGGTGATTCTGGGTTAAAAGCAGAAGTAGCCCGTTTCCTTATTGCTGAATCCTATTGAAAAGTATAATTCTTACTTTGTTCTCACAAATTTACGACTTTAATCTCAGAATACTACCCCCAGTCCTCCAATTTTTTTATTTTTTTTTACCTACCTGGCCCGAGTCGTCGTAAAAGAGAGTATGAACCAAAATCAAATGATCAGCCTATCTTCTTAGCCTACCTCTTCAGTAGTTTGATGTGTAGTAAATTCTGCAAGACAAGACAATGACTGTTGAATGTTGAACTTCAAACTAACTTTACCATGGGCATTTTTTTCGCAGATTAGCACATTTGGCGCCCAAGGCAAGGTTTGGCTCTCCTTTTTGGCTCTCTTTTTTGAGCTTCATGTAATATTGTTGTTATTATGTTTAAGTCTAAATAAAATGATCAGTAGGCCAATTATTTAGAAACATTTTTAGTTTCTGAATGTTTTCTTAGCCTACATCAATTCTGACTTGCCGACACCTGGACTTCTGCGTCAGCGCTGCAGTGGCTATTATAGCAAACACAGAGGAGTGCGCGGACATGGAATTCTGCGGGCGAGGCATGCATCGGTTTGTGTTTTCGGTTCAACTGCTTTGATTTTACAAGCATTGATTGGGATACTGCATTTCTTTTTTTCCAGTATTATCAATCTAAATGAATGCACTGACTAGTAAAGAAAATTGTTAAAACACAAATTTTAGATATTACTGTGGCAGAGTTATACTGGGGCACGTGCCCCAGTAAAAAGGGTATAGCAACGCCCCTGGATAGCTACCTAGCTATTTTGGATATTGGGGAAGATGCTTTGTTTTGTTTGTTGATGTTTTGTTTACAAAACCACAGTAACTTCTTTTGTGATGTTTTCCTGCACTACAAGTGAACAATTTTGCGTGATAGAGCTGTCTAGTCCAAAAATAATTACACAACAAGGCCGCACAAGTACTGTATAAATGCTGCCCGCATATGACATTAATAATGCAGATCCGCAGATGCAACCAGGCTTGAGGATCAACCAATAGAATAAAACAGGCGTGATATCGTAGAAATAACTCTACATATTGTAAAATGTTGGCATCGCACAGATATATTGTACCATAATATGTTATTACATCCCTACTCATGTAATATAATAAATTAATGATACTTGATCTAAATGTACCGTCATTTTGGTTCTTCATTGTAACAGATACTACTCGACTATAGTTTTGGTAATCCTTTAGGATTTGGCCTGAATTGCAGGCAGTTTCTTTCTCAGTGGAAAATACTGAATAAAAAGACTTCAAAAATCGAGTTAAGAGAAAGATAATGATTGTAAAGTAAATTGCAGCTTCACCTTCAAATGACAATTCACTCTCCCTTTCCTCGAAAGACATATTGAAAAAGGTTGACATTCAGCTTATCTGTTCCGCAGATAAAAAAGATAAATGAAATGATTGTGTTGCCACAATAACCTTTAGTCCTACTTGCAACCCCCCTAAATTTCTAAGGCGGTGAAAGAGTCCTTAGAGGAGAAACAGCAGGATTTGAGCTGGGCCTTTTCATTTTTTTCATGGGGGGCTGGGAGGGTGAAGGAACTTCGCCCCACATAACGATTTTGAGGTTTCAAAAGAGCTAGAAAAGGGACCGAGCGCTTTGAGACCTCATGAAAGCCTTCTATAGGCCATATGCTGTGGTTGCATATTTCTGACCTCCCACCGATAGGAGCAAAATAATAGGAGAAAGGTATGAAGGGGTAGACACATTTTTCATAGAGACTGAATGTGGAATAATTTAAATAAGTACCATGTGGACATACGCTGAGGTCATTGTCTGGCAAACGTGTGATTGGGGAAGGCTGTATCTATGTTTAAAATGTGTGTGGCACCTATGTGTGCATTTGGCCAATTTTGGAGCTGGTTTTTACTTGGACTCTCTTTTCTTTGGTGTTGTCTTTGGAAGGATACCAAGATAATTTAGGCTCAAAATCCAAACTATTTAGGGAAAATCCTCAACAACGCCAGTAACAAAGCCTGCTCATCTCTCTTCATTCCAGGACACACAAACCAAATTGTCCCTCTAAAAGAATGATAAAGCTTAAAGTAAATAAATAACCCTTAATCTGTTTTTGAATGTTCTTAACTGAATAAACCTTGAACAGTAGAGAGTTGATACTTGCGGCTTGAATCACTGAGCTGAGCACATTCCACAAAAATAGAAGCCTTGTTGAGTTGTGCTTCACACAACAGAGATTATATCCAAGTCAGGGAGCCGATGCAATATTAAAAGTAGCATGCGAGTTGCCAGTGATTTCAGAGTGCCTGGAGTGTCACACACACTGTCACCACAATAATGGATTCAGCCTCAAAAAAGTTAGGGAAAGCCTTCTCCAGAGGCAAACATTTTAGGCCTATACTGAATACATTAGATTAAATTATATTTTATTGTCATTGAACAGCACAAGTACAGTACAACAAAATGCAGTTTTGCATCTTACCAGAAGTGCCCAAAAAAACACCATATTGTCTGCACATATTCAAACAAATCAGACCTGGGTTAAAACATTAGTCATTGAGAATGTCCATCCAATTCTTTTTAAAACAGAGAATCCTCTTTGGTGTGTGTGTGTGTGTCGGTGATTATGTATGACAGAGGGGGAGGGTGCAAGAGTTTCATTCTAGTGGAGAGCTGTGGGTCACCGGCTTCAAAACTAGGTAGACAGCTGTCCCCTAGTCAGTCTGGCGGGAGGAGTTAAACGAGGTAAAGACCAGTAAGCGAGAGCATTGAGATGGCGGGGACAGAGAGAGAGACAAATGAAAAGAGGGAGAGATTAAAAAAAAGAGCTTCAGGGAGAGAGAGAAAGGTAAAGAGAGAGAGAGCTAGAGATGTGTATGGAGATCGATAGAAAGAAAGGAACGGGAACGAGAGAACGAAATCCAAGAAAGAAAAAAAAGAAACTCCCAAGGGCTGAAAGAGAGGGTGATGAAGAGAGAAAACCTGCTTCGAGGTCAACACTTCAGATCTGTTCCCATTTGAAAGTCCAAACAATATATATCATCCTAGTCCTTAAAGAAACGTTCACTCCCTTGGTAAACAAAGAGTGGTAAACACCTTGAAGAGTCCAGACTGTTGGCTGCTATTGAAAATCAATGTGCCCTGTTACCACGTGAGTGTGATGACTGGCTTGAATTATTAGGAACTTGTCAGGCTTGGCCTGAACTCTGATTCAGGGAAACTGGTGAAAAGGCCAGTCATTTCCTCTGCAAGACTGAGATTGCTGTTCATGTCTCTGCACACATAAACCCATTTCTGCAAATACACTAGGGAGATTTCAAGACACATTGTACTTGCTGTATATTGTATGAACTCCCTGTAGCCTGTGAGAGTGTAAGGTAAGGCGTCTCTTAAGCATAAGATATTTACTTGAAAGACCAAGTAAGTAACTTGGACTGAGAGGAAGGGGGAGGGGAAAGAGAGGGAGAGATTGTATGGTCATGGTGTGTCACGTCGTTCTTATCCTCCCAGTCTCTAGGCAACAGCCCATGAATGACAGCAACCGTTCTGTTGGGAAAAACACTAATGTGTCTGTAACGAGACCTTTGATTGACAGCGAGGGCCATATACTTTGGCACTGTTGTCGATTTGGGGGGAAAACCTTTAGGAGATATGCCGTAATTTAAGGCTCTTTCAAGCCTTTGTGTGCATTGCTGCAGCATATCTGGTAGCTGAAGTGTGTTTTTTGGGAAATTGTCTGAGTGCACGTGTGTGTTCGGGAAAATGTGTGGGTTTATGTGTTAGTGTGTGTTTCACAAAAGGGGAGGGCAACACTGGCAGATGCTCTAACTACCTGACCTCACTGTTTTACAGTACAACCAGTGAGCTTAAGTCAACAGACTTCAGTCCCACTTGAGAAAAGAGTTTCATTTTGCATGTATGCGAGTGTGTGCTGGATTCGGGTGTTGGTGAGAGATTCTTCAAATTCGAATTAATGCCTACAATAAAAACCTGTGAGGGATTAACTTCACAAGATATATCATGCTGTACTGACTGTCTTTGCAAATGTGTTTCTGTCCGTTTTTTGTCAGTTAGACTGGTGTGTAACCATTCACACAGGACGTGTGTGTAAAATAATTAAATTGAGTGATGTTTATTGACACACAGGAATTTATATATGTTTGCCCAAAAACACACAGCAGAGTTACTCAAAAAATACTGACAGAAAATTGGAGGAAGCAAAATGTATAACTCTGTAATCTAATAAAAAAATGTTAATTCTGGCCTACAAAAAAACAAAAACAAATTCAGTCTGATTGTAAAATAAAAAAAAATGTAGAACGTCAAATGCAGCCCCTTAACAGACTACTGTGGAAAGTCACTCTCGTCAACAAAATATTCATGGAAAAATTATACTTTGAGAGAGAAGACAAATGCTTAATTTGTCTTTACTGAAAAACAGACCATCACGCACACCCTATTAATGACTATGGGGATGCAGCCAGGAGACAGTATGCAAAAGATGTTAACGACATTGCTGCTGCTTGCTTTAATTAGCATCTGTCTAACCCTCTGCAGAAACCAACAGACTACAGCTGCCTGGCCATGAAAAGGAGGAAGGCTTCCACCTAATGACAGACTATGCAGTTCTCTTGTGTTTTGGAACTCATTGTAACCAGTAGTATTATGGTATGGCTTTTTAGCACTTTACTGAGTGCATCTGGTCGGCCTCTAATAGCTTTGGCCGTTCTTTACATTGGCCCGGTGTGTGAGAACAGGACTGAGTGAGTACAACACCCGTTGACTCTTTCCCCTTTCGTCATCATTTTCCTGCTTGTATCTGAGAGGTAGTCATCATTGATGCCGACTGCTGACACAGAAGTGAGTCACAGGATTTTGGAAATCTCCCCAAAGTCTTTTTTTCTTTTACAACTACTATCACAAGAGAACTTCTGCACACACTGGAGGGATTTCTTATGGTCCTAAAGCTGTTAATTTGCCACTCTGACCAAACTGTTTAATATCTTTGCAAGAGCCAGACAAGAAGACACAACTGGTCGCAACTGACTAGTGAGTGAATGGGACAGTGGTAGAAAGAAAAAAGGGGAAGAGAGAGGATCGAGAGACAGAAAGCTGCATAGAAGCCCAAAGAAAGGGGTGGAGGTGGGTGAAGATAATGCATGTTTAATGCCCCATTGGGTACATCAGAGTCTTCCAAGCCTTAGGCAGTCCCAGCAGAAGAAGTCTGGCGTCAGGTCTGGGAAGCCTCAACCAACCCCCCCCGTGTTCTGCTCCAGCTGTGCTAACCTCCATCTCTTTATCCCCCCTTTCCTCCCCCACCTCCATGCTCTTCTACTTCAATTCTGTATTCCCCCTCCACTCCACATTAGCGAGGGAGGATGAGCATGCAGGGCTGGAAACTGTATACTTCTCAGAGTCTATGTTTTTGTGCCCATGTGTGTCTGAAAGAGCTTAGACTTGAATGGCCATCAGGCTGTCCAGTGTCCACAACACATGTTGGTTCCTTGTGCTAAAAGTGGCACTGTTTCTGATACATTAGTGAGGTTCAGTGTGGGAAATTGTGTGTTAGCTGCTTACTACAGACAGCATAAAGTGCACAGTGAGTGCTGAGTCAGAGAGCATTAGCATGGCCAACTGAAAGTCCTGCTTCTTCACACACCCATGAACAAGCACACAGACATACATACACACACACACACACACACTAGAGTCACTGCCATCAAAAGTCAAACACACTTAAGTGGAGTAGCATGGTAACGTAAAATCAGCTTTGGTACTTTTTCCTGCTAAAAATCACATTGCCGAAGAAAAACACAACATGTTTGTTTGCACAGCTTTCATAAGGTCAGAAATCACATACAATCACATACACTAAACTGAATATTCACAAACGTTGATCTTGAGAGCATCTAAGCCTAATATCTAACACTTCCATCCATCTCAAACTCCAGACCCAATTCTAGTCATGGCCCATTGTTTTAACACATTTATCAAGCTAATTTAAATTAGATGAACAATACCTTTGAGGTTTTATGACTGTTACGAATGTAGGGTTAAACAGCCCATAATTGACATGGCAGTGAAAATACATACACATCGTAAAAATTACTACAGGAAGACCATTACTGTAGAAGAGGGCACGTTATCCTGTTGCTACCCATTCCCCATTTGAATCATCTATGAAGCGAGACTAATTGAGCTTAGTAAGAGCTTTTAGATGCAGTCTCCACTCTTGATTAACAACCATAATTCCAATTAACCTTGAACAACTGAGGTCATCTGCAACCAAATGGGCCCCCTTTGTGATAGGATGGCTAACAGGATGGCTAAGAGGACAGACATTCTCTTGATACCATCCAATGGCGAAACAGCACAATGACGATAGGTTTTCGCCAACACTGGAACTGTTACTGCTGTGGTGGAAAACTCAATATTCGTGGCGCCATGTGGATTGAAAGGTCATGTTCAATTCAAATCCGAGGTCATCAACACAGCATGTACCTTGAACAACAGATTTCATGGCCTCTTCATTAAGAATCAATTAACAATATGGATGTTATTTTCTGGAGTGAGACACACAGTTCAGTAGTATTTCCTGTAGCTTAATATTAGCTACAGTACTACACATTTAGCAGGAGGTGAGATATAAAAACAGAATAGAAACTTAAGAGTACAAGGTTCAGAGAAAAAAATATGCACAGATGGTGTTTACAAAAGTTAGATTATAAAAAGAGCTTGCCTCAGAAATGTGTGTGGTTTCACAAAAAGGGAATTTGATATGTGTCCCCAGACATTCACGGACAGACAAACTCTACAGTACAGTCAATTACTTTAAGACACATCTGTTGTAGCTTTCAGACCTGAAAGATGATCTGTTCAATATGATTTCATCCAGTAGATTTCCATGTTGAAAACCTCTAGTCTGGAACAATCGCATGCTTTGTACAGAGTTGTAGTAGCAAACAGGTGTTCATTTTTACATGACACCAGCTGATCATCCCCAAAAATAATTACAAACTTTGACATTCATAAAAATGTGTCTTGTCACCCATGTTTGCACTCATCAGTTTGAAAACTGTCCTATCAAGTCCGCATCAACAGTTCCCTACCAGAATAATCACACCCATAATTTCCCCCCTTTTGGCTAAACTGGCAATCCAAATCATTTACAACAGTAGTGCCAGATAGCAGAAGGGGTGGGGGCTTGGAATGCCCCAGCAGAGCTGCAGGGGCTTCCTGTTGAGATGTCACTCTCGCCTTGGCGCAGTAAAGGAATGTAGGGATGGACTCTCCCATTCAAGACCAGAGGGACCAGTGAGGTCAGTCACCTATCTGCTCCAAAAGGCCGGTCACCTATCCGCTCCAGACAACATATCACCCTAGAGCAGTGCAGTTACCCATGGATAACAACGTCTGGAGGTTGTCAGCATCTGGACATAGCAATTGGGGTGATGACTTTGTGACTTCTTAAAAAGGGTCTATTGGTGAAAAGTGACCTGTTATTCCATCTGCTTTAAAGCAAAAGTGCTTCACCCCTAATGTATTAAATACATCTCATCCACTGAGTATGGATATGATATGTAAATCAGTTGAGTTTGAGCTCAGCTTTCCAGAATGCATACAGATCTAAAGGATTGTACTCAATAATAATTATCATCATCTCTTTTGTTTGATTACAACTGTGACAATAAGTGGGTCAGGTCCATTTCCAAATTCCCCCACTTTTGTGTATTGTCAGATTGAGAGGTTAAACAGGGCAGTTGGAGAGCTCCACCTTGACCCATCTAAATCCATGGTTCCATCTGTTACCCTATAAGCATAACAAGGAGTAAAACAATGCCAGTCAAGTGTATCCTATTAGCATATGATTGTCATGTGTATCACAGAACAAGGACGTTGTGTTTTTCTAAACGTTGTCTTCAACCCCCCACCCCTAAACTATCCTAACACAAGGAGAAGACAGAGTCACTTGAATTCTTTCTTGGCTGTACTGTGGGAGCAAAGGCAAGACTCATCAAATTATGAAAATCTGAAAGAATAAAATGGTCTGGAACTAAAATAAGATGGATCCTGACAGCCCTTGGTTTTTGTTTCACCGATTGGATATGAGTATGATGCAAGGGGCAAATTCATTGGATGGACAAAATACAATGAATAAATGTAACAACAGGGTTATATTTTGTGAACATTTGTGAACTGAACATTCAGATGGCTGAGCGGGTAGGGAACCGGGCTAGTAATCTGAAGGTTGCTAGATCGTGCCAAATGACGTTGTGTCCTTGGGCAAGGCACTTCACCCTACTTGCCTCGGGGAGAATGTCCCTGTACTTACTGTAAGTCACTCTGGATAAGAGCGTCTGCTAAATGACTAAATGTAAATGTAATATCAAAAATATATTGTCATCCAATGCTGCCATTAATGCAAGAGGGTTGATTTTAAGGATAATCCCAATGAATGTTGCTCAATCTTAAATATGAGTCATTCATGAAAGCTATAAAACACTAAGGAAAGCTGAAGGAACACATCAGCCTCCTGTCAAGATCCAACAGATGGCAGATAACAAAAAAAGACATTCTAATATGATAACCCGTCAATGACCAGTCAAGACAAGCCTTGAAAAGTCCTTGCCAGTAGACAGCCTACACACTGCCGAGCATTCATCAATTCTCCTACGACTTTAACGTCTTCAACATTCACAATGCTTGAAATAAAAGTCTCTAACAATGTCTTGTTTGCTTTGCTCTAGGACTCATCTCCATTAACACCCCAATACTGCTATACCTGCCAAAGAGTTGATGGTGAACTTATCATACACTAGTGCACAGTGCCCGTGATGCAGTCGGTGATTAAGATGTCAGTGAAACACACAAATACAGATTTCTTAAGATTTCAGAACTATAAATAGTGCATAATGCCCGTGATAAAATTGGTGGTACACACACACACACAATACTGAAGTACTTATTCAACCTCCAAATCTATTCCAGCTAAATGGCTAATGTTAGGTTGATAAAAATGTACATTATTGGTTGTCGGTTAAATTGTCTTACCACAGCAAACATCTAAACATTTAGTTCACAACAGAAGTCGTTACATGCACACTGGTTGAGCCAGTTGTCATAATTGTAGGCCTAATTCACCATACAGTGCTTGTACATTTGCAATGTGCTGGTGGTTTTGACATCCAGTAAACACAAATGTATGTAACAAAATTCACTAATCTATAGTGAAAGTATATTCAATTGTCGCTCTGTTCACTAGCCAGCTCCTATGTAAGTTGCTGAATATCGGTTGTAAAAGTGGGGGTCAGAGGATAAAAATAGAGAAAGGGGGTAGGACTTAAAGTTTGTTATGAACTTCTTCCTACTCCTTTTTGAACATGGGATGAACAATTGAACAATTATTTGTGACCTTATTAAGTTGTCATTTTAATTGTATATATGTACGCATGTCTGTGTATATATATATATTTTTTTTATTTATTTTACTACATGTTCAAATAAACTAAACGAAAAAAAAATGTTTAAAAGATGTCTGAGCGGTTAGGGAATCGGGCTATTAATCAGAAGGTTGCCAGTTTGATCATAACGTCATGCCAAATGACGTTGTGTCCTTGGGCAAGGCACTTCAACCTACTTGTCTCAGGGAGAATGTCCCTGTACTTACTGTAAGAACTGATAAGAGCGTCTGCTAAATGTAAATGTAAAAAGTGAATTCGCTTCTAAATAACAAAACAGAATTTCCCTATTTCCTTAGGCTATTACACTTAGTTTCATTTAATTGTGAATGCCTTTGTTAATCACATTAGTTCTATTTCAGTAGCCTACTGCACTCCATTGGATTATAAAAAGGACAACTGTGTGCCCGGTTCTCGAGGTATTTGTAGGAAAATCGCTGCAGACCAGAAGACCAATCAGAGTGAAGGGGCGGGACTTTTTACATTATTTGATGTCGAAATGCTTATCCAAACAACGTTATAAAGAGGACATATGCAGACTATGAACTTTGCAGAGAGCCTGATTCTTGAGCTGATCGTGGGAAACTAAACCCAATCAAATTTGTACACATGCACACACACACACACACACACACACAAACAGATTCCTGGCATTATTAGAGATGAGGGTTATTTTGCATTGTCCTATTTTCATTAACTGTCTGATTGGTCCTCCTGGGATTCCCCAGGTGGAAACAGAGGAAGCACTGTCAAATCAATGTTTAACAAAAGGGAAAATCCTTCAAACTTCTACCTACAGGTTTTGCTGACATCCTGAAAACACCCTTTACCCTCTGGTAAATTATAGGCCTAATAGAATCATGTTTGTTCTAAGCCGTGTTTCAACGTTGAAGCACTTCTCGTTGTGGTTAGATTTATGTCAGGTTCAAAAGCGAGCAACAATTTAGAGCTTCTTCACGTAGGATCTGCCTATCCTTTTCATTTGATCAAAGGAGTGTTCAAATACCGAAGGGTGTAATTTTGAAGTGATACTTATCTGTATTTACTGAAATTGCTAAACTGACTTGGACATAGAAGACTGTACTCTTCTTAAATCAAATGCTTAGGATATTCAAATAGATTTTTGCTATCTTTGCAATCTATGAACATTTGAGCCAGGACATCCATTCTAACAGCCCTGAACCCAATTATATTTATGTTTGAAAAAAATGCACACAGCAGCTATTTGTCAAATTTAATTTGCAATGCATCCACATTGCAGTGCATGGGGAGGAGGTCAAAGCAAAGGCTGAGCCATACCACAGGAGAGACCGAGTGTACTCCAACGGTCTACATTCATAGTTTTGCTTTGTGAAATATTTAAGAGTATGTCAACCAAGATTATTTTCAGCCTCGAAAAGAAGGAATGCAAGTAATGTATTGCATGATCATTTAGAATTTAGAAATAAAAACAATGTCAAGAAGTTCCGGCATGGTCGTCATTTTAAACAGTCATTAATAGGAACCAACATGTCTTTATGGAGAACACCGTTTGGATGGAAGTGTGGGCAATGGTGTCAGGTGTCGGGGCAGATGGCAGCATAGTTCAGGGAGACCTTGCCAGCAGCTAGATCCTCTCCCTTAGGAGTCTGTAGTGCTGGGTAAGGAGTGACATGGAGAACATTGCAGCACAATATTCACAAAGGGAAGAGAGGAAAGTGAATCCTGGTATGGTGGAAATTACATCTAAGTGATATTTCTGAAGACCCTTATATCAGACATTAAATGTAGACAGGCAAAGTAAAAACAACAGTGGCACATTCACTCTCACAGCTTCTATCCAAAAGGTTCACCTAAATTTCAGCGGGTTACATAGATGATAAGTGCTTTATCTCCCACCACTTAAAATAAATTAGTCCACCAAATCTACATCCTCATAGCCTTGATTGTCAGTACACTATCGACAAACACATTTACTTTTTTGCTGAAGCTTGCTAAAAAATATTCCCAAACAGGCCTGTAGTTGTTACAGTGATTATAACTAATAATAGATTAAACACACAAACAAACAAAGCGTGTAATTCCATTTGCAGTACTAAACCTGTTAATCCAGTTCTCCCTTTAAGGGCTAGACCCCGTGACAGCCTAACAGTCTGTCTGGCAGACAGATAGACAAGCGAGCTGGTTGAATGAAGATGGGCGCTAAGACCAGGTGATTCGAGTGAATGTCACCACGGTCAGCAGAGCGCAAGTGAGAGCAATTCCCCCCCCCCCCCCCCATACCCTAGAGCTAGAAGCAACTCTTTAAGGTCTGAGGGAAGGAGTCATCTTGACATCGACCTGCAACCCAACCCTTCACAGCGTGTGTAGTACGGGGGAGCATTCATCTCCTGCCTTGGTGGTAGGAAAAAGGAGAAGTGATAAGAGTGTGGAAAGGTTGCTGTCTCTTGCTACACCCCCATGGGGTTTCCAGCGAAGACGCTCTGGGTGACACTCTGGGGGTGAACATGGGGGGGTGTGGACAAACATCAACCAAGCTAGAGGCAGAGTACGTCTTCATTTCCTATAGCATACCAGATACCGAATCAGTTTGACCAATTTATTTGAAAAAGAGCCAAAGACACTATAAAAAAAGAGCTATTGAGATGAAAACAGCATTTTGAGTCTATATAAATGCCACAATGACCACACGTGACCAGTCAGTGGTCATATGCACTATTCGACAGAAAATGTATTGTACAGAATGCCATGTATGTAGTGCAAAGTCAAAGATGACAGGGCTCTCTATAATGTCTTATCTCATTGTTTTTGCTCGCCTTAGCTCCATGGTTAATCACACTTATTAAGCACACTATTCAGTACTGGGGTAATTCTGACTGATGCAGGATATTTCAGGGGTAATATTTTAACAAATTGAAGTAGATAGTAACTCAGTCCCTTTGGGTCTCTCCCTTTGCGTAACACTTGTTTACACGGTGACCCGCAAAAGCTCAGGATTCTCCCTGGTTGAAAAGATTGTTCTTAGCCTCTCTAAGAAGACTTAAACGTGGACTCTAAATATTTGCAGTGTCAAACATCTCACCCTGAAACGTCACCTTAAAAGTGGCCATATGTAGGATATAAGATCGTATTTAGTCTATAACATAAGGCCTGCTGACATTCAATCAGAGGTTCCCTCTCCGCTAGTGACCTTGTTTCATAGGAACGTGGAGGCACATCAGGAAGCATTTCCTTTCCGTTATCTTGGATCATGAAGACTGTATCTCCCCCCTGCCATGCAAGATACTCGCAGTGAACCACGCAGTGTCTGCTTAATGTCCCCTGGGAGTCCGGAGATGCTTACGAGGAGGCTGGAATATGAAGGATAGGAAGTGAAACCTGACCTGCAAACGACAGATCCAGCTAACATAACATCCCAAACGACTAAGCCTACCGTAAGTACACATTCGTCTTAAACAGTCATGGGTGGGGTAGGAGAGAATATAGATATGAATAAGTGGATTAAGCCTGACTCCACTGGGCACCGGCTCGCGGTCGATCCGTGGACTGCTCTGAGAAAGCCTAATGCGGTTGCAAAATACTCTCGCCTTCTTTCCCATCACATCTACAGACAGCATGGCTTGTCTCAGCTGTCCAGCATTCCGGGATTAAAAATGGAGTTGAAACAAAAGGCCCTTCCTTATAATTAGCTTTCCTTCACAAGGAACGTTGAAAGCTCCTAAAGGGTGCTATTGAGAAGGGCTGAGTGCTGACAGGCACTTTTGCTAACTCAGATAAAAGAAGCTAATCTTCCTGAGCAAATCACCCTTAAGCTTGTTTTGGGAGCTTGGCACAACAAAGGCTATTGATTTTAGCCATGTGAGAAGGGTATGGACCAAACGTTTTGAGAAATTCAGTCAAATTGAGTGAGTGGGGGGATTTTAAGAGTTTAAGAATCCCAGTACATCTCTTATTTGTCTATAGACATTTTAAATGTTATGATTGAAATGCAGTACTTTATTACAATCAAATTCTGAACTCTGATTCAGTAAAAACAAAACATGAAGGATAACTACATGTATGTGTCTAGCCTAAGAATGAGAGAAATTCAGTTAGATTAATTCAAAATCATCCATCTAATTTGCTGCCTTCACTACTTGGTCTATTGTAGGGAAAATAGACATTTCAAAGCTGATGGGTCACATTCAATCTCCCATTTCTTATAAACCACATGGAATATCTTCATTCTGATTGACATCTAAAGAAAACCAGCAAGATCCAAGCATTCACTTAGTATCCGCTCCTCCAAAACTCTGGAATCAAAAGTACTGTTTTCTATTGCACAAATAACCACGGATTAGAAAGGAACCCAAGCAGGCTGATGAAGGTAACAGCTGTACTGTCAATGTTTCAAACATGAGGTAGAGACACCAAACCACTTTATATCAGTTTTGCTTCCATGGCTTAGGCTATTGCAACATGAAATCGCATTCTAGCATTATATAATTGGCACCTAATTCAAAAGGAAATTTTATAATCATAGCTTCATGTTGCCTACCATTTTTTGGGGCATCTCATTGTTTATTATAGGTTATAAAATAGGGCAACCAGGATTTACCGTTGATTTGTATCAAACCTGTAACTCAAACCAATTTACTGCTGCAGAATTCAAATCGAGATATGAATCAATACAACTTTGCATTTAAGAACAGTTCGTTCTGTTCATGATCCAGGCATCCATAAAATCAAATACGCATTTACATTGTCCTATAGTCGTATTGCTCACCCATAGGCTGTAAAAGTTACAGCTCCGTTGTAGATTCGATTTCTCAATCATCTTTTTTTGCTGCTTGACACGGAAATAATTGCTGAAGATAGATATTGATGCCAAGACACAACACGCAATTTATCTTGCTCAACGTTTTGCCAAACAAAGAGATACTCAGCAAGTTTTCCCTACGCCAGGCAACTTCTTAAACAAACCGACAAGTTAAGATATCATACCTCAAAACGGATCCACCTCCAATGTCATAGCATCCAAAGCGATTTACTTCAAGAACGATATTGCACAGTAGCAAGAACTGACTACTGAGTATCAGTGACTTCTTTAATAAACAAATAAACCAAGCGCTGTATTCCAGCCGACGTATCAGTCGCTCTCTCTTTCAGCCCTTTCTGTGGAGTTGCGCTGGCAGCACCGGTTAAAGACCCGCCTCTTCTCTCTACTGATTCGTTTCAAGAAACCTACCGTGAAGTGGCTGGTTACTTGCTCTTCTCAACGTCAATCACCCCTCTTTCTAAAGCGATGAAATACAAGGTGTAGATCAAATTTTTACAATAATAAAAAATATATATATATATTTATATTAAGTATGCATCAGTGAACTCTCACTTTATTCTTGTCAAGTTTACAATAACATTTCTATTGTTATGTGATCTAATCAAGAAATTTTAAAGCGGTTCTTCACTGTCTCTAACTGGCCAGTGTCTGCAATTACATGGACCCACAGCACATATAAAAGTAGTGTTTAATAAGACAAATATCATGATAATCAAAAAGGTGCTGTTTACATTAAGTGTGGGAGAAGCCTGTTTGTAAAACAAATCTAAGAATATTGGATGGGTGAAAAGAAGAAGAACTGATACCATATTTATTGATTTAGTATCGTGTATTTTAGTTTATTTTATTTTCGATCCTAAAAGAACAGGCAAGGATGCATTGACTTGAAAATGACAGCACTGATATCTTTAGATGTGTCTTTTGTGAAAAGTGTATGTATCTACAGTAAACTATAATAGACAGCTTAAACTTTGGATTCTTTGAGTGCAAATACAGAACTAAAAAATTGATATTTTGTGCTACATACACAGATTGTTAGAAGAATAGTCATAAAAATGACAGACAAGTATTACAGATGATTCAATGTGTCAAGGGTAGAGTTCCAGGGCAGCATGAGTCATCTTGACTCATCATCTATTCAGACAAATGCTGGTCAACAGATATGTTGCTAAGAGACAGTAGCCAAATAATAACTGCGAAGGTCAGTGCTGCTACATTTCTACAAGTTTTGGCTATTGGAATCCACAGAAAAGTATTCCAATAGAGGAAAAGGCATATGATTACATTCAATAGATTTCTGATATGACTCTCATTGAACATTATCAATAATACTTCCTACTGCACTATTGTGTTTGGCAATAGAACTACACCATGGCAGCTGTACAAAAAAACAGTTAATTACAAAATGCCTGCAACAAGTTATAATAGGTCAATAAAATGTAATCCTGCTGTGATGACAAATTGCTCTTTATCATGGTGTATGCATGGGAAAGAGACTGTCCTCCACCTTTTCACAATGTCCATTCACCAAGACGCTGTAGGTATTCATTGCCCAAGAACAATGATAGAGGGCCAATTCAGATTTGAATGGCTGAAATATGGACAAGGAGAGAGGTCATGTTTCTCCAGCAGGCATGAGTGTCTCCTAGTGGGGAAAAAGAGAAGATTCATGACCACCACAAACTGATGGAATGGTAAATTAAAAAGACAGATTAGTTGAAATATCAGAAAAAAACGCACATGCAATAATTATATTAAATGCAACAGAGACAAAGCAATTTAGATCTCAAAAGACAAGATACCAGTTTTTCATTTTACTCCATGTTCAGTTGTCTTGAACTACCATTGAGTAATCTGGTGTGTAATCTGATATTTAGGATTACAATTACATTCTGTATGTATGCTTGAAACTAAAGCCTTTTTTTTACGTATGTTTGCATCCCACACTACACTTACTTTGTCTTAAATAAAAGTGCATGACATTTTTTTTATTCAATGTGTACTTTGAGATTCTTCTTGTCACTGGTCTATGCAACAATAGAAAAAACAGCACCCTCATTTTGAACTATACCATTCTAAACCCGCACCTCACATCTGTGGAAAGCTGTACTCCTTTCCCTGTCCATGCCACTCCAGATATCCTGCAGTTCCTCTTCCTCTTCCTCGAACTGCCAGTGGTCTGGATGGACGGGATCTGATGCTCTTCCCGTAGAGCTGCTGGGTGAGGTTTCCTTTCCCAGGGCGGTGCTGGACACAAGATGTTCAGAACACACGCAATAGTTTTTCTCAGTGTAGACGATGAGCTGCTCCGATCTGTTTATACCCTGGCTCTCGAAAACTCCAGAACCAGTAGTAAAGGCCTTGACTTCTTGAACAATAAGGTCACTTTGACTAGTGAACTGTTGCTTTGTAAACGGACGGTATATGTGGCCATTCAGGTCCCGGATCTTTGTATGAACGCTTAAACATTTGTGGGGATTGTGTGACGGTTCAGTGCAAGGGTGATCATGTGAAATAATGATGGGGAAGCGGTTGAGTTCAGTGCATTGTTCATGAGACTCATATCGGACTTCTGGTTCGCCAAGGTCTTCCTCAGTTTCCTCTTTAACGCCAGTGGAGTCGGTGGGGATTTCTTTTAGCGTGACAGAGTTCTCAAGACTTCTTATGCTCATGCTGTGGTCACACTGTAAGTCTTTCGCAAGGGGAAGCAGACACTGAAAAGAGACAGTTTCTGAGTTGACGTTCTCCATATCCTTTTTCTCTGGTTCCTCCTCTAGACTGTGGTTGACAGTCTGTAGGTCAATGATTTTAGACGATACACTAGTTAAAGATTGCAGTCTGTAGGAATTCAACAGCTGATTCTTGGGACTATCAAACTTCAAGTCAGTGTTTCCACTCTGAATTGTGTTGTCTATGTAACTCATGTCTGACTTGTGCTCCCAATTCTTAGGCAAGTCCAAACTCAACATCGACCCTAGAGCGATGGTGTATGGGCTCCTTTCATGTCCATCTGTAAATTTAGAGGGCTTGACACATTGCACTTGGAAAGAAGGAACATTTGATGTCCGTGAAGATTTGGTATCTGCTATGGTGACAACTGAATTATTTTTTATGTACAGCTGAAGTTCTGTATTGACTGGACTTTTAGGGGTAGCATGCTCTTCATGCTTTGCCTCAAGGGGCCAGGTGTTGGCTCTGTGTGGGGCACCAGTAGGCACAGTGAGCGTCCCATCCTGCTTGTCCATTCCGACGACACCAGTGACAGTGTGTCTGTGTGTTGTTTTTTTCCTTCTCTTCATTGCCCTGTTCAGGCTAAGAATGGAGTCGGACTTGGTCTTGGTTATGGAAGGGAGTGCAACAGTGCTGAGTTTTTGTACATACGTTGCAGTGGTTGAGCTAATTTGATGGCTGGCTGACTGAAGGGAAGTCCCTGCAGTTGTTGCTGATTTAACTTCTTTGTTCACTAGACTTGTCACTTTGTTTCCATCTGTTACCTGCAAATAGGTGCTCACCTGCAACAGATGAAAGTAATAAAAAACATGCTATTGGTCCATTCAATAAATACTAGTATTCAAAACGACTTTAGTACCTGTGCATACAATGATATACAAATGTGAACTATATCGACATATGGTGAAGTTTTTCTATATATCCCGTGAGTTAGAAATGTTCTTATAGTCAGCTGCAGCAGCACTGGCTCAAAATTGACTGAGTATGAGTTATTTAGAAAAACATATTGGCATTTAATTTCTCTACTAATAGTTATCCTACTAATCTAGGAACAGTTCTCCCACCAGGTTAATTGTAACAAACTATCATGTAAATAACAACAGTACAAGATGGGCAACAGCGTTGGTCTGTCACAAGGACTATCGTAATGATCCACAGCATTGTTTGTGTTCAAATGCATGTTAAAATATGAATAGCATAAAGTTGGAAAATGGGTACTGACCCTGTGCACAGTTTCAAATGTCTCTTTCTGCTCTTGAGAACCCTGTGGCTGACTGGGCACTGGTGTTGGTTGATCAAAACTGAGGATGAGGTTGATGCTGCCCCCTAGAGGTGTAATAGCAGCATGGGGATCCTCAAGAACAAGACTGGGTGATACCGCTACCACGTCTACAGAGCCCTGGTGAGAAATGTACTTAGAGACATTGACACTTTGTCCTTGATGACTGCTCTCTGGTTCCGCTTTGGGTCCATCAATATGGATCTTCGCAGCCCCCTGCCTATGTTTTGAGAGCAAGCTTTTGGAATGTTGACTGATGTCTATCCCAGGATGACGACACTGCAAATTAAAAGAAGCATATTCAGAAAACAGGACTAATCTATTTCCACTGTTGCTGCTTTATCAGTACAGATTGAACACTCTACCTGGGGCTGACGTGTCGATAGTATCCATGGGCCAGGTAGAGAAATATCCTTCATTAGTTTTTCAGGTTTCTCCTGATTCAACTGGTCTTTCTTCACCTTCCAGTGCGCCAACATCCACCCCAGCATACTTTGCAATTCATCAGTTCTCTCATTTATCTGTAAGAAAAACATTTTGGGCCATGATTTCCATGATCTCCTTCTTATTGGGTAGGCCTAACATATGTATTTTTGATACAAGACCTAAAGGTAGCCAACTGCATGTCAGAATTCAGACCACTCTGTGAAGTTATAAGATCTTATAAAATGTCAGAGATTTTTAATCAAATATTGGTATTTCATCTTTCCCCATAAGTAACTCACAATGTTTGTCAGGTGGTGCCCCTCTGCTATAAGCTTCTGCCCGGCTGCAGCAAATGAATCAAACTCTTCAAACTTCTGTTGGATTTTGAGGTCTAGTTCAGATGACTTTGTCAACTCATGAAGTTTATCCTGATTTGCCAAAGCATCGGAGAATATACAAGTGCACGTTTCATCGGTCCAGGAACTGGAATGGAGACAATCAAGACAGAAACATGCAATTGGTTGGTGGCTCTGTACATTTGTTCCAATAGATATGATTAGTTCTGATGAATTATTTATAGGCTCAAATTCCTGTTATTTTCTGTTTAACTCTCCAAAACAAATAGAGAAATACAACAGCCACAAGAAAATGCAGAAGGTGCCATACGCAGATGCCACAAATACCTTCAGAACATACACATTTGGCCAACCTAGCCAGCACACAAATTGTTCTATAATGGCTTAACAAGGTCTCACATGGAATTCATAACACTCTTCTTTCTGCATTACTCACATTATGGCTAGGTAGGTTCTCAAAAAGTCTTGCAGTTCACTAAATTGTTGAAGACGGCTTTGGTTCTCTGCCATGCTCCTGGTAAGCTCCTCCAAAGATTGCAGGATGGTCTGGACATTTTCCCATGCACCTATGGTTTTCTCAGATAAAACCGCCTGTACATGGGAGGTATGTCTATCCATCTCCTCCACCTCTTCTTTGATAATCCGATAGCCCATCTAAAATAGAAAATATAACTTTGAGTTGCACAGTTGGACCTAAACATTTGATTAACACTCACTCAAAAGGGGTTTCAGATTTGGAAAGTTCCCGTTTTTGTGTCTCTGGGAAGCTTTTTTTAATAAGTATGTTACTTATAGTCTGTCATTATTGTCAGTCTTTTTTATTTGTTTAAGTCCAATTTGTCTTGAGCAATGACATTGAGTTGGTTTTTTACAAAATATACAGTTTACAATCGTCACAATTCTGAAATAACAAACCTTGTCTCAAAAGCAGATTATTCACACTGTATGTTAGAATTTGAAGGGGGAAAAAGATAACAATAACTGTTGATGTTACAATTCTAACCTCCAATTCCTCCTGTTGTTCCTGAAGTCCTTCCAGGCCAGAGTTATCAGGTTCACATCGAACCGCCATATCAGACTCGGCATCCAAAATGTCCATACTAAGTTCTGCACACCTGGACAGAAGTTGGTTGATGTGCAGCGTTTGTGTAGAATTCTAGAAGAGGAGACAGGACATTGGAAGGTTTCAGACATGTTATTTAAGTCAAGGAACCTTAATAGGTCAATTTTCACATAATTAATAAATACTACTGTTTGTGAGTTGTAAAATATTTCCTTTGATTTATCAATACAAATAGGAAGATTGGTAGCTAGGTACTTTATTCATTTTTTTGTGGAAATTGCAGCCTAACAGCAGGGAAGATAAAACATTTAAAATAACTACACCTGTAAACAAAACTGTAAAATAAAATACACAAGGTTGTAGATGTGGAATACACAGGGTTGATTCTCATATGTACAACAAATATTTTACACATGGCACACACAAGAGGACACACAGGTGATGCAGGTAAAACACAATGCACAACATTATTTAAAGTAGAAAAGTTATCAAAGGTTTGATAAATGTACCTAAGCAAAACTAATAGAAAAACTGTGTGTACAGTGAGCTATTGTACCTGGCATATTAGTTCTGGATTGTTTGGATGTTGATAGAGGGAGTGTTCTCTTTCATTCATTGCTTCACTGAGGTCCTCCAGAACCCCAAGTAACTCCTCCATAGGGTTACCCACATCTGCAGCATCACTTGTTGACTTAGTAGGGATCTGCCATCAATTAAAAAACAGCTTAAAAGACCTGTCATTTTTGTTTCATGATATTTTGTCTTACCTAGGGGATCTGAACTAGTTTTAGTGTTTATTAGAGAGGCAATTGGGCAAGATATATCATTATTTCCCCGGAATTATTATATTAACATCCAGATTTTCGTTAGTTTAGCTTCTTCATCTTAATGGCTATTTTTTTGGCCAAGTGCAGTCCTGGTAGTCACATGTACAGCCAAAAGGTTAGTCACATGTTTGTATGAAGATCTAAATTTAGGTAATGCTGGTTAGGTGTGGACAGTACATACGTAATTGAATTTGTCTTGTTCGAGGCATCTCTGCTGTTCTGTCATCATCCCAGTTTTACAATCCTCCAAGGTTGCTGAAAGGTTTTGGACTCCTGGGATGATGCAGGGCTTCACATCATCCACTGGTTCTTGGCACCCTGACAGACATGGCTCAAGTTGGTCTTTCCATGTGTCCTGAGTTTTTTCCATCAATAAAAATATGATTGTGGGATAATTGGTACTGTATACAGAATAAGTTACAGTATACATTTTATCACAACCCCATACTGAAGTGCTCTGACATATATCCATGCCCTTCCTAATTAAACAAAAATGTTATCTTTCCAGGACCCAAAATGGAGGTGAGAAATGCAGAGGTGTGGAAATCTATTTAAATCATAGTAGCTTTTATGAAGAATTTTTGAAGAAAGTTATTTAATTCAGAATCCATGCTATGTAATTGTGTGTTCAGAACTCAGAATATACTATTATGTACAGTCAACTCTGGACTACTTAGCACTCCTGGTAAAGATGAGTAAAAACGGTTAAAATTTAAGATTAATTTTAAGATTAATTTCACGTGTCATGAAAGTTTTTGAACAATCTAACTTTTAAGAGGAAAGAAAATCTGTCATCAAGATAATTTTTTTTAACTACTTGTGCCTCTTCTTTACTCATCTTTACCAGTTGTGCCAATAATTATGGAGTTTACTATAACTGCAGAGAAAATCAAGAAAATTCAGAATGTACCATACATCACAGTAGAATTAGCCAATTTATCAAATACACAGATCATGGTATAACCAAATATAACCAAATTGTATCTTTGTGAAATGAAATAAACAAAAGACAAAACTCATATTTCCTTATCCATGTAACAGACACGGCCACGCCAAGGTACACTTGGTGATCTTCGCCCGCAAACAGGAACGAAACCTCCACCTTCGACATCTCATGCGCGATCACTACCAGCTACGCCAATGAAAAGCCACAGATGGGTGCTGTATCTATAGGTATATATATAGATACCTGAAGAGTGAGTTTAACTGATCTACACCGGCTACATACAGTCACCTCCGGAATTATTGGCACCCCTGGCAAAAATGAGAACAATTCAACCTTCAATTGAAGTAAATTCATTTTGAGAAAAAAAATCTGTCATCGATTATTTTCTTTTTATTGAAACCATGTGTGCCACAATTATTGGCACCCTTACATTTGCAACCTTCTTTTGACTATAAAACCGCACTAAGTCTTCTCCTTAACATCTATTAAGGTTGGAGAATACAGAGCTAGGAGTCTGAGAGCATTCCTCTTTACAGAATTTCTCCAGATCATCCAGGGTCCTAGGTCCTCCCTTGTGCACTCTTCTCTTCAGCGCAGCTCACAGGTTTTTCAATGGGGTTTAGATTAGAGGACTGTGATGGCTATGCCATAGTATTGCTTTTGTTCAGTTAAGTTTTTGTGTGAATTTAGATCCGTTTACTGTACTAAAAGATCCAATGACAACCTACTTTTTCCTTCAATGGGCAGCCATATTCAGATTTAAAATGTCCTAGTATTTTATGGATTTCATGATGCCATGTACTCTAACAAGGTTTCCAGGACCTTTGGAGGAAAAACAGCCACACAACGTCACAGAACCTGCAGCATACTTCACCATCGGGATCAGGATAATTTTTGTATAACCATCCTTTTTATTCCAAACTCACCTTTAGTGTTTGTTGACAAAAAGCTAAATTCTGTTTAATCTGACCATAGAACACTGTTCAGGTCAAAGTTTCAGTAGTGTCTAGCAAACACCAGTTGCTTTTGTTTGTGGTGAGATGATGGGAAAGGCTTTTTTCTCCAATGGTGGGTTTGGCATAAAAAGAAGAATGGTTACACCAAAAATATATTGATCCCCACGGTGAAGTATTTTCCATTGAAGGAAAATATAAACCTGGGTTGTCATTGGACCTTTTAGCAGGATAATGATCCGAAACACGTCCAAATTCATATACATTTTTTTAACTGAACGCAAAAACTGTATTCCTCTATAGCCATCTCAGTCCCCTGATGAATGATCTGGAGAGATTCTGTAAAGAGGAATGCTCTCAGACTCTCAGACTCCTCCTCTGTATTCTCCAACCTTAATAGATGTTAAGGAGAAAACTTGGTGCTGTTTTATTGACAAAGAGAGCTTGTACAAAGAATTAAATCTAGGGGTGCCAATAATTGTGGCACACGTGGTTTCACAAAAAAAATCATTATTTCTTGATTTTTTTTCAAAAAAAAATTACTTCAATTCAAAGTTGGATTGTTTTCATTTTTACCAATGTGACATTAAGCTGAATAACAAAAAGATGATATTTGTTTTTCACTTTTTACTCATCTTTGCCTGGGGTGCCAATAATTCCGGAGGTGACTATACATATATGTAAACACGTGTGTGTTAAAGCTGTAAAGTCAGTAAACTTTCAAAGGAAATATTTACCTCTAAGTTGTGTGTGTCTAAGCTGTCCGTGTCAATCATGCTTGCTCTTCTAAGCACTTCCCACAACTTCTCAACCTGCCGAAGGCGGTCCTTCATGTCTATGTTGCTTTGCTGCTGAATATGGAATTCACATGCCTCCTCCTGTTAAAAAACAAGATGTGCATAATTTGAAAACAATTAAAGTACCTACTAAACCAACACATTCCAAACTTCAGTCAAATTCCACAATCATTTTGCATTTAAAATACTACAAATTGTAATTGACTAACTCACATTTGTTTATGTGTTTTAGGAAAGGATACCATCTGGAATGAGAGTGGTATCTGAAAATAAACATGTAACTACTTTCATGACACTTTTACATTGTGGCCAGGCAAGATGAGTCTACTTACACTCTTGGATTGACAAAATGTAGGCCTCTTGGAGATTTCGTCAACTTTGTTAATAGTTTCTGTCAGTTTTTTTATCATCTCCGCATCTAGACCATCAGTGTTTTGATGGGGAAGTTCCATAGCAACGTTGTCTTTCAACCATAAGAGTGTCTTAAGCGGAAATGAAAAGAAGAGGAAATGACCACTACCTCATCACCGATTGAATTTCTCCAGGTAACAAAAGTTTCCTATTAACAATACAATACTGCTGCAGTAAACATTTTAGAAATAAGTGGTTTTACATTATTAATTACTTTTACAATAGCACAGCTCACTATGACATCCAAGAGTCACAACTGTTTGAGAGATTGGCATAATTTTTGGCAGGTACCTTATCAGCTGATGTTGTAGAGTCCTGAAAAAGGATCCCAAGCTCAAGTCGGTGCCTCTGAGGACATGTGCTTGAATGGGCTGTGTGTTCCTTTCTGTAGACAAACTCCATAATATCATTTCTGTCCTAGGTTTTCTGCCACAGCAATATTTTTTTTTTCTAAATGAAAATACCTTTCTCTTGAAAGTTGTTCTCCTATTTGACTATCTAAATTACTAGTGCAGTCACATGTAGCGTAGGTATAGTTGTGAGGACTTCTGTTTTGTTCATCAGGCGTTGACTTATCATGGATTTCAAAGACTTGCATCACCTATAAAGAATATCATATCCTTCATCATGTGCAAATAGGGAAGTAATTTGTGTGCAATTCCTAACCGATTTTTACAAATAAATGAAAATGTATTGGTAATCAAGCAATTTGATGTCAAAATGTTTCTAACTTGAAATTCTTTCAGGCGATTCTGTTCCTCCTTGATGTTCTTTCCCATAATTTTGTGGGCTTCATGTTCCTCAGTACTTTGCACTTCTCTCGTTTGAGTCGAAGAACCAATGTCATTACAAGAGAGGCCTATGGTATGGGTAGTTGACTGGTCTGGTTTTATGTTCCTGCAGATGAGAATGTTCAGGTGAATACAAATGGTTAGGTCAAAAATGCAAACCACTCTGCAGACTGAATGAAGTAAAATGACCACTGGTAACATTATTCGGGAACCAATGTTTTTTTTTTTTTTAAAGGTTCGTATGGATCTTGTTAAGGATTGAATGTGCTAGAGGTCTGACATTCATGTTAAATTCTTCCAGTGATAGTTTTCATTTTATTATTGTGTTTTATGCCATTTAGTTTTCATATATAGACCTGTTCATTATTCACTCACACAAGTATACATGATCGAGTTATTGGCAGGCAAAAGGACAATATTTCTAAATTCATTAAGTCTGTCTTGCAGTTCAAGTTGAAGTTGAAGTCTTCAGTCTAACATCTTGGTGAAGAAATAATGTTGTACAAAATATTGCAAAAATATTGCAAAAATATATAGTACAAATGCTATACTATTGCTTTTAATCTTCTGTGTTATATACTGTAGTTTGACAAAAAAAAATTGCAACTCCTTTACACTCCACACTTAGCACTTCTGAACATGTTCATAAACATCTGCCGAGGCTGTGTCTCAGACATAAAGGATGTACTGTGCTCTGAGATATATTAAATTAGCTAATGACATGTTACGCAACAATGACAATCTCAACAGACAGACTTTGTCTTTAGGGGGTGACTGAGTGGTTGTTGGCCAGTTCCAAAAAGATTATGTCATACTCCTCTGAAGCGGTGAGGTCATGGTTTCAGGAAATGCTTTTGTTTTCAAAAGGAATTATAGGGCAGGGAGTGGACAACTTGGAGGTGTCAAAAAAAGGAGTGCTGTAGTGTTTGGGATATAGATATCTAAAATGAAGTGTTGCCAAAGTTTGTTATAAAAAAAGAAAATGGTGGACAGTGATATTGGACCACTAGCCACAACAAGACATAGTCAACCCAGACCCCCACCCCTTGGCTTGAAGCAACGGCCCTGATGGATGTAGGTGGTATGGCATTTCTTGTCAGACATCCGGCTCTTCCGGTCAATATTATTCTATCAACTCTAGTTAATAGATTATTATTACAAATATTTACAAAACTATCTCCCCCAAAAAATGTTGTTCGATTCTCGAACCTGGCTCATACTACTAACTTTTTATAGAATAATTTTTCCAGATTTTTGTTAAATTTGAAACCAATCCGAAATGGGTAAACTTGCACCCCATTTATTTGCTTACATCAATAAAAGTGGATAATTGCTATCATCAAATCTCAATATGATATACCATATACAAAATATTAATTCCTTTGTCTTCCTAAATAATCAAAGAGTGCTGAGGACTCTACATTATCTAACACCAACCTTCTTTGCTGCTGGATACTGCCCCAGCATATTAAGTGCATGACTCAAATGACCTATGAAGAAATGACTGACTTGGGAACTGACCAGTGTCCTTCTGTTCATAAGCTACATCCATCTCTCTCTGGCCACTGTGCCATACCATACTTATGAGGCCCTCTGCAAACATCTGGAGTATAAATTAGGGGCAGCTTGATCATATAAACTCCACCAAAATGTATTTTCCTATATTCATCCATATCTGATTTTGGTGTACAGTAAGTTTTTTTCTCTAATAAGATTAAACTCAACAGATTTCAACTCAAAATACTGTATGCGTTAGCGCTTTGTCACGTGAAAAACATGGTGAGAATGTCAAGTATGAATTTCTCAATTTTGATTCTATGACCATTATTTATTCTGCATTAGCTCTCAGAAAGATTAAGTGGCTTATTAGGGCAATGTAATGTGTAAGCAACAGTTGCCATTAATGGTATTGTCTGAGCAATGCCAAAACCACTCTTGCACAACAACAGTGTTACTAAAAAAGGAATACATTAACTTTCTTGCAGAATATGTTTTCCATTCATTTAGAGTCCTTATCATCTGGATGTAATTTTCCATGAGTTCATCTAGATTATTTAGGTGATGTGAATGCTTTGACTTGTACGTAAAATATTGACTTGTATTCATCAACAACAAGATAGTTTTGAAGTGCTGCCGAATCATACCAAAGTTCTGTAGCCATGGTTAGCTCTGTTGTGTTTTTATGCCCAGAATTGCCACATGTTAGTGATTTGCTACAGTGGGAAGAACAGGCCCAGGGTAAGTAGCCTGGTCCTGAGGTCATAGTTTAAGCAAAGAAGGGAAAACCACACATGGGTGTAATTTCAGTCAAGCACCAATCCACCTGTTTCAACTGATTTAAGTCGTACATTGACCTATTATTGAAATTAAACACTTATAGTCTCTCTCCTCTTCCAATAAACAAAAACAGAAGATGCTGCCCATATCATAGGTTGAATAAATATTCCATATTCCAGAAATACATTGAACACATTGTAAGAATGTTTTCAGAAGTTTAGCATGAAGACTCATGGAGGTTAACAAGGAATTGTCATTACAGTGGAGCCAACAGGGTTCACATTCTCAGAACGTTGGTAACGTGCTAAATGTTTGGATATTCTGTTTACCTGCTTTCCTTTTGGAGAAGGCCCCAACTTTCCTGTACTTCAGCCTGCTTCCGTGTCACTCTGGCAGCTAGGGTAGGGTGGAGGTCGGACAGCCGCAAAGCCGTCTCATCCAGCATCTGGAGAAAGCGTGGTCGAAAGGAGGGGCAGAGAGGCCGTGGAAGGAAATGACACAATTCATTTGGATTGGATTTTTACTGGCTTGGAAAAAGACCCACTCTCTTAAAAACGGAAGACCTTGGTTAGACGGAACACAGAAGTATTACATAGTACATAGTCACAGAGGTCTTTTTCAACAGTTAGGGGAAACCCCTTAAAAAATGTCTACGAGGAGGTCTGTTGATTACTAGTCCACCAAAGCGTTTAATTCCATGGTTTAACGTCGCTGTTTAGGTTCTAGATTCAGCAGATTTAGATATATGTATCAAATATCCGAGGTTCTGCTTTTTTAGCAATACGTACCATAATTTGACTCTCGATATCTTTGACTTCTGTGTATCCACTGGTTCTTTGATCCTTCGACCCAGAGAGGTGACCTCTCTACATTGAGACGAATGTTAGGTTAATCCAATATTTTCCTCACAGTAACTGTAATATATCATATAATTATGCAATACTATTTCATATCACATTGTTTAAGTTCTTATCCCATATGGATGTTACAGGTGCAATATATTATTTTGGAGGAGGGCTATCTGCTATGCTGTTTTACCTTCCCATGCATGGCACAGATGATGTTATCTGCTTGTTGGTAGAACGAGGAGACATCAAGAGCCAGCTTGAGGTCTTGGTGGTAGTTCCTTAAGAGTGTCTGTAACCTCAGCCATCTATGATACAAAAAAGACACAAAAAAAAACATAAAATTCAGAAATTGATTTTACAATCCAAGGTTTTAGTCTAAACCAATGTTTACAAGTCTGAAATGTTTACAAATACAAATGTATGACTTCATAGATAAGCCACAGACACTATTGTACAAACCATTAAAAAAAATTGTGAACCAAGAAGAAAGATGACAATGCTGCACATTTTACTACTACAATAGTAGTCTATGTTTGTCTGCATTTTATGTTAAATGCATTTTTCTAAAAACTATATTTTACTGTAACTGTTCCAAACAGAACCCACGTTTGTGTAATGGTCTTCTCTCTAGAGGGAATATTTTTTCTCTCTCTTTGTCCAATTTTCTCCTGCTTGTCTCGTTGTTGGTCTGTGTCCACATATGTTGCTCTGCATTTTTTTTCATCCTACAGAAACAATTACAAATAAACATAGCTTTAAAAAAACATAACTGGAACATGCCCCTCTTTTAACATACAAATAGTAGGGGAGAGTGGGGTAAGTTGTGTCAGTTTTTACTTAAAGTTACTTTAAAGCGAGGCCAAGACAGTAATGCTTCAAACTAAAATATGTACATATATTTTGGGATGAGGTGCATCCCTGGGAACAATCACTGGATCTGAAATATAGTATTTAAGAAATATAGCTTTCTGAAAAAAAGTGGTCTTGTGGCACAACTTGCCCCCAGTGCAGGGTAAGTTGTGCCTTTAGAGAGAATACATTGGGGTAAAGTGTGCCATTGATAATTGAAGTAAAACTGTATATTTTCATCTCAGAAACTGTGATGCTATATAAAAGCTAGACAAATTCAATACAAAATTACTCATTTAAGGTTTTAAAAAAAATATCTACAAGCCAACTGCACCACATGAGCACATCGCAGACATCCCAACCTGCAGAGACTCATTTCAGGGAGGTGGCTTCTCGCTGTGAGGTGTGATTCTGGAACTGTAGAATACATTCCATAGTATGTAAAATGACCCATGTACTGATAGGTAAACATTAACCTGATTCACATCCAGACTTCTTGTCAGCTGGATGAGGGAGTTTTCGATGTCTTTGAGATCTCGCTGTTGGGTGGGTAACATGTCCTCTGAGTCCTGTGACGGAGATCCCAGTACGTTGCATCCATACTCCAGGTTCCTCTTGAACCACGTGTCTACCTGTACAGACAGCCATTAAAACACACAAAAAATGTATTGGTAGTTGCTTACAAGATTAGTTAATATACTGTATGTATGTATGACTTAAATGCTAACTGTATCCTCTTGGTTTATTGGTAGGTGCTGCGGAATGGAAAATATACTATGAAAATCACACTGTATCTGTGTAATTAAGCACTGTTAAAAAGGCAATGTCTAGTTTGGTGCAGTACAGTGAGATATTGCACGATAACAGCCCCTCTTGGGATATTATATATCTGAAAAGTTGTGCATATAAACACCTTCAGAGCCAGAGACCTGAGTTAACTTCACAATGAGAGCCCAATTTGGTTAATATACCATGGCATTTTACCCTTCCTCTCCTCCCTTTATCTTTTATTGACTAATGCTTCGGTCTGGAAGTGTTCGGTTAACTAAACAGTTGTGAGAGTTGCAGCGGTCCACATTCAAGCCTAAACATACACACATCTGGACAGCAGAGCACAAGCAAGCAAAAGGGTACTTGTCAATGGATTCATCATTAAAACACGTTTAAATATGAAACACATACTAAGTCGAACTGCAGTACATTTCTGGAAAACATTACTTTAGGTCAAACAAGTGTTTGACACATTTTTTAACACATCATCGTATACATTATTTGTTTGCTTGTTTCTTGCGTTGCACGACATTCTTGAAATCCTCGATGGCGGACAGTGTGAAAGGAGAGCTAAAAAAATCTAGTTTTGTAATTAGCCTCCAACATACCTCAGGAAGTGTACCTTAAAATGATCTTAACATTACAGCTGTACTCCAAATTGTCAAGAGAAATTTGACAATTGCTGTACTTGTGTGCTATACACAAAATGCAATTCATTATTCCTGCATTCGTACGTCCCCAAAAAATGTGTGTGTGTTTTTGTAATTTCATAACTGTAACCTTGTGGAACCACTCCGTATCAGTCTGCACTGTGGACAAGCATTCTGTCCCGATGACCTCATTGCAAAAATGTTGGACTGATGCACATTATCTTTTCAAGACCTCTTACATCACCCTGTGTAGCTAAATCATATAGACCACCATGTTTACCATGATATCAGAAACTTTCTAGACCTGGTTTCCATCTAGGACAGATGTTGGTTTGCTGGCCCATTATGTACTTAATTTTCACAATTTCACAATTTCAGTACACGTATGTATACGTGCAAAAAGACACTGTCACAGGTACTTTTCCATTTTGAAAATCATAAAAAAACAATATGCTGGCCTTTGCACAATGCTTTAAATAAGCAAGCTCTCCATTGCATCGCCATAGAGAATGTTGCGTGAAACTTGCTGTCAATATATTTTTCCCTGCTATTGTTTGAGACCCAGCTTACATATCCCACTAGCCCACAAAGGGTTTTAAATAGCTCATAGCTCTTATAGTTCCCTGTAAGAAGTGTCAAAAGTAAACATGTTAGCATCATATACCACAGATAGTTTGAATCTGCATTTAAATGCTGCTATATAAAAACAGGTGTCTTATAGATTGTGTTACTATGTACAGTAACTTTTATATTGTAACTTGTGACTTTAAAGGCCCTTAGATAAGGCAGGCTTTGTGCTGCTCAACCCATCTATACAATACTGAATTGAGGAGAAAGAGTGCCAAAACCATGACCTCATCTTCAAATAATTGCTCGTCTTTTTGCTGTTCAAGTCATTTTTTCTCCCCTCCCATGTGCCTGCACACAGAGTACATTTAGTCATTTAGCAGACGCTTTATCCAGAGCGACAGAGTAGAAAGAAAGGTAATACTAAAATAGTGTTGCTGGGTGTCTAATGTTATTTTTGCTTGACAAATACTACTACTGTGGTACATTGTCTTCATACTTGCTCTTACTGATACTAATACTGGGGGGAAAAAAAACTTTCCTTAAAATAAACAGATTTTAAGTTTGTATGATATAAGTTTGTGATATTCAATCAATCACTTGCAGATGCTGTTCTGGCATCAAATTATTAACAATGTAGATTTATTTGACTGAACGAATGCTGTTAGATCCAGAAGTACACCACAATTACCGAAACAATCTGTTTAGCATCTGTTCCTCTGGCAAGCCCCTTATTCACAGGTACAAATTGTGTTTGGAATTATTCTCCACAAAGGCAACCTGCCTAATGACTATTTTTACTACACAGGCCCTTCAATTACGGAACTTGTGAGTAGTTTCTGTGGAAATAAGAAGATCATTTGAAACGTGGCCTTGCCTTGCTTAATGACATCATGGCTTGAGTTTTGAGCATGGACGATGCCACACCAGGGTAACAACATATACATCATGCTGGGCTTCAATCTAGAACAATGCACACAAGGAATGTTAATTTCATATCGCTTTTAATAAATATGTTGCTGTGTTGCTAGCTTCTGTGGAAATCATCCAAAGAAAGGATTTTTAAGTGGTTAGTCAGTCAGTCTTTAACCATGTATTCTGTAATTGCTACTTGGTTAGAGAAAAACAAGAGTTATGTAATGGGTGCATTACATACTAGACTGAGAAGAAAGACAAAAACATGATGTCACACGAGTGTGGATGTAATTAAGTCTTCGGTTTTTTGCTCTGATACCCTTTGATGTCGTTTAAAGTAAACAAATGGCAAGGCATTTCACAAAAGTCAAGGAAACTAATTGTCATCAGCACCATGTTGCTTAAAACTTGACAGTTTCTTGTTCAAACTCAACAAAACGAATGAAAGGAATAGTTTTGCAAACAGATGCTGGCTCTACATGATGAGAAATCCAAGATGAGAGAAAAAAAGACAAGCAGGTTAGAGAACTATCATTTAAAGTTACCTTCAACTGAGGATCAGATATTCTCCTCAGGTTTACTCCCATGGATGCTTGATTAGGATCAACACTGTTGCTGTTGCTGTTGCTGTTGCTGTTGCAATCACAGGGCGACACAGAGATGGCTTCAGCATTGCTGCAAATGGCTATCTTTCTGATAGACCTTGAACAGACTGGGGATGAAATACAGTTTCTATCCTCCTCTGCTCTCTCATCCTGGGCATCCAAACTGTTGACCTGGTCAGCCACACAAGCAGGTTTAGCAGTCACCAGCCCTCTCTGGGGCTGACCCATGTAAAGAGCCGCTTGGTCGCTCTCGTAGTTTTGAATCTCGTCCCTTGGCAGGTAGGTGTCTGTGAAATCATGGCATTTATGTTCAGATGGAATGGACAGCCTGGTCCCAATGGTGAATGGTTGGATTTTCCTCACAACTCCTTCTGACATGGTTCCTCCTGGTTGGTATCTATGCTGACATTCCGTGTTGGGAATGGAAAATGACACAATTAACCGAATCTGACCCTTACTGACTGAAACATCCAGAGTCAGAAAGAGAAATCTTCAGAATCATAGGAGAAAACAGAACCTGTAGTCATCAGACCAAGAAAACGAAGAGCCGTCTAGTTGACTTGTCTGCCAAAGCTATGAAATGTGCTCAGAATGCCTGTGCAACATCAAGGAAATCAATGTGAGAAGAGAAGAGGGAGGAGTGCCTCCTCTGAGCTACCACACTGTCGATAAAGAGAAGAGTGTAGAACTGAAAAAGGAAAGTGTCTGGCTCCTTGCCTGGCTGACTCTCTGAGAGAGAAAGAGAGAGAGAGAGAGAGATAGAGAGAGAGAGAGAGAGAGAGAGAGAGAGAGAGACAGAGAATGGAGGGAAACAGGGAGGAGGGAGTTTCATTAAAGACGAGTGAGGTCATCGTTTTCTGTCAAGGACTGGGTAGAGTGAGTGAGGGTTGTAAACTGGGGGCTGTAAAAACTTCCTCCCCAAACAAGAAGCCGCTCTGATACCACTATTGAGTTACAGAGGGGCGAGGGCTCTTTATCTCCCCCTCTCTCCGTCTGTCTCTTGCTCTGGCTTTGCCTGTTCACAGCTGGACAATGAGGTCATGCTTTTTACAAGAACAACAAATATGCAGCACCTCTGGACCTCACTTCTGCACAGACTGCTCTCTTTCTCTTTGTTACTGTATTGCCCTCTTTATCCCACACTCTGTCTATATCTGGACACCTAAAACTTTTTATTTCATTTGTTCAAGCTAAATATTTTACCAGTGCTAGTGTATTCAGTAAACATTATGTTTTAACTAAATGAAATGTTGATGTATTGCTTGTAACAGTATCTTTAGTTCCACAGTCTCAAACCAAACATTTGCAGACAAACATGGGAAACACATTGTGCTTACTAAGGCTTCAAGCTCTCACTTGATTTGAACCAGGTGTCCTATCTATGGGTCGGGTTGCATTGTGACATCACCTGCACATATCCACGGTATAAATATGACAGCTGATAATTGCCAGCGAATTTGGGGATTCTTTTACAGCCAATATCATATATGAAAAATTGTTTGGGGAATAGAGACAGTGATCTCAAACAACTGCTTTTCAAGAAATAGTAGGATAAAACAAGTTGTGGACTTTGGGTAAGAAGGTAATATAATTTAAAACATACACCCTTAGTACTGAGCATGTCAATCTGTTTTAAATGAGAATTTAAGACAATTGTAGTTTGTTAATTTCAAATGGAGAAACATCCACCACCTTTTCAACACTTCATTATTGCCCTGCCCTGGCTACATTACTTAAAATTCCTATGTCTGTAGCTCATCTCTTTACCATGTCATGTCAGCTCCTGTTACCCTGATAGTGAGAACAAAGACTTCACACACACTTCCATGATTCATGCAATTTATTGACACTCTGGTTGTGAAACACACTTGCATTATCGTAGCAGGGGGTAAGCAAAGTACACATTTTGGTTTTGAGTGTGTCAAAGGTATTTAAATGTAATTGGCTATCTTTTTTACATACTTTATGTAATTTTTTATTAATTCATAATTACATTTTGTGAAAACAACTAATACAACTCAAGTCAAACTGGTAACAGCACCAGATACTGGTAAGGGTATGACATCATACGTTGTTCATTGTGATTGCCTCTGTGACTCACTTCATGGGTGCATTTGACATACATGGCTGGTCGACACAGACGGTTCACCGAGGAGTCATGCAGCCGCATATGCTTGCACCCGGCACCTTCACATGAACCGCCAAAGAATGTTAATAAGGGAGGCTCAAAGCGAGCTGTCAGGGCCTGCAACAAGCTCAACAACCAGGTTGGTAGTGATGACATCAGCCGGAAGGTTCTTGATCTGGAGGTCAAGACTCGCCAGAGGGTCTGAAGAGTAACCCCTGAGGGTTCCATTGGTTGGAGCAGGATCCATAGGAGATTTGATGATGAGTAAATGGCCTGAGCAAAAACAACAATGAGACGGCCTACAGGGAGAAGGTCCAACACCAGCTATTGTTGTGCGCTGACAACAACCTTGCCCTCAACACCAAGGAGATCATCTTGGACCACCAACGGACAAAGAAGAACCATGCCCACAACCCCTCATCCACAACGATGGGGCGGAGGTTGAGCGTGTGACCAGCTTCAAGTTTCTGGGTGTTCACATCTCTGACGACCTCTTCTGGACCTTCAACAACTCCACCTATATCATGAATGCACAATATGTTTCCTGAGAAGACTGAGGAAGGTATTTTTAGGTAGTTACATGGTAGTTAATGTAACCTTAGTATAAAGGGTTACCCATAATAATATTACCTAGTCCCTTACCAATGTCGAAATTAAATTTGGCCAAATATCTATGTAAATCCAAGTATATCGTATCAGATCAAAGACTCTGGTACTGACCTTCCGACCAGTGAACGGGACTGCACCCGACTACATCAAGTCTCTCCTACAGCCTTACACCCCCACCCGTCACGGTTTTCTTCAGACAATCGCCTGTTGGTCCCACCGCTCAAGACCGCCCGGTCCCAACACAAGCTCTTCTCCTGCCTGGCCCCCCAATGGTGGAACCAGCTCCCCACCTCCATCAGGGACACTGACTGTCTCCCCACCTTCAAGAAAAGGCTCAAGACGCACTTGTTCCAGGAGTACAACGGCACTTAGGAATGCTTGCTTGATTGGACCTGATGTTAGTTTCCTCCATGATCACAATGACTCTTATTGACAGACTTGTTGCTCTTGTAGGTTAGTTATAACGAAGTTAACTCTTGTACTCGCTGTGAACTATTTTACTGTTGATTATTCTATTACAGGTACAGTCTTGCACTTTTTGGGGTTCATGTTGTTTTACTTTTTGGGTTTCATGTTGTTTTAATTTGTAACTTGTATAACTGCATGCTCTTATGGGTCTTCCCTTTGGCACTTGTTTAGTTTTTCACAATGTAAGCTTCATGTTTTGGCTGCTTGCAATATTTGGGACTACCTCGTTGTTATGATCAGTGACCTATGCTCTTTTGTAAAGCTCTCTGTTGGAAGTCGCAGGTTTTGACAGGTTCTGTGCTGGCTAAAAATGGCCTTGGAGAATTCAACTTGGAAGTTGTTGTGCCTTCCTTCTTCTCATCGTTCTCGTTGGCCATTCGTATTAGAATACTGTTATTTTCACTCTTTTCACTCTTCTTTTATCACTGTCTTGTTTTTTATATTACCATATTGATTCATAATGATGACACTGTACTGTAGTATTGTAGGCATGTTTTTTTACACTGTTCGTTTTCCCTATGCCCTGTGCTTAGACCAGGAAGGAAGCTGTAAAGACCATAAGGATGAAAGAAGGAGTGCCTTTATCATCAGCCAGCTCTTCTGTATAACAGCTGTTGTGTCTTATTATTGCGTTTTCTCTGTGGTCTCTATAAAAAAACAAGCTATCTGACCTTCATGCCTCAATTACACTTTGCAACAAACCATAATCTCAGTGTTTGATCCGTCATTATAGTGTTACTCCTGTCTGGTGTAACTCTCTCTCCTCTTAGCTAACTGACACTATATAAATTCCAGATCCTCAATCGACACAATGGCATTACATTTAAACAAGATTACTGACAATGGGAAACTCTTGTAAATCCTTATGAGGATGCAAATTGGATTATGAAATAAAAATATATGTCTAATCTTGAAAGTCTTCACAGTGGTCCATATTAATACTAGTCTGTAAATTATACTGGTGCATTAGCCTACACCACGTATTTTAGGTCCACTTCAGTCCAATAGGAATGATGAAACCTTGCTGCCCCCTAGCGTATGCAATAGAAAGCACACACTGTAGGTACATTTTTTCCCACAGCTGGTCGAAGCCACATGTAGCTAGCTAGTTGACGTGTTGTCGTTTTGTCGAGTAAAGATTTGCCGGCTCGAACGTAAGTGTATTCAAAATGTATTTCGTCGTCATTACACTCAGATACATGTTTATTATTATCACCACAATATCCTTAAGTGTTTTGTGCAGAAAGATAGCTAGGCTAGCCTAGCTAGCTTGTTATGGAACGAAGCTAGCTAACATAGCTAGTAGTGCAACGATGATAGCTAAAGCCGTGGCCTTCCTAGCATTAAAGGTACATGGAATCTAGCTAGCTAGTCTTGCAAAATTACAAACAAATTAGCATGTTAGATTAGATATTTTAGATACAGCAGGATTGTAAGTTGTTGTGATATCAGCTGATTCTAGCTATCTCAGAGTGAATAACAATGTACAACAACTGCACAACAGTTCAGATTTAGCAACCTCACCAGTTGTCATAATGTCTTCACTATCTGTGCATGAGCTGTGTTGATCTCTTTATTTCTTTTTGCAGCTTACTATGACCTCTCTTTACAATAAATCAACAATTAAGACCATGCATGATTCAACAGTTAAGTCCAGTTCACAGAAGATGACGAAGGCCAAAGTTCAGTTAAGTGCTGGCTCTAACATTAGTGATGAAGACTCTGAATTGGAAATGGAGAGAAATTTTACTCTGCTGAGTAAGAAAAAACATTTTGTCATCAATGACGAGGAGAACAAGTCAGTAAGTGAAAGAGAAGATTTAAGTGGAAAAGGGTTTGAAGGGGATGATTGCAGTGAGAATGACGAGGAGTCAGATGATGATGAAGATGAGGAGGAGGATGATGATGAAGAAGAAGAAAACTTAAAGGACGCTGATGAAAACAGTGCACATTCAGAAATCGATGACAGAGAAGGGAAAGTAGATACTGAAAATGACATAAAAAAAGGTGGGTATCTTTAAGTCAGTAAGTTAAACAGTGCAATACCTTCTTATCTGGCCCTTCAATGGAGGAAAAAATACTTTGAGATAATTTTATGCTGGCATTAAGTATGTTTAATATGTATCTTTCAGAGCTTTCCACAATGTCTTTCGAGGATATAATGACACTTCAAAATAAAGTTGGAACAAAGGTATACAATGAAATAGCATATGGCACCACCAAGGGTAAACAACCCATTCAGAAAAGGAAACGTTTGAATAGAAATAGGTAATGTATACAATTTTATATTAGCAAGTAATGGTTAACTCCATGTGCATGGTGTTGAGATTGTAAGTGGGATGCTTTGTCTCAGACAACTCTTAATTGCGGTGTATTCACCAGGCCCATGGAAATATCAGCCAAAAGACCTGCCCCTTACCTTAGACAAGTCATTCCTGTAAAGAAAGCGGTAAGAACCTTTGAGCCCAGTCCATAGTTAACACTGTGTGTGGGTTCTCTGTCAGGCCACAGTTTCGTATATGAATTTTTTATACATCATTTTTTTTCTTCACATCCAGGTGTCCAGAGACCCTCGATTCGATGACCTATCGGGCGAATACAAACCTGAGATCTTTGAGAAAACCTACAAGTTCATCAATGACATTAAGCAACGTGAGAAAGAAGTAAGTTAACAACCAAGTACAACTTTCATTGTTGTGAGTTCTCTGCGTTCTGATTTCTTTCAGGGATGGCACAACACCACTATGAGTAGAACACATTTAAAATGTTTGAATTCTGTGCTCCTAAGGTGGTACAGAAGAGACTAAAGAAAACAAAGATGGCCAACCCGAAGGAGAAACTGCAGTTCCTCTTGAAGAGAATGGTGAGATTTCCACCATACACAGTGGTTCTAGTGCTGCTACTAACGAGATAGCAGGTAACGGGTTACATTTTGGCCAGCTGCACCTGCACTCAAATCCACCCACAGTCACCTAAGGTCACAGTATTGATACCATCTTTGCTTGTTCTTGTCAGATGAAGGGTGCTATTGCTATCCAGTTCATTTTGGTCCTGTTTTGTGGCTTTAGGAGAACCAGGAGAGGGCTAGGAAGAGCCGTGAAGAACAGCGGGAGAAGGAGCTGGAGTTCAAGAGGAAACAGAGAGAAATGGCTGGACAGGGCCTGAAACCATACTTCCTCAAGAAATGTAAGTGCATTTATATTTATTTTAAATGTAATTGTCCATGTTATCTTACTGACATTGGTTTGTGTAATTACCCCTTTCTAGCCGACAAGAAGAAGCTGGAACTGGCCGACAAGTATAACGAGCTGAAGAGGAGCGGCAAGCTGGAGAACTTCCTCAGCAAGAAGAGAAAGAGGAACGCTGGCAAGGACCGTAGAAAGCTGCCCTTTCAGCACAAGGACCAGTGAAGCCTGGCCACTCGAATGAGGGTGAAACATTCTGGTCTCTTGAGCTTTGAGATAGTCTGGAATTGTCCATCCTCATGTGAAAAACATCCAATAGACATCAGTGAATTCAAGTGAACACTTAAGGATGTATTTCTGGGAGGGTTGTATTTCTGGGAGGGTTTGGGTGAGGATATCTATTTGAATTCTATTGAATCTATTGAAAGCATATGTTGACATTATTGTGTCAGGGTTTTGTAAAATCCTTACAGACTTTGTATGCCTTCACACGTGAAAGCATTTCTTAAGTGTCAGATATGCAAGGTGTATTAGACCTTTGGTGTATGCAGAAGATTAATTATTAAACACAGACATTATTTTTTGTAGTTTTTTGTACAACATTTGTGGTCAAATAGGGTATGTTATGACAATTGCATTACTTGGCACTTTAAGTCAGGTGTTGACATCAGTAGTTGTTTATGAATGGTGCTTAACAGACATCTCGTTTTATCTAATGGTTCAATGACTTAATGTAATAGTCTGTACACTGACTTGTTTACATGGAACCTGGAAGTACTATGCATAAGATACACATTTAAGGATGGAATGGAGGATGATATTGCTAAACAGAGGACATAATTCCAGCATTTGAAACTGCATTACACTACCCTGAACACTTCCCTATCACGATTGCATGTATGCTCTTACCACTTGGTGGAGCTGTGATATATTGATAAGGCACTCTTCTATTGGGACCTACATAACTTCCTGTGCTCAACCACTTAAGTCACTCTCATCAAATGTTAATATGTAAAGGAATTAAATCTAGTACAATTTAGGAACAACGTGAACAAATGCAAAATCTTACAATTATAAATCTCATATTTTGGGGGATAATTGGCATATTAATAGGTAAAATCCAGAGGTGAGAATGATCACAATTCAGTTTTTAAGATGACCTGTATAAATACAAGCAGTGGTAAAGGATGAGAAGCTACCTGCTCTTCACACTTTTTAAAGATGTGACGTTCTGAAGTCATACTTTGTTTTCTTGTGCCGCTTTGCTAGACTGCTGGTTCCCAGTTTTATTTTGGTTGTCTGAATCCAGTTTGTGGTACTTAGCATGCATCACCTTCTGGGAGAATCTCAAATTCATTTAGATAGGTGCCCAGGAATCATCTACGACTCTTGAGACATTATCTCAGTGCAGTCATCTATAGTCATCATCACATAGCTGCATTGTCAAAGGGTCATTTGGTTGAAAAATGTAGATTCAGTGTCACAGTTGCAAACCAGAAAAGTTGTTTTCACCAATCATTATTGGTGTTAATTGCTCTATTCTGGAAGCTAAGGAGATATATTATATATATTTTCAGTACTTTAATTTGGATTAAATCATCAATTGCTAGTTTTGCTGCAAAAAATATGACACCTACACTTTTGAGTCCTTAACTTTCTAGATGACTTGTACCCAAACAAAGTTATGGCAGTTATCTATTAGTTTTAATTGGTGAAACACGTTTTGTACATGTGACTCATCTTTAGTGAACTTGCGTGCCATCACAGTCTTGTGTATCAGCACAATGCTCTTGTGATTAAAATAGGTTGGTTTGTTACTTTCCTGGCTATTACCTCTGCTTTATTTTAATTGGATCTAATTAGTGTCAGTATGTATTAAGACAAAGGGCTGTCTAACTATTCCCCACTTCTTTTCCTGTCCTCATTTTTATATTGCCTTGTGTGCCTTATTGAAATCCCTATTGGAAGAAAAAAAATAAAGCATCCTTTTTTTCCAATCCCTTTTCACACAGAAAACATGCTGTTGTGAAATGTGCAACAAATTAAGTCCATTACATCTATTAAGATGTATGATGACTGAAATGACTAAAATGTAAATGTAAGATGCCATGGGGATTGGGTGGAAACTCTATATCCACTTTAAAGAGGGACTGCACAGTTTATGCATTAGGCAAGGATATGCGGTACTAGGACACCATTCTTTTCCCGTCAAGTTTATTTTATATTTTCATTGTTGGATGGACATTGTCTATACGGTTCTTGATCTACACTATGAAAGAATGATTTCATGGCAGGTTTCAGCTTAAGGCCGTCTTTTACTCTCCCCAAAACCCATTTTAATATTCCAGAGAACTGGTTTGAGCCCCTTGAGTTTGCTGTTTGAATTAAATAGAAGAAACCTGAGGGTGTGAAGAGATGAGAAAAAAGAATGTCACTCTTCTTTCTCATGAGATGCATTCATTCTAGTTTCTTTCTAGGTGCAAAAGCTGCTTTTTAGCCTATTTTTAACTGAGATCTTGGTGATGATATCATGTCTATGCTTGATATTTTCATCTGACTGCAGTTGGATTTAATTAAAATGCATACTGTATGTCTTTAATTGCATTGCTTAACTGGGGTTAGAGCACTTGTTTTTTTACAGTATAATATAACAATGCTATACACTACTACTACATTTACATTTAGTCATTTAGCAGACGCTCTTATCCAGAGCGACTTACAGTAAGTACAGGGACTTTCCCCCGAGGCAAGTAAGGGTGAAGTGCCTTGCCCAAGGACACAACGTCATTTGGCACGGCAGGGAATCGGTCCGGCAACCTTCTGATTACTAGCCCGACTCCCTCACCGTTCAGCCATCTGACTCCCTACTACTATGCTGTAGGAGTGCATGTCTAAATGGTGGTCAACAAGCTTCAAGGACAGGAAATAATAACTAACATATCTAGATAAACAAATGGGATCAATGCATGGGAGGGGAAAGGATACAGTAAAAACAAAGCAGTTTACTAAAAACAAATACAATACTAATGACATAAAAACATAGCTTACAAAGGATGCAAAACTAAAGATATCAAATATGCCTTTAGGCAAGAATACACTAGATGGTATGTAGAAGTAATATTCACAAGATTGCCATGAGGAAGGATCAGGATTATAGTGTATTACAAGTTAAGGGTACGCTTAAGCCTTTTGTAGGTTACTTGTTGAAATACCAACTACAGCCGGACAGAGGTGTGACCATTTCCAAAAGAAAATACTTTGTAGTTTGTTTTTTGTTTGTTTGTATGTTAACAGATACAGGAAAGCAAATGTAGGGAGGAGAATAGATAATACTTCCATTGCGAGTCCATATGACATCTTGTAATAATGTCAGAACCAATGGCAGTGATGCCGCAAGCACACTGACGAAAGTGTCAGTCTGCTGTGATACATAAGCATAGTGAGGGAGCAAAACAATTTATGTTGCAATACCTATTTTAATGTAATTGCTACAATAAAGCATTTTGTATTTGTCAAAGACCTTCATAAAACTCCCAAGGGTTAATGGAAGTGTAAGATAAAATCTAAGTTGAAACAGGCATGCTGTTATCAGTTTCCATGGTTTCAGGTGCAATGGGGATGGTCAGGTTTGAGCATCTCTCTAATAATGTCTGTATGTGTGTGTGTGTGTGTGCGTGTACAAAGTCTAGTGGGTTTAGTTTCCCACGATCATTTCAAGAACCAGGCACTTTGCAAAGTTCATATAAACGTTTACATTTATTCATTTAGCAGATAGTTTTCGATGGACTCGAACGGAATGTGGATGGTTGGTCGTCCCCGTCCCATTTGAGGCTCCACAGCATCCAGCCGTTCCAGGACTGAAGAGAGGTTTACTATGGCAACCTCATTAATGTGTACGTCTGTGACGGCAGAGTATGTATCCAAGCTCTCTATGACTTGTTCTACTCGGTCACGGGCATCAGACTCAGATATATTATTAGTTTCTACCAGCTCAGCTAATTCTGTCAGTGTCTGCACAATTTGAGGGAGCGCCATGATCTGTGATGCGTCCTCTAAAGACCCGGTAATTCAATCAATTTCCCGGCAGATTTGCCATGTAATACAATGCGTATGTGCACACCGCCCCCTACCGAACAAGATGGGTAGCTCGGTCGGCAAGGAGCTGAAGAAGAGCGGCTACTGACGTCACTCTGCTGCGCAGCTCAGAATGCGTTTTCGAATTATGGGCAGTTCTTTGCTAGCCTGGCTCTGCCCGGCCTGAGGAGGGAGCACTGCATTTGGACCCTATTGGCCTGAGGAGGGAGCACTGCATTTGGACCCTATTGGTAGTTTGAGTAGTTCAGTAATGGCGGCGGAGAAAGATGAGAGCGAAACTATTCTGCGGTTGTGGCAGCAACGCTGCCGAATATCCATAGGTTAAAGCCAGAACAAGGACATTCCTTGCTGAGTTTTGTTGGTGGCCATGATGTTGTGGCCCTCCTCCCCATGGGGTTCGGGAAAAGTTTGATTTTCCAGCTACGGCAGATAGCTCCGTTACAGTAGTGGTGAAGGAGTTGGCTAAGGCGAACGCTTGTAATTGGTTATTGCAAATCAGAGTGGCTCTGGGCGGATCCAATAGTTTTAAACTTCAACAGAGGACCCGTCTTCTAGGAAGTTAACGTTTGTCAATGGAGAGATCCCAGACCCTCTGTACAAATGTAATGTACGAGGGTCTGGTTAGGACCAGGCTAGTTATTTGCGGGCAGAACACGAAAATAAAAATGCAATGTCCGCTCTGTTTTCTTTTTGATTATGGCATAGGCCTAACATGTGCAGTCTTGAGGAAGAAAATGCAAATAGGATAATTTTATTTATGAGGCAATGCATTTCTGGAAATGGCATCTCTGGAAATGGCATTTCTGGAAATGGCATTTTCTGGAAATGAATTTGAATTGTGGTCACGATTTTACAGCCACGTTCTTAAAATGAAAATGTATTTCTGGAAATGCATTTGAATTTGAATTGTGGTCACGATTTTGCAGCCACGTTCTTAAAATGAAAATGCATTTCAAATTTTAAATTTCAAATTGAATTTTGGTATCTATTTGCTTGGGCATATCTTGAAAATTAAATTCCAAATGTCTGTTTCGTTTTCATTTTAATTAAGGGAAAGAATGAGCAGTCTTAAAGAAGAAAATTAAAATGCAAATAGAATGATTGATTACTAACTTCATTTATGAGTCAAATAATACAGCCACATTCTTAAAATGAAAATGCATTTCTGGAAAATGGTCACGATTTGCTTCCATAGGATGTAGCCTACCACCTGAAAAGTGTAAGTTGGCCTAGCCCTACTTCGCTCATGCTAACACGCTGGGTTGAAAAATGAATATGCCTACTATAAGAATCACATCCAAATCGAATGACATTATCTTCTCCGGCCAAGACAAGAAAATCTTTCTCTGTTGCACCGTTCCCCACTCAGCTTCTACGTAAGTTCGCATGCCTCAAGTTCAGGCAGTGATAAGCATGCGCTGATGATTTGCATATTTAACAAACAATATTTTTTATTTGTAGTACATTGTAAGATATAGGCTACTAAATACCATAGGCATTCGGTTACAAAGGGACTGGTGATATGAGTTTTATTATTAGTAGTTGTTAGCGGCTGAATCTGCAATGTCCAGCAACCAGTGAGTCAGATCGCAAAAATGTTTGTATGTTTTTTTTTTTTTAAGCGTTTCAAATTTTGATTAGTCGATTTTCAGACGTTTTAGTCGAGTCTTGGTCGACCAAAGAAAATCTTAGACTGGGACAGCCCTAGAAAACATAGTAATGTGTTTTTCTTTATTACTGGTAGGTATGCCTATATCACAACTTCGTCTTTAGCAAAGTAAGGTATTGAGGAAAGTTAAATCTCTTACAATACAACGGCCAAAGGCCATACTGTGTCTGAGGAATGTTGGAGATTGGGAACAAGTGAAATCTGATGGACTGGTGTTTGTTTGGTTTCTATGAGATTTTTCTATCCGTTCCCTTGGATTTAGTTTGAGCTTCACTGATTGCAGTAAGGCTGACAAATGCATTCACACACACACACACACACACACACACACACACACAGGGGCGGATTAAGGTGGTCAGGGGCCCCTAGGCTGCTCTTTGTGTGAGCCTCCCCCTCTTAAATATTGTTCTTTACCGGAAATGGTCCAAATGCAAATAAGGTGAACTGACATACACACACATTAAGACAGCCAACTCTACAGTGTTTTCTTTACATTCCTACAGTGCTAAAATCGGGCCTAACGCGTGAGGTCTAAATATTTTCGACGCTTCCACCAGAGTGAGTTATTTTTGCAAAACGGAAGCTAGCTTTAGCAAAGAACGTATATATTCAATATACGTATATAAGAGATGTAACTGGAAAGAATATAACCCTTTGCCTCCACAGCCTCAAAACAATTACTATGAACGGAATGTAACATGAACAGCAAAGCAACAGAATACCCTGTATTCACAGTTCAACTGCAAGCTGGTAATCACTTTTAGCTTTATTAACCAAAAAGTAGGTTTCAGCATCTGCATCAGTGCAATGCAGTACTGAGGCAGAATCACCACATCAGTGGTGGAAGAAGTATTCAGATCCTGAATACAAGGGGACTTGGGAACATAATGCAGAGCTGCTGTTGAGTTGTAAGTAGTAGATTGTTTTTGAAATGTAGCGTTTTTATAAATGTTTTGTTTTTGTTAATGTCGTTGTGTTGTGTGTTAATGTTGTTGTGTTTTCAACTTTTGTCTGCTTCGCTAATGTTGCTGTGGTGTGCACTCTTGGGGCACTGTACAATTAGGGTCTTTATTTTGTTCCCGCTGAAGTAGGTTACATTTAAAATATTAAAAAACAATCCGGGGCCCCCTGCAGCCTAGGCAAGCCTGTGCATTATTCCGCGCCTGCCTACATACATACGTAGGGGCATAGGAAATCCTGGTCACATGGTTTGATCTATTCAGTATCTCTTGTGCTTTCTTTATGTTTCTATGTCTCCATCTCTGTCTGCCTTTCTCTCTTTCTTTCTTTGGGCAAAGGGTGTTTTGATAAATTATGGTCAATCTTTTCTGATCTTTGCCTGTGAGAAACGCATACACACACATGTACACACACTTCCTATCCAATTCCCCCCACTGTCTCTATTTAATCTATTGTTGGTCTAGTTTTGTGAGCGTTATACCCCAAAGGCTATTAACTCTCCAAGAGCCAGTGGGGTCATACACATTGCTGTATTGCCCATATTAACCATGTGCTGACCCCTGGGCCATATTGTTTTTGATGAATCTGAGCCCATATCGCTAGAGTCCCTTGGTGTGTGTTAAGGAATCCATTTGGCTTGCCCAAGGCCCTACTGAACATGTATTATGCCTCTCACAGACTGGTGCACAGCCAATTTTGCTGTTAAGTGGACCATTCTTGATGTAGAAGCTGGGAAAGGGCATGCCAGTTTAGTTTAGAGAGTGGAATGATGTTAATGTTAGGAACTTGTTTGACAGTCCTTTTTTGAAATGTCCAGATGTGACAAAAAAAGACTGTAGTATGTAAACAGTCTGTTACTTGGACTATTTACACTTTCACTTAAAGCACAGTAACCTTAAAATGTGAACCTGCAACCTCCTAATTAGCAGTCTGGTGCTCTAACCACTGAGCTATTACCTTCCCCACTATCTTTTGTAATGGGCGCGAGATGGAGATTAGAGAAATACAACGACTGTCTTAAGCATGAATAACTCACACAAACCTAATAAGCAAAAGCCAGAGTGGGTGGCCTAAGGTGATGATGCTGCTTCGATATTGCATGGAGGATGCACAGAATACTCCAAGGAGATGCTCTTGATGAACTTGGCGTGATGGTGGGCCGAGACGAGGACAGGTGGGGCAAATGGGGAGAGTCAGAGCGTAGAGACGAAGTTCATCAGAAGTGTAGAAATCGCAGGGTCTAGAGTGGCAACCCAGATCAATGACGGGCCGGATGGACAACACTACACTGTCTAGCCACAACAACCCCCAGAACCACCCCCTGGAGCCTGGAGATTAAGGCTAGGTAGCTTTGTAGTTCAAAAGTTGTTTTAGCAAACCTGTTGTTTACTGCTGTTAACAATGATAAACTGAGGATGGGCTGACGAATGCCATTCTTTGTGTAACAACCAAAGATAATTTCGTTCTTGGAAGCATTCATTGTCATGGTATTGAAATGAAAGCCTGCTACTGGCATGCTGGAGAGAAAAGTGGGTGGTTGAAAGAACGACACACACACATGACCTCCTATACTTCAATAGAATAATAAGTCATGACAACAATGGGAGTGGGAGGTGGGGGGGTATGTTGTCTCAAGGCTAATGGTTAGAGTGCCTGTGTTATTTCTAAGCTGTGTTATTTCTGATGAGAACATATTCCCTTGTCTATTGAGTCAATACACACAATTCTGTATAGTCACACAAACAGTCAGTCATGTGTATACTCCACCCACGCACAGAGAAAAACACACACACGTCATTAAGTCTTTAGATCAAGAAAAAGTGAAGGATAAACAATAAGGGTTGTGACCTACTGCTTGAAATAAGTTATTCAAGTTGCATGTGATGCTCATAAACAATGTCATGAATAATCAGTAGCTACTCAAAATCTAATAATCAAATATTGCAACATTTGAATAAACATTATATATGGCTGTACATGAACGCAATATACATTTTGTGATACAGTAAAACATTTGATGTAAATAATCTATCTAAAAATAAAGTTCTGAATTTGACTTGTGTAATACCAAAATCTCAGCACATTACAGTATTTCTATCAAGGTGGTTCTTATCTCTTTCTTTCGTATCCAACTTGTCACTTGGTGTTGCATTGCACTGTGTCCAATGCTTTCTCTATCCTCTGATTTTTCCATCTGACAGTGGTAATAATATATCTCTTTGAAAAAACATATCTCTACACAGAGATCCTTCTCTCCATGCATATGATGTACAGTGTTTGGCTCAAAAGCTAGATGCTATGTTAGAACTCTTATTTCAAGGTTTGAAGAACATTTTTGTTTGATTGAAAGCTTGCTTTTATATTTGTCTTGTCAAGTGTCCTCGCTGTGCAATATGTGCTTACAATGTTAAGGAGAAGAAGCTCTTTAAAGAAGATCCACATCAGAAAACAGAGTTGTGTAAGCATTACTTTGGAACACAGTCTTCTGTGATTCAAGGATGACAGAGGTGTATTAGTGCTTCTACACTGAGTATCAGTTTCATATTGAGTATCAGTTAACTGAGTATCAGTTTCATGTTCACTAACTACTATTGTTTACAGTGCTCATTGTGATATTTACAGTGACACACTGTACTTTATCAAGTTTAAAAACAACTTTTTTACATTTCACAGGAAAATAAAATACTTAATTTTGAATAGATTGAAACTTTATTCAACCAGGGCAGTCATTAAGAACAACATCTTCATTACAATGGTAGCCTGGTAAGTGGCAAGAATCAATTGAGGGGAAACACCTAACAATACCAATAGGAAATGACCAAAAGCAGAAGCAATCTGACATGTTTTTAAACTGCTTTGATTGAAAAGAAAAACATAGATCATAAGACTCACACACACACACCAGAGTAAACATACAAACTCATCTCCACCCCCTCATACAAGACAGTAATTACAAATAAGTTGATTGGTTTCAATTTATTTTGTATTTTAATTGCAATAGAAATTCCCTTCAAAAGAGAAAATATCCACAAAAAAACACAATAATAACCGTCTCCAAAATTAAAGAAATCACAATATTCTTCACAACAGTTTAAAAATATATATTTAGCTGTTCTGTTTTCTTTATATGTTGGGGGGTTTCCATCACAGAACCCTTTATCCAACTATATTACTACCATGTGGGGCACCAGCTCAATGTGACACTGACATCCACTCCATTACTACCTTGTCAAAATTTGATTTTCATCAGATTCTGCGTCACGTTTGGTCACATTCTCTGTCACTTACACAATCTGTCTCCTCTGGTAAAGTGGTAAAGTCCTCAATGATTACCTGAGGTGGCATGGGCATAGACATGGGCATTGATATGGGCACCGTTGGTGCAATGGGAATGGAATTCTTTTGCATATCTATCCCGAGAAGTGGTGGAGGGGCTTCATGCATCTGTCTCCTGTACTGTACAAAGCTGCAAGTCTTCAGGATGATGGCAATTACATTTTTACCTATTAGTATCCCAGACACCCTGGTGTCCCTGTAAAAAAACATGTTCCCACCACGAATAAAGATTGTTATGACATTTATGGTCACAAGACTGAGAATTGGGTAGAGCATCATCTTGTGGGGCACAATGTTTACACCCTGCATACTAATCTCACTTAGCGACACACATGGCAGCACCAACAGAAGAATGTAGCAGTAAAAGAACATCAGTCCCTCCACCCATAAGGGGAGCCCTTTCCTCTGAGGCTCCCACAAGTTAGCCTGCATGTCCAAAATATCAAGCAGGTCAACCACCACCCAGAAAAGACGGCTCCTGATCTCCTCCTTCTTCTTGTGCGGCCGCACGTACTCCATGTGATCTGTGGCAGCCAAGGTGATGAAAACTACTGGTATGCAGATGGACAGGAGTAAGGTGAGGGCCTTTCTCATGACCCCGGTGTCTGCCCCTATCCCGCCAACTGTGCCTCTCCCATCCTCAGCTTTGTAGTTCTGGTAGACAAAGTAGACCTTGATCTCCAGCACAAAGATGTAGAAGAACCAGAGAATCATGGCATAACCACGCTTTGCAGTGTGAACCTCTGAGCCCACCCACACGGCTACGTAGCGCAGCACGATGAGAAAGCATATGTCACCAACCAGGACCATGATGCACACGCCGATCTTCCGGGGTCCCTGGTTCTGTTCCACAAGGTAGGCGTCCATCAACGCCATACTCCCCATTATCAAGATGGTCGACAGGCAGACATGGGGCTTGTTGGTGGGCGGTGGAGGCACCATACTAAACCAACAGAAACGGTCCCACCAAAAGTGCACCAACAAGTTGATCAATAATGTTGATCACTTCAGTGCTTTTGAATTCATATTTCAAAAAGTGGGTTCTCCACAAATAATTTAATGAGTTAATTAAAAGAGAGTTAGCAGTGATCAAGGTTCAAAAGGCTTCAGTAAACGAGAATCATGCGTAGACAATTTATCTGATATCCTTTCTCTTGTGGGATGAATCGTTTTGGACAAGGTTTGATGCTACTTCGTGATAGTTCTCGTCCAATAATATGAGATCCATACACAAGAAGCACACCAGGTACTGGAGTGTACAAATCATCATTAAGGATGCACAGAGCCTGATTCTCACCAAGACTTTAACTTCAGAGGTCCGTGACTACATATTATTTTACCTTTCATACAACTAGTCAATTTGAGTCAGTTACATACTTATCTGACTGATTCTGTGAAGTAAAAAGTTAAATGAATAATAAATATATATCCATACCATTTAGTTATGTAAAACCATTATCCCATTATCTGGTGCAAGCACAAATTTTCCAATTTTTAGCTACATTTCTGCACAATTAAATTCAGCCATCCAATTATTATTATTAGCCAATTAAATTCAGCCAACATTTAGGCAACTGTCAGATATTGATACATAAGCTCCAGCGTTTCATGTCCTCCAGAAGCTCTTATGAGCAGTTAGTAAAAGGAAACAGACTCTACCACGCACTTACAGTTTTCTCTCCAGTCCTAATCAATCATAATGATTTGCAGAATTATATTTCTGCATTGATGCCAATGGGAATTAGTAGGGCCCAGCACTAATTCCACACAGTGGTTCAGAGTAAAAAAACATAAAAATGATTATATCCAGCGCAGAGAACGGCTTAGTTTCAGTTATAATCCGACATGTTCAAAACACCATAAATACTTCTTCAATGCAAGATGGAATCTTACCAATTAAAAAAATGTTGCTTTAAATTGACCAACAAAAACCACCCCACTTCCCTTTTTGAGCCTTGACAGATAACCTGTAAGCTTAAAGACAAGGAAGAAAGTTTATCTTTCAACTTGATTTCCTGGAAACCAGCCTATTCACCCTTGATAGAAATCCTGTTTACTTCAAAAGACTGTTCTCTTCAATAATCACTTAATTTCGATGAAAGACTCTGGTCAAAATTGCTTGTTGTGCTTGCAATTGTTGATCCATTGTGTTCCACATCACGTTTTTATCCTGGAGCCATCTCAGTGCGGTGAACCTATAAATTAAAAATGTCAATGCACTTGAGACACTTACACTTATCGTAAAGCTCTTTTCGGTCGTATGTCCACATTCCAAAAGGACGCAAAGATGGGCGGAATTGTCAACTCTCCTGTTAAGTGTGCGCAAGAACTCTCAACCAAATATTTTTCAGATAGTGTGTTCCACGCTCTCTCTCTTGAGGTGTGAGGTTTGTGTCTTCTCAAACTAGGTCTGCACAAAATTCTTCCCTCCTCCCTCCTCTCTTCCTTTCCTCCGTGTGCGTGCATCCAAGCGTTAGATGTGGCAGAGGCATGCTTAGCAACCTAGCTGCAGAGACGGGAAGAGAGGGGGGGGGGGGGTGAAGCCAGGCTGTGGTCATAACCGCCTGTCACAGACTAGTTTTCCCATTTCCCATCTCTTAAGTCCAATGGTTTTCAAGTTGTCGGCTCAGATTGTCTTTGGAGGAGTGTGACTTATCATGTTTGGTTTCGGTTTTTTAAAGGGAGCCTATAAAAGATACACTATACGCTTATTATGTAATTAGTAATGAGATTCATTATGTGAATACACTGCATGAGGGTTTTGCACACACAAATCCTAACTGCCTGACACCGATACACACATCTTCCACTGCTCCGCACACTTCGGGATAAAAATGGCATCACCTCGTGAGTGTAATAAATGTGTGGGGGTTAGGGACCACATGCAGGTATACCAGTCAGAGCCTTTGCCCCGTTGTGTGGTTTTGAGAACCTTGATGATATACCCCATTTGCATAATTATGAACTTTAAAGTAATATCTAAACATCGAAAGTAGTTCAAGCTTAGGACATGTAAAAACAGTTTTACATGAACAAAATGTTATGCAAATTCATAGAAAGAAACCAATCTCTGCTTTCTCGTTTCCTTATCAGACGGACAGACATATTCATAATGAATGAAAGACTTTCTCTTCCAAAATGAACATAGCGATAGTCGTTGTGAATTATACATGAGAAAAGGCAGGACTGCGTGGTCTATGAGCTTGTGTGGGCACGAGGTGCGCCAGCTAATTGGGAATGTTTCATCACTTTGCATTCTTTTGCAGGGTTTAAAATCAGTCACAAACAGGTCAACCTGGACAGCCCAGGCCATCCCAGAGGAACTGTTGTATGTTGTGATGCATTGGTCCACATTGTGAGCTGTACAGACAGGGTGGTGTCGGTTGCAGCTAGAGGCGATGGCACTGTTGCATTATCATTACCAAACTCTCTCTTTTCTCATTCTAGTCCATGGATTACTGTTACAAACTGGGAAATATAAAATCACCAGAAAAACATGTGTCGTGTTTGATTGGTCAGCTAATCAGAGATTGCCTATCTCCGTTTCTTCAAGGCTTCTCTGGGTTCTACATGATCATTCACAGGCAATTGATTGGATCGATTGGCAGCCTCTCTAGTCTGCAGAAGAATCTTTGGGTCCTGTTTAGCACTAAGACTTTTCAGCAGGAAAAAGCACACTCAAACATAAATGTTGCCATAATTAATCTCAGATAACAATAATCCATAAATTTTACCAACATCATTTTTACAATTTATGTTGCAACAATGTTAACAATTGTTGCTTTTTATACTATTGTTTAACTTTTATTTTACCAGGCAAGTCATTCAGAACAAATTCTCATTTACAGTGATCGCCTGGAAAATGTAAAAGGTAACTTGAGGGTAAAAGGGGTGCAAGATAAACACATCATACAACAAGGATTCTAAGTAAAACGGTAAAAGCAAGAGAAAAGGACACATCCACAGTAAAGCATGAGTGTAACATGTTACATCAAGGAGCGACATCAAAGATAGTATTTAGACAGGATAACACAGGTACATAGAAATACCCCAAAATGAGGCAAACAGTTACAGTTGAACTACCGAATGAAACTCAAATAGGGCAAAGGTAGGTGCAGAATACAACCCTCTTCAATAAAAAAAGAACAGCTTTCTTCTGTGTCATTTCAGTGATCACCATGACATCAACTTGGTGCATTGCCATGGAAACCCCAGTTTCTCAGTTCTAATATCATCTAACTTCTTTTAATTGCAACTGGCACCAGCCCTTTTTTTCTATTCAACGTAGGGTACAGCTAACTCCATTACTGTAATGAAATAGGAAACGCAAATGCAAATTGTGAGGTTTTCCAATCTTATTATATCAAAGAGGCTATAAACCATAGGAGCCATTTAACAGTTTCACTGTAGCCAACAACATGCAGTGCACATATATGACTTCTCTCACCAACAAATAGGATCACAAAAAGTCTAATTCTTTGCTCTTGTATCTTTTCTAGAAAATGTAAATACAGCTTAATGTGTTTTGCTGTAGTTTACTACACTACAGTCTACCTATATTCTACAATTTAATAATCAATAGGCTGTTATGATGTGTCAAGAAAAAGACAATGAGGTAAAGAAATTGCCGGAGAGCTAACTGGGAATTACCAGTTCAACCATGCACCCTTTATACAAAATCCTACCTAATGCATCTTTGCTTATTGCAAATTATTATTATTATTTCTCTAATAATGACAGGAATCTCTGTCTTGTCTGCTTGTGTATCTGTATTTTGAATCGGATTTTAGGGCCGCGAGCTTCCAACGATTATCTCAAGAACCAGCCACTCTGCACAGTTCATATTTTGCGGGTGTCTTTTTTATAATACAACGGAGTGCAGTGCCTTGATTTACGTTGTTTGGGTAAGCATTTTCCCAAAAATTATTTGCAGCAAGTTCTGCTTGCTTTACTCTCAACTCTCGGACATGTTGAGTTGACTGAACTGCACTCAGCTCTAGCGAGCCGAAACGACATAGACATAGCGAGCCCAAAGACAGGCACAATATTATTTGTGTCAGTGGGATACAGAAAATCCAAGACTATTTTACTGATGAAATATGGGTTAGCTAACTAAGAAAAATACAATATTTAAAGTGCATGGGTTATTTAAGTAAGTATACCTGGAAGGTTATTAGCTAGGTTATTAGCTGTTTACTGATGTCAAAACTACCTGCACATTGCAAATATGCACAGGACCCTCAACACCAAATCAATTATAATCACCAGCACGCATCACGGACATAGGCACTACTCCTACCACTCTAGCCTCCTCAGTCAGTTGTCGTGTCATATTCACAGGGCCGCGTTTGTGCAATGGGCAGGAGGGGCTGCTGCCCGGGCCCCGGCCACTAAGGGGCCCCGGCCACTAAGGGGCCCCGGCCACTAAGGGGCCCCGGCCACTAAGGGGCCCCGGCCACTAAGGGGCCCCGGCCACTAAGGGGCCCCGGCCACGGGAGATTTAAAAAAAAAAACACACAATCTTTTTTTTTTTATGCATTTACCCACCCGTAGTTAAATCCACGTTCTCTTAGCGTCACCTGCTTCACCAAATTGACTTCAACGATTTGATTAATGACTTTGCCTTCAAAAAAAGTACACTAGTGGATTTAAACTAGTCCCACACTGATTATCTAGCCTATGTTCTTTTCAGTAGGCGGCCACAACCTGATAATTAACTTGTTCAATCGTGTTGTTTATAAATAGGCTGTGTTCGCTGGGCTTTGTGTGTGCACGCTGACTGCATGTTCCAATGTATTTGACGTTGTGGCTGGCTAGGGGTGCGTGTTACATTACTATCAGTGGCGATTTCTTCCCTGCAATAAAAAAAAAATGTATGGTCAAATATTTACTATTGTTTTAACATTTAAAATGCTTTAGAACACGTTCATATCGTAGACGAGTTCTTTCAGAATCAGCTACATATATTAGCAGGTCGACTGACTGATTTCCTTCTCATACATTCCCGTAGCGTCACAGTGCATATCCCTGTTGAAGCTCAGCTTCTATGGACTTCAGTGGGGCTGCTTTGAACAGTTTTTTCAGTGCTTCGAAACTATACGGTCATTGGATGAATGCTGAGATTATGTCCCGCCTCGGACCCTTAGCGTCTCTGGGGGTGAATCATAGAGTTAATATAACTAGAGACAACTACTTCTGTCTTCCAAGGTGGCGTCCCCATTCATTTCTATGAAAAGTGCTCAGTGGCGCAGTGAGGCAAGCGAGAGCGCCAAATGGACCGCGCCATCTTTCCAGACCGACTAGTCCGGTCTTGCGCAGAAGCTTGTTCCTACCTCCGAAACTCTTGCATGCTTGCAACTAGCTGTACACGCCATACTTTGCGAAAACCAGTCGCGAGCTTGTGAGCATAGCAGAAAACTGTCAGAATGTGGTCCGATCAAGAAGCAGATACATGTGAACTTTACGAAAATGAATACTATTAGTACTGTAGTATTAGCTATAAGTGCACTGCCTATACGTTGTTCTATTTGCTACGTGTTTTTTGTTTGACTGCTTAAGTATTGTCGGATAAAAAAAACTGTAAACTTGAATATCTGGCTCCTTCGTTGTTCTAGCTCGGACGGCAAAACAAGCTAAATTAAGCCTATGTTATAATGATGATGAGTGTTGCTTACTATTACTAGTTTATTGTTAATGCCATCGTTATGGTGTTACCTGACATAATGTTCTAACAATATAACGACCATAACAATATGGTTATCAGACATGATGATTCATTCATTCAGTCTTTGCTCCAGAATAACATGCCAACAATCTATATTGATACTGTAACATGCCACAATATTATAACTAATTAGGGCCTCCATTAGGCTATAATTACATTTGTTGTGTCATGAGCATAATAGCGTTCATTAGCCTATAAAATGGTTAAATCTGCTTTAAAATAACGGAAATAAACTCAACAAACAACCGTCACGTATGTGTGCAACCATTTGTAAAACGTGCTACAATAAAGGCAGGCAACTGTAGATTATCAAGTTATTTCTCCATGTTCTTCTCATTCAGCTCAGGTAAATCAGAGATTTGCTGATGTTCCCTTTTGTGCTCGTCCCCTGTTTATATCCGCGATCACGTTTCCAGGCAACTTTTCTTGACGTAAGCAAATAAATGGGGTGCTCGTTTACCCAATTGTGATCTTATAAATATAGGTACCAAAGCCACTGAGAAGAACTGTCATCATTAGCTGCATCACGGGCACTGCACTATCTATCCTTAACTTGACATCATCGTGGGCTGTGCCCTATCTTGCATCTTAATCACTGACTGCATCACAGGTATTGTGCACTAGTATCAATAAATTGTAGGTGCAGTGTGCAAAAACTACAGTTGGCATTAGGAGATCAGGCCACTGGCTAAGTGTAGGACTCACAACTGAGTAGTCACCTGAACCTTCAGACACAGTCTCCCAAAAAACTCCCAGAGGCGGTGGTATTCTTAGAAACAGGATTCAGCTCCTATTTAGTGCTGGCCTATTTCTGTTTAACCGTGAAATATTGTCCTGCCGAAAGGAGAGCTTTTACCGGTGTCTCCATGTGGCTCATTGTGGCTTGCCTTCCAACCAAAAGCACATTTTCCAGCTGGTGCAAGAGTAGGCCGTAGTGCCTCAGAGAACACAGCATGCTGGGTAATGGACACTGTCATGGTTGGTGGGGGAAGCAGAGCCACTACCATCTGCTTAGGTGGTAGATCTGAAAAAGAAGATTTTGGAAGACTGCTGTCTGATAAATATTTGTCTTTATAAATATCATACAGTAAGTTGTGAATGGTAAAACTTGTATATTGAATCCACTTGTTCCTTTTTTATGAAGGCCTAATATGGTGCAAGGCTGTAGCATCACGACTTGCATGAACCACTTTCTAATAGTAAGGGTCAGGGGCGTTGTGAGACCCTTTTTACTGGGACATGTGCCCCAGTATAAATTTGCTGTGCCCCAGTTAAATCAAAAGTTTGAGTTTTAACAATTAAATTTATTAGTCAGTGCATTATTTAGATTGATATATTCCTGGAAAAAATAAACGCAGTATCCCAATCAACGCTTGTAAAATCAAAGCAGTTAAACCGAAAACACAAACTGATGCATGTCACCGCGCTCAGTGACGGTCCTAGCACATTTGGTGCCTGAGGCAAGGTTTACCCCCGGCGGCTCACCCCCCACCCCACTTTTTAATGTTATAGCAATCATTTTATTTTTACTAAAACCTAAAAACAATGTTACATGAAGCTCAAAAAACCAGTATTTGCACAGAAAATGAATGCAAAAAAAATGTGTGCTCTCATTAACTATTGATGTTGTCCCTGCGAAAGCTCAAACTTGCGTCCCTGAACTGTTGTATAGTGGGTTAAGCAAGGGGAGTTTCTATAGCCAAGTAGCCAAGTGCATTGTGTGCAGCACGCTTGGAAGAAAAAAAAGGGATATGAATAGGGGCCTGTGCCCCACTAGAGTTGCATGTGTAACAACGCCCATGGTAAGAGTCTTGAGATGCCACCATTTAGCCTTTAAACAGACCTTATACTGTAGTACAGGGGTCCCCAAACTGTTTTCTGCAAGGGCCAGATAATTATTCCTTTCTTTAATATGGGGCTGGGTCGGTCTGTAACAAAAAATTACATGGGCCAGAGTAACTACCAGTGTTATTGTGGAGATTTTGTTATGAATTATTATGAATGTATTTATATGCTAAATTAGTTTATTATTTTGTTATGCACCATACATCCATACATATCAAGGGAAATAGCCTAAAAGAGCATTATTACTATTATCGTAATTACCTTTTTTCATATTCATTGCTATTGAAATCCAAACATTTACTTACTTATGCATATTAATCAGTGTGAACTGTTAAAAAAATATATATATATAATAAAAGATGTCTCTGGCATTATTCGGCCAGCAGGCCGTAGTTTGGGGACTCCTGCTGTAGTATATCATATTTTCCTCTCTTATAATTATTTATACGTTTAACTTCTAAAGTTTAGAGGCATTATCTTAGAGAACAGGTTCAAAGCATTTCCCGAATATTGTTAATTGATCTCTGGAAAAACTACTTTCAGGTAACTTTTTAGTATTGTGGCTGCCCACAAAACCATAGAGAAACAGTGTTTATCATGTTTGGTGTCCACCAATTGATATACACTCATAAAACAGGATCCATTAACTGCTACAAATTAGTGTTTCTACAAAAAGTTATTTGTAAATTTGTTATGAATGTATTTCTTTGGATGAATGTGTCTTCTAAATCATTTATGGACCTTTATGTGTTTTTGTCTAAATATATGTAAGAGTCATTCACAACTCTTGTTGTTATAACACTGAGGTGTTTCGGAACCCTCACATCCTTGTGTTTCATCCCTCATCTATGTGTTTCATCACTTCGAAAATTAGTCTTAGTTTAGTCTCTTTTATATCCTAGTTGTCACAGATTTAGTGTTACAAAACAACTATTTCTACACTTTGAAGAATCATACAAAAGACAATAATTCACATGATTACTAGTGAAAATAATTACAGCATGTTTCTGCTGATTCAACTCAAATAATACAACATTAAGCCAACACTCTACCTCCTTTCAGTAGCTGGCATTCATGTGACTGTAACACGTGTAAAAACATTTATGCCAAATTAAATTATAATGTGATTTGAGACAATGATTTGGTGCATTGTAATACCTAGTGTGGATACCAGGTGCCCTGCTTCAGTTCTGGTTTGTTAATGCATGATTGGATCAAAGGATGCATGACAATACATGGTGGGAATGTTAAACAGATGTTTGCTGTACTGTTGAACCAACCAGTCTCATATAATTTTTCAGAAGCACTTGCATACCTCTCAGACAGAGGCTAGGAAACACATCGTCTGACCCACAAATGTCTTTTTGTTTTGTTTGATGTAGGTTTTATAGGATGGAAATATTAAAAAATCATGAGAAGATGCTCTGGAAATGCGTAGAGAGGAATGAAATTAGCCTAATTACAGTGCTTCCGTTTTCTTCAGAAAAATGTCCAAAGTCTGTGGTTGTGTCTTAAAAAGCTCAGCGTATTTCCCTGTTTTATGATCCTACTTGGCTTCAGATTGAGAATTGCTGTGAGATGCCAGGGGGGATTGGTGGTGGCTGGTGTTGGGGGGATGGAAACACTGGGTAAACATAAATATTAAAATGTCCATTCAGAATCCAGCCATTCCATATGGTATTGTCTCGAAATGATCATGATATGCTAGTATAGAGTATACTAGTGTTGAATACTGCATAATATTTGGCCATAAAGTTTGAGTTGAGCGGTTAGGGAACCGGGCTTGTAATCAGAAGGTTGCCAGTTCGATTCCTGGCTGTGCCAAATGACGGTGTGTCCTTGGGCAAGGCACTTCACCCTACTTGTCTCGGGGGGAATGTCCCTGTACTTACTGTAAGTCGCTCTGGATAAGAGCGTCTGCTAAATGACTAAATGTAATGTAAGTTTTTAGTCATCCAAGAAGCCCTGCTGACAATCAAGTTCACTAATGGTCCATCAAGGACAAATTTGTCTATTTCTAAGAAAATAATATGAAATACTGTAATGAGATTGAACACTTAGTTGAATGTAGGCTAAACAACACAGTCTACTAAATGTTGAATATCCACAGAGCTCCAATTGATGCTTTAAGAAAAACTTGAAAGTCGTTGAAGTGTTAAAACTTGACCACTTATCATTTCACACACATGCACGAATGCAAAAACACACACATATACCGGTATATTTAACTTCTGGTTACCCAGACATTATGCACCGTTTCCTGCTGTTTTTCTTCAGGCCTTTTTTTTCATCCACCTTCTAAACTCAATGTTGAATATAGATTCAAAAACATTTATGAAAACAATCATTTAATTCGGCTAGACAGAGTAACTTTTAACATAAATTATTCAAAACTGTCCTCTGAAGATTTCATTAGAAACCATACAAGTAAAAGTTAATAAAATCTCAATTTGTAAAAAAAAAAAAAAAAAAAACATTTAAGAAAATGTCTCTCAATTAGTCAACATTAAACAATTATTCTTTGGAGGACATGAATTAAATATTAGCATGCTATTTTTAAGCAATGGTTAACAGTGTGCACATGATTTATGGACTATATTTCCATCTTGGAAATCTGCCTCACTAATACTTGAGGGACAGTACTTGCAACAGCCTGTAGCAGATGCTAGAAGTCCAAGTTCTCCACCATTGACTCCCCCTTATTCACTTCAAAGCAGCCAGTAGGGAAAGAGGCCATGCATTTGCATATATTTGCATACCTGCAGATGCATCCTAATTTGCAGCAGCTGTTGGTTTAAACGATCTCCATTTGGACAGAAGACGTTTGGGTTGAAGTAACCAGAAGGATGATTATCAAAAACTCTTCCACTTAATCCATGAAATAGTTACCCACAGATTTGGTTCTTGGGGCCCCAAATAGAGCCCTGCATAAGTTCTCGTTTTACCCTAAACCTATGTGGAACCGTTCAGACCTTGGACCGACCAACCAAACTACATTTAGAACTTTGGCTAATTAACTCCTACAGTTTGTGATACCTTTGAGTCATGTGTTTTGTGTGTCAGAAATCTGTTAAGTCTTGTGGGGTTGTCAAAGGGGATGATGACACAGTTTGCAAGGCCCATTTTCCTGCATCCCCAACTCTTGGTCTGGAACCCCCATCACCTTCCAACCCCACCTGAAGCCAAAAGATTACATATAGTCTATAAATTGAAAAGATACAGTTCAGAGGTGAAGCTTGAAATATATGTTTTTGCAGGCAGTAGTTATATCAGTGTGATATTGTTTTTAGATATTCTTTTATCAATATGTTAGTTATATAGTGATGAAAGTTGTGTTAATTTAAACTATGAAAACTGTCAACAGGATCTTGGAGAAACACAGTCTGTATTATCCCTTACTAAATTAAGTTTGTGATTTATAATACTCTGTTTATGTCCTGATAACTCTGGAAAGCACTGGCCTTGAACCTGAAATGCCCTTTCTGCAGCACTGTGTAAGTACAAGTGATAGAAATGTCTATGCAGACATGAAACCACAGAGGCCTCCCTGAAATGCCAACTGACCTAATAACTAGAACCCTCCCAACAGCTTCACATACACTCACTCACCCAACTCCAGATACACATTTAAAACTGTGAGTTTGGGTAAAGTCTTAGCTCATAACCAGGTCACAGGGAAGTAGAGCTTTGGAGCTCACAGTAATTGCCTTTCGGCATAAAAAATAAAAAGGAGCATCTTTCGCTCTGATAAGTTAGGCTGGAGTTTGTTTGAGCTGTAGATGCACAGGTTGTCCAAATAGAGTTGTACCTCAAAAGGTGTCCTTTAAATGTTATTGGTCCTTCTTTGCATCACCATCTTTGATGCTTTTGGGCCAGTAATCATCGGGACATGCTCCTACTTCCTTATGTCAATGGCATTTTCCTTATGTACAATGGCATTTTCTACTTCTGCTCCATCCCTGTAGTGTGATGTAGTGTATGATGCAAAGAACTGACCTTGTTCAAATAAGATAGCAGAGTTCTGTTATATTCGTAGATGTAGAGTATAATGTTCTTGGAATAGTAAATGGCTTGAACCAATACGTATGTTTGTTGCCACATAAAACTGCAATTATTTGTAATCAATGTGTAATGAGTGTCTAACTTTAACACCTCTACAGAGAATAATAAAGTTATCAAAGGGAGATGTATCAGAATATGTGGTTCTTTGGAAAGATGTTACTGTTTGCACTACAGAAGGTAGTAGAATTGTTGTTATTATTTTTGACATTTTGTTTCTCTATCACCTCTGTTTATTTTTTTTCTTCTCATGTACAAAACACACATTAACAAAACAACAATGGCAATTGACTCAATGACAAGAACACAAAAAATAAGAAAATAGTAATTCCCCAAATCAATGTGAAAGTATCAATTAATTGTTCTCCCTGATTCCCTTAAGTTTTATCTATTTATTCTTATTAGCTTAGGGTTTATTTCAGTTTTTAAAATATCTATGGGATTGTCACCAGGGTCAGACTGGGACCGAAAAACAGCCAGGGACTTTGAAACACAGACCGCCCCCCCCCCCCCTTCACTTTCTCCCTCACTTTCTTTTTCCATACTTGTCTTTGTTTCTGCATCTACTATTTGATGTTGCAAAAGAATAATAATCAGTTAACTATATTCAATAATGACAATCAATTCAACAACCTAATTTCCATATAATAACCATGTTAACAGACTGACTTGTGTACAGTTGCAGTGCTGCACCTGTCTCTCCACTGGACCCGGTCACCACAGCAGCCTCCATCTCTTTCCCTGCTTTAATACACAGAACAGAAAATCAAGACAATTGTATTTGGGCCACATAGCACATTATTATTTAAAGCCAAAAAACATGTTGTGTATATTTAGACAAGTGCCTTTTTCTCTTGGCCATTTATTTTACTTCATTTAAAATATATAGCCTATATATTGGCTAACAGTAATACCAAATGTATAAAGTTCTTAGAAAAATTTAAACAATATGGTTTGGAATTAAATTTGAAAGTTCTAAATGTTGAAAATACAGCTGCTTACGGCTACTTGCACCTGGCGCCTCTGGTACAGCTTTATCTTCGGGCTGGCAACACTCTGGTTTTTTGATGGCCTAAACATGTATTCTATACTTCTACATTGAGCAGCATTTGCTTGCAGTGCCCGTTGTTTTTCTCCTTTTCTTTTTGTAACCCCATGTCTACAGAGAGACTCTGGGTAGACACTATTATTAAGGAACTCTAAAATATCTGTCACTAGATTCACTCAGGGGTATGTTATCTCTAGGCTCATATAGGAGGACTGCAGTAATGCTTAATTATATCAAAATATCCACCCAAACCCACGATAAAAACAGCAAACCAATCAGATAATGTTTCAAAAAGTATGAAGTTATATTTATAAAAGTATCAATACATCATATACATCAATAAAAGTGTGTAATATGCAAGTGTGTGCGTTATATTTAACAATAGGTTAAAATTGTAAATCTATTGAGTAGTCTGGGGAGATGCTGATAAGGATATTTTGTGTCAAGTTTAATGGTTAAGTTCAATTATCTAGAACATTCAGTGTGGTATAGTAACGGTATAAAATATATAATGTAGTGCTGTAGTGTCAGTGAGTGAAATGGCAATAGGAATCTTAAATCATCATCAATTGAATTTATGGCTTGTAATATGAAATATCAATGAAGACCTTAACTACCACTAATAAAACAGGTGGCATATGCTATTCAATGCAGATAATCAATAACAACTTTTCCATACAATACACATGAAATATACAAACAATCACCCTAAAATAACAAAACACCGACAATGCCCATTTTTTTTGAAGCACCGTAAGCACCGTGAGCGACGATGCCAGATGTCAGCATCGGTGCTGCGCCTCTTCTGGTCTGGAACTGATGGGGGCAGTATTCAGGTGTTCCAGTCGACGTTTACATTCAGAAAACCAAAATGGCAACTGCAGCGATCGCCCCATCTCGACTTGTTTACAACATAGGCACAAAAAGTCATGTTTGGAAATAGCCTACTTTGCGTTTGAGGCAGATGACCGTTATAATTAATCCGCAGTAGATAGTGCCGTGTTCATCAGATCATGGGAGGTAATACTTGCAATTTAGCTAAGCAACTGAAAGATCGTCATCAGGATTTGTTTAAAGAATTCAAGGTGAGCCCAGTCCAGAAGAGGCGCAGCACCGATGCTAACAACTGGCATTTATACCAAATAAATCAATGTTCGTAGTGGTCGCGGCGAAGTCCTGAATACATCCAATACACTCTTTCTGTTTTTTAATCTGTCATACACGTTACACGATGTTTGAGATGGTGGGCACTACAGTTACAATGGCTTATGTTATATAGGCTACGTAGTTTAGGTTAGCTATGCTGTAGTTTTAACGTTAGCCTATAGCCTACCTTGGTTAGAAGGTAAACTCATGTTCATCTTGTTAGCTAAATGGCTTAATTGCACTGTATTATGTTGTGCTATGCTCTGTTGCATATGTTTTGTATGTCTTATGACATTTTGCTAAATATTTGTCTAATTAAGTTCATGTTTCAAGGTCAAGTAGGCCTACATGGAATCGATTCTTAGAAAATCCTTTTTTTGTAGCTACCACATTGTATCGAAATTTGGCTAACACAGCTAGTTTACATGCACGTAAAACACGGTAATTACACAAGTTTATGACAAATTTCATGACAGGGAACACTTGCAATAGTTGTCACCCATCCTGACTGGTTTAAATGACTATTAATTTCATTCAACACGTAATCTGCCGTAAACATTTACTGTACAGTAGCGTTAGCTAAGTGTGAACAACGTTTTAACATCATAGCTAGACAACATCAACTCACCAGGATAAGTTCCAAATAAACCAACAGTTCTTCTACGAAATCTTCCTGTAGTCAGTCTCTAATTGTAGTCTGTGGTAAAAAGTTATATGTTTCATCTAAGCCACTTATTTGGCATTAATCACATCAACATCTTGACCTTAACTCTGTTTATGGTTTTCTCCGTTAATGGTGCGAGAGCGGGAACGCAAAAGGGGCTTAGGGAGTGTCTCACAATACACAGTACTAAAACTAATGTGACTTGAGTTAGGGTTCATCCACTTCTAGCAAGTGAAACTAACAAGGGTTACATTTTCCTTTCCATTTCTTTGCTAAAGAAACAACGATGTTAGCTAAAATAGCTCCAACGAATTGGCTGTACCTGGAAAACGATAGATTTTTGAGCCATCTTGATCTGTAAAATGCAGTAGCGGAGCCAAAGGGGTGTCACTGGACACCCCTGACATATGATTGGCCACCCCAGGTGCCACCCCAAAATTTCATTCGCTGCTGGCAATTTGATGATGATTGATTTAGGCAATAATCCCCAAGAGGCAGTGGTTTACGCTGATTTTAGAACAGGTAAGGGGAGTTGTTAGGCACGACACGAAGCGGAATCTCTGATTTGTAGTTTTTGCATGTTTAACATGGATTATAGGTCGAAAGTTGAATGAACGAGTACTTATGTCCTTTTGATTTCTTACAGGGTGAGTCGTTGTTGCCCATAACACGTTAGCATTCTGCTAATGAATGCTGATTGGTTAGTGAAGGACTGATAGGACCCGCTTGATGGCATCCGAAGCGGAATCAGAATGTCAGAGCATTAGTAACATTAGCAACAACATTAGCAAGCCAAAACTCTTTCTAGCATGTGTATTGACAGGGAGAGCCTAACCTGTCAGCTGTGTTGTCGATGCCCTGAGAGAAAAAAGTAAGTGCCCAGAGCTTGCCGTAATGCAGTAGCTCTGGTTGTACGATGTGTATGACGTCAATGATATTTTCAAAAGCTTTTTAGAACAAAAAGGTGACTTTAAAACAATCTAACAGCCAGCAGTGTGTATTTTTTTTGCCTCCCCTTTCAAATTAAGAATTCAAATTACTAGACAAAAAATTATATCCTGAGAAAAGTGGATTTTGAGGGCTACCTCAAAACTTGTTAAAGGTATTGAAAAAACTGTCAGCGATTGTAAAATACTGTATTTATAGGCCTAGCAGCACACAATAAAAATTCCAGGTACTTTACAAATGAGCAGAAATATAAGTGTGTGTATTTATTAAAATCAAACAAAACATTTTTGCAAAATTATTGGTTGGAAAATTATAAAGGAGAGAAATATTCAATTTTAAATTAGAACGGACGAAAAAGGTATAACTACTTATTTTGGCAAACATGTCAGCTCTCAATTGTGCGTAAGAGTGCTCTTGGGTGTGCGTAACTTCTGTTCTTACCTAAGGACAAATCCCAAATAAGAAAACATTGGTGAATGCCAGAATCTTCGTGAAAACCTCGTAAGTGGGGTTTGGGAACAAATTTGTTCGTAAGAACATTTGGTGAATGAGGCCCAGTAATCTTAACCTCAGCATCCCCAAGATGGGAAGTGGGTTGGGCTCTGAACTTCTGATGACCCAGCAGCTCTTTCTGAATGGATTTATGGGAAATCCTCATGGGCATGCAGAGTATGCATGTATCACAGAACATACCATGGTAATCATGAATCCCTCCTCTAAGAAGAGCTCCTCTAACCTGCCAACGAGAGCTGGGTGAGGGGCCCAAAACCCAAGACTCTGAACACTAGATTACACAGAAAATTGGAAAATGTACTCTATTTGCATACTATATATACCAATACCAATACAAATTACATTCATGAGTCGTGATTCATTTTCTAGTTCATTTAACCCTGTCAAATGCAGATCAAGGGAACTCTAAAGCAAGTGTCAATCACCCTCTGCTTCTCTCTGGAGCTAATACACTGATTATGGTTTCTTGATTTTTAATTTGATTCAAATTCAACAACTTTATTAAAATGTATGAAATATAATTTATGTGGCATTTTATACTTGTTTCAAATTAATTTTTAATATCCTCATAGAGATTTAAAGCTTTTTGTGCATGGAAAACATCTGGAATCTCTAAATTCATCTCAAACAACAAATAACAATGACAAAAACATTACAGTCTATGTTTTTTTAAGTATTGTAATTTCTCTTTTTGAAAATTTTGCTTTCACCAATCTTTCCAGTCCATCAGGATAATCTCACCCTGCTGCCATTTAGTCTTTTCCAGTCTTGTCAGGCTTTTTTACATTTACATTTGAGCCTAGATGTTCACAGATGGAGAAGCTCAGCACTAATAGACGTTTCTATTCCATGCCTATGAAAAGGAATTGGTTGGTCTATTCTCACATGACAAAGAAGCTGACGGAGAGCAGGCGCTATCGTTTGAGGCCCCCTCCCCCTCTTACTTCTCATTCCCCTACTTGCTGTGGCCTCAGCCACTGGGCTAAAATCCCCCCTGCGAGGGATCCCCAAACAGTTCGGAAGGAGGAAGATTTTACAAGACTCTTCCATATCCCTGGGAATTGATTAAAGCTTTAAGCCCTCTTCTTCATCCTCATCAACAACTGTGTCTTAAACTGTTGACTGGGGTGACAACAATATCATAAGTATTATATATAAAGTATATTAATATTACAGTATGTTAAAATGCATATGAAATAAGCACATTCTGCTGTTGTTTTAGTTCCTATTTTTTAGTTTACTCCAAGTTTGCCCAAATAACCCATGTCAAACATATTAGTTCTCAAATTTGGAGACAGGCAATTACAATATTGTTGCTATTGGTACAGAAAACCTGTCTACACAAGTAGGGCTATTTTGGCTTTAACAATATATTCAACTTTGCCTTTTTCTCATCCATGTACAAACCAAATCACTGTGTTTACTCTGGTATTGTTGCTGCAAGTTACAAGTAAATCACCTGATTGCAACCAACCAACAAACCACCCAACCTGCCTTTCCTGTGACATCTCAGTCCTCCCAGAATGCAACAGTGCCCGGAGCAAGAGCTTCAAAGGATTAAAGCATGTAGAACAATAAGCATCAACTCAAATCTCACACATCCTCTTGCATTGTGTGTTAAAGAAAGAGATACATAAGGTCAGAGTGAGAAAGAGAGTGAGAAAGAAAGTGAGGACAAGAGCGAGATATGGAGGATGTTATGTTAATGTTCAACCCTCTTGTCTATCTTGTACATCATCTGATCTGGATAGATGTCATACATTAAAATTCAGAGCACTTCTATCTATGACTGAAATTATTTTGACAGCCGGGTGTCAAGACATCTGATGCGTGGGGAAAAAAACGCTTAAAATGCAGAGGCTATGGCAGACTTCAAGAAGACATACAAAATAATTGAATGTAAAGTCAGAGGCATTAAAAATGTTGCATATGTGTTGGAATTGGGCTGCAAAGGACACAAACAAAACAGAATAATTCTGGGTCCTGTGGGTGAAGTGCTATATTAAATACAAAGCCCAAGACACAAGCAAAAAGTAAAAGTACATACAAATGGAAGGCAAGAACAAAGTTCCACATGATTTGGGATTTTCTTTCTTTATGCCTGCAATATAATTGTATTTTCTCACATGTAACTACCATCACATATCAGAAGTATCCAGACATAGGTTGTGTACTTTTCTAATTTGGAAGAGGTGTTTTGGTAAGGTAATGTTGCTCACGTTGCTTATTTGCACTGCTATTTACAGAGGTGAAGGGTGCCCTCTGTTGGTTAATTGTTTGCAAATCTTATCTGGATTCACAAAATCTATAGTCACTGGTGCAATGTGCCTGTGATGCAGTCGGTGAGAACAGTTTTTACAGTCGCTAGGACCCATTTCTCAATACTTACGTCACTTTTTCAAAACTCTTGACACAGTTCTCCTAACCAACTTTTAGCTCGGCACAGCAGTTAATTTCACATTCAAAATGCACTAAAACTACCAAATCTCAAATCAACTCATTCTTCCATAACACTAGCAAAGGTTGACATCCAACAAACATACTTTGTCACCCACAAAACAATGACCTAAAAATCACTAACAACAAGGTAGCATTATACAATGTTGTCTTATGTAAAACAAGGACACCTCTCTACTGTTTAGAATTCACTGCAATATATGTTACTGGAATGAATCAGACATGATGCAGTATGCTTCAATATGTTGTATATCTTTCTTTTTTTTTTACTAATTCCAGAATACAAGAATTTGTACACACACCATCCACTGATACAGACACAATAGTAATGCTACTGTAATCTTCTGCATTTGGCTATAGGTTCTCATCCACACCTTATGTCATCTAGGGCAATACACCTAGGAAATAATCTTCTGGCATGCCTGATCCATCCCTGGCAATGTCCAGGCATCCAGCATTCATTGCGTCCAGGAGGGACATTTGATCATGTGGATGGTGGTCATACAGTAAACCTTCCACCTCCATGAGGAAAATAATGATTCTATGGGGTTGAGGAATGGAGAGTAAGGTGGGAAGAAAAGTGACACCATTCTGGGATGGGCTGCGAACCACTCAGTGACTGCACAGGAGTGGTGACATGCCACATTGTTCCATACAAATGTTGGCTGATTTCTTCTCTCTGCATCCCTTTCCTCACCTAGCACACCCCTTCCATAGAGATAATTTTATAGCATTTTATTTTTTGATTCGAAATACATTTCATTACAATATTACTAAAGAAGTTTAGCTAATTTCTGTCTTATTCAGTTCTGTATTATGTTATTGTTTTGAACGGATGTTTAACAGTTTGGAAAACAGTATGTTAGCATTTGCAAATTGGCCTGTAGGTACATAGAGTTTTGCAGTTGTTGTGTCGAAGTGAGAAAAGAATGAATGTAATTTGAAAGATGTAGTTATTGAATGTGTTTTGTGACAAAAACAATGATAAAATATAGCTGCAAGCAGACATGCGGGTTCCTCCGCAAAATGGCAAAATATTATAAACATGTACACTGTAGAAGATCGAGACTTGGACAACAAGAGAGCAAAACTACTTCATGTTTGGCCACCAACAATAGGCTGACTGGGGAACTCATGAGCATAAGGTTACAAGCCAGTCTCTCTAACCTCTCTGCTACACACCAACTTCTGAAATGTTATGATTAGTAAGGGTTGCCTATTGACTTTTTATAAGATATTGAAACTGAGTTGATCTCTTTCCAGACCAGGGGTCTCATTTATAAAGCTTGCGTACGCACAAAACGTGGCTGAAAATGTGCGTACGCCACTTTCCACGGAAAGGTTGTGATTTATAAAAAACAAACTTGACAAGAGAATGTGCGGTCCTCCACGCAAACTCTGACCCTCCCGTAGGCCTACGCACATTTTGAAAACAATTGGAATTGGCGACGCAGATGACCGTACTGTAGTCAGACTGCAGAAATTGAATGTGGGAAGAACATTACTCGTAATATTTATATATTTTGTTTTCCTCACACACGTTTTTTTCATTCAATTTCATGATTATCATGAAGATTACATCCAGCAGTGTTATTTGCGCTTGTACTGAGTGAATCTTGTTCCATAAACACCTTCTACAATCCAACTCAAATTTTAAATAAAAATTCAGGGCTTCCTCACCATCAGATTGTCTACTACGGGAGTTCAGGAGGGGGAGATTCCCCGACTTCATGGAATACAGGATAACATCACATATCCTACCTTTAGATAACTGCAGAACACCGTGTAGGCCTATAACTAAATATATTTATTTAATACTGTGCAAATATCCTCATATGTCAAAAACTGGAAATACAGTTGTCAAGCTCCCGTGCAATCGCTACACTCTACGTCCTCGTTATCAGTCCAGACTTTAATAGATTACTGTTCATAACAAAACGCTTTTGTTTTCAAATTGTATCTCGACTCGCAGTATATCACTGGCACAGTTGACCACTCGCACAGTTTTTTTAAATTGGTGATCTACCGGCCACCACATTTTCGGAGTTTTCGGGCTCCACCAATAGGCTAACAGTGTCTGAGAAGTTGTCATGCGCTATGATTCACCGTAAAGAACAATCGTATGCCAGGGTCATGATGAGATACTAGATTAGCATTCATGAGGCGCTTTGCATTGACTATTTATGGTTAAAAATGGGCGTGTTCAGGGCGGGGTACAATGCTGATTCACGTACGCACACTTGTGGGTAATCTGTGATTTATAAAGGGAACATTGCGTACAGGTGTGCGTACGCACGGTTTTATAAATCTGAATTTTTGTGTGAGTACGCCATTTTAGGCTTTCGGGCGTACGTACACTTTTAGTAAGAATCCTAGCACAGTTTTATAAATGAGACCCCAGGGCAGGGATGGACTGGGAGTAAAAATAGGCCCTGGAATTTTATCCAGACTGGCCCACCAGAACCGGCCCCTTACACGCCACCACAGCTGCCCTGCCAATGTATCCACATTCTGTGTTTGATGTAATGCAAGTTAGGGAGTTTAACAGTTCATGCGAGTGCACATAGTGCACGAGCGAAACTTTTTTGGCCTTCATTTGATGGCAAAATAGTTTTTAGTTTTTCAATTTGTAAAACGTTGTAGAGTGAAGATTAACCTGTCTTTTTGTCTCTTATTTTTCAGCCCCTTACGTTTATTATCTTGGTATTTGATCGTTATATAGTCTTTACTAGCTAACTTTAAGCTACGAGATAAAGGGGGTGGGGTAAGGGCTGCACAGACCAACGTTCATTTGGAATAGACCAACCGGCCTTGCGGAAAAGGGCCGGCCGGCCAATCACGTCGCTCAATCTTCTGCTGACATTTTAATAGTAGTTAATAGTAGTAAAATTATAAGTCAAGCGGCCCTCCGGCCCAGAAGTGTCTCGGCCCACCAGGAATTCTACCGGTGCTCCCGATGGCCAGTCCGCTACTGGTTCAGGGCGCAAGTTTGATATCAGCATTGGCAGGTATGGCCGCGGGAACTAGGGGTTCTAAGGGTAATGCAGCACCCCCTGACAGCACGAGAATTAGTAGCGGCTTGGCAATTAGGGCACTACTAATTAGGGCGCAGTAGCGGCCTGGCAATCGGGAGCACCGGGAGAAGAATAACGATGGAAAACCAAGCTAAGAAACGAAGGGTGGGGCTGGAAAATTAAGAGACAAAGAAATTACCTTCACTAAACAAGGTTTTACCAATTGAAAAATGGCTATGTTTATTTTACATGAAGCTCAACTCTTTCTCGCTCAAATAAAGCCAAACAAATGTTGTCTTACGTGCTACGTGCGCTCGTATTAAGGATGGAACTCCCAAACCCGCATCACATCGAACACAGAATATGCTTGGTGGCGTATATGGGGGCCAGTTCTGGTGGGCCGATCTGGATCAAAGTGCAGGGCCAATATTTACTTCCAGTTCCTCCTTACCATCATTAAGCCCCCGCCAGCACCCCCCTGATAAAATATGTTGGCAGGGACATCAATAATGAATGCAAGCGCAAAAATGTTTGCATTAATCTGAGCGCAAATACTGTTTTATAAGCTTCATGTAATAATGTTTTTATGTTTTAGTCAAAATAAGATGCTCGGTAGGCCTATCATTTGGAAACTTTCTTTAGTTTTGTAATGTTTCTTAGCCTACCTACCTTACTTGTGTACGATTCCGACACCTGGACTTGTGTGCCTGCTGTAGTGCTATTTGCTAGAAGAGCGCGTTGACATGGAATTATGCAGGCACAAGCGTTGATTGGGATACTGCGTTTATTTTTCCGGGATTATCAGTCTAAATTAATGCACTGACTAATAAAGTAAATTGTTTACTGGGGAACAGCAGATTTATACTGGGGCACGTGCCCCAGTAAAAAGCGTCTAACAACGCCCCTGTTCCAGACTCAGTCAAGTAAGGGATAATGCCCGACGAGGTGTCCAATATCACCTGATAATTGACGATGCGGAGGCGTGAACCGTCCGACGCTCAGCATTGTTCCGCGGAGTCCATTATCAGATTATATTGGACACCTCGAAGGGCATTATCCCGCTTATACCATGGTCACTTTTTTTACAAACATCAATTCATGTTTTCAGGCGTTTTGCAAAAGGAGTCTAACATGTATTTACGTTAGCCAACTCTGATATTTTATAGTCCGCTCAGCTCATAGAACCAACACCGGCTTTCCCTTGGCTGAGCTATTAGCCCGAAAGCTAACCTTATGCTAGCAAGATTCAGAGGCAATAACATTGTGTACGGTTGATAAACAGTAGATATAATTTTACATTATGTTTGATAATAAGATTTGCTAGCTAACCAGCCATGTCACTGTCCCAAAATCTTTATCAAGATTTTCACGAATAATATCGGCCATATACTAGTACTGGGCTACAGTATGGCCGCAGCCTGTGGAGCGAGTTGAATAACAGATGGATGTGAGATGACCGCATCAAAGTTGACATTTTCTCCAAACAGTGATTATAATTTGACAGTATGTTGAACAACAAAACTAGCTAACTATTGAGCCATGTCATTGTCCCCCAAAAATCAAGATTTTTAAGAAGAAAATTATCGGCCATGTGTACAGTTGCTGCTACAGTACTGTACTATCGTGTTGGCCGCAGCCTGTCTGAAGTAGATAGACTAGCAAGGTGAATAGCGAATGGGATGTGAGATGAGCGGTTACGTGACACTGACACACGACATTCAGAAAAGAAACATTTTTCAAATAAAATAAATGAAAATAAATATTGAAGTCACTCATTGTTGTAAATACAAGTTAGCTTGTTAAAGTCTTTCAAAATTGTAAAAGGAGGCTTTGACTCCGTCACTGTTGTTATGGTTACTTATTTCAGATATTTTGTACAGGCTCCTGTGTAGCCAGCGGAATAATTTAGAACGGTGAAAAGACAGTTTTGCTGCAGTGACGCAGAAGGTGTCCATTATCACCCAATGATGGACACCCCTGCAGCCAATCAGAATTGAGTATTCACCCAGACTATGGTATAAATAGCTGTATTGTACAGAGATATTAACCTGTTAATTAGTAACGTCACGTATATGTGATCGTTCGAAAGCGGGCCCCACAGAGTACCGTCACACATATGTGATTCTGAACATTCCAACCGACTATTTTCCGATAGACAAAAACTATATGACAAACGCTATAGTATGGCTTCAAAATTTACAATTAGGAGGCTAACAAGTAACACTAGCAGGTAGTAGCATTGCTACGAGTACTAGGCTAGGTTGCTAGGTGACGGAAGCTAACTAAAGCTAGCTAGCTTTCGTTTCGAAAAAATTACTCACTCTGGTGGCAGTCGGTAATATTTAGAACTCACTCCTCTAAAGGTTAAAAGTGAACTATTTTCTAAGTATACTTCTTAAAAGTATATTAAAAGTCACCTATTTTCTGAGCATACTTCTTACGTCAAAAGTGAACTAAAAGTGTACTATCCATATTTTAGTATACTTATAGTATACTTTAATATACTTCTTTTTGTAAGGGTAAGCACAGTCTCATAAGTTAGCTAATAATAATAACGCAACTAAACTAAATGAAATTATGTTATAACATTTTGTCTCGTTTTTATTTTGTAAACTACATTTTGTCTCGTTTTTATTCGTCAACGATATTGCATTGTACATCTAATTACAGTCCTTGTCACATCACCAGCAGATACGATGCGTCTCGTCTCGTTTTCGTCACTTGATAAAGGTTAGTCAACGACAATATTTAGTCATAATTTCCGTTGACGAAAGCAACACTACCTCCAATCCTTTGCTTAACAGCACAACATTTTTGTTCCTCATGAGACATGAGGCATGTACACCAAGTTTCAGAAGAATTGGCGCAATGGGGTGGAAATGCCATCACTTCCTACCGGAGGAACCCTAATAAGAATAAGAATACCAACAATAACAATAGGTTCCCTCCTACCGGAGGCACGCTAATAAGAACACTAACAAAAACTATAGTTTCCTTCCTACCGGAGGAACCCTAATGAACGACGGTTGCTACATTACAAAAAACAAGGAACTTATCCGATTGGCCAACGCTCTTCACTGTTCCACTGTTCAAACTTTTTTCTGTTTCTAAATCTTTCAATTATTAATGCTTTTCATAATGGGTTTTATTCGCCAAGAAACATTCCACAGACAAGTAATTTACTGTGGCAGGAAGGTGCACACATTAAACATACAATAATCTAAAATAAGAAGTGTACAAGTCTAACTAATACTAAGGGTTTAAAAATGTAAAAGGTTTTAGAATAAAATAAAATATAAAATGGCTCAAACATAACGCTTTAACATTCATGAAATTAAATAAGATACCCCTTTCATCCCCCTTTTTTCCTAATTTTTCAACAGTGAGAAAAAATTGCAATGCATAACAATGACAGATATACTTTAACACTGTCTCACCATTTTGGTTTCAAAGCAACACTTTTTTTCATCGTCATACTCCTGACATACTTTTGTCTGCTATGATATTGATAACTGTGATATTGATAACTGTTATGCAATATACTCTTCATCACTACTATAATTTTTCTAACTTCAAACTTTTTTTTGTTTCTCAGTCTTTCATTCTTAAGTATGTTTAACGCTTAAAAATGTATGAAAGTCAATACGATACTCTTTTTTTTTACACTTTTTTTTCTCCTTTCAACAGTAAGAAAATATTGCAATGCATAACAATAACAGATATACTTTTAACACCGTTTCTCACCATTTTGTTTAAAGCACATACCTCTTTTAAAATTTTGGTAAAACCTTCTTCACTACTCAAGCCATCAAAACAATTGTTTCAACTGCTTTCAGCAAACACACCTTTCTAGTTATTTTTATTGTTTCTTTTTGCCCCCCTAAGCCTCTGTCAATATTTGGACTACATAGAGAATGTCAATGTCAAAAGTTTCGTCATAGTAGTGATTGAGTTGCTTGTATTTTTATTTACGTTCCGTTGCATAGTTTAAGTTTAAATTATGTTGACATAAGGCAAAAAGTGCTTTATGTCAACGAAGGGTACTCAGTGCTAGCCTACGTCATAACGTCGGCACACGTTAGCAACGACGCATTAGATACGATGTGCATAGTGTTGCACAGCAAGTATCGTATCGTGCCTTGGTGTACTAGCAGCATTATACATTTAAGCAATTCAAGACTTGCATGCAGGGGCGGTTCTACACAGGGGCCTTCAGGGGACAGTGCCCCTGTAAAAATGTCCCTGGCCCCCCCTGTAGCCCCCCTGAGCTGACTGAATTTTTTTACACACATTTGTAAATTCACATTCACAATCACATAAGTTAACATTCCAGTAGTCATTATTAACCGAGGAAGGGACATTGCAGCCTTTTTTGCCACAGTAAATACAAAAGTCAGACAAAACATATCAAGGTATTGAGAGAACTGAGGAGCTGGAAGAGGAAGAGTCAGAGCCGTTTGTATGATTTTAATGTAAAACAAAATTAAAGTCTTTAACCCGTTAAGGTGTAGCGTCGCACATGTGAGCGTTCAAAAGCGCATCTAAAGGTTAATGTTTGAAAAATCTTTTGTTTCCCTTTTTTAATGTGCCCCTCTGATTAAACACTGCCCCCCCAATAAAAATTGTCTAGAACCGCCACTGCTTGCATGTACAGTAAGTAATGTCACATTAAAGAATGTATTTATACTCAAGCTTGTGTGGTGCGTCGCAATGCCACAGCCTAAACCTTATGTCAAAAGAAACGTTTTTAATTTCCATGGCATTCAAACAATCGCCTCAGTGTAGTTTGGCTAGCAACAGCGGCTAGGCTACAGTAGCTTGCTCGTAGCACAATTCAACATCTCCAGGCAGGGCTCTAGACTGAGACCGAAGAGTCGCTTTTGGCTTTGTGACTGATAATGATCACTTCCAGCAAGCCTTTTTTGAATAAGCCATTTCCCCCTAAATAAATATCAAACTTATTTACGTGTTTGGGGGCATATTTTCAGTCAGCAGATGGTAGGGGTTGAATTGCGATTCCATCTAGCTAATAATACTGCCGGTGACAACGTTGTTACTTAGAATGATCTTGATTCAAAGGTGGTTCTTAGTGAATGAATGCAGTGGGATAAATGCTAGAAATTATCACTATTGTAGAAGGGGCATGTAAGTCATATAGGTTAGGTTCATTCTACATTTACATTTAGTCATTTAGCAGACACCCGTATCCAGGACGACTTACAGTAGGCTACAGGGACATGCTACACTTCACTTTTTGTATTTTGAATTGTCCATGAGCAGCAACAAATGTAGGATATGCTTTTACATATATGCAATCTTCATAATTAATAAGTATAAAATATACAATATAAAATATACAGAAATATCACTTGTAAAAATCACAGTTAGCCTTATAAACGGACCCATCTGCAACCGATACAAGCAAGCACACCCTACAATTTCCCCAGAAATTGTACCCTCTCTAGTTATTTATTGACTTGGATTTATTTATTTATTAATAAACTTTGATTATTTTTATTTTTAGTATTATATGCTTTTTAGCAGTCAGAGATTGTCTAAATATTGAGTGCATTATAAATTTAATGTATTATTATTATGAACTACCAGCATCAAATGAAACAATAATGATGTGTCAACAATAAATAAACATTGTTTTTACACGTTAGAGGACTAATTCATAATAGTTCAATTTATTTGTATTATTAGGGGTGAGATTGAGCACCCCTAAAAAAAGTCTAAAATTTCGACTGCATTGACGGCAGAGGCACTGCGTGTAATCAGACAGAGCCTGTCTTAGGAGAGCCTGTCTACTCCCTATTACAGTTTTTTTCAATTGCTAAAACACTAAAACCCATTGGCTGAACAAAGTTCTCAGTTGCCTGAACTAATTTAGCTAACTGTGCTTGTCTGTTCAATCAATCAATCAAACAATCAAATACAAATTGAGAAAATATGTAATTGATTAAACACAACCACTCAAAATTGATTTCACTTGTTTCAAATGATGTGACACAACCAATATAAACCGCGACACAACCAAGCCAGTTCAGAGAGCAAACAGGTTGTTGAAGGTGAGAACATATTGCTTGTGATGTCGACAAAGTGCTCTGGCCTGACCCAGTCCTAAGACAAGAAGAAGCACATCGATCACGTGTTTCCTCTTTTTTTTGTCCCTTTCAGTATTGTTTACTGTAGTACAGTGCATTGTAGGCTGTATACTGTATAATGAGCATATTGTATGGCCCTGAACATTGTGCTTTCCATTTGTAACAGTACAGACTTAATAGATTTTGACTGGTTGCAGGTTCGTATCAACAAAGAACCAGAATTACAGTATCACAGAGACAGGACAAGTTTAGGAGATGCAGGGTATAAGGGTACAATACGGTGGCCCACGGGTGCACACCACAACATTAGCGAAGCAAACAAAAGTTGAAAACACAACAACCTTAACACACAACACAACGACACTAACAAAAACGAAACATTTATAAAAACGCTGCATTTCAAAAAACTACATCCAACTACTTCCAACACAACAACATGGATCCATCCAAACAATCTCTGGTATAATTTTGCATCTAATCGAAGTTTGTTGGAAAACCACTAGATAGCAGCAGAGCACATATTGTGAAAATTGAACCAACACCATAAGACTAACTAAATAATACTTTTTAATGTTTGAGTGTGACTTGATTGACAGTTCTTTCTCTTACCAGAAAATGTCTTCCAGATATAGACGACTTAACAGTATGAGACTTATATTGGCATTCGAGAAACTGGAATCAAAACGGTTGTTTCTGATTTGGGTGTAGTTGACAACGGAGGTGTACCGTATGTTAAACTCTCATGATTTAGATCTCTATTTTAGCCACAATGCCTCACTATGCAAGACACATTTAGGCAGTCAATTATTATTGCTCTTAATGCTTGTGTAGCCTGTCTCATTGATGCAACCATTGCTTCAATGAACGTAACTGTTCTAGAGAATGAGATTCTGTTGAGCGCCCCTAGCGTGGTAGCTCCTGCGTACCAAAGAAGCACCGCCCAGATTTGAGTCGAGTCGAATACCTCGTTTTCCACTATCTATTTATGCATGCGGGTCAGACAGACGTCCGACCAAGGAGTTGATGTAATAGTGATCAAGGAGCGAGCATCAGCCTGTGATAGCCTGAGCTGCTACCCGGGACAGGCGATGATGGCAGCGGCCGTGGAGAGAGGAGGAGTACGGGCCGCTTTCTTGAATCCAGGGAGCGGTGGCGGAATCGGTGGACCTTTCCCAGCGCCCGTTCTCTCTGCTCCCGGAGGCGCGGGTGGAACGGTTGGAATGGGTTCGAATTCTGGAGGATCCGACGGTCCCATAACCGTGCCAATGAACCTTTTTGCAACATGGGAAATAGACCGCTCTTCTCCGAGCTGTGTACCAAGGTAATGTGCCAGTAAAAAAAAGGTTTCCCATTGTTTGTGGGCGTACTGATGGTTTGAATAGCTTAGGCTACTATAGCTTATAATTATCACAGCTTTGTCACAATACTCAATAGATAGTTAATATACAGGACAACAACCCTATATCTTGTAAAAGTCATATGACATTTTACCACGAAGCCACCATGGGCTTTGTGTCGACCAAATGTTTCTATTAATACTGCCAAAGTCGATGTTTTCATTCGCAACAATGCTCTGCACAGACACGGGCTAGGCTACACCAGCAATTGTAGAGCAACCAAATTTAAGTGTTTTGGATTTCTTACTGTCTTATTTTTTTACTAATTAGTCTGATTGTTTGGACGACATTCCAAGCCTTAACAGAATGCAGGCTTTAGGCTACCAAAAGCAAACCTAGCTACTTGCTCATGACTAGAGAACGCTTTAAACTTTTCTTTGCAAGAATATAATTATTATTAAAGCAATTTGGTATAGGCTACTTGATATCAGGGGATCGGCTTTAATTGGCTTCGGGAATTGAGTAAAGAATTTTCGTATGCCCCAGTTACCTTAAAATCGTAGGGTTCGAGAATGAGAGCTTCCTTTACCATGTTGCACTCTGGTAGCAATATTAGATTTTTGTAAATACAGTATTTTGTAGTTAAGGCCCGGCGTTTCAATAATGTCAGTTGCTCAAAAACATGCTATTATTACCAATTGCTGGTATTATTGTTCCACATTGGTAAACAAACTTCCTACATTGTATATTTGGTGAACAAAATGATAGGCTTTCACATGGGTTTGAGCTTATAAATTTTCATTCTTAACATTCACAGCTGCAACTGAATGAATTTCGGAGCTTGTAGGCTACTCACCAAAATCCATCTTCCAGTTGGCATAAATTTCAACTAGTTAAAACGACAATATTGAAACCCTAGGTTCAGAGGTGTAGCCTAACTGTGCTATCAGACTACTGAGCTTACAGTATTTTTGTGAAAAGCACCCGATAAATAAGATGTCGTTTCCAGCAGAAATTGAACAGTGTTTGTTTGCTATAGGTATGTGTACAGATTATTCACCAAGACCAAGCCTTTAGTAAACTATGTTTTTAATATTCAGTAGCCAATCAGTGTCTGGGACAGGTTTATCCTGTTTATACCATATGCTACCCTGGTATTCTCCATGCAATATACCTTTTTATCCATCCTTTTATCCAAGTAAAAAAATAAGTAGGAAATGTATTGTAAGCCGTGCTGGCACCCTGTTGAGATGTAAATGAACTGTAGCCTGTAGAAGTGTCATACTTGGTAAAATGAATAATTTTCTGTCTAGCGTACAGGCGTTAGATTATTGTATTGGAATTAAATAAAAAGTGAGAATTACAGAGTTTTCAAAACAATTTAATTTATTAGTGAGTTACAAGTAGCACAATACCTGGTTGCCTTGAAGTAGGTTGTAAAAAGTGATGTATAGACCACTAACAGAGAGCAGATCTTGTTCATTCACCCTAATTTATCTCTGTCAGAGAACTGAAGAAAGACTGTAGCCTTCCGTGGATCAGTTACAAGCTTTAAAATCCCCCCCCCCCCTACACACACACACACACACCTTAGCACCCCTCATACACGCACCAATATAAACATACAAACTCAGCTCCACCATTATAACCTGTCTCATTAGTTTCTCTCTATGTCTCTCTCTTTTTCCTCATCCTCTATTTCCCAAACACGGTTGCATGGCCACACACTCTACCCCTGACTCTCCTCCCCATATCCTCAGCTGAATGACGGTAAACCCACTGAGGAAGAGATCGGAGCACGGTAATTAAACGTGTCTGCCGGAATCAGGTTAGCCAGCCAACAGACCACATCAATTATTCCAGAGGGTTCATTGCTGTTTAATTGGTGTGGGACACATGTAAGGCCATTATTTCTGATGGAGCGTGTTAGTGTGGAGGATGGGTTTGGCTGTAACAGTGTTATATTTCAGTTTAGAGTCAGAACTCACCTGTGTCCATATATGGGAGTCTGGCTTGAACTGATTGCCAACCACCTGCTTGTAGATTTGTCTTTAAGTCTGATCACCTAATACATCACGATTACATTATTACAGTAACTATTATGTAATTAGCATCTGTGCTGCTGACTAGCACAGGAAGGAAAAACACAACAAAAAGCTAAATGAAATATGAAAGTGCCTCTCAGACACAGGCCTATACACAGCTCTCCACATTCAGAACAGATGCATTGTGAGTAAATGCTCGATAGGAAAGGAATGCTATCAATAAACTTGTTATTCTTACCATTCCTTGACGCTGTCAGTTACTAGTGCTCTCTTGAGACGGTACATGATTGAAGGGCTGTTTTAGTTTCTAAAGCCAGCACTTGACTTTGAGGCATTTTTTTTGTTTATGGGTAAAGTAAGACTGCTTGAGTAGGTGGTAATGTAATTGTTACAATTGCACACATGGACTGAAGTGCACTTAACACCTACACTGCACTTTACCAAAGAATGTCACACGGTAAATGTAACCTTACATGGTTTGGTTTGGGAGGTCACATCATTCAGCCTTTTACCACTCCAGTCCATAAAAACATCTACCCCCTAAATCCACTTAGTTCAGTAATAGAGCAAGGGTACGTTTGTCACCAGACGAATAGTCGTAATTGATCCCAGCTTAGCGCAAATCCGTGATTTAAGTTCCTGATTCTTCTGGCCCCGCTGTCATAGGATTTGATGTCTTTCTAGCATGCTCTGTGTTTCCGTCTCTCCTCATCCTGAATATTTTAAACACAGGGGGAGGCAGACTTTGCTTTAGAATGAATTACTATTGGGAGGGAAAACGAATGCTATCCACCCCAACGAAAGCTGAGTCCATGTTGAAAAAAGATAACTGAACCTTGCGGGTTTGACAAAATTGCGGTTTCTGATATCATAGCCTCAGGCCATTTTTGATGTGATTCGGGGCCAAATAAACTCCAACCTCCAACTATTAGCACAATTGATCTAGCCTGCTCACAGGGTTTTACTCAATTAATGCAACACCCACTATCATAATGCATTTTGGATGTAAATATTGTTGTCATGGCTGTGAATGACGTATGCTTTGTCCGAGACTCATGGATATGAAGGGAGGTTGGCTCTTGATTTTGAGCTTAGCAACTGATCTTGAGCTGAGCACTACACACCTTTTGATTATCAGATTTTCCCCGCTTTGGACATGTCTTTGGATCTTACACAGTGTTTTTGTAAGAGCTTGCAGTCTGACATTGCTTCATGGTTTCACATTGCACCCAAATGTTTGCAGGTTAGCCAGATGCTTAGCATTTTGAACAGCTGCAGCAACACAAACTACAGCGGGGGTTGGAAAGGCTTGCTGGACCACAATCTACGCTCACTTTTTCAGGGTAACTACACATACTGACCGACTGGTAAACACACACTAGCAAGCAAGCACCTAGGCACGCCCACCTCATACATTTGCCAAGATAGACTTCACTGCCATAGCCTTTGTGGACCTATTCCAATTCTCTTTTTCTTACTGTGATCCTTAGCCTTGCCGTAGATAGATTGGAAGTGTCAGACTGTGTCACCAAAACGGGACAGAAATGCCACTGTGAACAGTTAACGTCTGTAGGTGGCCCAGTAGACTGCCTAGAGGGAGACCCCTCTTCCATAAAACGCACATTATTGCTGAGGTCCTGCAGAGATCTCTCTTAGAAGATATAGGCCTTCTTCAGTTATGTACTTTGCTTCTCCACATCCCTAGAATGTTCATTAGTTGATAAGGCTATATATTGGCAGTACTTATCTGCCAAATGTTGTCCTTGTATATATTACAACCTTGTTTACATTACATTACAAGGGCAAGTTTCCCCCCCTCCAAATCACAAAATCCCCCCTCCTAGTGGGAAGATGTGGTATTGATGTGTACCATATGCCCATATTGACATTCGTGCTGCACACATCCAAGACAACAACTGAGACCGTTTCTTGACTCCCTGCTCTGGAAAAGAGAAGCATTGTAATGGTATACTATATGGCAAAATATGTTATACAAGATGCAGAACCAAACCATTGTGTATAACTTACCACCAGACAGAAGTCCCACATTGGCACCTATGTCCCATCTCCCTCCTGTCCTCGCTCTTTCACTTTAGTCTCTGCAACACTTTGAGGATGCTCAGAGGTGGCTTTAGAGCTGTGCTGTGTTAAGTGTGCCCAAACAGAATGAGACATTTCAAGTTATTGGTCGACAAAATTCTAGGTTGACTTGTCATAAAGGTGGCCCTCTTAATGAACATAGTGAGCATTTGCTGTCAACACGGGGACCAAGGGCTCTTTTGAATTGATTCTGCCCATGAAAAATAGCATTGAGACGCTGACTTTCTCCAATCGTATCTGTGTGTCCTACCCAGACAAGTAGCATCCTTTCCTGTCGGAAGTATGCCAGATAGCGTAGCTGTGATCTGGAATTCCTCTGAAGTGAGGAGGAAAAAGCGAGGGAAGCTCAGTTTTTACTTCAAAGGATATTGGAAGGGAGTTTTCTTGTTTAGCACTGAGCTCCAGGGCTTGGTTTAGGGGACTTTGAATATTGACAATGTGTATAACTCAGTGCTAACCTGTGTTTGGATACAAATAGGAAGGCATAGCTTCAGTGCAAGGTGACCCTAACCTTACCAAAAGGCATTATTTTACTTTAGTATTCTGTGGTGGAGGCAATTGAATGAGGCCATTGCAAAAAAAGGTACAAAAATGCCCTTTGCACATTACAGCCTTTAATCTTTTTAACCTAACATTCGGAGAAGGTTGCATGGCACATCAGTGTGGAGATATTGCCATGGAAACCTTCAAAATTAATGTGTGTGTGTTTGCTTGCGGTGAGTCCACGTGTGTCATGTGAAAGCATAACCATTGTCTTATCCCCTTACTCACCTCAACATATCCCCAGCAACACAACTCAGGATGTGACATCAGTTCTTCCCTGTTTTTATTGGCATCTGCTGGGGTTGCAGTGTGAAGAGAGAGGGAGGGGGGTGTGGGGCAGCCTGGCCGTTATTCCCTTCCCCACTACACTGATGACAGGAAACAGGATAAGGATTGGGAAATGGTGCATGCATTCCAGCATTCACAGTCTGCTCATACAGTAGCATAGAATTCCCTGCCATTTGACACTGCGTCAATGTGGGGTTTTGAGTGTGTGAGAGGAAGAGACAAACAAACTGGGCATGCATGCAATCACAGTCAACCAAGCAAAATGTACCATGTACCATGACCTTTACAAAACAAAAAAAAAAAGCTCTCCAGCTAAGCAACACCATCATTAAATGCCCAGTTTCTAAATGCTGACTGATCAATAGCAACTATCTGCTAACATCCCCGCTGACCTCAAATGGTGTGCTTGCATTTGTTTGGAAGGACACGGACAGGAAGACTAATCTATATGGATCACTTCTCTAGTCCGCTCTCTTGTTTTAGTGCGGAGCGTGCAGATAATGTCATTGTTCCAGATCGGTGGTGTGGAAGTGATGGGCTTAGCCTGTGGTCCAGTGGCTAAGGCCAAGGATACAAAGCCCAGTGTTGTCATTTGGTTCAGGCATTCTGTCTTGTTTTGTGCAGGAGATCCGGTCACTCACTGTCCCCTCCCTGTGTGATTGTTGCAGGGCTTGCAAGTATCACCACCCTGTGTTGGAAGCCCCGATGTCATGCCTGTTTTTACATTTTGCATATATTTCTTCCCCTTCAGAACACACCTAGCCCTAGGGATAATAATTTACCAACAAGTACCCGTAGCTAAATGTTTGTGTTTACTTGGTGAGAGGTTTGGATTTACTTGTCAGCTCATGTGCTCAATGTGCCCACGCATGTCTCTTTTGAAATTGTATGCAGATATAGACTATGCCTGAACGTAACAGCATTGTTCAAGATTTGTATGCAACTCCAACTCCAACCTGTTCAATACTGTAAGGCCCCTTGCTGAGTTACGTCCTAGCCTGTGTCACATCCTGCCTCAACCATTTTGTACCCTCCAGCTGTTGTGACACTGAGGTGACGGTGAACGTGACTGACAGTGTGTGGCACCAACCAGCTCTCAGTCTGAGGCGATGTGGCATGTACATAGTCTGTTTCAGTGATGACTCAGCCTGAGTTGGTTAATTCACATTCACATGGAACTGTCCTAGTAGTGAACGTTAATCGGCTGCAGGAATAAGGTCAGTGAGGCTGGGCCAGTTATAGGGTTGGCCAAGGCCTCTCTGGCACTAACTGCACAGCTTACCTATCTGACTGTGAGAGGCACAGAACGTTCTAGCATATTGTTGATGTGTTAATCTCATAGGAACTGGCTAGTGCGGTAAGATCACCCCATGGAGACTTTATAATCACAGTCATGTCTTGACAGGCTCGTCACTTATCCTCTAAGGAACACAAGTTTACCATTCAAGTTCAAGCCATTGCTTGTCTATAAAATAAAATATACAAAATGAATTCATTATTAAGTCATGATATCAATGTTCAAAATTCAACCAAATAACCTAGTACAGTTTGCAAGAGCCTATTCGGCATTTGGGCACTTAATATTTGTGTCAACATGATTCAAGTTCTAGCAGCCTTTTGACTTATTATTGCAATGCTAAGGCCACACTTTTAAATGCTAAGGCCACACTTTTAAACAATTTCAATACTCAGAAATAACCTTATTTTTTGTAGTACAGGTGTTTGTTTGAATGACATCATCATTGAACATTAATGACAAAGAATTTGTAAGAGCATTCCTTTTGCTCAGTTCAACAGTTGACAACACTGTCACGGGACAGTTGTACTAAATTCTACACCAAAACAGACTAGGCTATTAGATTTTTTGGGAAATTAGTATTTAGTAGGCTACATTTTATAGCCTTTACGTGGTACAAATATCTGTGCTTATTGTCAGTGGGTGAATGTTTGGGAAAAACTTCAGTGGAACTAGCCTATGGCTAGCCTATGGCTACAAAACCATCCAACCATCCTGTTACTACAGCATGTTATTCTGAGGTTGACTGCACATTGCTGGAGTAAACATTACAAAGTTCATAGTTTGATTTGCCCTAACACTGAATTAAATGGTCTTTCCTCCCCATTTTTGTTCTTTTACAGCAGTATCTTAGATGATTTAGATATCTCTCTAATAACGCCAGAAATCTGTGTGTGTTAGGAATCTTGGCATGTGTCCTCTTTATAATTCAGCGGATTGCAGTGCTGCGACTGATGTTGTTTGGATAGCCTTTCAACATAAAATAATGAAGAAGAAGAAAATATCTCTGGTTGCCTCTAGTTTGGCTTGCTCTCTTCGCGTCCCAGCCCTTTTACTCTGATTGGTTCTCTGGTCTGCAGCGAGTTTCCTACTTATATCTCGAGAACCGGGCACTCTGTAAAGTTAACAATTTGCAAGTGCCCTCTGCAAAGTTAATATTTTGCGGTATTGAACTAATGTGGTTAACAAAGGCCTTCACAATGAAATTAAACTAAGTGTAGTAAGTGTCAACGGCCTGCATATTGCAAATGTACAAGCGCTGTATGGTGAATTAGGCCTACAATTATGACAACTGGCTCAACCATTGTGCATGTAATGACGTCTGTTATGAACTAAATGTTTAGATGTTTGTGGTGGTAAGACAATTTCACAGAACCCAATATACTACATTTTTATCAAGATAAGCAATTTATAACATAGGAAACAGTGGGCAAATGAAGGCTACATAATCATTTGCATGAATGTAGGGTACCACACATGGGCAATTTGACTATAATAGATGTGGAGGGTGAACAAGTACTGAATTTCAATAGTGATCTGAGAAATATAGGTACCAAAACCACTGAGAAGAACTGTCATCACCAGCTGCTTTACGGGCACTGCACTCTATCTATAATACCAGAAATCTGACTGTCACCGACATAATCGCGGGCATTGTTCAATATTTATAGTTCAAGTAATCTGTATTTGTGTGTTTCACTTAATCACCGACTGCATCACGGGTACTATGCACCAGTTTAATTAATCTCAAGTTATTATAGATATAGATAAGTTTACTTGATTGTGATGGACAGTGAAGCCTTTCCATATCTATATTGTGAGAGATGCTACAAACAATCTTTACATTTGAGATGATAATGAGGACTAGACGGGGTTGGATCCAAGAGCAGAGTTTATTCAGAGTAGTCAGGGAAAGGCAGAGGTTGTTTCACAGGCTAACATGGTAGTACAGGGAATCCAAGAATGTGAAGAATGGGTCAAGATACAGGCAATGATGGGTATTCACTGACTGGGCTAGACGCGTGATCGTGAAGACAGGCTAAGGTCTTGACTAATTTACTAGTAATTACTAATGTATTGACTGAACTACACAAGAACAAAACTTTGCATCGGACAATACACAAACAAACTTCAATAATAAATCAATATACAAGACTGTCGCCAATGCAGTTAATATTCTGGAGATGCAGAATTGGAGCCAAATAAATGATGTACAAGACCTAGGTTTGACAGATTTAAGAATGTATATTTATGTTTTAGCTAAATTAAAAATCATTGTTATAAAAATAACCTATTTTATTACACCTCTCGTGAAAAACTTGAACAAGCAACATTTTGCTTATACATTCTCTGGAAAGTTCACTAATTTTGACATTGTGATTTCTTAAATGTCCCTTGATTAAATCATCCATTCATTGCTGTCATTGGTAAATGTGCCTCCCTCCAAACTTGCTTTTGGTTTCTTGTAGATATTTGTCATGCAGTGGCCCCACAATTATTTGGCAGCCATTATGAAATGTTTATTTACTGTAATGGTGGAGGAAAGTGATGGATTATTTAATTGACATCTGTTATTCTTAGTTATTCGCAAACACTGTAAGTAGCTGTATACTAGCTCAGTATGCTTCCATGGTTTTTGTTTTTATTGTCTTCTCTGTAGCCATTTAAACACATATCACTTATTTGCACTTTAGGATTGTTTTCAACACTTTCAGTTGTGCTGTTGTAAGAGAAATATACATGGTTTACTATCAATTAATCCAAGAAAGACAGTCACTCCCACTGTCGTTTGGACAACATGTTTACTGGGAAAGGAAAGGCCTGCAGAGGCAGAAGATTCAGGAACAGCACTGTAAAGGTCACCAGCTGAGGGACTGTTGATGTTGTGCTATCGTCTGTGCCGTAAGGCCATGGCTGTGCCGTTATGAGACCTGCTGAGCAGAGGTATTATGTATGACACGGTGGAGCATCAAGAGGATGACATGAGAGTGTAGGAAAGGGATTCTTTTTTTTGGGAAAGCCCTAAAGAAAGAAAGGAAGAGCATGAAAGAGAGGTTTATGCCTAACATGTTACTATGGCTGTTACAATGTATAAATAAAATATATTTTTGACAGACAAAACTGTACAACTAAGAGGAAGTTCCACCTTATCTAGATTATAGCAAAATATTGTACTGTAACTGTACTTCTAGTGTGGTATCTAAAAGTCTATCATTCACCTGACAGATAGCAGTCCACTGACAGATTAAGATGTGTCTTGGTCTCTGTGTGGTGCTTAAAGGGGACAAGCTTGACCAATCAGACATAATCTTCTTAAGACCGTGCTCAGGGAGCAGTGACCAACATGTTTTTCTGCTGTCCCAAGGCAGTTAGAGCAAGATTAGCAACTTGACAATGTTTGAGGTTAGACTCAAAGGCTAAAATAATTATGGTCGTCAAATACTGTACATATTAAACAGGTGTTGTTTACATCCCAGGTCATAGAAACAAGGGCATTATGTTTATGAATGTATTTTGCAATTCAATATGCTGTGGACTAAAGATCTCACCAGAACTCGGTTTAATACAACTTCTTTAAAAAGGAGAGTTACTTCACTGTCAGTGTGTTTTTCTTTATGTGTGGGAAAAGAGAGTTTTTACTAGGTAACCCTATATGGGTAACTCCCCAAATCATGGCTACCTAGTTGGCTAGCCAATTGGCTAACTACCATTCATTTTCAAATTTTGCAAGCTAACACGAGAAATGGGGATATTATCATCAAACCAAGTTGCTAGGCCAAGCATTCAGTGAGCAGGCTGTAAAGTGTAATTGTGCATAGTTGCCATATCTAACATCTAATTGAGCCAAATTTGAAACCTGCTTACTTAAACAATGGCAATCCAGGGGCTACAAAAATAGTGTCATGAAAACGAATACCCTAAAATTGTTGTTGCTGCAGACTGGCTAATGTTAATGAAAGTTTAGTTTCAGTATCTTTACTGGACTGGCCAATTACTGTGCCTGTTAGATACCACAGGGTTGGTCTTGCTACCTGATTGACAACCATTATTGGCAGATGTGCAGTATCACCATGTAATTCGTTCCTCTGATTGATTGGAGGTTGACGCTGTCACATGTGATCTCATTTTGGCCACGCCCAGACATCTTATATCGGAAAGATGCCAGACTGATAGGTGAAGTGAGTGGGTCAAAAATCAATGTTGTTTGTGTGTGTTTTTTTCTTGACGTGTATGTGTGCATGCATGCATGCATGAAATAGTAACAACCTGCATTTTGTCAGCGGTTGAGTCTTCAATCTTGATCTTGAAGACTCAAGCAACCAATCACCATAGTCCTCCATCTGTCTCTTTTAATATAGCTCTCCCCTCCAGTGATAAGAGATGGTTGCAATTTACAAATGGGATTATGTGTGTCTGTTTTGTGTGCTGGACGGATTTGAAAATCCCATGAAAGTTTGATTTTTTCTAGTGTGCACATTTATTTTAATTTGTATATAGTTATTGCGTTTGGACTGTTCTGTGTGTGTGTGCATCCGGTGGCATTCAATCAGCCCATCGTGTACTCTCAATGTCACTCCACAATCTTCCCTTGCATCCATAAATCTGTAGCGTGTCTCACGGGAATTGAGTTGATGGGCACTCCGGTCCTGTCCTTCAGTGTCACACTCTACTTGTTAATCCAAGAGCATCGCACTACTTTCAAGGGTCAGAGGTGTTACTCATTAGAGCCGCCGTGTGTGTGTGTGCCAGAGTGCGTGTGCATGCATGCACGTGTGTGTGCTTTCATTTGTTAGAGAGTATGTGTGTTCAAAATACAGACAGAGCTAGGGACCAAGAGACTCCCCAAGGTCAGAAGCATAATTCGGTCAGTCTGATGAATGCTAGAGGTCTACAACACAGAAGCTAAGCATCTCATGTTGTGGTTCATGGTGGCTTAATCGAAGACAATGTTTGCATTAAAAAAAATAATATCAACAAACATATTGGCATTTGGTAATGAATGAGCAGGGAATGGGGCATATGGATTCAGTGCTGAAGTACCAATTTTAGCCTAGCTACTACTGTAGGCACAACATACGTGTAGACAGAATTGATGTGTGTCACACACACACACGAACCTTCATGTAATTAAGCTCAGGTTTTAGCACCTCAAACATTTCCCAGGGGGCAAAGGCAAAATCGACACTTCTGCCATACCTTAAAACATTTGACCAGTGTTCTGCTTTTCTATTGCTCTCGAATCCCTCACTCCAACCTTAACAACAGAGGCACATACTACACACAATTCTCAAGAGGCCATGCCAGATCTAAACACAATCCATCAATGGTCAGTAATTATCATCATCCAGCCATGTCAGTGGTTATTTGAAGTTGATGGCTGTATACAGACAACCTTTAAACAACAGAGAGGCCTGTTGGATTTAACCTGTCGGAACGTAAAACTACTGCGTAGCCTTTGTTTGTGTGCGTATTATGTAGTGGTTGATTTGCTTCCGTTAACCAATGTATCGTAAGTCTTTTAAAAATGTTTTTAAAATGTTATCTATCTCTTGGGACCGGATCCGACTTGTTTTCCCTGTCACTCTAATTGAACATTTCATCAGAGGTGCTATTAAAAATATATGTTTGTTTGTGATGCCTGTCAAGGTCCACTGGGCCGAAAGCGGCGTCAAAAAGAAAGAAGAATGCTCTTTGATACAGTGAAAATCCAAAAGATGAGTAGGCTTTCAGGAAGAAAGGAATATCAAATGAATGTTCAGTTAAAATTAATTGTTTTTTTGTCAGGCGATCTTTCTCTCTGTCTCTCTCTTTCTCTCTCTCTCTGTGTCTCTCTCTCTCTCTCTCTTTCTCTCTCTCTCTCTCTCTCTCTCTCTCTCTCTCTCTGTGTCTCTAAATGGCCTTCACAGAAAATGTCCAGTCAGGTTTTGTGCTGAGCTAGAGTCCCTCGAGACACACCAGTGCCATTGTGTTCAAGTTTATATGTCTCTGTTAGTTTCTGTTTACGTGTGTTTGCTTTCCCTGCATTTGTTGTCCATGCCAAGCAGTATCAAGAGGGGCTAAGGCCAAGGAGATTGGCCCCAACTTCCCTTATGTAGTGTCTGATAATGTGTGCAAGTACAGTATGTGCCTGTGTGGCTCTTTGAGAAAATGTGCTGAGTCAAGATATTTCAAGGTTTTTGTGTGTTCTTGTAGGAATGAAGCAAGAGAGTTTGAAAGAGAACTTCCTATTTCTACAAGGAACACCTTCCTTTAATTAAGGTTGCCAGTCTGTGACAGGCTGTGAAGGAAAGCAAAAACCTTCACTTTTACTTCCAAGTTCCCTATTAGTGAAACACAATTACACTTATAGACATTACCGTATACTTGAAAGCTATATTCAGTTGTCAGACTCGTCAGGTAACATGGCCTAAATCAAATGGTCACTGTTCTATAAATTGCTGCCACTAATAAAGCAAATGTAGGTATTGTAGATATTACGTTTTCATGTAATCCACTGTAAAGCATTCTCCAACCATGAAAAAAAAAAAAAACTTTGAATTTTATAACAATAGGTTATGTCTTAGTTTGCTTGTGTTACTGACCATAGACGTGAGCCACTTAAGAAAACAATGATTCTCTCCTCCCTTTGATCTAAAAGGGTGCTCCATCCTTCCTCACACAAAGGAACTTACCTCCTCTTCTGGCTGTTATACCGTAATGATGGTGAACTAATTAGCTCTCTATGGAATAGCTGCTTGAGGTACTCTCTCGCTCACATCTAAAGCGTGGATGCCCTTATAAGCCGGTTGCATAGTGGCAACGGAGCTCTGTTAAGGCAACTTTATATTTGTATCTTAAAACAGTTAATCTATCTACATCAGGGTTTCCCACAGCACTTTTCAGTTAAGGTGGCCACCTAAGCATCCATGTTCCTTTTAGAGAGGAAAAAAAACTTTCATCATTGTATCATGAAGAAACATTGCTTGATTTCTCATTGGGGGATACTTTTTTCAGTGTATGCTCTGAATCTTTTCGTCTTTTGTAAGCATGTGACATTTTGGGGGTTTTCAACTTTTTGTTATGCTGTGAAATCCAGATAGAACATCTCAGTCAAAATTACAATCTCCATTCATTGAATGTTTCCTTACAAGATGGTATGACAATGTAATTATTGTAGTAACATTCAAACATTGTTAATTGTAATCAATTCAGATTGGTTAAGGAATACTAAATCTATATCTTCGCCCATGTCTTCCCCAGGTTGTGCAGCCTCACCCTCAAGAAGCTCATTGTCCTGAAGGAGCTTGATCGTGAGCTCAGCTCTGTGGTTATTGCTGTGAAAATACAGGTGAGAACCACACAAGACACTTTAAGGCCTGTTGTGTTCACGGCAACAACAGATTGACCTTAGGGAACAGGGTTTTTTTCCAGAAAGCGGGTTTAGTTTACACTTTTGGTCAGTGTCCATAATAACTGACTGTGAACCTAACTTGCTCGCTAACAGGTTAACAAACTCTGCATTTCTACCTATCCCCTCTGACTTTCTAAGCCTGATACTCTACAGATGGCAGTCATGGGGTGTCCTTTCCTGGTTCGGCCGACCGATTTGTAACAAAAAGAAATTAACTTAGTTATACGTCGGGAGAGGATTATTGGACCGTGATTCGATGTGCTTTAATTCCCTGATGGATACCCAAGTTATCGTTACCGTTTCCCGTCACACTCCATAGTTTAATTGAGCAACATTCTCAGCCTTGACATCGCTAATGTTACACACCGTGGATGTGCACTCAGCACCAACCAAATGCTTTTTGGCAGTGAATTAAAGACAAATCCTTGAAATGTAATTTGGTCCTCTTCATTGCCTACAAATATAAATCAAATAATGAGTAAAATATATGCTATTGTTCATAAAATTAACATTATACACCCTCCTGTAACTGGTGTTCCAGCAAATCAATTTCAAGATCAGCCTTTTTGTTCTTCTGCCCAAAGTACACCATCTCTTGGTCAGTTTTTGACACTTGCTTTATGAGATGCAATTTGTACAACTCCTTTACTGGTAACTGTGAATACACAAGATTACATTAAATTAAACATGCAGAATTTGCCTGCAATTAAATGAACATCTCACTGTGTACAGCATCCATACTCTGTTCAACAGGATCCGAATGTGCAAATCGTTTATATTCATTATTCTCATCATTTCAGTGTAGCTGAAAATTCCACATCAACTTGTAAATAAAAGTACATGGGGAGACCAGTAGCTACCATACAAAGGCATCTCTGCATCCATCTCTGTGGCAGCAGTCAACGTCTCTTCATCATCTTAATCATCATCATCATCTTGTGATGAAAATCTTTCTGTTGGGGGTTACTGCTACTTCAAGTTGAAATAGGCACCAACTTTACTTTGTATTGTGTCAAATATGTTTAAATCCAAGGTGACTTGTATTTGTTCATGTTATGCCATGGAAACAGTGCTTTAATTTAAAATAATATTACAATTTACAGAGTGATGTGTCATGTTTTTCTTAGTAACATAATCCAAGTTTGTGTTTATTGCATGGAAAAGGGAATGAACAGTTGAAAAGGATATGGTAAGAGCCTGGTAACACCACGGAAACAAACATGGCTTCCTTTTACAGTTCAGTTTCAGCTTACTTACTGAGTAAATGGCCATGTGTTACCTGGTATCATTGTGGAACGTAAGGGTAATGTTGACAAAGTTATATTTGGTTACAAAGGATATGGTAAGAGCCTGGTAACACCATGCTTCCTTTTACAGTACAGTTCTAGCTTACTTACTATTTAATAGTCCAAACATGTGCAAGAACTTACCCAGTATCCAAGAAGAGGAAAACTCTTCCCGCAGAGGTTGTTACCAGCCAAGTAAATGAGTATGGCCATCATAGATAAGTATCTGAAAAGGTATTTTATTGGAAAGTACTATTTTATATTCTAATTAGACGTGGACTGTTACCGACATAAACCTTAGGTAACTGCAGGGTAATAGTACAGCTTTTTCTTTGTAATTCTGCTGGAGCTTGGCCATCTTTACCTACTTAGTAGCAGTGGTATTTACCCAATAACACATTATAATTTACCATTTGTATCTCCTGTAGTTACCAACTTCCTACCAGCGGTATTCAAATAGTAACATTTATACGTTTCCAGGTAAATACTACGTTTTGTTTTCTGTCTTTACCTAATTATCACCAGTGAAAATTACCCAGTAATAACCAGCACATTAGTATTTAGTTAATGGGTAAATACTTACTACTACTTATAATACTTATATTATCTCAAATTATCTCTGTATTTACCACCTTGGTACCATTTGATAATACCCAATAATACACAAAACATACCCTTTATTTTGTACGTAAATACCTAGTACTTAAGGGGTAAATACTTTGGATTTTCTCTGTATTTACCATCTTGGTATCAATCGGTAATACACAAAACATACCCTTTATTTTCTACGTAAATACTTAGTACTTAAGGGACTGTAAAAGGAAGGGTTACCAATATTCCTTACCTGTTTGTTGTATGTTTTTATATGTAAATAAAAACGGAATTACAAATTTAATTATTTTATTAAGTCCACCACTATTTCACCTGTCATATTAACGGACAGTGTGGTTAAATGTTCAATGTACTGTATGTACTGGCTAAGTCAAATGTATGCATTGACTCGGCCAGCAATTGTCTCCCACACTAATTGTCTCTCCTACTCTGCTACAGCCATGCAATCAGGTAGCCAAAGCTACCTCAAAGGTTTACTTCTACAAAACACGCCAAGGTTCTTGAGTAATAAAGGGACATGTCTTATCCTTCATATATTGATCCTAACGTAACAGGTGTAGTCGCGTCGCTTGTCAGTCATTCCAAATGTTGCCTGTAATGCGGTTTGAACTTTGAGACCTTTAGGGTTTGATCCTCTGGCTAGCTCTTTGTTGGCGGGGGTGGGCAGTATGTGAGCTTAACCAATTCAAGTTGCTTACACTAGCATGCTTCATGCGTTTATTCTTATAGCAAACAGAAATATACCTATTGAGTAAAAGGGAACATCTCAACCTTTGGTGTATTACCCGGAGGCTGCCTCTGTGGTATGCAGTCTTGCCAATAGTTGCAGAGGTTGCCAAGGTGACTTCTATTTTTATAGAGAATGGAGAGTAAGAATAAAGGAAAAAGCCATTATTCTGACCTCTGGAGGGACTCTGCATTCTTCTGTGGTCACAGTGTTGCCAGAGGGAGTCTCTCTGCTGTCAAAAGGCATCTCGCATCCTTCATTTGTTTTATTTGACCTCTTTACCAGAGCTATACCTCATATATTTTCAGTATGTCAGGCCCCTTCATACTAAACTATGACACATAGTTATTACCTGCTAACGCTAGTTTTGTGAAATTCCTGAATACATTTTTTATTTAATGTTCACACTTTAAAAGTAACTTTAAAGCATTATTCAACAAGTCACCAAATATGCACTATATACACACAGTCTACCCAAGAGCTGCATTAATGAACATGGAGGATTTCTTGCATGGTCATGGAGTTTCATTTAGTTTTGAGAAAGGGTGATGAACGCTCCATGGAAGATTCCTGTCATTGGGTCTGACACTACATCAAATCAAATTCTCTAGGTATTAATTAAAATAGCAAAATATTTTTTAAAGCCGTCTGTCCTTGACTTTTTCTCAGGGCTTCTGTTTACAAAAATATATGACTTATATTATATTGTTTCTAGCAGGCACTGAATCTTTCCATTTTCAGAAAACAGTTAACCTAAAAGTTTATTATTTTAGGCTAAAGTTAAAATTTGGATTGAAATATTGGTTATCACCAGTTTTTACAGTGACTCATTTTAGCAGAAGCACCTATCCAGAGTGACTTGCAGGGACATTCCCCCCGAGGCAAATAGGGTGAAGTGCCTTGCCCAAAGACACAACGTAATTTTGCGTGAATCGAACCAGCAACCATCTGATTAAAAGCCCAATTCCCTAACCGCTCAGCCATCTGACCTCCCCATTTTCCGCTCCCCTTTTTCAAACTGTCATGATTTAAAAGATAATCTTAGTTTAGAAGAGGTTCAACGTGTTTTTTGATTTCAATATTTAGTATGACTTAAGACCTTATGGCCCAGTTTCAATGTAGTTCAACCCTGGGTCTTGATTCCGTTACTTTGACTTCCTGTCATTTAGGCAACATTACATAACCTTTCAAAAGTATTGTCTGAATTGACAAAGCACTGGACTGAATCCTGCTTGGTAGTGCTACACAGCCATATAGCATTTGACTAGCATCTGATGTAAATCTGTCATTAGAAGAACTTGCAGGTTTAGCCTGTAGGCTCTCACAATTATGTATTACCGTGCTCTCACACTGTTCAGGTGGTAGAAAACCCAACAGAAAAACACTTAACTGTTCCATTCAAGTCTTGCGGTGTCAGCCAGAAAACCTTCCAATGAATTCCTTTATTCTGCCAAGTCAAGCCTATTTTTCAGAATATAGTCATTGAAGTCCATTCATCATCTTTGTAATGTTAATAATGACTGCCACTGTGGTACCTGTCAGGGTAGATGCTTAAATGAATCTTCTGAATGGAAAAACAAAGAGAAAAATAAGAAGTTGTTGGAGTAAGTTTGACTGTGCTTGTTATTCTCTACAGACTGGATGATAAGTGGGAGGAATAATTGTTAATATTGTCACCCACTTTAAAGCCTCAGTGTTCAACAGATAGTTGAGGCTTTCTACAATTGATGGATCCAGAGATTTAGAAAAGCCAAAGTCAGCAAAACACTGGTTTTTTCTTGGGTCTTACTGCATCTACTAAAACGATTTACCTCATCTTTATGTCAGTGCATCCTTGTGGCATGGTATATAATATCATTGTTTACAAACGTGTGCAGCTACCATGCACAAACTTACCATATAGAACTTTAGTGATGGTTGGTTCAGTCCAGTTTAATTCACCAAATCACTAATGAACCGAGAATCTTTTTCAAGTTTTATTATGCCACAGTAATGCCCTAAGAGTGTAATTCTTCATACGGAGGCAATTACATTCTTGTAAATGAATCTTTTCTAAAAAATACTTAGCCTTGGCTGTACTTAATATCTAGGCTACCTATCAAGAAATTAGCAGGCAGTGTTTGGAAGCCACATACCTTTTGTCTTCCAACTTTGGTATCCTGAGGGGGATGTCGTTTGTTTAGTTTTGTTTAGCAGATCTCATTGTGACGCTCTGTCACTTTTGTCAGCACCCTCTATTCCACTTTAGCTCGGCTTTGCACATGACAGCTCATTAGAAAATGATGCCACTGTCTTCTCCCTTTGGTGTTGTTAATGGTTGTATATCTCTTGTCCTTGACTATTGTGAAAAGCTATCCTAGCATTAAGCGTGACCTGCAGTGGGCTCCCAGAAAAAAACAAGTTCAAAGAAAACTAGTCAATCCATCGAGCGACAAAGATCAGATTTTAGGTCGGCAAAATACAATTTTAGTATTTGGTAGTGTTTGTTTTCATCTGACTCACTCATTCGTCTGCACACAGTTAGGTTGAGACATTTGTACAAAGATAGCCTCTTGAAATTGGTCAAATTAGTATGTTTACCAAAGGGACCACTTGCTCCATGGTCCAGGATCATGAATTAATGGACACGCTAACTCACATAATCATTTATCTCTCACCTTTTTATCTCCTTAAATAATGGTAGGAACCAAAATCTAGATTGAAAAGCGGTTCAGTAGGTAATGCCAACACGCCACATTAATATAACCCTAGACTTGTCTGCTGAATACCAGAATGATAACTGTTTGCAGTTTGTTTTCTGGTGAATAAAACACTTGATTGATGGAATCCTATTCCCTTGTAGAAAATTGGTGCCTCAAAATGCACCTCAAAACTGAATTAATCAGAGGAAAAACACAAGTTTCTATCATTCTTGGAACAACACAAGCTCAAAAAACACAAAATCTCTCATATTCATGACTTGAACCACACAAACTATAAAAGGACAATATGACTAAAGAGAGAGAGGGAGAGAATAGAACAAAGAAGCGTCCTAGATAATTGAATTTCTGTTTGCTTGTCTCAACATTCAATCAAAATGTTTCTGTTCTCAGGGCTCCAAGCGTATCTTGAGGTCTAATGAGTATGTCCTTCCCCCGGACGGGCTGATGGAGACCGACCTGGAACTCACCTTTTCCCTTCAGGTTAGGAAAAATGTGTATTGGGGAGAAAAAAATGTTTGTGCCACTAATGTATTTTGACTATTGAATTTATTGATAGCATTGAAGATAGCACAGAGTAGAGTGAGATAGAGTTAAAATATTTTTAAAGGGACAGTGTATATGTTCTGTGTGGCAGCTTTTGGACCAGCCTACACAGATTCTAAATACTCTTTTTAAGAGAAGGAATATATATATAATTTACATTTTTTCATTTGGCATTATTGAAGTTCAAATACAGTACAAGTGTTCTGAACACTTAAGATGTCAGTGTTGCTTGGAAAAGCTATAGTAAATGCATTTGCTCAGTTAGCATTGTCAATCTGCTAGCCTGCTACTGTAAAAAAAATACAATGTCCTCTTCTTAAGGTCAAGATTATAAATTGTATGACAGTTACACTAAACTCTTCAGATGCAGTTGTATTTCCTCCATCAACTTAAATTTTACAGCGACATCGACCTCAAACCAGCTGGGTCTGCCAGTGCTCATATTTAATGCTTATGCATTTATTTCTTTTTCAGAAGCACAATAATGATGCAACAAGTCATTCATGGTTGCTGAATTTAAGAGTCTATTCAAGCAAAGGCAGAGAAGCCCAGTCTTTTGTTTCTTTCTTTTTTTAAACTTACCTCCTACATTAGATCAAAGCCTTTTTCTCAGGTGAAGGATCTGAAAGCATCAAAGACATGAGAGGAAAACTCGCTCATTGTTTTGAGCTAAAGGATACAGCGTGATGTAACCTAATGTCACGACCATTTTTGTTTTCTGCCTTTCCTCAGTATCCCCACTTCCTCAAAAGGGACGCAAATCGGTTGCAGATAATGCTCCAGAGGAGGAAGAGGTACAAGAACCGTACCATTTTGGGTTACAAGACCCTGGCGGTGGGAGTAATCAACATGGCAGAGGTACAATGACAAATACATATTTATTTTGGTACAGAATTAAATATCTTGTTGGAGTTGTTAGAACAGATTGAATGCATTCAAGTCTATCTCCCACTTACATTTGGAGTCTCATGTTGACAGAACAATACAACTAAGTTGAAGTTATTGAAATGTAAACCCATATTATGGTTCTAGAAAATACTGTTTTGTTATTTATTCCAAGACATTTTGTACCTCGTTTCCCCATTTTAGGGTACTACAAGTATTTGGGGTATTAACTCAAGAGCAGTGTCCAATTAGACAGTTGCGTGTAGTTAGCGCACGTAGAAGACAGCTGTCAATCCTAAATTATATCTATATTTAAGTTTACCTTTGGGGATTTATTGAGGGTGTTCCCGCGTGAGAAACACAGCAGTGTGAGGCAAATTATGCTGCCTGTAATAAGCCTCTAAAATGTAAACAAATCAACTGGGGACCTTGCAAGAATCCTGGACATCCCAAAATCAATAGTTCATCATGTTTTGTCACTAAGAAGACAAAAGCACTGGTGAGGTCAGCTGTGGGAAATGACAGCACCACAGAGAGTAAACTATTTGATGCAAACCACTCATAAACCTGAAGAAAATAAAGTCTGGGACTTTAACCTCTTAGTCTCTAGATCATGTCAGATCTTAAGTGCTCAATGAGGGAACCAAAATAACAAATACAAATGTGTATCACTCCAAGAAATGTTGGTTCTGACTATATGTCCTTTCCTACATTTTCATTTTACGAAATGATTAATGTTAAGTTATTTATTCAACCACTTAAATGTCCCATTTCCACCTCAGCAAAAGTTGCATCACTTAAAATGGCATTTCATGGACTTAACTATGGCGATAGGGAATCTATCATATCCAGAGGAAATACTGTATATGTAAACAAAGTTGTCAGGCATGAATTCAGTTTGAAAGACAGGAAGACTTGTGGAGCATCTGTGACAAAATGGTAGAATCCAAATGTATGAGACATGGTGTAGTATGCACAAGGATGTAATCGTTGCTGCTGTTTATCACACCAAAGCGGTGTGCTTGAGTGGGACATGCTCCATATTTGAATGGGTCTGTGTCCTGGATAGTGTTCCCATTGCGAATTGAAGAATAAAAACACGTTCATCGTGCATGTGCACAATAGGTTCCTTTGTGTGCTCAGAAATATGTGTAGTGTAAAAAAAGAAAATAAATCTGTGTCATCGTGCAAGCTTCTGTGTGTGTTTAGGTGATGCAGCACCCGACAGATGGAGCTCAGATCCTCGGTCTCCATAGCAACGTGAAGGAGGCTCCAGTGCGTGCTGCCGAGCTCAGTGTGTATTCCCTGTCCAGCCAGCCCATTGACCATGAGGATGGCAGCGGGCAGACTGGCAACAAGACCAAAGCCTCAGGTGGGAGCCCCAGGAATCAGGCTTGAGTCACAACTTGAGTTTTGAGAGAGTAAAAATTACTTCGGGCACTTTCAAGGATTGGAGGGTAAAATGGAGTAAAATTGTTTAGCTTTCACCTGTGAAAAGATCAAACGTATGCCAAAGAAGTAATTCTTCACGCAAAAAAAAAAGATTGCTGATAATTATAGGCTCTACTTAGCCTGGCTGCCAGCCCAACTTCTCCCCGCCCACCAAAAAATTTGGTCGGGAAGTTGGGTCTCGTATTGGGAACAACTACATAAAACCAGGATCCGGACGGACCAATGAAATTGCCAGGGCGGGCTTTATACGATGATGGACAGATGATCAACAGTAACGTAATCAACAACGTCACGAAAGAGCCCTTGGGTTGAATTCGTTTTCAACAAACAACATATTACGTTGCTCTGATTGGTTGTAGGTCTATCCAATTGAGCGAAGAGGCATTTGTTTTACGAGTTTGGTTGAAACATGCCCATAGTTACAGCCCAACAGAGAGTTTTCAGACTCATATTCTGACTAGAATTATGAGTATGACAACGTCAGGCTAGGCTCTACTCTACAGTGAGTCTAAATGTTGAGGACAAAAAATGGTTTATGGTACCCTATCCTTTTTTCCAAAGCAAATTTTCAATTTTCTATATGTTTTTCAGTATTCCATTGTTTATTTTCCCTCCACACATTTCCACACTTGCATTTGAAAGTCACAAAATGGTTTATTTCTACTGAGGTACATTAAGCTTATCACAGTCTTAAGAGTCCAATTAAGGGGTCCTTCCAGTATACTACCTGCCTCCACAAAGCCCTAACCAAGACAAATGAGCCTTAGCACTAGTCCTTTATAATCGATGTCACGGCAGGAAATGGAGATGTTCATCTCACTCTGCATAAGGCTGTTACACCCCATCTAAGGCTCCTCGGCCTCTGAGAGCCAAAATGGTGCCTAGTTGCCTTACAACATAGCTCCCTGTCAGCTGTGCAGATACAATGTGAAACCACTCCCCACAAATTAAGTCTGTCAAGAACGAGGTGGCAAGGCCTGACACAGTGAAAACAAACTCTGACATAATACAGGTCATCCATGCATCCTCCACTGTCATTTGTCCTTAAAGCAGCTGTGTGTGTGTGTGTGTGGGGGGGGGGGGGGTTAAGGGAGCTGGCGTAGAGATGTACACAAAGCGAGCAATGGATTGACCATGGCCTTGTACTACCTCCTAGACCGCTCCCCAGATATGGACAACTACTCCGAGGACGACGACGACAGTTACTCATCAGAACAGGAAGCTAGTGATGACGCAGTCCAACCACAGGTGAGAAACAAACAAGCATATCACCCAGATCTTATGATAATTAACGATGGCAGAACACACTAACTACAATCTAACACCTAAACACCCCAGCACGTAATTTCTGGGGGCCAGGAATAACGTGAAATCTTTGCGTGTTGGTTTTAGTCATGAGTTGAGGTTTTCTGCAAAAATCTTTTTTTTCTGTAGGACTTGTATGATGAAGATGATGAGGTTCAAAGAAAGTCAAAGAAATCCCGGAGGAAAATGATCCGGACAACGTCCATGACAAGGGTAAGAATGTTCACGTAATGCTTGAGGTACATATTTAAGAATTTATAAAAAATCCTTAAACATTTCTTTCTTTTAAAATACATATTTATCTATTTCCCTTTGACTTGAAATGCATGGGATAGCAGCCACTCTTTGCCAGGTCTTATCATTGCATAAAATAGAGGAAGATAACAGAATGATATAAAGATTCCTGCTTATGTTCATTAGCCTCTTTCAAAATCTGTATTTTCGGACAATTGAATGGAGTCTATTCAACACTATTTGAATCTGCTAATCTGGCAGGGCTTGCCGTGTCTTAGTCATGTACTGTTTTAGCATGTCACAGATGATGTCCACAATCCTCTCAGGTTAAGCTGACCTGCAGTGACAGACATGAGATGTCCTTTCAACCGTCTATGTCGTCAGTCTGGCCTGATCGATACGAACACTTAAACTCACACACAAACAAACATGAACAAAATACACCACTCCCCTGCCACTTTAATCTCTCATGAAATTCAGGCTGTTGATCAATAAGCCTCCGTGTCGTTAAGGACACGTCCTGATCTGACACATTTAACCAAATGGCACACATATATGTAACCTAAGGTCACTGGAATCAAAGACATTCATCCTACGGAATGCCAAGTGACTTTTAATTATGCTGCCAAGTACTTGTCTCCTTAAATCCTTAATGATGGCTGACAAGACCGGCATCATAGGTGAAGCAATGTAAACCACTGAGGGATTAGTGAGATGAGTTTAAATGTCCCTACATTTAATGTGTCAGTGTGTGCAATGTGTCACTGCAAAGAACACAGAGCTTCTGTCAATGTGTGATTTTGATGCAAAGGAGATGGTGGCTGAGAGTGGTTGTCACTTGATTGAGATTCTTGTCTTATTCTGTTGTCTTCCCGCTCTTCCTTTCTTTCTCCCTTCCACTTCTTCATTACCTCTCTTATCTCCTTCCCTGGCTTTCTACAGCAACCTAATTTCAAACAGAAGTTTGTGGCCCTATTGAAGAGATTCAAAGTGACGGATGAGGTTGGTACACATACTCGTGGTCACATCTGTGATGAAATCTTTTTACTACAAAAAAAACAACTATATAATGTTTACTACAAATTGCTATTTGTTGAGAAGCTGAGCCGGGCTGACTGATCTCACAAGCAGTGGTACCGAAGCATGCACATCCCTATAGCACATAATGTACCCATGATGCTACCTTTATTTGTTGTATATCAGTTAACTGCTGAATTGTTTTCAACCTGGTTCAAACCCAAATACATCCCTGGGTGCCCGTCTTTTACTTGCATACCTGTATTGACGTGCTTTCACATGAAATAATTAACGAGTTACGTTCCCAGGTCATTGATCCTTGTTTTTAGGCCAGTCTAATGGGTGTTCAGTTGACCACAGCTGTGTCTCTAACCCTTATAACCTGTCCAGCAGCCTCATCAGCCTTTCCTAAGCTTTGTGCTGCTATCACCTAACCCCCCTAACAGTATTATTTCTCAGCTCCTGTGTAGGCAGTGACCCAGATTGAACAGCAGTATAGGACTGTTGTTCAATGTGCTATGTACTGTAAACCGTGAACTCAATTAAACTATACCATTTGCACCTTGTTTGCTAAGAGAGATACTGAAAAATCCTTGGACATCAATGAGTGGATAGATTTATTGTTCTGTAAAAGTAAATCAGATCACCCTATTAGATGTTAACTTTTTTTTATAGTTTTGCCTATTTCAAACCGGGCCTGTCAAATATAAAATTTTTATTTATATTAGTTTATTAAGAAGTGGAGCACATTAAAAAGATCTAGTTACCAAATCAGACAGTTGATTAATTATCACCAGCTTGTGATTAATAATAGCCTTTTGGGGTTCAATTTTAAATAGTCTCTGCTATGTTAGTAATGGCTGTATATTGAGAGAAATTGAAATTCTAGTCTGAAAACATATGGCCTTGAGACATTGATTAATTAAAAATGTACCTTTGAAATGAATTATGAAGTCTCAGCTCACTACCAGATTAATTAATTAAGTTCTGGGGTGTTTTTTTCTTTTGTCCATATTTTTATGTAAATGTGTATTATTTTAATGTAAAATCTTGACAGATGCTTCAATTTGCTATGGTGTACTGAAATTATGTTCTTAAATTTCTTTAATTTGATATAATGAAATACAATTATGGATTGATTTGTGGTTTACTTTGCCAGTTGTTTGACAGAACTTTAATCCTGTTGCAACAATAACATAAAAGCTGATTCAAAGCCAATACTAATCAGTATATATTTGTAATTTGTTAAAATATCAATGCTAGCCATGTATCTGGAAAAAGCTTTTCAAATTGCAGTCCTTTTATAAGAGATTCATGTCATTTATGGCGTATTTTGTTTTGCCTTTTTAAATTGTAGGTTTTGGACTCTGACCCAGTTGACCAAACCCAGGAGGTGGAAGAGGACTTGGACCTTCTCTACGACAGCCTGGAAGTGTACAACCAGAGCGACAGTGGACCAGAGATGGAGGACAATGAGAGTGTCCTCAGCACACCCAAACCCAAACTCAAGTGAGTCACCACTATTTTGTCTGAAAGGGTGATTTCTCTCTATAGAATATCTCCCATTTCCCTTTGAGGACCCTGAAATATCCTCTGAAACAACAATTATCATGAAAATTGACATAGACTACAATTCTTCAATTTTCCTCTGTAGAAAATGTTCACATTTACAAGGTTTGGAGTCAATAGAGGGGGAAAAAGACCAATTTATGTAACTTAATGGACTCACACAATCAATAATTTTGAATCTCTCTTGTGATGCGTTTGAAAAGCTCATCTTGTCACTTATTTGTACTCTCTGCTGTGGCTGTGTTCCAGGCCATTCTTTGAGGGAATGTCTCATTCAAGCTCCCAGACAGAGATTGGGAGTCTGCACAGTCAGAGGAGCCAACCCAGAGATCAGACTCTACCTGTGAGTATTTTGAAAACAGGTTAACCACATGTGATGGTAGCAAAGCATGCTAGAACATCCCACAAAGCTTCCATTATTTGCACTACTTTTATGGGTATGACGCACAAAATATGGTTCAATTTCCCCTCACAAAGGCATTGTTTATCTATTATACATATTTAATGATTATTTTCATGGATCTTTTTGGTTCGGCAAATTCGTTTTTTTTTACATAAAATCAGAGTGCATCTACATTGCTTTGAAATATAGACAGTAGAAAGACAACCAACATGCACACGACAGCGGTAAAAGTATCAATAAAAGCATTTCTGTTGGACCTATGTAGAATTTTCTTGTGTAATGTATTGTATTTGAGTTGGAAAAGCTCTTGAGCGACCCCTGAAGGACATTTTACATAACTGCATCCTGTGTTCTGTAGGGCGGGGATCTCTTGTCTCCAGAGAGAGCCAAAGTCATGGGGGGCAAGTATCAGGATGACGCTGCTGGAGTGGAGCCTATTGCACGAGTGAGTGGCCTTTAGGTTAGGCAATATATACACTCAAACTCACACACACACACAATTGCATCAGCCCATGAAAGAGCATGATCAGAGCCCTTTCCCTTTCTCTCCTATCAATCTCTCTCCCACTTTCTCTCTCTCTCTGCCATTATCATGAATCACCCCCCATATGTTTATCTTCCACTTGGTCAGCTTGATGTGAACAAGAGGGCACTGCAACTACAAAGAGCTTGATTATTGCAAACACACACACACTCACACACAAACTCCAAAGCAGGTCGACTCACTCACTAATTTTCTCTCTCACAGATTCAGACACAAGCATGTACACACACACACACACACACACACACACACGCACACACACACCATGTAGCTTTGTTCCAGCGGGCTGTGAGAAGAGCTCGGCCCTGGTTTGTTGTTCTTGCCGTAGCGTTCTCTCTCTCACGCTCCATTGGCCCCTCCACACTTGTTTGCCCGCAGCCACGGCAACTTGGCCACCTGACGATGCATTTCCCCCTCTGAGTTAAGGAAGGAACTGATGAGGTGGGGGGTGGAGAGAAAGAAAGAGTTTATGAGAAAGGGAGCTCTCCTTAGCACACAGGAGTGTAGCGAAATTACTAATGGCCATGTGCTCTCTTGGTGAATGTGCCGCGAATACAGTGCACAAAGTTACCAATGCACACAATTTCACAGACTAACACATTATACACACCTTTACTTAGAGCAGGGGTCCCCAAACTACAGCCCGCAGGCCGAATATGGCCCGCCCACACATTTGGACAGACCTTCTGAACAATGCCAGAGACATATTTTGACAATTACATTTTAAATAGGCCTATGTGTAAGGCTTTCCCCGCATTATCCCGCTTATACCATGGTAACTTGCCAACATTTTTTTTTTTTTAAGACATTAATTTATGTTTTCAGGCGTTTTGCAATAGAAATCTAAAGTTTTTCAACGTTAGCCAACTCTTATATTTCTAGTCCGCTCAGCTCCTCATAGAACCTACACCGGCTTTCCTTTGGCTGAGCTATTAGCCCAAAAGCTAACGTTATGCTAGCAGGATTCAAAGGCAATTAACATAGTGTACGGTTGACAAACAGTAATAATTTTACGGTATGTTTGACAGAAGAATATTTGCTAGCTAAACAGCCATATCACTGTCCCAAAATCAATATCAAGATTTTCACGAACAATATCGGCCATAGTAGCCTACCAGGCAACAGTATGGCCGCAGCCTGTGGAGCGAGTTGAATAGCAAATGGATGTGCGATGACAGCATCAAAGTTGACATTTTCTCCAAACAGTGATTATAATTTGACAGTATGTTTAACAACAAGAGTAGCTAGCCAACTATTGAGCCATGTCATTGTCCCCAATTAAAATCTATATTTTTAAGGAGAAAATAATCGGCCATGTGTAGAGTTGCTGCTACTTTCTTGTTGGCCGCAGCCTGTCTGAAGTAGATTGACTAGCGGGCGACTGGGATGTGAGATGAGCGGTTACTTGACACTGACACTACATTCAGAAAATAAACATTTTTCAAAAAGGTTAAAATAAATATTGAAGTCACTCATTGTTGTATATACAAGTCTTAAAAAATTGTAAATGGAAGCTTTGACTCCGTCACTGTTGCTTATTTCCGATATTTGGCTCCTGTTTAGCCAGCGGAATAATTTAAAACGGTGAAAAGATAGTTTTGCTGCAATGACGCAGAAGGTGTCCGTTATCACCCGATAATGGACACCCTTGCAGCCAATCAGAATCGAGTATTCACCCAGACCATGGTATAAGTTGGTTGGCTTTCAAACAAAAATTTCCCTTAGCTAGTTATTAACTATAATTATTAACGTAAACAAATAATTTGTTCAATTCACCCACCAACAGAATGGTACATTCAATATAATGTTCCATCATTCAATAATAAACTAATCTAGCATAATAAATACATTTAAAATCATAATAACATCTCCACAATAATACTGGTAATCACTCCGGCCGATGTAATTTTCACAATGCGTACAATTACATAGACAAAGACACTATGCACAATGAGCTTCATGGGGAATTTGGCCAGGAACATGTAATTTTCACGTGTTAGGACACTTACACACACCGACAGACGCACCAAGCTTTCTATAAATGTTTGAGATAACAACATCTGCTAGGTGTTATTAGATGGGGGGGGGGTCGTCACAGTGTGCAATTGTGAATGTCTCCATGGTCACACACTGAAATACATTAACCTCAGTCCACTGCACAACGCACAGCTGGCACTAAAGGATCTCTAGGTATTGCGTGTATTTCATTATTGGGCGTGTTATATAATTGTGCTTATTTATAATTTGCTTGTATCTGCAATGCCATTCGTGTAATACAACATTATGTTCAGGCTAGTACAGTGCAAACAAAGCATTTAACAAAGCAAGGTGTTTACAAACAGAAAACTATAAATCATTCATGTCATTTTCTGGTTTGATAACCTGGTTATAATTTATTTTATGACACTGGCCTCCATTGGAGGGAAGTGAGAAAAAAATACTAATATTGTCGAAAACGAAATGAAAGACAAAACAAGCTTGCATTAATCTCCATTTATTGAACAGCAGTTTATTGCATTTCATCTTTGTTTGCTCACAGGAGGCAGAGGAGGTCGACGTGGGCACCGGCGCCGGTACGGGCACAGGGGACTCCAACCACAGCCACAGTCACAGCTGGGACCTCAACACAGACAAGCTCCCAGGGCCCGTAGCCAAACTGTGCAAGACAGAGTCCCAGACCCAAATGTCGCCCAGGTAGCTGGACACACCCACTCACAGACACAAGCACAGGCTCACCGACATACATAAACGCCCATGTTCACACTGTAAACTTTACTGTTCCTTATCCTCCTACTGTCCACTTACAGTTCTGCCCTTCCTTTTGCTCTTTAAAAAAAAAAATTGTATATAAGTAAAACGGAGAACAAGCTGATGAGGCGTCCTCGGAGCACCTCCATGAAGGACAGACAGAACTCCAAGACCCAGAGCGACAGGACCAGCAGTATCGACAGCGAGACGTCTCCAGACTCCAGGATCTCTGTGCAGGTGTGTGTGTGTGTGCGTGCGTGTATATATGTGTGTGTGTCGGGCTACATTTCTCACCTCCTCTTTTCTTCCAGGTGCCCCGAAAATCAGTTTATGACCAGTTGAACCAGATACTCATCTCCGATGAACAGCTTCCAGAGAGTATTATCCTCATCAACACCACAGACTGGCAGGGCCAGGTATGTGTTAGTGTGTGCACTTGTGTGTGTGTCCGTGTACTGGAGCTGTGTTGTGTGAGCTGCACATTGAGCTGTGTTTACAGTTGGGTCCATAAATATTTGGACATTGACACAATTTTCATCATTTTGGCTCTGTATTCCACCACAATGGATTTTAAATGAAACAATCCAGATGTGCTTTAAGTGCAGACTTTCAGCTTTAATTTCAGGGTATATACATCCAAATCAGGTTAACGGTGTAGGAATTACAACACATTTTATATGTGCCCCCCCCCTTTTTAAGGGACCAAAAATAATTGGACAAACTAACATAATCATAAATCTAATTGTCACTTTTAATACTTGGTTGCAAATCCTTTGCAGTCAATGACAGCCTGAAGTCTGAAACCCATAGACATCACCAGATGCTGGGTTTCGTCCCTGGTGATGCTCTGCCAGGCCTCTACTGCAACTGTCTTCAGTTCCTGCTTGTTCTTGGGGCATTTTCCCTTCAGTTTTGTCTTTAGCAAGTGAAATGCATGCTCAATTGGATTTAGGTCAGGTGATTGACTTGGCCATTGCTGAACATTCCACTTCTTTGCCTTAAAAAACTCTTTGGTTGCCTTTGCAGTATGCTTCAGGTCATTGTTCATCTGCACTGTGAAGCGCCGTCCTATGAGATCTGAAGCATTTGGCTGAATCTGAGCAGAAAATATTGCCCGAAACACTTCAGAATTCATCCTACTGCTTTTGTCAGCAGTCATATCATTGATAAATACAAGGGAACAAGTTCCATTGGCAGCCATACATGCCCACGCCATAACACTACCTCCACCATGCTTCACTGATGAGGTGGTATGCTTTGGATCATGAGCAGTTCCTTCCCTTCTCCATACTCTTCACTTCCCATCATTCTGGTACAAGTTGATCTTGGTCTCGTATGTCTATAGGATGTTGTTCCAGAACTGTACAGGCTCTTTTAGATGTTTTTTGGCAAACTCTAATCTGGTCTTCCTGTTTTTGAGACTCACCAATGGTTTACATCTTGTGGTGAACCCTCTGTATTTACTCTGCTGAAGTCTTCTCTTAATTGTTGACTTTGACACAGATACGCCTACCTCCTGGAGAGTTGTGTTCTTGATCTGGCCAACTGTTGTGAAGGGGTTTTTCTTCACCAGGGAAAGAATTCTTCTGTCATCCACCACAGTTGTTTTCTGTGGTCTTCCGGGTCTTTTGGTGTTGCTGAGCTCACCAGTGCGTTCTTTCTTTTTAAGAATGTACCAAACAGTTGATTTGGCCACACGTAATGTTTTTGCTATCTCTCTGATAGGTTTGTTTAGATTTTTCAGCCCAACGATGGCTTGCTTCACTGATGGTGACAGCTCTTTGGACTCTTTCATATTCATTAATTCATTAATTCATTAATTCATTAATTCATTAGTTCATATTGAGAGTTGACAGCAACAGATTCCAAACACAAATACCATACTTGAAATGAACTCTAGACCTTTTATCTGCTCCTTGTCAATGAAATAACGAACTCCCTTTATGAGGGAATAACACACACCTGGCCATGGAACAGCTGAGCAGCCAATTGTCCAATTACTTTTGGTCCCTTAAAAATGGGGGGGCCACATATCAAATGTGTTGTAATTCCTACACCGTTCACCTGATTTGGATGTAAATACCCTGAAATTAAAGCTGAAAGTCTGCACTTAAAGCACATCTTGGTTGTTTCATTTCAAATCCATCGTGATGGTATACAGAGCCAACATGATGAAAATGGTGTCAATGTCCAAATATTTATGGCCCTAACTGTATGTGTTTGAGTCTGTATGATCAGGAAGCAAGGTTGAAACCTTTCTTTACGCAAGCATTAACACAACTGTGTCATTTACATTTCCCCCACTCTGTTTGACACCCACAGACACACACACCTGTGCGATAAATGAGCTGCCAAAAATCTCCTTTGATCTCTCACCTCCCTCCTCACCTCTTCCTGTATCACAATTTGTACACCTCATTTATGTTATATTCATTTCTCTTTCTCTTTCACCAGTATCTCTCAGAAATTCTCCATGAGCACAGCCAGCCCATAGTGTGTACCATCTCCGGTGCTGACGTCCAGGCAGCCTTCAACACCATCGTCACCAGGATCCAGAGATTGTGAGAACATTACACATCCGTCACCCACTGCTAATGACGTGCACCAGAACATGAAAGATAGAGCATGTTTTAATTATCTGTAAACGTTTTGTTTATTTTGGTGGTATATTTGCATGACCCTACAGATACGTAGATATGCAGTTTAGGCAGAGGCACAAAATGACTTGTATAGTATAATACAGTGTTTTGATGTATACATATTGTAAAATATACAGTTTATGTAGTATATACTGTAGTTTTTATAATGTTTATATAATACATATTGTTAAGTAAATAGTGTTTTTATATATACATATTGACAAGGATATACAATGTTTTGATATACTGTACATGACACCAACTTTAAGATATATAGAGGAATGTTACATGAAAAATAACATTCTTATCCCCCTTGTAGTTGTAACTGCAATGCTCAGACCCCTCCCACCATCAAGGTGGCGGTGGCTGGAGACCAGAGCTACCTCAGCACTATCCTCAGGTGCTTTGTGGAGCAGCTGGCCAACAAGACACCCGATTGGCTGAGCTACATACGCTTCCTGGTCATCCCTGTTGGTAGGTAGAGGGTCAGGGCCAATTGCAAATTGACTTGAGTTGGCATTCTACACACGCACTCTTTCTCTCTCTGTCACGATTACTTAGTTAGTTGCTCGGTCACTCTCTTTCAAATGCACACACATAGAAAGGCACGCATTGCAGAACACCAAAGCTCCAGAGACTTGGGAACAACCTATAAGCAAGACAAAACACACTGTTGCATATTCTACGATATGAAACTATCCTTGCAGGAACCCATCCTTTGGCCAAGTACATGGCATCGTTCGACAGCAAGTTCAACAACATCTTCATGGACGGGGGCTGGAGGGACCTGTTTGGGAGACTAGAGGCGCCAACATCAGGTACAGAAGCAATATGTTTCATTCAAACTCTAACCGTTTTTGTTTATTTACCACCTGATGTGCCTATGTGATTGTTCTCTAATCAAATTGAACAACCACAAAGACTGAGCTGTAAAATACAGTTTACCAAAATATCTCTACATGTCATAGCTGCAAAGATGTCTTGAAATGTGTCAAGTTTTACAGGCCGTCCTCTTTCTCTTGTTTTGTTCTAGACAACATAGATGTGGCGGGCCGTGTATCTCAGTACCTAGCCGGGGCCAGCGTCTCTCACCAGTGCCCCATATCCGAGGCCATGCTCACCTACAAACAGAAGAGGTATGGATAAGGTTTTGGGGGGAGGGTTGTGAGTGTGTAGTACAAAAAAGAATAATGGCATTTTTTTCTTTTATTAAATTGAGGAGAAACGTTTGTATGAATGATTGTTTAGTGTGTGTGTGTGTGTGTGGATGCGTTTGCACATTTTGCTGTATATTTTGACTTAAAATGCGTGCTAGGATGTCTGGTCCTATAGACTTTAGAACTTTTTCTCCATTGTTACCTATTGTATATGATGACCTTAATTGTATTTTCTTACGGTCCAACACAACACTGAAACATATTTGGTTCTCCTTTTAAAATGTAAATAAATCCACACATTCTCACATCCACAAGTACCTCCACAAAGTCAGTCATTTTGAAAACACAAAAAAAAAAAACTTTAATCCATAAACAATATTTGGTGTGGACTGACTACTTTGAAAGCAGCGCCCAAAAACCTAAGCATTTTTGTATTTTGTTTACTTCCTAGATAAAGACCAATTAGAAGCAAAACGTGAAATATTGTACACTGAGTTTTTTCCCCTGTTTTTCTTTTTATTTGCATTCAAGGAAGCGAAGCTTGTATTTTGATTTTTACATCAGGTACCTTCCACAGCCGTTTGTTGCCCCCCCCACCCTCCGGCCCTTCCTTCTGCATTGTGTCCCTCAATGGAACCGTTGTCTAATGTCTAATCCCACTCACAACATGTCTGCTGTACGTCTGACGTCTTAACTTCTGCATTGGGCTCCTCTTGTCTTGGTTTGAGTATTGCGTGTCTTAACCACCGTTTGTTTTTGTGTGCGTGTGCGTTTGGTTGGTTTGGTTTGGATGTAACATTTTAAGATTAAGGTTAGTAAATTTCCATCCACCTCATTTTAATGCAGGTACCACAAGAAGTGTATCTTCATGTAGTGTGTATTGTGCATTCTCAATAGCAGACTTGGACAAAGAATTGGCCCTAAACATCAGTACTCCTACAATGCAATGTCTTAAGTTAACACAGACACAAAGTAAGAAATGGAAGATGAACCTAATAGGGAACATTTAAGTACCTTTTAAAGGATGTTTGATATCTATAGAAAAAATACATTCTGTTTTAGAGGAGTAGAAATAAAACATTATTCAGCTGGGAGGAAATGAGGGAGTATATGAGGGGTGGAGGAGTGCAGCTAAGGAGAGGTGATGACAGTTAAGACATACCATCATAAGATTTTGGATGACTCTACAAGACAGAGTGCAAGAAAGGGAGAGGGTACAGTAAGTGGAGAACAGAGGTTTTGGAAGGCATTTGGCCCACCCTTTTTGACACATATACACACACTAGCACACACACACCTGGCCAGGTGACCTTTTTGAGTGTTACCTGCTGCTCCCTACATTATTTTCTCCCTGCTTTTGTGCCAGGGTAAAGCTCCTCAAATTGCAAATCCTGCTTTGTCTGAGTGTATGTGGAGACACTTACAAGCTGTGTCTCAGACAAGACAAACGTATGAACATCTAAAGGTCACTTGGCCAGTTACCATCCTCAGAATCACAGAGGAGCAGAGCATTGCATAGCCACAGAGGCCTATTTGAATGAGCTTTTGTCCACTAATCCTGAGTTCTGATTGTTCTCTTGTCCCCAAGGTGTCAAGGGCCACTAGCTGTGAGGTGGTCACAATTGCAAATCAGTCAGAACCACTAATGACAACAGCAGTTGTCATTAGTGGTTCTCAACAATATTGTTTTTAGGCTCTCAACAATAGTTAATACAAAAACTAAAATGTGTTTTTGAACAATTTGATAATAACTGTGCGATCAAAATTATGTTGTATTGGACACAGAAATTAGTCATCCGCTGATAGTGGATAGTCGGCTAGTGGCGACAGTCCTGTATTGAAACAGGTTGTTGTAGTTTTGTATGTTAGGGTGCATCTAAATGATCGGAAGTGTACTGAAAACCTCCTTTTCTCTGTGCTAGCATAAAATTACTAGAAATCTTACAGCTTAATGTCAAGATGGATCACTTCCATATTTATTTTGGCTGTCTGGCACTGGGAGGCTAAATAAAAAGCCTGCTTTGTGAAAATATGCACATGTCGTTTGATATTCTCTCTGAAGTGCCATGTGAAAAGCAAGAGAGTTCTGCCAGGGAAATGTACTTATCGTTCTTGGTCTGTCTCAAGCTCGTTGTCCTAATACAAGCCTCCCATCTGCCCAGGATCTCTAAAAATACACCGTCTTTGGCCCCGTTTTTACAGGTTATTTTGGTTCTGTAATGCCCCCCCCCCCTGTTCCTTGATCACTGGTTTAGATATCTGCATTGAAAATGCTAAGATAGGTTAGATCAGATGAATCCATAATCACCTATTTAGCTGTCAAGAGCAAAATTAAGGGGAGTTCACTAGTAATTGTTGACTTTACTGAAACACTACAGATATAAACACAATCTCATAAATGGTGCCACCAAGCACAGTTAAAATACAATATATATATGCATCACAGGTAGTTGTAAAAGGATGCAGCTAAACTTTATCCACAGACAACCAAAAAGAAGAAGAAAAATTACACGTTCAGAGCAAGACTTGAGCAACTCTCATATAGATACAATTGGAAGGTGAGATTTTGCCTCCTACATGAACGTCACTTACTTCAAGGTAAGCCTTAAAGGTGACACTTATGTAAAGCTATAAAATGTGACCTTTTATAATGTGTTGATTCTAGTGCTGTCAGTTTAACGCGTTATTAAAGGCGGCAACCAGGGTTGCCAGCTCTGTGTGACAAAACCAGCCCATGGCCAATCAAAACCAGCCCAATATCAGAACTCAAAATACGCCCCTGCCAAACCATATACACAGCTTTTAAAGTCCAACAGCATTGCTATCATTGCCAAATCTATTGTAATATCTACAAAGTAACACCAAATGTTTAGTATGCCAGCATTAAAACCAGTTTACAGGAGATTTTTTCAGGAGACTGAGAGCATTAGGCACATGTACACGCGCACAGGGAGTGTGTGTATGTAGGCATGCCATGTCCATGTGTGTATGTGCTGATCTGGAGTCAGTTTGGTAGGATTTGGGCATAAATTAATTATTTCATTTTAAATATAGATTTTTATTTAAAGATTAAAAAAATTAAACCCGAAGCAACACTCCAAAAGTAGCCCAATTCCGCGGGAAAACCGCGGACCTAGCAACACTGGCGTTAACGCAAACCCAAATTATCGCGCGATTAACGCTCTTTTTGGCCTAGCAAACTTTGTAGTTTTTTTACATCCTGTTGCAACAACTACCTACGTTAGAAAAACTACAACACCATACCGGATCTAGCTAGACCGGAAACGAAACAACAGGCACGCCATACACACTTGTTTGGCTTGCGAGCTGGCTAAGGTCGATTTTTAACTTCTGCGTTTTTACACACGCGCACACGGGGAACGCCCTCTCCGTCAAGAAATGCCCTCTCCTTGTCCTCTCCGAACCCCTCGGAGAGCTCTGCGTGCACTCTGCGTGCACAGACTATCCGCAGAGAATGTCTAATATGGCCAAGCACATAGCTGATGCGAATTCTCCGCCCCCTCGTCAAAGCCAGGTGATTGCAATGTTTTCAATAAAAAAAAATAGTTGCATGAAGCAATCCGAACCACTTTTCCAAAAAGAACAAAAATAAAAAATAAATCTAGGGACATTAAGAATTGATAAAAATGTGCGATTAATTGTGATTAATTGCTTGATTAAGAATCAAGCAATTAACATCACATTCTGATTGATTCAGAAGACGCTTTTATTTAAATCAACATACAGTCTGGGGGATTTGATCCTCCAACCTGTTAATCTGCAGTTAAGTACCACTGAGCTATACCCTCCCTTTTAAGTGCCAATTGATCTTCAAACAACTATGAAGGCTTAAAACATCACATATTTGAATGTGCTGTGTGGTGAGATCTCTTATATATGACACATTCGCCCTTAATGTCTGTATGCAGTATTTTGACCTCTCAGAGATTTTAAGGTTATCATTCGATTTAAGTCACAGCTTTTACTTAATGTGAAAGGGGTTTTATCCAACCATAGGATAGGACATTTTTCAAGTCATTTGGACAGGGACAATCCATTCATACTTATGTTTCAGTTCATTAACACTCATGATGACCTACCGATCACTTCTAGGGGCTAACAATATTCACCGTTAAATAGATAGATACTTTATTAATCCTGTGGGGAAATTCAGGTGTCTCTCACAGCTCCCATATTAACAATAATTACAGTTACAGACAACATGTTCAGACAACACGATACAATACAAACAGACAATACAACACAATAAGGCCATGCACAGCACCTCCCAAGATGCTGATCAGTCCGAGCAAGGCCGGCGTTTGCTATAGGCAAACTAGGCAGCCGCCTAGGGCGCCATGAAGAGGGGGCCGCCAAACACCGAAGTGCGTCCATTGATTAACCTTCCCGCACACCAGCAGAGGTCGCCGATGCTGGGTGGGGAGCCGTCTCTCCGATTTGCATTCCTGGGGGGGTGCTGTTGAAACATGTTGCATAGGGCTGCGACGGTACTTATCCTTATCTACAGATCCTTATCTCCACCACAGTCACTGCCCTCCTGACTAGCTTGTCCAGCCTGTATCTCATCCTCCGTGTTGCCAGCCTAGCCCTCAGCTTAGCTCCGGCTCTGCACCCGCGGAACGGCTCTCGAAGCTCTGTTGGGATAGGGCGCATTATTGCCAGTTTAGCAGTCCCTCGTAGTGCCACAAGGGCTGCCGACATAGAGCTGCTAAAACAGACTGCCACTCACCGCGCCATGGCAACCAACTTAGCCAATCTAAGCAAACCAAATCAAATAATGCCAGCGGTGTCCGCCGCTCCTTTGTACAAATTAGTAATGTCATCCTACCCCTCGACCATTCAAACTCCTCTCACTGTCCTCAGCAGGCTTACAACACCCCTCCGGTCAGTCAGACCGAAGTGTTGTAAGAAATGCCCCACCCCCATTTGTAACCTACTCACCCCCTTATAGCATGATGTCATTTCTCCAAAATGTTGCCGGGCTTTTTCGGTCCACACACACCCACCCACCCACCCAAATGCCATGTCTCATCGACATCGATCGATTGACATGCTGCAGCCATCGCCTCACCCTCACACCCGGATCCAATGACACCTTCACCAACCCATACAGACACCAGTTCCTTGTGTGCTCTGCTGATATTAAACTCGCTCCCCCTTCTCTCATTCTTTGTTTTGACAGCCCGGATGAGGACTCGTGTCAGAAGTTTGTGCCATTTATTGGGGTAAGTGGAAAAAAATACACAATGCTCACCCTTCAGGCTTGGGTTGTTACAGCTGATATTAGACACGTATTATTAAGACAGCTTATCGTTATTAAAATGTATTCCATTTATAGAGGGATTCAATTAGTTCGGTGTGCTTATCCTGGAACGTGTGATATTTTAAAGGTGTGGTAAACAAGTGATGTAAAGGGGACTGTTTGGAAATGTTTGTTCATGATCTATTTAAAGCTTCGGTGCTTAAACGCTTCTCTTATTGTCATCTCCTCAGCTGGTGAAAGTAGGGATTGTGGAGCACAATCTCTCCACATCTGGTAAGAGATCCTGCATCCTTATCTACATGGCTTGCTTGTGAACTATTTTAACTGACTCAGATTGCGAAATGCTACTATCTTGCATTTTCCATTTTAAGAGACTAAAGGTTTAAGCGAAACAGCAGTGCGAGGTGTAAACGCCGGTCTGGTCCCAGATTTGACTCACACTCCTTTCCTTGCTCTGTCTCCAGTGGACTCTGATGATGCCATGATAGGGGGCGTCAACATGCTGGGCTCCCCTCCACCACAATCGGTGCCCTATGGGAAGGACTTGACCTGTACCCCACCACCCTCCCCCTCCGTCTCCGCCTCCCTCTCTGGAGCTGGGTAGGTTTGGGAACAATTTAAGCATTGCTTGCTTCAGTCACAGGATTTTCTATGATCACTGATCGAAGTGGAAATATCCTGGTTAATGTCCACTTACCCCTATAACCTACCTTTATAGAAACATTTTAATAGGCATCAATTTGATCTCACATCTCAATAAAAAAGTTGTTTAATATCAAAAAATATATTTAAATATAATTTGTATATTTTCACTTAACAAATGCATGACTGACAGTGACTTGGAATGTATATCTTGTCTGAACCAGCACAAAATACACTATAAGCCTATAATGAACATTGGCTGAATACATTTCACATACAAAGCACGCTCCAGGAAAAATTCAGTCAGGATCGTGCAATTCAAAACTCCTTTGTCCCCTCGCCAAAGATCTCCAGGGTCAGGCGGCGAGGTGATGGGCTTGCAGGTGGACTACTGGACCTGGCACGGCACCGATAAGAAGAGGGAGGGAGAGAAGAGGGATGTGGGCATTAAGAACACCCTGAAGAGCAACTTTCGCTCGCTGCAGGTGTCGCGCATCCCCAACAGCGGGGAGCTCACCCCGCCACCCGGCATGTCCATGACCGTGGTCATGAAAGAGAAGAACAAGAAGGGTCGGTTAAGCTCTGTGCTTCAGTGCTTGCAAACAGTGGACCTAATCCCATACCCCCTCATTCAACTGATGGCCTTGCTAAGTGGTGTAGTGTTTTTATCTCAGCATGTGCAGTTGTGTCTGACCCTTTTAGAATGACATAAGTGTATCTAAGATCCCTGCAATTATCTCTAATCTTGTGCTTGATATAAAGCTCGCGTGATTCCAATAAATTGGGGGTATTGTGTAGTCCAATTGATATACGTTATAATGCATTTATCTCTCTCTCTCTTTGTTTCTCTCTCACTTCTACTGTTTGGGGAAAAAAACAGTGATTTTTTTGAGTAAGAAGCCCAAGGAGAAGGAGGTTGATTCCAAGAGCCAGGTGATCGAGGGGATCAGCAGGCTGATATGTACTGCCAAACACCAGCACACAATGCTGAGAGGTAGGCATCTCTCTTTGTCGGTCTCTCTCTCTCTCTCTCTCTCTCTCTCTCTCTCTCTCTCTCTCTCTCGCTCTCTTTGCCTCTCTCTCACCAAACACACCCGATAGATTTTGCACACACACATACACACACACATACACACACACACACACACACACAAGAGTACCTAAAGTCTGTGACCTTCAACTTACACTCAAATGTAATTCTCTAGATCAGTGGTTCCCAACCCTGGCCCTCAGGGCACGCCTGTCCTGCATGTTTTAGATGTTTCCCTGCTCCAACACACCAGATTTAAATGAAGGGGTCGTTATCCAGCTCTGCAGAAGCCTGCTTGTGACCATTCATTTGAATCAGGTGTGTTGGAGCAGGGAAACATCTAAAACATGCAGGACAGGGGGTCCCGAGGACCAGGGTTTGGAACCACTGCTCTTGATGACACTTGATTATCAGAAAAACAACAGTGCCACCTAGTGATAGAGAAAGACATAAGTACATTTTCTGTTAATTTCACCTATTAGCTATTTGTCATTTCCTATGTCAAAATGTGTGTCTGTCTGTAATCCCCCCTCCGTGTAGTCTCAATCGACGGTGTGGAGTGGAACGATGTCAAGTTTTTCCAGCTAGCTGCCCAGTGGCCCACCCACGTCAAGCACTTTCCCGTGGGGATATTTGGCTACACCAAGCCCATGTGAGATCGAACTGCCACTGCCATCCCAGGGACTGATCCTGATCAATTCAAGTGATAGGACAGTTCTTATACATACAGAGGGAATCTGGGTAGAATTCCATTCCGACATGTTGCTCCCTCAGTCTGTTCTCAACAATCATAACTTGGTAGACATCAGGCAATCTGTAAATTGTGGAGACTGCTATCAACTTACAGTTCAATCATTTATCTTATTTGGAATTATAAGACACCATCCCATCTAATTTGATTTATTTTTAAATCCTGTTTGTGTGATTGTCTACATTGCAAGAAAAACACATCTTAAGAGCACCTTTTAAGTATTAGGGGAGCTAAAAAGAATGAAACATTTCAACTCTTAAATCTCCCAAAACATTTTGTCAAGTTGTCTCCAATTTGGGTGCCCGAGGAGGCATTGAGGAGCAGAAATCTGTCAGCAGAAATGCTGGGAAAAAGGAAGAGAGAGCCCATGTTCAGTTTTGAATTCTCCTGAGGTTTCTCTGAATAAGCAAAAAATTATAATAACAACAAGCCCTAGTCCCTTTCCTGTGGAAATTATCAAATTTAAAACCTGTGTTCTTGGTATTACATGGATGTTGTTGTTAATGTTACTGTTTTAAACACCAGCAAAAAGAGAGGAAAAAAAACTTTTTGTTAAAAAAGTAATGCTGCCTTTTAATTATAATAGTATATATTGTGATTAGAAATAAACAGCCACCAGTAATGGCAGCTTTGTTTGCACTTTGGTTACTTTTTCTATTATTTCTGTGAAATCTGATGTGGTTAAATGTATTGTATATAATGTAAGGGATTGGAAAGAGTGTGTTTGAGTGTGTGTCGAAGTGTATTATATGAAAAGAGGGTATGTAGATGATTACAGAAAAAGGAATTGCTGTGATATTTTCAGAGGCTCCCTTCCTGATTTGAAGTAATGTACTGGCTCTCTTTTTATCTCTGTTTTTGATACACGACTCTTTAGCTAGCATACTTGCCTTTTTTTCATTTACAAGCACAGTGTATGGAAAGTAAGGAACTGTAACCTTTACAGCTGTATAATTACAAGAAACAGACATGCTGAGGAAGGACTTAAGTGAACATGGTGTATTCTGTATGGTATCAAATATTTACACAGGTTTGTTCACTTTCTGTATAAAGGGTTGCCTCTTTAAGTGAGCTGTATGAATTGTGTGGTAACCACTCAAATCCTGTTTGGTCAGTTCTGACTGTATATAAAAAGTGACAGTCTTTCAATTTCAATTAATGAAGTAGATACAAGAGAAGATGATTTTGGTATTAAACAGAAATTCAATTCAAATAAAAATGCTAATATCCGAAAATTGTCTTTAGACTAATCTTATCTAGGGGTCTCAGTGATGTAAAGGGTCCTCTTATATTTAGTTATAATAATAAATGATCAAACTCCAACTTTTACTGACTTTTGCTTGAAGTTACAAAACAAGAAATTGACATTTCAAAAGACAAATAGTCTTTACGTCATTAAAACAATGCCAAGGGCTCTGCAGTTTAGTTCTCAGAGGGGATTTTCCATCTTGGTGCTCTGTTGTTAACTGTTTACTAGTGACTTAAGTGGTTTTATTTTTCTACTTCTTTAATTCTGAAAGACAAATCCCTTTACTAACTAGTGTGCCGTATTCAACAAGGAATTGCTGTATACTGTCCTCTGTAACTGTTTTTATACTGTCTTTTAAGATAGACACACTCCTATGGAAAAACTTGTGAAAAAAGGATTGTCAGATTGATTGACTTGGAATTGCCAGAATACTGGGTGATGTGTGAAAGTTATTGTGATATTATTTGAGCATTTTCTTTCACCTCCAACTATGTGGAAACCGGTTTATATTTTATTTTGCCATTTCTCAATTATTTTAGTTTGTTTCTCTATTTACTTTGCACACAATGTATTGATGTTCAACTACAATTTGTGTTGAAGTTTGGAATATTGTGTGCACTCGTGTATCGTATTCTTATCTGTGCTTGCTTTGAAGGGATACTATGTAGCCCAGTTGTCCATTTCAACCATGGGAAACTATGACTTCTCTTGTAATTTGATATGGTGTTACTTTTCTAGTTTGTTCAGTTATTCATGTTTTCACCAGAGTAGCTGAATAATGTTACAACATTGTTTGTTTCCAGGGGCTTTGACCAGTTCTGTATGGATTAGTAACAGTCAAGGTTCACTGTCTTTCTCTTTATTGTTTTTATTTGGAACGAGAGCTGGTCTTTATTAGTTTTGCGCATTATGTATTTTTTTTCATTAAGTATTTCTGAAACAATATTTTGATCCAATGGAAGGAAGCCTTTACCAGGGGTAACTGGATTGTGAGATAACAATAAAAAGCTTATCAGCTTTTTGAAATATACTTTTTAGAGGTTTTTGCACAATTATTATTGTCATTTGTAATAGTGTTACATTTTTTATGAACCACTAAAGAATACAAGCTCAAACCCCTTTTGCTTTTTATCTGTTATGTTTCATATCAATTGTATGTCTATTGGCTAACAATGTTTCGTTTTATATGAATCCCACTTCAAATAAATTACTACTTTAAATGCTTACTAAATACATCACATTATACAGGACATTAATACATGCTTCACAAACAGTTAATGAACATTTGATTGTTATATACAAGTTTTAACAGGTACTTGCATCTTTTGCTTAAAAAAAATTACATTTAACTATTTAAATATGATGCATATAGTTAAATGACAATTTGTAAAGATGTTGTAGTCCCTATAGTAAAGTTATGGATTTTAATAAATACTTAAAAGTTTAATTTAATTTCAGTGGGAACACCATTTCTTTGTCAGAGGTTCATCTTTTCATTTTTATATGCTCCTTTTATTATTCTAATACTTTTCAAAGAGTTGACCTCTTTTTTTAAAGGAATTCCATTTGGAAATAGGATTTTGGAGAGTTTAAAATGTAAGTGAAAACAAGGATATTAAAGCAGTGTGTTCTATCCTACAACTGAGTCAGAAAAGTCATTTTAGACCAAGAATATCCTATGTCAAATGCTACTGTTAATTTTAACACCCGCACAGCTCAGCTTCTGTAGTTACAGTTTTAGTAGTTAAATTGACCTTGTAGCCTAAGTGAAGTGTCCTATCACCAGCAGATGGCAGTGGTACGAATCTAAGTCTTGGAAACAGTCGTCATGATCTGCATGAGGCAGGCCAGGCTACCTTTGTCATGCCTTCTGTTTATGCTTGCTGCAAATTATGTTACAGTTTGGGATCCATACGGCCAGATGACTAAAAATGACTGTGTTGTAGTGCATAATGCAAATAATGATGTATTTGCCACCCGACCCTAGTTTAGCTGGACTAAATTGCAACGAAATGCATCTTAATTAAAGGACAACGAATACATGAATGGCTCAATGAGGCTTTACATATTTATACATAAACCAAGTAGCTTGCTGCCCAAAGTCTATAGAAAGGGGTACAGAGAGACATCACAAGACACCCAATGAAGTGAACAGCCACGCCCGAATACGTCATCGTAAATGATCGCTGGGAATTGTGGGATTACATAGCTTGTTATCAACCACGGAGGACATATTGCATTTAAAGAGATCACTGTCGTTGACCAACCTTTTTATAACAATATTCTAACTGGTAAAGTCATTCTGACATGACATTTATGTACAGTCAATTTATTTTTTCATCCGTCGCACGCGATGACAAAGTGTGGCTCTGAATGAGTCCTGGAAATACTCCCACCCGTTGACGCTGTATTTTTTTTTTTTAGTATTGCTGGGCTTGCCGCGGTTTGCTGTATCAGCTGTAAACAGCTGTGAGTGCTGAGCCGAGCTAGTACTGTACGTCGAGGCTCAAAGTTACAGTATCTATCTGCAGAGGGACGATTTGTGTGGGTATGTATCTCAACATCATTAATCGTTTAACATCAAAAATTTATTTGGCTACGGTGTAGTAAATATTATTTTCGTTCAAGTTGAGTGAAATTGCTGGATGGTTTTGCTCGCTAGCTTATTAGCATAGCCATAGTTATCCATAATAACGTTTGCAATATAGCTAGTCTACATTTGCTACGCTTGCTAGTCATGATGTGCCGATGTGTTGTTATGCTCCACATTGCCTCCATAACAGATAACGAAATTTGAACAATACGTTGTGTCGAGAGAGCGATTTTGGAATCAAAGTGTTTTTTGATGACATATAGCTAGCAAGCTACTGTAGTACATTCAGAAGGCCCATTCTAGTAAAGGACCTGGGGATGCTAGTTTTACATTGCCCTAGTTTAGCAAAGAAAATGTAAATTGAATCTCGAAATGCACACGTAGTGACCTATGGACCCGAGACATCCCATAATATTTAACTAGGACGGACTAAGATAAGAGATTAACCTGGTCACGTCGTTACATTTTTACCAAGTGCTAAGGTAGGAATAGAACAAAATGCACACACGCACTTACAAATAGTGTAGCCAATGACGGTGGTGACTGAAATATTAGGTACAGTAGGCGTTTGTAGAACTGTTAATCTGCTTTCTTTATGTTTTTACATCAGTGCCGAGATGCAATGAGGCTATTACATCTCTATAACCTTGAAAGTTTGCATCTCTGAATGACTATTGTTTAGGAGCTGGAGTGACATATTCACAGACAGTGATGACTTGCTCTTACAAGTCACTCCCAAAGTAAACTGTTAGTAATCTTTTGGAAAACAACATTGAGCTGGCAGTGCTGACACATGACTGCTTGCTAGCAACCCAGTGATGGACCGTGTCAGATCATTGGACAAATCAGACAACTACTTTGGATTAAATGGACCAAATGGCCTCTTTAGATGGCATGGTGTCAAGTGATGCAGCGTGAACAGACATCCATGATATGTGATTCTTTGATAAGCACCTCACTTTTTCCTACTTATCTTACTATCTGTTATTCCTAAAACATTTTATAGAATGGTTGATTATAAAATTGTCTATAAACTAGTATTAGTACTAATAATACTGAATTTGTCTCCAGTTGAAGGATTAGCATGTCCTTAAAAGTGAGCACTGAGAACCATCCCTGGAAACTACAGGAAGGGGAATATAAATGGACCAAGGAATACATCATTCATTCTCTATAACTCTTTTCTTTACCATAAGTGCCCTTCTTGAAATGCTTAATGTTGCATTTTGAAAGAAACAGAACACAGGCCAAATCTGTGGGATTATTGTGCTTCCTTATTGAATTAAGCCTTCCTGTTAATCAATATTGTTGTACTGCATTGACGTGGAGGTCTCGTCTTTATTACGGCAACAGTGTTGATGCACAAGGCAAAATATGAATGACTAATATAGCAGTATATCATTTGTAAGGTTGTTTAAAAAATGGCCTTCATAGTGCTACAGTGACATTTTACTTCCGTGCTAGCCTAACAGATCTTGTCCTAAGGTTTTATGTGACATTTGGTCTAAATCCATAATTAAATTCCAATTGAATCATGTGATATTGCAGCCTGCCTGTAAAATGGAAGAGGACAATAGTAGAATAGCTATTTTATACAGTAACGAAACAAACATTTAAGAATAATTTAACCTGTATTTTTTTACAGGTTTGATGTAGCCTAGGCCTGTACACTAGTCTATTTAAATGTCTAAACAATCTGGCAATAACCTAATAATTAATGCTCTTTGCTGCACGTTTAAGTGGATGTTTGTCCCCATGGATGTTTTGTGGTGTAGTGTTTTACGTTACCTTTTACAACCTGAATTAGCATCACAGAAACGCACCATCATGCAGATTGAAATGAAAATAGTGAACAAGTTAGATAAGGTCCATGGAACCATTATATCTATTTGTAATGCCGGACTCATCATTTGTGAATGCCAACAAGCCAGACATTTCATTAGCAAGGCCGCCAGTAAAGCCAGAAGAGAGCCAATTATCTTGAGCAGAACTCTCCTTTGTGCCAGTCGGCCTCCCTTGTCTTTTTATATGAGGCACATTGTGGCATTTGAACTGCACACTGACTCACCTCTATGACTCACCAGTGTCAAGTTTGTTGGAACTGTCTTTCTGGAAAGCAATTATACCAAAATACATTATACCAGAACAGCTGTTTTAAACCCTTGGTTTCTGTAGGCCTCTGTTTAACCCGGAGCAAAGAGGCTAAAAGTAATATGTAGTGTTTACGTAACATATTATTATTATTACACAGCATCTACTATAAGAGTGAATAGTCTATTCAGTTAGCTGAAAAATACACATTAAAAAGCAATTTCAGAGCTTGTTACATGTTTTAGTGAACTGTCATTTCCTACACCACATTTACAGACAGTGCTTAGCATTTCATACGACTGAAGACAATGAGGCCCAGTAACCCACACACTAAAGCATTTACCCTACAGAGAACAAGTATTCTGTTGAGTTTGGATTACTGAGGTTAATGTATTCCATGTCCATGCTAAGGTTCAACTAGCAATTACTAAATAAGTAGCATAGGCAATACAGTATCTAGCTTCTTACTTGCTATCTAGCTTGGCCACTGCCTTCAACTTCAGTAGACTGAAGACAACTTAACTTATCAAACAATATTTTGGCATTGATTGATTTATGATTTAGCATGCTATTTGGTAAATCAGTGTGAACATGTGTTCTCATCAAAATGTTTGAAGCGATTCATTGTTCTGGTTTAGTCCATGCTATCCTTTTTCTCTTTTTAAACGACCAAACAAACCAATTTTCCAGCCAACACGCCTATATTTCACCTCTCCTACTGCTTTCACCAGTGTCTCATTTCCTGCCTTTCCTAAATCACATTCATCACCAGCAATCCTTCCATCCTCCACAAAGTCAGAATAGAGTCTGAAAATATGGCCTATAAAACACTGTAGTAGCTGTCATCAGATAAAAGATGGCTCTTTTGGAGCCTGTAATTCCATCTCGTGATTGAACTAAAGGGAATAGGATGTAGACAGACTGGTTGAGGAACAGAATGTAATGTTTTCAGCTTGCCATGCTCTCATGCAAATATCAGCGCTTTGCTAAGCAGTTTTGTTTTGTTTTACAACATTACAACTTTTGCTTTCTCCTCCAAATGATCTACCAAGGTCATCATCATGTTAGGTAAAGGCATAGCCAAGATTCTGCAAATTTGTCTTTATCGGTCAACCTGGGGTTGTGCTAGAACATCAGCTAACTGATGTTCTAGAAAAGTCCATCATTGTCCCCTGAAGTCATCAGTTTCTTTCGTAAGAGTTTTAATTCATACGTACAGTAGTCTGACAATTTGTGTGCAAACTAGGCCTCCATTTTAATTTCTTCCATTTGTTACTTTTATGTTTATTTAAAGGGAAAGGATTAAACCTAGGCTCGTCAACCCGTTTCAAAGCTTGCTGAAAAAGCTTGTTTTGAGCCTCAGTCAGGAAAGGAATGTCATTCAGTTCTGTACCATTCTGTGCAAGCCAGAACCTTTGTGTATTGTCTTTGTACTGTATGTCCATCTGTTGGTGTAGTGCCTGAGTAGTTTACATTAAGTGTGTGTGTGTTTATTCAGGTGAAATTAAAGGCTACTTTGGCCTAGTGCACAAGTAGTTATTTTTGTATTTCATTGGCTTTCAAATGCAATTTTTGTAGTTCCCTACGCTTATAAAGTAGAGGGCACTCAACCTAATTACAGATATTCAACATGAAGGGCTTCTCTCTTTTATGAGAATATCCATGGGGGTATTTTCCTGCAGTTAGCTTAGCCTAAATCATCAACAACAAAATACAGAGGACTTATCATTATCTCAGGGGCTAACTTTCAGCTAAGTGCTTGAAGCTGAACTCATTTTCTGCTTGCTATACCCTAGTGCAAGCATAATCATGTGATGGTCTTGTGAAGGAGGAGAGAGCAGGAGTGTTTTGATTGGTTCTCGTCTAGCTTTGTCCACTGTTTGAAGAATGGACAGTTTACATGTGGGGTCTAGATTGAACTACCACTACAGTATGTTAAGAACATTTTTTGTATTTTAGGTTTAAGAACTGTATTTTACCGATTGTTTATACGTACATCCATTTAATGACCTGAAAGTGAAGGTATTGGGGAAGCTTAATGTTTCATTTAATTGCTTATTTTGTGGTGGTGGTGCTAGAGACTTTAATATGTTGGACTGGTAAGACAATAAGAGCATTTTAGTCAGGTTTACGTTGGAACTGTTTTGTCTGTGATCTTTCTATTGTGTAAATAATTAAAAAATAAGAACTTTTGTGCATTTGAGTTGTTCAATTAACTGTTATTTTACGTGTCAGAACGTTTCTATGCTAAATCGTTAAGTTTTACACAACCATGGGCATGTGAAAACCATGGTCAAATTCTGAACTTCTTCATTTGATCAACTGATGAGTAAAGAATCTGTCTTTGTTTTATGTCAGTTTTTTTACCCTTGTTACTGAAAGCTTCGCCTGTCCTTCTCTCCCCCCACCCTCCACAGTCTAGGGGTGTAGGCCAAGGACATGTCCACCATGGTGTACCCCAGAGAGGAGCGTCTGGAGAAGCTCTCCCAGGAGGAGATCATCTCCAGCACCAAGCTGGTGATCCAGGGCCTGGAGGCCCTGAAGAGCGAGCACAACTCCATCCTTCACAGCCTGCTGGAGACCATCCGTTGCCTGAAGAAGGATGAAGAGGCCAACCTGGTTCATGAGAAGTCCAGCCTGCTACGAAAGTCAGTGGAGATGATTGAGCTTGGCCTTGGCGAGGCACAGGTAACACTGTAGATGGATGAATCCGAGACTGGGCTAACCCTAACTCATGTAGAATTGAGTATGGTTAGAAGTGTAATTAATCCACATGGAAAATCTTCCTATAGAATACTTTTCTGACTCGGTAACCTAAGTTAAATGGAGCCCGTTTGGATGAATGTTGATGATTTATTGCGCAAGTTTGAAATACATTTCACAAATAGCAATTAACCATTAATTTCTGCAATAGGTCTTATTGGTTAAAGAAAAAGTAAATATATTAGCCTAGTTATCTTCTCCTGCTCACTGTCTCACTGTCCAGGTGATGATGGCACTATCAGCCCACCTGAACGCAGTGGAGTCTGAGAAGCAGAAGCTGCGCGCCCAGGTGCGGCGCCTGTGCCAGGAGAACCAGTGGCTGCGGGACGAGCTGGCTGGCACCCAGCAGAAGCTACAGAAAAGCGAGCAGAGCGTGGCCCAGCTGGAGGAGGAGAAGAAGCACCTGGAGTTCATGAACCAGATGAAGAAGTACGACGAAGACGTGTCCCCCACTGTGAGTTGTCCTAGCACCTGATCCAGCTGATGCCAGGGGGGCGGCTCAACGTAACAAAGATAAACAAGGATGTCATCACATTATTGTCATTGACAGTACCGGCTTACTTTCAGCACTGATGTTATGCAAGGCTTAGGCAAGTTATCTCTGGTTAAAACTAGTTGACGTTATTTGCTACGTATAACATTTGGCTAGCTATTCACTAGCTAGAAAGTTAGGACACTGCCCTGTCAGGGACAGGGTAATGCTAGTAAATAAACTAATAAACGTAGGTTTACATGTCAGTGCCTATCCAGATTAGTTAAATAAATTGAAGGTAAAATAATGTAGCTAATCTAACCCTGCGGTGCATCAACAATGCTGGTCTTGCCAAGCATTGGATATCCACGATTCAGGATACGATTTGCCATGATTCAGGATAACAACATCTTGGAGTCTTGGATGTTATCTTGAATCGTGAATGACCGTGAGATGAAGCTTCTCCCTCTTGCATTGAGATCTGTAAATTCTCGCCTCCAATTTAAGTTTGTCATCCACCATATCTACTTTTATGTATCCCTCCATTCATTGCATAATGAAGTCCCTTTTGAAAGCTAAAACTCTACTCAGCCGCGATAGCTTGTCCGAGTTAGCAACAGTAACTTAGGGGGGCGGGGCTTAGCGGTAGGTCAATTTGCAAATGGAACCTCTCAGTTAATCTTGCCATTTCCAAAGGGCATTATCAATACGTGAATACCAACATGCCTTTCGACACAGTTACATAGAAATGGATGAATATAAGCAATCAGAGCAATGAAATGTAATCTTGCTTGGGAAGAGACTTCAAGTCTGTCTGGTTAAGAAGGAATGATATGATGAATATAGATGATCATACACTGTCAGTACAATTTTTTTTAACCCCAATGCAATATTGTGGTCCTTTGAGGGCAAACCAAAATGTTTAGTTTGAAGCAGCTAGAAGAGTGTTTATGAATGGGACTCAACACGACTCAACACGACCACAGAGTCCATTTTAGTACTGTAAGCATGAGAAGTACGTGTTGCTGCCTACAATAGCATGCTTACAGAACACAGTGTCCTTAGTTGTAACAAAGTTTGTGTGATTACAGTATGACAGAGGATATCCTTGATAATCAATCTCATCTATAAAACATCTTGTGTGGAACCACAAAAAAATGTCTATCTTCGTTATTTTACTTGTTACAGGAGGAAAAAGATGGAGAGCCTCCTAAAGACACACTGGATGACCTCTTCCCCAATGACGAGGAAGAGAACAGCCAAGGCAGTAAGTAGACTGCTCCACATCCACCTTTCTATATCTATATCATTATATCACTCTCTGTAAATGTTCCATGCAAATTGCCCCGCCATCAATTTAGGAATAAGTTTCCCTTATCTGCAAAACTGCTCGATTGCCAAATGTCCTTTCACGAGTCTGAACTGTACAGCAGTTTCTTAAAACAAGTGGATGTTCCCTGTCCCACAGTGCATCACCAGCATAATAGTGCTGCAGTGGCCGCAGCCCAGCAGGGGGGCTACGAGATCCCGGCCCGCCTTAGGACACTCCACAACCTGGTGATCCAGTATGCCTCCCAGGGGAGGTATGAGGTGGCCGTGCCCCTCTGCAAACAGGCCCTGGAGGATTTGGAGAAGACCTCTGGACATGACCACCCGGATGTGGCCACCATGCTCAACATCCTTGCCCTCGTCTACAGGTTGGTGTGTGGGGGCAGAATGGGTAAAATGGGGTTTTGTGTTGTACATCTGCACATCATGAAAGCTCATATTGGATTGGCATAGATTTTACTAACCATTAACAGGCCATGATATGTTACTTGTGTCTTGGGTTGTTTGAGCTGAAATATAATCACAAGTTTGTTTTTTGTTTTTCATTTTCAGAGACCAGAACAAATACAAGGAGGCCGCTCACCTACTCAATGATGCTCTGTCCATCCGTGAAAAAACCCTGGGCAAAGACCATCCTGCGGTAAGGCATGGCACTCAACTGCAACAGCGATATCTTATAGTCATAGTATCCACTGGATGATTTGTGAGATGGCACTCTTTGAGTTGGAAATGATTTCTGAAGTTCTTTCAAGTCTAGTTAGTCACCGGGTGTTTCTTCCTTATTTTTCTTTCCTTTGGCAAGGCACGCCTATATTCTCTCTCATACATATTCTTTATTATTTTCCCACCCTAACTCGACTCTCAATTTTTGCACTATATAGACAATGTCGGTGTCAAAATGTTTGTCTTGGTCCCGATTGCATTGCTTGTATCCACGCGAACATTCCATTTGACGTTTTAGGCATAATTTAAGTTTTAGAAAGAAAAGGGAAGCTAACTAGCTAGCTACAGTCACAAACGTCATTATGTATAGTAGAACATTATTAGCTTGCTAACTTCTGGCCGATAGCTAGCTACCTAAGACAACTGCAGAAACACCACAGGCAAAGGCCAGGGCGATAACATGTAGCTAGGTGTGATGTTTCTAGGCGGTGATATCAACACAGTGTATTTTTGTACGCCCTTCAACTGGTTAGCTCCTATGATTCCTAAACATCGGTAGTCTAGTAGTTAACAACTTAGCTGTAAAACGTACTTACCGGTCCCGGGGTCAGGTTTGCATCTTAGTCAGCTTTGTTTTCCCTGTATTTGCACTGTTGAGCTAGTATTTGAGGTGGAACTGATTATTCTTCAAGCAATTAACAACAAGAGTGGTATCAAATGATGATCATAAGTCTTGTAGAGCAATCAATGCCATTCAATATCCAAACAATTAGAGTAGATAAGTGCAAGGCGGTTTTCCCTACTTACAGCGTGGATAGCCGGTCACATCACATGACCCCCTAGCCTTCAGGGATGTTGTTACTGACACATAATGATCACTTCTAGTAAACTTGTTTTATTAGCTATATTAGCTTAGGTAGATACTGCCAGTGACAACGTTGTTAGAAATAGGTTAGGAACATTTTTACACAGGATTGCCAAATGTCTTCGTTTTGATGCAACTTTTTCATGTGAGGCTGCAACATAGACTAGACCATTCCCTCTTGCACTAAGGGAATAGAATGAAACAGAACCCTGTTTCATTCTACACTTCACTCTTAGTATTTTGAAGTTTTAATGAGCAGCAACAAGTGTAAATGAGCAGCAACAAATGTATGCTTTTAATCTAAGTATGCCTACTTATTAGTAGTAGTATATTTAAAATAAACAGAAATATCAGTTGTAAAATGTCAGAAAAAAACGGACCCATCTGCAACTGACACAAACACACTCGACAATTTCACCGGAAACAGTTTTTTCAAATCGGCCCAAAACATTTACTCTGGCCTGTCCCCCAGGTTGCGGCCACATTGAACAATCTGGCCGTTTTGTATGGGAAGAGGGGGAAGTACAAGGAGGCTGAACCCCTTTGTAAGAGAGCTCTGGAGATCAGAGAGAAGGTAGGTCATCCACAGGTTCCAGGTTAGTAAAAATATGAAGAGTAAAAGATAAGCTTGTCCTACAAATTGTGTGAATATTAACTTGAAACCAGTGACACATTCAAACTAATATTTGGCTAACATACAGTATAAGGGAAAGAAATACATAAATGGGGAAACATTAGATTCTACACTAAATATGAACACAGATTACAATTAAAGCAGGTGCGTTTTTGTAAAGCAAATCATTTATTGTGCTCCCTGTCGCGTCAAGGTACTCGGTAAGGATCACCCAGATGTGGCCAAGCAGCTTAACAACCTGGCCCTGCTGTGCCAGAACCAGGGCAAGTACGAGGAGGTGGAGTACTACTATTGTCGCGCCCTGGAGATCTACGAGCGAAGGCTAGGACCCGATGACCCCAATGTTGCCAAGACCAAGAACAATCTGGTAAGGGCCCTGACTAATATGATTCCATGATGGTGCCACATACTTGAAGGTTTACGTCATTTGATCTGCAATCATTTTTATTAAGGCTGAGGTCTTGCTCAAAATGTTAAAAAGCCTGCTACTGTATTTGACCCTTTACTGTCTAAAACTGTCCTGTTTTAAAGTCATGTTACGGATCGTTGCTGTTTAGTCTCAATTGGAAAATACCTGGAGCCTCATGTATAAAGTATTGCGCAGCTTTCATACCAGAAGATGGCGTACGGCCAAAACTTGAAAAGTACCTACGCACAGAAATATTCACATGTATAAAACCGGTCGTACGCCAGATCCTGCGCACCTTTCCTTTATAAATCACAATCAACGTGAGATTGACCGCACGTGAACGAGCCACTGACCCCGCCTTGCCTCCTCCCATAAATTAATATGCAGATGGGCTATAAATGCGCTCCCGAGGTCATTTCTTTGTCTGAATTACCGTATTTCTACGAATAAACGCCTTCCTCGAAGAAACACCGGACCAAAAATGAACGTTAAACGCCGCAGCGTTTATTCGAAGAAATACGGGGACTGTGAGATCGAGGTTCTGACAACAGAGGTGGAGGCGAGAAAATGTGTCCTGTTTGGCGGCCTGTCATCAGATATTAGTGACAAAAGAAAGTCGGCAGAGTGGAAAACTGTCACTATTTGCGCTGTTTCTTGTTTTTAACGTGCAGCACTTTGAGATTTAGCTAAATGTAAAGTGCATAGAACCGGACCATGGCAGAAATTAAGAAGAAATGGTCCGATATAAAACTTTAAATAAAGAAACGAGTGGTGGCGCATCGTAACAGCATGGCAGCTATAGGGTTAGTGTGACATGCATTTCCTGAGTGATTTTGTCGTTTGTTTGACAGCCTCAGGTTTAACAGAAGTAATTAAGTGGTGGCGGTATAAACAGAAGGCTATATAGCATTTCCCGTTTTGGGTTTTGGCATTTTGATGTGATTATCCACATTAATGATCAAACTTTTATTTTAATGTTTTTTGAATAGTCAACCTCATAAACGTACTAGTGGAAACTTTATTTTGTAATGTTTGGTGAGTCTCAGCACTTTTCAGTTAGAATTCGCACAGATGCAGACAAGACTTTGCGTACGGTCTGCACATTCTCACGTCTGCTCAAAAGTTTCCGTGAAGGCCCGCACATTCTCACGTCAAGTACATCTTTATACATCACAAAGTGTGTGTGAAAACCAGCATACGCAAGCTTTTTGTGCGTACGCAACGTTTATACATGAGGCCCCTGGTCACATGATTTATTTATTATGAGTTGAAACAGTGGGTGGCCACCAAACTCTCCATTTGTGTCTCCAGGCTTCATGTTACCTAAAGCAGGGGAAATACAAGGAGGCAGAGATCCTGTACAAAGAAATCCTCACCCGTGCTCACGAGAAGGAGTTTGGATCTGTGGATGGTGAGCAAACGAGTCCCAAACTAGAAAGAGCCACAACAAATACATGGGGATAAGCCTTTGCCTCGCCCTCCCCCAACACACACACCTCATACCGACCAATCTCTATCCAATGTCTTTCACCTCGCATTACTGGAGATACCTTCTAGAATGGACTGATAGTTCTCAATGACTAAATGTCAATTCCATTCATATTAAAGACAAATGGGTATAATCTAATATGAACCTGTATTTAGGAACACCAACAGGCCACTGCAGTTACTTACACTGCATGATTCTAGAGTGCACTGTACTACAATAGGGTTGTTGTTTGTTAGTGAGCCTAACTCTCTGGCTAGTTGAGCCAATTTACCTAGGGCTATGTGTAAGGTCCAAACTTATATGTGTATGGATGATTTCGATTAATGGTTCATGGTTAGCGACATTGAAACCATTTCATGATCAACTAATCACATTGACAATTTACTGCAGGCATGATTTATGCTCAATATTCTATGCAGTCTAAGGGTTTGAGGCAGATCCTCTGAAGTTGAATCATTCAAGATCAGTAATCCCAATTGTTCCTTATCACAATGTGACCCTCTATTGAATGTAGTAGGAACTTAACTGGTTTTCTATTTTGTGAGTATCTGCAAACAGTTATTTTGATGTGAATGGTTAAACCCTCCCATCTTTAAGTTGTAATTACCTTAGTGCCACAGGTTTCAAGGGCCTCAGTGTACGTATGTATGTCTGTTAAAATGTAAGTATGGTACAACAAGGTGAGTGAAAGGTTGGAAAATATTTTATAAAGAATATACAGTTAAAAAGGACAAAATGCACCTTTGCTGTAACACTTTCTTTGGAGGTACTCATTTTATGAACTGCTTTTAACTTGTGGCAGTAAAGAATGTGAAAAGACACTAGTCTCGGTCGAAACAAGTAGTTTCTTGTATTCTTCATTGTCTATACACTTTAATCCACATCTATTTTTGCTGTCTTGTTTTTTACTTTTTCAAATGTTTATTTTAATTTTTGTGGGCACATGCTATTTTGTGTCAATAATTGGTAGGTTTACTTGTGTCCTCTTCAATCGTCATCAAATTTGTCTTTATTTCAAAAAGCTCCCTGTGGTAACGCTTACCATAATAATATCTACTGAACACTGTCACAAAGATGACATTGCTTGAGAGCCTATTATTAATATTACCATTATTACCAATGTTTGCCAATGACATCTGACATGATACTCTTTTCCTATTATAGACAATAAAGCTGTGTCCATTGTCATACAAAATGTTTTCATAAGCTGTCATATCAAGTCATGATATGGACAGTGTTACACAGATATTATGCCAAGCCATGTTACTTTTATTCTTTCTTGTTTGTTCGTCTTAATTTGATCATAATTCTTTTCCTCTATTTAATGTGTGTCCTGTAATCACATGTTTTTTAATGTAATGTTTGTGAACACTTTTCTCATGCTTTACTATTAATGACAGCATCTTTGCCTTGATTTGTTTTTTTCTCCTATATTGTTCTTTTATAAAACTTTTTTAACTCGTAAAAAAACATTTGTTTGTCTTTTTACATGTGCCTTGGAAGTCTTCTTTTATTTTTTCCAATCTCCATGCATTTCCACCTCCATTTTTTTTCCAATAAATGTGTTGCTGAGGCAAAATCTGTGCTTTGTCTCCCTGTTGTATTTTTTACCAATTGGACGACAAAATAATAGTGGTGGTCAACATCCAAAATAGTGGAATCAACTTCCAGTTAATTCAATTTTAAATTAATTTAATTTTTAGATAATCCTTCTTTTACACACATTTAAATGTAAATGTGATTTCCTTCTAGGGGTCTTCTGTTTTGAATACTTTTTCTTATTATGAGTATTTTTGTACTTGAATAAAAAATATTTTGATGTTTTTCAGCCTGTAGCATACCTCTTTCTGTCTTCCTCTGTCTCTGCAGCTGAGAACAAGCCTATCTGGATGCATGCCGAGGAGAGGGAGGAAAGCAAAGTAAGTTGTTTGTGTGCATGTTCATATGTGTTAAAGTTTTATGTCAATAAAATGTACGTTTTTACAGTTTATATGACGATATTTAGATTTTTTTCTTTTAAGCTACCCTGCCTCTCCTTAAACTTGATGTTTCTTCCAACCCTTTCACCCAGGGCAAAGATGGCACTCCCTATGGAGAATATGGTGGCTGGTACAAAGCATGCAAGGTGAACAGGTGAGAAGATCTGTATTATCTGAGTTTGACAACTTTAATTTTCCCTGAAATGGCTATCATGCTATTGTAAATGTTATTTAGTGTTTACTCTGGAGTATAGCTAGACTTAATTGCATCAATACAAAACACCTTTTCACAATCTGAACCCCAAAATAGTGACATCACAAAAGTTATAGAAATGTGCATAATAATGCAGTATAAACTCAAACATGTAAGCATATTAAAAGCATACCACATATGAAACTTTGTAAGAGCTTACACCAGTTCTGATTCATCTTTAGCTCCTTTGATATACGGTCATTCTATTTTCTGAACAATGTGGCTATGTTATGAAGGGGCTTGTTGTGTAGCGATGGTTCAAGACTGTAGTTGTGACAGAGGACTCCCTTCATCGCATGTGTATGTCTGTCCCAGCCCTACAGTGAATACCACACTGCGTAACCTTGGAGCTCTATACCGCCGGCAAGGCAAGACGGAAGCTGCAGAGACCCTGGAGGAATGTGCCTTGAGGTCCCGAAAACAGGTCAGCTACAGCTAGATGTTTGATACAACAGTACCATCATTAAATTTTGTGTCCTATTACCTTAATTCCAGAGTTCGCCATTAAGCACTCCACCTGTGTGTGCATTCTTGCTTTTAGGGTACAGGGACATATTCACAAGCCACTTTTCTGTATGAATAAATATTGTGTGTGTGTATGCGTGTTGGTTTTTTAGGGGGCGATGGAGCCTATGAGGGATGGTGACAGGAGGAGGAGCAGGGAGAGTCTGAGCAGTGTCAAGTACGAGTGTGCCTCTGATACAGGGGAGGACGGCAGTGTGGACTGGAATGGGGTGAGCGCAGTCCTATTTTTCCCTTTGAACAAGTATGTACAGTAATGTCATGTTCTGTCATTTCCCTTTGGGAAAAAGGATACGCCAAAGAATTGCCTGATCTATTCATAGGGTACATGTGATACATTCCTTAGTTACAGGATGGGATACATTCCCATTGCTGTTTAGATCAAGTATCAATTGCGCTGTTAAGTTCACATTGGTGGGCACAAATATATACAAAGTCAAAAAACGTCATCACGTATTATCATTTGAGTTTTTAGGATATTCTTATGTTAGGTTACATTCTTATGTAAGATAAGTCTTATGCCTTATTCTATTATTCTACTGTGTTGCCCGCAGTATGCCGTGAGTAGGCTGTACCTAAGTGTCGGTAGCTAGTTCTTTGAACTGTGTGAAGGGGCTGCTACGGTGTGCATGAAGGCCGAAATATGCTTCTGCGTCTCCGTTTGCGGATGGGCGGGCGCACGGATACGCACGGATACGGACGGATACGGACGGATAGACTGCGTTCAGGGTTCTCCGTAGGTTGTGGGTGCTGATTTACATGTACTGTTTAGCTGGAATATGAATTGTAAAAACGTACAGCAATGGCGGTCAAAGGATTCTGTTTGTCCTGTTTATCACGGCTACCCCGCCCCTGACGCAAGCAGTTCTTAATACTGACCAATCACAGCCAAGGGGGTCTCCGTAGCTCTCCGAAATTACGACGGATAGTTAGAAAATTGAGGAGGTGCACGTCAAGCTCTCCGAGGGCTGACGGAGAGCCCGTAGAGGGCGTTCCACGGAGATGAGGGCGTTCCACGGAGATGAGGGCGTTCCACGGAGATGAGGGCGTTCCACGGAGATGAGGGCGTTCCCATGTGTCAGTTTTTCGAAAAACGCAGAAGCATATATCGGCCTTGAGTCATTGAGTTGTACTGATGCCATAGTTTACAGATCATTAGCATATTGTGTGTCTCTTTATACCACTTTGTCTATGTGAGACACAGTGGCACACAAGTACACATTTTGACTGTGTACTTTTCCATGTACCACCCCAGTGTTTAGTTAATTTTGATTGGAAACACATTTTAAATCATACCTAATTTAATTTGTGTAGCCCTTTTACAAGCAATGTGACAGCAAGCAGTGACAGCAAGCAGTGACATCATTAAATGTCCTGCCTGACCAGTCACACTGTTTTCACTTGATTTGTCCATAACAATTCTAGAGACTAAGACCAACACAGATTTGAGACACTGACTCAATGAATTTACCGTAATTGACTGTTTGTTTTACCATTCCAACAATAATGTATACATACCAACTGTATACATTAGTTCTGTAAACATCCAATCAGTTAAAACTTTTGGATCCTGTTTTATAGCTCTTAACTCTCAAGGCTTTTAGGTGGGTGTTTAACCTTTTGTCTTTCTCTCTTGATCACTGTATATTTCTGTTTTTCTCTCCCTGTATTTTTCCTCTCCCCCTTTTCTATTTCCAATAGGCTTAAATCAACGGGATGAGGGATGACCTTCCTCACAACTTGTTCTCACTTTCTCCACAAAATCAAATCCCGACGACTAAATCAAAATGGATGCTTCTGGTGTGATTCAGTGTGAAACACCTTTCCGTCTGGTAGAGGGCGCCTTCTTCCCACTTGAAATTCTGTCTAAAAAAAGATTGTCTGAAAAAGAAAAGACTAAATATGTGTATCTTTTCTGCTTCGTCCTCCTCTATTTCTTCACTACTCTTCGTCATCATGTGCTTTTCTCTTTATTCCCCATTTTTCGCCACTAAGCCGTTTCTCTTGCAGCTTTTTCTCCACTCTCATTTCTCTTGTCATCCTCTCCTTTTCTGCATCTTTCCCTGTTTTCTGTATACTGATATCGCTTCCTGTGTCCCTAACTTTATTTTGATGTCTAATGTGGTAGTACAAACCCAACACACAGGTTTAGTGAAAATAACACAATTAGCTTTTGGACTGTGCCACTTAAAACCAATGGTTGAATTGAGAAGAAAAATCAAAGAATTGTACTTGTTTTCACGTGTGCAAACTCTCTGCCCTGCCTTTCCTGACTCATTTGCATATTGTATACATTATGATTCCATTGCAAATGCTCCAGATGTTTCCAGAAGCACACTCTGGTCACTGGTCACCATGGTTAAAATGATGTCTGCTGCTCTAGAACCACGATTTAATTTAAGCCTTTGTTTTTGCACAGTCCGTTTATTGTCCAGGCTTTTAACCAGGGATAATGTACCTACATTTTTAGTTTTTAGTTTTTTCAATTGCTTCTTATCTTTGATTCATAGTCTACAGTTAGCAAAACAGCTGTGTTTACCAGCATAGCTTTAAGAATGAGGCATGGTCATTATTCTATTACTGTAGCTGACCAGTCAGTTTTGACATACAGATTTTGATATAAAAATCTGCAAGTTAGTCAATCTGTTGTACATGTCTGATAGCACGAGAAGCATAAGAAATATATATGATGACACAATTTTAGTGGTCCCATCTGTTATGTTTACACATTAATTGCCTGTTTGTTATAGTAGGTCCTAAGTTTAGTCTGTAGTTTAGGTTTCAATTCCTATTTGTCGCCTATTTTATATATCTTTTTTTATTGTCTTTAATATACAGGGTAGTACTCATTTTGTATCTTTGCAATGTCCCCGTGAGCTATCACTTTCTTTATTGTCACACAACAAAAGGAACATGGACATGTTGGAATCAGTGCCTGAATATAATTTAGACTTTGATTTGTGGTATAAATTGTTGTACCAACAGGCTTTAATTCAGCCATCTCTGTTATAGGCAACATAAGTTGTTTTATGTATCACAAGACTCACAAACACGGAAATGTCATGTGATTTCGTATTGAGATTTGGACAGCTTTGTTTATGTGTTGCGCGCGCACACACACCTGTTACTTCCACTGCTCAGAGTTGGCCCACTTTATGCTGTCCTTTCATCTTGTTATTCCAGCAGAGATACTTGCTTGTTTCACGTATGACATCTCAATAAAAGTCATGAGTTATTAAAATGACTGGTTAACTAGTCTGTCAGCCAACACCCTAGTTATCTTGAACAGAAAATAGCTCATACACTGCAAACTAATATCAGTAGACTCTATTACTTCTTTTACATTTAATTGTGCACCCAAATTTATGGCAGTGTAAAGTAAGCTTAATTAAAGGGATTTGTCTAACCATATAAATTGTCTTGTGGATCTAACCGTATAAATTGTATGGTATCGTTTAAAGTGTTATGTGAACTGAATGTACATTTTGCAAATAATGATGTGCTCTTTGATGTACCCTAATGTCATTGTAAACTGTTTGTTTCCTTGATGTATTTCGCTTTTCAATCCTTAAAAAATTACAAAAAGGATGTAATATAGTATGTTGTGTAAGTTGTAGTCTCTATAGCCAGCCATTTCAACAATTCTGCCTAGAACTATCCTTAGGTACTATATAGTTACAGTATAACTACTTTGGGAACTATTCATGTAATTACAGAGCATTACACTGAAACATATGTAACACATATAGAATTAGAATAGGAACACTACATGCAGGATTAATGTGTAGCTCCCTATTTATGACACTAAATTAAGATTCAATTCCAATGAACTTTTGACATACAAAAAGGAATGGTGGAATTAGGTACTTCTGGAAAAACACTGGCATTTGAGCAAATAGACCTATCTAGTAAAGTTGTGGCGCATTTTTATTCCGTCTATACTACTCGGTTTACGGTCTTAATTCTTCCTCTTGCATTAGTGGTAATGCACTATCTGCACTGCATTACAACCCTGCTTTTTGCATTGTGATGAAATGCGTCTTTCCTGTTTGACATCAACTGGAATAAAGACTTTCATTTTCAGAGGGGGACTTTGTTATTTTGGCTTGATGTTTGAGTGGAAGTGAGTTGAGTGAGAAGCCACCCTCTGGAAGGCTCTCTTTGGACTCCTCAAAAACAATGGCATTGATAATTTTCCTGGTCAGATTATTGGCTAAATATACCAAATGTTACGTGGATAATAGAGCAGTGGGTTAAAACGAGTATTGTACATTCATGCGTTTATATTATGTTTGATCCAGGTGACATTTAATACAGGATAGCAAAAGGCAGATTAGAGAGAGGACAGCATTACCTTTTGTTTGGAGTTCCTTGTCGTTCATCTGACTAGGTTCTCCTGGTGGATAATTTTGGATAATCTAAACACCCTTGTCTGACCTGCCGAAATGCTGCCGTTCTTATCTCCTCACTGGGAAACGCTATCCAAGCCATTTGAGGAAATATTTTATTTTCAAGTACTTTCTCTGCGAAGGGTTTGCAAGGATTTACTTGTTAGGAAACCGTTTAAAATCTGTATTAAGCTAATTTGACGTACATGGTCTTCTATCAGGATGGCAGTGGGACCATGAGAAGGGCTGGTTCCTTGGGGAATTTAAAAGCCATCTTACGGAGAAGCAGTGAGATGCTGGTAAAGAAACTTCAAGGAAACGTACCCCCAGAACCTAGGGACCCACGGTGAGTAACACATACACTTACATTTATTCTAATGAAAAGAAAAGTACTTAAGTGAGTCTGAATAAGGATATTGTGTACTAGTCTTTGTGTTTGAATAAACAACACCATAGTGATGTAAGTAATAAGTCCTAAGTAAATAAACAATATATTTTTCAATTTTTGATTTGAAAAACGAATGGGACCTTCCTTTTTTTCATTTTTTTCATACCTTCAGTATGAAACGAGCTGCCTCCCTGAACTACTTGAACAAGGGCGGTGACGAGGACTCACTTCAGGTAAGGTGCTGACGTTAAATAAGATTGCCTTCTTTGAAGAACTATGTTGGAGTCCATTTTAAATCTCTTGCTATATTTATCTTTCTCTGTATGTCTGTCTGCTCTCACTATTTCTCTCACTCTCCCATTTATTTGCTTTCTCATTTTCCTATCATCCATTACAGACTCCAGAAAGTAGCCAGAGGCTGAGACGGAGTAGGCCCCTGAGTGCGAGCACGGTTGGTCTCTACACTGGAGACTAACACATACACAGTTTGCTGTAGCAGCATGTTGCTGTGACTGATGCATGCATGTCTGTTTTTACCATTTTAAACTGACTATGGTGTTATGTGTGTTCATGTTATTCATTTGTGCTACTATTGGTAAGCTTCATTCCTATGGCTGCTTGATAGAAAACTGCAAAAAGATAGACTGAAGAATGGAATTATGTCTGTCTTGTCATAAACACACTTAATGTGTAAATGTGTATATGAATCGTGCCACCTTCAAGGTGTTCTTTGCAGTTTGACATTCTGTAGCAATTTTTGCTGGAGTTTGAAAGGATTCAAACCAAAATATCCCACCCCTCCCTTCAAAGCCACTCCAAAACACATTAACGCGCTGACTACTGCTGGGAGGTAGACAGACAGACAAGTACCCTGTTCAATCATTGCATTCAGTCAGAATGCCGTCCAATCATTAGTGCCGGTCCAATCGTAATGATTGGTCGTGTTTATTACAGTTGTGTGACTCCCACAGATATCGGATTGATTGTGAAATCTTTAGATTTATCAAATACATGGCCAAATAGCTTATGGCTCATATTAATAGAGCCCTGGGTCAAGCCTGCTGATTATGCCATAGCCTTTTCAAAATATGTAATCGTAGTCCAAGCCACAGGCTCAGCTCCAGAATGAATTGGATGGGGGGACATTTGTTTTCCACAAGTAGGCATTTTGTATATAACTCTCTTATAGAACAGCATTCCATTTGGGGTGGCATTGCCCGTCAATGACCCTCCTTTGGAGCCGACCCTGCCAAGACATCTGAAAGCATTGAAAGAAAAAATCACTCGTCTTTATTGTTATTATATAGGCAATAAACAAATTACACGTTTCACTTTAAGTACTTAAATTCACTTGAATCAAATGTTGCCATCCTAGTTTCTACATATGAGAGGGATGATGAGAGATGATGTTGTCTGAAGTCTACCTCTAATCTGTAAAGAAACAAAAACAATGTACTGTAGAAGTTTCCTGAGGTCTACCGAAACACTTCATACTCTGGCACAGCCATTATGTTGATAAAGCATAAATAAATTATTGCTTTTAGATAAGAAAAGCTAATGTTTTTGAATCCTAATGTAGCATTAGGGTATTAATGTTGATAAAAATATTTTATTGATTATTTGATAAATCATCATTTAGTAATGCATGTACAGTAGGTATTCCTTTTAAATTGATGCTAAAAGTTGTCAGCAGTTGGTGGGGCTTTGTTTACATTGACTTTAAATATGTAAATCATATTTTATTCTCAGGTCTGATGTCATGTAATTTTGTGCAATCACCTCAACTATGGGCATTTCTTTTTTAATGAAAAATTATAGAAATGTACATTTCTTTATAAAAATATTTGTTTTAAATTAGTTAAATAAAGTATCAAAATCTACAAATGTTTTATGTAATCTGTTTCTTTGTTTAGGTGGCGACAATACATTGTTCATGACTGAGAACATAGCTGAGTATATTGATGTAATTGCTAGAAGCTATTAATGTCACACAATCTTTAACATCACAATAATGCTGTTATCTAGGCCATAGACAGGGACATGGTTGGCTTTGTCCAGGGGCGGATCTACCGGGGTGGCATGGGGTGGCAACTGCCACCCTAAAAATAGCCTTGCCGCCCCAGTTGGCAGTTTTGAAAACAAAGAAAAGTTGCGGCTCATCGGACACTTGCGAGAGCGAATTTCTAATATCCAACTGCAAGTAAATGCCAGGGACTCAAATCCTGCAGTGCCAGACGTGTCCCCCTGCTTAAGCCAGTACATGTCCAGGCCCGTCTGAAGTTTGCTGGAGAGCTTTTGGATGATCCAGAAGAGGATTGGGAGAATGTCATATGGTCGGATGAAACCAAAATAGAACCTTTTGGTAAAAACTCAACTCATCGTGTTTGGAGGAGAAAGAATGCCAAGTTGCAGCCAAAGAACACCATACCTACTTTGAAGCATGGGGATAGAAACGCTTTGGGGCTGTTTTTCTGCAAGGGGACCAGGACGACTGATCCATGTAAAGGAAAGAATGAATGGGGCCATGTATCGTGAGATTTTGAGTGAAAACCTCCTTCCATCAGCAAGGGCATTGAAGATGAAACGTGGCTGGGTCTTTTAGCATGACAATTATCCCAAACACACCGCCCGGGCAACGAAGGAGTGGCTTCATAAGAAGCAATTCAAGGTCCAGGAGTTGCCCAGCCAGTCTCCAGATCTCAACCCCATAGAATATCTGTGGAGGGAGTTGAAAGTCTGTGTTGCCCAGCGACAGCCCCAAAACATCACTGCTCTAGAGAAGATCTGCATGGAGGAATGGGCCAAAATACCAGGAACAGTGTGTGAAAAGATTGTTAAGACTTACAGAAAACGTTTGCCCGCGTCAGTGCCAACAAAGGTTATGTAGCAAAGTATTGAGATGAACTTTTGTTATTGACCAAATACTTATTTTCCATCATAATTTGCAAAAGAATTCATAAAAAATCCTACAATGTGATTTTCTGGATTTGTTTTCTGTCAAATTTTGTCTCTCATAGTTGAGGTATACCTATGATGACAATTACAGGCCTCTCTCATCTTTTTAAGTGGGAGAACTTGCACAATTGGTGGCTGACTAAATACTTTTTTTGCCCCACTGTATGTCTGGGGTGCGCAGGCAGCAGCTGTCTCTGGAAACGCTGCCCTTTTGACGGCGGCGGTCTCGAAACTTTCCACGGAAAAGCCTGAGGGACTGTCAGCCGAGGAGACATCGTGGGTTGCCAGAATGGCGCCTGCAGCTCTCCACCTGAACCAGGGGGCAGCGATTTGCGCCGGCAGAGTGATGGGCAACAGCGTGGTTGTTCATCGCCCCCTGTGGTTATTGCTCACTGCCATGAGAGAGGCGGACAAGTCCGTATTGGTAAGGCATATGCCCTTGCAGAGGAAGCTCAACGCTGCTCCCTTTTCCTCTTTTCTCACAGGTGCCTCTCAAATCAGGAAGAAACAAGCCTGCCGTCCTGTGGCACGAGCGGCCACGGCGACGCAGGCTGCTCCTCCCGCGGCACCTGTCCCACCCTTGGCTGTTACCCCCGAGAGAGCGGGTTACAGCCGTCCACCTAACCCCAGCTGGCGCGGTGATGGAGGTGGAAAGAAGAGGAAAGCATGACTGGCGGCGGGGACCGAGGCTTCGGTTTCCACCCCTGTTTGTATGGATGGAATAAAGAGGCTTGGACCTCTGCTTTGCTCTTTCTTAGAAAGACAAGTGTTTCTTCCAGTGCCTCTTACGGTCTCGACAGATACTGAGCTGAGCACTCGTACTGTTGTCGAGCGGAGTAATGAGTTGGTTTCGGTTCGCGGGTTTTTCCACAACTAGCAATGCCAAACCATTGAGCATGCAGGCTACATAGCGGAGTCTGGTCCAGCTAGCAAGTGTGTGGCCAGACTGCTAACCACCCCCATGCACCATAACACAGCGTGTGACTCTGTTATCACGTTACTTGAGCCACCGCTGCAACAGTACGCACAGACCTCTGGTCGCGCTGTGAGTCCTCTCGAGGCTCATAATGAGGACCGCACTCAGACCTCTTTTGGCCTTGAGACGCTGCTCCAGCGTGCACAGCGGCGGCTGGTTTCAGACGAGAGTACAGCCGTTTCCTGTCTGCGGCTCCACAGCTGAACACACGCCCGCTCTCTCTGCGTTATGCAGAGTGGCGAGAGTCAAGCTCACTGCCAAGTTGGCTAGACAGGATACTGAGAGAGGGTTATGCCATCCAGGTCATGCGGACTCCCCCTCCTTTCAGAGGAAGGGCTTTCAGAGGAAGTGCTTCCCGCTGGAAGCACTCGCGCTCCGGAAGGAGATAGCGAGTTTGCTGACCAAAGGGACAGTGATCAGGAGAACTTGGGTCTCTACTCCCCTTATTTTTTGGTTCCCAAGAAAAACGGGGGGATGAGTACGATTCTAGACCTGAGGGTGCTCAACGAGAGTGTGGCCAAACGGCCCTTTTGCATGCTAACGTTAAAGCGTTTGCTGACTTGTGTACAGCGGAACAACTTTGGGATCAGCATAGATCTGAAGGACGCGTATTTCCGTGTGCCTATCAAACTGAAGAACAGAAGATTTCTGTGTTTTGCCTTCGAAGGGAAAAAGTACGAGCACACGCGCCTGCCATTTGGGTACCCGCTGGCTCCTCGAACTTTCTCCAAGTGCGTGGAAGCAGCTCTGGAACCAATGCGGCGGAAAGGTATACGCATTCTGGCGTACCTCAACGACCTGTTAGTTCTGGCTGGGTCTCCGGACAGAGCTATCCAGGACGCGACCTCACTGGTGAGTCAGCTCAGCCAGTTGGGGTTCGCTGTCAACTGGGAGAAGAGCGCTCCATGGTCCGCTCAACAGTTTACCTACCTAGGTATCCATTTGGACACTGTTGGGATGAGAGCCAGACTGTCGGCACCACGGAGAGAGGCTATTTCGATAGCTCTCCGTGCATTCCGGGTCTCACGCACAATCACCTCGCTGTCGGTGATGTCCCTGTTGGGGTTGATGGCGGCGGCTCATGTAGTAGTGCCATTAGGCCTGTTATACATGCGCAAGCTGCAGAGATGGTTCGCTCAGCTGCGATTGGATCTGGTGCGACACCGCCGCAGACTGCTAGTGATACCGAGATCAGTCAAAGACAATCTGAACCATTGGAGAGACCCCCGTGTCATGACGCGCGGAGTCGACATGGGCAGAGTGACATCTCTTTACCCGGTCTTTACGGACGTGTCCTTGACTGGGTGGGGTGGAGTATGTCAGGCGGGCTTGATAGGAGGGAGATGGGAATCGTCAGAGACGCGTAACATCAACCTCCTGGAGCTCAAAGCGGTTCGACTGACTGTTGAAGGATCAAGACGTTCTCGTCAGATCCGACAACAGGGCGACGATGGCTTACATCAACAGACAGGGTGCGCTCTCTTCCTCGCTGAGCAGAGGAAGTGTGGACTTGGGCTTTCACGCACCTATGCTCCCTGAGATCTCAGCACATTCCAGGTCTGCTCAACGAGGGATCGGACCTGATGTCAAGGGGCGGCCCAAGAGAGGACGAGTGGAGGTTGGAGTCGTCCATCGTGTCTCTGATCTGGGCACGCTTCGGCCGAGCACAGATGAATCTGTTTGCGTCACGAGCAAACAAACAGTGTCTTCTGTGGTTCTCGCTGCGCGCACAGGACAGACCTCCGCTTGGAGTCGATGCATTCGCGCACCGTTCCTGGCCGAGAGGTCTACGCATTTCCACCTCTCGCCTCCATCCTCCCCTTGCTAGCTCGGGTGAGGTCGGAGGGGCTGTCGGCTATTCTGATATCCCCCGATTGCCCCGGAGCCCCGTGGTTCCCGGAGCTGATGGGGATGCTGGAAGGCGGGCCTTGGCCCATACCTCACCAGATGGATGCGCTTTCTCAGGCCGGAGGCTTGGTGAAGAGCCCTCCAAGAGGCCCACTTATGGCTTGGCTACTGAGAAGGAACTCTTAGATCGCAGAGGTCTGTCTGATGCTGTTATTCAGACCATTCAGAGTGTGCGCGCACAGAGGGTACGCGTTGCGCTGTCGAGCCTGGTGTGGAAAACAGAACCTTGACCCGGTCTCATGTCCAGTCGAAATGTTCTTGTGTTTCTTACAATCGTTGTTTGACGAGGGCTTAGCTACGGGCACTGTTCGTGCTTACGCGGCTGCCATTTCAGCATGTCACAAAGGGTTCGCCAAGACAACACTGTTCAGCCACCCGCTGGTCAAGCGTTTTCTGGCTGGGGTGTGTAGGCCCAGGCCACATCCGAGAGCGTCAACACCTACATGGGATTTATCTCTGGTGCTTGATGCTCTGTGTGGGCCACCTTTCGAGCCCATAGACAATGTGTCATTACGTCTGCTTTCTCTCAAAACGAGTCTGCTCCTCGCTTTGACTACGGCTAAGCGAGTGAGCGACTTGTGCGCTTTGTCAACACGTGCGGATTGTTTGATATCTCGGGTGATCGAACAAAAGCAGTGTTGCGCCCTAATCCACCTTTGATTCCCAAGGTGATTAGCCGAGCGTTCAGGGCACAAAGCTGCGAACTGAGAGCTTTTTTCCCACCTCCGCACAGTAGAGAGGAGGAAAGACGCTTACATAGGCAGGCTGTGCCCGGTGCCAGCTCTCCCGCGCTATCAGGAGTGCAGAGCAAGCATCAGATTTTCTCCCCTGTTACTGATCTGCTACGGCGGATCGAGGGCTGGATTACCACTCTCAAAACAGAGACTTTTTCTCACTGGCTCTGCGAGGCTATTGGTCTTGCGTACGAGTCTATGAGATGTCCCGTGCCACCTGGATTCGGGCTCATTCCACCTGAGGAGTGGCAGTCTCTGCCGCCATCCTCAGGGGTGTAGTGGAGTGGAGGAGATTTGTCAAGCAGTGTCTTGGTCATCGCCTTCACCATTAGTGCGGTATTATCTGTTGGACGTTTCCTCTTCATCTTTTGCGCATTCTGTCCTCAGCATGGCTGGTGGATCAGGTGTAGTGAGATGAAAACTCGCCGGGTTCTTGTGGGCCCTAGCTGCGAGTTGTTCATTGATTATATTGCATTAAGTGTGGGACAGGCAGACATTCTCAGTTGAGATGTATATACTGTATGTGTTCTGTTGCCCCTCCAGCTTAGCTGTTGTGCAGGTGAGAGGAACAACATGTGTTTTCTGACCCTGGACGGCTCTGTCTCACAGTAGCGGCCTGACCGGGTCGGTGCCTTGTGAGATTATGTGTCTTTATAGATCTAGTCTCTGGGGGTATATCTGGCCTCGCTCGCACCGCCTAAACCAATAGGAGCAGAGCTCCCCTCCACAAAATAGAACGATAGTTAATGGAGGTAACTCCAGTTCTATGAGTGGAGTGGAGCCCCATAGGGCTGCAGGCCCAGCTCGACTTATTCAAACCAGCTGTATTTAATACTTTTGGGAGGATGAGTGACAACTGTCACCTTCTTATATAGTCATTAGCTGCACAAAGCAGCGGGTAAACCAATAGGAGCAGAGTTCCCCTAAGGGGCTCCGCTCCACTCATAGAACTGGAGTTACCTCCATCTATGGAAGCAAATCGTGACCAAAATTCAAATGATAATGCATTTCCAGAAATACATTTGCATTTTCAGAATGTGTCTGCATTATTTGACTCATAAATGAAATTAGTAATCAATCATCCTATTTGCCTTTTAATTTTCTTCTTTAAGACTGCTCATTCTTTCACTTAAAATTGAAATTACGTTTTCAAAATATGCCCCAGCAAATAGATACAAAAATTCAATTTGAAATGTAAAATATAAAAGTGAAAATGCATTTCCAGAAATGCATTTTCATTTTCAAGAACGTGGCTGCAAAATCGTGACCACAATTCAAATTCAAAGCATTTCCAGAAATGTATTTTCATTTTAAGAACGTGGCTGCAAAATCGTGATCACAATTCAAATTCAAATGCATTTCCAGAAATGCAAAATGATCAAAAAAGCATTCTGAGTGGCGCAGCAGAGTGACGTCAGTAGCCGCTCTTCTTCAGCTCCCTGCTGACCGAGCTACCCATCTTGTTCTGTAGGGGGCGGAGTGCACATCTGCATTGCATTACATAGCAAATGTGCTGACAAAACTCAGCAAGGAATGTTCTTGCTCCGGCTTTAACCTATGGCAGCGTTGCCACAACCGCAGAATAGTTTCGCTCGCATCTTTCTCCGCCGCCATTACTGAACTACTCAAACTAGTGCACGACATTAACGTCATCGTTCTCAGCCACTCCCTCTGTTTGCTGATTGGACCTACAAAAAAATTGTTTCTGGAAACCGACTTCAGAGCCGAGCTCCCAGACCTAGTACAGAAGCAAAATCCAAATTGAGCGGAAGTACATAGGAGGGCAGAGCCAGGCTAGGTCTTTAGAGGACGCATCACAGACTGAACAACTTGATGTCAAATAATGATTAAAACAGTGGCAGAGCTACAATTAATGTGTAAATCTGTGACGGCAGAGTATGCAGTATTTTGTCTCTTAATTTTTCAGCCCCATCTTTAGTTTCTTAGCCTGGTTTTCCATCGTTAATTTGTTACTAGCTAGCTTTTGATGTGTAAGTCCCACTGTTGTGATTGACTATACGATCGTACCGCCCGAAGTGCGTTCCTTATATTGATGAAGAAAGTGTTTTGTCCGTCTCTTCATAAACAGAGTGACTAAGTTCAGTTGAGTTCTGGATTTTAATAAGTATTATCAATCTGCAGATTGGGAGAGAAAACCAGACCTCTGCAATAAATGACAACACAACCCCAGTCTTAGGTCTCAATCTCTCTCGGCTCTGAAGGCCGGAGGACCATCTTTATAGTGCACAAGAATGTAAACATAGATAGTGACAGTCAGGCAGTAATGACGTTACAACAGTCTCAGAGAAAGAGATTCACAGCTCCCAACACATGACCACTCAGACTAGAGAGTTCATAGTTGGAGCTCTCCTTGTAGTCATGACATGGTACATTTAGCCAGTACTTTCTCCTGATCCCGAACATCTATTAACCCTGACACAATCTACTCTTATTAATAGCAAGCTAACATGACAATATACTAACTTTTATCCAATGACTAGTTCTATTGATTAATGAATAATGTAAGCACACAGGAAATCGCAATTTCTTCCACAACATCCAGTTTAGGCCTATTACATAATTTTGTTTGATTCCTGTCATGCCAAAAAATCCCGCTTGATGTTGGAAATGGAAGCATGGTTTTCAGTGCTTTAGTGGCGATCTCAGGATAGCCTTCATCCAAAACACTGATAGAGTTGTTGTCTCAACATGCTTCATTGAGTGGTAACTATCACTTGTCATGTGTCAAGAGGAAGAGACGCGCATGATACCGCTCAATAAAGCCCACAAACTTGCGAAAAATGTGTAAGTCTTTGCATAGCTTTTTTGCTCAAGGGAAAAGGCCCGCGGAGAAGGAGAGAATCAGGTGATTTTTCAGAATAAAACGTATTTCAGACTGATAATCAATTAAAAGGAAATAATTGTATTAATTATTTTTGTGCGGCCCGGTACAAAATGACCCACGGACCGGTACCGGTCCACGGACCGGTGGGCACCGGTTGGGGAACGCTGCTCTAATTCAATCAATTTCCCGGCACATTTGCTATGCGATGCAATGCAGATGTGCACACTGCCCCTACCGAACAAGATGGGTAGCTTGGTCAGCAGGGAGCTGAAGAAGAGCGGGTCGTGACGTCAATCTAGCCTGGCTGCCAGCCCAATTTCTCCCCACCCACAAAAACATTTGGTGGGGAAGTTGGGTGTGGAGGGTCTCGTATTGGGAACAACTACATAAAACCAGGATCTGGGCAGACCAATGAAATTGCCAGGGCGGGCTTTATACGATGATGGACAAATGATCAACAGTAACGTAATCAACAACGTCACGAAAGAGCCCTTGGGTTGAATTCGTTTTCAACAAACAACATATTACGTTGCTCTTATTGGTTGTAGTTCTATCCAATTGAGCGAAGAGGCATTTGTTTTACGAGTTCGGTTGAAACATGCCCATAGTTACAGCCCAAGGGAGAGTTTTCAGACTCATATTCTGACTAGAATCATGAGTATGACAACGTCATGCTAACGTTAATCTGCTAAACCGCTCATAATGCTTTTTCGTTCATTTTGCATTTCTGGAAATGCATTGTGGTCACGATTTTGCAGCCATGTTCTTAAAATGAAAAAGAATTTCATGAAATGCATTTGAATTTGAATTGTGTTCACGATTTTACAGTCACGTTCTTAAAATGAAAATGCATTTTTGGAAATGCATTTGAATTTGAATTGTGGTCACGATTTTGCGGCCACATTCTTGAAAATGAAAATGTATTTGTGGAAATGCATTTTCATTTTCAAATTTTACATTTCAAATTGAATTTTGGTATCTATTTGCTGGGGCATATTTAGCAAATTACATTTGAAATGTATTTTTCGTTTTCATTTTAATTACGTGAAATAATGAGCAGTCTTAAAGAGGAAAACTAAAATGCAAATAGGATGATTGATTACTAATTTCATTTACGAGTCAAATAATGCAGATACATCCTGAAAATGCAAATGCATTTCTGGAAATGACCATTTTGGTCACGATTTGCTTACATAAAGAACTCGTTACACATCAAATCAGTCGTTGATGCTCTGTAGACAAATAGCGAAAAGTGTTAGAAACGAGGAAAAAGTAGAATCAAAGTGTAGTGGAAATGTACATTTATATTAGTATTTCCTAGTTCTTTATCTTTAAAGAAACATGGATGAAATCCCAAAACATTAAAAACTTTGGCGACCTAAACAGAAGGTAATTACAGACTTAAGTCTGTAAACCTAAATGAATAATTTAAACGGTGAGAAACATCGAAGAAAATACTTAATTCTTTCATTTAAAATAATAATAATTAGTAGGTGAATGCAGTGTTCAGTATCGTTAATCGAATCGATTGGACATCATAGTTACAGATAATCCTCAGATGCAGTATTAGACAAGGTAAAACACAAAGTAAATATCCTTGCATATTTCCTGTTCAACCAACCAATCTGTCGAGCACGAGTCTCAATCTATTTGAATATCAATCATTATTACTATTACTGTTATTATTACTATTACTCTATTCAGTTGCTTGTTGTTGGTTTCAAGCAGTATCTTTAAGCTGTATAGAACTGCTTTGGCATATCTGGCATGTGTGGGGTGGGGACTGAAGTCTGTCCATATACACAGTAGACATAATGCTGATAATAGATTAACCAGTACTTAAAATGATTATGTATGGTTGTTTATATCTGTCTATTGGGCCCTGGACATAACTCACATATGTTCATTTATCCATACAGCCTGTGGGTGGCGCCATTGCCGCATGAAACATATAGATGGCAAGAAAACTTGGTTTATTGATCAAATACAAATTTAACTTTTCTGTCTAAAACGCATTGTTTAGGAAGAGACGACGCATGGCCCTCTCCATGGTGTATTGACATATTATGACGTAATCGGGCAGACAGGGATTGTGACGCGCTTTACAAATTTATAAGAATGTTACAAAATGTAATCAGTCATTGATGCAGAAGGCAAGGACCGAACCGCGTCTACTTTTTTTCTAATTGAAAAGTGTAGTGGAAATGAATAATTATTGAGGAAAATGCATGTATTTATTTGAGTATTTCCTAGATTTTCATCTTTAAAGAAACATGGATGACATCCCGAAACATAAAAAACTTCGGCGGCCTAAACAGAAGGTAAGTCTGGTAAACCTAAACAATTTAGACTGTCGATAAACGAACGACGAAAATACTAGATTTTTCCTAATTGTTTCAGTATGGTACTTTTGCATTTGATAGTTGTGTTTCACAAATAGCCTACCCCAAAACTGTAGACCTTTTTAATAGTCATATTTCATATGTAAAAGTAAAATTTATTTTTCGAAAATCTCTGTTCAAGACACTCGCCGTATTTCGCCACTAGCCCCTTCTCACTCCTCCTTATGTTTGTGTGCCCGTGTGTTTTCTTACGTCTGTGTATCTATTTGGCGTGTGTGTGTGTCTGTGTGTGTCTGTGTGTGGGTGCCTGTCTAGCCTGCTCGTCTCGCTACCAACCGCCTCGGGCCCTGTTGGCCAGCGCTGGGAGCTGAACTGAAGCTTCCTGCCCTGCTGTTCTCAGAAATTCAGAACCCCCTCCAGGTAGGAACACATACCTGAAGAGACTCAACACATTTGACACTTTGTTCATGTTGTTCACATTGATCAAAAGCAACATACAAACATACAGTAGATGATAGAGGTTCAGATGTGCATACGCCCAACAGTGTTTCAGTGGGTAGAGCAAAGGGAGTCTGTATTTGACCAGCTAATATCAACATAATCTCAGATACAATATGCTAATGTCGAAGTGCGATAATAACAAGATAATCATGTCAGAACTTGGTGCTAAAGCCTCCTCGATGTCCGGAGCCCAGCCGCAAGAGCAAGGCTGCCAGGAAGGCTGCAGGAGCTGAGAAGGATACAGGGGCCAACAAGGGGCCACTGGCAGAGTCCTGGAGGGTTGTGGAGGACGCTGGAGCGTCTTATTATTCAGCCGTGGCTGACGAGCTGGCAGGACTAGGCATGGTGGTGAGTAGAAGGCCCTAATCCACCTCCCTGGTACTACAGACTCCAGCCAGGCTCATCCCCTCCTCTCTATCTTCCTCCACCCCTCCTATATCTCTGATACTGGCTCTGTTACTGTGCCTTGCTAAGTACGTTTCTTGCCTTAAGGTGACTGGTGGTGCATGTGCAAAGATGCTTCCCATCCCCCAGACCAGATACTGTGAGTCTTTGTTCATTAATGTATCAACATTTAAATGATCACTTTCTGTCAAGAGAAGGGATCCACCAATCAAATTGTGACTCTGTTCTTCCTCTAGGTGTTCTTCCAGCAATCAAAAGTTCCCCTCACCCAGTGGAACCAATCAGAGCATCGGCCTCTGAAACACTCGGAAACCTGGGCTGTGGAGCCACACCAGATGGAAGGGTGAGTGCGTACTCCACTCCACCTCCGTCTCCACCTCTGTCCCCATGCCAACCTGAGGCACAGTCTCCAGGTTCTTCTCCACCTCCAACCTTGAATGACCACGTGACCCAGGACACCACGCCCAGTCTTCTGTCATTGGAGGAGACCGGGGACAAGCTTTCTGTGTTGGAGGCCATGATGTCACACCCGTGAGTGTTCCTCCAAACGTCCCTTTCAGATTAGTGTCCTGTTCAGCATACTGTTAAGATGTGTCGTCAGTTGTACTGTACTGTATAGTGATGTCAAACGTCAGTTCTTGTTCTTGTTACAGTCATTGGCAGGGGCGCCGTACAGGGGGGAAAAATTAGGACGATTCTAAGGGCCCCTGACTGACAGGGGCCCCCAAAAATAGAAAAACTCATAGAAATGATCAAAAAATATTAATATATATTTTCATTTTCATGGGGCCCAAAATTCCTGGCGGTGCCCCCGGTCATTGGAAAATCATCACAGTGTCCTGTTGAGAAAGGTAAATACAATTGTTACGTGAATTCATTTTACTCAGTCTGACAATCACCACGTATCTGTATTGCCACATGACATGTTCTCAGAAGATCAGAAGCCCCTCCAGGTAGGAACACATACCTGGAGAGACTAAACACATTTGACACTTTGTTCATGTTGTTCACATTGATCAAAAGCAACATACAAACATACAGTAGATGATAAAGGTTCAGAAGTGCATCAGTCTAATAGTATTTCAGTGGGTGGAGCCAAGGGAGTCTGTATTTTACCAGCTACTATCAACATAATCTCAAATAAAATATGCTCATGTCGAAGTGCAATAATAACAAGATAATCATGTCAGAACTTGGTGCTAAAGCCTCCTCGATGCCCGGAGCCCAGCCGCAAGAGCAAGGCTGCAAGGAAGGCTGCAGGAGCTGAGAAGGATACAGGGGCCAACAAGGGGCCACTGGCAGAGTCCTGGAGGGTTGTGGAGGACGCTGGAGCGGCTTATCATTCAGCCCTGGCTGACGAGTTGGTAGGACTAGGCATGGTGGTGAGTAGAAGGCCCTAATCCACCTCCCTGGTACTACAGGCTCCAGCCAGGCTCCTCCTCTCCATCTTCCTCAGCCTCTCCTATATCTCTGATACTGGCTCTGTTACTGTGACTTGCTATTTTTCTGTGACTAAAGTATTTTTCTTGCCTGCAGGTGACTGGACCTCCGTCTCCACCTCCGTCTCTACCTCTGCCCCCATGCCGACCTGAGGCGCAGTCTCCAGGTTCTTCTCCACCTCCAACCTGGAATGACCACGTGACCCAGGACACCACGCCCAGTCTTCTGTCATTGGAGGAGACCGGGGACAAGCTTTCTGTGTTGGAGGCCATGATGTCACACCCGTGAGTGTTCCTCCAAATGTCCCCTTAGTGTCCTGTTCAGCATAATGTTACGATGTGTCGTCTGTTGTACTGTATTGTAAAATGATGTCAAACGTCAGTTCTTGTTCTCGTTACAGACATTGGAAAATTATCAACAGGGTCCTGTTGAGAAAGGTAAATAAAATGTTTACGTGAATTCTTTTTACTCAGCCTGACAATCACCACATGTATCTGTATTGCCACATGATATTTCCCTCCCTCCCTCCCTCTAAGAACAAGAGCGTAGCTGAGCTGCAGGAGCGCTCGGAGAAGGTCGTGGAGTGGGTTCTCAAGGTGACCAACGGGGTGGTCCTGCCTGCCATGGCCCTTTACCAGGTCCTCCACATGCGCAAAAACCAAGATGGCCGCCCGCTGTCCGCCGCCATGTCCTACAGCAGCTGGGACTCCCAGAGCGACAGGTCCTCTTCCGCAGGGCTGCTGTCCCCAGCCAGGCCTGTCACTGGCTCTCTGACTGGGATGGTATGTTTCAACCCTGCTGATTCTCCCCAGGACCAGGCCTCTTCCCTGGGCTCCAGCCAGCCCTACGTCCCCCAGGGCGTTCTGAGAATGATCTCAGAGAGGTTCCACCCTCTGCTGATAGCAGGGCAGGGATCCAGGCCCCAGAGCAGGCTGCTGGGTGGCAGGCCTCTAATGTTGGACTCTGATAGGCCCACGGAGGAGGACGTCCTCGCCACGGCATCCCTCACTCTGGCGGAAATCCTGTTGAAGGTGCAGGCGGTGATGGATAAACAAAAGCATGATGCAGAGGACAGGCTGTCAGCCTGTGTGGAGGAGCTCTACAAGTCTGTCATGGGAGAAGTGCTGGAGAAGTTTGTACTCCACCACCCCGGCTGCTTGCTGTCGGACTGCCGCGTGACCAGCATCTCCGAGGACCTGATATGCAACGCCTGGCGGGACGCCAAGGAAAACATTCAGGTCCTCGCCAACAGTCACACCGACGCCATCAACGAGCTGGTGTCCCTGCGGGCCTCCTTCCTCATTGGTAGCGTGGCGGAGGCGGAAGAGATGGAAAAGGTGATGGCTTTGCCCAGCCGCGTGATGTCACCGACCCTCTGCTTCCTGAAGGACAGCCTCTCTGGAATCCTGGCCCGCCACACCCTGTTCCACAGCCCGGGCGTGGTCCCCACAGAGGAGAAGCTGGAGCTGGTGAGGATGGTGGGGGGCTTCCTCCAGGAGATGGAGCCCACAGAAGGAGGCTCTTCCCTGGACCAGCTCCAGCCCCAAGAGGCCTATGAGGCCTCCCTGCTCCAGAGCGTGGCCACGGCCTGCAACGTGATCCACAACGTCCTGAAGAACTTCCACGCAGCCCAGCAGCTGATTGGGCAAGTGGAGGTGGCAGACTTCCTGCAGCCTGGAAGTAAGACCTTCACCATGGTGGTGGAGTGTGTTAGCCAGAGCCTGCTAGGAGACGTTGCCATGGAGCTGGATGCCCTCTGGAGGAGGAGGAGCTCGGGGGCCAGCAACAGCAGCGGGAGGAGCAGCAGGAATCAGGAATACCTCCCTTTTCACACCCAGCAGGAGCGACCAGTGGAGTGCAGCTGTGCTAGCAAGGAGGAGCAGGAGGAGAAAGATCCTCAGAAGAAGGAGGAGACCACCCCTTACTCCTCTAGGAGCACTAGCGCCTGGAGCGAGGCTAGCAGTGCTGCCAGCTGCCAAGACCTCAGCCTCACCGCTGAAATCATGCTGGACGCCATTGTGCGGATGGCCCACTCAGCCTCCAGATCCTCCCCCGGCGATGACGATGACAAATGCGACGGAGGCTCCTCCGTCAAATCGTTCGACCAGGAAGAGAACGACCCGGGCCGCCTGCTGGCATCGCACAGCATGTGCACCAGGATGTTCCAGGGGAGGATCCACCACTTCTCAGAGCAGTTGATTGGCCGCATTTATCAGCTTCTCCTGGACACCCGGATGGGACAACCCCCCTCGACACCCCATTGCCGCTCCGAGCCCAACTTCCAGAACCCGGAGGACAAGGAACGTCTGGACCAGGAGTTCTTCAACCCTCTGTTGTACAATTTCTTCCAGACAGCCTTCAAGAGCCTGATGGGGAACCTGCTGGGCGAAGAAAACTTCACGGACGACCACCGTGCCAACTCCTGCAGCGATGCGTCCTCGGACGGCAGTGACAGCAGCAGTGACAGCGGCAGTGACAGCAGTGACTGTCCCTCCCTGGACTGGTCCCGTGGGATGACGCCGGGCCCCAGGGATGAGGTTGAGGGTAGTAGGAGATCGCAGAGCAGGTTGAAGCCCTCCTACAGCCAGGACCAGAGGCGGGCGCTGGAGGCCATTTGTGAGGTGTTGACTACCCAGGCGGGAAGTGACATCTACAAGACCTGCAACGACCCACAAGAAAACATGGTCGTTGTGATCAAAGGTAGAGACATTTTTTAACTTTAGATTAAAAAAACCTGATAACTATGCTATTGTAAGACATGCTGTTGTAGGATGTAAGTTTTGAGTTCTGCTGAATGACAGTGTAGGTCCAGTAAATAACTAAAATAATTATATTGTAGTTAAGTGTTTTTTCTTGTGCCAGGCCTTGATGCTGAAGCCATGACCAGGGTAGGTAACCTAGCCAGCTCCTCCTCTGAAGAAATCAACCAGGAGGTGACAACAGAAGGTCTCGAGCCAGAGACAAGTTTCACCAACCAAGTAGGCCAGCTTGAGATGGATGACAACGAAAATGCTGCCTACCCTGATGATTTCCACAAAAAGGAAGAAGGGTCAGATTGCCAGATGAATGTCTTTTCCAAGGGTGTCTTGATCGAGGAAGAGGAGAAGGATGAAGATGATGGAGCTGCAGGCCTCCCTGAGGAGGTCCAGGATCATCCCTCCCTACCCGTGAGCCCCTCTGAGACCCCTTCCCTCCAGTCCGGGGAGGTTCTGATCCAGGAGAAGGTCCTGATGCCTCCCCGGCCCAGCGCCCTGCACCACCAGACCCTGCATGACCTGCTGCATAGGCTGGTGGGACGCCTGGCCCTCCAGGGGCCCCTTCGTTCCTGCTTCACCCCCACCAACTCGGAGATAGAGGCTGTTCTCCTCCAAGAAGTGGGCTGGTTTCTCTGGAACCAAGCCGGGATTGGCCTCGTCCTGGAGCACGAACCCCAGAACCCGCTCTTCGGTGGCGAAGACGCCCTGGACGCCATGTTTGATGTGACCTACGCTGAGCTGATGCTCTGTTCCGATAGCAACAGGGCCCAGGTCCACTCCGCCCTCCAGGGAGGGGCAGGCATCGTCTGCATGGCTGAGAATGTCGCCAAGGTGATCTGCCGTCACGCCGAGGTTTGGGGGCCTTCTGCCGTGTCGGGTGAGATTCCTGATTTGGAAACAGGTTGTGAGGAGAAGGAGAGCACAGAGGACTCTGCTGGCTTGGAAAAGGCCGGTGGAAGTTCCAGCCCCTTCTTAAGCAACACAAGCTTGGATGAAGGACTTGAGATAGACACTACTGGATTGGAAAAGGCCGGTAGAAATTCCACCACCTTCATCACAAACACGAGCTTGGATCAAGGACTTGAGATGGACACTGCTGGCTTAGAAAAGGCCGGTGGAAGTTCCAGCCCCTTCTTAAGCAACACTAGCTTGGATCAAGGACTTGACACTGCTGGCTTGGAAAAGGCCGGTAGAAATTCCACCACCTTCATCACAAACAGGAGCTTGGATGAAGGACTTGACATAGAGTCTGCTGGCTTGGAAAAGGCCAGCAGACTCACTTCCTGCCTCTCATCCTCCTCCACTTCCTGGTCCTGCTACTCCTCCTCTTCTTCCACTTCTGTTCTTTCCTCTCCTTTGTCCTCCAAATCCTCCACTAGTTCCTCCACCTCCAGGGGCTCCATGGCTCGGGCCCCTAGCCCAGAGGGACATCATTTGGGAAAGGCCGACACCCCCATCCTTCAGAGATGGTTCACACTGGTAAGATGAAAACAACACCACACACTGGCAGAGGGACGACATGTGACAATCTCAATGAATCTGTGTGTCTTTGCTCTCACTTCCAAACCCAGAAGAAAGAGAAGACTTTCCGTAAGGATGGACTGAATGTGGCTGCTAAGGGAAAAAAGACAAGCAAACTATTCAAGACAAACAAAGTGTCTCCCCTTAGCACCGAACGTGAGATCCTGACTGCATATTTACTCATTTAGGCTTTCCCACTTTAGTTGGCTCTCCCACCATTTCACACACACAGACTTGCACACAAACACTCTCACACACACACACAGGCATACAGATATGCACACACACACACACACACACACACTATTTTTAAGTGAGAGGTCACAGTGCTGAAGTTCTGTGTGATGTCATACCTTGTTGTGTGATGGTGTTTCCTGTCCAGGTCCAGACCTTGGTGAGTCCCCCATTGCTGGAGGAGAGAAGAAGAAGAAGAAAAAGTCCTTCAAAGCTTTCTTCCGGGGGATCTCCACAGCTCTCTCCAGGGCTTTCTGCTTCGGCTGCGTGAAGGATATTCACCAGTAGAGGGCGCCACCTGCTTACTCAACTTGCTGCAGTGTCAAAGAGAGAGAACCTGTCACTACGGCAACAACCGTAGCTACTTCCCTCTTCTTCAGTTCTGTGTAACCAATGTTTTTAGTATATTTCAATAAAAAATACTGGAATTTCGTTTATATCTCCTTTGTAATCGTTAAGCTGTTCGAGTACAAGGTTGTGACATCACCATGTGAGGGACTGCATTCACACAGAGAGGCTGAATAGCATTTGTTAGTGATTGTACACAACCACTGTACATCAGTGTAAAAGTTACCTTAAGTAATATTTGAACTATCATTACATTTACATGGCTGACATTTAAGCAAGTTTCTCAGTTAGAGAGATATTTGTCCTTCGTTTTTCTGCTTTTTACTGCAGCAACCCTGAACCCTCACTCCTCAGTGGACTGTTATTTTAGCAAGTTTTTCAGTTAGAGATCCATTCTTTCTGCATTTTAACTGCAGCAACTGAACACTCAGAGTGGAACACTCAGAGGGCATGAAGGCTTTCTTTTTGTCTGTATGTCCCAAAGTGACATCTTTTTAAATTGAACTTTAAAGCAACTCTGAACCCTTACTGGGTATAGGTGGGCTGAAGATCAAATTCAGTTCTTGACATTGTAATAAAACTCTTGAATAAAAGTATTTTCAGCTTTTTTTTATGTGTTAATGTTTAGGTTGGACTCTGCTGATTATCATTATTAGGTGAGTAGTCAGGTGCAATGTTTGCCCAAACCATATGACCCTACACATATACACCTGCTAATAACGCCACATGTATGGCAGATCAAAGTCAGAACTTGTACAGACACTTGCTCAGGCCTGCATCGACGTGAGACCAGCATTGGATCTATTATGTTTCCTTGCCCAGCGCTAAGAGAGACAGGATCAGTCAACAGTGAACAACCTCCTCTCTCTCTCTCGATCCTCATCAGTTTCCTTTAGGGTTTGGATTGGTTGAGGGGCAGTTCTATGGGCGTATGTGAAGCCCTCTGTGACATGCTTGCGTGTAAAAAGGGCTATAAAAATCAATTGGATTTATTTTTGATCCTTTTGCACACCACTATGAGCCATGTGCATGACATGAACAGAGAACAGCAGCAGAGATGCTCAGGCAGTTATATGTGTGTACACAGTATATGTATTTATTCGTTTATGTAAAAAATATTCATTTATTCATTCAGTTTTTAAATGTATTCACCATTCATCCACAACGACTCAAAATACAGTGGAGATATCCATCTATTTTAGTATGTGTGAATTCCCTAGCTATCAAGGCCATCATCTTGGTGTTATGAGCACCTCATTCTACCACTTCTAGGTGAAGTGAGGACACAAACGTGCCTTGAGAGGTGAGGGCATAAAAATGTGTAATGAGTATGTGTCGTGCATGTCTTGAATGTTTGTGTGCGTGTGTAAATGTGTGGCCTTTTTGTACATACACCTAATGTTGACAATCCTGACAATGAGCACTAGTGTAATACTAGTCATCTTTGAAAACTGAGAATTCTCTGTATGCTACATAAAGATGTCATACAGCATTGAGATATTGAGGTCAAAGTTGAACGACGTAACAAGTTTAAATAAATTATTCCATTCTGTCCGGCGGTTTACCATGCCTCAGACAATGGGCCCACATGCCCTTTGTGAAATGACTGAATAATGATTGATACTAGTACAGTTTGCTGGCTAATTTTGTAGATAGCCAACATTAGCTAGTGTTTGATATCGATTTCTCAGGACTAACATGGAACAGAGATTGCCATCTTCTTGCGTCACTAATCGAGTATCTCTGGAGAACTGCGTGATGGAGATGTATTATGAAGAATGACACAAGCAGTTTAATGTAATTTTGAGTGCAATAAGCTTTAATGATACAAAAGCCAAAACAGAAATCATTATGCTTATTTTAAAACTAACAGTTATGGAAAGTATTACCAAATATACCCTCATGTAGTGACAGGATCACTTCAGGATATTTGAAATATCTGGATACTGTTTAAAATCTGCACAATAGGTGTGTTTATCCATATGAACCAAACTGGAACCGGATAATGGAATAGAATCACAGCATGATTATGACTCTTCCAATTCAGGATGTGTTGGAAGATCAAAAAATAAAGGGTGCGTAATGATTAAGTAATTAAACTGCAGGGTTTTCCCAGCAGGGCTCCCTCTGTAAGAGCAGTGCTCAGGGCTCAGTGCAGTCGTAGATGGCATCATTGTTCAGGATGAGCCAGAGATGGCCCAGATCATAGGACACATGTTTCACCTGTCCGCTGTAGAGAGGAATGTGGGTCCAGCCGGTACCTTCAGGTTGACAGGCAGACGTGGAATCCCTGCGATGGAGACATTTCACTTCTAATCATGAAGGAATCATTTACAGTTGAGAGTAAAATGTATCACCATCACAAAACTAGAGGGTACAATTTCTGGGGAAATTGTAGGGTGTGCTTGCTTGCAGGGGTCCATGTTTAAATTACATTTTACAACTGATCTTTCTGTATTTTATATTAAAATGCATAGCCTTATTATTTATAAAAAATTATAGATTATGAAAAAATACAAAATAACTTTTGAAGACAAACCTGCGGAACACGCCTCCTGCAGAATTCACTCCATAGACAGATCCGTCACTTCCCACCTCGATCATAGACAGGCTTCCTGGAACCTTCTGCCAGGTACCGTCCCCCTCACAATTAAAGGAGTTCACCCCCTAGAGGACCCAACAAAGGCTGATAAGCAAAGTCAATTCATTTATTGATGATGGTAATTATTCCACAGACAGCAGAGCCCAGCACAGCCTTACCTTCCTCACAAAGATTTCATCGCCACTGTTAACACCCCAGCAGCTATAAGGACCACAGCTGTAGTACTTCAGGCCGCCAGGAATTTGGCGCCAGTTCAAAGCGCTATTACTTCCACTGTAGCCAACTGTGTTCTTCTTTGGAAGACAGAAAACGGCATCGACATGATTGGCTCCTGCCACAAACTGATCTCCACCAGCATCAATCTGCTTCAAGAGACCTGATCCAAAACAAAAACATCAACTTGTGATTGCTCACGATCCCATATGGAAAAAGTCTGTAAAAACCTATAGGAATTACACTAGTCATGTACAACACATCTGTGGGAAAGAGCTTGCACAGCACATTTCACACAGAAAATGTCCTTCAACACCCATGTAGGTCATAGATGTAGATCATCACTACACACTGAGGTTGTAGACATATCGCACTTTTATCTGTCTAAAAATGACTACATGCAAACCTTGTCTATTGGTGGCGCACAAATCCATATATTATTATCATTGGTGTAGTTATACTTACCAGGTACATTCACCCAGTCAGTCCCAACTAGTTTAAAGATGAGATTCTCTCTGTTGGCTCCCCAGACTCCTGCAGGTCCTACGGTGACATGCTTCAGTTTGCCTGGCAACTGTGTCCATGCTGAACCAAACCTTGTGAAGATGCTGTCGTCTTTGTTGACCCCAATTACTTGTCCAACACCTACATCAATCTGCACCAGGGCACCAGAGATCTGTGTACAACTAAATGCTGCTGGACAAACCAAAAAAACACTTGGGTTGGTGGGGGTTGTCAGAGCAGGGAAAGATGGAAAACATGCACAGGATTGAGTAACAGTTAGACAAACTTACCCACACATGAACTCAGCAACAGACAGTGCAGGGCAAAGAGGAGTGTTGCGATACGGAGAGGCATGGCTTACTCAGTGACTAACTGACAAGTAGGTCTGTAGGAGGACAGAGGAGCAGATTTATACCAACCAACGTCCGTCACAACTGTGTCAGAAGGGGAAAGATGTGGAAAGTAGAAGCGTCACCAAACGTCAAGTACTGGTTCCACCACACCATATTGTCAAACACCTGATTCAAATGAATGGGTCGTTATCAGGCCCATTTATTTGAATCAGGTGTGCTGGAGTGTGCTGGAGCAGGGCAATATCTAACAAATGCAGGGCAGGGGGTCCCGTGGACCAGGATTGAGAACCACTGTCTGTGATGACCCCGCCCCCGCCCCCGCCCCCGCCCCCCGCAACAAAGTTAAGTCATCTTTTATACATGCAGATGTCATTTGCTGTTGTTAACAATGAAACTAGTGGAAGGGGCAAGGTGCTCAGTGCTCACTGAGAAGGCGGTCAACCAATGACAGTCAGAGCTCACGCAAGAAGTTGAAACGTGAGGGAGATACCCTTTCCAAAACTTGTAAGGGCGTAAAAACTAGTTTGTGAAGGACCCAGAGAAACACGAATATCCGTCAAGGCAAAATTAGAGCATTTTTTTGGTCGCAAAAAGTGGACATATCCAGGTAAAAGAGGACACCTGGTCACCCTAAGTACAGGTCAATGGTTAAAAGAAAAAGGTGATACAAATAAACTGCAACCAAAACTAAGTAAATCTCTCTCTAAGACCTTTGTTTCAAGCTTCGTGTCGTCCGTCCGTTTTTCGTCCGTCCGTAACTTGCTGCTATTTTCCACCTCCCTCCTCCGTCCCAAATCCGCCCTTAAAAACCATCCTGAGCTGGGGGTGTGGTCCAATTACTCAGGTGTTGTCCATTTCGCTGATCCCTAGTCTAATTCAACTAAATAAACTCGACACGGCAAAATATGTGCCCAAACACAACTCAATACAAAACACACAAATCTCAGCAAATTACATCAAGTGTAAAACATAACTAAATAACAGTACATGTTACTGTTAATGTACATTAGGAATCAGTCAATTGTCAACCACTCCCATAAATGTCTCACTTTGACATACCTATTATTTGAGTATTAGGTTACCTACATAAACACGAACAATGTACTTCCACACTATTCCTATTGCTCACTAGCCTTTACTTATTTCATGCAGTGCATTTCATTTTGCCGGAGAAGCACTCATATTGCCTGTGCATTGTTTGTGGACATTTCGCTTTAATATGACTCAAAGCTGTAGGCTAATGCTTGGACGATATCACCTCCTAGTGGAAATAACTGGCACACTAACTGGCATTCATTTGAATGAATATTTTCAGACACGGTGTCCGGTCCTGCCAGCAGTCACTCCTCCCTCCATCTGTCAGCTAACAACGTCTCTTGTACGGTGGAGTGTTCTGTGAAGAACGAGAGAGATATGCCCACAACCTGGTACAAAGGAGAGGAGAAAATTAACCAGACCAGCAGTCCTGATCTCTCCTCCAACATCTCTCTCCATCTGGAGATGAAGGACCAGGATGGAGACACCTACAGCTGTGTGGCTGAAAACCCCATCAGTAACCAGACAGCCAAACTCAACAAGACAGAGCTGTGTCCAGGTCAGTGTGCTGTTTCTCTCCATGTCAAGAGAAGCAGATGACAAACAAGTAAACATGGAAACTCTGAATCCTCAGTTTTCATAGTAAGATCTCTGATGCACTTTATTACACACAGTATACACGCTATAGTATACTGTCATGTCTGTCGGTCTGTTTACTCTGGGGTAGAAAAACACCTGGTAAGACAAATGTGATGAATGTGACTTACGAGCAACTGAAGGAGGTGTGTCATATGTATTCCTGAATATGGTAGTTTGATGATGCATTGGTGTTTTGGGCGGGTGATGATGAGTCTCTTCTACTTTCTCCCCATGTGACAGTGGAGGATTTGGAGCATAATGATGGAACTGCAGAGAGGCCCTACTTCATGTCCAAGAACCTGCTCACCATCCTGAACAAGTCCAACGAGGAGACCAAGACAATAGACTAACCTGAAGGACTGTGTGTGTGTGTATGTGTGCGTATGACTGTTATTGATTGCCACACTGTGTGTGAGTATGGGTGTGTGTGTGTGTGATGGTTTTGTTGATTGACTGTCATATGACGTGCGTGTGCATGTGCATGTGAGTGAAGAGAACAAAGGGAGAAGAGTTCCAACAGCCATTATTAACCATGTCTGTGATGTGTTTGGAATTGTTGTCTTTCTGAGACCCGTTCATACTGGCTACTGAAGTAACACAGTCTAAATGATAAGTGGCAAATGTTTGCTGAAAAGTAGGTGAAAATGACAGGACAAAAATGTATTTCATTGTTGGGTTTCTATTTAACCATGTTTGTACTTTTGACATTTGATTTTAGAGAACTTTAACTGTTCATTCTTTTTTCTCTATTAGATGTCTGAGTTGCCATCTTGAGAATGACAGTTTTATCTGTCGGGTTACTATGGATAGACAATAGTCTGTTGCTTTAGGCCAATTGTACCAATGCCTCCAGTATTACGTTTGATTAAAAAGCTATCATGCTAAGATGCTAAAATGTTCTATAAAGTTATTTTATTTTCCTAATGAGGTTTCTTGATTCATGTTGTTAAGCATTCGCCACGTACTGGCCTGTATTGTACTTACAATTTACCAAAGAAGGTTGTACAGTCTAAACCATAAACTAGAGTTAGGATTGAAAATATTTTGTCGTCTTGACCTAAAATGCATTATTTTTACGATTTATATTAGTATTTCCTAGTTCTTTATCTTTAAAGAAACATGGATGAAATCCCAGAACATTAAAAACTTTGGCGGCCTGTTATTATTACTGTTACTCTATTCAGTTGCTTGTTGTTGGTTTCAAGCAGTATCTTGAAGCAGTACAGCACTGCTTTGGTATATCTGGCATGTGTGAGGTGGGCACTGAAGTCTGTCTATATACACAGTAGGCCTAATACTGATAATACCTTAACCAGTACTTCAAATGACTATGAATGGTTGTTTATTTCTGTCTATTGGGCCCTGGACATAACTCCCACATGTTTATTTATCCATACAGCCTGTAAGTGGCGTCATTGCGACATGAAACATATAGATGGCAAGAAAACTTGGTTTATCAAATAAAAACGTCACTTTTCTGTCTAAAACACATTGTTTAGGAAGAGACGACGCATGGCCCTCTCCATGGTGTATTGACATATTATGACGTAATCGGGCAGACAGGGATTGTGACGCGCTTTACAAATTTATAAGAACGTTACAAAATCAAATCAGTCATTGATGCAGGCAAGAAGCGAACCGCGTCTACTTTTTCCTCATTAGAAAGTGTAGTGGAAATGTATATTTATTGTTGAAATGTATATTTATGTGAGTATTTCCTAGATTATCATCTTTAAAGAAACATGGATGACATCCCGAAACATAAAAAACTTAGGCGGCCTAAACAGAAGGTAAGTCTAGTAAACCTAAAGTCAATAAAACAATTTACACTGTCGATAAACATCGACAAAAATACTTAGTTATTTCGATTTGTCTAAATTGTTTCAGAAGGCTACTTTTGCGTTGTGTTTCACAAATAGCCTACCTATCGTGATTAACACTGTTAACCTTTTTCATAGTGATATTTCATATGTAGAAGTCATATTCATTTTTCGAATATCTCTGTTCAAGACACTCGCTGTATTTCCCCGCTAACCCTTCTCACTCCTCCTTATGTTTGTGTGTGTATGAATGTTTTCAAACGTCTGTATATTTACGTGGCGTGTGTGTGTGTCTGTGTGTTTTTGTGTGTGCGTGTCTAGCCTGCTTGTCTCGCTACCGTCCAGTTGCCCCTCTGTTGGCCAGAGCAGGGGCTGAAGCTTCCTTCCCTGGTGTTCTCAGACAGGAAGCTGCTCTTCTCAGACGTTCACAAACCCCTCCAGGTAGGAACACACATAGATATATCTGTAGGAACACATACCTGGAAAGACTCAACACATTTCACACTTTGTTCATGTCTGACACATTGATCAATAGCAACTTACAAATAGTTTTGCATTTAATAAGAACCGTAGATAATAAAGGTTCAGAAGTGCATAAGTCTGACAGTATTTCAGTGAGAGGAGCCAAGGGAGTCTATATTTTATCAGTTCATCAGCTTATCAGTTTATCAGCATAATCTGAAATACTATATGCTAATGTAGAAGCGCAATAATACCAATATAATCATGTCAGAACTTGGTGCCAAAGCTTCCTCGATGCCCAGAGCCCAGCCGCAAGAGCAAGGCTGCCAGGAAGGCGTCAGGAGCTGAGAAGGATACAGGGGCCAACAAGGGGCCCCTGGCAGAGTCCTGGAGGGTTGTGGAGGACGCTGGAGCAGTTTATCGTTCAGCCGTGGCTGACGAGCTGGCAGGACTAGGCAGGGTGGTGAGTAGAAGGCCCTAATCCACCTCGCTGGGTACTACAGACTCCAGCCAGGCTCTTCCCCTCCTCTCTATCTTCCTCCACCTCTCCTATATCTCTGATACTGGCTCTGTTACTGTGCCTTGCTAAGTATGTTTCTTGCCTTAAGGTGACTGGTGGTGCATGTGCGAAGATGCTTCCCATCCCCCAGACCAGCTACTGTGAGTCTTTGTTCATTAATGTATCAACATGTATGATCACGTTCTGTCAAGAGAAGGGATCCACCGATCACATTGGGACTCTCCTCTTCATCTAGGTGTATTTCCAGCAATCAAAAGTTCCTTTCGCCCAGTGGAACCAATCAGAGCGTCGGCCTTTGAGACACTCGGGCCCCTGGGATGCAGAGCCACACCAGATGGAAGGGTGAGTGCGTACTCCGCTCCACCTCCGTCTCCACCTCTGTCTCCACCTCTGTCTCCGCCTCTGTCTCCACCTCTGTCTCCTCCTCTGTCTCCACCTCCGTCTCTACCTCTGTCCCCATGCCGACCTGAGGCACAGTCTCCAGGTTCTTCTCCACCTCCAACCTTGAATGACCCTGTGATCCGGGAGACCACGCCCAGTCTTTTGTCATTGGAGGAGACCGGGGACGAGCTGTCTTTGTTGGAGGCCATGATGTCACACCCGTGAGTGTTCCTCCAAACGCTCCCCTTTAGACTAGTGTCCTCTTCAGAATGATGTTACGATCGTCAGTTGTCATTGTACTGTGAAGTGATGTCAAACGTCAGTTCTTGTTCTTGTTACAGTCATTGGAAAATCATCAACAGGGTCCTGTTGAGAAAGGTAAATAAAATGTTTACGGGAATTGCTTTTACTCAGTTTGACAATCACCACATGTATCTGAATTGCCACATCACATATTTTTCTCCCTCCCTCCCTCCCTCCCTCCCTCCCTCCCTCCCTCCCTCCCTCCCTCCCTCCCTCCCTCCCTCCCTCCCTCCCTCCCTCCCTCCCTCCCTCCCTCCCTCCCTCCCTCCCTCCCTCCCTCCCTCCCTCCCTCCCTCCCTCCCTCCCTCCCTCCCTCCCTCCCACCCTCCCTCCCTCCCTCCCTCCCTCCCAGAACAAGAGCGTAGCTGAGCTTCAGGAGCGCTCAGAGGAGGTCATGGAGTGGGTTCTCAAGGTGACAAACGAGGTGGTCCTGCCCGCCATGGCCCTTTACCAGGTCTTCCACATCTGCAAAGACCAAGAGGATCGCCCGCTGTCCGTCGCCATCTCCTACAGCAGCTGGGACTCCCAGAGCGACAGGTCCTCTTCCGCAGGGCTGCTGTCCCCAGCCAGGCCTGTCACTGGCTCTCTGACTGGGATGGTATGTTTCAACCCTGCTGATTCTCCCCAGGACCAGGCCTCTTTTCTGGGCTCTGCCCACCCCTACGTCCCCCAGGGCGTTCTGAGAATGATCTCAGAGAGGTTCCAGCCTCTGCTGATAGGAGGGCAGGGATCCAGGCCCCAGAGCAGGCTGCTAGGTGGCAGGCCTCCGATGTTGGACTCTGATAGGCCCGCGGAGGAGGACGTCCTCGCCACGGCTTCCCTCACTGTGGCAGAGATTCTGTTGAAGGTGCAGGCGGTGATGGATAAACAAAAGCACAATGCAGAGGACAGGCTGTCAGCCTGTGTGGAGGAGCTCTACAAGTCTGTCATGGGAGAGGTGCTGGAGAAGTTTGCACTCCACCACCCCGGCTGCTTGCTGTCGGACAGCCCTGTGACCAGCATCTCCGAGGACCTGATATGCAACGCCTGGCAGGACGCCAAGGAGAATATTCAGGTCCTCGCCAACAGTCACTCCGACGCCATCAACGAGCTGGTGTCCCCGTGGCCCCCGTCGTCTGCCCACACAAGGGAGAGGATGGAGATGGCCTCCTTCCTCACTGGCAGCATGGCGGAGGCAGAAGAGATGGAGAAGGCGATGGCTCCGCCCAGCCGCATGACATCACCGCCCCTCTGCTCCCTGAAGGACAGCCTCTCTGGAATCCTGGCCCGCCACGCCCTGTTCCACAGCCCGGGCGTGGTCCCCACAGAGGAGAAGCTGGAGCTGGTGAGGATGGTGGGGGGCTTCCTCCAGGAGATGGAGCCCACAGAAGGAGGCTCTTCCCTGGACCAGCCCCAAGAGGTCTACGAGGCCTCCCTGCTCCAGAGCGTGGCTACGGCCTGCAACGTAATCCACAACGTCCTGAAGAACTTCCACGCAGCCCAGCAGCTGATTGGGCAAGTGGAGGTGGCAGACTTCCTGCAGCCTGGAAGTAAGACCTTCACCATGGTGGTGGAGTGTGTTAGCCAGAGCCTGCTAGGAGACGTTGCCGTGGAGCTGGATGCCCTGAGGAGGAGGAGGAACCTGGAAGCCAGCAGCAACAGTGGGAGGAGCAGCAGGAATCAGGAATGCCTCCCTCTTGACATCCGGCAGGAGCGATCAGTGGAGTGCAGCTCTCCTAGCAAGGAGGAGCAGGAGGACCATCAGAAGAAGGAGGAGACCGCCCCTCCCTCTTCCAGGAGCGCTAGCGCCTGGAGCGAGGCTAGCAGTGCTGCCAGCTGCCAAGACCTCAGCCTCATCGCTGAAAACATGCTGGAAATTATCATGCGGATGGCCCACTTGGCCTCCTCGCCTGACGACGACGACAAACGCGACGGAGGCTCCTCCGTCAAATCGTTCGACCAGGCGGAGAACGACCTGGGCCGCCTGCTGGCATCGCACAGCATGTGCACCAGGATGTTCCAGGGGAGGATCCAACACTTCTCCAAGCAGTTGATTAACTGCATTTATCAGCTTCTCCTGGACACCCAGATTGGACCACTCCCCTCGACACCCCATTGCCGCTCCGAGCCCAACTTCCAGAACCTGGAGGACAAGGAACATCTGGACCAGGAACTTTTCACCCCTCTGCTGTACAGTTTTTTCCAGATGGCCTTCAAGAGCCTGATGGGGAACCTGCTGGGTGAAGAAGACCTCATGGAGGACCACCGGGCCGACTCCTGCAGCGATGCGTCCTTGGACGGCAGTGACAGCAGTGGTGACAGCAGCAGTGACAGCAGCAGTGAGAGCAGTGACTGTCCCTCCGTGGACTGGTCCCGTGGGATGACGCCGGGCCCCAGGCATAAGGTTGAGGGTAGTAGGACATCGCAGAGCAAGTTGAAGCCCTCCTACAGCCAGGAACAGAGGCAGGCACTGGAGGCCATTTGTGAGGTGTTGACTACCCAGGCGGGAAGTGACATCTACAAGACCTGCAACGACCCACAAGAAAACATGGTTGTTGTCCGCAAAGGTAGAGACATTTTTTAACCTTTAGATATAAAAAAAATGGTAACTATGCTTTTGTAAGACATGCGATTATAAGAAAGATTTGCAAGTATTAAGATCTGCTGAATGACAATGTAGTCCAAGTAAATAACTATAATAATAGTATTGTAGTTAACAGATGAAATATGATATGAGAAAAGTATTGTTAATCGCTAATAGTAATAGTAGTTAAAAGTGAGTTTTCTTGTGCCAGGCCTTGATGCTAAAGCCAAGACCAGGGTCGGTAACCTAGCCAGCTCCTCCTCTGAAGACCAGAAAGTGACAACAGGAAGTCTCAATCCAGAGTCAGGTCTCACCAGCCAGGAAGTAGGACAGCCTGAGATGGATGACAACGAAAACGCTGACTACCCTGATGATTTCCACGAAGAGGAAGAAGGGTCAGATTGCCAGACAATTGCCATGGGTGCATTGATCGAGGAAGAGGAGAAGGATGAAGATTATGGAGCTGCAGGCCTCCCGGAGGAGGTCCAGGCTCATCCCTCCCTACCCATGAGCCCCTCTGAGACCCCCTCCCTCCAGCCCGGGGAGGTTCTGATCCAGGAGAAGGTCCTGATGCCCCCCCGGCCCAGCGCCCTGCACCACCAGACCCTGCATGACCTGCTGCACAGGCTGGTGGGACGCCTGGCCCTCCAGGGGCCCCTTCGTTCCTGCTTCACCCCCACCAACTCGGAGATAGAGTCTGTCCTCTTCCAAGACGTGAGCTGGTTTCTCTGGAACCAAGCCGGGATCGGCCTCGTCCTGGAGCACGAACCCCAGAACCCGCTCTTCGGTGGCGCCGACGCCCTGGACGCCATGTTTGAGGCGACCTACGCTGAGCTGATGCTATGTTCCGATAGCAACAGGGCCCAGGTCCACTCCGCCCTCCAGGGAGGGGCAGGCATCGTCTGCATGGCTGAGAATGTCGCCACGGTGATCTGCCGTCACGCCGAGTTTTGGCACCCTTCTGCCGTGTCGGGTGAGATTCCTGATTTGGAAACAGGTTCTGAGGAGAAGGAGAGCGCAGAGGACTCTGCTGGCCTAGAAAAGGCCGGTAGAAATTCCACCACCTTCATCACAAACACAAGCTTGGATGAAGGACTTGAGATGGACACTGCTGGCTTGGAAAAGGCTAGTAGAAATTCCACCAACTTCATCATAAACACGAGAGTGGATGAAGGACTTGAGATGGACACTGCTGGCTTGGAAAAGGTCGGTAGAAATTCCACCACCTTCATCACAAACAGGAGCATGGATGAAGGACTTGAGATGATGTCTGCTGGCTTAGAAAAGTCCAGTGGAGATTCCAGCCCCTTCTTAAGCAACACAAGCTTGGATGAAGGACTTGAGATGGACACTACTGGCTTGGAAAAGGCCGGTAGAAATTCCACCAACTTCATCACAAACATGAGCTTGGATCAAGGCTTTGAGATAGACACTGCTGGCTTAGAAAAGGCCGGTGGAAGTTCCAGCCCCTTCTTAAGCAACACAAGCTTGGATGAAGGACTTGAGATGGACACTGCTGGCTTGGAAAAGGCCAGTAGAAATTCCACCACCTTTATCACAAACACGAGCTTGGCTGAAGGACTTGAGATGGACACTGCTGGCTTGGAAAAGGTCGGTAGAAATTCCACCACCTTCATCACAAACAGGAGCATGGATGAAGGACTTGAGATGATGTCTGCTGGCTTAGAAAAGTCCAGTGGAGATTCCAGCCCCTTCTTAAGCAACACAAGCTTGGATGAAGGACTTGAGATGGACACTACTGGCTTGGAAAAGGCCGGTAGAAATTCCACCAACTTCATCACAAACATGAGCTTGGATCAAGGCTTTGAGATAGACACTGCTGGCTTAGAAAAGGCCGGTGGAAGTTCCAGCCCCTTCTTAAGCAACACTAGCTTGGGTGAAGGACTTGAGATGGACACTGCTGGCTTGGAAAAGGCCGGTAGAAATTTCACCACCTTCATCACAAACGGGAGCTTGGATGAAGGACTTGACATAGAGTCTGCTGGCTTGGAAAAGGCCAGCAGACTCGCCTCCTGCCTCTCATCCTCCTCCACTTCCCGGTCCTGCTACTCCTCCTCTTCTTCCACCTCTGTTCTCTCCTCCCCTTCGTCCTCCAAATCCTCCATCAGCTCCTCCACCTCCAGGGGCTCCATGGCTCGGGCCCCTAGCCCAGAGGGACATCATTTGGGAAAGACCGACACCCCCATCCTCCAGAGATGGTTCACACTGGTAAGCTGAAAACAACACCACACACTGGCACTAGGTAGAACTGACTTGAGCTGAGCCAGCGATGGTAAGGGACGATATGTGACAATCTCAATGAATCAGTGTGTCTTTGCTCTCACTTCCAAACCCAGAAGAAAGAGAAGACCTTCCTTAAGGATGGACAAAATGTGGATGCCAAGGGAAAAAAGACAATCAGAATATTCAGGACAAACAAAGTTTCTCCCCTTAGCACTGAACGTGAGTTTCTGACTGCATATTTGCTCATTTAGGCTTTCCCACTTTAGTTAGCTCTCCCACCATTTCACACACACAGACTTGCACACCAAAACTCACTCACACACACACACACACACACACACACATACAGGTATACAGATATGCACACACATACTATTTTTAAGTGAGAGGTCACAGTGCTGAAGTTCTGTGTGATGTCATACCTTGCTGTGTGATGGTGTTTCCTGTCCAGGTCCAGACCTTGGTGAGTCTTCCATTGCTGGAGGAGAGGAGAAGAAGAAGAAGAAAAAGAAAAAGTCCTTCAAAGCTTTCTTCCGGGGGATCTCTGCAGCTCTCTCCAGGGTTTTCTGCTTTGGCTGCGTGAAGGATATTCACCAGTAGAGGGCGCCACCTGCTTACTCAACTGGCTGGCAGAGAAAGAGAACCTGTCACTACGGCAACAACCGTAGCTACTCCCCTCTTCTTCAGTTCTGTGTAACCATGTTTTTAGGATATTCCAATAAAAACGACTGGAATTTCGTTTATATCTCCTTTGTAATCGTTTAAGCTGTTTGTGTACAAGGTTGTGACATCACCATGTCAGGACTGCAGCCACACAGAGAGGCTGATTAGCATTTGTTAAAGTAATTGTACAAAACCACTTTACATCAGTGTAAAAGTTACCTTAAACATGAGCTTTTCTAAAACTTTTAAATACACATGACACATGACCATATGTATTTTAAGAATGTTACTTGAGTTAGTTCAGAATAGTTTTGATTGTTCCCCAATTTAAAAAGAGCCTTCTTTTGTAATTATTAGGTTGAAACACACCACCGTTCTTCTTTATTCCAAGTGGTCCTGCTTGCATCTGCTCACACATGTTTAGCTAACACACACACAGAGACACACACATTCACACACAAACTGTACTGGTTCACTGGTGACAGAGGGTAGACAGGCCGCGGCAGGCAGGCGCCCCAAAGCGTGTCTTCTCTCACCTTCTCAAGGTCAGACCGGGCACGGCAGGCAGGCCGGCCTGTATGGTTTACACCTTCTGCATAGGCATCAAGGCAAGGGTGAAGGCTTTGGTCAGGACCTGGGTCCGGGAATTAGCCTGAGTCAGGAGATCAACCAGAGACTGGATCAGGACCTGCTTGACTTGGCCCTGAGGCAGGGTCTGGACCTGAGTCTGGGTCTGGAACTGTAGGACTTCGGTCTGAGGCTGGGTCTGGACCTTTACTTGGACCTGATGCTGGACCTGGACCTGAGGCTGGACCTGGACCTGGGCTTGTGAATGGGTCTACCGACAGTGCTCTTTGTCAGGGTCGGGTCGCGCTGGTGGGCCCAAGTCACTAATCGGAGAGCCATCAGTCAGTTTAAAATTCAAGAACTCTGAGGCGTGCTCGTAATCCACTGACCTCTTGAAGTTGACATAAGCATAACCCAGAGAGTGCTGGGTGACCCTGTCTCTGCAGACGTAGATAGAGGGGAAGGTCCCGGCGGGACTGAAGTGGTTGTAGAGCATTGCCTCGGTAACATGTTGGTGTATGTCTCCTACATACAAAGAAGCTGTTGGACATCTAGAAGGAGGCTGATTCTTTTTTCTCTGACTATCTCATCGAAAGGATTTCAGTTGTTGTGGAGCAAGGTAAAAATAAACATTTTGAGTTACTCTGAATAAAAAATGTTGTTCTACGTTTTAAACAGCCTACTAATTAATTCAAATAATGTGATGAATGTAAACTGTCACTGGAATATAAATGGCTAATTAATATGAATGATGACCAAAGTTTGATATACTTTTGGCTTTGGAAAGAGAGAAAAGTCCCATCTTGTGGATGGGATGGAGACCGGTAATTTCAGAATAAAGGACGTTCTGTTTTGTTTCAAAGACTAATCCTTACAAAAGGGCAACTAAACCAATCCATTGCTTACACAGTATTATTTTTGACAAATTTGACATTTGTGTGTAATAGGCCATTAAAACTATTAAAATGTGTCAGTTGATTACTGTTGTGTGATGCAGAAACAACCTGAGCACGTTCACAAACAGGGGAGTTAGATTTAGACAGAAAACCGGGCCAGCTGCGTTCTCTCTCGAAGACCTTCTATTAACCCTTGCATCCTCGTCCTGGTACGTACGTTTGTCCGCAACCTGTTGCTAATTTCCTGCTACTTCCCCTGTCCAAATCTGCCCTTAAAAACCATCCTGAGCTGGGGTTGTGGTCAAATTACTTAGGTGTTGTCCATTTCGCTGATCCCTAGTCGAATTCAAAAAAGATGTGCCCAAATACAACTCAATACAAAACACACGTGTAATTCAGATGTAAAACATAACTAAATAAGAGTCAAACACATGCACATTACGAATCAGTACATTATCAACAGCTCCCATGAATGTCCAGCTTTAACAAGCTTATTATTTGAGAATTAAATTAATTACATAAACACGCCTGAACTTATTTCATGCAGTGCATTTCATTATGCCGGAGAAGCACTCATCTTGCCTGTGCATTGTTTGTCGACATTTCGCTTTAATATGACTCAAAACTGTAGGCTAATGCTTGGACGATATCACCTCCTAGTGGAAATAACTGACACACTAACTGGCACTCATTTGAATGAATATTTTCAGAAATGGTGTCCGGTCCTGCCATCAGTCGCTCCTCCCTCCATCTGTCAGCTAACGTCTCTTGTACTGTGGAGTGTTCTGTGAAGAACGAGAGAGATATGCCCACAACCTGGTACAAAGGAGAGGAGAAAATTAACCAGACCAGCAGTCCTGATCTCTCCTCCAACATCTCTCTCCATCTGGAGATGAAGGACCAGGATGGAGACACCTACAGCTGTGTGGCTGAAAACCCCATCAGTAACCAGACAGCCAAACTCAACAAGACAGAGCTGTGCCCAGGTCAGTGGCTGTTTCTCTCCATGTCAAGAGACGCAGATGACAAACAACTAAACATGGAGACTCTGAATCCTCAGTTCTCATAGTAAAATCTCTGATGCACTTTATTACACACATTATACACATTATAGTATAATACTGTCATGTGTGTCAGTCTGTTTACTCTGGGGTAGAAAAACACCTGGTAAGAAGACTTAAAGACAACCTGCCTACCACTCCCATTAGACAACCGAACCAGGAAATACAAGTAAAACTCCCTGGTTGTGTGTATGTGTTTCTTCAGGTCTTGCTACATACAGCAGCTCTGTTCGCAATCACCTTTGGGGCACCCTACAGTGCATCCATTAGATGCACATCCATTAGATGCACTGTGTATGTCTTTTTGGTATACCAAATAAATCAAGTACTTTATTATTAACAGTAAGATATTGTGAGAAATCGGCTGTAAAACAGCAATTTTTGTATACAGTATGAACAAAAATAAACATGCACCCCTTTTGGTAATCATTAGGTTTCTTTAAATTGTTTTTCTAATGAGGAACAACTACAACAAAACGAGTCAACGTTCCTCAGATATGATCATAGTATCAGATATGATCAGAACAGATATTTTACATCAACATACAAATACGTTATGATCCCTTTTTCATTACTACCTTGCTCAACAAAAACCAGGCCAGAGGTTCCTTAGAATTCTAATCCTCCTCATGAAAGACAGTCAACATCATACTACATGTTTATAATGTGTCCTCACATCATTCAGTGTCTGTGGTTCCAAACCCTGACGAGAGAACGTCTGAGTTTGAACTAAGTACAGTTAACATGTTGGAGAAGAATGTTTACTTAGACTACAATGGATGGAGCTTTAATGGTGGGTTATAAAAAAACTCAACAAATGAGAACAAGGGAATTTGAACCTCGCTCAGATCCACCGGGTCTTTCCAGCACACAGTATTGATTTCAATTCATAGACTTCTGGAGAGGATGACCTCTGGTGGTGAACGGTGTAGAGAACATAGGGACATGTAGGTGTCGGAAACACTGAAATTATTATGTTTATTGTTACACAAACTATAACACAAATCATGTCAATCCATTTCATTGACTGCAAGCAAAAACTTGTCAATGTGCATTTCATGACTTTAAAAGGAATAAAAGACCAGATGGAAAGGTTCATAACTGCATTCATTAAGAAAACAAAAGTGATCTTCTCTTGGAAAGACTATCCATCAGTGCTTTCATTTTTTGGCCTATGAAATTCCTATTTTTTTCATGTTTTTCTTCAGAAAAAGTTATTGTCACAGTGTTCTTAGTGGCCTCTTTGGCCAGGTAGATCTTGTACACAGCCACCGCCTCATCCACCATGGCATGCAGAGCCATGCAGGTGGAGCAGGTGGAGAATCTCAGCGTTGTCCAACTCTAACAGCATGCCGGTGACCTTTCCAACCAGGCTGGGCTGGATGTCCTGGATCAGGTGGTACAGACGTTCTCCCAGCATCTGCTTCTGGTCCTGGGGCAGAGCAGCAGCCAGCATGGAGACTGTCAGAGGCTCCTGGTCCAGCACACTCACTGCTGTGACTGGAGGTGGACAGGGTTACAGCTAGGCTGTGTGGAACACAACAGCAACAGAGTTGGAAGTGGGTTTGAAAGTGTTTGTAAATGCCTGCTTCATGACCACCTGGGGCTTGGCACTGATGTGTTGGTGGCTGCTGCATCATCCAGGAACTCCACACACACCAACATTAGTAGCCACATTCATCTGGGAGGCATGGAGGGCAGCCACTGCTTGATTGATCTGGGAGTGCAGAGCCTGTGGAGACTCCAGCAGGTGGATCACCTCATTATTTTCCATCTTCAGGAACATACAGGTGAGCTTGTCAGCTAGGCGTGGTTGAACATTGTGGATGAGGGTGATGAGACACTCTCCCAGTTTAGGCTTCTGGTAGTGCAGAGGAGTGGAGGCCAGTGTGGAGGCTGTCAGAAGCCTCCACGGACAGAGTGACACACAATTGAAAATACACTTTTACATACAACGCTACTGCTGCCACAATGTGAAACTGTAACTAGCCTCATACCTGGGCTTTCCTCCAAGAATGTTATACGGCTCAGACATGGAAATAGCCACACTGCTGGACGCAGGAGGCAGTATTATTTACTATAACTGTCCTGAGGGCATACACGTTTGTGATTGGTTTAATCTGACAACCAATCGCAAGAGAGGAGAACATTTCAGACGCGGTAGTAGTCAGACAAAAGGGAGTCAACTGTCTACCCTGGTTTCAGGGCAGAAGTTGTCTGAGTGCAGGTGAATCTCTCCTGGTCTCAGGGCAGAAGTCATTTTTTTTTTTATTCTCAGGGCAACTTGGTTGTGGTTATGTGCCAGTATGCAGGATTAAAAAGGTCAGTGATTTGGGTTTGTCAGGGTTCAAATCAATTGGATGATTATTGTGATCTTCAAAATCATGGCTGAAACCACTGGGCCAAAAGAAATGCCTGCTGTGCCGCAGATGCTTGAATTCTTCTCACCTGAAATGCAACAGGTACGTTAAACATGGGTCGTTTTTTTTCACTGAGAAAATACAAGTCTGATAACATTGTAACTGCAACACAAAAACAGCATTCGTAAATTATTGTCGTTTTGTGGTGATTGGCCTTAACATTTTAAACCTGTTTATTTTAGGTGTGTGAGGACACATGCAAGAGTAACGCAAAACAAATATTAAGCAGTATTGATCTTTTTGTTTGCAGATGGTTAAAGAGAAGACCTTCCCTCGGTTATTGGGCACACACTTGCACCCAGATAATATACCCAAATCTTGCCATTGGCAAATGTTTCACTAATCCCCTACAGGTAGTATTTGGTGCACTGTTAGGACAACATCAGGGAACTCTAAACAACATTTCATTTGGTTTAATTTTAGTGGCTTGGGGCTCTTACTTTGACCATGCCCTAGCTTGTGAGAAACACATGGATGATCCAAATGTGATGAATGTGACTTACGAGCAACTGAAGGAGGTGTGTCATATGTATTCCTGAATATGGTAGTTTGATGATCCATTGGTGTTTTGGGCGGGTGATGATGAGTCTCTTCTACTTTCTCCCCATGTGACAGTGGAGGATTTGGAGCGTAATGATGGAACTGCAGAGAGGCCCTACTTCATGTCCAAGAACCTGCTCACCATCCTGAACAAGTCCAACGAGGAGACCAAGACAATAGACTAACCTGAAGGACTGTGTGTGTGTGTATGTGTGCGTATGACTGTTATTGATTGCCACACTGTGTGTTGGTATGTGTGTGTGTGTGATGGTATTGTTGATTGACTGTTAGATGACGTGCGTGTGCATGTGCATGTGAGTGAAGAGAACAAAGGGAGAAGAGTTCCAACAGCCATTATTAACCATGTCTGTGATGTGTTTGGAATGTGCCTTAAGTATGCTATAAAGTTTCACACAAGCAAAGCAATGAGAGATTACTTTTTTTTAACAAGAATTGTTGTCTTTCTGAGACCCGTTCATACTGGCTACTGAAGTAACACAGTCTAATTGAGAAGTGGCAAATGTTTGCTGAAAAGTAGGTGAAAATGACAGGACAAAAATGTATTTCATTGTTGGGTTTCTATTTAACCATGTTTGTACTTTTGACATTTGATTTTAGAGAACTTTAACTGTTCATTCTTTTTTCTCTATTAGATGTTTGAGTTGCCATCTTGAGAATGACAGTTTCATCTGTCGGGTTACTATGGATAGACAATAGTCTGTTGCTTTAGGCCTATTGTACCAATGCCTCCAGTATTACGTTTGATTAAAAAGCTATCATGCTAAGATGCTAAAATATTTATTTATTTTCCTAATGAGGTTTTCTTGATTCACGTTGTTAAGCATTCACCATGTACTGCCCTGTATTGTACTTACAATTTACCAAAGAAGGTTGTACAGTCTAAACCATAAACTAGAGTTGGGATTGAAAATATTTTGTCATCTTGACCTAAAATGCATTATTTTTAACGCTCAAGTTGTGTTTGTAATGTTACATCACAACATGTAACACGTTATTGCTTTTCACAGTGAAGGTTCTTGTAAATAACATTTTTGTAAGCTACAAGACGTTAATGAAGTGTGATATGTTTATGATGAAGACATTAATAGAATTTCAACAGTAATCATTTCTATGTACATAATTAGATGCAGCATGTCTTGTATCATACTGTATAAAACATTAAATTGTTCTCATTTTGTAAGTAAGGAAACTCTTTAGTTGTAAATTACATTTAGTTGACCATAGAGACAGTTGTTGTTTTCTTAACAATAAACAAGATAAACATTCAACCACAACCAGTTTTTACCACACCCTACTACTTAAGATAAAAGTTTCTGCACAAATACTTATTATGAATTGGCAATAATACACGAAACATTATTTGAATATCCTTTGAAGTGCTTCAATTACATTAATGCTGCTAGTTTAACCAACCAATCTGTCGAGCAGGAATCTCAATCTATTTGAATGTCAATCAGTATTACTGTTACAACTCTATTCAGTTGCTTGTTGTTGGTTTCAAGCATTATCTTTAAACAGTATTTGAGTACGACTATGTACGTATAGCACTGCTTTGGCATATCTGGTATGTGTGGGGTGGGGACTAAAGTCTGTCTATATACACAGTAGGCCTAATGCTGATAATACCTTAACCAGTACTTAAAATGATTATGAATGGTTGTTTATTTCTGTCTATTGGGCCCTGGACATAATTCCCACAGGTTCATTTATCCATACAGCCTGTAAGTGGTGCCATTGCGACATGAAACATATAGATGGCAAGAAAACTTGCTTTATTGATCAAATAAAAACGTCACTTTTCTGTCTAAAACGCATTGTTTAGGAAGAGACGACGCATGGCCCTCTCCATGGTGTATTGACATATTATGACGTAATCGGGCAGACAGGGATTGTGACGTCGTTTACAAATTTATAAGAACTTTACAAAATTAAATCAGTCATTGATGCAGCAGGCAAGGAGCGAACCGCTTCTACTTTTTTTCTCATTGAAAAGTGTAGTGGAAATGTATATTTATTGTGGAAAATTTATATTTATTTGAGTATTTCCTAGATTTTCATCTTTAAAGAAACATGGATGACATACCGAAACATAAAAAACTTCGGCGGCCTAAACAGAAGGTAAGTCTGGTAAACCTAAACAATTTAGACTGTCGATAAACATCGACGAAAATACTAGATTTTTCCCAATTGTTTTAGTAGGCTACTTTTCCGTTTGACAGTTGTGTTTCACAAATAGCCTTCCCCAAAACTGTAGACCTTTTTAAGTCATATTTTATATGTAAAAGTAACATTTCTTTTTCGAAAAACAATAAAATAATCTCTGTTCAAGACACTCGCCGTATTTCACCGCTAGCCCCTTCTCACTCCTCCTTATGTTTGTGTGCGCGTGTGTTTTCATACGTCTGTGTATTTACTTGGCGTGTGTGTGTCTGTGTGTGTGTATGTGCGTGCGTGTCAAGCCTGCTCGTCTCGCTACCTACCGCCCCGCGCCCTGTTGGCCAGCGCTGGGAGCTGAACTGAAGCTTCCTGCCCTGCTGTTCTCAGAAATTCAGAACCCCCTCCAGGTAGGAACACATACCTGGAGAGACTCAACACATTTGACACTTTGTTCATGTTGTTCACATTGATCAAAAGCAACATACAAGCATACAGTAGATAATAAAGGTTCAGAAGTGCATACGTCCAACAGGGCTTCAGTGGGTAGAGCAAAGGGAGTCTGTATTTGACCAGCTAATATCAACATAATCTCAGATACAATATGCTAATCTCGAAGTGCAATAATGATAACAATATAATCATGTCAGAACTGGCAGGACTAGGCAGGTTGGTGAGTAGAAGGCCCTAATCCACCTCCCTGGTACTATAGACTCCAGCCAGGCTCCTCCTCTCCATCTTCCTCAGCTATATCTCTGATACTGGCTCTGTTACTGTGCCTTGCTAAGTATGTTTCTTGCCTTAAGGTGACTGGTGGTGCATGTGCGAAGATGCTTCCCATCCCCCAGACCAGCTACTGTGAGTCTTTGTTCATTAATGTATCAACATTTAAATGATCACTTTCTGTCAAGAGAAGGGATCCACCAATCGAATTGTGACTCTGTTCTTCCTCTAGGTGTTCTTCCAGCAATCAAAAGTTCCTCTCGCCCAGTGGAACCAATCAGAGCATCGGCCTCTGAAACACTCGGGCCCCTGGGTTGCAGAGCCACACCAGATGGAAGGGTGAGTACGTACTCCTCTCCACCTCCGTCTCCACCTCCTTCTCCACCTCCGTCTCCTCCTATGTCTCCACCTCCGTCTCTACATCTGTCCCCATGCCGACCTGAGGCACAGTCTCCGGGTTCTTCTCCACCTCCAACCTTGAATGACCCCGAGACCCGGGACACCACGCCCAGTTTTCTGTCATTGGAGGAGACCGGGGTCGAGCTTTCTTTGTTGGAGGCCATGATGTCACACCCGTGAGTGTTCCTCCAAACGTCCCCTTCAGATTAGTGTCCTGTTCAGCATACTGTTAAGATGTGTCGTCAGTTGTACTGTACTGTATAGTGATGTCAAACGTCAGTTCTCGTTCTTGTTACAGTCATTGGCTGGGGCGCCGTACAGGGGGAAAAATTAGGACGATTCTAAGGGGCCCTGACTGACAGGGGCCCCCAAAAATAGAAAAACTCATAGAAATGATCAAAAAATATTAATATATATTTTCATTTTCATGGGGCCCAAAATTCCTGGCGGTGCCCCCGGTCATTGGAAAATCATCAACAGGGTCCTGTTGAGAAAGGTAAATACAATTGTTACGTGAATTCCTTTTACTCAGTCTGACAATCACCACGTATCTGTATTGCCACATGACATGTTCTCAGAAGATCAGAACGCCCTCCAGGTAGGAACACATACCTGGAGAGACTCAACACAATTGACACTTTGTTCATGTTGTTCACATTGATCAAAGGCAACATACAAACATACAGTAGATGATAAAGGTTCAGAAGTGCATCAGTCTAATAGTATTTCAGTGGGTGGAGCCAAGGGAGTCTGTATTTTACCAGCTACTATCAACATAATCTCAAATAAAATATGCTAATGTCGAAGTGCAATAATAACAAGATAATCATGTCAGAACTTGGTGCTAAAGCCTCCTCGATGCCCGGAGCCCAGCCGCAAGAGCAAGGCTGCAAGGAAGGCTGCAGGAGCTGAGAAGGATTCAGGGGCCAACAAGGGGCCCCTGGCAGAGTCCTGGAGGGTTGTGGAGGACGCTGGAGCGGCTTATCATTCAGCCCTGGCTGACGAGTTGGTAGGACTAGGCATGGTGGTGAGTAGAAGGCCCTAATCCACCTCCCTGGTACTACAGACTCCAGCCAGGCTCCTCCCCTCCTCTCCATCTTCCTCAGCCTCTCCTATATCTCTGATACTGGCTCTGTTATTGTGACTTGCTATTTTTCTGTGACTAAAGTATTTTTCTTGCCTGCAGGTGACTGGACCTCCGTCTCCACCTCCGTCTCTACCTCTTCCCCCATGCCGACCTGAGGCGCAGTCTCCAGGTTCTTCTCCACCTCCAACCTGGAATGACCACGTGACCCAGGACACCACGCCCAGTCTTCTGTCATTGGAGGAGACCGGGGACAAGCTTTCTGTGTTGGAGGCCATGATGTCACACCCGTAAGTGTTCCCCCAAATGTCCCCTTAGTGTCATGTTCAGCATAATGTTACGATGTGTCGTCAGTTGTACTGTACTGTAAAATGATGTCAAACGTCAGTTCTTGTTCTCGTTACAGTCATTGGAAAATTATCAACAGGGTCCTGTTGAGAAAGGTAAATAAAATGTTTACGTGAATTCTTTTTACTCAGCCTGACAATCACCACATGTATCTGTATTGCCACATGATATTTCCCTCCCTCCCTCCCTCTAAGAACAAGAGCGTAGCTGAGCTGCAGGAGCGCTCGGAGAAGGTCATGGAGTGGGTTCTCAAGGTGACCAACGGGGTGGTCCTGCCTGCCATGGCCCTTTACCAGGTCCTCCACATGCGCAAAAACCAAGATGGCTGCCCGCTGTCCGCCGCCATGTCCTACAGCAGCTGGGACTCCCAGAGCGACAGGTCCTCTTCCGCAGGGCTGCTGTCCCCAGCCAGGCCTGTCACTGGCTCTCTGACTGGGATGGTATGTTTCAACCCTGCTGATTCTCCCCAGGACCAGGCCTCTTCCCTGGGCTCCAGCGAGCTCTACGTCCCCCAGGGGGTTCTGAGAATGATCTCAGAGAGGTTCCAGCCTCTGCTGATAGGAGGGCAGGGATCCAGGCCCCAGAGCAGGCTGCTGGGTGGCAGGCCTCCGATGTTGGACTCGGAGGAGGACGTCCTCGCCACGGCATCCCTCACTGTGGCAGAGATCCTGTTGAAGGTGCAGGCGGTGATGGATAAACAAAAGCACAATGCAGAGGACAGGCTGTCAGCCTGTGTGGAGGAGCTCTACAAGTCTGTCATGGGAGAGGTGCTGGAGAAGTTTGTACTCCACCGCCCCGGCTGCTTGCTGTCGGACTGCCGCGTGACCAGCATCTCCGAGGACCTGATATGCAACGCCTGGCAGGACGCCAAGGAAAAGATTCAGGTCCTCGCCAACAGTCACACCGACGCCATCAACGAGCTGGTGTCCCTGCGGGCCTCCTTCCTCATTGGTAGCGTGGCGGAGGCGGAAGAGATGGAAAAGGTGATGGCTTTGCCCAGCCGCGTGATGTCACCAACCCTCTGCTCCCTGCAGGAGAGCCTCTCTGGAATCCTGGCCCGCCACGCCCTGTTCCACAGCCCAGGCGTGGTCCCCACAGAGGAGAAGCTGGAACTGGTGAGGATGGTGGGGGGCTTCCTCCAAGAGATGGAGCCCACAGAAGGAGGCTCTCCCCTGGACCAGCCCCAAGAGGCCTACGAGGCCTCCCTGCTCCAGAGCATGGCCACGGCCTGCAACGTGATCCACAACGTCCTGAAGAACTTCCACGCAGCCCAGCAGCTGATTGGGCAAGTGGAGGTGGCAGACTTCCTGCAGCCTGGAAGTAAGACCTTCACCATGGTGGTGGAGTGTGTTAGCCAGAGCCTGCTAGGAGACGTTGCCATGGAGCTGGATGCCCTGTGGAGGAGGAGGAGCTCGGGGGCCAGCAACAGCAGCGAGAGGAGCAGCAGGAATCAGGAATACCTCCCTTTTCACACCCAGCAGGAAAGACCAGTGGAGTGCAGCTGTGCTAGCAAGGAGGAGCAGGAGGAGAAGGATCCTCAGAAGAAGGAGGAGACCACCCCTTACTCCTCTAGGAGCACTAGCGCCTGGAGCGAGGCTAGCAGTGCTGCCAGCTGCCAAGACCTCAGCCTCACCGCTGAAATCATGCTGGACGCCATTGTGCGGATGGCCCACTCAGCCTCCAGATCCTCCCCCGGCGATGACGATGACAAATGCGACGGAGGCTCCTCCGTCAAATCGTTCGACCAGGAAGAGAACGACCCGGGCCGCCTGCTGGCATCGCACAGCATGTGCACCAGGATGTTCCAGGGGAGGATCCACCACTTCTCAGAGCAGTTGATTGGCCGCATTTATCAGCTTCTCCTGGACACCCGGATGGGACAACCCCCCTCGACACCCCATTGCCGCTCCGAGCCCAACTTCCAGAACCCGGAGGACAAGGAACGTCTGGACCAGGAGTTCTTCAACCCTCTGTTGTACAATTTCTTCCAGACAGCCTTCAAGAGCCTGATGGGGAACCTGCTGGGCGAAGAAAACTTCACGGACGACCACCGTGCCAACTCCTGCAGCGATGCGTCCTCGGACGGCAGTGACAGCAGCAGTGACAGCGGCAGTGACAGCAGTGACTGTCCCTCCCTGGACTGGTCCCGTGGGATGACGCCGGGCCCCAGGGATGAGGTTGAGGGTAGTAGGAGATCGCAGAGCAGGTTGAAGCCCTCCTACAGCCAGGACCAGAGGCGGGCGCTGGAGGCCATTTGTGAGGTGTTGACTACCCAGGCGGGAAGTGACATCTACAAGACCTGCAACGACCCACAAGAAAACATGGTCGTTGTGATCAAAGGTAGAGACATTTTTTAACTTTAGATTAAAAAAACCTGATAACTATGCTATTGTAAGACATGCTATTGTAGGATGTAAGTTTTGAGTTCTGCTGAATGACAGTGTAGGTCCAGTAAATAACTAAAATAATTATATTGTAGTTAAGTGTTTTTTCTTGTGCCAGGCCTTGATGCTGAAGCCATGACCAGGGTAGGTAACCTAGCCAGCTCCTCCTCTGAAGAAATCAACCAGGAGGTGACAACAGAAGGTCTCGAGCCAGAGACAAGTTTCACCAACCAAGTAGGCCAGCTTGAGATGGATGACAACGAAAATGCTGCCTACCCTGATGATTTCCACAAAAAGGAAGAAGGGTCAGATTGCCAGATGAATGTCTTTTCCAAGGGTGTCTTGATCGAGGAAGAGGAGAAGGATGAAGATGATGGAGCTGCAGGCCTCCCTGAGGAGGTCCAGGATCATCCCTCCCTACCCGTGAGCCCCTCTGAGACCCCTTCCCTCCAGTCCGGGGAGGTTCTGATCCAGGAGAAGGTCCTGATGCCTCCCCGGCCCAGCGCCCTGCACCACCAGACCCTGCATGACCTGCTGCATAGGCTGGTGGGACGCCTGGCCCTCCAGGGGCCCCTTCGTTCCTGCTTCACCCCCACCAACTCGGAGATAGAGGCTGTTCTCCTCCAAGAAGTGGGCTGGTTTCTCTGGAACCAAGCCGGGATTGGCCTCGTCCTGGAGCACGAACCCCAGAACCCGCTCTTCGGTGGCGAAGACGCCATGGACGCCATGTTTGATGTGACCTACGCTGAGCTGATGCTCTGTTCCGATAGCAACAGGGCCCAGGTCCACTCCGCCCTCCAGGGAGGGGCAGGCATCGTCTGCATGGCTGAGAATGTCGCCAAGGTGATCTGCCGTCACGCCGAGGTTTGGGGGCCTTCTGCCGTGTCGGGTGAGATTCCTGATTTGGAAACAGGTTGTGAGGAGAAGGAGAGCACAGAGGACTCTGCTGGCTTGGAAAAGGCCGGTGGAAGTTCCAGCCCCTTCTTAAGCAACACAAGCTTGGATGAAGGACTTGAGATAGACACTACTGGATTGGAAAAGGCCGGTAGAAATTCCACCACCTTCATCACAAACACGAGCTTGGATCAAGGACTTGAGATGGACACTGCTGGCTTAGAAAAGGCCGGTGGAAGTTCCAGCCCCTTCTTAAGCAACACTAGCTTGGATCAAGGACTTGACACTGCTGGCTTGGAAAAGGCCGGTAGAAATTCCACCACCTTCATCACAAACAGGAGCTTGGATGAAGGACTTGACATAGAGTCTGCTGGCTTGGAAAAGGCCAGCAGACTCACTTCCTGCCTCTCATCCTCCTCCACTTCCTGGTCCTGCTACTCCTCCTCTTCTTCCACTTCTGTTCTTTCCTCTCCTTTGTCCTCCAAATCCTCCACTAGTTCCTCCACCTCCAGGGGCTCCATGGCTCGGGCCCCTAGCCCAGAGGGACATCATTTGGGAAAGGCCGACACCCCCATCCTTCAGAGATGGTTCACACTGGTAAGATGAAAACAACACCACACACTGGCAGAGGGACGACATGTGACAATCTCAATGAATCTGTGTGTCTTTGCTCTCACTTCCAAACCCAGAAGAAAGAGAAGACTTTCCGTAAGGATGGACTGAATGTGGCTGCTAAGGGAAAAAAGACAAGCAAACTATTCAAGACAAACAAAGTGTCCCCCCTTAGCACCGAACGTGAGATCCTGACTGCATATTTACTCATTTAGGCTTTCCCACTTTAGTTAGCTCTCCCACCATTTCACACACACAGAATTGCACACAAACACTCTCACACACACACACACAGGCATACAGATATGCACACACACACACACACACACTATTTTTAACTGAGAGGTCACAGTGCTGAAGTTCCGTGTGATGTCATACCTTGTTGTGTGATGGTGTTTCCTGTCCAGGTCCAGACCTTGGTGAGTCCCCCATTGCTGGAGGAGAGAAGAAGAAGAAGAAAAAGTCCTTCAAAGCTTTCTTCCGGGGGATTTCTGCAGCTCTCTCCAGGGCTTTCTGCTTCGGCTGTGTGAAGGATGTTCACCAGTAGAGGGCGCCACCTGCTTACTCAACTGGCTGCAGTGTCAAAGAGAGAGAACCTGTCACTACGGCAACAACCGTAGCTACTTCCCTCTACTTCAGTTCTTTGTAAACATGTTTTTAGTATATTGCAATAAAAAATACTGGAATTTCGTTTATATCTCCTTTGTAATTGTTAAGCTGTTCGGGTACAAGGTTGTGACATCATCATGTGAGGGACTGCATTCACACAGAGAGGCTGAATAGCATTTGTTAGAGTGGTTGTACACAACCACTTTACATCAGTGTAAAAGTTACCTTAAGTAATATTTGAACTATCATTACATTTACATGGCTGACATTTAAGCAAGTTTTTCAGTTAGAGAGATATTTGTCCTTCATTTTTCTGCTTTTTACTGCAGCAACCCTGAACCCTCACTCCTCAGTGGACTGTTATTTTAGCAAGTTTTTCAGTTAGAGATCAGTTTTTTCTGCATTTTAACTGCAGCAACTGAACACTGAGTGGACTCTGTTGAACAAGTCACTAGAGAGTTTTTTCCCGTAATGGCAGGAGCAAGGATATGTGATAGGGCATGAAGGCTTTCTTTTTGTCTGCATGTCCCAAAGTAAGTATCTTTTTTATTTGAACTTTAAAGCAACACTGAACCCTTACTGGGTGTAGGTGGGCTGAAGACGAAATGCAGTTTTTGACATTGTAATAAAAGTCTTGAATAAAAGTCTTTTCAGCAATTTTTTCATGTGTTAATGGTTATGTTGGACTCTGAATAGTCAGGTGCAATGTCTGCCCAAACCGTATGACCCTACACATACACACCTTCTAATAACGACACATGTATGGCAGATCAAAGTCAGAAATGTTATGGACACTAGGTCAGGCCTGCATCGACGTGAGACCAGCATTGGATCTATTATATTTCCTTGCCCAGCGCTAAGAGAGACAGGATCAGTCAACAGTGAACAACCTCCCCTCTCTTTCGATCGTCATCAGTTTCCTTGAGGGTTTAGGTTGGTTGAGGGGCATTTCTATGGGCGTATGTGAAGCCCTCTGTGAGATGCTTGAGTGTAGAAAGGGCTATACAAATACATTTGATTTGAATTATTTTTGTTCCTTTTGCACACCGCTATGAGCCATGTGCATTCCACCGAATCTTCTAGGTGAGGACACAGGCCTGTCTTGAGAGGTGAGGGCGTAAAAATGTGTATTGTGTATGTGTCGTGCATGTCTTGAATGTTTGTGTGCATGTGTAAATGTGTGGCCTTTTTGTACATACACCTAACGTTGACAAGATCCTGACAATATGCACTAGTGCAATACTGCACAGTCATCTTTGAAAAATCTGAGAATTGTATCTATGCTGCATAAAAGATGTCATACAATATTATTGAGTTATTGAGTTCAAATTTTAACTATGTAACAAGTTCAACATGCTTCAGACAACGGGCCCACATGCCCTTTGTGAAATGACTGATACTAGTGCAGTTTGCTGGCTAATTTTGTTGATAGCTAACATTAACTAGTGTTTGATCGTGATTTCAGGACTCTGTTCCATGCTAGAGTGCCACTAATCAAGTATCTCTGGAGGACTGGGTGATGGAGATGTAATATTAAGAATGACGCAAGCAGTTGAATGTAATTTTGAGTACAATAAGCTTTAATGATACAGAAGCCACAACAGATATAAATCATTATGCTCATTTTAAACTAAGTTATGGAAAGTATGACCAAATATACCCTCATGTAGTGACAGGATCACTTCAGGATATTTGAAGTCTCTGGATACTGTTGTTTAAAATCTGCACAATAGGTGTGTTTATCCATGTGAGCCAAACTGGAACCGGATAATGGAATAGAATCACAGCATGATTGACTCTTCCAATTCAGGATGTGTTGGAAGATCAAAAATTAAAGGGTGCGTAATGATTGAGTAATTAAGCTGCAGGGTTTTCCCAGCAGGGCTCCCTCTGTAAGAGCAGTGCTCAGGGCTCAGTGCAGTCGTAGATGGCATCATTGTTCAGGATGAGCCAGAGATGGCCTAGATCATAGGACACATGTTTCACCTGTCCGCTGTAGAGAGGAATGGGGGTCCAGCCGGTACCTTCAGGTTGACAGGCAGACGTGGAATCCCTGCAATGGAGACATTTCACTTCTATTCATGAAGGAATCATTTACAGTTGAGAGTAAAATGTATCACCATCATGAAACTAGAGGGTACAATTTCTGGGGTAATTGTAGGGTGTGCTTGCTTGCATTGGTTGCAGGGGTCCATGCTTAAATTACATTTTACAACTGATCTTTCTGTATTTTATATAAAAATGCATTGCCTACTTATTATTTATAAAAAGTTACATAGATTATGAAAAAATACTAAACTTTTGAAGACAAACCTGCGGAACACGCCTCCTGCAGAATTCACTCCATAGACAGATCCGTCACTTCCCACCTCGATCATAGACAGGCTTCCTGGAACCTTCTGCCAGGTACCGTCCCCCTCACAATTAAAGGAGTTCACCCCCTAGAGGACCCAACAAAGGCTGATAAGCAAAGTCAATTCATTTATTGACGATGGTAATTATTCCACAGACAGCAGAGCCCAGCACAGCCTTACCTTCCTCACAAAGATTTCATCACCACTGTTAACACCCCAGCAGCTATAAGGACCACAGCTGTAGTACTTCAGGCCGCCAGGAATTTGGCGCCAGTTCAAAGTGCTATTACTTCCACTGTAGCCAACTGTGTTCTTCTTTGGAAGACAGAAAACGGCATCGACATGATTGGCTCCTGCCACAAACTGATCTCCACCAGCATCAATCTGCTTCAAGAGACCTGCTCCAAAACAAACTTATGGTTTCTCACAATCCCATATGGAAAAGGTCTGTAAAAACCTACAGGAATTACACTATTCATGTACAACACATCTGTGGGAAAGAGCTTGCACATAAAGCACATTTCACACAGAAAAGGTCCTTCCAACATCAAGGTCATAGATCATATTATTTTTTATTACCCTATATGAAGGGGGCCACAATTCTGTATGTTAACACACCGTTATTGTATGTACTATCAAAATTAACAAATATGAATTTTACAATACTTTACAACCTTTCTCCACATGGGTTGACTTCATAAAGACACATCATTAAAAAATATAAACATGTCTGTTAAATCATATCATCACATTCCTATGAAATCATACAACTACACACTGAGGTTGTAGGCATATCGCACTTTTATCTGTCTAAAAATGACTACATGCAAACCTTGTCTATTGGTGGCGCACAAATCCATATATTATTATCATTGGTGTAGTTATACTTACCAGGTACATTCACCCAGTCAGTCCCAACTAGTTTAAAGATGAGATTCTCTCTGTTGGCTCCCCAGACTCCTGCAGGTCCTACGGTGACATGCTTCAGTTTGCCTGGCAACTGTGTCCATGATGAACCAAACCTTGTGAAGATGCTGTCGTCTTTGTTGACCCCAATCACTTGTCCAACACCTACATCAATCTGCACCAGGGCACCAGAGAGCTGTGTACAACTAAATGCTGCTGGACAAACCAAAAAAACACTTGGGTTGGTGGGGGTTGTCAGAGCAGGGAAAGATGGAAAACATGCACAGGATTGAGTAACAGTTATACAAACTTACCCACACATGAACTCAGCAACAGACAGTGCAGGGCAAAGAGGAGTGTTGCGATACGGAGAGGCATGGCTTACTCAGTGACTAACTGACAAGTAGGTCTCTAGGAGGACAGAGGAGCAGATTTATACCAACCAACGTCCGTCACAACTACGTCAGAAGGGGAGTAAAACTATGTGGAAAGTAGAGGCCTCACCTCACCCTTAAAAACCATCCTGAGCTGGGGGTGTGGTCCAATTACTCAGGTGTTGTACATTTCGCTGATCCCTAGTCTAATTCAACAAAATAAACTTGACACGGCAAACACAACTCAATACAAAACACACAAATCAAAGCAATTACATCAAGTGTAAGACATAACTAAATAACAGTACATGTTACTGTTAATGTACATTAGGAATCAGTCAATTGTCAACCACTCCCATAAATGTCTCACTTTGACATACCTATTATTTGAGTATTAGGTTACTTGCATAAACACGAACAATGTACTTCCACACTATTCCTATTGCTCACTAGCCTGCACTTATTTCATGCAGTGCATTTCATTATGCCGGAGAAGCACTCATCTTGCCTGTGCATTGTTTGTGGACATTTCGCTTTAATATGACTCAAAACTGTAGGCTAATGCTTGGACGATATCACCTCCAAGTGGAAATAACTGGCACACTAACTGGCATTCATTTGAATGAATATTTTCAAACACGGTGTCCGGTCCTGCCATCAGTCACTCCTCCCTCCGTCTGTCAGCTAACAACGTCTCTTGTACGGTGGAGTGTTCTGTGAAGAACGGGAGAGATGTGACCCTAACCTGGTACTAAGGAGAGGAGAGACTTCACCAGACAGCATGGTCACTGAGTGAGCCATGCCTCTCCGTATCGCAACACTCCTCTTTGCCCTGCATTGTCTGTTGCTGAGTTCATGTGTGGGTAAGTTTGTATAACTGTTACTCAATCCTGTGCATGTTTTCCATCTTTCCCTGCTCTGACAGCCCCCCACCAACCCAAGTGTTTTTGGTTTGTCATCACTTCACTGATCTCTCCTCCAACATCTCTCTCCATCTGGAGATGAAGGACCAGGATGGAGACACCTACAGCTGTGTGGCTGAAAACCCCATCAGTAACCAGACAGCCAAACTCAACAAGACAGAGCTGTGCCCAGGTCAGTGTGCTGTTTCTCTCCATGTCAAGAGAAGCAGATGACAAACAACTAAACATGGAGACTCTGAATCCTCAGTTCTCATAGTAAAATCTCTGATGCACTTTATTACACACATTATACACACTATAGTATACTGTCATGTCTGTCGGTCTGTTTACTGTGGGGTAGAAAAACACCTGGTAAGAAGACTTAAAGACAACCTGCCTTCCACTCCCATTAGACAACAGAAAAAGGAAACACAAGTACAACTCCCTGGTTGTGTTTATTTGTTTCTTAAGGTCTTGCTACATCCAGCAGCTCTGTTCGCAATCACCTTGGGGGCATCCTGGTTCCTGGACTCATGGTGGCTGTGGCTGTGGCAGCATTATACTGGAAGTTTAAGCTAGAATATCGTAGTCAATCATTAGACAATCATTCTAGTATATACCTGTATTGATGGCCCCGTTGATTGTTGAAGGTCTGCATGTGGTCTAATGGTGCTTTCACAACTGACATGTTTGGTCCGTTTCAATCGGACCATGGTCCGTTTTCCCTGAAAGTAGCCTACGGTTCGTTTGGAGAGGTGAAAACACACATTCAAACTCTAGTGCGGACCAAACAACCGAACCATCCTCTAAAAAGTTGGGACTCGGTCCGGTTCCAATGAACCATGGTTCGGTTTGCTTTGGGTCTGAACGTAATTGGACTTAATATTGACCTATTCCAGGAAGCAAACCAAAATGTAATGCATTGTGGGTTGAAAAATGAATTTACACTTGGCGGAGACAGCCGTGCCACTCATGAGCAGCGAAATTAGTTGAGGGAAAACGTGGAGGAATGTAAAATGTAGGCTGATGATCATACTACAGAGATACTTGTGGAGACACATAAGAGTAGCGAGGTATTTGAATTATCTAGTGATAAACTGAAATAAAGCCTCATTATTGCACAGTGGACCAATGTTGGTTGAAAGTTAAAAACTTTCAGCTGAAAGTGTGTAAAAAAGTGGTAGCTCGTCCGATGAAAACATAATTCCCGTGGTTTGATAACCTGGATATCATCCTATTATAATCATACATATACCAGACACTCTTATCTAGAGCGATTTACAGGTGGTACAGGGACATTACCCCTGAAGCAAGTAGGGTGAAGTGCCTTGTCCAAGGGCACAACGTCATTTTGGTACAGCGGGAAATCGTTCCGGCAATCTTCTGATGGCGAACCCAACTCCCTCACCGCTTAGCCATCTGACTCCTGGACAGTATGATAGTATTGCGATCGCAAAACGCTGCTGTTGCTCCATTGTTGTTTGTGACAAGGAAGTGATTTTTCCTCAAACATTTTCAGTCCAATAGATAAAAAACCTGTATGACCGCGTGTAATTGTTTTTTTTTTATGTCATTGTTTTTTTACAAACGTTGCCAGATAGCAAACTTCATTGAAACTACGATGAATCAACATTCCGCTGTCAGCGCTAATTTCATTGAACCAATGTCAGACTCTGATGTTGATTTATCATCATTTTGCACCCTTATTTAACATTGAAACAACGTTGAAATCACAACGCAACATCAACGCGATATTAATGGTATTTCCACCAATATTATTGACACAACGTTGTAGCTTAATCATAACTCAACTATAGATCAACATGATTTCAATGGTATTTCAATCGATATTAAACCACAGAAAACGTTACTTAATAACGCTTACAGCCACGATAATGTTATGAAGGCTATACTACACATTAGGCATATGTGATATGTAACTGATAAAAGACCATTTATAGTGGTACAAATATGTATTTGTTTAATAAAAGCAAACAAAGAAACAAAAAACATTCACTCCTGTTCTGTTTGGCGTCCAGCCCCACCCATCTTGTCTGGGGCATAGCGAAGCCATTTTGTGCGGCCTGGGCAAATCCGAATTATTCCTCCTCCTCTCCCCATTTGCTCAGGGCATCTTAAACAGAAAACATTCAAACAAAAACAAAGGTTATAACTTTCAGTTGTGAATTTTTATACTGATGAATATGTTCTCTGTGTAATCAACTCAGTAACTTTCTGTCTACTAAACCAGTGGTTCTCAATCCTGGTCCTCGGGACCCCCTGCTCTGCATTTTTTAGAAATCCCTCCTCAATTACACCTGATTCACATTAATGGGTAAATTAAACACATAGTTGGAGTAATATGCGGAAAGGAGAGGCCTCAATATCTTTATCAATCTTGATCATGAAAATATCTGTCACACTGAAATGACAGTTAAAATATCTGACTTTTAGTTTCCCAGAACTCTTCCTGGTCCCTGTCCCACTTTTACCTTCACGGAAGTATTAATGCATTACTTCAATCTAAAGTCTTGAAGTCTTGAAAATAAACATTTTGAGGGTCCTAAAATGTAAACATAGTCTTACATTGACAACTCATCTGATGCATTCAGTTTAAATGCTCAACGGCTTTAACCAAACCTTTCACTAATTATGTTCGGCCTGGCTCTGCACGTAATGCCTTTGATCAAACCTTTACTGCTCGCTTTCTGTGTATGTGAAACAGTGTGCATGTGCCGCTGTTTCCGCCAGCTGTTTTCACCACTAAACTGAGACCCACTGGCTTATAGAGTGAGGGGGTTATATGATTCTCATAGCAACTTCATCTATACAACATATGCATTTTGGTGGGCGTGGTTGCGGCAAAAACTCTGTATCAGCTCCACAATCAAGTGGCAAAAGGCTACATTTGTAGATCTGAGGTGTATTGTAGTCATTAATCCACAATAAGGAGATGGTCCATGGATTAGCTCAATCTCATTGTATGAACGTCAGGTCATACTTTTTAAAGGAGCATAATTCCTCCCACTCCCTTGTGTTCTCCAAGGCCAATCAGAACTAACCCCATTCTCTAACTTTTACTCCTAACTTCTCTCTCTCTCTCTGTGTGTGTGTGTTTGGCACCCCCACCCCCCTTTCCTGGGACCCTTGTGGCAAAGTCAATTAATCTTGTCTCCATCCCGACTATCTCCCTCTAAGCAGTCAACTGTTTGGTATTGTTTGTCAGCCATTTTGAGTGAGGCTTTTCATACTTATGAATTCATCAATGTTCATCAACTTTATATCCAACAGCGTCCAACCAAAGGAAGAGGGCAGCAGCGTTGCGGGATGTACCTGAGGGAGAATCATTCGACATTCACGAAGACGAGTGAGGTAAGCGGAAAAATGGCGTTCAAGATGACCCAAAGAAAAGTCGTTCACAAGAGCATGGCTTCACTTGTCATTTAACGCGTCCTCTGTACTGTGCGTGTTTACTGCCTGGCAAATCATCTCTGAAGCACAGGCACTTCTGTGGTTGTTTTTTGTTTGTTTTTGCATGAAGCCAACAGATCCTGAAGGGGGACGTCATCAAGGGAATGGTAATTGGAATATTTGTATTTGTTGAATATGGGAAGGGACCCCTTCCAGCCTCCTACAACCTTGTCGTCACCTGAAAGATGTACCCAACGCTTTTGTGAACCTGATGGGGCTGCTGAACCTTGACTATCCGAAAGACTTGAGATACTTATAATAGGGTCCACGAATGGTCATGTTTTGCCATTGGTCCATTGCACAATGCTTAAATAAATGTAAATTCCTGTTACGGCCCAACTTTAGTGGCCCTTTGGGTGAACAAACATTCCACCAATGACCCGAAACAACTACTAAAAACACCTTTTAAATTTACCAAATCCATGGGATTTATTACAAACAAGTACACAAAACTACATGACAAAATATCATGACACTACACAATCCCAGGTTGAGAGGCAGCAAGACCAGCAGTCCCCAAACTAGAAGTCTCCCCTCTGCAGCCGGAAACTGGAGTCTTTATCTGCTGCTTGATCACCTGGCCAGGAGCATCTCATCTGGCAATCAGGGGGAACACAACCTGGGCGGAGCTACAGAAAAGGGATGGAAAGTGACAAACAAAGAACACAACACATGTGGTTGTAACAAGCCCTTCTGTGTGTCACACCAGTTTTATTTTATGATTCCATGTTCTAACCACACACATGTGCACACACAAACTTCTGACTGAGCTCTATTGCTTTATGTGGAGAAATGTGACTGTGAGACACTACTGTTTATTTTATGTTGAAAAACTACGAACAAAATGGGCATTTTAATCATGTTTGAAGTGAGGGCATTTAAGTAATATTTGAACTATCATTACATTTACATGGCTGACATTTAAGCAAGTTTTTCAGTTAGAGAGATATTTGTCCTTCATTTTTCTGCTTTTTACTGCAGCAACCCTGAACCCTCACTCCTCAGTGGACTGTTATTTTAGCAAGTTTTTCAGTTAGAGATCAGTTTTTTCTGCATTTTAACTGCAGCAACTGAACACTGAGTGGACTCTGTTGAACAAGTCACTAGAGAGTTTTTTCCCGTAATGGCAGGAGCAAGGATATGTGATAGGGCATGAAGGCTTTCTTTTTGTCTGCATGTCCCAAAGTAAGTATCTTTTTTATTTGAACTTTAAAGCAACACTGAACCCTTACTGGGTGTAGGTGGGCTGAAGACGAAATGCAGTTTTTGACATTGTAATAAAAGTCTTGAATAAAAGTCTTTTCAGCAATTTTTTCATGTGTTAATGGTTATGTTGGACTCTGAATAGTCAGGTGCAATGTCTGCCCAAACCGTATGACCCTACACATACACACCTTCTAATAACGACACATGTATGGCAGATCAAAGTCAGAAATGTTATGGACACTAGGTCAGGCCTGCATCGACGTGAGACCAGCATTGGATCTATTATATTTCCTTGCCCAGCGCTAAGAGAGACAGGATCAGTCAACAGTGAACAACCTCCCCTCTCTTTCGATCGTCATCAGTTTCCTTGAGGGTTTAGGTTGGTTGAGGGGCAGTTCTATGGGCGTATGTGAAGCCCTCTGTGAGATGCTTGAGTGTAGAAAGGGCTATACAAATACATTTGATTTATTTTTGTTCCTTTTGCACACCGCTATGAGCCATGTGCATTCCACCGAATCTTCTAGGTGAGGACACAGGCCTGTCTTGAGAGGTGAGGGCGTAAAAATGTGTATTGTGTATGTGTCGTGCATGTCTTGAATGTTTGTGTGCATGTGTAAATGTGTGGCCTTTTTGTACATACACCTAACGTTGACAAGATCCTGACAATATGCACTAGTGCAATACTGCACAGTCATCTTTGAAAAATCTGAGAATTGTATCTATGCTGCATAAAAGATGTCATACAATATTATTGAGTTATTGAGTTCAAATTTTAACTATGTAACAAGTTCAACATGCTTCAGACAACGGGCCCACATGCCCTTTGTGAAATGACTGATACTAGTGCAGTTTGCTGGCTAATTTTGTTGATAGCTAACATTAACTAGTGTTTGATCGTGATTTCAGGACTCTGTTCCATGCTAGAGTGCCACTAATCAAGTATCTCTGGAGGACTGGGTGATGGAGATGTAATATTAAGAATGACGCAAGCAGTTGAATGTAATTTTGAGTACAATAAGCTTTAATGATACAGAAGCCACAACAGATATAAATCATTATGCTCATTTTAAACTAAGTTATGGAAAGTATGACCAAATATACCCTCATGTAGTGACAGGATCACTTCAGGATATTTGAAGTCTCTGGATACTGTTGTTTAAAATCTGCACAATAGGTGTGTTTATCCATGTGAGCCAAACTGGAACCGGATAATGGAATAGAATCACAGCATGATTGACTCTTCCAATTCAGGATGTGTTGGAAGATCAAAAATTAAAGGGTGCGTAATGATTGAGTAATTAAGCTGCAGGGTTTTCCCAGCAGGGCTCCCTCTGTAAGAGCAGTGCTCAGGGCTCAGTGCAGTCGTAGATGGCATCATTGTTCAGGATGAGCCAGAGATGGCCTAGATCATAGGACACATGTTTCACCTGTCCGCTGTAGAGAGGAATGGGGGTCCAGCCGGTACCTTCAGGTTGACAGGCAGACGTGGAATCCCTGCGATGGAGACATTTCACTTCTATTCATGAAGGAATCATTTACAGTTGAGAGTAAAATGTATCACCATCATGAAACTAGAGGGTACAATTTCTGGGGTAATTGTAGGGTGTGCTTGCTTGCATTGGTTGCAGGGGTCCATGCTTAAATTACAGTTTACAACTGATCTTTCTGTATTTTATATTAAAACGCATAGCCTACTTATTATTTATAAAAAGTTACATAGATTATGAAAAAATACTAAATAACTTTTGAAGACAAACCTGCGGAACACGCCTCCTGCAGAATTCACTCCATAGACAGATCCGTCACTTCCCACCTCGATCATAGACAGGCTTCCTGGAACCTTCTGCCAGGTACCGTCCCCCTCACAATTAAAGGAGTTCACCCCCTAGAGGACCCAACAAAGGCTGATAAGCAAAGTCAATTCATTTATTGATGATGGTAATTATTCCACAGACAGCAGAGCCCAGCACAGCCTTACCTTCCTCACAAAGATTTCATCACCACTGTTAACACCCCAGCAGCTATAAGGACCACAGCTGTAGTACTTCAGGCTGCCAGGAATTTGGCGCCAGTTCAAGGCACTATTACTTCCACTATAGCCAACTGTGTTCTTCTTTGGAAGACAGTAGGGGGCATCGACATGATTGGCTCCTGCCACAAACTGGTCTCCACCAGCATCAATCTGCTTCAAGAGACCTGCTCCAAAACAAACTTATGGTTTCTCACAATCCCATATGGAAAAGGTCTGTAAAAACCTACAGGAATTACACTATTCATGTACAACACATCTGTGGGAAAGAGCTTGCACATAAAGCACATTTCACACAGAAAAGGTCCTTCCAACATCAAGGTCATAGATCATATTATTTTTTATGACCCTATATGAAGGGGGCCACAATTCTGTATGTTAACACACCGTTATTGTATGTACTATCAAAATTAACAAATATGAATTTTACAATACTTTACAACCTTTCTCCACATGGGTTGACTTCATAAAGACACATCATTAAAAAATATAAACATGTCTGTTAAATCATATCATCACATTCCTATGAAATCATACAACTACACACTGAGGTTGTAGGCATATCGCACTTTTATCTGTCTAAAAATGACTACATGCAAACCTTGTCTATTGGTGGCGCACAAATCCATATATTATTATCATTGGTGTAGTTATACTTACCAGGTACATTCACCCAGTCAGTCCCAACTAGTTTAAAGATGAGATTCTCTCTGTTGGTGTAGTTATACTTACCAGGTACATTCACCCAGTCAGTCCCAACTAGTTTAAAGATGAGATTCTCTCTGTTGGCTCCCCAGACTCCTGCAGGTCCTACGGTGACATGCTTCAGTTTGCCTGGCAACTGTGTCCATGATGAACCAAACCTTGTGAAGATGCTGTCGTCTTTGTTGACCCCAATCACTTGTCCAACACCTACATCAATCTGCACCAGGGCACCAGAGAGCTGTGTACAACTAAATGCTGCTGGACAAACCAAAAAAACACTTGGGTTGGTGGGGGTTGTCAGAGCAGGGAAAGATGGAAAACATGCACAGGATTGAGTAACAGTTATACAAACTTACCCACACATGAACTCAGCAACAGACAGTGCAGGGCAAAGAGGAGTGTTGCGATACGGAGAGGCATGGCTCACTCAGTGACTAACTGACAAGTAGGTCTCTAGGAGGACAGAGGAGCAGATTTATACCAACCAACGTCCGTCACAACTACGTCAGAAGGGGAGTAAAACTATGTGGAAAGTAGAGGCCTCACCTCACCCTTAAAAACCATCCTGAGCTGGGGGTGTGGTCCAATTACTCAGGTGTTGTACATTTCGCTGATCCCTAGTCTAATTCAACAAAATAAACTTGACACGGCAAAATATATGCCCAAACACAACTCAATACAAAACACACAAATCAAAGCAATTACATCAAGTGTAAGACATAACTAAATAACAGTACATGTTACTGTTAATGTACATTAGGAATCAGTCAATTGTCAACCACTCCCATAAATGTCTCACTTTGACATACCTATTATTTGAGTATTAGGTTACTTGCATAAACACGAACAATGTACTTCCACACTATTCCTATTGCTCACTAGCCTGCACTTATTTCATGCAGTGCATTTCATTATGCCGGAGAAGCACTCATCTTGCCTGTGCATTGTTTGTGGACATTTCGCTTTAATATGACTCAAAACTGTAGGCTAATGCTTGGACGATATCACCTCCAAGTGGAAATAACTGGCACACTAACTGGCATTCATTTGAATGAATATTTTCAAACACGGTGTCCGGTCCTGCCATCAGTCACTCCTCCCTCCGTCTGTCAGCTAACAACGTCTCTTGTACGGTGGAGTGTTCTGTGAAGAACGGGAGAGATGTGACCCTAACCTGGTACTAAGGAGAGGAGAGACTTCACCAGACAGCATGGTCACTGAGTGAGCCATGCATCTCCGTATCGCAACACTCCTCTTTGCCCTGCATTGTCTGTTGCTGAGTTCATGTGTGGGTAAGTTTGTGTAACTGTTACTCAATCCTGTGCATGTTTTCCATCTTTCCCTGCTCTGACAACCCCCCACCAACCCAAGTGTTTTTGGTTTGTCATCACTTCACTGATCTCTCCTCCAACATCTCTCTCCGTCTGGAGATGAAGGACCAGGATGGAGACACCTACAGCTGTGTGGCTGAAAACCCCATCAGTAACCAGACAGCCAAACTCAACAAGACAAAGCTGTGCCCAGGTCAGTGGCTGTTTCTCTCCATGTCAAGAGACGCAGATGACAAACAACTAAACATGGAGACTCTGAATCCTCAGTTCTCATAGTAAAATCTCCAATGCACTTTATTACACACATTATACACACTATAGTATAATACTGTCATGTGTGTCAGTCTGTTTACTCTGGGGTAGAAAAACACCTGGTAAGAAGACTTAAAGACAACCTGCCTACCACTCCCTTTGGACAACAGAAAAAGGAAACACTAGTACAACTCCCTGGTTGTGTGTATTTGTTTCCTCAGGTCTTGCTACATCCAGCAGCTCTGTTCGCAATCACCTTGGGGGCATCCTGGTTCCTGGACTCATGGTGGCTGTGGCAGCATTATACTGGAAGTTTAAGCTAGAATATCGTAGTCAATCATTAGACAATCATTCTAGTATATACCTGTATTGATGGCCCCGTTGATTGTTGAAGGTCTGCATTCACAACTGACATGTTTGGTCCGTTTCAATCGGACCATGGTCCGTTTTCCCTGAAAGTAGCCTACGGTTCGTTTGGAGAGGTGAAAACACACATTTAGGGTGCTTTCACACCTGACATGTTTGGTCCGTTTCAATCGGACCATGGTCCGTTTTCTCTGAAAGTACGGTTCGTTTGGAGAGGTGAGAACACGCATTCGAACTCTAGTGCGGATCAAACAACCGAACCATGGTCCCCCTAAAAAGATGGGACTCGGTCCGGTTCCAAGTGAACCATGGTTCGGTTCGCTTTAGGTCTGAACGTAATTGGACTTAATATTGACCTATTCCAGGAAGCAAACCAAAATGTAGTGCATTGTGGGTTGAAAAAGGAATTTACACTTGGCGGAGACAGCCGTGCCACTCATTAGCAGCGAAATGAGTTGAGGGAAAACGTGGGGGAATGATTAAGTGAAGGAACGGCAAATATGGGCTGATGATCATACTGCAGAGATACTTGTGGAGACACATAAGAGTAGCGAGGTATTTGAATTATCTAGTGATAAACTGAAATAAAGCCTCATTATTGCACAGTGGACCAATGTTGGTTGAAAGTTAAAAACTTTCAGCTGAAAGTGTGTAAAAAAGTGGTAGCTCGTCCGATGAAAACATAATTCCCGTGGTTTGATAACCTGGATATCATCCTATTATAATCATACATATACCAGACACTCTTATCCAGAGCGATTTACAGGTGGTACAGGGACATTACCCCTGAAGCAAGTAGGGTGAACTGCCTTGTCCAAGGGCACAACGTCATTTTGGTACAGCGGGAAATCGTTCCGGCAATCTTCTGATGGCGAACCCAACTCCTTCACCGCTTAGCCATCTGACTCCTGGACAGTATGATAGTAATGCGATCGCAAAACGCTGCTGTTGCTCCATTGTTGTTTGTGACAAGGAAGTGATTTTTCCTCAAACATTTTCAGTCCAATAGATAAACAACCTGTATGACCGCGTGTAATTGTTTTTTTTTTTATGTCATTGTTTTTTTACAAACGTTGCCAGATAGCAAACTTCATTGAAACTACGATGAATCAACATTCCGCTGTCAGCGCTAATTTCATTGAACCAATGTCAGACTCTGATGTTGATTTATCATCATTTTGCACCCTTATTTAACATTGAAACAACGTTGAAATCACAACGCAACATCAACGCGATATTAATGGTATTTCCACCAATATTATTGACACAACGTTGTAGCTTAATCATAACTCAACTATAGATCAACATGACTTCAATGGTATTTCAATCGATATTAAACCACAGAAAACGTTAGCCTACTTAATAACGCTTACAGCCACGATAATGTTATGAAGGCTATACTACACATTAGGCATATGTGATATGTAACTGATAATAGACCAGTTATAGTGGTACAAATATGTATTTGTTTAATAAAAGCAAACAAAGAAACAAAAAACATTGACTCCTGTTCTGTTTGGCGTCCAGCCCCACCCATCTTGTCTGGGGCATAGCGAAGCCATTTTGTGCGGCCTGGGCAAATCCGAATTATTCCTCCTCCTCTCCCCATTTGCTCAGGGCATCTTAAACAGAAAACATTAAAACAAAAACAAAGGTTATAACTTTCAGTTGTGAATTTTTATACTGATGAATATGTTCTCTGTGTAATCAACTCAGTAACTTTCTGTCTACTAAACCAGTGGTTCTCAATCCTGGTCCTCGGGACCCCCTGCTCTGCATTTTTTAGAAATCCCTCCTCAATTACACCTGATTCACATTAATGGGTAAATTAAACACATAGTTGGAGTAATATGCGGAAAGGAGAGGCCTCAATATCTTTATCAATCTTGATCATGAAAATATCTGTCACACTGAAATGACAGTTAAAATATCTGACTTTTAGTTTCCCAGAACTCTTCCTGGTCCCTGTCCCACTTTTACCTTCACGGAAGTATTAATGCATTACTTCAATCTAAAGTCTTGAAGTCTTGAAAATAAACATTTTGAGGGTCCTAAAATGTAAACATAGTCTTACATTGACAACTCATCTGATGCATTCAGTTTAAATGCTCAACGGCTTTAACCAAACCTTTCACTAATTATGTTCGGCCTGGCTCTGCACGTAATGCCTTTGATCAAACCTTTACTGCTCGCTTTCTGTGTATATGTGAAACAGTGTGCATGTGCCGCTGTTTCCGCCAGCTGTTTTCACCACTAAACTGAGACCCACTGGCTTATAGAGTGAGGGGGTTATATGATTCTCATAGCAACTTCATCTATACAACATATGCATTTTGGTGGGCGTGGTCGCGGCAAAAACTCTGTATCAGCTCCACAATCAAGTGGCAAAAGGCTACATTTGTAGATCTGAGGTTTATTGTAGTCATTAATCCACAATAAGGAGATGGTCCATGGATTAGCTCAATCTCATTGTATGAACGTCAGGTCATACTTTTTAAAGGAGCATAATTCCTCCCACTCCCTTGTGTTCTCCAAGGCCAATCAGAACTAACCCCATTCTCTAACTTTTACTCCTAACTTCTCTCTCTCTCTCTGTGTGTGTTTGGCACCCCCACCCCCCTTTCCTGGGACCCTTGTGGCAAAGTCAATTAATCTTGTCTCCATCCCGACTATCTCCCTCTAAGCAGTCAACTGTTTGGTATTGTTTGTCAGCCATTTTGAGTGAGGCTTTTCATACTTCATCAATGTTCATCAACTTTATATCCAACAGCGTCCAACCAAAGGAAGAGGGCAGCAGCGTTGCGGGATGTACCTGAGGGAGAATCATTCGACATTCACGAAGACGAGTGAGGTAAGCGGAAAAATGGCGTTCAAGATGACCCAAAGAAAAGTCGTTCACAAGAGCATGGCTTCACTTGTCATTTAACGCGTCCTCTGTACTGTGCGTGTTTACTGCCTGGCAAATCATCTCTGAAGCACAGGCACTTCTGTGGTTGTTTTTTGTTTGTTTTTGCATGAAGCCAACAGATCCTGAAGGGGGACGTCATCAAGGGAATGGTAATTGGAATATTTGTATTTGTTGAATATGGGAAGGGACCCCTTCCAGCCTCCTACAACCTTGTCGTCACCTGAAAGATGTACCCAACGCTTTTGTGAACCTGATGGGGCTGCTGAACCTTGACTATCCGAAAGACTTGAAATACTTATAATAGGGTCCACGAATGGTCATGTTTTGCCATTGGTCCATTGCACAATGCTTAAATAAATGTAAATTCCTGTTACGGCCCAACTTTAGTGGCCCTTTGGGTGAACAAACATTCCACCAATGACCCGAAACAACTACTAAAAACACCTTTTAAATGTACCAAATCCATTATCACTAGATAATTCAAATACCTCGCTACTCTTATGTGTCTCCACAAGTATCTCTGCAGTATGATCATCAGCCCATATTTGCCGTTCCTTCACTTAATCATTCCCCCACGTTTTCCCTCAACTCATTTCGCTGCTAATGAGTGGCACGGCTGTCTCCGCCAAGTGTAAATTCCTTTTTCAACCCACAATGCACTACATTTTGGTTTGCTTCCTGGAATAGGTCAATATTAAGTCCAATTACGTTCAGACCTAAAGCGATGGAAAGTGACAAACAAAGAACACAACACATGTGGTTGTAACAAGCCCTTCTGTGTGTCACACCAGTTTTATTTCATGATTCCATGTTCTAACCACACACATGTGCACACACAAACTTCTGACTGAGCTCTATTGCTTTATGTGGAGAAATGTGACTGTGAGACACTACTGTTTATTTTATGTTGAAAAACTACGAACAAAATGGGCATTTTAATCATGTTTGAAGTGAGGGCATTTAAGTAATATTTGAACTATCATTACATTTACATGGCTGACATTTAAGCAAGTTTTTCAGTTAGAGAGATATTTGTCCTTCATTTTTCTGCTTTTTACTGCAGCAACCCTGAACCCTCACTCCTCAGTGGACTGTTATTTTAGCAAGTTTTTCAGTTAGAGATCAGTTTTTTCTGCATTTTAACTGCAGCAACTGAACACTGAGTGGACTCTGTTGAACAAGTCACTAGAGAGTTTTTTCCCGTAATGGCAGGAGCAAGGATATGTGATAGGGCATGAAGGCTTTCTTTTTGTCTGCATGTCCCAAAGTAAGTATCTTTTTTATTTGAACTTTAAAGCAACACTGAACCCTTACTGGGTGTAGGTGGGCTGAAGACGAAATGCAGTTTTTGACATTGTAATAAAAGTCTTGAATAAAAGTCTTTTCAGCAATTTTTTCATGTGTTAATGGTTATGTTGGACTCTGAATAGTCAGGTGCAATGTCTGCCCAAACCGTATGACCCTACACATACACACCTTCTAATAACGACACATGTATGGCAGATCAAAGTCAGAAATGTTATGGACACTAGGTCAGGCCTGCATCGACGTGAGACCAGCATTGGATCTATTATATTTCCTTGCCCAGCGCTAAGAGAGACAGGATCAGTCAACAGTGAACAACCTCCCCTCTCTTTCGATCGTCATCAGTTTCCTTGAGGGTTTAGGTTGGTTGAGGGGCAGTTCTATGGGCGTATGTGAAGCCCTCTGTGAGATGCTTGAGTGTAGAAAGGGCTATACAAATACATTTGATTTATTTTTGTTCCTTTTGCACACCGCTATGAGCCATGTGCATTCCACCGAATCTTCTAGGTGAGGACACAGGCCTGTCTTAAGAGGTGAGGGCGTAAAAATGTGTATTGTGTATGTGTCGTGCATGTCTTGAATGTTTGTGTGCATGTGTAAATGTGTGGCCTTTTTGTACATACACCTAACGTTGACAAGATCCTGACAATATGCACTAGTGCAATACTGCACAGTCATCTTTGAAAAATCTGAGAATTGTATCTATGCTGCATAAAAGATGTCATACAATATTATTGAGTTATTGAGTTCAAATTTTAACTATGTAACAAGTTCAACATGCTTCAGACAACGGGCCCACATGCCCTTTGTGAAATGACTGATACTAGTGCAGTTTGCTGGCTAATTTTGTTGATAGCTAACATTAACTAGTGTTTGATCGTGATTTCAGGACTCTGTTCCATGCTAGAGTGCCACTAATCAAGTATCTCTGGAGGACTGGGTGATGGAGATGTAATATTAAGAATGACGCAAGCAGTTGAATGTAATTTTGAGTACAATAAGCTTTAATGATACAGAAGCCACAACAGATATAAATCATTATGCTCATTTTAAACTAAGTTATGGAAAGTATGACCAAATATACCCTCATGTAGTGACAGGATCACTTCAGGATATTTGAAGTCTCTGGATACTGTTGTTTAAAATCTGCACAATAGGTGTGTTTATCCATGTGAGCCAAACTGGAACCGGATAATGGAATAGAATCACAGCATGATTGACTCTTCCAATTCAGGATGTGTTGGAAGATCAAAAATTAAAGGGTGCGTAATGATTGAGTAAATAAGCTGCAGGGTTTTCCCAGCAGGGCTCCCTCTAAGAGCAGTGCTCAGGGCTCAGTGCAGTCGTAGATGGCATCATTGTTCAGGATGAGCCAGAGATGGCCTAGATCATAGGACACATGTTTCACCTGTCCGCTGTAGAGAGGAATGGGGGTCCAGCCGGTACCTTCAGGTTGACAGGCAGACGTGGAATCCCTGCGATGGAGACATTTCACTTCTATTCATGAAGGAATCATTTACAGTTGAGAGTAAAATGTATCACCATCATGAAACTAGAGGGTACAATTTCTGGGGTAATTGTAGGGTGTGCTTGCTTGCATTGGTTGCAGGGGTCCATGCTTAAATTACAGTTTACAACTGATCTTTCTGTATTTTATATTAAAACGCATAGCCTACTTATTATTTATAAAAAGTTACATAGATTATGAAAAAATACTAAATAACTTTTGAAGACAAACCTGCGGAACACGCCTCCTGCAGAATTCACTCCATAGACAGATCCGTCACTTCCCACCTCGATCATAGACAGGCTTCCTGGAACCTTCTGCCAGGTACCGTCCCCCTCACAATTAAAGGAGTTCACCCCCTAGAGGACCCAACAAAGGCTGATAAGCAAAGTCAATTCATTTATTGATGATGGTAATTATTCCACAGACAGCAGAGCCCAGCACAGCCTTACCTTCCTCACAAAGATTTCATCGCCACTGTTAACACCCCAGCAGCTATAAGGACCACAGCTGTAGTATTTCAGGCCGCCAGGAATTTGGCGCCAGTTCAAAGCGCTATTACTTCCACTGTAGCCAACTGTGTTCTTCTTTGGAAGACAGAAAACGGCATCGACATGATTGGCTCCTGCCACAAACTGATCTCCACCAGCATCAATCTGCTTCAAGAGACCTGATCCAAAACAAAAACATCAACTTGTGATTGCTCACGATCCCATATGGAAAAAGTCTGTAAAAACCTATAGGAATTACACTATTCATGTACAACACATCTGTGGGAAAGAGCTTGCACAGCACATTTCACACAGAAAATGTCTTTCAACACCCATGTAGGTCATAGATGTAGATCATCACTACACACTGAGGTTGTAGACATATCGCACTTTTATCTGTCTAAAAATGACTACATGCAAACCTTGTCTATTGGTGGCGCACAAATCCATATATTATTATCATTGGTGTAGTTATACTTACCAGGTACATTCACCCAGTCAGTCCCAACTAGTTTAAAGATGAGATTCTCTCTGTTGGCTCCCCAGACTCCTGCAGGTCCTACGGTGACATGCTTCAGTTTGCCTGGCAACTGTGTCCATGCTGAACCAAACCTTGTGAAGATGCTGTCGTCTTTGTTGACCCCAATTACTTGTCCAACACCTACATCAATCTGCACCAGGGCACCAGAGATCTGTGTACAACTAAATGCTGCTGGACAAACCAAAAAAACACTTGGGTTGGTGGGGGTTGTCAGAGCAGGGAAAGATGGAAAACATGCACAGGATTGAGTAACAGTTAGACAAACTTACCCACACATGAACTCAGCAACAGACAGTGCAGGGCAAAGAGGAGTGTTGCGATACGGAGAGGCATGGCTTACTCAGTGACTAACTGACAAGTAGGTCTGTAGGAGGACAGAGGAGCAGATTTATACCAACCAACGTCCGTCACAACTGTGTCAGAAGGGGAAAGATGTGGAAAGTAGAGGCGTCACCAAACGTCAAGTACTGGTTCCACCACACCATATTGTCAAACACCTGATTCAAATGAATGGGTCGTTATCAGGCCCATTTATTTGAATCAGGTGTGCTGGAGTGTGCTGGAGCAGGGCAATATCTAACAAATGCAGGGCAGGGGGTCCCGTGGACCAGGATTGAGAACCACTGTCTGTGATGACCCCGCCCCCGCCCCCGCCCCCGCCCCCCGCAACAAAGTTAAGTCATCTTTTATACATGCAGATGTCATTTGCTGTTGTTAACAATGAAACTAGTGGAAGGGGCAAGGTGCTCAGTGCTCACTGAGAAGGCGGTCAACCAATGACAGTCAGAGCTCACGCAAGAAGTTGAAACGTGAGGGAGATACCCTTTCCAAAACTTGTAAGGGCGTAAAAACTAGTTTGTGAAGGACCCAGAGAAACACGAATATCCGTCAAGGCAAAATTAGAGCATTTTTTTGGTCGCAAAAAGTGGACATATCCAGGTAAAAGAGGACACCTGGTCACCCTAGGTACAGGTCAATGGTTAAAAGAAAAAGGTGATACAAATAAACTGCAACCAAAACTAAGTAAATCTCTCTCTAAGACCTTTGTTTCAAGCTTCGTGTCGTCCGTCCGTTTTTCGTCCGTCCGTAACTTGCTGCTATTTTCCACCTCCCTCCTCCGTCCCAAATCCGCCCTTAAAAACCATCCTGAGCTGGGGGTGTGGTCCAATTACTCAGGTGTTGTCCATTTCGCTGATCCCTAGTCTAATTCAACTAAATAAACTCGACACGGCAAAATATGTGCCCAAACACAACTCAATACAAAACACACAAATCTCAGCAAATTACATCAAGTGTAAAACATAACTAAATAACAGTACATGTTACTGTTAATGTACATTAGGAATCAGTCAATTGTCAACCACTCCCATAAATGTCTCACTTTGACATACCTATTATTTGAGTATTAGGTTACCTACATAAACACGAACAATGTACTTCCACACTATTCCTATTGCTCACTAGACTTTACTTATTTCATGCAGTGCATTTCATTTTGCCGGAGAAGCACTCATATTGCCTGTGCATTGTTTGTGGACATTTCGCTTTAATATGACTCAAAGCTGTAGGCTAATGCTTGGACGATATCACCTCCTAGTGGAAATAACTGGCACACTAACTGGCATTCATTTGAATGAATATTTTCAGACACGGTGTCCGGTCCTGCCAGCAGTCACTCCTCCCTCCATCTGTCAGCTAACAACGTCTCTTGTACGGTGGAGTGTTCTTTGAAGAACGAGAGAGATATGCCCACAACCTGGTACAAAGGAGAGGAGAAAATTAACCAGACCAGCAGTCCTGATCTCTCCTCCAACATCTCTCTCCATCTGGAGATGAAGGACCAGGATGGAGACACCTACAGCTGTGTGGCTGAAAACCCCATCAGTAACCAGACAGCCAAACTCAACAAGACAGAGCTGTGCCCAGGTCAGTGGCTGTTTCTCTCCATGTCAAGAGACGCAGATGACAAACAACTAAACATGGAGACTCTGAATCCTCAGTTCTCATAGTAAGATCTCTGATGCACTTTATTACACACATTATACACACTATAGTATAATACTGTCATGTGTGTCAGTCTGTTTACTCTGGGGTAGAAAAACACCTGGTGAGAAGACTTAAAGACAACCTGCCTACCACTCCCATTAGACAACCGAACCAGGAAATACAAGTAAAACTCCCTGGTTGTGTGTATGTGTTTCTTCAGGTCTTGCTACATACAGCAGCTCTGTTCGCAATCACCTTTGGGGCACCCTACAGTGCATCCATTAGATGCACATCCATTAGATGCACTGTGTATGTCTTTTTGGTATACCAAATAAATCAAGTACTGTATTATTAACAGTAAGATATTGTGAGAAATCGGCTGTAAAACAGCAATTTTTGTATACAGTATGAACAAAAATAAACATGCACCCCTTTTGGTAATCATTAGGTTTCTTTAAATTGTTTTTCTAATGAGGAACAACTACAACAAAACGAGTCAACGTTCCTCAGATATGATCATAGTATCAGATATGATCAGAACATATATTTTACATCAACATACAAATACGTTATGATCCCTTTTTCATTACTACCTTGCTCAACAAAAACCAGGCCAGAGGTTCCTTAGAATTCTAATCCTCCTAATGAAAGACAGTCAACAATATACTACATGTTTATAATGTGTCCTCACATCATTCAGTGTCTGTGGTTCCAAACCCTGACGAGAAAACGTCTGAGTTTGAACTAAGTACAGTTAACATGTTGGAGAAGAATGTTTACTTAGACTACAATGGATGGAGCTTTAATGGTGGGTTATAAAAAAACTCAACAAATGAGAACAAGGGAATTTGGACCTCGCTCAGATCCACCGGGTCTTTCCAGCACACAGTATTGATTTCAATTCATAGACTTCTGGAGAGGATGACCTCTGGTGGTGAACGGTGTAGAGAACATAGGGACATGTAGGTGTCGGAAACACTAAAATTATTATGTTTATTGTTACACAAACTATAACACAAATCATGTCAATCCATTTCATTGACTGCAAGCAAAAACTTGTCAATGTGCATTTCATGACTTTAAAAGGAATAAAATACCAGACGGAAAGGTTCATAACTGCATTCATTAAGAAAACAAAAGTGATCTTCTCTTGGAAAGACTATCCATCAGTGCTTTCATTTTTTGGCCTATGAAATTCCTATTTTTTTCATGTTTTTCTTCAGAAAAAGTTATTGTCACAGTGTTCTTAGTGGCCTCTTTGGCCAGGTAGATCTTGTACACAGCCACCGCCTTATCCACCATGGCATGCAGAGCCATGCAGGTGGAGCAGGTGGAGAATCTCAGCGTTGTCCAACTCTAACAGCATGCCGGTGACCTTTCCAACCAGGCTGGGCTGGATGTCCTGGATCAGGTGGTACAGACGTTCTCCCAGCATCTGCTTCTGGTCCTGGGGCAGAGCAGCAGCCAGCATGGAGGCTGTCAGAGGCTCCTGGTCCAGCACACTCACTGCTGTGACTGGAGGTGGACAGGGTTACAGCTAGGCTGTGTGGAACACAACAGCAACAGAGTTGGAAGTGGGTTTGAAAGTGTTTGTAAATGCCTGCTTCATGACCACCTGGGGCTTGGCACTGATGTGTTGGTGGCTGCTGCATCATCCAGGAACTCCACACACACCAACAGTAGTGGCCACATTCATGTGGGAGGCATGGAGGGCAACCACTGCTTGATTGATCTGGGAGTGCAGAGCCTGTGGAGACTCCAGCAGGTGGATCACCTCATTATTTTCCATCTTCAGGAACATACAGGTGAGCTTGTCAGCTAGGCGTGGTTGAACCTTGTGGATGAGGGTGATGAGACACTCTCCCAGTTTAGGCTTCTGGTAGTGCAGAGGAGTGGAGGCCAGTGTGGAGGCTGTCAGAGGCTCCTTGACCCACACATAAACAGAAGGCTAATGGAGGGCAGAGAGACAGAGGACAGATTGACACACAATTGAAAATACACTTTTACATACAATACATACAACGCCACTGCTGCCACAATGTGAAATTAATACAACTGTAACTAGCCTCATACCTGGGCTTTCCTCCAAGAATGTTATACGGCTCAGACATGGAAATAGCCACACTGCTGGACGCAGGAGGCAATATTCTTTACTCAAAACTGTCCCGAGGGCATAAACGTTTGTGATTGGTTTAATCTGACAACCAATCGCAAGAGAGGAGATAATTTCAGAGTAGTCAGACAAAAGGGAGTCAACTGTCTACCCTGGTCTCAGGGGAGAAGTTGTCTGAGGGCAGGGAAATCTCTCCTGGTCTCACGGCAGAAGTCTTTTCTTTTTTTTTCAAGGCAACGTAGTTGTGGTTGTGTGACTAAGTTTAATTGAGTTCTGGTTGTATTATCAATCTACAGATTGGAGAAAGAGTTTAACATAGCCCAATACATAAAATCTTGGAGATTTTTACAAGCTCACCATACAAAGTAGTCAATTTAGACTATTATATTTCATATAGTTTAATGGTGTGACTGTAAAGCAGTCTTGTACACACAAAATGAATTAGTAACCCTTGCACCCTAAAAGCCTGTCACGGTTACATAGGCATAGGCTATCCACGCTGTAACATCGCTATTTAACAATGGTTTGGGTAGCGGAGCCTGTCATAAACCTGGAAATGTTTTATGTATTAAATGTGTTTTTCCTATACGTTGCAATTGCTCGCTAAACCATGTCAGTAGCGGTTAGAACCGAAACTGTACTGTCCTGTAGCTAGTGGTACGTGCCAGTGCGTCCGCTGGCACATGACAGTAGCTAGTGGTATGTGACAGCGCCTCCACTGGTACATGACAGTTACTGTTCTGTTGATAGTGGTACGCAAGTGTCTGTGGCAGTTGCATTGGGTGTCTTGCAGCTTTTGTTTAGCCTACTGTCATGTAGACTAACTGCCCCGCGGCCATTTTAGAATAGGAGAACAGGCTTTCAACTTTTATTCTTTTAATATGTGTGGCGGCCTGCGGAAACCGTGGATGTCGCGGCCGCTCATTGTAGCCATAAAAGATAGAAAATCGTTTTCTGTCCAAATTTAGATTTTTTATGTTTTGTATTGTTAACACCCTAAACTTCATTGTAATGTACAAAAAGTAAATGATTACTTGGACATGTGAGCTTGCAAGATAATCAAGCCATGTCAAATCAAATGCTTAGTTTGCCTGCTCTTTTGAGTGCTGCAACAGCCCATAACAACTGATCAATGAAATAACTTGCTAAGAAGTTATTAATGTAGCCTATACTTAAACTGACATTTACATTCACAACGTTATTACGAACAAAAGGATTTTCTCCCATATCACTTTTTGACACAGGTCGACTTTAAAATGTAACTTCAGTTGTGATAAAGATATCTTAAGTGATTTAATGAGTGAGTGATTTAAACAGATTTGTGTCCAGGAGAGTTTGTAGTTTCCAATATGTATAAAACCCAGAAAGTACATTTGCAATCATAGGGTGTCATTTATTTACATGGTTCTTCATATGAAAATAATGAACTATTATTAACAACTATATTTACTCAAAAGTATCAAAATGCAAATGTAGTAATGTACATACGACTTCATTTATTACAATTAATTATATACGGCACTAGGAGGCGATGTTAACAAACACAACGATGTGCATTAGAGACATAGGAGAGTCTACAACGGTGGCTCATATGCACGCTTAAATTCAGTTACTCTGAATAAAATAATTTGTTACTTATTCATTTCGGGTGTACAAGTCTGCTTTACGGTCACACCATTAAACTATATGAAATATAATGTCTAAATTGACTACTTTGTATGGTGAGCTTGTAGTGAGACATCAAAAGTATGGTATGGAGTCTGTTAGCAGGAACAGTTTAATAAAAGTTTATAGCCTGTTCTCCTATTCTAAAATGGCCGCGGGGCAGTTAGTTGACATGACAGTAAACAAAAGCTGTCAATACAACAGTAACTGTCATGTACCAGTGGAGGCACTGGCATGTACCACTAGCTACTGGCACGTACCACTAGCTCCACTGCATGGCACATACCACTAGGTGCCAGTAGAGGCACTGGCACGTACCACTAGCTACAGAACAGTACAGTTTCGGTTCTAATCGCCTCTCAACCATGTTCGGAATGGTTAGGTCGGAATGGTTACATAAATGGGCAGTCGGAAATGTTAATCAAACTCCCGAGCTATGATCGTAGCATATGCCATATTGAGAAAGGGCACCACTAAGGAGTTTAAAACCCCGCAATGACTGTCTTATGTCGTATGTCTTATGTCTTATGTCTTATGTCTTCAGTCTTGTCTTATGTCTTATGTTTTATGTCTCGTCTTATGTCTTGTCTTGTCTTGAGATCGAATTCTATCAGCTCGTTAACTCTCAGCTCCCTCCTCTCAGCTTGCGCTCTCTCTCTCTCTCTCTCTCTATCTCTCTCTCTCTCTCTCTCTCTCTCTCTCTCAGCTCCCTCCTCTCAGCTCGCAAACTGCCATCCCCTTCTACCCCTTGTTGTCTGAACAGATTTGGAGCGCTTGAACACCTCCCATTTTTTGGTACTATATGACATCTGACTCATTCAGTCTCCATCACCGAGGAGAGAAGACCTTTTGAACTTTCGCTTGGGAAAACAGCGTAACACACAGCCTATTCTGCCTATTGAAATAAACAATCAAAAAATCTTCTAAAAAAGAAATTGTGCTTCCATTGACATCTCTCCTGTAGGCCTACCAATAAATGTACATACACATATTATTTAGTTGATTGAGGTGACTATGCGACTATACGGATCTTAATTCAAACAAGTTAAATGTATAAATACAATTTTAAAGTCTAATGCTAAAGAGCTTAACACGGAGGAGAAAGGACTTCTGAACTTTTGCTTTTAATGCTGCGTAACACACAACCTAGCCTACTGCCTATTGAAATTAACAAAAGAAAAATAGAAATTGTGCTTCCGTGCGTCAATTGGATCTCATACATTGCATAACATCACCTCAAACAATCAACTGAATAAAATGTGTATATTCGAGTTAGTGGTATACAGGACAGATGTCCACGCAAGCACAATTTCTCTTTTAGAAGATTGTCGATTGTTCATTTCAAAAGGCAGGAGAATGGGACGTGTGTGTTACGCAGTGTTCCTATAAGTGGAAGATCAGAGGTCTTCTCTCCTCGGTGTTAAGCTCTTTAGCATTAGACTTTAAAAATTGTATTTACACATTCAACTTGTTTTAATTAAGATCCGTTGTCTGCGAGAAATCATGTTTTCCGAAAGGATCGGTTTAGCTCAACATGGAGGTGCGCACCAGGAAGAGAAAGGAAAGGCTGGGCTCGATCCCACACATCGCATAACGTCACCTCAAACAATAAACTGAATAAAGTGTGTATGTACGATTTAGTAGTACAGGACAGATGTCCAGGCAAGCACAATTTCTCTTTTAGAAGATTTTAGATTGTTCATTGAATGGTGTGATACGCAGTGTAAGCGCATGTTCAGAGGTCCTCTCTCCTCGGTGTTAAGCTCTTTAGTATTCATTTTATACATTCAACTTTTTTTAGACCTGGAAATAGCTTTGACTTTGGCGGAATAGAGGCACTCCGCCTCTGATAATTAAATGTAAAAGAAAAATTCAAACTTAAGAATGAAACTTGAGAGTCATGGGAACAAAAAAAATCAATAACCCCAAATATGTATTGATTTATCTTTTTATTTTTTATTCATTTTTCGGGCATTATAAATGCGGATACAGATAGTTTGGAAAACGTCTAATATCAAAGCGGTGCCCGTCCAGTTGGTCGACGCGGCGCCCGTCCAGGTGGTCGACGCGGCGCCCGTCCAGTAGGTCGAGGCGGTACCCGTCCAGGTGGTCGACACGGCGCCCGTCCAGGTGGTCGACGCGGCGCCCGTCCAGGTGGCCGACCCGGCGCCCGTCCAGGTGGTTGACGCTACGCCCGTCCAGTTGGTCGACGCGGCGCCCGTCCAGGTGGCCGACCCGGCGCCCGTCCAGGTGGTTGACGCTACGCCCGTCCAGTTGGTCGACGCGGCGCCCGTCCAGTTGGTTGACACGGCGCCAGTCCAGGTGGCTGACAAGGCGCCCGTCCAGTTGGCCGATGCGGTGCCCGTCCAGGTGGCCGATGCGTCGCCCGTCCAGTTGGTCGACGCGGCGCTTGTCCAGGTGGCTGATGTGGACTTCTCGTCCTGAAGTTCGTCAGACAACACGGGATCCATGGCAAGAAAATTGGCCGTTGCTCGTTTCAATTGACAGCTTGTGTGGGGTTTAAAACTTCCGTGAGGTGCGTCTCTCCATTTATTAGAACAATTTCGGTTAAGGCTAATGTTCGGGACACGATCACCATGTCCTCGCGCGAACCATCTCGAGATGTTTTTAGCGGCCGATTGCTGGGTGTATAACACAGGTTCCATGAGAGGAAAATATGTCGTTCGAGGATTTTGCGGGGTTTTAAACTCCTTAGTGGTGCCTTTTCTCAATATGGCATATAATGCTACGATCGGAGCTCGGGAGCTCAGTATGACACAAATTTATTAACAACATTTCCGACTCAGACCATTACGAACATGGTTTAGCGAACACTACCAAACTATAGGAAAAACATATTTCGTTAAATAAATTCCGGTTCATGATAGACTCCGCTACCTAAACCATAAATAGCCCTGTTAGAGCATGGATAGTATATAGGCCTATGTAACCGTGACAGGCTTATGCGAGAGATCATGTTTTCCGAAAGGTGAGGAGAGAAGTCCTCTCTCCTCGGTTGTTGAAGACTGAATGAGTCAGACGTCATTTACTCCAAAAAAAATGGGAGGTGTCCAAGCACGGGGGAGATGGGGATGGCAGCAGCTCAATGATAGCTCACAACAGGGAGTGACTGAAGTCGTATCGTTGCGGCATTTTAATGCCGCCTTTTCTGGCAACTTTTACAGGCTTACACAAGTAAAGGGCGGGGGAAGGGACAGGTAGCACAGGTGAATCGAATAATGATTTGACAGCACAATAAACATGTACGGATCTTAATTAAAACTATTCATTACTAATTGTGTTTCCGTGGCCATCTCTCCAGTAGCCTACAAACAACTTGCACATAGACATATTACTCAGTTGTTTTTTTGAGGTGGCTTTATGCGATGTATGAGATCGAAATGACACACAAGCCAATCTGCTCATTTCGGAAAACATGATAGTCAGGGAATGCCTCCCCTCTACTCCTCATAAGTCAAAGCGCTGTACGTGCAATCTGATTGGTCTTAAAAGCTGTTAGGGCGTGGATAGCCAACATCCTATGTAACCGTGACAGGGTTAAAGTCTGCGAGAGATCATTTTTTCAGAAATAATCAGTTTAATTCAACATGGAGGTAAGAACAAGGAATAAAATGAAAGGCTCGGCTCACATGTCAATTTGATCTCATACCTAAATAAAATGTGTATGAAGGCCTACGAGTGTGTGTAACAACAGAGTGAGCAGTCCACATGACATGAGTCAACTGGACTTTGACATTTGGATGCATTCGTCACTTTCCAATCAGACGCCAGCGGAATCGCTTTGGCGTTAATATGTTTGAGGTCGCAATAAAGAGATCCTGTTTTCCAAAATGATGAAAGCCCATCAGCAACGCATAGCACTATCCAGGATGCGTTCACAACAATCGGTCAATTCTCATCGGACCCTGGATCAACCCTGAGCAACGAAGTAGCCGAAATATTCGCCAAAGTCAAAGCTATTTCCTATGGTCATCAATAAATTGTCAAATCAATAAGCAAGTGTCTTGACTGAATTGTGTCTGTGATGTCAGAAACTGTTTTCGTTATAGAGAAACATCGGGAAAGTGTCTTCTATACCAGGAAGAGAATCAGATTTCGTTTTTATTGCCATTTAAGTTTACACAAACACAGAATATACTGGCAGGAAGGTGCATACAATGTATGATTGATGAACATATAATGTATGAATGTATAAATACAATTTAAAACGTCAAATACTGAAGAGCTTAACACCGACGAGAGAGAGCCCTTACAAAAAAGAAGTATATTAAAGTATACTATAAGTATACTAAAATATGGATAGTACACTTTTAGTTCACTTTTGATATACTTTTAAGAAGTATGCTTAGAAAATAGTTTACTTTTAATATGCTTTTAAGAATGCTTTGAAAATAGTTCACTTTTGATATACTTTTAAGGATTATACTTAGAAAATAGTTCACTTATGATAAACTTTTGAGTATGCTTTGAAAATAGTTCACTATAGTTCACACATACTATTAAGAAGTATGCTTAGAAACAGAAAATGGTATACATTTATTCTGGAGTAGGATGTATGTTTTCTATTATTATACAGCAAAAACAGTCAGAATAATTTTAAAGTACATTACAGGTTACATTTTTTAGATCCACCTGATTCTAAATATTCATGTCTATGAAAATCTATTATGCATTGCACATTAAATCTTTTTTTGTTATTGAAGCTGTAACCTTAATTACTGCTAAAACATTCTGAAGCCCTATACTCTCACACGAATAATTATCAATTGGAGTATTAATGGGAAAAAAAACGAAAAAGCTATTTGAGAAAGAAGCAGACAGAAGGGTTGCATTATGCATTTGAAGGTTTTACTGTCAAACTGACTGAAGAGCGAAAAACGACGTGAAATAATGAAAATAGTGTGGCTCATTGGCTAGTCAATTCCCATGATGCAAAGCGGTAAATAGTGTTAAAATGTGCTGATAAGTTTGCCGTTTGTTCGAAATACAAATGTAACTTCATGAATTTCGTTTTTTAAATGTGTCTGCTTAGATTTTAGTGTTTTGTTGCGAGGTAATTGTCATTGTTGTGTTGGTTTACCATTGTAACCATGAGTTAAATAACTGTTACATTTTATAAGAACAGCTGGATTCCTTGCGAATAGCCGGTTACGTAGCTAAAAGCTAAAAACTCAGCAGGTAAATATTGACTAAAGACCTGAGGCGTTTGAGGGACCCCTAAAGATATTAATACAGTAGTAAATAATAGTAAGATTATGTTTACATGTTTACTTATTGACATACTTCTATTAAATGAAAGTGCACTGGGAAAGTATACTTTTGAGGTTCTTTGGGAAGTATACTTCATGGATTGAAAGTGCATTTGAAAGTATGGGAAATAATTTACATTTAGTCATTTAGCAGACGCTCTTATCCAGAGCGACTTACAGTAAGTACAGGGACATTCCCCCCGAGGCAAGTAGGGTGAAGTGCCTTGCCCAAGGACACAACGTCATTTTGGCACGGTGGGGAATCGATCCAGCAACCCTCTGATTACTAGCCACTCCCTCACCGCTCAGCCATCTGACTCCCTAAGTATACTTTTGATGTTCTTTGGGAAGTATACTTCATGAATTGAAAGTTCACTACACAGGCTTCTTTAGAGTATTCCAAAGTATACTTTGAAGTACTTGACGAAGTATACTTGATGAACTGAAAGTACACTACGCAGGCTACTATGCAGTATTCAAAAGTAAACCTTGAAATACACTACTAAGTGTAGCCTACTTTAAAGTGTACTAAATGACCTAAAAAGTGAGCCAATTCAGTTTACTTAGTACAAAAAAAGTATATAAATTAGTACGCTGCTAGTATACTTTAAGTAACACGATAATAGTATACTTTTTATACTAAGTATACTTACAAAATAAACTTGAAGTATAGGCCTATTTCTTTTTTGTAAGGGAGAGGACCTCTGAACTTTCGCTTAGGAACACTGCGTATAACACACACAGCTCAGTTTACTGCCTATTGAAATTAACAATAGAAAGTCTTCTAAAAGAGAAATTGTGCTTCCGTGGAGATCTCTCCAGTACCAATACCTCATACACATCAATACGCACAAGTTATTCCTCAAATTAGGCCTCCTGGAATTGGTATGATGCAAACCTGAATGTGACGAGAATTGTCAAAAAAGCTTGCCATTTACCTATATAGGCACAATGTGACCGTATGGCTATTTCCTTGTCTGAACGGTCGAACATTCTTTGAGTCGTTGGATCACATATAAGAACTTTAAAACTCAAATTTTAAAATGAATCTTGTAGCCTTTTATGCCATGAAAAAACAGTTGTCAGCCGCACAATTTGAGCAAAAACATTACGTTTGCAAAATGCTGAGAAAATAAACAAAGCCTACTAGAGATTCCCATCTCCCCTGTGTTGTCTGAACAATCTCGGAGCACTTGAGTACCTCCCAGTTTTTTGTACTATGACATCTGACTCATTCAGTCTCCACTCCAACCACCGAGGAGAGAGGACCTCTGAACTTTCGCTTAAGAACACTGCGTAACACACATAGTCCACTGCCTGTTGAAATGAACAATCGAAAATCTTTTAAAATAGAAATTGTGCTTCCGTGGACATTTCTTCTGTACCACGCACACACAAATGATTCAGTTGATTGTTTGGGGCGACTTCATGCGATGTTGGCTATATATCGAAATTACCTGTGAGCCGAGCCTTTCATTTTTCTTCCTGGTGCGCACTGTCATGTTCAGTTTAACCGATAATTTCGGAAAAAGTGTCAAAAGGCATCCACAGATCAGCACTGATAACCACCCCTTAAAGAAGACAAGATAAACTTCCTAAAACTCAGAGAGAAAAATGTAAGAAAACTCAGGAGGAGCCATTCAGTAAGGGATCCCCTCATCTACATACGATTGGTAACAGAGTGAGATGCAGACCATTACCGGATACTTTTTGCAATAGATTCAAATACAAATATAGCTGCAAGCAGCGATGCGGGTTCCGTCAAAACATTGTGAACAGTGGAACTGTTCATGGACAATGTCACAAAATCACTGAATGTTTTGACAAATTGGTGGAAATGCCATAATGAAAAATTAAAAAACATTTAGCAGTGACCTGTAGCGCCTCCTACGGTCGGATATGGGACCTTTGTGGTATGGAACTTAATCTTGTCCTGTAGTTACAACTTGCAGTAACTATTAGCGTCCTAGCTTTGGCCAAAAATATTTTTCTTAATACACCAAGGTGATTCTGCACACAGAAGTTCAGGAGTCTCTAGGCGTGAGATCTGATATCTGTCTTTCATACACTATGTTATAATGCAGCAAGGCAAAACTGCTCCTGAACCCTAATAACACATACATAGTCAGTGAAGTCACACACAGCATTACATTGCAGAAAGTTATGTGGAAAATGATACAGAAACACAGTATGGAGGATCTGGGGATTGTGGCAGTGCTGCCCAACCTGAACAAGTTTTGCTCATTTTTTGTATGATTCAGAATCTTGTGGACGGGATACAGATGCTATCAAAGTTCTTTGGCTTTCCTTTGACCGATGAGCAAGTCCAGACCATTGCAAGCGAGAGCAGCTTTACAGCCGTGAAGGAGAGCTCCAAGAACACTCATAGTGGATATGGCAGCGTGTTTTTCCGCAAAGGTACTTTCTCTTAACAGCGTATTTAACTGGTCTCTCTTTAACAGTCTCTCTCAGTCAGTCAGTCAATTTTATGTAGAAAGCACATTTAGACATGTAGATAGCACACATTACTGAGGTTAGCCAAAGTGCTGTAGTGAATAATTAGAACACACATATTAAGACACAAAACACCACCACAGACAATGCACAAAACATTTTACCACTGCACATACCTTTGGCCGTATGCAACAGTACTTTTTATAGATATTTAAAACCGTCATATGTTGAAGCAGTTTTTATACATTAAGTGACAATTTCAGTATCAAAACGCATTTGTCTTTATAAAAGCTACCAACAAAATCCATAGTTTTCAGGTGTGCTTTGGCATGCCAAGCCAAAGGAAACCAAAACATGGCTCAACACTTCACATACTTGAATTTCTTTTCTGTGGGGGTCAAATTTACGCCTTTCAAAAAGACTTGTTTAAAACAAACATTACACATTTCACATCTCTTCTGAAACTGCTCACAAGCAGTGAGGCGACCTACGCTGAGCTGATGCTCTGTTCCGATAGCAACAGGGCCCAGGTCCACTCCGCCCTCCAGGGAGGGGCAGGCATCGTCTGCATGACTGAGAATGTAGCCATATTGATCTGCCGTCACGCCGAGTTTTGGCGCCCTTCTGCCGTGTCGGGTGAGATTCCTGATTTGGAAACAGGTTCTGAGGAGAAGGAGAGCGCAGAGGACTCTGCTGGCTTAGAAAAGGCCGGTGGAAGTTCCAGCCCCTTCTTAAGCAACATAAGCTTGGATGAAGGACTTGAGATGGACACTGCTGGCTTGGAAAAGGCCGGTAGAGATTCCACCACCTTCATCACAAACAGGAGCTTGGATGAAGGACTTGAGATGGACTCTGCTGGCTTAGAAAAGGCTGGTGGAAGTTCCAGCCCCTTCTTAAGCAACACAAGCTTGGATGAAGGACTTGAGATGGACTCTGCTGGCTTAGAAAAGGCTGGTGGAAGTTCCAGCCCCTTCTTAAGCAACACAAGCATGGATGAAGGACTTGAGATGGACCCTGCTGGCTTGGAAAAGGCCGGTAGAAATTCGACCACCTTCATCACAAATACGAGCTTGGATGAAGGACTTGAGATGGACTCTGCTGGCTTAGAAAAGGCCGGTGGAAGTTCCAGACCCTTCTTAAGCAACACAAGCATGGAAGAAGGACTTGAGATGGACACTGCTGGCTTGGAAAAGGCCGGTAGAAATTCCACCACCTTCATCACAAACAGGAGCATGGATGAAGGACTTGAGATGATGTCTGCTGGCTTAGAAAAGTCCGATGGAGATTCCAGCCCCTTCTTAAGCAACACAAGCTTGGACGAAGGACTTGAGATGGACACTACTGGCTTGGAAAAGGTCGGTAGAAATTCCATCAACTTCATCACAAACATGAGCTTGGATCAAGGCTTTGAGATAGACACTGCTGGCTTAGAAAAGGCCGGTGGAAGTTCCAGCCCCTTCATAGGCAATAGAAGCTTGGATGAAGGACTGGACATAGAGTCTGCTTGCTTGGAAAAGGCCAGCACACTTGCCTCCTGCCTCTCATCCTCCTCCACTTCCCGGTCCTGCTACTCCTCCTCTTCTTCCACCTCTGTTCTCTCCTCTCCTTCGTTCTCCAAATCCTCCATCAGCTCCTCCACCTCCAGGGGCTCCATGGCTCGGGCCCCTAGCCCAGAGGGACATCATTTGGGAAAGACCGACACCCCCATCCTCCAGAGATGGTTCACACTGGTAAGCTGAAAACAAAAAAAAACAACACCACACACTGGCACTAGGTAGAACTGACATGTGACAATCTCAATGAATCTTTGTGTCTTTGCTCTCACTTCCAAACCCAGAAGAAAGAGAAGACTTTCCTTAAGGATGGACAGAATGTGGCTGCTAAGGGAAAAAAGACAAGCAAACTATTCAAGACAAACAAAGTTTCTCCCCTTAGCACCGAACGTGAGATCCTGACTGCATATTTGCTCATTTAGGCTTTCCCACTTTAGTTGGCTCTCCCACCATTTCACACACACAGACTTGCACAAAAACACTCTCACACACACACACAGGCATACAGATATGCACACACACACACACACACACACACACACTATTTTTAAGTGAGAGGTCACAGTGCTGAAGTTCTGTGTGATGTCATACCTTGTTGTGTGATGGTGTTTCCTGTCCAGGTCCAGACCTTGGTGAGTCCCCCATTGCTGGAGGAGAGAAGAAGAAGAAGAAAAAGTCCTTCAAAGCTTTCTTCCGGGGGATTTCTGCAGCTCTCTCCAGGGCTTTCTGCTTCGGCTGCGTGAAGGATATTCACCAGTAGAGGGCGCCACCTGCTTACTCAACTTGCTGCAGTGTCAAAGAGAGAGAACCTGTCACTACGGCAACAACCGTAGCTACTTCCCTCTTCTTCAGTTCTGTGTAACTAATGTTTTTAGTATATTTCAATAAAAAATACTGGAATTTCGTTTATATCTCCTTTGTAATCGTTAACTGTTCGAGTACAAGGTTGTGACATCACCATGTGAGGGACTGCATTCACACAGAGAGGCTGAATAGCATTTGTTAGTGGTTGTACACAACCACTGTACATCAGTGTAAAAGTTACCTTAAGTAATATTTGAACTATCATTACATTTACATGGCTGACATTTAAGCAAGTTTTTCAGTTAGAGAGATATTTGTCCTTCATTTTTCTGCTTTTTACTGCAGCAACCCTGAACCCTCACTCCTCAGTGGACTGTTATTTTAGCAAGTTTTTCAGTTAGAGATCCATTCTTTCTGCATTTTAACTGCAGCAACTGAACACTCAGAGTGGAACACTCAGAGGGCATGAAGGCTTTCTTTTTGTCTGTATGTCCCAAAGTGACATCTTTTTTAATTGAACTTTAAAGCAACTCTGAACCCTTACTGGGTGTAGGTGGGCTGAAGATCAAATTCAGTTCTTGACATTGTAATAAAACTCTTGAATAAAAGTATTTTCAGCTTTTTTTTAATGTGTTAATGTTTAGGTTGGACTCTGCTGATTATCATTATTAGGTGAGTAGTCAGGTGCAATGTTTGCCCAAACCATATGACCCTACACATACACACCTGCTAATAACGCCACATGTATGGCAGATCAAAGTCAGAACTTGTACAGACACTTGCTCAGGCCTGCATCGACGTGAGACCAGCATTGGATCTATTATGTTTCCTTGCCCAGCGCTAAGAGAGAAAGGATCAGTCAACAGTGAACAACCTCCTCTCTCTCTCGATCCTCATCAGTTTCCTTTAGGGTTTGGGTTGGTTGAGGGGCAGTTCTATGGGCGTATGTGAAGCCCTCTGTGACATGCTTGCGTGTAAAAAGGGCTATAAAAATCAATTGGATTTATTTTTGATCCTTTTGCACACCACTATGAGCCATGTGCATGACATGAACAGAGAACAGCAGCAGAGATGCTCAGGCAGTTATATGTGTGTACACAGTATATGTATTTATTTGTTTATGTAAAAAATATTCATTTATTCATTCAGTTTTTAAATGTATTCACCATTCATCCACAACGACTCAAAATACAGTGGAGATATCCATCTATTTTAGTATGTGTGAATTCCCTAGCTATCAAGGCCATCATCTTGGTGTTATGAGCACCTCATTCTACCACTTCTAGGTGAAGTGAGGACACAAACGTGCCTTGAGAGGTGAGGGCATAAAAATGTGTAATGAGTATGTGTCGTGCATGTCTTGAATGTTTGTGTGCGTGTGTAAATGTGTGGCCTTTTTGTACATACACCTAATGTTGACAAAATCCTGACAATGAGCACTAGTGTAATACTAGTCATCTTTGAAAACTGAGAATTCTCTGTATGCTGCATAAAGATGTCATACAGCATTGAGATATTGAGGTCAAAGTTGAACGATGTAACAAGTTCAAATAAATTATTCCATTCTGTCCGGCGGTTTACCATGCCTCAGACAATGGGCCCACATGCCCTTTGTGAAATGACTGAATAATGATTGATACTAGTGCAGTTTGCTGGCCAATTTTGTAGATAGCCAACATTAGCTAGTGTTTGATACCGATTTCTCAGGACTAGCATGGAACAGAGATTGCCATCTTCTTGCGTCACTAATCGAGTACCTCTGGAGAACTGCGTGATGGAGATGTATTATGAAGAATGACGCAAGCAGTTTAATGTAATTTTGAGTGCAATAAGCTTTAATGATACAAAAGCCAAAACAGATCAATCATTATGCTTATTTTAAAACTAACAGTTATGGAAAGTATTACCAAATATACCCTCATGTAGTGACAGGATCACTTCAGGATATTTGAAATATCTGGATACTGTTTAAAATCTGCACAATAGGTGTGTTTATCCATATGAACCAAACTGGAACCGGATAATGGAATAGAATCACAGCATGATTATGACTCTTCCAATTCAGGATGTGTTGGAAGATCAAAAAATAAAGGGTGCGTAATGATTAAGTAATTAAACTGCAGGGTTTTCCCAGCAGGGCTCCCTCTGTAAGAGCAGTGCTCAGGGCTCAGTGCAGTCGTAGATGGCATCATTGTTCAGGATGAGCCAGAGATGGCCCAGATCATAGGACACATGTTTCACCTGTCCGCTGTAGAGAGGAATGTGGGTCCAGCCGGTACCTTCAGGTTGACAGGCAGACGTGGAATCCCTGCGATGGAGACATTTCACTTCTAATCATGAAGGAATCATTTACAGTTGAGAGTAAAATGTATCACCATCACAAAACTAGAGGGTACAATTTCTGGGGAAATTGTAGGGTGTGCTTGCTTGCAGGGGTCCATATTTAAATTACATTTTACAACTGATATTTCAGTATATGTTATATTAAAATGCATAGCCTACTTATTTATAAAAAATTACATAGATTATGAAAAAATACAGAAGAACTTGTGGAGACAAACCTGCGGAACACGCCTCCTGCAGAATTCACTCCATAGACAGATCCGTCACTTCCCACCTCGATCATAGACAGGCTTCCTGGAACCTTCTGCCAGGTACCGTCCCCCTCACAATTAAAGGAGTTCACCCCCTAGAGGACCCAACAAAGGCTGATAAGCAAAATCAATTCATTTATTGATGATAGTAATTATTCCACAGACAGAGCCCAGCACAGCCTTACCTTCCTCACAAAGATTTGATCACCACTGTTAACACCCCAGCAGCTATAAGGACCACAGCTGTAGTACTTCAGGCCGCCAGGAATTTGGCGCCAGTTCAAAGCACTATTACTTCCACTGTAGCCAACTGTGTTCTTCTTTGGAAGACAGTAGGGGGCATCGACATGATTGGCTCCTGCCAAAAACTGGTCTCCACCAGCATCAATCTGCTTCAAGAGACCTGATCCAGAACAAAAACATTAACTTATGATTGCTCATGATCCCATCTGGAAAAGGTCTGTAAAAAACCTATAGGAATGACACTAGTCATGTACAACACATCTGTGGGAAAGAGCTTGCACAGCACATTTCACACAGAAAATGTCCTTCAACACCCATGTAGGTCATAGATGTAGATCATCACTACACACTGAGGTTGTAGACATATCGCACTTTTATCTGTCTAAAAATGACTACATGCAAACCTTGTCTATTGGTGGCGCACAAATCCATATATTATTATCATTGGTGTAGTTATACTTACCAGGTACATTCACCCAGTCAGTCCCAACTAGTTTAAAGATGAGATTCTCTCTGTTGGCTCCCCAGACTCCTGCAGGTCCTACGGTGACATGCTTCAGTTTGCCTGGCAACTGTGTCCATGCTGAACCAAACCTTGTGAAGATGCTGTCGTCTTTGTTGACCCCAATTACTTGTCCAACACCTACATCAATCTGCACCAGGGCACCAGAGATCTGTGTACAACTAAATGCTGCTGGACAAACCAAAAAAACACTTGGGTTGGTGGGGGTTGTCAGAGCAGGGAAAGATGGAAAACATGCACAGGATTGAGTAACAGTTAGACAAACTTACCCACACATGAACTCAGCAACAGACAGTGCAGGGCAAAGAGGAGTGTTGCGATACGGAGAGGCATGGCTTACTCAGTGACTAACTGACAAGTAGGTCTGTAGGAGGACAGAGGAGCAGATTTATACCAACCAACGTCCGTCACAACTGTGTCAGAAGGGGAGTAAAACTATGTGGAAAGTAGAGGCGTCACCAAACGTCAAGTACTGGTTCCACCACACCATATTGTCAAACACCTGATTCAAATGAATGGGTCGTTATCAGGCCCATTTATTTGAATCAGGTGTGCTGGAGTGTGCTGGAGCAGGGCAATATCTAACAAATGCAGGGCAGGGGGTCCCGTGGACCAGGATTGAGAACCACTGTCTGTGATGACCCCGCCCCCGCCCCCCACAACAAAGTTAAGTCATCTTTTATACATGCAGATGTCATTTGCTGTTGTTAACAATGAAACTAGTGGAAGGGGCAAGGTGCTCACTGAGAAGGCGGTCAACCAATGACAGTCAGAGCTCGCGCAAGAAGTTGAAACGTGAGGGAGATACCCTTTCCAAAACTTGTAAGGGCGTAAAAACTAGTTTGTGAAGGACCCAGAGAAACACGAATATCCGTCAAGGCAAAATTAGAGCATTTTTTAGGTCGCAAAAAGTGGACATATCCAGGTAAAAGAGGACGCCTGGTCACCCTAGGTACAGGTCAATGGTTAAAAGAAAAAGGTGATACAAATAAACTGCAACCAAAACTAAGTAAATCTCTCTCTAAGACCTTTGTTTCAAGCTTCGTGTCGTCCGTCCGTTTTTCGTCCGTCCGTAACTTGCTGCTATTTTCCACCTCCCTCCTCCGTCCCAAATCCGCCCTTAAAAACCATCCTGAGCTGGGGGTGTGGTCCAATTACTCAGGTGTTGTCCATTTCGCTGATCCCTAGTCTAATTCAACTAAATAAACTCGACACGGCAAAATATGTGCCCAAACACAACTCAATACAAAACACACAAATCTCAGCAAATTACATCAAGTGTAAAACATAACTAAATAACAGTACATGTTACTGTTAATGTACATTAGGAATCAGTCAATTGTCAACCACTCCCATAAATGTCTCACTTTGACATACCTATTATTCGAGTATTAGGTTACCTACATAAACACGAACAATGTACTTCCACACTATTCCTATTGCTCACTAGCCTTTACTTATTTCATGCAGTGCATTTCATTATGCCGGAGAAGCACTCATATTGCCTGTGCATTGTTTGTGGACATTTCGCTTTAATATGACTCAAAACTGTAGGCTAATGCTTGGACGATATCACCTCCTAGTGGAAATAACTGGCACACTAACTGGCATTCATTTGAATGAATATTTTCAGACACGGTGTCCGGTCCTGCCAGCAGTCACTCCTCCCTCCATCTGTCAGCTAACAACGTCTCTTGTACGGTGGAGTGTTCTGTGAAGAACGGGAGAGATGTGACCCTAACCTGGTACTAAGGAGAGGAGAGACTTCACCAGACCAGCAGTCCTGATCTCTCCTCCAACATCTCTCTCCATCTGGAGATGAAGGACCAGGATGGAGACACCTACAGCTGTGTGGCTGAAAACCCCATCAGTAACCAGACAGCCAAACTCAACAAGACAGAGCTGTGTCTAGGTCAGTGTGCTGTTTCTCTCCATGTCAAGAGAAGCAGATGACAAACAAGTAAACATGGAAACTCTGAATCCTTAGTTTTCATAGTAACGTCTCTGATGCACTTTAGTACACACAGTATACACACTATAGTATACTGTCATGTCTGTCGGTCTGTTTACTGTGGGGTAGAAAAACACCTGGTAAGACAAATGTGATGATTGTGACTTACGAGCAACTGAAGGAGGTGTGTCATATGTATTCCTGAATATGGTAGTTTGATGATGCATTGGTGTTTTGGGCGGGTGATGATGAGTCTCTTCTACTTTCTCCCCATGTGACAGTGGAGGATTTGGAGCGTAATGATGGAACTGCAGAGAGGCCCTACTTCATGTCCAAGAACCTGCTCACCATCCTGAACAAGTCCAACGAGGAGACCAAGACAATAGACTAACCTGAAGGACTGTGTGTGTGTGTATGTGTGCGTATGACTGTTATTGATTGCCACACTGTGTGTGAGTATGGGTGTGTGTGTGTGTGATGGTTTTGTTGATTGACTGTCATATGACGTGCGTGTGCATGTGCATGTGAGTGAAGAGAACAAAGGGAGAAGAGTTCCAACAGCCATTATTAACCATGTCTGTGATGTGTTTGGAATTGTTGTCTTTCTGAGACCCGTTCATACTGGCTACTGAAGTAACACAGTCTAAATGATAAGTGGCAAATGTTTGCTGAAAAGTAGGTGAAAATGACAGGACAAAAATGTATTTCATTGTTGGGTTTCTATTTAACCATGTTTGTACTTTTGACATTTGATTTTAGAGAACTTTAACTGTTCATTCTTTTTTCTCTATTAGATGTCTGAGTTGCCATCTTGAGAATGACAGTTTTATCTGTCGGGTTACTATGGATAGACAATAGTCTGTTGCTTTAGGCCAATTGTACCAATGCCTCCAGTATTACGTTTGATTAAAAAGCTATCATGCTAAGATGCTAAAATGTTCTATAAAGTTATTTTATTTTCCTAATGAGGTTTCTTGATTCATGTTGTTAAGCATTCGCCACGTACTGGCCTGTATTGTACTTACAATTTACCAAAGAAGGTTGTACAGTCTAAACCATAAACTAGAGTTAGGATTGAAAATATTTTGTCGTCTTGACCTAAAATGCATTATTTTTACGATTTATATTAGTATTTCCTAGTTCTTTATCTTTAAAGAAACATGGATGAAATCCCAGAACATTAAAAACTTTGGCGGCCTGTTATTATTACTGTTACTCTATTCAGTTGCTTGTTGTTGGTTTCAAGCAGTATCTTGAAGCAGTATAGCACTGCTTTGGTATATCTGGCATGTGTGAGGTGGGCACTGAAGTCTGTCTATATACACAGTAGGCCTAATACTGATAATAACTTAACCAGTACTTCAAATGACTATGAATGGTTGTTTATTTCTGTCTATTGGGCCCTGGACATAACTCCCACAGGTTCATTTATCCATACAGCCTGTAGGTGGCGTCATTGCGACATGAAACATATAGATGGCAAGAAAACTTGGTTTATCAAATAAAAACGTCACTTTTCTGTCTAAAACACATTGTTTAGGAAGAGACGACGCATGGCCCTCTCCATGGTGTATTGACATATTATGACGTAATCGGGCAGACAGGGATTGTGACGCGCTTTACAAATTTATAAGAACGTTACAAAATCAAATCAGTCATTGATGCAGGCAAGAAGCGAACCGCGTCTACTTTTTCCTCATTAGAAAGAGTAGTGGAAATGTATATTTATTGTTGAAATGTATATTTATGTGAGTATTTCCTAGATTATCATCTTTAAAGAAACATGGATGACATCCCGAAACATAAAAAACTTAGGCGGCCTAAACAGAAGGTAAGTCTAGTAAACCTAAAGTCAATAAAACAATTTACACTGTCGATAAACATCGACAAAAATACTTACTTATTTCGATTTGTCTAAATTGTTTCAGAAGGCTACTTTTGCGTTGTGTTTCACAAATAGCCTACCTATCGTGATTAACACTGTAAACCTTTTTCATAGTGATATTTCATATGTAGAAGTCATATTCATTTTTCGAATATCTCTGTTCAAGACACTCGCTGTATTTTCCCGATAACCCTTCTCACTCCTCCTTATGTTTGTGTGTGTATGAATGTTTTCAAACGTCTGTATATTTACGTGGCGTGTGTGTGTGTCTGTGTGTTTTTGTGTGTGTGTCTAGCCTGCTTGTCTCGCTACCGTCCAGTTGCCCCTCTGTTGGCCAGAGCAGGGGCTGAAGCTTCCTTCCCTGGTGTTCTCAGACAGGAAGCTGCTCTTCTCAGACGTTCACAAACCCCTCCAGGTAGGAACACACATAGATATATCTGTAGGAACACATACCTGGAAAGACTCAACACATTTCACACTTTGTTCATGTCTGACACATTGATCAATAGCAACTTACAAATAGTTTTGCATTTAATAAGAACCGTAGATAATAAAGGTTCAGAAGTGCATAAGTCTGACAGTATTTCAGTGAGAGGAGCCAAGGGAGTCTATATTTTATCAGTTCATCAGCTTATCAGTTTATCAGCATAATCTCAAATACTATATGCTAATGTAGAAGTGCAATAATACCAATATAATCATGTCAGAACTTGGTGCCAAAGCTTCCTCGATGCCCAGAGCCCAGCCGCAAGAGCAAGGCTGCCAGGAAGGCGTCAGGAGCTGAGAAGGATACAGGGGCCAACAAGGGGCCCCTGGCAGAGTCCTGGAGGGTTGTGGAGGACGCTGGAGCAGTTTATCGTTCAGCCGTGGCTGACGAGCTGGCAGGACTAGGCAGGGTGGTGGGTAGAAGGCCCTAATCCACCTCGCTGGGTACTACAGACTCCAGCCAGGCTCCTCCCCTCCTCTCTATCTTCCTCCACCTCTCCTATATCTCTGATACTGGCTCTGTTACTGTGCCTTGCTAAGTATGTTTCTTGCCTTAAGGTGACTGGTGGTGCATGTGCGAAGATGCTTCCCATCCCCCAGACCAGCTACTGTGAGTCTTTGTTCATTAATGTATCAACATTTAAATGATCACGTTCTGTCAAGAGAAGGGATCCACCGATCACATTGGGACTCTCCTCTTCCTCTAGGTGTATTTCCAGCAATCAAAAGTTCCTTTCGCCCAGTGGAACCAATCAGAGCGTCGGCCTTTGAGACACTCGGGCCCCTGGGATGCAGAGCCACACCAGATGGAAGGGTGAGTGCGTACTCCGCTCCACCTCCGTCTCCACCTCTGTCTCCACCTCTGTCTCCGCCTCTGTCTCCACCTCTGTCTCCTCCTCTGTCTCCACCTCCGTCTCTACCTCTGTCCCCATGCCGACCTGAGGCACAGTCGCCAGGTTCTTCTCCACCTCCAACCTTGAATGACCCTGTGATCCGGGAGACCACGCCCAGTCTTTTGTCATTGGAGGAGACCGGGGACGAGCTGTCTTTGTTGGAGGCCATGATGTCACACCCGTGAGTGTTCCTCCAAACGCTCCCCTTTAGACTAGTGTCCTCTTCAGAATGATGTTACGATCGTCAGTTGTCATTGTACTGTCAAACGTCAGTTCTTGTTCTTGTTACAGTCATTGGAAAATCATCAACAGGGTCCTGTTGAGAAAGGTAAATAAAATGTTTACGGGAATTGCTTTTACTCAGTCTGACAATCACCACATGTATCTGAATTGCCACATCACATATTTTTCTCCCTCCCTCCCTCCCTCCCTCCCTCCCTCCCTCCCTCCCTCCCTCCCTCCCTCCCTCCCTCCCTCCCTCCCTCCCTCCCTCCCTCCCTCCCTCCCTCCCTCCCTCCCTCCCTCCCTCCCTCCCTCCCTCCCTCCCTCCCTCCCTCCCACCCTCCCTCCCTCCCTCCCAGAACAAGAGCGTAGCTGAGCTTCAGGAGCGCTCAGAGGAGGTCATGGAGTGGGTTCTCAAGGTGACAAACGAGGTGGTCCTGCCCGCCATGGCCCTTTACCAGGTCTTCCACATCTGCAAAGACCAAGAGGATCGCCCGCTGTCCGTCGCCATCTCCTACAGCAGCTGGGACTCCCAGAGCGACAGGTCCTCTTCCGCAGGGCTGCTGTCCCCAGCCAGGCCTGTCACTGGCTCTCTGACTGGGATGGTATGTTTCAACCCTGCTGATTCTCCCCAGGACCAGGCCTCTTTTCTGGGCTCTGCCCACCCCTACGTCCCCCAGGGCGTTCTGAGAATGATCTCAGAGAGGTTCCAGCCTCTGCTGATAGGAGGGCAGGGATCCAGGCCCCAGAGCAGGCTGCTAGGTGGCAGGCCTCCGATGTTGGACTCTGATAGGCCCGCGGAGGAGGACGTCCTCGCCACGGCTTCCCTCACTGTGGCAGAGATTCTGTTGAAGGTGCAGGCGGTGATGGATAAACAAAAGCACAATGCAGAGGACAGGCTGTCAGCCTGTGTGGAGGAGCTCTACAAGTCTGTCATGGGAGAGGTGCTGGAGAAGTTTGCACTCCACCACCCCGGCTGCTTGCTGTCGGACAGCCCTGTGACCAGCATCTCCGAGGACCTGATATGCAACGCCTGGCAGGACGCCAAGGAGAATATTCAGGTCCTCGCCAACAGTCACTCCGACGCCATCAACGAGCTGGTGTCCCCGTGGCCCCCGTCGTCTGCCGACACAAGGGAGAGGATGGAGATGGCCTCCTTCCTCACTGGCAGCATGGCGGAGGCAGAAGAGATGGAGAAGGCGATGGCTCCGCCCAGCCGCATGACATCACCGCCCCTCTGCTCCCTGAAGGACAGCCTCTCTGGAATCCTGGCCCGCCACGCCCTGTTCCACAGCCCGGGCGTGGTCCCCACAGAGGAGAAGCTGGAGCTGGTGAGGATGGTGGGGGGCTTCCTCCAGGAGATGGAGCCCACAGAAGGAGGCTCTTCCCTGGACCAGCCCCAAGAGGTCTACGAGGCCTCCCTGCTCCAGAGCGTGGCTACGGCCTGCAACGTAATCCACAACGTCCTGAAGAACTTCCACGCAGCCCAGCAGCTGATTGGGCAAGTGGAGGTGGCAGACTTCCTGCAGCCTGGAAGTAAGACCTTCACCATGGTGGTGGAGTGTGTTAGCCAGAGCCTGCTAGGAGACGTTGCCGTGGAGCTGGATGCCCTGAGGAGGAACCTGGAAGCCAGCAGCAACAGTGGGAGGAGCAGCAGGAATCAGGAATGCCTCCCTCTTGACATCCGGCAGGAGCGATCAGTGGAGTGCAGCTCTCCTAGCAAGGAGGAGCAGGAGGACCATCAGAAGAAGGAGGAGACCGCCCCTCCCTCTTCCAGGAGCGCTAGCGCCTGGAGCGAGGCTAGCAGTGCTGCCAGCTGCCAAGACCTCAGCCTCATCGCTGAAAACATGCTGGAAATTATCATGCGGATGGCCCACTTGGCCTCCTCGCCTGACGACGACGACAAACGCGACGGAGGCTCCTCCGTCAAATCGTTCGACCAGGCGGAGAACGACCTGGGCCGCCTGCTGGCATCGCACAGCATGTGCACCAGGATGTTCCAGGGGAGGATCCAACACTTCTCCAAGCAGTTGATTAACTGCATTTATCAGCTTCTCCTGGACACCCAGATTGGACCACTCCCCTCGACACCCCATTGCCGCTCCGAGCCCAACTTCCAGAACCTGGAGGACAAGGAACATCTGGACCAGGAACTTTTCACCCCTCTGCTGTACAGTTTTTTCCAGATGGCCTTCAAGAGCCTGATGGGGAACCTGCTGGGTGAAGAAGACCTCATGGAGGACCACCGGGCCGACTCCTGCAGCGATGCGTCCTTGGACGGCAGTGACAGCAGTGGTGACAGCAGCAGTGACAGCAGCAGTGAGAGCAGTGACTGTCCCTCTGTGGACTGGTCCCGTGGGATGACGCCGGGCCCCAGGCATAAGGTTGAGGGTAGTAGGACATCGCAGAGCAAGTTGAAGCCCTCCTACAGCCAGGAACAGAGGCAGGCACTGGAGGCCATTTGTGAGGTGTTGACTACCCAGGCGGGAAGTGACATCTACAAGACCTGCAACGACCCACAAGAAAACATGGTTGTTGTCCGCAAAGGTAGAGACATTTTTTAACCTTTAGATATAAAAAAAATGGTAACTATGCTTTTGTAAGACATGCGATTATAAGAAAGATTTGCAAGTATTAAGATCTGCTGAATGACAATGTAGTCCAAGTAAATAACTATAATAATAGTATTGTAGTTAACAGATGAAATATGATATGAGAAAAGTATTGTTAATCGCTAATAGTAATAGTAGTTAAAAGTGAGTTTTCTTGTGCCAGGCCTTGATGCTAAAGCCAAGACCAGGGTCGGTAACCTAGCCAGCTCCTCCTCTGAAGACCAGAAAGTGACAACAGGAAGTCTCAATCCAGAGTCAGGTCTCACCAGCCAGGAAGTAGGACAGCCTGAGATGGATGACAACGAAAACGCTGACTACCCTGATGATTTCCACGAAGAGGAAGAAGGGTCAGATTGCCAGACAATTGCCATGGGTGCATTGATCGAGGAAGAGGAGAAGGATGAAGATTATGGAGCTGCAGGCCTCCCGGAGGAGGTCCAGGCTCATCCCTCCCTACCCATGAGCCCCTCTGAGACCCCCTCCCTCCAGCCCGGGGAGGTTCTGATCCAGGAGAAGGTCCTGATGCCCCCCCGGCCCAGCGCCCTGCACCACCAGACCCTGCATGACCTGCTGCACAGGCTGGTGGGACGCCTGGCCCTCCAGGGGCCCCTTCGTTCCTGCTTCACCCCCACCAACTCGGAGATAGAGTCTGTCCTCTTCCAAGACGTGAGCTGGTTTCTCTGGAACCAAGCCGGGATCGGCCTCGTCCTGGAGCACGAACCCCAGAACCCGCTCTTCGGTGGCGCCGACGCCCTGGACGCCATGTTTGAGGCGACCTACGCTGAGCTGATGCTATGTTCCGATAGCAACAGGGCCCAGGTCCACTCCGCCCTCCAGGGAGGGGCAGGCATCGTCTGCATGGCTGAGAATGTCGCCACGGTGATCTGCCGTCACGCCGAGTTTTGGCACCCTTCTGCCGTGTCGGGTGAGATTCCTGATTTGGAAACAGGTTCTGAGGAGAAGGAGAGCGCAGAGGACTCTGCTGGCCTAGAAAAGGCCGGTAGAAATTCCACCACCTTCATCACAAACACAAGCTTGGATGAAGGACTTGAGATGGACACTGCTGGCTTGGAAAAGGCTAGTAGAAATTCCACCAACTTCATCATAAACACGAGAGTGGATGAAGGACTTGAGATGGACACTGCTGGCTTGGAAAAGGTCGGTAGAAATTCCACCACCTTCATCACAAACAGGAGCATGGATGAAGGACTTGAGATGATGTCTGCTGGCTTAGAAAAGTCCAGTGGAGATTCCAGCCCCTTCTTAAGCAACACAAGCTTGGATGAAGGACTTGAGATGGACACTACTGGCTTGGAAAAGGCCGGTAGAAATTCCACCAACTTCATCACAAACATGAGCTTGGATCAAGGCTTTGAGATAGACACTGCTGGCTTAGAAAAGGCCGGTGGAAGTTCCAGCCCCTTCTTAAGCAACACAAGCTTGGATGAAGGACTTGAGATGGACACTGCTGGCTTGGAAAAGGCCAGTAGAAATTCCACCACCTTTATCACAAACACGAGCTTGGCTGAAGGACTTGAGATGGACACTGCTGGCTTGGAAAAGGTCGGTAGAAATTCCACCACCTTCATCACAAACAGGAGCATGGATGAAGGACTTGAGATGATGTCTGCTGGCTTAGAAAAGTCCAGTGGAGATTCCAGCCCCTTCTTAAGCAACACAAGCTTGGATGAAGGACTTGAGATGGACACTACTGGCTTGGAAAAGGCCGGTAGAAATTCCACCAACTTCATCACAAACATGAGCTTGGATCAAGGCTTTGAGATAGACACTGCTGGCTTAGAAAAGGCCGGTGGAAGTTCCAGCCCCTTCTTAAGCAACACTAGCTTGGGTGAAGGACTTGAGATGGACACTGCTGGCTTGGAAAAGGCCGGTAGAAATTTCACCACCTTCATCACAAACGGGAGCTTGGATGAAGGACTTGACATAGAGTCTGCTGGCTTGGAAAAGGCCAGCAGACTCGCCTCCTGCCTCTCATCCTCCTCCACTTCCCGGTCCTGCTACTCCTCCTCTTCTTCCACCTCTGTTCTCTCCTCCCCTTCGTCCTCCAAATCCTCCATCAGCTCCTCCACCTCCAGGGGCTCCATGGCTCGGGCCCCTAGCCCAGAGGGACATCATTTGGGAAAGACCGACACCCCCATCCTCCAGAGATGGTTCACACTGGTAAGCTGAAAACAACACCACACACTGGCACTAGGTAGAACTGACTTGAGCTGAGCCAGCGATGGTAAGGGACGATATGTGACAATCTCAATGAATCAGTGTGTCTTTGCTCTCACTTCCAAACCCAGAAGAAAGAGAAGACCTTCCTTAAGGATGGACAAAATGTGGATGCCAAGGGAAAAAAGACAATCAGAATATTCAGGACAAACAAAGTTTCTCCCCTTAGCACTGAACGTGAGTTTCTGACTGCATATTTGCTCATTTAGGCTTTCCCACTTTAGTTAGCTCTCCCACCATTTCACACACACAGACTTGCACACCAAAACTCACTCACACACACACACACACACACACACACATACAGGTATACAGATATGCACACACATACTATTTTTAAGTGAGAGGTCACAGTGCTGAAGTTCTGTGTGATGTCATACCTTGCTGTGTGATGGTGTTTCCTGTCCAGGTCCAGACCTTGGTGAGTCTTCCATTGCTGGAGGAGAGGAGAAGAAGAAGAAGAAAAAGAAAAAGTCCTTCAAAGCTTTCTTCCGGGGGATCTCTGCAGCTCTCTCCAGGGTTTTCTGCTTTGGCTGCGTGAAGGATATTCACCAGTAGAGGGCGCCACCTGCTTACTCAACTGGCTGGCAGAGAAAGAGAACCTGTCACTACGGCAACAACCGTAGCTACTCCCCTCTTCTTCAGTTCTGTGTAACCATGTTTTTAGGATATTCCAATAAAAACGACTGGAATTTCGTTTATATCTCCTTTGTAATCGTTTAAGCTGTTTGTGTACAAGGTTGTGACATCACCATGTCAGGACTGCAGCCACACAGAGAGGCTGATTAGCATTTGTTAAAGTAATTGTACAAAACCACTTTACATCAGTGTAAAAGTTACCTTAAACATGAGCTTTTCTAAAACTTTTAAATACACATGACACATGACCATATGTATTTTAAGAATGTTACTTGAGTTAGTTCAGAATAGTTTTGATTGTTCCCCAATTTAAAAAGAGCCTTCTTTTGTAATTATTAGGTTGAAACACACCACCGTTCTTCTTTATTCCAAGTGGTCCTGCTTGCATCTGCTCACACATGTTTAGCTAACACACACACAGAGACACACACATTCACACACAAACTGTACTGGTTCACTGGTGACAGAGGGTAGACAGGCCGCGGCAGGCAGGCGCCCCAAAGCGTGTCTTCTCTCACCTTCTCAAGGTCAGACCGGGCACGGCAGGCAGGCCGGCCTGTATGGTTTACACCTTCTGCATAGGCATCAAGGCAAGGGTGAAGGCTTTGGTCAGGACCTGGGTCCGGGAATCAGCCTGAGTCAGGAGATCAACCAGAGACTGGATCAGGACCTGCTTGACTTGGCCCTGAGGCAGGGTCTGGACCTAAGTCTGGGTCTGGACCTGTAGGACTTCGGTCTGAGGCTGGGTCTGGACCTTTACTTGGACCTGATGCTGGACCTGGACCTGAGGCTGGACCTGGACCTGGGCTTGTGAATGGGTCTACCGACAGTGCTCTTTGTCAGGGTCGGGTCGCGCTGGTGGGCCCAAGTCACTAATCGGAGAGCCATCAGTCAGTTTAAAATTCAAGAACTCTGAGGCTTGCTCGTAATCCACTGACCTCTTGAAGTTGACATAAGCATAACCCAGAGAGTGCTGGGTGACCCTGTCTCTGCAGACGTAGATAGAGGGGAAGGTCCCGGCGGGACTGAAGTGGTTGTAGAGCATTGCCTCAGTAACATGTTGGTGTATGTCTCCTACATACAAAGAAGCTGTTGGACATCTAGAAGGAGGCTGATTCTTTTTTCTCTGACTATCTCATCGAAAGGATTTCAGTTGTTGTGGAGCAAGGTAAAAATAAACATTTTGAGTTACTCTGAATAAAAAATGTTGTTCTACGTTTTAAACAGCCTACTAATGAATTCAAATAATGTGATGAATGTAAACTGTCACTGGAATATAAATGGCTAATTAATATGAATGATGACCAAAGTTTGATATACTTTTGGCTTTGGAAAGAGAGAAAAGTCCCATCTTGTGGATGGGATGGAGACCGGTAATTTCAGAATAAAGGACGTTCTGTTTTGTTTCAAAGACTAATCCTTACAAAAGGGCAACTAAACCAATCCATTGCTTACACAGTATTATTTTTGACAAATTTGACATTTGTGTGTAATAGGCCATTAAAACTATTAAAATGTGTCAGTTGATTACTGTTGTGTGATGCAGAAACAACCTGAGCACGTTCACAAACAGGGGAGTTAGATTTAGACAGAAAACCGGGCCAGCTGCGTTCTCTCTCGAAGACCTTCTATTAACCCTTGCATCCTCGTCCTGGTACGTACGTTTGTCCGCAACCTGTTGCTAATTTCCTGCTACTTCCCCTGTCCAAATCTGCCCTTAAAAACCATCCTGAGCTGGGGTTGTGGTCAAATTACTTAGGTGTTGTCCATTTCGCTGATCCCTAGTCGAATTCAAAAAAGATGTGCCCAAATACAACTCAATACAAAACACACGTGTAATTCAGATGTAAAACATAACTAAATAAGAGTCAAACACATGCACATTACGAATCAGTACATTATCAACAGCTCCCATGAATGTCCAGCTTTAACAAGCTTATTATTTGAGAATTAAATTAATTACATAAACACGCCTGAACTTATTTCATGCAGTGCATTTCATTATGCCGGAGAAGCACTCATCTTGCCTGTGCATTGTTTGTCGACATTTCGCTTTAATATGACTCAAAACTGTAGGCTAATGCTTGGACGATATCACCTCCTAGTGGAAATAACTGACACACTAACTGGCACTCATTTGAACGAATATTTTCAGAAATGGTGTCCGGTCCTGCCATCAGTCGCTCCTCCCTCCATCTGTCAGCTAACGTCTCTTGTACTGTGGAGTGTTCTGTGAAGAACGAGAGAGATATGCCCACAACCTGGTACAAAGGAGAGGAGAAAATTAACCAGACCAGCAGTCCTGATCTCTCCTCCAACATCTCTCTCCATCTGGAGATGAAGGACCAGGATGGAGACACCTACAGCTGTGTGGCTGAAAACCCCATCAGTAACCAGACAGCCAAACTCAACAAGACAGAGCTGTGCCCAGGTCAGTGGCTGTTTCTCTCCATGTCAAGAGACGCAGATGACAAACAACTAAACATGGAGACTCTGAATCCTCAGTTTTCATAGTAACGTCTCTGATGCACTTTATTACACACATTATACACACTATAGTATAATACTGTCATGTGTGTCAGTCTGTTTACTCTGGGGTAGAAAAACACCTGGTGAGAAGACTTAAAGACAACCTGCCTACCACTCCCATTAGACAACAGAACCAGGAAATACAAGTAAAACTCCCTGGTTGTGTGTATGTGTTTCTTCAGGTCTTGCTACATACAGCAGCTCTGTTCGCAATCACCTTTGGGGCACCCTACAGTGCATCCATTAGATGCACATCCATTAGATGCACTGTGTATGTCTTTTTGGTATACCAAATAAATCAAGTACTTTATTATTAACAGTAAGATATTGTGAGAAATCGGCTGTAAAACAGCAATTTTTGTATACAGTATGAACAAAAATAAACATGCACCCCTTTTGGTAATCATTAGGTTTCTTTAAATTGTTTTTCTAATGAGGAACAACTACAACAAAACGAGTCAACGTTCCTCAGATATGATCATAGTATCAGATATGATCAGAACAGATATTTTACATCAACATACAAATACGTTATGATCCCTTTTTCATTACTACCTTGCTCAACAAAAACCAGGCCAGAGGTTCCTTAGAATTCTAATCCTCCTAATGAAAGACAGTCAACATCATACTACATGTTTATAATGTGTCCTCACATCATTCAGTGTCTGTGGTTCCAAACCCTGACGAGAGAACGTCTGAGTTTGAACTAAGTACAGTTAACATGTTGGAGAAGAATGTTTACTTAGACTACAATGGATGGAGCTTTAATGGTGGGTTATAAAAAAACTCAACAAATGAGAACAAGGGAATTTGAACCTCGCTCAGATCCACCGGGTCTTTCCAGCACACAGTATTGATTTCAATTCATAGACTTCTGGAGAGGATGACCTCTGGTGGTGAACGGTGTAGAGAACATAGGGACATGTAGGTGTCGGAAACACTGAAATTATTATGTTTATTGTTACACAAACTATAACACAAATCATGTCAATCCATTTCATTGACTGCAAGCAAAAACTTGTCAATGTGCATTTCATGACTTTAAAAGGAATAAAAGACCAGATGGAAAGGTTCATAACTGCATTCATTAAGAAAACAAAAGTGATCTTCTCTTGGAAAGACTATCCATCAGTGCTTTCATTTTTTGGCCTATGAAATTCCTATTTTTTTCATGTTTTTCTTCAGAAAAAGTTATTGTCACAGTGTTCTTAGTGGCCTCTTTGGCCAGGTAGATCTTGTACACAGCCACCGCCTCATCCACCATGGCATGCAGAGCCATGCAGGTGGAGCAGGTGGAGAATCTCAGCGTTGTCCAACTCTAACAGCATGCCGGTGACCTTTCCAACCAGGCTGGGCTGGATGTCCTGGATCAGGTGGTACAGACGTTCTCCCAGCATCTGCTTCTGGTCCTGGGGCAGAGCAGCAGCCAGCATGGAGGCTGTCAGAGGCTCCTGGTCCAGCACACTCACTGCTGTGACTGGAGGTGGACAGGGTTACAGCTAGGCTGTGTGGAACACAACAGCAACAGAGTTGGAAGTGGGTTTGAAAGTGTTTGTAAATGCCTGCTTCATGACCACCTGGGGCTTGGCACTGATGTGTTGGTGGCTGCTGCATCATCCAGGAACTCCACACACACCAACATTAGTAGCCACATTCATCTGGGAGGCATGGAGGGCAGCCACTGCTTGATTGATCTGGGAGTGCAGAGCCTGTGGAGACTCCAGCAGGTGGATCACCTCATTATTTTCCATCTTCAGGAACATACAGGTGAGCTTGTCAGCTAGGCGTGGTTGAACATTGTGGATGAGGGTGTCTCCCAGTTTAGGCTTCTGGTAGTGCAGAGGAGTGGAGGCCAGTGTGGAGGCTGTCAGAGGCTGCTTGACCCACACATAAACAGAAGGCTAATGGAGGGCAGAGGGACAGAGTGACACACAATTGAAGATATACTTTTACATACAATACATACAACGCTACTGCTGCCACAATGTGAAACTAATACCACTGTAACTAGCCTCATGCTTGGGCTTTCCTCCAATGGTATACGGTTCAAACATGGAAATAGCTGCTGGATGCAGGAGGCAGTATTCTTTACTCAAAACTGTCCTGAGGGCATAAACTTTGTGATTGGTTTAATCTGACAACCAATTGCAAGAGAGGAGATAATTTCAGACGCAGTAGTAGTCAGACAAAGGGGAGTCAACTGTCTACCCTGGTTTCAGGGCAGAAGTTGTAAGGGCAGGTCAATCCGTCCTGGTCTCTTGTGTGCCAGTGTGCAAGATTGAAAAGGCTTAGAACAAACTATTTCATTAAATTAAATATTTGTTTAAGAAAGGGTTTTAGTCCGCCTCTTCACTAACGGAAAGACTAAGTGTAGGCCTAATTGAGTTCTGGTTGTATTATAAATCTGCAGATCGGAGAAATAGTTTAACATAGCCCAATACATAAAATGACAAATGTCAGTGCATCCATCAACTATCGGAGGCATTTTAAGACATTTCGAACAGAGTCCTACTCTGCTGTGCGTCTGCTGCTGTCTGCTCTGTCTCATGCGCGAGGCTATTGTGAGACTGGCCGCCTGTCAGTGGTTTGGTAAGGAGCTCACGCCAGCACCCGCATTAAAATTACATTTGGCATACCTTCTCTTTATAGTTTTTCTCCTGTTTTGTAGCACTAATGGTGTACCTATTATACTTTTTTACAAACCAGTAATCGTTATGTAGTTGTTGTCATCGCAGTAATATGCTTTTCTTACACTTGAGCTCAGAGGTATGTGGAATGAAAGGTTTGTAAAATAACCACTTCCTACTTATCTGCACTGTGGATTAAAGTAAATGGATTTGAATTGACACAGACACTGAAATTAGCTAATGCTATTACGCTTACATCAATCCCATTTTTTGAGTATTTTTATTTTCTTTCTTGCCCTACCTTTGTCTTATTTTATGCCTTATGTCATTTCTGATCCCCCCTCCCCAATGCATCAGAGCTGTTCATTTGGGATGAGCTGACACTTCTTTAACCCGATCTTCCCATCCCTTTCAGGGATTCTAAAACATATTAGACCGTAAAATATGCGACATTGAGGTAAGTGCCATAAAAGGACACAAAACAGTTACCATGGACCTCTCATGGATTCTTCCTGAAAGATCTTGAGTCAGTGCATCAAGCATAAAGTACGTATACCGGTTAATAATGTCCCATGGTTCAATGAACATGATAGACAGTTCAATTTACCAAGATGGCCCAACCCGGTAGAAGGGTATGCCTCATGGTATACACCTCAAACTGGACAGTGAATTAAGTTGTCTTTAGCAGTGGAAAAAAGGGAAAATGTCCCTTTACTGTACCACGTGACAGTTTCGTACTGCGCAGCTGCATGGTGCAGAGTTGTGTACCCTTTTGTTCCTGTTTTGATTGTAGGTCAGAGATGTTGTCTAGAACTCGTCTATTTCTTTAACAGGTAAGATTACCGCGGCGTTAACAATACTTAGTTTAGTAATACCTAGCTAATCAAGCCGTATTTAAGGCAAACTGTGCTTGCTCATATTTTGGGGGGAGTACCCTACAGTATGTATCGGCCATATTATTAACAGGTTGTCTGGCATAACATGTTACGTTATTTACAAAATATTATCAACAAACTATTTGGAAACGTTTCCGTTTTTTTATTATTGAAGTTTAATGGAATGGGCAGTTTTCACACTGTAAATCCCCAACTCCCTCAGCTAGCACAAACTAAGTAAGCTTCGTTATAGTGTGTGCCTTGCATAGGGTGCCTTGTTCCTGAGTTGACCTACTTTTCTTTGTTATGGTGCTGTGTACTACAGTAGTTGGAATGTGCCTGCTCGATTACTCCGTGAATCATTCTAATAATTTCTCGTAAATTACGGTGTCATGGATGTGATTTGTTATTAAGTAAACCGATTTAGTTTCGTGGGGATTGAGTATGATTGTGTAGCCTACTGAATTCAGGTGGTTTGGTTAGCTGGGTTCATTGAGTTCAACAGATGCCTAATCAAATGTAATAAATTGTCTCATATTTTAAGTAATGTACATCCTTGCCTTACCTTGTTTATTCTTGCAACCTCTGGATGTGAATACATTTAAGCAATTTGGTGCTATCGAGTTCTTTGTCACCTGAAGAGACTCCTGAGGAGGGTGTATGATGTTCAAAACCCTGACATTTTCGGCGACACACAAAGAGCATGGAAAAATATGTATTATATTTAATCAATACAATAAAATAATTGGACATCGACAGCGTGAAACTGTTCAACTTGTTTACCATTGTTATTCTTGTTTTTTTTGTTCCATGAGGGTCTTGTATAGGCTATCAATAGAATTAATTAGTATGTAATAAGGTGATAGCCTATAATAAAATGGTGCCAGCATAACAACAAATGAGCTTAGTTTGCATAAGTGCAAAAATGCAGTCATACAAGGCTAAATGATACTAATAGGCCTTGCTGTAGCGAGCCTGCTTCAGTAACATTTACTCAAAATACCCCAACTATAAAATAAATGTATTGTTACACCTATGTAGCTCTACGAATGGTTGTTCCTTGTATTTCTATAAATTTTTTATTTTGCCTACAAATTGTTGCAATATACATAATTGCCATAAATCCCAATGTGCCATGTTAACTATGAAAATCATAATAAAAAATTATGTAAACATGACCTAGTTCATGTGCATAACAAATTTGTCTTTCTTTTTAGATTGCACACTTTCATGCTAGTCATCAGCAATGGCTCTCATCTCCCTGGATGATCTTGAAGGATTTGATGAGGAACAGCTGGACGATGACATCACAGACAATCCCGAGCCAGTGGGTGATGAGGAACAGGAAAGATTATACAGCCACTGGCAGGCAGTCGCCAGCACACATCAGGTCTCTGTCCCTCGAGGTGAAGATGTTCACATTGTTTTTTGTCTTAACATCTACACATAACCTGAAAGGGTGTATGTCCCTCATAAAAGGAACTTATTTGAAACCCGATCTGCTTTTTTTTCTCCATTGGTTTTGTTATAAAACACTTTCTATGGGCTTGTGGTTTGTTTTCCACGCATGACAATGTTGCATTTCAACTGCTGTAAAATATATTGCTTACAAAATGTTGACAATTTTGAGAGCAGAACTCAAAATTAAGATAATAGCCTTCAAGTGAAGTTACCAATTGATATTTGATCACTAATTTCGTCCTCAAAGAGACAATATATTTAACCTTGTTCCCTAGAAATGACCGGACCAATACAGGAAATGACGAGGCGGAACCAAGAGCGGGAACCGGTGCCATCTGTCACCATTTCTCGACATGAAAAGGTACAGCTCTTAATGTGCTTATCTGATTTACAGTTCAGAAGCCATTATGTTCAAAAGCCAAGATTACATTTTTCTTGTGTGCACAGTGCATGGGAGAGACATTTCTCCAAGCTATGGGTGGGTAGTGTGTATTTTTCAGTGGGTTTGAATTGCATTTTGGTGTTAGCAAAGCAAACAAAGGTCTTACCGGCTATGTGTTTTCTTTGAGAAGACGTTGGAAATATCTACATTTGGAAAACGTATTTGTGCATATGTGTCATTACCACTGCAGCTTGGCGAGGTGGTGTATGAGGAAAGAATGTATCCTGCCGGACACTGGGCCTGCATCACCAAAGGGGAGAAACTGTATGAGCAAAGCATTTCCATGGGTTTCATGAAACTAATGCGCTTCATTTGCAAAGAAAACTCGGCAGGTGTGTATTGTATATATTTATTGTTTAGCACAATTTCAAAGAGGCTAATAGAGGCCCCAATATTTCAAGTTCTACATGTTCAAAATATAGAAGTAGAAAGACATGTTCAACTGGAATTCGTCCGATTTTTTACACGATCAGTCATTTTGAGACAGTTTTCACAAAGACTCTTTTATAACCCATTTTCTCATATAAACAGGACGCTACCTTGGGATGACGGTGCCTATTGTAAATAATATCCATATCACAGAGGATGGGTTTACTTTTAAGAAGGACATCTTGACAGCATACTACCTTCCTGCAGAGTTTCAAGCCAACCCAGTCCAGCCTACTGATCCGGACATTATCATTGTCCGCAGGGAGGCTTTTCGAGTCATAACCCGGTACGGCTAATTAATTGCCAGGCATACCAACCACTCAAGTCTGTGGCCCAGCTAAACTGTGCTATATAAAAAAATATATACACATTACAAAAATGTAAGTTTTTAGCTGTGTAGCTTATACTGTATATTTCATTTGGGGTCAGAAATAACTATTTTGATAAAAAAAAAAAAGGTTAATACAGTGTTTGACATAAAACTAGTTCAACTACTGGTTGTCTCTTGTTACAAAAGGGTTCTGTATAGTACAATTTGGTGTAAAAAATAAATAAAAAGTGTAATATCCACTAAATCCCAATGAAAAACAAATTCTAGACATTGATAGTTGTATGGGACAATTTGACCTGAAAGATGTGGGTGGAATTCCTACATCAGCCTCATACAATGGTCCTGTGTACATAGAAAGAAATGCCCCAAAAAACTCAAAATCTTTTGACAGTTATTGTCAAAAGAGATATGAATGGGTTTGACAGGGGTTCAACTCAAATACACAAGGGAAAAAGCTTTCTCTTTGTGAAAGGTGTATAACAGATGACTTGCTTCCCCAGGATTTTCTATGGCACAACCACAGAGGAGACCATCACACAGCAGATCAACATGCTGTGGGAGATACTGGGCGCAACAGATGACGTGCACCGAGACTCCTACATGGTGGCCGTCTATGAGAACCCGGGGGTGACCTGCCGCAGGAACGAGATCTGGTTTATTCGTCGAGAACCCTGAAATTGTCCTGAACAAGTCCCCTCTCCTCTATTGTTTGTCCCCAACGTACCCCACTCCTACCAACCCCTGTCAGAAGCTAATTCCTCGAAGGCAGCCTAGTATAGGAAAGTTTAGATTCATAAGGGAAAAAGTATATTTTGGGTCTGTTATACTTATGTTTCTAAAAGGGTGTATAGTATATCAGGAAAGTAACTGTAAAGAAAGAAGTAATTTATTAATCACTCTATTAGGTTTCTATGGAAGCCCAAATCAATACAGAACTTCTACTGGGCCTTTGTGATGGTCATATTCAATCATGTTAAATAAATAAATATGTGTTGTATGTAGGGGAAAACTTCGCTTTTTGCTATTATGCATTGTATTTTTGTAAAAGTTTATTATTTTATTTGTGGCTTTATGTATAAAATATTATTGGGAACATCTGAAAGAGAAAAATATAGTTGTAAAGCAAACTTTGGTTTTATTCTTCAACATGAATGACAATTCTGCTTGCTTTCAATGCCTTGTTTAAGTGAACTCAAAATAAAGCTTTGGATTGTTGTGAACAAGCACCCTTTGTTGAATCTGTCAGAAAGTGAGTCAGACTTTTCCCATCCTCAACACTGGCTGACGAGGTGTCCACTTGGAACCAACAGAGGCCCAGAGTTGACGTCTATCTGTTGGGTTTGTGTATTTTGAAATGTTGCAGAATATTATTATAGGAACGTATCATTTTAGTGTACTGATATAAAAAATATCTAAATGATCATGATTAGTAGAAACCAGCTTTAGCATTTATCTAATTCATATTCATTGAATTTAGGTTCTTCTTTATTACGAATACTAACTAAAATGCACATTTAACAATTTGGGAGTTTTAACTACATCTTTCAGGGAGACAGTAGGTTATACATTAAGTGGATTTCTGTTTAGAATACTGAACAATTATACTGCAACCTTGGGGTTGACATTAAATGTTCTGTAGTGATCAAACATAACTTAAAAAAGGCACCAAGGTAACTATTAATTGATGTACTATCATCTACTGTATCACGGCATGGAAAGTATTTTTCATTACGTATAATTTCTCACTTTTGAGTTGTATGATAACAAGTATTATAGTTTAAATTTGATAACATTTACTCTACAATATAATCTTTATGGATGGTATAACCCCATCCACACGCTCTCTTTAAAATCACTGCTCCTATCACTAACTACTATAGAAACAAATTTGCAAAGTCAGCAGCAGACCTGTACAACTTAAGGCAATCAATTTCTCACAATGCATAAGCTGTCTGGTATGGATCTTCAGTGTTTCCAGGGCCCACTATGTTCAGCTCACTCTAGATGTTCAGTTGCTGCTTTTCTTGTGAAGACTTACAAGAACAGCAGTGATGTTAATTTAATATTTTGTACACTAAAACATGTTCAGCTTTGTAATTAATGACAACTTATGTCACATTAACTTAAATGGGGGGACGGGGGGGGGTCTCTTGATATAAAACGTTAAGAACATTTTGAGTTTGTTTAAACGTTTTGAACACGACTTGGTTGGCCTAGCCTATATCGTGTGCTATATTGGATAGATATCCTATATAAGATAGGTTATATGCAGATTTGCTTGATCGGACATATATAAAAGAAACTGAAAATAAAAAGGTAAATGTTTACCTTTATAGTGCCTCCCATCCTACACCCCCTTTCTTCCTCCCCTTCCCCTCACACCGGAAGCTCCGGATCCAAAGTGGGAGCCAAGGAAAGCGCTGAAGAGAACTTAGCTTTCATTGAATAGTTTACGTGTTCATTTAGCGTGTGGACACTGAAATGAATCGCATGCGGTGCAATCGTTTTAAAGATATATTGGCTTAACATTATTGTTTTTTTTATTTAAAATTGCAATCTTCTCGAAATGTTAAGGCATCATCATCAGTGGACTACTACTACTACAACAAAACAAAGCAGTCATCTTTTTTCTTGCTCTAGTCTGGGTGTTAGTCGAGTTTAAGGGAAACACATTTAGACTTCTTGGGCTTTAGTACCCCTTATTTGGGAGCTTATTTGCTCGCACAAATTATTTGAATGGGTCAGAATTTACTCGTTGGAGAAAGCTTTGGACTCGTGTCTATGGAATAGAAATAGCCTACTGAATGGAGACCTACATGAACTCGAAGAGCAAAGTTAAGCAAGAAATGCCGCCGACAATGACTACCGCGACTATGTTCACTATTATATTCTTCATTCAAGGTAAGACCTTGGGGGCTACACACTGCTATGTTGGACGCTCTTAATGTGAATGTGTTTCTGTATCTATTTAGATGAATGTTATGTTCACCACTTGAGAAGAGACGCCTACCTTGAATCCACCCCGAAACATTATCTTTAGGCTATGTATGAAGCTTGAGATGCCCATCTTGCTTGGCACGACATAACGGCAAACTGTTGATGTGAATGTGTTCTCTTAGTGCGTTAAGATAAGAGTTCAGCAAGAAGAAAAAAACCGCATTTGTCAATTCCAATTGTCTGAATAATAGAACGCAACACATTATTTGGGGATGGTGTTAAATATAAGGCAAGCGTCACCACTCCACCCCAACCAATACAATAGCCAAGAATATGAATAAAATAGAGGGCCACTGGGAAGCATGGTATGTTGCAGCCTTCTGTATATGAACATTCTTGTCTTGTACAATCTGCTACTGTTTGACTCATTAATTTAGTTATAAACGTCTTTAAAATATATATTATGACACTGCTTGTGACAGAAATACATGCCACCCATAAAGTAGGCTAACTTAAATGTTTTTTTATTTGTAATTCTTTGAAATGATTTATTAATTAATGCGGAATGTACTGGTTTGATCATTTCTGTGGCGCAAATTAGGTGCCAGTTTGTCCTTTTGGGCCATAAAGGCTTATTGCATCTTTGAAGCGTTATCTCCATTTTAATCAGTGCATGTTAGCTATGGTACATTTAATCAATTGCAGGCTAGAAGAAAGGTTCCAAGCTAAGCTAAATGGATATCGCTTGAGCTCATTTACTTTGTTTTTTCGGTCTTGTGGCAATGGAAACGCATTCATCTTGAATGTAGAAATAAAATGTAAAAAACAAAGAGAGAGACAATGGATTAGTGTTTTGAAAACAGGGAGAAAAGTGTGTGTGGTTGGTTGGGGGTTTTCAGTTGCCCTCAAGGTCTGTGGAGGAAATTGCACAACATTTGAATGGCAGTAGTTGAGATAAAAGGAGCATGGTCAGAGACAATTCACAGGTAGTTGAGGAGCCCTGCTTGATCTTTAGAACTCAAGGTGGGCCCATCTCCTTCCTTTGTCATGGAAATCGCCATCGGTCTGGGAAGCAGACTTTGAGACCCTTGTTGTAATTGCAAAGTCAGAACCAGTGTCATTTCACACAAGAAAACGTTTCTCGTGCCTCACATTTTTGTGTGTTTTGGGCTTTTAATCTAGACTGTTAAAATGTGCCTTCTAGATTTGATCTGTATTGGCCTGCACCTCCAATATTCTTGAAACACGTTCAGGATTATGCATGATAGCACGTTTGTGCCCCTTCTCCTTTGAGATGTCAAAGGGATTTGGAACAGGCCATAGTTATATGTTAGGGGAAACCTTTGTTCTCTTTTGACATGTATCTAGCAGCTTGGCTTTGATTATAGACAGAAGCGTGTTAGTGTTGTAGTTCTAAACAGCTAGAAAGGGGCAAATCCTTGTTCAACAATCATTTACAAGACTTTAACATGGGGTCCCTTTCTTGTCTATTGGTACCAATTATGGGGTTTGACATAAATAGTTTGTTGTCTTCTCAGAAAAGGTCAGTACCCATCTGAAAATATTAATATCTGTTTTATTTACCACCAATTGTTAACCGTTCGCTAATGGTAAGTGACACCATTGTCATGCTATTGGTTAAAGACCACCGCAGCTATAACACGGGGTTGTGCTGAGCAAGCATGCATGATTACCTCAACTGACATCTTATTTGACTTGAAAGAATACATTTCACTTAGTCTAAACAAATGCAAAAGTATTTCGTAACTAATATGGCTAGGGATTAAAAACTCCCTCTATGCCACTCAACTGTCACCTAACTTTGTGCAAGAACGCAGCTGCGCCAAATGTTTGATCATAACCTTAAAGAGCTCTTGAACCATAGCCTGGTGGATGCGTTGAGAAGTGTTTGTGTGTAAATGATAGTCAAGATGTAGGCCTGCCATTGTTGGTATACAATCCACTGTGTACCTTTTTTTTTACATTAAGCTAAGTTATTTGGGATTCCAATGTATCCGTGAATGCCATATGCCGTCCGCCATGGCTTGCTGGCAGTGAAATGTCAGGGACTTTGCAAGGCATTAGAGAGTTGGATCATCGAATGTCAAGTAACCTCATATGGGGTGTCACCCACTAATGCCACACAATGGAGAAACTGGTCTGTCGGGGTATCATGAGTTCATTGATCTTCTACTGAACCCACGTGAACAGCCCAAGTATACTAGCATGTTTTAGTAAACTTTTCAGAGCACTTTTTGTAATGAACGCAGTTCATTGTTTAATGAGGCAGTCCTTCGGTATGTCATTTAAAAAACATTGGCAAGTATCTCATACTAAGGCATAATTGGGTGCCTTAGAATTTCTTTCTCCCATTTTCAACCATGTGTGGGTTTACTGGCTTAGTTATATTTAACTTTCATTTCTTCAAGAGGGTCTTGGGAGTCTTCTGAGCATTTCCTTTGAACAGATCTGACACATGGGTTGTTAACAACAGTTAAGGCTTAGCCTACACTATTAACAGGCATTTTATTTTTTTGCTTTCATTCAGCGAAAAACTTGTATTCATACTAAACCCACTCTGAAAGAAGAAGGTCTTAGTTAATAAAAAATAAAAAAAAAGAAGATAATGTCACCCAACATCATCATTCCCTACTTTGTGTCACCAATCTACAATGATGGATTTGCCCTTTGAAACAAAAATGAGCAAGATATATGACATTTGCAAGAAAACCACAGGCTTTAGTACTTACCAGAGCTGTGCTGATGAAGATGACAGGCTTCTCTCCTATTTGTAAAGTATGTTGAAATTTCACAAGGAGGCCTTAAACTATTCAAGTGTTGCCCCTGTTGAAATAGAGACTGAATTAAGTTAAATTTGCATAACTAGCCTCACAGAATAAGTATTCAGGCTGCTCCCTATAGGTTCCAGTATGTGAGATGATCTCATCCAGGAGCAAACTCCTATGCCCTTTTGCTTATTCTGATTATAAAAAGGCATTATCTACTCTTTGTGGGCCTTTGATTTAATATTTCACTTTCATAGTTTGTTAATAAATAAAAAAAATCTCACCTCATGTGCTCAACCTTTTTATTGGCCACATTTCTTGTCCTTTCAGATGTACAGACTTCATTTTGGAAAAGGTTGCCTCTGACCACACTAACTTTCTTACTTCGACAGTCCTGTTTGCTCATTTGCCCAGTTCAACGTCAATGCGATGTGAAATTGAAAGGAAAGCCACAAGATTACACGAAGCCCAGACACGAGAGGGCCAATCAAAACCCCCCCCTCTGGTTGTATATGGGGCAAAGCCAAAGCTGCTGAAAAGCCACAAGCATCATGGGGAAATCTATAGAGATTCACAAGAGTGCAGAGGTCAAATGTTACATTAGCACAGCACTGGAGATTGGAATTTCAAAACCAAAGTTTGCCACCCAAGAACCAAAGTTTTTGAAGAGCTTGCAGAAAAGCTTAACTTTTTTCCCTCCCGTAATCAATTTTGTGCTCGATTTTGTAGCTTTTGTTCAACCTTCAAAAGACTTCTCTGAAGAAGCATATATTTTAGATCGATTTCTTGTCTGTCTGAAACCTAGAAAGGCTACATGGTAAACTCCTGAGCTCCATGCAGACAACAAGTGGTTCTTGTTATAAGATCGAGATTTTGGTGTAATTAAATTGAAGTCCACATGCTTTTCATTAGACTCTCTTTTCCAGGGCTGTATTTAGAATTCCCACAGCATTTCTGAAGCATCAAAGGCTTTCAAGATTTGATGCAATATAAAAGTAGAGTCCTGTGGAATTTAATGTTTGATAGTTTGAACCTCATTATGTATGTTTCCCTTTTAAGTACTAGATCATTTAAATTAGGACATTTTAGTTGTCTGACAAGCCTGTAAGAAGAGTTTTCCGGATTGTCTCAGTGAGGCTTCACACACCATCCTATGACAATTTTCCATCCGTTCAATGATCTCTGCTGTCGGCCTTCCTGAATGTTTATAGAATTTTGTCCCTCCCTGTGTGCCGTAGGGTCTGTTTGTTTGTCAGGGGCTCCACACTGTCTGCGGTACACAGCAGTCACCCACATTGCTCGTAGCGTGAGGTCCATTCCGCCAACAGGCTCAGGAGGCGGTATGATGGGTGTAGGGTAGGGGGTCAGATTGGGGGAGGGAGGAGGAGTCCCACCCCAAGCTGTGCCCCCCCACAGGGAACAGCTAATTGCTTTGCATTCCAAATCTCACACAGAGAAACAACACACCCCTGGATGGAACTGCCAAGTCTGAGCAACAGCAGATGCCAGGTCATGAAATGTTGGAGAAGGGAATGTCAATCCGAACTGCATTGGGTTCTCTTTTATACATATGGTCTACTGTGACCTGTCTGAATTTTTATGAGTTCTGCCAAGTTTAGTGGTGAAATAAACCTGACTAACCCATAATACATTTAGATGAGGTTGAAACTCGTGTTCTAATTCAGTGAAACATGATAAAACACCCAAAAGAGTAACAGCGTGTTTGGCTGCCACTTGCCTGATGTCCATTTCAGGTTTTATTGATAAAACGTAAAATATACTAGGCTACTTGTTATTGTATCCCAAAGCCAGACGATATTTAATCACTTGTGCGCTAGCTCAACGTGCATAAATACTGATGCTTCACATTGGTGAGAAGTGGGAACCCTTGACTCAGAGATGTAAACTTGGCCCTGACCTGAACCCTAACTACCTCAACAGGCGGTGGTTTCTCTGAATGCCCCTTCAATTACTCACAGAGGCACAAAAAGCAAGCTTCTCTTTTTTTCTAGCAGACAAATCCCTTAATTTCTCCAATGCCCCCAAGTGTTGAATTTCTGGTTTTGTGAATGAATGTCTACCCCCCCCCCCCCCCCCCTCCCCCAATAATGGACCGAGCCATGCTTTGGGGGATGTTGTAAATCAACAAACTTGTCCACTGAGGGACAATTAGGAGCTTGGGTGGGGGTTGTGGAGGTGGCTTAAACAGTGAATGAACATCTTCTCCACACAGTCGTTAACTCAAAGTATTGTCCCAGATGTTGCCTTTAGCCTTCTAAACTCTTCCCTTTTTTTGACAGTATCCCCACCACCCATAGCCTTGTTTAAGGTAGGCCCTTTTTTTCCTGATGAGACCCAGGTATATATTCAGGCTTTTAATAAAGTGGTTAATCTACCCAGAAGTACCAACCTAGTAAGTTCAAGATGGTGTCATTAATGTACAGTTGGGGGAGGTCTGATAAAAAAATAATATATATATATTATGTTGCTGAGTCAGTGAAAATCCCTTCAAACTCAATTTTAGCCTCAAGTTCCCTATGTCATGTTTCCAAGCAACGTTAAGATAGTAAAACCCCAGGGTGGGGGTTGTCGGGATGTTTTGGGCAGGAGATAGTGATCCACAACCAACAGCTGTGCCCAGGATGTGGTACAGAAGTTCACTTGAGCTAAGGCTCATTATCGAACTGCGATGCAATCTCTAGTCATGCTGAGTGTGATGACAGCAAAGTGCAGAACAGCTGCAGACTCAAAGCAGAGATTCCTTCCCTTTATTGGATGCACACATCACTGAAGTTTACTTTTTGGTCTCTTATTTTTGAGCAGAATGAGTTAGAAATTATCGGCCTCTTTTAGGGTAATTGATTTCCGTGAATAGAAAAGGGCACTGTAAAATGTTTCTGTATTTATTTATTTTTGATTCAAAGAGAGAAGACACAATTATTTTGATAATGTCCTGTCAGTATTTGATTGAATCAGATGGTCTTTGGGCTCTATCCAGGAACTATTAATCCCAGTTTCAGAAATATAGATACTGAATGAGATCACAATGACAATGGAAATGCCTGCTTAGCTTGTTCCAGGGTCATCCCTTCCCATTTGCCATCTGTCCCACAAAACAGCATTGCAGTTATCTAATGTTCCCCCCCCCCCCAATCTCCCAGACTGGCGCCCAGTCCCTGCTTTCTTTCAGCCCAGGTTGCGTGTAGGAGTGAGTGGTTCCCCAGACCTTTGCTCTTACAGTACTGCTGTTGATTGGGCCTCGAAACCCCAGCACATATCCACCCATGACACTATTCAGTTTTGAGGGGGGGTTGTATCAGTTGGGGCACCTGTTTGATGACGTCCAGCCTGACATGACGGCCCTTGCTGAGGTAGCAGCTGCACAAACACCCCACTTCCTCCGGTCCCTCCGCTTGGCCTTGTGAACCCCCCTTCCTCTGACTCCCGCTCGGATCCCCTCAGCTTCCATCTCAGAAGTGACTGTAAGAGGACTCGCAGCTGAAGTACTGTCACAATCCCGGGTCTTACTTTCACGGCTTCTAAGAGCCTGAGGGATTCCACAGGGAAATTGGCAGCAGTTATCCATTGGGTGGTCTAATATAATACTATTCAACAGCCATATAGCAGGGTGACTATTGTTGCAGGTCTTGGTCCTGCCATGTGATGATTCAATGTCAATGGAAGACTTTGTTTATTACTATCCTGTAGTCCTTCATCTAACAACCCATGGGTGTTTAAATATAAGAAAAAGGCTTCTCAATGTGCATACCTGTTAATTGCACACGGAAAAAATGTAATACACAATGTTGATCTATACTCACATAGACTGTGTCAAACAGAGTCAATTGATGTTAGGAGGTGGGATCACATGTAGCCTACATTCAATATTTTACTGAAATGATATGACTGCTTTACAAAGCCACCAAGATGCAATTATATATAGCCAGGTCACATAATATGTCTCATCTCAAGTTAAGTTTGCCTGATAGACAGTGGTCATCTATGCCTGCTTGCACATAATTGCTTGGAGCTCCCATGTCCTCATAAGGCAGTCATGAGTCGTTTTTTGAAGCCCCCTTGCCCCCTCCCAGACTGTGTCCAACGGGTCAAACCAACCCTGGTCATATTTCACAAGCTGGCTTTGTTTTAACCCCGCGCTTGGAGCAATTTTACTGCTTGGTTCCTTAAGAGGACAGGTGGTCCAAATCAAGCCTGGGGCGGTACACATCCTTGGACGCATGGAGTCATCCGAACTGTCTCTGCCGCAATCACAATATGGTAGAGCAATTGGCTAAGTATAGTGTTACACAAGGGGGAAGCTCACGGTCCCATTGAATGTCCACCCCCCCCCCCCCCTGTCATTCTATAGGTACCGTAGTAGATACTCTATAGTTTGCTCCTGCTGTGGTTCTAAGGTTTATCCTTGTGGTCATCTTCCCTTTCGAAGGGGGCCCCTGTCTTTTGCTACGGTGGCATGGACATGGAACCGTTCCTCTACTTGCCTGGCTCCCCTGCCCGTACCCGTCAGCACGCATAGAGTGGTCTATGCATCTGTTAATGAGACCTACTAGGTATTCTGAATGGAAGTAAACCTGAAAGAAGTCACAGACCCACGTCTCTTTACCTTGAGGGTAGTTTACCACTCTCTGTCAAAGCCTGTCTTTGTAGAATAGCTGGTTGTGTGGGAAGAGGAGAAACCACTGGTTTTTAAATTTTATTTATATATATATATATATTATTACTATTTTATTTTTGTACTCCTATAGAACAAACTTGAGCTATTGGGTAGACTGCACTCTAATAAGGTGATTGATGATTTTTATGAGTCTGCATCCCTAGGGTAACAAGTAGTGAAACTATGTCTAGATGCACTTAAAATATCCTGCAATGATTATGAACTTATACTTCATTTATTTTCACTCCGAATGGTGAAAATTAAAATTTTACATTTTGCATATGCATGCACATGTCAGCCTATCCAGTAATTTACCTGGATAATAGTAGGGTCATGGACTTTGTGTGGTTTTGGTGTTCTCTGGACTGAATATCACGCTTTAAAGGCTGTGATTCATGCAGCAACATGCCTCAGCTGCAGTTGGTGTCATTGGCTTTGCTTACATGGTGCCAGTCCAGCCCCTCTGCACCTACAGGCATGAATACCACCTTTGTCGCCCTCAAACTACAAATTCCTGCCTTGGAATTCAGGAAGAGGTTTGGGAACGTTCCAAAAATTTGTGTTTTTGCTAAGGCAGGGCATTTCTCTTCCAAAAGATCTGTAAAATGGCTGAAGTATGCTTTACTTGTGAAAAGTTTGTTTTATTTCTTGACATGAGTCTTATGAGAGGTTATTCTGTAAATGTGGAAAGTTATGCTTTTCTCAATGAAAGGCATTGCTGAACCTAGCGCCAGATGACAGTTTGAATTTAAACTTAATATAGCTTTAGTCCTGTTCATTGAACATGGACAATGTATGTTTATACCAACATTGGGAATAAGGGAACCTTAACATTTCCAGAAACAATATCTGCATTCAAATGATGGGTTGCAACCACATGACAGACACCAAACATGAGTAGCTTGTTTCATTTTTGTCCGGCAAACGCATATCCTCCATGTCCAGCCAGAGAAGACGTCGGGACAGTGAACAAAATCTTCCGCCCGAGGCCACGCAATATCAAACCGGTTTATTTTCCTCTGGAAGAGAAGGAAAGCTGCTAACATGAGAACCTTCTGAACTGACCACAACTTTTCATGGGTAGGGGCAGGGGGGCTAAAAGGGTTTGTTTGTGGAACCACGTGCATGGTCTGTCTTCCTGCATTGTCTCTTGTCTGTGTTCAAGATTTAGAGCAGTTGACATGATTTACTTGGTGGTTAGGAGCCATAGTGGGGTACAGCTTTGTGGTCGCTTGTTCTTGTCACTGCAGAGGATGAAAGGACCTTTTAGGTTTTCTTTTTGTTTCTGTGAGAGTGTCTTTTTTTGGGTCTGGTTCCTTACTTTTATGTCTTAGTTTCTCTTCCTTATACCAGCATCCGCTCGTCAACCAGACTCTCCTGTAATGTTTCCTTTTACTTTAATTTCCATAAAGGATATCTGTTCAGCCCACAAATAGTGGGTGTGTTATGCAATTCTATCTTCAAAACCACTTTTCATTCTGTCTCGGTGCTGGGTACCCTCGCGGCAAGTCAGTCTGTAAGCAAGTGTGAATAAGTTTGTCTTGCAGTCATGCACTTGTTGATGACCTGTGAACTTAACAGATAGATTAATTGATAGATTTTATGCAAATAACTTAACATTTATTTGTGTATATTAATTTCTTTCTTGGCGGATAGTTAACAGCTGACAGAAGATCTAATTTGACCAGGCATGGAATGTGACCACCGCTGAAGAGCGTGAAGGAAGGTGCTAGAGGATGTGGGAGAATAGGTGCAGGGTCAAAGAGATGAGCCTTGAGGGCATTGTTTTGGGATATGAAGTACACTCCTCTCCTTCTTGGAGTCTTTTAATAGATTAAAGCGACGCGAGAACTACAATATGCCACACGACCACTGTTGTGTAGGAAGGTGGAAGAAGTTTGGTGTTATGCCAGGAAAGGACTAATGCAAGGTATATGAGGTATTGCAGGAACAGTTTGATTAACACTCAAAACCACCAGAAGCCAAATTAAATCTGTTTGTGAGTCTTGAGTGTGTGTTCTGGTCAGTGGCAGGATGCCACATCAGCAACTGGACAAAAAATGCAACATTTGCCAAAACCATTCATTCATCCTTTAGTGCATTACAACTCGCCTACCACACACACTCTCACACTCTTCTCCAACTCCATGGGAAGCAGATACTTCATTTCCCAGTCTCCAGTCCCAGACTGGTCCAGGCCCAGCATGAGTTTCACTTTGGACGGGGCCCCTAGTCACTGGAGCGAGACAGACAGGCAGACTATACCCCTGTCTGGGGGAATGGGCTACTCTGACCCACACCTCAGACAAGCCCTGTCAATCATTTTACCATCACTGGGGCTCCATTCAACATCTGCAAAAAAAAAAGAATATTCTATTAATATGCAAATGTTACTTAATTTGAGTGCCGAATAATTGGGAGACGACATAAGAGAATGTAAGATAAAACTTTAATGCCCCTGAAGGGACATCTGCCTTGAACTCCATGTTGCAGTTTATTCCGTTAAAAAACATAAACATCAATCAGTACACAATATAGGTATATAATTCACATATACAATACATATTCAATTCAATAGATGGGTAATTCATACAACATAGCCTAGTTCAATTGATGACGACAGCATATGACACAATAGCATATGACACCATCTCTTGACCCAGAGTTTTACTTGACAGTATTAAGAGCCTTGATTGATGCATGGTAAAATGTGTGTTTATAGTCAATCACTTAGCATTTGAATAAATACCAAAACTCATTATTACTCAATAGATTGTTCTCTCCATGTTAGGACCGTGGAATTTGACTCTCTTTGTGACATGGATATGTAGCATGGAAATATTTTATCGCCAAGCAAAGTGTTGTTTTGTCTTTTGTAGATGTCACCCTGAAGTACACATCACTGATGTACTACTACACTATAAAATATCCCAGTACACTGTAAGACTTCAGCTAGGGCTTCAGAGGTGTCCCTCCAACCTCATAAAATAACTCCCTCCCCTGCGTTGATACAGCCAGTCTCCCAGAGATAATATGGCTTATGTCTGGAATGGATGACAGAATGCATACCTGCGCTTCACTCAGTGAGTGGGGTTGGAAGCCATGGGGTTCACAATAGCTGACAAGGAGCCATGGTCTGTCTGCAGCACACCTGGACATCTGGGTCCAGCTGGCAGTGAACAAAGTAGCTGAGGAGAGGGAGAGAGAGGGGGAGGGGAGGGGATGTGAGGCCCTTTCATAAAGGAGTCATCAATTTGGGAAGATGCCTGGGTTGAATGAGTAATTCATTGAATATATTTACAAATTTCAAAAGTGCTTGTGAAAAAAGTAACATGACATTTTGTTGATTTTGTGTTTGGGTACAACAGTGTGTATACAGTTTCTCTGTAAAATCCCTTCTCACATCTTTTTTAATTTGTTCTCCTCAATGTCCTCAGTTCTTGCAGTGCATGGGGTCTCCTTTCACTTCACCAAGGAACCAAAGTCCCAGGATGCACTGCACGGGCGTAGTGCCATGCTGCGCTGCGAGGTCAGCGAGTCAGAAGACATGAGCTATAGCTGGCTTCAGAATGGCCAGACAGTGACTGACTCGGAACGGCGTTTTCAGGAAGGCCCCAACCTCAAGTTCACTGCCGTGGATCGGACATTGGATGCTGGAAACTTCCAGTGCCTGGCACACAGGAATTCCACTGGTGAAGAGGAGCGCTCTACAAATGCATCGTTCAATATAAAATGTGAGTTTGTGTGGTTTCACTGAGTCTGAAGCTTTTTTTCACCTCCTGTGGAATTTATCATCATCCATCAAATTATCTGTATAAATCCAACTTGTCAGTATTTTACTTACTATAAACGGTGCTTTACTATAGTTTGTATAATTTGTGAGTATTACTTTATTAAATCACCCAGTTCATTATTTGAAATACTTGAGTGCATTTGACTTTTACCCCATTGGTTGCATTACACTTAAGTAAATCACATACATCTGCAGTGTTTCACAGTACCTCACAGTATAACACCCCATGCTCAGAGGATCCATGTTTCCAAATGCATCCCACATTCACCAGCTTCCTTTTCTTTTTTGTTTTTTTTAGCGCCTCCTTAAGAAATAACTGCTGCCCCTTACTTATTCAACAGACCCCACTATGAGCCAGGGCTTTTCTTCCCCTGCTACTCATTTCCGCAAATGGGGAAGAAAAAAAAAACGTAAGGCGGGCCCGCATGAGAGAAAGTTATTTTGAGTTTTCGGACACAGCCGGACAAAGCTGTCTTTATGCCTCTGCCAAGATGAATCGCTTGTGATGCGAGGTCTGGCCCTGTCGTGTCATCGAGCGCAGAGTGTTGGGCTGAAAAGAGCGGCCTGTTTTTGTTGCGGGCGCAAACTTGCCAGCCAGACGGTGTGAATGGACTGGTCTGTTTTTGTTAATGAGGAGCGAGAGGGGTTTGACCCTTTCTTTTTCCTTTCTCTTTTGCCCTCTCTCTCTCTCTTCCCTTCTCTCTCCCACCCCCCCCCCCCTCCCCCAGGGTTAGAGAGCGGGGATGTGACCCTGAAGGAGCCTGCGACTGAGCAGGAGATCCAGAGCTCTGCCCCCGTCATGCTCAGGTGCAACATTGACGGGCACCCAAGGTGAGGACGCCCAATACACCGCATAACATTTTTTTTTATTTACACATCTTGGAATACCGACCACTTTGTTATTCACGCAAAACAGTTTATCTTTTTCACGAGGAAATCGCTCACTTAACCAAAGTAGTCCAGAGTTCTTCATACCGTCAGCATAACTATAGAGATGGTCAAAACACTCTGCTTCTGTGTCAAATTAATGTACTTCATCTGCTAAAAGATAAGTAAAATATAAATTTGTTTCTGAAAACTATACAGTGGTGGAAGATAAGCTGTATCCATTGTGTGTGTGTGTGTGTGTGTGTGTGTGCGCGTGTGTGTGTGCAGGGTGAGAGGGGACAGCTTATCTTCCACCATTGCATTGTTTACGTGCATTGTGTGATTGAAAGATGGACTAAATGTATCAAGACACAAGGGGTCATGTACTACATCTTTTATGTTGCCCTTTTGTTCCTCCGCCCCCCAGGCCAACGTGCCACTGGTACAGAGATGGCATACGTCTGCCAGAGAGGACACACCAGATCAACAACAAGGAGCGCACCCTCACACTACCCAGTGCCAACCCCGAAAACAACGGCCTGTACTACTGCTGCGCCAAGAACGCCGCCGGCCATGTCTGCAGCAGCGCTAACTTCACCCTCAACATCATAGGTGGGCCAGGAACAGATTCTTTGGATGAAAAAAAGTACATTTACGCAAGTTATATGCAATAACTTAATAACCTAAGGGCTTACTCTGAAATTGATACAAAAGGTTTGAATTATCATGTGAATTGTCTTTGTGTTTTACTGAGTAACTCTCATACTGGAATCCATATGAGATTCATAAAAATAAATACAACTATTTATTTGTTCTGCTTTAAGGAAATAATAACAAATGTATTTGTTTGCCTTTGTTCATACCCAAGTAACAACAATGGCGTTTTCTCTCTCCTCATAGATAAGAGCTACCCTCAGCCCGTGGTCTCCCCAGAGGACGTGGTGGTCCTGAGGAACGAGGAGGCTCTCCTGCGCTGCCAGTTCTCTGCCGAGCCTCCGCCCACGATTGAATGGTACCACGAGGACGAGCTCGTCGCCAACAAGTCACGGTGTGTTTGTGTGTGTGTGTGTGTGTGTGGGGGGGGGTAATTGTTATGTGTGTTTGTGGTTGTGTTGGTTCACATGCACTTCATTGTGACTCACTTGACGACTTGATTGCCTGATAAAGAGTAGACTTGCAAAACCATGACAGTGAGTTTGATAGTATTGGCACACATGCTGTTGGAATCATTAGATTTATTCTTGCTCTTTGCTTGTCACATCTGGTCTCTCCCTAGCTTGGTTTTATTGGCCAATGGCTCTCTCCTGATCACCCAAGTGAAGCCTCGGAACATTGGTCTCTACAAGTGTGTTGCCAAAGGCCTTAGTGGTCCCGCTGTTACTCTGAAGGCCACTGTTCGGTTAGCAGGTAAAAACACTTATGCTGATGCACACATGGTCCACATATTATCAATCTAACATAATCTAACAATCTAATAATCTAACTCTATCTAGGCCATTCACGTATGCCAGTTGAGCTCAATTAATTCACATTAGCCTTTGGTAATATGCCTTGAAATGCATTCTCCTCTCTTTTTCTCCCTCTCTTCTACCCGCCCTCATCACCCACAAACAGAGATTGAGGACATGGGCTCTGGTATAAGCCATGTCTTCACTGACGACACACCACAGCGCATCCCCTGCCGGTCCCCTCGCGGTTACCCGGAACCCGATGTGTGGTGGGAGCGTGACGGGAAGAAGGTCGCCGACGAGGGCCGGGTGCACCAAAGCGGCCTGTCTCTGGTCTTCAACCCTATCTTGAGGGAGGACTCGGGCACCTACAGCTGTGTGGCACAGAACAAGGCTGGGACCAAGAGACGGGAGCTGACCATCACTGTGGCCAGTAAGTAAAACAAAGCCTGCCAAAAGGGGTGCATGGCATTAGTGCTTAGCATTAGCATTAGCTTCAGCAGGACTGCTTAGAAATAGCATTTGTGCCTAGGATTATCGTTGGCAATAGTGCTTAGCATTAGCATTTGTGGTTAACATAACTGTTTGCATAAAGCACAAGCATTTGCACTTACAGTCCTTGTGTCTCAAAATCCAATACCATTTAGTATGCCAGATAAAGATTGTGTATGTCCCAATACATAGTATATCAAGTATGCCAAAAGACCAGGATGTCTTTACTGCATTCAGGTGCATTTTGTAGAATGTAAGCCAACATGCTTTTGTGGCTATTCTGACCCACGACCCTGGGAGTCAGATGGCTGAGCGGTGAGGGAGTCGGGCTAGTAATCGGAAGGTTGCTGGATCGATTCCCCACCGCCAATAAAATGACGTTGTGTCCTTGGGCAAGGCACTTCACCCTACTTGCCTCGGGGGGCAAGTAGTGTGAAGCCTGTACAGCCTGTACTTACTGGATAAGAGCGTCTGCTAAATGACTAAATGTAATGTAACCCTCAGAAAGATACAACACAACAACATTCTGAACTACAGACATGACAAACTCACAAGAGCAGAGCTCTGCCCTCCCACAGTATGCACGTTTCTGGTCAGCTCCTCTGTAAATATGTAGCACCAACCATTTTTTCAACAATATTGACATTTTACATTTACATTTTAGTCATTTTGTGTTACAAACTGTCAAAGATGTATGAGCAAGAGGTTCAAAGTACAAAATGTCCCAATCATAAACTGTATAAAGATCTCTCTGCTTCTTTCCACTGGTCAAAAATGAGCCGAAAGATCCCGGATATGGGTGCTGCCATCTTGCACTGGTAATGTCACTTGGGGCCAGAGTCTGCGCATTAGTGATCGGGTGGTGGAGCCGTGGTGTCGAGGTCCCACCCATACACTCACCCGATCCAATCATGAGCACACACTAGCCCCTTTTTAACTAGCCCCTTCAAGCACCCCTAAATTTCATCTTGGCACCCCTAAAAATAATGATAAAGTAAAAAATAAAAATTATTATTGTTTATTATCATTTGATGCTGGTAGTTCATGAAGAAAGGGACATCCTTAGTTTTTTTCATTCATTCAATATTTTGCATAATAATACATAAATGTATTAATTGTTATCCAGTGAAATTAGGGAGTTATAGCAAGGGGGTTTAGCACTTTTGCAAGGCACTGTATTCATGTCACATTCTCATTGGGGGCTGAGCACCCCTAAAGGTTTGATCCTAGAATCGCCCCTGCTATGGTCCCAATTGTATTCAACAGTATGTACAGAAAAGGTCTAATATGAAGAGAAGTGCCATTCTCTGGAAACTTCTGGCTTCTGAACAGGTTGCAGTTCCACTCTGGTTCCATATGAGGACACTCACCAGTGAGTGCAGAATGAATGGAGGTCTATGGAGTTGTACCCCTCGAAATCCACTTTTCTCAGGCTATACTTTTTTGTCTAGTAATTTGAATGTTGCATTCGAAATACTTTAAGTCCCTTTTTTGTTTTAAAAAGCCTTTTGAAATGTCAATGACATCATACATTTAGCATTCATTAGCAGAATGTTAGCATGTTATGGTAAACAACGACTCACCCTGTAATAAATCAAAAGGACATAATCCATGTTGAACTACAATCAAATCTGAGATTTCTCAACGACAATCAGGCGAGACAAATTTCTAGCTCCATTGACCCATTCATTTTGGCCTCATTGCCTCATGCCGGCGATCACCCCCAGTGGATCTCTGGTGGAACTGCAACCAAATTCGGTACAATGGGGCTAAATAGGGAGTGGACAAGCTCTCCGTAGTATGTACTTTGTAAGGGCTGCTGCCAGTGACGGCTGGTGGTGATATTGGGTGGGCGGGCAAAAAAAATGTTGGCTATTATAGTCTACTTTCATCAATAGTTCACGCAGCAGGAAATGCATAATTGCATCTGAGATACCAAGTTACAACAGTAGCCATTGTTTTCCGTGGCAGAGCCAGAGAGGATACCATGGAAGATTGCCTACAGCTATGACGGTGGTAGCACTGTTTAGCCTCGATTTTAGCAGATTTCTGTGAAACTTGGAAAAACAAAATGAACATGCTAGATTATGTACACTTTAAGCTAAATGTACATGCCTTGTTTGGCCAATTCGATCAATTGTGGAAGAAAGTCATTTTTTCAAAATGTTCCACTAATCACTAGAATGGTAATAACTTTTAATCAAAATATGATATTTGTAATCTGTCTTCTGTCCTAAATTGCCCACAGATTTGTGGATATTCTATCTACTCAAAGTTTTCCTCCATCTTATGAAAGTGGTTAAAAAATTAAGTTGTTTGATGAGGTATGGTGGATGTAGAAGATTTTATTTTCAATGGCTGCCTGAAATCACCTTGATAAACGATGATTTGCCTTAAGTAATCATATATCTATTCACATCATAAAAATCCCCTAGTTCTCCCCCTAAACATGGTATAAACAGGTAAGTATGATTTAATATGACAATTCATAAAAAAATATGCATATGAATATCATATTTCGACAGCATATGGAATGTTGAGAATGTTTTCATAGGCAGGAACCTGCATTTTGTTACTCAGCTGGTACGATGCAAAACCAAAGTAATTAACACATAAAACACTCAGAGACTGCAGGTTGGTCTGTTCTGATATTCACAATTTCAAAGCCTAATTTAACATACTTGTGTGTTTTATTTATTCAAATTTGGATGGGTAGTTAGCAACACATTCTTCTGTGGTGTGATGAACTTAACTTATTTTCAGTTCTGCTTTACAGCATCTTTACGTCAACTTACAGAGTCTTTATGTCAACTTACAGAGTACGATTTAGTAGTTTGTGTTTTTTGGTTATTTGAACGTTTGGACGTTGTGTCCCAAGTCGCTTTACTTCCAATTTGTCTTCCAAAGAAAACATATGAGAAACTAAATAATCCACCCAATTCAAAATGTTGCTAATGCGTACCAAGTCAACATTCACCTTCCCCACTCTATCACACACAGTAGCCACCAGCCCCTGACTGTACTACGTCCGCTGGGCTTAGCCCCTGGCAGCTGCAGTATTAAAATAAAAAGTATGCAGTTAAGACACAGTGTCTAACTATTCCATCAGTAATAATGCTAATTAATTAATTAATGCTAAGTAATGCAAATGCTAACTTGCCTTCCTAACTAGCTGCTCCAGAGTGGGTGGAGAAGCCTGTGGACACCCAGATGCAAGAAGGCCAACCGGGCTACCTGCACTGCCACACCCAGGCCACACCTCAGCCCCAGGTCACATGGTACCGCAACTTTGTCCCCCTCAGTGCCGAGGTCAGTTTTTTCACCCCACACTGTTTGCAATTTGCTGTAGACCCTAATAAAAGGGATAACTACCCCTAAACTTTCCCTAAAGTGTATCATGTCGCATCGATGATTAGGAATGGATTTCACACCTGAACATTCTGTCTGCAAACTGCTTAAAATTTGCTTAGATTGAACACTATGGAAAAACATCCACTATAGGATATATGAAAACGTACTTGCATATCAGTTACTTTTTTTCCTTCATGAATGTAATCAACTTTGTTTACAGGATGTTCGTTATAAGCTGTTTCCCAATGGGACCCTGAGGATCAACACGGTGGAAGTGTATGACAATCACATGTACACATGCCAGAGCCAGACAGAAGGGGGCAGACTGGAGGCCAGAGCCCGGGTCTTTGTACTGGGTAAGACTGACAGATTTGAAGACAGAAGACTGTCTAGATTTTCTTGACCTTTAGTCTGTGGGGTGTATTCTCCCCCCACCTCCAATGTCGGACACGACTGACCTCCTGTTGGGTTTTCAGAGAAGCTGAAGTTCACCCCGACCCCCCAGCCCTCTCAGTGTCTGGAGCTGGACACGGAGAGCACGGTGCAGTGCTCCGCCAAGGGCCGCGAAAACCCCACCATCCTCTGGGCTCCAGCAGGTGTGTGTGTGCACCCTGTTATAAATTCTATGATGTACAGACCCCTTAAAATGTATTCATTATACATATGTGATTTCAAATTTCTCAAGGACTAAACTTTACATATCAATTGTTTTGAGTACAGATTCTGGTTAAGTATGTTTAAGTTAACTCTCAATTTATGGTTGGACAAACTATAATGATCTCCTTTTGTCTCATTGTTGATGCCCCCTCGGTCTCTCCAAAGACGGCAGCGAACTGCCTGCCCATGTGGTCCAGAACGGCGGCGTTCTCCACTTCACCACAGTGACGCGGGCTGACAGTGGCAACTACACGTGCACGGCCACCAACCACCTGCAGGGCCAGATCAAAGCAGCCGTGCAGCTCACAGTGGCAGGTAGGAAACCTGCCTCGTTAAAAGCAACAACCATAGCTTGAAACGGTGATGCAAGTTTCACACTCTCTTTCTCTCTCCCACACTCTTTCTCTCTCCTCTTTCTGTCTCCCCCCACACGCTCTACCACTTTCTCTTTTCCCCTCTTTTTGTATTTTTCCCATTCTTTCGTTCTCATGTTTTCTCTTCCTTCTATACTGCCTACTCTTTTCCCCTTCCCCTCTCTCTCTCTCTCTCTCTCTCTCTCTCTCTCTCTCTCTCTCTCTCTCACTCACTCACTCACTCACTCACTCACTCACTCACTCACTCACTCACTCACTCACTCACTCACTCACTCACTCACTCACTCACTCACTCACTCACTCACTCACTCACTCACTCACTCACTCACTCACTCACTCACTCACTCACTCACTCTGGCTCCCCGGTTCCTCTTCTTTATGTCGTCTAATACCCTTCCCCCGTCCTCCCTCCCAGTCTACATAGTGTTCAAGCTGGAGCCAGAGAACACAACAGTGTACCAGGGCCACACAGCCATTCTCCACTGCCAGGCCACAGGCGACCCTGCTCCCTTCATCCAGTGGAAGAAGAAGGACAAGTTCCTTGAACCGAGCAAGAGCAGGTACTGTTAAGTAAAGGATCGGGAAGTACTTTAGTGATCCCGGAAATGGAAATGTGGAGGAGGAGATTCCTCACTGTGTTCTCTGTAGTTTTGTTACCAGTGTAATCTGTGTGAAATAACTTGTTAAAAAGGGCTATTGATATAGAGAGAGCATTTGATTTCAGTTAATGTTCCATGTACAGTAATTGATATATGCCAAAATATCTAGGGCACCCAGGGCCACCTCTTAAAGTTGCTGCTGTTGCCCCACCAGGTTCCAGAAGATGCCCAATGGCTCTCTGGTCATTCACGATGTAAGCATGGAGGACACGGGGAGCTACACTTGCATTGCAGGCAACAGCTGCAACATCCGTCACACCTCTGCCCAGCTCTACGTTGTGGGTAAGAGGAAGAAAAACATCACTAATCTTTATTCCTCCAAGCTCTGGAGATAGAAACCCACTGTCTCACAGGAATCCCCCAAACCAGGGATGTAATAGATGATACAGCAAGGAATGAGGAGACATTTGTTGCTCTTGATGTGAATTAAAGTTATCCCAAATTCTATGGAGGCAGTATAGGTCAAATTATTTTTATTTTTTTTCATTACTGAGAAACATTTCTGTATCAGGGTTTCCGCGGGGTCTTAAGTCTTAAAAAGTCAAAAATTCTGAACTTCAAATTTAAGGCCTTAAAACGTCTTCAAAACGGCCAGATTTTCATCAGAGGTCTAAAATTTCATTTAGTCAGGTCTAAAAAGGTTTTACCCTTGTTACATTTCTAGAAACGCTGTCCGCAGAAAGTTATTACAAAGTAGCAAAAAAGTATTCAGTCGTAGCCTACAAAGCGGAGCTTGAGAGTCTTTGCTACAAAACCATCAGCAGAACGTTGGTTCGGTGTGTTGTAGTTCTTTCTGGTGGATATTGGTGGTACGTATGCGGTGATAAAACTACAAATCCCGTGATAAATGCAATACCTGCCTGCGAAATACGTCAGCGTCTCAGTTTGTTATAGTTCAGAAAATGGGAAAGTGTACTTTCAACGAGACAGATCAACTACTAGATCACAGCTGTTGGTTACAAGCGGTACCCAGCTACACAAGCTACACACACTCACTTTTCTATTTGACACAAAGTTTGTTTTAGCTTATTTTCATTTTGAGGGTAAGGTTTTGGGCATTTGGCACATTGTGTGTGGAAGGTTACTAATGTGATTGCTTTATCTGTAAATTAAATTAATGGATTTTCAATGACTGAATTCATTGAAATATAAGAATGTTTTCAGAATTTCTTTGATTTGAATATTTTTTGGGAAATGCGTTGTGCAGGTCTTAAATTTAAGGCTTTATGGTCTTAAAATGTCTTAAAAAGGCCTTAAATTTGACTTACTGAAACCTGCAGAAACCCTGTGTATTGGATGGTGTACGTAAACACCACGGGAACAAGAGGTCTGGAAATGGTTGATATCTGGAGGGTTCCAAGTCAAGATGCCAGTCATTTTGGGTTTCTGTGTTGTTGAGTTGCATATTGTCGTGCCATCTTGAGATGCTGGTATGAAATCTCAGCTGGTGAGGGTTATTTTAACGAGACTTAACTCAATCAACCCTCTGTCTGAAAATGTACTACCCCACAGCACTGTCACCTGACTGTGAGGCTCTGGGGGGACGATGAAAAGCACTGTGTTCACCACTTTACCATTTAACGGGTGACAACGCCTCGTGGCTGTAATTTGAAAACCTGTGCATTTTAGTTTCTTTCACATTGTTTATTCCCTTAAATTTAATTTACTGACATGAAAAGAAAAGCTTGTTTACCGTTGTTCGCGTGTGCGTGCGCAACACCACAGAGAAGCCAGTGCACCACTCTCTGGAGGAGGAGGAGAGGGCGCCCTACAAAATGATCCAGACTGTTGGCCTATCGGTGGGCGCTGCCGTCGCCTACATCATCGTTGTGCTCGGGCTGATGTTCTACTGCAAGAAGAGACGCAACGCCAAAAGGCTCGACAAGGGGCCGGAGGGAGAGGAGGCAGAACACCTCAACGGTCAGTCTCCAGTTGGTGTGTGTGTGTGTGTCATCATACATAACCCTTCCTTGGATTGTCTAATTGATGACACCAGGTAGCATACTACCCAGGGTTTTACTTATACAATCCAGCTGGCTCAAGCTGCAAAATAGTAGTAATCTTTTAACACGTGTTTTCTGAAGCCCTGAGTCGCCATTATTTGGAAACTCGAGGAATTTGTGAAGGAACCATGCTGTTGTGTGTGTGTGTGCCCACCACAGGGGGCAGTGCCCAGCCCAACGGGCAGGCCACAGCGGAGGTCCAGGAGGAGTTGGCTCTCACCAACATGGGCGGTGGTGCCAGCGGCAACAACAAACGACACAGCAGCCAGAACCCTGAGAAGCTGCTGTACCCCCGAAGCAACCTGACCACCATCACCACCCTAGGTATGGGCGGAGGCATTCACACTGTTATACACACACACACGCGCACACGTGCATACACACTTGCATTGACATGCTCCAGTGCGCACATATACACTCTAGTTCACGGGGGCCACATTGTGTGGCCAATGGAGCATAACAAAGAACCATACGAACACACGTGATCGTGAGCCATAGAAGCCAGACTTTCTTTCTTTCTTTTTTATTTAAATGTTTCCAATAAAATGGACAATAAAGCATTTGAAAATCTTGAATTGAGGAATCCCTGTAAGTAACACTCCTCCTCCACACAGGGAAAGGTGAGTTTGGGGAGGTCTTCCTGGCCAAAGCTAAGGGCCTGGGGGGAGGAGGAGGAGGAGGAGGGGGAGGAAAAGCGAGTGAGGACGAGGAGGAGACGGTTGTCCTGGTGAAGAACCTGCAGACGCGGGACGAGGCGGCTCAGCTGGAGTTCCGGCGCGAGGCCGAGATGCTGGGCAAGACAAGCCACCCCAACCTGGCCCGCCTGCTGGCCGTGTGCAGAGAGGCCGAGCCCCATTACCTGGTCCTGGAGTATGCCGACATGGTGAGCAACAACACGTGTGTGTGTGTGTCAGTGTCAGTGTCAGAGACACACACATCACTCATACACACATACATCAGTCATGTATTGTGTATTATATGTATGTATTGTATTCAGCACACACACACATCACTCATACACACACATATCACGTCACTCACACATCACACATGCAAACATGATGCATGCAGACATGCATTCATGCACACGGTAGTACACGCACACATTCTCACATGAATGCATACTGTACATATTTACTGTACACACACGCACTCACACACACACACTGCAGTTCCGTCCATAACTCCGTACACTCATCTACTCCACCTGTTGGCCATGTGTAGTAAGGCACAGAGCTTGATGAGACATGACCTGGCTGCAGGATCCTGTAAGTGAAGTCATACAAATCGCTGTGACTAGACACATTAAACACATCAGTTATAATGTCGTTACGAACCTCTGTCTATGGGTTTCATGTTTCCAGGGTGATCTGAAGCAGTACCTCAAGCTGGCAAAAGCCAAGGAGGAGAAGCCCAAGTCCCATCACCTCAGCACCAAGCAGAAAGTGAGTATTTACATGTAGCCCATGTAGGCCACCAATATGTCTGTACTGTGATATATGTATGTGTTGCACATATGTACAGTTTGAAGTGCCACAGCAAACTGTTTGAATACTTATCTAAATGATAGATTTAAGTTTAAAAACAGGTTTACATTTGCAAAAATGTCTAAAAACACGTTTGTCATTATGAGTAATTGTGTAGATTAATGGGTAAAAGAATTCAAATCCAATTCATATCCCTTTAGACTTTTTTACACAATAAAATATGCTAAACGTAGGTCTCAGAATACTGTCTGAAGCCACTGTATGTACTACCCGATGTTTGACCACACACAACACTGTAGTCCACACACATCACAAAACAAAAAAGACATACCTGTCATACTGTACACATACTGTTTGTCAACACACTCCTTCTCTTGATCCTAACCTGCACCCAGTCTCACCCAGTTGACGGTCCCTCTCCTTCTCTCCTGCTCGCCCAGGTGGGAATCTGTCTCCAGGTTGCCCGGGGGATGGAGCACTTGTCCAATCAGCGCTTCGTTCACAAAGACCTGGCCACTCGCAACTGCCTGATCAGCGCCAAGAGACATGTCAAAGTGTCTGCCCTGGGACTCAGCAAGGACGTCTACAACAAGTGCGTTCCCTAAATATCCCAATGTACTTAGGAATGTATTGAAAGCGACAAACAAAAGTGCTTATATTAAGTGCAGCAGATAAGAAAGTACCCCTGAGTGGACAGTTCTAACAGTACTTTAGTAGTTGGTGCCAAGGACATTGCAAATGTCAAATAAAAGATCACATAAAAAAATGTAAGTAATCGCAGAAAGTGTCCTCATTGTGGAAGGTCTGGATATAAGGATGTGCATTGTGTCTTCAATTATTGGTATGTAGACCTGGGCCCTGTTCCATAAAGTGAGCTTACCAAATAAGCCAGGCTTATGTCAGTTAGTCTGACTCATTTCCAACTCATTCGGTTCCATAAAGCCAGCTCAACGTAGGTCAAACTCTGGTACTATGGCAAATGCAAAACTAACCTGGTCCAGGGCATGATAACTCAGACTTAGCGCATGTTGTTGTTTAACCAGACGTTACACTTTCTGACTTTCTTTTTCCACTACCAGTCCAATATGTACATTTATAGAAAATCCCCCCCCCCCCCAAAAATGCTTTAAACAATGATTAACAAACCTACATAGCCTACTTTAAACTTATGGCTATATGGTAGTTTGTAATATCAAAGGTTTAGGCTGATTCTACATATGTCTCTATCTAAATGATCCCTGTATAATTATCAAAGCTACATAATAGTTAACAATAGCCTTCAATTGCAAAACGAATCTAACAACAAAAAAATGCATTCAAAGGCTACTGTATAATGTATTGGTTAGTAAGTATTTAAAACAATGTCAAAAAGTCAATTTAGATGTGTTTTGAGGGTGTATGTTTTATTTTTGTTTTTTAAATCAATGAAGTAAAGGTCTATCAAAAAAAGGACCTCGACCTCCGTAGCCAATCATTCAGGTCAATCATGGCATGTTCATGGCATGTCATTTTATTTTGATGAACTGGTGGATGACTCAGCTGTCAAAGTACACGGCTTAAAGAGAACGTTCTTTCAAGAAGAAGTCACATGGTCGTGAACATTACGTTTTTCTGTGGTGGATCAATATGATCGAACTCTCGGGCTGCTTAAGAATAATACAGTGCATCCGCAATTATCTTGACTTCTTGAATCTGACTAGACTGAATCGGATGACGTTAACTAGAATTGGCCTTCATAGCACCGCTTTAGCCCTGGCTGACTTGTTAGGTTAATTCAAGTCAGGTTTGGGACTTCAATCACAGCTTTTTTGAGCGTACTTCATGGAACAGGCCCCTGGTCTGAAAAACATTGCTGGCCACCTATTGGCAAGTCGACCACATGCCTATTGAATGGTACCAGTGGTAGAAGTGTTGCTATGGATTGTAAAGATCCTATATGTGGATGTGTCTTAGTACACAAACTTGTCGTAATAATCCGTTTGTGTGTGTGTGTGTTCCTCCTTTTTCCACAGCGAGTACTATCACTACCGCCAGGCCTGGATCCCGCTGCGCTGGCTTCCGGCCGAAGCAGTCTTCGAGGACGACTACTCCACCAAGACAGACGTGTGGTCCTTTGGCGTGCTCATGTGGGAGGTGTTTAGCCTGGGGGAGATGCCCCACGCTGTGCTGGCTGACGACAAGGTCCTCGAAGGTGAGCGTGGAAACCATGGATGTGCTTTTCTGTTACAAATGGACTTGGGAGTGACCCGAGGACGACTGGGGTTTAATATGAATGTGTCGTATGCTTTTTTTTGTTTGTTTTTTTTTGGTGTGTGTGAATTGTATTTTCTTAAGAATTAGTATTATGTGTCTGCTCACATCTCCCCTCCCCCTCTCTGTCCATGTCACTCTGTCTCTCTCTTTGTCTCTCTCCCGCTCTCTTTTCACCTTTTTTCTCCTCATCTGTCGCCTCTCTTTCCGTCTCTTCTCTCTCTATTTCTCTCTCTCTTTCTCCACCCTGCTGCGATACTCCCTCGCTCCCTTTCGCATCCCCCCTCTCCGCCACTCGTCCAGAGCTGAGAGAGGCCAAAGGGAAGCTTCCCCTGCCCCAGGGCTGCCCCTCCCGAGTGTACAAGCTCATGGTACGCTGCTGGGCGCCCAGCCCCAAGGACCGGCCCTGCTTCAGCGACATCGTGGGAACCCTCTGCGAGCTGCCCTCCGAGAGCAAGGTGTGACATGGGATACACCCCCGGGAAATAAGACAGTCCAGAGTCTGACAGTGTGTGTGTGAGAGAGACAGAGAGTTGGAGTGTTCCTACAAATGTATTCATTTCCTAATAGGGACACCTGTGTGAAAGGTAACGTTTTACATAGAATTGTTGTTTATGTCTGATATGTTTATCTGTTGCGGAAGAGGCCTGAGTGTGGACTAAAGTACTAGACGCGTGATGTTCTACGTGTGGCGTTCAGTGTGCATCAGTGTGTCTGTAATGAACGTCTGCTTGTATGTTTGTGTATTTGAGTGTGTGTGTGTTTCTGTGACTTTACTTATCACGCTGCACACTCATGGACTTTCATTCAAGGCTTGTCCAGACGATATTTGAATTTTAAGTAGGTGACTCAAAGCGTCCCCTTGAGGATTACAAAGACAGTTTATTGATGATATATTTCTGAAGCCTTATTGCCTTATCCAATTAATTTTATTCAAAAGCTGAAGTAATCTGGGCGATAAAACACATATTTGGCAGCAGTAAAAATGTGTGTGCAACTCACGGGGCCGTGGAGGATTCAATCAACCCGGTCTTGGCCATGAAGGTACTACCTCTTGCTGGAGAAATGTATCATCGCCCACCAAGATTTTTGGGACCAGGAAACAACCAACTGAATTTCATTAAAACTTTTCACAGACCCTGTTCTGCATGCATCAAAACAATATTTCCAAAACATTTAAAACTGTAAATTGGGGCTGGGAGGGAGATAATCTGTAGCCTGTTTAAAACAATATACCATAGGTCAGTGAATTGTTTGAACGCACCTGCTACCTGTTTTGTCAACCGGATCGGTGAGTGAATAAAGATGTATATGAACCAACCAGAAGTACTGTTTTGGGGCCCAGGTACTTAAAACATGTTTGTAGCTTTGTTTGTTAAATATTGTAGGTAAGGCAACCTACTCAGAAACATGTTTTGTTACACTCTTATAATGTGTGAATATCACTTCTTTCCTTTTGTCTTACAATCTTAGCCACCGTTTTGAGAAAGTTACAATGCCTTTTTTTCTTTTTTATAAAAAAAAAAAAAAGAATTCCAGGCTTCCATCAACTGTGACCTGGCAAACCAGTCTGATTGTTACTCTCACCCTTTATCTTCACTTTACTTAGTGAGGCAAGCCTTCTTCGGAAAATTGTGTCCGTCAATGCGCGTGGTCACAGAACGAGTTTAGCCAAAATGTGTCTATTTTGGTTTCAGTTTTGGACCATCAGAAAAAAAAAAGATTAGTCATAAAACCACACAAGTGCAAGGGACATTTGGCTGAAGGAGAAAAGCCAGACTGATTGGTAAAGTGAAACTGAATGTGAGCTGAGATCATCAGAATATGTGCCAATGTAAACTGGGAGACACCCAGTCCTCTACATCTAGAGGCCAAAGTTATACACCGTATCTATTTTCCAATGTACTCATGCTTAAAGCATGCACTGACTAAACTAAAATGTTTGTTATGTAGAAGGATTATATCAAGAACCTGCTAATTTATGTTCAAGGTTCAGTTTTTTTATACTTTATATTTACTGTACATAAAGGTACCATGTTTCTTTGATATACATTTTCCATGTGCTAGGTATTTTATACACTTTTTATGAGACAACAGGAAATGTGGCTAACATAAGTGGCAAGACATTTTAGTAAAATTAACCTGAGGTGACATTATGGAAATGTTGTTCAAGTGCCTGGTCAATGAAGGACTTTATATAAAATTTGTTGCTGTTTTTTATATTAAATTGTTTTAACTTGAATAGCATTTTCATACAGTACATTGACATTAGGTTTCTGTTTTAATATATGCTATTCATCTTACTTAAATTGGCTCAACAACATTTTAAGAAACATTTGTATTGGTTCTATTTTAAGTATGTTTATAAAAACAAATATTGTTGCCATGGTCTGGCTAATAAATGTCATTTTTGTATGAACACAGTGTGGTGTGTGATAGTTTTTTAGGTGTAATAGATTAATTGTAAAATATGTTTTTTGGTGGCTTAACTAGTGGCTAGTAGATCAGAGGGGCTAGAAATTGAACCCAGGAAAGGGGAGAAAACACTGACACATGACACCTGTAACGCTGGTAACAAACTCCAGTACCATGGACTACAAACATTACCTTGCCCCAAAAAAATTGGATGGAAGTTTGTTATAATCAGTAAGTTTTTGTTATAATCTATACTGCTATCACTTAATACCATTTAATTACATAGCAATTCCTATTTACTGACATTGTTTTTACTACAGGTCATTGATATGTTACATGGTAGGTAATAGTGTTGCCCATAATACCACTAATTCAAGGTTTGACTTCCACTGTTATCTTGACAGGCAGTGTTAAAAATGTGATGCATGCTCAAGTATGGAAAAACACAGCTGGCTGGGGAATTTTACCAACACTGAACAAGGACATGTCCTAAGACAACATTGGACACACTTCAATGCATTATTTGTTTTTATTACTCATGTGCAAACAAGGCTTGAAACAGCTAGAAGTTATGGGTTTTCATTTAATGAGTTGTAAATCTTAATGTAATGAGTTTAAATGTTTTGTACACTCTGTAACATGTATACATGAGTTGATGACCTGTCACCCCAGTTTCTGAGTTTTTGAGTTGTGATGCACAATATATGTGCATACAAATATATATAGACTGTTATTGTTCAACAGTTGATAGTGATCCAAATAAGAATAATAAAATGGATGAATAATGTTATTTTTTTTATACATTCACTTTTGGAATTGAACCAGTCCTGCAGCCTATCTATTTTAAATTGTGACATTTACAAGAAGAGGAAAAACAAAAGTGAAAATGTTTGCAGATAACAAAAGAATTCCATGACAATGTTTACCCTCTTAATAAAATAGACAACTAGCCTGCAAGTTGCCATTGTACCTGTCAAGCTTGCTTTGCACACTCCTTTCCAGCACTTGGTCTCTTCTTGCTTATCTATGAAGTAAGTATGATTAGACCCAAATTTGATTAAGCTTTTGGAAAACTAATTGCCTTGTAAACTTTCAATTTTTATCTTTATTAATCTATTCTAAATGTTTGCCTTGTGCCAAAACGACAGTATTTTAGATAATTAAATGTGTTACTTTTATACTAAGACTCAACTGGTAATATTTTAATATCACAGAATTATGTCAAGTGAACAAACCATTATGTACAGTACATACACTTCAGTACAAATTCATGGTGTGTGCTGTCCTCAAGAGCTTTCATCATTGAGAGGGTTTTTGACAATGCGTCTCTTTTGTGAGGAGAGACATTTTTATAGTAAAGGTTTCATTTCCGACACACTTGAGCCTGCATACTTTGATCAGTAATTCATGGCTTGTGTATAGGTCATTATTGATCCAATTGTTGCATGGACATGCATTTTTAAAACATGCTTAATTATTGCTTTTCCATTGTGTTTTCTATTTCAGACTTGACCTGAAATATGGCATCGGTCATAATTGATATTCCTTCCCAAAATATTTTGGATCTAGCATTAAACGCCTGTTCATTTGAAAATGACTTTGATATCCATGAACTGTTGAAAACCTTGGTCAGAAATATCCAGTGGAGTGAAGAAAATGCAACTGGTCTGTTAAAGGGTCTTTTTAAGCGAATAGAGAAGAAAGAAGACAGAGTAAAAGCCAAGCTGTGGATGAAAACAGTACTGCATTCCATTCAGATAAACTATATTACTCCACAACTGAAAGTTGAGGGAGAAAAGACAATCACTGATCTGATCGATGACATAAGCAAATCTGATGAACATATTAGCTCAGCTCTCAACAGTTTTTTACAAATAGAAAAGAAGAAAGATATTGAAGAAATCCTTGAGGATATTCGTCAGCAACCTTTAAATCAAACGGATGAAAGTGTTTTAAACGACATAAAAGACATAGTGTCATCTGTCTACAAATGCCCCTCACAACCCAGTGGGCCAGACCCAAAGGGCCTTAAAAAGATATTGTCTGACCTGTACATAGCAGTGAAAACAACAAAAAAATGGGAACCTCGTCTAACTCAGATGGTTAGCTGGTGTCTACTGGCTTTGTCTGAATCTGGTTGGCTAATCCAAGTTGGCACTGGAGAAGGTAAGTCATGCATTGTAGCTATGTTTGCTGCTTATCGAGCCAGAAAAGGACACAATGTAGACATTCTGTCTAGTTCATCAGTGCTCGCAGAGCGTGACTTTGAAGACTGGAAGGACTTTTATAAAAAGCTAAAAATAACAGTGGACTGCAACACCACAAAGGTTGAACCTGACGCCATGAAGAAATGTTACAAGAGTAAAGTTGTCTATGGCTCCGCCCAGAGTTTTGCTGGAGACTACTTGAGGCATGGCTTTCAGAGGGAGGGGGTGAGAGGTGAAAGGCATTTTGATTGTGCAATCGTGGATGAGGTTAACTCCTTAATGTTAGACAAGGGCCTTCAGATGGTATACCTGAGCAGTGAAATGCCTGCAATGCAACATCTTAATTCTCTATGGGCATTGATATGGTCCATAGTGAATCAGTACCATCAGGAGGGCTCAGAGATAACAGTAGGGCCCTTCACCACATTCTTTCATGTCATTCTTAAGCACATTCATGTTGATGGAGATTTTGACAATTCCACCATCTTCCAGATGGCGGAGGATATAGGTACAATTCCAAAAGGATCTGTCGCGGACCTAAGGAGAAATTCAGATGACAATGTTTTACTTACAAAAATACAAAATGTTGATGCCCAACAGTTGGCAAAGTTCATGGAAACAGTGGAGAACACATTCCCATCTTGTCACTTTGCGGTGCATATCAAGAATGATAAAGGGGAATTGGAAGAATTAAACACAAGAGAGCAAGGTGGTGAAAACGACAAACAAAGAGTTCCATTTCTATATGTAAATTCAGGATTATGTGGTTATATGCATTCTAACATGGAAACTGTCTTCATCACTGCAGAGGAGATGATCAAAGCAAACTTGACATTCACACCATGTAACATAAGCCAGGATAAAACAACCTGCTATATTCCTGGGTTCCTTCAAGAACTAATCAACAGCAAACTAAGGGTATGGATTGAAAATGCATTTAGTGCCAAAACAATGACACTGGGCCATGAGTACATCCTGGAGGGAGATGAAATAGTTCCTGTGGACTACAGTTGTACTGGTGTGGTCGAGAACAACATGAAATGGTCCGATGGAGTTCAGCAGTTTCTGGAACTGAAACATGAGACCAAGATAAGCAACATGTCTATTATCACAAACTTCATGTCCAATGTAGGTTTGTTCCAGATGTACCAAGGTCAGCTGTATGGAATCACAGGCACTTTGGGAAACCAATTGGAGATTGAAACCTTACAGAAACTCTACACTGGCATAAAAACCTGTGAAATCCCAACTTTCAAACGACGAAAGCTCTTCGAAATTGAGGGACTGATCACTGGTGATGAGAAGGAATGGGAACAGAAGATCTGTACTGTTGTTGAGTCACAAATCACTCCAACATCTTACAGGAGTCCCAGAGCTGTTTTGATCATCTGTGAGACCATCAACAGAGCCGAAGCTCTCTGCACGGCACTTGGTCCCAATATCCCAAATATAAAGCCCTACACTAACAACAACAAGGACAATACATCAGTCACTAAACACAACTTGAAAGCTGGGGATGTAATTGTAGCAACAAATCTGGCTGGTCGTGGTACTGACCTAAAGGTTAGTGATGAAGTGAACAATGCTGGAGGTATGTTCGTATTACAAACCTTCCTGCCAGAAAATGCTAGAGTGGAGAAACAGGCTTTTGGTCGCACTGGGAGGCAGGGAAATCCTGGTTCCTCACAACTCATCATCTGTACCAATCATATGTCAGAAACCCTGAAAAACATAATGACCCAACTGTGTTCCTTAATTCAAAAGGAGGAAGAGGATCACATCATGCAATACAATTCGACCCGAGCTGGGACTTTCCAGATAGACATGGCAAAAATGTCCAGAGATATTGTGGTGGCAAATAAATTATCTCAGTACTTGAACAATCATGTCCCAAAACTTCTAAAGAAGGAAGAGCTATTTTCTGAGTATGTCAAACTGCTAGAAGATGTACACACCACTTACAAAGATTCTAAATTGTATGGATCACTGGTGTCCTCACTGAATGAGACATGGGGGATGTGGTTGTTGATGAGTTTTAATGAAAGAGATTCAACTGAAGATTTAAAGACAAAGTTGCAAACTGACATGCAAAAAGCTAGGCAAAGACTAGACAACAGACTGGCCCCGACATCAATCACTCACCATTATGTTTTGTTTGGAAATGCTCTCCGTAGCAGTGATAACCTTTCAGAAAGTACAGATTCATACACCAAAGCCACACAAGAAGACCGGTGCTGGGTGGCTATTGCTCTGTACAACCGTGCCCTTAATACTTTGAAGAGAAAAGACAGCAACTACATCACTGGTGCTTTGGACGACCTGGAAAATGCTGTGGAGTCACTACAATTTTACCAAAATCTGATTGTGAACACTATTGTTTACTCAAAATTGGCGACTACAACCCCACTTACTGTTACTAACACTAGGCTCGACAAACAGTTAAGAACCAGGCAGCAAGTGCTTGAGTGTTTGAAAGATAACATAAATGAGGCTATTGGAAAGTTGAAGAGAGCCAGAGACATGGGTGGGAATGTTAGTGTGGACGAAAAATTAATATTTTTCCTTGTACCGATATACTGTCTGATTCCTTTGGAGAATTTTGGACAACCAGCGATCCGCCTTTTGACCTCAGATGTTAGAAAGAGGCAGCAGCACCTTGACCACCCCTCATTTGACATGCTGAAAGAGCTACAGGCTCTCCAATGTCTTGGAATGACCGTGATTTTCACCTTGGATACAGTGTTTTCCCTGGGTGGCTTTCTCTCAAAGATCTTGAAGCTCAAGTTAAAATCGAAATTACCAGATTAGTCTACTCAACAATGTTTCCTTCCAGGGAGTCCTGGAATGGCAGCCTTAGGGTATAATGATTACGTCGCCCTTCTCCCTTGAAAACATAATACACATACTGTATACTTAATATTGGCCCACCATTTGGGATCTTGTACAAAATGTAAGTTAAAATGTGTAATCCATGTATGTATCTGGACATGTGTAATATAGTTGTCCATGTTAACAGTACCAAGGGAAATCAGTGTGTCTGCTAATGAATGGATAAACTGTTGGCTATGCAAAAAGTGTTCAATGTTTTTGTCACAAGGGATGTGGAACTGCTCCTCCACTATTAGACTTATATGTTTTTCTTTATAATGTTCTGTTTGTCTGTTTTTTTCAATTCTTTGTCTTTATATTGTACTGTTGTCTTGTTTTGCTTGTCCTCACACTTGTAAAGCGACTTTGGGTATTTAGAAAAGCGCTATAAAAAATGAATTATTATTATTATTAACTGGAAAATATTGTAGAATTATAATTGAATGCTCAATTTTCTTTGCACAACCTACAAGCCTGTTTGCATGAGGAAATATGAATACATAAATAAAAAATCCATCAGTTTGTAATACTTGAGTAGCAATAATTATGTCCACTTGATTACAGTGTTTCATGGCTTAAACACTCTTGGGTATATTAAATACATTTAAATAACATTGTTAACATTTGAGACAAACCAGTGTCAAACTAATGTAATTTGAGTATTAATGGACTTTGTTAGTACAGTTATTCAACCTAGTGTAATAATTTGCTTACTCTTGGTTATGGTCAATGTCGTGTGGTATTTTGGTGGATGTCTTTTTAAGTTTACTTTCATTATTTGGTTTTTCTCTCAAGTCTATAGGCCTAAAGGCAAATACCCAGCTTCACAATTAATTGAATAATGTTTTGTTGTTTCAGAAACGTACTTATGACATACATTTTTTAATGCTTTCTGGATGCAAATGATATACTAAACAGATCAAAAATAAAGTCATTTGTGAATGTTTGATGGTGTTTATAACATGTAATGATCCAAATCGATTCAATAGTGATGACGGGTTTCCAAACGGTATAGGCCTATGTAGACAAATACACATTCTTCAACGCTAGATGGTGGCCTAACATAGGCTATATGTTAACATTAACGCCAAGTCATTTGTAATTTTACATAGCCTACAAGCTCAGGACTTGGTTCCTATTGGCAAATAAATATGAGCACTTTTGTGTAAATGTAAGCAATTTTGGGTACGGACATCAGATAAGTATTTTTTGGGGTTGTTCAGTTGCCAACTTGGAATATTTAGGCTACTTTTTAATATTCATCGTCATACTCAAGATAATGTTTATTAAACATAACACATGAAGACACATTCTAAAAACGTAGGCCTACCACTCTACAAAGACGTCATAACAATTATTAAATACTTAATGGGAAAAACCCTCCCCTTGATCTTGTTTGCTTGCTCCCTCTCTCGCCACCTGGCGTTGTTAATCGCTGCCCAGCTTTTAAAGCATTGCAGAGAAATATAGGCTACATTTGAATCTTTCACGAATTTGAAACAAACTCGCACTTTAGGCATTGCACAGCCATATGTGTGCTCTGTTGAGACAACGGATGCTCCTGTCGAAATTATGCTTTTACTACACCTTTCAAAGTCCTAGTCTCTGTCTATCTGGGGTGGATCAATGCTGGATTCTCTGCTTCATGCATACTCCTCTCCTTTCTCTCAGTCAGCTACACTCGCTTGCCTCACACCCGGGGGCGCATCAACCAGCATAGGCGCCTTTCGTTGGCTCCGAGGGGGACTGGATGCGAATATGTTCTAGTCTGGAATGCAACGGTTTGGACAGTCTGGTTGGAAATGCGGGTGGTGTAATTAGGACGGAAATTAATATCTCCTCTCATTGCGCTGGTCTGAGTGCCAAGCTCGGTGCTTTGCTTAGCGGCCTGTAAACACAAAATGTCGACCCGAACGCCATTGCCCACTGTGAATGAGCGCGATACAGAGAATGTAAGTAAACTACTCGATTGTATTGTTTCTTATCGACTGTTATCATTTAAAAGAACAACAAGGTGTTTTGTTTCACTTGTGTTTGTATTGACGTCCGAGTTACCAAGAAAAAGGCTGCACCATTGGCTTCCAATAACCAGCGATCTACCGGTGCGATGTGGAATTAGCTTGATAGCCGTTGAAACCTATTATAGCCTACCTTTTGTACACTATAATTCGCCTATTCTATATACAATGATGAACACACAAAAAAATGCATTCACACATGTATGAGTTGTCAATATAAGTACGATTTGTACGGGGATAGGCCTTGAATGAGAGCTTGTGTTGCCTTCTGATGCTGTCGGCATCCATTTATGGAAACGATAGCCGAATCAGAAACTGTTTTAATTCAGATAGGCTAGGTGGCTCTGCTGCGCAGAAGTTAATCGTATCAATGTATCATATCATGTCAAGTTAAAAAGGCCAGTAACTAGTTACATTTTGTAGGTTATTGAGCGCAATATATTGCTGTAGTTAACGGCGTCTTTTAGGTCAATGTGCTGCCCTATTGCACGCAGAGTTCAGAAGCTGTGACTCAACTTTGAGATCATGGTACGTGCGGGAAGAAATCGAGCTCAGTGAGCCTTCTCATCATGCCTGGCACGATTATCATCTAAACAAGGATGACAGTGTAGAGTGAACCATTGTAAAGAGTCAGATGACTATGGGTAGGCCTACTAAACTCCAGCACCCGCGGTGTTATTAACCTAAAGAGATGCATGCTATAGTGCTTTTTAATGTAATTTACTGATTGTTTAACTGGTAGTAACACAACATTGCTCTATTCATATACGTATCAGTAAGTACCAGGCCTATTCGTTGGTGATACTGTAGGCTAAGTGATGGTGCTCTGTCATTCATGTTCAACTGGAAGTTGATTTTCTGGCCAGAATCTGACGTTATTTATTTTGGTTACAGAAGAGTGAGTTTGCTTTGGCTATTTTACGGAACTAAAATATTGCCTAAGATTATTTTAAGACAATGCAAATGGACAGAACCGGGTCCTCTACTCTTATCTACAGTGAATGGATGGATTCTATTACAATCCAGTTAAGTGAATGCTGAACAAGAAACTGTTAATCGTACTGTAAAAAGTTTAGCAATACAATGTCAAGCAAATTATTCCAGTTTTTATTGGACAAATCAGGCCAATTTGCTGTGTGGTGTCACAATGGGCAATTGGATTCACAGGTGAGCGTATGCAAGAAAGTTTGGATCTTCTCATTAAGGGGACATTAGTGTGAACTGGAATGCAAGAAAATGCTGTAGCTCTGAGTAATATGTTCCTAAACATTGTAACTGGCTTTGTCAAAGTCCTAGGCTTAAATATCTTCTAGGGGTACTATATTTAATCAATACAGTTTCAGCTTGTTTGCTTTTGCCAAGTTTATATCCAGCACAACATTTCAAAAAGTATAATATGCTTGTGAAGGAAAATAACCTAATCAAATATGTACCCATTCAGAGTTGATGTATGTTTCTGAAAGAGCAAGTGCTCATTGATTTGGGGTGCATCGCAATTTCATGAATGTGGCAAAATATTGCACTGTGTGCATGAATGTAAGCTTTGATCTCACCAGACACCGTGGTAATCGACAAGAAAAGTGTTACCCTCAGGGAGAACAGGTTGTATTCTACCATCATTTTGGCATGTGGAACGCAGCGTGTGTTTTGTGGTCGAAGAGCGCCAATCGTGGTCTCTGCTGACGCAAGCCTGGCCATTGTTGCCACAGGCAGCGCACTATAAGAGCCTAGGGGCTGCAAGCAACCAGCAGTTAGCTATCTGCCATAAAAGAAACTGAGAGTGAAAGAGAATGACTGGCTAAACACACAGAAAGAGAGGGGGGGGGGGGGCAGGTGGAGCCCACTCAAGCCTACCGTATCACTGCTTGGCCTTTCACCGGCCCAAACAATTGCGTAACAGCATCAAGGGGTCTGAGAAAGGAGTGAGGCTTTTGAAGAGGCGGACTAGGGGGGTGGGCTTATGTACCTTTCCGGAATGCTGTGTCCTATCAGTATGCTCATTGTCATACTAACGTGGGAATACTAGTGGTGTATCTTCGCTGTTCATAATAGATAGTGCCTGATGCTTCCTCCAATAAAAAGCAAGCCAAATACACTTTTGCTCACAGGACCAGGCATGACACCTTCCAGAATAATTGTCACTGGTGTCACCAAACGGTATGTAAATGATAAATGCACTCCGAAGGTGAAAAGGTTTGTTATTTCATTGTTTACACACAGAGTTTTTGTCCAGGTGTCCAATCGAATTGGGAAAGCCAAACTTTTGTGTGTGCTGCCTTAGCCACCGTCTACCACTTTACTAGTTTCCCAGGTTGAACAGCACAGTGACTCATTATTATAAGGGTTGTAGCAATCTCCCTCGGGCAGCGTGCAGAAAGAGCTGAAGTGAAAAGATCCTTCAGTGTGTCCAACTTGATTTTCTAACCTTGGCTGTTTGTGACTTTCTAGTTTTCCTACAGGTCCTTTATATTGAATTACACTCAGACAGTGTGGCTTACACAGAACAGGCCCCTTAGAATGAATTAATCATTAAAGGGTGACATTGCTACAAATGCAACACAATGCATTTCTTAAAATGAACACATCAGCCCCCACCTCAGTGTTTGGGAGGCAAAAAGGATCATAGTACCCCCTTTTCCTGTAATGGAGAAAAGGTTGACTTAGAATCTGTACCTTTTTATATCCCAATAGTCTACACATGGAGAGGGAAAAAAAGCCATTAGACTTGGAAGAGTCATTAGTGATAGAACCAAGGCTTATTTCAGAAACATCACATTGTATTACTAGTGCTGACCTTAATTGAAGCAAATCACCTCATACATCTCAGTACCTCATTGCCTGTTATACCCTTTTTCATGGTGTTAAATATTCACAAAACGGTGCAAGTTACATTTACTAATTCTTCATAATTTGTGCAAAAACCCAGACTTGAGAATTGCATTTAAAGTACCGTAGATTGTTATTGAGAGGGATCCAGATATCCTCTACCCTGTTCTGTGCACTGCAATAACCACAACATCTAATACACCAAGGATTCTCCTCTTGGGGTACATTTGTTTTGCTTGTTCCCCAATGCATGCCATGTGTGATAAGTGTTCCATAGCACTGACCAGTGGCCTGATACTTAAGGCAGTAACAGAATGCAGCTGTTGCAGCCACTGCCCAAGAGCAGATAATGCATACCAGTTTTCGGTAATTCCTTACAGTTTACCAGTGGGACCACAAAGCCAGACACCACTGGGCATGCTTTTGTGACATCCTCACCCCTGTTGGCGGAGGTTTGCCTTCAAGTGCATCGCAGTTGACCGAGTTCCTTGAGCATTTTACTCCATGGGGTTCAATCCACATAGAAGATCCGTTTTTGGTATAAACATAACAATGTTTATGGAATAATTTTGCCCCTCAGAATATTGGTTCTGTACATACCGTAAAATGAAAGTTACCTTTACAGGTTTGAAAGGGGTTCTTGTTTCAAAGCTTTTGAAGAAATCTCAAATTATTTTCTATTTTATGTGTCTATTACCTTAGAGCAGTGGTGAAATGATTTTGCTTGGTTTTCATAGCATTTAACTCGACCTTTGTTGCCTCTCCAACTTCCCCTTTTTCTGAATTCAGATTTGAAGCAGAGAGAGTATTGTTGACAGACTAGAGGGGATCTCTTTCTGATCAGGAAGCATGCAATAAAATTATACCAAAAGCAGCCATGTATGAAGTACCACTCAAATGCACCCCCCACATTTCTCTAGTTCTAGCTTAGAAAAACTACTCCTGGACTGTGGCCTGAAAATGACCTTCTGTCTGCTCCCGTAGACCCGTCCCTGCAGATGGATGTTGAATTTATGAGCTAATTCCTTAACATTCAAACCCTTCTTTGTCGTATGCTTTGTGCTGGACCAATACTGACAGTGAAAGGGAAGTGGGCTCCACAGCAAGAGATAGTCCATGCCATTGGTTTGTTCATTCAGACATTGTTCTCTCATTGACCTACCTCCACCACTCCCCACATTTTGCTTAAACACAGACACACACACAGACACTTGGTTTATGGCTGTAGCATAGACACAGGTCAATCTTGGTTCAGGGAAAATGAGAGTATTGTGTCAATGTGTCACATTCAAAACAAGCCTAAACATGTGCTCGACACCACCCTGTGAATCTGCAGTTTAGTGACGGTGACACATTTGGCTGATCTGTCAGTATGTTTATTATTGAATACAGAGGTTTATTATGTTAAATGAAGCTGCAAATGGATCCTACGTTTTATGAACTTGAATGATGTAATTGTAGCTATGTATAAATTCACATTTAAGTTAAGACAAATCCTCAGCTAATCGAATACTGGCCAACTGGTTTTCAGGCTGTACAGGTTTGAAATCAAATAAGGCAAGTCAAAGGTTTAGTAGTGGTCAAAGCGGTAGCACTTTAGAGATTTATTTCGCATTGAGGGATTAAGGCAGACAGTTGAGTGGCAGACGAGAAACTTAAAAAAAGACTTTTGTTGAGAAACACAGGACACCGTTGCTATGGCTTAAGGGGCCATGCAAGCGTGAGCAAGCAAGCAACTTGAGCAGAAATAAATGGGGAATGGCTAAAAGCACTGGCAAACAGACCAAATCCAACTGCTGTGAAGAAGGTCTGCGTTATCAGGATGGAAACATGGGTACAGTGCATCCTGAATGTGTGCTAGTACACTCTTAATGGATTGTTCAGGTCTCCATTGAACATCTGTGTTTTATTTACTTGGAAAGAGACGTTGCAAAGTGATACAATGAACGGGATGTAATGGGGTAAAAATGATATGTCTTGTCATGGTTGGTTTTACTTTGTACTAAAATCAAACAGTGTAGTAAGAATTCGTGATTTGGAATTCTGTTAATTGTACACACTTGAGCTATTTTAATAAAGCAATGGGTAGTCATTAATGTCACTCAACAATGTCCCTTAACACTTGTGACCAAGACTGTATTTTGTAGATCAAGATGTATCTGCATTATAGCAACCTGCATGGAAGATTGTGAACAACATGATGCAATGACAGTGCTGGACTGCTGTAGGTGAAAGATGCTGAAGGAATTTTGCTGAGTGGGGCATTTCTTGGAGCCAAATGTCAAGGGAGTCACCATGGTGGGATAATTAAAATGGGCAGCTAAGATGTTATTTGTAATTCAATGTTGTGCCCACATCTTTAAATGTAGTTTGAATTCTCAAAAAAATCTTCAGTTTAACCCCGTTAAAAAGGAAAAACAGAAATTAGATTGAACAATCTGCCGAGCAACCTGTGAGCTCTGCCCATAACAGTTCGCTCCATCAGCTACATGCTAGCGATGGTAAGGCAAATGCTACCAGCTACTAGCTTATGGCTAACAGCTAGTGTTATCCTCCTCACTTTTCCTTTCTGGCTCATAATATACATTTAATCCAGTTACTACTGAGTGTTTGAAGCAAGGGGGCACACGGTCCCCCCAAAAAGACGCAATGTTTTACAAAGATTTATCCTAATGTGTTCCTTAGTCCCAAAATGTGGCTTTAGGCGACAGGCTAGGTCTCCACATCCTTCTCCAGAACATTGTTGGAATCGTTGGAAAATTGTTGGCCTAACATTGTATTCCAATAGCCATGGTTTTATTACTGCATGTATTTATGCCTTTCGCACAGTTCACTATTTTACATAATTGTGGGTGGTAAGAGTTTATGACACTTGGCCATGTAATATCACGATGCGATAGTGTATTAGTCATCAATGCCCTACATAAAATTAAAGATGCTTTCTCAAAAAAGGCTTGGGACCATGTCAATGTGTTTTCTAGGGGGTTGTCAATACATTTACAAAGACACATTTAGCTGAACAGTCACATGGTGCATCAGCACATCTAATATTGGTGAAAAGACCCGTGGTGGTGAAGGGGAGACACTAACATCTGTTAAAATGAATAAGAAAAGCAAACGGCATTAGGTATCCGTTCTAAATGTAAAGAAAACAGAACGTTATACTTATCTCAACTTTGTTGTATTGATTGATTTGGCTCAGATTTGAGGATGTTTTGGAAGTATGAGCAGTGCTATTGTGATGGTTTTGTGATGGTTTTTAGTCACTATCAGTCCCCTGCAATCCTGACAAAGCTAGAAGCCATGGGAACCAAACAAGGATTTAACTTGATGACAACCTTGGCTGTCGCACGCTTGCCAGTGGTACAATTGACACTGTTAGATAAGATTAGATTGAACTTTGTTAAATTTGTTTTGCAAGGCAACAATGCATACCTGGATGAGAAGTCAAGCAGTCTGATTTTCTAAAGGGGTTGTGACCTCTGCCTCGCACATCCTACTAGATGTAGCTATTTGCTCAACAACTCTGTCAAAGAAGCATGTTGCTCATTTCCCCCCATGTGGCTTTCTTTCAGCACACATCCGTGGAAGGATACACAGAGCCCCCAGCCCCACCTGCCAAGTCTGGGAGTCGGCATAACTTGCCCCGATGTCGGAACTCTGTGGCTTCGACAGCCGAGGAGCAGCCACACATTGGGAACTACCGGCTGCTCAAGACTATCGGCAAAGGCAACTTCGCTAAGGTCAAGTTAGCTCGGCATATCCTGACGGGTAGAGAGGTGAGTAACTTTTTATGCTTTTCCATCAGCTTTTTGCGGGGATGCTGTATCCATATCGGTGGAGATGATTTTAGTTGATGGTGCTCCCAAGTTAATAAAAAAATAAAAATAAATAACTGATCCCATTGACACCACAACCCGCACATATTTTAGAGGTCACGTTGATTTAAGTTTCTTAAACATCAATGGGCACCAGAAGCCGATTTTTTTTTTGTCTTCCTCAGCTTTCCAACCATCAGAGCAGAGAACAAGTTCAAAACTTCTTACTTACTCATTCACAACATGTGGTTAGATACCAAGTACTTTTCATTCAATTCAACTCTAACAGTAAACTACAAGTTTTTTTAGTCTGTCAAATCTGTAGATTAACTGGTTCTCCTAACCAGCCGTTGACCTGTTTATCTCTACAATTCTGTTTTATCATATCGCCACAATGCAAAAGGTCAAGCAGGTTGAAGAAATGTGCCTTTTGAAATGGTAACAACATCAGCTGGACGCACTTACCCAGTTTTATCCATGGGTTAAATTATTAATGCAATGTATGTCAGCACTCTCCCTCTCACACTAGAACCCTTGAGTGAGAGGCTGCGTATGCCATCCAACATTCTGGTATTCGCACTTTAAAAGTTGGAGTTAACTTGAGAACGCTAGATGCTAGTTCTTGTGCCTGGAGCTTTTCTTAATATAAATGTTTTTCAGAGGAAGACGAGAGGTTGGTGTTCTCTTGCAAATGAAGAATCCTCTTACCACTGAGATACCTTCCCTGTAATTCACCAAAATGCCTTTATTTAATCATACCCTTAACAAAAAGGTTATGAGAGAGATCAGAACCGATCTATCCGTGAGATGTTTAGATGTTAATCAAAATGAAAAATTGCTTAATATATTCTGTCCCATTGCACAACCTCATACAGTAAAGGCTCCAACATACACAGATGGTGTTTACAAAGGTCTGTGAAGGGACTAACACAATTACATTTTCATCTCCAGACTGATTTTACTGAGTTTGTAATCCAGCACAGAGCTCACATACTATCACCACTCTCAGTGTCTACTTTCAGAATCGGAAGGGATTTTATTCGCCATGAATGTTTTCACAAACAAGGAATTTACTTTGACAGGGAGGTGCATACATTAAACATATAGGAATATTGAAACTTAAATATGTGGACTAACTATACAAAAGGAGCAAAGTCTAGCTAATACTAAGGGGGGTCTAGCTACTACTAAGGGGAATAAAATAAATATAAAATATAAGTAGTCATAATTTACAATCTAACATAAAAAAAAGGTGTGCAGATCCTCGAGGGAAGGCAGATTGCAGCCGATCACCTTCTCAGCAGTGCGGATGATACGCTCCAGCCTGTTCTTGTCCATGGCAGTGGCAGCAGCGTACCAGATGGTGGTAGAAGAAGTGAGGATGGACTCAATGATGGCTGTGTAGAAGTGCACCATCATTGTCTTTGGCAGGTTGAATTTCTTCAGCTGCCATAGGAAGTACATCCTCTGTTGTGCTTTTTTGGTGAGGGAGCTGATGTTCAGTTCCCACTTGAGGTCCTGGGAGAGGATGGTGCCCAGGAAGCGGAAGGACTCCACAGTGCTGACTGGGGAGTCACTCAGGGTGATGGGGTTGAGTGGGGCTATGTTCTTCCTGAAGTCCACAACCATCTCCACTGTCTTAAGAGCGTTGAGTTCTAAGTTGTTCTGGCTGCACCAGGTCACCAGGTTGTCAGCTTCCCACCTGTAGTCAGACTCGTCCCCGTCAGAGATCAGCCCAATGAGGGTGGTGTCGTCCGCAAACTTCAAGAGTTTGACAGACGGATGACTCGAGGTGCAGCTGTTGGTGTACAGGGAGAAGAGCAGAGGAGAAAGGGCGCAGCCCTGAGGAGATCCAGTGCTGATGGACCGGGAGTCAGAGACTTGTGTTCCCAGCTTAACGCACTGCTTCCTGTCAGACGGGCACGTACTGTAGGGATGATGTCATATTTGGACCTTCCGTTTTTATATCCTTGTGTTCTTGGCCTTGGGTCACCATATATTTCCACTTACCACTATGCAAGAAGCCAACAGAACCTCTGGGTGTCCCACAACCTCACTAGACCTTTTCTGGAAAAACTGATTTTGTCTGAATGTATTACCAACATATATCCTTGCATCCCACATCTTTGTGACATTGTGTATTATTTAACCTTTTACATGTTTGTATATATTTGTACCGTAGCTACACATCTACTGTTGTTAAAATGGCCACAGATGTCAGTTTGTGTATATGCAACCACAGTGTAAAGAGAAACCAGACAGCAGGAATCAGGGCCTGAATAGATTTTCAATGTTCAGCTCAAATTACCAACCCCAAGGCTGTATACACGGCATGCTGGTGACTTCTTCCCTCTTGCTTCTGAGAAAGGCACACCTCACATAGAGCACACAGTGATATCAAATTATTATTTCTATTAATCCAAACTTTCTTTCTCTCTGGGGGTCTTCTCAGAGACCAGACTTTTTTGTGACCAACACAAAATAGGTAAGTGGTTTACTTGGTTTCGTGTTTAATTGTATGTTTGTCTTGACTTCTCTAGGTCGCCGTGAAGATAATAGACAAAACTCAATTGAACCCCACTAGTCTACAGAAGGTAAGACCTTACTTTAATCAATCCACCCCTTCTCTTTCTTTCTCTCTTTCCATCCTTCTTTTCCATAATAATGTGACAAAAGTTTCAAGCTAGACTCTTGAGTCTATACAACCTTATTTTTGTATTTCAATATAGTTTTGAGTTGAACTTTACTTATAGTGTTGGAGTGTGTCAACTTAATCCCCAGAACTATTTCTCAAGTCACAAAACATGGTTTAGGTATGTCACTGGATTAATGCTGATTGTCTAATGCTGATTTCCTTTGACTATAACACCAGGAACTTTGCCTGGCTTTTTGACACATTTTAGGATATTGCAAATGGGGACCCAGTGCAATTCAGTTAGACTGAATATTAGTTGTTTCTGAGTCTGATCAGGTTATTTTAGGGTTTGGTTGACTTGCTGTCTTTGTGCCAGATTATTCCTTACTGGGTCATTTTTAGGGAGGGCTAAAGTCCTGTTATGACATTAATTGGATTAGTGCACAGTGCCCATGATGCAGTTGGTGCTTAACATGTCAGTGAAACACATAAATACAGATTACTTGAATTATAGGTAGTGCACAGTGCCCGTGATGAAAGTGGTGGCACACACACACACACAGATTCCTGGAATTATAGATAGGGCACAGCTCGCAATGATGTCGGTGACACACACAGATGTATTTAATTATAGATTTATTTTGCAGTGTCCGTGATACAGCTGGTGATGACAGTTCTTCTCAGTTGCTTTGGTACCTATAATTTCTCAGATCACAATTGAAATTATCTGTCATCTCTGAAGTACTTCAGTCAACCTCCACATCATCTATTCTAGTCATCATAAAAGCAATTTCTAATTATTTTAAACAAATTGCCAATGCTCTAGTTAGTACATTCATGCAAATGGTAATGTATCCTTCATTTGTCTGCAGTTTGTTTTCTACATTATCAATTGCTTATGTTATGGTGATAAAATATTTATTATATTGGTTCTCTGTTAAATTGTCTTACCACCACAAACATCTAGAACATATATTTTGCAACAGAAGTCACTACATGCACAATCGCAACATCCATCCCTCAACAAAACAACCAAGGAGCCTAAAGTGGTAGTATAGTAGAATAGTGCCCATGTCCATGATGCAGCTGGTGATTATTTGCAATGTGCAGGCAGTTTTGACATTAGTAAACGCATTCATTTATGTAACAAACTTCACTGATCTATACTGAAAGTATCCATTTAATATTGTTGTTCTGTTAGCTAGCCGGCATTTCATCCATAAAGAAAACCCTTTGAAAGTAGCTGATTTATATGCCAGAATTCCGCACTGCTAACCCGGCCTTATCGGTTTTAAAAGCGAATTTGCTTCAAAATAACAGTAGGCTATAGGGTACCCCAAAAAAGAATTTGTGAATATCCTATTGAAAGGTTGTCCAGAAAGTGATGCCTACAGCAATGAAAATCAAATCTGTGTTGTTTTTCTAGGCTAAACCATTGTGACTTTGTGTAGTCCAGAGCCATAGTCCACACAGCAACAATTGTAGCTAATAACCTTCAAGCTACACCTACTGAAATAAGCCATCCATAGCTAGCCAGTCTTTCATCAGTGAAATAGTCTTGGATGTTCTGTATGACACTGACATATATAATATTGTTCATGTCTTATGCCTGTTTTCGGCTCGTTATCAATATTGTTTTGGCTCGCTAGAACTATCTTAGTGCAGCTCAGACAACTCAAGAAGGCTAAGTCCAAAGTAAAGAGAGCAAGCCAAACTGGTGGCGAATAATCTTTTGAAAATTTCGAAATGCTTATCCATACCACTTCAATTGTGGCACTGCACTTAGTTGGATTATAAAAAGGACGTCTACAAATTATTAATTTGGCAAAGTGCCCGGTTCTTTAGATGATCTTTGGAAACTAATCCCATTCTAATTTGTACACACACAGAGAGAGATTCCTGTCATTAGAGAGATGTACTTGCACACAATATCAAATCGTAGTTTTAGGTTATGTTGTTATGGATTGCTTATGTCTTTATTTAGTTGGATGAGAATTACTTTTGTGGATGAAACAACGTGGTAGTAATGTATACTTTCGTTTGTTTTTACCTGTGGTATCCATTGTTAGTTTATGAAAAGGGTGTATAAATTTGACACCGCTATCAAAACAGTGACATGAGCTACACACTAAAAAGTATGAGATCAAAACAACGGAAAAGTTTGTTCAGGATACTCAAAATAAGAGCTTGAAATTTGAGATGCCAAAGTCCATTTTTGACGTAGAAACACAAACTGAGATCCTCATAAATGGCTTTGGCAGGGCGTTTCATCTGGTGAACGTTGGGAATGAGAAGTCCATCATTAGAATACCACTATTATAGGTTGTCAGGAAAATGTTCCTAGCAACACAAACAAATATCAATATTTGGGGGGATAACACAGTGCACATGCTAGCAGATAAATCACCCAAAGCATGAATACAGAAGTTTACGTGCTTAAACCGCCGATTTTACACGTGTGTTTTTAAAGGAGTTGTTACCTTATGGATGAGAAAAAAGCATAACAGAAATTGCTGTATATCATAGATTTCATTCAGTAACAGTAGCTGAAAATCCTTCCAATCAGCCTTTCAGCAATCCAAGCGTCTATGTGCTGTCACTTGGTGAGAGAGGGAAAATTTACTTTTGCCTTGTCAGCAATAGTGAGTGTATATAAATGACAGCTTAAGGAAAAAGCTGGGTGGATGCAACACCACCTATTAGCATTATTACTAAAGGTTATCTAGTATGGCTTTTTTCTGTCATGGTGGTTGCATCGCGCACATCGCACTTGGTAGCTCTCTTCCCCGTTTGTTTATGATTTCTGGGTTATCATTAAGAGTGTGGACAACGTAATTAACGTCACCCTAGGTAGCCACAGGGTCCAATTTCAGCTTGGCACTGGGTATCTTACATTTACATTTTAGTCATTTTAGCAGACGCTCCTATCCGGAGCGACTTACAGTAAGTACAGGGACATTCCCCTGAGGCAAGTAGGGTGAAGTGCCTTGCCCAAGGACACAACGTCATTTGGCTTGGCCGGGAATCAAAACAACAACCTTTTGATTAATAGCCCGACTCCCGAACCGCTCAGCCGTCTGACCCCTTGAACTTGTTCAACTTACAAAGTACAAAGGAATATTATTAACCCTAAAACCTTTGCTCAGCATTGGTATCGCTTGTCGCTGTCATTAGAGAGATCACCATGTGCTGATTGTAATCCTGTTAGGAGACGGAATTGATTCACTTCAAAGCTTGGATGTAGATTTAGGAATGTAGACTGTGAGTGAATACAAACCTGTAATTTCTAACTAGATTAATAGATGTGATGGTAAAAGACACACTGATAAATACCAAACCACCATTTAAATATAGTAAAATCTACATTTAGATGCAAGAATTTACAAGGTTCTGTCCTCACCATTGGACAAAATAATCCATCAATCATTGTTTTGCGCTGCTGCTAGGGTCAGCCGTGCTATTGTATAACAGTGGATCAATAGTAATCGTTTCAGAGCTGGCATTAGCCCCATTTGTTTGGTAAAGGTGAGGGGCACTGCATGTTTGAACTGGGCCCACCTTTCCCCAGCAAATGTACACCTCTGGTGCACATCAATAGGCAAAAGATGCCTCCTTCCCCCCTCTATCCCCTTAGTACTGATACGATGAACTTCACTATGAAAGCGGAACCCAAGAAAGGCGTCCGGCATATCGATGGGTTAGCTTGTCCTATGTGTTTACAAAGCAGATGATGGAAGAAGACACCAAAACGAAACAAAAGCAGACAGATAGGATATGGGCAGAGCTCCACTTGGATCGTAAGCTTAGGGCCCCTTTCCCTGCCAGCCGCTGTGTTTTCTATGTGGTCGGAAAAGCTAAAAGAGGCCTCTGTCTGCAAGTCAATTACTTGACCATGCCTTGTACCTCGGAAGGAATTCCGCCTGTTTTCTGATTAATGATAGGAGAGAGCTTCCTACATGACTCTTAACAAAGACACACCATCTCTGTTGGCCCTTTGCGGATGAAAGGTGAACCAATAGGCGATTGGGCATTTGAATTTTCTATTTGTCTATTTGGAGTCTGACTTGTAAGTCCCTTAAATCATCCACAAATCACTTTTTTCACGTGGTATTTTGACAGTAATGAGTAGTTGAGGGAGGCTGAACTGACATTGTGTTATAAACCATTTGTTCTAGTACCTAATCAAATGTAAGTCTTTACTCTCAGCTAGTACTTGCAGACAGTTTCTTCTAATCCATAAAATTCCATGAGGGTTATGAAAAGGCACGCACAAGACATTCATTTGATTAGGGACTACAACAAATGGTTTTATATATATATATATATATACACACACACACACACACACACATGAACCCTTTCCTGACAAGCTAGTGATAAATGGAATCATGATGCATTGGAAGCCACCCTTCTTCCCATTTATGCCTTACAAATGTATCCCTTAACCTCACACAAGACACCTTAAAGCGTCTCCCTACTGAAGTTTTCACTCAAAGCCAAGCAAGATTCACACATGTTCAAACACGGATGTCTTGACCCAGCCCTGGCCTTAGTGAACCAGAAGACCAGACACAGATGAGCACAGACTTGCAAACAGGCCAGCTTGACAGACGTGTTGAACTTTAAACCCAAAACGATAGCTGGTATCGTTACGACACAGTAGCAGGCACATTTTTCTTTTGGGAGTTGCAAATAATGTTTACAAATATGTACAATTCTATATTGGTTGAATGAAAAGTATTGATACTGTATGCTTAATAGACAGCCCATTTGCAAGACACAGGCTTTAATCAACTCCTATAAAGTTCATACCCTCCACAAATCTTTCTGTCGTATCATAAGTTTGACTTTGTGACACATTATGCTATGTCAGACATTAAGAAATTAACAGTCAAGCTGAATTCCTAGATCACAACCATGGCACCTTCTGGAAGCAGTTAACATGCCTCACTTTTGTCCAACAGGGGAAAGTGTTTCACCGTGTACGTCATTGTCTTTTGTCCGTCTTTGTGTGCGCACAAGCAACTGTTTCTTGTCTTCTCAAATAAAATGTGAGTCCCTGCTGAGGTAGAGTGTATGACATGGGGTGGACCAGATGTGTGTGTGTGTACATGCATGTGTGTTTTTCTGTAGGGGGAGCGCACGGGGTAAGGGTGTGTGTGCTTTTGTGTGTGTGTTTGTGAACATTTTTGTGTTTGCAAGACAGCTGGTTTGTGAACCCTTTTCAGAGGAAGCCATCAAGTCAGATAGATGGACCCACCCCACATCCAGAACACCATCAAATAATTCCATCTCAAGGAGTCTTAAACTTGTCAGCATGAGTTTGGATACCGTTGTGGTGTTTAGAAATATTTGACTAAAAATAGCCTCCCCCGGTTGTCAGATGGAGGACTCGGTGCGCAGGAATGCATTACAAATCACATATTTGATGGGGGAGAAAAAATAAGGATCTTCCCATAACAAGATTCTGTGAAAAGAATGATCTGCCTGTGTAAAAGATAATTTGATGTAACGGAAGCCTATGATTTGAGCATGCGCCAAATGTATGTGGGACAGTGTTAATTCAATCTGTAGTTTAGCATGTTTTTTTTCTCTTTTAACTGAGGTGAACCGTAGAAAGGCCTATACCCTGACAATGCTTGAACTTATAGTCAAGAAGAGCCTATTCTGTCACCCCTCTGTGAACACCATACTGAGTCACCGAACATCATTCATTCAAAATATAACTAACTTGCTGAATACTCCAAAAGCTGCAAATATAAGTAAAATTCAATACATATGTACCTCTCTTCTTCCTCTGCTCTGTGTTCTTGTGCTTTGTGTCTGGTCTTACATGACTCTTGATCTCCCTCCCCCCCCCCTGCCCTCCCTCCCAAAAAGAGAAGCCCCCCAAAAATGTGGAGCGCTTGAGGACAGGGGGAGCCAGGGGAACAAAGGGTTGCCGGGATAGCGCTGGAATGTGATGAACCGATCTGTCACCCTGTATTGTTTTGTTTTTTTTGCCTTTGGTGGGTGGTAGGGACGAAGCCCCCTTGTCCCCTCCCTCCTCCTCGCGTACCTTCCCCCTCGCACTCACTCTACCATTTAGCATTTTGCCTCTCTCTTTCTCTTTTCCTCTCTTTTCCTCCCCTCTCCATCTCTTTAGTTTCGCATCTTGCATTCTAAGCAGGTAGGTGACCTTCCACTGCCCTCCGTTCTCCACACGCCATTGTGTGTGTGTGTGTGTGTGTGTGTGGTGCGTGTGTGTGTAAAACGTCATTGTTGTAGTCCACGCTCTTCAAACGAGTCAAGATATGCTTTTCCCATCTCTGTTTATCATTATGGATGGTGTGTGTGTGTGTGCGTGCGCGCGCGCGCACGTGAGAGAGAGGCACCACGTTTATGTTTCACCAGTATGACAAGGATCTGTTCACCAAGCACTGATCAAACACAATGCACATCACTTTGTGGCTAACGTCACTGTTCCTTTCAACCCACTCATCTGTTCCTTTTTTTTAGCACCGTCTCTTCTCGTGAGTGTGTTTGATTTAGTCATTACTATTATTTTAACTGATTTGTCAAAGTGATGCACTTAGGTGATCCGGAAATGTCTACAATGAGGCAGATGTCAGAACAAGCTGACTCACTGTGTCATTCTTATAAAGACTTTGTTTTTTCGGCACTGCGCGGACCGCTTTCGGATAAAAACATTTAAAATGCAAAGTGAATTAAAGGTAAAGTAAGACTTTGCAGTGTCAAGATGTTAGGCATTGAAAGTAGAAAGGGGTTGCCTAGAGGGCTTCCAACTGTCTTGAGTTCAACAGAAAAATGAAGAAATTGAAGGACAGAGCCTTCATGTAGAATATGGACGCAGACAGAATGCTGTATTTTCCTTTGTAAAACTCTACTAAGTTCTACTAATGTGAAAAAGCAGTAGGCTTATATATTTGGTTAAATATTTTCTAACCATGTAGAAAAAAACATGTTTACTTAAACCTTAAGCTTTAGGTATTTTAACACTAAACTATGGTTAGTGGTATTAGTGAGTCTATCAAATGTTGGAATGGTTTGAGCCACGTGGCACACCTTTTTCAAACCACAGAGGAAACCAGCACCCCCCGGCGCTGTCTAACATTGTTTTAGCCGCTCTCCCCACAGTCTCCATGTTAATTATGAGGTGTGTGTCTCTCTGTGTGTGTGTGTGTGTGTGTGTGTGTGTGTGTAACGGAGTGCTATTGCATCTCCTGTGCCAGCGCCGTTGGGAGTCGTGGCGACGTGTGCGCCCGTCACTCCACATCAGCCAGGCAGCCATCAGGATTTGAGACCGAGGAGGAGGGGGCGGGGGTGCGGGTGAAGGGGTGGAGGCAGGGGTAGTGGCTGGCTGCAGTTTTGCTGCAGTTCATTGAGAAGTGTGGGTGTGGGCATGTGCACATGCACGCGTAGGTGCCAGATAAGTGCGTTTGCTGATGTTCAGCTACAAGTGGAGTGTGTCCGTGTGAGACGCCGAATGACGATTAATAAACGAACACAGTCTACGCAGGAATGCGTGGCTACGCCAGGGAGACAAATACAATTTTTTTCTGCTCCCCCCCCCTCTATCTAGCTGTTGACAACATGTCTGGTGCCCCTTGTGGAAGCGTTCATGTGCACAGTATTCCTGCCTGCATATTGAATGGGGAACACGCATTGAATATTTGGGTTGACTGCACTCATACACGTGGGAAAAAAGAGATTGACTTTGCATACCCAACTTCGGGAACCAACCAATCTTGTTTGAGATGCTATGGAAATAAATCAACTAGGCTCCTCCTGGCTAAGGGGGTTCTCCTGTATCCAAGGGCGGAGCTATTTATAGCTCTGATTGTTAGCAGTGACTAAATATAGCACTGTGTTACCCCGCCCCCCTTAGGCATTTGACGCATCACATCCTGTGTGTGTGTCATCAGAGTTTCCCCTTTGTGTCTGGGTAGGGGGTCTCCAAATGAGAATTTTCATCCTTCTATCCTTCTCTTGCTATATCAAAAAAATACAAGAACAGGATCAGATGACGATAACAACAGGTTTATTTAAATGCCGTGGACACATTGGAGTTTACATGCTGCTTTCAAGTTATTGCACTTGCGCACGCCCCCCTTTAGAGGCCATAGAACGTCATCTATGGCCTGTCTCCTATCGACTAAATCAGATAACACTGATGGTCTGGTTTTAACAAAATAAGCAAATTCCTTTGACTTTGAGACTAGACTGTACTCCTGTTGATTGTAATCCCGAATGACTACTCCCACTCTTTTTATTGTTCCACAAATCAAAGCCCTTAAAGACATGTTTTGGCCAGCCTGTGATAAAATGTCCGTCATATTGAACGGACATATTATTATATTGAACGGACATAATGAACCTTCATATTCGGTTCTGTTGGAGAAAGGTGTATATATATATATATATTTATATATAGAAAAAAAATATATATATATATATATACATATATCTTCACCTTGAAGGACCTTTGGGAAGAATTATCACTGGTGGAGCCAGAAGATGGGGGGGGGGGGGGGAGTGACAGGGAGGTGTAAATGCGATGTTTTTGAGCTGCAAGACAGCTTCACCATCTGGAAGCTGGTGCAGGGAGAGGGGAGGGGAGACACTTGACACGTGTCAGAGGCTCTCACAGTTTGAGTGACGCTGCCTAATCACCCGGGTAACGGCGCTACCAAGGAGACATCGGGGCCATCACTCAAGCATTATGGAAATGTTATCAAGAGCCAACCATACACACACACCGACACACACATACTACTCTCACACACAAACACACACCAACACACACATACTACTTTCACACACAAGCACAGACACAAAATATTCACAAAATGCATAAAACAAAAAACACTCTCCAGCTAGTGATCTGTCTCTGGTGACAAAATCACTGCACACTTGAGCAATCAAAGATGAAGAGGCTAAATATTGCCATTTAACGTTGCTTTAACAAGCATGCCAATAATACCTTGGGATAACTGAGGGGAATATTGGGTTCTAGCTACTGGAAAACCCATTTATTTAAACTTATAATGGTTGTCAAATTAGTGGCTTGCCTACCTCAGCTCATTTTCTGGACTTTGATTATGTGATGTCAAGAATGGGAGGAGTTCTTCCTAATTGTGTTACATGTTGTAATTAATCCTGGGCTGGAAGAAAGTCTGTTAAGCAAGTTCCGAAATAAAGTCAATGTGACTTTGACAGAATTGCAAAGTAGATGACAATTGACATTACACTTTACATTGTAGGGGACATTGTAATTGGTTTTAAAAAGGTGCTTGAAATTTTCAGCAACTTTGGATGGTACAAGTGAGACTTAAACTCTGTTGTTGTTTACGAGTCTACTTGTTTTGTGGTAGACATGCTATGATCAGATGCTGGCATATTCAGTCACTCAGACTGACACAATTATTCTGCTAAACAGCCAGATACTGTCCTCTCTTTTATCCTTTGGTGTTCTACAGCATGACATATCTCTAGAATGTCACACGATGTCACCCAATTTTCTATTTTCAATTTGATTTATTAATCCCTTTTGCATGTTTCAGAATCATTTAACTTGTCTGAGAGCAAGAAAGCCATCAGTAAAAAGTGTTAAATTTACATTGAGATAAAATCTTCTCTTTTCCTTTTTCTTTCACAGCTCTTTCGCGAAGTAAGGATTATGAAGATCTTGAATCACCCCAACATAGGTAAGCTTTTATTCATTAGGTTCATCCCTTGGCAGAAATGGAGCCTGGTTACGTAGAGTTAACAGTTCATTTATTTAGGTAGGTGATATCACACTCCCACATTGCCAACGATGTGATTAACACATTGCAGTACTGCATCTATTGTTATCTGTCTGACAACCAAAACATTTTACGTCCGTGTAAAATGAGACTGCATTCAAAACCTGAGAATTGGTGACGGGCCATCGCCTGCTTAGTCGACAGCTTTCACCCACAATTTTTTAGTGTGCCTAGTCTGCTACGGTCGATATGATGAGAGGCACTTCCGGTAGTCAGTACACAACAAGTTGATGGAAAGCTTCACTCTGGGATTGAAATAGCATCGTTGGGCCATGAGGGATGGTGGAGGAAGCGGAGGTGGAGGTTGTGATAATTTTTTCCTGGAGGTCCGCCCTGTTTGACTTTGAGATGCTCCTGTGTTGGTCCATTCCTCAGAGTGAGCCAGTCCAAATTACACCCATCAAACATGGTTTCCATTTAACGCTGTCTGATGGAGTCATTGGGACCTTAGAGATGAGTTATTGTACACATACAGACAGATTCACACTCAGAGATGCACGAATATTTATTTGCAGCTTGTATGCTGCAAATATTATGGGATCCTTTCTAGGAATAGTTATTGTGGGTAGTTTTGTATCAAATTATTTTGACTAAGAGATTAAATTATGAAAGATCAATTAGTCATCATCTACTGTCTGTCTTGCTGCAGTTACTATGCTGGGTATTCATTTTAGAACACCTTATGTAGTGTGACAGAAGTTCAGTTAAATAAACTATAGTATTTACAGTAAAATACCATAAAATGATGCAAACTAACAAAAATGCAACACCGCTGATCCCAAAAAAAGTTCGGAAACGTTATTTTGGTTGATTATTCCTCCCGATTATTTTATATAATTGGAAAGCCTGATTAGTCACCTTACAACTAGGTACAACTTGGATTTGTGGATTGAGCATTCGTGGAATGAGCAACACAGCTAACCGTGTGGCTGTGCCAAAATCCCCTGCAATATTCTTCTGTTGGTGTTCACTCTCGTTTTGAGTTGCTTGGTGGATTGGATAATTGCACTCTCCCACAGTAATAAGGAAAAAACAACACATAATGGGCATTTTTACACTTGATTCATTTTACACTGTCAGGGACCTCAGAAGCCTGTGGACGATCCATACACAGCCACAACAGCTTGGCACCTCCTCCTCATGCTGGTCACCAGCCTGGTCACACACTGCTGTGGGATGGCATCCCATTCCTCAACCAGGATTTGTTGCAAGTCAGTCAACATGTTTGCGTTGGTCACTTTGGCACGTACAGCCCGCCCAAGCTGATCCCACTTAAGCTCAAAACGAGAGTGAAGACCAACAGAAGAATATTGCAGGGGATTTTGGCCCAAAAATTTGGCCCGCTACCCACACGCTTAGCTGTGTTGCTCATTCTACGAATGGACGATCCTTACAAGTTGTACCTCGTTGTAAAGGAGACTAATCAAGCTTTCCAACGATATAACATACAATGACAATTGGTATTATTAAACGGGGGGAATAATCGACCGAAATAACATTTCCGAACTTTTTTTGAAAGGAGTACATGTAGCATAACGGTTATCAAAACCAGCTTGAGTGAATTTATGAGTCAGACAATGTCATTCAGTTTTCATCCTCAGTGGGAAAATAAGTTTGGCAACAACGTTGTTACATTAATTACCTTCTAATTAAATTGCAATACCTAATGTAAACATTTTACTTAGTGTACATAGGAATTTCCATATTATTAAATGGTAGGAAGTAGTATTTTGTATAAAGTGTATAGGTTGTCAGTTTTCCAAAAATTGATCAATTTATTGGTCGTTCCTGAATCCACACCCCATGCCCATGTTTGTTATTTGTTAGCACAAACCAGAACCACTGTTCTGGTCCACCTGTGGTAGAAGCTCTTCATCAGGTTTTTGTGGTTGGATCTCTAGTCCTTGTCCATTGCCACCTCTCAAGACTTTCCTTTTGTCTTTCTATATCTCTCTTTTTCTAAATATCTCTTTCTCTTCCTCTGTTCATAATAATGAAATGAGTGTGACAGGAAGGGTGTCATTCTTTGGCAGTTAGCGTGGAGTAAATCAGGAAACACATTGCCGCGCGTTAGCCTGTGTGTACGCGGTTGTGTGTGTTTCAGACGAGGCTTTATATTTGGACCTCTTAACCAATTTGTTCCCTGGATTTAATGCTGCAATGTTTGATTGTAGAATGAATGTTCTTGTGTCTTGTGACAGAGAGGTCATGCATAGAGAGGTCATGCGTAGTTCATAACAAATACAAACGAGCTGATCTTTTCTCACTAATCCCTAGTCATTAACAGTAGGATTTACTCACTAGACAAGACAGGTACCAACACCCCAAGCCTCCAAACTCTACACACACACACACACACACACGCATATTAACTTCCCAACTAATGTTTTCTCTGTCTCCTTTTTTCCGCAAGTTAAATTATTTGAAGTCATCGAAACAGAGAAGACACTCTATTTGATAATGGAGTACGCCAGTGGAGGTGAGCAGCATTGGTCCAGGTCCTCCTGACCTTGCCACAGCATCTTAGCCTGGCCTATACAGTATTCTTTTCATGGGTTAACAACCAACAGACATGAAGGCCACGGCGGCATATAACTCTGACTGGGGTCCGTGCGTGAGCGGGGGTCATTTATATTGTCTCTTCTTCAAATAGAACTTGAAAATGATGCTTCCCATGATCATTTACACTTTATTTACTGTAAAATGTAATCCTGGTGTCACATAGTTGGTCTAGCTTCAGGCAGGATCATGGACTCCTGATATGACTTTTTTGTTTGTGTATGTGTGTGTCCCAGGTGAAGTGTTTGACTACCTAGTTGCACATGGACGGATGAAGGAGAAGGAGGCGCGGGCCAAGTTTCGTCAGGTGAGCGTGTCTGTCAGACACACACAGAGAAACACACGGAGAAACACACGGAGAAACACACGGAGAAACACACGGAGAAACACACGGAGAAACACACGGAGAAACACACAGAGAAACACACAGAGAAACACACAGAGAAACACACAGAGAAACACACAGAGAAACACACAGAGAAACACACAGAGAAACACACAGAGAAACACACAGAGAAACACACAGAGAAACACACAGAGAAACACACAGAGGGACAGCAAAATCTGAAACTGGAGCAAGGTGCGGCCTGCCGTCCTTGTGCATCTCCCATGTTGTCGGCCGTGTTTGCTGACACGAATCTACCCCGATATGAGAGAATGCAGGGGTGAAAGAGAGAATGCGGGGAGGGGAGGATGGGGTTGCAAGGGGATCTAGGAGGTAAAGTAAGGTTGTTGCAATAGAGAGGTGGAAGATGGGAAGGGCTACAGTGGAGATGTAAGAGGGCGGGGACCAAGAGAAATGGCAAGGGAGGAGGGGAGGGTGGCACTGATGAAGGCAAAAGGGAGAGGAAGAGGGGATGGGCAGTGAGAGTGAGAGATGCTGGGCAGTAGAGGCCAGAACAGTCATGGAGCAGAGCAAGAGAGAGATTAGTGGGAGGGACAGAGGGAGGGAGTGAAAAAATGGACGGATGATTATTGGTGTTCAAGAGATGGAGGGAGCAGAGGGAGAGGGAGAAAGATGGAAAATGTGATAGAGAAGGAGGAAAGGGGGAGACAAAGCGTTATAGAGAGAGGGGAGAAGAGAGAAGATGGAAAGTGTGAGAGAGAGAGAGAAAAAGAGAGAGGGGGGAGGAAAGAGGTTGACAGGGTGATGGAGTGAGAGGGAGAGAGGAAGAGTACTGTAGCTCAGGAGTGCATTTCCCTGCTACAGGCACTACAGGAGATGGGTTTGTGCTCTGAATAAGGAGACAAGCTAATAGTCTCTCAGGGTGGGTGTGTGTGTGTGTGTGTGCGCGAGTGCGTGCGTGTGAGAGAGAGATAGTGAGATTGTGTGTGTTCTGACAGTTGGTGAGGATGTATTAACAACAACGTTGGTGTGTGTCTGTGTGTTAAGCCAAATGTATGAATGTTCCAGTAGACTGCAATTGTGTTTGTTTATTAACACTAATATTTGGACACTGTGTGTGTTCATGCATGTGTGTATGCAAGCCAGCAACAGAATGTGTTTTGTGTGTTTATAAAATTCCTGTACAGTCCAGTGCCAGAGAATGCCATTCATATATCTATTAGTCAGCACTGGTGCCAATGTCCTACTGAATCACTAAGTAGAAAGACAGGACATGGAAGTAGTTTATCACTTCCCAGTCTAGTACACACAAATCACAAGCCATGCTGCCCTCAAGTGGCTGCAGTTTGGAACTTAAGCCTCAACTCTTTACCTTGTAGGAATGAAAGCTCCTGCCACTGTTTTAATGTGACATGGCTGCGGTCTAAATCTCGTGTCTTTGTCATTCTTGTGACATTTCCCTATCTTCATCTTATTCATGATTATTAGCAGGGGTGGTTCTTGGGGCGGGGGGGGGGGGGGGGGGGCAGTGGGTGCCTTCGCCCCTTTCACAACAAGCTTTGACCTCCTTGTGGCCCCCCTAAATGTAGAGTATAAACATGTTTTTTTGCTTGATAATGAAGTGAAGAAAATCAAATGACAACAATAATGTTTAATGTAACTGGTCCGCTGAGAGTGCAATCCCAGCTTGCCCCCCCCCCCCCCCCCCCCCCAGTTGAAATGGTCCAGAACTTCCACTGAAGAATTTAGGTGGAGTTTATGTTTTGTATTTTCTTCTTAAATACATGGCAAAAGTGAATGAGAAACGCCAAATTCTAACGCTTACAGTAGGAGGGTTGGCTGAACACAAACAATGGAAAATTAATATTTATTTCACTATTGATTTGGTAGGGATGGGGCTCAGTCTGTGACCGGAAAATCAATGAGAGTGGATCTCTAAAATCAACATCAGTTGAAACTAGGAAGGAAGGATGCATTTTCATAGTGTTCGACGCGGGACTCTCATTCTTCATTCAATTATTCTTATCGCAGGACTCAAATGCAGCCTCCGTTGAGAGCATCGTTTTATTCACTGACTGGCTAATTAATTAGCTTGCGTTAGTGACTATCAAAAATTGTTGCGCTGCTTCGGGTTTCATTAGTGTGGCAGCTAACGTTGTGATAGTGATTAATGAGTCCCCGTTAGCAACATTAACAGACAGAAGGTAGTACCGCATTCCGATGCGGACAGGCAACTCTTTATTGAGTTTCTTGAACTCTGATAAAGAAAATAAATACTGTATTGATATTTCAAAATATCAGAATTGAAAAGTGGTTTTGGGCATATTTAGATGTTTAAGAATTGCCTCTTAAAATGTATGAAACTTATTCTCTTTGTCTCTCTCCATCAGATTGTCTCTGCAGTGCAATATTGCCATCAGAAGAGGATTGTTCACAGGGATCTTAAGGTGAGTGAAACACACACACACTGCCTCTCATCCTTCTCTTCCTTGCCCATCTCTCATCCACCCTCGCTCCTAAACAGGCAGAGAACCTGCTTCTGGACGCGGACATGAACATCAAGATCGCCGACTTCGGCTTCAGCAACGAGTTCACGCTGGGCAGCAAGCTGGACACCTTCTGCGGCTCTCCTCCCTACGCCGCCCCGGAGCTCTTCCAGGGGAAGAAGTACGACGGGCCCGAGGTGGACGTCTGGAGCCTGGGGGTCATCCTCTACACGCTGGTCAGCGGCTCACTGCCCTTTGACGGGCAGAACCTAAAGGTGCGTGTGAAAAAATGGGGTTTTCCAGTTGCCTTTTAAGTGTATAGTTTCTCAAGAAGTTATTTAATCTGCCTTGTTGTGTGCGTTTGTGTAGGAGCTGAGAGAGCGAGTCCTCAGGGGAAAGTATCGCATCCCTTTCTACATGTCTACAGACTGTGAAAACCTGCTCAAGAAATTGCTGGTGCTCAACCCAGGCAAACGTGGAAGTCTGGAGGTAGGACACAAACGCACACACTCTCAATGTGACTCACAGGGCTCATGTTTCAGGATTGACATCCATCTTAGAAAGTTGTTTTCTTCCATGAGAGTTTTCAACATTGGCAGGTTTAGGACATGTCCATGTAGGGGAGGACGGTATGAACTGTATAGAAATATACCGGTATGAATTTGGCCTATGATATAGATTTTGACTATACCATGTTACACCATAACCATGTTATACCAGACTATTATCCAATTTTAGTCCTGTCATTCTCTTGTCAGAGGGAGGTAAAATGTAAGGAAACAGACTTCTGGATCGAAACACCCCAGATTTGTGCTTGGGGTGGGGGAGATGGATGTTGTTTTTTGATTTGATGGTTTTGAGTGTGGGTGTGAGTCACGCTCATGTCTCATTTGACTACCTCGTCAGCAAATCATGAGAGACCGCTGGATGAATGTGGGCCACGAGGAGGAGGAGCTTAAACCCTACACGGAGCCTGAGGTGGACATCAGTGACATCAAACGGATAGGTCAGTGACTGAACACATGCACAAACACAAAGGCCCCACAAGGTCAAATATAGTCAAGTTTCTTTAATATATTTGTTATGCCATTTGGTCCAACAAGAGCACATACACACCGAAAATGGCATGCTTGCTGAAGATAGTGTTACCTCCATTTACATGACATTTATTAATTTAGAAGATGCTTTTATCCAAAGTGACTTCCAAGAGAGAGCTTTACAAAGTTTATAGGTCACTGATAATAACAACAAGATAGCCCCAAATCATTGCAGGTAGCCAAAACAAGAAGCACACCCTGTGAACAACCAAAAAAATAAGTGCCAAAGGGAAGAACCATAAGAGCATGTAGTTAAGCAAATTACAATTAAACAACATGAATCGCTAAGTGTAAGTGTACCTGTAGAAAAGCAAGCAACAGTAAAATAAAAAAATACAAAAGTATAAGATTAACTAAAATAGAATACTTCGCAGCGAATACAACAGTTTAAATCAGTTACCACCAACCAACAAGAGCAACAAGTCTCTAAGCAAGAGTCATTGTGATCCTTGAGGAAACGAGCATTGGGTTCAGCAAACCATTCCTAAGTACCGTTGTACTCCCAGAACCCCAGTGCGTCTTGAGCCTTCTCTTGAAGGTGGAGAGACAGTCTGTGTCTCTGATGGAGGTGGGGAGTTGATTCCACCACTGGGTGGCCAGGCAGGAGAAGAGCTTGTGTTGGGACCGGGCGGTCTTGAGTGGTGGGACCACCAGGCGGTTGTCTGAAGAAGACCGTAGGTGGCGGGTGGGGGTGTAAGGCTGCAGGAGAGACTTGATGTGGTCGGGTGCAGTCCCGTTCACTGCTCGGAAGGTCAGTACCAGGGTCTTGAATCTGATGCGGGCCGTGATGGGTAACCAGTGGAGGGAGATGAGGAGCGGGGTAACGTGGGAGCCGTCTGGGTAGATTGTAGACCAGGCGGGCCGCTGCGTTCTGAATCCACTGAAGAGGGCGGGTTGCGCATGCTGGGAGACCGGCGAGCAGCGAGTTGCAGTAGTCCAACTTGGAGAGGACAAGTGCTTGGACAAGCAGCTGGGTGGAGTGCTCAGACAGGTATCTCCTGATCTTCCGGATGTTGTAGAGGGTGAATCTACACGACCGGGAGACCGCCGCAATGTGGGCTGTGAGGGAGAGCTCGTCATCCATGGTAACCCAAAGGTACCTGGCAGAGGATGAAGGGGTCACCGTCGCAGATCCCAGGGTGATTGAGAGGTCGTGGGAGATGGAGGGTTTGGCCGGGATGATGAGAAGTTCTGTTTTGGCGAGGTTCAGCTGGAGGTGGTGCTCGGTTATCCAAGCGGAGATGTCTGCGATGCAGGCCTCAATCCTAGCTGAGATCCCCGGATCGGTCGGGGGGAAGCATAGTGATGAGTGAGCGCAATGTGGCTTCGTCACTCACACATTGCCCACCCCCACTTTCCTCTCTCCCCCACCTCAGAACTGATGGTCACCATGGGCTTCTCCAAAGACGAGATCTCTGAGGCGTTGGTGGGACAGAAGTACGATGAGGTTATGGCCACGTACCTCCTGCTGGGAAGGAAACCTGTAGAGGTAGGTCCCAGAAAGAGCTGGGTCGAAGTTTAAATGCTCTTCTCACAAACTGTGTTGTTGGTCAGATTTGTCATTGGTTATCTTAAGAAGCGACCTACTGAGGTGTGACTGTGTAGTGGGGGCAAAAACCAGGTGAGCAGAAATGGTTTTGATTAAATTAACGGAATTTATAGTATACCTGGAAAAATACATTCCCTCCATGCTTCAGACATGAATATAAAGTGTTTTTGTTCCAACAAAAACTCCAACCTTTCTCCCTCTACTGTACCTCTCATCCCTGACAGTTTGAGGGCAGCGAGTCCCTGTCCAACAGTAACCTGTGTCAAAGGTCACGACCAAGCAGTGACCTCAACAACAGCTCGAGCCAGTCACCCGCCCACTCCAAGGTCACCCGCAGCATATCTGCCAATCAGAAACAGCGGCGCTTCAGCGACCATGGTAAGTGCAGAATGCCCATCATGGCCACAGAAATGTGGTCTAATCAACACCCTAGGGTTGTCACTGTTCTGAAAATGTCAGAATTCTAGTTCTAATATTGATACTGATATTTTTCCCGCTTCAGTTGCACCCTCTATCCCCCCAACGGTGTCCTACACCAAGCGGATGCAGGCCAACAGTGTGGAAAGCGACAAGAAGGAGGACTGGGACGCCACACGTAAACTGGGCACCACTGGCTCTAAGGGTGACATGCCTGCCTCGCCTCTGGTGGCACAGGAGACAAGGAAGAAGTCCTCCACAGCCTCAGGGGTAAGAGGGCGGCGCAGAAGGGCTGTGGGGTCAGTAAGGGGTGTTTGAGATTCTGACGTGAGGACTCATTGTGGGGTCAAAGAGTCAACCAACCATCCATTGTGTACATCCTGTTGTTTTTTATTCCGGTCTAGCTAGATCCGGTGTGGTGTACAATTTTTTTTAAACGTCAGTAGTTGCTGCAACAGCATGTGAAAAAACAACAACGTTTGCTTGACCAAAAAGAACGTTAATCGCGCCGTAAAAAAATTGACGCTGTTAAAATGGGTTTGCATTAACTCCGTTAATAACGCGTTAAACTGACGGCACTAATATTTACATAAAATGGCTCTCACATGAATAAACCAACTGTTGGAGATTTGAAAGTGTGTGTCTTGTGTCCATGTGTGTCGGTGTCCCATAGAACAGCGGTGCTATGACGCGAAGGAACACGTACGTGTGTGAGCGCACCAGCACCGACCGCTACTCGGCCATCCCCAACGGCAAGGACAGCAGGTGAGCCAGACCGACACTGGACAAAAACGAACGTGAAAGCTGTTGACGTGGATGAAGGCAAAGGTCGTCACTGCCGTTTTTAAAAACAAATGTTTTTACGTAATCATCACTGAATGACGTCACATTCTCTTCTGACGTCATATTCTCTCACCGTCTCCTGTAATTCCCTCCCTTCTTTTCTCTTATTTTCGGTCTTTCCATTTCCTCTCTCTCTGTCTCCCTCAGTCTGACGGAGGTGTCAGCTGCAGCTGGAGGCTCCTCACCATCGTCCGGGGCGACTTCGGCTGCCACCTCAGCACGACCCCGCCATGTCAAGTCCATGTCAGCCTCAGGCCACCCCATCAAGTCTCCACTGCCCCCTATAGACGACAACGCAGAGTACAAAAGGTCGGGCCTGTGGCTGGAGCTGTCTGTGGCTTCGCCGTTGTATCGCCGAATGTATTTTATCGATGTATTTTAGTTTGATCGCATGTAGTAGATGGGTTTTTATAAAGAACAAGGGTTTTCTTTTCTGCTTTTACTGTTGTCATATCATATCTTCGGTCACTTGTCCTTTATCTCCACCTTCTTTCCCATGTTTCTCTCTCTTTTACTGACCCTCTTACCCCATTTCCCTTTTTAGTTTGAGTTCCCTACATTTTTTCACCTTTCACCTCCCTCTTCCATCCTCCCAGCCCCCAACCTTCCTCTTCCATCTCTTCGTGACACTGCTTAACAAAAACAATCTTGATTCAAAAATGCCGTACGCGCTCCATAAGCTCACCGTCCCGCCCCCCCGCCCCTTTCTCTGTGTGGTTCCAGCACTACCCAGCGGCCCCCCACCGCCTCGCCCTCGGCGCACAGCATCAGCAGCAGCAGCAGTGCCACGCCCGACCGCACGCGCTTCCCCCGCGGCAGCTCCAGCCGCTCCACCTTCCACGGCGCCCAGCTCCGCGACCGCCGCTCGGCCACCTACAACGGGCCGCCGGCGTCGCCCACGCTGTCACACGACACCGGGGCCCTGGCGCAGGCACGCAGGGGCACGTCCACAGGCATCATCAGCAAGATCACCTCCAAGTTTGTTCGCAGGTCAGTCGATAACAAGTCAGTTGAAGCCCTTTGTGGCGGTCCATGTGTGATGAAAGTTGGTGAGGGGATTACACTTTTTAGACAGTAAAAGTAGAAGGACACGGATCAAGCTTGAGGGCCAATCAGAGTGAAGAGACTGTGACGCAAAGAGGGCAAGCCAAGCTTCATTATTTGATGTCGAAATGCTTATCCAAACAACGCCAATCCCGGCACTGCACTCCTTTGGGTTATAGAGGTCGTATGCAGAATATGAACTTTGCTTTGATCCAACACACCTGATTAATTAATGGGTTGTTATCAAGCTCTGTGGAAGCCTGATAACGACCATTCATTTGAAACAGCTGTGTTGGAGCAGGGAAACATCTAAGACATTAGTGTTATAGACCAGGAATTTGCTTCTTGGCATCGTGGATGTGGAGAATGTTGCTGTGTGGTTTCAATAGGTTGTTGATAATACAGTTTAGTTGATTTCATTTGAACCTTTCACATGTTGTTTGATTACAGTGCAATAAAGGTCAGCTTTGGCAAGATACTGACCTCTATTTCACCCTGCAAGATATGCCACTATCACTATCTCCCCCTTCTTATCTGTTCATAACTCTTCTCTCACAGTCCTTTTCATGTAAAAACACCCTACCCACTTTTTCTCTTTTCTTCTTTTGTTTTTTATTTTAGAACAATGTCTTTCAGGGCTTACCAGAGGTAGGAGTGGTTACCATGGTTATAACCCTAAACAGCACCATCCCCAATTCTCCTGCTTTCCCTAACAACCTTTAGATGCCTACCTCCCCCTAAAAGTACAGGCTACCCCTCACACCCTCGGGTACAGAGCCCCCTGCTGTGTGTGGCTACCGTGAAACCCAATGACAGAACCACACTTTGCTACCGGCTTTCCCCTACTCACTATTGGCCCTTGCACTTCTAACAACCTTGACGACACTGCGGTGCCTGCAATCACCTGTCCTGTCTTACCTGCTCTTGTCTTGTCCTTGGTTTGAGTTTGTAGATCTCTTTTAGCCCAATGTCTACTCTCTAGCATCCTACCTCACACATCCCTCGTTCTGTGTATGTGTGCTCAAACACTCAACTCATGCATCTTCTTTTGTCAGCCTGTTGAACACTGAACTTTTGTGATTGATTTTCCAAGGGCCCCGAGTGAAGGAGAGGCCAGTGGCCGGACAGACACCCCAAGGTGAGGTATAGCCGCCAGCGAAAATCCCCCACACTCCAAAATGTTCCCTTTTCCATCTCCATGTCTTGTTTCATTCTGTGTAAAACAAACGTCCATGACTTCCCAGTTTGTCAAAAGGAATCTGAACCCATGCCTGTTTCTATGTCTGACACCTGCAAATAAGTGGAAGGTACTAGTTCACTTGACAGAACTTCTAGCATGTGTTGTGTTTTGAAGAAAGCATGAATGAATCTATAGCTATGAATACTTAGTCTTAAGTTTCTTAGAGACTTCATTGAATCGCGGTTTAAAAGAAAGACCTTCCCGACCTATGTTTGTTTGTGTTTGTAGGGTGTAAATACTGTTTTCATCTGCAGGAGTTGTGGCGTGTGAGGTTGTGTTGTTGTTTTGTGCATGTTGTCAAGTTGAGTTATATGATAAAGTGGGGGCTATTTATCTTTATTTTACCAATGTTTAATCCTACTATACTATCTCTGTGTACCTGGAATACTCTGTTAACAAAACAGCATTTTCCTTTGTGGCCTTCCCTTGGCCCAGGCCAACTTATTTTAGAGGTTTTTGGACAGTACCAAATCAGGCTCTGACCAAAGGTTAAAAGTAACACGCCCGTTGGGCTTGACATTGTCATGTCCTTATCTCATCTCCACAGGAGCGCATCCGGGGAACCCAGGGAAGATGGCCGGGACTCGAAGCCGCGCTCGCTTCGTTTCACCTGGAGCATGAAGACCACGTCGTCCATGGAGCCCGGCGACATGATGAGGGAGATCCGCAAGGTCCTGGACGCCAACAACTGCGACTACGAGCAGCGCGAGCGCTTCCTGCTCTTTTGCGTCCATGGTGACGCCCGCCAGGAGAGCCTGGTCCAATGGGAGATGGAGGTATGCAAGTTGCCCCGCCTCTCGCTCAACGGCGTGCGCTTCAAGCGGATCTCGGGGACGTCCATCGCCTTCAAGAACATCGCGTCCAAAGTGGCCGACGAGCTCAAGCTGTGAACGTTTTAAAGACTTCTCTTTTTTTTTTTGTTCAACAAGCAAACAAACTAAAGACTATTAATGTACAATGTTGAAATCTGGTAAAGGGGTGGGGGTCTGAGGGTGAGGGGTCTCGAGTCTCCTCAAGTTCACCTAAAATTGACATGCTATGCCGCCATATTGAGAATACCGCTATTCCAGACAACTGCTGTATTGTGTGGTGAAACAAATCGTAAAGAAAATACACTCCCATTTATCCTTCCCAAGGCACGTGTGTACCCAGAATCAGAATTAACAAGTTTTGAGAACCGATAAGGTAAAAAAAAAAGAAACCCATCATTGCAATAATATGAGACTGTTCACACTGATGGCTTGCTCATTTCAATTACATTTGCGCAGGGGGGTTGAAATAAAGACTGCATCGCAAATTTTTCCACATGTACAGTTACAAAAATTGAGAATGTGTTTTGTCGAGTTACATAGAGTTGTATAAAACAAGACTCTTCAGCATAACGTCTGCAGGTATTGTATAGTCTTGGTTTCTGTACAGAAAGTGTATGTTTATTGTGTCATACTGTAATTTTGGGGGGGGTTTGAATTATCTTTCTTTGTATTGTCAACATAATGTGTAGATTGTTTGCCTCCATTGAAATTTTAAGTTTATTTTTTTATTCTCGCAAGGAACAAAAAAACAGCTTATTTCAATTTTTTTCTTTTACTATTTTTTTCCCTCCCGTATACATAATTATTGAATGACTTGACTGAAAAAAAGAAAATTGCATACATACGTACATCCCAAAGCCCTAAGTCATTCCTCTTAATGCACTATTTTGGCCACTTTCATGTTGTTCATCATGAAGCAGTGCCGGATGGTTATTTTAGCACTACAGTTGACAATGTTCTGTTTATTGCATTGACTTGCATTAGGGATCTTTAAGAAGGCAAACTTGGACCTGGGCAAATCCTGCCTTTACACTTAATGGGACTACAATGTTAAGCATTATTGAAAGGACCATGATTTGTCCACACGGTAAGCCTTATGTATGCAGTCTTAAGCTTGACATGAATTGCATAGTCATATTCTTAGGAATAAGCAAATTATTTAACATAACCATAAGTTATGTAAATGTAATCAAATGCTGTCCAATGACAGGCCAAGAGTTTAGTTATGAATGCTTTATCTGTCATGTTTTGCTTAAGACCGCACAAAGCTTGATACTCAGTGTTAAAACAAAGCTTATTGTCTCTTTAATGGGACTTTATCAGAGGCCCTAGCACAGGTCATTGAATGATGGTTTATGCTTTATTTTCATTTAATTTGTTCTTCTTGCAATTGTATTTATTCCACCACATTATGCCTTTTTAATGTGCTGCTTGATATTTCTGAGGCATTCACCTGTACGAGAGGAAAATAGGATTTAACGTTTATTTTTGGAGATTGTTTAAACATTTGTTTTCTCCCCCACTTTGTAATTAGTGATTGCGATGACAGTACGTCAAAAGAACCACTAGTGCTGGTACATTTCTACTCGTTATTTTGTACTTAAGTCATGAGGGTTAACTGTGCAATGGTATTCCATGTTGTATTACTGTAAAGAGCAGCCGGTGTTGGACCACACCCTTAAAAAGTGACAGAGAAGGGGAAAAGCAGGGTGTTCTTTTTCAATGTCCTTTTTTGGAAATTAAGGAGGATCGGGGGGGTCTGAAAACAAGGTGAAAAGCTGTGACAAACCCTTTGAACCATTTTCGCAAGCTGAAGTGTCACGTCTCTATTCGTCTATGAGACATTTTGGAGATTAACGTTTGGGAGAGTTGGAGAGGGTGGCGTTATTTTATTGTTGCTGTCCAGAAACAACAATTTAAGCCTCGCCATGTGTCACTCAAGGGTTAGATGGGTATAAGCAACATGGAAGTCTCTCCAACCTTGCTCTTTGCTAGGCTCGGTGGCTTTTGAATCCGTTTTGCTCATACTTGTGCCAATCCCTCTCTACCTATCTACAGAAGTGCACATGTGAGAGCTGGAGGGTCGTCCCTGTACATTGGTGCTTGGCACGGCCGTTGTCAATGCGGGTTCCCATTTTTTTTGGTACACATCATAGGGAGACTTGTCATGTTGCCTTAGCTGAAGGAGCAGAGGATCAGAAAGGGTTGATGAAATGTAAATGATAACACCCCCACCTCTATAAATGCACCCTCCCCCTCTTCCACCGTCCCCCCCCCTCCACAGTCCATCCCCCCTCACTTAAACCTCCCCCTCCTCCACCCCCCCTCACCTCACTTACACCTCATCCACTCCAACATACATTTGAGGAAAAGCTTGATGAGTCATCTAGATTCAGTCTCACTGGTGCACAATATTAAAGCTTACTTGAAAGGAGTCTCGAGCCAAATGTCTGCTGTCATTTATTCCTGTCTGTGTAGATGTTTGATCAAATCTTTGGTAATACAGAAGAGCTGTGGAGTCGTTCAGAAAGTACCCAGCGGACATTCTAGAAATACATTTTATGGTAATTTTGATACAAATCTTTTTAAAACAAATTCCATGGGGGAATCGATATTGCCCTCGAATTACAGTGGTGCTTAAACATTTAAATAAGCTATGGGCACCTGAATAAAACACATTTTTCTAATTGTTTTTATATACAGCTATATATAGACAACTTACTGCACGTTACATTGTTCTTTCCTTGAAACAGCTAAGTCATTGCAGTCCTAAAGTAGGATTTATCTTTACATCATACTTTTTGAAATACAGTCGTCTCATATGTTCCATGGGTTTGTTAGGAGTCCAACAGTGTCTGCCCTTTTTTCCCCCTCACTCTACTTTTGCATAGGCACCAGCTCGTCAATGCTCTGGCCGTTCTCCAGGCTCTTCTCCATGACAATGAGTAGCTTGACCCCGTCCACCACCAACTGTGTGAGGCTCACCTCATTGAACCCGATGGTCGGCACGTTGCTCACGTTATACACATCCAGCTCGTCTGAGGGGAAGAGGTGAAACACTTTGTGTTGAGGAGCGTTGGGTGTCAGACGGTCACTTGGTGTTATGCGCATACAGTACGTTATTACAAGCACTCACAATTGTCATGTTGTGAAATCATGCTTAAAGATGCACACCTTTTGCTGACCTGTTAAAAATGTAATCTACTGTATAATGTTCATTCATAGATTTATGAAATTGCCATGAGATTTAAGGCAGGCAGGACATTTCTTATATCAATTTAAAGTATTGATTAGAAGATCCGTGGAAACTAGCATAATGCAACTCAAATGTCAGTTCGACCTTTAGCTACAAATAAGAACGTTGGTTGCTTGACTGACCCTAGAAAATGCCACTGACAATGTGTCAAAGTTAATCTAGAAATATATGAAATTTAAAAAGGACGCGATCAATGAATACAAACAAAAACCTTTCTATTAGGAAAACGGGCCAACCATGACCTCATTCATCAGTCATTCTGAACCAGGAAATATCTGCACGATTTCCATACCAGATATTGGTTACAGTATATGCCTGTATGGCTGCGTTACCTGTGTTCTCCATACGGAGGCGCAGTCTCTTGAGGACATCCTGTAGACGGTTGTGCGTGAAGAGGTGGGGTAGCCGCACACGGACGCTGGCCCTCAGCCCAGTCCCCACATCGGCCGGGGAGCTGACCACCCAGCCCAGGTGCTGTTTCCAGATGAACGGGTGCCTCAGCTTCTTGTACAACGCTTCAAGCTGGAGAACCAAGGGAAGTCACAGCCCAGGACACAGCTTAGGGGCCCGCGTCACAGCATTATCTCCAAACTACTCTAACTTTCGCTCTATGGTTGAGAGAGCGGCTACTAACCACTCAGGGTACCAACCTTGAGGATGTTGATGCAAATGCATTTGAATGCTTCTGCGATGTTGGCATCACTCCGCATGGTCACTAACTTGATGTGCTCTTCCATGTTAATCCATATGCCCAGACTACAGTCCTTACTGACCCTGTGTAAATACAACCATCATTTGGACAATTCATTGACAGCTCTCAGGATTGAAATTGAACAGTAAATAGAAAGTGGAATGCATAAAAATTCAGCAAAATATTCTGAAATCACTCTGGTTACAAAGGCTATCTAACCTTTAGTAGAGTTGGGTCAGTATGGGATTCATTGTTTAGGGTCCTATGGATTGCTCCAAACCCTAAGTAATATTATAAATCCTGAGTGCATATCTGTTGTATAGTCAATTTGGACATTTGGGGTAGTTAAGTTGATGTGTACATGCATGTATGCCTATACAGTCTGTAATGTTGATACGGGATTGGTAAATAATCGCAGTTGGAAGCTAGAAAAATACACCTGTAGCAGTTTTTCAGTGTCTGAATGAATGTAAATACAGTTATTTGTTGTGATGGCAAAAACAACATATGACTATTAGATTTAGCTCCACAACACTCAAAACTGACCAGACGGCTCTAGAGTCTGGCCAGTCACGGGCCACACCAGTCCTGAACTGGGAGGAAGAGGGGGCGTCTACAATCAGTCCCATTTCCTCTTGATCCTCTGTCAGTTTCTCCATTGAATACAGCTTCCCTGGGAACTCTTCTGATAATTGTTCTAAAGCTGGAGGAAGAAAAGTTGACTAAATTATACAAGACATGTTTATCCCACCTTGTGTTGGATTTGATTTATGTAGATTTAATCTAATAAATCTAAAAGCAAGGTGCTTGTCATTGACAGACACTCCCATAGTTCCTATATTAGAATGGCTTTACCTTTTGTCTAAGCCAGTGGTTCTCAACCCTGGTCTTCAGGGACCCCCTGTCCTGCATGTTGTATGTTTCCCTGCTCAATCACACCTGATTCAAATTAATGGTCGACATCTAAAACATGCAGGGCAGAGGGGATCCCTGAGGACAATGGTCGAGAACTACTGTCCGAAGCAAAGGTTATTGGCACAAGATTATGCGGTACCTTTTTTCGCCAGTGTGAGGAGCTTTCTTCGTTCTCCACGACTGCAGTGTGTAGGGAAGCAGAAGTCGTCCACACAGCGTGCCACAGACACCTCGCAGCTTATAGCGTAGTCTCCATCAAAATCGTCACCTCCCTAGACAAATACAAATGTATTTGTTGTTTGTACTGCTGTACGGTTATTGTCACAAGTGAGCAGTGAAATAGGCATGGTCAAGTGACTTGGGTGAGATGGTACAATTGGCAACTTTCAGGTTGTTATTTGGTAATGTTCAGTGAATAATAAACATCTAGTGCACACTCTTGCAATGTTTATAAAGCATGTTTACATCATGTTCTATTGGTGCAGTAGAGATGTGAAGAATTGCAGATTATCTGCTGGAGATGTAAGACTGACCAGTCTACCTTTAAATTGTCGTGATTAAAGTCACTTTCCTGTGACTTGCTCATCTTGTGGTCGTGGTAGGCTTCAATGATGCGGTCAAAAAAGTCACAGAAGAGAATGTAGGACTGTGCGTCCCCAGCAAGACATCCAACCGATTTAGGACCTGTTATGTCATCTGTGGGACACAAAAACACACAAAAAAGTTATAACAAACATAACATTTACATTTAGTAGACGCTCTTATCCAGAGCGACTTACAGTAAGTACAGGGACATACCCCCCGAGGCAAGTAGGGTGAAGCGCCTTGCCTAAGGACACAGCGTTGTTTGACACGGCAGGGAATCAAACCAGCAACCTTCAGATTAATAGCTCGATTCCCTAACCACTCAGCCGTCTGACCCCCTAACATGCCTCCTTAGTCCTCTACGTTAAGTGGCTGTGGACATCGAAAATGATAGGGCAGTTGTGATAATCACAGTCGATTACAGTTGTGTCTGGGTGTATTTTGGAATTAGTTCCAACAAGCAGCCATTGTTGTCACCTGTTTTTATGATGCTACTGAGAATAGCTGAGTGTGGATTTACTTTTTGAAATTCATCCAACCACAGGAGGCCCATTCGCAGCTGTGGTGAGCCCATGTTTGTATTCACACAATGTTGCCTACTGTAGGACGTGTTCTGCTGAATCACTGAACCAATCCAATAACTGGCTTTAACCTAAAGTCTTGGAACCAAGATCTCTGTGTGTATGCTGGTGTCCAACCAGGTTCTCAATAGGATCTGGAAGAGAACTGCAGCAATGCAGATGTAACAGAAGTGTCCCCAGTTTTCAACCACTTTAAAACAAAGAAACTTTCTCTTTTCACAGGTCAGTATTATTAGTACCTGCAATATGGTAATGTTATACCTCCACTATGTTTGAAATAAACTTCACATAGGACTCATAATTCACTCTTGGATTGGAAGTAGATACTATCTCCACGGGGACCCTCACCCCATTCTAGCTCCCTCGCTTCACAGGAATTCAGCAACAAAGTCTTTTCTACAAATTACATCACCTGGCTCTTCAAGGCCTGGCCGTATGATATCATCAAAGATGACCCCGCTCTGAGTGGCACGGTGGTACTGGCGGGCATACATCTTTAATGTCAGGAAGCGTCCCATGAACGTATGGTTCCCCCTTAGGTAGGGGAACTCCTCTTCGGGGGAACCCCTCTTCAGGTTGAAAAGGGACATGGGATCTGTGGGGACCAGGCTCTGGTCGTGCAGGAAGACATCAAATAGGAAATATGTTATGCTTGTGTCCTAAATGATATTTTGTTCATATTTGGAAAATGGTCTGACAGTCCTTGGCATCATCTTCCAAGTGTAGAACATGTATATTTGAAAGTCAACCATACAGCTCTACTTTCCTACAATATAAAAGCCATGCTTTGCAGAGCAGCTATATTGATGATATTTTTTGCAGGCTAGTTTTTGCCCACACTCCGGATGCAGTGTAGGAATTAGGAACATGATTGTGTCTATCGGGTGCACAGCAAGTGTTATTACAATTAAACTTAGATGGACAAAATAAAGTTTCAAACCCTAGAAAATGTTGCATGTTTTAAATGTAATTAATTCCACTGGAATCCCCATTCACTTTACTGATTGACACAAATGAATATAGAGTTTATTGTTGGCCACATGACGACACTTTGCCTGGTTGTTGGCACAGCTGTTTGAAAACACACAAAGAATCCCAAGGCTGCATTGGTTCAATCCACATAGCTTAGTTCCCTGCTGTCGCTCTGCTCAATTGGAACAGACAATGAATCCCTTTAAGGCAGTATACATGCACTACTGTGTTAGATGTGATCATAAAATCATATTGTCTTAAAAGCATTACCTCGAGAACCGGCCTGTATTTAGCTTCCTGAGGGAATACGATGGGGGCTGTAATAAGAGGTTTAAAATCAGGGATGCTCAGTACTACTGTCATGTTTCATTATTAGTTAAATGATTACAGTTTAAACAAACAAAAATTAAGTTAGAAATACACTGTTAGATTTTTGTCCAATTGTTAAGTTGTCCAGAGAAGTTATGTCCTTTCATGTTAACATTGAGACAGCATTCATTCCTTAAAACAGCCAGTACTTACGTTTGATTTTCCACATATTTCCGAGTCAAACGTTTTGGTGGCTTGTGGGATCTGTCGTGGGGCCCTGTGAGGCGTTGGTGAGAGTTCAACAGCTTCAGGTTTTTCTCTCAACATCAAACAAAAGAGCTAAGAATAGCCATGGAGTCTCGTCATCCGGAGTACACTGTCCAACTCCCACCTGACCCGTTCATCTCTACAAAGTGGGGTGGCAGTCGCCGGTGTCATATTGCCAGGCCCTAACAATGTCAAATCTTTTTATAACTCAATGTAAATTAGCACTGTGAGTGGGTGGGTTTGCAAAAACACAGGAAGACTTTGGTAATGTACACTATACAGTAGCACTGAGAAAAATGGATTGGACATCATGATGGTGACCGCTCAAAATGAAAATAATAAATCTTTTTTTACTGAAAGATGGTATGGGCAATGTTGTTGAGAATCTATTTTTGTCATATTTGCCTAAATAAACTTCACATCTTGATAGCAACCAATACATCCAAAGGTTTGACAGTACTAAATCAATCAATATTAAATCAAATATTGTCCAAACAACCAAAACTAATTCCCCTATGGTTTAAAGGAAGATGGGAAACTGAACAATGTATTAGCATGAACCAAATAATGCCAATAGAATTACAGTTATTTGACTATGGGTTAAAGCAGAGCAAGAATGGTCAAAGTAAGGTCAAAGTGAGTTTTGACAAAATAATAAAAACACTTTACTAAATCAGTATTTTTATTGTTAAAGAAAAACATTGCTTAAAAATCATGTTCACCACAAACCAGCATATTTTTTTTGTATGTCAAGTCATACACACTTGACTAATGTATATGACTTGTTTCAGCTGAAATAACCTTTGGAGAACGTAATATTGTTTTTCAAGCTAGAGCAGCCAGTGAACAAGTCACCAGACCAGTGGAAAATGTAATGACTCACTAAGAAAACAAGTAAACCAAAGTTTTGTGATCTTTAAAGCATTGAAGGAACGAACGTATCCTCTCTTAGTAAAAATTAAGAGTAGCAGGAAGTGAAGCATTTACTACATTTGAGAAAGAAAAAAAAGTTTTATAAACTCAATTCACTTTTTTAATACTTAACATTCAAATCCCTGAGTTATCCTGTCAAATAACATGCATGTTCCTTTAAAATCTTCAGTCTGGCTGACAGGATAAATAGCTAAGTTCAGTAAAATTACTAAATAAAAACATGTACACACATCAGTAATTCCCTTTTTAAGATTCTTCACAGAGTTAGTTTGCCCCCAGAAAAAGCATAATTGAGCAAAATGAAGTAGGTCTGACCAAATAGATCTACAAGTCATCTAAACCTGTTGTATCAACTTTGACCTTTACAAAGAGTGTGTTTTCTCTGATGTAGACTGCGGTTTTGGGTGCCTCCAGCTGGGCGTGTGAGATAAAGCGCGGGAAGCCTGAGGCAACGTTGGCAGCGACATCTGAGCTGGGGCGCTGGAAGCTGTTACAGGCTGGGTCAGGCCGTAAATTGTGAGTGTAGTGGTTGTTGGCCCCACTCTGGTCCAAGACCGAAAGGGAAACGGTCTGTCGGAAGGGCCATTGAAGGAGTGGGTCAAAGTCGCTCCGCATGAGGACCACGTAGAGGGACAAATGACTGCCTTTACCATCCCCATCCCCGTTCAGGTAGGCTTTGACAGCCATTTTGTAGCCACAACGGCCAGTATGGAACGGCACACTACAAAAGCATGGTTGGAGGCCCTGGACTCCAGACTTCTTCTTGCGGTAGTCACGGATCTTCCAGATGAGTTTCCCGTCGTATGAGGTGGACTCGAGTTCCTTGAAGCGTTCTTCATTGCGTTCAAGCTGAGCTGTGTGAATGTCCAGGAGGCGAGAATGACGCTTGTAGTTCTCCTCCAGAGCCACTGTATGAGAGCAGAGACTGGTATTTAAGACTTAACTTAAGGTTAAGACTCTTCTTGATAGTCATGTTTTAGTTAAACAAGTCATCCAGCAGTAGCCATTTCCGTTTGCAACCTTGCCATCTGCTTGTTACGGGATACCAATCAAAATTGTCATCCTTGCAAATGTTTGATAGAGTTTAGCTGCTGACTATAAGATGGCTAAGTCTTGTTGGGATCATTCATGTTGATATTTTTGGTGCCATAAAAACACTAGGCCTCTTCTCCCAAAACCCCAAAGCCTTTGTGCGTGAACGAGATTACTACTATTTCAACTTACCCAGGTGGTCTTTGAGGCCTTCGGTGGTGGACACCTGCTGTTTCAGTGAGTCCAGAGAGGTTTTCAGATAACTCAGGCCTTCCTGGGCCATGCCAGGGCTGAACATCCTGGACAGCTCCTGAAGCTGGAGTCTGACACTGGAGATGTGGTCCCTTTGCTCGTTCAGAGATCTCTGAAGGAAACGTTTTTTGAAAGAAGGTTAATTCTTCCACTGCGTGAGGGCTATTGTTTTTGAGCTCACAAACTTGCTAAATGAATGTCCATACAAAGCATCAATAGACCATTTGGTTTTGTATTGCGGAAGTGATGGGTTAGAATCTAACCCTCTTTTAAATTTTAAAAGAATACATTCAAAGGCTTATTATACTGACATTTAGTTGAATTCACTTTTAAAATATATTATATGGCTCTCACTGAAATACATTTCCAAACGTTTTGCTTTCATGGCTCTCTTAGTCAAAAAGGTTCCCGACCCCTGGGTTAGATCTTTACCTGCACTGCAGTCAGGGTCTGGTCGCACCTGCCAACATGCTGGGCCAGAGGCCTAACCTCTTTCTCCAGACTGCTGACAATCTGGCTGTTTTCCTGGAGCACCTGGTTCCTAAACAGCACCTCCTGTTGGACGACTTCCATCTTGCATGGAGAGAAAAGGTCAAACCGATAGAGGAAATCAAATTTGAGATCAAATTTATATAAAATCCATGGTGCTGGGCAATCAATTAGAGAGGTAACATTTCTGAAACACATAATAAAAAAAAACAGATTTTCAAATGTCCATTCTAAGAGCATTTCTTAGTTGTGTCAGTATCCTTTATATCGTATTTATCAGAAAATAAGCCCCATTTTCTATAAACCACACTCCACCAGAATGGGAGCTTTGTGTTTGGAAATCGGAGTATAAACCGCACTGGAATATATGCCGCACTTGATACGGAACAATGATACCAAGCAATGCACGAGTATAGGCGATCTTACAAGTCTTGCTCTTTCAAGTAATAAGCCCCCGTTCAAGTGTTGAGCATTAAATTAGCTGAACGGTCTGTAGAGGTCTTTGTGGCTAAACCACTTTTTTGTTCTAAAACCAGGCTATACGCCGCTTCGGAATATAAGCCATACAACCACAACAAAACTGTAGGGTACAAGCCGCGGCTATATTTCCGAAAAATATGTTATTTCCTGGATTTCATCCTTTAACATTGGTTCTTTACCAGGTATTATTGTCACAAAGCAACATAAAAACAACAACTTGAATGTCCCTCAAATATATGTTACAATTGGTATACTCGGCTGTATAGTTTCTAAACATCTTGGTTACTTTGTTGATTGGTAAATTATACTAGTGCTTTAGGCCTTAAAATTCCTTCCCGCCACACTAAAACTGGAATCTTACTTGTTTTTCTAATTTGGTATTGCTTTCCAAAACGAGAAGCACATGGTGATTACGGGCCGTTTCCTCATGGGCTCGAACTTCAGCTCTCTTGTCCTGCACAAACACAGAAGCAATTTCTGTTTTATCTAGAATACCCTAATGTCACAACAATTGTTATACAGTACAACGATAACATTTTTGAATGTCAGTTAGCATGTCTTGTCTCACAGATTTCTTTAAATGCAGAAAACAAGACATTTGTGCTAGTGAAAAGTAATCAGCATTATTTTCAAGATTTAAACCCTAGTACAACAAGCTGACACAAAACAAGAACCATTACAGTAAAACAAATCATAGGATTTTAAACCAGGTGGCAAAGCTGGTTTTACATGTGTTGTGATGACACCAATTACACAGGCAACACACACAAAGCAACATAAAAGTTGTGTTCACAACAACAGTGTAATTTGCCCACAGACTATGTGTACCACATTACTTAGACAAATTACACTACCGAATTTGCTTATCGACATTCAACAACGTTTGTGCGCCTTGTTGGTCTTACTGTTGTCAGATCAACAAGTTGTTTTAATGTACAAAATCTTATTTCAATCTACAATAAATAATGTATCTTATGTCAACCAACCCGAACTGAGCAGCCAAATTTCGCATAAACACAGTCTGTCTCCACCTCTGGACACTCATCAATGTGCTCTGTGACCTTTCAAATAAAACAAAATAAGATTCAAATGATTAGATAATACGGAAAATAACAGTTGAGAGATAACAAAAGTTGCTAAAACAATGTACAATAAGGTACATGGTGGCTCTAAGTGGACCTGTCCACTTCACTTTTGTTGAGTACTGCTTTACTTAAGATTAAGTTTGCCATTTAAAACATGTATATTGGAGTTTTTGGATAGTACAAACATCTTGCGTCAGAGGCAGTAACTCTTAATACTGTATGTGTACAGTAATTGTTTTTTTAATTTTTTTTTCATTTAGCAGACGCTCTTACCCAGAGCGACTTACAGTAAGTACAGGACATTCCGCCGAGGCAAGTTGGGTGAGTGCCTTGCCCAAGGACACAACGTAATTTGCACGGCCGGGAATCGAGCCGTAAACCTTCTGATTAATAGCCCGATTACCGAATACTTACCTTGCATCTTTTAATCTTCTGGTAGCATTTGTTGGGACACTCAATTTCTACCTCCAGGCACGTGGTCATCTCATGGTCCTGTTTAATTATTAGTAGAAGAAGTAAGAAGAGGCCTGTTTCTTCAGAATAGCACTGGAGGAGGTATTTTACATAATGTAAAAGCAGTAGACTGGCTAGACATTTTCTATTCAAGTCTATTGGAGTATGTGTATCTTGCTCTTAAACACAGCTAGAATTACTTAAAGATGAAATGATCTTGATATTGAATGGATAATTGCCACAATCATTGTTACTACAAAGCATACTTTATGGATTATTGATAATGTCAATACCTCCATTGAGGCTTTATACCCAATTCTCTAGTTCTCACCTTGAGTTCACAGAACATGTATGGCTTTTTGCAGTGTTGACAAGATTCCATGCGATGTGTGCAGCTGATCCTAAGGTGTTCTTGGAGGTCCCGCCGCTGCATGACCTCAGAGCAACCTGTATTGGAACATTGCAGCAACTCGTACTGACAAGCTTTGAGGTGTTCCTGCGGGAAATACAAGTAGGAGAGGAAGTCATAGTGTGACTTTGGCTCACTTTTAAATTGTCACTCTTTAACATGCCTTTGCCATGTATTCATTTGGCATGACAAGAATGCTCTAGAATGAAATATATATTTTAAATATAGCTAACAAAATCCCAGTGTATGAGGACTTACTTGCAATCGACATAAGGTAATTCTACAAGAGCAGTTAGGGGAGTTTGTGCAGTAGACTTCTAAATTTGATATTTCCCTTTTGCAGCAATTGTCTTGGAAAACCTATACAGACAGCAATACATAAAAAAACAAAGCCATTACATGTTGAATAACATTTTATCCAATATATCTGACTACACTTTTACATTGCTATATAATTTCTCACCTCATTAGATTTAATCAAACTTCCATCCAAAGGGCAGACTGGATTCAATCCAGAACCCTCCCTGAAAATAAAAACAGTATATTCCTTGTTCAGTGCTAGAATTCAGCCAACATTCAGTATATTGACCAACAACACTAACTAATGCCATTTATGCCCTACTTGAACAGCAATTACAGAGTAACTAGAGAGGGTACAATATATTTTAAATAATAATGGTAAGAAATATAGAAAGATATATACATGAGTTAACAATAGTGTGCCTTGCTGAGAGCAAGCACCTGATTAGGTATTCATTTAATGAAGAGCTGAACCTTACAGTATCCCTTGAATGCAGTGGTAGCAGAAGATGTGACCACAGCCAGACTGATGCGGGTTGAAGACTACACCCTTGCAGACAGGACACACATACTGCTCCTCCAGGTTCTTCACAAATTTCAAAGTGTGCTGAACTGGACCCAGGTCAGATTCCCAGGACCCTGTCGCTCCCGAATTCTGCCGGGAGAGTTCCCATAGGCCGCAGCAATCACTTTCCTCTGTGGTCATTTTCTATGTTCGATCTAGACAGACTGACAAGATAGCAGGTTGGTGGAATGCATGGGCCCAATTCACTTGACAGAGTGCGAATTATACAATGACAACTTCTTCTCCAGGTTGTTAAGTAATATTTACGATTACAAGTAAGAACAAAAATTTATCGACCCCCCGACCTGTTGTTTTTACCTCTTTTGGGGGGGGGGGTCCAACTCTTAATCAGGGGGGTCAACCCCCCACCCCCCCAAGCCCCCAGATGTGGACCACAAAACATTAAGTGGAGCCAAACTGTAAAATCGAATTACCAATTTAAATTTGAATCCATTAAATACCGTCAGAAGTGAAGCTTCTCGATTATTTTACGCTGTAGTCTACCGTTCAACGTACTGTACAGTATGCCTAAAGCTCTTGCGCTTTTCAGAAATCCCCCTGTGCTACTGCAATACAGTGGTCAACAAGGGGCAACTCTTACACACATTTTTTGTAATTGTAAATTAAGGAAAAGCGGCACTTGAATTGTGACAATGCCCACAATTGTAGTCGGGTTTTACTATCAGACACATGTAGACATGAAGACTTTTAACAATATTTGTGCTGTGAACATTGTTTAAGCTCAAGAGTGTGTTGCGTCCTTACGCCGGGGAATCCCCATTGCAGTAGGGTGCTTGCTGCAGGCAATGAAACGATTGCATTAGATGAAGATCCTGATTTAAATAGCCTACCAATATCACACTTTTTTAATGAGAAGTTAAAACAACCGAGGACGTATCTCAAGAGAAAATTCAATAAATCCAATGTCAATGTTCAGGCTATATTTGCTTTCGCTTTACATACAACGTGAGGCACGCTGCTGTCTGCAGATTACATTCTTACATTCTTACCTTGTTTCAGTACGCGGAATTCCCGTGTGTGCTCTTTGCTAATATATTTCACAGATCACTAATGATGTAAATTAATGGCCAGAACATATTTGTGAGTCCTTTTTTGTCCAGCATCACAGCTCGGCATAACGCCAGTGTCAGTATTTGAGCGGAAAAAGTTTCAGGAAGTTGAAATTGTGGGTGAAGTTTACACCAATTAAAACTTAGGTAGCATACAGCCCGTTAACTACTGACGCGTGCTGTTGTAACGTCTGCCAGCGATTTCAGTCTGCAAACCAGGTTGGTTCAATACCATTGAATTGAAGGCCCAGAGTATCCTACATGCATTTATATGCATTTGATTATGACACAGTAAACAATTGTAGGGTTTCGTCTGGTACACCGTTGATTTGTAATTTGAAAGCGGTTTAATTGATAACCACAGCTTATAGACTAGCCTACTTTATATCCACCACCATTATTTCCATTGCCACATTCTTAATCAAAAATATATATTTGCAAGAAGGCTTATATGAAATTGTGGACATTGTATATTGTTCATTGTATATTTTCACTCTTGGCCATGGTTAATTTTGTCAAAGATTAAAGATACAGTGGTAGAAAATAAAGACTACTGAATTGGCTCTAGCGATATTAGATTATACTGTAGCTTCCATATAGTTCTACAATATATTTTATTCAGGGCTTGCAGTTATGGATCAATATGAGAACACAAGAAAATGACAACCTACCATCTATTTTTGGACATGGTGATTAACCTGAAAGTTGTAGGCCTGTTACATGCAAGACATTTAGGATTAAGTGATGATGACAAACAAAAAAGACAGGCAAAAGTGAGTTATTTCAATGCCATCCAGATATCAATGCAAAATGCTGACAGAAGTAGATTGCGTTTTTTCTTTATGAATAAAAAAATAAATAATAATGTTTGATCAAAATATTTGAGTATACTGTAAATTGTATTGAACCACATCAGCATATTTCTTTCAGGGAATATTATAGTGTTTTAGCGTACACTTTCAATCACATCAGGTAGTTTTATGTGCTCAGTTAAAAATAAATAAGATGGTCATGAACAATTTTGAATATTTGCTCTGTCATTTGGTTACTGATCATGGACTGACTAAATTTCATAAGCCACCTGAGTTATCGTGTACAGATTGTTATGAGACTTCATATTCCTTAAAAATGTCTAAAGGAATATATATTCCTAATGCATGACACCATTAACTACATGGTAAAGAATAACAAAAAATAATCCTGGTTCCTTGTAAAATAAAAGTATTCCTTCTTACAATTAATGGAACAGGTGGCTCAAAAAGTATCAACCTAAGTTGCCATTTATCTTGTCACACGTAAGAACATGGGGGACAACATGTATTGACACAATAATACACATTTGGTAACCACTTGCAATCTACAATGTCTGCATACAATCTTGACTGTTTTAATTGAATATCATATTTAATCTAATTTCTGGAAAATGTGTCTCACTGTTGAGAAAGACAGACAATAGTGACAGTGACATCATAGCTTATTAATACATCAATATAAAACATCTTAAGTATAGTAACGTTGTGGTTTTTAATCCATGTTTCATTGAGTTTTAATTTATGTAATAATACTAATTCTCACAAGAGAAGTAAGCATAAGAGCACTTACACATGTTTATTACACTGAACACAGGCAAGAACCAGTGGAGTTCATAGCACCAAGTAGAAAAATAAATAATGGGATAAGACACAAAATTAGTTAAAAAAAAAAGTATCAGTGTAATAATAAAAGAAACAAGCGCAAGAGTGTTGACATTTTCGACTGTTGAGAAAATTTGTTTGTGATAATTACACCTTCTTAGTGCCTTCAATTACATATTTAATGTATTTACCATTTGCAATTTGCAAATCCATTGAGTTTAGTCAGCGTTAGAGTACAATTTAACTCTTAAATGTCTTACTGTACATGCAAACACATAATTTTTTTATAAATAAAACATTGCAGAGACAGGATGGCTAACCTACTATACATAATTATCCCACACGGTTTTTACATCTCATTAATATTCACCTTAATATTCTCCTTATAGCCGCTGCCAGGGGCGGACTGGCCATCGGGGATACCGGGAGAATCCCCGGTGGGCCAACGTGGTTGGGATGGTCCCAAATACCAGCCCACTGCCATCACTAACTGGCCCTCCCTCTGACATCGACAACACCTCCTACTATTATCCATATTACACAGCTTGAACATGTATAAATTGCTCTAAGACCTTAATTCTACACAATTGCTGATGGAGCTTTATACTCCTGGTCGCGATCTGTATTTAAAACTCATGGTGCCTGTTTTTTGAAAAATTTCTTAAGTCTCTTCTGAAATGTGTTCTCAAGGACTTCGGAAATTCAACATAAGAAATTAAACATATATGATGTAATTTCTTTGTAATCATCCAAAATAATGGTAAGTGCATGGGTATTTTTCCAAGTAGGCCAATGACTGGTTGATATGTGCGATGCTTTGAGTGGGCAACGCGCCGTGTTTTGAGTGGACCGTGCGCCGTGTACTGAGTGGGCCGGTCAGTGACAGTAATTTCCGGGCCACTTTTTCCCCCCAGTCCTTCCCTGACCGCTGCCAGCATAACAAATCATTGGCCTCCCCCACAAAAAAAACTATCTATGACGGGTGACTTCACACTCTTCACTTGAAAAATCTACAGCATGTTCAGTGAAGCGATGATGAGGAGGTGGCCTCCGACTGGATACCCACCAAATTAGGCGGCTGTTGGGCAGAGCCTGGGCTTGTTCCCACTAATGTGGTAGGGGGTGCCGGTGCTGCTGGTCGTGGGTTCAGGCGTGGGGGCAAGGGGTTGGAGGGCCGGATAAGGGGGGGAGGCTGATTGAGGGTGGGCCTGGGCTGGAGGAAGCGGGCCTGCTGCTGGAGAGGTGGGGGCTGCCTGTGGAGGGCTGGGGTTGCCGGAAGCGAGGGCCGCAGGAGCGGCGGGGGCTGGTTGAGTGAGGCTGTGGAGGTCACCAGTGTCTGAGCTGTCACTGATGATGGGGCTACAGGGGAGGGGCCTGAAGAGGGCATCACCTGACCCTGGAAGAGAGAGGAGTTTGTTTTTTGAACATTGTACATCAAGGTGCAATTAACCATCTGTCTTAAAATGTCTTAAAATTATCTAGTTAAAACTCATATCTGGTCATAGTTTCATGTCCACATTATACAAACTCTGCCTTCACCCTTTGAACACTTGTGAAATTGCATAGCTATCTAGTAATCCTAGATATGGTTTAGAAAACCATGCTCTTAAAACTGCAAACAATTTGATAATGTTTGTATTTGCAGTTTTAATCATCACTTTGATACACATACTAATTCACATAATACATAGATACACATACATGTACATTTAAGAAGACAACACAAGTTGTGATTATTCTTAGGAGAGTGTAACAGATTGGGTACAACGCAAGTAAAGCGAAATTTATACTATTCCGACTCCGATACGGACAGGAAGACAAACGGATTATATTTACTCTTTTGAATTTATAGTACTCCGAAGTCTGTGGGTGCAAAAACCATTCACCGCCAGAGCAGTAGGTGAAGCAACGTTTTTGAACTTTAGAGAAGCCTGCCCCATGACGTATTTGTGTGTGGAAGTCGTCGATTGTTCATCAGCACATCTCTGTATGCCCTCAAAGATGGGTTGTAGAGGTTCTCATACCTCCGGACCTCTTCAACCAGGCGCTCTTAAATGCTGTTCTCAATCTTCTTTGATTGTGTTTGGGTTTTAAAAATGGCGGTATTGTGAATGAAATGGAAATGATGGAGTTCGGAAATGATGTCATTAGCAGACCAATCACAGCTAAGAGGTATCCATAAAATTCGGACGAGTCGGGAAAATCAGGAGATGCACGACGAGCTCTCCGAGGGGCTCGGAGAGGGCGTTCCACATCGGAGAGGGCGTTCCCTGTGTCAGTCTCCGTGAAAATGGAGTTGTATACATTTTTGCTTCAGGTTAAACTAAAATATATTTCTGTGGGCATTGCAGGACTGTAATTAACACGACCAATCATTAAGGTCGGACTGGCACTGATGATTGGACGGCATTAAGACCGAGTGCAATGATTGGACGGGCTACTTGTCTGTCTGCCTACCAACCTCCTGGCAGTAGTCAGGGAGCACATGCAGGTGTTTTGGAGGACTGTCTTTGAAGGGAAGGGGTGGGATATTTTGGTTACAAAATCATTGAGTTACTGCTCTTTCCAACAGCCATATAATACAAACATACACAAATTCAAATGAATAATAGACACAGGGACCTCACAAGGACTGATACAGCCCCTATCAGTTTCATCTCGGGTCATATCAACCCTAACACAAATATATCTTTTTTTTTTTATACAAAATTTGTTTTTGGGGGGGGGGTGTAATTTTAGGAAGCTACCTAGGATTCCATGTACTTAGATGAATGTTTTACATCATTCTCTTTCTCTAACTTGGCCCTGTAACCTGATGAGCGAAGCCTGATTCAGGCATTGCACTCGGGCAGTGTCCTCCTTACACTCATTAACTACACCCGTGTCAGCCTGCTTCAAACCCATTGGGCCACGTCCGATGAGGTGGCATTATAATGCTGCAAGGATACTCCTACACTCACTCCCGGTTGTTGTATTATTGTGCTGCTGCCACCCTCCACCATCCCCATCTCCTCTGTGTTGTCTGTATGTTACTATCCATCAGGGGGGATTATTTCTCGATTTGCTTATATTCTTTGTATGTTTCTTGCTAATGCTAGAGGCAGAGAGTGTTTCCCCTAGATACATCAACTCCGCAAAAGTCGAACATATTTCCATATATATGGATATCAATAAATGCTCGTCTAATCAAGCGAATGTCTTGACTGAATTACTACCGTTTGAACTTGGAGAAAAAGACCTTGTGGGCCAACTCAGGAGAGCAAAGTACACTGACACAGTAAAAGTTAGCTATTTGTAACATTAAAAAGAGAACACTTTATCACCTCCTCCTCTTCTTCATCCGTACTCTTCCCAGAAGGAGTGTTGGAGCTGGTCTTCCCCTCCTCGCCAGATGTGGCAGCATCGCCATTGGGAGGACGAGTTCCCTGCTCTGCCTCCCACTCTTGCAGTACTTCCTCCAGGTTAAAGCGACGACGGTAGTTCACAAAGAAGTTCTTTACCTGTCCCACGGTCTTATTACCGATAACGTCTGCAATGGCCTGGAAGTCTTTGCCGTATTTCCGAACCCCTGGTGGAAGTGGTATTACATACTAAACATATGGCCGTAATTGACTGTAGGCTTATGCGTTGCCTAGAAAATCCAGCATGTTTTTTTATCCATATTGATATAAGTAATATCTTATCTAAGACTGCATAGGCACTGTTACTATGCGGGATACCTTTCCCTCTCTAGAAGCACAGCTTACAAGGCTTACAAGTAACTACAATTGCTCAACACACCTTCCTGTTGAATTAGAACATAAATATGAATAAGAATAAAGCCTAGGTTAGACTACTGATAGCTGCATTTACCTTGAACGGCCAAAAGCTGTTCATCAGTTGTCCAGCGGGCGTTGACTTTCTGATTGCACTAGAACAAGAGAAAAGTTATTTGACGTTTAAGAGTTGTTGTCGAATGTGCAGTTTACAAGGTAGCATGTGAAACAATGTGAGACAATGTCCATGAGTGTTTTTGTTGCACAGTACAGTGGCACCTTTCTCCTGGAATGAGTATGACTCCTGGAATGAGTATGAGCTAACTTCTGTAGCTGTTCTCTAAGTAACAACAATGTTGAGCTCTTGTGGTAGGCCAATGTGACAGGATAAGTATAATCCATATCTACTGCTGCTTTCAGTATTCAAATATGCAGTAGAACGCAGCCCGCTTTGACTTACCTCTGGCAACCTGAGGTCATCAATACCTGCTTCCATCCTGTGTTTCAGACCACTGTTCAGCTGCTTTGCATTTTGAACCTGTGGGAGCCACAAACAGTCATACATGGATAAACGTCGAAAGTTTTACACTATAGTCCTTAACAGACATAAAACATATCCAGCATCACAACTTCACAGCATTTTATGTTCGTACAACACTTAAGACATATAACAATAGATTTAGTCAAATATATAAAAAATAATAATAATTGGGGAAAAAACATTGGTATGAATCCGATGCCCTCACCTGTCTCTTAAGTGACACCAGCTCCATGTCTAGCTGCCGGAGGACCGTGTTGGCAGCACTGGAGCTGCAGGACACTGCCACCACGTCCTCCTGGGTCAGGTACATGCCTTTGGGCGGGCGGCACTTGGACCGTTGCGAGTGGTGGCGGTGCTGCAAAGTTTGGTGCTCCCGCCGGCCAATCCCTATCTTGGAACTCAGTGTCTGGGGCTCTGAGTGGCTCTGGTGGTGGTGGTAGTGGTGGTGTGTGTGTGTGTGGGGGGGGTGGTTACAAGTTCATGAGCATGCATTGACATATGGCATTAGATGTTCTATTGCAGTTGTGAATTGACCATGTTGAAAGTTGAGAGTATTGAAAAAGTGCCCCAAGGAGGGTACTTAAGACCCAATACTCAGTACTGTGCATACTGTACTTCCTCAGCCATCATTGGAAAGTTGTCCTTCATATGCCCTGGTATAATGTCATAGTATATAATAGTAAGCTAACATCACAACTATGCAGGTATCTCCCTATTAACAAGCCAATCATGACCTTTAAAAAAAAAAATATATATATATATATTTTACCTCTTTCTTTGTTTCTTTAGTTGGGTCATAATCGCTATCATTTGCTTCCACGGGGTTGGCTTCCTCCATCTCCTCATCGCTAAATATAAACATTATATGACACCAATGATTAATTCAGGCTATCATTATATGTAAAACTACACCATTATTTAAAAAATATATACATACACATGCTAACTAACTGTACCTCTCATCTTGATTGTTTCTGTTTGCTAGCTTTCTTGCCTGGCGATCCATTAAGCTGGTCCTGGACCGGGTCTTCTTCCAAGAGTAGTAATACTTCACAAGACTGGATATGGATTTGTCCGGTAACTGCAACAAATGAAAGACTTACTGTCAAATGTTTAGTGTGTTAGAATTACAGCTTAGTATATTCACAGTTTTTCTAAGTAATTGTTGATGTAAGGAGCATTGATAATGACGATATGCATTCTTTTCAAACCAATATTGCAATTATATATTCATTCAGAAAATGGTCATCTCATGCTCATGGGTTCTTAAATTTGCTTTTGGCAACTACAGCTACTCCCACAAACTAATGTACTTGTACATTCTTTGGTCAAAATGGTGTCAGTAGAATGTTGTGTGGGTACAGTAAGTTACCATTTGTTGAATCCTATGAAAGCTTTTTCCGTGGAAGCTAAAGGCTTGCTCGAACAGAACTTTATCTTCAACTGTCCACTCATCGGGGAAGGGGGTGAAATTGGGCAAGTCTGCAAGAGACTTTTCAATGTTGTGCTTATGCCAGAAGAGCATTCCAAGTGCCTGTGTATAAAGATGCAAAAGCTTTGCAATTAGTTTTTGGAACAAATAAATATTTTTCTAAATCTATGCTGTACAAACAACAAGAATTATAATATTGCAATTTGAATGTGTATTCTAATATTAAATGTTCGTAGAAAACATACACAATCTGACATACCTGCTCAACATTATATCCATGCTTCTCTTTTGCAATGGCAATATATTCATCCACTGTTAAAGAGAGATTACTTGTTTGCATTTCTTCAAACCAAATGACCAAATTAGTGTAGGATTATAGAACAATTCACTGTTCTTTACATATACTTACGTTTGGAGTCCACAATTGCATGATATGGAGACCATACCAGCATTCCCCCGTTATCTTTATCAGTGTACTTTGTAGTGCCTAAAGTAAAATGTATATCATTATCAAAAATAGGACTAAAGTCTAAGAGTAAATGATTTGGTATAATATTATAGGTCAAAGAGCAACATTAACTTCACATAATATAGAACTGTTTTAATTGAGCGCGCAAAAGTTGTCGGGTATACTGTAGTCTGCCGCAGGGAGGGGAAGTCGAGCTACAGTCATGTCAATAAAGTGGCCACTATAGCCTCGGTACAGGTAGCCTACATAAGCCGATCATTGAACGCGTCGATTGTTTTTAGAATTTGCTGTCACTACATACTAATATGATGTGGTTTATTATCCTAATGAAAACATGATCCGACATAAGCTACAAAAAATGAAATATATTATAATAACCATCTCGTGAAAGACTGTACCGAGGCTACCACAGCTACAGTCAGTAGATCAAGCGTAACCTCACCTGGATCATATTCTGGAATATTGGCTTGATAATCGGTTCCCACGCGCATTCCGACATCTGTTGAGGTGGACATGAATTCAACAATGTAATACATATATATAAAACGTTTCCAGTACAAATATATACATCTACAATGGGAAAGTGTTCGAGGCTATACCGTGCTCGTCGTCACTGCCACTCTCATCAGAAAAATGCCCATTCGATGCATTCGACGGACTTTTCGTTCCATTCGAGCGACCTTTGCCCAAGTATTCCGACCCTTTATCCATCATTCCTGGCATTTTTCTAAATATTTTGAGCGTCTCTTAAACTGTAGTATAAACATATGCATGCAATGTCCAATTTTCAGTCTGCCTTTTTCCTATAACTCCCTACGCAGCTGTGTCATTGTGCCACGGTCCTGTATTAATCCATCACGTTTTAGCATTATAATTTACGCGTACATTTTAAAACCTTAGTATTCATCATTCTCAAATGAGTCATATTGAATACTGTAATTAATAAAAATGTCCTTACAACTTTTCAGAAATAGTTGTTTCATTTTCCTCGGGACCTAGTTGTTCTAGCGGAAGAACTTTACGCACTAGCTCCAGTGAAACCACAGCGACTCCTTCGTGCGCCTCTGAAAATGGAGTTTGTTTACGCTCGTTCCGGCAGAAATATGAGTTGTTACAATTATTGGTTAACATTTGGCTATTGTGTGCAACAAAACATGAAATGAACTTTCCTTAAATATATCGTTCTAATATAACGTCCATTCAATTTTGTCTTGTTTGGGGCTTTTAACAGACCTTTCATTGGCAACATTTGCTTATAAATGTTACTGAAATGTAACACATCTGACATGTTGATTGTATTTTCTCTAATAAGATTTTGGCTACATAGCATCAGAGCCTATATATATTTCCCCCCAAAATTTGTGTTGTAGACTTATCAGACGATTTACTACCTTTGGTTTGCCAGCAGATGGAGACAAACACCACAATCAAATGTCAGACCTTAGTGCAGAGAGAGGTCAAGTGTCTTATTTACTTATTTATTTTTTGTCAAAGTGTGTCATTGATTGCACGGTAGACCGGCATATTAATTTAGCAGTAAATGATGTTTACTAGTCATGAAAATAAATGTTTATTGGTATGCGCAAGTTTAAAAGATGTCCGTATTTTTTCAAAGTTAATATGCTGCATTGTTTATGATGTGGACTTCCACAGCAAGCACACGTAGCCCACAATCAGATAGGCTACGATCTGCTGCGGCAAATAAATAGTTGTAAAATTTGTGGAAACATAAAGGCTACTACTGAGTGCAACTATATTTTAAGTCCAACATCAACTAATTATCAAATATAAATAACTGAGGTTTTTATGCTGTATGTCACATAGTTTGATGGGGTTCATTCGTAGTTTGAATATTATGCGAGCATAATTTATTTTTTAAGATGATAACAGATTCAATACTGTTATAACAATGTAAAGCTGAGTTATTTGTTAGAAGAGGAGACAAGAGTTCAAATATTTGTGGAATTCTTCATAGCCATGTTCGTAAATCCAAAACCCACGTGTACGACTTTTTTTGCCCGCATAATATGTGCGCGCGCATTGCCTGCCCTTCTGATAATATAAAATGCCCTTGATATTGGAAATCATGCAGTAAATATTGTTTTTTACAGTGATCATCACCGTTCAACGTAAAAAATTATTCTGACCCCCAAATCATATTAAGGCACGCAACAACGAAATATCGCGAATCAAGTGTGCAGTTTTTGCAAACCGATCACAGTGGACAGTAAGGCAATAGTTACAGGCTAAGTAGCCTACTCATATCTCATTAGTGTACCTCCCTCAGTCGCCACCAGATGGATGCTGAAACTAGCCGTGGGAAAATAGCAAGGGAAGGGAGGGTACGAGGTACCCATGATGACCAAGGATGCGAGACACTCAGGTAATACTGGCTAAGCATACTTCCCACCTTCAATAGGGGGAGCATCGTCACGAAATGAGCCTTGGGCGACGTGAGGTAAGAGATTTGTCTCTCATATCCAAGTCGAAAGAAGACCATGAAAGCAGCAGTCAAGAGCTCTGAAAAGAGGTATCGTCCTGTGGATACTTCTGGCATTCTCATACTCTAAACGTTGTCTGGCCGGCGTTGAATGACGAGTCGGGATGGCAGGTGGACGGCGAGGACTTGTGGCCCCTCAAAACACTTTTCTCGAAAATATTGTTAGACGGTCTAACGGTAAGGATATACAAAACCAATTTTTGTCAGACAATGTGGAAGATGCCGATCATTTGAACACACATTGTCACCAGACCAATAGGGACACCTGCTCGACAGATGCTAAACCGCCTATTTAAATATACTACAGAATAATACCAAACAATGAGAGAATCAATATTTTCGAGAGAGTGCATTTCTTGAGTTGACTCGTGACGTTTATTTCCTACCTCACGGACATGTTTATCAAACAACTCGTGTAAACCTAGCTGTATGTGTCATAGTAAGCTATGCCACAATATATAACTCCCTCTACAGATTTACCACTGCATTTCCTGCTTGGTCCATATTAAAATTATAATGACTTCATATTATAGGCTACTACATTGGTTAAATTACAGCATAATGCCGTTTGGGGGCTTGTCAGACACTGAACATTGGACAGTATTTTGTGATGTTGACTACATTAAAGTGACCACTAGGACACATGTGGTTTTAGGTGGATAGATATATCTGTCAACACTGTCTTTTGGCTCCCTTGGCTTTAACCACATTTCTTTTCAACTTTTCAGTTTGGACATTATCACATAGACATACAGGTATAACCAATATTTTAAAGTGGTGTCATGTCCCTTCCATGATCCTTACCCACCACCCTGGACTTGTTTGTGTTTGACTCCCATTCCCTGTGTCTGAATTACATTTATCTTCTCTTATCATAGGCTTAACATTGTAGTTAAGAGCCTTTCATTTTGAAATTCTCCAACTCCAATAGCTTCCTTTTCCATTTAATATATTACTCTTTTGATATATAATGCAATTTTTAAACAAGCTGAGATCAACAATGCAAACCTTTACACTATATTCTATACATATTGAATGTCACAGAAAATAACCATTCTAGCCATCAAAGATGAATGTAATGTTGTGTAGCTTGCCATTATAATTTTGTATCTGTGGTAGTATCCGTTGCCAAGTATAGGAATTAACCCGTCTTGTGTTGTGTTTGTTAGTGATAAACACCCAGTTTCCCCACAACAGTATTACATATTATTAAGTCATGATGTTGGTCTTGTGAAGCATTATGCACTGTACAGTATTGACCCAAAGTCCCATTGACTGCAGTGGTGCCATGTTGGTCTTTGTTGTTTACTCTCTCCATCCCAGTTGAGTATAACTGTGTGAGATGTGACATTTACATCCATTGTATATGAACTGTGACAATAGTAATGGGTTTCGATGTCTAACACAATAGCTCAGGTGGAGATGAGTATGGCTCAGTGGATGAAAGATATCACATTAAACTATTTTATTTATTTTATTTAACCAGGCAGAATCATTAAGAACAACATTCTTATTCACAAAGATGGCCTGGCAAAATGCAGAAGCTTTTTGAGGAAGAGGGGAAGGGGGCTATGGAATTAAAAATCTACTATACTTTTGGTTTATACCTAAACTATATTGTAGGTACAAAATTAATTATCTATTACCCCTGTGGCCTTTATCCTTTTTAGGTATGTGAACCAAATATGGACAACACATCTAGCAACCTAGTTAATTTAATAATATAATTTAGTTGCAGAGGGATCTAGTGAAACCTACTACTTGTTACGTAAACCAGATTATTTATGATTATTAATAAATACCATAAAATGCCTTTAAATCATTTAAATATCTAATTATTCTGAGTTAATAGCCTCCTTTTAAATTGGGACAACTTAAACCATGTTTATATCGTGTGATGATTCAGCATTTCTTGTTTAGTTTTTTCACTTTACAAACTCTAAGAATGTCTAAGAATGTTTCTTTATGAATGAGTGCAGTTCTGCAGTAGCCAATAGTATCCAAAATATCCATGTTCTCACCAATGTTTGATAAGCACAAAACACTAATCCTTTCTCCACTCAATAGCTCTATTGTCTTTTTTTGTTACACTTTCGTCATAGCGCATACATGCTGTATCTCAAACTCACATTTATCTTGACTGATGGTAGCACTCAGTTTGGTCCTCCTAAACACCTGTTTAGCAAGATGTCATATGCTCGGTTTAAAGAATTCATACTGGCCTACGTGTAAAACACACTATATGTTACATAGTACAGTTGTAGCAATATTTTAATGATTTGTGTGAATATACTTTGTGTCTGTTCATTTCTGAACAGTTATTAACTTTCTTTCCCTCTTGGGCAGATACAAACTTTGTTCTTGGTAATGCCCAGATTGTGGACTGGCCCATTGTGTACAGCAACGATGGCTTCTGTAAGCTGTCTGGATACCATCGTGCCGAGGTTATGCAGAAGAGTAGCACCTGCAGGTACCTCAGAGCTGCAGTCTAAATAGATTCAGCTAAATTCATAACATTGCTTTTCACCAACTGTTATGGGTCAAGGATATGAACCTCTCAAAGGTGCAAAAACTTGTAAATATATTTTTCAATACACATTTGGGAAACATTTAACTAATTTTATCACAAATAAATGTGATATATTTGTAATAATATAGTAATATGCAAAGAAATGTGACATATTTGCCATCTCATTCAAATGCACATTAGCTCATGTTCAAAAGTCAACTAATCTAGAAGTGTCCAAGAAAATCTTCACATACGGTTCTGTAGCAGAAGCAATTCCACCAAGCCTTTCTGCTCCCATGTGGAACGTTACATTTTGTACAGCGCACATTGAAAGTGACATTTGTTTATACAGTAATTCTGTCCAGTGTTTTTTGGAAAGAAGGCCTTTGTTGTTGAGGAGAAGAACAAATGTATCTTAAAGCCTCAAACTAAATGTATTTTTAACCCTGTCTCTATTCAGTTTCATGTATGGGGAGCTCACAGACAAAGACACCAGTGGGAAGGTGCGACAGACCTTCGAGAATTATGAGATGAACTCCTTTGAAATTCTAATGTATAAGAAGAATCGTAAGTATTTCTTTGGAATTCACTAACTGGATGAAGGTTGATATCCTGTACTAGTGATTACCAAATTACATATATTGATGTGAAGTAGAATGGGTGTGCATTAAGTATTTGTGTGTTACAGGTATGCCTGTGTGGTTTTTTGTCAAGATCGCTCCAATAAGGAACGAGCAAGATAAAGTGGTTTTGTTCCTGTGCACCTTTAGTGACATCACTGCGTTTAAGCAGCCCATTGAAGATGACTCCTCCAAAGGTTTGTTGAGATGAGTTTGCAGCTTAAAAGGAAATGCTCTGGAAATGAGAGTAAACAATTCCCTGTGTAAGACGTTGTCCAAGTATTTATGTGCTATTGCAGTTGTCAGAACATTTTTTGTGGTTATAGTAAACCATACATTTTGTTGACGGACATTTATAAGGATGCTTCCTATTTGGTGTGTTTTTCATATTCAGGGTGGGGTAAATTTGCTCGCCTGACACGAGCGCTGACGAGCAGCAGAGGAGTGCTGCAGCAGCTGGCGCCAACGGTCCACAAGGGCGAGAATGTCCACAAGCACTCTCGACTGGCTGAGGTAAGGTGTTGGCCCTCGATCGAATGACGAGCACTCTGCTTAGAATAAAGAATGTCTGCTAGCCCGCTCACTGGAGGAGGTAGTCTCAAAAACCAGGACACATCTGTTCCAGTCGAATGAAGTGTGTGTTGTCGAGCTAGTAGTATACTCATTTCTTGCCTTGAACAAAAATGTAAAGTATCCCTTCATTATCTCCAAGCATCAGTGAAACCTTATACATCTGGGTAACTGCAACTGTAGACATTGATTCAGATGTCTACTATGCGCCTGTAAATGTGTAAAAGTTGTACACTGAAACTAAAATCCTTACATATCTATGCTTCTGGTAAGAGTAGTCTCATCTAAAAAGTGGTGGAAATTTCCTTTTGACTGAAAATAAAGCATGTTTGATTGTGCATGTTTGAGTGTGCACAGGGAAAGTGTGTTACTTATTATTTCCTGAAAGAGAATTGGACAGTAGGTTTAGAGGCTCTGATAGCTCGGCTCTCTGTTTACCAAAGCAACGGTGAGCTGTGTTTGCTGGATTATCTGACACAAAATGTCTACCTTTTGTTTATTTGCTAATTAGTAGGGAAACAGGGAATCTATTTTCAGACCTGTGGGCAATTTGAGAAGAGAGGTTATCACATTCGTATGTGAGATGAAGGGATCTCAGACACTTTACAATTCTCACACGAGTGTTGGCTCTGAGCCAGTTACTCTATCTGGTTGTTGTGGGCTGGGGGGGAGTATAAATCTTTTTTCTAGAGTTAACCAACCAGATTGGCATGTCATGCCAAAGCCCTTGTTGCTCAAATAAAGTTTACTATTTGTGTGCAATGTCTGGGGGAACATGTACCTGCTGCTCCTCTCACACAAACTGTCACATAATAGATGGAAAATTACTCTCACACTGGCAGCAGTGCACATCAATTTATCTAACAAACAGCCTAGCGGTTATTAGTGGTGAAGACTTTGTTTGCTCTAACCTAAGAGTAAACACACTGGCTAACTGGTTTGTGACATCTCAATAAATTGCCCCCCTGCAGGTACTACAGCTGGGCTCAGACATCCTTCCTCAGTACAAGCAGGAAACCCCCAAAACCCCTCCCCACATCATCCTCCACTACTGCCTCTTCAAGACCACATGGGACTGGGTCATCCTCATCCTCACCTTCTACACCGCCATCATGGTGCCCTACAATGTGTCTTTCAAGACCAAGCAGAACAATGTTACGTGGCTGGTGGTGGACAGCATCGTGGACGTCATCTTTCTCGTTGACATTGTGCTCAATTTCCATACAACGTTCGTGGGGCCGGCGGGAGAAGTCATCTCTGACCCAAAGCTGATCCGAATGAACTATGTCAAAACGTGGTTCGTAATCGACTTGCTCTCCTGCCTGCCTTATGACGTCATCAATGCCTTTGAGAATGTTGATGAGGTAAGATCTCCTTGCTTTATTTTCTTTAGTGGGTCTACCCCAGTCAAAGACACTAGTCAAATTAGATACATGAAAGCACAAGGGACTTGACACTGATTCTTCATCACAAACTAAGTGCTTGACTTAAGTCTTGGGTCTACACATTTTGCATTACAATAAGGTAGGATAGAAGACTATAAGATGTACTATGTTATTCATCCTTGGACAAGCACAGATGTGAATCAATATTCAGTACAATGGATGACTTATTGGACAGATTATTCAACAGGTTTTGAATGATTTTGCCATCTACAATATACATTATATATATAGTATATAGCACGTCAGTACTTTGTATACCGGTTAATGCATTTGTTATGTATCAAACACGTGTGAAATGCAGCAGAAGGAACATTAGCTACTGCAGAAAATCTCTTCAGTTCAAGCTCAGCCAGCCGTTATACCAACCCCTCATCATGTCATTGGAAATGTGTCTCCTTTGCGTTTGGCTGCTGAAGCAAGCCGCTGTTCAGCAGTTAGTGAGCTTGTGCGGTAATCTCTATTTTTCAGCTCTCCTCGTCTGTCAGTTTAGCGCAAGGGATACTTCATCTGGGATGGTTATGAAATGCAAAGCGAGAGAGTTGGTCTGAATCTGCAAGTCGGGATTCCTCATGCCTGGGATTCAGTCTTCCTCAGAGGAAGGGACTGTGTGACATGCTTTTAGGCTACTTGAATAATGAGACTGAGTGCTCTGCTCCACTACAGAGGTCGTCATGCAGCATACTCTACAGTATGTCTCGCTATGTAAATGTGGCATCTTTGTTATGCATTAAAATGCATCACATTAGGTGTGTGCTTATTTGTCATTGTGTCTCATGAATTTTGAAGACAATGGCCACTGTGCACTCATCAGAATCTCGATGTGGTCACCAAGCATTATAAAAAGCTGTGGGCCTGTGGTGTTCTATCCAAATTACGCATAAACTAGACACTGTGAATTTGGAATCTGCATATTGTGTTTCAAACAAAAACCACAAGCTAGTACAATAGTCTTGGTACAAATATGTTCTCTATAGTGGATAAAAAAGTAATCCCCTAACAGTTGATTACTGTGGAAAAGTGCGATGACAGAGTGGGGCTGCCAAATTCCAAAATACTGTGAAGGCTTGTAGGTTAAAGGAAACCCCCTCAAATAGTTTGTTACATGATAAATACGCCGTGAGTGTACATATACATATTCGGAGTGAATATGAATAATAACAGCATACAGATATTATTTGAGGTATAAAAAAAATCCTACAGTAGGTTCTTTTTGCAAGCCTCTTAGTGACATTGTACGGCTGTAAGTGATTCTGCAAGGGGCTTTTTGAAGATTGTCCAGATTATTTTGAACCTCACTGGAGTGTAAATCAATAGATATGGTAAGTGATACTATCAAAGACCCACACACAAACACAGTAAGCATATAAAGAAAGCTTTTGCACTGGTAAGGTAAGCAAATTAAGGTCAATGCAAATTGTAAGGAATAATCAAATCTGTAGAAGGTTAACTGTATTGTTAACTCGTGTCATTTCCGAAAGAAAACAAAAGCAAGCTCAGAAGCCTCTCCAGATCTGTTGTTGTTTGTCTGATGATGTCCCCGGGCCTGAGGAAAAGGGTGTGTCAAGAAAAAGATTATAGCACCCCCACAGGGAGCTCCCACAAAGCCTGTGGGTGCTGTGCCTTGGCCGAATTTGTCAACACAATTTAACTACCCTATCAAGGCAGTGCCATGAATGAAAGCTTACTGTAGATTGTTGTATATTCCCTTTTTTCCTTCTTTTTTCCCCTTCCTTCCTTCGCTCTTCCTGATTTCAACACAGTTTGTCTAAGATTACATCATTCCATGGAGCCAAAATAGGGAACTTGTTCTCTTGTTTTTTTGGCCCTTTATATTTGCCAACTGGTGAGAAAAATACACATCCATTATGGATGTGTCACAACTGGAGTGAACACTCAAAAAGCAAAGTGAGAAAAATGCAGTAGTTGATGTATGAACTTAAAAAGAGAAGAGTCATCCCACACAGATGCTAGCAAGAATACTAAATTCACACAGCATTCTGTCATGTGTCTACCTCTGGTAAATGTAAATGAGCTTTGGGGGGAAGCAACATGAATATTGAAACTCTTTCTCTCTGAGTGTTCCACACACGCAATGGTAAATGTTTTATAGATCCTTTATTTGTCTAGCGGTTGATTCTGCAATGGAGGGACACGTTTAGTAATGTGGCCGTGATTGTGTCTTTGAAGAAAATGGCATTTCAGACAATAGAAGGCTAACAAGGAGTTTTGAATGTCATACGTTTGTATTTTTTCTTTGTGCTATGCAATTCTGCAAAATAGTATTTTCTGTATTGAATTTGCATAAATAAAGACACGACAACTGACAGAGGAGACTAAATTCGTACAAACATCGTCCCTGTCGTATGCCTGTTTGTGTATCCCTATATCCATGCCTCGAAACTGTCCAAGGAGGCTATAGTGGTATAATAGTGCCCATGTCTATGATGCAGATGGTGATTATACATCATAGTTGATTTGGTGTGCACATTTGCAATGTGCATGCAGTTTTAACATAAACACATTAATTTATGTAAGAAAATGCACTGATATATACTGAAAGTATCCACTTTATATTGCCATCCTGTTAGCTGGCCAGCATTTCATCCATAAAGAAACCTCTTTAACCCTTGTGTTATCTTCGTGTTATGTTGCGACAACTTTACCTCATTTTACAATAAATTGAAGCATTTTCTTTTAACCGTCGGTCTGTCTCACACCCCCCACAGAGCGAAGGTTAAAAGAAAATGCTTTTTATTAGTTTTTGCATTGGGTAAAGTTATTGCAGCACAACGATGGGTCATTTGTGCTGCCTTCGGGTCATTGTGACCCGAAGGCAGCACAAAGGTTAAAAAGCAACTGATGTTATGCTAGAAGTCAACACTGCTAACCTGGGCATATTGGTTGTAAACGTGAACTTGCTTGTAAATAGCAAAACAAAATGTCCCTGTTTTCCTTACTACGAACTCCGGTGCATTAAGCACTTAGTTTCATTTAATTGCAAAAGCAAAAGCCTTTGTTAATCACATTAGTCCATTAAAGAAACACTTTTCATTTTAGTTATCATACAGCCTCTTACTTCTGGTGCACATTAGTCCAAGCCCTTTGTGAATCATATAGCCTAGTGTAAGGCTAAGATTTCGCATGGCTGAAAAAGATACATTGCGAAAATGGCGGTATTTTATTTTTGTGACATGTCAAACATGTCTAATGTTTGACATGTCTAACCCACATCAAACAACGTCAATGGAACTACACTCCATTGGATTCTAAAAAGGACACCTGCAATATATGAACTTTGCAGAGTGTCTGGTTCTGGAGATAATCGTGGGAAACCTGCTGCCCTAAAATCCCATTCAAAAAATTGGCAGACAGAGATTCTTGGCACTATTAAGATATGGTGCCTTCTCCTAACATATTCAGATTGAAAGCTTTCATGTTTCACCGTGTTATAATGCAAGAGGAGTTACACAATATTGTTTCTTAGTTCTGTAGCTTTCTATTGATTATTCAGGGTAAAAATAATAATACACATGAATGGAAACATCAGTCTTATTCATTCAGTGGAAAACCAGAGTTATAATCGTATGTAGTACATAATCGTATTTAAATAGGTTAGGTAGGCTGTTGGCTAATGGCTTTGTGTTTGTGTGAAAGTACAAACTCAACAGCCTCTCATCTCAGTCCGCTATCCCTGACCTACCCTGAACCTTCTTTCTCCATCTCTCTCAGGGTATCAGCAGTCTCTTCAGCTCCCTCAAAGTGGTCCGACTACTGCGGCTGGGCCGTGTGGCTCGCAAGCTGGACCACTACATCGAGTACGGGGCCGCTGTCCTGGTCCTGCTGGTTTGCGTGTTCGGCCTGGCGGCCCACTGGCTGGCCTGCATCTGGTACAGCATCGGAGACTACGAGGTCATCGACGAGGACACCAACAGCGTGCGGGTGGACAGCTGGCTCTACCAGTTGGGGGAGTCTGCGGGGACGCCGTATCGCTTCAACGCCACCGGCTTGGGGAGATGGGAGGGCGGGCCCAGCAAGGACTCGGTGTACATAACGTCCCTTTACTTCACAATGACCAGCTTGACGAGTATCGGTTTTGGGAACATCGCTCCTACCACAGATGGAGAGAAGATCTTCGCTGTGGCGATGATGATGATTGGATGTGAGTTGACTGGTGTTTCACTGTATGATTGATGAGCCCCTTTTCATCAAAACGCAGAATGAACTGAATCCAAGCACATATGTATTTACTGATAAGTGGTTTTAAACAAGGAACATTTTTTGTGTACTGCAGCAGTATATTGTAAACAGTTTTTCAAGTACTTGTTACTACTAATGTCTCATATTACAGCTGTGCCTTGCCTTGGCCTGACTAATACCATGAGTAGAATGTTGATAGTTAACAGTGTGAAAAGTAATTACACACTCAAATCAGAGCAAGTTAAATGAAACACGTTTGGAATTATAATTATATAATTATGAATATGACAATCACTATAGTTTAGTATAATTGTGTTTTGCTGCCAGCTGAGGACTTGTTATGTATAAGCACTCATTTATTTTGGAGCTGGCTACTTAAAATTTTTTATGTAAAAAGGACTCCTCTTTCTACTGGAGTTGGGTCGACAGTTTTTTCAGTTTTGTCTTTGGACACTTTTTCTAGAATCCTATTTTGGATTTATAATCTAAATCGCATTATCAATTGCAACCAAGCCTGAAAGTTAGAAAAGTTGGGATTGCTTTATACAGAGACATGTTCTGGTCAGATGGTCTACATACTCAAGAGCAAGAGTTAGCCCGGGCGTTTAGAATACCTGTTTGTAATTCGAGGCTGACATTTTGACAGTTTGTGAGTGCGAGCATGACAGCACAGATTTAGCTTCCCACACTCTTTCAGCATCTCATGTCACAATGACATGACATAGCAGTGGGGAATATTTTCAGTAAGGTTAACATTCCCCGAATGCTTTGCTAGCCAACACCAGAAGTGTATGTCATGGTTGCAACACCACCAGACCACTGAAAACACTGTACAACTGACAGCAACCTCTAAAACATGAAGCAAATGGTTGCCAGACGATTTCACCTGCCGTTTCGGTGACGAAAAAGAGAACAAGGTACCGGTATACTCGGTCACGCTGCATCGGGTGCACCTCTTTTTGAGGAAGTGCTCCAACGCATATTACATCACAGATGCTGGCTCGGTTCTTTGCTGGCCTTGCAGGAGCGAGGAGGAGTACAGACGGCATGTTAAAGCTTGTTCAGGGCAGTGCCACTCCGCAGGGAGAGAAAGTGGCACTGCCCAGGGGGTGATGGTGATGCGGGTTGTCAGAGGAAGGGAGAGTGATGGGTTGGAGGGAGGGATGGTGGGGTCAGGCTGCTGCCACAGCCATGAGACAATCTGCCAATGTCAGCCTGAAAGCTGGACAAAAGCTTAGTCATGCAATATGCTATCAGAAGTGACACCCACCTGCCTTGTGTGAGTGTGTGTGCACAACACTTGTCTGCTTCAGTTGCAGTCTTCCTGTGTTGCTTTCTGCTTGGTTTTTCTCTAATATACTGAAGTGTATGTCAGAAATGTTTAATGGACTAGCAGTTTACTTCCTTCTCTGTGAGTGTGTGTGTGTCAGGGTATCACTTGCACAGAGGTACTCACGTGTGCAATTGGGACAATGCTACACTGAGTCTGAGTCTCTGCGTATCATCCTCAAAACAACAGTGGCAAACATACTTGCAGGTCAGTGTGCCCTGGTGTGTACTGGGTTTGAGCCAGAGATATGACATGCTACCTTCTCTGACGCTGTGGCCAGGTTTTTCCTGGCTGTCGTTGTAGACTTGTCTCTGTGCAGTCAGCCATGTCACATCCTTGTATGTCTTAGCATGACCATGGCAGCCAGATGGGGAAAAAAAAAACTCCCCTGAAGCTTGTTAACCATTTATATATTAATACATCTTGTCTCTTTGCATCAGCTGAGAGACGGTGGTCATCTTCATTATAGTTTTATTCAGCAGAAAGTTGATTGAGAGAGACATTTTCAATTCCACAGGTGGGTGGATGGTGATTAACATCATGGTTTGACATGTTTAACTGTTGCATGATAGTAGTCAATGCTAACAGATGGATTGGAGATTAAGATGCTGTGTCGCAGCTAACTTTTAAAATATGTTTACTGGGCTCTTTCAAGACCCAAATCCTAAACTGGGGTTGTTGCATAGAATCTCACCTTAATGTAAATGACATAAACATAATTCATTTTAATTCTAACTTCCATAGGAACAGTGGCTCTTTAAATCCGCTGTTGCTTTTGAAGTAGGCCAAAGAGATCCAAGCTATTTTTTGAATGCAGGAATTTTGCACCTAGCCTATTTACAGCAAAGGAAAAAAGTTATGGACAATATTACAATGGCAATGATAAATTGCTTTTTCCCCCCAACTGGCCTACCCGTGTCATTCAGCTGCAATGTTTTATCCAAAATGTTTTGTAGAGCTGTAATAAAAAAAATAGAAGAATTGCTATGCTGTATCTTGGCCAGGTCGCAGTTGCAAATGAGAACTTGTTCTCAACTAGCTTACCTGGCTAAATAAAGGTGAAATAAAAAATAAAAATAGGCATGACAACTTAAAATGAACTGTCAGGATTTTTGGTGGCTACAGCAGACAAGTCAAGCCTTCTCAGAATGGTCTAGAAAGTTCTCTCGGGCTTAGTAGTCAACAGTATCTAATAGCATACTCCTTTCATGACTGATTGCACACTCAGCTGGAGCCTTCTCATCCCCAGTAACCCCCACCGGGAGAAAACACAACTCAGACCAAACTAGGGACTAGATCGAACTTGAGAGCTGAAAAGTGGTTGACTCATTATGTGACAAACCTTTGAATGGCTTCATGTTGTCCTTGAAGCAGACGTTTGTTGTCATCTATTTCCTAAAGTCCTTATAGTCCTTAGTCCTGATTGTGAGGCTTGACAGGGTTCAAATGAGGTCTTCAATTAGCAGCAGATGGGGATGAGGAGGTGAATTAAAAACTAATTCTTAAATCTAATCAGCGGAACATTGCAGGTGTGAAAATGTCAAGATAAATGGAACCACTTGGTGACTGTGTGGGATTCATGAGAAACAGGTGTGAACCATTAGCTTATCTTCAAAGAACCTCTTGACATGGTAGTCTTGTAAATAAGATACTTTTGACATTTAAGTAGAAGCGTACGCAATTGGCATATATGAATTATTTTGGAGAATGACATGCTGAGGTTATTTTAGCTCAGTCTTGTGGAACAATGTCACTTCAGAATAGTTTGAGAATTGTTCCACTTGTTTTCCTAACCCGTTACTCATCTATTACACCAATTACTACTATACTATTGAGTCAGTTTAGCTAGTGTTGCTCAGTCATGCTTCAAATGAAGAACAGAGAGAAATTGTTCTGTGGAACACAAGGTACAAACTATGAACCTCATGTCACAAAATCAAACCAGCAACACTTTGGCGTCATGAACTGCTGGAACAAAGTGTTCAGGACACAAAAACAAAATGATAGACAGAGCTGCTGACCCACACACACAGGCTGAGAGCTAGCTTACCTGCAGCAAGCCCAGCTTGCAGAATTAAAGTGTCACCAAAAAGAGACGTTGGGCTTGATTGCAAGAGCCAATATTGATAGCTTCCCCTAAGGCCTTGTTGAGACTGGAGATAGAGTGAGAGTCCCTAGGGCTCCTATAATTACACTCTTGGGATGACTGTGCAAGCCAGTATGAGAAAAGCCTAGACATGATCTAAGTGGTTTTGTCAGTTAACACAGGTTTTATTATGTGCTTTAGACTTTCAGCATTGTTTTTCCTGTCCTTGGGTTTCAAGGCCACATGGGGAAATTATTATTTATTATGTATTAACTACATTTTGGAAATATTTGTTGTATTATGACTATATCCTCTGCAGCATTCATAAACTTAGCATGTCAGGTGCCAGGTCAAGAATGCTTCAATTGTGAAAAATGAAAAATTTCCTGTGGAAAGCACCTTGTCTGCTAAATAGGAACATAGTTTCACTGCCTCAATTCAGTTTCAGCCAAAGAAAGTTTCCAATATACCAAGAAAGACAAATACAAAAGTCCAATTGGCTATATTCGGATGAAATGTAAACTGTTTATTTGCACAAAACATTTCTTCTGGCAACAGCAATTTTACCCCAGAACCAATCATGCAAGTCCCAAAGCAATTGACATGCTTATGGCATAGTTCAATAGAAGATTAGATATTATTGAACAGTAATCAAAATGTCCATTTACACTACATTATGTTATCTGCCGGCATTGAAAAACAAAAATCAAGTGACAAACTAATTATGTGTGCAAAATATACAGTTGTGTCTAATAAAAATTCTTCAAAACCAAAACTCAATTTATTTTTCCCCTAATCTGACAGTAATTTATTATATTATTATATATATTATATTATATATTATATACAGGTATTTTTAACCAAGGGGTTGTGTTTGGCAGCAGCATACCTTGTTTGGTTAGGCCTCTGCTCATTGTACTTGATTGTTTATTTGGCATTTGAAAAACTTCTTCCTACTATGTGACAAATTGGGTATGACAATAGACCTTGGGGACAATGGTCATCAGGACATCAAGCCGACAATTTTGCATACTTAACAATCCTCAAGCTGGGCAGATGGAATGCACCTTGAATAGATCAGCTACTTTGGATGAGATGGTGCTCTCTGGTACATGGCTGTCATCGCTAGTGAGCTGGAAAAATGACACAGCTGTTAGTCATGAACGCACCCCTCTCATTGTGTTTGTGACAGGCCCTCTACCCTGGCTGTTTACCTGTTGTGTTTGCAGCCTCAATGGAAGATCCATTACATCAACACTGTCACATCATCTTCCCTGAATAACCTTTAGGAAGGTTGCTCTCGGTTGCTAGTTGTGATTATGATGGTTACAATCAACAGGAATTAGGGGTTATCCCTCCTAAACCAGTCAAGTACTACATTTCTGTCAAGAAAAGGACTGTGGTTTATCAAAGAATTTTTTTGGGGAAGTATTGGAACTAATGGTTGACAGGGCTTCTATTGATTTCTGTGACCCCTGTTGGTACACTTAGAGGGGAAAAGGGTGACACTTTCTCAGGGAAAGTGCTGACTCTGAGATGAATTGCGAGAGGCTGTGGTATTGATTGGCCTGGCTGTGATTTTGAGAGTGAGCGATGGCTGATGGCTGAGCAGCAGTCAATGGGGTGTAAGGGCACCGGCGATACTTTTTTACAGACCATCTAGCAAAGTCCATTATAACCACAGGAAAGACCACGTATCGGGGCTTTTGAGATTTTAACAATGAGGCTGGAGTCCTCAGTAGTGACACATGTAAAATCTTGTTCTCATGGTTGTCTGTGACTGACTAACAAAACGTTCAATTATTGTATGATGAAACCAGTATGACATATGATGCACACTGAACTTGCTTGATAGAGTACATTTTATATGAATCTATTTAGCAGATGCTTTAATCCTAAGCGACATACCAAAAACGACTTTTGTTGGAAGGGGTGTTGAAGGCCTATTTTATATCTCAATGAAGGTCTTATTACCATTCAAAAGAAATGTCGGGCCACTTTCTGAGTTATCATGGCTACTTATTGTCCTCTCTCTTTTTCCAGCACTCTTGTATGCCACTATTTTTGGTAACGTCACCACCATCTTCCAGCAGATGTACGCCAACACCAACCGCTATCACGAGATGCTCAACAGTGTGCGTGACTTCCTTAAACTCTACCAGGTGCCCAAGGGCCTCAGTGAACGAGTCATGGACTACATAGTCTCCACTTGGTCCATGTCCAGAGGCATTGATACTGATAAGGTACATTGCGTTGCTTTTTTGTTCCATACTTATAGACAATCTTAGTAGCAGGGGTATGATGATTTGATGCTACCTCAGACCCTTGATGAATACCAGTCATTTACATTTTATTGATGTAACAGACACTTTTAGCCAAAGCAATGTACATGTATTGCAGCGCAGATCAAGCATCAGAAGTGCATAGTTCTACAGTATTTAGGTTGTTAGAGTCAAGGAACAGTCTGTATTAACTAGCCACATCAAAAAGTAACCACATCTCTACGATTTACTATGTAAATCAGTTGTGACCTTTGATTTTCCAGGTGCTGCAAATCTGTCCCAAGGACATGCGAGCGGATATTTGCGTCCACCTCAACAGAAAGGTATTTAAAGAGCACCCGGCCTTCCGGCTGGCCAGCGATGGGTGCCTCAGGGCTCTGGCCATGGAGTTCCAGACGATCCACAGCGCCCCAGGAGACCTGATTTACCATGCTGGTGAAAGTGTAGACAGCCTTTGCTTCGTGGTTTCTGGGTCTTTGGAGGTCATCCAAGATGACGAGGTGGTGGCCATTTTAGGTGAGATACATTTATGGCATGACATGTCAGCATGCACAGATAAAATTATTTCAGTGACATTTTATTTGAAAGGGGTATGCTATACATAAGCCTACTATACATAAAGCTTTTTTGGCAATTGAAAAGTGACAAATTAACTTACTGTTCCACAGACGGAACCAATATTAAATATAGCTCCAAGCAGCGATGCGGGTTCCTCTGCAAGATGGGAAAATATTATAAAAATTTATATTGTCGAAGATCAAGAGTTGGACAGCGAGAGCAAAATTAATTTATGTTTGACCAACAACAGTCTGAATGGAGATTCAAACTCAAGAGCATGAGGTTGCAAGTCAGCCTCTGCTACACATCAACTGTTGAGTTTATGAATGGCCATATTGTTTTGTACATTTCCTATATAAACAGGACAGCGGGATGACTGGGTTGCTGCTGTAAATAATAGCTTGCTCGTAGTGCTTTGAAAAGGGGAAGGAAATTTGGAAGGAAATTTCAAATCATGCCTAGCATCAGTGGCGATGTGTCATGGCTTAGGTTACTGAAATTAATTTGCGCAGCAGTATGTATACAACTTCCAAGTACTCTTAAGTGTTACCATTCGTTATCATAGTTAGTGGGAAGTGTACACAATATATACATCACAAGAGTGTTTCCAAGAGCGTTTCTGGGGCTGCTTCACTGATTTTGCTTACCTGAGTCTAACCCTTTAAGTGGGTTTATACATCAACATTGTGTTAGCTTGACACCAAATGCAGAAATTACATGGATTTTCTAAGGAAGGGACATGAGTCTAGCCACATGCATTAGAAGAAAGAAATATGACAATATGTTGACGACGAATGCTCCAGGCCCCTCATTAAGCAAACTATTTTTAGACATTAAGTCTTTCATATACTCGCATGCTATTTACAGAATCCTGGCAATATCTGCGAGTCCCTGAGGGCATTCATTTGAAGTTATAAACTATTTTAGGAATGAAAGCTGAAAATGGTGAGAGAAAGGCACTGGAGCAAGTCTCATACATATGTATACAGTACTCACCTTAATTGGAAGAACCTAGATCATTTGTGAGGGCATCATATTATCCCAGCATCACTCTTTTTGAAAAATTATATTATGTGATGGAGAACACTTGGTCTCAATTACTTTATTTATAACAAAGATAACATTCAGCCAATAACCTTTAAATAGGTCATTATGTTTATAAATTGCTAGTACAGTTTTTTCTGATTGCTTAAGCACAATTTTGAAAACAGGGCTCACTTTGTCAACACATAATTCAGACAACCAGGCACACAGGTTGCAGAAAACCTCCATTCTTTTGCAAAATGAATCACTCTGTTCAAAACTATACAATCGTGTAGAAAAACCCAATTCAGTCACCGTATGCCACACACATGGTTCATAAAATTTTACTCTGTTTGAACCAGTTACACACTGTTGTGCTTAATTTTTACAGTACTTATTATTTTCTAATAATATAACCTGCTTGATTTTGTTACAGAGATAATGTTACAATAGAGGTGTAGATATGTTTACATTTACATATTTAGCAGACGCTCTTATGCGACTTACAGTAAGAACAGGGACATTCCCCCCAAGGCAAGTAGGGTGAAGTGCCTTGCCCAAGTACACAATGTAATTTGGCACGGCCGGGAATCGATCTGGCAACCTTCAGATTACTAGTCCGATTCCCTAACCGCTCAGCCATCTGACTCCCACGCTCTCACATGTTGACCAAACACAACACACAAGAACAGTACTGCACACTGATGAAAATATGTACTATACTCTCCACATTGTCTACGTAAAGGTGGCATTTTGTGCAGAAGATCAGAACATATTTCTAATATCTGAAGGCTTGATTGGTTTTCCGTATAAAGGTAAGCACTGTTTTAGGTCACCGTGACAAAATGCTCATAGAAAATTGGATAATGGGTTTACTATGCCCAAAAGCAACTTTTTGTTTGCTTATCAGATTGTTGATAATTTTGTCTTTCTACATTTTCAAGGGAAGAGGGCTTCTATTAAGGGTCTCGACCTGTAGATGCCACTTCTTTTCCTCCACGACGGGCAAATATTTGGATTGCACTCTAGCAAGAGCAATGACAGGGCGGATATACCACATTGAGGATAATCCTCAGGCAGGCTGATATTCACTTCCCATGGGGGTTAGTTGTCATTAAAGCAATTTGTCTTTTGTAAAATTGGCCAGATGTTGCTGAAGGGCTTCCACACATTGTTCACATCAGTATCAAATCATCCCCAGCTCAGGACCAAGTTTCTCAAATGAGGTCCACTAGACTCTTGGTTTTTAAGGCTTACTTCAAAACCTTTTTTTGCTTTACTTTGCCAATTGGTGTGTTCTGTCACAGCTCTGTCAGAGGCTGTACTGTGTCATAAAATATCACCAGCCATACTGTGCTGTAACTCCAAACCTTGAGCTAAGCCTTCACATGCATTTCATTAGCCAATCCTCAGCTGAAAGGAGCTACATTTAATTTGTAAATTGAGATGAATATTAAACGCTGTGACTTGTAGTGTTATCTCTAATCCTTTTGGAGGCCAATTCCAAAAAAAGCTTTGCAAAGGTGTTTTTGTTTCTTTTTCTAAAAAAATAATTGAAGGAGTTGACCTATGACATTATTGAGTGCAGTTAGTGTTAACTAATTGTGACTTTCCATCCTAATCTTCATGCATTTGTTTTCTTAAACAAACTGGTCAATCTGAAAGTGTAACACTGTTCCACCAGTATCTGAAGACTATTACAATTCCAAGTGTTTAATAAAAGTCCATTAGAAAGGGCCCCGTCAATCAAAGGAGAAAGCTCAATAGAAGGCTTCAAGTATTGTGTAGGGGTTTAAATATTGGCCAAACAACAAAAACGAATTCCCCTATGGTTTTAAAGAAGATAGGAAACTGAACAGTGTATTAACATGAACCAAATTATGTAAATACCAATGGAATTAGTTATTTGATGGGTTAAATCAGAGCAAGAATGGTCAAGTAAATATCATAATAATAACATTGCAAATGAATGAAATCTATTACAAGGCAAACATGTTACAAAATGAAGGCTTTACATCTTACCTACACTACCATGAGTATTGTAAATAAGAGAGAAAAAGCAAGATGTGAGAAAGGAGAAGAACAAGCCAGAGTTAAGGAGAAGGTCTCCGGAAATCAAGAATCCACAGAACAATGCTTCACAATTCCCTTTATACACAAGAACAACCAATCAGACCACATCGTATCAACATATGACTAGTAATGCAACAGTAAGTTACACAATGAGGCGTGAGACCCATCAAAAAGAGACTCCGTCCAACAACTCCAGATTTTTTGCATACAAGAGGTAGGGGTAGGGGGACACCCAGCCATACAATTGCATGTTCAATTTCAAAGAATCTTGAATCTTTAACAGTGTATTTCAATTGGACCTCTTAATTTTCTTGGATTTACTACAGAAAAAAACATACCAAGATCATTATTTATTATATATTTTCTAGGATATAAATATCAGACTGCAATGCACTTAGGGTAATAAAAAAGTTTTCATGCTGTTGCTGTATTTCTCTTATCCCTAAATATACGCCACACCGCATTCTCTATTATGGAACGTGTGACCTTGACCAGTTATCTTCACACCAATCGTGATTGGCTGCATGAAGGAGTGTCACGGGGCCTAAGAGATTTATATCACTATAGAGGAACGCAAATTGTTCTCTGAACCTTATTAACCCTTTTCTCCATCTCTCTTCCTTTCTTTGCTTATAATTGAACCTGCACAGGAAAAGGGGATGTGTTTGGGGATATATTCTGGAAAGAGGTGACCCTTGCCCAGGCATGTGCCAACGTGAGGGCGTTGACCTACTGTGACCTGCACATCATCAAACGCGATGCCCTGCAGAAAGTGCTGGAGTTCTACACAGCCTTCTCAAACCACTTCTCTCGCAACCTGCTGCTAACCTATAACCTGAGGAAGAGGGTAAGCACCTCCAGTTTACCTCAACGTTTCCTTTTCTTTCAAGTAAGTTCTCCAACCTGATAGGTAGACAGATTAAATATGGTTTTCCATATTGTGTGGTGTGGAACCCAGAGTGAGTTTGAGGGTAAGGAGGTTTCTGGGATGTATGGTCATTTATTTTGATAGGCCGTTTTAATGAAGGAAATTGAGCATACTCTGTTTCTATTCTGTCTGACAAAAATGCATCTATTATAGTTGATATATCAATTGAAACCTCTAAATGAAGATGTCCTTGAAGTCAGCAAAATTGGTGAAGTTAAATTGAAAACCCACTGTACAGATTTTTATATTTCTTTATAAATTGTTTGACATGTATTTTCTTTGTCAGCATTAAGTAGAGATTGAATGTTTAAGGGAGCTGCTGCTGCACAAAATAGTATTTTTTCATCAAGAGGAGCTTCAGCGTCGTTAAAGTACTTAACTTTCATCAGAATGACTAAATACCCTTACAACCAAGTTGGCAAAGATGATGACTCATTTTAATAGCACATTTGATAAGAAATAATTCTGTCTTGAAATTCACAATTAGCCATGGAGCATGAACCGTAGGTCCTCACTAAGGTTTCATTAAGTTTACTGCTTCGTCTAGCACAGAAAAGCCCACAGCGCTTAAGCCTCTTTACTTTCACACAGGCACTGATCCCCTCTACTTGTTTGCTTAGGTAAACACTGGGTTGATTTGGTTAATGCTGAAACCTGCTGTGAGGTATGGCGTTTCACAAATGCCTCAGGCAGGGTTCAACATAAAAAAAAATTGCGACTGGCCCCACGGGCTACCAGTGGGTTTGAAACTTACTGGCCCCAAGGCCATTTTTACTGGCCCCCCCTCCCAAAAGTTGTAATTTATCATTGTTACAACAATACCAAAGACTTATAAGTTATGTTATTCTGTTAACGTGTTTTACCATTTATTAAACACATCCTGGATATAAAAAGAACAAAAATGAAATCACATTTATAGTGATAAAAAATAATAAGGTAATAGTCAGCAAAACAATTGACTTCTAACCTCAAAAATGACGTGCTCTCTTCCCTGCTGACAGCCATCTCTGCACTACTGTCTGGCTGAAACTGAAACCTCTGGTCCCTCAATGCTAATTTATAAAAGCTTCCATTGCATTTCATCAGTATTGTAGCGACCCGCACAGACAGAGGTGTGTGGCATGTTGGGCTGTTGAGTTTTGTGGCCATGGTTCAGTGTTCGCGGGGTCTAACATGCCGATCAACCTGCTATCTGCCAATCATAGGAATGCACAGAATGTTCAGTTGCAGGGCATCCTGGTGGTTGGTGGAGGGACATGGGAGGGGGGTTGGGCTGAAGGGATGGGGCATTGTTAGGACCAGGTTTAACCTTTTTAGCTCTCTCTTATGCCTGGGTTTCAAGAGAGCTGGTTGCGTTTGTTCTTTGTGTCCTAATACGAGTACGAGTCTGTTAGTTGATTTTGCGTAGGCTACGGCCAAACAGTAGCCTTTGTTACCTTGAATAAACGATTTCTATTCTGTAACGTCGTTGCATGCCTGTTGCTTCCAGACCAAGGCTGGTCATTACATTGGTGTCAGAAGTAAAAACGTAGGGAAAGTTAGTCAGCTAGCTAGCTGACTTATGTGGCTAGCTGCCGTGGCCGAACAGGAGTTGATTATGCATCGAGGGACTCCGAAGGTGAAAGTGGAGGACGATTACGGCCAAGGAGGTGCGTGTGCATGGACGTCGGAGGATATGGCTGAGAAGATCGCCGGGGCGCCGGAAATCAGATGCCGCTTGAGGGAAGACGTTAGGACGATGGCGGCTGAGGCGGGCATGGGGACTTCTTCAACTGTGCTTCGCGCGGATTCTGGTGGGCGGACCGAAGTGGTGACGTCGACGTTTCGGCGGGACGAGGAATCTGGGGCTCGGATGGTAAACAAATATGGCGGCGCCCAGTCCCCGCTATCTTCCGTGCCTGTTAAGACCCCAAAGTATTCCGGTAAAGCGGATTGGGAAGCTTTTCATGCTCAGTTTGAACTGTTGGCTCATTTTCGGGGGTGGTCAGATGAAGATAGGGCACTGCAGTTGGCTCTATGCCTGACGGATGATGCTCTGTCCTGTTTGCTACTGCTTAGCCCCGAGGACAGACATGACTATGGCGCTTTAGTTGGAGCCCTGAGAAGGCGCTATGGACAGTGTGTACAGCCTGGGCTGCTGTGCTCCGAACTGAGTGGTAGACGCAGGCAGCCTGGAGAGTCTCTGCGGGTGCTGGCTAATGACATTGAGAGCCTCTCTCGTCGGGCATATGCTCACATGCCCCCATCCGTGCAGAACGAGCTGGCACGCGACCAGTTCATACAGGCGCTCTCTCCTACGGAGCTGCGCATACAGACCCAGCTGGCTCATCCTGAGTCACTGCAGGTAGCCTTGGAGATGGCTTTGGAGAGGGAACTGGTGGGGGCTGGGGCTTCAGCTGGGGCTGTGATGGGGTTGCAGGAGGACGGACCCTCTGTGCGGGCTGGTGGTCAGAGCAGCCCAGAGCCGGAAAAGCCTGCATGGGTAGCTGAGATGACAGAGCTGATTCGGGCTGTGTCACTACAGGCGGCGCAAAACACACGCCCGGGTCCCAGGGTCTGCTGGGGTTGTGGCCAGCCAGGTCACCTGCGGCGGGATTGCCCCATGTCCTCCAGAGCTCCGGGAAACGGCTCGGGGTCCGCATAAACTGGGTGGTGCGGACCCCTGGCTTCCTTTCCCGACCACCATCATCTTCGGGAAAGGCTCTCCGGGGAAGCGAGGCTTCACTTTCCCCAGAAGCAGATGAGGGCGAGCGGATGGAGCCTGTTGTTGTGGTGGGCCGGACCTGTGTTGGGGACTTTTGTCATGTCCCTGTCACGGTGGAGGGGGTGCCCTGCTCTGCCTTGGTGGACACTGTGTCTACGGTTACCCTGGTGAGGCCAGACATTGTGCCAGGTTGGACTCAGTTTGAGCCCACAACTGTACAACTCCGCACAGTCACAGGTGAGCTGGCACCCATGAAAGGGAAGGGAATGATGACTCTGACAGTAGGGGGCAAGTCTGTGCGGGTGGCGCCTGTGCAGGACCCTTGTATCCTGGGATTGGACTTTCTTAGCATTCCCCGACAGCAGTGTCTAGTTTACCTGGATGACATCCTGGCCCATGGCAGCTCTTTCCAGTCAGCCCTGGGGGCGCTACGGTGTGTGCTGAAGCGGGTGGCTGGCGCAGGTCTGAAGCTCCACCCTGAGAAGTGCCACTTCATGAGGAGGGAGGTGTGCTTCTTGGGCGATCAAGTGGGGAAGGAGGGGATCAGCACCATGGAAGACAAGGTGGGGGCTATCCGAGACTGGCCCATCCCCACCGACCAGCGACAGCTGAAGAGGTTCTTGGGCCTGGCTTCTTACTACAGGAGGTTTGTACGGGGCTTCTCAAGCATCGCTGCTCCCCTGAACCGCCTGCTTCCGAAGGACAAGGCCTTCACTTGGACAATGGAGTGTGATAAGGCCTTCAACGCCCGCACATATGATAGACGACACAGTGCATCTTAGCTCCATAAAAAAAGTTGCTTCCGTTTGAACTCATAGCTCTACTTTGCTCTCATCTTCACTTTTGTCTCGCGCCGGTTCTTAAAAAATGTATCGAGATTAGAGAATTACAATTTGACAACCACTCGTCACTCACTCAACTCTTGATTTGCCAAATGTGCGCCGCACGAGCTGCAAAAATATTTATGCATTTAGCAGATAGCAAAACATATGAAGGATGTTAACTTTTACGATGCGCAAAAACATTTTTCAATCAATAATTTGCAGTGGCCCGATCGGGCCAGTGAGTTGCTATTTAACTGTCCCGACGTAACTTTTTACTGGCCCCGGGCCATTGCTTATGTCGAACCCTGCCTCAGGTCTGCAGACAAGTTGACAAGGGCCGCGTTTCCCAGATTCGATTGTTCTTAAGGACTTAAGAAGGCTCTTAAGAAGGGTTCGGCTAAGAAGGACCGCTAAGATAGGGGTGTTTGCCAGATGCGTTCTTAACTGCCTTTTTAAGATCTCGCCAAAGAAGCCTCTTATTAAGCTCTTAGTGGGAGCTGTCCACCGCCGTGGTGTTGAAACTAAATCAATCAATGCCAGGAAAATCGATCACCCACCACTTAATCGGCGCATGAATCACACACAACACTGTGCAAGGCCGTAATCATAATACATATTGGGGGGACACATCCCCCCAATATTCAAATCTGGTCAAAATGTCCCCCCCAATATATTGATATAAAAATATATATGTGCTACGCTACGACAGGCAACCACGCACGCTGTCCAAAATTATCATAAAAATGTAATTCTAACCCCCAATGTTGACTCCATGGCTACGGCCTTGAGCCCTATACATGATAGTTGATATGGGTTGTGTGATGGTGGTAGTGGGTTTATTGTTGGGAGTAGGGTGGTGCTGATATCCGTGCTTGGTGACTGGTGGTGACGGCGTAGAGGCTGATAGACATCAAAAGAGATTGACAAGCTCCTCTCTGGTCTGGACACCAGCTTGGTGGAGTGCTGCTCGGGATTCGCGGGGGGCGAGGTTGGGGGCTTCATCTTCCGATGATTCCCCATCTTCATCCTCAGGAGGCCGCTCATCTGCTCCAACGCGCACTGCTTTGTTGTGCAGCATGGCTGTGACAACAATCACGCGGCAACATTTTACAGGTGACAAGCGCAGCCCCCCCGACGAACGATGGATACTGAGGACAAAATTGCAGCGGGTTGCCCTCCGGATGTGTGGTGACACTGGCGTGACGAGGCGTTGGATCTCCATACAGCCCGTTCCGAGAGCACAATCAATGGGGAGAAGTGCTGACGCACACAGGCATTTATATAAACTATCTGGCTTCGCACACGGTTACGCTGTTGATTAGCAGCGAGAATATGCTGTATTGTAGCCATGGTGTCTCACTCGCGTGAACTTCAGCAACACCTTATATTTATAGACTGAGGTGGAGCCTCGATCTCTTGATGAGGTTCCAGCCGAGTTCAATTACACCTGTCAGTTTCCCTGATATCTGTGAAATACCACAGGGTTGTTGATGTTTTTATATCTATCATGCAGATGCCGAATGTTTGTGAAACGTAATGAGTGATAGTAATGATGATTCATTTTATTTCTGTAGATACAGGAACACATGGGCAATTATTTATTTTTATATCGTTATTTTTCTTCTTATGCTATAATTGTTCTTGTTCTGCAGCCGTGGGCGCACATTTATCATCGCGCATGGTTTTAGTATTCCTTTGAGTGTCAGATATAACTTTCCTTGACGCGGCTGCAGTGAGTGTTTGGTTGCTAAGAAGGCTGTTAAGAGTGGGTCAGGCTGATCTTACATTTCCTTCTTAGTGAAAGATCTTTTTAAGCTAAGAACGACTCTGGGAAACACGTCCTTCTTTCACAGCGCTCTTAAGAGCTAAATAATAATGATAAAAGGGAGTTAGGTGGCTGAGTGGTTATGGAATCGGGCTAGTAACCTGAAGGTCGCCAGTTCGATTCCCAGCCACACCAAAAATGACGTTGTGTCCTTGGGCAAGGCACTTCACCCTACTTGCCTCGGGGGGAATGTCCCTGTACTTACTGTAAGTCGCTCTGGATAAGAGCGTCTGCTAAATGACTAAATGTAAATGTAAGAGCGTTCCTAAGAAGCTCTTAGCTTCTTAACGAATCTGGGAAATGCGGCCAAGGTTGTTTGGGGTTCCATAACTTGTCATGGAAGGGAATTTCAAATCATGCCTAGCATCAGTGATGTGTCCTGGCTTAGGTTACTGAAATGAATTTGCGCAACAGACAAGGGATCCACCTGAACAATCAATATACTTCATTAGAGATAACTCGGTTGTGAATCTGACACTACCATGCGTAGACTACAAGTAGCTAGCTACTGTGGGTAACCTGGCTTGTTTTGCAGTGGTTCACATAGTCTCACTAAACAGATGATCGGAGTGTTGTGATGGGCTCAAATAAACACGCATTGCTATGTTTTACAACCGAAGGATTGACTGGAAGACAAGAAACCATTTTGTGAGAATATTTTTTTTTTAACTAAGCTGTGTTCGGTTACTTTACCGGAGGAACCCTAAATATTTATTAATGACAGAAATTCAAACTATTTATTTTCTCATATTATGAATTAATAATATATATTTTTGACTACTGTCTGTACTGGATGCTGGACAGTTGGAAACAGCGAGTACCTTACCTCAGCCTGCATGTAAATTACAGACAATATTAAAATAATCCAGTTTGATAACTTGATACCTACCTCAGATGGCTGAGCGGTGAGGGAGTTGATCTAGTAATCAGAAGGTTGCCGGATCGATACCCCGCTGTGCAAAATGACATTGTGTCCTTGGGCAAGGCACTTCACCCTACTTGCCTCAGGGGGAATGTCCCTGTACTTACTCTAAGTCGCTCTGGATAAGAGCGTCTGCTAAATGTAAATGTACCTTCATTTAGATTGAATTATGGCCATTAAATGACATGTACAGACTTTATTATTCCCATCATGAAAGGCAATTGTTTTGAGAAGCTTACACACATACACACTCACCAAAATATCTATTGAATCTGATGCATGCAATCAAGTGGTGGTGATACAGAACTGTAGGTAATTTGGGTCAATGTTCTGTAGTGTTAGTGTCATTTATTGGTATTTTGCATATTTGTATATATACTGTATATATCACAGTATATATATCACATGCATTGTGTAAATCCAACAGAGCCAGGGCCCTCTCAGGTAGAGCTAGAAGGAGGAAGAAGTGTGGAAGCACAGGAAAGAGGAAAAGAAAGTTACAGTGATGATGAGAGATACATGGTGGAAGAAGACAGAAGTCATAAAAAGGATGTTGACCCAGGTTTGTGGCCAGCAGATTTGACTGACAGGGACAGGAAGACTTCTGTGAGGGCACTGGCCAGCAGAGATGATAATGATGATGTACACATGCAGACTTGCATGTACAAATCTCCAGCAGTAAATATTGTGCTAGTAGTAGTATTATACTACAAGACGCAAGACAGTTGCAAGCCTCTAATTAGAGTTATGTAAAGCTTTTGATGGGACAGTTAGGTCCCAGAGGGGGCCCAATTGGATTTTTTTGTCATGGGGCCCAAAATTCCTGGCGGCGCCCCTGACTTGGAGTGTCAATCAGGTAATTTGATATCTCTGGACACTGGATTGCAGGGCTTGACATTAACTTTTTGAGGCACTTGTCATTTGGACAAGTACATTTACGTTTCACTTGTCCACGCCTGACGAGTGAAACGGGCAAAACTATAGCTGACGGAGGTCGCTGGCAAATGATGAATGAAAAAGGGTTAGTTAAAGAAATCAGAGATTATGGCTATCTTCAGAAGGCTTGTATCTACAAAAGGCAGTCCTCCCGGACGTTTTTGGTGTAGAATGGAGTGAAATACATTGTGCACACTGCCAGTGAGCGACCCGAGTCTAGTCTAACGTCCCGAGGCTAACTTTAAAACACTGTAACGGGGACGCACTCACTCAGATTGCCAGTTTTACACAAATCACATAATAATCGGACCAGCTGGCTAAAAGCAGAATTCTCATATTTCTTGAAAGCTGCCCTGCTCGACGTTTTTTGGTATAGAATTGACTGTAAAACTGTAGAATTATTAACTTTAAGACATGACATGAAGACACGACTATGCGGTCTACCGGGCGACATTCTCACTAAAATTACAAGATTTTTGTGACCCAAATCAAAATTCTGATGTGACAGGTCAATGGGGAATCGTTTTCTCTCTTTAGGCCGTCCACCACCTTTTTGGTCTTTTTAAATGTAACTATTTGTATAATCCGTGTAATTCTTTAGCCGTTGTGGAGGCTATCTTTTCCTGGTTTTCTGCCACCATGCTGCACGCGCATCCCGAATGTTGACAAACAAATAATTGGTGTATAGTGCGGATAGGGGGTCAGCGGTCCACTAATGATTGCTACATGGCGCTTCTTGCACACAACCAAGGCAAGGTTGGAAACTGAAGTGGCCGTCAATCTGTCATTTATTTCCGTGTTGATTGTCGGTGACTTTCTTTTGAATGAATGATTGTCTTGCCATAAAATCATTCAGCAAAATGTAATTTATTATAAAGGATGTCACACACGTTGAGGGTTAGGCGGCAGTTGGTCTATAAATGCGAAGCCCGACATTATGAACATCCTATTGTTGGCTGACAATGATCACGTCGTTGTCCCGAGTCAAAAGTATAAACAGACAGGGACATCAAACATTCAATGGTCTGTTAGATCCAGTTATCCTGGCAAAACATTTATTGTTCATCATGTATTGTCAGGGCACAGTCCAAGTAGGGCTATTGCAAATATGAGAGGCAAGTGTAACTTGTTTGGAAATTCTCAAATTTCTTCTTAAATGTGTCCTTTTATTTATTACTGCAACATTGGGACTCCAACAGTGCAAATTTCTTTAAGACTGCAAGGGAAGCTCAGCTTCCTCTAACATTTCAAAAAATTCATGGTCAAATATTTACTAATGTGTTAACATTTTAATTGCGTTAGGACACGTTCATATCGAAGACAAGTTTGTACAGAATCAGCTAGCCTACATATATTAACAGGTCGACTGACTGATTTCCTTCTCATACATTCCCGTAGTGCCACAGTCCATTTCCCTGTTGAAGCTCAGCTTCCATGGTCTTCAGTGGCGGCTGCTGGTCTTTCAAATCGCTGGTGGTGCATTTGAACGATCCCTGGCAATGGAGGAGCTGGATTTTTCTGTATCACTTCAAAACCTTTTCTACAACACTTGAAAAATGTGTTGGCATGTCCAGTTTTTGCACATTTTTCAAGGAACAAACATTGTGTTTCTTTATCGGCACAGGCATGTTATCCGGACAACTATGGTCCGCATCCAATAAGAGCTCATATACATGACACTTTCATAAAATACACCAATTGTATACCCAGATATTCAAGGCGAGTAAAGTAAGAAATAAACATTCATAAATGCATTTTGGTGAGCCGGTATCATTCAGTTAATATAACTAGAGTAAGTTACTTTTGTCTTCCAAGATGGCGTCCCCATTCGTTTCTATGAAAAGTGCTCAGTGGCGCAGTGAGGCAAGCGAGAGTGCGAGACTGGACGCGGCCATCTTTCCACTTCCGACTCTTCCGGTCTAGCTTTTAACAGTGGCTCTTTTTTTCCCTAGCTCCGAGACCTCGTGCATGCTTGCAACTAGCTGTACACGTCATACTTTGCAACAACCAGTTGCAAGCATAGATTTATATGGTTACGAGCGTGTGAGCTAAGGCATTGCAGTGGTAGAATCTATGGGCAGAATGGGGTACAAGTCCGATAAGAATCAGAGACATGATGCAAACTTAACGGAAATGTATTGTTGGGGAGGTTCTGTGTTGGCTCAATGGTGTGTGTTAGTTGTCACCATGGAGTGTCGGTAAGAACACTGGACGATGAGGCACATGCTTTCTTTCCTTTACTTAATAAACTTGATATGGTTGGTATATAATGTGCTTGTGAGTGTATGTTTTTGTATGTATGTATGTATGTATGTATGTATGTATGTGTGTGTGGTCTGAAACAAAGGGAATATACAAACTATAAGTGATACAAAGTAAACATATACATATATATATAACTAGTTTGTAACAAGCCCGAAGTTAGGGCACACCAGTTGAACAGATAAAGGGCTATGCATCGGCAGTCTATGCTAATGTTCACACCGAACGATACCATCCATCCATCCATCCATCCATCATCTGCCGCTTGTCCGGGGATCGGGTCGCGGGGGCAGCGACCTAAGCAGGGAGGCCCAGACTTCCCTCTCCCCGGCCACTTCCACCAGCTCTTCCTGGGGGACCCCGAGGCGTTCCCAGGCCAGCCAAGAGACATAGTCCCTCCAGCGTGTCCTGGGTCTTCCCCGGGGCCTCTTCCCAGTGGGACTCCCTCACCAGGGAGGCGTCCAGGAGGCATCCTAATCAGATGCCCGAGCCACTTCAGCTGGCTCCTCTCGACGTGGAGGAGCAGCGGTTCTACTCTGAGCCCCTCCCAGATGACCGGAGGGAGAGCCCGGACACCCTGCGGAGAAAGCTCATTTCGGACGCTTGTATTCGCGATCTCGTTCTTTCGGTCACTACCCATAGTTCGTGACCATAGGTGAGGGTAGGAACGTAGATCGACTGGTAAATAGAGAGCTTTGCCTTTCGACTCAGCTCCTTCTTCACCACGACGGACCGATGCAGAGCCCGCATCACTGCGGACGCCGCACCAATCCGCCTGTCGACCTCGCGCTCCATTCTTCCCTCACTCGTGAACAAGACCCCGAGATACTTGAACTCCTCCGCTTGGTTCAGGATCTCCTCCCCGACCCGGAGATGGCACTCTACCCTTTTCCGGTCGATTACCATGGCCTCAGATTTGGAGGTGCTGATTCGCATCCCAGCCGCTTCACATTCGGTTACACATTCGAACGATACCTCTAATTACAACTGAACGTTGAAGGGCTATCTCCGCTTTTCTTGACATTATAACATGTACTACAGCATAAACCAATACAGAACAACAAAGCAATGACACACTTACTTCGTATTCATTGACGCACACGAAGAACAAATTAAATGGTAAACTTCCTCACTGTACAAACACAACGAGCATCTCTCGCTCCCATGTCGATGTCTATCGCTCTCATGTCAATTTCGCTATTGGCTACGCTGAGGAATGTCTCTCACGTGCACAGAGGATGCAACATCACGTCTCGCACTCGGCCAAAGGCATGTGTCCAATCCACTCTCTTTTACATGTAGTCTGTCACTGTAGTATTCCTTTCACTTGTTTTTTAGAAATAGGCTATAGGGCTAAATATAGGACTATTCTAGATGGAACACATCACATATGTTACCTTTTTTCTTTTGTGATATGAGTATGATTTCCAACGCATTGTATCGGATGAAATAAACTGTTAACATGAACAGCTCCGTCGTTGTTCTCGCCAGGCAAAAAAAGCTCAATGGTTATTTTGGTAACCGAAATCTTCCATAATGCAGACTTACCATAGCTTACTGTCAACTTTATAGCCTATTCAAACGAAATGCCACTAAATTCACACTGCCTTCATTTCTATCAGTGTAGAAATGTGGCCTGTGTTATATGTTCATCCTACAAAACAAAATGCCTAATGGATATAACGTGATCTAACAATACTTGGTAATAATGTAATAAATAAAAGCTTGAGAACTGTGTCTAAAATATACTTTATTGAACATTTGCCTTTGAAAGGGGCATATTCATAGAACCATATAGGCTACAAGACGTTTCCATCAGATTTAAGTGGGGGTGAAACATTGTCACTGAGGACCTTCATTGTCCCACAAAAGCAGTCTGGCTTGATGACACAATCAAAAAAGAATATTGGGTGCTTCTAAAGGCAAGACTAACATTATCTAAATATATATAATTTCCTATTGTGGTTAACAGTTAAAGTATTAAAGGGGCAATTGACTGCAAAACCGATTTTAGCTTGTCATAGTTGAATAACGACTGTTCGGTGGGTAAAATGAACATACCTTGAATATCAAAGTCCATTGACACCTCTTTCATATTCAAATCTCCCCCCAAAAAATTTGGCTGTAAAATGCTAGCTTTTCAACAAAGCTACTTATGATATCCTTAGGATATTACTTTTATTGTTTAAGTCAATGAAATAAATGAAAAAATAAAACATAATAATCCCACACCCACCATGGACTATACTGATTTCAGACCTGTGCACCCTAAACATACACATGTATTGGTATTACATTTATGCTATTAAATGTACATAATGCTGGAGTAGAAGGGAAGAAACGTATGTTGGGGGAGGGCATTTCATGCAGGCCTTGTTTTCCATTTGATGTAAGTGCAATGCACTCCCTGCTAACACTAACTAGGAAAGTGTTACATGCCTGAAACTTACTGTGGTTACTCACAGTGCCCTCAGTGTACAGTAAGAATCATTTGATGCTGGCATATACAGAACAGACATTAGAGGGGGATTCATTTCACGACAGGCTTGTTGTATTCCTTCTTGCCATAAAATGCACCCCCTGCTAACTCTGACTAGGAAAGTGTCACATGCCTGAAATTTACTGTGGTTACACGTACTAGCCCCATCTTGTGCAATACAAACACTCACTAAACTCACTCATGTAGGTAATCCCCAATTATAAAGGAAGCCTTTGTTCCACAAAAGTTTTATTTTAATGTGTAAATAAACCAGCCTAACAATGATTCGCGCAAGCTCCCGCGAGGGGGTGCATCCAGAGAGTCATGCATCGGGTGATACAACACAGGCGCTCAGTATTAACATAAAAAAACCCTGATTCAGGGGTGCAGATGGAATTTTTGAACTGGGGGGGACCAAGCTGTCAGCAAATGAGTCCAACTCAATTAGTTATTTTGTGTAATGTAATATATATGTATACATATATACACTACCAGTCAGACTGGTACTGTAGATATATATGCAATGTTTATTGCAGCTTTAGTATATTTATTTAAATCAGGCACCTGGCCCATATGAACAGATACAGACACATACACAAAAGGAGAATATATAACAATTAATAATAATTTTCCTAACATACGTTTCACCTAAACTAAACTTGACCAAAAAAAATAAAATAAAAGCTAACTTTTGAAGGCCATTTTTACATTGTGCCTCCAGAAGGAGCTAATGTGAAGCTGCAATAAACATTAGTATGTCAATCACGCACCAAAACTTCATGCCCTCTGCAAATGTTTTATTTAAACATTTGCTGATCTCAGCAGGATGTAAATTATTACAAATATAACAATGTATGTAAACGGTATGAAGTATAAACACCTAAACAATAGATTTAAAAAAATACAAATAAGTACAGCCTTCATAGCATGAAATGTGAAATTAAATTTACACTTTACATTAAATATTCGGAATTCGGAAAGTATGACTTTTCTTTGTAATTGTTTTTCCAATGATAAACAAAATTGACCAAAACAAATATGTTTCCTTGCTCCAGCACACCTGATTCAAATGGTCATTACCCGGCTTCCACAGAGCTTGATAACAACCCATTCATTAGAATCAGGTGTTCTGGAGCAGGGAAACATCTAAAACATGCTGGACAGGGGCTCTCGAGGACCAGGATTGAACACCCCTGCTCTAGAAGCAGACTCAATAGGTCCCAAAAACATCTCTCCTCCTTTCATTTCCCTGAAGATATTGTCTTGTCTGTCCAGTTTGTTAAGTCTGTCTTGGTGAATATGGCACAAAGCAATGCCATTGAGCCTTTTTTGTGTCATGGTTGATCGCAACCAATAGGTTAATTAAAGGGAGCGAGCCAAACATTTCAATTTGAACCAGCCAAACGAACGGGGCTACTAACTACTTGGCGTCATCTCCAACGTCATGGAGATGACGCCAAGCCTAAAATCATAAACGCCGGCTCCAAAGATCCAAATCCAAAATAAGCATAATACACACTTTTTTTTTCAAGTGTTGTAGGACTTTTGTGTGGCCAACGTCACACGCTAATACACGCTAACATCGCCTAATCAGCTGTGCAGTTATGAACTGATAACTGTGGCCGGCCTTACGTAAGGAGAGTGGTGGGGACGGATCGGGGTCACTACTGTAGGAATCTGGGGGGGACATGTCCCCCCCGTCCCCAGTGCCATCTGCTCGCATGCCCTGATTCATTCCAGCATACCAGGTTTACCAACATTCAGATATGCGTATCTTTATCTTCAGATTTCAATGTAACCCTTATCATTTGAAAGCTTACAACCTGCACTTCCATAATCTCTAAACAACTGAGAAAGTACAAACGGAGAAACAGCCCTTTCACCAGAGCTTTTCACATGAATGTTAAGTTACGCTGTGGTGCCGTCTTTCAAATGCTAGATTTGAGTAAAACCCCAATACAAATTGCATGTATTATTATTATTATTATCACATTTGTCTTGCAAAGCACTATGTATACCATCATTCACATACAGTAAGGCATAGGTTTAGGACGGGACAGTAGGGACATATCCCTACCAATGCCTTGAGACCATTGGAACATCTCCACTAATGATTTGCAGCAGAACAGGGGTTAGCAAACCGGGTGCAAAAAATATTTGTCCCTACCAATGTTAAAACCAAACTTACGCCCTTGAATAGTAATACTATATACGGTACCATATATCACACTTTACAAAAAGGGTCAAAGTACTGATTAATAACCCATGACTATTTCCCAAGGGTTATCGGTATAGGGAAAATGCTACATACATTTTTTACGAAGAAGAGCCAAATGGGATAGACAACCAAGTAATGGTTGGTGCATTTTGGTCTTGAAGCTGGAAAACAGAACGATAGTGACATTTTCCATTGCATGCTATACCATATTTAAATTTTCTGAAATCTATAACTTTCTTTACAGGCGATCCCATGCATGAGTATTCTGTCTGCCATTTGTCTCTCTTTCCCTTTCATCATCTTCATATTTTCTTTCTCTACTGTTTATTTCCCTGTCATTGTATCACCACCCCCCTCTCTGCCTGTTCCCCACCAATCGATTTGAAACCAAGCCCACTGCATGTGTCCCGTTCTGCCTCACTGCAATAATGGTCTTTAGTGTGAGAAATGACCCTGACTTGCCTGAGTAGACACAGTGTTTGGTCTTACAGACGCTTTCCCATGCTGCTTATAGATGACGTAAAACAAGACTTTGGGCAGTTTCAGCAGATGTTTCTCTCTGAATTTCATATTAGTTAGAGGATTAGAGGAAAAATCTAATTACAATAAGAGTTTGATATGTTCTAATCAATCAGCCATATCCCTGTTCTAACCCCAACCAACACAAAATGGTGGTGGTCTTTATTATTTATTTAATATGTGGAATCATTTGGTTGACTTTTACATGGTCAGTGGTTTTGATAAATAATAGCCAGATTCAGTAGATCTCTTATCCTTCTTCCTTTTGGATTGATTATCATCAACGGTTTATATCCTGAAAAGACCATCAATACTGGATCAGGCTCCATCCTGTCACCCCATGCAATATATTTGTCTTTGTAGCACCACTGTCACAATTCAATTTCACCAGGTCAGGTAGCTAAATGAAAATCCCAAGAACCTCAGAAATACAGATACTGATGAAACTATAGATGCCAGGATGATCCCTTTGCACAAGCACCTGTATGATGTGACGTAAACATGACACCAAGCAGCGCTTTTACCAGCAAAAAGGAGCCGACTGCCAATATATATATATATAGGAGCCCTGTGGTCTATACCGCAGCACAGTATACGGAACCATGGGTGCACTTAAGCAGCTATACTCAACTTATTGACCTTCTATGCCAACACCATCTATATTTAACGGCTATTACAGACTGTGTGAAGCAGTTTATTAGTCCTTTCCACAACTTGGTAATAGCTGACTGGTAGCTCCCAGGACTGTCCGTCATGCATACTTAAATGTAATTTATGCTGCAGGACATTGTATACATCTGGAACAGAGCTGAGGCTGAATGTACATTAGACAATGGCACTTGAAGGCAATAGGTTTGAATAACAATGTTAATGTTTATGTTACACAGTGAGAAAAAATTATGGCTGTACAATGGCAAAACTATATTGTAAAATAATCACAACTCTAACATCTCTCCATTTGAGGCGGACAAAATTTCACATCCATGTTTGTGAATTAATCTATCATTAATCCCTTAAAGTGGGAGGCATCTGCTAGACCTTTTTGCACACCGTTTACAGCTGTAGCTACCATCCAGCTGACAATTAAAATATGCAATAAGACTTTAAAAAGACAAAAAGTCCTTGGAAGTACAGATCAGGGTGTAAATAATTATAGAGATGTTGCTTCTTTAATATAACTACCACTGACAAATCAGCATTCTTTCCAATATTTTGGTAAACATGACAATTTGAAGGGGTAAGTATTGATAGATATTCCTTTGAAAGTAAATGTATGGTGTACTCCCCCCCCCCCCCCCCACACACACACACAAAAAAAATTGAGCTCTTATTTTAAATGTCTCCATATCAAGACATCAGACATGGTGTGGTATGGACTTGCTATCATTAATGAGACAAAAATGTAATCAGATAGAATCAGTCACACAGACCTGTACTAGAATAACACAAAATCACACTGGTATTTTTCAATAGTGACATGAGAGAAGCTTCCATTATAATCACAGACTAGAAACAGGATTATTTATTCTCATCTTGAGAGTATATGCATTTCACTAGATTAATAATTGAAGCAGTATTCATCATGCTTGCAAAAATGCTTAATTGCTAACTCATTGGCATTTGATTAGTTCAGACGCAGTCTATATAAAAAGACTGGTTTGAGAGATATTAATGTATTTGGGGATATCAAGTTTTACATTTCTTATTGTTGAGGCAATTGTGAACTACACAGTTTGCTAGCCAATTATGATTTACTTAATCTTAGTACTAGCATTAGCTCCATAATTTAGGCCAACTAGTTCCTCTTTGTAGGTTTTCCTATGTTTGGTCAGTCATGATTCTCATTTATTATTTAACAAAAATGTCAGTTTGTCAGTTGCCAAATGAAACAAATAGGTTTGCGTGGTTGCTAGCAAGGTAGCTACAGAAGGCTGGGAGTAAATCTTCCAGTGAAACTTACAAAAACATTTATTCTTCTTACACTCAAATTTGTATAATTACATACAAGTTTCTGACATGTGACAGGTACGATTGGTGCATGTTGGTGTAACGTAGACTGTATAGGGGGAATTCTGACATAATGAAAATTGCGGGGGCTGCATTGTACTGTGGCTCTGTGCCATGTCTGATATCTGATTCTGTCCAAACATGGATGGTGCACTGCTGCCCCTACATAGTTTGACCTTTTTCTGGGACATTACATCACCATCTAGGTTCCCATATCAAACTACTTCAAAGGATGCCATTCTCTCCTATATAGTACAGATATTAGTATTAGATATTAGTATTAGTATTATTACTATATAGTACATAATTATTTGATTATAGCTGACAGAACCAAACTAGGGGACAGCCTATCTGTTCAGGCTTTGAGAAATAATTTTCATGTCTGTTTGCAGTGCTCCTTTTAATGGTCAGTATCTTCACATAAACATGACCACAACGTGACCACATCCTGAGATTTATATCTCAGAGAGATATGTTTTCTGCGTTTGTCGGTTTGTTTATTCTGAGCTAATGACATTTTAAAGGCTAGGGGACATTGCGTCTTGTTTATGACCTTTGCATTCAGCATAAGGTCAGCATGTGAAAAGAATACCTCTAAAGTGCTATAACTATCATTAGATATTGAATACTTATTACTATGCAAATTCATAAATTCGAATGCATCTACAGTATCCACAGTACTGACTGCTTGTTCTCTTGTCACAGATTGTTTTCCGAAAGATCAGTGATGTAAAACGCGAGGAAGAGGAGATGCTCAAGAGGAAGAATGAGGCCCCACTAAACTTACCCCCAGACCACCCAGTTCGTCGCCTATTCCAGCGATTCCGGCAACAAAAAGAGGCTCGTCTGGCTGCTGAGAGGGCCAGCCAAGGGGAATCTGATGTGGAGAAAGGTACCATCATTCTGGAACAAACAAGGGTACCGGAAGTTTTGGCCTCAACTAGCATAATCATGGTGACAGAAAGCCCTGCCACTCCAACAGCCTCTTCCACATCTGCATCCACTTCCTCAAGGACCTCTAGCAGAGTCATCCTCCATGCCCCTGCCATCCAGAATGGCAATCTTGTCGGTTGCAAGTCTGCTGAGCCACCAAAGGCTAAAGGTTGGGGGCGTTTCAAGGAATCTGTTGTAAAAGCGGAATCATGGAGCAGCGTTTCCAAAGCAGAGTCAATGGAGACACTACCAGATAGGACTAAGTCCCATGATGAAATGTCCCTCAAGAAAACGGACTCTTGTGACAGTGGCATTACTAAGAGTGACCTGCGTCTGGACAATGTTGGCGATGCACGTACACCACAGGACAGAAGCCCTGTACAGTCGGAAGCAAAGCAAGTATTTTGTCCAATACCTGAACAAACCATGCATGCCTCTTTTTTGGAGCTCAAGCAGGAACTTCGGGGAGATATTCGATCTCTAAATGGCCGAATGGCTACACTTGAAACCCAGTTGGCCGAAATGCTTCGATTGCTCAAATCAAGAAAGAGTTCTGGTTCTTTTTTTGAAATATCTAGACCAGCATCACCTGATTCAGATAAAGATGACAGCTTCTCGTAATATGCATGTAAATGCATGTAATATGCATGTATTATCAGTCCATGGAACTTGTAACAAGTAAATGTATCTAGACCTTTGCCCATTGTGTCACATGTTGCACATTGGTGTGAGAAAAGGAAGAACATGTGCATTGTTTTGCAGATACAGTAAATTCAATGATGCTTTGTGTAGTCATGATCACATTTCTTATGATCACTAGCTGTAAATGCACATGTTGCGATCTGCACTTTCAGGTACATTTACAATTCTATGGGTCTCCTTTTTAAAAGGTTAAAATAATACTATATAAAATGGTTACATTTAAATTTTAAAATTTTACATATAATTGATTTTTATTTCAACCATTATAAATGAGGTAAAGTAAAGACTTTTAACTGTCAGGCCTGTCCTGTATATTCATATTAATGTTACCCTATTCAAGTGGGCTGCCCTATTCTAAAGTGGTAATGCCAATACATGAATCAGTTTTCCTACTCATTAAATACATTCTGTTGGACATTGTTCACTTTTTTAATACAAAGGTTTGGAAATCACTTCGTCAAAGGTCAAGCAGGAAATTCCTGTGGATAGAATCTGGTATAAAAAAATTGTAATTTATATTTCCGCATTTAGTGAAGTTGGGCTGTGTGGCTGTTTACAATCCTTGTAAGGACTCGCATTACCCTTGTGTTTTTAGATTGATTAAATTAGGCAGCTTTCCAAGAAGCATCACACCTTGCCTTCAGAACTGGGTGGCAGACCTTTCTTACATTTACATTTAGTCATTTAGCAGACGCTCTTATCCAGAGCGACTTACCGAGCGACTTCTACATTGCAGAGTGAGAAAGCCCAGGAATGAGGATAATTTGGTTACATGAAATTGAAATTGCATCAAAACACATTTGAAATCCATCATGATATGAAAGGACAGGCTGAAGAAAAACACATTTTATATATGTATATTTCAACTGTTTTGGCGGGAAACCTAAACAATGTTTTAATGTGATACCAAAAATACACAGCTATATCAAAGTGTCCAGCGCTTTAAACTGGGTTAGGTACAGTATGTTGGTTTTGTTTTGTTATACTTTTCTCAAATCACTAATGTTCGTATGTTTGATATTATAGTAAAAGCAACCTTTGCACAAAACATTTGTATCATAAAAATATGTGCTTGTTATTTGCACCATTGGTCTCTTTTCAGATTATTTGTTTTTGGAGAACACCTTGGCTTCTCAACTACCTATTAATTCAGCAGTTTCAGAATACTATCCACCTTAATATGTAAATTCATATTAAAAATAACATGAATTTGTCTTCACTTTGAAACTGTGTGCAAATAAGTGTGATATCATACTGATGTAATATGCAATGACATTTATATTGTATCTTTCTATTACAATGTTAAATGGATACAATTAAATTATTACTTCTATGTGGCATTTCCCGACTATGCTGTACAAGCAATCTAATGTCAATATCACTAATTTGCACTTTTTCACTATAGTCCATGCATGAGATGCATCTGAATTTCGTGGGTCAGATGTAATAACATGAAAACAAATTGGACTTTGAGTTGCTTCATACACCAGTGCCACACTATAACAAAATATATTTCATTTGCTTAAGACTCCAGTATCTACTGTCCTTTCTATTTTAAGATTGTTCTGTTTTTGTGTCCGCAATGAGGCACGCCATTGTTTGTACTTGACCTTAAAATCTGTGCTAATATTGTGTATGCACTGACAAGGATTTGGAAAAAGAATGAAAACAATCTAAACACTTATGTACTGTATATGTTACTACATTCATTTATTACCTAAAAATAGTATTTCTGGCCAGCACAGCTATATCATTTGTAAAAAAAAAAAAAAAAACAACAACAAAAAGTAAAGATTAAATTATTTTATACTTTGATTCACTTACATTTATGTCATTAATGCAGTTACAAATGTGGCATTGGCATCTTTGGTAACAGAATAATAGTTTAAAATAAGTTAACTTCATAACATGTGCACAAAGACCTGACCTTTTAACTGAGTTTGCTTGCATAACAAGGGACTAATGTAGGTAACCACAAAGCTTGCTTTTTTAACTCAGATTTTATAGGTTGATATTACACATTGCATTCCATTCTTGATCTTGTTCTATGGTAGTCTGGCACCACGGAATGACAAGAGGCAATGAATCACAACTTCTATATTTCTTAATTGCACACTACACTAGAAATTAAGTATATAACCTAAAATAATAATTTACATTTGGTGTAACTGGATTAAATTTGAGGAATTTGACGTGACTAAGAAAAGCAAGCCTGTACATGTAGGTTGTGAATGTGAGGTCTAGGAAAGAAATATGTCTGGCCCCACTGTAAGTATGGTGTGGGGGGACTTTGAATCCCCTTCAAACCATATTCATTAGAGTGGTTTGTTTTCTCTGATAGGGCCTCTAATCAGATTACCGCTGTTGAGACACATTCATCCTTGAATGCTTGATTAATCTGAGATATTTAACTATGGCAGACAACAACCAATCTCTGAATTAATAAGACATGGAACCCAGGCAGGTGGAAAATTCAAACATTGGCATGATATTAAGACATGAAATTATGGTATACCAATCAAATCCTGGCTCCAATGCTTGCAACAACTGAAAACAAGGCCTACCAAGTCAACACAAAACGAAAGGTAAAAAAGAAAAAACTTCTTAACTACAATTTATAACCATGAACTAAGGTTAATGAACTGTAAATGTATATGGACTGCTTATGTCTACCATCATTTCTTTCGAAGATGATAACGCCATAACACTGTGTACCAACATTAAAACATATTTAGAATAATTACACCTGCCCAACAAAACTGTCAACCAATTTTATTAAACCAATGCACAACAAATACAAGTGCTGCTGTATGTTGGTTCTCCAAGCATGGAGACAAAGAGATTGGGGAAAAAACATAGGGACAAAGAGGAAGACAAGGACAACTTTGTCCGCGGAAATCGAAATGAACAGATTTTGACAGAGAACATCACCACCTGGGGCATATATTCTGCATTTTCTAATGTCCCTTAATTGGCCCTTGATGCCAGATTCAGGAAAGAATAGGAACAGCAAAAAAGGAAACAGGAAAAAAGAACACTTGTGTTATGAAGTGGACTAGAGACAACAGAGGGGCTAGAGATGGGAATGTAGGACTATGTTTGTCCACTGTCCTCCTTCACAACCCTCCCTACGCCTTGTGCCACAGCTGTGACAAATCACTCTCATTTACTCCTTTTGTTCTGAACAAGAAAATAAAATCACTCCTTCACAGTTGAATACAGAGAATTGCATAATAAAATGAATGGCCCTCAGGCTGTATAAGGACATCTACAGGGATGCAGCTGTACAATAGGGAATAATAATAAAGGGAACGGCATAATGATGTAAAAACACAAACTTGTTTTTCAATTAAAAAAACAGCAGCATTCATTTTTAACAATGACCTATTAGTAAATAATGTGTTTATGTGTCAAATACTTTAATAAAGATACACCTTTTGTTTCATTACCATACTATGTTCCTCTGCGGGCGGAAAAACCATAGTAGAAAACAATCTCAATGTGCAACTCAATTTATAAACTACATGATCTTTACCCATGTTGTTTAAATACATGACTTGCCTGATGTATCACCTAGACTTCCTACTGCTTTAAAACTGCATCCCCTCAACAACATCTCTGGCAGCCAGTTTTGCATTGTTCAAGAAATGATCCGGTTTAAAACTTTAAAGTTAACTTTTTAGTTGTAGGCTTCAACATAGCTACCATAAAATATTGACTTGTATCCAAATGACAGTCCCATTGTTGCCACATTTATCAGATGTGCATTCCAGTCCTACTGATTCATGTCACCACTTCTTTTGCACTGCTTGGCTTTGAAACAACTATGCCTCATCACTACAGTATTGCTGGGAGAAGTGTTATCTATATTTCTGAAGTAATACAACCTATAAAATCTGGGGCAAAAGGAAGCAAATCTTATTATGGAACATACATAACAGCTCTGAGCTGAAACATCAAACATTTATAATGGGGTCCATCCAGAGAATTCAAATTTCAAACCCACCATGGAATTATAGTACAACAGTATTCACAGCACTGAATTAAATAGAAAGTGTACTGTATCTTCAAAACATAGAAACCTGCTTCTCATCTATCAAGGCAGAAATTAGCCATGTCAAAACATATTGAAACAGACTGAATAGGAGTCACTTATTCAAACGTAATCCAATGTTTAGTTCCAGTCCAATCAGTGTTTTTTGTAAACAGTGCTTGTTTCAACTTGATCCTGACAAATTCCATATTGCAACTACTGTAAGTAATGAGTTACGTATATAAAATGTACAGTACATTTGATATTCCACATACTGCCAACAGGGAATCCCTTAGCCTCCCCTCCGGAAATCCCTTTTCTGCAGAGCCAGCTCTTCTTCTTCCTCACCATCCCTCCCTCCCTCCTTTGATGATCTGCAATGCAGTGCCAGGCTCTCCCTCCCTCCCTCCCTCCCTCCCTCCCTCCCTCCCTCCCTCCCTCCCTCCCTCCCTCCCTCCCTCCCTCCCTCCCTCCCTCCCTCCCTCCCTCCCTCCCTCCCTCCCTCCCTCCCTCCCTCCCTCCCTCCCTCCTTCCCTCCCTCCCTCCCTCCCTCCCTCCCTCCCTCCCTCCTCAGATAGTTACTGCAGTATGGTACCCAAACAGACAGGCTATCCTGAACAGTGCAGTGTGGAGTTTAATGCATGCCATTACTAGCCCAGAGACTCCTCCCACTGTGGAGTCATTCTGGACAGAGAACACGTCTCCAGCATCTCATTTCCTGGCTGATGTTGCTACTCCCTCTATGGAGCATAGTCTCAGCACTACATTTACATGAATTATCAGAAAGTCAATTAAACACAACCAGTTGTCAGTTTATTTACAGTAAGCTGTGCCAATATTTCGGAATACCGGTAGGTCTCTCTGAGCAGTGTTTGACTAATATCAGAGAGCTGGAGAGCATTTAACATTTTCAATCACTCAATTATTATTTTTTATTACACAGTTGAAACTTGGTATGGGGGTGATTGGGTTTTCCATGGATAAGTGGATTTTAACATTGGTCTTGTTTTGGTAGCATAACATTTAACTGCCCCTTTACAGCATCCACTTATACCCCTTCCCCCATACCATCCCTTTTTATACTTTTGTAGTAATAACATATACCATTTAAATATATAGCAATAGCTACGTAACTACAATGTTATTACTAATAGGTATGTAATGTAATGAATGCTATGTAATTAATGTAACTTTAATGTAAAGTGTTGCCAATATATTTCATGAATTCATATGGCAAAACAGTAAAGCACATAACCTTTTTGGAGGGAAAGTTTGAGTGTCAAACGTGTAAAAGAAGAAAGATTCTTTGCCCATCAGAAAATAAAAGATTGTGTAAGAATTCCTCTTAAGTTAGCAGATCAAAACTATGCCCCACTTTTGAGTCCATGACAGTTTGGCTGACCTCCCTCTACATTGTCCTAAACGCCTGGCCTTTTTATATTGGTCTAGTGCCGCATGTCATGGCAACGGCACAAGTGAGCCCTCTGATTGGCTGGCTGGCAGGGATCATCCGTTGCCATTTGCAGTGAGAAGTGCTGAGTGGACCCTCCTTTTTAAAGCCCCCTCTCAGGATCCGCTGTTGAGTTCATGGCCTCCTATTATTTAGCAGATTTGTTTTTGCATCCTGGTTGAACTTTCTAGTTTGAGAGGAAAAAACTCCATCAGGATCATATATGTGCCTTTGCAGGGACGCGGGGGGCATAACCTAACAAATGTGTGGGGTCAATTGGTAAGGACTGCTTTCTGTTTGTTACTTCTCCAGAGTTAGACACTTTAGGGGGGATAATGTACGTTGTATGCCAAGGGAAGGTGGGAATTTACTGTGATCTGAATTTTGGGGGGCTTTGGTGTGAATTCTAGAGTTTTGGTCACTAGACTCCGTATTAATGGTCAACGTAACTTATGAAAATTAGGACAAGACAATGGTAAGAATCTCAATTCCTGATTAATTTAAGGCAAGTGCTTGTAACTTGAAAGCAACTGTTTGTAAGGTTGTTTTTATGCCTCAAGAGTGAGTTATATCTCTTTGAAAGCATGTTGTACAATACTTTTCCAGATTAGTAAATTTGCAGGGGAATTTCATAGCAATAACTTGGCTTTATGTACTCTTAAGTCTTTTAAATATCTCACGTGTGAGTGTTTGGAATTGAAAAAAATAAACTTATTGTGGATGAATAATTTTTGGATGAATGGTTCTTTGGCTTTAAATGCAACTGAACAGCAGGCTGCCAGGTTGGTATTCAGGTAATTGAGGTAAGATTTGTACTGACACTATAAGTGAGCTCCTCTTGCTTGTTGCTACAGAACAGATGGGAGAGAAGAACGTCAAAGTTACCTGGCATATTCAACTCAAAAGGACATCTTTGGGTTGCTGCCAAAATGGAAAGAAGTCTGCTCTCTTTGGGGTGGGATTGTTAACTGACAAAATATAATCTCCAGAGAGTGCACCATTAGGTTATACTTGGGGGGGAAAAGGATGCTACCCTTAGTTACAAGGACAATTCCTATCAAATAAATATCTGGAAATGGACCACATTTCTCATGTATGATTGGAGATATATTTTTGATTCCAGAAGGACAAAATAACACAGGGACAAAAAAACTAAAAACAAAGGCTGAAGTTACAACAGAATGAAAATGACACAACAAGGGGAAACAAGAGGTCAACTATGGGTCAGGGACAGAGGTGATGCTTGAATTGTAATCAAACATATCTAAAGAGCCTTCTGAGATAACATGTCAACCACCCCAAAAAGAAAAAAAATTGAATTCTGAAGAAGCAATAGTAGTCTTCTTAATCATCGATGGAAGAACACTTGAAAGACAAAGACGGGAAAATCAAGCCTGACCTCATCACATGTAGCTAATGAAAACCGGTGAAGGCAGGGGGGGGGCAAACAGAGGGGGGGGAGGGAGGACAGGGCCACTAAACAAACAATGTTGCCCTCAGTACATTTAACATCAACCCCCGCAGGGGTACAACAATGGCGTCAGCAAGGCCCTAGCACATCTAAACATTGCTAGATTTCTCTCTGGCCAGTTTAGCTGTGCTTGAACAGCAAAAGTTGAACAATTGAAAGGTTTTATATTTTCCATCAGGCTCAGCAGTCAGAACTCAGTGTAGCTGTGAAAGGTTGGATGTATATAAGGGTATGGAGAGTGGGCGTTTTGCTCCCACAAGTGCCGTTGTGAGGTAGCAAAGAATGTGAGCTTGGTGTCTGAATGTGCGGTTCTTCAGAAAGCTAAAATTATTGCTATGGTGCTTCGGTGAGGAGTGTTACTGGTTGAGGTACTGTTCTGGTTTCTTTTCAGGCTTACTTTATGGATGAGGGCCACAAGTGAGTGCAATTTAGATGACGTTTGATTAAGTGCGAGTGACTGTATTTGGTGGAATTCAAGTCATGACAGTCCCACTGACTGATGCAACAGATGTGAAAGACTGGATGTAGTATCTACTGTCCTGAAAAGCGTTTAAATTATTTTAATGGGGTTTTACTTAAAGGGGTTGTTACATGCAGAAACAACACTCAGTGTTACAGTAATTTGTCAAATTACTCTTTTATGGACGATAACGATTGCAAATTAGGTCAATAGTCTATGGTAGATCAGCAAACATTTTGAGCAATGGCCTTCATACACATAAAAGACCTGCATTTTCATCAGGCAAATGTGTCAAAATGTTTAATTGTTGAATTAGAAGACAGCAGGTTAGAGGAGAAAACATAACGCAATAGAAGTAAGTTCAAGTAGTGTAAGGGTTGCCAAAATATACCAGAACTAATGCCGAACGTAAGCGTAACAACCTTTTAAGTTTGCATAGCATTACTTGTTAAGTTGGCAGAGACTAGCAAAGTTGTCATTCCTTATATCAAGATGGAAAACTAGACATTCTTGACATCAGGATATAATTTATTTTATTTTCCAGATTACAAATTGTATTATAAGGCATTGGTCATCAATATTCAAATAAGAATTTGGAATGTAAACTTAATTGATCTCCTCAGTGACGCAACTAAGGACAACCTGTAAAAGTCAGTGTAGTATACAGCAATCATACGTTTTGTTAATTAAGTCACAATATAGCGAGAAAGACCAATATCTCTATGCTGCAGGGCATATGTAGCCCTATGTGCTTGTAAAAAAGACCATACAAGTATAATCTGATTTGATTTGTGAGTTCTAATTCCATAAAACAATCTGCTCTGTCCTGCAGGTTTCCCAAGGGGACGCTACTGAGAAGCTGGCTCACCAAGTCCCGGCCCAGACTGCTGCTGCTTATTGCGGGGTTGAAGAGGCCTCAGGTGACCCTTATGCGGAGGAAAAGGATGAAGCGCACAAAAGTAGCAAAGGCCACGTAAGCGGTAAATATGGCTAATGTTGCATGTAAGAGTAATACCCACCCCCACCTTTACTAGAATCAGCCCCACACCTACAGTCAATTATTTGTTATAATTTCATGCCTTGGATGTTGGGAAATTAGTTGGTAAAGTTACGTTTTAAACTGATACTTTGGGATTTGTGGTTATTTTCTACTCACCCCAAGTTAGAAAAGTAAACTGAAAATAATAATGTAAAATTATCTATAGTTGCATTTTAAGTTTGGATTTATTTTCCCAAACTCTTAACTACAAAAATGTTTAACTACAAACTTTTTTAACTATCTATTTTATGCAAGAGTAAAGTTTTCATAATTTTTCATGTACAATCAAGTGAACGCGTCAGTTGGTACATATCACTAAGTAATATCAACCCAGCTGAAGGTTTTACTGAGGAAATGCCTTTGAATGCCAAGTAGAAAAAGGTGGAATGTAATTAGCAGAATGTCTTAATATAAAAATGATTTCCAAGTATGTGTCTGATTCTGGGTGAGTAGGGAATTACCAATAATTTGTTGAAACTTTCATAAGGTATAACCTCTAATAATTTACAATACTAGACATACTGTAAGCTTTGGTTCTATGGTTGCAAAGTAACATAGAACCAAAGCTTACAGTAACATACTTTATACCCTGTACCATCCTGTCAACGATTACACTCATGAGAGTCGTGTAACCACACAATTTAGCTTTCGGTAGAGAATTAGGCATTTTGATTGGAATAGAGTAATTTATACCATTAACGCAAAGGATCTTGGCAACTACAGTTGTAGATGGACAACTTTAGTCATGGATAGACCCCCTAGACCCCATTGTGTAGCATCTGCTGCCCAATCAACCTTTAAAAAGTGTTGGGTTATATTACAAACTTTGAGAAGCTGAGCAAATAATTTGCACAATTGAATATTGTTGTTGTGAGGTACCTGACATATCCAACCTATAATTGCATGGTAAATGACTAAACTTACTGCACATAAAAATATATATATTCCAAAAGAAAAGACATGAGATTAGGAGACAGTTATTTTAGCTTGAGCTTTTGTTGTAAAAAGTCCTGTGAAACCATGAACACACGCTGTTGTTGCCAGGGATGGATTAACCAACGGGCCAACCGGGCCCAGGCCCAGGGGCCCATGAGCTCAGGGGGCCCCTAACCCAGAGCCTCTGCCTATCGTCGCTGTTATTAACTTGATATGTACTAGTGTATTGATATAATATCCACCGTAGCCGGTATATGCTAGGTTTAAGTCATAGATGTCTAAGGGCCCCAAAAGTCCTACTGATTAAACAAAAAAATAGCCTAAATATTCAGTTTGAAGATGTCACAAGAAAGAAACCATCATGATACCTTTCAAGAGAGTGTTTTTCCCCTCAGTTTATCTATAGGATTTAAGGGGGGCTGAGTACTCCATGCAATATGGGTCCTTCAACTTTGTAGGGAGAAATCCAAAAAGCAAGTGCAAAACAATAACATTAGAGCTGTGTCTAAGCACCCCCAACACATACTATTTATTGAAGATATAATATTGTTAAGCCTATGATGGTCATTTTTCAAGAAAGAGAGAGGGTTGTGTGGGCTACAAATGTACACTCTTGTCTATTACAACTATCAAGTATTTTTGGAATATATATATATTGATTACTCGAGTACATTTGCGTTTTTAAACAACAATATCAATATTATTCCTTGGTGGTGAAGGGGGGGGGGGGGGGGGGGGGGGACACAACCAGGCCCGGGCCCGTGGTTTCTTAATCCGTCCATGGTTGTTGCATTCTAGGGGTGGAACGGTACACTGAAGTCACGGTTCATACCGCGGTTCAGACATCACGGTTCGGTACGAGTTCGGTACAACGGAGGGAAAAGCAAAACAAACCAGGTTCCTCTCGTCTACGAGTGAATACGGGCGCATCGAAGATGACATGTAAACCCATGTTTTGGCCCTATTTTAATGTGTCTAAAGGCTGGTTAAGTACTGTAGGGAGGAGAAGTTGGACAGTTTTTTTTGTCTCGTTCCAGTGATTGGCACACCTAGGTGATGGCGTCGGATATTTTTAGTCATTTAGCACACGCTCTTAAGCGTTATATGCGTTAGCAGGTAGATGTATTTCCACTCACATACCCGTACGCCGACACAGCGCTTGTCTTATCCACTACTCTCTCGCCTGTACTACTGTAACTGAATGGGAAACCGAAAAAAGTTTTCCCAAACTTGCGATCTTAAAGAATCCGGCGGGTCCTCTATCTCACGTGGGTCGCCACCACTCGCCATACTCGTCCTTAGTAGGCCCTACTGCTAGCTATCACAGCAACTGGATCAATCACAGCACATACATTATAACAGTAGCCTTTGGGTGGATAACCCTGGCAACCCGGTATTAACAAAGAATAATAAATTCAATGCAATGACTACTGTCGTTTCGAATAGAACTTAGTTTCGAAGTTGCAGTTAACACAGTTTCAGACAATGTCAGCTTGACACTGAAAAACTGGTGCATGTTATTATTTGATCTAGGCTGGAAAACATAAGTTGTCCACACTGGCTATCACCATGAACACATGAAGAATAAGGTCAGTCCAGAATGCAGTGTATCATGTAATTAATCTAATGGCACTAAATATGAGCAGTATTGGGTACAATCAAACATGTCCATTTAGACTGTAACATTAGGCTGAATATAAACAGGTCTGATCTGTTCAGTGGCAAAATCTAAATTATTTAGGAAGTTAAACCATTTTTACAATCTGTACTATCCATAATTCCAGTGGCATTTGTTCTCATTAACCTAGGCCAATCATAATGTTTACATACAGTATCAAATTGTATTGAGGGAATACACAAGTTCATACACAACAATGACTACTGATAGTATTTTATTATGTTTTTAAAAAGACTATCCAAAGTTTAGAGACAAATATATCTGTATTTTAAGCATATTTGTTGTGGATTACTTAATTTCACAAAATAGAGGAATATTATATAGATCTTTAAGTAGTTACTAATTCAACATCGATTTTTAAAAACCAAGATACCATGCCATCAACTACAGCTAATACATTATGTAAACTTGAAGAAACATGTTCTTTTTCCTACAGAACCTGCAATCGGATGTCGCATTTCACTTGATGCCTTAGAAAAAAGGATCTCCCTGCCCGAGTTAGATATGGAAGACCAAGACATGGAAGAACTACATTTTCAATCTCTGCCAAAGCAACGAACTAAAAGCCAAAGCAATCCGAAAAGGGGTTCCACGTTTTTCATCAAAACGAGGGATCGACCACAGAGATCTAGACCCCCGGATTAAATCAGGATTTTTCCTGATTCACACCCATTTGTACATCTTTCTCTTCAAATATACATTTGTTATGGTTCATGGCACTACAATGCGTGTGACTTGTACATTATTTATATCAAGAGGCATGCATTTAGTTGAGAAATACTGAATCTCACTGTGTTTTTAGGCTAGGTTTTTTCTTCCCAAATCAGAGCAAATTATTTAGTTTCCAAGCGGACTTTGTGTTGGAATGAGTGAAAATTAGAGTGTCTCTCCACACCTGGTGGGTGCAAGTGTCTAAATCATAGAGGGCTCAATACTGAGGTACTGCTGGGCCTACAGGTTACCATCAGAGACCCACCATTTCTTCTCAGTCAATAATTCACAAGTCACATTGGCTGGGAAGGAAAAATATGTTCATCTTGAGTTGCTAAATACCCAGAGACAATTTTTGCTCAAGTTATTACTTTATTTAATTGAAAACTATTCATTCAAAGATTAGCTTGGTAAAGATTGGTTGAGTGTCATCTCCAGGATACGGTAAATATGTCAAGCAGCCAGCACACACAATTTGTCATTTGATAAGTACTCACATCTCGTACTAATGTAATATTAAAAAGTATTAATATATTAAAATATTACATTTATTAAGACTGGCACAACACATTGGAAACCATATTCTGTGAATGTATAAGCTCAAATATCTGCATGCGTGCTTGTTACATTGCAAAGCAGTTTCTACAAGCAATAATACAGTTAAGTCTTTTTGTTCTACTAAAACTGTACTCAACCCATCCAACGACTAAAACATTTAGATAATTTTTAACCTACTGACAGACTGACATCTGCTTCATGACACCTACATGAACACTGTGTACATTATGAAAGTTATTGTTAATGCATTCAGTCACTAATCAAGGTGTTTGTCCTAATTTTGTTCACCTGTCTTACCTGCTACCATATGACAGCAAACGCACATAACAAAACCAGCATCTTTGACGTTGATAGCCATCATACAATATTTAGTACAAATAATGCCAAATGAGTAACCTTATAATAAGGTAACACTTTATACTAAGTTGTTCTATTACATATGTATAATAGATTACCTGTTGTTGCCCAATTGTCACAAGGGACCAAATTGGACAATTTTTTTACTTAAATGAGTAACTCATACTTGAAACATACACATTTAAATCTAACATTTATCTAACAATGTATCATTCAGGGAATATAATCTTTGTTACTCTAACTACTTGCTGTAACAAATGATTTATTAAAACAATAAACTGCTAACTTAATATAAAGTGAGACCGAATACACTCCTGGATTCATGTGGTAGCTGTTAGTTTGAAGGTGTGTTTGTCCACTCTGTGCTTTCCAAGCATTATGAAACTCAAGGTTATACATTTCTTACTGTCATTTTCCATTCCTGTCACATTTACTTTTGTATTATTGAATTTAATGTAAATTACTGGGTGTAGATGAGAAAACACTACACAAACCAGTTAACTTTGTATACAGACTTGCATTCAACAGTCCCGAAAGTGATTTAGTGTGAACTGTAAACTAGTGCCTGAGTTGGGTGTAATGTCAAACATTTTCACAAATAAGTCTGTCTAGCACTAATATCACAAAAACAAATGTACTTAGAAAAGGAAAGCATTACACTTAAATAGAAAGATCAGTAACATCAATTATTGTTTGGCTGACTGCATTTATTGACAGGTGGATTATACCTCAAATTACATGTGAGATTAGAAAAAATACTGCTTTACGTACTAGAATCGTTTTGATCACGTATTTTATGTGTCATGCAGAGTCATGTGTTCACTAGTCTCCATTTTAATGCAATTGAGCTCCACTTATTAGTGATTTAATATTTCAAGAGTCTGAATAATCACATATACACCAACCATCTCACATAAAAACACCAGTTAGGTATTACACACGAGTACCTCACCGGGATAATAATTTTATTAAAGTAATTTGGTCACAGTTTACATCTCAGTGCAAAGACCCCCCCCTTCTTAGGTAGAAGGTTTGGAGTACTGTACTGCTGATGGAGCACAGATTAACCAACACATGGGGCAACACTAGTCTGTGAGGTGGCTTGGTTATTTTGCAGTGAGTTTCTGCTGAATGTGTTTGTATTTGAGAAGCTCTTGGTCAGAGACTGATGGTTTGAGGCTTTTCAGAGCATGATTAAAGTCATCTGCAGAGAGGATAAGAGGTGAATCATCTGTGTCCAGACCTGAGAGTTAAAGAGAGGTAGGGATAGCACATGGATAGAGGATGGAAAGAAAGAGGGATGATTTAGTGAAAGAAGAATACATATTCCACTAGTTGTTAGTTTGAAGTTGTCATTCGATGGTAGCAGATTAAACCATTACCATCCTTAAAAGTGCTTTAAGTAGGAACTTTCATGACATGATTAAGTACAACAGAAAAAAAATATTTTACTTATCTTCCACGACATTACACAAATGGTTGGTTTTGGAGGAATTATTCATTTGTTACATAATTGCCATGCGCTTGCACTGTAAAATTACGCTTTGAAAGCGGTTGTAAAGTTTTTATCAGTGAGTGATTGCCTCTTGATTTGTTTCACTGTGTTAATATGAATACAATTATCATAGTCATAAAAAATCATCCTGTGTGGACATTTTACAACATTTTACTGCAATTAAAGGTTTTTGAGATTGAAGAATTTCATATACTGGAGTTATAAACTAGATTTATGCGCACTAAATGTATATGCATTATACTCTTACATTACATAATGCTATGCAGTTCTGTCAAGAACAGTCTAGTCAGTTCTGACAATTCATATGTCCTGAATGATAGAATTCCAAAGCATACCGTCAGAGATGAGAGCTATCTTCCTCTTGATGGCTGACATCATGGCGTCCGAGCAGAGGGCGTACATGTCAGCTCCGGTGAGCTGAGATGGACATCGCTCCACAATGTCCTGAAGACTCACACTGGGGTCAATCTTGAATCTGGACACAGAGCCACAACATACTCCATCAAAGCTGGTCCCGAAGCACATTACTGCTAGCGGTCGCACAAGTTGGTCCTTTACACAAGGACCTACATATCTATGAAAATGACCCAGTTGTTGAGTTTGTGAGACAAACATAAGTACAACAACATCTGGAGCATTGCAGACACACGCTCACATTTTCACATTCACAAGCGCTTTGCCTCTGACCGAACAGCTCCCTTCAGAAATGACCTTGAGAAATTGCTACTCATTTGCATCTTGAAAGGGCCTACTTACTTTCTGACAATTGCCTTTAGGACCTGGAGCTGAGAGTCTTTGTCTTCATTGATTCCAACATAGACCAATTTATCAAACCTGAAACCAGAGTATTAAATTGTAGTATTTGCATTAAAAAACAATTTAAACACTAGATGGGACAGGAAGCCATTTGACTGGACCAAAGGATAATTATTTTTGTATCTCACCTGCCAGGTCTGAGCAGCGACTGGTCAAGCAGGTCCGGCCTGTTGGTTGCGCCAATCACAAACACGTCCCCAGAGGAGTGAAGGCCATCAAGCTCAGCAAGGAGCTGGGAAACAACCCTGTAATATCATGTTGTTATTAAACCCAAAAGGAGATTTATGACAAAGGCAAATTTATATAAAAAGTTTAGCTTTTAAATTACAGGGATTTTAATTACCAAAGCATCTATCAGTAATACAGTTAAAATGGGGAAAATGTAAAAGATTGCTTTGCAGGTCGATTTAAGGTATGCTCCCCTACATTTTCTGCCTGTGCCCTTTTCAGTTAGGGGCTCAGTGCTCCTGGTTAATCAGTTAGTCTGAGCCCTGATCATTCAATATATATATATATATATATACATTTTTTTTTTTATAAATCAGTTAAGTTATCATATTTGTTTTATTTGTGATATAGGGCAAATGTTTTGTGCTGTCATACATTTATATTTTTGTCCAGGTGATATGTGAAAATGTTAACTTTTTCACAAAGCATGAAACTAGGTACACTTGTCCAGTTTGGGGCCCTGAACATTTTCTGAAATGCAGCCATTTAAAAAACGCCTCATGGCAGACAATTTATTTAAAGCCATTACCGAATATGTATTTTGCATCACATTTCCTGAACCAAACACAAAAACACGAAATAGTTCATGTCTATCCCTACATTGTGATGGTCTGGAATTACAATGCCATGTACAATACTAACAACTGTAGAGATGAATGGTTAAAGTGCCTGTAAAGCAGAACTGAAAATGAGTTTTAAGTTCATCACACCACAGAAGAATGTGATGTTAACTACCTATCCAAATTCGAATGAATAAAACACAAGACAAGTAGGTTAATTTAGGCTTCAAGCAGTATCAAGTCTTCTCTGCTTGATATTGGGAGGGGGGGCGTGTTGCCTGGAGGAGCTGAAGCTCCATCCCCTTTTATTTATTGAATTTAGCAACAACAGCAACTAGCTAAATCAATTGCAGATATCAGAACAAACCTACTGCAGTCTCTGAGTGTTTTATGTTCTAATTACTTTGTTTTTGCATCGTACCAGCTGAGTCAAAGAATGCAGGGTATATAAACCGTCTTTGATCTGACCTAGATAGGTGGCTGTGACGTAGATAGGTTGGGTTTTGCCCCACCTAAACAAAACCTGAGCTGAAAACGGGTGAGAAACTGTTCAACGGTCTAACTCCACATTTCAGTGCGACAAAGTTTTAGAGCTTTGCACATCTGTCTGTCAAAGCTTTGCACAGCTTTGACAGACAAAACTAAGCCAGGGTGCTACAATAAAAATAACACAAACAGAGCCAACCTTTACCTCAAGTTTTGATGTTAAGTAATTAGAAAGACTATTAAAAGGATCTCACACACCTGTCCATGACCCCGCCTGAGTCCCCGCTGCGCCCTCTGTTGGGCGCTAGTGAGTCAAGCTCGTCGAAGAAGATGATGCAGGGGGCGGCTGCACGAGCTTTGGCAAACACTGAGATGGAACAAAACAGGCTGTTGAACACATGTCACTGAAGCGGTACAGCGTTTGACATTTTGACGGTAGTACACCGCTTAACACTTGTCTACGCTTACCCTCTCTCACGTTCTCCTCACTTTGACCCACGTACATGTTGATGAGCTCTGGGCCCTTGACACTAGACGGCAGGAACAGGAATATTGTCAAAGAAATCACAGGTCAAAATGCACAGACATTTTATGCATTGGTAGCTTGGGCTGGAGGTTGACCTACCTCAGGAAGGTCATGGAGCACTCGGTGGCCACAGCCTTGGCCAGTAGGGTCTTGCCGGTGCCGGGGGGCCCGTAGAGGAGCAGGCCAGAGCGGCGCAGGCCGAGCGACAACAGCTCGGGTCTCTCCAGGGGCAGCTGCACCGTGTCCAGGATCTCCCTCTTCACCTGCTGGAGACCGCCCACGTCCTGCCATCGCACGCTGGGGATCTGGTAACCCGCAACAGACCGTCAAATATTTCTCCCGCAATTTCATCTTGTGCACCCTGTGTAATTCTTTGGTTTTATTTAGTTTGCAACAAATTAATTACATTGTTTCCATGTGCTTTCGTACTTGAATTTTCCCTTTACCTTAAAAAAAATGGGGCTACGCAAAAGAAAAAAATGTTTTTGCAATTGAAGTACCTTACCATATACATATGTAGCCATCCTGAAATACATGTGGAATAAGTCCTAAAATATATTATTTCTATTGAAAATATTTTGATCCAGACATTTGTAACTTGAAGTGCCATTTTTGAACTACAGTCACCTCTGGAATTATTGTAACCCTTGGCAAAGATGAGTAAAAAGTCACATTTTTGTTATAGAACTTTATGTCACATTCGGGGAAAATGCGAACAATCCAACCTTCAATAAAAGTAGATTTATTTTGAGAGAAAAAAATCTATCATCAAGAATTCTTTTTTTTTTTTTTCTTTTTTTTTTTTTACAGCCACAAGACATCACAGAACCTGTACCATACTTCACCCTGGGGATCAGGATATTTTTGATATGGTATAACTTTCTTCATACTCGATAACACTGTGCTCAGTTGATTCACAATGATGATGATGAACATTTAGTCATTTAGCAGACGCTCTTGATGGACGTGATGTGCAATACCTTTGGAGCGCCTATGGCCAGGGAATGAGCATCTTGGAGGGTCTCCAGGGCCCTGGTGAAGTCCTCGGACAAGATAGTTACTCCGCACGCACACAGGTCCTCCTCGTCCTCCACTCTGGCGCCCTTCGGGAAACTGAACGCACGACAAGCCAGCCACAGATTGAGGATGAAGTGGTCTAGGTTGTATTTATAATCATAATTTATTTTTTAAGGATATAAAGGTGTTTGTGAGTATGTGTGCAGATATCCACAACACGTGACAGTAGCAGCAAGGTTACTGGGGAAAACCTCTTAAAAACACTGTTTACATATTTGGTTTAGTCAATTGCATTTCAAAACAGTGTAGTGCAATACTGTGGCCGAGACACTGGCAATAGCAGGGAGAGTTACCAGGAAGTGAGCAGCCTTTTAAAGGCAGCTTTACCAGCCTGATTGAGTAGCGCAACGAGATCCCCCAGAAAGAAACCCTAAGAATCAAAAAACACACAAAGGCAGCATGAGAGAGCATTTAATTGCTCATTAAGAAGTTCAAAAGCGCAGGCATAAATGATATCCTGGGGAATTATAATAGGGGTTTCAAAGCAGACTAATTCATATTAGGGATTCCCCTACTCCCCTCAAACACTCTGGAATGTGTGTGGTCTTACCGCAGTGTGCTTGGCAAGGCGGGCTAGACTGATGTCCTTCCCCAGGGGCAAGCCCTCTGTGAGGCTTGCCAACATGGCCTTTCGCTGCTCCTCACTGGGGATCTCCATCGCCACTTGGTGGACAAACCCTGCCGTGACATCTGCCGACAGCTCGCTGGGTTTGCTTACCGCAGCAATGACCGCCACGCTGTGGGAAAATAAATGAGAATAAAGTTCAATCATTGTGTTTACTCCTGTGTTGTTTCTCTCCAAACACTATTGGAAAGACAGATTTGGATGGTATGCTACATATTCTCTGCAAGTAAAAATTACAGGCCCTGATATTTTGCTGCAGTTATCTAATCCAGTAGTTCTCAAAGTTTTTGGCTTCCTTCATCCCTTTTCCTGATTAAATTAATCCAAGTACCCCCTATACTTGAATATATATTGTATAAACACTAGTGGTGGGCCGTTATCGGCGTTAACATGCTGCAATAACGTGAGACTCTTATTGGGCGATAAAAAAAATATAGCTATTAATCTATTCTAAAGTTGGGTTTGGAGCTGGGTCTATACTACGCAAGCTATGATGACTTTCACCTTGATATTGTAGCGTGGATGTATAACTAGCGAATTGCACTGTAGGGGGCGAGAACGAGTCTTCGAACCTGTGTGTATGCCTTGTGTATGAAATTACCACATCAACTGTGACGTGCTAACATGAATGCAGCTATGAAGCCGTCGGGTTTGCTTGAGGCAAAATTTATTTTTTAAAGAAGCTTCCCAATGGAAACCTTGACAAGACTTAAGTTGTTTGCACCTTGTGCTATGCGGAATTAGTTTACTGTAGGAGTTATTCCAGTCTCAAATACCACCTAAACGCAAAGCATCTGTGAGATTAATCTAGATTTTAAAAAAAAATCTATGCCCACCACTAATAAACATATTCATAGCCATATTTTCATAATTCCATTTACCACCTTCTCTCACAAACCCTGTGTAGTACGTCACATACCCCCATATGACCTAATCCACGTTGCCAGACACTCTTTCTTGTATTCAAAGGCATTGGATGAAAGAAAAGTTCCCGGGGCGTTACCTGGGAGGCATGCTGGTGATGAGCTGACGGAAAGAAGCCAGAACCCTGGCATTCTCCTCTGAGCCATCCTTGGGCTGGCCCAACAGCTGCAGGTTCCTGAGGAGCAGCACACAGGGCTGGTGGGCCTCGGATCTCTGGAACGCAGCCCTCATCTTTGCCTCGCAGGCGGCCGCTGAGTCCGCACAGACTGTCACGCAGTCCACCTGGGGCAGGGAGAGGAGGATATGGAGAGAAGGGAGTTCATGCTGTCTAATGAAGCGCTGCAGTGGGTTTCCAGAGGTTTGATTTTGGTCTTACCCTGAAGTGACTGAGACAAACACCGTGACTGACCCAAAAACAGTAAGCACAGCGACTGTCCTAAGTGGCTGATATCAAAGTCTGCAGAACTGACGGTAAATTTTTTGCTACGTATTGGTTAATCTCCATGTCTCTCATTCGTCTAGTGACACAATAGAGACATCACTCACTGAAAATCACTCCCTCTGCCTCCACCCGTCTTAGCAAATGCAGGGATTGATGTTTATGCTCCCCTGTGCCAAATATACAGCAACACGGGACTGGCATGCTCAATTACTTAGGATTTTTCTGGTAGTATACATTATACAGTATACATACTTTGTCAGGCTGCTTTTCACATTATCATCTACAGAAAATTTAGGGAGTGAAATTATGAAGTGAAATTAGCAACAACAAAAAAGTTGCCATGGCAACTGCAGACACCTGAATGGCAAAGGAAGCTAGCTGTGTCAGAGCTACCTTAACCAAGTGGAGGTGAAGTTTGCGGCACGTCGCCTTCACTGCTGTGACTTTGCCACTGCCACTGTGTCCTTGGAGGAGGATGGAGCATCCACTTGCCAGAGCACTACAGCTTCAACAAGGTAATGAAGGTCCATTCAGTTGATGTCCAACTATTTAAAATAGTGTAGCTTACTGCCAACCAACATTACATGTGACATAATGAAACTATAGGGTTAAATAGGGTTAAATAACTAGTCAGAATTTAAGTATACCTGTCCACATTATTTGCATCAACAACAAAAAAAATGCAGTTAAGAAAGTATAAGTCCAATGTGATGTAGAAAGTGTGCATATGGCAGCACATAATCAAGGAGTAGAAGTACAGAGATTTGGGAATTCATAGTATTTGTGTGGAGAAGATGGATATAAATGTATAAAATACTAGGTGGTTTAAATGGTTAGGTATACTGACCTTTCATAAATATGGGGCTGGATGATGGTGGTCAGTTTGTCCACAGTGGTGGAAAGCCCTGGTGGAGCCAAGCTAGTCCATAGGGATGGCCCCTCACCCACTAAAGACCAAGGAGCCAAGCTGTTGGTGGTGCCTCCCTAAAAACAACCATTTTCAAACTTAATTTCGAAAAAAATAATCTAGTTCACAACTCTCTACATGGTGATTTAAGATAAGACATCTACGGTGCCACAGTATTATTGCTGTACACTTTTCTCACAGTTTATGAATGAACAAATTCTAAATATTAGTGAAACCTGTATTTGGTTGGTGAGAAAATCATCTACATTTAACAGGCCTGTCAAAACCTGTTTTTGGAGAGCTACTCTCCCATTAATTTGTTTTTTAACCCCAGTTACACCTAACCTGATTCAAATTATTGTTTGTTTTTTTCCTGTACTAAATAAAGGTTGGAGTGAAAACCTACTAGTGCCTCTCTAGGAACAGGGTTGGACAACCCTACATAAAGTAGTGTCCAAACATACCATGTACAGAGATGTGTGAGTGGTGTCTGCCAGGTAATGCCCATTCTCTTCATCCTCATTCTCAGGAGAACCACAAACCTTCACTTTAAAGTGAACAACTGGCCACCTAGTGGAAGACATTACATTTACCATTATTCTTATTACCATATCAATTGCATTAAAGACACTACAGTCACGGAGACAGAATATTTAGAAACGATTGGTATGGTAAGAGCAGTTAACCGTTTGGCACAGTATTGAGGAGTTCATCTCAAATGTTCCAAAGTAAAAAAACATGTCGATGATAACAATTACCTTGTGATTCCCTCGGAATTGCTCTCCAAAATGTTGGGGTGTCCCTTGGATGGGATAGCCAATATATCTCCTTGACGCACTAGTCTAAGAGCCGCATTAAAAAGCAACAGAATCAGCTAATTTGGGGAAAAGTTGGAGACTATTCTGATGTTAGTCACCAATTTAGCTGACAGAAGATTCACCATGATAGTAGCAGACAAAAGAGCCGGTACAGTATGTGCAACGGGAAGTTTTGCTCACCTTGGTATGGTGAAGTGCTCAAACAATAAACTGTCAAAGGGGCCGTGGGAGTTGTACTCTGGTGAGATGACAGCTTTGATGTGGAGTTCTTTGACAAATGCTGGTGACGTTGATCGAGAGAGGCTCTCTGAACACTGGGGTCCTGACCGAGGAGAGGCACTATTCCATCTCTGTGGGACATTTTATAAAAGGTTATTGTTGGCAACAGTCATTGCTCGAGAGAGGTTTAACTAATACCCCAACTATAGATTTTGCAGCCATGATTGAGGGGGTTGACAGTCGAAATTCATCACAGCACCCTGAACTAGGTCAGATTTTTATGCATACCAAGTATAAAACTATTTCATATAGTATAAACCTCTGTACCTACAAAAACATATTCCAGCATATTCTTGTGTTAATCATTTTTCAATAATTTAATTATAAATCTAATGCAAAAATGTTCACCTTTATCTTCACCGTTTTGCAGCCAATTGGAATTGGATCTCCATTTGACAAGTTAAACCAGTGAGTTGGAGTTATAAAACCAACACTGTCTTGCAGGTCACACTCCAGATGCTTGCCAAACTCTGACAAACAAACCACGGATAAATGGGCTCGTTTGGGGTCTCTGACCAGCATCTGATCTTCAACCGGTCCTGGACTTGGAAGATATGAAAGCTTGGATGATGTTTTCTCTGATGGACAACCTAACGTCGATACCATCACCCATTCAAGGTGAAACAACCCAAGTTTGAGAAGCAACTGTTTACTGACGAAAACGGCATTGTCAATATCAACTTTAGCTTCGTGCACTCCGAGTTGACTTCTCCCTTGACAATACAGACGAGAACTATCAACCACCTTGACATCCAACCTACATTCAAGGGCTTGTAAGAACGCTGAGAAATTTGAATTCAGTAGCAGCTTGTTGTCGAGAAGTGAACTGCCACTGCTAAGACTATTAGCATAGTGTGCAAAATCTGACACGAATAATGACGTCACAGTTCCACTGGTCATATTATTGCCAGGTGTTTCCAAGTCCCTGCAATCGGTCAAAACCACACTCGTTTTGGTTGTAATCATCCCCTGCATAACAGGTGTGCACTCCAATACGACTAAATCCAACATATGTTGTTGCACTTGAGATATGTCATCACCAAGCAGTGGATGATAAGGCAATAAAAGTGAGTCGCCTTCCCGTGCCAATAGCCTCTGTCCCTGGCATGAGGCTAAAACGAGAAGTCCATTTGAGAATTTGTCAGAGGTTGCCCATTTGAAGCATTGTCTGGTTCGTGCGCCAATAACAACTTTACTTAAAGCCAGTGGCGACAGCAGTCGTATGGCTCCTCGTGTATTTAGTTGAAGTCCATGATGTTTGAAAAACAGTTTACTTGTATAAAGTTGCAACGTTTTGTTGTTGACATCAGCACCACAGCCTGGCGTCTCTTCATCGGTTGTTGCGTGCGCGCAGAGCAAAATGCCTGACTTCCCCAGTGACTGAAGCTTCTGAGATGAAAAGAAAATGGTTGATGTGGGTTCGGTGCAATTTGGAAACGCGTACCTTAATTGTGACTTGAAAACAAGGACGTGCAGAGGGTTTAAGTGCGCTGGAAATGTTTCCAAACACGACAGCTCTACCTGCGCTGCCATGTTGGAAGATGACGCGTGCCTACGTATAGCCTTACCGCTGACGACATTAGGTGCGCTCGACATGGACTACGGCTGCATGAAACGACCGGCTAGAGTAGCCGCTTGCAGTCCGAGAGGAGTTAAAAACGGCTCTGAAGTCGGACATTTCAGCTTCTCGTGGTTTGCTGCGTTAACGTCAGTCACGGCCGATTAAGCGCTGTTTGCTTACTTTACTTTATTTATAATTAAACGTAGTCTTTCCGTTAGTGAAGAGGCGGAGTAAAACCCTTTCTTCAATTCAGTTTAATTAAATTAAACAGTTTGGTCCGGATTTGAGCATTGGCGAAATCGAAGGTGTCAGAAAAATTACAAAACACGCGTCAAAGTTGTCATGTGTGAGTCTGGCCAATCATTAAATAGCTGTGTCGTCACTAGAACCCGTGCAGTTGCAATAGAGTTAATATAACGCAGTTGCTCTTGAGAAAATGCGCTCGGCTACAGCCGGCAGTTCTCGAATCGATCTCACGGTACTTCGATAGCGACGTCACAGTGACCTATCCTTGGCGCCGTCTCAAGTCGGACAAAAAGTCTAACCAGAATTCACTGTCTCAAGTCAGCCGACTGCAGCTGCCTGCAGCAGCGCTGCATGAAGTCAGTCCATGTCAAACGCACCTAATAAAACACTTTAATTCCATCTAGTGTTTAAACTTGCAACTACACTGCAGGACGAATGGTTTCGATATGACTACACTTTAAGGTACAGTTCACCCTCCCCTTGAGTTGCTGGCTCATGATTTCTGGACAGATACAGTCCTGTTGACAATTTTAAAAATGCAATTGGACAACAATGATTGATTAAACATACTGACCATTTAAAAATATTTGTTTATGGCCAGTGATAATGGAATGATGCGTGATCCTGATCTGGTAAAACAGTTATACAATTACTTTGTGGTTGATACTGCACAATTATATTATCTCTCTGTAGAATATATTAATTAATTCAGAGGAAGGTGATTTTAATGTTTCTTATGAATTCACATGTGCTCTTTGTCTCGGTGAGTAAATTGGTCCGTTGTCAGAAATCCAGTCAACAGTAGGTCTGTACTTACCCAAGTCAGTTTTTAATAAGAAGTGGGTGAAAAACAGTTACAATATTCAGAAACCTATTCTACTGTCCATACTGTACTTTTAACACTGTAAACACACACACTTCAAATAATAAGTGTACTATTAGTGTGTATAGAACTGTGTATGAGACTGTGTGTACTGCGGAAATCAATATTGGGTCCTTACAAATGACCACACCCTGAACCGTGAACACTGATACAGCAACCTATGTGACCAATGTGTTCCATATTCCATAGTGTGGCGGATTATGTACTGGGTTTAATCATTTAAACTTGGTAACATCTCATTGAATCATGATGTATCATTCCCAAATTATACTGAAATCCTTGAGGCACTTTATAACACCTCATAAATGAATAATAGAATACAATGATGCTCCTCACTTAAATTACACTCAGTTATTTAGATATCACATAATTATTTCATTGTATAATAGATAGTTTAAGTACATTAAAGGGTAAGCTATACGCTAGTGATAAATACAAAAGATGGTTAAATCCACAATATAAATGCAAAACGTATGCATTTCAAACTACACATTAACATGGCAAGTGGAAGGTTATGGCTATAGTTATGTTCTGGCCACATTTGGTTGATGGTTCTAATCCCATGACTATGATAGATATTTTTTTTGAAAGCCATCGTTACATTTGTGATTTTAATATTTGCATATCAATAACAATTTGAAATTACTTGTCCATTTGTGATGATATGAGTCGTCTTGAGTCAATTTCCTTCAACTCCACCCCCATAGCTTCATCTCTGGTGTCTCTGGTGATGTGTAAATGCCTAGGGGCGAAGGAAGGGGGAAACATTAGTATAAACATTCATCCACAAACGTTCTAGCATATAACCATTTCTTTCTGGTCATCTGGCTGTGTCAGGTGAAATTCCATTACATATCCAGTACAGTAATATACATCATGACACCCATGAGCCTGGCACCAATGAGAATCAGTATACCAATGCACCATCCCTGCTCCAGTAAATGAGCACAATCCATGTCCAGCAACAGTACCTTCCCTCCTCCACATCAAGGATGTGTTCTGGCAGCCTCACGTTGAGGGTCTCAGGCAGCAGGAAGACCACGCTGCCACTGAGGACTGCTGTGATGGCAAAGATGATAGGGGGCAGGAGCACCCAAACGTCCTCCAACAGCATAACCATGGGGGCCAGGGACCCCCCCAATCGGCCAATGAAAGAAGTGTAGCCTAATCCACATTGTCTGTGGGAGGGAAGAGAAGTGATTGCACTTCATACTGTTTGCCCTTTGTTCTCATCTTTTTGAAACTCTTTGAGGCATATGTTTCTCTTCAAAATTTTGTGAAATGAACGTTCATCGAATAAACATTCATCTATTAACTATTGTGTGTGCTTGTGATGGTAAAGTGTATTTACCTGATGACAGTGGGATACAGCTCAGCGGTGTAAAGGAAAGCAGTAGTGAAGGCTGCTTCAGAAAAACCCTTCCCCACAACTGCCACACAGGTACGAACAAGACCGTAGTCTGTAAAAAAAAGCAAGCGGGCAAAAAAAGAAGAAGACTGCAACGAGATTCTTTCTCAAACAAGTCAATACTCTAGCTCTGTTTATATAGGATACAGTTATATTGAAAACACACACAGGACCTTATAAGCTGGCTTCATGAAAATGTTCTTGGAATGTTTTTGGAACATTGCGATTAGCAGGATGAAGAACTTAGAGTATCGTGTTACCTGTGGGTATTGCAGTGTTCAGACCAATTAGTGTTCCTGTTATGATAAGAGACCACGCTTGCCCATTTCTACGACCAATACGATCTATGACAAAATATGTCCCAATTTTTGCTGGTACTTCAATGGCACCATAAACAAAATGTGTGAGGTACATGTTAAGACCAAAGCCGGTGATCTTGAAGCTAATTCCATAGTATGTAAAGGCAACAGCAAACCTAGGGGGAGACACATGGCTTCAATTAGTCTCCATGTACCCTGAAAAAACACATTTGTTTCAGCTTCAGTCTATTTAGAACGATACACTGTCACATGTACAAAGCGTCAAATGTGATCAGTCAAGACCCCTTGTGATATGTTTAGATACTACAAACACATTCCTCAATTAGCTACAACCCATTACATAAAATGCACTCCAGCAACAATGACAAACATTTATTATTTAACAAATTGAGAATTGACTGTGAATGTGGGTTACCAGTTTCAATTAGCTTAAATATCCTGTTACACACTCATATTCCTCATCACAGCATGAGCAAGAGCACTAAGGAAAGGACTCGGACAGTTTCAAATCAAAAAGGTCAGAGGGAGAAAAAAGGTTCTGCTGTTTTTACCAAAATATCCCTGAGCAAATGGCAATTTTCCTCAGTTTTGGTGTCCTAATCAGGTCCAGGTAGGAATGGTTCTTACTGGCAACTTCAGAAACAGCAACTTTCCTCAGACTCTTAAAGATAATCAGTACATCATAAAAGTTATGTTCAAGTATATTTAATTTCAGTAGAAGCTGTATTTAAATTCCCCCCCCCCCCCCCCCCCCGTCTACAATTAATTCAATAGTATCTATTTTGGCAGTACAGATACTGCTTACAGTGTTGGTGTATTTAGTGTCTACTTTCATCAGAATTTACAATTGTTTGGCATTGGTTCATTCATCAATGTAGTTCTCACAGAGGAAGTATTGTAGGAAATAAAATCTATTCACACTGAACTACACATTTTTCATCCAAATTTTAAGAATTACCTCAGTATCCCATTTAGATGTGGAATTATACTTTCCATTCATTTTAGCACACTGGACCAGGTACTTCTTGGCCTCGTCCACTTTGCCGTTAGCCAGCAGCCATCTAGCAGACTCTGGTATCCACCTAAACAGAGGTAGAAGTCTGATCTACTAAACCAAAGAGTAATTGTCAAAATGGGTAATATTTAAACTTTTCCAGTCTTGAGTGTCAATTTACCACCAGGAGATAATGGCAGCGATGCAAGGGGATGTGACCACCAGCATGAGATATCTCCAATCTCTGATGAAATAAGCCAGAAGTGCAAGCAGCATGTTTCCCACACTCCAACCCAGGCTGATGATCGTCCCAGTGAAGGTACGATGCTCAATGTCTGTCCACTCAATGCCTGGAGGTAACATTTTTTTTTTGCAGAATATGTAGATTGGTTGTGTAAAGATATGGCACTCATGATAGTTTGTGACACTTTGATTTGACATGGACATGACATTTGACATGACATTCTTCATAGGGACATTGTTGAGGGATCAGCCAGGCTTGGTTGAAAAGGATGCAACACTGCAGTTTAGTTCAATATAAAATATTTGAAACTTCTTTCCGTTAATATTGGATAGAGCATAGGACACAATGGAGCTGAAGAACAGGATTTCTTACTCAGTGCAAGTGTGGTGATGGACATTCCAGTTAGGGCCACTCCACAGAGTGTCCTTGTCACAGCAAACATGACATAAGAGACAGAAAAGGCAGATATTGCCCCAAAGAGAGCACTGGATACAAAGGACACCAAAATCATAGGTTTACGACCAAACCTGTCGTGAAGGAGCAAAGGGAAAACATTGACTTTCACCACAATTTACTTTCATTTACTTTACATGTACACTACCACGTTTTGTTACCATTCCATTTATAACAATTTTAAAAGGTTTTACTGTAACTCAACCAGGTTATTCTGTTTATGACTTGGGTTTTATGTGGGATAAAAGTGTTCTATAAGTGTGTACTGTTGAATGACAGAATTATCTCAGTACTTCTGTAATTGGGACTGTCTTAGTTAACAACATTGTTTACAATGTTTTGGCAATTTTTGAGAAGTATCATAAACCAGGAGACAGCACATATCACAGATATAAGGGAAGTTGCGAAAGGGCTAATAAAAGGATTTGAGGATTTGCCCACACTATGCCCCACCCCCAAAAAAGGTTTTTAATAGATGGTTTTAAAGTTGAATCAGTTGTTAATTGATAGCTAGTTATGTTGTAATAGTTGCATGTATTTAATTAGCATCTGGTTGTGTTGGTAAATGGGTAGCATACATTGTGTATTATTTGAATAATTCTGTTCACGGTCTTTCGTCGAAAGGTTAATCAAATACACTTAACATACTTATCTGAGAGTTGTCCGAAAAGAATTGCACCGATTGTTACTCCAACAAAAAATAGGGTGGCGAGACCATTGTTTAACTTCTTGTTGTCACAAACCAAATCCCACTGAATAAAAACACATTATTATGTAAATATATTTTACAGCTCATCATAGACTTGGTTCATTTACTAAGGTCTTGTACAAGATACAAGAAGCATTTTCACATTCTTTGCTTCTCATGATGATGCACCACATGATAAGTCTAGTGAGAGCAAATCAAATCTTTGTTGTGATGCAAACAGTATGGGTTTCATAAAAAGTTCATAGTTGTACCAGGGCAAAGAAGAAATGTTTGATGTCACACTTGATGCAAACATTATGCATGTGCAAAAATGTTCTTTTTCAAATGTGACTAACATCTCTATAAATATTACCTTGACAACAGACAAAACAAGTCTGATATGTTTCTGTTTCAGATAAAAGCCAAATGCAGTCTACATAGTCGCCGTACAGTACCTGCGTAGCAGTGGTAGAGCTGAACTGCGAGTGGTCATACACCCAGCCATTCTGGCATGGCACCTGCACGGTCACGTTGGTCTGGTTGGAATGAGCGAGGTCCGCCTGGGAGGCAAACACCCTGCAGGAGCTGAGTGTCCCGTCAGCTTCACGTGGGATCCTTAGGGCCAGTGTCTCCGGGTTGGCCAAAGACATAGACAATCCTCCTTCCCCATGGCTGGAGTCGCCCAGGTCACAGTGGTGGGGAGGCACTGCCGAAATGAAGTTGTGGAGGAGGAAATGGAGAGGAAGGATGACCCTGGGCAGGCAGAGTAAGTGCAAAACCAGAAACTGGAATTTGGAAAAGCCACCCACATCATCCAGGATCTCCTCAAACCTCATCCTGACCCTGGGTGCGTTTATGTGTGTAGAGCCTGATGAGGTAGAGCTATGAACTTGCGCCTTCTTGACTTGGTTCTTCCTCCCCTTTTTTTACTTTTTCCTTATATCTGACACAGTCCCTTTTCTGTCTTTCTGACACACATTCACTCACTCCTTCTCACAGTTTGCTCTACTTTGAGAAGCGTCATCTCTCAACGTGGGGAGAACAACACAGGGAAAGGGAGGGTCTTAGTGTGATGCGTGTACAAATCAAATCGTTGTCTCGTTCCACCCCACATTTCAATATGTTCTCCGTCACGGTAGTCTGTTGAACAGTACATTTACATTTAGTCATTTAGCAGACGCTCTTATCTAGAGCGACTTACAGTGAGTGCAGGGACATTCCCCCCGAGGCAAGTAGGGTAAGTGCCTTGCCCACAGCCGGGAATCAAACAGTAAAAGACAAACATTTCTTTGTGCCAGACTTCTATCTGTGAAATGTTTCTCACATGGTTTTCTGCAACACTGCCTCTCACCTGACAGTGAAAAAGTTGAGCAAATGTTTTGGAGAGATTGCTTCTGAGAACCTACTTGCAGAAAAGGGAATGATGTAAGTTGGCTTGAACCATGCATTTGGTTCATGGTCTTCCTCTTCAGCATATTGATCACCTTTAGAGTACAACTGTAAACTTATTTTAATAGAATTTATGATTATTGTATTTACAGGAGATTTATTGGTGTTATGCCTCGTGATTTTCATCGTAGCCAAGTTCACTTTCACCATGCCACATTTGCAAAACATAAGGGTCAGGTCCCGGACTTGAAACATAAGGGTCAGGTCCCGGACTTGAAACATAAGGGTCAGGTCCCGGACTTGAAACATAAGGGTCAGGTCCCGGACTTGAAACATAAGGGTCAGGTCCAATCAACACAAATTCTTGAGACAAATCAGAACAAAGCTACTGACACAAGTTTGACTTGTTAATTCTACATTTAAATTGTACTCGGTGCAGTTATATTATCCAATAATGCAGTCCTAAATGAGTGGAAATGCTCTTTGGATAATTATTACTTTAATTTATTGTAAAAAAAAATATTTAGTTGAATCAAATTTATATTTTATATGGATTGAGAAGAAACATAAAAATGTGTAAGCACAATGTATGCAAACAAAAAAGAGAGATCACATTTCCAATGCTGGGGACCACGGCAGACTTTCCCTCTAGTACAAACACGCATGTTGTTTTAACATTTTTGCCTCCCAATGTTTTCAATTTAATTTGACCTTTTCTCTTAGCAGGTTAAATTGACAGAGCTGGGAAAATACAACTTTAGGACTACGCAAACAAAACTCTTTAATTGAACAAAAATATAAAGGAAGTGTGTTTTCCAGACAGACTTTTCTTATTTTGAGTTTGAGCATTTCATCTTCACACACTGTGATAATAAAGATTTTTACAAATAGCGTTTCAGAATAGACCTAGTTTCAACCATGGAGTCCTGCAGTACAAGTTTCGGCTCTATGTGTTTTACTAGTATGCATTTTGTATGTATTTTTCAGTAAATATTTTTTGTCATGTAAAAATAGGTGTAGGTTTAGGGGGAGACAGTAGGGAAAGGTCCCTACCATTGTCAAAAAACTATTGAATCCCCACCAATAATTAATGTAAGAGCAGGGACAGTATTAGCATTAGGGCAATGACACAACGATTTCAACCAAACCTATGCCCTAGTAAGTAAATTGTGTTATTTATAGAATTGCTTTTACTGTTACTATACGTTAAAATAGTTTAACAAAATTCTTCATGAAATCTAAATGCTGTAGCAGAATGTTATTTTTGCAATGACATTATGACTATGTTGTTTTTCCAATGGTATGAACAAGAATTTTTAACAACATTCCATTTATGATTTTACTTTTCACAGCTCTTTCTAGATTAAACTCAACAGAGCCTTACAGGAGTACATTTTAAACTTGTGGCTGCAGAAAAAAATACAAGATCCACTGATACACAGGATCTCTGCTCAAATGCTTGTGCTGTTGCAGGAGACAACAAAAGTTTTTATTGGGATGGGCTTTTGTTTCAGTAGCTATATTTCTTGCTGAATCACAGATGTCTTATTACATGTTGTATAATGTAACCTACATATTGTTTGAGTGTCCTGAAACCATGTGCCGTAATATTAGAACAACTTAAAGTCATCTAGCACTCTATTATTGTGCATGAAAACAATTAGGGAGTAAACACAATACATATCTTTCCACATGACCATGACTTCACTTTATAGCTCAGTGCCCTGTAACTTCAGGTTTTATCTACCCAATACAAACATTCAACTCAACATGGGCTCCAGTGATCACCAATCATTGCATTGTCAGACCATCAAAGGCAGGTATCTCTCTCGTTTCCACATTACCCTGTTTTTTTCCATGCCAAAAAAAAGACAGGCTTAGTGCCATCCATTTGAAACCAAATGTTAAAGACTTCTGTCTGTTTCGCAAGAGAAAAATAAAGATGTATTTTGGAGAAAGTATCATTATATACAAAGCATAAATATAATTGAACATCCAGAAAATAGTATTATACAAAGCATGCCCATTGACACACAATAACAAGGAGGCTAGCAGTATTATTTGCTTTCACACCCTCCACTTTGTCCAAAACCATGAATTTAGTAAATTCTTCTACCATGTCAAAATCTGAAGCAGCTGAAGCCTTCGTTCAGACTACACAGTTGGGAATTCCTTTAGCCAGTCTTATTTGAATTGGAAAAAGATGTAACTACTGGAAGATACTGGAAACTTTAGATGCAATTCCATAAAATGTTTCAATTAATCAAAGGTGATATGTATACCATGCGAAGCAAACCAAGGAGATATTGGATTGTAGATGAGGTGAAACTGTTATTCTCATAAGTGTTTGATATACCCTGTGCTGAAAATCATTGTGAGTTTGCTTGTAAAATGTTTTACATTTACATATCTACCTTACTATTGCATAATATGCAGAATCCAAAGAACTTTCAATGGAGATTTTCAATTCCTCAAATAAAATTTCATGAATAGGATTCCCCACAGCATAGCCCACACATAGCACCATGGTAGGGTGGCTCATCAAGTTATTTTTGTTATTTCCTGGAAGCTCGTGAAGATAATTTTGTATGATGTTGTCCTTTCACATATACAATTTTAGTACAGATAAATGATTTGGATCAAAGGAGGTCATTGTGAGATCAAAAAGACTTAAAGCATCAGTTTTGCTTTGGGGTCAGCTTGGGTCCTTTTGAGGCATCGCGTTTTTCTGAAGACCATATGGATGTATACACAACTATTCTCTGGGTTTAGTCTCTGTGTATTATCTAGCGGAACTAAGTTTGTCCCCTGTGCTTTGTTTCCCCTTTGCTGGGCCTGTGGACTTAGGCCTGACCCTGGGAGGCATGGCAGTGGATGACTGCGTTGTGGGGTCCTGCGAAACGCTACGTTGGAGGGTACTTGTAGTTCTTGGTCGTGGAGGGGGAGCGGTTGTGGGTCGGACTGAGAGGGGCTGCCTTATTGGGCGGACGCGTTGGGGGGAGGGGCTGTCTGTCCTGCAGTGAGAGGTACTGAGGCTACGACGGGCAGCAAAGACACAGCGCAGGGGCATGCGGGGGCTGCCGCATGGCTGGGGAGGAGCGGGGGATGCTCGGGGGCAAGACGAAGAGGCAGACCCGATTGGCATCGTTTTGGATCTCTTCTGGGTGTGAAGGGTGCCCAGTCCTACTCTTTGAGATTGAAGTCTGAAGAAAAGAAAGAAGTCACGTGAATGCTTTTTTTTTTACAAAACAACTGGATGTCTTAACTTGCATTAGAAATCAATGACTTCACATAATTTTCATATTCCCTTATATTATGGATGAATTAGCAAAACCACATACCCGTTGCCGATGAAGGTGGCGGCTCGAGAAATACCACGTCCTGGCAGGGTGAGAGGGGAGGGGGCTGCGGCCGCCACTAGATGACCTGAGGGTCTTTTAATGGGTGTGACAGGCCTGGGGATCCTGCTCCGCCACTCCAAAGGCCCCTCCTCCCCCGTCGGCTTGAGACGAGAAGTCCTCCTCGCCAGGGACTCGTCCGAGGCATGCGTGTCCTCTTCTGACCCTGTGGTAGAGAGAGTCTCCGATGCCCTCCGCCGCTCGTCATCCCCAGACGACAGGGAAGACGAGGTCCCCGAAATCAGCCTTCTCCTCATCCAACGCCCCTGCTGCTTCTCCACCACGAGTCTTGCCAAGTCCAGCTGCCGCACCCTTCTCTGGAGCCGTGCCCGGGCCGAGAGGGAGGACGAGTGCTCTGAGCCGGTGTCTTCCTCCGAGACCAACACAGGGATCCGGCTCCTGATCCTTGGTTTGGGAGGGGTTGGTGCTTCTGGTTCTGGACTATTCTCCTGCTGATCTGTAATGTCTTTCTTTTCAGGCAGCTTCTTTTGGGAATCATTGCCGCATAAAGCTTCATGTGCCAGAATAGGCAATGTGGCTTCTGGGACAGGCTCCAGAGATTTGGCAAAGACAAACATTGAACAGTTTTCAGGTTCGGGTTGCGAGTCATTTTCCAAGTTCCCGTCAATTGCAGACTGGACTTGGAGGTCAGGTGAATGCTCAGAAGATGCGTTGCCCTGTTTTACAAGATTGATCTGTTCATTGGTGCCTCCATCTGCTGAAGCCTTTTGGACAATGGCCAAAAGGTCTCGATCACTTTCCTTGGGAGTCTGGCTGCTGGAAGACATGACATTCAGGTGAGATGTCTCAGCGATATGGATGAAAGTCCGTTCAACTTTAGTGAACGGAGGAGACGCCGGAGCGATGGGGGTGGTGGCTCTCAAATCCGATCTCAATGCAACCGACAAACCCCCAAGTTCAGATGGGTCTGCCTGAATCGCCTCACCCATTGTGGGCCTGTCTTTTTGGGGGGTGATGGCACACGGGGTACCAAAATCAGCTTCGAGGTTGGGGTACCCAGTAGATGGGGACTTGCGGTTGTCCCCGGGTGAGAACAGGACAAGGGTCTTGGAGGCGTCCTCCATGTCAGGGTCTGCATCGGCAGCTGAGACAGGCTCCCTCGGGCCCTTCAGGTCCTCGGCCATGAGAGTGGATGGAGCTCCATCCTGGCTGCGTTCCGTGCTCTTCTGACTGGCCTCGCTGTTGGACTCGCTCTTGGTCACATCATCATCCCTCGGCCCCTGAGGTTCTGGTACTTCGTTCTCTGGCAGCAGAACCGAAAACGTCCGGCGCTGAGGCAGGGTGCCTGTGAGCATGACTGTGAGGAAATCTGCCCTCTTTACTTGGAGCTGAGGGAGGATGTGGAAGAGCTCCTTTTCATCAGTCTGACCCTTGGTTCTGTAGTCTGGAGATGGCAAAGATGGGCCATTTTGCTCCGTAGGTGACATTATCACCTACAAAAGAAAACAAGAGGTGTTACTTTCCCTCATACTGAAAAATAGGATCAAAGCTGAACGTAAAAGTTAATAAATATTATTTAGCGAAAATAAAATCAAGTTATTTTCATAGTTCAGCTCCTAAAATACATCTTAACATGTGTTTGGGTATTGTAACATAGCACTTTGTCCAGAGCTGAGGTTCAGGTTCAGATTCAGAAAGTCGAAGTACCATCATGTGTTTGTTAAGCCCATGCACTAAGCCAACTAATGGCACCAATGGGCTGTATACACTGTGGCAGATCTAGATGACTGAAATCAGTCGTCTCAGAGCACAAGGAAGCACTTCTACATAGTGACGTCTACTACAACATTGGCGGTAACATAACATTTTTTATAATTATACTTTTGTTTAGGATAAGAGTCACACGTTTTATTCATAGGTTCTCTGTGCAGACTAGACATATGTAAAAGTTCTACCAAACCTCACTGCAATGGTACCAGGGTGACACAGCAAGAACGTTTTTAGAGTGGTAAAACACCAATGCCTTCCTCAATGCCTGTACCCAGAAAGAAATAAGGGACAAGACAGTTTCCCCAAATCATTTAATGATGTTTTGGTTGTACACAAGCTCTTCAAGATTGTCTAGATAACATACATTAATAGAAAAGGCACAAAAATGCATTGCAGAGTTTTTCCTTTGACAGCACGCAGCCCAATATCTTGTGAATTTTCAAGTGTTTCCCTTCAGATTTAAAATAAAGCACATTATGTACACGCTAAACCCAACTAGCTGGTTAACATGCTATTACCATTCAAAAACTGAATAATATGTGAGATTTCTATATATGTACAGTACAAGGAATTTGTGGATTTACAAAAACTTTAAAATACATGCTTTACCTGTAAATATTACAAGCAGACTGTACAATTATATTGTGATACAAAATTGCTTACATGGTACATATCTTTATGTATGTCTAAAAGACACTCACGGATCACACTTGACAAATACTGCAAACTGTTTATCTCAGCACTACTATAAATCACACGTTCTACGTCATACCCAGGAGCATTTCTTTGTGATTATCTCAAATATTTGCAAGGAATGAAAAACAATGGTTAGCTATGTATTAGTGCATCACATATACTGTTGTGTGGGACTAGACAGGAAAAGACTGGTGCAGTTGAGGGAGAAAATCAAAGTACTGTATGAAGATTCAAAAGACCGAATCAGTCAAAAATAGTCACAACAGATCACCAGTGTTATCACTTAGATTCACTGAGACTGTACATCAACTGTATTATTCACTATTACCCTGTTCCTCCATAGACATGGACATTGGCATTAATACACTTTTCACAAATGATGGCAGGTAAACAGTATGCAGTACAACACAACACAAAATACATTACATTTATACGAGTCTAACATTGACTTATGCTAGAAAGATCAATTCATTCATTGACAAAGAGCCCTGTTTTGAAAACAGTCTTGTTTAAATTTTGTAGGACAACATGCTCATGTTTTATGTGCACTTGTCACTCATACTTTAAGCACTACTAGTAGGTGAATGTTTGGGGGCTTAGCCGTATATTTTTTATTAAAAAAATAATAGAAAATGTATATAACATTTTGATAAATATTTCAGAGACTCTTTCTTACAGGAATATCTCCATCGTAGATATGTGTGTTATATTTATGTGTCATATTTCCTTTACAGACACATATTTTACCATATTAACAATGGTCAAAAGATATTTCTTTCAACAAAATATGTTGTACTGCAAATGTGAGACGTGCTAAAGTGCAGTTGTATACGTTCGTAATTTCTGTCAAATTAGTTTACACTACTGAACAATATAACCAATATCATTCACAATAAATACATTGTAAGTAATATTGTGTAGTGTTCACCCATCAACACAACTCTGGTTTATCTTGAATATTGTCTATGATCCGTGAGTATCTCTTTACCAGTGATATACAAAAGTAAAATAAATTACTATACATTTACAGTTGTTTTTATCCAGTGTAAGTCATGCAAATAGTGTTAGCTGTAATAAAAGAATCCACATTTTTTTTAACTATATGATTTCCTTTCAAGATATATATATTTTCAATTCAAGACATTTTTGAGAAGGAGTACAGTCACTTCCTTTGACATCCTTCTATTGTGATAGGTACAGTATGGCAATTAACTGTTTTAGTCAGAACATGAAAAGGACGTAGGCATTTCTTTTGGAAATTTCATGAATGAAACATTTGCAGGCGTGCAACACAAAAGAGTTAGCAGCTAGTTCACTTTCAGTGCATTCATTGAGGAGTGTTATCAATATGGTGCCTAAAAACAAAATTAAGAAAATGATCAAGCAGCGGCAAGTTATATTAACGGACAAAGAAATGGTTATTTGCTTTCTTAATGACAGGCTGATAAGATTTGAAAGTATTAGTGCGCTTAATGTAAGTAATGTAAACCCTAAAAATGCTAGATTGGCAAAAGCATAAGAGGTGCATATTTTGTTAGCGTAGCCCTTAAACGCCTTTAAAAAAAGCAATCATAGATGTGACAATGTCATCAATAACATTAAATAAGAAGGCTGTATGTGATGATGCCTTTTCAGAGGACCAATATGACATTGGTTTTAGTAGAACAGGGAAGACAAGATACCTTATTAGCCGACATCGAAGTTTGTAACAAACAGACGTCTCACAAACATTGGTGAAAAAGCATCAACTTACAGTGCAGAGTCAAGCTTTCGATCTCACGGTCAAGTCATTCTCAACTGAGGTGCAATTCTATATAATTCAGACCTTACATTACCCAATGGCTACATTGACAATACATGCCAGTACATTACAACTGCTGCCCATTTAAGTGTCAAATACCTCATCGCTTAAAAAGGTGTGATACAATGAACAGGAAATTAGTATTTCTTCTTCATAGTATCTGGTGGCCATAATACAGAACTTCTAGCCCAAACCTCTTTAACATTTATTGCGTTACTTCATATTTTGCCATTTATCCAGCCCCATAAAGTGCAACAGTGAGGTGCAAAACTCAAGGGAAAACAAAGTGCCACTAAACGGCATTCGGTAATGTTCATGACTAATTGCACGGTAACACAGCAAATCATAGAACAGTCAATCTAGATTCTAGTCACAGTTGGTTTAGCTACATGGCCAACAGATGGGCTCGAGATGAGTGTAATTTCAATGAAAATTGCTCGATGACCCCCACATGATTTAAATCTTTAGTTTTGGAGAATGAAGCAATCTAGTTAGACAAACCTGTACAGGCTGTCTTTTCCCCAGTGCACACTTCACACTGCAAGTTCTTTACCTGAATCTTTTAGTTTCTGAAATTGAACCAATGGCTTGAATATATTTAGTCATTTAGCAGACACTCTTATCCAGAGCGATATATGTCATGATATATATGTCATGATAGGATTTGAAACAGGGATTTAAGAAACAAGCACACACTTTAACGTGTATCAATCCATACATCATGATGCTCTACCAAGAGGGTTACCTAAATCTAACTCCAGTATTATGCACAAAACCAGTTACACAACCTACTCTCAGAGAGCACACTAGTAAAATTGACATAAAGAGAGTGTTCAATGGACAGCTAACCAGGAAATTAATGCAGTGAGATCCCCCTAAAGAAATTTAGGTAATCTAGGCTGGCACACTAGAATCTATGTAAGAATCAAATTTGAGACTTGTGTAAGTATTACAAGTAGAACTTCAACAATTACTTGAGTTAACGGCTTGACCGAATTCAAATACCAGAACACATTTTCTGTAATCGCTTTCACTAAAGCTTGTGGCCATTTGCAAGAACTGTGTTTGGGTATCAAGCCACTTTTAAAGATAAATAATGCCTCAATTAAACATTAAAAAAACATGGATACTCTGACTTCAAATCTTAAAGATTACAACACTACTAAAGGTGTTACTGTCTGAGAGGTCACTAGATTTTATGATGCAAACCCTTTGCTAACCTTTTAATTAAAAGTAATTATTAGTCTCAATGGTGTTACAGGTTTATAAAGACTTCCTTTGGGACATAGAAACTTATTTTATAATATTGCATCGCTTATTATTTTCTTATGATCGAATACTCAAATGACAGTATCATTTTGTTGGTATACTTATCGCTGAAATGACCTGCATTCAACGACATAGCCTCAAGCATTTTGCATGACATTGAATGAATTAAGCTGAACAGTCATAGAACAGTCCCACTGCTATGGCCTTATATCTATGCAGCCTATAAATAAATAAAAAACAGACATTTCACTTCAACCAGTTTAACCTCAAATCAGTTCCATTTCCCTGGCATGTGCAACTTTGAACTAGCAAGGAGCAGGTTTTTAAGAGTTTATTGCATGAAACATTTGTTGATAATTCTCTTCTTACTGTATTCTCTCCTTTGAAAAATAGCAATATTACAGTGAGTTGGAGAAAACAGTGTGTGTGTGTCTGTGTCAATCTGGATGTGTGTGTGCGTCACACTTGCGTTCTCATCAGCCCGCCGAAGGATTGCTTATTGGGTGGTGGGTAATTCCACCTATGTGTGTGTACTGTGTAGGTTCATGTAAACTGTGTTTGTGTGTGCCTGTGGGTAGGTTCCTGCATGCCTGGTTGCCTTAGCTTGCATTCTTGTTCATTAGCTTAGCCAGCATTTGCTGGATCTGCGTGCGAGAAGCGTTCAACACTGAATGTCTGGTCCGTGGACTCCCCGGGCTCTGCAGGGGAGCATGGCGCCGGCGGCTGCTCATGTTGGCATGAGCAGGGCTGCTCTCGGCTGAGCGGCTGCGCTGGATGAAGGAACCCCCGGCGTGGGGATACTGCTCCGTCTCCAAGGTGGAGGACGAGAAGACGTAGGAGGCCAGCCTTCTCAGTTGATTGGGCCTCGGGTGCGGCCTGTCTTCATCCAGCTGCGGAAAAAACAATCAGAGAACAAGATGGCGGTGCATTAGCATGGACGGCAGAGAGGGGCAACATCTAACAAACATCTTAACTGCTACACTCCAAAACTCTAAAATGGCTTATCTACTAGTTTTCCTCCCCTGTCTGACTGATGATCTGAAAGGATTAGATAGGCAAGATCAGCTTGTGCTCTCACTCATCAACAGCCTTTCAGGTCAGTGGCTTTAGGGAAAGGAAACCAATATATAACCAATAAGTAAGCCAATATTAAGTGTTGGAATACACGTGTTAAAAAACGTTCCTTCCCTGTGTGCATATTACGTGAGTTATCTGCAGTTGCCTGCAGAGAAAACAATTGAAACAGGGAGAATCACTTTAGTTGTAGCTAGGTTGCTTACAACAGGAAGCTTTACATCACGCTATTCCCAATGCAGATGGATGTCTCAGTAGGTTACTAGGTTGGAGCAACTGAGACTAGGAAAGTCCTTATTTGATAATCAATGTACACTGCAAACATTTCCCAAGGATGAACTTAACAAAAACACACAAGCCACCTGCACAAGCACTGCACATGTATTACTAGTCTGGAAACACACTGAACCTGGAGAATCGAATGTATTTTTTAAGATGTTAGTACGAAAATCACCATTGGAAATGTAAAGAGGGAACACAAAATAGAGATGATTTCATCAAGCACACGAAACACAAACACACGACGAAGGAAAAGGGGTAGATATGGCTCAACAAAAAGGAGTTCGGAACAAAAACTCAACTGAGAGAAAAAAACAGAGGTAAAGGACTATCCTAAACTGTGCTTACCCCAAAACACCACTTTACTTCTTCTCTTGCTGTTCCCATGGCACCCTCGCCTTTTTCTTTTTCTCCTCGGGTATGTGCAACTTGAAATACTGTACTTTTAAGCGATAGGTTGGGCAAAGGCAGCAGTTATATCAAGGGAAAGATCGCAAAGCAAAGAAAACGACCGTTTCTTTTGTAGGACTGCAAGGCTTGGTACTTTCGCAGTAGCCAATACAAAGGCACTGAGGAATCATTTCCGATGTGTGAAAATTTTATAAAAACAAGTCATGACATGTGAGACTAGCTATATGTTCCCTCACTGAAGTTGACAAAGCTTTGTTCCTCCCAATCTTTCTGTCATCCATTAATATGAATGATAAGGCATGTGGTAAGTAGGGTTTCAAGTATTCCTAAATATTCAGGTCTTAATATTTCATACATCTTCTATCATTAAAGATTGATAAAAAAAATCGATGTTCTATTAATTGTATATCTTTTTTGTCATGTCAATCATCGACAAATTCAATCCACTATACAACGAAAAGCACTGAAGTGTAAAACAATGTACAGAAACTAAATATATATACTGTATATACATAGGTAAAAGCTGGGAATATCAATTTGTCTGCTTGACCTGCAAACAAAGGAGAACCTCAGACTTGATCTTGTCAAACTGATGAAGTGGCCTAATTATGCATCTTTGATAGTGTGCTTTAAGTCTCAAAGATAAGAAACTAGATCAATGAAAAGAAATGTCCCAGAGTTGCCCCTGTCATTTTAAATTAATCAACTAAACACAATTTTAACTTCATTTGAAACCACTTAAAAGTCCTTATAATCATAATTTCCCCTTGTTGATGACATGTATGACTCTTCTGTTTATCTGTTAAGTGATAACGTCAATTGCTTTGGAGTTGGAGACCTGGTTTAAATGAGCCTGTGAAATGCAGCTGTATGAAAAAGATAGTATAAATGTAGTAGTGATGACCAGAGAAGATTTGTGCCACCCTCTTGTGTTAGGCCAGATACAATGCATTTTATAGCTGAGCAAAAAAGACAAAAAGAAAGAAATGTACATTTGTAGGTGTACTGTGTTGATATAACAACACAGTCACAAGAAATGGATGACCAAAATTGTTGATCTGAACACCCTGGTAACCAATGGACTCCCTAAGTTATTGAGGATACAGCAAACTTGATATGGTCTGGTTCTAGAGCTAATATATTACATCTCATCACTCATCTACATAGTTCACACCTACAACTGTGCTAAATATCAGATCAAGGTGATTGGAATCACTTGGTTCAGTGGGAAGAAAACAGGAAACGTGATACAATGATACTTTTACTTTCTGAATCTGATCTTCTCCACCACTGTCACCTATAGTACTGTGTGCAAAAATAACTGCAGTACCTAAATCTACCCCTAAAAACTACATTGCCAGGTTTTTTGGCAAGCTCTTTCGAGTTTTTTTAATTTTATTTGAATTTTAATAAGCCAGTTAATTTGTGTATTTTAAATGTGTTACATTTCAAGTGAGTTAGGTCTAATACAATGGTACAAACTAACATGTGGTTGATTGCCTTGTGATTTTTTTATTTCTGATGCCTAAAGAATAAATAAATACTGTAAATCCTTGACCATATTTTCGTGAATTAATTTGTGAAACTTTGTTTAGTTTACACAAATCATAAGCTACAATAAACTATGCAACAAAAAAACATTTCAGTTAGATAAGAACTTTTATGTAATTTTATGGTATTATGCTTTAGCTGTATTCAATATTGCACAAATGGAACAAGTAATTGGAATGGGGCTCTCCAGGGGCTGGAGGATCTTAAAATATAACTTGTTCTGGTGATGCAAACTTCAGTTGGACTTTTGCCACATTCCCCTTTTTCTTGGAGCGCTGGTCCACACTTGTGAAAAAACTCTTACTGTTATATTGTAATACCTTTTGTTTCTATTCCATTCCAATGGATCACTGTAAAACAGTGGCTGTATTGCGTTGTAGTTTAAAATACTTACAAACACTTTAGATGTGTTACCAACAATGGTATGGTAACCAATAAAATGTAAAACATAGACGACAGTCTTGAAACAAGTTAATGGAAGTACATTGTGTTATACTGTTATTCATCATAAAAAACTGCAATAATGTTGTAATATGCAGTCAGTTTCCCACTCATACTTTAGATTTACAAAAACAATGGTTAAAACTAAAGTAATGGGAAAAACAAACTGATGGAAAATAACAATTTTGGTTAACCAACATGTAAAACCTGATAACACATTTCTTGAACCACCTTTTGTAAAATTGCTTTTCAAATTATTGTCATCTATAAGGAATAACCAAGTTACTAGCAGTCAGCTTTCATTTTCTTAATGTTAAATTAAATACAAGTTACAATATGTGTACTATGTGGGGTTCTAAGTAAATATATCTGTGACTAACTTAGTTGCTTCATAAGTATTTTTACTTCAGCCAGACACAAAACCTGTAAACTTTAAATGCTACCTGTCAAGTTCATGCCTTAAAGTTATATTGCCAACATCAAACTGCACGGCTGCTTATGTAATCTGTAATGTCATGTCCATGACAGCCACTTCATGAGAATGGGCTCATGGAAAATGTCATCAGAAAAGGTAGCAGGCATCATTGTTGGCTTAGTTATTCACTTTCACAGGGGCTACTTGCCCTTTTGCAGTTTGAGTACTGCATGTTAATGGACACGTAACAAGAGCTGACACAGTACAGTTCTCCTTTTAACCATATAGATAGGCAAATACTTAAGCCCATCCATACGATGAAAATATATGTGGAGCTGTGCTGCAATAACCTACTCGAAAGCCAAGCCCATGAACATGCAAGAGTAGAGGATGCTCTCTCCTTTCTGATTGGATGACCCGGTCTCTTACCGGTCTTTGGGGTCCAATGGGCTCAGACTCTCTTCTCCGGGGGCGGCCTGATGGGAGTGAGTGACAGGGCGACTGGGCGGGGCTGCCGCTACTCCTCCGGGAGGCTTCCTCCTCAGTCAGGGTCAGCATGCCTCGACTGCTGTCCCTGGTATGGGTCTTGGGCCGTACCACTAACTCAGCACCTAAACAACACAAATCTTTAGGAATCTAGGATTTGTTGTTGACAATGAAATCATATCCCAACAATCATATCCCAGTCACTCATATCTCTTGAGTGACTATTTTTCATTTATGTTAATGCTATGCATATGCAAAAATGTACCAGTGCAGCAACACACAGCAAGTCTTCAAAGATTATCTTTCTTCAAAGGGTATTGGCAAGGGGGGGGGGAGCTTATTAAAAACTATGATCTTCTTCCACACCTGCTGCCCGGAGCCTCCTCCTCTCCTCCTGCTCCTCCAGCGGCCTGAGCTCCTCGGGCTCCTCGTCGGTGGTGCCCGATGTCGTGGGCTGGAAGTCCCTCAGCTCGGTCTCCTTGTCAATAATCACCCACTCCTTGCTGTCGAAGTCCTCCTCCTCAGCCAATGGCACGGAGCGGATGAAGGCGTTGCTGTGTGCCTCCTGGTCCACCGAGGCCACCGAGCCCTCGTGGCGTCCGCTGGCCTGCCGGTCGCCACACCGGACACCGTCCACCGACAGCATCTGGGCCGGTTGGGAGGAGTAGACGTGGCGAGAGGGCGAGCCCAGGATGTCCATGCGCGACCTAACACTAACCACACACACATTTTACACACGTTATCAAGATCAACTACAAAATGCTAAAGGTAAGTCGTTGAAGTTGTTGGGCTGAGGCAACAGCCAGACATAAATGTTAGGTTTATTTTGACATGTCACCACATAAATATTATCTGGAGGTCTCTTACCTTTGGCAGTAGCCATCAACTCTGCCCTCGGCCGCAGAGAGGCGGTCTGACTCAGGGCTGTTGACACGCCGGTACCTCAAGGAGCGTACCTGGCCACTGGGCGAATCTGGGCCCCCCGTTCGGCCAGGAGACACAGGGCAAGCCCCTCGACCTGGATCTTCCTCCTGGACTCCCAGGAGAGACAATAGCAGAAGACACAACAAGTTGCCATTCTGTTTCGGTGCTATCTTGTGGTCAATGCTTGGTTTTCCAGATACTATTGCTATTTTGGTTGTTATTGTTGACTAAAGCGAGTCTGAGCCTTTAGACTTCCAATCTCCCTACCCATTTATTCACTGCATACCATCGATCTTTCCTCATAACTTTTTTTTCAACTTGCCCCTCTACATTACACCCAAATATCCCTGCCTGGGGATTAGGTTTTATCCTATCTTCACCTATCAATTACTCACTCTCACATACTCCTTCCCTCAAACTAGGTAGCATGCATCTCGGCCACACCTTGCTGAGACTGATCCTGAGTTTGTTGCGGTTGAAGTCAGTGTCCTCCCACTTCTCGCCCTCGTTGGGTACCGGGCTGGCCGTCTCAGCCCCCTGCTTGCCAGGCAGGGCCGGAGGGGCATTCTCCTGGTCGCTGAGATGCTCATCCTGGAGGACGTTGTCCGTGTTCTCCCTTTGAAGGTCGCCAGGGACCAGCGTGACGTTGATGGCTCTGAACGGTAGAAAAGAGTAAAGGTACTGTTGGTGAGCGCAGTTAGTGTATGGAAATGAATGTGAATTTGACGTGCAAAAATCTCACAATTAAATGTCCTGCACTATTCTATTAGCCTAGATGAGTGCCATGGCTAGTGTTTATTGCCATCTAACCCCTTGTCGATATTTAGGGCCTCATGTACGTACATTCGCAAACGTAGTTATTAGCGCCAATATTGGGCATGCTGTGATACTTTACGTCGTATTTACAAAACCTGCAGGTCATCGGGTAAACAACGCCTTTCTCCGCCCACTATACCGTACATTGCGGACATTTAAACGCGCAACTGAATGGGCCTCCTTCTCTCTTTCTATCATGGATCAAACCAGAATCGTAGCCAGTTTTGGGCCAGGGCTGCACCATATTACTCACTGGCCCGCCCATTCAAGTTTGATCAAAATGCATTTTTAGTTTATTTTTATTATTCGAATGTATTTAAAAAAATATATTAATATAAACCTGATTTATAGTTGACTGGTGTGTGTGTGTTTAATTTGTTTTCCGAATAAAATTGAACTGTTGAAGCAAGTTGTACAGCGTTATTGGATAAGAGCGTCTGCTACATTAAATGACTAAATGTTATTGGTAGCTATGTTTGCTACGGGTACCGAAGACTCTGGGCGGCCTTTAGCCAGCTCACTTTGCTAAACTAGCTGCTTTTTAGCCAATGTACTAATATCGTCACAATTATGGCTAAACAAGTGACCTGCCCCGGACCTTTTTTGCCCTGGATTCCTCTACTAGCCTGCAGCAGCGGCCGGCTCATAGAGGGCGCTACGGCGCCGCCCCACCACTGCTGCATCACATTCCGACCTGAAACTTAATTGAATAAGACTTAAAAAGAAAGAAAAACATGTCTAATGAGTAAAGTCAATATTATATAGCTAATAGAATATTGAATCTGCAAAAAAATGTGGAAGAAAAAAATCTACGTTGTCTAAAGTTAGCTGATAGGCTACGTATTTCCGGCTGGGCGCAAGTTACTTGCGCCAGAGCCTGGCTGTGTCTACTATCGCGCACTTTACGAAGTACACTGAAATACAGTGCACTGCAAAACAGTGCACTTACATATTCAGTGCACTCCGTCGCTGATAAGTGCTGTCTGAAATGGAACAGTTACGTCAGAGAATGTCTAATATGGAGAGAACTGCCACTCTCGGGAAACTTCCGGGTTCTGAACTGGTTGAAGTTCCATGTGAGGGCGCTAACGAGCGAGTGCAGAATGAATGGAGGTCTATGGAGCTATACCCCTCAAAATCCACTTTTCTCAGAATATCATTTTTTGTTTTGAAGTAATTTGAATTCTGAATTCGAAAGGGGAGGCAAAAAAATACACACTGCTGGCTGTTAGATTTTTTTAAAAGTCGCCTTTCTGTTCTAAAAAGCTTTTGAAAATGTAATTGAAGTCATACACATCATCGTACGACCAGAACTACTGCTTTACGGCAAGCTCTGGTCACTTACTTTTTTCTCTCAGGGCATCGACAACACAGCTGACAGGTTAGGCTCTTCCTGTCAATACACATGCTAGAAAGAGTTTTGGCTTGCTAATGTTGTTGCTAATGTTACTAATGCTCTGACATTCTGATTCCGCTTTGGATGCCATCAAGCAAGAGCTCTGGTCGTATCAGTGCTTCACTAACCAATCATTCATTAGCAGAATGCTAGCGTGTTATAGGCAACAACGACTCACCCTGTAAGAAATCTAAAGGACATAAGCACTCGTTCATTCAACTTTCGACCTATAATCCATGTTGAACATGCAAAAAATACAATCAAATCTGAGATTTCTCAACGACAATCCGGCAAAAGAGACAAATGTAGCCGTTTGGTCCATAGACTCTCATTCAACATGCACTCGCTCGCGATCACCCCCAGTGGAACTCTGGTCAAACTGCAGCCAAATTCGGTACAATGGGGCTCAATAGGGAGTGGGAAGGCTCTCCTTAAACAATGGCTGTGTCTCCTACTATAGGGAGCGCCTAGGGAAACTCCCAAAGGTCCGATTTTCAAAGTGATGGCATTTCCACCCCATTGCTGCAATTCTTCTGAAACTTTGAATGCATGCCTTATTTTTCATGGGGAACAAAAAAGCACACATAAGGTCTGCCATGATGGATTTTCCTGTACAGTGATAATTTGGGAAAACCTTCAGAATTCCTCTTTGCTTGAACCAAATGTCTAATTTACTTGAAATTTTGTACTGATATGTATCATTGACATATTTAAAAATTGTCGTCGTCATCTGCCGCTTGTCCGGGGATCGGGTCGCGGGGGCAACGACCTAAGCAGGGAGGCCCAGGCTTCCCTCTCCCCGGCCACTTCCACCACCTCTTCCTGGGGGACCCCGAGGCGTTCCCAGGCCAGCCGAGTGACATAGTCCCTCCAGCGTGTCCTGGGTCTTCCCCGGGGCCTCTTCCCAGTGGGACGTGCCCGGAACACCTCACCAGGGAGGCGTCCAGGAGGCATCCTAATCAGATGCCCGAGCCACCTCAGCTGGCTCCTCTCGACGCGGAGGAGCAGCGGTTCTACTCTGAGCCCCTCCCGGATGACCGAGCTTCTCACCCTATCTCTAAGGGAGAGCCCGGACACCCTGCGGAGAAAGCTCATTTCGGCCGCTTGTATTCGCGATCTCGTTCTTTCGGTCACTACCCATAGTTCGTGACCATAGGTGAGGGTAGGAACGTAGATCGACTGGTAAATAGAGAGCTTCGCCTTTCGACTCAGCTCCTTCTTCACCACGACGGACCGATGCAGAGCCCGCATCACTGCGGACGCCGCACCGATCCGCCTGTCGACCTCGCGCTCCATTCTTCCCTCACTCGTGAACAAGACCCCGAGATACTTGAACTCCTCCACTTGGTTCAGGATCTCCTCCCCGACCCGGAGATGGCACTCCACCCTTTTCCGGTCGATAACCATGGCCTCAGATTTGGAGGTGCTGATTCGCATCCCAGCCGCTTCACATTCGGTTGCGAACCGCTCCAGTGAGAGCTGAAGGTCACGGCCTGATGAAGCCAACAGGACCACATCATCTGCAAAAAGCAGCGACCCGATCCTGAGGTCACCAAACCGGACCCCCTCAACACCCTGGCTGCGCCTAGAAATCCTGTCCATATAGGTAATGAACAGAATCGGTGACATAGGGCAGCCCTGGCGGAGTCCAACCTTCACCGGAAACAAGTTCGACTTACTACCGGCAATGCGGACCAAACTCTGGCACCGGTCGTACAGGGACCGGACAGCCCCGATCAGGGAATCCGGTACCCCGTACTCTCGGAGCACCCCCCACATGAGCCCCCGAGGGACACGGTCGAACGCCTTTTCCAAATCCACAAAACATGTGTAGACTGGTTGGGCGAACTCCCATGTACCCTCCAGGACTTCGCTGAGGGTATAAAGCTGGTCCACTGTTCCACGGCCAGGACGAAAACCACATTGCTCCTCCTGAATCCGAGGTTCGACAATCCGGCGGACCCTCCTCTCCAGGACCCCTGAATAGACTTTCCCAGGGAGGCTGAGGAGTGTGATCCCCCTAAAGTTGGAGCACACCCTCCGGTCCCCCTTTTTAAAGAGGGGAACCACCACCCCGGTCTGCCAGTCCAGAGGCACTGTCCCCGATGTCCACGCGATGTTGCAGAGTCGTGTCATCCAAGACAGCCCTACAACATCCAGAGCCTTAAGGAACTCCGGGCGGACCTCGTCCACCCCAGGGGCCCTGCCACCGCGGAGCTTTTCAACCACCTCGGCGACCTCGGCCCCAGAGATAGAAGGGCCCCCCCCGATGTCCCCAGACTCTGCCTCCACGTCGGAAAGCGTGTTGGTGGAATTAAGGAGGTCTTCAAAGTATTCCTTCCACCGATCCAGGACGTCCCCCGTCGAAGTCAGCAGCGCACCGTCCCCACCGTATACATTGTTGACAGAGCACTGCTTCCCCCTCCTGAGTCGCCGGATGGTGGTCCAGAACCTTTTTGAAGCCGTTCGGAAGTCATTCTCCATGGCCTCGCCGAACTCCTCCCATGCCCGGGTTTTTGCCTCCGCGACTGCCAAAGCCGCGTTCCGCTTGGCCTGCCGGTACACATCAGCTGCCTCAGGAGTCCTACCAGCCAATAAAGCCCGATAGGCCTCCTTCTTCAGCTTGACGGCATCCCTCACCTCCGGAGTCCACCACCGGGTCCGAGGGTTACCGCCGCGACATGCACCGACCGCCTTGCGGCCGCAGCTCCGGTCAGCCGCTTCAACAATGGAGGCCCGGAACATGGCCCATTCGGACTCAATGTCCCCGGCCCCCCCCAAGACATGATCGAAGCTCTCCCGGAGGTGGGAGTTGAAGCTCCTTCTGACAGAGGGTTCCGCCAGCCGTTCCCAGCAGACCCTCACATTACGTTTGGGCCTGCCAGGCCTGACCGGCGTCCTCCCCCACCATCGGAGCCAACTCACCACCAGGTGGTGATCATACCCTCTCATCCACCGGGGTGAACCCCAATGTGCAGGCACCGAACCGAGGGGAAACAAGTATTCCCACCCCAGCTCGACGCCTCTCACCAAGGGCAACTCCAGAGTGGAAGAGAGTCCAGCCCCTCTCAAGGAGACTGGTTCCGGAGCCTGTGCTGTGCGTCGAGGCGAGGCCGACTATATCTAGCCGGAAACTCTCTACCTCGCGCACCAGCTCAGGCTCCTTTCCCGCCATCGAGGTGACGTTCCACGTCCCTAAAGCTAGCTTCTGCAGCCGAGGATCGGACCGCCAAGGCCCCCGCCTTCGGCCGCCGCCCGTCTCACACTGCACCCGACCCCCATGACCCCTCCTGCGGATGGTGAGCCCACTGGAAGAGGGTCCCACGTTGTCTCTTCGGGCTGTGCCCGACCGGGCCCCATGGGAAAAGGCCCGGCCACCAGGCGCTCGCCATTGAGCCCCACCCCCGGGCCTGGCTCCAGGGGGGGGCCCCGGTGACCCGCTTACGGGCAGGGGCAACTGAGAACCATTGTTGTGTTTCTTCATGGTTGTTTTTTTGAGCCACGCTTTTTCTGGTCTTTCACCTGGAACCTGTTTGCCTTGGGAGACCCTACCAGGGGCATAAAGCCCCCGACAACATAGCTTCCAGGATCACTAGGACACGCAAACCCCTCCACCGCGGTAAGGTGGTGACTCAAGGAGGGGCAAATTTAAAAATTGTACTTAAGGCAATTGAATCAAATACAAAATGGCTGAAAGGGGTGTATTTATGTAAATGTCCACATTGCCTCAATGTGTTTGTGTCACTAAATCAAATGTCATTTTGAATGATGGTTTTTCAAACCTAATAGGCTTTAAGGTGACACCCCCCTGAAATACCCTGTAAGGTTTCACCGTGATATGTGAAAATATGACTGAATTCACCTGTTTGAGCTTGGACCAAATCTGACAATACTCACTATTGGAGAAACAGCTTTCTTTATTATCCAGTTACTGAAATTTTTGCTTTCAATGCCTGGGAACGGCTCAATTGGCTGAGATGTTGTGCTGGTAAGCAAAGGGTTGTAGGTTCAATATCAGTCAGAGGCATAGTTTTTTATTTTTGATTCTGACAAAACAGTTGCTAGTCTTCGAAAGAGCCCTTGGGTTGAATTTGTTTTCAAGAAACAACCTAATACGTTGCTCTGATTGGTTGTAGGTCTATCCAATTGAGCGAAGAGGCATTTGTTTTACGAGTTCGGTTGAAACATGCCCCATAGTAACAGCCCAACGGAGAGTTTTCAGACTCATATTCTGACTAGAATTATGGGAAGCAAATCAGTGCCATAATGTTTTACATTTTAAAAGGCATCGAATACTTAATATTGAAATTTAAACAACACTGAATTCTCATCTGAATATATTTCAACGTAAAATAAAATTCAGGTTGTTAAAATACGAGCCAAAAAAATTGATCTGAAAAAATTCAACCATAAAAGATTCAACCCTATCAAATTTGAGCCAAAAAATTTCGAGCTGAAAAAATTTGAGCCAAATATTTTTCAAGCCTATAAAATTCGACACCAAAAAATTGGAGCCTATGAAATTAGACCCAAAAAAATTCAAGCTTGAAAAATTCTGATTTTTAACATCCGGGATATCAAAGACAGGTAGAGCGAGCCTTCATGCAATATTTGATCACATCGGACTCACCGAAGCATGGTTGTTTTCCCTGGTAGTTATCATGCGTTTTCTCTTCTCTAATGCTCCATTGCTCAACCTATCCTTGGTATCCCGGATGTTGCAAATCTGAATTTTTCGGCTCGAATTTGATAGACAATTTTTTTAGGCTCCAATTTTTTTGGTTTGAATTTTTAAGCTCAAATGTATTAATATTTTTTTTAAATTGCTAGAATTTGAGCAACCTGAATTTTATTTTACAATATATATATATACATATATATTCAAATGAGAATTCGGTCTTGTTTCAATTTCAATATTAAGTATTCAATGCCTGAATCTAACAACGCTTACCACAGGAGAAACAGCTTACTTTTTTATACAGTAACTGAACATACAACAATTCAACAATATTCCACACTGAGAATAGCTCAATTGGCTGGGATGGAGACCTGGTAATTGTAAGGTCGTATGTTCGAATCAAGCCTAAAATTTTGGCCTGTCAAAATTTTGATAATCTGTTTAGTTAAACAGGATGACATCATTCTGAAGTACCACAAACAATTTCACCTTGGTATGTCAAAATATGATTGAATTAGAGCAGTTTCAACATTGGCTGAATCTAACAACGCTTACCACAGGAGAAACAGCTTACTTTTTTATAAAGTCACTGAACATGACACTATTCAACACTGAGAATAGCTCAATGGATGGTGACCTGTAAAGGATAAGGTAGTAGGTTGGAATTGAGCCATTATCTTTTGGCCCCTCATAATTTTGATTATCTGTTTAGTTAAACAAGATGATATCATTCAAGATGATATTGAGATTTTTCATGCAATTTCACCTTGAAATGTCAACAGTCTCTTAACCTTTGTCCCAAAGCTGACCAAAGCTAATACTCTGCCCTTTCTATTCATACAATCACTACAGTTGGTGTGTAGCAGAGAGGATAGAGAGACTGACTTGTAACCTTATGCTCATGAGTTAAAATCCCCATTCAGCCTGTTGTTGGCCAAACATGAAATAGTTTTGCTGTCTTGTTGTCCAACTCTTGATCTTCTACAGTGTACATGTTAATAATATTTTGCCATTTTGCGGAGGAACCTGCATCGCTGCTTGCAGCTATATTTTTCTACTTTACTTTACTTATCGTTCAGTGCAGCGTAATTGTTCCTGACAAGCAGTCTGCAATTTTCCGGCAGTGCGGCATGTTTGTACATACCTCACCATGCTTTTACGCGCAAATTGCGAAACAAATACGCCTGAAGTGGGTGCTAAAGCATTAGTACATGAGGCCCTTAGTGTTTTAATGTCAATAAAAAGTATGAAAAGCATAAATATTTGTATGCATTTTACAATATTAGCCAAACTGACGAAATGTTTGAATGCAAATACCATCTTATCTAGTTTATTTTATTTATGTTAAGAAACAGGTCGGGATATGAAGGTTTTCTTTCTAATAGTCTCTCATTGTTCATTTGCACTTAAAAGCTCAGTGTGTAACAAAAACCAAGACACTAATTGATGCAACCAGAGATGGAAATGTGGTGTCTGCAAGTCGCCCTAGTGTGCCCTAGTGTTTTAGAGGAAATCTGCATTTGACCTGCTTACAATGTACAATTTGTTACGTCCATGCATGCATGCTTGTTTGGGAGCTTGTGGGGTTGCCTAAACTTTACCGGAGCTTCCTTGCTTGAACATCAGAGCCATGGGATCGTTTTATAGTCAAGAGGAGAAACAGAACGCGGTAGTATACGTAGTAATGTGGTAGATGCCAGAAGCGTTGCTGAGCAGAACGGGTTTTGTTCTTACCCCACCATGGCGGCGGTGGGCCGGGTGTTGTGCTGTGGCTGGGTGGAGGTGCTGGTCGACTGGGTAGAGTCGGTCCCTCCTTTCTCCCAATCGAATGGCTCGTTCTCCGTGATGATGCGTTCTTTCATGCTGTTCTCAAACACTGACATCAGGAGCTGATAAATGGAAAAGGGATTCCAATAGGCAGGTATTTAAATTATTGAAGACATTGAGGAAATGCTTGAAGCATAATGAAATGCTTCATTAAGGAATCTGAAGAGGTCTGGCCTTAACAACTGATCAGTTAACAATAATGAAAAATTACAGCTAATGATTACTTTATTACTTTTATACTGTTTGGAATGCTCTGCTATATTAACTCATGAGAACATTGAACGTCAGGGCAATTTCTAGGAACCCTATCTAAAGCCTAAACAAAAGCATTCTAGCATGCTGCATCCTTTTTCTGTGCATGCAAAGGCTATGTTGATGATTGTCATCCCCCTGACGTTTCTTGTGAGAGTTAAACCCCGCATATTGTGATTTTATTTAACTTTGTTACTGTATTCTTTGTCCAGTCCTCTGAGATGCTCAACTTGAGTGTATCAGACACCTGCACCTTACATATATGCAATACAAATTTTGATTTTGTCTTAAACTTGTACTTGGCGATTCATGTCATTAATTTAGTACTTTTACAGCAATTGGGTACTATGTAATACTTCTTCAAATCAGATTTTTTTATGCACAAAGAATTATGGTTATTATATAACAAATATAATTATGTCAAAGTACCTGATAATCTGGCTTGGTGTAATAATCAAGGCCCAATACATGGTCAAGGAAGATTTGAAACTCTGAAGGCATATGTTTCAGCAGCATCCTATGGTCATATCGTTCTTTAATTTGTCCAACTTGCTCCTGAAGACAGAACAGAACAGATTTTTGGAATAATATCACAACAAGCCACCATCTACTCGTTTTCTAGACATTTTTGATACTACATGAAAACAGAATTAATTGATTTAAGTGAACAGACTGCACTTTAACAATCTGTTTTTAAAGATCATGCCATGCTACTAAACAGCAGAGGAAGTCTACCTTATCTTTGATTTTCCGCCATGGTAGCTGACCGACCGCAAATTCCACCAACATGTAAAATAATGACCATAAGTCATCATGGCGACCCATTTCCTAGAAAAAAAAGAGAATGGTAATCTATAGTGACAAGCCGACCATTCAATAAAAAGTACATGGACATAAAAAATACATTCATTGACACATAATTTTGCAGTCTGGAAAAAGGTACTTGCTTAAGGACAAAAACGGATGAATTAATAGGTTAGCAACAATGTTACAAAAACATACGAAAAATAAGAAACATTTACCTTGTTTTTATGTGCATTTACAGAGGCGTATCGGACTGTTCCTCTAAATCCTGCAACTGTTCTAGGCTAAAAAGAAAAACATTATACAACGTCATACAACAATAAGAATCTTATTTCAAGATATTACTATAAATCACAAGTATGGCACTAGAAACACTTTCCATGTATTTTATAAGGTAAGTACTGAGGAAAACCTTAGAAAAATACCTCTTTACATTCATAATTTTTAGATTGCAAAAATGCACTAAAAGAGTCATAGGCTTAACAGTTGGTTCATATTACATAAGCATATGAAAATATATTGAACACTAAGTCAACATGTCTTATTATAGACTCAGATATAACCTTCAGCACTGCATCATGAGCAATGCAGCAATTATGGTGTAATGGATAAACCACAATGAATGTTTAATAATAGCATAAATATTTAACAGTCCACTTGCCTTAAAGGAACATCTTGCACCTTTAAGTCTAACAAAACTGTAGTAAATCACGCTTTTTTTAATGTAAACATAATTAATCTTTTTTGTATGGTAAATTGAATCAATAAAAATATTTTTTAACAACTAAAACAACAAAAGTAACCAAATAGTAAAATAATCCGAAATGTCAGCAAAGGGTCACACCGGGCATTAGGCCAAATACTCCTATAATCTTATGATTTCTCATCTAAGAACGTCAATGTGCTCGGAAATAGGCATGAGATCAAGTGACTGGGATAAAACAATAACAGTATTATTACCCAGATCTAGGTCAGCTTCATCTTACTCAATCAGTCCATGATGAAACAAATTAAAAACATATTCAGAATACAAAATATTTAACCCATAAATGATGTTCCCTGAATAGATTCATAGAAACATTTAGACTCAGAAACTAATAGCCAGCCAGAACTTTAAAATAATCTCATGTTAAACAGAAATGGCAAAACAAGATTATTTGCAGAAAGCTGGCTATCCTTTTGACTATATTACCAGAATACCAAATCTTTTGATATTTTATGTCCAGTCAAACCTTTAGCCCATTTAAGATTTTTTTTTTTACCAAATAAATCAAGCAAAATAACAATTCCTTGTTTTGGGCACCACATGTGCACTTCTCCAGTTTCAGCTGGGGTTGGCAGCCTCTGTGACCTTAGCCTAGGCTAGGGCATCTGAATGCCGAGTTCCCCTATCTGCTTCTGGAACACTGAGGGCCTCATGTACGTACATTTGCAAACGTAGCGTTATTAGCGCCATGGCCAACACGGTGTAAGTGCACGCTGTGATACTTCAGTTTACGTCATATTTACGAAACCTGCAGGTCATCGGGTAAACAGCACCTTTCTCCGCCCACTATACCGTACATTGCGAGCATTTAAAAGAGCAATTGAATGGGCCTCCTTCTCTCTTTCTATCATGGATCAGCCACCAAAGTCAAAACAGCGATGACTGTTTGAAATGATCCTCCTGATGCCAATATTTGTAATGTAGCGAGGAGTATAACAACTGCTGGAATGGAATAAGAACGCTGAGTCGGAGATTCGATGTATTCTTTGATTTCTTCCAGTAACTGTAATATTGCATGGTTGCTTAATCTGCAACACGTAATGATTTCGTGTTCACTCAACTCAAAAGGTGTGATCCTAGTGGCAAAAATCCTTCCTCTTGCTCGGGTTACGGCTGCCATTTCACCAGGAGGCATATATGGGCATCATGGTTTACACGTAAACCGCAAAATGGAAGCATGCTTTCACGGGCGGTTTCTGTACATACCGCGGAATACATAATTAGGCGCACTTTACGCATCTCCTCCCATCTCTTTATGGGAACTCCCACTCTTCCCTTGACCCTCCCGTGAATGTATATGCATGACTCGGAAAAGCGCAATTTGCCATTTTCTCTTCCCGCGACAGGCAGTCTGCGCTTTACCCTCAGTGCGGCATGTTTCTACATACCTTGCCCTGCTTTTACGCGCAAATTGCGAAACATATACGGCTGAAGTGGGCGCAAAAGCGTTGGTACATGAGGCCCTGAGTGCACTAAACACTGAGGTAAACACTAAGTGGCCTGACAGCAGAGCCCTATTCTGTCAACAACACCTGTGCTCTCAACTGGTAGGCTTTTCCGCTCTTTGGCGGCCATTAGAGGTGGATGTCAGCAAAAAGATACTGATTCACTAGTTTTCAGTTGATTCATTGTGTACTGATAACCTACAGTGTGTCAAACCAGAGGCAGCAGGCACTGTACAGACAACTATGGATGGACAGGCTGAATAACAAGGAAAGTTATAGAATGACAAGATACAGTTACATTCTTTTTAATAGTAATGTTGAACTTAACTTATAAACAACACATGTATGTGTGCGACCACTTACGATTTCCCAACCAGTGCAACATTTTACCTACAAAATGCTTCAAAAAAAGTGTTTTCCCTTAATATTGTGCAGTTACGAGTATAATTATGCCTCGGTGTGACCCCCCTCTGCTGTGAGGAAAACAGAAGCTCGGTGACCACACTCACGTCACTCTGTCACCAGGTGTAACGAGGTGACAGCCACGGGAGGAGCAAGGACCTGATGGAGAAATAGGTCGGAGCATGCACTTCAAAATCATAATCCAAAGGAACTGTAACACAAAAAAACAACAAAAGCAAAACAAACCAAGCATTGAAACATAGAACATGAAAAACTAATGCAAGGTCAATAAAACAGGTTCACAAAAACAGACAATACAAGATAAATCATTTGTTCAAAAAGTTCAAACAAAACATGATGATGGACTGGTTATGGGAATTGTCATGCATTGTACAGTACAATGGAATCCTTTTGTCAGAAAGTGGTCAGAATCAGTTTTAGACTCTGGTACTTACACTATATTGCCAAGAGTATTCACTCGTCTGCCTTCACATGTGAACGTGAGTGACATCCCATTCTTAAACCATAGGATTTAATATGATGTCGGCCCACCCTTTGCAGCTATATAAGCTTCAACTTTTCTAGGAAGGCTTTCCACAAGGTTTAGGAGTGTGTTTATGAGATTTTTTTTACAATTCTTCCAGAAGTGCATTTATGAGGTCAGACAGATGTTGGATAAGGCCTGGCTCTCAGTCTCAGCTGTAATTCATCCCAAAGGTGTTCTATCAGGTTGAGGTCAAGCCAGTCAAGTTCTTCCACACCAAACATGCTAATCTATGTCTTTATGGCCCTTGCTTTGTGCACCTGATTTCAATTATTTGGATAGCTGAGTGAATATTTTTGGCAATATAGTGTGGGGGGGTCAGATGGCTGAGCGGTTAGGGAGTTGGGCTATTAATCAGAAGGTTGCCGGTTTGATTCCAGGCCGTGCTAAATTACATTGTGTCCTTGGGCAAGGCACTTCACCTTACTTATCTCGAGAAGAATGTCCTTATACTTACTGTAAGTCACTCTGAATAAGAGCGTCTGCTGTATGACTTAATGTAAATGTAATGTAGTGTATTTGTTTACAAAGGTCTCTACAATACAAACCCTGTTTATATAATTCTGATATGTAAAGTACTGTAAAACCGCATTCCTGGTGGAATCTATATTTTGCTTAAACCCTAAACTATTAACGTGTATTATGTGACAACTGGTCTAAGATAGAACATCAAGTTGTGAGGATCTCATAACACGTGCATTTTACACTCCATTTCTCTAGCATCTCAAGACCTCCTAGCACAGAAATGAAACATCTTAAAAGCATTAGAAACGCTGAATGCGTGCCATACTTCGGTACAAAACCACGCACTCCTATTTATTCTTCACAAATGATTTATTCAGAGGCTCTGGGAGGATCCTTCCTCGTTACTGAGAATACGTGATGAAGCAGCTGGGACGGCCCTTTTCCCGGAATCAACATCTTATGCTTAGAATTCGGTGCTAAAGATATGGCTAATATCTTAGTGCTAACTTTATGCTTAGTGGTTCTATTAAGAAGGCATCCCAGTGGAAGTCATGTTGGCCTGGGGACACTTAGCCACCCACAGACCAGACTGTCTATGTGTAGGGTAAGTGCTTTGTCTGAGAGAGATGGAGAGAGAGAGACATGGAGAGAGAGAGAGAGAGAGAGAGAGAGAGAGAGAGAGAGAGAGAGAGAGAGAGAGAGAGAGAGAGAGAGAGAGAGAAAGTGATGGGGGGACAGTATGGAAAACTGAGGAAATGCAGGAGGAGCCAGAGCCCTGTATTTATCACGAATCAATGAGCTGAAGCTGACTCAGCTGTACTGAGGAAAAGGAGAAAAAAACGAAGGTAGAAAAGGGGGAGGGGGGAGACAGCCGGCCTTGCTGGGGGCCATTGGCCACTGACGCATGCAGGCTCATCAAATATTCATCTCACGCTGCTGTACTCCCAGTTCTAGCAAGGGATCTGCACTGAAAACACTGACAGAGCTACAGCCCGGAAGATGACAGAGGACAGAAGGGAGTAGTGGCGTAGGGAGTAGGGGAGGGGGAAGGGGAGGGGAGGAGAGCTGAGACATAGAGAGAGGAGCAGGTAGTGCCCTCGTCAGAGAGATAAAGGAAGGTAGAGAAAGTAAGTAGGGTAGAGAAAAAGAGAGGGAGGGAGAAGTGATGGAGTGAGTGGTCGATACGAATGGAGTGAGTGGGGACGTGTGAAAAAATAAACTGGATGGTGCCGGTGTGAAGCTGGAGAGATGAGAGGAGGGAGAAAAGAGAGGAGAGAGCTGAGAGAAAGGGAGAGGGGAGTAGACACTGCCTGGGACTGAGATATGAAGAAAGGAAAAGAGCAGAAAGAAGACAGAGGTGAGAATGAGAGAGGAGAATTGGAGCAGCAGACAACACTGTGACAGCGCTTGAGATGGAGGGATGGGAGGAATGAAGGGGAGGGAAGTGAACACAAGAGGATTGGCCAGACATTAAGAAGAGAGCAGATACTGCCTGAGGAGGAGAAAAGGCAGGATGGAAAGCAAAGTAATGTAAAAAAATATAAGAAATTGACAAGAGAAGGGTAGAATGACAGAAGAGAAAGATGAGAGGATTGGCATTGAGACAGAAAAGTGGTGTGTGAGCAGAGAGGCAGAAGGATGTACAGGAATGTGAAGACAAGACTTGGAGGAGTTACTGTGCAACTCGATGAGGAGTGCCTCTAATGATCTAAGAGAACATTTCACACCATAGCCAGATAACAAGAACTCTGCATACACATCTCTTCTGTGTGTGTGTGTGTGTGTGTGCATTTGTGTCCCTGTGTGCGTAGCATGCAAGACTTTAGAGAGAGGCGAGAAGAGAGAAATGAGAGAGGGAAAGAGAAGACTGTTTTAGAACAGAGGAGTTTATTCTCTTCAAGGCACTCCCAATGCAGTCCACCAGATTAGTTCCAGTAAGGCGTTAGCTAAGACTTTGATTACCATGGAAGCTGACAACAAAGGCCAAGGATTAGGATAAGAGTAACAATGCAGGCATTTTTTTCAATCTATTTTAACGGCTCAACAACTGCTCTCTCAATGTCAAATAGATAGCATTGCTTCTCACTTGAACCATTCACAAAAAAGAGTGATGCTTAAAAGTGGACTCCAAACAGCGATATGATGAAATGACTTTAACATCAACAATAATTTGTCATTCATTGTCATAAAAAGCACAACATAGTGTGAAACATTATGTCACGTAACAAAAGTAATTATATTTCCTGATACTTTTATTTCAAGCTATTTTAATAAAGACAAGAGACAGTTAAATTGTGAAAAGGTGAGCTTGTAACATCTAAAGGGATTTCGGCAAAGGGAGAATAAAAGACTGACATATATTAATTAAGGAGCTGACACTTTCATTTACGTTTTGAATCTTAAACGGTAGGCTCAGAGAGTTCGACTTAACTGCTGTCAAACCCTTTCCTTTTCATTCACGTTGGGCACATCTAGTGCGCTCTCTAATAAATGAACCCACTATTGAATGAACTGCACTGCAATGCACCAAAACCTAACTGTGTCCTTATGTAAACAAACAGTGGCTCAGTGGCTCCCTAACTTATTTGAGCTGCGGAGTGACTCACTTGGAGTTTTATAACAGTTAACTAACAGTCAACAGCTGGGAACAAAGATTACATTGATTATGACTTACCTTTGTCAGTTTTTACAATTTCACTCAGATCTTTAAGGTGTCAAAAACACCCCATGAATATTCATAGGTACATGCAAAAAAGTATCATCTACAATCTGTCAAGCGCCTACAGATAAAAATACATCTACCAGAAATGTCTTATAAAAAGCAAGAATTGGCTTTAGTATTTTTTGGGAGGGGGGGCGGGGATCTAATTACAAACCACAGTAATTAAACAAACTCACCAAAAAACTAAACAATTAAATTACAGCACCAGCCGAACCATAGGAAACCAGAGCTGACTTACCGGTCGGACTTCCCCTGTGGTGTTGGTGTATTGACGAGCAAGGCCAAAGTCTAGCATAAAACACTTCCTGTACGTTGAAGGCAACCTTCCCATAGCAAAGTTGGACTGGAGGAAATAAACATTAAACAAATAGACATTAATCAAAGATCGAAAAATATCAAGGACCGTTCACAGTAATGTTATGTACCAGCCAATATAACATCCCAACTTTACTTATGTTTAATTGCCCTTTCACAAATGTATTAAACCCTGTACTTTTTAAAGATTTGTGAAATCAATCAGACTATGATGTGATGAATACATCATGCTGATGATCGCTGCACTGAATAAGAACCGGTTTGTGGGATTAGTGATATATGAACCGGTAGTGATTAATACATCACTACTGGTTAAATAGACCTGATAAAAATAAACAACATATTGAAGAGTCCAGATTGAACCAGACTGAACCAAACATACATACTGGTTTGATATCTCTGTGCAGAAAGCCAACAGAATGGATGGCCTCTATCGACTCCAGGATTTGTTTTCCCAGACGGAGGGTTGTGCTCATGGTGAAGGTCCCTCGAGGCTGACTCCTTCTCAGGTCAGCCAAATTCCGCCCCTGTCGACCCCCAGGGAAAACAACAGGTCAACGGCTTCATTTTACAATATTGAACATCAATCAGGTCAATAGCAGTACTTAATTTACATTAAAGTGGGTAGCTTGGTCAACTTAATGCAATACATCAAGTCAAGACATATCATGTCAGTGTAATGTAAAACTACTTTCTTCTGAATGAGCGTCTGCTAAATGACTAAATGTAAATTAATGAAATAAAGTGGTGAAATATGTCGACAGTGTTTCTGAAATATTTGCCTCACAGTACGATACCTCACATACTGTAGTCTGCTTGATTATTAGGTGTAGTGATAGATTAGTATATTGTGTCTATTGTGGTTTTTGTCATGTGTATTCAAGTAAAGAGAAGCAGTCAGTAGCCATTTGTTTTTATCAATAAGGGCTGGTATATTGATTCACTCACCTGAAGTTGCATCACCACATAGTTGAATTTGTCATTTCTCCCACAGCCAATAAACTTACATACATGGTTTTTACCTGAAACAATCAAACCAATGTTAGCAAGAGAACCTCAACACTTGAGCAAAAAGCAGCTCTACAATCTCTCTTCTCCTTTATCCATAAGAAATTAGATTAGAAAAAAAAGTATTGAATTCTATCTTGGGATTTATTGACTTTAATAGTTACAGACAAATGTGTATTCTATTATGTTCAGTGAAAGATAACTTTGCATAAACTATAGCTCCACAAACATAACACTTGACAAATTTGAGAAGTGTCTTTTTTTCGGAAAAGACAGCGCATGCTCAGTAGCGGAAAGATAATCATTGTTCATCAGGCACCATTAATTTTGATGATACAGTATCCTGCTAATTTGGCTAGGACAGAGAACATTTGTCACAGCTGGTTTCATTATTTATTTTACTCCTTAATGTGACTTAGCAAAGAGCTTTGTGTGACACATATCCATGGTGTTTTCTTATCAGGTGTCATGTCTACATCCGTGCCATGTATCTTGTACACATAAACAATCATATGTATAGTATGTACACATGGACATACCAAACACACATGCAGCATACATGGGCACTGGTGCACTAGCATGCACGCACTAACTCACGCACGCACGCACGCTCGCACAAAGAATGACAGCTTTTCTTCTACGACTCGACAAACGTGAAACACTTCTGTGACGCTCACATGTTTTTGAAAGTCCCCAAGCTGACGTGAGACAGCTTGCAAAATGATCATTCTCCCTTTCTAGTATGATGACCCCCAGCCAGTGTGAGTCATTTGTGTCTCCTGCATGCTGATGTGTGTTTGTACGTGTGTGTGGGGGTGGGGTTGGGGGAGGTTGTGTGCGTGTATGTAAGAGTACCACCAAAGAGGGACTTCAATTCCACGTGACTCTGGTCACGTTCACAGTGTTAGTGCTGCCTCAACCAACAAGCGACGCCAAGTGAGTCACATCTGATATGCATGTGCACACAGTTTCAACTATTCAGTTCTCGATCTCTCCACAGTGTTGGTGAGTTTCAACCAAATAGGTAAATGTTTATACAATTTTAGTTTATATGAGCTTTTGGCCCATCATTTTGCATTACTTCTTTAGGTTTAGTACACTGTTTGTATTTGTATGTGGACTTTACTCTCCTAGGTAATCTTGTATTTAAGATGTACAAGCCCATTTAGGAGAAATATAGTTTCACTAATATTAAATAGATAGGAGGAGTCGGCCTGTCTGTTGCAGTTTTCCTATGCTAATTGTTTTGGGGGAAAGGTCTGATTCAATAACAACGTGAAAAATCGGTGTCAAGCGGTTCACTATTGATTTCTTCGAGTCAAAGCTATTCTTATCTTCCTTTCCCCCATTCCCCCAGAAATTATGGACGTTGTAACATAGTGAAAGATCTGTTTATATGTTGCTTTCCCTGAGCAACAGAATTCAATAGGTTTAATGTACTGTAGAAGCCCACCACAACATTCAAAGACGAACAGGCAGGCTTAAAATGTTTCTGCATTGACCCACTAGACAAGACCTGCTTTCTTAAATAAGCTTTGTGCAGGAAATGCTGTATCTTGATACAGAACACGTTTTCGTATTTTAGGTTAAGGGCTATCGACATACCTTTGTACCTGTGAGTTAAACAAGAAATTTAATCTATTTGAGAGCTATCATGGTTTTATCCATTACAAGTTTGTTGCGGATACAAACTACTTTGTCACTTCACCTGTTGTAGAGCATTTTCATGAAAATGACACATTGGATTCAACAACTGGTTAACTACTAAACAAAAAACACTGTAACAGTTTCTTCCTAGTTTCAGCTGGTTAGCTGGCAGCTATTATAAATGAGTTATGACTGTAGAGGCCATTATCAGCCCTAGTAGCTATTACTAGTGAAAAGTGTGACTACTCTTTACTCCGGAGTTGAAGTTGTTTTTTTACAAAGGCAACTTGGCACAGACAATGTCAAGGACGGGCGACAGTAGGAATCATAAGGAGCTGGCACAGAGTTTGTCGACAGAGCAGTAAAGGTCTGTCCTCTGGCCTCACCCTGCAGTTTCTTTAGGACGGCCACCTCCATCTTCAGGACCTGTTTGGGCTGCTGGGCCGACTCCACCTTCAACGCCACATTCTCCCGTGTCAGCAAGTCTAAGGCCTCGTAGATCTCCCCAAATCCTCCCCCTCCAATTTTCTTCAGCTGAAAAGGATGAGGATGTAATGTTTATTGGCATTTGTTTACGGACATTCAATTGAATTAGAAGATTTAACATACGAGCATGCTAGCAAAAATGGAAAGCACAAAAAAATCCACTGTTTTCCTAATTCGGTTTTGCATGATGGAAATTGAAGTCTGAGTTTCCAGATTCCTTGTAACAAGCAACGTTTTTTTTCTTCTTTACTTATGTATAATGTCACAAAGAGTATATTGACCTGCATTCCTTTCATACATCAACAGAGTTCTAACATTTATTTTTATGTCCTTTTTAATATCACTTTCTTTGGAATGAACAGATGCCCTTGAATTCACAAAGGTTGTTGTTATTGATCATATGCCTGACAAGGCCTCCATCCATTGTGGATGCGCTGTTAGCACGCTGCACCACTGCGTCTGAGTCTCACTTTGCTGCTTTTTCAGCAAGAGCTAAAGTGCTCATAGCCATCGTATTATTGCTTGACCATGACAGCCAAGTGGCCGAGACAAATTGACCACCCATGCGCAAGCGGCCTCTTCTTTCATGCTTTTGGTGTGGAGATCTGTCGATTCTCGATGGTTTCTGACAGTGTAGTTGAACGTATCAAGTCAGCAGAGCAGTGACTCTGCTGTTACACAATACCTTACTTCCTTCCCAGGCCCAATCTTTTCATATGCACGAGTTACTGTAAATTGAATAATTTTAATGGCTGATTGTATCCAAAACCAAAGCTACTAACCAAAGCCAAAACTATTTTTCATGGGTTCTTTCATGGAGGACTACCTGTCTCTCAAGGTCTTAGAATAGGGTCCGGTGATTAAGAGAAAAAGTCAGTAATCATGACTGGTGACATCTACATCATCTGAGGTTTTCACGTGAATGATGTGTCTATAGTGCCTACAGTTAGTGCAGCAGATGATCAAGGACTAGAAGTGCAATTCTAACAGTATTAATGTCAAGGAAAACTGTTTCACCATACACTGTCACTTTTGGTTGGAGACCTAGCCTTTTTTCCCCTTTGTTTAGATGTGCTTGAATCTTTGATGAACAAAAACTGCTAATGAGAACAACATTTTCACAAATGCAAACTCACCACTTTCCATCGATCCTTGACCATGCAGTTGGGCGGCAATATGTCCGCCTGATCTCCAGCCCCATTCATGTTGGCGTTGTCCTGAAGGCCAGGCACTAGGCACTGCATCTGCCAGCCGGACAGAACACGAGCAGCTCCCAGCTTAAACGAGCCATTTATCTGTTAAAGAAAGGGGGGGGGGGGGGGGGTTGTGTTGGACATACATAAGTGTATGTTCCTTCTGCAAAAGACCAAGCCAGGCATCACATATCGCACGCAAAGCAAGAAAGGGGTTTATTAGAACAAGCCATTCCTAGTGTTATCTTGGGCCACTACAAGGGGAAAGGGAAATGGTATTTGTAGTTGTTGAGGCAAATATCATGGACATAAACAATGGTGACTGGAATTAATAGCTGTATAGAGTCTGACACCTAGAGGAGAAGACTGACTAGATATTGAGTAAGTGCTTAGAGAAACTGCAGATGGAACTGCTGAATTATGTGAAAGAATAACTACCAAAATGTCATTCACCTTTGTCCCTAAGAGATTATTTTCGTTAAACAAACACAGTGGTGAAGTCCTAACTGAGGTATGCATCATGTGTGCAACTTGCTTCTATGCCCTCAATATAAATCAAATACAAATGATTTACAGATGTCACAAAGAAAGACATGAAGACCAAACAAGCACTACACTTAATATTCTGCCTGGAATTGTTTGTTAACTAACACGTTTAACAACTTCTTTAATGTCTCCATTAAACACGTGCATGATCAGATAATGTTAGATTTATAACTTATTCAAAAATAATTCGCTAATTATCAACAGCCGCAATACCCAATTATAAAGAACAAAATCATACTTTAGGACATTTTTGAAGTCTAGATGCATCAATGCACTATTTGTAAATCCAAACACTTTATTTGACACTCACTAACTCAAATGTATGGTTTAGCTTCAGGGTCAACAGTAGCATTCAAGTGATGCATGTAAGTACCAAAACCATGCTATTCTGCATGCAGTGCCACGGTTCATTGGTTATCCATGCACAGCTCAGCTCAATTGGGAAAAAAGTACTTAGTCATGCCCTGGTCAACGCTGTTCCAGTAGACTTATGTGGACATTCTTTTTCCCTTCTCCGATAGAATACGTGGCAAAACTGGATTTAGCTGGGTGAGCGAGGAGGGTATTGCCAATGGTTATGTCTTTAAGGCAAGAACTGTCATCCCGCACCAAGAACGTTTTTCTAAACATTTGCAGTGCTACTGCTGGAAGAGTCTCCTGTTGTTGCTTAATTCCTGTTGACTACCCAATAAAGTATAGTCACGAGTGACTAATTTTTCTTTCTACAGGACACTCAACAACATTAATTCTGACTGCAGTTACACTGCAAATGTAGTGAATCATGGTGCTCTCAACTTGCTTACTTCAAAGCCACAAGAACCAGCAATACAAACGCAGTTAGAGTGAGGCGGGATCAAGCAGATATGACTGACCAATAAGCATTCAGAGTAATAGAACATGAGTTCGCACTGGAAGCATTTCCCCAATTTGACTTGCACCTTTCTGTAAGTCAATGCACCTGTTAGGAAATGTAAAGTTACTTGATAACTTCAACTGCACTACTGCACAACAGGTCAACAAGGATGTTGCATCTAGTTTAGTTGCTATAGATAGTCTCTAAGGAAATGGTATATAATTCAGTTTACTTTCCAGTTGGGTTCATCTTAGTGAATAGACTATGAGAAGCATGGGAAATATTATGAACACATGGGGAAATGCTGCAAGTCTTTCCTCCTTTATTTCAAATCATATTTCAAATCAAGGATTATTTTCAGCAGCATTTTCATTTAATTTTCAGAAGCCATTAGGTGCAGTGATAAGTTAAGGCAAAAAAGGAAAGACAAAAGCTGTAGTGCACAATTTGAAAATAGTGAGAGACTTGATAGATTCCAACTAGTTACATTACACAAGTAAGTTTTGCTGTTCTTCCTCAATGAAATACAAAAAGCCTTATAGGAAGTGAGGGAGTTTTTACTCAGCGAAAAGCCAAGGGTTTGCATTCAAGTTTCCCAGATCTTTAAAGCGAATCATGAAATGACTTGAAATCCTAGGAAAGGGGAGCTGCCACAGCCATTTTGTGTTCAAACTGGTGGATATAGATGCAGCCATATTTCCAAGGGACTTTGAAGAACACATAAACCTCTCACCATATTTAAAACCTCTTCGAAAACCTTACGTCTGAGAAAAAATCCTGAGCTTGCCAAATTAAGTCGACGCCAAAACCTTCCTTTGTTAGCCTACAATCCAAGAAAAGTCAAAATACAGAGGTTTGTCACAACTGCTTCCATGACATTCACCAAAGTGAGGTTTGAAGATATCGTTGCACTATTTGGCGAAGTGTTGCAGTTTATTTGAATTGACACAAAATTTAAAATGTATAATACACATTTTTAACAAAACTTATAAAGAAAAACATGCTGAAACAACAACAATTATACAGGACTATGAGAGTTAAATAAAAACGTGAATGGACCAGACAAAGTATATCAGAGCTACATAATGTTTCAAGTGAGAGAGACGACTTTATGTTTAGGCTACAGCACAGAATCGACACTGTCTTGCTAGACTTACCAAAACCACCACAGTGATTCACGTTATTATTTTACTTAATTACTCTAATTGAATAAGAAGGGTACATCGTAAGTAGGCCTACCTAAATAAATGACATAAAAAATGTTGTAGGCTACATCAATTAGGCCTAAGCAATTAACATTTCAACCACCACTGATGGATTTTAGGCTATGAGGCTCCAACACCACAATCTGCCCGAAAAATGTTCTACAGGCCTACTTAATTTCAGTCCTCTCCCATAGACGATCTAGAGTCTGAAGGGCTTGGGATGTCAACCATCCTTTCATTTGACGCATGTCGTTACCTGGCGCAGAGAAGGCACGTTAGTCTTTTCCGTCTTTTTGGAATCTTCATTTGGGATTTTAAGGTGGCACAAAACGTCCTTCAAAGTCAAAGACAAACTCTACTTTTCCTGTATGATGAACCGATACGATGCAGCTCAACACTTGGGTTTGCAGTGGCAACAACATATGATCAAATCCGTTGCAAGGACTTTTGGAAGGACCGCGTCAACTTCAACATCTCTGACGTTCCATGTGAATGTGAATAGTGGGGCTTTCTTGCATTCTGGTATGATATCCAAGACAAAAATCCAAACCAATGCAATCTTTTACCACAAAATAAGCAGTTACAATTGCGCGCTTTGTTAATTTCGCATCTAAAAGGTTATCCTTTTACACAAAAAAGTATGTATTTTCAAATTGTAATTCACATTATGAGTATCTAACAAATGTTGTTTAAAATCCTGTAGTGGACAAGTGGAGGGCTTTGCTTGAATTGCCTTCAATGTCAATGTCGACGAACGAAATGTAGGCTAGTTTAGGCTACTCGTATAGTTCCAATAAAGCATGCAAAGTTATTTTTGATATCTTAGTTTATAATACGGCATTTATCCGCAACGGCTCTCGACCCATCACATTCCACTTTTTGTCCGCACTGCAGCGCAATCTCATGTTAGACAAGAGACCCACCTTTTCGTACCACGTTTCAGGCGAGAGGTGGCGCACGCAACACCCCAAATGATGGAGTAAAAAAAAACAGAATTTATGCTTGTCCCACCCTACAAATAATCTACCCCAATGGCAGTATGTTTCTTATCTTTGGGCATACTGGATAGGTGTTAATTGGGCCTATTTACAATTCATTAAATATTGCATCTAATAATGGGCGTTTCATTAAAATTGACAGACCATGCTGAAAATAATCGAGCTAACATTCCAACGTGAATCGCACGCTGGGATTTCCAAACAGACGCCTGACATAATTTTAACATTTAAGCACCAGCACTTCTATTATGAACATAAACTTAAGCAAATTATGTCTCATATTAATGGATGTACATATACGTTCAATCTCATCCTACATCATGTGGGCCTACACAAGAAACAATAGGTTTGCAAAGCGACATTTTCTTAAACCTCCAATGCTGTCGAGATTATGTAATATGGAAGCTTTCTTCTTACCAAATTTTTTCCGCCGACATGAGATAGAAGTCGTAAAGATTTTGACGAGGGGCATTGTTTTGCCTCCACGGTCAAAACCATATAAGGAGGTTCGCCCCGTGCACCGCCATTTTTACAGTAGCATCCTCTTGCTTGTCTCCATTCGCATCCCCAGCATCAGCATCATTTGCCAACAACGCACTCCCTCGTTCATGCACGTTTCTGTGGCGCCCGTATAGTATTTTGAGGCAGCAACACCGCCGCCTACCGTAAAGGAGTGGAGCGTTTCAACAGGCATCCCACAAATGATAGTTCAATTATGCCATGAATGCACACAACCCTCTCATAAAAAAATAAAAATATTATTGAGCCGAGTCAAAAGTCTTCACCGGTTTGTATTTAGCAAGATTTTAATTTACGTAATTTATCTAAGTTACGTCATGGGGAATTTCTGTTTTCTCAAAATCTCTTTCAAACTTACATGCAGTATTTTGTTTCATTTCCACAGATGAAAAAACGATTCTGATCCTGTTACATAGCTACAAGGCACTTCAAGGTTCAAGATATTTACAAATCGAGATACTGACCGAGTTTAATTTGAAAGAGATATCACATTGAGGAATATTACCCGTTTACAGCTTATTGCATATAGAAACCTCTAAAAATATATTCAATAGTATTCATATCAAGTATTGTATGTTACATATGGAATGATACATGATATATATAAGCATCTATATTCATTTCAGTACAAAAGTGTAAAGTTACATAGAGTATTTGGTGTTCCCTTTTTCAGCATGGCTATACATAATCAAAGGAAGGGTTTGAGAAGTTCAGGTTTGATGGGTTGTTAGGATCCTCCTCTTCTACAAAGTCCTCAGGGCTCAAGTCTGCTTCAAACATCCTCTGTAGCAAGCCGTCCACAGTTTTGTATCCTGATGGAGAACAGCCAATGAATGTCAGTACGATGAACTACCATCATCCAGTTAAGTTTACAACAAATGATCCTATCTCATAGCTTCATAATGGCTTGTTGTTACTGGTTAGATCATGTGAAACAGAAAGCTCAGTCCGGCTCTTACAAGCTAGTTTTTGCAACTAATGAAGTATTTTTGTTGTGTGTGAGTAGTGTTATAATTGGTATAAGCAAAAATGTAAATGAAATATTATTCAGACACATGCCAGTCATGTGATGCAGGGCAATGGGGAACACTGTAAAACACAATGGGATTTTGGAGCTTAACTTACTGTTTGAGGCAATCTTAAACATGAGTGCCGTTTTGGCCTTTGTAGATTCTGAAGTACCCATGTCATTGTCATTTGTTTCCATTGCATCCACCAAGTTTTCATCTGGCCCGTCCCTAAGTGGAGAGAATCTTTTTTTATTTTAACTTCATTGTTAAATGTTTTATGTTAAGTAATAACATTGGAAATGAAATGAGTGTGTGTGAGTTGTTGTAAGCTTAACTACTAAGTAAAGTAATACATTGTCAAGTTGAAACATTAGCATTGGAAACCATAGAAATATTGGAACTTAGTCTAGGGCAATGAGATATCTGGAAAACACTAAACGTACTGTTCAACACCCAGCCCCAGTTCCTCAATTTTCTTTTCCAGCGACGTCTGCAGGTGGCTTTTGTCAACGGTGTATTCCACAAAGAAGGCCTCAAGTACAAAGGCGATGAAGATACTGTCAAGAAATTACATTCATTCAGCCAACTCGTCAGGATATAAAGACTCATGTTTTTGTGAAAAGCAATTAGGCAAAGAGCCATTATTATATGGAAAAATACCGTCCCAAAATGATGGGCTTACCAAACTCCTGGTCTATGTACATGTGAGATACTGTACACAGAAACAGCCCTTTTTAAGTGCAAGTAAATGTTTTTGTTCTTACTTGATGATGATGATGACGACAACAATATGGAACAGGACAAAGAATATTCTGGCTGATACGTGAGTGACAGCCGTATACCCACTGCTCAACAGTGGAACCCCATTAAGGAACTGCAAATTCAATTTTCACTGAGAACTGAATTTACCTTCATTAAATGCATTTCACAATTGTGAGTCTGTTGTAGTTAAAACAAATGGTTACGATAACTTAGATGTCAACGTTATTTTTCTAATTGACATATTTCAACTATACGAGTCCGGTTGTGTGAAACGTTCTGACCATTCAATTTAGAAAAGCACAAAACAGACAACTGCTGACGTGTGGGGAAAAAAAAGGGTGTCAGCGGACAGGCTAAACAGAATAACAACGACCCGTTGTTTCTGACCCCATTTCCTATTTACAGATGTGAGTTTTAGAAAAAGGATATCATGCCACTGATTGACCACAGTCAGCTCCAGCAAAAGAACAAAGGAAGAAATCACATTGTTGAAGTTGTTCTTGCAGTAGTTGTTCCTGGCAAACGCCGTGCCCTTGAGAAGGGGGTTCCCACAGTACTCCTTCTCAGGATCAGTTGAGTCTTGCGGAAAAAAATGGATTCTCCCTTTGAATAGTTCCATTCCCACCATGGCAAATATGTAGTAAACAACCTAAGAAAAAAGAAGGAGGTGTATTTGCAATACGTTTTGTTTAGGCTTTTTCTTTTTTACTAGTGCACAGTGCCCATGATACAGTCGGTGACTAAGATGCCAGGCAAACACACAAATACAGGACCGTATAGTGCACAGTGCCCATGATGAAATTTGTGTCACACACAGATTCATGGAATTATAGATAAGGCACAGTGCCCGTGATGATGTCGGTGACACACACATTTAGGGAATTATAGATAGATAATGCAGTGCCCGTAATGCAGCTAGTGACGACAGTTCTTCTCAGTGGCTTTGGTACCTATATTTCTCAATAATAATTGAAATTCTCTGTCATCTTAGAAGTACTCCACATCTCTTCTAGTCACTTATGCACGTCCTAAAAGCAATTTCTCATTATTTTAAACAAATATCCAATGCTCTTGTACATTCATGCAAATGATTATGTAGCCTAAGGGGTGTTTGTTATGTTTATATTATCATTAGTATTTTTACTAGTGGTGGGCCTTTATCAGCGTTAACGTGCTGCTTTAACGTGAGACTCTTATCGGGCGATTGAAAAAATATCGCCGTTAAACTATTCTCAAAGTTGGGTTGGGAGCTGGGTCTATAGACCAATTATTTGTTTGTAAACATTCGGGATGCGCGCGCAATGTGGCTGCAGAAAACCGGGAAAGGATAGCATTTTAAATGGCAAAAGGACCAAACGGATAATACAAATAGTTAGATTGAAAAAGACCAAAAGGGTCAAGGAGGACAGCCTTTATTGGGAGAAAGCGATTACCCATTGATCTGTTGCATCAGAATTTTGATTCGGGTCACGAAAGTCTTGAAATTTGATTGAGAATGTCGCCCGGTACAGACCGCATAGTGTAGCGGCAACCATGTATTCGCGTACATCATGTCACAAAGTTCATAATTTTACAGTCAATTCTACATCTAAAAAGTCAAGCAGGGCAGCATTCAAGATATATGGGAATCCTGCTTTTAGCCAGCTGGTCCGATTATTTTTCTGATTTGTTTAAACTGGCAATCTGAGTGAGACTGCATCCCGTTACACTGTTTTGACGTTAGCCTCAGTCAGACTGGCTCACTTCGTTAGCCAGGCTAGTTTTGCCCGCTGTATTTGTCCAAAGGCCAAGAGCCTCAAAAAGTTAATATCAAGCCCTGCAATCCAGTGGCCAGAGATATATGATGACCTGATCGACACTCCAAGTGTAATAGACCGGGGAGAAGTTCGTCTTTTGCAACAGACATGCGCAGTTGAGCCTCCTTGACAGTTGTGTGACGTAGGTTAATAGTTGGTCTATACCATGCAAGCTATGATGACTTTCACCTTGATATTTTAGCGCGGATGTATACCTAGCCGAATTGCACTGTAGGGGGTGAGAACGGTCTTCGAACTTATTATACTTCAATTATACTTATATTATACTTCGATTTATTGGCTATGGGTTAATCAATAATCAACTTTATATCTCCAAACCAAAGCTTGGACAACTTGGTCAGCTAGTAGTAGAAGAATGTGAAACACATGTGAAGGTTCTATGTTCATTATTGACAAAGATATTGAGAAAATGGCGAAATATTGGTGTTTTTCTTGATTTATTGGCATTATAGGTTAATCAATAATCAACTTTATCACCAAACCAAAGGTTGGACAACTTGGTCAGCTAGTAGTAGAAGAATTTGAAACAGGTCTGAAAGTTCTGTGGTCATTTTTGGCAAAGATATTGAGGAAATACTTGAAAATGTATGTTTTTATTGATTTATTGCTATGGCCCTGGTTAATCAATAATCGTCTTTATCACCAAACCAAAGCTTGGACAACTTGTTCAGATAGTAGTAGAAGAATGTGCAACAAGTTTGACGTTTCTGTGGTAATTTTTGACAAAGATATTGAGGAAATACTGGAAAATGTGTGATTTTATTGATTTATTGGCTATGGGTTAATCAATAACTAACATTATCACCAAACCAAAGCTTGGACAAATTGGTCAGTCAGTAGTAGAAGAATGTGCAACAAGTTTGAAGTTTGTATGGTTGATTTTGACAAAAATATTGAAGAAACATTCGGATTGTCAACTCTTTTACCCCGGTCCCTAAATATGACGCGGAGGTACGAATACCAATGTCTGTTGAATCTCGAATATGAAACTGATTTTACCTCGGTCTGAAAACAAATTGTAGCTAGAAACCGTCCAGCTATACCTGCTGAAATATCCCATACTCTTTAAGTAAGCTTTTTTAGTTAGCCAGCCAGTATTTCAGCAGTAAAATTGTATTGGATTTTCTGTATCACATTGACAATCAATAATATGTTTCCTGTGCCTGTTTTTGGCTTGCAATATCCATATTGTTTCGATTTGCGAGAGCTAGCTTAGTGCAGCTCAGTCAACTGAAGATGGCCAAGAGTTGAGAGCAAAGCAAGCTAAACTTGTAGTAAATCATTTGGGGAAAATTCTTATCCAAACCACTGCACTCCGTTGGATTATAAAAAGAACACCTGAAAAAACGAGATGTCATTTTTGACCCAACAATCTTACGAAGAGATGACCCAACAATCTTATGACCTCAGAGCTTCAGTTTAGCAGATTTATGAAGTCAGTAAATAAATGCAGCTCATAGGAAACATCATAAAATAATCGACAACTGTGTAAGTCTAATGTTGCATATACACTACTGTGATTACAATTACACTCTAACCACTTACAACAATGAGCTGTCCAAATGTAAGTATAGTTGGCCCGATCTTGATGAGAGTGTTGATAATGGCACGGAACCTGTTTAGGAAGATAATAATATGAAGAAGGTTACAGCCTCACAGACTTAGGTTAAGGAATGGGGGCTATGATTGTTGGCAAAGATGTGGTTATTCCAACTCTGAATATCTGCTCCTAAGCAGACGTAAAGTTCTGACCTTTCGATGCTGTCCACAATCCGTATGAGCCTCAGCACCCTCAGGATGAAGACTATGTCCAGGATCTGACGGCTAGTGTACCCTCCAGCTGTGACAAGGCATGTTTACGTCAACGTGATAAATCCCAAAAGAGATATTTAATCTTCTGAGCTGTTCTGAAATAGCATGCTATGAGGTCATTTACAGTAGAGTTGTAATACAAGAAGACCAGGCCAGAGTTTGGAAATATACAAAATCAGGGTTAGATTTTGGGTTAAACCTAAACCTACCAGTTGATTCACTTCCCCCCCAAAACACCCGGTCAAATTTAAGCACAATACCTCTACCCCTAAAAGCCAAAGCTGAATATAGAATGTAACTTCACACCACGGACCCTTTGAATAGCCAGGCTTGCCCACCACAACCACAGCGTCTACTAGAGGCAGAATAGCAGGAGGGAACAGCAGGGTTTATGGCCTTTCTCACCTGGAGAAGTGTGCTCATTCCAAACCTAAATGTCCTCACATTATAAATCTCCTACACCCATCTGAAGGGATTAGATAATATTGTAAATGGTAACATAGAAGTTCTTCGCTTTAATACAGTTTGCCCTTATGAAGTTGCCATTTAACTTTATAAATAAAGCTTGGCTTTCCTACATTGTTGGGCAAAATCAAGGGTTATGGAAAATAAAGAATTAAACAATTGTTTTTGTAGAAATTACAAAACTGAAGTTTGACAAAGATCCAGTTTTTTTTTTTTTACTTCAAGTGTGGTACAATATGATAACTTTCCTGTCACAGAGTGTTCAGAACAAAAAAGTCAATCATCACTTTGTGTGTAATCCTCACAAATGATGACCATGACAAACAGAGTACTCACATGACTTTACGGCTGAATTGATGACCGTAGCAACCAATGCAGAGATGACAATGATGGTGTCAAACCTGTATCAGTTAGAGAAGGCTAAATCAACCACAATTTAACGTGTATTTTTCACGTTTATCAATGAACATAAACAAAAAGGGCATAGATAGATAACCTATCATACATTCTACACATAACGTTCTAAAAGCAATTCAAGCATTCATTGTAAAACAATACATTTCATACAATGTCTCAAGTTCTCACCAGTTCCAGAACTGATGTCTAGAGAAGAAGGCGCGGGGCTCAAAGGTATAGAGTTTGAGGAGGATCTCCAGAAGGTAAAGAGCCAGGAACCCCCACTCTGCGTTGGATATCAGCGGGTTCTCCTCATCCAGACCGATGAATACGGCATTTACCAGGATGATCAGGTCATAAGTGTAAATAAACACCCTGTGTGGAAAAAACACATAAGGTCAGCATGTATGAGGACATGCTCACACAAGTAGATTTACAGTTATCCTTTTAGCAGACACGTTTATCCAAAGTCCCTTACAAAGTGTGCATTGAATCTGCAGGAGGTGTGTGACTTGAACCCTTTATACCTTCTGCAGATTTAGGCTGAGGAGGATTCAAACCCACAATGTCACGATTTAGTGTATTACAGGTGGGTAAAAAACACATTGCAGGAATAACAACTTATCACACTGAGGCCTGAGCCACCTATAAACTCTTACTGGCATACATTATAGTGCCCGCCCACCCACCCATGCACACAAGCACTCATCCTACACTCACAAATGTATATGTTTACACAAAGTAATGTGTGGGGTTGATGGTGGGAGTTTCCATGTCTGTGTGTACATTTTTAGACCAATAGGATAGAGAAAATCCAATCAAAAGCCTAAGGTTTTTTGAAGAAAAATATATTAATAAAAAAACATAACAAATTGCTTAACAACTACAATTAAAAATGAAGCCGATTAGCCCAACTGAAATTGGGCCCAATGGCAAAAATGAAACTGAACCACAATGAAACAACCACAGAGGCAAAAATTATTCTCTAGTCCCTCACACCAATTACTTCCTCCAGCATTTTCTTGTTGGAATAAAATGTCAAACTCAACATTGGACCAACATGATTAGTTCAAAGTAGGGACGCACCGAATCCAGATTTTTTGGGTTCGGCTGAATACCGAATCTACTGGTTAAGATTCGGCCAAAACCGAATCCTACTCCCATCTCAGTCCATTAACACCGTAAACACTTTAATGAAGTAAACAATGTCCACAGTGTTTTTTTTTTACTGTAAAAAAAGAATAGGCAACATTATGCCAGGAAGACAAGTGGGAAAAACAATTTTGACAATTACCATATGCCTATGTTTATCTCAGGATCCAATCAATATCCAAAATATTAGCAGACATCCCAAGTCTCCCAGAAGTTCCGGGAGTCTCCCGCATTTCAATATCGGCTCCCTGACACCCGGAAATGCTATAAAATGTCCCGGAAGTCAGGGATTTTGTATTTAGAGCGAGCGAGAGACTGTCCGATGGTCATTTCTGGTAGATAAAGATGCATATCGCGCGTCCTGATAGCGTCTCGGGGGGGGGGGGGGGGGGGGGTGTGCACAACATGCGTCCGGATTGCGGGGGGGGGTTAGAAGCCACCTCCCAGAAATGAGTTTCTGCAGGTTGGGATGTCTGTATTAGCCTTTTAGATTTCTTGAATTTCTTTTATATGTTTCATACGCAAATGTTTTCACAGCAGAGATGTCGTGTATTGTTTAGCGTCCTTGCCACCACGAGACAAATCGGCATTGCATATTGAACATGTAGCTCCACTTGAATCGCCTTCTTTTGACTGAAAGTACTGCCAAACAACAATTTTTCTGCTCACAAGTTCCATTTTCACTTTCAGCCTACTGCATTGAATGGTCCACCTACGTAAACACCTTCCTGTAATCAATGGTGGGGTCATTATTTTGACCAGTGTAGGGTTCGGGTTCGGTGGGGAAAAAAGTTACGGTCCTCTCCAAGTTGGACTACTGCAACTCGCTGCTCGCCGGCCTCCCAGCATGTGCAACCCTCCCTCTCCAGAGGTTTCAGAATGCGGCAGCCCGTCTGGTCTTCAATCTACCCAGACACTCCCATGTTACCCCACTCCTCATCTCCCTCCACTGGCTTCCCATCACGGCCCGTATCAGATTCAAGACTCTGGTACTGACTTTCCGAGCGGTGAACAGGACTGCACCCGACTACATCAAGTCTCTCCTCCAGCCTTACACCCCCACCCGCCACCTACGGTCTTCTTCTGACAACCGCCTGGTGGTCCCACCACTCAAGAGTGCCCAGTCCCAACACAAGCTCTTCTCCTGTCTGGCCCCCCAATGGTGGAATCAACTCCCCACCTCCATCAGGGACACTGACTGTCTCCCCACATTCAAGAAAAGGCTCAAGACACTGGGAGTACAATGGCACTTAGGAATGATTGGCTGGACCTGATCTTAGTTTCCCCCAGGATCACAATGACTCTTATTGAGAGACTGTTGCTCTTGTTGGTTTGTTGTAACTGTCTTAAAATGATTGTACTCACTGTGAAATGTATGATTGTTCCTTGCTTTTTCCACAGGTACACTCTTGCACTTTTTAGGTTTGTGCTGTTTAATTGTAATTTGTCTAACTACATGCTCTTATTGTTCTTCCCTTTGAGACTTATTTGGTTTCACAATGTATGCTTTATGTTTGGCTACCCGCAATGTTTGGGGCTACCTCGTTGTTATGATCAGTGACCTATGCACTTTTGTAAAACTCTCTCTTGGAAGTTGCTTTGGACAAAAGCGTCTGCTAAATGCTTAAGTGTAAATGCTTCACACAGAGAAAAGCAGTGTGACCCCGGACAGCCATGTTCTAGCCAGGCTATATTTAGAGGCTTGAATGTAATGAGTCACACTGGAAAGTTTATAAGTCACATCTTTTGTAACCTTTTGAAAGTAAAAAACATTTTACAACTCACCCAAGGTCATAAAGTGTGTACAAAGCTCATTGCAAAGGCAATAAAGGACTTTTTAATGTTGCCATGGGAATTGCAAAAAACAACCTAAGACCATACTGACCACAAATCATGTCTAAGTTCAGCAAACTATGGTTGCCCTCTGAAAGCACCCTATTAGAGAAGCCAAGAACTAAATTAATCCAATCTCAACTTGCTATTAAGTATTTACCTTATTGCTCCCATTTGTCAAATCACTGCCCCCCCCCCCCCCCCCCTTTGGGCGAGCCATACCGGTGCTGGACCATGCGAAGCAGCAGGCGGCTGGGAGAGGAGAGGTAGAAGGAGGGCAGCCAAGTCTCTAGGGGATGGGGCCTAGACTTCACGGTGATAACCTGGATATTGAGCAGGTCCGCCAGCTGGACAAACATCCCTTTGCCTGGGAATTCATCAATTTCATAAATTTTACAAAATGTTGACACATGTAGTGTGGGATAGAGTCCAATCTACAAAACAAGCAAATATATTTCCTCTTTTGTCCTTTTATGTTGCTTTGTATTAAGTAATCAATTTAAATGCATAAGTCACACGGTACAGAAGGTCACAACTACTGACCTATGCAGCCTTGGTTGCCGTCATCACAGACATTCCAGAGAAGCTCCCTGTGGGCGTTGCTGATATCCGGCTGGACCAATCGTACAAGCTGGTTCCAGCAGGCCCGAGTCACCACTGGCTCCTCCTCCCCTTGTCTCTCCTGCAGCTGCCCAAACGCTCGCACCATCTTGTGTCTTTTGGTCCTGACCAGCTGCCGTACCTCTTCCTGTAGTCAGACAATGGTAGAGAGCGGGTTGGTATGCTTTATGACATCGTCAAGCATTAAACGTGTTTAGTTTGCTGACTTCCTTAAACAGTCTGTAAATCGTTCAGCAGCCACATCAGCATCAATTAAAGAATCATGTTCTCCACAGAAGCAAGCAAACTAAAGTAGAGTATGCACAAATGTGTTCACTTTACCTTTAGGTACTTCTTGTAGTTGTTGTAAACAACCGCCAAGAAGACAGACATGAAGATGTAGGTGTTGATGAGGATGTAGAGAATAAAGAAAACAGCAAAGAGAACATGGGAGTTGTATGCTGGCATCCTATAAGGACGTAAACAAGAAGGACATTTTTTTATGTTATACAAACACAATATAACTACATGGCAGATAAACAGATTTACTTGTAGGTAATATAATCTCTCATTTTATATTGACGAAACATTAATGTAAATTCAACATTCTTTCACGTTGTACTGTAGCTATGTCCTGTTTTGTCAAAGCAATATTGTCATTAATAATCTGGCAGCAAGACACTGAAAATCCATAAACACTCACATGATGTCAGGACTGTTGGCAGTGGTGACAAGCACGTAAAGATCAAAGACGATCTCTAGATAGTTGGTGAAATAGGAGCTTCCTTCAATTGTTTTCAAGTCCCTGGAGAGACAAGTGGGAGCAGATGATCTGTTTTACATCAATTGCAACAACGATAACGCTGCTTTTTCCCCTGCAACTGACCATCTGCTCACATGTTAAGAACTGGTCCAGGGTCAGATTCCTCTGATCTGATCCTGCTCATGACTGTCTAATGATGAACTAAAATTGGATCAAGATCCGTGTCTAGCTAAATGTTTTATAGAAAAGTGTGCAATGTTCTTTTATTCATGTTATTCTTTTTTTACACACAATTTTAGTTGTTGGGCAGACACTCTGAACTCTTGGTAGTGTTGTAGGGGAGTGCCGCTTTCTATTGGACTACGGAAACATTTTGGTTTGTAATTTTATTTTAAATGGGTCTTGGCTTAACAATGTTATTGCACATGCACTCCAAGGTTTAAAATACTGATGCACATTAGATATTTCAGTATTCAGTTTTTAATGTGAACAAAAAGGTACAGAAGAACTGGTCTTCACTTCGTTAATGTGGGGTATTCTATGTATATTAGTGAGACTAACATCTATTTAATCCATGATATTCATCCATTTAATTCAGGTAAACATTAAAATGTTGACAATTTCAGCACAATTCTGTATTTGAAATAGGATTCCTCAAAGATACACAAAGTTATGGTGTGAATAACATCATTTCATCACAAAAACAATATTGTAGAAGAATTGCAGACTTACCTTTTCCCAAACAGTTTAAGAGCCATGAGAGAAAACATCAAAAGACTGAACATGAAGAGCAGGAAGACATACAGGATCTGTGGCAAGGCATTTCGGATGCTTCTGAAAGCTCTGCGAAGCTGAAGGGAAAAGAGGAAGGTAGAGAGTAATAAAAGATAAACAACGCAAAATAATAAATTCATGAATAGTTTAGCAACTGAGCAATTGAGACAAATACAGGTCCTCATTCTGTACAATGACTACACATATAATATCACATACTAATAATTAGATATACAAACTAATGTTATTGTGTGCCACATAACAAGCATTGAGTAGTTATGTTTTGCCTTTAGAAATAAGCTTTGAGACAACCTTACAACAACCCAAGCCAGTGGAAGACTTTCAATGATTATTACCTGTCGTCCTTCAGTTACATTGACCAGAAGGAGGGGTCTCATAACTCTGGACCATCTGACAGCATGAAAGTTTGAAGATTTCAGTGCTCCGTAGATAACCATGTCAAGCATGGTAAGCTGAGAGGGGAGATGATGGAGGGGAGAATGACAGGTTTACAGTCAATACACTGTATGGCTTTCTTTAGAAATTGAAAGATTCAAAATGGTGGTAAATGATACATAGTAGATATTGCATTTAGGAAATTGCCTAAAATTAAAAGCTTTTGAAATACTATATAATAAAACACAATAAATCTGTGAATGCCAGTGAATTCCATCTTTCCACAACTGTCCTCTGACACGTAACCTTTCTTTTACAACAAACACATACAGTAAGCCACAGTCATAGTATTGACAGCTACCACTATCTGAGAATCTGCAGTAGCAAGCAACACAGTACCATTAGCATGCAAGCACTACCTTTTGACTTCAAAATTACTTACAGAATTCAGAGTAAAAGTATTTGGCTAACAAGGAGAAAATAATTGGAAACGCTGACTCAGAGAAAACGGAGGCTAAAGGTTGTTTCACAACAATGTGCTAAGCACTCCTCAGAACATTATCATACATGTTTAATATTTACTTCAAACACCCCATGCTGACAGCAAGTATTGGCAGTAAAGGTGAAACAAACTAACACTTGATGAAACTCTTACTGTTACTGCCTTTTCTTACTAAAATGTATTGGCACATTTAAATCAAACCTGGGTCAACTATTTGAAGAATTTTTGGTGCAACTGATGTAGCTCACAGTTTTGATGCAAGTGGGTAAGCCAAATCGGTACTTGCAAATACGAATTGACCCAGGTACTGTTAGCATATCATATACAATGATACAATGAATAATACATTTTGTATATATTTGCTATGCTCTATCTACCAGGGCAAATGTCAACACCCATACAATAATGTCAAGTTTAACCTACTTAATATTCTTAATCTGAATTGCTCTTGGAAAAAAATACTACCAAAATGATGACTATGATGCAGATGTTCTTGGGGTCTTTCCAAAACTTTAGCCGGGGAATGACTTTGGCATAGTGGACAAGACGAGCTGTAAAAGCCAAGAGACAGAAAAGCTCCACCACCATGGTCACCTGTGGGCAAACAAAAGGAAAACAAAAGGAAAACAAACATCCGCTGTATGACTAAATGCAAAATATATTTATGTTTGTCTAATTGTAAACCTGACAGATACATAGTGGAGGCTTGTAGGCAAGCCAACTCCCCCAGGAATATTTCCAACTTCCCCATACAATAATGAATTGTGTTCAAACTCAGTCACAACGGAAATATGCTCAAATTAGACTGATATTTATCTTATTCAAAACCTGTTTGTTCAAAGGATTGGTTATGGTAAGTGGTATGTATACAACGTGATTACACTGTACCCATATTGGTACAGGAATGACAGCAGGGTCCTCAAAGACAGCCAAAGACAGGTCAACAACAATGAAGGTGTAAACCAAAACCTGGAAGCCCCAGTGGTTATACAGCATGTACAGCCTGTGAAAGACAAAAAATCCAACTAGTGATGATAGTTTTCAGAACCAATAATGCAGTGTATGCTATTTACCCCCCACAAGATAAAAACGGTAAGAAATTGATGCAGCTCTAATAAAAGCTTCCCTACCTCACAGCTTGGGGTGTTGTGTCAAAAAATATGTTTCTGTTGTATTGAGCGTCCGAAACATAAACAGCGGCCAGGTCAAAATCCTGTCACAGGAGATAGAAAGAGGACATGTTTGATTTGCATTGGTGTCGGATGCATTGTGTAGGATGCATCATTTCAGCAGATACAAATATTATGGTTAAAACCATCATTGAGCAATATTTTGGGTTTCAGAAAATTTTAATAGCTGGTGAATTTATGCACTCACAAATCGGATGTAATGCATTTAAAACAAGGTATGATCATTTATCACACAGGATGACATTTCCAGCAGGTTCCGTAAGAGTAAGCTATGCGCGTGACTCATCTGCCAAAAGTTTTTATGCAAATCTCAGAATTGATACACACAACTAATAGCTGAACAGAACAGACTGATATGCCACTACCACATTTGTTGTGTGAAGATGTTTTTTTTTCTTCAGATTTGCCTTTTCATTTAGTACCGAGACTTTATGACGGAGTGAACGCCAGCAATTGATACAATGCATCACTTACATCTTTTGTTTTTCCACTCAAGTTTTTAGAGGTATTTCTGCCGTTCGATAATCCCTTGACGTGTTGTGGAGCTTCTTCTTGTGCATCTATGTCTTTTCCTGACTGAGACATTGTTTGAAGCGAAAGACTTTTCTTACTAATGTCTTTTTCACTCCTTTCGTATAGCTTAACGATTCACTCAAACGAACACGATATCACTGTGCCCGAGAAGGAAGATTGTCTCTAAACTTCCAACTGTTTTCGTTCAGTCAGCTGCAGTTGTATTCCTCTTGATGAATTACATACCTAACTAACGGATTGGCCACAACTTTAGCATTATGTCCTATAAATCAAAAAGGTACATATCATTCCCAAGTGATTCCCAAATTCATCTGAAAAGCAATGCCATGATTTTTGTGCAGTCATGTGACAGGAATCTAGCGGAAATGGCAAAGGAGAGAAAAGCTGGAAGGAAACGTTTATGACTTGACTTGGCATTGTTTCTACAACACACATTTCAGTTTATAGAATGTATTCTATGCATACAGCCTAGTTGCATGAAAAACACCAAGACATACAATCAACAAAGAAACTCATCCAAACATATTTTTAAAACGTATTTACTTGCTTTGAGTATTTACATTCTTATGGTCAGTGTTTGGAAAAAGTCAATTGTTTTTTTGACAAAAAAATCAAATGATAAATATGTATCAATGCTTTTATTAGTAGGCTATAGTTAAAAGTGTACATTGTGCTCAACAAATGATAAGGTGCAAATAAGATTTTTTCTTTTTTTACATGATTTGCAACAACATGATTTAGGCTTTTTGGAAAAGGAGCAATAAATCACTAAAAACATTTTAACAACAAGTTAAAAGTACAAAGACGTTTCAGATGTCTTACATAGAGAAAATCAATAAAGAAAGACATACTTGGCTACAGCATGTTTGATTCAAACATTCATTAAAACCAGTGATAATCTCACTAATCGTACAGCAAGTACAGCATTGATATTTACTTACATTTTGCTTAAAATTCATTTAGCCTAAAATATTCCAAAGTATGTTAGACACTCGCATTAGATCTAGGTTTGATTTGTAAGGAGTGCTAGCACACATCTCCTTGCACAGTGGTTAATGGAAGCCAGTCCAAAAAAAAAAAAACACTAGACCCTTTTAAGCACTGGTCACTTCATGTTTATCTGAAGTAAGAAGATGAACAGCAATAGTATAGCCACCCACCTTCCTTCCTTTTCAAAAGTTGTGCTGGAAACTGGCATTATTGCTGACATTAGTGTAATCTTCGTAGGTCTACATTAGTGCATAAGGGAAAGGATAGAGCGTTTGTTTTCCGAAAAGACTACTCATAGAAGTCTGGGCCTGGATGGGTTGGCTCGTACAGAGGAGTAAGCACCAATATGGGTAACGAGGTTGGGTTCGAGGCTGTGACCTCTCTCCCCTGGTATGGTCCTGGCCATTTGATACAGGACCATATCCTTAGCATTGCCCTTGATGCAGAATGATCCATCTAGGTAATCTGCTGCTCTGAGGGAGGAGTTACCAGGATAGAGCATAGCCGGGGTACAGCACTCAGTGGCCGGCGAAACGGCGTAGAGGTGGGGTGATATTCGTCGGACCTCCAGAAGATAATGCCTGCCAGTGAGCTCGATAGCAGCCATGAAGTACAAGGTGAAGAAAAGGATGTGGCTGGCAGAGAAGGAGAAAGTGAAAGAGAAAGGGTTGCAGTGCAGCAAGGTTAGGAGGACGAACGTGGCCCCGACTAGTCCTAGTCCAACCCATTCCAGGATGCGATATGGTTCTGGGTTCCAGTACCGTTGCAATCTCTCAGGATGATAGAGCTTAATGTAAAGTGTGTGGAGCACAAACCGTCGAGAAAGCAAGTTCTTTATGACAGGGAAGAAGTCGCTTAGAGGTAAGGCATCGTCCTCAATGACAACAACATTTTTGGGTCTCACCAGCTCCCATGCTTTTCGAAGACAAAAAACATAGTCTCTTTTCTCCCTCTCGAAAGTGTTCACGTGGCCTCTGCTTCTCCACTTCTCCTCCGGGGAGCGCCGCACCACCCGGAACTGGCTCTCTAGTAAGGCAGCATCCTCGTTGTCAAGGGGACCACTTTCCACGTCACACACCAACACCTCTGCACACTGTTTCTGCCCCCCACAGCCTCTCAGAAGACTGGCTAGCTGTTGCATCACTTGGAGCAGGTAGTGGAAGTTCCTCCCCTCAGTTCGCCTGGCTGTAACCACAGTGACCAACAGCTCAGGTTCCTTGGCGATGTTTCTGAAGTCGGAAGAGGACTTTGTAGAGCTGTCTTCCCAATATTGCAAAGCATTCTGCCCCCTTTCATAACTCTTTTGTAAAACCTCATCGCTCAAGGAATCCAAGTAAAACGATTTCATGAAATAGTACGAGTACAGCATTCTGTGGCACACTAGCGGCAGAATGATGCAAAATGTGACAACACTTAAGACTAGTCCCTGAGCAACAGGGCTGGACCAACGCAAATGCTGGCTTGCAATAGCTTTCCATCGAGGCATTTGTGAAGGATTAAAGTATGGGTGGCAGATTATAATTTTATAGGATAAAAGATATTTAGGTTGTCTTCAGTGCATTCTTGTGTAACTTACAACGTATGGGCTACCGTTTACGAAACTGGTTTGGCAACAAACATTCAGTTTCCTGGATGTGTAAACGGGTGTTTTGCAAGCCATACATGGTAGTGAATGACTAACAATCAAAAGCAAACAAAGAGCCATAAAGGAGTGTAACATAATATGGCGTTGGGCTTATAAGGGTTTCTAAAGGTGAAATGAGGGATAGGTATAATGTTTCCATCTTAAATTCCACTGCCAAATCCCAGAAGCTGTTGTTTTCATGAGGAGGTTATGTCCATGGCTTAACTGAATCTGCGGAATGAGAATGGATACACTTATTAAGTTGGACATTAACTCAACTGTTGCCACCACATGTTTGCATCGATGTCCATAAACCCAAATAGCCCCTTAAACACGTCTAGCTCAACACCCAGTAGAAATAGCTTCTAAAATACTTTCTCTACATCCCTTCGTGTATTTTCTAACCTATGCTTGTACCAATGATATTGTTAAATAACGTAAATAATCTTTTAAAGGCTACTTCCGTCTTAATAGCTAGTTACTTTTGTGAAACACTTTTGCCTATGGCGATCAGCAACGCGTTGAGTGAAAATCGTGCCAACAGAATGAAACACAGACTACAGCCAATAAACCATATAGCGTGTCTGTGGACATTTATTAAATATAACGCTAGTTCTGGGAAAACATGGAGGCTTAGGCCAACTGGATCTAATCTAGAGCATGAAAACACAAGAAACATTGCTCACCTGATATGTGGTTACAGCTGGTTGCTCGCGCTTTCCTTCCTTCCAGTACGGTTGTAGAAGCGCAGCCATTTACCGTATTGGTTAGATTAGTACGTTTTTAAATGTATGTAGTGACAAATGTTGTCACTAGATGTCAGTCTTTACTATGCTGGTGTATCATTCCGTGAGCTATAATAACTGAGAGTTGGTAAATCTTGTAGATCATAAGCAGATGATCAGCGGTCATGTCATGATCATATTAATGACCCAAGGGAGAACAACAAGCATTAGGCCTATGTCTAAATCAGACAAGCTTCACCTTCGGGATAGTCTGTTTTTGAGCACAGGTCACCTGAAATCATTCTGTCTTGTTTCGTGGGGTGATGGTCACAGTCACAGAAGATATCACCTCTGTCAGTAATAGTCAGTAATGTGGCTCTACCAGTTTAAACTTCCATTGAACCGACCCTCACTATTAGGGGAGGTTCTAAACCATTAGGGGAGGTTCTAAACCATTTCAACTGGGGGGAGGGGGAGGGTAGTTATTAGAGGGGCCAGTTACATTAAACATTATTGTTGTTGTACAGTTTTCTTCACTTTAACATAACCGCCCCCCAACTGCCCCCCCCCCCCCCCCCATAACTGCCCCTGCTTATCATCAGGGGCAAAATGCCTCATGGGTAGACAGAATGTTATGTTGGGTTATTGGTTCCTAGGTAGTTTCTTAGAAAGGGTGTTCCGAAAGAAATCTAGCCTATATCTGAAGAATGCATTTTTTCTCATCTCCCCGATTGCAACTGCTTAGCTTCAGTGAACATCTAAGTGATAAGGTGTCTCAGACGTCATTTGAGAGCAAAAGACAGATAATCAGAGTCATGATTGTGAGGACGAGGGGAATGTTGAACCAGTAATTAGTCATAATGCGTGCATGTTCCTTCACACCCCTACACACACGTACATCCGTAACCGTCATTGCGCATTGTGAGATTATATTTGATCAATGTTAAAATCAAGTCTGTGCGGACAAACAACCTATGTAACTGGTTGGCACTCACAACATGTCCTACTACAAAATTCTTGTTTTCACGATGTGCGCAGGTCATCAAAAGGCTACCGCTTCCAATCCTATAGATAAGCCTTTTCAGAGGCTTCAGGTCCTTAATTATGCTGTTACATTATTGTCTGTGTTCTCCTGAGTTGACTATCATGCACCGCTTTAGTTGACATAAACCTATAGGGCCTACAAGGTTTGACTATACATACATGTTTATATATAAATGTATTTATAAATGTAATCTGTTTGGGCGTTATCATTGTGCTGTAGCCTACAGTGTGCCATCTTTGAATCTGCCAACTGAATTTAAGTCAACAGAAACCAAAAGCAATTCTCAGGCACCAAACTATTATCTTATCAACTCAGCGTGGAAACAAAAAAAAGGAAAATATAGTATAAGAAAAATGATGGAATTTTGTCAAGGATTGGGTTACATCACTTTGCCGGAAACCGGATCCCATAGAAACGGTTGACAGGCAGAAAAAGTGCCCCGGTGACACAAAGAAAGGGGGGAATGTGACCTGCTGCATCGTGGGTACAGGGGTGGTGCCCACTTGTGATCCCTGTAATGGAGACAATGAAATACATTACATAATTATACCTCAACTTGACATAAGAAAGACAACAGCATTGTGTGAACCAGTATTGTAAAAGAGTCATTTTTTTACATTTCACCACAAATACATGCCATGCACATAATTGGCCAACTATATGTTCTGAAGAGAGGATTTATACACACATCATGAAACTTTAGACACAAGCATAAACTATTAAAAAATAAGAAGTAACAATGAGGTTACTGATATAGTAATTGTCCTAGCGCAGTGACTACATTCACCATGGAGAACAGATATTGTGACACAACAAGGTAACCTGACCTTACTCTCCGTTTGTCTAAGGTGTTTGTCTTACAGACACAGGCTGATGAACTGTCCCTTCCTGCCAAAATAGGGCTGTTGTTGCCATGGCTGTGGTGTTCAGCCTGCACTGAGTGCACACTTGTGTTGTCTGCCATGCATACATAGGCTTACAGAATTGACTGTGTCAGATAGAATGTTTTTTTGTTTTGTTTGTTTGTTCAGGGTTTTTTTTTGCAGTTGGTTGTCATGGTGGTATCACAACATGAGTTTAGAATTAAAAGGTTCTACAGTATCAACGTTTTCACATCTGATATCTTAGACCTATTTTATTGTTCCCTTTTCCTTCATCTGTGTGCTCGAACAATACAGATTATTGAAAGACATTTGTAAGTGTCTTTGTTGCAAAGGGAACAATTGCAGATATAGCGGCAGGGATTTTATTTACTACAGATTTTGGATGCTTAAAAACCAAGGGGTGGGGGAAACGTTTATATCAGAGGTAGCCATTCACTTTCAATAGTTTCTGTTCCAAATATGGTATTTAACATTATCAATTTTCTACATGGCTGAATGAACTGTTTTAGAGAATTATTTGTCAAATTATGTCATAGGAGAGCTATATTTACACTGCTCATGTTGACACACAGATCATGTAGCATTTTGGGAAAGTGCCAAAAGTTCCCTTCATCAGAAGGAAAGTGTTTGTATGCCTTCATCTCAATTCGTTCTTCTAATTGATTGGACATAGGTCCAATTGACTGTGACTTTTGGCAATACTTTTGCCATCATCCTTGTCTAGGGCAATTTTCAATTTCTGAAAAGACAGATAAGTGACATAAAACATCAGGTTAATGGAATCTCCAGTAACATCTTTCAGAACGTTTTTTCCCCCATGGACTGTATACAGTAACATAGGTATCGCCATGTGTCTCCATCTTCTCTGAGCCCTCTATCAAGGATCCGAGAAAACTGGTTTTAACATGAGCACACATCAAACATTAAGCTGCAGTTTATTGGAAACCAGTTTCACAAGGCAAGGTATTGTCTTGTCAAAGGGATTTCCTTATATGTGCTATGAACAATCGTTTTCTGTCTCTGTGGACTTTGTATCTTCATTTTGAGGAAGAATAGCCAGTCCTGGACAAGGTCAACCAAATACAGGATGAGGATCCCATGCTAATACAGAGAAACTCAATATTTTCTATACAACTGTTGCACAATATGATTGTTAAATTAATCCACAAACAAGCTTTATTCCAGCACACTTCTATTACACCAGTAGGGTAGCTATGCAGAGTCTGCCTACATCACATTACATATTGTTTGTGCATAGTTTGGGTTGTGGTGGTCATTTTACTTTCATTTGCTTTTAGGCTTTTCATAAAGCACAACTCACCACATGAAACGTAGTGTTTGTTAATAATTGTGTTGTATTTAGATCATTAAATAGAACACTGTCTTTCAGCTATAATGAGTGTGTAGTTGGACTATCATGGACAACGCTGAACATAGTCTACATATGTGTGTCCCACTCCCAAAACGTGGAAAAGTCCATTTTCGAGGGTGCGGTGTTTAATAAGTCAACCTGGTCAAAAATTCGTGTGGTTTCCATAACAACTTCAAACAAACTCCAGAAAAAATATGTACGACCGATGACATCTGAAACCTAACGACAAAAGTATTCATTTCTTTTACGGGTGTGTCGTGATGGTAAATCAGGTTTTTCTAGTCTGTAGGTTCTTAAGACGTGCGCACCTGTTCAACCGTTAGTTCATTCAGGTGTATGAACAGAAGAGCGCAACCATGGCATCGAATACTGCGACTGTAGGGAATTTGCCGAGCGGAGTGGGGATATGCACAACTATTCCAGACATTCTTTACATTCCGGAACTTGTAAGTTCTAGTACTTTTAATTGTAGGCCTATCTAATTTACACTAAAATCATTATAATTGCAATGTGCATGCTCTTGCCCGCTTCTGATGTAGCTATAGTGCTGAGTTTTCGTTCCACAGCATAGGCCAGATCCAACAGTTTGTAGACACTGACAGCCAGCCCGTATACGAACAGTTGAATATTGCAAATTGTAATGATGATTTCAACAACTAATGCAAAGACAACAATCAGACATTCAATCTTAAACCCATACTTTGAAGCTGATGGATGATTTCTGGTGAAATCGTATGTGCTTTGTTTAAAAAAAGGGAGATGCATTTGGCTTGCTTGGGTATTTTTAAATATAAAATAAATGGTGCCACGGATGCATGCAAACTACAGTATATAATTTGCAAATGGCGTGATGAGGGGATCCCCCACTCCACTCAAGTCATCCTGCAGCGACAATACAGTATTAGTGCAATAGGCCTATAGTGCGATATATCGGAGTGGTCTCCATAAACTACAAATGGAACATCTCCATGGAAATTCTCCATCGGCAAAATATGTGTATGGTGAACCATTGAAGTTCTGACTGGGTAGATAACTAAGTGAGGATACCAGCAGGGCTATTAAAGGAAACGGTTGACGAATACCATGTTAATGTACACTTCAGTGGTCAAAATAATTATGTTCAATTCCATTATATTTCTATTTGCAAGCCACATTGATCATGAATGAATACTAATATCTACTTGTTTATTCGTCCTGTACTATTTACCACACTGCCTTTCAGATCTTCGGAGGCCTAGTATGGATCTTGGTGGCATGCACGCTAGTGGTGCCCGCTAACCCCCAGGGCTGGGTGATGTTCGTGTCAGTCTTCTGTTTTGTCATGACCTTCATCTGGCTCTTGGTATTTGCCTGCGGTGGGCATCATAATAGTGGGAAGTGGGCTGCTGCTGTAAGTCTCCTGAAGTATTGATTCTCACAATATGTATTTGACCTTCTGTAGATATTGAGATTTGCATTTTGCCGTGTCTTGCGTTTTTCTTAAACTTCAACACAGTAATTGATCAATAATAATGTGGGGTAACGCATTGTTTTATAGACAGAAGAAAAACAAAGTCAATTTCAGGGATCATTGTTCATTGTGACAGTCGTCACATCTACAAACCTGGGGGTTGAAAAGACAAAGGCCATACATTGAAAACAAGATTGACAAAGCATGATGTTTTGGAACTTTGGCCTGGAAGTGTACAATTCCTTCAAACATCATGCTTTAGTTTCAAGCACTTTCATTGCATGTTCAATTCCCAAAGATTGTTTTCCATTTCCTCATCCTTCCTGTTCTGTCTGGCTCAGGACTTTGCATACCACGGCCTGGCAGCTTTCTTCTACCTCAGTGCTTCAGTTGCACTTGCCAAAGTGACTCTGGATATGAAAGATGGAAATGTCTTCCAAAACTACCAACTTGACATCTCTGCAGTGGTAAATTGCTTCCCATTAAGACGTGTGACAAGTGGTTCTCAGAAATTGATAACCCTAACAAGCCCAGAGAAGTTTACGAAAGGAGACAGAAATTTGACCTGAAGTTTTCAAACATTACGACTAGGCCTACTATTAATTATAAGCGCCAGCCAAGTGGTTTATAATTGTTAACAGTTTTCTCTGTCTTTTTCAGGTGTTTTCATACGTGGCCACACTACTCTACTTCATTCACACCATCTTATCTGCTATCAGGTGGAAGTCTTTCTAGAATGACAGCCCACACCAGAACAATTCTAGCTCTTGATTTTGTGAGGTCACAAACCGCTGTAAATCAAGGGAAGACTTGAAGTGAAGAGAAGTGTTGTTGATGTGGACCAGCTTGATGGAAAGTATGGCACATAAACTGAACATGAATAACACTATTAATTGACCTGTGGATCACATGATGATGTCATAACAGTCCAGGTTGGTGTGGATGCAAATTATAGTTAACTGTTATAGTTATTAGTTATCGTTATTAGTTCTCGTTATTGTCCTTGGTGTGAACGGGCCTTTGTACTATGAGAATACTGCCAGCAAACTTATGTACCTAGATTTGTTTTCATAACTTGATATTAGTTGTCATGACGCTCTATGAAATATGTTATGTCATTACTGTGACATTTTTGGTAATCTTAAATCTTGGATCTTAAAATTAATTAGTTACAATGTATTTGTGGTTAGAGGAATAATGGATAGTATTTTTCTAAATTTAAGAAAAAAATTAACAATTTAATTTTGTATTTTTATAGTTTTCTGTAACCAGCAACATTTTACAAAATAGATATATAACATAACAAACAACATTTATTCTATTTTTGCTTGTTTTATATATGATTGGTGCTTGTTACAGATATTATTTTGGAAACTGCGGAACTATGGCTATGTTACAATAAACATATTTTGAAATGTAGAATATGGATGCGTTTTTACATGGGAGTCAGATGGCTGAGCAGTTAGGGAATCAGGCTATTAATCAGAAGGTTGCCAGTTCGATTCCTGGTTTTGCAAATTGACGTTGTGTTCCTGGGCAAGGCGCTTCATCCTACTTGCCTCGGGGGAAAGTCCTTGTACTTACTGTAAGTCGCTCTGGAATAGAGTGTCTGCTAAATGACTAAAGGTAAATGTACATCCTGTAGTTGAGATTTTCACAATTATAAAAAAGTAAATAAGTAGAAAATTATTGTCACATACTGTACCACAGATGTAATTCTAGAGATGATCATTTGAAATATATTTCCTCTGCATGTTTTTGTTTGGCGCACTGTGCATTGCACAACCAAGCCATTTAACTTGGACAGGAGTTTTGGAGAAGGTATTTAGCTGTGAGCAACAAATAGGGTTTAATTTCAACTGGGGTGAAGCCTGGTTTTGAAGTTTCATTCTGCCTTGGTGAATCAACCAAGGCAGAATGAAGCTTCTGTTTCTTATTTTTTATTTTTGTCACATGAATGAAAAAAACTATAGGGTCTCATCATTTCTAACTAAACGTCAGTTTACCCTGATACTGGTGGTGTACTGATGTTGTCACTATCAGATGTAAGAGCATTTAAAGTATTAAGTGGCATACGCCAAAGGTGCATTCCTTAGATAAAATATAAATCTAATAGATCCAAATAGGGGTTGTGATGGAAGACAAATCAATTCAAAACTCAAATGTTGTTGTACACTAAATTCTCAACTTAACTGAGTTTGCTGTACCAACATGCCTATAAATGTATTCAAATGTTCAAGGTGCAATGGGGTACCTTTAGTTTTTTTAATGTCAAAAAAAAAGAAAGAAACAAGGATTGTTGTTAGGAGGGTACAACTCAGTCTTTAGAGCACTTGACTGCAATTCAAGAGATTGCAGGTTAAAAACCCCACCATCAAATTTTGATAAATACAGTTCAGTATTATTCTCAGACTAAGAATTATATTTGACATCCATATTACATATAGCAGATGAATGAACAACATTTAAAAATAATTAGTAAGTCCAAAAGGTCCCCTATAACTTGTTCCGCAACTGTCAATTTATTAACCACCTTTCATGTTTTTCCTAGAAGGAGAAAAAGTGTGCTGGCAAACCTCTGAGCTGGTTGCAGTGTGTAAACAGTACTGGGCACAGGCCTATTCTAAAACCACAGTTGTCAACACTCTTAGGTGAAATTCATTCTCTATTATTAAAGTGGGGGTGAAGGAGAGAGGAAATTGTAGGCTGTGAGTAGAAACTGGAAAAACAACTCTACGAGGTGCAAAGCATAAATACAGGTAGCAAATGAAGCATTTCGCTGGTGTCGGCTACTCGTGTAAAAAAAGCCTTGTTTCCTTTCTGTGTGTGTGTGTGCACAGTTTCAGACATACAGCACCTGAAAGTGCACACATCCAATTCAGTCCCATACACATACTAGACTGTGAGCCCACATGTCAAAACATGGGGCAGGCACACATAGATAAAATCTCACTCTTATACACAAACACATACACAAACTTACACACATACACACACACACACACACACACACACACACACACACACACAGAGGATTAAACAGACCAGTGGCGGGAGGTGAGTGAACTTTATCTGGTATCCATAATTCATGGTAAAAGGCAGCTGGCGATCATGCGTAACTATCTCCATGAAACAGTAGAGTAACTGTGCCCTTGGAACACAATTGGAGAAAAAGAGTCTTCCTTTATTTGGATCCCCATTAGCTTTCAACGCAGTAGCAGCAACTGGATCCACATGCTATGGACAACAAAACTAACTCTTACACCACATTGGATGGTTCACACAGTAACTTCCTACACTAACATTTTACATATGTAACAGTACATAACAGTAACAGTGACAGGAACATAAAGACTACAGACTTTCCGAGCAAAATGATATGTACAACGTAATGATGTACAACTCGTTATGAGCCAGAGTTTGCGAAACGTGGCATGCAGTGCCCTCCATAATGTTAGATTAGATTTTCTTTTCCTTATTCCACTGTTTTAAATGTGCAATCTAAACGTTGTTAAAGTATATATTTTATATAGTCCCTCCATTTCTTGACACCATAGTACAGTAGCAAGGAAAATCAAGGGGGAAAGAACATTATTGAAGGCACTGCACATTAGACTATTGAACCAAGTTACTTTATAAAATGAATGTAATTAATATTTTAAGAATAAATGAAATGTAAAAACAATGGATTTCCTACCAGTTATCTGAGAATATGGTATTTTACTTGTTTCTTGAACTTGTATATAGTTTTAATGAGGGCAGCTACCCCTTCCATTCCAATTCTCCTCAATAGCTTACTGTAATTGTCAACTTAAGGAAGACCCAAGTGACTATTGGAAGTGTCTGGTCAGATGATCATGACCAAAGTATCCCATTATTGTGAAACGTACCAATGATGCCAGCAATTTATCTAGTTTGAGCTTTTTGAGCTTTTTGCTTTTTGTGTTTTGTGTCCTGGAGGGAGTGGGAGTAGAAGGAGGCAGGCATGGATGCAATGAAGCATTACACCAAGCCAAGATCAGTATTCATCCCTGCAATTGTGACAGGCAGCATTCATTGGGTCAACTGCAGGAGCAGAATATGGATGACTGGGTTTATGTAGTGGAATTCTCTTTGGCTTAGTTGCCAACGTCATTGTGAGCTAAACTGTTAAAGGTTTCAGATTAAATTAACTTTCTTAAAGGAATGTAGGGAGGTAACTGACCGATTGACACAAATCGAAGGCTTTTAAGAGCATCACAACTCACTTGGAAGAATTATCCTAATAACTGTGATGACTGTACCATCTTGAGGTTTTACTAAGAACTGGAGTTCACTTCAGTGAATGCATTTGCATGACACGGAAAAGCGCAATTTGCCCATTGGCCCTGTTGATATCCCTTTTTCTTCTTTAAAGCTTGCTGTGCACAATCCACTACTAGGCTATAACAACTCCCCTTGCTTACCCCACTATACTACAGTTCAGGGACGCAAGTTTGATATCAGCTTTGGCAGGGACATCAATTGTTGATGCGAGCAAGCACATTTTCGCATTAATTTGGGCGCAAATAGTGTTTTTTTTGTGTGCTTCATGCAGGGTCGCCCTAAAGTGGGAAAAGGAGGAGGGGGGGGGGGGGAAGATTTCTGGGGCCCAGCCGTGGTGGGGGGCCCAGGCGCGATGCCAGCGATAATCATGTTCGTCTTAAATATTTTAAGAAATTGTAACCAATTTACTTTGAACTGAAATACTCACCATTACTTAAAAAAATCACAACATAACATTGTATTGTTGCTTAAGTAAAATGTAGCCTGTTTCATAATGAAACCCTCCCCCCCTCTCCTAAAAATGGTATGAGTCTCAGGAGAGCGCGCTAACATGGAATCCTGCATGCATCGGTTTGTGTTTTCGGTTAAACACTTTTACAAGCATTGATTGGGATACTGCATTGATTTTTTCTGGGATTATCAATCGAAATTAATGCACTGACTAATAAAGTAAATTGTTATAACTGAAACTTTAGATTTTACTGGGGAACAATAGATTTATACTGGGGCACTGGCCCAGGTAAAAAGGGTCTAACAAAGCCCATGAGCTAACCTGGCTGCCAGCCCAATTTATTCCCGCCCACACAAAAATTGCTCGGGAGGTTGGGTCTGGGGGGCACGTTTGTGGAAAAACTATGTCCGAACAGGAGCTGTTCGGACCAATGAAATTGTCAGGGCGGGCTTTATACGATGATGGACAGATGATCAACAGTAACGTAATCAAATGTCACGACAGAGCACTTGGGTTGAATTTGTATTCAACAAACAACATATTACGTTGCTCTGATTGGTTGTAGGTCTATCCAATTGAGCGAAGAGGCATTTGTTTGCCCCATACTCACAGCCCAATGGAGAGTTATCAGACTCATATTCTGACTAGAATTATGAGTATGACAATGTCAGGCTACCGATGAGCATGACTATTGAGAATCTGTTCTAAACTAACGTTAATGCACCACCATGTGTTTGACTTGCTACATTACATGAAGAGAAGGTCTATGGCAATCCGTGTACTCTTCCTTCTTTCAGTTTTCCGTTTCAAAACCAAATCGGAAAAACCGAAAACAAACTTGCTTTTTCTGTTTTAAAACCAGAGCAAAAAAATGTTGAAAAAGAACAACAGAAATCACTAGCTCTGTAGCGGTTTTTGTGTTCCAAAACTGTAAAAACGGGAAAATTAAGTTTTTGATTGTGATTGTTTCGTAATTGTAATATTTTGATAGTGGAATTCTGGTGGAAATGTAGAGGTGGATGCGCATTCAGTGCACAGTTCAAGATGGCTGCAAGCTTCATTGTTTTAGGGGGATTTCCTGCATGTACAGGTTAAACTCCTTCCCATGGTTGACCCTCACCTGGTCCCACATCCCTTTGTTGACTACTGCACATCTGGAACGAATGTATATGTTAATATAACATGTCCAGTTTGTGCAACAGACATACACAAATCCATTAAATGCATTAGACTCAATGATGTAGAATGCATAGACCAGACATACTGAAGATACATTTAATTTCATAATGAGACTTGCAAACACAATTTCAAATTCACGAATTCCTTTCTTGATAGGGAGCGCTAAAAAGCATGTTTTAAATGGAGCGTTGATAATAAGCATGTCTGGCTTGGTAGCTGGCCAATGCCTTAAGGGGTGGAGTCAGGTGGCTGAGCGGTTAAGGAATGGGCCTAGTAATCTGAAGGTCGCCAGTTCGATTCCCGGCCGAGCTAATGATGTTGTGTCCTTGGGCAAGGCACTTCACCCTTCCCTACAGGCAATGTACCTGTACTTACTGTAAGTCACTCTGGATAAGAGCGTCTACTAAATGTTAAGGGGTGCCTACTAATTGGGGAGAGGGGTACTGTGTGTAAGTGATTTCCGCAGACACCCCCTGTGGGGTAAGGTGACTTTAGATATAGTGACATGGAGGAGAAAGGGGAAGAGGAAGCGGCGCTGAAGCATGTGATGTATGGACAGCTAAGGAGGGCTCAAATGTTCTACAGAGCAGAAATGGAGTGAGTGATAGCTGTCAATCATCCCTATATGTTCCTTTGTTAAAAGAAACAATATACCTTTTACATTTAGCAGACGCTTTTATCCAAAGTGACTTTTAAGAGAGAGCTTTACAAAGTGAATAGGTCACTGATAATAACAACATGATAACCCCAAAACATTGCTAGTAGCCAAAACATGAAGCACATATTGTGAACAACCAAAATAAGTGCCAAAGGGAAGAACCATAAGAACATGTAGTTAAACAAGTTACAATTAAACAACATGAACCGCTATAAGTGCAAGTGTACCTGTATAAAACAAGTAACATTAAAAACAATATATCACAGCAAGTACAAACATTTTAATCAGTTACCACTAACCACAAGAGCAACAAGTCTCTAAGCAAGAGTCATTGTAATCCTTGAGGAAACTAACATTGGGTCAAGCAAACTATTCCTAAGTACCATTGTGGTCCGGAACAAGTGCGCCTTGAGCTTTCCGACATGGAGGCAGAGTCTGGGTACATTGGGGGGGCCCTTCTATCTCTGGGGCTGAGGTCGCAGAGGTGGTTGAAAAGCTCCGCGGTGGCAGGGCCCCTGGGGTGGATGAGGTCCGCCCGCCCAAGTTCCTTAAGGCTCTGGATGTTGTAGGGCTGTCTTGGTTGACACAACTCTGCAACATCGCGTGGACATCGGGGACAGTGCCTCTGGACTGGCAGACCGTCGTGACAGTGTGTAAGTAACTATTAAGAGGTCAATCAATGACTATGTCAATGACCAGTTAACCCTTCCTTTTACAGTCCCTTAAGTACTAGGTATTAACATAGAAAATAAAGGGTGTGTTTAATGTATTATTGGATATTACTGATTGGTACCAAAGTGGTAAATACAGAGAAAATTCTAAGTATTTACCCCTTAAGGACTTGGTATTTACGTAGAAAATAAAGGATATGTTTTGTGTTTTATTGGGTAATACTGATTGTTACCAAGGTGGTAAATACAGAGAAAAAAGTATTTACCCATTAACTAAATACGAACTTGCTGGTTATTACTGGGTAATTTTCACTGGTGATAATTAAGTAAAGACAGAAAACAAAACTTGGCCTTTACCTGGAAACTTATAAATATTACTATTTAAATACCACTGGTAGTAAGTTGGTAACTACAGGAGATACATTTGGTAAATTATAATGTGTTATTGGGTAAATACCACTGAGTAGGTAAAGATGGCCAAGCTTTACCCTGCAGTTACCTAAGGTTTATGTCGGTAACAATCCACGTCTAATATATATAAGATAGTACTTTCCAATAAAATACCTTTTCAGATACATTTATTGATGATGGCCATACTCATTTACTTGGCTACTATCAAGGTTAATCTTCTTGGATACTGGGTAAGTTCATGCGCACGCAGCGATTGACTGGTTGGGCAACCCTGGGTACAGGACTCTTAACAGTGTGTTTTTCGCCTGGAAGTCCCTACAAATCTGGCACCTTATTGAACAAAACTTAAAAAGAGTGAACGTGCCGTTCACAGAATTTGCAGATAATCCAGGAACCCATCAGAACCCTAAAATAATATTGTATTTGGGCAATTATAGAAAAAGCATCAAGCATATTTTGATTTTTAAACCTGTAATTGAGACCTCCAATTGAAACCTGCAAAACTTTTTAAACCTGCTGAGTTTTTTGGTCATTTAAATCTGTACACAGGGGCTCCCCGGTGGCTCACCTGATAAATGTGTGCACTATGTAGGTTGAGGCTTCGCCTGGGTTCAAGTCATTTACCCCATGTCACCCTCTCTCTCTCCTATATTTCCTGTCCCCTTCACACTATCTCTGTCAAACAAATTAGAATAAAGGCAGAAATGCCCCTAAAATATATTTGTGCACAGACATTGAATATAGTGTGATGCAATAAACACAATGTGCAGAATCAAATGTCACCCCCCGGCACACACTTCACCAACAACCAACAACACCAAAAATAACTTGCTTTCCACCAACCAAGTCAGTGGATCTGTATTTTTTCAGCCAGTGGGCAATTGAGGTTGGACTGAACAGAGTTTTGCAATGTCATCTGCAGTGATATAACATGTATTCACTATGCCCTGACTGTACCCCTCCCCTCCCTATTTGTCCAGCTCTATTTTCAGATGTCTCTCATTGTCAGTCATGACAGTCCTAAGGCATACAATGTGACAGCTGTATTTCAACTCCTAGATGTGTGTCACCCCTCAAGAAAGTTGTTTTGATTATACCATTGTCATTCACTTGTACTGTACACTTCACTGCACTTGGTATAATGATGTCCTCAAATAAACTTGAACTTCAAGTTATGTTTTGTTACATTTTTATGCAAAGCATCTTGAGAGGGATCTCAAACAACAATTCTAAACAAGGAATTATTAAGTGAAATTATGTTCATCAGTGAAATGATCTGTATACTGTGTCTAGGTTTTTAGTGCTCTTACAAACCAGCACAAATAATGTGTGTAACCACACTTGGCCAAGCTTTTTCTGTTTCTAAAGATAATAATACAAAAAATGAGACATGGTTTTCAGCTTTTTTATGTATTTATGTAATACCTGATGAGAACAGATGTCAATTCACGGGAGCACTTCAAAAACAGTAGCAGTTTGATGCTATTGAAGATTTCAAGAATTGAATTTGATGTTCATCAAGTCAATCATCAATCAAGCATATTTTGATTTTGACTTAGTTTTCTTGGCTTGTTATTTAACTGTTAACTCTACCCTACGTTGCACTACGGTAAAAAAATATGTGATCAATCTATCAAAACAGTAAATCCTGTATTGTCCCTGAAAGACAGCAACTTCTTACTTACATGTTTGGGAGTTTGAGGTTTTGCCAAGACATTTGGAGACAATAGTGTAACAGCTGTTGCCTGCACCCTCCATTTCTGGGCACCCGCAAAGAAAGAACAGGGTTTTGTGCAGTGACCGATCAACAACATTTTGTCTTTTGTCTTTTTCAAGCAGAGAGTAATTAAAGTGTTCTTAATATCAGCAGTGGCCCCATGTGTTAGAGTGCCTCTAGTTCCACCATATGGTCTGTGAGAGATGCCATCTTCTGTGTTCAGTGATAACTGTTGTTTGCACATCTACTCTGGGCACAGATTGAAAGCCCTGGAATTCTCATAACCTAAAATCTCCAAAAGGCTTGGATTACGGTAATAAACACATCAATTGAATCGATGATTTGGAATTGAGGTGAAAGGGAAAGCGAGAGCCAATTCTTTTCCTTTATGAACACAATGGTTTCTTCCCAACCTTTTTCAAGACTGTGTGAGGTGTGACGTACAATTTGCAGTGATGGGCCACCGTCAGCAGGCTCTGGAGAGGTCCATCTGTAGACACCTACATTAGAACTATGAACAACAAGCGAGGCGTGAGAGTAAGGTTACTGGATCCTATCAACACCTCTTTGTCAGTCCACAGTCCTCACACCCCAAAGTTTGACACCGCAGACAAAGAAATGAATCAATGGAATGTCACAAAGATAACGTTTTTTTTTTACCACTTTTTTTCTTGGCACTTGGACATTGCCCTACCTATGCCATTCCAGTGTTTAATTTCACTGTAGCTTTAAATTAACTTCCAACTGTGACAACATAAAACGAGTTGAAGGCCCCTGTGGCAGAAAAGATTCCGCTTGACAGCCGACTCAGCTTTTACATTTGCTGGAAGCCTGGGATTTTCATTATCATAAATTATCATTATACCACATGGAAATGGAAATAGGATTGCAGATGTTGTTTAGTGCATCAATGATGTACAGTCTGCAGCCTAATACATAACACTATCAATTCAAAAATTGTATATTTTGTTCTATTTTTACCTATATTTAAAGTACGTGTGTTGTAAGATTACATAAATAAATAATTGGTTACACTGGTCATTCTATTTATAAAGTATTTTCATCCTTTCGGATCACCATCCTTCTGAAGATGAAAATGATTACTTAAAATCTCATTTTCAGAGGGCAGTATCAGACAGTGCAAAGCTCTTTCACCAAACTTCACCATCAGACTCCCTTACATTATTGAAAAAGTAAAAGTCATGAATGAGTTTTCCATTCTAATGACTCCTGCCTTTTTATTGTCTCATATTTCTTTCTGAAAGTTGAAAATGAATTCACATGATGGGATCAAAATGATTAAAAAAAACATGTTAACTACAGTAATACACTTAAGTGTTGATGGTAGGAACATCAGGGAGAGCCTATGGTTTGGATAAATCAACAAAATATTTGTTCTGTTACTCACAAAGGGGATCCACTTATTTAAATGAATGTTAGATGTCATGACAGTTTGGGGACTATTGTTATGTTCTGTTTCTTTTCACATTTCAATTACATTTGTATGAACTGAGCACAGATCAGATTGGACAGATTAAAACAATATTTAACAGAAAACATTGCATGCAACATGCATGTGTGTGATTGATGAATTGTTATGGGCCGGGTTTCCCAGATTCGTTAAGAAGCTCTTAATGCTAATAGCTTCATAAGAGCGTTCTAAGAACGCTCTAGAACGCACTTAGAATGCTCTTAAGAAGCTCTTAGCGTTAAGAGCTTCTTAACAAATCTGGGAAACCTGGCCATTGTTGTTGTTATTGACTCATTGACACTTCTTCCCCTCATGCAAGCTGTAAGAGGGATCACTAAACATCTCAAGCTTTTCGCATCTTAATCAACCATGCTACGATGCATTCAAGTAAATCATTAAACCATGGTCCCAATTTTGTTTTGCCACGGTCCTCTCTAAACAATTTTCAAGGGTCCGAGACGCTTCCTTTGTGCCAGGTAAGTTGGCACAGTATTCTTTTCACAGGCTAGCGTTAGGATTCCTAATACAAGCCTGTTCACAAGCCTGTTCAATCAACAGGGATGCACTTTACATTCTTTTAATAGCGTTTTGATTTTGTAACCATCTACAGATCTCTGTACAGGGAGTAATGCTACTACAGTCAATTAGAAAACAAAAGCAATGAAAATAATAGTGTGTCCAAAGGGAAGGTTAATTTACTCAATGAAAAGACCTACAGAACAATGAGTGACTGCCTCGACAGGATGTAACAGACATTTGGCATGCCTTTATTATTGAACATGACATGGTGTAGGTAGAGAACAAGATCAAGTCCAGAAAATAGAACAGGGCCTCAGGCTAAATTAAATGGAGCTTAGACCATAATTATGTGCAACAGACAGGATGGATATGATGTATCTGTTTAAAGGAAAGAGCAGTGGAGGAAGGGATTGTCTCAATGAATAAATTATCAAATTTCGAATGAAGCAAACAACCAAATGGGTAAAAGGGTCTGGGATCTACTTGACAAAACTGTTATGCTTTCTTTCTTTTGTCATGAACAATGGCCATACAGTAGGCAAGAGTTTGATCATATTCTCATTAACAGTACTTTTTTCAAATGTTTTTTGTATCAAAATACCACTTTTAATAGTGTACGTTATATAGCATAATTGCAATAGTTACCCTAATATTTACATGATTATATACTTCAATTTGAGTATATCCTTATTCAAATTTCTCCTCAGAAGATGTGAGAATATGTGATAGCAACATGACTAACTGATACCCCTTTTAACAAATGTATCAAAATGTTTCAGCAGTAAGTGTGTATACATGTTCACAAACATGTTTAAGGGAGGCTCGGCATGTGTTGTGAAATCAAGGCTTTAACTTGTGTGTTTCTTCAGTCTCACACATGGAGAGGTACTTCTGTGTGAGAAAGAACAAGACACCCATCGGAAAAAAGAAAGTCTGCCACAGATCTGAACATTACATTTTGAATGCAGAGACCCAACGAAAATGCCTCTTTGCATTTTCTGTCCGTGTATTCACCTCTGAACCACTAATCCCCCCCCCCCCCCCCAGTCCTTACCAGAGGATCATGAGAAGTCACCTCCGCAGTCAGAGGGCATGGGAACAGTGGAAAATCACCAAGGCGGCGGTGCAGGGGTGAGGGGGGGGGAGATGGAGGTGGCGGGATGTAGGGTGGTGGACCACTTACGCTGACATTCCTCCTCCAGGGCCCAGTGCCATCACAAAGGTACCCGCCGGTCGAGCCCTTTATCTCCCACGTGGCAGTGGCGACAGGGAGCTGCCAGATAGCTGGCCCCTGCCTCCGCAACGTGGTGACAGTCTCCGATGTAGAGCCTTGTATGGCTATAGCTCACGCTAAGGAGGACGATAAGCAGCAAAGCCAGCTATGCGGGCCATGTTTAGAGACACTCGGGGGGAACAGTGCCCCGAGACAATGTCTGTTTCTGTTAAATTTAGAGAGGTTATCGCACCCTGTTCTCCCTGCTGAGCAGTGTCTCTTCTCTCACAGCTCCGTTGGGACTTCAGAGGTGAGTACAAGGCATGTTGCAAGCTTTGTCAGCACTCTTTTATTTACTAACAGAACTTTTTTCCTTGAGATGTTTGTTCAAGGTTCAGCATATGGGAGATTTTGTAGATGTGTGTGTATACAGTACAGGACAGTACAGTACAGTTGGTGTGTGAGAGAGAGAGAGAGAGAGAGAGAGAGAGAGAGAGAGAGAGAGAGAGAGAGAGAGAGAGAGAGAGAGAGAGAGAGAGAAAGAGAAATGAGGAAGATGATTTGGTCTTTCACTGCACAAAAATGTTTCAAGCCGTGGCTGTCTTTAAAAGGATTCGATTTGTTAGGTTAGCCTATGGTTGAGAGATTAACTATGTGAACTACGCCTATGTGAATGTGCTGAGAGATGGACACTTGCCATCATAGAACAGATTCTTTACACTTTTCAGCACTTTGCTCTGAGAAATGGTTCACCTTGATGCCAGGGTTTTAGTCTTTGCAGAATTATTAATTCATTTCATTGATATTGTTGGCCACATGTAAAGATTAAGGGTTAGGGTTAAGACCATTGCAACAGTTGCCATTCCACAAAATTACTTATGATTATTAAGCTATGTTAATGTTGTCATTAGTTAATTTACCCTGCCTAGCAATCAACATAACTCGTGACAAATGGTCACGATGGAACTAAGAGTCAAATAGAACTAAGAGAACAGTCCTAGATTTTATGTTTAGGTTCACCAAAAAGGCAGTGACAAACAAGTGTGGATAACTTCTTGTGACTGTAGAAGGCTTTTAAGATATGGCTATAGTATGACACAAAGGACCCACAAAATCGAGCAGAAATGCCAAGGCAGGCTGGCAAAGGGCTCACTGCCAGCAGGGAATAGTAGTCTCCTTGTCCGCTGAGAAATCTAGAGAGCAAGGTTAGTTCCAAGGTCATTTAACTCTAAAGTTAAAACGAAAAACGAAACTAGAACTTTGCTGCAATAAGTTACCCTTCTAAGTTCTGGGTAAATACTAAAAATGTATCTGGTGTTGCACAAGTAAGACAATAGTGGTAGTGTGTAGGACAATGATTTGAAGTATTAACAATGACACATTAGTGTTAACTAGCTACAGGTGGATGTCGATATATCTGTACATAAATATACATATCTGTACATAAAGAATATTCTATGCATTAGAATATGCTTTGCCATGTGGTGATTTTGAAGGGAGTGAAGGTGCATCCTAAGAGTTCAAATTAAGTGTGACCAGGTGTGGTGCATCTCAAAGCAGTAGCATTCAGAAATAAACAAACATAAAAACATGGTCTGACTCATCAAGTTCTCCTGGTCTGAGTACCTCTGTCCCTTTACCCTCTCATCTCTCTTCATAGATGTTATCCAAGGTGAATAATGTCCATGCGGACTACCATTATCTCCACTGACAGGTGGAAACTGGGTTCATTTGAATGCTTTGCCAAGCCACTGGAGGCCTTATTCAGAAGGAGCTAAATTGTAACTTGCCAAATCACACTAGTACAACCACTGAACCCTCACCTTTCTCTTATGTCCATGACAAAGTGTGACTGTCCATTTCAAGTCAGAGTTTCGAAATAGCCTCAATTGTTGTTTGTGTGTGCGGTCTGTGTGCGCCAGTGTTGTGCTATGCCACAGAGCAGCATAATTCAAAGGGTGACTGTTGCAGAATCATCTGACATATGATTCATATCAGTCGGCTGTTTGGTGAACTTCCACTGCGGGCCTCGAGACGAACTGGCTTAACAAGGGGAGACAACAAGCTGGGCATTGGGTAACTTGACCTGACATGGCATTGCCTTGACTCAAGATTACAAGCAACAGCGTACATTTCTGTAGGGAGCTATAATACATCTCTACTAAGTTTCATGGTGAGCAGTGAAAGCTGTCCACATTATGCAATGAGTATCTTGTTATCTAAGTGCAACAATATGACAGTGCAAAAATACCCTTCTAAACTGAATATAATCAGTGTTAATTGTAGGTTGGTGAATGAGGTGAATGGAAAGCAGTCCGTTTTATAACAAAATGTTTCAATTAAGTAAAAGAAATGCAACAGCAGTAGGCCTATCTCACCATTTGTCATGCCCCTGGCCCTGATTCATCCGTGCGCAAGTGTGAGAGAGATAGAGAAAGAGAGAGAGAGAGAGAGAGAGGGAGAGAGAGAGAAAGAGAGGGGGGGGTGCACGAGCCAAGCGCATCAGCAGCAGCGCGAAAACCAAGAGCTGACAACGACAACTGGGTGCATGTGAATTGACTTGCCTCGACAATTTATTTGGAAAGAAAAGGTATTGATGCTTTCAGGAACTTCTTTGAGATCCGAGGGTTTAGTGTGAGTTAGGAAAGTTGAAAGCAGCTGCCTCAATGTTATTCAAAATTTGCCTCAGGCTATTTCAAATCTGTCTCCTTGCACAACAACGGGAATGAAAAGGTAGGTCATCACAAAGCAACCTTTTATTTTATTTTTTACATTTATAAGGCTCATGTTTCTTCATTTTATGTATTTGTTTTGAAGGCAATGATGGACAGATCTCATACCGTAACCAAACCTGATAGGCTATTTGTGCTTATGGTATGGGTTAATAAAGTTTTCTTTCTTATCACATATCAATTTTTTTTATTCTAAATGTGAATGGTGTGTGCTATATTTGAAACGTTTTGACGTAATTATTCATTTTCATATTCAAGTTCAATGGATTTGTGTGAAACGGCTGTGTGGATATGTAATGCACGGAAAGAGTGTAGACTCATACATGCAGACACATTCTGAAAGTACCGAGTTGTCGGAAAAAAAGACAGTGGCACATGGTAGATTTACTGTGGAATGAGAGAAGCAATTTAACTTTGTTATACTGCCATGTTTAAACTGGCAGTATCACAAAAAGCTGGCTTTTTGTGAAACATTATGTAAGAATGATAACAAAATAATTCATAAAAATTGCATTTGAGACTACATCTCTACTTTACTCTTAATTAGTCTGACATGTTATAGAATTTGAAAGCGGATAACTAAATGACTGCAAGTCAAGAAGGGTCGGAGGTAGACAATCAACAAATCTTTATACTACTGGTGTGGAACACCAGTTGTTTCTCCTGAATGATGCTCTAATGAATATCAATAATGAAATGATTAAGGAGAAACAAACACAGAAGTGATCAGTACTTACAGCCAACCTCAGAAACTGGGCCATAATTAGGCTTTGATGCTGGCAGGCTTAATTCTCATAATTCTCATATAGAGACACATTGAAATGCATATTATCAGCTTTGAATTATAGTGTGTAATATCAGTGTGGTACATAGCATCACAGCTAGTAAGAAAGGTAATGATGATGGCTCACAGCCTTCAGGAAGTAAATGCATGCAAAATTATTTCGCCAAGTACCAAACATTTCTACTTTATTTGTACTCAGGTGTGCATACTTAAATTGGATATTTCAGATTACTGGTGAGGTTTTACTTTGTAATTGTGGTGTATTGTGTGTTGATAAGCAAGATTTTTGATTTTTTAAGGAAGGTGAAACATAATGTCGACAAAATAGAAAGACTTTGTAGAAGTTTGATTATTTGGTATTCTATAATTCCAATGATTTATTATGCAATCTTTGTCCATTGATGTAAGTGGAACCATCAGTAATCATATTTAATATTCAGGATGAGGATGAAACAATAACACATGCAAAAATCTGTATTATGTGTATGCATTACAGGCCTGTATCTTAGATATCATAAAATGTTTAGGTTCTTATATAAGGCAACCTACTGCAAGTGACTGCTGGAAAAAACTATTATTTTCAGATGCACTTTAAAAGTTGTTCATTTGGTTTTCAACTATTCTGAATCTATGTAGGGTACAACAGCATTGGCATGAGATTCAGGCAAAACATGTTATGTATGTAAGTTACTTATTAGGGTAACTAAGAGAAAAAACTATAACATACTATATTGAAGACGGTCTATGTGATAATCCCAAATGTAACATACTTTTCATAACAAAAATTCATCATCAAGAAAATATGAATCCAATGTCTGTAACGATCTGTAAAACATACTTTTTTTCTTTTCTGATAGGGACACGGAAGAGAGGGCCTGTTGATAACATCTTATTAGCAGCATGGCGCAGACTGGGACTTCTTCCATGCTATTCATTCTTCAGCTTGCTGTGTTTTTGTCAGCATTTTCATCTCAAATTCAGTATGCAAGAGCAGGGAGTCCCAAACTAAGCATGGAAACTAACTCTACAGATGATGGGAATAGTACACAATGTGGTGGAGAGACACATAAATGCACACCTGGTGTTATCCTGGCAGTATGGAAACCAGAAAACCCAGCCTTTGCCGATCAGTTGGCAAGAGCCACTGTTTACTTTGTAGGCTTGTTTTACATGTTCCTGGGGGTTTCTATTATTGCGGATAGATTCATGGCTTCCATTGAGGTCATTACTTCACAGGAGAGAGAGATTACCATCAAGAAACCGAACGGGGAAAAAATCACAACGACCGTGCGCATATGGAATGAGACTGTGTCCAACTTGACTCTAATGGCGTTAGGATCGTCTGCCCCAGAAATCCTACTCTCCGTCGTTGAGGTATGTGGCCATGGTTTTGATGCAGGTGAACTGGGCCCTAACACAATTGTTGGAAGCGCTGCTTTCAACATGTTTGTTATCATTGGCCTCTGTGTTTCTGTCATCCCTAATGGAGAGACCAGAAAAGTGAAACATTTGAGGGTATTTTTTGTCACAGCAACATGGAGTATATTCGCTTACATCTGGCTTTATCTGATCTTGGCTGTTATCTCTCCTGGGATTGTAGAAGTGTGGGAAGGCCTTCTCACTCTGTTTTTCTTCCCGCTGTTCGTGGGGTTTGCTTATGTCGCTGACCGCAGACTTCTTTTCTACAAGTATGTGTACAAGCGCTATAGAGCTGGGAAGCAGAAAGGGATGATCATTGAAACTGAAGGAGACCCTCAGCTTCCCTCAAAGGTCGACATTGAAATGGAGGGCAAGATGCTCAATTCTCATGGAGAGGATTGCATGGATGGAGACATGGCAATGGATGAGAGAGATCTGGACAATGAGGAAGCCAGACGAGAAATGGCCAAGATCTTGAAGGAGCTGAAACAAAAACACCCGGAGAAAGAAACGGAGCAGCTCATTGAATTGGCGAATTATCAGGTGTTGACCCAACAGCAGAAAAGTCGTGCCTTTTACCGTTGCCAGGCAACCAGGATCATGACAGGAGCTGGGAATGTTTTGAAGAAACATGCTGCCGACCAAGCCAGGAAAGCCATTGGTGCTCACGAGGTTCGGTCAGAGGTTTCGGACAATGACTTCTCATCAAAGATTTTTTTTGACCCTGGTACATACCAGTGCTTAGAAAACTGTGGTACTGTAGCGCTGAATGTGGTTCGTCGTGGTGGTGACTTGACCAATACCGTTTCAGTGGAATACCGCACTGAAGATGGAACAGCCAATGCCGGATCAGACTACCAATTCACTGAGGGCACAGTGGTCTTCAAGCCCGGTGAGACGGAGAAGGAGATCCGAATAGACATCATTGACGATGACATATTTGAGGAAGACGAGCATTTCTTGGTCCACCTCAGCAACGTAAAGGTCATTTCTGAGGGCACAGGTGTCAGACACTCAGAGGCCAATCACGTGGACACCCTGGCAGGTCTTGGCCTACCATGCACAGCCACGGTGACCATCTTTGACGATGACCACGCCGGGATCTTTACATTCGAAGAACCGGTGATGACCATTAGCGAGAGCATTGGGATGATGGAGGTGAAGGTCATTCGTACTTCAGGAGCTCGCGGAGTGGTGGTCGTACCCTACAAGACTATTGAGGGTTCAGCGAAAGGAGGTGGAGAGGACTTTGAAGACACCCATGGAGCACTGGAGTTCCAGAATGACGAGATCTGGTAAACAACGTTAATTTATTTTTGTCACTATGCTTGTTTGTAAGGGTGTACCTTTAAAACAGACTAGGTGACTGCACATTGACTAATACTTGCCCTATAAAAATACTGTAGATAAATAATTATAATATTGGCCTTATTACAGCATATCATTCCAGTCCATATAAGTCCATATGTTGTCCAACTTTCTCGTTTTATTAATCTTTTTTTATTTTTTATATAACTTCAAATATATCCATATGCCTGAGGGTAGAAAACAAATGTACTTTTTTTGTTCCTGTCAGCTTCTCTAGTGTGCCCTCTATTTCTGCTTCCTCTTATGTTTCATTTTCTCTCAGCTTTGCCTCTTTCGTCTTTCTTATTTTTTTCTGCCATGACATTATACAGTTGTGAGCCTGGAGAGGCATACACAGCAACGTCACAAATGAATATTCTAATTAGTAATCTGGCCTATGAAAGGTATTTTATTTTAGTATCTGTATTCCACCCCACTCAGTCAGTAGGATCTGTCATGATGTGCAGTGAGCATGCGAGTGTAGTCATTACCTCATTTGGCTGCTCACAGAAGGCAAGATTTGATGACTCACTGCTACTTGGCTGTGGAGGAAACAAATGGCAACAAATTATCATTGTGATGCTAATGCTAACTATGCATTTTTAGATGTATATTATATATATATATATATATATATATATATATATATATATATATATATATATATATATATATATATTAGGGATACAATGTTTTTGAAGCAAGAGCCAGCAGCTGTAGCATAATAGATATGTAGTAAGAAAAAAATCTATTGAAAGATATGACATGCACTCTGAGCAAAAATGCCATTCATAAGATTCTTAGTCTTTCTTTTACCTGTGACTTTCATAATGAATCTTTTATTTTACTAGGATTCCAGTTCCCACTTTACGTAATCTTCCACTTCACATTGGAAGTACCCTAGATCACCCAGTTATACATTCAGGTTTATATTCTTGAAATAGCAGTTGGGCCTGGACCTTTCCACAGAATGAGTGGTGGCGGGAGTCACTGACAACAGTTTCATTCTTTGGAGAATAAACATTGCCAGCACGAACAGAACGCCAGCCTCTTGAAATGGAAAAGGCCCTGCACTTGTGCTTGTTTTAAGCGGATTAATGACGAGACACTCACACATTTATACAGAGGGAAATGGATTGCTTTGAAGTGCGTTATGTAAAAGGGGCTCAGCCAGCTTTGCATGGGGAAGAAGAACCATATATAGACAGGGCACCAGTCTGTATTGGGAAGGTGGCACTTGAGTTATCATTTGGAAAATGTATAAGTCTTGGCATTGCAGTTCCTAGGGGTTGGGGCACAGTAGCAGGGCGTCCCCAAACCAATTACTGTAAACACACTGCTAGATATGCCTGCAATGTCCCCCACTATCTAAATATGAATTGTGTTCTATAAATATCCTTCCCCTTTATGAGTGAAGAGGATTCATTTAGTTAATTACATGAATTGGTGAAGCAAAACATGAATGCAATTGTAAACTAACAAGCAAATTAACCCTGTTGTCCTAAAGAATTGCCGGCTCCCAAATTGATGTGACGTTTTGTAGAAGTGTAACGCAGGGCTTAGCTTCTGACTGTGTCACTTGCTATTTGCAGTAGGTGACGAGAAATTAGAGCTGATGAGAAGACCTGGGGAGTCTGAAGCACACACACAAGTCAGCCATCTGCTCCCTCCCCTATCCTAGCCATCAAACTTCACTGGTGCTGAATCCATACCTATTCTATGCAGCCTTACTCACTTAAAGAACCAAGAACTAAGTTTAAATATTACATTTCCATGGCTATGAGAATATGAGTGTTACCACATTTCAATGTAACCTTAATTTCTTACTGCATAAGCTGTTGCCAGTTTCATCCAACAGCAAAGGTCTCATTAGGGGCAGTTCTAGTATCAGACCTTTAGGGGTTCTCAGCCCCTAATGAGAATGTGACATGGATTTTCATACCACGGTGGCCCTGAAGTGCAAACCACACCCCCTAATATAAGTTCATCCCCCAAATGAAAACACTCCCCCCAAATACGAGTCAACTCCCCCCAAATAGGATGACTTGCTCACCTCCCCCCAATACAAAGACACGCACCCCCAAATGGGAAACAACATTACATTTACTCAAAAACACTTTACATTAACTCAAAACGGAAAGGGTTGGTACTTTTGTCGCTGGATGTATGCAGTAACTAACAAGAAATAAGAAATTCATCGACAGGAGTACAAAATGCAATAGCCTGACAGAGTTACATGCACCAGGACATTTGTTTGGCTATCGAAGCATGTAGCAAGTACTTATGCAAAAGTATTAATTGCGTGTTAAATGTAAAATTTATAGCCAAACAACTATCCTGGTCCACGTAATTCTTTCATTATCATGAAGTTGATCGTTTTGGTTGGAAGAAAAGAAGAAACATTTGTGTTAACAATTCAGAGAGTCATGTAATTGCACTAGGCTACTATATATTTTAATCAGGGACATTTCTTTGAAATAATCTTATATGCTGTTAACGTCTCACAACATTAAAATAAGTATGCGCACGCTAAAAACGCAATTGAAGGAAGCAGGACTGTTTAGAAGAAAAAACGAATCATCCACAACAGAAGTACGAAATGCCAAAATGACAGAGTTACTCCATTCAGCGACAAAAGGGTTGTACCAACCCTTTCCGGTTTGAGTTAATGTAATGTGGTTTTGAGTTCATGTAATGTAACTTCCCGTTTGGGGGAGTGTGTCTTTGTATTGGGGGGAGATGAGCAAGTTATCCTATTTGAGGGGAGTTGATATTCATGTTCATATTTGGGGGCAGGGGGGGTTTTGCACTTCAGGGCCACCGTAGTTACACACCCTGCTAAATCCCGAATTTTACTGGAAAACTATTAATAGATTCATTTTTTTATGAATACAATTATTTAACAATAAATGAAAAATAGATAAACATTGTTTTGACATTGGCTCAACTCACCCCAAAACCCAACCCAGCTTACCCTAAGGAATAGTCCCTCAATCTCAACCTTTCTCTCGCCTTTTTGCTTAAAACATCTCTGTGGAGATCTCTGTCGTGCCTTATACTTCTCTGGGAGAATTTAGCTTTGTCGCCTGAATGTACTCCTGGAAACAATTAATGAAGGCAAAAACACATAGCATCTACATGGTCTTGATTACCTGTCCACTTTCTCATCTGGTTGTTGCTCTCTGTGTGCTGACTCCATCCAGCTCCATCGCCTTCTCTCCCTCTTTATTCTCCTCTCTTCCTCTCTTGGTGAGGTCAACCAAATGTCAAACAAAACAGAGTATAATCTGATAAGAGGTAGCGCTTATAAATTGACCCATATCAATGTATAACACTATTCTAATATAATATTGGGTTGCTGTGGGTAATGCAGTAACACCATTTACAATTCACAACCTAACTCACTACACCAAATGACAAAGTTCCTTTGCCTGAACTCCACATTATGACACACATTCGACTTGGCAGAACGGGTGACTTGGCGCTTCAGGAGGAGAGTCAGTTTACACAATTAATATTTTGGGAGTGCATGTTCCTTTTGCTCTTCGCATCCCTACGGTGCTCTGAGACCTGTCCCATGAGGACAGGCCCAGCAGTTCATCTGTCCTCAGAATCCAAGCAACCCACAGTCATGGTCATGATCCAGAGTTGACGTAGCATGGCTGCCCCACCCCACCCCCAGCCCCCCCCGGGGAAGCCCCCTCGCTTGAAGATCGCATGACCGCGACTGTGATGCCCATCTCCATCCTGTGGGCTGTGACAGGGAGATGTCAGAACAGCTTCGTCAAACTAGATAGAGCAGAGGGGCAAGGCCCGATGGAGAGAGAAAGAGAGAGGAGAAAGGTAGAAAGACAGACAACCTCAAAGAGAATGAGAACCCCAAAAACCTCTGACTGCACTGATTCAACCTCTGACACTGTCTGTCTAGATCTGACCAATATGCCCTCTTGCTGGCTTTGCAGGCTTCTTTTTTTGGGGGGGGGGATGTTAGTCAGTGCTCTGTGCATGTCCCTAATTTTCATAGCTACATGCTTCAGGGACTGTGCACATATTTGTGGCTCAGTACTTTGAGGGAAAGATGAGCAATGCTACTGCTGCCAGCCGTGTGAACTGTGAATACAGATAGAGTAAGTGCTGATTATTTCACGTCTTCCACAGCACGAGATGAAGAGATAAACGGTGTTAGATCACAAATCCCAGCTGATATGACTCACAACAACAGTCCTCCAACACCAATGTGTATGTGAGACCCTATCTTGCACCCAGCGCAATTGACTTAGGCAACGACTGTTGTGTCATTCCTAGTTTGCACTCGACGCAAAGGCGACTTTTCCCTCCACAGACGCACATCGAAATGACTTTGCGCTCCTGTGGGCGGTTCAGCGAAAAAGGAGGCGTGTTCCGGCGCAAATGTTCCCTGGTGCTATCTTGCAGTTTCCGAAAAACAATTCCGCTACTGACCAGGAAAAACATGGTCTAAAGTCATTGGCGCATTATTCAGATGCTATTTTAAGGGCGCAAGCTTGGTCCATGCGCACTGCTGGCGAGGCCAGGGTCTTCTTTCTGCGAAGCTACGTTACATAGTTTTGATTTATGGCTGTTACATTTCTTCAATGATTATAAAAATATTTTCATAAGAAATGTCTATATATGTGAACTTTATTTGTAACAACTGTGGCAATTTCCTCCCATGACTGTTTAACCGAAGCTAATTTGGTTAGGTTTCTTCTCCCATGCCCATCAGAATCAGAATTTGGTTTATTCGCCATGAAGCTTATATTACACAAATACGCAATTTACTGTGGCAGGAAGGTGAAAACGTTAAAATAATTCTAAGAACTAAACAATTAGAAAAAAAATACAGAAAATACTACAAAAAATATAACATTTTTTTTTTTTATATGTAAAAATAATAATAATTTGAATGAGCAGCATGAGTGGGCAACTTACTGCAATGAGAAAACTGCTCTGCCTTTCTCATACTATGTCACTTCTCTATCTTTTACGGCCCTGACGACAACATCGGTCTCCTCGGCTGTGAACCGCAGGCGTGTGCCTGGCAAATCCGCCGTTATAATAGCAATTCGCCATGGAACAAGTGCTGCTCTTAAAGGGAAAGTGAAATGATGCTCTGATTGGTTTATTGCACGTTACGCCCAAACCACACCCATTAGTAATGTAGCTACTTCAGACCAACCCTTTTTAGATTTGTGCCAGGCGCAAAGTCATTTATCCCGCCGGCAAAATAACAACCAAGCTGAAGTCACGCCTACAAAGTTACTTGCGCTTTGCGTTTTGATACTTGCGTTTCTGATCGTCAAAATAGGGGAGCAAGTCGTTAATGTGCAAGAGTATAATGGTGTTGTATGTGAGAGTATGATGGTATATATGTGAGAGTATAATGGTATATGTGAGGTTATGGTGTTGTATGTGAGACCAAGTAGTTTATCTGCAAGAGTATAATGGTATGTATGTGAGAGTATAATGGTATATATGTGAAGTCAGGGCAAGTATGAATTATGGCCGATACGGACTCTCATAGAAACTTGTCGAGGCTGTGTATTCATTCACAAGAGCATCGAGGGACTTAAATGCCCTACATTAAGCCAGATATGGCAACTTTTTACATTGACCTCTGTACGACAGAATACTGTAGAATCCTCCTCACTAGGACAATACCACATTCACTTCACCACATTATGGGTTGGTAGCTGAGAGATAAACTATGACAAAATGAGTGTTTGTTTGGTTTATTGAACCAAACAAACGAAATCCTCCTTGGACATAATGTAAATTATAAAGGAATACTTCGTTTTGTTAACGTTTATGTGCATGTATAGGACCTTATGTCTTATATCTAAAGTACTATTTAACATAGAGTAACTAAAAACATACAGTAAAATAGAGTTTTCTTAAAAGAAAGTATCAGAAACTAAAAGTATGACTTGGGAGTGGATTTCGTAGTTTGGATTATCTAACTGCTTGGCAAAGAAAACTAGTTTGAAGGGAATAGGTTAGGCTGTAGAGATATTGTCAGTTTGGATAATAATTAAAACCGTTTAGCAGCTTGTTATAATGCATGAGTGATTTAGCTGCAAAGACCTAAAATGTACTGCCATCTCAAATCTGCTGCAAGCTTAATTAATGTACAGTACAGTATGACAGTAAAATTACATTTATTTTAAGACCAATATAATTCTTCTGCATCAGACCGGAAATGGAAAACTAATCTGGGTGAAAAATGAGTAACATTCAAAGGCGAATCAACAACTACTAGATTGCCTACTCCAGAGCCACCCAAAAGAAAATTGCTTCTTACAGAGTCCAAAATCAGCCTGCTCTCAGCTTGTAAGTATGATGTATGTATGTGGCTGGAGTTTTATAATTGAGTGGATCATGAATGAGTTGGTTAATATAGTTTTGACATTGAGGAGTTAGCCTTTCGTGCGGCTCAGTCTAAATGATAGTCAAATTTGGCTTGGCATTAACTTCCAGTTAATGAAAGATGCCTCCAGTTGGATTATGTGGATTCAAATCAGTTAAAGGGACGTCCTTTATGTTAGACTGCGCAGCCTTTTCCATTAAGCATGTGAGCAACGATTTGGAATGAAGAAATTATGAAAGAAGTAAACAATTTGTCCCATTTTCAGTTTCTTGGGGTTTATTTGGCTAAAGTGCATCCTGTTGATTGAAATCGTCCAAGGAAAATTCCAATACATACAGCAGTACATAAAATGTAGTAAACACCATCCCAGCAGGAAGCTGCCCTTTCCAGAATTTCACCACAGAGATATGTGTCAGAGGGTGTCAGATCTGAAAGTTAAAGGGAACATTTCCCCCTGAGAACTATACCCAAGAAAATAAAGGGCAAGTATGCTTGTCCATATAACACTGTATTTCACTGCTATTGCACATATTACTCACTGAGATCTCCCCAAAGGCTCAGCTCATTAAACGTTCCACAGGAGGAAAGGGAGATTACAAAGGCATCCATAATGAAGATGTTGGCCATCTGCTTGCTCATTGTTACCAGGATGTCGACATAATCTATAGGCAAACATCAAACAAGGTCCTGTGAGAGATATTCAGAAACTGCCTTTTAATAGAGTCACTTCTCAGAAACAGAACTGAGAGAACTGAATTTCAATGTCTACCTTGCATATTTTGGTAATTTTGTAGTATATTGTCCATGGATTCCAAATGCCTGTGCTGCAGATGGTGGTTTACATGTATATACATGCAACCACAATTTATGTTCATGAATCCTATTTAGACATTTCATGTGAACATTTCAGTGACACAGGATTAAGACAACACATACAACACATAAGAACATTGAAACACACAATTGACTGCTCCTTCAACTTCAGCTCATTCTAGACCCACGTCAGCAGGGGCTAGGGATACCTCAGAGGGTGGGAATTAGCCAGGCTAGGTAGAGGGAGTTTATAGCTCCCAGCCCCAGCTGGTTGTTGGCTCAGCGTCAACCCAAGCATCAGTTTAGTCAGAGGGCTGGCCTGTTGGGATAGGATTGACACAAGGCTAAGAAGCTAGTGGAAAATTCTGTTCCGTCCTCCTAATGTCTCTCTAACCCCCTTCTCTCCATATATCCCTCTTGCTTGTCATTTTAGTCGTTCACTCTTGTCACTCGCTCCGCCATAGACCTCCAAACCGCCCGCCAATCTTTTCCCTCCATTCTCTCTTCTCCCGTCAGCTTATCCTCTCACTCAGTCTCAGAGTCTGCAGCTAGACTATATCCCCCCTGTGCCTTCGACAAAGCCGCAGGGAAGGAACTTATAATCCATCTGAAAACATCCTCCCTGTTTTCTGAACCATACTTTATGGAGGCAGTGCAATTTTTATTCCTGGCCAACCAACACTGTGTTTGAAAGAAGGGGCCCTAATCCCTCCAAATTGTTGCAAAGAGCCAGAAAAGTGAAATCCCCCATTTCACAGTTGCATGAGCTTATTAAGGGGTCTTTTTGAAAGTGCTGTGTTTGTAGGATTTGCAGAGCAAAACTGAGCAAAATGAAAATAATGGGTGAACAGCGGCCCACCGCAAACCTTAGAGTTATCAGTTTCCCACCTCTCTGTCAAGGACTTTCTAGCTAAAACAAGCCGCCACGATGAAAACACGAGGAACTGACTTCAAATCTAATTCTCCTTTTCTTCCTTGAACTCTTTGTTGCCATATGCACTCTTATTGTTTGAAAGCGAGTAACTCATTTTTAGCAAGTACCGTCAGTGGATGGTTTCCTTTTTCTAAAACAATTTGTTTGTATCTGGGGTTAAGACTGTACTGTTGGATTATCAAGAAGGATTTATTTTGCAAATCGGTGACAAACCATTAGCATACATGGGCTTGCAGGAGATTCTAGCATGTTGCCAGGGAATTTGATTGCTCCCTCAGGGCACAGCGGGGCTCATGGTATTTCCATTCACCAGATACTCCTTACCCTGTAATTGCACAATAGGTCAATCAATTATTCATGTTCATCTAAGTAAATTACTGTCACCTGTGAAAGGTCCCCTGGCAGATTGTTGTGAATAAGACAAACTAGTTTTGACACAGGTAAAATCTAAAACTAGTTTGAGGTGCAGATCCGAAAGGAATTGGAAAGATAGAAGCGAAGAGAAAGGATTTGAAAAGATTTTATTGAAAAGTTTTATTGAACCAAAAAGCTGTACTGAACTGTATGTACCCATAACCTAACTTTGCTTCTCTGACTATTAGCGCAATGTAGTTTGTAATATGTTTGTACTGTACCTGTTTTCATTAATTCTGCTTTTTTGATATGTTGTTAAAAAGGACAGATAAAAATCGAGAAGAGGATTTATTAATAATTTTCAGTATGATTTATGTTTCTGCCATTATGCTACTTAATGTATTTGAATTCTAACCCCAAATGGAAATCTGCTTCAGAAGATTTTGATTCAAACCAAGTAACCAGACATTTCCTTAACAAATTGCCAGTTTATCCTCCCACATTGAGGGAAGTCCGGAAAGCTTCAATGTATCCTTCCACCTCCTCAATGTAGTTAGCCACACCATTTGAACTAAGACACTAAGTGCATTCACATGTGTATTAATGTCCAGTGTATTTGGCTCTGTGTTCAGGCAATAAGCCTCTCATGCCCTCCAGTCTTTGGTTTGGATGATAAACAATGCTCAGGAGTTTGTCTTCCTCTTCCCTCTGTTTTTGTCTTGCACTGAATAAATCTCCATATTAGGGTATTGCTGTGCAGAGGGGGTCCTGGTCCTTTTCAAACATGGGATACAAGTCATAGGATCAAACTATTAAATAGATAAATAGACCATGCATGGCTTGGTCTTCAGTTTCCAGTACTAGGAAGGTGGCTTATTTTCCAACAAGTCTCTTCTGTAAATGTTCCTTCTCATAAACCATCCAGCTATCAGCTGTCAGTGAAAGTGTATCACACACAAAAAGTACAGTTATTGAAACTATTGTTTCCGAAAGTAAAAGCAGGAAATGGTCATTAGGATGTATAAGAATGGAGAACATACAGTACAGTAAACATAGATGGACCTCTACTGTTTTATGTAAGATACTAGGTAAGAAGCTTTGGCTCTCTAAGTAAAAGCTTTTGTTGTGTTTTGGCCCAACTGCCTGTGGAGAGAGCTTTTTTGTAACTACATCCCTAGTGGTAAACACCTTCAACCAGACACCTCATGCCAATGTGTAAAAGCCCTGTACCACTTATTAGTAGCAACTAGTATTCATTTTCTTCAAGTTGTGTTTCCATGAATAATATAACACAGGTTAGCATGTTTAGGAGCCTTCAGTGGTCACGGCTGACATTGCAACTAATCAAGGCTTTACCTGTGAGAAACATAAGCAATTGTTTTATAGACACCCAGTGAATTATTTTAAATCAACCTAATATTCTTCAAGCTTCATTCCCAGTTGGCCATTCAAAATAGCTTGGTTTGTTGGAGTTTTCTGTCTTGAGAGATTACTTTCTTGCGTTAACTAAATGGAAGGCCTTATTGGATTCACCATTCCTGTTTTGTTTGTTATTTCACTGAAATCTAGTAAATGCTATGCTACAACCACTCCATCTTGTTTTTTTGTTTGTCAATTGTGTGTTCCTTGATGCATGCCTTGATGTATTTTTGCCTTTGTGAAGTCTGCACTCTCCACACGCTTCTCTCTGCAACTCTTTCTCTTTCTCCCTCTCTTTCTTTTCCAGCCAAACTATACAGATCAATATAATCGATGACGAGGAATATGAGAAAAACAAGAACTTCTTCCTTGAGATTGGAGAGCCTCGTCTGGTGGAGATGAGTGAGAGGAAAGGTGGGGAGTCCCCTTTCCCAGGCTTTGGCCCCTCCCCCAACCCCACCCACTCGTTGTCTGTGCTCGCTCTGATCAAAATACTGTATGGACATCCAGGGAGAAGTAACCATGACTCAAGTACTAGACATTTGCCTATTGTTCTCGTTGAGGAGCACTGTGTAGGCTGGTTTAGCCTTTTTCCTCAGAAGATGCAAAGCTTTGTTATCCTCCTGCTATCCTCTTAGAGATTTGAGGATTTAGGAATCAGATGTCAAGTGCAAACCAGTATACACAATGGTCTTCAAAGGTCATAAATGGGCCAGTGGACTACTAGATTCAACCTGTTATGCTTACTCACAGATTTTTCAGGAACATCCTTCAGTCAGTGATTGATGATGGGGGTGACTATCAAAAGTTGTACAAAGTCCTTTTATGTCCAAAGGAATTGAACACAGCTCCTACCAAAAACAGGATGTATGTGCTCCTATTTTACATGAGATGGAGTGAGTGTGTGTGCAACCCTCTCTATGAATCCCTGTCCAAATCCATCGGTGGTATTTATGTGCGTGTAGCATGACAACCACTTCTTTCCCAACTCCACAAACCATCCACCCCTCCCTCCACCTCCCTCCCTCACCTATGTCCCTTTTTGTTTTTTGTTTTTTGTACCCATGTCTTGTGTTCCCTCACAGGAAGACCCTAGCGATTAGAATACTTGACCACGAGGAGTATGATAGGAGAGCCAGCTTCTACATAGAGCTGCAGGAGCCCACATGGAACAAGAGGTTGACAGGTGTGAGAGTCTCTTCCAGAATAGTCCGCTGAGCTGTTTCCAGTCTTCTTACCTCCTCCTCCTTCTCCCCCTCTTCCTCCTACATGCTGTCTTCCTCTCTATCTCCTATCTCCAACTCTGCGCTTTGCCTCTTTTTGCTGTCGCAGGCCCTGCCCTTTAGTTTGCTGCATTGCATTGCTTCTGGCCAGCTTTGTTTACAGGAGGCGGTAGGGAGGATAATATCTGATGAGTTTTAAAAGTCGATACCTGGCTCTTGCAGGACCCCAGTTGAAAAGCCTTGACAGATGTAAAAAAACAAAAGTTTTCCCTATTGAGGATACTTAAGCATTGTACAACAAGTGGTCGTATGAATGCACAGTATCTTATTTTTGTGTGGTCTTGAAACGAGCGAGTAGCATGCCTTGTCCATTCTAACCATTCTCCTTGACCCTTTCTAACCATTCTCCTTGAGTTAAAATTGCTCTTAACACACCACTGATATGAATTTGACGTTTCCTTGATGTTTTGGGAATTTCTAGAAACATTTACGTCGCTGTACAATATTACAGATTTTGACATTTTACATCTGCTGGTGACATATTTGTGTACCTCAAGCTTGCCCCTCTTATCCAGTGTGTACACCAGAAATTCAGATGCATTATGCAAAAGGTTTCATGAGGATTACTATAACTAATTTATAGGAACTATAAGCACAATTTGTTTATTAAGTATTGATTTTGAATAAGAAATAGTCTGAATCATATTAAGAAAAACATACAATCATTATTACATACTGTACATATTGATGTGTAGACATTTTATTTAATAATTCCATAGTTTCATAGAAAACACTATGCTTTCAGGTGTTTAGGCTATTTATTGTCATTATTTAAACTAACTGAGGAAAATTCTGTGACATCAACAAACACTGTCTCATTATACAGTACAGTAAATCAGGTACCACTTCTGCCTTTAAACGGGCATGGTTCACAAGACATTACTCATTTAATGCACACAAAGCATTATGGTTTGTCACACAAAAAGTAACTAGGGAGGTATAAGGATGAACTTAAGCACACTTGGAAAAGTGTCCTCAGATATTGCATCATAACTGGCTTATCTGTCATGTTTTGCCCTCAGCTCGCGTGTTCATTCTCTGGTTCCATCGTTACTGTGTCCATTTGCCACTTACCTCTGCTCACTGTCTGTCTCATCTGTTTTCCCCCTATCAGCTGTGTTGCTTCAAGAAGTTGGTAAGCAGTTCACTTTTTCTTGTTCTCTGCTGAGATCTTCTGTCACACTGTCTCTGTTTTTCATTGTCTGAATCACTCGTCGCCTCAACTGTCAGTCATTGTCTGTACCATTGTAGTTTAAAAAAAACTTGAGATAAACTGGCAGCTGTACTTTTTACTGCATATTTAAATATTTAATATGTATTTCCTTTTGTGGTTGACAATATTATTCAAAATGAAAGCTCAATGTTTTGGGATGTAATAACAAGCCACCAAAACTGGGATTAAGAAACTTGGATTAATAATGGGTATCTTTTGATATATCTTCTTATGTTCTATCATTTTAGGTGGATTCGTTAAAACAGGTATGAGATACAACAGCAACAATGCTATGCTTTATACAGTGATTTCTACTAATTCCAGTTGGAGTTCATTAATCAAGCATTTCCATTAATTTCTGATAGACAAAAGACTTTATGGTAAGAAACGATTCAGTGTTGTGACAGTTTGCTTTAAAATCTATCTAAATTTAAAGCAGAGATTGTGCTTCTCCGACCCGCTACTAACAATCCAGCTGAGGCTTTTTTTCTACTGCTCAGACTGGATTTGTTATTATGTCTACTAGACGTCACGTGTCTGTAATTGACATAATAGAGATGTTGATAGAATCATTAGGAACGATTTAGAACTAACCAGCACAAGACGGCTTTCTTGTGGAAGTCCCTTTAGCTAACCATGTATAAATTCGAGCATGGTGTGTTTTCACGTGGATTATTATTCCGACTTCACAGTGTGTATGCTCAGAACTGGGATTTTGTAGTGCCAGCTTTTGTCACACTTTTGGGCATTCGTCATGGAGCAAGTGCAAACTCTGTCCAATGAATCTCCCAACACTGTGGCAAAAAAGTGTGAATGTGAGGAATAACCTCCCTGTGTGTGTGTGACCTCACTGTGTGACGTGTGTCTCTTAAGACACGTGCCATTTTGCATGCTGCGGGGGGGATGGGTCACTCAGTCAACCCTAATGTGACCTCTGAAGGGGGGCCTCTGCCCGCTGAGGCAGATGGGAAGGCGCCCATAGGTATGCAGTCACTGGTGTCACTGAGTATGGTCCATGCTCTTTTAATGGCGAGGTCATACTTTACCACTCACTAAGTTGGGACCTCAAATCAAGTCCAGAGGGAACTGACATTCTGGCAGCTTTCAATCCCTTTACTATGTGCAGTACTTTAATGACTGCTGCCATGCTATTTACATATTTACATTCCAATTTGTCAAATTAATTCCAATTCGTTTATTGTTTAGCAATTGAAAAGGACTTCCCTTTTTTTCATTAGAGAAATACTAATTGATGACATATGTAATGTTCATGATATAGGTGCAACAATGTAAGCGTGAAGTAAATTCCACCACAGTTTATACAGTACCTCGACACTTCATTTGAATGTTGTTGCCTTAACACCTGGAATAACTGTGCCACTTCTACAGAATGCTGAATATATTTGTATGATGGTACTGTATTCAGTATCACACTTTGTCCAACCAAGTGTTGAATTTGATGCTTCGTATGAGCTTTTAATGAAGGCATTGCTAATCATCAATAACTTCACGAGTGTGCTTGTTTAAAGTTGTCAGCTTTCAAACTAACATATCACCTTTCAAGGTTGGCAAATACTGTATGTATAATAACCCCTCATTTAGACATTGGGCCCTGATCAAACACCTTTCGTTTCCTTTTATCCTGGATAAGTCAAAAGCTGAATTTCAATTGGGCTTTATGGATATTTATCTTTTTTTTGGATTGCTGCGTAAAAATGTGAAAAAGCAAGAACTATATTCAAATGAACTTTTAGTTTCATTGTAGTTTCGTAAGTGTATCTGTAGTAGCAACAATTGTACTGCTCCAGTGTGCAATAACATGGCATTCCTGTTTAGCTGTATTATTTAAATAAGGTATGATTAATGTGGGGGGGGGGGGCTTCCTGTGAAGGACCACCTTAACCCACAACTTAACCCATAGTGAGAATGCCTACATCAGACTTTGTATCACTTAAGGTTAATATAACCTCAATGTTGTTACTACATGTATTATTACGCAGTTAAATTGTTCCATTTTGACTGATCCAGAAAATTGGGTACCAGGGTTTGGTTGAAGAATGGGCCACTGTAAAATGAATTGTTTTCAACTTGTCCCTCAGGCAGGGATGTCTACCGGAAAGTGCAGGGTAGAGATAACCCTGTTCCCTCCACCATTATCTGCATTACAGGTATACATTCACCGGTTTACATCTTTTCCTCTTTTCCATTGTATCTTCCTTATTCTTTTTCTTCATCCCACACACCATCCACCCTTTCTAGAATATTTTCTCTTATCTACTTACACCCACTCTTTTCTGTTTCTTTGATTTTTCAGTTTTCATTTTACTCATTACACAAATGATTTATTAACGTTCACTTTCATTATGTTCAAAAACCTAAAAAGTCCTTTCACTTATCACTAAATTGGAACCTCTCTAACTCAATTGGAAGGGTTCAGTAGGAGAGTTAAAGTGGATTTGGAGTAAACATCCAAGCAATTAAAGGTTGTTTTTCTATACAGCCGATCATATACTGTACAGCCCATAAGCTAACCACTCATCTTATGTTTGTGGTTTGTTGAGATATAGTAAAATGTGATTCATGAATTAACCAACATGGATGTCTCACACCCTCCAGCATTAAAATGTTCAGTAATGTTCGTTTTTTGCCTCCAGTGTCACTATTCCTGTATGACCTCTTGTACTGAGCCATAGCAGTCATCCTGGTTCTTCTTGTCTTTGTGAGCTGCTATACCAATGACACTCGCTGATGCTAATTGAATTCCACCATTCCAAATGCCACAGATGGATTATTTTTGTCAACTCTTCCAAAGGGCAATTTTGTAACCTACTGTTTGTATGGATTGGGGGTGACATTTTGATTGTTGAAGTTCATATACATACTTTGCCAAGTCATAACATCTGAAATATGGGATGACAAGACAAAACAATAAATGTATGAACATGTAGGAGACAGTGGGTCTGTGAGGTTAGCATACTGTTGATGGAACTGTGGAATTTGGTGAATTAAGGACACAAGGAGGGGGAAACAATTCCATGCAGGTATTTTCATAAAGAGAGATGAGAATATGTAGGCACCTTGTCCAAAGAAATTGTGCACATAGTAAAAAAGAGAGCATGTTTTGCATTCCCATTTTAGATGCCGAACCTGAATCCAAAAGTGTGTTGTCCTCACGCAACAAACTGAGAATTGGCTGTGATACGATTAGTCATCAACTTTTAGATAAGCGCTAACTGTCTGTCTCTCTTGCTCCCTGTTTATTTGTCAGAGGAGGGCGATGAAGAGGCCCTCTCAAAGAAAGAAGAGGAAGAAAGGCGAATCGCCGAGATGGGCCGGCCCACCCTGGGAGAACATGTAAAACTGGAGGTGGTCATTGAAGAGTCATACGAGTTCAAGGTACTGTTGGTTTGACTGATCCTAAATCCTCTTAAAATGTAATCACTCACCTTCTCACCATTTTCTTTGCTTCTGGTTTTCTCTGGGATTCTAATCCACCTTCATTATTAAAAAAAACCTTAAGACAGGAGCCAATGAGACAGTTGTACTTGAAAGATGGTATCTCCCATTCCCTCAAGTAGACTCAGTTGCCTGTACGATACTTTAATTACTTTTTTTAGACAGAAAAGGGTTTGGGACATCTTTTAGTCCAAAAGGCATTTCGCCGAAAATGTCAGATACTGGGTAACACTTTACAATAAGGGTGCATGAATTATCATTCATTAATTCATTAACTAATGCATGAATCATCATCAGTTAATACTAGTGCTGTCAGTTTAACGCGTTATTAACGGCGTTAACGCAAACCCAAATTAACGGCGTCAATTATTTTATCGCGCGATTAACGCTCTTTTTGGCCTAGCAAACTTTGTAGTTTTTTTCACATGCTGTTGCAACAACTACCGACGTTAGAAAAACTACAACACCACACCGGATCTAGCTAGACCGGAAACAAAACAACAGGCACGCCAAACACTCGTTTGGCTTGCGAGCTGGCTAAAGAGTAGTAGCAGAGCCCGTTTACGGATATTAGACATTCTCTGGTAGTAGGCTAACGTTACGTTTTGAGTGGATGACGAGCGCGAGATGCCGAAATGGATGCCAATAAGATTCTGAATGGAAAGTTTGCTTTTAAAAAGTTGCCAAATGGTTCTATTGACAAGACCAGTGATCTGTGTGTTTTGTCGTTGTAAACTGAGCTATCATCGCATCACGTCCAGTCTGAAATACCACTTGATGGCCAAGCACACAGCTGATGCGAATTCTCTGCCCCCTCGTCAAAGCCAGGCGATTGCAATGTTGTTTTCAATAAAAAAAATTTTTGCACAAAGCAATCCGAACCACTTTTCTATGTTGATAAGAGCATTAAAATTTGAAAAAAGATTGGGACAAAAAGAAATCAGGGACATTTAGAATAGATAAAAATGTAAATGTAATAATTGTGATTAATCGTGAGTTAACTATGACATTAATGCGATTAATCGCGATTAAATATTTTAATCGTTTGACAGCACTAGTTAATACATAACTCAGAAAGTACTTAATGATGCACTGATCATGAACACATCATTTGGTAATAGGGAGTCACATATAATTTACTATTAATTAAATCTGGAATCATTTATCAATTCCTATTGACATTAACACATTAACTGATAGGTGAGTTAACTACTTTAGTTAATCGTGCAAACTATGTCTGTTAGTTAACTGTGTGAACCAAAAGTTAACAGGGTAATTCCTGTGTTAATTACTACAATGGCGGTATCCATGGATTGAGACGGTAATTAATCATTTGTTAATAGTAATGTGCCACCTCAAGTAAAGTCATAACATGAGTTACATTCACTAATCATTAACTAATTATTCACTCAACAAATACTTACTGTTTTTTCAGAGAGACAACTTTTAAATAAACTCTATTATGAGTCGGAATCCTGCATTACAGTCAAAATAACTTTTTGACGAATGGATGACTACCATGCCGTTTGCAAAACGTTTTATTTCATTCGAACAACACATGCAAGGCAACCTTTCTAAGAAGAAGTCCACTCGAAGTATCGATAAGATATAGTGAATGTAACTCATGTTATGACTTCACTTGAGGAGGCACATTACTATTAACTAATGATGTACTGAAGTACCGTCTCAATCCATGGATACCGCCATTGTTGTAACACATGAATTACCCTGTTAACTCAGGGTTTTGGTTCACACAGTTAACTAACAGTCATAGTTTGCACGATTAACTAAAGTAGTTAACTCACCTATCAGTTAATGTGTAAATGTCAATAGGAATTCATACATGATTCCAGTTTTAATTAATAGTAAATCATATGTGACTCCCTATTACCAAATGATGTGTTCATGATCAGTGCATCATTGAGTACTTTCTGAGTTATGTATAAACTGATGATGATTCATGCATTAGTTAATGCATTAATGAATGATAATTCATGCACCCTTATTGTAAAGTGTTACCAGATACTGTGTTTTTCTAGAAAACGTAACACTAGACATAACTCAAATTTGACATTTATTAACAAAATATATTGGTAACACTTTAGATGAGCTCACCAAAATCATAATTTCTTAACCAATTTGTTACCTATTAGTTAACGGTTTGTTCACCATTTTTTATTTATTGTTTATACAAAATGTATCATTTGTAAAGCATTTGTTCACACAGTTAGGGTTAGGGTTCGTGTTTAGGGCTAGGGTTTAGGGTTTAAGTTTTAGTTAGGGTTTAGCTTTACTAATGCTTTGCTAATGATACATTTTGTATGAACAACAAATAACTAATGGTGAACAAACCGTTTACTAATAAGTAACAAATTGGTTAATAAATTATGAATTTGGTGAGCTAATCTAAAGTGTTACCAATATATTTATTAATCTCAGTAGTAATTTTGATATTTTTCTAAGGATAGCAGCAGGGCCAGATTGTGGTTCTTTGAGGTCCCTGGGCACATGGCTCTTTTGACATGTGTCAAAAGACATGTGCCTGTGATAAACACAAAGATAAGAGATTTTTGGAGCTTGTTCTATGACATGGGGGCCGTCACGATCTGAGGGGTCTGAGCAGATACTTAACTTGGCAAGCATCCAGTAATACAATTCCAACAATACAAATGAAATAAAAATATCCTTACAATGTATTATGTTTACAAATGATGTGTGTGATTTAAATAATAGATGAATTACCACACACCTTTGATATCCTCACAGAACACAGTGGATAAGCTTATCAAGAAGACCAATCTGGCTCTGTTAATTGGAACTAACAGTTGGAGGGAGCAGTTTGTGGAAGCCATCACTGTCAGTTCTGGTAAGTCAACCCACATTCACCAATACAGGTTGCCACACTCACTAATACTTACTCCAGCCTGGAAAACCTAATAAACCAAAGTGTTCATTTGGTTTGGTGATTAAGAGTTTTATTGGCAGCCTACACCAGGCTCTCTTAAGAAATCATGTTTTAAAATGGATGTAATCTATGGTAATCAGGAATGTGTTTGTAGTTAAAAGTCTGTTTCAGTTTAGTTTATACCTGACTCCATATCCTGGATGACCATACATGTAAAGCCATAAAGTGTATGTTTATTAAACTAAATTATTAATCTAGTTTGAAGAAATCAGAAATGTTACTAACATATACTGTACAAACCGCACAATATTGTGGTTAAATGAACACTGTTGCTTATGTTAGCATGAAGATAGCTGCTGGAATCATTAATAAGAATGCTTCCTACTGTTAACTGGAACAGAGCAAAGGCAACCTCCGAAGCCAAATCCTGAAACAATGCGATCTGATTTTTCAGAAGAAAAGACCCCCAAGTGTGTCTGGTTGAAATCAATGCTTATTGTTTCTGAAACTGCTGTTGAGGAAGATTGTATGCATGAGAGTCTAACATAGATGACTAGCCGGCAATAGCAAATTTACACCTGATTGTACACTCTTCAATTTACAGATGTTTTTAAACATCTAGGCTTTCAGAGTACCGCAGATTACTAGTAAGATTAATTTTTACTGTTGGAGTTACAGTTCTATTTTATTGATGGATAAGTGCCTTGCTGCAACATACATGCAAACAACTCAAGAAATCTAAAGTAATTACCTAAGAGTCACTCATGTTGTTCCTATCCAGCTCATGTCCTGGAACATCATGTTTGACTACAAACAAACAAACGTCACATACACAGTCTCTCAGTTCCTGAGTGGAACTGACAGAGCTTGTTAGCGAAGGAAGAGCATAGGGGAACAAGCATGGCATCCAAACCCAGGCTGAAATTCCACAGAGGCCTGTAATGTGATCATTAAAGCCGATGTGGCAAATTAACCACCGGAGAGTCTAGCCTAGGTTCTAGTCCAGACAGACTCCCTTCTGCATCATGCAGACACATACACACAAGCACACTCACACACATTCACTCAGACACAAGCATACAGTACACACATAGACAGTCACACACTGTCACTCATTTATCCACCCACATCGATACGTACAAGACTCCCTCATTATTCATTTTTAGTTTTTCACACACACACACACTGCAAACATACATAATATGTTTGTGTATTTATAAATGCTGGGAACTGTGGTTTCTAATGGTCAATCACTACCAAGAAAAGCAAATGTGATTTGCTATGAAGCATCGTCAAAATTATCACAGCTGGACCTGTTTTCTCTCCCCCCTACTCAGAAATACACAGACTCCCACACACAGAACTGTAAATACACACAAAGTTATGTGTTCTACACAGTTTCACACAAGTCTCTACACAAGTTCACTGACAAAAAAACTGAACACACACACACAGAAACACACAAGAACAAACACAATAATGGACCCTTTCTCACTCAGATCAACGAAACGTTCAAATGGATTATCACTTCGGCATTTTAAGCCGGGGCTGTCAGTGGCTCTTATGAACCCTCTTGTCAATGAAAGGTGACAATGCTCTCTGTTCTGACTTGATATAATGACAGACCTCCCTTTTTGTCTAATGAGTGACTTTATGGCTGAGATGAAGAAGCTGGAAGTGTGACATGTCTGTGATTCTGATGAAAATGGTTTATCCACAGTGCATGTTTGTTTCAAATTAGAAAGATTTTTGGCCCTTATTTCGATTTTTTGTCTCTTCTGTCACTGACACTTTTCTTCCATGCCAGAACATGTCTGGAAAACTATAAAAATCAATAATGACCATGTAGCAATCCTTCAAATATGTATCAGTAAGATAACATTTGTATGCCTGTCTGTGCGTTACTCACAGGAACATTCTACATTCAGTTTCTGTTTTGACCATAAAGTCATGTAGGTTTGAAGACGTGCATTCTATCCATCTGTATACATTCCTCTGTTTCCAGGCGACGACAATGAGGACGAGTGCGGCGAGGAGAAGCTCCCATCGTGTTTTGACTACGTCATGCACTTCCTGACCGTCTTCTGGAAGCTTCTGTTCGCCTTTGTGCCGCCCACTGATTACTGGAACGGCTGGGCCTGCTTTGTGGTGTCCATCAGCGTGATCGGAATACTCACCGCCATCATTGGTGACCTGGCGTCCCATTTTGGCTGCACCGTGGGCTTGAAGGACTCGGTGACAGCTGTGGTGTTTGTGGCTTTGGGGACTTCTGTACCAGGTTGGTCCTTCATGTGCTACTGTAATACTGGGTAGAGGGTTGAACAACCTCATTGGGTAAGGAGGAAAATACATTATACTGAGATTTTCTAACAGCCTTGATAATGTCAGTTTCAGTTTAGTGGAGCTGGCAGCTTCATGTGGTGGAGCTGGCAGGTTTGAAGTAGATATAAGTTAGATGCCTTCTTTTAGACTTGTTAACCCAATATTTAGTTTGAAAAAGAAATTGCCATGTTATGACATAGAATTTAGTTTTAGCAACATAGGTTATTATGAAATTGTAAGAAGGGACAGTATGGAGGACAAGATAAAAACAAGTTTGTGGCATAATTTATCGCTTAACTGTAGTTAAGTGTAACTACTTCGCAGTTCTATGTTACTACAATATTGTTACTTTGTGTATTGCTATGTGGTTATAATATACATGGCTACCAAGAATTGTATTAGGTATTTTCTGCAGTTTAATCAGAGATGCAATAGATGGCAACTGAATTACCTATGTCCAAAGCATGCTACTTTATAACTATATCTAAGCAATATCAGATTTTGGAAAAGGTCATCCCAACATTCCCCATTTTCTTTGTCCTCTATTCTTCTGTTTCTCTCTCTATCCATCCACTCGTCTCCCCTCTAGACACATTTGCCAGCAAGGTGTCAGCCACCCAGGACCAGTATGCCGATGCTTCCATAGGCAACGTGACGGGTAGCAACGCCGTCAACGTCTTCCTGGGCATTGGTGTTGCGTGGTCCATCGCCGCTATCTACCACGCATCCAAGGGCCAGACCTTCAGGGTGAACCCTGGCACTCTGGCATTCTCCGTCACCCTCTTTACCATCTTCGCTTTTGTGTGCGTGGGCGTGCTCATGTACCGGCGCCGGCCTGAGATTGGTGGCGAGCTAGGCGGGCCTCGTATCCCCAAGATATTGACCACAATGCTCTTTTTCAGTCTGTGGCTCTTGTATATTGTTTTATCCTCGTTGGAGGCTTACTGCCACATCAAGGGTTTCTAGAACCTACCCAGTTGGCTTGGGGGAAAAAATCCACTTTGACTTGGAAATGCCTCATCCAAGGTATCTTCAATGCCGACTACTACCATCAGAAAGGTTTAAGCCATTCAGTACAACATAGTGTTCTCTGGACCAGTGACAACCACCTTGCCCACATCCATGGGATCAATCCCTTCATTTGGATCTGTGTTCATCCCTTTATTTAAGCAATCATCGGTCTCTGAGTTGTGTTTGATTACATTCACCATGGTTACAAACTTTCATGAAGCATCGACTATAAATATAATCCCTTTAATCCAAGTTTTCTAAAGCAGAGAGGTCACACACTGTACAACGACTTTGTAAATGTTGACCATAACTATGTGGAATCTGATGCTATTGATGTACGCCTCCGTATTGTTAACCTCTTCATGGCTCACATCTCAGGGCTCTGAGTTGTTCAGAACATCCAAGCCTTTTATTCGTCCAGCTAAAGCACCCCAGCTTAAATCATTTTCTTCTCGTCCACTACAACTATTTATGGCTCATCAGAGACCTGTCCATACTCCATTTCCATTTAAGTTTTTGAGCGTACAATAATATCCAATACAATTTGGTAGATTTCCTAATCTAGTAAGAGTAAATTAACCAATTTCGCATCATGTAGCGCTTTCTACAAGAACAAGAACATCAGAGGTAACAGTTCTATGACACACATTATTTGCATGTAATACATGAAGTGAGGAATACGTGTTGGGCAAAGGGTTTAGTCCAGGGAATATGGACCCAGGTTAGGATAAGGGATGTAGTGCTACATACTTGAAGCTTGGACTGGGACCGATGCAACAGTACTGACCAATGGACAGTATTTTTAACGTGCAAGGTCACACCTTAATAAGGGAATGCAAAATAGGGGAAAAAATACTCCCCTGCATATCCAGATGCTTATGTGTATTTGTCCTTTAGCTACTTAGTTGTGCCAAAACTGTAAACAGCTCTTTTTATTTATGACTCAGCTGTGAATTAGACTGTAGGCTGTATATTCAAAATGTAATTTTGTTCAAAAAGGGAAAAAAAAGTGTGTTTGGAGAACTTCAAAGTGAGCCTTAAAACGGCTTCGGACGGTTTCGAAGATTACTATGGAAAATGAGGAAAAACAAGAAGGGAAAAAATAAAAATAGATTATGTGATTTTTTCTGATATTTTTGGGGGCTGGTTCGAATGAAAAAGGAAGTATTTTGGGTGATTAATGTTTAGTTCCTGATGTAAACTTTTAGGAAATTATTCATTTTATGACAACAGTAGATGATAATGTTGCAGTGATGGCTGTAAATTAAATGTTAGTGACATGCTAATACATTATTCTGTGTCCTTTTGTAATGTAAGTTAATTAGCAACATGTCACTAGTGTGTCAACATTTTCCCAATTAGCAACAACATATTACATAATAGTTTAGTTAAAAGCCAACTAGACATGACTGCTTTTCCTGTTTTTGTTAGATGTGTAAAAAAGGTTAGAATGAAACCAAACTGATTACCACTTTACATGTCACACAAATATTTTTTGTGTTTTGTGATGTTTTTTGAAGGTTTTAAAAATGGTAAATTCAGCCTCATATTATGTCTGCTAGTAGACCTCTTACTTTCTTGATGGAGGTAGAAACAAACACGTTCTACCAATCCCTTCAAAAGTGGGATGTACCAGGCAGAATTTAACAGCAGACAAAATAGACAAATTCAATTTATTGAAAAGTCAAATCGCTGTCAACTTTGTTTTGAGGTTGGGGTTTGCAGCAATTCTCACCTGTTGAACTCTGTTGACAAGCACAGTGTGCTTGTCTTGTCTGTTGCTCTTTTTGTCCATTTTCTGAAACTGAAGTAGCAATGTGTCATATATTATTTGTGCATGGAGGAAAAGATACTTGTATATAATACAACTGGTCTGAAGTGCTGTGCCATTGTTGTTTGTGACCTGTAAAGATTAGTTGAACTCCAGTGCTAACCCCAATCACTACTGTTTTGGGAACGTGATTAACAGACTTAGCACTTTTAAGTTTTAAAAATTCCCCCAAGTCGAGTCATGGGGAAGGACATTTTACATAAACTTTCAGATCAGACTTTATATTGAGTGGTTGGTTAATTTAAACTTTTTCTCTTTTTCCCTTGAAAAAAACAAAATCTGGATTTTTGGGGGAATAGACACAGTGTAAAAGGAACATGTCATATTTGCATGATTTGGTATCTTGGATGTGTAGAAATGCCAACTTGAGGAGAAACATAACAACTTGTCTATTTGTCTATTGTACCAACATGATTCTGTAGACCTGAATGTTAGACAATGTGATTTCCAGTTAGCCAACAAAAACAGCAAATGTTGCCTTGCCTTCAGTGGGTCACTTGTTTGAAGAGATTCAACTTACATCTTTCAACTGTCATCTTTTGTTTACAGCCGTTTTTTTCTTTTTTGTTGTTGTCATGTTTCGTTTTCAAGGTTGGTTTTCATTCAGGTGTTTTGTTCCCCCAGACTGGAGCCCTATGTTGAAATTATATGTGTCCCTGGTCCTTATTGAGACCCTTTAGTTTTCATGCTACTCTTTGTAAATTGAATTTAATCAAACGTGCACTGCAAAAAAATTACGTTTAATGTATTATGGCGGTACTACAAAAAGCATGTTACTGTGATAAAATCTACTTCTAAATTATCCAGGGAGAGTGATGTTATGTGATTTATGTTTGATTGTATTTAGACTTGTTATATTTATTTTTCACATCGTGCACAAAATGTTTATGATAAGAAAAACCGGAGTTCTGAAAACATCACAATGTCTCTGTCTTTCTTTTGTCATTGCTTTTCATGAGTGAAGTCACACCTAATGCCACACTGTTTTGATGTATTCAGTCTTCAGTTTGTCACTCACAAGTTGTATGTTTGTATGTACTGTGCTTGCAAATTTAGGCAGTGCAAACAATGTGTTACCCTCAGAAAGACAAATGTCTATCTTGATTTGACAAGATTTTAGTTTTAATGAATTTGCTGTAGAAATATATTTGAATGTCTTGATTTTTCTTGAGCACCCAAAAATAGAAAGGAGGCCCATAAATTGAGATGATCAGACTTGGCTCTGACTTGGCTCTGTCACTGAAAATAAAGTTTTTTTGAAACCTCCAAACAAGTGTCAGTGTATAAGTGTCAGTATGAGTGGTGTTTGTTAGGTAAAGATACTGTGTGCCTTGTCAGCCGTGTAGATGAACAGTATGTTGGCTCCACCCTCTGGCAGATATTTAGTTTATTCTCAAAAAGGATGTTCAAACCATACCCAAATATATGCTTGAATTATGAAAGACAAAACTTATATGGATTGAATTTAATATATTTTTTATTGGATCACTTCTTCCCCTTCGCAGTGCACCTCGACTATTAAGAAAGAAATTCATGTTAAAATATTTATTTTCTGATTATAAGAAAACTAAGTAGTGAAACAGAAAGAAACATAAGAAACATTACATTTCTGCTGCTGAAATTTTGTGTAAGGTTAAACCCTGGTCCTAAGGCTGTTTTTCTCTATCCCTGCTTGTCTGTCTTCCACCAATAAGTCCCACAAAGAAACAATGTGGTCAGGCTCCTGGAGAACATTCTGGAAGCTCATCCTTGGGATCTCCTTATGCTTGGATGAGTGGTACCTCCCCAAGTTGCTCCACATGCTGGAAGATTGGCACTGCCTGGGGGGTGAAGAGGGCACTATTTGCCAGGGAAAGTATGGCCAGAATGTTTCAGCTGGGTAGGCTGCCATCTCAGTGAAGGAGATCCAGGGTCTCTTGGGGTGACAGGCCCCAGACCTCCAAGACCCAGCAGAACTTAGCATCGATTCATCCCTAAAGCTGTCAACAGATAAACTGGACATTGACATGCTCAAGTTATAATGTCCAATGAGGCTGTTGGTTGATCCATCACCAGAAAATCCTGTACTTGACTTCACTTCTTTTTGCTGTGTTACATACCCTCTTTTGTTGTAGTCTTTTCCATAGACAGGTGTTGAACTGACTGTTCTCCTTATTTGATTGTAACTGTGGGAATCCGTCATGTTAGCAGAGCAAGTGTAACGCTTCATGATTAGGTTTGAAAAATGTTCCCTTGTTCCTGGTAAATAATAATTTAGAAGTAGCACCTTGGAAACGACAAAATGTTCTTTATGGCATCACTAAAACTCTATGACATAATTGTTGCTGGATGATGAAATGCAACTGTTCTGAATCAGATTTAATTCAATGCAATGCTCTGACTTCATAAATAATAGCAGCAATCTATCTTTTGTAAATGTACGATTGTTGGATCTTTATATGTTGATATTACAAATACTATAAATATACACACTCAAGATACTGAATAAATGAACAGTCAAAATAATGCATTATTATTATGATGTTATTTTCTAAACAGTGATCTGGTAATATGGTGCAGATGGTCTTGTTTTTTCACTAGAGGACAGCGTGAAAGCCTTATTAAGGACAAAAATGCTTTTGCCTTTAGCTGGTACAAAAAGGTGCTGGGTTCTAATATTTCAAATGGAAACCAACAGTTTACAGTTGAATTCATAACACTGATCACATTCTGTGGACGGTTCAATAAATGTGTTGCATTTGCTGGCCAACAGGTGGCACTCAGTTCACAACTGCAAATTGTGATTCCAAACACATCAACTTAATAGAAAATAATTAAAGCGGTCATTTTATTAACACAAAGAGGGATTGAGAGACATTTTCAGTCAAACCAATCAGTTGGAACTAAGTTACAGAGCATGAGCTGCAATTCCACACAAAACTATCCATCTTCATCCCTAATAACCTCTAACATATCTGCACGAAGGGAGAGGAGAGCACTTGTTCTAGCACATGTAGAGATCAATAAATGAGAAAACAACATTCCACTGAATTCATGTAGTTGAGTGGTAAATATTTAAGTCCTCAAACTGTAAGTGGAAGGGTCACATTCAGGGCAGCTGTGATGTTTTTTCTGCTGTGTATTTTAGCACATTCTGATGTTTCTGGCTTGGGTGAACAAACAATGCACTTTGCACACTTATTACAGCTGAATGCTTTCTTGGTGTGTCTTTACTCAACAACTTAATGAACTTAAGACCTCACTTACTGAATAAAAACAGTAGGTTATCAGTCTAGAGGAAAAAAATAAATAATCCATTTTAATTATTTAGCTTTTTTTAAAACACCATTCACATATACAGTGCCTCCGGAAAGTATTCATAGCATTTCACTTTTTCAACATGTTGATATGTTTCAGCGCTTTCCAAAATGGATCACATTTTTTATTTTCCTCAGAATTCTACACACTATGCCCCATTATGATGTTATGTTATCTATATGCAATGCAATATATGCACATGCAATGGCTGTAATTGCTGCCAAAGGTGCTTCAACAAAGTATTGAGCAAAGGCTGTGAATACTTATGTACATGTTATATTTTTCAAATATTAAACAAACTTATTTTGTCATTATGGGGTGTTGTGTGTAGAATCTTGAGGATAAAAATGAATTGAATCAATCAGGGAATAAGGCTGTAACATGACAAAATGTGGAAAAAGTACTAAAGTAATAATACAAATTTCCAGATGCACTTTAGATCAGAATAGCTTGTCAACATTGTGTCAAAAGAAAAACATTCCACTGTCAGGAAAAGGACAGGATGATAGAATGAGGAATGAGGAATCAGCCCAGAACTCCACACGAGGATTTTGTCAAGGATCTCAAGGCAGCTAGGACCAAGAAAACAATTGGTAACACACTACTCCGTGAAGGACTGAAATCCTCCAGCGCCTGCAAGGTCCCCCTGCTCAAGATAGCACATGTACAGACACGTCTGAAGTTTGCCGATGAACATCTGAATGATTCAGACGAATACTAGATGAAAGTGTTGTGGTCAGATGAGACCAAAATCAAGCTCTTTGGCATCAACTCAACATGCCGTGTTTGGAAAAGGAGGAACGCTGCCTATGACCCCAAAAACACTATCCTCACCGTCAAACATTGAGGTGGAAACATTATGCTTTGAGGGTGTTTTTCTGCTAAGGGGACAGGACAACTTCACCGCATCAAAGGGACGACGGACGGGGCCATGTACCATCAAATCTCCTTCAACCAGGGCATTGGAAATGGGTCGTGGATGGGTATTCCAGCATGACAATAACCCAAAACACATGGCCAAGGCAACAAAGGAGTGGTTCAAGAAGAAGCACATTAAGGTCCTGGATTCTATTGTCTCTGTTCAAATAAACCTACCATTAAAATTATAGACTGATAATTTCTTTGTCAGAGGGCAAACGTACAAAATCAGCAGGGGATCAACAACAAAAATATCCCTCACTGTAGATCTCTGCAATGTAACAGACTTAATATTTCAGATTAGATCTGTTGAATGTAATTGATAATTCAGTTGACTTGATATTTGCATGCAATGTAACTTGACTATTCAAAACAAAGTACAGGACAAGGTTCAACATTGACACAGGTTGTCGATTGTTTTTTAATTCACAATTCAATATTACGTAGGATGACAATACTTAATAATTCAGAGGGGTTTGCCCCACATGGTGCCCGGATTGCAACCCAGCATACAGAGTGTCAGCCAGGTTTCACCTAAAGAGTGACACCTCTTACAGTGTGGGTGGTATCAGAGACCATCAAGTTTGCACCGTTGCCACAGTCACACGTTCCTCTCGTGCAATACGGAGCATTGGCACAACGTGAACCAATCAGGACCTCCCGTGCCCTCTTCATTCACTGCGTGTGCCAGGAAAAAGTGTTTGGATCGTCCATAAATGTCTATCACACATTCCAGAGTGTTAAGTTTCCTTGGCCTTTTCTCCAGTGTATTCCTATGATTTCATTCCCGTTCCAGTGATGTATAACCATACTCTTTATTTGGGAAAAAAACTTTTGAATGCATGATTAACATCCCTCTGCACATTCATAATGTGGATATTTTTGGGTTCACTTTTAAACCAAGATCTGATTATGTTCATAAGCAAATAGTAAAACATCAACAACTATGTGTTCTAAATCGGTAACAGTTCCAGGTGCCCATAGAAATGGCCCACTGTATTTGAGAGCCAAAGGCAGAAATAACTGTCCTCCAATACTGTAGTAATGCACGTGATAAAAACATCATCAATGTAACAGTCGCACACACATTTGTATAGTCAAGATTGCAGTTTGATCATACACCCCATGATCAGGCAACTGATTCAATTTTCCCCAAAGGTGAATTTGTGTTCCTATGCAATGCAAAGTCTTACAAAACAGCCTATATCAATTCATATGTTTTAATAATTTCAAATAAGTGGTTAGATATGTTGTGGATACAAATATGTATGTATCTGACACCTGTGGTTATCCTGCATCTTTTTTTGTTGTGCCAATGTAGTGTGTGCTTGGGTAGTGTGTGTGTCTGTGTATGTGTGCATGTGTCTGTATAAAAGAGTGAGACAGTGTGTGTGTGTGTGTCTGAGCAAATACAGACTTACAACAAACAAACAACAAGTCATTACACCGTCACTTTGCATAACACCTCAAGAAGTGAATGGAGAGTGAACCAAAACTCAACCCATGATAAAAACTCAATTCCCCATCTCTCAACTGCGATACATTATGTGTCCATTAGGCGTCTGAGTGCATCAAAAAAAGTAAGCAACCGTTTGTTCGTGTTGTAACTAACAATGCACATAGTTCCTCCTCCAGGACCATAGCGGGAGCTCACACAGAGGACTCACGGGCGGTTTTGGAGCGCAGGGCCTTGGCTCTGCTGAGAAAGGGATAGGTGGTGCAGATGCAGCCCGATGCCACAGTGAGGCCCAGACTAGCCCAGGCACAGAAGATAGACCATCCGTAGCCGTGGTCCACATCCCCGGGAAGGCCATAGATGAAAGGCGGGTTCCTGGAGAGGTCGTAGGAGACGCTGGCCGCATAGGTACACAGGGAGATGGTGCAAAAGATGCCTAGGGAGAGTAAGTGTTCATGGTTTACTGTTGTTGTCGTTTGTAAAGTTTACGAAACGTGCTAGGAAACTCCTATAAAAAAGTTTAGATATTAGAACTCTTTATTGGTCATTATGTGGTACATACACACTCTTGCAGAGGGTGACGACACCAATACACACACGCACTAGTGCTCCACTGTCCACCAATTGTCTTTTATCAGGAGATGTTAACTGCAGGTGGTTGGTAAAAATGTATTATGTATGTTAACAATTTGAACATGACAAATTAATTTGAACGAAAATTCATCATGAAATGAGTAGATATTGAAAAGACTGAAAGGAAAATCTGTATTGTGTGAAGACTGACAAATGAGAATGTGTATTTCTTCAAGACCTTCTGCACGTTCATCTAGGAAAGATGAATGCACAGGAGTGAAGAAAAGGGAGACTAAAAGCACAAAGGAGGCCTGAAACACAAGTCAATAACTGCCAAACAAAGGTCAAGAAAAGATAAAGAAAATAGACATAGAACCACATAAACTCGCAAGTTTACTCTCACCCACTCAAACGCCTACAGTCACTAACTCTCTATTTCCCCCCCCACACACACACATACACACACACACACACACAAAGGCTGGTGGTAGGCAGTTGGCAGGAACGTACCTGCCATAAGAAAGAGCAGGCCAGAGACATGCTGGGTGAGGCTCTCCTCCCAGAAGAATCCCACTGTGGCCACGATGCTTCCACACAGCAACACGGCCGCTGCCATTCCCAGGAACCCTGCCGTGATCCGCCGCAGATCTGACAGAGGGATCCACAATGAGCTCACAAACACATACACAAACACACAACAAAATGCACACCAATCCCCACGTGTGCATTCCCACACCCTCGTGGACACACATGCAAAAACACCCACGCATATGTATTCACACGACCGCATGGACATGCTCAGACAGCCCCACAGGCATGCCCGCGCTTATGGTAGAACACCCGTGTACACGAAAAATGCATGTTCACAAACAAATACACATATCTGAGGACAGGAAATACACACAGCGTTCCCATGACAACCACCCGGTGGTAACCTGCCTGTGTTGCTCTCAGACAATCACTCAACAGGAATAACAAATGTTTGCAACGTGCTGAGGGTGTTGTGGTATGTACTCTGGGAGGCTTGTGTGCTTATCATGTTTTAGGCCTTGGTTGTGTCATTGAAGACTAATATAGGTAAACTAACATTATTAAAATGTGTTTTCAAATGCGATTGCCTTTCTGATCTTCTTTGCAGGTGAACATGTATGTACAGTGCAGCTGACGTACAGAATGTGTTATACCTATATGATGATGGTGAATGGATTTCCCTTATATAGCACATTTTGTACCTTATCAGTAGTCATTCAACCACTCGCACACACACAAGGTGCTGGCCTGTTGATTGGGAGCATTTTCGGGTTCAGTGTCTTGCTCAAGGACCCTTCGACACATGGACAGGTGGAGACGCGGATCCAACCGCCAAACTTGTGATTAGTGAATAACCCGTTGAGTCACAGTACTAAGAGCTTTCCTAATGCATATTTAGCACAACAGCAGTCATCTAAAGATTTTTGCTCAAAAGGGTACAGCAAATCTTATTAATGTGAGGTATTGTTTATATGTAAATATCAACCATATTTGGGATATAGAGGTTGAAATACATTAACAATAGTTCAAACTTCAGCAGTTGACAACTGAGAAAACACTAATATAACTCTTGAAATCGCAACAAACACTATTCTGACTTTGATAATGCTCCATCCCTGACTCCCTCGTGCACCAATAAGGGACTCCAGAGAGTTGATGAGTTTCTTTTTCTGTGAGACGCCATTGACTTTCTACCAGAAAACAATTCTTGGGCTTGTGTTGTAAGCCACGCTTCAAGGGTCAGACCCTGAAGTGGGAATGCCGGTGTGGAAAGGTTAGCTTTACATATTCATTGGACTGTGGGAAAGTAAAACCTTATTGTGAATCATGTAAGTCACTGTGCTTGTCAGAAGGCTCCATGATATGAATTTAAATGAAGGTGGGCTTGGTTGGTTTGAGCGTGGACTTTTAAAGTGATTACCTAACGTACACGAGTGCCTCAGGCAGAAACATTGTCCAATTAGGGAAGACTGTATATATCAACACATATTGGTATTCTTTTAAAAGATAAACACCTATAACTCAAAACAACTGAGGAAGATGACAGATGGAAAGATTAGTAAAGTGTATTGTTGTTGGTATGCACCCGTATTTGTTGTTACACTAACAGAGTCTTAAAATAATCCTTATCAATGTCACAAACCCAACCAATCAGCACCCTGGCTGTGTTTGAAGAAAGCCAATCCTGCAATTGTTAATCATGATATAATATTTCTTAAGTTCAAAAAACTAATCCTAGAGCAGATGATAAGAATCAAATTCTTCTTGAAATGTATGAGTTGGTTCATTTTGTATTAGGCTGGGGTCTATTCTCCAAAAGCTGCTGAGACCAGCTTTATCTTGGAGCACCAACCAGAGTAAACATGTTTTCCACAAATTGGCAAAGGAAGAATGCTGACCAAATATGTGTATCACAAACATGACAACAGAGGCCATTCAAACATTTAACTCACAGATGGGGTGGTTCTGGGAAATATTGAGTCAGTGATACTTACGTAAAAGATGCCATTCGTCTTGCTGAATGGTCCTTGTCAGGTTAAGAGGGATGTTTCTGAGCCGTATTGGCTGTGAAAAATGGTACTTGACAGTTGTGCATCGATCTGCGATACCTGTTAAACATCAGTTTAAGGGCAATTTGAGAGAGGTTAAAACAACATGTTTCTCATGTGCCATCTGCAGGTTATTGTTAGGCCTGTCTTAAACTTTATGTTGCCATTTCCAGAGCATCTCACAATAATATAAGGGCAACTGCTTTCTTTGAATGTCTTAACATCTTCTGAAGTATGACATGATAGATAGAATATGACAACTTAATAATGTTTCATACAATAGTTGGATTATTACAATTATTCTATTGTATGTTATGGCACTGAATAAAGAAAGCATCAAATTGAGTGGCACCCCAACATAAATTTTTAATGGATTCCCTTTTCACTTGAATGGTGGCATTTGAGTCCTCTGGTGCTTGCGAAGAGACTAACTTGATACTGTATGCAAAGGGTAAAACGGTGACATTTACTTGGCTTTCAATAAACAGAAACATATTTTTTGTTCTTGACCATCACACAAAGCATATCGTCAAACTACTGCTGGTCTTCTATCTGCATGTTATTCACTTAAACAATAAATGCCACAACAGGCAAAAAAAGGTTTGTGAGAAAAATATTTACCATTGGACTTTTTATTCAATTATGGTGTAGCGTAACAGTCTTTCAACATGTATTTAATGCCAAATGCATTTATCGAATCCATCTCATTGTCTCTGACAAAACATTCTTATTTGCGTGTGAAAATGTCAGGTTTTCATAGTTTGTGATGTGGTGGGTAAAGCGAGGAGTTGCCTGCTGAATCAGCCTTTCATTGAGGTTTCCAGTCTAAGCCAATCCATTATGAACTCTAATCTATATCCCCATGCTGCTGTAAGACAAGTGTAAAAGCAATGTTATAGGCCTCATAGATACCAAAAGAGAATGAGCATGTCTGGACACTTTGACTTTCTCTCTTTTTACTGACTGGCATAAAAATACAACTCAAGTCCCATGTTGGTGGTGGGAATGAACCCCGACAGTGACCTTCTGTCCTTATTTCCGCCTGTTTTCACATCGCTTGCATGTGTTTAAAAGCAGCACTGCAAGACAAGAAACTTAACTCCATCATGTATTTTTATAAACATGTCCTATTTACACGCAAATAACTATAGTATACTGACATGGGTTTATATTATGAAAGTGGTTATCACAAAAAAAAAGTGGCCTGCACTTTAGATTTGTTTCAAAGCAGTCAATATGTTTTTCTTGTTATTGGCATGATCCATCCATCACCAAGGGCCAATTCACAGTCCGATCTTTGAGGTGAACGCGCGGCGCACCTATGTTTGATCTACTACAGGCGAGAGCTGAGCGTCTTTCGCTCACTGTCAGAAGGTTGCGTCGTATATACAGCCACCTCTCCTGCGAGTCTGCATGAGTTATGAGTAGCTATCAGCCTCTAGTCAAAGTCAAGAAAATGCTCTTACTGAAACATTCTTCTGCCACCTAGACAACTCGGTTGCCTGTGCGTAAAAGTGAGCCCGTGAGGTGCTTTTTAATAATTGAGGGAAGCTTGGTGTCAAATTAATCAACGTGGACAGAAACCAAAAGGTGGACGTTGAAGGTCGAAGTAGACTTCTCCACTCCACGTGACACCAGCTGTTTAGAATGCACCATGGCAGGTATTACCTTGCCTTTTAGCCCACGAGTTAATCTTGTCGATATTAATCTTGATGGACTGGTATGTCCGCTCCGGATGCTTCATACTCCTTTAATCCTCTTCGATTTTCGTGTTTCAACCTTGAACACACTTTGCATTGTTTTAATTTAATCGCATCGCCATACATATCTGCGTGATGTGATGTAGGTTAAGATGCATTTTAACACTGGACGACAGAGCTATGATTTGACAGCTTGACATGGGACAGTGCGCGTGGCCTAAAATATCTACATTCAATTGTTTAGTTAAAATGCTCATCATCCGTTTGGAATGCATGTGCTACACGTAGCCTATAGTCTTAACATGTAGTTAACATCTATCTGCTAGGGTTGAGGAAAATTTGTTTTATCATGCATTGCATAATTACAAGCCCTACCGAGCCTATTTTGACGCAATGCACGTAAATAGAATACATAGCAGCATCGCATTTTAACTGGGGTATGTGATATGCAGAGCAGTTCTTGCCCAGTCACGTCCTGTTTTGGTCACGTAAGTAGTGTTTTTGTTTCATACTTTTGAAGACTTCACAGGGAAACTCTCTTACCCTTTGATATGAGTTTGTCAATATCCCGGTCCATGCCTTCGAAGAAACATTTTCTCCAGAGCCCAGAATATGTGGAGAATAACGGACGCCCACATTCCGTCTCCAGAATTCCCATCCCCAGAATTGCCCTCCAGTTCTCAAGCAGTTCCTCTTCTCGACTCCCGACATGGATAGGCTTCATAAGAGCTAAATTCCGTTTGGAGTTTCCGTTATCCACCAGTGGCAGGTGGTAGATTGGCATGTCTCGGTTTTTCTGGTCGTTTGAATCCGATCCATACCGGTCACAGTTTTCTTTATGCCTTCTGGTATCTGTCTCGTACCAGTGGTCAGTGAAGATAGCAGTGACCAATAATAATAATGACAAAACACTCATTGACAAGCTTAACGCCGTTATAAACGATTGTCTTTCCATGTTTCGAACATCAGACCTCGGTACTGTACAAAGAGTGTCTAGTCGGCTTGATGTTTGGACGCTCTTTCCTGCACCTGCTATTCCAGTTAGTAAGCATTTTTATCCATCCTTGGATCCGCAGATATTGCCCGCCGTCGAGAGCGCATCATCAAGTCAGGTTCACAACGCACTGCAAAGGTGCTGAGGTTGAAGAGACAAAAACACAGGTGGAGGGGTATCCGCTGTGCAATGGGTGTGGACTCCCAACCAGGCTGACGGTGTTTACCTGCAAATGCTACGCCACTCTTTCTCTCTCGCCACCACTCTAGTCATCATCTTCACCTCAGTGTAGCGACCCTGAAAGTGTCCTTTTCGCCCGTGTGCCAAAGGGTAAAACGCAGACTCCTCCTATTCAAGATGAACATCACCCGGCGGAAAGACAGCGTGTGAGAGGGTATGTCAAGGCTTCCCATACACTCCATCATGATAGATGGGTGTGCCTTTCGTTGTTTTTCTGCCTGGCAAACTGTTTTAACACATTTGGACCACCAGAAAGATTGAATCCGAAGCGTTTTTGTTTCGGGATTGTCTACTGTTATTGTTCCGAGTCGACTTAAATTTTTTTTTTTTTTGCAGTTCTCATCCCCCATTTGTGAGACCTGTGGAAGGATCTTTTGCTCTCTCTCTCTCTCTCTCTCTCTCTCTCTCTCTCTCTCTCTCTCTCTCTCTCTCTCTCTCTCTCTCTCTCTCTCTCTCTCTCTCTCTCTCTCTCTCTCTCTCTCTCTCTCTCTCTCTCTCTCTCTCTCTCTCTCTCTCTCTCTCTCTCTCTCTCTCTCTCTCCCGCCTCCCCCCTCCCCCTCCCCCCACACACACAGTCCTTCTGCATTATTCATATGTTTATGGTCATTGCAAAAGCAGAAAAGGGTACACATTCACGCTTGTGTATACTCTTTTCCTGACCACTGGTCTAACAGCTCTAGTGTAACAGGCTGAAACTGGGCTGAGTTTGTAACTAAATAATTGCCGCCACGTAGTTAAAATGGACTTGTGGGTGTTTATTACGTTGGTTTGATCTGTGCCTTTGCCAGCTTTAATAATAGCCCATTAAATCAACCGTCTGCATGTGTCTAGAAAAGGCATAGCCTACATAAGAGACAATTACAATAATTACAATGTGACCCACACCATGGTGTGGACTCGTTAAATAAGAAAGATTCAATTAGCACATTGTAAGTTTCAGAGTCGGTTGAATTTGTAGAAATTTATTCTAACATTAAAATTGTGTTGTTTTCCTAAGAAATTTGATTTATTCATAATATAGATTGTGGGCTGTCTGTGTGTGCGTGCAACTTAATGTGTTAATCTTGAAAAGATTGAATGAATTAATTCTAAACCTTAGGCAACATTAAAACAAAAATGAGGATATTGCTCATGACTTACTTTGAAGAGTGTGCTTAGTGGGTCTTGGTTGTTGGATGATACAAACCTTCTTGGTAGGTCAACACTAGCCTGGTCCTAACCAGACCCTCGTTCATTTCATTTGTACAGAGGGTCTGGGATCGCTCCATTGACAAACGTTAACTTCCTTAAAGGTGGGTCCTTATGGAGGACCAAACCTGCCATATATACAAATGAATGAATGAATAAATAAATGTCCACATCCATGCATTTAGACAGAAATAAACGAATATATATATTAATTAATGCACAATTGTCAATCAATAGTTACATATATTTTACATTTATGTATTTATTTATTTTGTATTCATTTATTGATTTATTGATTTATTGATTGATTTATTCATTCATTCATTTATATATTCATTTATTTATTCATTTATTTATTCATTTATTTATTCATTTATTTATTCATTCATTCATTCATTCATTCATTCATTCATTGTTCCCAATATGATAATGAGAGGAGGCCAGTAGGCGTGAAAACTGATGTTCAGACATTGCAATCAATCCAGAGCCATAGATTCAATCTAGCTAACGCCTGGGACACACTGGCTGCGAAGCGCCCTGGAGCGCCACAATATACTACGAATGGCGCGATGCTGTTCACACTAGACGCGCATTTCTCCACGTCACCGAGCCTTTCACCTTCTCTGAGATTTTATTTTCTACATGTAAAGCTGACATGTACATAAACATGGCATAGGCTACAGGCTATTTAGGCAACTTGTTGCTCCAACAATAACCGTCGCAACGGCATCCCATTCCCAACATAACGTGGCAACGTTTGGCTTTTGTTGCCGTAGTCTTTGTAAAATATGTGCTATGGGGCATACAACTCCATTTAGGACTAAGCTACTTTTCATCTTCGATGATTAACTTTGTGTCGTCAATCTTCACAAATTTCTCTTCTGCTTGATTGGGGGCTATATGCCAGATTGTCTATCTCGCTCTTACACACAGGACAAATATGTTGGTTTGACAATCAACAATCAGGATTTTTTATTTTAAAATGTTTACGTTTTTATCGGGGTAAACACATGGTTGGCCGGTCAGCATAGTGAAGTTGGGTGTTAAGTGATAGCCCACAACTAACGAAGTAAAATCTTTATAACATGTTTGTTTATCCAAATATCATATATGGTGAATTAAATCTTTATTTTCAACAAGGTCGGCCAGCCTGTCCATGTAGGCTATGTTGTCCATGACAGCAAGGATGGATGTAAGGCTACATAATCGAATACAAAGCGTGGAAAACGATTAGCCAATGGTGTGTCAAATGCCGCCTACCTATTTTGATTGACACATCTCATTAACATATTGAGAAGAAGAAATACAGGAATGAATGAATGAATAAATGAATGAATAAATGAATGAACACATGAATTGATAAATGAATGAATACATGAATACATAAATAAATGAATAAATAAATGAATACACAAATAAATACATAAATACATGTAAATTATAAGGTAATATTGATTGACAATTGTGCATTAATTAGTACATGTATTCATTTATTTATTTCTAAATGCATGGATGTGGACATTTATTTATTCATTCATTCATTTTTAAATATGGCTGGTTTGGTCCTCCATAGGTCCTCTGTTGAAGTTTAAAATTATTGGATCTGCCCAGAGCCACTCTGATTTGCCATAACCAATCGCAAGCGTTCGCCTTAGCCAACTCAATGCAAGGTCAATAAAATGTATGTTTTACGTTATAGGCATAGACTAGTAGCCTGACGTTGTCATACTCATAATTCTAGTCAGAATATGAGTCTGAGAACTCTCCGTTGCGCTTTGACTACGGGGCGTGTTTCAAACGAGCCTGGAAAACAAATGCCTCTTCGCTCAATTGGATAGACCTACAACCAATCAGAGCAACGTAATATGTTGTTTGTTCAAAACGAATTCAACTTAAGCGCTCTTCTGTGACGTGGGTGATTACGTTGCTGTTGATCATCTGTCCATCATTGTATAAAGCCCGCCCTGGCAATTTCAATGGGACGCCCAGATTCTGGTTTTCTGTAGTTGTTCCCCAATACGAGACCCTCCAGACCCAACTTCCCGACCAAATCTTTTTGTGGGCGGGGAGAAGTTGGGCTGGCAGCCAGGCTAATAGACTAGTCGACCATAACAAATTCCAAGACAGCATGTAATGTTTAGAACATCAAACATATACAGAAACATAGGCTACCTAATAAGTGACCACAAGTGTTTGCACAAGTTGCCTCTTGAGTCTTACAGTTACAGTAGGCCTATTAGCCTACAGCAAGATCAAATGGAAACGGGTAAAAGAGGGACGACATTTTTTACTTGATGGGCATTGCTTTTGTTGGCTTTGGACAAAGAAATGTGAACCAGATCAAAAATTACATATATAACTTGCATAACTCTACCAAACATGTAGCCTAACGATAACTAACAATGTTGTGGTCGTCGCAATTGAAACTCACCTAGGCTAGCCTTGTCACACATAGGCTACCCGATTAAACTGCCATTTGTTTGTAATTCCTGTTGTTGGGTGAACATTGTGCTGCCTCTGTTTGAATATTATTTAGCGGGTGGAATTGCTAAAGTTGCCCTTCGCGATAGTCTATCAGTCGGTGACCCACCCCCCTTTGCCTGCCATTCCTAGCATTCCCCTCTTGGAGAACCCAGCTGGCTACGGCGCATGCGTAGAACGTAGAGGAGGCCATATTAAAGTTACAGTAAAGTCAGCCTTGATTTTTTTCTGACGACGTATGTTTATATTGTTTGTTTCCCGTTGTTTGTTGAGCCAGAGTCCCAACAAACAAAACGGTTGGATAAAGAAACTGGAGTTATAAAAATGAATTCCAGTTTCGACCTTTCAAGGCGAAATCCGCAGGAGGATTTCGAGCTCATACAGAGAATTGGAAGCGGGACCTACGGAGATGTGTACAAGGTAAATCTGAGGCTTTCAACTCGATCCCGTCTGGCTAAACGTCATTATTCTGATATCATACGTCAATATGGAATATAACACGACCTGTGGTCATTGCACTGGTTATTAGGTGGCAGGTTCAGTCTGCCATCGCTGTGAAAGAAGACAATGAACTTGTCAACTGCGGTTGTTGTTCAACTGGAATGGGAAGCTATGTTTACTTGGCACCACAGAATATTTCGGGTAGCTTAAATCAGTTTATCCACAGCGCTGCTAGCTAGCTCGATGCAGCAGATGCAGGGTATTGGTAGGCAAAAGACTAATAAAAAAGGAGATTCAGTACCCCTTCAAGAACGGCATAAATGCCAGACCAGGGAACGGTGATAACTTCAGTTGACCGTTCCAATTGTTTCATTCTGCCTGGTATCACCTGCAATAACTTCCTCCCTAGACCCAAGAAAACGATACAGTCACGCTTAAGAGGCCTCAAACATATGTACAGCCTACCTGATCAAGACTAAGAGTTAAAAAGAATGCTTTAGTTAGAGTAATGCTTCTAAATACTAGATATGCCCCATGGTCTATGCCTGCCTTATATTTTTGGTATCTTGAGCTTGTGTCTTTGCACAGTGACCCTGTGTTTATGAGAAATAATTTATTTGAAACAATGAGCATTGTTTTTAAAATTGAAATGTGCCTACAAGTTGAGTATACTGACAGACCGGACTACAGTAGCTCACCTGAAGGTGATGATGACCGATGCAAATACATAAGGTTGTGCAACCATTAAAGGCCATTTTAGGCAATCATGTCCCTCTGGTTCATGTCATTTTCTTAGACATGCATAAAACCAGACTAACATCCAATTCAAAGTCCTCCTAACTTCAGAGACAAGAAGAGTAATTTGGATCTTGTTGGCTGGATATAACGAAAGTGGATGTACCCACTGCTGATCTTCTTAATTCACATCCCCAGTGTGTCACGTTGTGTTAACATACATTCAAACCAGTCAAAATGCTCACACGCTTTTGAGAATTGACAATGGTTTCCCGAGACCATTGTGGACCAGCTCTCCCTTCCCCTGGCGTCAAGCAAGGCTACTAGCTTTAGCTTAGCCCAAAACTTGTTGAATAATCAATCCTATTTAGATTCTACACTGAGTTACCTGGCCAAATATGGTACCTGGAATCCGAAATCCAAAGATGTTGCAAGTCAGGATTACTGTGCATTACTAAACGCTCAGTAGTATCTCTGTGACATGAAATGGGTTTCCAGGACTTGTCACAGTTTTTAAACAAACAAGTGCATGAGTTAAGTCACATATTATACAGAGTATAATTGATACACAGGCAGGTGAGGATGGTACAAATGAGCCTTGTTCTGTATGGAAAAGGTTCATATTTCACTCAGTCTGTACTCCCTTTGGTTCAGGAAGGACAGCCCTTGTTGCAGTTTGGAGAGAGCTGCATTAATTGAGTAAAATAGAAAATCAGATTGACTTTGATAGAGGAATGCAGATGTAATGTGTCTCATAATGGTCCCATTCATCTTTTTTTTAAATGTTCCCAGCAGTCAATTTTCACCGTTGTTTCAGGCCACCATGCTTTTAACTAAGATAACCTTTGTGCATTGGAGAATGCCACCCTGTCTGGGCATTCCAACAAATATTAGCATTCCAAAACATTCATAGAGATAATCATGCAAGGATTCCAATTTGCTTGGATGATCTGATCTGCTTCTTGGAACGTCATACGGAATTAGCATTTGAAAGAATGCCAGGTAACTTAGGCATGCCTGAAAGGGGATGAGATGACTAATATTGTCTGCTTTTGCCTGCGGTATGTCATTTGATAGCCACACTCTTCACTTTGAGTGAGTAATCAGCATAATAGGTTGTGACACTTGCTGCGATGTACAGTGACTGTTGAAACAAGAAAATAAATAACAAGAAAATAAATAAAATGTTATACCTTTTATAGTTAGCATCAAACTGTGTAATGGTACCATTGTCAGGGTACCTACGGTATGTTTCATAACAATAAACATCATTATTTATTAGCACATGGCTTGTGGCTGTGCCTGAATGTATTAGAAGGGAAGTGTGTTGGACTTAACTTGGGTTGTTTTGATAGTTCTGTGGCTTCTATGTACCCAGCAAGTAGTTTTGTATTGATTTTTTACAATCTGAGAAACAATATTACATAGGGAGGGAGTGTGTTAATGTGGACAGATGGGATAGGAAGAAGGACAAACGGAAGGGGGGGAGAGAGAGGAAATGAGAGAGAGAGAACGAGAGAGTGTAAAAAGGAAGGTGGAGTGAGAAAGGGGATGAGGAAGGCAGAGAGAGGCAGAGTGAAGATGAGGGTAGTAATAGAGAGAAGTGGAGAAAGGAGGAGAGGCAGAGGAACAGGGATGGGGGAAAACAAGGAAGGAGAAGGAGAGAGTGGTGGCGAGGGGTGGAAACCTGGTGTTGCAGCATATTTAAGTTACAGCCCTAGTTCAAGAGGAATGTGCGTCCATCCTCTCTCAGGGCTGCAGTGGGAACTGGAAAAGGGGTTGTGTAATCGGATTCCTCTGTCACTTTTTCTGTCAACCCCATCTCTCTCTCTGATTCCTCTCAGTCAAGGGAAAATGATGCTTTTCTGTACGATGAGGGGAGGGAAGGGGAGTGAGGTGGGACTGGCTGGTTTGAGACTGGGCCCTGTTGACCTAAATTGTCCATTTAAACCATCCGCAAGCATGAGGATGGGTTTCATTTGGTTTAAGATGCTTACTACTTGATCTCAGTAATCCTGCTAAGCCTTATTAGTCCTACTTTCCAACTTTCTCCTCAGTTTGTCTGTCTGTCTGCATGCCTGTCTGTCTGTATGTCTGTCTTTCTGCCTCCTGTATGTCTGTCTGTATTTCAGTTTGTGTTTGTCTCCTGTATGTCTGTCGGTCTTTGTCCCTCTGTTTCCTCTGTCAGTCTGTGTCTGTCTCTCTGTGTTGACTGTCTGCTTGTCTGTCTGTCTCTCTGTATGTTACTGTGTGTGTCTGTTTGTCTGTCTCCTGCCTGTCTCCCTGCCTGCCAGCCTGCCAGTACTAGAGACAGCAATGCAGTTAAAATTCCAGTTCAAGTTTAGAGGCTGGACTGCTGATATTACCACACTGTTAACTATTCAGATCATTCAGTTCTTGGAGAAGGAATCACATTTGTTAGGTCAGTTTTGATCTCTCTCAATCTCCTTCTCTCTCCCCCACCGTCGCTCTAATTTCCTTTGGTTTCCTTACCACAGTTACAGAAACCCTACACTCGTTATGGAATGGACGACAAATCACATTTCTATCCTCTATTCAAGGGGACACAGTCCCTGCTTTTCATTCATCAGTATAAAGCATGTCTTTTACTCAACATCCTTTTGGTCAAAAATAGCGCATGGGGAAATATTAGACGGAACCGTGGTTTTTCGCGACAGTCCCTCATGAATGTCGTCACCCAATCCCTTTACACTCTCAATTTTAAAGTGAATTTGCTGGGGAGAAAAAAATGTACGCGCTCCATTAATTCATAAATTATTTACCAGTGTCCCACAACTGGGCATTGTCCCTTCCTGTAACGGTATCACAGTGCTGAGATTGGAATCTCCCAATACATGCCAGGGCTCACACAAACCCTGATTTTTTAACAACTCAGGTGGATATATTTAGATTAGGACATAGATGTTATTTGAATGTCGTATGGTTTTCAGAAGCATGACATTTGAATTGTCAGGCTGGTTGTACTCAGGGATCCAGGACCATTTTTCAGATTTTGATGTTTGTGTCTTGCTCACAAAATGTATTCGGAAATTGGTGAGCCCTGCTCCACCATGTGGGTGGAATGATTGAATGATTAATTTTGCGGGGTCCTAAAACCATTCAGGTGCCTGTATCTTACCGACAGTGAAAAGAAGTGAGATTGAGATTGTCGAGATTAAGACAACCTAAATCACTGGCTCATCTAGCTCGTCATCACATTGACTACAGCTCTGCAATGTGTCCTTTTGTGGCATTCACTGGATTTTGATGACAGTCTGTTTTAGTGCTAACCCTCCCTGATCTATCAAACATTGAAAACACTTTTTCATGCACCCAAATGTTCCTTCTCTTACAACTCTGGACGTTGACAAGGGGGGGGGGGGTCAGATGGCTGAGTGGTTAGGGAATTGGGCTATTAATCAGAATGTTGCCGGTTTGATTCCCGGCCATGCCGAATGACGTTGTCTCCTTGGGCAAGGCACTTCACCCTACTTGCCTCGGGGGAAATGTCCCTGTACTTGCTGTAAGTCGCTCTGGATAAGATAAGATGACTAAATGTAAATGTAATTACAGCATGGATTAAATGTATTGTCCTAAAGAGGTGGGGACAATATACAGTATGGTGTGATGAACCAGGTATTTAATTGTTAATCACTGTTTCCTATCAACCACCCGTCTTTGTTGCTTTGGAAGATAGGAAGTTTTAAATTTTGTTAGGTAAATGAGAGAATCATGTGTCGGGTCGCAAACAACCTAAACATTAAAGCAATGGAAACCTCTTTTTACATAGATGGCATAACCATGTGCTTGAATGACTAATTGGTTGTTCTTAATGGAATTGTAGTGCTGGAAATAAATTGTGTAAGTAGTCACTTGCGAAGAGGCCATTTGGTAGAAGCAGCAGCATCGCCCGACACCTCCTGTCGACACACCCATAACCTGCTTCGCCAACTCTGTGGCAAACATTGCAGAATCTTCGCAAGCCACACCTGAAGTGGAATGAAAAAATGTAATGCCCAGAGCAAAGACGACTGCATAACGAAAGAGTTTTGAATGTTTTCAGGGGTTTTAAAGCTAATTTATCAGAAAAGTCAGTAGGACTGAGACACTAGGAAACTGGGTGGCTTAAACCTGGTTTAGCTTTCAACAGGTTGGGATGTTTTGAAGCATTGTTATGATGATGTCAATCGGTTGCCGGAAAGATGCACGACAAAATTGTTTTGTGATAGAAGATTCTGTAAGATTTGAGTTTTATGGAATTTCTTACAAGGATAGTGTCTAAAAATAGCCGTGACACAATAGCGTGTAGCCTAATCTGTGAACCTTCTATGACATGATAGTCCTATGGAATTCCAGTGCCAAACCCTGTTTTTGCTCTACAGCTTGTCTTTGCATGAATAATTAGATTTTAAGACTGCTTTCTGCAGAAGCTTCCACTTTGATACTTTGATTTAGGTGTCCTTATTACTTGTAATGCACGCGTCTTCTTCAACAACATTGTTAAGGGTTCAAATGTTTTAGAAGTAGAGTTAAACAAGCCTAACTAAAAACTCCTTCTTTCTTCATACCTTTTCTGCACATTATGCAATTTGTACTTCTCAAGGACCCATAAGGTCCGCCATGATTGATTTTCCTGTACTGTGATAATTTGGGAAAACCTTCAAAATTCCTCTTCTCTTGAACCAAAGGTGAAATTGACTTGAAATTTGGTACAGATATGTATCATTGACGTATTTAAAAACGTTACTTAAGGCAATTGAATCAAGTACAAAATGGCTGAAATGGGTGTATTTATGTAAATGTCCACATTGCCTCAATATGTTTGTGTCACTAAATCAAATGTATTTTTGAAGGATGATTCAAACCTAATAAGCTTTAAGGTGACATGCGTCTGAAGTACCATGCAAAGTTTCACCTTGATATGTCAAAATATGACTGAATTACAGCTGTTTGAACTTGGACCAAATCTGCCAATGCTCGCCATTGGAGAAACAGCTTTTTTTAAATTATCCAGTTATTGAACTTTGTGTATTCCATGCCTGGGAATGGCTCAATTGGCTGAGATGTTGTGGCGTTAAGAAAAGGGTTGTAGGTTCAAAACCAGTCAGAGGCATAGTTTTTTATTCTGACAAAACGGTTTCTAGTCTTCAGATAAATCCTTCGGTTGTAAAACATAGCAATGCGTGTTTATTTGAGCCCATCACAACACTCCAATCATCTGTTTAGCGAGACTATGTAAACCACTGCAAAATAAGTCAGGTTCACCACAGTAGCTAGTTACTTGTAGTCTACGCATGGTAGAGATAACGCTAATGGTTATCTCTAATGAAGTAAATTGAGTGTTCAGGTGGATCCCTTGTCTGTTGCACAAATTCATTTCAGTAACCTAAGCCAGGACACATCCCCACTGATGCTAGGCATGATTTGAAATTCCCTTCCATGACAAGTTATGGCACTCCAAACAACAACTTCCAAACAAAAAAACAATAAGTTATTCTTTACAACAGCAACCCAGTCATCCCATTGTCCCATTTTCAAAGGAAATGTACAAGCAGTTTCAACTTTGGCTGAATCTAACAACCCTTACCACAGGAGAATTCAGCTTGTTGTTGGCCAAACATTAAGTAGTTTTGCTCTATTGTTGTCCAAGTCTCGATCTTCTACAGTGTACATGTTTATAATATTTTGCCATTTTGCGGAGGAACCCGCATCACTGCTTGCAGCTATATTTAACTTTTGTTCTTGCAAAAAAAAGGAAAATTATTTTATCGGCCATTATAAATGCCGATACTGATAGTAATGCCTAATATCGGCCGATAATATCGGCCCACCGATAAATCGGCTGGGCTCTACAACCTTTTTGACGTTGCAACCAACATACCCATCCCCTTTTGATGTAGTGTCTGCGTTGGGCTGTATGTAGTCCTATGTGGTGATCATGTGGTCTCTTAACCCTTTCCTACCGGACCATTCAAATATGAGCATTAAAACGCCCATGGTTCCCGCCTTAATATCTTTGCCGTCCAATCACCGATTTTATTTCTGAAAACTGCCAGATACTCATAACAACTTAACCTCAGAGTACATATCATTGGTTAAGGGGTTACTGGGAGGGGAAAATAAATGTATCGTCAGCAACAGCAGTCATTGTTTTCCGAGGCGGAGCCAGAGCGGAGACCATGGGAGATTGCCTACAGAGTTAGATTTACAGCTTTTCGTTGTTAAAAGTCAAAACCTTTTACTAACGAAGAATTTGTTTGTGGGAGTGACAAGAGTTTTTCAGGAAATAATTATGTGACCGGTTTGGCCGTTTGTGACACAGGCAGTTCTGACGGTAGTAGCACTGTTCAGCCTCGATTTTTGTGAAACTTCGAAAGACAACATTAACTGGCTTATGTACACTTTAAGCTAAATGTACATGCCTTATTTGGTCGATTGTGGAAGAAAGTCAAACGTTTTTTAGTTATTGAGAGGAGTATCCAGCCATAGCGCTAGCTACTTTTGGGTGAGGAGAATTCCGGTTTCCCCCATGTTTCCACTAGTCACTAGAATGGTCATAATCTTTAATCAAAATATGATATTTCTAATCTGTCTTCTTTTCTACATTGCCCACAGATTTGTGGATATTCCACCTACTCAAAGTTTTCCACCATCTTGTAATTAAAGTAGTTAAAAATTAAGTTGTCTGATGATGTATGGTGGATGGAGAAGTTTTAGTAAAAAAATGGCTGCCTGAAATCACCTTGATAAAGTATGATTTGCCTTAAGTAATCATATATTTATTCACATCATAAAAATCCCCTAGTTCTCCTCTAGCCTGGCTGCCAGCCCTGGGAACAACTACATAAAACCAGGATCTGGGCGGACCAATGAAATTGCCAGGGCGGGCTTTATAAGATGATGGACAGATGATCAACAGTAACGTAATCAACAACGTCACGAAAGAGCCCTTGGGTTGAATTTGTTTTCAACAAACAACATACTACGTTGCTCTGATTGGTTGTAGGTCTATCCAATTGACCGTTCCCGAAACTCCTCCCTTGAACGGCCCTCGTCCAATCGTACCTTAGCAACCGCTACTAAGAGAAGAAGGTCCGTCAAGCTTTGACTCGGAAGCAACATGTTTAAACGGTGTGCCTATGGGACGTGTCGATCTGACACTAGATATCCCAAAAGTTTAGAGGGAGGTGTGATCTTTTTTCCATTTACAAAGCCGAAGACTCAAGAGGGAAGGTGCCGGCGGTGGATAAAACAGTGTGGGAGACCCCACTCCCAACTTAATTTAGAGAACATCACCAAACATATAGCATATGTCTGCTCCAAGGTAGCTAGCTAGTATTAAGCTGCTAGCGAACAATATCTAAGATGTTAGTTGAGAGAACATCCCCAAACAGTTATGGTTCATGTAAACTAGTATTATTACCACTCTTAGTGCATAACTAGTGACTCCAACAAATTTGTTAATGTTAAAATCAAAATGTTAATGTTAACGTCTGTAAAGCTGAGCTAGCCAACGAACGCCAGCAAGTTGGCAGGAGCTTTAAAATACTGTATCAATGTTGAATAAAACGTCCCAACAAGCCATTATAAACTTATTTTATTTTAATCTTTGTAGAATTTTGTGAGTGGGCGACCTATTCCTGAGTATCCCAACCCTGTGCTTGCTGTTCAAATGCCTGGCCAGACAAGGCTACTTGAGACCTGTATGCTTTGGCTTCGATTTTTGTTGTTTCCCCTTCGTTGCTAACTTTAATATTTTGAATATATCCTTCCACTGCATATTGCAGTCCCTTCTGCCTGGATCTGGGAGATATCGCAGAGGTATTACTCAAAAAATCCTCACTCACACTGACAGCTGTCACGCTTATCCCCGTACTCACCATGGCTTTTGGGTTGACAGTTCCGGGAATTGTGTCAGACGTAGCAACAATAACTAAGGGGGCGTGGCCTGGGGAACAGTCAATTGAGCGAAGAGGCATTTGTTTTACGAGTTCGGTTGAAACACGCCCCATAGTCACAGCCCAACGGAGAGTTTTCAGACTCATATTCTGACTAGAATTATGAGTATGACAACGTCAGGCTAGTTCTCCTCTTCAATATGTATACAGTTAAGGTGTATGATTTAATATGAAATATCATATTCATAACATATTAATATTAATATGAATATCATAGCATATGGAATGTTGCATATGGAATGTTGTTTCAGGCAGTAAAGGGTTAAGTAGCTGTCATGTTTCTTACATGCATGTGATTTAGTATTTGGGACAGTCTATTTGTGTGGGGGAGATCAACTTGTGCAGGTTAATCCATAAAATGTTTCATCTTTATTTAACTGTGGTTATGATATAAGCAAAAAATAACCAGTAGCTTACTAAATACATGTTAATAATGTTAATATTATTTCTTAAACGTATTTAACCCGTTAATGAGTAGTGTCACATATGTGATTGTTCGAATGTGGTCCCACAGCGTAACATTGCAAATATATGATTCGAACATTCCAATTGAATATTTTCCGATAGACAACAACTGTGCGACAAACGCTTTATTATGGCTTTAAACAGGGCTGGACTGGGACAAAAAATCGGCCCTGGCATTTTTGGCCCAGGCGGCCCACACCCACCGTGACTGGTCAGACACATTCCCTGCAGACCGTTCTTAAATTATGCGTGCATTCTATAATATGAGTTGCCTAGTGTTCTGCGTTCATGTGATAGTTTTGGATCCTTCAAGAAGGGTCTCAAGACTTAGCTGTTGACCTTACACTTAAATAATTAATTAATTCTTAGAGTTATGATTTGTATATTTATGGTATTAAAAAATATATAACCTACATATTGATATTTGATATTGTACTGTTATTATTACTATTTTGCTTAATATTGGCTTAGCAACTTTTAAAAATGTTTCCTGTTAATTTAAATTATTGTAAGATTTATATTTTGTCACTTTGGACAAAAGTGTCTGCTAAATTCAATACAGAAACACACACACAGCCTCCCTCTCTTCCTGAGTCCGTGTTAATTTGCCTACTCCTTACCACGTTGTCAACTACTCTTTCTCCAATCTTTTTCTCACTCGCTCCCATGGCCCTGTCATGGTCACTCCTGCTCCTCGGCTTCCCTGACACTGTCATTATGTTTCTGCCTCTCTGAGCCAGCTACCTGTCCTCCTTCCTCTACAGGTAATGCTGATGTTGAAGCAGCTAAAGCCCCCCTAAACATGTTCGACATGTTTGCACATTGTGTGGCATTCGCCTGTAGATTTTTCATCTTTTTCTCCCTTATGTTTTCCGCGCCTCCCTTGCGCTTTGGTGGTCGTTTCTCCATTTTAGCTATGCTAAACTTGAACGATGCTAAACCAGCATACGCATTAGCCAACAGCTCGTGTCTCAGGGCCTGCAGGGGGCGCTATTATGAATCAGGGGAAGGGGATTCCTGAATTTGATTGGGTCAGGCCAGTGCCAATAAAGAAAATGAACCAATGGGCCGCTGTCAGTTCTCTATAGGCCGGACCAACCAAAACCATTTTTACCAATGGGCTATTGTCAGTTCTTTATGGGCTGGTGTTGTCCCTACTGGTTTCCCGGCTGTGCGATCGAATCCCACTTCATGCAAGCCTGCATGAAGCCTTTTATTTTGTTCCCATTTATTTTGTTGTGAATGGTAATGTAGTGTGCACGTAACCTATACCAGAGAATGTCTAATATAGAGAAACTGCCACTCTCGGGAAACTTCCGGGTTCTGAACTGGTTGAAGTTCCATGTGAGGGCGCTAACGAGCGAGTGCAGAATGAATGGAGGTCTATGGAGCAGTACCCCTCAAAATCCACTTTTCTCAGGATATAATTTTTTGTCTAGTAATTTGAATTCTGAATTTGAAAGGGGAGGCAAAAATAATACACACTGCTGGCTGTTAGATTGTTTTAAAGTCGCCTTTTTGTTCTAAAAAGCTTTTGAAAATGTCATTGATGTCATACATATCGTACGACCAGAGCTACTGCTTTACGGCATGCTCTGGTCACTTTACTTTTTTCTCTCAGGGCATCGACAACACAGCTGACAGGTTAGGCTCTTCCTGTCAATACACATGCTAGAAAGAGTTTTGGTTTGCTAATGTTGTTCCTAATATTCTGATTCCGCTTCGGATGCCATCAAGCGGGAGCTCTGGTCGTAACAGTCCTTCACTAACCAATCACCATTCATTAGCAGAATGCTAGCGTGTTATGGGCAACAACGACTTACCCTGTAAGAAATCAAAAGGACATAAGTACTCGTTCATTTAACTTTCGACCTATAATTAATGTTGAACATGCAAAAACTACAATCAAATCGGAGATTTCTCAACGACAATTAGGCGAAAGAGACAAATTTAGCCGTTTTGCTCCATAGACTCCCATTCAACATGCACTCGCTCACGATCACCCCCAGTGGAACTTTGGTGGAACTGCAGCCTGCAAATTTGGTACAATGGGGCTTAATAGGGAGTGGCAAGGCTCTCCTTAAACAGGCTCTGCCTATACTTTCATATTTGCCACAGCAAGAATGACCCGACTTGAAAATCGCCAGTAGGCCCAATATGTTTGTGAATTTGTGACAAATCTGGTGTTAGAGGCAGACTGATCGGTGAACGCACAGCTGGGAAATCAGTTAGTTTGGAAACCAGTAGGGAGTAGGGACATAACACCGGCCCGACCAAAAACTTAAAAAGCCTATAAATTATATCAGCAATTCGGCCCAAAAATGCATCGTTCTACTGGGCAAATGCCCGGTTGGGGAGCCCAACCATTCTCGTGACGGCAGATGTATACGTCATTTAAACATGGCGCCCAGTTCTTAAGTACATAATTTACACACTAGAGATTTCGATTAATCATAGAATATGGCATACAGTTGTATGTTATATATTTTTTTATATCATTAAATGTATATACTATTATAATATCACTGTGTTTAATTGCAGTTCAGTTTCACTTTAACATATCTTTAGCAATCGACATCTTCTCGAGTGACACTGAACTTTTGAGTAGCCTAATTATCTTGCCGTAACTGTCTTTGCCCTTACCTCGAACCCAGGTCTATGTTTATAGTTACTTCCTAGTAGAGAGTCAAGTCGAAAGTGCGCAAGGGACTCAATTGGTTTAGGCGTTTAAGGCGGTGCTCTCTAATTTGCTTGTGCTACCTGTCGATCAAGCTGAGGTGGCGTTGACAGCTTCGGTTGAAGATGTTTTAAAGCTGAACGCATACTACAAATGACATGCATGGTCTGGTGTATTGTTTGCCTCCTAAAGAGGATGTATTTTGGGTGGGTTATGATCAACTTAAATAAGTTCTCAGCCCAGCCACTTTGCCAAACCTGTGCTGGCAGATTGCTATATCCAGAAAGATTAATTCTCTCAACAAAATGATAATTAGCCACAGACCATGTGTTCGGACAGTATATATTTGAGACATGCTGAAAATCATTTAATTATACCTTGGTTGTTATCAGAACAGAAAACATATATTATTTTTCCATCACTGTGTGTGGGTCAGCACCACGTTAAACAAGCCCTGTGTAACTTGCACCCTGTCTTGTGGATAGGAGTTGCCATCTTTTGCTTAAACCTTTTGACTCCATGAGATTGAACGCTAGCTCAGTTACACTTTCTCGTTTTATTGATGTAGTCTGTCTCTGACAAATAGTTCAACAAAACCCACCAAAATTTTTCTTTTGTGAGAGTTGTGCACAGTGATGTCAGGGCTTCAGACTAACTTATAACCTTGGTTGCACTGGTGCTCCTAACTTTTTTTATTTAGGTGCACCAGCACAAAATGTAGGTGCACCCACATTTTTCCTTGCGTCACCACAATAGCCAATTCCTTCACCACTACTGTAACAGAGCTACCTGCCGTAGTTGGAAAATCAAACTGTTCCCAAACCCCGTGGGGAGGAGGGCCACAACATCATGGCCACCAACAAAACTCAGCAAAAGTTGTTCTTGCTCCGGCTTTAGTTTATAGAAATTCGGCATGTGTTGCCACAACGGACCGAATGGCTTCGCTTGCATCTTTCTCTGCCGCCATTACGGAACTACAACACAAACTAGCGTACAACATCAACGTCACATCGTTCTCAGCCACTCCCTCTGTTCGCTGATTCGCTGGTAGAAAATCAACCAGCAAAATCTGACTTACATACCGAATGGCCAGACCAAGTACAGAAGCAAAATCCAAATTGAGCGGAATTACTTAGGAGGGCAGAGCCAGGCTACTTCAGATGGCCATCACCTATAATTTGGCCTTCTTGCCTTTTGGCCTGGGCTAAACCAGCTTGCCACACTCTCCCTATTATCAAAATCCTAGCTCCATGGGTTAGCTCCATGGCCCAGCTCCATAACTCAGGGGTGGGAAATACATTTTTACAAGGGGCCACATAAGAAACCTGAAATGTGTTGGAGGGCTGCATCAATGATAACTTGAACTTAGTGAAAAAATCTGTAAAATATATATTTTGATTAGCTGCTACTGGTTATCAGAAGAATAAGGATATTCTGTAAATATTTATATAAATATTTTAAATTTTGGTGGTCAAATAGGAAAAGACTATAGAAGTAATAGTAAAAACCAAAACAATCATTACATCAGTGTTTCATTTAATTTGTTGTAGTTAATCTTCACAAACACTGAAACGTTGTTTTGCAGTATGTTAAAGATATGCAATTGATCAACTTTATACAAAAAGCAATACTCTTTTTCAGTTAATTTTGTTCTGTGAGAGAAATCCAGTGGGTTTGAACAATTAAGTGCATCAAAATCTGTCTGAATGTCTGAGGTGAATATGCGAAGGACGGCAGACAGGTGATGATCAAGGTCTGCAGTTTAACTAGCAAACCATCAGCGGCCCGTGCCCTCTGAATCAGTCAAGTTCTTATTACGTCCGCGTTCGTTTTTTTCTTTAGTCCCTTTACTGGTGATTCAAATTATAATCCTTCAACACAACAAACTGTTCTCCACAAACTAAAAACACAGCTTTGACCTCAGTAAACATATAATTAGAAGTCCATGTCTTGTTAAAAACTCTACATTCTGAATCAACCTTTTGGTTTTCATTTTCGAGGGCTAACCAACAACTAACTCTTTTGTCGGTGAAGTTGTGCAAGCGCACATAAATTATCTGATCACTGTAGTCTTTCAGCACTAGCTACATATTTACTACCGCTCAACATGTTTATTTATTTTAAATTTTTGATTTACCTCACGCGGGCCGGATTGTGACAGCCCGTAGGCCGGTTGTGGCCCGCGGACCGTATAATGCCCTGGTCTGCCGTAACTCACTACCGATTCTCTGGTCCTGGTAATTCAATCGCACAGCACGGAGCAGTGTAGGCCTACAGGAATATCTGGACTATAGCCAATAGCCATCAGAGGCAAAGACCGGCCCCATCTCTGTCTCTGTTTGGTTTAGACCAAGATATGATCCAACCATGAGTGTGAGGAGAACAAACGCTTCGTTCGTGGAGAGGCAGCGGGTGCGAGGAGGTTAGGTGCACTGGTGCGACCTAGGAACATTTTTAGTTGCACCCGTACAAATTTTGGTCGCATATGCAACAAAATTGGTCGCACTCTAGAGCCCTGGATGTCATAATGTATTTCAAGAGGGCTTAAACAACTCCTCGCCAAATAGTTCCTTTTCAGACTTTGACTCGACCCCAGGCTCCTCTCTTACCCTCACACAGAGGTGTCAACTCAAGGTGTGAGAAGCTTAAAAGTCTTGAAAGGTTTTTCTCACTTCGGTCTACTGACAGCTCAACCATCCTTATCCGGAGGCTTCCGTTGGAAGTTCAGCTAGTTGAAGTGTCAAAATCGATGTTAAATAAATCCTTAGATGACAATTTATCTCCAGAAGATATCTCCAGTATACTTAACAAACAAGTCATGAGAATGATAATATAATCCTGCTCTAAACATTGGCATTATATCTAATTGCTGTGGGAAAGAGGTTATTGCTGGAGGATTTTGTACACAAATAATTGTTTGGGATTTTATCTGTTCCTGGGAGTGATACTCACTCGCTCACTATTAATGTTGTGTTTTAGCGCTACTGTTAGACACCCTACCTATGTGTCATACTCTCTTCTGTAAACAAATCTGTTGGATCAATGGCTGGTTTTGTGAGACGGATTACAGGGCATAGAGCAGAGGTGGCAGGAAACAATACTAGATTAGATTTGAGAATGTAAACTCAGACTAGAGAAACAGGAAGTGAGACGGATTACAGGGCATAGAGCAGAGGTGGCAGGAAACAATACTAGATTAGATTTGAGAATGTAAACTCAGACTAGAGAAACAACAAAAGTGTTTGTGCCTGGGATCTGGGTGTGTTTGTGTGTGCGCATTTCCATGCCTCAGCAACTCATTACTAAAGTCCTTTCATTTTGATAAACACCAACAAATACTACATCATCTTCATACATCAGGCGGCAAAGCCCCAAAGCCACCTGGAAAACAAAACTCGAAAGCAGTTACAAAAAAAAAAAAAGAATGTAGTGAATAGGGCTGTCCCCACTCAGTCGACTAGTCGATTTTCTGGTCGATATGCTCTTGGGCGACTAATATTTTTTGAGTCGAGCTGCAGTATGGCAGTGTGAGATCTGATTCCCGCTTGTGTCATAGCTGAATTAATGAAATGTTCTACAGAAATTGTAGATTATATTATTTAAGACAAAAAAAGCAACTCTAGAAATATATTAAAAGAAAAGGTGTTACTATTTTCCCTTTCGTTAATCTGCGCTATGTTTTGGTTTGGTATTTTGAACACGGCACAAGCACAATTGGCTCCAAATTCTGCCATAGCCTACTTTGTCGGTGTTATTAGTCAAAATGGCAAAGAAATCTGTGGTATGGCAGAATTTCATTACATTTACATTAACAAAGTACCAGGTGAATTGAACTCTGCCAACAACGGTTTATTTTTCATAGTTCGACGTCGAATATGATGTAGCCTACCACATGAAAAACGTAAGTTGGCCTAGCCATTCTTCGCTCATGCTAACGCGCTGGGTTGAAAAATAAATATGCCTATTCACATCCAAATCGAATGACATTATCTTCTCCGGCCAATACAACAACATCTTTCTCTGTTGCACCGTTCGCCACTCAACTTCTACGTAATTTCGCATGCCGCAAGTTCAGGCAGTGATAAGCGCGCTCTGATGATTTGCATGTTAAACAAACAATATTTTAAATTTGTAGTACGTTGTAAGAGATACTAAATACCATCGGCTTTCGGTTACAACAGGACTGGTGATACGAGTCTTATTATTAGTAGGCTATTAGCGGCTGAATCTGCAATATCCAGCTGCTATTGAGTCAGATCTCGAAAATGTTTACTTTAAAAAAAAAAAAGCGTTTCAAATTTCGATTGGTCGATTTTCAGAAGTTTTAGTCGAGTCTTGGTCGACCAAAGAAAATCTTAATCGGGGACAGCCCTAGTAGTGAACGTGCTGAACTAGACTGCACCTTGTTACAGGGAGAAGGATGCTCCAGATTCAGTACTGGACCCCAAGGGCCTGTGTCGAGTTGGCCTGTTGTGATTTATTTTCTCCGTCTGTAATTACCTGAGAAATCAGCCAACAACCACCCCACACACACACTCCCCCACCAACCACCCCACCACCCGCTGCATCTGTGTGGGTCTTTGTGCGTGGCAGCCAGGGGGCTGGGTCAGAGCCCTCCCTGGAAAGAAATAAAGGGCACCTCGAGCCTTGAGGCGAAGGTTGGCATGTCCGATTGGCTGGCCGCGGCCTAGATTCTCAGAGGGTTTCAAGGTGTGTGTGTCTTTCTGTTTATGTACATTAGTGTGGGGTCCAAAAAAAAGGTAAGGTAAAGGCTAAGTTTGTGACCCACTTATCAGCATGGCTTTTCGTGCTTCATAAGCAAGCATGTTAGAGCAAATAGAATGGTTTACCAACAGAAAGTAAATGGCATATTGAAGATTTTAGGTCATGAAACTGTTTGGCTTGCCTTTCACCTATGATCTAAATATGTGAGTGGTTGTTTCTCGAAAAGTGGCTTTGAGCTATGGCTCTATGACTACACAGTGGCCTATGTTTAAGGTTTTGGGGTTGAGTTTAATTTCAATTTCCTGCTTCCTTTACTGTGCTTCCTTTACTTGGTGCGTGGCCATTTTGGTTGATTTGGAATCGGAAAGGACAGAAAAGGGTCTACAATGTCTGGACAAGTAAATCATTACTAAATCATTACTGAATATCCAATGTCCTGTAGCAATTGTTGCGTTTTCCTGGAGTTGACGGTGCATTTTATGCAAAACAACATTGAGGAGATTAAGAAAGGAGTTACAAGAAACAGATTGTGAAATTCAGATTGTGAGTCGATTTAAAATGTTGTGTGGCATTGCATAGAGACTTTGCGACATGAATCCAGCTCCCTACCTTACTGTATGCCCCTCAATGAGCACCAATCGATATCCGGGTGGGTTGTTTCCCACGATCCTTAGAAGGGGGGTGTGCTGGGTGTGTGGGGTCTGTTGAAGTGGCCAGTTGTACCCAGTTAGCATTTTCATTATTTCATGCATGCTAATGAGCCCATTTAATTTTCTCATTTTCTCAGAGATGAGACATTGATCTGTGTTACAGCAGGATGATCATCAAAATTGACTACATTTCCCTACAAGGTGCTAGTTAGGCTAACCTTTGGAGGCGTTTTGAAGGCACGTTCAGGTCATTTGGTCAAAGCAATGCTAAATTAGCATTCAGTTTCACCAAGGTTTAATTAACACTTCCTCACAAGGGAGACAAAGGCTGTTTATTCATTTCACTGTCTTGCGGGAGAAAGAAAAATAAATAAATGTGTTGCTGGTCGCATCATTCTAAAATATGCTCCAACTGACACTTCTGCTGTGATACATGCCAAGACGATGCGTATGTTATAAGTACAACATAGATTTTTGATGAGTTCCATCGGGTCAGCTACAGTGCGGCAGCGCTCCCCTCGCTCCACAGGAACTGCCGGTGTTATGTGACAGGTTCAGCGCTGATAAGCATTTTACGTGTCACCTGTTTGACGCTGTTTGAGTCCTTCATGTGTAAAATGAATGTGGTGGACTCGCTGCTTCAGAGAAGGTTTTTCAGGGATGGTAATGTTTTTTTGGGGGGGGCTTATCACACCATGTTAAACCATGCTTCTCTATCAGATGGGTTTGAAAGATTCTAAGAGTAGAATAAATAGAGTGTCATTGATTCTTCATCCTGTTTCCTCCCACACAGCCCATTCCAGGCCCTTTGTGAGGAAATACTGATTTTTCAGGACCTTATTCTAATTAGTCTCGCTGAAGTAAACAGACCTTCTAAAGAGAATCCGGGCTTTGTAAGGTGTCTGTTTTATCGTATGAAGTACCTCATTTCAGAGGTCTCATCAAATTGAACTCTAAAGGTTGTTTTTCAATTTGACTCAATGCAATCTGGTTTGTAGGGCCTGGATGGAAGTTTGGAAACACCTTAGGCCTCGTATAAAGGATTGTGCAGCTTTCATACCAAAAGATGGCGTACGGCCTAAACTCGAAAAGTACCTACGCACAGAAATATTCACATGTATAAAACCGGTCGTACGCCAGGTCCTGTGCACCTTTCCTTTATAAATCACAATCAACTTGAGATTGACCGCATGTGAATGAGCCACTGACCCCGCCTTGCCTCCTCCCATAAATTAATATGCAGATGGCTTATAAATGCACTCCTGAGGTAATTTCTTTGTCTGAATTACAGTAATTCTTCAAATAAATGCTGCCCTCGAATAAACGCTGCACCAAAAATGAACATTAAACGCCGCGGCATTTATTCGAAGAAATACGGTTACTGTGTGATCGAGGTTCTGACAACAGAGGTGGAGGCAAGAAAATGTGTCCTGTTTAGCGGCCTGTCATCAGGTATTAGTGACAAAATGAAGTTGGCGGAGTGGAAAACTGTCACTATTTGCGCCCTTTCTTGTTTTTAACCTGTAGCACTTTGAGATTTAGCTAAATGTAAAGTGCATTACAAATAAAATCATTATTATTATAGGGCCATAAATGCTGTGGTTTCAGAGAACTGGACCATGGTAGAAATTAAGAAATGGTTCAATGTAAAACTTTAAATGAAGAAACAAGTGGTTGCGCATCGTAACAGCATGGCAGCTATAGGGTTAGCGTGACATGCATTTCCTGAGTGATTTTGTCATTTGTTTGACACCCCCAAGTTTAACAGAAGTTATTAAGTGGTGGTGGATTAAACAGAAGACTATATAGCATTTCCCGTTTTGGGTTTTGGCATTTTGATGTGATCATCCACATTAATGATCAAACTTTTATTTGTATGTTTTTGAATAGTCAACGTCATAAACGTAGTAGTGGAAACTTTATTTTATAATGTTTGGTGAGTTTAGGCGCTTTTCAGTTAGAATTTGCCATGTTACAGAGGCAGACAAGACTTTGTGGACGGTCCGCACATTCTCACGCATGCTCAAAACTTTTTGTGATGGCCCGTACATTCTCACGTCAAGTTAGTCATTATACATCACAAAGAGTGCGTGAAAACCAGCTTAAGCAAGCTTTTTATGTGTACGCAACATTTATACATGAGGCCCCAAGTCTTATCATTTTTGAAATGATACATTCATCCTATTGTTTATATGCAACAAAGTTGGTAATTTAACTGTATGAAGATTTACTTTTACCAAAATGTAGGCCTATTGGTACAAAAGCTGTCACCCTGGGCATTATTTAGGAAAAATGCTACCTCATTAAAGTTACATTCCCTACAGAGCGTGATTGAGGGATTGATTGTGTGATTGAACTCATGCATTGAAAACAAGTGGTGCATGTGTCTCTCAAAAACGATAAAAGGCTAGGTGTTTCCAAATTTGACAGGCACTGTATAGAGAGACAGAAAAGGTAGGGGATAGAGGGAATGACATGAAGCAAATCTGATTCAAACTCAAGGCTGCTTCTTGCTTCTGTGAGGCATGGTGAGCCACTGGGGCACCCACAGAAAGGACCAATATTAATGATGCCGGCTTTTCTATTTAATGAGCACTGTTGGGTAGCTTGTGCATGTGTCACCTAAACAAAATGCCAAAAAAGCTCACTGACTCAAATTACAAACCCAAACTTGGCATTCGCCCAAGAACCAGAACTCTGGCAGTGCTGCCGTAATTAAATGACCTCTGTATTAGCCATGACTGTGCAGATTTCAGCCTCTGGGTTTTTGAGGTACCAAACACCATCTTGACCACTCTCCAGATGCTGAGATGCCCCCCTAGGCAAGTATTTGGGGAAGCCAGCCATCGATCCGCACTGCTTCTTTGTGTGTTTTCGGAGAGTGGTCGATGCGACTCAATCCTTTGCTGTTTGTCTTTCAGGCTCGAAACGTCACCACAGGAGAGCTGGCAGCCATCAAGGTCATCAAATTGGAGCCTGGTAAGATTTTGACTTCTCATCCATTTTTTACTAGTCTGGCATTGAACTGGAAATTTGGCTCATGTATGTTTGGTGCTTTGTTCTTCACCGCATCTTTTCCCAATCGTCTTAACTTATGTTTCACCATTAGTAACATCATAGAAGCAAGTTTCCACCAAGTGCCTTCCAAAAGGTTCTAAAAACTCAGCCACAGCAAGTCAGCATGTCATTTTGTTCCATCAACAGTGTGCAGGCATCCAGTAATTATGACCGATTCTGAAATGGTATGGTTATCCAACTAGGCCTATTTGTTGGGTTTCTTATTGTTTTTGAAAACGCTGGTCTTTAGTGTGGTTCCAAAAAACAATTTCCTTCCCTGTAACCATCCATCCATCCACACAACCAACCATCCATCTAACACACTACACATTTACAGGTACTCTGCATTCCTCTCTCCAGTCACACATACCTAGATAAGAGGAGTGTTTGCTTCTTTTTTTCTCTTTCCTATAATAGAATGGCCTCTGTCTCTTGAGGAATGTGGAGCTCAGTGGAGCTGTATATCGGACTAGATCTCCTTTAATCTCATGCTTAGATGGAAGAGCTTGATTTAGTCCAAGTGTTGGTGTAGGGGAGAGTAGGAAGAAAACCTGTTACAGCTTGTGTCCAAGCTGTCTGTTTGCACAAGCGGGAGATTATCAAGAGAAAGCTGAAATTTCTCCTTTTCTAATCACTGATTTGGAAGCTTTTGCCATTGTGGCGTTGAAAAGCTGCCTACCCATGCATACTTAAACACTTTTGGGTTTGCAAATTTCATATGCGGGTTCATTGTGTGACATTTGTGATTTTTCATGAGTTGTGATGTTTTCAGCAAGAGCCTAGTGTTCATTCCTTACAGGAGTGTTCAGTACTGGTGTTCATTCTATCCTGGCATGGTCGTCAGATACCACGATGCAGCTGCAATTCATGCAAATCATTACAGAAGAGTAACTGGAGCTGTGGTTAAGATCACAGTGGTGTATTGTACTTTCATAGATCAGTAACCCCAAAGGTGGTTTGGGAGTCCTCAATGTATAACTAGACAAGGATTACTTCAGACTCGGTTATAGTAGAGTCCTTTGATATCCTTTGAGATCTTGGAGCATTTAGCTTATTAACGAAGATTCAGTAGACTTCAGATTTGAACACTTTAATTGACTTTTGGAACTTTTTTACTATGATCTATTCTCCCTTGACAAACAAAATAAGTGCAAAATCCCTAATTGAGTAAACAATTCGAAATCAAATCAAACACAATTGTATTTGTATGGCCCTTTTTACAAGTAACGTCAAAGGGGACAGTCACATATTAGCCATGGATTCAAAGTCTGACGACAATGGTGTTAAAATCTTGATAGTGACGATGTACATCATGGGGGCGGACACTGGTGGGCAGGCCAGAGACAAAATGTTTGGTTGCTTTCATCCTGTTGCAATATAAATCAACTCGGATAAACTTTTAAAGTTAAGCTCGTTAGGCTTCCAGAGTCAGCAGGTGGGAGGCTTGCTTGATGCTGTGTGTGTGTATGTAGACGTACGTGGAAGGGGGCAGCCTGAGGCTTGTAATGTACCATTTGATGGTGCGGTTTCCAGCTTGCGAGACCGGATGACTACGAGACTGAAGATATAATTAATACTGGTAGCCTACAATGTTTGTGCAAACATTCAATGCGCAAGTAAAAAATGTTTGAGCTTTTTGGTCATCTCAGGTGTCAGCTGTTCTATTAGAGCCTCAGCAATACCTCTTACTGGACTATCAGTTGAAGGTTTTAATGAGTTGCCACTAGTTACTTACTCATGCTGCATTTCATGTCGTGAAATTCTTCACGTTATGTTATTGCTATATTATCTATTCTAGTTTTGCCATACACAAACAACATATTATGCCTTAAGCAGTTTATCTGCTTAGGTTTTCTTCAGCATTTAACCTGAATGTTCCATTGATTTGCCTCAATGCACTTTCCCTCTGTCTGTGAGGGCCTCATTGCATCACTTTCGCCAGCACAGCCGGACCTGATATAGGGTACGCATGCAGGATATTGCTGAGTGCAAAAGCGGTTTGCGTTCCTATCAAATATTTAGCGTGTTAGCATTAGCATTCACACCTGATCACCATGCTGATTCTCTGGAGAGCTCATCATGAACATTCGAACATCACGCGGTCCGAACGCCGAGGCTTGCACCAGTGCCTCTTTAATATGCAAGGCCCATGACCAGGGGGTTTAGCGAGGCGTCACATCAATACCAGGGAGTGTCTTCTGCCTCCCTCCGCATGCAGTCGCTCCGAGGCACTTCACTCAAACCCTCTTTCATGACAAACAATCAAAGACGAGTCATTCTCTTTTGTGTCATGGTTAGAACCGTCTGACATTATCTGTTCAGGCTGTAAGACAGATTCTTCATTGGGGGGAGTTCCGGAGCTTGTTTGAACTTCTTTCAGAGTGTCTGACTGGTTGATGTTTTCATTTTTGCTAGCAGGGGAAAGGTTAAAATTACTTTCCAGCCAGGAATGGTACTGAAAAGCATGCTTTTAAGTCATGGTCAACATATATTTTCTAATGTACCCTATGTGTGTGTGTGTGCCTGGCCATTCCCTCACCAGGGCCTTTTTGCCAATTTGCCCACACACATCATCCACAGCCCCAGAGGCCTCCTCATGTTAGCCATGCAATGCTAATGCACGGCAGGAACCGCATCTAAAATTCATGGGCCAACATATATATAAAAAATAAAAATAAATCCATCCTTCCCCTCTTCAAATGTCACCGGCGCTGCTTGACAAGGGGAAGGCGTTACAATCCTCTGACAGGGCCGGGTGACAAGGATGTGCATGGCGCTTCACAGAGCGGTCAGCAGCAGCTGGCGTCTCTGACAGGTGTCACCAGCGAGTCCAAGACTGTGTGTTTTCCAGGGTGACAAGGGGTTGGATGGCCCGGAGGAGTGTTGCCAGAACCTTGCACGATCCCCCCTTTTGGGCGCACGCTGACAGGATGAATGACAGCGGCTGGATCCAGTCTCACTTCTCTACGCACGCACGCTGTGCACGCACGAAATGCCAAACATGCATTTTTGCATGCGTGCACGTTCAAGAACACGCGGTCACACTTGTACCTAAGCAGTGACAGGCATCGTTTCAGCCTTTGACCCATTCTTGCCTTTTGTTCTCACTTTTTTTCATTCTCACACACACACACACATACACACACACACACACACACACACAGCCCAACTCAAACACACAGACACACACTGTAACACGGTTGGTATAAAACCCTGCAACATGCCTGCAAGGGGGAAAACATGTCACATTTGACCAAAGCTTGACATTGTGCTCTGCACCTTGCTATATGCCAGTCTTCTTTAATCTCAAACAAAGAATTGTGAGTTCACCTCTGCTGATGTTTCCCTAGCAACAGTTAGCTGCCAGCTCATTGGTGTCCTTCTCAGAAGGAGAACTGTGCTGCCCATACTAAGTAGTCCTTTAATGTTTGCCTCAACTGTAAATCGTCTCAATTCAGTTCTAATTTGCCCTTAATCGTGCTGTTTTGTTTTTGGAGCAACATCTCTCACAAGGATTCCATGAATTCCCGTAAATTATTATGGCATGCAAGATTTATCTTTTGTGTGTGATTCCCTTTGTCCATGTAAAGAATTCCTACTTTGTCAGGATTAGAGGCTGCCCAGATCTTTAGAACGGCTTCAAAAGCTTCCAACCCGGCCAATCTGTTTGCACAAAGCCTTCAACTTCCTCCCTGGCTCCCTGAAAACACACATCACATGGATATGCTTAAGCATGCAAGCACACACACACAAACACACATTCTACCAAGAATATGGTTACACACACAGGCACCCGCATCCCTCAGCCAATGGTTTTCATACCTCAGGACTGTTTTCCCACCAGTGACGTGGTGTTTTTTAGCCATTGCCACAACACCCTATTTAAAAAACACACACACAGGCACATGGTGTGCCTCACAATTATTTTGAACACATTGAATAATGTGATTTGTATCAAACTGGGGTCTGATTTAAAGCTCAGCTCTCATAATTATTACCATTATAGTTATTTCTGTTTGTAAACATAAACAAAGTATATTAATACTCATTTTAAGGTGTTCTTTTGACACCGAACTGTCTGTCAAACGGCAGCTTGCTTTTATGTCCTGACTGCTCAAGTAAACTTGGCTGCTGTAGTGCTTGGATGGGTCAATGTTAAAGCTGTATTGATTCCATGTCACCTTTTTGGTACTGCAATGTCAGGTCAATGTGCGTAGCAATCGTTTTTTCAGCTTCTAGGTACATCAGATAGTTTTCCCAGCAGACCTGTTATATATCAACAAATCTTTGGTTGATATGAGTCTTTGGTTTCTGGGTGTCTTTGGTTGGTTCAGTTACAACCCAATATTTACCTTGATAAATGCACTATTTCTACTTATGGTTATGTAGTCTAAATATAACCTGACACGAAACACCTGTAAAAAGAACACCTGTGTAATTTGGGTCAGGTGACCTGTGATTTCTAGCTTTTGATCGGTGTGGGGGCTTTTTATCCTATGGCTTTTGGTGACAATGAGAAGGGAGGCTGGATAGGACCCAAGCACAGCCAGCTATCCATCCCCCTCCCTGTGCCGGAAAATGTCATTGTGTCACCGGAGAAGGACTACTTGCTACGAAACGGAAGCCCCTGAGGTCACCTGACCTCACCAGCCGTGTCATCTCTGAAAGTGAAGCCCGGGTTCACAACCTTTGGGAGTAGACTGAGCCGCAAAAAAAAAACAGTTTAATGTTTAATTAATCATAGGGTCATGCAGCTACTGTAAACTTTTATTAATAGAAATACTGCAACACAAAGTGTGTGTGTGCAGCATTGTTGTCAGCTTGACTGACTATTTAAGTGTGTCCAGGGCTCCAGACTGCGACCAAATGGTCGCATTTTGCGACCAGTTTTTGAGACAGTGCAAGCATTTTTTACAAACACTCGCGCACGTGCGACCTACAAATGTTGAATTCATTAGGTGTGCACAATGTCAGCACACGTTAGCAACAATGCATATATACGACGTTCTAGTCAGACAGTGTTATCAGTGTTCCTTCTGTATTAGCCCTTACCAGAAAGAAGTATACTTCAAGTTTATTTTGTAAGTGTACTTAGTATAAAAAGTATACTATTATCATGTTACTTAAAGTATGCTAGCAGTGTACTTATTTATATACTTTTGTTGTACTAAGTAAACTGAATTGGCCCACTTTTTAGGTCATTTAGTACACTTTAAAGTACACTTGTAGTGTATTTCAAGGTTTACTTTTGAATACTGCAAAGTAGCCTGTGTAGTGCACTTTGAGTTCATCAAGTATACTTCCTAAAGTACTTCAAAGTATACTTTGGAATACTCTAAAGTAACCTGTGTAGTGCACTTTGAGTTCATAAAGTATACTTCCTAAAGAACCTCTAAGTATACTTTGCAATACTTTCAAGTGCACTATCATTTAATGTAAGTACGTCATCAAGTAAACTTCTAAATGTAATTTTACTATTATTTACTAATGTATTCAAATGTTTATGGGCCCCTCAAACGCCTCAGATATTGAATCACTTGGCGAGAACGGGGCCCTCATCGTTTACTGCAGATTCGTAGCTTTTCACTGCGTACTACTACCAAGAATCCAGCTGTTCTTATCAAATGTAACAGTCATTTAACTCATGGTTACAATGGTAAACCAGCACAACAATGACAATTACCACGCAACAAAACTCTACATTTTAAGCAGACACATTTAAAAAACGAAATTCATGAAGTTACATTTGTATTTCGAAAAAACGGCTAACTTATCAGCAAATTTTAACACTATTTACCGCCTTGCATCATGGGAATTGACTAGCCAATGAGCCACACTATCTTCATTATTTCACGTTGTTATTTCGTTCTTCAGTCAGTTTGACAGTATAACCTTCAAATTCTCAAGTAGCTTTTTCGTTTTTTTCCATTAATACTCCAATAGATAATTATTAGTATAAGAGTATAGGGTTTCAGAATGTTTTAGCAGTAATTAAGGTTACAGCTTCAGTAACAAAAAAGATTCAATGCAATGCATTAGATTTTCATAGACATGAATAATTAGAATGAGATGGATCTAAAAAATGTAACCTGTAATGTACTTTAAAATTATTTTGACAGTTTTTGCTGTATAATAATAGAAAACATACATCCTACTCCAGAAAAAATTTATACAATTTTCTGTTTCTAAGCATACTTCCTAAAAGTACGTTATTGAGTACGTAGTGAAGAGCTACGAATCTGCAGTAAACTATTATGAGGGCCCCGTTCTCACCAAGTGACTCAAGATCTGAGGCGTTTGAGGGGCCCATAAACATTTGAATACATTAGTAAATAATAGTAATATTACATTTAGAAGTTTACTTGTTGACGTACCTACATTAAATGAAAGTGCACTTGAAAGTATTGCAAATTATACTTTGAGGTTCTTTAGGAAGTATACTTCATGAACTCAAAGTGCACTACACAGGCTACTTTAGAGTATTCCAAAGTATACTTTGAAGTACTTTAGGAAGTATACTTGATGAACTGAAAGTGCACTACACAGGCTACTTTAGAGTATTCCAAAGTATACTTTGAAGTACTTGAGGAAGTATACTTGATGAACTGAAAGTGGACTACACGGGCTACTTTAGAGTATTCCAAAGTATACTTTGAAGTACTTGAGGAAGTATACTTGATGAACTGAAAGTGCACTACACAGGCTACTTTGCAGTATTCAAAAGTGAACTAGTTTCAAAGCATACTTAAAAGTATATTAAAAGTAAACTATGTTGTAAGTATACTTCTTAAAAGTATATTAAAAGTGAACTATTTTTTAAGCATACTTCTTAAAAGTATATCAAAAGTGAACTAAAAGTGTACTATCCATATTTTAGTATACTTATAGTATACTTTAATATACCTATTTTTTGTAAGGGAGTACCGTAGCTAAAAGTCTAGGAAAGTTTAGGCTATTTTTCGCTAGGTTCCTACGAACGTCGTAATCTGCCAGACAAGTGGGTTCCCCTTCGTTCTTTTGGTGAGCAGTTTCACAAGCCTTTCTTACCTGGCGTCATGGAGTCTAGCAGCTATACTTATTTAGCACTAGCGTTTCTACTGTATCCCTGCCTGTGTTTGAGCTGTTGCGTTGTTATACTCAGCAAGTATCGTGTTGTGGTGTCGGAGGACTGATTGAAAAGAGCATCTTACATTTAAGTCATTAAATAAGACTTGCATGTACAGTAGGCTACATAAGTCACATTAATATAAATAATGTATTTAAACTCAAGCTTATATGGTGTGTCGCTGTATATCAGTTGTAAAAATGACAGTAAAAAAACTGACCCATCTGCAACCGACGCAGTCACACCCCACAATTTCCCCAGAAATGGTCCCAGGGGCGATTCTAAGATCAGACTCAGCCCCCAATGAGAATGTGACATGAATACAGTGCCTTGCGAAAGTGCTAAACGTAAACCCCTTGCTAATATAAATCCCTAATTTCACTGGATAACAATTGATACATTTATGTATTATAATGCAAAATATTGAATGAAAAAACAAAGGATGTCCCTTTCTTCATGAACTAGCAGCATCAAACGATAATAAACAACATATTTTACAAATATATTATTTTTAGGGGTGCTGAGATTAAATTTAGGGGTGCTCGATTACTCCCCAAAAAAAACATTGCCACTAAATTGTAGCCTCTCTAGTTACATTAATAAATGCATTGCAGGTCAATATAAGGTGTGCCCCTAAATGTTCTGCTTGCGCTCCTAAAATGTTCAGTCAGGTGCTACTGTGCTCCTAGTAAAAAAAGTTAGTCTGGAGCCCTGGTGACAGTCCAGCAAAGTCCCTACATTTAATGAAGAGATTATGTAAGCACTTTATGTTCATTTTCATGGTAGGGAAAACAGACCCCTTTTTCAGAAAATTGAACAGTGGCAGTAAAAATTGCGAAAGGAGAAAAGGAAGGGATGAGCTTCTTTTTTTTTATGAGGCCTGCAGCTTCCATCATTAAGCCAGCAGTCACAACAAAGTGACTTTGTTCTTTTTCTCACTGAGCGCTTGTCCCCCCGCGCGCACAAGATGATGCACGTGTCTATAGATGTTGAGACCCGAGCTGGAGATCAAGGTCAGCGGAGATCGGTGCCGTCAGGTCCAGAAACCCCCCTGGGGGGGTGGATGTTGTAGGGGGAAGAAAAAAAAAACTAAAGAAGAAGAACGTCCTCTTGCCCAATCATATGGGTCGCTGGCATCCTCCCAACTGCCCCTGAGGCCAATCGAAAGTGAGGGGGAGGCTTCGTGGCCAGTCGTTTCTCATTAAAACCAGTAAACGTGCACGCCTCTTTCCTCTGAAGAAGCTTCCGGAAGGGGAAGCTCGCTCAATAGCCCCGGCCTAGGAAGGGAAATGTGCTGACATTGCAGTGGGACGCTAGCAAGTGGGCTGCAGATAGATAAATGGGGTGAAAGAGGTGGGGGTTTTGAGAGATGGGGGGGGGGGGGGGTAGCAAAGGGGGTGTTGGTAACGGAATCCACACATGTCCCCGTGTCGACAGAGGCGCCAGAAACGAGAATCAGGCACCTTAGTGTTTGAGGTTGTTTTGTCATTGTTAATTTAAGATATGGGGCTGGTCATGGCTGATGGAGGGGGGGGGGGGGGGGGTCTGCCAAGTGTCTCGGATGTTGTCAACTGTCAAGACATACCCAGTCCGCACTCCCCCACCCCCTCTCAGTATTAGTATTGTTGCATATCCAACTGTTTATTAACAACCTGGATGGACCAATATCTGTGTGCTCTGTCAAAGTGAAATACCATGACTTCCTGTAGACCTGCCAAGCCCCCCTCAGCCACTCCGTTATAATAATGATGCCTCAAAATTGATTCTCCCTGGCGATTATGACTAAACATCGCCAGGCTCATTGATTTCGGAGATGGCCTCACCGGTTTACAGCTCCGCCGCCATGACGGATACCCTCATCAAAAGAGACCTGCATGGATTACGAAGAACCCATCGATTCGGGATGAGTCGATCTGCAAGCCATTAAGGCTGTGTGTGCATGTATGTTTTTTTGTGTGTGTGTGGCTTTTCTGATGGCTGGTAAGGGTGGGGCGTGCTTCTTGGGCCAGCGTATCAAACTTTGACACCACAGCGCTGTTGCAGTGTGTGTATGTGTGCGTGCACAGGCGAATGTGACTGTCCCTAATGTGTGTGTGTGTGTGTGTTTAGGGTGTATCTTGTGGGCAACCCACTCACACAGTGCTACCTCTGTCACCTTCACAGGGGAGGACTTTGCAGTGGTGCAGCAGGAGATCGTCATGATGAAGGACTGTAAGCACTCTAACATCGTGGCCTACTTCGGCAGTTACCTGAGGTACCGTCTTTAAGGCTCTCCAACCACCCTGCTGTCCGTCCAATGTCATCCCCATCGAGTCCATTCTCATGCACTAGCAGGCTTTGGAGGGCACACAAACACCTCACACTCACGGTGAACGTAAACACATCAACAACAACAAAATATAGACACACAAGGCACAGATTAACTCTAATGTCACAAAAGCTGTAAACACAGACTCTGTATGGTGTTGACAGAGTTAGTTGTTAACACACACACCCATAAGCCATCCTACGTCTGCGCACACACAAATGTCCACACAAATGCACACTCACACACACAGACAAATCTCCAGCTTTTCTTGTGGCTGTGGTGTGTGAGCTCACACAGTCTGCTGCACTGCAGTCAGGCTGCGGTCAGACCTCTTAGCCTCCCTGCGCTAGCTAACACAGTTGTTAATTGCTAGCTCGGGGGGTGGCGAGGTGTGTGTGAGGAGATGGTGGTTGGCTTCTCTGTGAATGGTCTAGTGGAAGGGGGGAGGGGGGGGGGTGTTGGACCATAGGGGTGGATGGTGGTTTAGACAACTTGTACCACACTGTGTGGCGACCCAGAAAAGAAACCCCCGAAGCATTAATCTGTATATTCTCAGTTCTGCCATTCCCCCCCAAGACACTCCCACATACACGTCCCCACCTTCCTCTTTAGGTATTCTTCTTTTTGCTCAGACGAGTCCTGAGACATATCGATTGAAAAACCTAATTTGTCTTCTTTTTTCCCTTCCCTCGTTTCAGGAGAGATAAGTTATGGATATGTATGGAGCATTGCGGGGGCGGGTCCCTTCAAGACATATATCATGGTAAACACACCACCAGAGTGCTCAAAAACATAAGTATTTGAAATATGGCACAGCAAGCCTGGACACTTTGAAGTTGAATTGAAGTTTGATTTACATTGGCTTTTTGTAGGCTTTATTTGTTAACAGAGTCTGTCACTAAGCTGCCGAACCCGGTCAATTTTTAACAAATATTGTCAAGTAATAATTGATGATTATTTGGGTGTGCTTGTTCGTCCACTGTCATAAAACCAACATAAAACCAACAAGGCAACTGAAACTCCCCTCAGGCAATTTTTTTAATGTAATTGACCTACACAGTATTTGGGGATGCTGTAAAATGGGAAACTGGACAAACAGGAATTCTTTACCCCAAAAAAGGAGTGGGTACCGTATCCATGACTGATATGACTGAAATGACAATAACAGAGATTTTGTAGTATGGTTAGTCATACATTTTAAAGGTACAGTTTACATGCTAGGCGGTTGTTAGCAAAACACCTTGAAGCAAATGGTGAGCGACAAAATTGCAGTGCTTTTGAAACTGTCAGCAGCCAACCACGTAATAAGGCTGGCAGTTGATGAGGAAAGTGTTTTGTCCGTCTCTTCATAAACAGAGTGACTAAGTTCAGTTGAGTTCTGGATTTTAATAAGTATTTATCAATCTGCAGATTGGGAGAGAAAAACAGACCTCTGACAATAAATGACAACACAACACCCGGCTTAGATCTCAATCATGTCTCTCTTGGCTCTGAAGGCCAGAGGACCATCTTTATAGGGCACAGGAATGTAAACATAGATAGTGACAGTCAGGCAGTAATGACGTTACAACAGTCTCAGAAAAAGAGATTCACAGCTCCCAACGCATGACCACCCAGACTAGAGAGATCATAGTTGGCGCTCTCCTTGTAGTCATGACAAAGGACATTTACCCAGGACTCTCTCCTGATCCCGAACGTTTATTAACCCAGACACAATCTACTCTTATTAATAGAGAGCTTACATGAGAACATACTAACTAGTATCCAATGACTAGTTCTATTGATTAGTGAATAATGTAAGCACACAGGAAATCGCAATTTCTTCAACACACTCCCTCCTCCTCCTGACGGTGGTTAAAAGCCCCCGGGATCATTAGAGCCTCGGACTTCAGCAGCTGCAGAAAGACACAGTTGATTCCGCTCTCAGACACTGTCGTTTTGGGGCTGCCAGGCCTCATTAAGGGCACCATAGCACCAAGCTCCCCCCTCCTCCGCCTCCCCGTTCAGATACTGCCTCCAACATATTGACCTCCTGTCGCCGAGGAGACACTGATTTCACCCCCTCACCTGCGAGCCCCTCCTTTCAACACCCGCAGGCCCCTCCCACTATTCTGGAGAAGAGGAAAAAACGGGGTCAAGGCACGGCAGGCGCCCGGCTAAGCGAACTTCCCTCGCGGCCTCGCCAAATAAAGAGACGAGAGCGCAGGGGGAAAAGAGAGGAGAATATGACGCCCTGTCGCTGCCAAACGCTGTTTAAATTCCTTTAACCTGTTGAAGTTCTCCAACTGTCTGAACCACGCCTCGGTTTGCCTTAGCAGGGACCTGACAAGAGAGAGGGATGCATTTCCATAGTGTGAAAGTAGTGGTTCAAGGCTTTTTAGTTTAGTCCCCCCTTCACCCAAATGGGGCACACAGGATAGGAAGAGACAGCAATGTACCTCAATAGGGAACTCCCAGTCAAATTGCTTTAGCACTAAACACACAAGAGAGAAGGGGGCTATTTTTGACTATTGAGATCCGGCCAAGGGCTGAGGAGTCTGGAGAGGTTGCACTTTACTGCGGTGTGTCTGAGCTCTAATCTGACGACAGGCTCTCTTACAGACTCTTAATCTATTGGTATGATCATGATCAAGTAATTCCGTCACGTCAAGATTACCCCCCTTTCCTGGGGAAGACCAAAAAACTGGAGTCTGACATTTTCAAAGCATAACATGCAGTGTTGTTTGTTGTTGTCTATGGACAGATTGTGATGGTGGTGGGAGGGGTAAGGCTGGGTGTGTGGGAGGAGGGGTGGGGGGGGTGGGGGTGGTGGTGTTTGAGAGACAGTGTGCCATACTCTGTAGTTCAAAATGATGATTCTTGGAAATCTGTTTTTCAAAGCAGGAGCTCTCCCCATTTGTCTGACTACATGTGTCCTTTCCTTATCTTGCAGTGACTGGCCCTCTCACGGAGTCGCAAATAGCCTACATGTCGAGGGAGACTCTGCAGGTAGGGCCACGATGGCTTCCGTTTCTCTGCCCAATCACACACACATTAACCTTTGTGGCGTGCCGCCTTTCGTCTTTTGAAGTGCCGCCTTTGAACTGACGCTCTCTTTTGATTTGATGGAGGCACTTGAAATGTGATTGGGAAGAGAGGGGAAAAAATGGCTTGATTTAAAATGAATGAATAAAAAAAATAAAAATAAAGAGACCCAACTCTCCGAAATGATCCTCTTGAAAATGCTCGTAGGAAATTAGTTTCCTATCTCTAAAGCAAGGCCAAATCAATTTGTGCGTTATCATTTGCAAGGAATGCAAAAAAAAAAAAGGTGGACATGTTTACATGCCTGGCTTTTGTCTCCACAGGGGCTGTATTATCTACACAACAAAGGGAAAATGCACAGAGATATTAAGGTGAGGTTTTGAACACGTGTGCCCCTGTTGGCACAGTAAATGATCGAAGCCCGACGGAGCAGCTGTAGCACTGCATATGGAAAATAAATATCACGATATGCAGCCTACATCAAAGCCGATTGTGTTTGTATTGCCCTTTTTCAAGCAATGTCACTGAGTGCTTCACATATGCTGGCTTCATCGAACTGCACCAAACACCCTCAAGCTCAATTATATATATGGACTTTATGCAACACATTTATAAATGAGTCTTCACTAAATGATTAGAGTATTCATGAGATGTACTGTACAGTATGTATAGTGTTGATTGGCCTGTAATGGCTAGTTGTTTGGGAATGTAAAGAAGCCATCTGTCACACATGCAGGGTTATATGTATAATATACCCCCACATAATACTATACTTTAAATATTTAATTAGCATTAGGCCATCATAAGATATGTACATTTGAATCTCCCTAGAATGTATCACCAATTCATTTATTTCATGTTTTTAAAATAAAAATTTGAAAATTGCGTTATTTATTTTTTCTTTTGTACGCCTAATTGTTGAGCTCTCCCTGCCTGTGACAGATGCCTTCCTTACAGTCAATAGCAGGCCTCACAGGGAATTATTCGACTAGACGCGTAATGGCCATTATACAAACATTTATGACACTAATGGCGGCCATTTGAATCCCCCGAAGACCTATCTTTCAAACTCACTCCGGGCTTCCCTCCCTTTGGTTGCTCCTCTTTTAAAGTCCCGTTTGATAAATGGCCTTGTTAAGGAAGTGCAGTGCCGATGACGGCGACATAGAAAATGCACCGGCCCACTTTGGAGCTTCATGTTGAAAAAACAAGAAAAATGAATGCTAATGCGGTATGTGTAACTTGTGTCATTGACTCTTTCCCAAAGGGAGCAAACATACTGTTGACCGACAACGGATATGTCAAACTAGGTAAGCTGGCATGACTTTCTCTGATGGTCTGTGGCCCAGGTCAGTTAATTGCAGATAAACAGGTATGTTGTAATGCATGTCTCATTATGTCATTAAGCAATGTATGTCTCCATTTCTCAATATAAGGGGGTAATTAACATGCATAATGTAATAGTTACGTGTGATTGGCCGGTTGGAACTAAGCATAATGGAATTGATTCTTAATTCTTTTGGTCTATATTTGCAATTGATTGAACTGAAGCTGGTAACCTACTTTCTGTTCCCTCAACGTTTAATGAATAATTTAGCTTTGGCCAGCGTAAAGACATTTACGTTCCTACTAATGACTGACACGTGGTTCATTGAGATGGTCTGTGAACATCACCTTCTGCTTTCACATTGTATGCCATCAACTAATGTAATTCTAATTTAACACACATCCAATCTTTGGAAAACTAGTGTTGTTAGCTGAGCGCATGATGTTTGACATTTACATATATGCGTTTAGCAGACGCTTTTATCCAAAGCAACTTCCAAAAGAGAGCTTTACAAAAGTGCATAGGTCACTGATCATAACGAGATAGCCCCAAACATTGTGGGTAGCCAAAACATGAAGCATACACTGTGAACTAAATAAGTCCCAAAGGGAAGAACCAAGTGTAGTTGAACTATTAAACAAATTAAACAATGTTTTTACACAAGAACCGTGTAACTTTTTGTAGCTTATTACAATAGCTAGACCTACACTAGGTCACCACTGCATGTGTACAGTTATTCCTATTTTGCGTTATATGTCAATTCTAATGTGTAGAATTGTTTATCTGGGATTCCTTGGGCTATAAGTATTCAAATGTGTAAATTTGTTGGTGTTACAAAAACACAGAAATATCAATGAATGCGTCCCTAATAAGTAATAACGTATTAACTGCAATGTTTTTTTCTTTTTTTGTGGGGCAGCTGACTTTGGCGTCTCTGCACAAATCACAATGACAATAGCCAAGAGAAAATCCTTCATCGGCACACCTTACTGGTAATGTCCTTGGTCTCCTCCTCCTATCGATCTCGCTCCCTCGATACCTGTTGTCAGGCTTACGAGCAGAGATCCCTTATCAGCCATTTTGTCAAGCCACATGTAAATGTGCCCTGAGATTGATTTGAACTTTGGAGGTTTGAGAAAGGGGCAAGCAATGACGCACTACTGATGATGATGATGATAATTCAATTGTTTTAAATACATTTTATTTAGTTCATCGTTGTGTTCAGTTGTCAAGCCTGTCCTGTATCATTTAATACTACCTGTCATCTGTTATGGTGCCATGATGATGATGATGATAATAAGGATTTTTATGATTATGATGGCCATAATTTATCGTCAGTATACATGCTCAATAAGATCCAGACTGACCATTGCAGCATTTAATTTGGCCTTGCCGGTCTGTCACCTTCCGTGCCCATGAACAGGATGGCACCAGAGGTGGCAGCAGTTGAGAGGAAGGGCGGGTACAACCACCTGTGTGACATCTGGGCGGTGGGTATCACAGCCATCGAGCTGGCAGAGTTGCAGCCACCCATGTTTGACCTGCATCCAATGAGGTCAGTTCACACACGTTTGACCTGGCAAACTAAATTGATGCAATCTTTAGCATGCTGGACCAAAATGTTGTCTCTTATATGCATTTGTTATTATTATTTTAACTTTTGTGAAATCCTTTCCATAGGCGTAAACATCCTTTTACGGATCCTTACAAGAACATTTATTTAGATTTTTTTTTTGTCTTACTCTACTCTTTACTCGTCTTACCCTACTCTCTGTGCGGAAGCAGGTTTTCTACTTCAATCCACAATTTCACTGTTTGTTCTCTTGTCTTTTTTCTGTTTTTCTCTTCCCCTTCTCCCAAGGGCCCTGTTCTTGATGACCAAAAGTAACTTCCAGCCTCCAAAGTTGAAAGACAAGGTGAAATGGTGAGTTTGTCATTGGACCGGTCTCCTGTCTCTCCCTCCTGTCTCCATCCATTTCTATCTCTGTTTCACTCCCTCCTGCCATTTCCTCCCACAATGAAGGGCAACGTCGGTCAGAAAAGGAACACATCAGGAAGACGGAACTCTGTTGTAAATTTAGGGAAAACTTCCAGCTGCTTCCAATTCTGTAGTTAAATACATGAATGCAATTTAATTAATGTATTGTACACAAACACTAGATTCTACCTTCCAGTTGAAGGTTTATGAAGGAGATATCTCCGACCCTCCAACCATTAGATTCATTCACACCTAGTCTGATCCCACGGCTCAACAAAGCGTCAAACGTTTTCACCCCATCTGTTTACAGATAACAGGATGGAAAAAGTTAGTGATACAATATTCATGAACCAAATCAAAACACTACTGAAATATTAACAGTCAGACGCACCTGCCTTAAAGGGACAGGTGCCCAATATTAACATGGCAAGGGAAGGTACATTTGACAGTCTAACTATCTTGACTTCACAAAGCAAAATTTTTCTTTCCCTTCGCAGAGGTTTGGCACTATTACCATATAAATTCAACTTTTAGCACAGAGGGATGGAAGAGGTGTAATCATTTAATTTATTGTTTTTGTTTTCCCAAGGACCAATAATTTTCATCATTTTGTGAAGATATCCCTGACAAAAAACCCTAAGAAGAGGCCTTCTGCAGACAAGCTGTTACAGGTGAGATGATTTTGGCAAATTATTTCTATGAGAATGTCCAAAAACTGACACAAAACAACATAATTTTCAATTGAAAGTTTCACATTTTTGTAACTGTAAATTATAAAATCTGTATTCCATTAATTAGGACAATATGTTACTGTCCAAGTGACTCAATGTTTTTGCATGGTAAATACATGGTAATCATTTATACTTTTTTTGTATATTGTTATCATGCCATAATTATTTCCATTTACAACTCACACTTGATTCATTGTTTTATCGTATCAGTCAACAACATTTAAATTGAACATCTTTTTCTGCAAGCAAATTATGAAATTGTCAGTTTCCTCAACTTAAACTTGGGTCTGTGTGTTTACCTGTATTTCCGAATGTTTGTGTGCGCAGATGCTGGTGTGTTTTGCGATTGATCCTGCATATGCTGTTATTGCCTTGTTGTTTTCCCAGCATCCCTTTGTATCCCAGCCGCTGAGTCGGACACTGGCCATCGAGCTACTGGACAAGGCGAGCAACCCGGACCACTCCACATACGATGACCACTTTGACGACGAGGAGACGGAGCCCGAGGTATATCTTGCTACTAAATTCTATTAAGATTTGGCCATATTCAGCTTCCATAGTCAGCTCAAGGGTTCTATTCAATTAAAACAGGCCCACAGGTTACATTTTCAGGAGACTGAGAACGTTTATTTGAATTGAATTGGTTTGAGAGAAGTCCAAAAGCCAAAAAAGTATTTTGATATTGTTTTATGTAGTTTGAATGATAAGAATCCAAAATGGCTGATAGAAGCACATATTCTCCCTGGAATGCAAAATTATTGATGTTTTCTAATATTGGCAAAGCTTTTACCAGTAAACTTACAACAGTTTCTACATTTTTCTTCTGTATAGTCTAGACAATGACATTTGAGTCTGTATTTTAGAATATCTTTGCAAACATAGATTCACCACATTTTATAAGATTAAAAGTCAAAACTGTATTCACCAAATAGAGTAAATGATCAGTGGTACAATTGTTTGCATTACAGTACTGAAATATTCCAGAATGCTGCAAGAACACTATGAAATCCTCTTTAATGTACTGCTTAATTACATTTTCATCACAGTATTCTGAGTAGTATGGTAAACTTCGCTTTGAGGTTTAACCAAGACTTTTCCAGCTTTCTAGTCATGCGCTGTGTATACGTTTCACTCATTTCTCTTAATTTATTTGTTGATGTGTGCTACAGTAGGAGGCTATTGTTTTCTTATGCATATTTCTGCCTCTCTCTTCCTCCTCACACTTAGTTTGAATTGTGGGGTGAGTTGGTGGTCAATATGCGATGTGTTTTAAGTTATTTGAAAGGCTTTGAAGTGACGAGTTATGTTTTTGTTGTCTGTGTTTTGCGTTTGTGCGTGCTCATACTGTATTGCACCTGTGTGCGTAAGAGTGTGTGTGTTGCTTTGATAAATAGGATTCCCCCACTCCTATGCAATTGTCACTGGGAATGTTGTTTGGTGTGAAATGTAAGTGCATGAGGCTACTCTACTCTGTGTTCTAGTTGAAATCCAGGCAAGCACGTATTGAAATGGTTTGCTGTGGAGTATGGTGTGTTTTCTCCCCCAGTCATGCCACTCAAAGCTGTAAACCTTTAATGAGAGCGTTTTTGTCAAACTATTGTCGATTATGGGAAATTGCATTGCGGATTCATTTAGAAAGCTTCTGCTGTTTCTGAGGTGTTGTCTGCATTAACACTGTGTCAACCCACAAGCTGTTCTTCCTTCTCTCCCTCCTGTTGCCCTCTCCACTCATTGTATATTGATGTAAAACCACACCTGTTCAGACAAAACAGCATCAACATGCAAAGTGAACCAGCTGTAACAGTTCTCTGGCATCTTACATCAATTGAATCGTGACCAAATGGCCTCAGCACATTTTTAGATTGTACCCAAAGCACCCCACCCTGTCGGACTCGTACCCCAAATGCTCGCTTGAGTCCTTACCCTGTCCTTGGCTCGGACCAACATTTTGTCGCAAGTGCTTTTAGTGCCTTCCTTTTCTTCTTCTCGATGGAGCAACAACTGGATGGAAGTGAGTGACAGATGCTCTTCAACTGCCTCGTTGTGGCCTGGAACTGTCAGTTCTCTTATACTGTAGGCCTCTCTTCCTATAATGTCCTCTCAAGCATAAGAAGGACGCAAATAAATAAATAACAGCGGAAACATTGAGGGCCACCATTCCGCAATTGCTCCTCGGCGGCGTAATGCAACAGAACGCTAGCTATGCTATTCCCAGGGAACTTAGCCAAGGGCGGATGTCTGGGTGTGCGATCCCACAAGATGAGTCGCTTTCGTTGTGTCTCAGTCATCAAAATGTGACATTCAGGGGTCAGATTTTTTTTCCTTCTGTTTTTCTTTATCTCTCACGTCCGATTCTTATCAGCTTTGTAACAGGGGAAATTGCCAGTATGTTGCAGTTTCTGTGGAGATGAGGCAGTTCTTCTCTTATCGTCGTTTGTGCAATGTTTTCTTTTTTGCATCGTCATGTTCATCATTCTAATTCACGAGCCACTGCTTGTTGTTAATGAGCGTCTGTTGTTTAGTACTGTTTGTTGTGAAACAAATTGGTCTCCTGTTAAGTTAGTATGAATAACATAAAGCAAACGAATTTCTCAAATGTCCAAACATTCTTATTAGACTTGTTAAATCTGTTGAAAACCTCTCCTAAGATCAGAATTGGAGCTCTGGAGTAATTGTGACACTACAGTTGTGTACAGCAAACAAAAAATACTATAGATAGAAATATTTGTAATGTCATTCTGATATATTAAGCGTCAGGGACTCTCTGATTTACCAGGCTGAGGGTGAAGCAGCGTTGCCAGATGTATGGTAATGATCGTATTTGTGAGATTAATTTGCCCTTTGTTTGATGTACAATCAATAATACCAAGTCCCATAGTGGATGATAACTTGACTAATTTCTCATGAGCATGGCTGCTCATTGGAAAGGATTTGCACAAGAGAACTGCTGCATCCATGGAAAAACAAGAAAACAAACAAAAAAATGGGGTAAAGAAAAAGGCAGAGCCGTTGCTGGAACAGTAAAAAAAAAAAAAAAAAAAAGTAAGCTTAGCCAGCAAACATGCAGGAATGAGTGGGAAAACAACTTCAATTTTACTGGATGTCTTAAACCTGTTGCAGGCTGTGACTTAAATGCATTATGTCTGTTGTAACATACAGGTGGTGGCTGATGTCACAGTTTTACAAATGAAATTAAATACAGTAGCCTTTTTAAGATTGTGCAACGCTAGACTGAGGAACTTGAGCTAATTAAGTAAGCAGGTTATTGATTTATGTTTCATGTAGATGCTGAACAGGCTACACCTTGTACACCTCGCACCTTGTAATCGTTTACGTTTATAATATATAGATTACTGAATATTTTAAATTTCAATGCTGGACAGTTTTATTTGAGTGAATCCGGAAAGACTACTCCCTTCTACGCATAAAGTACGTCAGCAATAACAACACGTTTAACTGGATTTGTAGGTGGTGTCAAAAAGTAGTTTGTCTCAATTCATGTGTTTTCAGGAATTTTACATATACAGCTAGTTGGTTCTCTTGGTAATGACGATAATAATAAATACAATTTGTTTCCTCAAACTACAATAATTTAAAGCCTCTGGGTAACATTTCCGATCTGGTACCGCTGTGAGGTGTTCTGCATGTGTTTAGAGTTGAATTTACACTTAACCTTCTCAATCTTAAAGAAACCTAGATGTAATTTAATTGTATCATTTCTTCAAAAATTGACATGTGAATTTTTGCACATTAAAAAAAATGAGTCCTTGATCATTTTCCTTGCCAGCCTCATGCAATGGTTGACAGCTTATTATGAGCGCAGACATCTGACGACCAGCGACATGAATGCAAATGAATCACAACAGCATATGGAACTGTATAAATTATCAGGCTGCTGATTAGCTAAATTAGCGCCGCAACCTGTGAATCACCTTCAGAATGTGTTATGTTTTTTTTCTGTGGTGATATTTTTGTCCAAGGTTCCAAACTCCAGTGTCAAAATTTGAAAATGCATCTTTTGGATTGCACCTGTTTATATATATTTTGTTTCAACTGTTGTTGCGTTCCTCCACCTACATCCCTTCAGCTCAGTGTTACTCTTTTTCCTTCCAGACTCCTGTGTCTGTGCCTCATCGGATCCCCTCAGGGAATACGCGGGAGGGGAAAACGCTCTCTGAGATCAACTGTAAGTCTACCTGGGGACATGTACTTCATATAACGTCCAGTCCATGGGCATCAGCAGCATTTTGAAAGTGGGGGACACACATTTTGCCGGGGGGTCTGGGGGTTTGTCGCCCAGAATTTTTTTTAAAGATGTAGATGCAATTTCCCACATTCTGGTGCATTTACCACAACTATTACAACCTTAGTTGTTATACATATACTGAGGGGCTGGACATTTAAATATTTTGAAAACTAAACTTGCCAATAAGCAATGGGACATCTTCAACTACCTGTCACCTTTCAGCACTCACCTCAGCAACAGAGCTGTCTGCACTGCTCCTGCATGCTGCCTCTGACTCACTCTCAATCTCAACCACCTAGGCTATATCAGGAGACGTGGAGATGCATTGAGCATTCTTTCATATTGATAATTGACATAAGCTTAATGTAGATTGTTCATATGAAGATTTCTGAGATGTATATCATGTTATCAGCATATCAAAATTACCATTGGTATAGGTTTAGAAGCCTAATAATTATGTAGGCTACATAAAAAAATTGCATCTCCGTAAAGCATGACTGGACAGTTCAGAAATGGTCAAATGTGTGTTCAAATCTGTGGTCTTTTCCACAGATCACATCCTTAAGATGTAAGCTTTCAGAAAATACATGGGTTAGGTGGTTGAATCCGTTTCCCTAAATGGCACAGCCCAAAAAAGCCATATACTCCATTTACCAATACTGAATTTATTATGCATGGGCAGCATACTAATATGGAGAGAAGGATGTGTCTCTTGTCTCATTAGATAACATCCTGAGGATATACATTTTCAGATGATGGTTTTAATGGTTGAATCAGTTTTGCCTTCATACAGACTATCATGTAGTAATGAAATGCTACGAATTGCCAAAATTACAAGTTGAGCAACCTTGTTAAATTTGGAAGACAATTCTGAAATAAAGGGTTTTTCTTTTTTTCCAGTCGTTAGAAAAACTAGCATGTTAGCTAACGTTAACTCCAGATTAGCTCACGGTTGTTATGGCAATAAAAAAAACACCAGCAATTTATTTTGTAGCTACTTGGAAAAAACATCCTTGTCATCTCTCTCTGCCTGAAACAGACGCCTAGGTCTGAACACGGCCAAAAGCACAACATATTTCAGACCCATATTAAAAAATCAACAAATGCTGTTCCACTTGTAATGGGTAAATAAAGTATGCTATTGCAAAGTGCTAGATGTAGGTAAAAAGCTTGCTTATCTAGCTAGCTATAATGTTTGCAGAAGGATCTTTGTGACTTAATGCTAACTAATGCTATTATAGTCAGAGAATGTCTCATAAGGGTGCTTTGGCCACTGAAGGGAAAACTTGGGCAACTCTGACTTACTTTCCTTTTCCTCGAAAAAAACCTCCTTATGTCCATCTCGTCTGTGGAACAGTCATGTCTGAAGTGCTAGCTGCAAGCGCGATGCGTCGATCAGAGTATGGGAGTTGACACTGCGTGCGTGATGCCGTTTGTCTAGAAAACGTGGTGTGGAATTCTATTGCTATGGGTGATTCCCTACTGATGAGTGGAACGGATTTGATTGTGAAGCAATGGAATGATCGCTGGACTAGTAGACCAGTCATGCACTAATATTTTGATCGCAAAAGTGGGGGGGTCCAAACGACTTTTTTTTTAAGTGGGGGGGACCTGACCCCCCTAAGTTACATTGCGGCAACGCCCATGCTCCAGTCTCTCTCAAATGAGAAAACATTTTTTACATGACAAATGCATGTTTTAAGTAGTGTGTCATATAAAACTGACCTTATAACTTCCATTATGTGTGGTATAGTTTGACTGATCTGTACTTGAGTTTGTTGCTCTCTTTAACCTTGATGCATATAGTTATTCTTACGGACACGTATATGAGATTGTGAAAAATGTAAAGGCGGCTTCATGAAAGATTCATGCCTTGTGTTTCTACCCCTCTCCCCCCCCCCCCAGTACAGTTATCCTGCCTTTGACCTTGTGGTTTAGCTCAAGAAAACCACCCCCTCCCTCCCTCCATCTTTCTATCTCTCCTACCACTTACTGAGTCGCCTCTCTGGAGAATTAAGTATTCATCCTTCGAGTGCAAAAAGCATAAGGAACAGCTTACTGTTCAGCCTGGGACTTTATCTATTGGTTTTAATCACCACCGTTTTGTTTGAGTCAGTGTCCTGGAGGATTATGGGGAAATAAATTGCTTGCACAACCATTAATATAAGCCCATAAGCAATATTCTACGTTGGCAGTCTGTTACTTTTACTCCTAAAAAGTTGTGTATTTGAGGAAATAATTATTTGATTTAGGACTGAACATTTTTGGTTTTGGCATGCTTTTAATGTAACATGACATTTTCTGTAACATGAGAAAGCATTTTTTAGTAGTCCACCTGAAGTAGTAAAGTTTTTACGATGTAATCAATGCATGTTTTACCTATTTGTCTCTGTTTATCTCCTACAGTTGACCAAGTCAAGTTTGATCCCGTACGTAGAAAGGAGACTGAACCATATCATGACCTAGTGAGTGCTTGCTCTAAAACGCACACAAGCACACACATACACACTCTCTATTTGTTTGATGCGTACGTGCATGCCCTCTGATTCATTCAGACACTCACTCTCCCACTCCCCATTTTCTGGCTGACCAGACAACCTCATCAACATCTGACAAATTTTAGCCATGAAATCATACAATGCAATAATAATCACCACCACATCACAGCCTCCCACTGCCAGCCTCCCACTGCCAGCCTCCCACTGCCAGCCTCCCACTGCCAGCCTCCCACTGCCAGCCTCACATTCCCAGCCTCACAATTTCAGCCTTACACTTTGTGTTCATGTTAACGGTCACTTCTATCTGTGGCCATCTCATAGCTGACTACTGCATGATGATCAAGCCCGGGTATATTGATGTTTCCTCAAAAGTCTACTCAATATGATGTCATTTATTAGTTTTTACAACACCATGAACTTCCTAAAACGATCAACCTAATCAACAGAGGTACCAAATGACAGACAATTGTAACTTCTGTGACTAGTTCAAAATATGAAAGGGCTGAATGACTTACACATTGCCTATTTCTCTATCACTGCCACATTGTTAAAACTGATCATTTTAGCTAACAACAAATGCTCCCCCCAACCCAACAGTCCTGTTGGATCACTTGTTTCTCACCCCTCACTTCTCATTTCAGCGACAGTCTCTCACCCCATGGTTCTGTGTGTTTTTAGTAAACCCGAAAAGCCGCCCCTCTGAATAATCTGTATTATTTTCTTGGTCTGTCTACTAAACAGCACGACTCTGACGATTTTTTGGACTGTGAGGAAGATATATACTACACTGCAAGATCTAATCTGGTATTTTTGTTTTCTCTCATATGCTCTGGTCTCTTGAATTCTTCCTGACATCTTCCTGACTGTCCCTTTTTTGTTTTGCTTCATCTTGTCATCTTTCATCCCGTCTTTCAGCTCACTCATGCTTCGTAGTTCATTGAAACAACATATCCTCATCTCTCCTTTTGTCCGTGCTGCGTTTCATTGCGCATGACGGCCACTGCCAAGCTGTCTGTTAAAGTCCAGATTCCCGGTGATGTGCTGTATCCTCATATCCTAGTGTTTTGTTCACAGGCAGCTGTGATCTATCCGTCTGCCTTCCCATATAAGAACACGATAGTAGCCCCTTGGTGGTGTTATTGCGATATGAGCGGGTATTGTATTTGACGCTGGAAGGTTTGTCATTATCGTTATTTAATGTATTCAAATACCCTAGTTTTGACTTGAATTATGCAATAACCAGCCCAAAGGTTGAAATAAGGGTGACCATTTCTATTGTAATAGAAACAAAACAACAATTAAATAAAGGAACAGTCCGGAAAATGACCGCTGAAATGTTGAGCTAACTAAAGGAAATGGACTTTGACCTATGCATGGAGGTAGGGAGTAAAGGAGTAGCTATTTTATCCACCCCCTTGGGGAAATTGTTGGCAGTCCAGAAGAAGGGGATAACAGTGTTTCCTCTATGTTGATTTTGGCCGACCACGGCTTCATTTCTGCCGCCACGGTATCAGAAATAGGGCTGTACGAAAGGCCGTCTATCAGCAGTGATGTTGTGCATGCAGCAGAATAGCTCGGACACGCGCTTCACACCGCAGTTGAGATTGTGTGTGTGCGTCCTTGAGAAATAAGTCATATAACTTATGTTGTCAGTTACTTATGTCAGTAACTTATGTGGTCTATAGTTCTTTGAAGTTAACTGGTGATTTTTGTTGTTTGTATTCTTCCCCTGCTAGTTAAATTGCACATGTCTGTTGATTCGCTAGCGATTGCTGCCCTCGCTCACGTTTGTATTTTAGGTGCATTATTATGCTGAAATAATTCATTAATAAATAGTGGATTTATTGTTATTATTTGCTACAGACTGCTTAGCCTATCAAGATCAAATGACCAAGTAATAATTAATTAATCGATAGGCTAGGCTTCCTGACCATTTACAATGAGTTGTTACGTCAATCATTAATTGACAGAATTTATGCCATTTATAACATACTTTCTAAGTGGAAGGTGTCTTTAAGTAGCCTAACCTTATTACTTTAGGGGAAATAGGACAAAATATGTGCAATATTACATTAGCTATTAGACTATTACATTAACCTGCTCCTAAATATAGGGTTAGGGTTAGAACTTTGTTTTGGCTTTGTTTCAAACACTTGTGAAGGAATTGTTTATGAGTCCCTTTGCCCTCTTTAGGGCTAAATGAGCTGCTGGCACACTCTTTTTTCATGGGACCACAGAAGGGCATTTTTTTCAGCGTTTTTCGGCTTCAGTGAGGCCATGTCTCTGGTCTCAGACAACGAGAGAGATGGAGGTGGTGGGAAATCTAGATGATGAAAGAGGAGACTGCACAAGAGAGGGATGGTAAAAGGAAGTGGGAGAGATGAAGGGAGAGTTGAGTTTTTATGTTTGAGGGAGAGGGAGAGAGATGGGGAGTAGGTGAAGGAGGAAGAAAAAAAAAAGCCAAGATGGGGAGAGGGAGAGGAAGAAAGAGCAAAAGTGTGATTGTGTGTTCCATAGGGACGTTGAGGCTGCAGCAGGCTTCGCGCCACCAAGTTGGACAGAAGAGTGCTGCCTCAGCGCCCACCATTACTTAGCATAACAAACAGCAAAATAAGGCAAATACAGCACCTGCGCTGAGGTAAAGGAGCTCCCATGCTAAAGTCAAAAAGCCCCCCCCCACCCCAGCCTGGCTCTGCCCTCCTACGTACTTCCGCTCAATTTGGATTTTGCTTCTGTACTAGGTCTGGGAGCTAGGCTCTGAAGTCGGTTTCTAGAAACAAATTTTTTGTAGGTCCCATCAGCAAACAGAGGGAGTGGCTGAGAACGATGACGTTAATGTTGTGCACTAGTTTGAGTAGTTCAGTAATGCCGGCGGAGACTATTCTGCGGTTGTGGCAGCAGCACTGCCGAATATCCATAGGTTAAAGCCAGAGCTAGAACATTCCTTGCTGAGTTTTGTTGGTGGCCATGATGTTGTGGCCCTCCTCCCCACGGGGTTCGGGAAAAGTTTGATTTTCCAGCTACGGCAGCTAGTTCCAGTAGTGGTGAAGGAGTTGGCTAAGGCGAACGCTTGCGATTGGTTTTGGCAAATCAGAGTGGCTCTGGGCAGATCCAATAGATAAACTTCAACAGAGGACCCGTCTTCAAGGAAGCTAACGTTTGTCAATGGAGAGATCCCAGACCCTCTGTACAAATGAAATGTACGAGGGTCTGGTTAGGACCAGGCTCCCACCCCCCCCCCCCCCCCCCACCCCCGACAAAACAAAGTTCTAACCCTATATTTTGGAGCAGGTAAATGTAATAGTCTTATAGCTAATGTAATATTGGACGTATTTTTGTCCTATTTCCCCTAAAGCAATAAGGTTAGGCTACTTAAAGAGATCTTCCACTCATAAAGTATGTTCTAAATGGCATAAATGCTGCCAATTAATAATTGACGTAACAACTTAATGTAAATGGTCAGTAGCCTCTGGACCAATTATTTGTTTGTAAACATTTGGGATGTGCGCGCAGCATGGTGGTAGAAAACCGGGAAAATTTAGCCTTTATAATGGCTGGAGAATTACACTGACTATACAAATACAGGGCCGGCATAAACTAACTAAGCGGCTGCTTAGGGCCCCCGTGGCCACCAGAGGGCCCCCAAGAGGACATGAAATTACAGTTTAATACCGCCTTTCTTCAATTTAACGCTACTGTCGTTTAAATGCCGCACCAAAAATGAACATTGTGTAATAAACGCCGCCAGAAAACACCGCCCAGAAATACGGTAGGAAAAGCATGTCCTGAAATACCTAGTAGCAGCATGTACTTATAATGAACATTCTCTTGTGTTGCACTAGGGGTCCACTGTTAGTTGAATACGTTTCAAATATCACATCAACATACCTTATTTTGCAAAATACTCTAGCTAGCTAGAGACTAGGTGTAAGTCAGCATTAGAAGGGAAACTTACAGAAACATAGCCAGAAAACGAATAGCAGTCTAGCCTATGGCTAACGCACATGTAGATTATCTATTGAAAGAACTGGAGAGCTGTACTCTTGCGTTAGCAAGCTAAACTAGTTTACAGGCTACAGTAGGTAGTCTAGGTGTTTTTGCTATCTAGCTGTTCTTGCATTCCTTGCAAATCAGTGTTAATAAAAAGCAGATGAGATAGAGCTAGCTAGTCTAACTAACATTGACATTTGCTTGTTGCTTAAACGGTGATTTAGAAGACCGTGATGTTCAAACAAGTATCTGAATCTAAGAACATTTAATGTAGCAAACACTAAGCATTCTAGTGCAGCTAGCCTAGAATACCGTTTTTCTTAGATTAAACGCCGCCCTCGAATAAACGTCAAACCAAAAAAAAAAAAAAAAAAATTGAAGTTTAATCAAAGAAATACGGTAATTAAGAAGAAAAAAAAATGGCGACGCCGAGGGGCCCCCAAATCAATTCTGCTTAAGGCCCCATAAAGGCTTGGACCTGCCCTGTACAAATATTTTGATTTAAAAAGACCAAAAAGGTCGAGAAGGACAGTCTTTAAGAGAGAAAGCGATTCCCCATTGATCTGTCACATCAAAATTTTGAATGAAATTGAGTTTTGAAATTTGAGTGAGAATGTCGCCCTGTAGACCGCATAGAAATAGGCAGCCATGTCTTCACGTCATGTCACACAGTTCATAATTTTACAGTTTTACAGTCAAATCTATACCAAAAAAAGTTGAGCAGGGAAGATTTCAAGGGAATTCAGCTTTTTGCACCTAAAATACAAACTTGAGCAAAGGCAGCAATCGCTCTCGAATCAACAGACGTGCAATTTACAGTAGCTAGCAGGGGAAGAATACAAAAAAACGAAAATCACCAGTTAACTTAATTTAAATTAGCAATAACTATATAGACTTATACAATAACAGGCTTAAATGAACTGACAACATAACTTATACGATTTACAGTTCTCAAGCACGCACACAAGCAATCTCAACTGCGTTGTGAAGCACTTGTCCGTGCTATTCTCCGACATGCAGTCTAACAATCACTGCTGATAGACGGCCTAAAATTTTGTACAGCCCTATTTCTGATACCTTGGCGGCAGAAATTTAGCCATGGCTGCCTCACTATCCAGGCGAAGTTGCAAATATTGGTTTCTACATCTTTACCACAAATATATATTTGATTTTCCTTTATATGTATAGTCTAAAGCAGATAGGCCGGTGGAATTGTTTCATAAACTTCAAACCTGCACAGACTAACTACAGTACCAGAATAGATGTTTCTGGAATATTTAATTAGCTCTAAACATGCTAGGCAAGCTTAATCAATCCCAGATCCAGTCATTAGGAAGGATTTCAACCCAGGTATAACAATGTGTTAAAAGGTTGTCAATATCCAAGGCACAGCTGTAACAGCCAGACTGTCACCTCACCAATGAATGTCTAAGAATAAAAAAAGTTGGGCCAGTTATCAAAGCATGGCGCCATCGTGACAAGAGACCTAGACAAGGGAAATGGATAGATGAAAGGGGAGAGGAAAGATGGAGCAATGGAGAGATGAGGAAAGATGGAAAGGAGAGATGGAGGGATATAAAGGGGAAATGAGGGAAGAGAGATGAGAGGGACAGGAAGGGGCAGAGAGGTGACGAGTCACTGAGACGGAAAGCCCTGGATCTCCACTGTCAGTTCTCCTTCCCTCTCTTCCTTCTCCTTCACTCTCTTCCTGTTCTCTTTTTCCTCTCTTTCATATTCACTTTGCTTTCTCTTAGGGCCTCACTCACTCTCCCACTTCCATCCCTGTACACTTCTCTCTCCCTCCTCCACCGCAAAAACCCCTCACTCAGCAGAAAAAAAGGCTAGTGGTGAATAACGATATGACAGTTTGCTGCGCGAGGGGAAATTTCCATCAGTAATCTAGAGCGAGTGGAGAAAAAAAATGAAATCAATGGTGTTTTGCATGACAGAGAGGTCTGGTCTGGAGTCAGAAGCGAGAGGTGGCTCAGGTTGGTGAAGGAGAGGATCTGATCATCACTGAAGCTTTGATAATCACTGAAGCTTAGGTAATCACTGGAGCTTGGGTAGAGTTAAAGTTTACCCCCAGCGATGTGGTGGGGGGGGGTTAAAAATTAATTTTAAAAGCCTCTCTCCACACTCTCCCTCCATTGCACCAAAATCTCTTAAATGATGGGATGATCATCAAGCCTCTGTGTGATTGCTTGAGCAGAGCTGCCCCCGCCCCCCCTCCTCCCACCTCAGTATTAATCTCTAGAAGCTGGATTTGACTAAATTGAGAAATGGTGTACAGCCACAGTGGTTTGGGTTCCAGAGGATAAATCTGAGTTTTTCCTGCAGTTGCCCCGTTGCTTTCATCGTCTTGTCATCATTCTTCAACTTTTGCTGTTTTTGTTTCCTTCTCTCTACCTATTGTCTATCTATGGCATGTGGATACTTCAATTAATGCTCCTAAAGTAAACCTTCTAGTCTGAAAAGAACAAAGACAGTTGATGGAACCATGTCAACTAACACCAAAGTGGAATAACAAATGAATATTAGCTATATGTTAATGTTTTAGGAGGGGCTCAGGGATCATTTAGGTGTCATTAAAGGAAGTGTCAACCAGTATGTCCTCTGTTTGTTGGATTCCAAGGTCTACACAATGCCTTTCCATTTAATCTCCACTCAATCTTCTGATCATCCTATCTTTATATGCTGTTAATCATATTCATTATGTATGAACATATCAATGCATGTATACCTGTATACATCTCAATGTTCTATTGGCAAGTTACTGGATTTTCGCCAAAGGACACTCACTTAACACTCAAGGCACACCACTCCAAGTCTGAAGTGTGGCTTTCAAAAACGATTGAAATTAAATTCACGGCCTAAATTACTTTAGATGAATAGTACTCACCATGCACCTGTATGGCTATGGGACTCTGGAGGTGTGTACATGTAAAAATATTGCGAGTATTCCTTTTTCTTACAATTTTTGTTCCTTCTTCTCCGAGGATTTGCAAATGGACTATGAAGACGTATCTCCCAAAGGTTCCATCTTGGGTGGAAATAAGTAAGTGAGACTGTTACCATGCACAGCTGTACGCTATAGTGCAATTAGAGAGTATTGAAACTCCTTTGCTTTTCCCCACATTTTTGGTTTTTGATTTTTTATAAAGTTGCAAAAATATGTCCAAAACCTTTTTTGCCTTGTTTTTGTGGGTAGATTGGCCATTCCACTGAATGGGTGACTGGAATGGATTTCTGTCCCCAGGACATTATATGTATAAAAATGCACGAAAATGAACTCTAAAATGCATTTGATTATTAAGCAAAGTGTCCTGCACATTCAGCTAAATGCAAAATTTAAAATGTATGATTAAAAACATTAATAAAACCTACATAGAACACAACAAAACTACTACACCACTACTACAAGGAAAGCACCAGACTCTTTTTTTTAACTTTTTAAATAATTTATAAATACACCTGTCATTCTCAGTGCTCTATTTACTCAGGACTCAGGGTAACTCTATGAAAACGAGTGATACGTTGACAGATTTTTGTCTTCCCTAATGGTTTAGCTTCTTGAATGACAACTTCGGGCTAGCATCAATGACTGGCCAAGCCACCATCCTCTCAAGTACCGTTTCTGTAAAGAATTGAGTTTCTTTGTCAGTGTGTCCGTTTATTGCAAATCATTATTGATTGGGATTGCTGACTCAGTTATCCCTGGGAAAGTGAAGCCTTCTCACTGTTATGAGTGGGAGGGTGTTTGTATATGTTAGTATATGATGACGGATGGGTGTGTATGTTTGTGACTGTAAGATGGGAGGAGAGAAAGAAGGCAAAGGAGAGAATACCATGTGACAACCTCATCTTCATAGTCTTACTCACAGACATTTCAAACATTGTGTCTGTGTATATACATTTATAAACAATACTCTAATAATATACACTTGCGTTAATACTTTGACTATCATCAAAAAAAGCATGCAACTGTTGGGAACTGGAAAATGAATTAGACCTTTCACACACACACACACCTCGCACATCCACATTAAACTCACACACACAGACTGGAAACACACCAGAGCAGGAACAGAGAGTACTGCATCAGATGGAATGCCACACGAGCGAGACAGGGGCAGGAGGCTGTTTAACTAGACCCTGGAAAGCCAGAGGCTCCCAACAGAGAGCGACAGGTACTCAAGATAGATTTACCATACAACCGCTCATTTGGCCAGTGTCATAGTAGTCTGGCGGATGGCTGGGTGGGTGGAAGGATGGAGGGATGAACGCTTACATGATGTGAAATGAGAGTCCAAGCTTGTATGTGTGTCAATAACATTGTATGATAGATCATTGCACACACAACACATTTTCCCCCATCAAAGGACAGTGCATTTTGCCATGAGAGAAAGGAAAGGAACTAGTCTCCCAGCAATCCAGCCATACCATGGCATGCCCTAAAGATTTGGTTTGTAAATGGGGGGGGGGGGGTCACATGGCTCAGCGGTTAGGGAGTTGGGCTATTAATCAGAAGGTTGTTAGTTCAATTCCCGGCCGTGCCAAATGACGATGTGTCCTTGGGCAAGGCACTTCACCCTACTTGCCTCAGGGAGAATGTCCCTGTACTTACTGTAAGTCGCGCTAGATAAGAGCGTCTGCAAAATGTAAATACAGCACTGGATATTTTTGCATAGAGTGACGGTTTAGTCCCTGATAGGAATTGGACCCTGTTTGTTGATGTTTTTCTGCTATTTCCACCAATTGAAACGTTTTACCAGGGGGAAAACCATAAAACATATTGTTTTGTTCTTCATTTTATTAATTTTTTTAATTAGCTCCGCCACAATCACTTGTGATTTGCTTGTGGAAATTGCACTCTCCTCCTTTTCTCTTCTCCCCCTCAGTGTTGAATTATTAACAACCAAAACACAGAAATGTGGATTTTGAGGAGGAGAGCGAAACATTAAGTTATTTGACCAACAAAAAAAGAGTTTCTTTTTAAATGTTAAAGCTGAGGCACTTGAGTTACAGTGCTTCAGTTTTGTTTTTTTAAACGCTTGGGGAAAGAAAAAAATCAACCCTTGAATGCTTTATATCCATCATGTCTCTCCACTTGAAGTTTATATAAGCTTCCTAGTTTACTTGTATTTTGTAAATTGTTTTTCTCCACCCTCTATCCAGGCATTTAGTTGTTGTCCAAACACAAATCTCTGATCTCTAATTATCTCATTGACAGGAGTCTTTTGAAATCGGTTGAAGAGGAGCTAAACCAAAGGTAGGCTCTATTCCTTTGGTCCTTCTCTTAATCATAGCCCTTTTACTTTTCCTCTGTCTCCCTATCTATATATATTTTTGTCTCTCCTTTTTGCTTTTATCTATCTTCTTTGTCCTCTTTCTCGTCCTCCATGCCTCTCCTCTTTCCTCTCACCTCCTCTTAGAGCGGCTTCTAGCGCTGCTCAATATTTGATGTGACCTAACCCCTCCGACGCCACGCTTGTCCGGGTGAAATGGAGGAGTCATTTGCTTAGAACCACTACTGTGGACACAGCTGGGGAGTCTCTCCTTTCCCTTCTTCTCATCCCCCCTCCTTTCCTATCCTCTTCCCTCCTCTCTTGTCTTCTCCTCTCCCATCCTCCTCTCCCATCCTCTCCTCTCGCCTCCTCTCCTCTGGTAGAGTATTGGGTATTAAAGCCATATGCCTTGTCACGGCTCATGGTAAAACAGTGTTTGACATTGTTTCAGGCCCATCTTTGGCCTCACAACTAGCTGCTCTGCACATCTATTATTTCGCTGGTTCCGAGGTTAAGGTACGGGCAATCAAGCGCTCGGCAAGACTTAAGTTGTTTTCTTGACCTGCTTTTGGTTCCGGATGCATTCAGGGTTCATACTTTAAACTCTAAAAGACTCAAATATCTGTGCCCCCCACCACGCCCCAGTATTTAAAAAAAAATGCTAGTTTGTCTCAAAAGAAGGCTTTGACTACCTAAAAATGCAGGTGTCCCCAAACATCATAACCACCTCACTGTACTTCTTAAAAAGCCAGTCAAGAGCTCTGTTAGTGACTGCTGTGTTATTAGTCATCTCTCAGTTGTACTAAAATACAAGGTTACCCACCTCTGAGAGGTAGTAACTAAAACAATAATGGAACAATCCCATTCTTGCAGACCCTGTTGTTTACGGTCGTTAAATCAATGATCTCTCCCTTTCAAGCAAAGTAAGCTAAGACATGCTTCCTCTACCTTTTCCTCAGGGGACACGAGACTCACTTAGAAGACGAAGAGGATGATGATGGCGGCAACGACGCAGATTCCGTGAATGGGGATGACGCCGATATCGAAGATGAAGATGAGACGCTACAGTAAGTCTACTCACATGATACGTCTGGAGGGCTGGCTCATCTACAGCTCTTGAAAGATCTACGAATCTACAGTTTTGAGAAACTGCCACTGTGATTCTATTGCAATGCAACAAATGTTTGGTATGCAAAATCTTTTTTAGGTGAACGCTGTGTAAAAGCATATATATATATATATATATATATATTTTTGTACACAAATTTGGTTTTAACCATAAACGGCGACCTTATTGTAATGTCACTGTCGATGTTCAAAACAACAATCTTTTCACAGAAGCTACAGGAGGCCAATGTGACATCTGAACATACTTTACATATTTGTTTGTCATTCCAAATCCATTCCTAGCAGTGTCAAGGAATTCCATTGCCCTAGATTCTCTGGCCCCATTCCTTTTCAAGAAAAAAAATGACTAGAATACAAAAATCAATCTAAACCCTGTCGTCTGTTCCCCTCTGCCCCAGTCACATACCAAACCCCCCTTTCCAGACATTTTCTTTACTTTTTATTCTGTACTTAACAAAAAATATATAAATATTAACATTTAGGCTGCATACGTAGTCTTTGTTTGGACCAACATGAAAAGGCTCCAGAGGAAATTATTCCTGGTCGGCATTCAAATTTGACCCGTGTTGTCATATTTGGAAAAGAAAAGGCAGTTTCTTCAACTACACACACTGATCAGTCGGTCTTCTATTCTACCTTTCCACATCAGAAACATTCTATTACATGCATTTTTCTTTCTTTGCATTTTGACACTATTTCGCAAAGTACTTTTTGAGGGAGAGAAATGCTCTTTTTTTGTCCAGCAAGCTTATCTGTGAAAACAGGCCTATTCAGCCTGAACAGTCACTAGCACTCACATATATACATTTTCTTTGTCTTTATTGCTTGCCATCAATTAGCACAAAAGTATGTGGGACAACAAGTGTATTTTTGTTTCCTAAAATACACCTTTACTTTCACCCTCTCAGCTCTAAGGGCTCAACTATGCGACCCAAAGTGCTTCCACCGCCTCCTCCAACCAAGGTAGGTTTGCCATTTATACATTTTTTCCCCAAACTAATGTGCTAAAAAGCATTTTTTTCACCCTACATCACACTGTCAGTACCTAATTATACCTCAATTCAATAATGGTATCTTGACCACTTTGCCTGATGTTCTTCTTCAATGGTGTGTCTTGCTCTCAGGAAAAGGCCATTCCGACCCCACTGGAAGACTCCCCAACCCACCAGGGTTCCCCCAGTGACCATGACAACCACCAAGGGACCATAAAGCGTTGCCCCACGTCAGAAAGCCCTGCCCGGTCAGCCACACATGGGCCTCCCAGACCGCCGCCCCCCAAACTCCCCCCACACAAGCTCAGCAGCTTAGGTAGGTGCTGAGTTTGCTATGAAGCAAATTAGTGCTGCTAAACAATGTTCCCTCGAATTTTTTCCCGCACTGAGCAAATAGAAAATCTGTCTTAGCACAAACCTCAGTGCTCTGAGCAAAGTTTGCAGAGAACTCCGCTAGCTTCTTCGTAGCTAAATATAATAGAAATCTTCACCAGCCTACCTGGACCATTGCTTGTGTCCGTTTTAACAATTTCATCAAGCCATTCGTGTTTAAAGTTAAAATGTAAAATTGCCCCTTATTTGGGGCACCTGTAACAAGGGCATAGGTTTGGTCTCCGCTTTGGTAGGGACACTTGTTTGTTCAGAATTTTTTTTTAGACGTAAGGTAGGTAATTGGTTCAGGTTTTATAGAGCTGTACTAGGCCTAGCAGTTACATCATCTGTACTGGATTTCTGAGCAATGAAATCATATGATGCACACATTTGGGCATCCCAATTTATAGCACCTTTTTACTACAAGTATAACTACTATACTCTTATCTACAAGTATAACTGTGAATGATAACATTCATTGGTAACATTGTCTAAATATCCCTTATAAAACTGCAATTTAATGCAATATTTACCAAAATGGACAATTCAACTTCTCACCTTAACACCTGATGCTGATTTATCACCAACCTGCTCTACATCTGTATCTTCAGGGTGCTGTTTTTCCTGCACAGTTATTAATCAATTTAACACAGACGCTAACCATGCTTAGTTGACTGCTGACATTGGTCGAGATTACAGGGATAGGCATATTACTATCCAAGGGATCATATAGGCCTACTTATTACCAGTTAATATTTTGAGTTGCTAGCCTGCTGGTACTAGGTTAAACTAGCACGGTCCCATTATGTGGGAAGGTTAGGTTTATCCTTCTGGCTTCAACAAGACAAGCTGCTGCTAACACACTGGTCGAAAGATTGCAGACGCTAGGGATATATTTAATGCAAGCAAAAGTTACATGCTCTACTACACTAACAACTTTCAAAACGTGTCCATTGTAGAATGGGTGTCGGTGTAAGGCTAGCAGGTTTGCACTGTGTGTGTAGTTTTCCTACTAGCTATTTAACAACGACCTTCTTGATAGCTACTTACTCTCTGGGTGATGAAAAAACTTCTGACATCTTTCTTCTTTTTGGGTGACATTTTCCTATCTATAAAGCACACAAGGGTCAAAAATATCAATGCTGAGACCAAACGAAATACTAATATGAGGCTTTATTATTTCCTGGCGTACTGCCAGCTGTCTTTCTGCAAGTCATGATTCACTAAGTGTTTCTGATTCTGCCTGCCACTTCAGCCAATTAAATGACATAATCTTGTCTCGCAGGCTCGAGGGCGCATTGTTTAACTTAGAAATGTATTTTTCACTTTTCTGGGTGACAAATATAGTAAAGATAAAAATACGAATGAGTTTTGCATATACAAAGTGCAAAATATTTATTTAAAAAATTCACAAAATATTTGTGGGGACGATTGTATCTTTCCCTAACTTTGGTTGTGACTAGTCCCTATGGACCCTATGCAAACCTACGCCCTTGGCCTGTAAAGGTAACATTTCAGATTTTTGTTGCCAGTCAAAGTTTGAGCAGAGCGCCAGGGTCGTTGTTTTGTTAAAAACTTGCTTGTAGTCTAGAGTGACATTGAAATGTATGAAGTTTTGCTGATCAACTGAACATTTATTGGTTTTATAACATTTTATAAAAAGTTATAGTTTTATAAAAAAAGAAATACAGATTACATTTTGTGCGCGGTCTGGAAAATGTAGTGCGCGGGTCCTTTAACTGGTCTGCGCGGTCTCGCAGGCGCGCAGCTTAGAGGGAACATTGATGCCATGGGCGTATCTAGCCCTAAACTTTTCATTTTTCATATACATTTTTTTTTCTTCATATTTTAAATCTAAATGTGTTCATTTCTCTTCCTAAAACCCACTAAAGGACACTATTTAAAAGGATATTTTAAAACATTTCTTCTGGGGGAACACGCCCCCAGACCCCCCTAGTTTTAGTTTGGGTCACAGGAAAAATAATAGGTTTTATCTAGGGGCTTAGCCCCCCCAAAAGTGGGAACCTAGATTCGCCCCGATTGTTGCTAAACCCTGAGAGATAAAGGGCCTTCAAGCTGAGGACACACACAAAAAAAATCTAATAAATACATTAAGATCTGTGTTTGAATTATCCCTACAAACTGAATTATTCTTGCTGCTAAATCGCTAAAGTTTCATTCTGTGAAACATTTTAGTTTGGGGGAAAATGTAAATGTAATTTAATCTGGGGCAGTGCAGTCAACCTTGAATACCTTTGGCATAATTAATTTTCTTAATGCTTTGCTCACAAAAAGCCAGCGCAAAGGTGCTTTCTAACTTAGTCATTTGAACTTATAAAATGAACTCCCCCATCCCCTTCCCTGATTCTTTCTTTACAAAACAACCCTCTTTCCCCCCTTACACACACACACACAAACAAGTTAATTGTGTCAGTCTTTTCCGAAGGCATCAACCGATCGCACCTCCTGCACCCAAGCGTTTTGTGAGGCTATTTATAGTCCGGGGGCAGCGGTTGTTTAGGCATGCGATAATGTCACACACCCACTCTGCCACATCATAAGTCACCATGTACAACAGCCCTGGTCTGCGTTTCCTGATAACGATGGATCGTAGCAACAATCAAGCAAAAAACGAAACCATTGACATTTCTTACGTGTGTTTCCAAAACATGCTCGTTAGGAGTTGGCTAATCTATGCGCTTTCAATAGCTACACATTTTCAAGAGACACTTTAGCTACCATGTCTTTGGGAACGCCCGTAAAACTAAGATTCGTTGTACGATGGATTCTACGATCAATTTAGGCTTACGACACTTTCAGGAAATGCAGCCCTGGTCAATATCACTTCCATCCAGGGCCACCCAAAGGGGGAAAGCTTTCTGGGACCCAGCGGTGGTGGGGCCCAGCCGCGATGCCTGCAATAATCATGTTCGTCCTAAATATTTTAAGAAATTATAACAAATTTTATTTTGAACTGAAATACTCACCATTACTTAAAAAAAGCAAACATAAACATTGTATTGTTGCTCTAGTAAAATGTAGCCTGTTTCATAATGAGGGTTCCCCCCCCCCCCCCATCTCCTAAAAATGGTATGAGTCGTTTTTTGTTTAGCAATGTAATTTACTGTTCTAAGGTTAAGATAATACTAATGTCAGAGTAGACTACATTTTGTAGTTATGACAGGACCTGTTCAGAAATCGGGATATCAGAAAAGAAAAGAGAAAAAAAGGAGAGAGCTAACAAGGGCATTACCCCCAAATAAAAGTAATAAACATTTTTTCCAGTCAACTTCGAAAGATGCTCCCAGCCAGGCTGCAGAGACAAGCAGAGCAGCAGTAGCCATGATGCTAGCCAAGAGGAAGCTAGTTTGAGCAAAGCTGACACTGAGAAAGTGCATGTTCTGCATTGCTCATATTGCTCTGAGGATATTCTGCACTTTACCTTAACCACTTAACTGTGGCAGGAGGAGAAAGGTCCTTAAGTAAACACAAAATCATAAAAATGACTTGCGCTCCACAATGAGCCAGGAGAGGCTCAATCACAATACTTGCCATTGAGTGTGAAATGGCTAAACAAATTTACTTCAAATAAATTATAAAAGACTTTGCATCCAGAAAGACAAGGACGATGGCTGTATAATAGGCACAGATGAAGGCAGGTAAATTGTATAATATACTAGAAAATGTGGTGTAAGTGTAGAAGATTTCAGTGTGTGAAATTGTCATTTTTATGTGTGTGTGTCTGGCCCGGCACCACACAAGTTATTAAGGCCTCTCAGTTATATTTATTGAACTTCATGTTTACATTTTAAAGATGTATAAAGATTCTATAATGTAGCTCCCATCACTGAGTAAGTCTCTCTCAGTTTACATATGTTTTATGAAGGAGAGAGAGAGCACACAAGTGCAGGCGTTAACATAAGTAAAGACCTATTGGGGGGGCCCATTCACTGGACCTTTTCAGGGACCCAGCCATTTCTATGGGCGGCCCTGCTTCTACCTCAAGTAGTTTGACCGCCTGTCTGACCGCCAGCTTCTCCTCACTGCTGAATCCACATTCTATATTATCTGTACTGCCTTCAGTTTCCATGTGGCCCTTGTGCTTATATATATATATATATATATATATATATATATATATATATATATATATGAAACTGAATCAATGTGGTAAATTGTAATAATTCTGTACTCTGCATATGACTTTACTAAATGTAGGTTAAAGACAACACATTAGTATGTTAACTGTTACATTTCAGTTAGTTGAATGTTGTCCATTGTAGTTATAGTATTTTGTCCATTGTAAGAACCAGAGTCCATTTTACATTTTGACAGCCAAGTTCTTAAACAACAAATCCTTTTCCGACAGGCAATGGAGTTAGTTCGACAGACGTGAGCAGTGATTCTGGGGCCGAAAAGCAGTCTACTACGCCCCATAGTGGTACCACAAGGAAAGACAGGAAAGAAATTCCGGTAACAAGGATACAAGGAAATTGTTAACTCAGTTTGTTTGCTTATAAGTACTCAGAACCTACATCTAGCTATATCTAGTTTTTTTTCTCCAATATAAATATTAATTGAGGACTGCTTTGACCTTTTGGAGTTCATGGTCTTTCTCACTTATTTGAAAAGAGAATATTTAAATGTAGCCAAGAGCTAAAAACTGAAAAGGAAGCCATCTATTCTTACCTAATTATATTTACTTTTTTTGCATGTATTCAAAATGTTATCATTTTCTGAGAGTGCAATATGTCCGTGTACGTGAGTGAGAAAGATTGCAACTATTATTAGTCACTGTTTGGCAACCTTGGTGTTAATGACGTCACTTCTTTTCATAAGAAACCTATCAGTAATGGCCTCCCCCCCACCCCGAAAGTCCATGTAAGTCCCTAATCACAACCACATTCATACACACTGCTTTGGTCTGACTGGAAGTCTTAATACTAAAGCTATTTTTCAGTAAAACTTCTAGGGACTAGTCAATTTTGTCTCAGTGTAATTTAATCAACCTTCTACTTACAGAAAAACTAAAATACCAAAAGTTTCAAATAACTTCTGCTGGTCTGTGACTTACTGCATAAACTAGAAATATGACCTTCAGATTTAATTTATTTGTGTCATTGGAACATTGGTTTGACAGTCACAAGTTGAACAAATGAATGTACTATTAAGTAACAATAAAATGTTTTCTTATATTTTGACATGGAACAATAGACACCTGCAATAAATATAATGTTCAATTTTGATTATAATTTAATAATAATTGTTTTTGTGCCTCAGATGGGTGCTTGTTTCTCAAAAGTCTTCAATGGCTGTCCTCTCAAAATACACTGTGCTGCATCCTGGATCAATCCCGATACAAGAGGTTTGGCCTTACATCTGTGATTCACCTAGTATCCATTTATAGGCTCACCAGTGGCTAGGATTGGTTGCAATGTAGTTCAATTAAGGATTTGTCTACTATTTTTACAGTTGCTTGGTGGTATCTCAATTACATTTAAAACTGTATTCAAAATAGCCCTTTGGCCTTTTTGCAGTGTAGTAAACTAGTTAAACTATTATTTTCATTTTTTTCCAACAAAACTTAAACAAAGGCAATGTTTCGCTTAACAATTTAAGTACATTTTAACTACCAAGTGTAGCCAATGTCTTCAGGGGCACATCATTTTGTTATAGTGCTTTCCAACAAGATTATATATTAATATCCAGACTCAAATGTGGTCTGTTTTAGCTGCCTCTATCATATTACATTACAGATATGGCAATTGTCCATGTCTGGTAGTTTTATTGAAGTGTCTACTTTTTTATGGATGTATGTTTGGATCTTTGGATGGTGTAGCTTAGTGCAGCTCATATTTGACAAATTGAATGTCTTCTTTACTATTGCAATCGGACTGCAGTAATTATAGGAGTGTAGACTTGCATGACACAGAATTGCATTGTCAGTGCTTTAGTTGTGACGTTTGCAATTTTAAATTTGGTTCCAAGGTAGAAGCAGATGCACAATGAAAGATAAATTAGTAAAAATGGTTTGTATTATTTGTCTTTTATTTGCCTGTTTCAGACCAGTATCTCATATTTGGAGCAGAAGAGGGCATTTACACGTTAAATCTGAATGAGCTGCATGAAAATTGTATGGAGCAGGTACGCTTAACGATCTTCCCTTTGTAAATGTATCTCTGACATTATACATACCCATAGGCACAATTTAGAAGAGTTTAGTTTAGATTTTGCCTATGAAATACGATATAATTAGAAAGGAGGTTTGAAGTCAGACCGAGAACAATTAACTATGTTGATGTGCACCACAAAACTTGTATAATTTTTATTAAATACCTGTATATAAACTTTTATTTTCGTTAGCTGTTTCCCCGAAGGTGTACGTGGGTTTACGTCATGAGTAACAGTTTACTCTCCATATCTGGTAAGGGTGCACAACATCATAGTCATTTTATTCACTCATATTCACTTTACTACTTTATTACTATTATTCCAGTTAGTGTCACCAAGACATAACATATCCTGTGCACTAAATGTCACAATTGAAGCTACTAGAAGCCAGTTATCATAAAGAATATACAGAAGTCGATGGCTCAAATGTGTCCACACACGCCTAGAGTCAAACTTTCCTGTGAATTATGACTGACATTCCTGTAAAGAATCTACAGTTTTTCATCCTTGAATAATTTCCCAGGAAAAGCCTCCCAGCTGTACTGCCACAACCTGGCAGGTCTGTTTGAGCATGCTCGGCAGATGCAGAAGCTACCTGTGGCCATTCCCACGCACAGGCTCCCTGATAAAATCATTCCAAGGTAAAAAGATGTCAGAGTCCTTCTTTGAAAATGTCCTGTTCAAATAAGTATCTTTTTCTTTGTGTTACTCTCTAAAATACAACTGCGGTGAGCCTCTGTCTGTGAAAACTTCTCACTATTCTGATTTCTTATTAACTTGACCTCAATCATGATTTTAGGAAGTTTTCCATCTCCAATAAGATTCCTGACACTAAAGGGTGTCAAAAATGCTGTGTTGGTAAGTAAGACATAATCTCCCATCACTCCTGCACATGTTTTTTTGTCTCTGCCTTTGGTCTCCATTTGCCTGTCAGGAAGTTCAGAATCAGAAGATTCAACCCTTTAATAAACTCATAACTATTTTTTTGATACATTTTGGGACTCCTTAAATGTCAAAGTACTTATAGGCCATTATAATTGTACTTTCAGCAATAATCAGTCTATCAGCCTTTTTTGTAAGGATGACTCGGCACAAAAAGCTTCGCTTGCAAAAGCAATATCCAGGTGGTAGTCTTTTTGGCAAAGGCCAACCTATTATTGAGACTTCTCATTGATAACCATTACAAAAAGGAAGGTGCTGTTTCAAAAGGATTGATAATGTCTCACAATGTCCAGATCTAATTATACTTGTTCTTCACCCCCAGTGAGGAATCCATACACGGGCCATAAGTACTTGTGTGGAGCATTTCAGTCAAGTGTGGTCCTTTTAGAGTGGGTGGAGCCCATGCAGAAATTCATGCTTGTCAAGGTAACCCCCAACCCATCCATGTGTATAGCAAGCGAGTGTTGCTAATTACATTTGCTCCCAGTATTTTACATCAACAAGGTTTGTGCTAATTTAACTCCAATAAACAAAGTTTTACCCAGTACAGTTCAAGTAGGTTTATTCAAAATAATACAAAACATTCATGCGTAAATACTCAAATGTTGTAAGTTATAAAAGGTGGTTGAGGGCCAGTTTGAAAGATGGAAGACAAGTTTGCCTGTCGATTGTGGTTGTGCATTATAGAGGGAGGGTGTGGCACCTGAAAAGGCCCTGTCACCCCAGATCTGGAGCTTGGTCCAGGTGGGTTTAAGGGTGTAGTGCAGTAGGCCTGAGGTAGGGGTGTGGTAAAGGACAAAGTCAGGGGTAGGGAGGGGCCAGGCTATTGTAGGTGGTAAGGAGTATTTCAAGGTGAATCCTGTATTTAACCAGGAACCAGTGGAGGTTGTAGAGGACAGGGTGGATGTTATGTCAGTAGTGGGTGGAAGTGAGCATAGTCATAGTTTTTCTTAGTTGATAAAGGCTTCCCTACAACAAAGCCAAAATAATTTATACTGAAAGCAATTTAATTTAGTCATTACATAACTGAAAAATAAAAAAATTCCCCCCTGTGTCCTGTAGTGTCTGTGTTGCCTATTGCAGTGGTCTTCAACCCTGGTCCTCTGGGCCCACTGTCCTGCATGTTTTAGATGTTTCCATGCTCCTATACACCTTATTCAAATTAATAGTTGTTATCAGGCTTCTGCTGAGCTTCATAATGATTCATTTGAATCAGGTGTGTTGGAGCAGGGAAACATCTAAAGCATGCAGGACAGTGGGCCCTGAGGGCCACGGTTGAAGACCACTGGCCTGTTGGACGTTTTAGAGATTACTTCATGTAGACATGACAGATTCATATACACTTCCTCTTTAAGTCTGTCCACTAATTTGAATACTCTCTTTCTGAATGAATTAGCTAGGGGTGGGAATCTTTTGGTACTTCACGATTCAAATCGATTATTGGGGTCACAAATCGATTAAAAATCGATTCCCGATTTTTTCTGATTTTTAATCCCCCCAAAAATGTACAGTTGTGAATCGATGTGATTCGCTATAAGACTGAATCGCGATTCAAATGTGAATCGATTTTTTTCCCACACCCCTAGAATTAGCTTCCTCTTCCTGGTATGATATTAGTTTTTCCTGTTTAGTCAACTTTAAGCTAACACTGCACTTCTTTACATTGGTTTGGGATTGTTAGGGATTGTTATTGCTGCCTATCATTAGCAACAACATAAAACCCTATGAAGTATTCATAGTGTCCAGGTTTTAGCACAGTTTAAAACGTATATTTAAATGGGACGGATAAATCTGGCCTAGGCCTGTGCTAGGGTCAGGCTCTATTTTTGACGTGAGCATTGAAACCTTTTCAGATACACATTAGCTTTGCATGCTAACAATGGCTTCCTCTTACAATGTGCATGCTAATGTCTATGCTAAGTTGCTAAAATGCTGCCATGTCCCTCAGAACATTGAATTCCACCTGCCCTGCCCACTTGAGGTGTTTGAGATGTTGGTGGTGCCAGAGCACCCGTACCCCCTCATCTGTATGGGTGTCAGCAAGGGTGCAGAGTTCAACCAAGTGGTGTGTTTTGAAACCCTGGACCCAAACTCCACTTCTCCTTGGTTTGAGGAATCTGGTAAGATTTACAGAGGGAAATCATATTGTCTAAAATCATATCATTTGATTTCTTTATAAATAGCAGGAAATTAATTGGTGATTTTCTTTGCTGAAAATATCCCTCAAACATATGCAGCAATATATATGTGAATAAAATAAATGCTTCTATAAAACGGGTACAGCAATACAGAAAACAATATGTTATACGGTAAATGAATATTACATATTACTATTCAAGCATGGAAAAACACAAACTTTTTTCCCACAAGGACATCATCCTCATCATCATATTTGTAATTACAACATGGATGGGGAGGTGTGTGGCCTCCATTACAATAGAAGATGTGATCATGACGAAGTGAAATGGAATACAGTGTACAGTAACTCAAAATCAGTTTTGTGTTTGTTCTAGACAATCCACAGACCTGTGTTATCCACGTGACTCAGCTGGAACGAGACACCATTTTGGTCTGCCTGGATCGTAAGTTCCATTTAATCAAGATGCAATGTAGAGAATTAATATCAGATAAGACATTTGGCTTACACAGCACTTTCTACCCAGTATTAAGCGTTCAGAAACTGTTGTTCTGGGTGTAACACAATGTTCAGCACCCACATGGGTAAACCCTTTATGTGAACTGTCATGCATTCCGATAGCTTCTATGTTGTTATGTCTATGGATGGCTCTGTATGTGTTCCCACCCCACCCCCCCCATCCCGTAATGTTGAACGCAGTGCCCATTTTGTGCCTCACAGTTTCACACACAATTAACGGCTGGGGAGGCAATATTGTTGCGATAAACTTCACATCCTGCTGAAATAAACTTCACATTCTGATAGAAACCAATACATCTAGGTTTGACAGTAAAATGGAATCAATCTGATATCTGTTGGAGTTGCAAAACTAATATACATGACCAATAGTTAAGGTTGGACTGGCACAAATGATTTGTCGGCATTCAGAACTAATGCAATGATTGGACAGGCTTATTTGTCTGTCTACCTACCTCCGGCAGTAGTCAAGCATGTTCATGTGTTTTGGGGGAGTGGCTTTGAAAGGGAGGGGGTGGGATATTTTGAATCCTTTCAAACGTGAGCTAAAATTGCTAGGTTTGCAAGAATGGCCTATCCTGACATTAATATCTGCATCTCCCACCCTTAGGGTGCATTAAGATTGTGAATCTGCAGGGGAGGTTGAAGTCCAGCAGGAAACTCTCAGCCGAACTGACGTTTAATTTCCAGATTGAGGCAATAGGTAATTATCCTTGATCGATGTTGTAGAAATTCACTTTTATTTGTTACCTTTATTTACACCTACAGTGCTAATATTGTCCAACACGCACATGCACACATACATGCACAGGTGGTGAGATAATTTTAATTTATAAATATTTGTTCTTTTCATAGTTTGTCTTCAAGACAGTGTTCTTGCATTTTGGAGGCATGGTATGCAGGGGCGCAGCTTCAAATCCAATGAGGTAAAGATTTGTCATGGAGATACTATGTGAATGCTCACGATGATATGTATCCGCTTGAGAAAGGAGCAAAATATGGAATGGAGTCACCTTTACTGAAAATGAAACAATTTTCATTCTATCTTGAAACAGTTAATTATTAACATTAAATTGTCTATTTGTTATTTGTTAAATATTTGCTATACAGTGAGTTTAAAATCCTGTCTATGTTGCATTCTCGCTCAGATTACGCAAGAGATCTCAGACAACACAAGAATGTTCCGGCTTCTTGGATCAGACAGGTGAGATGCTCTGGAAGATAAATAGAAAGTTGTTTTGGCAAAAATAAGCTATATAGCTGCCAAAACTGTCTTTGACTGAGTTTTGAATTGACTGTTTCACAATTTTGTTGCACTTCTCAAAGTGGTTATACAGAGGTGTAGTACAAATACTTTGTTACCTTACTTAAGTAGAAATTTCGGGTATCTGTAATTTACTGAAGTAATTATTTTTCAGACAACTTTTTACTCATTACATTTTCACGCAAATATCTGTACTTTCTACTCCTTACATTTTAAAAATAGCCTCATTACTCCAATTTCATTTTGGCTTGTTTTCATTCCTGCTTGTCATCGTTCAAAAAATAACCTATCCAGATAAATCGCGCCATCCGGATAGAGTGAATTTGATTGTGGTTGGATGAGAAGTATAATTATATACCATTCCGACACCCTATTAGTTTGTACGCGATCAATCGCACCGGCACATGACGCAAATTATGTCACACTCCAGCAAGGAAATAGCAGGCTCATGTAGCCTAAGATGTCCGTGGCAGAGACTCAAGAGAACTCGAGCAAAATGTCCCAACCAAGCACCAGCGAGGAGGTTGGTAGCCAGGAAGACCAGCCAACCCTTCTACATCCCTGGCCGTACCTGGATTTTTTTTTCAAAATGGTTGGATGAAAAACAACTTTCGAATGCGCTGCAAGCTCTGCGCACCCAAGTAGGCTACCACGAGCTAATGGCTTTCAAAAACTCGCTGTTTAATTTGAATAAAGGCTATTGATAACATGCCTCTGAAGTTTGACTTTTTGCACCATTACAATACTTATAGGCAACTAGTCATCATATCTTCCACTCCATGAAACACATGTTAATGCTAAGTAGTACACATATATGGTACATTGCATTGTACTAAAATGCGTTGTTGTCGTTATCTACCACTTGTCCGGGGGTCGGGTCGCGGGGGCAGCAACCTAAGCAGTGAGGCCCAGACTTCCCTCCCCCCGGCCACTTCCACCAGCTCTTCCTGGGGGACCCCGAGGCGTTCCCAGGCCAGTCGAGAGACATAGTCCCTCCAGCGTGTCCTGGGTCTTCCCCGGGGCCTCTTCCCAGTGGGACGTGCCCAGAACACCTCACCAGGGAGACGTCTAGGAGGCATCCTGATCAGATGCCCGAGCCACCTCAGCTGGCTCCTCTCGACGCGGAACAGCAGCAGTTCTACTCTTAGCCCCTCCCGGATGACCGAGCTTCTCACCCTATCTCTAAGGGAGAGCCCGAACACCCTGCGGAGAAAGCTCATTTTGTCCGCTTGTATTCGCGATATTCAATCTCGCGCTCCATTCTTCCCTCACTCGTGAACAAGACCCCGAGATACTTGAACTCGTCCGCTTGGGTCAAGATCTCCTCCCCGACCCGGAGATTGCACTCCACCCTTTTCCGGTCGATAACCATGGCCTCAGATTTGGAGGTGCTGATTCGCATCCCAGACTCTTCGCATTCGGTTGCGAACTGCTCCAGTGAGAGCTGAAGGTCGCGGCCCGATGAAGCCAACATGACCACATCATCTGCATAAAGCAGCGACCCGATCTTGAGGTCACCAAACCGGACCCCCTCAACGCCCTGGCTGCGCCTAGAAATCCTGTCCATATACGTAAAAGACAGAATCGGTGACAAAGGGCAGCCCTGGCGGAGTCCAACCCTCACCAGGAATAAGTTTGACTTACTACCGGCAAAGCGGACCAAACCCGGTCGTACAGGGACCGGACAGCCCCAATCAGGGAATCCGCCAGGCCTGACTGGCGTCCTCCCCCACCATAGAAGCCAACCACCAGGTGGTGATCAGTTGACCACCCCTCTCCTCAACCGAATTTTTAAGACATTCGGCCCCAAGTCCGACGACGCGACTACAAAGTCGATCATCGAACTGAGACCTCGGGTGTCCTGGTGCCAGGTGCACATATGGACACCCTTATGTGTCTAGTCCAACAACAAAACACCGCTCGGGTTCAGATCGGGCTGCCGATCGGGCTGCCGTTTGGTGCGTAAGTACAAACAACAGTGAGGACCTGTCCCCCCACCCGAAGGCAGAGGGAGGCTACCCTCTCATCCACCGAGGTGAACCCCAATGTACAGGCGCCAAACCGAGGGGAAACAAGTATTTACACCCCAGCTCAACGCCTCTCACCAAGGGCAACTCCAGAGTGGAAGAGAGTCCAGCCCCTCTCAAGGAGACTGGTTCCAGAGCTTATGCTGTGCGTCGAGGCGAGGCCGACTATATCTAGCCGGAATCTCTCTCCCTGGTGCACTAGCTCAGGCTCCTTTCCCGCCAGCGTTTCACGTCCCTAGAGCAAGCTTCTGCAGCCGAGGATCGGACCGCCAAGGCCCCTGCCTTCGGCCGCTGCCCATCTCAGACTGCACCCGACCCCCATGACCCCTCCTGGGATGATGAGCCCACTGGAAGAGGGTCCCACGTTGTCTCTTCGGGCTGTGCCCGACCAGGCCCCATGGGAAAAGGCCCGGCCACCAGGCGCTTGCCATTGAGCCCCACCCCCGAGCCTGGCTCCAGGGGGGGGGCCCCGGTGACACGCTTCCGGGCAGTGGCAACTGAGAACCATTGTTAGTTTTCTTCATGGTAGGTTTTTGAGCCACGCTTTGTCTGGTCCTTTGCCTGGAACCTGTTTGCCTTGGGTGACCCTACCAGGGGCATAAAGCCCCCGACAACATAGCTTCCAGGATCACTAGGACACGCAAACCCCTCCACCGCGGTAAGGTGGTGACTCAGGGAGGGGGTACTAAACATTAAAATGCGTTCTTTTTCAATTGGCATAAGCAGGTGCAGCCAAAATTTGTCAACATTAACATTTCAATATAACATTATAGTCATTATAGCCTTTAGAAAAACATTTTTTGGGGGAGGCGGGGTCGTGCATTATAGGCCCCTGTGGTGCGGCCTAAGCTTTTATCCTTAATGGCCCTTACATTGCTATTTTTACTTTTATACTTTAAGTAGTTTTGAAACCAGTACTTTTATACTTTTACTAGAGTAAAAAGCTTCTACAAAAGTATTTTTAAACCCTAGTATCTATACTTCTACTTGAGTAATGAATGTGAATACTTTTGACCCCTCTGAGGTTATACCCCTTGTAAAACAAGTATGCCACACTTTCTAGATGGAAAAAAACAATGGAGAAGTGAGTCACTTCAACTTCTGTTTAGTGCCCGCAGGCATATTGGGAATAAGTCATTTCCCAATATGCCTGCGGCACAGGAATAAGAGTAGAGATGACTTTCTCAACTGATGCTTCATAATGGTTATTGAAATGGTTTATGATGGATTCTGTTGTTGCATTGTGAAACTCAACTGCACCTATAAGTAGCTGTATTTGATCTTGTGTTATCAGGGTGGTGGTGCTGGAAAGCAGACCTACGGACCACCCCACAGAACACAGCAACCTCTATATCTTAGCGGGCCATGAGAACAGTTACTGAAGTGTAATGTGCAACATTTGGATCAGAACGAGGACAGGAGTCAAACCCCTTTTGAAGAGATTTCTTCTTTTTTTAACTATACACGAAGTTGCTTTTTTCTGCAAGCTAATGCTGTTGCTGCTGTAGTAGAAGAGTAATCAGCACTGGTTTAGACGGTAGTTAAACTACAGTGTGATAACATTTTTAAATCAATTTGTAATATGGTTGAGCATTTAAGGCAGTGTTGGGAACAATCTATAATGCAAGAACAAAACCGCTCAACCTTACATAGCAATAAAGTGACTAAGCAATAAAAAAGGTGTACAGTTGAGCAGAGCAAAATGAGCAACTTTATGGAATGTGTGGATAATTAATTCATTATTGAAACATTTCCTGATCCCAACTCCATAGTAAAGGAGTTGACCTTGAGTTGACCTTGACTCAAATTGTTTTATTGTCATTTTTTTGTTTTAATTTGTAGGTGACTACAATAACCAACCTGTAAACTAAGTATAGTGACCTTAGATAGCATGTGCCATTTAGCCTACTTGTCTTTTTCAGAGACAGTCAGATCCCTGTAGATTGCATAATAATCCACACAGACAGATGCCATGCTTCAGATTTGTTTGTTTTCTGATGGGTTAATGTCAATTTTCCAGACGCTCTCAGATCTTGATCAATGTCTGGAATATGAGGCTTAGTAAAATGTGATTCGATCATGGAGATTAAATGTTTCACAGAAGAGAATAGCTAGACTGAGCAGTGAAGTGAAACAGAGCTCAGAGAACGAGACAGTGTGGATTACCAGATTTACAGACTTAAAATGTACTGCAAATGTTGTCGTCATCCCCCCCACACACACACACATCTCTATCCTAACAATAGCATGTTACATTACCGACTAAGTGCTTGACAGAAGTGTATGTATTTAATGTAAATAGAATATTTAGGCTGTACACTGACCATGTACTGTAGATATTCTAGAATATTTTGTACAGCTGTGCCCTTGCTTGACATTTGTAAAAAGCTGCTGCCTAAGGTTTGCGGGGTACTGCCTCAAAGGGCTTTTTTTGTCATTCTACGCAACAAAAGTAGTTTGGACCACAAAGTGCAAACTATTGGTCCATCATTCATCAGATGCCTTTCTTTGTTTTTATTTGTTTTATGTTGAACCACCTTCTTTAAATTAAGCCATATAGAGATATGTTATTTGCTTTTTACACTGTTTTCATTTCAGATCTTGTATGATTTATATTCCCCTTGCTCAGACATGCACTGGCTATAAAATCTGCACATAGTAGCTTAATAAACATGGTATGTATCCATACAGTACATTTAGGCTATAAGTAAACAAAGTATAAGTATACTAATAAAGCATTATGCAGGAGTGTATAGGCTGCAATACATTTGACATATTGCTAGAAACAGAAACACCTGTTACGTGAAATCGAAGCAATAGAATACACTACATATTTTACAAATGATACCAACCTATTACACAAAATACAATTACAAATCAGTTACACACATGAAAAACACAACATGTGTTTTATCATATTGAGGTTTTCCGGCTTGAATATTTGCCATAGTTCATGTGCCACTTACTGTTAATGTTTTTCTGTTTTATGCTGGAAACAAGGTGGGAATACTTTTGGCCAAATTCATTTTTACAGATTAGTGTTCGTTTTCCTGCCAAATGACCATAATGTAGGTCATTTCATTGTCTCTTTCCATAATGATTCATTGTAAATAATGTACAATAAAAAATTTGGTTTACAAACTACTGAGCCTCGAGCCTTGCAATAACCATCTCTAATAATGCGGTGTGTGCGTGCGTGTACAAATTAGAATGGGTTTATAAACTATAGTTTCCCACGATCAGCTCAAGATCCGGGCACAAGTTCATATTCTGCATGTGTCGTCTTTATAACCCAACGTGCAGTGTCACGATTGACGTTATTTGGATAAGCATTTCGACATCAAATAATGAAAAAAATATTTGCTACTGTTCAGCTTGCTTTCTTTGCGTCCCCGCCACTTCACTTTGATTGGTCCGCTGGTCTGCAGCAAGTTTCCTATGAACATCTTGAGAACAGGGCACTCTGCGAAGTTAATATTTTAAAATATTAAAGTTAAAAGTATCCTTTTGATAATCCAACGGAGTGCAGTATAGGCTACCGCGATTGAGCTAATGCGATTAACAAAGGCATTTGCAATTAAATTAAATGAAACGTAATATGGAAATTCTGTTTCGTTATTTAGAAGCAAATTGGCTTTTACAACCTATAATCAGCTACTTTCAAAGGGGCTGGCTAGCGAACAGAACGACAATATAAAGTGGATATACTTTCAGTAAGTTGTTACATAAATTAATGTGTTTACTGATGTCAAAACTGCCAGCATATGTACAAGCATATGGTGAATTAGGCCTACAATTGTGACAACTGGCTCAACCATTGTGCATGTAATGAATTCTGTTATGAACTAAATGTATAGATGTTTATGCTGGTAAGACAATTTAAAAGATCACCAATACAGTGATTTCTGATCAACATGACATAGGTTAAGCAATTTATAACGTAGGAAACAGCAGACAAATAAAGGCTAGCTACGTAATCATTTGTATGAATGTAGGCTACAATTGGCTATTTGACTAGAATAGATGTGGAGGTTGATTTAGAGATGACAGAGAATTTTAATTGTGATCTGAGAAATATAGGTACCAAAACCACTGATAAGAAATGTCATCACCAACACTATCTGCACTATCTATTTATAATTCTAGATATCACCGACATCATCGCGGGCACTGTGCCCTATCTATAATTCCAGGAATCAGTGTGTGTGTGTGTGGCACCAATTTTAGCAGGGGCACTATGCACTATCTACCAATGGAACTGAATTTGTGCGTTTTATTGACGTCTCATCGACTGCATCACGGGCACTGTGCTCTAGCTTTAGCCAATGACGGGAAGTTTTTGGTAACGAAGCATGCTTCTCTACTAGTTAATCCCTATATAGTGTTTATGCCGAGTGACGCTGCGATCTGTTGGTCGAGTCTGCGACTTTGCCAACAGAGCGCAAAAGTACACTTCACACACACACATCGTTTACGTCACCCACTGCTGAGTTTGTTCGGATAATTAAGCTGTTTCGATCATTAGAACCTCTTGTCAACTTATCCTGGTTGTTTTAAGATCTGTGCGTTTTGGCAGGCATTGACAACCGAGAACAAGCCCCCTAGCACGTCATGTCAGCATAATTGCGCATGCGCAATTAATTCACCAACAACTGCACCCAAGTCATAACAATCGTCCAAATAAATCGTTTTCAATAGTTGCTAACTGGACATTGAGTGGATGTGTACGTGGGATTTGGTTTGATGTATATTTCTTACGAAACCACTGACGATCTTGAAGATATCGTCTTGAACATGGTACATTCATGGAGGATAACAAGGTTAGCCACCCTTCCGAAGATTCTGTGAAAATGGGCGATTATGCACCGAAGAGGGTTTTTTACCCCAAACATCGACCATGCTAGTAGAAAATGATTAATCTGTCTGAAGAGGACTATTACATTTCCCACGATTTTGGGCTATCCAACTCAACTTGGATAATAGCTCTCAATAACAAATATATGCCTAAAGATTGCTAGCTTGTCCATCATTACGTCCAACCATCTTCCGATTCGGATCGATCGACAACAGTGGCTAGCTAGTTAGCCTACTACCTAGCTAACAACATAGCATGCTGGTTCGCTGTCTATCGTCGACCACGAATCATTGACGTGCGAAATGAAGTTTGAAATGAACTGTTCTTGTCAACATATGCTTGCAATATTGGTACAGTTTTTGCCCTGTCAAGTTGAGGTTGTCAGTGCAACCATACAGCAAGTTTATCTGTCTGCCATACTAGCTAGCTTGTGTTAGCAAGCAAGCTAGCTGCTGCCTAGCCATTGCAGCTGGACACTGCTATCAACATCTGTCTACCGATGCAATGGTCGGATTGCCAACAGCTTTGGTAGAGGAATGCTCATTCTTGAGTGGATATTCTGAGGCTGCGGGGCGCACAGAATATTGCACTTCTCAATACAGACCACGGGCCTCAACACACACTGTTTTAATGTAAAAAGTGGCCGCGAAGACACCTTGCCCGCTGGCTCCGAGATAGCGCACGACGACGGGCGGCTGAAGTCATGCAAGCGGCCCAGGTTCAGTACGACTTTTTCAGCGAGGAGAACGCACCGAAATGGCGGGGACTCTTGGTACCCTCCCTAAACAAGGTAAGGGTGATGGAGCATATACTTGTTTAAAGTTTCCAGCGCAAAATTGCAGACAACTGAAGTGGTTCAACTGAGCTACTTGCCTCATTTGTGGATGATGGCATACCTTGCAACATAGGCTACTGACATTGTAAACTACCTATAATTGGGATATAACAAACACAGTGATTGCAAGGTGTCGGAACACGACTACAGCAATACCCTGTGGTTTGCTTAGTTACAACCAACATTTGTATTCAACACCAATCAGTGTTGAATCTTGACAGAACCAGATTAGTCGATCAGGTCTTCGACACACACACACAATACGCTAGACTTTCATTGAATGTCCAATTGTTAACATAAAACCACCATCACTCACTGCACGTCTTGTCCACAGAATCAGCTTGTGTGTGACATGCCTGGCAGCTTATGTGGGGGAGGACGCTGTCACACTCACAGAATGTCCCTCCCAAACAGTGCTGCACTCTCTTTGAGATGGGGTGCGTAGCAACAGGGATTGAAGAACTATGCTCAACAGGCACAGTGAAACCTGAAGCATGTTGACAAGTGTAGGCTTCCAAACACAATTAGTGTATCCTAACATGACCAGAGAAGATTTGTCAATATTATTCCACTTGTATATAATGTCAGCAGGGTCCTCAGGATAGCGTTGACTTTTCGTGGACTTTTCTGTGGGATTCTGTATGGCGTGGTGGCAAACATAGAATTGCATTCTTCACATTTGAATATCCGGTAATACTTTTACAGTCAGCCATGAACCCCCAACTAAACACACTAACTCACAACACCACCCGCTTAAAATCTTGCAGCTGTTACTGTGAATTGCAACAGACATTTTGACATATACAGGCTTGGGTGCAAGCCCATTAAGATTGACTCAGCATTTTATTTTATTTTTTTCTGAGTCAGGCAGAATATTTAGCCCTATCAAGAAAGGTATGGCAAATGTTGGGTGATTCAGACAGCCAGTACTGGTTATTCATGAGACCAAACTCAGCTTTGGTGTGGCATCAGATATCATGTGCAACGTGGGCTTACATGGTGACACACACACACCTACCGTCTTTTTTCGAAAATAAAGCTGCGGTTTATACCCTGATTTTTTTCTTTTCTTGTGGTGGTGAGGCTTAAATTTTGATGCAGCCTATAGCACATTTTTATAACAAAACAACTGTAGAAACACTTTTTTTGTGAATGCCATTTAACCCGTTAAGGAGTAGCATCGCACATATATGAACGTTCAAATGCGGGTCTCCGTCGCATACATATGCTGTAAGATCACCTATACTCGTGCATTGCTTGGTATCATTGTTCATGTATCAAGTGCGGCATATATTCCAGTGTTGTTTATACTCAGATTTACAAGCACAAAGCTCCCATTATGGTGGGGTGTGGTTTATAGAAAAGGCGGCTTATTTTCAGAAAAATACTGTATAGGCCTGCTTTGCCAGGCCCGTAGACCATCCTATGTATAAACAAACGTTTCTGCCTCACAGGTTCTCCTCATCAGTTTGATGTTTTGTGCATGTTGGTAAATAGAGGCCTGTCATGAGATGATCAGGGTGCAGGGTGTTAAACATGATGCTGCAAGCAGGAAATGCCCTATGGACTTCACAGCTTTTAACTGAGAAATGGTATTAACAGGGTGGCCACGGGTCCTTAAGTTTTTAAAAGTTTTAAATCACTTCCTAAAAATAAGGCCTTAAAAGGTATTAAATTGTCTTAAATTCAGATTGGATGGGTCTTAAATTTGTTTGTGTCATGTCACTACAAAAATGCAGGCAATCTGTTCTGCCAGGTCGAATATTTTTTTGGGAGGCTATAGACCAATTATCACCCTACGTCACACAACTGTCAAGCAGGCTCAACTGCGCATGTCTGTTGCAAAAGACGAACTTCTCCCCGGTCTATTACACTTGGAGTGTCGATCAGGTCATCATATATCTCTGGCCACTGGATTGCAGGGCTTGATATTAACTTTTTGAGGCTCTTGGCCTTTGGACAAATACATTTACGTTCCACTTGTCTATGCACCAAAGTAACTTGACCCCGATACCCATAAATAGCCTGACCAAGTGATCGGGCAAAACTAGCCTAGCTAACGGAGGTCGCTTTCTCAGGCAATGACGAATGAAACAGGCTCGGTTAAAGAAATCCGAGATGCTGGCTATCTTCATCAGGCTCGTATCTACATTAGGCAGTCCTCCCTAACGTTTCTGGTTTAGTATAAAGTGAAATACACATTGTGCACACTGCCAGTAAGCGACTCTGACTGAGGCTAACGTCAAAACAGTTAAAGGGGATGCAGTCTCACTCACATTGCCAGTTTAAACAAGTGAGAAAAATAATCGGACCAGCTGGCTAAAAGCAGAATTCCCATATCTCTTGAAAGCTGCCCTGCTCGACTTTTTAGATTGACTGTAAAATTATGAACTTTGTGACTTATGTCACATGACGTGAAGACATGGTTGCCGCTCGACTATGCGGTCTGTAGCCTACCGGGCGACATTCTCAGTGAGAATCTCACTAACATTTCAAGACTTTTGTGACCCGAATCAAAATTCTGATGCGACAGATCAATGGGTAATTGCTTTCTCTCTTAAAGGCTGTCCTGCTTGACCTTTTTGGTCTTTTTAAATCTAAATATTTGTATTATCTGTGTGGTCCTTTTGCCATTTAAAATGCTATCCTTTCCCGGTTTTCTGCAGCCACATTGCGCGCGCATACCGAATGTTTACAAACAAATAATTGGTCTGCGTTGTCTAGCCCAGTGTTTCCCAAAGACTGGGTCGCGATCTTCGGGTGGGTCGCAAGAGATTTTTTTGGGGTAGCCTTGTCACGATCTGAATCTCTGCCAGTGGCGATTTCTTAAACTAATTAATGGTCAAATATTAACTATTGTGTTAACATTTTAAATGCGTTAGAACACGTTCATATCGAAGACGAGTTCATTCAGAATCAGCTACATATATTAGCAGGTCGACTGACTGATTTCCTTTTCATACATTCCCGTAGCGCCACAGTGCATTTCCCTGTTGAAGCTCAGCTTCTATGTACTTCAATGGGGCTGCTTTGAACAGTTTTTTTCAGTGCTTCGACACTATACGGTCATTGGATAAATGCTGCGATTATGTCCCGCCCATAGACGCTCAAGTGGGGGTGAATGGAGGAGTGGGCTGGCCTGGATGCAGGGCTTCCGCGTGATGATTGGAGGGTCTGTTGAAAGACATCTCCTTTTGATTGACAATAATTTTGTACTATAAAAAGTCACCGAAGCTATTCAAGCTCAGTCCCATCGCGGACTCTGTAAGTGTAGTCGAAAGAGCTGCTGCAACCTCTTTCTTGGTAATTGCTTGGCGAAGTTGCTAGCAAGTTTTCATCATACATTTCATACAATTATACACCCAGTGGCGACTGGTCATTAGGGGCAGGTGGGGCCCACCTGTTATCAACAGAAAGTACTGCAACAAAATTGTTATTTTTAATTTCTCGAAGATTTTTATTTTTGTTTAATTCCAATCATTTACTATCTATGAATATAGCGTCTTCCTAAATTGTTTTGTTTCATTTGTTTGTGTTAAGATTAAATTTTATGTTCATTGATCCCTGCCTTGTTCCTTCAGACTGCGTTCTGCCAATTCGAGATAGCATAGGCTAATCGTGAAGGTGGGGCTCTGGTGGGGCTAGCCCCTCTCTCACAATGCAATGTACATTGGACGTGGGAAAGTATTAATACGCATGCTCAGAATATAATGTAATGTAAAGTAGATCACACAAATTTGATGCTAGTGGGGCTGAGAGCCAGTTGCCCCACCACAGCGTCATTTCGTATTTCAGACCTGATTGGCTATCTGTCTTTCTGGCGCCAACACCAGTCGGCAAAAAGAAGAGCGTGGTGGGGCTAGCCCCTCTCTCACAATGCTATGTACATTGGAGGTGGGAAAGTGTTAATACGCATGCTCAGAATGTAATGTAATGTGGATCACACACATTTTATGCCAAGTGGGGATGAGAGCCGGTTGCCCCAATACAGCGTGCTGAATCTCTGCCAGTGGCGATTTCTTAAACTAATTAATGGTCAAATATTCAGGGCCTCCGCGGAATGATTGGAGGGTCTGTCAAAAGACATCTCCTTTTGATTGACAGTAATTTAGTACTATAAAAAGTCACCGAAGCTATTCAAGCTCAGTCCCATCGCTGATTCTGTGTAGTCGAAAAAGCTGCTGCAACCTATTTCTTGGTATTTGCTTGGCGAAGTTGCTAGCAAGTTTTCATCATACATTTCATACAATTATACACCACATGCCTTGTTTCAGTTGAACCTAATTCCCACATTTTCTTTGAGTTTAATATTTTTTCATTGATCGTTCCTTCATTCATTCATTCATACATACTACATACATACAGTAGGCTAGGCTAGTGTCCTTAGGGTGAACTAGAAAAATAATGTAAAATATATATGATTTATGAAAATGAACTTCCCCTATTTGAAAGACCAGCAGCCATCTGCGCTTAATAAAACTCATCTCGTTGCGCTTATTGAGAACTTTGATCGCTATTTTCCACAGAGAGGTATGCCCTTCTGAATGATGAAAGGTGGATGCAAAATCCCTTCGAATTTGAGAGTCCTCAGGCTTAACTTGAGTTGATAGCCTGGCTGCCAGCCCAACTTTTCCCCGCCCACAAAAAAAAAATTTGGTCGGGAAGTTGGGTCTAGAGGGTCTCCTATTGGGAACAACTACATAAAACCAGGATCGGGACGGACCTATGAAATTGCCAGGGCGGGCTTTATACGACGATGGACAGATGATCAACAGTAACGTAATCAACAACGTCACGAAAGAGCCCTTGGGTCGAATTCGTTTTCAACAAAGAACATATTACGTTGCTCTGATTAGTTGTAGGTCTATCCAATTGAGCGAAGAGGCATTTGTTTCACGAGTTCGGTTGAAACACGCCCTGTAGTCACAGCCCAACGGAGAGTTTTCAGACTCATATTCTGACTAGAATTATGAGTATGACAACGTCAGGCTATTGAGTTGACGCTTAGTCCTACAGAAGAAACCGAGTTGTTGCAGTCTAGCTGCGATCGCACTGACGCTATGGATCTGTGACCTTATCATTCAGGATAAGCATTTCGTCAGAATATCCTGTCCTCAGTAGGGCCAGTATTTCTAATTATGTGCTTATTCCTTTCACTACCACGTAAATGTGCGAATTGGGATTTTCTGTGCTCACAAAAATGAAGACAAGCACAGAAACTGACTGAATGCTGCGCCTGATATGCGTGTTGCGCTCTCCTCCTGCAACACGGACTGAATCGCACTACAAAAACGCAGACAGGCCCAGCTATCCAATTAGCAATGTTGAAATGGTACAACATGTTTTGTATAATTTGTAATCTTTTTGTAATTATTTCATATTTTGTTCCAATATTGCTGGTTCAATTGAATGTCGAAAACAATAAGAATACATGGGCTATATGTTTTTTTATAGCTGTATGTCCAGTTAGGCACTTACCTTCTTTAAACATTGCTGGTTCAATTGATCAGAGAGAAGTGATCACTCAGTCTGAGATAGCTTACAATGGCAGTAGGCGTACAAGTTCTGAAATAACAATATTTCAAATTTCTCTTGAGGCTAAATTCACTCTTTTAAATTTTAAGTGGCGAGATGGCATTCTTGGTGCCTGGAAATGCTTATGAAGCGAACTGCGTGTCGGAAGAATTTCAAACTTGGGACAATGGGATCTGAGCGATTGAATCGCACGTGCAGATCAAGAAACACAGACACTAAGTCAAGGCACGCCAGCAGTCTGCAAAATTTCTAGTTTCTGCTCCACCATTACCACCGCGAGCAACGATGTCAACGCTACAACGCTGGATGTTACGATAGGAAATCCAGAGCCAACAATGACACCTGCCCTCTGAGCAATTACACACATTTAGTCGATGTTCTTAAACTCAAACTGTTATTGTAATTTTACTATAGGCCTACTGTTCATTTTGAACAGACATCAGTGTGTTTATTTGGAAAGATTACTGTATATTTCCACTTTTGATTTGTATTTCCATTATAAGTTTGGTCTCAAATTTCATTTAGAAGTGGTATTAAAAGGTCTTAAGTCTTTAATGTAACTTTTTTTTTTACCTGTAAAAACCCTGATTAAACACCCCTGTAAACACCCTGATTAAACACCCTGATTAAACTAGGAATGAATAGTGTCCCTTAGGAAAGAAGCTCAAACCAAGCTGCCATTGATTTTGTATGTGACAACTATTTGGCCTAATTTTGCTTATCCCAAATGCAAAAAGTCTCTTTCCATTCACTCTAGGTAAACTGTTGTTCCTGAATTAAGGATATCCAATCTAGGCATTCATGTGCAGCGTATCAATTCCAACAGTCTACTAGTTAGCATCACATAAATAACCTATTGAGTTTACAGTGGAGCGATGAGCAATGTTTCTAATCAAACTATTAGTTTTACATGCAGTGTTATCAAATGTCACACTCATGCCACAGTGGTATCTTTTCGGGAACTGTCCTAATGATTGAAAAATGCCATGGCAACAGTAACCACCATTCTTAACCACACGTTTGAAATGGCTTAATTTGTGAACAAAAAAGAAATGCAGAAATAAGAAGTTTGCGTGAATCACCACTGTCAGAATTGGCATGTGGAATTCCAGCACGGAGGCAGGGCTCCTGAATTCCTGTTGTGTGTAGACTGGCAGAGCGCTGCCAATGCTAAAGTGCCACGATGCCTCTGAAATGCCACTCCACAGGAATGGCAAGAATGCCAAGGTGTGCAAATATTAGAGAAAGCCAGAAAAGACAAGCAGAACATAAAAGAAAATTCCAGTTCTTGTGGTTCTAGGCCTTTTTACAACAAGCTTTTTACTCTCTTTATTCTACTCCCCCCTTGGATCTCCTCAAGTGTTTCTTTTCCTTGCTCAAGCTGTGTCAACATGTCTCAGAGCTCTTTTTTGGAAGACTTCAAACACCCTATGGCAGAGACGGCTTCTCCTCGCTCCGCGTAGTCGCCTGGATCGGACACGCCCTCAGTTCACTCTATTGATTTTGGCATTGGTCTGCCCTCACCAAAAACAAAAACAGTTACATTTGGCTGGAATGTGCTGGCACAGGGAACTGAGGAGACAACCCTGTGCTTCAGAGCAGAAGTATTTCTTCTGGAATGAAGTGGATAAATGCAATTTTGTTGTACCGGCGCATTTTTACAACATCCACAATGGTTGTTTCATGGCAGAAGACATTTTGGCAAGCCTTGCCGAGAAAAGGATGCCAACGTTCCCTGCTCTGCTGGAGACTGGGGGGGGGGTTTGCATAATGGTTTGCCAAGAAGCATTTTGCAAGAACAAGCTCCCCTATTCTTCCCTCCTCATAGAGTAGGCTATATCCCCCACTGAGTTAGCACCATGTTGCTGAAGTCATCTGCGCTGTCAAGATTTAGCCTTAATTATTTATTGGAATGTTATGACAAATTAATAATTGGTTCCTAATAACTGAGATTTATTGTTCGTTCATTCATAGACTGAGAAACACCTACCTAATTTAACCATAAAGACCTTTATAAGATGTGGGGATAGAAATGCCACAGCTACTTTTTGTTTCATTTAGCAAACATCTTTATTCATAGTGACGTACAGACAGTGCATGGCGAGTGCAGCAGAAATTCAAGGTTGTCGTGGTTGTAATTTTTTTATGTACTTAGTTACTTTCAATGCCTTTTCAACACGACTTCATAAAAATTGAAAAGAAAAACTGTTAGGCCAACCTAACCTATTTGCATGTTGTGCCTTGCAGGCCTGCACAGGTTAGGGTTCCTGGGAATGGAGTTCCTGGCATAGTTTTGGGTTAGTCTAGCATGCACAAACTAGGGCTCGATACCACCACACCCAACCTGATTTGGGACGGACATCTCCTGCCCAGTTCTATTCTGTTCTGTGCAAGCCTTGCACCACAACCTTGCACCTCCAGACGTTTGCGCTGACTTGAAATGGCCTCTGGAAGGGGACAGCAGATCAACATATCATGTGTAGTTGTGCATCAGACAGCACCATACAAGGTGACCTTTAGTAGAGTATACATGCAATTCCCCGTAGTTACGTGTGGGATACACTGTATAATTAGATGTTTTTAGAAATTACTTCTCCAAGCTTGGTTCTGCTCATGTTTGCCTCACCCAGCCAATGGTTGGTGACCTGGGTGTGATGGATGACTTTTATTTGAGGCCTGTGGCACAGATTATAGACTCATTACCCATTATATTGTTAATTTAAACATTTGAGATGGAAGAACCAGGATTCACAAACATTCCTCTTAAAAATAATCTGCCTTAGATGCATTAGCAGATTACATTTGAAGAAGATAGCTTAATTGCAAGACGATCCGTAATAACTATAAACTGATTTTTTCCAACAAAGATCAATGACTCCCAAACCACTGTGAATGAAAGCACATCAACAGGCAATTTTTATAATGAAGATAGCAACCCGTTTTAACTTGAAATTTACCTCAGGCACTGAAATATTGGAGTGTACCATGCTCCTGAATTCAGTTGAAACATCTTACTGCTCAGACATTGCTCAGAACCATGGAAATCTAATTAGTTGCGCATTTTTTTGTGCAAGTTTTTTTTTTTTACCTCACGTGTAGGCATTTTCCATACAAACATGGACTACATCTTCATACCACATGACCAAATTAAGTCATCAAGTTCTGATTTTGCAAGACATCAATGGCACCAATGTATAGAATTTTTTACAAGTCTGTGGAGATAAATACCAGCTATCATGTATTTTTTGTCTAGTCAAAATGCACTGTAACTAAGCTGTCTGAATCTCTGTCTGAATCACATGTCTTGTGGGGGTCAGATGGCTGAGCGGTGAGGGAGTCGGGCTTGTAATCAGAAAGTTGCCGGATCAATTCCCCGCCGTGCCAAATTACATTGTGTCCTGGGGCAAGGCACTTCACCCTACTTGCCTCGGGGGGGGGTAATGTCCCTGTACTTACTGTAAGACGCTCTGGATAAGAGCGTGTGGTAAAATGACTAAATGTCTGTCTGAAACTCATACTCAACTCAAGCTCAGGACCTTACTGCAAGACCTTGGCTTGTGTATGTGGTCTATATGCCCTCAATGGCTGTATACCTTTGGATGCATAGTGAAAAGGATAGGTAGCCTGGGTGTGTGGGGGTGCTGGATGACTTAATGTTCTTGACGCAGGCACTTTGGATAGAAGATTCCCTTGGCAGTAGCCTTGTGTGTCGTGAGTATAATGAGGTTTTATGGCCCAATTACAACAACTTGTATAAGATTCGATAGAAAATGTTCTCTTGGGATTTCTCTTGGGGGTTCTCTTGAGAAGATTGCGCTTATCAGGTTTTAACATCTGTCACTTAAAATGTAGTCTATAAAAGTTAACTGAAGTTTTGTGAGGTTGGTGGCCAACAACTTAGCCCTGCGTTCTTTTGTCGTGTCAAGTTGATGGCCTGCCCACTCACCTCCCCTTCTTCTGTTTCTAATAGCCTGGCTTCTTCACGCCATCGCAGTGTCATCTTTTGTGTTGTTGGCTCTCCATCTTTTCCCATATCAACCTCCGCATTTACCTTTTTGTTCTTCTTTCTCCTTTCTCCGGGAATGTCTCCCATTCCCTTTGAAGTGCTGCCAAGTTGAGTGGTGACCCTGCTCGGTCTAAAAGGCAGAGGAGGTGAATAGACACGCTTGGAGCTTGCTTAGTCATTCCTAGGCAGGGTGAGGAAACTGGAGTGTCGGCGCTCATTGTCGCCACCCTATGCTCAAAGTGCCCCTGATGCCAGAGCCGGAAAAGTGTAGTGTTCCAAATTTGAAAGAAACAAGACATTGAAATACACCGAAGCTTAGTTACATTTTGGCCTTAAACCAAACCTGTTAGCATCCCTAGTTCAGAATGTTTGTTTCAATGTCATCTGGACCACTCACGGCCTTGGCCTTCAACTTCTGAACTTGCATTGGCATTTGGCATCGGTAAACTTGTTGTTGAGCTCTCACGTCGTTTTGAGTGGTCCAATTAGCTAACCGACTAGCTTAGCCCTCGTTAATATTAAGGGTTAAGACATGGGCCTTTGTTCACAACTGCTTGTGAATTGTGATAATAGGAGTTTGAAATACTCAAAATATAATTTGTTGGGGATAATGAGCACGAGAGCAACATTTGCCATGCAAATGTTTGGATGATTGACAAACAGAAAATTGCTTTCTTCATTGGACTCATTGTTTGTTTAGTATTTCATTATATTAAACAAGAGAGGCCACCAGCTCTTATTCCAGCAGTTTCAATGGGCTTGAAAATATCCAGCATATCAATTAGTCAACTATTGATTTGCTATAGGCTTAGAACTGTTTGGATGGCCTTTAACCAGATATTGCCCAACAAGGCTAAGCAAATGAGCCACTTCATGCACTTTCCATAGAGTCATCATGACTGTCATTTTACAATACATGACCATTGTCAGATATCGCTCCATGCAATATCTGATAGTGCGATAGTACACTTTCCACAAGTTCCCCGAAATTGCACGTGGCATATATTTTGTCGTTTAGAAATATATGCCAATCACATTGTGATCTCACACAATTAACAGCTGTGGTATCGTTTCAACATTCAGCCCAACACCACTATCAAAGATGATGATTATAGCTAACCTTGTAGCCTACATGTAACACCTTAATCCTACTGGCGGAGCAGTACTGAACTAACGGCCTGTTGTGTGGTTCCCCGGAGAGCAGGTGCTGAGCCAGGTGCACCCGAAGCTCAAGTCCCAGGAGGAGGCGCTGCAGTACATCGAGGAGCTCATCCTGCTGCTACTCAGCATGCTGTGTCAGGCCCAGCCCCGTAGTGTGCAGGACGTGGAGGTATGCACAGGCGCACAAACACACACACTCTCACACACACACTACAGGCTGTATATGGCACAGCCCTGCAGCATGCAGGACGTGGAGTTGAGCCCCGCGTCACGCAGAGCCAGTGCTCACGCCACACCTTTAAATCACCTCCCTTCAAGTATGCTTCAATGCTTAAAGACCGAACGCAAAACCAGCAACCTTCTGATTAATAGCCCGACTCCCTAACCACTCAGCCATCTGACTCCTGTTATTATTTATGAGTTCTCACTAAAATAATATGATAATGCAGTTTAAAAATAAACTTGTTTGTTTTATTGTCACAACAGAACAGAGGAACATCAAAATATATTAAACTTCTGATAAATAAAAGGTGTAAAAATACAACTTAAGAGACTCAAAGTCCTTTGAACAAAAACACAATAACCACCCCAAAAAAATAAATACATTAAAAAAATATATTGGCCCTTATAAATGCCGACACCGTCTGGAAAATGCCTAATATCGGCCCGATATATCGGTCGGGCTCAATTAGTGATACACATGATATATGATATTATCATTTGGTTTAGTTATTACTTTCTGGGTTTAGTAATTTCTCTCAAAAACAAATGTTAGTTCCACCCCCAGACACTAAAGGATTCCACTATAGAAAAATATATTAAATACTTAGACACCATTATTCAACATATTGTACATCTCGCTAATGATTACTGATTAAAAAAAAAATGTTTATTCTGAATGATTGCTTTAAGTTTGACTTGTTGTTTTCTGCTTTGTCATTCAAGCTACATTGTGAAAAGCTCAATTGATTGTTATTGTGCATTTCCCTTAATGCTATCAGGTTGCTTTGTACTTCTAATTTTATTTACATTTTTTAAGTGGACATGACACGCTTGCGGAAAAAATCACCTGGTATTTGGTTGCTTTAATACAGTTTTGTAGAAGGCAACTTGATTTTACCTCTTGCTTTTGTTTTTGCTTTTGGTTGGTCCTCAAACCTATTTTGCGGCCAGACGGATCCGGTGAAATCCGCAGGTGCTTTTGTTTATGGTTCGTGGCTTTAACCATGGGGCATGGTAAACTCAACCATGAGAAAGTGGTAATTTTACCATGTTTCTCCCCCCTCCCCCTCAAGTGTGTACTTCATCGACCTATTCCTTCGTAACCTGTGTGTTTGACATTTGACCCCTGTGTCACAACCTCAGCCTGAGGCAGTGACCACTGCTTGTTCGTACCTTTGGTGACCCATCCAACTGTATGGATTGCTGAAAATGGCATTGTGTACAGTTAGTCTACATAAGAGCTACATAACACATTCATAAGTGATACTTAAGTTGTTCTTAAGAACCTGCTCGGGAACATAATTCCCTTAAGACACAAAATGTTTTTAAAGACCTAATATTTGGTTGGCAGATATGAACTTAAAATCGCCAAGCACTTATGAATGTTTATGTAGGCTAGTGCTTTTGACAGCATTATGCATTTACTGTAGCTATGTTCCGTTGTTCTAACCCATGTCGTGTTGGTAAGTAAAAAACAGTAAGTCAGTATATGAAGTCAAGATGTTTGACAGAAGCAGTCATAGATATTTACTCACCTGCACTTACCTTTGATGTAACCTGTTGCGTGCCTGTTAAGTCAGGAGAATGAACCATGTGAAACGATGACTAATGCATGGACACATAATGTGAACCTGTGTTAAATGAGTAACCTCTTTGGAGGGTGGCATGTCAATCCAGTATGATTGTTCTGCCCTAAGGATTTGGTACATCCCCGTGAATGACATACCAATAAAATAAGATGGTGAGAATATACACTGTGTGCCTGGTTCCATTTAGTCATCATATCTATCTATCAGAACCAACAGTGAGGCTGTTGAAATGGAAATGGAACCAGGTCTTACTCTGGGTTTGAATATGATGACATTTCACCTCCTTGATAGCAAAGTATCTGCATTTCTTACTTGACTTTCTTGTCCTCTTTTTCTGTCTTAATGTCTCTCTCATTCTGTCCTCTCAATCTGTCTCAGTCTATACTCTCTCACTCTGTGTCTCTATCTCATTTTCAGGAGCGTGTGCAGAAGAGTTTCCCCCACCCCATAGATAAGTGGGCCATAGCTGACGCCCAGGCAGCCATTGAGAAAAGGAAGAGGAGAAATCCATTGGCGCTGCCAGTGGACAAGATTCACCCGCTACTCAAGGTGCGTCCTGGAATACTTGTCATAGATGTCTTTTGTTTGTGGTGACATAAGAATATTTACAGTCACCACGTTTCCCACTTGACCTTTGCTTTGGAGGGAAATATTCCATGTATTTATTGATCACCTATAGAGGGAGACAGTGAGCTGTTGTTCAAGCATTTGGTCACTTGATCTCTAACAGAAGGTGTGATTGATTACCGCTTTTTTACTTCTTGTTGTATTGTTAAATAAATAAACAATTTGAGTTAACTGCAACCAGTTCCAGTTTTTTCGACAGATTAGCATTGTAGAGTTGATAAGGGAGTCAGGTGGCTGAACGGTGAGGGAATCGGGCTAGTAATCTGAAGGTTGCCAGATCGATTCCTGGCCGAGCCAAATGACGTTGTGTCCTTGGGCAAGGCACTTCATCCTACTTGCCTCGGGGGAATGTCCCTGTACTTACTGTAAGTCGCTCTGGATAAGAGCGTCTGCTAAATGACTAAATGTAAATGTAAATGTAAACAATAGGAACTGGAACATTTGTCATGTTTTGAAAATGTTGTTCGTCACCTTAATAGATACCCATTCCCCTCATTTAGAAGTTGGAAAGCCAGTGGCATAATTAAATAACAAGTTTGAATTAAACCCAGGCAGGGGATTGTAAAAGTATCCTTCACAACACTCAAAAATTCCGTTCACCTCAGTGAAGGAATGACAGATTTTTCCACAAATCTTTGTACCCTCACAGGAGGTACTAGGGTACAAGATTGACCACCAGGTCTCTGTGTACATCGTGGCAGTGCTGGAGTACATCTCTGCCGACATCTTGAAGCTAGCGGGGAACTACGTACGCAACATCCGCCACTATGAGATCTCCCAGCAGGACATCACTGTTGCCATGTGTGCCGACAAGGTGAGGTGGCTTGCTGTGATTGATTGATTTTCAAAAAATATTTGTTTTGAAGTTCCTGATTGGGGAAATGGGATATGAATGATTAAGAATGGAAAGAAGGGTTGTTGTGTGGGGATTGTAAACCTTGCCCCTTGCCCGGGGTGCCATGTTTTGTATGTTAATATTTAAACTGATGTATGTCTTTTGAGTGGAATTTGTTTTTTAAGCCATTACATGCTTCTACCACATCCTAACACACTTTTTAATTTTTCTTTCATGTTTTCTTGTAGTTATTTTTTGTATTTACGTGTATGTGAAACCATCAATAAAAATAAACAGACACATTCTCACCCACATCTCCTCTCCCCCCCCCCCCCCCCCCCTCAGGTTCTCATGGACATGTTCCACCAGGACGAGGAGGACATCAGCGGCTTCCCCCTCATGGACGAGGAGCCGTCTACAGCAGAGGAGCAGAGCTACTACGACCTGGTCAAGACCTTCATGGCCGAGGTGCGCCAGTACCTCCGCGACCTCAACCTCATCATCAAGGTGTTCCGGGAGCCCTTCACCTCCAATGCCATGCTGTTCTCTCACCACGTAAGTGCCCACCTGCATACACACAGACACACACATTTTTTTTTTTTTTTTTTTCATGTGTCATATGGAAATGTCTCTGTGTTGTTTTTCTGTGATACCTTGATTTAAGCAAGTTTCCATCATTCTCCCATGTTCTGTACCTCCTTCTCTACCCTGTCAACTTCCTCCCCATCTCTCCCCCCCACCCTCTCTTTCATCCTTCCCTCTCCATCCCTGATTTCCTCTCCTCCACCCCTCCTTCATCCTTCCCTCTCCGTTCTTCCTTCTCCTACCACCTCCTCTACATCCCTTTCCTCCCTCCTGCCCACTGTTGTCGCCTGCAGGACGTGGAGAGCATCTTCAGCCGCATCGTGGACATCCACGAGGTGTCCCTCAAGCTGCTGGGCCTGATCGAGGACACGGTGGAGATGACAGATGAGGGGAGCCCACACCCGCTGGTGGGCAGCTGCTTCGAAGACCTGGCCGAGGTGTGTGTGGGTTTCAATTATTCATTTGTCATTCTGAACATGTTGACACAAGAAAAAAATATGTACTCAGGACCAGCAACGTACTGTATAGAAAAATAAATAATATACAAACTTACAATAATTAAAACATTATTTACAGGCAACTACACTAAAACCTATTCATTAATAACTAAATAACAAGTTTAAAAGCATTGCATCATATTACTATATTAAACCAGAGCATATTAAACCAGAGCAACATTATGACAAAGCCGCACACAAAGAGATAACAGGTATAAATATGTTGTAGATGTGTCCACACTCATTCTGTCTGGTAACCGTTTCATCTATCAGTGTTTGTAGCTATCACGTTTTTAACATCATGTCTTAAGATGTCCTAAAGTGATAGCTAAGACTTAATCCTTCTCGCATTAACTGGTGTTAAAATATCCCTGGTTACATTCAAAATGCCCCTGTCTGGGGCGTTCAGTAAAACAACATTATAAAAAAAGAAAGAATTGTATAGCACAATTTTAAAACACCAGTTGACCAATTTACTCTACAGTGTGTTTGTGCAAAACCCCCAAATACAATAAGTCATAGACAGGGGTGCACATAAGTGGTACGGAGGTATGCATGCGCAACAAAAACCAGGAATGCGTATTACCACGCGCCTTTGCATACTTGACTGATATTATCTAACCTACACATGACATGTTGGTTGTCAACTACTGTCAGAGATGTCCAAAAAGCAACAGACAATCAGTTGCTTTCTTGGCGTCTCGCTGTCTACAAATAAACGCCAACTGGAGCCAGAGCTGAAAAAGTGGCTCCAAGACATGCAGTGGCTTGAAGCTAACGATGAGCGCACTGAAATGTAGTGCAAGATTTGCCGCTCAAATCCACATCTAGCAGACAAAACGGGTGCTTTTTAACCATCCTTTATTTGACAAACATGAAAATAGCAAGGAGCACACGATTGTGGCCGAAGCCATCGCTAATAAACAATCTAGCCGAGAATAAATGTCCAGTCGCCCACTTACCGGATGGCGAGACAAGCTCTGTTTAATATTTTTCTCCTTGCCTTCCTTAAAGCTAAACACGCATGTCCCATGTCTTCCTATTCTGAATATATTCCTTTACTGAAGCGGCTAGGAGTAAATGTCGGAGGTGCATATGTATCATTCACGTGAACGGGCACACGGATCAGAGCATGGCTCACACAATCAGCGGGGAGTTACGAGCAAAGTTGCTGTCTGCTGAATTTTGGGGGCTGCGTACCAGACACCATCTCCTGGTACTCCCCTGAGTAACTCACTGAAAAAGTTATGTGCACCCCTGATCATAGAAATAAATAACCAGAAGACGAGTTTTAGGCTAGAGAGAAAAGATGCATATGTTGTGTTGGAGTACATCACTGATGATGTGTCAAAGAGAATCAAGAGAAGGATTCATCCTGCTAATGAGAGCCTGGTGTTTACCCTGAGTTCAAGTCGTTCATATGTCATCGACGACCTTTCTCAGGAGCTGGCCTTTGACCCCTATGAGTCGTACGCTCAGGAAATCCTGCGGACCGGATTCCACGACCACTTCCTGAGCCAGCTGTCCAAGCCGTGCGCTGCCATCTACCTCCAGGTCAATGCCTCTCCCTCACGGACCGACCACCCATTCACTGTTGTATCCATTCCATGTGTTTGATTTGGGATATGCCTTGATTGTCTCGCTTTTGATCTTGGGGCTTTCAGACCTTATCTATGGTTTCTTCTTTGTCTTTGAGAGGCTTTATTAACCTGGTATCTCGTGTGTGTGTGTGTGTGTGTGTGTGTGTGTGTGTGTGTGTGTGTGTGTGTGTGTGTGTGTGTGTGTGTGTGTGTGTGTGTGTGTGTGTGTGTGTGTGTGTGTGTGTGTGTGTGTGTGTGTGTGTGTGTCGTTCTCCCAACAGTCTATATGTGAAGGCTTTAAGGAAGCAGTCCAGTACGTCCTCCCCAGGTTGCTGCTGACGCCAGTCTACCATTGTCTCCACTACTTTGAAATCTTAAAGGTACGGACAATCTAAACTTAACAATGATTTTAAAGAGATAAATAGACCAACTGACATAATTTTTTTGTTGTTGCCATTTTTCATCCGTTATTGGACTGTTTTAAGTGAAGTGTGACAGGAAAGGCGGACGGGCGGGCAGGAGGGAGAGGGGGAGAGAGGGATGCAACAAAGGGCTCAGGTTGGATTTTGCACTTATCCGGTGGGTTACTGGGATGCCCCCTGACTTGATTCAGTGTGTTGGATGTATTCATTCCAGAGGGAAAATTACACAGTTGCAGCAGCATTGAAAAGCAATAACCATGAACATATGGATTTAAAAAACTGCAAGTTTATAACAAGAAGTTGTTAAGTGATGGGTTTAGCCCAACCTGTCACTGGTGACCAAAGTTCTAACAAAAGGACTGGTGACAAAGGTGTGTCCACCATTCCGTCTCTCAGCTTACCAAAAAACAAATTAGCAAAGCTGTCTCCTGTTCAGAAGTGTTTTCTTCCACCATTGAGTTTTAGACCCAAAGGGCATTACATAATTGGTACCTTCCAGGTGTACCCCCCTCCCCAAGACATTGACCCCCCCCTCCAACACAATTAACGTCCATCATCCACCTTTCTCAGAAGTCACAAGGGGTCCAAGCATGCGCCCCCTGGAGCAACGAGTGCCTTAGTCTCACTTACTCTCCTTTTCCCCTGTCCTCACATACTTTTGCCTTCACAGCCCTAAGCTACTTTACGCCAGCTCTGGAAGGCAGTGGCTGAGGGCTAAATCTCTGAAATGCCTCAAGTCATTTTTTTTTTCTTTGCGCCCCGGCTTTACTGTTGGATTCCATGCTGAAAGTGTGGACGGGAAGATGGCAGCTGTGGAGGTATGCATTCTGCAGCTTGTCCTCCGACGGCTTGGCTAGAAGCCATGTGCAACTTTCACAGTTTCTTGATCCTTTTTATTTATGAATTTTTTCTTCTTTTTCAAAGGAGGCTCAAAGTGCAACCATACATTGCTGGTGCCCAGCTTAATTGAATGAGCTTCGGAATTTCTTTCTTTCTCTTATTGTGTTTGTTTCCATTTCCAAAAAGACCACTGGAATTGTCGAGTGTGAATGATGAAACTAACTAAAACCCTTTTCTTTACCTTTGACGATTCTAACCGTCTTACACAATTAGTGTAACTCCATACACTAGTTGCATAATACTAGACATGAGGAAAAACATACTAGGCAACTTGATCTTATGTCGGTTTACAATGGTATAGAAAACAGCTAATGGTAGATTGTAGACCAGCTAGGCCACTGGGGATCGCTTCAATTATCCCAAACCCACAACCTCAATCAGGCCATATTATGTCCACCAACCCTGAATGTGCCCAAGACTGTGGCTTTGCGCCCAACTATGACAATTTATGGGAAACACTGAAATGAGGGAATAGGGGAAGCCAAAGAGCATGTCTGGTGGAAGAGGGGGATGGAGGGTGGATTGAGAGAGAGAGAGAAAGAGAGAGAGGGGGGGGGCGGGAGAACTTGTTCTCTCCACAGTTCTAATCTCACTCATGAGTTTGGCCTTGCATCACAATCCCTTTGTCGCCTTCCTCACCAGCAAAGCCACCTGACTCACCATTTCCTCCCCTCCTCCCCCCTCTCTATATGCATTTCTCCCTCAATGTTTTCCACAGCAACTTGAGGAGAAGAGCAAGGATGAGGAGGACAAAGAGTGTCTGAAGCAGGCCATCACTGCTTTGCTAAACCTCCAGAGCAGCATGGAGAGGATCTGCTCCAAGAGCCTGGCCAAGAGGAGGCTGAGGTAGGCCCCCAACACCGACGTCACTCCCCTTGTCCTTCACCAAACCAGCCAATTGGTGCCATTCTCCCTCTGCTGAAAAGAAATGTAAATAAAATGTAGTTCAATAATGGCTCTCAAATGAACACTGAAAAGTAACGTTCTTAGGTTTCCATGAGGTTTGAAGCCAAAGAAATGTAAAATCACTTAATAAAGACCAGAAGCACCACTGTGTATGTATATGCTCATGAGTACAGAGTACTCTTGCGTATACACACCTATAACAATACAAATGTGCCCTGACATGAAGCCATCAACACTGGTAGACCCCAGTGCATTTATCAAAAGGTACAGGCTACATAAACACACACGTTAACATTCATGCGACTGCCCTGTTGGAACACCCCTCCCATCCTCTGTACACTCCACCCTAAAGCTCAGTCCTGAGTTTCCCTCTGGACCTAAAATAGACCTGTATGGGGGTTGGGGGGGGGTTGACGGGTTGTGTTGTCAGAGGGAAGTTGCGTCAGGAATTGGGCCGTGCTGTTCTGGTTTTATTGTTCTCTGGTTAGGAAAAAAAAGAAAAGCTGAGAAAGAGATTGAGAGAAAGGAGGAAAAAAATCAAATCACCTTTGAGCACTAGACTTCGGCCTCCCATCTACACTGGACCAAACTTTTTTTTCTTGATATCCCTTCTAGAAATGTACTTTAAATGCAGTTTTGTTCATTGCCTGTGCTGAATTGAAGATTGTTGAATATGAGGACATAGCTATAAGCTTCCGTTTTTGTCCCTTTGTTGCTGTGCTATTTTTGTCTAGTTTTTCTTTCATGGGGAAAGGATGGCTTATATTACGGTATGTTCATATGTCTATACTCTTTGGGAATGTGTGTCGGAGGATTATTTAAAGAAACTTGGGTGAAATGGACAAGCTGTTGGGGGTTTCTATTTTGGGGGTACCTCAAGGTTCAGTTTTGAGGACATATGTTGTTGGTACACCTTTCCTGTCTGTAGAGATCTTTGTTCTCAAAAACAATGAACAAACCAGTAGTTCCATCATCACAGCCATTTTTATGATACTGTTAAGTGTTTGATTGCTCTGAATTAGGCTAACCATGAATATCACTGAGTTGGTAATGCTTTGGTAATTCTTTGGCAGGGCTCTCGATAGGATAAACAACTGTTGTTTTGATACGACACTTGTTTGCTTCCATTTTACTTACATTGAATGTACTTTTTATGTTCTGAAGATACACTGCCATTCATTTTAAGGGGGAAAGGGGGGGGGTTAGAATGATTTGTATATAGAGATAATGAGATTGATAGTCCTGTGCTAATTCTCTAGATTTTTGGTGGGATGTACCACGGTGCTTTTGGTATGGAGTTTTGAGTGTAGTCTTGCTTGCCTTCAGAGGGGCTTTCAGTCGGGCCGCTTGACAGTCACCCTGTACTTTGAGGTGCTGGTATGAAGACAGGCGCGCACGAGTCGGGCTTGCCTACGGCCATCTCCACCTCTCGGGAGCCCTGACGCCTGTCGTGCGTCCCTGAAAACAAAGTAAGCTCCTTTTCCCCATGGTTGTTTACTCGTAGACTAGTTCAGATTCCTGTAGCGGCAATGTGAAATCCTTTTTTTTTTTTTTCACGATTGATTATATAACCCCCCCAGCAAATCTTTTACAAAAAACAAAAGAAAGAAAAGATCTGGGCTGGAACAGTACAGGGGTGGTACAGTGCTGTTCGGTTACATAGTTGGCTTTAAAGATGAAATCAGCTAATAAGTACCATTTGCTGATTCAACTTCTTCTGTGAGCAAGATTTTGGTGCTAACATTGCCTTTATTATCTCACTACTAATGGATATTCATTCCTAAATAACAGATAACCAGATCAAAATGAGATGGAATGTTGGAGAGAAGGAAAATTGTCAATTTTCATCTAATAGGATCACAAATTATCACAGAGATTTTATATTATCCATTAGTTTTCTCCTCAAATCAAATACATGGACAGAAACATCTATTGAGGCCTATGAACACACTTCTTGCACCCTATTAATCTTTGGGTGTGGGCCCCTTCCTCAGTAGACTCCCATTTGTTCTAGTGAATTGTAGTAAGGTTTAGTTGACTGGCCTTTTTGTTTCTGAGATGCTATGAGCAAGTGGCCACATGGAAAATCCTAACCATATTGTGTTGTGTCTATCAGTACTAAGAGAAGCAGTCAGTTGAGATGGTCTTTGATCATCTCATTAACACTTCCATTTTGCTGACATTTCTGCTTCACAAAAACTGCCAACCTACACAAATATTCAGTCTCCTCAGCCTTTGTGACTAGGTACATTTGTGAATACATTTCACAAATGTCCCTTTTCCAGCCTTCTTTACACACCATCCCACTCTTTTGTAATGTAACTTTGCTTACTTTACCTAACACCTTTTTGGTTCCAAAATGTATACAAGCAATTTTTCCTTTACTCTTGATTTTTTCTTTTTTTTTCTCTCTTTTTTTTTCTTTGTCTCTCACTATACTGTTTTGTTCTGGCTCCATTATTGTCCTTATGTCTGTCTTTCTCTCTTGTCGCTCTCCTTCTCCCTTCGTCTCTTTCTCACTTCCAATCACGTCTTAAACTCAACCTAAATCTGAACTTCTGTCTTGTTCTTTCTTACTCCTCGCCTTTTCTCTTTGTCTCTTATCTCACGATAGTATCATACCGTCTCACTCTGTCATCTATCTCTCCTACTCTCTCACTCCCTGATCCCCCCCCCCCCCCAACCCTCCCCCACCCAGCGAGTCGGCCTGTCGCTTCTACAGCCAGCAGATGAAGGGAAAGCACCTGGCCATCAAGAAGATGAACGAGATCCAGAAGAACATCGACGGCTGGGAGGGCAAGGACATTGGCCAGTGCTGCAACGAGTTCATCATGGAGGGCACGTTGACACGCGTGGGCGCCAAGCACGAGCGCCACATCTTCCTGTTCGATGGCCTGATGATCTGCTGCAAGTCCAACCACGGGCAGCCTCGCCTCCCTGGCGCCAGCTCCACCGCAGAATACCGCCTCAAGGAGAAGTTCTTCATGCGCAAGGTCCAAATCAACGACAAGGACGATAAAGAGGGCGAGTACCGGCATGCCTTCGAGATCATCCTGAAGGACGGCAACAGCGTGGTGTTCGCCGCCAAGTCGGCGGAGGAGAAGAACGGCTGGATGGCGGCGCTGATCTCGCTGCAGTACCGTAGCACGCTGGAGCGCATGCTGGACTCGGCCATGCTGCAGGAGGAGAAGGAGGAGCAGATGAGGCTACCGGGGGCGGAGTTGTACCGCTTCGCCGAGCCAGACTCCGAGGAGAACGTGGTGTTCGAGGAGAACGTCCAGTCCAAGTCGGGCATCCCCATCATCAAGGCGGGCACAGTGCTAAAACTCATTGAGAGGTTAACCTTCCACATGTATGCAGGTAAGATTTGACTGTCTTGAAGATTTGGTAACTTGAGACACACCAGTCTGGGTTTTCATTATTTGTTTATTTTCCCTGCAAAGAACGGATGGCAGACTGGGAATTTCAATCATCTTACAGCACGCCGTAATATTATTGCAATTCCCAGTCCGCCATCCCAAGGTGGTTACAATTACTAGCTTTTGGCTGTTCACTAACATATTTGAAATACCAACAGCCGTAAAAGAAATGAACAACAAATCCTTGACAAGAGTATTGATTGTTGGTGCTGGCATGCCCACACAGTGTCAAATAGCAGTCACAAAATGCCTTTTTGTGAAGTAAACTGATGTTTTTGAGTTAAGGGGATACACTTTAAGGTTAGGGGAAAAGTAACAGACATTGCTGTATAGGGCTATTAATAGTTTTAGTTTAAACTTGCAGTTCAGGTGTTGCAAACAATATGAGAAAAAGAGTACACTGTACACAATACATGTCCAGTTTCCTTGCCTCAGTGGATCACGTGTGTAGCCGGAGGTGTCGATGTATAGCTCGATCAGATTTGGTTTTGGTTGTTTTTCCTCAAACCGCCTCTTATTGAGACTTATTGTGTGACCCTCCACTTCAAGGAGGTAGTCCTAATCCACAGGTGGTTCCCTATTTGTTGCTGTTGAGTCATGTTTGTGTTTGAACACACTTCCCTGTAGTGACTATTTCTGTCACCCTCTTGTTGTTTTACTGAAAACCTTGGGGTTTGTGCAAACATGGTATAAACTAAACATGGAGAAGGAAATAGTGGAAGGTCCGTGTCTTTCCTAACATTTGTTATCCAATGTCCATTCAGAGCTGTTTTTAAGCATGTGGTAAATATTTGACATATCTTGACGTCAGAAGCCGGGACATGATGACCTGCTTTGTCCTTCTGTCATTTACACACTGATAACAGAACTGGAAACTGAGATGGGAGGCCTATTCGTCTTTGAGTGTCATTTAGCAGAGTTAGTGGTCGCTAGTTAGCCTTTCCTGTCAGTAATTGACTGTTTAAACATTGGTCTTTTTGTAGAAATTACACCATTAAGGAAATACATTTGAGGACCTATATGGTGCACCAAGGCTAAACACTAAAGAACCTGGCCCAAAAACTGGGTTTTACTGCAACATTGTGGGATCTTTTTTACCTAACTTGATACAAGCCACCAATAAGCTTTTCATTAATAAGAATCATGGAGCTATTTGGAGAAAAGAAATTGCTGTTTCAAAATTCATATTAATGTGGTTCCAGTAATCCCTGAAACCAAACGTTGAATTTGTGTTTAGTCAATATGTTCATTTAATTATAATAATTATGATAATAGTGTAGTCTAGTGTTGCTCCTGAAACATATACTTCAAACCTCCTCAGTAAGTCTGTCTAAAGTATATGTACCCTCAGACATACTTTTTTTTCAGAACAAGGTTTGATGTCAGTTTATTGGATAGTTGGAGACTTAATCTGAGAGTCACCTGGAGAAACAGGAGAAACTTGGGTATTGAGGTTTTAAATGGCCCTGAACTAGACAGGGAAATCAAATAGAAAGTGGGGGCAAAAGGTGATTTCGATAGGTCTGTGAAGTGCAGGCTGTTCTTTGTCTCAGTTAGTCCATGTGCCCTTCATTTGCTTTGTCTGGAGGCCAAGAGGGTTTAAGTACAAGACAAAGCCGACAAGAGAATTCCTAATGTGGGTGGACTATCCAGCTAACACCCCTGAATAAACTTCCTCCCCCCAAAAAAACAGGTACGGTGGTAAATATAGGCTGCCATTTGTCTTTTTAGTTTCCAACAGTCAGTGCCCTGCCGATTTCTAATAACCCAGGGGAAACAAGTCTTTTGAGGAAAGTGTGTGTGTGTGTCCCATTAACATTTGGAAGGGGAAAAAGGTGCTTCCTGTACGATGCACCTAATGTTTGGACCCCATTACCACACCCAGTAGACAGGGGAGGGAGGTCAAACACACATACACACACATTCCTGTCTACCATGTATCCCTAATTTGGCATTGTGTCTCTCGATATTCACTTGCAACAAAGTAGTAGCCTGCCCTTCTAAACAAACTTTCACAGCCACAAAATTTCGTTTCTCGAACTTGAGTTGTGTCTACTGACCAGTGTCCACCACTTTGTGTCTGGGACCCTCATCTTAGCATGGCTGCTCTTTGTCTTACTGTGAACATGCTGTGTGTATGTTGCTAGGGTGGGAGGGGAATGAGTGAACAGTCTATTTTAAACGTGTGTGTGTGTGTGTGTGTGTGTGTGTGTGTGTGTGTTCTGAAGTGCTGTAGTGGCTGCGTGCGTCAGAGCAGCGTCTGTTTCCTGGTTGGAATGTTTCCAGGCCAATTGTTTGTAAATCCACACTGAGGCGGCTATTGTTCCCTCTACTGGATGCCCACCCCCCACCAGCCCCTCCTTCAGTGAAACAGCCCAGGACAGATCCATCATGTGAACAAGTGTCTGCTTAACTGCTCACTGCTTGTTATGTACTTTAAATGATGCTCTCCTCTACAACCAGCAAAACAGGGGCAGATACATGGACAGTTGGACAGTATTGTCCAGTATTTTAAGGATGCCAAGTACTTGGAAAAACACTTGTTTGCCTGCCAAACTATAGGAAACATCTGATACACCCACTGTCCCTCTTGACCCTCCATGGCAGCTTGACCATTTAGGCAGCTACAATGTCTAGCCTTATACTTAATAAGCAGATCTTATTTTTGTGATTATGTAGTAATATATACTTATTTGTTTCAGACTGCCACACTGTTACTGCAAACTAAAGGAAAATCTGTTTTGTCTTGTGTTGCAGATCCCAATTTTGTCCGAACATTTCTAACAACCTACAGGTCTTTCTGCAAACCTCAGGAGCTGTTGGGTCTTCTAATGGAGAGGTATTTGAGAAAATATATGTTATAAGGAACTTGTAACCGGCACCATTCTACTAAGACAAGCAACAAAGTACATTGCTGTGTAATTACTCACCATACATCCAGTGTCACACCACGTGATAAAATTGACTTGATTGATTTTGCATTGATTTTGTTGTTCCTTCCAGGTTTGACATTCCTGAGCCCAAGCCCACGGAAGCAGACCAGATGGCTATAGAGAACGGAGACCAGCCACTCAGCGCCGAACTCAAGCGCTTCCGGAAGGAATTCGTCCAACCGGTCCAACTTCGGTATCCTGATCACACACTATCACACCACTCATAGCCACTACACTATTAGTCAAGCAACAACAATGGAAAAACTGATATGTTGGATGTGTGCTCATTAAAGAAGGCTTTATGAAGTCCTCTTTCAAGCTAGTCTCGGCAAGTTCGGTTCACAGCTGTTTTGGAAGTGATGCTGACTGGTCATTCTCTTCTTGCAGAGTATTGAATGTATGTCGCCACTGGGTGGAGCACCACTTCTATGACTTTGAGCGGGACGCCCATCTACTGAAGCGCCTGGAGGAGTTCATAGCATTGGTGCGAGGTATGGGATCTTAAGCTAGGAAAGACTTTTCATTCTCCCGCTTGCTTCAACTGTAATGTGCCGTGGATCGATTTAAGATCGTAGAAGTTCATGCATAGGTATCAACGTTTTTGTTCCAAATCTCATGTAATGTAAGTCATGTAATGTCTAATAAAAACAGGAAAGTTTGAAGAGGCCCATTGCTTGTGTGATCAAGAAGCCTGAAGTTTCAAAATGCGATCTGGGGGTTAAAGCCACCGAGAAGACCTTTCTCCACAAAGGTTATTTTACCCTTTCCCCCCCCTCCAGGCAAGGCCATGAAGAAGTGGGTGGAGTCTATAACCAAGATCATCCAACGGAAAAAGCAGGCCCAGGCCAATGGGCCAAGCCACAACATCACCTTTGAGAGCTCTCCTCCACCCATTGAGTGGCACCTCAGCAAACCCGGACAGACAGACCAGTTTGACCTCATGACCCTGCACCCCATTGAGATCGCCCGTCAACTCACCCTCCTGGAGTCTGACTTCTACAGGTGCGGCCATTGTTGGTTTGGTTTACGAGGTTTTGGCGATGATAATGCCTCTGCTTGTAGGTTGTTGTGTGTGAGTGGCTGCAGTTTGAACCCAGCTCAGTACATAATATTATCATAATGTTCAATAGACGGCGCTAGGATACTTTTAACCTTTTTTTTTTATTACATAAGTATTTGTATACTCTTAGGAAAGCACCACATCTGTCAGGGAATTTGAGGTCATTTGTTGCTCTCCTACCTGCTGAGAATGAACCTTGCAAACTCAATGACATTTAAGTTTAATTTATATTCAGACAATGAGGCAAGATTCTGTAAGACAACCCCATTCATGGATATTTTGAAATTAAATTGTTACTTAAGTGGTCTGCATTTTCAAGTTTGTTTTCTGATTGTCCTCCTTTTTAACATTACATCTTGTTTGATACAATACAGAGGGGTTAAACACACACACACACACAAATCACCAATTGAGAGAGGACATGGGGACACACTTCCCTTTTGTTGTCACACTCTAGCATCGGGCGTACCCAAGGTTAGCCCCTATCCTCTTTTTCCCACGCAGTACTCATTCCCTGTTGTTCTAAAATGGCTGCCAGTATTGTCTTAAAATACCACAACAACCCTAGCAAAGAAAACCTCCTGAGCTGCCAAAGATGGATTTTATGATGTTGCCCCTTAAGTCCTTATAAAGGACCGGCCTGTTTGGTTATTTTAATACAGAGCTGTTTGGTAATTTGTACAGTAGTAGGGTGCAGTTCCCATTCCACGGGATCAGACACACAACTCATCTTATTAAATCATCATACTTTGATCATCATACTTTAACTTTGATACTGCCCTACTTTGATGATTCTGTGTTGGTCGAGACAACCTTGTCCTCAGCGGCCTATTCTATTAAACCTATTTAGAGTAGTAAGGATATCAGAACAGTCTGAATTATTTTTATTACTATGCATATATTTATTGAACAATATTTGACACATCTATGTTAATACAAGTAATTCTCGTTGTTCCGTTTGTGTAATGTGAATAGATGTATCAACCCTCGCTGACCTATTCCCACAGGGCAGTGCAGCCATCTGAACTGGTAGGTAGTGTCTGGACCAAGGAGGACAAGGAGCTGAACTCTCCCAACCTCTTACGAATGATCCGCCACACCACCAACCTCACACTGTGGTTTGAAAAGTAAGGACCCCTCCACCAAATACACAAGAAGATTTATTTCTCACAACAGTCTATGCTCAACAACTTGATGTCATAATGTCGTGCTATAACAGGGTTTTATGGCTACAATGTATGGAAGCAAATCGTGACCAAAATGCAAATGCATTTCCAGAAATGCATTTGCATTTTTAGAATGTGGCTGCATTATTTGACTCATAAACTAAATTTGCAATCAATCATCCTATTTGCATTTTAATTTTCTTCTTCAAGAGTGCTCAATATTTCACTTAATTGAAATGAAAAAGAAATAGACATGAAATTTAATTTTCAAAATATGCCCCAGCAAATTCCAAAATGAATTTTAAATGTAAAATGTTCCAGAAATGCATTTTCATTTTAAGAACGTGGGTGCAAAATCGTGACCACAATTCAAATTCAAATGCATTTCCAGAAATGCACAATGAACAAAAAAGCATTCTGAGCGGCGCAGTAGAGTGACGTCAGTAGCCGCTCTTCTTCAGCTCCCTGCTGACCGAGCTACCCATCTTGTTCGGTAGGGGGCGGTGTGCACTGAGCAACTTGATGTCAAATAATGACTAAAACAGTGGCAGAGCTACAATTAAAGTAAATCTGTGACGGCAGAGTATGCAGCCACGCTCTCTATAACTTGTTCCACTCGGTCACGGGCATCAGACTCAGATATATTATTAGATTCTACCTGTTCAGCTCATTCTAACAGTGTTTGCACAATTTGAGGGAGCGCCATGATCTGTGATGTGTCCTCTAAAGCAGTGGTCCCCAACCTTTTTTGCGCCACAAACCACTTTCATGTTGGACATATTTTCATGGGAGGAAAGATAGGCCCTGGACGGCTGTTGACGTCACTCTATAGTGCCGCTCAGAAAGCTTTTTCGTTCATTTTGCATTTCTGGAAATGCATTTGAATTTGAATTGTGGTCACGATTTTGCAACCACGTTCTTAAAATGAAAATATATTTCTGGAAATGCATTTGAATTGTGATCACGATTTTGCAGCCACGTTCTTAAAATGAAAATGCATTTCTGGAAATGCATTTGAATTTGAATTGTGGTCACGATTTTGCAGCCACGTTCTTAAAATGAAAATGCATTTCTGGAAATGCATTTGAATTTTCAAATTTTACATTTCAAATTGAATTTTGGAATCTATTTGCTGGGGCATGTTTTGAAAATTAAATCTCATATGTCTATTTCTTTTTCATTTTAATTAAGTGAAAGATTGAGCACTCTTGAAGAAGAAAATTAAAATGCAAATAGGATGATTGATTGCTAATTTCGTTTGAGTCAAATAATGCAGCCACATTCTGAAAATGCAAATGCATTCTGGAAATGCATTTGCATTTGAATCTTGGTAACAATTTGCTTCAATAATAATGCACTTCATCGCTAGATGTCTCAAATGTGTCAGGGTTTGGTTTTGGTTTAGGTTAGCACTGAGTCGTTTTCCTTACCCTCCCCCTTCCAATTCTCTCAATGGAAAGGAAGGAATCATTTAGGAGTGTTTGATTACTTGTTTAGGCTTAATTAGAAGTCCTAACAGTTTAATATCATCATGGCTAGTATTAAAGTCAAAGTATGTCTTAAATGAACACTGCAAATAAATGGAAACTGTATTTGGTCAATTAAACATTGGAAAATGTGAAATGTTTGTTCGTTATTCTTCCTCACCTTGCTCTCCTGCCCTTCCTCTCTAGGTGCATAGTGGAGACAGACAACCTGGAGGAGCGGGTGGCGGTGGTGGCTCGCATCATCGAGATCCTGCAGGTCTTCCAGGAGCTTAACAACTTCAATGGCGTGCTGGAGGTTGTCAGCGCCATGAACTCCTCCCCAGTGTACCGTCTGGACCACACGTTTGAGGTACCACCGCAAGTCCACTACCCTTTGGGTCGTTTTGTGACTCCAGTCAGCAGGTTCATGGTTATATGCCGTTATTTTATTTTAATATACACATACAGTACTGTGCAAAAAAGTGTTTTGCGGACAGAAATTCAGAACATTGCACTTTTATACAGAAACACAAATAATGAAGACAAAAGATAAATATTTAAGATAATATTTGTGTAAAAACTCTTTGGTGCCTGTTTTTTTGCACAGTACTGTATAAAACGTTTTTTAAAGCTTTTTGTGTTATTTACTTTTTTTTCTTTTAATGATGACGTTGGTACAAGATTAGCAGAATTACATTACACGGCTTCTGGTAAACCTTAGACTTTATTGTCACTCGTTTTGCTTCCCATCTCAGCAAATCCCTAGCCGACAACGTAAGATCCTGGAGGAGGCCCACGAGCTAAGCGAAGACCACTACAAGAAGTACCTCGCCAAGCTTCGCTCCATCAACCCCCCCTGCGTGCCCTTCTTTGGTACGTCCCCGGCACACAACGCTTCAATGGATAACAACGGCAATGCCAGTTTTGGCAGGGGGAGGGGAATTGAGTGCCTTTGCAATTGTCCTTGATTAGCCTAATGTATATTGTGGATGACATATATTTACATATATTTTTTCCTGAAACGCCTGACTGACTGAGGAAGTTGATGTGTATGAAAATCTAACAGGAATCGCAGCAAATTTGGTGGAAAAAGGAAACCCACAAGGTGTATAGCCACATACACCTTGTGACTGCATCCATTTGTGGAGGCATTGTGATTAGGATTTTCAGATGAACATTCAATGATGAAAGACGAAACATCGTCAGTAAAAGAGTGTCATCATGGCTACACATATTTATCTTCATTTTTGTATAATTTCACTTTTTACAGACATGCTTTATGCCTGTTATGATGCTTGTCATGGCTTGCCATGGTGTGACATTTGTGCTCATTGGTCTCCACAGGGATCTACCTGACCAACATCCTGAAGACCGAGGAGGGGAACCCAGACTTCCTGAAGAGGCACGGCAAGGAGCTCATCAACTTCAGCAAGCGGCGGAAAGTAGCAGAGATCACAGGAGAGATCCAGCAGTACCAGAACCAGCCTTACTGCTTACGGGTCGAGAACGATATCAGGGTAAGGCCAGGTTTACACACCACAGACCACAATATAGTTGCATGGGATCATGGGAATTGGAACAACGTGAAATTATATCAGAAACGTTTGGCAGGTTTTCTTGGAATTACATTTAAATTCCTAGTAATAGATTATAAGTAACTCGCTTATTTGAAGTTGCCAACCATGTACATCAGTACAGAAAACATTCCTCCTTGTGCTTCATTGCGTCTTTCTCTTTTTTGCTACACAGAAGTTTTTTGAGAACCTGAATCCAATGGGTGACAAAGCTGAGAAGGAGTTTGCAGACTACCTGTTTAACAAGTCCTTGGAGATTGAGCCCCGCAACGCTAGGTCGTTGCCTCGATTTGTAAGTCTTTTACGTTTTTGTCTCCTGTTTTCAGCTACATCAACATAGTCTATGGTTCCTTATTGTGACTAATGAAAATCATTAGGGGAACCCTGTTCTGGACTATGGCCTGTAGATGCTCGATTTATTATGATCACCTAACCCTAACCAGTTTTTGCACATTAGCAGAGGTTACGGCAGAATCTGTTTTTGATCAATTGGTTATATACAGATCATTTATAAGGCAATATCCACATACAAAGCTAGTGCCATAGCTAGTGTTAATACTGTTCTACTGAATAAGATTGTAAATGTAAAGATTTTTTTTTTTTTGAAGTATGTGCTGATACCAACCCCAATTTCTTGGCGTTGACCTGAAGCAAAATCTGTTACCAACTGCCTATGCACTAATTACAGCGTACAATAAATGTGTAGTAGTATGTTTCGGATCCAATATATAACTGCAGCTCTCTGATTTATTTGCCCACCTCCCCCTTGCTCTCCCATCCCAGGCCAAGAAGTACAGCTGCCCTCTCAAATCGCCTGGCGTACGCCCCTCCTCGGTCCGCCCGGGCACCATGCGCCACCCAACGCCGCTACAGAATGAGCCGCGCAAGATCAGCTACAGCCGCATCCCCGACAGCGAGACAGAGAGCGGTGCCGCCTCGGCACCCAACTCACCCCGCACCCCGCTTACCCCGCCGCCGGCCTCCGCCGCCTCCAGCTCCACAGACATCGGCAGCGTCTTCGACTCGCCCCAGGGCCCCAGCAGCCCCTTTCACTCCAGTAGGTTCTTCACAGTCAGATATCGCAGCAGGGTTTTTAGGGGAGGGATGAAAGGAACCATGACTGTCAAGAAACAATGGAGCTAGTTGAGGCAATTTGGCAGCAGTTTACGACAATTTAAAAGATACAATGTTAAATATTACAAAGATTATTCACATTTTAGTCAATTTCAACATAGAGTTAATGTTAAATGTCATATTTCTGTTGTGTCATTTGGTATATGCAAATGATTATATTCCCACTGTGGCTCATTTAGATTAAGCAAATGTTTTCCCTTAGCAAGCTGCCCCAGAGAATCAAACTAACCCTGAACTAACTCATTGTACGTTTCCTCTAACATGCATTACCCAGTAACACGTTTCAAACAATGGATTCCAGTTTTGTTTTGCAGGGAAAATAGAATAAGTGATAAGAAATAGAGTAGTGTACGTTCACCTTGGCACCAAGCAAGCTAAATCAACTTGAAATTGAATCAGTCATCCATCTGCAAGAAATTATAGATGTTTTTAATGAAAGGACTTTGTTTTACACACATTTAGTCTATCCTAGTGATGAGGGTGTTTAGGCAATAAGGGTTTGACATGGAACCAGGCGAACTCGGTCATGTACTCGTCTCAGGGCCTCTTCTCTCTCCTTCTCTCCACTGGTCTTGCCCCCCTCTCCGCGCAGACTGTGACAGCATCTTTGCCCCGGTCTCCCTCCCACACGGCCTACGTCAGTATGAGCTCTCGCACAAGCCTATGTACATGTTGTCAGTGACACCCCAACGTTCCCTCCCCTCCATGTCCCCCACCATCCCATGCAACCAACCAGTCAACCCCTCTCTCACTCCGCCCCGACTCCCTCTCATCTTTCCCGTCCATTAGTTTCCCCTCGCATGCACCCAACATTTCCTTCCATGGCTCCGCCTCCGTCCGCAGCCACACCCTCCTCGTTGTCGTCGTGACATTCTGTCGCTAAATCTCCTGACAGTTTTCACGATGGTCACATAAACATCCATGCATCAGAAATGGAAACGTGCTTCATGACACATTGTCAGGGAGTGGTCTCAATGCAATGACGGACTCCTACACAGCAAAGCTATTTTTATGTGACTAGTGTGAAGCTGTTGTGCTCTGTGTTCAGCCTTGACCGATCCGTTACTGTGTGTCTCTTTTCAACATCTAAAGCAGGTTTATGATGGCTTGTTTAAGGCATTTCAAAGGGTTCATTCTCCACTAGTATCATCCCCGCAGCTATTACACTTATTTTGAGATTTAAAAAAGATTTAGAAAATTAATTCATAGCTTGGTATGGGGTCTGTGTTCAAAGGTCAGGATTCAGATTGTAAGGGATTGAAGGGAGGGGGGGGGGAGGTCATGTGCAAACCGTCATCCAGTCAGGATTAACATAACATGAACTATCAAATGACATGAGTTAGGTGATTAGGATCATATAAAGACAAATAAGGTTATACAACTTTTTGTTTAGTGTCAAACATTTTATTTCACGCTTATTCAGGGGTCAAGTCTTCAAAGTCACATTATCCCTGTGTGCTTCTTGGGAGTTGACACTGTTTGTGTATTACCCAGGGTCCTCTTCGGTATCCTCCATGGTTAGTTTCCACAGGAGCTCAGAGGACGTCCCCGTCCCCCCACCTGTCCCGCCCCGCCGACGGCCTGAGTCCGCCCCCGCTGAATCCTCCCCCTCAAAGGTGAAGACATTATTTTGACCTTCAATTGTTAGTGTGAATTGATTAACTGTACTGTTACGATGACGTTTTGGTAAACAAGGAGAATGTTACATATGAAAAGCTGGATTGCATCTTTGTTCAGCTGTTTTGAAGAAGAACAGGTCAGAGTACAGTGTCTGTTGTAATTTGTTCAGGGTGATGATTGCAGGGTGGTGATGATTCTTAGCTCGTGTTGGTACTGCTTTGTGTATTTACCTATTTTTTCCCCCTCTCCCTTCCAGATGATGTCAAAGCACTTGGACAGTCCCCCTGCCATTCCCCCTCGGCACCCCACCAACACCAAGGTCTACTCCCCCCGATACTCCATCTCAGCGGACCGCACCTCTGTGTCCGAGCCCCCGGATAGCCCGCCCACCCTGCCGCCGCGGGAGCCAGTGAGAACGCCGGACGTCTTCAGCTCCCCGCTGCACCTCCAACCGCCCCCGCAGGGGCGCATCCGCGGCGAATTGAGCCAGGCCTTCTTCCCCCCTTCCTCCGTCTCCTCCCCGCTGCCATTCTGCCCCCTCACCCCACCACCGCCCCCAACACCTTCTCCTTCGCTGGGGCCGCGCAAGCACCTGCCTTCACCGCCCCTGCTACCGGGAGGAGGGGGGATTCCAGACTGCGAGCCCCTCACCCCAAATGCCGCCGGGCCCCCTGTGCCCCCCCGCCAGAGCACAAGCGGGGGGGCCAGCGCTCCCCAGGCCATCCCCAAACTGCCCCCCAAAACGTACAAAAGGGAGTCGGTGTCTGCGCATGCCTCCCTACACCGGGATGGGCCCCCTTTGGTGGAGAATGCCAACCCCTCCTAAGACTTCTGTACGTGGTGACTCTTTGGTAGGGGGGGAGATTAGATGAGCTAACACTAAAGACTTCAGATCAGAACAAAAGAAGCATAAATTACAACTTTGAAAGGAAAATAAACTAAAAAACTGTCAGAGTAGATTGTGTTCTTACCTGGAGTAAAAAAATAAATAATGTGCCCTTATGAAAAAAAAAAGAAAAAAAAAAAAAGATGAAAGATGATTGTCTATTTCTCATTCAAGTGCAGACCATTGGAGATTGCCTATAAAACCCTTAAGGGGCTGTCTTAATGTTTGTTTGTTTTTGTTTATTGTTTGTGTGTTTGCTGTTTGTCATTGTCCAGTGTTTATTTCAGTGAGTTATTTTTTATGTGAATCGATTGCAGCAGTACATGTATGTGAGCTCAAGTAGCCTACCCACCCCTGCACATATAGCTTGAACGACGAACCATGACCAGGACCTCAAGTCCACCGCATTCTGTCCGGACATCGAAAGAAAAAGACTGTAGACCAGTTTGAACTTTTGACTCTAATTAATAATCAATAGGCTCAATATAGCATTATTACCTTGGTGAAAACAGTGAATGGGCACTACTGGACTAACTCATGTGAAGCCTAACAACCACAGACTTGAGAGAACTCCTTGAGCTATTGGAGGGCTTCAAACCGATACAACACACACACATAATATTGAATGTTCGACCCATGCAACCTGCCCCATTCTGATGTAAAAGGGACTCTGGAGCCATGTTGTTTGTGGTGTTTTAGGCTTTGTGTAGAGACTTTCAATCAAAGGTGAGCAGTCATGTGTGCCAGTAGTCAAGAGTACCATGATTTCAGGTACCCTTCCACACCAAAGAGGTACTTTTCAAGCATTCAAGAAACACGAGTGATTGTTCTTTTTTTTGTGTTAGAACTTTTATCTTCTGATTCATTTCTGTTTTGCCAATGAGTATGTAAAAAAAAAAAAAAAAAAAGATTGCCTTCTTTAAACAAGGGAATAAAAGTGTTTCTACCACTCTACAGTGCAAGTCAGCCATGAAAATAGTAAAAGAACTACTGCCCTGAATGGTTCCAATGTCTTTGAATTGTATTTGAAGTCAGCTGTGTGGGTATTTGATGTATACATACATTTATCTTTATGGAGCATCATGAATTGCTACAAACTGGACCTGTTTTCACTCGTTGAGTTAGGCACACATGAATGTATTTTAACAGTGCGTTATTAGATGTACTTGAAGCCTAATTTATATAGCTGACTTTTTCTTTGCTATTGACATCTGGTTAGATAAGTGTTTTTAATACTTTTCATTACAAGTAGACCATAGTTTTAGTTTTTAAAAGTGTTATACCTTGTTACTTTTCCAGTTTGCCTACTTAACATCTTTTTTGTGCCTTCTAGATTTGAGGCCATGAAATATTGTAAAATTTACAAATATTTAAGTGTAGTTGACTGGATCAAGACGGTACACACAAAGTGCAAAGACTCCCCAACTTTTCCCAAATACGTGGAGCTTTCTCTCCAGCACAGTTCAACTAACAGATGCAACTGTCGTACTGTGACCAAGCACTTGGTCAAAATATTTTAAGAAGAGGCCCATGTTTGTTTCAGTTAGAAGGCAGAAAACACGGGCTGTGTGTACTACCGCACTTTTTACGAAGTACTCTGCAATACAGTCCACTGCAAAACAGTGCACTTACATATTCAGTGCACTCCGTCGCTGATAAGTTCTGTCTAAAATGGAACACTTACGTTAAACACTTGGCGGAAGTGACTGCTCGCGACACCCGCAAAACTTGCCAATATGAACGCGCTTCTCCACCACAAGTGGAAAAGGCTGCCGAAAGGGCTCCTCCTCTTCCACTACGTAGCCAAGATGGCGCCCGTTTAGGGCGAGTAGTGTCCATCGTTGTACACTTTTTTTGGACCGTTTGCAGTGCGCCATCCGGGTACTTTCAGTGCACTGAATTCTGATGGTTTTGTGAGTGAAGCGCCCTAAGCACTGAAAGTCAGTGTGCGGTAGTAGACACAGCCAGTGTGTCACAAACGTGTGTCCGCCATTATAAACGAAAGTTCTTCTGTGAGCTTCTAGCTTTCCATTAGGTACTTCTGCCCGCACCACTGAAGTTTGTACTGCATGTGAACTAACTTCGTAGATAGCCAAAGTATTATTGTTGTGAACTCCAATTAGAAATTCCATATTCAGTAATCAATGACAGATGTGTGTGATGTACCAAGACATACAGGTTGAATTCCAGAAATCAATCTAAGAGATTCATTCTGTTGCAATAACCAGTGCTTGTTTTATTAGAAAAGTGCCATACAAAAATAATTATCAACAGTAACTACAGTCCACACAGCTGCAAATTTACAAAACGGAAATCATAAATCGCTATCAATTATGTTTGCATTGTTGTACTAACGGTAGTATTAGAAATATCAAAATAATTAAATTCAAATGCAGTCTTCTTAAACCCCAAACTGTAAAGACGATTCTCTTTCAGTCAACACAAACTGTTGACACATTCACCAAAGCAGCTCAAAGACCTGATTCTCGACCAAGCTTCTTGTCCAAATGGCGCGCCTTTCTCAGACATTCGCAGGTTGCTCTCCACCAGGGTTGCTCTCCACAAGACTTTGCACTCGGGCCAAAATGATCTCATTGGGGCTGTTGCAGTTCTCTACTCCATAGGGAGCGCTAATGGTTAACACGTTAGCTACCTTCAGTGTCTCCCCTTCCTCCTCGACGGGGATGCGATTCTTCTCCAGCCAAACACGGAGGCTGTCCTTCCTACGTTTCAGTTCGTCCACGCATAGAGTCTGTACACCCTGTGGTGTGAAGACGGCTCTCATGCGCTCCGAGATGGCCTCGTTCCCTTCCTGTAAAACCTCCACTTCTTCCACAGCATGACCCATTACCACCACCGCCACAGCTGTTCCTTTTTCAACCATGTTCACCAAGACGATACTGCAAATGAAGTAAAAAGATGTGTATGTATAACGACAGGTGTTTAAACAGTTATTCGGTCTCGGGAGCTAGCCGCCTTTCATTTAAGAAAATAGTTTACCTTGCAGAGACTGGGTCCACAGTGAACACCCAACCTTGATGTTGTTGCTTTTCGTGCGCGGTTACTTTTACTTCTTTGTTGACATATGCACCCCATTCAAGGGGCTTCAGTTGACGCCACTTAGTTGACATGATCAGCTTGAACAGTCCACCTTTAATGAGCGTTTGTCTCCAAGCTGTTTAGTAGAAATTTAACACATTGTGCACGTACCTAACACCGTGTGCCTGTAAATTGTGTCGTAAGGGAAACAAGGAACCTTGAGTGCGGAATTTCCTGGTCCATTAGACCCTCGCAACGTCTCGAATCATCTAATTTTCAACTCAGTGTGTAGCTGAGAAATATGTAGGCAAACCTTTTTTTGCAAATTGTTACATCCGCAGATAAACTGTTTCCTGTCAGAATCTTACACCAACCATGTCAAGATACGGTGGGTACGGCGGAGGTCAATTGAAATCGTTTTCAATGACACTGACGTTGCAATGCAAGTGCAATTAAAGTTTCACCTAAAAATATTATGAATACAGCCAGAGAATGTCTAATACAGGCTATTATTATTTGGCAACGACGGTACGAGCTTTCTGATTGGCTAATGGGTAGTCATGCCAGACGCGTATTGCCCTCCTCAGCGGTCAATACTGCTCCGTATTGCCCTCTGACGTCATTTTCAAAGTGAGCGACGAGTCAGCTGCTGAGTTTTACTATCCAGATGATGCTGAAAAGATTTGTCATCGAAAGTGAGGATGAAGACTAGACTCTTTTAATCACTTGTGTCGTTATTTTGTGTTGAAATTAAAGCCATTTTAGCAGAACCATATGTTGTCCGCTTTCTATCAAAAGTAATGAATTGCTTGGCAACACATGAAACACAGCGTGAGAAGACTTGAGAGCTAGCTAATTAGCCTAGGTACCATTTATTTTCGTTTACAAAATGAAAAGAAGCTAAAAATGCCATATAATAAGACTACTACTAGTTACTAGTAATATCTAAAACAGGCTCTGATATATACAATTAGTATAAAGAGTGAGTTCCGGGCAATAGCTGCATAAAAATGTGCTCCTGAATAGCCTATCTTCAATATGGACCTAGAAGTGGGACATCATCACCATAAAACAACCATTCAATAATTTTCTGAAAGGACTTTGAAGATGAGGTAACAACACCTATCAACTCGAAAAGAAGAAAAAAACACAACTTGGATACATTTTATCAAATAAACTATATAGCTAGCTATCAACTGCTATAATAAACTATTTCAACTGTCACGACAGTTACCAACATTCCAAGGGAAAATAGCCTATTATCTTATGAAGATCAGAAGAAGATTATGAGGATTACTGTCGGTAGCTTTGATCATCAGTAAACTAATACATTTGTGTATCCTGTCAACTATACTTAATTTAGTTTTGACAGTGTTTTTGGAGTAAACAAGAGCCATATAAAAAGAGTTGCAACACTTAGACTTCCATTGTTATCAAAAAATGTGGAAGTAAAGCGTGTTACATGCACATCATAACAAGCTTGTTAGATTCAGTTAGAGCTAGACTGTAGGTCTATTATCTAACGTAAGCAACACTTACTGAAGCTAGCTAGAGAGCACCAGTAGGGTGAGTTCAGGTAATGTGGGACATCAAGTAAAGTGGGACAGTTATGCATTTTGATGATTTAATGTACAACACCGACATCCAATCACCAGAGCTGATCTTGACTTGTAAATACAACACTTTTAGTCACAGTGGTTTTTATTTGTCTGACATCATCAGAGTATGCGTGATCTGGCTTGACAAGAGGTCTATACAGAAAAAACATCGAAAGTTCAGCGGCAAATGACATTATATTTCGCTGGCAAAGTAATTTAAATGAAGTTACAACGACTACTATTGCAGCATATTGAAGGGGTTTAACCACTGATTGAAACACACACAAACATTTGTAAAATAATGCTTTATTAGAAGTAAAAAAAACATTTTTCAGGTAAAGTGGGACATCTAGTAATGCTGTGTTTATGCTATAAAAGTAATTTAATTCGACAGTTGTCAAATGTTTTATACCAATGCATCATACTGCACTTAAGTTCCCAACTAAATAACAACTTACACTGTCATTGAACCAGCGCCTTCAGACTTGTAAGCGTAACCGCAAACGCTAGTCCAACAAAATGCTAACGTAGCGGGACTAGCTAGCTAGCATATAGAATGCAGATCACTAAGGTTTGCATCAGTTACACTTTATGCCTATTGTATAAGTCAACCCCCACAACTAAATGAATCTTGCCACACCCTTGCACCTATTATTGTTGTATATAAACTTATAATTATTATATCAGCAGACTTGGCCGACAGACAATGACTGTCCCACTTTACCAGACAAGCTGTCCCACATTACCTGAAAATGCTGCCTGAGTGAGAGAGGGGATCATGTTGTTTGAAAGTGTGTAGCTTCTAAAATATAGTGTATTCCCATTTCATTCAAACATGAAAATGTTCCTAAGCCCTAAAACGATTTACAGAAACACCACTGGGGCGAGTTAACAGTTATTTTGTAAGTCTACTGGAGCCTCTACCAAAAAGTGTCCCACATTACCTGAAATCCCCCTATGATAACCAGAAGTCAGTTAGTTTATATACTGTCAAATTAGTTCTACAACCCCAATTCCCAAAAAGTTGGGACGGAGTGTTAAATACAATAAAAAAATAGAATACAATGATTTACAAATCTCATAAACCCATTATGTTATTCACAATTGAACATATAAAACATGTCAAGTGTTTAAACAGATGAAATGTACAATTTTAAGGAAAAAATAAGGTAATTTTGAATTTGATGGCAGCAACACGTTTCAAAAAAGTTGGACGGGGCAATAAAAGGCTGGAAAGAGTAAGTGTTACTAATAATACATAGCTGGAGGGACAGCTTGCAACTAACTATGTTAATTTCAAACAGTTCAGTAACATGATTGGGTATAAAAAAGAGTATCTTAGAGAGGCAGAGTCTCTCAGAAGTAAAGATGAGCAGAGGTTCACCAATCTGCAAAAACCTACCTCTACATATTGTGGAACCATTTCAGAATAATGTTCCTCAACGTAAAATTGCAGACTTTATCATCATGTACAGTACATAATATAATACAATTATTCTGAGAATCTGGATAAATCTCTATGTGTAAGGGACAAGGGGGAAAATACATTCTGCATGCTTGTGATCTGCAGGCACTCAGGCGGCACTGCATAAAAACAGGCATGATTCTGTAATGGAAATCATTGCATGGGCTCAGAAACACCACCAGAACTCATTGTATGTAAACACAGTTTGCTGTGCAATCCACAAATGCAGGTTAAAGATCATGCAAAGAAGAACCCACACATGAACATGATCCAGAGACACTGCCATCTTCTCTGGTCTAAAGCTAATTTAAAATTAGGGATGGGGATCGATACCCGGTTCTGTAGGACCCGGTTCCAAATTTCTTAAAACCCGAATATCAATAAGGTCCGAGCTTTTCGATACCGCTATCGAGATTAGGTAATATACACTCACAGAAATATTTAAGCCTAATCTTTTAGATTTATGTAATTGAATTGCATATAGAATTTCCATTCATTTACATTACATAAGTTTGAATTTAAACAAACTAATAAACTTAATATGATTTGTATTGGTCAATGTAATAAAACATATTAGTTTGAAATGCATAAAAGCAAGTTTATGTTCATAAAGACTATTTGTTTGAAATGCATTATAGGCAGGTTTACAGGATAAACCCTATTTATTCAAAATGGATAAAATGCATGTACTTTTTATAAATACCCTAAGGATGTTAAATCCCATAAAATGTAGGTAAAAAACTGGCAGCTGTGGTTGCCTGAAATCTACTGTAAAAAATATGGTGGAAATGTTCTTCTGTTAACAGTATAATTAAAAGTGAACTGTGACATTTACAGTAAAAACTTGCAGTTTTGGTTGCTACAAAAAACATTCAAAATTGGTATGAAAAGCAAATACTTTTTTATTTACATTTATTCATTATTTAAACAGCACAAAGTCAATACATACTTTGGACGTTTGCTTCAGCTTGCAGAACAAACATTTTGAATAATTGCAATCTTTACCAGAAAGTCACATATTCAATAACCTTAAGACAACGCATTCTACAGAATGGATTAATGAACCAAATTCTTGGGTTAGAACTTTGTTTTGGGCGGGGGTGGGGGGTTCGGACAGACCTGCCCCAACTGCTAAAAAAAAGGGAGGAAACACTGCACAAGTACACATATAAACATAACTATTGCTAGAGCTATCCTTTTCTAAACCAAACACTACAATATAAAGGAAAACCCAGGTCCATTCCAACCTATTGAGTTTACAGGCTTACGATATACAGCCTGCTGTAAAAGCATTTAGGACACACAAAATGCTATAACTTATAACAGTGATATATATTCTCAGGCTTAACATATTTGTATGCATCTTTACCCCAACTGATGTTCCGGGCATTGATGGTTGTTTGGCGTGTGGTCAAGGCCAGAGATAACATCTGACGCACTCTCCCTAGTACGCTACATAACTGTTGGCTGCTCAAATACCATTAGTACTATAGAATAGAATATCTTTTCAAAGTAAAAAATGTTGTACAATGACTATAAAGATATTCTATTCTACTAATGGTATGGTACTACAAAGAAGGAAGAAAACCATAAAATACATAAAAACATGTCTTCACTGTGGGAATCTGAAGCCAATAGAAAGAGAGAGTTGAGTATTGGGGGGTCAGATGGCTGAGCGGTTAGGGAAGCGGACTATTAATCAGAAGGTTGCCGGTTTGATTCCCAGCTGTGGAAAATGACTGTGTACTTGGGCAAGGCACTTCACCCTACTTTCCTCGGGGGAATGTCCCTGTACTTTCTGTAAGTCACTCTGGAGAAAAGTGTCTGCTAAATGTAAATGTATTGCACTACTCAAGTCATTTTTTGATGAAGAAATTAAAATCTAATGAGACCTGTTGCTAAAGACATAAGAAAGTCAATTAAAAAAAATCATAAATACATAAAAAACCATGTGCCAAGATTTTTTAACAATGTGTCTACATATATATATATATATATGGTGAAGGGCTGTAGCATGGGCCAACATAATTATGACCATGATTCGTCATTAGGCTCCTTAACATCACTGCAAAAGAGCTGCAGTTCCTGTGCAGACAGGAGAACCTAGCAGAACAACCATCTCTCCATCGTAGCCAAAGCCCACCTGAGAGGTCACGACAGCTAGTCAGACTCATCAGATCAGAGAGGTATATTAACATCGCATCGTTTGAGTATCGTAAAAGTCGAGACTTCAGGGCCCCGGGTTCTGGACTGGATGGAGTGCTACAGAGATGGTGTTCTGCTAGGTTCTCCTGTCTGCACAGGAACACTGAAACTATGTAGGAGTGTCTCTTTTTAGTACAGGTTTACTGTGCAACACTAGTTCACTCCATACATACACACATGGAATAGTACAATTCTAATTGTCTATAGCTGTACTGTGATTACAACTCAAAAAAACTGTATTGGTTGTAACAAAACCAGGCTGCAACACCACTCAGTCCTGGAATGTAGAGTCTACAATGTGCCATGTTCTCTACTCATACTGGAACACAAGGGAGAGAGGGGGTGAGGGGGAGAACGATAATGTCTCTTCACTGGCATAGCTTTGTTTTCCAGCTATGAGACTTTCTTGACAGTTCACTCGCATCCAGCTCCATGATTATTTTTGAAATGTCTTTAACGTGTAGCGGAGCTTTGTAGGGTAGTGCATGTTCAAGGTAGCCTGACATTGTCAAACTCATAATTCTAGTCAGATAATGAGTCTGATACTGCTCCATTGGGCTGTGAGTATGGGGCGTGTTTCAACCGAACTCTGAAAAAATTGCCTCTCCACTCAATTGGATAGATCTACAACCAATCAGAGCAACGTAGTATGTTGTTTGTTGAAAACAAATTCAACCCAAGTGCTCTTTGGTGACGTGTGGTTGATTTCGTTTCTGTTGATCATCTGTCCATCATCGTATGAAACCCGCCCTGACAATTGATTGGTCCGAACAGCTCTTGTTCGGACATAGTTTTTCCCCAACCAAGTGACCCCAGATCCAACTTCCCGACCAAATGTTTATGTGGGCGGGGCTAAGTTCGGCTGGCATCCAGGCTATGTTCAAGGCATAAAACAGCCCAAACAACATTGCAGAAGCAATGCACTCTCAAGATCTTGAAGCACCATCACACCCTCGAAGACTATCCTGACATCAGAGGGTTCTGATGTACTGCTGGCAGTGTCTTTCACGACATAGATCCCCACTGACGTTCCATCTATGGCACAGAGGAAATCGTCTCAGCCATTTCCTGGTGAAAATTCAATACAATGCAATTCTTTAATGATAGGTTCAGCATTTTGTCACTTGGCTTGTAAACAATCCAACAGGGTAATCATTTCTACCTTTAGCAAGGATAAACTTTATCTTATATGAAAATAAGACAAAAAAACATAAATAAATCCACTGTTTGAGGTCCTACCCAGGCAAAACCACTGCAGGTTGGAAGGTGTTTTCTCTCCTGTGTGTGTTTGAATGTTGGTCTGTATGTGTATGAACACACATAAAAAAAAAAACTCCCAGACCGATTTGTATGAAAATTGATGAAGGGGTGTAGCATGGGCCAACATAATTTTGACCATGATTCTTCATTAGGCTCCTTAACAATCACTGCAAAAGAGATGCAGTTCCTATGCAGACAGGAGAACCGAGCAGAACAACCATCTCTCCAGCTCTCCATCGTAGCCAAAGCCCACCTGAGAGGTCACGACAGCTAGCCAGACTCGTTAGATCAGAGAGGTATATTAACATCGCATCGTTTGAGTATCGTAAAAGTCGAGACTTCAGGACCCCGGGTTCTGGACTGGATGGAGTGTTACAGAGATGGTGTTCTGCTAGGTTCTCCTGTCTGCACAGGAACTGCAGCTGTTTTGCAGTGATTATCTCCTATGTATGCACAAGAACACTGAAGCTATGCAAGTGTCTTTTTAGTACAGGTTTACTGTGCAACACTAGTTCACTCCCATGTTAATGCTTAGCTATAAAAATAGCATTTGCATTCGCCTGACCAACAGCTGAGTTAGCTAATAGCTAATCCTAAATTTGGAGCCGGGAAAACCTACACATATGTATATATAATTTGAACAGTACTTGCTACGAGTCTCTAGCTCAGGCAACATACTGTACTCTATGTTCCTATTTTACTGACGCCAGCCACAAATTAGCCACCCTATCTGAAGGTTCTAGCATCGACCATGTGAGACTTAGAGCTAGCTATAAAACTAGACGAAAATGTTTGGTATCATGACGGATTTACTGGATTTCATTGTTCAAATATGAGGTACAGTATTAACTGCACAAGTAAAACATAAGTAAGTACATGGATTACAAGCAGATATCTTACCGTTACAGAGCAAAAGTCACGATCTCGGCAGGCAGGGCTGAGTTGAAATGGTGGAAAGAAAAACCGTTGGGAAAGCGCGAAATCTGACGTCATTTCCACCTCAAAACGATTTCACTTCCCGAATATTGAATGTAAACAAATCTCATAAGTTTTAACCACTTGAATCTTGCTTGTTTCACAGTTAACCATATGTAAAACATTATAGTATGTTTTAATTGATTATGTTTAATATATTTTAGAATTAATAGAATTATGCTAATTCTACGGAATTCTAATGAATACATTTTGAGACAATGACTATTTAAATAAAATCAAATAGATATAAATACTTAATTATAAAATATAACATGATTCATTTCTGTGAGTGTAATGTAACGTATGTCTCGGCAAGTCATGTCATTTAAATCAAATCACTGGTGCACAAATATACATTGATTGTCAAATAAAATTAGTAAATTTAATTGAATGGCCTGGCAACCGCCTTTAAACTAAAAGAAGAATGTAATTGGCTCACGCCCTGCTTTGCTACATTTCTCATTGTGTTGCTAGCTACGATGGTCAAAGGCTTGGCTACATTTTAATAAAGCCAAAGATAAGGACAAAGCGACGTGTAATATATGGGTCAATATCACCAAACGGTGCCTTTGGTGTCCTCATCAGAATCACTCAATCAGCATGAAAATGTAGCAGACTAATGAAATTCTGAGGTCTTATTATAAATGACCAAACATTTACACACATATAAGTACAATGATTAGCCTCTTGAAATGTGTTTCCTTCATTTTATACAGTTTTTTTTTCATTGGATGTACGTGATTTTGGCATGTCCCACGCACAGCTCTGCTAACTACAAACAGTATGTGTAATAAGTGTTTAAATGAGACTAAATTTAAAAAAAATATATATAGTTGTATCGTCCACAACAGGTTACTTGATAAAATGAGTCATTTTGATCATGTATATTCTATTTTCATAATCACATTGAACATTTTGCGTGTGTCCCTGAAATTGCTGTCCACCCTGTCATTATGGGGTAAATGCCCCTTTAAGAAACCAACTGATGTACTCAGTGACATCACTACCATAATTTTGTCTTTCTTCAATCAAGGCTGAAACAGTGGCTTGTTGCAGAGTAAGTATTTTCACTTATATTTCTTAATTTTCATCGTATTATGTGTGTAGTCGGATGTTGACAAGCTTAACATGTCTACTCTGTCATAGTGAAATATCAATTAATATAAAAACTTTTAAGAAATTCGAAATATATCTGTTAAACAGTAAACTGTTACCTTGCTAACTGAATCATGTTGCTAACTGAAGGTCCACCATGTGCTCATTAAATGCTAACATTAGCCAAAAATGTCCACCCTGTCAGTGTCCACCCTGTCAGCAAGCCTTCCATGACAGGGTGGACATGGTTCGTGACAGGAAGGACATGCAAATAGTTTATGCCACATGCTGATAAATGTGGGTAATAGCTGTTGTAATATGTATATTACAACACTTTAACAGCAAATTAAAGTGTGTAGGGAACATTTTGAATTGTCTTTTAGAAAGAAATGAGCTCAGGAGCTGAGATAGCAAGGAGATGTCGGGAACGTTGTGATGCTGACCCGGACAGAAGAAGAATTGACCTTGAGCAAGAGAAGGACAAATGGAATAGAGACTGGAAAGAAGGGTGTCAGTGAGCTCAGTGAGAGAGAGAAGCGGGCAAAAAGAAAGCAATGGAGAGAGGCCAAAAGTCAAGCGAGAGCCAGAAACAGGGCCAGTGCTTTGCTACAGTCAGAGACACCACCACACAACTCCCCTGCAGCTCCTGAAAATCCTGAAAATCAGCCTCAGCCAGGGCCCTCCAGGTTAGATCATTTGAAGTGTAGCTGATGAGTTATTAGAAAGTTTAGATTTATTTGAAGGACATTTATCAACTGTTTATGTCCCCATAAAATAACAATGATAACTAATTTGTTAAAATCTTTACAAATATTTTGTGTTTCAGGCAACGGCGTCAAGGGGAAAGCATTCGAAGGACTTCGAAGACGAAACTGATAAAACAGATCGAAATATTGGAGGAACAGCTCGCAAAAGAGAAAACCAACACCGAGAAATATAAGAAGAGGTTCCATAGGACCAAGAAAGAAAGTGCATCCAAATCACCACGTTCAAAAGTCAATTCTTTGCTGGGACGTCAAAAAGTGAATTCACCCATCAATTTTCATACATCCCTGATTGAACACATTAGACATAAAAATAAAAATGCTAAAACAAACACGGAGAAGCAGTTGATAGCAAACGTACTCAGTGGAAACATTCTAAAGATATACAAGCTCCAAAAGCATGCCCAGACTGCTTTTGGCTACTCTAAGAAGAGAGCAAAGTGTTCTGTGGGTCTTTCCTACCGTGGGAGGAGGTGCGTCAGTCAAAATTAGATCAAGAAGAACTTCACATCGTTTTTTCTTCGAGATGATGTTAGTCGAATGACAACTGGCCGCAAACAGACGGTCACACGGCTGAAGAAAAGATGCAGGTGAGGTTGCTTACCGATACAATGAAAAACTTGCATAGGAGGTTTCTCTCTGAGCACACTGGCCATGTGTCGTACACCTCTTTTTGCCGTCTCAGACCCTTTTGGGTGGTAACCCCCTCTTCCTCTGACCGTGACACATGTCTCTGCAAAAAACATGAGAACTTGCAATTCATGGCCAATGCCTTGCAGAGCCAAGGGTTTCTGTCCTCAAGAAACATTGAGTAAATGTCTGAAGCAACCATGTGCGACCCGAAATCCAAGGTCTGTGCTTACGGTGAGTGCAGTGAATGGTAACTTGTCACCCAATGCTGTCACCCAATGCTGAAAACTTGTCACCCAATGCTGAAAACTCCTGGGGAAGAGAACATTTGTTTATCTCAGTGGATGACAGAGAAGATCACTAAGGATGAGAAGGTGTCAACAATTACAGTGAAAAGGAGACGACAACAACGGAGCATGACCTTAACAAAGATTTCCAGGAGAGGCTTCTCCATTTTAGGCGCCATGTCTTCAACATTAAATGGCAGTTCAATGCCTACAGGGAGCTCAGGAGGAGGCTGAAGCACAACGAGTCCCTTTTGCATATAGATTTTAGCAAAAATTACTGATGCATGTACGGCGAAGAAATACAATCTGTGCATTTTGGAGGCTCACACCAGCAGGCCAGTTTGCACACTGGAGTGCTCTACACCGCTGGTGAACAAGCGCCGCATGCCTTCTGCTCCATATCACCCTCCAGAAAACACGATCCTGTGGCCATCTGGGCCCACCTTGATCCAGTTCTGAAGGTAGTGAGAGAACGACACCCTAAAGTCAGCAAGCTTCAATTTTTCAGCGACGGTCCTGCAACGCAGGATCGACAGAAGGGAAATTTCTTCTACCTCTCAACGGAACCCTACAAGTATGGCTTCAAAGAAATAACGTGGAATTTCTTTGAGGCTAGTCATGGGAAGGGGGCACCAGATGGCGTGGGTGGGGCCCTCAAGAGGTCAGCAGACCGGATTGTGGCCCATGGAGGAGACATCCCTGATGCCCAGAGCTTGTATGACAAGCTAAAAAGCCTGGACACATAGAGCTGTTCTTCGTCCAAGAGAGGGATATTGAATCAAAGACTAAAAGGTAAAAGCTATAGGTCCCTGTCCCCCCTCTCCCATCCAGATAACAGACATACGTTGTCAAATCTGATCCTTTCATGTCTTAAGGTTAAGTAAAGTGTATTAATGTTTGATCCCCCCCCCCCTCCCTCACTTTAGGTACCTGCAATAGCTGCCGTAAAAGGCACTATGAGAATCCACCAAGCTATCAGTCTGATACCCGGCCAGATGAAATACAGAGACATTTCATGTCTTTGTAAAAGGGAGGAAGGTGTTTTAGACTGGCCCTGCTTTAACCTTCAAGAGGTCACTCTAGCGGATGTTCCTGTTTCATCTGATGAGTCCCCAACATGTGGGAAGACAGATAACTCTAGGAGACCAGAAATGATTGAGATAAAGCACATTGGAGAGTGGTGCGTTGTTAATTACGACAATGAAGCATACCCAGGTGTCGTCATGGATGCAGAAGGGCACAGTGTGCAAATTAACCGCAATGGCATTAACAAGTTCCATTTGCCAAGTCTCCGGGAGGATATCTGTTGGTACCATGACTGGCAGATACTTTGCCTAATACCAGAACCACAGGCTCTGAACAAGCGCTCTGTACAGATTGAAGCGTCTGACTGGAAGTATGTGGAACAGCAACTGCAGAATTGAGCCATGTCTCTGCAGAAAGTGATCTCTCTGTAACATGCCATTTTCAATGTTTTAATGTTCAACCGTTCTCCAGTTTTTTCTTCTTGTTCTACAGTTGAATATTTGACTTTCACTGTGCAAAATGATGTACAGAGTTAAACACTAGAAAGCCACATTATTGGCTCAAATTAAGGAATCTTTATTCAGTGGCCGCATGCAGGTAGAGAGTGGATCAAAACCAGTCTGTCCAACTGTTTTTTTTACATCACGTATTGCATTTATGAGGCCAATCTAATGGCATTTCACAACATGCCCACCCGGTCATGCCCAAGGTCCACCCTGTCATGTCATTGTCCACGCTGTCATTTTCATGTTTTATGAAAATAAACAAATTATTTTCACAAGTTAGCAAAGCCTTTTGTGTGATTCCTTTATAAACAAATGAGGGCCAATTAGTATTGTTTGAAAGTTTGACCAGATATCTTTATTAGATTTTATTTAGAAAAGAAAGTGCAACTCTTGCAGATTTTATAGAGAAACAAATGGTTTGCCATAATTTCATTACTAACCAAATACTTTTTCCATGAACTAAAATATACTGTTGAGAAAGGAACTAAATAGTTTTCTGCAAATTTTTCTGCATTTTATAATCACTATGTAATTACAATGTATTTACTCTACTTTGAATTTGTCCATGACAGGGTGGACATATTTTGCCATTTGCATGTACATGTCTGTTTGCAGTTAATTTATAAAACGTGTTGGAGCTTGACCAACATGCATTTCTAACAGCATAACATCTATTTAATAAAATGAATATTCAAGTTCAATGGAAAATCTCCACTTTTTGGGGGGAAATGTGAAAGTCTCAAAGGCACCTTATGGTGATATTGACCCATATGTTCGAAGATCATTTCTTGTAAGGGGGGGGGGACACACTACTTCAATGAATAAGCACCTCAGCGTTGTGCATCAGCTAAAAGTAAAATGCAGTACATTCGACTGTCTTTGAGAAGCAACGGTATACCAACTCCAGCTGCCGTTGCAGGACAATCCTCCTCCTTCACCCAAGGTATGCATGGTGAGCACAGTCAGTGCACCCCAACTTTGTAGCAAGTATCCATCGTTGGCAATAATAAGCCTCAATAATAAGAGCCAGGGCTCTATAGTTAACTATTTCACTCGCATATGCCCCTAAAATTTGATGCGCGTGCAAACCGGAAAAATTATTTACGAGCACAGTGTGTGAGTAAAGACTAGCCTCCCCTGCCCCGCTGCTGATCATTCAAAACAGTCACCAGGAGCATGGCTTTGTGGGCTGCTTAAACATTTTGTTAACAATAGCAGACACAGAACAAAATATGAATGAGATAAGGAAGGTTTGGGTTTGGTTAACTATCATTTAGCTATCAAGTGCCTTTTGTTGAAACGTGTTAAACTTTTCATAAAGTCTTGAACAATGATGGCTTGTCAATGTCACTTTTTGTCAACCAACCAATCACAGTCATTAAACGAGTTACTCATCCAGGTTGTGGATAGTACATCTGTAGTGGACAATTGTAGATTTAGCCAGAGCCAGGATCCATTGTGCCAATATGTGCTCCTTTCATCCAGCCTCCTCCAGAGAGCAAAACGTTCCCCTTGTTCTATTTGACATCTGTTTTACTTAAGTTATTGTTATAAATGTTGTTCAGTAATCTTGTTTATATAAAGTGTGGCGTGGGTTGTGTGGGTGCTGCTATATTTAACATTTGCCAAATTAATTCATTTAGGTGGTAGTTAGCTCAAGCTCACCCCAGAAAAGTATCCATAGTGGTTTCGTTAAAGACTCGGATTGTTAAGCAGTCTCGAAAATGGTATCAATATTGATAAAAATTAACGATGCAAAGGCAGCTCGGGTCTAACATGGACTCGACACACCGGAAAGACTGCAGCTTATTTGCTTTTGATTCCCGCAGAGACTGCGGCTTGTATTTAGTTTTGTGACATATTAATTTTGTATTTATTTATTTGTATTACTTGTATCACTTGTATATTTTTTTTTATTATTATTGTTTGTATTGATTTTATGTAAAGCACATTGAGCTGCAATTCTTGTATGAAATGTGCAGTATAAATAAAGTCTTAATATTATTATTGTTGTGACCCCCCCCCCCCCCCCCCCCCCTCCCGGGTGTTGCGACAACTTCATACAAAAATAAAGTGTTCTTTTAACCGTCGGCTGTCTCACATCCCCCACAACGCGAAGGTTAAAATAAAATGATTTTTATTTTTTTGTATTGGGTAAAGTTGCCGCAGCACAATGATGGGTCGTTGTGAACCGCTCATTGTGACCCGAAGGCAGCACAAGCTGACATTAAAATCCTCACAGTTAGACAATTGCCCATCTGAGTAAATTTGGCCACCAATTTGAGCATATGGTTTTGCAAAGACGAGCAACCCAATGCACCGTGGTCCCAGTCTAGAAAACCACCTTGCATCTATCAAATCTATTAAATCTATCAAAGCTATTTGGCTGTCAGTACGATCATCGTTAGAAAGCGAAGAACATGACTAGATGCAGAAGTCGGCTGATAGATACTCCTAGATTGACTAGACCTACTAGACCTTGGTCCAAAAAGGGTCGACCTGCAAACTCGCAAGGTTTATTTCCAATACCAATTAATGTGTACTTTTTTCATTTTACATTTCTTTTGATATCAAATGTAGTGTACGATAGCTTCATCAGCAGCTTTGTCTGTAGGCCTGTGCGGATTCCTACTAACATGCGTAATGCTAACTCTAATGTAGCAACCATCCCCAGTCTTTCTCCATTGTTGATTACAGCCAGTGAGAACAGGGCTGATTGTTGTCAGTGGCAAGGTCAGAAACAGAGGCAGATTTGAGGAAGTGTACGTGTTATGTGACATTCATTTGAACACACTCTGAACTTTCCTTCTCTCCTCCTTGTTATCCCCACCCCCAACCCCCAGTTTGATTGTTGTTCAGGTCCAGGTCCCACTCTTGGTCACGCGGGAGAAGGTACTCACGCTCTCGCAGCTGGAGATGGGGCAAGAGGTAAGGAGCTACAGTTAAGGGGTGCCGTAGGGGTGCGTTGGTGAGCCATCCATGTTTATGTACTACAGTATATATTAAAAACTCCATGATGACTTATGTTGAGCAATTAGACTATCATGAAGTGCTCGGTCAACGGATGGCAACACTTGTCATTGTCAACGTTGACAATGGAATAAAGGCACTGTTTGAACCGTTCAGAATGTAAAGCATGCTCCTGACAGCTGGGATTAATGAGTTTTTGCAACTTGGGATGTCTGAAGATATAGCAGTATCGGTAGTGGTAGTAGTTGTGTTGTGCTGCTCTTAGTCTTTTAATGAGACGAGTTGACTGAATAGCTTGTCTTGTGTCTCCACTAATCAGCTAATACCAATCACCTGTGTAAGAGACTGGCGCGTGTTTGTGTGGTTGCCACGGTGATGGTGCAGCTATGGCTGCTAATGCGCTGAGGGCAGAGAATAACAGACATTTAGCTAGAATCCACACCTCAAACAAGTTACACTAGACGCAAAACTGTACGCCCAATCCAAAAAATAAAGATATTTTCCGAGACCCAAGACTCTGCCAAAACTAGAGATGTCCTTTATATGTCTGTGCGGTCAGAAATACGACTCCACCGGCAGTTTCTAAATCTGGTTGTTTTTGCCTTTTCTAACGAATTTTTCACCAGATTTGCATTGGACTCTATGGGGCAAGAGTTGGACTTTGTCTCGCTTTTGTGGGGCTCTGATCAAATGTGTAAGTCTTTTGGATTCCACAGACAACTGTCTACAACCAGCACAAAATTAGCTATCTATTGATCCAAAAACGAAGCATGAAGAGCGAAAATTGTGGCAATGCTGGCAAACTAGATATATGTTTTCAACGACATCCGAAGCTCCCCTACACTCTAAGCGATTCGGTCTGCACTCTGGGCTTTCTCGTACACACCCATGTAAATCTCAGAAACGGTTTGAAAAAGTCATGAAACATAATCAGTGATATTGAAAAAAGTTGAATGGATATCAAAAAGCTGAATTATTTAAAAATAGTTTAGGGTTTTGTCAACATTTTTTAGTTTAAATGGTGGCTCTAGCTGAAAGATTGAGGAAGAAGAAGGATTTGGAAGTGAAGAAGTTTTAAGAAGTTTGAAAGGATTTGAAAGAAAACTCAATTTGAAAACCATGTAAATAATATTATGAATATTGATTTATATTCATTCAAGCATAAGAGGTACAAAGTTGAAAAGTCATAGCACCCATGGCTTGAAACTGCTGAATTTATTGATAGTTGAACCTTTTTAATAGCTGAAGATCTGAAGGCGCTGAAAGGTGCCACGGAAGAAATAAAAGAATAATAAGTTGATTAAAGATTCAAAGAACAATACTTGGAATGCTGAAGCAGCATTCCAACAATAATAACTAGAAAAAGGCTGTTCCTGCGAAACAGCAGTGCGAATGCTGAAAACCTGAATGGGGATAGCTGACCATGCTAAAAAAGCTGAAAATTGTGAAAATTTTCAGAAAATTATAAGCTGAAGCTTCAAACCACCCAAAAGGTATTTTAAATAGGGGCTGGAGCTGGACGAAGGCATATAACTACAAAAAAGAGAAGAAGAAAAATGCAAAACAAAAAGTGAAAAAAATCAGAAAGAAGAGAAACAATGCATAAAAATGTGAAAATCTTGCAGAAAATTATTTGCTGGAGTTTTAAAAGGCCTGAAATGTATGTTAGAAAGGACCTGCAGCAAGATGAAGGCAGAAAAGGACAGAAAAGAGAAAAAAGATGCAAAAGTACTGGCAGTTGGAAGATACTGCTGTGAAAGGTATTTTTGAAAGGACCTGGAGCAAGATGAAGGCAGAAAACGGAAGAAAAGAAGAAGAGAAATGCAAAACAAAAAGGGGAACATTTCAGAAAAATGAGCTGCAGGAAAATGTGAAAATTGAGCAGAAAACCAGTTGCTCAAGTCTGGGTTGAACGAATTTGAAGGTAAGAGGACAACACTGGAATGACTGGAACTTGCTGGAAAAATGTAGCAACCGCTGGTAATTGGCAACAGACTGGCAACGTTTCTAACCTAGAATCTCAAAACGGAGGATAACCTAATCATGCGTGCCTGCACACCCCGTCCTGTTCAGACACTTAATTGGGTGTGCTTTGGGTGTGCACATATATATTATTATTATTATTATTATTTTTGCCCCCCTAAAACTTTGTTAATATTTGGACTACATAGACAACCTAGGTGTCAAACGTTTCGTCTTGGTAGCGATTGAGTTGCTTGTATTGGGATTTACGTTCCGTTGCACAGTTTAAGTAAAAATTAAGTTTGTGTGGCGAAAAGTGAAGCTAACGGTGGCTAACTTGCTAGCAACAGTCACTGACGCCACTAACGTCACGAAAACTCGCGTGACTATCTCTAGCAGAACATTAGTTTTGCAGCTCGTTAACTTCTGGGAGATAACTGCTTTACTGCAAGGCGGCTGCAGAAACGCCACACAATTGTAATGTGTAATGTACAATATAAGCTAATATTATTAAGGAAGTACATCTACTTTCGGAAACAGTAGTCTACTATTTAACTGAAGCAATAGCATCATGACATTAGCCTCTGTTGCCCGGGCAACACATACTACAGCGGTCTATGATGCATCTGTTTTCAATCGTTAAAATTAACATTCCTCACAAATACATTTTTGTTGTAGGATTTAGACATTAGATTACAAGTAAACGATTTGTGGGTGAAATTATCATTACCTGTGGTTTCAAACCAGTGTAGCTCACTGCAACGCTGTAGCCTAGTCTAGTAGCTAACAAAAACATCTCCACAGCTGTTTACAGTACTAGTGACTACTAACCTGAACTCCATTGCCACAGCCTAAACTTTGTCAATCTGTTCATGAAAATAATTCATTTCAGCCTAGACCGTACAACCGAAGTAACGTTAAATCAAATTCAACCAACGCAATTGCTACCGAGACAGTCTAGTAGTAGTAGTAGCCTACCATTTACAGGGGCACCTTCTCCACACAGCAGGGCTATATCGCATTTTGCCTTGTTACTGACAATGATTGCTACCACTGACATGTTTATGAATGAGTGGTTTTCCCCTAAATAAATGTCAAGCTTATTTACGTTTTTTGGGGGATTTTTTTTCAATTAGCCTAGTACTATTTGAATCGCGATTCCATCTGAGATAGCTACTGCTGGTAACGTGGTTGTTAAAATAAGCTTCAAAAGTTGTTTTTTTATTCATGAATGAATGCAATATGAGTAGGCTAAATGCCTGAAAATATCACGAGAAGGGAAAAACTTACAATGACGTTTAAGTCATAGAGATTAGGTCAATTTTCTCACCGGTCTGCCAAATGTATTAGTTTTGATTCAACTATGAGGTTGCTGATCACCATTCCCTCTTGCAGGGGAAATGAAAAGACAACTATTTAATTCTACTCTTCACTCTTAGTATTTTGAGTTGTAAATGAGCAGTAAAAAATATGCTTTTAAATATATGTAATATTTATAAATAAGTAGGCTATGCATTTTTATATTAAATATACAGAAATATCAGTTGTGAACCCCACGTTCGCACTGCAGCGACGCAAATCGCTTGCCATCGCTCGCCTTCCCACAGTTCATCACGCTGGGGGGACGTTTCAAACTGATTATGTAGAATGTAGTTCTCTAAAATCACTGTTGTAGTTGTCATGGCCAAATGTGCAGACTTGGGTTTACGTACTCACAACATCGATCAAAGTACAACTTATACTCAAAATACAAAACTGTTTCATAAACATACACGTTGACATGTGTAAAAACGTTTTATTATATTACTCTGCTAATCTGTCGATACGACCAGGGAGTTCCAGCCGGGCTACTACTGTACAGTAACTAGCTAGAACAAAGTTACGTACTGTGACAAGAGACTGAATTTGAAAGTACAGAAAACCCACCAGGAGCACCAACAACGTCGGCAAGCCTGTGCCAGGCCTCATTCTTTTTATTAATGTCTTTGTACAAATACAGGGACGTATCGTACAGGACTGGATATGTAGCCACACAGGCGATTAGCTTCTCCATCTTAAAAACTGAAAGCTAGAAATGTTTACCATGGTTGCTACGTTACGAGAAACAAGAAAACACTGCGATTGGCCATCGCTAGCGAAAATCACTCCTCATTTGCATAACGTTGAGAAACTCTGTCGCGTCGCTACCCACAATGCACTACGCAAGCGATTCGCCTGGCTCCATAGAAAATTAATGGAAAACATGTTGTCGCTTGCATCGCGTCGCTGCAGTGTGAACGCACTATAATTTAGATACGGACCCCTGCAACCAACGCAAGCAAGCACACCCTACAATTTCCCCAGAAATTGTACCCTCTCTAGTTTAAGATTACATCAAAATAATAATTCATAGTGCAGGGTTGCTGATGTTGTCCCTGGTGAGTTTTTTTAAAATAGTAAATAACAAGATCATGCTACATCTAACCAACAGATCATTTCTTGCAAGTGGGTCAAAGTGGTATGTATTAACACCGTAGGCTTGAATAATAACCGAAGGCGCGAAGCTAGAGAGGATGCAATGGAAGATTTCCTACATAAGTATATCTACTACTTCAAATTGAAAACGGAGAAGATATTTAGAGTAAAGACAAGTTACTTTACATCTATGTTCAATATCGTCAATTAAAAGTAAAAACTTTCCAGTTACGAAGCGTTTCTTCATAGGACTAACTCCAGCTGCAGCAAACACTTACTGTACCCCAGCCCTGGTTTGGCTGTTTGTGACGGTCAGCTATGACAGTCGCACCTTGATTTTTGCAGATTTCTCTAAAACTTGCTAAACTAAAAACTATCTAGGTAGATTATGTACACTGTAAGATCAATGTACATACCTTGTTTGGCCAATTTGGTCGATAGTGGAAAAAAGGTCGAACCGTTATTAGCCTAGTTATGAAGAGCCATCACGCTAGCTGGATTATGAGAAATGTAGCTGGAATCCACACCTCAAACAAGTTAACCTAGACGCAAAACTATACGTCCAATCCAAGAAATTAGGATATTTTCCGAGACCCAAGACTCTCCCGAAACCAGACATGTCCTTTATATGTCTGTGCGTTCAGAAATACGACTCTACCGGCAGTTTAAAAACACGTCTACTTTCGAAATTCTCGAATTTTACCCACCTCTCCATTTAAGTTAGTGAGACAAAATGAAAGGCAGCTCTCGCTTTAAGGCTCAAAGCTGAAAATCTGTAAATGTGAGCTCTTAAGTAGTTACATTGGCTGAAAAACGACAAGTTTTCTTACATTTTAAGGTATAACTTGTTTCTGTAAGTTAAACTATATGAACGTCAGAGGAATTTGTTTGACAATTTAGTTGAATATCAGAAAAAGAGCAGCCAGCAGAGTGGCACACTCTGCAGGCTGCTCAATCATAAAAATCAAGAAGGAGCTACATTTTTCATGTATTTAAAACAATACCATTTTGAATTTCAAAATTCAAAATTGTTTGATTATATTTGAAAAAGCTGAATCATTTGGGAATAGCTGAATGTCTTGTGAACATTTTAAAGGTTGAATGGTGTCTCTAGCTGAAAGTATGCTGAAACAGTTAAGTTTGAAAGAGGAGGAAGCTTTTTAATGATTTGAAAGGATTTACCGTTACTTTTAATGGGAGAATAATTTGCACAAAAACCTTAATTCTTTAAAAAGTATAAAAGTGAGAAATACCAGCTGAAGCAGCATTCCAACAATAATATTCAAAGAACAATACTTGGAATGCATCCATTAATTGTGCATCCGTGGAAAACGTTGTTTTAAGAAGCAAAGTCCAGGTCATGTAATTGCGTGGCTACGAAGCTCAAATTAAATAAGTGTAGTCTAGTTAGCAACTATAGACCTGAGCTTCCGTCCAACGTTTCAGTAGCTAGACCAGCTAGTTAGCACTGATACTGTCTAGCCATTAGTTGCTACTGTAACTACTAGTAGATTTCTGTACTACGACGGTGGATCACTTGTTACCGGGGTAGATCGCCATGGTAACATATGCCGAACGGCTAACCTGGTCGGGAGCAGGATAAGTTGGAGATCAGAGATCAACCGGTATGAAAACCCCGCCCATTAACTAATTCTTGACGATAATGTTGTCACCGTTCATAGTAGATCCTGTGCAGCTTGGTGCGCTGATACTGTAGTGATAGGTGCGTTCAGAAGAGCCAGAACATTTAGAGACCGACAAAACCCTTTTGCATTCCGTCATGAGTATCTTTCTGAAAGATATAGATTCTTAGCAGAGGGAATTACGTATATTGCCAGCTTCTTGAGCCGTATGTTGCCAATGCGACGCATTGAAGCTGCGCACTCAGTCCCACAGACTGAATGCATAGCGTTTCGTTATTTCGCTATGGGTAGCTAGTTTTATAGTGTGGGTGATGCGGAGAACCTGAGCAAGAACACGGTCTGCCGCGCAATTTTGAACTGATTTTATGATGAAAAATATCCAAAGTGCCCTTTGTAAAAACTTTGGACTCCTAATATGTTGACAAAATGAAAGGAGGTTTTTCACTCAATGTTCTGATTTCTGTTCTGGAAATGTATGCAAATAATACCATATTTTACAACGTCATCATTTGCTCATTTAAACATAGGCCTACATTTACAGGAAACTAGTAATGAAAACATTATTTGACATACTATTAGTTATCAACCCTCCTTGAGGGTTTAGGTTGGTTGAGGGGCAGTTCTATGGGCGTATGTGAAGCCCTCTGTGACATGCTTGCGTGTAAAAAGGGCTATACAAATAAATTTGATTTGAACTTGGGAGGTTTCATGTTGTATGTTATCCCTATTCACTGTGTCTCCCCTTAACCCTTCTGTCCTTGGGTTGCTTTGACCCATTTTCTAATCATTTCCATATCAGAAATTGGGGTTTCTTTCAACCAAAACCTTTCAAACCAAAAAGAACAATGGGTATCTGTACAAAGCTCTTCAAAAAGGGATACATAAATGATCATTTCACTACTTTCATAGATTTTTGATGTTTCATTCACTTTTATAGCATTTTTCACAAATAATAAATAGGACATTGAAAGAAAGAAGTGGTGAAAAACCCCACAAAAGATTCAAAAGGCACAACAAAAAAGCCACAAAAAGGTATAAAAATATCAAAACGTAGACAAAAGTTTAACAAATACATCCTCATGTGTTCTCCCTCCCCTAGGAACAGGAAAATATGTCAGTGTAACTAAGTTTAGTGTCGTTCAGTCATGTACGATCTCTTCTCATATTCCAGTTTTTCTGTCTCCAGCCTTGTTTTTTTAATTAAAAACCTTATAATCGAGCTCCAGGGTTCTTTTATACAGGGCCCTCACACTGTCTGCTCCAACCTGAAACAAATGAAGAACATTGTCCCTTTGCAAGGCACACTTGGAGAAAGTTGAAGGTGTCCATTTGACTATTGTGGTTTTTTGCTTATACCTTGTGTCTTTGTCTTGGCCTTGAAGTGGAGGCCCTAGGCTCAGGGGGAGGAAGAAGTTCCTCTTCCTGCTGAGTTCAACACCATAGAAATGTAATCAATTGAGTCATATTTGAAATGAGCACTTTAAGGACTTGTGTCTTATGTTGAGACCACCACAATTAGTAAGTCATTACAGACACTTCAATCACAGTCACATGTTCACACACTCTCACCATCTGTGTTGCAAGTGGTAAATAAAACTCAAAGGTGAACCCCCAAAATGAGCAGGCAGACACAGTTTCCTGATCATCTAGGACCTCCACTTGAGAAAGTAAATGGTATATTTGATCCATATTCAGCAACCACATATGGCATACATACTGGAGTATGACTATTAGTTTCACTGTTACCTCTGTATGGCACAGTGGGACGACAGTGGGTGGTGGCAGCAACACCACTGTATTTCCTGTCACTGCAGAGAACAGTAATACATTTCACTCCTACAATATTCATAAATAATTGTTGAATGAACATGGTCACATAGATTACTTGAAACATACATATGCCTGGGCTTCCAACCTGCTGCCACCAGTTGCCTAATTGTTCTTCCTGTTGGCTGCAGGCAATTTCATTGTTCTATAGGCCTTTTGTAGCTATACAATATCCTACAAAAGGAACTAATTCAGGCAATTCAGCCTTGTACTTGTTGGCCTTAAAATATGTGCAAGTATTGCCTACTGCTACTTACCGTTTTGAATTATGGTTTTATATTTATTTAGCATTTGCTCCCACGATCGTTTGCCACTGCAGGGTTGCAACTAAAATAATACAGCAACAAAAGTTTAACTTTGTGGAATGCACCCGTGTAATTATGGTCACATCTTCAATAAGTCATGTAGCTTACGCATTTACAGCGTATGCTATTTTTTTCCAGCTTGGCAGCAGCGACTTTGTTAAAATTTGCGTGCATTATGTCTGTATTCCTGATATGCTTGTATTACAATATTTCACGCAGGAGGCGTAGACAAAGTTTGTAAGATTGTCTGCTCCTCCTCCGTGAAATATGCGGCTCTTGTTTCGTCCATGTTTGCGATTGGACATACGGTTCAAACACCGCCCCTTTATGTGAACGCGCACGTCTCTAGATTGGAAAGATCTGGGTTGAGTTAGAGAGTTGATAACCGCCGTCGTAGTACCGCTTATCGTGACTACAATTGTTAGGCTTCGCGTAGCCGGGTAACTGAAAGTAATCCAGAGCATGTTGATCTTGATTCGTAGTACAGGCCCCTGGTCTTGGCTGCTTAAAACGACGTTTTCCACAGATGCACAATTAATGGCGATATCCAAATCAACACAAGCTAACCTTAACAACAGCCTAATGTTTGTCTATCGAGTCCCAAATCACTCGTAACTAGTTTACAGCATATGTAGGCTAACTAGCTAGCATCCAGTGCATACGAAACATTTATGATTGATTTAGAATGTTAAGGCCTAATGTTTAAATTAAATATTATTTTATTGAAATTGTCCCATTGTCATTGTTGTTATTTTAAAGGCTTTTTTTTTATGAGCAATTTGAATGAATGGGACAAAATGCTGTTTGTCCGTTGCATAGCAACAGCCACACGTACGGGACTATTTTCTCTCGGCTACTGAAATGCGATACACAACATTTGTTGGCTATAACTATTTTGTGCTGAAAGGCAGCTCACTATTTATCTACTATTTATAATTTTGCTGGTAACCGTATTATAAAAGCAAGGGCGGATGGGCCAGCAAACCCTGGAACCCGTACATTATTGACGATAAAGTACTGCCTCGAGTACCTTATTGCTTAAATATGAAGTCAGTTGGTCCTTTGTGGGTGTATGTGGTGCAGGAGCACCTGTTCATGAGATTTCCTTGTAGTGTGTTAAATAGTCTGATGGCCAGTGGGAAAAAGCTGTTGCTGACTATGGTAGTCTTGCACCGCATGCTGGGGTAACACTTGGGTACTCAAGCACCCCTAAATTTAATCTCAGCACCCCTAAAAATAATTAAAAATATCGTTTATTATCATTTGATGCTGGTAACTGTATATTAGCAAGGGGGTTTAGCACTTTTGCAAGGCACTGTATTCATGTTACATTCTCATTGGAGGCTGCGCATCCTTAAAGGTCTGATCCTAGAATCGCCCCTGGTACAATTTCTGGGGAAATTGTGGGGTGTGCTTGCGTCGGTTGCAGATGGGTTTTTTACTGAAATTTTTACAACTGATATACAGCAACGCCCCACATAAGCTTGAGTTTAAAAACACTACTTAATGTGACATTACATACTGTGCATGCAAGTCTTAGCTAAATGACATGGATGTATGATGCGCTTTTTGATCATTCCTCCGACACCACGACACGATACTTGCTGAGTGTAACAACGCAAACACAGGCAGGGATGCAGTAGCAACGCTACGGCTAAATAAGTATTTAGCTGCTCAGCTCCATGAAGCCGGTTAAAAAGGGCTCTTGAAACTCAGACATCCCAACCTGCAGAGACTCATTTCCGGGAGGTAACTCCCCCCCCCCCCCCCCCCGGGACGCAATCTGCACGCATGATGTACCCCCTCAACTAGCACGTACCACCCCCTCGGGATGCAATCAGGACCCGCGATATGCACTTGTTTATGTACTACATAAATGGCCATTGCACAGTCTCGCACTCGCTCTAAATACAAAATCCCCAAATTCCGAGAGATTGTATAGCATTTGTGGGTGTCCGGAAGCCTCTATTGAAATGCGGGAGACTCCTGGAACTTCCGGGAGACTTGGGATGTCTGGAAATTGCTGAACAAAAGAACGACGGGGCCCACTTTTCTGGCAGATTAAGACATGTTCGTAGGAACCTAACGAAAAATAGGCTAAATATTCCAAGACTTTTAGCTAGATTTATAGGTACCTACTTAGTGAAAAATAGCCTAAACCGTCCGAGACTTGTAGCCAGGGCCGGCCCAAGGCATAAACGAACTAAGCGGCTGCTTAGGGCCCCCATAGCTGCCAGAGGGCCCCCGATATACATTAAATTACAGTTTAATGTACCGTTTCTGCAATTAAACGCACCTCTCGATTAAATGCCGCACCAAAAATGAACATTGTTTAATAAACGCAGCCCCAGAAATACGGTAGGAGTAGCATGTCTTGAAATACCATTAATGAACATTCTCTTTTCTTGCACTAGGGGTCCACTGTGGTCCACGGCTAAATAAGTTTCAAGTATCCCATCAACATACCTTACTTAGCCAATTACTCTAGCTAGCTAGAGGCTAGCTGTTAGGCTGCATTAGAATTTAAGCTTATGGAAAAAATAGCCAGAAAACAAATAGCAGTCTAGCCTATTGCTAGTGCCTGTCTAGATTATTTATTGAAAGAACTGGAGAAGCAGGTGCTTTTGCCTTAGCAAGCTAAACGAGTTTTCTGTACAGTAGCTTAGGTAGTCTAGGTGTTTTCGTTATCTATCTGTTCTTGCATTCCTTGCAAATCAGCGTTAATAAAAAGCAGATGAGATAGAGCTAGCTAGTCTAACTAACAATGACATTTGCTCATTGCTTGATGGGTGATTTAGAAGACCGTACTGTTCAAACTATCATTGCTACATTTCATGTAGCAAACTAACGCTCAGCTAGCCTAGAATACCGTGTTTCTTCGATTAAACGTCGCCCTCAAATAAACGCCGCCCTTGAATAAATGCCGCACCAAAAACTATAGAAAAAATTGTGTGTAATAAATTTATTCAAAGAATTACGCAAATTAAGAAAGAAGAAAAAATTGGCAACGCCGAGGGGCCCCCAAATAAATTCTGCTTAAGGCCCCATAAAGACTTGGGCCGGCCCTGCTTTTAGCTACGGTACTAATGCTGAGGGCTCGCTGATATCGCTGTCCTACTAGAACGTCGTATCTATGCATCATTGCTAACAGGTGCTGACGTTGTGCAAACCCAATAAATTCCAAATTTGTAGGTTGCACATGCAGGAGTGCTAGTAAAAAATGCTAGCACTGTCTCAAAAACTGGTCGCAAAATGCGACCATTTGGTTGCAGTCTGGAGCCCTGGTCTATGGTGATAGTGATGGCTCTCCTGTGGCAGCGGGACATGTACATGTCCTGAATGGATGGTTGGGCTGATCTGGTGATCTCCTCTGCTGTCGTCACCACTCTCTGCAGGGCCTTCTGGTGAGCAGCAGAGCTGCCGTACCAGACTGAGAGGCTGCTGGTTAGGATGCTCTCAATGGCACCTCGGTAAAAGATGGTGAGGGCACAGGGTGGGAGGTCAGCTCTTCTCATCCGGCAAAGGAAGTGGACGCGTGTTGCTGTGCCCTCTTGACCAGAGAGGTGGTGTTGGTGGACCATGTCAGGTCATCTGTGATATGCACCCCCAGGAACTTGGTGCTTTTCACAGACTCCACAGCAATGTCATTGATAGTAAGTGGAGAGTGTGGCATGTGATTCCTTAGTTTTATTTTAGTGTTGGGCCGTTATCGGTGTTAACGTGCTGTGTTAACGTGAGACTCTTATCGGGCGATAAAAAAAATATTGCCATCTGCAACACTGGATTTGGAGCTGGGTCTATACTACGCATGCTATGATGACTCTCACCTTGATATTTTAGCGTGGATGTATACCTAGCCAAATTGCACTGTAGCGGGACTGTTTGAGTGCAACCGAGGCAAGCCCGTCAGCACAGCTCTATCAGCCAAGCTAACTAATCTAATAAACAGTTAATAAACACAAGTACATCTTATTGAACATCATTTTTTTTCATCACCAATTATCATAGTAGAACAGCTTTCTCAAGCAGTTTGTGATGCATTTTGGAAACAGGTGATAATGCATTTTTTGAGCCCCTGGTCTAATGTGCCACCTGGCTTGAGAAACCCGTTCTCAAAGACTTACTTTTAGTCATTATTTGGGTAGCACACATTCTGAATGCCTTCGGCGGAATTCAAATGAGCCATTTTAATCTAGATTAATCTAGATTAATGCCAAGATTACAGTGAGATTAATCTAGATAAAAAAAAAAATCTATGCCCACCACTATTTTATTTATCTTCAGTTGTACGTTATTGTTGTCACACCAGTTAATGAGTCGATGCTCCTCTCTGTAGGCTGAGTCGTCAGCGCCGTGGATGAGGCCTACCACTGTTGTGTCATTTGCAAACTTGATGATGTGGTTCGAAGTGTTTTTGGCACAGCAGTCATGAGTCATCAGTGTGAACAGCAGAGGGCTCAGCACACAGCCCTGGGGGACCCCAGTGTTCATGATGGTGGTCTCTGAATAGTTTTTACCAGCTCTTACTGTCTGTGGTCTATCGGTGAGGAAGTCCAGTAACCAGTTGCATAGTGGGGTGCTGAAGCCTATTGAGCCAAGTTTATTTACCAGGTTTTAACTGTATTGAAGGCGGAGCTGAAGTCAATGAACAGCATCTGCACGTACCTGTCTTTGTTTTTCCAGATGAGCCAGGCATAGGTGGAGTGCTGTTGCTATGGCATCATCAGTGGAGCGTTTGGGATGATATGCAAACTGGAATAGGTCAAGTGTAGTGGGGAGACTAGATGTTATATTGGCCTTGACCAACGTTTCAAAGCTCTTCATCATAATGGGAGTGAGTGCCATGGGCCGGTAGTCGTTTAGTGTTGATACCGGGGATTTCTTGGGTAGTGGTATGATGGTGTTGGCTTTGAAGCATGTTGGTATGATGGCTTGACTCAGAGAGGTGTTATAGATATCCGTGAGGACGTTTGTTAGTTGGTCAGCACAATCTCTGAGCACACGCCCAGGTATGTTGTCAGGTCCTGCAGCTTTCCTGGGGTTCACCTTGAGTAGGGTCCTCCGTACATCAGCTGGGTCCAGGTGAAGTGTTTCATCGTCTGGACCGGGAGGGGCTTTTGTTTTTGTTGTTATTTTCCTCAAATCTGCAAGTAGGTGTTAAGTGTGTTGAGGAAATCTGTGTTGTCCTTGCATGGTGGGGGTGTTGATCTGTAGTCAGTAAGTAATTAAGTAAGACTTTATTTATATAGCACTTTTCATACAAGAATTGCAGCTCAAAGTGCTTTACATAAAATCAACAAAAACAATAATACAAGTGTTGACCTAACTGCAGTGACTGAGTGGATACCTTGCCACAGACGCCTAGGGTCCTTTGTGTCTGTGTAACATGCTTGTCTTTCGCTTTTCTTTGTGTTGCTAAATCTGTTGGTCAGAACGTTGGAAAGCAGTATAGATGGAAGTGCAGAGGCCTGTTCCATAAAGCGAGTTTACCAAATAAGCCAGACTTATGTCAGTTAGTCAGACTCATTTCTTGTTCATTCGGTTCCATAAAGCTAGCTCAACGTAGTTCGAACTAGGTTACTATGGCAACTTAGGCTATGAAACTAGTCTGGTCAGGATCAGACTAACTGTCAGGCTTAGCGTGACTTGGTGCTAAACCAGACGTCCCTGTAACACTGACCCAACAGGAAGACGATGATTTACAATGTATATTCTAATTTTCTTAACCTCATCAGTTCAACATTGATAGAAAATCAACGTAAATAGCCTACATAGGCTACAACATTTAGCCTAATGCATTAAACAATGATGAACAATGCTTTGACAGGCTACGCACCATAGCCGTTAAATGTATGGATGTTAGTTTGTGATTTCAAATGTTTAGGCATCAGGCATAGGCCTACATCTCAATCTAAATTATCCGAGTATAATTATCATAGCAATATAATTGTTAACAGTAGACTACAATTGCAAAACAAACCTAAATCCGCCCCCCATTTCCCAGACACAAAACCCATGTTAGAAAGTTAGCACTAGGCTACTGGATGTTTTAATTAATAGTAGGCTATTTATTTTAAACAATGTCAAAAAAGTCAATTTAGATTAGTTTAGAGGGTATTTTTTAATTAACGAAGGTCTACGTTCACAATGTCAATCATGGCGTGTTGTTTTACTTTGATTGAAGCGGTGGATGAGGGAGCTGTCATTGTACACGATTTAAAGGGGACGTTCTTTCTGGAAGAAGTCATGTGGCCGTGTGCATTGCTTTTGCCGTGGTGGATTGTATGATCCATGTTTTACCTCTCGGGCTGTAAAAAAATTGGGTGCACGTGCAATTAGCTTGACTACGTAAATCTGACTTGAATTAGTAGGACTGCGTGAGCTGAAATTGGCCTTTATGGAACCGCTTAAGCCCCGCTTGACTAATTAAACTTATTCAAGTCTGGTTTAGGACTGTAAGTCTAGCTTTTTTGAGCGGCCTTTATGGAATAGGCCCCTGGTCTGTATGGGTTGGCCTTTAGCCTGGCGCTGATACCCGCTCAACTTCCCCGCTTGCTAGGTCTTGCACACCGTTTGCGCTGCCTCTAGTGTCAGCCGGTGGTAGGAGTAGAGTACCCCTGGGGGTCCGCTGCTTGACCCTTACAGATGGAGTTTCGTAGTTTGAGTAATGTAGTTCTGTTGAAGACTATTCTTGTACTAAGGTGTGACAGTACAGGCAACATAAACGCACATTGTTATTGGGAGCTGAAGTAGCCGCTGCCTTACAAGGTGCTGCCAAAAGAATACCTGTGTCTATATAGTCAACATCTATGTATACGTGTCTGCAGTTTAAATAGTGAAGATCCTTTAGCTCTCGACGAAGGCAGTCACATTTTTCTCTCCTCCCCTCCCAGACCTTCCCTGCTTGGCTCTGTCCTGTCTTGTCTGTCTCAAGATACTCTCTCACTATCACTCTCCGAAACTAGAAGCATGGAATTAATTAGCTGGTCTCTCAATGCAATTTACACTATCTTCTCGAAGAGAAGCTCAGGTTCGGGGGAACCCAACTGTCCTGACGGGACATTCGCAGCTGGCTACACGATGGACGCGTGGGAGGGTTGGCGTGTCATGTGTCTTGCGGCGCTTTCCGTGGAGGACGTTGAAAACATCTTTATATTCGGAACCGTGATTACAGGCTTTCTGCTGTTTGGAATAGGCGGTTGGTTTGTATATCGGAAAGTCAAGGATACGGATGCAGCCATCAAAAGCCCTGTTAGGCTGCCCGACCTGATTGAATCGGTGGGTAGAGCTGTTGGAGCTCTGACTGTGACCTTACAGTGCAATATGGATTACAACAAGGATAAGTTTGCGGCTCTGCAAAGGAGGATCGAGGAGTTGGAGACATTCCTGAAGGGTGGACGGAAATTGAGTCGCGGCTACTCGTCAAAAGAACTACACCAATCTTATCTACTTTCGGCCCCGTAACCAGCACAGGCCTTGGCCAAGGCCGTTGCTGGAAAACAACTCCTCTGGAGAGCGCTGAAGCAAGACTATCTTGCCATTCCCTTCCCCCTCCCTCACCAACATCTGTGGCTTGGTCTCTACCCAGGTCATGACCAAGGATGTCTCCTTGCCAACACAATCTGCATAGGGAGACTCGGACTGATTGTGGCCTAGGTCGAGGGCGCCAACCCAGACCTATTCACACATTAACTTTCACCTACTACAGATACCACCACCCCCCCACCCCCATCCAACGCCTTCGACTGCTTGTTTCCCCTGTGTGGCTGGCGGGCCTGTGTCCAGCGCCTACTGTGGCTGCAGGTCCAGATGCTGCTTGTCTACCCCCCCCCCCCATTCCCCGTTGCAAGTGTCCTTGTAAATGTTGTGTTGTAAATGTTTGTGGGCTTATGTGCTGAGGTTTTTGCCTATTCCCACACTGTACTCCTCTAGGAGCATTGTATGGGGTTGCCTTTTTCTCTCCTCCTCTCTCCTCATGTTATGCTTTGCTGTAACCTTTCTAGTTGGCGCCGCTAATGGCTGCCTAGGTAGGCTCTCCTGCCAAAGTAAATTCTGTGTCTGTGCAAACTATCATGTCAAATAAACATCAATTCAATTCAATAATAGTGTATTTAGTACATCATTTGTAATTGTTAATGTACTTCAGTGAGGTATAACAAAAGTTTTTTATATATATTGTGACAAGGGGGCCTTGTCAGCCTTGGGCCGTTGGTTTCGTTACAGGAGCAAAGCCTCAACGAGGCACACCTGTTCCTCATCTACCTCACGCCTGGTGAGTACAAAAGGGGACAAATAGGGGCAATATGTTGGTTGACATGGTTTTTGTGCTACACAGACTTGCCGTTGGAGAAACGAGACCAACCACATGAGCCAGGAGGGCTTAAAGGAAGAGACCCTGGAAGAACAAGAAACACCCCGACGTAACTCAGTTTTTGTTAATGTTTTTTTGTTTTGTACCAAAAGGTGCTATTAAAACCCTTCAGCGTACCTTCTCTCTTGGAGTCTGTCTCCGTGCTTCACAATATACACACATATATATATATATATATATTAGGGCTGTCAAAGTTAACGCGTTAATAACGCGTTAATAACGCATTAACGCAATCTCCCTTTAACGCAACAAAAAAGATTGTGACGTTAACGCAGGTTTCTTTTTGACCCTGGAAATCACCTTTCGTCACATGACTTCGACTGCCGACGGTAGCTGAATGATGGAGAGAGGGCTTTTAGATGGGAAGTTCCATTTCAAAAAGTTGAGACGGCTCGTTTGACAAAACTAAGGCTTTGTGTACTGATTGTCAGGCTGAGTTTAGTTATCACTGGAGTACTTCCAGCCTAAACTATCACATGCAAGCAATGCACACAGCTAGCAGCAGCGTTAGCAGCGTTGACGGTAGAAGCAGCAGCGTTCACTCCGGTAATATATGGCGGACAACACTCGCAAAAGAAGCAAGCAGCTGACTGGGTTCAACAAAATAGAAACTGTATTGTTCAATATTAAGGTCAATCTGTAGTTAGTTAAGTATCTGAAGTATGTTTGAGTGAGATTTGAATATTATGGAGCAGGATATTGTAGTAGGCTATGAGACAACATGTCTTAAATGTATTTTATATTCCATAACAAGTCTAATTTTGTGGATTTTTAGTATACATAATTATCCAGTTAGGCCTACTTGAAGTTAAGTACACCCTTTTAATGTTATTTCAACAAAAATATCTTTATTGGGGTAACATTTTAACAGATTAAATAGATGTGATATTTTTTTTAATAATTGTGATTAATCACGATTAATCATTTGAAATAATGTGATTAATCGCGATAAAATATTTGAATCACTTGACAGCCCTAATATATATAAGTAGGGTTATTGTTTTTTTTTTCAGATCTCGATCAAGGTCCGGAACGTGGTCTAGGTCACTATCCCATGATAGAAGCAGGTGAGAATCTTGTTGTGCCTGTGCTTGGGATGTGAATTGAGGCATAGGCTATTTAAGTAAACTTACATTAACTGTTTAAAAAGATAATGATTTTTCCTGCATGTAAGCTGGTAAATTGTTCAATTACAATGAGCATAGGGATGAACCTGAAAAAATGATTTAATTGCTGAATGATAATACTCTCTGATAATAAACTATACTTTTTCATATGCTAATATAACAAAACTCATTAATTATACATTAATTAATGGGTCTTAACTGTAACAAAAAACTGTAGGGATTGGAAGCAAAGCTTTACCAGTCTCACAATTTAAAATCAGTTTTGATTCATGGCTTTACAATTATATTGCATCATGATTCTCAATTAATTCAGTCTATTAAGTACCTTCCTCTCAAAGCCATAAACTGTTGAATGTTCTATGTTTTTATCAGAGCATTTTTTTTTGGGGGGGGGGGGGATTTGCACTTCATATAACAGAATCATAAACATGAATTAACGTTTTCTTTAAAAAAATGTTTTACCCCAATTCTTATAACATTTACATTAACATTGTTAATGTAAATAAAATTTTGTGCAAACAGTACATGCATTATGTCATTCACTTTAAAATGACTACAAATACTATGTTCCTTCGGGTCAGGCTCTGAGGGGAGGTCCAGGTCTGGGTCCTCTAGAACAGTGGTTCTCAATCCTGGTCCTCGGGACCCCCTGCCCTGCATGTTTTAGACATTTCCCTGCTCCAACACACTTGATTCAAATTAATGGGTTGCTATCAGGCCCATTTATTTATCAGATTTTGTCATTTTTAAAGGAAACATCAGTGTGGCAGCACCCTGAAGCTGCCACCCCACCCATGAGGCAATGGGCACAATTTGCCAACATCAATGGGGCAGATGAGGTAGGATTTGGTGCATACCCAGCAATGGATGATTCCATAGCTGCTCTTGTACTCCCGCCTACAGTCCTCGTGGGGAAAGATCTTTCATGCCCAAATAAGCAGTGTCGCATGACGCAAGACAAATGGCTTAAGAGGATATTTTACAGTACAGCCTTTGGTGCATGCCTTATGCACAAGAGGTGGTGAAGGAGAGTACAGAAGGTCTCAGAGGTGCTGGTTAACCTTGCTAGAGGAGCGGCACACTCCAGTGGGCGTTCCATTGCTTCATTGTGGATGGCTCGGCGACACCTGTGGCTGGCTCAGTCAAAGCTCCCAGAGCCTGACAGGAATACACTGATGAAGCTGCCCCTCAGTCCTGGCTTTACCTTCGGGCCTGGAGCAGTTGAAATGCTCCACAGAGCCAAGGAGTCCAGGGAGTCCAAGAAACAGTGGGAGAAGCTGTTGCCTAGCGAGCGCTCATGCGAGTAGCAACTCTGCGCCTTTTTCAAAGATCCGGCACAAATGCTCGGGGGCATGTACAGAAACATCCTGCACACTCCTCCGCAGCTGTAAGCCATCGCCCTAACCTTCACCAAGCACCGACAGCGTGGCGGCTACAAACCCCCGCAATGCCACTCCGCCACTCTCTTCCTGACACTTTGTGCATGGAAACTCATGCGTTCAGTCCCGCCCAAATTGTGACTTGGGAAAATTGTTCTCCTGTTCCATGGGTACTTTATATAATAATGTTTGGTTATTGGCTGAAGTTCAAGCGCCGTCTGCCCATGTTCAAGGGCATTCTTTTCTCTCACCAGCCAAACCCACAGCTGCAACTGGGTCTTCAAAAATAGATCGATACACTGTTGACAAAAGGGGCAATCAGGGAGATAAAGCAGAGCGAACAGCAGAGTGGCTTCTATTCGAGCTACTTCCTTGTTCCGAAATGGGACGGTGGGTTCCGCCCGATACTAGATTTGAGACCACTGAACGACGACCTCCAGCCGTTACGTTTCAAGATGCTCTCCATCAAGCAGATCATACAGTCAGTTCAGATGGGGGACTGGATCACGAGCACAGACCTGAGAGATGCTTACTTCCACATCTCTGTCCACCCCGATCATTGGCGATTCCTCCGGTTCGCGCTAACATACAGAGCTATCTCTGGCACCCCGCATGTTCACAAAGTGCATGGATGTAGCTTTGAGCCCACAGTGCCAACAAGGCATCAGAGTGCTAAATTATCTGAACGACTGATTTGTGGCTGATTTGTTCACCATCAAGATGGCACGCCGTGTCAGACACAGCAGTGGTCGTGGCCCACTTGCAACAGCTAGGTCTGTCTCTCAATGTGGAGAAGAGCCAGCTGAATCCGTCACAACAAATCATCTTCCTGGGGGTAAATCTGGACTCCGTCACCATGTTAGCAGGTCTGTCGGACCAAAGGATTGTCAATTTGTATCAATGCCTTTCTCACTTCTCTGGTCAAAGCAGTGTCCGGTCCCACAATTGCCAGAGGCTTCTGGGCCTGATGGCTGCGGCCTCTCAGGTGGTTCGCCTCAGCCTGTTGCATATGAGACCCATACAGAGATGGTACTTGCCCTGGGCACTCCATCCTCTGAAAGAACAGGGAACAAGAACAAGTTCCTTCTGATAACATAGAGGTACTTAAGAGCTCTCCACTGGTGGAATACACCCCATAATCTGAGCAGGGGAGTTCAGCTAGGCAGGGTCTGCCGACGCGAGGTCTTAACCACCGATGCCTCAGGTTGGGGAGCTGTGTTGAATGGTGTGGGAGCTCAGGCAATGTGGTATCCTCCATGGGACTCCGCCCACATAAATGTTCTGGAATTAAGGACAATCTACCTATCTCTCTGCCATTTCCTGCCAGCACTAAAGGACAAACATAGTGCGGACAGACAACATGTCAGCAATAGCTTACATAAATCACAAGGGGAGACTGAGATCTTCAGCGCTACACAGTGTGGCTCAGACACTCCTTCTTCGGGTGGACAACCATCTCTCCTCCATCAGAGCGGTACACCTTCCAGGCTCATTGAACTCTGCGGCGTACGCGTAGATCTTTTCGCCCACTGCCCACTGTGGTTCTCCTTATGCGGAAACGAGGCTCCTTTGGGGGTGGATGCACTGGGGTACGTGTGGCCTCAGGGCCTCCTCCCTCCAACCTCACTCATCCCAGCAGTGCTGGAGAAGACGAGGAGAGAGAACTTGGAGGTTTTGCTGACAGCTCCACGCTGCCACCAAGTGCCATGGTTTGCAGAGATTCACAATCTCCTGTCAGGGGAGCCATGGGAAATCCCTCTGAGGAAGGATTTACTATCCCAGGAAGGGACAGTTGTGGCATCCAGACCCCTCTCTGTTCAGTCTTTGGGTCTGGCCACTGAAAGGGACACATTCCTGGCTCGAGGATTGTCCAGCACGTTGACACAGACTTTGCAGAGTGCTAGAGCTCCCTCTACAAGAGCACTGTATTCTTATAGGTGGGAGACGTTCAAGACTTGGTGCATACGCTGGAACGAATGCCCAAGGTCAGCCTCACTAACGTCAATACTTGAGTTTTTGCAGGAACTCTTTGAACAGGGCGCAGCACACCCCAAATGAGTAATGTTTTGATATAAGTCTCCCTCAGAAATCGTGCATGCGCGGAATATATTCCAGCCCTCTGGGCTAGCCGTCTAGCAGCCTTTCTTTCCTTCACAGAACCAAGGTTACAGCCATAACCCAATGTTTGTCGCTAACAGTTAGCCTATTAGCAATGCTAACGTCTCCTGTATCTAGCATAGGTAGAATGCTAAATAAGTTTCTAAACACATCAACATACCTTACTTAGCAAATGACTCTAGCTAAACTAGCTGTAGTCGGCATTAGAAGGAGAGCTTCCGAAAAAATAGCCAGAAAACAAATAGTAGTCTAGCCTATTGCTGCTGCCTGTCTAGATTATCTATTTGAAAGAACTGGAGAAAGGCAGGTGCTAGATCCAGGATAACATTAGCATTTCTAGTAACTGTTACTAACAAAATCATACCACAGCTTGCGGTTGTGATGTACAAAAGGTCGGAACGCGCCTCTTTTCAGCAACAGCTTCATAGCAAATCCGGCGTTACATTGTCCCAGGTTTTCAAAACAGTACTTACATTTAGCAAGCACTCTTATCCAGAGCAACTTACAGTAAGTACAGGGACATTCTTCTGAGGCAAGTAGGGTTTAGCGCCTTGCCCATGGACACAACGTCCTTTTGTACAGCCAGGAATCGAACCGGCAATCTTCTGATTACTAGCCCGACTCCCTAACCGCTCAGCCACCTGACTCGACATGGTTTGTGCAAATTTGTTGAGGGTCAAACTGCACAGGGATCTTCTATGCTGCTGTATAGACAAACTATACAAACTATTTTATTTAAATCCCAGTCATTCTCAGTCTATAGCGTCACCTGAAAAGCATTGGTGAGTTCCTTCTTCACAGCATCGATTTCAGTTGCTCCACCTCCAGGAGTCCCTGTATGAGTGAAAGCACAAAGAGAGACGACTAAGTTTCTGCACTGTTTTCTGTTCAAGATAGTTTTCTATAAACAAGTCATTTACAGACTTGTTAAAATATAACATTGTGTTGTATGATATGATTTGAAGTACATTTCATTTAGAATTTTCCTTAATGCATATTTTTGCAGTTCGCAGCATGTGAAGCCAGTTTGAATGCCATTTATCTGTTGTGTGTTTTGTTGACAATATATATATTTACCTTGGTGAGATTATATATAAACTAAGCACAGTCTCAATACATTTTCAATATAAGGAAAATAAAGATTTTAGTCTTGCATGTTGTTCATGGTGACTAGTTGGTCAATAGATGGCAATGTTGCTCTTCAAAAAAACATTTTATGTTCATAATTATAAAGTCTCACATTCCGGCTATGGGTTTTCTTTTTTTTTGGCCAAACAATGTTTTTGCAATGAAGCATTTATTCTTAGTTCTGTCAAATTTGCTACCTGCACAAGGTCAACGAGATGAAACAAATGACAGGAAAAGGGGAAGAGATAGTCGTAAAACATGATTGCCTGTCTGTATGCCGTCCATTGATGAGCCCCTCCCTGTTACAGCCTCCACTTCTTCACGCTTGGTCTAATGTTGGTCGTAAACATCCTTTTTTTTAATCACAAAATGAAATATTTTCTGGAGTGTGTGTGTGTAGGGGGGGGGGGGGGGTCGGACCAGTTTGCTAGAACAGCTGTTAGCAAGCGAAGACTGGGGACCATTTAGTCAAGCAGACATTTGACCAAGAAGGTTTGAACTGCAGCTGCTCAGCAGACCCCCCACCCTCCTTAACCCTCCCTTTTCAGATGTTTGATCATAATCCAAAGAGACTCGCTCCTATCTTTTAATAGCGTCATTAGCCAAAGGCAAAATGTCAACTACCTAATGCACTTGACCTTCTGGCAGAAGTTCTGGTCTGCAGGGGGGTGGAGGTTGCGCGATGTCTTGGAAGAAGTTAGAGGCAAACCTTTTCCGTATGACACTAGATTTGAGTAATTAATTAGTCCACTCCATGTGAATGTCTGTGTTTGTGTGGTATTGTACCACTTCTAGAACAGCTTGTACCTTCTCTTCAAAGCAATTGAGCTATTTTTGTCCTAGAGCTCCATCTTTTGACTGGTTGTTTCTATGGATGAAAAAGAGTAACACTACTGGCAAAAGAGAAGTGGTCCTTTCTATTGATCGTAACACTTAACTTGTAACTTTTGATTCCTTCATTTAATCTTTGATCCTTGTATCCTTGTAATATGTCTGATATCTGTGGAAGTCCTCGATTTGCCTACAGAACTTTGATAATCTTGTTTCTGTTTTCTAGCAATCGTACAAGGAGAAGACATTTATGAGAAATTCAGAAAGACGGTTTGAACAAGGCTGTCCTATTGCTCGTTGGTGTTGTACAACAACCACAGAAGCATTCAAAAGTATGCTGTGAGTCATGAAAAAAAATGTACTAGGGTTTCCACCAGAGTTGGGACTTGAGTGAGTGAGTCATCTAAGGGGCAATGCTAACTGCTAGACACATTCTACATTGTTCTCCTGCAGTCTGCCCACGTTCCATCAGGGGGTGGATTACCGGCTCTAACTTTAATCGATGAGTGAGTTGAACCTCAAACAAAGGTTCTCCCGGAGCTACTATATAGTCCCCAGGAAGCTAAAGGTAGATAGACATCTAATTGACTTAATTAAAGATTTTGTCCTGAAGGTAAAAGACAGTGTATGAAGTTACACTTTTTTTCAGGTGGAATGTTGAGGTTTATGTAGAGTGGTCCATGTAATGCAAACATACACAATTTCAAATGGATAATAGACAAACATTGTTGGTCTAGCCTAGTCTCTCAACTTTGGCCATTCTGATACAGTTAGATTTCACAGACAATCACAAAGTTGAACCTATACAATCCAGCCAACCACCACAAGTGCAGGTGATCAAGCCCTTACAAACCCACACAACCAGCTTGAGGCACAATATGATATGGAGCTTTTTCGCCAGAGCTGTGTTTGAATGAAGGCTTCATCAAATTCCTGTTATCCCACTGTGTCCAAAACTGTTGGTTCTGTCCAATGCAGACCACCTTGGTTGGCCATAATGACAGGGGTTCAAGGTGCTTTTGGTAATAATGAATACATTATTCAAATGTATTCAGTGATGACATTTAAAGTCTTCCACCCCACAAATCCATTCCCATTTATGCTGCTCTGCTGTGCTGTTGTATGTGTTGTTCAAGGCAGTGGATATGGTCCAGTGGTGGTGTATTTATTGCACTAAAAATCTTTAATACTCTTTCATTTCGGGCTTGTATGTAATTGCAAGACCTGATGCAATGATTGTTTTAGAGATGTATGCCTTAGCTTTCTTTAACCATGAGCTATGGCCTGGAAGTGATAACACAGAAGACTCAATAAATATTGTTGAGTGGGTTTGTCTCTGTCATTTCTCTTAAATGGACAGGTTGTTGAAAGGCTCAATATAAAAGCTGCTGGTGTATTTATGAAAAATAATCCAGGTAATTTACTATTTATTGGCTTTCTATCAATGGGCGTAAACATGGATTTTTGGGACTGATAAGATCTAATGTGTTTCTCTGGAATTTTGGAAGGACTGAGCCTGATATTTGGAGAACATTCAGGGGGTGCAAAGTGTGTCCTCTTGGCTCTCTTCTCCCACTTCTCTCCACCCCCACAGGCCACTGCTTCACTGCTTCCAACCTCTCTTTCACCTCCTCCTTCAACGGCCTCCACTCTCGATGAGCATCCCTCCACAGGGATGAGAGCAGAATCGATGCACATCCCCAGCCACCCACTCGCCCTCAAGAAAAACGGCACACAAGCTCTCTGACTCCCACTAAAACTCATCTCTCACAGCCCCAGTCTTTCATAGGTAGTCCATGCAGTCAAGCAGTTCATCTCATTTGAGCTCCCTGCTAAATGGTATAAGAATATTAAAATATTTAACTTTAAAGCATGTGGCTCTGGAGGCAGTTTACAGATCCACTGTGGCGCAATTCAGCATTTTGTATTGCCCTTAATCATCTCCTTAAATGTCTCTCATTAACGTGGTTTTCCAGAAGATTCATAGGGGGTCTCTAAACTCCTGATTGTAAATATGGCTCAGGGTCCCCCTCTCTCAGAGTAGCGCTAAATGTCAAGGGGTAATCAATAAATACGTGTAATTGAATTATAAAGCTCCTGGAAATGGTGAATGATTGCAGGTTCATTTGTCTAAATGGATTTGTAATGACACCCCTCCGGTCTCTGCTGGGGAGACGGAGAGCTCATACGTCTTCTCTCCAACCATATTCCAGGGCAGCTTCTGCTTCCTCTGGGCAGAGCAATTTGGCTGCTCCCCATCTCCGCCTCCCATGACGCCACTCTCCACGAGGTTGCCAATGCTTTTTTTGGGGGGATGGAGGGGTCCAAAAGCCCCTGCTAACACTGTCAGCGCTTAAGACAGCTTATGCCGAGCAAAATCCCAAATACACACAGTCTGTTTTTTGTTATTCAAGTTTTGGCATTCCCCCCAACTCAAAGCACTCTGCCTCTGTTCCTTCTTAACATCCAAACAGGCGTCTCAAAAAGGCCCCCGTCGGGATGTCTTGCCGGCGGGAGGAAGGATTCCCACTGCTTTAGCGGATCTCACGGAAGTGGACGCCCTTCAGTTCGCGCTCCTTCCCTTGCGGGTGATAATGCTGCCACTTTTTTCCCAAACTGTGGGGCAGAATGGGCTTGGCAAGGGCCATGAGAAACATCGTGCCACCTCCATCAGTGACTCAGACTGTCTAAATTTAAGGACTAACGCACCAGGAGAGATGCCAGATGGAGGGGGCTGTTGCATAATGCAAAAACATGGCAAAGAATGTGATACTGTTACCGGTGAACGAACGTCCAAAACATTATTCTTCATTTTTTCAGTTGAAAGGGGCCTTTTGAAGTTGCTCAAAGGTACGCCTGTCAAGTCATACTAGTCACCAAGTCTTTTAGTCCAACAACAGAAGGTCATGAGGTGGAGCCTATAACTATAATGTTTTAACTTTCCTCAAGACATACAAACAAGCATGGCTGCAAAGGAAGACAAGGTTGGATGTTTGCGATACAGCAGAGCACTGGAGAAAGATTTTTTTTTTTTAAGTAAGGTTGTCGTTTTAAAATGTTTGGATAGACACATCCGCCGGCTGTAAGTAAATTCAGATTAACCTTCATGAGAAGAGATGGACGTTAAAAGGACCACAAAGGAGTCTGTAAGGCCCTAAGACTTTTTCAATTCCAATCTTGCAGCCCCTGTCGTGCTAAGCTTGACCAACAGAAAGGCTAATTGGGGTGAGAACTGCAACACGTCAGTCAGAGATAATACAGGATAATACAGTCTCAATACGCACTTGAAAAACTTTGCTGCTCACCATTGTTTTGCTATTCTCTGCACTATGGTGTTTTCATTAGAGAATGTGTTTAGAACTCTTTTTTTAATCACTGAACATTTAGTCTAGACTTTGAATTAGTTACTTTAAGAAGTTGAAGTAGTAAGGTTTCTGTGATTATAAAGTGAACAGATCTTTACAGAATAAATATTTTTGTATTTTGCAAAATTGAAAGAATCTTTCATGTGTATCGAGATACGGCAAAGACTTCGACTTGTGGTTTGTAGAGAGTGTGTTTTGTTGTGTTATATGTTTTGGAAACTGCACGAGGCAGCTCGGATCCAAGACGGATTTGAGAGACCGCAGATAGAGTGCGGCTAGTCTGGTTTGTTATATGTGTGGAAACTGCAAGTGGCAGCTCGGATCTAAGACGGATTCAAGAGACCGCAGATAGAGTGCGGATTGTCTGGGTTGTTATATGTGTGGAAACTGCAAGTGGCAGCTCGGATCTAAGACGGATTCGAGAGACCACAGATAAAGTGAGGCTAGTCTGGTTTGTTATATGTTTTAGATCTATTACTTTTATCACTTGTATTATTGTTTTTGTTGATTTTATGTAAAGCACCTTGAGTTGCAATTCTTGTATGAAATGTGCTATATAAATAAAGTCTTACTTACTTACATTGACTTCTTTTATTTCAACCAGGAAAAAGTTCAAACCTCGCCATTAAACGATACGCTATTTGTAGCTTTATACATTTACATTTAGTCATTTAGCAGACACTCTTATCCAGAGCGACTTACAGTAAGTACAGAGACATTCCCCTAGGCAAGTAGGGTGAAGCGTCTTGCCCAAGGACACAATGTCATTTTGCACAGCCGGGTATCGAACCAGCGACCTTCTGATTACTAGCGCGATCAGGGCTGGCCCAAGCCTTTAAGGGGCCTTAAGCAGAATTGATTTGGGGGCCCCTCTGCGTCGCTTTTTATTAAAATTACATTAAACTGTTACATTTGATCTTGGGGGCCCTCTGATGGCCACGGGGCCCTAGGCAGACGCTTAGTTTGCTTATGCCCTGAGCCCGATTCCTTAACCGCTCAGCCATCTGACTCCCTGTAGCCCAGGTGTATCCCAGGTTTTACTTACCAAACCAAACATGGCTCAATCAGTCACGTGAGAGGTTGTAAACTTCAATATTGACATGTTGCTTATCGATATCCAAAACCCTGCATTGTCTGGCCGAATGGATTCAGGCAGTAAGGATTCAATGTGAGGAATCCGACTGGTTTGCCAACTGGAGGTGAGGGTTAGGCCCATGTTACCTCAGGTGAGAGCATCAGAGAGCCTGGCATATGGCATCATTTAGCGGACGCTGCTTGACATGTTTCTGTTCTGACGGGCGCAACACCACACCTCCACTCTCGCCATTAACACCCGTTATGACAAATGCAGCCTGATCAATACCTGCAGCTGTCTCCTCCCTTGCCCCCTCTTTGTCTCCTGCTACCTCCATCTCTTTCTCTTCCTCTCTTTCTCCCCCTATCTCTCTTTTCTACCTCACCACCCTCCAATAATGCAGTTATCAGATGGGGAAAAAATTGATACAGGGAAAAAAGGACAGCTAGTGAACTGCAATGCGGTGGCCCATGGAAAAAGAGAGTAGAGGGAGACGCCGTAGAGAACAGACGATGAGAGCAACAAATAGATGGACTCAGAGTTTAACTTTCTCTCTTGCTTTAGGATTCAAGGCTGCTGTGCACAAAGATACATGGAAAATCGGTTTGATCCCATTAGCCCAGCTGTACATGTACATTTTTTTGTCCCTCTTGCACGTAATTAAGTAGCTCATTTGGGTGTGATGTATGCAGTGTGCTACAGCGCAGTACTCTGATTACTAGGGAACTAGGCTAGAAAGTATCCTAAGCCGGTGTGTTGTGTGTGTGGTGTGTGTGTGTGCGCATGTGCATGCATGCTAGTTTTCCAACAGTTGTTTGAATGGATCCAAAATCAGTTTGCCTATGTGCTCTCGGTTCATGTTTACGATGACTTGTGAAATGTGTCAGCTTGGAGACTGTTATAAGTTTAAATTGTATACGGAATGTGAGACTGTGACAAGACTATTGTCTACCTTAAGTGTAAATGTGCATGTTTGGAATCTGTGCCTGTGTGCATATGGGAAAATATCCAGCGGTTCTCCCTCCCTGGTGTCTCTCCCATAATAACTGTTGCTCCCTGCTGGGTGGGAGACCACTCAGGGCCATCAGATAAAGCCACCGAGGTGCTACAGCCAAAGGGAAAAGGAAGAGCTATTTAATCCACAACACCTCACAACACCGCAGCTTATTTACCCGACCACTGAAGAACAAAGCCAGCTGTGATACAGTGCCAAAAGGCTATAAATATACATTTAGGAGCTTACAGAAGGAACGGGGTATGGTTTATGAATATTAAAATGCATAGGATTAATGTGAGGAATTGAGAAGATACAGTGGCCACTTTTGCAGCCAGCTCTCTGGGTGTACATTATCTTTTATGGTATGCCCCCTGGGAATGTACAGACGTTGATTCATATTCAGGCCTGGCCCCTTTAGGCATCTATTGATTACTTGAGGCTGTCAAAAAATCCCAGCCAAGCATAGCAAGCTTTTTGGACCGTAAATGATTGCTGCCTGATTTGTGGCTAGTTTGTTTTTACATTCTATAGTCTGGATTTGCCATTAGCAACCCTTTTTATCATGAGGCAGAGCAAGTATGTTCGTTTTTTTTTCCATAGTGCAATGCTATTCAGATAACCCTTAAAATGCTGAGGGATTAACACAGAATGTTTTTGCATGAAGATCTTTTTTTGTCATTTGGGTTTTAATTTGTCAAACCTTGATGATTCGTTTACAATGGCCTGGGGCATATATTCATGTACAGTCAACAAGTTCAAGAGCGCTTCATTCATACCAGGACATGTGTGTGACCTAGTACATTTACCAGAACATTGTTCTGTTGAGAATGTTAGGTTAGGAGAATTAGGTAACCTGTTACCAGAAAACATTTTTTTCCAATGGTATAGGGAGCCAAAGTGAACAATTACATGGAGCTGGTTGACGTGATCTAGAGTTGAGGTACAGTAGAGCAGAAATGGGATGGGAAACAGCAAGGTTTTTCTTTATTCTATTTCCCCAACGTGGTTGTGTATGATAATCACCCCAAAGTATTACTAGTAATACACAGTGGTGAGATGAGCATTTCTTTGGAAGATGGACATCCCAAAAGATGTAATCTCACGCGCCAATGCCTTGTCCTTCTGTCATAATCGACTCCCAAAGGTTCTTCGGCCTGGTATCCAGAGCTTCTCCATCCTCATTGTCTCATCTTGTGATTGTCATGAAGTGGGGTGTCCAAGACCCATCTTCACAGCGGGGACTTTACCGGACAGGTAAACAAACTCCATCTGTCACTAATGCAAAGTCATTATCAAAATCTGTGTTTATAACTTTGACCATAAATACAATTTCTAATATATTCCTGTATCAAATGAGATCTTCAATCTGGAGAGCCTAAAAAACAACAGTAAACAAACATCCCCAAATCAAGAAAACCATGAACTCTAAAATTGCCAGAAACACTAGTAAAAACGTATACATTTGATTTACCTGAACACTTCACAAGCTTTGACTATTACTTAAAAGTAATTTCAATTAAACTTATCTCTTTCTGTTTCTTGCTCTTTCACTCTCTGAATGGGCCTTTCATATATTTTTTGATTCTAAGATTTTGAAATGATTTGACTTGCATTTTTCATGACAGTGCAGTTTGATATGAACCCTTCATGCTTATTTGCACCCAAATACTGTTAGAACTATGCACTTTTGGTCCTTGATTATCTCCTGTACATCCTAAATACACTACTTGTATGAGCTTTGGATGAAATTAGCAAAAAAATGCAAGAATGAATACATCTAAATGTAATATACACAACAATACTGGAGTTATCTTAATAGACCTGAACTAGATCAACTTTACCCCCAAATCACACAGTATTTCGGCTTTCTTGACAAAAACATGAGTCTTGAAAAAAAGGTATTAACAATCCCAACACACGATGACACATCTTACAGACATTGTCACGGCATTGGCTTACATCTCTTCTTATTTGATTATGTCAGTCATGCGCTATGATTGGATGCTCACAATGGGACATGTGTCCTAAACTTTGCGCTGCTGCAAAATATTTTCCAGCCCACAGCAGTTACCGTAGAAACCAATTTTTTTGTTTCTTGAAAAATGTATAAATCATGAGGTGTATGTGAGAGAGAGAGATCTTAAGTGAAAGAGTGAGTAGATTTGATTGGATTAGAACAATTTGTTTTGTCATCTTAAATCAGAAGCTAGTTGCAATTGTGAATAATTTGGCTGGAATAAAGCTTTAACTTTTGCAGTATTTTTTTTAATAATCAGACACCAACTTTCCATATAGTGCACTTTACTTTGCGGAACTATGAAACATGGTGAAATATGTTGAGATAATTTCTAAAATATATATACATTCAACTTTCAACAAAATCAGTTACACTTTGTCAGGGAAACTTATGTTCAATCAAGCAAAGCAAACCTTTGAGCTTTATAGTATCATTCAAAATCAGCAGCTTGAAGCGCAGCTGAATACCATCTGAAACATTCCAATACAGACATTCAAGACAAGTTTATGTCAAATCATATAAGATGTTACACAAAAGGCAACCCATATTAGTACAAAACTGACCATTTTGGATGAAAAAGTCTACATTGAAACAAAGGCCTTGTAGTAAGCATGTTTGGAGGCCATCCAGGCACATTTCTGCCCGAGCCCATTATGAGAAGGGAGTCAAATGAGCAGTCTCTAATTTTCAGATTATTCAATCTATCCTGCCTTGTCTTTTCATCTCAGAGATTTATGGTCGACCGTCGCTACACAAGCAGGATCTCACAGCTCCCTTTCTGTCTGAGCTCCACTTTCTCTGACAGTTCTCATTCTGGGAGAAAGCTGCCGTATTGCAGGGTTCACATTTTGAAATATTAAACCTGAAACTCTTTGCACCTAGAAAAACGGCACCAACAAAAAATTTGCAGGAATAGTCAAAATAAATAATGCCAAATTGAAATGCAATGAACAGTATGAGAACAAGTGAATCACTTACCAATCAAAGATTTTGTTTTTCTCAGAATGTTCACCGCAAATTGAACCATTTTATTGTGGCATGTGTTGTTAGCGAGGAGTTTGAACTTTTATTCTGACACATCACATTCTTTTCATTTATCCTTTAGCATTTTAAATGGTCATGAAAATTGACTTTTCCAGTTTCCAGTAGGCACAGCATGAACAGGAAGTTCAATTAACAATTGTCAGGGTACATACTTTGTTGATTTGCATATACATTTACACATGAAATTACAGATACAGTACAGTATACGCTCTTGGCCATATAAGGATAATACTGTATACTATTTAAAATAAGACAGTAGGATAACAGAAGCTATCTGAAAAGAAATACACCGAATCTCTCAATTCCTGCAGGAATTGATGATGTTTTGGAGACAGCTAAAAGGCTAAAAGATTACATTTACATTACATTTATTCATTTAGCAGACGCTTTTATCCAAAGCGACTTCCAACAGAGAGCTTTACAAAGTCCATAGGTCACTGATAATAACAACAAGATAGCCCCAAATCATTGCGGGTAGCCAAAACAAGAAGCCCACTGTGAACAACCAAAAACATAAGTGCCAAAGGGAAGAACCATAAGAGCATGTAGTTAAACAAGTTACAATTAAACAACATGAATCTCTAAGTGCAAGTGTACCTGTAATAAAAGCAAGCAACAATAAAAAATAAGATTAACTAAAATAGAATATTTTGCAGTTTAACAGAAGCCTATCAATTGCATCGCAGACTCCTGTGGCAAGCTGCTCATTACCAAATCTATCTTTTTTTGTAGTCTAGGTTTTAAACCCTTATGTTAGCTTTAATATATCTTACAGATAGCCTACTTTGTAAAAGCAAACATATCAATAGGTCAAACAACAGCCAATCTTATCAATTGAATCGCAAATGTGCAGTAACCTTGTTTAGCGCTTCTCGTGTATCTATAGCCAATCAACAACTGTATCGAAAAGACGAGCAAAAGACTGTCCAATAAAAAAAAATCCTGACGTGCGCCTTGGCTTTTAAAGATGCAGTGTGAAAAAAAGAGCGAAAAGGTGCGCGCACAAGGGGGCGTATTGGTGGGTGACATTATACCGTCAATGCGCACAGCTTTCAGTATTCTGGTTAGCTGGTTCGACATCCTCTCGGAGACCACATGCAACTTTTTCCGAGCATTTTGATGATTACATTTAGCAGCGCAGCCGTTTATTTAACGTCTTGAACAGAAACCGATCGACGATGTCTCTCATTGAGGAATATGAGGAAGGAGAATACGAGAGGGCACCCAAGCGTCTCAAGACGCTAGATGTTGAGGAAAGAGAGGATTTGGAGGAGGGAGAAGACTCAGATTCAGCATCCGCCGGGCTGCTAGGAGACGAAGAGGATGCAACCGGGTCTGGCGGGGAAAACCGGGCCCGGTGGTCGGCATCCAATTATGTATCTGGAAGAAAGGTGGGTCGTTTTTCAGAAACCGTTTTTCTAGTGTTAGTTTTATTTTTCGGGGGGGGGGGGGGGGGGGGGGGATAATTTCTGCATCAATTAGCTGATTAGCAATTCACTGAAGTGCGTACACTTTAAAACTAAGATTGGCAAATTTATGTGCCTTAATTACACACATGAGTAGCCCCCCCAATGGATGTTGTTTGTTGTAAATGCAAACATGTTTATAATAAGATGATTGTATAACTTATTTGCCAATTTGAGCTACACTGCTATTTAAAAGTGAATAGCAAGAACTTTCATGCAAGGCACTACGTCTTGCATCAGAATCGTCCCTTCTTTATTGCCTTGACAAATTAAACTGCCATTTCGTACTTTCACGAAACGGTTGACAGCCTTGTCAATTTGCCATATTGTTCGAAACAAAAAAGTGTAAGGCTATATGCTTCCTCCGTTTTGTATAGGCTACAGTGTAGTGTTTCCCAAAACACAAGACTTTGAGTTCGAAACATACTGAAGCATGCTATTTAACTTCGTTAGCCATAATTAGATTTCACATTAGTGTCCCCGACAGTCTGGCGGCTTGAAATCTATTTTGTCTGTATCTATGCTGCCCATACGACTATCATTCATCGTTTGACTTTAGTGACTCGTCCCTTGAAGAACGGTGTCTAAATTTAGACTGTGTGGTGAAGGCCTTAAAATACGTATTTGAACGTTTGTTATGTTTTAAAATGGCTCTAGCGGACTCTTGCCTTTTTCTTCTTCACAATCATAAATGAAAGGGAAAAAATAGGCTTCTGTAATGTCCCCACTCCATGGTAACGAATAGGAATTCTCCCATAGCGCGTTGTTCATAAATATGGATGGATGTTTGCACTGCCATTTAAAAAGCATGAACACACCGTGTTGTTTTTCAACATACTGAGAGTAGATTCAGAAACCCTTCTATATGTAGATCTCCAGTAGAGTCCAGAAATGAGAAATGCGGTTGTGCCTGTTCAGGATTCCAAATCGCACAGCGCGCACAATGGTTTGCATCAGGTGCATTCCCGCAGAGAGCTGCCAGAGAAATGTAATCGTTTGAATACAGAGTGGCAAAGGAACTCGGTAGTGTACCGCCTGCTTATCTGTCTCATCAGAAGAAAAAGAAAACACCATCCATGTAACAACTCGTCTTAAGTTTGCCGTCCTTAGAGGCGCGTTGGGAAAAAAACATTGCTCAAATGCTCTTGTGAACAGCCACACGCGTATATTGCTGTGCATTGTTGCGTTGCAGCTTCAACGCTGACCTACGGGCAAAACCGTTTGATGTTTTAAAGCCTGCATGGATATTGCTTCGGAGCAACCCTGATCCCTTCTGCCTCACTTTGATAACTTAATGAAATTGAGGAGAAATTACTTGGACACCCTGGGCCATATTTGAATTAATCACCCACATCCAACCAGTTGACAACCTTTAGCACACACTTATGATACCCCCAATGTAAGCTACCAGCCTTCAGTTGTACACTCATACCTTTTTATTGCCAAGAGGAAGAGGAAATGATCATTGTTGTTTAGGTTTTGCAGTTCTCTCTAAAACAGTATCTCCACAGACTTGTTTGACATTGCCCTCTCGGAAGGGGTCTTCAGCACCTTAAGCAAGCATGTAGAACAAACCTAGGTGTCTGGATCCTGGCAAAATAATCACATCTAACCACACTGTTCCCCCGCAGTGGGTGGGTTTGTTTGATATAGTGAGATAGTTTGGGAAGGCTGGGAATGGCTGGGGGAGGCAGGGCCGCCCAAAAAGGGGAAAGGGGGGAAAGCTTTCTGGGGCCCAGCGGTGGTGGGGCCCAGCCGCGATGCCAGCAATAATCATGTCCGTCCTAAATATTTTAAGAAATTATAACCAATTTTATTTGGAACTGAAATACTCACCATTACTTAAAAAAGCAAACATAAACATTGTATTGTTGCTTTAATAAAGTAGCCTGTTTCATAATGAACCGGTCCCCCCCCCCCATCCCCCCATCTCTCCTAAAAATGGTATGAGTCGTTTTTTGTTTGGCGATGTAATTTATTGATCTAAGGTTAAGCTAATACTAATGTCAGAATAGACTACATTTCGTTACTATGACAGGACCTGTTTCGAAATCGGGATATCAGAAAAGAAAAGAGGAAAAAAGGAGAGTTAGCAAGGGTATTACCCCCAAATAAAAGTAATTTAAAAAAATCCAGTCAACTTCGAAAGATGCTCCCAGCCAGGCTGCAGGGACAAGCAGAGCAAATCAAAGGTACTCAAAAACGGCCAAAATAGCTCCAGACTCTAGAGTTAAGTAAAATCAAAATCGTAAAAATGACTTGCGCTCCACAATGAGCCAGGAGAGGCTCAATCACAATACTTGCCATTGAGTGTGAAATGGCTAAACAAATTTACTTCAAATACATTATAAAAGACTTTGCATCCAGAAAGACCAGGACGATGGCTGTATAATAGGCACAGATGAAGGCAGGTAAATTGTATTTTATACTAGAAAATGTGGTGTAAGTGTAGAAGATTTCAGTGTGTCAAATTGTCATTTTTATGTGTGTGTGTCTGGCCCTGCACCACACAAGTTGTTAAGGCCTCTCAGTTATATTTATTAAACTTTATGTTTACGTTTTAAAGATGTATTTGTTTTGTTATAATGTAGCTCCCATCACTCAGTAAGTCTCTCTCAGTTTACATATGTTTTAAGTAGGAGAGAGAGAGCACACACGTGCATGCGTTATTATAAGTAAATACCTATTGGGGGGGCCCATTCACTGGACTTTTTCAGGGGCCCAGCCATTTCTATGGGTGGCCCTGGGGGAGGGAAGGGGTTTGCATGCAAAAGAGCGTTAGTTCCGCCATGTCACCCGGTAATGCCTGGTCGGCATCGTGCTGCCCCGTAACAATGCTGATAAACATCTGTGCCCGGCTTGGAATGTAGGCCTAGATCCGAGGCAGATGTGGTGGAGAGTGAGTCACTAGATGTGGGGGTCCCTAGATGGTGCCACAGGCTGCAGAGAACCCAGCCGTTCGCTTGGAGATAACTCCAGAGCAACCGCACTAAGAAATGAGCTATTGATTTTGAATTGCTAATATATGCGTCTGAGAAATGAGACGTAGTGTGGATCCCAGGGTGCCAACCTCTCTAGTCTTGTTTGAAAAGCTGGGATTGTCTTTGAAAGCAAAAGTATGTAATGCATGTATGTATGTACTGTGCTATGCAGAATGCTTTACACAAATATTGTCTTATATAATATTTTTAGTCTTCTGTATTTCTGCGGCAGTACCAAAATGCAATTTATTTACTATTTTTCTTAGTCTTTTCATTTAATTATTTCTTTTTTTCTTAACATTTTTTACTTTTCTTAAAACTTTTCTTGTACTTAAGACTTTTGAACAATACTGTATATCTGACTCTAATAATAATCGACATACCTCTCTTAAATCAAAATTCTGAGCATGTGAACAAACTCAAAACATGCTCGGAGTCCCATCACACGTTGAACACTGAGGTATTGATCATATCCCATTAAAAGTAAGCTGTAGAATCTGAAGTATGTGTCTAACCAAGAACCTGGTGAAAAACATATTCTTTACATGCTTCTAGACTTTGAAAATAGCTTGCTGAAGGTCAGTGTACAGACTGGCATTTTACCAGCACCAGACAGATTCAGTGTGAGACTGGCCTCAAAACATGTCCAGAGTTGCAATTGCTGTTTTCGATCCTTTCTCAAAATGTACTTTTCCCCATGTCAAAGGCACTCACTTCAATTCCTCCTCATGCACACGTCAGACATGCCATCTGCTGACCTCGCAGGAAATACTGCTACCTATGACAGATGCTGGAGAGGTCTTAAGTTGCTGTGGCTTTTTTTCTTATTCTTTTTCTTAGGTTGTTACTCTCATGCAGCAAAGGAAGCCTGCAGCTGATGCTATCTTTCTATTGTCGTTGTTTGTGCCCTCATTGAGCTTGTATTTTGAGGCCCTGAAGCCTCCGTTGGTGGTGTTTGAAGCAAATCTGAGTAGTGTTTCATTATTGTCTCCTCCCTATGTTTCCATCCTCCTCCGTTATTTCATCTTTCTTTCTTATTCTTTCTTTCTCCTGCTGACAAGCTCTCGGGCAGATTTCCACTGTGTTGATTTTATCAGGAGTCACTAAGGAGCTTATGAATTACACCCAGTCAGGGCCCTGAACATAAAAAATGTCTCCACCTTCCCCTCATCCCTCTCTTATATCACTCTTCTTTCACTACTCTCTTCGTCTCTTGCTCTCTCCTTCTTGCTGTCTAAAACCTGTCTGTTTTTCTTCTGCAGTCATTTTTCTTCTCGTTTTTCATTGAGTGACTATGTTCCTAGTGAAAGCCTAAACATTGACCACTGTCAAAAAAAACTATTTTGTCTCAAAAAACAAATAGAACTAGCCAAACCTCAGAGATGCACCAAGTCTCAAATGTACAAAAACACAATATAATACAGTATCTTGTGTTTCCAAAATAAACAGACATTGAGTCAATATGACAACGTTTAAAGCTCCCACTGTACTGTATTACCACAAGGAAAATTCAGTGCAAACATTTTTTGCTTAAGATAAGAATGGATAACTTGGGAAAGCTCCAAATACCACTCTTTTCATCCTCAGCACACGCAGCTCCTCTTCATTTTCCACCCTTGGTGGGCCTGTGAGCCACAGAAATCTCACAGCGTCTTTGTCTCTCTCTGCTAGGGATATCTGCAGGAAAGGCTTCTTGATGTCTGCCATGAATGCGATCTCATGTAGTCTGAACTTTATCAAAACGCTGAGCAGATCCGGATTCAGGTTCAGTCCTGTGAGTAGTCATTGAGGGATGGACAACCACAGACGAGGCATCAAACACCACTCTCAGTTTTGTCGTCACCTTATCTTCTCGGAGTACTGCATGGTGAGGTAAGTAGTATTTTACGTTGTCTGCGCTTGATGCGTTGTCCTTGGGTACTTCCTCTGCCATATCCTGTTGTAAGTAGTCCTTTACTACTTCATTGTATCTGCTGTACAACGTCACATCCTTCTCCAATCTTCTCTTCAGACCGCCAAGAAACCGTTTCTTGGCAATTCTATAATTTTCTTGGAGTTCTGGCATTTCTCGTTTCCATGGCAACTCCACGTGGTATCGCCCATCTTTGAAGGTGGATGTTTCCTCGAACCTCTGTGGAGCCTTGTTTCCCTCTGGGTTCTGTGTTTTCTCGCTTACAATACCCAGAGACTCAAGCTCCCAGAATGCATGCAGTTGTTTGGAGACTAGTGTGTCTTCATCAAATGGGATGAACATGCAGGTTGCATCCGCGACACTTGACATGGACGGGTCCCTGCACAGAACATCCAAACGTGCTCTCTAAAAGCGACTTCAAGCCCTTCACAAGGTTTTCATGTATGAAGCTTCTCTGACTAACTCCATCTAGTAAGCAACGAGCTATCTTCCTGCCCAACGGGCCTTCAACTCATGCCTTTGCCGTTTGTAGCAACACACTGTTCTGTCGATTTGGTTTCATCTTCACTGAATGGGGAATAACTGAGGAAACAACAGCATCTACGTAAACAGTAGGGGGCTGCACCTCACTCCTCTTAGCGGTACAATATGATGTCTGCTTCCACATGTTGCACATGATACATTTGACCTTTGACTTTACAGAATTTTGCCATGTGTTTCTGTTCCTAACATACAAAGCATCTTCCCCTTTTTTTCAGTTTTTCCTTGCGTGTAGCAACATTGTGGTCAGGGCAGTTTTCTGATTTGTGGGCTGCACTGTCACAGAATAGACAGTTTTGTTCCTTCTGGCTGGCTGTATGCAATGCCGCAGCAGATGGCATGTTGGGTCTTTTTGTTTTCATTTCATTGGAGGAGCATGACTTGTTCCATGGTTTGCTCTCTTTCTGTTGGTTGCATGATCTTGTCATTTGTGCCACTCTCTCCCTGCTCTGAATCTCCTTCTGTAGGAAACTTACGATCTCAGCTATTTCCCATTCATCATCTACTCCCATCTGACGACTATAGTCAAGAGCTATGTCCTCTGGAATCATCCACCGTAAGATTGGGCATTGTAGGCAGGGCCGGCCCTCGCACATTTGGCGCTCTAGGCGAGCTTCACTCTTGGTGCCCCCCCCCCCATTTTTTTTTTAACGATTTTGCACGAAAACGCTATTGCAATTGCAAAAAATTATAATATATTTTTCTTTCAAATAAACACAACAACGATCGCAACGATGAAAATCCCTGAGAAAATGTCTTGCTGTGCTGATCTACGCTCCGGCCACACCCCCCTGTTCAACGGTGCACACACGGTGCACGGTCACATTCACTCCCTCATTGCCTGCAAATAATGTTTTTTAAGTCTTCTGTTCTGTTGATGGCTGGCAAACAGCAATCTTAGAAGGTCTGGGTCACTTGTGGCACATATTATTCACTCATTTTAAGCAATCAATCTACCTGAAAAAAACGGAATAGAAACGGCACATTCTTTTTTTTTTTTTTTTTTTTCAAGAACAGAACTTTTAATGATAATTAAGAGTCTTCCTCTGTCCACCTTCCTCTTCAACTGTTGAGATCACCTCTCCAGAGGTGTGTCATTAGGTGTGATTGTCATTTTAGCATTCATGCAAATCAACGACTGTCCCAGACGAGTGTCTGGGTGACCAGTGACAAAGGGGCTGCCAAAACAGCCCTACACAACACTCAAATTTTTACCAGTATTCCTCACTTGACAGATTGCCGTGTTTGTCGGCTTAATGGGTGTGCTATGCAACGAGTAAGATCTTTGTAGTGTTGTTGCACTGGCTATTTGCTTTATATGTGCGCCCCTATTTTAATCATGTCTTTTTTGTATAATGTAGAATAAATGGACGTATCATTTTTGTTATACCCACCTCTATAAAATCCTTAAAGAACTATGTGACAGGGAGTAGGAAGACTTTCAATGATAAGGTACATCTTTTCTTAACTCCACTAAAGTGCCCACCTATTCACGCATTCATGAACGTTTTCTTATCAGGAATTCATTCCAGGCTAAGAAGAGAATTTAAGGATTTAGGCTACCTTTCGCCTTTGCACGTTTCTCTTCTTCCTTTCTTTTCTTCTTAAATTCCGCCCCGGATGGCTTTTGCCTCTTCATTATTTCGCTCTTCAACTCAAACCCACTCTAACCAAACGCCTCACTGTGCTAGCATGTTCTGACAACACCAAGAAGTTACGTACCCCTTCCGTTTTAGATTTTTGGCTCATTTTACCCTAATGTTAGATTTATTAATTTTTTATGTCAAAATATTGGATGGAGATATAGAAGGGGGCGCCAAAAACTGCCCAGCAAGTTTTTTTTTTTTTTTGCTGGGCACATTTTTGGGCGCCACTCAGTGGGGCGCCCTAAGCGACTGCCTATACCGCCTGTAGGAAAGACCGCCCCTGATTGTAGGCTTCCATAGGTTTCTGACACTACACCCAGTGATTCCAAGCTCCTAATCTGAATTTCACATTCATCATATAGCTGCCTCAATGAATTTAGGTCAGAGGATTTCTTCACAGGAGTGAGATTCAGCAGCTGAGCACTAACCACAAGATCTTTCCTTCCAAATCTGCTCTTGAGCAGAGCGATTGCATCATCTTAGTTGCTATCTGTTATCAGTCCTGCTACTACTTTTGCAGCTGTTCCAGCGAGATATGTTTTCAGATAGGTAAACTTCTCTTGCTTACACAGTGAATCATTGTTGTGAATAGCGGTCTCATACTGGCTCCAAAACTCCTGCCACATACTCCTGCCACAATTCTACATAGAATTTATCAATAATCAGCTTTGGTAGCCTTACTGATTGTCTCTGTGATCTGTTTGAGTTAGCGTCACTCATCCGTGCTGATAGTGGATTGAGGTCCTGTGTTTTCTTTATCACTCGTTATGCACGGGTCTTCAGCATGATAACGCGCTCTTTGTAATCCTTCGTGTTTGCAATCTCCACCTCCAATCCATCCAATGGCGTTAAATGTTCAATTCCACGATCAAGTTCAAGCAAGCTGTCCTCCTAAGCTGATAGCAATTCCAACAATATACTCAAGTGGTCGGTATCTGCATTTGACTGGGTTATTTCCACATTAATCTGATTCAAAATCCGTGTTGTGGCACCTCGAACGTTACCCCGCTTTCATTTCATTCTTTCTGCTTCATGCCGATGTTCCTCCTCAGCCATTTCAGCTGCTTCATCCCTTCAATCTTCGTTGCGGCCCATACTTTTCCCGTATTTCGGCACCAAAATATAGATTAACTATCTTCAAAAGTGATGACTCGGGACGTCGGGTTTCAAATGAAGCTCTTTTAGTAACAATACTTGTTCACGTTACATTTAACGGTTATAGATTGGACAGAATAATCAAGGTATGTTGCTAGCGAAAAGTCAAGTTAATAACTTGTCATCTGAACATAACTGGCGCGTTCTAGCCACTTCCTGTCGCAAGGTATTCTGGAACTTGCAGTCAAAGGAGTAATTCAATATTAAAGGGGCAATTGACTGGGTTTTTGGGGTATTTCACACTGTTCCTTAAGGTCTCCGAATAGGGTATGTAACATTGGTTGGGTTGAAAATGGCCCGGGTGCTCTTCTATGCCCCCTGATAGATCCTTTGAAATGTTCCCGGGAAAAAACACTAGCTTTTCTCCTTTTATGGTATGCTCATTAATATTTAGATAAGCTGCGCGCTGATTGGTTGGTTTTCAACAAGTGAAGCTGGGGAGCAAAAACGCAACACGGCCAACAGCAGCACTCACTGAAATACCAAAGGTGGAGACTTGAAATAAAAACGCGCAAATAAATGTATTGTCTACACAACACTGTTTTCAACAGATTGACTACATATCATTTGAAATGATAACATTACTTGTTTCCACTTTTCTTGTTGAAGCAAACTGGATTGACTTGGGTGGGTAGAACGTAAGCTTAGCAACCAAACCATATCGTGATTCAACTCGGCTTCAGTTAGCTAGCTCTAGATATCTTGCTGAAAAATAACCTGACAAAGATCTGGACAAACATGCATCTTTAATTGTAGATTTACATGACACAGGTTATTTATTTGAATGAAACACAGTCAGGAACATGAAACAACGTCAGCCCTATTGCCAATAAACTAGGCTAAATTAACACACATTCTACCTATGCTCTTGCGTTAGCAAGCTAAACTAGTTTACATGCCTACTACAGTCTAGGTGTTACTAGTAACAGTTAACTACTAGAAATGCTAACGTATCCTGTATCTAGCACCTGCCTTTCTCTTGTTCTTTCTCTTTTAGATTATCCAGACTGCTGTTTGTTTTTCTGGCTATTTTTTCGGAAACTTCCCTTCTAATGCCGATTACAGCTAGTCTAGCTAGTTATTTGATGTGTGTAGAAACATATTTAGCATTCTACCTATGCTATATACAGGACACGTTAGCATTGCTAATAACTGTTAGCACAACATCATACTGTCCTTACAGCTTGCGGTTGCAATGAGCATATGGTCGGAACAGCACCTCTTTCCAGGTTCAGCTTCCTAGCAAATCCTGCTTGAAATTGTCCAAGGTTGTCAAAACTGTCTTGGGTGAAATGTTCAGAGCAAATGAATGATTGAGTGTCGAACTTCACATGAGTGTCGGATCTTCTCATAAACAACAGCAGCCATGCCTGTCGAATGTTTGGCTCCTTGGGAAGACTGTGAGTGTTAGCCTTCCCTGTACAGCCTGGAACACAGCATTTACGATCGTGGTCCATTTTCAATATCCTTGTTATAATTCAAAACGTTCTTCTTTGTAATTCCTTATAAGTAGCCTACACAGAGCAGCGCGCAGCTAAATTAGTAATCGGAGATAGACGCTACCTCGGGCTGGTCTGGATGTACATTTTGGGGCGTGACAAAGGTACAGACCAGAGCCAAAAAGGGCGGTCCCCGGTCCTACGTCACACCGGTGGCTTTGTTGAAAAGCTAGCGTTTTACAGCCAAATTTTTTCTTTTTGAGATTTGCATAGGAAAGAGGTGTCAATGGACTTTGATATTCACTGTATGTTCATTTTACCCACCGAACTGTCGTTATTCAACTATGACAAGGTAAAATCGGTTTTGCAATCAATTGCTACTTTAACCAATACAACAATATGGATGTAGTTCTCTCAATCATCAACACACAAATTGTAATATAATTACATATAACTTTCGATACAGCTCAATGAATTAACTTAAACATTAACTTTGTAATCCATTAAAGTTACAACACAGGGAGAAGAGCAGTGGGGAAAGGACGCAGCTCTGAGGAGATCCGGTGCTGATGGACCGGTAGTCAAAGAAGTGTCAGAAACGTGTAACAACCAGGTGCAAAAATTCTATATAATGGTTCAGTTATTCTGATTCTTTAAACTTTATTCTGATTCTGATGCGTTCCTAGTGAATATCAACCCATTACATAATCTAATCTAATCAAAAATAAAGTCCTTACATGTACAGAACCAAAGAAGTCTAGTTGAACAGTTCCCTCAGAAAAAAGAAGCAACAGTTGTAGCACATGCAAATGTTTTGGCATTGGCATTGTGGGATGTCTGTTACAATATTTAATGAATTTCCAAATGTATAAAAGTCAACAAACTGGTAGACTTTCTTAAATCACACTTCAAGGCCCTGCCAGACTCTAGATAGCTTCTGCTTACATCCCCAACTGAGCAAGGCCAGGCAGAAGTCTTCATATGAGCTCCATTGACCCGTCTGTGCATAAAAGTTTGATTTTGAGACTGCAGCTGACAAGAAGAAGAGGAGGAGGGATAGGGGTATGAGGAGGTGTGTGGCAAAGTTAAATATAGCATTGGGTCGAGCAGGAGGGGTGTGGGTGGGGGGACACTGTGATCTCGCCATCATCTTCAGAGGGAGTCGAGCAAACCTTGAAAGGCTGCTCCCCCCCTCCCCCGACGACAGTTCTTAAGAAGACGGGAGGCAGGCTGCGTGGCAGGCAGGGATCCCAGGATGCCCTACTTAGCCGCCGTAGCTCTGCAGGGTGTTAATTCGACTCCAACCTGCTCCAACATCTGAGATCTTGATGGAGGGCCGGTCCTTCCTGTTCCCCAACTTTAATTATTTGACATCTTCGTAATCAGAAAATAACTTACGCTGATCTTGACTTAAAAAAAAAGATTTCTTAATTTTCTGAATTTTTTTCCCATCCATTCCAAATATGGAAATAAGGCTTAGTGCTGTAGACTGGTTTAGGCCCGACCACCAGCTACAAAACTACCAACAGGTGGATTAACCAGTATACGGTCTAAGGTTTTCTACATGGCCTTTACACTAATTTGAATGTTCCTGATGGCGGTAAATGTCACACAAAGATAAATGCTCTCTTGCCTGTTCTGAGAACGCGTTCAAAGCCAGAAAACCTCATGACTAATTTAAATCTGAGGAGGCTATATTTACAGACTGCACTGTGCGTTTCATCAATAAAACGTTATACATGCCAGAGCCAAGACATTGATGTATTTACTTCAAACATGCATAGTTTGTTTTAGCTGCAGATTTAAACATGCATGATTTTTTTTTATCGTAACCAAAAATCAAGACCTTGGCTTGTTTACATGTAAAATATTCGTATTCCCTTTGAGGATCCAAGTGGACAGCAACATATGCAATCTTATATTAATTTACAATGTGCTCGAATGATTAACGCAAACAGAGTACAAACACACATAACACCAACAAAATGTAATACAATTACATATGCTAATGGTAATCTGATCACAGATCACTGGAACAACAGCAACACATGCACAGCGCAGCATGAACAGAAATGTTCCCTGTTTTTAAAGACACATCATAACTTGTTTCTGCCCTCAGCGCTGAACTTATGCCACCAAGACTACTTCACTCAAAATCAAGCTAATTGAAATTTGCATATTGACAAATAAAAAGTTTGTCTAATTGACAGTTACATTCTATACACTGCTTTTGTTTTTAATATGTGCCTAATAACGGCTGTACAGAGCTTTACAGAGTCTTCACCAGTTGTATTCTAGTTGGCTAAGTAGCATATTCCTTTGGAAAATGCACCCAAAAGGTCTACAACACTATGAAAATGGTGAGCCTAAACAGAGGTCTAGCCTTGCTTGTCTGTTTGATGAAAGTACTGAAGGCCTTTTCAAGAAACCTCAATTTGGTAAGCCGCAGCAAGACTTTATGGTGGAGTGCTAGTTATCATCACTCTCCAACCTTTGCTAGACTTACTTTCTGTTGTAGCGACCATATAAAATGTTAACAGTGGTAACAGCACAATGAATGATGAGATGTTTTAATGGAAATCTCTACAGAAGTAATGGAGTGTTATTTTGACAGCCCTTATCTAAAAAGCATTGACTGATGCAATGAAAATTGACATTGGATGGAAGAAAGCTAAAAGTGCCTTGATAGAAATTGAAGCACCATAATCTTTTAGAAACATTGGGCCTCATTCTCGAACATTTTGTGAAGTTTCTTCTAAAATGTTTTTTACGGGCATCGGAAAAACAACATAACAAAAAGACATCCGCCACATTCATGAATGCTTGAAAATGTGTTCCTACACAGCAGAAGTTTTCTGAGCTGTGCCGGAAAGAGTTTGAAAGCGCTTCCTCGTGCTCCTGAATTTGCATACATACACGCCCCGACAGCTCTTTATACGGGCACGCAATAGCAGTGACGTGTGCAGTCAGAATTGACACAATTAGGAAAGTAACAGGAACGCAAGTTATGTCCAGAGCCATAGAAAAAGAGAGTTGCGACACTTCCATAGACTCCCATTGTTATCGAGGAATGCGGAAGTAAAGCGTGTCTCACGCGAGATATAGTTCCAAACATTGTATTTTCCACCGTTGAACCCCATTCATTTTCAGTGTCGCCGAAGCAAGTTACTTGGTAAATTGATTAAAATCATGAATTTTTTCATATTTCAACCACCACATATCAATTGTTATGAGTAGTATTTCGTATAGCCAACTTTAGATATACATTTTCGTAAGATTATAGCTTGTTAGATTCTAAATGCAGTTAACGCTAGACTGTGGGTCTAGTATCTAGAGCTAAGCAACACTTTTACTGTGGCTAGCTAGAGAGCACCTGTATCATAACCAGAAGTTCGTTGGTTTACAGTCTGTCAAATTAGTTCTAGTTATTGGTGTTTGTTGGCATACACAGTTTACAGAATATGCTCTTATTAGCCTATAGTACATCTGATTAGAGCTAGCAACAATGAATTGCAGATTAAAGCTTGGGTCCCCTATCGTCCAGCAACGCTCGGCAGGAATTTCAGGTCCACTCAATAGCTAGCTAGTTAGCTCAACTAGATGCATCTACTACTGCGGTCTAAGGTTTGTGAAAAGCAGACATTTAGATCACCTGCTCACTACAAACAAAAGGAGTGGAAGAACACTGGACATATTGTACAATAAAATGTTTTATTGAATTGCAGTTGGTTGCCTTGTATATTCTGTTCTATTTTTTTCTATTGAACAGTTGCTGGTGATCATGGTTAGATTCAACTTGCATCAAGTACTAAAAACATTAATGTTGTTAATGTGGTAAATTGTAGGATGGCTGATGAATAAAAAAGAAGTTGAACAAGTCCCATTTACTTCAACAGTCGAAGGTTAAACGTTAAGTGGAACAATATAGACTACTGCTGGCATAGCCATTTCTAGCTCTGCTTCACAATATTGAGTTATGTATTATAAGTTAATGTTATACATAAATGTTAATAAAGTAGCAGACATACATGATACAACACACCAGTAACCAATTGACATTGTGTTAATATACCGAAAATATCCGTAAAATGAGATGGTCCTGCTGTCTGTCCCGCCGAAAACCATTCAAACAGGTCGACAGCAGTGGGGTTTTTTTTAATTACAGCGAGCTACCGGAACCACGTGACAAAAAAGCTCTAGCTTTTTTCCTGCGTTTCACTGGCAGTGAGTGTTCACAATGTTGTAGTTCACTCCATTTTACACCAAAAATGTCAGAGAGAACTGCCTTATGTAAATACGAGTCAGCTGAAGATAGCCAGAATATTGGAATTCTTCAACCGAGCCTGTTTCATTCGTTATTTGCCTGAGAAAGCAACTTCCGTTGTACAGCTCCATTGAAAACGATTCAAAAAAGTTGACAGCAGTGGGGTTTTTTGGAACTACAGCGAGCTACATGAACCACAAGATCACGTGTCGGCGAGCTCAAAGCGTGTCGCAAATCTCTTTTTCTATGGCTCTGGTTATGTCCAAGCGAAAAGCAACCGGTACACAGGTGCAACATCATGCCAGTAAGATGAGCAGTGGAATTGTTCTCCACTGGATCTAAAAGTGTGCACACTAAGCAAGGTTAATTATTATAATTATTTAAATCCGAGGATGTCTGTAATCTATTAATTTCGTAGGGAGTCAGGTGGCTGAGCGGGTAGAGCATCGGGCTATCTGAAGGTTGCCAGTTCAATTCCCGGCCGGTGCACATGACGTTGTGTCTTTGGGCAAGGCACTTCACCCTACTTTCCTCGGGGAGAATGTCCCTGTACTTACTGTAAGTTGCTCTGGATAAGAGCGTCTGCTAAATGACTAAATGTAAAATAGTTTTTTTAGCTTTATCTAGCCTAATGTAAACACTACGTTGGACTCATATTGTTATATATTCCGGAAATTACAACCCACATTTTTACATGAAAGATTCAGGGCTTTTGAGAAAACTTATTTTTCCCACCCTTGCAGGAACCTATGAAGTGAAAGTTAGATTTTTCTTTTTTTTACCTGGCTTTTTCAGTTCCTCCTGGCATCTTTTTTCCCATTCATTTTATTATTTTCGAATCAGCTTAATCTTTTTAACTTCCTCCACAACAATAAATGATGGTTTAGGGTTGTCTCCATGAAAACAATACTTGAAAGAGGAATTATTTCTACTGTGTCAGTTACAGTGACTTGCAAATGGGTAGTAGAACATAACATTTCATAATGATTTCAGTAAATCAAACAGCTGCAAGACCCAGTGAAATCTAACGCTAGCATCACTAAAGACATTGGCTAATTCAACTTCGGTAGTGTAACCAAGCTCTTTGTAGGTTCGTTTTAGATATAATTGTATATAGTCGTGTGGACCATTAACAATTGATGGTATTTGAGCATCCAGGTAGGCTAACTTTGTGAGGTTTCTATGATGCATATATTTGTATTTTGTTTCTGACAAACACACAACATGTATTGCCATCAAATGCACAGGCTTGCCTTGGCTGCAGCCTAGGGGCCCCATGTGTGCAGGGGGCCCCGGATTGTTTTTTAATATTTTAAATGTACTTCAGCGGGAACAAAATAAAGACCTTAATTGGCCCATAAGATAATAAGCAAGTGATTGGGTAGATGTGACTTGGGTCACATCTGTCCAATCAGCTGCTGCTGGTCAAATCATGTCAATCATATTCATTACTCACTGCTATTGCTAGATGGCATAGTGGCAGAATGACACTGTGGCATAGTGGCAGAATGAACGAAAGTGGAGCACAAAAACGCAAAATACAAAAGTTAAAAGAACAACGTGACCAAGATATCCTGAAACATATTCCGAAATTGAATGGATACTTCAAGGCTGCTGAATTTGCATCCAGTCGAAGACAAGATCCACAGCAGGAGGACTGCCAGCTAGCATCGGCCATTGGTAATATTTCAGCGAATTTGGGAGGGTTAATGCTAGTGGTATTGGTACTAGTGTGTGGTATTAGTACTTTTAAGGATCTGAATACTTCTTCCACCACTGATGTTGTGATTTTGCCTCAGTAAAACATGGTGTTCTGCACTGATGCAGATGCTGTACCTTTTGGTTAATAAAGCTAAAAGCAATTACCAGCTTGCAGTTTAACTGTGAATGCTGTTGCTTTGCTGTTCATAGTTACATTTTGTTCATAGTAATTGTTTTGAGGCTGTGGAGGCAAAGGGTTATAACTGGTATTCTTTCCACTTACATCTCTTATATATACGTTCTTTGCTAAAGCTAGCTAGCTTCCGTTTTGCAAAAATAACTCACTCTGGTGGAAGCGTCGTAAATATGTAGAACTCACACGTTAGGGCTGATTTGAGCACTGTAGGAATGTCAAGAAAACCGTAGAGTTGGCTATGTCAATGTGTGTGTATGTCAGTTCACCTTATTTGAGGGGGGGGATTTCCAACTGAAAAATCATCATAATTATAATAATTATAATGCCGATATTATTCCAGTATAGAAATATAAGGCACCTTTTAGGCATGTATATCACAAATCAGGCAGAACAATAGATATATTTAATTGCTCATAAAAGTTTCCAAAACAAATACACACTCAACTTCCCAAGCTTGTCGTGGGTGCCCTTTCTCAGTGGTCTGACGAACTTTGACAGTAGGCTAGGTCAACTTTTCGAAAATTGCCTCAAAAACACAACAGGAGTCAAGGGCAGAAATGAGAAAGAGAAAGAAACTGCCAGATGATGCCCAAGCATCACTTTCAGGTAAGTCCATGTTTAATCATTGTTAAATATGGGAAATGTGCTGCTAATTTAATGGTTAGCCTATACATACACCTCGAACTAGCTGACGTTATTGCTAATGTTAGTACACTCAAATATTTCAAGTGCAAGCTAAATTGAGATTTTACATCATAAAGGAATTATGCTTAGGGCACCAAAATGGCTAGCAGCGGCACTGATATCTTACTAAGTAGGTCTATTGCCTTGACACAACCCCAAATACGCGTTTAGTAGCCTACATTCTGGTTGTGTCAACGATAAGTTGTTTCAGAAGAAGCCAAAACAAAATGTTGCCTGAAGTCCATCGTAGTTAATACATTTGTGACTGAATACTAGAAATTCCCATCTGCTTCAGTAGCTCGCGGTGTAATGCAAATGATTTCAATAATTTACATTTAGTAATTTAGCAAACACTCTTGTCCAGAGCAACTTACAGTAAGTACAGGGACATTCTCCCCGAGGCAAGTAGGGTGAAGTGACTTGCCCAAGGACACGACGTAATTTGGAATGGCCCGGGAATCGAACCAACAACCTTCTGATTAATAGCCCGAATCCCACTCGAATCTTTTATTTTCTTAGCTTCCATTTATTTTGGCGTGGCGAATGGCTGTAATGTAATGCTTGCTACATATGACATTAATTGATTTCAAAAGATACAGCAAAGAAACACTCAGCCATACACAAAATCGCATAGGAACGAATAGACACATGTTGTGTTTCAAAGGGTTAGCATAGGCTATTTTGATCGTATTGTCTGGGTTAGCAGCGATCGTTCTTAGTATTAATCTTTTATATGTGGTGCCAGAAGGAGCTGTGATGTCGTGGAAAATACAGCTATTACCTCAAAACAACACCAAATACGTGATTAGTAGCCTACATTCGGGGAACCAGTTGTTTTAGAAGAAGCCAAAACAAGATGTTACCTGAAGGCAAACGTAGTAAATAAATACGCAACAATTTAGCAATTTTTTCATGAGCCAGAATAGCTTGCAGTGTAAAGCAATGGACTTTTTGGAATCGTGTTTTTGCTATAGTGCGATCAAATTCCACTCCTAGCCTGGCTCGCAGCCCGACTTCGCCTTGCCCACAAAAAAAATTGGTCGGGAAGCTGGGTCTGGAGGGTCTCGTATTGGGAACAACTATATAAAACCAGGATCTGAATGAAATTGCTAGGGCGGGCTTTATACGATGATGGACGGATGATCAACATTAACGCAATCAACAACGTCACAAAAGAAAGAGCCCTTGGGTTGAATTTGTTTTCAACAAACAACATATTATGTTGCTCTGATTGGTTGTAGGTCTATCCAATTGAGCGAAGAGGCATTTGTTTTACGAGTTCGGTTGAAACAAGCCCCATAGTCACAGCCCAACAGAGAGTTTTCAGACTCATATTCTGACTAGAATTATGAGTATGACAAAGTCAGGCTACGCGTAGCCTATACTTTCATACTTTAATATTTGCCGCAGCAAATATGAGATCCGACTTGAAAATCACCAGTAATAGGTATGTGAATTAGTGAAGAATCTGGTGACGGAGGAAGACTGATACGTGAACGCTAGGGATGTGCATCTCCATCACTGAGGACGATGCGATACACATCTCGATGCACTGCCAACGATCCGATACATTAAAGATACATAAAAGCAACTACTAATGCGATACGATACGATTCACCCCTATTGCGATGCAGTGCGATTCGACATGATGCGATTCAATGAGATGCGATGCAAAGGGAATATGATGCCATGCAATTTAATATGGTACATATTGATTTACATTTATGCTATGATTTATTTCTTTGTCAGACTGCAAATCATCAATTAACTAAACAAGTGAAAGTTTTATTTCACATATTAAAAGTCTCTGACAATAGATAAAATAACATCAGGCCTGGACCTTGCCTTAAACCAGTCCTTCTTTCCTGTTGTATGTGTTCTCTGAACGTAAAAAAGGGTTAACTATTACAGGCAGTCACAAGCTGCTGTAAACACTGTCATAATACAACACACTAAATTGAACTCATACGTCCTACTTTTTCCCTAAACATTTTCTCAATGACTCAGCTATCTCTCGTCTTACTTTGTCGTACACAACAGGGATTTGTTTTGTCGGAAAATAGCTTCCTATTCTTGCTTAGGGTACCGGTGGAGCTAGCCACTGACTGTAGCCAGCTGAATCCGAGGAGGAGGCAGACGTCTCCACACAAACACCATGTGTAGCCTCTTCAGGTGACTACCTAAATTAGCCGTGCTGCCTGTGTACTTCATAGCAGTCCGATATATCTTGCCAATTGCATGGGTCTTGTCAAATTGCCCAGCTTTCTTGTAAAATCTGAAGTGTTGCCAAACCTTGGATTTATTGCAATTTGTAGTAACGTGTAACTCTTCCTCCGCCATGATAACACTCGACCGAACACGCCTCCAACTCGCGCGAAACTTTGCCGAGAGACTTCACGATAATCGGCCACTGACAGCAGTGGAGATAAGAGCGTGCTTAAGAAACTAACTAATTATAAAATTATTGGTCACAAATCATTAGTTAAATTTATAAATACTAAAGGTGTTCGCATACACATCATTCTATGTAAATACATCGGATTATACCGATGCAAAGATGTTAGAAACGATGCATCGCGATTTCATTCCACATTGTATCCGGTGCACACTTTTTTGATCCGGGCCATCGCATCGTGAACTTTTATGCCGTGGCACCGATGCGAATCGGTGAATCTTCCCATCCCTAGTGAACGCACAGCTGGGGAACCAGTTAGCGTGGTAACCAGTTGGGCGACACCACCGGTGCTACGGTATTGTTCCCGTTTAAAATGCAGCCGATATTCCAGTGCAGTTTGTTAGTCAGGTTCATTATATTCAGATTTTAACCTTTGTGGGAACTTTTAGGGGATTTGCTAAACTAGACATTTTTGGAAAGGTTATTGTATAAGGAGTCAGAAAATCTATGTTTGCATTTGCTCAGATTTGTCTATATGGCGACCATATTTAAGTTTAAAAAAATGGCCGCCGTAAAACTTCAATTTGTAATATCTCGGTTTCTGAATAAGTTGGAATGTTGATTTTAACTGCTAAACCCACATTTTCAGGGTCAAGGAATCCAGTTACACTTTACCATATTCACCCTTCCAGGGTGGTCAGGGGCCCCTAGGCTACTCTTTGTGTGAGCCCCCCCCCCCCCCCCCTTTAAACATTGTGCTTTCCTAGAAAAATGTATTTAGTGCCATACATGGTCCACATGCAAATAAGGTGAACTGGCATACATGCCAACTACAAGATGTTCCTGTCTGGGAACAAGAAGATTACAGTGAAACTCAGAGACAATAGAGAGAGATAATAATAAAGAGATCTGAAGGACACCAAGGACCTTTTTGCAAGGCTGATGTTACTTGCCAGGTCAAACCGAGACATCAACCAGAAAGAGGCCATAGGAAACTATGAATTCACTCTGACACCAAGGGCACTGTGACAAGTCCAAGTTAATCTATCTACTTGAGAAGCTGACAAAAGAAGACATGCCCCATGAACACCATCAGCCACCTCAAGTTGGAAGTTCTACTCACCATGGTGCATTGTACAGGACTCACAGACCTCACATCTACTGATTAGCCAATTCGGAAGATAGCACTGGTGGACGGTATGATGCTTGTGCAGAAGCTGAGAAAAACTGCGACTGTATTGACAGTCAAGGATATGTGGCAGCTTCAATGACAGACTGATGCAACTAACATGAGATTATGATAAAATCATTCTTGTGTTAGGGCAGATTCTCTGAAGAGTGCAACTAGAGATAAACAAAGACAAGGAAAAGTAATCAAGTCAGTGATTACACCAACATCAAACACATCCCAATTCCCAATGAGCAGGTTCCTCTCCCATGACAAGACTAAGAGTGATCTGACTGAATATCTTGCTGCCAAAACTCTGGAGTACAACAAGGGATCCTCCGAGCTGATCATCACATCTGCTTCTGTACTCACTAGGAGCAACAAAGACCTTGTCTTTGAAGAAAACAACCACAAAGAAGCAAACACTGCTGATCCACCAGGCTGTGCTGGCTTCACAGCGAAACCCACATGATGCACAGTTGGTGTGTTTCTCACCAGATACAGATATTTTAGTGCTAGTCACAGCAAACTAGGATCTCATGTTGAAGAACACGTCCATTTCTATGGCCTCTGGTGTTGTGCCGATTGAACCACTGTGGTGAGCTCTAGGTAAAGAAAAATCAAAAGCTTTGCCAGCCTTCCATGCATTCACTGGGGCTGACAACACAGGAAGGTTCTCCCTCATAGGCAAGGCAACCTGACTGCAGGTTTACCTCAAAGCAGATTAAGATATTGTCAAAGCTCTGCAGATGTTTTTGAATGAAGCAGATGTGACGAAGGTATGCTGCCAGCCCTGGAATCCTTCATATGCGCAGCTTACTCACTCAAGGGGATCAACATCAAGGCAATCCCTCAACTGCGATGGCATCTCTTTTGCAAACATAGGGCAGAAAGTGACAAGCTCCCTCCAACACTTGGAGCTCTGAAGCAGCACATCTTGAGAGTCCATGTCCAAACAAGAGTATGGGCTCAAGCAGCCATGGCTCTGCAGGATCCACAGCTGGATCCTCTGCAAAATGGATACTTCAAACACTCGGATGGCATGCTCAAACCAGTGACCACAGAGGTCCTCCCTGCCCCAAAAGCCATCCTTGAGTTGGTTCAATGCAAATGTAAATCCTCTTCTGGGAGGTGCTCCTGCAGAGCTAAATACTTCGCCTGTACTGACGTGTCAGTGCAGCAGCCAATTCCAGAACAATGACGATTCCCAAGCCGTGATGTATGAAAGCGATGTTGATTATGATGATGTATAGACCCTGTCTAATAAAAACTGTTGCTCAATCATACTGGGGTCTAAATGTGCATGTCGATAGTTCCAGAACAATTTACATTAGGTCATTTTATTCAAGTTAATTTAATTCATTCTTCAATAAAAGGAACTCTGACTTATCTGACCAACTGCTTGTGATGTGTAATTTTCTTACCCATATTGTGGATGTATTTCAATGGGATGATAAAAAAAGGGTTTTGAGGAACATGGAATATTAAATGTGAACAACTTTTAATTAGAATGATATTGCAAGAAAACAACCACACCAGGTCATTTTTGACCCACTTATGCATCTATGGGTTTATGTGGTAAAGTCTTGTAGCTTGTAGCACCATTGGATTCCCTGACCCTGAGGGTATTTAGCAGTTAAAATCAACATTCCATCTTATTCAGAAGCTGAGATATTACAAATTAAAGTTTTACGGCGGCCATTTAAAAAATATTCAATATGGCCGCCACATAGACATCTAGGCAAATGAAAACATTGATTTTTCCTCCTTATACAATAACCTTTCCAAAAATGTATGGTTTAGTAAATCCCCCCCCCAAAATCCCACACAAATATATAGTGAACCTGACTATGTACTCCAATTTACAAACACAAAGCTCCCATTCTGGTGAGGTGTGTCTTAAAGAAAATGCAGCTTATTTTCCGAAAAATACGGTACTCAGTGACATCACCTCCCTAACTTGATCTTTCTTGAGTGGATGTTAAAACATCTGCTGCACACCCAATAAGTATCTACACTTATATTTCCTAATTTTCATCATGTTGTGTTTGTAGTTAACGTGGTGCATGTCCACCCTGTCATTGTGAAATATTATTTAATATAAAAACTTTTCTTCAAAATATATATTTTAAACAGTGCGGTCAGCTTCAACAGTGAATCACTTTGCTAACTGCAGGTACACCATATGTTCATTAAATGCTAACCTTAGCCAAAAATGTCAAATGTTATGCCTTGCTTGTATTGCGGTTAATTAATTTTAATAAAATTAATTTATTTATTAAGTGCTGGAGCTTGATTAAGGTCTCCTTAATACAACACATATGAAGTTAAATGGAAAATCTCCGATTTTCAAATTGTGAAGTCTCAAAGGCACTTTATAGTGATATTGACCCTCCTTTGTACAACACTGTAAGGGGAGGCGGTTCCATACAGATCCAATTTTTTACGTATATGTTTTGATTGCCATTTGACATCATTGTGCATATGCACTTGCGTGCGTTCCTTCATTAATCCTATATGGAAAGGTGGCCTTGTTGGTGCTCAAGCTGAATTCCCCTTCAAATGATTAATGAGAAAAGCAGGCATCCATTCAATTCATAAATCTTTAAAGGGTCTTTTAAAAAAAGCTAATTTTCTTACACGTGTTCTCAAGCCATGGCTATCACAATGTTTGAGCATTGCAGTGTCCTTAAACGGAAGATGACGTTGGTTAATGTACCGCAGTATTTTGTCTGACAGCCAGCTTTGAAGGTGTCTGTATGTGATGCATTGTACGGGATATTGTGATGTCCACACTGCAGAGAGTCTGCATTGAGGGTTGAGCAGTTGAAAGGGACAGGGCCACGTTTATAAAACAGTCAACTAGCGTTCTCGCCTCTCCTCCCTGGAAGAACCTTTTCAATTTGTGACAAAAAAAGTAGTTACACACTGCTGTGTAAAAATACCATACATCCACATGTAAAGAAATATATCTACATTCGTCACATGGTTGACCTCACTGCTCAGCAATGAATGTGGAATGTAAGAACAGCCATTGGTTGAACATCCACACACAAGCATGCCTAATTTAAAGTGTCTATAAAGGATAATTTACCTTTGAGAAGTCTTGTTTGACTGATTAATCTGTCTACAACTGAATTACCTTTAAATATACAGTATACAGTATGCACCTCTTGCCCACTGCAAAAGACCATCAAATGCAGACAAATGCTTAAGAAACCATAGCATTATAATTTAACTTGTTTCATTCACTCGTTTTGTTTAATGTTTTTGCAACATTCTATTTATTGAGGATGCCAATAATGATATAATCCCATAATACAGAACAGGGCCACCTTGTTTGTGGAGGTTTCAATTAAATCACTCAGGGAAGACTCCACTCACTGTGCCAAGGCCAAACAAGATGTTGTTTTTGTTCATCCACACACTGTTTACTCCCCTAACTAATTGTTCTTTTCAACCAACCCCAATTGTTTTTGTCACACAGTTCTGCCAAATACTTTTTTCATGTGAAAAACTTGAAACAGACCTTTGTTCTGTACAACCAACCACAGTTTGCATATTTCATGAAAAAGCCATAATAAGAGGAGATTGGGATTTTCTAAATCACATCGCCACTGGCGCAACAGAAACACTCACAGAATTCATAAATGTTTAGTGTCTGACCTTTCCCTCTTGAAAAACTCCTGTGCAAACCCAGATGAACAAAAAACCTCACATTTCATTTTATTCTCTCACCTTTAGCCTTCAAACACTGCACAAAATTATCAGTTTTCATAAGCAAAGAGTTACCTGGTCTTCCTGTGTATACCTGAATAAAACCAAATACTGTATTTTCTTCAAGGGGGGACTTTCACTTACACAATATAATAACACTGGAAATACTGGACACAGCACAGATTACACCTCAACAACAAGACAGCGCAACTCTCCCATCGCAGGCGGCGCACAACAAAACACGTGGCAACAGTGCAGAAAAGGGATACAGTACCAGAGCGATATGAGCAAAATACCAGAGACCTTGCTTTCTTTTGCTGCCTCATCTGAGCACCGCGGCTGAACTAATGTGACACAGGGTAGGTATCAGTGAGAGGAGGGAAGGGTGAGTGGGTTTGTTGCATGACAGGAGGCAAGGAAACACTATAAAAAATTTAGCAGGATGGTTCAAGATGGAAAGGGAGGGCTCTTTCTACCTTGAGTGGCAGAAGAAAAAAACAGTAATAAACTGTAGGTGTTTAATTTGCTGCTTGCATGCTTATACAGGGAACACTCCCTTCTTTTTTCTTTCTGGTTGGGAGCTTATTGTATCAATGTCAGTGACACATGATAAGGGGTGAATCTCTGACTGATTATTCCAAGTCTGAGGTTCTTAGTTGTAAATGCTACTTGATTATAGATTTGTGGTATCTGTGTCCTATTTACTGGCCATTAGTGTGCAGGATGCTTGTATACACCACTCCATATTTCTGGGAACAAATTGTCGGACTCAGGTCCAGTTTGTAGTTTTTAATATCTCGCCAATAGGATGGAAGATAGGAGAGATGTTGTGGCAAGAGAGTGGCTGCATCTAGTTGTGACATGACAGCACTATGAATGGGATCCCGTAAAACTTCATGTTCTGGTCATTACTCTGTTTCTCTGTAGATACAGGCTATTGTTGTCACTACTGTTGCTAGGGTTGCATTGTCATCTGTACCTATGTACAGAAGCCAAATATAATTTCTCTTTATATAGGCTACAACAGTCAATTTCAGTTGTGAAAGATTCTATGTTGAAAGTATATTATGACTTTTAAGATGCCATAAACATCTAGTTCTCTGTGTTACACAGATAACTAAACAATGAGCTATTACAGCTATAAGATTGAGTGAAATGTACTTATTTTTCAGAGCTTGGTCTGTGGACAAGATCAATTATGCCAACGTTTGATCTTGGAAATGGTTGTCGCACTTGTTTTAACAAGAAAGAGCAGGTTTTATGAGAGCACCTTAATGACACTGCACTACTTCAGAGACAAATGCATCTTTGCAACGAGCCGTCAGATGATGAGATGTCGAATGAATGCGTATGTGCAAAGAACCCTCCTTACACCTTCATTGTTGAATGTAGCAGGAAGGAAAGGGACATGTTCCTGCCTGTCAGCCCCCATAACCCCACACCCAGCCACCCCCCCAAAAAAAGCTAAGGTTCAGTCACCATGGAGACTCACCAAAAAATAAAATAAGGGTGGCCCGAGGAGTGCACTGTCCTTGAGCGCCCTTGTCTCCCGACCTGAGTGTAAGTTTCGCTGTCGGGGCTCCTTGTCACATCCTCTCTTTTCTAACTGATGGGGGTGGAGACAACCCCAGCGGCTCGACCCTGAGAAGAGAGGGGAATGTTCCGTGCTCAGCGGAAACACGCTTTTCCCTCCCCTGTTGCCAACGGTGATGCCCCCCCAAACTCTCTTACTTCACGCAGGGAAAGCTACCACTGTAAACAATGCATCAACTCTCTATCAGCAAGGGGAGAGGGGAGGGGGAGTTGACCTACTGTAGAACTCTTCTTACGCTTTCTCCCAACTTCACGACGATACCCGAGACCTGGCTTTGCAAGCTAGCAAACCTTGACTTGAAAATATGACAACCTTGCAGGGGGGGGGGGGGGGACATGACGAGCACAGTCAGAGATGAGCTCGAGGCAATTGGCGTGCAATACATTTAACTCAATTTGTTTTGCTGATTTGTACGCACTATTGTGCCGGCCAACCAATGTAGGGCACCATCGGTGACAGGCCTGATGGTCCAGACAGCCACTTGACTTTCTTTTTACCCATCCACGTATGATTACACATTTCCACACACCTGTAGACACGTGGTAAGCTCACAACCACTCTGTCTCTTTTCCGCACGCTCATACATTCTGTCAACCTCTGTCTGTGACCTGCTGTCACCACACTTAACAGAGTGCCGTCTCAGACAAGAGCAGTGCTTGACCTAATCTGCTCCTTGAGTGTCAGCAGGAGTCTACATTTAACCCCCCCCCCCCTCCAAATGCCTGCACATATAATGGGAGTGCACAGTTTTTTGGGGGAGGGGTAGATTGACTGGGATTGACTAAGTCAATCTTTTATTGGGAAAATCCTATTGAACATATACAGTAAGTGGCTATGTGGTCATATGGAGCGATGCTATTTTAGTGTGAGGTGGGGTTTTTTTTTTGGGGGGGGGGGTTCTGTGCAACATTTTAAAGTGGGTGATGTCAGTTCCTGATAAATACCTGTAGGTCAGAGCTCTCTGTAATAAAACAAGGGCAGAGGAGTTGGTGTGCTGTGTGATGTGAGAGGTGGTTGTTAAAGATGTTGTGTAGTACCTTGTCATCTATCTATTTTGTATAATTATTTTTGATGTAAACTTTAGCTTTAGCCCAGCACAAATACATCTGATTAAAATAACAGTTTTACATGGAAATAATGCCTGACATTAAATCCTTTTGAATCTGTTCTTCCCCACCAGCCATTTTCCATCTGCCAGCTCCAAGCAACAAACCAAGGTCTTATTGCAGAGGCTTGTGACATACTCTTATTTCCGTGTAATTGTAATGTAATGTGACTTGGTGCGGCTTCGCAAAGCCTTCAGCTCAGCTGCCGGAAATAAGGTCGTGCTCTGTGTCGAGCAAAACTGCAAGTGCTTGTAGTTCTTTGCTCCTGTTTGAGGTGTTTGTGACAAAGGACCTAAAGGTTGTTATTTTCATTTAAACGTTTTATTTTATTCGGCTTCAAACTTGCACCATTTTTCCAAGAAACTAAGTAGGGTTGTGTTTGAAAAATATCTTTACCCTGTCAACTTGATGTTCTACTTTAAACCTGTAGGGAATAGAGCTTGGCCTGTGCTACAGTGGCTATAATGTGAGTCAGTTTAGAAACTGAAAAGTGATTCTATTCAACCTAACATTCATGGTGTTCAAGTACAACATTATATAAAAATCTGAAATAATGTAAACAGATGACACAATAAAAAGCTAAATTCAAATTGAGCAAGGGTATAAGAAAGCTGTCTGACGAGGCACAACTCTCAATTCCCCTCATCATGGGACAGGACCTCATACTGTGTCCTCAGAACTTCCCACAAACAACACATTTGACACTACGCTTTCCTCTAAAACAATCCGGAAGCGATCTAACAGACCTCACGGGGCTGCCTGTGCACCATTGTACATTTGCTAAAGGCAAAAATTTGCAACAGACAAACAGTAGCAGTTCAAACAGTTGCTGTAGCAGGAGGAGGAAAGTATCTTTCCTGGCCATTTCGGTGGCTGGGTGTGACGTCTTTGATGTAGCTAGGTTTCAGATCAAACAGTACGCAGTCTGTGACTGCGGAACCTGCAAATACCCAAGGCGACTGTTGCAAAGCATCAAACAGTGGTTGCATTTAGATCAAAAGTTTGGTGTCATCTGGTACTGGGGCTAGAGGACGCAGAGAAAACAATCAACAGTAAAATAGTTCACAGCGAGTACAAGAATTTAAAACCATTACAACTAACCAACAAGAGCAATAAGTCTCTCAATAAGAGTCATTGTGATCCTGAAGGAAACTAACAGGAACAAGTGCGTCTTGAGTCTTTTCTTGAAGTTGGGGAGACAGTCAGTGTCCTTGATGGAGGTGGGTAGTTGATTCCACCATTGGGGAGCCAGACAGGAGAAGAGCTTGTGTTTGGACCGGGTACTCTTGAGCGGTGGGACCACCAGACGGTTGTCAGAAAAAGATTGTAAGTGGCGGGGGGGTGGGGGGGGGGGGTGTAAGGCTGGAGGAGAGACGTGATGTAGTCGGGTGCAGTCCCGTTCACCACTCGGAAGGTCAGTACCAGAGTCTTGAATCTGATATGGGCCGTGATGGGAAGCCAATGGAGGGAGATGAGGAGCGGGGTAACAAGGGAGCGTCTGGGTAGATTAATGGGGAGGGGTCATCAAGCCAGGGTGAGACACATGCTCCCTTTCTGCCTCGTCACCATCTATATCTATCAATCCAGACCAAAAATATGACCAATGCACGGACCAGCACCACAAAGGCAGGATGATAAAATATGTTTCACTCACCAAGGCTGAGAGCTCACTTGAAGAGACACGTGCCTTCTTTTGAATGCTAACCGTTAGCCAGGGCCGGCGTTTGCTATAAGCAAACTAGGCATGCGCCCAAATAACTTATCATCAAGTTATATTTTTATTATAAATAGTATAACACTCACCACTAAAAAAAAATTTTTTTACCACGGATTACAAAAAGTTCCTATCAAAATATTGATGTTATGGCAATTTATGTAGTATTTTTTTGTCATTTGAGCAGAGTTGCGCGCTTAGACGCGAGAAAATACTTGGTTTCTAATTGTAAGTGCAATGTTGGGTCTGTGTTCTTTCATTAATTCCAATGCATTTTATCTGCAGCACATACGCAAGTCGTGTGAAATGGCCTTTAACCTACTGTAACATGACACCACACATTAATGACTCTTCCGCTGTCAACACAAAGTTGAATACTATGGAGGATTATAAGGGCCAAAACGAAATAAATAAATAATGATATAACACAAAGCTTAAATAAATAACTAATTACATAATGTAATGCCTAATTGACATACAAAATATAGAAATTACAAATGTTATGAGACACTAAATATATAAATGTTAAAATGTATTTCTGTTTATATATATATATGTATATTTTAATGTGTTCACATTTATTTATTTATACTTACATTTATTTATATATCCTTACATTTATCCACGGTGCAACTTGCTGCAGCAAAATAAATCTGTTGGCCCCCGTCACCAAATCAGGGGGCGGATTAAAGCCTCTGATTGGTGGTTCAACTTGACTCAACTGCTTTGGACTAATCCAAGATGGCAGCACCTTGTGCGGATTCAATGAATGAAATATTGCATGCTACAGTGGTCGAAATGTTGGCGGTAGCTGAAGAGATGGAGGCAACTGCCAATTACTTTTTTTCACATCTTATTGAGAGCTACGCTGAATGATTATTATATTATATTATATAATTAGTCATTTATTTAAGATTTGTGTTACAGTATTTATTTATTTAGTTTTGGCCCCTATAATCCTCCATTGAATACATGCACTTTGCGGCCTAATCCACATTAGGGACAACAGGGGCGGAATGTCGTGCGGCATTGGCTAACACCACTATATGTAAAGTTAGCTAGTAGCAACGTTAGCTAGCTAGCTATCAACATACATTTTAGTCACAAAATAACCATTGGCATTGCAACTAACAGACACACAAAACATTTCAAATTGTACTGACTTACATTTCTGAGAATGCCTCATTTGGAGATGTCTTTCCAATTTGTAAATTTTTAAGCTCCCATTACTGAGCAGGTCCCCACATAAAACACACTGAGGCCACGTTTACACATAGCCGGGTGTTTACAGAAACAAATATTTCTGCCGCTCCGTATTCAAAAATAACATTGTAGCCTACACACAAGATTGTTTTCAAAAATATTTCTGTTTACATGAACCCGCATAAATACGCCCCCAGCGCCATCATAACTATGCCAAACCTGTAAGCGGCAGTGTAATGTAAAGGATAAAGCCATGCAAACCAATCAGAATAGGCTTTATGCCAACGGCTAATGTGACGTACTGCCGTTGAAATCTCAGCCACAGCAAAAACATCCGTTACTAGGCTACGCATCCACTTGTTATGGTAGGTAGCGTTAGATGCTACGCTAGTTGACATGAACAAGTCAAAGTTTAAATACCAGAGAGTGTCTGGTACAACTTTCGAACACTGCTGTGTGCCACAGTGCCAGGCATCTGGAAAGTAGTTTGTTTTACTTTTCCTGTCGATGAGGAGCTGAGGCGTATGTGGATCGTCGCTATCCGCAGGGACAAATTCATGGTAACGCCTCATAACCGGGTGTGTAGTCGACGGGTGTTAAAAAAAGTGTGCTGTTCCTCAAAACAACTACGGATAGCACGATCAACTTCCTTTACCTTTCAGGCGCGAGGTTCATTTGCTTGAATGATTCACAAATAAATGTAACGCGATGCACAAATGTATTTCGTTATTCACAAATGTAACGCAATTCTACGGTGGCCCTGAAGTGCAACAGACCCCCCTAATATGAGTACATCCCCCAAATGAAAACACTCCCCCCGAAAACGAGTCAATTCCCCCCAAATCGGATGACTTGTTCACCTCCCCCCAATACAAAAACCCGCTCCCCCAAATGGAAAACGACATTACATTAACTCAAAAACACATTACATTAACTCTGAATGGAAAGGGTAGGTACTACTTCAGCGCTGATTGGATGCAGTAGGCTAACTAACAAGATAAGAAATTGATCTACAGAAGTACCAAATGCAATAGCCTGACAGAGTTACGTGCACAGGGACATTTGTTTGGCCATCGAAAAATGTAGCAAATAGTACAATACTTAATTAAAGTATTGCGTGTTAAAGTAAAAATCCATAGCCAAACAACTATATCCTGGTCCACGTTACTCTGTCATTGTGGCATTTTGTTCTATTAGTTGACTATTAGTTCTTTCTTCTGACAAGTCCTGCTTCCTGCAACTGCGTTTTTAGCGTGCGCATTGTAGCCTACTTATTTTAATATTGTGAAACGTTAACAGCATATCTAAGATTGTTTCATAGGAATGACCCTGATTATAAGAGTAGTCAGCAGCGAGTCATATGACTCTGAATTGTTAACACAAATATTTCCTCTTTCCTTCCAACCAAAACAATTAAGTTCATGATAATGACGGAGTTAAGTGGACTAGTTGTTTGGCTATTGATGTTTACGTTTAACACGCAATTTATGCTGTTGCATTAGTAGCCTATGCTACATGCTTCGATACCCAAATAAGTGGCCTGGTGCATGTAACTCTGTCAGGCTATGGCATTTTGTACTTCAGTCGATCAATTTCTTATCTTGTTAGTTAGCCTACTGCATCCAATCAGCGCTGAAGTGTAGTACCTACCCTTTCCGTTCAGAGTTAATGTAATGTCGTTTTCCATTTGGGGGAGCGTGTTTTTGTATTTGGGGGAGGTGAACAAGTCATCCGATTTGGGGGGAGTTGACTTGTTTTCGGGGGGAGTGTTTTCATTTGGGGGAGGTACTCATATTAGGGGGGTTCTTTTGCACTTCAGGGCCACCGTACAATTCACAAATAAATGACCCCATTACAGTAAATTACTACAAACAGGACGCTCACATGACGGGATGCATTTTTTGTTGCATACTGTGACGTTTGAGAACCTAAAACTCAGTTTAACCGAGTGCACATGCAAACACAAAAATTGAGTTTTCATAAATATCCACTTTGGCTGGAGTTTTTAGAAATTATTGTTTTCCGTGATTAAACCTCAATTTTCGTGTAAATAAAAGGCCAAACCACATTCAAAAATAAGCGTTTTTCCTCCGTATAAATGGGGCCTGAGGCATTTTAAATGGCTTTGGTGAAGCCAACGTTAAAAACTTTTCCTCAGAGCTGCCAACTCTCACGGTTTCACCGTGTGACACACGCATTTCAACCATTTCTCACGACCGAGTTGTGTGTTTGATCGTGAAAAGAAGGGGGGAGGGGTAAATCGCCTCGCACGCAGCATCTGTGCTAACTAGACTAGTGTAGCAAAAAGAACGCTCATCTTCTATTTTAATTCTGAAAATTATTTCACATATCATAGAATTGTTATGCATTTTCTCTTTGTCATTTTGCGACCCAATACAAACGTGTATGCAACCCATTTTCGGTCGCGACCCTAACATTAGGGAAACCATGCTTGTTTAGAGAACTATGACTCTGCATTAATCTGTCTGACACGCCCTGAGCATGGTGCACTGTGAGAAGGCAAGCGATGGCAAGCGATACATGTCGCTGCAGTGTGAACGCACCGTTCAAGTGTCAATAGCAACAATTTGCTTTGTGAGGGCTGATGGCCGCCGTTCCCTCAAACTGGCTTTGGTGCATTGCCTGTCAAGGGTGGAGTTGACTGGTGCTGTTTTTAAGGCTAAGGCCTGGCCTTAGTAACGTTTTGAAGAAGGGACTCCCACACAATGCCCCACATAGGAACACCAAGTCCTGGAAGAATAGAGATTTCTTCAAATTGCAGTTGGCATATTTAAGAAGGGATAAAAAGAGAGATACATAAGAGAAAGTGAGCCAAAGAAGAGGATGGAGCATTCGAGAGTGTTCGAGAATTATAACAAATGAAAACGACAGTCCAGAGAGAGGAAGTGGAAAGAAAATGGGAAGTTAGAATTATAGATGTAGAGAATGGAAAGCATAGGAGATGAAAGTTCTGTGTGGTCAGAGAATGTTAGACATTGTTCTAGGCCAGGCATCAAATGGAGACAGCTCAGATATTTAGTGGAAAGCAACTTTGGGAATCAAGGAGTGCCTCTGAAACCCTGGTAATTGTATCCCTACAAAGAACTCATTCCTTTATTCTTGATGTGCTTTCTGCTTCTGTGCCTGTCAGAGATTTACACCATAGATACATGTTTCACTTCCTGTCATACTGGCAAGCAACATTATCATGTTTTTATCTGTTTTTGCTCTCCCTCTTCCTGAGAAAGATATTTGATTTAAAAGGTCTCACTTCATGAACATGTTCAACACTGAATACAATTTGTCTCTAACAAAAGCTTTTCTCCCAAAATTGGGAGAAGAGACTTTTGTTCCTTTAATTCCATAAATATTCTTTCTTCACAGAATTGGGGGGGGGGGGGGGGGGCAAAAGAAAGAATGCAGTTGATTGTAAAAAACGAAAGGGAAAAAAAACATCTCGCTTCAAGCACAGTTCCTGTCAGCAGGGATTCAATTTGTCTCTGTGTCAGAAGTGGAGCAATGTACACTGGTATTGTTTTCTAAACAGAGAGGGAGGAGAAGAGGGGGGAAAGGATTGATAGCGAAAAGACAGAAGAAAGGTTCAGTCACTACAGACAGCTCTTGTAATGGATCAGGGCAGTAGAGGGGCCTCAAGCTAACGCTGCTGAAAAAAGCAGGCCAAGTAATTGCATGCTGAAGGTCCCTAGCCAGGCTTTGAGGAAATGAGGCAGTCGAACACCAAGTGTGAGGTGAAGGAACTGAAGGCTTGATTGGATCTCAAGTCAACATAGTAACGCATGTTACTAATGGAATATCCCACCTCAAATTCTGTTTTAAAATAAATGGTTCATATAATTATATAGCTTATTTTAAGGACACAATTTACTTTAACTACTCCCCTGGGGAGGACAAATAAATCCTAAATGTAGGGGGGTCATTCTTTGAGATCTGTAAATTTTGTTACGTTGATTAATGTGTTTACTGATGTCAAAACTGCCTGCACATTGCAAATGTACAAGCGCTGTATGGTAAATTAGGCCTACAATCATGACAACTGGCTCAAACATTGTGCATGTAATGACTTGTGTTATAAACTAAATGTTTGGATGTTTGTGGTGGTAAGACAATTTAACAGAGAACCAATATAGTGCAGTGTGATCAACATAACATAAGCAATTTATAAAGTACGAAACAGCAAACAAATTAAGGTTACATAGTCATTTGCATGAATGTAGGCTACCACAGCATTGGCAATTTGACTAGAATAGATGTGGAGGTTGAACAAGTACTTGAGAGATGACAGAGCATTTAAATTGTGATCTGAGCTATATAGGTACCAAAACCACTGAGAAGAACTGTCATCACCAGTGGCATCACAGGCACTGCACTATCTACCTATAATTTCAGAAATTTGTGTGTGGCACTGACATCATCGCGGACACTGTGCCCTAACTATAATTCTAGGAATCTGTGTGTGTGTGCCACCAATTTTTTCACAGGTATTATGCACTATCTATAGTTCAAGGTAGCCATAGTTGTGTAGTTGTTTCACTGACATGTAAATCACCGACTGCATCACGGGCACTGTCTGTTCATTTTTATTTATTTACTATTTGCGTTTGTCCCATGACTGCAATGACTTAAGTGCCCTCTGTCCTCTAGGACAATGGGGAGGATGCCCACAGGATTGCCCCCTCTTCAGTGGTCCACGTCCGGGGCCTCTGTGAGTCTGTTGTGGAGGCGGACCTGGTTGAGGCTCTGGAGAAATTCGGCAACATCTGGTAAACCATTTTTTGCCTCTTTTTTTGATATTCAGACTCAAAAATCAAACATAGAAACAGCCTCTGCTGGGATTTGTGTTTGTATATATGTATTTTGAGTGTTTTTGAAGGGTCTATATTGTGTGTCTTATGGAATTTTCGCACTGTTTATGCCAACATACTCACATATGGTATGCCAGTTGAACATTAAAGATAGAATATGAGAACTACTCCATGAGTTTACATTCACTTCTTATTTTATAATTTCTGCTTTAGTAAACCATATACTAACTAACCAACAACTCAATGTACTGATAAGAAATGTTATTCTACGCAGTCTCATCACCCTTGTATGGGTTTGATCGATGTTTGGACTACAAAATGGGATAAGAGTGTTTGGTCTACTAGAATTACAAATATCTCTGGAGTCTTTTTGTCTCCCATCAGCGAATGTTTATTTATCTTCTGAGAATGTTGGGAATCCATTTCAGTGCTATTAATGTCCCAAATACTTATCGAAAAACAGCCTTTGGCCATCAACGACCATGAAGGGCTAAATCAGTAGCCTGTATGTCATGTAGAGAGGAACTTCACTTAAAACGAGCATTTTATTTTCAGCCCATGTCCGCTCACTAAATGTATTGCTTTGAACATCAGACTACCCATTTACCAAAGGGTAAACTGGTCATGGTAGGGTATGTATGTTTAGCAAACCTAACTTTTTTGGCTTAAGTTTGAAAGGATATACCCCCCCCTCCCCCGTTTAAAAGCCACTCCTCCAAAACACATGAATCTGCTGCCTGTCTACTGCTGGGAGGTAGGTAGAAAGACAAGTAGCCCACTCAATCATTGCATGACATCCAATCACTTTGTTCAGTCCAATTTAAATGATTGGTTGTGTTTATTACAGTCCTATGACGCCCACAGATATCAGATTAATTACATTTCACTGTCAAACGTTTAGATGTATTTGTTGCTATCAGGATGTGTAGTTTATTTCCGCATATATTACAAAAAGTGCTTCTCAACAACATTACATAACCTGCCTTTAGCACCTTTAAACTTATTCTTCATTTATTGAATAGGCCTATGTTAGAGAATACAAATGGAAGGTGTAAAAACAATATGCGCACAAATAAAATAAAATAAAAAAAACGACATCTCCCTCGTTTGTCCAATGTCACCTGATATTTCCATAACTCGGAGGTCCCGGCTTTGAGGATAGAATGGCAGTTTGATTGCAGGGGGACTTGACAGTGTGGTGCTTAAATACGTTGTTTCCTGTTGCTGTAGTCGGAAATGGAGATCAGGCGAGTGTATTTTTAGGCCTGGTGCAATATCGATGAAGGTCCTTTTGAGTGCGCTGGGGGGTGACATAGTTTGACACACTGTACGTGAGCTGTCAGTTCAACTCAAGTAGATTAGGAGAGAGTGTTACCAGTGAGTGAGACAGTTAATGAAATGCATAACATTTTGTTTACCATACAGAAAATATTGCACTGTTGGGCAATGAGTTAGAGAGTTATTGAATGTTTTAAAACTACATTTTGAACAAAGTATAAGAGATCTTATAGTCTGTTGTTTATGCCAACACCAGGCATTGTAGATATCAGATTGTATGTTCAAATATAATCTTGTACCATCTAATTACTTTCCGGTAATTAGATGGTACACTGTACTTCACTGTTAAACAAATACAGTTGATGAAGCGCAGGCATCTTGCCAGAGACTAGAGTACAGAAATATAATATTGCATTCTGCTTTCTCTAATCCTTCCCCCTAAGTCGATGGGGTTTGGAGTTTGGTTGGGTGAAACTAATTCTCATACAAGCAAACACTTTCAATTTTCCACCCCTGCTTGCAGTCTATAAGAAAAACATTAAGCAATTCAATGTGGGAATTAGGGATCTGAAATTGGAAATGGGCCACTGTGAGATACTATCTGCAAACCAGTGTGGAGATAATTGCTAGCTGTGTGTGAATGCTCTCTCTGTTTGCTGTATTGAAAGCCACCAATTGAATCTGAATACAGATTTTGTATTTTTTCTGCTCTTCCAAATGAATGTTGCAAAATGAAGGCTGTAATTCCACAGTGAATAGATATTGTAGGATACAATTTGACGCAGGCTTGTTTAGTATAATTTATCCAATGCTTCAGTTGCAGGGTTGAAATTCAATCTAACTGATATGGAGGCATGGAAACAGTGTACAGAGAGCAAGCTCAACACATTCCTCTGCATGTTGTGAAATCAAACACAGTTTGGAGCTTTTATATTACAATGGCACAGTAGGCCAGCCAGCCCACTCATTGTGTTCACTCTTTATTCACTTTCGCTGTCTTGATTTCCACCTTTCTTTCCGGCAGCTATGTGATGATGATGCCCTTCAAACGCCAGGCCCTGGTTGAGTTTGAGGGTATGGAAAGTGCTGACAAGTGCGTAGCGTGTGGCGCTAACGAGGCTGTCTACATTGCCGGACAGCAGGCCTTTTTCAACTACTCCACCAGCAAGAGAATCACCAGGCCTACCAACTCAGACGACCCCAACAGTGGCAACAAAGTCTTGCTCCTGTCAATCCAGAACCCACTCTACCCAATCACTACTGTAAGTTGAATTTGTCTTCCTGGTTTGCATTCGGAGTACTTACAAAGTAGGGAAATGTATAGAGGAGAAAATATAGCAGCTGATTATTTCATGGAGCGTTATGCTCGGTGGTTCTCATGATGAATGTGAAGCAACTTTTCCTAAAATGAGCAATGTTCACAGAACAATGGGTTTTTAAGCATATTGCAATTGGAGCGAGCCCTATTCCTGCAAAATAAAAAAATCACTTTTATGTTTTTTGTGCAACTTATCATTTCGTCATGCTTGTTTTCGCCGACAAAATCCTCTCTGATGTTGTTGTTGTCCTTTAAGCATGGCATACTTTTCATTGTGCTTGTACAGCTGTCACTCACTTTGTGTGCATGTTTGTGTGTGTGTGTGTGTGTCTTGCAGGACGTTCTGTACACAGTCTGCAATCCCATAGGCAACGTGCTACGCATCGTCATTTTCAAACGCAACGGAATCCAGGCCATGGTGGAATATCCTTTACTGAGTCAAGCTGGGTTGCATCAGGGAGGGGAAGTGGGTGTGTGTTTGTTTGTGTGTGCGTCAAAGGTGTACAAGCACAGAATTTAAAGTGTCTGTGTTTCTTTGTGTTAGTCTGCTCATCTTTGTATGAAAGTGTGTGTGTGAACGAGCAGATGTCTGTCTTTTGTGTATTTTCTTGTATGTCTGAGTACGGCCTAAATATGTCAGCATGTGGTATTTGTCACCGGTGAGTTTGAGGGGCAGGGTGTCAGTCCACACGCACACACACACACACACACACACATACTAACACATTCTCTCTCAGGCAGTACAAGGCTGTTGAGAGGAGATGGGTGAGAGTTCCTCACTCCCACTCGGCCCGGCCCTTGAGAGAGCTGGATCAGGAGTAGCAACACACTCCGGCCCTCTCATCTCAGAACTCCCTCATCAAATATGGATGTGCCTCGGCAACACACACACTTGCCGGGGGCGGGGGGCGTGTGACACTGACAAAATGGGCTGATGATTCGGAGGACGCTCTTGAAGGGGTAAACACACTCGCTCATCTCTCCCGGCCCCTGGAGGAGGTGCTCAGTCCTTTACGGTACCTGAATCTGAACACTGTGTCACACTTACAGACGATTTAGTACACACTAACCCCTATGATAATTCACGGTTGTGTGTTTGAACAGCTAAACAGTTCACCCTGTGTCTGACTCATTGTAAGAAGTGTATACGTGACTCTTAATAGTACTGTAATGTTGGGGTGTACTTGAGTTAAAAATATGCATTTGATCAGATTAGCTATAGCAACTAAGGTTCTAGTTCAAACAAGGCAAGTTAGCGAGCATACCATATAGTGTGAGATAGTGAGCGCACCATATGGTGTGCAATCTCATGCCACCCTCTTGCCACCCCATGTTCTCCTTGTTCACTCACGACTGTGCGGCAACGCACAGCTCCAACCTCCTTGTTACGTTTTTTTAAGACACAACCACCTCTAATCTGTCAAAGCATCTTGGAGAGGGTTTTCACCGACGTCACATTCTGGGCAGGAACCCGGATGCGCGGCCATTGTGGAGGCACTTGGTGTAAATAACTGAACGGAGTATAATGGAGTATTATGCGCTTTGGATACTTTAAGTGAATGTAGCCATGTCCAAACAACCGAAAAGCTAATCAAAACACGGCCAAGATGCAAAGGCATATAGGGAAGGACTCGGACCACAAGAAAATGCGAGATATTTCGAGAAATTACGATTTATTGGCGGTGTAGATCCCTACGAGTTAGCTCCCTCTTGGATCCGTGACGACCCGGTGATTCTTCCTTCAGTTAAATATCCCAATATAGTCAACTACCTGGTTTTCTCGCCGAGCCCATACACAGCGGAAGACCTTAAATCCTACAAAGGTTTGGAGGCCTATAACCAGATGGTGTGTGGATGGGTGAGGGAGACGCAGTACACGTTATCAATGACCGTTGTGTTGTAAGTAAGTAATGAAATAACGTCTTTAACCAACCTAAACTTAACTGTATGATATTATTGCGATACTCAAGGTGTAGCCAAATGACTCTCAATCCTGTTTTTTCCCTGGTAGATCTTGGTTGAGCATTGCCAACCACAAGCGCTTCCTTTACATTGACTTTGATATTCACAGTATGTTCATTTTACCCACCGAACTGTCGTTATCCAACTATGACAAGGTAAAATCGGTTTTGCAGTCAATTGCCCCTTTAAGCATTTTTTTTGTTGTTGACATTTTGCTTACTTCCAGTACTGTAGCCTTGTTATGCTTGACAACTTTTAGGTTGATGTTCACAACTTTTTGTCAGCTTTGTGGTACTAAAAAGCATTAAAGAGAGAGATTGTGTATGTCCTCATTATAATAAGAATGAGTTGATTTGGCATATGGTACATATATTGTTATTTGGCAAGTGCATCTCAGGTGATGTTACGGAGTAATCTAAAAGTAATGTATCAACTAGTGTCACTAGTTACTTTCAGCAGTGAGTAATCTAGTAAAGTAAAGCATTACTAATTACTTGTTTTAAAGTAATGTGTAATCTATTACTTTTTGTAGTTATTACCCCAACACCGAACATGGCCATACTTTTTTTTATTACTTTTTTGAGACGTGTTGTTGCCATCAAAATCAAAAAAAGTATTTTTTCCTTAAAATTGTACATTTCATCAGTTTAAACATTTGACATGTTTTATGTGTTCTATTGTGAATAACATCATGGGTTTATGAGATTAGTAAATCATTGTGTTATGTTTTTTATTTTATTTTATACGTCCCAACCTTTCTGGAATTGGGGTTGTATTCCAGCTCCCTACCATGAAATGAATAGGGCACTTTAAGAAGTATTCGTTAGACTATTACTTAATTTAGTATAGTGCTGCAATTTTGTCATTCTTATCCTTCATATATGTCATAGTTGTATTGTATTACCTTATTTGGATAGCATCTCCCTGCGATTATTTTGCGTAGCCACAAGCCAATCAGCTCAGTCACTGTGAACAGGTTATAGTTGTGTGCCTTTGTGGTGCCCTGCACTGTCCTATTTCTCCCTTGATATTTACTTTGTCATTGTGATTACATGCAAGCCCTACTTTGTTCGCTGTATTTGAATTCCATTGAGAATCTACTGCTTGCTCTTCCTTAATGGTGTCGCAACGTTTGAAACGGTTCAAAATGCCCAGAAGGCCAAAGCTGCTCTCAATGGAGCCGACATATACGCCGGCTGCTGCACCCTCAAGATTGAATACGCTCGGGTAAACATACACACCCATACACACACGCTGCTCATACACACACACACACAAGAGGTGCTCTTACACACATACACACACTCCACCAGGTCCCTTCCCTGTGGACCCCTAACACACATGCACTGTTGCTCTGCTCTCTCTCCTCCCCACCCAGCCCACGCGACTCAACGTCATACGTAACGACAACGATAGCTGGGACTACACCAAACCCTTTCTTGTCAGACGAGGTAGGACTTCTCCCTCTCTTACCAGAGTGTCAGAATGCAAGGATTCCATCAAAATTGTAAATGAGATAACCCTCTCAGGGAGTGTCATAAAAATAGTGTGTGGATACAGCCATATACAAAATGCTAATTTTCAGAAATTCAACTCAACATGAGTACATTGTAGTGTGAATTTCTACATAATGTGCTATTTTGCCCAGGGGTCAAGATTGCATGACGGGTGTGATCAAATCCTACCCTAAGTTTGTCTCAGTGTATCTATTATGAGGAACTAATGTGGAAAGAAAAACCCAGCCGACCCCCTCATACCCTGGTTTGGTTGTTGAATCGCAGTCAAAACCATTCCTAAATCCCTCCAACCTTCACACTTCTACAGAGGCATAATCAGTTGAAATGGGCTGTGACAAGAAATGAGTTACGCCACCGTGGTTTTACACGTGCTTAAAGAGCTGCAATGAATCACAATTTAGCAGACAGTCTGTTGAGTTCAATTCACATCTACCTTTCCATCTTTCCTTTTTTTTTAGCTCTTTTAAATGAAACATTACAAATAAACACTTGGGGTGTCATCAAATTATATTAAATAAATTGGAGGAGAGTGGATATATATATATACAGTGTACTTTGTGGTTTCTATTTATACTCACACATGACCTTCTATTTAGTTTACCACTTCCTGTGCTTGACAACGCTGTAATTCGACAATGGTCTCTGTACATTCTCTTTACATTCTCTGTCATTCACTATATATTGAGGGAACTTCACCAGCAACAGTGTGAAGGACAATTGTCTCTTAGAAGGGCTCTCGAGTAACAAATTCAACCTGACCTTAACCTTCCTCTTCAGACAATACCATAGCATTTTAGTCTTCATTTAAAATACTTTGTCCATGTGAAAGCTGATTTTAATGTCAGTAACTTTGTTTTTGCAGCACTCAGTTCTCCTGGTCTTTCAACCGCAATAATATACTCGACAAACAGCACTGTCGTATGAAAACTATTATATATATTTGGACAGGTCACCATTGTAAATGGGAATTGGTTCTCAATTGATTTTACCTGGTTGAATAAAGGTCATATATTTGTATTTTATTCAGTCAGACAAACTGTTAAAAAACCATGAATTATTTTAGACATGTCTAAGGAAGTCCCTCTGAGTGCACCAATGAACGAACATGCAATCCAATCGCATCCTTACAATTGGTCCTTTTGATCTCCTGATTTCAAGGCTACCTTTTAAGTGCTGTGAAAAGACTATGTTGAAAGACCCAGGATCCAAAACCAATTTTCCTCCAGATGGCTGCATTGCAACGGTTTTGTAAATGGTTTGCATTTCGACCATTTTGAATGGACAACAGGAGCTTTTCAAAGTGGTCCGAGGCGCTTTAATCACAGAAATAAATAAATAAACTCTGTGGCTATAATGATATTCATATGAATGGGGAGTGTGGGGGTCTTAACCGAGCATAAAACCACATGAGGCTTCACCTTGATTAAACAGTGCTCAAACTGTGTGATTGACAAGCAGCCCAAATTCCCATTCTCTCCCCCCACAAATGGAGGGTAAACAGAGTCTTATCACCCGCAAGCCAGGACTGCTTTCCAATCGATTGCCTTCCTCCTCGCACTGGATATGAAGGTCTGTTTGACTTTGACGGCATTGAGGATTGCTCAAGTCCAGGTGGAAGATCGGCAAAGTGGCTTGACCGTTGTATGTGTTTTTTTTTTTTTATTGACAGTTGTTGAAGAAGACCAATGTAGCAGGCCAAATGCAAAAAAAAAAAAAATACATAGTGTTGATACAACACTGAGTGTTGATCCCCCATGTGTGTGTGCCGGTGTGAAACAAGAACACACCACTACCCAGGCCTCTCGAGCTACAATAGAGCCACATTAGTTTGAGGGTCCACTAAGCTTGCATTCTAGGAAAGTTAAAATGGTTGCTCAAATATGGATGGTTACTCACGCTTATGTATCCACTGTTCTTCAAAATAATTTGTTCAGTATTCTTAACTTGGAGCCTTGTGATTAGTCCAGTGCTCATATATAGAAATGCCATAAATATTGCACCAAAAAGACATGTTCAGCATGCATCAGCCAGGAGGTACAGAATGGAAGTACAGAATAAACAACAACATATGGGAGCGTTTGATGGATGAACAGACAGACAGATATGGTTTGCATTCCTGTTTAGTCTTGTTTAGTCTTAATGACTTGTGTGTTTCTGGAAAATTCAGTAGGCCTACCATTTGTGGGCCTACATTAAAGAACTCTGCCAAACACTGTGTAGAAGTGTAGAATGAAACAGTTCTCATTCCCCTGCAAGAGGGAATGGTGATAGGCTAAAGCAGTCCCTTAAGTTTTTCCCTTCTAGTGATATTTTCAAGCATTTAGCCTACTCATTGCATTAATTCATTGATAAAGAACCCCCTTTGAAACAAGCTTATTCTAACAACGTTGTCATTGGCAGTATGTCAGATGGAATTGTGAATCAAACAGTACCATCTGCTGAATGAAAATATGCCCCAAAAAACATAAATAAGCTTGACATTTATTTAGGGGAAAATGGCTCATTCAAAAAAACATCTAAAACATGCAGGACAGTGGCACCGGAGGGCCAGGGATGCCTACCCCTGCTGTAGGCCTACGTGTACTGGTTACCTAAAAGTTGCCGTCCTCCACAATTAGCAAACACAAGTTAAATAGGGTTAGCTAGATGGCTAGTCAGCTGCTAGCCCCTTATTAAACCGATAAGTTGGCTAACTAATTAACTTGAAACATTGTCAAGTAAGAAAAATATTAATTGTGGTGAAAGGTATGCTGTATCTTGGCAGACTACTTTAGCTGTTCAGCTATCCAATTTAGATTCATTATTTGCTTGCCACATTTCAGTCCTAGATACAACCACACATTATCTAACTAGTATTAGTATCACTGCTCTTTGCTTTCATTATAAATTGACAGTTTTTAATAAATTCCCAGTAACAAACAATCAAATATGAAGTTTGTGATACGGGTTGCTGTGAAGCAGGGGAGACTGGGGACAGTCGCAACAAGGGACAGTTGCAACAAGTCTTATTCCTCCAATCAGAAACAGAGCTAGAGTGATGACACTCATACTGCACATTCACAGTTAGACCCCTCCCCCCACCAAGAAGACAAATATTCAACATCTGCTGTTCCATTCATTGATCAAAACTTGTTTTGGAGGTATGAAAGTAAATTTTTTCATGAGCTGTATTTTTGTCATACTGTCCTGACCTTTTGTATGAATTAATAAAAACTTACTTAGTTTGAATTATTGTTTTGTTGACTTCTAAGTGAGATGGTTAGCATGTGTCAAGGTCAGTTTGTCTAGCTAGCACATGATGTTCTGTCATGGCTTATCTAAGCATCACTATCAAAACAGACCACACAACAGTATTTTTCAACATGAACAAGTCAATATTTTGGAACGAGCGTCAGATTGCAAATTGTTCCATTCTTCCTGTCTGACACTGAAATATGGAGAGATTGAATAGCATCTGTAACACCTGCACACTGAATCTATGTAGGCCTGTGTTCTACACATAAACAAACTAAACTCAACAACTGGTATTCGATCAATATTACTACATAAAATACAATAATATTATTGTATAAATAAATAATACTTTAATATTAAAATAAATAAGTTAATATTTTCAGAATTCTATGGTCATTGAGACAAAAAGCTTAAGTTAATTAGTGAAATTTAAGGTATTTTAAACATGTTGCAACTGTCCCTGAATTGTTGCAACTGTCACCTGGGTTGGGGTCAGTTGCAACATCTGGCTTCTTCCATTCAAATAAATACTGTGAACGATATGTCATATGTAATCATCTTTAAATAGTATGGGTAATTAGCAGACAGATGCAAGTTTTGCATCTGGCCCACATTGCTGCGGTCTCCCGGTCGTGCGAACAAGCTAACATTCTGTTAGCTAGTCTATCAGCTTGTGATCGCTTTCCCACAGCGGGCGGAACTTGTCATAAAATTAGCGATAACAAAGCCCGCCCATTTAAAGGGAAGATATGATTGGTCAATTTTACTGTCAATGGAAATTAGTCTTTCATTGAATTTCTATTAAGGGGCCGTCTGTAAAATTCATAGCCAACACCAATCACAGAGCTGCATTTTCCTCCCAACAACGGAGGCAGCAAAATTCTGATAGGGTGACAAAACTGTTTTTTTTTCATTTAACTCTTCACATTCCAACACAAACTGAATAGGCAGGATTGATGGGTTTATTTCAGAAACATTGTTTTTAGATTGACAAATTATGAATTGATAAAATAAAATAATAACAGATTACTTTTAAAATATATACTTTTTGAATATATTACCCTGACGGTTCCCCACTGGTTGAGCGCAAAGAAAGTAACGTTAGTTAACTTGTTGGAGAAGAGGTAGAGTAATGGAGTATTTAAGGTTACCTAAAAAGCTGAGAAAACTGGACCAGCAGCCATACACATTTTTTTCCAGACAGTAAGTAACTTGTTACCTAGCTAAATGTGTATGCAAATAAAATGAGTAGCCTCATAAAAGCATGAGTTGCTATTTTTCTGATAAAATGACATGTGGTCGCAATGCAGGCAGTCACTGTCTCTGAGAAATGTCACTATTCCTTTAGATGTGAATTCAAACGGTCAATGTAGTCCTCGAAATTATGTTTTAAATGTGCACATTTTTATATATAAATTGTAGGCAATGCACATAACAAAAAAAATATATGGGTATTTATTTGGACCCCCCCCCAATGTCTAAACCATGGTTACGCCCTTGCTCTCTTAAGGCCGCAATATGCTACTCCGACTCCGTTTACGGATGGGCCGGCGGACGGAAACGGACGGATAGACTTCGTTTAAGGTTCTCCATAGGCTGTGGGTGCCGAAAACAATTCACTGCGCTGTGGTGCTGCACTGCGATTCTAGCTAGGTTATCGAAAAGCCGGAGCAAATGTACTATTTAGCCGTTTCATCAATAAAATAAGCAAATTTTCAGCAACTACACTGCCCATTTCTTGTCGCATTCTTCGCATTTTAATGCAGATGCTGATTTACATGTACTGTACTGAAATATGAATTGTAAACTTACAGCAATGGCGGTCAAAGGATTCTGTTTGTCTTGTTGGTCATGGCAACCCCGCCCCTGATGCAAGCGGTTCTCAATACGGACCAATCACAGCCAAGAGATATCCGTAAAATGACGGACAGACGGATAGTCAGGAAAATCAGCAGGTGCAAGTAGAGCTCTCCGACGGGCTCGGAGAGGGCGTTTTACATTGGAGAGGGCGTTCCCGGTGTCCACGAAAACTGAGTTGTATAAATTGGCCCTGACAACTCGTTTCTCTCAAACAAACAAAACAACTATGACAACGTCAGGCTACCGGTGTTGGGCCAAAATCTCACTCCCCTCCAGAATTCTAGCGTATGCTATGTAGATTGGCGAACCAAGGCGATTTTTACAAGTAAAATGTTAAGCCTAGGTTCCCTCGTCTTAGGCTTTGAGGAATCTGTCAGTAGGCTATTTTATTCATTAATTGTTTCATTAACTGTTGAGCTGCACTTGAGAAACGATGTTGATGTTGTGCGACATTGTCCTATTATCGGAATGAGATAAAATTTGAATTATGTTGTAGTTGCGACTGCTGTTATGTCATTGTCTGGTAAAAGCGAGCATCCTTCTTTGTATTCATTTGTACAAATCACTTTTAGTAGAACTATTCACATCTGATTCTTGATTACGTTGAACTTGCTAGTAGGCTACTATAGTACTATATGACTATATGCCTATGCCTATATAGTACTATATGCCAATTGTAATAGAATTGTCTGGTAAATGAGTATAGCTACATTCTTTTACACATTTATATAAAAAGGCCTCTGCTCACAGCCAGAGGTCCCTCCTACCAGAATTCAACTTCTATTTCCGTCTCAGTAAACTACTTGCTACACAACTGTTTTGTGGTTACAATCGTATCCATTATATATATCCTGCTTCCCACAACCTAGTTAATATCTATCTCACTTGCAACATACAGTGCTTGATTCTAGTATGATAAGCCCAGCCTGGACCTTCCCTTTGTGACTGGCAAGTGGAAAACATTTAATAAATGATGACATTTTTATAGGTTCCATCAAATTTATTTTAAGCAAAAAACTATAATGATATATTTAACAAAAAGTAGAAAAAAAAGAAAGAAATTGTGATAATTTAAACAAGAGTTTGAGGCTTGATCATGAAAACAGGTCAGGGCTTTTAACGCAGGCAGCACAGACATATTCTTCTAAGTTGGATTTGAGCACAACACTGATGGAACCATCTGAGGCAGCTGTCACAGCCAACCTGAGATTTTGGATAAACATTGAGACAAATTTGTGGAATGATAATGAAGGATCAACTATTAGGAATGGCAAAAACTGGCTTAATTATAAATGTGTCTAGTAGTGAAAAAAGTATTGTATTCAATACCAGTTTACACGCTATTACCCAGTTAGTGTCACCATCCAGATTGTCCACATCCCCGCATAGCTTATGTGTCGGATCTTATAGTCCCAAGATATGAGGGGGAGGATTTTGGCAGGTATAAAAAAGTGTTGCCAAAATCCTACTCCCCTTCTAAGTAGTACTATGGTACTATATGCCTATATGTACTATATATGTACTATATGCCTATGTATATATGCTATATAGGCATGAGTAAGTTAAAAATAATTACTGAATCGCTCGATCATTAAATAGTTGATTCAAGTAGAGGTTGGTTTTTAGGATTGTTAAATTGCTGAGTTAGAGTGCGAGAACAAGATAACTCATACAAAGTAGCCTACTGCAATGCATACATGGTGAAAATAATGGGGCATCTAGCATTTAATATATTAGTTATTCAGTTAGTTAGTATTTGTATTAAACATAGATAAACACAGCTCTATTTGAACGTTTCAGGGATGTAGGAGGTGGAAGAAAAGAGATTTCCTATGTGCTTATGCTGATCACAATAGTCATTTCCTTATCAACTATTCATACAGCCAAATCCAGAATTACTGGCACCAGTAACTTTTAAACATTCTCTCCAATCCGAGGATAATTTTTTCAGTTTTATTATACTGTTTCTAAAATTGATTGTGAAATGCATTGCAATGCAAATTTGACATTTCACATAACTGATTATGTAGGCTAATGTCTGCAGATTGAAAAACATCTGATCGCTGTTCTCCTACAGGGCAAACTGTTAACTCCTTAATGGTTAATGGTTTGTCAGAGTTACAAAATTTAGCTAAGTTGTGGGTTTTATAAGAAGCCTATTATCAATCTGCAGAATGGAGAAAATGTTTTAAATAACACAACAATGTCAAATGTCTCTCTGAGGATAGGACGGTGTTGATATTGAATAGATAAAACAAATTGTACCTAATTTACAAGTCAAATAGGGTTTGTCAGGAATCAGAGAGCAATCCTCTTTACAGAATCATATAGGAAAGTATAAAAGTATATAAATATAGGCACATACGAAATCAATTTTCTTCCACCTCCTACATCCCTGAAATGTTCAAATAGAGCTGTGTTTATCTATGTTTAATACAACTAAATGCCCCATTATTTTCACTATGCATGCATCGCAGTAGGCTGTAGTACTGTGTATGAATTGTCTTTATCTCGCACTCTCACTCACCAATTTAACAATCCTAAAAACCAACTGCTACTTGAATCAACCATTTAATGATGCAACGATTCAGTATTTCTTTTTAATTTACCGAGTGAGTAGGATTTTGGCAACACTGTTTTTCATACCTGCCAAAATCCCCCCCCCCTCATTTCTTGGGACTATAAGATCGGACAAACCCCAACTATTTGGGGATGTGGACAATCTGCATAGCGACACTAAATGGGTAATAGCTTGTAAAACTGGTATTGAATACAATACTTTTTTATAAGACACATTTATAATGAATCATTGGTATTTTGTTGTATAAGAGGTAATGTTATTATAGGTGACAGTGACAGTTTTTGCCATTCCTTATGTTTGATCATTCATTATCATTCCACAAATTTGTCTTAATGTTTATCCAAAATCTCAGGTTGGCTGTGACAGCTGCCTCAGATGGTTCCATCAGTGCTCAAATCCAACTGAGAAGAATATGTCTGTGCTGCCTGCCGTAAACAGCCTTGACCTGTTTTCATAATCAAGCCTTCCAACTTCCAACTACAATATGTCCATACATTTCAGTATGTGGTGCATCCCTAGGAACAATCACTTTTGATCTGAAATATAGTATTTAAGAAATATAGCTTTCTGAAAAAAAGTGGTCTTGTGGCACAGCTTGCCCCCGGTGCAGGCTAAGTTGTGCCTTTAGAGAGAATACATTGGGATAAATTGTGCAATTGATTATTGAAGTAAAACTCTATATTTTCATCTCAGAAACTGTGATGCTATATAAAAGGTAGACAAATTCAATACAAAATTACTAATTTAAAGTTTATTTATAGTTATTTTACAATATCAAAGGCCAATTTTCTACAAGCCAATTGCGCCTCACAGACATCCCAACCTGCAGGCTTCTCCCCCTCCTCAACCAGAAATGTTTTCAAACTTTTCTATAACTGTTCAGACACAACAATCAAAAAACTTTGATCATAGAAATGTTACTTTGGAAGGCAAAAAACAGTTTTTTGAACTTGAATGTGTTCACCTCTCATGCAATGAAGCTCTCTTCTTTACAGGATGAGTAAAATGACTGACTCTTCAAAAATCTGTGGTCCCATGACCAATGTCTTCTATGGTTCCCTAGAAACAGGGGGTGGCACAACTTCCCCGCTGGCACAACTTACCCCACTCTCCCCTATACATTTGTAAAATAGTGTAGCTATCGGGGGGCTTTGGTCTTTTTTGGGGGTGCTGAAGCACCTGCTAGCCCTTCCCTGTCGCCGTCCATGATTACGATAATAGGACAGTGTAGCCCATCAACATCGTTTCACAAGTGCAGCTCAACATTACGTCTACACAGCAATAGACTAGAAAGGCAGTGCACGCGCTCACGCGTAGGGGGAGTAGAATTCTGGAGGGGAGTGAGATTTCGGCCCAGCACAGGCTCTGTTCGAGCTTCAAGGTTACATTGCGTTTAATCCCTTCCCCTCTCCTCCCTCCACCAATATATCATTTTTTGTACAAATATGGCAACCCACCAAGGCCCACAGGTTACAGCCTGCCTAACTGCTCGTTTTGTAGCAATTAGCATGTGTCTGCATGAGCTCCCTCTCCCGTGGGCTGTTGTAGCCAGCGAAAAGAGGGAGAGTCTGTTCTTTTAACTCAGCGGTGTATCTTCAGTTTGTGTCGGCGTACCGGTGCACTTGTTCTCCTCATTGTTCCTTTCCGTCAGACAACTTCGAAATGATGTAGCGCCAACGGTTTGAGGCGTTTTGCTTGCGGGCTTAATGCCACACACACAGACACACGCATGGACACATTATACACACACAAACACAATTCACAAGGAGGCTTGTTCCATATCTAAAGTCCCTATTTCAAGACCAATTGAATGAGCTAATGGCGGAATTTTCTTTTGTATCTTACTTCAGTTATGGATATGATAGAAAAGAAGCAAAATGGAACATTATGAATAGCCTACTGTGCTTCCATCCACCTCCAACACCACCCACCCCTTTTTAAAATATTGATAAGCTCCTTCATTTTAGATGATGTTTATTTGATGAATAAGCAATGCTAATGTGGTAAGAGATTTTACAGTGTACAAATCGTGGCCTCCACATTCCTGAAACCATAGCCTATAGAGCAACATCAGGGAGCCTGACATAAAAGCAATCACTTCACTCTGGATGACTACATCATAGTTGGATAGCATGTATTTTTTTTGTTAATAGTTAATTGTTAATTGTCTTTTTTCTCGGTCACCCCAAGTGGATTACTGTACATTGAAAGGAGTGCTTAATATACCTTTTTTCCAATCCCCCTCACCCCCCTCGTCTGGGTCAAGTTTTCTTCCCTAGGCCATTGAACTGCAACAGTGACATTTTAACAGCCTCACATGGCCTTCTTGAAACCTTTGCTGTTTGCTCCTAAATCACTGAACTCAACTGAGTCATTTGCGTTTTTGTAATGATTTGTATGGCACAAAGTCAAATCAGTTCAAATGTCTTGAACTGAATGGCATTAGTGTCACCAATAGCTTGAAAATATTGTTTGGAATGGGGTCGTGTGTCTCTCGTTTGTTTTATGATTCTTGTGTGTGTGCATATGTGTGTGTGTTAGTTTTTCTGACATCACCAAGTGTGTGCTAATAAAAAGCCGTTGTGCAGCCGTTGTGTGTGTGTGTGTGTTTATGGATGGATGGAGGTAGTTGTGCCAATGGCACCAGCAGCAGTCAGCTCTCATTTGCCTGATTGTGCTTTGCTGGGTACTTTGTGTTGCAGAGCGAGGAAAAGGCAGGCAGCGACAGGCCATACTAGGGGAACACCCTTCCTCCTACAATGACAACGGCTATGGTCAGTGTCTCTTTTCCTCTTTTTTATGTCTCCCCGCCCACTCCCATCCTATCCTACCCACCACCTCCTTTTTTTTTGTTGTAGATTTTTCTCTATCTTTCCACCTTGCCCTCTGTCTTTCTCTCATCGCTGTCCGCTTCAATCGGTCCCTCTGTCTATCTCACCGCATTTCTCTACCTCTTCCCTGTTCTCTCACTCTGTCTTAGTTTCTCTGACCGTTCTTCTCTGTCGCCTGCCCTTGTCACCATTTCTCTCAGACACACGCATCACCCCCCCCCCCCCCCCTGGGCCATGCATGCAGTTTTGCAGCTGGGCGGTGGCGTAACGCTGTAATTAAACTCCATCACACAGAGACACTTGCATCTGGAGGAAGAGGTTGGACAGAGGATAAAACAGAAGGAGAGAAAGAGAGGGGGAGGGTTAAAGTCTGGAGGGAGACAGTGGGGAATAAATAGAGTGGATTAGAAAGTAGCAAGGGGAGGAGAGGGCACAATGTAATGTTCACCGCCTGGTCTTGTTAAAATTTGCAAAACCTGCATGTGAACAGTTGTGCTTTAGCAAAAAAAAGAACTGAAAGAGAAAACAGCCCTGTGATTTGACAATGGCCTACAGATGTGGAAATGTGTTTCTCTTTTTCTGAGGGTTTATTTGAGTTGGTTGGCATTGTCATCTGCATCCTACCTGTGTTTGCCTCTCCCTCTCCTTCCATTTCTCTCTTCCACAATCTCTTGACTTGCCTTTCTGTGTCTCACTATTCAGTCTCCTCCACCTTTTCACGCCCGCCCTTTCATCACATCCCTGCTTTGTCAAATCTTCCCCCACTATTTTTTCTGCTGTCTACCTCAGACTTACAGTCTTTCCTCGCTGTCTTTCTGTCTCCCTGCCTTTCTCTCCCGGTCTCTCCATCTTTCTCTTTCTCCCTGTCTCTCTCTTTCTCTGTGTCCCTGTCTTTTTCTGTCTCAGTTTTTCTCTTTCTGTCTCTTGTCCCTCTCTCTCTCCCTGTGTCTTCTCTGTTTCCTTGACTCTTATCTTTCTCACGTGTTTCTCTCTCTCTATATATATGTATGTATAAGTCCCTAGCTCACGCTCTGCCTCGCTCTCCTCGTCTTGACCCAGGATCACACTGCCCCCTACTGCCCTTGCCAAGCAACAACAGGTACAAGAGGAGCTCCCACGACATGCCCGAAGTGGTGGCCTACCCGCTGCCCCAGACCTCGTCTTACATGAGCCACGCCTCCAGCTCTGTCGCCATGGTGAGCGGCCTGCATGCAGCCAAGATGAACTGCACGCGCATCTTCAACCTCTTCTGCTTGTATGGGAACATTGAAAAGGTCAGTGAGTTTGTGTTTTACGCTCATAAACACACACAACCACACAAATGCGGAATAAAGGTGGCAAGGAATTAATTAAATAACCTTTGAGACTATTACGTTGAATATCAAAATCTGTCTCAGTAAACTTTGTTTACAAACGCCCAATTGAAATCCAAATTTGATTGTGTTGTTTTTGGATGAACGGTTTTTGGAGCTGTTTGAACATATCAGAGAACAAAACTAGAGATGTGAAGTCTTTATTTATATCCTTATTTAAATAAGGATATGGTGGTTGCATTTGATTTTTTTTTAACTTAGCAGACACTTTTATCCAAAGCGACATACAAATAGTACAAGTAGTGCACAAATAGTGGGTCACACAAATAGTTATAAAGTTATTAAGCCCAGAGGGGGTCACAGCCACCTTGATACAATCGCTGGCCACTCTACTGCCCCCTCCCCCCTTTTCCAGAGTCACATATTGTCTGGAATTTTTTATTTTACTACTCAAAATGTTAACTGTACCGGTGTCAGTCTATGCACATCAGATCATTTGTACCGTTAATTGTAAAATAAGAAACCAAAGTATATTCGTATGCAATTCCTTAATTCTCAACAGCACAATAGAATTTTTGAAATTCAGTTATGGCTTTTGATTTTGGTGTGCCACCCCAAACATTTTCAGTGGCCCCCTCCTGCCTACCCCTATGAAAGATTTCTGGGTACGCTACTGTGAACGAGGCCCTAAGCACAGTAGAAGTGTTAACGATTTGACAGTTTTGATCTGATGCCTTGGTTTGGGGGGTTACGCTTCTCAACAGGTGAAGTTCATGAAGAGCGTGCCCGGCACGGCGCTGGTGGAGATGGGAGATGAGTATGCGGTGGACCGAGCCATCACACACCTCAACAGCATCAAGGTGTTTACCAAGAGGCTGAACGTCTGGTGAGTGGAGCCGTGCAACTTTACGTCTGTACGCAAACATACATACACATGCCTCCATAGACACACACACAAATGTACACACACGAAAAACATACACACAAATACGCACACTCCTCCTTACACCAATGTTCCCTCTTATTTTTTTCAGCACTGAGCAAATAGAAAATCTGTCTGAGCGCAAACCTCAGTACTCTGAGCAAAGTTTGCAGAGAACTCCGCTAGCTTCTTCGTAGCTAAATATATCAGAAAGCTTCACCAGCCTACCTGGACCATCGCTTGTGTCCGTTTGAACAATTTCATCAAGCCATTCGTGTTTAAATGTAAAATTGCCCCTTTTTTGGGGCACCTGTAACAAGGGCATAGGTTTGGTCTCCGCTTTGGTAGGGACACTTGTTTGTTCAGAAATTATTTTTTTATACATGAGGTAGGTAATGGGTTCAGGTTTTATAGAACTGTACTTGGCCTAGCAGTTACATCATCTGTACTGGACTTCTGAGCAATGAAATCATATGATGCATACATTTGGGCATCCCAATGTATAGCACCTTTTTACTATCTACAAGTATAACTGTGAATGATAACATTCATGGGTATCATTGTCAAAACATCATTTATAAAACAGCAATTTAATGCAATATTTACCAAAATGGACAATTCAACTTCTCACCTTAACCCCTGATGCTGATTCATCACCAACCTGCTCTACATCTGTATCTTCATGGTGCTGTTTTTCCTGCACAGTAATTCATCAATTTAATACAGACGCTTACCATGCTTAGTTGACTGCTGACATTGGTCGAAATTACAGGGATAGGCATATTACATTTTACATGTATTCATTTAGCAGACACTTTTATCCTAAGCGACTTCCAAGAGAGAGCTTTACAAAAGAGCATAGGTCACTGATCATAACAACGAGATAGTCCCAAACATTGCAAGTAGCCAAAACATGAAGCATACATTGTGAAAAAGCTAAACAAGTGCCAAAAGGGAAGACCCATAAGAGCATGCAGTTATACAAGTTACAAATTAAAACAACATGAACCACAAAAGTGCAGGACTGCACCTGTAGAAGAACAATCAACAGTAAAATATTTCACAGCGAGTACAAGACTTAACTTCGTTATATCTAACCTAAAAGAGCAACGAGTCACTTAAGTCATTGTGATCCTGGAGGAAACTAACTAACAAGTCCAGCCAAGCATTCTTAAGTGCCGTTGTACTCCCGGAACAAGTGCGTCTTGAGCCTTTTCTTGAAGGTGGGGAGACAGTCAGTGTCCCTGATGGAGGTGGGGAGCTGGTTCCACCATTGGGGGGCCAAGCAGGAGAAGAGCTTGTGTTGGGACCGGGCAGTCTTGAGCGGTGGGACCACCAGGCAGTTGTCTGAAGAAGACCGTAGGTGACGGGTGGGGGTGTAAGGCTGCAGGAGAGACTTGATGTAGACGGGTGCAGTCCCGTTCACTGCTCGGAAGGTCAGTACCAGGGTCTTGAATCTGATATGGGCGTTGATGGGTAGCCAGTGGAGAGAGATGAGGAGCGGGGTAACATGGAAGCGTCTGGGTAGATTGTAGACCAGGCGGGCCGCTGCGTTCTGAATCCTCTGAAAAGGGCGGGTTGCACGTGCTGGGAGACCGGCGAGCAGGGAGCTGCAGTAGTCCAACTTGGAGAGGACCAGTGCTTGGACTAGCAGCTGGGTGGAGTGCTCAGACAGGTATCTCCTGATCTTCCGTATGTTGTAGAGGGTAAATCTACAAGACCGGGAGACTGCGGCGATGTGGGCCGTGATGGAGAGCTCGTCATCCATGGTAACCCCGAGGTTCCTGGCAGAGGATGAGGGGGTCACCGTCGCAGATCCCAGGGTGATTGACAGATCGTGGGAGATGGAGGGTTTAGCCGGGATATTACTATCCAAGGGATCATATAGGCCTACTTATTACCAGTTAATATCACTTTTGAGTTGCTACCCTGCTGGTACCAGGCTAAACTAGCACGGTCCCATTATGTGGGAAGGTTAGCTTTATCCTTCTGGCTTCAACAAGACAAGCTGCTGCTAACACACTGGTCGAAAGATTGCAGACGCTAGGGATATATTTAATACAAGCAAAAGTTACATGCTCTACTACACTAACAACTTTCAAAACATGTTTCCATTGTAGAATGGGTGTCGGTGTAAGGCTAGCAGGTTTGCACTGTGTGTGTAGTTTTCCTACTAGCTAGTTAACTAACAACACCCTTCTTAATAACTACTTAGTCTCTGGGTGGTGAAAAAACTTCTGATATCTCTCTTCTTTTTGGGTGACATTTTCCTATCTATAAAGCACACAAGGGTCAAAAATATCTATGCTGAGACCAAACAAAATACTAATATGAGGCTTTATTATTTCCTGGCGTACTGCCAGCTCTCTGAAAAAAGTGTTTCTGACTCTGCCTGCCACTTCAGCCAATTAAATGACATAATCTTGTCTCGCAGGCTCGAGGGCCCATTGTTTAACTTGGAAATGTATTTTTCACTTTTCTAGGTGACGAATATAGTAAAGATAATAATACGAATGAGTTTTGCAAATATATTCTGCAAAATATTTATTTCGAAAATGAACAAAATATTTGTGGGGACAATTGACCCTATGCAAACCTACGCCCTTGGCCTGTAAAGGTAACGTTTCTGATTTTCGTTGCCAGTCAAAACTTGAGCAGTACGCCAGGGTCGTTGTTTTGTAAAAAACTTGCGTGTAGTCTAGAGAGTGACATTGATATGTATGAAGTGAGCTTTGCCGCATTTCGCCGATCAACTGAACATTTATTGGTTTTATAAAATTGTATAAAAAGTTAGTTTTTTTTTTTTATACAGATGGTCTGCGCGGTCGCGCGCAGGCGCGCATTTTAGAGGGAAGATTGCCCTACACAGAGAGGGAACAAGAACACAAAATCCCTCTAGCCCAGACTGGGCTTTTCAAAGGCTCGTCAAGTGCGCCGTCCTCTGGAAATAGAAAGCTCCATCCATCAGAATAATTCATTGGTTTCAGCCGCGCATTTGGTTGAGTCGGGGTACGTCCACAACTGAAAAAACCCTGCCTCAAGGATTTCAAACAGCATTTCATTATGGCTGTGATAGGCTTGCAAAGGCATACACATACACAGACTTACAGAAAATACATAAAAATACTTGTACACACATTCAATCCCACAATCCCACAGACATGTGAATGCACACACACGTATAACACATGCCCTCTCCCGACCTTTGTCCAAGAGTATTTTATACTCACATTTTCTTCAGGGCCCTGCTGTAATCCATGTCTTGTTTTGGTGTGAATGAAAAAGCCAGACGGACGTTTCTTAAATCTCCTGCCCCAAGGGGTGTTAGCTCAGTGTCTCAGTGTGAACACACACTCACTATTACACAGGGCATCTTTCTCCCTCTCTCTCTTTCACCTTCTCTGTCTCTCTTTCGCTCTCTTTCTATCTTCCACTTGCGAGACTATTTGTTTTATGATGCTACCTAAGTATACCTACACCCTTCCCTCTTTTTGTATCTCCTTTCTATCACTCTTAACCTGCTCATTCATCCATTCCCACCATCCTGTTATTTTCCCTTCCTTCCTTACGTCCTCCTTCCTGCCTTCCTTCTCTTCCTTTCCTTTCCTTACTTACTTACTTCCTTCCTTTGCTCTCCCTCCCCCTTCCTTCCTTAATCCCTCCCTCCTTCCTTCCATCCTTCTTTTGTCAGGAAACCAAGTGTGGACCCAAAAGCAGATCCCTCTGATGCTCAAAATATGTGTCTTTCATTCTTTTATTGGCTGTAGAAAATATACAAAAAGCAGAATGCAAAAGCATAACCGAGGAACTCTAATGTACACTGTGGCATGTGAGAAAAACTATGCACAGAACTAAGAAACCAAGTGCCACTGAAAAAGCACAGACAACAAACAAGGCCTAAGGAGAACAGATTAACAGAACCAAAACCAAGAAAACACAGCGAGGGCCTCTGGTGGCCAACAAGGGGTCACAACCCTAACATCCTTCCTTCCTTCTCTCCCTCCATCCCTCCCGCAGTGTGTCCAAGCAGCATGCTGTCATCCCCAGCCAGGTGTTTGAGCTGGAGGATGGCAGCAGTAGCTACAAGGACTTCGCCATGACGCGCAACAACCGCTTCAGCAGTGCCGGCCAGGCATCCAAGAACATCATCCAGCCCCCTGCTGCCGTGCTACACTTCTACAACGTCCCACCCTGCGTCACACAGGACCAGCTGCAGAGGGTGAGGCAGCTGTTTGAGTGTGTGAGTTTGGAACCACAGCTGTTGAGGTGTGGCACTGTGGCTGTGAGGAAAGTTGAGGGTTGACTAAAAATATATTTGGCATTATGGGGAATGTGTGTATGCGTGTTCTACAAACCCAATTCTGAAATCCACCTGCCCCTTTTGTTTGACATTTATAATAAATGTTGCCATCTTGTACCATTGTTATATATCTTCAATACTGATTAAACAATGTATGTATCCCCCTCCCCCAGTTATGTACAGAACACGATGTACCAGCATTCATCAAATTCAAAGTGTTTGACGCAAAACGTAAGAGCAAACTTTAATCTTATTTATGTCAAATGTTATTGAATCAATGTATTATTGTGCTTGTGCCTGTAATAATGTGTCATTGGTATATTTTGAGGTCCTGTTGTGAAAAAAATCCTTATGTTCAAGAAACGTGTGACAGATTTGGTCTTTCCTTGTAGCCAGCTCCAAAACCATCTCAGGATTATTAGAATTTGACAACAAGACGCATGCAGTGGAAGTTCTAACAGTCCTAAACCACCACCAGATCAGAATACCAAGTAAGTAGCATTGTCTGCACATTTTTTAAACACATTTTTTATTAATAATTTAACTTATTTTGCTGTGTCTGTCTTTTTTGTGTGTCTTTTAGTCTCTTAAGAGGTTATAAAAGCAGTACATTCTACAGAAATTCACACTTTAATAATGCCACTATGTTAGCTTTGCATAAAGTTATTTTTAAATCCTCTGCTGAAGAAAGAATTTTTGTGTGGTGTTGATAAGTAATGATATTAGGTGGATAGTTGAAATAAAGTGTAAAGTGTAGAGAATTCATGTCAGCAGACTAACCTAATAAGTTTGGATGGTGAACAAAAGCCATAACCATGAAAGAAACATTGGAATTCAACACAGCACTGCTTTAAAATAGCCCTACTGTAAAACTACAATTTCTCCAAAGATAAAGTGTTTCTTTAGCACAAAAAGACATTCTATGTCAGACTATTCTGACAAAAGACAGACTATTCTGTGTTTTCAGTGTATTTATTTGCTGACGGGTGGAAATTAGTTTTTTTCTTTTTTTTTGAGTTTGTTTTCTCAAATATTAATGCCTTCTATATTACGTTTGTACCAAGCTCCATGGTGGTAGACATGAGGTCAACTTAAAAGAAGAGGAAGTTGTGATTTTTAGGGGGGAAATATTTATTTTATGCCTATTCCTATTTGGGTATAGGCTAACTAGGCTGTGTGAAATAACAAATGTCTTCAAATACAGTATTAAAAAAGATAAGACTAGACTGAAATATTGACTCATAGCTTTTTTCTATTGCTATTTTTCCATTTCATTTGAGTGCATAGGTAGGTTATTCCTTGAGGGAAAAGGATTTTCGTTTGAGTTTCATGGAAATGTAATTTGTTCAAGCTGTGGTGTTTACACTGTATCTCACTGGTTTCATCATCTCTTTTGCTCCCTTTCCTTTTCATGTACCCTTGATCACCCTCAGATGGTTCAAATCCATACACCCTCAAGCTCTGCTTCTCCACTTCTTCACATCTTTGAGTCCACACATCCTAAACAGCCACCGCACTATCCTGCTGTTTGCCAGAAACACGTGAACAGGAGAATCAAAAAAGAGAGGGACACCATAGAAAGGGATAGGAAGCAAGTCAGGACAGAATTTCGTTGATCCAAGAAGAATAAGGCAAAAAAAAAAAAAAAGATGTAAGATCATTTTTTGGTTCCTACATCTGAACAATGTCAATGGATTATCGTTTTTTGTGTTTAGGTTTTTCCCACCTTGTTTACATGGACTACTCTGAGTAGTGGTTGAACTGATGGTTGTGTTCAAGAGGAGAAACTAAAAACAGAACAAAAAAAGCCCCATAAGGCGGCGCCGTTGGACATTACAGTGGATCTAATGTTGTTTTTGTTTTGTTGTGCTGACCTGACAAGAACCGAATAAAGACCTCCATCTTTTTTGTGCCCTACTCCACTGATAAAAGACAAAGTGACTTAGATACATTTCATTTTTCATTCCTAAGATGATGTCAATGGCCGGTGGTGCAACTTTCAGAGCATTCTCAAAGTTGAATCTTGTGATGAGCGACCAGTGTTTTTTCTGGATAGTTTTCCTCCAGTGGTGGTGGTGTGATATACTATCTACAAAGCAGCCTCCACATTTGCTCATTTTAGTTTGGTCAGCTAGATCCAAAACAGGTCAAATGTATTTTCAAGTGGTGGAAATATCACTTCAGGGAAAACACTGGTACATTATGAAGATGTGTGTGCCTAACTCTGCAATAGAAGAGATTACTCAGTGCTTGTTAAAGACAAACCTGTGTTTTAGATCACAGTATATTGTGCATATATATGTATAGCAACTTGACTTTTTAAGTTGCACTTAAACAGAATTCAAAAGCTCATTTGCAGTTGAAACACGAGCTGTGAACAAGCAGAACATTTAAGGCCTCACCGTAGACACAAATAGAGATTACAGATACGTAACAGTCTAGTGTTGCTTGAATGGTGCATCCATAATCTCTATATGTGTCTACTGTGAGCTGTGCTGCCTAACAGTCTGATCCACAGGCCTGTATGGAACTGTTAAGGACTGAATAGAACATAGAAGGTTTTCAACAGAGATTTGCTCTGTCAGCAGAAGTGTACCATGTCAACAGAAGTGTACTCTTATCAAACAAGAGTGTGCGTGCTAAGTCTCACACTGGGCTCCGTAACAAGCCATTTCTTACGAGGGTTGTGTGTTGTGTGTTCCCACCGTGTTCCTATGTTTGTACAAGGCACACGACCAAACCACGTCTGAAAGTCCACTGTGAGCATGTTCAGTCATTAAAACATTTGACAGTCAATAGACCATCTATTTAATCTATCTACAGTCTTCATTCTTTCTATGAAAGGTTTATGATGTTTTTTTTGCTGTTTAATTGAAGAAAATAACATATACAGCTATGTATTAGTATGTAATACACAGTTGTTGGAGATGGTTTATAGCACAACGAATAGACACATTTGTTGAAAAGCAGACATCTTCAGTGCTTTTTGTTGAAAACCATTCTCCATTTATGGCTTCAAGGATAGGGTATATAAATGTCAACCATGCGTATATCTGCTGCTCTCCACCACTTGGCACAACGTCACTTTGACGACCCAGGCCTCCAACTCAAGCCTCTCTGGTCTTGAGCGTCTGGTTGAGGAGTTTGTGGGGGTAAACACAGCTGTGTCATTGGAGGACGGAACTCCCTCAGCATGGCTCGGTTCAGTGAAGCACAGGGGGCCAAGCAACAGACCCACATCTTTTTGTCAGCCAGTTAGAATACGCCTGCTATTTAACTCTTTAGCTCTGTCAACCAACATGAGTCTTTGGCCCGTACTGTCTGGTAAGGTTAAGCTTGGTAACCTTATTTTGCAGGTTCTCATTCTGTCTCTTTCCAAGATCAGTCTAGCTTTCTCGCAATTATATTTTGTCTGTTGACGACCATGAATTGTTTAAATGGCACATGCTTTTGTCCATACATTGTGAACGATCTTTTCATCACTTAAGTGGGCCAGTCACTGGGACAACAGCCGGCATGAAAGGCATGTTGGTATGCTCTAAAATGTGGAGGATGGATCTAGCTTGACCTTGCTTTCTCACCTAAGAAGGTTACTCCAAAACATCTTGGGACAGGCATATCCTCCTTGGTTATCATAGAGTTATTATTATCTGATCAAACTAAGCATGCCAAGGGTATTCAAGGATATTGAAATGCCTGTCCTGAAAAAATACAGTAGTATCCAAATAGCACAATTTGCAATTACTTGCTTTTACAATTTTCCACACTTGGGTTAGGGTTAGACACTAAAAGGAAACCCCTACCCATGTGGCTGCTGTCAGACACAGAGTTTCCTGCTGATACTTGAGATCCAGAGTAGTTCTAGAGGTTCCTGGTTCCTTCCCAGGCCAAGTTCTGTGATGGACAACTTTACATTGTGTTATTTGTTGTTCCGATTGATTTGGAAGTTGATGTGAAACATTTGGTCAAATCTACCAAGCTACATTATTGTACAGTACTGCACAATTGAAATATACTCAAAAAATGCCATCAATGAATGACATTTGACAATCTTTTATTTGTCATTATTTTAATTCTCTGTATTCTTGTGACTTAACTCAACGAATCTTGATTCAGGTTTTTCTACATATTGAAGAAAAATATCCACAAAAACAACCCTATGTGTCTAGACAGACTTCTAGACAGACTTTTACCCTCCATTCCCATATTACCAGGGGGCTCAACTTTTTTCAATTGCTGTGACACCATGAACTTAGTTGACCCATATTTTTTTACCACTCATATCTATTCACCATCATCACAGATGCTTCACATAACAATTCTTAAAATTAGAAGTGGTGGCAAAAACCTATTAATTTATTTATAGTTTATAATGATTTACATTATGCCTTATCTCCCTGAAACTAACCCCTTCCAACAGAGATTCCAAAGTAAGCCTATGTTTAGCAACAGGGGTCACGGGAGGTAAAACTCCTACAGGTTGATCTACATGTGGGCCACGACCCAGACAATGTTTGTGTATGATCCAGTGACATGACTTGTCATTGGTGTTTACATTCCGTTGTTGCCGTTGAGATCCCTTCGCAGCGGAAGAGTGTCACGTCCCAAGCATAAGCCTTGCACCTTCTTTAAAGCACCCTGCATCTGAAAGAAGATTGGATTCACATGTGTTCATTTCTCTGATGTTTTAAAACGGCAACCCCATGTCACTTTGGATAATTGTATTTTGACTCATCATCTGCGGTATACTGCTGATAGTGTGTAGCATGGATGATGGCTGAGTATTTTAATTACAGTTTTGTTGTTTCAGGGTGGACCTCAAAGAAGATGAATGCAAAAGTGTTGGTTTGGTATTCTGCAGCAAAGCAGAGCTATTTAAAATTCTAAAAAGAAGGGTTAGGGTTATCAGCTTCACATGTTTGCAGCAATCATTTCAAATGTAAAAATGTTAATTGAAGAGGGGATGAATCTGAGTAGAATTTGTGTACTGTAGCTAGGAAAGAAAGAGAGAATGAGAGACAGAAAAGAGGGATTTTGGCTCTTAGTCACCCGTATCACAAAAACTCTCAGCTGTTGAACTCTGTGCCCTAGTTTTGTCAAAGTTGATTTTCTCCTGAGGGACAGCCTTGGGTAATCAAAGCAGAGACAGGAGGCTGACTACAGAGACCAGTGAAGAAGACACATTACTCTATTACTCTCTTACTTGTGGCTCCTAACTAACAACAGATAAAAACAATGCTTTTTCAAATTTTAAATAACTATTGAATCATAATTTTTAAATAATTGTCATAACAGATTTTAAGAGCTGTTGCTTCAGGTCTTTCTTTTAAAAGTGGAGTACATTCTCTCTAGCAACAATTCACTCTACATATTTATTTGTAAGAAGCACATCTCAGCAATTGGTTGTTTCCACTAAGCTCTTACATCCTTTTTCACATGTTGACTTGCATGTAATTAAACTTGTTTTTTGCCTACTGTACACGTTTAGCACTGACCTTTCTCTCTCCTCATCCCTCAAGCAATGTTCATGTAGCAAGGCCATTAAAATTGACCAAGGCCAAAATACACTCCTCTGACATACTTGACGTAGGTCCACCCTCGTTGTGTAATTAGGTCATCAACTCCAGGAGGTCAACATAGTATGCTTTTGGTTTCCTGGTATATGTTTTAATGGTGAAATTGTTTTTAGATTGATTTTATTTTTATCAAATAGCCCCTTTATATTCCAAGAAGGTTTCATAAGGTCTTATACATGGAACTTTCAAGATGAGTTTTTATGCAAACACAGAAAGTGGACCGTGGAAAACATTTTCCTGAAGGAAATGTGTTGAAACACTGAACCGCTGGTTCATCATACTACGGCATGTTCACTAGGATTATCTTGTTTAAGCACGGTGTTACTCATGGATAGGGCATTCAACTACACAACTGACATTATACAAAGCCCCCTTAAAAACAATGATTTTGACACAAGAGCAAGATACATTATTTATGAACAGGGCTGTCAAGTTTTATCAAAAGTTTGGCGTAAGACAACATACCTGTGAACGTTTGGGTACTAAATCTTAGAAAATGTACCTCCGAATGACTGCGCCTCCTCCATTAATTATAGCGGTACAAGTTATCCCATACTTCTCAGCGTGAGAAATAACTTCTCAGAAATACAAGGTGTTCCGTGAGAGATATGGAATGCTGTTTGATTCCAACTTAAATACATAAATAAGTAGATAAATAAATAAATAAATATGGCTATGAAATAAACCCTGAAATTAAAAAAAGATGGCAATAAATATAGAAATATAGCATCATATGATTTTGCTGAATCAATTTACCTACATCAATAAATAAATACATTTACTTATTTCAAAATTACGTTTTTGTATTGACAACATTTATTTAATTTATTTAAGACTTTGTTATCAATGTCTTTGTTCTGTAAAGCAGTTTATATGCCCAAGTACCTCTACAAAATCTTCAATGTGTGCCAAAATGATATCCCCTGACAAGCCATGCTGATCAACTGAATCTACTAAGACCAGCATGCCATCTCTAACACTACTCCATCATCCATCATCTCTCTAATATAGGTGTGCCTATCTGCCTTAGATCTTCTACAGCTGCTTTGGTCTGAAGATAACCACGCCCCTCAATCGCTTGCATGTAGGATTGGAAATAAATACAGCACAGAAATGTATGTGGTGTTCGGAAATATATGTGGTGTTAGGAAATAAAAGTCTCAAGAAATATAAAAGTGTGGCATTAGGAAATAAAAGTCCCATTAACTAAATAAATGTTGTCTTTACAAAAAGGAGTCATTGATTGCAAAACCGATTTTACCTGGTCATAGTTGAATAACGACAGTTCGGTGGGTAAAATGGACATACAGTGAACCTCAAAGTCCATTAACACCTCTTTCCTATGCAAATCTCAAAATAAAAAAATTGTAAATCTCAAAATGAAAAAATTGTAGCTGTAAAACAGTAGGTTTTGAAAAAGTCCCGCCTTTTTTGACTCTGGTCTGTATCTTTGTCACGCCCCCACAATTTACATCCAGACCAGCCCACTGGTGTTCTTGCCCAGTCTGAGTAGCGTAGAGCTACGATACTAGTTTAGCTGCGCGCTGCTCTGTGTAGGCTACTTCTAGGGAATTACAAAGAAGAATGTTTTGAAGTTTAATGAGGATATTGAAAATGGACCACGGTCGTAAATGCTGTGCAGTGTTTCCTCTATTTAGTGATTTGGGGGCCCCGGGCAAAGACAGGCATGGGGCCCCCTTAACTCCTATTCTCACTCGTTTCAATCCATATAATAATTATTAATATAATAATAATAACTAGAGATTGTACAGGCAGTGCTTGCTAGCGTCGGTTGTAGAAGGATCCGTTTATTAACTGTAATTTTTACAATTGATATTTCTGTATATTTTATATTAAAATGTGTATGCCTATACTATTTATAGAGATTGCATTTAAAAGCATACATTTGTTGCTGCTCATTTACAATTCAAAATACAAAAAGTGAAGTCTAAAGTGAAATGGTTGTCTTCTCATTTCCCCTGCAAGAGGGAATATTGATAAACTATAGCAGCCTCAGTTGAAAAGTTGGATCAAACAAAGATATTGGGCAATCCGGTGTAAAACAGTGCTAACCTCTATGACACCTTGAGTTTTTCCATTCTAGCGATATTTTCAAGCATTTAGCCTACTCATATTGCATTAATTCATTAAGAACTTTGAAACAAGCTATTGTACAACATTGTCACCGACAGTATTTCAGATGGAATCGTGATTCAAACAGTACCATCTGCTGTAGAGAGCTAAGCTGACCCATATTAGAGTGCGACACACAAGTATTGTACTTAAGACATACACAGGTGAAATAATTTCTCCGGAGGGCGTCATCAAGGTGCGCGTGAGGCTGAACAAACAAATCGCTCGACTATCCATGTATGTAATAAGAGGTGATACAACACCACTTTATGGGCGCGAATGGCTCAGAAGAATTTGCCTTAACTGGCATGAAATCGACGAGACATTGGACTGTATCCTGAATTTTTTTTACAAAAGTGTTCAGTGATGACTTAGGAACTTTCAATGGATATGAAGCAACATTAAATCTGAAACCAGGACATCAGCCAAAATTCTTCCAAGCACGTGTTGTGCCATATGCAATCAGACCTAAAGTGGAAGAAGAGTTAGACCGCCTGGTGAAACAACGGATCGTTTCTCCTGTTCGGTTCAAAGAATGGGCAACCCCCATTGTGCCAGTAGTCAAGAAGGGCGGCAACATGAGAATTTGCAGAGACTTCAAGATCACCGTACACCCCGCACTTTGTGCTGAACATTATCCGTTACCACGGATTGAAGATTTACTTGCTTCACTGGCTGGAGGTCAGCGATTTAGCAAGCTAGATCTCTCACAGGCTTACCTGCAAGTGCCAGTAGATGCGAACTCCCGCAAATACCTCACAATAACTACTCATAAGGGCATGTTTTCATATAACAGACTACCTTTTGGAATAACATCGGCACCATCCATATTCCAGAGGGTGATGGAGCAAGTACTTCAGGGGCTACCGTACGTGCATTGCTTCCTGGACGATATCCTGGTCACAGGTAAAGATGATGCTCATCACCTGGCAAACCTTGAGGCGGTTCTGAGTCGGCTGGAGAAGGCGGGCCTTCACGTGAAACCAGAGAAAATAGTTTTTCAAGACTTCACTAGAGTATCTGGGACATCTGATTGATGCAGCAGGGCTCCACAAGTCCCCAGACAAGCTGCGTGCTATCACTGAGGCTCCAGCTCCAGTTAATGTTAGCCAACTTCGATCTTTTTTGGGACGGATAAATTACTATGTAATATTCGTTCAGAACCTGGCTACAATCCTTCATCCATTAAATGCAATGCTGCATAAGGACGTCAAATGGAACTGGTCTCCAGAGTGCGAGAAATCTTTCCAGGAGGCCAAAGCACAATTGTTGTCTCTGAGTGTACTCACTTATTATGATCAAAGACTTCCAGTTTGTTTGGCGTGTGATGCCTCACCCTACGGGGTAGGTGCGGTGCTCTCCCAGGTGATGCCTGACGGTCAGGAGAGACCGGTGGCGTTTGCGTCTCGAACGCTGAATAAGGCGGAACAAAACTACGCACAGTTAGAACGTGTAGCACTACGTATCATTTTTGGGGTCAGGAAGTTTCATACTTACCCAGGGCTCCAGACTAACTTTTTGCCTTGGTTGCACTGGTGCCCCTAACTTTTTTATTTTGGTACACCAGCACAAAATTTAGGTGCACCCAAATTATTCCTTGCGTCGACACAATTTGAGGGCCCCCTTTTTATCCCGCTCCATATACCAAAATAAAACATTTCAAAATAGAAAGTGGTACTGTTTAAAAGTGCTTCCCTGAACTGAGACCTACCATTTAATGTCTCAAAGTCTTATAGCCCCCTTGTTGTCGCAGGCCCTGCAGATGGCCAACACCTGTAATTTGGCCTTCTTGCCCTTTCGCCTTGGCTAAACCAGCTTGCCACACTCTCCCTAGCATTCCAATCCTAGCTCCATGGGTTAGCTCCATGGCCCAGCTCCGTAAGGGGTGGGCAATTAGTTTTTACAAAGGGCCACATGAGAAACCTAAAATGCGTTGGAGGGCCGCATCAATGATAACTTGAACTTAATTCTGCTCACTATTCATTTTCTCCCATTGTAAAAAGCAGTAAAGTATATATTTTGATTAGCTGCTACTGGTTATCAGAATAATAAGGATATTCTGTAAATATTTATTTTTGTGTAGGTCAAATGGACTATAGAAGTTATAAACAGAAACAAACAAAAACAATCATTACATCAATGTTTACTTTTATTAGTAATTAGTTCATCTTCACAAACACTGAAAAGTTGTTTTGCAGTATGTTAAAGATATGCAATTGATCAACTTCATACAAAAAGCAAAACCTTTTTCAGTTTATTTTGTTCTGTGAAGGAAATCCAGTGGCCTTGAACAAGTGCATCGAAATCTGGCTGAATGTCTGAGATGGATATGCAAAGGACAGCTGACAGGTGATGATCAGGGTCTGCAGTTTAACTAGCAAACCATCAACGATCCGCGCCTACTGAATCAGTCGAGTTCTAATTATGTCTGTGTTCATTTTTTTCTTTAGTCCCTTAGTGCCGATTGAAATTGTAATCCTGTTCTCCACCAACTAAGTACACAGCTTTGACTTTGACCTCAGTAAACAGATACTTAGAAGTCCATGTTTTGTTAAAAACTCACTCTCAACCTTTCGTTTTTCATTTTTGAGGGCTACTGTAACCAACAGCTAGCTCTCCTGTCGGTGAGGTTGCGCAAGCGAACATTATGTAAATCGCCTGATCATGGTAGTTTTTCAGGATTTACTACCGCGCAACACATGTATTTATTTGTAATTTTTGATTTACCTTAGCCGGATTGTCCCAACAATGCCCAGGTCATAACTGATTTTCTGGCGCTCAGGTCGCAATTTCAGTCAATCACACAGCACGGAGCAGTGTTAGCCTACAGGAATATCTGGACCACAGCCAATCAGAGGCAAACACCCGCCCCCTCTCTGTCTCTGATTGGTTTAGACCACCATATGATCGAACCATGAGTGCGAGTTCGTCAATGGAGAACAAACGCTTTGTTCGTAGAGAGGCAGCGGATGCGAGTAGGTTAGGTGTACCGGTGCGACCTAGGAATTTTTTTAGTCGCACCCGTACAAGTTTTGGTCGCACTCTAGAGCCCTGTTACCTCTACGGACGCCACTTTACCTGGTTTACGGATCACCGTCCACTTACTACCAGTGCCGCTGCTAGCCATTTTGGTGCCCTAAGCATAATTCCTTTATGATGCCCCCCCCCCCCCACCCTCCGAAAAAAAAACGATTGTTTTTGCCAGTTTAACTTTTTATTACTATACATATACCTCAATACCAATAGCCTAACACAACAGCAGCATCACAATGTAACACCTATTGAGAGGTGGTGGTTCTCTGCTGTGTATCTGTCCATAAACAGCTGGTTGAGGGTGGTTGATCAGGGCTTGGCAGGGACGGACTGGGAGTAAAAACGGCCCCCCAGAACCGGGCCGTATACGCCACCACAGCTGCCCTGCCAATCAGTGTTGCCAGGTCTTCAGTTTTCCCGCGGAATTGGGCTACTTTTGAAGTGTTGACGCGAGTTGATTTTTTTGTCCGCTGGTTCGGGTAGACATGTTTTGCATGCAAATTACATTAATATCTTTAACTAGAAATTTATGTTTTCTATGAAATAATTTATTTATGCCCAAATCCTACCAAACTGACTCCAGATCAGCACATACACACATGCAAACACGCACTGTGCGTGTGCAGACGTGCCTAATGCACTGAGAAAATCTTCTAAAAACTGGTTTTAATGCTGGCATACTAAACATTTGGTGTTACTTTGTAGATATTACAATAGATTTGGCAATGAAAGCAATGCTGTTGGACTTTAAAAGCAGTGTATATGGTTTGGCAGGGGCATATTTTGAATTCTGATATTGGGCTGATTTTGATTGGCCATTGGGCTGGTTTTGTCACACAGACCTGGCAACCCTGCTGCCAATGCATCCACATTCTGTGTTTGATGATGCTAGTTACGGAGTTCCCGACTTAATGCGAGCGCGCAACACGCGCAAGCGTTGGCCTTTATTTCAGCGCAAAATAGTTTTTTGAGCTTCATGTAAAATAAACAGCAGTTTTTCAATTGGTAAAACCTTGTCTAGTAAAGTTGATGTATTTTTGTCTCTTAATTTTTCAGCCCCACCCTTACATTTCTTAGCCTAGTTTTCCAAAACATTTACAACTGAAAGCAGCCAAGGAGCTCTCCACCTTTATTACTCATTTTAAAACTATTTGATACATTTAATATAAAAGCATCATAGAATGTAAAGTAAAGTAACAGCTAGCTGGCGTCAGTTACTTGTAAAATGCATAGATAATGTTTAACAGTAAAATCTCAATTTAGCTTGCACCTAACATATTTGAGTGTGCTAACATTAGCAATAACGTCAGCTACTGTAGTTCGAGGTGTATGCGTAGGCTAACCATTAAATTAGCAGCACATTTCCCACATTTAACAATGAATAAACATGGACTGAAAGTGAAAGTGAAACTGAAAGTGATGCATGGGCATCATCTCGCAGTTTCTTTCTCTTTCTTTTTTCTGCCCCTGACTCCTCGTCTTTTTGAGGCAATTTTTGAATAGTTGACCTAGCCTACTGTCAAAGTTCGTCAGGCCACTGAGATGGGAAAGATTTGATTTGATTTGATTTATTTTTTTGGGGGGGGGGCACCATCGTAACTTTTTTTGAGCAATTAAATATATCTCTTGTTCTGCCTATTTTGTGATATACATGCCTAAAAGGTGCCTAATATTTCTATACTGAAATAATATTGGCATTATATTTATTATAACTATGATGATTGTTCAGTTGGCAATTTTTTGGTGCCCCCCCAAGACTCGGTGCCCTACGCACAGCACGTAGTGCGTGTTATGGGAGCGGTGGCACTGCTTACTACCATCCTCAGCCCTTGTAAGGCCACACCATCCATGACTGCTGCGAGACTCCAGAGGTAGGCTCTTTTCCTTGCTGCCAGGGCCGGATTAAGGCAATGGGCTTTAGGGGCTGCAGCCCTGGGCCTTGCGACAAGGGTGGCCTCAGGTTGCCAGATGGGGGGCCAAAATCCGCGATAGGACTGAGCTTGAATAGCTTCGCCGACTTTTTAGAGTACTAAATGGCTGTCAATCAAAAGGAGATGCAGTCTTTCGACAGACCCTCCAATCGTCAAGCAGAAGCCCAGCGTCCAGGCTAGCCCACTCCTCCCTTCACCCCCAGAGACGCTTAGTGTCCGTGGGCGGGACATAATCGCAGCATTTATCCAATGACCGTATAGTTTCAAAGCACTGAAAAAAATTGTTCAAAGGAGCCCATTGAAGCTGGCCTTCAACAGGGAAATGCACTGTGACGCTACTGGACTGTATGAGAAGGAAATTAGTCAGTCAACCTGCTACGTAGCTGATTCTGAACGAACTCGTCTTCGAGATGAACGTGTTATTAAAGCATTTAAAATGTTAACAAGGTAAATATTCGACAAGGGCACTATTCAACTTCACTATTTCAACCAGCGTAGCGCGTTAAATGCAAGTGTAGGGTTCGGGTTTGGCGGGAAAAAAAATCCCAAAATTAGGCCGAAACAAAATCCTGGATTCGGTACATCCCTAGTCTATAGAGCATGACATACTGCGCCAACTGGACTTTGAAGAGCTCATTGATGAGTTTGCATTGAGATTGAGCAAAAACGGGCCTTTTAATATCACTGATGTGATGATGGTGACGAGTCACATGTTTAAACTGATCATAGTGACTGTGGACTTTTAAGCACTGATGTGTGTGTGTGGTCTGTTCACTCCAAATGCAGAGTTTGCTGTTGGTAAACCTGTGATGGTTTGGGATTATCGACACGGAGAGAAGTGGAAAAACTGGTACTGTTTCTGCTCAGACAGGGCCAGTGTCCAACACGGTGGAAGTGGGAAATTCGCAAATCTGGAAAAGACATGCTGATCAGATGTTAGACGGTCATCCGGAAATTGCCAAGGCCACAAACTTACCTCAATCAGTGGATATTCCATCACAAACACCGGACAATGCTGGACAGGACTTGTCTTCGCCAGTCAGTGACACAAACTTGTGTGCTTCAGACCAAAGTGACACAAAGCTCTCGGAAACATCCACAACTCCTTCTGTTATGAGGTTTCCTGTTAGGGTTCGCAAACGACTTAACAGACTCAACTTATAAAGTGTTCCTGAGTGGGGACATTACGATTAGGGTTCCAAAGAAAATAACAATAAATAATAATATGTATAGGAATATCTTTGATCTGTGTTGTATATCTCCTAACTGAGTTTGCATTCATTTGAAGTGACACCAACAAACAGGGTTCAGTTACATTATTAAGTGTTAACATTATAGTCATATGTTATGTTGAATACCCATGTTTTGATAACCTTGTAAAACATGTTGGTATTTGATTAAAAGGGGAGAAGTTGTGATGTATTTAGGTTTATTCAGAATGCATGTTGCCACTAAAGGACGCTCCAGGCGGATTGGGTTGTACAAAAAGACACAGAAACCCAGTTGGTTCTACTCAATGTTTCAAATATAGTCTAATGATAGAAATTGTAATATAAGGCATATTGATGCAGTAATAAGTATATAGTGTTGTAGCATATTGATGCAAACATAAGTCATACTCATAATTCTAGTCAGAATATGAGTCTGAAACCGCTCCGTTGGCTGTGAGTATGGGGCGTGTTTCAACCGAACTCGTAAAAAAAATGCCTTTTCTCTCAATTGGATATACCTACAATCAATCAGAGCAACGTAGTATGTTGTTTGTTGAAAACGAATTCAACCCAAGCGCTCTTTGGTGACATGGTTGATTACGTTACTGTTGATCATCTGTCCTTTATCGTATAAAGCCCACCCTGAAAATTTGATTGGTCCGAACACCTCCTGTTCGGACATACTTTTTCCCCAACCGAGCGATCCCAGACCCAACTTTTTTTTTAGAGCAGGGCTAAGTTGGGCTGGCAGCCAGGATACATTAGAAGGGAAGCTTCTGAAAAAATAGCCATAAAACGAATAGCAGTCTAGACGATTGCTAACGCATAGGGGTATGGACAAGCAGCATCTGGACCTGGAGCCATAATAGGCGCTGGTCACAGAACTGCCAGCCCAACCAGGGAACAAGCAGGCAAAGGTGTTGGATGGGGGAAGGGGTGTGATAGCATATCTGTGGTAGATGAAAGTTAAGGCCAAAAAATGCTTCTGCATCTTCGTTTACGGATGGGCGGGCGCACGGATACGGACGGATAGACTGCGACAAATTAGCCGTTTCATCAATAAAATATGCAAATTTTCAGCAACTACACTGCCCATTTCTCGTCACATTTTAATTCAGATACTGATTCACATGTACCGTTTAGCTGAAATATGAATTGTAAAAACTTTACAAGCAATGGCGTTCAAAGGATTCTGTTCGTCCTGCTATCACGGCCCCTGACGCAGGTGGTACTTAATACTGACCAATCACAGCCAAGGGGGGCTGCATAGCTCTCCGTAGCTACAACGGATAGTTAGAAAATTCAGGAGGCGCACGTCAAGCTCTGCGAGGCTCTCCGAGGGCTGACGGAGAGCTCGTAGAGGGCTTTCCACGGAGACAAGGGCGTTCCCATGTGTCCGTATTTCGAAAAACGCAGAAGCACATATTGGCCTTTAGTGTATGAGTGTGCCTGGGTTGGTGCCTTCGCCTAGGCCACAATCAGTTAGATTCTCAGTTCGCAGATAGTATTGCCAAGGAGACATCCTTGGTCATGACCCAAGACAGAGACGCAATCCACAGGTGTCTGTGGGAGGGGGAAGGGAAGAGACTACAGAGAGTCTCACTGCAGCACTCTCCAGGGGAGTTGTTGTTCCAGCAACGGCCTTGGCCAAGGCCTGAGCTGGTTACGGGGCCGAAAGCAGGTAAGATTGGGGTAGTTGTTTGGTCGAGTAGGCGCCTTCAATTTCACGTCTCATCATCATTATGGCCTCCACGTTGGTTCACTTTCCTTTGCAGAGCCGCTAGCTTCTCCATGATGTTATCCAAATTGCGTTGTAACGAGTTGTAAAGTCACAGTCTGAGTGCCACCAGCTCTGCCCACCGCATCAATCATGTCTGGCCCCTTACGGGGCTTTTGACAGCTGCAGCCGTTTTTGTTTTTTTCCCCGATATACCAGGCCAGCGCCCAATCCAATCAGCAGAAAGCCTGTAATCATGGTTCCGAATAGAAAGATGTCTTCCATGTCCTCCACGGAAAGCGCCGCTAGGCATACGACACACCATCCCACGCGTCCATCAAATACCCAGCTGCAAACGTCCCGTCAGGACAGTTAGGTTCCCCCGAACCCAAGCTTCTCTTCGAGAATATGGTGTCAATTGCGTTGAGAGACCAGCTAATCAATTCCATGCTTCTTGCTTCGGAGAGTGATGCGGAGAGAGTCTCTCGAGTATATACAAGACAAGACAATACGATGGAAGCCAAGCAGGGAAGGTCAGGGGAGGGAGAGAAAAAATGCCACCGCCTTCGTCAAGAGCCAAAGAGAAGAGGCAGGTGCTAGATACAGGATACGTTAGCATTGCTAATAACTGTTACCGACAAAATCATCCTACAGCTTGCGGTTGTGATGAACATAACGTAAGGTTGGAACGCACCTCTTCTCAGCAACAGCTTCGTAGCAAATCCTGCTTTACATTGTCCCGGGTTTTCAAAACCGTCCTAGGTGAAATGGTTCGAGCAAATGTGTAATTGAGGGTCAAACTGCACAGGGATCTTCTACGCTAGAGCTACGGTATAGACAAACATCTGCCATGCCCATCTAGTCAATGTTAGCTAGACTGTAGCTCATCTGCTTTTTATTAACGCTGATTTGCAAGAAATGGAAGAACAGCTAGATGGCAAAAACAGACTGTAGGCATGTAAACTAGGTTAGCTTGCTAACGCAAGAGCATAGAATGTGTGATGATTTGGTTTATTGCCAATGGGGCTAACGTGTTATTTCATGTTCCTGACTTTTTTCTATGGCTCTGAGCATACCATTAAAAGGAGAAAAGCTAGTGTTTTTTCCTGGGAACATTTCAGAGGATCTATAAGGGGGCATAGAACAGCACCCGGGCCATTTTCAGCCCAACCAATGTTACATATCCTATTCGGATACCTTAAAGGTGACATGACATGCTGTTTTTGGATGCTTTTATATAGGCCTTAGTGGTCCCCTAATACTGTATCTGAAGTCTCTTTCCCGAAATTCAGCCATGGTGCAGAATTATAGCCACTACAAGTAGTCCCACAATCAGCTTTCCTCAGAACGCGCGTTTCTGTAGCTTTAAATGCTAATGAGGAGGAGAGGGGCGGCAACATGCTAATGTTTACAACGGATGTATCGCAATGGCTCGTAGCCCCCGTTGCTGTAAGATGCCTCGAATTTAGCCATTCTCATCTGATCACCGTGGTCATTTCAATGTGGAGAAAGGCGGATATCGCGCACGCCATAACACCAACAGCAGAACGGTTATCTAAATAACAAAGAAGTGTACAACACTGGCGTTACAGCGTTTGTATTCACACACACACTTGATGCCATTTGCATTTATCTTTACGTTAGCAACAGTAACTCAGCTGTTGGCTGCAGAGCTAATGTTACAGCCACATTCTAAGGGTAGCAAGCTAGGTAACCATATACAGTAAAGCAACAAAATGATATAGCTTTAGTCAACTTACTTGTCCAAGGTTTGTAGCTTGACCAAGGAGATTTAGTAATGATCCAGAATTTAATTTCAGCAAGGCCAGCTTTGTGTTGGCTCAAGTTGAGGAAACAGTAGTGGCTGACATGTTTGGCGCAGACATGCAAAACTTTGGGAAGTTGTGTTGCCGCTTTTCCAGCGAAAATGAAATTGAGATATTGGTTGTGCAGAGGCTCGGATGAAGGAATTAAATAAAGACTTGTGCTTGCATTTGTACATCCAAGCACTGAGCAACTCTTGTGCTTCGTTTGTTTGCTCGCTATAATGTCTCTCCAGGAAAAAACGATATCGCACTTGCCATTGCACGGTGGTAGCTCAGTTTCTCATCGGCGGGCCAGATGATCTGGGCGGGCAAAGCAGAGGGAGGGGAGGTATACGGTGTTCATTTTAGGACATCCTCAGACTCAAACGAAAAGGTGTCAAGTCTCAGACCAAACAGCTTCAGTCTCAGAAAAACTTGTAATTCTCAGACAAAACGCTCTCAAACCAAACGCCATCGTTCTCAGACAAAACGCCCTCAAACTAAACGTTGTCAGATTTGTTGTTATCAAAGTTAGCTAGATGGGGGAGCTGCTGACTAGCTTTCTGAATTAGCTTAAGTAGCAGCTTTTAAAGTGAATACCATGGTGTTGTTTCTGTTAACTGGTACAGCAAGAAAAATTACTTTTGATTAGTGCTGTCAAACGATTAAAATATTTAATCGCGATTAATCGCATTAATGTCATAGTTAACTCGCGATTAATCACAATTAATCGCACATTTTTATCTATTCTAAATGTCCCTGATTTCTTTTTGTCCCAATCTTTTTTCAAATTTTAATGCTCTTATCAACATAGAAAAGTGGTTCGGATTGCTTTGTGCAAATATTTTTTTTATTGAAAACAACATTGCAATCGCCTGGCTTTGACGAGGGGGCAGAGAATTCGCATCAGCTGTGTGCTTGGCCATCAAGTGGTATTTCAGACTGGACGTGCTGCAATGATAGCTCAGTTTACAACGACAAAACACACAGATCACTGGTCTTGTCAATAGAACCATTTGGCAACTTTTTAAAAGCAAACTTTCCATTCAGAATCTTATTGGCATCCATTTCGGCATCTCGCGCTCGTCATACACTCAAAACGTAACGTTAGCCTACTACCAGAGAATGTCTAATATCCGTAAACGGGCTCTGCTACTACTCTTTAGCCAGCTCGCAAGCCAAACGAGTGTTTGGCGTGCCTGTTGTTTTGTTTCCGGTCTAGCTAGATCCGGTGTGGTGTTGTAGTTTTTCTAACGTCGGTAGTTGTTGCAACATCATGTGAAAAAAACTACAAAGTTTGCTAGGCCAAAAAGAGCGTTAATCGCGCGATAAAATAATTGACGCCGTTAATTTGGGTTTGCGTTAACGCCGTTAATAACGCGTTAAACTGACAGCACTACTTTTGATATAGCTATTAGAAAACAGTTGTTTTCTGCAAGCTAGTTCACTCGTGTAACTTAAACCCATGCGTAGTCCTTCGGTTGCCATGGATACTTCCACTCCACCATCCTTAGACTCAGACAAAACAACGTCAAAACCAAACGGCATCAGAAAACCCTTGTGCGCCGCGTGTTGATGACGTTTATGATTCTTTACCAAAGTTTGTTTGCAGTATCCATGGCAACCGGAGGACTACATCAGAGCCATAGAAAAAGAGAGTTGCGACACTTCCATAGACTCCCATTGTTATTGAGGAATGCGGAAGTAAAGCGTGTCTCACGCGACCCAGAGCCATAGAAAATGGCTCTGACGCGACCTATAGTTCCAAACATTGTATTTTCCACCGTTGAACCCCATTAATTTTCAGTGTCTCCGAAGCAAGTTTGCTGGTAAATTGATGAAAATCCTGCATTTTTTTATATTTCAACCACCACATATCCATTGTTATTAGTAGTATTTCATATAACCAGCTTTAGATCAAATTTATCGTAAGATTATAGCGTGTTAGATTCTAAATGCAGTTAGAGCTAAACTGTAATTCTAGTAGCTAGCTAGCTATCTAACGTAGAGCTAAGGAACACTTTTACTGAAGCTATAGCTAGAGAGCACGTGTATCATAACCAGAAGTCCGTTGGTTTGGTTATAGTCTGTGAAATTAGTTCTAGTTATTGGTGTTCATTGGCATACAAAGTTAGTCTTCTCATATTAGCCTAGTTAGTAGAGCTAGCAACAATGAATGGCAGATTAAAGGATCCGAAGCAAGTTAGCTGGTAAATTGATGAAAATCCTGCATTTTTTATAGATTTCAACCAACACATATCAATTGTTATTAGTAGTATTTCATATAGCCAGCTTTGGATACAATTTATCGTAAGATTATGACTTGTTAGATTCTAATTGCAGTTAGAGCTAGACTAGGGCTAGTATCTAATGTAGAGCTAAGCAACACTTTTTCTAGGATCAAATGAAGTTCAGGAGCTCAATCATTGGACATTTTATACTGCATTTCAACCACTATAATAATTGTGTGTGTGCCTAGGCTGAGGTTTGTGAACAGCAGACATTTAGATCACTGGATCACTACAAACAAACGGAGTGGAAGAACACTGGACATTTTGTACAGTGAACAATAAAATGTTTTATTGAATTGCAGTTGGTTGCCTTGTATATTCTGTTATAATTTTATCTATTGAACAGTTGCTGGTGATCATGGTTTGATTCAACTTGCATCAAGTACTACAGATATGTGTTGTTAATGTGGTAAATTGTAAGCGGAATGATGAATTTAAAAAATACCAGTTACTTCAACAGTCGAATGTTAAACGTTAAGTGGAGCAATTTAGTCCTCATTAGGCTACTGTTTGGTATGTACAGTTCGTAAAGTATGGTAGCTAGCATAGCCATTTCTAGCTCTGCTTCACAATATTGCGTTATGTATTATAAATTAATGTTATACATACATGTTAATAAAGTAGCAGACATACATGATACAACACACCAGTAACCAATTGACATTGTGTTAATATACCGAAAATATCCGTGAAATGAGATGGTGCTGCTGTCTGTCCCGCCGAAAACCATTCAAACAGGTTGACAGCAGTGGGGTTTTTTTTTATTACAGCGAGCTACCGGAATCACGTGACAAAAAAGCTCTAGCTTTTTTCCTGCGTTTCACTGGCAGTGAGTTTTCACAATGTTGTAGTTCACTCTATTTTACACCAAAAACGTCAGAGAGGACTGCGTTATGTAGATACGAGTCAGTTGAAGATAGCCAGAATATCGGATTTCTTCATGCGAGCCTGTTTCATTCGTAATTTGCCTGAGAAAGCGACTTCCGTCGGCCAGCTCCATTGAAAACCATTCAAAAAAGTTGACAACAGTGGGGCTTTTTGGAACTACAGCGAGCTACATGAACCACGTGATCACGTGTCGGCGAGATCAAAGCGTGTCGCAACTCTCTTTTTCTATGGCTTTGGACTACCTATGGGTTTACGTTACACGAGTGAACTAGCTATAGCTTAGGCTACATCATATTCGACGTCGAACTACGAAAAATAAACCGTTGTTGGCAGAGTTTGCATTCAACGTTTTTCGAGTCACCCGGTACTTTGTAAATGTACTTTAATGAAATGCTGCCAAACCACAGATTTATTTGCCATTTTGACCAATAACACCAACAAAGTAGGCTATGGCAGAATTTGTAGTTCGGCAGCCAATTTGGCTCGTGCCGTGTGCAAAATACCAAACCAAAACAAAGCGCAGATTAACGAAAGGGAAAACAGTAACACCTTTTCTTTTAAATTATATATTTTTAGAGTTGCTTTATTTGTCTTAAATAATACATCGACAATTTCTGTAAAACATTTCGTTAATTCAGCAATGATGACACGAGCGTGAATCAGATCTCACACTGCCATACCGCAGCTCGACTAAAAAAAAATCTTAGTCGACCAAGAGCATATCGACCAGAAAATTGACTAGCCGACTGAGTGGGGACAGCCCTGACCATCACAACAACCTTCTTCCGAGGTGCTGCCGGTATTGTCAAATGACTGTGGGGATTCAAAATTGAGTCTTTGCTTAGGTATTTATCTATTTTTATGACCTTTGGTGTGCTGGAGAAGTTCATAAGGTGAGTGATAGAACAATGAGACCCACTTCACCGGTAAGCAGATCGATACCAACTGTACTGAAGTGATGAGGCCAATGCCATGTGGCACATTACCCTGCTAAGTTGTTTTTTGGTGGTGATTCTATTGATTTTCCTTAACTAATGAATGACCTAAAGGCAGGGTGAGTCTGGTCTGAGCTCATTAAGCAATATTTCCAACCTCGATGGGGAACTGTTTAGCAAAATCCCAGAGTGTAGCTAACACAAGAAAGTAGAGTCACGTAATTTCACCTCAATTGTTATACTCAAACAACAATTTTCACCAAAAATACCACCAAAAGCCCATAAATATATATTCTCATAAGTGATACTGCACTCCTCCCCCTTGGACAATTTTAACTTCTACCTCTATTCATGGCTTGTTCTCTCAAGCTTACAATTTTTGTTTTTGATGTATGGCCAATTTTCAGTGCTGCCCCTTTCAAAGGATCCCTCAGGTGTAGTTGTGCTGTCCTGTATGTATACTTTCAATTCAACAATGCTGTCTAAATGCCTCACTAATGGAGCCTCGCTTGTGTGATTGTTTTGTGTGTGTGTGTGTGTGTGTGTGAAAGAGTCTATTTGGTGGGCATGTCTTTGCGTGTTTCCGCTTGGGGCCTTTTGACATTTCTCACTTTGATTGAATCTCACACTTGCCCATGTCTTGTATTGCACACATGGTGCAGGCCATCCCGAACCCCCAGGCCAGGACAGGAAAACACGAGAGCTGAGTCAGCACCAGGTCAAATGGCATCCATTATGTATTCTCCGCACAGAAAGGGCTGTGAAAACACCCTGATTCTCTCTAAGCAGGGTCTTATGTGTTTTTTCCCAGCCAGGGAACTGACATCTGCAAAGGTCAACCAGAGGGCGCTAAAGGTATCTTAAACATGTTATGTAAAATATATAATGGCCATGTGCTCCAGGGATAGAATAATGTGTTTATTGATTAGACTTAACACTGATTATTTATTGGTGGGATGCTGGATGTGGGATCATTTCACTGGACAAACTCTGGTGAGCTGTGGTGTCATCATGCACCTCTCATGTTAGATTCAGCAAGGTATCTAGATAGGTTCTAGGTTTTCACAATCCACTTTTCAATACAAAGGTGGTCAAATGAGACGTGAAGCTTTCCCTTTATAGGTACCGTCAGTTCAATTTCAGTGGCTTTATCAATTGCCATCTCACAGAGATTAGTGTATATTTGAAAAACGAATGCATGGTGTTACTTTTTAATAAAACACTTTTTGCATCACATGCGCGCTCCATTAGCCCATTACAGAAGGCAAATACCACTTTGTGAGAATACATTTTTGTTGTTGAAAGGCAAATTATTTTTTTTAATTCCCAGCTGAAATTAAAATACAACAGATAAAGAATTTGTATGGTAGGTTTAAATGTCAAACTTACTGTGTCAGTTCGCTGTTCTCTGGATATTCCAAATGACAGTGACCCCTCTGTTCTCTGGTCAATATTAAATGTTCCCTTCATGGTTCATAAATTGCTGTGACAAATGAAATATTGCTTGACGTCACATGGGTTCCCACATCTATGCTTCACAAATTAAGAATTGAGAGTATGTATTAATGTTTAAGTTATCTGTTGGTGTACAGGACTTTGTAAGTAACTGAGGGAATCAAATCCTTAACACCAGGCCAAGCAATATTTAGGATTGCATTAGGACCCTAACCCTATCAAACTATAGACAAACTATAGGTATTTCCAAATAAATACACCTTAATCTTAAATACGTGTTTTTAATAATGTACAAGGCTTCTAATTTAAAATCATATTATAGCATAGTTTAAAAAACATTCAGTGTAAACAATGAAATTCCAATTGGGCACAGTTTCTGGTAAAAGTTTAACGTATCGTAAAATGATAAGCTAGACTTTTATGAGCAACAATTGTTGCTCATAAAACACATTAATGTGTTTGGCCTGATTTGAAGAAACATAATCTTAAAAATATGCTTTAGGCCTATTGTTTCAGTTGGAATGTTTCAGTAATCGCTGAATCCGTGAGACAAATTTAGGACCCGGCGGAAACCCACGGTCGTTTGAACTTGATAAAGAGGCAAGTCGGGAATCTGGTTTTTTTACGTCAGCTAAATTTAATTATTTTGAACGGGTCAAGAAGATGGCGGAGGAGAGCAGGTTGAAGCATCGGAATCACTCTCAGCAAATTGGCAAAAACAGCATCTTCGACGAAGGTAACCCATTCTTTATTATTGAGGGTGTGTAACGATGGTGTTGTCAAAATGTGGTTGTTTTATGGGCGACGCAAGAAACATTTGTTATATACTACTGGCTGAGCAATTACTTCTGGCTGAGCAATAGCGTACTACCGAATTGCAAGTGCAGACTATCCTGCCCGTCGCATCCCTCGGACTCGCGCCATCAGTGAGGGTCAAAATATGAAATATGTCAGCACACTGGGTGTGATACTATGTTGATTGTGTGGAAGAGTTTGCTCTAATATTTATATCCTCACTGGCATCACTAGACAACCACGTCAATCCACTAAAACGTTCCTCACCAGACACAAGCCAACAGTATGGGTGGCAGTAGTAGCTCTAACCATTTAATATTACACTCACTAGGCAAGGCAGCTTACGTCGTGCTTTCTTATTGTTTTCTTCTGAATGTTTGATGGCTAACTCCGCCTGTTTAGTGATACTGTAGCAACGTAGCTAGCAAATATTTCACATTTGGTACAAGGAACACTACTAACAGAGCACAACAATAGCTTTTTGGGGGATGTATCATATATCTACTGTATGTTAATGATACCTAGAATGAAGGCATGCCATCTGTCAGCTCGTTAATCAAGCAGCGGTCAACGATTAATGCCATTCTGTCTGTCTAGCTAGCCTAGCTATTGTGGGCAGATTGGCTTGCAATCTCTCGTCCCAACCATCTCATCTAGGCTAACTAGATAACTGCTTATCATATATGCTGCTAGTTAAAAATACATCCAGGTATCGATAGTCCTTTTGGTGGCAATTTTAGCTTGAGCTAGCTTAATGTTCTTAGCACAAATGTTCTTAAGTTTAATGTTTATTCTCGGTCAAAATGAGCATGGATAATGAAGGATTTGATATGGGTAGCAACATCTGAAGGATAGCCAGAAAGCTAGGCCAGTCGACATTCAAATTTACACAACGCCTTAGACGGATTGCCAGCTAGCCAGCTAGCTAGTCATTGTGCCGGTTAGAGCTAATCAACAATATCGTAGAATGCTTTGCATTCTTGAAATGCTTCACGTCTTCAATCATCATGACTGGGCCCTCTGCATCGCTGCTCAGCGACAACTGAGCGAGCTACCGTTGTGGGATCCTAATGAATTATCACTAAGCACATGTTTGGTTATATGCCTGTTGGCAATGTATTCTTCTCGTTTGGAATAGTTTGCCAAAAATTACAAAATTCAAATAAATGTTCTTGACCTATAGTCAGCTGTCAATCAAGTGATAAGAAATTCAATGCTAATGTTCACTATCAAATCCCCCCCCCGTTGTTGCTTACATGCAACAGCTTTGTAACTGAGCCCAGTATTCCTTGACTGGCTATCATGTGGGGAATGTTTTGAACATTGACCTTCAGTTACATCCTTTGGACATCTTAATTGGCTGGGGAGACCGATCCAGGCCAGTTTTGTGAGATTAAACAGGGGACAGAGCCAAATGGTACATTAACATGTTTGCATGATGACCTTTGGCCTCTGTCTATCCTCCATTGGCTGGAAACAGCAAATTAACTAATCTCCTTATCCTCCGGTACAACAGGCCTAAGCATTCTTGCACTTTAACCCTCTCAGCTAATGTGAATGCTGGAGGTTTTTAAGCTTGTACTGTCGACTGTCAACAGGATTGAGCTGTACTGTCAACTGTCATAGCTTCCCAGTAATGGCAGTGTCATTGGTTGAGTGCCAATCAATAAATCCAGCACACTAGTGTTCCAGTTGTGCTAGGTATGTCACTGTAACACACCTAGGATTCTACAACCGCGTGTCAAACCCGTAACATCATTTTATGTGGCCTGAGGGAGCTTAAATGGTGTATTGAAATAAGTTTACGCTGCTTTACAGAGTGCATTTACCATAAACTACATCTCTCACAATGCATTTCGATTATGTTACGGCAAAGTGATTACATCCCGCCTCTAGAAAGCTGTGTATATTCGTATCAGTGTTTCATGCAAAGTTCAAAGTTTAACTGTGGCAGGGTCTGATCGACCGGGTTGGCAACCGCCACCCAAAAAATAGCCTTGCCACCCTAGTTGGCAACTTTGAAAAAGTTGTGTCTCATTTGACATTTGCGAGAGCGAATTTTTTATATCCGAATGCAAGTGAATGCAGCACGAGAAGACTCCACCCACCCTCCCCACTCTGCGACCGAAGTTGCTTTCATTTGCACACAAGGAAGGCGCGAACTGACCATAGAAGGCTCCAACGCAAGGATGCAGTCGTCAGCACGGACAGCAGATGAAGTGTTACGGTGCGATACACTGCAGACTTTTTTACCGCTCTGCACCGCCGGCCTTCCCACAGTGCACCACGCTTGGGGGCGTGTCAGACAGATTAATTCAGAGCTGTACTTCTCTTAAATCACTGTTGTAGTTCGTATAATGTCATGGCAAATGTGCAGACAAAATAATTTTTTTACACACATTAAGCAAAAATCCGATACGCATTCTGGATCTGACATGATCTTATCTTATCTACAGCACACAATAGGCTATCTTTTTCCACAATTTTTTAAATTTTTTTTGTTTACATCTCTGTAATTGAACATAGACGTATCATACAATACTGGGTATGAAGACACACATACGATGAGTTGATCTTCCATCTTGAAATTGTCAAACCTAGACATTTTTACCATGACAAACAGTTGCTACGTTACAAGAAACCAACCCGATTGGCCATCGCTGGCGTTTTCACGCTCCTCATTTACATAAAGTTGAGAAAATCCAACTTTCGCCGCCCCACTCGCCTTCCCACAATGCCCTACGCGAGCGGCGACGCCCCGCTCGCCTTCCCACAATGCCCTACGCGGGTGTCAACGCCTGGTTTCATTGAAAATGAATGGGAAGCCGACGCCCCGCTGCAGTGTGAACGCACCGTTAAGCAATTATCTATTAATGAATACAAATAATTTGAAAAGTGCACGGCTAACTGAGTTGCAACGTTAGTTTTCCTGTGGACTTGAAGTTAATAATGTTAACTCGTGAATGCTTTGGGAAAGCAACAACAAAGATGACCACGGTAAAGTTAGTTTGAAGATTGATATTTAGATATTCGGACACCCAGTATTGTGTTATTTTTAACCGGTGTTTAGCACCGCTACGACCGGCCGCTTAGCCAATGCTTTTGGCTGCCTAAACAACGCGTATATTTAGGGACCGTCAAAAAATTACACATTTTTAAAATCAATAGGTTGGAGCATCAAAATAATGTTTAACTGTTAAAGATGTATGTATTCATGCTGCACAGTCTTTACTTTGGTCCTTTTCATCTCGGGTTATAAAAAATAAAATGTTTATGAAAAATAAATCTTCAAACTTCCATAGCTTTTTGGTCATGTTCACTGACTATGCATACATGTTGCACAGCCTTTAGTTTTCCAAGGCTGTCAAAGTTAACATGTTATAGCAATCTCACTTTAACACAACAACAATTGTGCCGTTAACGCAGGTTTCTTTTTGACCCTGGCAATCACCTGTCAAAAGAAGTGAGCAGCTGACTGGGTTCAACAAGATAGAAACTGTATTGTTTAATATAGTATTAAGGTCGATCTGTGGTTGCTTAAGTATATGACGTATGTTTGAGTGAGATTTGAATATTATGGAGCAGGATATTGTAGTAGGCTATGAGACATGTCTTAAATGTATTTTATGAGTCTAATTTTGTGGATATTTCTTATACAGCAGTATAGTTTGCGAGTGGAAAAACTCCCTCACAATGTAATTTGTGTTCCATCTGAACTTGTTATATGGCGCTCAGACCTACTTGCCACCCCATGAATAGTTTTCTAGATCCTCCCCTTAACTGTGGGTTAAGGCAAGCATTGTTTGAATGACAGCACTCCAATTCAGCCGGTCCTTAGGGCTGGGCGGTATGGCCTAAAATGTTTATCACGGTAGAATTCGTAAGCACTGACGGTATCGGACGGATTTGGTAACTCCGGTGTGTCACTCACATGCATTGAATTTTCGAAATTTTGCAGCGTTTAATTGCCACGGAAGATTCACATATCAGTAGCCTATGCGTTCAACAGTAGCCTACGTTTATGGGATCGCAAAAAAAAATCTATATTTGTAGAGTTAGCTCTAGCTATAAACAATTATTACATAACTGAATACTCGATTCTGTTGGCCTACAATAAACATACATTTCACAATTCTAACCAACCTGGCATTGGATTTGTCAAGCGCATTCTGGTAGATTCATTTTCGCGCACATGCATGGCTTTCAGGTGGTGAAAAGATTGCTAGTATTTCCACCTTTGGCTAGCACAATTCGACGACACAACTTAAAGTAGGCTACTGTTTGTTGGTCGATGTCCGATAACTTGAAACCAAATCATTTCCAAACAACAGAAGCTACATTCTTACTGACTTATATTTTATACCAAACAAACACTTTACTAGGGCTGCCACTAACGACTATTTTTCTTTCGATTAATCTGTAGACTATTTTATCGATTAGTCGTTTAATCTAAACGATTCATTTTCCTCAAAACAAAAATGGTATTATTTTTAAACAAAACTGTAGGTTTAAACTATCAACTCCAACGTTAATTAAAATATTTAGATAAGGTACATAACATACACGAACACACACCCCTTTTAAACCAAAAATTCCAAGGTGCTGGTTCTGGGCTGGTGCTTATGCCAGTTTGGTAATGATTAGATAGCGATATTCGCCAATTATCTAAGAACCAGGTAGTCTACATTTACCACACTCTAGAGCCGGGGTAGGGCTAACGCCTCCATTGTCCTAGCAAAGCGTCATGGTTACGGTTAACAAGTTAGCTAAATAGCAAGAGCTAACCTAGAGAGCCATCTTATCGACCAACGTAGAATAAACCCCGATTCTAACCTACCTAAACATTTATTCAATGGAAACTCTAAGGTAGCAGGCAGACAACTTTATAGCTTTAATAATGCGTGTATTTAGCAGCTACAATGACAACATAGATTAAAAAGCCTATCCCTTATAAACATGAATAGACAACACCAGACAACGGTGGTTTTGCCTTTTTTGCGCCTGTGTTTTCTTTTCAGGTGCTTGTGCATAGTGCAAGTGCTGCTGTGGTAAGCCATTGAAACTTTGCACAGTGTACAAACCACCTTATTGTTTGGTGATAGCGTTGAGTCGAAGTATTCCCATACTTTTGAAGCCTCGGGTATTTGAGGACTCGGGTTTCGGAACCAAGTCGGACTCTGCATCTGCCATGATATTTGAGCGTTGACTGGAGCCGACCAATGACTTGAGCCAACAACGACTGACGTCATGCAAGCACCAATTACGATGTGATATTGAAGAAGAACACTTGTTATAATGAATTGAGGTGTTTTTTGTATTTTTTATAATAAAAAAATTGTTTTAAAAGATGCATCGATTTAAAATATTGATGTCGACGCATTTTCAGCATAGACGTCGTCGATGACGTCGACGAATCGCGGCAGCCCTACACTTTACTAATACATTTATTAATATATTGTGATATGGCAAAATCCATATCATGGCACAACGCAATACCGCTATACCGACCACCCCTACCGGTTCTCCAAACATACCCCATGCACATTTTCAGCCAAGGTCTTCGGGCATTCAACCCAAGTTGGTATCGCTCTCGAACTTGGTTAGAGTACTCAGCCAAGCTAGATGAATGTTTCTGCTTCCCTGGATTTGGAGCCTGAAATGATGGACATCATCTTGACTAGACAAGGTTTTATCAATTGGAAAACAGCATTGCTTATTTTACATCAAGCTCAAAAAGCTATTTTGCACTCAAGTTAAGGACAAAACATTTCACGTGCACACTGTGCGCACTCGCATTTTCTGTGGAAGTCCCTATCTAGCATCACATCAAACCCAGAATACATCCTACTTTTGGGCTAATCCCCGAATGTTTACAACGTCTGGCTCTGCACCTGATTAACACTGATTGATAAGCAGTCTAAAAACTGTATCAATATAAAAAATTATACGATCCCTTTCCGTAATCATGATACCCCAGAAATGTTCACTGCACCCCCAGTCAAAGCAGGCTGCATCTAGCCCTGGATGGAAGGCAATTTCAAGAAAGATGGGAAAGCATATACATCAGCAAGGGATGTCTCGGGGGGGTGGAAACTGATTGGGGGGGCCCCCTGTTATTAATATTTTGCAGTGCAATAAAATATAACACTAAAGTAACCAATAGCAACCTCTATTGTGAACAGCACATATTAGCCTGTAATAAATGTGTTCAGTCATCATAGCCCATAAGCGAACAAAATGTAGGCCAGTAGGCTTGCATTCAGCATTCATTAGAATCTTTCACACACAGTATACTGTATGCCTACACAAATCTATGCATAAAATGGGTTTAAGGATCTGTCCATTTACCAAATACATTATATTTAAATTCAACAAAGAGGTCATAAGCCCCCCCAAATGAAGTTAAAGACATCCTAAGTGACAACTTATTATATATAAACATAGGCCTATATAAAAATTCTTCCAGCAATAATTTGGGTCGAGCTACACGCAAACCAAATTATTGCTGAAAGAATTTGTATATAGGCCACCTACAGCCAGCATGCTACAAATGAACTCAAATTCCATTAGACTACAATAAAAAAAAAAATCAGAACTGACATGTATTGGGATATTCAAAACCAGCGAACTCATAGCCTACACACAGGTAAAAACACATTAACTTTTGTTTTACAAAGGCAGAATATAGGCTATGCAGACATGAAACAGGCCACAACAAATGCCCTTGCCTGTTTAAATCATCATGTGTCTGTTCTTATCGTTAGCAAATCTGGTGATTACTTTGTTAATGTAAATCTCGACGTCCCTGTCGATGCACAGCAGTGCCAAGTTGGACAGCCGTTCCTCTCCCATGCTTGATTGCAAGAAACTCTTTTCAGACGGCTGAACGTCCTCTCTGCCATAGAACTGCTTATCAGAAATGAGAGAATGAGAAAGGAATGAAAATGGAAAGGTTGGGGAAAGCACGGTCCATGTCGTTGTCAATGAGAAATTGTAGGATGCTGTGTGTGTTTAGTTATGTTTTTCCATGCTCAGCCAGCTCACGGTACGTAGTAGAGGTGTGAATAGACACTGATATCCCGATTCGATTACAGTTATCATGTCAGCGATTCGATATCACGATGCGTCAAATATGCATTTTTCTATTAAAGCCGTATACATTTACATTTAGTCATTTAGCAGACGCTCTTATCCAGAGCAACTTACAGTAAGAACAGGGACATTCCCCCCGAGATACCTACCCATTCTGTAGGTAACCAATTTGATTTGTTGTTCAAGTTTTATGTCTCGTGCTGTAAAATTATTGTTGTAAAATTACACCTATGTTGTGGGGATGAGTGTAGTTTGCCTGTGACACACACAGCCATGAAATCTCTATTACAGTAGGTCAGGGCTCGAAATTAACTTTTTGGCTTACCAGCCAAAATGGCTGGTAGATGAGAAATGACCAGCCAACAATAATTTTTACTGGCCAAAATTAAACCTGGCATTTCAGACGTAAACGACCTTTACCTATGATTTTAATATCATTCATTCAATTCAAGTGATATCAATCACTCTCAGAAGGCAAGGTTTTTCATGGGTCTTCGGTGCTCCAAAAAAAAAAGATTCTCATCAATGTATTTATTCCCAGGTGTTTTGCAATTTCCTTGGATTTCTTTGTGCTTACACTATCATTCCAGGTTAAGAATACCAATGGAGGCTGCGTTGGAAATCGTTGTCAAACTTGTCAGCATTTTTAGTGGAAATTTCATTTGCATTTGTACAGGTGTATTCGTGCACATTGGGCTGGCACTCGCAGCGGAATGACAGTTTACTGGCCGCTCTGTCCGTTCGCGCACCTCACAGTTGCGTATTGATCAGACAAGAAGACACGCTTATCAACTCGATTACTATTGATTCAAACAGAACGAGGGTTCAGCTGTAGCCCACTTGAAACATACTATTGAGAACGTATTCGCTGACATTTTTCATTCGCTCTGGATTTTTCATAGGCGCTCGGGAAAATGGCTTACGCTCGCGCCCAAATATTCTCTATGCAGGAAAAACCCTGCTTTCGTGACCCAAATCATTCATTCAACCCAAATCAATATTCTGATGTGACAAATCAATGGGGAATTGCTCTCTCTCTTAAATGCTGTCATCCTCAACCTTTTTTGTCATTTTAAATCTATTTGTATTATCCGTGACATTCTCTAGCTGTTATAAAAGCTATGTTCCTGATTTTCTGCCACCTAGATGTGCCCACAACTGTTTGTGTTCGCGGTGCAAGCTTTTTTAACCATAAGGGGCGCGGTAGTCGGGAGCTCTACTCTGCAATTTCACTCGCCAAATGGCAGAAAATCGGATACAATTTAGTCGCCAGCCCAAAAATCTACACGCCATTGGTGCTTGGCGGGTGCCAATTTCTAGCCCTGCATTAGTTGCATCCAATACCCATTCTACAATATTATTTAGTATGCCAGAGTAGTGTTTTTACAGTACCAAGTAGTCAGTAGTCGTGCAGAGCGAGTTTGAAAGAGTGGATTCAACATGCTTCATGGGAATCTTTCAATTTTGGTTATGCTACAAGCACAAAATATACATCTCAAACTGCAAAACTCCTCCTTTTGCCTCTGAATAAATGTGTTAACCCTGTTGTGCCCTCTTTTTTGTATGCCCCAGTATTAGGTATCACATTTGTAGTATGCTGCTAATTAAACCATAAAGGACATGAACGGTGATGTTTGCCAATTCGTTTGTGGTGATTGACGATTGTCATCTGCATCACACCCTAAGTATTTCCATACGTGGCTGTCTACTTTTCTTGTCACCAACTTTTAGCATTAGCTGACCCCTGCAGCATTAGCTGCTTGTCTAGTGTTGGCAATTTAACGACTTTGACACTAGATTTAGCAACGTTTTGCTTTTCCGTGGAGATGACAAATCTCATCTAGCGACAAATATAGTCGTTTAGTGACTTTTCAGAAAGCCACCAGCTTCTGGATATATATTGGGCAACACTGTGCTTGTCTGACTCTAACCCGGTACCTGAGGAATTTTGGTATTGTACAGTTTTTTTTTTTTTTTTTTTGTGAGTACCGACTTGATACCCTTTTTTGTGACAACACAATGCCATAGAGATATTTAGAATGGCAAATGCAGTATGTCAAAAATGTAAGGATGTCCTAATGCATCCGGGCGTATTTTGCTGTTTGCAAGCCAGCATGCCTTTCTGGCTATACTGACCCACAATCCTCAGCATATTGGAAGATGGATCACAAGAACTGACCTACAGACATGACAAATAACAACAGCAGAGCTGTGGTAGCCCTGACAGTATGCTCGTATTTGGTCAGCTCAACGTATTTTTTTTTATCTCAAAGGAAATTAGTGTTGCACTAAAAAAAAAAATCCCTCAAGAATATAAACATGTTGAGCTACTAACTGTTGACAACTGTATGAGCAAGGGGATTAAAGTTTATGGTGAAATATTGTGACAAATAAGTGTCCCAATTGTGTACTGCATGCAACAGTACTCATCTTCCAGTTCTTGCGAAATCAAGATGGTCATGTCCTCTGCCTCATCTTGCCACAGTAGTACTGGCATATGAATGCATATTGATTTCAGCCAGGGGAGTATCATGCCACTGCTGTTGCCGTTTTTGCAGCACTAAGGTGTGTTCCAGCCCTAGCTGTATCCCCAGGTTTTTTCCTCAACCCTTTTGAAGAAGCCTCCTGATTTTAATGACATTAAGAATCTGGATGGAAAAGCAAACCAGGGCCTTCTTCTATGGAGGACCAAACCTGCCATATTTAGATATGAATGAATAAATACATGTCCACATCCATGCATTACAGAAATGAATGAATACATGTAGTTTTTAATGCGATTTTGTCAATTTGACTTATGTAAAATGTATTTATATATTTATTCATTCATTTCAAACACCTGCATGAGAGGTCTGCAGTCTCTTGGGGACTCGGGCATTCTCTTTATTCCGTCCATGACGGAAATACATTTATTTTCATGTATGTAAGGCTAACATAATCGAATACGTGTTTAATGATTAGCCAATGGTGTCAGATACTGCTTAGATTTGAGTGACACTTCTAATTATTGTATCCTGACTGATGGCGCCGATGATGGCAGCCGCGGTAGCTGGTGTGCTCTGTTTTGTCTTGTTTTGTCTGTTAATTCAGTGTTCTGCCAAGATTTCCGGGGTTCTCTAACAAGAGAAGCACTTAACATCAGGACTACAACTCCTGTGGATTTATTTCCCACTTTTCTGCTTCCAGCGGCAGATTTAGTGGGAATTATAGTCAAAGCCACCCTCTGCTTTGTCCTAGCAGCGAAGAATCGCAGGAGAGGTAAACGGGCCGGTGCATTGGTGCGACTTCGTCGGCATGGAGTGTGCACAGCGTTACCGGGGATATTTCTCTCCAACGTTCATTTGCTGAGCAACAAACTGGATGAACTTCAGCTACTGGTATGGAAAAACAGAGACTTTCGTTCATCTTCCGTTTTGTGCTTTACGGAAACATGGCTGAGTGAAATGATCCCAGACTCTGCACTACAGCTAGCAGGTTTCAAACTGCTAAGAGCGGATTGTGACTCCCTGCTTTCTGGCAAAACGAAAGGCGGCGGTATTTGTTTTTTTATTAACAGTGGCTGGTGTGTAGATGTGACAGTAATTCTGCAGCATTGTTCTCCTGATTTGGAAACATGTTTTATTAACTGTAAACCTTTTTACTCGCCACATGAGTTTGCTTCATTCATACTGGTCGTCGTCTACTTGCCCCCTCAGGCTAGCGCCAACGAGGCTCAACGTGTACTCGCCAACCAGATATTGTGCGTGGAGCATTAAAATCCAGATTCCTTGGTTATTGTGCTAAGCGACTTTAACAAAGGCAATCTCAGTCAAGAACTCCCCAAATACAGACGATTCATCAAATGCTAGGGATGGAGATTTGAACTGATTTCACTATTCGAATAGTATCCGAAATTATTTTCGAATATCCGGATAATCTATTTTGTCAATGTGGTTCTGTTATGTAATTAGCCTGACGTGACGCAAAGCATACAGTAAACACATGAACCACCACACATTCTGGCAATAATTGGGACTGTTAAACTATTAGATTAAATAAGGGTTGAATAAAGAAAACAAATGAAAGATCAATTTATTACTAGACGAAAAGACAATGAACTTAAAAAAACACTGCGTCTTCAGACTTAGGCTCTTAATTTGGCGGAAAAGCGATTAGCCTATTATTATGTGAAATAAAAAGTAGGCTACATTGGACTAAATTAAACACATTGGGTAGACTATCCACCATAAAAACGAAAGACACACAGAGAAATATTGCATAATAACTTGGAACCGGAATCCTATGGGATACGGTGCGCCACCACACAATGCATAAATATAACATTTATATATAACGTTTATATAAATAAACAGCCGATTACGCTAGCTCTACATGGCTACTGGTAAGAAAATAAATAAGCCACAACTGCATTAGCCATACGCATTTTTATTCAGGAGAATTAGCATGTAAACATGCTCAGGGGAGAGGCGAGTACGGAGTCTATTTACGCGCAGGCCGGCCTAGAAAAGACTGCAGGAACTGAGGTTGCTGCGAGGTACTGCTTAGCCAGGACACTATGCTTCTTGTAGCGCCAAATGAAATGAAAGGAGACTCGCAGCAGAACACAGGCATAGCCTACCTTTTTTGATGGTTTTCATCATTTTCTAACGTCACAACTATTACAATTCACAACACGGCGCGACGGTTTTTCAATAAAACATTTTTTTTTATCAAATTACGCTCATAAGTATTCGAAAAAAGTATTCGAATACTAACTTACTTTAGGATATCCGGATATTCGATTAACCACACCCATCCCTATCAAATGCCCTACCAGAAAAGAGAACACTTTGGATCACTGCTACTCTACTATCAGTAAAGCATACCATGCGGTTCCCTGAGCAGTACTGGGTCACTCAGACCACGCCATGGTCCATCTGATTCCTGCATACAGGCAGAAGCTTAAAAACTGTAAGCCTGCTGCGAGGACATCAAAACAGTGGACCAGTGAGGCTATGGAGGAACTGCGGGCATGCTTGGACTGTACTGACTGGGACATGTTCATAACTGCTACCAATAGTCTGGATGAGCTCACGGAGGCTGTGACCTCATACATCAGCTTCTGTGAGGACTGCTGTATACCAACACGCACCAGGGTGAGCTACAACTAATGTTGCTTTCGTCAACGAAAATTATGTCAAAGGTTCGTTGAGACGATATTTAATCAAGTGACGAAAACGAGACGAGACTCATCGTATATGCTGGTGATGTGGCGATGACTATAATTAAATGTATAATGCAATATCGTTGACGAATAAAAACAAGACAATGTAGTTTACAAAAAACAGACAAAATATTATAACGTTATTTTGTCTCGTTTATTCGCGTTATTATGATGAGGCTGTGCTTTGTCTCATTTTCACACTAGCTTTAGACGTTAGCTTTAAACGTTAGCCACTGAGACAAACGTGTGTGAGTAGCGTGTGTGTTTGAGAGAGTGTAAAGTGGGTTACCATGTGTGACTAGTGTGTGTAGCTACTGTGTGTGTGTGTGCGTGTGTATATTTGTATGAGAAAGTGGGTTATTCCTACCTGACTGATTGCATGTGTACTACTGTAAGCATCCCTTGTTGGACAAATACTGTAGCTAGTTTTGTCATTCAAATAGCAATCACAGTGAACTGAATTTGGCATCAACAACATGACTTTGAATACCTTATTCTAGACTAATAGGCCTACATTAAACAAATGGTTTTGGCATTGACATACTTCTCGAAACTACTGCTTAGACTACTTCTGTTTTGATTAAAAAGAGACTAAAATACAATTTTAATTGACTCAAACTAGTCTAAATGTCATCAGTTTTCATCGACTAAAATAAGACTAAAATACTCAGACATTCAGTTGACTGAAACTTGACTAGACTAAAAAGAGTATGAACGTGACAAAAACGAATAAAAACTCAAATGACAGCTTGACACAGACTAAACAAAAAATTAAAACAGACCGCCAAAAACAACACTAGCTACAACAACGACAAACCCTGGTTTACAGCTAAACTCAGAATGCTGAGGTTGGACAAAGAGGCCGCGTTTATGACTGGGGACAGGGACAGATTCAAGGAGTTGAAGAACAGGTTTAGCAAAGCGGTGAGAGAGGCTAAACAACTGTACTGGCAGAGACTAGAACATCAATTCTCTGCTAACAACTCTGCTTCTGTCAGGAGAGGCCTCAGGCAGATCACCAACTTTAAACGACTTCCGCCTGGCCAATGACCTGAATGAGTTCTACTGTAGATTTGAAAGACAATTGGACAGTCCTGAACAACCCCTTTCCACCCGTGAGGCCTCCCCCCTCCCCCCGTCTACAGTGACGACCCTCTCCATTCAGGAGAGAGAAGTGAACAAACTGTTCAAGAGACAGAACCCCCGCAAAGCAGCGGGGCCGGACTCTGTCTCTCCAGCCACCCTCAAGAACTCCACTGACCAGCTGTCTCCGGTGTTTACATACATCTTCAACACCTCCCCGGAGACATTCCATGTGCCAGCCTGTCTCAAGTCCTCCACCATCATCCCTGTGCCCAAAAAGCACAGGCCAACTGGACAAAATGACTACAGATCCGTCGCCCTGACCTCTGTGGTAATGAAGTCTTTTGAGCGCCTGGTGCTGGCACACCTAAAATCCATCACAGACCCTCTACTGGACCCCCTGCAGTTTGCCTACAGAGCCAACAGGTCTGTGGACGATGCAGTTAAGATGGCCCTCCACTTCACCCTACAGCACCTGGACTCTCCAGCATCCTACGCCAGGATCCTGTTTGTAGACTTCAGCTCTGCCTTTAATACCATCATCCCCGCTCTGCTTCAGGACAAGCTCTCCCAGCTGAACGTGCGTGACTCCACCTGCAGGTGGATATCAGACTTCTTGTCTGACAGGAAGCAGTGCGTTAAGCTGGGAACACAAGTCTCTGACTCCCGGTCCATCAGCACTGGATCTCCCCAGGGCTGCGTCCTTTCTCCTCTGCTCTTCTCCCTGTACACCAACAGCTGCACCTCCAGTCATCCGTCCGTCAAACTCCTGAAGTTTGCGGACGACACCATCCTTGTTGGGCTCATCTCTGGTGGAGACGAGTCTGATTATAGGTGGGAAGCGGACAACCTGGTGACCTGGTGCAGACAGAACAACCTAGAGCTCAATGCTCTCAAGACAGTGGAGATGGTTGTGGACTTCAGGAAGAACACAGCCCCACTCACCCCCATCACTCTGAGTGACTCCCCAGTTAACACTGTGGAGTCCTTCCGCTTCCTGGGCACTATCCTCTCCCAGGACCTCAAGTGGGAACTGAACATCAGCCTCCTCACCAAGAAAGCACAACAGAGGATGTACTTCTGCGGCAGCTGAAGAAATTCAACCTGCCAAAGTTGATGATGGTGCACTTCTACACAGCCATCATTGAGTCCATCCTAACCTCCTCCATCACCATCTGGTACGCTGCTGCCACTGCCAAGGACAAGAGCAGGCTGCAGCGTATCATCCGCTCTGCGGAGAAGGTGATTGGCTGCAATCTTCCTTCCCTCGAGGACCTGCACACCTCGAGGACCCTGAGGCGAGCGAAGATTGTGGCTGACTCCTCCCACCCTGGACACTCCCTGTTTCAGTCACTCCCCTCCGGCAGAAGGCTGCAGTCCATCAGGACCAAAACCTCACGCCACACACAGTTTCTTCCCTTCCGCTGTTGGCCTCCTCAACAAGGCCAAGAGTTCACACTGACTTTAATGACTTCATATCTTAAAACAATTGCATTTGCACTACTTCACAATTCGTGCAATATTTGTATTTTATATTGTATTTTATTGTGTAAATTGGCAACTTATATTTTATTTTAATTGTATTCCACTTAATATTGCTAGTTTATGTATCCTTAGTATAGTTAGACCATATATCTAAATTTAAGATTCCTATATGTTTATTGTATGCACCTTCCTGCCAAAGCAAATTCCTTGTCTGTGCAAACTTTCATGGCAAATAAATCCCATTCTGATTAACATATTCGAATTAGGGGTGGGCGATATGGCCAAAATCTCCTATCACGGTATGAGTAATTTTATATCACGATTACGGTATATATCATGGTATAGTAATTGATATAGTAAATTCAATTAAGAAATGGTACAAAATAACCATATCGTACTTCATCATCACACTTGATTATTTATTACAAATAAAAACAACTGCCTCACATGAGACAACACTTGAGTTAAAAACAAAAGACTCAAAGTTAAGAGTACGAGAGTTCCGATTGCCTGATGTGCAGTCATGCCATCCGCCGTAATGCCCCCAAACGGGTGGGGGGGGGGGGGGGTCGAAATAATTCCTTTGTTAATAATTTGTTACACAGAACTTTATTATATTAAATATTCATCCAAAATGATTCACACCTTCACGAAATCAACCACAAACAAAATTTCTGCATATGCAGGTAGCAACGCTAGTGCTAAATAACTATTTAACTGGTCGGCTCCATGATGCCTGGTAAGTAGCTAGCTCCTGAGACTTCTCACCAAAAGAACAAAGGGGAACCATTGCTTAATACATGTTTATAGGTACCTAGCGAAAAGTAGCCTGAACTTTCCTAGATCTTTAGCTACGGTACTAATGCTGAATGCTCGCTGTTATAGATGTCTGTCTTACTAGAACGGTGTATGTATGCATCGTTGCTAACGTGTGCTGACGTTGTGACTATGTATCTGAGAAAGACGCGTAAGTGACAGAGAGACGGAGGGAGAGCAGGGAAAAGATATGCCGCTGAAAGAATTTGCTGCGTGTTTAACTTAAATAGTGTTAAAAACGAAACGCAATATGTGGCGGCCGGTGTTGATTCTGTGACGCACCGCCTCAAAATATTCCATGTGTGGGAAACACTGAAAATTATACCGCGGTTGAAACGGTATAGCCAAATCTCTCCCGGTAGACACATTTCTACTGTTGCACGGTATATACCGTCATACCGCCCAGCCCTAATTGGAATGAACAAATACAGAAATGAAAGCATGAATATATCAATATTGGTTGTAAAGTGAACTATTCATCTATATGTTTAATATTTCCGCACAATTAATACATTACTTAGGTTTTAATTAGGGCTGCAACTAACAATTATTTTAATCGATTGACATGATTAACATGTCGATAATTTTTTGGATGAATCCGATTAAACAAAAAATGATTAATTTCCAACCATTTATTAAAAAACACAACTGACTGTGCAAAAAATGTTCAGAAAGTTTTGGCACACAATTTTGAAAACGTTATTGGCCAGGTTTCCCAGATTCGTTAAGCTCTTAACGCTGAGCTTCTTAGGAATGTTGTAAGAGCGTTCTGGAGCACTCTTCGGACGTTCTTAAGAAGCTCTTAGCGTTAAGAGCTTCTTAACGAATCTGGGAATACCGGCCATTAATGGTATTTAATGGGATTTAATGCTATTTTCAGAGATGAGCAATTTATTTGAATTGTCAACTTAATTGATAATTGAAAGGTTGTGGAAGTAGGCCAGACTTTATTAGAATCATCTGTTGTGTATTTGTATTTGAAGATTTTCAGTACAATTCTGAAAAAGTTATTAAAATTAGAGAGGATTTCATGCCATTTTTAAGATTAGCGATTGCTTATCATTTGTTTGTTTGAAAAAGTAAAGGGTGTGGAAGAAGGCCAGACATTATTAGAATAATCTGGTGTGTATTTGAGATTTTTTGACAATCTTAAAGTAATTAAGATTTGCGAGGATTTAGCTATTTTCAGAGATTAATTATTTTTATCATTTTATTTGAAATTTAATTTAAGAAGTAAAGGTTGTAGAAGTATACCTGACATTGTTATAATAATGTCATTATTCAACAACGTCTCTCTGATCTTTCCTCTACCTCCGCTCTACTCCAGGTTCAATAAAGGAGATTGATGGGATTTGTGTGCCTTTATTTTCTGCCGCTTCGGAACTACAGTAGACCGTTAGATGGGACTTCCTGCTTTGCTAGCTTTCTACATAGCGTGCTTTATTACCTCGTTGGCTTAGACCTATGAGTTGGACTGCTGTTGTAATGGCGCTTCAGCCAAAGGGAAGGTTGTGTGGTTTAGGACTTCAAAATGGAATGCTCAGAGGTGAAAATGTCCACTGCCACTGAATTGGAATTTGACTTTCGTCAGGGAACATACATGTGCAAATCGTTCAGTTGTTTTGGACTGCCCTCCTGTGTTTGGCAGGATAGCGCTTGCTTTTCACGGACAAGCAATGCATTCTAAATAATGCAAGTGGGCCTCACTCCAAAGAGCTCCTATTCTGTGTGTCCTGTTGTCTCATTAAATAGTTGCAAACGGGCAACATTGGCCTCCACAGCAAATTCTTAGGTGCCTCTGTCAGAACTGATGTAGGCTACTATGGGAATTTTTTTGGGCATATTTCTCTTTGATAGGAATTTGCCCACAGTCATAAAAAGCTCATAATTCTACCAGATCATAAACCTGCAGGGCTTTTGAGGTGAGAATATTCTAACTAAGCTATGACCTTCACCTGTCCAGTGTCTTCAGTCCATTCTGACCCTGAATGCCTGGTGTATACGGAGGACACTTTAAGCAAGGTTTAAGACCGGAAAGTAAGCTAGTCTGCCAATAAGCGTCTTTGCACACTTGTTGTCAGGCTCCCGTGTACAGGCCAGTGTTGGGACGAGGTGTCTGGGTGTGACTGGGACGATGTCTCAGCAGACTTTGGCGCTGTCAAGTTTGGCTATTTATAGGGGGAGTCTTGGAGTTGTACCCATAACCAAGCCAAGACTTTTGATAGCTGTGGTACGATTAAGCCCTTACAAGGCCTTACAACCCTGCTTAGATCCTGCAGCTGTTTTTTTGCCTCAGAAAATCCAAGCATTTTGCCCTTTTTTGCAAATGGTTCAACAGTCTAGCCTGTCCTCCATTCGGAGTGGTGGGCTAAGTGAACAGTTGCTCAATGTCTGTCAAGCTTTGATTTGATCAAACGGGTCCAAGTCTCACAGTAGTATTAGTCCCTCAGGAAACGAAGGAATGCCTGTTTGGGTTCCTGCCGTCTGATGGTAACTGCAGTGTCATCATCAGCTGTAATGTGATCAGGGTGGTTGCACACCCTCATTATGGTCATCCCAGCAAGCTGTCCTTGGCAGGACATTGAACTGAAGCCTGCAGACTATTATGAAGGAATTTGGATAGGGAGGGATTTTGATGTTGTGCCATGCAACGCTGTGTGACTTGTCTGTGTGTGAGAGATTAGGCCAAGGCGAGTTTTTATAAATGTTCTCATCTTCTCTACCCACTCAAACCAACATTAGCGTTGCTTTTGCCTACTCAGAAGCAGCAAACTTGTCAGCCTTGTTCTGACCACATTTTAACAGGAAACGGACATTTGTTTGCACCAAGCAAGTAGTTTCTCTCGTATCGTAGTCTTGGCCTATAGATCAGCCTATTCACTGTACTGTAGTCTAAAAACTGATATTACAATCATAAAATGTGAGTAATAAGTTGGCGATCATTCCCAGTTGGTGGTTTTTCTGTTATATGGGCCATGGAGACCTTTTGACAACTCATATTGTGACTTTAATGGTTCATGCAGCTCTCACATATCTGGGTCTCTGGCTCACATATAAGACTGTGGTCTGCACCTCTGTGTCACTAACAGTCTCTGGAGGAGGGGAAGTGCTCACTGAATTGTTCCTACTAGTAGGTTTCTAGTGGCCTCAGCCCATGTGGTATACACTTTCTTGTGAAGCCCTCTAACGTTGCTTGTAAAAAGGGCCACACAAACAAAATGCTATTTGATTTGACTTTCTCTGAACATGGTGTAATAATCCGCTAATCCTGGTCTTCTGGTTAGGTGACTGGCCAACAGGCATGGTGGTCTTTTCACAGTCTGTAGGGGCTCTGTGTCCATTCCAACACCTTTCTCTCCTTCCATATGCTAGGCGGGCCCAGGATTGAAAATGTTGGCCCCAAGATGATACCTCGGAGGGAGGCAGAGGATGAAGGGTTGCTTCTGGAGGAAGAGGACACGGGTGTGGCCAGGCCGGTCCAGATTGTCGTGGCTCACGAGGATGACCATGATTTTGAGCTGGACGAGGTGGCACTTGAGCGCATCCTGCTGCAGGAGCACGTCCGAGACCTCAACGTGGTGGTGGTGTCGGTGGCCGGAGCCTTCCGCAAGGGCAAGTCTTTCCTGTTGGACTTCATGCTACGCTATATGTACAGCCAGAGCAAGGTGAGCAACTACACCTGCTTACTCCCTTACCCTTCACACCCACAGACACACTGAAGCCATTCTTGGGGAGGGGAGTAGGGGGGCAGCCTTCATGCACAACCAGATGACTCCCCCAGAAAACCAGGGGCAAATGTGGGTTCATATCCATACAAGAAAGCCAGATCCATTTATTAAATCTACATGTTCACAGTCAGTGCAGTGTTTCCCACACAGACAAATTTGTAGCGGTGCGCCACAGAATCAACACCGGCCACCACATATTGCGTTTTTATTTGTATTTATTTTTAACACTTTAGGTTAAAACACACAGCGTATTTGTTCAGCTGCATTTCCTTTCCCTGCTCTCCCTCCATCTCTCACGCGTCTCTCTCACATACACACACAGTCACAACGTCAGCACACGTTAGCAACGATGCATACATATGCCGTTCTAGTAAGACAGACAGCTATATCAGCATTCAGCACTAACTTCAGCATTAGTGCTTTAGCTAAAGGTCTAGGAAGGTTGAGGCTACTTTTCGCTAGGTACCTATGAACATGTCTTAATCGAAGGTTCCCCTTCGTTCTTTTGGTGAAAAGACTCAGCAGCTAGCTACTTACCCGGCGTCATGGAGCCGACCAGTTTAATAGTTATTTAGCACTAGCGTTGCTACCTGCATATGCAGAAATTACGTATTTGCTGTTGTTGATTTTTTCCAAATATAATATCTCTGAAGGTTTTCATTGTGTTTCCCATTCACCTAAAGTGAAACTAATAGACCTGCATCACAGAAAGTTAACCAATGCCTTTTTCTTTTCCAGGAACTAATGAGTTTCCCTCTGCCAACCTGTTTTTACAAAACTGTCCTCTTAACGTCTCTACTGCCAACTGCTTTATAACTTTTCTGTGCAATGACTGTAATCCATTAGAGCTTTGCTTTTAATGCGGATTTTGCTTTGGTCCCCATGTTTGGGCTGTGACCCGCCTTCGCAAAAACACACTGCCTTTTAATCCCCATCATAAAGGGCGCTTTTGTGTTTCCCCTAAAGAGGTCTCAGCGGCGTTATCTTGGGATAACATCCAAAACGCCCCTGAAGTATGCTAGCCAACACGAGGGCCTGGGTTGGGGGGATTGAGTCGGGACTCGAAACACAGATCATGGCAGCATTGCAAGATGGAACTTGACTTCCTTGGTCTGAGCGGGATTCGAACCCTTGAAGTAGTGCGGACTATGCAGGACACAGGAACAATGCCTATTAAGTAGTGCTGTCAAAAGATTAAAATATTAAATCGCATTAATGTCATAGTTAACTTGTGATTAATCACACTTTATCTATTCTAAATGTCCATTGATTTATTTTTGTCCCATAATGTTCTCGTTTTGATGCTCATATCAACATGGAAAAGTGGATCGGATGGCTTAGTGCAAATGTTTTTTTTTTTTTTTTTTTTAAACAATATTGCCATTGCTTGGCTTTGACCAGGCAGCGGAGAATTCTCATCAGCTGTGTGCTTGGTGGTATTTCAGATGTGCTGCGATCATGATAGCTCAGTTAACAAAGACAAAACACATAGATCACTTTGGTCTTGTCAATGGAACCATTTGGCAACTTTTTAAAAGTAAATTTTCCATTCAGAATTTTGTTGGCATCCATTTTGGCATCTCTCGCTCGCCATCCATTCAAAACGTATAACAATAAATATAACAATGTGTATGTAAATGGTATATACAGTATAAACACTTAAACGATAGATTTACAAAAATACAAATAAGTATAGCCTACATGGCATGAAACTGAAAATTAAATTTACACTTAAAATTAAATATTTGTAATTCCCTCTGCAAGTATGACTTTTCTTTGTAATTTTTTTTTCAATGATAAACAAAATTGATCTTAATTTATTTAAGAATTCCCTCTGCAGCCAAACACATTCACCCTCTAGAAGCAGACTCAATAGGTCCCCAAAACATCTCTCCTCCTTTCATTTTCCTGAAGATATTGCTGAGCTGTTTGTCAAGTTTGTCTTGGTGAATTTAGCACACATCAATGCCATTGAGCTTTCTTTGTTTCATGGTTGGTCGCAACTAATAGGTTAATGAAAGGGAGCGAGCCAAACATTTCCATTTTAAGCAGCCAAACTAACGGGGCTACTAATGTCATCTCCATGACAACCAGGAAGACAAGCCTAAAAGCACAAACGCCCAAAACTCAAAAAATACTTTAAATAAGCATAAAACTTTTTTTTTTCTTTCAAGTGTTGTAGTACTTTTGTGTGGCCAACCTTATACACGCCAACATCGCTAATATCGCCTGATCAGCTGTGCAGTTATGAACTGATGCTTGTCGCGTTACGTAGGGAGAGTGGTGGGGACGCATCGGGGTCACTAGGAATCTGGGGGGAATCTGTCCCCCCCGTCCCCAGTGCCATCTGCGAGCATGGGTCTAGCTAGATCCAGTGTGGTGTTGTAGTTTTTGTAACGTCAGTAGTTGCTGCAACAGCATGTGAAAGTTTGCTTGACCAAAAAGAACGTTAATCGCACGATAACAAAATTGACGCCTTTAAAATAGGTTTGCGTTAAACTGACAGCACTACTATTAAGTGATCAAGGTGCCGTGTTGGAAACAAGTGTGTACATGAAAGGGATGTTGGCAAATCTCCACACAGAAAATGTGTGTGGAATACACTTGTGTATTTTCTTGGCTATTAGAACTTCTTAGAACTTGTTTAGCATAGTGTAAAAACTTCCTTGTGGGCAACACAGCACTTTAGCATGTAAGAGCAAGATGGCACCCATACTACATGAGAACTTGAAAAAACCCCAAACTAGGTTTACGTCACCTTAAGTGGAATTGAAAATGAATTTTAAGTTCATCACACCACAGAAGAATGTGTTAACTACCCATCCAATTCAAATGAAAAATATATTTGCAAGCAGCAATGGAGGGGCCAAGCAGTCCAGAGGAGGACATGGCCTCCATAATACTTGCGCAACAATTAAGTCACAATAACCTGTTGCAATCATGCAACACACCAAGTTTGGTTGAAATATCTGTTTGCGTTCCAATGTACTCAGTGTTCAAAGTGTTTTTTCTAGTATAACAGCGTGGGAACAATGGAACCTAAATTTGGTGACAATCGCACAAATGGTTGCTGAGTTACGCTCTCACGTGTCTTTTGCGGCTTCGCCGCCGCCTTTGATCGGCTCTACCGAAAAAAACGGTTTTGAAAATGGAAAATCCATCTGACTCATTTGTAAAAGCTTGGTCTGAAGATCATCTGCGCCAAATTTAGTAAACATTGGACAACATTTGGGGCATGTAAAAGGTTTTTACACTTTTCCATTAAATCCAAAATGGCGGCCGTGTCAATTCGGTTATGAAATATTATCTATGGTCAAGCTTGATATCTCACAAGACATCAAGAGACAAAATAAATTACTTTTAAGGTAAACACTTCAACAGTTATTAGCCAAAACATGTGTATGCTTCCGGCCACGCCCCCTTTTAATCACATGACAATTTTTGGAGGACATCCTTAGAATAAAGTTCCGAGTAGGCCTGCCAACTTTGGTGTCACTGCCTCAAAGAACTGCTGAGATATGGCTTCACTTCCTGTTTGGCGGCTTTTCTGCTGAATTTGATTGGCTGTACTGGACAAACTGTTTGAAAATCAAATATCCTTTGATAACTTTTTGTGAGGCTTGGTCTGAAGATCATATCTGGTCATTTTGAAGAAGATTTGACAACATTTGTAGGAGGAGTAGGCTTTTAAAGGTTTTTGATAAAACCGGAAATAGCGGAAAATCTATAACCGGAAATTGACGCCATGGTGTGCATTGCACTCAGCTTGATCCAAGGAATCCAATGGTACTTCATTTTTGATGGGTCATACGGTTCAAGAGTTGCGTGTGTAAACACAAGTCCAACTTTGACCCATTGGTGGCGCTAGAGTGCACAAGTATGGGACATGAAACTTTGTGAATTGGACCAGGGGACTGTCCCCAATGAGCTTCGCTGCTTGGCCCCTAATAATAGAAAAACTAACAATAACAATAGGTGCTTCGCTGCTTGGCCCCTAATAATAGAAAAACTAACAATAACAATAGGTGCTTCCCTGCTTGGCCCCTGATAATACTAACAATAACAATAGGTGCCTCGCAGCTTCGCTGCTTGGCCCCTAAAAAGTATGTTAAATTAGGCTTTGAAATTGTGAGAATCAGAAGGCTTCTCTGCTTGAGACTGGGGGGGTGTGTCACCTGAAGGAGCTGAATCTGCCCCCTCGAATTTATAGAATTTAGCAACAACAGCAACACTAGTTAAATCAATTGCCGATATCAGAACAGACCTACCTGCAGACTTGAGTGTTTTATGTATTAATTACTTTGTCTTTGCATCGTACCAGTTGTGTAACAGAATGCAACCGTCTGTCATCTGACGTAGATGGGTCGCTGTGATGTTTCAGTCCGGCAACGTTTTTGCGCAAGAGGAACTCATTTCAAACATATATAATGTACTAAGAGGCAAATCATAGAATTTGCTTTACAGGATCTTGTAGCACAAAAACAGAGCAGTACCAAAACAGAGCATCCGATATGCACACGTAGCTTGGTTATGACCCACCCTTTGCAACAGCGTCATTCTTCTCCGTTTCAGTCGAGCCACTCTTGGATCGGAGGCCACGAGGACCCTCTAACGGGCTTCACGTGGAGGGGGGGCTGTGAGAGGGAGACCACGGGCATCCTGGCCTGGAGCGAGGTGTTTGTGGTGGAGAAGCCTGATGGGAGTGAGGTAAGACCTGGGCTGTGTTCCTCTGGGTGCTTCTACCAAGACCTTGTACCAAGGAATTTCTTCGCACATGAAGGAGAGCTATATCCTTGATACAGCAGATGATGCATACGGTCAGTGATGTATCATTAATGGTGTGCCCTGACAGGTGATGTGGTTGTAGATTGTTAATCAGGGTTCGTACAAGGTGCTTAAAATGCTTGAAGTACTTGAATTTGATTTTTTGAAACTTAAGTCCTGGAAAACCCTTGAAAACCGTCATATTAATGACGAGTTACTTAAAGTGCTTGAATTATTTAAAGACAATATATATGAATTGACAAAATAATGTAAGTATTCATTAAAAAATAAAACATAAATACAGTCTTTTCGCTCAAAATTAACGCCTTAGCCCATCCCCCTCCTGCTAATTTAATGCAAATGTTTAAAAGTACAATCCGTTTTTTCTGGCATTCTTTGGTTTGCGTTATAGCATATGATCATGTTCTCAATTAATTCAAGTGTTTTTCAAGCACAATAGGAGCCAAAGTAGAAATCAATTCGGTTCTGAAGAAGCGCTGTCTGAAACGGCATTCTTTGTACATACACCAGACTCAAACGAAAAGCCGCTTCTTCTCAGCCAGTGCGCGCCAGTACCATATTGATTAGGCCTACTTGAGGACAAAACAGAACATTATCAAAATGACAATTTTGGCGAGTATCCTTGTAAGCAGTCTCTAAGTTTCAAAGTCTTAAATGAAGGTGAAGAGCTGGAAGAACTGGATTTGTGGCAGATGTGCATCACTTCTTAAAGAGACAGCCGTCTAATAAACCCACTGCTGTCCGTCTCATTAATGTTAATCAAAGAAAAAGGGAAAATCACTCGCTGCTCTTGATTGAATAACATATGTAGCTTTAATAAGGATTAATTGAAAGTATATGTTTGATAAATGAGATCTGATTGTAGTCCCCCAAAATAGTGCTTGAAAAGTCCTTGAAAGTACTGGAATTTCATTATACAGTCTGACCAGTATGAACCCTGGTTAATGTGCTTGCTTTCCACAGGTTGCTGTTCTCCTAATAGATACACAAGGGGCTTTTGATAGCCAGTCAACCATCAAAGATTGTGCTACGCTGTTTGCTCTGAGCACCATGACCAGCTCTGTGCAGGTACAAACAAAAACATTCTACGGATGTGCCTTAATCTTGTATTGTGTTGTAACTTGGGTTAATTCATGATGTTGTGTTGCAGGTTTACAACTTGTCTCAGAACGTTCAAGAAGATGATCTCCAACATCTTCAGGTTAGTGTGAGATTTATCTTCAGTATTGCATTGTCTATGAGCTTTGGACTTTCAACACTGAACCAGTGACCTCACTGGAAAGGTACTATTCATGCGGCAAGATGTGAAAAGCCCCAATGGTGGTGGTGTTTAAAAAAAAAAAAATATATATATATATATATATATATAATAGATAACAATGCCTTTTCTCCTCAGGGATTCCATCTAATCTTAAAATAAGGTGTTATCAATAATTTTCTGTTGCTGCAAAACCAAATAGAAAGGCATTAAAATGCCATAAAAAAATAGTAAAATATTCAATTAACTGGCAGTTCAATTGACCTAAACTTTTGTTTGTTTTGATCCCTCCAGGCCAGGGCATAGTTATATGCATAATGCACTGCCTGACCTTCAGGACGTATCAGCAACTTTAAAAACAAAATGAATACAAAATGATTAAGCCAAGACCCTGGTCATACTGCAAAGTAGTAGTTTGCCTTAATTCCATGGATAATATGTCTTCAACCCATGCTGACAAGGTGACTCTTTCTCCCCAGCTCTTCACAGAGTATGGAAGACTGGCCATGGAAGAAATTTATGAGAAGCCATTTCAGGTATTTTTTTTCACTTCCTAATCCTTCAGTAAGAATGAGTATCCTTGGTCATATTCAGTCAGTTAAAGGTCCCATGACATGACTGCACTGAACTTCACTTTCGAAGGTCATTTAAACTTAATGAGTTCCCCTAGCCTGCCTTTGGTCCCCCAGTGGCAATACATTTTAATAGGGGTAAACCAAGCCCTGGGTATTCTTCTCCGCCTTTGAGAAAATGAGAGCTCAAAAGCGTAGTTTTGAAAATCCCCTATTGTGACATACGGGACGACAGAATTTGGCCCACCAATGAAAAAACGAGCTACGACTGTGCAAGCACGACATGGGTTTTTCCTCGTGACATCATGTCTTGAAAATGACCGAAGCATGGCAGTTAGTCCTGCCTCTTTCTTCCTCACAGCATTTAAAACTACAGACACAGAAACAGCAGGTCCTGAGGAAAGCTCAACTGTGGGACTGCTCGTAGTGCCTGTAATTCTGCACCATGGCTGAATTTCAGGAACGAGACTTCAGATACAGTATTAGGGGACCACTAAGGCCTAAATAAAAGCATCCAAAAACAGCATGTCATGGGATCTTTATATAGCATTACTGTGATTTACAGATCTTTCTGCGAAGCAAATGTCATTAATCACAATGTTGTCCTTCCTCCCATCAGACTCTCATGTTTCTTATAAGAGACTGGAGCTACCCCTACGAGCATCCTTATGGCTTAGAAGGAGGAAAGACGTTCTTGGAGAAGAGGTTGCAAGTATGCATTTTCCACCAGTTATTTTTTTTTTTTGTTTTTTTTGCTCATGTAACATTTCAGAGTTGGTTAAACTCACTTCTAAGTATAAATACCTCCCACCCAAGCTAGCTTTTCGTTGGCTTAGCTGGTCGATGCATTTGTGAGTCAAGAGTTCACACCCCAGAAAAGGAGATGGGGAGGAAGCGCTACTTGCGAGTGACACCTGTTACGCTCACATTAGGAGCTGAAGGAAGACATTTTAGAAGGGCTCAAGTCACTTCACAAGGACTTTGGAATAAGAGTTATCATTGTCTTGTGACACGGGCATGTGCGAAGGATCTGGTAAAAAAGGAAATCTTGACTCATTGAGCCAATCGGCAACCTAACTAGCCCCTGATGCCAGTTGATAATACTTTTTGCTGTGATGATTCATTTAATTATCAATTGATGTTATCCTGCATCGAAGTCGACACTTTTATTTTACTTAACGTGTGCCTAACTGTTATGACGTTGTGTGGGGGGTACTTTTTGTTCTTGTGTCTAGGTCAAACAAAACCAGCACGAGGAGCTGCAGAACGTGAGGAAGCACATTCACTCCTGCTTCTCCAACATCAGCTGCTTCCTGCTGCCCCATCCTGGTCTGAAGGTGGCCACCAACCCCCACTTTGATGGCAGACTAAGGGGTAGGATCAGGTCCATTGCAAGTTGAACATCAACGGGTGATTCCATTTTTTGTTACATGTTTTTTAAACCTTTCATAGATATCGACGGTGAATTTAAGACGGAACTTGTGAACCTTGTGCCAACTCTGTTGTCGCCGGATAACTTAGTGGAGAAAGAAATTGGAGGATCGAAAGTCACTTGCCGAGACCTTGTACAGTATTTTAAGGTAAGTGGTCAACTGTTGGATTTCTAGTATTGGATTTTGCAACATGATTACTCTACCTTTTTAAAGGGGAGATTGACTGGGTTTTTGGGGAATTTCACACTGTTCCTTAAAGGGGCAATTGACTGCAAAACCGATTTTACCTTGTCATAGTTGAATAACGACAGTTCGGTGGGTAAAATGAACATACCGTGAATATCAAAGTCCATTGACACCTCTTTCCTATTCAAATCTCAAAAAGAGAAAATTTGGCTGTAAAATGCTAGCTTTACAACAAAGCTACCGGTCATACGTAGGACCGGTGATCGCCCTCTTATTGGCTCTGGTCTGTATCTTTGTCATGCCCCAGAATTTACATACAGACCAGCCCGAGGTAGCGTCTATCTCCGATACTAGTTTAGCTGCGCGCTGCTCTGTGTAAGCTACTTATTAAGGAATTACAAAGAAGAACGTTTTGAATTATAACAAGGATATTGAAAATGGACCACGGTTGTAAATGCTGTGTTCCAGGCTGTAGCCTACAGGGAAGGCTAACACTCAGTCTTCCCAAGGAGCCAAACATTCAACAGGCATGGCTGCTGTTGTCTATGAGAAGATCCCGGCGAAGTTCGACACTCAATCATTCATTTGCTCTGAACATTTCACCCAAGACAGTTTTGACAACCTTGGACAATTGCAAGCAGGATTTGCTAGGAAGCTGAACCTGAAAAGAGGTGCTGTTCCGACCGTATGCTCATTGCAACCGCCTATAAGGACAGTATGATGTTGTGCTAACAGTTATTAGCAATGCTAACGTTTCCTGTATAATATAGCAGACCAGGTAGAATGCTAAATTAGTTTCTACACACATCAAATTACTCTAGCTAGACTAGCTGTAGTCAGCATTAGAAGGGAAGCTTCCAAAAAATAGCCAGAAAACAAACAGCAGTCTGGCTTATTGCTAACGCCTGTCTAGATAATCTATTTGAAAGAACTGGAGAAAGGCAGGTGCTTGATACAGGATATGGTAGCATTGCTAGTAACTGTTACTAGTAACACCTAGACTGTAGGCATGCAAACAAGTTTAGCTTGCTAACGCAAGAGCATAGGTAGAATGTGTGATAATTTAGCCTAGTTTATTGGCAATGGGGCTAACGTTGATTCATGTTCCTGACTGTGTTTCATTCAAATAAATAACCTGTGTAATGTAAATTTTCAATTCAAGATGCTTGTTTGTCCAGATCTTGGTCATGTTATTTTTCAGCAAGTTATTTAGAGCTAGCTAGCTAACTGAAGCCGAGTAGAATCAGGATATGGTTTGGTTGCTAAGCTGTAGCCTAACGTTCTACCCACCCAAGTCAATCCAGTTTGCTTCAACAACAGAAGTGGAAACAAGTAATGTTATCATTTCAAATGATATAGTCAATCTGTTGAAAACAGTGTTGTGTAGACACAATAGATTTATTTGCAAATTTTTATTTCAAGTCTCCAACTTCGGTGTTTCAGCGAGTGCTGCTGTTGGCCGTGTTGCGATTTTGCTCCCCAGCTTCACTCGTTGAAAACCAACCAATCAGCGCGCAGCTCATCTAAATATTAATGAGCATACCATAAAAGGAGAAAAGCTAGTGTTTTTTCCCGGGAACATTTCAGAGGATCTGTCAGTGGGCATAGAACAGCACCCGGGCCATTTTCAACCCAACCAATGTTACATACCCTATTTGGAGACCTTAAGGAACAGTGTGAAATACCCCCAAAAAACAGTCAATTGCCCCTTTAAGGTCTCCAAATAGGGTATGTAATATTGGTTGGGCTGAAAATGGCCCGGATGCTGTTCTAAGCCCCCAGATAGATCCTCTGAAATTTTCCCGGGAAAAACACCAGCTTTTCTCCTTTTATGGTATGCTCATTAATATTTAGATGAGCTGCGCGCTGATTGGTTGGTTTCCAACGAGTGAATCAGCGGAGCAAAAACGCAACATGGCCAACAGCACTCACTGATACAACATGGAGACTTGAAATAAAAACGTGCAAATAAATCTATTGTGTTAACACTGGTTTCAACAGATATTTCGCTGAAAAATAACCTGACAAAGATGTGGACAAACATGCATCGTGAATTGTAGATTTACATTTGACACAGGTTATTTATTTGAATGAAACAGCCAGGAACATGAAATAACGCGTTAGCCCCATTGCCAATAAACGAAATAATCACACATTCTACCTATGCTCGTTAGCAAGCTTTACATGCCTACAGTCTAGGCCTGCGTTTCCCAGATTTGTTAAGAAGCTCTTAACGCTAAGCGCTTCTTAGGGAGCGTTCTAAGAACTCTCTAGAACGCTCTTAAAACGCACCTATGAAGATCTCAGTGTTAATAACAAATCTGGGAAACGCGGCCTAGGTGTTTTCGCATCTAGCTGGTCTTGCATTCCTTGCAAATCAGCGTTAATAAAAAGCAGATGAGCTAGTCTAGCTAACAATGACTCGACGGGCATGGCTGATATTTGTCTATACCGTAGCTCTAGCATAGAAGATTCCTGTGTAGTTCGACCCTCAATTACACATTTGCTCGAACCATTTCACCAAGGATGGTTTTGAAAACCTGGGACAATGTAAAGCAGGATTTACTTTGAAGCTGTAGCTGAGAAGAGGGGCGTTCCAACCTTAGTTATGTTCATCACAACCGCAAGCTGTAGGATGATTTTGTCGGTACAGTTATTAGCAATGGTAACGTATCCTGTATCTAGCACCTGCCTTTCTCCAGTTCTTTCAAATGGATCATCTAGACAGGCGTAGACTATTGCTAACGCCACACAGACTTTTCAGCAACAGCGGCTTAGCTGTTAGCTTAGCTGACTGTCCTAGGTGAAATGGTTCAAGCAAATGTGTAATTGAGGGTGGAACTGCACAGATCTTCTCATATAGACAAACATGACACAGCCCATTGAGTGTTTGGTTCATTAGGAAGACTCTGAAAAGGTGTCAAAATTTCCTGTACAGGAAACTGGAACACTGTAGTCCATTTTCAAAACGTTCTTTGTAATTCTGTGGAAGTACATAGAGCAGCGCGCAGCAAATTTTGGGGCGTGACAAAGGTAAAGACCAGAGCCAAAAAAGGTGGAGCCCCGTTGGGACGTCACAGCGGGGGGACTACTGTTTCACAGCTACATTTTTTATGAGATTTACATAGGAAAGAGGTGTCAATGGACTTTGAGGTTCACTGTATGCCCATTTTATCCCACTGCACTGTCGTTATTCAACTGTGTCAGGTAAATTTGGTTCTGCAATCAATGGCCCCTTTTATAATCTTTCCCTAAAAAAACTTTTGCAGGTATGAACCAACCACAGATTAAGTAGTCATTTTCCATTTATTTATTTATTTTCTGTAAAAAATATAACCCATCTAATTTTAGACGGGTTATCATTTAAATGTTTTTGTACGGCTTTGTTTTTAACTTACAATTAACTATTGGATTGTTTTTTTGGATTAGGCATACATGAAAATATACCAAGGTGAGGAGCTGCCTCATCCCAAATCAATGTTGCAGGTAATGAACAAGAAATATATAATCAAATAACCATTACCATTTCGGTGTTAAAACGGACAGGATTTGGCGTATTATTACGTTAACTTAAATCCTGTTCTCAGAACCCTTTGGCAGTGTGAATTGTTAAAGAATGTGACTCATTCTACCTGGTGAAAAGGCCACAGCCATCATGATGCATCTATTTTCTTGCCGTAACTAGGCAACAGCTGAAGCCAACAACCTAGCAGCTGTAGCTGGAGCAAAGGACATCTACAACAAAGGCATGGAACAGGTAATTGTACAATTTACTTCAGCAGTTTTTTTTTGTTTTTTTTTACCTTAAGATTTGTAAGCAGGCAAAGAAGTATTTATCACTTTTTGGCCCAAAATGTTTTCACCACGATTTGAGAGAGATTCAATTGTTCAGTGTTCATTTAGAAAGTAATAAGGGTTCCTCTGTCAGGAGGAACCTTTTGTAATTGTTGGTATTATTATTATTATTATTATTGTAATTTATCTCATGAACACATTGGTAAAAAGTTTTGAAATTTGGCATATTGATACAACATGCCACAACTACGGCCCAAACACAGACTGGCCCACATCAGACCATAGGGGGCGCCACAGGCCACGCCCAAATGTCCACTTTTCAGAGTGATTGCATTTCCACCCCATTGCTCCAATTCTTCAGAAACTTGGTGTGCATGCCTCATTTTTCATGAGGAACAAAAAAGCCTCAAGGACCCATAAGGTCCGCCATGAAGGATTTTCCTGTAAAGTGATAATTTGGGAAAACATTCCAAATTCCTCTTCTCTTGAACCAAAGGTCTAATTGACTTGAAATTTGGTATATATATGTATCATTGACGTATTTAAAAATGTTACTTAAGGCAATTGAATCAAGTACAAAATGGCTGAAAGGGGTGTATTTGTTTGTCACTAAATCAAATGTCATTTTTGAATGATGGTTTTTCAAACCTAATAGGCTTTAAGGTGACATTACTCTGACGTACCGTACACAATTTCACCTTGGTATGTCAAAATATGATTGAATTAGAGCTGTTTCAACTTTTGCTTACCACAGGAGAAACGGCGCACTTTTTTTATACAGTAACTGAACATAAAATTATTTAACACTGAGATTGGCTCGCTGGGCTGGGACGGCGACCTGCAAAGTATGAGATCATAGGATCGAATCCAGCCACAGTCATTTTGCCCGTCTTAAATTTGAATATCTGTTTAGTTAAACAGGATGACATTGTTCTGAAGTACCATGCGCAATTTCACCTTGATATGTCAAAAGATCATTGAATTACTTTGGACGAATCGAGCAATCCATGCTGCATGAGAAACGGCTTTCTTTTTTTAATACAGAAACTGACCATAATTTCTGAATTCTGCAGGTGGCTCAATAGGTTGAGATGTTGTCCTGCGAAGCGCAAGGTCACAGGTTCGAAATCCAGGCACAGTCTTAATTTTGATTACTTGTTCAGTTAAACAGGCAGACATCATTCTGAAATACAATGTGCAATTTCATGCAATTTCACTTTGAAATGTCAACCGTTTCTTAACCTTTTTCCCAAGCTGACCAAAAACTAATACTCATATCACGCAGTCAGTGCACAGCTAGATAATCAGCGTCAGCCACTTGGGTACCCAGCATGCAGTGCGGCATGTCCAAAAACGCAAAGACTTGTGGGAAATAGTTCGGTTACAACAGCCTTGCGAGGGATTTCAGTTGTGTTCGTTCAGGTAGATGTTTGTAATGTTATTGTTTGTTAGTTAATATAATCTTGTTGGTCACCCTGATTGTGCATGTTGTGTATTTAAATGGGACCAGAGAGTCGGCTGTAGTACTTTCACAATTTATTCTCGCAAGTAGCTGAACATGAGCTCTGCCCAGCCCAGCTGACCACATGACTACTGTTAATTGTGCATTGCCTGAGATTCTGGAAAGAGATCAACTCAAGAAGACTTTCAATATCCTATAAAAGGCTAATACTCTGCCCTTTCTCTTCGTAACATTTCAGCAGTTGGTGTATAGCAGAGAGGATAGAGAGACTGACTTGTGACCTTATGCTCATGAGTTCTAATCCCCGTTCAGCCTATTGTTGCTGGCCAAACATTAAGTAATTTTGCTCTATTGTTGTCCAAGTCTCGATCTTCTACAGTGTACATGTTTATAATATTTTGCCATTTTGCGGAGGAACCCGCATCGCTGCTTGCAGCTATATTTAATCATTGTGTTCATGGTCATTCGGTGGTGAAACTGACAAGGGGAATGTGAAAGTGGCAGTGTGATAGCCTTGTGTAACCCCTCAAACCTTGAAGTTGTACACTGTTTACAAACAAATAATTGGTCTACTAGATCGTCAATCAGGATGCGCACGCACTGTGGCTGCAGAAAACCGGGAAAGGATAGCATTTTAAATGGCAAAAGGACCACACGGATAATACAAATACTTATATTTAAAAAGACCAAAAATGTCGAGGAGGACATGCCTATAAGAGAGAAAGCGATTACCCAATGATCTGTCGCATCAGAATTTTGATTTAGGTCACGAAAGTCTTGAAATTTGAGTGAGAATGTCGCCCGGTACAGACCGCATAGTCGAGCGGCAACCATGTCTTCACGTCATGTCACAAAGTTCATTATTTTACACCTTTACAGTCAATTCTACATTTAAAAAGTCGAGCAGGGCAGCTTTCAAGAGATATGGGAATTCTGCTTTTAGTCAGCTGGTCCGATTATTTTTCTGATTCGTTTAAACTGGCAATCTGAGTGAGACTACATCCCAGTTACACTGTTTTGACGTTAGCCTCAGTCAGCCTCGCTCACTGGCAGTGTGCACAATGTTGTATTTCACTCCATTCTACACCAGAAACGTCAGGGAGGACTGCCTAATGTAGATACAAGTCTTATGAAGATAGCCAGAATCTCGAATTTCTTTAACCGAGTTTCATTCGTCATTTGCCTGAGAAAGCGACCTCCGTTAGCCGGGCTAGTTTTGCCCGATCACTTGGACAGGCTATTTAAGGGTATCGGGGCTTTTGTGCATTGACAAGTGAACGTAAATGTAGTTGTCCAAAGGCCAAGAGCCTCAAAGTTTATATCAAGCCCTGCAATCCAGTGGCCAGAGATATATGATGACCTGAACAACACCAAGTGTAATAGAGCGGGGAGAAGTTTGTCTTTTGCAACCGACAGGCGCAGTTGAGCCTGCTTGACAGTTGTGTGACGTAGGGTGATGATTGGTCTATAGGAGGGATAGAGAAATGGCTCCCCCTAGTGCTGTAACATTGTACCATAAGTCTATGTTTGGGACTGAGATTTGCTGATCAGTGGACTTGATTTCTGTAAAAACATACTGTCACAATAAACAGCAAGCGTTTTAATTTAATTGTTCATGGCTTTATCAAGAATAGTCTTTAGACCAAAGACAAAGTTAAAAATGTGTTTTTCGTACCTACTGTGTTGCTGGAATATCTCAATTTGGACTGTTCTCTGGTAAGCATCAAGGTGACAATGCAGATGCATCCAAAACTCCCTAAAGAGATGCAGCCAAGTGTTTTTGGACTAACAATGTTATTTCACTGCTGTGGGAGACGGTAAAACCATCAGTTAGGGAGTAGGAGTAGGGTCCAAGTGCTTAGAGGAAGACTTTGTAATCAAGTGTTTGAGCGTACACTAGTATCCCCCCACAAACTCAAAACTAACCCTACCTCCACCCTCCGGCAGGTGTGCGGCGGAGACAAGCCTTACATGTCTCCAACTGAGCTGGAGCGTCGCCACGACGACCTATGGCAGGCGTCTGTGCGGCACTTCCGTTCGGTGAAGAAGATGGGTGGCGAGGAGTTCTGCCGACGCTACCAGGAGCAGCTGGAGGGCACGCTCGACGAGGCCTATGCCAACTTCACCAAGCACAACGACGGCAAGAACATCTTCTACGCGGCACGCACGCCCGCCACGCTGTTTGCCGTCATGTTTGCCATGTACGTGGCATCGCTCGTCACCGGCTTTGTGGGCGTCAGCTCGGTGGCGACCCTGTGCAACCTGGTGATGGGCATGGCTCTGGCGGCGCTGTGTGTCTGGGCCTACGCCAAGTACTCAGGGGAGTTCCGCGAGGTGGGGAGCGTCATCGACCAGGTGGCTGAGACCTTGTGGGAGCAGGTGGGTCTGGTCGGTTTGGAATGCGGCTTGTGTTCGGAGAAGGACATCTACATGTGTCACTTTAATTACCTTTTTTTTTATGTCCATTTGAGAATCTGCTTTTCATTTGATGTCACCAAATAAGATGATGGGTTTATCTTCCTTCCCTCACAATGGGGATGTTCTGTGCCCTTTTCTTTTTTTTTTCTTTTTTTTTTACTGGTGATTATCTGCTCCTGCATCTCACCCAGTCTACGTAGACTGTTCTGTTTAGAGCACTTGCTCGCATTCACACTTTGTTTCAGTTTACTTGATTTGTTTCCTCCTCTCTGTGACCATAAGTGATTCCCCAACCTGCTCTTCAGATCACATTCCATACCATAGAGGTTTAGCCATTTACTCCAAACCCCTTTCAACTTCTGTGTGATATATCCTCTCTTTTCCTCCTCTAATGTATACCACACGCTCTCTCTCCCCTTTCTGCTTGCGCAGAGGACTCCCCGAAAGGTGAGCCAGCCATCTGGGGAAACACAGGATGACTTGTAGCTCGGCTATTAATTTTCTGTGTGTGTGTAAACAAAATGGTGTTTAAATCTCCCTCCTAACATAACGCCACCCCCCCCATCCCTCCCCTCCCTTCTTCCAGGTGTTTTCCAAACTCTTTGAGGTGGCAAGAAGTCGAGTCACACTGGGCGCCTTGATACCAGTCCAGAGAACGAGACTGGCCTCCAACAACAATGTCAAGAAGAAAAACTAGCTGCGCCTACTGTCCTGCTCAATTTCAGATTCCAATTTTTAGGACTATAATAATATATTATAAATAATTATCTTCCCAAATCCCCCCCCGTAGATCATGGTTCCCATGCCATGCTGGTCTAGATAAAAAATATATATATATACAATTGTATACTTGATTCACAGCATATGTAGAATACCGGTTGGCACTTGTTTTTATTTTTAATTTTTTTATAGTCATTCCATTTTCTGGGGATGGTTTGGGTGGGATTTAGGGCTGTAGAATAGAGGGGGGAGGGGATGTCAATATTGTTGTACTTTAAACTGTTCTATCACAGGTCTGTCATCAAATGAGTGGTCTTGACATCCATTTCTGTTGGCTGAGTGAACATGATTGTGAATGAATGTTCCCATTTAACTCCTTTCTGTACTTGTTTTGTTGTTGCCCGCTGTCTACTCTAGTGTTTTTTTCCCCTTTCCCCCCCTTGTCTGACGCCTTTCTTTCTCTCCTTTTTGTGTTCCTCACACGGCTGTTTCTCTCCAGGTATTGAAGCCTCAAAGCGATCAGTACATGGAGGATCACATTAGACTGACTGTGTTCAACTCCTTGAAAGCTTGCCTGGGTGAGCAGGTGTCGCAGCACACAAAGTTAAAGACTTAACTTGAGCGGCCATGGTGTGGCGCCCGTAGTACCAAAGTTTACAGCTTTACCCCATGTTGTGTAATTGGTCTTATCCCCTGCCCACTCTTAAACAGTGGTGCCCAATGATGGGAAGGCATTGTGAGCAGACCCAAACTACTTCCTCCCTGATTGGACTGCTGATTGGATATGTGTGTGTGTCCCGTTAGACTATGGAAAGGTGTCCTCAGAATGGTTTTGCTGTCGTTAGTGTTTTGTCTGGGTTAGGCCACTTTTTCTATAAATATTTAAATATAGCTTTTTGCCGTTGAAAGTTTTTCTCTGACCAGCTTTTTTTGTTCCTTTGCTTCTATTTCTCTTGAGTGAATGGAAATCAATGTTAGAATCAGTTGGCGTTTTTAAAGATGCCGCATTATACGCTTTGTTCTCTTGATATTTTCCACCACTACATAGACCTACCCACAGAAGTAAACACTACTCTTAAACCGCATCCCCCTCCACAATGTTGCTGATTTCGAAATCAACCCTTTACCCTCTAGATCGGAGACCTCTGAACTGGCTTTAGCAATGGCATCAATTTCACCCTCTTGTTGGCAAGGATAGTTTAGCAACTTGCCATTCTTAACCTCAAACAGACGTGGGTCTGATTGGGTAATGTCGATTCTCGGGGGTCCATTTCAGAATTTGGCATACATCACTCAACCAGCTGCTTTTAAGGTGAATCATTGTGTATATTGCCCTTAAATTTGAGAACTATCATGTTTGTTTTTTTTCTTTGATTATTCCATCCAGACCATTACCGCCAATGTGTGCTGTTTTGTACGGTTTAGTTTTCTAAAACTCATCATGGGGCATGTGTATTAAATATACATATATAAATAAATTTTATATACCTTTTTTGTAGCTGGAAGAACAATGGTTTCATGGTAGGCCACTGTGCAGTTTACTGTATGTAAAGGAATGCTTTTGTGATTTGTGTACATGTCCAATAAAATCATTTTTATATATATTTGTAATCTACATTGAGCACTGCAATTCCACCCCTGCTGGCAAAGAATGTTTATAATCTTATTTTGTCTTTTGTTGCATTTTAAATTTATTTTCGTTAATTTATTTTTCAATACAAGATTAAAACAATCTCCAACAATACTGGAAGTGTATTTTGTCTCCAAATTAGAGAGTTCAATTTCTGGGAAAAGTAAATGCTTGTTGCTGCTTCGACTAGGGAAGTTTATTCAACTACATCACCTACAAACCTATTTCAATATATATCAATATATATCAATATATATATATATATATATATATATATATATATACACACATATATATATATATACATATATACACACATATATGTATGTGTGTATATGTATATATGTGTATATATATGTGTGTATATGTATGTGTGTATATATATATGTATACGTATATATGTATGTGTGTGTATATATATATATATATATATATATATATATATATATATATATATATAATGTATGAGACAGTCACATAAAATGCTTTTTTTCTTCTAACAAAGCATTATTTTACAAGTGTGTGTGTGTGTGTGTTTCAGTGTTTTAACCCCTTCACTATGCTGCAATAGTACTCATTGTAACTTCACCTTTGCCAGCCTTATTATTGAGAAATATAACGTCTTATGCCGCTGAACTTTCGATGCGTTTATTCTATAGACCTATTGTCAAGCCAGATCACGCCTACTCTGTAAGACCTAAAAACCACTGCATAGTGACTAGAAGTGTTGTATTTACAGTCAAGATCAGCTCTGGTGATTGGATGTCAGTTTTGCACATATTAAATCATCAAAATGCATAACCGTCCCACTTTACCTGATGTCCCACATTACCTGAACTCACCCTACATAGCCGGCGAGCTTGATTGGAAAATCCTGACCACACTCAAATCATAAAGCTATACACATCTTTAAAGTGTGCTTGAGGTTATTTAACATTAATATCAGTTCCCCTAGCCTGCCTTTGGTCCCCCAGTGGCTAGAATTTTCGATAAGTGTAAACCAAGCCCTGCGTGTTCTTCTCCGCCTTTGACAAAATGAAGGTTCAATTGCGCTGTTTAAAAATCTCCCCCGAGTGACGTAGATCGGGGGAAGGTTACCTCCCCTCTCTGCTTTGCCCGACCAGATCATCTGGCCCGCCCATGAGAAACTGAGCTACCACCGTGCAAGGGCGAGTACTATATATTGGTTTTTCCTGGAGAGACATCATGCAGGGTTCGTACGGTCATGGAAAACCTGGGAAAGTCATGGAATTTTAAAAAGGTTATTTCCAGGCCTGGAAAAGTGCTTGAAAAAAATAAAATCCCCAAAGTTTTGGAAAAGTCATGGAAAGTTGTTATCATATTTTCATGTTGTTCATTTACGCTGAGTTTTAAATAATTCACATGCTTTTAAAAGAAATACGTTCAAAATATAAGCAGGCATACGCTCTCATACTAACTGAAGTTCGATGGCCATAGCAACAGTAACTCAGAGAAGCGCAAGGGATAATTCAAAATGCCAGGAAAGTGTAGATTTAACGATGCTTGGCTACAAATGGAAAGATACATTACAACAGACAAGACCCGGGACGAGCAAAATGTCGGTTGTGTGGTGGAAAATCATTCAACATTTCAATCATGGGAGAGGCGGCATTAACTAGCCATTCCTAAGGTAGCAAACATCAGAGCGCTGCTGCTAGCAAAGCTACAGCAGCCGGTGATGGGTGCTGCTATCAAAGCTACAGCAGCACCCATAACCGGCTTTCTCACCACAGCGAGGTCCACTGCTACGCCTTGCAGTAGGGGTCGTTAACCGATGCTGTGACAAAAAATTAAGTCCTAACTGCGGAGGTAAGGGGCTTAAGGGCTGAAGGGGCTTATTTTCCCGACTATGACCGGCGTTCTATACATTATGCTGCTTATTACACAGCTACTTGCCCAAAAAATAACTTAACACTGTGTGTCTTTTTACAATTTATTTGTTACCATTCGTTGTGTTGATCGGCAGAAAAATAGTTTGCCAAAGACGTTGAACTTCATAGACGTTGAACATTCTTTAGGTTTCAAATCAGCTGACGTTGCCAAGCAATGGAGTACGCTGGCTTTGAAAAGTTACCGGACTGCTTGCGGAGTGCTACGAAAGATGCAAATCCGAGGCAAAAAGGCCACTTCCCTTGACGGCGGTCAAATATGCATAGCCAAGTTCAAATATTGAAAAATTGTTCACCGCAGAACGTTGGGAAGCCCCATTTAAGTGAATGGAACATTCTACAGTATTACGAACAGCCGTGTAATACTAACTACTTACTAACCGAGAGTGAGTCCCATGCCGGGAAATATCAAACTGAGGCTCATTTTGAAGATGACGTCAGAGGGCAATACGGAGCTGTATTGACCGCTGAGGAGGGCAATACCAAGCCCCCACCCCTCGACTCTCGGCTTGAGGCAACAGCCCCGGTGGATGTAGTTGGTATTGCATTTCCGATTTTCTACCCGACTCGTCCGGTCGTTTTTATTCTATTAACTCCAGTCAACATATCGAAAACTATCTCCCCCAATAATTTTTGTTAGATTCTCGAACCTGGCTCATACTACTAGCTTTTTCATACAATAATTTTTCCTGATTTTTGCAAAGATTGAAACCAATCCGACATGGGTAAACTAGCAGCCCATTTATTTGCTTACGTCAAGAAAAGTTGCCTGGAAACGTGCTCGCGGATACGAACAATGAACGAGCACAAAAGGGAGCATCAGCAAATCGCTGATTTACCTGAGCTGAATGAGAACAAAGAGAAAGGATTTGATAATCTACAGCTGCCTGCCTTTATTGTAGTTTTACAAATGGTTGCACATACATGACGGTTGTTTGTAGAGTTAATTTAAGTTATTTTAAAGCAGATTTAACCATTTTGTAATGAATGCTATTATGCACATGGCATGACAAACGTAATTATAGCCTAATCTAATTAGTTATAATATCGTGGCATGTTACGGCTTCATTATATATTGTTGATGTAATTCTGAGGCAAAGACAAAGATGAATAAATCATGTCTGATAACGTCAATATTGTTATGGTCGTTATATTGTTAGAACTTTAAGTCAGTTAACACCACAACGATGGCATTAACAATAAGCTAGTAATTGTAAACAACACTCATCATCATTATAATAGTAAAGGTATAGGCTTAATTTGCTTTGCAAAGCTAGAACAACAACGGAGCCAGATATTCAGGTTTAAAGTTTATTTATCAGACACAATACATAAGCAGTTAAACTATAAACACAAAGCAAAAAGAACAACGTATAGGCCCTGCACGTATAATACTACAGTACTAATAGTATTGATTTTCGTAAAGTTCACATGTAGGCTATCTGCTTCTTGATCGGACTTCTACCACATTCTGACAGTTTTCTGCAATGCCTTAGCTCCAGCTCACAAGCTCGCGACTGGTTGTCGCAAAGTATGACGTATACAGCTAGTTGCAAGCATGCATGAGTTTCGGAGCTAGGACGAGTCGGTCTGGAAAGATGGCGCGGTCCGTTAGGAGCTCTCGCTTGCCTCACTGCGCCACTGAGCACTTTTCATAGAAATGAATGGGGACGCCATCTTGGAAGACAGAAGTAGCTGTCTCTAGTTATATTAACTCTATGGGCAATACGCGTCTGGCATGACTCCCCATTAGCCAATCAGAAAGCTCGTACCGTCGTTGCCATATAATAAAACTTTTTAACGTATACACCGAGATTTCACAAAAAGTTTGGTCATGGAAATTTCGTTTAAAGTCATTGAAATTGCATGGAAAAGTCATGGAAATCCATTGGTCAAAATGTGTATGAACCCTGTAATAGCTGTAAGCAGCTCTATTTTCGACATTTTGAACATTCAAATATTCCAAACCATATTGTTTTAATTTTTCTAAAAACATTATTCATTTGGTATTACGGTTAGCAAATATATAGGATATACATTATAAATGAAGTAAAAGAAATGGCCAAGAGAAAAAGGCACTCATCTATATATGCACAGCATGTTTTTTGGATTTAAATAATAAATGTGCTATGTGGCTCAAATGCAATTGTCGTTTTTTCCCGGGCTGTTTTTCGGTCCCAGTCCGACCCTGCTGGCACTAATCACCCCCCACTACATCTTGCCCACGAACAGTGCTCGATAAGTCTAAAAACTATTTAAGACATCTATATCTTTGTTCTGTTGAGCACTTCCGCCCAAGTACTTCTACGAAATCTACTATGTGTGCCAAAATAATATATCCTGACAAGCCATGCTGATCAATTTGATCTATAACGCCAGCATGCGATCTCTGACACGACTAATGTCTTCCATCATCTACCGAATCTAGGTGTCCCTATATCTGCCTTCGATCTTGTGTGCAGCTGCGTTGGTCTGAAGATAACCACGCCCCTCTCGTTGCATGTTAGATCGGAAATAAATACAGCACAGAAATAAATGTGCTGTGGAAATAAATGTGGTGTGTAAAAGTCTCAAAAAATAAATAAATGTTGCATTAGGAAATAAAAGTCCCATGAAATAAATAAATGTTGTTTTGAAATAAATAAATGTATTTATTTATTGATATCGGTAAATGGATTCAGCTATATAATTATATAATGCTATATTTATATATTTATTGCCATCTTTGTTTTATTTCAGAGTTTATTTCAGATCCATATTCATTTATGTATTTATTTATTTACCTATTTATTTATTTTTGACTAACTCTGCGTTCCATACTAACCAACAGCTAACTCTCCTGTCGGTGAGGTTGCGCAAGCGCACATATGTAAATCGCCTGATCACTAGTCTTTCAGGACTACATATGTACTAGCGCTCAACACATTTGCTAATTGGGACAGCCTGTGGGCCGGTTGTGGCCCGCACTCTAGAGTCCTGGTATTTATCTAGGTGTGTTATGGTGTATTTTAATAATTGTGGTATTTATAAATGCTTTATATTATGTTTTCCTGGTCAGTTGTAAACATTAATATATTTCAAATGTTTGTAATTTCTCTATCATTTACAACTATACACTTACACAGATATATATTTCTTGGACTGCTGTTCCATAACTTGACCACTATAACTGTCAACAGTTTATTCATTTTTTTTATTCCAAACAGAGTAAAATCCATCCTTCCTCCCTGTCATAAATACTTCTCAACTCTTTATCCATTACCACATTATTGATCATGAGGCCCCTCCTGAGAGAGATTTTTAGACTTGCCGCACACAATGCATCAGTCTGGCTTCGGTGATGCTGAGTACAGAGACAGACAGACATTTTTAGGTCCACAGATGAGACATACTGTATGCCAAGTTCAGATGGCAAATTATATTTTAGCAATTTTCCTAGAGCCTGTACTGGTTTGTTTAGGCTACGTTCAAATAGCCTGTCCTTGCATGTTTTGGCTATGTTCCTACAGCCTGTAATAGTATGTTTTAATATGTTTCTATCGCCTCTACAAGCATGTTTTGGCTATGTTCCTATTGGCTTATGTATCAGTGGTTGTAAACATCTACCTGTTTATTGTTTTATTACTTGGCTCTGATCTGTGATTTTTTTTCTCAAATCTTACAATCAAACTTTTAAATGTACAAGTGCACAGGCGCCTCCCAGTCCCTGTTCTTGATGGACGCTTTGCCCTGGTCTGTCCAGTCTTATTGTGGGTCTCAGGTACTGTTACAGTGAATAGAAATGGGTTGTGTGCCGGTGCCTCTGCACAATGTGCATGTGACCTCCGAATTGGTGAGTGGCGTGTTTTGTGTAGGTATACAACCAGAGCTACCCGTGAAAGGCTTTGACTTCCTGCTGGGGAATGATATTGCGGATGGTAGGGTGTTGCCTGTATTAGAGGTTTTGGATTTCCCCGACTCCTCTTTGTCTGATGGACTGGCTGGAGAGTTCCTTGAAACTTTTCCGGCGTGTGTAGTCACGCACGCTCAGTCACGCCGGCTGGGCGACGTGTGTGATCTGTCAGAGTCAGTGCTGGGTCCTGCATTTGCCACGGACAGCGATCCAGGTCCAACCATTCAGTTGCCACCACCCGGTAAGAAACCTGTTAAATCACACCGTAATTCAGTTTTTGACTGCCTCTGTTAGTCGAGAACGGCTGATCAGTTGCCAGACGTCAGACCCTACTCTCGTCAACCATTTTGCTTTAGCCACTACTCCCGTTGCCGCCCATAAAGACGGTGTTAAATACTTCATAGAAGAAGGGCTCTAAATGTGTGAGGATGTGGTCTAGCCGTACAGGGTTAGGAACAGATTGTGTTTGTCAGATAGTGATCCCCCAGGAGTACCGTCAGCATGTGTTAGTGCTGGCCCATGACAACAAATGGTCGGGTCACTTGGGCATAAGGAAGACACGGAAGGGCATAAGGAAGACAGGGTTCTCAGACATTTTTTTGGGCCAAACTTGAAGTCCGACGTGGTTCGGTTTTGTAACTCATGTCATACCTGCCAGATGGTAGGTAAGCCAAATCAGCCCATTCCGCCCCGCCCTGCTTCACCCCATACCGGTGATGTGTGAACCATTCGACGAAGTGATCGTTGACTGTGTTGGCCCTTTGCCGAGAACGAGAACAGGTAACCAGTTCATGTTAACGATTATGTGTAGAGCCACAAGGTACCCAAAGGCTATTCCTCTTTGCAATATCACCTCTAGAACCGTCATGGCTTCGGTTATCAAGTTTCCACGTTTGGTCTGCCTCGGGTGGTACAGACAGATCAGGGAACTAACTTCATGTCCAAGTTATTCTCAAGGGTGTTGTAATTGACCATAAAACACAATGTATCTAGTGCCTACCATCCTGAGAGTCAGAGCGCCCTGGAACGGTGGCACCAGACCCTGAAGTCCATGCTGAGGAAGTCCCGTTTTGAGACCCAGAAGGACTGGGATGAAGGTTTGTGCTGTTTGCCGTCAGAGAATCTGTACAGGAGTCTCTTGGTTTTAGTCCTGCCGAGCTTGTCTTCGGACATACCGTTAGAGGGCCGCTTAAGGTGCTTAAAGAGCAGCTACTTACTCCCCTGGCTGTCTGCCCCGCGCCTAAGAGCGTGCAAGAGTATGTTGGCCAGGTCCGTGAGCGGCTAAGCAAGGCGCGTGCCCTGGCAAGGCATGCGATCGCCGCTACACAGATGGGCATGAAGGAGCGGTATGACAGGAAGGTGGTGGCCCGTTCCTTCCAACCGGGTGACCAAGTGTTACCAGTTTTACTGCCTATTCCAGGGTCTTCTCTATCGGCACATTTCTCTGGCCCTAACATTGTTAGGGAAAAGTGTACTGTAAACTCACGGTGTTCCGTACAAAACTTTTACTCACGGTGTTCCGTACTCGTCACCTAAAACACCCCAGCCAATAAAAAATACTACCTGGCGAAATGTGTAATCGATACTGTTACAAAGCTATTTTTCTCCCGCTTCCAGCAAAGTCAAATTGACATCAGTTGGACTTCTGCTCAATAGTAGGTACCTGCAGAGCCGGAGACACCGGAGACCCCGGAGGGCCGGAGAGCTGCAGTTTCAGGACCACAGTTCCAGGGTCGCAGTTCTAGGACCCTGACAGCGCCACCTAACGATATTTGATTGGTTTGCCAAGCACCTAACGATATTTGAATGGTTTGCGATGGTTTGCGAGAGGCAAGAAACAACGATGTCACAAGATCGCAACAAGATATTCGCAACAAGATATTTGCAACAAGATATTCGCAACAAGATATTTTAATGGTTTGCGCAGATATGAAAATATGTAATGGTTTGCAAGAGGCAAAAAACAACGTCACAAGATCTCAACAAGATATTTTAATGGTTTGCGCAGATATGAAAATATGTTCGAATAATAAATATTGGATAATTAAAGAAATTAAAACCACATAAAATTAGAAAACAAATGTACACATTTCATAAATGCCTCGAGTGACTTTAAAACGTTTCCTGGGACTACAGAGAACCAATGTACATCCTGCAACATGAGCCTTAAGGTTTGGGGCTCATTTGCAGATACAATTTGCTTTGATGGGCTTAACTTCACTAAAGTTCCAAAGTCAACAAAGCATTATGTCCTGAGAACATCAGAAATAACAAGCTCCTGGATACCTAATACAAACAACTGGCCCTGTCTTCTGTGACCTGTTCAACTGGTTCTTGGAAGAGCTGGAACACAGTTCCAGCTCTTTGGAAGACCTCTGCCATCTGCCTTGTTCCAAAGAAGAGCAGACCCAGGCTTCCCAATTACTTCCAACAGGTAGCTCTTACATCATTGGTGATGAAGAGTTTTGAATGTCTGATACTTTTGCAACTACAAGAGACAGTCCAGAACCTGGCAGATCAACTCCAGTTTTCCTTACACGAAGAGTAGAAGTCAAGATGATGCTGCCCTTACTTTCCTGCATCATGCACACACTCCCATTTGGAAAAACTAAAAGCCCATGCTAGGCTTGTGTTTGTGGAATATCTCTAGTGCCTTTAACTGAATGTAACCACATCTGCTGGGTATACAACTTCCTCAACATGAGTTAATCCTTGATTCATACTGTGCAGATAATTAAATTCCTAACACACACAGGGTTCTGTCTTCTCCCCGGTCAAAATACTTATTCAATGTACAAATTCTCTGATTCATTTCATTATTTTATACTATGCTCTATTATACATGAATATCAAAAGTTATCTGACGAAATAATGACAAAAGTAATCAGTTATACTTTATTTTATTTAATGTCATCACGTTTTCTTTGTGTGATGTGGGATGGATGGCTGCGGAGGATCCACCGCTTCCTTCTCTTCTGCTGCTGGTGGTGAACCTCTATGGTGGATTGGCTGCATGAGGATGCTTCCTTTGGTGTGGATGGGCATGCTAGGATGAACTGTTTTGTATTGAACATTGACCACGTCAGTGGATCAGATCATCTTTCTTGTACCTGTAAATACAACACATGCCTGTGAGTTCTGGAAAATTGAAGTTATATTCTATTCTGTTTGCTACGGCTTTTGCAGTCACTCAATCTCAACCACAAATGTGTAATGTTAGAGAAGCAAGACACAAGGAAGGCTCTCAGAGCAGATTCAAGATATACATTTATACATTTATTTTATTTTACAACCACCCATCGACCTCCATCACCCCTCCACATCGACCTCCATACAACTTCATTCTTCAATGAGAGACAGAAGCAAGAAAAACAAATATAAAAAAACATTATGGATATCAGTATATACTGTTATGCCAATACAGAACCTCAAACCATTATACATAGGTCCGTACATAGGTAGCAACATGATAGGCAGTTTGTATATATAGGCTTTGAAAGTGCCGGAGCAGGAACATGTATACTTAACATGGCTAGGCCTACCTCTGGAAATAGAACACCAAGGATGAACTGCACTTCATCTGTGAACTTCAGTTTGGTTGGTGTCTGGTTCAGCACTGCCTTCAGATAGGTAATAAGGGTGTCCTGTAGTTCTTCACTGTCGAGGTAAACAGGCACCTGGAAAGAGGTCTTCAGAGGAAACCAAGAAGAAGGCTTTCCATTGAGTACACCCTATGGGCAAATCAATGTACAGACAAAAAATCTATGTACATTTATTTTGTGGGAATTGGAATGAGTGTGTCGTGTGGTAGTTGGTAGTCATTGAACAACTGACATTAAATACATACATAAATGCATTCATTAAAGACAAGCAATAAATAAGCTGCATAGTGAAATGATACATCTGTTGATGTTCCTTTGATGAGAACATTTGAACATTGTCAAAGTACCACCATGGCTGGGATGGAGGGAGTTGTCGGAGCTGGGATGGTGGTGGATATTGAATGGTGTTTCTCCTTGCACAAAAGTGTTTAATGAAGTATGGTTTGCGTGAAAGTATTGACTGGCAGTGGATGCAGTGGTAATGTAATTGTGGTTGGCAATTCAACCCACATCTGTGAATGGTGTATCCTAAAACATGAGACAGAAATATTATCAGGCCTAAATATTACTTCAGTGTCTGAATCAAATATTTGGTGAGAGCAAACAAATCAGAGAGGGACTTCTATTGATTCACTGCTCTAAAGGAATTGTTGATAACATTCGGTCTGCTTTTAATGCATTACATTGCAACTTCACAGAATTAAAAAAATGTTTTTGCTTTTACCTTCATGGAAAACTGACCATTTGAAATGGATCTCTAAATGGGTGGTGACCTTGCTCAGTTTTGCTGGATGTAAAGCAGTAGAGACACAGAAAGGGCAGTGGAATTCCTTGCAGCATGTGGTGCATCTTTTTAATTCTGGCAAGGACCTTCCCTCTTGGATGGTTATATGCATCTTCAAAAAGAGAGAGTAATTGGTCAAATTAAAGATTGTTAGAATTTCAAAGACTTAAATTCAGGGTTCATACACATTTTGACCAATGGATTTCCATGACTTTTCCATGCAATTTCAATGACTTTAAACGAAATTTCCATGACCAAACTTTTTGTGAAATCTCGGTGTATACGTTAAAAAGTTTTATTATATGGCAACGACGGTACGAGCTTTCTGATTGGCTAATGGGGAGTCATGCCAGACGCGTATTGCCCATAGAGTTAATATAACTAGAGACAGCTACTTCTGTCTTCCAAGATGGCGTCCCCATTCATTTCTATGAAAAGTGCTCAGTGGCGCAGTGAGGCAAGCGAGAGCTCCTAACGGACCGCGCCATCTTTCCAGACCGACTCGTCCTAGCTCCGAAACTCATGCATGCTTGCAACTAGCTGTATACGTCATACTTTGCGACAACCAGTCGCGAGCTTGTGAGCTGGAGCTAAGGCATTGCAGAAAACTGTCAGAATGTGGTAGAAGTCCGATCAAGAAGCAGATAGCCTACATGTGAACTTTACGAAAATCAATACTATTAGTACTGTAGTATTATACGTGCAGGGCCTATACGTTGTTCTTTTTGCTTTGTGTTTATAGTTTAACTGCTTATGTATTGTGTCTGATAAATAAACTTTAAACCTGAATATCTGGCTCCGTTGTTGTTCTAGCTTTGCAAAGCAAATTAAGCCTATACCTTTACTATTATAATGATGATGAGTGTTGTTTACAATTACTAGCTTATTGTTAATGCCATCGTTGTGGTGTTAACTGACTTAAAGTTCTAACAATATAACGACCATAACAATATTGACGTTATCAGACATGATTTATTCATCTTTGTCTTTGCCTCAGAATTACATCAACAATATATAATGAAGCCGTAACATGCCACGATATTATAACTAATTAGATTAGGCTATAATTACGTTTGTCATGCCATGTGCATAATAGCATTCATTACAAAATGGTTAAATCTGCTTTAAAATAACTTAAATTAACTCTACAAACAACCGTCATGTATGTGCAACCATTTGTAAAACTACAATAAAGGCAGGCAGCTGTAGATTATCAAATCCTTTCTCTTTGTTCTCATTCAGCTCAGGTAAATCAGCGATTTGCTGATGCTCCCTTTTGTGCTCGTTCATTGTTCGTATCGAGCACGTTTCCAGGCAACTTTTTCTTGACGTAAGCAAATAAATGGGCTGCTAGTTTACCCATGTCGGATTGGTTTCAATCTTTGCAAAAATCAGGAAAAATTATTGTATGAAAAAGCTAGTAGTATGAGCCAGGTTCGAGAATCTAACAAAAATTATTGGGGGAGATAGTTTTCGATATGTTGACTGGAGTTAATAGAATAAAAACGACCGGACGAGTCGGGTAGAAAATCGGAAATGCAATACCAACTACATCCACCGGGGCTGTTGCCTCAAGCCGAGAGTCGAGGGGTGGGGGCTTGGTATTGCCCTCCTCAGCGGTCAATACGGCTCCGTATTGCCCTCTGACGTCATCTTCAAAATGAGCGACGAGTCAGCTGCTGAGTTTTACTATCCAGATGATGCGGAAAAGATTTGTCATCAAAAGAGAGGATGAAGACTAGACTCTTTTAATCCATTGTGTCATTATTTTGTGTTGAAATTAAAGCCATTTTAGCAGAACCATGTTGTCTGCTTTCTATCAAAAGTAATGAGTTGCTTGGCAACACATGAAACACAGCATGAGAAGACTTGAGAGCTAGCTAAAATTAGCCTAGAGGTATCATTTATTTTCGTTTACCAAATGAAAAGAAGCTAAAAATGCCATATAATAAACTACTTACTAACCTCGACCGTTCGGTCATGCCGGTGTTGTATCACCCGATGCATGACTCTCTGGATTGGCACCCCCTCGCGGGAGAGCGCGCGATTCAAAGAGTGAAAGATTTCGTCTTGATATTGCATCCAAAAGAAGGGGAGACAGAAGTCTCACATTATACCGTCTTTGTTGTTGAATTCAAGAGAAGGATGTCTGTTATCTGTGTAAATATCAGATGCTATTTTCAACACAAAATCCTTAAAATTCGTCATTCAAACGGTATACGCGAACCAACATTCTTGCTCCACGACATCGCATTCTGAGGAAATATACCCCAATATGATCATGATTATTGCTACACAAAATGTATTTTGTGTTGCAGGTTCAAAGTATTTCACATGGCATAGCTCTTCATACTGATGTATAGGTTCAAAGGCATGCGATTTTAATGCAGTTAGCCTGTGCGTAGGCTGGGTTACTCAGACAGGTCGAAAACAACAGCCTTCTGATGCAGAATCAGCTGTCCTGAAAAGGGACCAAAGGTTCACATGCCTAGCCTACAAAAGACAAGTACTAAAAACAATGTATCAACCATGTATCAACATCAAAAGAACCATCGAATCCTTTTTTAAGATAGGAAATATTATTCTTATTGTTTAAGTCAATGAAATAAATGAAAAAATAAAACATAATAATCCCTCATCTTCCATGGACTATTCTGTTTTCAGACCTGTCCACCCTATACATACACATGTATTGGTATTCAATTTATGCTATTAAATGTACATAATGCTGGCGTAGAAGGATAGAAACGTATGTGGGGGGAGAGCATTTCATGGCAGGTTTTCCATGGGATGTAAGTGCAATGCACCCCCTGTTAACCCTGACTAGGACAGTGTGACATGCTTGAAACTTACTGTGCTTACTCATACTAGTGCCCTCAGTGTACAGTAAGAATCATTTGATGCTGGGATATACAGAACAGACAATAGAGGGGGGGTGCATCTCACGACAGGCTTGTTTCATTCCTTCTTGTCACAAAATGCACCCCCCGCTAACCCTGACTAGGAAAGTGTCACATGCCTGAAACTTACTGTGCTTACTCATACTAGTGCCCTCAGTGTACAGTAAGAGTCATTTGATGCTGTTAAACACCTGTTAACATCAATCCTCGGCTTTGCCATATCAACCTCGCTATCGCTCAGTCGATACGTTCCAGCCTCAGTTTGATATTTCCCGGCATGACCTCACTCTCGGTTAGTAAGTAGTTAGTATTACACGGCTGTTCGTAATACTGCAGAATGTTCCATTCACTTAAATGGGGCTTCCCAACGTTCTGCGGTGAACAATTTTTCAATATTTGAACTTGGCTATGCATATTTGACCGCCGTCAAGGGAAGTGGCCTTTTTGCCTCGGATTTGCATCTTTCGTAGCACTCCGCAAGCAGTCCGGTAACTTTTCAAAGCCAGCGTACTCCATTGCTTGGCAACGTCAGCTGATTTGAAGCCTAAAGAATGTTCAACGTCTATGAAGTTCAACGTCTTTGGCAAACTATTTTTCTGCCGATCAACACAACGAATGGTAACAAATAAATTGTAAAAAGACACACTGTGTTAAGTTATTTTTTTGGCAAGTAGCTGTGTAATAAGCAGCATAATGTATAGAACGCCGGTCATAGTCGGGAAAATAAGCCCCTTCAGCCCTTAAGCCTATGGAGGACCAAACCTGCCATATTAAAAAATGAAAGGATGAATAAATAAATGTCCACATCCATGCATTTAGACATAAATAAATGAATACATGTACTAATGAATGCACAATTGTCAATCAATATTACCTTATAATTTACATGTATTTATGTATTTATTTGTGTATTCATTCATCTATTCATTTATTTATTCATTCATGTATTCATTCTGTTATTAATTCATTCATTTATTCATTCATTTATTCATTCATTCATTCCTGTATTTCTTCTTCTCAATATGTTAATGAGATATGTCAATCAAAATAGGTAGGCGGCATTTGACACACCATTGGCTAATCGTTTTCCACGCTTTGTATTCGATTATGTAGCCTTACATCCATCCTTGCTGTCATGGACAACATAGCCTACATGGACAGGCTGGCCGACCTTGTTGAAAACAAAGATTTAATTCACCATATATGATATTTGGATAAACAAACATGTTATAAAGATTTTAATACGTTAGTTGTGGGCTATCACTTAACACCCAACTTCACTACGCTGACCGGCCAACCATGTGTTTACCCCGATAAAAACGTAAACATTTTAAAATAAAAAATCCTGATTGTTGATTGTCAAACCAACATATTTGTCCTGTGTGTAAGAGCGAGATAGACAATCTGGCATATAGCCCCCATCAAGCAGAAGAGAAATTTGTGAAGATTTGACGACACAAAGTTAATCATCGAAGATGAAAAGTAGCTTAGTCCTAAATGGAGTTGTATGCCCCATAGCACATATTTTACAAAGACTACGGCAACAAAAGCCAAACGTTGCCACGTTATATTGGGAATGGGATGCCGTTGCGACGGTTATTGTTGGAGCAACAAGTTGCCTAAATAGCCTGTAGCCTATGCCATGTTTATGTACATGTCAGCTTTACATGTAGAAAAGAAAATCTCAGAGAAGGTGAAAGGCTTGGTGACCGGCGTGGAGAAATGCGCGTCTAGTGTGAACAGCATCGCGCCGTTCGTAGTATATTGTGGCGCTCCAGAGCGCTTCGCAGCCAGTGTGTCCCAGGCGTTAGCTAGATTGAATCTATGGCTCTGGATTGATTGCAATGTCTGAACATCCGTTTCCACGCCTACTGGCCTCCTCTCATTATCATATTGGGAACAATGAATGAATGAATAAATAAATGAATAAATAAATGAATAAATAAATGAATATATAAATGAATGAATGAATGAATAAATCAATCAATCAATCAATAAATCAATACATAAATGAATACAAAATAAATAAATACATAAATGTAAAATATATGTAACTATTGATTGACAATTGTGCATTAATTAATATATATATTCGTTTATTTCTGTCTAAATGCATGGATGTGGACATTTATTTATTCATTCATTCATTTGTAAATATGGCAGGTTTGGTCCTCCATATAAGCCCCTTACCTCCGCAGTTAGGACTTAATTTTTTGTCACAGCATCGGTTAACGACCCCTACTGCTAGGCGTAGCAGTGGACCTCGCTGTGGTGAGAAAGCCGGTTATGGGTGCTGCTGTAGCTTTGATAGCAGCATCCATCACCGGCTGCTGTAGCTTTGCTAGCAGTAGCGCTCTGATGTTTGCTACCTTAGGAATGGCTAGTTAATGCCGCCTCTCCCATGATTGAAATGTTGAATGATTTTCCACCACACAACCGACATTTTGCTCGTCCCGGGTCTTGTCTGTTGTAATGTATCTTTCCATTTGTAGCCAAGCATCGTTAAATCTACACTTTCCTGGCATTTTGAATTATCCCTTGCGCTTCTCTGAGTTACTGTTGCTATGGCCATTGAACTTTTCAGTTAGTATGAGAGCGTATGCCTGCTTATATTTCTAAAAGCATGTGGATTATTTAAAACTCAGCGTAAATGAACAACATGAAAATATGATAACAACTTTCAATGACTTTTCCAAAACTTTGGGGATTTCATTTTTTTCAATCACTTTTCCAGGCCAGGAAATAACTATTTTAAAATTCCATGACTTTCCCAGGTTTTCCATGACCGTACGAACCCTGTAAATTACGCCCAAGCCTATTACTGAAATGAAAATACTATTTTAATTTTATTAAAATGGTAAAGCTAAGAGTATTAAACAAGCATTTAAATGGAATACAGTAGGCTGCAGATTTCATTTAACTAGCTGACAGATCAAATCCACTTGCTTTTATCATTTTTCATCAAGTTTTGTGAATGTGCTGACTTTATCATATAAGACACCTAGTTACAGTCGTTGGGCTTGCCAAAATCGCATTTTGGTTTCAATATTACAAAACAAATAGTCTAAAAGTTTGTATTGCATAAGTGAACAGATAGCTAATTGCACCAGAATGTTTTTGACGTTTAGCTAACTTAAATATGTTGAACAATACTTAACGCTAATTCACATACTTCGCGCTACTGTTTCATTGAACAAATAAACAAAGAGTAACAATTTACAGTTCATTTTGAGGCAAGCTATTAAAAGCTAACAAATGATTGCGTGTAGCTACAGTAGCTAGCTAGTGCCCAAACTACTGAATGTTAGCTAGTGCTAGCTAGCTCTAATCAAGTAGTTTGTTTGACCTTGAAAACCTCTCAGGTGTTGTGAAATGATTTTGACAGCAAAGTTGAAGCTAGCTAGCTAACGTTAACTTTTATGTCAATTCAAGACACAAGAATTGTTTTATACATAACCATACGCAATTCACATTTGCTACTTACACTCTGATTATCGTCCATCTTGTTTTTTGACAATATTCACCCCTGCAGGAATATATTGATTGTCCATGTTCATCCAATTTGCTACGTGGCGCTGTCAGATAAAACGAGGGTCCTAAACTGCGACCCCGAAAATGCGGTCCTGAAACTGAAGCTCTCCGGCACTCCGGGGTCTCCGGGGTCTCCGGCTCTGCAGGTACACCCTACTCCTTCTGCTGGCAACAAGAGCACAGTGAGTAGCGAAGCTCCCCCTACCGTTTAATAAAAATCGTGCCGGGAGAGGAATTTGCATAGCAGTTAGCTAGGCGGAGCCATATCTCCGTAAGGGAAATTGCTCTCTAAGCCTTGTTTTATCAACTTACAAACGTTTAAATTAAACAAAAACATATTAAAGTATGTTTTGACGTATCATTTCATACATTTTTTTTGTTTTAAAACGACTTGTTACAGTCTTGATTACGCGATGGTTTAATGCTACAGTAGAATCACCGCAGGAAAATTGACTGTCATGATGCGTCTCTTTGAGTTAAACCAATATAAATGTATTTTTTATGTATTGAATTACGTCAAACTGATCGTATTTTATTTAACGCAAAAGTATTCCTTTACAATCATTATCAAAACTACCCAATACAACATTTTTTTTTTTTTTCTCTCTGTACACCACCTCACTTGGACCAATCATCACCTCCCATGGCTTCTCCTACCACTGCTACGCTGACGACACACAGCTGTACCTGTCGTTCCCCCCGACCGATCCGGGGATCTCAGCTACGATTGATGCCTGCCTCACAGACATCTCCGCCTGGATGACCGAACACCACCTCCAGCTGAACCTCGCCAAAACAGAACTTCTCATCATCCCGGCCAAACCCTCCATCTCCCACGACCTCTCAATCACCCTGGGATCTGCGACGGTGACCCCCTCATCCTTTGCCAGGAACCTTGTGGTTACCATGGATGACAAGCTCTCCCTCGCGGCCCACATTGCTGCGGTCTCCCGGTTGTGTAGATTCACCCTCTACAACATCCGGAAGATCAGGAGATACCTGTCTGAGCACTCCACCCAGCTGCTTGTCCAAGCACTTGTCTTCTCCAAGTTGGACTACTGCAACTCGCTGCTCGACGGTCTCCCAGCATGCGCAACCCGCCCTCTTCAGAGGATTCAGAACGCGGCGGCCCGCCTGGTCTACAATCTACCCAGACGCTCCCACGTTACCCCGCTCCTCATCTCCCTCCACTGGCTACCCATAACGGCCCGCATCAGATTCAAGACCATGGTACTGACCTTCCGAGCAGTGAACGGGACTGCACCCGACTATATCAAGTCTCTCCTGCAGCCTTACACCCCCACCCGCCACCTACGGTCTTCTTCAGACAACCGCCTGGTGGTCCCACCGCTCAAGACCGCCCGATCCCAACACAAGCTCTACTCCTGCCTGGCCCCCCAGTGGTGGAATCAACTCCCCACCTCCATCAGAGACACAGACTGTCTATCCACCTTCAAGAGAAGGCTTAAGACGCACTTGTTCCGGGAGTACAACGGTACTTAGGAATGGTTTGCTGAACCCAACGCTGGTTTCCTCAAGGATCACAATGACTCTTGCTTAGACTGTTGCTCTTGTTTGTTAGTGGTAGCTGATTTAAACTGTTTTCTATTTTAGTTAATCCTATTTTTATTGCTTTCCTACAGGTACACTTGCACTTAGAGTTTCATGTTGTTTAATTTTAACTTGTTTAACTACATGCTCTTATGGTTTCCTCCCTTTAGCACTTATTTTTTGGTTGTTCACAATGTGTACTTCTTGTTTTGGCTACCCGCAATGCTTTGGGGTTATCTTGTTGTTATTATCAGTGACCTATGCACTTTGTAAAGCTCTCTCTTGGAAGTCGCTTTGGATAAAAGCGTCTGCTAAATGAATAAATGTAAATGTAAATTACCTCAGGAAACCTTAACTGTCATGTTGTGTCTCATGCAGCCGCAACCTAAAATCATAAGACTGAACAATACTGTTTAGACATGATACTTCTCTTACTTCAAACAAAATTACTGAACAGTTATTACTGATGCTATAGTCAACATTGTTTAATATATTATGAAATACAAAACAGGTACAGTAGGGTGTAATACTGTGGTGCTCCCTTTAACTCCAGTGGTGGCACTCCTGCTTTGTCAGGACGGGGTTCAAATCCCTGTGGTGTCTTTTGCCTTTATTAGTAGACTTAGCATGATCAATATATGATCATCAATATACCGTATTGTAGCCTAACCGTGGCACACTAGCCAAAACAATATCTAGAAGAACTCAAGCTTCATCTATTATGCCACAAATGATAACGCAAATCATCTGCCTATTTCTACAGCCATGACATCAAAACAATCAAAGAGGAGGAGAACCTACACCCCTCAGGAGATGGAGGTAAGGATGGCAGAGGTGAGTGGGGGGGGGGGGGGGTGTGAGGGAAGTGGCCAAGGAATGTGGCATGCCTGCCACAACCCTCCAGGATTGGGTGGCTGGTAAGTACACCCATGGGCCCCACACCAACCTGGCCATCACTCCGGATGAGGAGGAGGAGCTGATCAGGTACTCCTTATGGATGGCAGACCATGGGTGGCCATTGAGCCGGGCCACCATAAAGGTCTACGCGCTGGAGATGGTAAGAGCCTCAGGGAGGGTATCTCTGGTCATTCTGAAGCGGGGCCTGAGTGACAACTGGTGGTCACGGTTCCGGGCTCGCCACTCGGAGCTGTCTACCAGGATCCCCAGTCACATCGACAGGGCCAGGGTGTTTGCGGCTACCGAGGAAGCCATAGATGGGTTTTTTTAGCTGTATGAGCCGATCTTCCACCTGCACGGCTTCCACACGACACCTCATCTGGTTTTTAATGCCGATGAGACGGGGTTTGGGGACAAACCCAAGTCGAGAGAGCGGGTGCTGGCGCCTAAGGGCAAGAAGCACATCTACCGGCAACAGGTGACCAGTGGCCTGTGGCTTGGCCACTTCATAAAACATGCCCCCCCAGAGAGGCCTCTACTCCTTGTGGTCGACCAGGCGGAGCCACATAAGCACAGGGAAGCCATCCGGTTCTGCAGAGAGAACATGGTGGTGGTTGTGTGCCTCCCTGCGCACACCACTCGTGTCATGCAGCCACTGGATGTGGGGGTGTTTGGTCCTTTGAAGAGGATTTTTGACAAGGATGATGCCCGTCTTGGCCTGGTGAGGGGGGGTGTTTTTTTGGGGAAAAAAACTTTCCCCCCCTCCTTAAGGAGGCTTGGCCTAAGGCTGCCAAGCCTGAAAACATCAGGGCAGCCTTCAGGAGGACAGGCCTCTTCTCCTGCAACAGGGGGGGCTACGACAAGACACAGCTGACCAAAGTCAAACCTGCACCCTCCACGGCGACTACCACCGGCCCAGCCCCCACCACGGCAACCTCCACCGGCCCAGCCCCCACCACGGCAACCACCACTGGCCCAGCCCCCGGCCCAGCCCCCACTACGGCAACCACCACGGCGACCACCACCGGCCCAGCCCCCACCTTGGCGACCACTACCGGCGGCCCAACCCCTGGCCCAGCCCCCACTAACGGCCCAACCCCTGGCCCGGCCCCCTCCACGGCGACCATCACCTGCCCAGCCCCCTCCACCAGCCCTGCCCCCCCCTGCAGCAACCCCTTTCTGCCGAACCTGCACCTGCCATGGACCTGCTCTATCCAATCCTTTGGTGTGAGCAGGTCTGGTCTCAGCCAAGTGGGGAGACATTTTAATGCCCCCTGTGATGGCCAACCGTCAAGACCAGCGGCTACCAGTGGTGAGGAGGAGGCCACCACTTGGTGCTCGGGTCGTCACCAGCGACGAGTACAACGAGCTGCTGGTCCGACAGGAGGAAGAGGAGAAGGAGAAGGAGGAAGCTCGGCTTTGGAGACAGGCAGAAGTGCTGAGGAAGAGGGAGATGGCACAGGAAGAGGGAGGAGGCCCAGAGGAAGAGGGAGGAAAAGGAGAGGAAGAGGGCAGAGAAGGAGAGGCAGATGGCAGTAGTGGAGGAGCTTGGCGGACACTGCGCTGTCTGCCGTAGCCTATCCCCTCCCTCAGGTGAGGAGGCAGGTGTGGAGGATGCCATCTACGAGTGGGTACAGTGTGAACTTTGTGAGCTCTGGTTCCACCTCACTTGTTTGGGGATTGTAAGTGTGCCAGCAGGGCTGGTGACTGGTACTGCCCCAAGTGCTTTCTTAGTGAGATGTAGCACTTTGTATATATGTTTGCTATCTTTGTATATATGTTTGCTATCTTTGGCTATTTTAACCAGTTCTGTTTAATGTTTTTGTTAAATACGTTCTTTATTTCCTATCCCCACTGTCATCACCGCCATTCCTGCCGGCGCCTACCACTTCACTGAGGGGGGGCTGGACTACTGGAGACTCGGTCCTCGCACACAACCTGTGATCCCCTGTCATCTCTGAGCTTCCCCAGCACCCTCCTTTGGTGATGTACTTGGAAAGCACATCATCTGGCCCTTACACGGCAACGGTGCAGTCTTTGACCCTTCCGGCCATAGGCCCAGGCTACGGTCCAGCCCACCCTACCACTTTTTTAAAGCAGCCCTGATATGGCTACGGTTGATCTTCATACCGGCCTGAGGCTCGGGCCACGGTTCTGCCGGCTCTACTGCTTTACTAGTCACTCCTCCCGACAGGACTCGGGGGGAGGGGACAGAAGTGACAGAAGGAAACAAGACACCTTTGGCGTCGCGCACTCGGTTTGTCTGCCTATCTTTGGCATTTCAACTGTTTAATCTTTAATCAGTTCAATCTTTTAAAATCAACTTTAATGTTAATAGTTGACAAACGATGGGTTGAAATTCCTGGAGGTTAGTTTATAAAAAAAATTACCCCCCCCCCACAAAAAAAAACAAAAACATACATACATAGATATTGCAACATACTATACTAACAAATTATTCTTGAAGAAAAAGGATACATTAATAACTAAATTCTCATAGTCACTGTCAAATTCATTTCAGATTGACATGCCTTTGATTCGGAAGTGGTGGTGTCTTTTACTAATGGAGCATTTTGAAATGGGTATGACAACCCGAAACATTGTGTTTATTAATTCCAATAACACTTCGAAGGTCACTTTTATATTATCTAAAACCTCAGTCAAATATCAGCAGCATGTAAAAACATTGGATGACAACCTAATGTCAACCATCTACAGATAAACAATCAGTAGACTATCACTAAAAAGTACTCTACATGGCAGATTCACTCATGTCAATTGTGCAACAATGCCTTAGCCTTTTCCATTGCAATAATTTCTATTAATAATATTAATTTTTGAAGGGTATGGCCAGGGTATGGTTTATGGAGCTAGAAAGCTGAAAAAAGTATCTGAATTTGAATATGAAACATCTGAAATATTTGTGTATCGAATTTCATAAAACTTAAAAAGATTATTTGTATGCCAAATTTAATAAAACTGAATTATTGTGATCCAAAAATACAAATTTCTAAAATTCAGATTGCAGTAATTCAAATTCTTGAAATTCAGATTGCTGAAATTCAGATTCTTGAAATTCAGATTGATAAAATTCAAATTGCGGAAATTCAGATTGCGGAAATTCAGATTCAGATTTTGTCTGAACTAGGCCAAAGGTGAAACAGCTTGCTTTCACAGGAAAAAGTAGACGATTTCAGAATGACCGAACTTTACCTCAGAACAAACTGAGTTGCTAGTTGGAGGAATACCCAGATCACACATAAGTATCTGGGATAGCACACATACGTCCCGATGTGTAGAAGATACGTCGGGAAGATCTAGTATGGAGATCGTTGGCATTTGATCGAAACTGACTTCCAGACGACGTGTGGACAATGAATCCAATCACACCCGGCCGCACTACAGATCCTGTTAACCATAGATAACTCCTTATATCTATGCTGTTAAATACTATGTCCGATCTCTCAGACAGCAAATATTTCACTATCCATAACCGATCTGAAATGTCACTTAAGAAATTAACATAGCCCATATGCTGAACATTGACTTTGATAGGAATAAGGAGACAATTAAAAATATGCTTGACCATCCAAAATTGGCTATTAGTAATACACTAGCTAGCTAGCGTGACTTGATTCAACCTGGATTTTCTGTGTGGGTATTATAATTAAGAGACACAATTGAAGTTCATGATTTTATATCAGGCTGGATGTTGATGCCATCAAGCTCTTAAAAGAACTCCAACACAGAAAAGAGAACAACGGAACATAAATATATAGGCTATAGCTTTGTTCCGCGTCTTCCATCGGTCTCCGCCGCCCTCTGACTCTATCTCGACTCACTTGGTAACAGTAAATGCCGATTTTGGCAGAGGAGAAGACACAAGTTTTTACAAGTTTCATAAGCACTTGCTCCATACTCTTCCTCCAACGAGCAACTCTTAGCTTTTGTTCTGGGGTAAAATTCGGTCAGAGAATGTCTATATTCGGTCGTTCTGAAATCGTCCACTTTTCCCTGTGAAGGCAAGCTGTTTCACCTTTGGCCTAGTTCAGACCAGAGCCATAGAAAAAGAGAGTTGCGACACGCTTTGATCTCGCCGACACGTGATCACGTGGTTCATGGCAGAAACAAACAATACCAACAGCTTGGCGAAGGGCCGGAGGCGTCCTAATCCCTAAGGAGAAGGACGCTGCTGACATCAACCAGTTTCGACACATCAGCCTCCTAAACGTTGAAGGCAAGATCTTCTTCAGCATTGTAGCTCACAGGCTAGCTGTGTACCTAGACAGAAACAAATACATTGACACAACAGTGCAGAAAGCAGGGATACCAGGCTTTTCTGGTTGCTTGGAGCATACGAACATGATATGGCATCAAATCCAAGCTGCCAAAAAGGAGGGAAAAGATCTCCATGTCGTGTTCTTGGACCTCGCCAACGCCTTTGGTTCAGTTCCTCATAATCTCTTGTGGACTGCATTTGACCTGTTCAGCATCCCACAGGCTATCACCACTCTGGTCAAATCCTATTTCCAGGACGTCCAGCTATGCCTCACAACTGAGGAGTACACCACAGCATGGCAGCGTTTGGATATAGGGATCATGGCAGGATGCACCATATCCCCTCTGGCCTTCACCATGGCAATGGAGGTCATCATCCGAGCCTCCCGATGGGTGGTAGGAGGTCAGCAGCTCAAAGCTGGTCTTCGTCTCCCTCCCATCAGAGCGTACATGGATGATATGACCACACTCACAACAACCATGCCATGCACTAGACGACTGCTGAAAAAGCTCCAGGAGAACATCGAGTGGGCCCGGATGAAGATAAAGCCAAGCAAATCCAGGAGCATATCAGTTGTCAAGGGTAAGCTGTCAGAGCAGCGCTTTTACATCGGCGAGGAACCCATACCAACAGTGTCAGAGAACCCAGTGAAGAGCTTAGGGCGCTGGTACGATGCCAACCTCAAGGACAAAGTTCAAGTGGACCAGCTTAGGCACGACACAATCTGCGGCCTTGAGAGAATCGACAAGTCCTTGCTTCCTGGCAGGTTAAAGCTCTGGTGCCTCCAATTCGGTCTTCTACCCCGGCTGATGTGGCCTCTTACCATCTATGAGGTCCCTATCTCAAAGGTTGAAAAACTGGAGAGGTTGATCAGCTCGTTTGCCAAAAAGTGGCTGGGTCTTCCCAGGTGCTTCAGCAACATAGGGTTGTATGGAAGAGGTATTCTGAAGCTGCCTGTGTCCAGTCTTACAGAGGAATTCAAGTGCTCCAAAGTAAGGCTGGAAATGACACTAACGGAATCCCGTGACCCGTGTGTAGCCCAAACAGCTCCTACTCTGGCGACCGGAAGGAAATGGACTCCAAGCGCAGCTACACAGCAGGCAAAGGCAGACCTAAGGCATCGTGACATCATTGGCCTTGTACAACAGGGGAGAGGAGGCTTTGGCCTCGGAGAGAGCGGACCATCTTGGCACAAGGCAGCTCCATCTCAGCGCAGAGGTCTGGTCGTTGAGGAGGTGCGCCGGCAAGAGCAGGCAACAAGGTGCGCAAAGGCTGTCTCCCAATCGAAACAGGGACAGTGGATGAGGTGGGAGGGAGTTGAGAGAAGGAAGTTCTCTTGGAAGGAACTGTGGAATATGGAAGCATGTCACACCAGCTTCATCTTATGAGCAACGTATGATGTCTTGCCATCTCCCAGTAACCTTCAACAATGGTACGGAGAAGACCCAACGTGCCCACTCTGCTCGTCTTCAGCAAACCTTAAACACATCCTGGTTGGCTGCAAGACAGGCCTGACTCAAGGCCGTTACACCTGGCGGCACAACCAAGTGCTGAAGTGCCTTGCAGCTATGCTGGAGACCAGAAGAACGACCATCAATGCCCTACCCCCATCATCCCATCCTACATCTGCAAGAGGTTTTGTCTGTGAAGGTGCAAAGCCAACTAAGACCAAGGCCAGTACAACATCAGACCTCGGTCAGCTGGGAGTAGCGCGAGACTGGAGGCTCGTGGTGGATCTGAGTCAAAGGCTCTACTTTCCACCAGAGATCGCCACTACGAACCTCAGACCAGACCTTGTGCTCTGGTCCTCCTCAACTAAGAAGGTGTACATCATAGAGCTGACTGTGCCCTGGGAGGACGCTGTAGAGGAGGCCTACGAACGAAAGAGCCTTAAGTATGCTGAGTTGGCAGCTGATGCTGAGCAACGTGGCTGGAAAGCCAAAGTTTGCCCAGTGGAAGTCGGCTGCAGAGGCTTTGTGGCTAAGACAACTACCAGGCTGCTTAGGGATTTGGGAATTCGAGGCCAAGCCCAACGCCAAGCCATCAAAGCCCTCTCAAGCGCTGCTGAATGGGCAAGCCGGTGGCTGTGGGTGAAGAGGAAAGATGCCACCTGGACCCCAAAATAGCATCTGTGGAGCAGAAGGGTTAAAGCAGAGGGGGGCACATCTGGGACGCCAGGTGTTGCCGATGAGCCCTCTGGAGGTGTTGTGGGCCTATCATCGAAACACCGGGGAAGGAGGGTGCCCACCTGATGACTCCAATGAGGCTTTTCAACCCTTTTGTCCCACAGACAGCACCATGACTCTTAACCAGAAACACCTCGAATGTCTGCTTCAACCCACTTCACATCTCAGGAGTGCAAATCAACCAGGGATTGTAAGACCTAGTCCTAAAACAGAACTGTTGTATCATGTATGTCTGCTACTTTATTAACATGTATGTATAACATTAATTTATAATACATAACGCAATATTGTGAAGCAGAGCTAGAAATGGCTATGCTAGCTACCATTCTTTACAAACTGTACATACCAAACAGTAGCCTAATGAGGACTAAATTGTTCCACTTAACGTTTAACATTGACTGTTGAAGTAACTGGTATTTTTTAAATTCATCATTCCACTTATATCTGTAGTACTTGATGCAAGTTGAATCAAACCATGATCACCAGCAACTGTTCAATAGATAAAAATAGAACAGAATATACAAGGCAACCAACTGCAATTCAATAAAACATTTTATTGTTTACTGTACAAAATGTCCAGTGTTCTTCCACTCCGTTTGTTTGTAGTGATCCAGTGATCTAAATGTCTGCTGTTCACAAACCTCAGCCTAGGCACACACACAATTATTATAGTGGTTGAAATGCAGTATAAAATGTCCAATGATTGAGCTCCTGCACTTCATTTGATCCTAGAAAAAGTGTTGCTTAGCTCTACATTAGATACTAGCCCTAGTCTAGCTCTAACTGCAATTAGAATCTAACAAGTCATAATCTTACGATAAATTGTATCCAAAGCTGGCTATATGAAATACTACTAAAAACAATTGATATGTGTTGGTTGAAATATATAAAAAATGCAGGATTTTCATCAATTTACCAGCTAACTTGCTTCGGATCCTTTAATCTGCCATTCATTGTTGCTAGCTCTACTAACTAGGCTAATATGAGAAGACTAACTTTGTATGCCAATGAACACCAATAACTAGAACTAATTTCACAGACTATAACCAAACCAACGGACTTCTGGTTATGATACACGTGCTCTCTAGCTATAGCTTCAGTAAAAGTGTTGCTTAGCTCTACCAGAGCCTGTTTAAGGAGAGCCTTGCCACTCCCTATTAAGCCCCATTGTACCGAATGTGGCTGCAGTTCCACCAGAGTTCCACTGGGAGTGATCGCGAGCGAGTGCATGTTGAATGGGAGTCTATGGAGCTAAACGGCTAAAATTGTCTCTTTCGCCTGATTGTCGTTGAGAAATCTCCGATTTGATTGTAGTTTTTGCATGTTCAACATGGATTATAGGTCGAAAGTTGAATGAACGAGAACTTATGTCCTTTTGATTTCTTACAGGGTGAGTCGTTGTTGCCCATAACACGCTAGCATTCTGCTAATGAATGCTGATTGGTTAGTGAAGGACTGATACGACCAGAGCTCTTGCTTGATGGCATCAGAAGCTGAATCAGAATGGCAGAGCATTAGCAACATTAGCAACAACATTAGCAAGCCAAAACTCTTTCTAGCATGTGTATTGACAGGGAGAGCCTAACCTGTCAGCTGTGTTGTCGATGCCCTGAGAGAGAAAAGTAAGTGACCAGAGCTTGCCGTCAAGCAGTAGCACTGGTTGTATGATGTGTATGACGTCAATGACATTTTCAAAACCTTTTTAGAACAGAAAGGCAACTTTAAAACAATCCAACAGCCAGCAGTGTGTATTTTTTTGCCTCCCCTTTCGAATTCAGAATTCAAATTACTAGACAAAAAATTATATCCTGGAATTTTGGATTTTGAGGGGTACTGCTCCATAGACCTCCATTCATTCTGCACTCGCTCGTTAGCGCCCTCACATGGAACTTCAACCAGTTCAGAACCCGGAAGTTTCCCGAGAGTGGCAGTTCTCTCTATATTAGACATTCTCTGGCTCTACGTTAGATAGCTAGCTAGCTACTAGAATTACAGTTTAGCTCTAACTGCATTTAGAATCTAACACGCTATAATCTTACGATAAATTTGATCTAAAGCTGGTTATATGAAATACTACTAATAACAATGGATATGTGGTGGTTGAAATATAAAAAAATTCAGGATTTTTATCAATTTACCAGCAAACTTGCTTCGGAGACACTGAAAATGAATGGGGTTCAACGGTGGAAAATACAATGTTTGGAACTATAGGTCGCGTGAGACACGCTTTACTTCCGCATTCCTCAATAACAATGGGAGTCTATGGAAGTGTCGCAACTCTCTTTTTCTATGGCTCTGGTTCAGACAAAATCTGAATCTGAATTTCCGCAATCTGAATTTCCGCAATCTGAATTTCAGCAATCTGAATATCAAGAATCTGAATTTCAAGAATCTGAATTTCAAGAATCTGAATTACTGTAATCTGAATTTCAACAATCTGAATTCCTGCAATCTGAATTTTAGACATTTGTATTTTTGTATCACAATAATTCAGTTTTATTAAATTTGGCATACAAATAATTCAGATATTATATATTAAACAGCAAAATATTTCAGTTTTATGAAATTTGACACGCACATATTTCAGATGTTTCATATTCAAATTCAGATACTTTTGTCAGCTTTCTAGCTCCAAAGAGGTTTGCCTTCTGGACTGATGAGGCCAGACGTTTGCTCCAGGGACAACTTGACCCAGTGTACAGGGCGGCGAGACCGAGTGGCATCACTGAGGATCGTCCACTATACATGCAAGCTGTCACTGACCGCACTGCAGAGGAAAAGAGACTAATGCACTTCCATCATACAGTCCAAGGGAGCTAAGCAGCATTTGGTGGTACTTTTACGGTGGTATTTGAATATTGAAGGGTCAGGACAAGTCAAATATCCATTCTTTTTTTATATTTGTTGGAGGGGGGATTGTAAAATAAACAATGTATATCTTGAATCTGCCCTGATAGTCGTCCTTGTGTCTTGCCTCTAACATTAAACATTTGTGGTTGAGATTGAGTGACTGCATAAGCCATAGCAAATAAAATAGACTATAACGTAACTTTTCCAGGACTTTGTGGTGTCAGACACACACAAAATGTAGTAGGCACACAGGCATGTGCAGTGTTTACAAGTATATGAAAGATGACATGGTCAGTGGATCAGATGTCAATGTTGGTCAATGTTTTGGTCTGGGTGGTGAAAAACTTCTGATATCTCTTCTTTGGGTGACATTTTCCTATCTATAAAGCACACAAGGGTCAAAAATATCAATGCTGAGACCAAACAAAATACTAATATGAGGCTTTATTATTTCCTGGCGTAGGCCTACTGCCAGCTCTCTTTCTGCAAGTCACAATTCACTGTGTTTCTGACTCTGCCTGCCACTTCAGCCAATTAAATGACATCATCTTGTCTGCAGGCTCGAGGGCGCATTGTTTAACTTGGATTTTTTTTCTTCACTTTTCTGGGTGACGAATATAGTAAAGATAATAATACGAATGAGTTTTGCAAATATATTGTGCAAAATATTTATTTCGAAAATTAAAAAAATATTTGTGGGAACGATTGTATCTTTCCCTAACTTGGTTGTGACTAGTCCCTATGGACCCTATGCAAACCTACGTCTTTGGCCTGTAAAGGTAACGTTTCAGATTTTCGTTGCCAGTCAAAGCTTGAGCAGAGTGCCAGGGTCGTTGTTTTGTTAAAAACTTGTAGTGTAGTCTAGAGTGACATTGAAATGTATGAAGTGGGCTTTGCCGCATTTCGCCGATCAACTGAACATTTATTGGTTTTATACAATTTTATAAAAAGTTGTAGTTTTATAAAAAAAAAATACAGATTATATTTTGTGCGCGGCCTGGAAAATCTAGTGCGTGGGTCCTTCAAATGGTCTGCGCGGTCGCGCAGGCATGCAGCTGCGAGGGAACATCGTCTGGACTGTCTCTTGTAGCTGCAAAAGTATCAGACATTCAAAACTCTTCATTACCACTGATGTAAGAGCTACAGGTCGGGAGTCATTGGGAAGTCTGGGTCTGCTCTTCTTTGGAACAAGGCAGATGGTAGAGGTCTTCCACAGAGCTGGAACTGTTTGTTCCTCCAAGGACCAGTTGACGATTCACAAAAGACAGGGCCAGTTGTTTGTAGCAGGTCTCCAGGAGCTTGTTATTACTGATGTTATCAAGACATAATGCTTTGTTATGTCATGTATGTTATGATTTTGGCACTTTGGTGAAGTTAAGCCCATCAAAGCAACTCTAGAACAAGTATCTGCAAATGTGCCTCAATCCTTAAAGCTCATGTTGCAGGGTGTACATTGGTTCTCCGTAGTCCCAGAAAACGTTTTAAAGCCACTCCAGCCATCACACCTGTCCACATTGATATATTTTCCACCTTTTCTTTAGGCTATTTCATCTTCCTTAATTAGCTTTCTCCATTTTATCAAATTATTCTGGATCTTGACACCTATGAAATATGTACATTTGTTTCTAATTTCATGTGATTTTAATTTTTTTAAATTATCCAATGTTTATTATTTGAACATATTTTAAAATATTATAGCTTTCTATATAATTGTCATATCAAACATCATCACATATGCCAGAGATTTCCTTTTTTCTTGCCTCTCGCAAACCATTGTCTTGTTGTGATCTAGTGACACTGCCTTTCGTCACCCAATTAGCTAGGTGGCGCTGTCAGATAAAATGAGGGTCCTAGAACTGCGGTCCTGAAACTGCAGCTCCCCACGTCTCCGGCTCTGCAGGTTCATATTACCCACCCGTATTATAATATGAGATAACAGTAGTGTGCCTTACTGAGAGCAAGCACACCAATAATACCCCTATTTATGCCATTCAGTCTTGGAATGGCCGCATCCAAGACTAAATTAAAAACTGATTTGCAGTGCATGAAAATGTTATAGGGAAAGTAACAATCGAAAGGGCAACAAAGATTCTTTATTTACAAAACTGACAGTACAGTAAGTATATCCCTAAAAAACAAGTCATAACAATGAGACTTCAAAGTTCCAAAATTACTATTAAAAAAAAAAACGCAGGAGACAGGAATTCAAACAGTAAATAAATGGGGTCCAAGCGAAATCAAAGCTGTTGATGGGTTTGTTGTCGCCTTAGATCAAATCAGCCACTGAAAGACAAGTACAAATTTTTCCATTAGGATTGTGTTTTGTATACAATGAGAATTTCCCCAAAATCCATGTATGGATAATTTTACATTACTTTATCAGACAGAGTTATTGTTTAAAGAAAAACAGAAGAAAACTGCTGATTTACCATTCATTGGCATTTCATCAATCTGTGTTGAGTAGTACTGCTCAATATCACGGAGGATACGGATGTCATCATTCTTCACAAAGTTGATGGCCACACCTTTACGGCCGTAGCGACCTGATCGGCCAATCCTGTAACGGGAAAACATTTTTTATAAATTAAACAATAACCAAGCAATTTATTAAATAATGAAGAAAAAAAATTGCTCTGACTGTCAGTCTTGGAGACTCACTCAATGACTGTTCCAAGAATGTTGAGTGAGGGAGTGCCGAACCTACCTGTGGATGTACAACTCTCTGTTGTTCGGCAGGTCGTAGTTGATGATCAGAGACACCTGGGGCACGTCCAGACCTCGGGCCCACACGTCTGTGGAGATCAGCACTCGGCTACACACAAGGAGAGCAACACGTTAAACTTCTAACGCCTTGACCTGGGTTGTCTTCTTGGCTGTAGACAAACCTGTGTATAAGACATTTTTTATCCTCGCAAAGAGTTTGGTTCAGAGGGGGTCTCTAGCAGTAAAAGCAGTGTATTTTCAATGCTGTGCATTACCTTGCCCCAGATCTGAACTCCTTCATGATGGACTCTCTCTCCTTCTGGGGCATGTCTCCATGCATGGAGGACACGGTGAAGTTGGCCTCCCTCATCTTCTCTGTGAGCCAATCAACCTACCGTATGATGAGTGGACAACAAATTCATTCAGATCAAGCTCATCCAATTTGACAACACCAGAAAATGTACGTTATTGTATATACCGGCGTTATACACCGGAAAACCAACTACTGTGCTCACAGAAGATTGGTCTTACATGAGTGATAGTCATTAGTGATCTATGACATATAAGTTTTGCAGACCTTCCTCTTGGTGTTGCAGAAGATGACAGCCTGAGTGATGGTGAGGGTGTCGTAGAGGTCACACAGGGTGTCAAACTTCCACTCCTCTCTCTCCACGGCCACAAAGAACTGCTTGATGCCCTCCAGAGTCAACTCATCACTGTGGGTCACACACCAGGAAAGGGTTCAGTCCCAAGTAATTTACACCGCTTTTATAAACCACCCATAACAGGGCTCAAACTAACAACCATTTTGGTTGCATATTCTCCAGAAATGTATCTGTTTAACCTTCTAAGATATCTGGAGCATTTGTGCAAGTGCAAATACCGTAATTTTCAGACTATAAGCCGCGCCTTTTGTCCCATTTTTCTACCCTGCGGCTTATATAACGGTGCGGCTAATCTATGGATTTTACAGCTAACGGCTAATAAATGGGAGCTTCCTCAAGCAGCCATCTCTTTCCCGACAATCCCCTCTGTGCACAAACCCTTACATATGGTAATGAAACATCAAAACACCTGCGGCTTATAGTCCAGTGCAGCTTATATATGTACACACCATTCAATTTATCTGCTGTGGATTATATAACGGTGCCCCTTGGTCCGAAAATTAAGGTAATTGTTATGGTGCGACCTGTTAATTTTTTTAACCAACTATCGCTAATTAGCCTACTGCACAGTATGTGCCTGTTGTGAACTGATACAGTGACCAGTCTACCGTTTTATCCAACTTTACATAACCAATTAAACTTGATCTTTATGTTCTTAACTTCAATGCAGATTTTAGATTTTTCAGTGGGTGCCATTTTTTTTTGAAGATGCTCCTAACTTGTGGGGAGTGGGGAGCACCAGTGCTACCAAGTAAAAAAGTTAATTTCGATCCCTACACAAGCAAGACAAATTATTTGGTGTGGGTGTACCTCTAAACAAAACAAAATGCTTGTTAATTAAGAATTCCATGTATTGAAAGTCCTGTAGTGTCTTGGTGGAATTGGTTGTTCAAAGCTAATGCCCTGACAGGAAGGAGAGCTGGTGGCTGAACGACAGCGGTCGGCATTACCCACCGTTTGACCAGGATGCGGATAGGGTCGGTCATGAACTTGTTGGTCATCTCCAGAATCTCATGGGGAAGTGTGGCACTGATGAGGCACACCTGGGTGGCGGGGGGCAGGTAACGATACACGTCGTAGATCTGTTCTTTGAAACCTGGGGCAGGTTGTTGAAAGGTCAAATGTCTCGCAATGCTAGTTTTGAAATGCTGATACATTGTCATTCAAGTTTCCGGATATGAGGATTGTCAATGATGTTGCCTGGAGAGAATGGAAAGCTTCTGCCTTGTACCTTTGTTGAGCATTTCGTCGGCCTCATCCAGAACCAGCATCTTTATGGCACGCGTCCTCAGGCTTCTCCTGCGGATCATGTCTGAAGGGCACAAGAAACACTGAGTCTCACTGACACTGACTGGTTTGCTGGCGACTTACATCTTTGTATTATCTTCCCTAAAGAAAATGCATATAATTTCTTCTGAATAAACAGTGATGATAAATAAACGCAAGCATTGGTCTTGTCTCCGATGATACTACAAAATACAATGAATATACTTGTCTGGAGTAACCGTTCATCTTTCAGCTTTTCCATGTTGATATAGAGAGGTAGCATAAGACCTGGGCTCTCATTTATAAAACTGTGCATAAGATTCATACTAAAAGTGTACATACGCCCAAAAGCCTAAAATGGCCTAAAAAGCCTAAATAAAAAGCCTAAAAAATCTGATTTAAAAAACCGTGCGTACTCACACCTTTAAGCAATGTTCCCTTTAGAAATCTACCCACAAGTGTGCGTACGTGAATCAGCATTTTACTCAGCCCTGAACACGCCCGTTTTTTTAACCATAAATGGTCAATGCAAAGCACCTCATGAATGCTAATCCAGTATATTAATGGCCCTGGCATGCAATTGTTCTTACAACACGTTAACGCTACTCTACTCTCCTTCAATTTTCAATAAAGTTTTAAACAAAACTCAAATAAATTGCTCATCTCTGAAAATAAAAATTGTGTGCCCATTTGTGCACATTCTGAAGATTTAAGGTCTTCTTAAGGTTTTCTCCTTATCTTGGTCTTATAGGCTACTTAAGGATTCCCTTAAAGTTTGTTAAAGCATTGCACAGAAGCCCTTATAGGCCGTAAGGTGAACCCTGTTATCGTTTCATCCCGCTCCACAGTCTGGCATCTACACAATCTTTAGCTCATAAAAAAGAAAGAGTCGTGCAAAGCTACCAAAAAAAAGTTTGTCGATGCATCTATGTTTTAGGCAGAACTAGTTTCTTCAGAGTGTTATAGGATTTTGGAGGCACGGTTCGACACGTGATCGTTCTATACCAATAAGGTAGCTGATTGAGTGCCACGATGGATGGATATGGTTGGCACGTTAACTGGATGATCAGAAATCCGGCCCGACAGTGTTTTGCATGTGATACACTGCAGCTGCAAAAGTGCCTGTGAGACAAGCAGATGTTTTTTTTTTTTTTTTTTGCACAGACTTATGATGTTGTTGTAATTGTGCCAACACAAAAGAAACTGAGTAACTGGAAGATAACTGTCCTGACACTGACAGTGAGGACTGAGTGTCCTTAATCTGTTATTCCTTATTCTGTTTCGTACAGTTTTATACATCATATTTCATGAAGATTTTTTTATGGTTGATCAGTGTTGTTTTCATTTGTGGAACAATTAATGAATGAACGAATGAACAAATGGTAATTGGTATAAGTACAATTATTAACAACATAAGTCTGTGCAACACAGTCCTACAAAAATAAAACATCTGCCTGTCTCACAGGCACTTTTGCAGCCGCAGTGTATCACATGCAAAACACTGTCAGCGGACGGATTTCTGATCATCCAGGTAACGTGCCAACCATATCCATCCATCGTGCCACTCTGTTGACAAATCAGCTACCTTATTGGTATAGAACGAACCTGTGTCGAACCGTGCCACCAAAATACTTTACGCTCTGAAGAAACTAGTTCTGCATAAAACATAGACGCATCGACAACCAACCGGAATTTCAGCGACAAACTTTTTTTTGGTAGCTTAGCATGACTTGTTCTGTTTTATGAGCTAAAGATTGTGTAGATGGCAGACTGTGGAGCAGGAATCATTTTCTAAAATACTTTTTGTGGTTCACCTTGCAGCCTATTAGCAAACAAAGTAAAGAATAAAACTTGGGTACTTCTGACCCTCTTTACCGCAACATGTCCGAGTTTATGAAGATAAATTAACCCATCCCACACCTATAGCACTCTGTTAGGCTATTGTGCTGCAGTCTAAACATGAAGGCTATTTATGTGTCGGCTACACAGTTAGAAGTATCTGTCACTTAAACGTTACTGTGTAGCAGCAAGACCTACAAGTAAAGTTGATATCACCAGTTTTATTTGACTCCCTCCTGTAATTGGTTATCTTTTTTGGACATAAGTCAAATTATCGTATTTTTATTTTATGTCTTGAATTGACCGCTTCACCAAACTTCTTGAGTTTATTTTTGTTGCAATTTCGTTCGATATTCGTTGTTTTTTGTTTCCAGTTATTTGTGGATCATTTTGACTTTTTAGTATGTGTTGTATTCCTGTAGAAGCACAATATTTTCCTCTGACCAATTTGGTTTTCTTGCCTCCTTTTCTTCAAATTGTTTTCATAGGTCTAGCTAGAGCTAAACTAGAGCTAGCTCTAGCTTTTGTAAGGTGATGCACTAGCGATACAACTGAACAAGCGCCGTCTCTGTGGAAACTGTCGAATTTTACTGCTGTGAAATTACGTTCAATCAATTAAAGTGGAACTGAACCGATTTATGCAGTACGACTCATATAATTATTAAAATAACATCGCAAAACTTTCTGACAACCAAAACAGCTGAATGTTCCATTTGTTAATAAAAACTTTACTACTTAACTACCGGGTGCGGCCATCTTTGAATCGTCATGTCTGTGACGTCACAAGAATGGTTAGGTACTGTGACTGCCGGCTAGCTAGCGTAGCTGTGTCAAAAACGCCAGTGTGTGTATGCAACATTAGTGTATTTAACAGGTTTATAAATATAGTCCACTTCTGTAAAGTGATCCCTGCAAACTCGGAATCCGGGGGCAACTGGCTGACTTTGGCGCTGTATAGCTACAAGCCATTTTCGTATAACCAGTTGCCGCTTGGGTAGGACATGATAATTAATGCCTTCTGTCTTGTAAAATGTGTTTGTACAACCAGCCAATATGTGTTTGTACAACCATCATATTTTGCACCTTGTTTTAGCTGGTTCGTTTAAATACATTTCTACCTCTGTTCTCCCTGACAATCTATCAATGTCAATCTTGATGACTGTTAGCAGCTAGCTCTAGCTCCTAATTTCACATCTGATTGTAGCCAAAGCTAGCTCCGTTACGTAACGTTTCGTACACTGTAGTTTGTTTAACCTAGCAGCGAACAAGTTATCAACTCAACCAGTGAGCAAGTTTCACACAACTTGAAGGGGCTACTTAGCCTGGCTGCCAGCCCAACTTCTCCCCGCCCACAAAAACATTTGGTCGGGAAGTTGGAGTCTGGAGGGTCTCGTATTGGGAAACAACTACAGAAAACCAGAATCTGGGCGTCCCAATGAAATTGCCAGGACGGGCTTTATACGATGATGGACAGATGATCAACAGTAACGTAATCACCCACGTCACAAAAGAGCGTTTAAGTTGAATTCGTTTTGAACAAACAACATATTACGTTGCTCTGATTGGTTGTAGGTCTATCCAATTGAGCGAAGAGGCATTTGTTTTCCAGGCTCGTTTGAAACACGCCCCGTAGTCAAAGCCCAACAGAGAGTTCTCAGACTCATATTCTGACTAGAATTATGAGTATGACAACGTCAGGCTAGGGGCTACTAGTAACTGAAACTTACCAGCTATGTATAGGGCACTCCAAACTTTCAAGTTAAAGTCTTTTATTGTCAGATGCACCGAACAACACAGGGTCAGACCGAGCACTGATATTCTTAGGACGGACAAGACAACACAAGGCAACCTGGCATAGCATGACATAAGTAGCCTACTCAGATCATACAATGATTCATAGGTTACACCTAGGATAAGCAACGGTGAAATATAAAAGGTTTTTCTCCTCACACAGCAAGGTAAAGAGCCTGTGCTCAATGATGAACGATCATTTTGGTGGACCACCAACACCGAGGTCATGCAGGTCTGCCTCTTTGATCAGATCGATTCTGTCTGTTGGCATTGTCGTGCAGTTACGACAAGTAGCTAGCTACATACACCACTCGGTGTTGTTCAACCTGTCAGTGTTAACTATATTTATATCTTCTTACAAAACCACATATTCTGCATCATATGGAACAACTGCGGTCCTGCGGGTACATAATTACGTATCGGATGAAAGCATACGCCATAGGATGAACAGAGATAGGTATGTGGGTCAATTTTCTTCCATTTTTAATGCAGTTTGGCGGGTTGAAATGGAGCTCAACCATTCTCGTGACGTCATATGTACACGTCATTTAAACATGGTGGCGCCCAAGTACATCATAATTTACACACGAGAGATTTCGATTATTTATAGAATATGGCATACAGTTGTATGTTTTATATTTTTTTATGTAATTAAATGTTTATACTATTATAATATCACTGTGTCTAATCGCAGTTCAGTTCCACTTTAAATCCCTTAACGTTTCACCTTATGAATTTACCCTGTAGTGTCATATAAGGCTGCACGTTTATGGCCAAAATGATAATCACGATTATTTTGATCAATATTGAGATCACGATTAATTATCACGATTATCTGTTGATTTTAACCTAATTAAATTTGATTGTCACAATGTATTGTACCTGCAGAATGGATGTAAATAAAACTCAAAATATGCAATCAAGAATTTTTTTTTTTTTAAACGATCTCCGTCCACACTAGCGTTTTCATATAATTTCTAAATGTTTGCCGTCCACACTAACACGGTACATGACAATCGTTGTCATGGTTACGCCACTCCTGACCTTCCCTCCCTCCCGCCACAGTGCCCTGTTTACATACTCCTCTGGCAATACTATTTGGTGTTTTAAAATTGTCCCACCAGCTAGCTGTTCAGCCAGGTCTCACCCAGAATCGCCGCTCTATGTTTGGTTTAAACCGTCTCCTCTGCCTTGTCCCCCTATCGTTCAGGCACACCGAGCAGGCTACAAAAATCACCTTCTGCGTAGGAGTAACGCATAGGCTATCTATTAAATGATAGTCTAATAGGCCTACTTGTACCTGAAGTAGCCTACACTAACTAAACTGGTAAATAAATTATAGAGATGGAGCAGCATATTTCTTTCACCTTCCATGTTCATCTTGACATTAGCTAAAGCTACCCCCAATGCCATAGCAACTGAACGTCATAGTATCTGAAAAGCTCCGTGGACCCCGTCCACACTAGCCTACTACGCAAACCCGGCGTTTTCAAATGTCTCCGGCTAGGAGGGCGTATTCGAAAAGCTCAGTTTTCAGTGTCCGATTACGCCGTATTAGTGCGAACGGGAGGTACAAACTCGACTCCATGCAGCGCCGTAGCCGGCTGCAGCCTACAGATTGGAGAAAGAGTTTATCATAGCCCAATACATAAAATGACAAATGTTCAGACTTTACAGAGCCGTTTATAACTCCTCCGCGACTGCAAGCGGCAACTCTCGCTGGTCGTTGCATGCAGCCGATGTAAACGTACCTATTGGTTTACGGAGCGCTAGATTGGCTTTGCAAAAAATAACTTTGATACGGAGCGTTCTATTAACAGAATGACGCATTTAAAATATCGCTCGATCACGTGAATTTGATTGTGGGAAGCCGTGATCGTGATTAAAATTCGATTAATCGTGCAGCCCTAGTGTCATAATTAAGGAAACAACTTAGTGTTGTGTGCAACCCGCTCCTGGTTACTGGTTCTGTATAGTTACTGAAACCGCCAGTCTGGACTCACCAAACACTCTCCCGGGCGTCCCAGATACAACGTGCTGGCCATAGTCCAGCTTGCGGATGTCTTCACCCACGTTAGTTCCTCCGATGCAGGCATGACACTGAACGTTCATGTAGTCACCCAGCGCAAGGAGGACCTGGTGAAGGAGTCATTAAGTTGCAGAGTTGAAATGAAGACTTATTGAAGATGTAATCCATTGCACAGGATGACATTAGCAGGACATCCACATACCTTTTGTATCTGTCCAGCCAATTCTCTGGTAGGAGCCAGGATCAGAGCTTGAGTTTCACGCACCTGTAGAACATTATAAATATATATTTTAGCATATAGGAATTGGTTTTGTATTTATGAGGAAAGGTGGGCGTTTTATATTTATTACAATAATTACAACAAATATACCTGAATATCGAGACACTGCAGCACGGAAACACAAAAGGTAGCCGTCTTTCCAGTACCGGACTGAGACCTAAGTAAGACCGGGTGTGAAACAAATGTAGATCAGTATGGTTTCCAGTCAAAGTACTGTATAAATGATAGTGGCTGTGTTGTGTAGTTGGGCCAGTCCTTACTGTGCAATGACATCTCTGCCTTTGATGATCTGTTTGATTGCTCTCTGTTGAATGGCTGATGGTTTCTCAAAACCTAAAAAATCAAATAATAATAATGGAATAGTTATTCACTCATTTCATGGAAGCGTGTTTTCTAAAATAAGTGCTGCCTTGTTCATTTCAGCAGGATATAGATACGTCGTCACTAGTTAGCGTTAAATGTTTCCCTCCTCCACAGCCTAGGTGTCTAATAAGCTAACTGGCTAGTTGTACTTTCAATTAACAAATAAACAAAAATACCTCGGAGTTATTTAAGTAAATTATTTAAAGTGAAAAGCTAGCGTGCTAGTTAGTTTCCTGTATGGTCAATAGCTAGCCTATAGCCAAGGATATAAGTAACGTTAGCTATCAGCGACGAGCTGTCAGTTACTTAGCTTAGTGCTATACTTAGCTTGAAAACGATGTAGCGAGAGAACTTGTTAGCTACATTGGTAGGCTAGCTGAATTTAGCTGTAAACGCAGAACGAGGTCATTAGCTACCGTTCATAATGCACATTTTTCGATACGATCACTGTGATTTGAAAGTTTAACTAAATAGTCAGGGTTCTCAACAAGCTCCGGGCCTGCTCTAGTCAAGACAAATCCCCGAACTAACCGTAAGCGTATATTCCCCGGAGAAGGTCCTCTCGTAGGCCCATTGTGTCGAATGTAGGAGTAACATCGACCTCCTCGCTGGTCTCAAACTCGATCTTGGTCATGTCTTCCTCCTTTAGAAGTCGTTTTCTACCGGGTACTTGAGCTACAGCCATGACTTTAGTGACTTTAGTGACTTTATTTCCAAAATACCACCACAAACCACAACTTAACCAGTTCACGGTCTGAGATGCGATGTCGAAAAAAGACCGCCGCATGTGTCGCTCTCGTGACGTCGAAAGCAAGGGACCAACGTATGACGTGTTGAAAAGGGGTGGTGGAAGCTCCCTCGGCTCCACCTCAAACAGCCTGTTCATGGATATATTAGACATGATCTGCCTCAACACTACTATTTCCTGCATTTTATTACAAATTTCGATACAAATTATATTCTCTAAACACATCAAAAGTTATAACTCCCAATATTCATTAAAAACGCAACGAAAAATTGTTTCTCTAAAAGTACATTTATTACACATTTAAATTATGCACAGTTATCAGTGATAAGATATATAAAATATGATTTCCAAACTCTTAAAACAACCCATGACTCAAATGCTGCTCCTGTAATATCATTTTCCTACAAACTGTAAATATGTACTAATTCGAGGCATAAAAACATGAGTTTACTTATATTCGAAATTAAAACATACAAGGATGACACATGCAGCATAGGCAAACCGTCAACTCAACTCAGAAAGGTATTAAAAGTGGTTGAAAACATGGAGATGTGCATGTGTGTGTGTATAAATATACCTGTGTTCCAAGCAATCCAGCAAAGTAAGATATGGATATTGATGGTGTCTGTCATTAAAACTTCCCCAACACACTTTTCTGTAAATGATCCTTAACTGAATGTTGTCAGTATTCCATTTCTTCTACATAGAATCCTTGTGAATTCCACTAAAATAACATTGTATAAATTATGCTAATGAATCTCCTGATACATCCCCTCTTGAAATATTTTTTTTGAACTGTGGTAAGAGAATACACATATCAATATATTTTTTTACTTAAATGCAGAATCCAAAGTAATACTTCATCAGGGGGAAAAAACATCAAAAGGCTATTGCTTGAAAGTGATGTATTGTACAGTAATACATATTACTGTACAAGTGCATTTTAGTGAAGTATTTCTATCCTACTAGAAGGCAGTACCCAAGTAAGACTGGGTACCCTGTCGTGCATGTCATGGGCGCATAACATCGCAAATAAGCCTTACTATACGTTACCATCCTAACCCCTCCCTAGTTTTGATGGTTGGGACAGTGTTAGTTCACTCTTGTGAAGCCAGCTCCAATCAATTTCACAGATACAAATACATACAGTAGACAGTAGGTCTTGGTCATCTATATTATAGATATATTTATGAACTTTCATTAATCAGGCTTTCAAAACATGTTACAGTATGCATTTATTTGTCTATCTATCAAGTAGATCAGTTAATCAGATATATAGATGACTGGATCTGTGGTGGTTGTGAGTCCAGGACAGAACACGCAGATACAGGTGATGGGTTTCCCTAAACAGAAGTCTCAAAGCCATTTGGCACCAAAGCATCAAAATCAAATAAAAAGTAAAACGGGAAATATTTACCCATAGGATTCAGTAATTGGCATAATTATATTACCATTCATTTACAGTAATGCCAAAAAAACAAACAGACAATGGCCGGGTTTCCCAGATTCGTTAAGAAGCTCTGAGCGTTAAGAGCTTCTTAACTAATCTGGGAAACCCGGCCAATTGGCTTAAAAAAAGAAATACATTCATGTGCAAACCAGAATGAATTAAGCAATCAGTTTACCTATACAAAAAAGCTATTGTGCAGTCACACACACACACACACACACACATCCTTGAATGAAATGTGACAGCAGCACCAGCAGTGTATGCATGTCTCACATAATTAATCAACTGCAAAGAAAAGATCACCACAAAACATATGTTACATCTATACAAAGGAAAATGACTGTACCTTAATGTCAATCCTAATTCAACATCATGGTAAATGTGAGCGTGTGTGCATCTTTGTGTTTGTTATAAAACCAATATAGTGGTTGTGAAAAGGCAGTAATAAATAGGGGGTAGCAGTTGGCAAAGCGTCAGTGATCCCCTGGTGTGTGTGTGTGTTTGTGTGTGTGTGTGTGTGAAAAGCAGTCTATTGATATGTGGACAGGTCAATCGTCCTTTGTGTGGGCGTCCAGATTGACCACTTGAAGCTCTGTTAGGTTGCTAGTGCTGCTGCTCGACTGCTGGCCAATCACCATCTAACATGGAAAAAAAGACGCGGGGTTAGTCCTGCTCACCACCTATCACAAACAACCCTCCAACCAATCTGACACACACTTTAAAAAAAGTAAGCAAGTTCACAAACGTAGGAACTGAGGGATTTAGAAGATAGGAATAAAACAAATGGACTTATCTGGTGTGTCATGTAAGGTAACATTCCTGCTTTAAACAATAATTCCAAGTAAAAAGTCCAAGTGATTCATGTTAATTCAAGGGTTACGTGTTGTTGTGGTAGAGGCCAAGCTGAGCAGGCAGTCTCACCGGGTGTAGCTGCACTGCTCCTGGTGGCATTGTGAGGAACACCTGTGGAACAGCACCTGCAAATCAACAAAAGGTGTAATTTTTATTGAAAAACAGTTAACATCCCAAACCTCAATCCCCTGACACAGGAAGTCAATGTCTTCAGTCTAATGCAATGTGTTTTTGTTGGAAAAATTGAAGATGTAACTGTTATCCTGTATAAGAATGATTCTGTGTTCAGTATTCATCGGGTGTAAAGAGAGGCCTACCCCCAAATCTGAACTCTGGGTAAACATACAAGACCCTTATCTTGGGGTTAAGGACTAAGAAGAGGGGAGTTTGTTTCAAAGAGATACTGTTTGACAAGGGCTAGATGGGGACACGAGGTCTGGGGACCATTTGCTTGACACTTATGTGAAGTAGCTTTTATGACCCCAGGACCGGAGATTCTGTTGTTGTGTTGCAATCAGGGTTGATGTTGTAAACACGCACACACTCAAACAAGCACGCACACATGCGCGCCAGGTCTATGCAAGGGAACCAATGAAAGAAGAGCCATGGGACATTTGCATGCCTTTGTTTTAACCAATAACAGTCAAGAGCAGTTCTGTTTAAATAGCTTGCTAGCACAACATGCTAGCAGACAAACTTTGTAGCACAATGGCGTGTGATGTCTTGTCTCCTTGTGGGCTGGCCGTAAGCAATAAAGCTTTCTTAAACTTGTTCACCGACTGTGCAATGCTTGATAGATTAATATTTCTCACATTTCTGTCAAACTTCATGAAGATAACTTCCCTCAGCAAACAAACTTTTCTATTAATTATCCTTAACTGAATGTTGTCAGTATTCCATTTCTTCTTTAGAATCCTTGTGCATTTCACCAAAGTACATTTTCTAATTTATTGCTAATTGTAACCTCTCCTGAAAGTACTATAAAAATAATCCTTCATTGGGACCCATAAATCCAGGATTTTATCAAATACAGGAAAAATCCCGCAATGTTTGGGGCTATCTATAGTTGTTATGATCAGTGATCTATGCACTTTCGTAAAGCTCTCTCTCGGAAGTCGCTTTGGATAAAAGCGTCTGCTAGATGAATAAATATAAATGAATTAATATATAAGACAACAAACAATTACAAGTATGAGATTGAATAAAATTCACAGAATACAACCCAAATGGCCTAAACCACCCGTTGTACACCCTTCATCGATCAGCTGTTGCTGTAGCTCTGTGGCTGGCTCACCGGCGTCATGGGATTGTGCGTGGGAGGCCTGAGAGAAGGTGTTGAGCACGGTCAGGCCTCCATCGGAGAGGGAGGGGGTGGGCGTGGCGTACATGACCGTGTGGGCACCGGGGTACATCATGTGACCCGCCACGGAGGAGGGCACAGATGATGTGACGATGGTGGTGGGCAGGCTCACTGGAGGAGGGAAATATGTTTGAAACGTGGACAACCAAGACAGCAATTCAACTTTTTAATTTGACAGAGACCACAGCTTTAAAGCAGATCTCTCATCGCTGTTTTATATTTGTCCTACAGATGGTGCTGCTGCTCTGATGACAGTTGCCCTATGACCGTTGACACTAAAGCCTGTTGACAAAATTTTAAAAAGTCGCAAACCACAGTGGGGGCAGAGTAGGATCGTCAGGGAGTGAGGAAACAAACATAGCACAGCATGCCAATAAATAGGAATGTTTTTTGGGAAGCAGAGATTGCAACTTGGAGAATGTTACATTAGTTCCATAGTGCTGGCTAAAAGAAATTTAAACTATTGCCAAAAAGTAGTTTTGACTCGCTCTCACTACCAAAGAACATGCACATTAAAATCTGTGTGGCTAGTAGATTCTGTAGACGAGAGCAGTTCAGAGAGATATAAACAGTCAGGTCTGTACACAAGGTGTCTGTACCAGTAGCTGGTGCAGGGCCTGTTAAGTAGATTGACAGCCAGGCAATCTAGAGCCATAGGCAGTGCTATCCTCATCCTACAGGGGGTTACCTGTGGAGCTGCCAGTGGTGTGACAGAGCTCAGAGCTGCTGTGGCTGAGGGGGCTCTGCTGGTTGCTGGGGTGTACCTGGATGGCCTGGAGCTGCTGGGGCATCCCTCCTCCTGATGCACACACACAAGCATGTGAGCACACACACACAGCTAACTCCAGCAGCTAGGTCAGCATTACAAACAAACACAGACAGATCACATGTTTAAGTTAAGCCTTTGATTGTTGCATCTTTCAAAATATATTTTAACTTATTTTAGTCTGAGAGTAGGTTTAAAAGATGTTTCTGAGAAACGTCTTTTAAATTATAAACTCTACTGGTGACATGCATACATTGTATACAAATAATATACAAGGCATTTACTGAGAAGGTCAATCTTGCTTATTAACATTTAACACAATTAATGCTGCCCATGGGCATGAACACGACCACCTGTTAAGACTACCATTGGGTCTGAATGAAAAATATACAATTGATAAATTAGTACTATGTAACATGCAATGCTGTTAATCTATATTCCCTACAAAGCACAGGAAAATGAGTTCATGAAGGTGGGCAATGACAAATATAGCGAAACCGAGAGATTCTTTTTACATATGTTCTAAATTAACTTGGGGTGCTGGACTGCATGTGAACAAGGTGCTCCTTTCCTCTGTGATAGCAGCTGCTAGCTGGGGTAATACCAGATACGAGCAACATACATACACACAGACATGCTATACACACTCCCCCAACCCTCTTTCCTGAAATAGTCCTAGTGCACAAGGCCTCCCATGTCAATTTCACTCCTCTCTCATGGGTTTCTTCATTCCTTTCTTCCTTGAAAACAAAGGCTCAGTGGTTTCATGGCATTGTCTTTGTCACCCTTAAAACCCTGATTAATAAAATATTGACCAGTGAACAACTAATACCCCCCCCCCCAAAAAAAATTGGGCTATAGCCTCCTGTGATGAACCAGCCTCTTGTTTGGGACTAGACTCCTGTTTGGGACTATCCTGTTTTTTTCTTTTGTTTTTCCTTTGCGCCTGCTAAATATGACCCAGTCTAATAAATAACTACCAGGCGGATGTTTGAGGTGCAGGGGAAGGGAGGGACAGGGGCGTGGGAACGTGCATGCAACAGGGACCAGGATGCAGACAGAGGCAGGTATCAAACCCCCCCCCCCCCCCGACAGTAGAACCCCTGACCTGTGAGCGAGACGGTTGCGGGAAGGCGGAGGAGTGTGGCCTGCTGGCCCTGCTGAGCGTGCGTGGTAGCGATGCCGGCTGGCCCCAGGGGCCCCTGGAGGGCCTGCAGCTGACTGAGGGGGATGGTGTGCGTGCCGGGGGGAAGCTGAGCGCCTGGAGGGGGGTGGGGGTGGGGAAAGGGGGGCGCGCAGTGAAGTTAGCCACACACAGCTTTACACACAGGTGTTTAGGAAAGAAAGGAAAAGAGAAAAAAGTACTATCCAGCATAAGGCAGAGACAGAGATAAAAGGGAGAAGAATTCTGAGATGAAAGGCAAGCGTGGCTTGGAATCAAAAGTCAACGGCAAACACTGAAGCCTGCAGTCAGAGTAAAGGCCAATTTATAGTCAAGACAGTTTTACGGACACGCACACAGGGAACGCCCTCTCCGTCAAGGAACTCCCTCTCCTGCCCTATCCGAGCCCCTCGGAGAGCTCTACGTGCACCTCCTGATTTTCCTGACTGTCCGTCTGTCATTTTACGGATACCCCTTGGCTGTTATTAGTCCGTATTAAGAACCGCTTGAGTCAGGGACGGGGTGTCTGTGACCAACAAGACAAACAGAATCCTTTGACCGCCATTGCTGTAAGTTTACGATTCATATTTCAGCTAAACAGTACATGTAAATCAGCATCTGAATTCAAATGTGACGAGAAATGGGCAGTGTAGTTGCTGAAAATTTGCTTATTTTATTGATGAAACGGCTATTTGTAAATTTGATCCGACTTTTTGATAATGTCGCTAGCATCGCAGTGCAGCGCCACCTACTCTTCTGACAGTGAATTGTTTTCAGCACGCAGAGCCGTAGGACTAGTATAAATTCAATCAATCCGTCTGACTCCGTGCGTGCGTCTGTCCGTAACGGAGTCGGAGAAGTATAAATCGGCATTTAAGGCGAAATAACTGGAAACCGAGCAGAAAACGAAAGGCCAAAAGAACATATGGCCACAGACACCACCAACAAACGAAGAAACACAGTAGAATGTGCAACAGCATGGACACAACTAGGCACAAACACACTATTAAACAGCCACAACAACAAGCACAGCCACACATACAACACAACAGACACAGCAACAGCCACACAAGACACAACAAGACAGCCACCACAGCAGCAACACAAACACAGCCACATAGACAAAACATCTGATCATCACTGACACAAAAAGCTGCAAAACACAGTCTGGGCCAAGAAAACAACATCTAGTTAACACAGAAATCAATCCACTTCTCACTGCAGCAAAGGAAATCTCACCCAAACCAACTTGAGAAATCCTTTTGACAAATCGACGAACAAAACAACGCAAGTTAGTTTTACAAACCCCCTGGTGAACGTATAAGAGGCACAGCAAGGCTCTTGACTCTTTTCCACTAGTAGCACTGATGCTACCAACTTTCTTGGTTCCTTGCATTTGGTTGCACCAGTACATACAGCATGGTTTTAAACAGGGATGGAAATTGCATTTTTTGTCCACCGGCCACTGTGGCTGGTGGATTTCAAAATCTACCTGCCACTCAATGTTTTTACCAGCCACTTTCTTGTTTTTAACCAACAATGTGTAACTGCATGTGAAAATTAATACTATTAATACTACTAAGATCTACAATACTTAAGCAGTTTATTTAATCTCAAGTCTCAATGAAACACTGACACTTTCTCTTTCTCTCTTACATACATACACAAACCACAAACTGATATGCATTTAATTAAATGAGTAGGGCAGATTGAACAACAAACTAACATTCCTCCACCCATCCTCCGCCCTCCCAGTACAATTTACTCCTGCTCATCAAAATTAGATTCTGAAGTTTCAGAGGTGCTTTCTTGAGCATTCTTCTTCCAAGACAGGGCAAACAGCACCTGACGGATATACTTTATCCCGAATCCCAAATTATTTTCGAATATCCGGATAATCTATTTTTGTTAATGTGGTTCCGTTAATTAGCCTGCCGTGACGCAAAGCATACAGTAAACACATGAACCACCACACATTCTGGCAATAATTGGGACTGTTCAGCTGTTAGATTAAATAAGGGTTGAATAAAGAAAACAAATGAAAGATCAATTTATTAACATGACGAAAAGACAATATACTTGAAAAAACTGCGTCTTCAGACGTAGGCTCTTAATTTGGCGGAAAAGCGATTAGCCTATTAATATGTGAAATAAAAAGTAGGCTACATTGGACTAAATTAAACACATTGGGAAGGCTATCCTCGATAAAAACGAAAGACACACATGGAGAAATATTGCATATTAACTTGGATATTAACTTGGAACCGAAATCCTATGGGATACGGTGCGCCACCACAAAATGCAAACATAAACAGTGGATTACGCTAGCTCTACATGGCTACTGGTAAGAAAATAAATAAGCCACAATTGCATTAGCCATACGCATTTTTATTCAGGAAAATGAGCATGTAAACATGCTCAGGGGAGAGGCCAGTACAGAGTCGATTTACGAGCAGGCCGGCATAGAAAAAACTGCATGAACTGAGGTTGCTGCGAGGTAGCCTACTGCTTAGCCAGGACACAATGCTTCTTGTAGCGCCAAATGAAATGAAAGGAGACTCGCAGCAGAACGCAGGCGTAGCCTACCTTTTTTGATGGTTTTCATCATTTCTAACGTCACAACTATTAGAATTCACAATACGACGCGACGGTTTTTCATTAAAACATTTTTTTAAATTAAACTACGCTCATAAGTATTCGAAAAAAGTATTCAAATACTAACTTACTTTAGGATATCCGGATTTTCGATTAACCATGCCCATCCCTACAATGTATATGTTACCATTCGTAGTGTTGATCAGCAGAAAAATAGTTTGCCAAAGACGTTGAACTTCATAGACGTTGACATTTTTTTAGGCTTCAAATCAGCTGACATCGCTAAGCAACGGAGTACGCTGGGGTTGAGAAGTTACCGGACTACTCGCGGAGTGCTACGAAAGACGTGAATCCGAGGCAAAACGACCACTTCTCTTGACAGCAGTCAGATATACATAGCAACGCTCTGTTATCGAAAATTATTGACCGCAGAACATTGGGAAGCCCCATGCAAGTGAATGGGGCATTGTACAGCATTAAGAACAGCCGTGTAATAATTGTATTCACCCGCCACGGTGGCCAGTAGGTGAAGCGAGTTTACCTGCCACAACACAAAAGCACCTGCATTTGGCTGGTGGCGGGTGCTAATTTCCATCCCTGGTATTAAATCAATGACCTCACACCCACAGCTGCATAACATACCCTAGTTTTACATGGTTGTTTAGACAGACCATGGCATATTGGATGCATATTACGCCATTTCGGACACAGTCTGGAGCCCTGCGCAGGAACGAGATATGAGACCCCCCCCCAGAGAGAAATGGTTCACTCACCGGACATGAGGGTAAAACCTCCGGGCAACATGACGCCTGCGGGCGCAGGCGAGCCTTTGAGCACCGTGCCGTTGGTGCTGGTGCTGTGGGTGTTGATGCCGGCTGAGACCTGCCAGCAGGTGGCGGGATTGCTGTTCTGCAGGTGCATGGCCACAGCACTGGAGGAGGAGGAGGGGGCGGAGGAGGAGACGGGCAGGGGCTGCGCGTTGATGCCACTAGGCAGGTTGGCCACAGTGAAGGTTGGCTTCATGTCCTGGGAGTGGGAGAATGGGGGAGGAGGACGACAATTTGACAGGATTTGGCCATTAGTCATGATGCATTTCCATTATGAAAGTTGTGAAAAGATTTGTTGCTTAAACCGGCGCAGGAATTTGTATTCTTTTTTTTCCTTCGATGATTATTCATAACGCTGGACCATAATTCCTTTGGAAGAGACCAACTAAAATGATATAGATCACCTCTTTTTAGTTGGCATAAAACAATCACATGGCTTGATGAGTTTGCCAAAAACAAAATCACTGTGCTGGCATGCTTGAATTCAACACAAGCACGGCTTACCTGAGGCAAACAAATTCTCTCAAACTTAGCAAAGGATACTGACTAAACCCTAACACGACCAAGACTCATCTCCAAGTACAATTGATTATCACAATGCTAAATGACAGCAACGACCAAAATATCTAAGTTGCTAGTCCCAGAGGAGAGTTGGGAAAGACTGGGTGGGAGGGTGCAAAAAAAACGGCACCACAAAGCTCCTGGAATCTCAGCTGTTCTTGCAGTAAAACAGGTGCTCCACAAGGTTAAAGGTCATGCTTATTTCCAGCGCTACAATGCCTGTGGAGGAATCTACAATGGTTGGGTTTGTGTGGTATCACTGTTCATGAATGTGTGTGTGAGAGCACATTGTCATCTAACTGTGTAGACTCAATATCTTGTAGTCCAACATGACCAAGAAATCCTAACCTCAATGGCTTGTATTCTTTCATGTAAGGGGTAGGGGTTTGGTATCGACAACTGGTTCAAGTTTAGAACCAGTTCCAAATTTCCAAGAACCTTAGATTCAATAAGACTCACGCATTTTAATTAGGGGTGCTCCGATCATGAATTCTGGGCCCGATCACCGATCGCTAGAAGCAGTATCGGCCGATGTCGATCCCCAATTAAGGGGTCTATTTGAAGCCTTATATTTATCATGTAGCATTATCTATATAACTATTCTGAACAACAATGTATAATAGGTATAATGAAGAGATGATAAAATATCATGAATTAACAACAACTGTCTATTTAGAGATGGTGCAAGATCTAGCTAGGCCAGGGGTCGGCAACCCAAAATGTTGAAAGAGCCATATTGGACCAAAAAAAACAAAAAACAAATCTGTCTGGAGCCGCAAAAAAATTTAAGCCTTATATAAGCCTTATAATGAAGGCAACACGTGCTGTAAGTGTCTATATTAGCTATATTAGCCTACTATCAAAATGATAAGTAGGCTAGGGCTGCCAACTTATGCAAAAACCTTGGAGTGAGCTTTTTTTGGCCTTTTTTTTGGCCTTTATTTGACATAGACGTTTATCAAAAAAACTTGTCTAGTGAAGCCATCACTCCGGCCTTGCTCCCATCCATCCTCGCTGACGCGTATCGTTAGGGTAGGGCCCCCCGGCCCAACTATCCGTAGCCTATCGTGTGTAGCCTACTTTAAGAGAAGACAATACTAACGCGACAAATGTCAACAACAAAAAATCCTTGACGGCCCAGAAGTGAAGCGGCCCACCGGGGACTCTCCCGATTACCCACCCTGATTACAACGTTAACAAGGCTACTTGGTTGGCGTTGCCTTTTCAGCGTGAGATATACAAGGTGTGGCGTGAGGGCGTGTGAAATGGTTGAAATGAGTGTCTCACGGCCAATGCGTGAGAGTTGGCAGCCCTGTAAGTAGAATACGTAAGGGATAATGTATAGAACGCGAAGCGGAGGGGTGTAGCTTGTTTACAGTTGTTTTTAAATAAGTGATGATAGGACTTGGTAACTTTTACACCTAGGTATGTAAATGAGTTAGCTGAGAGCTTAAAGGGTAATTTGGGATATATTTCAGCAGTTTTATTAATAGGAAAATATTCACTTTTGTTATAATTAAGCTTGTACCCTGATATTTTTCCAAAATGTTCAAGAACATCAAGGACTTCCGGTACACTGGTAACTGGATTGGTGACATATAATAATAAATCATCAGCATATAGTGAGACAGTATGTGTTAAGCCCCCACGCACAATACCCTCTATTTTATCATTATTTCTTAATGCAATTGAAAGTGGCTCTATAGCTAGAACAAAAAGTAGTGGACTTAAGGGGTCACCTTGTTTGGTCCCTCTGTGTAGACCAAAGTAATCAGAGGAGATAGAATTGGTAAAAACTGAAGCAGTAGGGTCAGTGTATATTAATTTGATTAGCTTAATGAAATTTTGGTCAAACCCAAATCTATGTAGTGTATAAAAGAGATAGTCCCACTCGACCCTATCAAATGCCTTTTCTGCGTCAAGAGATACGACTGCTTCAGGGACTATTTTATCAGACTTGGTATAAATGATGTTAAACAGGCGTCTCAAATTAAAATAAGACTGCCTGTCTTGAACAAATCCAGTCTGATCATATGAGACCAAATCCGGTAGGACTGACTCAAGACGGAGGGTGATTACTTTGGAAAACACTTTACCATCACAGTTTGTCAAACTGATGGGTCTATAAGATGAACAGTCAAGTGGATTTTTGTTTTCCTTAAGTAGTAGCGTAATGGATGCTTGTCAGAGTGTGGGTGGGAGGACTTTGGTTTCTAATGCTTCCTCATACACTGAAAGAAAGAGAGGTGATAGTTGATCCTGGAATTTTTTATGGAACTCCGTACAAAACCCATCTGGGCCAGAAACCTTCCCACTTTGTAAAGACATTATTGCAGTGATGATTTCTTTCTTTGTGAGGGGCTGATCTAAGTGTGCCTTATAGTCGGGATCAACTGTGGGTATGTTTAAATTGGAGAAAAAGGCATCAAATTGGTGTTGATCTGGTTTTAAATCTGATGAATATAGTTTTGAGTAAAACTCTTTAAATTGGTTGTTTATAGCTTGGTGGTCTTCGCTTAGTAAACCATCAGACAGTCTAATTTGTGGTATGATATGAGATGCTGCTTTCTGACGAAGCTGGCTGGCCAGTAGTTTAGAAGGTTTATCCCCCTCTTCATAAAATCGAATACGGGACTTGAATATCAGCCTTTCTGCCTCATTGGTAGATAGAAGATCCGCTTCAGTTTAAGCTGATTCTTGTTTTGACCAAGTCAGGGGTGGGGGACGATGATATCTGGTTATCCAAAGTCTTAATTCTTGAGGATACATCTATAATAGTATTATGGTGTTTTTTTCTAGTGCGTGCATTGTGAGAAATGATCTGTCCTCTACAGGGTAGGAAATTTACATATTTTTTAGAGGGCAATTTTTGCCCCCACTGACTGAAATCCAGGGGCATTTTTTTATTTAATTGGGGGCACTTTTTGAAACAACATTTAGTCATTTAGCAGACGCTTTTATCCAGAGGGAGTCAGGTGGCTGAGCGGTTTAGGGAATTGGGTTGGTAATCAGAATGTTGCCAATTCAATTCCCAGCCGTGAAAAATGATGTGTCCTTGGGCAAGGCGTTTCACCCTACTTGCCTCAGGGGAATGTCCCTGTACTTACTGTAAGTCGCTCTGGATAAGAGCGTCTACTAAATGTAATAATAAGACATTTAACCTTTGTTCAAGATTATAAATGTGCTTATTTAGGCTTACAGTATGAGCAATTTTCATCAAATGGCAATAATATTACTATTACTGTAAGCAGTAGTCTACAGATTCAAATTGTTTTCTTCGATTTCTTTTTAACAGAAAACATAAATCAGACCATCATATTCAATTTTATCTTATTTCTCTGTGGTTATTAATTGTTATTATTACATTCATTTTTAAACTTTTTTTCAACTGCACACTCAACTTTCCCCAAATAGAGGATTGGTTGTCAACTACAAGATGACAGTTACTTATGAGGATGGGGAGAAAATCATTGACTGACTGCACTCTGTCTAACGTTAGCCAAGTTAGCTAGGCTAACTTGCAAGCAAGCCTTTGTGACTAAAGGTGCCAGTATGGTACTCCGACTCCGTTACGGATGGGCGGGCCGCCGGATAGGACGGATTAATTAGCATTTCTGTTGCCTTTATGGTTCTCCGAAGGCTGGGGGTGCTGAAAACAATTCACCGCCAGAACAGTAGGTGGAGAAGCGTTTTTTTGTCGAAAACACGTTGCTTTGTTGCGTCTTTGTAAGTTAGAAATCGTCGTTGTTTATCTCCCACCTCTCATCACACGTGTGACACTCTTACCAGCTGTCACTAGTCAGACGTTGAGTGCAGCAGGTGTTGTCACATAATATTATATTAAAGACAAACTCAAGGCCCGCCGCGTCATTTTATGTGGCCCGCGGAAGATTAATGGGCTATTGAAATAAGTCTACGGTGCTTTACAGCGTGCATTGACCATAAACGACATCTCCATGCATTTCAATTGTGTTACGGCAAAGTGACGACATCCCGCCTCTAGAAAGCAGTGTATGCACATCAGTGTTAAACGCAAAGTTTAACTGGGTGAAGGCGAGCATGGTTTGAATGACAGCACTCCAATGCAGCCGGTTCTGCGAACGTACCCCATGTGCATTTTCAGCCAAGGTCCTCGGGCATTCAACCCAAGTTGGTATCGCTCTCGAACTTGGTTAGAGTACTCAGCCAAGCTAGCATGTTTCTGCTTCCCTTATCGACAATTTGGAGCCAGCAATGATGAAGACATCACCTTCATTAGACAAGGTTTTACCTAGGCTATTGGAAAACGGCAATGTTTATTTTACATAAAGCTCAAAAAGCTATTCTGCGTTCAGATGAAGGGCAAAACAAGTTTTGCTCTTGCGCTATGCGCGCTTGCATTTTGTCACCAAACACTGAGAACAATTTGCAAATGTATCCTCCAAGAAAAACAGCAGATTGTCCAAGAATTAAAAGGCAGACTTAAATTGCAGCATAATATGCCCTATGTTCACAAGCTACAACAAAAACACCATGTTTTTACATCGTTACTGACGTTACATCGTAGTTACAACTGGCCCTTTGACGGCAACCATGCTGATGTGGCCCTCGGTGAAAATGGGGTTGACACCCCTGCGATATAGACAAGACTCTGGTTTTGTGAATTCATTTCTCCACCAAGTGTATAATCCAATGTGAAAAATGATAAACAAAAAGACTGATATAATTGGAAACAAAAAGATCCATACAAACTGTATATAGGCTACAGTCAAAACTACAATGTACTACTCTAGGTCACTAAACTGTGGCAGTCAGTGCACAGACAACAAACTCACGTTTCTGAATTCGCTAGAGTAGAGCATAAACTAGCTCACAATAAAATTTCTCTCCAAGAAGTTCTCATCACAGACGTCTTTCAAAAAGACGACCTTAGAGAAAACGCCTTTCTGTCAAAGTCGGAAATGATATCGTTTGGAAATGATGTCGTAGCAGACCAATCACGGCCAAGGGGTATCCGTCGCGTACAGCACGGCACGACGGATCGACAGGAATTTAAACGGTGCACGGGAAAGGTCTCCGTCGGCCCCGCAGACGACGGAGACGGCGTTTCAGGGCGTTCCAACTATGCGTAGGCCCTTCCCATGTGTCCGTAATCGTATAGTACGGAGTAGCATATAAAGGCCTTAACGCACTATCAGCGCTGGCTAACGTTAGCTTACTAACGTTAAATTAGCTAAAGCGAACTAAATAATTAACAAATAATGACTACTAATTATCACCGTAGCCGATGGCGTGTTGCTTGGTTGCTGGTGACGAAAGGCCACTTAATGTTTTAGCTCAACTAGATTCAGCAGAAAAACTCGTCTGTGCCGGATTGACAACAACTTTGGCAACTCGTTGTCCACAAGTTCGACATGCTTCGCAATAAATCGGGTCCACTCCAAGACAATCTAGCTTCCATTTTTCGATGGTCGCTGCGAGTGAATTTCATCTTTGGAACCTGAGATGGTGATGGAGACTGTGTTTACTGCTTCATCAGTTCTCCTCACACTCGCAGTCACTCACAGGTCTGATTAAGAAGCGCTCCGTTTTTTTGAACGTTGGGTTCTTTACGCACACGCACATTAGTCATGGTGAAACTCAAAAGCATTATATAGCAACTGGACCAGGTCACAATGTTTTTGACAAGTTAATTAAAGTATCATTATTATTAGAGGAAATTTTGGGGGCATTTTTTGCCCCTCTCCTAGTGATATCAGGGGCAAAATTATATTTATTGGGGGCAGTTTTGCCCTCGTGTATTTCCGACGCTGGTCCTCTAAGATATGCCTTAAGTGCTTCCCACAGAGTTGAGGCTGATATGTCATCTGTTCTGTTGGTTTCCAGGTAGAAATCTATTTGTTCTGAGACAAACTCAACAAAGTCAGAGTCAGCCAGCAAGAGTGGATCAAGTCGCCATGACCGCCTGGACCTCTGAGATAGAAGTTTTATTGTCATACCTACAGGGGCATGATCAGAGATCATAATTGAGTGATATTTGCATTTGGTGATAACATTTAGAAGAAAAGGATCAACTAGAAAAAAGTATATTCTTGAAAATGATTTGTGTACATTGGAAAAGAAAGAATATTCCCGCTTCGAGGGATTTTTAAATCTCCATGGGCCGATTAGTTTATGTGAATCTATGAATGCTTGCACTGTTTGAGATGATTTAGTTGGTTTTGACATAGAGTGAGACGAACGATCCCATGTTGGATCCATTACTAGATTGTAATCACCAGACAAAATAAGATGATGACTGTCAAGATTAGGGATAGAGCTAAACATCCTCTCAAAAAAACAATGGCCATCAAAATTAGGAGCATATATACAAACTAATTTGACAGGGATATGAAATAGCTTCCCCACAACCATTACATATCTACCATTTGGATCAGAGATGGTGCTTGTTGCATCAAATTAAATATTCTTATGAATAAGTATGGCTGCTCCTCTACTTCTGCCATCAAATTTTGAATGAAACATTTGTCCCACCCAGTCTCTATGAATCCTAATATGATCCCTGTTGCGTAGATGAGTTTCCTGTAGCATTGCTATGCCTACCTCCAGATGTTGCAAGTGTGAGAGAATCTTCTTCCTTTTAACATTGTGATTAAGACCCTTTACATTCCAACTTATAATGTTTACATCCCTGTTGCCTAGAATTGCATTGGAGGTATTATGTGTCATTGCAAGTAAACTTATCAAATATACCTGTGTCTATCCTACTCGAATGGTATAAGATAATGGATGCACAAAAAAGACATATAAACACACACACACAATTACGCTTAACACATAGTAAACAGAGCCCTAAAGCCTGACAATGGCATCACCCCCTGAAACACATTAACTTTTCGCAAACTCTCATTTGCAACTCTCCTGCTATTAAACAAGCAGTCTAAACTTTGTGAACCTCTGTTTGTAAAAAATTAGGTCAAGCCCTCAGACATACTATGAACATGAAACTATACGGTGTAGAGGGAAAAGGACTGTCCATCATATATTGTATAGCTACATTAATGGCAGATAGGTCATTGAACGTATAGTTAGAAAAAACAAGGATTCTAGTGGTTCTTTCCCCCTTATGCAATTGGTCAGATATAGTTCATAATCATTCTGGATTTGACTCGTCACCTTGATTATCCTCGTCCGGAGTGGAGCGTGAAGGAGATTGGCCAGCGATGTGATCGTTGATGTATGCAAGTGCCTCTACGGGGTCGGTGAACTTCATACGCTTCTTGTCGTGGATGAACTTCTGTGTGGCTGGAGAGTACATACCAAATTTGATGTGTGCTGCATGGAGCATCTGCTTGCAATCGGAGAAGGCCACACAACGTTTGTTGATGTCCAGGCTGAAGTTGGGGAAAATATGAATTCTTGATCCATTGTAGGTAAGCGCACCTTTCTCTCGCGCAAGGCGCAGGATCCACTCTTTGGTCTAGAAGTGATGTAGCTTTACAATGAATGGTCGGGGTTTGTCGTCATCTCGCGGTTTAGGAGCTAGGCTTCGATGAGCTGTCACAGGTAGTGACATTTGAAAGTTATCCTCTCCAAACAACTCCACAAGTAGATTGGCGATGAACTCCGTTGGCTTTGTTCCCTCTATGTTTTCCTTTACCCCGGCGATTCTAATGTTCTGCCTTCTTGTGTAATTCTCCAGGTATGATACTTTCTCCCTTAGCTCCCTTACCAATTCTCCTTCGCTAAGGAAGTTTGTGATAGCTCCACTCCGTCCAATCTTTTATCCAGTTCATTAAGTCCTTCCTCCACACTCGTAATTCTCTGGCCAAGTGCATTAAGCGTTGTGTGTAAAGAAGCAATAGACGCACGGTTTTCTTCTCGGAATGAGTTGATGGAAGCTTGGATTACACCAACAGCTTTTGCTAGCGCATCCATAGTTTTGGAATTAGTCCGAGTTCGTCGTGTTTCTTGAGGTTGACCGACTTTCTCTGGAGTCTTTAGGAGTCTTGTACGACATTATATAGATATCAAACATTTGTTGTACGAAATATTTGAGTCTAAGTATTTGTTAGGTTCACAAAATATTAAAATTACATTTAGGATTTTGCAGGAGCTGCGGAAGACACGTCTACTCTCTAGGCATGCTCAACAGCGCCCCCCAACAGTGTGTCTTTTTACAATTTATTTGTTACCATTCGTAGTGTTGATCAGCAGAGAAATAGTTCGCCAAAGAGGTTGAACTTCATAGACGTTGAACATTCTTTAGGCTTCAAATCACCTGACGTCGCTAAGCAACGGAGTGTGATGGGATTGAAAACTCACCGGACTCCTTGTGGAGTGCTACGAAAGATGTGAATCAGAAGCAAAAAGGCTACTTTCCTTGACAGCGGTCTGTTATTCATAGAAACGGTCTGTTATCAGAAAATAACAGATCAGAAAATGTTATCAGAAAATAACACCGCAGAACGTTGGGAAGCCTCATTCAAGTGAATGGAGCTTTCTACAGCGTTAAGAACAGCTGTGTAATAAAAATACATAATGAGCATTCATTAAAAAAGCTAGCTAGCTTCCGTTACCTAGCAACCTAGCATAACACTCGTAGCAATGCTACTTCCTGCTAGTGTTACTTGTTAGCCTCCTCATTGTAAAATTCGAAGCCATAAAGTTTCCATTGTCAACAAGATAGATAGGTACTTTATTAACCCCCGAAGGGAAATTATTTTGTCCAGACAGATAGCTAGAAAGCTCACACAGTCCAGAAAATCTTTAATCAATAAGTTGGATATTGTAGTGACAGCAGTACAGTACTGTAGCTAGCGATCTCAGACACAGAGTTTAATACATGTTACAATATTACCGTTATTCGCTAACAATATCAATAGCAACGACATCTGGAACGTCCCGTTTTTCAGTTCACAAGCATAATCATGAAACGTGTTATAATTAGGGCTGTGATATTATTAAAAATGTAAATCAAATTAATCACAGGTTTCTGTGAATTAATCATGATTAATTACATATTAACGATTTTCCGAATTTTTGTCATTAAGTGTGCGTCTTTGATTCTGCTGTACCTTGATGCTCAAGTCACCCGTTGCCACTCGCAAAACTTTGGTGAACCCCTTTTGCAATACATTTGGCAACTGTGCTAGTCACCTTGTCACAGGCAGACTTAGTGAGGGCCCTACGCTGTTCAGTGAGGGTGGTTTGGCGCGTTCTACTTGAACTCCCCTCGCCGACCAACGCATGCTTCGCGTTGAGGTGGTATAGGTTACTTTAGGCTGGTATTGACGCTACTCCTTAAGAGGTTAAAACAAAAAAATATGTTAACACCATCTTTTTCAATTTTCATATTTTTTAAAAAGCTCCAGGGAGCCACTAGGGCGGCGCTAAAAAGCCGCAGGTTGCCGACCTCTGAGCTAGGCTAACAAACGTGAAGTTCACAATGCTGTTTGTCCATTGCATAGCAACAGCCACGCGTACGGGACTATTTTCTCTCGGCTACTGAAATGCGATACACAACGTTTGTTGGCTATGACTACTTTGTGCTGAAAGGCAGCTTACTATTTATCTACTATTTATAATTTTGCTGGTAACGGTATTATAAAAGCAATAAGGTAATCGAGGCAGTACTTTATTGTGGATAATGTACGGGTTCCAGGGTTTGCCGGCCATCCGCTGTGCATCGGGCCTAACAACACCCTGGATCCTGTACATTATTGACGATAAAGTACTGCCTCTCGTACCTTATTGCTTAAATGTTAGGAAGCAAGCTGCAGAGCTGTATCAGCAAAGTTCACATAAATTTGGTAGTTGATAGCTGCACAGTCGGACATTTTTCCCAGAAATTAGGAGTATAGGTTACTATACCCCACGTATTTATTTCCATCTCATAATTTGATATCAACTTTGGATGCTTTTTGTATTTGTATAGTAGTAACCTAAAGGATAAGACAACAGGCCTACAAATGTTGAATAAATACAGAAAGGGTGACATTTAGTTTTTCCCAGAAATATCAATGGATATTCTCCTGTGTTTATTTGAACATCAGAATCAAAGCTAGCTAACATTATATTCTTATTTATTTTTCTCTCTCCAAAAACATTTTGGGAATCTGAACCAAGATTCAATAAGAACCAGATTTGCAAACCAGAATCGGAATCAGAATCGATACAATGTAAATGAAACCCAACCCTAGTCAGAGGCAGTGGGCTATGAGTTGCCAGTGCATTTGAAACCAACTCTTACAAATGTTGTGTTGGTGCAAGAACAGGACCCAGACAGTTGTGCCCAGACTCTCCCACAGAGATGGGAACAAGACCAACATCCACCAGCAAAGTTTGGTTCAGCACAAACAGCACAGTAGGACAAGGCACACGTTTGACGTTATATTGACTGTCATTGTCAATTATAGCCAATTACTGCACTGTACATGTCTGTAAATGACCACTATGGTCTGTATTTGTGGCCACACACAAGCTAAATTGTAATGGGGCAGATGTATGCAACATGCCCTTGATATATTATTAGGCCATGCAAATGCCTGTAAGGTTTAAAACTCACAGTTTTATCATTTAAAAACTCACTTGCTCTTCAAAGATGACACACCTAGGATTTGCTTGAGTCAGCGACAAGGGAAAGTGGTCAATGCTTGAAGCAATGCATAGTAGTAATTCTGTGAAAATCTGATGTTTCCTTTTGTTTTACGCTTCAATCATGCCACGTTATCACTATAAAAATACTGACTAACTGTAAGCGTTCGAAGTGGAGTTTAAGCTGAGCTATTCAATGAGTGGAGAGTGATGAGAAAAGCTATGTGGTCCAGGTGGCGCAGAATGAGTCTTACTGAGACAGCTGAAGGAAAGGGAGAGGAGGGAGAGGAGCTTTAACCCCTCACGTGCCAAATACAGTCTGCATTTTTACACAGTGTCTATGAGTAGGTGGCAATAAGACACTAGCTAATGTAATATTGCACATATTTTTGTCCTATTTCCCCTAAAGAAATAAGGTTAGGCTACTTAATAAAACCCCTTCCACTCATAAGATATGTTCTAAATGGCATAAATGCAGCCAATTAATAACTGACGTAACAACTTATTGTAAATGGTCAGTAGCCTAACCTATCGATTAAGGTAGGCCACTCTAAAGCATGTGTACACTGGCTGCTGAATTTGATCTTGACATATAGGCTATGCATTCTGTAGCAAATAATAACAATAAACCCACTATTAATTACATTATGTTAATGTAGTGTTACTACTTCAGCATTATAATGTACCTAAATACAAACGTGAGCATGGGCGTTCGCTATCGAATCAACAGCCACGTGCAATTAAGCTAGCATTTGAAGAATACAAACAAGGAAAATCACCAGTTAACTTAATTTAAATTTGCAAGAACTATAGACTAATACAATAAAAGGCTTAAATGAACTGACAACATAAGTTATACAACTTACAGTTCTCAAGGACGTTCAGTGGCGCACAGTGGCACAGTTCACCCGCTCGCAGTGTGAACCGCATGGCCGTCACAGCAAAATCAACATAGAGGAAACACTGCCTTTAGTTGAATTTGTGGTTGCACAAGGTGACTTGGACCTAATTGGGTTTATGCCAAATGATTGAATGAATTTGGCCTGGTACAACGTATGAATATGACTGTTGAACAACTTATTCTTTAAACTACAGTTGGTGAGAATGGCTAAAAGTCAAAAAAAAACTTTCCAATGCCTGAAAAACATTTGCTGTGGATGAGTTGCGTTCAGAGGCAGGGGAGGAGCAGAAACACATAAACACATGCCTAAGAGCCCTACAGCTCACATCCTGTCAGGGAATCCCATAATGGACCCACCAAACTAAACGCTTATCTCAAAGAGCAAACAATGGGAAACAGGGTTACGAGGATTGTGTTCTGGTACTGTGGGTCCTACGTCCCAACACTGTTTAATGTCTGACTTTCTAAATGAGGGGTAGTGTACCTCTTCCAGACTTCTCTTGTTTTGACAGTGACTGGGGAGGGGGGATGGTTGTCTGGCTGCAATGCTCTGATTTACAATGTCTCGGCCTGCCCTTGTTCTTGGGTGACCATCAGCGGTGTTTCTGCCCGCAACCAAAGACGTGACTTGACGAGAACCATCCTGCTTTTCGCAGTGGGGGCCCAAGCCATAGCTCCTCATTGGAAATATCTCCCTAGCACAACAATAGGGAAGAGATAAGAAATGGAGTTGCAGACATCTCATCATTCCTTTGCACCATCAAGACGAATCTCCCAGAAACAGAAAGATTTAGGCTGACATCACTGTACACCCTGCTCATAAATGTGAGGCATGTTTCAGTGAAAATAAGGGTCTCTAGAACACAGCTGCCGCTTATATGGAATGCAACCAGTCCTCTGCCAAGAGAGCCACTGGAGGAAACCATACCATATATGGGCAGAGACTCAAATCTTATTTTTATCAATGTACGTCAAACCTTTCTCGATGCGTTTGTGTAAAAATGTGCATGTGTCTGAGGCCATACTATGGACCTTACCATACACAAAAACAACAAAGCAAATTAAGAAACTTTGGTGGTCTGTGGTAGAGTCTTGGACCGGTATTTGGCAGTAGTGTTGCCTTTTGAGACATCACACACTGCTGTAATTGCTAAAGCCTTTTCCCAATACAACACGAGGGGACAGAGCTACTGAGCACACAGTATCCACAATGCATTGCTACATGAAACTTTGACCAACAAGACACACAAATTCTTTGGTCGGTATTAACTAAGCATCGCTTGGAAAATGGGCCTACTAGGCCCTCTCAAGCTTCCTCCGATACCAGCCAACTCACCTTGGCGACTTCTGTGCAGCCGTCGGCCTCCGACACCTGGTAGGTGAGGTCGGTCTCCTCGAACCCCGTGGCGCTCATGCGCTGGTCGGTGGATGGGTCAGAGCGCGGTGGCGAGTCAGGCGAGTTGAGGCAGGTCTGAATAAGGGCCTTGCCCGTCTCGCTGGTGATCATAGGCTGCAGCTTGCGAGTGGCAAAGGTGTACACGTGGCCCGTCTCACTGGCCACCAGGAGGAGCACCTGGGTGCCTGTCAATGTGGAGAGCTCATACGCCTACAACAGGGGAGGAGACATGGTGGGGTTTTGCTTCTTTCTTTTTTTTATACACAAGGTGTTTTCACTCTGGGGCTTTGGGTTGAGTGCAATTTGTAAACCGTGTTAACACGCTTCGAAATCATTTACGCATGCTTCCTCAAGCTACCCATGTTTTCTGTCGATGTAAGTAAATTGAGTGTGGGGAGGCGGAGAAGAGAGGGAGCTGGATCCTGATTCGAACTTCTCTTCTACAAAGGCTTATGGGTTGATTACAGCGAAAGTGGGCAGAGCTCCCATCCATAGGCAGCAATTCTTTGAAAGCTTTTAACAGGATCTTGACGAGCACAAGCTGTTGTTTCCCAGAGTAACTCACCACCAAGCATAGCACTGTGTTCGCCAACATTGCTGGAATGAGCATTATGGTTAAAGTCAGAGGGAGGGGACCGGTCTAGCTAGAAGCCATTGGCCAATTATTTTCTCAATGTAATCATTTCATTCAACAACAGTGATTGTAAATCTGGACTGTCCTAAATAAATGAAAGTAATGATATGAACAAGAAGATTAAAGAGAGAAAATAATATTCCCTCTTTGAGGTGGATGTGTGGTCACTCAAACACATACACCTATTTTGTGTTGCAGGAGGAGCACAGAATATTACCTATCTATACAGCCCTATGGATGCATTTTCGTTTATAGTTGTTGCTGTAGCTCTCAAGCCCTAAAGAGCAACTACTGTGTTACTATGGTAACAGACAGTTACCAAAGTAAAGTATCCTGGAGACACAATGTTTGTACTCACATTCTGTATATATGTGGTATTCTGTATATCTGTGGTATTGTTTTATCTAGAATTATTATAGTAATATGCATGTTAAGGACCTGTCCTCTCATTCATTTCAATGAGACTGGTTTGGAAAGTCTTGAATTAGGCTGAGTAAGTGTCAGAACGGCAGACATTTGATCCAAATATTTACTATGACAGTAGCCAACCTAAGGTTTATTACAGCGGCATACTTAAAAAAAACAAGGAAGGAAACTTGTGGTTGCCTAGGCACCCAACACACCATGTCTGTTCTGCTGGAAGGAGTGTACGTTGGCGGTGTAGAAGGTACAGTAATACCATCACGTCAAGCTAGCACAAGGCTTCTTGGGGGCCCACTCCCTCTTTTTATGGGGGTTTCCTACCCAAAAATGAGTCCTTCTCTCCCTTACTGATATTGATACAGACCCAGTATGAACTATTCTGGAAATGTATCTACTTCTGTAAGTCACACAATAAAAGCAATCCTTGACTCGAACAGAAGGTACGTGGTGTTCCATGAGACCAGTGGTATTGCTTTAGTAATGTCTTATAAGATGTCAGTTTCGACTCAAGGTTATAAAGCATCCATCCACACTTTTGAACCTGGATAGTTTCTTTATCTCAGACTGAACTCCCTCTAAACCGCAGGCCTGTATCCAATTTTCTGACAGGGTTATCATGAAGGAGGTTATATACATAATGACTCAACCAAATGCAAATAGCATTTTACCAGACTTTGTAGGGCTGCCTTTTTTGACAAGTGGTTTTGGCTGCAAACATTTGCATTATCAAACATTTCACTGTTCTTTTTTGGGGCCCTGCATTATAGCCACAAGTGCAGCTTAGAAATGTACTTCAGTTTTACATTTAAGTGGTTTGGCTGAGAAACCAGCAAACCTGAGTTGTTTTGTTTCTTATCAGTATTTTAATTGCACGTATTGTAGATGGTGTGTCAGGAAGCTAATTCTTAGAGTGATGTAGGCAGTTTGACTACTTAATACTCCTATGTTAATAAAACGGGTAGCCTTTAATCTGGGGACAGTGCATGAGGTATTGGTAAGGTGTAACCGAATGGGGTTGTGCCTACGGTTGTCAAGCAATGGCAGGTGTGTTGGTATCCTTAATTGAATGGTGTCATTGAATGTTGAATAGTTGGACGTGGCGCATAGATAAACCAAGAGATGTGTGATGTAAACCACTCTTTAACTCACCTTCTTCATAATACCAGTCTTCCTTTTGCTAAAAGTTGTGTATCTCCGAAGTTTGTTGTCGATGAATTCCATCTTTATCTTGACACGACCGCGGGTCTTCTTGCCTGGCTTAGCCCCTGTTGCACCTCCAGCGACTCCACTATAACCTCCAGGCAAGCCCATCGACGTTGCTGGTGATGAACCGACCTCCATCTCAGCCCTCTCCCGCTTCACCCCTCTTCTGTCCCCAGCTGAACCCATAGTGTCCTCGTCATCCCCCGAATCGGACTCTTGGTCAGAACCACTGAAAACCACTTCGCTTGGGTATTCTCTGTCTTCGAATCTACCACCTTCGGGTAAATTGATTCCCGTATTTGTTCCGGAGGAATTCAATCCTGTTCCATTGCCTGGTCGCGCGCCTCCTGCTCTTGTGCCCATTCCTGTCCCGTTTCCCCCCAACATTCCAAACCTGTCTCCAGGCCTTCAAACCTCCGCGCACGCAGTAATCAATCGTCCCAATGGTCAATACGTAAATAAACGGCGACAATTACATGCGCAGGAACCTTGCAATCTGAAGAAAGGTAGCTAGCTGGCTAACGTTACCAAGCTAGCTAAATAGCTGAGAAACAGAGTGACATACAGCGATTACTTTAGCAACAAGTAAAGCCTATCTTGCTCTGTCGCGGGCTATCAGTGTGACATCAGAATGGAAACACGAAGCTATACGGAGAGATCAAATGAAAGTCCATGGGCAATCAGTATGACCGAACGGCTGTTTATAAAATATCAATTACGGTTACTGTACAAAGTTGTAAGGTTGTGTTTTTGCCTGCTAATCAATCAAGTCCAACCCCCTATTTTACAAACTACACTTCTTTCCACATAAGGAAATGACGAATGATACCTTTCGGTGTCACTCCGCTACAACATATAGCTCCCCACAACATTTTTTGTTGTTCCAACATACCATAGAATAGGGCTTCTTCTATGCATGCGTTATGGTTTAAAGTGGATTGTTTATTGTATGGTACAATGACTGATTATCATAAATATAAACGCGCCCTAATTCCAAAAAGGTCTATGTTCGTTAGCGCATGCATTGGAACTACTTTCCTCCATATAAAGACACACATTTCCTTTTATGGAAATGGCGCTCCTTATTTGGTGAGTCATTGCTTCAAGCCCTACGCCGCGCCGTCAAACTTGCCCTCCAAACTCGGCTGAAAACTTCTTAAAACATTTGACTATATTATAGAATATTCCTACACACTCCGTTAAATCCCTATTGAAAATGAAGAATAATAGGCCTAGGCCTACATGTTTCTCAAATTAATATTTTGTTGATCACTGAGACCGACACTCCACAAAGCAGTCTAAGTACAAGCAACGTGCCAGTGAAGACGCTATTTTCAATCAAATGGTTACTTTCATGCACTAAGAATTAAACCGCAAAATAAAATAAAAATGCCTTGCCGTATTTGTAAACATTGAGTTTGGACCCTATCGATTTTAATTCCATATTTGGGACTTATGCTTTTTAAAGGTCAATTAAATGGAGGGCAAACATGCAAGTAGAGTATCAGTAGAGTATACATTAGAATACAAATCTGCATTGTGGAGTTTGAAGATCATTTGTTTTAATTTGTATATAAATTATTTTTGAATTTATACGCTTGTGTTCAGTCACGGGCAGTAAAACAAATTGCCACAAGATGTCACCATAAGTCAACATAATTTCCACAGTAGTTTCCTCCTTGTATTTGCCAACGACTGTGCTATTCTCTGTTCCTCCTCTAAAAGTTAACTTTAAACGCATAGTCCTAGGCCTACAGTTTCCAATGTTTGGCTATGTGTGTTAATTCCAGCACATCTAAGACAAAAACTACTTTCTCTTACAGTTCCTGAAAAAATCCCAATTCAATCTGTGTTATTTGCACTAAAGCTTATTCCAGGTGTGTCGAACAGGAAGTTATTGTACGCTAAGTGGCGCCTCAATGAACGGGATTACCTGGGTTTAAAATCCATATGGCAGGTTAACCACCACTGTTGATTAATGGGTACATAAAGCACTCAAGATATGTATATTATTCAAGAAATCTCAAAATGGTGTCTCAAAATGGTGTTTAATGTTGGGGAGTCGTGGAGGAGAGTAGCCTCAGTCTAGTACTAGAACTATGGCGATCTACTGGGATGCAAAAGAGGTGGCAAGAACGACTCATGTATATGATGGCCCGCAGCCGTATAATTTTGAACCAAGTCGACCTTATGGCCGTCAAAGCCAATTAAATGGATTGTTCATTGTACCGAGGAGAATGAGTGGAGAGTTGATAAAGTGTCGTGGTGAGTTGCTATCATTTAGCAACGCAGCAACGACACCTGGAGCTCGTCTATGAACAGCAGTGCACATATACTATTTATTTTGACTGTCAGTGAATAGCACCGAGTGGAAGTCAACGTTTTCTTTATATCTAGTGATCATTCAGGGCCTGACATTAACTTTTTGAGGCACTACACTAAGTAGCATACATAAGTTCCACTTTTTCATGCACAGGTCACGTTCGGGTAAAGATTGTGCCTTTCACCAACGAAGATGAGCTGTAATAATATACAAATGATAACAATTGAGGTGTTCGAAAATCGTATTTGTTACATTAAACATTTACACAATTTCTGCAGAATAAAACACTTTCTGTTACGTAGGCTACTGTATTGCATCTTCGTCCCAATATCTCTAGCTACAGACCGTGCAGCTAATTTGATGCCTAACACTTGAACGGGGGCTTATTACTTGAAAGAGGAATTATTTACTGCGTCTTCTCAGTTACATTATATGTGCTTTGAAATACTGTGACTTGCTAAAGTAGGCAAATGGCTAGAACATAACATTGTATAATAATTTCAGTCAATCAATCAGCTGCAAAACCCAGTGAAATGTTAGCATCAATGTCTATAGCATCGGTAAAGAGGAGAGAGGGTATAATTTCTGGGGAAATTGTAGTGTGTGCTTGCTTGCGTCGGTTGCAAATGCGTCAGTTTATTATGAAACAAGCCGCTCCCCCTTTGATACATACAAGCTATTCTAACAATGTTGTCACCGGCAGTATTTTTCAGATGGAATCGCGATTCATACAGTGTACCAACTACTAACTGAAAATATGCCCGCAAACACGTAAATAAGCTGGACATTTATTTAGGGGGAAATGGCAAATTCAAAAGAAGTTTGCTGGAAGCGATCATTATCAGTAAATAAAGCCAAAGCGACCATTTCTGTCGGTCTCAGTCGAGCAAGCTAGCCTAGCTGCTGTTGCTAGCCAAACTTCACTGAATGTGCTGGAAATGAAAACGTTTCTTTTGACAGAAAAGCCTGTGGCATTGAAGACAGTGACACACCACACGAGCTTGAGTTTAAATACATTATTTAATGTGACATTACTTACTGTACATGCAAGTCTTGAATTTCTTAAATGTATGATGCTGCCACTACAAGGCAAGATATATACTACCATTGTAGAACTACTTACTGTGCAACAGTCTATCCAGCCTAGCACATCCAAGAAAGTCGTATCTACTGCGTCGTCTCAGTTACACTATCAGGGCTTGTAAACACTGTGACTTGCTAAACAAACAGCTGCAAGAACCAGTGAAATGTACTGCCACTGCTAGCAAACTAACGTTAGGTAGCATCGCTAACGACATTGGCTAACTCAACTTCGGTTGCCTATCATCGGTCTTTGAAAGTTGGCCAGTGCAAGTAACCTAGCTTTTTTTTTTTTTTTTACTTGTCCAGTGGGGCAAGTACATTTCTCTTCCACTTGCCCTACAAAAAAATCCACTTAGTTACCTCTAGTAGTACTAGTACAGCAGAAGTCATCATGCTACCTATGGGCTAGCTATTTTTTTTACTTGCCAGTCCCACCTGTAAAATCCCCCCAAGATCATCGCTAATTAAATATTTTCCCCAACGTTGTAAACACATTTCTGAGATGTCCCACGTTTTGATGGTACTAGCAGAGCCCATATTAGACATTCTCTGCTACTAGCCTAGTAGTGTTTAATTCCAATGGATTTCAATGGTCTCAAAGCAGACATTTGTCTGTTGTCTCCCCAACGTGACGTCATGCAATGCATTGTGGGGGAAAGAAGAATCATTGCAAAAAGTTACAACTTTTTTGTATTATATTACGTTTTGTGACACCCAACAACATGAAATACAATGGATAACAGTTTAAATGTTTATTACCAACAACCAAGTAGCGCAAATTCGTTGGAAAAATCAACCTGCCATATGGCCTTTAAGCCCGGGGCCTCAACGACTCAGGAGCCACTTAATAATAATACAAAATTATAATGATGATAAATGTCAGTATTTGCAGTGTCATTACTCCGCTCTACGGCGGCATCCGGTGTGTGGATGTGGAGGGAGGCCCCCCTCCCCTCCCCCTTATCTAAACAAAATGTATATGTAAATGTATATCAAAACAAATCTCTGCGCGGTTTTCGCTTATCCATCATGTCAGTTTGTGGGGAATTGGCATATTGGCGCCCCCCTCAGGCAGCTGCAGGCACCTCTGCTTGCTGAGACGGTGCCGTGCAGCATTTTCCTTCGTTGGCCGCCGCGAACGTAGTAGCGGTATATGTTTATTGTATGCACCTTCCTGCCAAAGTAAATTCCTTGTCTGTGCAAACTTTCATGGCGAATAAATCCCTTTCTGATTCTGATATTTAATTACTCAAAAAAGGTTAGATGGTGCCCCCCTATGGAGCTAAATCAGGGCCAAATGTTTTGTTAATTTGAAAAAAAAATCTTTGGTCGAAAAACTAAAGCTTGACATTGAAAATGTAAGTTTTGGTCAAAAACTTGAAAAATAAAACCATGTATTCAAAGAAAAAATGAGTGTACCAATTTTTTTTCAGGTTGAATACAATTTACATAAAATTCTGGAATTATTTTGAATAAGTTATTAATTTTTATTTTTTACTTTCATATTTTCACAGTTTCACATTTTATGTTTTCAGATTCAAAGGGTTTTCAGTTTCAGGTTTATTTTTTCAATTTCCGTTTTTATTTTTTCCAGTTTCAGACTTTTGGCTCCGATTTTGCGTAGGGTGCGTGGCTTCAACTCAGAAGCGGGAATTATGAGTGACAGCCTAACAAAGAGGCAGAAGACTTCGCAGTCGGCATGGCGTCCGCTCCCCAACCCAGTCTCACACTTCTGCGTATCTATGACACAGGTTTACACATCTATTTTGCGTGCCATATAAACGCTCGTATTAAGTCGGGAACTCCGTAACTAGCATCACATCAAACACAGAATGTGGATGCATTGGCAGGGCAGCTGTGGTGGCGTATACGGGGGCCGGTTCTGGTGGGCCGGTCTGTCAAGCACGTCCACGTCTGTATATATGTTAATAGACAAAGAGTTGCTGTCTTTGTATATAGGTGGTGGGCCGAAGCCCCGTATCTATTCAACTTTATAATTTAAATTGGGACTCGCTGGAATTTTCAAGTTGAGTTAAATATATTGATTCTAATGAGAAACCAGTTGTTGCCAGCAAAATTAGTTGCACATTTTGTCAAAACCATCGTATAAAGTTTGTTAAACTCACCGGCAAACACAGTTGCCTACTAAATCAGTCCAACCAGTAACACGATGTAATACTGGCGTAAGAACATTATTAACCAATCAGATGCACACATCACATTGACACCCGTTTCACCCATTTCTCAGCTCATAGATAGTGGCTCCAGAGAATGTCTAATATAGAGAGAACTGCCACTCTCTGGAAACTTCCGGGTTCTGAACTGGTTGAACTCCATGTGAGGGCGCTAACGAGCGAGTGCAGAATGAATGGAGGTCTATGGAGCGGTACCCCTCAAAATCCACTTTTCTCAGGATATAATTTTTTGTCCAGTAATTTGAATTCTGAATTTGAAAGGGGAGGCCAAAAAAATACACACTGCCGGGTTTTAGATTTTTTGAAAGTTGCCTTTCTGTTCTAAAAAGCTTTTGAAAATGTCATTGACGTCATACACATCGTACGACCAGAGCTACTGCTTGACGGCAAGCTCTGGTCACTTACTTTTTTCTTTCAGGGCATCGACAACGCAGCTGACAGGTTAGGCTCTCCCTGTCAATACACATGCTAGAAAGAGTTTTGGCTTGCTAATGTTGTTGCTAATGTTGCTTATGCTCTGACATTCTGATTCCGCTTCGGATGCCATCAAGCGGGAGCTCTGGTCGTATCAGTCCTTCACTAACCAATCAGCATTTATTAGCAGAATGCTAGCGTGTTATGTGCAACAACGACTCACCATGTAAGAAATCAAAAGGACATGAGTACTCGTTCATTCAACTTTCGACCTATAATCCATGTTGAACATGCACAAACTACAATCAAATCGGAGATTTTTCAACGACAATCAGGCGAAAGAGACAAATGTAGCCGTTTAGCTCCATAGACTCCCATTCAACATGCACTTGCTCGCGATCACCCCCAGTGGAACTCTGGTGGAACTGCAGCCAAATTCGGTACAATGGGGCTTAATAGGGAGTGGCAAGGCTCTCCTTAAACAGGCTCTGGTGGCTCTGTTCAAAAACTTAGACAGCTGTCTTAATCCTTGATGTCTTACTGGACAGGTGTCTAACGAGACAGCTCTCTTCGGGGTAAGGTATCTTAAAAACCGTTGTTTTCGAACAGCCTATGAAGACAGGATGTACGTCATCGCGCTGCGTGTAGTTATGTGCTTGCACCAGCGCGCTTTGTCAGACGGCAGTCAATTGCATTGAGTTTATTGTCACACTAAGTGTGACATTAAGCTGTGTTTAAAATTGTGTTAGATATAGGCCAAATAGCTCATAACATTTGTGTTTGTATTTCACTCATTTGATAGGATTATGATAAAACGCAGCAACTAGCTGGTGTCTGCACTGCACTGCGATGCTAGCTACTGTATGTTATCGAAAAGTCGGAGCAAATTTACAAATTAGGAGTGTCATCAATAAAAAAAAGTACATTTTCAGCAACTACACTGCCCACTTCTCGATACATTTTTATTCAGATGCTGATTTACAAGTACCGTTTAGCTGAAATAGGAATTGCAAAAACTTAAATGGCGGTCAAAGGATTCTGTTTAACTTGTTGCTCACGGTAACCCCGGGCACAGAGTTATGGGTAATACGTGCCTCCATTAAGACAGCAAGGCAGCTCATATGCTCTCTTAAAAAATGACCGTTATGTGACATATTTCAAGGTATCTTATTAGACAGGAAGAGAAGATTTAAGACATTTCGAACAGGGGCCAGTTGCATAAACTTAGTTTAAGACTAGTCTTAGCCTTAGACTGTCTTCAATTGTCAAGTAAGACTAGTCTAATGAAGCCTGTATGTTTCATAAATAGTAAGACTGACTTAATTTGAGGTAGAAAAGTTAGCCACCTCTCCCCCTGGCTAAACCAAGCCCCCACCCCTCGCCTTGAAGCAACGGCCCCGGTGGATGTAGGTGGTATTGCATTTACGGTTAGGTTCTCGTGTCTTCCGGTCGTTTTTATTGTATTATCTCCATTCAACATTTACAAAACTATCTCCCCCAATAATTTTAGTTGGATTCTCAAACCTGGCTCATACTACTAGCTTTTTCATAGAATAATTTTTCCTGATTTTTGCTAAGATTAAAACCAATCCGAAATGGGTAAACTAGCTGCCCATTTATTTGCTTACACTGTAAAAAAAAATCTGTCGATTTTACGGTAAAATACTGGCAGCTGTGGTTGCCAGAATTTTACCGTAAAAAATATGGTGACCATGTATAAGGCATTACGGTATGATTTTTGAGAACTGTAAAATGTAATGTTTAAAATGGTGTTAATTACAGTAAATTACTATTGTAAAAAGTATATATCATAAACCTGTTAACAGTAATTTGCTGTCAATATAACAGGTAGAATGTAAACTATCTTACAGTAAACTACCGTAATAAATATAGTGACCATGTATAAGACATTACGGTATGATTTTTTTGGAACTATAAATTTCATGGTTGAAAACTGTTTTTCCAACGGTAAATTACTATGTCAAAACCAGATCTATTGTAAACCAGTTTACAGTAATTTTCTGTTAAAATAACAGCAATACTATCAACCTTTTTACGGTAAATAAAAAATATGGTATAATTTACAGTTAATTACTGGCAGCTGTGGTTGCCAGAATTTTACCGTAAAAATACAGTGATAACATATAGACTATAACGGTATATCAGTAAATTTCACAGTTGAAAATGTTTTTTTTGTTTGTGGTAAATCTCTATGGAAAAACATATATTGTTAACCTAATATAATGTAAACTTTCAAATCAATTCAAATTCATCAATAACCAAGTAAACTTACTGCTAGTACCATACATACTTAAACTTACTGAATATTCCGAAAGGTTGCTTCTGGGAACAAAAACCAAGTCAAAACTAGAAAGCACAACTCAAACTTTAATCAAGTCGCTGATGTTCAGAGCAGCTTCCAACAAAAATGGCAACAAAATAGCTGTTGCCTTGATCTTACTGAAAGTACAGCCTTTAACAAAAAATACACAAAATTGCTGCTTATTGCTTGTGTAATCTAAAGGTATTGTTAATTCAACAGAAAATGCACAATGAGCCAGTTTACATACATTTAACAAAAACGCTTATTTTAACTCTGAAGTTGACCGAAAAGAAAGAATACAGAAAATTATTATTATTGTGTATACCATTTCATACCAGTTTATACAGCTGGCGCTGTGCGGTCAGACAACAGTTTAGTTGGATATGTCCATCTTTAACATGTCCCTCTCCAATCCTGGTCAGCGAGATCTGCGATGAGGGTGAGGACTCTTGGGTTCACCGACAGCTGTTTCTTGTTCTTCTTTGTTTCAACTTTTGTGCCCCTCTCCGGATTGATCATGAAGAAACACCTTTGAACATAATTTCATAATCAAGGAATCTTTTTATTTTATTATCTAATAAAAATGTAAATAAAAACACTTATTTACCTCTGAATGAACTCAAGTGTGGAGCCCAGATCCACGGGATAATGGATATTGAGGCAGTAGTAGGTTCCAAACATCAAACAGATGGCAGAGATGAAGTTGGGGATGTGGTCATTCACGACCTTGCCATCTACACTTAGCATAAACTGTCTTGAGGCATAGCAAGACGTTCCTGCAAAGAACAGAAAGGTAGAATAACAGACCAGCCATTACCATCCAGATAAGAAGTCTTACCAAAATTGCTAGGCTTTGAAGCAGAACTTTAAAACATGACAGTTTTCATGTAATACTTCCCAACATTAGCTTAATGAAACTGATCATCAACACTTACCACATACAATGATGCATGGTGTCACAGGCAAGCTTTCTGCTTGTACTTCGTTTGCCAGACATGTTTGTTCCACATAGTGGAAGAGGTTCTCCTCTTTTTCATTGAAGTACGAGAGAAGAAGGAGTATCATATCCTTGACATCTTCTGAGCAGCCCTGTAACGGTCCTCTCAGAATTTCCAGCTTTGTGACAGCCTGAAGAACTCTTTTACTCTTGTCTGCACAAAAGGTTCTCATTAAGTCCAGAAGACGTTTTCCCTTTTTTTCGACGTTGGTGAGGAAAGTCTCTTTCAGTGATATGCCAGTGAGCTCTTGGAAGTGGACTGTCATACCAATCTCCTGGAACAAAAAAGGCCACTCCTCCATGAGGGATTGCAGATCTGTTCCCTGGTTGATCTCTTTACGTTGGGAGTAGTAGGTACACTTCATTAGAGTTTCTACCTCGCCTGGGGTGAAGTCGGTCTGTTCACTGAGCGCTTTCATTTGGTCTTTCTTCTGTTGTTGGGTTCCTGGTGTCTCACTCACTGGCATATATTTCATGTCCCACTTTACGCAACCATAGGTGTCCTGCTTAGCTGCCCTTTGTTCAGCTGGTATTTCATCTGTTTCGTACTCTTCTGACCCCTCTTTGCGCTTCTTAATCCTTGGAGCTGAAGACCGCTTCACATTTTCAATCCGGGCTTGTAATTGCTTGACTAGTGAGTGATATCCTTTGCCAATCACATCACCTGCTATGACATCTTGCAGTGACTGTGGATACTTTGCAACAATTTTTTTGGCAACTTCTGTGGAGGCTTTTGTATTGGGAGAGGCACAGGCTTCCATCATTAAAGTAACAACAATCCGGACCATTTCTCTACGTAGCCGTGGACTTGGCCTTTTCCCCTCTCTAAACACTGCATCAAGCCTTCAGGAAACTTTGTCCATGGGATCTGGAAGTCGTCAACCCAGTCTGCAGAAGTAATCGACGGGGAGAGACTGACTGAAGAGCATGTTGAGGAAGATGGAGGAGACAATGCTGACTGGCTTTGGCCTTCATTGGTTTGTGCTGGAAAGAATGGAATCAACAAAATGTATTTAAAGTATGTTTTTTCCTTAGTTCAGACTTACTTCAAAAAAGGTTGTCAAAATTACTTACTGGTTTGTTTCCAGGCAGCTACCAATCGTCTTGCTTGAATTGGTCTCAGCGTTGAAAGCAGATCAGCTTCCTGGATGAAGTGAAAATCCTCGCTGGTCTCTACCCCCAATGATTGGAGTGTCTCCACTAAATTGTCCAATATTGAAGCTGGGAGGTCTGGTAACACATTTGTGATGGCACTGCGAATGTTGATTAGCTCTGGATTATCCATTTCTGAGTATGTAAGTGAATAAAGCACAATTAACCACAGAAAGACAGTCCAAGACAGTTAACAATGTGATAACACACTGTGTTTCAAAGGAACTATTTGGTATCCATCTTTCATATAAGATGGCAATGGATAGAAATCAATCAAGTCACTGATGTTCAGACACTGCATCTTTTCATTGTCTTTCCTAACTGAGTAAAGGTGGTAGTCAGAAAGGAATTCTGCAGTGTACACACACATCAGAAAATGAACAGTGTCATTTTTTATAAAAATGAGCACTAGTTCACCAAACTGCACTGAGTCAATGTTCCCTGTGATAAGGAATTGCCCTTTTTTATATGACGTTCCCTTATACAGAATTTCTACGGTGACCTTTGTGTTGGTCTCAGTGAAGCCAAATTGTCTGACTGCATCTTGAATGGCTTTACTGTATAGTCCTGAGTAAAATGGACAACCATCTTTAACTTGGAAGACAGCCTTGCCTGATCCTGCTGAAAGATATGCATGTAACAGCTGATGTCTTTCAGACAGAGTAAGACAGAGGTTTTTGAAATTTTTCAAATTCCTTGCACATCTCTTGAAATAACTGTGCTTACTTTCAAAGCGCATTGTCCATAATCTGATCAGGGGCCCACATTTCAGAATCATTTCTGGGTAGTGACGTAAATAATGATGCTTTGGTTTCAGACAACATTCTGTGAATAGAGCTTTTCTTGACTCTAAATATTCTTGAATAAGAACATCAAGGTATGCAACCTGAGGCACAGATATTTTCTGAGCACATATCATGTCCACAATGTCTTTCAGCTGCAGAGTCAACTGCCACACATGATCTGCTTTATCTTCCACTCTGTCACCAATTATGAGAGGCAACAGCCTCAGAAAATTCCAATTCTGTACAGCTTGACCTGAGAGTTTAGTTCCATGGGGGCTGACCTCACATGGTTTTGTAGAAGCATCAGAAGCGCAGTATTTGAACTGTTTAATCCGTCGATTTAGGATGGAATAAGTGAACCAAGCCTTTTTCTTTATGAAATACTTAAGATACAGTGCAACATCGTAAGACAAAACACCCTCAAAGATGTCGTGTCCCAGACAAGGTGGCAAACCTGGCAGACAGACATTAAAGTATTTCAAAGAATTAAAGACCGACTTAAACTTTACTCCTTCCACATCTGTGGATGTACCTTCGGTCTGGAGGCGATCAACAGCAGAATTGTAGTTCTCAATAGTCCTCTCTGGTCCACACAGATTTGGATCACCATGAAAGTCAGATCTGTTTATTAAGCAGTACCTACAGAAATATTTTGAGGTGCTGAAATTTTCAGTGAATCCACCGATGCAATGGGAGCCCAAATTATCTCCAGCAATGCAATACAAGGTTCCCTTGACTGTTTCATTTGATACAACAATCCCATTATCCTCCAATTCCTTCAAGTCTGTTATTAGTTCAGAGAACACCTTAGCATGCCCAAACGCTTTGAAATCTTTCTCTCTACACAATAACACAAGTGACATGTGGTCTGTATCAGACCGTACATGAAGTGGTAAGTTGGCAACAGATGCATAGACAGCTAAAACTTTATGTCTTGTCTTGGCAGAGCCTAAAGGATTAACTACTTCGAAGGCATCCTGGTATAGAACTAACTTGACACATGATGGATTTTGAGAAAACAAATTATTGTTTTTGAATATCTGACCATCCCTAATGTCACTTAGAACATCTGAAGGAGATTCCGGTGAGTGCTCTCCTGACACACAGTTCTGCCACTGATCAGATTCTAACAGACATTTCAAAGTCTCTCTCACAGGCACATAATAGGCAAACCTATCTATCCTGTTCTCATCTCTTCCTAAAAATATTTTCTTGGGCTCCACATATTTGAATTTTTCTTTGAAAGACTTGGCTCTTGAGTAATCTGTTCGCATTGGCCCTGTATGACATGCAGTGAACAGATCAAATCCCTTGACAGCCTCACAAACCTTGGTTATGTCCTCATCTGATAATAAGGTGTCATTTTTTAGCAGTGAACTAAGTTTACTCAAAGTATATGTTTGACCCAACTCATTTATGTTTTGCATTTCCTCAACAATGTTCTGTATAGTTGAAGCAGGCAGAAGGAACTGCCCCTGCAATCTCAAGTAGAACAAACTCACGTTTCTATGATAAAGATCACTGAAATTTTCAGATATGTCCAAATCGACTTCATCTGTGCCTGTCGCTGGACCTGCATCACAGTGAAGGACAATGTCACCTGACTCAGGTGGAGTAGATGTTGACGGATGAGAAGCAGATTCTTTATACACATCACTTACACAGCTGTCTGTAAAACCTCTGTGCTTCCGTGACATATGCGCAGTAAATGAAGACTTTACTCGGAAATCTGTATTACATCCTCTAACTGGACAACTTACAGCACGTCCTTCTACAATATGCTCCTTCAAGTGAGCAATCAGTTCATGGGTAGCTTGACACTGGCGTTCACACAAGGCCACTACACATTTAAAAGTGGTAACAGCCGTCAAGACTGTTTCATTAGCAGATACAACATTATGCCTCCGGTAAAAATGGGCCTTAAAAGCTCCATACCTGCAAAATGTCTGCTTGCATCCATCTCCAAAGCACTTAAATAAACAGCGAGGTTCGTTTCTGTGGAGTTTGCAGTGAAGCACATAACCTCTCAAAGTCTTAAGAGACTTACCACAGAAATCACAATTTACCATTGTGTATGTTTGACACAACATACACAATGTGGCAAAAGACAATTTAACCCAACTAACATTTAACAAAATTAACACATTTTGTTAAGTTAAGGAAAACTAACATTCATCTTTCAAGCAAGGGCAACACAAAATGGCAGAAAAGCCCGCGTTGTAGAGCTAGCATATGTTAACTAGCCTAACATTATTACAAAGCTTTGTTTGCTATCACACTGGAACAAATTCTTTAAACATGCAGACATATCTAATGAAGATAATTTTACCACCGTGCTCTTAAATCGAGTTATGCCATCACAAAATAGAGCTAGCTAGCTAGCTAGTTAGTTAGCTAATCCTCAAGGAAGAACAAAAACGGAATCCACATGCAGAAAAGTTAAGGGTTTGAATTGTGTGACCTTAACGTGACAAAAGATAATTTAACTCAACTAACATTTAGCTAAATTAACACATTTTATAAAGTGAAGGAAAACTAACATCCACCTTTTAAGCAAGGGCAACTCAAAACTGCTGAAAAGACCGCGTTAAATTTAACCTGACGCATGTAGCTAGAGCTAGCTGACCGTGCCTATGTAACGTTCAACTAAACTAACATTAGCTACAAAGCTTTGTTTGCTATCACAGTGGAACCAACTCTTTAGACATGGAGACATATCTAAAAGATAATTTTACCACAGTGCTCTTTAGTCTCGTCGTGCCATCACAAATTAATCCTCACAGAAGAAAACACCAAAATGCCTCACCTTAGCTCAGTTTGAATTGAGTGACCGTTATGTTGAGCGTGTCTCTTTCTCCTGTGTGTGTTTGCGCGCGCGTCTCTGCCTCCGTCACTGGTTGGCGGGCCTCAGCAGAGTTTACACAATATTCTTCAAATACTCTGCAGACACAGCAGGCCCGTTTTGAGGATTATAATTCTGAATTTAAAAAGTACTCAAAAGTTCACATCTGCAAAATCTGACATTCTGGTGTTTTACTGTCCATACTGACCATATTTTTTTATTCAATTATTTTTTAACCATATTTCTTACATCTTATTTCCGTATAAACTAAGGTGTGTTTTTGCTGAATTGTAAACAGTTTTATACCATCAATTACAAGTATACATGAGCAAAACCTGTAATTTAAACAGCATCATACCGTTAATTTTAGTGTGAATATTTTTATGACATTTCCCCGTTAATTTTATAAAGTATTATATTTTCCACAGTAAAATGATGTGGTTTGTACACGTTGTTACAGTAAAAATCAAAGTCCAGCACTGTTTGTTACTTTAGGGTAATTCCATGTATATACTACAATGACATACTGTTTACAATTTTACAGTCATTTACCGTTGGTATTTAACAGTTTTTTACTGTAAATTTTATGAACATTTCTTACAGTGTACATTAAGAAAAGTTGCCTGCAAATGTGCCTGCGGATACTAACAGGGCACGAGCACAAAAGCTCACATCGGCCGATAGCCGATTTACATTGAGCTGAATGAGCCATAGACTTATATTGAATGAGCACAGGGAGAAATTGCTTGAGTTGCCTGCCTTGTCGCAAGTTTAGCAAATCGTTGTCTCACATAGGCCTACATGAAATGTTGTTAATATAGTTTATTCCCGTTATTTTCAAACAGATTTGATTTTTCGTAAAAACGTTCCTGACATGATGGCAAATATATTATGTTAAGTGCGAGCATAGATTGTTGACATGTCTATCTGGATCAAAGTCGAAGATTAATACTTTAACTGTTAACCACAATAGGAAATGATATATATTTAAATAATATTAGTCTTGCGTTCAGAAGCTTTTGTTAAACAGACCCATTATTCTTTATTTGATCGTGTCATCAAGCCAGACTGCTTTTGTGGGACAATGTTTCACCCCCACTTACATCTGATGGAAACGTCTTGTAGCCTATGGTTCAATGAACATGCCCCTTTCAAAGGCAAACGTTCAATAAAGTATATTTAAGACACACTTCTCGAGCTTTTATTTATTACATTATTAACACGTCTTGTTAGATCACGTTATATCCATTAATAGACGTTTGGTTTTCTAGGTTGAGCATGTAAAACACAGGTCGCATTTCGACACTGATGTGAAATTGAAGGCAGTGTGAATTTTGTGAGTTGACAGTAAGCTATGGTAAGTCTGCATTGTGGAAGATTTCGGTTACCAAAATAACTATTAAGCTTTCTTTGCCTGGCGAGAACAACGACGGAGCTGTTCATGTTAACAGTTTATTTCATCCGATACAATGCATTGTAAATCATACTCATATCACGAAGAAAAAAAGCAACATGTGTGATGAGTTGCATCTAGAATAGCCCTATATTTAGCCATTAAGCCTAAAAAACAAGTGAAAGGAATACTGTACAGTGACAGAATACATTTCCGTTTAGTTTGCATCATGTGTCTGATTCTTATCGGACTTATACCCCATTCTGCCCATAGATTCTGCAACTGCAATGCCCACACGCTCATAACTATATAAATCTATGCTTGCGACTGGTTGTCGCAAAAGTATGACGTGTACAGCTAGTTGCAAGCGTGCACGAGGTCTCAGAGCTAGGGAAAAAAAGAGCCACTGTTTAAAGCTAGACCGGAAGACACAGAAGTGGAAAGATGGCTGCGTCCAGTCTCGCACTCTCGCTTGTCTCACTGCGCCACTGAGCACTTTTCATAGAAATGAATGGGGACGCCATCTTGGAAGACAAAAGTAGCTTACTCTAGTTATATTAACTCTATGGGCTAAACCTTGCGGTAAGGTCTGAGTTGCTATGCCAACGATCTGTTAGTTGGCTACGCCATTATTTTAGCATAATTCATTACGAAATTAAATTCGCAATTGTATCACGGACATGGTATTATCTATAATTCCGGTTATTAATATTTGTGGCAACTTAATCACCAAATGCATCGGGGGCACTGTGCACTTGTTGATATAGCAATGGGAACAATGCTCGTACGACTTTATAAAGGATGTATGTATTAAAGTTATTTATTATGCTTATTAAATTTATGTCTCATGAACTTAGAAGTGTGCTCAGGTTTAAACATTGTGTCTCACACAGGGTGTGGGAGACAGGCTGTATTTTGTGTTGTTATCTCTCCATTTCAGAAGCAACCTTGAAACCGGGCTGAGACAGCACCCGAGCAGGTGGGATGCGTGGGGAAGAACAAACTCCCTGATACACGAGAGAACAAGCTCAACCCTTTTTTGTTTTAAAACATGTTCGTTTTCTAAACCGTCTTTTTCATACGTGAGTAATGATGTAAATAGTTTTAGTTCGCTAACGAGCCGTAGTTTGTACTATATAGTCTTGCCTACTGTTAGCTATGCTATTTGTTAATACCTAACTTCTGTCAAGTTTAATCAACATTATTCACCTTGTATGGAGTCGATGGTAGACTCATAAACCACACAGCACAAAACGTTATAGTCTAAGAGATATTTAATCATCAAGGGGGAAAAGGAAAGGAGAAGGGAAAATGTGGATAGGGATATATCTCCTGAACACTTGGACCAGAGCTACAAGGCAAAGGTGGTTAGTACACAAAGAGAATAAATGAGTCCTCTTCTATGGTCCTATTGTCACAGTTTGTGCACTTGCAAAGGTCATGGCAGCTCATACACTTGGCATGTACATTTTCCCCTGACACAATTCGTTTTCTTGCAGGAGCAGTGAACAAGCTCGAGGATTACCTCTGGAGCTGGTGGAAGTGACATCCAGTCCACCTCATAGAGCTCCCCAGCCATCTTCCAGCCATGGTTGATTGGAGGAGGAATGTCTGGGTAACAATCCAGGCTCCTACTGTGCACTGCAGCCTGGTAACTTGCCCGCTGTATATCTTTCTGCAGAGAGTCCTGGTTTGGAGGCAAGTCCTGCTCAGAACATCTGCCCGACTTCAAAATTGTAGCCCATACAGAGCACTGACTGTATCACACCCGGAGAACTACAGGGCATCACACTTCTCCTGTGGCTGTGTAGTTTTGTGAGACCTGTTATTTGGGACTCTAACCAGGAAGAGGCAGACACCAGGATGCTGTTTCATGCCGCTCATGCCTCAAAAACCTGGTCCAACATTGTTATAAACAGCCCAGACACGTGTTTTTGTTCTGGCACTGTCTTTGATAGTAGTGATAGATAGGAAAGATGTTAACAAACAATGAAGTGTAATGTACAGTGCCTTGCAAAAGTATTGGCCCCCCTTGAACTTTTTGACCTTTTGCCACATTTTAGGCTACAAACAAAGATATAAAACAGTTTTTTTTTGTTGAAAAAATCAACAACAAGTGACACAATCATGAAGTGGAACAAAATTTATTGGATATTTCAAACTTTTTTAACAAATCAAAAACTGAAAAATTGGGCGTGCAAAAGTATTTGGCCCCTTTACTTTCAGTGCAGCAAACACTCTCCAGAAGTTCAGTGAGGATCTCTGAATTATCCAATGTTGACCTAAATGACTAATGATGATAAATAGAATCCATCTCTTTGTAATCAAGTCTCCGTATAAATGCACCTGCTGTGTGATAGTCTCAGAGGTCCGTTTAAAGCGCAGAGAGCATCATGAAGAACAAGGAACACACCAGGTAGGTCCGAGATACTGTTGTGAGTTTAAAGCCAGCTTTGGATACAAAAAGATTTCCCAAGCTTCAAACATCCCAAGGAGCACTGTGCAAGTGATAATATTGAAATGGAAGTTGTATCAGACCACTGCAAATCTACGAAGACCTGGCCGTCCCTCTAAACCTTTAGCTCATACAAGGAGAAGACTGATCAGAGATGCAGCCAAGAGGCCCATGATCACTCTGGATGAACTGCAGAGATCTACAGCTGAGGTGGGAGACTCTATCCATAGGACAACAATCAGGCGTATACTGCACAAATCTGGCCTTTATGGAAGAGTGGCAAGAAGAAAGACATTTCTTAAAGATATCCATAAAGTGTCATTTTAAGTTTGCCAAAAGCCACCTGGGAGAAACACCAAACATGTGGAAGAAGGTGCTCTGGTCAGATGAATCAAAAATCGAACTTTTTGGCAACAATGCAAAACGTTATGTTTGGCATAAAAGCAACACAGCTCATCACCCTGAACACACCATCCCCATTGTCAAACATGGTGGTGGCAGCATCATGGTTTGGGCCTGCTTTTCTTCAGCAGGGACAGAGAAGATGGTTAAAATTGATGGGAAGATGGATGGAGCCAAATACAGGACCATACAGGAGATTTGTCTTCCAACAAGACAATGATCCAAAACATAAAGCTAAATCTACCATGGAATGGTTCACAAATAAACATATCCAGGTGTTAGAATGGCCAAGTCAAAGTCCAGACCTGAATCCAATCAAGAATCTGTGGAAAGAACTGTAAACTGCTGTTCACAAACGCTCTCCATCCAACCTCACTGAGCTTGAGCTGTTTTGCAAGGAGGAATGGGCAAAAATGTCAGTCTCTCGAATGTGCACAACAGATAGAGACACCCCAAGCGACTTACAGCTGTAATCGCAGCAAAAGGTGGCGCTACAAAGTATTAAGTTAAGGGGGCCAAATACTTTTGCACGCCCAATTTTTCAGTTTTTGATTTGTTAAAGTTTGAAATATCCAATAAATTTCGTTCCACTTCATGATTTTTTTTAAATATCTTTGTTTGAAGCCTGAAATGTGGCAAAAGGTCAAAAAGTTCAAGGGGGGCCAATACTTTCGCAAGGCACTGTATCTTTTATCTGTAAATGTCAACTTTATGTACACATATATTCTTACATACTGTGTGTTGCATTTACTATACAGGGCCTACATATTTTTTTTATATGCATGTACTTTATTTGGTTAGGCTGAAAGAAACATCAGGCACATAAATGAATTGGCTGTTTTTGCACAGATAGACATAACATTTGTTTGATTCGTTTTTTCAGGACAGAAGAAAGACATTCAACTTAACATTAATGCCTGGCCAGATACATGTTATTATATTGTCATTTTAATGTGTGTACCTTGAATACCTTCAGTGTATGTAACATGCTTGCAGTTACTTCTAGACTTGCTTACTCCTGGACATCCTGATAAAATAGCAGATAATTATTACTTTATTGTGACATTGACCATTTCAATTTGGTATTGCAAGTCCTTCAGTAACGTACTTCAGTTGCACTGTATAGTCTGATGATGCATCAATTGTTCCCTAATTTGGTGTAATTTACTTTCAATTAACAAGCATAATGTACATCAGATTGATAGCCACAGAAAGTTAGTTGCACTGACTGGAAAGTCAGGGAAGTAATTTACTGGCACACACAAATATGTTAAGCAACAGCTCCCCTGCATACATAGCACACAGCACTGCCAAGGATTTTCTGAAAATAAAACAATTTTGACTCGAGGCATGATTGCTTTATTCCCATTGGACAGAAGTTGCTGAGCAACACTCAAATGGATTCAAAAACATTCAATTTTGTTATTACTTTGAAACTTCACATCTCAAGCATTTCACAATTCTCAAACGGAATCAAAAACAAGAAAACAAATCCAAATGGACTATTTAAAGAAAATTGAGTGTTGTCTTATTCTGTAATTATGTATGTGTGTAGCAACAAAGAAAGCATAGTGTATTTTAGTAATGTTATCGTTAGTCAGTGATGTGCTAAATCAAATCCCTAGTATTTTCTGTACACGTGTGTTGGTTTTCACTTCAAGCAATCTAATCGTTCATTCTCAAAAACACACATTTTCAAGTACAAATATCACCCGATTTCAACTCAGATAATCCATCAAAGCAAATTTACACATAGGACAGTTGAAATGAAAACATGCTCACATAGGTTACCTCAAGGGTCAAGAAGTTAAGAAGTATGAACAGACATGTATGATATCTCTATTAGATACAAGCCAGAGCTTTGGGCCTGCAGAGACTCAACTATGGCTCCAGCACTTACACATCTAACACGTCTCAGCCCAGCATTTACCAATCCAAAATCTAATTACAGACCTTGGTCCAAAAGGAGATTAGAATTGGATTGGCTAAACCTCTAGTTTACACATATCATCACTCTTGGCTTAGAGGTAACCATTTATGTGTGTGGGTGTGTGTTTGTGGGGGGGGGGAGGGGTTGTGGAACCAAGCACAATATTGCCAACACTTGAGACACTTCATTATTTTTAGAGATGCCTAAATCTACAATGCTGAACGCACATGTACAATTACCCTTTCTAATAAATGTTGAAAAATTCATATTTTGGGGTGGGATGCATATAATAATTGGTAAATCTACAAAAAGCATTTAGCAGACTAACTATTATTCTCAAACTCCCACATTATTGCTGCACAATCACCTGTATTTTGCATTAGCTTAGAAGTGTTACCTGCTTGAACATCTTATGGTAGCCATACGCCTCCCTGTGATACGTACCTCCAAAAAGTAGTCATACATCACACAATTCTTCAAACGTTTTTAAACACAAGGGGCAAAAGAGCCAGAATCTTCCCAAAAAATAACACTTTAACAAAGGTAAATCAGAATCAAGGCCAGTAATGATGAGTGTATCCGTGTGTGAGTATTAACCATAGGGGTTGCTATAAAAAATATGTTTCTGTGTTTGGTTACACTGTAAGTGTTCTGTTAGAAAATACAAACACCAATTAATAGTAAATCAAAAGGTTTATCAACATTGATATCTTTAGAAAGCTAAGAAAAAGCAATACAAAACATTGTTTTACAATTATTTAGCTGTGCTCTAATAATTTAGTAATGATAAGGTGATTTTATTGAGATTCAGCCCTTTCTATTTTGATCTTGATCAGTAGAGTAAGCTGATATGATATCAGTAGGCTACTTAATGAATACTAAAAATGTCTTAGAAAGCATAGGGTCCCACGATGATGGTAAGCCGCAGTAGAGAACTGGAGCGGTAGTTAAGGACGTTGTTCTGGGTGACCATCTCCAGATCTACAACGTGCTCCCTTGGAGCAGTCAGAGGCTTTGTCATCACTAGCATGGCACTGACGTTGTTGGAGCGCTGGAGTGTTGAGGGTAAGAGAAGTAGTATGTTAGTTTAAAGCAACTGTACAGACAAATACAGGGACATACTAGTAGTCTCGGGATGCATCTTTCCTAGTGTACAATGACTAAATGCTCCACTAAATACATCTTTTCAATGAACGTTTAAAAAATGTAATAGTTCCTTCATCTATTTTCCATTTTGAAATGTTTGTCTGAAACTTACCCAGTAGGTAACACTTTATTTAAGACAGACAGACAAACACAGAGATTCCTAGCATTATTATATTTTGGGTGTGCTTGCCTTCAGCAAGAGTACAACCTTTGTTCTCTCTCATATATATTTATTTTTTATTCTTATTTATTTTCCCACCCCTAAGGATCCCTCAATATTTGGTCTACATAGACAACATCGGTGTCAAAAGGTTTGTCTTGTTAGCGATTGTGTTGGTTGTATTTGTATTTATGTTCCGTTGCACGGCCTTGTATGCACCAATGGACCTCAGTGCTAGCCTAACGTCACAACGTCAGCACACGTTAGCAACTAAGCAGTTCTAGTCTGTCTAACTGAGTTTCCAACGGTTATCTCAAGAACCGGGCACTCTGCAAAGTTCAAAACTTCCCAACAGAGTGCTGTACCGCGATAGTCAACAGCATTTTGACCTTTTTGAAAACAGTCCCATCTTTCATGTGCCTCCAAGGGCATCATGGAAACTCATCCCAGCCCCTTCACTGTAATTGGTTTTCTGGTCATCCCTCGCACCATACGCTTCACTAGCGTGTGCATGAGGAGGGTGTATCGGAGGCTGTATGACAAATTATGTGAATTTTGTTTTGTTAATTAACTAATGTGATTAACAAACGTATTCGCAATTAAATGAAACTAAGCGCTTAACGCACCAGAGATCACTGTAAGGAAAATAGGAAAACTGGTTCTTTATTTAGAAGCAAATTCACTTTTACAACCGATAATCAGCTGCTTTCAAAGGGGTTGGCTGTCTAGCTAACAGAACGACATTATAAAGTGGATATACTTTCAGAATAGATCAGTGAATTTTGTTACATAAATTAAAACCTCTTAGCGATCCTGTCAAATAAAATAAAAAAACGCCTAAAAGAGGCATATCCAAAGTCAATTGAAAGCTGTTCTTGAATCATTTGTAGTACATGCATGATTGTGGTGACACTCTGAAGTTATTTCCCCTGTCGTCAGGAGTCCTTTAAGTCCTACCTTTTGCGTAATAGAAGCTTGAACACAATTAAATTGATAGTTTTTTTCCGCCTAGATTTTGTTTTAATAACAGAAGCCTGAAGAGGCCTAGAGGTGGTAGGTATTAGCTGGAAGACAGAATTGTACCACAGCATGAAGCCTTAGTTAATTCAAGTCAAAAGTTAAATATAATATAATACTGCAATATTATAATGCATATTTACACTATGCATTACACTTTGCAGTTCCACTCAATTTGAAGTAATAGCACTTCTTTTAATTATGGTATATTGTGTGTAGATTGATTGAAAAAAATATTCAATATTCATTTGTATAAATATGTGGCAAAGTATTTATGCTATTCAATTTGTGGAATAAAGCATTTATGAAAGAATGTGTGATATAACATTTGCAGAACGTTTCACTTTAATGAATGCGGACAGTGCTACATGACCACTTGAATAATTTGACTTAAGTGGTATTATTGTCTCACCCTGAGGAAGAATTCTCCTCCCTCGTTGCCAGACTTGATCCTGAAGGTATTGTGCATGTTGGGGTAGACGCTGGTGGCCTGAATCTGGAAGATGTCTGCTGGCACGGAGCGCTCTGAGGTGATGCTCATGTATTTGTACACAATGGATGGTGGAAGTCCTCGGCAGATTGAGGGTGACTGGCAGCTGCAACGACTGCATACATAGAGCCATTATAGTTTTTCACCACATAGTGGATGTGGTAGTGGTAGGTTGGATTGTCTTTTTGCAGGTGAAGATGGGAAACATACCAGAGCAAGCTAATGGTAATAATCTATGATGGTGGGTACATTTGTTTAGCCTTGCTCTGCCCTTCTACGTACTTCCGCTCACTTTGTATCTGTACTAGGTCTGGGAGTTTGATTTTGAAGTCGATTTTCAGAAACACATTTTTTGTAGGTCCAATCAGCGAACAGAGGGAGTGGCTGAGAACGATGACGTTAATGTCGTGCACTAGTTTGAGTAGTTCAGTAATGGCGGCGGAGAAAGATGCGAGCGAAGCTATTCTGCGGTTGTGGCAACACTGCCGAATATCCATAAGTTAAAGCCGGAGCAAGAACATTCCTTGCTGAGTTTTTTTGGTGGCCATGATGTTGTGGCCCTCCTCCCCACGGGGTTCGGGAAAAGTTTGATTTTCCAGCTACGGCAGCTAGCTCCATTATAGTAGTGGTGACAGATCAGAGTGGCTCTGAGCAGATCCAATAGTTTTAAACTTCAACAGAGGACCCACCTTCAAGGAAGTTAACGCTTATCAATGGAGCGATCCCAGACCCTCTGTACAAATAAAATGTACGAGGGTCTGGTTTGGACCAGGCTAACATTTGTTTCCCTGGATGCACAAAAAGGTGATAGAGCCAATTGATCAATGGGCCTTAAAGTTGTACTACTAACCTTAACCATACTTGTTACCCTAACCATACAATGTCCATAAACATTTCCATTAGTTCTATAGAATTACACAGAATTTGTACTTTGAAATTGTTCATCTACAACTCACACTTCAACTGGAGGATCTTGCATAAAAATCTGTTGTTCTTTGTAAACAAATGGGAGTGGCTGCAAAGGGTAATTGGGGTAGGTGCAACTCTTCACTACTCACGTAATCCTAATATGTTGAAAGACCATAATTGACAATTACATCCAACTTGAAAACAATCTCAAAAAAGTGTTTCAGCACAGCACAGTCTTCCAAAACGTTTTTCTTTTATTCTTACCCTTCTCCTGTCTGCACGTAAGGTTCATGGCAGGGGTTTCTAGGATAGCACCGGAAGCCTCCAAAGTAGTTCCAGCACATCTCATCTTCTCTGCAGTTATGTCCTGTATCACACTCGTTTATGTCTGCCCATGAAGAGAACATGTTAACAATTTCACATCCTTAATCCCAAAACGTTGGTGTTAATATATATTAAAATCATTGCATCACTGAGATTCACTGCTGGTGTTGAAAGATTGGTTGGTTGGGCTTGGTTGAGATTTAGGTAGTGTGCTTGTTGCAACAGGCCCAGTACCTTGGCATACTCGGGTGCCTTGGAGCTGGTATCCATCAGGACAGGCACAGATATACCCTCCAGGCTGGTTTACACATTGCCACTGGCACATGTAGCTGGAGAAAGCACACTCATCGATATCTATTCACAGACAAACATTTAGGGAATCAACTTAAAGGCCTGTATGACATACACATCATACATATTTAAGTCCAATTTGTTTAACAAAGTACCAAGTGACAAATTTCTACTGCATCTATACTTTAAGATACACCCCATGCTCTAACCAGATAATACAAACTGTACATGTAAATTTACACCACAGTCATTACCTTGGCATGATACTTGGTCTGACACTAACTCATAGCCTTGTTCACACTGGCAGATAAAGGAGCCCATGATATTGTAGCACTGGTGCTGGCATGGATTGCTATCCTCACACTCGTTGACATCTGCAAAGCATTGGAAGCAACCAAATTAGCTGGATGCAAAGACTCGCAAAGTCTTTGGGATTACAATGCTTTGAAACTGAATAGTATTTTGCACTATAGTTTGATTACAATCTTGAAACGTAAAGACAAATATTCTACATTAACATCTAGAATATATAAACAGTTTTATGTTTACCATTTTTGTGATAGGTTGCACCAAAATAGACACTCCAGACCACCAACATCAGGGAGTCAGGTGGCTGAGAGGCAGTGGTGGCTGCTGGTCTTTTAAATGGGGGAAGCTCATTTTCGGCCTACATCATATACATTTTCCATTTATTTTGCTAGTTCACTGACCCCTTTAACACTAGACTAGCCTAGGCTACTGTATGAATTAATGAACGAACGATCTAATGAAACAATATTAACCATATTAAACTTGAAGGGAATGTGGGAATTAAGTTAAACTGAAACAAGTAATGTGGTGTATAATTGTATGAAATGTATGATAATGTTGCCAAGCAAATACAAAGAAATAGGTGGTCGCAGTTTGTCTTTCAACGAGTTGCAAAATCCGCGATGGGACTAAGCTTGAATAGCTTTGGTGATATTTATAGTACAAAATCGCTAGTCCAAGCACTGGTCCTCTCCAAGTTGGACTACTGCAACTCGCTGCTCGCTGGTCTCCCAGCATGTGCAATCAATGCCCGTATCAGATTCAAGACCCTGGTACTGACCTTCCGAGCAGTGAACAGGACTGCACCCGATATCGGACTGGCCACCCCAGGTGCCACCCCAAAATGTAATGCGCTATCCCTGGCAATTGAATGCTGATTGCCATTTAATTTATCTTCTTTTGACATCTGGCAGTGCTTTTTTCAATCAAGGATATTTCCACAGTTCACCAGTCAGTCACAAATCACTACGCCAGCGTCTGATACAGCGCCAGCGACGGAAAACAAGGGCATCATTTTACATCGTTTTTAAGGTTTAGCAGTGGTGTTGAGGCTTCCTGAACGAAATGTTATGAAAGCTGAGTTGCTGGGCCGCAGATTCTGCTAAGATTCCTTGATGAGATGCCTTATCAAGCTATTAACGTTACAAAAGATTAACACTGCAGTCAGATGGACCCTGTTTGCTATCGTATAATGCCTGTTTGAAATAACGTATTTCAGAGTAGGGCTAGCCATGATCTAGTAGTTGATTGAAGATAATAATGGGAATATGTTTAAGATTGGACTCAATTGTGGGTAATTGGATGTGTAGGCCTACATGTTATTTTTGCTTAGGGTTCACTTCAAAGTTTAAAAGAAAGGGAGAGATAGCAGACTTCTTCAAAAAGCTGAGCAAACAGGATCAGGTGAAAATAGACCCCAGTCCTTGCACCACCCCAAGACCTCAGAGCAGCTCCCTCCCCAAAGCTACAGGCACCAGGTCAGAGCATACTAGGCAGTCTCATGCAAAGTTTAGCTTGTGTTTGTAGGCCACACATGTAAGCCTACACAAGTTTGTTTTTTTCAGATTAAGCCTCACTTTAAAATGTTGGTTGTTGATTCATGAATGTTCTTGTTTTGATGGCTGTGGCATTTTTTGTGTGAGTGTACACTAATAGTTATGTTTTCATGTAAAAGAAGGATCTAACCTCTAACCTGGTTAGACCCAGATTATACAGTATATTCATGAAAACAGAGTGACCAAAGTCTCTCCAGTTTGTGAGTAGCCTACAGCACAGTGTGTGTAAGAAAGACATTTGTTGCAATTCAGATGTAGAGAAACGTGTCTATTCATAGTAAATGTAGAATTTGATTAAAGTAACCATGGTGGATCATACTAGGCCACACTTAAAGGGGCAATTGACTAAAAAACCGATTTTACCTTGTTATAGTTGAAAAACGACAGTTCGGTGGGTAAAATGAACATACCGTGAATATCAAAGTCCATTGACACCTCTTTCCTATTCAAATCTCAAAAAGAAAGAAATTGGCTGTAAAACGCTAGCTTTTCAACAAAGCTACCGGTCCTACGTAGGACCGGGGACCGCCTTTTTGGCTCTGGTCTGTATCTTTGTCACGCCCCCGAATTTACATCCAGACCAGCCCGAGGTAGCGTCTATCTCCGATACTAGTTTAGCTGCGCGCTGCTCTGTGTAGGCTAGTTAGAAGGAATTACAAAGAAGAACGTTTTTAATTATAACATGGATATTGAAAATGGACCACGGTTGTAAATGCTGTGTTCCAGGCTGTACAGGGAAGGCTAACACTCAGTCTTCCCAAGGAGCCAAACATTCAACAGGCATGGCTGCTGTTGTCTATGAGAAGATCCCGGCGAAGTTCGACACTCAATCATTCATTTGCTCTGAACATTTCACCCAAGACAGTTTTGACAACCTTGGACAATTTCAAGCAGGATTTGCTGGGAAGCTGAGCCTGGAAAGAGGTGCTGTTCCGACAGTATGCTCATTGCAACTGCAAGCTATAAGGACAGTATGATGTTGTGCTAACAGTTCTTAGCAATGCTAACGTTTCCTGTATATAGCATACCAGGTAGAATGCTAAATAAGTTTCTACACACATCAAATGACTCTAGCTAGACTAGCTGTAGTCAGCATTAGAAGGGAAGCTTCTGAAAAATAGCCAGAAAACAAACAGCAGTCTGGCTTATTGCTAACGCCTGTCTAGATAATCTATTTGAAAGAACTGGAGAAAGGCAGGTGCTTGGTACAGGACAGGGTTTCCCCTATGTTGAGTTTGTCGTGGCGGCCCGCCACGGCTAAATTTCTGCCGCCATGGTATCAGAAATAGGGCTGTACAAGATTTTAGGCCGTCTATCAGCAGTGATTGTTAGAGTGCATGTCGGAGAATATTAAGGACACGCGCTTCACAGCGCAGTTGAGATTGCGTGTGTGCGTCCTTGAGAACTGTAAGTTGTATAACTTATGTTTTCAGTTCATTAAAGCCTGTTATTGTATTAGTCTACAGTTATTGCAAATTTAAGTTAACTGGTGATTTTCGTTGTTTGTATTCTTCCCCTGCTAGCATAATTGCATGCCTGTTGATTCGATAGCGATTGCTGCCCTTCCTCACTTTTGTATTTGAGGTGCATTACTATGCTGAAGTAGTTTTAATTAATAGTGGGTATATTGTTATTATTTGCTACAGAATGCTTAGCCTATCAAGATCAAATGAAGCCGACAGTGTACATGCTTTCGAGTACCTCGATAGGCTAGGCTACTGTTACGTCAATTATTAGTTGGCAGCATGTTTCTGCCATTTAGAACATACTTTAAGTAGCCTAACTGTATTGCTTTACGGAAAATAGGACAAAAATATATGCAATATTACATTTGTTATTAGACTATTACATTAACCTACTCCAAAATATAGGGTTAGAACTTTATTTTGGCCGAGGGGGAGGGGGGGTCGGACAGACCTGCCCCCACTGCTACAAAAAATCCTAGGGGAAACGCTGCAGGATACGTTAGCATTGCTAGTAACTGTTACTAGTAACACCTAGACTGTAGGCATTTTAAAAAGTTTGCTAACGCAAGAGCATAGGTAGAATGTGTGATAATTTAGCCTAGTTTATTGGCAATGGGGCTAACGTTGATTCATGTTCCTGACTGTGTTTCATTCAAATAAATAACCGGTGTAATGTAAATGTATAATTCACGATGCATGTTTGTCCAGATCTTTGTCATGTTATTTTTCAGCAAGTTATTTAGAGCTAGCTAGCTAACTGAAGCCGAGTAGAATCATGATATGGTTTGGTTGCTAAGCTGTAGCCTAACGTTCTACCCACCCAAGTCAATCCAGTTTGCTTCAACAACAGAAGTGGAAACAAGTAATGTTATCATTTCAAATGATATATAGTCAATCTGTTGAAATCAGTGTTGTGTAGACACAATATTTATTTGCGCGTTTTTATTTCAAGTCTCCAACTTTGGTGTTTCAGCGAGTGCTGCTGTTGGCCGTGTTGCATTTTTGCTCCCCAGCTTCACTTGTTGAAAACCAACCAATCAGCTCGCAGCTTATCTAAATATTATTGAGCATACCATAAAAGGAGAAAAGCTAGTTTTTTTCCCTGGAACATTTCAGAGGATCTGTCAGTGGGCATAGAATAGCACCTGGGCCATTTTCAACCCAACCAATGTTACATACCCTATTCGGAGACCTTAAGGAATAGTGTGAAATACCCAAAAAACCCAGTCAATTGCCCCTTTAAGAACTCAGGCTTAAGTGAATTTTATTTCTATTTCTCATAAGCATTAGTATATGAATAATTTACACTGCTCGGATGCCAGGTTAAGGTTACACACACATTTTCAGTCTTGGTCTGTGGACCCCCTGAAGTAGCCCTGGCCACCCCTTGGCCACCCCATTTATAAAAGTCTGGTTCCGCCACTGATTTTAGGACATCCTCAGTCAGATTTCAGACTCAAGTGTCAGACTCAAACGAAAAGGCTTCAAGTCTCAGACCAAAAGTTGTCAGACTCAGGCGAAACGGCTTCAGTCTGTCATTCTCAGACATAACGCTCTCAAACTAAACGGCGTCATTCTCAGACACGCTCACATACCAAACCATATATCTATGTACCAAACGCCATCATTCTCAGACAAAACGCTCTCGAACCAAACGCCGTCATTCTCAGACTAAACGCTCTCAAACCAAACGCTACAGTGGCCGACATGTGCAAACGCGCTGCAAACTAAGAAAACACATGCATTTGGACAAAACATAAGCAAATTAAGAAAACATCTTAATTTATTTGACAACACATGCGTAGCATTCAGCAAATGCGCTGCAAATACACACAACACAACCAAATACATAAACACGCTGCAAATACGCGTTGCAAAAACGAAAGCACGCAAACCAAAAATGCTGCAGTACATAAACGCGTTGCTAAAACGAAAGCACGCAAACCAAAAATGCTGCATCCAGTTTTTTCAACGGAAGTTTTCCAGGCCTCTAGGGCATGATCCAAGTGGAACATCTTGATTTTCTGCCCCATGGGGCGAGAGAGAAAGAGAGAGCATATAGAAGTTTGGACCAACATCAAAGTAAGCCTTTTGAAAAACTGTAAAAGAGGAGGGCACATCTTTACTTCAATTTAGGTCCCCTTATTCAAAACAAACTTCTCATCTGCCCTCTCTGGTTCGAAAATCACACTCTTCCACTTAGCGCTCCCACTACATGCCTGGAGCACTTCCGTTGTGTTATCTGGATGCTTTCCCATGTTTTCTGTTTGCATTTGTTTTCGGGGTTTGCGTGCTTTCCTTTTTGCAGCGCGTTTCTATATTTGCAGCGTGTTTATGTATTTGGTTGTGTTGTGTGTATTTGCAGCGCGTTTGCTGAATGCTGCGCATGTGTTGTCAAATACATCAAGATGTTTTCTTAATTTGCTTGTGTTTTGTCAATTTGCTTGTGCTTTGTCTATTTGCAGTGCGTTTGCACATGTCGGCCACAGTAAAACGCCATCATTCTCAGACAAAACACTCTCAAACCAAACGCCACCATTATCAGACAAAACGCCCTCAAACTAAACTTTGTCAGAATTTTTTTTGTCAAAGCTAGCAAGATGAGGGAGCTGTTGACTAGCTTTCTGAATTAGCTTAATTGGCATCAGGACATAAAAGTCCCATGAATTAAATAAATGTTGTCTTTACAAAAATGTCATTTTGAAATAAATACATTTATTTATTTATTGATGTCGGTAAATTGATTCAGCTATATAACTATATAATGCTATATTTATATATAGCATTTTTAAATTTCATGAAATTTCATTTCATTTTTTTTTTGACAAACTCAGTGTTCCATAAATTGTAGAATTTATCCAATGATCGTATCGTTTTTAAGCACTGAAAAAAACTGTTCAAAGCAGCCCCATTGAAGTCCATGGAAGCTGAGCTTCAACAGGGAAATGCACTGTGGCGCTACGGGAATGTATGAGTAGGAAATCAGTCAGTCGACCTGCTAATATATGTAGCTTATTCTGAACAAACTCGTCTTCGATATGAACGTGTTCTAACGTATTTAAAATGTTTACATTTACATTTATTCATTTAGCAGACACTTTTATCCAAAGCAGAGAGCTTTACAAAGTGCATAGGTCACTGATGATAACAACAAGATAGCCCAAAAACATTGTGGGAAGCCAAAACATGAAGCACATATTGTGAACAACCAAATGTAAGTGCCAAAGGCAAGAACCATAGGAGCATGTAGTTAAGCAAGTTACAATTAAACAACATGAATCGCTATAAGTACAAGTGTATCTGTAGAAAATAAAGCATCAGTAAGAAATGAGATCAAATAAAATATTTCACAGCGAGTACAACAGTTTAAATCAATTACCACTAACCAACAAGAGCAACCAGTCTCTAAGCAAGAGTCATTGTGATCCTTGAGGAAACTAGCATTGGGTCCAGCAAACCATTCCTAAGTACCGTTGTACTCCCGGAACAAGTGTGTCTTGAGCCTTTTCTTGAAGGTGGAGAGACAGTCAGTGTCTCTGATGGAGGTGGGGAGTTGATTCCATCACTGGGGGGCCAGGCAATGTTAACACAATAGTAAATAGTTGACCATTAATTTTTTTAAATGTTAGGGAAAGCTGAGCTTCCCTTGCAGTCTTAAAGAAATCGCCACTGCTGGGCGGTTAGGGAATTGGGCTAGTAATCAGAAGGTTGCCGATTCGGTTTCCGGCCATGCCAGACTGACATTGTGTCCTTGGGCAAGGCACTTCACACTACTTGCCTCGGGGATAATGTCCCTGTACTTACTGTAAGTCGCTCTGGATAAGAGCGTCTGCTAAATGTAAATGGCAGTGAGTTTTATGATTATGTTTTTCTCTGAAAGTGCTTGATTACTTAAATCATGTTCATCCTTGACTGCTGCACTCCCTTTTTGCACTATTATGTCACATTGGAAAAAATAGACTAGGTATTGGGTACCTTCAAATTCACTGTTTCATAAAAATCTGGCCAACAGGCTGGGTCTCGGAGTGTATCGGGCCTCGTGAAGTAATCCATTGCTTAGTGCAGCCCAACATGGCAACCAATGTTTGTATGTGTATTTCTCTGGAACGACTCATCCAAACAACTTCACACTCAACTCTGCACGTCCTTGGGTTCTGAGCAATACACCTGCCGAATTTCACTCACGTCTGCTAAATGAATAAATGTAATGTAAATATAATATTCTTATCTACACTTTTTAATATTTCTGGTCCAACAGAGACAAATCTACTGAACAGAACACTGACAGTGTTCCTTAGCATCCCCTTCTCCTGGGTGGTCTGCAGTCATAGCCAGGTTGGTTAACATACTATATACAAAGTGCTAAAAATAGGGGCACTCGCTCAGTTTTGTATACAGTGCCTCGGATGTGTTACACGTGTGAGAGAGAGAACAATCAATCCATCCAAAGCTTGGCTCAGAAAAAAGCAGCAAGAAGTTGAGCTCAGCAGCGGTCTGCCTGATGTAACCCATTTGTGACACAGGGGCTATAACCACGATGTGAAAATGATGTCATACTAGAGGCTTGACGTCTGTGTAAACATATTTAACCCCCCCCCCCCCACACACACACACACACTCACACACTTACATACACAGAGACACACAATACACACACACACACAGTGATACACATCATTTCCAGTTAACAAAGCCCGGGTGACCCTGCTTTTGGCTGGTGGCAGCGAGGAATAGTACAGCACTAGCTAATGGTCAAAGCTGGCATCCACTTATCCATACAAGAGGGAAAATATGACGATGGCTTCCCATTCCACTTTTTCCAGGAGATCACTTTAGATTGCTGTTATACATGTCGACAGAGGTGAACCAATAGGCACAAAATGCACACTTCTATGATCCCAGCTACAAAGCAGACACAACACCTTCATATATATTGTACTGTGTACTATTTTCCTCATATACAATTCATATGTTTAAGACTGATGTAGTACATCTCTGTTAACTCCTGGGAAATAAAATCACACAAGAGGTATTTTTTTTTAAGTGAATTACTGTGGGTGCATTGGATTTGAGTGATGTCATGGAAACCATTGAAAATCCAAAAAGAGTACTTGCATAATGTGTGTCAGGCAAGCAGTCAGGCAAGCAGTCAGGCAAGCAACATCACGTTTCCTTTAAATCATTTTAAGAAAATTGTTGCTATTATAAACTGTCAGAATCTGTCAGTGAAACCTATACTATTCTGTACAAGGCAGAATGAGTGAAAATCATAACTGTGCTCTGTACTGTCTAACACTATGAACATACTCCCAAAAGCCCCCAAATGTTTCCAACAAAAGATGAAAAACTCCCCTATGAAGTGGTGCCTTCATGAGACAGTGGTCTGACCAAGAACATTTTATGCCACCTTGGTGTCAGAATGATTAACCACATGACAACAACTGTGAGAGCCCCATTCAAATTTGTAAACATAGAGATGTGAGTAATGACCGGTGTCACAAGTTTTGTGAAAAACCAGCTTGCCTTTGTCCTGAGTAAGCACCAAGAAGAATAAAGACAGTAAATATAGATCTTAGCCTTTGAAGTCTGAGATCAAATCAGAGACCTAACTACTAAAGACTATGGCCCAGTATCCTAGACATGGCTTAAGCCTAGACTTTTCTCTTATTTGTTTCCCTTACTTTAGGACTAGGCTTAATCCATGTCTTGGAAACTGAACCTATACATTTAGAGTGTATTCTGAATCTTAACTATATTGGTTACACATTCTTATACATTTTCTTGTTCTATAAACTTAACTGACTCGACAACCTAGCAAGTCATATAACACCTTTTTTTTGTCACTTTCAACTTAAAAGTACCATTTATTAACAATTGAGATATTGTTAACTTTGTTAAGTCTAATTTTATCAGTAATGCTCAACATAAGTTTTCTTTGGCATTACTATGCTGTTGAAGGCAAACGCACAATCACAAATCAAATAAAGCACGTTTATTGAAGGTATCTTGCTGGAAGGAGTACATTGTCAGATGACTCATTTCCAATAATTTCAAGATGTGCTTGCCAACTGATGTGACATAAGATAAAATAATGACTGTTTTGAATTAAGTATTTTTTGCAAGACTTCAAGAAAGTGCCTACTATGCGAAACGTCTGTTACCTCTCAATAACATGCACTGAACACCAATAAAATTAATAATTGTTGTTTATGTCTTGAGACATCCCTGTTTACTTTGTTCTGCTTATTATGTCACCAGAAATTATTGTAGCAGACTATTACATGCACACTGTACATCGGTAGCACTTTACTGGGTGTACTCACACTAACTTTGCATACAATCCAGTTTGAGCAGTTCATACATATAAAAGACACATTTAAAGGAATTAAGTGTTGTATCGCAAGTCTAGGCCTATCTGTTGTTGCCAAATACACCACCCAAGTATAGGATAGCCCTTCTTATAAGTGATACAATAATGAAGGGAAGGGAAAAAGCATGGTTTTGGAATGTGTTGTTGGCTACTATGTTTTTCTGTCCCTCAGCTCAGCTTGGCTGTCACCCCATGTCAACTGAATGGTTTATGTAACTGCAATTGTTTGCCTCCCTTGCCAAGATTCGGCGTGTTGCAACTTGACCAAGAGAGAAGAGCAGACGCACACTTTTACAAACACGCTCACACGCAAGAAACACAATCCCACTCACCGACACTCACACATTCAATGTATAGGCCTACATTGTATAGTTCACAGCACAGTCTTACCTCTGCAGTAATTGGTCTCATCAGCTGTGAAGCCCATAGCACATTGCACTGGTGGAGAGAGAGCAGCGCCGGCTCCAACACTGTATCCAGTGCCCCCTCGGCTTCCGCTACCAATCGGTATGACCCTCTGAATTGTTAGGGCTGGAGCCTCCACAGGAGGCGAAGGCAGGTTGCGCACGTCATCCATCGCAGCCGCAGGTTCATCCTCTCCATTGCTGACGATGATCTGGGCATTCTGGGGCAGGCAGAAGTACCCACCAAAGTGGTTGATGCATCTCATGCCACCTTTGCAGGCATCAGGCACTGTCACACACTCGTTGATGTCTGAAAGTTAAGAGTCTGTCATCAGCGTCTTCCGCAAAGGCAATGGTAAAATGCTACTATGTGAGCCGAAAGCCGCACGTTCACTGGAGGTATAAAAAACGGATGGCCTTACCTTTGCATTCTTGTCGTTCAACATCAAACTCATAGCCATCGGTGCACTAATGCCAGAAAAAGATTGTTAGGTATCTGGCATTTATTATACTTATTTGTTTTGGTGACAGAATGGCAGAACACTAGATTGATTCACTGATTGACAAATTAAACAGCTATGACCCTTATTTACAAAACTGATTAAGCATAGCAGTCACTATAGGACCATAAAGACAACAAACTTCAACTTCAGGTCATTATAATCATGAAGTAAAACAAAAGGAAAAACAGTCCCCAAACATAACTTAGGCCTACTGAATTGTAAAAATGTTAAGTTACTGAGTGGGTGCATGACACCATATTTGTTATTCTGCTCTGTGGCTCTGTTTCCCGACTGGTGGATAACAGGAAATCAGACAGACAAGCCATTAACAACTTGGAGAACACCTGTGTTTTCACTTATCCCCCCAAAACAATGTGTTTAGTCTGTCGCCATCCAGGGAGGAATGTCTGCGCGCCTGTTCGCCGACCATCTGACTCATGAGGCTAGACCAGCGAGGCAAGCTCCGGCCCGGCCTCAGCATGGGCTCGAGGCTCCAGTCTCATATGATTAACCTCCATAACTCATCAGCTCCGACAACAACATCAAGTCACAACTGCCGACTACTGATAAGTGCCTCCTGGATTGGTGGAAACTCTTCGTATAAGTATTGCCACTCGCTTGTCACCATTCAAATACTTTATACTGTAATTAGTGTAAATTGTTATCATTTGGAACTTAGAATAGCAGTTGTAAAGTATGTTAGCTTTTTTTATTGTTTGTCATGTCACAGAAAGAATGGTGTATTTTATTGGAATGTTTTTGTCTAATTCTGATGGCAAAACTACAGAGCCCCAGACATGACATCCGAAAAAAAAAGAAATAGTTCCCACGAAACACTAAATCGTTCCCACAAAATACTAATTCGTTCCCACAAAATGCTTATTAGTTCCCACTAAATACTAATTTTGTGGCCACAAAATGCTATTTTGGAAACAAATTATATTTAAACATTAAATACAATTTTGCTTTAGATTAAAATCATACAAATTGCTCTCCCTCTTCCAGATCCTCAGCTCTCTCAATACCTTGATATGTTTCTCTAACTTTTTGATTTACTGGGGCAAAAAAGGCTGCAATGTCCCTTCCTCTGTTCATGATGACTACTATAAGAAAAAAATGTGTAAAAAAAACAAAACAAAAAAACACTTTTGCCAGAGTGGGGGCAAGGGACATTTTTACAGGGGCACTGGCCCCTGTAGGCCCCCGTGTAGAAATGCCCCTGGACAGAGCTGATTTGATTGTATTGTATTTTAGACTGGTGAATGACCGTGGTAAAGTTGGTTTGAAGTTCGATATTCAAGATATTCTGACGCCCAGTATTGTGTTATTTTAACCAGTGTTAGCACCGCTATGACCGGCCGCTTAGCCAATGCTTTTGCCTGCCTAAACAACGCGTATGTTTAGGGACCATCAACAAATAACACGTTTCAAAAGTCAATAGCTTCTCAACCACATGAACTTGGAGTGTCAAAATAATGTTAAACTGTTAAAGATGTATGCATTCATGCTGCACAGTCTTCATTTTGTTCATTTTCATCTCAAGTTATTAAACATGTATTCTTTATTCAAAATAAACCTTCAAACGTCAATAGCTTTTTGGTCATGTGACCTATAATCCTCAAATTCATTTCAGTATTCACTGACTATGCATACATGTTGCACAGCCTTTAGGTTTTTCATTTCTATCTTACATTATTTGAAGCCCTTTTTTGAAAATGTAAAACCACCACCTCAGAGGCTTTTTCCCCACAGGGCTTTTGCCTGCATATAATACAATAAAAACAAGGATTGTTCATTTTACCATGGAACTGATCTTCGGGGTCTTCTTTCACACGCTCTATACTTTTATGTGTTTAGCATGCGATATGCTCAGAATGTTTTTTCATGTTCGGGACCACCATCCTCCATTGAAGTGAAAATTATACATATGTTGGAACACAGGAAGAGCTTCATCCATGCTTGTACTGTTCAACAAAATTGCAAAGCAATATGTGACATACTCCTTCAGTCATTTGTCTTGCATCCTTTTCCCAAATCCCTGTGAGACAGCTTTTACAATGTGGGCAGAGCAAAGGTGTAAAACTGTGAACTTATGAAGGTCACTGTTGATTTTCAGAATTTCTATGACAATATGGGCTCTTTCAAGATAGGCATATATAATCTCCTGTTAAAGGACAGCAGCACTCTATCCGTTAGAGCCCAACTGTAGTGTACCTCTACCTGTCGTACTCTGCACGATGTGCACTTGGAGACTTTTCTAACTGTGTCCATCAACCAATATGCTAATGTTGGTATAGGATGTTCATCTGTGATAAGCTCAGAGATGAGGACAGGTGGCTTATCTTTGCCCATACCTAGCAGTACAAGGGCATAGTACAAAACCCTTTTGTTTTGATTTGGGATTTTTGACACAACACCACCAGTAGCGTCAAGATGGAGAGTAACTGGTGTGGGTTGTTTAAGATGCTCTACCATTATATTTATTCCTACATCCATGTACATATGACATGTATAAATGTACTTTCTTAGCAGTTAAACAGGGCTTTGAAATGTACAGGTAACATGACCAAAAAGCTATTGAAGTTTGAAATATTAAAAAATTCATCTAAAATAGTGTGAGGTGAAAATGAACGAAATAAAGGTTGTGCAACATGTATGCATAGTCAGTGAATACTGAAATGAATTTGAGGATTATAGGTCACATGACCAAAAAGCTATTGACGTTTGAAGGTTTATTTTGAATAAAGAATACATGTTTAATAACTTGAGATGAAAATGAACTAAATGAAGACTGTGCAGCATGAATGCATACATCTTCAACAGTTTAACATTATTTGACACTCCTAGTTCATGTGGTTGAGAAGCTATTGACTTTTGAAACGTGTAATTTGTTGATGGTCCATAAACATACGCGTTGTTTAGGCAGCCAAATCATTGGCTAAGCGGCCGGTCATAGCGGTGCTAACACCGGTTAAAATAACACAATACTGGGCGTCAGAATGTCTTGAATATCGAACTTCAAACCAACTTTACCACGGTCATTCACCAGCCTAAAATACAATACAATCAAATCAGCTCTGTCCATGACTGCACCTTTAGAGTGCTCTGGGTATATGTGCCCCACACTACCCGCAATAGTTAGGCTACATCGTTATCCCCCATTTCGTGGGAACGAATTAGCATTTCGTGTGAACGAATTAGTGTTTCGTGGGAACAATTTTTTTTTTTCGGATGTCATGTCTGGGGCTCCGTACAAAACAGTTATCCTTCATAGAAAAAATAATACACCCTTTTTGTTCATCTAGTCTCTCCATTGATCTGTCCATTTATCCATACATCCACCCATCAATCACACTTAGTTCTCCATTTACTTATTCATCAATCAATTTCTTCAGTAATTATTTACTGAATAACTCACTCCATCCTCAATCATTCATTTTAGAGGCATTGTAAGCCAGTGCATGGTAGATGTTGTGACAGCCACTTGCCGTGTATGTGACAGGTTCTTCAACCTCCTGGGACACAGCAATGTCGATGACAACACTCAAACACAAATACATCCACAGCATTTTGTTATCCCTTCAGATAAAGACAAACGGACAAATATGAGGTGAATAGAATGGAGTCCAAGGAAGGATGAACATACCTTAACCAGTTGTTGGACCATGGAAGTCCATTGAGGTTTACAACACTTAATACATAATTTACTTAACACAAAAGTGGCATAACATTTAGGTACATTTTGGACTGACTCGTGAACAATAAAACAACTTCAATTACTCCATCCAGTGTGCAACTCATATTTAGACGGATATAATTAGGTTATCAGGAGAGAAAAGGTTTGCATGTACAAACGTCTATGACATAAGGCCATATTTTCATTGGCACAATTTGACCCCCCTTAGCAACACAGAATTATCCCAGAGAAATACATTTTCTCTGACAGCGCATCCCTATTCCATGTTGGTTGCTCGTTAAAGTATTACTTTACAAACGGTAAAGTGATAACACATCCTTATCACTTGTAGGTTGTCACTGTCTGCAAATGATGCCGCACAATATCAAGTAGCCTAATAGCTGAGAGGTTACCAATGTATTGACCAATTTATGCTGCGCTATAAATCTAGGAAATAGCATATCCATCAAATCAATATTGCTTTTCACAATAGTTTGAAGCCCACTGTGCGCAATGAATATCGTAATTAAGTCTTACCTCGGAAATGCTGCCAGTCTCTTGCAAACTGTTTATCCTCAGGAGTAACCTGACAACATCTACTGTAACGTAAAGCTATCAACTATCTTTGATAAGTGTGACTTCTGCATAAATGTCTATCGTTGAAAAAAATGGATAGAGGTGGTGCTCTAAGCACGTCAACATCCGAGGGAATTTTGCAATGTCAAGTACAAATGAAACGTGTTTGACCCCCTCTACTGGTTATCCGACATGTGGCACCACAACATAAAGCGTGCCAGACAGACAAGGCCGGTCAGGGTATATTGTATGGAGCTAAATCTATGGAGGTTTATTAGACTCTTTATTCAAATGGAAATGCATTTGTCAAATGGCAATTCAATGCGCAAATGACAAAGCCATGCGAAATTCAGTTTGTATTATTCTGAATACAAATTTGAATGAACGCTTATTGCATTGCATTTCATATTGACAAGGTTTTTTCGACTTTTTATTGAAATGGAAATGCATTTGTCAAATGGCAATTCAATGCGCAAAGTGACAATGCAATCCGCAATTCAAATAGAAAAGCAGTTGTCAAATGGCAGTTCAATGTGCAAATGACAATGCAATCCGCAATTCAGTTTGTATTATTCTGAATACAAATTTGAATGAATGCTTATTGCATTGCATTTCATATTGACACAGTTTTTTCGACTCTTTATTCAAATGGAAATTCAATGTGCAAAGTGGCAATGCAATCCGTAACATATCAATATCCACGTGGTGTCAGTCACGTGATATGTTAGTAAGTGCGTTTGACTTCATGCAGCGCTAGCGGCGCCGACAGTCGGCTGCAGTCGGCTGCCTTGAAGCTGAGAATGCCATTGGCTGCTTCAAGTCAGCCGGGCTGCAGGAGGCTGCAGGCGACGCAGGCGCTGCATGAAGTCAAACTCACCAAGTGTGAACCTTAACTCACCCCCCCCCAAAATAGAGTACTCCGCCTCTGATTGGCTGGTATTCGTTACCTTTGTTGGCTAGGTTAGGTTTCGGTTTACTGGGTTTTCAGCATGGGCGTAGATTTAGGGGGGGACGCTAGGTACTTGTCCCCACCAAGCCCCCACCCCTCGCCCCTCGGCTTGAAGCAACGCCCCGGGCACAACGCCCCGGTGGATGTAGGATGTATTGCATTTACGGTTAAGTTCACGTGTCTTCCGGTCGTTTTTATTCTATTAACTCCAGTTAACATTTACAAAACTATCTCCCCCAATAATTTTTGTTCGATTCTCGAACCTGGCTCATACTACTAGCTTTTTCATAGAATAATCTTTCCTGATTTTCGCTAAGTTTGAAACCAATCCGAAATGGGTAAACTAGCACCCCATTTATTTGCCTACGTCAATAAAAGTTGCCTGCAAATGCGCTCGCGGATATTAGCAGGGCACAAGCACAAAAGTTCACATTGGCCGATAGCCGATTTACATTGAGCTGAATGAGCCATAGACTTATATTGAATGAGCACAGGGAGAAATGGCTTGAGTTGCCTGCTTTGTTGTAGCAAGTTTAGCAAATCGTTGTCACACATACATGAAATGTTGTTAATATAGTTTATTCCCGTTAATTTAAAACAGATTTGATTTTTCGTAAAAACGTTCATGACATGATGGCAAATATATTATGTTAAGCGCGAGCATACATTGTTGACATGTCTATCTGGAGCAAAGACGAAGATTAATACTTTAACTGTTAACCACAATAGGAAATGATATATATTTAAATACTATGAGTCTTGCCTTCAGAAGCTTTTCTTAAACACACCCATTATTCTTTTTTTGATCGTGTCATTAAGCCAGACTGCTTTTGTGGGACAATGAAGGTCCTAAGTGACTATGTTTCACCCCCACTTACATCTGATGGAAACGTCTTGTAGCCTATATGGTTCTATGAATATGCCCCTTTCAAAGGCAAATTTTCAATAAAGTATATTTTAAACACACTTCTCAAGCTTTTATTCATTACATTATTAACACGTCTTGTTAGATCACGTTATTATCCATTAATAGACGTTTGGTTTTCTAGGTTGAACATATAAAACACAGGTCACATTTTGACACTGATGTGAAATTGAAGGCAGTGTGAAATTCGAGGCATTTCGTTTGATTATAAAGTTGACAGTAAGCTATGGTAAGTCTGCAGTATGGAAGATTTCGGTTACCAAAATAACTATTAAGCTTTCTTTGCCTGGTGAGAACAACGACAGAGCTGTTCATGTTAGTTTATTTCACCCGATACAATGCGTTGGAAATCATACTCATATCACGAAGAAAAACAGCATTATATGTGATGAGTTCCATCTAGAATAGCCCTATATTTAGCCCTATAGCCTATTTCTAAAAAACAAGTGAACGGAATACTATACAGTGACAGAATAAATTTCCGATAAGTTTGCATCATAGGTTACCTCAGATTCAAGGTTAAGAAAAAGATAAGAAGTTGATCAAGTCTCTCAACTCCCTTAGATAAATATGATGCCTGTTACATCACACAATTCTTGGTTCTAAATACCCATCAATAACCACTCATTAAAACTATTCCCCCATTTTCTAATGGTCAGTATGTTTCAGATCCAGACTCAAAACAAAAAAAATAATTGTTAATCCCACCATTGACCTTTCAAAAATGGCCTTTGAACCATAGACTCTACTAGTCTGTTCACTGATTTCACTAATCTACCTGCACGGGTCCTAACATGGCCATTGGTCTCAGTACATGCACCTGGTCGATCAGAAGTATGCGCATTAGTCGGTGTTGAGTGTAATGTATCTGCATTTGAGGCAACTGGTGTGCGTGTGTGTACAGCACTAACTCTAACTGGACTGACTGGGGAACTAGATTCACACACTTCAGAGTCAACTGATTGAGGCACATTCAAATCACCACATGGTGAATCAAGAGACACTTCTATCAGAGCACTTGTGTCTTCCTCTTGAGCTATTACAGATGTGTCTTCGTCTTCGTCATTTTCACAGTCCTCATCAGAGACATCACTGGTCAATGACTGATCATGACCATGGGCATCCTCATCCATACTGATCTCAGGAATAGGTAGGAAATTGACCTCTAGTAGCAGATTCTGATGAGCTGTTGTTGTACGTCCTGTGACATCCTTTATCTTATAGACATGAAGACTAGAATTTACCCCAATGACTGTGTAGACCCCATCCTCCCACTTGTCTGCCAACTTTCTTTTTCCTCGCTCTCCCTTATTTTCCACTAGAACTCGATCTCCCACAAATAAGTAAGTGCCCTTGACACGTTTGTTGTATTGCTGAGCCTGATGTTTTTGCTCAGTAGAAGCATGTTTCTGTGCAATCTCCATAGCACCTTTCAAGCTAGAAAGCAGAGACTTTGCATAAGTGCCATAATCAGCTACTCCAGGGTCATTCAAGACTGGTTTGAACATGATATCCACCGGCAATCTAGGGACACGCCCAGACATCAGAAAGAAAGGAGCGTAACCTGTAGTTTCATGGACAGTAGCATTGTATGCAAACGTAAGTGTCTAAGTTTGCTGGGGCCACTGATGTTTTGCTTTGAGGGGCAAAGTACGCTGCATACTACCCAAGGTGGGTTGAATCGCTCGATGGCACCATTTCCCAACACTTTAGATGAGCTCACCAAATTCATAATTTATGAACCAATTTGTTACCTATTAGTTAACGGTTTGTTCACCATTAGTTATTTATTGTTTATACAAAATGTATCATTATTGAAGCATTTGTTCACACAGTTAGGGTTAGGGTTCGGGTTTAGGGCTAGGGTTTAGGTTTAGGGTTTAAGTTTTGGTTAGGGTTTAGCTTTACTAATGCTTTACTAATGATACATTTTGTATGAACAACAAATAACTAATGGTGAACAAACCGTTAACTTATAAGTAACAAATTGGTTAATAAATTATGAATTTGGTGAGCTCATCTAAAGTGTTACCGTAAGCTGTTGTGCGAGATTTTGCAACACCGGCCATGCTGAGAAGCTCTGCTATCAGATTGCTCTGGAAATGTGTGCCCTGATCAGAATGTATTCTTTCTGGGAAGCCATAAACACAAAATACATTGTCCCACAGTTTCTTGGCAACTTGTTTGGCTGTCTGATTAGCACAGGGGAAAGCGTGAGCTAGTTTCGTAAAATGGTCTGTTATTACTAGAACGTCCACTGAACGCTGCTTACTATCCTCTGCTTACCATAAGTCCATACATATCAGTTCCATCGGAAATGAGCTTATGATACTTTCTAAAGGGGTACGAGCAGCAGGGTCTGGTGACTTTGCGACAACACATCTCTGGCAACATCGAACATATATGTCCTTCTCCATATTAGGCCAATAGAAGCGCTGTCTTGCGAGTCACATAGTTTGATCCTGTCCCTGATGACCTGCAAGATCATGAAGGCCTGCTAACGCTCTGTCCTTTAGACTTTCAGGTAGCACATATTGAAATGTCTTCTGTTTGGACACAGGATCTTTTGATACCCTGTATAAGACATTGTCCCGAACTTCCAGTTTGTTCAACTGCTTGAACAGACTAAGGACTTTCGAATGAGCACCATGTCTTTCTCGTCTACTTGTGCGCCTCCTAGCAGTGACAAAGGGCAGTACCTTAGAAATGTACATGTCTTGCTCCTGGTTTAGTTGGAGCTCCAGCGCAGAGAACATGGATGATGTGTGTTGACTGCTTGTGAGCTGTTGCAGGTGTTGAGTTATGCACATTGCTCGGGTCTCTGCTGCATCAGTCCAGTCACAGTGGGCCTGACAAAGAGCTTTCATTTCAGCTGCGCCACATACGAGTTTAGACGAGTGATGACTGATTGACTTGAGGATCTGAGTCTGAGAACTGATCCTAAAAGCATCCTGTATGGACTCCTCACCCACTTCATCAGCCTCCTGACTGAGAATCACATCTGGCTCCTTTAACAATCTCTGACTAATGGGCGTGGCAATAACATCTCTGCTCAAAGCATCAGCCACCACATTTCTTTTGCCAAGAACATGTTTGAGTTCAAAGGAGTAAGAAGCAAGCATGGACACCCATCGGAGTTCACATGCATCCAGTTTGGGCTTTGTGAGAAGGTAAGTAAGCGGATTATTGTCCGTCCAGATAGTGAAGCTATGGCCCTTTAACCAGTGGCTCAACTTCTCGCACACACTCCATTTCAGGGCCAAGAACTCAAGTCTATAAGCAGGATATTTCCTTTGGGACACACTGAGGGTCTTGCTCGCGAAAGCAATTGGTCTGGCTTTTGTTTCACCCTTAGGCACTTGTGAAAGGACTGCTCCCAGTGCATCCAATGACACGTCAGTTGATAGGATGAATGGCTGTTCAAAATCTGGGTGAGCAAGGACAGCACACTCAAGCAGCATGGCTTTCAGCTTATCCAAAGCATTGTTACATTCCTCTGTCCAATATGCAGGAGTAAGCTTACGAAACACACCCTGAAACTTCTTTTCTTTAGCAAAGTGGCCTTTCCTTTTCTACCCTGCATTGAGTGCAAATAAGGGCTTTGCTATGGCAAAGCAATTAGGGACGAAATGTTGGTTGTAAAATACCATGCAGAGGAAGGACTTTATTTTGCGCACAGAGGGTGTTCGCTCATCTTGCTCCATAAGGTTTTGTATCTTCATGTTGGAAATGACCTCTACCTTTGCTGGGTCCACAGATACACATTCCCCATTAATGATATGCCCTAAGAACTTCACTTCCTTTTGCAACAAGTGGCATTTTTTTGGAGCCAGTTCCAAGTTATTCCTTCTCAGCCTCTCAAACACTGTGCGCAGTCTGGAAAAGGCCTCACTCATATGTGAGTGGATATACTAAAAGATCGTCAAGATAGCACAGCGACTTACTGAAATTCATATCCCCAAAGATCCCCATCATCATCCTCATAAAGGACGCTGGACTATTACACAACCCTTGAGGCATTCGGTTAAATTCATGCAATCCAAGTGGTGTTGTAAATGCTGTGTATTTTTTGTCATCTTCATGCATTGGGATGTTATTTCCCGGCATGACTGAACGGTTGAGGTTAGTAAGTAGTTCATTATATGGCATTTTTAGCTTCTTTTCATTTTGTAAACGAAAATAAATGGTACCTCTAGGCTAATTGTAGCTAGCTCTCAAGTCTTCTCACGGTGTGTTTCATGTGTTGCTTAGTAACTAATTACTTTTGATAGAAAGCAGACAACATGGTTCTGCTAAAATGGCTTTAATTTCAACACAAAATAACAACACAAGTGATTCAAAGAGTCTAGTCTTCATCCTCACTTTCGATGACAAATCTTTTCAGCATCATCTGGATAGTAAAACTCAGCAGCTGACTCGTCGATATCGCTCATTTTGAAGCTGACGTCAGAGGGCAATACGGATCCGTATTGAACGGCGAGGAGGGCAATACGCGGCTGGCATGACTACCCATCAGAAAGCTTGTACCGTCGTTGCCATATAATAACAGTTTTTAATGTCGGGCTACGAAATTATAGAACTAAGGATTGTGACATTCATGGCTTGTTCCAGGTCTTCGCTGGAGCAGGGTTTTTTGCAGATGTGCCATCCTTTGCAGCTGCTGCCTACCTTGAAGGACTGAGCAACATGCACAAGCCTTGCTGTTGCGTGTGTCAGTGCTGGCCAGCTTGAGAACCTCTCAAAGCGCTTGGGGCCTAACTTATTGTTGGAGACATTGGTGGTGTGACACGAAACTTGGGGACGGATCTCGAAGTCAGATCCAAGATCAACCAAGTCGAAAAGGGTGCAAAGTGTTCCTGGCTCTGCTGACCTGAACAAGAAAGCTGGTCCTGTCAACCATGTGCTATGAGTCAGGCTGCCCGCTGGGACCGATCTTGAGCCATGATCAGCAGGGTTCTGGTCAGTAGGGACGTGCTTCCACTGCTCTGGGCTGGTAGATCTCCTGATACGTTGCACCCTGTTATTCACATACACGTAGAATCATCTGGTGTTGTTGTGAATGTAACCCAGGACCACTTTACTATCAGAGTAGAATGTGACATCGTCGAGTTGGATGTCAATCTCTTCGACGATTGCTTCTGCTATTTCCACAGCTAGAACAGCAGCACACAGTTCGAGACTTGGAACGGTGATCTCAGGACGTGGAGCGAGCTTTGCCTTACTGAAAATGAAGCCAACATCCACGTTCCCACTGGCATCAGTTGTCTTCAGGTAAGCTACTGCTGCGATGGCGTTCGTGAATGCACAGAAGACGCACATCTCTTTCTTGTGTGCTTGGCTGAGGGAGGTGGAGGTGTATGGGCGAGATATCTAGACCTGCTCAAGCTCCTTCAGTGAGTCTCTACACATCTTTCATTCCATGAGGTTCTCTTCTGGGAGAGGGGCATCCCAGTCACAAGCTCCCATGGTGAATGCTTACTGGGGCGGCAAATCCAAGCGGGTCGAACAGGCTGTTGATTGTTGACAGGACTCCACGTGTATGGTTTCTCTGCTGAAGACACCTGAAAGTTGAAAACGTCCTTTGCGATGTCCCAGCTCACCCCGAGACTTCTCTGCATGGGAGGGAAGTCGACACTCAGATCCAGGTCCTTCAGTCCCTTAGCTAGGTTGTCTGGAGGAAAGGCTCTCATTACCTCTGCCTTGTTATAAGCAATCTTGTGCAGGGGCAAGTTGGACAGGGCCAACATCTCTTGAGTGTTCTAAAGAAGAGCGATGGCTTTCTTTCTCCGTGGGGAGGGATACGAGACCGTCGTCGACGTAAAAGTTCCTCTCGACGAAGTGTCTTGCCTCTGCTCCATAATCCCTCTAGCCTTCTAAGGCGGCTCTCTTGAGACCATACATGGCCCCTGCTGGAGACGGGCTATTTCCAAAAACGTGGACCCGCATCCTGTACTCCACAACTTCATCTTCCAAGTCGTTGTTGCGGTACAAAAGGAATCGCAGGTAGTTCCGATGGTCTTCACGGAACCCTTTTTCCATTATCTTCAGGAAGGCGAGATCTTCCATTGAGGGAGCTGGTTTGTCATCATCCTTTGTGTAGCAGAAGACAGACTCGCCCATGAGGCTTGCCGCATCGGTTGGCGTGCATCTCTGCTTCAGGGACATGGTGCTGGAACTTTGAGGCCGGTGGGTGTGGCTAAAGTTCTCCTTAACATGGAAGCTGCTGTGACAAGGACTCATGAAGCTGGGGCATCCATTCTCCAGAATGTTTGTCTTGAAGGCATTAACTGGTGAAAGCTTGTGTGCTCCTCCGAGGCAGACATCTCCCACTATGACCCAGCCAAGGGCTAGGCGCTGTGCGAAGGGAAAGTGCAGCCCGTTGCGCTGCTCTAGCACTTGTGCACCTGGATGATGTCTCTCCCTAGAAGTAGCAGGATCTCTGCCTGGGGGTTCAGAGGAGGTATCTTGGTGACTAAGAACTTGAGGTGGGGGTGGTACCTAGCAACATCTGGTGTAGGAATTTTGGTCCTATTGTTTGGGAGCTCGTTGCACTCGATAAGGATGGGAAGAGAAACAGGTCTTTTCATCAGCTGATTCCACAATGAAGCCTCTTGCTCGCCGGCCTATAGTCTCTGAGATACCTGCTTATGTCTTGAGGGTATAGGGTGAGGCGTCGTTGGCTAGGTTGAATCTCTTGAAGAAGGCTGACCTAGCTAAAGACTTGTTGCTTTGGTCATCCAGAATGGCGTATGTACTCATCTTCTTCTCAGGATGACCTTCTGGGTAAATGTTAACAAGACAGATTTTGGAACAAGACTTCCTCTGAGAACTGTCTCCACAGACCTCAGTACAGGTGGACGTAGTAACTGGAGAGGAAGGAGACTCGTCTTCCTCCCCGCTATGCTGTGAATAGGAGCTGACGCCATCTTTGTAAGACCAAGGGGTGGGACCAGCGTGGAGAGCTGCAATATGCTTGTCGCTTTCACACTCATAGCACTGGATGACCATTTTAAAGTTCTTCGCCTGGTGTGTTGTTGAAGAGACACACCTAAAGCATATATAGTTCTCTCTAAGGAAAGTTTTTCTCTCCTCTAGAGGTTTCTCCCTAAAGCCTGTACACTTTCGCAGGGGGTGTGGCTTTTTGTGGATAGGGCATTGTTTGTTTGGGTCTTCCTTCTTCTTGGATCCATCTTTCTGGATGGCATTGTCCACATCCGTCTTGTGCATTGTGATAGGAGCTCTTGACATTCTTGTTGAGAATGTCTCTCCTTTAGGAGGTGCTGAGCTGGAAGTAGAAGTGATGAAGCTTGGGTCGTTTCTCATTTTAGCTTCTGCACGGATTAAACGGGAGAAGAACGAGAATGGTGGGAAGCTGACACCATGCTCCTCTTTGTATCTGTTTCCCTGTGACATCCACTTTTCCTGCAAGCTGAAAGGGAGCTTCTCCAGAATAGGCTTTATTCCCCTTGTAGTGTCCAGGTAAGACAGACCGGGTAAGTAGCCTTCATCTTTGGCTGCTTCTTACTCGAGGAGAAGGTCGCCCAGCGCTCTCTTCAGCGCTGGGGGTCTTTATTGGAGATCTTCGGGAAGCGTTCAAGCTTGTTGAAGAGGGCTGTCTCCATAGCTTCAGCAGTACCATAGCACTCCTCTAGCCGTTGCCAGACCACACTGAGGGCTGCGGCAGGATGATTGAAATGGACGGACCTCATTCTTCTCACATGCTCAGCTGACTCTGGCCCAAGCCACTTGATTAATAGGTCGAGTTCTTCGCTGGGCTTTAGGTCGATGTCTTCAACGGCGTTGGAGAATGTTGACTTCCATGCCCAATAGTTCTCTGGCTTGTCGTTGAACTTGGTGAGTCCAGCTGTGAGGAGGTTGCGGCGTGCTAGGAACTTTGCCAGATCTGCGACATTGGCAAGTATTTAAATTCATGCGGCTACTACCAGTTATGCCGGATAAGGTGAGACTACTAAAGGCCCCAGCAAGCTTCGATATGCCACCCAACAAAGCGACTACCCCCAAGGCCCCGGTGAACTCGGGCAGGTCACACAACACTGCAAACCACCGCAACAAATAAGGTTCCACACAACCATCCCGTAGGGCACCGCACACACTCACGGCACTGCACTGCACTAGGCACACCAGACGCCCGCCGGGCTACACCCGAAGCCACCGTCCCTCGTTCACCCTCCCACCCCGGATCATAAACTGGTACTGCCGTTCGGTTAAAAACACACACACGCACACCGAGGTAAAGGTTAAAAACTTAACTCGCCCGAATGACAAGACCCTCCCCCGGGGTCTGAGCTTGGGCACTGGCCGGTAAGGGGAAAGACAACAGCCACCGATCCAGCGCCTGTAGGTCCCTGCAGATGACGTCAGTGGGAAACCTCTTGCCGAGAAGCAGCCGATGCACTCCTATTTCTCCGCCTTAGTTATCAGTCACCCCACTAGCCTATCTTCACCGCCGGCAGCTCTAAACAGCGTGCGAACGGCACCCACCCTGTCTCCTTGAGTGCAGCTCGACGTGAGCCATCTAGCGCCGCTTCCCAGACCGCTCACCTGTCGCTGTCATCGTCCTTTTATCCATGTTCACTCGCTCATTATCCCATACCAGGTATAGCTCATTAATTAACACTCCCAGCTCTTCTTAGATCCCTCCCCCCCTACAAGAGTCATGTCACAGTATTGCCCACACAACATCATTTCATCACACTCCCCCCGTCCATAAAGCAGACTCAGTCTCTCGAGTCTCAATCAAAACATCTCATAGTCCCGAGACCATCCTGGCGGCCTCCTTGGTCGCCCTTGGCACGTCGCTTCGAGTAGAGGTACGCCTTGGCGTTTCTCCTCCATCGCAGTCTGGTTAGTCATGGTTGTCTGTATGGTCCCCTTGTGTGACGGTCCTTGATCACCCTGGTTCTGTGTAGTTTGAGCGTGCCGGACCTCTTGCCGTTGTAATTCAACAGAGACAGCGCAGCTTTCCGCACCACTGCTTGATCCCTCTTTAGGTCCGGCACGGGGGCACCCCGGCTCTGGCTCCTGGCACTTCCACCTCGCCCTCTCGATCAGTCATGGAGGATGAAGACCGTGGACGGGTCTCATTAGGTGTTATGTCAGCTGTCAGTGGTCTCGCTGCACACTCTTGGTTGGTAGCCTCTGTCACATAAGACATGGTTTGAGTCTGTTGAAGTGCACCACCGTTTCGGCCCCCCCCCTCCACTGGCGTTAGTCTATACAGAATCTTAGATATTCTTTCCATGATCTTATAAGGTCCTTAAACCTTTGTTGTAATTTCGGACAAAGCCCCATTTTCCTAGCTGTACCACGGACCCATACCAATTCCCCTTCGGAATAATACTGGAAATGTGCTCTAAAATCATAATCTTCCTTCTGCTTTCTGGAGGCTCTTAACTGATGGGTTTTTACCGCATATACCACTGTAGATAGTGTCTCCCATAATCTAACCACATATTCTGAAGCCGAAGAGAACTTTTCCCTATTGCCAAGGTCAAGCATAATGTCCACTGGCAGGACTATCTCTTTCCCAAACACGACTTTGTATGGTGTAAACCCTGTACTCGAGTGAACGCTGCTCCTATAAGCCATCATCACATAAGGCAGCAGGATATCCCAGTTAGAGCCGTACCGTGTGAAGCGGTGCACACCACTGTTTTCCCGCAGCTTTTCGTGACCCTCAGTCCATACACTCCCGACACCACTGTTTCTCATCCCCAAACCAACCCGGCCAATAGAAACGGTCCTTTACTTTTGCTTGCAATTTCTGTATTCCCAGGTGACCACAAGTAGCATCGTTATGCAACTGTTTTAAAGGGGCAATTGATTGTTTTTTGGGGGTATTTTACACTGTTCCTTAAGGTCTCCAAATAGGGTAAGTAACATTGGTTGGGTTGAAAATGGCCCGGGTGCTGTTGTATGCCCACTGACAGATCCTCTGAAATGTTCCCGGGAAAAAACACTAGCTTTTCTCCTTTTATGGTATGCTCATTAATATTTAGATGAGCTGCGCGCTGATTGTTTGTTTTTCAACAAGTAAAGCTGGGGAGCAAAAACGCAACACGGCCAACAGCACCACTCGCTGAAACACCGAAGTTGGAGACTTGAAATAAAAACGCGCAAATAAATCTATTGTGTCTACACAACACTGTTTTCAACAGATTGACTATATATCATTTGAAATGATAACATTACTTGTTTCCACTTCTGTTGTTGAAGCAAACTGGATTGACTTGGGTGGGTAGAACGTTAGGCTACAGCTTAGCAACCAAACCATATCCTGATTCTACTCGGCTTCAGTTAGCTAGCTAGCTCTAAATAACTTGCTGAAAAATAACATGACCAAGATCTGGACAAACATGCATCGTGAATTGTAGATTTACATTACACAGGTTATTTATTTGAATGAAACACAGTCAGGAACATGAATCAACGTTAGCCCCATTGCTAATAAACTAGGCTAAATTATCACACATTCTACCTATGCTCTTGCGTTAGCAAGCTAAACTTGTTTACATGCCTACAGTCTAGGTGAAACCTTGGGAGGAGCAATTCAGAGAGGGATCCCCTCCTCCAGAGACGGTTGGTAAGAGAGAGGAGCAGAACACAAGCTAAACATAGTCATACAATGTCAATGGGTTTTGAAACACCAAAATCCATTGTTCGGCTTTACAGACGTTGGATGGGACCTGGAAACTCGCTGTTGGCCGTCATGGAGACTGTTTTCCGGTTGACAACCTGGTCCAGCGTTGGTAGACCGACGACCAGGCAGGTCCTGACAGCTCAAACCCCCCACACCACAAGTAAGTAAGTAAGACTTTATTTATATAGCACATTTCATACAGGAATTGCAGCTCAAGGTGCTTTACATAAAAGCAACAAAAACAATAATACAAGTGATAAAAGTAATAGATCTAAAACATATAACAAACCAGACTAGCCGCACTCTATCTGCGGTCTCTCGAATCCGTCTTGGATCCGAGCTGCCTCGGGCAGTTTCCAAACATATAACTCCCCAGACAAGCCGCACTCTATCTGCGGTCTCTCGAATCCGTCTTAGATCCGAGCTGGACTTGCGGTTTCCAAACATATGACAAAACACATGCACTCTTGCAGTCTTTGTCGTTTCTCAAAAAAAAAAAAAAAAAAAAATAGAGTACAATTATAATAATACTAGAAACTACAGAATAACAAAATACAAAAACTCAACAAAAATTGATAAAATGTAACACATAAGCAATAGTGCAAGTCAAACACAAGCCGCAATCTTTGCGGGAATGCAAAGCAAATCTGTTAAAACAATAATATAACTACTACCAGTTGTAAGGCCCTTCTGAGATAAAAATGTGTTAAATGCTTTGGTAAAAAGGTAGGTTTTAACCTGTCTTTTAAAAATGTCTAGCGTGATTGCTTCTCTGATATTTATGGGTAATTTATTCCATAGTTTTGGGGCGTAATTGGCAAAGGCAGCATCACCAATCTTCTTATGGCTGCTTCCGGCGACCTCTAATAGGCCTGCATTTGATGATCGCAGTGTTCTAGCTGGTGTGTAGTTTATAAGAGAGTTAGCAATGCAGCTTGGTCCTTGTCCGTGTAGAGCTTTGTATGTGAGGAATAGGACCTTAAAGTCAATTCTGAAGGTAACAGGGAGCCAGTGTAAAGTAGCTAGGACAGGACTAATGTGTTCTCTCCTTTTAGTTTTGGTTGGTAATAATCTAGCTGCAGAATTTTGAATGAGCTGTAGTCTTTCAGTGTTTTTTGGGGGAATACCAGCGAAAAGTGCGTTACAGTAGTCCAGCCGGCTGGATATAAAAGCATGAATGAACTTCTCTGCATCATTTTGGTCTATGAATGGTCGTACCTTTGCTATATTCCTCAGGTGAAAGAAAGCAGTTTTGGTCACTTTATTAATGTGGGAGTTGAAATTCAAATCTGAGTCCAGGATTACACCGAGACTTGTCACCTCTGGTTTAAGCCAGGGGGTTAAATTTACTAGATTCTTAGTAAGCATCTCTCTTTTGGTTCTACTTGTGGACTTCTTTTTGGTTTTCAGTGGTGCAGAGTCTAACACAGATAATAGTGCATCATTGAGGTTCTCTAAAATTTGATTCAGAGAGCAATCATGATTAGTTGGTTCATATAGAGCAAATTGTTCAGAAAATTGCCTTATTTGTAGCTGTGGAGCCAGTTCTTATCTTATTTGTGTTAGCAATGATAGGTCCTTGTGCCAGACCAACGTTAGCGACTGTGTCAGTGCTAGCAATAGATTCTATAGTGCTAGCAGCGTTAGCTCCTCTAAGAGCTGATGGGCTGTGGATAGTGTTAGCATACCTTGGATCTTTATAATCCTGTGATATTGTTGTCTGATTAGACTTGATAGGGGGTATACAGCGCCCCGAGAGGGGCTTGGAGTAAAATGGGGGACTCCCGGTCGTAGCAGACAATGATATGTTGGATTTGCATGTGTGTAGTAGCTACCATCATGGTGTGTCTGCAATCCGGGCTCTTCATGTTGGTTAGCTGCGTGGCTAGCACTCCTGTGCCTCTTCGCCTTGGATTCCACACACAAGGGAGAGAAAGTTCCCAGTGGTTCAAATCTGTTTCTGAGTGGAACAAGAGGAGAGGTGATGCGGGAAGAGTTTCTGCCTTGCTTTTTTGGCTTTTTATCCTTGGCGCCAGTCCCATCTCCGATGAAGGTAGAGGCAGCGCTAGGCCTCTTTGGTTTAGCGCCGAGAGCAGGCCATGACTCATCTGGTCCATCGGCCGGTGGAGAGAAAGCTGGTTCCAAGGGTGGCTCATTAGCCGGCAGCTTAGCCTCCGGGCTAGGTAGCATGGAATCTATAAAGTCTTCGTTCTCTCTGATATTTAAGAGGGTTCTGACTCTTAACTCCAGTTCGACTATCCTCTGAGTAAGTTGTTTGCAGTCGTTGCAAGCCATAGTTCTACAGGGAACACGCTTTACCTTGCTTGCCTGTGGTCAGTCTGGGAGAGCAGCCCAAAATACTTCTACTGTCCCCCCACACACAAGGGATGTGTGGGGGGACAGAGAGAGGAGAACAGGGATTAGAGAATGCCAGGAGCAGCTTACAGTTACAGTCGTAATAGAATGAGATCCCCAGCGGTCAAGTGTGGAGTAGTGCAGCAATTTAACAAAGCTAAGAGGGTATTTGATGCAGCCCCACACACAAAGACAGCGACAGCCCCCCTCGATTGGAACATGAAATCTGTTCCGGGGGAAACAACTCTAAAATAGGTTTTATTTATACGAATAAGGATTAAAACAACCAGTCCCCCATTGTCTCCAACTAGTAAACTAAACTAACACCCCAGGTTTACATAGAAAGTACACACATACTTACCTTTAACAATCATAGAATTGACTAAACAAGAACGTTTTTAATCTAGTTTTAAATGTCGAAACAGTATCAGCCTCCTTAATTGAGACAGGTAACTGTTCCAAAGAAGAGGTGCTCTATATGAGAACGCCCTACCTCCAGCAGTTTTTTTCTTAATTTGGGGTATTACCAGATAACCGGCATCTTGAGATCTTAGAGTCCTTGCGGGGCAATAGGGTGCAAGGAGACCGGAGAGGTACAGTGGTGCCAATCCATGTAGAGATTTGTAAGTTAGTAGTAAAACTTTGAAATCAGCTCCGGCTTGGATAGGGAGCCAGTGTAAAGAGATAAGAGTAGAGGTTATATGATCAAACTTTCTTGTTTTTGTCAATAGTCTGGCAGCAGCATTTTGTACCCTCTGTAAATTTTTGGGAGGCCAGAGAACAACACAATGCAGTAGTCCAATCGGGACGTAACAAAAGCATGTATTAGTTTTTCAGCATCATCCTTTGAGAGGAATTTTCGAAAATTTTAGCAATATTACGTAGATGGAAAAATGCAGTTCTGGTGATTTGTTTAATATGGTACTCAAACTAAAGGTCTGGGTCCAATGTGACTCCTAATTTTTTTACCAGCTGGCTTTGAGATACTTTGACGTCATCTAAATTTAAGGTCAGATTAGATAAATTATTTCTGTATTTTTTAGGGCCGAAAATTTGAACCTCGGTTTTATCCGAATTAAGAAGAAGGAAATTTGCTGTCATCCAAGTTCTCAAACCGGAAACACATTTTTCCATAGCATGTGGAAATTCTCCAGGCTTTATGGACATGTATAGCTGAGTATCATCTGCATAACAGTGAACATTTACCCCAGAGCTTCTAATTATGTTTCCTAAAGGCAACATATAGAGTGAAAATAACAGAGGGCCTAGAACCGAACCCTGTGGTACTCCGTATTTTACAGTGGAGCTCCTGGATGAGCAACCATCATAGTGGACATATTGTGATCTATCAGATAGATACAATCTAAACCACTGAAGTGAAGTACCAGAAATCCCAACATAGTTCTCCATACGTTCCAGGAGAATTTCATGATCCACAGTGTCAAATGCTGCACTTAGGTCTAGAAGAAACAGAACAGAGATAGAGCCCGCGTCAAAGGCTAATAATAGATCATTGATTACCTTAGCTAATGCAGTTTCAGTGCTGTGGTGAAGACGAAATCCAGACTCTATTTCAGCTGTCAGGTAAACTACATTAGGTCTTCTGTGATCTCTTTTAGCCACACTCGCCCGATTTTCTCGCTGTGCAAATACTGGTAAGCTAGAGGTTTTTAGGTTCATCATTGACTGACCATCGGAAGACACAGACTCAACAAAGTACGCAAAAATGCGGCTGTATGTTATCCTAGGCCATTTTTTAATTGTTGTCTTCCCATACAGTTACTGCGGAGGGCAAAGGTACATTTATATTGCCGTTTTTTTAACTCTGTGAGGTTGTGTTCCCACATTGTAGAACGAATTAATGAATGGCAGACGGCGATTGTTTACGTCGGTCTCGTAGCAACAGGAAGTTAAGGCCACAATTCGCGCAAAGCATTATGGGGTGCTGGAAACTTGTGGCAGAGCCTGTTTAAAGGGGCAATTGACTGCAAAACCGATTTTACCTTGTCATAGTTGAATAACGACAGTTCGGTCGGTAAACTGAACATACCGTGAATATCAAAGTCCATTGACACCTCTTTCCTATTCAAATCTCAAAAAGATTTGGCTGTAAAACACTAGTTTTTCAACAAAGCTACCGTAGGACCGGTGATCGCCCTCTTATTGGCTCTGGTTTGTATCTTTGTCACGCTCCAGAATTTACATCCAGACCAGCCCGACCCTTACAAAAAAGAAGTATACTTCAAGTTTATTTTGTAAGTATACTTAGTATAAAAAGTATACTATTATCATGTTACTTAAAGTATACTAGCAGTGTACTTATTTATATACTTGCTTTGTACTAAGTAAACTGAATTGGCCCACTTTTTAGGTCATTTAGTACACTTTAAAGTACACTTATAGTGTATTTCAAGGTTTACTTTTGAATACTGCAAAGTAGCCCGTGTGGTGCACTTTCAGTTCATCAAGTATACTTCCTCAAGTACTTCAATGTATACTTTGGAATACTCTAAAGCAGCGGTCCCCAACCTTTTTTGCGCCACGGACCGGTTTAATGTTGCAATATTTTCACGGACCGGCCTTTAAGGCGTGGCGCATAAATACATAAAATAAAATGATACGACCGGCATACAAACGGTGGGATTTTCTAAATACAATAATAAACGTGAATCCACTGTGTACTCTTATGCAACTTTATTAGCAGCGGCCTCGTAACATCGTGCCAACAACATAACATGAATCCTCTCTGCCCTTATTATGTCCATGTCTCTGCGGCTCTGCCCCGCTCTGCCCCAAACACTCTCTGGTCGCTATGGTAATATTTAAACATGCCTTCAAAATAAGACGCAACACAAAAACAAATATTTAAGGTGCATGAAAAATACATTTATTTTTATTTTTTATAAAACTGAAATAATGTAATTATTTATTCTTTCTCTGCGGACCGGTACCAAATGACCCACGGACCGGTACCGGTCCGCAGCCCGGGGGTTGGGGACCGCTGCTCTAAAGTAGCCTGTGTAGTGCACTTTCAGTTCATCAAGTATACTTCCTAAAGTACTTCAAAGTATACTTTGGAATACTCTAAAGTAGCCTGTGTAGTGCACTTTGAGTTCATGAAGTATACTTCCTAGAGAACCTCAAAGTATACTTTGCAATACTTTCAAGTGCACTTTCATTTAATGTAGGTATGTCAACAAGTAAACTTCTAAATGTAATTTTACTATTATTTACTAATGTATTAAAATGTTTATGGGCCCCTCAAACGCCTCAGATCTTGAGTCACTTGGTGAGAACAGGGCCCTCATAATAGTTTACTGCAGATTCGTAGCTCTTCACTGCGTACTCAATAACGTACTTTTAGGAAGTATGCTTAGAAACAGAAAATGGTATACATTTCTGGAGTAGGATGTATGTTTTCTATTATTATACAGCAAAAACAGTCAAAATGATTTTAAAGTACATTACAGGTTACATTTTTTAGATCCATCTCATTCTAATTATTCATGTCTATGAAAATCTAATGCATTGCACATTGAATCTTTTTTTGTTACTGAAGCTGTAACCTAATTACTGCTAAAACATTCTGAAACCCTATACTCTTACACTAATAATTATCAATTGGAGTATTAATGGAAAAAAACGAAAAAGCTACTTGAGAATTTGAAGGTTATACTGTCAAACTGACTGAAGAACGAAATAACGACGTGAAATAATGAAGATAGTGTCTAGTTGGCTAGTCAATTCCCATGATGCAAAGCGGTAAATAGTGTTAAAATTTGCTGATAAGTTTGCCGTTTTTTCGAAATACAAATGTAACTTCATAAATTTCGTTTTTTAAATGTGTCTGCTTAGAATGTAGAGTTTTGTTGCGTGGTAATTGTCATTGTTGTACTGGTTTACCATTGTAACCATGAGTTAAATGACTGTTACATTTTATAAGATCAGCTGGATTCTTGACATGTTAATGTCAACGCAGTGAAAAGCTACGATACGGTCTCGGCCAAGTGTCTGGGCCAGACCTGACGAGGCAAATGAAGTGAGATCTGGGGGCCATCATGGAGATGTTACCAAACTGCTAGTGTTTTCGGATATCCTGGAACGCTGCGTTCCTTGCCGACGGTGGGAAGGGGAGCCTTCAACACCCCTAAATACGACGCGGTTTCATGTGGATGTACAGACCCAACGGTGTCCACCTTGATCACGTTGGATACAATGTGTTCTTGGGAAACATCTATAGACGGTCTCCAACGACTCCTCTGCTAGCCACAGCACACACAACAACTGCTCTTTTAAGAGCCACCCAAAATGTAAAAATAAAAGAACCATTAGACGGTTCAAAGTGCTGTTGTAATTGTACAACCATGGGGTCTTGCAGGGTTAAATGGTGCCATCTTTACAGCTTTAAAAGTGTGTAATAAAAGCGGCGTCATGTAGGCTACATTGCCAGCTCAGCTCCCTGTGTCCTACTCTATATAGCGAGCAACTTTACATTCATACATCTCTGAGCTTGCTTTAAAATAACAGAAAACATTAATATATTTAAGTTGATACATTAAGATGCTTTTATGAATCAATATGTCCTACCACTTGAGAAACACTGTCCAACACATAATTAGACAAATGCAATATTAGACGTCCCATAGCCTACAACCTCATAACCAGGTGCAACAATTGCCTCAACAGGATTAAGGAGTGGAAGAAGCAGATGCTGTGTCTTCCTCTTGTTGGGCAACCAACAAGTTGTTTATATCTGAATACAATTTACTAAGTTACCTACTGAGCGATACCAACTGATTGATACATGTAATTTTTACAAAATTATTATCAAGGGAACACAATGGTCAGAACTGCAGTCATACACTTAAATGCTTTTTAAAATATGTAAACACCAGGAGACTATGGGTAGCTGGGGCAGCCACAAGCACACCCTCACAATTTCCCCAGAAATTGTATGCTCTCTAGTTATAATTATAATGCCGATATTATTTCAGTAGGCCTATATAAATATTACGCACCTTTTGGGCATGTATATCACAAAACAGGCAAAACAAGATATATATTTAATTGCTCAAAAAACTTTACGACGGTGCCCCCCCCCCCCCCACAAAAAAAGAAATACTCAACTTTCCAAGCTCGCTGTGGGTGCCCTTTCCTATCTCAGTGGCCTGACAAACTTTGACAGTAGGCTAGGTAAACTTTTCGAAAGTGGCCTCAAAAAGACAACAGGAGTCAGGGGCAGAAAAATAAATAAACTGCAAGATGATGCCCGTGCATCACTTTCAGGTAAGTCCATGTTTAATTATTGTTAAATACGGGAAATGTGCTGCTAACTTATAGTTAGCCAATGCATACACTTCGAACTAGCTGACGTTATTGCTAATTTTAGCACACTCAAATATGTTAGGTGCAAACTAAATTTAGATTTTACAGTTTAACATTATCTATGCATTTGAAATAACTGACGCCAGCTAGATGTTACTTTTACTGTACATTCTATGATCAAATAGTTTTTAAATAAGTAATAAAGGTGGAGAGCTCCTTGGCTGCATGCTTTCAGTTTTAAATGTTTATAATTAATTTGGAAAACCATGCTAAGAAACGTAAGGGTGGGGCTGAAAAATTAAGAGACAAAATACATCACCTTCACAAGAAAAGGTTTTACCAATTGAAAAACGGCTGTTTATTTTGCATTGCGCGCGAGCATTTACTGCGTAACTAGCATCATATCAAACACAATGTGGATGCATTGACAGGGCAGCTGTGGTGGTGGTGGTGGTGGTGGGGGGGGGGCGCATCATAAAGGAATTATGCGTAGGGCACCAAAATGGCTAGCGGCGGCACTGGTGGTTTTCATTCGAAATGTATTATTTACTGCCAGTGTAACATAGTTATCTGGGTTCAGATTAAATTCCACTAAATTGGCAGAACTACGTCACCTGCTGTTCAAATGTGTACCTGCTCAGTAGCTGTACCGCAGCATTTAATTCCTTAAAGCAACGGAGGATTTTCAGAAAGGTAACATGTAGTGAATGCTTGTGGATTACAATATAATGTAAAACGACGTGAAAAGTATTTAAAGGTTGACCCAGTTGTTAGGTCAAAAATTGTAAATTGTTCATTGGGCACACAATTCTGCCTGCTGAATTTGTGAATAAAACCTTGTACAATAACCAAACGTTCAATGAAATGGTACAGTTGTCTAGACAATATGTAATGCAAATTGAACAAGCCTGGTGTATTCCTGGCCTTAGGGTTAGAGACCAACACCTGTGTCACAGGTTGATATGCAGGACTCCAGTGACAAGCTGAACATGGCATAACTGTCATAGTTTCCAAAAGCATCTTCAGGGACTGACACAACATGGTCTGGTTGTCTAATTAATTATCTGTATACATATTTACATAAAAAAAACTATTCAACTTACTACGACCCTTATCCATTAGTTTATACTATTAAGAGTGTGTTAACTGAATAATCTTTAAATGTTGCATTAAAGATACATGCCCATGGATATTTTGAACTATTAAACATTACCAAATGACTCACCATTGAAATCATCAGCATTCAAGTTTTGTTCTTATTCGCTGACGTTCTTTGTGTGATAGACAGACGAAAATGTCCAATGATACTAAACACAGAAATGGCTATATTTGATTGGCTTAGATGGTTTTGGGAGCAGTGTTCCCGCCTTCTTCTACGGAGACACAAAACCTTTTTTTACTAGTACACAAATCGTTTTCTTCTATGGAGACACAACACTTTTTTACAAGTACACAAATCTTTTTAGCAAGTTACAGATCTTTCCTTCTTCTACTGAGACACAAAACTTTTTTTTTGCAAGTACACAAATGATTTTCTACAGAGACACAAATCTTTTTTGCAAGTTACAAATCGTTTTTACAGAGCTCGCTCTCCTGGCACTAATTTCACGCCATAGTAGTCACTCAGAAGCAGAGTAGAGTTGGGTCTTACCCTCAATAGGGGCGGGGACCCGCCTTGATGGGGGAACTGACAGATTGCATTTTCATTTGAATTTTGCAACAAAAAGAGTGTGATGATGACAAGTAAATGCTAATGCAGTAGACTGGGGACGCTGTTTAGCTACCACATTGAATATCCATTTGAAAAAAGAGTCGAAAAGACCGTGTCAATATGAAATGCAATGCAATAAGCGTTCATTCACATTTGTATTCAAAATAATACAAACTGAATTGAGGATTGAATTGTCATTTGCACATTGAATTGCCATTTGACAACTGCTTTGCCATTTGAATTGCGGATTGCATTGTCACTTTGCACATTGAATTGCCATTTGACAAATGCATTTCCATTTGAATAAAGAGTCTAATAAACGTCCATAGGAAACTGCCAAAAGAGTTGTATTTCTGATCGCACAGACACATAAAGGATATCAATGGTTTCCGAGTCTTGGGTCTCGGAAAATATCATAATTTTTTGGATTGGACGTACAGTTTTGCGTCTAGGTTAACTTGTTTGAGGTGTGGATTCGGCTACATCTCTCATAATCGAGCTAGCGCAATGGCTCTCTCCATAACTAAAAACGGTTAGACTTTTTTTTCCCCCACAATCGACCAAATTGGCCAAACAAGGTATGTACATTTAGCTTAAAGTGTACATAATCTAGCTAGATCGTTTTTATTTTAGCAAGTTTTAGAGAAATATGCTAAAATCGAGGCGCGACTGTCATAGCTGACCGTCACGAACAGCCAAACCAGGGCAATTTATAAACATGACGAAAAGACAATTAACTTGAAAAAACGCTGCGTCTTCAGACGTAAGCTCTTAATTTGGCGGAAAAGCGATTAGCCTATTATTATGTGAAATAAAAAGTAGGCGACATTGGACAAAATTAAACACATTGGGTAGGCTATCCTCGATAAAAACAAAAGACACACACATGGAGAAATATTGCACATTAACTTGGATATTAACTTGCAACCGGAATCCTATAGGATACGGTGCGCCACCACAGAATGCAAACAGAAAACAGCCGATTACGCTAGCTCTACATGGCTACTGGTAAGAAAATAAATAAGCCACAATTGTATTAGCCATACGCATTTTTATTCAGGAAAATTAGCATATAAATATGCGTAGGGGAAAGGCAAGTACGGAGTCGATTTACGAGCAGGCCGGCGTAGAAAAGACTGCAGGAACTGAGGTTGCTGCGAGGTACTGCTTAAGGCCGATTTATACTTCTGCATCTCCATTAACGGACAGACGCACGCACGGAGTCGGACAGAGTCGGACGGACTGGTTGAATTTATACTACTCCGACGGCTCTGCGTGCTGAAAGCAATTCACAGCCAGAACAGTAGATGACGCTGCACTGCGATGCTAGCTAGGTTATCGAAAAGTCGGAGCAAATTTACAAATGAACCATTTCATCAATAAAATAAGCACATTTTCAGCAATTATACTGTCCATTTCTCGTCACATTTTAATTCAGATGCTGATTTACATGTACTGTTTAGCTGAAATAAGAGTTGTAAAAACGTACAACAATGGCGGTCAAAGGATTCTGTTCTCTTGTTGGTTACGGCAACCCCGCCCCCCACCCCTGACGCAATACGGACCAATCATAGCCAAGGGGTATCCGTAAAAAGACGCACGGACAGACGGATAGTCAGGAAAATCAGGAGGCGCACGCAGAGCTCTGCGAGGGCTCTGCGAAGACACGCAGAGGGCGTTTCTTGAAGGAGAGGGTGTTCGCCGTGTGCGTGTGCGTAAAAACGCAGAAGTATAAATCGGCTTTTAGCCAGGACACGTAATATGCTTCTTGTAGCGCCAAATGAAATGAAAGGAGACTTGCAGCAGAACGCATGCGTAGCCTACCTTTTTTTATGGTTTTCATCATTTCTAACGTCATAACTATTAGAATTCACAACACGGCGCAATGGTTTTTCATAACAATTTTTTTATTATTAAACTACGCTCATAAAAATTCGAAAAAAGTATTTGAATACTAACTTACTTTAGGATATCCGGATATTCGATTAACCATGCCCATCCCTACCAGGGATAACAACAACATCACCAACCCTGCACTATGAATTATTATTTTGATGTCATCTTAAATTAAGTTTCTGAACAGGACTGGGGTGTGCAGGCACGCATGATTAGTTTCTCCTCCGTTTTGAGATTCTAGGTTAGAAATGTTGCCAGTCTGTTGTCAATGACCAGCGGTAGCTACGTTTTTCCAGCAAGTTCCAGTCATTCCAGTGTTGTCCTCTTACCTTGAAATTCATTCAACCCAGACTTGAGCAACTGGTTTTCTGCTCAATTTTCACATTTTCCTGCAGCTCATCTTTCTGAAATGTTCCCCTTTTTGTTTATCATTTTTCTTCTTATTTTCTTCCATTTTCTGCCTTCATCTTGTTCCAGGTCCTTTGAAAAATACATTTCACAGCAGTATCTTCCAACTGCCAGTACTTTAGTATACTAGCCTTTTTTCCCTCTTTTCTGTACTTTTCTGCCTTCATCTTGCTGCAGGTCCTTTCTAACATACATTTCAGGCCTTTTGAAACTCCAGCAAATATTTTTTTGCTAAATGTTCAAATTTTTATGCATGGTTTCTTTCAGATTTTTTTCACTTTGTTTAGCATTTTTCTTCTATTTTCTGTAGTTTTATGCCTTCGGCCAGCTCCAGCCCCCTATTTAGAATAACTTTCTGTCGCTCTGAAGCTTCAGCTTATGACTTTCTGAAAATTTTCACAATTTTCAACTTTTTTAGCATGGTCAGCTATCCCCATTCAGGTTTTCAGCATTCTCACTGCTGTTTCGCAGGAACAGCCTTTTCTAGTTTATTATTGTTTATTTTCATGCCCCTAAGGCTCAGTCAATATTTGGACTACATAGAAAAAGTCGATGTCAAAAGGTTCGTCTTGGTCACGATTGCGTTGGTTCTATTGGGAATTATGTTCCGTTGCACGGTTTAGGTTTTAATTACGTTTTTGTGGCAAAAGTGAAGCTAACGGTGGCTAACTTGCTAGCCACAGTCACTGACGCTACTGACGTCACTAACGTCACGAAATATCGCGTGACCACCTCTAGCAGAACATTAGTTCAGCAGCTCGTTAACTTCTGGTAAATAGCTAGGCTAACTGCTTTACTGCAAGGGAGCTGCAGAAACACCAAGCAAAGAGGCCAGGGTGATAGCGTAAGGGGTCCCATTATCGTCCACCTAGCTCTCGACGCTCGTTAGCAATGTTACCAAAATGTCGTTATAATACAAATTAAAAACGTTATGTCACAACATTGTACTTTAATATATAGATACACACCTATATTATAACATTCCGGTTTTGAAATCCAATCATGATATGCCTAGAAATGTTACTTTCCTGATTTTAGCAGTTAGTCAGGGGGTCCCATTATCGTCCACCCAACCACTTTCAATGGAGAAATGTCAGTTTGACGCTGCGGAAGGCAGATGCTACACATACGGTTTGAGAAGGTATTTACATACTCAAATCTCAAAGTAAAAAGCTGTAATTTGGTGTGCAGCAATATAAGATGTATACATATCGAGTTTTCTTTCGTTGCTGCTGCATATCTTCTTTAAAGGTGACATGACATGCTGTTTTTGGATGCTTTTACATAGGCCTTAGTTGTCCCCTAATACTGTATCTGAAGTCTCTTTCCCGAAATTCAGCCATGGTGCAGAATTATAGCCACTACAAGTAGTCCCACAATCAGCTTTCCTCAGAACGCGCTGTTTCTGTGTCTGTAGCTTTAAATGCTAATGAGGAGGACAGGTGGCGGCAACATGCGCTAATGTTTACAGGATGTATTGCAATGGCTCGTTGCCCCCGTTGCTGTAAAATGCCCCGAATTTAGCCATTCTCATCTGATCACCCTGGTTTGCAGAGGTGCACACTCAGTCATTTCAATGTGGAGAAAGGCGGATATCGCGAGCCATAACACCAATAGCAGAACAGTTATCCAAAAATCAAAGAAGTGTACAACACTGGCGTTACAGCGTTTGTATTCACACACACACTTGATGCCATTTATCTTTACGTTAGCAACAGTAACTCAGCTGTTAGCTGCAGAGCTAATGTTACAGCCACATTCTAAGGGTAGCAAGATAGGTAACCATATACAGTAAAGCAACAAAATGATATAGCGTTAGTTAACTTACTTGTCCAAGGTTTGTAGCGTGACCAAGGAGATTTAGTAATGATCCAGAATTTAATTTCAGCAAGGCCAGCTTTGAGTTGGCTCAAGTTGAGGAAATGTTTGGCGCAGACATACAACACTTTGGGAAGTTGTGTCGGCGCATTTCCAGCAAAAATACAATTAAGATACGGGTTGTGCAAAGGCTCGGATGAAGGAACAAAAAAAAAAGATGTGTGCTTGCATTTGTATATCCAAGCACTGAGCAACTGTTATGCTTCGTTTGTTTGCTCGCCATGATATCTCTCCAGGAAAAACCGATATCGCACTCGCCCTTGCACTGTGGTAGCTCAGTTTCTCATGGGCGGGCTAGATGATCTGGTCGGGCAAAGCAGAGAGAGGGGAGGTAACCTTCCCCCTATCTACGTCACTAGGGGGAGATTTTCAAACAGCGCAATTGAGCCTTCATTTTGTCAAAGGCGGAGAAGAACACGCAGGGCTTGGTTTACACTTGTCGAACATTCTAGCCACTGGGGGACCGAAGGCAGGCTAGGGGAACTCATATTAATGTTAAATAACCTCATAAAATGAAGTTTTCATGTCATGTCACCTTTAAGAAATTAACGGAAGAAACGGTTGTGGACGATAATGGGGCCCCGAACGTTGGAGATTTAGAGTGGACGATAATAGGGCCCTTTACACTAACTATTTACTCATTTTACTTTGTGATATGACACACAATTGTGAAGTGTAATTTACAATATAAGCTGATAAAAGGAAGTAGTTACATCTACTTTCGGAAACAGTAGTCTATTATTTCACTGAAGCATTAGCATCATGACATTAGCCTCTGTTGCCCGGGTAACACATACAACAGCGGTCTATGATGCATCTGTTTTCAATCGTTAAAATAAACAATCCTCACAAATACATTTTTGTTGTAGGATTTATTATGACATTAGATTACAAGTAAACGATTTGTTGGTGAAATTATCATTACCTGTGGTTTCAAACCAGTGTAGCTCACTGCAATGCTGTAGCCAAGTCCTGTACAGTACAGTAGCTAACAAAACATCTCCACAGCTGTTTACAGTACTAGTAGGAAGTCAAACGGCGGCACATGGTCGGCACTACCCTTACTTAAATCAAAAGTCTTTCAAAAGGTGACACTATCTGACTAGTGACTACTAACCTGAACTCCATTGCCACAGCCTAAACTTCAATCTGTTAATGAAAATAATTCATTTAAGCCTAGACCGTACAACGGAAGTAACGTTAAATTGAATTCAACCAACACAATCGCTACCAAGACAGTCTAATATAATAATATAATATAATAATATAATAGTTGTAGCCTAAAATTTACCGGGGCAGCTTCTCCACAAAGCAGGGCTATATCGCATTTTGCCTTATTACTGACAATGATCGCTACCACTGACATTTTTATGAATGAGTGATTTTCCACTAAATAAATGTCAAGCTTATTTACGTTTTTGGGGGCATATTTTCAGTTAGCAGATGATACTATTTGAATTGCGATTCCATCTGAGATAGCTAGCTACTGCTGGTAATGTCGTTGTTAAAATACATTTCAAAGGGTGTTCTTTATTAATGAATGAATGCAATATGAGTAGGCTAAATGCCTGAAAATATCATGACAAGGGAAAAACTTACAATGAAGTTGAAGTCATAGAGATTAGGTCAATTTTTACACCGGTCTGCCAAATGTATTTGTTTTGATTCAACTATGAGGTTGCTGATCACCATTCCCTCTTGCAGGGGAAATGAGAAGACAACTATTTCATTCTACTCTTCACTCTTAAGCCCAATTTATACTTAGGTCACAGACACTTTTGAAAAGGTCGCCGACAGAAATGGGGTCACGGTCGACACTTTTAACCGTCGCTTGAAAGTGTCGCCTACCAGGAGAAATTTCTACTGGTGCTGATGTCGTCACATAGTGTCGCGCAAGTGTGATTGGCTAGATAGACGGCACGCGTCGTTGACTGCATTGTTTTGAATTTTCAGTGAACGCTCAACAGCTGTGTAAGATGGAAGGAAAAGAGGAGAGATTGGCAGAGCAAGTTAGAACATATCCACACCTTTATAATGCCTGTCAAAATTAGCTACAGCCATTTTTCTCCGAACGATCACCTATGCTACAAAGCGTAAACAATGTAACCATAGCTATGTGTTTGCCGAAGTATAAATGCAGCAGCTTCAGCGACACTTTTTTTTCTTCGTCTGCGACCATTTCAAAAATGTCGGCGACATAAGTATAAACTAGGCTTTACAGTGCGTGTCCACTGCAGCGACGCGAATCGCTTGCCATCGCTTGCCTTCCCACAGTTCACCACGCTCGGGGGCGTTTCAAACAGATTAATGTAGAATGTAGTCCTCTAAAGTCACTGTTGTAGTTGTCATGGCCAAGTGTGCAGACTTGGGTTTACGTACTTGCAACATCGATCAAAATACAACTTGTTTACAAAATATAAAACTGTTTAATACTGTAGACATACACGTTGACATGTGTAAAAAAAGTTTTACTATATTCCTCAATCTCTGCTAATCTGCCGATACGATGGAGAGTTCCAGCCCGGCTAGCTAACTATTTAGGACAGAACGAAGTTACGTAATGTGACTAAACTGAATTTGAAAGTACAAGCACCCACAACTTTGGCAAACCTTGCGCCATGCATCGTTTTTTTGTATGAACATCTCTGTACGAATACAGGAATGTATCGTACAGGACTGGGTAAGCAGCCACACAAACGATTAGTTTCTCCTCCAGCTTGAAACCTAGAAAGCTAGAAATGTTTACCATGGTTGCTACGTTACGAGGAACAAGAAAACACTCCGATTGGCCATCGCTAGCGAAAATCGCTCCTCATTAGCATAAAGTTGAGAAAATGTCAACTGGAATCGCTTGAATCGCGTCGCGTCGCTACCCACAATGCACCACGCAAGCGATTCGCCTGACTACATAGAAAATGAATGGAAAACATGTTGTCGCTCGCATCGCGTTGCTGCAGTGGACACGCACTGTTAGTATTTTGAGTTGTAAATGAGCAGAAAAAAATATGCTTTTTAATCTATGTAATCTTTTTAAATAATAAGTAGGCTAGGCATTTTAATATAAAATATACAGAAATATCAGTTGTAAAATGTAATTTAAATATGGACCACTACAACCAAGCACACCCTACAATTTCTCCAGAAATTGTACCCTCTCTAGTTGTCATTGTTGTGCTGGTTTACCATTGTAACCATGAGTTAAATGACTGTTACATTTTATATACATTTAAGAACAGCTGGATTTTTGCAACGCTAACGCAGTGAACAGCTTCTTTCAGCTAAGAATCTACAGTGAAATGTTCCAAAGGCCCCGTTTACGCCACGTGATTTAAGATCTGAGGCGTTTGAGGGGCCCTTAATCATTTTAATACATTAGTAAGTAATAGTAAAATTAAGTTTAGAAGTTTACTTCTTGAAGTACTTATATTAAAAGAAAGTGCACTTGAAAGTATTGCAAAGTATACTTTGAAGCTCTTTAGGAAGTATACTTGAACTGAAAGTGCACTACACAGGTTACTTTAGTGTATTCCAAGGTACACTTTTAAGTACTTTCGGAAGTATACTTGATGAACTGAAAGTGCACTACACAGCAGGTTACTTAAGTGCATTCCAAAGTGTACTTTGAAGTACTTGAGGAAGTATACTTGATGAACCGAAAGTGCACTACACAGGCTACTTTGCAGTATTCAAAAGTAAACCTTGAAATACACTACAAGTGTACTTTAAAGTGTACTAAATGACCTAAAAAGTGGGCCAATTCAATTTACTTAGCACAAAAAAAGTATATAAATAAGTACACTGCTAGTATACTTTAAGTAACATGATAATAGTATACTTTTTATACTAAGTATACTTACAAAATAAACTTGAAGTATACTTATTTTTTGTAAGGGCGTGGATCAGGATAGTTGTTTGGCTATCGATGTTTACGTTTAAAACGCAATTTATGCTTTTGCATAAATTATTAGCCTACTATTTGCTACATGCTTCGAATAAATGTCCCGGTGCACGTAACTCTGTCAGGCTATTGCATTTTGTACTTCTGTCGATCAATTTCTTATTTCTTGTTAGTTACTGCATCCATTCAGCGAAGAAGTGTAGGCCTACCAGTTCCAACTATTTCCGTTTCCCATTTGGGGGAGCATGTCTTCGTATTGGGAATTGACTCAAATTTGGGGGGAGTGTTTTCATTTGGGGGTTGTTCTCATATTAGGGGGTGTCATTTGCACTTCAGGGCCAGGTTCCATGGTTATGTCAAATAAAATGAGGGTCCTAGAACTGCGGTGCTGAAACTGCGGTCCTGAAACTGCAGCTCTCCAGCTCTGCAGGTAGCCTACATGCTACTGGATTTTTTTGTTTGGCTCATGTCCCATCCGCTAACATGGAGGGGGCGGGACTTATGACCTGTACTGCAGTCAGCCTTTAGGGGACGATCGAGATTTTTTGGCCTCACTTTTCAGAGCTAACGTCCAGTGTTTTACAGTCTGGCGCAAACATGTAGCGCACTAAGCCAATCTTCAGGCTACTTCTCTTACTTTAAGGCTGGGTTGCACCAACATTAATTAAATTAATCCTGGTTTAGAGTTAATCTAGGGTTAGTAAATCTATGTTTAAACTGGTTTATAATTAATCAGAGATGTGTTGCACATCTTAATTTTAACCATGGATTAGCTAAACTAGTTTAAACAAGGGTTAAAACAGGATTAGTTTATGTTCAATGTCCTCCATGATGGATTCTGACGAAATATAAACAAATACACAACGTATGTTTAACAAATAGCCTACGGAACTAAATAGCCCTAAATGAATGCATGCGCTCTTTTTCCTAAACTAGCTGCTTTTTAAATAAATGCTGTTTCTTATACCGTTAGTTACCGTTTATAGCCTAGGCTACCACTACAGCGGCTATAATATTCTCTGTTACAAATAGCGCTAGCTAGCTAGCTATGGCACTTCAAAGAGGGTCAAACTTTTCAACATTTGAAAAGATGTTGCTGACTGAATTGATGGAGGAGTTTGGGGTAATAATTGAGGACAAGAGGACTGACAGCAGTACTCTAGAAATGAAGGAGCGGAACTGGGTCCGGTTAGCTGAGCGCTTCAATGGCTCTACCGGTATTAAAGAGACGAGGGACAGGGCGCAACTTAAAGCCTGCTGGAAAAAGCTCAAGGCTAAAGCCAAAAAAAGATGCGGCGGAAGAGAGGCGTAGCCAATTTCAAATCGGCGGAGGACCACCAATCAATGCTACGGATCCTCTGTCAAATAAGATAATTGACATGATCCCGCAGCAGATTTCCCCCTCCCCAACCCCTACGACGATGACAGCGCATTAGATGACAGTACAGCTACAGAAGCTGCAAGTAAGTAACTACAAACTTCAACGCCGTTGGTTGCAGCAATAACGTGACAAAAATAGGCTATAATTTTGCCTACAAAGCATTTGTTAGAGCCTATGTATTACTGTACATACCCCTCAGATGTTAATCATTTTCAAATTGAATAGCACATTATACTACAGAAATAACAGTTCCATGTTCTCTTTAGTAGCCTATGGTAATTTATTAAATTAGTTATTTCCTATGTCATTGGACCTCAAGAGACCTCAAGAGTAAAGTGCATTGTGAATATACAGTTGTAGGTAGCTTCCTAATGTTTTATATGTTTTTTTGTTTTGTCTAGCTGACACTATCATCGTACTGGAGCAAGTGGAGCCTCATGGAAACATCAAAGCAGCAGCATCACCTGTGAAGCCCCCTGCTAAGCACCCTAAGCTTAGCTCTCACCAGGAGCTTCTCACATTAGAGAAGGAGATGCATGCTCGACATTGAAAATGCAAAAATTAAAAAAGATGTCCTGTTGCTACAGAAAGAGGTCCTAACTCTTCAGAAGCAGAGACTACTGGATCTAAGCAAGTCACAAGAAATAGAAAGATTTTTGAATGAATTCTTAAACTGAAATAGTGAAATGTATTTATTGGAGTAAAATGTTTCTTTCAATCAAATTGGCAGTGCCCTTGTCTTGCTGTTCTTATTAGTTCCTCCCTGTATGGATGAGAAAGTAAGAAGCATATTAGTTAATAAGTATGGGTTAAGGTAATCTATTGTGTAAGTGCACATATCAATCAAAATATAACAATATACTGCCAATACTGACCTTAATTATGCTGCAAAGTGGTTTTCAATCAGTGTTCTCCTGACAGCATTGCCATTTGCGTTAGCAGCATTCTGCACTTGAGCATCTTCCAGATCATCCTCAAGTGGGTGCTCATCCTCATCGGGTAGCTCATCTCCTACTCTCTTCCCAAAGTTGTACAAAACAGCTACTGCAACAATGATGGTCAGGGTAGTGTCCAGTTTTGTGCGGAGTCCCTCCTGTATACATGGAAATCTCCGCTTCCACACCCCAAACACCCTCTCTATTACCCCTCTTGTTTGAATGTGCGAGTAGTTGTAGTTTTTTTTCTGCCTGGGTCTGAGGGTTCAAAAGTGGAGTCATCAGGTATGGGCGACATGCATAGCCATTGTCCCCCACAAAGTGTCCACGGATCTCCCCTTTCTCCAGCAGTGCACAAATCTGTAGCCTAATGCAAAATTATTTTGTGTTCACTCAACTCAAAAAGTGTGATCCTTGTGGCAAAAATCCTTTGGCCTATGTCTTGGTCTTGCTCAGGTTACTGCTGCCATTTTACCAGGACACATATGCACATCCTGGTTTAAACCTGATTTTAACAGGCGGAGAATTTTCACCGCAAAATAGAGGTGCACTTTCACAGGTGTTTTTTGTACATACCGCGTAATACATAATGGGCGCACTTTACGCATCCCCTCCCATCTCTTTATGGGGAACTCCGACTTTCCAAATGACCCTCCCGTGAATGCATATGCATGACACAGAAAAGCGCAATTTGCCATTTTCAGTTCCCGCGACAGGGAGTCTGTGCTTTTACCTCAGTGCGGCATGTTTGTACATACCTCGCCATGCTTTTGCGCGCACGTTGCGAAACAAATACGCCTGAAGTGGGCGCAAAATACTTAGTACATGAGGCCCTCAGTCTCTCCGCCTTCACACGTCACTGTTTCACACAATGTCCAACAGATGGCGCCAGTCTCACAGATCTTTAAACCCAGAGCCAGCATGGAGAAGATTTTTTGAATCTTTTATTAGCCACAAACAACACAGGCATCACAGACACTGAAAAAGATTAGATCACTAATTGACAGTATAACCAACAGGCAATATACCCCATGTGGGAAGAAAGCATACTGATATTCAATTAAATATCAAGGTACATATTAGTCTTACTCCTGCAGCTTTCTCCTCTTCAAATTCAGAAGTCTAATGTACAAAGTAAATTGCAAGACTACTTACATTTCAAAGATTAAAATATTTCTTTATAGCATTGTCATACATTTTGTGCTGTGTCTTTCAATGCTGAAGGCAATGCATCAAGAACTGATGGCCCCTCGACATCATCCAATCAGTTCCTGATGCAGTATCATCAACATCAGAAAGTGTCTGAATTTAATACTGGAAACTGGCCTCCATATTGGCTTCAAAAATACAAGTGAATACCCTACTGTCAAAATAATGCATATTCTTGCACAGATAGAATTCAAACTAAATGACCGGACTGATAAAAGAACAACATAAAAACAAACAAAACAACACACAATAAACTTTCATTTGAGCAACATTACAGGGGTTTAGTTTCCTGATACACAGCTCAGTATTGTAAAAGTCTGTAAGCACACACACATCATCGCTGACTTTTAAACATACCTGCCATCTCCCCACCATCCTGCCATCAGCTTTATACGGATTGGTGCAGACGATGAATACTGCTGTGTTTAGCATAACCCCAGTTGCCACCGTGAGAGAGAGCAATAAGATGCTCACAGTTGCCAGCTGAGATTAGGCCTAAGCATAGCCATACACTGATGGGCATTGGCCAAGATAAACATTTTTACATTATGATACTGGGCATATTGGGGTGGGTATGGGGGGGGGGGTCTTGAGAAATGCCTGTGGCACATGCACACCTCTTCTGCCAAGTTACAATTTTCAAGGCACCAGCATGCTTCTGAGGATAGTTTTGCCTGGTTGGAGAAATATGTTATGTGTTATTCACACTCCTAGATATTCTAGCCCTCATAACATACAGGCTAAAAAAGCCTCTCTTCTAGACACTGATGTCATTTTGAAACATTCCTGAGGTAGGATGTATGTATTCAAACGGTTGTATTTTGTGTGCGATCAAAAAGGCGTATGAGAAGACAGATTGCAGAATCTCTGCAGGTTATTGTGAGAGAGTCTATGACATCACAGTTGCCTGCAGAGATTACCCAGTCTATCTCTAGAGCCTGAGGAGCCTGGTTGAGGCGCCTAACTAACACAGAACTAAGATGGTTTAATTATTGATCTGAAGTTTGTTGACAACCATCCTCTATAACTTGCTCGAACAATTAGCTCTGTCTGTCTGTCCGTCTGTCTGTTTCTCTGTCTGTTTCTCTGTCTGTCTCTCTGTCTGTCTCTCTGTTTGTCTCTCTGTCTGTCTCTCTGTCTGTCTCTCTGTCTGTCTCTCTGTCTGTCTCTCTTTCTCAAACCCAGTAGGATTGAGAGAGAGAATCCTGACAGCTGGATGAGTTGACAAGTACTACAACAATATGCCATCCACAGACCCTCATGCATAGTGTGTGTGTACATGTATAAACATTACATTGCCCCTCCCTAGCACAAACACACGCAGAGCAATAGAAGTGTTCCATAAACAAAAACTATCTCTAATCCGCTTAACCCCTAAACTACGAATAACAAGGCTATAGAGAAGGTCAGCTAAGTCAGCTAAGTGGTAAAAAAAAAAGCATCTAGCCCTCGGTAGCAGCTGGCGCGTGCCCCGTTGTCTTTTTAGAGAGACACCCTCCCCTATTTCACTCCCTCACCCCTTATCCAGAAGGTCCACTCGTTACCATGGTGATTGGGGGTCCCTGTTCTATTGTCCAAGCGTTAGTGGTCGTTGAATAACGTCACCTTATAGAAGTCACGGCCCTGGCCTTTTGGCACCTCCAGACCCCTGTGACAGAGGGAGACGGTACAAGGAAAAGGGGAAGAGGCAGAGGAAACGAGAGGGAGACACACTTTTAGAGGATGTATTTCGCAGACTTAACAGACCAACACAACAGATTGTAAGCTTTGCGGCAAAGCTCATAAGGAAGTAAAAAACAAACAAAAAACAAGGATTTTCACAAAGTGTGGTTAAAAATAGTTTTTTGATTTGGCATCAGGATGGAATGGGAAGGACTCTTCCAGTTAATGCAAAACAGTTGTCATACAACACATTTACTATTTTCAGAATTATGAACAACAGTATGTGTACAGAAGTATAAATAGAAGTATGAGAAATATGTGTAGAAACATTCAGCTTGAGCGCATAGGAAAGGTGCCACAAACATCCCATCCTATATTGTATGTGTCTCAATTAGAATGAAGCAGATCTAAAACAAAAATACATTTTAACAATGTTAACATTGATATCTAACCTATATAGTTTTTTTGGTCAATTTTGTTTCCAGCTACTATAACACAATTACACCTTTTATACAAAGGTAAAACAACCGACTCAGGCAAACTGACCATAGAAATCTTGACTTCAAGCAACAATCTACAATCTGTGTGACCTGAACTCATATCAAATTCACATACTAACTAAGCCAAAATTTAAGTAACTTTTAAGAATTTGGTCTAGTAATAGAGCATTGCTTATTCACTCAATCGACTGAGTCTTTTTGACAGACCTTGCCTGGTAAGCTATGAGCCCCACAGAGAACAGCAGGACCCACACGCTGAAGACCATCTGTCAAAATGATGGAGGTTGCCTTAACTGCACTTGCCCCCACATGCTTTAGCTGAAACCGTAAACATTACAACATAAAGCATATGCATAGCCTAATTGTCCTGCATGAGTGACGTTGACTTTTCAAAACAATGAATGTGACAAATAAAAAATAAAAAATCATGTTGAAGCTAATGTTTTCAGTAGAAGAATATACCCCTTTGTTCAGTTATGTTCCATTATTTTTAACCTAAATGGTTTATACAAAACAAAAAGAATGAAAGCTTTGAAGTTTTACTGAAGAATGGATAAAAACTAAAGCTCAAAGCTGTGTTCATAAATATTTTGTCATGTATCCCTGTGACAGCTTCCGCAGTGCATTCATAGATTTCTTGCCCCCAAAACCATTAATCATTAACAAATGTTGTCCTGAACATCCAAAAAGTGCACTATAAAATGTAATATACATATCATCATTAAATCAATAAACATTTCAAACCCACAGCATGGTGTGAGAACAACGAACACTGAAAACCTCTCTTGTTCAACATTAATGGCACTTTATATAATTGGAAAGGCCATGTGATTGTTTCTCAAGCAAAGGAATTCTGCCCTTGCAGGGTTTTGTGCTGCTGCAATTGTCCCATTTTTTCTTGCCACCTTGTCTTTTTCCCATAGAAGTAAGATGAACTGTGTCGGTTGGTGGTCACTCTCAAAGGACTACTGTACAATGGCCCTTCCTCGCGAATTATGAAGAGATGGAGGCTGAGACGTCCCTCCTGGAGTGTTGATTGTATTGTTTGGTTGGGGCCATCAGCAGGGTGAGGAACTGAACTGGATCGGAGAGGTGTTTGAAGGGGGGGGGCCTAATACACACCCCTGATGAACACCCCATAACCTCCGAACGAGCTCCAAGGCCAAATCCCAAGACCTCAGGACTCCAAGTCCACAAACAATTACGGTCTACATGAACAAAGATGACATTTTTCATTTGTTCCAGCTCTGAGGTTCCGAGTCTTTTCTGGCTGATAACAAGGGAAGACGTGGAAAGACCATGCTTCAATTAGAGCAAGTAAGACTGGCAATGGATACTGAACTTGGCCCCCCTCTAGTTGTCCATTGTCTTGCCATAGAAGACAGAAGAATATAATGACAATATGATTTGATTCTGGTACTGTGCACTCCAAAAGCCCTAAGATGTGACATGGAGGCCTACTAAGACTAATCGCTCTTTTTCTGTCATCTTTCTTGAGTCATTGTGCTTACCAGTTCAACAGTAAGACACATTGTCTTTTTCACCCCTCCTCATGCCACATGTATTTATTAACTTTTTAAATCAATGGAAATGGATGTGTTCTAAGTTTAGAATCATAACTTAATAATATTGTCAAAAGCACAAATTGAGTTTGTTTGTGAGGCTCATACTCCAAAACACTCAGAAAAGTGTTTCGGAGATCTCATGAACATGATTTCTTTGAATTCTGCAAATTAACCATTACATGTTCTTGTTGCAAAGTAAATATTAAATCCAGTAGTATCCATGTGTCATACAGAAGTGTAGCTTTCCTGTCAATAGCTTCACAAACACAAATAATGACTGTTTGGAAAACGAGAGATAAAGCTGCATTAGGTCTCATTTCATCACACTGAACTCCATGGGAATACAAGAGCAAACGTCAAATAACAAAACAGAGGCGTATTTATACTAAAATAGGCCTTGATTTAGCTCCTAATATAAATTCAGTGCAAAAGTGAAAACCCAATCTAATCCGTATTTGGCCCCAACCAAAATAAATCCTTAAACTACATTTGTGAGTCTGTAGGTTGAAGAAGGTATGTTAGTTCACATTATGCAAGTCCACGTCAAACCAATATAAAATCACTTACAAAATATTCATAAAACCACAGTTTCCTTACCTTTCCTTTGTTTCTTCAAAAAACACGCCCCTAATGCCTCCATACGGCTAACTTCAACAGGCTTGTTCTGGCCCTTAAGCAAAGGTTATATGTTCAGTGTCCAGAAGCTCTGCCCCGAAGTATACGCACAGAGCATGTGTTCGAAATTCCCATCCCAATCACCAACCCCACCCTACACCACTCTGCATCTGACCACTACCAGACCAGGCCTACCTCTTCTAATGGCTTGCTGGGATCCAGTATTGATCTTACAGACATGCGCACAGACAGCAGCACACATGCACAACATCATACACAGACACACATGCGTGCACATGTACACACAGGTAGTGTGCACACAGCAATTCATCAACATACATAAAACATTTTATTATTGGTTTCAGTCTGGTTGAACGGTATAACTGACGAGACATGATGTGTGTGTGCATGTTCATTTGCTCTTTTTCCATGACTGGGTTTGGAGGAATGTGGTGTCTTGGTTCTAAGGGGTAAAGGTCCATATGACCAATTGCCAGTTCAGGCGAATGGAACCGCAGCTCATTCACAACACGTTTACGTTGCACTCTGCCAAACCCCATGTGTATGTTTGTTGCTTGACCAAAGCAGGCAGCATGATACACATATCAATGTTTTTCTGTAGGCCAACATTTTGGATCACACATCCTTTTCTTTGCTAGCAGAACTCTCACCTATCCTACCGAAACTCTTTCAAATTCCTCCCAAATGAACATTACAATACCAGAGAGTGGAGTCAAATAACTAATTTGTGTAAGACTGTGAAAAAATTTTTATACAACATCCCTGATAATGTCAAATAACGTAGGTGCTGTAACTGAAACATACATGGTACAATATTTCCATATACCTAGTAGGCACTAGGTTTGTCACTGATTAACTGCTGTTGTTTTACTTGGTAGGGTGGAATCATCTTATCGTTGACACCACTACAGCCGGTGACCTTCCCACAGCTCACACTTTTGAAGTCTGAATGTTTTTTTGGGGTATATCATGCGCTGAGCTCACATAGACAACCCCACCGACTTGTAGTCCCCACATGGGCACCTGACAATTTCCCAGGGGCCCTATATTACACAACACAACTGCAATACATCATACTTCATCATAGTTTGGCCACTGCATTTTAAAAATTTGGTTTATGAATGACAAATGTTGACAGTCAAATGGCCAAGCGGTTAGGGAATTGGGCTAGGGCTATTAATCAGAAAGTTGCCGGTTTGATTCCCGGTCATGAAAATTGACGTTGTGTCCTTGGGCAAGGCACTTCACCCTACTTGCCTCAGGAGAATGTCCCTGTACTTACTGTAAGTCGCTCTGGATAAGCGTGTCTGGTGAATGTAATGCAGTAAGTTTTATGATCATGTTTTTCTCTAAAAGGGCTTGATTAGATAAATCATGTCCATCATTGTCTGCTGCACTCCCTTTTTGCACTATTATGTCACATTGGAGAACATAGACTCGGAATTGGGTACCTTCAAATTCACTGTCTGTTTCTTAAAAATTATTTTGTGATCTGGCCAACAGGGTGGGTCTCGGAGTGTATCGAGCCGATTGAAGAAATCCATTGCTTAGTGCAGCCCAACATGGCAACCAATGTGTGTATGTGTATTTCTTTGAAACAACTTCACACTCAATTCTGCACATCCTTGGGTTCTGAGCAATACACCTGCCAAATTTCTCTCACTCACACAATTATTTGGTATTTGATCGAGAAATCCTTTCTCCAATACCATTTTGAGTGATCCTGCCCTCTCCTGGTTTAAACTAATTAGCCTCTGTCTTTCTGTGACCCTTTGTGACCTTTGGCATGAAAGGGAGTATAACTAAAATATGACCACAGGCCTGGCCTCAGAAGCCTTCTGTTGACCACACACATACACACAAACCCATAACATTCATGATACTAATGTTAGCAACTGAAAAGAATGGGAGGCTAGAAGATACAATTTGCAAACAGTTTGCGCTCCCCTTTAATTGAGAGGGGAAGTGTGCCACATTGTTTAACAAGTTCAGGGAAAGTGAAACACAAATTCTGTCCTCAACACACACGCATCGACCTACACTTAAACATAGTATTTCTCATGCACACACACAAACACAAATTTTATACTAACACGGGTGGAGAAACAATTGCAATGATTTCCAAACAATGTTTAGCTCCAATACTAATAGATTTAGTATCGGAGTCATAGATTTATGACTGTACCATCATGGTCCATAGCTTGTGCATGACTTTGAAACACAGTGCCAGTCATGTGGGGTACAGCAAGGATGTACACTAAGGCCAATCCCTCTCACTAGCATGGGCAATTATTTGGCTTTATTACTATAACACATGGTGTAAAACAGAAGAATATGTTCACACTTCAGGTTATGGAGCCCCAATCATTCACTACCATGCCCAACTGAGAACATTACAACAATGAAGTAATGTTTGGGCTCTCTGTCTTCATGGCAAGATAAGACTAAATTAAACAAAAATAACTTTGCTAGACTGCCAGTCCAACAAAATTATTTGTAACAAAACCAAACTTCCAAGCCTTTAACTTGGGGAGCTAGAGGCTAGTATGCTTGTGACAATAGTAGGTTGCCATTGTTTCCAACATGAACATTACAGGTATTGGACATAAACCCACTGTTTGCCCTCACCTTGGAATCTGTGTGGAGTTATGGCAATGTTGTGACAAGTATGACATCAAACTCCCAACATTGCACAGTGTAATCCACCATCTTAAAGGCCAGGTGTCAGTTTGCTAGTCTGCTGGTGAGCAACAGTGGGAACCTATGTTACAGAGAGGCCATGGCGGCCAGCGCTACAATGTCTTTTAGCCATCATTACCCGATTCCTTCCTCTTCAGTTTTATAAAGCTCATTGAGGTACTACTTTAATACCTCTACTGCTTTGCACTGCACAATTTCCAACCACAAATCGTTCTAAGTTGTTCCTCAAAAATGTATGGTTAAATTATGTTTCCTACAAAATAGCAAAACCATTTATTTCATATTGAGATGCAAACAAACCAACAGCAATGTAAAGGGTTGTTGGGGTTATTTTGTGAACAGAGAGGGTGTCCATCTTGGCACCTATATTCCGCACAGTTGCCCATGTTTCTCGTCCATGTTTTTATTTAGCATTTTACAATGTATTTAGAATTTAGACTTGAGTTTAGCCCTTCAACCCTTTGTCTTAGCGTTGTCTACTTTAATAAATCCGTTTTTGACAATTATTTGAGGTATTTTGTAAGACCTAGTCAACATTTCAGAATGGTGTCCACATTGGCTCAATTAAAAATGTGCATCAGTATTAACTACTAAACACTACTAATTAAATATTTAGATCAGACTCACACTGACTTACTGCTTGACGTGTAAAATACTAATGATACGTGAGATATTTCAAATACTGCTTCACATTGTATTTATTATCTCACAATAGAACAACAACATTTCCTTTAATCCACTGATATAATTAGTTGGACATATTTGTGCAATTTTTTCATATTGTATATTTACTACACAGTGTTGCTATATAGTGTATATGTCCTTTGATGGACAAGTAAATACCCCATTATTGTCTTTTAAGCTACTTCTTCTACTTCAAAATGTTTATTAATTACCATGATAGCAGAAAAGGTACCTCCAGTGGCTATTCACACCATTTGGACAGCTGATGCATCACTGCAATAGTATAAGACAACCAGATGACTGCGTTTTAAAGTTGATAGTGGACTTAAAAAGGATGTAAACTGTAGCTGTATTCTGTAGGTGAATCAAAAACTTGTATTTCTTTCCTTTATCAATTGACTCCAATTATGTTTTCTTATGTTTGTTTTCAGCTAGTTCGACTAACTGGAAGACTAACTAGGCGAAGGAAAATGCCAGTATGTTGTAGTTAAAATGTGAAAACATTTTAATCAAAAATTTGATTAAATATCCATGAAAATATACACATTTATACGGAACAGGATCTAAACATCACCATTGTATTCATGCCTTCAGTAGCTTTTGGGATCTTGAGTAGGCCTATGTTTTTTGCCACATTATGTATTTGTAATCTCTTCTGTTCTCACCAAGTTTCATTGGAAATTGCATACAAACATCAGGGACAGGAAGGTTAATTCTAACAACACCAGAGAATAACTAGAGACAGGGGAATGGAGGAGGAAAGAAATAGGGGGTACCTCTTCCATGTAGCACAGTGGGATGATGAGACCAAAACCAGAACAGGTGACTTTCTCCAGTGGTCCACAACGACACAAATTCGAAGGATGACAGGGAAAGACAGGGGGATAGTTAAGAGATACATAGAGGGAGGGATTGGAAGGACAAGATAGCGAGACAGAGGAAGGAGAAAAAAGGAGTGCTTCAAGCCCCCGTCCTGTTGATGCTCCTCTCCAACAGCTTGGCAGTGGGCGGGAGAGAGAGGTGGGAGGATCCCTTAGCTCCTCCCCCAGCTGTCTCCTCCAACGGAGTGTGTCCAGTACTGAGGGAGGCTGCCTCCATCTTACCCCTATTCTTTGCAGGTTAAGCTGTCCCCATGCACTGATCCAGGGACAGATATTATGATCTCAGCCATCTAAAGGTTTAGTTTACACATTAACAGTTCTTTGACTTCAACTCTGAGAGGCAATTTGGAGGAAAATGGAGGGACAGTGACCAGTATGGTTATCCACTAGTTCTCCTAGTCTACAAGGTAATCTACAAACATAACAAATATTCCTCAGTAATGTTTGTTTGTATGTGTTTGTGTGTCCTTGTACACCCAACTGTAAACAACTAAGTGGTCTGTGAAAAATGGGGGAGTTGGAGAAGAATGATACAACATAATCACTTGAAGCATACATGATACCTACCTTGTTCCCACCTTCCACCCTTTCCCTATCTCTGTAGCTGTCTTTATTTTCACCCATTGTCTGAGTGTTCATGTTTTCATTCACCTCCCCCCTCCCCGTTACTGGATGCACGTTACAAGACAAGAATGGATTTTTGCCCTTTTTCTTTTTTTTTGCTATAAAAGGAAAGAAACATGTTTACAAAATCGCAAAAATTGATTAAAGATGCTACAAAACTGTCCCACCTTTAGTGTGTCAAGAGCCAATTTACAGATCATGTTAATCAAAAATAAAATAATAACCGCTGACTATTTTATAGGGGGGGAAGAATTGCTGACTATTATACAGTGTGCGTGTGTGTGTGTGTGCGTGGGGGGGGGGGGGGGTGTTCCCCAAAACACATTAATGAACTCATCATTCCAATAGGTATATCATTGCATATCAATAAATATTTCAAAAAAGTAGATGATGTACTAAAACAAAGTATTAACTCTTACATATCATGGGTTGGAGCTACTTAGGGCTACAAAAAGTTAGTCGGTTTATGGTAAGGGTAGAGTTAAGGCAAGGGCAATGGTTAGCATATCAAAAAGAAACACTGTAACAAAAGAACACTAGGCTGGTCATACATTTAGTCATTTAACAGACTCTCTTATCCAGAGCAACTTACAGTAAGTACAGGGACATTCCCCTAAGGCAAGTAGGGTGAAGTGCCTTGCCCAAGGACACAACTTAATTTTGCACGGCCAGGAATCAAACTGGCAACCTTCTGATTACTAGCCCGATTTCCTAACCGCTCAGCCACCTGACTCCCAATTAATCATAGTCATAAGACAATGAATAAATATTTGACTCAAATATTTTGAAATCTTTGCCTTCTCTCTATTCTCAACTGGACGTTGTACAAAACACTTCTAATAAATCTAAAGGCTTTTGTGTACTGAACACCTTTCCATTGCAGAGGCTTTCCCTTTGCAGGCCTTATATGGCTAGTATGAAATGGCTTATAGCAGGTTTTGCTTGCTCATAGTAGGTAAATGGCCAGTTCCTGTATGCTAATAACATGTTAATGTAATACACTTTGCCAACTGACCCCTGCTTCATTTCCCCCATCGCGCCCTCTTCCCCCAACGACGCTCCTCGTTGTCCGATGACCCCCTGTGATTTCTGACCCTGCCCCGCAGGACCCTAGAGGTCATCCAGCAGGAGGGCACGTGTGCCGGCCATCTCGAGGGATCCAGCCCGGGGTCATATAGAAATGACTGCAGGGACACTCCAGCTCCCCTGGCTATTACATAACACTGGTGACTGTGCAAAACTAGATGCAGGATTTGCATCCTCCATTTAGAGCAGTGGTCTTCAACCCTGGTCCACAGAGCCTACTGTCCTGTATGTTTCCCTGCTCCAACGCACCGTATTCAAATGATTGCTCATCATAAGGCTTCTGCAAAGATTGATAACAACTATTCGATTGAATCAGGTGTGTTGGAGCAGGGAAACGTCTAAAACATACAGGACAGTGGGCCCTGAGGACCAGGGTTGAAGATCACTGATTAAGAGCCTTGAGTGTTTGCACAAAAATTTATTGTGAAAAAGGTTCTATTAGGAGAGATGGCGTATGGTAAACATGCAGTATTAGGTTAGTTTGTTCATTATGACAAATATATTTTATGTACTTTTCACATTTATCAAGATGTTTCCAACTGGAAATCTGGGATCTGAGATTTATATACATTTTCACTATCAGTTAGTCTGCTGCCTGCCCCAATGTCTCTCCATATTATTTCACCTGCTTGACAATTAGTGAAAATATATTTGGGCAATACTGATGTACAGTATGGTGTAAAATGACGAAAAGTGCATTCACAAATCAGTATGCATACATCTATTTTAACTAACCAAGGTTACTGTTGGAGAAAGTTGAATGTGTGTCAGTAGAATAGAAAGTGGGAGGGTGCATGGTGGCAACAACACACCGTAGGGATGATTAAACGGATTTTGGCAGGGTCTCCGTGACAAGCACATTAGAACACCTGACTGCACACCCCTCTTACGAGTCCCTGTGCGTCTCCCTCTTTTCACAATGGATGTCAAGAGAGAGCAAGGGAGAGGAGAACCAAAAGAGGGAGGGGTAAAGGGAGGGATGATTTGTTGTCGGACCCCTGAGCGTGGCATGGTGAGGAGCACAAAGGAGAGGAGGGCGTTGGGTGGGGCGCATGGGCTGCACCATCTGCTTTCAAACCGGTTGAAATGCAGGGTTGTTGTTTAGGGGTGGAATAGGTGTGTGCGCATCTACGTGTGTGTGCATACATGTGTGTGTGTATCTATGTGTGTGGATGCATACATGCATGTGTGCTTATGTGTGGGTGGGTTGGTACATGGGTGTATTATCAGGGCCAGTGATGGATCCCGCCAACTTAGACACTCACCTCATCCCCATCCTCCCCAAATTACACACAACCCCCCGCTGGGTAATCGGCGGGTGACGGCCAATTCCTTCTTATTTCCTCGTGTTTTCGTAGTACCGCAGTAATTAGAGAAATTACTTTGTCTGGCCCAGATTAGGTGGTGAATGTAGCACAGTCTTTCTCTCTCTCTCTTAAACCTTCTGCTGTCTTTTTAACCTTCTCTCTCTTTCCATCTACCCTAGTATTATCCACAATGCTTAATGTTGATATTGATCATTTTAATTGACCATGTTCTTTTTTCTCTCAAGACCATTATTTTTTATTTTTGTTCAATCAACTTACATCTGTCCATGAGAAAACATGTTCAAGACAAGTCAATTCCAGTTGTCTGTCTTTCCATATGTTCCTGATCATTTGCCATGCAAGTTTTTATGTGAAAGAAGATGAATGAGGTCATATTGGACCAAACAAGGGCCTGTACTGTGTAAGACATTGTTTAACATATTGTCATCTCATAATTAGTGACCTCATAATTGTCACACACACACACACACACTGGGTCAGGGGCTCCAAGACCCAGCATGATACCTCAGGCGTGGCGATGACAGAGGCCTCTTAGGATGTATGTTCTCAACCCCCCCAGCGCTCAGTCACGCAAGGGTGAGATTCAGTTGCTTTGATTGACAGTAACAATGAGTTTCAGCCTAATTGGAAAACAATCAAAACAAACTACCTGCCTGAACAAATCATCAGTCAAATGAAAATGATCTTTTCAAGTCTTTATTCAATAACATCCCTATTGATTTTGCACATTTGGCATAAACCTTGTTTCTTGAGAAGACAACAGTTTCCAGGAAGGAATAGTTGATTATATTTGTCTTTACCCGGTCCTTGTTACGTTTAAATTACATGAGTAGTTTGATGGGTTAGTAATACTTTACTGTACAGTGTGCATTATACAGTTTAATATGCAATTTACATGATTTAACATGTAATAAATATAAAACTGGGTTGTGGAACAGCCTGTAACAGTCTACTTCTGAACACTTTTGAAGTAAGTCTCTCCTTTTGGTGTGTAAATACAGATGGGTGACAGATGAAAGGAAAACCCTGAAGAAATGAAAAACATAACAATACAGCTTCCTGGTACAGTTCAATTCAATATAATGTTCTATTGCATGTAACAAAATGTTGAGCATGCCCAGTTGACCTCAATTTTAGATCAAGATGGTAACCGTAAAAATATCTGAGGAAGTGACTAAAAAATCGTGGTCAATTGTGGTTAAAGGTGCACATTAGATGACCCTGATGTTTGTAGATCTGTGTGAGCATAAACAGAAAATTAACTCTTAACCCGGGGCCTGTACTACGAATCAAGATCTACATGCTCTGGATTACTTTCAGTTACCCGGCTACGCGAAGCCTAACAATCGCAGTCACGATAAGCGGTACTACGACGGCAGTTATCAACTCTCTAACTCAACCCAGATCTTTCCAATCTAGAGACGTGCGCGTTCGCATGAAGGGGCGGTGTTTGCATCGTATGTCCAATCACAAACATGGACAAAACACAAGCCGTATATTTCACGCAGACAATAATGTTACAAACTTTGTCTACTCCTCCTGCGTAAAATATTGTAATACAGCCGTATCAGGAATACAGACATATAAAATACAGGCAAAATTCAACGTCGTTGCTGCCAAGCTGGCAGAAAATAGTATACGCTGTAAATGCGTAAGCTACAAGACTTATTGAAGATGTGACCATAATTACACGTGTGCATTCCACAACTTTAAACTTTTGTTGCTGTATTATTTTAGTTACAACCCTGCAGTGGCAAACAATCGTGGGAGCAAATGCAAAATAAATATAAAACCATAATTCAAAACGATAAGTAGGCAATACTTGCACATATTTTAAGGCCAACGAGTACAAGGCTGAATTGCCTGAATTAGTCCCTTTTGTAGGATATTGTATAGCTATGTAACAGAGTCAAAAATGCGCTTTCTAAATTTTTCATTCCAATTTGAATTTGTGAATTATATTTCATGGAATTATTGTATTTACTATTATTTTTCATCACTTCTTTAACGCGCAAGTGTTCTGAACTATACTCAATTTCTTTTGTGCCTTTTAAGCTTCCGTAGGACTCCGTAACCCTCACACTAATTTTGTAATACTGAGGGAAGCTGTGGTGCGGGAATGAAAGAGAAAGGCCATTTGTTCCATTGTCTTTTGCAGGAGCGAATAAATGAAGAAAAATAAAGAACCCACTGAGTTGTTCCTGTGCATGCCCTGAACACACATCCGTTACACTGGTGCCGAGACCCTTTGGATCTCCAGATCATCGACCGTGGATGCTACTCTGCAACATTGAATGGTGTTCAGGTTTATTGTTTTAAGGACTGTGGATTAGGGCATAGTACTTTGAATAGTTTATCCTGTGTGGGTTTGTGACTTTTTCTACAGTTGTATATTTGCTTTCACTCACATTATCTTGTTTTATCTGTACAAATATACACAACCCAAGTACATTTGATGGTTGACAACTGCTTTTTGAATAGCTATGGATTCGTTTGCTAGTCCCATATTGCCGAAGGGTAGGGGTGCTTGGTTCCGAGATTTTTCTGTTAGTAGGGGTGTGGGTCTTTCTAAGTTCGCAAATGATGGTTATGCAGATTCAGGGCTAGGTCAGGGCCCGAGTTGTACTCCTGTTGGTAGATTTGTGAGGGATGGTCCCCAGACCTCCACACCTGGTGGTGATGCTAATGTCATACACCATCTCACAGACATGGTAGGACAGTTAGGAGCTCAGATTGGTGAGTCCATTGTTTCAAAGCTGATGTCAGCTGGTGTAGTAAACATGAATAGTGACCCCCAGGCTGCTTCTACCACCCAGAGCTCATACTGTGACGTTAACAAACATGACCCTCCACATGTGACAGTTAATGTTAAATCTGATAGGGGACTACAAATATTTAGAGGACCTGGAGCTGTCCTATGCCTTCAAATGTAAGCCTATTCATGAGTGGACCTCACGTGATGTTCAGCTGAGGATTGACGGTTATCAGAGGGAACTGAAGGCTAGTAGTAGAACCGCTAGTACTGCACAACTAAAGAGTCTCATTCCTACCGTCACATCTGATCGGCCCAGTCAGCCATCTTCAAGTCTGACCGTGTCTGAGAACTGCCACACTCGGAGCTCCTCGCCATCCTCTCTCCAGCATCGTGGGTGTCCCTCTCCTCCATCTGTTCCAGTTCAAGGTGAATACCTACCTTCTCTGAGCCATGACTCTGTGCCGGCCGTGGCACAAAACCTCCAGCAGTCAGAGGAAAGACTCCTCACCCGCATGGTTGACATGTTTCAAGAGATGATGGAGAAGATGCAGCAACGCAATACTCCCCATCCCGTTCCAAATGGGAGGTTTCAGCGTGCGGCTCGTGACAGACGTTCCAGAGAAAAAGCCTGTGGAGTCTGTAATAACTTTGGCAACACCACTCAATCCCACTGCATGTCAGAGAGACTGTTTTTCCTGCTTCAACCCTGGTCACACCAGATTGAATTGCCCTGCCACAAGCCCCTCCCATCCTCAGTCTGAGGGAAACTAGCTGACCTGTATCAAGGGGGAGTCAATACAGATCAAACTACAAACTCCCAAACCGATGACATGTCTGATGCTGAGGAGGTATACACATCTGTGAGAGGTTCTTGTAATAAATCTGAGGTTGTTGTTTATCAAAATATTCACAAAGTTGGCAGCAGTGACAGTCTTTTCTAAACACCCGTAGTGATGGGTGGTACAGTAAAATAGGGTGGAATGTTAGACAGTGGTACAATGGCCTGTTGTATCAGTGAAACGGCTGAGATGAGACTGAAAGAGGCTGGGGTGTTAACGGACCGACTGCTAATGGATGTTAATGTGTCCTTGTTGGATGTGGTGGTCTTCGTGTTAAGCCGAAGTGTGCTTTTGAGGTGGGGATGGAGGTGTATGGCTGTAAGATGTTGGTCCCTACCCTTGTCGTTCCAGGACAGCATGATGAGTTAATACTAGGCACCAATGTTATAAAACACGTCTTACATCAGTCTAAGCTATGTGAGTCCTATTGGAAGGCAGTGTCCGGCCCCTGCCCAACCAGAGACCCAGAAACTGAACATTTCCTGTCTATGCTGTCTGGTCTGATCCCCTAGAAGGGTGAAGATGTTCCTGACATGGTTGGAACAGTCAGGTGTAACTCTGCTACCTACCTTGAGCCTGGATGTGAATACCTTGCCTGGGGAAAACTGCCCAGGAACACTGCTGTTTCCCCAGGTAGCACTATCATGGGAGGACCTACGTCATCCCGCTCAGCTCCCAGGGGTGTTTCGGTTGCAAAGATTGTGACGTCACTGTGGGGTGACAGGTGGGTCCCACTAAAGCTTATCAATGCCACTGATAGGCCTGTGCTGTTGAGGTGCAATGCTAAGCTGGCTGATGTCTACTCCTGTGTGGCGCTTGAGGACATGGAGTGTTCAGAGGTTCTGCTAGTTAGCTGCTCTCAGTCGGTTGTGCCACCTACTGCTCATGGAAATACTGCCGGTGGAAAGCTCGGTTCTGTTGGGCTCAGTAGTGTTGACATTGAGTCATGTGAGGTGTCAGAGGACTGTAAGAGTAGGTTGGCTGACCTTGTTTTGCGGTATGAAGTTGTCTTTTCACATCATCAACTGGACTGTGGGGAGGCGAAGGGCTTTGTTCATCGAATACACCTCTCGGACAGCAGACCATTCAGGCTCCCATACAGAAGAGTACCCCCTGGCCAGTACCAGAAGCTGTGCCAAGTGTTGAGTGATATGGAGGAGAGAGAGATAATCAGGAAATCAACCAGTGAATACGCATCGCCGTTGGTGCTTCTGTGGAAGAAGAACGGGGATCTTCGTATCTGTACGAACTTTCGCTGGTTAAACAAGAGGACCCTGAAGGATGCTCACCCCCTTCCACACCAAGCCGATTGTTTGGCAGCCCTGGGAGGAAACTGCCTCTTTAGCACGATGGATCTGACTTCCGGCTTTTACAACATGCCCCTTCACGAGGATGACAGGAAGTACTCCGCCTTTACCACTCCCATGGGCCTGTATGAATATCATCGTCTGCCACAGGGTCTCTGCAACAGCCCCACGAGCTTCATGCGGATGATGACCAGCATCTTCGGGGACCAAAACTACTTGTCTCTCTTGTGCTACTTGGATGATCTGCTGGTCTTCGCGCCTGATGAAGAGTCTGCCTTGCTACAGCTGAAGATGGTGTTTGACAGGCTGCGTAGCAACAACTTGAAGTTGGCCCCCAAAAAGTGCTTCCTTCTCAGGAGGTCTGTTAAGTTTCTTGGTCCTATCGTCGATGAGACTGGTGTGTTGACAGACCCCAGTAAGGTCGAGAACATCACAAACATGACCAGTGCTGACTTGATGGAGCCTGATGGTGTGACCCCATCCCAGAAGCGGATAAGATCCTTTTTGGGGATGATAAATTACTATCAGCACTTCGTGCCTAAGTTGTCTGCCAAAGCCCAGCCGCTGTATCAACTCTTGACGGGTGGGAGGAGAAGAGGCAGGCAAAATGTACACAAACTGTCCTGCAGGAAGTTGTGTGCGTCTGACTGGGCATTGGAGCAAGAACAGGCTTTTACTAACCTGAAGTCTTCACTGGTTCGCAGTGTTGTTCTGGCTCACCCTGACTCCACCCGTCCCTTCATGCTGTCGACTGATGCATCCCTGGATGGCATAGGTGCTGTTCTGTCCCAAGTGCAAGAAGGTGACGTAGGAGCCAGACCCATTGCTTTCACCAGCAAATCGTTATCTCGGTCTCAGAAGAACTATCCAGCCCACTAGTTGGAGTTCCTGGCATTGAAATGGTCAGTCTGTGACAAGTTCAGTCATTGGCTGAAGGGCCACAAATTCACAGTCTGGACGGATAATAATAAGTTGACTCACATCCTGACAAATCCGAAGCTGGACTGTTGTGAGCAACGCTGGATAGCCAAGTTGGCGAGTTATGACTTTGATATTAAGTATGTCACAGGCCACAGAACGTTGTGGCTGATGCCTTGAGTCGTGTGCCATTTGTCAAGGAGAGTGTTGGCCACAGGTTGCTTGTGGAACCTTATGCTGGCCTCCTTACTGAGGTCAAGAATATGTTGAGTTCCTCTGTTCACATTGCCTTCCGGTCATCCAGTGGTCACAAGGGGTCCTCTCCGGCCGGTGATGATACCCAATCTGCATGCTGCCCACTTTGCATGCATGCTCAGTCTGTTGAGATGGAGGATGTGTCTGCTGTGTTACACTCGTGTGTTGAGTGGGATGCTGGCTCGAGAGCTCGTGCTGTTGAAGCATTGCAGTACTTACCCCAGTTGGTTCCCCCTGGAATGGACGCCTACCCTCCTACACCGAGAAGGAGCTCCGTGATAAGCAGTTGGAGGATGGGTCCCGTGTGCTGTCCTTTGTTGACGTCGAAGGCCTTCCAGGAGAGAAAGATCTAAGGAGTCTGTCTCTGTAATAAGGTACTTGAAGCACTGGGACAGGCTCATCGTGAGCAATGGCGTGCTGTACAAGGTTTCGAGGGACCAGAAGTCCAGGGGTAAACGTTTTCAATATGCTGTTCCCGACTCACTTAAGGTTGAAGTCCTTCAAGGAGTCCATGACATGGCTGGACATGTCAGGACTTCATTCCTGCTGAGGAGCTGGCCCTCAGCAGCTATCAGGGTCACCCCATGATGGAAGGAGTGGAACGGGGCATTTCTTCAGACCCTGGTGGCAGCAGGTTGGAAGCCCGGGCATATGTATGTTTCAAGTAATCTATGTAAAATGTATTACTGTTCTCTGCAGTGACAGGAAATACAGTGGTGTTGCTGCCACCACCCACTGTCGTCCCACTGTGCCATACAGAGATAACAGTGAAACTAATAGTCAAACGCCAGTATGTATGCCATATGTGGTTGCTGAATATTGATCAAATATACCATTTACTTTCTCAAGTGGAGGTCCTAGATGATCAGGAAACTGTGTCTGACTGCTCATTTTGGGGGTACACTTTTGAGTTTTATTTACCACTTGCAACACAGAGGGGAGAGTGTGTGAATGTGTGGCTGTGATTGAAGTGTCTGTAATAACTTACTAATGGCGGTGGTCTCAACATAAGACACAAGTCCTTAAAGTGCTCATTTCAAATATGACTCAATTGATTAAATTGCTATGGTGTTAAACTCAGCAGGAAGAGGAACTTCTTCCTCCCCCTGAGCCTAGGGCCTCCACTTCAAGGCCAAGACAAAGACACAAGGTATAAGCAATGAACCACAGCAGTCAAATGGACACCTTCAACTTTCTCCAAGTGTGCCTTGCAAAGGGACAATGTTCTTCATTTGTTTCAGGTTGGAGCAGACAATGTGAGGGCCTTGTATAAAAGAACCCTGGAGCTTGATTGTAAGAGGCTTTTAATTAAAAAAAACAAGGCTGGAGACAGAAAAACTGGAATATGAGAAGAGATAGTACATGACTGAATGAATGACACTAAACTTTGTTACACTGACATATTGTGTGTTCCTAGGGGAGGGAGAACATGAGGATGTATTTGTTAAACTTTTGTCTACATTTTGATCTCTTTATACCTTTTTGTGGCTTTTTTGTTGTGCCTTTTGAATCTTTTGTGGGGGTTTTCACCACTTCTTTCTTTCAATGTCCTATTTAGTATTTTTGAAAAATGCTATAAAAGTGAATGAAACATCAAAATTCAATGAAAGTAGTGAAATTATCATTTATGTATCACTTGTGAAGAGCTTTGTACAGATACCCATTGTTATTTTTGGTTTGAAAGGTTTTGGTTGAAAGAACCCCCATTTCTGATATGGAAATGATTAGGAAATGGGTCAAAGCAACCAAAGGACAAAAGGGTTAAGGGGAGACACCCCAGTGAATAGGGATAACATATCAACATGAAACCTTCCCAGTTGACTGATAGTAGGTCAATTAATGTTTTTCATTACTAGTTTGTTTTACTATAAAACTACCCATAGCGAAATAACAAAACGATATGCATCCAGTCTGTGGGACTGAGTGCACAGCTTCAATGCGTTGCATTGGCAACATACGACTCAAGAAGCTGGCAATATATGTAATTCCCTCTGCTAAGAATCTATATATTTCAGAAAGATACTCATGAGGGAATGCGAAAGGGTTTTGTCAGTTTCTAAATGTTCTGTCTCTTCTGAGCGCACCTCTGACTGTCCGCGCACCAAGCTCCACAGGATCTTCTATGAACGGTGACGACATAATCGTCAAGAATGAGTTAGTGGGCGGGGTCTTTATACCAGTTGATCTCTGATCTCCAACTTAACCTGCTCCCGATAGGTTAGCCATTCAGCATGTGTTACCATGGCGATCTACCCCGGTAACAAGTGTTCCACTGTCGTAGTACAGAAAACCCTGGGTTGAACCTGAAGTTACCTCGCTAATGCCAAATCTTGATTCATAGTACAGGCCCCTGATGACAGAGTGTCAGTACAGGATGTGACTGTGTGAGCAAGAACAGTCCATCAACAAATGCACGGAGAGGAATATTACGGTTAGGTTGTTGTGCATAAACCCCTTATGGCAAAGATGAATGCACATCCGAGAATTCAGAAGTACAACACTATTGGCGCTGGTGTACAGAGATGTCGGACAAAAGTGTTGATCATCGGAGTCATCCTTGTCCCCTTAGAGAAGAGTCAATGCAAACAAAAGTTGATGCAAATCCAGTATAAAGTTAATCAGAGGGGAGTACCTTTATCCTGTCTTAAAACAGTTCAATCCCGATGGGAGTGGTGACTTCTAGAATGACAGTGCCATAAAAGTTTGAATCACATGCCATGGCATTTGCAGCCAAAAGATCTAAACTCAATTACACACCTATGGGAGATTTTGGACCTACATGTTAGACAGCGCTCTCCACCATCATCAAAACACCAAATGAGGGAATATCTTTTGGATTAATTACATTTCATTCCTTCAGAAGAGTTCCAGAAACCTGTAGAAACTATGCATTGAATCAGTTCTGGCATCTTAAGATGACCTGAATTTGAGCCTTGTATGTTTGTTCTGTATCCTTTTTTATGACAAAATTACTCAGTGGCCAAGCTCGTAACTGTTTCTAAGCTCTCTTCAGTCAGCTCTGAGACTAAAGAACTGATTTAATAAATGGCTATTTGTTTATGACAGGATAATCCAGGGTTAGGGTTAAAACAAATTATAAATTATTTTGTCAATGCCCTATACTGTTTAGTTGCTATGTATGTATGGCAATGTGGATTATACTGTAAGTGTGTGGAGGACTTGGCAAACTGGACGCACAGTATCTCTGTGGAAATGACTGGAATCCTCATGACTGTGCTTATGGCACCACCTAGAGATTAAATTGGAAATGAGATCATCATAAATGTGAATGTGGTTGTGGAGAAAGCTGTCCAATGAGTTGGACCATAATTGCCCACTTGAACATGGTGAAGGACGACCAGTGCTCATGGGGTTTGTACTTTAATAATTACACTGTAACAACAACAAGGAAGGGTAGTTATAAAAATAATGGAGACCATAGAGTTGGGCTATAATTTCTAAAATACACCTTACTTTAGGAAGTTCTGGCTGTCTATTACAGTTTGAAATCACATCTCGTATTACTGGTAAACAACACTACAACAAAATGTAAGCATGCCACTCATTGTGGCTGGTAGATTTTTCTTGCATTTTTACAGCTAAACAAGTACGGTTAAGATCTGAATGTTATGATCATCGTGCTATGTTAAGTTTATAAGTAAGGTTTTACTGGCTGTATGGCTGTCTGATTGTTATCAGATTTAATTATGTCTGTTCTGTTAGTACCAGTTAGTGAAAACAAAGCTGGTTAAGTTGGCAGCCTATATAACTACAGGCCTGTAGTTCTAGCCAGCATTTTGCCAGAAAAAATAAGTCTCAGCCCCATTTGAGGTTGTTAATGGTGCCAGGCAAGGGGAATATTTTCCCCAGTTCTTTGTAATCCATATATACAAAAGGTCTGTCCAAACAATTGAAAGTCTGTAAAACTGGTGCATGATTAGTTGTATTCCTGTGAACCATACTATGTATGCAGATTGATAATCTTGTGGTCTTCAGTCCATGTAATTCTGGTCTCCAACAGCCACTTACTGTATGTTCTTGAGTGGAACATGATATAATATATAATGCCAGTAAGAGAATTATTATGATCTGTAGAACCAAAGAGGACACATGTATAACAAATGTATGACAGAGTTAAAAATGTGGGATAATAAACTTGGTGTCTGTTAGACATTTCATTTTGGCAGATTGTATCTGCCCTGTGGCTACCTCTCCTTAAACTGACATTTATCAACTCTGACCCAAGTTGAACACTGGATTTTGGTGTTTCAACCCCCTTTGACACTTTCCTGTTGTATGGGCCCTATCTTGCACCCAGCGCAATTGACTTTGTACACAGACACATGCATCATTTGTGTTTTGCACCCGACGCACAGCAAACTTTTCCCTCCACAGGCGCACGTCGGTAAATGAGGGAATGAACTTGCGCTCCCGGGGGCGGTTCAGCGAAAAGAGGAGGCGTGTTCCGGCGCAAACGATCCCTGGTTCTATTCTGCAGTTTCAGAAAACAATTCCGCCATAGACCTGGAAAAAAACTTAGTCTAAAGTCAGTGGCGCGTTGTTCAGATGCTATTTTAAGGGCGCATGCTTGGCCATAATGTAGTGCGCACAACGTGCATACATTTTGCTTTTCTCATCTACACAGACGCAGCAGTTCCAATTTTTGCAAACCATACATAATTACAAGGCAAAATATGACATTTAGTCATTTAGCAGACGCTCTTATCCAGAGCGACTTACAGTAAGTACAGGGACAATCCTCCCGAGGCAAGTAGGGTGAAGTGCCTTGCCCAAGGACACAATGTCATTTTGGCACGGCCGGGAATCGATTCCCTAACCGCTCCCTAACCGCTCAGCCATCTGAATTACCACATGAGGGAAATCATTGTGGTGTCCATGAAGATGTGAAAAAAGGCATAAATCTAGCGTGGAGGCCTCCACATTTACCCAAATTATTCAGGTTAATTGCAGTTATGACGGATCAAACCTGTTTGACCAGTCAGAATCTGAATTTGGTTTTATTTGCCATGTAGGTTTACACAAAAATTGAATTTACTGTGGCTGGAAGGTGCAAACAATAAACATATACGGATCTTCAATCAAAGTCTAAAAGTAAAAGTAGTCTAACTAATCCTAGGAACTTACAATCTAAAAAATAAAACAATTTAAAATGTAAAAAAATATATAGCTACAAGCAGCAATGAGGTTGCCAAGCCGGTAAAGCAGGTAAAATGAACGAAAAACATTTCAGACATCCTTACAACAGGGTTCCGAGTAAATGCAGCTTTGAATCCATCAAAGATTTGCTAAGATACAACCCAACCTCCTGTTTGCCGGCTTTGCCGTAGATTTTGATTGGCAGTACCGTTTCAAAAATCGAAAATAATTTGTGTTAGTTTGTGTGAGGATTACCATGAGTATATACAGCTAGACTACAGGTAGCTAGCGACTGCGTGTACCTGGCTTCCTTTGCAGTGGCTTACAGTCTCGCTAAACAGAACCAGTGACATGGCAAGCTCATTGGCTTTGAATCTCTTACGTTGCCCTTGCGAGGACACCAATTTATCCTAGTGAGCTATTCTCAGTGCTGGAAATTACTGTGTTCAATTACTATGTAAAAATATAAGCAGTTTTTCAACTGGCAAGCTGTTATCAGATTGGGCCCAAGTTTAAACAGCTGTAATTCAGTCCTATTTTGATATGTCAAGGTGATTGTGGTCTGCAGAGAATATGTGCCAAATTTGGTGAATATTGGATACATTTTGTTGGAGGAATAGGGAAAAAAACTTTATAAAACGTAAAATGGCGGCCAAATCAATTCATCTGGTATCACAATTTAACGTGTCAGACACGGGATCGCCCTCTAGCGGTTAGATGACACAACCTTTTGTGGACCTCTTTGGAACAGGGTCCCGAGCACCTGTACAACGTTTGATATCAATTCAACAAATATTTCCTTAGATATGATCTCACTTCCTGTTTTGGCGGCTTCATCTCCGACTTTAATCAGCTTTACCGGGAAAAGTTTTGAAAATCACAAACCATGTGAAAACATTTGTGAGGCTTGATCTGAAAATAGTTGGTGCCAAATGTGTGCTTATTGCAGCGCCACCTAGAGTTGAAATGGCATTACCTATTTTGGACCTCTTTAGAACAGGGTCCCTAGTCCCTATGCCACATTTGGTGTCAATGCAGTAAAGAGGTGCTGAGATATGACCTCACTTCTTTTATGGTGGCTTGGTTGACGACTTTGATTGGCTGTTCCAATCAAAAGGTCTAGAAAATCAAAATAACATGTGATGTCTTTTGTGAGGCTTGGTCTGAAGATGATCTGTGCCAAATTTGGTGAAGATTGGACAAACTTTATAGGAGAGTTAGAGAAAAAACGTTATTCAATCAAAATGGCGGCGACATCAATTCGGCCACATCAATTTGATTGGCTGTAACTAACAAACGACACTCACTCAAACACTCAAAAATCCATATGATAACTTTTCTGAGGGTTTGTCCAAAGATCATCTGTGGCAATTTAAAGAAAATTCGACAGAAATTGTAGGAGGAGTTGCGAAACATTTCCTTAACATTCAAAATGGCAGAGAATCTATATAACTGGGTATGACGTCATAGAGTGCGTCTAAAATGAGGTATGTGGTTCAAAAGTAAACACATCTTCAAATTTGACCTATTGGTTGGGCTAGAGGGTTTGAAATGGAGACATGAAACTTGGTGAAATTGATGAGGGGACTGGCCCAAAGAGTGTGCCAAATCTCACAACTTCTGACAATATGGTTTTAGGGGCTGCCATAGATTCCCATGGCAGAAGAAGTTTTATAATAAATATAGCTGCGAGCAGCAATGAGGTGGCCCAGCAGTCCAATGACCCAGAAAACATTTTAGATGTCCTCAGAAGAGGGTAATGAGTACACGCTGCAAGTTTGGTGTGAATCCATCAAAGATTTGCTGAGATACGACCCAACTTCCTGTTTTCTGGCTAAATGGCACATATTGATTGCCTGTACCGGCAAACGGTTTTGAAAATCAATAAACCATGTGATAGCTTTTGTGAGACTTGGTCTGAAGATAATATCTGCTGATAATATCTGTTTTTCAATTAATTCAAAATGGCGGCCGCACCAATTTGGCTATTACCACAAATTATTATGAGTCACACACGGAAAGTCCCAAGATATTATGAGACAAAGGAATTGCTTAATTAAGGCAAACAAATCAATAGTTATTGTCCAAAACACATTTTTGCTTCATTTTTTTCTTTGGGGGAAGATTGGAAAATAATTGTAGGAGGAGTGGGCTTTCAAAGGTTTGATAACACCGGAAATAGCGGAAAATCGATATAACCGGAAATTGACGTCATAGGGTGTGTTGAACTCGTCTTGATCCAGGGAATCCAATGGTACTTCATTTTTTTAAATCAGTCATATGGTTCAAAAGTTGCGTGTGTAAACTTTGACCCGTTGGTGGCGCTAGAGTGGTCTAATGGGAGACATAAAACTTATCGCATTGTTCTTGGGGCTGCCATTGACTCCCATGGAACTGAGCATAAGGTTACAAGACAGTCTCTTTACCCTCTCTGCTACATACCAACTGTTGAGATTTCATCAATAGCTTCCATCAGCTTTGGGGAAAAAGAAAGAAACGGTTGACATTTCAAGGTAAAATTTAATGAAATTGCACATGGTACATAAGGGCCGGATTTCCCAGATTCGTTAAGAAGCTCTTAACGCTAAGCGCTTCTTAATTGCGTTCTAAGAGCGTTCTAGAGTGTTCTAAGAACGTTCCTAAGAAGCTCTTAGCGTTAAGAGCTCTTAGCGTTAAGAGCTTCTTAACGAATCTGGGAAACCCGGCCAAGAAAAAATGTCACCTTGAAGCCAAGAAGGTTTGATATTGATACTGTCAAAATTATATTTGATTTATTGACACAAAGGCAACGTGTACATTCACGCCGTTTCCCTAATTACTGCAGCAGCTGCTTGAGGTTTAGATTTAGTCCAAAAATTGCCTTCCACAATCAACATTAACCACAACACTGTTCACAAACTTTCTCAAAGATGGCTTGAAAACTGCAGGTAGACCCTTTTTGAGTAGATCTCAGTCAAGCCACAATAGCCTCGTAGATCACTGCTAGGACACAGCCAATGATCAGCTCCTATCAAGTGTTGCCTTTAAAGGGATGATTAACTGTTTTTTTGGGGGGGTATTTCACACTGTTCCTTAAGGTCTCTGAATAGGGTATGTAACATTGGTTGGGTTGAAAATGGCCCGGGTACGGTTCTACGCCCCCTGATAGATCCTCTGAAATGTTCCCGGGAAAAAACACTAGCTTTTCTCCTTTTATGGTATGCTCATTAATATTTAGATGAGCGGCGCGCTGATTGGTTGGTTTTCAACGAGTGAAGCTGGGGAGCAAAAACGCAACACGGCCAATAGCATAGACATAATAAAGAGTAGACGCCGCATTGGTTGCTGAGCGCGAGAAATGCAGCCGCCATCTTGGAAAGGTCAAATTCCCAGTTGCGTAACAGCAGAATAGACAAGATGCCGTAACACTGTGCAGCATATTCATGTTTTAATCAGCGAACCATCTTAAATAGGGCTCAGGGGACTACTTTTCACAAGTGATATTTACCATTACAGTACTATTTGTTGCATTTTGTGAATAGAATCTTACCAACATTGAGAAATTTTTAGCAAGAATCTTTGATATTACTGTACTGAAATTGTAGCTAGCAAGCTAGCCAAGCCCTTTGTTTACTGCACTGGCCGGTGTATACCCGGCTATGAACTGAGACTTGATATGTGATATTCCATAACACTGACTTAGATGACACAACTGACACAAGAATGCTATTGTAGAAATAAAACAGATATTACAGGTATAACATTGGCCAGCGAATTTTACACAAGTGGCACCGACTGTACGACAGTCGCTATAGTACTTGTACTTCTTCCACAATCGACCGAATTGGCCAAACAAGGCACGTACATTTAGCTTATAGTTTATATAATCTAGCTAGTTCATGTTGTATTTCCAAATTTCAAAGAAAGCTGCTAATTTCGAGGCTAAACCGTGCTACTGCTGTCATCGCTGCCTATCAAAAACGGCCAAGCCGGACACATAATTCTTTGCTCAAATAACTCACGTCACTCCCACAAACAAATTCTTTGTAAGTAAAAAGTTAAGACTTTTAATCGACAATATTGACAACACATATTAAGAAACTTGTCTTTACTCAATTGCTTTCAGCACGCAGAGCTGTTGGAGTAGTATAAATTCAACCAATCCGTCCGACTCCGTGCGTGCGTCTGTCCATTTACGGAGACGCAGAAGTATAAAGGCCGATTTATACTTCTGCGTCTCCGTTAACGGACAGACGCACGCACGGAGTCGGACGGACTGGTTGAATTTATACTACTCCGACAGCTCTGCGTGCTGAAAGCAATTCACAGCCAGAACAGTAGATGACGCTGCACTGCGATGCTAGCTAGGTTATCGAAAAGTCGGAGCAAATTTACAAATGAACCATTTCATCAATAAAATAAGCACTTTTTCAGCAACTACACTGTCCATTTCTCATCACATTTTAACTGTTTAGCTAAAAAAAGAGTTGTAAAAGCGTACAACAATGGCGGTCAAAGGATTCTGTTCTCTTGTTGGTCACGGCAACCCCGCCCCCCACCCCTGACGCAATACGGACCAATCATAGCCAAGGGGTATCCGTAAAAAGACGCACGGACAGACGGAAAATCAGGAAAATCAGGAGGCGCACGCAGAGCTCTGCGAGGGCTCTGCGAAGACACGCAGAGGGCGTTTCTTGAAGGAGAGGGCGTTCCCCGTGTGCGTAAAAACGCAGAAGTATAAATCGGCCTTAACACGCTTCTGGTCTGATCTTCAGCTTTAACACTTCGATCCCGCCAGTCCAGTATTTGGTAATTTAAATCGGTAATTATTTCCGGTAAAGCTACATCTTTCCTCTTGAGGTTTTTGCTTTCATCTTTTACCCTAAGACCTTGCATTTGGAATTGCAAGTTGATAATGTTCTGCTTTAGTCTCTCTCTCTGTTTTGAGCTCTGCATTTACCTGCTCAAACTCATGTGCTACTTGCAAATTCCCTTTACATTGAGCTTTAAGGTGATCTACTTGAAGGTCTTTCCTCTTAATTTTTCAATTTATGTTACGTACGTTGACCGAACTTTGACCGAACTTTGTCTTTCCGTAGATTTGATTAATTCAGCTCGAAGCGATTTTATTTATTTCTCAGCCTGGTATATTTTAAGCCCCATATCTTTACGTTCCTTAGTTAATTTATCTATATCTACTTCTAGGCCTATTCTATTTTAGTGTTGTTAACTATGCTAAGTTGTTCATGTAAACCAATCACTAAATCACTCGCTTCTCTAACATCAAAAATGTCATTTTGACTTGTCTCACAGGCATCATGAGACGCGCAGGGCGGAGTTTCTGCAACTTCCACCCATTGAGGCGGTAGCTGAAACACCTCACCTAGACATGAGTCTTTATCACTAACTCTGACTAAATTATTGAATCGTTTTATAAGCTTACTTACCTATTCTCTTTCATATGTTATCATCAAAGTTACATTCGTGGAGTTTAAAGTAATTTTTTACTATATTAAACGTTACAAGGTGTGCAGGCATTTTAAATGCTAATTGTGACTATGCGTAATAATCTCGATCATTATCCCATTTGTTAATGTTTCTAATGGTAATTTGCCACAAACCCTAAGACTATTTGGATCTAAAATGATACCTAAACTTTTGCAAGTGTGTTGCTCCCGTAGCCTGGCTGTCAGCCCAACTTCTCCCCGCCCACAAAAAAATTTGGTCGGGAAGTTGGGTCTGGAGGGTCTCGTATTGGGAAACAACTACAGAAAAACAGAATCTGGGCGTACCAATGAAATTGCCAGGGCGGGCTTTATACGATGATGGACAGATGATCAACAGTAACGTAATCACCCACGTCAAAAAAGAGCCCTTAACTTGAATTCGTTTTGAACAAACAACATATTACGTTGCTCTGATTGGTTGTAGGTCTATCCAATTGAGCGAAGAGGCTCACACGCCCCGTAGTCAAAGCCCAACGGAGAGTTCTCAAACTCATATTCTGACTAGAATTATGAGTATGACAACGTCAGGCTATTGCTCCCCCTCACCTGCGAATGCAATTTCAGTGGGCCTAGTTCTTGTCTTTTCATCTGCCATAGAATTTATTTTCTTGCTAAATTGATTGCTGGAAAGAAAGAAAGAATATTTGCGCTTAAAAAAAATATAGATTAGCATTTCCTGACAGACAAAAAAGGTAATGATTGGTTCCGATTGGTGCTACGTGACAATAACATTTGCATATCAGTTCCATGAATCATTTAGGTAGAAAAATGTATGTAAAACCTCACCAAGGGTTTTGTATTACCAATGTTTGTTTTTTGTTCTGCATACTGAAAAGATACATGTAAAGTCTAAAATATATATTTTTACACCAGTAACCATGATTGATACTTGCATCCACATACGGGTTTATATATAAGGGCTAGCAACTCATTACTTTATGTACATCAATCTGTGTGAGCATTTGAAGTAGCCTAGGCTGAATTCAGCGCGGGAGTTTCTGAGGCACACAGGGTCTGACATCATAGGTTGCACAAAGACTCATTCGGTGAACCAAAACACAAAATGTATGTCTTTCGATGTCCTTTAAAATTTGACTGATGACGTCTATATACGTAACCTTGCTTTTCAGGAAGTGTCAGGGTGGTGCCGACATGCGGGAACAAATTACAAGGGAAAAAACAACCTTTTTCTCAATAGAACGTTCAGATTTCAATGCATTCCTATGGGATTTTCATCAACATGTCTTCAACTCGATTTTTCTCAAAATGTGTATGTTTTAAAATTGACTAAATATACCTTATTTTGAAGAAAACAACGTACTCTTTCATTTAATATATGTCTCCCTGTGGTGCCGACCTTCTATGAAAGGTAGCCAAAGCAGCAAAAACTATAAACATAATTTTCATACACTTTCTCAATATGTATTGCAACCAACATTTGATAGTATTAAGGGGTGTCAACATACAAGTGTCTACATGTTAACTGGCCTGTTTGTTTTTAATATCTCGATAGTAGTCGCTAGTTATAGAGCTAAGAAAAGGACGTTGAAAAGTAGGCTATACTATAGAGGATTTTCACCAAGGTCACGTTCTGGGCAGTAACCCGGATGCGCGGCCATTGTGGAGGCACTCGGTGTAAAAAACTGAAAGGAGTACAATAGAGTATTATGCGCTTTGGATACTTTAAGTGAATGTAGCCATGTCCAAACAACCAAAAAGCTCATCAAAACGCGTCCAAGATGCAAAACCACAGAGAAGGACTTGGACCACAAGAAAATGTGCGATATTTAGAGAAATTACAATTTATTGGCAGTGCAGAACCCTACGAGTTAGCGTTAGCTCCCTCTTGGATCCGTGACGACCCGGTGATTCTTCTTTCAGTTGCATATCCCGATATAGTGAACTACCTGGTTTTCTCGCCGAGCCCATACACAGCGGAAGACCTTAAATCCTCCAAAGGTTTGGAGGCCTGTAACCAGATGGTGTGTGGATGGGTTAGGGAGACGCAGTACCACGTTATCAAAGACCGTTGTGTTGTGAAGGCCAAGTAAGTAATGCAATAACGTCTTTAACCAACCTAACTTTAATTGTATGATATCATTGCGATACTCAAGGTGTAGCCAAGTGACTCTCAATCGTGTTTTTTCCCTGGTAGATCTTGGTTGAGCATTGCCAACCACAAGCGCCTCCTTTACTTTGATAATCTCTGACATTCCTCTCCCTGGTTTTTAATAACTTTTGGAAGTCGATAATATTGCAAATGTTTTTCTCGATCTGTCCTATTGGTACAACTTGAAACAAGGCAATAATTAACCATTTTCCTTGACGACATTCGGTGTATATTTCAGTGCCTGTGCTTTGTTGTGATGCGGAGTGTCTCCAATATGGCAACTTCCAGTCTGATGACGCGCCATGAAAACCCTCTATTATCATGTTACTTAAAGTATACTAGCAGTGTACTTATTTATATACTTTTTTTGTACTAAGTAAACTGAATTGGCCCAATTTTTTGGTCATTTAGTACACTTTAAAGTACACTTATAGTGTATTTCAAGGTTTACTTTTGAATACTGCAAAGTAGCCTGTGTAGTGCACTTTCAGTTCATCAAGTATACTTCCTAAAGAACCTCAAAGTATACTTTGCAATACTTTCAAGTGCACTTTCATTTAATGTAAGTACGTCAAGAAGTAAACTTATAAATGTAATTTTACTATTATACACTAATGTATTAAAATTAGTGCTGTCAAACGATTAAAATATTTAATCGCGATTAATCGCATTAATGTCATAGTTAACATGCGATTAATCACGATTAAACGCACATTTTTATCTATTCTAAATGTCCCTTGATTTCTTTTGGTCCCATTCTTTTTTTAAATGCTCTTTAATGCTCTTATCAACATAGAAAAGTGGTTCAGATTGCTTGGTGCAAATATTTATTTTATTGAAAACAACATTGCAATCGCCTGGCTTTGACGAGGGGGCGGAGAATTTGCATCTGTGCTTGGCCATCAAGTTGTATTTCAGACTGGACGTGCTGCGATGATAGCTCAGTTTACAACGACAAACACACAGATCACTTTGGTCTTGTCAATGGAACCATTTGACAACTTTTTAAAAGTAAACCATTCAGAATCTTATTTGCATCTATTTCGGTGTCTCGTGCTCGCCATCCACTCAAAACGTAACGTTAACCTACTACCAGAGAATGTCTAATATCTGTAAACGGGCTCTGCTACTACTCTTTAGCCGGCTTGCAAGCCAAACAAGTGTGTGTGGCGTGCCTGTTGTTTTGCTTCCGGTCTAGCTAGATCCGGTGTGGTGTTGTAGTTTTTCTACCGTCGGTAGTTGTTGCAACAGCATGTGAAAAAAACTAATAATTTTGCTTGGCCAAAATGAGCGTTAATCGCGCGATAAAAAAATTGACGCCGTTCATTTGGGTTTGCGTTAACGCCGTTAATAACGCGTTAAACTGACAGCACTAATTAAAATGTTTAGGGGCTCCTCAAATGCCTCAGATCTGAAGTCACTTGGCAGAACGGGGGCCTTGCAATATTTCACTGCAAATCCTTAGCTGAAAGAAGCTATTTACTGCGTAAGCATTGACGGTTCAAGAATCCAGCTGTTCTTATGAAATGTAACAGTCATGTAACTCATGGTTACAATGGTAAACCAACACAACAATGACAATTACCACGCAACAAAACACTACATTCTAAGCAGACACATTTAAAAAACAAAATTCATGAAGTTTCATTTGTATTTCGAATAAACTGTAAACTTGTCAGCAAATTTTAACACTATTTACCGCCTTTCATCATGGGAAATGACTAGCCAATGAGCCACACTATCTTCATTATTTCACGGCGTTTTTTCTTTCTTCAGTCAGTTTGACAGTATAACTTTCAAATGCATAATGCAACCCTTCTGTCTGCTTCTTTATCAAGTAGCTTTTTCATTTTTTTCCATTAATACTCCAATTAATAATTATTAGTATAAGATCATAGGGCTTCAGAATGTTTTGGCAGTAATTAATACCAAAAGATTCAATGTGCAATGCATAATAGATTTTCATAGACATTAATAATTAGAATGAGATGGGTCCTAAACACGTTACCTGTAATGTACTTAAATTATTTGGACTGTTTTTGTATACTGTATACTAATAGAAAACATACATCGTACTCCAGAAGAAATGTATACAAGTTTTTAAGCATACTTCTTAAAAGTATATCAAAAGTGAGCTATTTTCAAGCATACTTAAAAGTCCATCAAAAGTGAACTATTTTCTAAGTATACTTCTTACAAAAGTGAACTATTTTCAAAGCATACTTAAAAGTACATCAAAAGTGAACCATTTTCTAAGTATACTTCTTACAAAAGTGAACTATTTTCAAAGCATACTTAAGCATATCAAAAGTGAACTATTTTCTAAGCATACTTCTTAAAAGTATATCAAAAGTGGACTAAAAGTGTACTATCCATATTTTAGTATACGTATAGTGTACTTTACACTCACAGAAATGAATCATGGCATATTTTATAATTAAGTATTTATATCTATTTGATTTTATTTAAATAGTCATTGTCTCAAAATGTATTCATTAGAATTCTTCTAATGAAGAAAAGTCTCGTGACTTTTGCTCTGTAACGGTAAGATATCTGCTTGTAATCCATGTACTTACTTATGTTTTACTTGTGCAGTTAATAGTGTACCTCATATTTGAACAATGAAATCCAGTAAATCCGTCATGATACCAAACATTTTCGTCTAGTTTGATAGCTAGCTCTAAGTCTCACATGGTCGATGCTAGAACCTTCAGATAGGGTGGCTAATTTGTGGCTGGCGTCAGTAAAATAGGAACATAGAGTACAGTATGTTGCCTGAGCTAGAGACTCGTAGCAAGTACTGTTCAAATTATATAAACATATGTGTAGGTTTTCCCGGCTCCAAATTTAGGATTAGCTATTAGCTAACTCAGCTGTTGGTCAGGCGAATGCAAATGCTATTTTTATAGCTAAGCATTAACATGGGAGTGAACTAGTGTTGCACAGTAAACCTGTACTAAAAAGACACTTGTATAGCTTCAGTGTTCTTGTGCATACATAGGAGATAATCACTGCAAAACAGCTGCAGTTCCTGTGCAGACAGGAGAACCTAGCAGAACACCATCTCTGTAACACTCCATCCAGTCCAGAACCCGGGGTCCTGAAGTCTCGACTTTTACGATACTCAAACGATGCGATGTTAATATACCTCTCTGATCTAACGAGTCTGGCTAGCTGTCGTGACCTCTCAGGTGGGCTTTGGCTACGATGGAGAGCTGGAGAGATGGTTGTTCTGCTCGGTTCTCCTGTCTGCATAGGAACTGCATCTCTTTTGCAGTGATTGTTAAGGAGCCTAATGAAGAATCATGGTCAAAATTATGTTGGCCCATGCTACACCCCTTCACCAATTTTCATACAAATCGGTCTGGGAGTTTTTTTTTTTTATGTGTTCATACACATACAGACCAACATTCAAACACACACAGGAGAGAAAACACCTTCCAACCTGCAGTGGTTTTGCCTGGGTAGGACCTCAAACAGTGGATTTATTTATGTTTTTTTGTCTTATTTTCAGATAAGATAAAGTTTATCCTTGCTAAAGGTAGAAATGATTACCCTGTTGGATTGTTTACAAGCCAAGTGACAAAATGCTGAACCTATCATTAAAGAATTGCATTGTATTTAATTTTCACCAGGAAATGGCTGAGACGATTTCCTCTGTGCCATAGATGGAACGTCAGTGGGGATCTATGTCGTGAAAGACACTGCCAGCAGTACATCAGAACCCTCTGATGTCAGGATAGTCTTCGACGGTGTGATGGTGCTTCAAGATCTTGAGAGTGCATTGCTTCTGCAATGTTGTTTGGGCTGTTTTATGCCTTGAACATAGCCTGGATGCCAGCCGAACTTAGCCCCGCCCACATAAAAATTTGGTCGGGAAGTTGGATCTGGGGTCACTTGGTTGGGGAAAAACTATGTCCGAACAAGAGCTGTTCGGACCAATCAATTGTCGGGGTGGGTTTCATACGATGATGGACAGATGATCAACAGAAACGAATTCAACCACACGCCACCAAAGAGCGCTTGGGTTGAATTTGTTTTCAACAAACAACATACTACGTTGCTCTGATTGGTTGTAGATCTATCCAATTGAGTGGAGAGGCAATTTTTTCAGAGTTCGGTTGAAACACGCCCCATACTCACAGCCCAATGGAGCAGTATCAGACTCATTATCTGACTAGAATTATGAGTTTGACAATGTCAGGCTACCTTGAACATGCACTACCCTACAAAGCTCCGCTACACGTTAAAGACATTTCAAAAATAATCATGGAGCTGGATGCGAGTGAACTGTCAAGAAAGTCTCATAGCTGGAAAACAAAGCTATGCCAGTAAAGAGACATTATCGTTCTCCCCCTCACCCCCTCTCTCCCTTGTGTTCCAGTATGAGTAGAGAACATGGCACATTGTAGACTCTACATTCAAGGACAGAGTGGTGTTGCAGCCTGGTTTTGTTACAACCAATACAGTTTTTTTGAGTTGTAATCACAGTACAGCTATAGACAATTAGAATTGTACTATTCCATGTGTGTATGTATGGAGTGAACTAGTGTTGCACAGTAAACCTGTACTAAAAAGAGACACTCCTACATAGTTTCAGTGTTCCTGTGCAGACAGGAGAACCTAGCAGAACACCATCTCTGTAGCACTCCATCCAGTCCAGAACCCGGGGCCCTGAAGTCTCGACTTTTATGATACTCAAACGATGCAATGTTAATATACCTCTCTGATCTGACGAGTCTGACTAGCTGTCGTGACCTCTCAGGTGGGCTTTGGCTACGATGGAGAGATGGTTGTTCTGCTAGGTTCCCCTGTCTGCACAGGAACTGCAGCTCTTTTGCAGTGATTTTAAGGAGCCTAATGACGAATCATGGTCATAATTATGTTGGCCCATGCTACAGCCCTTCACCATATATATATATATATGTAGACACATTGTTAAAAAATCTTGACACATTGTTTTTTTATGTATTTATGATTTTTTTTAATTGACTTTCTTATGTCTTTAGCAACAGGTCTCATTAGATTTTAATTTCTTCATCAAAAAATGACTTGAGTAGTGCAATACATTTACATTTAGCAGACACTTTTCTCCAGAGTGATTTACAGAAAGTACAGGGACATTCCCCCGAGGCAAGTGGGGTGAAGTGCCTTGCCCAAGTACACAGTCATTTTCCACAGCCGGGAATCAAACCGGCAACCTTCTGATTAATAGTCCGCTTCCCTAACCGCTTAGCCATCTGACCCCCCAATACTCAACTCTCTCTTTCTATTGGCTTCAGATTCCCACAGTGAAGACATGTTTTTATGTATTTTATGGTTTTCTTCCTTCTTTATAGTACCATACCATTAGTAGAATAGAATATCTTTATAGTCATTGTACAAAAATTTTTACTTTGAAAAGATATTCTATTCTATAGTACTATTGGTATTTGAGCAGCCAACAGTTATGTAGCGTACTAGGGAGAGTGCGTCAGATGTTATCTCTGGCCTTGACCACACGCCAAACAACCATCAATGCCCAGAACATCAGTTGGGGTAAAGATGCATACAAATATACAAATATGTTAAGCCTGAGAATATATATCACTGTTATAAGTTATAGCATTTTGTGTGTCCTAAATGCTTTTACAGCAGGCTGTATATCGTAAGCCTGTAAACTCAATAGGTTGGAATGGACCTGGGTTTTCCTTTATATTGTAGTGTTTGGTTTAGAAAAGGATAGCTCTAGCAATAGTTATGTTTATATGTGTACTTGTGCAGTGTTTCCTCCCTTTTTTTTAGCAGTTGGGGCAGGTCTGTCCGAACCCCCCGCCCAAAACAAAGTTCTAACCCAAGAATTTGGTTCATTAATCCATTCTGTAGAATGCGTTGTCTTAAGGTTATTGAATATGTGACTTTCTGGTAAAGATTGCAATTATTCAAAATGTTTGTTCTGCAAGCTGAAGCAAACGTCCAAAGTATGTATTGACTTTGTGCTGTTTAAATAATGAATAAATGTAAATAAAAAAGTATTTGCTTTTCATACCAATTTTGAATGTTTTTTGTAGCAACCAAAACTGCAAGTTTTTACTGTAAATGTCACAGTTCACTTCTAATTATACTGTTAACAGAAGAACATTTCCACCATATTTTTTACAGTAGATTTCAGGCAACCACAGCTGCCAGTTTTTTACCTACATTTTATGGGATTTAACATCCTTAGGGTATTTATAAAAAGTACATGCATTTTATCAATTTTGAATAAATAGGGTTTATCCTGTAAACCTGCCTATAATGCATTTCAAACAAATAGTCTTATGAACATAAACTTGCTTTTATGCATTTCAAACTAATACGTTTTATTACATTGACCAATACAAATCATTAAGTTTATTAGTTTGTTTAAATTCAAACTTATGTAATGTAAATGAATGGAAATTCTATATGCTATTCAATTACATAAATCTAAAAGATTAGGCTTAAATATTTCTGTGAGTGTATACTTCTTTTTTGTAATGGCGAGCTCTGCAAAAACCTAGATTTTTGTTTGTCATGTTAGCGTTCGTTACTTGTTTTGTCAATCTTATATTGTCGTTTATTCAGTACGACCGGCAGACACTTCTGGACAGTAAATTGTAATTTGCCAAGGATTATTTTACGAACTTTAATTCCACTTTTTGGAGTGCGAGCTCGGACTGCAGCTGGCCCTTTGTAGTTCCGCCGCTCTGTTTACCTGTGAGACGGAGGAAAAAGAAACGAGGCCAGCGTGCTGGAGTTCTTGTTCGAATTTGGAAACGGGGCTTCAAACCTGCTTTTCCAACCATCTTACTTGCTAACGTTCAGGCCTATGGAGGACTAAATGTGCCAAAATTAAATACATAAATAAATAAATACATAAATAAATAAATACTTAAATAAATAAATACTTAAATAAATAAATACTTAAATAAATAAATAGAAATCTCTTAAGTGATGTTATTGTTAACATGTGGCCTGTTCACAGTCACGTTTATTGAAGCAAGCGCATGATCAGGTAGAGGGTCAGAGAAGTGTGTGCGTTTTGGTTGTGCCAGGCTGCCAGCACCGTTCTACAGCTCCACACCAGGCATAAACCATTACAGGTTACGTTTTAGGGCCATTTAAACATTTTCAGGAAAAAACATGAGGACAGTTCTATCAAATGGCTTATGTCCCGCCTCTTTTCATTTAAAATGAAATAAGCATTTCTTTTCCTTTGAAAAGAGGCGGGACATAAGCAGTTTTATCAAAGTCCCGCCTCTTTACATTTAAAATGAAATGTGCATTTCACACAAGCCATTTGATAGAACTGTCCTCAAGGAACTGCAGTGTTTTAGGCTTTATAAAACATGCTATATATATATGCTCTCTATAGTGCATCTGTAAAAGTTAATGAGGATGACTGAGTCCATACCAAACTTCTTCCACTTGCAGAGGGAGGTGCTTAGTCTCAGGTCCACAAGCTTGGAGACAAGTCTGGAGGGGATGATGGTGTTGAATGCTGAGCTGTAGTCAATGAACAGCATCCTCACATACGTATTCCCTTTGTCCAGGTGGGAGAGAGCGGTGTGTATAGTCAGAGCGATGGCATTGTGTGTGGACCTGTTGGACCGGTATGCAAACTGCATAGGGTCCAGGTTGGGGGGCAGCGAGGAGCAGATGAATGATTTGACTAGCCGCTCGAAGCACTTCATGATGACAGAGGTCAGTGCTATCGGGCAATAGTCATTCAAACATGTGACCTTGGTGTTCTTGGGCACAGGGATAATGGTAGTCCTCTTGAAGCAGGTGGAGAGTACAGACAGGTTAAGGGAGAGGTTGAAGATGTCACTGAAGACCCCTGCCAGCTGGTCAGCGCAGCCCCTGAGGGCCCTACCTGATATGCCGTCTGGGCCAGGTGCCTTGCGTTGCGAGGGTTGATCTTCTTAATGCACAGCCTCACCTCAGCTACAGTTAGCGTAGGCACACCACTGGCTTGGCCTTCAGGTAACTCCACTGCAGGGGGGTCACTGTCCCTCTCAAAGCGAGCGTAGAAGGAATTTAGCTTGTCTGGCAGTAGGACAGAGGACTGGGTCTCACTGTAGCCTCTCCCTTTGTAGTCAGTAATGGCTTTAAGTCCACTCCACATGCGCCTGGGGACAGAGCCATGGTAGCTGGACTCCACCTTGGTCCTGTAAGCCCTTTTCACTGCTTTGATGGCCTTCAGAAGGTTGTATCTGGCCTTCCTGTACTCATCAGGGTCCCCAGAGTTAAAGGCTCTCAACTTGGCCCGGACCGCGGCATCAACCCAGGGCTTCTGATTCGGGAAAGACCGGACAACCTTCTTGGGGACAACGTCATCAATGCAGTGTTGGATGTAGCTGGAAACAGTGTCCGTGTATTCATTAATGTCCCCATCTGCTGCCTCCTTGAACATCAGCCAGTCAGTTGTGTCAAAGCAGTCCTGGAGAGTCGCCACACTCTCGTCACTCTATAGGTGAACTGACCTCTCAACCAGCAGTCTGACCTGTTTAAGCTTTTGTTCATATGTGGGGAGCAGAAGAATGGAGGTGTGATCAGCCTTCCCAAAAGCAGGGCGGGGGAGGGGTTTGTAACTGCCCTTGAATGCTGTATAACAAAGGTCTCATTTATAAAGCTTGTGTACGCACAAAACGGTCTGAAAATGTGCGTACGCCACTTTCCACGCAAAGGTTGTGATTTATAAAAAACAAACTTGACGGGAGAATGTGCGGTCCTCCACGCAAACTCTGACCCTCCCGTAGGCCTACGCACATTTTGAAAACAGTTGGAATTGGCGACGCAGATGACCGTACTGTAGTCAGACTGCAGAAATTGAATGTGGGAAGAACATTACTCGTAATATTTATATTTATATATATTTTGTTTTCCTCACACACGTTTTTTTCATTCAATTTCATGATTATCATGAAGATTACATCCAGCAGTGTTATTTGCGCTTGTACTGAGTGATTCTTGTTCCATAAACACCTTGTACAATCCAACTAAATTTTTTAATAAAAATTCAGCGCTTCCTCACCATCAGATTGTCCACTACGGAAGTTCAGGAGGGGGACAAAGTGTCCCACACTTTGTCCTTATGTGACTGCACCTATACTTAAGCAATTAGGACACAAACTGTCTCACTATTTAACAAACCATTTACATGTTTTTTTCTTTTCTGTATGCTTCTCTGTCATTCCAAAAAAACTATCAATTTAGCTAACCTGCAAGACTAGGCAGCCACCCCATCAAACACCCGTGAGTATTTACTTAAACTTCCTATTCTGAGCATGGTAATACCAGAGTGGCAAGCATTACTGTGTAATTAAACGTTTTTTGTAGTTGTCATGCCACTGTAGCTATCCATTTTCCAAACTAAAAATAATCATTCAATTATTCACTTTCTGTTCAACAGCACTAAATGCAAGGCCAGGCCGACCTAACTGGCCATTTCCCAACCCAAGCACAAGTAAGTCGTAAGAGAAATAAGTGATATATGAATTGCGTTAACACCCTGTGCAACACCCTGCAGGGATGGCGGCGTTATCCCACCACACAGTGCACACGTAAGTGTAACACACTGAACATGTGGGGTCCCATGTTTGTTGTCATTATTGGGAATCTATGTAAATATATATTAAAGTGTTATCAAATTGTGATATATTTAATCCCTTCTTCCTGAACCTAAAATATTATAGTTATAAATAATTGAATTGGCCTATGAGCCAAAATATAAACCAAAAGAAAAAGTAATTTAATATTCACATCTTGTTTATGCAGCCTTCGAAAGAGTCCTACTAGAGGCTATCCGGGAGATGGACATTCGGATAGGCCATCTAACGTCCATGGTGGAGAGCCTGATGCAGGGTGGACACAGACGTCAGCCACAGCAAGAGGATGACTGCCTCCAAATTCCCCTCATGGACACAGAGGTCCTTGACAGATTTGAGGAGCATCTCCAAAGCTCAGAAAATAAGAAGATGGTAAGATTGTATATTTGTATATTATTTAATAAAGAATACATTTTTACAAATTGTTACACTAGCTAATATTATTTAGATTTTGCTTTGTTTGGAACATTTTTCTCAGATCAATGTACTGTCCCAGAGCGGAGGGCACACCATCTCAAAGACTGTCTGGAGAATCGCCCAAAAGTGTTTGCCAATGGCTTGGCTTAACAGCTGAACTGGTGTGGCCGAGGAGACAAGAGGGGCCTGAAAGCCTCAAGGTGTGCAGCAGTAATTATTGGTAAGTACATAAGAATGTAGGCTATGTCTGTGTCTTATTATGTTTCTGCGTGATTTCCTTTGCCGCCATTACACACTTTCACAGAACCTACATTTATCTTCCTAAACACATGACCTGTTATCGAGCCTCAGAGCAAACCCAGCTACACAGCAGCTTTATGACTTATCTTTGCTGGCTACCTAAATTAAGTAGTATGTGGGTAAATCATTGGGCTTAGTCTAGCATCTAGCTATAATTAGCTGAACTATGCGCATATAGCTAACCATGTGATTTGCTTTATGCGCATAGTTCAGCTAATATACAAACGATACTATAGGGAAATAATTAAGGATACATAGGCTAAATACAAATACTTTAAACGTCAGAGGATTTATAATTAACCTACCTGGAAAGTTCTTGATCCGTCTGCTGCTGGCTGTCCACCAGAGGAAATGTTATTGCTGTTCTTAATTTTTGACGCCCTCTGAATTATAACCAGTAGCCTAGATGGAAGCGTGCTTCGTTATAACTACCAAATAATCCTGTTTCTCTCCTATCATTCGCAGGGGCTGCCATGAGAAACCCAATGGTGCATGCCACTGAAGCCGAGAAGTGTCTCTAGGATTTCTTAAGATTGGCATCCGAACAGAAATAGCCTAATCCTACAATTTATTTAATAAACATTTGATATATCATTTACTGTACATACTGTCTTATTTACCCCTCACTACAGGCTAATTATACATCTGGAATACATCGGCTAAACGTTGTTTACAGATCTAATACAGACGTCTCAGAGACGCTTATCCTATGTGCAAACGACCTTTATAAGACGATAATACGATGTAGCTTCTATTATGACGTCATCATGTACATCTGGAATACATCGGCTAAAGGTTGTTTAAAGATCGGATATAAACGTCTCAGAGACGCTTTCCCTATGTGCAAACGATGTGTAGAAGACGTCTTGCAGATGTTCCCCAGATCTTTTGCATACATCTGCAAGACGTCTTACAGACGTACATTTGCTGACTGGGTTGGGTGTAACGCGTTACTGTAATAACTTATGCACTGAAAAAATTAACAAAATCTACGGGTGCCGTCAGGTTTAGCTAGGCAAACACGGTGAGCTCCAAGGACCGGAACTGTGAGTGGCTAACCCATTCTCCAGCAGGTAAGCAACCTCCCGTTTCATGAGCTGAGCTGAAGCCATACAAGGACTCAACCCGTCCTCGTCGTACACAGGTGCGTTGTTAGCACTTTGGGACAGCACCACTGCAGCCACCAAGGAGACCACAGGTACAGCAGTCGCATCTGGGGAGTCATCTCTGGAGTGGTACAGCATGGTTTCAGCATGTTTACGTGACAGACATGGCTCTGACGTTTACGATCAGGCGTCTTGATCACGTTATCTGTCTCGCTCAACTTCCTCTCTACCTTGTAGGGACCAACGAAACGGGCAGAGAGGGACGAGCCCGGCACAGGCAGGAGGACCAAGACACGGTCACCAGGCTGCAAGGACCGATACACGGCCTTACGGTCAAACATCTCTGCAGCGAGAGCGCGCGCTGAATGCAGTCTCTCGCGGACCGCACTCACATAATCCAAGACGTGTTTTGGAGGACTTGACATGTCTAGTACCTGTTCCTTTAGAACCTTTACGGGCCCTCGAACTGTGTGTCCGAAGACTAACTCAGCAGGGCTGAAACCTGTTGTCTCTTGTACTACCTCCCTAGCCGCAAACAGAACAAAAGGAACACCCTCGTCACAATCGTTCTTTGTGTCCATACAGTATTTCCTCAACATCGCTTTCAGAGTCTGGTGCCAGCGTTCTAGAGCACCCTGGCGCTCCGGGTGGTAAGCGCTGGACACCCTGTGTGTGATAGAGAGGGTTTTAAGCACCTGGGCAAACAAGTCAGCAGTGAAGTTGGTATCTTGGTCTGTCTGGACCTCTTTCGGCGGAACAAACGTGGAAAATAACTTTAACAGGGCTGCAACCACTACCTTGGTGGTGATGTTACGCAATGGTATAGCCTCAGGATACCTAGTAGCTGCACACATAACTGTTAGGAGGTACTGGTTTCTAGACCTCGTCTTAGGCAATGGACCGACACAGTCGACTATCACCTTCTCAAAAGGGTCACCCATCACAGGAATTGGGTGGAGTGGAGCCGGCGGAATAACCTGATTAGGTTTTCCCATTAGCTGACGTGTGACAGGTTTTGCAGTGACGGGCCACGTCGACTTTCAAACCCGGCCAAAAGAAGGGCTGCAAGACACGGTTGTGGGTTTTGGTAACACCCAAGTGTGCTGACCAAGGAGTGTCATGAGCCAAGGATAGGACTTGTGACCTAAACAGAGTTGGCACAACAACCTGAACAACTGTGCTCCACTCTGTGTCGGGTCCTTGGTGTGAAGACCATTCTCGTAGCAGAACTCCGTTCTCTAAGAAGTAAGCCAAGGCCTGCACATCAGCCCGCTCACGAGTCACAACCGCAGAAAAACAAGCCCTGAGTGTGGGGTCTGACTTTTGCGCGTTAACCAAGTCGTCCCGCGTAGCTGACAACATGGACTCTCCAGCCGTGGAAGACTGGCCCAGGCTATGTGGTGCTTCCTTAGGTAGACTAGTAGAAAACGAGGAAACATCATCAGCACGAAAGACCGGGGCAAATATGGTGTCGTCCAGCCCAACCACACCACCCAACCGCCGTGACTGTGCTCGCGTCACCACACACGCTGGGAACACAGCGCACGAACCAGATGAGGTGGCAGGTACCTCAGGGACATCAAGGACCTCCAACACTGGCTTCACCAGGCCTCCCGCAATGTCGTTCCCCATAACTAAGGTGATCCCTTTTACCGGGAGACTAGGTACGACAGCGACTCTAAAACGTCCACTAACTAAATCCGACTAGATATACACAAAGTGCAAAGGAACCGGAACGTAGCCCATTTCTATTCCCTGCAATAAAACAGTTCCACAACAATACGACCCGTCAGACCATGGCAACACATCGGACAGAATGACGGACTGGGAAGCTCCGGTGTCGCGCAGGATCTGAACGGGGACTTGAGACTCGGCATCGCCAGTCAACGAGACTGACCCGGCAAATGTGGTTCATGTTGTGCTTCATGTTGTTTTAATTTGTAACTTGTATAACTGCATTCTCTTATGGGTCTTCCCTTTAGGCACTTGTTTAGCTTTTTCACAATGTATGCTTCATGTTTTGGCTACTTGCAATGTTAGGGACAATCTCGTTGTTATGATCAGTGACCTATGCTCTTTTGTAAAGCTCTCTCTTGGAAGTCGCTTTGGATAAAAGCGTCTGCTAAATGAATTAATGTAAATGTAAATGGACCATAACCAGCGTCGGGTGACTGACGTGGTATGCACAACTGGCCCTTGTTGCCAGACGTGGTCTGGAGCAACGCCAAGGGTTTGGTAAACGGGGTGTTACGCGTGTTCTGTCTCTGCAGCTTCCTGCAGTCTGCCAAGAGATGTCCCTTCCGGTGACAGTAATAGCACTCTCGTTCACTGCGACGACCTGAGGGGGGGGAGTGGCCAGGAAGCGCTCTTAGCCGGTATGGTGGTAGTACTAGGGGCAGCGATACCCCGAGACTTCGGGACGGGGCGCGCTAAACGTTGTCCTGTGCGTTAGGGCAAACTTGTCAGCTAGCACAGCGGCTTGGGACAATGTCGCTACCTTCTGCTCGTTTATGTACACCACCAGCCGTTCTGGCAGGCTGTTCTTGAACTCCATCAACACTTGCTCCCGGAGAGAAGCAATGTCACTGCTCTTACTGACTGCACACCACCGGTCAAACAGCATTTGTTTCTCCCGAGCGAACTCAACATGTGTCTTTCCCAGACTTTTCTTGTGGCCTCGAAACTTTTGCCTATACGCTTCGTTTTTGCACACTCGTACTGTGCGCTGTCCTGCAACGGCAAAGCCGAAAGCCGACACAATCTCCTGTGCCTTTCCGCACAGCTTACACTGCAGCAGCAACGGCCAAACCTCTCTGGGCCACTTCAAGGCGGTAGCAATTGTCAACAACACCAAAATAAGAGTCCACCTCCATCTCTCTTAACGACGGAACAAGAGCTATATTTTTGCTCACGTCAAATTGGGGCGTCTGGCTTCGTCTATCCTGCGTTTCTCCAGCTCGAATTCAAACAGCCTGGCCTGCTCTCGCTCTTTCCTCTCGCCCTCCAGTCGGGCCAACCTCACCCTGAGTTTAGCCGCAACAGACCCAGGAGTGGCACTAACGCTGTCTGTCGACAATCCCGGAGAAGGAGGTGGCGTTTGTCTCTCGACATCCTCCTGCACGTCTTCCTTTCCCTCGACCAACACCCCTTTCTCCTCCAAGCCTTCCCTGACCGAGGCCATTACAGCCTTACGGGCCTGCTTTGGGGGCTCCAGACCATAGTGGTCCGCTATGGCGCAAAGGTCCTCAACACGCAGAGTCTCTAGCAGAACCACGGAAGGCTCCTCAATAAAAGAGGACACGGCCGAGGCAGCCATCACACACACAACAAAGCCAACAACGCTAACTAAATGTGGCACAAATGACAAAAAAACCCAGGGCTCACAACCACGCCAACTACCCGCAACGCTCACCAACGTGCGGACCGAAGGCTTACTCTTGGATCCTGGACGAGCCCCCAACTGTTACGTCCCCTCCAATGGCTCGGGAGAGGAGGAGCACGCAACTGCCCTAGGCCGCACAGTGGTGAAGGAAGCGGGAGGGTAGTGCCAATAAAAGTGTTTGCCACAACCAAGAATGCCGTGTACACGGTTTTAATAAGTACACATATACATTTACATAGACAAACATCACTGGGGGAGGGACAACAACAACAAAGGGACAACAACAAAGTTCTTCCTAACACCAACTAAACTACAACTAACCTCACTGCTACAAGACAAAGGGTGACAGCCTCTAGCTTCTAACCTAGTGTGTATAACAGAGGGTTACCTACGAGTGTATGTAAACCCCAGGGTATCTTACCTACTTCACCTTTTTGTCACAGGTTGAGGTTGACAATAACATTAATGTAAAGTGCAAGCTATGTCCTGGGGAGAAAAAACGATATGCGGCTGCGGCTAGCACAAGTACTGAAGCACCTCACAAGGCAGCATCGGCAAACACTTGAGCAATACATGTTCATCAGAATCAGAAAGGGTTTTAATCGCCATGAAAGTTTGCACAGACAAGGAATTTACTTTGGCATCGACAGATAACACCTCAGCAACACCTGTTACGCAGGCAAACTTGATTTTACATCGCCAGTGCAGAAAGTGTCTGAAGGTGAGCTTAAAACGTTTTTTGCAAACTAGATTGCAGGAAGAAATGCTACCTCTGCGTACTGTAGAATCCTGTGATGTCATGTTTAACTTAAAGTTAAGTTTTTGCGTTATGCACATATTGTTTGGTAACTAAGAGTAAAGAAGGTTACATGTGTTACTAAAATGTTAAGTATCAGTAGGCTGTTTTAAAACGCTAAGATGTTTTGAAAAGCTAAAAGGCTAAACTATTCCTATTAAACTATTAAGTTTGACTATTTAATTATTGAAAGTTTCCTTTCTGTTGTCTATCAATTCAAGGTTTATAGGGATTGTAAGAAGTAATGCATTTCATTACTTATTGAGTAAAAAAATTACTTTTCAGACAGAGTAATTACAAACGTATTTTAAATACAATATTGATGAAGTAATTAGTCATTAGTAATTAATTACTTTTTTTAAGTAACTTACCCAACACTGCCTATGTACTGTGTTATGGTTGTTTGAGTTAAATAACTTGCTAAATGAATTAAATGTCTGTTGAATGTCAAATCCAACTATACTTTGTATAAAAGAGAGTTTCAATCAAATCAAAAAAAAAAAAAGAGAACTGAGTTTCAACATCCATTCACACATTTAATCTCAATTGTTTTTACTCTACTTTTAAGGCATGACTATCTTTAACTTAATGTCTGCAACTCTCTTGTCACCAACTGTCTCTGGAGTGGGGGGTGAGGGCTTCACAGGGTGTCTACAAGTACAAACAAGTTAAATTTAAGACCTTTTAATACCACTACCAAAATAAATTAAAGACCAAACTTACAATGGAAATATACAGTAATCTTCCCAAACACTGATGTCTGTTGAATATGAACAGTATGGTAAAATGACAACAATCGTTCAAGTTTAAGAACATTGACTAAATGTGTGTAATGCGAAAGGATAACACAAAAATGTAATTGCTGTCCTAAATTATATTTTTTATGACACAATGGTGGAGCAGAATCAAGCAATTCCATGAATCCCATGGAAACAAAGGCAAATGTGTGAGATGAACTGATGTGGAGCACAAATCATCCAAGAAGCAGTACTTCTCTTGAGTGGTTTTTATTCAGATGACTAATCATTGGATTCAGGATAAAAGTCTATAACTTGAACTGGTTTCATTACTTAAGCAGGGCTCGACAATAACGATGCCCCGATGGCCAGGGTCCAGTAAAAAGTAACATTGGGACAGTTAAACTAGCAACTCACTTGCCCGATCGGGCCACTGCAAATTTTTGAAAAAATTTGAATTGTAAAAGTTAACATCCTTCATATGTTTTGCTATCTGCTAAATGCATAAATAACTTTGCAACTCGTGGGGCGCACAGTTGGCAAATCAAGAGTTGAGAAGTGAGTGACAAGACCTCATATTGTAATTCTCTAATCTCAATATTTTTTTTTACAACTGGCTCTGTGTTGTCTGTCGTATGTTCCCGTCTAAAGCAAACAAAAATAGATATTTTTACCAAGGCACCGACCATTTCTCGAAAACAATCCCTGACCAGCCATGCTAGCAGACAGCACCTGGTTTGTGTGACAGCTAAACAGATGGTTGACAATCCATCTTCCAGGCCGTTGACCATGCTGGTCAGGAATTTAAATGTAGATGCCCATCATGTTATTGCACGACTTATAACAACGGCATATCACATGATCAAGACGGGCCAGCCGTTCGCCTCGTTCCCTCAGGCTATTGAACTGCAGCAGAAGAATGGTGTTGACTTGGGTACTTACTAGTATCATACTCATGAAATGCTATGGAAGTTTTTATATATTAGCATCGACGAACCAGAGGTTTCAGTTTCTGTCAGAGTCGTGCAGAGATGGCTGTCAGCAGGGAAGATAGCACATCATGTTTGACGTTAAAAGTCAATTGTTTTGCTGACTATTACCTTTTTATTTTTTATCACGAGAAATGTGATTTAATTGTTGTTATTTTTATATCCAGGATGTGTTTAATAAATGGTTAAACATGTTAACAGTTATAACACAACTTATAAGTCTTTGGTTTTGTTGTAACAATGATAAAAAATAAAAAATAAATTCTGGCCCCCCCCTCCAAACTTTTGGAGGGGGGGGCCAGTAAAAATGGTCTAGGGGCCAGTACGTTTCAAACCCACTGGCCCGATGGGGCCAGTGCCCCAAAAAAATTATGATGAGCCCTGTTAAGACACTAAAAGTCAGCAGCTTGGCATGCTGGGAAATGGAAAGGATTAAACATTTAGACTTTCATCAAAGTAAAAAATGCTGGATTTTCCTTTTTCATCAATGTCGTCAAAAAAGCAGGCTGCAGAGCTACTGTGTCTGTGGGGTGACTGTCTCTGGAGGGCTGGCAGGCAGGGGCAAGCAGGGCCTGCAGGCAGGCAGTCAGGGCAGGCCAGCTGGATAAAGCCGTCCTGGGGTCAGGGCTGAAGAGAAGCTGTCCAGCTAGAGGGGGGTAGTCCAGCAAGGGATCTGTTTTTCTCTCAGCATCCTCTGTTTAACTCTGTTGAGCAGGCCTCTGCATGACCCTCCAGACCCGTAAAAGTGAAGAAAGGATCCATGTCAGTTGTGAAAAATGAAGCTTTTTACATCTACACTTGACATAAACTACAGTTTTGACTGTGAAATGCAGTGGCATTACTTGAACCCAAATGTGTTGAACTGATGGAGACCCGGCCATGCAAAGTCACTCCAAACATTTGGCTCGATTCCAGGCTCTGGCAAGAGTATTTAGCTCTAAACTGGTGAATATACACATCTGACCAAAGACCAGCTCGACCTTTGTCTGTAAACAGTAATTCTGACCGTCATAGACCTTTAAATATAGCCTGGCTCTGCCCTCCTACGTACTTCCACTCAATTTGGATTTCGCTTCAGTAGTAGGTCTGGGAGCTAGGCTCTGAAGTCGGTTTCTAGAAACACATTTTTTGTAGGTTCAATCAGCGAACAGAGGGAGTGGCTGAGAACGATGACGTTAATGTCGTGCACTAGTTTGAGTGTCAAGTAGGTTGACCACTTCGCCCTCTTTGCGCTGTATCGCAGAGCATATTCAATATGCGACGTGCGGGACAAGGGGTGAAAATGCTGTGCGACACAACGCAAAGCGAGACAGGTGGTCACCCTAGTGTCAAGGAGCAGAATGAGCCTGTGAGAATTTGGAGCGTGTGCTGTGGAGCAATTCAATTGAATTCAACCATATATAGACATACCAAGGTGAAATTGTTTATGGTACTTCAGAGTGATGTCGTCTTGAACCCTATTAGGTTTGAAAAACCATGAGTCAAAATTATATTAGATTTATTGACACAAAGATATTGAGGCAATGTGGACATTTACATAAATTCACCCCTTTCAGCCATTTTGTATTGCATTTCTTATTCAATTTGACCAATTATAAAAACATGTATTCTACACATCTGTAACAAATTTCAAGTCGATTGGATCTATGGTTCACGAGAAGAAGGGTTTTGAAGGTTGTACCAAATTTGGACAGTACAGCAAAATCTATCATGGCGGACCTTATGGGTCCTTGAGGCTTTTTTGTTCCCCATGAGAAATAAGGCATGTATACCAATTTTCAGGCATTTTGGAATAATAAGGCGCTGGGGAAATCACATAGACTTTGGGCGTGTTTTATAGCGCCACCTATGGGCGCACATGGGCCACTAGCCGTGTGGGCGTAGTGAAGGACCTGTTGTATCATTGAGCCAAATTGTAAAAAATCGGGTCCAGGACTTTGAGTTGTTGGGCCATTTAGCGGAGAAATATAATAATAGGAATACTAACAAAAACAATAGGTTCCCTCCTACCGGAGGAACCCTAAAAAAACAGTGCAAACAAACTGGAAATTCTGAAGCGGCTAGCCCTGACAGAGAACCAACGGCTAATTTAGCCTTGATCCTTCAAGAATTAAGAGACTTTCGACAGGACAATAAATCTCAGCTGGAGGAAATCAAAGGAGAAATATAGGCAGGCAGTAATGGCGGGTTCCTCCTTAACATTGCAAACCATTACCAAATTGACATGACACAGACATGTATTTCATACATGTACACAACATTTCAAGACAATTGGATCAATGCCGACATTATGGGTTCTTGATACTCTTTTGTTCCCCATGAGCAATATAAGGCATGCGTACCAACTGTTAGACATTTTGGACAAACGGGGTTAAAATGCCACCCTTTTGAAAGTGACAACTTTGAAGCGTGTTCTGTCAGGCCACCTGTGCTCTGGTCAGGCCCATCATGCAGAGATCCATTCTTTAAAAGCTTTGATTACAACAATTACTTTATGAAAGGGAAGATACACTTTAGTAAAGGACTTGTATGTAATGTAAGGACGACAATTACATTAAGGCCTATAGGTATACTTACCCAGATAGCAGCTGATTCCGCGCCGGATCTGGCTGAGTTCCGGCAGATCCGCGTAACAGTCACATCCGTTTTGCGGATCCGTTCCAGATCTGATACAAATGCTACATTCTTAGTATCATTCTACGGAACTGGCCCATTTTTGGAACGGATTCAGACATTTCTCTATCCTTAATTTTACACTTAACTTTGCTCAGTCTATTCTCGTCATTGACGACGTCTTAATCGAGTTTCAAACACCTTTCTCACACTCCCAGACATGAAAAGTATTGGACATCGAGTGTTTAAAAGACAGCTTGCATATTTAATAGTCTATTAGCCTACGTTAATAACATATATACATTGTATACAATATAGCGATAATAATTCACCAACATTTTGAACAATTTCATGCTCCAAACTTTGTGGGAACAGTTTGGAGATGGCCCCTTCCTGTTCTAACATGACTGTGCACCAGTGCACAAAGCAGGGCCAATAAACACATGGATGAGCGAGTTTGGTGTGGACGAACTTGAGTGGCCTGACCTCAACCCAATACAACACCTTTGGGATGAATTACAGCAGAGACTTCGAGCCAGGCGCTTGTTCAACAGCAGTTGAAACTCACAAATGCACTTCTGGAATAATGGTAAACATTTCCATAACACTCTTAAACCTTGTGGAAAGCCTTCCTAGACGAGTTGAAGCTATTATAGCTGCAAAGGGTGGGCCGACGTCATATTAAATCCTATGATTTAAGAATGGGATGTCTCACGTTCATGAGCGTGTAAAGGCAACCGAGCGAATACTTTGGCAATTTAGTGTACAAAATAGATACAAATAGAAAATGTTATCAAGAGATAGGAAATTGTGCAGCATAGTAGGCCTACAAAATGCTGATATTCCTAAACGATCAAACCATGGACCCAAACAAAGCTAGCAAGTAAAACAACCATGGTACCGTTGCTACTTGTTTAATGCTAGGTAGCTCTAAATATGCAGCAAACTAGGCTACGCAGTTTCGAAAAGAATAACTCACGATGTGAAGACCGTCAAAAAAAAACATGGAACGCGCAAACAAAGTTACATCAACAATGACATGAAGCTAAAAATACAATAACCCAACCGTAGGTAGGGCCTACGTACAGTTCACGGTCCACAGAAGCAAAAACTAGCCTCAATGTTAAGGGTTATTGCTACGCTGCAATACATACATTGCCCACTTTCTGGTACTTGTGGTACAAGGTGGTACTTGTGTTCACCTCAGACCCTGGCCCCTCGGTTTGAGGTTACGGCACCGGTGTGTTGGTGGTATTGCATTTCAGATTTGGTACCCGACCTGTCGACTTTATTCTATTAACTCCAGTCATCTATCCAATCCTATCTCCCGCAATAAATTTGGTTCAATTCTAGAACCTGACTCACACTACTATACCTAGTTTTACTAGTTTGAAACCAATCCGAAGAAAAGTTGCCTAAAAATGTCTAATAATCTACAGTGTGCCTGCCTTGCTGTAACCAGTTTTACAAATGGTTGCACACATAGGCCTACATGACGGTTGTTTAAATAGTTGTTTATTTCTGTTATTTTGAAGCAGATTTACATTTTGTAATGAATACTAATATGTTCATAGCATGACAAACGTAATTATAGCCTAATACATTGTGGCATGTTAAGGCGTCATTATAGAATGTTCTTCTGGAGCAAAGACAAATATAAATAAATCATGTCTGATAACAGCGCAAAATATTTTGGCAAGCCCAACTACTGTGCCTTATGATAAACTCAGCACATTAATAAAACTTCAAAAAAATGATTGGTTAAAAGCAAGTGGAAACGAAATCTGCAGCCACTGTCTTAAAAATTAACCATGTAACTTTTGTAGGCCATATAGGTTACGCCGCTTCGCGTCGTGCCTAACACATGCCTTACCTGTTCTAAAATCAGCGTAAACCACGTACGGCCTCTTGGGGCTTATTGCACAAGTAGGTTAATGCATGACATGTGCACCAGTGGATACTAGGCCTATTTCAAAATAAATTCCTGCATTCAAATAATGTATCACGACAGTTTGTATGATTTGGTCATTTATTATCACACTAGCATTTAATTATTACGGAAAACAATTACACTGCACTATACTGTAAGTGTAAATGTAAAGTGAAAATAACAAAACCAGTCGGTATGATGACTTGAGAGCGCATATCACGTCCCACTAAATCAGCGGCCACGCGAAAGGGAATGAGGAAACTGTTTCCTCGATCCAAAGACTCGTAGAAAGACCGAGTCGGGAAATGAACGAATCGTTGGTTTACTGTAATTACAGAGCCTATGCAGGTCACGTGAAAAATGATCCAAAGACTCGTAGAAAGACCGAGTCGGGAAATTAAGGCCGAATCCCAATACTCCCCCTTACCCCTTCCCCTTCCCCCTTCCCCTTCGTTTTGCGCGTTCCCGTGAGAGCTAGTGGTGTCCCAATACTCTTTTTGAGCTAGGGGAAGGGCTAAGACTAAGGGGTATACACCCCTTAAAACCAAGTGAGGTCGGGAGCTTACTTGAAACCGAGGGCTATGTGAAAACTGCGCAACCGGCAACAATGGCGGCCAGATCATCCAGAGAGTCCGCTAAATATAATATTTTCGGCTTAATTAATTGATAAAAAAATTATGACAGTCTTGTTTTGTGTTATATGCAGTCATGAACATATATATTTGCAACCATTTTCCTAATTGAAACGTTTAAAAAAATCGCTAGTTTGGTACGCTAATATTACAGTGCTGAATTGCACAACAGTCCCGCATTTCTTTGACTAGCATGTCTACAGTTTAAAGTAAACTCCATTAGCAGCGAATTTCGTTTAAATCAGTGCATAACACTACTTGCTTTGGAGATATCGATACGTGCTAGATGACGTACCTGTAACCAAGTGGTGTCCCATTTCCTAGGGCTATGTAGCCCTTACCCCTTACTTTCGAGGGCCAAGGGGAAGGGGTAAGTTAAGGGGAAGGGCTAAGGGGTAAGGGGGAGTATTGGGATTCGGCCTAACGAATCGTTCGTTTCCTCTAGCTACCGGTACAGAGCCTACGCAGGTCACGTGAAAAATGATCCAAAGATTCGTAGAAAGACGGAGTCGGGAAATTAACAAATCGTTTGTTTCCTCTAGCTACCAGTACAGGGCCTATGCAGGTCACGTGAAAAATTATCCAAAGACTCGTACCCAAAGACCGAGTCGGGAAATTAACAAATAATTTCTGTTTACTTGGACGAGCCTATGCAACAGTCCCGATGCGCGGCCACGAGAAAATGAACGAATCACTCTGAGAGGACTCGTTACTCCCGAGTCCTTGTAAGGATGCGTTCAAAATTAATGAATCGTTCACGAACGACACATCTCTAATGTCTATGCCTAGAACTGCGGTCCTGAAACTGCGGTCCTGAAACTGCATCTCTCCGGCTCTCCGAGGCCTCCGGCTCTGCAGGTTCATACTATTGGTTCAAATGGCTATGTCAAGAAGATCAGCGGTAAAATATAAGTTTTGAAAGGAGACCGCGTCTGTGTATCATTGTCCACACGATCATATACAATTATATCTAAAAATAACTTAAAAAGAGCTTGGTTACACTACCAAAGTCGTAATGTTAGTAATGTTCACTGGGTCTTGCAGCTGTTTGATTAACTGAAATTATTATGAAATGTTCTACTAGCCATTTGCCTACATTAGCAAGTCTGTATTTCCAAGCCCTGATAGTGTAACTGAGACGACACAGAAAAAAAATCCTCATTCAAGTAATAAGCCCCCGTTCAAGTGTTCTTGAAAGTGTTAGAGATCTTGAAAGAAGCCAATTTTTTGTTCTAAAACCGGACTATAAGCCGCTTCGAAATAGAAGCCACACAAGCACAAGAAAACTGTACAAAAAAAATAAAGTACTTTACTTTACTTCACACTACAGTACAGCAAATGTATACCAGTACACTGAAGGCTGAATTAATGAAGGGATTTCGAAAGTAGGCTAACTTAAAATATCCCAAAATTTCAGCAAATGTTTATTTTTAAAGTAAGCTTTAAGTGCATTGTTACAAAGATTATTTTTAGCATGCATTATATACTAATAATATGTTTAATAACAACGTTCCAGTTGTACACTTTAGAAATTACATATATACGTTTTACTTAAAGTATATATTTTTAATAATATATTTACTAAAGGTGTACTGTAGTACAATTTAAAAAAAGTGTGTTCAAAGTATTAACGTTAAAATTGGTTAAAGCATGATGGTCGTATACTTTTTATATATTTACAGATAGTACACTTTTTCTTAGTTTATTTAAAATGTACTATTGAAAATGTGAATATGCTTGAAGTACTCTAAAGTATACTTTTTTTTACCTGGGTGGTGTTTCCTGCTAAACTCTTCCCCCCATTTATGTTCCCCAGAAGCACAATCCTCAGCTCTGAGCGATGGAGGGAATTTCCTCTCCGTATGGAAAACAACATCTGAAAAAATATGAAATTGTCCTGACTTCCCACATGTATTTATTCATTTTAAAGCCACTCCGATACTGAACACAGGAGGATATACAATATAAACTAAACAGTTTTTCAAGAAAACTGTCTCAACACTATCATCTCAAATTCAAGGGCATCATAACACTGATTTATTTGTATTATACAGGAGCATGTCAACATCCATTACATTAATTCAATACAGTTTTCAATCAGCTATCAAGACAGCTTAAATGAACAAATGCATACTTGCAATATCTAATTTCAGATTTTCTTTTACGAATTTACTTGAATATGTCATGCCTGTGGTGGTCGTCATTATATTGTTCATTTCTTCTTTTCTCTTTGCATTAATGGACGTTCACAGTCATTTGTATTAGAGTAGATATATTGCTCATTTGATGTTTCTTTATTGGTGTTTAGAAACTCCTGTTCTATTAGCTGCAGAGAAAAACACTTTCCAGAAACAATCCAAACCTGAATGGCCAGTTTTGTCATTTCAAGCTTAATGCTACCTTGGATACAACCTTCAAACCAAACACAACATTACTTTGTATTCAATCTATGTGGGTACATTCATAAACAAACAGAACAACAACACACATTTTGAATAATGAATTCAATGAAATACATTTACATTTATTCATTTAGCAGACGCTTTTATCCAAAGCGACTTCCAAGAGAGAGCTTTACAAAGTGCATAGGTCACTGATAATAACAACAAGATAGCCCCAAAGCATTGCGGGTAGCCAAAACAAGAAGCACACATTGTGAACACATTGTGAACAACTAAAAAAAAAAGTGCCAAAGGGAAGAACCATAAGACCATGTAGTTAAGCAAGTTACAATTAAACAACATGAATCTCTGAGGGCAAGTGTACCTGTAGAAAAAGCAAGCAACAGTAAAAATAAAAATAAGATTAACTAAAATAGAATATTTCGCAGCGAATACAACAGTTTAAATCAGTTACCACTAACCAACAAGAGCAACAAGTCTTTAAGCAAGAGTCATTGTGATCCTTGAGGAAACTAGCATTGGGTTCAGCAAACCATTCCTAAGTACCGTTGTACTCCCGGAACAAGTGCGTCTTGAGCCTTCTCTTGAAGGTGGAGAGACAGTCTGTGTCTCTGATGGAGGTGGGGAGTTGATTCCACCACTGGGGGCTAGGCAGAAGAAGAGCTTGTGTTGGGACCGGGCTGTTTTGAGCGGTGGGACCACCTGGCAGTTGTCTGAAGAAGACCGTAGGTGGGGGTGTAAGGCTGCAGAAGAGACTTGATGTAGTCGGGTGCAGTCCCGTTCACTGCTCGGAAGGTCAGTACCAGGGTCTTGAATCTGATGCGGGCCGTGATGGGTAGCCAGTGGAGGGATATGAGGAGCGGAGTAACGTGGGAGCGTCTGGGTAGATTGTAGACCAGGTGTGCCGCTGCGTTCTGAATCCTCTGAAGAGGGCGGGTTGCGCATGCTGGGAGACCAGCAAGCAGCGAGTTGCAGTAGTCCAACTTGGAGAAGACAAGTACTTGGACAAGCACGACCGGGAGACCGCAGCAATGTGGACCTAGAGGGAGAGCTCATCATCCATGGTAACCCCAAGGTTCCTGGCAGAGGATTAAGGGGTCACCGTCGCAGATCCCAGGGTGATTGAGAGGTCGTGGGAGATGGAGGGTTTGGCCGGAATGATGAGAAGTTCTGTTTTGGCGAGGTTCAGCTGGAGGTGGTGCTTGGTTATCCAGGCGGAGATGTCTGCGAGGCAGGCCTCAATCCTAGCTGAGATCCCCGGATCGGTCGGGGGGAACGACAGGTACAGCTGCATGTCATCAGCATAGCAGTGGTTGGAGAAGCCATCGGAGGTGATGATTGGTCCAAGTGAGGGGATGTACAGAGAAAAGAGGGGTTCAAGGACGGAGCCCTGTGGGACACCAGTGGAGTACTGGCGAGGGTCTGACAGTTTGCCTCCCCAGGAGACCTGGTAGGATCTTCCCGAAAGGTAGGATGAAATCCACTGTACTGCATGTTTAGTGTGCCTCGTTGTTCAGTCAAAAAGTATGGTTAAGCCAAGAAGGTACAAAGAACCATTTGAAGTGTATAGCAGTGATATTTAGGTAAGTTGCATGAACCAAGATGCTGACTGACAACTTCTTAGTCCTAAAGAAGGCTTCTTGTGTTCTTGCTTAAATCTCACAGAGCTTGATAAGCATTACTCATACTAATATAACCAACTTTTGTCCAAACTTTCTAAAAAAAGTTCTCAAACACACATTAATTTACCTAAAACCCGGTGTATTTAATCTGTAACATAATGGGGTTGGATCGGTAGTAGGCTGAATTGCAATCCTTTACAGATTAGATACTTGATTCAGTCTTTCAAGGAAAATGAAAGTAACATTGTCAATGTGTTTAGGTAGCCATCTGAGGACATACCTATTCAACCTGTTTTCGAAAAAAAAACGGTTGCAGTTTAGCATTCCTTTCCAAAGTATGTAAACAGAAAATTTTGACAGGACCAAAACATGTTTCTCTTGGGCTACCAGAACATTATATTGAATAAACACAACCGATACTTGTCTACATAGTTTATTTACTTATGAATTCTCACATTTGGTAGCAATCCACTACAAAAAGTAAAATCCATGAATGTTGAATTGCCTCTGTACCATGAATAACCTTACTTTTCATACAAAAGGTCAGACAAGAGAACAAAGTGATTGCACCAGTCGCTGCACGTGTAACATGCCAGCATTTTCCCTTTTGAATAACACTGGACAATTTAAGTGTTCTTAGGAATGTAAAGGTAAAAACACAAGAGCTTTCTGACATACCCAGACAGATCCTCGATTGATTGTTGGTTTCAACATAATAAAAATGCATACACAAAACTGCTATACTCCCTGTACCTTAACACATTTGATACTGTTCAACTAAATAAACTACGATACAGAGTAGAAGACAATAAAACAATGAGTATAAAGTTTTAAGGCATGTTGGCAAGTTGTGTCATGTCCGTTCTGTCTTCTCAGACGGACGTCCCTTCCTTTGGCTCTTCGGATTCATTCTGGAAACAAACAGCAGGAAATAAGCTAACAGATACTTCTGAACACGTTTACAGTTATTAACCAATTGTAACTTTGGTATTGACAGAATGAACTCAGGCTACCTGTCCCAAAAGCTGGTCCTGAAGGGTTTTGACGGTGTCCTTCTCTTTGGCGAGCTGCTCCTGGGTGGCCTTAAGAAGCTGCTGCAGCTTGGTGGCTGCTTGGCCCAAGTCTTTGGTCAACCTTTTCTCCTTCTCTAATCTCTCCTGTAGAAGTAGAACACAGCGGACAAGAACAATAAGGTTGAATAAATATTTATTTCTGTTTAGAGTCCCATTCAAATTGGTGTTCATTTTATGTTCATCTTTGACTCTTCCCCTAAAGTGAAGTTTGGCAATAACTGGTTGAAAATATTATTTAACATACTGTTTTGACATGATAATAGTTGATACAGGGAAATAAGTGCTCAGGAAGTTACTGCTAACTGACCTTTAGTTCTGCAGAGGAACACTTCTCTGCTACCTTCATTTGGTCCATCTGGGTCTGCAGCGCAGCAACACACTTCTGAGTCTGTAGGAAAAAGTAAAAATGGGTTTCATATCATTCTAGCGAAACTATATGTCATTGCTTAATATTAAAATAATTCGTCAAGAAATGCAGATTCGCTGGAGTCAAAGTAGATCGACAGTTTATTCTTTTAGCAAGGAGACAAGTCTATGGCTGTCACGCCCTCCACTTTCTGATTCCAGGCTCCGGTATTCAAGACCATCTTTTCAATCTTACCCGTCAAACCTTCACTCCTGCCATCCATCACTTCATCAACCCAACAGTACTTCAATCATGGTGTTCCTTCCACTCACCGCCAGATCGTCTGCTCTGTTTACGCAGTCAGTCCTATTGGTTGATTCAGCTGTTGACTAGATCCTTACTTGCCTTTTTTGTTTACAGATCCACCAGCTCCATCTACCATACCCTGACTGCCCTGCCGTCTGCCCTGTACCGTCTGCCCTTCATTGTTCCTCCGGTCTGTCTCTTGTTTCAATAAACCCCCCCCTGAACCTCTACGCTTTGTGTCGTGCGCTTTGTGGACCCAACCACAAGCCAGCCCTAAAAATGGTGGTACAGAGTTGTCTAAAATCAAGTCTTCATGCAAGATTATTAGGGGTGAAACGGTACACTGAAGTCACGGTTCGGTTCATACCGCGGTTCAGACATCACGGTTCGGTACGAGTTCGGTACAACGGAGGGAAAAGCAAAACAAACCAGGTTCCTCTACGAGTGAATATGGCACATTGAAGATGACATGTAAATTCCGATTGCGTCAACAAAAAAAATGTGGCCCTAATTGTATGTGTATGTAATGGCTGGTTATGCACTGTAGGGAGAAGTTGAGTTGTTTTTGTCTCATTCCAGTGATTGACACACCTGGGTGATGGCGTCGGATATATTTAGTCATTTAGCACACGCCAGATGTGTTATATGCGTTAGCATGTTAGATGTATTTACACTCACATACCCCACAACGTGCGGTGATCTCATTAAGAGGCTAGGCACTTGAATGGGAAAATGTGTCCAAACTTTTGACTGGTACTGTATATGTTGAAGAATACAGGATCGAAGCGCGAAAGTGAGTTTTTTGCTTGTCGTCCGCAGTGAACGGACAGTAAAAGCACTCCTTATTCTACATTTATTTTTGTATTTGATTATGCGTAACTGATACATTCGTCATCGTAATGTCTAAACAATTGGATAACACACATATTGCATATATAAATCACAAGAATAAACTGTAAAAATACAAATACAAGTTTATTAAATAAAATGATTAAATAAAAATGTTTACGTTTTAATTTTGGCAGGTAGTCAGTGCCTACCTATGGAGGATTATAGGGGTCAAAACTAAATAAATAAATACTATAACACAAAGCTTAAATAAATGACTAATTATAATGTAATGCCTAATTGACAAACAAAATATAAAAATTACTAATTAAATGAGACACTAAATATATAAATGTTACATGTATTTGTGTGTACACATATATATATATATATTTTAATACATGTATTTATTTATACTGACATTTATTTACTTATCCTTACATTTATTTATTTATCCATGGTGTAACTTGCTGCAGCAAAATAAATCCGTCGTCCCACGTCACCAAGTCAGGGGGCGGGTTAAGCCTCTGATTGTTGGTTCAACTTGAATCGACTGCTTTTTACTAATCCAAGATGGCAGCACCTTGTCCGGATTCAATGCATGAAATATTGCATGCTACAGTCAAAGAATGTCTAATATAGAGAGAACTGCCACTCTTGGGAAACTTCCGGGTTCTGAACTGGTTGAAGTTGCATGTGAGGGCGCTAACAAGCGAGTGCAGAATTAATGGAGGTCTATGGAGCGGTACCCCTCAAAATCCACTTTTCTCAGGATATATTTTTTTGTCTAGTAATTTGAATTCTGAATTCGAAAGGGGAGGCACAAAAAATACACACTGCTGGCTGTTAGATTGTTTTAAAGTCGCCTTTCTGTTCTAAAAAGCGTTTGAAAATGTAATTGACGTCATACACATCGTACGATCAGAGCTACTGCTTTTCGGCAAGCTCTGGTCACTTTTTTCTCTCAGGGTATCGACAACACAGCTGACAGGTTAGGCTCTCCCTGTCAATACACATGCTAGAAAGAGTTTTGGCTTGCTAATGTTGTTGCTAATTTTGCTAATGCTCTGACATTCTGATTCCGCTTTGGATGCCATCAAGCGGGAGCTCTGGTCGTATCAGTCCTTCACTAACCAATCAGCATTCATTAGCAGAATGCTAGGGTGTTATGGGCAACAACAACTCACCCTGTAAGAAATCAAAAGGACATAAGTACTCGTTCATTCAACTTTCGACCTATAATCCATGTTGAACATGCAAAAACTACAATCAAATCAGAGATTTCTCAACGACAATCAGGCGAAAGAGACAAATGTAGCCGTTTAGCTCCATAGACTCCCATTCAACATGCACTCGCTCGCGATCACCCCCAGTGAAACTCTGGTGGAACTGCAGCCAAATTCGGTACAATGGGGCTTAATAGGGAGTGGCAAGGCTCTCCTTAAACAGGCTCTGCTATAGTGGTCGAAATGTTGGCAGTAGCTGAAGAGATTTTTTTTTTTACATCATATTGCGAGCTTCGCTGAAATTATAGCAATGATATTGGCCCCAACTGACGCAGACATCAATAAAAATGTGTTCACGATCCTCGGCGAGATGATACAGAATAGGGGTGGGCAAATCGATCTCAAGACCGACAGTGGATGGGTTTCCCAGATTCGTTAAGAAGCTCTTAACGCTAAGAGCTTAATGTATCTGGGAAACCCGGCCAATATCGATACCAACAGTGGTATCAATAGCCTGATTGATACTAGCGTGATAAGAACGATAGCTAAGTTTCATTCTACATTCAGTACACAACTCCCTTTACATCATAGTGGTTGTGCAAACACCGTCTAACTTCACTCAAACTCACTTTGCCCCTCCCCTGCTATGCTGAGTTGTTGCTGGCATGTACGTGCAGTAACACGACTCAGCGGCACACATTAACAGTATTTGACAAAACTCGTTGTCCTGTGTTTTATTATGATCATAATCATGAACGATTAATTAAAGGAAAAATCATTGAATGATCATGAAATTTAAAATTTTCATTCAAATATTCATATTGATGATGCATTCACTTACTCAATTATGAGGCATTGCTTTCCCCGACACGAAAGTAGATAAACTGCTTTTCTAAGCCAAAAGTATCGGTATTGGCAATACTGGCCCTGTATTTACTCCTTGGTATTGGATCTATACCACATTGTGCAGTGCCGCACACCCCTAGCAGCTGCAGAGTGAGGCGATAGAGGATCCCTCTCGATCAGGGGTAGGCAACCCTGGTCCTAGAGAGCCGCTTTCCTGCATGTTTTAGATGTTTCCCTGCACCAGCTCAAATGAATGATCATTACCCGGTTTCCACAGAGCTTGATAACGACCCATTCATTTGAATCAGGTGTGCTGGAGCAGTGAAACATCTAAAACATGCAGGACAGCGGCTCTCTAGGACCAGGGTTGCTGACCCCTGCTCTGGATTGAAGAAAGCTTGATCGACTGGTGGAGTCTGCCTGGTGTGTTATCATTCACCAATCAGAGCCTCTAACCCGCCCCCTGACTTGGTCACGGGGGACGACGGATTTATTTTGCTACAGAAAGTTACACCGTGGATAAATGTAAGTATAAATACATGTAAGTATAAATAAATAAATGTGAACACATTCAAACGTAAATACATTGTAGGAAATTGTAGGGTGTGCTTGCTTGCTTCAGTTGCAGGTGGGTCCGTTTTCCCTTCTAGCGATATTTCAAGCATTTAGCTTACTCATATTGCATAATTCATTAAGAACACCCTTTGAAACAAGGAACCCCCTTTGAAACAAGCTACTGTAACGGTGCGTTCACACTGGAGCGGGGCGGGCAGAGCGGGGCGTCGTCTTAATTTTCAATGAAACCAGGCATTGACGCTCGCGTAGGGCAGTGTGGGAAGGCGAGCGGGGCGTCGACGCTCGGGTAGGGCATTGTGGGAAGGCGAGCGGGGCGTCAAAAGTTGGATATTCTCAACTTTATGTAAATGAGGAGCGTGAAAACGCTGGCGTTGGCCAATCGGGTTGGTTTCTTGTAACGTAGCAACTGTTGGTAATCGTAAACATTTCTAGGTTTAGCCATTTCAAAGATGGAAGAGCAACTCATCGTATGTGTCTTCATACCCAGTATTGTATGATACGTCTATGGTCGATTACAGAGACTTAAACTAAACTGATGCCTGGCGCCAAGGGCGTAACCATGTTTTAGACATTGGGGGGGTCCAAATGAATATCCTTCCCCATATTTTTTCAGTGGTGCAAACTCATCAGGGATAAAAAGGTGACAAGGATCTAAACCCCCTTGGGAGTCCGGGGCATACTCCTCGGGAAATATATAAAAAATATATACACATTATGCATATATATATATATTGTCAGTGAACACTGAAATGAATTTGAGGATTATAGGTCACAAAAAGCTATTGAAGTTTGAAGGTTTATTTTGAATAAAGAATTAATTTTTTATAACTTGAGATGAAAATGAACAAAATAAAGGCTTTGCAGCATGAATGCATACATCTTCAACAGTTTAACATTATTTTGACGCTCCTAGTTCATGTTGTTGAGAAGCTATTGACTTTTGAAACGTGTAATTTGTTGATGGTCCCTAAACATACGCGTTGTTTAGGCATTGGCTTAGCGGCCGGTGGTCGCGTTGCTAACACTGGTTAAAATAACAAAATGCTGGGCGTCCGAATATCTGTTGAAATCCAACTTCAAACCAACTTTACCACAGTCATTCACCAGCCTAAAATACAATACAATCATCTCTGTCCATGACTGCACCTTTAGCTTGCTCTGGGTAGCCCCACACAGGTATAGCAGAAATGCCCCCAATAGTTAGGCTACGTCGTTATCCCCAAAATAGCATTTCGTGGCCACGAATTAGAATTTCGTGACCACAAACTTCGGAAGTCATGTCTGGGGCTCTGGGAGTTACAGACCCGAAGACTCGAAATGAAAAGCGTGCGTGTCATGTTGACATTGGTTGGCCAAACAACAAGCTTGAAAAAAATATTCATAAAAGTTTGCGTTCGCAGACTAGGCTACTTGGAGGAACCCCTTTTTTTGATTGCAGATCTAGCGGAAGGGGTCCCATTATCGTCCACCTAGCTCTCGACGCTCGTTAGCAATGTTACCAAAATGTCGTTATAATACAAATTAAAAACGTTATGTCACAACATTGTACTTTAATATATAGATACTCACCTATATTATAACATTCCGGTTTTGAAATCCAATCAGGATATGCCTAGAAAATGTTACTTTCCCGATTTTAGCAGTTAGTCAGGGGGTCCCATTATCGTCCACCCAACCACTTTCAATGGAGAAATGTCAGTTTGACGCTGCGGAAGGCAGATGCTACACATACGGTTTGAGAATGTATTTACATACTCAAATCTCAAAGTAAGAAGCTGTAATTTTGTGTGCAGCAATATAAGATGTATACATATCGATGAGTTACTTTCTTTCGTTGCTGCTGCATATCTTCTTTAACGGTGCGTTCACACTGCAGCGGGGCGGGCAGAGCGGGGCGTCGGCTTCCCATTCATTTTCAATGAAACCAGGCGTTGACGCCCGCGTAGGGCATTGTGGGAAGGTGAGCGGGGCGGCGAAGCTCGCATAGGGCATTGTGGGAAGGCGAGCGGGGCAGCGAAAGTTGGATTTTCTGAACTTTATGTAAATGAGGAGCGTGAAAACGCCAGCGATGGCCAATCGGGTTGGTTTCTTGTTTCTTGTAACGTAGCAACTGTTGGTAATGGTAAACATTTCTAGGTTTGACAATTTTCAAGATGGAAGAGCAACTCATCCTATGTGTCTTCATACCCAGTATTGTATGATACGTCTATGTTAGATTACAGAGACGTAAACACAAAATACGGGGGGGGGGGGGGGGGGAACACTGCAAACACGTATCATATTCTCATGTAGGTTAGTGCATGACATGGGCACCAGCAGATACTATTTCAAAAGAAATTCCTGCATTAAAATAATGTATCATGAGTTTGTATGATTTTGTCATGCATTATCACACTAGTATTTAATTATCACGTCAAACAATTACACTGCACTAAACTGTAAGTGCAAATGTTACAAAAATAACAAAACCAGTCAGTATGATGACTTGAGCGTATATCATTCACGTCTTACTAAAATAGCGGCCACGCAAAAGGGAATAAGGAAACTGTTTCCTCTACTAAAAAATACAATGCGGGTCACGTGAAAAAAGGATCCAAAGACTCGTAGAAAGACCGAGTCGGGAAATTAACGAATCACTCGTTGAGAGGACTCGTAACTTCCGAGTCCTTATAAAGATTCGTTCAAAATGAACGAATCGTTCACGAACGACACATCACTACTACACTGCCAGTGGGCAAGCCGAGTCTGTGACTCTGTGGCTACAGTAACGTCAGAACAAGACGCAGTCTCACTCAAATTCCAAGTTTTACACAAATAACAAACTATGCTGACCCGCTGGCTGTCTTCGCAATCGCCATATCTTTAAAACACTGCTGTCTATTTAGATGTAGAATTGACTCTTGTACGAAATTAAGAAAATACTCACCAGACGCAGTTCGACAGTTGACTGAGTGTCAACACTGTTGTTGCTTCCGCAATTGTCAGTGGAGGCTGACCAGCTCTCACGTAGCAAACAAATCAACGTTTTTACAGCAACCTATATTAAAATCTCACAACCTGACTGTTTTCACAATAGTCATATCGTCATAACATTTCCCTCTTTCAGTTTTTTCATGTAAAATTGAACTATAAAATTAGCTACAAAAAAATACTACTGGCGATTTCTAGCATGGCTGCCGCCTAAAACACGAGGCGGTCTCACGGGCAACCTGCACTCGCTCAAATTTCAAAGACTGTCATGACCTAAATCAAAAATGCGAGATTGCAGTTCCACTCGAAATCGCTTTCTCTACAAAGCCAAATGGTTGTGATTTTTTGAGGGTGGTATTTTTCACTCGTGATCCAAGCTCCAATTTGCGAGCTAGAAAGTCTCTATCACGTTGTATCCATGCGTCGTTGCTAACGTGTGTTGACGTGGTGACGTAGATAGCACAGGTCACCCTTCGTCGACAAAAAGCACTTTGTCCCCACAAAAACGTTGTAACCTCCTAAACCGTGCAACGGAACGTAAATCCGGATACAAGCAACTCAATCGAGACCAAGACAAATATTTTAGCACAGCCATTGTCTATGTAGTCCAAACATTAACTGAGCCTTAGGGGGGCAAAAAATAAAAAACTAGAAAAGGCTGTTCCTGCGAAACAGCAGTGAGAATGCTGAAAACCTGAATGGGGATAGCTGACCATGCAAAAAAACCTCAAAATTTAGATTTTTTTTAAAAGTTATAAGCTGAATCTTCAAAGCTCCCGAAAGGTATTTTAAATAGGGGCTGGAGCTGGACGAAGGCATACAACTACAGAAAAGAGAAGAAAAAGTGAACGAAATCAGAAAGAAGAGAAACAATGCATACAAATGTGAAAGTTTAGCAGAAAAGTTTTTAAAATCCTGAAATGTATGTTAGAAGGAAGATGAAGGCAGAAAAGTACAGAAAAGAAGAAAAATGCAAAACAAAAAGGGGAACATTTCAGAAAGATGAGCTGCAGGAAAAAGTGAAAATTGAGCAGAAAACCAGTTGCTCAAGTCTGGGTTGAACGAATTTGAAGTTAAAAGGACAATACTGGAATGACTTGAACTTGCTGGAAAAACGTAGCAACTGTTGGTCATTGGCACATTTCTAACCTCCAATCTAGGTTTCAGGTTCAAGACGGAGAAACTAATCATGCGTGCCTGCACACCCAGTTCTGTTCAAACTCTTAATTTAAGATTACATCAGAATAATAATTCATAGTGCAGGTTTGCCGATGTTGTCGTTGTCCCTGGTGAGTTTTTTTATACGTAAATAACAAGATCATGTTACATCTAACCGGCGGATCATTTCTTGTAAGTTTGTCAAAGTGGTATGTAGATCTACTACTTCAAATTGAAAACGGAGAAGATATTTAGAGTAAAGACAAGTTACTTTACATCTGTGTTCGATATCGTCGATTAAAAGTACAAACTTTCCAGTTACGAAGCGTTTGTTCGTAGGATTAACGCCAGCTGCAACAAACACCCCAGCCCTGGTTTGGCTGTTTGTGACGGTCAGCTATGACAATCGAGCCTCGATGTTTGCAGATTTCTGTAAAACTTGCTAAAATAAAAACGATCTAGCTGGATTATGTACACTTTAAGCTCAATGTAGCTACATACCTTGTTTGGCCAATTTGGTCGATTGTGGAAAAAAAGTCCAACCGTTATTAGTTATGGAGAGCCATAACGCTAGCTCGATGAGAAATGTAGCTAGAATCCACACCTCAAACAAGTTAACCTAGACGCAAAACTGCATGTCCAATCCCAAAAATAAGGATATTTTCCAAGACCCAAGACTCTGCCAAAACCATTGATATCCTTTATGTGTCTGTGTGGTCAGAAATAAAACTCTTTTGGCAGTTTCCAAAACGTCACCCAATTCTGCTTTCATGGTGCGTGTCTGTTTGGTTGCCACGGTGATGGCGCAACTGTGATCGCTAACAAGCTGGGCAGAGAGAATCACAAATTTAGCTGGAATCCACACCTCCAACAACTTAACCTAGACGCAAAACTATACGTCCAATCCAAAAAATGAGGATATTTTCAGAGACCGAAGACTCTCCCGAAACCAGACATGTCCTTTATATGTCTGTGCGGTCAGAAATACGACTCTATTGGCAGTTTAAAAACACGTCTACTTTTGAAATTCTCTGACAAATTTTACCCACCTCTCCATTGAAGTTAGTGAGAGAATTTGAAAGGCTGCTCTCGCTTCAAGGCTCAAAGTTGAACATCTGTAAATGTGAGCTCTTTAGTAGTTACATCAACTGAAAGGAGACAAGTTTTCCTACATGTTAAGGTATAACTTGTTTCTGTAAGTTAAACTATATGAACGTCAGAGGAATTTGTTTGACAATTTAGTTGAATATCAGAAAAAGAGCAGCCAGCAGTGTGCCACTCTGCTGGCTGCTCAACCATAAAAATCAAGAAGGAGCTAAATTTTTCATGTATTTAAAACTGTCACGATTCAAAATTGGCTGAATATTTGAAAAAGCTGAATCATTTGGGAATAGCTGAATGTCTTGTGAACATTTTAAGTTGAATGGTGTCTAGCTGAAAGTAGGCTGAAATAGTTACGTTTGAAAGAGGAGGAAGCATTTTAATGATTTTAAAGGATTTACCATTACTTTTAATGGGACAATAATTTGCACAAAAACCTTAATTCTTTAAAAAGTATAAAAGTAAGAAAATACCAGAAGTCATAGCCATCATCTCATGAAAGAGCTGAATGTTTTGATTCCAAACTTGTAGGAATCGGTGAAAGTATGCAGGACTAGTTAAAGGCCAAAAAACGGCGGAAGAACTGAGAAGTTGTAAAACAATTGCTAAACAGCATTCTCACAATAAATATATATTGTATATACAAAATATATACAAAATATATTTGGGGCGCAAAAATATATAGCTAGCCTATAAAGGGTTTTCACGACGCGTCATCGCACCGGAAGTCGCCATCTTGGAGGCACTCCGCATCACAACAAAGCACTGGCACTGAAGTATATCCCGAACGTCGTCAAGGAAAATGTTGAATTATTGCCGTGTTTCAGGTTGTACCAATAGGACAGATCGAGAAAAACATTTGGTATAGTATCGACTTCCAAAAGTTATTAAAAACCAGGGAGAGGAATGCCAGAGATTATCTGAGCAAAGGAGGCGCTTGTGGTTGGCAATGCTCAACCAAGATCTACAGGGAAAAATCTGGACAACATCCAAATTTGTTCGGCACATTTCTTGTCAGGTATTGTGAAATATGTTTATTTCAGCGGCTCCTAACAAATGTTCTATAATTGTAATGATAATATTTTTAATAGTAAACAGTAAAAACAATGAGTGCTTTTATTGTTTTTACTGTGCTTATTTTACTGTAAAGCTGACATTGACATAATATAATTCATATCAAACTACTACATGTGTATGGGTTCGGCGAGAAAGGTAGTTAACAATATCAGGATATTCAACTGAAGGCAGAATCACCGGGTCGTCACGAATCCAAGTAGAGGGAGCTAGGTCAACTGGTAGGGATCTGTGCCGCCAATAAATTCTAATTTCTCATAATATCGACCCTTTTCTTGTGGTCCAAGTCCTTCCCTAAATGCCTTTGGATCTTGGACTTGTTTTGATGACCATTTCAGCCATTGAGACAAGGCTACGGTTGTACCAAAGAGTATAGAATATACGTTCTTTGGTTGTACTCCGTTCAGTTGTTTACACCAAGTGCCTCCAATATGGCCGTGCATCCGGGTTTCCGCCCAGAACGTGACGTTGGTGAAAACCCTCTATCTCTGACTCATGGCGGCGCCAATTGGATCTTCAGAGCTACAGATTAGATGTCCCTAAAGAACACGAGTATCTAACAGTAGTTCTGCATTATATTAATTTGCACGCAAGTTTTATTTATTTTTTATACCGTGTATTCTCTGTGTAATTTCATGCACCGAACCGTGACGCCCGTACCGTACGGTTCGGTACGAATACATGTACCGTTCCACCCCTAATGATTATTATACAACATGTTTCATATCTATTTTGCACGCCAGATCCGTTTTCATAAGACATTATTATGAAATATTTCCACACAGTTATTTTCATGCAGTATAAAGGTTACATCCTTAATTTCTTTAAATTGACAGTGACATGTCTTAAAAGGTTCAGTCTGTCTGTAATTTGTATCAATAAGATAAGCATACCAGGTCAAGCAATTTTACGTACAAACCACACTTCATTAGTAAAACACTGGGATTGACTAGATTAGGCCTGTCTGACTGTTCGTGGTGTTACCTCTTCATAGTCACTGGCCAGCTGCTGTCTCATCTCCTCCTCTGTTTGCAGCTTATTTGTGGACTGTTCAAGTTGGGTTTGGACCTGTGGGACGCAAACAGACAATGACACATAGTGTTAGACAAGTGACAACACCAGAGCTGTGCCCAGTTCTAAAACATCCCCCTCCTACAAACCAGCTCCCTGCTGCATTATCTATACATCTCATATAGCTTCTCAAATGCAAAAACATGAAAATATCAATAAATTCAATAGTTTATAAATGCACTTTCTAACTATGAAATGTTTTTTTTTCTTTTCCTTTTCAGGTTAAGGACCTGGAAATAGCATGATTTCCTTTGCTCATTCAAAGCTGACATTTCATGTTTCACAGCTTTTCAAAGGAAATACTAGATCATTGATGTAGTAGCCCACAGGAGCTGAAAAGAAATGGGAGGTACTCACAATTGGTCATATCATTGTTTGGGGAAAGTTAGGTGATTAGTGGTGCTCTTAAAAAAGCTTTTGGACAATGTAGGAAGCACCTTGCTCCCTTACCACTGAGCTCTGGGTCCTACAAAGTGTGCAGTGTTAAACTGTTATTTGGTATTGGCATGTCTGCATTTATCCACACAAATATGTTCAATACAGAAGTCTTTAAGGTGATAGTTTTAGTTGTTTAGTTGACTTGCTTGCTTCATGCAGAATATAAGCCATGGTTAGCTCCTCATATTACAAGCTGCAGCCAACTATCAGACTGGATAATAGAACCTTCCAAACACTGTTCCTTTTTCAACCCAACTGTTCCATCAGGGGTGAAATGGGACAAATCTTCGGTATGTGACAATGTTCAACCCCGAAAAAATTCACAAAGAAGACTAACGACCACAATTCAATTCCATGGATGTTCTAGATCAGTCATCAATACATAGTGTTAGTCGTACAAGATAAAGTGCCAAACTTAGAGCTTGGTTTATGGTAGTTTAACTGGTACAAAGTTTTTAGTAATGTGGCGATGCTGTTAGCCTAGTTGGAAAGCGCCATGGTCTGATAGTTCTCTGAGGCCAGTACAGGGTGAACCCAGCTGGCCTGGCACCCTGACCTGAGAGGGGGTCTTGGAGGGCGTCTCCTCGCTTTGCGCACGCTCCACCGCCTCGCTCAGCTGCCCCCTGACCTGGAACAGGAAGCGTGGATCTATGAAGTGGAGTACAGTACATGTGGCCCTGAACCGCTGATAATGGCTCAGATGTTTTCAACATCCCTCAGTGGGTCAGGTTAGTACTGGGGATGGAGTCATCTGATGAGAGATCTGCAGTTAACAGGACACTTTGGTACTTTGAGTGGGAAGCAAAAGCAGATAGGCACCTAATGATTGCATAGCTGATGCTGTCATTAAGTTGACAGCATCTCATGGCAATGTCATTAAGACAGTTGGTGCATTTGTTACAGATGCAGTTACATGTCGTGGAAGTGGGACTGTGACACAGTGGCAGTCTGTTTGTCTTTTTGATGGGAATGTCTCAGATAATGAAAATTGCCCTCATGGACCTCTCTTCTTTAAAAAGATTCAGTTATAGAGCTCTAGCTCCATCACACAAGCGCCCCGAATGAGAGATAGATTTATCAGGGTATTCAAACATGGCTATTGTAAAACAGTAGACCACACAGCCCAGAGAGCTTGATAAAAACATGTCCACGAGAACAGAGGTTGAACGTACCAGTGACAGTTCCATTGCCTGGTTCTGTGCTTCTGACTTAGCCACCTCCAGCTGGCTCTGTGTCTCTGATAACAAACCCTTCAGCTGCGAGAACAAAGAAGATTCATAGTCATTGTACAGCAATACTATGCTAGACGGCGGCAGAAGCAGTCTGGCATGTAGCTTTCAGAAATACTATATTTGATATACAACCCCAATTCCAAAAAGTTGGGACGTTGGTGTCTTCTTTGTCATATTATTCGTTTCATGATCCACCAAATGTTATTAACTGGTGAAAGAACTGGGCAGGCCAGTTCAGCACGTGGACTCTTCTATTACAAAGCCATACAGTTGTTACAGATGCAGGATGTGGTTTAACAATTTTTAGTTTTCCTAAAATATGCAAGGACTTCCCTGAAAATGTTGCCTGGATGCAAGCACATGTTGCTCTAAAACCTGTATATACCTTTCAGCATTGATGTTGCCTTTCCAGATGTGCAAGCTGATCATTCTATAGGCAATTTGTCTGACCACAGACCAGTGGTCTATGTTCACAGACAATGAGTTCAGGAGGTGTTTCTGAGCCCATACAATGATTTCCATTATAGAATAATTTCTGGTTTTTATGCAGTGAGTGCCTGAAGATCACAGGCATGCAGAATTTATTTTCCCCCTTGACCCTTACACAGAGATTTCTCCAGATTCTCAGAATAATTGTATTATATTATGTACTGTAGATGATGAGATATTCAAAGTCTTCGTAATTTTACGTTGAGGAACATTATTCTGAAATGGTTCCACAATAAGTAGATACAGGTTTTTGCAAATTGGTGAACCTCTGCCCATCTTTACTTCTGAGAGACTCTGCCTCTCAAAGATACTTTTTTCAAACCCAATCATGTTACTGACCCGTTTGCAATTAACCTAGTTAGTTGCAAATGTTCCTCCAGCTGTTTATTTTTGTAACACTTACTTTTTCCAGCCTTTTATTGACCCCGTCCCAACTTTTATAGACGTGTTGCGGCCATCAAATTCCAAAGTACCATATTTTTTCCATAAAATTGTACATTTACTAAGTCTAAACATGTGATATATTTTCAATGATCTATTGTGAATGTCATATGACTTTCTGAGATTTGAAAATCAGTCCATTCTGTTCATATTTACGTTTTGCACATCGTCCCAAGTTTTGGGGAATTGGGGTCGTATAAGGAGGAAGTTAATTGTATTGGCTGAAACGCAATATCTTTTGTCTTCTGTAAAGTAGTTGATAGTTTATCAAAATGAAAACAGATTCCTCTTCACAATCCAGTCTTACCTGGGCCACCTCCTCAGCGTAGGTCTGGCTGAAGCTAATAGATTCCAACTGTTTCTCCAGCTGGGCTTCAAGAAGCATCACCTGTTCCTTCAACTGTAGAGAATAGGATACACATTTTTCAACAATGTTTTCCACATCTATACAAGGAAATATAATTTTTGAACTGGTAAAACTAATGGGTGACGCAAAACTAGTTGGCACTATAGAACTATAACTTCATTCAACCAACTTCATTCAATATTCTCATGGGGAAAATAAATAAATTATATATACATAAAACCTCGACAAGGTTTCTATATTAGGGCTGTCAAGCGATTCAAATATTTTTTTTTTTTTTTTTCATATGATTAATCGTGATTAATCGCAAAATTATTCAATCTATTTAATCTGTTAACATTGTAAGGCTGGGTGTCAAACCTTCCCCCACCTCTCATATGCCAAAGTCTGAAGTTTCTGGATGGTCTCTACTTGATGGCTCTCACACCCCATTCAAGATGTGGTCTGATTGGTTGGACTTGTGTATAAAGGGAATTGTAATTCATTGCTTTATGGATTCTTCATCTCCTGAGACCTTCTCCTCAGTTCTCCCTTGTCCTACTGTCCCTACTCCTTACTCACCTCTTGCTTTCTCTCTGATTTACAATGATTATGGTAGAGTAGGTAAGATTTAAAGCTTTCATATTGTAACCTGTTTGCCTTGTAATTGATTTCATTCATTTGCAAAGTTATTAAATGCCTATTTCATTTAACCGTACTTTGACCATTCTTGCTCTGCTTTAACACATTAAGTCAAATACCAGGAATTCTATTGGTATTGGCATTATTTGGTTCATGCTGATAGACTGTTCATTTTCCCATCTTCCTTTAAACCATAGGGGAATTTGTTTTTTGGGGCCAATCCCCTACATTTTACCCTAATAAATGATTTTTTTTGTGGAAATAACATTAACAAATAACAACAAGGGTGTACTTAAAAACTTCAGATAGAACTAACTGGATGATAATGTCCATAAGACAATTTCAGATGGAACACAACTTAAATTGTGAGGGAGTTTTATTCACTCACAAACTATACTGCTGTATTGCAACATGCATGTATTCTAAGTAGTGGTGGGCATAGATTATTTTTTTAATCTAGATTTGTCTGACTGTAATCTTGAAATTAATGTAGATTATCTAGATTAAAATGGCTCATTTGAATTCCACTGAAGGCATTCAGAATATGTGTGCTACCCATATAATGACTAAAAGTAAATCTTTGAGAATGGGTTTCTCAAGCCAGGTGGCACATTTAAACCAGGGGCTCATCTCCTGTTTCCAAAATGCACAAACTGCTTGAGAAAGCTGTTCTACTATGATAATTGGTGATGAAAATAAATTATGTTCAATAAGACGTAGCCTACTTGTGTTTATTAACTGTTTATTAGATTAGTTAACTTGGCTGATAGAGCTGACGGGCTTGCCTCGGTTGCACTCAAACATTGTAGTTTGACAACGACTCTTCCCCTGCGCTACATCAGTGCTTGGCCCAGCATCTTCCGCATTAGCTAAGGGATACTTTGAGTTTAGGTGGTATTTGAGACTGGAGAACTCCTACAGTAAACGAATTCCGCACTAATTCCGCATAGCACAAAGTGCAAACAACCTTAGTCTTGTCGAGGTTTCCTTTGGGAAGCTTCTTTTTAAAAAAAATTCCCTGAAGCAAACCCAGCAGCTTCATAGCTGCATCCATGTTAGCACGTCACGTTTGATGTGATCATTTCATACACAAGGCATACAAGACTCGTTTTCGGCCTCTACAGATCAATTCGGCTAGGTATACATCCGTGTTAATATCAAGGTGAAAGTCATCATGTCTTGCGTAGTAGACCCAGCTCCCAACCCAACTTTGAGAATAGATCAACGGCGATATTATTTTTTTCGCCCAATAAGAGTCTCACGTTAACGCAGCACGTTAACGCTGATAACGGCCCACCACTAATTCTAAGGCATGGACTAAAGTTTAGGCACTGTTTGTCCATGGCCAAAATAGGTGAGTCCTCTACCTGGTCGGTGTTTTCACCCTCTGTTGTCATGGCCTCGTGGGCTTCTTCCAACACCTTCACCCGATCTAGAGCCTGGAGGACAAAAAGCACAATGGATCTTGTTAAAATATATTGTGTTTATGAGAGGTAAGACACAGAACAAACTTCAGAAAAAAACACATACCGCTTGCCGTTGCTCCTCAGCCTCCGCTATCTTGGCCTTCCAGACTAGTTCCTCTTCCTCCACACTCTTCTGAAGGTCCTTCAGCATGCCCTCCTGGAGGGAGATGGAAAAAAAGGAAAGAGACCACAAGAGGGGGAGAGAGAGAAATGCAGTCAGACTGTGTTTCATGCTGCAGTGTGACATTCCCTTTTTGACAATTATTCATGACTTTCCTCAGCAAAGCCATCTCTAGTCTCATCCTTCCAGCATTCTCATACATGTGCCCCACCTCAATATATCTTGTCCTGTCTGAAATGACTGATTACTGAAAATACAGAAATCCCCTCACACATCAAATTAAATGAAGTTGGGAGTAAAGCTAGAGTAAATACTCTAGAAGTAGTATGTTTCCTTACAGTTTCAGCTAGGACTGTTCTGTACTGCTCACATTCCACCTGTAGTGTTTTCTGTGATTCCTCTGCCTCTTGAAGCTTTGATAAGAGTTCCTGAAGTGATGACAGAAGCCATGTTGGTGACTTTGTTCAATGTTTTTAGATACAAGCTCAAACATTCATTACAGTCATAAAGTAAACAGACCATAAAAGACCTGCAGTCCTTACCCCAGAGTCTGTTGTTTGAATGCTCTCCTGATGAGCCTCCTGATGCTGTAGATGTTTACTCTCCTGTGCTTGCTGGATAAATAAGTCCAGCCAGTTGTTCTGGTGAGCAGAAACATACATTTATTAGGTCAAACTCCGTCATACCATATAATGAATGAGTTAAAACTCAGAACCCTTATGTTTACATATGAATTATTTAAAAATGAACACATCTGGTTAACCATTTGTCCTTTTCACCTGCTCAGTTTCTAAGGGGATGTTGGGGAAGAGGGTCTGAAGAGTCTTAATGGACTCTGTCTGAAAGGATGTCAGTGCATCTTCAGCTTGGCTCTACAAACAAAAACACCACCACACGTTATTCATTTTTCTAGATGAACAAGACTAATATTTGTAATTATTGTATATAGTATACAATATTTGAATATTGTATCTACCACTAGGGCCATAAAAAACAGTCGGATGCAAAAACTACCACCACTACTGTACTCTTCAAAATAGGCACTTGAAGTAGATTAACAATTGAAATGGTTTAGCTGTGAGTAAATTGTAGCTTTCTATGAGGTCAATCAGGATGGTGTGCTGCTACTGACCAGTGCCCCCTTAGCCTCAGCCAGTCTCTCCACATTCATCTTCTCAGCGGCAGACAAGGCCTCCATGGCTGCCCAGTTCTTCTCACGGAGGTCCTAAAAGCAGAAGATTAGTTCGGATTAGTTGGACCCTGAGGATATAATGTTGAACGCCGGCAAATTTCCCACCGCCTGGATATTAATAAAGTGTTATCTTGTCTCAACTTTAAATTCAATATTAAAATCAAGCCTTATATGAAGACGTAAACATATTACTAGTAATATACATTTCAACTCTCGACTAAAATTCCAAGAACTGCCTGAGGCTCTTGTTCAGTTTCAAAACTTAATAGGATTGTACAACATCTTCCCGTTATCTCTGTATCCTTTAATACAGGTCATATCTACGAAAGAGGGACTCCGAATGATACCTCTGTTTTGCAGACTTTATTCAATAACCAACACAAGTCAGGCTGGCATGAGCATAAACCTTTTAGACAATCAAGATGAACCTTTTGTTAAGTCCCAAGGGGGAACTGGCCTAGACTAGCCTTATCATGCCAGATTGACTTAAAAACGACATAAAAGAGCGAATCCGCCCACATGGCATCAACTTACGTTACTTTTGTTCTTGACTTGCTCCATTTCCTCTTTCAGCTGCTGGAGCTCCTCCTCCATTGACAACATCTGTGAATCCTTCTCTAGACTAAAAGCACAAAATACCTATCAGTCGATCACCTTCTTTGCACTCAAAAAGACATTTTGGAGTTGAACTACGGGCTATGGGCCCGTCTATAGCACTGGGGGCAGACACATACCTTTCAAATGGTTGTTCTGCTTCAGTTTCACTCCCAGACCCCTGGATTGAAGAGACATTAAAGACAAATAGTCACCACACTTACAAACAGAGCCGTTTCCTATAGCAGGCAGCAACATCTTACTGAAATTGAAAGCTTCTAGCTCAAGCCTTAAGACTTAATTAGATAATTGTTTTTAGTCCTAAATTTGATTCATGGAACTATACTCTACAAAGAGAACTTTAGGAGTCTTTTAAGATACTATTTACTAGCTGCATTTCAAGCCATTACATTTACAAGTGCATTTGTACTTACAGCCTGGGTGCTTCTTCCCAGTTCGATGTCGTCCCTCAGTTGTTTGAGTTCATCCTCCAATGCTGCCACCTGGCTCTCTCTGTCTTTCAGACTGATCTGGAGCTGGTCTGTGTCCACATCCCTCTCAGGCTGATAAATAAATGAAAGCCATCATTAAGAACTATCTAGGAGCAGTGTTTAGGTTAGTACAGTATTTTACTTTTTTGGCACTGTTCCAGTGGTTTGTTTGTGATGGTGCTAGTTAAACAGCTTATTTATTTCTGTTTATGACCCTGGTCTGATTAGTAACAATGTGCCCAGGTAACCATCTAAGATCAGGACATGGATAAACAAAGTTAAAAGACAACTTACAGTTTTAATGCTCTTTGCCTCCAGCTCTGCTTTCATCGTCTGTAGTTGTTCCTCGAGGGATGTTATCGTGCTCTCTTTTTCTTGCAAACTATATAAAAAAAAAAAAAATCTGCTATGGTTTTCAATTGCACCACTTCCAATGTCCTATTTTGTCAAATGATGTAGACAAATTTCATCCTGAACCTAATTACATGACACTTGAATGTGTTCTTATTAAAGCTTTTAAGTTCATTTTATCTGAAGTCTATTAACAACTAGATATCCACAACATTTAAATGAAAGGAAGGACTGAATCCAAACTTAAGATACACATGTGCAATCCAGCTCTCCAACTGGGGCAAAATGTGTGTACATGTGCTTCCCATATACAAAACGAAATCAAATTCAAAGTAATTTGTTTATCAAGCATCCTGAGCATACCTGTTCTGTAAAAGTTCGATTTCAACCATGTTTGCAGCCTAAAAAAAAGAAACAAATATGAAAAACAGACATGGCCATGCCTTTAAAAAGGTAGGCAGTAGTGATAGCAGACACTGAATGGTTCAAGATTAAAACAATATGAACCACCCCAGACCACTAGAGGACACCCACTGAGTAACCGAGTATAGACATAATTTATCAGAAACTTACAGAACTATCTATCTGCACAATCTGGTCTTCCTCTTCTTTCACCCTGAAGAGCCAGAAAACAAACACATATATTTAAGGTTAGCAAGGTCTTTATGGAAAGACTAAAAGCACAAATACATCAGCAGAATGTATTTACAGTATAGTATAGACTCAAAGCAGGCTGTACTGTCTGCCAACACATACCCATTCTGTTGCGGTTCTTGGATGGTCTGTGCTGTTTTTACAAGCTCCAGTTCATCTCTTAACTGCTTTAGCTCTTCTTCCAGAGTTGTTACCTGGCTTTCCTTTTCCTTCAGACTAAAATTAGAAGAAAAAATCATTTGTTAAGGAGGAAGGCTGGTTCAAAGATTTAAGAAATCGATTAACTGATTAAATTGGACTTATTTTGAATATAACTGAAGTACCTGTTCTTTAGCATCTGTATCTCATCTGGAACATCATCCTGAGAAGAAATAACAATATGTTGAGATTTTATGGCAAAGATACAGAAGTTGTGTGTTAATCGGACGCAATAACATGGATTTGAGGGGAATTGAGTTCAACCAATGACAAAAATTAGAAAAGGGTTGTAGGGTTGAATACCTGCTACAGTATCTAAGGAATTGAGCTTACCTGTGGTTCGGAGGGGATGGCAGCTTCTGTAACAGTCTCAATCACCTGCTCCTCAGCTTGGCTCTCTACTGGCTCATCCTGTAGGAAGACTTCCTCCTCCTTCTCCGTCTGCTTCTTCTGGGCCCTAAGGGCCTCCAGCTCCTCACAGCGCTCCTTCAGCTCTGCCTCGGTGGCTGTGACACGCTCCTGCAGCTCTGTGGAGGATCATTATCCTCATCATCTTCATCACCCCATAATCGCCATCATTATCAATAGACCCCAATGAAAATATATGCAAGTACATTCTTCCTTTTTGTATATAACTTAACAATATCCTTGGTCTTGTGCATAGCCAACAAATCAAGAATCTGTAAATTGCCCATGAAGGCAGAGCGCCCTTCCAGAAGAATGCAAGTGAAACAGTCTTGGAATGGGGGGTGTTGTGTGTGAGAAGTGTTGTGCCCTACTGACCAGCCATAGTCAGGGCTTCTTGATGGGCCTGTTCCAGCTGGGTCTGCATGGTGCTGCTGGTCTCCTGGGCCACTCTCAGTTCCTGGCTCGCCCCCTCCAGCTTCTCACGCAGCGCCTGCTCCTCCTCCGCATGGATGGCCTGCAGCAGCCAATGAGAGACGTGTTATAAGGCATCTCATGGTATGATCCTACGATCATTACAATCGTTTATTTTATTATTATATAATAATTATAGGCAGGGCAAGTCAATGGGATGACCGGCGTTAAAGAGTTTAAAGAAAGAAATGTAAGGAGAGTGGAAAGGTGACAGGCCCTTAGCATACTTCAGGTTCATTACGCAAATTAAGATACAGACAGGTGGAAAGAACACACCTTGCTCTCTAATCAGCTTTAAAGAAACATCCATATGGATAATACTTATGTAATCTACTATACAACAGTATATCTATGCACAAGGTTGGAAGTCTAGGATATTGAATTGGGCAAAGGGCTGCTACAAGGAAGGTCCTGATTAGGTCTATGGATCTGGGCTGTGGTTGGAGGTTCAATAGAGAGGTCAGGAGCCCTACACTATCCAATCCTGTAGGCTTTTGCTTAGCGAGGACATATTAATGTGGTACTGTCCCTTACAAATGCATGTACTACTATGTTAAAATAATATTTACTAAAATGTTATTTCAGTCCAGTATATCCTCATTTCTATATACTCCATATTTTAACAGATTGTAAGTGGTCTTTCAAACACGTCATTGAGTAATAAAAAATAATGACAGTATTAATTGATTTGTAATGTAGGTTTTTTGGTTGAGAAGAAGATAAATTAAGACATAATAGGTCTGTCATTGCACACATCATGCAGAGATTACTGCATGAGACCACTGTGGGACCACCACCTGAGCCTGGACGCGCTGCAAGCAGCCTACCCAGCGTGCGTAGTGGAATCTCTGGGTAGGAATGCGCTCACCTGGATCTGGGAAAGTTGCTCGTCTGCGGCCGCCACCTTTGCCTCCAGGGCTTTCCTGCGCTCCTCATCCACTTGCAGCGCCTCGGTCCTCTCTCCCAGCTCCCTGCCCAGACGCACACAGTCCTGCCTCAACTTGGCCAGCTCTGCGTTCTGCCTAGAAGCCAGACAGACAAAAAATAGATGGAGGGAGAAATAAAGAGAAAGATATAGGGAGAGAGAGATAAAGAGAGACAATGTCTCTTGTCACAACATGTGTTAAACTTTAGTTTTTTCCAAGAAGAAGACAATCCCACTCTTGCCCACCCTAAACCACCGAAGAGCATGTTGTTGGAACTAGACTTGAGCATGTGATGCCTGTCAGATTATGAAGACCTGCCCTAAAACCCAAAAAAGCTTTTAACACTTAAGCCTCATCTAAAGTTTTTAACTAAACTAAAGTAGGAGAGTTTGCACACAAAATGCTGACTGCTTGTGGAAACGCCCTACCTGCTCTCAGCCTGGCTGGTGGCTTTGTTGAGGGCGTCCCTCAGGATTGAATTCTCCTGCTGCAGACGAGCCAGCTGTGCGTTGGGACCATTGTCCAGCTGCTCCTGCAGGCTCTGGATCTGTGTGGAGGAAACGGGCCAGGCAAAACATCTGTACTGGCTGTGCTTTGTACCAGCAGGCAACAGTATGTCTCATGCCCATGGGGTCAAATGTTTAGAAAATAATCTAATTTAAAGGCAGGGTAGGTAATGTTGTTGAGACACACTTTTCATCATATTTGCTGAAATAAACTTCACATCCTGATTGCAACCAATAAATCTAAAGGTTTGACAGCCAAATTTAAATAAATCTGATATCTGTGGGAGTCGCAGGAGTGTAAACACGTACAATTATTTAGTTAGGACCTAACTTAATGATTGGACGGCATTCGGACTGAATGCAATGATTGGACAGGATACTTGTCTGTCTGCCTAGCTACCTACATCGGAGCAGTAGTCAGGCAGCAATTCATGTGTTTTGGGGGAGTGGCTATTTTGGTGGTGGGATATTTTGGTTTGAATCCTTTCAAATTCAAGCCAAAATTGCTAGGATCGCAAAACTTACCGATCCAGCCTTTAATAATATTTGAATATTTATATAAAATATTGAATATCAAATAATATTATTGCTTACGTAAAAGGGACAATAAACATAAAATATAAAATATCTTAGGCATCTTGTCAATTTCCAGATCCATCATCCGACATGACCTCTGACCTTGAGGTTGAGTTGCTGAGTCTCGGCCATGTGATCCTGGTAGGAGGCCTGCATGCGGGTCTGCAGGGCTTTCACCTCTTGGCAGCTGGCTTTCAGCTCGGAGCTCAGACGGGTCTCCAACGACGCCATTTTGGACTTCTCTGCGTTGAGCTCCTGTGTTGACAAGAATGTCCTGACATGACATACCTGATGATTCAAACTAACTTTCGTTTTAACAAATACTTTGCTTGGATGAGGACTTCTTGTCTAAATAAAGTTTAATACTTGCTGGCATTTTTTCTTCAACTTGAGAAAAAATGCAAAACACTCCACTGCAGGCTGGAAACCTTCATAATTGTATTTTCATTAATCAATGCTATTGGTCACCTTTTATGTCTGTCTGATGGCATTGGCAAAACATTTAGCCAATTAAAAGTATTAAAAAGAGTTTATGACAAAATCTTTTAAATCTTTTAAGTTGGATACTTCAACTGTCAACAAAACATCGCAGCTCCCCCCGCATCCATCTTGCAAGTACTGCACACAGCACAGGCATGTAAGTATCTGACCATTTATTTAAATACCAATTATTTAAATAATTGAACACCGCATCATCAAAGTTGGTATTGTGTCTTTAAATATATATATATATAGAAAGAAAGATTAAAAAATACAAACCCCTCAAAAAAAGTTCAGAGGCGTTATTTTGGTCGATTATTCCTCCCCTTCAATAATACCAATTGGTATTGTATTTTATATCGTTGGTATGCCTGATTAGTCACCTTTAAAATGCGGTACCACTTGTCAGGATCGTGCATTCATGGAATGTGCAACACAGCTAACCGTGTGGGAAGCGGCCCAATTTTTTATTTTGCCAAAATCCCCCTCAATATTCTTCTGTTGTTATTCACTCTAGTTTTGAGTTGCTTGGTGGATTGGATAATTGCACTCTCCCACAGTAATAAAGAAAAAACAACACATAATGGCAATTTTTACACTTTATCATTTTACACTGTTAGGGACCTCAGTAGCGTGTGGAAGATCCATTTGCAGCCACAACAGCTTGGCACCTCTTTCTCATGCTGGTCACCAGCCTGGTCACAGACTGCTGTGGGATGGCATCCCATTCCTCAACCAGGATTGGTCGCAAGTCAGACAACATGTTTGCATTGGTCACTCTGGCACATACAGCACGCCCAAGCTGATCCCACTTAAAGCTCAAAACGAGAGTGAATACCAACAGAAGAATATTGAAGGATATTATTGCATTGAGGATTTTGGCAAATTTTTTTGGGCCGCTACCCACGCGGTTAGCTGTGTTGCTTATTCCACGAATGCACGATCCTTACAAGTTGTACCTCGTTGTAAAGGTGACTAATCAGGCTTTCCAACGATATAAAATACAATACCAATTGGTATTAATGAAGGGGAGGAATATATTACTTTATATATTTTACTTCCTTAAAAGTAACGGTTTTGAACAAACCGGCTTTCAACCCGTCAGCGACATATTACCTCTCAGTAAAAAGGCTCTGCTGTCTCGTCACTTTGCAGAGGGTCGGTCTGATGTTTACCTTGGTCAGCTCCTTCACAAGGTTCTTGGCAGTGGTGGTATCATGTTGCTCAGCTGCCAGCTGCTTCTCCTTCTCTTCCAGATGCTTCTTCAGGACAGCCAGGGGATCACCCTTCTGAGAAGCCTATGACAAGATCAAAACATTACATTGGTGATATATATATGGAACAGGGAGAAAACACATTTATGTCATGACACATCTTCATACTCAAAAATGCTTCATGTCAAAAATATTAATCATGACCATGACATAATTGTGCCAACAACAACGCAGTCTAGGTCTCAATATTCGTAAAATGTTCCTCAAATGTTTGAAAGTCCTCTGAGTGTTCTATCATTATGGTGTTACTTGTCTTCATTAATTCACAACCTTTGGCTGTTTGGAAGTGAGCAGGCGGGAAATGTTGACACATAGTGAGTGTTCAACCCGGACAAAGATATTTATCATGCACCATCATGTCTAGGTCAGATTAACTGTAACCACGGTTTCCACAGGACAGTTTTTTCTTTCCCCTCCTCTCTGAATTGTGTGTGACACCTAAATATGTGTAAGCTCAGCTATTGTGTTGTAGTGTATTGTATTTGATTGTATTGTTGGTCTAACTTTTGAAAGTAAGTCTATTAACTACACATACAATGAAGGTATGTGTGTTAATAAGAATAGCATACCAGTTGCCAGGTATCCTGAGCCAGACCAGGCTTGTCACTGAGGATCTCAATGAGCTTCTGGGTTTCTCCTTCGCTGAACGTCATGCTGCTGACTGTGGACAGCAGGGTCTTGAAGGGTAGAAGCAGGGGCGCATCCACAGGGTCCACCACAGCAGACACTACCAAGAGAGAAGAGAAGAACATGATCTCATCCACGTCAATCCTTTGACTTCCTGGTGCACTGTGCCAACAGTCGGTACATCAAATAGATATCCTTCCAGTGAGCTGAGCCATCAAGCTACTTTACTGATTAAACGTTTTCCAAACATACTCTATATTAAAAAGGGTTAGGTAGGAAAGGCTTTTTCTAGACCAGGCCAGTATTACTTTATGGCATAAAAAAAGATAACCTTTTCAGCAACAGTACCAACCTGGCTCTGCCTTCGCCTTGGACTTCTTCTTCTTGGAGGGGGCCGCTGCTTTGGTCTCTTCAGCCTTGTTAACAGCTGGTGACTCAGTGGTGACCGGAACAGGAGCAGCGGCAATCACCGGGGCAACCTCTGCTACAGGCGGCACAGCCATGACAAGCACTTCCTTGACAGTCTCCAGTACAGGGGCGGGCTCCACTTTTGCAACCTTCTTCTTCTTCTTCTCCTTCGGGGATGGGGCAGGAGGGGCCTCCACGTCTACAGGGGTGGGAGCGGCAGCAACAACAGCGGGTTCGGGGACAGCAGGTTTGGGCTCGGGGGCTGCGGAGGACTCTGGTGCAGGTTCGGGTTCGGGTTCAGGCTCACTAATTGGCTCCACGGACTCAGCAACTGATTCCGAGTCAGGAAGTTTACCGTTGGGCCGATCGTCCTTCTTCCTGGCCTTGCCTTTCTTCTCAGACACCTTCTCTTTTTTCTTTTTTTCGGAGCGCTGGGGTTGGGTCTTGCTAAGCTCACGCCGTTGTTTGGCCAGGGCCTCCTCATAAGAGGTCTCCTTCATGGAGAGGGTGGAGACCAGTGCAATCCCGATGGCCGACACCACCATGAATCCACCAAAGACCATGAAGCCGAGAGTCTGGGGGTCGTAGACGTCCATGTCTGTTTAATCGTGTCCCTCCGCTAAGCCTGGGCCAGACAGAAACATACACAGACAGGCCAGAATAATTACGGGTCACCATTACTCATCAAACAGAGAATGCCATGAAACATGACTCCACTTTCTGCAATGAACAAAACGATTCTGTTGCCCATTATTCTTTTCATTATTAGTATATGAAATTGTGACACTGTGACCAGATATTAAAGAAATTGCAAATGGGACCCTGGTGAGTGCATTGCAACTGCTCCAGACCGCAACACAGTAATACAGTCACCTATATTTGACTTGTTGGCATTAAGGTGTTTTATTCCTTAGTCAGTTACTAGTGTTTTACAATTACCATTTTAGAATTTGAAGATATTTGCAACTATTAAATACAGACTGTTCCTTGATTCTGAACAACAACATACTGTAAAACTGTCTACTTCTGATCCGTGATCTACTGTGCTTTCTATATGCACAATATGTATGTTGCTTTGGATAAAAGGTTAGCTAAATAAATACAAATGCAAATTTAGACATCAGAAACTACTTAAATACATTTTTAACAGATCTGTTTCTGTTTCCATTACGAATAGTAACACAAAAAATGTGTGTCAAACCCTGTACTTCCTTACCAATGCCTATTTAGAAGGCATGAGCCTTAGTAAATATTTTTGTATATTAACTCCATGCTATAAGCACACAACAGAAATGTTAACACTAAGTATACACACATTTTTATATAGAGAGACATTTTAAAAGGTGGTCAAATGTAGGGCTCACTTCTAACAGCCTGAAATGTCACTGGACAGTGATAAATGTTTGTTATTTTGATACCTTGTTTTTCCTTGGCTGATTGTACAGCACTGTGGCTAAAACTGCTTGTTTTAATATGTGCTACGTAGAAATTTGTCTGGACTTGGACAAAACAACGATGAGTTTAGTCTCAACCTCTAGACCACAGGAGAATGCATGTGATGCAACACCTTTGATTGACACACACACCCCCTCACTTGGCTTCCCTCCGCCACAAATTCAAAGACAACATTCTGTCATCAGTCTACAAAACGTAAATTTCCAATAAAAATTATTTAAAAAGGGGCTGCCCACATCGATTCCTTAAGATAATAAAAAAAAAAAACCCCAGTCCATAGGATATAGTGATGACACAAGCTATGCTATGCGTCTTTTACATAGTGATAACTAATTAACATAACCTGTGCAGATTGGTTTGACTGCTTAATCATATGGATGTGTGTTTTGCCCAAACACTCAAGGCTTTATGTGACAAAAGTGCTGACTACTACTGCATCAAACAAAGACACACCCCCTCTCTTTATATTATAATGGCACACTTATGTTGTAAGCAGTGTTATTGACATATGAATTCATCTCAGTTCTGGAAGAATACTTAATGACATAATTAATTGTAAAACCTAGGAGTAATAAATAATGATTACATATATATAAATAGATTGCATTTATATATGTGTGTGTGTGTGTCAAATTAGCCCTAATCGGAATTGTATGACTGACACTGTAAAATGTAGGCCACCTACAAACACTGACTATGCTGACATTGGAGTCTCTAAAGAGTCATGGAGTTGAAGGGGGCTACGTGTCTTTACAGACAATTAACCCCTTGTGCTGGAACTTATGTAACAAAGTACAACACTTGCCTTACGTTTCAGTTAACTTTACGACTTATTTGCTACAAAATAACTTATTTAACACACACATAATAACATAAATACATTAATTAATCGTCAACAACAGAACAATTTAACCACCTAGTCGAACAGTATTTGGTTATCGAAATGTTAACGTCACACTCAAACATTCTATTCTCGCTGGTAACAGTTCAGAAACATAAATGTGTAATTTCACTGTAAATATTTTACTGGGTTCTCGAGTCAGACAAGTCGAAAAGGATTCCTAATGTCGTGATGCAATTTTCCATATGCTCCACCACCTCCTCCTCCTCCTCCTCTTCCAGACGAAGATTCATTACAGTAGCTTATTTTATTAGAGGATGTTGATTGATCAGTCCTGACTGCCTTCTGCACGTCTGCATCTTTCGTTTCTTTTACAATCAGTAATACACGAGGGGTGAAAGTACACCCATGGTTAATACACAATCAATTATAAAACTAAACTTTTTACTTTACAAAAATCTTTCCTTCGACAAACAATTATAAAAAACATTTTGCTATGATTCAAGATCAACAATCGCAGGTCGTAAGTTGCCCCAAACGGCTTATTATTGTTTACACAGAAACCCGTTGCAAAGTAAAGAAAAACTTTTAGTCACAGGTTAGTGAATCCAATTTCAAGCTCACACTGAATTGTTAAATAAAAAATATCCAGCAACACTGTAACTGTGAAAAAATGTTCCACTTCGAGGGGGCATTTTTTCCTGATGTGAGAAAATTTATTCATTTTCAAACTACACTCATTCGTCCTTTTGCACCTCCTATAAAACTGGCATTGGGACGTCAATTGGAAGTTACTAACACCATATTGAATTGAAAAATACTTACAAATGTTTTGCCACGTTACAAATGATGTAGAAATGTAACTTTCTTACCCCAACGACTTGAGTTCTCTCTTTCTGAATAGCCGACGAGTGTGGAGTCGTGGCACTTTCTCTGAGCTGGTAAAATGCCTGCCTACTGCCCAAAAACTTATTTCAAAAAGAGATTTCATTGGGTGCAGAAATGGTCAATCACAAGAATTTAAACCAATCACGTCATTCTAAGGCTGCACATAAACGAAGAGGCAAGACCAAGGAACGTCTTACTCCTCCTGGGATTTGTAGTTTTACATTTCTGCTTCAATGGCTCTGTGATCCACGTGTTACTTTCACACATTTAAATGCACGTAGGCACACCCACATTGCACACATACTCCTCAATTTGTTTCGTAGTACTCACACACACTGAAATAAGCATGCACTACCACATGCATGCAGAAAGCAAACACAGCATAACATATATCTCAGTATTAGTTCGGCAAACTAACTAAAACAATCAACTAAAGTTGATATTTGCTGTGGTGACCGATAATACTGTCAGTTCAGTACAGTTTTTTTTTATATGAAGGAGTCATATTGAAATAACTAAATTAAAACAACACTCAAATTGGATTTAAATACAAGAGCCTCTCTTTTATCACCAGGATGCCCAGATTGAGCTGATCTAAGAAACATGAAGACAACTATGCCCAGAAGTTCTAAAGTTCCCGTCTCTATCTTAACTTCCTGTCTCGAGAAGGTCACCAAATACAAATCGAATGTATTTGTATAGCCCTTTTTACACGCAAGCATGTCACAGAGGGCTTCACATACGCCCATAGAACTGCCCCTCAACCAACCTAAACCCTCAAGGAAGACAAGGAAAAACTCCCAGAAAAATGGAAGAAACCTTGGGAGGAGCAATTCAGAGAGGGATCCCCTCCTCCAGAGACGGTTGGTAAGAGAGAGGAGCAGAACACAAGCTAAACATAGTCATACAATGTCAATGGGTTTTGAAACACCAAAATCTATTGTTCGGCTTAATAAAAACAGCTGTTTGGAGACTCGCTTGTCTACTGTTTCATCTCACAGTGGACCAACTGAGTTTTCCTAAGGACCCTGCATTTTTCTGTGGAAGTGAGGTGATACATTTCTGTGTTTATGGGAGTAGTCTTGTTTTAATCCAAAGTACACATATTTTTGAAGGTATAATGTATGGGTCTTTTTTCAAGAATGGAAGATTTTTTTTTTCTTCAATGAATGAATTAATGAATGAATGAATGAAAGAAGTTAATGGTCAAAGATAGGTTAGTGGATGACTAAGAGATGGTTTGGGTTTGCAGCTTTGTGTCAGCTGTGAACCTACAATTGAGCACCTGCACTTGCTAACACATTTGTGAGAGCCAGTTTCATTAACGCTTCATGCATTATATTTTGAGACTAAAGGACACTTTTCATTTAATGTCTTCACATTATGAACTCTCAACAATACTTGATGTCTCACCTTCAATTAAAAGCACATAGAGAAACCTTAGGACTTCTAAATAATTGTGCATTGGAGCATCTCACAATACAGGACAGTCTTTGGAACATTTATCAGATACTTAGTCCCCCAAAAAATTATATTGGAAAACGTTGGCCTACTTCCATTGGGTGCAACTTTACCTTGCAAGTCTAAATTGGACAGAAATAAATGAAGAGATGGCTTATATTTCCAGCAAAAAGTATCACATATCACAACACCTATAGTTTCATGGGAATGAACCAACGCACAAAGCTTCCATTAGTAGCCAGGAAGTAGCTAATGGAAGAATTATAGTGTTGCAAAGGCTCAAGTTACAGTTACCTGGATTACATAACCTACAGGTCACAATCTCACCACTGAAAGGGGGTTACATCATCCTTTTTATTTTCAAGTTCCCCTAAAGATTACATTATTGATAATAGCAGCGATTAGTCAAACTAGGCTTCCATTCAATGGTAGTTGGCTTTTCATCAGTAGATTTTATTTGAGTCAACCAATCAAGTGCTTAGTAACATGAATACAAGAAGCTCAACTTGCTGTAAAGTATCAGAACATTTGTATCACCACATCATATCATGTTGCCCTATCAAGTGTTGTTATACTGTATACAAGATATAGTATAGGTTTCCCTCTATGATAGTTGGATGCTGAAAGAGGGACACAGGTAACATAGCATTAAATAGTGAAATAGATAAATAGTGGCAAGTCTGACTTTGTTAGCTTTTCGGTACCCTGTCAGAGGCAGGGAAATGTACTCAAACATAGTCATGTGTACATGTGTTATATCATAGAGTTAAATATTACACCTAAAGGCTTGTTGTGACAGTACTTCTACTGTAAAAGTCACTTGAATTTCACATCTGCAAAACTGATGTAGTGGTCTTCCTAGGCACGTGAAGTACCAAGTCTATGAGCAAAAATACCACCTCAGAGTACATTACCTCTATTTGTTAAACAAATAGCAGACTACTGTACTAAATGAACTGATGTTCCCAACCACTCAAGAAAAAGTTATCTTGAGATCATTTGTGGACTGCCGGTTCAATTCCCGTCAAATTACGTTGTGTCCTTGGGCAAGGCACTTCACCCTACTTGCCTCGGGGGGGAAGGTCCCTGTACTTACTGTAAGTCGCTCTGGATAAGAGTGTCTGCTAAATGACTAAATATAATGTAAATGTAACTCAATCAAACCCACAAAGATTCAACATAGTTAAGATTCATCCGATCATCTAATGCTTCAACTGGAAGTTCTACATAAAAAAATATATTCCAAATACTATGTAGTGTTAAGTAGCTAGTTGCTTGAAGTGTGCTTGCTTACTATTGCATCCAGCCACACAGACATACCTTTGTGCTTAGTGCGTTGACACAGCTTACTTTGCTCCCTGGCCTTACACCCAGTATGTTGACGTGCCAGTCCCCTACTGGAGGAGATGGGTTGTTCAGAGAGGTGAAAAAACAAACAAAGTTGTGGAAACTCCCCCTTCCCGGCTATCCTCTCTTTCTCTTTTTCTAGCTCCCCCCCCCCCCCAACACACCAGTTGACCAATGTTTGTCAACCTATGCATTTCAAATGTCAAGTCTTGTGGGGATATAAGCATATTTGAGGTAAATGGTAAACAGAATCAGAATTTGAGAGAAAAGGAATGCTAGAGAAAAATATTTAGATAGTGTGTAAAAATGTATGCATGCAGGATGTGTGCTGAAATGCTTGAATGTGTATTGGAATGGAAAACCATATTTGAAGTAACATTAAGCCTGCACCCTAGGAAGTGTTTGCTCAGCACATTTGCTTGAAAAGGTGTGTACTGGCTGGGAGTGGACTCTTTCCTAAAAAAAAATTGCAGAAATATTTTTGTTGTATAAAGAAAGTGTGAAATGTCAAATATTCTTCCTATCCACTTAACCTGAGAATTTGACAACAAAACACAGATTTGCCAAGCACAATGTGGGACAATAAACACACAACTTCTGATAAATAAATGGAAACTTCTACCAAAAGTCTCAAATATTAGGTTAAAATTTTTACATGGGATTTTGTTAAAAATGTATAACAAAATGTTGTTGTTCATGGAAAATGTGACATTGGTCTAATTGTGGTCTTAGTTCAACAGATGGAAATCTTGGGTGTAGGGAGGCACAGTTAGGGTTGGTATGAAATATTTCTGAAGTCTCGCTGTTTGCCTTAGCTTTCACAGATGTGTATCCAAAAAAAGACGCCTGTACTCCACACATACACACACATGTGTGCGTACTCACAAGTCACACTCTGATACACAATCCATATGGCTTCAGCCAGAAACTGAACTAATGAAGGTAAAGGTGAGCAAGCCTTTAATTATTATGTGACCCCAACATGCCAAAGGCTTGTCAAGACAAGTCAAATTTCAAAGTCCGAAGTTGAAAGGGTCCAATTTGATCATAAACGATAAGAGAAGCTCGTTTTTTGTCTCTGTTTAGAATGGTCAATGTTGCAATTAGTGAAAGCATGGCTATTGCACTGAAGTTCAAAATGTACTCACAATGGCAAAAATATTAGGTGCTATGTTAGCAAAAAAAACCTTAACACATTTCAGTGTTTGCCACATGAAAAAGTGTAGTCAGTCTGGATTATTAAGAGTTCTTGTTGCTGTAGTGCGATTTGGAACATTGTGTACTGTGCTGAAAAGTCCACTTTGGTTTTAGTTCAAGACGGTGAGGGGAGGGTTTCGACTGGGGGATACATTACAGTCATGTTCACATGGAGGCACACTTTTATTTGAGGAGAACGATTGCAAACTAAACTGTTCCTGCAACTTATATTTTCGGGATTAAACTAGAATAGCAGTTACAAAGGTTATCCTACTTATGTTTTAACTTTTCAGATAAGGAGGCCATTATACCCTCGGTGTGCGTTTAAATTCATTATTATGCAATGGAATGTTACATAAATGTGCAGAAAGGGGCAGCTTTTGAGATTACCTTATCTTAGCCAGGACACTGGTGATGATTTTTCAGAACTTTTTTCTTACCATTTTTACACAAATACAGTTGGGAAACTTTGTGTGCGCTAGACTTGCGATTCACCTGGTTGATATTGACTTGATATTTAACGATATCGACAAAGACCGTATGGTGCAAGCTTTGCTATCCAGGCTAAACATCTCGTGTCACCTAAATGTATTCATTCAATGCCTCATCTAGACTACTGTAGAAATATGAAGGGAGATTGCCAAACAGGTCAAAATGAACGGCACAGTTGCATCCACGTATTGCTTGCCTGTTTTGTTCATCATTACCGTGCGTGTCCACTACAGCGGAGCTCAGCGGCGCGGAGCGTCGGCTTCCAATCCATTTTCAATGAAACCGGGGGTTGACGCTCGCGTACACTCCCACAATGCCCTACACGAGCGTCAACGCCCGATTTCATTGAAAATGGATTGGAAGCCGACGCTCCGCGCCGCGCCGCTCCGCTCCGCTGTAGTGGACACGCACGGTTAGACTTTCAAACTTACAGAGGAGCAGGGTATAGGGTATCAAAAGAGCTAGTCCAGTCATGGGACCATAAACTGAGATTTAGAGAAAAAGTGCAATGTGTACCGAACCAAACATGACGTTTGACATCGAGTTAGTTAATCTAAAGAACAGAATGATATTTTGATTCATTAATTAGTAGTAATGATGACGATGATTGATAATGACGTCCTAGTGCTCGATGCACTCTACCATCAATTGTACGAACTGACTCATTCATGATCTACTGCACAGCCTGTAGAGGACAGTGGGGCACACACTGTCTAGCTAGCTAAAGCTACCGTTGAAAACGTCGACCTGAGGGACTGTTATGGTAGAAGTGACCATATCCCCCATAGCTTCCAGCTATGTCTAAAACCTCAAAACTTGTACTTGGCGTGTCTGTTGTGCTTACACTGAGTACCGTAGCGGGAGTACATTTAAAGCAAACCTGGGATCGAGAGGTAAACAAGTAGCATAGTCAGCTGCCCTTGATGTTAGCTAACACTGGCTAACCTACTTTTAAAAATTTAGCACAAACGATAGCTAGAGCTAGCTATATTAAAGCTATTCCCCAAATGTATCTGTTTCTACCACGTCGTTTTAGTTCTGCACCAGCTAGTGAAATTGCTAGTAACTAACATACCTTGCAGTATTATATTTCTTCGTGAACAGGTTAAGAGAGCTCTGTTAATTACCTCTATTAAAACGGATAAACTAGCAACAGTAGGTGCCCAGTCTCTAACAACGGTACAGCCTGTTTCCATTTAGCCAGAAGAAATGTGCTTCTCATTAAGTTCAGTAATAAGTTACTGGTTATCATGCGAGTATAACTTACAGCTATGGCATATATATTCATAGCTTGACTTGTATAGTTGGATTCCTGTATTGATATACAATCTTATACACATGATCACTAAAAAGCACACAAAAACCAACTAGCACTGCTTCTGTATTGTTTTCCACAGAGACTTCACGAAGGTGTACTCCGAGATCTTGAACGTATGGAAAGAAAAAAAGAGAATCTGAGAGTACTTGAAGAACAAAGAACTTTAACCAAGGAGCTTGAGGCAGAGCGTGACCGAAGGGCGGCAGCTCTTCAGAGCCCCGATCAGCCACACGCCTAACAAGAAGTAGACAATTACCGCTTCCTCTACTGTAAGTGACAAACCCCAGCGCAGCGCTAGTTGAAAAGGCAGATCTGTCTTTTGACTAAAATAAGTCTCAAGCCTTCAGACCAAAAACATGATAGTAACCACTAACTCTGAGTTGCTGTTTAAATAGATGTAACCATAAATGTGTACCATGGGCGTCAGCAGCATTTTGAGAGTGGGGACACATTTTGCCGGGGGATCTGGGGGTTTGTCCCCCAGAGTTAATTTTAAAGATGTAGATGCAATTTCCTGCATTCTGGTGCATTTACCACAACTATTTACCATAGTTGTTATACATATACTGAGGGGCTGGATATTTAAATATTTTGAAAACTAAACTTCCCAATAAGCAATGGGACATCTTCAACTACCTGTCACCTTTCAGCACTCACCTCAGCAACAGAGCTGTCTGCACTGCTCCTGCATGCTGCCCCTGCCTCTGATTCACTCTCAATCTCAACCACCTAGGCTATATCAGGAGACATGGAGATGCATTGAATGTTATCAGCATATCAAATTCACAATTGGTATAGGCTTAGTAGCCTAATAATGATGTAGGTTACATAAAAAAAATAGCATCTCCTTAAAGCATTACTGGACAGTTCAGAAATGGTCAATTAAGCAATAAGCCCCAAGAGGCAGTGGTTTACGCTGATTTTAGAACAGGTAAGGGGAGTTGTTAGGCACAACGCGAAGCGGAGCCCCTTACCTGTTCTAAAATCAGCGTAAACCACTGCCTCTTGGGGCTTATTGCTTTCTAAAACTGTTACTACAAATATTTGATAGCCTATGGTTTCATCAATAAAAACTTTATTAGAAACAAAATAGTTTAATAATAAACCGTAATTCTTCCACTACTACAAAGTATAGTTCCTACATAAATCGTTGCCACGCAACAGCCAGATGGACATCTTTGCTGTCTTTTTCAATTTGAAATATTCGATGCGCAGTAATATGGAATGTTAAAGAATGTTATGAGGACAACCTGTGAGGTTATGCTGGATTTTACAACGACATGGAACGCGATATAGCCAATCACAATCAAGGATGGGAACAAACAGTTTTAGAAATGTGTGTTCAAACCTGTAGTCTTTTTCACAGATCTCATCCTTAGGATGTAAGCTTTCAGAAAATACATGGTTTAGGTGGTTGAATCAGTTTCCCTAAATGGCACAGCCCAAAAAAGTATTATCCATATACTCCAATTACCAATACCGAATTATTATTATTATTTAATTTATTAGCTATCTAGCTAGCTACAATCTTAATGTTTGCAGAAGGATCTTTGTGACTTAACGCTAACCAATGCTATTATAGTCAGAGAATGTCTCATAAGGGTGCTTTGGCCACTGAAGGGAAAACTTGGGCAACTCTGACTTGCTTTCCTCTTCCTCGAAAAAACCTTATGTTCATCTTGTCTGTGGAACAGTTGATTTCTGAAGTGCTAGCTGCAAGCGTGATGCGTCGATCAAAGAGTATGGGAGTTGAATCTGCGTGTGTGACGCTGTTTGTCTAGAAAACGCGGAGTGGAATTCTATTGCTATGGGTGTTGATAAAGTGGAACGGATTTGTTTGTGATGCAATGTAAAGATCGCTGGACTAGTAGACCAGTCATGCACTAATATTTTGATCGCAAATGTGGGGGGGTCCAAACAACTTTTTTTTTTTAAGTGAGGGGGACGTGACATCCCCCCCCCCCCCCCCCCAAGTTACATTGCGGCGACGCCCATGCTGTGTCCGTAAGACTTAAATAAGGGCAGATAAGAAAAGGATTTGGCCAGGACAGAATGGAGGATCTCTGCTCGTATTAAAGGGTGCAGATTTTTTGCCAATTACTGATGTTTTTCATGTCTGTGCACAGTATGTGTGCTTGCAGAAACCTCGCTGTATGTTTCACTCACATTTGTATTCTGAATGTTTGTCGTGTCCGGCTGCAGCATGGGTGTAAGTAAATGTTTTACATTGTGGGACGACAAAGATCCCCTTAATCTTACTGATCTGAATGCATTGGTCGTTGATGCCACATTGGCCTCTCCCAGGTTCTGATCAATTCAGCTGGGACCATGGATTGTGGCGGAGAACAGAGGGGAAAGGTGGACGACGAGGCAGTGTGCACCTCGGCGTCGGAGGGTCTGGAGGAGGGAGAGGTGGAGGGTGAGACGCTGCTGATCGTGGAGTCAGAGGACCAGGCCTCGGTGGACTTATCGCACGACCACAGCGGCGACTCGCTCAACAGCGACGTCGGGGAAGAGGGGGAGAGCGGCTGGGCGTGCGAGGACATGGCCTTTTACTGTGACAAGTGCCACAAGTGGATCCCCACCGGTGAGAGGGTTAGCTGCACAAGCTGGAGAGGAAGAGGCCTTCCCCTTTGGGGCACCCACCGTATTTAACCAGATAGAATTCAGCACTTTAATAGATGTTTCTTGTGAATATAGGTGTTTGCTTTGAACCATGAATGCTTCATAATTGTTGCACAGGATTGCAGCTGGTTTAGCCTTGTTAGTTAGTGGGTTGTGGGATCACAGTATGCTTGATACTGCAGCGTTTACTGAAATGCTGTCTTCTGTTTCACCTCGCTGCTCTAATAAAGAACAACAATGATTGCGCTCGGTCTCTGAGCAGTTTTTGGTATTTCTCTCCAATCCCGGAATCTAGCGCAGCTACACGACGAGCAGCCTAGCTACCTTAAAGGAGACAACTTTTTCAAATTCACCTGCTATGCTTGTTCAGAGGACGGCAAGGAGACGTTTGAGAGAATGAGACTCACCTGGCAACAGGTACGGAGGCTAAACATTCCACAGGCCAGGGGGTTCTGTGGGCGTTTGACAGTTAAGTAATGATGCATAATGCTTATATTTGCAGGGCACAAAGTTCTTCACAAAGGCTTGGAATCCAAAATATTTGGACACATTTTTACACATAAAAAATAAAATTATCCTTCGTTACTTGCCCTTTCCATTTAAACATCAGGAGTTGGACTGAGTTATACTATCTTTTTCACTTCTAGGTGGTGATGCTGGCCATGTATAACCTGTCACTAGAGGGCACTGGGCGGCAAGGCTACTTCAGATGGAAGGAGGACATATGTGCGTTCATTGGAAGACACTGGACATTCCTACTGGGAACTAGGTGAGAGACTGTCCGTTGATGACCTGTGCAGTGAATTGTTTGAACGTGCAGAGGAAGGCTTGTGTCTTAGATGTGACCTTGTGTATCGGTTCTATCTTTTTGAGTACCTCTGGAAAGCTACACACAACACCCTAAAGCTGACCCGATGCTCTTCTAACAGGAAGAAGACCTCCACCTGGTGGAGCACCGTGGCAGGCTGTCTGTCCGTGGGGAGCCCCACGTTCTTCCGCTCAGGGGCCCAGGAGTTTGGAGAGCCGGGCTGGTGGAAGCTGGTTCAGAACCGCCCTCCCACTCTCCGCCCCGAGGGAGACAAGTCCTCTGTGAAGGCCAGAGGTTGGTAACTGTGTTTGGTGCTTCCACTTACCAGGGTCCGGAATTCATGAAACCATCTTCATGTGTCCACACCACTTCATCCAGTTACAAAACTGACTCAGTTAAATAGAACAATTCATTAAAAAAGGATGAATTCATGTTGGATTAGCCTTGCAACCCAGATATATGGGCCTGGAGACCCATTTTATTTAGCTGCACCCTGTTTCTAGAACAGCAATCCTAGAAGTGGCGTTATACTAAGTAAATAATGCAGCACTTGAATACAGAGGGTTTTGCTTTAAAGTTACACTTGTTTTTATTTAGTTGCACAATTGTTATAATGTCACCTGTGTCTTTATGTTGCTGTGTCTCTTTGTGTCTCCCTGTGTCTGTGTGCTCGCTGTGCTCTGCAGCCTGTAAGCCGTCGGTGGAGCCCATCATCACGGTGGAGGGCCTCAGGAAGCGTGGTGTGAGGAACCCGGTGGAGAACGCCATGCAGCTGAAGGAGAAGCGCTGCCGCACCCAGGAAGCCAAGGACATCCGCAGGGCCCAGAAGGAGGCGGCGGGGGGCGGCTACACGGAGCGCAGCGCCTCCTCCACGCCCGTCAAGATGGGGGGGGGGCGAGGGGGTGGGCGCAGGCCCGACCTGGTGCTGGAGAAGGGCGAGGTCATTGACTTCTCCTCGCTCAGCTCCTCCGACCGCACGCCCCTCACCAGCCCCTCGCCCTCGCCCTCCCCGGACTTCTCCGCCCCTGGCACGCCAGCGTCCCACTCTGCCACGCCCAGCCTGCTGTCGGAGGCTGACCTCATCCCGGACGTCATGCCGCCACAGGCACTGTTTCATGGTAAGCCAGTCACACCGCAGTCTCATTATGGTGTCATTCTTTGTTCTCTTGTGTCTTTGTTATTTTTCTTTATTCTTTATTGTAAATGCGCCCATACTTCAAATATAATATCATCCGGTACATAGAGTATAAGGCAAGCCTATGGCTAGACATAATGAAAAACCTGTAAGTATTATGATACTTATTATCATAACGGATATTGCAATATAAACCTGTAGCAGGTACAACGATCTAATCTTTCTTTGTATGAAAACATAAGGTTACCTTGACCAGAAACACGATAATTAAATGAATCTCAGTCCCACAATTTGAATCCTTCAAAGGACATTGTTGTTTATGTGCAACACTACCAAAAGCAGATACTACACAAGGATTGTATTTCTAAGAATCTTCATGTGATGTAAACAAGATAACTGTTTTGGAAGCGTGTCAACCCCCTGTGTCTCTATGGGCCACAGATGATGAGGAGCTGGACGGAGAAGGGGTCATTGACCCCGGTATGGAGTACCTCCCCCCTCCCAGCGCCGCCCTGGCGGTGCGCAAGAAGCTCCGCCCCTCCACAGCTCACATCAAGCAAGAGGCGGAGAGTGAGGACGAGGAGATCCGTGGCGTCCGAGACGACATCGACTGCGAGCCCCCGGGCGGCCGGGACGACGGCAGAGGGCGGCCGGGAGGGGCCGCAGACAGGAGGAGGGGCCTGCAGGAGAAAGGGGAGGGGCCCTGTGCGGAGGCTAGTGCTGGCCCCCGCTACGTTCCACTCAGCCTGTATGAGGAGCGGATCCTTCTGCGACGCCTGGAGGCGTGTCCTCTGGCCCTCGCCGTCACCCCTCAGGCCAAGAGGCTCCACAGGAAGCTGCTGGTGCGCCAGGCCAAGCGCCAGAGAGGGCTCCCCCTGCTGGATGTGGACCAGGCGCTCAGTGCCATGCTCAGCCTGGTGGGGGGGCTGTATGGGGCCCAGGGGTGCGGGCGACACTCTGCCTCTGGAGGGGGGAGGTTCCGGACCACCAGCCACGACCTCCGAGTCCTTGACCGCTTCCAGGTGCTGCTCTCTGCCAGAGGCCAGTTTATATGGCTTTTGGGATCAGTGACTGCATGCCTTTAATGAATTTACAAGCTTGTTATGATTATGAACAGCACATCGTTTACGAAATATGTTAACTATGGATACTATGATCAATTTCAATTTGCAATAGTCATAAAAAAAAAAAAAAAACGTTTTCATATTTTGAGCTGTGTGTTTGATCTCTTTAGACGACCATGTCCAGTAGGAGGGGCTATCACCTACCCTCTGTGTCGTTCTGGCACAGGCTCATGGGGTCTGATGCTGGCGTGGACCAGGGCATCAAAAGCCCTTACACCTCCCGAATCCTCAAACCTTACATAAGGTACAATAAGGCTGTGCCAATAATACTGTCCAATGTAAAAGCAAGCAAAACTAAAAAGATGAGTCACATGAGTGATGACTGACAGATTCATTGATTTTCAGTGTTACTTCTCTAGCTTACGTTCACAGACACATCTGTTCACTCTGTCATGAGTCATGGCTGCTAACCCACTTCAACATGATTATTCAACACACAACCACAGCTAGACCATAAGAACAAACCTGCTTGTGTTCTGCCGCCTCCAGGAGAGACTACGAGAACAAGCCCCTGAAGCTGCGGCTCCTGGCTGAGATCCGGGCCCACCCCCACAGGACGGAGCTTGGCTGGGCCCCGGAGCCCGAGGCCCCCATCGACTACTGCTACGTCCGGCCCAACCACATCCCCTCCGTCAACTCCATGTGCCACGACAGCTTCTGGCCAGGTAGAGCAGCAGTAGAGCAGGCTGAGTTCCCGACACTAGCCACACCCCCACCAATGTCACTCCTTCTGGGCCTGTGGACTCCTCTAATAGTCACACCTCAACTTGGGAATGTTAACTGACTCTTTTAACCACTTAAAGACAACAGTTTAGAACTTTGCTAAGGAAATGTGTGCCTCTTTCTAATGTATCACCACTACCATTGGGTTTGTATACCTCTAAGACAGTGGTTCTCAACCCTGTCCTGCATGTTTTAGATGTTTCCTTCCTCCAACACACCTGATTCAAATAAAAGGGTCGTTATCTAGCTCTGTAGAAGCCTGGTAACGAACATGCATTTGAATCAGGTGTGTTGGAGCAGGGAAACATCTAAAACAAGCAGGACAGGGGGGTCCCTGAGGACAGGGTTGAGAACCACTGCTCTAAGACAATACCACTTATGTTCTTTGATGCATGTCACCTCATCCACAGTTGAGCCAGTTTATGTTTTTGTGGCTAGGTATGACTGTTTTGTTAAGTGAGAAGGGTAAACACAACCGGAACAGGGTGTGGGCTCTATGAATGACTTCTATCCTCCTGTGGTTCTGTCAGGAGTGGATCTCTCAGAGTGTCTCCAGTACCCAGACTTCAGTGTGGTGGTGCTGTACAAGAAGGTGGTGATCGGTTTTGGCTTCATGGTGCCAGACGTGAAGTATAACGAGGCGTACATTTCCTTCCTCCTGGTGCACCCCGAGTGGAGGAGGGCTGGGATTGCCACCTTCATGATATACCATCTTATCCAGGTTTGGAGCTCAACTCTCTATCAACAATACGGTTACACATACACACTGTATATCAAAAACACATCTTGTTGTGAACATGAATAAATAAAGTATAAAAAATTGTACAGTTTGTGGGAGGTATTTGCTGACATTATTGGGGGGATATTGTGGAATTGAGATGTCGTTCTGTATCTTGTGTACTTGGTGTATGTTGTGCAGACCTGCATGGGAAAGGATGTCACGCTGCACGTTTCAGCCAGTAACTCGGCCATGCTGCTCTACCAGAAGTTTGGGTTCAAGACGGAGGAATACATCTTGGACTTCTATGACAAGTACTACCCGGTGGACAGTAAGGAGTGTCGCCACGCTTTCTTCCTGCGTTTACGTCGTTGACCCAGGAATTGAGAGGTTGCCAGCATCTGGGCGTGACTTGAAGGAATTCTGAGGTCTTTAACGGAAAAAGTAATTGAGTAATTGGGACATTTAATACGAGAGCCAACTGATATTCTCTTCAACCATATCAGTGTCCGGAATGTATGTTTGTATTTGGTTGTGTGTCTTTGTTGTATATTGTCATGGTAAAGTTGTTGCCTTTGTTGTGTTCAGTGAAATACATGTACAGTACCAGTCAAAAGTTTGGACACATCAAGTTTGGACACATTTGGGAAAATGTGTCCAAACTTTTGACTGGTACTGTATATTGGTATGTTGTTTACACACATGTAAGCCCCCTGGCTCTAGGTTGCTAAACTAAGAATTTGATTTTGTATCTAAAGGACATGCTTTATTATGGTTTTGTAATACAACTCACACTTATGCACACTTCTGCAGCTCACTTTTTGCATAAAGATAGTCACATTCACACCGACTCCTCTCATTGTCTCATCTTTGGCCCTCAGCTGAGAGTTAGGGTGGAAACAAATATATTCATTCACGTTGCTGAAAACATAAATTAACTAGAAAACAGTGATGTCTAACAAATTAAATAATTTCAAGAAAATTGCTGGAAAGATTGCTGGAAACTGGATTTAATAACAAGGCCACTAACAAATGTCTATTTGCATCATGGCACATGGGTCGGACTTTAACACAACATGACAAAGACAATGAAAAGCAACCATGAGCAGTGATCTCATTAGAACACGTCTAGTCCTAGGTTAGTTCTAGGTCTGACCAGCCTGTCCAGCATCCCCTGGCCCATCCTAGCAGCTAGGAGAGACACTACGGGGCTGCACTCGGTGATGACAGCAAGGTCGTATGCAGTCAGACCTCTGTTGTTCTTCTTCATGATGCTGGCGTTGCACCTAAACCCCAGATGAAGAGACGGCTGTTTTCAGTGTACTGATGTAGACATTATAGCAATAATACGATAGAGACATACGAGGAAGTGATGGATGACTCCTTCATGATAGTCAAGTTGTTACTGTTTATGCAAAAAGTCTAAAAACACCATGGCCTGTCTTTATCTGAGGTAGAAACATTAGAAAATTACCTATTCCAACCTTTGTCTTTTAGAAGGAATACATGCTACAATAGGCACACATGGTTTCACTATAAATTTCTCAAAATAAATTAACTTCAATTGAAGGGTGCCAATAATTCTGTAGTTGACTGTATGGTAAAGTACCTCTTACCCCAGTAGTGTCTCAGCACACAGCAACCCTTTGATCCCCATGGAAGCCGCTTCATGGAGAGCTGTATTGTTCGACCTATGAGAGAGAAGGAGATTTTCTCTTTATCCTGGTTGGTTTTTGTAGAGCCCTCTCGTTTGAGCTGAGGGCGCTCTAGAATGACTGTAAGAATGGATGGTCTCTGGACTGAAGCCCTTACGGTCCAGACTGCTGGTTGATGTCAGCACCCCTTTGCACCAGGACTGGGATGACGTCAGTGTGCCCATTCACCACAGCAACAACCAGGGCAGGACGCCCATCGGCCCCCTGGCACACTGGATCAGCCCCCTGGCATGACATTACCGTGTTAACAAGGCACCTGGCCACTTCTCAAATTTAGCAAATTTTATGTTGAGGAATGTTTGTTTGCGTAATAAAAATGGTGTCTTGAAAAGGTATCAAGATGGATGTTGAACCAGTGATACTTTACCTCGTCAAGCAGTTGTTGGACTACAGAGATCTGCCCTTTCCCTTCATGGCCCACTTCCTTTAGAAGCTGGCTGTCTTTGGTTGGCTGAGAAAAATAAATATCAACCATTTGCACAGGAATCACCTGAATTGGTAATGGAACCCCAGTTACGGACATGACATAAGAATTTGCAAGCTACCAAATATATTTGTACACAAATCCAGTAGAAAAAAGGAATTATGACTATATTTGTCTGTAATTTATTTGTTTCAATTATTAAACATCTGGACTAGCTCCAAGAGAGAAGCACTTGAATCTGCATTCACTCAGAAACAAGTCAGACACAAAGACATTTGTTTTGGAAGAGCCCTTGACAGACAGGTTCACATACCGGTGCCTGCTTTATGACATCTGAGGACAAGCTTTTTTTTTTTTTTTTTAATGTCTTTCCATTGGCTCCAGACCTGTCATTACCTACCATAAATATAACAATAAACACATGCATTTGGTTAAAAATAAACCTATGTAAATACCACAGTTGAGAAATGTTTGTCTAAATGTGTTAAATGTGTGCCCATATCCATTTGATTGTGTGCAGGATCACGGAGTGGCGTGTGAGAGTCACCATGCTTACCCAGACTGGTCTGAATGGAGGACAACACACTCCTGCCCTCTGTCACACTGCTGAGGTTCTGGCTTTCTGATAGGGCGATGCTCTTCTCAGGCTTGCCCCCCTGGCATAACTGACCCCATGGATTGTGAGAAGAGGATGGAAAGTGTGGACTCAAATGTGTGACGAGAACACAATTACATGTTCCATTCTAATCCTCTCCCTACATTATCTGTTAAATATTTATATTTTGAATTTACCTTATTATTACACTGTAGTATTTTCTTTCATTCACCATACATTCATTAGCAAGCTGCTGTAATTGAGATGTTATTGTTGCACTGTACAGCCATTGCCAAAGTATTGGCAGTGACCAATTTAGTCTTGTGCAAAGTTTGCTGGTTCAGTTTTTGTAGATTATTTTTGTAAGTTTCAATGTCATACTGGAGAAAAATCACAAACATTTCACGTTTAAATAGGCTGTGTATGGCAATCAATCTGCTCTTATAATCCAGTGATTGAGTGAATTTACCTGACTCTTCCTATGTGCTGATCATGTGATTTAGTGAAATTATGTTAGCTGATCATTTTATGCCAGGGCCCAAAAACTGTGAAATTTGTTTTTTGTGATGTTCTTTTTTTTGTCTGATGTAGCTTTATTTAAAATGCACGTGATCACTCTGCACAATAATTAAGTAACAATGACAATCAACGCCACAACAACTGAAGCAGAAAACTTGCAAACACAAAATGTATGTCACCTGCCAATACTTTTGGCCATGACTGTAATCAAGTCATTGAGATGTTATTGATGAATTGTAATATTTTTTTGTTGAACCGTGCATGATGGCCGAGATGTGGTTGCTTTACTATGTGGCCGGTAACTTGACTCTGATTACTGTAGAATGATGCACTTCTGATCCTTGATCTTCTACTGTACTTATCTTATCTGACTTATCTATATGCACTATTTGTACTTTACTTTGGATACAATCATATGCTAAATGAATGTTATATAACATGTTAGGACATCTAGTGTAAAAAAAGTATAAAAGAGTGGAGAAACATAACAACCAACCTTGTTTTTTTCATGTTCAGCTGAGACAAAGTTTATCCTCAGACTGACTTCATAATTGTCTTCCTCAATCACAGCTGAAACCATCTATAGGAAAGTTACCAAACTATTCAATTTCTTATACTGACAGTTCCTTCCCAAATGTTCCTAGTTCTACAACCAGGTGAGGTAATAATAATATTGCTTTACAACCTACTTGGGTACATAACCCTGCAGTCCCATTATTTGAGTATAAACACTGACATCTGAAAAAGACTCCTTCAGTAGTGGAGGCCTCATGGGGCCCTGATCTTACCCGGCCCATTCGAGGTTCCCCAACGAGAGCTCTGAACTCCGTGTTGTTCTGGGTGTAGCTTCGCAGATGTGCACACACATGGTCCAACTGTTTCCTCCAGTAGCCTGCGACCGAGAGAGACCAAGAGAGAAAGGGAAAAAGAGGTTCAGAGATTAGACTGGTAATCCTCAGACACAGCAAAGCACATCTACTCAGATTCATCCAAATCCCACCAAACCCAAGATGAGACTCTATCCCAAAAACCTTTTTTTTTTTACTCAAATTTATGATATCAATATTTAAAAAGCTTATCAACATCTGCCACTCATTAAGTTCACATGCAAGTAAAGACCAAAAGAGGCGTTAAGTTTTCTCTCTTTATCTCATTGTTTTCCTCTGATACTGCGAGAAGAGTAGAGAGCAGAGGAACCAGGGAACTTGTTTTTGCCCACGGCTCTGTACCTCTCCCTGGACTTATAGCAGTGAGCAGCGGCCTTCTGTCCCTCATCTGGTTCTGTCTGCTGAATTCTAGCGACGCCTGCTGGCCCTTCCTGTGGAGCTCCGTGCTGGACGGGTAGAAGAGGCCTGTCGTCTGGGTGTGCTGCTCCACGTGGCCTGGCGCCGGGCCCAATACGGGAGATCCAGGGGGAAGCACGGCCTGCCATGTGGTAGCGTCTGAGGGCTGGGTGGATGGCTGTAGACGTTGCATGACAGTGACGGAGAGAGTCGGAAGAGGGAGCAGAAGAGACCGTCTTTACAGTTGGAGACAAACACGTTCAGTGTGGATTTCCTCCGGCTCTACAGCCTCATACCTGTTCTTGCTCGACAGCGCCCCCGGTGGAATAGACCATGTTGGCACGGGATTCACCCCTGGAAGGTCCCTCCATAAACACCCCGCAAGAGCCACAGAAGCTGGCATAGGGGTGGCTGCTGGCCCCGCATCGGGAGCAAATCAGACAGCTGGCTGCATGGCCGGGCTGGGGAGAGATAAGTTCAAACAAAGAGTAGATATGGATAAAACATAAGGAGCGACGGAAACAAGTTATAGTATAAATAGTACCTGCCAGAGATGGATGTAGGTTGGTTGTATGGATGAATGAAAAGGATGGTGGGTTTGGAATTCATGGGCGTAGGAATAGATTTCAAATTATTTTTGACTGAGCATGCTATGGGAATTATTATAGTGTATGTAAGGTATGTCAAAAATAGAAGGAATGTTAGTGTGTGAGGTTGTCTGTTTAGTGTAGCCACTACCTAAACTTTCGTTGCAATTCCAGCTTTTTAAAACTCCAGATTGCTATTCATCAGTGGTGCAGTGTACATGATCGAAGCAAGACCTCTCTTACCTTGGCGCCGCACCAATCGCAGAAACGTGCGTCAGAGTGGTTGACCCGACTGCACTTACGACAAGACACCGTCTTGTTTTCTCCTGAAGGAAGAGGTGGAGCACTCTGACCACTCAGAACAGCCTAGTGAGGAAATACAAAGCATTCAAGCTAATTGTGATACATTCTTGTGTGTTTATTGGCTAAATGCATAAGAAACAAATACTGTGGGAAACAAGCAATATCCAGAAGAAAGTTTGACATAAAAGTAGTCAAATGAAAAAACGAAAACTACATTTTCAGCATACAGAATGAGGCCAACAGAGATGGAGTCTCTCTCCATCTTATATCTCCTATAATCTTACAGTAGCGGGCTGTGGTAGCCTGGTCTCACAGGTGACACAGAAGGAGATATGTGCTGGGTTTCCAGTTCCACAAGACTGACAAATCAGCTTGTCCTAAACCACAACAACAAGACTTTATCATGTGCATTATCACATATTGTACGACTCATATATCAATCTAGATAAGTGTGTTGTGAATGTGTGTGATAAGTGTGTTATGTGCTCAAGTGGCTGTTGTTCACTTTTTATACAGTTTTACACTAAATTGAACATGGATAGAATAACATTTGTAACTTTTTCAATAATATAGGACAAAAGGTCCTATGCCTATTTAGATACTCCACAATCCACACCATAATATTACAGTGATGGATAGATTCAATATTGAGAAAGGAAAAAACCCTGATGGCTCTCTCACTAACGGTGAAACATTTGTTTACACAGTACTGCCCTGCAAAAGCTAACTGCAGTAACTACGCAAACAGTGAAACTGAGAAAAATGGGCCTCATTCTCGAACGCAGTTAAGAAGAATTTAAGAAGGAATTTCTTCTGAATTGGATTTAGGAAAACATTTGGCATTCATGAAAGTTTTCTCATCAGGGATTTGTTCTGAACTTCAGAAGACTTTCCGAACTCGAAATACCAGTCGTAAATCGGCCAGGGCTGCGTTTCCCGAAAGCATCGTAAGCCAAATTGATCGTAGAGTCCATCGTACGATGAATCTTAGTTGTACGGGCCGTTTCCCGAAACCATCGTAGCTAAAGAGGCACTTGAAAATCGTCGTAGATTAACGAGAGCTCCAGACCAGTCGTAGATCGCTAAATGCATCGTAGCACAGAGACTCAGTGGAGACACACGTAGGCCGACCATGAAAACTACATTAAACTCATGCTGAAAGTTACTTCCGATGGAAATAAGATTATTTTGGTTCTCTTTTTACAACAGTTATGACGGAACTGGGATATTTGTTAATCCATACAAGTTTAAGCGCCGAAAACATCTGAATCCGGTTTATTGTCAAGTAAATTTAGGTTACACAAAATAATTTGATTCGGTGGGTTTGGCGCATGCAATGAAGGTATTTTTATTTATTTATCAGTCTTCAAAATACTATAAAATTGAAATATGCCTGTTGTAATATGCAATAGTAACTAGAAATGCTTTAACGTAACGCTTTTACGAGTACAATAACACAACAACAATTGAACATTGAAGATGTTTATTAGAATTATAGGGATAGTAGCACGCCAAGCCCGGTGGATGAAGAGGGTGGTGGCAGAGCCGAGCCTGATGTTGGGAGATGGTGGCGCTCAGGAAATGGAAAGACTCCACAGGGTTGACTGGGAAGTCACACAGGGTGAAGGGGCCAGGAGGGAGTGAAAACTACTACTAATACTAAAATCATAAAAGCCATTGAAGATAGCCTAAATCCTGCACCGCAGACTTGTCCCCTCTGGTTGTGGGGAATTGGATGTGGTCTGGGATGTGGAAAAGTAATGCAGTTGTGACAGCCTGCACAGATCTTGAAACTGGGGCCTTGGAGAGCCCATGTCCATCTCCAATAACCTCCAGAAAACTGCCAGCGGCATAGAACCTTAAAACTGCCAGTAGTTGGGTTGCAGGGGTCAGTGCAAAGGACCTCCTTGTTAAACCTCTGCATGTCTGCTTCTATGGATCAGGAGCATCATGATATCATGATGTCATCTGACATATCTTAATTGATCAACCATCGATTAGAGTTGATTATTCATGTCAGAAACACTGATTCCATGTTGAAGATATGGGGTATTCATTACTTATGTGTTTGTCATTTGTCACAATGTCATTTGTGGCCAATATTTGAGAATTATGAGATTGCAAACATGGTCTTGGAAAGCTGTTGGCCTATGCAAGATTGTAGACATAGTCAGCACTACAAAATAAGACAGTAAATATGTTGGATTGAGATGTTTGTATTTGTACATTGAATTATTTAGGCTGCTAGCTGGGACATGCCATGTGTGATACCATTTATATGCATGGTTTTTAACCTTGTAGTTCAATCAAGAAGTAAATATAGGACTCGTATATATATTTGCCTATGGAAAGTGTAGTACCAAGAAAAGTTAAAAACCAAGGCACAAGTAATTTGAGAAATAGTTGTTTTATGGGAGTTTGTTCTCCCTGCTGCTGCTCCTCACAAGGATCTAGGTGAAAAAACATGTAAGGATTGGACAGGCAACACTGAATATATGATACAATACACAATTCAGCCTTTACTTAATTTAAATAAATATTGTATGCTTAGGCTATAAGGTAACCTAAATTTGACACTACCTTTTTGATTGGGCAGAATACTAGGCAAAGAAATGGAGGGCCTTGTGAACTTAATTTCTTCAAACAAGAGCTTCCTCACCTCAATTTGGAGACAAGACCACTTAATTTCCAAGACCTCCTATTGGTATTTAGCATCCTGTGTCGCTGATTGCAGGGTTTCAACACCGGTGTAAAACTCAGATGCAGCATAGTTTGCACGTTCACCTTATTGTCTTTGCTTCATGTAGCATGATACAATGTACATTGATAAGTACTCAAATAAGGAGCCTACAATAAATGTAACGTTTTCTTTAGCGACAGAAAATATTTTTTTGTGTACCGTAATTCGTTAAATATTTTAGTTAACGTTTTAATTTTAAAGTCTTAAAGTTGCGTCAGAAGATTCACATTTCAGTACAATGGACAGCGTCTTGTTAAGTGCAACTTCAGAGACACGTACGATGGTTCTCCTTACGAGCATGTTCGGGAAACGCACGTAAGAAATAACGATGGATTGTTATTTTGATCGTAGAAAACCCTCGTAACAGCTACGATCCATCGTTATCGGGAAACGCAGCCCAGAGTTGTCTCAAATGCGATTCCTTAAAAAAACACAAGGGGAATCGCATTTAAGAAAACTCTCCTTGTTAGAAGTGCTAGTGAATTTGTGAGAAATCGTTGGCAATTGCGTTCACATCAACTCTACAGACTATGGCAAGCCGTTTTATAATTTGACCAATGTATTCTTGATATTCAAAATTTGAATTCTTGATATCCAAAATGCAAGTCTGGATATCAAAAACATGAATTCTTCATATCAACAATTCATTGGTTAAATGATAAAACAGCTTGCCATAACAGATATCCTCGATGCACCTCTGCACCGGTGCTTTTCGCTTGGACATAACTTGCGTTCCTGTTGCTTTCCTAATTGTGTTGATTCTGACGGCACAAGTCACTGCTGTTGCGTGCCATTATAAGGGGCTGTCGGGGCATGTATGTATGCCAATTCAGGAGCACGAGGACGCGCTTTCAACTTAAGAAAACTCTTGCCGGGGAGCACAGCTCAGAAAACTTCTGCTGCGTAGGAACACATTTTCAAGCATTCATGAATTTGGCGGATATCTTTTTCTTACGTTGTTTTTCCTAAGTTTTTTCTGACATGTCGCACTGCATGCTGGGTACCCAAGGGTGCTGATTTTCATTATCTAGCTGTGCTCTGACTGCGTGATATGAGTATTAGTTTTTGGTCAGCTTTGGGACAAAGGTTAAGAAATGGTTGACATTTCAAGGTGAAATTGCATGAAAATGGACATGGTATTTCAGAATGATGTCTGCCTGTTTAACTAAACAAGTAATCAAAATTATGACAGGCCAAAAGACTGCCTGGATTTAAACCTGTGACCTTGCGCTTTGCAGGATAACTTTTCAACCCATTGAGCTACCCGCAAGGCTGAAAAATTCTGGTCAGTTTCTGTCAAAAAAAAAAAAAAGCCGTATCTCCTGTAGCATGGCTTGTTCGATTCGGCCAAAGTTTAAACAGCTGTACTTCAATGACCTTTTGACATATCAAGGTGAAATTGTGCATGGTACTTCAGAACGATGTCATCCTGTTTAACTAAACATATATTCAAATTTAAGACAGACTCAGTGTGGCTGGATTCGAACCTACGACCTTATGCTTTGCAGGTGACCGTTCCAGTTCGTTGAGCTATTCTCAGTGTTGAATATTGGCATGTTCAGTTACTGTACAAAAAAGTAAGCTGTTGTTCCTGTGGTAAGCGTTGTTCAATTCAGCCAAGGTTGAAACTGCTCTAATTCAATCATATTGACATACCAAGGTGAAATTGTTTATGGTACTTCAGAGAGATGTCATCTTGAACCCTATTAGGTTTGAAAAACCATCAGTCAAAATTTGATTTATTGACACAAAGAAATTGAGGCAATGTGTACATTCACATAAATACACCTCTTTCACCCATTTTGTATTTGATTCAATTGTCAATTGAGCCATTCCCAGGCATGGAATACAAAAAGTTCAGTAACTGGATAATAAAAAAAGCGGTTTCTCCCATGGCGAGCATTGTCAGATTTGGTCAAAGTTCAAACATTTGTAATTCAGTCATATTTTGACATATCAAGGTGAAATTGTTTATGGTACTTCAGGGGCGTGTCACCTTAAAGCAATGGTTCCCAAACTTTTCTGGCTCACGGCACCCCTAAACATATCTCTCTCCATCCACGGCACCCCTATTTTTTACTTTTTACGCTCAACCTCCTTTGTGTCATATTTGTACTTTATGCCATTTGATTTAACCTTGTGATATGTTGAATAGGCTATAACTGCTTTTATTATAGGCATTACATTGAGAAAGTGGGGTTTCTCTCATTTTTGTTATATTTTCATATGAACCACTCTCTTTAATTCAACTCATTTAATAGAACTTTTGAATAAATAGTGAACAGAATATGAACAGACAACGTCTGTCCGTGTCACAATTATATCACTGTCACCCTGAATATCTCATCTCATCCATTTTTTTGCAGGCTGGTAATATGAGCAACTGCTAAAGTGTGTGGCTTTTTGGATTTAGCAAACAACTGGGCAACTAAAAAAAACAAGCCTTTTGTGCCTTCTCATACACGGGTCAATATCACCAAACGGTGCCTTTGGTGTCCTCATCAGAAACACTCACTCAGCATGAAAATGTAGCAGACTAATGAAATTCTGAGGTCTTATTATAAATGACCAAACATTTAAACACATACAAGTACAATGATTAGCCTCTTGAAATGTGTTTCCTTCATTTTATACAGTTTTTTTTCATTGGATGTACTTGATTTTGGCCCACGCACAGCTCTGCTAACTACAGTATGTGTAATGTGTGTTTAAATGAGACTAAATTCAAAAAAAAATTATATAGTTGTATTGTCCACAACAGGTTACTTGATAAAATTAGTCATTTTGATCATGTATATACTATTTTCATAATCATATTGAACATTTTCCGTGTGTCCCTGAAATTGCTGTCCACCCTGTCATTATGGGGTAAATGCCCCTTTAAGAAACCAACTAATGTACTCAGTGACATCACTACCATAATTTTGTCTTTCTTCAATCAAGGCTGAAACAGTGGCTTGTTGCAGAGTAAGTATTTACACTTATATTTCTTAATTTTCATCGTATTATGTGTGTAGTCGGATGTTATAAAGCTTAACATGTCTTCTCTGTCATAATGAAATATCAATTAATATAAAAACTTTTAAGAAATTCGAAATATATTTGTTAAACAGTAAACTGTTACCTTGCTAACTGAATCATGTTGCTAACTGAAGGTCCGCCATGTGCTCATTAAATGCTAACGTTAGCCAAAAATGTCCAGCCTGTCAGTGTCCACCCTGTCAGCAAGCCTTCCATGACAGGGTGGACATGGTTCGTGACAGGAAGGACTTGCAAATAGTTTATGCCACATGCTGATAAATGTGGGTAATAGCTGTTGTAAAATTAAGCAATAAGCCCCAAGAGGCCGTGGTTTACGCTGATTTTAGAACAGGTAAGGGGGTTTTCGGCACTCCGCTTCGCGTCGTTAATGTCCCCATAAAATAACATATTGATAACTAATTTGTTAAAATCCTTACAAATATTTTGTGTTTCAGGCAACGGCGTCAAGGGGAAAGCATTCGAAGGAGTTCAAAGACGAAACTGAGAAAACAGATCGAAATATTGGAGGCACAGCTCGCAAAAGAGAAAACCAAAACCGAGAAATATAAGAAGAGGTTCCATAGGACCAAGAAAGAAAGTGCGTCCAAATCACCACGTTCAAAAGTCAATTCTTTGTTGGGACGTCAAAAAGTGAATTCACCCATCAAAAGAGCTCTTCTTTTTCATACATCCCTGATTGAAGACATTAGAAATAAATATAAAAATGCTAAAACAAACAGGGAGAAGCAGTTGATAGCAAACGTACCCAGTGGAAACATTCTAAAGAAATACAAGCTCCAAAAGCATGCCCAGACTGCTTTTGGCTACTCTAAGAAGAGAGCAAAGTATTCTGTGGATCTTTCCTACAGTGGGAGGGGGTGCGTCAGTCAAAATGAGATCAAGAAGAACGTCACATCGTTTTTTCTTCGAGATGATGTTAGTCGAATGACAACTGGCCGCAAACAGATGGTCACACGGCTAAAGAAAAAGATGCAGGTGAGGTTGCTTACCGATACAAGGAAAAACTTGCATAGGAGGTTTCTCTCTGAGCACATTGGCCATGTGTCATAAACCTCCTTTTGCCGTCTCAGACCCTTTTGGGTGGTAACCCCCTCTTCCTCTGACCGTGACACGTCTCTGCAAAAAACATGAGAACTTGCAATTCATGGCCAATGCCTTGCAGAGCCAAGGGTTTCTGTCCTCAAGAAACATTGAGGAAATGTCTGAAGCAACCACGTGCGACCCGAAATCCAAGGTCTGTGCTTATGGTGAGTGCAGTGAATGCCTCTGAACTTGTCACCCAATGCTGAAAACTACTGGGGAAGAGAACATTTGTTTATCTCAGTGGATGACAGAGAAGATTACAAAGGATGAGAAGGTGTCAACAATTACAGTGAAAAGGGAGACGACAACAATGGAGCATGACCTTAACAAAGATTTCCAGGAGAGGCTTCTCCATTTTAGGCGCCATGTCTTCAACATTAAATGGCAGTTTAATGCCTACAGGGAGCTCAGGAGGAGCCTGAAGCACAATGAGTCCCTCTTGCATATAGATTTCAGCAAAAATTACACATGCAAGTACGGCGAAGAAATACAATCTGTGCATTTTGGAGGCTCACACCAGCAGGCCAGTGTGCACACTGGAGTGCTCTACACCGCTGGTGAACAAGCGCCGCATGCCTTCTGCTCCATATCACCCTCCAGAAGACACGATCCTTTGGCCATCTGGGCCCATCTTGATTCAGTTCTGAAGGTAGTGAGAGAATGACACCCTTAAGTCAGCAAGCTTCATTTTTTCAGCGACGGTCCTGCAGCGCAGTATCGACAGAAGGGAAATTTCTTCTACCTGTCAACGGAACCCTACATGTATGGCTTCAAAGAAATAACGTGGAATTTCACATCTGACACATCTGTAGAGCTGTTCTTCGTCCAAGAGAGGGATATTGAATCAAAGACTGAGGTAAAAGCTATAGGTCCCTGTCCCCCCTCTCCCATCCAGATTACAGACAAACTTTGTCAAATCTGATCCTTTCATGTCTTAAGGTTAAGTAAAGTGTATTAATGTTTGATACCCCCCCCCCCCCTCACTATAGGTACTTGCAATAGCTGCCGTAAAAGGCACTACGAGTATCCACCAAGCTATCAGTCTGATACCCGGCCAGATGAAATACAGAGACATTTCATGTCTGTGTAAAAGGGAGGAAGGTGTTTTAGACTGCCCCTGCTTTAACCTTCAAGAGGTCACTCTAGCGGATGTTCCTGTTTCATCTGATGAGTTCCCAGCATGTGGCAAGACAGATAACTCTAGGAGACCAGAAATTATTGAGGTAAAGCACATTGGAGAGTGGTGCATCGTTAATTACGACAAAGAAGCATACCCAGGTGTCATCATGGATGCAGAAGGGCACAGTGTGAAAGTTAAGTGTATGCACCGCAATGGCATTAACAAGTTCCATTGGCCAAGTCTCCGGGAGGATATCTGTTGGTACCATGACTGGCAGATACTTTGCCTAATACCAGAACCACAGGCTCTGAACAAGCACTCAGTACAGATTGAAGCGTCTGACTGGAAGTATGTGGAACAGCAACTGCAGAATTGAGCCATGTCTCTGCAGAAAGTGATCTCTCTGTAACATGCCATTTTCAATGTTTTAATGTTTAACCGTTCTCCACTTTTTTCTTTTTGTTGAATATTTGACTTTCACTGTGAAAAATGATGTACAGAGTTAAACACTAGAAAGCCACATTATTGGCTCAAATTAAGGAATCTTTATTCAGTGGCCGCATGCAGGTAGAGTGGATCAAAACCAATCTGTCCAACTGTTTTTTTTACATCACGTATTGCATTTATGAGGCCAATTTAATGGTATTTCACAACATGTCCACCCTGTCATGCCCAAGGTCCACTCTGTCATGTCATTGTCCACCCGGTCATTTTCATGTTTTATGAAAATAAACAAATTATTTTCACAAGTTAGCAAAGCCTTTTGTGTGATTCCTTTATAAACAAATGAGGGCCAATTAGTATTGTTTGAAAGTCTGACCAGATATCTTTGTTATTAGATTTTATTTAGAAAATAAAATGAAACTCTTGCAGATTTTGTAGAGAAACAAATGGTTTGCCATAATTTTATTATTAACCAAATACTTTTTTTACCAAATACATGTGAATATTTCTGTGCGTAGGTACTTTTCAAATTTTGGCCGTACGCCATCTTCTGGTATGAAAGCTGCCCAATCCTTTATACATGAGGCCCCTGGAGACCAAGCACCCGGCACACCAGAACAAAGACATTGAATATTTTAAAAGACTTAAAACACAGAATACCACACAGAGCGAACGTATGCTTTCTACCGTGCGTGTGGGTCAATATCACCATAAGGTGCCTTTGAGACTTTCACATTTCCCCCCCAAAATTTAGATTTTTCATTGAACTTCATATTTATTTCATTAAATAGATGTTATGCTGTTAGAAATGCATGATGGTCAAGCTCCAACACTTTTTATAAATTAACTGCAAACAGACAATGTACATGCAAATGGCAAAATATGTCCACCCCGTTATGGACAAATTCAAAGTAGAGTAAATACATTGTAATTACATAGTGATTATAAAATGCTCTCTCGATCTCACGGTCCCCGTATTTCTTCGAATAAACGCTGCAGCGTTTAACTTTCATTTTTGGTCCGGCTTTTCCTCGAGGAAGGCGTTTTTTCGAAGAAATGACCTCAGGAGCGCATTTATAGTTTATCTGCATATTAATTTATGGGAGGAGGCAAGGCGGGGTCAGTGGCTCGTTCACGTGCGGTCAAAAAAAAACCATGGCAGAAATTAAGAAGAAATGGTCCGATATAAAACTTCAAATGAAGTAACGAGTGGTAGCGCATTGTAACAGCATGGCAGCTATAGGGTTGCGTGACATGCATTTCCTGAGTGATTTTGTTGTTCGTTTGACAGCCTCAAGTTTAACAGAAGTTATTAAGTGGTGGCGGTATTATAAACAGAAGGCTACATAGCATTTCCCGTTTTGGGTTTTGGCATTTTGTTGTGATTATCCACATTAATGATCAAACTTTTATTTTAATGTTTTTTGAATAGTCAACGTCATAAACGTAGGAAACTTTATTTTGTAATGTTTGGTGAGTCTCTGCACTTTTCAGTTAGAATTCGCCATGTTACAGAGCCAGACAAGACTGCGTACGGTCCGCAGGTTCTCACGTCTGCTCAAAAGTTTCCGTGAAGGCCCGCGCATTCTCACGTCAAGTAAATCTTTATACATCACAAAGTGTGCGTGAAAACCAGCGTACGCAAGCTTTTTGTGCGTACGCAACGTTTATACATGAGGCCCCAGGTGCCTTGCCAATTTGCTAGGCACCATGGCTGCATTAGCCAACGTCTCCCTGCAGACCAGACATACTGGGGTGGGGCACGTTACCTACTGGAGGTACGAGTCGTTATCATGCCTCACTTTTCTCTTTGCTGAATTCGATTCCGATGTCTGTTCTTGTGGAGGTGGATGCATTCTCTTTAAAAACGTACCCATTGCCCCTACCTGCGCTTCTCCATCTGCTGTCAATACGGAATAAAGAACGAAGTCAACCCAAAGAACTGTTGTTGACGTTAAGCCCTGAATCGACTGTGAACTGTAGCCGATTGATGTTTGTGCCGCAAATAGCCAAAATAGCCTAATGGAATATCAATAAAATGAATATAGAATTATTATTATTATTTTATTTTTTTTAGTCATTAAGTCTTGGGCCATTCCGCGGCACCCCTGAGCATGCGTCCCGGCACCCCAGGGTGCCGTGGCATCCACTTTGAAAACCCCTGCCTTAAAGCCTATTAGGTTTGAAAACCCATCATTCAAAATGTCATTTGATTTAGTGACACAAACATATTGAGGAAATGTGGACATTTACATAAATACACCCCTTTCAGCCATTTTGTATTTCATTCAATTGCTATAAGTAACGTTTTTAAATATGTCAATGATACATATATGTACAAAATGTCAAGTTAATTAGACCATTGGTTCAAGAGAAGAGGAATTTTGAAGGTTTTCCCAAATTATCATTGTACAGGGAAATCCATCAGGCGAACCTCATGGGTCCTTGAGGCTTTTATGTTTGCCATGGGAAATAAGGCATGCACACCAAGTTTCAGAAGAATTTGAGCAATGGGGTGGAAATGCTATCACTTTGAAAATCGGACTTTTGGGCGTTTCCTGTGGTGCCCCCTATGGTCTGATGTGGCCCGTAGTTGGTGTGGGGGTACCCACTCAGTTTAGTATCACTGTGCCAAATTAGAAAATTTGTTACCAATACCATGTTGAGTTATTGTGGCGCAAGGAGAAGAGGAATAATAATAATGATAATAAAACTAACGAAAACAATAGGTTTCCTCCTTATGGAGGAACCCTAATTATAACTCATTTTTGAAAAAAGTTACAGTGGTTAGCCTTTGCACAGCAGAGTGACTCCAAAAGGTTTTCAGAAAGGTTCACAAAATTCTGAGTATGTTGTGTGGCATGTTGCTGTGTATGTGTGGCATGTTGTGGCAGTGGGGGTCAGATGGCTGAGTGGTTAGGGAATTGGGCTATTAATCAGAAAGTTGCCGGTTCGATTCCCAGCTGATAAAAATGACGTTTGGGCAAGGTACTTAACCCTACTTGTCTCGGGGGGAATGTCCCTGTACATTGCTCTGGATAAGAGGGTCAACTAAATGTAAATGTAATGTTGCTGTAATGTTTGTAAGAGTGTGTTTTTGCTAGCTTCCTTTGTCCTTACCTGCAGTCGTAGGCTGGCTTGAGGCTGCAGTTGTGGGCCAATAGGGGCTTCACATACCACACACAACACAGTGTTCATGGGCACTATGGTTTTACAGTGAAGGCACAAACCCAACTAAAAAAAAATATGAATCAGAATCAGCTTTATTTGCCAAGTAAGTTTGCACAAACAAGGAATTTACTATGGCAGGAAGGTGCATATGGTAAACACATAAGAATTATAAATATAAAATGTTGAAAATGTAAACAGTATCTAAATAATTTCTAACCAATACTAGGGATGGGGATTGTACATTTTTATCGATATCGATACCATTTTTGACACTGCTTAACAATCCGAGTCTTTATCGATACCACTATCAAAACTTTTCTGGGGTGAGCTTGAGCTAACCACCATCTGAATGAATGAATTTGGCAAATGTTAAATATAGCAGCACCCACACAACCCATGCCACACTTTATATAAACAAGATTACTGAACAACATTTATAAGAATAACTGAAGTAAAACGGATGTCAAATAGAACAAGGGGAACGTGTTGCTTTCAGGAGGAGACTGGATAAAAGGAGCCCATATTGGCACAATGGATCCTGGCTCTGGCTAAATCTACAATTGTCCACTACAGATGTACTATCCACAACCTGGATGAGTAGTATAATGACTGTGATTGGTTGTTTGACAAAAAGTGACATTGACAAACTGTCATTGTTCAAGACTTTGTGAAAAGTTCAACAAGTTTCAACAAAAGGCACCTGATATAGCTAAATGACCAGCTAACCAAACCAAACCTTCTTATTCCATCCCTATTTTGTTCTGTCTCTGTTATTGTTTAACAAGATGCTAAAGCAGCCCACAGTGCCATGCTCCCGGTGACTATGTTTTGAATGATCAGTGGGGCGGGGGAGGCTAGTCTTTACTCACACACTGACTGTGCTCGTAAAAAAAAAACTGTTTCGCGCACGCATCTAATTTTAGGCATATGCGAGTGAAATAGATACACTGTAGAGCCCTGGCTCTTATTATTGAGGCTTATTATTGTCAACGATGGATACTTGCTACAAAGTTGGAGTGCGCTGACTGTGCTCACCATGCATACCTTGGGTGGAGGAGGAGGATTGTCCTGCAACGGCAGCTGGAGTTGGCACTGTTGCTTCTCGAAGACTAATGCGTTTTACGTTAACTGATGCACAACATTGAGGTGCTTATTCATTGCAGTAGTATTCCCCCCCCCCTCCCCCCAACAAGAAATGATCTTCAAACATATTTTACACGTCGCTTCTATGGAACGCCGAGTTAGTCCAAATTAAATAAATAAGTAAATAAATAGATAAATACATACATAAATAAATATGGCTATGAAATAATAATAAAGAAATAAAGAAATGGCAATAAATATATAAATATTGTATTATATAATTATATAGCTGAATCCATTTATTGACATCAATAAATAATAAATACATTTATTTCAAAATGACGTTTTTGTAAAGACAACATTTATTTATTTCATGGGACTTTCATGGGCATTTCCTAATGCCACATTTATTTATTTTTTCGACTTTAACACACCACATTTATTCCCACATATATTTCCACACCACATTTATTTCCACATCACATTTATTTCTGTGTTATATTTATTTCTGATCTCACATGCAAACGAGAGGGGTATGGTTATCTTCAGACCAACGCAGCACAAGATTGAAGGCAGATCTATGGGGTCACCTAGATTCGGTAGATGATGGAAGCTGTCATAGATTGTATTTTATATTGTAAATTGGCAACTTATGTTTTATTTTATTGTATATTCTATTTAAATTGTATTCCACTTAGTATTGCTAGTTCATGTATCCTTAGTATAGTTATACCACATTTAAATTGAAGATTCCTATATGTTTATTGTATGCACCTCCCTGCCAAAGCAAATTCCTTGTCTGTGCAAACCTTCATGGCGAATAAATCCCTTTCTGATTCAGATTCTGAAGACATTAGTCGTGTCAGAGATTGCATGCTGGCCTTATAGATCAAATTGATCAGCATGGCTTGTCAGGATGTATTATTTTGGCACACATTGTAGATTTTGTAGAGGTACTTGGGCGGATAAGTGCTCTACACAGAACATAGATATTGAAGTTTTAAATACCACCTAGGAAGACGTTGTGGTGGCAGTGATTGTTAGCTTTGCAGACGAGTTACACGTCACACGAGCTAAAGCAATGTTTACAAAAGTAACTTCAGTCGCAGTTATCAAAGACCAAGTTCCCAGACTACTAGGTTACTAGGTCACTGCCATCACTCCCATTGGGAACCAAAGCTAAAAAGGCAGAGACGACACAGACATTGTGGGCAAAGCTTGTCTACATTGTATGCTTTTCGGCAGTGCGATGCCACTGTCACCCCCATACAGGTAGCTCTACAGCTAGGAGCTGGACACCCGCGGTGTTATCGCCCTGGTTTCCAGACTACCTGGTTTCCGTAAGCATGCGAGCTGTGCGTTCACCTAACAGCAGCAGCTGCCGTTGGCCTCTATCACCAGATTTGTCACAAATTCACACAACATTCAACATTATTGGCGAATTTGAAGTTGCATCTCATATTTGCTCTTGTAGCCTAAGAAAATAAAACTGTTGCAAGCTGGCATAAAGTGGGTTTCGATCGACGAGAGCAAAACACATGATTGTTGGTCCGTTGTAGCTATTCAGGCTCATGGATGAAAGGAGCTTGTAGTCGCACATTTATTGACATTATGCAACATTTAGTATGGCCTGGGTTTATCAAAAACAGCTGGTTATCGTGGGCCTATTTGGGGTTGGTTTGAGGCAATAGCCAAATGTCCCACGATACCACAGCCCCTTATGAAACTACATCTTACAAATGAGCCTACTTAAATCGTCACTGTGAACCCAGACAATAGGTTACGATCAAAATACGCTAAACCCTAAAGAAAGATTCTTGTTGTGGCTTTCGACACATGCCGTCTTGCACACAAACACGGTGCTCGATAAGTCTCAAACCATTTAAGACTTAGCACTTATCCGCCCAAGCAAAGCCATAATCATAATACATATTGGGGGGACACATCCCCCCCCCCCCCCCAATATTCAAATCTGGTAAAAATGTCCCTGCCAATACATTTATATAAAAATATAAATGCGCTACGCTACGACAGGCAACCACGCACGCTGTCTGAAATTATCATTAAAAAAATTGTTTGTCCCCCCCCAATGTTGACTCCATGGCTACGGCCTTGTCAAGTCAAGTCAATTTTATTGATCCCACTAGGGGAAATTTGCTTGTAGACAGGTATTAAAACACATTCCATCCATAATAAATACTACATAAACAGCATACCTGACACCACACAAGACAACACACAATACATTACAATACAGTACAAGGATCACTTGATATTGAAAACCCAGAATAGATTCCGTCCATAAAAAACTTCATTCCATTCATTTATGCACATTTAGCCTCCCAATAGCAAAACAAACAAAAGCGTCCCCAAATCTTTTTGTTCTGTGTGTGGGAGCTCTATACCTTCTTCCTGAAGGCAAGAGCTCAAACTCCCCCTTCAGGGGATGCCTCTACAAAATCTACAATGTGAGCCAAAATAATACATCCTGACAAGCCATGCTGATCAATTTAATCTATAAGGCCAGCATGCGATCTCTGACACGACTAATGTCTTCCATCATCTACCGAATCTAGGTGTCCCTATATCTGCCTTCGATCTTGTGTGCAGCTGCGTTGGTCTGAAGATAACCACGCCCCTCTCGTTGCATGTTAGATCGGAAATAAATACAGCACAGAAATAAATGTGGTGTGGAAATATATGTGGAAATAAATGTGGTGTGTAAAAGTCTAAAAAATAAATAAATGTGGCATTAGGAAATAAAAGTCCCATGAAATAAATAAATGTTGTCTTTACAAAAACATCAATTTGAAATAAATAAATGTATTTATTTATTGATGTCGGTAAATGGATTCAGCTATATAAGTATACAATGCAATATTTATATATTTATTGCCATCTTTTTTAATTTCAGAATTTATTTCATAGCCATATTTATTTATGTATGTGTTTATCTATTTATTTACCTATTTATTTATTTAATTTTGACTAACTCTGCGTTGCATACGCTTTGTCCTTAACTTTGGCTTTAATAAAATGCAGCCAAGCCTTGGACCGCTTACTACGTTCAGTCATCGTAGCTAGCAACACAATTAGAAATAAAGCGAAGTAGGGCGTGAGCCAATTAAATTCTTCTTCTTTTAGTTTAAAGGAGTTTGACAGACCATTCAGTTGAATTTAGTAATTTTATTAGACAATCGATGTATGTTTGTGTCCCAGTGATTTGATTTAAATGACATGACTTTACATTATATTAGCCTACCTAGTCTCGATAGCGGTATCGATAAGCTCTGAACTTATTGATCTTCGGGTTTTGAGAAATTTGGAATCATGTCCTTAGAGAACCGGGTATCGATCCCCATCCATAACCAATACTATATAATGTATTTTTTTTAAATATAAAATAAGATATAAAGAAGAAGAGTGCAATGTGATTGGTGCATTGTGCAATGTGCAATAAAGTGACAGATGGACTTTATGACAGTGTTAGTGACAGTTGGGAGCGGGCCAGCCCAAGGCATAAGTGAACTAAGCGGCTGCTTAAGGCCCCCGTGGCTACCAGAGGGCCCCCAAGAGCACATGAAAGTACAGTTTAATGTAATTTATTTTTATTTTTTATAAAAAGCGACTCAGAGGGGCCCCCAAATCAATTCTGCTTAAGGCCCCATACAGGCTTGGGCCGGCCCTGTTTGGGAGTTCTGGGCCTTGTTGATTAGGCCAGCTGCAGATGAAAGAAACTGTTCCTGTGGCGTGAGGTTTTGGAACAGTGTGTGTCCAGGGTGAACAACACATTATTAGTTCAGTCAAGACACTAGCATAGAATTCACCATTTATAGGCATGGAAATAGGTTTGACTTTGGCGGAGTGGATGTATCTAGGGATAGCACTCCTTGCCTCTAAGCGTTAGCGAGCAACATACCATTTGACAGTGGCCAGCCTGGGCTCCTTTGCTACAGTAAGGTAACCCATTTGAACTAAATTAAGTTTGGCGCCAAACTATGGAAATTGATAACGTTTGGAAATGTGTATTCATAAACAGTGTAAATGATAATAGTACACAAGTTGAGCAGTGTACCTGTCCACCCTCTGTGGGTGACAGCCTCTTCCCCGGCACCAGTGGTACAGCAGTACCACACTGCAAACAGAAGCGGGCAAACGGGTCTGACGCACGAAGGCTTAAGCACTTGGTGCACCTGCACAGACAGGAGACCGGAGAGATCAATGATGGTCCGTCTTCAAGACATTTCATTCCTTTTCCAAAATTATCTCTATATCTCAAGTCCTAACTAAACAAATTGACCATATGACACCTAACCTGACCATGATTCAAATCAATCTCTTTTTTTAGAATGCGTACCTCAAGAAATCTGTCTCTCTTTGAATCCTGGATATTTGCGTGTTGGTCAGGTTATTGAAGATGCTTTCTTCCAGGCTTGCGTTCTATAAAGAATGATCAATGATTAATCTAAATAAACTGGCCATCCATTTAAAATAACAGAAATAGTGGGATTGTTTTTAAAATCATTCTGGTCTCTACAAAAACTGGATATTTTTTGGTTCCCAAAATCAAGAAGATAACGGCATCTCATGTAGACCTACTCTCCTCTGGATCTATCAGGGTGGGGTCTTGGTGTTCAAAGACAAACGTTAGCTGTTTGTCAGTCTTATGGCTGAATCACTGCACTAGCTGTCATTTAACCAGTGAGGACCCCTACTAACACTTGCACCAGCATCGCTGTTTGCTCCTCTGCTGTCTCTAACCTAATTTTCCTCTACACTCCTTACCTCTATTACCCTTTGATTTAACAGTGGCCAGACTGGCGGGGATAGGAATTCAAGAATTTATTGTACAACAGGGTAAAATAAGGCATACCAATGTGTGAGATGACATAGGCTCAGGCTCAGATGTGAGGCCCAGATGACTGTTGAGGAAGCGAGGAGCTTTAGGGGCTCTTTTACCGTTACCTTCCTTCATCCTCGGTCCTAAAAACAAAATAAAAAAACACTGTTAGTATAGACTGACAGTAACAGTCAAATGACATTTCGAAACTGTCAACAGGACATTTTGGGTTTTGTGACTTTTGTGGTTTAAGTGGCAAATTTGTCCAAATTCTAATTCAAAGTCCAATATGTAGTCTGAGTTACTTCATACAGTGATTTTTTTGTACATCCTGTATGGCTCTTAATTTATTTAGATCCTATTGTACACACTTTATTGTTACATGGTACTTTCATCTTTTCAATGCATTGGATTCTGTTTCTGAGTTAGTTGTATTACAGTTATGATATGACGCCATAATGTCATCCACACACCCTGTGGCCTCAGTGAAGACTCTCCTGAAGCATGTTCCGCCCTCGTAGTCCAAGCGATGCTGCCATTAGTTTCCTTTGAGAACCCACAAATTGGACAAGTAACAAAAGCATAGACTCCACTTTCTTGGTTTGAATGTTTCATCTCAAACGATATCTAGAAGAGGTATAATTATGATTATGCAAGGGCGTGTCCCCACAATATTGAGAAAATACCAATCTGTCCCCCCCAATATACAGCAGAAAATATGTAAAATATATGTTCTCCTTTTGTAAACCCTGTCAATGGATCGGTCTCTTGCTATGTCTTATTTATTTTCAATTTAGTTTAGTTAGTAGTTTGTTATGAAAAACATAAGTTTGAATCCCCCCTCCTAATTGTACACTTGTGTGATATCGTTTGAATCCACCTTGCGTCGTTCTGCGTTATCATGATTACCTAACACTTTTTCATCAATCAGTTAAGAGCAAAGAAAGTAACGTTAGTTAACTTGTTAGAGAGGAGGTAGAGTAATGGAGGATTTGAGATTTCCTAAAAAGCGGAGAAAACTGGACCAGCAGCCAAGCATATACGTTTTTTTCCAGACAGTAAGTAACGTGATACCGAGCTAAATGTGTAAGCAAAAGGGCAGTCACTGTCTCTGAGAAATTACACTCTTGCTTTATATGTAAATTGAAATGGTAAATGTAGTCCTCGAAACTATGTTCTAAAGGTGCAAATTTTCATATATAAATATAGAACTGTAGGCAATGCACTTAACAACCAAAAACAATTATGGGGAAGGGTATTCATTTGGACCCCTCCAATGTCTTAAACGTTACGCCCTTGTGATTATGATAGATTAAAAGAGAAACTTTCAACAGAAGTGTAGAATACCTGTTTGATCCCTAGTTCATGGTCCTTCAAGACATGTTCCTCTTTGTCGTCCGTGGATAATGCATCGCTTGGAGGCACATATTCCACCAGGAAGAGCTTGGTAACAACAACACTCTCCCTGCCATCTCTAAAGACAATTGACCATCAGATCATTTCAGTTCTGAAAATTGTCCCTCGTGCACAGTATACTTCGGATTGAGGGTCAAACCCATTTACAGAAACTGGGGTTACTGGGCAGCTGGTGGGGCAGTGAGTGAGTGAATGAAGACAGGGGTGGAGAGAGAAAAACATCCCAAGAAAGACAGACACAGATAGAAAAACAGATAGGAAAAGAGAAAAAGAGCAGGGGACACTAAGTAGGCCTACATAATCTGCCATGTTTTGTTATACATTTTAGACAACTTTTAGACAACTTCAGTTATTACTTATACATTATGGAATATTTGCAATAATCTTTCTGAAGCATTCCCACCTGGTGACAGCCACTGCTTTGACAGTCACTTTGCCGTCAGGTAAGCATATTGGTTTACTGTACTTTAGAGTGCTGCTCTCCCCAAACCCAGGTCTCTTCCTAACCTCAGGTTTACTTCCATCCAGAGTGTAGTAGATGGTGACATCCAGTGTGTCTGGACCAAAATGAATGATTTTATTTTAAAGGACACACTGATGGGGCACACTGATCAACATTGCTGTTAATGTAGCTTACTTTAATTATCCATGGCAAGTTAACCCTATACACAATATTTAACGCTATAGACAATATGGCTTGTTTCAATACTTAATATTCTATAACTTCTATACAATTTATACCTGAAACGTTTGAAAGTTAAAAACTACAAGTGTGTTTTATTTATACATTTTTAAGAAGAAGAAACATTTTTAAAAGCATGAGAAATTTCTAACCTGATTTGATCTCAACAACAGTTGTGGTATCGATCTCGTGCTTCGCTTTCCCAGGTTGAGGATTGCGAATGGGTATGATGTGAGGCACCACGATGGAACCAGCAGTCATGTTTCTGGATGCTGGACAAGAAATTTAAACGTCTAAAATGATGACATTTAAGTGATTGGCTTAGTGGCTTATGCCCCAAATAGGCCCACACAATGCTCACCTGGGCAATATTTAGGGTTTGTTTGATATTTGCATTTTTATGTTTAAAAAGAAACGGCACCCATGGAAATAAGACTACAAATACTACAAATACCAATTTGAATTGTTAATGCATTAGATTACGGATTACTTTTCCCCTATTAACATTTATAAAAAGAAAAAAAAATTACAAGCAGTAGCTATAACCATAACAAAAACAATTAACCTAGACCTGTTGGCTACATCTGGTAGGTTAAGCATTTGGTGAGGGCAAGTATTTAATTGAACAATTCGTAGGATATTCATCATAATTTAGGTAATAAACATTATTATTATTAAACAGTTTCGATGTAAGCTCTCACCTTGTTGCCACGTCTATGAAAAGAGAATGTTTAAGGTCATTAGTTGTAGCCTACTGATATTGGCAATGTATCTAGCGACGCTGCACTGTGCATTCACCAACACCATTGGTCTTCATCAAACGCCTTAGCAACGCTACCAACCAATAGCAATATTCTCAACAAAATGAAATCATTGTCCTTATATCTTGTTTATTTATTGTTTTAAAACGTAAATAATTGAGTGAATATATAGTTGTATTTTACTTACTGGAATGGGTTTATCGGGAACGTGTATCTTTTTCTAATTTACTTTATCAACTTTACACAGTGGATCCGTGAATGACTATTCTATATGTTTTTAGTTAAATAAAAGACTACGGATATAATCCAGTTTTAAATAATTATAAAGCGTACCTTTGTCGAGAATGCTATTGTATTTTTTATCAGGCAAAGTCGGGACTGCCAAACACTCATATGAGACCACGCTACCAGAGCCTGTTTAAGGAGAGCCTTGCCACTCCCTATTAAGCCCCTTTGTACCGAATTTGGCTGCTGTTCCACCAGAGTTCCACTGGGGGTGATCGCGAGCAAGTGCATGTTGAATGGCAGTCTATGGAGCTAAATGGCGAAATTTGTTTCTTTCGCCTGATTGTCGTTGAGAAATCTCCGATTTGATTGTAGTTTTTGCATGTTCAACATGGATTATAGGTCGAAAGTTGAATGAACGAGTACTTATGTCCTTTTGATTTCTTAAAGGGTGAGTCGTTGTTGTCCATAAGACGCTAGCATTCTGCTAATTAATGCTGATTGGTTAGTGAAGGACATACAATATATGACTGATACGACCAGAACTCCCGCTTGATGGCATCCGAAGCGGAATCCGAATGTCAGAGCATTAGCAACATTAGCAACAACATTATGCCAAAACTCTTTCTAGCATGTGTATTGACAGGGAGAGCCCAACCTGTCAGCTGTGTTGTCGATGCCCTTTTTTTTGCCTCCCATTTCGAATACAGGATTCAAATTACTAGACAAAAATCCTGAGAAAAGTGGATTTTGAGGGGTACTGTCAGGCCAAATAGTGTCTTTTTTTTTTTTTTTTGTTATCTTTATTAAATCTTCACGATACAAACAGTAAAGACAAGCAAACAGAGTCATTAATACACAAAAACATAAGTCAAGAGGGGAGCCAGGGGGAGTTTTAAGTATATACATTAAAAATAGAGCATAACTGAATGGTTTTAGCAGCTTTCTTATTTTCTGAATCATAGATGATTTTGATGTACTGTTCTGTTTCCCTACCAAAAGCAATACAAGAAGGTTTAAAGTTACTAAATTTAGGCCAAATAGTGTCCTAGGGCCTAATAATGTCATACCTGACGTCACAATGCGTTCCGAAGCAAGGACGCGTCCGTCGCTATGCCGACCTTAAATTCCGAGATATCCGGTGCGTTCGACTTCATGCAGCGCCTGCGTTGTCTGCAGCCGCCTGCAGCCCGGCTGACTTGAAGCAGCCAATTACGTTCTCAGATTCAAGGCAGCCGACTGTCGGCGCCGCCGGCATTGTATGAACGCGCCTATCTACGCGCGCAAGCAGGAAACTGTCATTGCTAGGTAGGAAGTTTTGTATTTAGGCTTATTTAAACCAGTTTATTTTACTCTACTATTTAAAGTTTTCACTCGTTCGACATTCCCGAGACAGCAAAGCGCAGGTAGAAAAGTAAGTGTTGCCTTCCCGGTCTGTTTAAATTGATGCTAAATAAGATTATTTTTAATGAAAACAACTAGCCAGCTAGCACCAGCTATCAAACGAGTGAAAAGTTTGAATAGTAGAGTAGAATAAACTGGTTTAAATAAGCCTAAATACAAAACTTCCTACCAAGTAACCAGTATAGCCATAGATGAGTATAGCAACCATGACAGTTTCCTGCTAGCCTGCATAGATCTCAAGAATTTAAGGTCGGCATAGCGACGGACGCGTCCTTGCTTCGGAACGGCATTGTGACGTCAGGTAGGACATTATTTCAGATAATGTCTAATAAACAGGCTCTGACTATTTGGCCCTAGGACACTATTTGCAATTTGACCTGACAGTACCGCTCCATAGACCTCCATTCATTCTGCACTCGCTTGTTAGCGCCCTCACATGGAACTTCAACCAGTTCAGAACCCGGAAGTTTCCCGAGAGTGGCAGTTCTCTATTAGACATTTTCTGACGCTACGAGACAGAGGACCCAGTATTGCACGTTCGAATGTTGACGGTTTTACATGAATACTTCAACTTGAGCATGCTAACGACTTTTGTGTACATGATATTTGAGGTTTGTAGAAGGTGGATTTAAATTGACTCAACAATGACGGATGTCAAAGTAAAACAAGAATCTACAGATGTTTCTGACATCGAAAACAGGTTGGCTTGGCGTTTCATCACCCTGCTATGGCTTGGTTGGTTAATTAGCCAGTTAGCTCAAATCGACTCCTTAAGACCGATTATTGTAGCTAGCTGTGTAGATATGTAGAATACGCTTTGTATTGATTGATTGTCGTCTTCATACATGCTTCTTGTTACACAGGATAAAAGAACTCTGCCAACAGTTCCCTCACGGGATAACTGACCAGGTCATCCAGAATGACATGCCAAACTTGGAAGCACAGCTCAGAGCCATGGCAATCAACAGACTTTTGTCACTGGTATGTAACAGTTGCAGTAGTCATCAATCCGGTTAACTGATTCACTGACACGAGTTTAAATTAAAGTGTATATTTGACGACTAGTTGGTAAGAGTTTCAATTTAGGCTAACATTTGGACACAAAAAAACGTGCCATATAGATTTAATGACACTTGACCAGTTCAACAGGACAACATCTGTGTGCACAGGGATCTACGCTAATGTTTTCATCAAGGAGTACAGGTGCTCCTAAATGTTTTTTTTTTTGGAGCACACAAATTAAATGTAGGTGCACAGTGTTTTTTATTTATTGTATTCGTTTATTAAACATAATTTAACACAGGGGCGTCGTTAGACCCATTTTAAAGGGGCACGTGCCCACTATAAATCTGCTGTGCCCCAGTAAAATCTAAAGTTTGAGTTTTAACAATTTACTTTATTAGTCAGTGCATTAATTAAGGTTGATAATCCCGAAAGAAATGAACGCAATATCCCAATCAACGCTTGTAAAATCAAAGCAGTTTAACCGAAAACACAAAGCTTGCATTAACTATAGATGTCCCTGCCAAAGCTGATATCAAACTTGCTGCCCTGAACTGTTGTATAGTCGGTTAAGCAAGGGAGTTTCTATAGCTTAAAGGGGCAATTGACTGGGTTTTTTGGGGTATTTCACACTGTTCCTTAAGGTCTCCAAATAGGGTATGTAACATTGGTTGGGTTGAAAATAAGCCATGTGCTGTTCTATGCCCACTGACAAATCCTCTGAAATGTTCCCTTAAAAAACACCAGCTTTTCTCCATTTATGGTATGCTAATTAATACTTAGATAAGCTGCGCGCTGATTGGTTGGTTTTCAGCGAGTGAAGCTGGGGAGCAAAAACGCAACACAGCCAACAGCAGCACTCGCTGAAACACCAAAGTTGGAGACTTGAAATAAAAACACGCAAATAAATCTATTGTGTCTACACAACACTGTTTTCAACAGACTGACTATATATCATTTGAGATGATAACATTACTTGTTTCCACTTCTGTTGTTGAAGCAAACTGGATTGACTTGGGTGGGTAGAACGTTAGGCTACAGCTTAGCAACCAAACCATATCGTGATTCTACTCGGCTTCAGTTAGCTAGCTAGCTCTAAATAACTTGCTGAAAAATAACATGACAAAGATCTGGACAAACATGCATTGTGAATTGTAGATTTACATTACACAGGTTATTTATTTGAATGAAACACAGTCAGGAACATGAATCAACGTTAGCCCCATTGCCAATAAACTAGGCTAAATTATCACACATTCTACCTATGCTCTTACGTTAGCAAGCTAAACTTGTTTACATGCCTACAGTCTAGGTGTTACTAGTAACAGTTACTAGCAATGCTAACGTATCCTGTATCAAGCACCTGCCTTTTCTCCAGTTCTTTCAAATAGATTATCTAGACAGGCGTTGGCATTAAGCCAGACTGCTGTTCGTTTTCTGGCTATTTTTCGGAAGCTTCCCTTCTAATGCCGACTACAGCCAGTCTAGCTAGAGTCATTTGATGTGTGTAGAAACTTATTTCGCATTCTACCTGGTATGCTATATACAGGAAACGTTAGCATTGCTAATAACTGTTAGCACAACATCATACTGTCCTTATAGCTTGCAGTTGCAATGAGCATACGGTCGGAACAGCACCTCTTTCCAGGCTCAGCTTCCCAGCAAATCCTGCTTGAAATTGTCCAAGGTTGTCAAAACTGTCTTGGGTGAAATGTTCAGAGCAAATGAATGATTGCCGGGATCTTCTCATAGACAACAGCAGCCATGCCTGTTGAATGTTTGGCTCCTTGGGAAGACTGTGAGTGTTAGCCTTCCCTGTACAGCCTGGAACACAGCATTTACGACCGTGGTCCATTTTCAATATCCTTGTTATAATTCAAAACGTTCTTCTTTGTAATTCCTTATAAGTAGCCTACACAGAGCAGCGCGCAGGTAAACTAGTATCGGAGATAGACGCTACCTCGGGCTGGTCTGGATGTAAATTCGGGGGCGTGACTAAGATACAGACCAGAGCCAAAAAGGGCGGTCCCCGGTCCTACGTCAGACCGGTAGTGTAAAGGGCCCTATTATCGTCCACTCTAAATCTCCAATGTTCGGGGCCCCATTATCGTCCACAACCGTTTCTTCCGTTAATTTCTTAAAGAAGATATGCAGCAGCAACGAAAGAAAGTAACTCATCGATATGTACACATCTTATATTGCTGCACACCAAATTACAGCTTCTTACTTTGAGATTTGAGTATGTAAATACGCTCTCAAACCGTATGTGTAGCATCTGCCTTCCGCAGCGTCAAACTGACATTTATCCATTGTAAGTGGTTGGGTGTACGATAATGGGACCCCCTGGCTAACTGCTAAAATCAGGAAAGTAACATTTCTAGGCATATCCTGATTGGATTTCAAAACCGGAATGTTATAATATAGGTGTGTATCTATATATTAAAGTACAAAGCTGTGACATAAAGTTTTTAATTTGAAATATAACGACATTTTGGTAACATTTCTAACGAGCGTCGAGAGCTAGGTGGACGATAATGGGACCCCTTACGCTAGCTTTGTTGAAAAGCTAGCGTTTTACAGCCAAATTTTTTCTTTTTGAGATTTGAATAGGAAAGAGGTGTCAATGGACTTTGATATTCACGGTATGTTCCTTTTACCCACCGAACTGTCGTTATTCAACTATGACAAAGTAAAATCGGTTTTGCAGTCAATTGCCCCTTTAATGGTACATTGTGCGCAACACGCTTGGAAGAAGGGATGTGAATAGGGGCCTGTGCCCCAGTACAGTTTTATGTCTAACGCCACTGACTTAACAGTTAATGCTGATAACTAGCAACTTTCACTCTGATAGAACTAAAACACATAGTTTAAGAAACATGTATATTGTTATAGTTCATATTTTCTTAAAATACTGGGACATTATAGACTATGTAGGCACGCCACAGATTAAAATACTTGGTAGTCAAAGCTAGGTAGACCCAGGGCCATATAAAAAAGGCAAAATCACGGACAATTTTGGAATCCCTGCCGGATGCATTTTTTAGGTCTCGAAAAGAGGACATATCAGGGTAAAAGAGGACGTCTGGTCACACCCAAATTTTATACAGCTGGCTTTACTTAAAGTTTATTTAAGATATAGCTTGTTAGATTCCAAATGCACATCTGATTAGTATGGAGGACTTAAAGTGCCACAATGAATTAAATAAATACACCATTAAATAATGACTTAAATGTGTAATTAATTAATTTATTAAACGGTCATTAATTAATTTAAATAGGAATTAAATACATGTGTTCTTAAATGTCATGAATTGAAATACCAATTAATTTAATGTAAAATACATATATAATTATTTCACTATTTAAGTATTACATGGTACATGGTATTTCCCAATGCTACATTTCCCTATGCTACATTTCCCAATGCTACATTTCACAACGAGTTGTGTTGCAGTGCTTCATTTATTGTGTTATCTGTCAAACTCGCCCATCAAAGTCAGTGGGTGGGGCTAGCGCATATCTAGTCCGATCCATTGCGTTGGTCTGAAGTAGAGTTCCTGGATAGAGACGATGGAGGATCTTCATGAACTTTCTAGGGAGTTGGTGAGAGACATTTTAGACTTAGCTGACGATGTGGAAGCAGGACCTGCTGACCAAGAGCATGTTAATGTAATACATAAATGTTAATCAAGTATCAGACATACATAATACAACACACCAGTAACCAATTGATATTACGTGTTAGTACACCGAAAATGTCAGTAAATCGAGATGCTGCTGCTGTCTGTCCCGTTGAAAACAATTCAAACAGGTTGTCAGCAGTGTTTTTTTTGCGAGCCACTTGAACCAAGTGATCACGTGTCGGCGAGATCAAAGAGTGTCGTAGATCTCTTTTTATATGTCTCTGGCCCAATGGTTTCCAATTGTTGCTCAGGCGTCATTATGCTATGTTCACATCGTGCAGTCGCGACTCCGTCACTTGCTTTTAATGTGAAATCAATGGTATGCTTCACTTCATCACGCTGTTGTTCCGTGTATTGACAACAGCCTTTCACTCGCGCATTCTGCTTCGCACATACCTATTTTTAGGCGCAAATGCGAGTGAAATACTCGACTAGCAATCTGTCGGTCAGGCTATTTGAGGGGCTGGAATTGAGGACACCAGCAGGGTTAGATTCATGGTTTGGTCAGATACTTATTCATTGAACCATGAGGCTGAATTAACCAAATATGAATTTATTCAGGGTCAGCTGGACTTACTACGAAACAGCTCTGGACTTCTGTACCGGATGAAAAATACCCAAACAGCCAGGTGCGTCTGCTTTGTCATTATGCTTTCATTACACATGTTATGATAATTGACGGGCTTGATACTGACTTCCTATTTACCATTCAAGCAAAATGAAAGGCTCTGACAATCAAGAGAAGCTGGTGTATCAGGTCATAGAGGATGCAGGGAACAAAGGTATTCTTACTATTTCCAACAAAATCGATGTGATTTTGAAATGTCTGCCCCCCCCCCCTCCACCCACCCCCCCCACACACACACACACACACACACTAATAATGATGCCATTCATTGGTTTTTATTGTCCTCTATTTAATGAGTGGCCCTTTTCTTCATTGTTGTTCATGCATTGTCTTCACACAGGGATATGGAGCAGAGATATTAGATACAAAAGCAACCTTCCTCTAACAGAGATAAACAAAATCCTCAAGAATCTAGAGAGCAAGAAGCTCATCAAGGCTGTCAAGTCTGTGGCTGTGAGTGAGAACTCTCTTCGCAATTTTCTTGGAATTTCTTTCGGGATCAATAAAGGGATTCAAAATGTTTTTGTATTAGTACTAAAGTATTTGAAGTTGATTTAAGTTGTTTCAAAACCATTCATGCCAAACATCAGACACGGGTGAATACTTTGCTGTCGCCTATCAGTGAAGTTGTTCACTTGTGATAGTAAACACTGTTACTCAGTCAAACCAGCCTCCAAAATAATAATAAGTAATTCTTCAAAGTACTTCACATGTTCATGATGTAAGGTTAATAAAGGAGAAGATATTGATGTATCAGCTAAATAAACAGCATATTATATAGGGTAATGGTTAACAATCGCAGCTCAAGTTTTTTGGGCACAACCAACCTGTCACTAAATCTAAATCTCTCACCTAAATGTTGATTTCATTGATCAGATCCCAGTGTGCACTTTTTCACTGTCCAAATTGGTCATTCAGGCCTCAAAGAAGAAGGTTTACATGCTGTACAACCTGCAGCCTGACCGCTCCGTGACTGGGGGAGCCTGGTACAGTGACCAAGACTTTGAGTCTGAATTTGTTGAGGTTCTCAATCAGCAGTGTTTCAAGTTCCTCCAGAGCAAGGTATGCTGACTGGAACACAGCTCTGGAATGGCAAACACTTGGAATTTTAATGATTATAATAAGCATACAAGTTTTCTGTATGAAAACATTACAGATACAAATGGATACTATTTACTAATGCACCTGTGATTACAACTGGATAGTTGAATTGGATTTTAGCCACTCTTATTTTGTATACTCTGTACTCCAGTCATGTTGGCCTTTCTTACCTAGGCTGACGCAGCAAGGGATAGCAAACAGAGCCCCATGGTGCAAAGGAACAGCTCTTTTGCTACCTCTCATGAAGTTTGGAAGTATATTTGTGAACTGGGGATTAGCAAGGTGAGACCAATTCAGGCAATGGGCTTTAGACACTTATTTCTTTCACTTTACATTCCTTTATTTCATACTTGCGCGCTTCCGGTTCCAATGTACATGAAGACCTGCAACCACATTAAATGCTTGAAATGAATAGAGTTCTATACTCATGCGTCAACAATGTACTGCTCACCACAGGTTGACCTGTCGATGGAAGACATTGAAACCATCCTGAACACGTTGATCTACGACGGGAAGGTTGAGATGACCATCATAGCAGCCAAGGAGGGCACGGTGGGCAGCGTGGACGGCCAGGTGAAGCTGTACCGAGGAGTCAACCCCATCATCCAGCCCACGGGCCTGGTGAAGGCTCCCTGTGGCCTCTGTCCGGTGAGCCAACACCAGACAGCTGGCTCATTTGAATAGTACAGTCTTGTTTTTGGAAGTCCCTCGGCTGAGATGGCTAGATCAAGTTCAAGTCTTTTATTGTCAGATGCAAAGAACAACACGGTCAGACTGGGCACTGAAATTCTTGGGTTAAGACAACGTAAAGCAACCTGGCATAACATAAGTACTCAGAACATACATGACATCTATGATAAGCTAAAATAAACCTCCTAAATATACAAAATAGTATACAATATAGCAGCCTAATATAAACTCCTCAAGAAACTTTATTTTGGTCGATTATTCCTCCCCTGCAATAATGCCAATTGGTATTGTATTTTATATAATTGGAAAGCCTGATTAGTCACCTTTACAACGAGGTACAACTTGTAAGGATCGTGCATTCGTGGAATGAGCAACACTGCTAACCGTGTGGGTAGCGGCCCAAAAATAAAATACTTTGCAATAGTATTCTGTTGGTCTTCACTCTCGTTTTGAGCATCAAGTGGGATCAGCTTGGGCGTGCTGTATGTGCCAAAGTGACCAACGCAAACAAGTTGGCTGACTTGCGACAAATCCTGGTTGAGGAATGGGATGCCATCCCACAGCAGTGTGTGACCAGGCTGGTGACCAGCATGAGGAGGAGGTGCCAAGCTGTTGTGGCTGCGTATGGATCTTCCACACACTGCTGAGGTCCCTGAAAGTGTAAATATGGCCAATATGTATTGGTTTTTCCTTATTACTGTGGGAGAGTTTAAGTATCCAGTCCACCAAGCAACTCAAAACGAGAATGAATACCAACAGAAGAATATTGCAGAGGATTTTTGCACATATTTTTGGGCCGCTACCCATTCTGTGTTGCTCATTCCACAAAAGCACAATCCTTACAAGTTGTACCTCGTTATACAGGTGACTAATCAGACTTTCCAATTATATAAATTACAATACCAATTGGTATTAGTGAAAGGGAGGAATAATCGACTGAAATAACGTTTCCAAACTTTTTTTGAGGGATTTAGAAATTAAGTATGTTAGTTTCAATGGTATGTTAAGATATGGTATATCTAAATAATTATGGGGTCCTTGCTTGGGAAATGCACACAAGCATAATCCCTATATGAGGCTGAGGAAACCAAAGTACATGTGTAATCCCCTGTTGCCCTTGACTAAGTAATTCTCCAACTAGTTATGTCTGGGCAGAAAAAAATGTAAGTACAAGACCCAAGACCGTCTGCTTGGTTTTGGTAAAGGAATACATTTTCAATGGAAACATTGCCGAAAATGTATTATTTTAAATGATTAATATTTCATGTTTGTTCAAAGTCAATGCTCATTATAATGTCTGTCTCAATCTTCCACAGGTGTTTGATGACTGTCACGAAGGAGGAGAGATTTCACCCTCCAACTGTATCTACATGACAGAATGGCTCAACTTTTGAGAAGCGACATGTCATTTTTTTGGTATTGTTTTTCTCTGTGGAGAAAGTAAATCTGCATATTGTTACAGCTACGAACATAATTAAATGTTTATAGGACGCTTGGTTACACATCCAAAGAACAGATGATTGCAGCAGTATTTCCACTTATCTTCCTGTAAAAACATTATATAAATAATCCTTCAAAATCCAAATATCATTATCTGGCATATTAAAACATACGTTTAAATGTTCTGTTCAGATCTTTGAATATGTGATGGGCACTGAAACATATCAAGGAATTTGGTCAAACTAGAAGTTAACTGCCCATTCAATGGATTCTATAATGTAGGAAAGTAGCCTGGTGACCTTTGAGTTTTGCTGTCATTATTTTTCCCTTCTTATAATAATAATAATAAATGTTGTGCACAGCAGTCAGTCTGGAAAACCTGTTTTATGGCAAATCTGGTCATGCTTAAAGCTGTGATGGAGAGAGAGACTGTCCTTCACTTTCGCAGCCTCCAGAGTTCTCCAGCTTTGACATTCTCTTTGGAATTGTTGCCACCTGTTGGCAGTTGCTACTGTACACACAACTACCACTAGCATTGATTGTGATATTGCTTATAAGCAAAATGCTGGTCATTTACCAAGGTTTGTATGACTGCCCTTGACATTGATTAGCCTTGGTTTGCTCAGCTACCAAACAAATGTGTTCTTGAAAAATTTAATAAATTAATGTCAATATTGTATGTCTTCACAAATGTATCACTATGAAAAAGTGTCATACTAAAAGTGACTTCCACACCAAAAAATGCAGTGTATAAATGGTGGTGTGTTTAATGTCATTGTTGACTTTTAGCAGTTTCACAAGATCAGTCATCCTTTATTGCAGGTGATATCTCCAGCTGTCTTCTATGTACCGGCTCTCAGTTTGTGCACTACGTTGATCAGCTCTGGAAACTGTGTGTTCTGGAAGTGGCCTTTGTCCGTGTATTTGCGCAGGTCAGCCTTCAAGCCTTTTGCAACAGCCTCCTGCTCGTCCCAAGGCAAGAAGGGGTCATCTGTTGAGCCAAACTGAACTATATGGCGAGCATTCCCCTTTATTCTTTCCCATTCCCAGGGTCGGTTGAAATATCCTGTGCAGAAAGTATTGTATGAGTGATGAGGAACAATTCTGACCTGAAAGTTAACTACTTTGGATGGAGGTGAATCATATAATTTTGACTGGTACATACAGAAGGGTTTAGTTTATGATTAACATCTGTAAACTTACCACTTTCTCTCTCATTTGCATCTCCCAGATCAGAGGTGTATGCTCCCACCAGGATAATGGCAAACACTTTGTGAGTTTCAGCATACCTGTACAGCAAAGTTACAGAGATGTTCCATACACAATGCTATTTGCTAGTCCTAGCTCATGCCTGGAATACAACTGACTAAATATTGTGTGCAGAATCAGAATGGGTTTTAATCACCATGAAAGTTTGCACAGACAAGGAATTTGCTTTGGCAGGAAGGTGCATACATTAAACATATTACATTTAAGATTACTATATGAGGACTAACTATACCAAGGGTACATAAACTAGCAATAGTACGTGGATTTAGAACTAAGAAGAATATAAATATGTTACAATATAAAGATACAAATATTACAAAAAATACAAATGGTACAAGAGATACAATTGTGGAATGCAGTGCAAAATGCAATGTGTTTAAGACATTAAAGTCATTGAGGTCAGTGTGAACCCTTGGCCCTGTTGAAGAGGTTAACAGTGGATGGAAAGAAACAGTTTGTGGCGTGTGGTATTGGTCCTGATGGACCGCAGCCTTCTGCCGGAGGGGAGTGACTAAAACAGGGAGTGTCCAGGGTGGGAGGAGTCGGCCACCTTCTCAGCAATGCGGATGATACGCTGCAGCCTGGTCTTGCCCTTGGCAGTGGCAGCAGCGTACCAGATGGTGATGGATGAGGTGAGGATGGACTCAATGATGGCTGTGTAAAAGTGCACCATCATCGTCTTTGGCAGGTTGAATTTCTTCAGCTGCTGTAGGAAGTACATCCTCTGTTGTGCTTTCTTGGTGAGGGAGCTGATGTTCAGTTCCCACTTGAGGTCCTGGGAGAGGATAGTGCCCAGGATGCGGAAGGACTCCACAGTGTTGACTGGGGAGTCACACAGGGTGATGGGGGTGAGTGGGGCTGTATTTTTTCTAAAGTCCACAACCATCTCCACTGTCTTGAGAGCATTGAGCTATAGGTTGTTCTGGCTGCACCAGGTCAGGGCAGGGATGATGGTTTTGAATGCAGAGCTGAAGGCCACAAACAGAATCCTGGCGTAGGATGCTGGGGAGTCCAGGTGCTGTAAATTGGAGGGCGATTAACTGCATCGTCCACAGACCTGTTGGCTCTGTAGGCAAACTGCAGGGGGTCCAGTAGAGGGTCTGTGATGGATTATGAAGGTGTGCCAGCACCAGGTGCTCGAAAGACTTCCTTACCACAGAAGTCAGGGCAACGGGTCTGTAGTCATTATGTCCTGTAGGCCTTGGCCTTTTGGGCACAGGGATTATGGTGGAGGACTTGAGACAGGGCTGGCACATGGCTGGCTCCAGGGAGGTGTTAAAATGTAGGTGAACACCGGAGACAGCTGGTCAGCACAGTTCTTGAGGGTGGCAGGGGGGCCTGCGTACAGTGTCTCTGAGTACAGTCGTTTAGCCTCCCTCACCACCTTGCTAAACCTGTTCTTCGACTTCTTGAATCTGTCCCTGACCCCACTGTAATGCTTCTGCTTTTGTAATACAGTAGCAATATGATGATTATCACTTACCTCATGGCTGCGGCTGCTCCTGAGCTGTGACCAATGATTACTGTCTCCTCATCACATTGCAGCTCGTACTCCATGTATGGCAACCATATGCTCTCTCGAGCTGTCACTGTATGAAGAACAAAATTCAGTTGGCTCTTTTAGCGACTGCCACGTTGACTGTCACAGACATGGACAGATTAAGAAACCACGGGCCCCTGGGCCTGGATGTGTCAAGGCCCCCCCACACACACACACACACACCGCCCCCCCAAAAAATAATCTGGAATAATATTGATATTGTTGTTTAAAAACGCAAAAGTACTCGAGTAATCAACAAAATAAACAACGTCTATATTCCAAAAATATTTGATAGTTGTAACCATAGACTCGAGTGTACATTTGTAGCCCACACAACCGTCTCTCTTTCTTGAAAAATGACCATCATAGGCTTAACAATATTAAATAATAAATAGTGTGTTGTGGGTGCTTAGACACAGCTCTAATGCTATTGTTTTGCACTTGCTTTTTGGATTTCTCCCTACAAAGTTGAAGGGCCCATATTGTATGGAGTACTCAGCCCCTCTAAAGTCCTATAGATACACTGAGGGGATAAACACTCACTTGAAAGGTATCATGATGGTTTCTTTCTTGTGACATCTTCAAATTGAATGTTTAGGCTATTTTTTTGTTTAATCAGTAGGACTTTTGGGGCCCTTTTAAAGACATTAATGACTTAAGCCTAGCATATACCAGCTACGGCGCATATCATCATATCAATACACTAGTACATATCAAGTTAGTAACAGCGAGCATACGCAAAACATACGCAGAGGCTCTGGGTTAGGCCCCCCCTGAGCTCATGGGCCCCTGGGCCCGGTAGGCCCGTTGGTTAATCCATCCCTTGTCACAGATAGCCTTTAACCCATGTGCTGCCTTCGGGTCACATGACCCAAAGGTTCATAAAGAACCATGGTTGTGTTTACCCCATTCTACCCAATACAAAAACAATTTTCTTTAAGCAATGTGGGGGGGTCTGTAGGGTTGCCAACTTCCTCAACCCCAAATGCGGGACACCCTCCTCCTCCTCCTCCTCCTCGCAAGGCCCTTAATATTTAATATTTAAGGCTGCATTAATATTTCCACGCTCCCTTCTGACATGCGCACCTGTTCGCAGTTCATTGAATATGAATACCGGCCGGCGACATTGGACAACTTAGTATGAGGAAAAGTTGTCGCAATACGACAGTGGGTCACAATAACCCGAAGATAACAAGGGTTAAAAAACCTACAAACCTGGATCAGGCATGTTTTCCAGCAGGCAAGTCATCTCTGGAATCTAAACATCAACGAAAGTATTAGTTGTAGGCTAGTAAAAAACAAAACCTCACAAAATGCAAGTCAACTTGTCATATGGTGTATAGCCTACCTTATTGATTTTTATTTTGGCCCAACCATACCAATTGCACCGTTCCACATCTCCAGCCCCATTCCCTGGAACAATTACAGCTTTGGTCAAAGGCATCGTTTTAACTTCACGTTTGAAATAAATAGAAACCACTTCCTGCTTAACTCATGACCACGTGATCGGCATACGGATGAACCATAGAGTTAATATAACTAGAGTAAGATACTTTTGTCTTCCAAGATGGCGTCCCCATTCATTTCTATGAAAAGTGCTCAGTGGTGCAGTGAGGCAAGCGTGAGCGCGAGACTGGACGCGGCCATATTTCCACTTCCGTGTCTTCCGGTCTAGCTTTAAACAGTGGCTCTTTTTTTCCCTTGCTCCGAGACCTCGTGCACGCTTGCAACTAACTGTACACGTCATACTTTGCGACAACCAGTCGCGAGCATAGATTTATATGGTTACAATCATTGACATAATAAAGAGTAGACGCCGCATTGGCTGCTGGGCGCGAGAAATGCGGCCGCCATCTTGGAAAGGTCAAATTCCCAGTTGCGTAGCAGGCAAGCAGCAGTTTCGGAGCTGGTGACCTTCCAAGATGGCGGTGTGAGTGCACGCATGCTTTGGAGCTGTCCACCTTCAGACTTACATATCAGTGAAATATAGTTACTTAAAATATATTATTGGAGGTATCTTAATGCAGAGTTGAGTGAATCGTGGCAACTTATTGGTAACTCGTATTGTATAGACTTCTCGCATCTTAACAAAGCACGTGGGGGAAAAGAAACTTTGACTAACAGCATAGCTAGCGTACCATAACTACGGCAGCATGCAGGTTCCGACGGAGAATCCGCTTATGAATAACCTACACGACTACTGCATGCCAGATGCACCTGTGATCTCCCTCGGTGACCCAGATCTCACCCCTCTTCCCATAACTCCTTCCACAACTCCCTCCAAACCTCCTGCCTCAAAGAAAATGAAGTCGCAGCGCTCTTTAGATATTGACAGTGAAGGTATTGTGCAGAAAATCTCAGTCATCTTCAACACGAGGATCGACTCTCTGGAAAAAAGTGTGGAAAGAATGATTTCCAATAATACTCTGAAGATTGAGGGGCTAAAGAAGACTGTTGACTTTGCCTGTGCTGAGATCCGTGAAGTGAAGGGTAAAGTGACACACATTGATGACCGAGTCAACGTGGCGGAGAAAAAGGCAAATATACTGGAACAACTGAGCTGGGAAATTATTCGCGACGATGGAACTTGCGTCTCTATGGAATGGCTGAAAACAGACCAGAACGTTCGCCAAGAGGTTATACACATCTGTCAGTCCGTGCTTCCGGAGCACAAGGCCAAACTCCCCGATGTTATTGACTCAGTGCACCGTCTTGGCCAACTAAAGAAAGATGCCGCCCAGCCTCGAGTGATACTTCTACAGTTTGGTGCTCGTATATACCGCGACGCTGGAAAGCTGCAAAAAAGTCCGCCTTCCTCCAAAATAACAACCTACGTTTTGCCGAAGACCTGTCCCCTGCAGTCAGAGAGCGGAGGATGCGCGAGAACAAGGGAAAGCTGCTTACTTCGTGGGAGATCGAGCCTTTGCCAACGGGGCCGAACTGTATCCAGATACCTGAAAGTGGTAAACGCCACACCTGTGTCAACATGTGCCTTCACCAAAGTTAAGCTATGACAGCCAAAATGCTTGTCATGCACTGTGTTTATATTTTTCGATCTGTTCGGGGAAGCACTTTATTTTCTAAATATTTCTCTATGGGCTGATTAGCACACTATTGACACTCAACTGAATATGTTCACTAGACAACATCTATTACGTTCGATCCAGTTTTTTGCATTTTCCTTGAGACTAGCACGTTCTGTAATGTAATTACCAATAACTGGTAGGTGTTAATTTGTCGACTGAGAACCTCGGTACCTCCTTGTTTTCCTTCCTTTACTAAGTTTCACTATGCACATTATATATGTTAAAATGGTGCAGCTCCTCATGGTAAGGTTAAAGTCTAGCTTCATCCAACTTTACTTCTTACATTGTTCTAGCTGTTGTTGTTGTTAATACATCATTATCTATAATTACTCTCAATGCCAGGGGGATTAGGAATATTGTTAAGCGCAAGGCGTTATTTTTGTTTGTCAAGCAGCACAAATCTGATTTCTGTTTTATTCAAGAGTCACACTCAGTTCCGGACGATGCTAGATTATGGAGATCCCAATGGGGAAATGATCTGTGGCAGGCTCATGGATCTGAACATTCTGCCGGTGTTGCGACTCTAAAATATAATTTTCTAGGGAATATTATTTTATCTGTCAGTGATACATCAGGTCATTTTGTCTTTCAAGTATTGTCCGTTGAAAACTTTACTTTGATAGTTGTTAACATATATGGCTATAACTCTAACCATGAGAACGACATAATGCTTGAAACCTTAGAGAAGCATATACAAAATGCCTTTATTGACTTTCCAAATTCAGGTGTAGTAATAGGGGGGGATTTCAACATGATATTAGACCACAATATTGACTGTTGGCCTTCGCGGGTTTCCACTGCAGTAAATGTAAACTTTAAATTATTTATGCAGAAATTTAACTTGATTGATGTATGGAGATTTCACAACCCTAACACAAATGCTTTCACTTGGTGTAATAGAAGTGCCACCAGACGTTCACGATTGGACTATTGGCTAGTTTCTGATCATTTGAATATTGAGAAAATATCAGTTAATATCATCACAACCCCTTTAACAGATCATACTGCAGTCTCCATCTTTATCCCCTTGCATTCTGTCCCCTCTACAAGATGTAGAAATGCTTACTGGAAACTTAACAGTTCGCTTTTGCAACATGATGTGGTAAAGTCAGACATAAAAATAATAATATTGAAATTTTGGAATAAAGCAAAGTCCGAGGTTGCTTTTGGTAGCAATTGGGAACTTCTGAAATTTAAAACTGGCCAATATTTGAGGAATTATGGCAGTATCTTATCCATAAGTCGCAAATTGGAGGAAGAAAGAGTGGTCTCTAAAATAATATCTTTATACCAGAAGGAACCTGCAGATATATCAGAGGAGGAAAGGCTAACTTTAATTTCGGAACAACTTAAACTAAATGAGATTTATTCCAACAAAGCAAAGGGTGCCTTTATAAGGTCAAGAAAAAGGTGGATTGAAGAAGGGGAACAGAACTCTGCCTATTTTTTCGGCTTAGATAGATATCATGGGAAAGTCAATTTAATCCAGCAACTTAATATTAACGGTATTGTAACAGATAATCCAAAAAGCATAGCTGATTTCTGTTCGGACTTCTATAGAACTTTATACAAATCGAATTATTGCCATCAATCAACCGCTACATTCTTGAACCCTCTTTTCGTCTCACCAATCTCTCAAGAAGATAAGAAACTCTGCGATGACCCTATAACCTTGCAGGAAATCACGTTTGCAATTGAACATTGTAAAACTAATAAATCTCCTGGAGTGGATGGCCTTTCTGCAGAGTTTTATCAGGCTTTTACACAAGATTTAACTCCCTTTCTACTTGAAGTAATATTAGAAAGTGTTAAAAAAGGTTCTTTACCTCCTTCACTGACCCAAGGCTTAATCACGTTAATCCCCAAACCCAAAAAGGATCCATTGTTTATTGATAATTGGCGACCTATTTCATTACTTAACACTGACTACAACATTTTTGCCTCAATTATTGCAAAACGATTAAAAAATGTTCTAGACCCTGTTATTGATGAAGTCCAATCAGGATTCATGAGAAAAAGGCATATCTCAAACAACATTCGGCTTGTCTTAGATATAATTGATTATTCATTTTTGTGTCCTGATGATAGTTTTATCTTTTTCTTGGACTTCTATAAAGCCTCTGACACAGTAGAACATAACTTTGTTTCAGACTATTGAGAAATTTGGTTTTGGTGATTTTTTCTGCAAAGCTGTTAGAGCTATTGCCTTTGCAGTACAATGTTCTATCAGATAAAAAAATGGGACATCGCCAAGATTTGAGCTGCAAAGAGGTATCCGGCAGGGCTGTCCTGCCTCTCCCTACCTATTCATTTTATGTACACAACTTCTTTCCGCCCATATAAAAAATAGTGCTTTAAAAGGAATTTCAATTGCAGAAAGGGAAGTTATCCTCACACAACTTGTAGATGATACTACTTTATTTAAAAAAAATGCCAGCCAAGTGCCAATCGCTATCAAAACAATAGAATTATTTTCCGCAGCTTCTGGACTCTGCTTAAATCTGAAGAAGTGTGAGCTTTTTTCTCTTAAAGATAGCAACACCTCCCAGATATGTAACATACCAATCAAGGATAAGATTACTTACCTGGGGATTACTATAATGAAAAATGAGGAGGAGAGATGCTCTGTAAACTTTGATTTGATTAGTGATAAGACAAAGAAGAAACTTAATCAATGGCTTCAGAGAGACTTATCTTTGAAAGGACGAGTTTTGTTGACAAAGGCAGAAGGTTTATCCCGTCTTACGTATGCAGCTATCCCCTTATTTGTCAACAAAAAGCTCTGTAATTCCATTGATAAATTACTTTTCAATTTTATTTGGAAAAACAAGACACATTATGTGAAAAATCTGTAATTATGAACCCCTTTGAACGTGGTGGTCTGAATTTTCTTGATTTTACAACCCTTAATAATACTTTTAAAATAAACTGGATAAAGCATTTTCTAAATAATCCCTCATCTACATGGAATTTTATACCTAATTATGTTTTCTCTAAGGTTGGTGGTCTAGAATATTTACTTTTATGTGATTATAAAATAGACAAGATTCCCATAATCTTATCTAAATTCCATAAACAAATGCTCTTAGCATGGTCGTTAATTTACAAACATAATTTCTCCCCACATAGGTGCTTCATCTGGAATAATCGACTGATTATGTTCAAAAATAAATCTTTATTTTATGAAACCTGGTTTAGCAATAACATAATTCTAGTATCCCAACTACTAAATGATAATGGATCATTGCTGAATTATTCTGAATTCCTTCACACTTTTAGCATTCCAGTCACCCCAAGAGAGTTTGCAATTGTTATGGATGCCATCCCATCTGGTATTTTAACTCTTTTGAAAGGGACTGGAAAACCAGATTGCCTACCAGCTTTGGACCCCAAGTTGACCTCAGTTGGTAATATATGTTTCGCTACCGCAACGAGAAATAATAATTGCAACATTCGCTCTTTGTTCCAGAGAGATGTCACCAGCACCCCTAATGTTGTTCCCTATTGGTCTAACTATTTTGACAACCTGAATTGGGGGAATATACGGAACCTTCCTTACAAATACTTTTTGTGGAATATGTCCAGAAACAATGGTGCACCTGTTCTGGCAGTATCCTTACACCTCCACTTTCTGGAAAGATCTTTCTCAATACATTTCTGATAAACTTGTCTTAGATTTTTCTTTGTTGTGGAGGGATGTACTGTTTGGTTTCCATGACATCAAAAGTAAGAAACAGAAAGAAATGTACCTAATTAATTTATTGATCATTTTAGGGAAATATCATATTCACAAAGCCAAATTTAGTAACTCTAAACCTTCTTGTATTGCTTTTGGTAGGGAAACAGAACAGTACATCAAAACCATGTATGATTCAGAAAATAAGAAAGCTGCTAAAACCATTCAGTTATGCTCTATTTTTAATGTATATACTTGAAACTCCCCCTGGCTCCCCTCTTGACTTATGTTTTTGTGTATTAATGACTGTTTGCTTGTCTTTACTGTTTGTATCGTGAAGATTTAATAAAGATTTAATAAATAATTTTAAAATAATTTTAAAATAATTTTTAAAAAGCAGGCAAGCAGCAGAATAAACAAGATGCCGCAACACTGTGCAGCATATTCATGCTCTAATCAGCGAACCATCTTAAATGGGGCTCAGGGGATTACTTTTCACAAGTAATATTTACCATTACAGTACTATTTGTTGCATTTTGTGAATAGAATCTTACCAACGTTGAGAAATTTTGAGCAAGAATCTTTGATATTACTGTACTGAAATTGTAGCAAGCAAGCTAGCAGCTATAGCCCCCTATGTTTACTGCACCGGCCGGTGTATACCCGGCTATAAACTGAGACTTGATATGTCATATTCCATAACACTGACTTAGATGACACAAGAATGCTATTGTAGAAATAAAACAGATATTACTGGTATAACATTGGCCAGCGAATTTTACACAAGTGGCACCGACCGTAGGCATCAGGGCAGTCGCTATAGTACTTGTACTTCTTCCACAAACGACCGAATAGGCTCTGTACGTGCAAAATCGTACTGATGAACTTCCGCTGTAGCCGCAAAATAAAGTTAACCACCTTTTTCTCGGGGGTCTGCTGTAGAAATGATTATGGGTGCAACTTCCGGTGAGTAGCGGAAGTTGCGGTTTGCTATACGTTAGTCCCAGCCAGCCGTCAACGGTGATTCTTTCGAAAGTAATTTAAACTGTAATTTAACTAAAACTGGTTTGTTTTTAAACATTTGTTGTCATTTGATTGTTATCATTGTTATGAAATGTCATTGTGGAGCTCTGGTAGGCTACCTGTTGCGCTGTTCGCGGCTTTACTAGCTAACAACCAGATTTAGCTAAATCTGTAGCTTCCACGACAGTGTGTTGAACACACACCCACAACAAAAAGGGATTGTTCTTGTGACAAACGGTACAGTTTCCTTCGTCTGCCAACAGATGAGGACTACAAAACAATGTAGCTGAAAAACCTAGCCTTGAAGAGACCACCCAAAACACTATCGTATGTGTACTCATTTCATGTTGTGGACAAAAAGCCGACGAAGGAAATCCGCATCCTACTTTGTGTTTAGGCTACGAAAGACCACCCCAGATTTAGTTGCAGTAGGCCTACTGTCAGTAAAGGTGGGATGCAAGTGTTCATATATAGGAATTTTTGTGGGTTAGTAGTGTGCTGGTCCAGCTACACATGAGCACCCAGCCGTTTGTATTTAACCTGACGATTAAACTAAAACCCAGGACCGGTGATCTTTGAGGCTCTGACAAGGCTCTATGTCTGCTTTAAGGTAAATAAGGTTGTGTCCCACCTCCTTTATTAAAACGCGACCAACTTTATTGCTGTGGAGGTACCTAGCTACTGATAAGACTCAGAGCTTTTCAGGTTATTTATCGCTTCACCGTCCGTAGCAACAGAGTTAATAAAGTAGCTAAATATGCTATTGTACGTTATTTGAGGCCACTTTCAGGTCGGACTCCCATCCCTCGATAGTAAAAGGCAGAGGTATGATTAAACTGTCCAGATTCTGGTGTAACAGGCTGTGTTCCCACATGTTTAATTTAGCATCAGAATTAGCTTACCGCAATGACTGTTTATGAGCGTTACCATGACAATCGCCGCCTGCGGAAGTCGCGCCCATAATTCAGGAAATGGATCATGGGAGCGAGGAATAAGGTGGATAGGGCAAATCGGTTTCCGGTGTACTTCCTGTCCTCGTCCGCATTAGTGAACGAACAACAAGATGAGTGGTGCGGTTGTACGGAAAAAAGAAAGTTAAAAGAAATATAATGTACGTGATACATTTAGGTTCCAAGGTACTGTGCATGGGTCTAAGGAGCACTGTTGTGTACCACTTTGCTCGGCTTCAAGTCGTTATAACAGCCTTTTGAGCTTCCACTGCTTCCCGAAGGACACCTGCCTTCGTGCGCGGTGGCTGCACAAAGTAAGGAGGGTGGAATTTTTGGTAACCCAACACACCAAGGTTTGCAGTCGACATTTCGAAGACCATGAAATCGTCACTACTGCTAAGGGTAAACGGGTTTTGGCAGCAGGCTCTGTTCCTTCTTTATGAGTGGAACAAATATACCGGTAAGTCACAGGCTGGTGTTTGGGAGCGCCGATCTCGACCACCGGAAAGTCCGGAAAACATCCAATTTTACACCAGGTAAGCTAGTTATTGTATCAACATCTTCTATTAACTGATTATTTCCTCTTTTTTTCTTAAAGGTCTCATGACAGAAAATGTTCACTTTAGCAGGTTGTTTCATTCCAAGGCTGAATTTCGGGAAAGAGACTTCAGATATTAGGGGATCACTAAGGCCTATATAAAAGCATACAAAAACAGCATGTCATGGGATTTTTAATGTTATTCTTGAGTTTGTATGACAAGACAACTGACTTCAATTGTAATACTGTATTTTAGATTCCCCTCATACGAGCATCTGATGGCGTTTTGGAACCTGAGCGAGGCAGCAACAGCCAAAATAGTTAGGGTCACCAGAGCAAAGAAAATCTATGCCACCAGCGCAACAACTGAAAGCCCTTGAACCAGACCAACTGTAAATACCCATTACGGCAAAAAACACACAGACACAGATCCGTAAGCATTAAAAGGGTGGTTTTGAACCAACACTCATTAAACACCTTCCCCCAGAAACTGCTGCCAATAGATGAGCTCTTCCTCTTCCTGACATACCTGTCCACTGGCTGTACCCAGAGGAAGTTGGGTCATAGATTTAACATCCACCGAGCAACCGTCAGCCGAATCATCGTGACCTGGGCCAACTTCCTCTACAGCTTACTGGGCTCAGTCTGTATATGGATGTCTCCTGCAGCTGTGAAGACCCATCTTCCACGCAACTTTCATGGCAGCTACAGCGACACACAGGTCGTCCTCGACAGTACAGAGCTGCAGTGTCAAACACAGTCATCCATGCTCTTCAGAGCGAAGTTTTCTCCACCTACAAGTCCCACTGCACCTTTAAAGCCATGGTGGGTATGTCCCCTCACGGAGCCTTGAGTTTTGTTTTAGCACTCTGAGGGTTCCATGTAGCCTGGCTGCCAGCCCAACTTCTCCCCCCGCCCACAAAAAAAACTTTGGTCGGGAAGTTGGGTCTGGAGGGTCTCGTATTGGGGAACAACTACAGAAAACCTAGAATCGGGACGGACCAATGATATTGCCAGGGCGGGCTTTATACGATGATGGACAGATGATCAACAGTAACGTAATCACCCACGTCACAAAAGAGCGCTTAAGTTGAATTTGTTTTGAACAAACATATTACGTTGCTCTGATTGGTTGTAGGTCTATCCAATTGAGCGAAGAGGCATTTGTTTTCCAGGCTCGTTTGAAACGCCCTGTTGTCAAAGCTCAACGGAGAGTTCTCAGACTCATATTCTGACTAGAATTATGAATATGACAACGTCAGGCTAGGTTCCATGAGTGACAAGGAGGTGTTTCGTCAGTCAGGGATTGCAAAAGCTCTATAATTACAGTGCAAACTTACCAAAGTTCTGGGCTTGTGCCACTGCTGTTCTCCTTCAGTACAGCTTAGCACAGAAGGGACCACTGGCACCTTCAGCTAAGAGTAATGTGCTGACTGGAACAGCAAAGCAACACAGTGGTTGCAGAATGCTGCTCCAGCAACACATGTGCAACTGTGGTGAAGCAGCTCCACAGGACTGGAATCTTTCAGTACCACCTGCATAAATAAAATGTCATCGTAAATACTTATTTATCTTAGCTTGGTCACTGTTTAACCATTCTTTTAGGACACAATCTTGTTTACAATATTTTCTATATCTACTATTCTATAATCACAGATCAAATGTCATTTATTTCTATATGTTGGATTACAGTATGTTGTAATATGCCATTGCCAACTGCATTAAATCAAGATCCATAATCGTTTTTCTTTGAAACATGATAGCCTAATACCTTAAACACAAGATTGCACCTTAAATGAATGACTGAGTTGGGGAAAACTTGAATAAGAACGCATATAACCCGGAGGGGATCAGTTAGGTAAACTTACCTGCCTAATGGAGATCATTATATTTGAGAGTTATAATAAACGTAACTGACCTTATCTAAATCCCCAGGAACATTGGGAACGCCGGGTTATTAAAGTAACAAGCTAATAAGTGTTGGCTGAACCTGAACTTGAATTTATCAATCCTAACTTCACCATACACTCAGACTGAGGTTTCTCAGCTTTCCTCATGGACCTGTAGCACAATGCCCTGACCACTACTTCCCCTGTGCCCTGATCTTTATTAGAAACTGAGGGGGGGCAGAAATACAAATGATAATACATAAAAACGGAGAGTTAACGTTTAAAATAAAGACAAACAAGCTTCTATACTACACTAAAAATGAACACATCGAACTAGCTTAGCCACTAGCCGACCGGAACACCACAAAACTACTTACCCTCATAGTTGTGCAGATAACTGTATAATTTAACCCTGACTAGGACAGTGTGACATGCCTGAAACTTACTGTGCTTACTCATACTAGTGCCCTCAGTGTACAGTAAGAATCATTTGATGCTGGGATATACAGAACTGCCTTGACAAAGAAATACTTTGTGAAGATGTACCTCAATAAACATTAGTAACAAAGAAAATAACACGAAAAAGGAGTCACGTATTTATCATACACTAGATTGTATTGGTTATGCATATAACTACAACAGGACAGTGGTTGTCCTGTCAGCTCATTTGTACTGTTACCCAAAATCAAAATACCTACCAGCAGGTATTATGGGACTGCAACTGCATTGCAAATAATAAAAAGGTTCATATTATTTAATTTTATTAAAAATCTTTAATTTTATAGTGTCTGTTATTCACAGAGTGTGTGCATTGCACAATATGGGGCTAGTATGAGTAAGCACAGTAAGTTTCAGGCATGTAACACTTTCCTAGTCAGGGTTAGCAGGGGTGCATTAAGCCTGTCGTGAGATGCACCCCCCCTCTATTGTCTGTTCTGTATATCCCAGCATCAAATTCTTACTGTACACTGAGGGCACTAGGATGAGTAAGCACAGTAAGTTTCAGGCATGTCACACTGTCCTAGTCAGGGTTAACAGGGGATGCATTGCACTTGCATCTAATGGGAAACCTGCCATGAAATGCTCTCCCCCCGCATACGTTTCCTTCTATGCCAGCATTATGTACATTTAATAGCATAAATTAAATACCAATACATGTGTATGGTGGACAGGTCTGAAAACAGAACAGTCCATGGTAGGTGAGGGATTATTATGTTTTATTTTTTCATTTATTTAATTGATTTAAACAATAAGAATAATATTTTCTATCTTAAAGGATTTGATGGTTCTTTTGATGTTGATACATGGTTGATACATTGTTTTTAGTACTTGTCTTTTGTCGGCTAGGCATGTGAACCTTTGGTCCCTTTACAGGACAGCTGATTCTGGATCAGAAGGCTGTTGTTTTCGACCTGTCTGAGTAACCCGTGCACCCTACGCACAGGCTAACTGCATTAAAATCACATGCCTTTGAACCTATACATTAGTATGAAGAGCCATGCGAAATACTTTGAACCTGCTACACAAAATACATCAATACATCAATAATCATGATCATACTGGGGTATATTTCCTCAGAATGCGATTTCGTGGAGCAAGAATGTTGGTTCGCGTTCTTTACTATACCGTTTGAATGACGACTTTTAAGGATTTTGCGTTGAAAATAGCATCTGATATTTACACAGATAAGACATCCTTCTCTTGAATTCAACAACAAAGACGGTATAATGTGAGACTTCTGTCTCCCCTTCTTTCGGATGCAATATCAAGACGAAATCCTTCACTCTGAATCGCGCGCGCTCCCGCGAGGGGGTGCCAATCCAGAGAGTCATGCATCGGGTGATACAACACCTGTTTTCCCAGATTCGTTAAGAAGCTCTTAACGCCATGAGCTTTTTAGGAGTGTTCTAAGAACGGTCCAAAGAAGCGCTTAGCGTTAAGAGCTTATTAAAGAAATATGGGAAACCCGGCCCTGGTCAGAAGGCCTTGTTGTTATGAGATCCTGGCAAAATAGTTGCCTGCCTCTTCAGCATTCTTTGTTTAACATAATCGACATTTGATTAACTCAACATTTAATACATCGGCAATATAATAAATACAAATTTAGGATACAGGATTTAGAGACTGTATTTGATTAACAACTTTATCAATCTGATACAATTTAATAGCAGTATTAATAAACAATTATTTGTGACTGTTGGTATAGATTCCAAGGATTTCTGAAATAAAGCTCCATGTTTGCATCTTGGAACCTAAGCATGTATCAATACTAATGTAACCTATATGGAGGACCAAACCTGCTATATTTACAAATGAATTAATGAATAAATAAATGTCCACATCCATGCATTTAGACAGAAATAAACGAATATATATATTAATTAATGCACAATTGTCAATCAATAGTTACATATATTTTACATTTTGTATTCATTTATGTATTGATTGATTGATTGATTGATTGATTCATTCATTCATTCATTCATTGTTCCCAATATGATAATGAGAGGAGGCCAGTAGGCGTGGAAACTGATGTTCAGACATTGCAATCAATCCAGAGCCATAGATTCAATCTAGCTAACGCCTGGGACACACTGGAGCGCCACAATATACTACGAATGGCGCGATGCTGTTCACACTAGACGTGCATTTCTCCACGCCGGTCACCAAGCCTTTCACCTTTTCTGAGATTTTCTTTTCTACATGTAAAGCTGACATGTACATAAACATGGCATAGGCTACAGGCTATTTAGGCAACTTGTTGCTCCAACAATAACCGTCGCAACGGCATCCCATTCCCAACGTGGCAACGTTTGGCTTTTGTTGCCGTAGTCTTTGTAAAATATGTGCTATGGGGCATACAACTCCATTTAGGACTAAGCTACTTTTCATCTTCGATGATTAACTTTGTGTCGTCAATCTTCACAAATTTATCTTCTGCTTGATTGGGGGCTATGCCAGATTGTCTATCTCGCTCTTACACACAGGACAAATATGTTGGTTTGACAATCAACAATCAGGATTTTTTATTTTAAAATGTTTACGTTTTTATCGGGGTAAACACATGGTTGGCCGGTCAGCGTAGTGAAGTTGGGTGTTAAGTGATAGCCCACAACTAACGTAGTAAAATCTTTATAACATGTTTGTTTATCCAAATATCATATATGGTGAATTAAATCTTTATTTTCAACAAGGTCGGCCAGCCTGTCCATGTAGGCTATGTTGTCCATGACAGCAAGGATGGATGTAAGGCTACATAATTGAATACAAAGCGTGGAAAACGATTAGCCAATGATGGACACATCTCATTAACATATTGAGAAGAAGAAATACAGGAATGAATAAATGAATGAACACATGAATTAATAAATGAATGAATACATAAATGAATAAATAAATACATGAATACACAAATAAAAACATAAATACATGTAAATTATAAGGTAATATTGATTGACAATTGTGCATTAATTAGGCTAGTACATGTATTCATTTATTTATGTCTAAATGCATGGATGTGGACATTTATTTATTCATTCGTTCATTTTTAAATATGGCAGGTTTGGTCCTCCATAAACCTAGACCCTACTGGCTCTTTACTAAGAAACTCTTTACTAAGAGCCAGCGGTAACCTGAACGGTAGGCTATTTCTCACGATGGTCAGTTCAATTAAATGAATAGGGGAAGAGGCGGCGTACAAAAATAATGCACTTTATTTACGGTACAGTTGGTGCTCCCTCGAGCCACTAGCACAACAAGCTGCACCAAGTCTGCGATCTCATTACAATGCCTGTTACCAAATGTCAAATCAAACTAATATTAAATCAACCCAAAAGGGGGGGGGGGGCACTCTCACTTCAAAGTAACAAAATGACAGAATAAGGCTAGGCCAACAAAATAAGTGACACACAAACACTTGGAGGTGGTTTCACATAAGGCACCCAACGGCAAACCGCAAGCCCTGAACTGCTGTTCTATAGTAGGCTATTAGGCTGGGGAACAGCGAATGTTTTAAATAGTTGTTGTTTTTTTAGTTAAAGTCTACGGTGGGGGAAAACAGTGGCTACTAATGATACCTGAAAATAGTAAACATCATATTAGCCACTGGTTGATCAAAACGTACTGGTTTTACATGACATGCAATTAATACCTGTAGGCCTCCGTCTGTGCTGAGGTCAGACGGGAACCATGTATTTCAAGCACAAGACACTACAACGACAATAAAGGCATAATCAATACAAAGCAGTATAACATTTCTCATTTAATCCCACAATTTACGCTGTTTAATACACCTCACATTTACCGTCTTAATCTGTTAAAAACACAAACATTGGTGAGAATAGACTACGTGGTGACGCTTGTCCTTACCCGCTTCACCTTAATCACCAGCTCTGATTAAAAACAAAACTAACTGTGGCATGCCAGCTACCTGTATTTGAGTGAAATTAAGGTGGTCACGTGACAGAACCAGGTGAACCAGATGGCTCCCTGGTTTATCCTCCTCCCACCTGTCACACTAAATATACCTTTAATGCCGATTTAGAAACTTTTCACACTAATTTACAACAAAACTATTAACATTGAACCAATAAAACTAATATGTTAAGCAAGTAATGCTAACACTAACCCAATGTTCTTCATCTACTCATACATACTAACTGTGACTCTTGCTTAAACTAGCAAAAAATAGATTAAACTGCTTTAATTGAAATGGTCTCACATGGCCAGATTTAGATTAAGCTCTTTCCTAGTACCTACTTAGTGACTGCAGACTGGATGTAAGGTAGAGGTCTCATTGAAACCTTGTCACTGATTAGAAATGCATGCAGCCGTGTCTTCAAGGTGAGTTGTGTGTGTTGTATTTTCACATGTTGTGACGGTGTCATTTTTTTTTGCAAATTATTGTTATAAAGAGATTATAGTGAGTTAAGCATATGAAGAATGTGGTGGTTCGATTTAAGAATTCTAATTAGGCTTTATAGACTGTTAAACTGGGCAGACCAACAGCAAGTTCACAGAAGTTAAATGAAATACAAACGTATAACACTGTGCATACACTGTATGTCTGTAGACACCAGTACCTCACATCTTTGACTGGTAGTATAGAAAAGTTGTTGAAAGAGTTGTATATCAAATTAAACAAATATAGTGTAAAATACAATGGTAGGTTATTCTGAGCAGTTTCCATTTGTCACAGACTCCACAACTGTTGACTCAACATATCTCTAGCTGATCTCAGGTCCAGGGGTCCTCTCTTGCCCTGGATGGTTGGTGCCAGAACAGTCACCACCATTCCAATCGGGGATGGCTGGTGGGGGTCAGAAAGACAACAGAGGTCTAATGACACCAAAATCTATGCATTTACGGTGGAAACCTCCGATGAGGAAATAAAGGTAATGTGAATGAGCGTAAGAGCCAATAAGACGTGTAGAAGTCCCAGTAAACTGACATGTGGATTCAGTCTTTAAAATAGTGCCAAGTGGGACGTAAAAATACATAGAGGGAATAATAAATGATTATGTGTCCAAGAAAGTGAACATTCCCCTGTTTGTCTTCAGGATCTTCACCATCGTCTTGACAGAGCCAAATACACCGATGCTTTGGTGGATTCCCAATTCAACTGCGGCTTCAACTCAGCATACCTCCAACAAATTGCCTCGTATTGGTGCAATCAGTTTGATTGGAATGGACAGGTTAACGTCCTCAACAAATACCCACATTTCAAAACCCGAATTGAAGGTAACTTATTTTTACACCACAAAAGTGAAAATATCGTTATTAGATTACCTCTGTACATGTTAAAAGACAACATTAAACAAAAACATTATATGTTTTGAATCAAGTAAACGTCACAACAGTGCAAAATGTAACAATGATAAAATATCTAAAATAGATATTCATGTTATGTACCACTGAGCAACTCAATCTGGCTGGATAGGACAGGTAGAACTATGGATTGGTTGCTCCATTTTGTTCATTTGGGGATCCAGGTCTGAATGTGCACTTCCTTTGCATGAGTTCTCCTCATGTGCCTGACAGACAGGCAGTTCAGCCTGTGATGCTTGTCCATGGTTGGCCCGGGTCCTTTTTTGAGTTCTACAAGATGCTACCCTTCCTTCTTCAGCGTGAGGATGGGCTGGCCTTTGAGGTAATCTGCCCCTCCATCCCAGGCTTTGGCTACTCAGACGCCCCACAACAGCAAGGTATGAATGTAGCCTAACATTTGTGCAAGGAAACCTTGAAGTTTACTTTTGAGGCTAAACTGTAGTATAAAAAGATGATTTTGTGCGCCCTTTGCTGTAGAGCAATGTCCACACATTGTGCATCTCAAACTGGCTTCTGTGCTGCAAGGTGAATCTAATGTTTGTTCCTGAAGGGTTTGATACTTTAGCAGCAACTCGAGTGTTCCTTAAGTTGATGGAACGTCTAGGTCACAACCAGTTCTACCAACAAGGAGGGGACTGGGGCTCCATCATCGCCAACAACATGGCCCAGATGAGACCAGAGTAAATAAAACCCATGGTAGTATTTCACAGCCTTGTCTTTCAGTAAAAGAGACACTTACAGTCTCTTGCACTGGCAGTATGAAACCTCTGATGACTGGATAGTTTGTGTAGACCCACGCTAAAGTTTATAGGAGAATGCAAACTTGTTATTCAGTAATGGGAAGCATGTCTCACCCCCTGTGACATCCCACGATCTTGGTCTGAGACAAGCTCATAATTGTTTTATAGTCCAAAAATCTTGCATTCTGACAGTGTTACTTCGCAAGGTCTGTGAAAGGTCTTCACCTCAACATGTTCAACGTGCCTTTCGGGGGTCCGGCCATGTTCCTGTCCTTGCTGCTGGGATCTTACCTCCCCTCCCTCGTTGTATTTTCAAAGGAAGATGTCAAACGCCTCTAGCCTGTGGAGAAGAATTTACACGCTCTACAGGCTACCTACACATCCAGGCGACCAAGCCAGACACAGCAGGTCAGCCACAAGCACAAGGCCTCCATGTCTTTTTTGTCCACCCAATTTAACATCACCCTTATGAAACTGTGAGTTGTGTTGAATTATAATGTTGCAGCAATCAGTAATGTTTAAAAAAGGACCCAGTTTTTGTCTCAACTGGGCCGGTCCTATTGCAAGTGCCTTAAAGCTAAGAATCAGCAGTCTGGACATTAGCATTAGCGATCACAGCTTTCTCCTCCCTCGGTTCCCTCTCCAGGGTGTGGACTTAATGACTCTCCTGTGGGCTTAGCGGCCTATATCTTAGAGAAGTTCTCTACCTGGACTGATTCTGAAAATAGCAATCTTGAGGACGGAGGACTGGAGAGGTACAGTAACAAGCACATTTTCTCTGATGAAACTGACAGAATCTAAATAAAATACAATAATAAACACTTTTGTGCTTCATCACTGAACATTTAAATGAGAGTTATATATTGCTTGACCTATAATAAGGGCAGCATTTTGTTTTAGGAAGTACCAACTTGATGATCTCCTTACCAATATCATGATTTATTGGACAACTGGCTCCATAATTCCTTCGATGCGTTTCTATTGTGAGAATTTAAAGGAAAATATTCTAGAGAGTTGATGTGAGGTAAGGTTGATACTGATGTCTTTACTTGTTCCGATAGTCTCTGGCAAACCTAGCACGCTGTAGCTACAGTAACGCACTGATGTAGCAATTCCATATCCTATCAATATCCACCAACCTAGCAAAGCTGCAATTTTTGCTCAATGACAAAATGCTGCGACATGATGGGCTTAAACAACGTTTGAATGACATGGATCTTTTGTTGCCTTTTGTGATAACAGGACAGGGGTGTATGTGCCCACCGGACTAGCAGCCTTCCCTGAAGAGCTATTCCACTACCCCCCTCCTTGGGCTCGTCGCAAGTATCAGAACATTTTGTCCTACTCTTTCATGCCCCGAGGGGGGTCACTTTGCTGCCTTCGAGGAGCTTCAACTGCTAGCTGACGACTTTAGGGAAGTTTGTGATGGCAGTAGAGTCAAAGGCCAAGGTCACATAATGTCTTACTTGGATGTAACCACTAAGTTTGGAGAAAGTTATTATTTTAGCTAAATTCTTGTCAAGAAGGTACACAGAACCTTTTCACAAGACTTGACTTGATTGGTGTCTAAAGGTGTTCATTAATAAACTTTACATTATAAACGGTACATTATCAAATTGTTATGGTAGGGTTGTAATGTCATTAAGATGAAGAACAACTTCAACATCAAATATATAATTGCACTTTTTTGATATACTAACATACTGTATTCAGTTACTAAATTAATAAACAACCAAAGCAAATAAAAGTTGTAGTTATATTTATTTCACTTAACAATTTGTTGAGGACCAATCCCTTTGTCTCAGAACACTGTTTGGCCTTGGTAGAGGTCTCCTTTCAGCCTTGTGTTCCTTTTGTGAAGTAAAGAAGTAATCCCAGCTCTCCTCCTTCTGTCAGCCTCTCAGCTGGTTACCTGTGGCCGGCCTAGCCCTGTAGCGCCATTTGTATCATATTTGATACATGAGTTTCAGAGACCTCTACGTCATTATCATGATGATTGCAATACTTTCCTAAAAAAAACTGTTGCATACGATCCAAGACATGTCTTCTGCCAATTGGTAGATTTTTAATGCACTACAAGCAGTATCAGGCATTTAAATACCATTTCCAAAATGGCCACCATCTCGAAGTGACTCGTTCGTTTTCGGCAGGGACGATCATTGCTAATTTTGAAAATGTTACAGTAAGAATAACATTTATAGTGTTTCTGATTTTTCAATATGAATATTTACTGTGTTGAAGCAGCCTATAATTGCTTCATGTTTAATTCATTATTTTATAGTAAAATCGTGTTGAAAATGTATGTATCAAATATGATACAGCAGGTTTATAGAGTAATATTTTACCAAGTTTCCCGCATAGCCAATATACTGTATTTCATGATGCAATCTGGATTTTGTCATATCACAATGCCAAATACACTGTTTTGTTAAATGTTTAACCAATTAAAAGTAAGGATGTCATACTAAGAAATATTTAGATTGGAATTTATGTGTTTTCTATGTACAAAAACAAAGCTGTGGACTTACTTTCTTTATGTTTGGGCATTAAACCCCTGGGAAGTGTGAAACACTCTTATTGAAAATCCAAAACTCACATAATGGTTCCCAGACCAGCCATTGTTGAAACATAAAACAAGTTCATGGGAGGTGTTGACCTCCCAGATATGCTGTCTGCACTTTACAAGTTCAGCTTCTGATGGTATATGCATATTACAAAGACTGTAAAAAGGTTCCTGTTTGGGAAAAAATAAGAACCAAACCACCTGAAATTTGACTTAAGGTCCAATTAACACTATAATATCAAAAAAACTGAATTTTCTGGATATTAGTTGATGTGTCAGGCTTCACAGGGCTAGAGAAGTTGACCTCCCCAATTGTCATTGTATAATTCGCACTCTGGTTGGGACATGTCATAATATATAATAAAACCTGAATGCTATGATAGCACCTGAATGCTATATTCATTGTCAAGTTCTGGACCTCTGTGAAGCAGCACATTTCCTTCCCTCTATATCAGTGTTTACAGCCAGAGCTGGGACCTCCACCATTCAGGGTTTGCTCAGCCAGTTGATCTGCTGTCCGGAGCTCCTCATCTCTCCTGCAGCCTTGCTTCAGCTGTCATCCTCATCACACACACACACACAGACACATAGGGTGATTTCGGGTAATGTGGGACACTTTTTGGTAGATGCTCCTGTAGACTTACAAAAGTAAGAGATAATGCCCTACGAGGTGTCCAATATCAGCTGATAATGGACACCTCAAAGGGCATTATCCCGCTTATACCATGGTCACTTGCCAACGATTTTCTTTTTATCTATCTAACATTAATTTATGTTTTCAGGCGTTTTGCAAAAGAAATGTAACGTTTTTTAACGTTGGCCAACTCTGATATTTTATAGTCCGCTCAGCTCACGGAACCAGCACTGGCTTTCCCTTGGCTGAGATATTAGCCCGAAAGCTAACGCTAATGCTAGCAAGATTTAAAGTCAAGAACATTGTGTACGGCTGACAAACAGTAAATATAATTTTACAGTATGTTTGACAATAATATCTGCCAATGAAGGATTTAAAGTCTTTGTGTCTATTCCAATATGTAATGATGGTATTCAATGACACAAATAGGCCTATGTGTTCTAGAAAGAGTAGTCTGGAGTAGAGGTCCGATAATATCAGCTTTAATGCAGCAGTTGGAAATCAACATGTACAGAGCTCTGGGGCTGTCTACGCTTCCCTACCCGCAACAGAGTTTGGGTTGGTTCACGAACTATAGGCCTAGTTATAACTATCTGTCCCTGCCCCAGCGTATTAGCCTGACGTTGTCATACTCATAATTCTAGTCAAAATATGAGTCTGAGAACTCTCCTTTGGGCTTTGACTACGGGGCGTGTTTCAAACGAGCCTGGAAAACAAATGCCTATTCGCTCAATTGGATAGACCTACAACCAATCAGAGCAACGTAATATGTTGTTCGTTCAAAACGAATTCAACTTAAGCGCTCTTTTGTGACGTGGGTGATTACGTTACTGTTGATCATCTGTCCATCATCGTATAAAGCCCGGCCTGGCAATATCATTGGTCCGTCCCGATTCTGGGTTTTTAGTTGTTCCCCAATACGAGACCCTCCAGACCCAACTTCCCGACCAAATTTTTTTTGTGGGCAGGGAGAAGTTGGGCTGGCAGCCAGGCTACCAGCCTATTATACAGTGCAGTAAGATAAAAAGATGAAAAGAGGGTTGAGCTTTCTCATAAATCAGGGAGTTGTTCTTGCCGGCGCGTCCCACCTGCTCGGGTGCCGTCTCAGCCCGGTTTCAAGGTTGCTTCTGAAATGGAGAGATAACGACACAAAATACAGCCTGTTTCCCACACCCTGTGTGAGACACAATGTTTAAGCCTGAGCACACTTCTAAGTTCATGAGAAATACATCAGTCAACATTTTCTCCAAACAGTGACAATAATTTGACTGTATGTTTAACAGCAAGACTAGCCAGCTATCAAGCCATGTCATTGTCCCCAAATAAAATCAAGATTTTTATGTGTAGAGTTGCTGCTGCTGTCGTGTTGTCCGCAGCCTGTCTGAAGATTGACTAGCGACGTGCAGCGAATGGGATGTGAGATGAGCGGTTACGTGACACTGACACTACATTCAGAAAATAAACATTTTTCAAAATGGCTAAAATAAATATTGAAGTCACTCATTGCTGTAAATACAAGTTAGCTTGTTAAAGTCTTTCAAAATTGTAAATGGAGGCTTTAACCACGTCACTGTTGTTATGGTTACTTATTTCAGATATTTTAGTATTTTGGCTCCTGTGGCCAGCGGAATAATTTAGAACGGTGAAAAGAGTTTTTCTGCAATGACGCCGTAGGTGTCCGTTATCACCCTATAATGTACACCCCTGCAGCCAATCAGAATCGAGTATTCACCCAGACCATGGTATAAGAACTGTTAACTCACCCCAGTGGTGTTTTTGTAAATCGTTTTAGGGCTTAGGAACATTCTCAAGTTGGAATGAAATGGGAAAACAATATTTTAGAAGCTACAAACTTTCAAACATAACATGAGCATCAGCAGCATTTTCAGGTAGGCCTAATGTGGGACAGCTTGTCTGGTAAAGTAGGAAAGTCAATAAGAATATAGACAATAGGAATAAAGTGTAGGCTAACTGATGTAAACCATAGTGATCTGCAGTCTGTGCTTGCTAGCTAGTCCCGCTGCGTTAGCATTTTGTTGACTAGCTTTAACAGTCACGCTTACAAATCTGAAAGCGCATGTTCGATGACAGTGTAAGTTGTTATTTAGTTGGGAACTTAAGTGCAGTATGATGCATTGGTATTAAACATTTGAGAACTGTTGAATTAAATTATTTTTATAGCATAAACACAGCATTACTAACAGTCATTTCCAATATTTGATAATGTGTGGATCCAAGCAGATGCATAGTTGGTGAAGATCTTGCTCTACGTGCTGATGTTGGAGGGTTTTGCTCCCTGGCTTGTTGAGCAGTCTCAACTCAGTGTGACAGTGTGACCTCTCAGATCTCCCTGACATCTAGCCTGGGGAGCTAGGGCAGTTTAATCAGGGACTATATACAATACACAGCACATTAGTCAGGGTTAATTTAACCAGGAATGTTTATTTGACTTGTAGAGTGTATATACTTTAGCAGGTCAACTCTCATGAGATGGAGGCATAGTCCTGATGTACGTTTAGTTCTATGGGCATTTGTGAAGCACTCTGTGACATTGCTTGTAAAATAAAGACAAGGAAAACCTCAGAGGACAACTGAGAGAAAATATGTCAGAAACCTTGTGAGGAGCAGGTCAGAGAGGGATCTCCTCCAGAGATGGTTGGTGACACACAGAGTTGTTGGCCAGAGGCACACTTATGCAGCATCAGCAGTAAAAAAGAAAAGAAAATGTGCAATTGGATGGTGAAACACTGATCATCCAAAGTTCCAGATCAGTAGAGCATCCGCAGAGGCCCGCACTGGTGTCTGTCAGTTTAGGCAGAAAACAGTGGGCTTGTGTTCCAGGCCAGCAGCCTGAAGATGGACCAGGATCCCATCATAACTACAGCTCTGACTTGTTGTACCTGATAGGAGACTACTGTGTAGTTACTTGCTCCATCTGAAGGAAAGTTTCTGAGCTTCTGTGGGACTCCAGGAGCCACGTATTTCTCACAGGATACCCCTTTGGAAATTGAGCACTTTTCACTCAAAGCCAGAAGGGGGCGATAAACATACAGCCTATGTGGTCTATAATATTTGGACGTGGATTGCTCAACCAGCACCGCACGGTAAAGGGGAGGAGTTTGACGTTGCTAAGGGATTAGCCATAGAAGCCTTCAGCGTCACTCAGGGTTAGGTTGTCGTCTGTTGACTCCGTGTTGAATACATTGAGAGGACAGGAGCCAAGCAGGACGGAGAGGAACAGCGTACTAAATGAATTGCATCACAGTTGGGACATCGAGGACATAAAAGCGTTTGCGCGTACCAGAATAATCAATTATTATATCAATAATTTGGCTGCTGCAATTTGAACGCGATCAAATTTGGTATCAGAACATGTCAATCTGGTGGCCTCCGGACCTTGCAGTGAGATGAACAATTTATTTGGCAACACGTCAATATCTTGAAGAAAAGAGGCACACTGCAACAGGTCTACATATTATTGAGGAGAGAAGGACAATAAGTAGCATGCATATTATAATTGAGCAGTAAAGGCAGACGTTATCAACACTGATTGGATCTGACTACACGGCTGGATTATCAATAGCCCCCTCCGCCCCCCGTTATTTTGAGATTTATTTCTTCGAAGCCTTCTAGGAGGTGACGCTGAACAAACCCCTGTCAAGCAATCAAAATGATGCCGGTGAGTTAACTGTTCTGGAAAACGGATGTGCCTTTTTTGTTGTTGTTTTGTGCATTGCTTTTGATTATCAACTATCAACTGTCTGACTGGCATGTGGCACTGTGAATTCTTGAAATATATTAGGCCTACCATAGTTTCATCGGCCACAACTTTTTTATTAAAGTTTTTATGTTGAATAACAAGTTTTAAATAAATGCATTGTATCCAGTGTCAATCATGCACACAGTTTCTCAATGGTTAAATATGATCTATTTACAGACGCAAGTAGGCTTCTGTCCATCCTTCCCTATTTTACACTGTATTTGGCCGATTTTAAACTTTCTGATCCTGTACAGCTTCCAGGTTTATTTTAACTTGTGTAACGTGTTTAAAGGAATTTTCATATAATTCATTGAATCAATCATCTGTAACAAAACCAAAGCCATATATAAAACGCCACATTTAGAAAAAGGTTAGCTCAAAGCTTTACGTTCTGTAGGTCATTCTCCCTTTCTACTGAATGATGGAAGTGCATGCGTCAAGTACAACCTGGTGTGTGGTGGATATTAAACACTGAGGATAGACCTTGTTAAAGAATATGCTCAGAGACTGCTAATGAAATGCTTCATTTGACCTTCACTGATTTTAGAATCAGTCACAGTGAAGCCAGCAAAAGGGTCTAGTTTTATTCAGTGGCTTTTCTGGCTCGTCTGCTTGTGTTCACTTAAAACGTTTTTTTGTTGTTGTTAAGAACATTACATAGCTGCAGTGAATCAGCCTAACATCATTCAATAAACCCCCCAAAAGAGTCAAGTCATACTTGTCACTTCAGGAAAACTGCCGCAGAAATGTGAAAAAGCTCTGAAGTTAGTGTAAACTTGTCCCCTGTCAATCAGTTTCCATGTGCTCTCCCTCCTTCACTCTCAATAGGGAAACTGGTATTCTAATAATAGCTAGCGTACAGTGCACAGAATGGTAAATCAAGATAGCATGTCATATTCTGAGCGTGCAATTTGTTGAAAACCGGTCTTATGTTTCGTCATAGGGTTTATCTCACTGGCATGCCAGTTGGAAGTAAAAGATTCAGAATCTGCTCCATTTAATATATTTTTAAGTGCATAGCAGTTTAACCTCCTTGAGTATGAGTGAGCTCTGTATAGGCTCTTGTATTGATTCTGTGCTCTTGCTTTTAATTAGCCAAGATCATCAGTACAAGTCAGTAAAACACATGATGCTCTTCTTATTTAGAGTGTCGCTTTAAGGATTTTGTTTAATACATGGCTGACGGCAGATAGTAGATGCGACCAAATCAACAAAGCAGAAATTGTTTACTGATGTTGAATGCATTGTGTTAATACAATGGCTCTGATGGAAACATTTAAAAGAGTCATTGTGTGCCACATTTCCTCATGTTGGGAGGTAATCACATGCATCCAGTTCCATTCCAATCTTGTCAGAATCTCCTTTACGTTCAACATGCTTAAAAAGAGAGGTTCATTCGGAGGCAAGTGTTCATTTTGCAGTTATGCCGTGGATGTTTTTACGAGGTCAGTGGTTACAGACAAAGGGCATGACTAGTAGACTAATTATAAATTGCGGCCTATTTAAACTACCGAGGTTACATTTCCATTGATTTCCATTGTGAAGCCCTCACCTGAGCTCACGGTGTATCTTGGCAACCGTTACCACAGTGACAAAAACCCATACACACACAGTCACACTCCTCACGTATCTGCCTTTCAGATTCACATTATAAAATATGTGACTGTGCTACTGATCAAAGCCCTCACCAAGATAGGCCTAGTGCACAAGTATTATCACAGAAAGCTTAGCATTTTGAGTTTGTCCTTTTGTTGTTATTCTTGCACAGTGTCCTGCTGTCTGAATAATGTGCCCTGTCGAAGGGGGAGGGGTGTTTTGCTGATCCAACTGTAACGTCACGTGACCCTTGCCATATGGCCTAGATGAGGGCCACAGCTTCAAAACATTTGGGAGTAGACCGGCGGTGGCACGCAAGCCTGTCCCAAGCTGCCACCAAGAGTCCAGAGCCAAATTCACATGCACAGTAGCAGCACATCATAAATGATCCCTCCAGAACGGGACATTTCTAGGGATTTCAAGTGTTCCACTCTGTTGTAAGGTAATTCATGCATCAACAGATGCTCATTTGTCTAATGTTTTGTCAGCAACCATGAATAATGAATTAATCCCCCAGATTGGATTACCCCTGTGCTTGTCACTGGTCTGCTGTCACATCTCAAATTGGCTCTCAAATTTGAGCCTGTCATGGTATATTAAAGATATCAGTTCAACGTGTTTATCAATATTGAATATATGTATGTATCATTTCAAGTACTATTCAAAAACCTATATTTGAGCACCCAAGTGCTGTCAAAGCAAGGAACAAATATGTGGAAAAGAATTGTCAGTGCGTCTCCGACAAGGTTATTTTTGTTGAGCTGGTGAGACAAAAGCAGCTTTGCTGCTAATTACTATTGGGATTAAGACCTCCAGCACCCAGGATTAATTGACCCCAAGATACAGTATCAACATCATCCAAGCCAACAGCCAGAGTAATGGGGTACAGAAGCACTACTGCAGATTTTTCTACAACTTTATTTTTGTATTCTTTATCAGTGATTTTACTGTTTTGGCTTTAGGTGATACCTCACCAGATCACACTGACAGTTAACAATGAAGTACTGTATTTCTTCGAATAAATGCTGCGGCGTCTATTAAATAACGTTCATTTTTGGCGCAGCATTTATTCGAGGGCGGTGTTTATTCGAGTTTGCTGTGTTTATTTTTTAAGGAAGATTTTGTGAATTGTAGCTGCAGTGCAGCCGTAGACAAACTTGTTGCTGGCATTGTGACAAATTAATAATGCAGCTAAAAACGCAGGTTTCATTTACTACCGCTGACCTCCTTGTCTGTGAGTGCGGCAACTCCCTTTCTCATTGGCTATCAATTAGGTGTGCATTGGTAGTACAACTGTCTCAAATGCAAGGGTTCTACATTGTGTAGAAATCTGAAGCAGCATGCCTAAACGTTCATACACGTTAGCTTTCAAACAGAAAGCTGTGCAGAAGTTATGTACATGTGTGATAAGATAAGATAATCCTTTATTTGTCCCACAAAAAATAAATACTGGGGTTGAATTTAACCAATTAAATAAACGTTTTCAGATTTTTAGGGTGCAGCGTTTATTTGAGGGCGGCGTTTATTACACAATGTTAATTTTTGGTGCAGCGTTTATTTGAGGGCGGCTTCGAATAAACATCGGGCGCCCCTGGTGAGTTTATCACTTGCACCCCATCTACCCCGCCGGCCGCCCCCCGAGAGTACACAGAACGAGGACCGCTACTACCTGGCGGCACAAATGACGGAAAATGCTGCACGGCACCGTCTCAGCAAGCAGGGGTGCCTGCAGCTGCCAGAAGGGGGCACCGATATGCCAATTCCCCACAAAGTGACTGACAGATAACTAACTGATAGATAAGACAAAACCGCTTCGCGGCGCAGAGATTTTTTTGTTTGTTTAAACGCTCGTGCGCCCCCCACGTGACATAAAAAAATGCCGCCCCGGGCAGCTGCCCGGTCCGCCTGTGCCTAAAACTGCCCCTGATGGTAATTGATTACTGTAGTCCACAGAGTTTTAACTGTTAGCTTCGGACTTCAGACAGCTGCCTCTAAGTGACCGTCTAATTATTTCAGCCTTGTGACAACACAAGTTGAACTACCTCTTAGTCAGTCATACTTTGTCAGAATATCGGAGCATTTCTGTAAGACATGCCCTGCCTTTCTCCCTAGATTTATTCAGGGAGTCCAACTAACCTCTCCTTTACGGTTGCATTTCAACTGCCTCAGGAGTGGTCTCATTTGGACTCAAACGGATTATGTTGCCGCATGGAGGGATGCTTCTCCTTGAGGATTTCTAAACAAGAATAAAATAAAATCTTGAACAGAAAAATAAACAACACGTGTTTTAGAGCGCCTTTGGCTGGATGATATGATTTACACCCTCACATCAAAATGTTGATCATGTATGTATTTGAAGGAGATAGCAAGTTGTTCCACTTTTACTATTTACACCTTACTTAAACACTATTGTAAAACACCTTTTAAACCACTAATTTAAAAGCATGAGCTCAGCTGTGGCAAGTGGTTGAGAAATATTGTACAAAGGTAACAGGTAGAAGGGAAATAGTTTAATTTCCATATGATCTCATATAGGGAGGGAAGAAAACACCCTGTCATCCACAATCAGTTACTCATTTCTTCATTGAAAGTCCAAGCCTTACAGTGATATACAATAAATAGAGCACTTTGCATGGCCTTTGATGTTCTGTGCTGATATATAGGGAAGAGGAAGGGAGAGTCTAAACACTGTCCTTTATGCTCCAAGGGGCCACAGAGGGTTGTATATCTGCTGTCTCTTCCAATTTTCCAAAATAGATGACACGTGAAACGTGACATTGTGAAAGTAGAAGTGACATACTTCTGTTCAACTTTCAACCTCTGACACTTGAGACCTACTTTTTAGACATAAATGGGATTAAAGGGGAGCTGGTTTTTGCAGACTATTTCCTTTTTCAACTGCTTGACAGTTAGCATTGTAAAGGGGTTTAGCCTTGCTTCTGTACATGTCCAGCAACCACTTCTGTTGCAGTGGCAGATGCTTGTGGCAGATGTGAAAGACGGGATTCTTTCATACTGTTGCCTCAACATAATCATGTTTCTGTCCTTATCCCTTGCTGACAGCTTGCGCGGATCATAGATGGTTTTAGACCATGGCGCACATGGTCTAAAAAAAATCTTGGTTAAATTTGAAATATATCTTAGCCACTTTGATAAAGGAGATCATATGATATTCCAGTTGGTATTCTCTGACTAGCAATTCCAGAGCCAAGCATTTTTCATTTAGTTGAATACCCACAACCTGAATTAACAAATATTTAGGCCTGCTTTTTCTTGGTTCAAGAAATTGGATGCAAAAAATGGTGGCCCCTGACACAGTTGAGGCACTGCTCTAAATGCTAAGTACCTGTGATATTAAAGGGGTTGAAATGCTGCAGTTGTGGCCATCTCTAATAAAATACCCAGTGTCATCGTTCGTCTGTGATTTTTTCCCCTCAGTAGTGTAGCAGTACTTCACCTGCCTGAGGTCATCAGATCTTTCTGAGGCAAAAAGTATCTACTGCACCCCCTGTTAAACGTTCTAAGTATAAGTCATTGTCTGTTGAGAGAGTAGAAATGGCTTGGCCTGTTGTTTATGGTGTGAGAAAATAGCTAACTCACACTTCATAACTCTTTTTATTGTCCACATAAACAGTTGTTGTGGCAGTTTGGTGTTTGTGCATTGTAGATGGAACTGTTGACCTTTCTAGCAGAGTGGAAAGGACAGGATGCATCTCCAGAGGGCAACTTTCTGCCAAGGGTGTCTTTGTATCACCTCCTCCTCATCAGCTTTTACTAAGAGACAAAGCTCAGATCCTTTTATGGAAAGTGTCTTCCACTGCATTCACCTTTCATATATTGAGGGACATTTCTGGGATAGGCCCTCTGCTTGTCCTCATTCTGTCTCCAAGCTGGGTGGCCAGATGCTCAAGCTCACTGTGTATACTTGCTGAATTCCCTGTTGTCATAATCAAGTGATACATTAATAGGATCCATAAAAGCAACATGTTATCAAACTATAACAAAGTTTAAACAGAAAGTGACCATCTGCTTCAGATGAAATGTTTTAATGTTTTGACATTTAGTCATTTAGCAGACGCTCATATCCAGAGCGACTTACAGTAAATTCCCCTGAGGCAAGGAGGGTGAAGTGCCTTGCCCAAGGACACAACGTCATTTTTAACAGCCGGGAATTGAACCGGCAACCTTCTCATTCATTATTTTAATTTATGCATTTGGCAGATGCTTTTATCCAAAGCGACTTCCAAGAGAGTTTTACGAAAATGCATAGGTCACTGATCATAACAACGAAATAGCCCCAAACATTGCGGGTAGCCAAACATGAAGCATACATTGTTAAACCAAATAAGTCCCAAAGGGAAGAACAATAAGAGCATGGAGTTAGACAAATTACAATTAATTATTATTGTTTCTGTTTTTCCAAGTCCTTATTAGCTTTGAGTTAACTAAGGCATACTATAAAGGAATATCTCAGACCACATAATTGTGTTCCAAACATCAACACTAATACATGAAGCGTAGCAGTACAGTGATAATAAGCTCACTGTGAGTTCACAGTGACCCCATAGTGAAGCTCGGTTACATGTAGCATGCTTGGAAAAACACCTATTAATGGAGGTTATGTCAGCCTTGGTGTGATTATTTTGAGGGTTCCTGTTTAGATGTCTGTCTAACTACCAACAAACAGACAACTAACTATCCGCAAACCATGTTGTACAGTAGTTCCATAAAATGGCAGTTTATGAATTGATTTGATCTTCAAAAGAAAAGGTTCTTAAAGTGTCTTTAGAAGGTTATCCATGTAAAAACGAAAGTGCCTTTAGCAACACATTTTCTTAAATAATAACATTTTAAATGTAACGCTTAATGTTTTTTTAACTTCAAATCTGATTTCGATTTTGATTATACATATTGCTGACAGGTCCAGCACTGATTTGTGTATTTTCCTGCTGTAGATGTTCCTCACCGTGTTCCTTAGCAACAATGACCAGCATTTCACAGAAGTGCCGGTGACACCAGAAACATTGTGCCGAGATGTGGTGGAGCTGTGTAAAGAGCCAGGGGAGGGCGACTGCTATTTGGCTGAAATGTGGCGAGGAACAGGTGACTGTCAACACATCCACACACATCCGTCTATTACACTGTGATTATTTACTTTTTTGAAAGCATATTTTCAAAACCATACTGATGTCCAACCTACTTTGTTGTGTCTTAACATGTTTGCCCAACATGTATTGGAATAAAATCATGGCCAAACCTGTATGCAACATGGAGAAGGAAGAGAATAGCCAGCAAGCAACGATTTTTGTCTGGACTATTTCCAATTTCAGACACTTAAGTTGCTACTTTTTACTAGAGTTGAGGAAAGCAGTCACTAAACACCACTGAGCATCTTCAAGGTTAGGGTGCTGTGTGAAGCCCAGGATTTGGACTAAAACTGATCATGTTGCTTCTAGGTGTAATGCTTCGCCATTAGAATTTCTAAACGAGAAAAATATTGCATATTGAACAGCAAAATAAATAACTGATTTGTCTGTTGTTTTAGAGAGCCTGTGGCTTATTTAATCATGTACTGTATGTATTTGAAAAAGGAAGCAAGTTGTTCCCCCTTTACAATTAAATATTTATTAGTGCTGCATTACCTGCCAACTGACTCTGGTATATATGTCCTATTCTATGATTAGTTGAGCAAGTTATTGGTTAGTTCAACACTATATAGTAAATCCCTATTTAAACGACTAACTTAAAAGCCATGTGATGACTCCTTGCCTGGTGTACTCCATGCTTTCAGAACGTGCCATAGATGATGGTGAGCGGATGCTGGATGTGCTGCAGCGTTGGGGTCAGCAGAGAGGGGAGGTTCGTTTTCTCCTGCGCCACGAACGAGCGCCCTGTCGGGAGACAGGTGAGGACAAACACAACATACCCATTCCCGGTGTTTGCTCTGGGAGATTCTGTCTATATGTCTCGCTGGAATACAAGTGAGCTGTTTTAGATGAGCTGAATTTGCCGTTTTGACTATCTGCCAAGGATGCTACTGGGGGGGGGGGGGGGGGGCGGAGAATCCAACCTTTTAAAGGTACATTTATTCAGAGGAAAAAAAGATCTTACTGTATTAGAGTTTAGGCACAATCTGTGTCTGTGGAAGTATATGGAATGGGTTTTTGAATTTGGCTCCATGCCTAGCACTTCTACCAGTATGGAGATGATTCCAACCCCCATGCAGTTGTTGCAGAAGGACACAGCTATTGCCGAGAACACTGAGTGATTTTTCTGTGTAGCACTTCAATGGGTGAATTGTGTCCTCTCAAGACCCACGGTTTAGCCGGGGTTGCTCAAACTGCAAAAGGCCAATGACAGGTCACTGTCATAGTCGTGTCAGGGCAGTCCCTGCCAGGTCATGTGGCACACAGAGGATTATGTAAACCTTCCTCCTAGGTTTGTGGTTGAAATGATCCCCTAGAGGACGGTATGAACTTGTTTTTTTTAGGTGGGTGGTTTAACATGAATGAATTGTGTTTATGTTCTAGAAGTGTAAGAGCACCATGATGGACCTAAGAAATGAAAACTTAAATTTCTCTTGGTGACCTAGTCTTACGGCTTTTCATTTGACAAGATTGTCTTTCTGTTCTTAGATTCCATGTAACAAATCACTTTATACAATATATGTTAAGAATAACACAATATACTGGCTATATAGATGCATTGATCTACCTATCCCTGGGCAGAGGACAACCCTTGTTTGTTTCAGTTGCATTATTAGACAAGACTCCTACTCAGGACAAAGCCGTGTTATGCAACAGTGGAAATGATGTGGCCACACAAAGAGCTTATTATTAGTCTTGCGAGCATGATTGTAGTCAATTACAACCAGCTTGGCTCCCTGCCCTGCTCGTGTGTGTGTGCACGTGGGTGTCAGTGTGTACCCCATGGAAAACTGGGATTTTGGATTGTGTAACTGGAAAGCTTATGTTGTGGCCCCTTAACTAGCCATCCATATTTACAGATATGTGTAGTCTTTTTTTTCCCCATGACTTAATGATATGGCCATGTTTATCAGCCGTTTACAAAACCTTTGCCAATATATGTAATGACTTAACTGGATCGTGTTTGGTGTGACAAGACAGTCTTGTGGAGGAGGCCTGGTTTATTGCTGGTCCTTACATATGACTGTGTCCTTAAACTTACAGTGTAAACTTGGTTGTACTTGTAACAGGGCTGTACCTATTAATCCCAAATTTAATAGATGTGACTCAAAGCGGTGAGATCCTTATAACTAAGGTTTTTTGGTATAGATGGCTTTGGATTGGTTTTGATATTTAAACTAATTAAAATATTTGTTTGGTTCCATCAAATGTATTGGTTCCTTGCAGCTACAATGAGTTGTTAATAGTGTTGCATTATAAGAAAATACTAAATAGTCAAATCCTTGATCAACATTGCTCTCAAACAGTGTACAGACACATGAAGAACACACACTTCACACTAATGTGATGTGGTTCAACAGGTGGATCGAGAGCTCCGGAGCACCTAGCCAAGAGAAACATGTTGAAGGGAACAGTGGACAGACGCATGGAAAATGGGGTGAGCAAACATTTAATAAAAGCAAGATATTTTTCGTCTTTTTTGTCAAACAGTGACTGTTATCATTGGTATCAGATTTAAATCTAACTTGTAAAATGTGTTACAACTTATTGAAAATACATACATGTTTTGGTAGTCAGTAGTGGTGAATTTAAATTGGTAGTGAATTACAGACAATAAATGCAGAAGCAAACTTTGCTTTGAGACTGGGCTGTGAGACTGTTCTGGATGACTGTGTTGTGTTACCTATGTTGTTAGATTGTGCTGTAGGCTTTAGGCAGTTCTCCATCCAAAATATTATATGTACCAAAATATCCAAAATATTCAGCCCTAGTGTAGACTAGACTGTGCTCTATAGACCAGACTGTGCTGTACAGACTGTGCTGTACAGACCGTGTTGTACAAGACTTCCATGTGAGATGTTCTTTATTGTCCCCAGGTTCCTCCTCGCATGGACATTACCCTATCAGAGTTACAGGAAATGGCGTCACGGCAACAGCAACAGATCAATGCTCAGCAGCAACTTCTGGCCTCAAAGGTGTGTTAATTCCCCAAGCCAAAGCCTGTAAATCTATAAAGAAAATTGCCAATAACTTTATTGTTAAGGTGCACTTGACAAAAAAGTTTAAACTTGAACTTGAAAGTGTATATATTATTATTAATAATGAAAAATAATAGTATGCATTATGTTAATTACCACTTTAATACTTCTGATACTATGACAACATCCCAGCAATACAAAAATAAAAATAGAGTACATGTACATAGAGTACATACTCTAGCAGGAATAAACAGCAGGCATATTTTAAATTGAGTAGAGCATAGAATGAAATGCAATAGAGTAGTTCTTTATTGGTCGATCTACAATAGGTAGATTGAATGGGAATGCTTGATTGGGACTGATGTGGTGGTGTGATGGTGGACCAGGAGCAGCGCCTGCGCTACCTGAAGCTGCAGGACCAGCAGCAGCAGCAGCAGCAACAGCAGCAGGCGTCCGAGCAGGAGAGGCTGCACCAGCTCCGCCAGAATGCCCAGAATCAGGAGGCCAAGCTAAGGAGGGTGCGGGCCCTGAAGGGCCAAGTGGAGCAGAAACGCCTCAGCAACGGCAAACTAGGTTAGCGGCTCACTGGATTAGCCATAGGGCGACTTGGCCACAACACGGAGAGGGAGGTTGTGGGAGTTGGGGGAGGGTGTGCAGCTGAGGGTGACTGGAGGAGGGAGGGCCGAGGGGGAGGGCTGAGCAGTGGGTAGCTGGGAGGAGGGTGAAGAGGCAGGGATATTACTGGGTGGGAGGGGGTGCATGTTGTTTCTGGCTGACATCCCTTTGACCTTCAAACCAGAAAAAGTTTCAATGACTGTGAAATGCCTTCTTAAAAGCATTTTGCTATACTCTTTTTATGTATGCAACTTGTCAGTTGAAGGATTACTGAGTGCCTGTGTGCTTATATATGTAGAAGACAGAGACACTGATACCTTTGTGTAGATAAATAGCTATATGTGCTGTATAAAGTATAGTGCATTGAGAAGGCTTCACTGCCTTTAAAATAACACAAAATCATCAAATCGTATTTTTATTATATTGGGACCTACATGTTCCAAATAAGAAGTTGAATGAAAAGTCTATGCTATCACTGTACAGTAGATGAGTACAATAACTATTGGATAACAAAATAAGATGCCTATTTTGGCTTCAAGGTTGAAGAAAAAAATACAATGAGGATGGACTGTTGATGTTCTATAGCCACGTAAATGTGTACAGGTGTGGTTGTGCATACATGTATGTACATTGTATGCCTCTGTGTGTTGTGTATGTTTGTGTGTGGCTTCACATCGGTGTATGTGCGTGCTTTCGGCCTTGCAGTGGAGGAGATCGAGCAGATGAACGGCTTGTTCCAGCAGAAGCAGAGAGAGCTGCTGTCGGCCGTAACCAAGGTGGAGGAACTGAGTCGCCAGCTGGAGACCCTGAAGAGTGTGAAGATGGAGCCCTCTCACGACAGGCCCAGCTCCACCAGCGATCTGGAGCGCCTCTACAAGGAGCTGCAGGTGAGGAACACAGGCCTGAGGTACCACTTAAAACAACGAGACCCACAAGTTGATTTTGTACTTTATTGACTTCTCATAAGACATTTTTGGGAACATTGGAATTTGTTGAAGGTCTATGTCTATGCCTGGAAAAATAACACTGCTTCCATAAAAAAAAAAGAATTACATTTAAGTTTACTTTTGGGTTCTACGAAGCCCAGGGCCAAAACACGAGGGCAAACCCCTTACTATTCTATATGGTTCCTTAACTGACTCTGTGTGCCCCACCAGGTGAGGAACAAGCTGAACCAAGACCAGAATGTGAAGCTGCAGCAGCAGCGCGAGAGCCTCAACAAGCGTAACTTGGAGGTTGCCGCCATGGACCGCCGGGTGGCTGAGCTGCGTGAGCGTCTGTGGAAGAAGAAGGCAGCTCTGCAGCAGAAGGATAACCTACCCGTAATTCAATTCACTTTATCAATGGAACATTCCAGTTCTACAAGAATGAGCTGCCACTCTTTTGGTGCTCACCTCTCACATGTATTGTTCAAATAGAAAGTAATTTGAAAGTGAAGCATAGAGATTATATACAATTTGTTTATATGTAAATCACCACCTCTGTCTACTAAGTCACACTGTAGAGTGTTGTTTTAGTCATATATCCTAGAACTGATGTATGGGCCCAATAAATCAAAATAAGGAGAGCATTTTGGATAATAAGAATGTATAGCTACAAAGTGTGTTTTCTCTTCAGCTTCCTACTGACAGCCAGAGTACTCAGCAGAGTGGTACTTCCAGAGTGGCAGCAGTGGGCCCCTACATTCAGTCATCCAGTACGGCCTGCGGGCCCCCAGTACCCAGCCGGCAGGAGGTGCTGGTCAAGCCTGCCTACCCAGACGGCACCGCCACTTTACCAATGCCCGACTCCTCCATGAAGGCGCCTCCCAGACCACTCAAACCTGTCTCAGGTGAAATATTAATGAAACAAAATGTTTATGGATAATACACTGGATGAAAATACATCTTGGCTGAGCAAGTAGAGCGTGTACCATATGGGCAGTCACACAGGTTTTATTCTAACTTGGGCCATTTCTGAATGTCTTCCCCTGTCTCTCCCGTATATTTCCTGTCTCTCTGTAGGTGTCTCTGTCCAATAAAGCCATAAATAAGTCAAAACATTTCTTTAAATTAATGTGTAAAACCAGCAATATTTAAATTTTCTGATAAAAAACGAGTTCGGAGCTGGCTTGACCAGATGTCAGCTATTTGGTATTTAGGGCACAACAACATAACTTAATTAATATCGACTGTGCTTGTTTCTCAGCCTTGCCATTATTGTTAACAATGGTCACTCTTTTATTAAATAGCGATGACCATTTAGATAGGAGTACTAATACGAGCATCTTTATGATGAAACATCTAAACAAGTGTCCTTATGTTGAATCTTGAATAGTATTTTTATATTTTACAGACTACAGCTATGCATCCTGTTCTAGGTTTGATGATTGCATGTAACCCAATTTCTAAATGACAGTTCACACTGGTTCTTGGTATGAGTCATTGTCACTGAGCTCCACGATAATTACATTTACAACATGCAAATGTGTCCCACAGGAGATCATGTGTCACAGTTCCAGGGTTCACTCAGTATTTAAACCCTTATCCTCTTAATTGGTTAGGTTTCCATCCATCCAAGACATCCAAGGTCTCCGATTGGACCATCTCAAATGGAGAAGCGAGTGGAGGTCACGCCTACTCAGCCACCCTCCCTCGCAGGTCAAGCATTCACTCCCAAGAATCAAGTAAGTCTGCCCAATCCCATCCTATACCAGTCTGTTAACTAACTCCAGCATTTTCACTATTCTGATAATGTGGCGTTGCTTCTGTGGTAGATGTGGAGATGAAAGGACACACCATGCTGGAAGCTCCACCCCCCATCCCCTCACGGAATAATCAGAGCAGCGAGGACCTCTACAGGGACGGCCAGGTACCACACTTACCCAGACCCTCAAGCTTGCAGTATTCCTACACTTTTCAGCTACCCATGATGACCTTCTCCTTGTATGAAAAGACCACCTACCACACAAGATGTGGCCTGATACAATGACCACAATCATGTTGCCTTGCAAAGTTTGATGGTGTCAGATCAGTAATTAGTATACAGTTATCCAACAGGTATATAATAACCACATCTTCCTGTAAAGTACATCTATTGTTATCAAAGTTCCTTCTTTTCGCAAAATGTTCCTTAGGGCTGTTTTACTAACACTAATTTATTATAATTGATCGCATAATATGACGAGGTCTTGTTTTTTTTTAGCTTCCATGTGCCTTTGCACATGTAGTTTATAGTTAAGTATATATTTGATCTTAGATGCCTTTGGTTAGGTTAATACACACATTCATGAATGTTGTTGACTGTGTGAGTATCCCATGCATTTCATAAATGATATTAAATGGCTATTTCCATGTTTGTACCCGTAGGCTGCTGGAAAGAGTCTCTCAAAAATGCCACCACCGGTACCTAACAAGCCTAAATCAATGTCTCAGCCTGGCCCTCCCATTTTTAGTAAACCCCCCTACAGCACTGGCACTTTCCCTGGCAAGGCCAAACCTGCTTCCCCCCACCCCCGTCCACCGCCACCTGTTCCTAGCCACAGCCACACGCTACCCCTGCCTCCCAAGCAGGAAACCCCGCCGGCGGCCACGGTGCAACCTTTCACCCCTGACCCTCCAGAGCCCCCACCTCCAATGCTGCAGAAGCCCCAAACTGTGGCGGCCTCCTCCATCTACTCCATGTACACACAGCAGCCGACCCCAGGGAAGGGCTACCCACAGTCAGGAACAGGCACCCTAACACGCACACAGCTCAGAGGTGAGGAAGTTCAGCTGGTTATACAGGAAGTGACAGAATATACACAACATATTTAGAACAAATATTTTTACATAATTGTCTCCGATAGACAGTATGCTTTCACATTTCCACTCTCTCTCACTCTCTGTTCACTCTGTCCCCCAGTGTATGGAAAACCAGTCATCCCAGCCAGTGGGGGACAGCAGTCTTTCACCACAGACAATACTTACTCTGAAAAGGTCTCTGAGACTGAGTTGGACCAGGGGGCCCTGGCCACAGCAGTAGCCCCGGCCAGCGAGGGCCCGGGCTCAGAGTTAGAGCGTGCCCCTCGGCCCCTCAGCCCCACAAAGCTGCTGCCCTTCATAACCCACCGCCAACCCAGCGATGCTGACCTGGAGGCCCTGCGCAGGAGGCTGCACCATGCCCCGAGGCCCCTCAAGAAGCGCAGCTCCATCACAGAGCCTGAGGGTCCCGCCGGCCCCAACATCCAAAAACTTCTCTACCAGAAGACGACTCTGGCTGCTATGGAGACCGTGGCCGCAGCGGGGGTTCCCACAACGGCCCCGTTCTACCAGTCTGACGAGGTGGAGGTGGGTAGGTCCAGAGGCTCCCCGGGACACGCGTGGGTGCCCCGAGGCACCTTGGAGCTGCCGCCCGTTGAGAGCGAGGAGGATGTTCAGAAGCCTCCTCCACTTCCTCCTCGCCTGCCCATCCCTTCACCCTCACTCTCGCCCTGCCATGCCTTGCCCCCGCCCCTGGAGGAAGAGGAACAGGAGCCCTGCCTTCTGACCCCCGTCCATCCTGAGACTTACCTAGAGGAGTACCCCCCCTACCCTCCTCCACCCTATCCCAGCTCCGTGGAGCCCGACGTAGGAGAAGACACCCTGAACATGCAGCCTCCTGAGGTGACGGGACAGGTCACTCTGCCACCGGTACGGGTCCACACTCGAAGGCTTTGTGCACATTAAGGGCAAAATGTTTCTCTTCTTATGTCCTTCTTCTGCTGGTTCCATCTCTCTAGATCAGCTTCTTTGTAAATTTTAAACCTTTTCATGCCTTTTCATGCACTTTTCCTTAGCTGGGGAACTCATTACCTGTTTCCATTAGGAATGCTTCCCCATTTGATTGCTTTAAGAAACAGCTTAAACCGCTTTTTAAATCAGGTTTTTGATAGCTAATTTCTTTGTGATGGTTGTTACTGTTGTTATATATTATGTTGTAAGTTTGGGATTGTAATGTGCTGTAGTGCTTCGAGTGCAAGAAAGCTCAGCTGTCCCCCTCCTGGTGTGTGTCCTCAGGGTAAGAGGACCAACCTGCGGAAGGTGGGTTCCGAGCGTATCGACCACAGCATGAGAGTGAAGTTCAACCCCCTGGCCTTGCTGCTGGACTCCTCGTTAGAGGGAGAGTACGACCTGGTGCAGAGGGTCATATATGACGTACGTACATCCAGGTGGAGCTAGGGAAGTAGTTCTAAGCAGTCTTTACCTTCTGTAAAGCTGTTAATGTTGCTGTCTATGTTGTTTATTTGAAAGAGCTGGGTACGCAGTGACTGAAATTCATAGCACATAGAAAGACCACTGCCCATGTATATTTATTCAGAACCATTTCATTTACTCAGATAACTGCCATTTATTCACATATGGTTTGATAAAATACAGTATACATGGAAAATCCAGGGGCAAATTACATTAAAGAATTAAATCAGCTTCAAGTTTAGAATAGGTTTTGATAGGTTTGAACACCTTTGACATTTTCGTAAGTTATTTGAAATTGCCAATTTCCATATGAGGATGAATAGTGCATCATCCAACCCTAATCCTTCCAGTTTTTAAAACATTCAAAGTGAATTTAGATTACATAGACCTTGCATACAAATTATGCATTGGAATTAATCCTGTATTAAGAATTGGCCACTTTCTGATAATGCTTTATGTCTCACCAGTGGGCACGGATTAACCTGAACCTTAGTGGAGAAATAGTAACAGATGTACAGTGACTGAAAGTACTTATACACTGCATTATATTTTTCCCATCCTATTGTATTATACACTTAATTTAAAAGGGAAATGTGTAGACTTTCAATCTACACACAATACCCTATCATGTTTTAAAGCCCCAGGAAACCCAGATCCACAAAATTGTTCTTACTATGTAATTTAGGCTCTTATATACATAATAGTAAGCATCTAAAAGTGTTAGACATTAGTTTCAATCAAACATCAAAATATAGTCATTTAAGTTTGTGTAACGTTCCTGACAGTGGGTTTGAATTGGGTGGACTTATGCAGAATTTATGACTAAATTCCCAACTGCAACAAGTCCTCAACTCAAAGACCTTTATAAATAACAATATTGCACTAGCCATATTGCAACCCTACAGAGCCATCATTTAGCATTGTTACATAGTGCTAGCTTTGAGAGTGGCATCTAACATTGCATGTGTATCAACAAGCATTTTGTAGCTCACCGTTTTTCATTGCTTTGTCTTCTGATTATGAATATGATGGCTGTTCCATAATATTGTAGGGCTGGACTAAGCAGATTTTTTTGTGCCATTGTGCGTGACTGTTGCTGTGAAAGATGGTTTGACATAGGTGAAGCTTTCGAGATGTCAATCATAACGTGATCAGCCATGCCTACATAGTCTTGAGAAATGTTCTAAACAGAAAAATATACAGGTTTTAAACTAGGTTTTCTAATACTTCTGAATGTTTATTTACTCTGATTATTTTAGATGCTAAATGAGACGTTGAACTTTGATATCAAATATCACCAAGTTTCTTGTGGCTTTAATGACAAATTGAAAACATGTTTCTGTACCTTAACCAAAGAAATGCATCCAAAATAATGTTTCTAATGTAAAGATATTACATGTATTCAATACTCTTTAGTACAGTATGGGTGTCTGGGAGCTTACATTCTTCTTGAGTTTGCCTCCTGGATTTTGGACGCTTTTCTGAAGTTTAGTTAATCTTCTCAAGCTCTGTCAGATGAATGGACAACATTAGTGAACTGCATTATTTTTCTTGCTTTCTTTTTGAACAGTCCCTGATGCAGATATTTAATTTAACATGAGCTGCCCTTGCGTTTTGGAACTGCTGTAACTAATATGGTAATATCAGATAACATCTGGTGATTTTTCAACTGAAAGTAAGGATGCATTTTAAATGCTATAAACTCTGTCTTGTTAACTAAATGCCTCACATGTTAATATTAGTGGTGGGCATAGATTTTGGAAAAAAATCTAGATTAATCTCACTGTAATCTTGGCGTTAAAATAGATTAAAATGGCTCATTTAATTTCAGCCGAAGGCATTCAGAATGTGTGCTACCCAAATAATGACTAAAAGTAAGTCTTTGAGAACGAGTTTCTCAAGCCAGGTGGCACATTAGACCAGGGGCTCATCTCCGGTTGCATCACAAACAATGCATCACAAACTTGTGTTTATTAGATTAGTTAGCTTGGCTGATAGAGCTGTGCTGACGGGCTTGCCTCGGTTGCACTCAAACATAGTAGTTTGACTCTTCCCCTGCGCTTGGCCGGGCATCTTCCACATTAGCTAAGCGATGGCTTGCGTTTAGGTGGTATTTGAGACTGGAAGGACTCCTACAGTAAACTAATTCCGCATAGCACAAGGTGCAAACAATCTTAGTCTTGTCGAGGTTTCCATTGGGAAGCTTCTTAAAATAGCCTACATTTTCCCTGAAGCAAACCAGGCGGCTTCATAGGTCTCTGTACCCTGTGGCCATTGTTTTTTGGGGTGTGCTTGCCTTCGGCTAGCACAAACCATTGTAATCTCACATATATATTATTGTGAGAATGCTGTTAAGCATTAACATTTCCTGTTTCTCTTTATTATTCCAACTTCTTAGTTCTTCCGTAGGTTTTTTGGCCTTTAACTAGTCCTGCATACTTTCACCGATTCCTACCATTTTGGTATCAAAACGTTCAGCTCCTCCAGGAGATGATGGCTATGACTTTTGGTATTTCTCACTTTTATACTTTTTAGACAATTGAGGTTTTTGTGCAAATTATTCTCCCATTAAAAGTAATGGTAAGCTCCTTCTTGGTTGAGCAGCCGATTGGACGTATAGTTTTGCGTCTAGGTTAACTTGTTTGAGGTGCGGATGCTAGGTAAATGTTGGTTATTCTCTGCCCTCAGCGTGTTAGCAATCATAGCTGCTCCATCACCGTGGCAACCAAACAAACGAGCACCATGAAAGCAGAATTGGGTAACGTTTTGGAAACTGCAGGTGGAGTCGTATTTCTGACCGCAGAGACATATAAAGGACATCTCTGGTTTCGGCAGAGTCTTGGGTCTCGGAAAATATCCTTATATTTTGGATTGGGCGTATAGTTTTGCGTCTAGGTTAACTTGTTTGAGGTGTGGATGCTAGGTAAATGTTTGTTTTTCTCTTTTAATCGCGCTAGCACGATATGGCTCTCCATAAAACGGTTCGACTTTTTCTTCAACTACAGTATTGACCAAATTGGCCAAACAAGGTATGTACATTGAGCTTAAAGTGTACATAATCTAGCTATATCGTTTTTATTTTAGCAAGTTTTAGAGAAATATGCAAAAATTGAGGCACGACTGTCATAGCTGACCGTCACGAACAGCCAAATCAGGGCTGGGGTAGTTTAGCTGGCGTTACTGTAATCCTACGAACAAAGTAAACGCTTAGTAACTGGAAAGCTTTTACTTTTAATTAACGATATTGAACACAGATGTAAAGTAACTTGTCTTTACTCTAAATATCTTCTCCGTTTTCAATTTGAAGTTGTACATCTAGCTTATGTAGGAAATCTTCCATTGCATCCTCTAGCTTCACGCCTTCGGTTATTATTCAAGCCTACGGTGTTAAAACATACCACTTTGACACACTTGCAAGAACTGATCCGCTGGTTAGATGTAGCATGATCTTATCATTTACTATAAAAAAACTCATCAGGGACAACGACAACATCGGCAACCCTGCACTATGAATTATCATTTTTAATTCATCTTAAATTAAGTGTCTGAACAGGACTGGGTGTGCAGGCACGCATGATTAGTTTCTCCTCCGTCTTGAACCTGAAACCTAGATTCTAGGTTAGAAATTTTGCCAGTCTATTGCCAATGACCAACGGTTGCTACGTTTTTCCAGCAAGTTCAAGTCATTCCAGTGTTGTCCTTTTACCTTCAAATTCGTTCAACCAGACTTCAGCAACTGGTTTTCTGCTAAATTTTCACATTTTCCTGCAGCTCATCTTTCTGAATTTTTCCCGTTTTTGTTTTTCTTTTTTCTTTTTCTTTTCTTCCTTTTTCTGCTTTCATCTTGCACCAGGTCCTTTCAAAAATACCTTTCACAGCGGTACCTTCTAACTGCCAGTACTTTTGCATTTCTCTTATCTTTTCTGTATTTCTGCCGTCATCTTGCTGCAGGTCCTTTCTAACATACATTTCAGGCCTTTTGAAACTCCAGCAAATATTGTTTTGCTAAATGTTCACATTTTTATGCATTGTTTCTCTTCTTTCAGATTTTTTCACTTTGTTTAGCGTTTTTCTTCTCTTTTCTGTCGTTTTATGCCTTCGTCCAGCTCCAGCCCCTTATTTAAAATACCTTTTGGTCGCTTTGAAGCTTCAGCTTATAACTTTCTGAAAATGTTTACAATTTTCAGCTTTTTTATCATGGTCAGCTATCCCCATTCATGTTTTCAGCATTCTCACTGCTGTTTCGCAGGAACAGCCTTTTCTAGTTATTCTTTATTATTGTTTATTTTCGCCCCCCTAAGGCTCAGTCAATATTTGGACTACATAGACTATGGTGGTGTCAAAAGTTTCGTCTTGGTAGCGATTGCGTTGCTTGTATCTGGATTTACGTTCGGTTGCACAGTTTAGGAGGTTACAACGTTTTTGTGGGGACAAAGTGCCTTTTGTCGACGAAGGGTATCTGTGCTAGCTACGTCACCACGTCAACACACGTTAGCAAGAGGGTGACCAGACGTCCGGATTAAGGCCCGACAGTCCGGTTTTCCAACGTTTTGTCCGGACCACTGTTGCGTGTCCGTCTTTTCGCCCTTTTGTCCTCCTTTTTGACCCTTCCTGCCCACCGTCGCAATTTACCACTTGCGAAAGTTTTCCGATGTCAAAGAGAAAGACCTCCTTCTAACCTACGTGGAGTTCAGAACTCCACTTTGCCATAAGAGCAGCAAAGATCAATATCATACCTTCTGTAAGTTCTGTCGCATTGACATTGACGTGAGTAGTAGGGGGAAATGGGCTTTAAGCATGCCTCCTTTTTGACCCTTTGTCCTCCTTTTTGGACCCAAGTGTCCTCCTTTTCTGGTCACTCTAGTTAGCAACGATGCATGGATACAACGTGATAGAGACTTTCTAGCTCGCAAATTTGAGCTTGGATTATGAGTGAAAAATACCACCCCCAAAAAATTACAACCATTTGGCTTTGTAGAGAAAGCGATTTTGAGTGGAACTGCAATCTTGGATTTTTGATTTAGGTCGTGACAGTCTTTGAAATTTGAGTGAGTGTAGGTTACCCGTGAGACCGCCTAGTCTTTTAGGCGGCAGCCATGCTAGAACTCGACCTAGTAGTAGCTAATTTTATAGTTCAATTTTACACAAAAAAACTGAAAGAGGGAAATGTTATGACGATATTGTGAAAACAGCCAGGTGGTGAGATTTTAATATAGGTTGCTGTAAAAACGTTGATTTGTTTGCTACGTGAGAGCCTGTCAGCCTCCATTGACGATTGCGAAATGTTGTCAACAGTGTTGATACTCTCAACTGTCGATCTGCGTCTGGTGAGTATTTTCTTAATTTCGTACCAGGGTCAATTCTACATCTAAATGGACAGCAGTGTTTTAAAGATATGGCGATTGCGAAGACAGCCAGCGGGTCAGCATAGTTTGTTATTTGTGTAAAACTTGGAATTTGAGTGAGACTGCGTTTTGTTTTGACGTTAGCCACAGAGTCACAGACTCGGCTCGCTACACTGGCAGTGTAGTAGGCTACAGTACTGTCTTCAATGCCACAGCTATAGATAAACTTGATTATGTCTTATTACACGGCTGTTCTTAATGCTGTAGAATGCTCCATTCACTTGAATGGGGCTTCCCAACGTTCTGCGGTGAACAATAGACCTAATCAGAATGTTTGTAAACAAAGGTTGCCAAGACACTTCCGGGTGGAACTGTCATCCTGTCAACAGCCGTTAGTATGGTAGCATAGCATAGTAGCTCATAGTAGTTCATTTAAAAGATTAGATCGAAAAGATTAACGTCATGCCGAAATCTTGTTGTGTTTGGGGTTGTAATGTCAAATGTAAACAGGCATGTAAAGGAAAAGGCTTTTTCCGTTTTGGCACGGTTAAATCGCAATCGACCCAACGGAACCTGTGGATAACGTTAGCATAGATCCAGCTATAATAGCTTAGTCTACGTTTACCGGGCGGTCTCGCTGCATTTAACGGTACCAATGGACAGGCTGGCAAACAACCACTCATGACCGTATTTAAGGAAGACATTTCCTCACATATCATTTATAAAACGTTTTTGTTGGGTTGCTGTTGGGTAGCATAACGTTGGGTAGCATATCGTGCAAGCTTGCTAGCTTGAGAGTTACTAGTCCAGTTGATGTAAATAAACAAACACAGTGGCGTGATCTGGCTTGAGTAATCTCGCAGGAAATTAGAACGTTTCTTCAATTTCAGGCCAAGGGCCTAGACCTCAGGTCAAACTACAAACATCATAACACACTCAAGGCTCTAATAGGTATCAAGCCCTATGGCTCAATATCATTTGTTTCCAAGATGTGGGGAGGAAGAATATCAGACAAGGAGATCAGTGCACAGTCTGACATATCAATTCAGGAGATCAGGTTATGGCAGACATGGTTTTTTTGATTGTTGAAGAACTGGCTAAATGTGGTGCCACACTGGTCATGCCTTCATTCCTCAAGGGGAGAAAGCAGCTACAATTTAGCTAGGCCAAACATTATTATAAAATGGCCATGAAAGCAAAATACAAATATTTCATTATTTACAGTAATTTGTACAGTACACACACACAGTAAACATAGTATTTACAGTAAACACAGTATTTACAGTAATTTGTATTGTATTATTTATAGATATATGTATATTTAAGAGGTTTACTTATTTAAGCTTAGTATAGATGTAATTTATGTTCTGTGTACTTATGTTAGGCCTATGTAAATGCCAGGTGCTTGCGTTGTCTTAAGACTGTGCATCGGACAATAAAACACTTGAACTTGAACTATATGAAAACAATATATATATGCCAGGCCTCGACATTAACTTTTTGAGGCACTTGTCCTTCGGACAAGTACATTAACGTTTCACTTGTCCAGACACAAAAGTCACTTGTCCGGGTAAAGATTTATAATTTAATATTTTTTTTAAATGGTGTTGACGTTTCTAGTTTGCTAGCGTCGGCAGTGGTGTACCTAGCAAGCTTTAGCAGCATTTGTATCAGTTAAATGTATGTAGTTAAATACCAGCTAATATTCAACTGTAAAGTAGGTGCTCAAGCAGGTGCTCAAGCACCCCTAAAAATATACATTATTCTTTATTATCATTTGATGCTGGTAGTTTATGAAGAAAGGGACATCCTTAGTTTTTTTATTCATTCAATATTTTTCATAATAATACATACATGTATTAATTGCTATCAAGTGAAATTAGGGATTTATAATAGCAAGGGGGTTTAGCACTTTTGCAAGGCACTGTATTCATGTCACATTCTAATTGGGGACTGAGCAACCCGAGAGGTCTGATCCTAGAATCGCCCCTGCTCAGACGCTCTCACACCAAACCTTGTACTTCTCACGCTGAGAAGGCAACGCAAACCAAGTTGTCTTGCTAACGTTGTAAACAGTAAGGGACGAGGTGCAGGCCCACGGAGTGAAGCAACATAGACACGCGAACACCTGTGAAAGCTTGTCTCGCGGCCATTTCTCTTATTTTAGATACAGTATAAGTTTAGATAGCTTGCAAATACTGAGGATAGCCTACCGAAGTAGAGTTAGCCAATGTCGTAGCAATGCTAGCTAACGTTAGTTTGCTAGCTGTATAACATTTCACTGGGTCTTACAGCGTTTGATTTACTGAATTTATTATGAAATGGTCTAGCCATTTGCCTACTTGAGCAAGTCACACAGTTTTTAAGCCCTGAGAGTGTAATTGCGATGACACAGTAAATACTTTTTCAGGTAATAAGCCCCCGTTCAAGTGTTTACCATTAAATTAGCTGCACGGTCTGATCTTGGGACGAAGCCACTTATTTTGTGTTTTGCTAATGCAGAATTCGGTCAAATAAATTCGGTAAAATAGACGTAATAATTAGAACATAACGTGAAGTAACATAGCATTTTATTTGGTTTGAGTTTTAACTTGTCCAGTGGGACAAGTAAAGTTCTCTTCCACTTGCCCTACAAAAAATCCACTTGTCCCGGACAAGCGGACAAGCCTTAATGTCGAGCCCTGTATATGCTATATACAGACACATACCTACTATATGAAACACTCAGTATTTAACTGATAAGAAATCTTAATGTTTGCTTTATCCAACATTTACCTTTCTACTGTAAACTCTGCTTGCTCATCGATCCACAAATCCTCAAAACTGCTCATAATTACAATGATAAAGTTTCCATAGTCAATAAGATAGATAGTTACTTAATTAACCTCCCAATGAAAATTATTGTGTCCAGACAGATAGCTAGAAAGCTCACACAGTCCAGAAAATCTTTAATCGTTAAGTTGGATATTTTAGCTACAGCAGTAGCTAGCGATCTCAGTCACTGTATACAAGTTTGATACACCGTTACAATATACCGCCATTATTCGCTAACAATATCAACAGCAACGACATCGGGAACATCTCGTTCTTCAGTTCATAAGCATAATCATGAAACGTGTTATAATCATAATAATCATAAAACGTGTTCGTGGTTAAATGACATGGAAAATCCTGTTGGCTTCAATGGCTTGTTAAGATGAACTATCGCTAGCCAAGATCGACGTTATCCACCCGGAAGTAAGATATTTGTTGTTGTGACGTCAGGCTGAAATAACCTATACCAAACTTATTTGTATTATTTATAGATATATGTATATTTAGGAGGTTTACTTATTTAAGCTTAGTATAGATGTAATTTATGTTCTGTGTACTTATGTTAGGCCTATGTAAATGCCAGGTGCTTGCGTTGTCTTGGGGGGGCTTTTTTCAGTTAGCAGACGGTACTATTTGAATCGCAATTCCATCTGAAATACTGCCAGTGAAAACGTTGTTACAGTAGCTTGTTTCAAAGGGGGTTCCTTGTTTCAAAGGGTGTTCTTAATGCTTGAAATGCTTGAAAATATCAATAGAAGGGAAAACGGACCCACCTGCAACTGAAGCAAGCAAGCACACCCTACAGTTTCCCGAGAAATTGTACCCTCTCTAGTTTCTATTTTGCAACCCGTGTTGACAAACATAAAATAGTGCAGTAATATCGTTTTGTCATTTTAGTAACTCAAACACACATTTAAGTATTACGGCTTGTTTTTGGTTGTTTCGTTTGTTTTGGAATAACCATAACACAAATGGTATGACGAGCCATTCACTCATTTGTTTGATTATTCCATATATGCTTGTTGTATCTGCAAAAAATATAAAATAGCCTCGTAGTATTGTTTTGTCCATTTTGGATGTCAGAACCAGATTATGGGGGAAGGCTTGGTTTCCGTTGTTTTGGTATAACAAGCCATTTACTCATTTGTTTGATCGGCCATATTATGCATACTGGCACAAGTGAAAAAGAGAGAGAGGGTGAGAGACTTTAATGATTGGGGGTGTTATTACTATAGAACACCAGAGGGCAGCAACGACTAGCACATTTTCCTGTGATCTGTAGGCCTACACTCTTGACGACATATCAGCAGGTTCTTCTGTAGAAGACACACACCAAACTGGAGGCAGATGTTGACCGAGTTTGCTAGTTGCTACTTGGTTAATACATCTTTGATGAACCCAAGTTTATTTTAATATATATTAGAAACATTACAAGACAGGGCTCCAGTGTGTGTTCGAACAAGGCCAAAAGTGCCAGACGGTATCAGTTGAAAAAGACAATCGCACCCGTGCAAGAAACACTACCCAACCCTCCCTCCCTCTCCCCACCTAAATGACTGCTTCACATTTACATTCATGCATTTAGCAGACGCTTTTATCCTAAGCGACTTCCAAGAGAGAGCTTTACAAAAGAGCATAGGTCACTGATCATAACAACGAGCTAGTCCCAAACATTGCAAGCAGCCAAAACATGAAGCATACATTGTGAAAAAACTTAACAAGTGCCAAAGGGAAGAACTATAAGAGCATGCAGTTATACACGTTACAAATGAAAACAACATGAACCACAAAAAGTGCAACACTGTACCTGTAGAAGAACAATCAACAGGAAAATATTTCACTTCTGTTTTATGTTTTAATGAAGTGCACTGAGGCAATCATAGTAAGAAAGTTGAGGTCATGTGGGCTACCTTTGCAGTTTACATAGACACAACTGACAGAGGCACTGTGGTGGATACTTTTCTGTTCTGATTATATTATATGTCCAAGTTCAACTTCTTCAAAGTCCAAAAACAGCACGGAGCAGCAACAAGAGGGTTCCCAGGAAAATCTGATTTCCTTTGTCTGTGTTGCACCTTTTATATCCAACAAATTATACCCAGGGGAACTTTAATGAAATGCATTGAAGCAATCATTGAGCAAATCTTCCCTTTTTATATATAAAAACATAACATTATTTTCTCATGTAACTTTTATTCAGTTTGGATTAAATTTAGAGTTAACTTGACCCAAAATGTTACATTTAAATCTATTTAATTTTTCAATAGGCCATTGTAGTGAAAATACGATTGTTGTCCTTACATCCATCAATGTACAACACGTTTGAACCTACATCAATGCATTCATACCCTGTTACACACATTTAAAAAATATCCTTTGGAAGAAAATTGCAGTTCTGCTTGTGACGATTTGTATATCAGCCTACACTTCTGTGCTTGAAGTTGGTATACTAGCTTGGGGGGGGGGGGGGGGGGGGGGCAGCAGTTAAATTGGGGACAGAGGTTCTGTTAGAGGGGCCCTTACATTAAACATTATTGTTGTCATATCGTTTTCTTTACTGCAGTGCAGGCATTAACAGGCAAAAGCAGTGGCACCACCAGAAATGTTTTATTGGAGTGGCCAGATGGGGCCACTGAAATCCTGTGGTGGCTTTCCAAAATCACAAGCCATAACTGAATTTCAGGAATTGTATTATGCTGTTGTAGTATATAGGTTAGTTGAAAACAGCAGCAGACTGGTGAAGGGTGACAGGATCTGAGTGTGGAGATACGTGGATTTATATGCGGGAATGTTTTATATACAGTACACAGTCATCTTTTGTGCAGAATAGAGTATAGAGACTTGTTTAAACAATTGGAAAGCGTGAGAAGGTAAAGAACTGAGTGGAAAAAAGAGAAGCAAAAAAAAGGGCAGAAGAAAAAGTGCAACACCCTCCCATTACCATTATCTCTAATTCACTATCCTTAGTCTCATCTGTGTTTTATGTCTGCAAACTGCTATAGAATGGGCCTACGCGAAAGTTATTAAGTCATTGGACTTGTGTGGGGAGGGTTTGACAAATGTGATGACTGTATTCCTCCACAGATACCATGGGCTTGGACATGGAGTTGGACCAGTTACTATTCACTTTGACTTGATGGGTGTGACCTGTGAAGAATGAATGGCACCATGCAATGGTGAAGGCCTATAACCCAGGGTTGATTGCAACTGGTGATGCAAAACATATTAGTAAGGCAGAATAGAGGAACTGGGCACAAGTTACTGGTTTGGAGCAGAAGTCAAAGGATGTTTACAATTGTATTAGGCCAATAGATCTGTTTTAAAAGTTCAGGGGTGTAATTTGTTGGATATAAAAGGTGAAGCACAGACAAAGGAAATCAAATTTTCCTGGGAACCCTTTTGTTGCTGCTCCGTGCTGATTTTGGACTTTGAAGAAGTTGAATTTGGACATAGAAAAATATGATCAGAACTTAAAAAAGTATCCACAACAGTGCCTTTGTCAGTTACGTGTCTATGTAAACTGCAAAGGTAGCCCACATTACCTCAAATTTCTTACTATGATTGCCTCAATGCACTTCATTAAAACGTACAACAGAACTGAAAGCAGTCATTAAGGTCGGGGGAGGGAGGGTTGGGGCGAGAGTTTTCAACTGATACTGTCTGGCACTTTTGGCCTTGAAAGCACACTGACTGGAGCCCGTCTTGTAATGTTTCTAATATATATTAAAGAAACTTGGGTTCATCAAAGATGTATTAACTAAGTAGCAACTAGCAAACTCGGTCAACATGTGCTTCCAGTTTGGTGTGTCTGCTCCACTTAGTGTACGGCTGTTGTCCATTTTGCTTGTGCTCTTCTCGATTGATTGACCTTGTAACTAGTGCTGTCAGTTAAACCCATTATTAACGGCGTTAACGCAAACCCATTTTAATGCCGTTCATTTTTTTTATGCGAGATTAACGCAAGATTTTTTTTCTTTTTTTCTATAAACTGTTCAAAATAGTTTTAAGCTCATGTAAGGAATCTCACTTGTCCAAGTTAAGGCCTTCCAGTAAAACATATATAAAGGAGCATACAGGGGATCTGTTATGATGTTATGATCTGTTATGATTGAGGTCAGACAGATCAGGGGTGGATAACATCATAATGGGGTCTTCATGAAGAACAACTTTACAGAAATGCAACATAAACAGTGCATTTTTGTGTGTGTTGGGGGTGGGGGTGCTTGGACAGAGCTCTAATGCTATTGTTTTGCACTTGCTTTTTGGATTTCTCCCTACAGAGTTGAAGGGCCCATATTGCATGGAGTACTTAGCCCCTCTAAAATCCTATAGATAAACCGAAGGGATAAACACTCTCTTGAAAGGTATCATGATGGTTTCTTTCTTGTGACATCTTCAAAGTGAATTTGTAGGCTATTCTTTAGTTTTTCAGTAGGACTTTTGGGGCCCTGTTATTGACATGAATGACTTGAGCCTAGCATATACCAGCTATGGCGCATCGTGTCATATCATCATATCAATACAAAGTTAATAACAGAGACTTCACGCAAAGGCTCTGGCTTAGGGGCCCCCTGGGCTCATGGGCCCCTGGTGCCAGTAGGCTCGTTCGGTAATCCATCCCTCAGTAGGACTATTGGGGCCCTGTTACTGACATGAATGACTTAAGTCTAGCATATACCGGCAACGGCGCATCGTGTCATATCATCATATCAAAACAACGTTAATAACTGCGACGTCACACGCAGAGGCTCTGGCTAAGGGGCCTCCTGAGCTCATCGGCCCCTGGGCCTGGGCCCGGTAGGCCCGTTTGTTAATCCATCCCTGCTGCTATCTCGTCAAGAGGCCTACAGATCACAGGAAAATTTTAGTAAAAGCTAGTCGTTGCTGCCCTCTGGTGTTCTATAGTAATAACACCCCCAATCATTACAGTCTCTCCCCCTCTCTCTCTTTTTCACCTGTGCCAGTATGCACAATACGGCAGATCAAACAAATGAGTAAATGGCTTGTTATACTGTTTGTGTTATATGGTTATTCCGTTATTCCAAAATAAAACAACACAACGGAAACCACGCATTTCCCCATAATCTGGTTGTGACATCCGAAATGGACAGATCGATATTACGAGCCTATTTTTCATCTTTTGCAAATATCAGCATAAAGGTTATGGAATAACCAGAACAACAATTAATGGCTCTTTATACCATTTGTTTTATATGGTTATTTAATTATTCCAAAAAAACCAAATCAACCAAAAACAAGACATATACTTAAATGTGTGTTTGAATTACTAAAATGAGAAAACGATATTACGGCCCTATTTTGCTTTTTTTTTTTTTTTTTTGCAAAATAGAAAAACTAATGGCCACAAGGTACGGACCTTCATAGCTGCATCCATTTTAGCACGTCATGTTTGAAGTGATAATTTCATACACAAGGAATACACATAGGTTTGAAGACTCGTTCTCGCCCCCTACAGTGCAATTCGGCTTGGTATACATGCGCGCTAAAATATCTAGGTGAAACTCATCATAGCTTGCGTAGTATAGACCCAGCTCCCAATCCAACTTTGAGAATAGATTAACGCGATATTTTTTTTATCGCCCGATGAGTCTCACGTTAACGCAGCACGTTAACGCAGCACGTTAATGCCCATAACGGCCCACCACTAGTTAATATACAAAAATTCCTATGATGTTGTCTTCTACAGGTAGAGGATCCCAGCTTGCCCAATGATGAGGGAATCACAGCTCTGCATAATGCTGTTTGTGCCGGCCACACTGAGATTGTCAAGTTCCTGGTGCAATTTGGTGTCAATGTGAATGCAGCTGATAGCGATGGATGGTGAGTATATAAAAATCATTGCGATGATATGTATAATTTGATTATTGTATACCAATTTCTAATTATTGATATACTGTATGTATATTAAGAAATCTGTTTTTAAGACTAGAGTCTCAGATTAGGTCCAGATTTTATTTTTAGTATAGGGTTAGGGTTAGGGATGGTTACATATTCATTTGATGAAACTATCCCTTTTTAGGTGTGTAATAAAGTTACTAATATGTTTTAATATATTTAAAATTATCTATATATTACCTTATAATTAGCCTGACGTTGTCATACTCATAATTCTAGTCAGAATATGAGTCTGGTGGCTCTCCGTTGGGCTGTGAGTATGGGGCGTGTTTCAACCGAACTCGTAAAACGAATGCCTCTTCACTCAATTGGATAGACCCACAACCAATCAGAGCAACGTAAGAAGTTGTTTGTTGAAAACATTTTTTTTTTTTGTGAAGTTGGGCTGGCAGCCAGGCTAGGTGACTGCGGCTTCTAAACCAAATTTTACAACGCTTACACATTGTGTCTAAACTGCAGAGAAGTCAGTTTTTATACATTTGACCGTACATGCCTACACTTTCTGCCACTTAGTTTCTCTTACTAAGCAGGTTGCACAAAGGCTATGTTGCTGATGTTAACAAGTTCTCCTGAGTTTCTCATCTAATTGTGTGAAAGTTTGGTCTTATGTTACGTGCTTTATTCGAATAAAGAATTTGTATCAATTCGGGCAGTCATCATATCAATCTAGAAATACAGTGCCGTCGGAAAACTTCCTTTACAACTGACCCTAGCTCTCCTCGTCCTATCCTTTGCATCTCTCTTCACACACTCCTCTCATCCTTCTTTCCTACCCCTCTGTCAGGACCCCCCTGCACTGTGCAGCGTCCTGCAACAATGTCCAGGTGTGCAAGTTCCTGGTTGAGTCCGGGGCTGCGGTGTTCGCCACCACTTACAGTGACCTGCAGACGGCCGCGGACAAGTGTGAGGAGATGGAGGAGGGTTATGCCCAGTGCTCCCAGTTCCTCTACGGTGAGTCTTTTGTTCCTTTTGGCACAGCAGGTTGAGCATTAGAGAGCCACACTCAGACCCCCTGGGGCAAACAGATGTAGGAGGACAAGGGCCAGTCAAGAGTGGCTTTTTATTATCAACTGTCTAATGCAGGGCTTAGAGTAAAAGTATTTTCCTAAATTGAAGTTGAAGTTTTGGAGGGCAATCCTTATACAAAGCCTATAGCACTGAGAATAAATTAAGTTAGCAGGAGGTGAGCCATCATCTTAAACATTGAGGCCACGAGAAAGGCTCTTGAAGTTTGTGGATTAGAAGATGAAAATCATGGAAAAAAGATATTGCCCTTTCCACCTTTATTGGGTTTTGCTGAAATCCTGCTAAGTTTACCATGCATGATGTGTAACATGTTATGGGGTGTAAGGAGATAGCGCAACAGATGTATTTGAAAGTAATTCAAGTAATTAACTAATGACTACATTTACAATATATGACTTTGTTAGCCCACAAAGGTTAAACATAGATGTAAATGTTTTTGTCAGCTACATGACTGAATGAGTCTGGGCTTCACATTTCTCGCCTTTGTTTCCCTCAAGGGGAAACATATTTTGACATCTTGATGAAAATCAACTGTAATCAGCTTACTGTTACAAGTGTCTCATGTATATTAAGGATGTGGCAGAAGCCTATCAGGTCTGAAAATGGTAAAGAAATATACAAACTTAAAAGCTGTGTATTTCTATAGAATAAAACGTTTTAACTAAGACTATAATAAGGAATGGCAAGTGCACCATTGGGAATGTATATATTTTCCAATACTTTCATGCTCTGAGTTTCTTTATTGAAACAAGAAATTCATTTTTGTAGATGAAGTTGGTGTAGAATACTGACTTAAGTGTCAGCATAACTGACCCTTGCCACCCATTTTCCTTAGATTTGCCCTAGGGATTGTTGTCTACCAGATGAACGACACTTTAATTAGTAAATGTTGAATATGGGGAATGCAAGCATCAGTCACCACTGATGTGGGGATTGATTTATTCACATGACACCTTTTCAACACAAATATGACTACAATTATCATGGCCTATATATCGTAATATAGCCCGATTAGTAATGATAATTACCTTGTAACGTAGTTCTTTCCTAATACAGAGACAGCCCAACTCCTTCGCTAGAGGACTTTGTTGTATTATGACTTGCTAGTGAGTGAGTGTCAATGTGTGAGAGTGTATTCATTGAGCACACACACCTTCGTGTTTGTAGGGGTTCAGGAGAAAATGGGAGTCATGAACCGAGGGGTGGTGTACGCGCTGTGGGACTATGACAGTGAAAGCGACGACGAGCTGGCCTTCAGGGAGGGGGACTGTATGACCGTGCAGAGGCGTGATGACAAGGAGGAGACGGACTGGTGGTGGGCCCGCTGTGGAGACCGAGAAGGCTACATTCCCAGGAACCTGCTTGGGGTGAGCAGAAAAAGATCCTCCGCTCATTTAGGAGAACGTTCAACTTCCTCAGACCGTTAGGGATCATATTCATAAATGTTTCTGGTCATAATAACACACTGGTGGAATTTACAAGGCATACAGTTACATAATAGAATCTAGAGGATATATTTTAAGTTCAGCAGCATTGTTTTTCATTCCTTTTTTAGATGTCATTGTGTAGTTATGTTATGTTGAGATTTTACCTATTTTGATGGTGAACATTTTTTGCATGACTCCAAAGAGTTGACCAGATGACTCTTTTTCTCTTTTTCCTATTATAAATGACATCCAACCCAGCAAGCTCTCCTCCGCTTAGCTTTTCATCAAATTTGTAAAAGTAATCCTGTTACTTATATAATACGTTTTTTCTCCAGCTCCAGTTAAACCATACTCATACTGTATTCTGCTCCTTTCCCAGCTTTATCTGAGGATCAAGCCACGGCAGAGAAGCCTGGCCTGAATGCTGTTGGCTGTGCGAAGAGATGGATTCTGTGTGTGTTCATTAGTCTCTTAACCTCGTCCAGCATGACTTAACATGGCAAAGATATGAAAATAAGTTCTTGTTGAAAGGGCACACTAGCACTGAATCTAAGCATTTCTTTTTTGACCTTGATCCAAGGGTCACAGCAACAAGGCTATACATTGCTTTGAATACATTTCACATGTGTGTGCAGGTTAAAAATGCCAGTATGACCAGAAGGAATGTCCTTGTTGCATTACATTTGTAATGAAGAGGATTTTTCTAAACAGTGTTTTTTGTAAACTGAGCGCTGTTTCTGAGCACATTTGTTTTGTAAAAGTTAGTAAATATCATGATGAAGATTTTTGTATCTCATAGCAAGAGGCCAATGTGTACGCTCAAGCCTTGGTTGACAATGTGCCGTGATATATTATCACAGGAAGCGAGCAGTCAAAAAGTTATTACGCTTGGGCTCAATGCTGTGTAATTTTGTTTTTATTTTTTTGAACTTCGTATGAATGTAATTTTTTCATGTCTTAATGTATGTGTTATGCGTGAGCAGTGAGTGTGCCGTGTATGTGTGTAGTCTAGCATGCAGTTTTTCCAAGTGCAACTACATAAACAATGAATGTCGATTTGCGCAAGCTTAATAGGTCCCTTGGATGGAATATTTTCAAAATCCTTCCATCAAACTGACTTCATACAGAAAGACAAGCATTTGTTGACAAAATGTGTGAGGAAATGTTAAAGGCTGTGATTACTTCAACGGTAAAAATAATAGTAACGGTCATGTAAAATATCTGTTGATCAAGCCAAATAAGTAAATTGCTAATAAAGAAATCAGATTTAAAAAAACACGTATTATTGCTGCAGTTAAATGTGATCCAAGAGGGATATAATTATAATAGTTTTAACATGGTACATACACAATACACTTACAAAAAGAGCATGAATCAAACTCGAACCTATGAGATTGTTTTCTGATTTATTGAAGGTGCATTATTTTATTAATAAACTACAGCTTGTATCATTCAGTCTTTAAACTGATTTCCCAATGTTTCATAGCTTCAAACTAAATTCCACATAACTTGAAATGTCCCAAGACCAGATTTTACAATAAGTACTACATGCAGAAGAGATTCCAAAATGTGCAAAATCAACATGTTTAATTAACATTTGTAGTGCCATAATATGACATTATTAACACTGAGGTCTAGTATGTACAGTACATTCAATGCTTTGTTTATAATTGCACAAAACCTCATAAAATACAAGGGAACAGACAATTCTCAAACATTTGACTAGTTATTCTGAGTCAATAGTCACGGTTGGGCATGCAGTTCTAACATAGTTAGATGTGCAAAGCTGCCACTGACACAGAAGGTTCTCTCAGTCATGTACCTTTACTATACACAAAGGCAAAAGTATAATTAGTTTTGTAATTCTGTGTCTCAGACCAGTCTGTTTACTAAACAGTCCAGTCATTTTAAGCCAAAATGGGGGTCAACTGAGGACAAATTGATTTTGTATCCTCAATATGTCCTGAGTAAGGAAAAAAAAGTTTTGAAAAAGACCCAAATATAGCTTATTCATACGCCTATTCATTCTTTTTCTCATGTGAAAAGGCTAAACATTTTAACCTTTAGATATCACCATGAAAATGACTGAGTTCATTACTTACATTATGACAAACAAAAAAGAAATTCTTGAAATTGTTTGGTAACATGAACAAACGGTGCATGATAACGTATGCACTAATTTGCATACATACCACAACATATCTAAACATTGGATATTGCCAGGTGAAAGTCTTGTAGAATCTTGATGACATCTTAAAGTAAAAGACTATAGAGGCAAACAAATGTCACCATAAGGGGCAGAGATTAAGTCATTCATTCAAGGTCCACTCAACTGTCAATCAACTGTCACTCAGCTGTCACTCGGGTAAAGATTTCCTTTCGTTTCTCCTACATGAATTATTCAACCTACATTAATAAAACATACCTGGTGATCAGCTACAATTTATTGGGAACATCTGGGTGTGTTGCGCTGTGGTACGACTATTATTGGTGAAACGACCCAGCCTCTAACTAATAAAGGTTGGTTTAAAGTATTTATTCCTGTCTCTATGTATTACTGCTCATGGGTAGCCTAAATGGGGTCCATTCAGACCTTAACATTAAGTCTTTTACTGTTATATGTCAACAAGATTCAACAAGACATTTTCACCTGGCTTTACCCAACGTTTAGATCTGTTGTGGTATTTAAGCAAATTAGCACATACCTACTTAGATTATGCACCGTTTGCCCATGTTAGCAAGCAATAAAAAAAAAACTTGTAATACATTTTTTGTTTGTCTGCATGTAATTAATCAACTCTGTATTTTTTATGGTGATATCTAAAGGTTAAAACTTTTACCCTATTCACGTGAGAAAAAGAATGAATGGGCATATGAATAGGGTATATCTGGGTCTTTTTCGAAACTTTCCCCTAAAGGAAATTCTTCTGGGCTTTTTGTTCCTTACTCAGGACATATTGAGGATACAAAATCAGTTGAGTTTGCTTCCGTTGCAATTTCTACAACCCTTTTTCATAAAATGACTGGACTTTGTCCAGTCTTTAAGCCCTCAGTGTCTTCTGAAATGTACCCTTAAGTACATCACATCCACAGCAACATTATGAAACTGTAAAAAAAAAAAAAGCATTACTTACAATACACACCACTTACTTGGGAATGTATTTTAAAAGCAACATACAGCATTGTAATTACACAATGGTATATACCAAGTTGATGCAGGCGCGGTGCGTTTCACCCATTAAAATGTGTTCATTAGTCTCTTAACCTCACAACTGACTAAAGTTAAAGTGCTGAAGATACACCAGAGGACATACTAATACATACATACATAATATTTGTCTTCAGTTGTGAACTTTCACTACTGTACTTTAGCCATTAATCTGGGCTGAGTGAAACAAAGACAGTGTCCATTTTATGGTTGATTCACCAGCTGTCTTACATTCTTTCATTCTAGCAAAGGCAGTCACTGCACCTTCCTGGTCCTTGTTCCTTCTAGGAATTCTCTAACAGCGACACACACTTTTAAGATGGCATTAGGCTGATGCTCAAATCAAATGTCTGGTTTGGCCCTTGCTTCCATGCAATGTTTAAACACTGGCAACCATGTTGAAAGGACTTTCATGGGACATCCTGGTATTTAGTCTATGTAATCTGTAAATACTCAAAATACAAATTAAGCAAGCAACTACTGCATTGGATCCGCCTATCCCAAAACAGATTTGCAGTAAAAGGTATCCCTCTTTTATCTCAAAACAATGCCTCTTTTCTGTGTGTCTCACATTAATTTGGAGAGAAGCAGAGGATAAACCAGGGATAGGAAACAGACTGATGCAGAGAATTGCCTTTTTAAAGTAAATTGCTTCAGGATTTCAGCAAGTTCTTTTTTTTCTTTAGCACTTAAACGGGTCACCCAGCATTACTGTAAGATGCTGGAGGCCAGAGGGCAGGAGAGGGATACTTATCCCAGCTTTGCTCCAGAATCCCAAAGGGATCAACAGTGTCTGATCAAATACATGTCCCGACGTGAAACAACAGTGTGGGTAAATAAGGACGTAAATATGTGGCAAAACAGTGGCACTGATTTAAATGCGATGGGTGATGTGTGGAATCCAATCTACACTGATGACATCCTTGTATCGGGATGGGTTGGGCAATCAAGGACCACTGCTCGGCATCTGTCTCCGTCTGGGGTGCATGTCCTCTCCTTCTCCACCCGTGACACTCCCTAATCAGTGGTCCTTCAGGTTGTGGTCGTGGTTCTGGTCGTGGTGCTGGGAAGCAGGCAGCAGGCGTGTGACATGGCCGATGCCCTTGGTGACGCCCTCCCTGAAGAGCAGCTTGGCTCCCAGGCGGAGGTACTCCGGATGCTTGAGGAAGTGGAAGCAGACCACCGCCTGCTCACCCGTACGCAGCTCCTCCTGGTGGTCAGGAGAGGGACATCATGTCAGGGCAGGGTGGGCCACAAGACAACTTAGGTTCAGACACTGGAGAGTTATTCTCTACTGCCACATTTGTATGCCATTGACAAATATATTTTTGTCTAAATTGGGCCCCATACTGAATATATTTTTTATTGTAAGGACCTACATTTGTGAAAATATACAGGTTAACATTCATTCCAAAATCATTGTTGGCAAAAAATTAATCTTGCATTTTTTATATGAACATACCATTTTCAGGCAGACAAATCTGTTGACCAATTTCCCCCCAATGGATATGTTTGGATTGAAACTACAGACATATATTAAGGACCCTTTATAAGTAGGAGATCCAGAAACAACAGCAACATACTCAACTGAATGAATGAGATGGCAAACTTTAACTCCACCTTCTCTTCACAAGCTTGCCGTCTCACTCAGTCAAGTATTTTTCTATTGTCCGCTGTATTCCCCATGTCAAGCCAAAAGGCCGGCGTGTGAACAGAACAAGAGAGGCTGAGCACCTTCCCATGCAGGCTCTCAGCAGTGGCTGTCTGTCTCACGTTCCCAACGTGCACCGTGACCTGGGAGCCCCTGCGGAACGTCTTGGCGTGGAACAGGAGAACGATGGCCGCCTCAAACAGACAGCAGATGGTGGGGTTCATCTTAGGGCTGACCATCACCATGCCCTAGCCAAAACAAATTATTACATGGCTGAATACTCAATTCTGAAAACGTGCATCTGTGCAACATGCCAACTTTTGAACAGGATGTCGAAGATTGATTGCGATATTTGCGTTAAAGTTCTGTGCGGTAATTTTATGCCGTACCTGGTGTGAATGGGGCTGTGACAAATCTTATTCTGGTAGGGTCTACCGCAGTTGCACGGTGGAGTCAAAATCCATATCATAGGCCAAATTCAACAATAACGCTTTTGCCAATGACAGTTTTTATTTATTTATCTATTATGTATTCTGTTATATTACAAACAATATATTCTATATGCATTATGTATCTGTACAGTTTGTGAGCAACACTTTACATTAAGGTTACAGTAAATGGTAAATGGAATGGACTGCATTGGACTCTACCTTAGCGGCACTCAAAGCGGTTTACAATGTTTGCCTCTCATTCACCCATTCATACTCACATTCACACATACCGACGGCAGCGAGCTACCATGCAAGGCACCGGCCTGCCCATCGGGAGCAACTTGGGGTTCAGAGTCTTGCTCAAGGATACTTCGGCACATGACCTAGGAGGCGTCGGGGATCAAACCGCCAACTTTGCGATTAACAGACAACCCTCTCTACCCCCTGACCACAGCCGCCCAGTACCTACAGTCTGCACTTTCAAAATCTTTTGCAAGGATCTCAATTTGGTACGAGAGCTGAACTGCTAAATATAAATTGTCATTTGTACACAGGTGTCTGTCCGTCGACCAGGGTCGGACTGGCCATCAGGAGACTCGGGAGATTTCCCGTACGGCCGGTCAAACAAACGACCGCTACGGCCACGGCACTATTCAATAAAAAAAAAATCCTAATAGTTTACGCTCACTTAAGGACGGCCTTAAAGGGGCAATTGACTGCAAAACCGATTTTACCTTGTCATAGTTGAATAACGACAGTTCGGTGGGTAAAATGAACATACCGTGAATATCTAAGTCCATTGACACCTCTTTCCTATTCAAATCTCAAAAAGAAAAATGTGGCTGTAAAACGCTAGCTTTTCAACAAAGCTACCGGTCCTACGTAGGACCGGGGACCGCCCTTTTTGGCTCTAGTCTGTATCTTTGTCACGCCCCCGAATTTACATCCAGACCAGCCCGAGGTAGCGTCTATCTCCGATACTAGTTTAGCTGCGCGCTGCTCTGTGTAAGCTACTTATAAGGAATTACAAAGAAGAACGTTTTGAATTATAACAAGGATATTGAAAATGGACCACGGTCGTAAATGCTGTGTTCCAGGCTGTACAGGGAAGGCTAACACTCAGTCTTCCCAAGGAGCCAAACATTCAACAGGCATGGCTGCTGTTGTCTATGAGAAGATCCCGGCGAAGTTTGATACTCAATCATTCATTTGCTCTGAACATTTCACCCAAGACAGTTTCGACAACCTTGGACAATTGCAAGCAGGATTTGCTAGGAAGCTGAACCTGGAAAGAGGTGCTGTTCCGACAGTATGCTCATTGCAACCGCAAGCTATAAGGACCGTATGATGTTGTGCTAACAGTTATTAGCAATGCTAACGTTTGCCGTATAATATAGCATACCAGGTAGAATGCTAAATAAGTTTCTACACACATCAAATGACTCTAGCTAGACTAGCTGTAGTCGGCATTAGAAGGGAAGCTTCCGAAAATTAGCCAGAAAACGAACAGCAGTCTGGCTTATTGCTAACGCCTGTCTAGATAATCTATTTGAAAGAACTGGAGAAAGGCAGGTGCTTGATACAGGATACGTTAGCATTGCTAGTAACTGTTACTAGTAACACCTAGACTGTAGGCATGTAAACAAGTTTAGCTTGCTAACGCAAGAGCATAGGTAGAATGTGTGATAATTTAGCCTAGTTTTTATTGGCAATGGGGCTAACGTTGATTCATGTTCCTGACTGTGTTTCATTCAAATAAATAACCTGTGTAATGTAAATCTACAATTCACAATGCATGTTTGTCCAGATCTTGGTCATGTTATTTTTCAGCAAGTTATTTAGAGCTAGCTAGCTAACTGAAGCCGAGTAGAATCAGGATATGGTTTGGTTGCTAAGCTGTAGCCTAAGTCAATCCAGTTTGCTTCAACAACAGAAGTGGAAACAAGTAATGTTATCATTTCAAATAATATATAGTCAATCTGTTTAAAATAGTGTTGTGTAGTATGGAACGCCGAGTTAGTCAAAATTAAATCAATAAATAAATAGGTAAATAAATAGATAAATACATACATAAATAAATATGGCTATGGAATACATTCTGAAATTTAAAAAAGATGGCAATAAATATATAAATATAGCATTATATAATTACATAGCTGAATCCATTTACCGACATCAATAAATAAATACATTTATTTATTTCAAAATGACGTTTTTGTAAAGACAACATTTATTTATTTCATGGGACTTTTACACGCCACATTTATTTCCACATGTATTTCCACGCCACATTTATTTCCACACTACATTTATTTCTGTGCTGTATTTATTTCAAATCTCACATGCAAACGAGAGGGGCGTGGTTATCGTCAGACCAACGCAGCAGATAGCTATGCTACCTGTATGGGGGTGACAGTGGAATCGCACTGCTGAACGGCATGGCTTGTCAAGATATATTATTTTGGCACAGATAGTAGATTTTGTAGAGGTACTTGGGCGGATAAGTGCTCTACAGAACATAGATATTGAAGTCTTAAATAGTTTGAGACTTATCGAGCACTGTTCATGTGCAAGATGTACAGGTAGTGGGGGGTGATAAGTGCCAGGTAATGTTAGCTAACACAGCTAGCAACAAAGAAGACAATCACTGCCACCACCGCTACATCGCTCTGCTATTATGTAGATAACTAGGTCGATAAGGCACCTGATTATAACGATCTAGCCTCACCATTATGCCATGCATTACCATTTAGTGAGACGAGACCTGAAGTGAAGCCAGACCATTCCAGACATTACCCATACCTTTGGGTTTACAGTAGGCTACTGCTTCAAATTGAAGTCAAGTTTCTTAACGCTTTGTTATTATTGGCAATTTAAAGTTGCAACTAACCAAGACGTGTCAAGACCAAGACCCATTCAACACGGTACACAATAACCAAACCCAGATATTAGGTACAGGTTTATGGAATTATTCAATATTAAATCAAACCACTACCACTGGACTCGGTTTAATGACCATTCAGTGACAAAACGGGTTTGGCTGTTCATATGTGCCAATACAGCACAACAGTACTAGCACTACAGTAGCTAGCTCTAGCTGAAATGGCCACACTGATGTCGTCCTTTTATTATTTTGTCAGCTAGCTAGCCGGATACCCAGCCACTTGGCCTACAGTTGCCGACTTCGAGACCGGTGATAGCCAACATACCACCTAGGAAGACATAGTGTTGGCAGTGATTGTTAGCTTTTTGCAGACGAGTTCCACGTCACACGAGCGAAAGCCATGTTTATAAAGGTAACTTCAGCGCAACCTCATAGCTATCAAAGATCAAGTCCCCACACGTAGGCTACTAAGTCACCGCCATCACTCCCATACAAAGGCAGAGACGACACAGACATTATGGGCAAAGCTTGTCTACATTGTATGCTTTTCGGCAGTGCGATGCCAATGTCACCCCCATACAGGTAGCATAGCTATCTGCTGCGTTGGTCTGACGATAACCACGCCCCTCTCATTTGCATGTGAGATGTGAAATAAATACAGCACTGAAATAAATGTGGAGTGGAAATAAATGTGGTGTGGAAATACATGTGGAAAAAAATGTGGTGCGTAAAAGTCTCAAAAAATAAATAAATGTGGCATTAGTAAATAAAAGTCCCATGAATTAAATACATGTTGTCTTTACAAAAATGTCATTTTTAAATAAATAAATGTATTTATTTATATGTCGGTAAATGGATTCAGCTATATAATTATATAATGTTATATTTATATATTTATTACCATCTTTTTTTTATTTCAGAGTTTATTTCATAGCCGTATTTATTTATGTATGTATTTATCTATTCATTTACCTATTTATTTATTGATTTAATTTTGACTAACTCGGCGTTCCATAGTGTAGACACAATAGATGTATTTGCGCGTTTTTATTTCAAGTCTCCAACTTTGGTGTTTCAGCAAGTGCTGCTGTTGGCCGTGTTGCGTTTTTGCTCCCCAGCTTCACTCGTTGAAAACCAACCAATCAGCGCACAGCTTATTAAAATATTAATGAACACACCATAAAAATAGAAAAGCTAGTGTTTTTTCCCGGGAACATTTCAGAGGATCTGTCAGGGGGCATAGAACAGCACCCGGGCCATTTTCAACCCAACCAATGTTACATACCCTATTCGGAGACCTTAAGGAACAGTTTGAAATACCCCAAAAACCCAGTCAATTGCCCCTTTAAAACCAAGCAACTGTTTAACTGGACAAAGCCAAAATCGAAAGGGTCGGGGTGTGCATTTCCCCCGTGTAAACTTGAACGGTGCACTTGTCCGTCCATTTTACAGATCACGATAGGTCAAAAATCTATCGTTTTCCGGGTACAGCCAATTCGTTGGCGTTAATTTAGCTAATATTGGCCGGGTTTCCCAGATCCGTTAAGAAGCTCTTAACGCTAAGAGCTTCTTAAGAGCGTTCTAAGAGCGTTCAAGAAGCTCTTAGCGTTAGAGCTTCTTAACAAATCTGGGAAACCCGACCCTTGTTGGTTCTTCAGCAAAGAAATGCAAAGGAAAAGAAAAGGAGAAAAAGGTGGCGCTGAACATGCTAGAGATAAAAAACACAACGGGCACTGCAAGCAAATGCTGCACAATGTAGTATAGAATAAATGTTTAGGCCGTCAAAAGACGGAGGAGGAGAGTTTGCAGCCCGACGATGAGGCTGTACAAGAGGCGCCAGGTGCAAGCAGCTGTATTTTCGACATTTAGAAAATTCAAATATCAATCCAAACAATATTGTTTTAATTTTTCTAAAAACATTATACATTTGGTAGTACTGTTAGCCAATATATAGGCTATACATTGTAAGTGAAGTAAAATAAATGGCCAAGAGAAAAAGGCACTCATCTAAATATTCACAACATGTTTTTTGACTTTAAATAATAAATGTGCAATGTGGCTCAAATGCAATTGTCCTGATTTTCTGTTCTGTGTAATAAAGCAGCCACAGGTGACACAGGGCAAGAGATGGAGGCTAATGTGGTGACAGGGTCCAGTGGTGCAGCACTGCAACTGTACACAATAGTTAGTCAGTTAACAGGGTTATTATATGGAAATTAGTTTGTTGAATTGATTGTCATTATTGAATATAGTGAACTGATTATTGTTCTTTTGCAACATCAAATAGCAGATGCAGAAACAGAGACAAGTATGGAAAAAGAAAGTGAGGGAGAAAGTGGGGGGGTGGGCCGGTCTGTGTTTCAAAGTCCCGGGCTGTTTTTCGATCCCAGTCCGACCCTGCCGTCGACCCCAGATATATATTTAGAAAAATAAAATGTAGAAAATGCTTCATAATGTACTAATATTACATGGTTTATGTCATTACAAATGAGTAAGAAAGCACAGTACGAGGGAGGGGCATATGCTGAGGTGAGTGAATGCTGCAAAGGGGCAGTTAAAGGTTGTGTTACCAAAACAATCAATCAATGTATTATCAAACAAATTAATGTCAGTGTTTCCAACACATAGACTAATTTGTGGCGGTGCGCTACAGAATCAACACCGGCTACCACATATTGCATTTCGTAAAAAAATGTTTTACACTATTTTGGTTAAAACACGCAGCGTATACATTCAGCTACATTTCCTTCCCTTGCTCTCCCTCCGTGTCTCTGTCACTCTCACGTCTTTCTCACATTCACACAGTCACAACGTCAGCACACGTTAGCAACGATGCATACATACGCCGTTCTAGTAAGACAGACAGCTATATCAGCGAGCCTTCAGCATTAGTGCCGCAGCTAAAGGTCTCGAGAAAGTTTAGGCTACTTTTTGCTAGGTACCTACGAACATGTCTTTATCAAAGGTTCCCCTTCGTTCTTTTGATCGAGAAGTCTCAGGAGCAAGCTACTTTGCTTGCGTCATGGAGCCGACCAGTTGAATAGTTATTTAGCACTAGCGTTGCTACCTGCCTATGCATACATTATTTGTTTACTGTTGCTGATTTGAAGGTGGATTAATATTTAATACAATAAAGTTCTGAGTAAAAATCTATTAACAAAGGAATTATTCCCCCCCCCCCCCGTCCTGACATGAAACAAACCGCTGGGGGGGGTCTAAACCGCTACATAGTAGTCAACATAACCTTATTGTAAAGTGTTTCCTTTACAGGTGGATGTGACGCAAATTATACAGTCAATACTGAACCAATATTGCAGGCCTGAAGTATATGTCAACTGTAGACATTGACTTCCAAATCAAGCACAAACAATAGGAAATCCTGAAGCCTCCCTCAACGTCATGTGGAAAGGCAACACTGTGTCTGAAAACTGACCTTCCGAAGCAGAGAACGATCAAAGTTCCCCAGAGCCAGCGTGGCGGCCTGGCCGGCCCTGAGCACCCTGCAGGCTGAGCGGTTTCTCTGGATGCTGCCCACCCTGAGGCGCAGGAAGCGGCCCTCGTCCGTAGGCCCAACCACCAGCCTCTCGCCCTCCTTACACACCCCGCTGGCCACAGGGAGACACCACACAGGAGACACCATAGCTAAACACCAAAGTCATGACAGTGGTTATCAACTTGTTTCAACTCAAGTAGCCACAAGTGCGTTCACATTAAAGGCCCGGCATTTGCTCTTATGACCAATCACAATGTACACAATGCAGTTTAAAGTTAATAGGCTAAGCCAGTGGTTCTCAACCCTGTCCTCAGGGACCCCCCTGTCCTGCTTGTTTTAGATGTTTCCCTGCTCCAACACACCTGATACAAATGTATGTTCGTTACCAGGCTTCTACAGAGCTAGATAACAACCCTTTTATTTGAATCAGGTGTGTTGGAGGAGGGAAACATCTAAAGCATGCAGGACAGGGGGTCCCTGAGGACAGGGTTGAGAACCACTGGGCTAAACCAACAATTAGTAGGCTTACCAACATCACTGCCCCATAATTAAGGCACAAGTAGGTCTTGCTCTGACCATAATTGCAATTATTTAATCCATTAAATGAATGTGTTACTTAGGTGTATTCTTATGGCATGTGAGACAATTTTAGCCTTATTCTTTCAGCTGCATGATGGTGTTAAACGGTATTTTGATCAAATGAAGATCAAATACAAAACATAATTTAACCTGTAACTATGCTTACTTATAAGCAAAAGTAATTAATAAGGTTTCAGTGCTTTAATCAGTCTCTATTTTAGAATAGATAATAGCATATAGGCTAGGCCACAAAGATGGGCCCCTCGTCAGGGAAACTCAAACTATTGACGCGCCTATTATCTCAAACATAACCTGCTCCAGATCAGGTTAGGTGTGCAGCACAAGTTACCATGGTGATCTACCCAGAGGCCTGTTCCATAAAGCGAGTTTACCGAATAAGCCAGACTAATGTCAGTTAGACTCATTTCTAGTTCATTCGGTTCCAAAAAGCTAGCTCAACGTAGTTCGAACTCGGTTACTATGGCAACTTAGGCTGCGAAACTAGTCTGGTCAGGGTCAGACTAACTGTCGGGCTTAGCGTGACTTGGTGCTTAACCAGACGTTCCTGTAACACTGACCCAACGGGAAAACGATGTTTTACCACGTATATTCTCATTTTCTTATTCTCATTAGTTCAATATGTTCAACATTGATAGAAATCAACTTAATTAGCCTACAACATTTAGCCTAATGCATTAAACAATGATGAACAATACTTTGATAGGCTACACACCATAGCCGTTAATGTATGGATGTTAGTTTGTGATTTCAAATGTTTAGGCATCAGGCATAGGTCTATTTCTCAATCTAAATTATCCAAGTATAATTATCATGGCAATATAATTGTTAATCATACCCTGCAATTGCAAAACGAACCTAAATCCGCCCTCCATTTCCCCGACACAAAAACCATGTTAAAAAGTTTGGCTACTGGATGTATTGATTAATAGTAGGCTATTTATTTTAAACAATGTCAAAAAAGCCAATTTAGATGAGATTAGAGGGGTGTTTTTTTATCAACGAAGTAAAGGTCCTCCTACGTAGCCTATCGTTCACAACGTCAATCATGGCGTGTCATTTTATTTTGTTGAAGCGGTAGATAAGGAAGCTGTCATAGTACACGATTTAAAGGGAACGTTCTTTCTGGAAGAAGTCAAGTGGCCGTGTGCATTGCTTTTGCCGTGGTGGATTCTACGATCCATGTTTTACCTCTCGGGTTGCTTAAGAATAGGGTGCACGCGCAATTAGCTTGACTTAAATCTGACTTGAATTAGTATGACTGCGTGAGCTGAAATTGGTCTTTATGGAACCACTTTAGCCCCGCTTGACAAATTGAACTTATTCAAGTCTGGTTTAGGACTTTAAGTTTAACTTTTTTGAGCTGCCTTTATGGAACAGGCCCCTGGTAGAAGTGAACCACTGTTGTAACACTGAAAACCTAGGGTTAAATCTGAAGTTAACTTGTTTAAGTCGCTTTGGATAAAAGCGTTTGCTACATGAATAATTGTAACCCCAAATCCTGCCTGGTAGTATTAGCCCCTGTTGTGCTACAGGTGGTGAGTGTGTTCCAGTGACTGACCTGTAGAGTGTTCCACCCACCACGGTGCCCACATCTGGTACTGTGTAAATCTCATCCACCTGTATAGACACACACAGATCATGGCTAACGTTAGAGAAAGTGTTGAATTTAAAACCAGGATTACATACTAGGGTATCTTATGCATGGATTACAGGCCAGACCTTCCCTTAATTATTACTACCTGATATAACACATATTCTCTATGTGTATTTATATTTAATGGTTGCTTTGACAAAATAGTATTCTATGCTAATATAATAATTTAGAAAGAAGAATGAGCTTTACCTGGAACTCTGTCAGCTGCTGCATGAGCTCCTCCTGCTCTTTGCTGTTGCTGAGGGGTGGGAGAATGTTCAAGAACACCTTGAGCAGGTCCAAACTCTCCCCGGACACACTGGACAGTGTGAATATTGGTGTAATGCTGCACAGTACAAACACAGTAGAGACACACTATAAAGGCACTGGCATTCAATGTTACTCTACTCTACATAGTGGCATTCAATGTTACTCTACATCTTTGAATTAAAACTTGACATTCAGGGCCTCCTGACAACAGTCTTGGCATTACATGTGAAAATCATTGATAATAAATAATAAATGTTCACATCATTCATGGGTCTTTCATGCCCAATATTGGTGAGATTCAAGGACAACTTTCTGAAGCTTGGTAGACTTTCCTTTTAGCTTGAGTGTGCCTTGCAGTGTGTATATAATACTCGTTGCTTTAATGTAAAAAAAATGTGAGTAAGATAACTGAACTATTATCTCAAATGTTTGTTTAATATACCATCTGTTATTCAAGCTTTCAGGGGTTGGCCAGTAGCAACCAGAAGGATTTAGTAAATCTGTTATTCCAGCTTTATGGGGTCTGGTCAGTAGCTACCTGGAGGACTGAGCAAACTGTTGGGCAGCAGTGACAGCATCGTCTGGGCTGGCCACCACCATGGGGACCTTGTTACATCCGGGTTGCTTGAGCACTCGCTCCAGCTGGCGCACGGTCCGCTCCACCGTACCCTTGGCGCATAAGTCCACCTTGCTAACGGCGATGAAGATCGGCACCTTGAGGGCCATGGCCAGGCCTAAGTGCTCTCGAGTGGTACCGACTGGGGGTCAGAGGTGCATGGCAGTCAGGTCAAACATACATTTGTGTGTTCTTGTACAGTCCCAAAGAGTTGGGAAAGGAAGGCTGCAAAAAAGAATCGATAAAATCGATAAAAATCGATTATTAAAAGAGTTGGCAACTAATTTCATTTTCCATTCATTGTGTCGCGTGATTATTACGCCACTCAATAAGTCGTGGAGATGTTTGAGTATTTAATTAAAAAAAAGTTTAGTTGAGCATGGAGCAGAATGGAGGTAAAGGAAAGACCATTGGAGAGACGTTGTTGAGAAACGGCCAATTTATACTTCTCTGTTTACGCGGACACGGACACAGGGAACGCCCTCTCCGATGTGAAACGCCCTCGGAAAGCTCTACGTGCACCTCCTGATTTTCCTGACTATCCGTCCGTCATTTTACGGATACCTCATGGCTGTTATTGGTCCGTATTAAGAATCGCTTGTGTCAGGGACCAACAAGACAAACAGAATCCTTTGACCGCCATTGTTGTAAGTTTGCAGTTCATATTTCAGCTAAACAGTACATGTAAATCAGCATCTGAATTAAAATATGACGAGGAATGGGCAGTGTAGTTGCTGAAAATGTGCTTATTTTATTAATGAACCGGCTAATTTGTAAATTTGCTAAGACTTTTCGATAACCTAGCTAGCATCGCAGTGCAGCGCCACCTACTCTTCTGGCAGTGAATTGTTTTCAGCACCCACAGCCATCGGAGTACTATAAATTCAACTAATCCGTCTGACTCCGTCCGCATAAATCGGCCTTTACGCTGTTCTGAAACACATGGCGAAGGCAGAGAAATCAGTAAGATCTAAAGGCCACAATATGCTTCTCTGACTCCGTTTACGGATGGGTGGGCTTATGGATACGGACGGATAGTTGAAAATTCAGGAGGTGCACGTCAAGCTCTCCATGGCTCTCCGAGGGGTCTTGGAGAGCTTGTTCCCCGTAGAGGAGGGCATTCCATTGTGTCAGTTTTTTGGAAAACGGAGAAGCTAGTTAGTTAGTTTCATATTCGACATTTGTCTCACATTTGGAAGACGCTACTTCGCAGCGTCGCATTAGGGACCAGGGGAAAACTACCCATACAATTTTGAAAATGTATGACTTTTATAATATTTTTATGAATATAAAACTTCAAACGGACACCAGGGTATTCTAACAATGTCTGGTATACTTCCAAAGCCTTTACTTTTTCAATGAAGTTTCAAATACAATTCTAGAAAATCATTAATCTTTGAAAATAACTTAATCATTGCAAATCTTAACTTTTTCCAAATTGTGTCAAAAAATCTCAAATATACACCACATTATTCTAATAATGTCTGGCCTACTTCCACACCCTTTAACTTTTCAATTAAGTTTCGAACAAAATGATAACAAATCGCTAATCTCTGAAAATGCATGAAATCCTCGCTAATCTTTAAAAAAAAATCAAAATTGTACTGAAAAATCTCACATAAACACTAGGTTATTCTAATAAGGTCTGGCATACTCCCACCACCTTTACATTTTCAATAGGTTTTAACAAAAGTCAAATAAATTGCTCATCTCTGAAAATAGCGTTAAATCCACACTAATCTTACAGTTTTTCACAATTGTTAACAAACGTTTCTCAAAACAATAACGGCTTTCTCAAAACTGCAGACACAAAACTAAAAACGTAACACACAAAATGCTAAACCTGACACTCCCTTTGCGAGATGACTCTAAACCATCAAATCTCTTACCTGTTGACAAAATGCAACTTGTGTTCTCATTTGATACACACAGACATCTTTTCAAATGACATACGCATACCCTTCATAACAGTACACACAATAAGCATTTGCTGCACACTACCAAGCATTCACAGCATACAGTAGTGCAAAATTGAAAACACAATTCTAGAAATGGAACACACCATATAAATGACAAATGACTCTGGAGAATGAGCCATTTCAACTTTTGTAAAATGTCTCAGTGTAGGCCAAATGTTTTCATAGTCAAACATAAAACACACACACATATATGCGGCAAAAAGTTTTTATTTCTGAACAGTACAGTACTGTCAACGGGCCTGATCAACCCATTGCAGCACACAAAGTGATGTTCCCACCACGTTTGGCGGGGACCTCAACAATGGTGCGCTGGCCAATGACATTTCTGCCCCGGGGCATCAATGAATATGTATTCATATAGCTCATTAGCTGTGTCATGCTCCTAGATCCGCTGGAACAGACAGCATGATAATGCAAGTTACAGTATGGACACAGATGGGTGAACACAGTGGGGTACTGTGAGACACTGTAGAAAATGAACAATATTGGATACAGTTACAATACATGCATGTGTAAGTGCTGAATGTATGGGATTTACAAGCACAAACTCTTGCCGTAACTCCTTGATGTGGTCTGTGTTCCGGTCGAATAGGACCCTGTACACTTGTTTTATCCGCATTGCATTCCTGCGGAGAACACGGTCCAGTGTAGAGAGGCTGACAGTCTGGATGTTTCTGAATGTGGCATGGTCAGCCAGGATCCTGGTTTGTATCTGTCGGAGTGTGATAGTGTGTTTTTCCCAAACCATTTTCACAATGTCTTTCAGTCCTGCAAAATACAAATACAGTGAGCACACTGTATTCGACTGATATGCAGTATCATTCAGTTCACAAGGCAAATATAATTCATACCTGTTCCCCATTATAAAGGTTCTAATGATAGCAGCAACTGTGAAGCGGCTGAGATTTGGTCGGGCCCTCTGGCCAGCCTCCCTCATGCTCAAACCATGGTTGAGCACATGGTCAACCATGGTTGCCCAAATCTCATTAGAAATGACCGTTCTCCTTCTTCTTTCTCCTCCTCCTCCTTCTCCTCTTCCTCCTCCTCATCCTCCTTCTTGTCGTCCTCCTCTTCCTCCTCCTTATCCTCCTCTTTGTCATCCTCTCCATCCTCTTCCTTGTCCTCTTTCTTGTCCTCCTCTTCCTCCTTTCACTCTTAGCCCTCTCCTTCTCTGGTTGTTGACATGTTCTAAGTTCACCATTGTTCACCAAACAAAACAGAGGCTCAAGGCCATTTTTATGCTGCAGTCCTGATCGCAAATTGCTCACCAGACCTGAGTGTTTAGAGATTTGAATATTTGTGTGTTGTAGGTTGATGCTTTGAGACTTTTCTTGAAAAGTGTGTGCAACAACTGAACATTGTGTGTAGTGTTTTGACAACAAGGTAATGTGTATTGACATCAGTGTGTAAACAAGGAAAGTCAGAGTCTAATGCAGATAAGGGAGTGTGAAGTAGTGCCAAATTGGGTCGAGCAATTGGTAGATGAAGTTAAGGTTGTGAAAATTGTGCCAAATTTGTGCTTTTTGTGTGTTAACAATTGTGAAAAACTGTAATAACTTTTTCAAAATTGTGTGCCTATTTGTGCATATTCTGAAGATTTTTTGCACTGTGAATTTGCACTGTCAGTTCTGTTTTTGAAAATAAGAGGTTGGAAAGTAATTAGGGTTCCTCCGTAAGGAGGAAACCTATTGTTTGCATTAGTTTTATTATTATTATTAGGGTTCCTCAGGTAGGAGGAAACCTATTGTTTTTGTTAGTATTCTTATTATTATTATTATTATATTTCTCCGCTAAATGGCCCAATAGCTCAAAAAGTCCCGGAGCCGATTTTTTCCAATTTGGCCCAATGATACAACAGGTCACTCATTACTCCCAGACGGCTAATGGCCTATGTGCGCCCATAGGTGGCGCTATAAAACACGCCCAAAGTCTACGTGATTTCCCCAGCGCCCCATTACTCCAAAATGCCTGAAAATTGGTATATATGCCTTATTTCTCATGGGGAACAAAAAAGCCTCAAGGACCCATATTGTCAGACTTATGAATTTTCTTGTACTGTACAAATTTGGTACAACCTTCAAAACCCTTCGCCTCATGAACCATAGATCCAATCGACTTGAAATGAGTTCCAGATGTGTAGAATACATGTTTTTATAAATGGTCAAATTAAATAAGAAATGCAATATAAAATGGCTGAACTGGGTGTATTTATGTAAATGTGCACATTGCCTCAATATCTTTGTGTCAATAAATCTAATATAATTTCGATTTTTCAAACCTAATTGGGTTCAAGACGACATCACTCTGAAGTACCATAAACAATTTCACCTTGGTATGTCAATATAATAATTGAATTCAATTGAATTGCTCCATAGCGCGCGCTCCAAATTCTCACAGGCTCATCCTGCTCCTTGACACTAGGGTGACCACCTGTGCCGCTTTGCGTTGTGTCGCACAGCATTTTCACCCCTTGTTCCGCACGTCGTATATTGAAAATGTTGTGTTATACAGCGCAAAGAGGGACAGGTGGTTAACCTACTTGACACACGCGCGAGATTGGCGAGACGCATACACATCCTTTCTGGAAATGGTGTGCTGACCAAGCCCCCACCCTTGGTATTTAGCTCCTGTTTCATTTCGCTTCCAATCGCAGCTCGCCATTACGAATATAAATTATTTTTCGGCGGCCATTGTTGTTTTCAACTGGAATCACCTGATAGCCGGTTTGGAGGCAGCCACGTTCAGTAAGTCCTATTTTTACCCATTTTAACCGAGAATCAATGATTGGGTTCGTGAAAGTACAATACTCTTGAATTATCGTGAAGGTTTGAGCACTTTGAGACCTTTAGAGTGTGAGTTTGAAGTGACGGAGAACCGAACTCGAAAAGTAGCTCGCTTTTTCCCTCTGTGTAATTACTGAATCATGCAAAGTCATCAAAAGGGTAGAGGAGGGCAGCTTTTAGGAGAACAAGCAATTCCCCACAGACCTGTCGGCTCAGAATTTTGATTTGGGTCGAGAAAGTCTTTGTAATAAGCCTATGCGCCAGGGAGACCGCATAGGCTTAGGCGGCAGCCATGTTTTGGTCGCGTCAAGTTCACCATTTTACAGTTCGGTCGACACCAAAAATGTGTTTGTTACCAAACCTCGAGGAGGGAAGCCTTTAGGATATGTAGGAATTGTGCTTGTAGCCAGATGCTCCGATTATTTTTGTGATTTGTGGAAAACTTGCAAGTGGAGTGAGACTGCGTCCCGAGGGTTCATTGTTATGACTTGGCCTCAATGACAGACTTGACTCGCTCACTCACTGGCAGTGTGTAAACACTATCGTAATTCACTAAATTCTAGTCCTAAAACGTCAGGGAGGGCTGCTTTTTGTAGACTAGAGTCTACTGAAGATAGCCAGTATATAGGATCCTTCCAAACAAGCCTATTTCATTTGTCATTTTCCTGAGAAAGCGACCTACGTTAGCCAGGCTAGTTTCACTCAGTCAGCCTATTTAAAAGGTCTCTGACAGTCAGAATCACTGTTTACAGGCAAAGGGCGAGTTGTCTTTGGTCAGATGTGTATATTGACCAGTTTAAAGCTAAATACTCTTGCCAGAGCCTGGAATTGAGCCAAATGTTTTGAGTGACTTTGCATGGCCGGGTCTTCATCAGCTCAACACATTTAGATTCAAGCTCAAGTAATGCCATTGCATTTCACAGTCAAAACTGTAGTTTATGTCGTGTGGATGTAAAAAGCTTCATTTTTCACAACTGTCATGGATCCTTCCTTCACTTTTACAGGTCTGGAGGGTCCAGGCAGAGGCCTGCTCAACAGAGTTCAACAGAGGATGCTGAGAGAAAAACTGATTCCTTGCTGGACTACCCCCTCTAGCTGGACAGAATCAGAATCAGGACAGCTTCTCTTCAGGCCTGACCCCAGGGCAGCTTCATCCAGCTGGCCTGCCCTGACTGCCTGCCTGCAGGCCCTGCTTGCCCCTGGCTGCAGGCCCTGCTTGCCCCTGGCTGCAGGCCCTGCTTGCCCCTGGCTGCAGGCCCTGCTTGCCCCTGGCTGCAGGCCCTGCTTGCCCCTGGCTGCAGGCCCTGCTTGCCCCTGGCTGCAGGCCCTGCTTGCCCCTGGCTGCAGGCCCTGCTTGCCCCTGGCTGCAGGCCCTGCTTGCCCCTGGCTGCAGGCCCTGCTTGCCCCTGCCTGCAGGCCCTGCTTGCCCCTGCCTGCAGGCCCTGCTTGCCCCTCCAGAGACAGACAGTCACCCCACAGACACAGTAGCTCTGCAGACTGCTTTTTTGAGGATATTGATGAAAAAGAACAAACCATCATTTTTTACTTTGATGAAAGTCTACATTTGTAATCCTTTCCATGCCCCAGCATGCCAACCTGCTGACTTTTAGTGTCTTAAGTAATGAAACCAGTTCAAGTTATTGACTTTTGACCTGAATCCAATGATTAGTCATCTGAATTAAAAACCACTCAAGAGAAGTACTGCTTTTTGGATGATTTGTGCTCCACATCAGTACATCTCACACATTTGCCTTTGTTTCCATGGGATGCATGGAATTGCTAGTTTCTGCTCCACCATTGTGTAATAACAAATATAATTTAGGACAGCAATTCCATTTTTGTGTTATCCTTTCGCATTACACACATTTAGTCAATGTTCTTAAACTCAACTGATTGTTGTCATTTTACCATACTGTTCATATTGAACAGACATCAGTGTTTGGGAAGATTACTGTATATTTATACTTTTGATCTGTTTAATTTCAATTGTAATCCGTTTCTAATTTCAATTGTAAGGGGTATTAAAAGGTCTTAAAAAGTCTTAAATGTAACTTGTTTACACCTGTAGAAACCCTGTGAAGCCCCCACCCCCACTCCAGAGACAGTTGGTGACAGAGAGGCGCAGACATTAAGTTAAACATAGTTATGCCTTAAGAGTAGAGTGAAAAATAGAGACTAAATGTGTAAATGGATGTTGAAACTCAGTTCTCTGAGTTGGTGCATGTCAGTTTAGGCAAAAGTTGTCTTTTAAACCTCTAGGTTTAAAAAGAATTCAGATTTGGAACTCGCTCTTTTATACATGTATAGTTGGATTTGACATTTAACAGCCATTGAATTCATTAAGCAAGTTGTTTAACTCAAACCACCATAACACTGTACATATGGTATACAAAACTGCAGTCAGATTTGGCAAAATTTTAGCTTGGATGTTATCTTGACATATACATGGGGTCTTGATGATAATGCGCACGCAGCTTCAAGGCAGACAGACGCGTTCCATTTCAGGAGACTCCGAGACCTTAGCGCGTCACTAGCATCTCGTCATATCACGCAGTCGGAGCACAGCTAGATCATCAGCGTCAGCGCCCCTTGGGTACCCAGCATGCAGTGCGGGATGTCAAATAGGCAAAGACTTGTGAAAAATAGTGCGGTTACAACAGCCGTGCGAGGGATTTCACTTTTGTGTTTGTTCAGTTAGATGTTTGTAATATTATTTTTTATCAGTTAATATAATCTTGTTGGTCACCCTGAGAGTGCATGTTGTGTGGTTTAATCGGTAGTGAGAGTCGGCCATTGTAAATTAATTCTGAAAGGAGTTGATCAGGATTGGTGACATAGACCTATTGCCTATGAGACTATACTTGCTTGTAAATTGACTAAGGTTCTAAAAAGCGGTTCTCAAGCCATCTTTGAGAAACTCTGGAAACAGTGTTGCGATCAATGTGTTTTGATTGTGGGAGGCAAATTTTGGTTGACAACTAAACCTCATGCGTCCGCTATAGCATTTCTGGTTTGGCGGGACTTGCGCTACGAGGGAGGTAAATGGCATGGATTGGAATAGTGTTCAGGTAGGTGTGCTTTTATATAGGGTGAAATGGAATGAGAAATTTAATACAAAATGTCTGAAAGGGGTGTATTTATGTAAATGTCCACATTGCCTCAATATCTTTGTGTCACTAAATCAAATTTATTTTTGAAGGATGGTTCAAACTTAATAAGCCTTAAGGTGACATGCTTCTGAAGTACCATGCAAAGTTTCACCTTGATATGTCAAAACATGACTGAATTACAGCTGTTTGAACTTGGACCAAATCTGACAATGCTCGCCATTGGAGAAACAGCTTTTTTAAATTATCCAGTTATTGAACTTTGTGTATTCCATGCCTGGGAATGGCTCAATTGGCTGATATGTTGTGCTGGTAATCAAGGTTCAATACCAGTCAGAGGCATAGTTTTTAATTTTTTATTCTGACAAAACGGTTTCTAGTCTTCCGATAAATCCTCCGGTTGTAAAACATAGCAATACGTGTTTATTTGAGCCCATCACAACACTCCAATCATCTGTTTAGCGAGACTGTGTGAACCACTGCAAAACAAGCCAGGTTCACCACAGTAGCTAGCTACTTGTAGTCTACGCATGGAGATAACGCTAATGGTTATCTCTATTGAAGTTAATCGATTTTTCAGGTGGATCCCTTGTCTGTTGCACAAATTCATTTCAGTAACCTAAGCCAGGACACATCCCCACTGAAGATAGGCATGATTTGAAATTCCCTTCTATGACAAGTTATGGCACTCCAAACAACCTTTAAAAAAAACTATAAGTAAATTATTCTTTGCAGCAGCAACCCAGTCATCCCGTTGTCCCATTTTCATAGGAAATGTACAAGCAGTTTCAACTTTGGTTGAATCTAACAATGCTTATCACAGGAGAAACAGCTTACTTTTTAATACAGTTACTGAACATGACACTATTCAACACTGACAATAGCTCAATGGGCTGGGATGGTGTCCTGTAAAGTATAAGGTAGTAGATTGGAATCCAGCCATTATCTGTTGGCCTGTCATAATTTTGATTACTTGTTTAGTCAAACAGGCAGACATCCTTCTGAAATACCATGTGCAATTTCACCTGGATATGTCAACTGTTTCTTAACCTTTGTCCCAAAGCTGACCAAAAACGAATTCTTATATCACGCCGTCGGAGCACAGCTAGATAATCAGCGTCAGCACCCTTGGGTACCCAGTATGCAGTGCGGCATGTCAAAAAACGCAAAGACTTGTGGAAAATAGTTTGGTTACAAAAGCCGTGCGATGGATTTCAGTTGTTGTGTTCATTCAGTTAGATATTTGTAATTTTATTGTTGGTTAGTTAATATAATCTTGTTGGTCACCCTGATTGTGTATGTTGTGTAGTTTAATCGGACCAGAGAGTCGGCTGCTATACCCTCACAGGCTATTCTTGCAAGGAACTGAATATGAGCTCTGCCCTAGCCCAGTTGCCCACATGACTATCATTAGTTGTGCATTGACTGAGAGTCTGGAAAGAAATCAATTCAAGAATGGTTTCAATATCCTATGAAAAGTTAATACTCAGCCCTTATTAATGATAATATCTCTGCAGTTGGTGTGTAGCAGAGGCTAGAGAGACTGACTTGTAACCTTATGCTCATGAGTTCAAATCCCCATTCAGCCTATTGTTGGCCGAACATGAAGTCGTTTTGCTCTTTTGTTGTCCAACTCTCGATCTTTTACAGTGTACATGTTATAATATTTTGCGGAGGAACCCGCATCGCTGCTTGCAGCTATATTATTATTATTATTATTATAATTTATCTCATAAACACATTGGTAAAAAGTTTTGAAATTTGGCATATTGATACAACATGCCACAACTACGGCCCAAACAGACTGGCCCACATCAGACCATAGGGGGCGCCACAGGCCACGCCCAAATGTCCACTTTTCAGAGTGATTGCATTTCCACCCCATTGTTCCAATTCTTCTGAAACTTGGTGTGCATGCCTCATTTTTCATGAGGAACAAAAAAGCCTCAAGGACCCATAAGGTCCGCCATGATGGATTTTCCTGTACAGTGATAATTTGGGAAAACATTCAAAATTCCTCCTCTCTTGAACCAAAGGTCTAATTGACTTGAAATTTGGTACATGTATGTATCATTGACGTATTTCAAAATGTTACTTAAGGCAATTGAATCAAGTACAAAATGGCTGAAAGGGGTGTATTTATGTAAATGTCCACATTTACTCAATATGTTTGTGTCACTAAATCAAATGTAATTTTTGAATTATGGTTTTTCAAACCTAATAGGCTTTAAGGTGACATTACTCTGACGTACCGTACACAATTTCACCTTGGTATGTCAAAATATGATTGAAATAGAGCTGTTTCAACTTTCGCTTACCACAGGAGAAACAGCGTACTTTTTTTATGCAGTAACTGAACATAAAAATTATCAACACTGAGATTAGCTCACTGGGCTGGGACGGTGATCTGCAAAGTATAAGGTTGTAGAATCGAATCCAGCCACAGTCATTTAGCCCGTCATAAATTTGTATATCTGTTTAATTAAACAGGATGACATAATTCTGAAGTACCATGCGCAATTTCACCTTGATATGTCAAACGATCATTGAATTACAGCTGTTTAAACTTTGGCCGAATCGAGCAATCCATGCTGCAGGAGAAACGGCTTTCTTTTTTTATACAGAAACTGACCATAATTTCTCAGTTCTGCGAATGTGGCTCAATAAGTTGAGATGTTGTCCTGCAAAGCGCAAGGTCACAGGTTTAATTCCAGGCAGTCTCTTTGGCCTGTCATAATTTTGATTACTTGTTAAACAAGCAGACATCATTCTGAAATACCATGCACAATTTCATGCAATTTCACTTTGAAATGTCAACCGTTTCTTAACCTTTGTCCCAAGCTGACCAAAAACTAATACTCATATCACGCAGTCGGTGCACAGCTAAATAATCAGCGTCAGCCACTTGGGTACCCAGCATGCAGTGCGGCATGTCCAAAAACGCAAAGACTTGTGGAAAATAGTTCGGTTACAACAGCCTTGCGAGGGATTTCAGTTGTTGTGTTCGCTCAGGTAGATGTTTGTAATGTTATTGTTTGTTAGTTAATATAATCTTGTTGGTCACCCTGATTGTGTATGTTGCGTAGTTAAATCGGACTAGAGAGTCGGTTAATAAACCGTCACAGGCTACTCTTGCAAGGCGATGAATATGACCTCTGCCTTACCCCGATTGTCCACATGACTTGTTAGTTGTGCTTTGACAGAGTCTGGAAAGAGATCAACTCAAGAAAGTTACAATATTCTATGGAAAGTTGATACTCAGCCCTTACCAATTATAATTCCTCAGCTGTTGATGTGTAGCAGAGAGGCTAGAGAGACCGACTTGCTCATGAGTTCAAATCCCCGTTCAGCCTATTGTTGTTAGCCAAACATGAAATCGTTTTGCTCTCTTGTTGTCCTAGTCTCGATCTCTACAGTGTACATGTTTACAATATTTTGCCATTTTGCGGAGGAACCCGCATCACTGCTTGCAGCTATATTTATTATTATTATTATTCCTCTTCTCCTTGCGCCACAATAACTCAACATGGTATTGGTAACCAATTTTCTAATTTGGCACAGTGATACCACATCTGAGTGGGTACCCCCACACCAACTATGGGCCACATCAGACCATAGGGGGCGCCACAGGAAACGCCCAAAAGTCTGATTTTCAAAGTGATAGCATTTCCAAACCATTACTCCAATTCTCCTGAAACTTGGTGTGCATGCCTTATTTCTCATGGCGAACAAAAAAGCCTCAATGACCCATAAGGTCCACCTGATCTATTTTCCTGTACAGTGATAATTTGGCCTCTTATATATACACCTCTATATATACCTCTTCTCTTGAAGCAAAGGTCTAATTAACTTGAGATTTTGTACAGATATGCATCATTGACGTATTTAAAAACGTTACTTATAGCAATTGAATAAAATACAAAATGGCTGAAAGGGGTGTAAATATATAAATGTCCACATTGCCTCAATATGTTTGTGTCACTAAATCAAATGTCATTTGGAATGATGGGTTTTCAAACCTAATAGACTTTAAGGTGACACGCCCCTGTATTACCATAACAATTTCACCTTGATCTGTCAAAATATGACTGAATTACAGCTGTTTGAACTTGGACCAAATCTGACAATGCTCACCATTGGAGAAACAAGTCATGCTACAGGATATACATCTTTTTCTCACAATTTCTCAGCCTTGCGGGTAGCTCAATGGGTTGAAACGTTGTACTGCAAAGCATAAGGTCACAGGTTCGAATCCAGGCACAGTCGTTTGGCCTGTCATAATTTTGATTACCTTTTTAGTTAAACTGGCAGACATCATTCTGAAATACCATGCACAATTTCATGCAATTTAACCTTGAAATGTCAACTGTTTCTTAACCTTTGTCCCAAAGCTGACAAAAAACTAATACTCATAGCACGCAGTCGGAGCACTGCTAGATAATCAGCGTCAGATCCCTTGGGTACCCAGCATGCAGTGCGGCATGTCCAAAAACGCAAAGACTTGTGGAAATAGTTTGGTTACAACAGCCTTGCGAGGGATTTCAGTTGTTGTGTTTGGTCAATTAGATGTTTGTAATGTTATTGTTGGTTAGTTTACATAATCTTGTTGGTCACCCTGATTGTGTATGTTGTGTAGTTTAATGGGACCAGAGAGTCGGCTGCTAAACCATCAAAGGCTATTCTTGCAAGGAGCTGAATATGAACGCTGCCCTAGCCCAGTTGCCCACAGGACTTCAGTTAGTTGTGCATTGACTGAGAGTCTGGAATTGTTTTTGGCCAAACATGAAGTCGTTTTGCTCTCTTGTTGTCCAAGTCTCAATCTTCTGCAGTGCACATGTTTATAAAATTTTGCCATTTTGCAGAGGAACCCGCATCGCTGCTTGCAGCTATATTGTTTTTTTTGGTTTCTTATTCGATTAATCAAAAAAATAATCGACAGATTAATCAATTACTAAAATAATCGTTAGTTGCAGCCCTAGAAAGAAATATGCAAACCAAAGGCAAAACATGACTGGGCACACCCACCTATGCCCGTGTTAGCGCTGACTACTAGCATGGCAAAGTCCGGGCAGTAGCTTGTGAGGCCGAAGATAGTGGTCTTCAGGTACTTGTGGTGGCCCGCCAGGTCAATAAAGGTGATCATCTTGGAGGAGCTTTCGCAAATCTCTTCAGCTGTACGGGAGTCACTGTAGTTCACCACCTTAACATGATATAACGCATTAGCAACTTTTCAACATTTAGTTTTTTAGTAAATAAACGTTGATCTGTAACAAATGTTACAAAATGTAAATAGTAACCTTGATCGTGCATTGAATGCTGACATGACAGGGGTTATAAAATGTCCGCACATGCGACCAAAATTTGAACAGGTGCGACTAAACATTTTCCTAGGTGCACCTAACCTCCTCGCATCCACTGCCTCTCAAGGAACGAAGCGTTTGTTTCTTGTTTGACGGAACTCACACTCATGGTTGGATCTTATCGTGGTCTAAACTAATCAGAGACAGAGATGGGGCGGGTCTTTGCCTTTGATTGGCTGTGGTCCAGATATTCCTGTAAGCCTACACTACAGGTGCTGTGTGATTGAAATTACGACCTGAGCACCAGAGAATCAGTTATGGCAGACCTGAGCATTGTACTGTCCCAATCCGGCCCACGTGAGGTCAATCAAAAATTAAAAATAAATAAATGTGTAGAGTGCTAGTAAATATGTAGTTCGGAAAGACTAGTGATCAGGCGATTTACATATGTGCGCTTGCGCAACCTCACCGACAGGAGTGTCAGCTGTTTGTTAGCACCCTTGAAAATGAAAAAAGGTTGATACAGAATGCACAGTTTTTAACAAGGCATGGACTTCTAAGTATCTGTTTACTGAGGTCAAAGTCAAAGCTGTGTTCTTAGTTCACTACGGTCGCTGTGTTGAAGGATTATAATTTGAATCGGCACTAAAGAAAAAAACTAATGCAGACATAATAAGAACATGACTGATTCAGTGAGCGCGGGCTGATGGTTTGCTAGTTAAATTGCAGAACCGGATCATCACCTGTCAGCTGTCCTTCGCATATCCACCTCAGACATCCAGCCAGATTTTGATGCACTTGTTCAAGCCCACTGGATTCCTCTCACAAAACAAAATGAACTGAAAAAAAAGTATTGCTTTTTGTATAAAGGTGATCTATTGCATATCTTTAACATACTAAAAAACAACGTTTCAATGTTTGTGAAGATTAACTATTTACAAATAAAATGAAACACTGATGTAATGATTATTTTAGTTTTTACTGTTACTTCGATAGTCTTTTCCTAGTTTACCAGCATGTAAAATATTTATTGAACTATTTACAGAATATCCTTATTCTTCTGATAACCAGTAGCAGCTAATCAAAATATATACTTTACTGCTTTTTATAATTATAGGGAGAGTGTGGCAAACTGGTTTAGCCAAGGCCAAAGGGCAAGAAAGCCAAATTACAGGGGTTGGCCATCTGAAGGGCATGCGACAGCAAGGTGGGACCCGCTATAAGACTTTGAGCCATGAAATGTTAGGTCAGTAGCACTTTCAATTTTGAAATGTTTTATTTTTCTTGCAATGTTTTAGTTTGGCAGCTCAGTGAAGCACTTAAAATATATATATTTTTTATATATATAGTTTAATTGTGCTTCAAATAAAACCAATATTTACCTACGCCATATTTTTGTTTAAGATAATTTACATAAGAATGTATATGAATGTATATGGAGCGTGATAACAAGGTGACCTTGAAATTGTGGTGACGCAAGGAAAGATTTGGGTGCACCTACATTTTGTGCTGGTGCGCCTAAATAAAAAAGTTAGGCGCACCAGTGCAACCAAGGAAAAAAGTTAGTCTGGAGCCCTGTCTGTGACTTCGCCAGCAGCTGTGTTTGAACCCACCTCTCCTTTGCTATTGAACCCCAGAATTTCAAAGCTGATGCTGGAGGTCCTCCCGGTCTGGATCTCATGAAGGTGCCGGAACAGGTTGAGGCGTGCTCGACCTCTGCCATTATCTAGCTCTCCTTGTGTCAGGACACCTAATAGAGTCGATTTCCCAGAATCCACATTTCCCAGAACAGCAACACGAAGGTCTAGAAACTGGATTCACACACAGAGACATAAAAAGGGAGGACAATAGAAGAAAAAATCCATTAAAAGAAAATACCAAAAAAGACTACCATGTCAAAGCCAAGTGTTGCAAAGTTTGTTGTCCATAATACTTTTTAGGTGTCCAAAAAAATAATATTGACAGTTGCTTTGTCTCACCTGCTGGTCATCTGGAACTTTTCGAACAAGAACCTCTGCGATTTTACGAAAGTTCCTTTCCAAGTCATAGTCCACCTCTCTCTCCCTGAGTAGTGTGATATCAGCACCAACCCTGGCATCAAGGAGATCAAGCAGTCAAGTTCTTAAGCTTAGTCAGGCTTGAGTATGTACTGAAACCATCATAAATAATAAACTGCTTATCAGTACTTGCTTGATATAGACTTTCCCAGGATATCCCAAGTAAATAAGATGGTCGCACACTTTTCTTTCTACTGTACTAAGTCGCTTAATTCTAACAAACTTGGAAGGCATGGCACTATTTAAGTTGTTAAACAATGAACGGCAACTTGTACTTGTTTGTTCTTGTTTTTTGTTTTGTTTGTTATTGTAGTTTTTTTGGGGGGGGGTGGGGGGGGGGGTGGGGGTCAGGACTTAAAATGTTAAGGTTAACGTTAAGGAAGTACGGTACTTTTCAGCCATCCTGCGCAGGGTCTTCAGTGAAGCTCTCATGTCTGCTTCTGACAGACCAACTAGCAAGCCATTGTCCTCTACCCCGATTTGGTACACTGCTTCTCCTCGTCCTTCCTGCAGACGCCACTTCATTTGTGTGGCCAGGTGCTCAAATCTATATTGAGTAGGGTTCACCAGTTTGAGCTAGGATGAAGAATAAAAGTGTAATCAAGATTCACGTCAAGAGTGTAGGCTATTTAAGAATAGCCCTACAGTGATATGAAATAATGCACATAGAAAGAGGAGCATCATACCTTATATTCAATATTTCCCTCTTCTGCCTGTGAAAAGGGGTGAAAACGGTCAATAAAAATAGTCATTTAGCAGAGGCTCCTATCCTGAGCAACTTACAGTAAGTACAGTAACATTCCCCCGAGGCAAGTAGGGTAAAGTGCCTTGCCCAAGGACACAACGTCCTATTGCACGGTCGGAAATGGAACCAGCAACCTTCTGATAAATAGCCAATTCCCTAACCGCTCAGCCATCTGACCCCCAATGAATTTTCATACCATTTCGGTTTACCATTGCAAACTGTGTGGGTTGGATTTCATCAGAAACTGTCAACACGGTCGTTATTACTAGTCTAGTTAGCTAATAAATTAGATTCGACTAAATAACGAACACCACGCTATCTAGCTATAGCAACAAATATAACCATCCCAGGTCCACGCCGAAGATCGAGGGTGCTTTGCTAGTTTCCTCGTAGAAGCTTTCCTGGCTAAGCTAGATAACAAGGCTAGCAAGCTGTGTGGGTTTTGACAGGCTACACTGTTTATCTGGTATCTCGACTAGCTGGTATACAGATCGTTGGCAAGCTATCGGATTCAATAATAGCAGTAGCTACCTCTGGTGGTAAATATGGTGGTGCTTTGTTATTCCTTGTCTTTTTAGTTCGTCGCCTTTTCCCTCTTTTGCCTCTTTTTGAGCGCGATTTTTTGGACATAATTCTTTTTCCATTAGCATTATTGCACGAGCTGGGTCCATGAAAATGAGTCCTCAGACTAGCAACTCCACTTTCTGACATTCGGGCATCCATCATGACCAGATCTAGAGCCTTATTTCTATCTCGATGACTGCACGCTTACGTTGCAATTTATCAAAGACTACTAAAGTTAAGTTGTCAAAAACCGGGGCACAGACAAGTTCGTCCAGTGGAGGTTGTAGCCTCTCCTCCATCATCCACACAAGACAACGCTATCAGCTGCTAGTGACGTCAAAGTATGCGTTATGGCGCAAATGTGTCTACACAAATAACATGCTTGTATCTAAAATATTGATGTTGTATCTTCTTCCAGAGGTGCATGAATAAAACTACTTAGTCCAAATGCCTGTAAAATAATGTTTATTTTTAAAGGATGCACCAAATCCAGATTTTTGGTGTTCGGCCTTTACCGAATCCACTGGTGAAGATTCGGCCGAATCCCATCCTCAGTCCATTAACACAGTAAACACTGTAATCAATGATGGTAAACAACGTCCACAGCACAGTTTTTTTCAGTAGCGGTTAGAACCGAAACTGTACTGTAGCGAGTGGTAGGCCAACGTGCCAGTGGAGCGAGTGGTACGTGACAGTAGTAGTGCAGGGGTGGGGATCCTTTTTTCTGCAAAGGGCCATTTGGATATTTATAAAATCATTCGGGGGCGTACGGAATTATCAATTTAAAAATGTGCCAGCTATATATGGTCAAATATTTAATTAACTCACCCCTAATGTGATGGTTGGAACTGTTTCTCTTTGTGAGGTTTGTGATGTTAGCTGGCACCGATGCAGCCTGCTTTGACTGGGGGTGCAATTCTGGGGGGGTATCATGATTACGGAAAGGGATCGTATTGTTTATATATAGGTACCATTTTTGTTGACTGCTTATCGATCCGAGTGTTAATCAGGCGTGGAGCCAGACTTTGTAAACATTCGGGGCTGCTTAAGCCAAACCAACAACTATTCTGGATTTTATTTGCTGAACAGGAATTCCACAATAAATTTTTATTAAAATAGTGCTGCTGCCAACGAATAATGCTATATGGTTCCTGCAGTGCCGGGCCAACCAAATGATGTCGCGGGACGCATATGTCAGAAAATGACTTTATCGGTGATTCATTAGAACATTTGTTGTCTCACCCTTCAATCTCAGCAAAATGTAGGGTAATTATTTGGCTAAAGGATGCCACCTACCTAGACAGAAGTTGTGCTATATGATAGCCCGCCATTAAAAACATTTTATAGTCGGTTGACTGATCGCGTTGTTGTATCCAGTAAAACAAACATTCAATGGTCTAGCCCAGTTATCCTGGCAAAACATACAGCATAATGTTCTGTATTTATTGCCAGGACACGGTCCAAGTGGCATACATAATAATGAAAGCTATTTTGTTTGGAAATTCTAGGCTATACTTGATGTTACATGTTGATGTTCAGCCTATTTAATTTCCTATTAACTTTCAAAAGGACAATACAGGCAGTAGATAATATACTGTTTAACACACAAGTCTAGTTGATGCTGTAACATGTGTACTGACAAGGGTTCTCTGTGTAGCGAACGGGACCTACGTCCGCTTAGTAGGGGTAACTAACTCCTCCCTGAAAGGCTGGAGATAAGAGGATCTGAGTCCCTAACCCACAGGCCTACTAGTCCCAAGTCTAACCTGCCCTAAGTGACACGAATATGATAATTTAGGCTTTAGGATTTGTACGTCACGGTGATGACCTAAATGACTTCCGCCACTACCATACTCTAGAGGCAGGGATGAGACGCCCCTACTTCAAAGACTGCAGTATAAACAAATAATTTAAAGTAGAACATTTGAGAGTATTTATTAATCTAAGTCAATTAGGAAAATAAAACAAATGCAGAATGTATAGGAATATCCTGGTCACTCAAAATCACCATTCTCAAGAGGAAGTGTACTTCAACAGTCCTATTATTCAGTCCAGATGAAAATACTGAAATTCCGGAAACACTGAAAAACGGCAAAGTATAAAATGAAATAGGCTTGTGTTAAAAGCCTATGCCTGTAACGGAGGGAACCTGACCCCTGCCGCCGCTCAGAGACTCTCAAAGGCCAGTAAAGGGTGCGCAGAGCAAGGAGTGCGATCAAGGACACAAACGAATGGAATATTAAGGCTTTATTTTGCCACCACGGTATAGTAAATAATAATGGTAATGGGGAAAATAAACAGGGACAAGGGGAGGGCTGGACAGGACCAAAGAAAATAAATCAACATAAAGTTCCCAAAACTAAACACAAAGCAACTGACACACGAATGAGGTGTCCTAACCAAAAATACAGCAGTGGTCTGCCCAGGTCTAGCTGGTGTATATAGACAGTAAGTTCCTACGGGTGATGTATACCCCAGGGTAGCTCTAAACTACTCCCCAGTCCCTGAACAAAAGAACAAGAAAACATTCTGGACAACACTTAACACTACAAACAAAGCAACTCAACACAACAGGACAAGGAAAACAAGTCAAAAGGACAATGGTTAGCACAGAGGGGAACCCACACAACTAAACATAAAGCAGGCCTTACCCACACCCAATACAGCCAACGACTTATTCCCCCCCAAACAAACACAGAGTGGTACAATATATACTGGTGGAGGGATGGTTGATGACAGGATCCAGGTGAACCGGATTATGGAGAGGAGGAGTCATGCGTGGACCCTGTGTTGATGGGTTGAGTCGCGCCACCGGAACAGACAGCACAGCAGGGAACACACACAAATACCAAATACAACACCACAGACTGGGGGTCGTAACAGCTAGCCAAAAAGGTATTGGTCCTAGCATTTAACAAAACGGCGAATCAATTCACAAAGGTTCCAGTCCATCTCTGTCGAATCCGGGAGTAGCAAAATTTGTTTCTTCTTCACTATAGTTTGCTGGTCAATAACAAAACAAATCTAGTTACTTCACCTCAAACCTTTCCGTTCGTTTACACTCGTTAGCTGGAGCTCTGGGGCCCGTTCTTCGTAAGGGTTGAAGCTAAGTTAATCATTTGTCCCTTTAGCCCGTTAACATTAGCGAGCTAACTGAGAACCGCAAATATCGGTTCGTCGACGGCTGATCCGCATCCAAATCATGTGGTTAATTTCAATCAGGCTAAACTTATCAGGGCAAGTGCACGAGCACGTCCTACTTCAAAAGGCAGGAAAGGTCGATCACCAAAACCGTGATTTTCTAACGGTATGATGGCGGAAAAGACGAAAGTTAGAGCGGTGATATTCTCGCCATCTGAGCAAACTATTAAAATGAGTCTCTACGAAGACAATAAGCATATTATCATGGCTAAGTCAAACACCGCCACCGCTGCCAGAGCAAGACAGGCATCTTGGCAAAAAAAATTGCCGATAAACTAAATGCGTATTTTGGTAAAATGTATAGGCTCATCTTTAGTGCCTTATTACCCCAATCAATCAGATCACATTTCTGTGTGCCTGCTGGCAGTAGGCTTAATGGAAATTAATCATCGATTGAGATCTTGCTAGCGAAAATAATGATATCAACTCTTTCAGAATAAGTATAAAAACAAGGCCAAAGAGTATCTAATTGATACGAATTCATAGACACTTATGAGGATATATGTAGGGTGATATCAAGTAAAATGGGCCACTTTTTGGTAAATCTTTGGGACAACAATACAATACCATAGGCTATACCTTTTCCATGTGTTTTTATGATTACTTATGACTGTTTTTGATTTTTTTGTTGGAATGATGTAATAAAATATAATTATTTAGGCCCTACAGTTCTTGAAACATCAGCTGTGCCAACTTTTTTTGCACCAGCAGTTTCAGGTAAAATGGACCAGCTGTTCAGGTAAAATGGGCCAGTGAAACTGCAAAGGGATATTGTAATTTATCATCAATTTTAATTTTAAAACACAGTTGCTTATACAGCCACATAACATTTGAACTGCATTAAACAAACATATTCATATGTGCCATAATTTTTTTTTTTTATGATCCTGAAGCCCAGACTCGTCACAGTTCCATATATATGTGACGGTGGGCCCTCAATACCCAGCTCGACCAAAAGGCTCTCATACTGGTTAAACCACTGGCTAACCACCTCTTTGTTGAGTCCAGCAGCCCGTGCTGCAGACAGGACCTCTGGCTTGTGCATCCCAAGCTCTTGGTTGTGCTTTAGAAAGTTCTTAAACCAGTAATATCCGGCCCTCCCTGCTGTCTTGAAGAAACCAGATATGGTGTTCTTGGCTGCAAAATCAAAGGCCACTTGCTGGACATCACGTTTTGTGAAGGGAAACCCCCTCTGCGCCAATGTGTTGAGGGTGGCAGCAAGCTCCCTTTCCGCCTCCTGTGGAAGGTAGGGCTTCCGCCCTGACACATGTTCACTGCCAGTCACCTTTCCACTGATGCGTCTTTGCAGTGTGGATCGCGGCACACCCTATGCTCTTGATAAGAGGTGCACACTCACTGTAATTTCTTTCTTCTCTCCCTCCATGTATTCATCTAAGGCCCCCTTCATCCTCTCCTCTTTCCACAGATTGTAATTGTTTGGCCTTCCTTTCCATCCCTGTTTTATCTTTGTATCTTTTCCTCTCTGGTCCATCCTCTCTTTTCTCTCCCTTTCCTTCTCCCTCTCTCCTCTCCTCTCGCTTCCTTCTCGTTCGCCATACTAACTGTCATGGTGTGACACACACACACACACACACACCCTTACACACACACACACACACACTCCAACACATGTGTAGGTGTGTTTGTGAGGGACACAGATGATGGCCCATTTTACCTGATATCACCCTATATGTATATGCATGTAGGCCTATGTGTAAATCCGTCTTTGATTTCATTGACTGTGACATGCCAGCTGGTTAAGCGCCAAGTAGGCCTACACTTTTCTTACAGCAACGCATGCTGCGGCTTTGCCAATGTTTTCTGCATCGCCTATACTGTATAAAAATGTAGCCTACCTGACGCGAAAAACCTCAAGGCTATGCAGAGAGTCTAAAGCACAGTAAAAGTTTCAAGTAGCTTTATTGTCAACTTCTTCACGTCAAGACATAAAAAGGAATCGATATGACGTTTCCCACTCTCCCACAGTGAAACAAATAAAGCACAGGCACAACGGATTAGACATTTCTTATAACATAATGTTACATATTCACACAGCAGCATAAGCTCATAAAGCATAGCTTGCTGCGGCTTGTGATATTTGCAATGTAGGCCTACGGCCCGAGAAGGTCTTGCAAATAAATGAGTCCTTGCCGGCTGAATAGATATCGCTCAAACAAGAACTAATCCGTGTGAAATAAAGGATTGGCGATCGCAAAAAACTATCGGTATGGAAAGCTAATCGAACTATATAGCTCTTTGGTCAGCTGGGTCTCTCAAAAAGGGAGCTGCCAATTATTTTCCGGGGGTGTGGCAAGCTTATCCAGCTACACTTACGTTAGCCTGCTCTCGAGCAGGTTAGTGCTAATTGATATGTTACTATGGTGATTTATCTAAACTTGCTTCCACGAACCAAAAAGAGGGGCGTGTTTTATCTTAGCCTGAAAGTTAGCTCGCTAAACTGCTTAGCGAGCTACGACGAATACCCCCCTGGAGCAGTCTCTGTATGGCAGGGAACTGTCGACCTCCGTGGCGGTACATCAAGCTCAAAAAAACGCTTTTCGCTCAAATCAGCCAAAATAATCACATTAAGCGTGGAAGTCCCAAAGCATCACATCAGGCACAGAATTTGCATGCATTAGCAGGGCGCTCGCTGTGGTGGCGTATACGGGACCCATGGGCGTAGATTTAGGGGGGGACGCTAGGTACTTGTCCCCACCAACATTTGAAAATGACAAAATTGTCCCCACCAATATTTTAGCGAATTGTGTTGCTATTTGGATCGATTCCGACGGCCAGGACGCGACAGTACAAGAAACGCCATAATTTGATTGGCTGAAAACCCGAAGGGGAGGGTTACCTGACACGCGACACGCACGGGAAGAAGCATATGTTACTTTGCTTGCTTGCACTGGCAGTCGCAGACAAGTTAGCGGGTGTGTCGGCGACAACGGTACAACTAACTTACCAGGGCTGTCTGCCAACAATACATACATAAAAGGCCAGAGTAACACATTTTAATATTCCCTTCAGCATGTAGGCCTACATGTTTGCCCCTTTTTGTGCTTTGTAGATTAGATATGCCTCCACCCAAGAAGAATAAAGGGGACGTACGAAGCTTTTTGAAAAAGCATAGTAAGTCAGGCTAAATAACTAGCCTCACTAGCAGTGGTAGTAACCAGGCTTTCAAATGCAAATTCTACTGTGGAAAAGTATTAACTGGTGATATTATATGTTACCCAGGATATTGTTACAGCTAAACCTAGCTTCTGCAGCTAATCTTTCAACCAAGGTTAGGAGTCTAGCCTAGGACAAATTCACAGTTGATGGACTGTCACTGCATTGCTAGACAGGTGCTGGAAAAAGCAGTTGACAATGTGAATAAGTTACCACTGTTGGTTATTCAAATATAATGAATCATTATTTGATTATTAATGTCCAAATAACACTGTATACAATATGGTAGGAGGGTTAAACTTGCTAGCCATAGGATAGGCTACAAAATGAATGAACCATTTTGTATGCAGGAAATACAGCATGAAAACACTCCAGATGTAGAGCAGGATGAGGAAACAGCATCAGGGCTTCAGGTGAGGTTTATGATAATAAAACATTTTGTTGTTCAGTGTTACAGTCTCATCATCACAGCCTCTTTTTTTGGAGAGTGCATTTTTAGATTATACAGTTATACTAACTAGCTCTTTAGGGATAGTATACAGAATGGCATCTCGATTTGGGTGGATGTTCCCACCAAGTCTGAGACCAAACCTACGCCCTTGACGGGCCCGGTTCTGGTAGGCTGGTCCAGGGCCTATTTTTACTCCCAGTCCGTCCCTGACGCCGCCCCCACCCCTGACGCAAGCAGTTCTTAATACTGACCAATCATAGCCAAGGGGGTCTCCGTAGCTCTCCGAAATTACGACGGATTGTTAGAAAATTCAGGAGGTGCACGTCAAGCTCTCCGAGGGCTGACGGAGAGCTCGTAGAGGGCGTTCCATGGAGACGAGGGCGTTCCCATGTCTCAGTTTTTCGAAAAAAACGCATAAGCATATATCGACCTTAAGTCATGTGTTGATAAGTAAGGGTCAAGATGTGGTGTGATTGGTTGTTCTTGTGCATAAAATGATATGTGAAGCATTGTTCTGTGTATTCTTCATCTCCAGAGACCTTCTCCTCAGCTCTGGCTTGTGCTATTCCTTCTTCCTCACCTCTTACTCTCTATGGTTTACAATAATCAAGGTAGAGTAGGTAAGATTTAAAACGGTCGCTTTGTAACATGTTTACCATTGTAATTGATTTCATTCATTTGCAATGTTCTTAAATGTATATCTAATTTCACCTTAGTTTGACCATTCTTGCTCAGATTTAACCCATAGTCAAATAACTACAATTTCCATTGGTCTTGACTCAATGTTAACACACTATTCAGTTTCCCCTCTTCCATTAAACCATAGGGGAAGTTTTTGCTGTTTGGCAAATATTAAACACCCTACAAATGCATAGTACTTTATTACCCGACTAGAACCCTGCACTCCCAGAATATTTGATATATTATTAAAATGTTTAAAAATGCAGTTGTCTGATGAAGTATGGTGGACAGATAATATTGTTTAAAGAATTGCTGTGTGAAATCTTATTAATAGAGGATGATCATCCTTAAATAACCATACAGATTTTTTATAATTGGAAAACCGTAGTTCTTATCCTCAATATAGTATGATTAGTTCAGGTGTGTGTTTCAAGATGAATATGAATTAAATCTGGATATTATGACTACACATGTGTGGCCCAGAAACGCCTATTCTTCCTGAGGAGACTGAAGAAGTTTGGCATGGACTCAGTCATCCTCACTAACTTTTACAGATGCACTATAGTGAGCATACTGACTGGTTGCATCAGTGTGGTATGGCCTATATAGTGTAGTCCAGTCTTCTGAGTTGCTCAACCTTGTATCAGACACCTGCACTTTATAATTCTATAGTAAATACGTTGATTTTGTCTTGAACTTGTACTTGGTGATTCACTTCATTGACTCGGTACTTTCACAGCAATTGGGTACTATCTAATATGTCTTCAGTCTTTATCCTGTAAGTTTGTCTGCAGTTGTGAATTTAATGGTATAGAATTAGGTGTTAAAGCTTAATATTATGAGCTATATCAATAGGCTAGTGTCAAATACATTTTTGTATCAGGTACAACAGTCTGCTGGTTGTGTTAGTGTAGCATCCACATAAAAAATAACGAAACCTTTACTGATGGTCTGAAGATGTTGAATTTGCTGTCTTGCACTTCTACACCAGTGCTAAACAGAGAAGTGTAGTCGGAAGGCAAAATTATAAATTAAAAGTCCCATTAGCAAGGCTACATTCATTAGTAACTCATTAGCACCACCAAGTTAGCAAACATCAAGTAAACTCAATACAATTAAACTGCACTGTTGCCACATGTTGGGAAATAACCAAATACAAGCAATATAACACATTTCATGAATGCAAACTTTACAAGCATGAAACAAACTGTATTGTGGTCACCTAGACTATTCTAAGTTGTGGTTCAGTGACAGCACGGCTTCTTCGGTAGGCTATAATTGTTCATTCCTACTTGAGAAAGGATACTGTTCACAGCTGTCAATAGGAAATTGAAGAAAGCACAACCAGAGAATGTCTAATATAGAGAGAACTGCCACTCTCGGGAAACTTCCGGGTTCTGAACTGGTTGAAGTTCCATGTGAGGGCGCTAACGAGCGAGTGCAGAATGAATGGAGGTCTATGGAGCGGTACCCCTCAAAATCCACTTTTCTCAGGATATAATTTTTTGTCTAGTAATTTGAATTCTGAATTCAAAAGGGGAGGCAAAAAAAATACACACTGCTGGCTGTTACATTGTTTTAAAGTCGCCTTTCTGTTCTAAAAAGCTTTTGAAAATGTAATTGACGTCATACACATCGTATGACCAGAGCTACTGCTTTACGGCAAGCTCTGGTCACATACTTTTTTCTCTCAGGGCATCGAAAACACAGCTGACAGGTTAGGCTCTCCCTGTCAATACACATACTAGAAACAGTTTTGGCTTGCTACTGTTGTTGCTAATGTTGTTAATGCTCTGACATTCTGATTCCGCTTCTGATGCCATCAAGCGGGAGCTCTGGTCGTATCAGTCCTCCACTAACCAATCAGCATTCATTAGCAGAATGCTAGCGTGTTATGGGCAACAACGACTTACCCTGTAAGAAATCAAAAGGACCTAAGTACTCGTTCAACTTTTGACCTATAATCCATGTTGAACATGCAAAAACTACAATCAAATCAGAGATTTCTCAACGACAATCAGGCAAAAGAGACAAATTTAGCCGTTTAGCTCCATAGACTCCCATTCAACATGCACTCGCTCGCAATCACCCCCAGTGGTACTCTGGTGGAACTGCAGCCAGTACAATGGGGCTTAATAGGGAGTGGCAAGGCCCTCCTTAAACAGGCTCTGGCACAACAGAGAATGTACTTCCTACGGCAGCTGAAGAAATTCAACCTGCCAAAGAAAATGATGGTGTACTTCTACTTACACGTCTGTTTAAAGTTTCTTGGCGAATAAAGCCCATTCAGATTCTGAAAAGTATTCATAATTGAAAGATGTAAAAATAAAAATACAGTTTGAACCGTTGAACAGTGTTTCTAACTCTTAAATATAGTGATGAAGAGTGTTGGCCAATCGGATTGGTTCCTTGTTTCTTGTAACGTAGCAATGGTTGGTCATTGTCAGCAAACCTAGAACACCCCGTCCTGGGGGGTGTTCCATCCATTGATATATATCTATGGTACTGTCAGGCCAAATAGTGTCCTAGGGCCAAATAGTGTCCTACCTGACGTCACAATGCCGTTCCGAAGCAAGGACGCGCAGTCGCTATGCCAACCTTAAATTCCTGAGATATCTACGCGTGCTAGCAGGAAACTGTCATGGTTGCTATACTGGTTACTACGAGTGAAAACTTTAAATAGTAGAGTAGAATAAACTGGTTTAAATAAGCTTAAATACAAAACTTCATACCTTGTAACCAGTAAAGTTAACCATTTAAAGTTTTCACTCGTTCGACATCCCCGATACTGCAACGCGCGCAGGTAGAATACTATAGAGGGTTTTCACCGACGTCACATTCTGGGCAGTAACCCGGATGCGCTGCCATTGTGGAGGCACACTGAACCGAATACAACAGAGTATTATGCGCTTTGGATACTTTAAGTGAATGTAGCCATGTCCAAACAACTGAAAAGCTCATCAAAACACGGCCAAGATGCAAAGGCATATAGGGAAGGACTTGGACCACAAGAAAATGCGCAATATTTCTAGAAATTGCGATTTATTGGCGGTGTAGATCCCTACGAGTTAGCTCCCTCTTGGATCCGTGACGACCCGGTGATTCTTCCTTCAGTTGCATATCCCAATATAGTCAACTAAGCTACCTGTTTTCTCGCCAAGCCCATACACAGCGGAAGACCTTAAATCCTACAAAGGTTTGGAGGCCTATAACCAGATGGTGTGTGGATGGGTGAGGGAGACGCAGTACCAAGTTATCAACGACCGTTGTGTTGTGAAGGCCAAAGTAAGTAATGCAATAACATCTTTAACCAACCAAACCTTAACTGTATGATATCATTGCAATACTCCAGGTGTAGCCAAGTGACTCTCAATCCTGTTTTTTCCCTGGTAGATCTTGGTTGAGCATTGCCAACCACAAGCGCCTCCTTTACATTGATAATCTCTGACATTCCTCTCCCTGGTTTTATAATAACTTTCGGAAGTCGATAATATTGCATATGTTTTTCTCGATCTGTCCTATTGGTACAACCTGAAACAGAGCAATAATTAACCATTTTCCTTAACGACGTTCGATATATACTTCAGTGCCTGTGCTTTGTTGTGATGCGGAGTGCCTCCAATATGGCAACTTCCGGTCTGATGACGCGCCGTGAAAACCCTCTATACATGTTGCCTTCCCGGTCTGTTAAAATTGATGCTAAATAAGTCATGTTTTTGACGAAAACAACTAACTAGTTAGCACCAGCTATCGAACGAGTGAAAACTTTAAATAGTAGAGTAGACCAGTATAGCAATCATGACAGTTTCCTGCTAGCACGCGTAGATATCTCAGGAATTTAAGGTCGGCATAGCAACGGACTTGCTTCGGAATGGCATCGTGACGTCAGGTAGGACACTATTTGGCCCTAGGACACTATTTGGCCTGACAGTACCATCAATGTCACTAACGCAAGTCGCGCTAACACAAATAAGTCTCATTTGGGTAAACGTCAACTTAGACTTAAGCCTCAAGCCGTTCCACTAACGTTCCGTTCCACTAACAGGCAACACTAATTCAAGATAGACCTCAATAAGCTTAGACTCTGCAGCCCAGATCAGGCGATCGTCGAAAAGAGGAGTTATGTCTCAAAAAGCAGAGTGTAAAGCAGTTTTTTTTAGTTGTCCCCAGAAAGGGCAATGTTGCCGCAATTAACATGGCAAGGGAGACAACTTGTCAAACCATTATGACCGTTAAAATGAATAAATATATATATGCATTTAGGCCTACTAATAATTATTGAATTTGATGAGCTGTCTGAAACCGTTCTGACAGTATGCTAGCTTATTGAGAATAATAGCCCAAAAAAGAACGAGGCAGCAATTGAAAATGTTGGGATAAAATGTTTAACACTGAAGAAGGCCATGGTTAATTGCACTTGATGTGGGCTAATAATATTTTTGTCTTCACATCTTGAACAAAATCAATAAATTACTTCAAAATAACTTTGCTACACGCATTTATTAAGTGATAGGCTAAATGCTGAGCTTTAAGATAAAATGGAAAGGTAACCATGACTAAAATGGGGATTCAGCACTGACTTTTTAGATCAGAAGGTGACCCACCTTCTGAGCCCTTGTCTGGGCTGTTATATGTTTGGAAACTGCACGAGGCAGCTCGGATCCAAGACGGTTTCGAGAGACCGCAGAGAGAGTGCGGCTTGTCTGGGTTGTTACGTGTGTGGAAACTGCAAGTGGCAGCTCGGATCCAAGACAGATTCGAGAGACCGCAGATAGAGTGCGGCTAGTCTGGTTTATTATTTGTTTTAGATCTATTACTTTTATCACTTGTATTATTGTTTTTGTTGATTTTATGTAAAGCACCTTGAGCTGCAATTCCTGCATGAAATGTGCTATATAAATTAAGTCTAACTTACTTACTTACTTACTTACCCAAACTGCACTTTGCTTGGCAGAACGGTCATAAAAAATAGCTCAGCATGACTATCATTATTATATTAGCATATTTCTAATTAACATAGTCTGCCTCCACAGATCCAGAGGGGGCTTGGACAGTGAAAGACTGTGGCTGTGCCAAGTGTTGTCACAGCCTCACTTTGGGAAAGCATGCTCTACTGGGAACATAAGGGGAGACTGTTGGGCACAACATCCAATTGTCTTCATTGGAAAGGGCAACATTTGGGACCCTGTATAAAGGGCACTTCATAACAGCACCCTTTTCCATTGGAAGTAAGGGCATGGGAACAGTCCAATTTAGGCCATTGTAAGGGCACCTTATAGGGTACTGCATCACATTTTCTATACTATAAAGGAACTCATTAAGGCATATTTTTACATTTATAGAGGGCACACTGTCATTTATTGCATGGGGCATCCTATGCACTCAAGCATATTTCACAATGTGAATGCCAGACAGTAGGGCACTTGGTCTAACTGTTGCCACTCTAGAGGTCATTTTAGAAACACTTTCAACCATGGGGACACCAGGTTGTTACCCCCTGAGTCTTCCTGTTGGCCTACATACACCCATGGGGACAGTATTGCACCTATAATATTGGGGAAGCCAGAGGAGAGGTAATATAGAGGCTTGTCAACATATAGGCTACTTTAAACTAGGGATGGGTATCGTACATTTTTATCGATATCGATACCATTTTTGAGACTGCTGAACGATTCGAGTCTTTATCGATACCACTATCGATACTTTTCTATTTCTTAAGTAAAACCGATGTAAAATAGAACAAGGGGAACGTGTTGCTCTCAGGAGGAGACTGGCTAAAAGGAGCAAATAGGCACAATGGATCCTGACTCTGGCTATATCTAAATCATCTGTCCACAACCTGGATGAGTAACTAGACTATGAGTAATTGGTTGTTTGACAAAGTGACATTGTCAAGCTCATCGACTTTATGAAAAGTTGAACACGTTTCAACAAAATGCACCTAATATAGCTAACCAAAACCCAAACCTTCCTTATCTTATCCCTATTTTCTTCTGTCTCTGTTTTTGTTTAACACGATGTTTAAGCATCCCACAGAGCCATGCTTGCGGTGGCTATGTTTTGAATGATCAAAAGTGAGGGGGGGGGGCTTGTCTACACTCACACACTGTGCTCGTAAATAATTTTTGCAGTTTGCGCACACATCAAATTTTAGGGGCATATGCTAAATAGTTGCACTGTTGAGCCCTGAATTGGCTTATTATTGTCAACGACGGAGACTCGCTACGAAGTTGTGGTGCGCTCAGCAGAGGATTGTCCTGCAAAGGCAGCTGGACTCCAGCTAAACTAGTTTGCACCGTTTCGACTCGGAGACAGTCGAAGTACTGCTTTTTATCTTTATCTGATGCACAACGTTTAGGTGCTTTTTCATCGCAGTTGTTTCCCCCCTTTACAAGAAATTACTTTAGAACATATATCGCACTTTGCTTCGTCTTTATCTTTGGCATTAATAAAATTTAGCCAAGCCTTTGACCGTTTCCTGCGTTCTGCTATCGTAGCTAGCAACAAAATGATAAATGAAGCGAGCTCGCTACTAAGTAGGTAGCGCTTGAGGCAATAACATTATTCTTTGTTTAGTTTAAAGGCGGTTGGCAAGCCATTCAATTGAATTTAGTCATTTTATTAGTTTATACGTTGTTTGTGCACCAGCGATTTGATTTAAATAACATTACTTATTTCTCGAGACATAAGTCAATGTTACATTATTTTACTTGGTCGCGATAGCGGTATCGATAAGCTTGGACCTTATTGATATTCGGGTTTTGAGAAATTTGGAACCGGGTCCTTACAGAACCGGTTCTCGATACCCATCCCTACTTTAAACAATGAAAATACTTTAAACAATTGAATAAAAACTCTAATTGATTCTTTGTGTTTCAAGATTACCTGATAAACTGATGATAATATTCAGGTACTGCTTTGGAGCAAGGTATACCTTTCATATTTCCTGGCATAGTTGCCCGTTCAAGAATGTCCCACATGCAAAGAGATAGACAGATGCAGACTGAACAGTGTCAAGGCTTGGCTACAGTGGGTTTGCTTCCTTGTGTGTGATTCCGACAGACTACATAGTCTAGGCCTACCTACATAGACTGCTGCCTACTACTCTCCTTTCTACTATTATAGTCTACTCTCTTTTCTATTACTTACTACAAAGGATGGTAGGCTGCTCTTATGTGTTCATTGCCATCCTTAAGAGTTGCTTAAGTGTTATTTTTTAAATAAATAAATAAATATATATATATATATACAGTGGGGCAAAAAGGTATTTAGTCAGCCACCAATTGTGCAAGTTCTCCCACTTAAAAAGATGAGAGGGCTGTAATTTTCATCGTAGGTATACCTCAACTATGAGAGACAAAATGAGAAAAAAAAATCCAGAAAATAACATTGTAGGATTGTTAATGAATTAATTGGTAAATTCCTCTGTAAAATAAGTATTTGGTCACCTACAAACAAGTAAAATTTATGGCTCTCACAGAGCTGTAATTTCTTTTTTAATAGGATCCTCTGTCCTCCACTCGTTACCTGTATTAATGGGACCTGTTTAGACTCATTATCAGTATAAAAGACACCTGTCCACAGCCTCAAACAGTCACACTCCAAACTCCACTATGGCCAAGACCAAAGAGCTGTCAAAGGACACCAGGAACAAACTTGTAGACCTGCACCAGGCTGGGAAGACTGAATCTGCAATAGGTAAGCAGATTGGTGTGAAGAAATCAACTGTGGGAGCAATTATTAGAAAATGGAAGACATGCAAGACCACTGATAGTCTCCCTCAATCTGGTGCTCCACGCAAGATCTCACCCCGTGGGGTCAAAATGATCTCAAGAATGGTGAACAAAACTCCCATAACCACACGGGGGGACCTAGTGAATTACCTGCAGAGAGCTGGGACCAACAAAACAAAGGCTAACATCAGTAACACACTACGCTGCCACGGACTCAAATCCTGCAGTGCGAGACGTGTCCCCCTGCTTAAGCCAGTACATGTCCAGGCCCGTCTGAAGTTTGCTGGAGAGCATTTGGATGATCCAGAAAAGGATTGGGAGAATGTCGTATGGTCGGATGAAACCAAAATATAACTTTTTGGTAAAAACTCAACTCATCGTGTTTGGAGGAGAAAGAATGCCAAGTTGCATCTAAGGAACACCATACCTACTGTGAAGCATGGGGGGGGGGGAAACATCATGCTTTGGGGCTGTTTTTCTGCAAGAAGACCAGGATGACTGATCCGTGTAAAGGAAAGAATGAATGGGGCCTGTCATTGCCAACAAAGGGTATATATAACAAAGTATTGAGATGAAATTTTGTTATTGACCAACTACTTATTTTCCATTATAATTTGCAAATACATTCTTTACAAATCAGACAATGTGATTTTTCTGGATTTTTTTTTTCTCATTTTGTCTCTCATAGTTGAGGTATACCTATGATGAAAATTACGAGCCTCTCACCTTTCTTAGTAGGAGAACTTGCACAATTGGTGGCTGACTAAGTACTTTTTTGCCCCACTGTAACAACAATATTTGTTAATGTTTAAATCATTGGTAAAGGGTTTTTATGATAAACTCTAACCTATTTTAAGGTCTTTCTACAATAAACCAGAAACATATATACCAAAAACTCAGACATCAGCCCACTGTGCATCTGCCTGGGCTCTCCTCTGTTGATTCCCTTGCTTTGTGACGTGTGACGTCAAAACGTGTCACGTTTGTACTCCTAAACCTCCATATTCTTAAAAGACTTGGATACAGAATAGCAGTTACTTTTATAGAAATGCAATTAATGTCTTTCTGTAATTTTCAAACTTATCAAAGACATCTGGCGGGCCTAACTGTAAGCCATTGTGGCCGTATGTTTGACACCTCTGCATTTGATCATGTCCTCACTGCAGGTTCACTGCCTTTTAACCAATGAAATGAAGAGTGCACAGGGTGACAATGTCACCAGCCAATCAGCAGCAACCTTCAATTATGTTTTACAGCGATTTTCTCCAGTAATCACAATTTTTTTTGTTTTACTGCAAAACCACTAAGATGGTTGGACTGTTGGACGATTTTCCACAACTCCCGTTCCATAGTTGTGTAAGTAATCTTTTATTTGTATTGTCTTTCCATTGTAGTTAACCCCTGAGAATGTTTTTTTTCTTTCTTCTAAATAGTATTTTGTATTCCGTTTATTGCCTTTATTGATAAGACAGAGTAAGATAGAAAAATTGGGATAAGAAAATAAGATTTTTGGTTTCTTTTATTGCCTTTATTGATAGGTTGGATTAAAGTGTGAGATAGAGAGGTAATGACATGCAACAAATGGCCTTAGGTCAGACAAGTCTGCAACAAGGACTGAGCCTGTGTATATAAAAAGTTGTGTGTTATCTTTTTGTTATTTTTTCCTGTTCTAGAAATTGTGTATTTGTATATTTCTGTATACCGAGGTCCTTAAACACTCTTGGAATTGCATAAACTGGATAGGACTGGAAAGCTAAGACTGATGATTGATTTTATAAGCTAAATTGTAACCATTCTTATAATCCTTGAAGTAGCCATTGCATTGTAGTGAGTCACTTTATTAAAACTTGGCCTTAGTGTATATATTGACCTATGGAGACCTTGAAGATTACCACAGTCTCATTAAACTTTACAAGCACAAAGTGCAGACATGTAGACCAATTATCACCCTACGTCACACAACTGTCAAGCAGGCTCAAATGTGCATGTCGGTTGCAAAAGACAAACTTCTCCCCGGTCTATTACACTTGGAGTGTCGATCAGGTCATCATATATCTCTGGCCACTGGATTGCAGGGCTTGATATGAACTTTTTGAGGCTCTTGGCCTTTGGACAAATACATTTACGTTTCACTTGTCTATGCACAAAAGTCACTAACATCAAAACAGTGTAACGGGGATGCAGTCTCACTTAGATTGCCAGTTTAAACAAATCAGAAAAATAATCGTTAATGACTTTTGAATTGACTGTAAAACTGTAAAATTATGAACCTTTTGACAATTGTCACATGACGTGAAGACATGGTTGCCGCTCGACTATGCGGTCTCTACCGGGCGACATTCTCACTCAATTTTCAAGACTTTCGTGACCCAAATCAAAATTCTGATGCTACAGATCAATGGGTAATCGCTTTCTCTCTTAAAGGCTGTACTCTTCGACCTTTTTGGTCTTTTAAATCAAACTTTTTGTATTATCCGTGTGGTCCTTTTGCCATTTAAAATGTCAAATTCTGCAGCCACATTGCTCGCGCATCTCGAATGTTTACAAACAAATAATGGGTCTCTAGCATTTAGAGAGTGTATTGCTTTTATAAATTGAGAATAAGATTGTTGGGGGCTTGTTCTGTCAAAAGTATTTGATACAGGGGTGTCTATGTAGCTCAACTGTTTGAGCCTGTGCCCCCATGTACAGAGTAGGAAGTCAGATGGCTGAGCGGTGAAGGAGTTGGGCTGGCAATCAGAAGGTTGCCGGATCGATTCCCCGCCGTGCCAAATGACGTTGTGTCCTTGGGCAAGGCACTTCACCCTACTTGCCTCGGGGGGAATGTCCTTGTACTTACTGGATATGAGCGTCTGCTAAATGACTAAAAGTAAAGTACAGAGGCTCAGTCCTACAGGTTCAATTCTGAGCTGCAGCGCTTTGCTGCTAAAATGCCCAAAGTATAATTCTTAAAATACAAGTATTTAATACAAAATTACATAATGAACTTTCAACCTTTTAGCAGTTTCAAACCCCAAATTGCTCCAACAGAGACATAATTTAACATACTAAAACTCACTTTATCTGGACAAAAGTTCAAGCTTTGCTTGTCCCCTTTTCCCTAGATTAGAGGCAATGTGAAGACAATGGGGATAATAAAATAATAAATAAATAATGGGGATAATAAAAAAAGGAAAGAAAGCTCAGAAGAAATGCTTATGGGAAATAGCTGGTGGAATTGAAGCTTTGATAAAATTTCTGAAGAGTGCTAACATTACAACCCGAGATACAGGGTATCCCTCGGAAATCTGGACTGAACTCTATTAACTTATTTGGACAAGATAATAAGAAAAACCATCATTGGCTGTGGTTCATATGGGTAAGAAATCAGAATGGAGTGAGAGATTTGATTGTTAAACAGGAAAAGTAATTAGAGATAACTAAAGCTCCGGTAATAGAAAAAAAATATATAGATTGTGAAAGTATAGCCAAAACAACAAAGCGAGGAGGCATGTTCTGAAGACAGTGGATCAGTGGATCAGCCTCTGATCTCAATTCAGAATATCGGACAAAAATCAGATAATGAAACAGCATTAGAGAATAAAGCAGATGAAAAGCAAAACATTCAAGTAGAGGAAGCAGTCACAGATGAAGACCTATATGATGCTGAAGACAATCAACAGAATACGTTGAGTGGAGTTAAAATAGAGGAAGTAACAGATGAAGATTCATGTCACAATGCTGGAGACAAGCAACAGTATACGTTGTTGCAGAGTGGAACACAACCTGGACTTGGAAAGACATGGAACCATAGAATTTTTTGAAAGTTGCCCTTCATTTCTAAGAAATTCACAAATACAGTGAATCAAAAGAAATGGAAATAAATTGTTCCACTGCATGATTCAACAAAACTAAGGCAACCATGGACCAATGTGTTGTACAACAGTTTCAGGGGAAAAAATCCCCGTTGTACACTTGCTTTCAAGAGCCAGCATATTAAAACTCCTCACAGTCGGAAAACGAATTGTCCTTACTTAAACATAAGTGCAGTTTGTACATTCCCTTCCTGCAGTGCAAAATACCTCTTTAAAAAGAAAAGGGAGCCAATGGGTGAAAGCCTGGTTAAGATATCTGTGCTACAAAGTGGAAGAATGACACACACACACAACTTTAAAAAACACCCGATGTTGAACTGATTTCTGGTAACATAACACGCAGTCTGAACAAAAATGTTCATAAGGTTATCAGTTCAGAGGCTAGGAAAAATAAAAGGATCCATGATGATGTTTTGATGGAGATGTTCCTCACCCAGAACATCATGAAGGAATGTGACTCCAAATTCCACAAGATGCCTGGCTAAATATACAGCACTTTCAAGTTGACCCCTTTGGTGTTCATATGTATACAGAAACAGGAATAAGCTTAGTTATGCAACACCTGAGAAAAAGGACCCCACTGACCTTATACCTAGATGCTACAGGTTGCATCCAAAGTTCCCGGTCAGACCAAAAGGGTACTCTATTATGCACTCACTCTTCCTGGAGGTGGTCAAAATGCACCTCCCCTTCCAGTCTGTGAAATGCTGACAAATGAGCACTCCATACCACCAATCACATTCTGGCTCATGCAGTTCCTCCGAAAACTGTCACAGTACACTAAACCTAAGAGTAAACCAGGTTGAAACTGATTACAGTCATCTGTCCAATCAAGAGGACATCCTTATGAGTCAGTCTGTGTAAGGGTTGAGCTTTAACAGCATAGTTTGGAACAAATCGCAGATCAAAACTACACAATCCCAGAAAAGCTTGTACCTCAGTGGGAGACCTAGGTGTTGGCCAATCTCTAACGCGCTGACTTTGAGCTGGGTCAAGAGCCAAACCCTCCTTTGACACAATGTGAGCCATGTATTTCACAGATGCTTGACAAAACACTTTTGGGGGTTAAGCTTGAGACCTGCTTCTCTAAACCTGGTCAACATCTCTGTGAGATTTGCCATATGATCCTCAAAGTCTTTTCCCATGCAGATGATGTCATCTAAATAAACGACACACTTCGTCCAATGTAGTCCTCTGAGGACCAGTTCCATCAGTCTTTGGAATGTTGGTGGACTATTCTTAAGACCCATAGGCATAACCTTAAACTGATATAAGCTATCACCCGTTGTAAAGGCAGTTTTCTGTCTGTCCTTTGCATCTAGTTCTACCTGCCAATACCCAGAAGACATGTCCATTGTAGAAAAGTACTGAGACCCTGACAAAGCATCCAGACTATCATCCACCCGATGTAATGGGTGTGCATCAGTGAAAGTGACTGAATTTAACCTACGATAGTCTACACAAAATCTATAAGTGTTGTATTTTTCTCACCATCACTGCGGGACTAGCCCTAGGCTATCACTATCTTCAACCACATCTTGTGCTTTAAGTTATTCTATTTGACGATGAATTTCTGCCTTTAGAGCAGGAGAAGTCCGGTACGCTTGCTGAGAAATGGGAATGTCATCTGTTGTCCCGATTTTATGGGTGACCTTGCTCGTCCTTCCATAGTCATGGGCATGCTGACTAAAAACATCCCAAAAGGAAGTCACCAACTCTGTCAAACTCTGCTGTTGTGCCATAGACAACTCAGCACCAGAGAGATCTGGCAGCACAGGTGATTTGGGTATTGACACTGAGTTAAGCCCACGAGCACCTTGCAAGTTGACATTATACACACTTTTGTGTGTTTCTGCATAATCATCCATAATCATCCTGTTCACTCTCAGAGATGGAATGAAAAGTACCAATCTGTGCACCACTGTGCAGAGAAACTTCACCATAAGAAGTATTAACCACTTTCAGATAAATTGAACCCTTATCGGATTTGGTCACAGTCCATGCGAATCCAATTGTGGAGTCCTCACGATAGAGAGGCTCGAACACACCTGTATAGCCATTCGGCTGCAAACCCTTATGGGGCGATGCAAGCTTGGCCAAAATGACCATCTCTGAAAAAGCAGGTATAGTCATGGTGGTAGACACCGTTACATCCACCAGTTTGGGAACTTGTGAGTTACTCCTGTGAGTAGATAAGAAGTCCCAACCTAAAATGATTGGTTTAGAGCAGTTCCTGATCACCTGGAATGAATGAGACACAGTGTGCTTTCCCAAAGTTACATTAGCCAATAATGTACCCACTGAATCTAAAGTATCATCAGAAACAGATGTCAAGGCTATGAACTGTTTCACTAATGGTCTTTGACATAATGTAGCATTCGACATTCTAAACTCCTCACTAATAAGAGATACATCAGCCCCACTATCAACAAATGCATTAACTAAGGTGTTTTCAATGACTAGTGGCACATATTGAGTCATAACATCAGTATTCAAAATGACTTGTTTTACATCGCTGTTACCATGGGGCCTATCATTGGTAGTTGGCAAGTGGCCCTCCTTGTCAACTACTTGTAGTTTTCCTGGGTCTGGTAAGCACGTGAAGGGGACTGAAAGCGTACGTGGCCCGGGCTTGGTGAGTGGCGACTCTGCCGTTTCATTGAGTAGCCCTCAAACGACTTGTCACCCTTACCAGGATCCATACGGGATGACCGATCTCGATAGTCTCTCTCTGTTCTGTATTGTCCACGTTCTTGGGATCCCCTTGGACTCTGAGCATGATAATTCTCACGTTGGTGTGAAGCACTATATGTCCTATCACGACTACTGTCCCGGTGATCCACGACGGTCATGCGCGTCATATGCATGTCTGTCATACTTATGTCGCTCGAATGTGCGGCCTCCTGCGCCCTCCGGAGTAAAACTACGCCCCCGACGTTCTGGAGAAGGACGGCTGTTAGCATATCTCTGCCAATTGACCTTGAGCTGAAGCTGATCCACTCTGTCCGACAAACTCTCCAAGGTCCTCTGCAGTGCACTGACATCCCCGGATGTGTTGACGCCTTGTTCATGTATGCGAAGTTGAAGATAAGGTTCTATTCCCACTATAAAGCGCAATCATTTTTCTCCATTCCTTGCATTCACCTCATATGTGGGAAAAGCCTCATCCACCAAGCAGCTAATGTCAGCAGCAAAAACTTGCCTCCCCAGGCAAACGCGTACAAGCGTTCACATAGCTCTGAAAAGTACAGAGGTAGATTGTTTGGCCAAAAGCTCCTTTCAACTTCTCTTTCACCAGTCTGTAGTCTTTCTTCGCATCACTAGGCAAGATGTCCCAATAACTAAAAGCCGTTCCACCAAGGCAAGTGGGCAGAAGTTTAGCTAGTTTATCATTATCAAAATCTGCACTAGCCTCCACAGTCACTTCAAACTGTCTGCACCAGTGAAGAAAATCTTCTTTCCCATCCCCCATAAAGACAGGCGGGAAATGTCCAGTAAACCGCGGCATGGCCTGTTAAGTTTTACGACGCAGTTGAACCCCGTCCGCATCTTCTGCATCCATATTTTCCACTCTTTGTATGCACCAATGCACAAAACAAAAACTGCAAAACTCGAAACTGCGCGCACACAAAACTTTACTCGTGCAATAGAAACGAGTCAACGGTGGCACCCAACTGAAAAAAATTAATGGGCACAAAAAACTGCTCGTCACCCCTGTTTCGTCTTCTTCTATAGCCGAAATGGCACAATCAAGTTAATGTCTCTCACCAGTTCCAGCAATCCAACTCGCAACAAAAAACTCAACCACTGTTCAATGCCAGAAAGAAGCCTACGTCGGCATTCAGGAGATTTCAATCTTAGCTACCGGTTTCCGGAATGCCTCAATGCCGCATCCATCCATGAAGTGCCCGCCGAAAAACTTGCTTACATGCCAAGCATGTGTTCCAAACCCGCTGTCACCAATTATTGTAAGAGGGGTTAAAGAAAGCTTGTTCATAATCCAGTCTTCAACGTAGGTTAGAAAAATTATGTAGGCACATTAAATAAAGCTGTACGGACTTAATTTATTAGCCGAGCCACATTCATTAACATTCGACCCCGACACGTTTTCTACTTGCGCACTCTACCGTGCATGTCTCTAATCAACCTCAACTTAATACGTCACTTCCACATGTGTAAAATAAAATACAATCTTTAAAACTCTAATTGTACAAAATATTAAACAGAAAATTAAATCTCACACTAGGTTGCAAAACACTACATCCATACAAACAGCACTCAAAATCTTCAGTTCACTGTGCACAGTTGTAACTGGAAAACATAACACAAAAACTGTCCTGAGTAATTTGGACATGCAAGACTTAATGAAAACATGCAAGATTCCAGACATGAAAGGCATAGAAAAAGTACAAGACAGCCCCTTAGCTCAGGAGGAAGATGATGACGAAAGAAGAATATGGCGTGAAATTAGTGCCAGGAGAGCGAGCTCTGTAAAAACGATTTGTAACTTGCAAAAAATATTTGTGTCTCTGTAGAAAATTATTTGTGTACTTGTAAACAAAAGGTTTTGTGTCTCCGTAGATGAAAAAGATTTGTGTACCTGTCAAATAAAGTTTTGTGTCTCCGTAGAAGTAAAAGATTAGTGTACTTAGAAGAACCGTAGAAGAAGGCGGTAACACTGCTCCAAAAACCATCTAAGCCAATCAAATATAGCCATTTCTGTGTGTAGTGTTATTGGACATTTGCAATTTGCACTATACCACAGCTCTTTTTCTGATATTCAATTAAATTGTCAAACAAATTCCTCTGACGTTCATATAGTTTAACTTACAGAAACAAGTTATCCCTTAAAATGTAGGAAAACTTGTCCTCTTTCAGCCAATGTAACTATTAAAGAGCTCACATTTACAGATTTTCAGCTTTGAGCCTTGAAGCGAGAGCAGCCTTTCAAATTCTCTCACTAACTTCAATGGAAAGGTGGGTAAAATTTGTCAGAGAATTTCGAAAGTAGACGTGTTTTTAAACTGCCGGTAGAGTCGTATTTCTGCACAGACATATAAAGGACATGTCTGGTTTCGGGAGAGTCTTGGGTCTCGGAAAATATCCTCATTTTTTGGATTGGACGTATTGACCTTATTCCGGAAGTCACGATGGGCGCGGCCATCCGCGTATTCTCATTTCCGGTTTAGATACTTTCCACTTTATAACGGTGCTAAAAGACAGTGTCTTAAACAGGCTCTGGTACTCATTTATGGCTAATAAAGATGCCCAGCGTCAACTGCAGTTTGTGGCTGCCATAACAGGTGGAGAAGACGGAATCAGACCCTGTATTATCATTGTTTTGACCATGGAAAGAAGAGGTCCGAGTGTTGTGGGCCGACATAATTTGCATCGACCTCCAACCAAAGTTGAGGATCTGCGTCCCTGGCTGAAGGCGCTGAATTTAAAAAAAACTGAAGTTTCCTTTTGTCTGCTCGTATTAATAAAGGGTGTAAACTAACTATATTTTAGTATGTTTTAGTGTTCTCAATTCATGATATAAGTAGATACATGATTATAACCAAACGTATGGGCATGGCTGTGAGCAAAACAATTGCTGCAGTACATCTAAATTTAATATAAAGCTTTTGAAACAAGCGGCAATCAAATTATTTCATGCGTCTTTCTAACTGCCATTAGATAGGAGGGAAGATACATATCTTGTAAGTTTTAACACGTTGCATATCGCTTGTACCAAAGCCCCTCGATGAAAAGGTTGTAACTTTTTATTATTACAGCACAATTTGTCACTCATACATTTGCAGTTTATGGCTAATAGCAGAGACCTGACGTAAAAACTAGAGCCTCAAGTAGATAAACAAGAAGCTAGCTAACGTTCTACTGCTAACAGTGCTAGCTGGTCGGTTTAGAGGGGAAGTCTCAAATACATGTACTGACTGTAAAATTAATCACACGACTGAATTCTAGAGGACCTACGCTTTCGAACAAAGTATAGCAAATGCATATGCCCTGCAGTGAAATCGTTAGAATATCTTATGTTTGTGGCTAATGTGATGCCTGCATATCGCAGCACAGCAGAGTGCAGGGCAGCAATCTGACCGGCAAACGAATTATATCAACACTTAAAAGTCGTTTTCAAGCCATGCAGTGAAATGGTGTATTGTTGACTTGTTGTAGCACACGAACATAGCACATCTTGCACAAATCCACCAAATGATTTAATATTTTAGCAGAGGGACTTCTCGGCAGTTCTCCATTGAATTGAATGATATGCCCGGTAAAGCGGAAGTGCAAATACAACGGAAGTGCAAAAAGATAAAGAAAGTGGGCGGGGCGGAATTAGGTGAATAGTTTTGCGTCTAGGTTAACTTGTTTGAGGTGTGGATTCTTGCTAAATTTGTGATTCTCTCTGCGTCTGCCCAGCTTGTTAGCGATCACAGCTGCGCCATCACCGTGGCAACCAAACAGACACCCACCATGAAAGCAGAATTGGGTGACGTTTTGGAAACTGCCAAAAGCAGGGCTCCAGACTAACTTTTTTTACTAGGAGCACAGTAGCCCCTGACTGAAAATTTTAGGAGATCAAGCAGAACATTAAGGGGCACACCTTATATTGACCTGCAATGCATTTATTAATGTAACTAGAGAGGGTACAATTTAGTGGCAATGGTTTAGACCCCTTTTAGGAGTGCTCAAGCACCCCTAAATTTAATCACAGCACCCCTAAAAATAATATATTTTTAAAATATAATGTTTATTATCATTTGATGCTGGTAGAAGAAAGGGACATCCTTAGTGGTTTCATTCAATATTTTGCATAATAATACATAAATGTATCGATTGTTATCCAGTGAAATTAGGGATTTATATTAGCAAGGGGGTTTACGTTTAGCACTTTTGCAAGGCACTGTATTCATGTCACATTCTCATTGGGCGCTGAGCCCCCCTAAAGGTCTAATCCTAGAATCGCCCCTGGGACAATTTCTGGGGAAATTGTGGGGTGTGCCTGAGTCGGTTGCAGATGGGTCCGTTTTTTTTTTTACTGTCATTTTTACAACTGATATACAGCGACACACTATATAAGCTTGAGTTTAAATACATTATTTAATGTGACATTACGTACTGTACATGCAAGGCTAAATGACTTAAATGTATGATGCACTTTTCAATAAGTCCTCCGACACCACACCACGATACTTGCTGAGTATAACAGCGCAACTCAAACACAGGCAGGGATACAGTAGCAACGCTAGTGCTAAATAAGTATTTAGCTGCTTAGCTCCATGACGCCAGGTAACAAGGGCTCGTGAAACTGCTCACCAAAATAACAAAGGGAAACCCACTTGTCCGGCAGATTACGACGTTCGTAGGAACTTACGGTGCGTTCACACTGCAGACTTTTTTACCGCTCAGCACCGCCGGCCTTCCCACAGTGCACCACGCTCGGGGGCGTGCCAGACAGATTCATTCAGAGCTGTAGTTCTCTTAAATCACTGTTGTAGTTCTATAATGTCATGGCAAATGTGCAGACAAAATACAACTTTTACACACATTAAGCAAGAATCCGACACGCTTTCTAGATCTGACATGATCTTATCTTCAGCACACAATAGGTAATCTTTTTCCACACTTTTTTTAGGCCGAGTGAAAGATTAAATGCCACCCGCACTCTATGTAACGGGTCTTTTTCCGGCTGGAAAAAAAGATGCATCAGACATAAACGTTGACATGTGTAACCTTTTATTATATTACTCGAAATCTGTGCAAATAATTCGCTAGATTATGACTTGCCTCTACACATTCACTGTATGGATAGCGAGTGGCCGCCAGCCAGCATTTCAGCGTTGAATGTCAATCGTGTGCCGGGTGAGCTAGCTAGACTGCAGCTAGCACAGAAGAAAGTTACGTAATGTGAAGAAACTGAATTTAAGTACAAAATACAACAAACCAAGGACGCCGACAACCTCAGCAACCCTGCGCCAGGCATATTTTTTTTTGTTTACGTCTCTGTAATCTAACATAGACGTATCATACAATACTGGGTATGAAGACACATACGATGAGTTGCTCTTCCATCTTGAAAATTGTCAAACCTAGAAATGTTTACCATTACCAACAGTTGCTACGTTACAAGAAACAAGAAACCAACCCGATTGGCCATCGCTGGCGTTTTCACGCTCCTCATTTACATAAAGTTCAGAAAATCCAACTTTCGCTGCCCCGCTCGCCTTCCCACAATGCCCTATGCGAGCGTTGCTGCCCCGCTCACCTTCCCACAATGCCCTACGCGGGCTTCAACGCCTGGTTTCATTGAAAATGAATGGGAAGCCGACGCCCCGCTCTGCCCGCCCCGCTCTGCCCGCCCCGCTGCAGTGTGAACGCACCGTTAGCGATCAATAGCCTAAACTTTCCAAGACTTTTAGCTAGGTTTCTAGGTACCTAGTGAAAAATTGCCTTAACTTTCCTAGACTTTTAGCTACGGTACTAATACAGAAGGAACACTGATATCGCTGTCTGACTAGAACGTCGTATCTATGCGTTGTTGCTAACGTGTGCTGACATTGTGCACACCCAATGAATTCAAAATGTGTAGGTCGCACATGTGCGTGTGTTAGTAAAAAATGCTCGCACTGTCTCAAAAACTGGTCGCAAAATGCAACCATTTGGTCGCAGTCTGGAGCCCTGAAAAGAGTTGTATTTCTGACCGCACAGACACATAAAGGATATCAATGGTTTCAGCAGAGTCTTGGGTCTCGGAAAATATCCTTATTTTTTGGATTGTACGTACAGTTTTGCGTCTATGTTAACTTGTTTGAGGTGTGGATTCTAGCTACATTTCTCATAATCGAGCTAGCGTGATGGCTCTCCATAACTAGGCTAATAACGGTTCAACTTTTTTTCCATAATCGACCAAATTGGCCAAACAAAGTATGTACATTGAGCTTAAAGTGTACATAATCTAGCTAGATCGTTTTTATTTTAGCAAGTTTTAGAAAAATCTGCAAAAATCGAGGCGCGACTGTCATAGCTGACCGTCATGAACAGACAAACCAGGGCTTGGGTACAGTAACGCTAAGTGTTTGCTGCAGCTGGAGTTAATCCTACGTACAAACACTTCGTATCTGGAAAGTTTTTACTTTTAATTAACGATATTGAACACAGATGTAAAGTAACTTGTCTTTACTCTAAATATCTTCTCCGTTTTCAATTTGAAGTAGTAGATCTACATACCACTTTTACACACTTGCAAGACATGATCCGCTGGTTAGATGTAGCATGATCTTGTTATTTACTATAAAATAACTCACCAGGTACATCGGCAACCCTGCACTATGAATTATTATTTTGATGTCATCTTAAATTAAGTGTCTGAACAGGACTGGGTGTGCAGGCACCCATGATTAGTTTCGTCTTGCACCTGAAACCTAAATTCTAGGTTAGAAATGTTGCCAATCTGTTGCCTATGACCAACGGTTGCTACGTTTTTCCAGCAAGTTCAAGTCATTCCAGTGTTGTCCTTTTACCTTCAAATGCGTTCACCCAGACTTCAGCAACTGTTTTTCTGCTAATTTTTTTACATTTTCCTGCATCTCATCTTTTTGAAATGTTCCCCTTTTTGTTTAGCATTTTTCTTCTTTTCTTCTGTTTTCTGCCTTCATTTTGCTCCAGGTCCTTTCAAAAATACCTTTCACAGCAGTATCTTCCAACTGACAGTACTTTTGATTTTTTTTTCTCTCTTTTCTGTACTTTTCTGCCTTCATCTTGCTGCAGGTCTTTTCTAACATACATTTCAGGCCTTTTAAAACTCCAGCAAATCATTTTCTGCTAAATGTTCAAATTTTTATGCATTGTTTCACTTCTTTCTGATTTTTTTCACTTTTTGTTTTGCATTTTTCTTGTGTTTTCTGTACTTTGCTGCCTTCGTCCAGCTCCAGCCCCAATTTAAAATACCTTTCGGGAGCTTTGAAGCTTCAGCTTAAAACTTTCTAAACATTTTCAAAATTTTCAGCTTTTTTGGCATGGTCAGCTATCCCCATTCAGGTTTTCAGCATTCTCACTGCTGTTTCGCAGGAACAGCCTTTTCTAGTTTATTTATTATTTTTGCCCCCCTAAGGATCAGTCAATATTTGGACTACATAGACAAAGTCTGTGTCAAAATGTTCGTCTTGGTCTCGATTGCGTTGCTTGTATTTGGATTTACGTTCCGTTGCACAGTTTAGGAGGTTACAACGTTTTTGTGGGGACAAAGTGCCTTTTTTCGACGAAGGGTAACCTGTGCTAGCTACGTCACCACGTCAACACACGTTAGCAACGACACATGGATAGAATGTGATAGCGACTTTCGAGCTCGCAAATTGGAGATTGGATTACGAGTGAAAAATACCACCCCCAAAAAATCACAACCATTTGGCTTTGTAGAGAAAGCGATTTCGAGTGGAACTGCAATCTCAGATATTTTATTTAGGTTGTGACAGTCTTTGAAATTTGAGCGAGTGTAGGTCGCCCGTGAGACCGCCTAGTCTTTAAAGCGGCAGCCATGCTAGAAAGTGTCATAGTAGTATTTTTTGTAGCAAATTTTATAGTTCAATTTTACACGAAAAAACGTAAAGAGGGAAATGTTATGACGATATGACTATTGTGAAAACAGCCAGGTGGTGAGATTTTAATATAGGTTGCTGTAAAAACGTTGATTTGTTTGCTGCGTGAGAGCCTGTCAGCCTCCATTGACGATTGCGGCAGCAAAACACAGTGTTGTCAACAGGGACGGTTCTAGACTAATTTTACTGGGGGGGCCAAGGGGGGGGGGCAGTGTTTAATCAGAGGGGCACATTAAAAACGGAAACAAATTATATTTAAACATTAAATAATTAAATTTTTCTTTACATTAAAATCATACAAAATGCTCTGGCTCTCCCTCTTCCAGCTCCTCAACTCTATCAATACCTTAATATGTTTCTCTAACTTTTTTATTAAAAAAGGCTGCAATGTCCCTTCCTCGGTTCATGATGACTACTAGAAGAAGAAAAATGTGTAAAAAAAAAGCTCAGGGGGGCCACAGGGGGGGCCAGGGACATGTTTACAGGGGCACTGGCCCCTGTAGGCCCCCGTGTAGAAACGCCCCTAGTTGTCAACAGTGTTGACACTCAGTCAACGGTCGATCTGCGTCTGGTCAGTATTTTCTTAATTTCGTACCAGGGTCAATTCTACATCTAAATGGACAGCAGTGTTTTAAAGATATGGCGATTGCGAAGACAGCCAGTGGGTCAGCATAGTTTGTTATTTGTGTCAAACTTGGAATTTGAGTGAGACTGCGTCTTGTTTTGACGTTAGCCACAGAGTCACTCGGCTCGCCCACTGGCAGTGTAGTAGGCTACAGTACTGTCTTCAATACCATAGCTATGGCTAAACTTTATTATCTCTTATTACACGGCTGTTCTTAATGCTGTCGAATGCTCCATTCACTTGAATGGGGCTTCCCAACGTTCTGCGGTGAACAATTTTCTCATATTTGACCGTTGCTATGCATATTTGACCGCTGCCAAGGGAAGTGGCCTTTTTGCCTCGGATTCACGTCTTTCATAGCACTCCGCAAGTAGTCCGGTAACTTTTCAACCCCAGCGTACTCTGTTGCTTAGCGACGTCAGCTGATTTGAAGCCTAAATAATGTTCAAAGTCTATGAAGTTCAATGTCTTTGGCAAACTATTTCTCTGCTGATCAACAACACGAATGGTAACAAATACATTGTAAAAAGACATACTGTGTTAAGTTATTTTTGTTGGCAGGTAGCCGTGTAATAAGCGGGATAATGTAAAGAACGCCGGTCATTATTGGGGAAATAAGACCCTTCATGGCGAAACAAATCTGGCAAAAACTTGCTTCGCGTGGCGCCTAACAACTCCCCTTACCTGTTCTAAAATCAGCGCAAACCACGGCATCTTGGGGCTTATTGTTTAATTATCCCTTACAAAAGAAACGTTCTAATTTCCTGCGCTTTCAAACAATCAGTGGAGTGTGGATAGCAACGGCAGCTAGCTTGCCTCTAGCAAACTGCTTTTGAATTAGCCATGCCTAAATTAATGTTGAACTTATTTACGTTTTGGGGGGCTTATTTTCAGTTAGCAGACAGTACTATTTGAATTGCAATTCCATCTCAGATACTGCCAGTGACAACGTTGTTACAGTAGCTTGTTTCAAAGGGCGTTCCCTGTTTCAGGGTGTTCTTAATGAATTATGCAAGAAAACGGAAGAGAAAACGGACCCACCTGCATCTGAAGCAAGCAAGCACACCCTATAATTTCCCCAGAAATTGTACCCTCTCTAGTTTTTATTCTATTAAATCCAATCAACATTTACAAAACTATCTCCCCCAATAATTTTGTTTTTTCATAGAATAATTTTTCCTGATTTTTGTTAAGTTTGAAACCAATCCGAAATGGGTAAAATAGCACCCCATTTATTTGCTTACATCAATTAAAGTTGCCTGCAAATGTGCTCGCGGATACGAACAAGGTACAAGCACAAAAGTGCACATTGGTTGATTGCTGATTTACCTGGAGCTGAACGAGCCTTATAGACTTATAATAGACTTATATTGTATGAGCACAGGGAGAAATGGCTTGAGTTGCCTGCCTTGTTGTAGCAAGTTTAGCAAATGGTTGTCACACATACATGAAATGTTGTTATATAGTTGATTCCCGTTATTTTCAAACAGATTTTATTTTTCGTAAAAACGTTCATGACATGATGGCAAATATATTATGTTAAGCGCGAGCATAGATTGTTGACATGTCTATATGGAGCAAAGACGAAGATTAATACTTTAACTGTTAACCACAATAGGAAATGATATATATTTAAATAATATTAGTCTTGCCTTCAGAAGCTTTTGTTAAACACACCCATTATTCTTTTTTTGATTGTGTCATCAAGCCAGACCGCTTTTGTGGGACAATGAAGGACCTCAGTGACTATGTTTCACCCCCACTTACATCTGATGGAAACGTCTTGTAGCCTATATGGTTCTATGAATATGCCCCTTTCAAAGGCAAATGTTCAATAAAGTATATTTTAGACACACTTCTCAAGCTTTTATTTATTACATTATTAACACCTCTTGTTAGATCACGTTATAGACGTTTGGTTTTCTAGGTTGAGCATATAAACCACAGGTCGCATTTCGACACTGATGTGAAATTGAAGGCAGTGTGAATTTTGTGATATTTCGTTTGAATATAAAGTTGACAGTAAGCTATGCTAAGTCTGCATTATGGAAGATTTCGGTTACCAAAATAACTTAAGCTTTCTTTGCCTGGCGAGAACCACGACGGAGCTGTTCATGTTAACAGTTTATTTCATCCGATACAATGCGTTGGAAATCATACTCATATCACGAAGAAAAAAAGCAACATATGTGATAAGTTCCATCTAGAATACCCCTATATTTAGCCCTATAGCCTAAAAAACAAGTGAAAGGAATACTATACAGTGACAAAATACATTTCCGTTAAGTTTGCATCATGTGTCTGATTCTTATCGGACTTGTACCCCATTCTGCCCATACATTCTGCAACTGCAATGCCCACACGCTCGTAACCATCTAAATCTATGCTCGCGACTGGTTGTCGCAAAGTATGACGTGTACAGCTAGTTGCAAGTGTGCACGAGGTCTCGGAGCTAGGGAAAAAAAGAGCCACTGTTTAAAGCTAGACCAGAAGACACGGAAGTGGAAAGATGGCCGCGTCCAGTCTCGCGCTCTCGCTTGCCTCACTGCGCCACTAAGCACTTTTCATAGAAATGAATGGGGACGCCATCTTGGAAGACAAAAGTAGCTTACTGTAGTTATATTAACTCTATGACTCAAACACACATTTAAGTTACGGCTTTTTTTTATTTTATTTTTTTATAATGAAATAACCATATAACACAAATGGTATAACGAACCATTAATCGTTGTTTTGATTATTACATATCCTTTATGCTAATATCTGCAAAAGATGAAAAATAGGCTCGTAATATCGATTTGTCAATTTTTGATGTCAGAACCAGATGATGGAGAAATGTGTGGATTCCGTTGTTTAGTTTTATTTTGGAATAACTGAATAACCATATAACACAAATGGTATATTAGCCATTATACTCGTTTGTTTGATTATTCCATATCCTTTATGCTGGTATCTGCAAAACAATTAAAATAGCCTCGTAATATCGTTATGTCCATTTTGGATGTCAGAACCAGATTATCGGGAAAGTCTTGGTTTCTGTTGTTTTGTTTCATTTTGGAATTACTGAATATTCATATAACCCATCCATATAACGGTATAACAAGCCATTTACTCGTTTGTTTGATCGGCGGTATTGTGCATACTGGCACACGTGGAAAAGAGAGGGAGAGATGCTCAACGATTGGGGGTGTTATTACTTCCGAACACCAGAGGGCAGCAACGACCTGTGATCTGTAGGCCTACACACTTGACGACATAGAAACAGGTTCTTGAGTAGAAGACACACACACCAAACTGGAGGCACACGTTAACCGAGTTTGCTAGTTGCTACTTAGTTAATAATTCTTTGATGAACCCAAGTTTCTGTAATATATATTAGAAACATTACAAGACGGGGCTCCAGCGTGTGTTCAAGCAAGGCCAAAAGGGCCAGATGATATCAGTTGAAAAAGACAATCACACCTGTGAAAGAAACCCTCCCCAACCCTCCCTCCCCCCACCTAAATTACCTTTCAGCTCTGATGTACATTTTAATGAAGGGCATTGAGGCAATCAATGAGCAAATCTTCCCTTTTTAGTCATAAAAAAACACAATATTTTTCCATCAATGTACAACACGTTTTAGCCAACATCAATGCATTCATACGCTGTTACACCCCATGTTAAAATGTCCTTAGAAAGAAAATACTGTTCTGCTTGTGACGATTCGTATATTAGCTTATACGTCTGTGCTTAAAGTTAGTATACTAGCTTGAGACCACCGTAGCCACGGGAATGAGAATGAATGTAATTAGAGGGGCGGCTGTGTCTACATACAATTTTTCTTGTTGTTTGTTCCAACCAAGTAGGCCTACTTTAATTGTACAGGAGGCATTCCATGAGTGCTGATATTTGACAGCCTCAGACAGCATGTCTGCCACTGGGCCTTATGTAAAGGCTCTTGTCTTGATTTGCAATGTAGCTAGGGGAGGTTCTAGACCATGGAATGGGGGGGGGCAGGTACATTGGGGCCAGTGGTGCAGTTAGAGGGGCCAGTTACATTAAACATTATTGTTGTTAAACATATCGTTTTCTTTATTGCAGTGCAAGCATTAACAGGCAAAAGCAGTGGCACCCCCAGAAATGTTTTATAGGAGTGGCCAAATGGGGCCACTGAAATCTTGGGGTGGCACTCCAAAATCAAAAGCCATAACTGAATTTCAGGGATTGTATTATGCTGTTGTAGTATATAAGTTAGTTGAAAACAGCAGTGGGCTTGGGAAGGGTGATAGGAACTGAGTGTGGAGATATATGGATTTATATGCCGGATTGTTTTGATATACAGTACACAGTCATCTTTTATGCAGGATACAGAGAGAATAGCCCCTCCGTGAGTCACCACCTTACCGCGGTGGAGGGGTTTGCGTGTCCTAGTGATCCTGGAAGCTATGTTGTCGGGGGCTTTATGCCCCTGGTAGGGTCTCCCAAGGCAAATAGGTTCCAGGTGAAAGACCAGACAAAGCGTGGCTCAAAAAAACCAACCATGAAGAAACACAACAATGGTTCCCAGTTGCCCCTGCCCGGAAGCGGGTCACCGGGGCCCCCCCCTGGAGCCAGGCCCGGGGGTGGGGCTCGATGGCGAGCGCCTGGTGGCCGGGCCTTTTCCCATGGGGCCCGGTCGGGCACAGCCCGAAGAGACAACGTGGGACCCTCTTCCAGTGGGCTCACCATCCGCAGGAGGGGTCATGGGGGTCGGGTGCAGTGTGAGACGGGCGGCGGCCGAAGGCGGGGGCCTTGGCGGTCCGATCCTCGGCTGCAGAAGCTAGCTTTAGGGACGTGGAACGTCACCTCGCTGGCGGGAAAGGAGCCTGAGCTGGTGCGCGAGGTAGAGAGTTTCCGGCTAGATATAGTCGGCCTCGCCTCGACGCACAGCACGGGCTCCGGAACCAGTCTCCTTGAGAGGGGCTGGACTCTCTTCCACTCTGGAGTTGCCCTTGGTGAGAGGCGTCGAGCTGGGGTGGGAATACTTGTTTCCCCTCGGTTCGGTGCCTGTACATTGGGGTTCACCCCGGTGGATGAGAGGGTAGCCTCCCTCCGCCTTCGGGTGGGGGGACGGGTCCTCACTGTCGTTTGTGCTTATGCACCAAACGGCAGCTCAGAGTACCCACCCTTTTTGGAGTCTCTGGAGGGGGTGCTGGAAAGCGCTCCTCCCGGGGATTCCCTCGTCCTCCTGGGGGACTTCAATGCTCATGTGGGCAATGACAGTGAGACCTGGAGGGGCGTGATTGGGAGGAACGGCCCCCCCGATCTGAACCCGAGTGGTGTTCTGTTGTTGGACTTCTGTGCTAAACACGGCTTGTCCATAACGAACACCATGTTCAAGCATAAGGGTGTCCATATGTGCAGCTGGCACCAGGACACCCGAGGTCTCAGTTCGATGATCGACTTCGTAGTCGTGTCGTCGGACTTGAGGCCGCATGTCTTGGACACTCGGGTGAGGAGAGGGGCGGAGCTGTCAACTGATCACCACCTGGTGGTGAGTTGGCTCCGATGGTGGGGGAGGACGCCGGTCAGGCCTGGCAGGCCCAAACGTAATGTGAGGGTCTGCTGGGAACGGCTGGCGGAACCCTCTGTCAGAAGGAGCTTCAACTCCCACCTCCGGGAGAGCTTCGATCATGTCTCGGGGGGGGCCGGGGACATTGAGTCCGAATGGGCCATGTTCCGGGCCTCCATTGTTGAAGCGGCTGACCGGAGCTGCGGCCGCAAGGCGGTCGGTGCATGTCGCGGCGGTAACCCTCGGACCCGGTGGTGGACTCCGGAGGTGAGGGATGCCGTCAAGCTGAAGAAGGAGGCCTATCGGGCTTTATTGGCTGGTAGGACTCCTGAGGCAGCTGAGGTGTACCGGCAGGCCAAGCGGAACGCGGCTCTGGCGGTCGCGGAGGCAAAAACCCGGGCATGGGAGGAGTTTGGCGAGGCCATGGAGAATGACTTCCGAACGGCTTCAAAAAGGTTCTGGACCACCATCCGGCGACTCAGGAGGGGGAAGCAGTGCTCTGTCAACACTGTATACGGTAGGGACGGTGCGCTGCTGACTTCGACGGGGGACGTGCTGGATCGGTGGAAGGAATACTTTGAAGACCTCCTTAATTCCACCAACACGCTTTCCGACGTGGAGGCAGAGTCTGGGGACATCGGGGGGGGCCCTTCTATCTCTGGGGCCGAGGTCGCCGAGGTGGTTGAAAAGCTCCGCGGTGGCAGGGCCCCTGGGGTGGACGAGGTCCGCCCGGAGTTCCTTAAGGCTCTGGATGTTGTAGGGCTGTCTTGGTTGACACGACTCTGCAACATCGCGTGGACATCGGGGACAGTGCCTCTGGACTGGCAGACCGGGGTGGTGGTTCCCCTCTTTAAAAAGGGGGACCGGAGGGTGTGCTCCAACTTTAGGGGGATCACACTCCTCAGCCTCCCTGGGAAGGTCTATTCAGGGGTCCTGGAGAGGAGGGTCCGCCGGATTGTCGAACCTCGGATTCAGGAGGAGCAATGTGGTTTTCGTCCTGGCCGTGGAACAGTGGACCAGCTCTATACCCTCCGCGGAGTCCTGGAGGGTACATGGGAGTTCGCCCAACCAGTCTACACATGTTTTGTGGATTTGGAAAAGGCGTTCGACCGTGTCCCTCGGGGGCTCATGTGGGGGGTGCTCCGAGAGTACGGGGTACCGGATTCCCTGATCGGGGCTGTCCGGTCCCTGTACAACCGGTGCCAGAGTTTGGTCCGCATTGCCGGTAGTAAGTCGAACTTGTTTCCGGTGAGGGTTGGACTCCGCCAGGGCTGCCCTATGTCACCGATTCTGTTCATTACCTATATGGACAGGATTTCTAGGCGCAGCCAGGGTGTTGAGGGGGTCCGGTTTGGTGACCTCACGATCGGGTCGCTGCTTTTTGCAGATGATGTGGTCCTGTTGGCTTCATCGGGCCGTGACCTTCAGCTCTCACTGGAGCGGTTCGCAACCGAATGTGAAGCGGCTGGGATGCGAATCAGCACCTCCAAATCTGAGGCCATGGTTATCGACCGGAAAAGGGTGGAGTGCCATCTCCGGGTCGGGGAGGAGATCCTGAACCAAGTGGAGGAGTTCAAGTATCTCGGGGTCTTGTTCACGAGTGAGGGAAGAATGGAGCGCGAGGTCGACAGGCGGATCGGTGCGGCGTCCGCAGTGATGCGGGCTCTGCATCGGTCCGTCGTGGTGAAGAAGGAGCTGAGTCGAAAGGCGAAGCTCTCTATTTACCAGTCGATCTACGTTCCTACCCTCACCTATGGTCACGAACTATGGGTAGTGACCGAAAGAACGAAATCGCGAATACAAGCGGCCGAAATGAGCTTCCTCCGCAGGGTGTCCGGGCTCTCCCTTAGAGATAGGGTGAGAAGCTCGGTCATCCGGGAGGGGCTCAGAGTAGAACCGCTGCTCCTCCGCGTCGAGAGGAGCCAGCTGAGGTGGCTCGGGCATCTGATTAGGATGCCTCCTGGACGCCTCCCTGGTGAGGTGTTCCGGGCACGTCCCACTGGGAAGAGGCCCCGGGGAAGACCCAGGACACGCTGGAGGGACTATGTCACTCGGCTGGCCTGGGAACGCCTCGGGGTCCCCCAGGAAGAGGTGGTGGAAGTGGCCGGGGAGAGGGAAGCCTGGGCCTCCCTGCTTAGGTCGTTGCCCCCGCGACCCGATCCCCGGACAAGCGGAAGATGACGAGACGAGACGAGACAGAGAGAATAGTGTATAGACACTTAAACAATTGGAAAGTGTAAGAAGGTAAAGTGAGTGGAGAAAAAGATAAGCAGAAAAGTGCAACAACCTCCCATTACCATTATCTTTAATTCACTCTCCTCCGTCTCATCTGTGTTGTATGTCTGCAAACTGCTATAGTATGGGCCTACACACAAGTTATTTAAGTCATTGGACTTGTGTGGGGAGGATTTGACAAGTGTGATGACTGTATTCCTCCACAGATTCCATGGCCTTGGATATAGAGTTGGACCAGTTACTATTCACTTTGACTTGATGCCTGTGACCTGTGAAAAATGAATGGCACCATGGTGAAGGGCTATAACCAGTGTTGGGGGTAACGAGTTACAAAGTAACGGATTACAGTAACGATATTACTATTATAGGTAACAAAGTAAAGTAACACATTACACTCAAAATATTGGTAACTACACTACTTTACTAGACCTCAGGAACACGCTTTCCTGCGTTACCCATGCAATTTTTGCCAGTCCGAAAAGTTATCTGAGTGGCGCTTGCATGCTTGCCTGTGTGCTTGCTTGTCTGGGCACCGTTGCCACAGAGACCGATTTGAGTGATTTGAGTGACGTAGCTTCTGGTACGTAGCCATTAGGCACGTTCGACATGGGCCGACTTCATGCAGCGCCGCAGCCGGCTGCAGGCCTTGAATCTGAGAATGCCATTGGCAGCTTCAAGTCAGCCGGGCTGCAGGCGGCATGCAGTCTGCGCTGCATGAAGTCGAATGCACCTATTGACAACCCAGTATCACATGATACTAGGTTGGCGCAGAGCCTAGGCTGGCGTAGAAGGAGGGAAGCGGGAAAATGGATGAGTCGGAGACAGGAGGGTTCAGCCAGTGGCGATATTCTAACTTTGTTGCTCGAAAGGACAAACATATTACAGTAAAATGCACTCTGTCGAGGCGAGAGGTGTCTTTAAACTGCTGTCAACACAATTAAATTTTAAAGTGAGGCATATTTCTTTGGTCAGATAGTGTGGACAGGCTTAATATTCGTTCAAGTGAATGGCTGAGTTTTATATGCCATTTTGTTTTACATTTTTACAATTACAATACACTATGTGGAAAGGCTAAGAGATGCCATTTATTGAAATTTTAAAAATAAAGTGATGAAAGGGCCATGATGTTTGTCTATGTATCTTTGCAGTAAATTTGGACATTTGCTTATCCATCCATCCATCCATTATCTGCCGCTTGTCCGGGTATCGGGTCGCGGGGGCAGCAACCTAAGCAGGGAGGCCCAGACTTCCCTCTCCCCGGCCACTTCCACCAGCTTTTCCTGGGGGACCCCGAGGCGTTCCCAGGCCAGCCGAGAGACAATAGTCCCTCCAGCGTGTCCTGGGTCTTCCCCGGGGCCTCTTCCCAGTGGGACGTGCCCGGAACACCTCACCAGGGAGGCGTCCAGGAGGCATCCTAATCAGATGCCCGAGCCACTTCAGCTGGCTCCTCTCGACGCGGAGGAGCAGCGGTTCTACTCTGAGACATTTGCTTATTAAAATTGAAAGTAAAGTAACTAGTAGTGAAGTTACTTTTCAAATGCAGTAACTAGTAAAGTAATCTAGTTACAATTTTCAAAAGTAACTAGTAACTTGTAACTAGTTACTTTTTCTGAGTAACTACCCCAACACTGGCAAAGCTGTATATTTATGTTTTTCTGTTCCGTTGATCTCTCTTTTCTGTGTTGGAGTTCTTTTAAGAGACTTTTTTGAAAGTCGCCTTTCTGTTCTAAAAAGCTTTTGAAAATGTCATTGACGTCATACACATCGTACGACCAGAGCTACTGCTTGACGGCAAGCTCTGGTCACTTACTTTTTTCTCTCAGGGCATTGACAACACAGCTGACAGGTTAGGCTCTCCCAGTCAATACACCTGCTTGACAGAGTTTTGGCTTGCTAATGCTGTTGCTAATGTTGCTAATGCTCCGACATTCTGATTCCGCTTTGGATGCCATCAAGCGGGAGCTCTGGTCGTATCAGTCCTTTACTAACCAATCAGCATTCAGTAGTAGAATGCTAGCGTGTTATGGACAACAACGACTCACCATGTAGGAAATCAAAAGGTTCAAGTACTCGTTCAACTTTCGACCTATAATCCATGTTGAACATGCAAAAACTACAATCAAATCAGAGATTTCTCAACGACAATCAGGCAAAAGAGACAAATTTAGCCGTTTAGCTCCATAGACTCCCATTCAACATGCACTCGCTCGCGATCACCCCCAGTGGAACTCTGGTGGAACTGCAGCCAAATTCGGTACAATGGGGTTTAATAGGGGGTGGCAAGGCTCTCCTTAAACAGGCTCTGGTTACACTATCAGGGCTTGGAAATACAGTGACTTGCTAAAGTAGGCAAATGACTAGTAGAAGATAACATTTCATAATCATTTCAGTTAATCAAACAGCTGCAAGACCCAGTGAAATGTTATAGGCTAGCTAGCAAAATAACGCTAGCATCGCTAACAACATTACTAATTCAACTTTGGTATGGTAACCGAGCTCTTTGTAAGTTTGTTTTAGATATAAGACACGGACACGCTCTCTTTTCATAACTTGCAATTTAACACTGCTCATCTTGACATCACCATTCGAACAGCCCTCACTGATTTCACATCATGCCTTCAGCATCAAGCCTACGGCAATTCCCGAAGGACAAAACACCCATGTCCGTTGTCACATACAAAAGTCTGCTACAGTAAGCTATCAGAATTTGCAAGCTAGCTACTATATCTAAAATAATTTTGTAGACATAACAATGGATTCTGCCACTAAATGAGTGACTTGGCTTTATTTCTGGACATACTATGCACAACCAAAGTGTGTTACACAATGTGCATTGCTCTTAGTACCCAGAATGCCCTGTGGCAAGCTGAAAAGGTACTAAATTAAGGGCATTAGCTTACTTAAATAAGCGTTGTTTAGAGATCTATTGTTGTGTTCGTTCTGTTTTGATATGTGTAATGCTATAAGGTCTAACGTTTAGATAATGTGAGTGTTAACCATTATTGGGAATGTTGTCTATTTAGATAGGTATCCAAGCTGTCCACAACAATAATTCCGATCGGCAAATATTTAATCTTTAGTGTTGGTCTGCTCAAATTAGCCGACGTAACAGGGATGTTGTTAATTAACAGAGTGGCTTATACTTTTGATTTCCAAACACAAAATGCTTATCTTGTGGGGGTGGATTTATGGGGGGCCTCAAAGTTGTTCTATGCCCAGGGCCCTATCAGCTAAACCGCCCCTGCATAGAAACCTCATAAAGTTAGGCAACCTGGATGCTCAAATACGTGTTTAGTAGCCTACATGCCCGCATTCTGCCACTGCAATGCCTTAGCTCACATGCTCGCGACCATATAAATCTATGCTTGTCTATGCTTGTCTATGGTTGTCTATGGTTGTCACAAAGTATGACATGTACAGCTACTTGCAAGCGTGCACGAGTCTTGGAGCTAGGGGGGGCGAGCCAAGATGGCAGCGTGACGAGTCAACTTTTTCCGAGCTCTTGCTTATCTCTTATTGTGTGCATAGACTTTTATAGTATGGAACTAAAGTTTAACTCTTAAAAATTGTAGAAGTATTCTTTTTTACCTTTTTGACTTACAAAGTTTACTGTATAGTCAAAATACTGTAAGATGCCTAAGCCGGTACAGAAAAGACCGAGTGCACCTAGCATTGAAGCGAAAAGTTGCACACCTGCTAGCGATCATGACTATGTCGTTGGGATGGAGTGTAACGTGCAAGGGGTTAACGAAGAAGCGTTCTCTCCATTGCCAGTGACGCCAAGTAAGCCACCCATTGCTAAAAAAACGACCATCTCTCATGTTGGATTGGGCAGTGCGCTTAACTCGGATGACGCCGTTCACACCCTGATTAACCTCATCAACTCTAGGAGTGATAAAATTGAAAAAATGGTGGAATCCGTCTGTGTCGAGATAAAGGTCTTGAATGAGAAGTTTATCACCATCGAAAAGCTTGTGGAGAGAAGTGAGGAAACTACGACGGAATGTGTGAACCGAGTGTCGGAATTGGAGCGTTATGGACGTCGGTGGAATTTAAGGCTCTATGGTGTATCAGAAGTGGAAAAGGAAAATGTACGGGCAGAGGTGATCAATGTCTGCCAAAAGGTGCTACCAGAGTAGAGTGAAGCTTCCTGATGCCATTGACGTTGCACATCGTGTAGGGAAACAGCGACAAGATGACCCGAAGCCCCGGGGTATCATTATCAGATTTATCTCCCGGAGACACAGGGATGCAATTTGGAAGGCTGCAAAGAATAACAACTTCCTTCAGAGCAAGGGACTGCGCTTCACAGAGGACTTGACTAAAGAGGACAGAGAGAATAGACAAAAGCTGTGGCCCGCGATAAAGAAGGCTCGTGAAGATGGAAAAGCAGCCTACTTCGTGGGAGGTAGAGGTTTCGTAAATGGTTCAGAAATTAGGTTATATATAAACTAAGATAATAAGGTAGAGTAGGGTATCTTACAATATCTCAGGTTCATTGTAATGTTGATCCTATCTGGTGGTGCATACTGCTGTTTGTCTACTTTCTATATTGGTGCAATTTACTTTCTATATTGGTGCTGGGTGAATTGAGAGGCTATTAATGTCTGAGGTATAGGCGTATGCAGAAGTGATATACTTTCAAGTTAATCAGGTTTTTTTTACTCTAGACTATATTGAGCCTCAGTTACTTCTAATTGTGAAATAATACAAGCAACTTTTAATGTTTTATTTTCAGAAATGCTCAATTACAATCACTAAACGAGCGGTTCTCGAATACATGGTTCTATTTCACTGTTTCAGAGTATCCATTGTTATCAGGGGTGAAAGTAAGCCGGTACTGGCCGGTACGCCGTACCGGTAAGAAATTACTTCCCGGTACGCCGTACCGGAAAAAAATTACGACACACGCACAGGCCCGTTGCGATGAGGCAAGCAAAACAAGCAATTGTTTTGGGCGCCGAGCTGCCTTGGGGCCCCAAGACAACGACTGGTTAAGAATAAAATGCAACGACAAACGTGTGAGCGCCCCTTTGATAGTCAATGCAGTAAAGTGCAATGACACCGTTATTTGGATTCCCCTTAAGGGGCCCCTTTCATGATCTGTGCTGCTGGCAAAATACAAAAACCTCGTCGGTCGGCAGTCATCATGAAGCGGAATTATGCTTCAGGAAGCCAAAAAAGGAAGAAGAGAAAGGAAGAGGAGGGTAAAAAACAAGATAGTGGTAAGTGATAAATTAGGCCTTACACTGGATAAAATAGCCCTACTTGTCTTGGTGTAATTTTGCAGCATGTAGGCAGTGGCGTAAATATAGGGAGTGCAGGGAGTGCAGCTGCACTAGGGCCCGTGGCGAAAGGGGGCCCGTCCTCGATCTCAGAGTAAAAGTGAGACAACCTGACCGGGCCCCTTGAGGCCACCTGACCGGGCCCCTTGCTCCGCTTTGAAACCGCAAATATAGTAACCTACATAATAGTCCCATCAATTCGCAAACATTTCTCAATTATGTTGTCAGTTATTCATAATTATGAGCTATCACCTGCCCAATTTAAACATTTTCTTTGGCCAACTATTCAGTCTTTGGCCAACTATTTCTCTGCTGATCAACACTACGAAGGTAACAAATACCATAACAAATACCAAATACCAATGGTAACAAATTGTAAAAAGACACACTGTGTTAAGTAATTTTGTTGGCAAGTAGCCGTTTAATAAGCGGGATAATGTATAGAACGCCGGTCATTATCGGGAAAATAGCCTAAGCCCCGACAGGGCGAACAGCTTCGCTCTGAAGGGGCTTATTTTCCCGATAATGACCGGCATTGTATACATTATCCCTTACATGTTTACTGTCTGGTGTATGCAGTTGACATTGCTATTAAATATCATAAAAATGCAAATATAGGCCTAGGCTATACCAGGCAGCAGCCAGGTTAGATATTGTAAACTATGTGCAGGATAGCCGGAAAATAGCTAAAGCTAGATAGACTAAAGTAAACTAGCTATCTAACGAACATAAAATCAAATATTCACCATTGAAGTGACTGTTTTTTTAGACTAATACCCAGATAGCACACATGACAGATCGAATTGTCATTCATAACGTCGGATAAGCATCGGCAAATGATCAGATTTCTTCTAATCTCTGTGCTCTATTTCAAACGTCGCAGATACGTCTGCTCATCACTGACTGTTCCATTATGCTCATTCCGTGTTGTAGGCCTAGCTATTGCAAGCATATCTAGAGCCAGAGACTCGCGAGTCAGAAGCGTTCACTTTTTAAACCGTCATTTATCTTCACATAGAAGGAGCAGTCGTTACCCATAATTGTACATCATAAGTAGCCTAAATTTCCCTGCGCATCGCTAAGCTCAATACTCAATAATTTTGCCTGTCGATAAGTCGGTAAGGGGCCCGTTGGTGAGATCTGCACTCGGGCCCGCCAAGGCATTGTTACGCCGCTGCATGTAGGCTAGCAAATGTTTGTTAGTCCGTGAGACAGAGACTTAGTTTGAACATGTCGCAGTCCTGTGTCCCGTGTTGTTTCAATAGATCGGAGTTCAAAAAAACAATTGACATTCAACTGTCATTCTAGCGGGAGCGGGCTGCGGGACACATTTTTTTCTGCCCAAATCAACAAAGCTGCCATATGATGGCACTTGTCTCTGCCGTTTGCGCACTCGCATGTGCTGTACCTGACTGCCTGACCCTCATCAAAAACAGATACAGGTGGGTTAAAGAGTGATACTAGAGTGATAAGAAGTCCTAGTGAATGCTTGATAAATAGACTATAATACAGTAAATAAACAAATAAATAAATGATAAATAATTAGGCTAAGTGACATTTTCGGCGCGCGCGCATTACACCTGTATCATAGTACCACCAAGAAATAAAAACTACTCTCACCCCTGATTGTTATTCACTACTAGTTATAGCAATATGCTATCGTTATCTTTTGTTTCTTTTAACGCTAGGGGTTTACGTAACAATGTTAAGCGTAAAGCTTTATTTATATATACTAAACAGTTCAAGACGATTTTTGTTACTTTCAAGAATCACATTCTATTTCAAATGACGTCAATTTTTGGAAATCTCTATGGGGTAATTCCATATGGCTTTCTGATGGTACAGAACGTTCTGCGGGTGTGGCTACATTAAAGAATAGGTTTTGTGGAGAGGTTTTACTTACTAAATGTGATCCAGCTGGACACTTTATATGTCAAGTGATTAAATACAACGAGGTGATTTTTATTATTTGCAACATCTATGGATATAACACAAAAAAGGAGAATGATGACCTGACTGGTATCTTAGAGAATATTCTGGAAGACTGGTTGGTTACATTTCCTAGTGCCATTCTGTTATTGGGAGGAGACTTTAACAACGTTTTAGATGGTCATATGGATAAATGGCCTCCTGGTAAGCCAAATAGAAACAATACTAGTCTCATAGCATTTATGGATAGATTTGATCTCATAGACATATGGAGAAAAAAATATCCTGATGATAAATCATTCACGTGGACTAATAGTACAGGTTCGAGTCAGTCTAGAATAGATGTTTGGTTAATCTCTGGGAGTCTGAACATAGATGCTGTAGAGGTGGATATATGCCCAACTCCTCTTACAGATCATAAGGCGATATGTTTTTGTTTAAAGTTAGCCAATTTGAAAAGTGAGACTGCTCAGTCAAGGTATTGTAAACTTAATTGCTCAATATTACAAGATGATGATGTTAGAACAGAAGTTTTAAATCTGATTTCTTATTTTTGGACAAAAGCTAAAGAAGAACAACGATTTAGTAGTAATTGGGAGCTTTTTAAATTTGAGGTGGGAATCTTTTTTAGAAAATATGGCTCTATGAAGTCCAAATCTCAAAGATCTGCCGAATTAAGGGTAATAACAAGGATTACCTCTTTGTCAAATAAAAGCCCAAATACTTTATTAGACGACGAAAAGGTTGAATTGGTTAATCTACAAGCTCAATTAGATGACTTGTATAATTAGAAGGCAAGGGGTGCTTATATTAGGTCGAGAGCTAAATGGTTGGAAGAGGGGGAACAAAATTCATACTATTTCTTTAATTTGGAAAGAGCTCATTCCAATAAACAGAGTATAAATAAATTGAATATTAGTGGGGTTATTTCAGATGACTTCAAAGTTATATCCAATTATTGTAGCAATAAAAAAAATATATATATATATAGCTCTAAGTTTTTCCATACAACTGCGGATAATTACCTGGACTCTCTGAATGTTAAAACTATTGATAAGAGCCAAATGGAGATGTGCGATAAGATTATCTCTCTACAGGAGATTAAGAATAATTTGAATCTGCTAAAAAAACAACAAATCTCCTGGTACTGATGGGCTGAGTCTGAATTTTACAAGGCATTTGCTGATGAACTAGCTCCGTTTTTATTGGAGGTCTTTACGGAATCCTTAAAGAAAAATTGCCTCCCAACTACTATGACTCAAGGGGTGACTGTTTTAATTCCCAAACCCAACAAAGACAAACTGCTAATTGACAATTGGCGCCCAATTTGCTTACTTAACAATGATTATAAAATTCTAGCGATACTTTTGGCTAAAAGACTCAAGATGGTGTTGACTTCTATTATTGATGAAACACAATCTGGTTTCATGGCAAAAATACATATTACAAATAATATTAGGCTGGTTTTGGACATTTTGGATTATTCAGACGTGATTGATGATAATGGTTTTATTTTGTTTTTGGATTTTTACAAGGCTTCGATACTGTGGAGCATCAGTTTATTTTGCATTCTCTGAGAAAGTTTGGATTTGGTAATTACTTTTCTACGGCTACTAAAACTTTGTATATGCATAGTAATAGTTCTATTCAGTTAACAGGCGGCACATCCCCTAGATTGGAGGTGTCTAGAGGTATACGGCAGGGATGCCCTACCTCCCCCTATCTCTTCCTTTTAGTAGCTCAGTTGTTGGCTGACCATATTAAAGCTAGTGCTGTGAAAGGTATCTCTCTACTTGGCAGTGAATTACTATTGACACAGCTGGCAGACGATACCACACTATTTCTGAAGAATCAGTTTCAAATTCCTGCTGCTATAAAAACAATTAAAGAATTTTCAGAGGCATCTGGTTTACATTTGAATGTTAATAAGTGTGAACTTCTGTCTATCAAGGAGTGCACTTCCTCTTCTCTTTACAATATTCCAGTTAAAGATGAAGTCTTCTATTTGGGTATTGTAGTTACCAAAGACCAAAATAAGAGACTTCATTCCAATTTTTCCCCAGTCATAAAAAAATCTCAAGAAAGATTTAATCAATGGCTATTAAGAGATTTATCAATTAGAGGTAGAGTGTTGATTACTAAGGCAGAGGGTCTCTCTCGTTTGACTTATGCAGCTTTGGCCCTGCATCTGGATAATAAGCTACTAAAGGAGATAGACAAAATGATATTCAATTTCATCTGGAAAAATAAGACACATTATATAAGAAAGACTGTTCTTATGGATTCCTATGAAAATGGTGGACTAAATGTATTGGATTTTGGTACTTTAAATTATACTTAATTTTTTGGGGGGCTGAAACAGTTTTTTGGAAACCCCTCTTCAGTTTGGAATTTGATACCTCTCCATGTGTTGTCTAATCTTGGTGGCTTAGACTTTTTTCTTGCTTGTGACTATGACATTGACAAAATTCCTGTGAAATTATCTGCGTATCACCGACAAGTTTTTTTGGCTTGGTCTCTCATATACAAACACAATTTTTCTCCTCACAACTATTTAATCTGGAATTACAAGAATATTTGATATGAACACAAATCTCTCTTTTTGGAAAATTGGGTCTGTAATAATATCTTGCGGGTAGATCAATTATTTAATGAGAAGGGTCGTCCTTTCACTTATGAGGAGTTTCTTGCTAAATACAGGATTCCAGTCACACCTGGGGATTATGCAAAAGTCTTTGGCGTAATACCCTCTGGTATTTGTATGCTTTTTAAATCTCAGCCAAGGGTTACACTCCAAAATTGTCCCCTTGTGCATAATCCTGTTACAGTCTCCCCTATAGGTAAAACCTGCTTTTCTAATACTGGTAGAAATAATAATAGATCTATTCGATCTTAGTTTCAGAGAGATATAACCACGGTGTCTTGTGTTATTCCTTACTGGAATCGTTTTGTCAATGATATTGTTTGGAAGAATGTATGGCTTTTACCTAATCTATATTTAGTCACAAATAAAGTAAAGGAAATTTATTTTAAACTTATCCATAAATGTTATCCAGCAAAAAGCTATATTAAGAAAATATTTAAGAAAGACATTGATGTTGTTTGCACTTTTTGTAATGAATGTGAACAAACGGTTGTGCATTTATTCTGGCATTGTCCAATTGTAAAATAATTTTGGCAAAATCTTTATAAGTTTATTACTGAAAGTAGTGAGACAGATTTTTCTTTATTCTGGAAGTATGTATTGTTTGGGCTTTATTGCCTTGAACGGAGAGCTCAGACAATATATTTTTTCAATAAAAATGCCAAGGCCATTAAGACAGTAACAATCTGTAGTTTTTTGCAGATGATGTGGTCCTGTTGGCTTCATCGGGCCGTGACCTTCAGCTCTCACTGGAGCGGTTCGCAACCGAATGTGAAGCGGCTGGGATGCGAATCAGCACCTCCAAATCTGAGGCCATGGTTATCGACCGGAAAAGGGTGGAGTGCCATCTCCGGGTCGGGGAGGAGATCCTGAACCAAGTGGAGGAGTTCAAGTATCTCGGGGTCTTGTTCACGAGTGAGGGAAGAATGGAGCGCGAGGTCGACAGGCGGATCGGTGCGGCGTCCGCAGTGATGCGGGCTCTGCATCGGTCCGTCGTGGTGAAGAAGGAGCTGAGTCGAAAGGCGAAGCTCTCTATTTACCAGTCGATCTACGTTCCTACCCTCACCTATGGTCACGAACTATGGGTAGTGACCGAAAGAACGAGATCGCGAATACAAGCGGCCGAAATGAGCTTCCTCCGCAGGGTGTCCGGGCTCTCCCTTAGAGATAGGGTGAGAAGCTCGGTCATCCGGGAGGGGCTCAGAGTAGAACCGCTGCTCCTCCGCGTCGAGAGGAGCCAGCTGAGGTGGCTCGGGCATCTGATTAGGATGCCTCCTGGACGCCTCCCTGGTGAGGTGTTCCGGGCACGTCCCACTGGGAAGAGGCCCCGGGGAAGACCCAGGACACGCTGGAGGGACTATGTCACTCGGCTGGCCTGGGAACGCCTCGGGGTCCCCCAGGAAGAGGTGGTGGAAGTGGCCGGGGAGAGGGAAGCCTGGGCCTCCCTGCTTAGGTCGTTGCCCCCGCGACCCGATCCCCGGACAAGCGGTAGATGACGACGACGACAATCTGTAGTAGTTTAAATATATGAATGTAAAGATGGCGCAGTCCATTTTGCGCTCTTGCTTGCCTGACTGCGCCACTGAGCACTTTTCATAGAAATGAATGGGGACGCCATCTTGGAAGACAAAAGTAGCTGTGTCTACTAATATGGTTTGTAACCGCAACGTAATTTTGCCCAAGATGGTACAGCTGAATGAGGTATACAAAGCATTAGTATGACAACATTTGTTGTTTTGACAAATATGTATCCCCCCCAATGCTAAACATGCTAAATAGCCTACATTTCAAACCTATACGTAATAACATGCTCAATTTAATTTCTGCAAATACATTTTTATTTTTAAAACTTACTAAAAAGAAAATACTCACCTTGGAAGTAACTATTTTCCTAAGCTGTTGCATGAAAGTCGGTGGATGAAAACCCCTGCAAGATTTCTTTCAGAAACCCCAGTTTCAGCGAGGCGTTGAAATGGGCATGTGCAATGTTGTTGCCCAGGGCCAGGGCTGCGTTTCCCGATAACAATGGATCGTAGCAACGATCAAGCAAAAAATGAAACCATCAATATTTATTACGTGCGTTTCCTAAACGTGCTCGTAAGGAGTAGGCTAATCTCTTCGCTTTCAAGAGTTACGAATTTTCAAGAAACTTTAGCTACGATGTCTTTGGGAACGGCCCGTAAAACTAAGATTCGTCCTACGATGGATTCTACGATCAACTTAGGCTTACGGCTAAGGCTTGACGCTTTCGGGAAACGCCGCCCTGACTAACATAAACATGTGTCTTCGTATCTTGAACATTGTAGCAAGCCTAACTTTTCACACAAAAATTAATAAAGCTAGTAAGAACAACCCATTTTATATAGTTGATAAGGAAAATTAAAATATTTTGTTCAACTTACTCAAAAATGACAATTTAAAGTAGATTTTTTTACAGTGTGTATGAATAGGCTAGAATATATATTATTATGCAATTGTTGAAGTTACTTTAACAGGCCAATTCTGATTTATTCCTCAAATATAACATTTGCTAAGGAAGAACTGTAATATTCTTTGATGACATGTCTTTGGAAATGAACCTGAAGAGCTGCTTTGCATTTTGATCACATTTAACACTGTGGCAGACGGCAGGGAGAGGTGAGAGGAGTGGTGGTTGAGGGCGTGTATCTGGCAGCCCTAGGATCCACCCCCGAGCCATGTAGGGACTTCCTGCTTCAACGAGCCAGGCTGTGTCTCATTGAGAGTTTGATTGATTGTGTGATTGCTTATAAAATGGTATATGTGATAAAATAAAGGGTTTTTGTGTATGGAAAGTGGACTGTGTGTGCAGAGGTTTTTGTTCAGCTCGTTATTGTGGGAACCTCACACCCCTACACTTTCTTATTACAAAATTATTGGAGCACAAACTTGCATTGTGTTATACAGCTTTGGTGTGCTATCCAAAGAATGTTTGTTAAATCATGTTACACATCACCAATCGATTGCTTTTGTACATGTTTACAGTAAAGAATGAAAGACTAAATTATATTCCAAATTCAGTGAAGTGTTTTATTTAGTAAAGCTACTTTTCTGCATATGAGAAAATTGAAGACCAATGACATGCTGGGGTTGAATTGCACATGCATGACATGACATTGCCTATATTTATACAAATACTGGGATGCAACATTTAATATTGTGTGTGATTCATGTGGACTACATTACAAAAATGTCAGATCTGAGAGCAGTCAAGTGTGATCTCCATCTCCGGAAAATCCACTTCAGAATGGGATTTATTCGCCATGAAAGTTTGCACAGACAAGGAATTTACTTTGGCAGGAAGGTGCATACAATAAACATATAGGAGCCTAAAATTTAAATATGTTGACTATCTATACTAAGGGTACATAGGGTACATAAACTAGCAGTACTAAGTGGAATTAGAATGAAATAAAATGTAGAATAAAATAAAATCTAAGTTGTCATAAAATAAAATATAAGTTACCACTTACAATATAAAAATACAAGAAGTACAAAAATACAAATGTGCAAGATACAATTGTGTAATGTAATGTGTTTTATGTAGTCATTAGAGTCAGTGTGGACCCTTGGCCTTGTGGAAGAGGCCAACAGCGGAAGGGAAAAAACTGTTTTTGTGACATGAGGTATTGGTCCTGATGGACCGCAGCCTTCTGCCGGAGGGGAGTGACTGAAACAGGGAGTGTCCAGGGTGGGAGGAGTCGGCCACAATCTTCCTCGCTCGCCTCAGGGTCCTCGAGGTGTGCAGGTCCTCGCGGGAAGGCAGATTGCAGCCAATCACCTTCTCAGCAGTGCGGATGATATGCTGCAGCCTGCTCTTGTCCTTGGCAGTGGCAGCAGCGTTCCAGATGGTGATAGAAGAGGTGAGGATGGACTCAATGATGGCTGAGTAGAAGTGCACCATCATTGTCTTTGGCAGGTTGAATTTCTTCAGCTGCCGAAGGAAGTACATTGTTGTGCTTTCTTGATGAGGGTGCCGATGTTCAGTTCCCACTTGAGGTCCTGGGAGAGGATAGTGCCCAAGAAGCGGAAGGACTCCACAGTGTTGACTGGGGAGTCACTCAGGGTGATGGGGGTGAGTGGGGCTGTGTTCTTCCTGAAGTCCACAACCATCTCCACTGTCTTAAGAGCATTGAGCTCTAGGTTGTTCTGGCCGCACCAGGTCACCAGGTTGGCCGCTTCCCACCTATAATCAGACTTGTCTCCACCAGAGATGAGCCCATTAAGGGTGGTTTGGTCCGCAAACTTCAGGAGTTTGACGGACGTATGACTGGAGGTGCAGCTGTCGATGTACAAGGAGAAGAGCAGAGGAGAAAGAACGCAGCCCTGAGGTGATCCGGTGCTGATGGACCGGGAGTCAGAGACTTGTGTTCCCAGCTTAACGCACTGTTTCCTGTCAGACAGAAAGTTTGTGATCCATCTGCAGGTGGAATCAGGCACGTTCAGCTGGGAGAGCTTGAAGCAGGGCTGGGATGATGGTTTGGAAGGCAGAGCTGAAGTCCACAAACAGGATCCTGGCGTAGGATGCTGTGGAGTCCAGGTGCTGTAGAGTGAAGTGGAGGGCCATGTTAACTGCATTGTCCACAGACCTGTTGGCTCTGTAGGCAAACTGCAGAGGGTCCAGTAGAGGGTCTGTGATGGATTTAAGGTGTGCCAGCACCAGGCACTCGAAAGACTTTCATTACCACAGAGGTCAGGGCGATGGGTCTGAAGTCATTATGTCCAGTTGGCCTGGGCTTTTTGGGCACAGGGATGATGGCGGAGGACTTGAGACAGTCTGGCACATGGTCTCCAGGGAGGTGTTAAAGATGTAGGTGAACACCGGAGACAGCTGGTCAGCACAGTTATTGAGGGTGGCAGGGGAGACAGCGTCTGGCCCAGCTGCTTTGCATGGGTTCTGCCTCTTGAAAAGTCTGTTAACTTCACTCTCCTGAATGGAGAGTGTCGTCACTGAGTTGGTGGGGAGCGAAGGGATAGTTCAGGGCAGTCCAATTGTCTTTCAAATCTGCAGTAGAACTCGTTCAGGTCGTTGGCCAGACGAGAGTCGTTAGTGGAGTGGGGGGCTCTGGGCTTGTAGTTGGTGATCTGCCTGAGCCCTCTCCAGACAGAAGCAGAGTCGTTAGCAGAGAACTGGTGCTTCAGCCTCTCTGAGTACAGTCGTTGAGCCTCTCTCACCGCCTTGCTAAACCTGTTCTTCGACTCCTTGAATCTGTCCTTGTCCCCACTCCTAAACGCTGCCTCTTTGTCCAGCCTCAGCCTTCTGAGTTTAGCTGTAAACCAGGGTTTGTCGTTGTTGTAGCTTACCCTGGTGCGTGTTGGTATACAGCAGTCCTCACAGAAGCTGATGTATGATGTCACAGCCTCCGTTAGCTCATCCAGACTATTGGAGGCAGTCATGAACATATCCCAGTCAGTAGAGTCCAAACACGCCCGCAGATCCTCCATAGCCTCACTGGTCGACTGTTTCGATGTCCTCACTGCAGGCTTACAGCGCTTTAGCTTCTGCCTGTATGCAGTAATCAGGTGGACCATTGCGTGGTCTGAGTGACCCTTATAATGCACTCAAGATCTGTTGTGGTCCAACAACCACGTAACGGCAACGTAATCCCTGGTACCAAAAATAAAGTATCAAGCCGACCAAGGTAAGACTTTGCGGCAACGTTGTCCATGGGACCAACTGGCAACATTCGCTTTAAAACGTTGAAATAACATTTTAAATCCGTTGCCACAACGTTGCCAGAAGGTAATGTGGCGCGTGACCAAATGAGCACCTACTGGCAACGTTGCTGCACGTTATGTGTTAGCTGGGCAGCTGCATCACGGGCACTGCACTATCTATCTTTAATTCCAGAAATCTGTGTGTCACCTACATCATCGCGGGAACTGTGTCCTATGTATAATTCCAGGAATCTCTGTGTGTGTCACCAATTTTATCATGGTCACATCTTTAGTTCAAGTAATATGTATTTTTGTGTTTCCCTGACATCTTAATAACCAACTGCATCACGGGCACGGTGCACTAGTTTGTTAATTAATAGGTTTGGAAGTGATATAGTAAAATACATTGCTGCAACGCCTCACAATTTCCCCAGAAATTGTAACATCTAGTTTGTTATTTAAATGATCACAAATACAGTCGCTAATGTAGGCCTAATGTAAAAAAATACTGAAATTTTGTTTGTGTTCCAATCGCACAGTCCTTCGCGGAGAATTAAACACCTTGGATTTAGAGGAAAATATGTCATAATAATATAAGACACGCCCCCTGCTCCGTTCCCTGCAACGTGATTACGTTTTCCATTCTGTCGGCGCTGTCTCTGACTAATACGGATGATTTGAAGTAAGAGGGAAGGACGGTAGCTGGCAGCGTTTCTGGGAATTTCATGTTACTCGTTCTGGGCGGAAAGGTTTCGCAACAAATCGTGTAAATTATCTTAGAAAGTACATTTGCTTAACTCCAGAACAATTAAAGTAATCATATTGCACCGTATAGTCTTCGCTAGCGCAAACACAAAATATAGACACCATGCCTGAAAGGAGGCCCTTCATACGTTTGCCCACAGACGTCTACCCAGTCAACTACGGGTTGTGCTTGAAGCCCGACCTCATCGACTTCACGTTTGAGGGCAAGCTGGAGGCGGTGGTGGAGGTAAATGAATGCAGTGAAAGTAGTGGTAGTAGTCTATATTTGTGGCTAACGTCAGGCCAACTGTGCGGCTACATGACAAAGTTTGAGTGGCCAAAGCAACGGAACCTTGCTTATTTAACAGCTGCTAGCTCGTCAGCTACAGTAGCAAATTAGTGAATAACACGCTAGCTAGCTAACCTTTATCTGAAACAAACCCCTGGATGAACAAAACCAAATGCTTAGTTAATGTTTTAGCTCTAGTCTAGCTAATTCGTAGTTAGTCTACCATATTGTGTCACTCTCATACCTAGCTTCATATCCATTACAGTAGACGGTTAGAAAATAGTTAATTAATGTAGCAATCTAGCTACCACTAGTACAGCACACACAGTGGCTACTGTACTGTCTGCAGTTTAGCTAGCTAGAGAGAAACGGGTGGAGCTAGCCTAGCTAACTCGTTATCAGTTTAGCTTGCTAGATTACTTAAAATCTGTAAACTAGACTTCAGTATTTAGTTGGTTGACTGGTCCTCTAGCCATCTACGTTGCCAGATAGCTAGAGCTACATAACGTGATTGAATTATTCTTTTTAATCAACTGCTGCCAATTGTAGCAATTCGCTGCCAGTTGTAGCAATTCGCTCTCTACTGACTGTACTGTTAGGCTACTAGTGTAGTATTGCACGTAGCCTTAACTAGCTAGCTCGCTAGTCTAGCTATACTGTACATTACTCATTGTATCCAAAACTAGCTTGCTCACCTTTGTATTTGTTTGCTACATACGTAGACTAGATGACAACACATCAACTTGTCAAATACGTTAACAAGCTATTAACCAGTAGGTGAGAGGCAACAGCTAAATATTGCCAGGTCCGCTGTGAGGTATTAAGTGCAGCAGATGGTATTAGAATACGAGCTAATGTTTGCTAAATCATTAGTTGCAAATGTCGTCCTCAAGACCTTTCAGCTTCCGCCTCTGTTTACCTACTTTGTAAGAGTAGTGTTTGGCTGCGCATGTAATGGACGACGGAATACATATCTGCCAAGGCGTCAAACTATTTACTGCCTCTCCCCCCAAGATCCCAACCTTTTTACTCAATAAATTGATTTCTAAAATCAAGTAACTTCAGAGCATGAAAATGCTCCACTAGCTCACTTTACTCATTCAGTTAAAAATGGTTTGGCCTATTTTATCTGTTGGATCACATGGGTTTTGCTGTGACAAATGTGAGTTATATATAAAACATATTACCTTAAGTTACTGTTGACAGTTGTAACATATGTCAATGTGTTTTATTTTGTTGCTGACTCATTGTGTTTTGTTCATTACAGGTTATACAAGCCACAAATCAAATTGTGATGAACTGTGCTGACATTGACATTATCACTGCATCCTTTGCACCAGAGGGAGGGGAAGGTGAGGGTGAGAATATTTCTAAATTTCTCAATTGGCATATATTTTATGTGCATATAATGACCATAACACTTGGACAATCTCTTGAATCGTCATGACTGCTCAGTTTAATATATCAAGAAACAATCTCTAAAGGGTGCCAGATGTGATTTTGCTTTATTTTTTTTTAGAAATTAATGCTACTGGATTCAACTATCAAAATGAGGATGAGAAGGTCACACTTTCATTCCCTAGTGCTCTTCAGAAAGGTAAATGTAAATCTTTCTATCAAAAAAAATGGGTGTCCTTTCTAGTCAGGGAAACATTTTCTCCTCAAATGTGTATTGTTTGTATTTGTACATACAGAAATACCAAAATATATATATATATGTTGTATTTTTTTTGTTTGCTGTATCATAAAACCAAAGAGCTCTAAATATTAAACATAAATTATTTAAAATATAGCTTAGCCTGTGCTCGGATTTGTCCTACTTAAGCACCAATTTTGCCTTGTTTGTTTCTCACCTGCCTGTATCCTATGTTCATTCCTGCCCGTCAGTCTATGTCTTGATTGTGGTTGTTGTTTGGTGTAAATAGTCTGTGTCTTGCTTTGTGTTCTTGGGCTTTTAACATTTTTATCCTCTCTGATTCCCTATGTACAAATGCCCCGCCTTGTTTAACCTGCTTGTTTTTGTTGCTTTTTTAGTATTTTGTTGCTTATTAAGTACTGCTTTTTGCCAGGCCATCTTTGTAAATAATTTTGTTCTTAATGATTCTGCCTGGTTAAATAAAGAATACAAAAAATTAGTCTTAAAAGCTGTTACAGCAAGTTGCGCAAACTTAAATTTAACTGGAATTGATAAGTATTGAAAATAATAAACACTAACGCCTCAGCTTGTGGAATTAAATCCAAGTCCGGTAACGTTTGTGATTAGTTAATATAAAAAATAAATACAAATAATAATAATAATAAGACTTCATTTATATAGCACATTTCATACAAGAATTGCAGCTCAAAGTGCTTTACAAAAAAATCAATAAAAACAATATTAAAAGTAATAAAACCCTTCTGAACACTGGCCATAGTCTTTGCTGTAGGGCTGCAACAAACGATTATTTTGATAATCGATTATTTTGATAACGGCAAATGACGTTGTGTCCTTGGGCAAGGCACTTCAACCTACTTGCCTCGGGGGGAATGTCCCTGTGCTTACTGTAAGTCGCTCTGGATAAGAGCGTCTGCTAAATGACTAACTGTAATTGACTAATCTTAACGATTATTAGAACGATTAGTCGACTAATCATCTATTTTGTTCACTGATTAATCAGTTGGCTTTGAATCAGTGTTTCCCACACAGACAATTTTGTGGCGATGCGCCACAGAATCAGCACCGGCCGCCACATATTGCGCTTTGTAAAAAAAGCGCAATATTTTATACACTATTTAGGCTAAAACGCAGTGTATTCGTTCAGCTGCATTTCCTTTCCCTGCTCTCCCTCCGTCTCTTTGTCACTCAAGCATCTTTCTCACATACACACACAGTCGCTACGCCAGCACACGTTAGGAACGATGCATACATACGCCGTTCTAGTAAGACAGACAGCTATATCAGTGAGACTTCAACTGCATTAGTACCATAAAAGGTCTAAGAAAATTGAGGCTACTTTTTGCTAAGTACCTACGGACATGTCTTATTCGCCCCTCCCCCCGCCACAAATTTCTTTCTAATCTGTGGGAAACACTCACTGCGGATGGATTTGATGTGAATAGAATTATCCATTTCCTGTAAACACCTTTGTTTGAATAATTGCTGTCCGACTACAATCCGATCGACACCCTGAGAACTTGATCTGAGCTTGATCATGTTGTAAACTGTGAATTGGACTATGAACTGGACTCTGCGTCTTTGCGCATGCTTGAGATCCCACCGCCCTCCCTCCCAGGTTGTGACCTGGAAGTGGAAAAACATGATAAGTTGTCGCTGCTGGGAGCCGGCCCGGCAGAAACAAACAACGCGAGCCAATAGCGCCAATAGCGCCGTTTGCATTCACAGTACTCCTATTGTCATCATGCACGAAATGTAGAGGGACGTAGCTTCACCTTGCTCTCCGTTTACCGTCTTTCTCGAAATGGTGTTGTTGTTGTTGTTGTTGTTGGTAGTGGTGACCAGGTCAAGTGGAAAGGGCTGTATCACCACTAGTTACAATGAACGTGTCGTACTGGGATATGACATACTTTCGGCCAGTGATTCGGTCTATTCACTGTCATATATATTAGGATAATAGCAGTTGTCCCAAAAATTAGCATTATCCAAATAAAGTTATATTCAAATAGATACCATCATGTAAATCTAGTGACTGTGAATGATTATTCAGCTTTTGTAATTTGTTAAAACATTGAGTTATACATATTCTAACTAATAAATAAAACCAGGAAATCACTTCAGCTTTTGAAAAAAATATTTGTATTGCACTTTGAGCCAACTGAACAGGCCAATCTCTTCTGTCCAATAACTCATTGTTTTTCATTGAACATAACCCTGTTGTCTTACAAATTAAGCTCTTAATGCTGCTGCTTAATTTAAGAGATTTGTTAACCTTCCTATCTTTGTCTGTAATGCATGTCTAACTGCTGTCTGTGGACATGTTGTTACAGTGTTAGTATGTGAAATACTGTATCAACTGGTGTCGCTAACTGGCCATCTTGCTTAGTTAAATTTAGTCATTTAGCAGACGCTCTTACCCAGAGCGACTTACGGTGCGTTCACACTGCAGCGTTTTTTTACCTCTCTGCACCGCTGGCCTTCCCACAGTGCACCACGCTTGGGGGAGTGTCAGACAGATTATTTCAGAGCTGTAGTTCTCTTAAATCACTGTTGTAGTTCGTATAATGTCATGGCAAATGTGCAGACAAAATACAACTTTTACACACATTAAGCAAAAATCTGATACGCTTTCTAGATCTGACATGATCTTATCTACAAAAAAGATGCATCAGACATAAACGTTGGTCGATAAGATGGCTCTCTAGGTTAGCTCTTGCTATTTAGCTAACTTGTTAACCGTAACCATGACGCTTTGCTAGGACAATGGAGGCGTATGAAGTGATTTAAAGACGTTAGCCCTACTCCGGCTCTAGAGTGGTAAATGTAGACTACCTGGTTCTTAGATAATTGGTGAATATCGCTATCTAATCATTACCAAACTGGCATAAGCACCAGCCCAAAACCAGCACCTTGGAATTTTTGGTTTAAAAGGGGTGTGTGTTCGTGTATGTTGGGATATGTTATGTACCTTATCTAAATATTTTAATTAACGTTGGAGTTGATAGTTTAAACCTACAGTTTTTTTGGGGGGGGAAAATGAATCGTTTAGATTAATCGACTAATCGATAAAATAGTCTACAGATTAATCAAATGAAAAATAGTCATTAGTGGCAGCCCTAGTTGAATGTCAATTGTGTGCCTGGTGAGCAAGCTAGACTATGCAGCTAGCACAGAAGAAAGTTACTTAATGCGACAAAACTGAATTAAAGTACAAAATACACACCAGGGACGCCGACAACCTCAACAACCCTGCGCCAGGCATCATTTTAGTTTTGTTTACGTCTCTGTAATCAAACATAGACGTATCATACAATACTGGGTATGAAGACACATGTGTTGCTCTTCCATCTTGAAATTGTTAAACCTACAAATGTTTACCATTACCAACAGTTGCGTTACAAGAAACAAGAAACCAACCTAATTGGCCAACGCCAGCGTTTTCACACCTCATTTACATAAAGTTGAGAAAATCCAACTTTCAACGCCCTGCTCGCCTTCCCACAATGCCCTACGCGAGTGTCGACGCCCTGCTCGCCTTCCCACAATGCCCTACGCGAGTGTCGACCTATGCAAGGTTGGTTTCATTGAAAATGACTTGGAAGCCGACGCCCCGCTCTGCCCGCCCCGCTGCAGTGTGTAACGCACCGTTACAGTAAATACAGAGACATTCCCCCGGGGCAAGTAGGGTGAAGTGCCTTGCCCAAGGACACATTGTCATTTGGCTTGGCCGGGAACCGAACCCGCAACCGTCTTTGATTGGTAGCCCGATTCCCTAACCGCTCAGCCATCTGACCCCATAGTTAAATAGTTCCAGCTGGAACACACTCACTTCTCATCTTTTTCATCTCCTGTTGTACCGGGATGTTTCCTTTTTAAATGTTCCAGCATGCACGTTGTGCTCCCATTTAAAGCAAGTTCTGCCTTGCACACATTACAGATGACAGTATTTTTTGTGACGCGACTTGTCCTGCTCGGTTTGCACGTTGACATTTTATTGCTGTTTTCTTCTATATGATAGCATTCCTCCTACCGGAGGAACCCTAATAAAACATTTCAGAATAGAAAGTGCTACTGTTAAAGTGCTTTCCTGAACTGAGACTTAACATTTTATGGGTCAGTCTTATAACGGGTTCCCCCCTTGCTGTCGCATGCCCTTCAGATGGCCAACACCTGTAACCTGGCTTTCTTGCCCTTTGGCCTTGTCTTAACCAGCTTGCCACACTCTCCCTAGCATCAAAATCCTAGCTCCATTCTATGGTAATCAGGTTGTAATTTCAATCACAGCACAGGGCTGCATTTCCCGAAACCATCGTAAGCCTAAATTGATCGTAGAATCCATCATACAACAAACCTTAGTTTTACGGGCCGTTCCTAAAGACATTGTAGCTAAAGTGTAGGGCTGCACGATTATGGCCAAAATGATAATCACGATTATTTTGATCAATATTGAGATCATGATTAATTATCATGATTATTTGTTGATTTGAACCTAATCAAATTTTATTGTCACAATGCATTGTACCTGCATAATGGATGTGAATAAAACTCAAAATATATAATCAATAAAAAACAAATACGGCAGGGCTCGACATTAAGACTTGTCCGGGACAAGTGGATTTTAAGTGGAAGAGAAATGCACTTGCCCCACTGGACAAGTCAAAACTCACACAAAATAAAATGCCACGTTACTTAATCTTTTGTTCCACTCATTACGTTTATTTTACTGATTTTATTTAACCGAATTCTGCATGAGCAAAACACAGATCTGTGTTTGCTCGAGTGGCATAGTCCCAAGATCTCTACAGATCTTGCAGCTAATTTAATGCTCAACAATTGAACAAGGGCTTATTACTTGAAAGAGGAATTATTTACTGTGTTGTCTCAGTTACACTAGGGCTTAAACGGTGCCAATCTCAAATAGGCTAATGGCTAGAAGAACATAACATTTCAGAATAATTTCAGTAAATCAAGCAGCGCTGCAAGACCCAGTTTAAAGTTATACAGCTAGCAAACGTTAGCTGGCATCGCTAACGACATTGGCTAACTCAACTTCGGTAGGCTATCTTTTGTATTTGCAAGCTATTTAAATTTATACTGTATCTAAAATAAGGCTTTAGGGATTAACAGGCAGGTCACAGGTAGTTTTTTTGTTTGTTAAGATAGCATACGGTGGCCCATGGGTGCACACCACAGTAACATTAGCGAAGCAAACAAAAGTTGAAAACACCACAACATTAACACACAACACAACGACATTAACAAAAATGAAACATTTATAAAAACGGTACATTTCAATCTATTACTCACACAACAGCATTGGTTCACACCACCAACATTAGCCGAGAACACCGCAACATTAGCCGAGAACACCGCAACATTAGCCGAGAACACCGCAACATTGCAGAGAACAGAACAGCATTAGCCGAGAACACAACAGCATTAGCCGAGAACACCGCAGCATTAGCATAAAACACAACGACATTTTCAGAAACGCTGAATTTCAAGTTCACACCAAATCGTTCTCCAGACACTAGGGGGAGTGCGAAGTGGAAATAGTTGGGTTTTCCCCAAAATAAAAACAAACTTTGACAGCCGGTCAATTTGAAATCATTCAAATCAAGAACATCAGAATCAGAATTGGATTCATTTGCCATGAAAGTTTGCACAGACAAGGAATTTACTTTGGCAGGAAGGTCCATACAATAAACATATAGGACCTAAAATCAAACAAGAACACAACTTAAATTCACCAACTAAAGTTGGTTTTATTATATTTTAATTATAATCGTATATTTTAAGACGCCCTCTCTTAGTTTCAATGATGTTGTACTGCGTTATGTTCGGTAGCAAACCTCAAAGAGGTACATAAGCATGATCCCGTAGAGTTAATTTACTCCACTTTATTTTACAACAGGTAAAACACCCCACTTTGCATGCACTGCCCCTAGTGCTCTGGAGAACGATTTGGTGTGAACTTGAAATGCAGCGTTTCTGCAAATGTCGTTGTGTTATGTGCTAATGCTGCGGTGTTCTCGACTAATGCTGTTGACTTCTCGGCTAATGTTGCGGTGTTCTCGGCTAATGCTGCAGTGTTCTTGGCTGATGTTGGTGGTGTGAACCAATGCTGTTGTGTTGTAAGTAGTGTTTCGTTTTTGTTAATGTTGTGTTGTATGTTAATGTTGTAATGTTTTCAACTTTTGTTTGCTTCAATAATGCTGCTGTGGTGTGCACACGTGGGCCACCGTGATAGCAGCCTTATGACCGACTGCTATCTGTTGCGGAATTTTCCTCACGTTACTGTCTGTAACCATCTACATCTAGAAATTGAGCTGTATGGTGCAGGGAACAACTCTGACTGGCTCATGGAGGCACGTGAACAGACATTAGGTGTATTCGACTCCACGCAGCGCTGCAGCCGGCTGCAGCCTGCAGATTGGAGAAAGAGTTTACCATAGCCCAATACATAAAATGACAAATTTTTCGAGCCGTTTATAACTCCTCCCTGACAGCAAGCGGCTGGTCGTTTCATGCAGTCACAGCCGATGTCGAATGCACCTATTGGTTTACGGAGCGCTAGATTGGCTTTGCAAAAAAAAAAAACTTTGATACGGAGTTTCTATGCACGGAATGACGCATTTTAAATATCGCTCGATCACGCAAATTTGATCGTGGGAAGCCGAAATTGTGATCGTGATTAAAATTCTATTAGTCGTGCAGCCCTACTGAAGTGTCTCTTGAAAATTTGTAGCTCTTGAAAGCGCAGAGATTAGCCTACTCCTTATGAGCATGTTTGGGAAACGCACGTAAGAAATATCGATGGTTTCGTTTTTTGCTCGATCGTTGCTACGATCCATCGTTATCGGGAAACACAGCCCAGAGCAGTGGAGGCCTACAGGAATATCTGGACCACAGCCGATCAGAGGCAAAGACCCGCCCCATCTTTGTCTCTAGTTTAGACCACAATATGATCCAACCATGAGTGTGAGTTCCGTCAAAGAAGAACAAAAGCTTTGTTCCTGGAGAGGCAGCGGATGCGAGGAGGTTAGGTGCACCGGTGCAACCTAGAAAAATTGTGTCGCACCCGTACAAATGCATATGCGACCAAATTGGTCGCACTCTAGATGTCCATCATCACAGAAATGAATGGCAGTAGATGGTAGCAAGAGATCACAAAACAGCCATTAATTTAGAATGGATGTCTGCCTTATTGTTTGCTCTAATTACACTAAACTTAGCAAGTTACTACGAGCTAGCTTGCAAAAACATCAGATTGTGGAAATCAGCAACAACAGGTCATGCTTTCATCTCAATATCATTCCACAGGTATGTGTATAACTTGTTTTTATAAATAATCTACTCACCAGAAAGGTTTTGCCAGAAAAGTAGAAGCCAACCAACAAGGGTTGAAGGTGGTATCCAAGCAGCATGAGCTTGCTTGATCGCCTTAGGTCGAGGGGTCTGGGAGTCATTTTCCAGTCTCACCTATGGCTCAACTTGGTTGATAATCAACAGTTGTTGATAATTTACTAGGCTATGTTACGTTGTTGGTGTGATCAGATTAAAACAAGTAAAAAATAATGCAGGCGCATCCAGTCAGACTAACTTGCTAGGATTGTAGTGCATTGTTTTATTTTACTTACTTATCTTGTGAACACGGGCTGTGTTGCCAACTCAGTAGCTGAGATGGAAGATGGAAGCCAGCTAGAGAAAACAAAACGATACATAGCAATCAAGTTAGACTTATAGCTTAGCAAATTAGCAACAACTAACTTGTTGACACTTGACTACACTACATGTTAGCTAGTTTGGTAAAAACTGAACGAAAGAAATACGTCATGAGAAGGTGGGATAAACAAAATAATCAATGAATTTAGTAGTTGTCACTAATACGGGGTGCAAACTAGGTCAATTTCAAATGTGAACCAAGAAGTGCTGAAATTGTCTGGAAATTTGACTTCAGTGTGTCATTAACAACTACTGGGACATTGAAATTAATAATAAAATCGTGCGCCAAAAGAATTCACGCTGTGGGGGCAGTCAAGAAATTTAGAACTTACGTTTCAAAGGGTTAATAATGTGTTTAACTGACAGCACTACTTATTACTCATGGGAAACAAAAAAAGTATATAGAACCCATAATGTCTGCAGCATGGATTTTTCTATACAGTGAAAATCTTTTACAAATTTAATTTTTAAATGGTTTGGAATGTTTTGGAGGAATTCGCCATTGCTGCTTGCAGCTATATTAAGGGGTTCCTCTGGTAGGAGGAACCTATTGGTATCGTTAGTATTCGTATTATCATTTATCTTCTCCTTGCGCCCCAATATCTCGTCCCTGGTCAAACATTTTATATTTTGGCACAATAGGGGGCGCCACACCCACAAGTCAAAAAGTGATGGCATATTCACTTCATTGCTCAAATTCTTCTGAAACTTGGTGTACATGCCTTATTTGTCATGTCGAACAAAAAAGTCTCAAAGACCCATAAGGTCCGCCATGATGGATTTTGCTGTACAGTGAAAATTTGGGAAAATGTACAAAAATATTCTACTCTTGGACCATAGGTCCAATTGACTTAAGTCATGGTTTTCCATGTGTAGGATACATGTCTTCCTATAGGGTGATCAGGAATAAGGTAAGAAATACAAATTGACTGCATAAAGTCTATTTATGTAAAAATCCATGTTAACTCTATCTGTGTCAATAATAAAGTTGTTTTTGGCGGCCTCTTTTAGTTTTAGTTAATTTTAGTTTTAGTCTAGTCTTTTTGTCAAGCTGTCATTTTAGTTATCCGTTTTAGTCAAGTTCATACTCCTTTTTTAGTCTAGTCAAGTATCAGTCGACAAAGTCTGAGCATTTTAGTCTTATTTTAGTCAGACTTATCCATGACTATTTTCATCTTGTTTTAGTCGACATAAACTGGTGACATTTAGTCTAGTTTAAGTCAATGAAAATTGTATTTTAGTCTCTTTTTAATACAAACAGAAGTAGTCTAAGCAGTACATTTACATTTAGTTATTTAGCAGACGGTCTTATCCAGAGTAAGTACAGGGACATTCTCCCTGAGGCAAGTAGGGTGAAGTGCCTTGCCCAAGGATACAAACACACGCTAGTCACACACATTTGTCTCAGTCGTTTTCAGCTCCAGTGGCTAACATTTAAAGCTAACATCTAAAGCTCACGTTAAATGAGACACATAAACCACAGCCTCATGAGTTGGCTAATAATAATAACGCGATTAGAGACAAAATAACTAACATTTTGTTTCGTGTTTTTTTTGTAAACCACATTTCGTCTTGTTTTTATTCATCAACAATATTGCATTATACATTTAATTATAGTCATCGTCACATGACCATCATCGGTGGGTTGGTCTCGTCTCGTTTTCGTCACGTGATAAAGGTTCGTTGACGACGATATTTAGTCATAATTTTCGTTGACGAAAGCAACACTAGTCAATAATGAAAATGTTTTTGATTGATGATTTTACAAACCTAACAGACTTCAAGAGGACATTACTCTGAAGTACTGTGCACAATGTCACTTTGACATGTCAAAATTAAGGCTGTGAAATGATAACAAATTTTAATCAAATTAATCACAGGTTTCTGTGGATTAATCATGATTAATTACATATTACCGATTTTCCAAATTTTTGTCAATAGTGTGCGTCTTTGATTTTGCGGTACCTTGATGTTCGAGTCACCCGTTGCCACTCCCAAAACTTTGGTGAACTACTCGTCCTCAACTATATCAATCGGTCTACAGCTTTTTGCAATACATTTGGCAACTGTGCTAGTCACCTTGTCACAGGCAGACTTAGTGAGGGCCCTACGCTGTTCAGTGAGGGTGGTTTGGCGCATTCTACTTGAACTCCCCTTGCCGACCAACGCATGCTTCGCGATGAGGTGGTATAGGTTACTTTAGGCTGGTATTGCTTCGGTGAAACAATAACATTCAGTCATTTAGCAGACGCTCTTATCCAGAGCGATAACGTCTTCCCACAGAGCAGGGCTCCAGACTAACTTTTTTTACTAGGAGCACAGTAGCCCCTGACTGAAAATGTTTGAAGCGCAAGCAGAATATTAAGGGGCACACCTTATATTGACCTGCAATGCATTTATTAATGTAACTGGAGAGGGTACAATTCAGTGGCAATTTTAGACCCTTTTTAGGAGTGCTCAAGCACTCCTAATATTTTTTAAATATTTTCTTAAACATATTGTTTATTATCATTTGATGCTGGTAGTTCATGAAGAAAGGGACATCCTTAGTTTTTTCATTAAATATTTTGCATAATACATAAATGTATTAATTTGATATCCAGTGAAATTAGGGATTTATATTAGCAAGGGGGTTTACGTTTAGCACTTTTGCAAGGCACTGTATTCATGTCACCTTCTCATTGGGGGCTGAGTACCCCTAAAGGTCTGATCCTAGAATCGCCCCTGCAACGCACCATATAAGCTTGAGTTTAAATACATTAATGTGACATTACGTACTGTACATGCAAGTCTTGGCTAAATGACTTAAATGTATGATGCACTTTTCGATCAGTCTTCCGACACCACAACACGATACTTGCCGAGTATAACAGCGCAACAGCTCAAACACAGACAGGGATACAGTGGCAACGCTAGTTCTAAATAAGTATTAAGCTGCTAGGCTCCATGACGCCGGGTAAGAAGGGCTCGTGAAACTGCTCACCAAAAGAACGAAGGGGCACCAACTTGTCTGGCAGATTAAGACATGTTCGTAGGAACCTAGCGAAAAATAGCCTCAACTTTCCTAGACTTTAAGCTACGGTACTAATGCAGAAGGAAAGCTGATATTGCTGTCTTGCTAGAACGTCGTATCTATGCGTTGTTGCTAACGTGTGCTGACATTGTGCACAGCACACCCAATTAATTCAAAATTTGTAGGTCGCACATGTGCGAGTGCTTGTAAAAAATGCTTGCACTGTCTCAAAAACTCAACTGGTACGCTTTTTTGGGAACATTTAACAGGATCCAAAAGAGGTTAATCTGACTTGAATTTGTCCGATTGCGTGAATTAGACTTGGCCTTTATGGAACCTCTTTAGCCCCAACTGACTTGGTTAATTCAAATCAGGTTTGGGATTTTAATTCCAGCTTTTTTGGAGCGGCATTTATGGTATAGGCCTCCGATGACATCATTCTGAAGTACCATGTGCAATTTCACCTTGATATGTCAAAAGATGACTGAGTACAGCTGCTTAAACTTTGTCCCAAAGCTGACCTAAGCTAATACTGTGCCCTTTCTATTCATAAAAACTCAACAGTTGATTTGTAGCAGAGAGGATAGAGAGGTTGGCATGGCATTGGTTCATTACAACAAATTATGTAATCATGCCGCTTCCTATCACCACTGAAGAGTGGTGGTAATTGCTTTATGAAAGTAAGACACAGTACTAAAAAGTGTGTTTAGGCTACTGCTTCAGCATTCCAAGTATTGTTCTTTGAATCTTTATTCAACTTCTTCTGTTTCTACCGCCTTTCAGCACCTTCAAATCTTCAGCTATTAAAACCGTTCAGCTATAAAAAATTCAGCAGTTTCAGGCTATGACTGCTATATCTTTTCAGCTTTGTACCTCTTATGATTGAATTAATATAAATCAATATTCATCAAATTTTTTACATGGTTTTCCAATGGAGTTTTTATTCAAATCCTCTCAAACTTCTTAAAACTTCATCAACTTCCAAATCCTTCTTCTTCCTCAATCCTTCAGCTACAGCCACCATTTAAACTGTTGTCAAAACTAAACTATTTTTCAATAATTCATCTTTTTAATATCTATTCAACATTTTTCTTGACTTTTTAAAACTGTTTTTGAGATTTACATGGGTGTGTACGTGAAAGGCTAGAGTGCAGACTGAAACGCTTAGAGTGGAGGGGAGCTTCAAAATCAGTTTCAAAAAGCATTTCCAGTTCACCAGCATTGCCACAATTTTCGCTCTTCCTGCTTTGTTTTTGGATCACTAGATGGCTAATTTTGTGCTGGTCGTAGACAGTTGTCTGTGGAATCCAACAGACATACACATTTGTTCAGAGCCCCATGAAAGCGAGAGAAAGTCCAACTCTCGCCCCATAGAGTCCAATGCAAATCTGGTGACAAATTCGTCAGAAAAACCAAAAACAACCAGATTTAGAAACTGCCGGTAGGGTCGTAATTCTGACCGCACAGACATATAAAGGACATATCTGGTTTTGGCAGAGTCTTGGGTCTTGGAAAATATCCGTATGTTTTGGATTGGACGTGTAGTTTCACGTCAAGGTTAACTGGTTTGAGATGTGGATTCTAGCTAAATTTCTGTTATTCTCTGCCCTCAGTGCGTTAGCAACCATAGCTGCACCATCACCGTGGCAACCACACAAACACGCGACAGTCTCTTACACAGGTGATTGGTATTAGCTGATTAGTGGAGACAAGACAAGCTATTCAGTCAACTCGTCTCATTAAAAGACTAAGAGCACCACAACGCAACTACTACCACTACTAATACTGCAATATCTTATGCCACACTACAACTACTAATTCTGCAGATGCTGCTAAGATCTCTTTTACCAACGTATTGTTGGTGGCCAAGGGCGAAGCGGCGAAGCCACTTAAGTGTTTCTACTTTTTCTTATTAGGGGCCAAGCAGCGAAGCTGCAAGGCACCTATTGTTATAAGGGTTCCTCCAGTAGGAGGTAACCTATTGTTATTGTTGGTATTCTTATTCTTATTTTTCTTCTCCTTGCGCCCCATCTCTAAAAGTCCCCGGTCGTAAATTTTCTAATTTGGCACATTGATACTACATCCAAGTGGGTACCCCTACACCAAATATGGGCCACATCGGACCATAGGGGGCACCAGAGGCCACGCCCAAAAGTCCTATTTTCAAAGTGATGGCATTTCCACCTTATTGCTCCAATTCTTCTGAAACTTGGTGTGCATGTCTCATTTTTTAGGAGGAACAAAAAAGCATCAAGGACCCATAAGATCTGCCATGATGGATTTTCCTGTACAGTGATAATTTTGGAAAACATTGAAAATTACTCTTCTCTTGAACCAAAGGTCTAATTGACTTGAAATGTTGTACAGATATGCATCATTGACGTATTTAAAAATGTTACTTAACGCAATTTAATCAAGTACCAAATGGCTGAAAGGGGTGTATTTATGTAAATGTCCACATTGCCTGAATATGTTTGTGTCGCTAAATCAAATGTATTTTTGAAGGATGGTTCAAATCTAATAGGCGTTAAGGTGACATGCCTCTGAAGTACCATGCAAAGTCTCACCTTGATATGTCAAAATATGACTGAATTACATCTGTTTGAACTTGGACCAAATCTGACAATGCTCACCATTGGACAAACAGCTTTTTTTATTATCCAGTTACTGAACTTTGTGTATTCCATGCCTGGGAATGGCGCAATTGGCTGAGATGTTGTGCTGAGAAGCAAAGGGTTGTAGGTTCAAAACCAGTCAGACGCTGAGTTTTATTTTATTTTTTTTTCGACAAAACGGTTTCTAGTCTTCCGATAAATCCTCCGGTTCTAAAACATAGCAATACGTGTTTATTTAAGCCCATCACAACACTCCAATCATCTGTTTAGCGAGACTGTGTAAACCACTGCAAAACAAGCCAGGTTCACCACAGTAGCTAGCTACTTGTAGTCTCTGCATGGTAGAGATAACGCTAATAGTTATCTCTAATGAAGTAAATTGATTGCTCAGGTGGATCCCTTTTCTGTTGCACAAATGCATTTCAGTAACCTAAGCCAGGACACATCCCCACTGATGCTAGGCATGGTTTGAAATTCCCTTCCATGACAAATGTTGGCACTCCAAACAACCTTTTTTTAATTTTATTTTTTTATGGCCAAATCCCAATATTCCCCCTTACCCCTAGCCCTTAGTTTACCTCTCGCCCTTGGCCCTTGAAACTGAGGGGTCAGGGCTACATATCACTAAGAAATGGGACGCCACTTGGTTACAGGTACGTCATCAAGCACGTATCAATATCTCCAAAGCAAGTAGTGTCATGCACTGATATTAAACGAAATTCACTGCTAATGGAGTTTACTTAAAACTGTAGATATGCTAGTCAGAGAAATGCGGGACTGTTTTGCAATTCAGCAATGTAACATTAGCGTACCAAACTAGCGATTTTTGAAACGTTTCAATTAGGAAAATGGTTGCAAATATATATGTTCAGGACTGTGTATAACACAAAATAAGACTGTCATAATTTTTAAATAATTAAGCCGAAAATATTACATTTATCGGGCTCTGGATGATCTGGCCGCCAATGTTGCCAGTCACGCAGTATTCACTTAGCCCTAGGTTTCAAGTAAGCTCCCGATCTTACTTGGTTTTAAGGGGTGTATACCCCTTAGTCTTAGCCCTACCCCTAGCTCCAAAAGAGTATTGGGACACCACAAGCTCTCACATGAATCTAACAACGCTTACCACAGGAGAAACATCTTACTTTTTAATACCGTTGATGAACATGACACTATTCAACACAGAATAGCTCAATGGGCTGGGATGATTACCTGTAAAGTATAAGGTAGTAGGTTGGAATCCAGCCATTATCTTTTGGTCTGTCATTATTTTGATTATCTGTTTAGTTAAACAGGATGACATCATTCTGAAATACCATGCACAATTTCATGCAATTTCACCTTGAAATGTCAACCGTTTCTTAACCTTTGTCCCAAAGCTGACAAAAGCTAATACTTTGCCCTTTCTATTCATACAATCTCAACAGTTGGTGTGTAGCAGAGAGGATAGAGAGACTGACTTGTAACCTTATGCTCATGAGTTCAAATCCCCATTCAGCCTGTTGTTGGCCAAACATGAAGTAGTTTTGCACTTTTGATGTCCAACTCTCGATCTTCTACGGTGTAAATGTTTATAATATTTTGCGGAGGAAACCGCATCGCTACTTGCAGCTATATTTGTTAGTTTTATTATTATTATTCTTCCGCCATGGGGTCCTATGGCAGGCCCAAGAAGCGCTTGGTCGAAAGTTGTGAAATTTGGCACACTCATTGGGGACAGTCCCCTGGTCCAATTCACAAAGTTTCATGTCCCATACTTGGACACTCTAGCGCCACCAATGGGTCAAAGTTGGTCTTTTGAACCGTATGACCCATTTAAAAAAATGAGGTACCATTGGATTCCTTGGATCAAGACGAGTTCAACACACCCTATGGGGTCAATTTCCAGTTATATAGATTTTCCGCTATTTCCGTTTTTTTTCCAAAAACCTTTGAAAGCCTACTCCTCCTACAATTTTTGTCCAATCTTACCAGATATGCTCTTCAGACCAAGCCGCACAAAAGTTATGGTATAGCATTTTGATTCCCACAACCGTTTGTCCGTGACAGCCAATCAAAATATTAGAAAAGCCACCAAACAGGAAGTGAAGTCATATCTCAGCAGTTGTTTGAGGCAGTTAAACTAAATTTCCTACGCCGCCTCGGAACCTTATTCTGAGGATGTCCTCCAAAGATTGTGTCATGTGACTAAAAGGGGACGTGGCCGGAAGCATAAACGTGTTTTGGTTAATAACTGTTGAAGTGTTTACCTCCAATGTTTACCAAATTTGGCAAAGATGATCTTTAGACCCAGTTTCACAAAAGCAATCGGATGGATTTTCAATTTTCAAAAACATTTATTTGGTAGAGACGATCAACAGCGGTGGCGAAGCCGCCATACGAGGCGCAAGAGCATATCTCAGCAACCATTTGCACAAGGCCTGCAGTGTTATACCAGAAAAATAACTTTGAACTCTCAGTACTCTTGAACGCTAACAGATATTTCAACCAAACTTGGGATATTGCATGAGTGCAAAAGGTTGTTGTGACTTAATTGTTGCGCAAGTGCTATGGAGGCCATGTCCTGCTCTGGACTGCTTGGCCCCTCCATTGCTGCTTGCAGCTATATTTATTGTTAGTTTTATTCTTTTTTTTTAAATTAGAGGCCAAGCAGCGAAACTGCGAGGCACCTATTGTAATTGTTAGTTTTATTAGGGGCCAAGCAGCGAAGCAAGCAGCGAGCCATGAGACCTTTTTTCTTAGATTATGTTTCATTGGATTCCTTAGATGCAGACGATTCGAATGAACCTTATGGCGTCATTGTCGTCCCGAAGGTGTTTCCGTCATTTGTATTTTAAGAAATTGCTACTTTTACGAACTCGTCCTAGGCCGTTGCTCCGATTTTCATGAAAATTGTAATAGATCATCTACAGACTATGCCGACAAAAATTTATCAACATTTTATTGTTGAGTCAAACCGTTCACGAGTAACGCACAAACGATTTTGACAAAGAGGATGCCAAAGCGGATATGAGGCCTTGACTCTGACAGTTTACCGTATGGAGACAAAACTTTGATAATGTCATCACGATCATGTCATGTAATCATCTTGCTACCACAATCACCTTGATATGTCAAAATACGACTGAATTACAGTTGTTTATTCTTGGGTCAAATCTGACAAAGCTCTCCACGGGCGAAACGGCTTCCCTTTTTTTATAATGTAACCGAACACAGCATTTTCCAGCAGCAAGAATAGCTCACTGGGATAAGAAGTGCTGCTTTGGTACGCAAGGTCGTAGGATCGAATCCATCCACAGTTGTCAAGCATGTTGTGACACTAAACTATCTGTTTAGCGAAACCAGGTATGCCACAGCTGCTGTCTGGCAATATAATCATAATGGTAATGATAATGTTTCATTGTCAGGGGATTTATAATTAAACTTAGGACCAGGAGTCTATGGCAGCCCACAGAACAGATTGGTGCAAAGTTTTGAAATTTTTCACACTGATTTTGAACGGTCTCCTGATAATCGTCAGCAAAGTGTCATGTCGATCCCTGAATCTCTGTAGCGCCACCAAGGCGTCAAAGTTGGAGGTGCGTTTACGCCCACAACTTTTGTACCTTGAGAACGTTTTTCTTAATTGAGGTATCATTGGATTCCATGGATGCAGACAATTCGATTGAACCCTGTGACGTCTTTGTCGTCATGATGGTTTTTCCGTCATTTGTATTTTAAGAAATGCAAACTTTTTCAAACTCCTCCTAGGACGTTGCTCCGATTTTCATGGAAATTGCAACAGATCATCTTCAGACCATGCCGACAAAAAGTTATCAAAATGTTATTGATGAGTCAAACCGTTCATGAATAACGCGCAAACAATTTTGACAAAGAGGACGCCAAAGCGGCATGAGGCCTTGACTCTGACGGTTTACCGTATGGAGTCGAAACTTTGGAAATGTCATCACGAGCATGTAATTTAATCATCTTCTTACCACAATCACCTTGATATGTCAAAATATGACAGCTGTTTATTCTTGGGTCAAATCTGACAAAGCTTGCCACGGGAGAAACGGCTTCCTTTTTAAAAATAAAGTAACCGAACACAGCATTTTCCATCAGCGAGTATAGCTCATTGGGATAAGATGTGCTCCTTTGAAACGCAAGGTCGTAGGATTGAATCCAGTCACAGTCATCAAGAATATCGTGAGACTGGATTATCTGTTTAGCGAAGCCAGGTATGCCACAGTAGCTGTCTAGCAGTACAATCATAATAGTAACGAGAACGTGCCATTGTCAGGGAATTTTCCTTTATACTTAGGACTAGGAGTCTATGGCAGCCCATAGAACCGATTGGTGCGAAGTTTTGAAATTTGGCACACTGATTTGGAACAGTCTCCTAATTATGGTCACCAAGTTTCATGTAGAAATCTGAAGCACTATAGAGCCACCAAGGCGTCAGAGTTGGAGGTGCGTTTACGCCCATAACTTTTGAGCCATGAGACCTTTTTTCTTAGATGATGTTTCATTTGATTCCTTAGATGCAGACGATTCGAATGAAACTTATGGCGTCATTGTCGTCCCGAAGGTGTTTCCGTCATTTGTATTTTAAGAAATTGCTACTTTTACGAACTCGTCCTAGGCCGTTGCTCCGATTTTCATGAAAATTGTAATAGATCATCTACAGACCATGCCGACAAAAATTTATCAACATTTTATTGTTGAGTCAAACCGTTCACGAGTAACGCACAAACGATTTTGACAAAGAGGACGCCAAAGCGGATATGAGGCCTTGACTCTGACAGTTTACCGTATGAGGTCGAAACTTTGGAAATGTCATCACGAGCATGTAATTTGTTCCTAACACAATTTGTGTTAGTTTTTGTTTTACTCTACGTAGCCTATATATATTTGACTCATTATATTGCTGCTCTGTACTCTATTGTATTCTGCATTTTTACTTTTAATTATCAGTTTTTTATCAGTATTTGATCTTGTTTCTGTTTTGTTTAGTTTATTTTGTTGTTTGTAGAAAGCCTCCTGTGGACAGGTGTTGTAAACTAGCATTTATGCTAACACACTGTAAACAATGCATCTGGTTCGTCCAATGACATTGTCATGTCCATGTCCAAATAAAATCTACTCAACAATCAACTTGATATGTCAAAATATGACTGAATTACAGCTATTTATTCTTGGGTCAAATCTGACAAAGCTTGCCACGGGAGAAACAGCTTCCTTTTTTTTATAAAGTAACCAAACACAGCATTTCCCAGCAGCCAGAATAACTCATTGGGATAAGACGTGCTCCTTTGAATTGCAAGGTCGTAAGATCGAATCCAGCCACAGTCATCGAGCATGTCGTGACACTGGATAATCTGTTTAGCGACGCCACAGTAGCTGTCTAGCAGTATAATCGCAATAGTAACAATAACGTTTCATTGTCATGGGATTTATAGTCAAGAAGAAGTGGATTTATTGTGCTTTGCAGATACAACGCTGCTACATCTAGCCAGTGCATTTTGTCTCAAAATGACATGACTGTGTTTTATGATTTGTTTCTTTAGTTACTGAATTTCCATATCGACTGCTGCTTGGCCCCTTCATTGTTGCTTGCAGCTATATTTAGGGGCCAAGCAGCGAAGCTTGCTTTGCTTGTTAGTATTATTGGGGTGTGCTTGCCTTCGGCGAGCACAAACCATTGTTATCTCACATATATATTATTTATTATTTATTGTTTCTTTTCGCCCCCCTAAGGATACCTCAATATTTGGACTACATAGACAACGGCGATGTCAAAAGGTTTGTCTCGGTAGATATTGCGTTGGTTGTATTGGGATTTACGTTCCATTGCACGGTTTAAGTAGAAATTACGTTTTTGTGGCGAAAAGTGAAGCTAACGGTGGCTAACTTGCTAGCCACAGTCACTGACGCCACTAACGTCACTAACGTCACGAAACTCGCGTGACTATCTCTAGCAGAACATTAGTTTCGCATCTGTTAACTTGGGGGATACTAGTCTGCAAGGCAGCTGCAGAAACGCCACAAACAAAGAGGCCAGGGTGATATTTAATCATTTTACTTTGTGATGTGAAACATAATTGTGAAATGTAATGTACAATATTAGCTGATATTTATTGAGTAAGTAGGCCCACATCTACTTTCGGAAACGGTAGTATACTATTTCACTGAAGCATTAGCATCATGACATTAGCCTCTGTTGCTTGGGCAACACATACTACAGTGGTCATGATGCATCTGTTTTTAATCGTTGAAATAAACATTCCTCACAAATACGTTTTTGTTGTAGGATTTATTTTGACATTAATAAACGATTTGTTGGTGAAATGACCATTACCTGTGGTTTCATATCAGTGTGGCGGCTCACTGCAACGCTGTAGCCTACCCGAGACACTAATGAGTAGCTAACAAAAACATCTCCACAGCTGTTTAGGAAGTCAAACGGCGACGGAACATGTTCGGCTTTCCCCTTACTCAAAAGTTTTTCAATAGGTGAAAGTATCTGACTACTAACCTGAACTTTATTGCCACAGCCTAAACTTTGTCAATGTCAAAACTTTGTCTGTTCATGAAAATAATTAATGTCAGCCTGCTTCAGCCTTGCTTTGCTGTAGGATATACATTTCACTAGGTCTTGCAGCGCTGCTTGATTTACTGAAATTATTATGAAATGTTATGTTTTACTAGCCATTTGCCTTCTTAAGCAAATCACAGTATTTCCCACCCCTCATAGTGTAACTGAGACGACCGTAAATAGCCTAAGTCATCTTTCAAGTAATAAGCCCCCGTTGAAGTGTTGAGCAGGAAATTAGCTGGTCTGTAGAGATCTTGGGTTGGTGGTTTTACTGATGCAGAATTCGCTCAAATAAAATCGATAGACGTAATGAGTGGCACATAACGTGAAGTAGGCCTAACATTGCATTTTATTTTGTTTGAGTTTTAATAACTTGTCCAGTGCATTGGGGCAAGTAGCACTAGCCTAAATTGATCTTCCAGACTTGCCGTACAAAAAAAATCCACTCTTCCCGGACAAGCCTTAGCTACATGGCTAGACTGTTGACACAGATCAGAATCCATCATATCTTGGACACTCAAAATCAGCAAATCTTGCAGCCAAATCAAGTAGCCTATATATATAGGCCTTTATATGGCTACAAACTTCTGGTCGGTTTCTAGCTGGCTACTTGTTACCAAGTTACAACTGTGTTGCAGGGGCATTCTTTGTCCACATTGCGAGCTAACAGTGTCCGGTAATGATGTTGCTATAAATAATGATGTTAAACCGAGACCACTAAGCTCTCAAAGAAAATGTAAGGTCAAAGAAACAAAAGAAAGGTTTGAGGTTACTCTGAAAATTATTAATAAAATAGGCTTCTAATAATAAAACTGCTAAATCCTTCTCCAACTAGGCTCCTCTATCATGCATAATGAAACTTAACGTTTTTTAAGTAATCAATAAGCCTGCGCTTGCCCTCATTACTCAAATGATGCCGTTCAGGGCGTTCAAATTACATAATAGGACGATAATAGGAGGATAATAGGACATAATAGGGCAACCAACAAGTTGTTTATATCTGATTACAATTTAATAAGTTATCTAGCGCTGCATCTTCATGAGCTACATTTGGCCTCCTTCTCTTCCAACCAACCAGTATCACCTCTCCTCCATCTGAGTGATGCATGTCATTTTTACAAACTTATTATCAAGGGAACACAATGGTCAGAACTGTAGTCATACACTTAAATGCTTTTTGAAATATGTAAACACCAGGAGAGTATGGGCAGCTGGGGCAGCACACCCTCACAATTTCCCCAGAACTTGTATGCTCTCTAGTTATTATTATTATTATTATTATTATTATTCTTAGGACTGGGTGTCTATGGCAGCCCCCATAAGCGCATGGTCGAAAGTTTTGAAATTTGGCACACTTCCCTGGTCCATTTTGATCCCCACAACCGTTTGTCCGTGACAGCCAATCAAAATCAGCAGAATAGCCACCAAACAAGAAATGAAGTCATATCTCAGTAGTTCTTTGAGGCAGTGACACCAAATTTGGTATGCCTACTCGGAACCTTATTCTGAGTATGTCCTCCAAAAATGGTGTCATGTGAGTAAAGGGGGCGTGGCCGGAAGCATAAACGTGTTTTGGCTAATAACTGTTGAAGTGTTTACCTTAATAAAGTAATTTCTTTGTCTGTTGATGTATTGTGAGATATCAAGCTTGACAACAGGTTGTTGTGACTTAATTGTTGCGCAAGTGCTTTGGAGGCCATGTCCTGCTCTGGACTGCTTGGCCCCTCCATTGCTGTTTGCAGCTATATTTTGTTTTATTATTGTACCATGGAAATCAATGGAAACAGGAAATTGGATCAAATCATGGCAAATCTTTGAGATGTCAACACCAAACTTGCTATTTTGACTCGGAACCCTCTTCTGAGGATGTCCACACAATTTGGTGTCGCGATCACTGGGCGTGGCCGCAGGAAGCAAAATGTGTTTTGGCTAATAACTATTGATTTGTCTGCCTTTTATTAAGTGATTCCTTTGTATCATGATATCTTGGGACATTCCTTGTGTGACTCATCATTTGTGATAATAGCTGAATTGATGCGGCAACCATTTTGAATTCATTGAAAAACATTTTTTCTCTACTCCTCCTACACATGTTGTCCAATCTTCACCAAATTTGGCAGGGATTATCTTCAGACCAAGACTCACAGAAGCTATCACATGGTTTTTTGATTTTCAAAACCGTTTGCCCGCTACAGGCAATCAAAATGTGCTGTTAAGCTAGCAAACAGGAAGTTGGGTCGTATATCAGCAAATCATTTATGGATTCACACCAAACTTGCTGTGTGTACTCCTTACCCTCTTTTGAGGATGTCTAAAATGTTTTCTGGGTCATTTGACTGCTTGGCCACCTCATTGATGCTTGCAGCTATATTTATTTATGCGATTACTCAAACACGTCTACATGATTCTTTTTATTAATCGTCGTATGCTCCACGGACAACTTGCACCATCATCCTTCTTCAAAAAAGTGTCGCCGTATCTTCCTGTATGTTGTATGTTTCATTCAATCAACACATTGAATCCTACTAAGAAAGCCGATTAAACGCACTCAATGATAGGCTACATCTGCTACTGATATTACTATCCCAACTAATTTCAGCTGTTAAAACTATAATATTCTTGTTAGAACTAGCTAGCCTACTTCTTCTTCTGTTTAACAGTTCAACTTTCAACTTCTCCCGCATTGTAGGCTATTTAAGCTCTTAGCTTTGTTACATGATGCAGTTCAGCTTCCACACTGCCTCTTGAAATTCAATTTTTTCTTTGATTGCTTCACAACGTTCAAACTTATTCTCCCGCATTGTATTTAAGCACTTAGCTTTGTTAGATGATGCAGTTCAGCTACCACACTGCCTCTTTAGAGTGAGTCACACATTTTTAAAATTAATTTCAGCTGGCAGGTATTTTCTCATTTCTGTATTTTCAGCCATTTAAAATGCCATCTAATATTTTCTGCCCATTCTACATGTTTTCCAACACCAGTTACAATCAACCCTGGGTTATAGCCCTTCACCATTGCATGGTGCCATTCATTCTTCACAGATCACACAGACTCATGCTATCTGAGGCCGTCAAATGTAACTCATGGAATGCCGCTTGTCCAATGAAAGTAGACTTACTTGCTTGGAACTAACTGTTGTGTACACATTTATATTCAGATTATAAGCAAAGAAAAATTGTATGTAGACAAAGCTGCCCTCCTAATTGCATTCACTTTTATTTCCATAGCTATTGTGGTCTCAAACTAGCATGACTACATATGTGGCCTTCACATACGTACTAAATTTTAAGTCAATTGGAGTCTTGGTTTCTAAGAAATGTGTACATTATGAACTGTATGGGTCACCAATGGCTATTCTGTTTCACATGATAAATAAGGCATGTATAGCAAGTTTACAACATTTTAGATTAATGGCCTTAAATTAACTGACAACATAAGTTAACATCCTTAAATTAACTGACAACATAAGTTATACGACTTAGCTCTACAGTTCTCAAGGACGCACACGCAATCTCAACTCCCCTGTTAAGCGTGTGTCCGTGCTATCCTCCGATACCCTTTATAGCAATCACTGCTGATAGACGGCCTAAAATTTTGTACAGCCCTATTTCTGATACCGTGGCGGCTACATTTCTGAAAAATCAACATAGCGGAAACACTGCTTGACTGCAGAAATATTTATGATCAGAAGACTTCAAAGAGACTAGTCTTAAAATCAACAGACTAAAGCTTTTTATCTTATGCCTTTACCTACCTAACTTTGCTAAACAAAGCAAAGCTGAATACACATTAGACTGATGGGATGTAAAGTTTATTTAGGAAACCTTTGTATGAAATCGGACTGGCTTGAATCCAAAAGACACAACATTCACTTGTATGAGCAACCATTAAATATCAGGGCTCTTTTCAGACGCTCTTTTTTTTCTCTGGCAGTTTTGTGTGCACTTTTCCTGATGCACTGTGCTTATTACGATACAGCGCCACCATATCGGCATAACGCTGCAATTGCAGTTCTGAACTACAGAAATCCAACAATAGCAACGCTAATTAGAAAATGTTTTCCGTGAAGAAACCCATCATAGTTTTGTCGAGAGCTGTTGGTAGCTCAAACCTTTGACCTCTATGCAGGGAAAAACCCTGTTAAGTGGGCTTATGCACAACTCAAGTTAACGCGGAAATGTCAGTTGGGCTACTGTAAATGTAATCATTTACCAACAGTATATATATAAATATTTGTTCATGTTTTAGTTTTCATTGTTTTGGTGGCCCACCTGCTAGGGATGGGCGTGGTTAATCGAATATCCGGATATCCTAAAGTAAGTTAGTATTCTAATACTTTTTTCGAATACTTATGAGCGTAGTTTGATTTAAAACGTTTTATTGAAAAACCGTTGTGTTGTGAATTCTAATAGTTGTGACATTAGAAAATGATGAAAACCATCAAAAAGGTAGGCTACGCCTGTGTTCTGCTGCGAGTCTCCTTTCATTTCATTTGGCGCTACAAGAAGCATAGTGTCCTGGCTAAGCAGTACCTCGCAGCAACCTCAGTTTCTGCAGTCTTTTCTACGCCGGCCTGCTCGTAAATCGACTCCGTACTCGCCTCTCCCCTGAGCAATTTTCTCCTGAATAAAAATGCGTATGGCTAATGCAGTTGTGGCTTATTTATTTTCTTACCAGTAGCCATGTAGAGCTAGCGTAATCGGCTGTTTGCATTGTGTGGTGGCGCACCGTATCCTATAGGATTCCGGTTCCAAGTTAATATCCAAGTTAATATGCAATATTTCTCCGTTTGTCTTTCGTTTTTATGGAGGATAGCCTACCCAATGTGTTTAATTTAGTCTAATGTAGCCTACTTTTTATTTCACAATAATAGGCTAATCGCTTTTCCGCCAAATTAAGAGCCTAAGTCTGAAGACGCAGCGTTTTTTCAAGTTCATTGTCTTTTCGTCATGTTAATAAATTGATCTTTCATTTGTTTTCTTTATTTAACCCTTATTTAATCTAATAGTTTAACAGTCCCAATTATTGCCAGAATGTGTGGTGGTTCATGTGTTTACTGTATGCTTTGCGTCACGTCAGGCTAATTACATAATGGAACCACATTAACAAAATAGATTATCCGGATATTCGAAAATAATTTCGGATACTATTCGAATAGTGAAATCAGTTCCAATCTCCATCCCTACCACCTGCATTACCCTCAGTTTGGCGTTGCCCTCCTGCATTACCCTCAGGCCCACAGGTTGAGAATCTCTGCTCTAGAGACCTCTTTCCACAATCCCACCTACAAACATTATCAGGAAATGTAAGGTAGATTGCACTGTAACCAGCCTTACGACATGTCAACTTGACATGACTCATAAAGCACCTTGACAAATTCAAGCTGATCTTAAGACAAGTTATGTCAGCTCAATAACTGCTGGTCACGTAGTAGGAGGACCAAGAGGACAGAGAATCAATTTGGAGCTTCTTCTGAGATTCTTTTATCATTATTGTTATTTTCATTCATTGTTATGATAAACACAATGACGCCTTCAAAGAAATGCACAGAAGGTCATGGTTCTTCCCCCAGGAAAATGAACAGTAAACACAGTTCAAAAACACCAAGGAATGGTTCAAGGCTGTCAACAAATGGACTGTTCTGAAGTGGGCAGTAATGACAGTAACTCTAAAACTCGTCTAATCTGGGAGGAGACATTGTTCAGATTTTAGAGACCTGGAGCACTTTGACCCATTATTGGGTCAAACTGCCATTAGAGAGATGCAGACTCTTAAGTAAGCACCTGATTTTTGACCAACGCCTATGCTATAACATATTAAATAAATACAATCAGGGTAACAATTTGTTTTCATTTGTCCTCATCTGAAAGGAGATTAATTCAGAATTTTTAAAAGATTCTGTAATAAGAAAAATCTATAAAAAGTTTAATAACTAACGTGCTCATGACTGCTATTGATTTTGTCTTAATTTAATTTTCTCATCTTGTTAAACCATGCACCTTCAGTTTTAACGTATTCTTTGTATATTGTATGCAAGTCTCCAGGTCTAGTAGTTGAATGATATGCTTATTTATATTTCTAGGATCTGGTACATTGAAGATTGACTTTGTTGGAGAATTGAATGACAAAATGAAAGGATTCTACCGAAGTAAATATGCAAGTCCTGCAGGAGAAATACGCTATGCTGCTGTCACTCAGTTCGAGGTAACTTTATCTCTTTGTCATACTTGTTTAGCCCAATGTATGATTTTCAATTAAAAGCCTACCAGGTTTCTTAAACCTTTGACAGCGTATTTCCTCTGTTATTGTGATGCCCAATGGACAGTGTTTCATACAGGCTCTACTTGCCAATACACAGTTTGGATGTTGATAAACTACTAGTCATTCATTGATTTATCCAGAGGGATGTCTGACATCAAAGTATTAGATCCCTATATTGTAAATTTGTGATTAATTATTTCCCTGTTCCCAGAAATCTGTTAGATGGAAGTCCATTTTAGAGTCCTTCACCTATGTTAGCTAATAGTAGATGCTTTAACGTGTGCAAGTCATCTCGTAGCTTTCCAGTGTGCCTTTTCTGGTTCCCATGGTGTTCCCTCACCTTCGATTCTCCCTTGTTTAGGCCACAGATGCTCGCAGGGCCTTCCCCTGTTGGGATGAGCCAGCTATTAAAGCAACCTTTGACATCATCTTGATAGTTCCTAAGGACCGAGTAGCCTTGTCAAATATGGTGAGTTTCATACATGTATGGTGAGGGTCACTTGTTTTCTTCCCTGCCTAGATGCAACAATCTGCCTCTCGGGCAGCTGTTACAGCTGCAGCACTGTCTACAGTAGGGTGATGTTAGTTTTTTACACTTGTGTATTTACCCTGTATTATATATATATATATATATATATATATATATATATATATATATATATATATATTTTTAGGGCTGTCAAAGTTAACGCGATAATAATGCATTAACGTAATCTCACTTTAACGCGAAAAAAAAATCCTTTAACGCAGGGTTTTTTAAAATCCTGGGAATCACCTGTCGTCACATGATGTTGACGGTAGCTGAATGATGGAGAGAGGGATTTTTTAGATGGAAAGTTCAGTTTCAAAAAGTTGCCAAGGCTGTGTGTACTGATTGTCAGGCTGAGTTTAGTTTAGTCACCGGAGTACTTCCAGCCTAAAATGTAACATGCAAGCAAAGCACACAGCTGTAGCAGCAGCAGCTGTAGCAGCAGCAGCTGTAGCAGCAGCAGCTGTAGCAGCAGCAGCTGTAGCAGCAGCAGCAGCTGTAGCAGCAGCAGCAGCTGTAGCAGCAGCAGCAGCTGTAGCAGCAGCAGCAGCTGTAGCAGCAGCAGCAGCTGTAGCAGCAGCAGCAGCTGTAGCAGCAGCAGCAGCTGTAGCAGCAGCAGCAGTAGCAGCAGCAGCAGCTGTAGCAGCAGCAGCAGCTGTAGCAGCAGCAGCAGCTGTAGCAGCAGCAGCAGCTGTAGCAGCAGCAGCAGCTGTAGCAGCAGCAGCAGCTGTAGCAGCAGCAGCAGCTGTAGCAGCAGCAGCAGCAGCTGTAGCAGCAGCAGCAGCTGTAGCAGCAGCAGCAGCTGTAGCAGCAGCAGCAGCTGTAGCAGCAGCAGCAGCTGTAGCAGCAGCAGCAGCTGTAGCAGCAGCAGCAGCTGTAGCAGCAGCAGCAGCTGTAGCAGCAGCAGCAGCTGTAGCAGCAGCAGCAGCTGTAGCAGCAGCAGCAGCTGTAGCAGCAGCAGCAGCTGTAGCAGCAGCAGCTGCAGCAGCTGTAGCAGCAGCAGCAGCTGTAGCAGCAGCAGCAGCTGTAGCAGCAGCAGCAGCTGCAGCAGCAGCAGCTGCAGCAGCAGCAGCAGCAGCAGCTGCAGCAGCAGCAGCTGCAGCAGCAGCAGCTGCAGCAGCAGCAGCTGTAGCAGCAGCAGCTGTAGCAGCAGCAGCAGCAGCAGCAGCAGCAGCAGCAGCAGCTGCAGCAGCAGCAGCAGCTGTAGCAGCAGCAGCAGCAGCAGCTGTAGCAGCAGCAGCAGCAGCAGCTGTAGCAGCAGCAGCTGTAGCAGCAGCAGCAGCAGCAGCAGCAGCAGCAGCAGCAGCAGCAGCTGTAGCAGCAGCAGCAGCTGTAGCAGCAGCTGTAGCAGCAGCAGCTGTAGCAGCAGCTGTAGCAGCAGCTGTAGCAGCAGCAGCTGTAGCAGCAGCAGCTGTAGCAGCAGCAGCTGTAGCAGCAGCATCTGTAGCAGCAGCATCTGTAGCAGCAGCTGTAGCAGCAGCAGCTGTAGCAGCAGCTGTAGCAGCAGCTGTAGCAGCAGCATCTGTAGCAGCAGCATCTGTAGCAGCAGCTGTAGCAGCAGCAGCTGTAGCAGCAGCTGTAGCAGCAGCAGCTGTAGCAGCAGCTGTAGCAGCAGCAGCAGCTGTAGCAGCAGCTGTAGCAGCAGCAGCAGCTGTAGCAGCAGCAGCAGCAGCAGCTGTAGCAGCAGCAGCAGCAGCAGCTGTAGCAGCAGCAGCAGCAGCAGCTGTAGCAGCAGCAGCAGCAGCTGTAGCAGCAGCAGCAGCAGCTGTAGCAGCAGCTGTAGCAGCAGCAGCAGCAGCTGTAGCAGCAGCAGCAGCAGCTGTAGCAGCAGCAGCAGCAGCTGTAGCAGCAGCAGCAGCAGCTGTAGCAGCAGCAGCAGCAGCAGCTGTAGCAGCGTTCGCTCCGGTTATATACGGCTAGTGGCGCCTTAATGCACGGCCTTAAGCCCGGGGCCTCGACCAATCAGGGGCCTCTTAATAATAATACAAAATAATAATGATGATAAACGTCTAAAAAAAAAAAAAAATCCATAGCCCAGGGGCCTTAAATGCTATTAAGACGCCCCTGTATACGGCACACAATGTGACAATGTTAAATTTCAGATTACATTTCCTAAATATATAACAATGTGTATGTTCATTACATTACATTTACATTTATTCATTTAGCAGACGCTTTTATCCAAAGCGACTTCCAAGAGAGCTTACAAAGTAAATAGGTCACTGATAATAATAACAAGATAGCCCCATAGCATTGTGGGTAGCCAAAACAAGAAGTACATATTGTGAACAACCAAAAAATAAGTGCTAAAGGGAAGAAACCATAAGAGCATGTCAAGAGTAGTTAAGCAAGTTACAATTAAACAACATGAATCTCTAAGTGCAAGTGTACCTGTAGGAAAGCAATAAAAAATAGGATTAACTAAAATAGAATAGAACACAAGTTAAAATCAGCTACCACTAACCAACAAGAGCAACAGTCTAAGCAAGTCATTCAGATCCTTGAGGAAACTAGCATTGGGTTGAGGAAACCATTCCTAAGTACCGTTGTACTCCCGAAACAAGTGCGTCTTGAGCCTTCTCTTGAAGGTGGAGAGACAGTCTGTGTCTCTGATGGAGGTGGGGAGTTGATTCCACCACTGGGGGGCCAGGCAGGAGAAGAGCTTGTGTTGGGACCGGGCGGTGGGACCACCAGGCGGTTGTCTGAAGAAGACCGTAGGTGGCGGGTGGGGGTGTAAGGCTGCAGGAGAGACTTGATGTAGTTCACTGCACGGAAGGTCAGTACCAGGGTCTTGAATCTGATGCGGGCCGTTATGGGTATCCAGTGGAGGGAGATGAGGAGCGGGGTAACGTTGGGAGCGTCTGGGTAGGTTGTAGACCAGGCGGGCTGCCGCGTTCTGAATCCTCTGAAGAGGGCGGGTTGCGCATGCTGGGAGACCGGCGAGCAGCGAGTTGCAGTAGTCCAACTTGGAGAGGACAAGTGCTTGGACAAGCAGCTGGGTGGAGTGCTCAGACAGGTATCTCCTGATCTTCCGGATGTTGTAGTGGGTGAATCTACACGACTGGGAGACCGCAGCAATGTGGACCGCGAGGGAGAGCTTGTCTTCCATGGTAACTCCAAGGTTCCTGGCAGAGGATGAGGGGGTCACCGTCGCAGATCCCAGGGTGATTGAGAGGTCGTGGGAGATGGAGGGTTTAGCCGGGATGATGAGAAGTTCTGTTTTGGCAAGGTTCAGCTGGAGGTGTTGCTCGGTCATCCAGGCGGAGATGTCTGCGAGGCAGGCCTCAATCCTAGCTGAGATCCCCGTATCGGTCGGGGGGAACGACAGGTACAGCTGCGTGTCGTCAGCGTAGCAGTGGTAGGAGAAGCCATGGGAGGTGATGATTGGTCCCAGTGAGGTGGTGTACAGAGAGAAGAGGAGGGGTCCAAGGACGGAGCCCTGTGGGACACTCGTGGAGAGCTGGCGAGGGTCTGACAGTTTGCCTCCCCAGGAGACCTGGTAGGATCTTCCCGACAGGTAGGATGAGATCCACTGGAGTGCAGTGCCAGTGATGCCCATCTCAGAAAGTCTGGAGAGCAGGATCTGGTGGTTAACCATATCAAACGCTGCAGAAAGGTCCAGCAGAATGATGACGGATGACCTTGAAGCCGCTCTGGCAGACTGGAGGGCAGTGTTCAATATTGTACAGCCTATGTGTTAGTGATTAAAATTCCCTCACAATTTCCTCTTGTTATCCTCGAGTTATTTGAGGTTAAGTACACAATTTTCATGTTATTTCACAAGAAATCTTTTATTGGGGTAAAATTTGAACAGATTCAATAATTGAATAAATTTGCAATTAATCGCGTTTAACTATGAAATTAAATATTTTAAACAAAAGTCTTGACCAATCTTACCGTAGGAACTAGTAAAATACATGAAGGTCCTTCAAGCTTTTAAACGTTAAGGCAAAATGGCCTAAGCAGGCTTCAAATTCGACAGCAATACCACGAAGATTTTGAAGCCCAAAACCTAAGCGGATAGATGCTTGCAGTGGATAAAATGGTGTGGGAGGCCCCATTCTCAGTGAAGTACTTTGAGGATCAACAAATACTTCCGTCTGCTCTATCGTAGCTACTATATTGTACGTAGCTGGCTAATCTTTTGTCCTTGTCTAGCTAACGCAAAGTTAGATGTGAGAACATTAGCAAAACTGGATATAATTTTGTTTAATAATTTCCTAGAATGATGACTACTAATATGATCTTACTAGTAGCTAGCTATTACTATTACCAGCAAACATGTTTCTAGCAGCACATTTTAGCTATCACTTTTGATAGAGCTAATGCCATATATAGGTTAGATTGCATTTAGTTGGTCTCAGTATTCTGGACACTTCACAAGCCTACGTTTTATAGATTACTTGAACATGAAGCAATTACAAATTTACTTTTACCCTGGCCCTATACTAGAGTAGTACTGTATTAGTTGCTGCTGATTTGTGTGTGATTAGTCAGATGGCTGAGCGGTGAGGGAGTCGGGCTAGTAATCGGAAGGTTGCCGGATCGATTCCCCACCGTGCCAAATGACGTTGTGTCCTTGGGCAAGGCACTTCACCCTACTTGCCTCGGGGGGAATGTCCCTGTACCTACTGTAAGTCGCTCTGGATAAGAGCGTCTGCTAAATGACTAAATGTAAATGTAAATGTAAGTGTGCTTTTGATTTAATTATGTCCCCTTCCTTGTCGACGTGAATCTACTGAATGTAACCCTCGACTGCATATTGCTGTCTCCTTTGCCTCGATCTAGAAGATATCGTTTTTTTACTGAGATATAACTCTTCATAAAGAATCATTTGGACCCATCGGTAGTATACTACCTATAGCAGTTTACAGTAGTAGCCAATAGCTAAAGAAGCGCAACTTGACTAGCTAGCAACAGTAACTAAGGTGGGGCAGGGCTCCAGACTGTGACTGGCAAATGGCAAATTACTTTGAATATATTTTTGTATTTAATGTTGGACCACGAGTCTACCAGAATTGGCCAATGTGTGTGAGGGCGGAGGGTCCATAAGTGATTAGTCAACTGAGTGGATAACGTCACAGGGTTTCCCGCAGCACTTTTCAGTTAAGGCGGCCGCCTAAGCAACACACCCTTGGGGCCTTAACTACGTCGTCAACAAAAAAACTAATATAGCGGTATCCGCTGTTGTCCTGTTTTTCTCCCTTCCATTCCAAACCATGACCAACGCCAGTCACAAACTTGCCCCCCCCCCCCCCCCCCCAACCACAGCGATTCAAATATGACTGTGAACGAAGGTTGGGTGATATGATAGATATTGTTGATGAAAAATGTATATAATTTTGATGTTTATATTGTCAAAACTATATATAATATATAGATATAAGTTTGTGCAGACGAATACACACATTCTTTCATTATAGAATAGATACTGGACTTGCTTTATTAGTGGCCCTAATGAGGTTCTTTCACATATTTCAAAATATTGCCTTGCCATTCCAATTTGTTCTCTTATTTCAATAATACATTAAAGATCCTGTAAATTGGAATTGAAAATGAGTTTTGAGTTAATCACACCACAGAACAATGTGTTATTAACTACCCATCCAAATTCAAATGGAAAAAAAAACAGACAAGTATGTTAAATTATGTTTTGAAATCATGAGAAAATCGGCAGTCTTCTCTGCTTGAGACTGAGGCGGCATGTCGCCTGAAGGAGCCGAATCTCCGCCCCCTCTAATTTATTGAATTTAGCAACAACAGCAACACTAGCTAAATCAATTGCAGATATCAGTACAGACCTACCTGCTGTCTGTAATCTGACGTAGATAGGTCGCTGTGACATAGATTGGTCGGGTTTTGGCTCCACTTATACAAAACCTGAACTGAAAACGGAAGAGAAACTGTTCAACGGTCTAACTCGTCATTTCAATGCGACAAAGTTTTTGCGCTTTGCATATGCTTTCAGGAACTCATTTCACACGTATATAATGTACTGAGAAGCAAATCATGGAATTGGCTTTACAGGATCTTTAACAAATAAGTGTCAGACCAAGTAAATTGTGACTAATAATGCATACATTTAATCTCTTTGTTTGCCCATAGCATTGGCATATCACACTGATTCAAAACATTGTGTAACCATTGTGTCTAAAGTGTATTGAGGAGATTCTTGTGGAAAAAGATTGTTCATACATTGGGAATTGTAGAAAAAGCTGTACACATGCTTCTGAGGTCATTCCATGCATACATACCTTATATGCATTTGACCCCTGGCGATTTGTTCAAACATCGATGACAAATTAAAGGAAAAATCTACAGTCTGTAGATATCCATAGTCAACACTTGGCATAAACATGACAGTTTACTGCTGATTATTGAGAAATCTGAGAATGTTCTAGAATTTTACCATCAATGTCTTGACCAACTCGTCCACATTTCAGCCGAAAGTGTATCAGCTTGGTTTGGTTACTAGGGTTAATTATTTTATGCTTCCTTGAACTCACTTTTGTGGACAACTTTGATGTGTACTGTTTATACAGTTTGAATGTAATGTCATATCATTGTGGTCATCTTAAAAACTGTTTCCCGTTCCAGAATGTCATTGATCGAAAGCCATATCCAGATGATGACAGCCTTGTTGAAGTGAAGTTTGCCACCACTCCCATCATGTCCACGTACCTTGTAGCATTTGTTATTGGTGAATATGACTTTGTAGAAAGCCAATCGGCGGATGGCATAACTGTACGTGTCTACACACCAATTGGCAAAGCAGAACAAGGAAAATTTGCACTTGAGGTGAGTTTTAGCCAGTGTCTACTTGTAAAGAAGTATCAACCTGAATCCTTTTGGTGATTGACAAGTGATATTTTGTAATTTTGACAAGCAGAAGCATAACAATAGTACACAAAATATAGACAGATATTAATATAAGCATTTGAAATGTTTCCTCTGATTTTTTTATTTTGTGTGTGTGTGTGGGGTACCTGGCTGTTGTGCGCATGCAGCAAACTTGAAAATGTTTAGGGTCACCTGATGGCCTGTGCTTAATCTTTGTTCCTCTCTTCATCCACTCCTCATCTCTTTCTTGCCACTTCTGCTCCACTCTGCTCTCCTGCCCCGCTTGCCTCCTACTTCAGCCTTTCTACTTGTCTAATAAGGCTACATTTGCAAATGAGTAAGGTTAACTACCTCACATCACAAATAGTTGATCAAATAACCAGTAAGAGCATTAAAGTATTGTAGTAGCGACCACTAGCGTTTAATATTTTAAAACTAAAAGGCATTTCTCTCCCTTCAAAACTTGGTGGAATAGCTAGACTGATCCCTTCCTCATCTGAATCTTACAATGTTTCTCATTGACAGGAAGGTATAATTTTCTTCTTGGAGAAATATTTTAAACTGCAATTAAGAATATTTTCATACATAGCTGACATAAATATAGTTGCCAATGATTTGATTAATTATGTAAGTAACATTTAGGCTATATTCAGAAGGAGTTTGCTACAATAGCTTAAACTCCTTCTGAATATACGGTAGCAAACTCCTGAATATACGGTACAGCAGTGCTACCTAAAGTTACTAGTACCATAGTGCTAGCTGGAACATTATTTCACGAGATTAATAATATTACGTAATGCTATCCTCTGCCCTATTCGTCACTTTCAGGCTGACCCAAAAATAAGTGATTTGCTTAACTCACACTGTCGTTTAAGTTGTCATGACTTTGCGAGTGATTGACATCCTGTCACTGTTCCAGTTGCTCACTGTCCAAGTGGAAAGAGAGCAGACGACTATTTCGTATGAGTTCTGTGGAGTGGACAGTTTTGCGGTCGTAGTTGCGACTTCATGACATCACATAAAATTCAGAAGCGGCGGTGGCAATGATTTTGTAGCAGAAGACTGCTGCTGCAAAATAAATATAGCAGAAACATGGGTGCAATTGCCTGTTATTGTTTGCATGAAGCAACAACAAAAAAGTGGAAACACAATCTAACCCTGTACCTTCACTCTCCTGCATATTTGTTTTATAGGTTGCAACAAAGACTTTACCCTTCTACAAAGACTACTTCAGTGTACCTTATCCATTACCTAAAATTGACCTAATAGCCATTGCTGATTTTGCTGCTGGTGAGTATATTCAAAGTATTGTCAATAATTCCCAGCTTTGTAATGGAGTGCTTAAAATGAATATCTAACATGCTTGATGCTGCCCCTGTCTAGGTGCCATGGAAAACTGGGGCCTTGTTACCTACAGGTAAAAAATAAAATCAAAATAATCATTTATATATATATGTTTTTAGCGCCTCTCCTGAGCTCAAGGACGCTTTACAATAGTTATACAGTACAATGAAAAAACAACATGGACAAACCCTAAATGTAATAAAGCATCAAGCAATCAAACACATACAATGAAACTTGACACAGACAGAATACATAGCAACAAAATGTGAAAAAAGTGGTGAGCTGTACTTGTTTTTGAGACACACCTTTTGTCATACTTGCTGAATTAACTGCACATCCTGATAGCAAACAACAAATCAAATGAGTTGACAGTCACAAAAAATATATCACTATCTAAAGGTACTCTCTTTTATTGAAAATAGATTGATTCATGGACTCTATAAAGGCCAATCTGAAGAGCCAACCAGATGATGCAAAACTCGCAAGACATTTTTTCTACAATCAGCTAAAATAGCTTCCCCATCAGCGGTCTGGGAGTTCTATTAGGTGTTGGAAAAGGACAAAAAATGGCTATATGCAACCCGTGTGCCAAGGAAATCCCTCAAGGTGGACAGCACCAAAAACCAATCGGAGCAACGGGGCGACAGCCACTTGTTTTTTGGCAGGACAATAAAAGCCGCCTTCCCGCTCTTGCACAAGCAGCACGAGTGTACCTCTGTGCACAATGCACAAGTGTAGATAGCGAGAAACTTTTTAGCATGGCAGGGAATATTTTAGACGAGAAGAGGAACAAGCCTATATATATATATATATATATATATATATATATATATATATATATATGAAAACCTTTTTCTCTACTCTATAAAAATGGCATTGACATTATCCATGTAGCTAGGTTAAGATATGGAAGTAAAGTATTTATTTTCTTGATGTGCACTTTATTCCTTTGTCTCCAAGAGAATTTAAAAGCAAGGTAGGCAAGTTTTGCAAAGCTAGCTATTTTAGCTTCTGTTTGACACAATTCAAACGGTTACAAATCAGAAAGGGTTTTATTCACCATGAAAGTTTGCACAGACAAGGATTTTTCTTTGGCAGGAAGGTGCATACATTAAACCTATAGGAATCCGAAAAACATACAAAAAACTTAATACGTTAATGTCGCAAGGCTGTTCACACTAGACTCACATTTCCCCGCGCCGGTCAGCAAGCCTTTGACCTTCTTTGAGCTTTCCTTTTTCACATTGAAAGCTGAAAAAGCTGAAACCTTGCATAGGCTTCATTTTGGCAACTTGCTGCTGCAACTTTTTTGCCTTAGGCTAGTCTTAAAATAGGCTACGTGTTGTGGGTTATACTACTCCATGTAGGCCTATGCTACTCAACTTTGGTGATTAACTTTGTCAATCTTCCAAAATGTCTCCGCTGGTTTGTGATATAAGGTTTTGGTGTCATTTGCTTGAGTGTATGCCTGGTCCTTGGGCCTACTATAGCATTGCATGTTTTTAGTTGTTTATCTGCTCCAAATGACTGGGTGGTCAAAACAAAAGTTGAAAGCAAGATGCCACTAATAAGTTTGTCCTTTGTGCACCTCCCCCCACCTGTCACTAAAGGTCAGTACTGTGTTGCTAGCCAACCTTCACTGAAGGGATTGTTTGAATGCGCCGGTGTAGGGGCTTTAATATTTGCCAAACAGACAAAACTATTCTCCTATGGTTTAAAGGAAGAAGGGAAACTGATCAGTGTATTAACATTAACCAAATCATGCCAATACCAGTGGAATTGCAGTTATTTGACTATATGGGTTAGATCTGAAAAGAAAAACAATTATGGTCAAAGTAAGGTTAAAACAAAATGGATGTTTAATATCATTGTAAATGAATAAAATCAATTACAGGGCAAATGTGTTACAAAATGAAGGCTTTAAATCTTGCCTACTCTACCATGATTATTGTAAACCAGAAATAGAAAGCAAGAGGTGAGGAAGGAGTAGGACAGAGCCAAGGCCGTAGCCATGGAGTCAACATTGGGGGGGACAAAATACATTTTTTATGATAATTTCGGACAGCGTCAGGTTGCCTGTCGTAGCATAGACATTTATATATTTTTATCAATATATTGAGGGGGGGACATTTTGTCCAGATTTGAATATTGGGGGATGTGTCCCCCCCAATATTTATTATGATTACGGCCTTGGACATCGCACATCAGCTCAAATATCTTGAAAATGTTAGCTGTTTTCACAGCCCTGTAGAAGAGACCTTTTTGAATAGATGGGCATGCAGTTTGGGTTGTGGCATTGAACTTCAGGTTAGTAGTCCGATTGTTGTCACCAATTGAAAACCTACTCTGGGACTTTTGATGAGGGGAGTGCTGAAAATGTACTGTCACCGTTTGGCTACCTGAACATCGGTGGAATAAAAAAAATCTTACCAGTGTCGTGTACGGGGTTAGTGAGCTACACTGGTTTAAAAGTACAGGTATATAATGATTATTTCACCAACAAATTGTTGACTTGTAATCCGCAGTAATGTCATCAATCCTAAAACAAACATTTATTTGTGAGGCATGTTTATTATTTTAATGACCTGAAAACAGGCCGCTGTTGTAGGTGTTGTCCAACAGAGGCTAATGTCATGATGCTAATGCCTAGCAGACTATGGTTTACGAAAGTAGATAGTACTAATAATATCAGCATATTTATCATGAGATGTTTTTGCAGCTGTCTTGTTTTAGGTGGCTAGCTATCTCCCAGAAGTTACTGACGGCACAGGTTTGTGGCGTTGTTACGTTAGTGACTGTGGCTACCTAGTTAGCCACCTTTAGCTTCACGTTTCCCCACAAAAACTTAAATTAAGCCTAAACCGTGCAACAGAACGTAAAATTCAATATAATCAACGCAATTGTGACCAAGATGATTTTTTTTCCACAAACATATTCTATGCAATGCAAAAACTGATGGACGAGTTCGGGTGGGAAAAAATATAAAATTTAATAATGTATATGAGAGAGAATATAAGATTGTGAGAGAATAAAAGATTGTGCCTTGCAAGAGGCATCCAATAATAATAATAATAAAAAGACCGGCAGAAACACAATAGGTGGCTTCGCAACTTTGCTGCTTGCTCACCAATAAGAAAAGGTAGAAACACAATAAGTGACTTTGCAGCCACTAATATTAATAATAATAATAAGGAAAGGTAAAAACACATGAACGTGAGTTTATTGTCCAAACACACTTGCTTGCATAAGGATGTTTATGCCTCTAAACTTTTGATCCTGTTTTTTCAGAGAGACTGCACTGCTTATTGACCCAAAGAACTCGTGCTCATCTTCTCGGCAGTGGGTGGCCCTAGTGGTGGGACATGAGCTGGCCCACCAGTGGTTTGGAAACCTGGTCACTATGGTAATAACAGCACTCTACTTGATACAGATTTAACTCCGTACCGTGCACCACTGTATTAGACTTGCGGAAAAAATAAATATGTTAACCACCAAACTTCTGAATAGGTGTGCAATTACATTTTTAGTGTGAAGCCTTTCAGTTTTGCGTGTCCTGTCTGGTCTACGCTATGGAATATCGCTATAATCTAAGTCTAAATCATAACATCTTATGAAACTGTATTTTACACCCACTATTTACAGAGTTATTTAGACTATGGTTGTGGGAACAATAAATGTAATGGTAAAATGAAGCAGCCTATGTTTTGTAAAGCTGATACACATAATAAATAAGTGCATTTCTGAAATATCGACAGGTATAAATGAGTTACAGTAAATTAGTATTCTACAATATTTAAGAAACTACAGGAAATGTAGGCAGATTCTTGAGGTGATGAAAGCTGTGTAAGCATTGTAATGCTTGCAATGTTGACTGTAACTTGACTTGAGGAGACTATACGTTGAAGGGTTGTCAGGCTAAATGTATAAGATATGCCTACTTAATTTATAAATTACAAATTGTTTTTCCCAAACATGTGCAGCGTGACTAATGTCCTAATGTTACTGTACAATCAGTATACATTGTCAACCAGTATATCATTATTACTGCCTGTGATCATTAAATGTCAGTAAAAGCTTCCTTGTCTGAAGACTGCGGTCATTTGACCGCCTATAAGTAAGGCAAACTGGCTTTGCTAGATCAATGAGTTTAGAGTTAGTGTATTGTAAAGCATTTAATTAATAAATAACACCTGTGGCAATATTCATAATTGTACACAATTAATTTAAACGTTTACGGGGATAATATTCTGTTCTCTTTTTATTTACAGGGTTCTCGTGGGGTCTTAAGTCAAATTTGTAGCCTTAAATTTAAGGGCTTAAAACGGCCAGATTTTCATCCGAGGTCTTAAATTTCATTGAGTCAGGTCTAAAAAATGTTTTACCCTCGTTTATTTCCAGAAACGCTGACCGCAGAAAGTTATTTCAAAGTAGCAAAAAAGTATTGAATGGTAGAAAGCGGAGCTCTAGAGTCTTTGCTACAAACGAAACCAGCAGAACACTGCCCTCAGAACGTTGGTTCGGTGTAGTAGTTCTTTCTGGGGGATATTGTTGTTGGTATGTACGCGGTGATAAAACTACAAATCCTGTTATAAATGCAATACCTGCCCGCAAAATACATCTGCGCTTCCTTTGTTAAAGATTGGCTACGTGTGGAAAATGGGAAAGTGGACTTTCAACGAGACATGGCTAGATCACAGCAATTTCCGCTGTTGGTTACAAGGGGTACCGAGCTCCAGGTACGAGGCTCACTGCAAACTTTGCCCCAAAAATATTCAATTCGGTTATCACTGTGATTGTTTTATCTGTAAATTTGTTTTTTCAATGACTGAATTGATTGAAATTAAATGTTTTTTTCAGAATTTCTTTGATTTGAATATTTTGGGGGGTAATGCGTCGTGTAGGTCTTACATTTCAATCTTTATGGTCTTAAAATGTCTTAAAAAGGTCTTAAATTGACTTACTGAAACCTGCAAGAACCCTGTATTTAAAAGCTTTCAAGATATGTTGTTAAGACATTCTTCTGGAGCCATGTCTCCCATGGCCCAAATGGGTTTGTTTTGTTTGTTTTTATTCCTTCTGGAAAAGCAATTTGTTCAAATGAATTGGAATACTTAAATACTGAAGTAACGTGTCCGTATTACACATTACATTCGTCCTCTGATTTAGAGTACCATGTATAGGTGAGTAAGTAACCTATTTGATAATGCAAACCAAATGGTGTTCACAAAAATCAACTACTACAGTAGATGGAAACCAGCAGTATCACAAAACTATGCATAGCTATCAATTTAGAGTGGATGTCTGCCTTATTGTGTTTGTTATGATCCAACTAGCTATGCAACATAAATTGGCAATCGCCAACTACTTGAATAATACCCTTTACTAGGAGTTAGCTAGCAAAAACATCAGCTAGTGGAATACAACAACAGTTCATGCTTTCATCTCAATATCATGCCACCGGTATGTATATAACTTGTGGGTATGAATACTTTCCTCACCAAAAAGGTTTCCCGGAATGGTTTAAGACTACCAAACTGGTTTGAAGGTATAGAACGTTTTGTCAGTCCCGGAAGCAATACATCACGATTGGGTGGGATATATCACAAATAACCAATGGGTTGTGCCGTTTCACTGATACGGAGTGCAACATAGATCAAATGCGAACAGAGAAATGCTAATCATCATAGCTAATGCATCGTAGGTAGATTATGCAAGTTTATAAACATCAGCTGGACAACAAACTTCACGGTACGTGAATCTTACTGTTCCAGTCACTATGGGATCATTACTGTAATTTTTTTACGCCACTACTTGGCCTCGAGAGTTTGGGCAAGTCATTCATTCTGGTATATGTGCCTGGCCAAGATTACGCACTAGCAACTGAGCGCATAGTTTTGAGTTACAATGAAAGGCAATGTAACTCCTATCATGTGATTTTGACAGATGTTATTTCCACCCATCAGCCAAATTTGGAGCAATACGTGACCTGTCCAACGAGAATGAGTAAGTCTCTGGACCAGTTATATGGAAATGTGGAGGGTGCTTATGTGCCAAGATGCTGCCCACCACGAAGGCTTTCAGATCACAACTTTACCCATCTCTTGCCTCAGTACCTTCAGAAACTAAGAAGGGAGAAACCCTTAGTTAAACACATTTAGGCCTAGAGAAATGACTGGGTTAAAGAGCACAGTAACAACCCTTAACTTATGACCAACCAGCAGCATCACCAGCAGACTTGTCATGTAGATCCGGGAATTGCTAAGAGAGGGGCTCCAACGAGTCTGTAGTACTAACACCTTCTCTGACTGCCTTGTCCTGAACACCAGCATTCCTCAGGGGTGCATTTTATCTCCCCTCATATTCTCCATATATACACAAAATGTCATATACACCAAAGACCTCAAGATATGCAGAAGACATGACCCTGGTTGCCTGCAAGCAGGATATACATTTACATGTAGTCATTTAGCAGACGCTCTTATCCAGAGCGACTTACAGTAAGTACAGGGACATTCCCCTGAGGCAAGAAGGGTGAAGTGCCTTGCCCAAAGCCACAACATTATTTGTCACAGCCAGGAATCGAACCAGAGACCTGATTAATAGCCCGATTCCCTAACTGCTCAGCCACCTGATTCCCATGTCACCAGGGTGTCACCAGCCCTTTCTACTCTTAGCACCTTGCCACCTGGTTTGACGGCAGCTTCCTTGACCTCAATGTATGTGAGGTAGGATAGAGCAGGCAGCATAGGGGCCGCTTCAAGCCAGTTACCATGAAAGGACAGGAAGTGGAGCAGGTCCCTCACTTTTGGGAACTTATTTGGAAACAATCATTGACAGTAAACTTACCTTTCAGACCAATACAAACAATTATAAAAATGCAAGGAAATGGATCTGTCTCCTCAGGAAACTGAGGAGCTTCAATGCCAGCAAGCATACCCTGACCATGGTCTACAGATCACTGTGTTCTCACCTTTAACATTGTCTCCTGGTATGGGACCTCTGTTAGAGATAGGAACAAGATGTCTCAGGTGGTCAACCAGGCCAGCAGGATCATTTGAGACAAACAATTGCAACTCTAAAACTGTACCAGTCCATAACAAAGACAACCCAAGCCTACAATAACTTCACATCATTCTAGCTGTTGTCATATGGCAGGGAGACTCAAGGTTTCTGAAGACAGTGTACGTTCAAATAGTCAGGATGCCTGATTAATACAAATGATTTATTCAGTACCGTAAAGTACTTAACAAAGCAATCTGTGACCGATCCGCTGGAGTACACGTAACGCAAGAGTCGTTCAGCCAAGTGATAAGGATCCTTAAAGATACTATGTCTTAAATAGACTCACAACATCTGGGGCCTCATGTATAAAGGATTGTGCAGCTTTCATACCAGAAGATGGCGTACGGCCAAAACTCAAAGTACCTACGCACAGAAATATTCACATGTATAAAACCAGTCGTACGCCAGGTCCTGCGCACCTTTTCCTCAAATCACAATCAACGTGAGATTGACCGCACGTGAACAAGCCACTGACCCCGCCTTGCCTCCTTCCATAAATGAATATGCAGATGGACAATAAATGAACCCCTGAGGTAATTTAATTTAATTAAAATGGCTAAACACTAGGACTGTCCTCACTCAGTGGACTAGTCGATTGTTTGGTTGATATGCTCTTGGTCGACTAAGATGTTTTTTAGTCGAGCTGCCTGTGTTAGCGTTTTCTCTTTTGTTAATCTGCGTTTTGTTTTGTTTTTTGCACGAGCACAATTGTAGCTGTTAGCCTAAACTCAACCATACTTAGTCTACAATTGGTGTTATTAATCCTTTAGGCAAAATGGCAAAGAAATCTGTGGTATGGAAGCATTTTAGTACCGATGTAGAATGCACACTGAACAGCACACAAAAACATGTAGAATGCATACTGAACAGCGGTTTATATTCCATAGTTTGACGTTGAATGTAGCCTACCACTTGAAAACCGTAAGTTGGCCATCGGATCATTATTTTACAGTGTGTAGCCTAACATAGGCCTAGGATTTTGATGTTTCAGGAACAAAAGTTTTAGGCTATGTCTGCTTATGCTGTGCTACTGTATGTCTAACCATCTGCATTTTATTTTGAACAACAGCCTAGTTTTCAAATTTGAGACCGCACGCTTTCAACAATTGTCGGCTTAGGATGTGCTAAGTTGTTGGACTGTTACTTGTTAAATAGCTAGTTCTGTCTAGACGTGTGTACAATCAAAGATATGAAGCAAGATTGCAGGTGTATTCCCTAAACTGAAGTTTACAGTTTGAATAATCAAGGTTAAAGATACCACATGCAAATCGAATGACATTATCTTCAACAACAAAATCTTTTTCTGTTGCACCATTCCCCACTCGTCTTCTACGTAAATCCGCATGCTGCACTTTCAGGCATTTGCATGTTAAACACACACTATTTTAAATATGTAGTACATTGTAAGAGATCATAAATAATACCAATCGGGTAGGCTAATCAGGCATTTTTTTAATTATCGGCATTCGGTAACAACAGGACTGGTGACACGAGGCTTATTATTAGTAGCCTAATAGCAAATTTGATAGCGACTGAATATGTAATATCCAGCAGCTACATTGTCAGATCGGGAAAATGTTTGTACATTTGTTTGTCTAGTTGTAAATCTCCCCTCTTAGGTATGTAAATCTTTCAGATTATCTCTTAAAACAGTGAGATAAAACATCACACAATATGCTTAAATGAAAAACTGACATTTATAGAAGAAAATACAAACGTTTCAAATTGATTAGTCGTGTTTAGTCGAGTCTTGGTCGACCAAAGAAATTCTTAGTTGTGGACAGCCCTACTAAACACGCAAAAAAGAAACATTTCACAGACTGTGATCGCGGTTTTAACAGAGGTGGGGGCGAGGAAATTTGTCCTGTCATCAGGAATTGGCAACAAAAGAAAGTCGGCAGAGTGGATAACTGTCACCAGGGCCGTAAATGCTGTGGTTTCGGAGAACTGGGCCATGGCAGAAATTGAGAATAAAATGGTCTGATATAAAACTTGAAATGAGCTAAAGTTTGGCTTACAGAGACAATTGCATTTTCCCATGCCAATCTTGTAGTTGCACAGCACAGTGAGTATATGCTTAATCTGTGGAAATCTGTGAGAGTGCAATATTACCTATATACAGAGGCTGACATGCATTTCCTGAGTGATTTTGTCGTTCGTTTGACACCCTCAAGTTTAACAGTTTTATCCTGTTCTCCAAAGCACCGGCGGTACCAGCTGGTACAGTAGCAACTTGATTTGACACTGTATTGAAATGTTGTAATTCATGATCTAAACTGAATAAGCAGAAGTAAAAAGCAAATACATGCTTTACAGAAGGATATGTGTAATGATATGCATCTTGGTCAAAGAATCATGTTCAGAAGCTTTTCATTTGTTTTCAATACTTATCAATGGTGCTTAATGTTGTTTTGTATTTATGCAATGCATTTCCTCCTTGTTCCTAGGAATGGTGGACTCATTTGTGGCTTAATGAGGGATTTGCGTCCTGGATCGAGTACCTCTGTGTTGACCACTGCTTTCCTGAATACGACATTTGGACACAGTTTGTTTCAGCGGACTACACCAGGGCCCTGGACCTAGATGCGCTAGACAACAGCCATCCAATAGAGGTTAGTGTTTGTTAGTTTTGTCATATTTTATTATATGTAGTAGTCTTGACTATACAAGATCAACATTTAAGTGTAAATAAATGTTCTTTTGCAAAAGCATTTAACCTCTTAAAAATCCTGTAAAAAACATTATTTTGTTTCTGACATTAGGGTTTCTCCAGTAGGAGGGAACCTATTGTTATTGGTGGTATTATTTACTTTGTTACATGGGAGTCAATGGCACCCTCTAGATTAATAATGTAAAAAGTTGAGAAATTTGGCATGTTGGAACTGCAGAGCATTAGTAACTACCATACCAAACATGGCCCACATGAGACAATAGGTGGCGCTACAGGCCATGCACCAATATGTCAATTTTCAAAGTGATGCCATTTGCAGGCCATAAGTCCCAACATTCTGAAATTGAGTACACATGCCTAACTGCTCATGAGGAACAAAAAGTCTCAAGAACCTATAACGGCCACCATATTGGATTTTTCTATACAATAAAGATTAGTCCAAAACAACAAAATTCTTCTCCTCAGGAACAGTAGCTCCAATTGACTTGAAATACGAAACTGATTTGTAAGACATACGTCTTTGTATAGGGTGATAAGCAATGAGTGATGTATTACAAAGTGGCCAAATTATTAACAAAATTGTTAAATTGCACCCATGGCACATCTTTCATGTGTCCATAAATAAGTGCCATATAAGGAATACACTATAACATTTTACCATGTGCGAAGGCAACTTTATATCTCCCAAAATAATTAAATAAATGAAATCTAATTTATCGCAAACACTAAAATAATACTTTACACATCCACCGGTCAAAAACTGATACTCTGATTCAATCACAAGTTCATTTGAAGACTCTTGACAAAGTTTAGTACACAAATCTGAGAAATAGTTGAATGTAAGATGAAAAGTAGATTTATTATGAATATTTGAAATATGCATGCTTGGCTAATTGCTCTTCCAATGAAGAAGCCCTAACAACCACAGCGCGTGGGCTCCAAATTCTCACAGACACATCCTGGCCCCTAACACCAGGGATTAAAGTATTCCGGCACCGTGCTGGATTTCCGGCGTGCGGCGTTAAAAAAGTCTTAAATTATTATTAATATTTTTTTAAACACGTCTCAATATCGCCACTATCACTTTGGAGTTCATGAGTTTGCCTGCCAATGATATGAAAGGAGCACAACTCTCCCGCTCTCATAACATTATTAGCCAATCAGAAGTAGATTGGGGCGGGTCTTGGGAAAATGTGCTTCAACCACCGACTTTTCTCTATCGCTCTGCCTATGCTGCGTAGATGCCCAAGTAGAGAGACGTCACACGGAAGGAGAGTAGGATGGAGAGCAAGTTCATGAATCCGGGGGAAGATGCCCTCCTCGTTGATAAAGGGTTGAAAAATAAATGGCACTGGGCATAGGTAGAAGAGATAGGAAAGAACAGTAAGCATTTTGGTAGCTGGTGTAAAAAGGTAAGAGAAGCAGGTGCTTGCTTCTACACTTTGTGCTCGAGAAACCTACGTTATGCAACTAGCGGTAAAAAAGTACTTGGATATCATGACCTAGACCCCGCTCATACAGCAGCTGTATGCGCTCTCCAACACACAACGCTGTTACCGGGAGCAACAACCACAGCTCAGGGATGCAAACGGCGCGCTGTTCGGCGCCTCCCGCTTTTTTCACTTCAGTTTGGGTGACTTGTGTGAATCGTGCAGATCCGAAGAGTTTTTTTTTAAGGGGGGGGGGGCTGATTATACTTGCACCAACAGTAATTCTGTATTGCCTCCACCAAACAAGTAAATAGGAAGTAAGCAAATCAGCAGTATGTGCGCAAGCCTACTTGTGTGTCTTATTGCTGCGTATCTTTTACTGTCTATGGCGAGGTGACTCAATAGGCAGATCCGGACCTAGACGCAATACAAGCAAGTTTCCAATCTAAAGCTCCATCAGGAGCTGTAATAACTGTAATCACCATGACAACTCACTCACTCAACATTGGCCGCAACCTTTGTGGGTCACGCAGGTCGTGTGTGTCATTGGCAACAACGCAGGCTCATCAATTTGGCTAGCAATGGCTAGCGATTTCGTCAACAAATACCAAGAAATAGGTTGCAGCAGTTTGTCTTTTGACTACACTTGCAAAATCCGCTAATAGGACTGAGCTCGAATAGCTTCGGCGACTTTTTATAGTACAAAATCCAGACATCCCGAAATGCAGAAACTCATTTCCGGGAGATAATTGCAGCATTTATCCAGTGACCGTATAGTTTTGAAGCACCAAAAAAACTGTTCAAAGCAGCTCCATTCAAGTCCCTGGATGCTGGGCTTCAACAGAGAAATGCACTGTGACGCTATGGGAAAGTATGACAAGGAAATCGAGTCAGTCGACCTGCTACTATAATGTATCTGATTCTGAACGAACTCGTCTTTGAGATGAACGTGTTCTAACACATTCAAAATGTTAACACAATAGTAAATATTTGACCATACATTTTTTTGACATTTTAGGGGAAGCCGAGTTTCCCTTGCAGTCTTAAAGAAATCGCCTACTGTCATGGATTTTATTGGGAAGGTGACCATACACAGCTTGTGGCAAGTAGAATAAACTACCTCTCAAAAGTAAGACCCTACAGGCCTTGTCCTCCATTGATCCTGTGGTGAGGGGCCATTCCCAGGCTACTCAGCTGAAGGAGTTGGCTTGGATCATCAACATTTAGTGCCCTTAGGTGGCCAGGAAGAAGAGGAAGGAGTAAAACCAGAAGAAGTGCTAGATAGTTTAATAAGAGTTTATGTATCGGAATAAAAAATGAAATAGAATATTCCAAATAAGTGTTGGTGTATTTTGATCTTCAGAATGTCATTTTACTCAATTTGCATGTAGGGGTGGGCCAGGGATGTCAGGGGGTTGGTGGCAAAGTAAGGATATGGATATTTGCTGCGGGGCGAGGGCTGAAATTACTTCTCTCTTTTTTGACCATACATGTGTTTGCATCCCTGACAGCTGATGTACTGGCATCAATAACTGACCGTGTGTGTAACCTGAAGATACGCATGTGCACGTTCATCGCAGAGCACGATCTGTCTTTCAGGCTAGCCCAACCCCTGGTGAATTTATGCCAAAAAACTGTTGAAGACAAAATTGCTTTGACAAAACTGTCAATATCAAATCAGCATGCCAGTTATTTTAATACACACGGCATAACACCAAAGTTCAAAAGATGTATTTTTGGAAAAGCTAAAAAACGGCATGTTTTCCTTAAATGTCAACGAAGCCACCAACAAGAATATGGACAATGTCCCCGAATATCCTCAATGTCTTCGTTCGTTTTTTTGATTAAGATGAGAACGCAGTAAAAACTCAACACCCAGCAAGTAAAACATATTCATGTTCCTGCTTGCTAGGTGTTGCGTTTTTACAGCCAATGCCTCAGCACTTATGCTAGAATTAAAAGATGTATTGCAGTCATATGGTTTGCGGCTGCAGCAGGGGTCTCATTTATAAAGCTTGCGTACGCACAAAACGGGGCTGAAAATGTGCGTACGCCACTTTCCACTCAAAGGTTGTGATTTATAAAAAACAAACTTGACGGGAGAATGTGCGGTCCTCTACGCAAACTCTGACCCTCCTGTAGGCCTACGCATATTTAGAAAACAATTGGAATTGGCGACGCAGATAACCGCACTTAAGTCAGACTGCAGAAAGTGAATGTGGAAAGAACATTACTCGTAATATTTATATATTTTGTTTTCCTCACACACGTTTTTTTCATTCAGTTTAATGATTATCATGAAGATTACATCCAGCAGTGTTATTTGCGCTTGTACTGAGTGACTCTTGTTCCATAAACACCTTGTACAATCCAACTCAAATTTTAAATAAAAATTCAGCGCTTCCTCACCATCAGATTGTCCACTACGGGAGTTCAGGAGGGGGAGATTCCCCGACTGCATGGAATACAGGATAACATCACATATCTTACCTTTAGATAACTGCAGAACACATTTAGTGTATAACTAAATATATTTAATACTGTGCAAATATCCTCATATGTCAAAAACTGGAAATAGTCATCAAGCTCCCATTCAATCACTACACTCTACGTCCTCGTTATTAGTCCAGACTTTAATAGATTACTGTTCATAACAAAACGCTTTTGTTTTCAAATTGTATCTCGACTCGCAGTATCACTGCCACAGTTTACGCCACTCAGTTTTTTTTTTTTTTATTGGTGATCTACCGGCCACCACATTTGAGTTTTCGGGCTCCACCAATAGGCTAACAGTTGTCATGCGCTATGATTCACCGTAAAGAACAATCGTATGCCAGGGTCATGATGAGATACTAGATTAGCATTCATGAGGTGCTTTGCATTGACTATTTATGGTTAAAAATGAGCGTGTTCAGGGCGGGGTACAATGCTGATTCACGTACGCACACTTGTGGGTAATCTATGATTTATAAAGGGAACATTGCGTACAGGTGTGCGTACGCACGGTTTTATAAATCTGAATTTTTGTGTGCATACGCCATTTTAGGCTTTTGGGCGTACGTACACTTTTAGTAAGAATCCTACGCACAGTTTTATAAATGAGACCCCAGGTCACTACTATTCTACTAGACAATTTTGCAGTCATGAGAAGAAAGAAGACTGGACTTGAGACACAAGTGAGGAAGGAGAACCCGTACCTCCTGGACATATCTGGAGACTGTCCATATGGTGTCCAATGCTGCCAAGGCCCTCATGAGCCCTCCCAACTCAGAGGTTGAAGATTTCTGCTCTGATGTTTATTATGACATTGACAAGTCACCAAAACAAAAGGAGATATTTTCAGAATTTTAGAGATGCTGGATCCAGGCGAAGAACATAAATACAGGTAATACAAATCATGCAATTTATACAAATGTCTTCGAAGTGTTTTTAATTGAAGGCCTACTGCCTCTGTTAATCTGTAGTAAGTGCATTGTTTGTGGCCTATAATGCTGTATGTAATGCAACCTTTTAATCCACATATTTGAGTGGTTAGGTTTTATTTAGGAGGGAGCAAAACAGCATTGAATCAATGTCCTTATGTGTGTTGTGTGTGTGTGCGTGTGTGTGCTGAGGCGGGCCCTCACGCGTGTGTGTGTCCGTGTGTGTGTGTGCTACAGAAAGTTACTTAACCAAGTCCTTGAAAGACATGAGGTCACAGTTGTGGAAAAGGCCAGAATATAAATTCTGCAACAAAAACAGGCTACGGCACCCAGGACACTGGTTAACCAGAACCGGAAGGCACGGATCTCTGTGCTCTTCACAGAGTTTGAAAGGCTGACAGTCATGGTTGACTTCTTCAGAGGTATCTTAGGAAAACTCATGGCTAGTTCTTTTTTTAGTTATTAACAGTGGTTATGGTCCATCTCTGCCTGATGACATGGCTTGCTATTTAAGTCAAGGGACAAATGGAACAGTCAGGTCTCTTTTTCAACAACAGTAACCAACTTTAAGAGATTTTCTCATATCATTGTATACTTACTGTTATCTTGTTTTGAGTTTTAATCATCTGGAAAAAATGGCTGAATATTTTTTTTATGTTTGCAGGTGTCCTTCCAATATTTTAAGTCTTTCTAAATATCTGCAACATGAGAAACCCATGGTGCCCTTGTTGCATGTCAAAATGGTGGCCCTTGTGAGAGAGCTGCTGAGCAAATTCATGAAGCCAGGAGCTATTTCCCTGAGCAATAAGGAGATCCTTAGGATCAATGTACGGAGTACAGATTTACAGCTTTCAAACAAAAGGCTTTGTGTTGGAAGGTTTGGCTACTCCGCCATGAATAAGGCCCGTGTGGAAAGAAAAATATGGGTTGGGAATCTGTACAACTCTTGTCAACAACATAGTCACCTCACTCTTCTGCTCTGACTCCATCTCTCACTCAATGTGACTCTGTATGTGGAGCTTTCATGACCTTCGGAAAGGCCTTGCCTAATGTTGTTCAGCCTGAAGCGCTCGGCCAACTGGAGGAGGTGGTTCCGGCTTACCAAATAGATGATGACCTAGTACCTCTGGCCAAGATCGATGTTGAAGAGGACAGCAGAGTGGATATGAACTGGTGGAGTCGGGTGGCAATTTTGAAAAATACAGAAAGAGGTGTGAGGTACCCAACCCAGATTAAGCTTGTGAAAGCCCTTCTTTCAATTTTCACAGGCCCCCTGGTGGAGGGGTCATTTAATTTAATGGATGACATCCTACAGGCTGACAGATGCAGGATGAATGTTGAATCATATGAGAGCCTCGCCATTATAAAGTCATCCATGAAAGCCAGGAACTGGACGGCCGCAACAATGTTGATAGACCAGTCTTTGAGGCGTTCCTGCCTATCTTTTTATAAAAATGACCAACTCCACCTACAGAAAAAAAGGCATGTGAACAGGCACTGAAAAAGAAAAGAATGGGTGAGGCCATAAGGATGCGTTCAGCAGCGGTGGCAAACCGACTACTTAACCAAGCCAGGAAAATAAAAAGGCCAGCTAAAGCCTGCTCTAGCTAAAGCCTGCTCTGCTGGACCATCCTCTGCCTCCTCTGGGCCAGCCAGGCCACATCCGTCCACTGGACCATCTACCTTATCTATACCAACCGGACAACCTCCACCAAACAGAACCTCCACTGAAACAGCTAGACATCCTCCATCCACTGGACCATCTACCTCATCTGGAACAACCAGACAACCTCCCCCCACTCCACCAAACACCACCTCCACTGGAACAGCAAGACATCTTCCATCCACTGGACCATACACCTCCTCAGAACCAGCTACACAACCTCCCTCCTCGGTGCCTTTCACCTCCTCCTCTAGGCCACCAACTTCCATCTCTGGATCAGCCACCTCTTCTGGACAAGCCAGGTTATATCCTCTCTTTTGTGGCCCAGCCAAAGCCCCCCCCACCTCCTCTGCACCAGCCTCAACTGCCTCTGCAAAAAGGAAGCGTTCTGATGACTCAAAACCCACTAAAAAGAGAAAGAAATAGATCACTGTGTTTGTGTATTTTCTGTTTGTATTTATTTCCCAACAGTTAAGTTACCAGTTGCATTTGAATGTTTTGTTTGTTATGTTTTATTGATATATTTTCTCTTAATTTACGATTATTTCTTTTGAACAAAGCAGTTATGGAAATGTTGCAGTATACTAAAGGAAACTATTATCTACAGTTCACTGTTGCACTTTAACAGTTCCTTTTTCCTCAATTAAATGATTGCAAATCAAATTCTTCTTCCACTGACTTAATTTCACATACCCTTATAACATGTCACCATGTGATTGTAGGTCATCTTGTAACCTTTGAAGGACAAAGCTTAGCAGCAAAACTTGATCCCCAAAAAATCTTAAATATATAATAAATCATAAATGCTACATGTGTTAGTACCATATTGTAGTGAGGTGGAATACTACTGCTGACCTTTCTTGGTTATGCAGTTTCAAAAGTCCCACCATAATCTGCAATCATTCATTTCTAAATGTTTTTATTTATATTTTTTTTACTAAGGCTGCAACTGACGATTATTTTAATAATCGATTAATCTGTCGATTCTTTTTTTTTATTAATCGAAAAATGTTAAAAAACATTAATTTACAACCCTTTATTCAAAATCAATACTGACAGTGCAAATTCTCAGTGCAAAACAGGATTGAGGATTAAGCTATTTTTAAAGAGTGATTTTTGACATTTTAATTGAAAAAGTAAAGGCTGTGGACGTATACCAGACATTGTTAAGATACTCTGGTGTCTGTTTGAGGTTTTATATTCCCAAAAATATTATAAAAGTCTACATTTTTCAAAATGGTATGGGTAGTTTTCACCCGGCCCTTAACGCGATGCTGCAAAGTAGCCTTTTCTGATTGTGAGACAAATGTTGAATATGAAACTAACTTCACCTTGGTCAATTAACACACTTTTTTGATGTATTTAGTGTGAAATGTTCCCACACCTTGGATGACTTGGGTCGTACTGCTTTCTCTGCCTCCACCATGTTTCAGAACAACGTTACTCAACAATGTCTCTCCAATGGCCTTTCCTCCTATGGAAGCAAATCGTGACCAAAATTCAAAGGAGAATGCATTTCCAGAAATGCATTTTAATTTTAAGAACGTGGCTGCAAAATCGTGACCACAATTCAAATTCAAATGCATTTCCAGAAATGCACATTGAACGAAAAAGCATTCTGAGCGGCGCAGCAGAGTGACGTCAGTAGCCGCTCTTCTTTAGCTCCCTGTTGACCGAGCTACCCATCTTGTTCGGAAGGGGGCGGTGTGCACATCTGCATTGCATAACATCAGGATCAGAAAGGGTTTTACTCGCCATGAAAGTTTGCACACATTAAACATATAGGAATCTTAAAACTTAAATATGTAGACTAACTATACAAAATGAGCAAAGTCTAGCTAATACTAAGGGGATTTACAATAAAAAATAAAATATAAAGTAGCCGTGTGCCGGGAAATTGATTCAATTGCTGGGTCTTTAGAGGATGCATCACAGATCATGGTGCTCCCTCAAATTGTGCAAACACTGTCAAAATTAGCTGAACAGGTAGAATCTAATAATATATCTGAGTCTGATGCCCGTGACCGAGTAGAACAAGTCATAGAGAGCTTGGCTGCATACTCTGCCGTCACACATTAATGAGGTTGTCATAGTTTGAGGCTGTGGAGCATCAAACGACCAACCATCAACATCCCGAGTCCATTGAAAGCTATTTATTAGATGGTTTAAAAATAAAGGAAATAGCGGAGCTGTTCGGCGTATGACACCGCCCCCTACCAAACAAGAAGGGTAGCTCGGTCAGCAGGGAGCTGAAGAAAAGCGGCTACTGACGTCACTCTACTGCGCCGCTCAGAATGCTTTTTCGTTCATTGTGCATTTCTGGAAATGCATTTGAATTTGAATTGTGGTCACGATTTTGCAGCCACGTTCTTAAAATGAAAAAGCATTTCTGGAAATGCATTTTAATTCGAATTTTGGTCACGTTTTGCTTCCATATCCTCCACCTCTACTCCGCGCTCAACTAAACCAGAGCTGCCAACTCTCACGGTTTCGCTGTGTGACACACGCATTTCAACCATTTCTCACGCCACACCTTGTATATCTCACGCTGAAAAGGCAACGCCAAACAAGTAGCCAATCTAACGTTGTAAACAGTAACAGACGACGCGCAGGTTAACGCATACAAATAATTCAGATATTATATATTCAACAGCAAAATATTTCAGTTTTATGAAATTTGACTCACAAATATTTTAGATCTTTCATATTCAAATTCAGATACTTTTGTCAGCTTTCGAGCTCCGTAGACACCCCCCCTCCCACTCACCCCCACAAATAAAGTTCAGACTCGATTCTTTTTTGCATTAACCCCTGGTGACATTGTTTTTGCGACTACTGAAAGATTTTAGATTTTGATGGGACGGTTATAGTCTGAGGAATAATCTCAATCTTCAGAATTATTATGTATTAATTTATTTCTAAACGCTGGATGTATAAAATCAAATGAACGTTCTTAAATTAGTGGTTTTATTGTATATTTTATGGCTTTCGTTTTTAACAGTTGCTGCCTTTTGAAACAGAAATCAAAGTTACAAAAAAAAAAAAATTACCGTAATGAAATAAAACTACTTTTTAGGTGCGCTTATCAGGAGTAAATCCATGTGCGAGATAAATAGCCTAAAATGGTAACATCGACTGTACAGTACAATCGACTATTGATTGTACAGTGCAATATAGTTAATTTGGGCCTGCAACAAAACTTACGGTTCCTTGTTAAATAACACACACAATAATATTAATAACAAACAAAAAAAATGTTGTAGTAGGGGAAAGGGAGAACTGAATTCTCCACGACTGTTTTAAAACTCTGGCAATGTTTGTCAGTTTTCTCACGGCAACCATTGTTAATTGCTAAATTTTGTACCATCCTTTTTTGAAAGAAACAAACACTCGGTGTAGTTGAACCTTTTTGGTTACAAAACCGAGATGTTTTAATCATGGTTAATAGCAGCAGCAGCCAGCTCATAGAGGGCGCTAGGGCGCCGCCCCACCACTGCTGCATCACATACCGACCTGAAACTTAATTGAATTAGACTTAAAAAGAAAGAAAAACATGTCTAATGAGTAAAGTCAATCTTATATAGCTAGTAGAATATTGAATATGCAATAAAAATGTGGAAGAAAAAGAATCTACGTTGTCTAAAGTTAGCTGATAGGCTACGTATTTCAGGCTGGGCGCAAGTTACTTGTGCCCAAGGAGCCCTTTTGACTGTCGTTATAAGTTGTACATGTGTAGTTCTCTCCTCTCAATGCAAGCAATAGGACCTCGCCGGGGCACACTAAACCTGCGCCCCAAACTGCTGATTTACTAGAGGGCTTGTTAAATACATTATGATAGGGCCCGTTATGTCTGTCACATCCAACCACATCACTCAACACATTTAAGACGTTTATTTACGTTGTCATGGTGTTCTCTCAGAACTGAACTTGTATCTACCATTCTAGCTCTAACGTTATAAAGCTAGCTAGCTAATGTCATGATGGAAACTTGCAATTCAGTCAAGTTGCTAAAAAATACGCCCTTGAAAAAGACATTTTTAAGAGAAGCTCAAAGTGAAGGAGCTTGGACCTGATTTTCACCCTACATCACACGACGGTCAAGCTGGCTCAACTGCGCATGTCGGTTGCAAAAGACGAACTTCTCCCGGGTATAATACACTTGGAGTGTCGATCAGGTCATCGTCATCATATAATTCTGTTCACTGGATTACAGGGCTTGACATTAACCTTTTAAAGGCACTTGTCCTTAAGACAAGTATGTTTACGTTTCACTAGTCAATGCACAAAAGTCACTTGAACCACATACCTTTAAATAGTTGGACCAAGTGATCGGGTAAAACTAGCCTGGCTAACGGAGGTCGCTGTCTCAGGCAAATGATGACAGAAACAGGCTTGGTTAATGAAATCCGAGATGCTGGCCATCTTCAGCAGGCTCGTATCTACGATAGGCAGTCCTCCCTGACGTTTCTGGTGTAGAATGGAGTGAAGTACAACATTGTGCACACTGCCAATGAGCGACTAGTCTGACTGAGGCTTACGTCAAAACAGTTTAACGGGGACGCAGTCTCACTCAGATTGCCAGTTTAAACAAATCAAATAATCCGACCAGCTGGTTAAAAGCTGAGTTCCATTATCTCTTGAAAGCTGCCCTGCTCAACTATTTAGATGTATAATTGACTGTAAAACTGTAAAATTATGAACTTTGTGACATGACTGAAGACATGGTTGCCGCTCGACTATGCGGTCTGTACAGGGCGACATTCTCACTCAAATTTCAAGACTTTCGTGACCCAAATCAAAATGTTAATGCGACAGATCAATGGGGAATCGCTTTTTCTCGTAAAGGCGGTCCTCTTCAACTTTTTGGGTCTTTTTAAATCTAACTATTTGTATGATCCGTGTGGTCCTTTTGCCGTTTCAAATGCTATCCCTTCCCAGTTTTCTGCAGCCACATTGCGCGTGCATCCCAAATGTTTACAAACAAAAAATTGGTTATTCAGCAACAGTTGAATGACAGGGTAAGACAATACACTTGGTCGTTTTCAGTACTTCAATTTACAAATTAGTAAATACATTTAGGAATGTACCAAAATACTGCTTTCTGGTGTTGAGATAGCATTTTTTTTATAGCCCCCCCTGGAAATAAATGCACCAGCCGTCACAGGTTAATACTAAAATTGGACATATTTAACCTGTTAGGGTCCCAGACTGTGCTTAGGCTTTGTTTCCTTTCCTCTCCTCCACTCATCTTTTTCTTGCCTCGTCTGCTCCACTCTGTTCTTGCCTTGGCTACTCCTGCCTGTCTACTTGTCCAATAAGGTTTATCTTTGAGAATGAGTTTGTTAGATAATTTCACATAATCATATGTAGTTGTTCAAGCAACCAGTAATAATATTAAAATATAGCTGCAAGCAGTGATGCAGGTTCCTCCGCAAGATGGGAAAATATTATAAAAATGTACATTGTAGAAGGTCAAGAGTTGGACAACGAGAGCAAAACTACTTCATGTTTGGCCAACAACAATTGGCAGAATGGGGATTTGAACTCATGAGCATAAGTCTACAAGTCACTTAGTCTCTTTATCTCTTCTGCTACACACCAACTGTTGAGATTTTATGAATAGAACGGGCAGAGTATTAGCTTTGGTGAGCTTTGGGACAATTGTTAAGAAATGGTTGACATTTCAAGGTAGAATTGCATGAAATTGTGCATGGTATATCAGAATGATGTCCCCTTGAAGCCAATAAGGTTTGAAAAAACAGTCAAAATTAAATATGATTTATTGACACAAAGATATTGAAGCAATATGGACATTTACATAAGTACACCCTTTTCAGACATTTTGTATTGCATTTCTCATACCATTTCTTTTTATATAGACACTTCTGCCCGCACACTATCCACATCCATGCGGTTTCCCTCTCTCCCAGCACAAGTCACGCCAAAGCAGAAATGCTGTAGTGGCCGCTTGAGATTTGGGTGTCTTCCAAAAATTGCCTCCCACAATCAAAACAAATTAACCGCAACACTGCTTACAGAAATTCTCAAAGATGGCTTGAAACTATAAATATTGACTCCCTGAGTAGATTTTTTTCCAGGACCTCAGTCAATCTACAAGAACAGCCTCGTTGGCAACTGTACTAGGCCACAGCCCACAATCAACTGCATGCGAGTATGGCATTTGATGGTTCTGTAGCCGACTCTCTGTTCCCATTAAACTACACAACATGCACACTCAGGGTGACCAACAATATCATATTAACCAACAAACAGTAACATTACAAACATCTAACTGAAAGAACACAACAACTGAAGTCCCTCGCAACTCTGTTGTAACCAAACTATTTTCCACTAGTCTTAGCGTTTTTTGACATGCCACACTGCATGCTGGGTACCCAGGAGCGCTGACGCAGATTATCTAGCTGTGCTCCGAGCAGGATGTGACGAGATGCTAGTAAGTTTTGCCGATTAGCAAGCAATTTTTACGAATGTTTTGTTAGCAATTGAATGGTAATGCAAGTCAGCTAAAAACAATGTTAGTTAGCTTGGCTAAACTGGTTTTCATAGCAACTGAAATCAACAAATCAGATCAGTCGAACTTTATTCAGAATGGTGGGGATGGAGGGAACATTAAAATTGTAAGGTACAGTAAAAGTGAAATGGAACGCGTCTTTCTGCCTTGAAGCTGCATGGGTATCATCATCAAGACCACATCTATGTAAAGATAACATCCAAGCTAACCATTTCGCAAAATCTGACTGCAGCCTTGTATACCATATGTACGGTGTTATGGTTGTTTGAGTTAAACAACTTTCTAAATGAATTAAATGTCAAATCCAACTATAAATGTATAAGAAAGTTTCAATCAAATCTGAATTATTTTTACATTCATGCATTTAGCAGACGCCTTTATCCAAAGCGATCTGTTGACATAGACTAAGCTAACGTTAGCTAGAGCTTGATGAATTGAGTCATTGGACACAGCAGGAGAGAACGCAGAGTAAGCCAGCTAGTTAAAGCTCTGGTGGAAAATTCCAAATTAACGTATGCAGCCCTTACTGCCACTAACACACAACAGTGACACTGACACACAACAGTGACACTGACTGATCAAAAGCTAATTTGAGATAATATAAAGATGGAAAACCAGGCTAAGAAACGTAAACGTAATTACCTTCACTAGACAACGTTTTACCAATTGGACAAACGGCTATGTTTGTTTGTTTCAAGCTCCAAAAACGTATGAGAATTTTTTTGCTCAAATCAGCCCCAAAAAAGGTAAAAAAATGTGGAGGGCTGGCAGGCAGGGGCAGGCCAGCTGGAGGAAGCGGTCTTGGGGTGAGGGCTGAACAGAAGCCGTCCAGCTAGAGAGGGGAAGTCCAGCAAGGGGTCTGTTTCTCTCAGCATCGGTTGCATCCTCTGTTACACGCAGCATCCTCTGTTGTTGCTCTCAGCATGCTCTGTTGCACTATGTTGAGCAGGCCTCTGCATGACCCTTCAGACCTGTAAAAGTGAAGGGTCCATATTAATAGTGAAAAATTAAGCTTTTTACATCTACACTTGATATAAACCACAGTTTTGACTGTGAAATGCAGTAGCACTATTTCAAACTTGAATCCAACTGTGTTGACCTGATGGACACCCATGCAAAGTCAATCAAAACACGGTTTTGATTCCAGACTCTGACAAGATTATTTAGCTCTAAACTGGTCAATAAATACACATCTGACCAAAGACCAGCTCGACCTTTGCCTGTTAAGTTATTCTGACTATCAGAGACCTTTAAGTAGTTTGACCTAGTGAAATTGGCAAAACCAGCCTGGCTACAGTAGGTCGCTTTCTCAGGCAAATTACAAATAAAACAGGCTTGCTTTGAAAAATCCTATATGCTGGTTATCTTCAGCAGGCTCTTGTCTACAAAAAGCAGTCCTCCTTAACGTTTTTGAAGTGGAATTGAGTGAAATACAAAATTGTTTACGCACAACCAGTAAGCAAGCCGAGTCTGACTCTGAGGCTAACGTCAAAACAATGTACAGTATCCCCGGGATGCAGTCTCACTCCACTTGAATGTTTTGCACAAATCACAAAAAAAAAACATCTGGCAAAAAGCACAATTCCCACATCTCTTAAAGGCTGCCCTGCTCATCTTTTTTGGTGTAGACCGAACTGTAAAATGGTGAATTTATGAACATGACACGTCCAAACTCCAATTGCAAAGACTTTCATGACCCAAATCACATTTCTGAGCCTACAGGTCTGTGGGGAATCGCTTGTTCGCCTATAAGCTGCCCTCCTCTACCTTTTTGATGAATTCGCCAAGATGCTAAATGATTCACTAATTACACAAAGGAAAAAAGCTAGCTACTTTTCGAGTTTTTTTATTGAATTCAATTATTATATTGACATACCAAGTTGAAATTATTTATGGTGCTTCAGAGTGATGTCGTCTTGAACCCTATTAGGTTTGAAAAACAGTCAAAATTGTATTTGATTTATTGACACAAAGATATTGAGGCAATGTGGACATTTACTTAAATACACCCCTTTCAGCCATTTTGTATTGCATTTCCTATTAAATTTGACCCTTCTACCCATCTGTAACACATTTCAAGTCGATTGGATCTATGTTTCTCGAGGAGATGGGTTTTGAAGGTTGTAACAAATTTGGACAGTACAGCAAAATCTATCATGGCGGTTCTTGAGGTTTTTTTGGTCCACATGAGAAATAAGGCATGTATAGACATTTTCAGGCATTTTGGAGTAATGGGGCGCTGGAGAAATCACGTAAACTTTGGGCATGTTTTATAGTGCCACCAATGGGCATACATGGGCTACTAGCCGTCTGGGAGTAATGAGTGACCTGTTGTATCATTGGGCCAAGTTGGAAAAAAATCTGGTCCAGCACTTTTTGAGCTATTGAGCCATTTAACGAAGAATGAGAAAAATAATAATAATAGGAATACTAACAAAAACAATGGGTTTCCTCCTACCAGAGGAACCCTAAATATAGTTTTAGTCGCCAGTAACGTTTCATATTTTAGAACTAGAAGACATTTTTCTCCCTCCAAAACTAAACAGCATAGCTGGACTCTGAGCCCTTTCTCATCTCCTTCTTACCATATAGGTATCCAGGGCCAGCCCAAGGCATAAGCGAACGAAGTGGCTGCTTAGGGCCCCCGTGGCCACCAGAGGGCCCCCAAGAGCACATTAAATTACAGTTTAATGTTATTTATTTTTTAAGCGACTCAGAGGGGCCCCAAATCAATTATGCTTAGGGCCCCATAAAGGCTTGGGCCGACCCTGTAGGTATCTTTCTCTTCTTGGAGAAATATTTAAACAAACTCATCTAAAAATGCAATCAAGAATATTTTAAAACATTGCTTGGTAAATATAGTTGACAGTTATTTAATTCATTACGAAGTACCAATTTTGGGTAATTACCGATACCGGTATATTCAGTAAAAGTTTGCTAGCTTTTAGTTGTGCTAGCTAAAGTTAGTGCTAGCTGGAACATTATTTCATGATAATATGAAATATTCATAATTAGTTGGGCATGAACATCAGTAAATAATACATTGCAGCAAATGTTAATTTAAATTGTTAAATGTATCTAACTTATTGTTAGCTAGTTAAATCTACCTTTTTTAAAGTTCACCGCTGAAGTAATCCTCTGACCTGTTTGTCACTGCCTTACTGAGAACTAAGGAGAAAGTGCTTTACTGTACTCACGCTATTGTTGTCATGACTTTGCGAGGGATTGCAGGGTTCAACATAAAAAAGAAATTGCGACTGGCCCCATGGGACATGTTGAAACTTACTGTCCCCAAGGCCATTTTTACTGGCCCCCCCTCCAAAAGTTGTAATTTATCATTGTTACAACAAAACCAAAGACTTATAAATTATGTTATTCTGTTAACATGTTTAACCATTTATTAAACACATCCTGGATATAAAAAGAACAAATGAAATCACATTTCTAGTGATAAAAAATAATTAGGTAATAGTCAGCAAAACAATTGACTTCTAACTTCAAAAATGACGAGCTCTATACCCTGCTGACAGCCATCTCTGCACAACTGTCTGTCTGAAACTGAAACCTCTGGTCCCTCAATGCTAATTTATAAAAGCTTCCATTGCATTTCATCAGTATGATACTAAGTACCCAAGTCGACACCATTCTTCTGCTGCAGTTCAATATCCCGGGGGAACAAGGCGAACGTCTGTACGTCTTAATTACGTGATTTGCCGTTGTTATAAATCGTGCAATAACATGATGGGCATCTGCATTTAAATTCCTAACCAGCATGGTCAACGGCCTGGAAGATAGATTGTCAACCATCCGCTTAACTGATATGCAAACCAGGTGCTGCCTGCTAGCATGGCTGGTCAGGGATTGTTTTCGAAAATTGTCGGTGCCTGTGTAAAAAAAGATCCACTTTTGTCTGCTTTAGATGGGAACATACGACAGACGACACAGTGCATCTTAGCTCCATAAAAAAAAGTTGCTTCCATTTGAACTCATAACTCTACTTTGCTTTCATGGTCACTTTTGTCTCGCGCCAGTTCTTAAAAAATGTATCGAGATTAGAGAATTACAAAAGTGGAGAGAGAGTGGATGACAGTTTTCTATAGTTCCGTGCTCCACATTTGTAGACTCACGTAGGGATGGACGGTATAAACGGTATAGATATTTCTCATGAATTTGGCTTATGGTATGGATTTTGAGTATACCGTGCTGACCGCGGAAGAGCCTGCCAGAAATACGTTTTATCACAACCCCATTCATACCAGGGCACAGCTTAAAATTACCATATGAGATTTAATGCATATATAGCAAACAATTTACATTATATTTAGTCATTTAATGGACGCTCTTATCCAGAGCGACTTACAGTAAGTACAGGGACATTCCCCCGAGGCAAGTAGGGTGAAGTACCCAAGGACACATCGTCATTTTGACACAAACTGGCAACCTTCAGATTATTAGCCCGACTCCCTAACCGGTCAGCCACCTGACTCCCTTTAATTTACTCAAACATCATGAAATCTTCTGCATTCCCCCATCTTTATTGCACTGATGGAGCAGATTATCGTTTTCTGGCTTTATAGTTTGGTTTTAAATGACACAACTTCCAACGTTTATGGAGACGTAAACATAAATTCAGCATGGAAGAGTCAAGCCATGCAAGCAATGATGCCAGGTTGGTTAGAATTGTGAAATGTTTATTGTATATGGCGTCAGATTTGTCAAAAGTCGCGAAATACTCGCGCACAAATTTAACAACCAACAGTTGTAGCTGCGAGCGACCGCCTGGCTCTCATATGTTAACTTTGCTTGTGCAGTGAATTTTTGGTTGCTGTGCTGATTTCTGTTCGCTCAAGTCTACATGACTTTCACAATTTGGAGGCTGCAGCAGTGATAGGCTGGGATTTTAAGAAAAATAATAACTCTATATACCGTTACCGTCCGTGCTTCAGAATTATACTGTGATAAACATTTTAGGCCTTATTACCCAGCCCTCGACTCACGTCTTCGTGACTTAAACAATTTAAAATAAGCAATCATTTTATTACTGCATGCAGATGCAAATACTGAATGCAAGTGTAAACATTCTTATCTGAACTTGGAATCTTTTTTCCACAGGTAAATGTTGGTCATCCATCGGAGGTGGATGAAATCTTTGATGCCATATCCTACAGTAAAGGAGCGTCCGTGATTCGTATGCTGCACAACTACATTGGAGATGAGGTGAGAAGAGGCTTACTCACACAATCACACACCACTATTAAATTTAACACTAGAAGCGCTGACCCATGAGTCTTCAGACAGGGACATTGTTTCTGACACTTAATGGTTGCTAGATGTTGCTTCTTGCACGGAGCAAAGGCACAGTCGAAAATGAACGTGCCTTTGTCAATCTGTCATTTATCTGTGTTGTTTGTCTGTGATTATTTCCTTAGAGCGTTTGTTGTCTAATCCATTAATCATTCTGCATGTTGCGGGTTAGACTACAGTTGGTCTATAGCAGCCCAACATTATCATAATTTTATAGTTGGCTGGGTTGTTGTCCCCAGACAAAAGTATTGGGACATCATAAACATTCAATGGTCTAATTAGATCCAGTTAACTTTGCAAAACATGTCATGTTTTTTAATTTATTGTCAGGACACGGTCCAAGTATTGCAAAAAATGAGAGCCAGGTGTACTTTGTTTGGAAATACTGGGCTATAGGCTTACTTGGTGTTACCCTACATGTTGATGCATAGCCTAATTTAACAACTTTTGGAATGACAAGACAGGCAGTTTACCCTATAATGGTGCGTGTCCACTACAGCGACGCAAATCACTTTGTTGCTTGCCTTCCTACTGTGCGCCACGCTCTGGGGTGGGTCAGACCGGTGAATGCATAGTTGTAGTTCTGTAATGTCACTGTTGTAGTTTGTATAACGTCATGGCCAAGTGTGGAGAGTTGAGTTTACGTACTCACAATATTGATCAAAAATACAACTATTACACACGTTGCAAAAATCTGAACGTTGGCTAAATGTAGCATGATGTTATCTACAATACACAATAGTTCGTGCTCATTTTTGCTTTTTCGAAAGATTAAATGTTATAGTACGCGACCGGGCGCGGACGCCACTAATGATGTCCAATGCAGTCTCACAGTATCTATCAAAATACATTTACACACATGATGCAAGAAATGTAATGGCTAGCTCGGTGGCTAGATGTAGCATGATCTTATCCACTAGGCTACTCACAATACCTTTTTTGGAGTATTTTCTTCAGAGTGAAATATTAAATGTGACAGTATGCCACCGGGCACTCGGTAACCAGTCGTGTACCACCATTGGGGCTTGCTAGCTAGCAGTGCAAAGTTACGTTATGTTACAATAAATTTATTTTAAAAATCCCACCAGGAGCTCTGTACAAATACAGAGTTGTATTGAACATGGCTGGATGTGCAGCCACACAGACGATTAGTTTGTCCTCCATCTTGAAACTGTGAAAGCTAGAAAAGTTTACAATCACCAACGGTTGCTACATTACAAGAAAAACACAAACAATCCATTTGGCCGTCCCTTGCTCCTCATTTACATAAAGTTGAGAATATCTCAACTCAAATTGATTAGATCGCTTTGCGTCGCTACCCACAATGCACCACGCAAGCGTTTTGCCTGGCTCCATTGAAAATGAATGGAAAGCATTGCATCGCTGTCGTGGACACGCACACTAATATGCAGGGTATAATATCAAACTGGTTGAAAATGTGTATTTTGGTTTCATGAAGGATATTACTGTAACATTGGGGCTCCAGTTTCAAGTGTGGATGGCGGGTTACGCAAGGGCAGTAGCGCATATAAAACAAAAGTTGCATTTAAAAAATCAGCTACATCAACTAGTCCGACAGAATTTTGAATAGCCTACGTTTTGTTCTCTGTACATCTACAGAATTTCCTTTTTTGAGCTGGTAACCCATGAATGGATCTTTCAGGCTGTTTGAAAGGTGCAATCTCCCATCCCCCAGCTAATTATTGATCGCATAGTGCAGGGGTGCCCAACCAGTCGATCGCGGTCTACCAGTCGATCGCGAGCTGAGTTGCAGGCAATCGCAAGAAATGTCTCTAGTGCTATCAATATCCTCATCCCCTGCCTCGTTCCTCTTCTCGCTCCCAGAAGTTTGTCCAAACCACCGCCGCATTAAGTTAACGGGTTGGCGGGTGTTAATTTAGAACCCTGGTTGTAACTTAAGACTCGAAAGGGAAAAAATACATCATTTTCATTCAGAGTGGGAGGAGGATTTTTTGGTGTATTCGAATGCAAAGTCCATCTACCTTATCTGCAATGCAAACGTGGCTTTACCAAAGAAAGGGAATTTGGAGCGTTATTTCAAGACAGTCCACAAGAGCTACGATACAAACTTCCCAGCTAAATCACCTGTGCGGGCTGAAAGGTCCAGGAATTGAAAAGTCAGCTAACAGTCTGTTTTTACAAGGCCCAACACCAAAAGTAAGGCTGCAACCATAGCATCTTGTCGTGTTCTTGCAAAAGAAAAGACGTCTTTCAAGGATGGTGAGATTGTGAAAGCGTTCATGGAAGCCCCAGATGTGCTCTTTGCCGATTTTAAAAATCAAAAGGAGATTGTGTCTGCTATTCAGGACTTGCAGTTATCAAGAAATGTTGCTACACGGCGATGCGAGGGAATGGCAATTGAGGAATGATATTGACACGTGTTTTTCTCCAATTAGATGAATTCACTGATGCTGTGGATGTGGGTCAACTATGTGTTTTCGTTAGAAAGGTTTTTGACAACATGTGTAAAAGAAGAGCTGGGGACCATTTTGCATTTGAAAAGGAACACGAGAGTTACAGATATTCTTCAAGTTTTTATGGAATTTGTTAGAGCCGATAAGTGCCCCTCTTCAAACTCGTCTCCGTTACAACCGATGGGGCTCCCGCGATGGTTGGACGCACTGCTGGGTTCATTGGATTGTGCAAACAGTGTTAATCTTTCCCGGATTTCCTGAATTACCATTGTATAATTCACCAGCAAGGGTTGTGAGGGAAGATGTTAAATATGAAAGACGTGATGGATGTGGTTAACAAGATTGCGTGTTCTGTTCGGTCCAGGAGTCTGCAGAGGCAATTATTCCGTGCGCAGCTGGAGGAGACAGGTGCAGAACACACAGATCTGCTGCAGCACACAGACATTAAGTGGCTCAGCAGAGGTACATTTCTGGAACGGTTTTCTGAATAGTTTTTTTCTGGAACGTTCAAACCAAGCTGAATATGCATAGCTAGAAGACAGTCAGTGGCTCTTGGATACAGCCTTTCTTACCAATCTGACTGAGAAGTTCAATAACTTGAATCTAGAGCTGAAGGGTAAGGAGAAACACATGATGAACATGATCAGCTCCGTGAACACGTTTAAAAGCAAGTTACACCTGCTATCGAGCCGGTTGCAACAGTATGATCTGCGGAACTTTCCACACATGGACACAGAACTTAAGCGTCAGGGCAAAGACTGTGCGGAGCTTGAGAGTGCGCGTTATGATGATCAAGTGCAGAGCATCTTGACACAAAACAAGAACCAGAATAAGAAGCAACACTGATCAATCCACTAACTCAGGGGAGTTCCTCTCCCTCTTGATTGATTGGATCAGTACGTTTATCTTGCGCACAAATCCGTCGGCTGCTTTGGCTGAATTCCAACATACTTCTTCGTCTCCAGTAGTGGAAGAATTCTGAAGACACTGTCAGTCAAAATGCTGGATCAATATAAAGTATTTATTCAATGGCGTAAAATACTTAAAAGTACTTTGTGACCGATCCTAAAACATGTCTTATAGACTCACAACATCTGGTCATTCGGAACAACAGTTAATCAATATGTTATTCTCCACAATGGATTGTAAACAACAAAGGTCTCAACAGGAAAAGGTCAGACAGCTGCTTCATTAGCACATATTCTAAGTCTACTACTGACTCTTTCAAGAACCTCCCCCTTAGGTCCTAAATCTAAATTGAGAGGATGTAGAAAATGCCCACCCACCCCCAAGGGTCTACTGTCCCACAGGGTGGTCAGAAGCCTCAGGACAAACAAACCTTCCCTTTCATACTCCACCTTTTGACCTAACACATTTCATGTTGTCACAGCATGTGTCTAACAATAGACATAAAACCATTGTAATTCAAATCACTCTTGAAAACCACATATTCTATTACTCTCCTCTACTATTGCCTCACCTGGCACTTAGAGAGGAAACAGTCATATAAACACACACATACATTATACAGTGAATATGTTAATCTATAAATTAAATACTAAGTAATAATAAACAAGTATTTGGTGCCTAAAATATTTACACAGAGCATGGATGGCTGTTTTTGCCATAGTCTCTGAGGGTTTGTCTGTTAGACTAATCATTGTATTCTCTCTAGGATTTTAGGAAAGGAATGAATGCCTATCTTTTGAAATTTCAACATAAAAATGCATCCACAGGTAACCCAGCCAATTCTTAACCTTACTTAATATTGAATGTATCGATTATCATATTTAAGTTAACATTTGTCTCCCTGCCCTCCTCACAGAGGACTTATGGTACTGTCTGGAACAGGCGAGTGGGAAGCCTATTGCTGCTGTAATGGGCTCCTGGACCAAACAGATGGGATTTCCTATTATAGAAGTGGATCAGGAACAGGTGAGCATGTGGGTTGGTTTGTTGGTTCACTGCTTTTCCTTCCGTGGACCAATTTTGATAGGTACTTACCACTGCAAACCAGGAACACTTGGTTTGGAGATGTCTAGCCACAATACGGCCCTTGTCAGTCACTCAAATCCTTAGGCTTGCCCATTTTTCCTGCTTCTAACATATCAACTTTGATGACATTTTCACATCCCTCCCACTGACAGGTGCCACAATAACAAGATACAGTTATGGCTAATATGTTTGTGTAATATATAATCATGTAATATAGAATTATTCTGCAACATCTCTGGGTATGACACCCACCTGTCAATTGCACTACTGGTCAAAATGTTTATAAGAACAACATTTTTCCAGTTTCATTTCAATTAAATCAGTTAAAGGTCACATAATATGCTGTTTTTTGATGCTTTTATATAGGCCTTAGTGGTCCCCTAATACTGTATTTGAAGTCTCTTTCCCGAAATTCAGCCTTGGTGCATAATTATAGCCACTACGAGCAGTCCCACAATGAGCTTTCCTCAAGCTGCGCTGTTTCTATGTCTGTAGCTTTAAATGCTAATGAGGAGGAGAGAGGCGGCACCATGTGCTAATGTTTACAATGGATGTATCGCAATGGCTTGTGGCCCTGTTGCTGTAAGATGCCTCGAATTTTCCCAATTCTCATCTGATCACCCTGGTTTGCAGAGGTGCACACTCGTAGTCATTTCAATGAGGGAAAGGCGGATATCGCGGGCGCCATATCAACAGCAGAATGGTTATCCAAATAACAAAAGTGTACAACACTCGCGTTACAGCATGTGTATTCACACACATACTTGATGCTATCTACATTTACATTACCGACAGCTCAGCTGTTAGCTGCAGAGCTAATGTTACAGCCACATTCTAAGGGTAGCAAGCTCGGTAACCATATACAGTAAAGCAATAGTATAGTGTTAGTTAACTTGCTTGTCTGAGGTTTGTAGCTGGACCAAGGAGAGTTAGTACTGTTCCAGATTTTTATTTCAGCAAGGCCAGGTTTGTATTAGCACAAGTTGAGGAAAGTCGTGCTTGAAATGTTTGGCGCAGACATACACAACTTAGGGAAGTTGTGTCGGCGCATTTCCAGGGAAAATACAATTAAGACACTGGGGGCCTCGTACTAACGCTTTTGGGCCCACTTCAGGTGTATTTGTTTTGCAATTTGGGAGTAAAAGCATGGCGAGGTATGTACGAACATAGCGCACTGAGGTAAAAGCGCAGACTGCCTGTCGTGGGAACTGAAAATGGCAAATTGTGCTTTTTGTGTCATGCATATGCATTCACGGGAGGGTCAAGGGGAAAGTGGGAGTTTCCCATTAAAAGATGGGAGGGGATACGTTAAGTGCGCCTAATTATGTATTCCGCGTTATGTACAAATACCGCCTGTGAAAGCGCACATCTAAATTCTACGCTTTTTAAAAGCAGGCGTAAACCAGGATGCGCATATGCCTACTGGTGAAATGGCAGTCGTAACCCGAGCAAGACAAAGACAAAGGCCAAAGGGTTTTTTCCACAATGATCACACTTTTTGAATTGAGTATTGAGTGATCACAAAATCATTACGCGTTACAGATTAAGCAGCCATGCAATATTACAGTTACTGGGAGGAATCAAAGATCACATTGAATCTCAGACTCAGCATTCAAATTCCATTCCAGCAGTTGTTAAACTCCTCGCTACATTACAAATATTGACATCAGGATCATTTCAATGTCATTGCTGTTTCGACTTTGGTGGCTGATCCATGATAAAAAGAGAGAGGAGGCCCATTCAATTGAGCATTTAAATACTCGCAATGTACGGTATAGTGGGCGGAGAAAGCGGAGGGCGCTGATTACCCGATGTTTCGTAAATACGACATAAACTGAAGTATCACAGCGTGCACAATCTGCGGGTTGGCCATGGCTCTAATAACGCTACGTTTGCGAAAGTACATACATGAGACCCTGGGTCGTCAGAGGCTCGGATCAAGGACAGTGTTTCCGCTATGTTGATAGCCGGCCCCAGTGGCGTAACGTAGTAACGACGGGCCCAGGTGCAAGATATTATGTGGGAAAAGTTTTACATAGGAATAGATAGGGAAACACATGGTTACATTTGGCTCCCCTCCAGCCTTCTCATCTTGTTTTTTTTTCTCTTGCCTTTTCCTGCTTCCACACTTATGCTTAAAAGGCATTGCTCCACATTCAGTTGTGCTGTGCTCAATGAACTGCGTTGTCGTGACCTTCGAATTGGTGTAACTATAGCGAATTGTATCGTCACATGATCAAATAGAGACTTGACATTGGACAACAACATACTTATTACCCAGCAATCATCATAGCAATCATCATTGCTAATCACAAAATTACCAAAGAAAATAAGAACTTATTCATTTAATTGAATAGTTTTTGATAGTTTCTATACTACATGTAGTATTGCTGTCCCCGACTAAGATTTTCTTTGGTTGACCAATACTCTACTAAAACGTCTGAAAATCGACTAATCAAAATTTGAAACGCTAAAAATAAAAATAAAAACTTAAAAACATTTTCGCGATCTGACTCAATGGCAGCTGGACATGGCAGATTCAGCCGCTAATAGCCTACTAATAATAAGACTCTTATCACCAGTCCTGTTGTAACCGAATGCCGATGGTATTTAGTATCTCTTTCAATGTACTACAAATAATAAAATATTGTTTGTTTAACATGCAAATCATCAGAGCGCGCATATCACTGCCTGAACTTGCAGCATGCAAACTTGTTTAGAAGCTGAGTGAGGAACGGTACAACAGAGAAATATTTTGTTGTCTTGGCCGGAGAAGATAATGTCATTCGATTTGGATGTGATTCTTATAATAGGCATATTCATTTTTCAACCCAGCGCGTTAGCATGAGCGAAGTAGGGCTAGGCCAACTTAAGTTTTTCAGGTGGTAGGCTACATCATATTCAACGTCGAACTATGAAAAATAAACCGTTGTTGGCAGAGTTTGCATTCAACGTTTTTCGAGTCACCCGGTACTTTGTAAATGCAAATGTAGGCTACTTGAATGATTTCGGTATGAATTGCGACTTTCCCCCAAAAATAATAACCATGACTGAGATAAGTTTGCCTTTTTAGGTGTATAAATAGCTTTGACACTACCTTTAGATTATTAACAACGCATATTTGAACATAAGTATATCCAGAGAGTACAGCGCTGTACTGAGGGAGGGCCTGTCGTGCGACGGTACTTGGAGGGGGGGCCAGTCGAGTGACGCGTGTATGTCTTTAGGCCCGGCTATGGGCCCCAACACCCCACGGGCCCAGGTGCAGCCTCACCTGCTTCACCCCCTATAGTTACGAAATAAGGCTGTACAAAATTTTAGGCCGCCTATCAGCCGTGATTGTTAAAGTGCATGTTGGAGAAAAGCATGGACACGCGCTTCACAGCGCAGTTGAGATTGCGTGTGTGCGTCCTTAGAACTAAGTCGTATAACTTATGTTGTCAGTTCATTTAAGCCTGTCTTTGTATTAATCTATAGTTTTTCAATTTAAACTAGAGAGCATACCATTTCTGTGGAAATTGTGAGGGTGTGCTTGCGGCTGCCCCTAGCATGGCTGCCAGCCCAACTTAGTCCCGCCCACAAAAAATGTGGTCGGGAAGTTTGGCCTGGAGGGGCTCGTATTGGGGACAAACTATGTCCGGACCAGGAGCTGGTCGGACCAATGAAATTGTCAGGGAGGGCTTATACGATGATGGACAGATGATCAACAGTAGCGTAATCAACAACGTCACAAAAGAGCGCTTGGGTTGAATTTGTTTTCAACAAACAACATATTACTCTGGTCTATCCAATTGAGCGAAGAGGCATTTGTTTTACAAGTTCGGTTGAAACACGCCCCATACCATAGTCACAGCCCAACGGAGAGTTATCAGACTCATATTCTGACGAGAATTATGAGTATGACAACGTCAGTCTAGGCTGCCCATAGTCTCCTGGTGTTTACATATTTCAAAAAGCATTGAAGTGTATGACTGCAATTCTGACCATTATGTTCCCTTGATAATAATTTTGTCAAAATGACATATCACTCAGATGAAGGAGTGGGGTTACTAGTTGGTTGGAAGAGAAGGAGGCCAAATGTAGCTCATGAAGATGCAGCGCCATACGAAACTTGGAAAGTAAATTGTAATCGGACATAAACAACTTTATTGTTGCCCAACAAGAGGAAGACACAGCATCTGCTTCTTCAACTCCTTAATCCTCTCGAGGCAACTGCACCTGGTTATGAAGTTGTAGGCTATGGGACGTCTAATATTGCAATTGTGTAATTATGTGTAGGACCGTGTTTCTCAAGTGGTAGGACATATTGATTCATAAAAGCATCTAAATGTAGCCTGGCTGACAGCCCAACTTATCCCCCGCCCACAAAAACATTTGGTTTTGGGTCTGGAGGGGCTCGATTGCGGAAAAACTATATCCGAACAGGAGCTCTTCGGACCAATTAAATTGTCAGGTCGGGCTTTATACGATGATGGACAGATGATCAACAGTAACGTAATCAACAACGTCATCAAAGAGCGCTTGGGTTGAATTTGTTTTCAACAAACAACATATTACGTTGCTCTGATTGGTTGTAGGTCTATCCAATTGAGTTAAGAGGCATTTGTTTTACGAGCTCGGTTGACACACGCCCCATAGTCACAGCCCAACGGAGAGTTTTCAGACTCATATTCTGACTATAATTATGAGTATGACAATGTCCGGCTAATCTAAATGTAGCAACGTCAATATATTCATGTTTTCTGTTATTTTAAAGCAAGCTCAGAGACGTATGAATGTACAGTTGCTTGCTATATAGAGTCGCCTACCGGACACCGTGAGCCATGTAGCCTATGTGATGCAGCTTTTTATGACACACTTCAAAGATGTAAAGATGGTACCATTTAACTCTGTAAGACCCCATGGTTGTAAAATTACAACGGCACTTTTAACGGTCTAATTGCTTTTTCTTTTACATTTTGGGTGGCTCTTAAAAAAGCCTTTGTAACCTTTGTGTGCTGTGGCTAGCACAGGAGTCGTCAGAGACCGTCTTGGATGTTTCCCAAGAACACATTGTTTCCAACGTGATCGAGGTGGACACCGTCGACACAAAACCGTGTCGTATATGGGGGTGTTGAATGCTCCCCATCCCACGGTCGGCCAGGAAGCTAGACACCGCTGCGTTGACTCGACGTCTTGCCCTGTCGATACCAGAAGCGCTGGCGCTCCTCTGATACCCCCAGACGCAGCGTTCCAGGATATCCGAAAACACCAGCGGAGTGTTTGGGAACATCTCCATGATGGCCCCCAGGTCTCGCTTCATCGCCTCGTCAGGTCTAGCCCGGTCACTTGGCTGAGGTTGTTTCCCCCGACGTGGAGCACCATTATGTACGGGCTGGGAAGCATGCCACGCTTCTCACAAAGCTTAGGCACAAGGTCTGCCCACCTCATGCCCCTCAACCCTACCCATTCAATATGGCACTCCAGTGCAAGGTCGGGGTACAGTCCGACCTCCTCCGTGTGCCACGCAAGCCAGTAGACCATCAAGCTGCCAACGATCCAGACGTGGGGACGACTTTGGTTTTCCATGGTGTAGGGCTGCCGCGATTCGTCGCTGAAAATGCGTCAACATCAATATTTTAAATCAACGCATATTTTAAAACAATTTTTTAAAAATAAATACAAAAAACGCTTCAATTCATTATAACAAGTGTTCTTCTTCAATATCACATCGTAATTGGTGCTTGCATGACGTCAGTCGTTGTTGGCTCAAGTCATTGGTCGGCTCCAGTCAACGCTCAAATATCATGGCAGATGCAGAGTCCGACTTGGTTCCGAAACCCGAGTCCTCAAATACCCAAGGCTTCAAATGTATGGGAATACTTCGACTTAAGGCTATCACCAAACAATAAGGTGGTTTGTACACTGTGCAAAGTTTCAATGGCTTACCACAGCAGCACTTGCGCTATGCACAAGCACCTGAAAAGAAAACATACAGGTGCAAAAAAGGCAAAACCACCATTGTCTGGTGTTGTCTATTCATGTTTATAAGGGATAGCCTTTTTAATCTATGTTGTCATTGTAGCTGCTAAATACACGCATTATTAAAGCTATAAAGTTGTCTGCCTGCTACCTTAGAGTTTCCATTGAATAAATGTTTAGGTAGGTTAGAATCGGGGTTTATTCTACGTTGGTCGATAAGATGGCTCTCTAGGTTAGCTCTTGCTATTTAGCTAACTTGTTAACCGTAACCATGACGCTTTGCTAGGACAATGGAGGCGTATGAAGTGATTTAAAGACTTAAGCCCTACTCCGGCTCTAGAGTCTGGTAAATGTAGACTACCTGGTTCTTAGATAATTGGCGAATATCGCTATCTAATCATTACCGAACTGGCATAAGCACCAGCCCAGAACCAGCACCTTGGAATGTATGTATGTTGTATGTATGTTGGGATATGTTATGTACCTTATCTAAATATTTTAATTAACGTTGGAGTTGATAGTTTAAACCTACAGTTTTGTTTAAAAATTTTTTTTTTTTTAAATTGTACACATTTTTTGGGGGGGAGGAAAATGAATCGTTTAGATTAATCGACTAATCGATAAAATAGTCTACAGATTAATCGAAAGAAAAAGTCGTTAGTGGCAGCCCTACCATGGTGTGATATGATCCAACATATGGAAGCAAATCGTGACCAAAAATCAAATGAAAATGCATTTCCAGAAATGCATTTTCATTTTAAGAATGTGGCTGCATTATTTGACTCATAAATTAAAACTAGTAATCAATCATCCTATTTGCATTTGCATTTTTCTTCTTCAAGACTGCACATTTTATGCCATATTCAAAAAGAAAACAGAGCGGACATTGCATTTTATTTTTTGTGTTCTGCCCGCAAAGAACTGCCCACAATTTGAAAATGAAAAAGCATTCTGAGCGGCGCAGCAGAGTGACGTCAGTAGCCACTCTTCTTCAGCTCCCTGCTGACCGAGCTACCCATCTTCACTTACCCATCTTCATTATGCAAGATAGATGAGCCTAGTTAGAGAAGGATTTAGCAGTTGTATAATTACCTTAGCCTATTTTTTAAAAATAATTTTCAGAGTAACCTCAAACCTTTCTTTAGTTTCTTTGACCATACATTTTCTTTGAGGGCTTAGTGGTCTCGGTTTAACATCATTATTTATGCGACATCATTAGCCTATTTATAGCGAAGAAGCCTACTGGACACGGTTAGCTCGCAATGTAGCCTATAAAGAATGCTCCTGCAACAAACTTGTTACTTAGTAACAATTAACCAGCTAGCTAGACCATATGCTAGACGCCCAGCAGAAGTATGTAGCTAACAAAGAATGCTCGTGCAACAAAGTTGTTACTTCCCATGCAAGAGGGAATGGTGATCAGCAACCTCATAGTTGAATCAAAACGAAGACATTTGGCAGACTGGTGTAACAATTGACCTAATCTCTGTGACTTAACATTTATTGTAAGTTTTTCCCTCCTTGTGATATTTTCAGGCATTTAGCCTTCTCATATTGCATTCATTCATTAATAAAGAATCCCCTTTGAAGCTTATTTTAACAACAACGTTACCAGCAGTAGCTATCTCAGATAGAATCGCGATTCAAATTGTACCATCTGCTAACTAAAAATATGCCCTTAAAAACGTAAATAAGCTTGACATTTATTTAGGGGAAATTCACTCATTCATAAAAATGTCAGTGGTTGCGATCATTGTCAGTAACGAGGCAAAATGCAATATAGCTCTGCTGTGTAGAGAAGCTGCCCCGGTAAATTGTAGGCTTCTACTACTACTAGACTGTCTTGGTAGCTATTGCGTTAGTTGAATTCGATTTAACGTTATTTCCATTGTACGGTCTAGGCTGAAATTAATTATTTTCATGAACAGCTTGACAAGGTTTAGGCTGTGGCAATGGAGTTCAGGTTAGTGGTCACAAGTTAGTTTCACCTATTGATATAGACTTTTGATTTAAGTAAGGGGAGTGCCAAACGTGCCCCCATTTGACTTCCTACAGTACTGTAAACAGCTGTGGAGATGTTTTTGTTAGCCCACAGTACTAGACTAGGCTACAGCGTTGCAGTGAGCTACACTGGTTTGAAACTACAGGTAATTATAATTTCACCCACAAATCGTTTACTTGTAATGTAATGTCATAATAAATCCTATAAAAAAATGTATTTGTGAGGAATGTTTATTTTAACGATTGAAAACAGATGCATCATAGACCGCTGTAGTATGTGTTGCCCGGGCAACAGAGGCTAATGTCATGATGCTAATGCTTCAGTGAAATAGTAGACTACTGTTTCCGAAAGTAGATGTACTTCCTCAATAATATTACCTTATATTGTACATTATACATCACAATTGTGTGTCATATCACAAATTAAAAGGAGCAAATAGTTATCACCCAGGCCTCTTTGCTTGTGGCATTTCTGCAGCTGCCTTGCAGTAAAGCAGTTAGCCTAGCCATCTCCCAGAAGTTAACAAGCTGCTAAACTAATGTTCTGCTAGAGATAGTCACGCGAGTTTTTGTGACGTTAGTGATGTTAGTGGCGTCAGTGACTGTGGCTAGCAAGTTAGCCACCGTTAGCTTCACTTTTCGCCACAAAAACGTAATTCCTACTAAACCGTGCAACGGAACATAAATCCCAATACAAGCAACTCAATTTCTACCAAGACAAAACTTTTGACACCTAGGTTGTCTATGTAGTCCAAATATTGACTGAGTTTTAGGAGTGTGAAGAGAAACAATAATATATATGAGAGATAACAAAGGTTGTGCTCTTGCCGAAGGCAAACACACCCAATTACGTTAACTGGTGATTTTCGTTGTTTTTATTCTTTCCCACTAGCGGAATTTGCACGTCTGCTGATTCAATAGCGATTGCTGCCCTTGCTCACGTTGGTATTTAAGTGCATTATTATGCTGAAGTAGTTTTAATTAATAAATAGTGTGAATATTGTTATTATTTGCTACAGAATGCTTAGGCTATCAAGATCAAATAAAGCCGACATTGTACATGCTTCTGAGTGGCCTACCTTAATCATAGGCTAGGCCACTGACCATTTACAAAAGGTTGTTACGTCAATTATTATTTGGCAGCATTTATGCCATTTAGAACATACTTTATGAGTGTAAGGTGTCTTTAAGTAGGCTAACTTTATTTCTTATGAGGAAATAGAACGCTAGTTTGCTTTCCTTTGTACATCCAAACTGAGCAAATGTAATGCTTTGTTCGTTTGCAAGCCATGATGTCTCTCAAGGATTAAAAACACTTGCACTGTCATAGTTTAGTTTCTCATGGGCGGGCCAGATTATCTGGGTGGGCAAAGCAGAGAGAGCGGAGGTAACCTTCCTCCTTGTGACGTCACAAGGAGGAGATTTTCAAACTGAGCGTTTGAGCTTTCATTTTCTCATAGGAGGAGAAGAATATCCAGGGCTTTGGTGTACACCTATCAAAATTTCTAGCCACTGGGGGACCAAAAGCAGGCTTGGGGAACTCATATTAATGTTAAATAACCTCCAAAAGTTTTCCTGTAATTTTCATGTCATCACTATACAACAGGTAATTGAACTTGTCTTGATCAAGGGAATCCAATGGTACCTCATTTTTGAAAATCAGTCATACGGTTCAAAAGTTGCGTTTTGACCCATTGGTGAACTTTGACCCATTGGTGGTGCTAGAGTGGTCTAATGGGAGACATGAAACTTGGTGTAGGTATAGAAGGAACTGTCCTTAATGAGTGTGCCAAATTTCACAAAAAGTTATTGAAGGGTTCTAGGGGCTGCCTTTGACTTCCATGGTACAAGAATAAAAAAAACTAGAAAGGTACATTTCCTGAAGAAAATGTGTGTGTTTGCTGAGAACAGTTGAAAAGATGAATAGTAAAGGTTTTTAAAAGTTTGTAAAAGATGTGCTTTAAAAACAAAATGTTGAAAAACTGTTAAGTATGTCTGTCATTGTTATGCATTGCTATATTTTCAAGCTGTTGAAAATTGAGAAAACAGTGATGAAAAGAGTATCTTATTTATTTGCATACAATTAAAAGGGTTAAAAGTATTAAAGAATGAAAGACTGAGAAACAGAAAAAAGTTTGAAGTTAGAAAAATGAGCAAATATAGACAAGTATGGCAACGACGTTATCCACAAGTACATGCGACAACGTTGGCAACTTATCCAGTAGTAAATGTCAAATGACAAGTATGTCAAAGTAATAGACGCTGTGCAAACCACTTCCGGCGGAAATGAATTGCATATGTGTAGTTATGGCGGCCCCCTGGTTTTGGCGCGTAAACTTGTCTATAGTGAAGAAGATTATATTGCATACCAGTTATCAATATCATAGCAGACAAAAGTGTGTCAGCAGTATGAAGGTGAAAAAAGTGTTGCTTTGAGGTGTCTGTCATTGTTATGCATTGCAATATTTTCTTACGGTTGACAAAGGAGAAAAAAGAATGAAATGAAAAGGGTATCTTATTTAATTTCATAAATTTTAAAGCGTCATGTTAGAGCTCAATGCTCTTAAGACAGTCACCTGCATTACTCCCTCACCAAGAAAGCACAACAGAAGATGTACTTCATACGGCAGCTGAAGAAATTCAACCTGCCAAAGACAATGATGGTGCACTTCTACTTCCATGTCTGTTTGAAGTTTATTGGCGAATAAAATGCATTCTGATTCTGAAAAGTATGTATTCTACAGATCTGTAACAAATTTCAAGTCGATTGGATCTATGGTGGATTAAATCAAGCATTCTGATTGGTTTAGAGCAGGGGTGACCAACCCTGGTCCTTGAGAGCCTCAGTCCTGCATGTTTTAGAGGGATGCAAACGGCGCGCTTTTCGGCGCCTCCCTCTTTTTTCACGTCAGTTTGGGTGACTTGTGTGAATCGTGCAGATCCGAAGAGTTTTTTTTAAGGGGGGGGGTGTCTGATTATAATTGCACCAACAGTAATTCTGGATTGCCTCCACCAAACAAGTAAATAGGAAATAAGCAAATCAGCAGTATGTGCGCAAGCCTACTCGTGTGTCTTCTTGCTGCGTATCTTTTACTGTCTATGGCGAGGTGACTCAATAGGCAGATCCGGACCGAGACGCAATACAAGCAAGTTTTCATTGGTGCGTGTCCAATGTAAAGCTCCATCAGGAGCTGTAATAACTGTAATCACCATGACAACTCACTCACTCAACATTGGCCGCAACCTTTGTGGGTCACGCAGGTCGTGTGTGTCATTGGCAACAACGCAGGCTCATCAATTTGGCTAGCAATGGCTAGCAATTTCGTCAACAAATACCAAGAAATAGGTTGCAGCAGTTTGTCTTTTGACTGCACTTGCAAAATCCGCTAATAGGACTGAGCTCGAATAGCTTCGGCGACTTTTTATAGTACAAAATCCAGACATCCCGAAATGCAGAAACTCATTTCCGGGAGATAATTGCAGCATTTATCCAGTGACCGTATAGTTTTGAAGCACCCAAAAAACTGTTCAAAGCAGCCCCATTCAAGTCCCTGGATGCTGGGCTTCAGAGAAATGCACTGTGACGCTATGGGAAAGTATGAGAAGGAAATCGAGTCAGTCGACCTGCTACTATAATGTATCTGATTCTGAACGAACTCGTCTTCGAGATGAACGTGTTCTAACACATTCAAAATGTTAACACAATAGTAAATATTTGACCATAAATTTTTTTGACATTTTAGGGGAAGCCGAGTTTCCCTTGCAGTCTTAAAGAAATCGCCTACTGTCATGGATTTTATTGGGAAGGTGACCATACACAGCTTGTGGCAAGTAGAATAAACTACCTCTCAAAAGTAAGACCCTACAGGCCTTGTCCTCCATTGATCCTGTGGTGAGGGGCCATTCCCAGGCTACTCAGCTGAAGGAGTTGGCTTGGATCATCAACATTTAGTGCCCTTAGGTGGCCAGGAAGAAGAGGAAGGAGTAAAACCAGAAGAAGTGCTAGATAGTTTAATAAGAGTTTATGTATCGGAATAAAAAATGAAATAGAATATTCCAAATAAATGTTGGTGTATTTTGATCTTCAGAATGTCATTTTACTCAATATGCATGTAGGGGTGGGCCAGGGATGTCAGGGGGTTGGTGGCAAAGTAAGGATATGGATATTTGCTGCGGGGCGAGGGCTGGAATTACTTCTCTCTTTTTTGACCATACATGTGTTTGCATCCCTGGTTTTAGATGTTCCCCTGCTCCAGCACACTTGATTCAAATGAACGGTCATTCTCAGGCTTGGATAACGACCATTCATTTGAATCAGGTGTGCTGGAGCAGGGAAACATCTAAAACATGCAGGACTGAGGCTCTCGAGGACCAGGGTTGGCCACCCCTGGTTTAGATTGAGTCACGGGGTGTGCTTTATTGAGCATAAAGTACTGTACGCCTTTTTACATTTACCTTAAAAGGGGAGTGTTCCATATTATTGCGCACTCAAAATAACTAAAAGGTTGCCGAAGAAAAAGACCGTTTACTAGTACTGGGGCCCGTTCGTCGTAAGGGTTGAAGCTAAGTTAATCATTTGTCCCTTTAGCCCGTTAACATTAACGAGCTAACTTAGAACCGCAAATATCGGTTTGTCGACGGCTGATCCGCATCCAAATCATGTGGTTAATTTCAATCAGGCTAAACTTATCAGGGCAAGTGCACGAGCACGTCCTACTTCAAAAGGCAGGAAAGGTCGATCACCAAAACCGTGATTTTCTAACGGTATAATGGCGGAAAAGACGAAAGAGAGCGGTGATTTTCTTGCCATCTGAGCAAACTATTATAATGAGTCTCTACGAAGACAATAAGCATATTATCTTTGCTAAGTCAAACACCGCCACTGCCAGAGCAAGACAGGCATCTTGGCAAAAAAATTGCCGATAAACTAAATGCGTATTTTGGTAAAATGTATAGGCTCATATTTAGTGCCTTATTACCCCAATCAATCAGATAAGTTCTTTAAATGTGCCTGCTGGCAGTAGGCTTAATAGAAATTAATCACCGAATGAGATCTTGCTAGCGAAAATAATGATATCAACTCTTTCAGAATAAGTATAAAAACAAGGCCAAAGAGTATCTAATTGATACGAATTCATAGACACTTATGAGGATATATGTAGGGTGATATCAGGTAAAATGGCCCATTTTTGTGTAAATCCTTGGGACAACAATATTATACCATATATGCCTTTTCCATGTGTTTTTATGATTACTTATGACTGTTTTTGATATTTTTTTGTTGAAATGATGTAATAAAATATAATTATTTAGGCCCTACAGTTCTTGAAACATCAGCTGTGCAACCTTTATTGCACAAGCAGTTTCAGGTAAAATGGACCAGCTGTTCAGGTAAAATGGGCCAGTGAAACTGCAAAGGGAAATAGTAATTTATCATCAATTTTATTTTTAAAACACAGTTGCTTATACAGCCACATAACATTTAAACTGCATTAAACAAACATATTCATATGTGCCATAATAAAAAAATATATATCCTGAAGCCCAGACTCGTCACAGTTCCATATATATGTGACGGTGTGCCCTCAATACCCAGCTCAACCAAAAGGCTCTCATACTGGTTAAACCACTGGCTAACCACCTCTTTGTTGAGTCCAGCAGCCCGTGCTGCAGACAGGACCTCTGGCTTGCGCATCCCAAGCTCTGGGTTGTGCTTTAGAAAGTTCTTAAACCAGTAATATCCGGCCCTCCCTGCTGTCTTGAAGAAACCAGATATGTTGTTTTTGGCTGCAAAATCAAAGGCCACTTGCCGGACATCACGTTTTGTGAAGGGAAACCCCCTCTGTGCCAATGTGTTGAGGGTGGCAGCAAGCTCCCTTTCCGCCTCATGTGGAAAGTAGGGCTTCCGCCCTGACGCATGTTCACTGCCAGTCACCTTTCCACTGATGCGTTTTTGCAGTGTGGATCGCGGCACACCCCATGCTCTTGATAAGAGGTGCACACTCACTGTAATTCCTTTCTCCCTCCATGTATTCATCTAAAGCCCCCTCATCCTCTCCTCTTTCCACAGATTGTAATTGTTGGCCTTCCTTTCCATCCCTGTTTCATCTTTGTATCCTTTCCTCTCTGGTCCTTGCTCCTACTCTCTTTTCTCTCTCTTTCCTTCTCCCTTTCTCCTCTCCTCTCCTCTCGCTTCCTTCTCCTTCGCCATACTTACTGTACATAAAATATCTACTACCATTATTACTGTTGGGGGGGTCATGGTGTGACACACACACACACACACACACACACACACACCCTCACACACACACACACACACACACTCCAACACATGTGTATGTGTGTTTGTGAGTGACACAGATGATGGCCCATTTTATCTGAAACCATGTTGCCCATTTTACCTCATTGGGTTAAGGTAAATTGGACCACCAAGAAAAACATAACTTTTTCAAAAAATATGTTCATATACCAAGCTAACAACATTATTTGTGATTGATGCCATCAAGACAGATATGCATAGTTTTTTTATGTGCATGTAAAAAAAAAAAAAAAGATTTATCATCCTTATAATAGTTTAACTAGATTTGGTATGACAGGCTACTTTCCATGCAGCTTTCTGGTGCAGTCTTGTTTGAATTATTGGCCCGCCCACCATAGCAACCATAAAGCAATCAAATGCCCTGTTACTTGTCAGGGCTGGGACCCCCAAACCTTAAATGGTCCATTTTACCTGATATCACCCTATGTATGTGTATATGCATGTAGGCCTATGTGTAAATCCCTCTTTGATTTCATTGACTGGGTCATGGCCAGGAATATGATGAATTGATTCATCAGCTGGTTAAGCGCCAAGTACACTTCTTACAGCAACGCATGCTGTGGCTTTGCCAATGTTTTCTGCATCGCCTATACTGTATAAAAATGTAGCCTACCTGACGCGAAAAACCTCAAAGCTATGCAGAGAGTCTGAAGCACAGTAAAAGTTTCAAGTAGCTTTATTGTCCATTTCTTCACGTCAAGACATAAAAAGGAATCGATATGACGTTTCCCACTCTCCCACAGTGAAACATAAAAAGCACAGGCACAACAGATAAGACATTTCTTAGAACATAGCGTTACATATTCACATACAGCAGCATAAGCTCATAAAGCATAGCTTGCTGCGGCGTGTGATATTTGCAATGTACGGCCCGTAAAGGTCTTGCAAATTAATGAGTCGTGAATCGATATCGCTCAAACAAGAACTCATCCGTGTGAATATATATAGTATAGCCTCCAAACAACCCCAAATACGTGATTAGTAGCCTACATTCGGGGAGTGTCTATGGGAACCAGTTGATTCAGAAGAAGCCACATCAAAATGTTACGTAAAGGCCAACGTAGTTAACAAATACGTAACCAGTTGGCTACCTTTTCAGAGCTGGTATAGCTCGCGGCGTAAGTCAACTGTCTTTCATGTGTACGTCTTTCTGCTCTAGTGCAATCAAATCCCACTTCATCCGAGCCTGCAAATGTTTTATTTTTTCTCAATTTTTTTTGTTTCGCGAATGGTAGTCTAATGTAGTGCGCACGTAGCCCATAGGCCTACTTTCAAATTTGCCGCAGCAAATATGAGATCCGACTTGAAACTCGCCAGTAATATGTTTGTGAATTTGTGACGAATCTGGTGATAGAGGCAGACTGATAGGTGCACGCACAGCTGGGGGAACCAGTTAAATAAGGAACCAGTTGGGACGTAACACCGGCCCTTTGCTGCGCGTCGGGCCTAACAACACCCTTGAACACGTACTTTATTGGTGATAAAGTACTGCCTCGAGTACCTTATTGCTTAATTACAATAGGTGGCTTGGCCACCAATAATAATACTAACGATAACAATAGCTTCGCTGCTATTAACGTTAAGGTTTTTACACTTTTACATAAATCCAAAATGGCGGCCGCGTAAATTTGGTTATTTTGAACATTTATCAATAGTCAGGCTTGGAAATCTCACAAGACATCAAGAGACAAATAAATTACTTTAAGGTAAATACTTCAACAGTTATTAGCCAAAACAAGTTTATGCTTCTGGCCATGAAGTCACTCGACCTGCCAACTTTCCTGGAAGTGCATCTCCTTGTTTCATTCAACTGTATATCCCTTTAAGTCACATGACACAGTTTTTGGAGGACATCCTCAGAATAAGGTTCCGAGTAGGCATACCAAATTTGCTGTCACTGCCTCAAAGAATTGCTGAGATATGACTTCACTTCCTTTTTGGTGGATTTTCTGCTGAATTTGATTGGCTGTCACGGACAAACGGTTGTGAAGATCTACATTTTCTACCATAACTTTTTGTGAGGCTTGGTCTGAAGAGCATATCTGGTCATTTTGAAGAGGATTTGACAGAAATTGTAGGAGGAGTAGGCTTTCAAAGGTTTTTGATAAAACCGGAAATGGAGGACGATTTATATAACCGTAAATTGACGCCATGGTGTGCGTTGAACTCAGCTTAATCCAGAAGCTTCGCTGCTTTGCCCCTAAAAAAGCAAAAAAACTTAACCCTGTAAGACCCCTTGTTGCAATATTACAACGTCACTTTTATCGCTCCAAAAAACACATTTTCAAAAACTTTTGGGGGGAAAAAACACATTTACATAGTCAATGGGTCCTATTGTATTGCCTTGCTATGCCATTGGATTGTACATGTGTATATAAGTCTGGCCAGAAGGCCATGAACTCACTCGACCTGCCAACTTTCCTGGAAGTGCATCTCCTTGTTTCATTCAACTGTATATCTCAACATTGAAGTAAGTACATTTCATGAAATATTTTTGGGGGTAATTTTTATAATATGTAGTTTATGTAAATATTAAGTTATTTGGAAATTCTTGCATCACATTAGATTTTTTGCTTGTTATGTCATTGTTGTAATTTTGCAACGTTGGGTGAAAAGGGTGGCTAAAATACCATGTGAACCTTGCACACTAAAGGTACCTTGCACACGACATTCCACTTCTCAAATGTTCAGATATAGGATAAATACTTACAGAAATATAATGTATTTGATGATGATTCACACTTTATAAATGGGTTATTTGTTATAATTTTAAGTTTAGACCAGATTTGAATCATTCTTAATAGGATTAAGTTTAAATTTAAGAATAATTTTAAATTTAGACCAGATTTGAATAATTCTAAATAAGATTAATTTGCATTGGAATTAGTTATACTTATACCCCATTTCTATGTTAGCATTGAAATATAAGTTTTTATATCTGGACTTTATATCTTTATATTTTATATCTGGACTGTTTGTTTGCCCAAATATCTCCATGTTACACAAGCCAGATAATGTTTGTAGAATGCTTTGGAGCATGGTTGTTCAGGGACAAGTGTAAATGTTTTGGAATGTGGGGGTTGCATGTATGGTGCATTGTTTAGGGACAGGTGTGAATGTTCTGGAATGTGGGGATGCAAGAGTTCTGGGGGGTTGTATTTTCCTTTTGTAAGTAGCACATTAGACTATCCAGACACCATTGTGTGCCTTCAGTGGAATGTATCGCCTGAATAGGATTAATTTGCTTTGGAATTAGTTATACTTCAACATTCTTTAACTATTATTTTCATTTCAGAATGACATCGGCAAGGAGAGCTTTCTTCAGTGTCCACAATGTCATTCAGGCTGTCCAAAATGGAGAGAGCGATGTTGACATGGAGTCAGACACCAGTGATTCGAGTGATGAGGTGGTTCAAGATCTGGAGGAAGAGGAAAAAGAGAATAAGAGACCCAGTGATTGTCCAACTGAGGATGATGACGATGACATTGAGCGAACCAACACAAGCCAACCAACTTAACTGACTATGCCCTGGGACCGGTATCGCTGGCTGAAAAAGGATTTAATCAGTCCTAATACTGATTTCTCTGGTCCAGACTTGACCAAACATGGAATGTCAGGTGACGTTGTGATGAAGCTCACCTCCACGCTTCCAGGAGGTCAAAACTACAAGGTCTATGGATACAACTTCTTTACATGTGTCCCATTAGTAGTTTGGCTCCTTGATCGTGGAATTCATTATGTGGGAACAGCCAGGCAAGTGCGCTCACCAAACTGTAACCTTGAAGATGAGAAGATCTTGAAGAAAAAGGGCAGAGGAAGCTTTGACAACAGAGTCGAGGAAAACCACAACATATGCGCTGTCAAATGGTATGACAACAGGGCGGTCACATTTGTCATCCTTTGCTGGCACTGATCCTGTACAAAAGATTCAACGCTGGAACAAAGCCACCAAATCCTACATTGAAGTTGAGAGACCATATTGTGGGAGTATACAACCAATACATGGGTGGTTGTGGATTTGCTGGACTCTTTTGCAGCCAAATATAAGTTTGCCATGAAATCACGCCACTGGTACAGTTACATCTTCTGGTACAGTTACATCTTCTGGCACACCATCATCCTTGCCGTGATCAATGCCTGGCTCCTCTAAAAACGGGACTGCAAAGCTGTCAATGTTCCAAATAAAATTATGTTGAACAGGAGACTGTTTCAGGCACAACTATCTTCTTCTCTCATCCTGACAAGTACAGCTGTCACACCAAGGAGAGGGCGGCCATCTTCAGCCAGTAGGAGCCCTTTGACATCAATAAGAGTGACACCTCAGAGACCTGTGACTGCTCAGAGAAGACCATACCTAGGAAATGGGAGTCCACCAAATAGGGTCCCAGTAAAGCTCTCTCTTGGAAGTCGCTTTGGATAAAAGCGTCTGCTAAATGAATAAATGTAAATGTAAGAGAGTATGTGAACCACCAACCAATGTGCGCAGGGACATGGTTGCACCTCTCCCGGTGAAGACAACAAGAGGACGCTGCAGACACTGCGTGAAAGTATATTCCAGTATGCTTTGCAGAAAGTGCAATGTCCGTCTCTGCTTTTCGGAGGAAAGGAACCGTTTTGGGACTACCATTGCAAGTTAACACTTTTTTGCAAAGGACTTGAAATTGCAAGGACACTTATATGTTTTTTAATAAATTATGATTCATGAAAATATGACTGTTGGGTTATTATTATTAATGAAATTTACTGTCATAGTGCCAGTAAGCAATACACATTCCAAATTAACCAGCAATTGTTTTGTGTATTTGTTCTGACAGTTTGAGAGCAAATGCTGAAATTCTGCTCCAACTTGGCCCAACGTTGCAATATTACAACGTTGCCCTAAAAACGTACAAAACATTTTTTTTTTGTTATCTTTCGTTATCTTCACCAGAAGACTATTACAACATCATCTCACTTAAAACATTCGATCAACGTCCTACTTTTTCTTTCTGCAACACCATTTTGCTGAGGTGTTTGAGGTACAGTTGTCTCATGGTGGATACCTTGAGCCTTCAAGTATTCTTGGAATTCTTTGGACATGTATTCTCCACCATTATCCGCACTCTGTCCACACTCTTTGGATAATATTCTCTCGAACTCCTTGAATTTGCAGAGAACTTCAGTCTTCTGTCTCATAAAGTATACCTTGCAACATCTAGAATAATCATCAATAAAAGTCACAAAGTACTTTGATCTGCCTATAGATTCAGTCTGTATGGGACCAGATACCAACTGCAGTTTACATTTGGAATGGATTTCTCCCACTGGCTTATTTGGCTTCCTAGACAACTTGCCTTCCACACATGCTTCACAGAAGGAAACTTCTTTCTCTGCAGGAAAGTCCACTCCATTCACCATTTCTTTAAATTCCTTCACTTTAGTGGTGTGTCCCAGTCGCCTGTGCCACAAGCTGGCTGCTATTAAGGCACTCAGTGGTGTATAAAGTACAAAACCAAAAGCCATACTTGAGTAAAAGTAAAGATACCTTACTGGAAAATGACTCCAGTAAAAGTAAAAAGTCACCTATTAGAATACTACTTGAGTAAAAGTCTTAAAGTATCTGATATTTACTGTACTTAAGTATCAAAAGTAATTTTAAGTAAGTATTGACAGTAAAAGTACATGTAAATGCTGTTTATGATTATGAAGTGTATTATTTTTAGTGCTGTGGCCACCATGACCAAGGACAAGGAGTTGTGTTGAAAATATTTGTTTATGCTAATTATGATAGCCTAACTAAACATTAATGTTTCGGCTCATGGGATTAATCTTAATTTACCTCGATGTGTTTCCTGAGGGGAAACACACTGAGGATGGGGAGTTTGAATGCCAATATTTCGGTACCTTTGGGTAAGCATAAGAGGCACTTCATCCGGTACAAAGAATCTTTCACTCCAACATAAGAAAACATTTCTTGCAAATATGACCACTGGTGTTCGGCTTCATTACCACCGTTGTTTGTTGCGGGAGAAGCAGGTGCTTCCATTTCTGCTTCCATCTTGAGTGGAATTCTACTCATGTAGTCGTTCGCTAGCTAGCATCCTGGGCATCACTGAGAATTTGAGAGCACTTGTTTGCAATTGCGCATTAATGTGATTAACTAATTATTCAACTTACAAGCTAGGACCACTGATTAGCCAAGCCTGTTTGTTTGCAGTGTTCCACCAGTCCCCAACCTTGGTCTCATAATATTTTGTTCTTCTAAGGAGATTTGATTTCGAAGCGAGTAACAAAGGTTTCAGGGGGAATGTATCACATTTCAAAAGTCACACACTGCTGCAACAGGTGCATAAGCTGATGAATGTACACAGCTTACAAAAGTATTAGGTTGAACTAGATTTTCCATTGTAGGTGGTGTTTTTATTTGCCATACTATAGCAAAACTGATTAAAGCTGATTAAGTTGCATGAAGTGCATTTTCAAGATTGCATGTTCTTCATTTTCATAACTTTCATAATTGTCATACTTAAGTAATTTAAAATGCAGACAAGGAATTGTCAGCATTATGCTGAAGCCGATTGTTGGCAGGATATAAAGTGTTAGTCATTTCAAACAAATAATATTTTCATTTAAGCTTCAGTCAAATGCTCTAGCCAAAGAGCTAGTCGTATACCAATGTGTTCAAAAGGATTATTTAAGTTGCCTACAAGATTGATTGATTGTACACAGGTGGACCCATTTAGACAAATCTCCCACTAGTGTGTACATAAGTGAACGAATCAACTAGAACCTATAATAATATAATTATATATATTTTCTTAATATTTATTTATTTCAGCAAGGAAATGACCGCATCCTTAAGATATCGCAAAAGAAATTCTGCGCTAGTGGACCTTATAATGGTGAGTAATCATGCAAATGCACTCCTTCACCTATTGTCTTCTGAACTACTAATTCGACTTATGAAGATGCATTTAATAATCTTAGGTAAGTCAATGTCTATGGGGCATGTCAATTTCCCAGGTGAAGACTGCCCCAGTTGGATGGTCCCCATCAGTATCTGTACGAGTGAGGATCCCAGTTGCACCAAACTTGAAGTTCTGCTGGAAATTCCAGAGACCACTATCACCATCCATAACATCCAACCCGACCAGTGGGTCAAGGTGAGATTCAACCATAATTAATACAATCATTTTTTAGTTGTAAAAATTGTGAAAAAGGTATGTTTGTCATTGTCTTATGGATATGTAGCAATGCAACCTGGTGGTATGCTTTTTCGTGAATTGTGTCCAGGAGCACGATTTTCTGACTTTTTTTGTGCTACCCAGAAATATAAAAATAAAATATAATGCATATTTGTAGCACAATTATCAGACGAAAAAGCAAGCACCACATTTAGGGATAGTTAGCTAACCCTAATATTGCACTTTTCTGTTATCTAACCCTATCTGTATTCCTAATACTAACCCTGCACAATTGTTTTTGTAATGTTCCCATTTGGAAAAACATTTTATTCTGTGCTGCACAAAAACAATTCTATAGATGCAAAAAGCAGGATACCAGGTTGTATATAGTCAACTACGTAATTGTGGGCACCTGAGGGCAATGATACGTAAAACGTGTTATAAAAATGAAAACTTTTTGTAATTTTTTGTAATTTAGCCTAACTAGTACACAAGGCCCCTTGATGCAGTCGATTAAGATGGTAGTGGAACACACACACATTATCAATTGCTTATATTATGTTCATCAAAATGTGTTATTGGTTTTCTGTTCTGTTTTCTTACCCAAACAAACTTGTACAAACATCTTGACATTTAGTTCATAATGTAAGTCATTACAGTGTTTCCCACAAAATGTGAATTTATTTGTGGCGGTAGGCAGGGGTGGAGTCAGATGCAGATGCTAACGAGCGAGTGCAGAATGAATGGAGGTCTATGGAGCGGTACCCCTCATTCTTTTTTTTCTAGTAATTTGAATTATTTGAATTCGAAAGGGGATGCAAAAATAATATACACTGCTGGTTGTTAGATTGTTTTAAAGTTGCCTTTCTGTGCTAAAAAGCCTTTGAACATTTCATTGACGTCATACATATCGTACGACCAGAGCTACTGCTTTACGGCAAGCTCTGGTCACTTACTTTTTTCTCTCAAGGCATCGACAACACAGCTGACAGGTTAGGCTCTCCCTATCAAACCGGAGATTTCTCAACGACAATTAGGCGAAAGAGACAAATTTAGCCGTTTAGCTCCATAGACTCCCATTCAAGATGCACTCGCTCGCGATCACCCCCAGTGGAACTTTGGTGGAACTGTAGACAAATTCGGTACAATGGGGCTTAATAGCGAGTGAGAAGGCTCTCCTTAAACAGGCTCTGATTAGTTTAGCAGCTTGTTAACTTCTGGGAGATAGCTAGGCTAACTACCTAAAATGGCAAGACAGCTGCAGAAACGCCACAGGAAAAGAGGCCAGGGTGATAACTATTTACAAATTTAACATTGTAATAAAAATACACAATTGTGAAATGTAATGTACAATATGATGTGCTGACATTATTATAACATCTACTTTTGGAAACAGTGGTCTGCTATTTCACTGAGGGGTTAGCATCATGACATTACATTGCCCAGCACATACAACAGTGCTCAGTGATACACATGTTTTCAATCATTAAAATAAACATTCCTCACAAATAAATGTTTTTTTGAGGATTTATTATGACATTAGATTACAAGTAAATGATTTGTTTGTGAAATGATCATTACCTGTGGTTTTAAACCAACCTAGCTCACTGCAACGCTGTACGCAAGACACTGTTAAGAAAAAAGATTCTACGGTTTAACCTAAACTGTAGGAAGCCAAAAGGCGACAGAATTTTCTGCACTCCCCTTACTTAAATCCAAAATCCTAGATTAGGTTTTCAATTGGTGAAACTATCTGACTACTACAGGGCTTAAAATATTCCGGCACCGGATGTCCGGCAGTTTTTTTGGGAACTTGCATGCGGCTTAATATTTTCGAGTCAATTGATTTCACCTACCTATCAATCATATGAGAGGGACGCAGCTATAACTAAGGTTAATAAACCAAATTCTGATTCAGATTCTGTTACAAGCCTATCAGAAGGAGAACAAGGCGGGTCCTGGCAACACAGTGTGAATGAGATCCATACATCACATTAGCGTTGTCAGTGAAAGCATGGAGCGCAAATTCATGAAGCCTAGGGATGATGTCCTACCCATAGATAAAGGACTCAAAAATAAGTGGTGCTGGGCGTGGATAGAAGGTAGAGACTGCAAGCCTTTTGGCAGTTGGCAGAAACTGAGAGCCTGGAGAGCTTGTTTCTGCATGTTTTGCTCGTGGAAGCTACTATATGCGAGCAGCAGTGTTGGGGGAAGTTACTCAAAGTAATACCGTACTTCTATGAATAAACGCTGCAGTGTTTATTAAATAACATTACATTTTGGTGCAGCGTTTATTTGAGGGCGGCGTTTATTTGAGGGCGGCGTTAAATTAGTATGAGAGATTTCGTGAATTGTAGCTGCAGTGCAGCCATAGAAAACTTTGTTGCTGGTATTGTGACAAATTTCATTTACTACCGCTGACCTCCTTGTCTATTCTTTGTTTTTCTATGAGCGCGGCAACTCCCTTTATCATTCGCTATCAATTAGGTGTGTATCGGTAGTTTAATTGTCTCAAATACAAGTGTTCTACATTGTCTAGAACACTGAAGCAGCATACCTAAACATTCATACATGTTAGCTTTCATACAGAAAGCTGTGCAGAAAGTTATGTACATGTGCAATGAATACTGGGGTTGAATTTAACCAATGACAACCAATTTTTTTGGTGCAGCAGTTTTTAACGCAACGTTCATTTGTGGTCTGGCGTTTATTCGAGGGCGGCGTTTATTTACATTTACATTTATTCATTTAGCAGACGCTTTTATCCAAAGCGACTTCCAAGAGAGAGCTTTACAAAGTGCGTAGGTCACTGATAATAACAACAAGATAACCCCAAAGCATTGCGGGTAGCCAAAACAAGAAATAAACATTGTGAACAACCAAAAAATAAGTGCTAAAGGGAGGAAACCATAAGAGCACGTAGTTAAACAAGTTACAATTAAACAACATGAAACTCTAAGTGCAAGTGTACCTGTAGGAAAGTAATAAAAATAGGATGAACTAAAATAGAAAACAGTTTAAATCAGCTACCACTAACAAACAAGAGCAACAGTCTAAGCAAGAGTCGTTGTGATCCTTGAGGAAACCAGCGTTGGGTTCAGCAAACCATTCCTAAGTACCGTTGTACTCCCGGAACAAGTGCGTCTTGAGCCTTCTCTTGAAGGTGGAGAGACAGTCTGTGTCTCTGATGGAGGTGGGGAGTTGATTCCACCACTGGGGGGCCAGGCAGGAGAAGAGCTTGTGTTGGGATCGGGCGGTCTTGAGCGGTGGGACCACCAGGCGGTTGTCTGAAGAAGACCGTAGGTGGCGGGTGGGGGTGTAAGGCTGCAGGAGAGACTTGATGTAGTCGGGTGCAGTCCCGTTCACTGCTCGGAAGGTCAGTACCAGGGTCTTGAATCTGATGCGGGCCGTTATGGGTAGCCAGTGGAGGGAGATGAGGAGCGGGGTAACGTGGGAGCGTCTGGGTAGATTGTAGACCAGGCGGGCCGCCGCGTTCTGAATCCTCTGAAGAGGGCGGGTTGCGCATGCTGGGAGACCGGCGAGTGCTCAGACAGGTATCTCCTGATCTTCCGGATGTTGTAGAGGGTGAATCTACACGACCGGGAAACCGCAGCAATGTGGGCCGTGAGGGAGAGCTCGTCATCCATGGTAACTCCAAGGTTCCTGGCAGAGGATGAGGGGGTCACCGTCGCAGATCCCCAGGGTGATTGAGAGGTCGTGGGAGATGGAGGGTTTGGCCGGGATGATGAGAAGTTCTGTTTTGGCGAGGTTCAGCTGGAGGTGGAGCTCGGTCATCCAGGCGGAGATGTCTGCGAGGCAGGCCTCAATCCTACCTGAGATCCCCGGATCGGTCGGGGGGAACGACAGGTACAGCTGCGTGTCGTCAGCGTAGCAGTTGTAGGAGAAGCCATGGGAGGTGATGATTGGTCCAAGTGAGGTGGTGTACAGAGAGAAGAGGAGGGGTCCAAGGACGGAGCCCTGTGGGACACCAGTGGAGAGCTGGCGAGGGTCTGACAGTTTGCCTCCCCAGGAGACCTGGTAGGATCTTCCCGACAGGTAGGATGAGACCCACTGGAGTGCAGTGCCAGTGATGCCCATCTCAGAAAGTCTGGAGAGCAGGATCTGGTGGTTAACCGTATCAAACGCTGCAGAAAGGTCCAGCAGAATGATGACGGATGACCTCGAAGCCGCTCCGGCAGACTGGAGGGCAGTGGTGACTGAAAGGAGGGCAGTCTCTGTGGAGTGGCCGGTCTTGAAGCCCGATTGGTTGGGGTCAAGCAGGTTGTTCTGAGAAAGAAAGTTAGACAGTTGGTTAGATACAGCACGTTCAATTGTTTTAGAGAAGAAGGGTAATAGTGATACCGGTCTGTAGTTCTGGAGGACGGCAGGGTTAAGGGAGGGTTTTTTGAGTAGAGGGGTAACTCTGGCCTGTTTGAAGGCAGAGGGGAAGGTGCCAGAGGTAAGAGAGGAGTTTAGAACATGCAGCAGAAAAGTTATGATAGAGGGGGAGATGGTTTGAAAGGAAGGGGAGGGGACAGAATCAATGGGACAGGAGGTGGGGCGATGAGAGAGAATGAGATCAGAGAGCTCTGCCTCGGACAGGGGAGAGAAAGAGTTTAGACATTTAGTTGGGTCAGTCATGGAGGGTGAGGTGGTAGGAAAGGTGGGTTTAGGGAACCGACTGCTAATGTCGGCGATTTTTTTCTCAAAGAAGGAGGAGAAGTCGTCTGCTGTCAGGGTAGAGGCAGGGGGTGGGGGAGGTGGGTTAAGAGTGGGGGAGGTGGGTTAAGAGTGGGGGAGGTGGGTTAAGAAGTTTATTCAAGGGCGGCGTTTATTTGAAGAAATACGGTAAGAGTAGTGTCATTAAGTTACATTATTACTTTATGTACGAAGTAATATTATTACTTATTATATTACTTTTACTATTACTTTTAATACTAACGTGTATGTCTTTGTAAAAAATGTGCAAGAACATAGGCTACAGATGCAAAATAGTGTTTCTTAAAAAGAATGTTTATTTCAAACAATCTTTAACATCAAAAAGGCTTATAAATTCAAAAATAATAATGCTTATTTGAATAAATTATACTATATTAGCAGCCACTTGTGGCAACGGGTCACCATCTCTATTAAGGTTTAAAGTGGATTTTTTGCTAGCTTCCAGCTTTGTTTCTCTGTGGACACTTTCAAGGTGTTTTTTTAAGTTTGAGTGCTGCTTATGGCAGTAGATAGTATTTTGTTGGGGCACAGTTTGCAGTTCACTTCAATGTTTTTTCCTATATTTTCAATGAAAGCAAAATAGTGTAAATATTTCCAACCTGAAAACGTAACACGTTCTGCGGCCATAATTGCTGTTGTGTTTGCCTGCAGCGTAACAGTAGGCTACTGCGCCTAAGAAGTGTCATTTAGGCAACTATCTGTATTTATAAGGGTATCTTAGTCCTTTGGTGAATTCATGCAGTAACTTGGTCAATTAACGCAAGTTACTTAAATAATAGGTCTGTCAAGCTTTTACAATATTTAATTGAAATGTATCACATTATTTCATATGATTAATCGGGAATATATTCAATTTATCACTTAGCAAACTTTACCCCAATCACTTTTTTTGGGGTGAAATAACATTAAAAGGGTGTACTTAAAAACCTCAAATAACTGGAGAATAACAAAAGGAAATCGTGAGGGAGTTTTATTCACTCACTATAATATTAAACATATTGTTATATATTTAGGAAATTTAAAAACAAATTACCACATGTAGTCACATACTACAGTGTCAATATAACAAGTTCAGATGGAACACAACTTAAATTGTGAGGAAGTTTTATTCACTCACAAACTTATTATTATTGAATTTATTTGACAGGGACAATGCAGTTAAACATAGCTACAGAGCAAAGTTTGCAGCAGATGTAATAGACAGAGTTTATAGTAGTGCTGTCAGTTTAACGCGTTATTAACAGCGTTAACGCACACCCAAATCCTGCACAATGGGAACACACCCAAATTAACGGCGTCATTTTTTTAAATTGCACGATTAACGTTCTTTTTGGCCTAGCAAACTTTTGACTCCATTATCTAGCCCAGATGTCTTGAAGCGGGCATAGAAATGGTTTAGCTCCTCTGCTAAGGAGGCATTGGTGTTTGTAGGCGGGTTGCAGCTTCCCCTGTAGTTGTTCAAGTTCAAGTCTTTTATTTGGCAGGTACATAGAACAACACAAGGTCAGACTGGGCACTGAAATTCTTAAGACAACACAACGCAAGCACCTGGCATAACATAACATATAAGTACACAGTTAAAAGTTGGTGATCTGTTGAATGCCTTGCCACACTTGTGTTGGGTCTCTGTTGGTGAAGTGGCCCTCAATCTAGACACGGTGGTCAAATCGGCCTGCAAGCGCCTCTTCTTCCTGAGGAGACTGAAGAAGTTTGGTATACACTCAGACATCCTCACTAACTTTTACAGATGCACTATAGAGAGCGTTCTGACTGGTTGTATTACAGTGTGGTATGGGAGCTGCACAGACAGGGACCGCAAGGCCCTATGAAGTGTGGTCCGTTCTGCTGAGTTCATCATCAGCAGGAAGCTCCCAGCCCTACAGGACACCTACCACACACGTTGCCTAAGGAAAGCCGGCAGGATTCTAAGAGACTGTTCCCCCCATCCTTCAGTCTCTTTACCCCGTTGCCTTCTGGCAGGTGTAACCGCAGCATCCGGTCGCGCACACGCAGACTAAACAACAGTTTCTACCCAAGGGCCATCAGGCTTCTGAATGGACACTGATATGGACATTAATTTACTGCACACTAGTCACTTATAAACTGTCACTTTCAGCTACTGGTTGCACTATCAGTAACATTGCACTACTGTACCTCACTGTACCTCACCACCAGGCTCCTGTATGGTCATTGACATAGTCACTGATCTGCAATTTTGCACTATTGTACTGTAATCCACTTAGGTTAGAATAGGTTATAGGGTTGAAATAGGTTTTATGTGCATTTAGGGTTAGTATAGTGTATTATTTGTTATCTGTAATTTAGGAAGTTTTAGTATTAGGGTTAGTATAGTCGATTATTTATTGCTATCTGTATATTTAGGAAGTTTCATTTATTTAAGCTAAGCATAGATGTAAATTATGTTCTGTGTACTTGTATGTTATGTTATGCCAGGTGTTTGCATTGTCTTGTCTTAAGAATTTCAGTGCCCAATCTGACCTTGTGTTGTTCTGTGTACCTGACAAATAAAAGACTTGGACTTTAACTTAAACAATCTTCTCCCTTATACATGGCTTTGGCCTGCTTGATGCCTTTTTTCAAGTTGTGCCTGGCTATACTGTACTGTGTCACCTGATTTAATTTAATTCAATTGGCAATGGGAATAACGTTGTTTCATGTGACTGTGTTTCATTCAATTAAATAACCCGTGTTGTAATGTAAATCTACAATTCACGATGCATGTTTGTCCAGATCTTTGTCAGTTTATTTTTCAGCAAGATATCTAGAGCAAGCTAACTGAAGCTGAGTTTAATCACTATATAGTTTGGTTGCTAAGCTGTAACGTTCTACCCACCTAAGTCAATCCAGTTTGCTTTGACAACAGAATTGGAAACAACTAACGTTATCATTTCAAATGATATGTAGTCAATCTGTTGAAAACAGTGTTGTGTAGACACAGTAGATTTATTTGCACATTTTATTTCAAGTCTCCAATTTTTTTCAGTGAATGCTGTTGGCCCTGTTGCGTTTTTGCTCCCCAGCTTCACTCGTTGAAAACCAACCAATCAGCGTGCAGCTCATATACATATTAATGAGGATACCATAAAAGGAGAAAAGCTAGTGTTTTTTCCCGGGAAAATTTCAGATGGTCTATCAGGGGGCATAGAACAGCACCTGTGCCATTTTCAACCCAACCAATGTTACATACCCTATTCGGATACCTTAAGGAACAGTGTGAAATACCCAAAAACCCAGTCAATCACCCCTTTAATAAAGTCGACAAAATCCTTGAACTTCCCTCTTTTCTTTGTACTTTCTTGAAAGTCACAGGCATATTTTCTCAAAATGTCTGAGTTTGTATGGGAGCTTGTTTGCCAGTGCTTTTATGTTAGTTGTGTTAAGTCTCCCATGTAGCTAACATTTGTCATTGTGTTGGAGCAGCCTGTGAGGAATAATGCAAAAGACTGTAGAGCAGTACCATCTTCTGGCTTGATTTTCTGCCACCTTTTGTATAAGCTTCTGCTATATGGCATTTGTTTAGCTACTGAAGCTACTGAAGGTTCCATGTGGATGCAGCTCTTAACCAATTTGTGTGTTTGTACACTTGTGTACTGCAGCAAAATGAATGTTGTAATTGTGAGATCAGTAAGTAATGATGCTTTGTGATTCTTCACAAGGTACTGTGAAAGAATGTGTTGGCTTGCTGAGAGATGGCTTTGCATACCGATCAAGCATCAGTCCATCCTTGACTTCTATGTTCAGTACAGGCAAAGATCTTTGAGGTGTTGCCCTATGAACATTGTGTACATCCTTGGTTGTAGGCAAGTCTTATAGTGGTGATTGAAAGGTATTGTTCACCTTGGTTTCACCAACCTTTTCATCCACTTCAATAATGTCCAAGTGTGTATTCATATTTTTGTAAAACGTTTTTGCATCTGACTCGGCAAGAGCAGTGTGCATAGCATGCAAATCTATTTTCTAGCCCTTATTGCCACTCTCTTCTCTTTTGCACAGCCTCAAACTCTGCCTCTCTACGTCAAACCTCTTTCATTCCAAATTCCTTTAATCTTTGTGCAAAGCAGGTTTTTTGACTAACGTAGGTTTCCAAAATGAAGCTCTAGCTTTGTAGCCTGGTCCTAACCAGACTCAAGTACATTTCATTTGTACAGAGAGTCTGGCCACACTTCATTGACAAGCGTTGACTTCCTTGTAGGCGGGTACTCTGTTGAGGTTTTAAACTATTGGTTCTGCCCAGAGCCACTCTGATCTGCCATAACCAATCGCTAGTGTTCGCCTTAGCCAATTCCTTCACCACTACTGTAACAGAGCTAGCTGCCGTAGCTGGAAACTTTTCCCGAACCCCCGTTGGGAGGAGGGCCACAACATCATGGCCACTAACAAAACTCAGCAAAACTTGTTCTTGCTCCGGCTTTAGCTGTTTGATATTCGGCAGCGTTGCCACAATGTAATCAATGGCTTGGCTCGCATCTTTCTCCGCTGCCAATACGGAACTACAACACAAACTAGCACACAACATCGTCATTGTTCTCAGCCACTCCCTCTGTTTGCTGATTGGCCGGTTAAAAAATAACCTGCAAAATCTGACTTACCCACTGAACGGCCAGACCGTGTACAGAAGCAAAATCCAAATTGAGCGGAAGTACGTAGGTCGGCAGAGCCAGGCTACTCTCTTACTCCCTTTCTCCTGAACCGAATTCCCCAAGCAAAAATACATGTGCACTTGAATATGTTTTCCGTTTTTACTTGTTCTTCCAAACATTGACATGAAATCAAAGTGATATACTCAAATGAAATTAAAATCATAAATAATAAATGTAATAAAATCTAATAAAGGAAAGGGGTCAAACTCTGTGGCTCCACTCTGTGCTTGCCTGACAGCACCAATTCCCACTCTCACGCAATCGCATTCAAAGCACATTTAAAGGTATTCACACCCAACAAAAAGCCAACCATCCCATTCATTTACCCATACCTTAATTTAAATAGCTCCTTGGTCATGTGACCCATGATCTCAAAATAGTTTCAGAGTACTAATTAGCCTTACACACACACATTAGATTGTCCTTTTTCATATTTATAATAATTTTGCGAATAATTAAATTGTACATTTTAGATATATTTATACACTATATGTGACACCCTCTGCTGAAAAGGGGCGGTTGTCGGCCAAGGTCATTTCTCAGTTTTTGACAGATTGTAAAGTGCATATTGAGCTTTCAAATGATGTGTCATATATTGTAATCTGAAAATATTTGAAGAAAGTGTGTGTATTTGAATTTTGGTAAACCTGTAAAGCTCTAGCCCGGATATTCTGCTTCAAAGATTTTAGACCTTTTTGTGAAGTGTGATTGTTTTGTGTTAAAGAAGCATCGAGCGCCGGTTATTTCACTGCGGTGAAGAAAAAGACTATTTCAATACAATATTCTATACTCAATCAAATTCCAGGATCCTGATTTCTTGACTTATCCAAGATGTGTGTTGTATCACCCAGTATTTTTGTTCTGACTAGATTGCAATGTACCTGGCCCGATAATGGTTCAAGTTGTGTTAAGTTGTTGGTGCCAATCACATCTTCCAAAAATAACCTGAAAGATGAGGAAGAGAAATCATCATGCTCACAATGCAATGCCCAATATTAGCTTATTCATTCTATTTAGTCCATGGATGTAGGCTAAAACTAAAGAACATTAGGGAAGATGTAAAAATTGAATGTGAATCATTGCTTGTTTCCTGTCAAGCATGGGAGAATTCCAGTTGGTATTGTGTTGCATCATATCAATTTTTTTTTTCCCAACTTCCGACATTGGTGCAAGCTGTCTTCTGGCTGCAACAGCTCTCGATCATTTTTCTCTTTCCCCCAACTTTTAGTTATTTGGGCTACTCTTTTTGTATATATTTTCTTCATATTTTATTTTATTTAATGCTTGTACTGCATACAGGGCCAGGTTAATGAAGATCATCTGGCCTGGGGCAGAAGCCTCCGAGTTCCCCTCCCCATGCAAAAGATTTATATATATATATATATATATATATATACTATTATTACTATGATTATCAATATATATATTACAGGGATGCAAACACATGTATGGTCAAAAAAGAGAGAGGTAATTGAATCCCTCACCCCGTGGCAAACATCCATATACTTACATTGCCACCAACCCCCTGACATCCCTGGCCCACCCCTTTATGCACATCAAGTAAAATTACGGCCTTTTAATTTAATAAGGTTTAGGAGGGCACAGTACCCGTGCCCGTGCCCTTGGGCATCTTTCTCCCATAGACCAGAGTTCTGGGGGTAATTTTGTTCAAAGTGTCTAGGCTTTGTGTCATAGTGACATTTCACGTTAGCTCTACCACTTTTGACAAGGGCAACCGTCTCATTGCAGATTAAACACATTGCTCCCCACCGGCAGCACAAATGCGTACTTGTCAGTCCATTCTGTCTGAAATTTGCGATTTTCGGAATCAACTTTTCGCTGGGTTTTGTCCCGCCATGATTTTTGCTAAGGAAGAAACGGGTAGGCTAGCTACTGTTACCAAATCGATTAGCCTGCGTTGTTGCAAATGACCAACCTGCGTTACCCACAGAGGTTGAGTGAGTGAGTTGTCATGGTGATTACAGTTATTACAGCTCCTGATTGGAGATTTAGATTGGACACGGAAGATATAAAGCACATCTAGTAGGAAAAAAATATAGGCTATAGCACAAAATCACGCACAAATGAATTGAGTCTAGGTATTGCGGTCCGCAAACGTAGTCCGTTTATTGACTACCCACCGCAGACAGTAAAAGATACGCAGCAAGACACTTGTGGTTACACACATAGGTTACTGCTGATTTGCTTATTTCCTATTTACTTGTTTGGTGGAGGCAATCCAGAATTACTGTTGGTGCAAGTATAATCAGACCCCCCCCCCCCCCCCACCCACCCACCTTAAAAAAGACTCTTTGGATCTGCACGATTCACGTAAGTCACCCAAACTGACGTGAAAAAAGCGGGAGGCGCCGAAAAGCGCGCTGATTGCATCCCTGATATTAGAGCGATAGAGGGATTGGTAATTAAATTATGACAGACAAAAATATCAGTATGTGATACATTGTAATCAGTGGCGGCTGCTGGTCTTTAAAAGAGGGGAAGCTCATTTTCGGCCTACATCCTAATTTTCTTTTATTTGGCTAGTTCACTGGCTAGTTCCCCTACGACAAGCCTCGCCTACTGAATGAATTAATGAATGAACGAACAATCTAACAAAACAACATTAATCAAGGAGGAAATGTGGAAATTAGGTTCAACTGAAACAAGGAACGTGGTGTATAATTGTATGAAATCCTATGATGAAAATTGGTTAGCAATTTCACCAAGCAAATACCAAGAAATAGGTTGCTGCTGTTTGTCTTTCAACTACAGTTGCAAAATCCGCGATGGGACTGAGCTTGAATAGCTTCGGTGACTTTTTGTAGTACAAAATTACTGTCAATTGAAAGGAGATGCAGTCTTTCGACAGACCCTCCAATCATCACGCGGAAGCCCAGCGTCCAGGCCAGCCCACTCCCCCATTCACCCCCAGAGACGCTGAGCATCCGAGGCGGGACATAATCTCAGCATTCATCCAATGACCGTATAGTTTCGAAGCACTGAAAAAAACTTCAAAGCAGCCCCATTGAAGTCCATGGAAGCTAAGCTTCAACAGGGAAATGCACTGTGACGCTACGGGAATGTATGAGAAGGAAATCAGTCAGTCGACCTGCTAATATATGTAGCTGATTCTGAAAGAACTTGTCTTCGATATGAACATTAACGTATTTAAAATGTCAACACAATAGTAAATATTTGACCATTATTTTATTTTTTTATTGCAGGGGAAGCTGAGCTTCCCTTGTAGTCTTAAAGGTCACATGATATGCTGTTTTTGGATGCTTTTATATAGGCCTTAGTGGTTCCCTATTACTGTATCTAAAGTATTTTTCCCGAATCTCAGCCTTGATGCACAATTACAGCCACTACGAGCAGTCCCACAATGAGCTTTCCTCAAAGCGCACTGTTTCTTTGTCTGTAGTTTTAAATGCTAATGAGAAGGAGAGGGGCAGCAACATGCGCTAATGTTAATGTTGCTGTAAGATGCCTCAAATTTAGCAATTGTCATCTGATATCCCTGGTTTGCAGAGGTGCACACTCAGTCATTTCAATGAGGAGAAAGGCGGATATTGCGCGCCATAACACCAACAGCAGAACGGTTATCCAAATAACAAAGAAGTGTACAACACTCACGTTACAGCGTTTGTATTCACACACACACACTTGATGCCATCTACCTTTACATTAGCGACAGTAACTCAGCTGGCTCGTAGCCCCGTTGCTGTAAGATGCCTCGAATTTTCCCATTCTCATTTGATCACCCTGGTTTGCAGAGGTGCACACATAATAATTTCAATGAGGGGAAAGGCGGATATCGCACGTGCCATGACACCAACAGCATAACATATCCAAATAACAAAGAAGTGTACAACACTGGCGTTACAGCGTTTGTATTTACACACACTCTTGATGCCATCTACCTTTACATTAACAACAGTAACTCAGCTGTTAGCTGTAGAGCTAATGTTACAGCCACATTCTAAGGGTAGCAAGCTAGGTAACCATATACAGTAAAGCAACAAAATGATATAGCATTAGTTAACTTACTTGTCCAAGGTTTGTAGTTTGACCAAGGAGAGTTAGTGATGATCCAGAATTTAATTTCAGCAAGGCTAGCTTTGTATTGGCTCAAGCTGAGGAAACAGTAGTGGCTGAAATGTTTGGCGCAGACATATAAAACTTTGGGAAGTTGTGTCGGCGCATTTCCAGCGAAAATGAAATTAAGATGCTGGTAAGTACTGGTGCAGAGGCTTGGATGAAGGAACTAAAAAAATCAAAGGCAGAGGCATGGGAACTCATATTAATGTTAAACAACCTCCTAAAGTGAAGTTTTCATGTCATGTGACCTTTTAAGAAATTGCCGCTGATTGTAATACATTGTAAAGGCCGATTTATACTTCTCCGACTCCGTTACGGACAGACGCTCACACGGGGAGAGCGGATGCGATCTTACAATGTCTGAGTGAGGGGATGCGCTCTTACAGACAGCCTGTGGAGAGACGCATGGTGAAGAGGTGGACTACAGAGAGCGATGAGGCTCTGAGGGACTGCTTCAACACCACAGTGTGGACTGAGCTCTGTGACCCACATGGGGAGGACATCAACGCCATCACATCACAGACACCATAACAGGCTACATCAACTTCTATTTTGAGAACACTGTGCCATCCAACAAGGTACAGTGTTTTGCAAACAACAAGCCGTGGATTACCCTGGACATCAAAGCTCTCCTGAAGGAGAAGAAGAGAGCTTTTAGGGGACAGGGAGGAGCTCAGGTCTGTACAGAAGGAGCTGAGACGGAAGATCAGGGAGGGCAAGGCCAACTACAGGAGCAAGATGGAGAACCAGCTGAAGAAGAACAACACCAGGGATGTGTGGAAGAGCCTCAAAACCATGCCGTCAGGCTTCAAGGCACCCCTCCCCCAGGCTGAGAGGGACCTGCACAACTATTACAATAGGTTCAACGAGTCACCCACCACTCCCCCCAGACAGCTGCCTCACACCTCCTCACCTGGACAATGCCCCACCCCACCAGCCCTGCACACCTTGGGCTCGGCACATTCCACCATCCCCTCACAGCCCCAAGGACTCACCCCTCCACCCCTCCAGCACACCCCTAACTTTCACACCTGCCCAGGTGAGAAAACAGCTGAGGAGGATAAATGCAAGGAAGGCAGCTGGACCAGACGGTAAAAGCTCTAGGCGGCTGAAATCCTGTGCGGACGAACTGTATGGGATCATAGGGCATGTCTTCAACCTGAGCCTCAAGCTGAGCGGGTAGCACGACTATGGAAGACCTCCTGCTTGGTACCAGTGCCCAAGACACCGGGCGCTAAGGACATCAGCAGCTTCAGGACGGTGGCTCATGTCACACATGATGAAGACACTGGAGAGACTGATCCTGGGCCACCTCCGCTCTGAGGTGAGCTCAGAAATGGATCCACTGCAGTTTGCCTACCGACCTGGAATCAGAGTGGAGGAAACTGTGATCTTCCTGCTACATTGTGCCCTAACTCACCTGGAGAAGCCTGGCAGCGCTGTAAGGATCATGTTCTTTGACTCCAACATATTCGACACCATTCAACCGGTGCTTCTGAGGGACAAGCTGGTGCGGGCTGGTGTGGATGTGCCCCTGGCAGAATGGACCCTGAACTACCTCACAAATAGGCCCCAGTTTGTGAGAACCAGGAACCGTGTGTCTGACCTCCTGACCTGCAGGGTGGGTGCCTCTCAGGGGACGGTTCTAGCGCCCTTCTTCTTTACCCTCTACACTGCTGATTTCAGACACAACTCAGATGGCTGCGTCCTGCGCAAATTCTCTGACGACTCCGCCATAGTCGGCCTGATCAGCGATGACGACGATGCCGAGTACAGAAGACTGACGCAGGACTTCGTAGACTGGTGTCAACCAAACCACCTCCTCATCAACACGGGGAAGACCAAGGAGATGGTGGTGGATTTCCGCAGACACCGTTCTGCCCCCCCCCACCGGTGAACATCTAGGGAATGGACATTGAGAAAGTGGAGTCTTACAAGTACCTGGGTTTTCACCTGAACCACAGACTGGACTGACCACACTTGACGCTCTGTACAAGAAAGGTTAGAGCAGGCTCTAACTCTTGAGGAGACTGAGGTCCTTTGGAGTGCAGGGGACACCCCTAAGGCCTTTCTATGACTCAGTGGTGGTATCAGCCATCCTGTGTGGCATCACTGAGGGGGAAAGAAAGAAGCTGGACAAGGTCATCAAAAAGACCAGCTAGGTCCTGGGCTGTCCTCTGCACTCAGTGCAGGAGGTGGGCGACAGAGACGGTTCCTGGCAAAACTGACATCCATGCTGGATCACGAGTCGCACCCCCTGCAGGACTCACTCTCCGCTCTGGAGAGCAGCTTCAGCGATAGGCTGATTCACCCTCGCTGTGTGAAGGAGAGGTTCCACAGATCCTTCCTTCCTGCTGCCGTCAGATTGTTCAACGATCACTGCTGACACTGCTGCTGAACCATGTCCATAACCCCACCCCCACATGTCCACTTCTATGTGCAATATTTATTTACGCAATTACGTGCAATATTTACGTGCAATATTTTTTTCTTACGTGCAAAAACTTGTCTGTATGTCACTCATTACTTATTCATAGCGGCAGCCACCACACTTAACTCTCACTTACTTTATATATTATCATATTATTTTATACCCTATATCCTTATCTTCATATGGTTCATATTGTATTTTCTATATTTAATTGTACTCTGAGTGCTGTTCTGTACCCTGCCGCTGATGCAAACTGCAATTTCCCCACTGCAGGACAAATGAAGGATTACAGTGCCTTGCGAAAGTATTGACCCCCTTGAACTTTTTGACCTTTTGCCACATTTCAGGCTTCAAACATAAAGATATTTAAAAAAATTTTTTTTGAAACAATCAACAAGTTGGACACAATCATGAAGTGGAATGAAATTTATTGGATATTTTTTTAACAAACTTTTTTAACAAATCAAAAACTGAAAAATTGGGCGTGCAAAAGTATTTGGCCCCCTTAACTTTGGCCCCCTTAAATACTTTGTAGCGACACCTTTTGCTGCGATTACAGCTGTAAGTCGCTCGGGGTATGTCTATCTGTTGTGCACATCGAGAGACTGAAATTTTTGCCCATTCCTCCTTGCAAAACAGCTCAAGCTCAGTGAGGTTGGATGGAGAGCGCTTGTGAACAGCAGTTTACAGTTTCTTTCCACAGATTCTCGATTGGATTCAGGTCTGGACTTTGACTTGGCCATTCTAACACCTGAATATTCTTCCAGAATGGTCCTGTATTTGGCTCCATCCATCTTCCCATCAATTTTAACCATCTTCCCTGTCCTTGCTGAAGAAAAGCAGGCCCAAACTGTGATGCTGCCACCACCATGTTTGACAATGGGGATGGTGTGTTCAGGGTGATGAGCTGTGTTGCTTTTACGCCAAACATAACGTTTTGCATTGTTGCCAAAAAGTTCTATTTTGGATTCATCTGACCAGAGCACCTTCTTCCACATGTTTGGTGTGTCTCCCAGGTGGCTTGTTTACTTTAAACAACACTTTTTATGGATATCTTTAAGAAACGTCTTTCTTCTTGCCACTCTTCCATAAAGGCCAGATTTGTGCAGTATACGACTGATTGTTGTCCTATGGATAGAGTCTCCCACCTCAGCTGTAGATCTTTGCAGTTCATCCAGAGTGATCATGGGCCTCTTGGCTGCATCTCTGAGCAGTCTTCTCCTTGTATGAGCTGAAAGTTTAGAGGGATGGCCGGGTCTTCGTAGATTTGCAGTGGTCTGATACTCCTTCCATTTCAATATTATCACTTGCACAGTGCTCCTTGGGATGTTTGAAGCTTGGGGAATCTTTTTGTATCCAAATCCGGCTTTAAACTTCTCCACAACAGTATCTCGGACGTGCCTGATGTGTTCCTTGTTCTTCATGATGCTCTCTGCGCTTTAAACGGACCTCTGAGACTATCACAGAGCAGGTGCATTTATACAGAGACTTGATTACACAGAGGTGGATTCTATTTATCATCATTAGTCATTTAGGTCAACATTGGATCATTCAGAGATCCTCACTGAACTTCTGGAGAGTGTTTGTTGCACTGAAAGTAAAGGGGCCAAATACTTTTGCACGCCCAATTTTTCAGTTTTTGATTTGTAAAAAAAGTTTGAAATATCCAATAAATTTTCCGTTCCACTTGATGATTGTGTCACACTTGTTGATAAAAAATAAATAAAAAATAAAAATAAATTATATCTTTGTTTGAAGCCTGAAATGTGGCAAAAGGGGGGCCAATACTTTCGCAAGGCACTGTATCTTATGTTTCTTGAAGTTAATGATCACATGGCAGTTATTAACCATGGCTTGTAATGCTCATTTTGCAAGCTGCCCCCATGTCATGAAATGAATAGATTGCAGTGACTTGTGTACAAACTACATGCATGCACATTACTACAAAGATTTTCTATTCCTCTTCCCTCCAAATGTTTGTCATTATAGACAGTGTTAAAGTGCAGGTGTCTCTTGAATCCAATGTAACACCTCTAAAATGAGGGTAGCTTTAGAACCACTTTGTTTTGTTTATTGCTGTTTTAAAAATCGAATTGAATCGAATTTCTGTTACATTAATCAATCTCTCCACTCTCACTACAGATTAATCCAGGTACAGTGGGATTCTATCGTATCCAGTACAGCTCATCCATGCTTGAAAGCCTGCTACCTGGTATCAGAGACCTCACCTTGCTCCCTGTAGACCGGCTGGGTTTGCAGAATGATCTCTTCTCCCTGGTGAGATTACTATATTCTCCAATTAAAATGTACAGAGCGTACTAAAATCAGTATAGAAAAGCGGACACTTAACCACTTGGCTAGTTAAATGACTACTGAAGAATTACATGGCTGAAGTCAAATCCAACATCAACCAGCAAAGTTGGTTACTTTTACCTGATAATTTCCTTTCCATCAGTAAGATAAATTAACTAGGTAGTCATCATTTTTTATTGTTATTATCTTTTTTGTTGCTATGGTCTGGGTTAATTGCTTTGTTGCTGAAAAGAGTAGGTCATTAAACATTGCGACTATAGCCATAAAAAGGGGTGGGGTGTTTTGCACTTGGGACAATTAAGTTGTGTTTTAAAGTAATTCAATACAAAGCATTTCATAGTTAAATCAAGGACATTAGAATCTAGATTTGTCTCATAACATTTTTATAACATCTATAATAAAACACTAGAAGCGCTTGACCTACTTATAGCTTGGATATTGGGTCAAATGACATCTCAGTCTTCAGACCGGGACTTGTTACTGACAATGATAGCTAGATGGCGCTTCTTTCAAGCAGCAAAGTCCAGTTTCGTCGGGAACTTAACTGGCCTTTGTCAATCTGTCATTCATTTCCTTGTTGATAGTCAGTGACAATTTCATTAGAACGTTTCTTTTCTAGCCCGTCAATCATTCCGCAAAATGTAATTTATTTTAAACAATGTTAAACAAGTTGTGTGTTAAACTACATTTGGTCAATAAATTACGGTGGCCCTGAAGTGCAAAACACACCTAATATGAGTACATCCCCCAAATGAAAACGCTCCCCCCCAATCGGATGACTTGTTAACCTCCCCCCAATACAAAAACACCTCCCTCAAATAGAAAACGACATTACATTAACTCAAAAACACATGACATTAACTCTGAACGGAAAGGGTAGGTACTACACTTAAGCGCTGATTGGATACATTAATGTTTCCTCTTTCCTTTCAACCAAAACGATCAAGTTCGTGATAATGACAGAGTTACGTGGACTAGTTGTTTGGCTATGTTTAACACGCAATTTATGCTTTTGCATACGTAGCCTATGCTACATGCTTCGATACCCAAATAAATGCCTAGTGCACGTAACTCTGTCAGGCTATTGCATTTTTTACTTCTGTCGATCAATTTCTTAGCCTACTAGCATCCAATCAGCGCTAAAGTGTAGTACCTACCCTTTCCGTTCAGAGTTAATGTAATGTAGTTTTCCATTTGGGGGAGCGTGTTTTTGTATTGGGAGAGGTGAACAAGTCATCCGATTTGGGGGGAGTTAACTCGTATTCGGGGGGAGTGTTTTCATTTGGGGGATGTACTCATATTAGGGGGTGTGATTTGTACTTCAGGGCCACCGTGATTTAGCCTACTCATATTGAATAATTCATTATAAACACCCTTTGAAACAAGGAACCCCCTTTGAAACACTGAAAATATGCCCCCCAAAACGTAAATAAGTTCGATATTAATTTATGGGGACATGGCTAATTCAAAAGCAGTTTGCTAGAGGCAAGCTAGCTGCCGTTGTTATCCACACTCCACTGATTGTTTGAAAGCGCAGGATGTTAGAACGTTTCTTTTGTAAGGGATAGTTAAGCAATAAGCCCCAAGAGGCCGTGGTTTGCGCTGATTTTAGAACAGGTAAGGGGAGTTGTTAGGCACAACTCGAAGCAGAGTTTTCGCCAGTTTTTTTTCGCCATGAAGGGGCTTATTTTCCCGCTAATGACCGGCGTTCTATATATTATCCCACTTATTACACGGCTACTTGCCAACAAAAATAACTTAACACAGTATGTCTTTTTACAATGTATTTGTTACCATTCGTATTGTTGATCAGCACAGAAATAGTTCGCCAAAAACGTTGAACTTAATAGACTTTTAACATTATTTAGGCTTCATATCAGCTGACGTCGCTAAACAACAGAGTACGCTGGGGTTGAAAAGTTACTGGACTACTTGCGGAGTGCTACGAAAGACGTGAATCAGAGGCAAAAAGGCCACTTACCTTGACAGCGGTCATATATGCATAGCAACGGTCAAATATGAGAAAATTGTTCACCGCAGAACGTTGGGAAGCCCCATTCAAGAGAATGGAGCATTCTACAGCATTCAGAACAGCCGTGTAATAAGACATAATAAAGTTTAGCTATAGCTGTGGCATTGAAAACAGTACTGTAGCCTACTACACTGCCAGTGGGCGAGCCGAGTCTGTGACTCTGTGGCTAACGTCAAAACAAGACGCAGTCTCACTCAAATTCAAAGTTTTACACAAATAACAAACTATGCTGACCCGCTGGCTGTCTTCGCAATCGCCATATCTTTAAAACACTGCTGTTCATTTAGATGTAGAATTGACCCTGGTACGAAATTAAGAAAATTCTCACCACACGCAGATCGACAGTTGACAACACTGTTGTTGCTGCCGCAATCGTCAACGGAGGATGACAAGCTCTCACGTAGCAAACAAATCAACGTTTTTACAGCAATCTATATTAAAATCTCACCACCTGGCTGTTTTCACAATAGTCATATCGTCATAACATTTCCCTCTTTCAGTTTTTTTGTGTAAAATTGAACTATAAAATTAGCTACAAAAAATACTACTATGAGGCTTTCTAGCTTGGCTGCCGCCTAATAGACGAGGTGGTCTCACTGGCGACCTGCACTCGCTCAAATTTCAAAGACTGTCACGACCTAAATCAAAAATGCGAGATTGCAGTTCCACTCGAAATCGCTTTCTCTAAAAAGCCAAATGGTTATGATTTTTTGGGGGTGGTATTTTTCACTTGTAATCCAAGCTCCAATTTGCGAGCTAGAAAGTCTCTGTCACGTTGTATCCATGCGTCGTTGCTAACGTGTGTTGACGTGGTGACGTAGCTTGCACAGATTACCCTTCGTCGACAAAAGGCACTTTGTCGCCACAAAAACGTTGTAACCTCCTAAACTGTGCAACGGAACGTAAATCCAAATACAAGCAACTCAATCGCTTCCTAGACGAAACATTTGACACCTAGGTTGTCTATGTTGACAAAGTTTTAGGGGGGCAAAAAGTAGATAATAACTAGAAAAGGCTGTTCCTGCGAAACAGCAGTGAGAATGCTGAAAACCTGAATGGGGATAGCTGACCATGCTAAAAAAGCTGAACATTTTGTAGAAAGTTATAAGCTGAAGCTTGAAAGCACCCGAAAGGTATTTTAAATAGGGTCTGGACAAAGGCATAAAACTACAAAAAAGAGAAGAATAATGCAAAAAGAGAAATGATTCAGAAGAATTTGAAAATTTTGGAGAAAGTCATTTGCTCAGGTTTCAAAAGGCCTGAAATGTTTGTTAGAAAGGACCTGCACCGAGATAAAGGCATAAAACTACAGAAAAAAAGAAAAATGCTAAACAAAGTGAAAAAAATCAGAAAGAAGAGAAACAATGCATAAAAATGTGAACATTTAGCAAAATTTGCTGGAGTTTCAAAAGGCCTGAAATGTATGTTAGAAAGGACCTGCAGCAAGATGAAGGCAGTAAAGTACAGAAAAGAGAAGAAAAATGCAAAAGTACTGGCTATTGTAAGATACTGCTGTGAAATGTATCTTTGAAAGGACCTGGAGCAAGATGAAGGCGGAAAATAAGAAAAATGCAAAACAAAGAGGGGAACATTTCAGAAAGATGAGCTGCAGGAAAATGTGAAAATTCAGCAGAAAACCAGTTGCTCAAGTTTGGGTTGAACGAATTTGAAGGTAAGAGGACAACACTGGAATGACTGGAACTTGCTGGAAAAAAGTAGCAACCGCTGGTCATTGACAACAGGCTGGCAACATTTCTAATCTAGAATCTCAAAACGGAGGAGAAACTAATCATGCGTGCCTGCACACCCTGTCCTGTTCAGACACTACATTTAACTCAATGGAGTCTGGAGCTATTTTGTCCGTTTGAGTACCTTTGATTTGGCCTTGATACATAAATGAATGTTTATCATACCAATGTTTGATCAAGCTATTTACAAAGAGAGCAGGTATATCCATAGGCACTGTTATTCATGTATATTTGTCAATAATAACTGTACAAAATATGAAATAATAAAAATCTGAAAGAAAATGCTGTACTTTTTTTTCTCCACTAAATGTCAGACTTGGCTCATTTTTAACTTTCTCTTTGACCTCCGTGGCAATGGCTCTTTATTCTCTGTGTGTCAATAAAACGTAAAAACTAGTGCTGTCAAACGATTAAAATATTTAATCGCGATTAATCGCATTAATGTCATTGTTAACTCGCGATTAATCACAATTAATCGCACATTTTTATCTATTCTAAATGTCCCTGATTTCTTTTTGTCCCAATCTTTTTTCAAATTTTAATGCTCTTATCAACATAGAAAAGTGGTTCGGATTGCTTTGTGCAAATATTTTTTTTATTGAAAACAACATTGCAATCGCCTGGCTTTGACGAGGGGGCAGAGAATTCGCATCAGCTGTGTGCTTGGCCATCAAGTGGTATTTCAGACTGGACGTGCTGCGATGATAGCTCAGTTTACAACGACAAAACACACAGATCACTGGTCTTGTCAATAGAACCATTTGGCAACTTTTTAAAAGCAAACTTTCCATTCAGAATCTTATTGGCATCCATTTCGGCATCTCGCGCTCGTCATCCACTCAAAACGTAACGTTAGCCTACTACCAGAGAATGTCTAATATCTGTAAACGGGCTCTGCTACTACTCTTTAGCCAGCTCGCAAGCCAAACGAGTGTTTGGCGTGCCTGTTGTTTTGTTTCCGGTCTAGCTAGATCCGGTGTGGTGTTGTAGTTTTTCTAACGTCGGTAGTTGTTGCAACAGCATGTGAAAAAAACTACAAAGTTTGCTAGGCCAAAAAGAGCGCTAATCGCGCGATAAAATAATTGACGTTAAATTGGCCGTTAATTTGGGTTTGCGTTAACGCCGTTAATAACGCGTTAAACTGACAGCACTAGTAAAAACAAAAAACAAATGTATAAGATAAAAAAATCAAGATGTTCTGAGGCATTTTTACTACAGTAAAGAAGAATAGAATAATATAATAAGATAAACGAAAGCAATACATGTTTTTCTCACCTCTCGTTGTAAACAAAAAAATCTTGGTTGCCCATCTTTTTTTTTTTTTTTTTTTTTTTTTGCTTTCAGGTTGAAGTAACAAGTTGCCGGCATGTTGGACAGCGTGTCCGACCCATTTCCCCCCAAATAAGTCCAAATGTATAACTTAACTACTCAAAATCTCCCCAAAACTACTAAAAATACTTCTAAAACTAGTCATAATAAACCGAATTAGTTTTTTCTTAGACGTCTCTTTGTCCTCTCGTTTTCTCATGCATCCTATAGCTATGAGTCAGTAGAATCACCCGTTTTTCTCAGTTTCATTTTCGGACAAAAAACAAGAAAAATATTAAAATAAATGCAACGCACGCAAAAAAGAGCGCATTTTTTGGACGCACTTTTTTCATGGAATTGAAATGATCGTATCTTAAGTTCTACTTGGTGTATTTACACAAATCAAACACTCAAATGTAGCTTCAGGTCTGCACTTCTGCATGAAATCGATGGTAACCCTCTGAGTGTCTTTGTTTACATTCTGCGTGGTCCGAAAGCCGACCTGCCGGCGCGATCACCGACTCGGAAGAGATTACATCAAAATAATAATTCATATTGCAGGGTTGGTGATGTCGTTGTCCCTGGTCGGTTTCCTGAGCGCCTGCTCAGCTTGGAGGCCTGCTCAGCTTGAGCGCCTTCTCGAGTGCCTGCTCGGTTTCCTGAGCGCCTGCTCAGCTTGGAGGCCTGCTCAGCTTGAGCGCCTTCTCGAGCGCCTGCTCGGTTTCCTGAGCGCCTGCTCGGCTTCCTGAGCGCCTGCTGAGCTCCCTGAACGCCTGCTGAGCTCCCTGAACGCCTGCTCAGCTTGGAGGCCTGCTCGGCTTCTTCTTGAGCGCCTGCTCGGCGTCTTCTCGAGCGCCTGCTCGGCTTCTTCTCGAGCTCCTTCTCGGCTACTTCTCGAGCTCCTGCTCGGCTCCTTCTCGAGCTCCTGCTCGGCTCCTTCTCGAGCTCCTGCTCAGCTTCTCGAGCACCTGCTCAGCCTGAGCGCATGCTCAGCTTCTTCTCGAGCTCCTGCTCGGCTTCTTCTCGAGCTCCTGCTCGGCTTCTTCTCGAGCTCCTGCTCGGCTCCTTCTCGAGCTCCTGCTCGGCTCCTTCTCGAGCTCCTGCTCGGCTCCTTCTCGAGCTCCTGCTCGGCTCCTTCTCGAGCTCCTGCTCGGCTCCTTCTCGAGCACCTGCTCAGCCTCTCGAGCACCTGCTCAGCCTGAGCGCATGCTCAGCTTCTCGAGCTCCTGCTCAGCCTGAGCGCCTGCTCAGCCTGAGCGCCTGCTCAGCCTGAGCGCCTGCTCAGCTTCTCGAGCGCCTGCTCGGCTTCTCGAGCGCCTGCTCGGCTTCTCGTGCGCCTGCTCGGTTTCCTGAGTGCCTGCTCGGTTTCTTGAGCGCCTTCTCGGTTTCCTGAGCGCCTGCTCTGTTTCCTGAGCGCCTGCTCTGTTTCCTGAGCGCCTGCTCTGTTTCCTGAGCGCCTGCTCTGTTTCCTGAGCGCCTGCTCTGTTTCCTGAGCGCCTGCTCGGTTTCCAGAACGCCTGCTCAGCTTGAGCGCCTTCTCGAGCGCCTGCTCGGTTTCCTGAGCGCCTGCTCAGCTTGAGCGCCTTCTCGAGCGCCTACTCGGTTTCCTGAGCGCCTGCTCAGCTTGGAGGCCTGCTCAGCTTGAGCGCTTTCTCGAGCGCCTGCTCAGTTTCCTGAGTGCCTGCTCGGCTTCCTGAGCGCCTCCTGAGCTCCCTGAACGCCTGCTGAGCTCCCTGAGCGCCTGCTCAGCTCCCGAGCGCCTGCTCAGCTTGGAGGCCTTCTCGAGCGCCTGCTCACCATCTGGAGCGCCTGCTCAGCTATGAGGCCTTCTCGAGCGCCTGCTCGGTTTCCTGAGCGCCTGCTCAGCTTGGAGGCCTGCTCGGCTTCTTCTTGAGCGCCTGCTCGGCTTCTTCTTGAGCGCCTGCTCGGCTCCTTCTTGAGCGCCTGCTCGGCTTCTTCTTGAGCGCCTGCTCGGTTTTTCTTCTTGAGCGCCTGCTCGGTTTCTTCTTGAGCGCCATGCTCGGCCTAGAGTAGATAGTCGCAGAGCGTTATCCAAACTCTATTGTGTACCGGCTGCAAGCATCGCCCGACACGGTCCCGGTCTCTGTTCTCAAGCGCTCATGAGTTTTGCGCTTCCACAACGTCCAGCGCGGACGTGCTCAATCACAGATCGGGCAAGCGTCCCTGCAGGGTACCTGCAGCATGCAGGTACCTATTGCAATCAGTATAGCTGGCTTCATGCGGACCGTCTCACAAGCTTCTCGGTTCATCATTATCATTACTCATTTTCTGACACATCGATTACATCAGACACACGTTCAGCATTGTCAGTACACATTGGTATATCTACAGGTGTAACCGGGCCAGGGTATTCTTCTCTGCCTTGAGAAAACGCAGCTCAATGCTCCCAATTGAACATGTTCCTCTTAGGATGTCACAAGACAACTTACAGATAGGCTACAATATTAGGGGACCGCTGGCCTGCATAAAGCATCCAAAACAGCATGTCATGGGACTTTATATGCGTCTCTAATAAGTGAGACATAACTAGTAGTATATGGAATTGCAGCAGGATTAGCATTGTGTATTCATTCCTTTACAGGACGCATCCTAGTAAACTATTACTGCTATTAACCGACAAAGTTTGCCATCTCCATTGTTAGGCTACTTAAAATGTCACTAGGACGATGTACTCCAGTGCTTCCGCTGTATTCATAATACCGCTGCACGGAATCGAAAGAACGTCATCAAACGCGAGCGAGTAGATTGGATCTGCTCCACGATTGTAACAATCAATTTAAACGGCGCAAATATAGCAAGCACTTCTGTTCGGCTCGGTCAAGCAGTGACAAACAGGGCGGCTTAGTAACAGCAACACTACTAATGGCTAGCAGCTACCTAGAGAACTCTGGCTGCTTCTTCGAATGCGGGCTTGTGCAGCAAAGCATTAATGCCCCTATTATTGTAAACTGAGAAGCGTGCACATTGCATTGTCCTTGCACAATATATACAACCCTACACCCCGCACTCGATCAGACGCCTGTCCAACAGGTCTGTGCACCGAGAAAACCTGAACGTGATTCACGATGGTACCTGCAAATGTCGCTCCTCGGATATGCCAGATATGCCGCAAGTGCTCGTGGTTGGCTCCTGAACGCAAGCCCCCTTTTGGACAACACAACAGCAGCACGGGAAACGGAGCCCCCCTTCACCGGAGCCTTCCCCGGGCAGCATGCAGGGGAGCGGATGGAACGGCCTCGCCGCACTCGAGGAGCAAACAGCTCCTAAAGTGGCAGAACCCCATGTTGTACAACGAACAGTCCTTGTTGGCCGACAAAGCCAAACGGGAACGGCGCCTGACTCGGCGCCCCGAATTCCACTGACCCCATCGGTGCAGGGCTCCTCGGATGGAGAATCATAGGGAAGCAGCTCGAAACCTTCGTTCGGATCCCCAAAACACGCACACAGCGTCCGGGACCGAAGAGACGGACAAGGAAATGCGAACGACAGACAGGCCAACACAACACAGAGAACGGGGCGCGACCAGCAATGGCAGCAGCGCAGAACACAAGGGGGACGCGTGTGCGTGCATGTGTGCGACTTTATAGCGCCGCCTATCAAGCTGAGCCTATGGGCTGAGAACACGCCGATGGGTGATATGGCGCGCGCTGCCCGAGTTTCATGCCTGAACTAGCTCCGCTTATTATTTTCTCTCAAAATTAACGCCTCAGCCCATCCCCCTCCTTCTAATTTAATTAAAGCACCATCCGTTTTTTCTGGCATTCTTTGGATTGCGTTATAGCATATGATTATGCTATCAATTCAATTTTAGTATGAATACTACACAGTTGAGCAGTTCAAAAAATACTTAAAAATGGATGGCACAATATCAATTATACATTTTAACAGCAGGAGCCTTATTGCAAACCTTTCAAAAATCAAACAGTGCCTAAAACACGTGGAAAATAAATTCACAGCAATAGCATAACAGAAACTTGGCTCATGGAAGAAAATCATGATTTGGTTGAGATTGAGGGATACAAACTGTTTTTCATCATCAGGAAACAATCAAAGGGTAGGGGGGTGGTATTATATATTGACCAAAGATATCAATGTAAAATGGTTCATAAAATGTATTTTCTTTTAGATACAATAATGGAATGCATCAAAGTACAAATTGAAATGGAAAAATCGAAAAACATTCTAATTAGCAGCATTTATAGGAAACCGGGATCAAATATTGACATGTCTAAGGGAAAAATAACAGAAATATTCAGTAATAGCAATAACAAAAAAATGATTTTTTTTCTCTGGAGACTTTAATATTGACTTGCTCAACCCATAAGAACACAACAAAACTACAGAGTTCATTAATTTGATGTACAGTATCGGTTTATATCCCTCAATCACTCGACCAACCAGAATTACAACAAATAGTGCTTCACTAATTGATAACATATTTACCAACGTCATTGACTATAAAGTTGAAAGTGGACTAATAATGAACGACATCAGTAATCATCTACCAGTTTTTGCAAACATACATAGCTACACTAAGACCAGGAAAGACAACAAAATATACACAATGACCCGACACAGAACCCAAGAAAACATCAATACGTTCAAAGACGATTTCATGAAACAAGACTGGGGCAAAGTGTACGTAGATAACGTTAATGAAGCCTATGATTCATTTTTGACTGCTGTAACATCACTTTATGAAAAAAAACTGTCCTATGGTAAAGAAAGAAGTAAAACTGAAACGTGATGAAAAACCGTGGATAGCTAATGGAATATCAAATGTATATAAGAAGAAAAATGTCTTATATAAAGAGTTTTTAAAGAGGATAAAAGAAGCATAAAATAAATATAAGACGTACAAAAACTAATTGACCAGAATCATGAGAAGCAGCAAAAATAATTACTATTGTAAACTACTGGAGGACAACAGAAGCAATATAAGAAACACCTGGAAGGTGCTGAATGAAATTATCAAGAATAAAAAAGGCAAAGCAGGAGACAATAACTATTTTCTGACAAAAAAACAATATAGAAGTTAAGGATATGACCTTGGCTGCAAATGAATTTAATGACTATTTTGTGGGAGTTGGTCCAGGTTTAGCTGAGGAGTTTGCAAAGACTGGCAGTATAAATGATGTGCTAAGCAAGAATGTAAATATGAATAAATCTATGTTTGTTAAGGAAACTGATGAAAAATATATTTAGATTTTTAAAACATTAAGAGTAAAAAGTCAACTGACTGGAATGGTATTGACATGTTTATGGTAAAAAGTATTATTGGTTGTGTTGTTAAACCTCTAACGCATGTGTGTAATCAATCTGTGATAACTGGAGTCTTTTCAGATCAAATGAAAATGGCAAAAGTGATACCAATATACAAGGCTGGTGAAAAATATACACTTTCAAACGACAGACCTGTTTCACTGCTTACTCAATTCTAAAAAATACTAGAAAACATATTTTCTACATGGCTCGAAAGCTTCTTTGCTAACCACAATATATTGTGTGATCAGCACTATGCTTTCAGGGCTAATAGGACAACTTCACATGCAGTTATTCAATTTGTGGAAGAAATAACAACAGCAATTGAACAACAAAAAAAATGCAGTGGGGATATTCTTGGATCTTAAGAAGGCATTTGATACAGTAGACCACAATTTCTTGACTATGAAATTACATAAATATGGGATTAGGGGGACTGCACTTTCTTGGTTAAATAGCTACTTACATAATCGACAACAATATGTTGAATTGCAATACCATAATTCAAGGTTAAAGAAAATTACCTGTGGGGTCCCCCAGGGGTCAGTGTTGGGACCATTGTTGTTTAACTTGTATATAAATAATGTATCAGAGGTGTCAAAAACACTTAAAACCATTTTATTTGCTGATGATACTAATTTAATCTGTTCTGGGGAAAATCTGGAACAACTCTTGGATACAGTGGAAAATGAATTTAAAAAGATGAAGAGCTGGTTTGATGCAAATAAACGAACATTGAACTTAAGTAAAACTAAATTGATAATTTTTGTTCATCGTGCCACAAATTTAAATAAAAAACATGATAAATGGAATCGAAATAGAAAGAGTAAAATAACTTAAATTCCTGGGAGTGATAATCGATAAAAAATTTATGTTGGAAGCCACATATACAATATATCAAGGCCAAAATATCAAAATCAATTGCTATATTGTATAAAACCAATTACCTATTAAATCAACAATCATTGTACATGTTGTATTGTTCCTTCATACTGCCATACATTACTTACTGTTTGGAAGTATGGGGAAACAGTTACAAAACCAACACTGAACATGTATTCATCCTTCAGAAGAGAGCTCTACTCCATTGTTTATTAAATTAAAAGCACTAAAATTTAGAGATATTGTTGACTTCAAAACTGCACAAATTATGCACAAAATAAGTAATCAACAGCTATCGAACAGTATTCAAGGGTTGTTTCAAATGAGAGAGAGTAAATATCACTTAAAAGGAACTTTTGTATGAGAACAAATTCTAAATATCACTGCATCACAACCAAAGGAGTTACTGTATGGAACAGCTGCAGTGAAGAGATGAAATCATGTACAACTGAGTTATTTTACTTAATTAAAAGTTAGTTAATTTGACTATTTAAACTGAATATATTAAATGGATACGAAAAGGACTTGATGTGATAGTATTGTATACAGGTTCCTTGGTGTACATATGAAGTCTAGTATGAAGGTGTTATTATTAGATTTGCTAGAGATAGATGGAAAGGAAGAAGATAGATGGAAAAGAAAGAAGAAAATAATGTGTATGCATGTATGTATACACGCATCTACATGCATCTATGTGAATGCATGGGTTTATGTGAACAGTAGGTAGGTAGATTTACGGTGTATGTAAAGGTGTATGTATAAAAGAAGCATCAAATTGTTTCGTATTGAACTAAACGATAAAAATAGAGAAAGGGGGTAGGACTTGAAAAGTTTATGAACTTCTTCCTACTCCTTTTTGAACATGGGAATTTCTCATTTGAATTACTTTTACTTTTGAATTATTCATGACCTTATTAAGTTGTCATTTTATTTTTATATATGTATGCATGTCTGTGTATATAGATTTTTTTTTTATTGTGAGAATGCTGTTAAGCATTGTCACTATTGTTTTCCTGTTTCTCTTTATTATTCCAACTTCTTAGTTCTTCCGTAGGTTTTTTGGCCCTTAACTAGTCCTGCATACTTTCACCGATTCCTACAATTTTGGTATCAAAACGTTCAGCTCCTTCAGGAGATGATGGCTATGACTTTTGGTATTTCTCACTTTTATACTTTTTAGACATTGGGGGTTTTTGTGCAAATTATTCTCCCATTAAAAGTAATGGTAAGCTCATTCTTGGTTGAGCAGCCATCAGAGTGGCACACTCTGCTGGCTGCTCTTTTTCTGGTATTCAACTAAATTGTCAAACAAATTCCTCTGACGTTCATATAGTTTAACTTACAGAAACAAGTTATACCTTAAAATGTAGGAAAACTTGTCCTCTTTCAGCCAATGTAACTACTAAAGAGCTCACATTTACAGATTTTCAGATTTGAGCCTTTAAGCGAGAGCAGCCTTTCAAATTCTCTCACTAACTTCAATGGAGAGGTGGGTAAAATTCGTCAGATAATTTCGAAAGTAGACGTATTTTTAAACTGCCGGTAGAGTCGTATTTCTGACCGCACAGACATATAAAGGACATGTCTGGTTTCGGGAGAGTCTTGGGTCTCGGAAAATATCCTCATTTTTTGGATTGGATGTATAGTTTTGCGTCTAGGTTAACTTGTTTGAGGTGCGGATGCTAGGTAACTGTTGGTTATTCTCTGCCCTCAGCGTATTAGCAATCATAGCTGCACCATCACCGTGGCAACCAAACAAACGAGCACCATGAAAGCAGAATTGGGTCACGTTTTGGAAACTGCAGGTAGAGTCGTATTTCTGACCGCAGAGACATATAAAGGACATCTCTGGTTTCGGCAGAGTCTTGGGTCTTTTTTGGATTGGACGTGTAGTTTTGCGTCTAGGTTAACTTGTTTGAGGTATGGATGCTAGGCAAATTTCTGTTATTCGCACGCATGTTCACGCATTATAAGTTTCTCCTCCGTCTTGAACCTGAAACCTAGATTCTATGTAAAAATGTTGCCAGTCTGTTGCCAATGACCAATGGTTGCTACGTTTTCCAGCAAGTTCAAGTCATTCCAGTGTTGTCCTCTTACCTTCAAATTCGTTCAACCCAGATTTAAGCAACTGGTTTTCTGCTAGGTTTTCACATTTTCCTGCAGCTCATCTTTCTGAAATGTTCCCCTTTTTAACATACATTTCAGGCCTTTTGAAACTCCATAAAATATGTTTTCGCTAAATGTTCACATTTTTATGCATTGTTTCTCTTCATTCAGTTTTTTTTCACTTTGTTTTGCATTTTTCTTCTCTTTCCTGTAGTTTTATGCCTTCGTCCAGCCCCTATTTAAAATACCTTTTCGATCGCTTTGAAGCTTCAGCTTATAACTTTCTAAAGAATTTCACAATTTTCAGCTTATTTAGCATGGTCAGCTATCCCCATTCAGGTTTTCAGCATTCTTACTGCTGTTTCGCAGGAACAGCCTTTTCTAGTTTTACTTATTTTTTCTACATGTTCAAATAAACTAAACTAACTAACTAACAAAAGCACGATAAGAGCCAATGTAGAAATCAATTCCGTTCTGAAGAAGCGCTGTCTGAAGCAGCATTCTTTGCACAGACACCCGACTCACTCACCGAAAGAAAAGCCGCTTCTTCTCAGACACTGCGAGCCAGTACCGTATTGAGGCCTACTTGAGGAAGAAACTGAAAACGGTCAAAATTACAATTTTTGGCAAGTATCCTCGTAAGCACAGTCTTAAATGAGTTTCAAAGTCTTAAATTAAGGTGAAGAGCTAGAAGAAAAACAGATTTGTGTCATCCGCAACATGTGCGGTAGGTCTTAGAGACAGCCGTCTAATAAACCCACTGCTGTCCGTCTCATTAATGTTAATCAAAGAACAAAAGAGAAAAAGAAAATCACTCGCTGTTCTTGATTGAATAACATGTGTAGCTTTAAGGATTAATTTAAACTAAATATGTTTTATCATTGTTTTGACCATGGAAAGAAGAGGTCCGAGTGTTTTGGGCCGACATACTTTGCATCGACCCACCGAAGTTTCCTTTTGCCTGCTCGTATCACTTGCAACATCAAGTGTGTAATAAGAGATAAACTAGGTAGGTTATATTTTAGTATGTTTTAGTATTCTCGATGTATGATATTAATAGATACAAGATTATAACCAATTATACCATGGTCTGGATGAAGACTCAATTCTGATTGGCTGCAGAGGTATCCATTATCGGGTGATAACGGACACCTACTTTGTCATTGCAGCAAAACTGTCTTTTCACCGTTCTAAATTATTCCGCTGGCTACACAGGAGCCTGTACAAAATATCTGAAATAAGTAACCATAACAACAGTGATGGAGTCAAAGCCTCCATTTACAATTTTGAAAGACTTTAACAAGCTAACTTGTATTTACAACAATGAGTGACTTCATATTTATTTTAACCTATTTAAAAAATGTTTCTTTTCTAAATGTAGTGTGTCAGTGTCATGTAACCGCTTATCTCACATCCCATTCGCTTCACCTCGCTAGTCAATCTACTTCAGACAGGCTGCGGCCAACACGACAGTAGCAACAACTCTACACATGGCCGATTAATGCCATGTGTAGAGTTGTTGCTACTCTACACATGGCTTAAAATTATAGATTTTATTTGGGGACAATGACATGGCTCGATAGTTGGCTACTCTTGTTGTTAAACATACTGTCAAATTATAATCAATGTTTGGAGAAAATGTAGCCTATATGGCCGATATTGTTTGTGAAAATCTTGATATTGATTTTGGGACAGTGATATGGCTGTTTAGCTAGCAAATCTCCTTGTCAAACACTGTAAAATTATATTTACTGTTTGTCAACCGTACACTGTTATTGCCTTTGAATCCTGCTAGCATAACGTTAGCTTTAGGGCTAATAGCTCAGTCAAAGGAAAGCCGATGTTGGTTCTATGAGCTGAGAGGACTAGAAATATCATAGTTTGCTAACGTTGAAAAATGTTAGATTTCTATTGCAAAACGCCTGAAAACATAAATTAATGTTTGTAAAAAAAAAAAAATTGTTGGCAAGTGACTATGGTATAAGCGGGATAATGCCCTTCGGAGGTGTCCAATATCACCTGATAATGGACTCCGCTGCGCGTCTGAGTTTTCACGCCTCTGTATCGTCCATTATCAGGTGATATTGGACACCTCGTCGGGCATTATCCCTTACATGTATGGGCATGGCTGTGAGAAGAAGCTAACGTTCTACTGCTAACAATGTTAGCTGGTCGGTTTTGCGGGGAATCTGAAATACATGTACTGTAAAATTAATCAAACAACTGAATTCTGGAGGACCTAAGCTTTCAAACAAAGTATAGGTAATGACTTTCACCTTGATATTTTAGCGCAGATGTATACCTCTACGAACCTGTGTGTATGCCTTGTGTATGAAATTACCACATCAAACGTGAAGTGCTAACATGGATGCAGCTATGAAGCCGCCGGGTTTGCTTCAGGGAAATTTTATTTTTAAGAAGCTTCCGAATGGCAACCTCGACAAGACTAAGGTTGTTTGCACATTGTCTGATGCAGAATTAGGTTACTGTAGGAGCTCTTCCAATCTCAAATACCACCTAAACACAAAGTATCCCTTAGCTAATGTGGAAGAGGCAGGGCCAAGCACTGATGTGGCGCAGGGGAAGAGTCATCGTCGAACTGCTGTTTGAGTGCAACCAAGGCAAGCCCGTCAGCACAGCTCTATCAGCCAAGCTAACTAATCTCCTCGCTCACCTGGCTTGAGAAACCCGTTCTCAAATACTTACTTTTAGTCATTATTTGGGTAGCACACATATTCTGACTGCTTTTGGCGGAATTCAAATTAGCCATTTTAGTCTAGATTAATCTAAATTAATTCCAAGATTACAGTGAGATTAATCTAGATTTAAAAAAAAATTATGCCCACCACTCATTTTTACTTGTTTAAAAAGCTGTGTTTGTTGGATGAGGTAGGAGACGTTAGTTAGTTTGTGCTTCTATTTCAAGTCTTCGAATTTACAGATGGGAGATTATACTCAGCCTGTCAAGTTTCCTTCTCCTTCAGTTTTGTGACATGCCAGGTGAACTTGTGCAATGAATGTGAAACCACAGAGTTTTAAGGAAGGGTCGTAGTGAGGCAAAGTAACTGGCACCATTCCTTCAGCGCCGGCAGAGCATGTACTGGTTGGGGTAGCATTTCGACCTAGTCTACTGACTAGGCATGGGCCGGTTACCGGTTTCAAGGTGTAGGGCGGTTTGAAAAAGTGGTTCAAGGTATAGGTCGGTTTTGAATTGCATACAGATGCCTGCAGGTGGAATTAGGTGGGAATTATTAGCTGGAAAAAATGGCATGAAGTCTTAAGTAGTCCAAGTCCAATGTTGATAACAGTACCACAAAACATTTAGATGTTACACCTGTTTGTCTAAGGGTACATCCAGAATCAACATTTAAGTGTAAATATCAGGGCTGTCAAAGTTAACGCGTTAACGCAATCTCACTTTAACGCAACAAAAACAAATTGTGCCGTAACGCTAATTTCTTTTTTACCCTGAAAATCATCTGTCGTCACATGACTTCAACTGCTGACGGTAGATGAATGATGCAGAGGGCTTTTAGATAGGAGGTTCCATTCAAAAACATTGTGAGACGGCTCGGTTGACAAAACTAATTCTGTGTGTATTGATTGTCAGGTTGAGTTTAGTTATCACCGGAGTACTTCCAGCCTAAACTATCACATGCAAGCAAAGCAAACAGCTAGCAGTATTAGCAGCGTTGGCGGTAGCAGCAGCAGCGTTCGCTCCGGTAATAAATGGCAGACAACACTTGCAAAAGAAGCGAGCAGCTGACTGGGTTCAACAAAATAGAAACTGTATTGTTCAATATTAAGGTCAATCTGCGGTTGTTTAAGTATCTGAAGTATGTTTGACTGAGATTTGAATATTATGGAGCAGGATGTCGAAGTAGGTTATGAGACAACATGTCTTAAATGTATTTTATATTCCAGAAGTCTAATTTTGTAGATGTTTAATATAGCTACAGCTGTATAGTTTGTGAGTGAATAAAACTCCCTCACAATTTAAGTTGTGTTCCATCTGAACTCGTTATATGGACATTATCATCCAGTTAGGCCTATTTGAGGTTTTTAAGTTCACCCTTTGAATGTTTTTTTTTTTTTATCATTTATTGGGGTCAAATTAGCAGACTAAATAGTTTGCGATTAATCACGATTAATCATATGAAATAATGTGATTAATCGCTTGACAGCCCTAGCAAATTTATGTTCTTTTACAAAAGCAGTTAACCTCAAACATTCTGTAAAATGTGTTAGAAACGCCTAAACAAGGCATACCCAAAGTGAAAATCCCGTACACTATTTTGTTTAGGGCCCCCAAAACCCTAGGGCCGGCTCTGGAGGTGGTAGCTGGAAAACACAATGGGACCACAACATGAAGCCTTACCTCATCCAAGTCCAATGTTGATAACAGTTCCACAAAACATTTCTGTTTTACATAATTCTCTAAATCCATTTTCTAAAAGTCCCTTTGCAAGACTCCAAAAGGACCTTTGGTAACTAAGGCCAGATAAGTTATCCATACCTAGAATACAAGGTTATTACTTTTCATAATTGTGAGCTCTAATGAATGGTGGTACTTAGAGCTATCATATTCCAGATCCACCATTAGTATTGCTGACACAGAGTAACTGAATCATAAACACTATCCGATTCATCAGAAGATCAATGAGTACCAAATTTTTGGGAAATCAAGCTACATTTTGTATAACTTGCTATCCTGAGGATAGCCTACCGAAGTTGAATTAGCCAATGTCGTTAGCAATGATAGCTAATGTTGGTTTGCTAGATGTAGTCTATATAACATTTCCCTGGGTCTTGCAGCTGTTTGATTTACTGAAATCTACTAGCCATTTGCCTACTTTAGCAAGTAACTGTATTTCCAAGCCCTGATAGTGTAACTGAGACGACACAGTAAATAATTCCTCTTTAAATTCCTCTTTCAAAAAGCCCCCATTCCAGTGTTGAGCATTAAATTAGCTGCACGGTCTGTAGAGATCTTGTGACAAAGCTACTGTGTTGTTCTAAAACTGGGCTATACGCCGCTTCAAAATATAAGCCGTACAACCTCAAGAAAACTGTAAAATCGGGGTACAAGCCATGCTTTTATTTCTGAGAAATACAGTAATAATTAGGGTTCCTCCGGTAGGAGAGAACCAATTGTTAGTATTCTTACTATATGGCTGAAAGGCGTGTATTTTGGTAAATTCCACATTGCCTCAATATCTTTGTTATCAATAAATCTAATATAATTTTGACTGATGGATTTCAACCTAACTGGGTTCACCCAACAGTGAAAATAGCTCAATGGGCTAGGTCAGGTGCAAGGTCATCGGTTCAAATCCAGCCACAGCTATCGAATAGCTCAATCGGCTAGGTCAGTGCAAGGTCATTGGTTCAAATCCAGCCACAGCTATCGAATAGCTCAATGGGCTAGGTCAAGTGCAAGGTCATCGGTTCAAATCCAGCCACAAGTATCGAACCTGTCATGATATTGATTATCTATTTAGTTAAACAGGGATCCAGGTACACCACAGTAGCTGTCTAGCTGCACAATCATAATGGTAACACTGTTTCATTCTGAGGGGATCACTACACCAGAAGAGCCAGAACTAGGTCTTGCTATTTTTTAACTTGTGCTCTGTTGATAAGATCCCTCTTCATCTAGACATTGCATCAGTGTGTAGAAACACTACATTTGTTGTAGATGTGTAGGATACATGTCTTTCAAAGCAATGTTTACAAGACAATAGGGCTGTCCCTGACAAAGATTTTCTTTGGTCTTCAAAGACTCGGCTGAACACTGAAAACACTGATTCTGAAAATCGACTAATCTAAATTTTAAACAGGTTTTTTCTCTATAAATGGCACTATGTTTTTCATCAAACCATTTTGTGTGATGTTTTACCTCACTGTTTTAAGAGATAATCTGAAAGAAATACATACGTAAGAAGGGACATTGACAACTAGACAAACATAAATGTACAAACATTCTCCCAATCTGACTCAATGTAGCTGCTGGACATTCCAGATTCAGCCGCTATAAAATTAGCCATCACTAATAATAAGCCTTGTGTACCAGTCCTGTTGTTACCGAATGACAATATAATAAAAAATGCCTGATTATTATTTATTATCTCTTAGAATGTACTACAAATTAAAAATATTGTTGTTTTACATGCAAATCATCATAGCGCGCTGATCACTGCCTGAAAAAGTGCGGCATGCGAACTTACGTAGAAGACCAGTGGGGAAAGTTGCAACAGAAATCGAAAACTAGGCTTTTGTTCAAAATAAAATGCAGATGGTTAGACCTAGTAGCCCAGCATAAGCAGCCATGGCCTAAAACTTTCCGAAACATAAAAATCTTAGGCCTATATGCTATACACTGTAAAATAATTAACTGATGGCCAATTTACGGTTTTCAAGTGGTACATCGTATTCAACGTTGAACTATGGAATATAAACCGTTGTTAGCAGAGTGCATTCAACATGTTTTGAGTCACCTGGTATTTTGATAAAATGCTTCCATACAGAGGCGTTGTTAGACATAGAACTCCACTGGGGCACAGGCCCCTATGAATTTTTTTCTTCCAAGCGGGCTCTGCACAATACACTACTCGGCTATAGAAACTCCCCTTGCTTAACCCAGTATACAACAGTTCAGGGATGCAGGTTTGATATTGGTTTTGGTGGCAGGGAGAGGTATAGACATTGTTGGAAACTCGTTTGAGGTTTTATATTCATAAAAATATTATAAAAGTCATAATTTTTCAAAATGGTATAGGGAAGTTTTCACCCGGCCCCTAACGCGACACCGCAAAGAGACATCTTCCGAATGTCGAATATGAAACTAACTTCTCCTCGGTCTTTGACAGGGACATCTATGGTTAATGCCAGCTCGCATTCATTTTCGTATTCATTTGAGCGCAAATACTGTTTTATGACCTTCATGTAATATTGTTATGTTTTAGTCAAAATAAGATGATCTGAAGGCCTGTCATTTTTACATTTTCTTTAGTTTTGTAATGTTTTCTTAGCCTACCTCAATTTTTTGTCTGAGTCCGACACCGGGACTTCTGTGTGCATGCTGCAGTGGCTATTTGGCAAGCTCAGAAGAGCACGGTGACATGGAATTCTGCAGGCATCGGTTTGTGTTTTTGGTTAAACTGCTTTGATTTTACAAGCGTTGAACAGTACTGCGTTTATTTTTTCCGGGATTATCAATATAAATGAATGCACTGACTAATAAAGTAAATTGTTAAAACTCAAACTTTTGATTGTATTGGGGCACAGCAGATTTATACTGGGGCACGTGCCCCAGTAAAAAGGGTCTAACAACGCCCCTGCTTCCATACCACAGATTTCTTTGCCATTTTGCCTAAAGGATTAATAACACCAACTGTAGCCAAAGTATGGTAGAGTTTAGGCTACAATTGCGCTAATGTGCCGTGTGAAAAAACAAAATGCAGATTAACGAAAGGGAAAACAGTAACACCTTTTTTTATTATATACTGTTGCTTTATTTGTCTTAAATGATATAATTTACTATTTCTGCAGAACATTTCTTTAATTCAGTAATGGTGACACAACCGCGAAACAGATCTCACACATATGTCAGCTTGACTAAAAATGAAATTCCATATTGTCTGTCTCAATAACCCAAATGTCCTTTTGACTGATGATTTTTCAAACCTTATAGGCTTCCAGATTACATTTATGAGATATAATTTGCAGTTTCACCTTGAAATGTCAGAAGATGACTTAATTACAGCTGCTTTGTCCAAAGCTGACCAAAGCTAATACTGTGTCCTTTCTATTCATAGAAGTTCACAATTGATGTATAGCAAAGAGGATAGAGAGGCTGACTTGCAACCTCGTGCTCTTGAGTTTGAATCCTTACAAGGAATCGGGAGTAGCGAGTCCTCTCAAAGAGTGATTTGTTCATTTTCTCGTGGCCGCGTATCGGGACTGTTGCATAGGCTCGTCGAAGTAAACAGAAATGATTAGTTAATTTCCAGACTCGGTCTTCGGGTACGAGTCTAGAGGAAACGAACAATTCGTTCATTTCCCAACTCGGTCTTTCTACGAGTCTTTGGATAATTTTTCACGTGACCTGCATAGGATCTGTACTGGTAGCTAGAGGAAACAAACGATTTGCTCATTTCCCGACTAGGTCTTTCTACGAGTCTTTGGATAATTTTTCACGTGACCTATTTTTTAGTAGAGGAAACAGTTTCCTCATTCCCTTTCGCATGGCCGCTGTTTTAGTAGGACGTGAATGATATTTGCTCAAGTCATCATACTGACTGGTTATATTATTTTCACTTTACATTTACACTTACAGACGCGTTTTGCGGCTGTCATTCTAATAAACTGGTCAAAAGAAGCAACGAGCAAGCTTGAGAGTGCGGTCTTTTTCTACTTTAAGTTTCTTTGAGAGTCTTTTTTCACTCACACCCGAAATCGCCTTTTATTTTGGAAGCAGAGCGTGCCTATCCTTAAAAATATAGCCAAATACAAACAGGCTTTTCCACTTTCTATTATGACTCACATCAATAATTGAATACTGGGATGATTTCACCTTAAGCAGATAGGTATGGAGACAAACAGTACACAGTGTTAACTAATAGTCTATACCTGCTTATCCCTTGGTCTACATATTCAAAACTAATAACATAACTATGTTCTCCTCCTCTCCTAGTCACGTGCTGGCATGATAAGCACAGTAGAGGTCCTAAAGCTAATGGAGGCCTTTGTGAATGAGCCCAACTACACCGTGTGGAGTGACCTGAGCTGCAACCTGGGGGTGCTCTCCTCCCTCCTCTCTCACACAGACTTCCATGAGGAGATCCAAGAGTTCATCCGTGATCTCTTTACTCCCATCGGTCTTAAACTAGGCTGGGACAGCAACCAAGGTGAAGGTAAGTTTCAGCTGCTGTTCTTATTTTATTGTTAATTTATTTTTAGTGTTGGGCCGTTATCGCCGTTAATCTATTCTCAAAGTTGGTTTGGGAGCTGGGTCTATACTACGCAAGCTACGATTTCACCTTGATGTTTTAGCGCGGGTGTATGCCTAGCCGAATTGCCGGGTTTGCTTCAGGGAAAATGTATTTTTAAGAAGCTTCCCAATGGAAACCTCGACAAGACAGGTTGTTTGCACCTTGTGCTATGCGGAATTAGTTTACTGTAGGAGTTCTTCCAGTCTCAAATACCACTTAAACGCAAAGCGTAATGCGGAAGATTCCGGGCCAAGCACTGATGAAGCGCATGTGAAGAGAGGTCGTCAAACTACTGTTTGAGTGCAACCGTGTACTGTGTAACTACACAGTAGCAATATATGTTTTGTAAAATTGCAATAAATAAAGGTTGGGCTTAAGTCCTAAGGTCGGGCTTAAGTCCTTAAAGTCGGGAAGTTGGGTCTGGAGGGGCTCGTATTGGGGACAAACTATATAAAACCAGGAGCTGGGCGGACCAATGAAATTGCCAGGGTGGGCTTTATACGATGATGGACAGATGATCAACAGTAACGTAATCAACAACATCCCGGAAGAGCGCTTGGGTTGAATTTGTTTTCAACAAACAACATATTACGTTGCTCTGATTGGTTTTAGGTCTATCCAATTGAGCGAAGAGGCATTTTTTTACGAGTTCGATTGAAACACGCCCCATAGTCACAGCCCAACTGAGAGTTATCAGACTCATATTCTGACTAGAATTATGAGTATGACAATGTCAGGCTACGGTTTAGGAGTTTACAAGTTTTTTTGTTTTTGTGGCAAAAAGTGCCTTATGTGGCTCAAGGGAACTCAGTGCTAGCCCACACGTTAGCAACAATGCATAGATACAACGTTCTAGTAAAACAGACAGTGATATCAGTGAGCCCTCAGCATTAGTACCGTAGCTAAAAGTCTAGGAAAGTTGAGGCTACTTGGTTTCCCTTCGTTCTTTTGGTGAGCAGTCTCACAAGCCCTACTTACCCTGCGTCATGGAGCCGACCAGCTAAATATTTATTTAGCACTAGTGTTGCTACCTGCATATACCTTCAACTTGCAGCTGTGCTCCTTTGTGCTTTTGATTCAGACCGAGCCCCGTTAAATTGTAAAGCTAGCTAACTACTACACTTCTGCTCTGTGGTAATCGCAGGAGCAAATCAGTCTACTAGACATCTGCTGTGTGGGAATCACAGGAGCTAACCAGTCGAAGGGCAAACAAAAATACAGGAGCACATCCCACAATTTGAAGTTGTGAGGTGTGCTATTTCCCCAGCAATTGCACACCACCCCTCTAGTTTTGTCTTGCTGTGGCTTAGCTAGCCAGCATTTAATCCATTAAGCAAACCATATAAAAAGAAGGTAATTCAAACTGTTGTGCCAGCATTATCAGTCAGTACTGGTCACCTGGCTGTATCTACAATGTAACAGCAGTGATAGTGTGCCCTAAAAATGTACTTTTGAATTCCATCCATGCATCATCCATTTGTCTGCGGTTGGGTCACAGTGGCAACAGATTAAGCAGGGTATTCCAGACGTCTATGTCTCCAGCAATGCTTTCCAGCTCCTTCTGGGGTATCCCGAGGCATTCCCAGGCCAGATTAGATATATAATACCTCCAGTGAGTTTTGGGTCTGCCATGGGGTCTTCTCGCAGTTGGTCATACCCGGAAAAAACCTCAGAAGGAAGTTACTCAGGAGGCATCCCAGGAAGCATGCCACAACCACCGGCTTCAGATATCCAAGCTCCTCACCCCATCTCTAAAGCTGAGTCCAGCTACCCTATAGAGCAGGGGTGTCAAACTTCGGTCCTCGAGGGCCGCAGTCCTGCATGTTTTAGATGTTTCCCTGCTCCAACACACCTGATTCAATTAAATGGGTTGTTATAACGACTAGGGATGGGCATCCGATTAAATTGTCTTAATCGTTCGTCGGGAGAATTAACGATCGATTTTCGATTAATCATTAACATTTTTACATTAATATTCACTATTTATAGGCTATATCAAAATGCAGTGAAAATAGAAAAAACACAACGTGTTTCCGCATTGAGATCTGTATTACAAGAAGAACAACTATTTATGTAACTCCTAGAAGCGAAGCCGACAGCTAGAAGCCGGTGCTCAAACACAACTGACCCTCGTTTTTTTCCGGCTAATTAACAAAGCTTCATAAAAACCTTGCCCTCAATAATACTTAAGGGTAGCATATCCATTTTGATGGACTTGCAGATATGTTGGGTAATTTTTTCTGCTCGTTGTGCATCGCAGCTCCTAACCCGAGAGCAGCTGCACTGCCACTAACCAGGGTCGGATGTACGTTCTTCAAGTGGTAGGCCTAGCTACATCTTTAGAGTCGTGGAGGAGTTGTATTTATACTCAGCTTTGCAGTGTTGGCAGTGAACAAAGTAATTTTTAAGTCAAAATGGTCTCACTCACTGGGCTACACTTCGCCGTGACCTCTTCATGTTTACTTTTGAAATACATGGAAACTCGCCGGTAACTGAGTAGGCTTGTGGCGTTTTTTTTTCCCAAACATTGGCTTTGTTTGGTAAAATGTTTAAATCCTGCCACATTGCAAAATCCATTGCATTCCTTCAAGACTCGCACTACGCAACGGAACACATATTCGTTTTATCGATGAACAAATAATGTCATCGACGAAATTCTTAATGATCGATAATCGATCGTCGATTAATTATGCCCATCCCTAATAACGACCTGATTCATTCGAATCAGGTGAGCTGGATCAGGGAAACATTTAAAACATGCAGGACAGCGACCCTCGAGGACCGGAGTTAGACACATATGCTATAGAGGATTTTCATTTCATCCATTTGTATCCGCGATCTTGTTCTTTTGGTCACTACTGAAGATGTCTTATCTTCCTAATTGCTGTGAAAGTTCTAAGTCAATGAAGTCAGTTGCCAAAAAACAAGTCCAAGACAAAATCAAGGTATGTATTATTTATATGTAAGGTGCAGGTGTCTGATTCATTCAAGCTGAACATCTCAGAGGACTGGACCAAAAATACAAGATAAAGGGCAGTTAAATAGTATCACAATATGGGAGGTTTTACTCTCACAATCAACATAGCCTTCACCAGCACAGACAGAAGACGCCGCATTCATGATGATAGCTTTTATTTAGTCTTTTAGATAGTGCTCCTAGAAATGCCATTGATCTTCCATAGCAAGGTATAGATCAAACATTGTTTATTATATTCAGAACATTCAAAATGTGTAAAAGTAATATAGAAATCATTATTTGCAATCTTTATTATTGTTAATTGATCAATGGTTTATGACAGACCTCTTCACTACCCAAAGCTCATGACCATAGGTGAGGGTGGGAATGGAGATTGGTAAATCAAAAGCTTTACATCCCAGCTCAGTTCCCTCTTCACCTCGTCCAGTACAATGCCCGTGTCACTGTTGATGCCACACCAATCTGCCTATTGTTCTCACGTTCCTTTTTCCTGTCATTCGTGAGCAAGATACTTAAAATCCACTTGGGGCAGCAACTCACTCCCAACTCGGACGGAACAGTCCATTGTTTTACGGTAGAAAACCATTGCCTCAGACTCGGAGGTACTGACCCTCATCCCAGCCGCTTTCCACGTGACTGCAAACCGCCCCAGTGTGCTGAAGGTTACTGTCTGATGAAGCCAACAGAACCATGTAATCTGCAAATGAATGCTATTCTGAGGTTCCCAAACCAGACTCGCTCCTCACCTCCATCTAAGTAGCATGTCAGTGAGCAACTCTGTATATGTGTGACACACTCTGGTAAAAAGGTCCATTGTTGGCATTCCCTATTTTCCGCCAGGAGACAAAGTTTTAAGTTTCTGCATATTACAAAAGTTAGTGTTGAAGTCACTCAATATAATAAACACAATTTTGGATCACTAAATGCTCTTAATTTCGTCTTGATTACCAAAGCTTCCAGTTGAGTTGTGCGTGTGCGCGTCATGCGTGAGGTGATTTGATTTGCGTCATGGGTAATGGTCCCCTAATGATCGCTAGATGGCACTTATTGTACGCAGCAAAGGCAAGGTCAGAAACTGAAGTGGCCTTTGTCCATGTGTTCTTAATGTGTGTTGATAGTCTGTGACTATTTAATAAGAAAGATTGTTGTCTAGCCCTTATCATTAAGCTAAATGGTAACCCTTCCTTTTACAGTCCCTTAAGGACTAGGTATTTATATAGAAAGTAAAGGGTATGTTTTGTGTTTTATTGGGTATTACCGATTGGTAACAAGGTGGTAAATACCTAGATCATTCGAAGTATTTACCCATTAACTAAATACTAACGTGCTGGTCATTACTGGGTATGTTTTCTGTATTATTCGGTATTACCGATTGGTACCAAGGTGGTAAATACAGAGATAATTCAAAGTATTTACCCATTAACTATTTACTAACGTGCTGGTTATTACTGGGTCATTTTCACTGGTCCTAATTAGGTAAAGATAGAAGACAAAACGTAGTATTTACCTGGAAACTTACAAATATTACTATTTAAATACCGCTGGTAGTAAGTTGGTATCTACAGGATATATATATATATGGTAAATTATAATGTATTATTGGGTAAATACCACTGCTACTAAGTAGGTAAAGACGGCCAAACTCCAGCAGAATTACGAAAAAAATACTCTACTATCACCCTGCAGTTACCTAAGGTTAATGTCGGTAAAAGTCCACGTCTAATAAGAATATAAAAAAGTACTTTCCAATAAAATACCTTTTCAGATACATTTATCGATGATGGCCTCATTTACTTGGCTGGTATAGCACTACCTACCTTTAGTTAGATAGAATAGTTTTCTTCTACTATCATGGTAAATTTTCTTGGATACTGGGTATGTTCTTGCGCATGTTTGGACTATTTACTCAGTAAGTAATCTGAAACTGGACTGTAAAAGGAAGCCGTGTTTGTTTCCATGGTGTTACCAGGTTCTTACCATATTCTTTGTAAGCGAATACCACTTTGTCAATGTTACCCTTCGTATGAACTTGTAATAAAAGTTCCAAGGCGATACCAGGTAAAATGTGGCTATGTACTCAGTAAGTAATCTGAAACTGGACTGTAAAAGGAAGCTGTGTTTGTTTCCATGGTGTTATCAGGCTCTTACCATATCCTTTTCAACTGTTAATTCCCTTTTCATGAAATAAACACAAACTTGGATTATGTTTCAAAGGAAAACGTGACACTTCACTCTGTAAATTGTAACATTGACCAAACATGAACAAATACAAAGGTTAAATCTAAACCTCCATATAAAAACTCAAAATTCAATAACTTCATACCATAGAACACGTCAGTATTAGTTTGGCCCCTATGGTTTGTTTTTCTACAGCTCCTGTCACATAAAACATAGTCTTCAAATATCTAAGATTCTACCTATTTTATTTTAGAATACAGAATAATCGATTGCCTCATTTATCTGAGTGTATCCTGTGTGGTAGCCAAGGATGCTGTGGTAGTTTTGGTTCTTTAGAAGTGGTTGCACACTGGGCATCATTTTTTTCGTGCTGTGGAAACTGTGGACGCAGATAACATGCATCGTGAGACTGAAAGGGCTAGCAAAGATTTAAATGGCAAATGTTGGCCTCAAAATATGTTCTGGACCAATCATCGTTCTACCGGTAGGTAATGGACGATAATCAGGGGCGGCCTTTCCTACAGGCGGTATAGGCAGTCACCAAGGGCGCCACTCGGGGGGGCGCAAAAAAATGCGCCCAGAAAAACTGCTGGGCAGTTTTTTTTGGCGCCCCCTTCTATATTTCCAACCAGTATTTTGACATTCAAAAAATAAATCTGACATTAGGGTAAAATGAGCCAGGTATACGTACCCCTTGAAAAAGGAAGGGGTACGTACCTCCTTGGTGTTATCAGAACATGCTAGCACAGTGAGGCGTTTGGTTAGTGTGTGTGTGTGTGTGTTCAAGAACTTTGAAGAACGAAATTATGAAGAGGCAAAAGCTATCCGGGGCGAAATTTAAGAATAAAAGAAAGGAAGAATAAGAGATGTGCAAAGGCGAAAGGTAAATCCTTAAATTCTGGTCTTATCCTATGATGAATTCCAGATAAGAAAACGTTCAAAAATGCGTGAATTGCCCCGGGCACTTTGGTGGAGTTAAGAAGAAAAGATGTACCTTATCATTGAACGTATTCCTACTCCGTCACAACCTAGTTCTTTAAGGATTTTACAAAAGCGGGTAGCCTATATAAAAAATGATATGTCCATTTATTCTACGTTATACAAAAAAACTTGATTAAAATAGGTGCGCACATATAAAACCAATAGCCAGTGCAACAACACTACAAATATCTTACTCGTTGCATAGCACACCCAATAATTGCCGTGTTTGTCTTCCTTAATGTCTAATGGGTGTGCTATGTAACGACTAAGATATTTGTAGTGTTGCTGCATTAGGCATTAAGGAAGACACACGGCAATTTGTCAACAAGTGAGGAATGGTAAAAATCCAAGTGTTGTATTGTCAACTTTAGCGAATGGATTGTATGTTATCTTGCTAGATAGTTAGCTGGCTAACGCTAGCTAGCCAGTGACTTCTGACGTTCCTTGTTATTGCCATTCAGTCAAAACATCAGTCCAAGTTCAGCTGTACCACAATTTGCGTCATTTTCGATGTGTCATGACATTTTGGTGAATTCCGTTTTGTCTAATTTTGTTCAGGTATATTGATTGCTTAAAATGAGTGAATGTGCCACAAGTGACCCAGACCTTCTAAGATTGTTGTTTGCCAGGCATCAACAGAATAGAAGACTAAAAAAACATTATTTGCAGGCGATGAGGGAGTGAATGTGACTGTGCACCGTTGAACAGGGGGGCGTGGCCGGAGCGTAGTTCAGCACAGACTTTACATTTTCTCTGGGATTTTGTTCTTTATTTAATGTTTGTTCATTGTTGTGATCGTTGTTGTGTTTATTTAAAAGAAATGCAGTCTTGCAGGGCAAAAAAGCGTTTGAAAGTTGCTATTCCGTTTTTGTGCAAAATCGTTTTAAACTTTCTTTTTTTTGGGAGGGGTGGGGGGGCACCACGAGTGAAGCTCGCCTAGAGCGCCAAATGTGCTAGGACTGCCCCTGACGATAATAGACCGATGGTTAATTCAATCACCTGCCAACTAATATATGGAAGTTCCGGGTTTTATTCTGAAAAGTTTCTGTCATCAATGAGTGGTTTCGACAGTTGGTTGATTTCGTGAGCTAGCTCCAGCAGCAGTCTTGCATTACTAGGTAAGTCACAAAATAACACACAGCCTAATTACATCATTTATTTGTCAAGAAAAAGTATAGAAATGCATATTAAATGATTTTATTTTGATCTTGTGCTAATAACTTGTATTTTGAAAATAAAGTTAGGCTATAGCTAATGTTAGCACATTGCTTGACAGCTACCTCAGTCGATATTGCCTGGTTGCTCGTCCACGTTGCAAACATGTTCATTTTCTTTTATGATCTGTCTTGTAGTTCACAGTCCAGAGGATGATATCCACCGCTATCGTGTTCGGCGCACCAGGAGCATGACCCTCTGCCAAAAATTAAATGTCGACAGAGCACATAGCTTTGACTGCCATCATAGGGGCAATTGTGATTTAACCTTTGTATTTGTTCATGTCATGCCATGGAAACAGTGCTCTTATTTAAAAGTTTAAGTTTATTTAAAAGATAGTAGAGGAAAACTCTTCTATCTAACTAAAGGTAGGTAGTGCTATACCAGCCAAGTAAATCAGGCCATCATCAATAAATGTATCTGAAAAGGTATTTTATTGAAAAGTACTATCTTATATTCTCATTAGACGTGGACTGTTACATACATTAACCTTAGGTAACTGCAGGGTAATAGTAGAGTATTTTTTTCGTAATTCTGCTGGAGCTTGGCCATCTTTACCTACTTAGTAGCAGTGGTATTTACCCAATAACACATTATAATTTACCATATATATCTCCTGTAGATACCAACTTACTACCAGCGGTATTTAAATAGTAATATTTGTAAGTTTCCAGGTAAATACTAAGTTTTGTCTTCTGTCTTTACCTAATTAGGACCAGTGAAAATTACCCAGTAATAACCAGCACGTTAGTAAATAGTTAATGGGTAAATACTTTGAATTATCTCTGTTTTTACCACCTTGGTACCAATCAGTAATACCCAATAATACAGAAAACATACCCAGTAATAACCAGCACGTTAGTAAATAGTTAATGGGTAAATACTTTGAATTATCTCTGTTTTTACCACCTTGGTACCAATCAGTAATACCCAATAATACAGAAAACATACCCAGTAATGACCAGCACGTTAGTATTTAGTTAATGGGTAAATACTTTGAATTATCTAGGTATTTACCACCTTGGTACCAATCGGTAATACCCAATAAAACACAAAACATAACCTTTACTTTCTATGTAAATACCTAGTACTTAAGGGACTGTAAAAGGAAGGGTTACCAGATAAATAAATCTAATTGATGTACTATCTACAACAACTAGAAGTACAGATAGACAGTGAACATTGTCATAACAGAAGCAAACTCTACCCCTATTTCCCAACTCAATTTAGTAGGCTGTATTTGTAGCGCAGTTTCCAAGTCAATCAGCTTTTGTCTGTACAAAGTGCGAGGAGTCCCCCCTCCTAATCACCAAGGAGTGAATCGGCAGGTTTGTTACGTACCTTTAACACTAGAAGTGCCATTTCAGAATCAGAAGGGATTTTATTCCCCATGAATATTTGCACAAAGAAGGAATTTACTTTGGCAGGAAGGTGCATACATTAAACATATAGGAATCTTGAAACTTAAATATGTGGTCTAACTATACAAAATGAGCAAAGTCTAGCAAATACTAAGGGGATTTAGAATAAAAAATAAAATACAAGTAGCCATAATTACAATGTTACCTAAAAATACAGATGGTGCAAAGAGAAGGATGTAATAGTGCAAATTGCAGGGTGTCATTGTGCAAATTGTGGTTTAATGTCAGTGAGAGTCCTTGGCCTTGTTAAAGTGGCCAACAGCGGATGGGAAGAAACTGTTCCTCACTGGCGTGAGGTTTTGGTCTTGATGGACCGCAGCCTTCTGCTGGAGTAGCTGGAACAAGGAGTGTCCAGGGTGGGAGGGGTCAGCCACAATCTTCCTCACTTGCCTCAGGGACCTTGAGGTGTGCAGATCCTCGAGGGAAGGCAGATTGCAGCCGATCACCTTCTCAGCAGTGCGGATGATATGCTGCAGTCTGCTCATGTCCTTCGCAATGGCAGCAGCGTACTAGATGGTGATAGAAGAGGTGAGGATGGACTCAATTATGGCTTTGTAGAAGTGCACCATCATTGTCTTTGGCAGGTTGAATTTCTTCAGCTACTGTAGGAAGTACATCCTCTGTTGTGCTTTTTTGGTGAGGGAGCTGATGTTCAGTTCCCACTTGAGGGTCCTGGGAGAGGATGGTGCCCAGGAAGTGGAAGGACTCCACAGTGCTGACTGGGGAGTTACTAAGGGTGATGGGGGTGAGAGGGGCTGTCTTCTTCCTGAAGTCCACAACCATCTCCATTGTCTTAAGAGCATTGAGATCTAAGTTGTTCTGGCTACACCAGGTCACCAGGTTGTCAGCTTCCCACCTGTATGTCAATGAGGGTGGTGTCGTCCGCAAACTTCAAGAGTTTGACAGACGGATGGCTCGAGATGCAGCTGTTGGTGTACAAGGAGAAGAGCAGAGGAGAAAGGACGCAGCCTTCTTTCTTCATAATGTCAGTTGCATAGTCATTATCAAAGTAAATTTGCTGTCTATTGATCTCAAACTTCGTCTGCTAGGCTTTCTGAAGAACCAACTCTTTTATCGATCAAGAGGTTGCTGTCGCAGCTGGGGGATCAGTGCTCGGTGCGCACGCTGGATCTGAAGTTCAACTCCAGGCGGCAGACCGAGATGTTTTTTGAGCGACTGATTTTCCTTCTTTGCCTTTTGGTAGTCCATAGATTCGCAGGTTATTTCATCTAGAGCGGCTCTCCAGATCAATTATCTTGTCCCGCATCTCAATGCTTTGTTTCTCCACTGTTATCAACGTGTCTTTCAATTCCAAGCTGACTGACTCCAGGTCTGCTATGCGTGTTTGTGCCTCCGTAATGCTGTAAAGCGGTTTAGGTTTAGGATTATATTACAGTAAGTGAATTGTCTGGTTCAGTACATAAGTGAAGTGAACACTATTTTGCTACCATATACTAGCTATAGCTTAGCTTCGTTTTGCTCCTAGATTCAGACATAGCCCCGGTAAATTGTAGAGCTAGCTAACCACTAGACTTCTGCCTGGCATTTTACAAAATTCTTTATTGATTAAAGAGTTTCTTGATTCAAGAACTTAATGCAAATATTGCTTTTCATTATGGTGGATTATTACCTTGATCCATCTTGCTGTATAATGAGGATTGATCATGTTATATGCGAGTGACACTGAATATTCAGTACAGGGAGGGCGCTTCTGTACTGACCCGAATGAGGTCCTCTGTGGTGGATGGGTTCAAACTACTCATTACCAATGGGAACTATAGTTTATATGTTGTATTCGCACCAGTGTTCATGTAGAGTCGCAACTGCGCTCTTGGTTTTCAGTATGGCTTGCGGTAGGACAGAAGGGGACTCAGTTGGGGGGTTAATTTTGTTGACGGAAGCATTGTTTAGGTTTGTATTGTTGAACTTTTGTTTATTTTGGTATGTGTCGTGTTGGACGTTAGTTTGCTTAGTTTTATTGTTCACACTGTGTGAAAGTTAGCTAGCTATATCGCTAACCAGGCTGTTACAGCGCAGGACAGATGCTGTAGGCTATCACAGGATGCAGCCTATGAGGTTTATCCAAGTCAAGATCATTAGTAGTAGAAATCTCTCTAAAAAAAGAGGAATAAACGTTTCCCGTTACAAATAATGGTTTGAGCATTTTCGGGTTCCATCATTTATTTTCATGTAACTGACAGCTGGTTCAAACATACACTGTATCTCTAGGGTAAAACTTGCTCGCACCCGTGCGCCCAAATACTTTTCCATGCTTGCACACATATTTGTACTCGCATATGCGGGAAGTGGTTAAAACTGAGGCTCATAGTGTTTGTAATATTTGCAAAAGAAGGTATTGCGTTACTAGCGCTAAATTATTGTTAATGCGTTAAACATTTTACATTAATTGCTAAGATTAACGTGTTAACTTTCCCAGCCCTAATAATTTGTTTTCAACCAATGTTATAATTGTTGCGGGGTTTTCTCAGTTAAGATTAGCAGTACTTCATTTATAATAAAGTGTCTAGTTCTTGGGGGCACCACCTCATATTTATTAAAGGGACTGAGGAAACCTTATTAACTTTATTGAATAATAATCTTAAGCAGTGACTTCTATGAAAGTAGAGCAGATCAGGTAATGTGAGGGATAACGCAAGTATTATTTAAGATTTATTTAATAAAATGTAATTATAATGAAAAAATACCAGAGAAGTTATGGGTTAGTTGAGAGTGAGTTGAACAGTATACAGTAAGTCCTAAACTATAATTAGAGCAGAATTCATGATGGCAGGTTGAGAGCGCGTGGGGAGGGGGAAGGGAGAGAGAGAGGTTTCTTTAGAACAATGGTAGGCTATATGGTAACTAGTCTTAAAGAAAGTTAAGTTAAATCATTTGTAACTAAATCAAACAGACAAAATAAATCACAACATGCCAATGTCACAAGTAAGAAATGCAGCAATATCGCAGTTACTGTTGTCAGTTTGAAGAAGTCAAAGTTTTGTTTGTCGTCAATGGTTAGAACAAAGAAATCTTGTCAAAGCTCCTGGTGGTACAGTGAGTTACTGATTGAGAAGGATAGGCAGGGTCTAAGGGGGGAAAGCTTTCTGGGGCCCAGCCAATTATAACCAATTTATTTGTAACTGAAATATTCACCATAACTTAAAAAAGCAAACAAACATTATATTGTTGCTTTAGTAAAATGTAGCCTGTCTCAAAATGACCCCCCCCCCTCCTAAAAATGGTATGAGTCGTTTTTTGTTTAGCAATGTCATTTATTGATCTAAGGTTAAGCTAATAATGTCAGAGTAGGCTACATTTCGTTGCTATGCCAGGATCTGTTCAGAAATCGAGATATCAGAAAAGAAAAGAGAAAAAAGGATAGAGCTAGCAAGGGCATTCGACTCCAAAATAAAAGTAATACATATTTTTTTCCAGTCAACTCCGAAAAAAGCTCCCAGCCAGGCTGCAGAGACGAGCAACAGTAGCCACGATGCCAAGAGGAAGCTAGTTAAAGCAAAGCTGACACTGAGAAAGTGCATGTTCTGCATTGCTCTGAGGACATTCTGCACTTTACCTGTAACTTGGCAGGAGGAGAAAGGTCCTTCAGTAAATTCAAAATCATAAAAATGACTTGTGCACCACAATGAGCCAGGAGAGGCTCAATCATAATGCTTTTCATTGAGTGCGAAATGGCTAAACAAATTGACTTCAAATACATTATAAAAGACTTAGCATCCAGAAAGACAAGGAAGATGGCTGTATAATACACAAAGATGAAGGCAGGTAAATTGCATTTTAAACTAGAAAATGTGGTGAGTGTAGCAGATCTCAGTGTGTCAAATTGTTGTGTGTGTGTCTGGCCTGGCGCCACACAAGTTGTTAAGGCTTCTCAGTTATATTTATTAAACTTTATGTTTAAGTTTTATGTATAAAGATGTATTTGTTTTGCTATAATGTAGCTCCCATCAATGAGTAAGTCTCTCTAAGTTTACATATATTTTATGTAGGAGAGAGAGAGCACACACGCGCATGCGTTTATAAGTAAAGACCTATTAGGGGGGGCCCATTCACTGGACCTTTTCAGGGGCCCAGCAATTTCTATGGGCGGCCCTGAGGATAAGTCAGATGTGTTGCAAAAAATTCCGGTAAATCCTTGTAAAAAAGCAAGTTTGCTTGTGCGTTGGGGTTTTGTAATCCTTTCAAAAGGGGGGTATCCTTTTGGAGGTGAAATCTTTGATCAGTCACTAACTTTGATCAGTTACTCCCCATCTGGGCGTCATCCAGAGATTCGCGAATGGGTGTGAAGTGGTTGGTAACTCTGAGATCAGTTATTTAAAATGTCCAGGAATTGCTTATACTTCAAAATATAACAATACAACATTAATAAATGGTTTGGTTTGTATATTAAAATCATTTTGGTATCAACATTGACTGATTTATCATAACAGGAAAGGATGTTACATTAAAACATCAAATTACATCGATACAGCATTAAAGGGAAAGCATACATTGACACACACAAATTCCAATAATCCTTCCAGTGTCCACAAACAGTATTGTCTTTGAGAGATGTTTGTAAATCCATTAAATTTCCTCTGGAGCAGGGAGGGGTTGAGAAAGGTGGCTGGCTCTCCCACGCCCCCTCCCCCCTGGGGGAAGGAGACACCAGGTCTGGTATTAGCCCCTTTGAGGCTCATACAATGCAATCAGTCATCCTGATGTCGTCATTGCTGTGTCTTACTGAGGTGATCAGAAATGGCTGTGTTGGTGGTTTCACTTTCTGCAACATACTTTAGAATTATACAATCGCATTCAGTATTAATTAGTACTACTTTATTTGGTGAGAGTATTTGGCATTTGGTAAGAGTAAAGTGCTTTTGAAGTCTCCGCGCAAGGCGTTTTAGGACACTCATGAGTGACTCGACAAGCTAACGGCATGCTCTGATAAAAGTTTAAGGTTGTTATAGCGGATGTTAGCTATATAAGAAAACCTCTATTCCCTTATGTACAGCATGCAGCCAACAAGGTATGTTGTTTTGTGTTTGTATTTTACTTTGGTGAACGTTATTTACATGCTGCGCATGTCATTGTATGTTCATTTTAAGCTGGTCTTTATTTTTTCATTATACTGTGGGTTTAGTTTTCATGGCTGATTTGAAGAAGCTTCAAATAAACCATTAGCAAGAAAGCCACTTGTGTCTGCCGGTGCTTCGAGGGAATTAAAAACTTGTGATTTACTTGTGTAATAAATACTGTGTTTTAATTTAACCAATTAAATGACAGTTTTCAGTGTTTTTTTGTGCGGCGTTTAATTGAGGGCGGTGTTTATTACTCAAAGTTAATTTTTGGTGTGGCATTTATTCAAGGGTGGCGTTTATTTGAGGGCGGCGTTTAATCAAAGAAATACGGTAATTTGTCTCTTCTCAATTTCATATCCACCATCACTCAAAAAAATAACTTTTTGAACGAACATAAAAAAATCATGGAAAGGATTTCCACATGATTAAATCGCTTTATTCAAGCATTACACAATTATGTTATTCCAACGCAATATACTTATGTTGGGTCAATTTAATGTATTCAAGTTGATTTAACGTATTTACAACAGTTGGGTACTATTTAATTTAAAAGGGTTGTCCCACAAATTTACTATGTTTTATTCCAACTCAATTCAATACGTTTAGTCCAACTAATTAACTTCATTTGCATTGAACTTAATTTAGTTGATTCAACTAGTAGTGTAGTAAATGAAGTTGATCAAGCACAAACCGGGAAAAGGTGCAATATATTTTTTTATTACCTTTCTTCACAAACAGTTCAAATAGCTTTTGTGTTTTCACAAAACATCTTTGGTAAACAGATTCTAACACTTACAAGTCAAGCACAAAACTGGAAAAGGTGCAATAAGCTTGTATTCGTTTTCTTCACAAATTATTTAAAACAAATGTTGGGAATAAATGGTGAACACCATTAATGTCATGAACTGTTGGTATATCTGTGTTGTAATAAACAACAATTATTCAACGGAAAAGGAGTGTTTTCAAAACCTGTCCTTTGTTGGACAGTTTGTGTCCATCTAACTCCATCAGGATTTTCTGCACCACCTCAAAAGTGTATTTGAGCTCCGGAGGATAGCTTAGGTTCAGTGCGTATACCAGGCCAAGCAACATAGCCACTGCGAAAGCTGTGTTGCCCAAATCACACATAACTTCCACCCCTTCCAGGACAATCCCGACTTCGCTGGGCTCTGCACCGTCTCTTCGAATTACGACTATTCCGAAGACCGTGTCTGCCATGGCCACATTGCTTTCATTGACGTCCTGTGACAAAAAATGACAAGGGCCGGGTTTCCCAGATTAGTTAAGCTCTTAACGCTAAGAGCTTCTTAGGAGCGTTCTAAGATCACTCTAGAACGCTCTTAGAACGCTCCTAAGAAGCTCTTAGCGTTAAAAGCTTCTTAACAAATCTGGGAAACCGGGCCAAGGACAATTATTTTTCACTGATGTGCATCGCATCCCATTGTTATGGCACAATCTTTACAGTATCACTTTACAGTAGGCTGACGCAGATAAATGTTAGTTATTCCATCAGAATAAGGTATATTGTCTCAGTAAAGTAAAAGCTGTTAAGTAAACTGTTATTGTCCGAGTGAGAAAAAGAGAAGGGCTGGGTTTCCCAGATTCGTTAAGAAGCTCCTAACGCTAAGAGCTTCTTAACGAATCTGGGAAACCCGGCCAAGGACAGGCTGAATCTCAAGCCGGTCCCAATCCCCTCACCCTGTATACTCCTATCCAGGTAAATTAACATACCACGTATTCTTTCACCAACTTCTCCGGATCTTCGTTGAGGTAAACACACAGGCCTTTGATGACGCATTCCCTTCTGACGTCAATGGTGTCAGTCTCAACATGCAGATCAGAGAAGAAAATAACATTTGGAACACCGTTTCAACAATTTAGCTAAATGGGGAATAGCTGTGGTGCTCAAAGTCAATTCTACAATGGACAGTTTCAGTCAATGTTTTGTCACTTTTTCATACCTGGGTTATGGGTGCCATGATGGTCTTGATTTTTCTCCCTTGAACTCCACCTTTCTTGGCATATGCCTTCATCAGGTTTTCAGAGTGGATATCCAGCTCGGAGAAGAACTTTGACTGTAAATTGATTGTTGTGATTCTCTTAAACTCTGAAGTCACCTAAAAAAAAAAAAACAACGGTAGACAAAACTCAGTTTGACTAGTGTGATGTCACTTTTAGGGACACATTTGATATAGCAGTTCAGTCTATTCAAGACAAAATGCATTCCTGAAAATTCCCCCCCACCACTTGTCAGAATGCCAACAAAGGCTGCTGTTGCTAGCCTTCAGTAAATCATGATCAGTTTAAGTAACTTCTCATATTCTTCCTGTATTTTATGACACATCCAGTGCGATGGGGATGTTCTTTCTCATTAATTCACTTACCTCACGCACATGGAAGAGAGCTGGCCACCTTGTTTTGAAATCAGCTACCATGGGTGCCTCTCGAACTACCTCTTGCCTTCTATGCGCAAAGGTCTTGTCCATCATTGCCGCCACCTTGTGCTCATTGTTTCTTTTCTTTACTTCTGAAAGGAGGGCCACTCTTATCTGTTCTAGCGTCTCTGCTGTTTCACCGGCTGGATAGGTGGGGCAGTAATTCACTTCAGCTTTTTTCGGCTTCTTCACACTGTATGCAGGACTGCATTTGTTCTCAGGTTTGTGTTTTAAGGAATTCACAGTAACTTCAGGGCATCCAAGCCGTCTGAGCTTTGTCCGGTAGTTAGCAAGTTTGTACTTTAGGCTTGCCTTCCATCCGCCATACCCAGTGACTGAACCTGGCTCTTTCAAACATGGATGTATTGTCACAAGAGCTTCTGCTACCTCATCAAACTCAATGTCAGTGAGGTACACTTTGTACTGGACGATCACTTCAGCTAAGCCATCAAGAATGGCAGATTTCAGTTGAGTATCAGGATTCAACAAAGCTCCAGTTTCTTTGAAAGCAGCGTTGGCTCTGTCCAGCTGTAGCTGAGTATCATAAGCAAACCGGGGCATGGGGAAGACAGTGGGCCATGCAGTGGATCTCGAGGAGGTGGACTCAGGAGAAGACAGTATGTCTGTATCAAATGAGCTACCAGCAGATGAAAGGGAGGAAGAGTCGTCCAGAGGGCGGGATGTGGCAGCAGCTGAGTAGGGAAGTGGCGGAGAGCCACCAAGTTGGGCAGGTGCAACAGAGTTATAGATTACCTTGATGGAGCTTTTGTCCTGGATGTCTGATGTTGAGTCCAAGTTGGTGAAAACATTCCCAAAGTCAGCATCCATGAATTGAAGCCTGAAGTCCCCATTTACTCCACACTGTCTCTTTATTTGCTGCATGAGTTCATTGACAGACTCTGGCATCCCATCTGGGAGGATCAATCTCTGGGAATTGTTTTCTCCCAGAACGATTCTGAGTTTCACTGGAGCAGCCATTTCACGACCGACTGAATGAGGAAAGAGAAGATTAAGGTGATCTGATTTTAACAGAGCAATGAGAACAAAAGTAAGGAATGCTACAACCATTAATATGGCTCTGAATTAAATTGGTCTGAATCTGTTGTAATTATGCCCAATTCATTTGATAAGAAATCTAAAAAAGAGCTATGATTTCTCTTTTTGGGGAGGGCATTATGAAATCAGTCCCCTGACATAAAAAGTTAAAGTAGCCAAATCCTATAAATACTGAGTAATATGGCATTACATACAAAAAGACAACATTACAGATAACATACATTAGCTTTGTTCAATGTTTATGTGTCTTTTTAATGTCACCAGTCTTAGAGGTCCAATCCAGTAGTCTGCCAAAGGGTAGTCATCGGCCAGTTCACCAAGTTCAATCAGAACAGTTTCTCTAGCTGGACATACACTCAGCTCAAAAGCTCTGAAATTTTCCCTGTACCACCCAGAAAGCTTTCTCACTATGAAACACAGTCTCTCCTCAACAACACAAATCTGAAGAATCTCTCCAAAGTCAGGCAGTCCACTTGTAGACCCATGGGCAACTATCATCCTGTTTCTGAAATGTACACCTTTGCTTGAGACACACTTGGAAAGGTGAACTTCAGTTGTACCAAGGAATTTGTGTTCAATAGTCTGAGTTATTTCTTGTTTCAAAACATCTAGATAGACTGTTGATGCATTTGTAACCTCTAGGGAAGTTCTCTCAAACCTGGATGATCTCAAATGATATGAAATCATAAACTGATGCTTAGTAGCTAGCGAGAGGGGGACGTTTTTAAAGCAATTGGTGTGTCGCACAACCTGCTTAAAAAAACTGTGTTTGGCCTCAAAACGCATTGTCCAGAGTCCCACAAGAGGCCCAAACATCCTTATCAGTTGAGGATAGTGCTCTACATAATGATGTTTTGGGAGCAGATTCACATCAGGGAAGAGTTCTTGGAACCTTTCTCTGTGCTCTGAAATTTTGGATTCAAGATAGGCAATGGACTCATCTGTGTGTGTTGGAGCAACCACAAGCTCTACAATGTATTTTAAGACCAACAGTATTTGCCATGCCATTTCACCCTCAGGCACCAGATGCCCAATTATAAATGGAAGTAGTCTTAACAGAGCCCAATTTTCATGGGCATTCCCACCTATTGTTTTCCTAGTTGAAAATGTGTGTGGGATCACATGTGGCCTATTTGTCTTGTCTGCCCACTTGTAAGGGAAATGCAGGATGGATTTGTTGAGGGTTTCAAGATTGAAATATTTCTTGGACATCAGCAACGCCAAACACCGTGCAAGCTCCACCGGCACTATGCCCTCAAAAAGGTCATGCATAATATCTGGAGGATAACCCGTGTGAACACTGAAGTGGGCAAGAGTTTCAGTGATAACACAATCCCTTTTCACCCCAAAACAGCTTGTCCCATTCTCCTGAGCTGATTTCACATGCGAGTCATGGAGTTCTTTGGTCCTGAGAGTAAATGCACCTGATTTGACCTCTTTTGTTTGGATGTCAGTTTTTGCACCTGTACAAAATCGGCAGCTATACTGACTAGAAAAGCTCTCATTAAAACCTGCTATACTGTGAGCCCCCAGGTTATCTGCCGCAACAACCTGAATCGTACCTTTAAGACATCTGCCAAGTAATGGAATGAAAACTCCCTCTTGCTCCAGAGTTTTTATATCTTGGAGAAGAGGATGTAAAACACGGTCATAACCATACTTTTTCACATCATCAGTTTTACACAACACTGCCAAGTAAATTGATGATAGTGATGAATATGAGCTTGGAGGCAAATTACCCAAAGTCCAGTAGATTCCACAAATCTTATGTTTTCTGCGAGAAGTACCCAGAGGATTGCAAACCTCAAAATCATCTATATATAAGCGTAACAAAATTCTCATCTCATCCCCTGACAAAAAACTGTTTTGCAGGAAGTGTGAACCATCCTGAGAAGATGTATAAGTATGACGTTCACCACTCAGTCTTTTACTCTTCTGTGCTCTGTGGTTTTCAACTACCATGTCCACAACATCTTTCTTAAAGGGCTGCTGCAAAGACTTAAGTACAGGCACATACTGAAAACTTCTGTTTTCCTTGGCTTCAAGAATGTATTCAACGGGTTCTACGACCTTAAAGCTCTTTTTATAGTACTGGTTGCGGAGATAAGCTGAGCTTAGGGGACCCCCCTTCTCTATGGCTTTGAGCAATGGGTTAGATGTGCAGAGAGCAGTGGCTACCTCTGTTACCACAGACCTGTCAGTTGTGAGACTATGTTTCTGAAATATCCCTTCAAGGAAGTCAATGGAGAGGGGTAATGTTGCTGAACTTAACAAGTAGTGCAGTTCCTCTAAAAACTCATCAATTTTCGTGCCTGGCACATGTGCAAAATGCTGTAACTTGAGCAACGCTGCAGCAAAATGATTCTGAATTACTTCCGGCAAGTTCTGAGTTACATCCACATCACTATTTGAACATGAATTTTCTGCTTCAACTGCAGAGTGAAGTTGATTACCTGCATCTTCCTCAGGATTATTAGAGGATTCTTGTAAAACTCGAGTGGTTCTAACTACGTCTGGCTTGAAATCTTTCAATGTATGTGGATTGTGTTTTTTGTTCTTGTGAGAGTGAAATTTTCGGTATATATTTGTCTGAAAACTGCAACCCACAAACATACAAGTAACAGTTTCATTACTCTTCAAATGAGTGTTAACGTGTGAAAAATAATCCTTCTCTGTCGGAAGATTGCTACATGTGCACAAATGGCAACTATATGTTGATAATTCCTGCAGCTCCTGGGTGGTTTGTTTAGGATGGACTCTACTTAAATGAATGTGCAAAGCATTCCATGTTTTAAAAGTACATGGGCAGTTTGTGTGTGGGCATGGGTAACGTTGCATATGCCGGTGCTGAAGTCGAAAATGTTTTAGTAGCTCATATCTGCCAGACAGAGATACACTACACACCTTACACCTCCACATCCCCCACCCAAACAAAATAAAAACCAACTGGGCAAATATAGGTTAAGCTGAACCCTAGCATCGTAAGCACTTCGTCAGTCAGTCAGTCAGAAAGACAGACAGTCACTGTTTTAGCCCAACCACATTCAGGTCTGACAGTACTTACAAATAGCCTTTCAAATTGGACTTGATGGCCAATGACCCAATATTTTGGATTGCAGTAAGGCACGTTCTGAAAGAGACCAGATGAATGAACACATTAATCTATTGCATTTATCCAAAGTAAAGGTGTATTGGTACATGTATTCCAACTGAAATATTTTGGTATGCGTCTCTTCAATGCAGCGTTATTTTGAGCACTGCAAAAGCACGTGTGCAGAACAATGGCGCATGCGAGATCGCCATGAGTTATGGAGAACACAGATAAACTAAGAGCCACGAAAGCATGACACAGCAGACAAGTTGAGCATGGAAACAGAACTCAGCTTAAAAATACTTTCTTAACTAGTATCTGAAATGTACATCGACAAAACGTATGCATATATTTTCACAACCACATTCAGGTCTGACAGTACTTACAAATAGCCTTTCAAATTGGACTTGATGGCCGATGACCCAATATTTTGGATTGCAGTAAGGCACGTTCTGAAAGAGACCAGATGAATGGACACATTAATATATTGCATTTATCCAAAGTAAAGGTGTATTGGTACATGTATTCCAACTGAAATATTTTGGTATGTGTCTCTTCAATGCAGCGTTGTTTTGAGCACTGCAAAAGCATGTGTGCAGAACAATGGCGCATGCGAGATCGCCATGAGTTATGGAGAACACAGATAAACTAAGAGCCACGAAAGCATGACACAGCAGACAAGTTGAGTATACAAGGAAAAATAATTTAACTTAAAAATACGTTCTTAACCAGTGTCTGAAATGTTCAACTACAAAACGTACATACATTTTAACAGACATTTTGACTGCCTTTACTGGGGCTTTGAGAATTACTTTAGTACCTACACTCACTTTCGCCAAAAAATACATTAAAATAGTCGGCATGATAACTGTCTAGGAGAGGACAAATGTAAAACAATTCTGTGCAAGGGTAGACGGGCAGCAAATGGTAGAAGAACACTCTAAGTGCCAGCTAACTAGCTAGGCGAACACCAGCACGTTAGCCAAAATGACATCAAGGCTGGGTAAAAGAAAAGACGCCAAATATTGCTGAAAATGATGGACAAGTTGCTGATTACTTAATGTACGTCGTTTCGTTAGTATTTAGATGCATGAAAGCAGAATTAAACTTACCTTTTCAAAATCAACTCCTCGAACAAGACCCGTTCTTCTCACTGCCGTCTTCTTTAACTGCCGTTATTTTCCCGGGCAAAATGGGTTGTGTTGTCGCGTTATCTCGTGATCTCACGAGTCCATGGAGTGCAACATCAGTTTGGCTACATTTTATCACGTTATCTCAACACAACTGAATCTAACAACTGTTAAGTTGTTGAGTTTTATGTAAATCCTACATGGTTTAATCACGTTTAACCTTGAAACATGAAACAATATTGTTCAAATTACATGTTACAGTTTTGTAAATTTAATAACCCGACAGTTTCCCTTTTTTGAGTGAGTGATATATAGGTCACAGTGGTGCTCATGGTGGTGGTCTCTGCCTGTGCTTCTCCCTCAGGCCATCTCGATGCCTTGTTAAGGGGTCTGGTGCTGGGGAAGCTGGGCAAAGCAGGCCACAAACCTACCTTGGACGAGGCCCGGCGGAGGTTCAAGGATCATGTGGAAGGCAAGCAGATCCTCTCAGCGGACCTCAGGAGCCCAGTAAGCTCTGCCTCTGTATGCACACACAAATAGTAATGTGCTTAAGTTTGTAAAAAAAAAAATACTGGAAATGCACACACCTTTATACACAGTAGACCAAAGTACATAATAAGGTTTTAGAATTCTATTGGTAACACATATAATGGAAAACCCACACCAATGTTCTTTTGTTTCCAGGTGTATTTAACAGTGCTAAAGCATGGAGACAGTGCCACATTGGACACAATGTTAAAGGTAAAGGGAATCAGTGCTTTCGGAAACATCTGCTCATATATATGTATTCCTGTAAAATATATATATGTATATATAGAAATCTTATGCAGGAATACCAGATTTACATTATAATACCCTGTACAATACCCTGTCTGTCAACACTCAACAAGAAAGGTTGAGAGAAAGAAAATTGTGTTGATGCACAATGCTGGCCTCCATCATTGTTACAGAGAGAATTTTGACACCTGAAGAAGTCTCTTGTCTACCCTATCAAAAACATTTTTACCAAACAAAAACAGACGCAGACCTAGGTACGGGGGCAATCCAAAACACACAAGCCACTCTCTTTGCGGTAACCATTCACTTTTTGTCCTCCGCACAGATTCTTAACATCACACTTCTGCTAAACAGGCAGTTAAGTGTTTTAACAGTTCAATTTAACAGTGACTTGGCACAATCAGGATCAGAAAAACGAGTTTGAAGTGCTTCAGAATCAACAGGTTCTGCCCACAAGCTCAAAAATCTCTTGCCTTTTCTATGGTGCATGTATACAACTAGGCGGGCTTCAAGGAATTTGATGGGAAATCACAAATCGCAGATGTTGCACTCCTGGCTGGCTCGCCAAGTGAAGAGGTCTAAGTCTATCCTATTGCTGTGAAAGTACCAAGTCAGTTAGGTCAATTGCCAAATACAAGTTCAAGACTAAATCTAAGTACAACCTCAATTCCCCAAAAGTTGGGACGCTGTGTAAAAATGTCAAGTAAAAACAGAATGCAATGATTTGCTAATATCAAACTCATGTCATTCTCAATAAATCAACTATAAACATTTTATGGCCGCAACACGTCTCAAAAAAGTTGGGGAAGGGGCAATAAAAAGCTGGAATAAGTGTTACAAAAAATAAACAGTTGGAGGGACATTTTTCATTTAACTAGGTTAATTACAAACAGATCAGTAACATGATTGGGTATATAAAGAGTACCTTGGAGAAGCAGAGTCTCAAAAGTAAAGATGGGCCAAGGTTCACCTATCTGCATCTACATATCGTGGAACCATTTCAGAATTGTTTTCCTCATTGCAAAATGTTCTTTGAATATCTCATCTAATATAATACAATAATTTTGAGAATCTGGAGAGATCTTTGTGAAGGGGACAAGAGAGAAAATAATGCATGCTTGTGATCTTCAGGCACTGCATAAAACACAGGCATGATTCTGTAATGGGAATTATTGCACGGGGTCAGAAACAACTCAATAACAAATTGTCTGTGAACACAGTTTGTCGTGCCATCCACAAATGCAGGTTAAAGCTCTATCAAGCAAAGAAGAAGCCATATGTGAACATGATCCAAAAACACTGCCATCTTCTCTGTGCTGAAGCTCATTTAAGGCAAAGTGGGAAAACTGGCCTTGCATATTTCACAAAAAGGACAATATTCCTATCCCACAACTCCAGAAACTAGTCTCCTCAGTTCTCAGACATATACAGACTGTTGTTAAAAGAAGAGGGGTACCGGGTAGTAAACATGGCCTTGTCCCAACAATTTTAATGTTGCTGCCATTAAAATTCAAAATGATTTTTTTTCTTTAAAATGGTAAATTTCTTCAGTTTAAATATTTGATTTGTTTTCTATGTTATATTGTGAATAACATGGGTTATAAGATTTGCAAATCATTCAGCAATTTGTCCCAACATTTTTGTAATAGGAGTTGTATCTGGAAGGTGCAGGTGTCCAATATACTCAAGTTGAGCAGCTCAGAAGACTGGACAAAAAATACAGGAAATAAAGGCAGTTAAATAGTATCACTGTTACGCCTCCCGATGGTTCGGAGTGGAAGGAAATAAAATAGGGCTGCAGGTGAAGCCAGTGAGGGTGCAGTCACACAAACCAGGACCCAATATGAGGAAAATAAAGTAATACATTCTTGTCAAATTCTAAAAAACGCCTAAAAAGGGCATACCCAAAGTAAATTCTCATCTCTGACAGGGACGAGTCTGACTACAGGTGGGAAGCTGACAACCTGGTGACCTGGTGCAGCCAGAACAACTTAGAGGTCAATGCTCTTAACAGGGTTCGTACGGTCATGGAAAACCTGGAAAAGTCATGGAATTTTAAAATGGTTATTTCCAGGCCTGGAAAAGTGCTTGAAAAAAATTAAATCCCCAAAGCTTTGGAAAAGTTACGGAAAGTTGTTATAATCATATTTTCATGTTGTTCATTTACGCTGAGTTTTAAATAATTCAAATGCTTTTAAAAGAAATACGTTCAAAATATAAGCAGGCATACGCTCTCATGCTAACTGAAAAGTTTGATGGCCATAGCAACAGTAACTCAGAGAAGCACGAGGGATAATTCAAAATGCCAGGAAAGTGTAGATTTAACGATGCTTGGCTACAAATGGAAAGATACATTACAACAGACAAAGACCCGGGACAAGCAAAATGTTGGTTGTGTGGTGGAAAATCATTCACATTTCAATCGTGGGAGAGGCGGCATTAACTAGCCATTCCTAAGGTAGCAAACATCAGAGCGCTGTTGCTAGCAAAGCTACAGCAGCCGGTGATGGGTGCTGCTATCAAAGCTACAGCAGCACCCATAACGGGCTTTCTCACCACAGCGAGGTCCACTGCTACGTCTAGCAGCAGGGGTCGATGCTGTGACAACAAATTAAGTCCCAACTGCAGAGGTAATGTGGGCTGAAGGGGCTTATTTTCCCGACTATGACTGGCGTTCTATACATTATGCCGCTTATTACACAGCTACTTGCCAAAAAAATAACTTAACACTGTGTGTCTTTTTACAATTTATTTGTTACCATTCGTAGTGTTGATCAGCAGAAAAATAGTTTGCGAAAGACGTTGAACTTCATAGACGTTGAACATTCTTTAGACTTCAAATCAGCTGACGTCGCTAAGCAATGGAGTACGCTGGGGTTGAAAAGTTACCGGACTGCTTGCGGGGTGCTACGAAAGATGCGAATCCGAGGCAAAAAGGCCACTTACCTTGACGGCGGTCAAATATGCATAGCCAAGTTCAAATATTGAAAAATTGTTCACCGCAGAATGTTGGGAAGCCCCATTTAAGCGAATGGAGCATTGTACAATATTACAAACAGCTGTGTAATACAACTTTTTAACGTATACACCGAGATTTCACAAAAAGTTTGGTCATGGAAATTTGGTTTAAAGTAATTGAAAAGGCATGGAAAGTCATGGAAATCCATTGGTCAAAATGTGTATGAACCCTGTCTTAAGACAGTGGAGATGGTTGTGGACTTCAGGAAGAACACAGCCCCACTCACCCCCATCACCCTGAGTGACTCCCCAGTCAGCACTGTGGAGTCCTTCCACTTCCTGGGCACCATCCTCTCCCAGGACCTCAAGTGGGAACTGATCAGCTCCCATACCAAAAAAGTACAACAGAGGATGTACTTTCTACGGCAGCTGAAGAAATTCAACCTGCCAAAGACAATGATGGTGTACTTCTACACAGCCATCATTGAGTCCATCCTCACTTCTTCTATCACCATCTGGTACGCTGCTGCCACTGCCAAGGACAAGAGCAGACTGCAGCGTATCATCCGCACTGCTGAGAAGATGATCGGCTACAATCTGCCTTCCCTCGAGGATCTGCACACCTCAAGGTCCCTGAGGCGAGCGAGGAAGATTGTGGCCGACCCCTCCCACCCTGGACACTCTCTGTTTCAGCTACTCCCCTCCGGCAGAAGGCTGCGGTCCATCAAGACCAAAACCTCACGCCACAAGAACAGTTTCTTCCCATCCGCTGTTGGCCACTTTAACAAGGCCAAGGACTCTCACTGACTTTAAACCACAAGCTGCACAATGACACCCTGCACATTGCAATCTGCAATATTGTATTGTTATCTTGCACTATCGTTTCTTTTAGGTTAGATTGTAAATTATGACTACTTATATTTTATATTTTAGGGGCAGAACGCACCGACCTGGTTAGCTTTAGAAGGCTATCGCCAGGGCATGGAAGCTCCTATTGGGTCAAATGAGGTGTCGATAGAAAGGTCAGAGTGTAGTGGCCATCTTGACGTTTTCTGATCGTAAATATTCGACGTGGAACTCCTTCCATGAGCGATTGTGCGTGAGTGACTGCCATATCAGTTGGCGAAGTCAGAATTTTGCAAAAAGAGATTGTGGCTTTTCGTGGAGGTAATACATTGTTTTGGACAAACTACTTAATAGTTAGATCAGGTTAGATTGTTTGGACCTTTGGGAATGTACCCAGTTGGGATGTTTTGCATAACTGGACAGCTGTGAGCCATATCAGGTAAGTACATACGTTTTTCCTAATCTTTTTGAAAAAGGTTGTATCGGACAAAGACGTTGAGTGTACTCGCTGTTGCAACTCGATCTTGAAATGGTGTATATAAATGAAAGCACAAGAATAACTGCAGTAACTAGGGGGAGGAGGGGGCAGCATTTCCGTCCCGTGGGCGGGCCTGAACCTTAACAGCAACACCGGGATCAAAGAGGACTATCAATGGCACCAAAGAAAATAACATAAACAAACCCGTTGACTGGTGCTAAGCACCTAAAAAGACAGTGGGTGGTGCTCACTGCTAACCTGGGGTTGTGACAAAAGATATAACTGTGGGTGTAATATGTAGACCCCTATCCTTGTTTGTCTCGGTGCACCTAACAAAACATGCAAGTAACAAAAGACAAACCAAAAGTAGGCTACTAACAAAAGTAAATGGTAAAGACAGATACATGAAGACCAGAAGGTCGAAGCGGTATCGACCTTTCAAAACAATTTGTACCGATACAAACGTTTCGAGCGTGGCTTCAAATGGGCAAAAACCAAGTGATCAGAGTCGTTGTGACGTCTGACGTCACACGAGCAGCTGAGACAAACTGCGTTTTATTCAAACGCTTACAAGACATCAGACATCACTAATATTCGTAGGTTATAAAGCTTAACCGCTAGCTTATATTATCATATAGTAATATATTCTTTTAGCATATACTTCCACTAAAACGGGGTGAAGGGATGCGATCTCACTACGTCTGAGTGAGGGGTTGCGCTCTTACCACGAGGCCATACTCAGTTGAACTTTATGTGTAATTAAAGTTATAAGAACCTAAAAATAAATATCATAAACGTAAAGTAGCAAAGACGTTACGTTGTTTATAATACAACAAGATATCTGATAACATTTTTTGGACACTTGCAAATTGAAACATTTGTCACATAACCTTTATTTATCAAGTTGTCAACGACGATTATGAGACTGACGTCTCAAGGACTTGACGTCACTTGATTCCTTCCATCGCTCAATACAGTCGCCATACCATAAACTGACCAGCAGATGTCCCTATGGAGAAGATGTATCGAACGCTTCGAAAAAGCAATACTTTTTCGAGACAATTGTGTCAAATAGCTCGTTGCTTCGGAAAGCTTTGTTTCCCCCATCACTAAAGACCAGTCCAAAAAAACAATACCAACAATAACTCAAACAGAGATCTGCCACAGCTCAACTCAAAAACCAACTCTAACAAAAAATACACAGAAACAAAGAACTCTTAAAGGGGAACGGCTGATGGGGAATCTGGAACAGGTGTGATGACTTGATGAATAATTGATGAACGATTGGACCCAGGTGTGCACCAGTTGCAATTTCTGTAAGACTGCAAGTGAAGCTTGGCTTCCCCTAAAATGTCAAAAGATTAATGGTCAAAAATGTACTATTAATACTACAGAAATGTACCATACATTTTAAATGCGTTATAACACGTTCATCTCAAAGACGAGTTTGTTCAGAATCAGCTACATATAGCTGGTTGACTGACTCAATTTTCTTTTCATACTTTCCCATTGTGTCACAGTGCATTTCCCTGTTGAAGCCTGGCGTCCATGGACTTCAATGGTGCTGCTTTGAACAGTTTTTTTCAGTGCTTCGAAACTATACGGTCATTGGATAAATGCTGCAATTATATCCCACTCACGGACACTCTGCGTCTCTGGGGGTAAATGGAGGAGTGGGCTGGCCTGGACTCCGTGATTTTGTACTATAAAATGTCGCCAAAGCTATTCGAGCACAGTCCCATCATGGATTTTGCAAGTGTAGTCCAAAGACGAACTGCTGCAACCTATTTCTTGGTATTTGCTTGGCAAAATTGCTAGCCAATTTTCATCATACATTTCATACAATTATACACCACATTCCTTGTTTTAGTTTAACCTAATTTCCACATTCCCTCCTTGAGTTTAATATTGTTTCGTTTGTTAATTCATTCATTCATACAATACTGTAGGCTATGCTAGTGTTGTGGGTTGAACTCGTGGGTTGAACTAGCCAGTGAACTAGACAAATAAATAGAAATTTAAGATGTAGGCCGAAAATGAGCTTCCCCTCTTTTGCCGACACTGGTGTGCACATATGTGAAGTAGGAATATGAAAACAGTAGGACGAGGCAGAACACAAAACAGAACACAAAACATAAGTAAGTAGATTTTATTTGGACATGGACATGACATTGTCATTGGACGAACCAGATGCATTGTTTACAGGGTGTTAGCATAAATGCTAGTTTACAACACCTGTCCACAGGAGACGTTTTACAAACAACTAAATAAACTAAACAAAACAGAAACAAGATCAAATACTGATAACAAACTGATAATTAAAAATAAAAATGCAGAATACAATAGAGTACAGAGCAGCAATATAATGAGTCAAATATATATAGGCTACGTAGAGTAAAACAAAGGCAGCATGATCAAACAATAAACCAGTTGTAAATTATTTGTGTGAGCACTGTTGATTTGATTTGAGCCGTTGTTTAAGTTCTCTGTTAAAAGTGGTGCTATTAGTCTCTAGTTTTAGACTTGTGGGCAAAAGGTTCCACAGTTTTGCACCCTTTGCAGAGAAAACAGACTGACCGAAGGATGTCTTGTGCATTGGAACAAGACAATCACCATTGATGGAGGCTCGTGTATTTGCCCGACGAGAGTTCTGACGTCTGATGGCCAATTCAGACAACAGTGGTGACACATGGTTATTTACACACTTGGAAAACAATTTAAGATTACTCAAATTAATAAAGTTATCAAAGGTGAGAAGGTTGTGTTTTTTTAGAATGCCACAGTGATGCCATCTCATGGGCGTCCATGACTTTTATTGTCTGTTTGTATATTGAAAAGATAGGTTTTAATGTGGTAGAAGAAGTTTGGCCGTTTGACATGACAGGTCCCTTCTTATGAAACAGAAACAATTTAGATTTAGTTTGACCTTCTTTGCAACATACTTAACCTGCGTAATAATTTTTTAATTCTTATCCAGGATGATACCTAGATATTTTACTTCATTTACTGATTCAATTTATTTATTTTTGATCCGTACCTCAAAAACATGTGACAAGTCTATTACGGATGGAGAAGCACATAGACGGTTTTCTTCACATTAATGGTCAACTGAGACAGCTCAAGCCATTTGTAGATGCTGAGTAATGCTTGTGTCAGGTGCTCACCTGCTAAGCTGGGTGTTTTACTGGACACATGGATAACAGTGTCATCAGCATACATTTGACAGTTGGACCCCGGACAGCAGTTTGGTAGGTCATTGATATACATAGAAAACAACAGGGGGGGGGTGACATGCAAGGGTATACATAACGTGTATGTCCGTAACAATCACAATATGGGAGGGGGGGTGACAATCAACATAGCTTTGCAAGCACAGAAAGACACTGCATTCATGGTGATTGCTTATGTTTACTCTTTAGATAGGGTTCCTAGACATAGCCTTGATGTTCCTCCTATTTTCCTCATTCAAAGTTGCAAAGTTACACTTTGGTAACATTTGGACCATTGACCTACACTCTAGTATCACAGACATTTCCTAGTCGCATCTTACAAAGAACTAACTTATAATAAGGTCAAATGAAGGTATAATAACTAAGGATGTCAAAGTTAACGTGTTGGCGCAATCTCAATTTAACGCTGAATGATGGAGAGAGGGCTTTTAGATGGAAGTTCCATTTAAAAAAACTTGTGAGACATATTTGAGACTTTTTTCAAAGTTGACAAAACTAAGGCTGTGTGTACCGATTGTCAGGCTGTTTACTTCCACCCTGAACTATCACATGCAAGCAAAGCACACAGCTAGCAGCAGCGTTAGCGGTAGCAGCTACAGCGTTCGCTCTGTAATATATGGAAGGCAACATTCGCAAAAAAAGCGAGCAGCTGACTGGGTTCAACAAAGTAAAAACTGTATTGTTCAATATTAAGGTCACGCTGGGTTGCTTAAGTATGTGAAGTATGTTTGAGTAAGATTTGAATATTATTGAGCAGGATATTGTAGTAGGCTATGAGACAACATGTCTTAAATGTATTTTACATTCCACAACTTTTTCCACAGGGACACTTGCTGTTTAATTGTAACTTGTCTAACTACATGCTCTTATTGCTCTTCCCTTTGGGACATATTTGGTTTCACAATGTATGCTTCATGTTTGGCTACCCGCAATGTTTGGGGCTATCTCGTTGTTATGATCAGTGACCTATGCACTTTTGTAAAACTCTCTCTTGGATAAAAGCGTCTGCTAAATGCATAAATGTAAATGTAACAAGTCTAATTTTGTGGATGTTTTTTATACAGCAGTATAGTTTGTGAGTGAATACAACTCCCTCACAATTTAAGTTGTGTTCCATCTGAACTTGTTATATGGACATTGTCATCCAGTTAGGCCTATTTGAAGTTTTTTAGTAAACCCTTTTAAGGTTATAAAAAAAAAAAACATTCATTAGGGTAAAATGTTAACAGATTAAATAGATTGACAAGTTCAAAAGTTATGTATACATAATTTTGCGATTAATGGGGATTAATCGCGATTAATCAAATGAAATAATGCGATTAATCGTGATTACATGTTTTAATCGCTTGACAGCCCTAATAATAACAGCCCTAATAAGCAAGCTTTAGCAAACAGCATAATGACAGTTTCCGTGATACAAGAAAAATCATTCATCATTCATTTTTTCTGAACAGTATAAAAATAGTATATATATATTTATATATATAAAATATAATAAACATTTTATATATATATATATAAAAAGTAATAATTAGTTGTAATCTTTAATTATTGTTGATTGATCAGTGGTTAATGACAGATCTCTTCACACCACTAGACTTGTCTGTATGTCTGGCCAAACAAATTTGGGGAAGGGTTTTGGTCTGAGAAGTAACCAAGAACCTGATGGTCACTTTGGCAAAAAGACCTTCCTGGAAAACAGGCAATACTTGGCTAAACAGAAGCAGGGTGGTGGCAAGTTTATGCTGTGGATGAATTTCTGTAGCCGGGACCGTTGTCAGGAATGATAGAAAATTTGGTTATTGTGTTTTTTTTTATTTTTTCACAAATATAATGTTTCCAAGGGCACTGTAAATGAATGAGCTTAATTGTATTTTATACAATTAAGTGATTATAAGAAAGCCTTGACTTAAGTCTGATCGCTATTAGTCAATATTAGCATTTGAATTCAAATCAGAATTGTTTACTTCAGTATTGTCAGATGCTTATGCTAGTTCTTATTATGCTTATGCTGAAATACTTTTCTGTCTTTTCCCTTATGCCCCCCCTGCCCCCCTTTCCTTATATCCTTAGCTTCACAAGCAGGCAGACATGCAGGAGGAGAAAAACCGCATAGAGAGAGTGCTGGGAGCCATTTCAGCTCCTGACCTCATCCAGAAGGTCCTCACCTTTGCTCTCTCGGTAAGCACAGCTCCATTTGCCATTTATTGGGTGTGCGTGCCATCGACGAGCACAACTATTGTTCTCTCATATATATTTATTATTTTGATTATTTTTCCATTTAAGAATTCCGTAATATTACATTCACAAATCACAATAAAACTACATAGACAACGTTGGTGTCAAAATGTTGTTGTCTTGGTCCCCATTGTGTTGCTTGTATTTTTATTTACATTCCGTAGCACGGTTTAGCAGTTAACAACGTTTTTGTGGAGTCAGTCTCACAAGCCCTACTTACCCGGCGTCATGGAGCCGACCATCTAAATAGTTATTTAGCACTAGCGTTGTTAGCTACTGTATCCCTGCCTGTGTTTGCGCTGTTGCTCAGCAAGTGCCGTGCTGTGGTGTAGGACTGAACGACAAGTGCATCATACATTTAAGCAATTTAAGACTCGAATGAACAGTACATAATAATGTATTTGAACTCAAGCTTGTGTGACATGTTGCTGGATCGTTGCACGGTTTAGGATTATATTACAGTAACTAAAATGGTCTGGTTTTAGTTACTGTAATATAAAGTCTGGTTCAATACCTAAGTGTTACCATTTTGCTACTTGCAAATACCTACAGTTGGCAGCTGTGCTCCGTTTTGCTCCTAGATTCAGACCAAGCCCCGGTAAATTGTAGAGCTAGCTAACTACTACACTTCTTCTGTGTGGGAATTGCTGGAGCTACCCAGTCAAAGGGCGTACTAAAATACAGATTGCTGATATTCACAGCCTGGAAACATCTGCAACCGACGCAAGCACACCCCCCCATCTCCCCAGAAATTTTACCCTCTCTAGTTTAGTTTTTTTTTTACATACCATGCCTTTATTTAAAGGGGAAGTTAGCTTTTGGTGGCGTTGTTCTTACGGCGAATGATTTATCATATTGATATGTCAATTCTGACTAGAGGTGAATAGAGGTGAAAGATTGGAATGCTTGATATATTTTTCAATTATTTAACCCTTTCCTGACAGCTTATTTAAATATTCGAACAATTATTCCTATGGTTCCTGCCTTAATATCTTTGCCGTACAATCACCAATTTTATTTCTTAAAACTTAAGCTCAAAGCACATCTAATTGGTTATGGGGTTACTGGGCGTGAATAATAAATATATTTTCATCATCGTTAACCATCTTTTGCCTAAGCGGAGCCAGAGAGGATACCATGGGAGATGCCCTACAGTTTTAGACTTACCACTTCAAATAGAAAACGGAGATGATATTTTGACTAAAAACAAGTTTCTTAACATTTGTTGGCAATATTGTCGAAGCATTTGTTTGTAGGAGTAACGCGTGTTACTTCTGGAAAAAATTACGTGACCCAGTTTTGCTGTTTGTGACAGGCAGCTATGACAGTAGCACGGTTTAACCCTTGATTTCTGCAGATTTCTGTGAAACTTGCAAAAAATGAATAAAAATAATCTCAATTATGTACCCTTTCAGCTAAATATATATTCCTTGTTTGGCCAATTTGATTGATCGTGGAAGAAAGGCAAACCTTTTTAGTTATGGAGAAGAGAATAGCCAGCTATAGCGCTAGCTTTTTTTGGGGTGGCGGGGTTGATTTTCCCCCATTTTTTCACTAATCACTAGAATGATCATAACCTCTAAATAAAAGATGATATTTCTAATCTGTCTGCTGTTCTACATTTCCCACAGAATGATGTAAGTTTCATATGCTCTACGTTTTCCGCTATCTTGTATTAAAAGATGAATGAAGTTGAAAATGAGGTTGTCTGATGAAGTATGGCAGGCAGAGAAGATTTTTGTAAAAAAAAAAAATGGTTGCGTGAAACCTTCTTGATAAAGGATGATTTGCCTTACATAATCATGCATATTTTTATATCATTAGAAAGCCTTTTCTACAATAAATAGTTTGTGTATGATTTAATATGAAGATGTATGTAAATGTGAATATGCATATTAATATCATATTCAGGCATCAAATTGAATTTGTTATCTGTAATCACACACATATTATTCCTTGTTTCTGCCTTTGACAAGGCACAACCTTGTTCTCTCATATATAGTATTTATTCATTTAATATTATTTCCCACCCATAAAACGCTGTCAATTTTTTCACTATGTACAGGGCTCCAGACTAACATGTTCCCTTGGTTGCACTGGTGCGCCTAACTTTTTTATTTAGGTGCACCAGCACAAAAATGTAGGTGCACCCAAATTTTTCCTTGTGTCGCCACAATTTCAAGATCACCTTTTTATCATGCTCCATATACATTCATATATATTATGTAAATGATCTTAAACAGGAATAAGGTGTAGGTAAATACTGGTTTTATTTAAAGCACAATTCAAATATATATATTTTTTAAGTGCTTCAGTGAGCTGCCAAACTAAAACATTGCAAGCAAAATAAAACATTTCAAAATAGAAAGTGCTACTAACCATTAAACATTAAACACACCTACTAAACATTTCATGGCTCAAACTCTTATAGCGGGTCCCCCCTTGCATGCCCTTCAGATGGCCAACACCTGTAATTTGGCTTTCTTGCCCTTTGGCCTTGGCTAAACCAGCTTGCCACACTCTCCCAAGCATCAAAATCCTAGCTCCATGGGTTAGCTCCATGGCCCAGCTCCGTAACTCAGGGGTGGACAATTAATTTTGACACGGTGCCACATGAGAAACCTGAAATGTGTTGGAGGGCCGCATCAACAAAAACTTGAACTTAATTCTGCTCATTATTAATTTTTACCCATTGTCAAAAGCAGTAAAGTATATATTTGATTAGCTGCTACTGGTTATCAGAAGAATAAGGACTATTCTGTTAATAGTTATATAAATATTTAACATGTTGGTCAACTAGGAAAAGACTATCGAAGTAACAGTAAAAACTTAAATAATCATTACATCAGTGTTTCTTTTTATTTGTAAATAGTTAACCTTCACAAACACTGAAAAGTTGTTTTGCTGTATGTTAAAGATATGCAATTGATCAACTTTATACAAAAGCAATACTTTTTTTCAGTTCATTTTGTTCTGTGAGAGGAATCCAGTGGGCTTGAACAAGTTCATCGAAATCTGGCTGAATGTCTGAGATGGATATGCGAAGGACAGCTGACAGGTGATGATCCGGGTCTGCAATTTAACCAGCAAACCATCAACCCGCGCCCACTGAATGAGTCAAGTTCTTATTAAGTCCACGTTATTTTTATTTTTTTTGTCCCTTAGTGCTGATTCAAATTATAATCCTTCAACACAGCGACCTTAGCTAATTAAGAACACAGCTTTGACTTTGACCTCAGTAAACAGATACTTAGAAGTCCATGTCTTGTTAAAAGCTCTACATTCTGTATCAACCTTTCGTTGTTCATTTTCGAGGGCTAACCAGCAGCTAACTCTCCTGTCGGTGAGGTTGCGCAAGCGCACAAATGTAAATCGCCTGATCACTAGTCTTTCAGAACTACATATTTACTAGCGCTCAACACATTAATTTTTTATTTTTCATTTACCTTACGCAGGCCGGATTGGAACAGCCTGTGGGCCGGTTGTGGCCCGTGGGCCGTACAATGCTCAGGTCTGCCCTAACTGATTCTCTGGTGCTCAGGTCGTAATTTCAATGACACAGCACAGAGCAGTGTAGGCCTACAGCTGAGGTCGGCAACCTGTGGCTCTAGCGCCGCCCTAGTGGCTGCCTGGAGCTTTTTTTTTGTGAAAATGGAAAAAGATGGTGTTAACATATTTTTTGTTTTAACTTATTAAGGAGTAGCGTCACATATGTGATCGTTCGAAAGCGGGCCCCACAGAGTACCGTCACACGTGTGATTCTGAACATTCCAATGTACTATTTTCCGATAGACAAAAACTTTCACCCTGACGTCACAACAACAAATATCTTACTTCCGGGTGGATAACGTCGATCTTGGCTGGCGATAGTAAACCTTAACAAGCCATTGAAGCTAACAGGAATTTCCTTGTCATTTAACCACAAACCCGTTTTATGATTATTATGATTATAACACGTTTCATGATATTGATCTTATGAAGTGAAAGATTAGACGTTCCCGATGTTGTTGATATTGTTAGCGAATAACGGTAATATTGTAACGGTGTATCAAACTAGTGACTGAGAGATTGCTAGCCAGCTACTGTACTGCTATACTGTAGCTACAATATCAAACTTATCGATTAAAGATTTTCTGGACTGCGTGAGCTTTGTAGCTATCAGTCTGGACACAATCATTTTCCTTCGGGGGTTAATAAAGTACCTATCTTATTGACTATGGAAATGTTATCATATGGCTTCAAATTTTACAATGAGGAGGCTAGCAAGTAACACTAGCAGGAAGTAGCATTGCTACGAGTGTGTTGTGCTAGGTAACTGAAGCCAGCTAGCTTCTTTTTATGAATGCTCATTATGTATTTGTAGCCTACTTTACAGGGCTGCCAACTTTCACACATTGGCCGTGAAACACACGCATTTTAACCATTTCACACGCTCTCACGCCACACCTTGTATATTTCACGCTGAAAAGGCAACGCCAACCAAGTAGCCTTGTTAACGTTGTAATCAGGGCCGGGGTGGGTAATCGGGAGAGTCCCCGGTGGGCCGCTTCACTTCTGAGCCCGTCGAGGATTTTTTGTTGTTGACTTTGTCGCGTTAGTATTATCTTCTCTAAAAGTAGGCTACACACGTTCAGCATTCTGACACCTCAGCCTCTGCATGGGTTGTACCATGTGAGGGAGTTCTCCCCTCCCAAATAGAGTAGGTTGGGTCCATAGCCCGTCTTTTCCAAAAAGTTTTCTCAGATACACAAGTTTACACGCCAAAACCAGGGGGCCGCCGTAACTCTACACATATGCAATTCATTTCCGCCGGAAGTGGTTTGCACAGCGTCTGCCGGTGTAAACACAGCGATTTGTCTATGCTAGCTTGGAATCACGGTTCTACTACTTTAACATACTTGGATAAGTTGCCAACGTTGTCGCATTTATTTGTGGATAACATCGTCGCCATACTTTTAAGTACATTTTAGAGTAGATTTATAGTTTTTATACGATTTTATAGATTTATAAGCTTTTGCCAGTCCATCATTTTGGAGCTTTTAACATGGAGCAAAGGCAATGTCAGAAGATGACTTTAGTCGGTGATTCATTAGAACATTTGTGTCTAGCTCTTCAATCTCTCAGCAAAATGTAGGCTAATTATTTGGCTAAAGGATGCCACACATATCAGATAGAAGTTGTTCTATAAATTTGTAGCCCGACATTAAAAACATTTATAGTCGGTTGGCTGATCGCGTTGTTGTACCCAGTCAAAGGAATAAACACACAGGAACTTCATGAACTTTCAATGGTCTTTCCAGTTATCCTGGCAAAACATGTAGTATAATGTTTCTTTATTTATTGCCAGGACACAGTCCAAGTAGCCTAGGCATACGTAACATTGTTTTGGCGTGTATCAACATATCAATGTATAGTTATTAAATCCACTGCAACTATAGGACAAAGGAACACCAACAAAATGTGAATAGCCTACAAACAATAAGCATACTACTGTAGTATAACTGTAACAGGTAGAGGCGATTCTAGAGGCGATTCTAGGTTTTAAAACTGGTCGTAGCACTTTTTGTAACCACTCGTTCAGGTGCTTTCTCGAGTGTTTGCAACCAATTAACGCACACGTCGTTCCCGAACCACTTTTCTTCATGTTGTAAATTGTATATCCTCTTTGTCACTGCAATATCACTGCTTTGTCGGCACAATGGAGCTAGCTAGCAAAACAAACCCAGCCGACCAGAACGGAAGTGGATTGCATATAGGGGAGCAGTTCAGGAAGTAGAGCGGAAACGGCTCAAAAACTTGTCTATAGGCTATGGATAGCTGGGCTTGGGGACCCTACCGTAACGATACGCGTCAGCGAGGATGGATGGCAGCAGGTCCGGAGTGATGGCATCACTAGACAAGGTTTTTTGATAAAAGTTTGTTTATTTTACATAAAGCTCAATTAAACTACTTTGCGCTCAGATAATGGCAATGAGCGCGCGCGCTCGCATCACGTGTGGAAGTATGCATCACATCAAACCCATACGTCCTAGGTTTGGGCTAGCCCATAATTTTTACTGTTGAGTTTTGTATGACACGCTTTATTGTTCACAAACATGTCAATTTATAGGGAGGTACCAAAGAAGAAATAACAGGGTTGTGGTAGCACACTTGATGCGGTGACACCTATTGGCAAATTACAATATGTAGCGTGGTTTGCTCGTTTAAGATTAGTAATACTTAATTTCTAATAAAGTATAGTAGTTCTTGGGGCACCACCTCTGATTCGTGAAAGGGACAGAGGAAACCTTGTTTAATAGTATCGAATAATAGCACTCGTAATAATCAGTCTAATCTTAAGTAGTAAATTCTATGAAAGTAGAGCAGATCATATAACGTGAGAGATAAGCGAGTATTATACACAATGATTTATTTAAGAGAATGTAATTATAGTGAACACATACCAGACAAGTTATGGGTTAGTTGGGCTAAAGCAGTACAGTAGGCCTAAATTCTAATGAGAGCGCGCTACACAATGGTTGCGTAAAGCGCGTGTGGAGGGGAGGGGAGAAGTTGAGGAAGAGGTAGAGATAGGAAGAGGCTTTTATAGTAACAATGGACGATCAATGGAAACTGACCTAACGATGATTAAGTCAAATCATTTGTAGAATACAATCAAACATCAACAATTCAATCACAACATGCCAATATGTCACAAGTAAGAAATATTGCAAATCGCAGTTACTTTTGTCGGTTTGAAGAACGGAGTCAAATGGTTCGTTATGTCCAACGAACAGAATCGGAATCTCTCGTCAAAGTTCCGGGCGCTCAGTGAAGGTGCAGGTTAAGAGGAATAGGTTAGAGAGTGACGCGTTCACCCACAAGTTTATCCTACGAACAAGCGGGGGTGATTGTACGTTTGGGGGTTAAATACCCCAAAGAACAGGGGGTCATCCCTGTGAAGGTGACCTCTCTCATTGGTCAGTTACTTCCACCTGGGCGTTGTCCTGGGACCTGCCCAGAGGTGTGAAGTGGCTGATAGTTTTGAGTTCCATTATCTCAAATGTCCATGGAATGCTCAAACTTTAGAATATAACAATACAACGTTCATAACTGGTTTTGTTAGTATGATACAATTATTTTGATACCAAGATTGACTGATTTAACTATACCTGAAGGGAAGTTATAATCAAACATCAATTAACAACGTTCTAGGTAAATGAGACAAACACATTCTAACACATCGACTACTGTCCTTGAATTAGTGTCCATGAGCCATGTAGTCCTTTAGAAAATGTTTGTAAGTCCACACAAGTAAGTTCCTTCAAGTAATTCCTTTTGTTCTGACAATGTGAGACCATGGTCTCTGTTCCTGACCCCATGCTGGGTCAGGAATTTGAAGCTCCTACTCTGGGAGATAAGGACAAAAGGGGAAGGACCCTTCCCTTGTCGGGGGTAGGGGAAGGTGTGGATGGTACCATGCTTTGTCTGTGGACTCTCTGCTACATATCCCCCTGCTGGCAACGTCCGATGACTCGACGTCGTTGGGCTGTTGGCACGTAAGAAGAGCAGAGAAAAGACAAACACGACAGTACGATAGCATTTCTACTGGACACATTGGCATGAGTGGACTCTAAACAAGGCAGGAATCAATGGGGCTAACTTAGGTCCTATTAATAAGTTTCTCTAGGTTAAGGTCCTATGCCTAAAATTGAAAGGAAAGAAAGAGAAAAAGAAAGGAGAAAGAAATAAAAAAATAAAAATAGAAATACAAAATAATAAAGTGGGAGTGGGCTTTGACTTCCTGGAGTCATAGTCGTATTTGTAAGGGGTTAGGGTAGTTTGCTCATGAGGCATTGTAGCATATTATTGTGGTCAGTCATGTTGGGTGTCTGGTACCGATTTATTTATTTTTGGTAAATTGGTGGAGCCATATTTGTCTTGTGACGGTATTTGGCTATTGTTTTGGTTTAAGGGAAGGTTAGTTTTGTGAACTTTGAGGCACTTGGGCAAGGCACCTGTTGTGCACTTGTTTCCTCAGCAGTTTGACAGGGTCAGGTTGCTGGTATAAAGCCAGGCCAGGGCTCTGTGCATGGCTTGTTGTCCGCGAGTAGTGGTGGTTTCTTCCGGGGTTTGTGCCACCTTGTCACCGCTGGGGTGCTTCTTCTGGGATGCTTATCGGCCATAGTAAGCCACTTCAAGTGCCTCCTTTTATTTCAATTGTTTTCTTTCAACCTTTTCCCTATGTCATGTCATAGCTTAATCACTCATAGCCATGCCAATGTCTGGGGAGGGGGGGTGACATGCCGTTACACTGCTGTGGTCTTTCTTCTCTTGTCTTCATGTCAACAGTTTCATCGACGACGGTCTATGAAAGTTGACATCCGGGGGGATGTAGTGAGGTAAGCAAGACCACACGGAGCCAACATCTTGCCACACCTGAAGAGTGATTCAATCACATCAGACAAACCTAATCAGCCCTTGTGACACCCTCAGTATGCTGATTACCCACCAAACGCCGATGCAAAGGAACCATAGAATTGGGGGGGAGGACCTCCCCAATCTCAGCCCTCCTGCTAGCTTGCAAGCTTCAAAGGGCGTGCTTGAGACGACACGTCTCCAGCAACCATTTGCATCCGTTTTGGCGGCATTTGAACAAAGAACATACCTTAATCAGAACTTTTGAGGAAAGTTCTTCAGACTTCACCTTTACCACGAGAGTACAAGGTGGAGAATTACGAGAGGGATATTTGTGTCATGTTTTTACTTTGTTTTAATGTTGTGTTCACTGAAATCTTGATTCTAGTAACTACTCCTTCTTCCTGAAAGATAACCATGTCATTCTTGGTATCGACACAAAGCTCTCTTAATAAAACAATCATTCAACTATATTTTGTAACTGTACCAAGATGTCCAGAACAATATTTGAATGATCTTTTGAACCAGCCAGAGACCAGATCACACCTTTGGTAGGTGTGAAGGAAGGAGGGGGGAGTTGACAACCCAGCTTCCCCCAATCAACGTCTGACCCCAGACAGGTCCTCCCTCAAACTCTGAACTGTATAAATATCTGAGATGACCATCAATCAAGGACTCCAGCGAAACCAACCATGGCATGAACGCCATTGGGATTGGCGTTCCAAAGGACGTCTCCAACCTTCTCCTGAGATTCAACTTTATAGTGATCGCGACACTATCTGGACGTTTCAACAGAAGAACAAAAAAACGCAATTATCATTGCGACTTGACTGAGATCCCCCAGACTCAGCCACATGACCCGGCAGCGCAGCCGCGCTTTCACCTCCGATTCTTCAAATGAACCTTTGGCGCAAACCGCCCTCAACCTCATTGATCAACCCCTGATCAAACGTAACTATGGCTAACGCTCTTTCCTCCCAGACATGACATTGGCGTGAGCTCTGTTTATGATTTGTAAGGATGTAATCATTGACTTACCATTTCTGTATTTCTTTAAATTAGTCCATTTCATTCTGTTCATTGAAACCAATAACTCATATTAAATCCATAATCTAACTTGTTCATAAGATCCGTTTACCTTACTTGAATAAATTCATTGTAAAGATATTTTGACGTGCGTGTTCACTGATGTTACGATTGGCTCTACACTTAGAACGAATTCATTCCTAAAGATGAGACTGAATATTACATGTTAAATATAGGATTCCCTAATGTCCTAAACCAATATTAGGGTGGTGCCCCGAACTTTATGATAAATTAAGTATTACTAATCTTAAACGAGCAAACCACGCTCCATAATGGTGCCCCGTGTGAGGCTAAGATAGATTGAAATGAGCAATCGTAACTTTTGTGAAACGAACTGTTAAAATAGAGCTAGCTCTAACTATATGTAACATCATGTTTTTAATACCACTGTGCCTGGGCTACAGTGGCTGTGTGCGTATTCAATTGTTTTGTAAAATAGGGCCAAGCTTTTAATGTGTATGTGCGTGGGACCAGCTAGCTCAAAGGAAGCAGCTAGGTTTGACCGGAGGTAGGCGCGTGCTCAGAAACACCGCTGCCCCGACATTTACGTTGTAATCTGCCTCGGCCAGCTCTTCAAGGAAAGTAGCATAGGAGCCTTTATTATAGCCTCTATTTTAATAGTGTAGCTATTTGGTTAAGTGAATTAACCAACCAACTAATACGTTGGTGCACATGTCTAGTTCAGGGAAACAGACAGTGATTAGTCCCGAAGGACTTTTTGTTTAGAAGCAACTAAACAACGCAGTTTCTACACGTAACCTATTATGCCGCCACGATAGCTTTTCGGAAAAAGCATTGACTATTCCCGCAGCTAACTGTGTCTTAAACAGTGGTTGCCAAACTAAAGTTACATTGTTAAATGCAGTTCGTCAATGTGGTTTAGTTAAGTTGACTTCAAGAAGCTACTTAGTAACTATAATTGTGTTAAAGTATGTACTATAATTACCTTGCACCTTTATTTGCCTATTTGTGTACGTCTTTGGCAGTCAAATGTAACCATAACCTAAATGAGTTTATTGAAACTAGTTTGATTTAAAAAGATTGAAAAGCCGACAACTTTTCCTTCATCTAGACCCCTAGTCACAAAGCTTCAATTGCCACGGCCATTGTAAGCCACTTCAAGTGCCTCCTTTTATTTCAATTGTTTTCTTTCAACCTTTTCCCTATGTCATGTCATAGCTTAATCACTCATAGCCATGCCAATGTCTGGGGAGGGGGGGTGACATGCCGTTACACTGCTGTGGTCTTTCTTCTCTTGTCTTCATGTCAACAGTTTCATCGACGACGGTCTATGAAAGTTGACATCCGGGGGGATGTAGTGAGGTAAGCAAGACCACACGGAGCCAACATCTTGCCACACCTGAAGAGTGATTCAATCACATCAGACAAACCTAATCAGCCCTTGTGACACCCTCAGTATGCTGATTACCCACCAAACGCCGATGCAAAGGAACCATAGAATTGGGGGGAGGACCTCCCCAATCTCAGCCCTCCTGCTAGCTTGCAAGCTTCAAAGGGCGTGCTTGAGACGACACGTCTCCAGCAACCATTTGCATCCGTTTTGGCGGCATTTGAACAAAGAACATACCTTAATCAGAACTTTTGAGGAAAGTTCTTCAGACTTCACCTTTACCACGAGAGTACAAGGTGGAGAATTACGAGAGGGATATTTGTGTCATGTTTTTACTTTGTTTTAATGTTGTGTTCACTGAAATCTTGATTCTAGTAACTACTCCTTCTTCCTGAAAGATAACCATGTCATTCTTGGTATCGACACAAAGCTCTCTTAATAAAACAATCATTCAACTATATTTTGTAACTGTACCAAGATGTCCAGAACAATATTTGAATGATCTTTTGAACCAGCCAGAGACCAGATCACACCTTTGGTAGGTGTGAAGGAAGGAGGGGGGAGTTGACAACCCAGCTTCCCCCAATCAACGTCTGACCCCAGACAGGTCCTCCCTCAAACTCTGAACTGTATAAATATCTGAGATGACCATCAATCAAGGACTCCAGCGAAACCAACCATGGCATGAACGCCATTGGGATTGGCGTTCCAAAGGACGTCTCCAACCTTCTCCTGAGATTCAACTTTATAGTGATCGCGACACTATCTGGACGTTTCAACAGAAGAACAAAAAAACGCAATTATCATTGCGACTTGACTGAGATCCCCCAGACTCAGCCACATGACCCGGCAGCGCAGCCGCGCTTTCACCTCCGATTCTTCAAATGAACCTTTGGCGCAAACCGCCCTCAACCTCATTGATCAACCCCTGATCAAACGTAACTATGGCTAACGCTCTTTCCTCCCAGACATGACATTGGCGTGAGCTCTGTTTATGATTTGTAAGGATGTAATCATTGACTTACCATTTCTGTATTTCTTTAAGTTAGTCCATTTCATTCTGTTCATTGAAACCAATAACTCATATTAAATCCATAATCTAACTTGTTCATAAGATCCGTTTACCTTACTTGAATAAATTCATTGTAAAGATATTTTGACGTGCGTGTTCACTGATGTTACGATTGGCTCTACACTTAGAACGAATTCATTCCTAAAGATGAGACTGAATATTACATGTTAAATATAGGATTCCCTAATGTCCTAAACCAATATTAGGGTGGTGCCCCGAACTTTATGATAAATTAAGTATTTCTATTTTAACACGACGAGACCCCGCTACAAATATTACCAACACTCCCACTTAATTTGCAATTACACAATTAAATTTTACTTTTGCTAAGCCAAGCCTTAATAAATCATATTAACGACAAAAAATATACATATATTTTCTCAGTTCACATAACAGTGTAGCCCGTTTAGGATCAGACTAAACAGAATCGATGAAACAAAGTCCAACCTCACTCCTAAAACGCTCAAACTTCTGTCTTGCCAACAGTTTGGTCAATATATCTGCCTTCTTATTATCTGTTGGACAGTATTGCAGTTGTATTTGTCCATTTTGCACACACTCACGAACGTAATGGTAGCGAATGTCAATGTGCTTAGTTCTTGAATGATCCACTGGGTTCTTAGCGATTGCGATGGCTCCTTGGTTGTCCTCCAGGATTACAACAGGAGTATAGTTCACCCCAAGATCGCTTAGGAGTCGTTTAAGCCAGGTACACTCCTGAGCTGCTTGGCTAAGTGCAACGTACTCAGCCTCCGCTGTTGAAAGGGCAACAGTTGACTGCTTCTTGCTAAGCCAACTCACCGCTCCTCCACCCAGTAAAAACACGTTACCGGTCATAGAGCGACGATCGTCCTGGTCTCCAGCCCAGTCAGCATCTGAGAAACCGACCAAAGACTCTGACCGCTCTGACCGCTTATATTTGAGAGCGAGCGTCATTGTCCCTTTCAAGTACCGTAGGATCCTCTTCACCGCGGTTAGATGGGAAACATTTGGGTTTGCATTGAACTTTGACACAACGCTCACTGCGTGTGCTATGTCGGGTCGTGTGGCCATCGCCGCATACAGTAAGCTACCCACCATAGACTGGTAAGTACCTGGGTTCACAGCCTTGCTGACACCGTCGTTTTTTGTCAGCCTTACGTTTGCGTCGGCTGGGGTTGTAACGGGCTTTGCATCATGCATCTCATACTTTCGAAGAATGGCTTCGATGTGATGCTTCTGATGAAGGAACACACGGTTATTGTGTTTGTCTTGGATGACCGAGACTCCCAAGATATATGACAGTTCTCTCATGTCCTTCATCTTGAAACGCTTCTTAAGAGCGTGTTTCAGCTCCTCCATGCTTTCCATGGATTCCGTTATCAGGATTAAATCATACACAGCTAATATCTCCAGCTCCTGTCGAGATCTCACAAACACACACGGGTCTGATGTGCTCTGCACGAAACCAATGTCCTTCATGAACCCTGTAAAGGTCTTGCTCCAGCAGCGAGGGGACTGCTTCAGTCCGTATATTGACCTCTTCAGTTTGCACACCAAACCCTCCTCGCCTGGTCTGATGTATCCCTCTGGCTGCTCCATGTAGATCTCCTCATCCAGGTTTCCGTTCAGAAATGCGGTCACCACATCCATCTGATGCACATGCATGTTGTTCTGGACCGCGAAGGACAGCAATGTACGTACCGAGGTGAAGCGTACCACGGGTGAATACGTTTCATCGTAGTCAGCACCATACATCTGAGTAACCCTTAGCGACGAGTCTGCACTTGTACCTCTCCACTCTTCCATCACTATGATGCTTGATTTTAAACACCCATCTTGATCCTATGGCCTTCCGATCGTTGGGTAGTTAAACCAAATCCCACGTCTTGTTTTCCAGCAATGATCCATATTCCAGGTCGGCCGCCTCCTGCCATGCTTTTGCTTCAGGACTCATCATTGCCTCTTTAAGCGTGCTTGGTTCCGCAACACAACAAACACTAGCATAATGGTCAACAGTCACCAGATCGGCAAACTCGTCGATGCCGTATCTCTTAGGTGGTCTTCTGGTCCTCCTACCCACCCTAGTAGTTCCTGGTGTTCTCTCCTCGGTCTTCATGTGCACTTCGTTCCCCGAAGAGAACACGTCCACTTCTGGTTGTTTCAGGTCGCCTTCTCCGGCAGCTCCACTGACGGTAGAGTCGGATGTTCCCTCAGAGTTCATGATGGCTTTGTCCTCTGAACAAATGTCCACCTCTTGTTTCCAGCCGAAGTCTGACTCGTTAAAGATCACATCCCGACGGATCAGTATCCTGTTTTTTTCCTTATCATACAAGCGATAGCCCTTGGTATTGTTGGCATATCCCACGAAGCAAAGTTTTACTGCTTTCTTGTCCAGTTTCCTTCTGTCCGTGTCTGGGACATGTGCATAGGCCACACACCCAAACACCTTCATGTGACACACGTTCGGCTGTTTGTCACACCATCTCTGGTAGGGCGTCACTTGTTTCAGGACAGATGTGGGGAGTCTGTTCTGTATGTATGCTGCGGTCGCTACAGCCTCTGCCCAGTACTGCTTTGTTAACTTGGCGTGAGAGAGCATGGTCCTCACACATTCAACCAATGTCCTATTCTTTCTTTCTGCAACCCCATTCTGCTGGGGTGTGTGAGGTACAGTCGTCTTATGGTGGATGCCTCGAACCTTTAAGTAACCCTGAAATTCCTTGGATGTGTACTCTCCACCATTGTCTGTTCTTAGTCTTGCCATCTTCTGTCCGCACTCGTTCGAAAATGTTCTCTCGAACTCCTTGAATTTGCAGAGGACTTCACTCTTCTGTCTCATGAAATACACCTTGCAACACCTGGAATAGTCGTCAATAAAAGTCACAAAGTACTTTGACCTGCCTATGGATTCAGTCTGCATTGGGCCACAGACGTCGCTATGTACCAACTGCAGTCTTCGTTTGGAACGGATTTCTCCCACTGGCTTATGTGGTTTCCTAAACAGCTTGCCTTCCACGCATGCTTCACAGAAGGGTAATTCTTTCTTTTTGGGGAAGTCCACTCCATTCACCATTTCTTTAAGTTCTTTCACCTTAGTGGTGTGGCCCAGTCGCTGGTGCCACAAGCTGGCTGCTATTGATGCACTTGGCGCACAGTGACAGGCGGGCAAACTCCCCTCGACATCCAGTTGATACAATCCATCGGATCTTTGTGTTCCCATTCCTCTGAGATTCCCACTTTCATCACGGATGTAACAGCGAGACTTCTTGAACTTTACAGTGTTTCCCTTTTTGACAGCAGCTCCCACTGAGAAGAGATTCCCGGATAACTTGGGAACATACAGCACGTTGTACATTGTGACGTTCTTCACATCACTCTTGTAAAATGTCATTCTCAGGTTAACGTTACCAAGTCCTAGAGCGTCAACCACTCTGCCATCTCCAAGTTTCACAGACCGTGGCTTTGGAAATCGCCTGTAGTCCCGGAGGTTATCTTCATGGCACGTCATGTGTTTTGAGGCTCCAGAGTCGATTAACCACGCAATCTGATGTGTCATTTCAGCCCGAGTCGCCTCTCCAGCGACGAAAGCACTCTCAGACGGGTCTCCATCATGGCCGCATGTTACGTGTTTGGGTTTGTGGGATCTGGCTTGTCTTCTCATACCTGGACAGTCACGTTTGATATGTCCTTCCTTCCCACACTTATAACACCTCCACGAGCTGGGTCTGTCGGCTCTCGCTGTCCGGTAGTTGGCCTGCATACGGACTTGTGAGGTTGTCAATGCTGACGAGCCTCCGAACGCGGCACCACTGAATACAGCATCACCTTCAGCGGACACTCGCTTTTGTTCTTCGTTAATTAAAGCCTGCTGTACGAACCGCAGCGTTAGACTGTCCAACTTCGTCTCCAGCGCAGTGACGATCGTAGCGTAGCTTGATGGCAGACTACCCAGGAGTGTCACGATCTGGTCTTCCTCTTCAATCACTGCACTTATTGCCCCTAGCTGGTCAATTAACTCTCTTTCATTCGCTTTAAATGTTCGGTTATATTGTCTCCGTCCTTCATTTCACATCTGAAGTACTTTTTCTTTAGGAACAGCTTGTTTGCAAGAGTGTCTCTCTCGAAACGTTCTTTTAGCGTGTCCCACTCTTCCTTGGGGGTTTTACAGCTCGTTATCAGGTACAGCTGGGGAGTACTCACGTTCAGCACCAACACAGAAAATGCTTTTTCTTTCCGTTTTTCAAATTCTGCTCTTGCCTGTGCACTTGCTCCTTCACCCACGTAGTCAGTTTCCATCACCATGCCCCATAGTCCTTTAGCTTTCATCAAATGTTCCATCTGGAATTTCCACGTTGCCCAGTTCTCTGGCCCACCCAGCTTTTCAATAAACAGTTTGTCTTCCATTGTGAGTCCCACAACACTGTCTATGCAGCGCACACAAAACAAACGAAAAAACACCTCTTCTTTGCTTCACGACGAACTGGGCCCATAACCTGTTGAGTTTTGTATGACACGCTTTATTGTTCACAAACATGTCAATTTATAGGGAGGTACCAAAGAAGAAATAACAGGGTTGTGGTAGCACACTTGATGCGGTGACACCTGTTGGCAAATTACAATATTACCAACATTTACAAAGTCTGGTTCTGTGCCTGATTAACACTCGGATCGTTAGCAGTCTCAAAGAATGAATCAATATAAAAAATAATACGATCCCTTTCTGTATCATGATACCCCCCAGAAAAGTTCACTGGAGAGAGGGAGGGGGGGGGACCAAATACCAAATCTCACTCCAAGGTTTTTGCTAAAGTTGGCAGTCCTGTACTTATCATTTTGATAGTAGGCTAATATAGCTAATATAGACACGTGTTGCCTTCATTATAAGGCTTATACAAGGCTTAAACATTTTTGCGGCTCTAGACAATTGTTTTTTGTTTTTTTGGTCCAATATGGCTCTTTAAAAATGTTGGGTTGCCGACCCCTGGCCTACAGGAATATCTGGACCACAGCCAATCAAAGGCAAAGACCCGCCCCATCTCTGTCTCTGATTAGTTTAGACCACAATATGATCCAACCATGAGTGTGAGTTCCGTCAAAGAAGAAACAAATGCTTTGTTCGGAGAGGCAGCGGATGCGAGGAAGTTAGGTGGACCTTGGAAAAATGTTAGTCGCACGCGGTCGCACTCTAGAGCCCTGATATGGGGGTTTAATATTTGCCAAACAACCAAAACTATTCCCCTGTGGTTTAAAGGAAAAGGGGAAATTCAACAGTGTATTAACATTAACCAAATAATCCTAGCATACCTGCACAATACATTTTGTATTTCCACAATATGTGAACTGTGTAGCACAGAGTCCCATTCTTCAACATGGTCATAATCTGAACACCTCAGTAAAACACGGTACCACAGGACTACATTAGCACAAGAAACCCCTGAAATTGCATTATTTGATACCTCATACAATGCCACTATCTTTCTGGATGAGCTTCAAAGGGATGATACCAGACCTGGTGTTTCCTTCTCTCTTTGTGGTAGGGAGAAGGGCCAGCCAAGTGGCCTGCCTTCATCAGCCTCTCCTTACTCCAGAGAAATTCTGGATCAAACAGACAGACATCAAAATTGATCTTTGAATGGATGTACCAACATTTATCAAGGAATACACTTTTTGGACGCTAAAAGAATTATTGGAATTCATTTGTGACATTGTATGCTTTCCCTTGATACTGTGTTGATTTAATTGGATGTTTTAATTAGTGCTGTCAGTTTAACGCGTTATTAACGGCGTCAATTATTTTATCGCGCGATTAACGCTCTTTTTGGCCTAGCAAACTTTGTAGTTTTTTTCACATGCTGTTGCAACAACTACCGACGTTAGAAAAACTACAACACCACAGCGGATCTAGCTAGACCGGAAACAAAACAACAGGCACGCCAAACACTCGTTTGGCTTGCGAGCTGGCTAAAGAGTAGTAGCAGAGCCCGTTTACGGATATAAGACATTCTCTGGTAGTAGGCTAACGTTACGTTTTGAGTGGATGACGAGCGCGAGATGCCGAAATGGATGCCAATAAGATTCTGAATGGAAAGTTTGCTTTTAAAAAGTTGCCAAATGGTTCTATTGACAAGACCAGTGATCTGTGTGTTTTGTCGTTGTAAACTGAGCTATCATCGCAGCACGTCCAGTCTGAAATACCACTTGATGGCCAAGCACACAGCTGATGCGAATTCTCTGCCCCCTCGTCAAAGCCAGGCGATTGCAATGTTGTTTTCAATAAAAAAAATATTTGCACAAAGCAATCCGAACCACTTTTCTATGTTGATAAGAGCATTAAAATTTGAAAAAAGATTGGGACAAAAAGAAATCAGGGACATTTAGAATAGATAAAAATGTGCGATTAATTGTGATTGATCGCGAGTTAACTATGACATTAATGCGATTAATCGCGATTAAATATTTTAATCGTTTGACAGCACTAGTTTTAATGTAACTTCCTTTCACGTTATGATAAGTCAGTCAACCTTGGTATCCAATTTATTGTAATCTACTAATACAACCATTTATCAATGTTGTATAGATAGATTATGAAGTATATGCAATGTACAGCCTTTTTAAGGCCACAATCCTGAAATTGCATTCCAGTTTTAACTGCGAACCACTTTGGACAACACCCCAACCAAGGAACTGACCAATGGAACTGTCTTACCTGCATGAAGGCACTCCCCTGTATTCAGAGTACAAATACCAACAGCAAATAAGTCCAGAAAATGGATAGGCATTAAAGAAATATCCTGCCAAGCTTCAACATTAGTGATTGCAACACTTTCTGGACGATAATGCAGAAGTAGCCAAACGCAATTCTAACCAAACTCAGTCTTGCTGCGGACAAAAAGGAATACTTTCACAAAATAACCTTTTTATCAAATGACAAAGATGTGTTTAATACAGCCACAACTTAAACGGACTCCGCTTTCAACCCACAACTTCAACACCTCGGCGAAATTTAAAAGTGACTAGCAATATTTCTTACTTATAAGATGGGCATTAAGTAATTGATATTGTGTGTTTTGATTAGACTACACGTAAAACTAACTCCCGTTAGTTTACTTCTAAACATTCCCGTTATTAGTATTCCTCCGTCAGGAGGAACCCTATTGTAATTAGGGTTCCTCCGGTAGGAGGGAACCTATTGTTATTAGGGTTCGTCCGGTAGGAGGGAACCTATTGTTATTGTTGGTATTCTTATTTTTCTTCTCCTTGTGCCCCAATATCTCAAAAAGGCCCTGGTCATAAATGTTCTAATTTGGCACATTGATACTACATCCAAGTGGGTACCCCCACACCAAATATGGGCCACATCATCTTTTGGCCTGTCATCATTTTGATTATCTTTTTAGTTAAACAGGATGACATCATTCTGAAATACCATGCACAATTTCATGCAATTTCACCTTGAAATGTCGATCGTTTCTTAACCTTTGTCCCAAAGCTGACCAAAGCTAATACTCTGCCCTTTCTATTCATAAAATCTCAACAGTTGGTATGTAGCAGAGAGGATAGAGACACTGACTTGCAACCTTATGCTCATGAGTTCAAATCCCCATTCAGCCTGTTGTTGGCCAAACATGAAGTAGTTTTGCTCTTTTGTTGTCTAACTCTCGATCTTCTACAGTGTACATTTTTATAATATTTTGCGGAGGAACCTGCATCGTTGCTTGCAGCTATATTTATTATTATTATTGTAAATTATCTCATGAACACATTGGTAAAAAGTTTTGAAATGTGGCATATTGATACAACATGCCACAACTACGGCCCAAACAGACTGGCCCACATCAGACCATAGGGGGCTATAGGCCACACCCAAATGTCCACTTTTCAGAGTGATTGCATTTCCACCCCATTGCTCCAATTCTTTTGAAACTTGGTGTGCATGTCTCATTTTTCATGAGGAACAAAAAAGCCTCAAGGACCCATAAGGTTCACCATGATGGATTTTCCTGTACAGTGATAAATTGGGAAAACCTTCAAAATAGATCTCCTCCGACAAGAAGGTCAAATAGACTTGACATTTTGTACAAAATGTCAAGTCTATTTGGTATGTCAATGATACATATATATATGTATCATTGACATATTTAAAAATGTTACTTAAGACAGTTGAATCAAATACAGAATGGCTGAAAGGGGTGTATTTATGTAAATGTCCACATTTCCTCAATAAGTTTGTGTAGCTAAATCTAATGTCATTTTGAATGATGGTTTTTCAAACTTAATAGGCTTTAAGATGACACCACCCTGAAGTACCCTGCAAAATTTCACCTTGATATGTGAAAATACGACTGAATTACAACTGTTTGGGTTTGGACCAAATCTGACAATGCTTGCCATTGGAGAAACATCTTATTTTATTATCCAGTTGATGGCTGAACAAGACAGAGTCCAGATCTGGCAATGGCTCAATTGGATAAGATGTTGTGCTGGTACACGAAGGGTTGTAGGTTCAAAAACAGTCAAAGGAAAGTTTTTTTTTTGACAGAACAGTTTATAGTCTTCCGGTCAATCCTCCGGTTGTAAAACATAGCAATGAGTGTTTATTTGAGCCCATAACAACACTCCGATCATCTGTTTAGCGAGACCACTGCAAAACAAGCCAGGTTTACAACAGTAGCTAGCTACTTGGAGTCTACGCATGGTAGTGTCAGAATCACAACCGAATTAGCTTGAATGTAGTATATTTGATTTGAAATTCCCTTACATGACAAGTTATGGCACCCCAAGCAACCTTTTTAAAGAACTTCTAAGCTATTCTTTCAAGCAGCAACCCAGTCATCCTTGTCCCGTTTTATGTCCCTTGTATAAATAGTACAGCTGTTTGAAATGGGTGCCATTGGATCAAATCAAATTTATTTGTATAGCCCTTTTTACACGCAAGCATGTCACAGAGGGCTTCACATACGCCCATAGAACTGCCCCTCAACCAACCTAAACCCTCTAGGAAGACAACAAAAAACTCCCAACGGGAGAAAAAATTGAAGAAACCTTGGGAGTAGCAATTCAGAGAGGGATCCTCTCCTCCTGAGACGGTTGGTAAGAGAGAGGAGCAGAACACAAGCTAAACATAGTCATACAATGTCAATGGGTTTTGAAACACCAAAATCCATTGTTCGGCTTTATAGACGTTGGATGGGAAACTCGCTGTTGGCCGTCATGGAGACTGGTTTCCGGTTGACGACCTGGTCCAGCGTTGCTAGACCGACGACCAGGCAGGTCCTGACAGCTCAAACCCCCAACACCACAGGGGATGTGTGGGGGGACAGAGAGAGGAGAACAGGGATTAGAGAATGCCAGGAGCAGCTAACAGTTACAGTCGTAATAGAATGAGATCCCCACCAGTCAAGTGTGGACTAGTGCAGCAATTTAACAAAGCTAAGAGGGTATTTGATACAGCCCCACACACCAAGACAGCGACAGCCCCCCTCGGTTGGAACATGAAATCTGTTCCTGGGGAAACAACTCTAAAATAGGTTATATTTATACGAGTGCTGTCAAACTATTAAAATATTTAATCGCGATTAATCGCATTAATGTCATAGTTAACTTGCGATTAATCACAATTAATCGCAATTTTTTTTCTATTCTAAATGTCCCTTGATTTCTTTTGGTCCCATTCTTTTTTCAAATGCTCTTTAATGCTCTTATCAACATGGAAAAGTGGTTCGGATTTCTTGGTGCAAATATGTTTTTTATTGAAACTTTTTAAAAGTAAACCATTCAGAATCTTATTGGCATCCATTTCGGCGTCTCGCGCTCGTCATCCACTCAAAACGTAACGTTAACCTGCTACCAGAGAATGTCTAATATCCGTAAACGGGCTCTGCTACTACTCTTTAGCCAGCTCGCAAGCCAAACAAGTGTGTGTGGCGTGCCTGTTGTTTTGTTTCCGGTCTAGCTAGATCCGTTGTGGTGTTGTAGTTTTTCTACCGTCGGTAGTTGTTGCAACAGCATGTGAAAAAAACTACAAAGTTTGCTTGGCCAAAAAGAGCGCTAATTGCGCAGAAAAAAAATTGACACTGTTAATTTGGGTTTGCGTTAACGCCGTTAATAACGCGTTAAACTGACAGCACTAATTTATACGAATAAGGATGAAAACAACCAGTCCCCCGTTGTCTCCAACTAGTAAACTATAATAATACCAGTATACAGCAACGGAACTATTACAGTAACAATATACAATAACAGGTTTACTTTATTTGTAACATCTAAATGGGCAGTGTGAACATAAGCTAAAATTACATTTCAAAAGTTACATGTGATACACACATAGGCAAACACACACCCCAGGTTTACATAGAAAGTACACACATACTTACCTTTAACAATCATAGAATTGACTAAACAAGAAAGTTTTTAATCTAGTTTTAAATGTCGAAACAGTATCAGCCTCCTTAATTGAGACAGGTCATTTGTTCCAGAGAAGAGGTGCTCTATATGAGAACGCCCTACCTCCAGCAGTTTTTTTCTTAATTTTGGGTATTACCAGATAGCCGGCATCTTGAGATCTTAGAGTCCTTGCGGGGCAATAGGGTGCAAGGAGACTGGAGAGGTACAGTGGTGCCAATCCATGTAGAGATTTGTAAATTAGTAGTAAAACTTTGAAATCAGCTCTGGCTTGGATAGGGAGCCAGTGTAAAGAGATAAGAGTAGAGGTTATATGATCAAACTTTCTTGTTTTTGTCAATAGTCTAGCAGCGGCATTTTGTACCCGCTGTAAATTTTTCAAGTAGGTAATTGGGAGGCCAGAGAACAACACATTGCAGTAGTCCAATCGGGATGTAACAAAAGCATGTATTAGTTTTTCAGCATCATCCTTTGAGAGGAATTTTTGGATTTTGGCAATATTACGTAGATGGAAAAATGCAGTTCTGGTGATTTGTATAATATGGTACTCAAACGAAAGGTCTGGGTCCAATGTGACTCCTAAATGTTTTAACAGCTGGCTTTGAGATACTTTGACGCAATCAAAGTTTAAGGTCAGATTGCATAAATTATTTCTGTATTTTTTAGGGCCGAAAATTTGAACCTCGGTTTTATCTGAATTAAGAAGCAGGAAATTTGCTGTCATCCAAGTTCTCAACTCGGAAACTCATTTTTCCATAGCATGTGGAAATTCTCCAGGCTTTATGGACATGTATAGCTGAGTATCATCTGCATTACAGTTAAAATTTACCCCAAAGCTTCTAATTATGTTTCCTAAAGGCAACATATAGAGTGAAAATAACAGAGGGCTTAGAACTGAACCCTGTGGTACTCCGTATTTTACAGTGGAGCTCCTGGATGAGCAACCATCATAGTGGACATATTGTGATCTATCAGATAGATACGATCTAAACCACTGAAGTGAAGTACCAGAAATCCCAACATAGTTATCCATACGTTCCAGGAGAATCTCATGATCCACAGTGTCAAATGCTGCACTTACATCTAGAAGGACCAGAACAGAGATAGATCCCGCGCCAGAGGCTAATAATAGATCATTGACTACCTTAGCTAATGCAGTTTCAGTGCTGTGGTGAAGACGAAATCCAGACTGGAGAGGTTCATAAAGCTGATTTGAGGAGAGGTGCTCAGTGAGCTGTTGTGCCACAGCTTTTTCCAAAAATTGAGAGAAATGGCAAATTTGAAAGTGGCCTGTATTTGCTAAGACAACCTGGATCCAGGTTTGTTTTTTTAAGAAGGGGCTTACTAATAGCTTATTTGAAATTGTCAGGGACTTGTCCAGTTACAGTAGATTCATTAATAATACTAAGCACGGGTGGTCCAATAATAGGGAGAAGTTCCCTACAAAGTTTGGCAGGGAGGGGATCGAGAAGGCAGCTGATGGGTTTCGAAGAATCTACCAGCTCGATGAACGCTTCCGTAGAAATAGGATTAAAGTGAGTGAGAGCCTCAACATGCAGCATGCTGGGTATAGAGTAAAATTCAGTGTTGATGGCCACTCCTCCAGGACTAGTCTGTAGTTTGTCCCTTATTGCATAGATTTTTTGGTCAAAGAAATCTAATAAATCATTGGGAGAGAGATCTGAACTAACAGAGTGTAAAGACACTAAAGAGTGTCTTTTCTTAGTTAGTTTTGCAACAGTATCAAATTGTGTTGTGTTTGTTCTTACTAATCAATTTAGAGAAATATTCTGATCTGGACCTGATGAGGACTTGCTTGTACTCAATTTGGTTGTCCGTCCAGGCCAGGCGGAAAACCTCCAATTTAGTGGTACGCCACTAATGCTCTAATTTTCTAGTGGACCTCTTGAGAGTGCGGCTTTCCTCTGAATACCATGGAGCCATTTTTTGTGCATATTTTATTGTTCATCCTAGTCCTTTTATTGATGAAACGGCTAATTTGTAAATTGGCTCCAACTTCTCGGAAACCTAGGTAAATAAACACTCGATGACGTCTTACAAAAAACCGTTGCGCCACCTACTCTTCTGGCAGAGAATTGTTTTCAGCACCCACAGCCTACGGAGAACCATAAACGCAGTCTATCCGTCCGTATCTGCGCGTATCTGTGCGCCCGCCTATGAGGGGCCGTGAGGGACATATTCAGAATATGCTCTCACACATACAACTGAAATGCTCTCACACACACTACTGAAAAGCTTTACGCTCACACACACTACCTGAAATATTCTCACACACACTACTGAAAAGCTCTCACACACACTACTGAAATGCTCTCACACACACTACTGAAATGCTCTCACACACACTACTGAAAAGCTTTACGCTCACACACACAACTGAAAAGTTCTCATACACACTACTGAAAAGCTTTACGCTCACACACACAACTGAAAAGTTCTCATACACACTACTGAAAAGCTTTACGCTCACACATACTACTGAAATGTTCTCACACACACTACTGAAAAGCTTTACGCTCACACACACTACTGAAATGTTCTCACACACACTACTGAAAAGCTCTCACACACACTACTGAAAAGCTCTCACACACACTACTGAAAAGCTCTCACACACACTACTGAAAAGCTCTCACACACACTACTGAAAAGCTCACACACACACTACTGAAATGCTCTCACACACTACTGAAAAGCTTTACGCTCACACACACTACTGAAATGTTCTCACACACACTACTGAAAAGCTCTCCCACACACTACTGAAAAGCTCTCACACACACTACTGAAAAGCTCTCACACACACTACTGAAATGCTCTCACACACTACTGAAAAGCTTTACTCTCACACACACAACTGAAATGTTTTCACACACACTACTGAAAACTAACTATATTGCTGGCAGTTCTGCTATACCTGTGTGGGGCACATAGGCTACCCAGAGCAAGCTAAAGGTGCAGTCATGGACAGAGATTATTTGATTCTATTGTATTTTAGGCTGGTGAATGACCATGGTAAAGTTGGTTTGAAGTTTGATATTCAACAGATATTCGGATGCCCAGTATTGTGTTATTTTAACCGGCGTTGGCACCGCTACGACTAGCCGCTTAGCCAATGCTTTCGGCTGCCTAAACAACGCGTATGTTTAGGGACCATCAACAAATTATACATTTCAAAAGTCAATAGCTTCTCAACAACATGAACTAGGAGCGTCAAAATGATGTTAAACTGTTGCAGATGTATGCATTTATGCTGCAAACCCTTTATTTTGTTCCTTTTCATCTCAAGTTATTAAAAACTAAGTCTTTATTCAAAATAAACCTTCAAATGTCAATAGCTTTTTGGTCATGTGACCTATAATCGTCAAATTTATTTCAGTGTTCACTGACTATGCATATATAGCCTAATATATATATTTAAAAATATATATTCCCCGAGGAGCCGAGGGTACAATTTCTGGGGAAATTGTAGGGTGTGCTGGCTTGCTTCAGTTGCAGGTGGGTCCGTTTTCCCTTCTAGTGATATTTTCAAGAATTTAGCCTACTCATATTTCATTATTCATTAAGAACATCCTTTGAAACAAGGAACCCCCTTTGAAACAAGCTACTGTAACAACGTTGTCACTGGCAGTATTTCAGATGGAATTGCGATTCAAATAGTATCGTCTGGTAACTGAAAATAAGCCCCCCAAAATGTAAATAAGTTTGATATTAATTTAGGGGGACATGGCTAATTTGAAAGCAGTTTGCTAGAGGCAAGCTAGCTGCCATTGCTATCCACACTCCACTGATTGTTTGATAGCGCAGGAAATTAGAATGTTTCTTTCGTAAGGGATAATGTATAGTAGACCCGACAGGGTGAACAGCACCCCGACGCGAAGCAGAAAGGTTTTGTTTCGCCCTGAAGGGGCTTATTTCCCCGATAATGACCGGCGTTCTATACATTATCCCGCTTATTAAACGGCTACCTGCCAACAAAATTAACTTAACACAGTGTATCTTTTTACAATGTATTTGTTACCATTTGTATTGTTGATCAGCAGAGAAATAGTTCTCCAAAGACGTTGAACTCCATAGACTCTGAACATTATTTAGGCTTCAAATCAGCTGACGTCGCTAAGCAACAGAGTACGCCGAGGTTGAAAAGTTACCGGACTACTTAAGGATTGCTATGAAAGACGTGAATCCGAGGCAAAAAGGCCACTTCCCTTGACAGCGGTCAAATATGCATTGCAACCGTCAAATATTTACATTTACATTTATTCATTTAGCAGACGCTTTTATCCAAAGCAACTTCCAAAAGAGAGCTTTACAAAGTGCATAGGTCACTGATAATAACAACAAGATAACCCCAAAGCATTGCGGGTAGCCAAAACAAGAAATACACATTGTGAACAACCAAAAAATAAGTGCTAAAGGGAGGAAACCATAAGAGCACGAAGTTAAACAAGTTACAATTAAACAACATGAAACTCTAAGTGCAAGTGTACCTGTAGGAAAGCAATAAAAATAGGATTAACTAAAATAGAAAACAGTTTAAATCAGCTACCACTAACAAACAAGAGCAACAGTCTAAGCAAGAGTCATTGTGATCCTTGAGGAAACCAGCGTTGGGTTCAGCAAACCATTCCTAAGTACCGTTGTACTCCCGGAACAAGTGCGTCTTGAGCCTTCTCTTGAAGGTGGAGAGACAGTCTGTGTCTCTGATGGAGGTGGGGAGTTGATTCCACCACTGGGGGGCCAGGCAGGAGAAGAGCTTGTGTTGGGATCGGGCGGTCTTGAGCGGTGGGACCACCAGGCGGTTGTCTGAAGAAGACCGTAGGTGGCGGGTGGGGGTGTAAGGCTGCAGGAGAGACTTGATGTAGTCGGGTGCAGTCCCGTTCACTGCTCGGAAGGTCAGTACCAGGGTCTTCAATCTGATGCGGGCTGTTATGGGTAGCCAGTGGAGGGAGATGAGGAGCGGGGTAACGTGGGAGCGTCTGGGTAGATTGTAGACCAGGCGGGCCGACGCGTTCTGAATCCTCTGAAGAGGGTGGGTTGCGCATGCTGGGAGACCGGCGAGCAGCGAGTTGCAGTAGTCCAACTTGGAGAGGACAAGTGCTTGGACACGCAGCTGGGTGGAGTGCTCAGACAGGTATCTCCTGATCTTCCGGATGTTGTAGAGGGTGAATCTACACGACCGGGAAACCGCAGCAATGTGGGCCGTGAGGGAGAGCTCGTCATCCATGGTAACCCCAAGGTTCCTGGCAAAGGATGAGGGGGTCACCGTCGCAGATCCCCAGGGTGATTGAAAGGTCGTGGGAGATGGAGGGTTTGGCCGGGATGATGAGAAGTTCTGTTTTGGCGAGGTTCAGCTGGAGGTGGAGCTCGGTCATCCAGGCGGAGATGTCTGCGAGGCAGGCCTCAATCCTAGCTGAGATCCCCGGATCGGTCGGGGGAACGACAGGTACAGCTGCGTGTCGTCAGCGTAGCAGTTGTAGGAGAAGCCATGGGAGGTGATGATTGGTCCAAGTGAGGTGGTGTACAGAGAGAAGAGGAGGGGTCCAAGGACGGAGCCCTGTGGGACACCAGTGGAGAGCTGGCGAGGGTCTGACAGTTTGCCTCCCCAGGAGACCTGGTAGGATCTTCCCGACAGGTAGGATGAGACCCACTGGAGTGCAGTGCCAGTGATGCCCATCTCAGAAAGTCTGGAGAGCAGGATCTGGTGTTTAACCGTATCAAACGCTGCAGAAAGATCCAGCAGAATGATGACGGATGACCTTGAAGCCGCTCTGGCAGACTGGAGGGCAGTGGTGACTGAAAGGAGGGCAGTCTCTGTGGAATGGCCGGTCTTAAAGCCTGATTGGTTGGGGTCAAGCAGGTTGTTCTGAGAAAGAAAGTTAGACAGTTGGTTAGATACAGCACGTTCAATTGTTTTAGAGAAGAAGGGTAATAGTGATACCGGTCTGTAGTTCTGGAGGACGGCAGGGTTAAGGGAGGGTTTTTTGAGTAGAGGGGTAACTCTGGCCTGTTTGAAGGCAGAGGGGAAGGTGCCAGAGGTAAGAGGGGAGTTTAGAACATGGAGCAGAAAAGTTATGATAGAGCGGGAGATGGTTTGAAAGAGAGGGGAGGGGACAGGATCAAGGGGACAGGAGGTGGGGCGATGAGAGAGAATGTGGTCAGAGAGCTCTGCCTCGGACAGGGGAGAGAAAGAGTTTAGACATTTAGTTGGGTCAGTCATGGAGGGTGAGGGGGTAGGAAAGGTGGGTTTAGGGAACTGACTGCTAATGTTGGCGACTTTTTTCTCAAAGAAGGAGGAGAAGTCGTCTGCTGTCAGGGTGGAGGGAGGGGTGGGGGAGGTGGGTTAAGAAGGGTGGAGAAGGTAGAGAAAGGTTTGTGGGGGTTTGAAGCAGAGTTAATTTTGTTAAGAAAGTAGAGGGTTTTAGCACTAGTTATGTGAGAAGAGAAGGATTTAAGGAGGGAGTGATACTTATCAAGGTCCAGACCGTCTTTGGACTTGCCCCATCTCCTCTCAGCTGCTCGAAGGGTGGACCGTTCTTCACGAATAACATCCGTAAGCCACGGGCAGGAGGGAGAAGATCGTGCAGGCCTGGTTGACAGGGGACAGAGAGAGTCAAGTGATGCAGTTAAAGTGGTTAACAAGGTGACAGTGTTAGTGGGGTGGGACGAGAACTCGTCAATGGGAGGGAGGGAAGATGTTACAATAGAGGAGAAATGGCAGGGGGATAGGGAGCGGAGGTTACGCCGGAAAGTTACGAGGGGAGGGGCGGTGGGAGGGGTTGGAGGGAGAGAGACAGAGAATTGGATACAGTAGTGATCAGAAATGTGCAGCGGGGTTACAGAGGTTAAGTCAGTGATACAGTTACGTGTCAGGACGAGGTCTAGCTGTTTGCCTGCCTTGTGGGTCGCCGGTGTGCTCAGCAGCGTCAGGTCGAAGGAGGTCAGGAGAGACAAGAAGTCGACAGCCTGCGTTCCTTGGAGGTGGATGTTGAAGTCCCCAAGGACTATCAGGAGGACTATCCGGGAGGACGCTGAGGAGCATGTCCAGCTCCTCCACAAAGTCAGCTAGCTGTCCTGGTGGGCGATAAAGAACAATTAAGCATGCTTTGATAGGATCAGTTAGCATAACATAATGATGTTCAAATGATTTGGCAGTAACAGAGAGTGGTGTGGATGTGTATTTAATATGTGAGGAAAGAAGCAAACCTGTCCCACCACCCCGCCCGGTTGAGCGGGGTGAGTGAGTGAAGGAGTGGTTGACGGAGAGAGCAGCTGGAGTTGCAGTGTTCTCTGGGCGGATCCACGTCTCTGTCAGCGCAACGGCATGAAGAGAAGCCTGGGATGCAAACGCCGGGATGAAGTCTGCCTTGTTCACAGCAGACTGGCAGTTCCAGAGCCCTAAAGAAAGAGAAAAGTCAGGTGGAGAAGAACTGTATAGGTAGTGAAGGTTAGAAGTTAACCAAATATACTCTGTGACATATCTAGCGTTACGTCTACGGGTAGTGTAATGAACAGGAATTCTAAGGAAACACATGCTAGCTATGAATAAGTTCTAGGTAGAACATAATCTAATTATGAATATGAATAGGTTGATACTTATCAGAAGAGGTGATCCGCCTCTTCGGCCTTCCTCGGTGGACTCCCGCCGGTAGACTCCTTTGTCTTTGTTTGACTGAGTCTTCATGCGCCGAGGCTGGCAGACGAGGCTGCCTCTGTAGTGCCAACCGCCTTAAATATGCTAATGCGCAGATACAACGCCCCCAATTACTCTCAAACAAAAGAATACCCTTAGTACCCTGAAACCGAAACTGACTCACTGGCTAGCTACTCCTTGACCAGTTTGAACTGGTTATCTAACTGCTGACCCTTAAGCTCTACCCAAAAGACTACGTTTTAGCTAAACTCAATAATATACTACAGCCTTGATCACTCGCAGTCAATGCAGCGCTCTCAGTGTTGACTCCAGTAGGACGCTATACGCTCTCAGCTGATTCCAGGCGGCTACGGCTTTTAAACCTAATTCTACAACGCCCCCAATTACTGTCAAACAAAAGAATACCCTGAGTACCCTGAAACCGAAACTGACTCACTGGCTAGCTACTCCTTGACCAATTTGAACTGGTTATCTAACTGCTGACCCTTTAGCTCTACCCAAAAGACTTAGTTTTAGCTAAACTCAATAATATACTACAGCCTTGATCACACGCAGTCAATGCAGCGCTCTCTGTGTTGACTCCAGTAGGACGCTATACGCTCAATATGAGAAAATTGTTCACCGCAGAACGTTGGGAAGCCGCATTCAAGTGAATGGAGCATTCTACAGCATTAAGAACATCCGTGTAATAAGACATAATAAAGTTTAGCCATAGCTGTGGCATTGAAGACAAAACTGTAGCCTACTACTTACACACTGCCAGTGGGCAAGCCGAGTCTGTGACTCTGAGGCTAACGTCAAAACAAGACGCGGTCTCACTCAAATTACTAGTTTTACACAAATAACAACAAAAGCTGACCCGCTGGCTGTCTTAGCAATCGCCATATCTTTAAAACACTGCTGCCCATTTGGATGTAGAATTGACCCTGGTACGAAATTAAGAAAATACTCACCAGACGCAGATCGACAACACTGTTGTCGACGAGTGTCAACACACGTTGACAACACTGTTGTTGCTGCCGCAATCGTAAATGGAGGCTGACAGGGCTCTCACATAGCAAACAAATCAAAGTTTTTACAGCAACCTACATTAAAATCTCACCACCTGGCTGTTTTCACAATAGTCATATCGTCATAAAATTTCCCTCCCCAGTTTTTTAGTGTAATATTGAACTATAAAATTAGCTACAAAAATACTACTATGACGCTTTCTAGCATGGCTGCCGCCTAAAAGACTAGGCGGTCTCACGGCCGACCCGCACTCGCTCAAATTTCAAAGACTTTCACGACCTAAATCCCAAAATCCGAGATTGCAGTTCCACTCGAAATCGCTTTCTCTACAAAGCCAAATGGTTGTGATTTTTTTGGGGTGGTATTTTTCAATCGTAATCCAAACTCCAATTTGTGAGCTAGAAAGTCTCTATCTCGTTGTATCCACGCGTCGTTGCTGAAGTGGTGACGTAGCTAGCACAGATTACCCTTCGTTGACAAAAGGCACTTTGTCGCCACAAAAACGTTGTAACCTCCTAAACTGTGCAACAGAACGTAAATCCCAAAACAAGCAACGCAATCAAGACCAAGACGAACATTTTGACACATCCAAATATTGACTGATCCTTAGGGGGGCAAAAATAATAAATAAATATATATGTGAGATAACAATGGTTTATGCACGCCGAAGGCAAGCACACCCCAATAATAATAATAAGAATACGTAGAAACACTTAAGGTGGCTTCGCGGCTTGGCCACCAATGAAAAATGTGAATGTAATCAATGACTATTGATTCTATTAGAGCAATTAGAGTTCCAAACTGTAATTTGACATGCATGTTGCCAGTGTTAAAAAAGCGATTTTTCCATCCATCACTTAGGAGGAAGTGCGTCCCCAGGACACAGTTTCTGTTATTGGGGGTGTCGCTGGGAGCAGTAAACACGGACGGAAAGCTGCTTGGAAGTTCGTCAAGGATAACTGGCAGGAGCTTCACAACCGTTACCAGGGTGGCTTTCTCATATCACGGCTTATCAAGGTAAACTACTACATTTGTCATTGAATTGTTACAACTGCTCATTGTGAAATGTTTTTGCTGCTTAATATAGTGCCGTTAGAACTAATTTGTGTTTTATTGACCTGCAGCTCTCTGTGGATGGATTTGCCGTTGACAAGATAGCTGCTGAAGTGAAGGTGAGCTTCTTTCAGCAACTATACTGTTTGATTTTGTTTTATATTTACTCATGAAGGGCTTTTTATGCTTCTGACAATTTTGTCATACAAAATCTACAATAAAGGCACTTTGTGGTATACTGATGCTGACTTCTATATTCCAGAGTTTCTTTGAGAGTCACCATGCTCCAGCAGCAGAGCGCACAGTACAGCAGTGCTGTGAGAACATTCTCCTCAATGCTGCCTGGTTAAAGCGTGATGCTGACGACATCCACCAGTATCTACTGCAGCGGAAAGGGGCCCCAGTCTGAACTCCTGTTCGCACCATTTCCCTCCTTCTCTTCCCCTACTCAGCACCAAGTTCTCCCATAGCGCCAGCCCCGGCGAATCCAGAGAGGGAATGCCAGCTCATTAAAAGCAGGTTATATTTTTCAGAAGAAAAAACATCAGGCCAATAACTTCCCTAGGCATTGGAAACTTAAAGCTTAACAACAGAGCTGATTTATGTCAGTCTATTAAGGAATGTATTTACCCCCATTCTGCCCTTAGGAAACAATACATGTGCAAGAATAGTTACTGGAAGACCTACTGTATATGTAAGAGGGGTATACATACTCCCTTTACAACACTCCTATACAATTACAGACACTTGTGCACACACAGCTTTGTTGTAGTTTGTAAATTGTGAATTTCAGTTGTTATCATATCTTTGCTATCACTCATTCTAAAGCCTATAGTATGGTATATCCTGTGTTGCTTTTTTGTTGTGTTCAGTTATTATATATGAGTTTTAAAAAAATCCCTCCTTTCAAACATTTTTTGATTGTATAAGAGTCAATGGTACCAGGGCAGAATGGGGTTGATAATAGTACGTGGTATTATCATAATACTTTTTCTGGCAGTTATAAACTTTTGGCAATGGCACTGATTTTTCATCTCGACTAAACAGTTAGGAAAAACATTGGTAGCATGGTACTGTATTGTATGCTGTATAATACAAGCATTTTTGCTTGGGATTCTAGTGATATTAATGGTTTAACTAACCAGCATCCCACTCCTCTTCATTAATCACCCTGTCCTAGCATTTAATTTATATTACCACAACCCCCCCCCCCCCCCCAAACAGTCGCTTTGCCAATGAGAGCATACAACAAAATCAGCATATACAAAAGTTTCTTCTGTAAAAAGAAATGTTGACATTTGGTTTCATAAGATATAGAGTAAAGGATTATTAAAATGTTAGAATTTTAAACCTAGCATTCTGAAAAGAGTACAAGAGTACAAACACTGCTTGTTGGCCAATAGTGTGAGATTATATTGCTTGATACCCATTTAGGATTTTTGCTAAACAGTCCATCTTTTGCTAGTTTGGACTTTGTTTGAAGTGACAGGCTATTTCTCACTCTGCTATTGATTTCTGAAGCCTTAAATTGGTCAAGTGGTTTGCAATAATTATTACACTTAAGTGGTTTTAGTGAGTCCACTGCAAAGTATGTATTGTTTCTAATATGACAGATCTTCACGTAGACTTGTTGAACGAGTATATCTATATATGGAATTTACAACTGATGTGGCATAGAAAACTAACCGGAAAAGATTGTCCAAATAATTGTCTGACTCTCTCCCTGGGACATCTTTTGTGCTTTTTGTTTAAAGATATAATTGGTGTTCATTAAAATGAAAAAATGATGATAAAACAAACAATGTGAAATTAGTACAGTTGATTTTGAGTGAGGTGTGAGTGTGCATGCCTGGAAACACGTTTGTTATTGAACAATTCTTAATCCAGTGTAATATCTTTTATATGATCTTACACACATTATAGATAGGAACATGATAATTAATAGATTACAAATGGTTCTAGATAACTTTAATATGGACACTGTACATAACAATTAAAATATACATATTGAGAATAAAATATTACGTAGATGATGGGAAGAAGTCTTTACATTATATTTCAGGTTAGAAACTTGCGGTGTGGGCTTTTTGTGCGCAAAAAAAAGGGGGGTTTGGGGAAGTGTTACTCTTTTCATATTGTTAATATCAATTCTTCAAACAATGTGTAAATGACTGATTTGCAAAATAGGAGAGTATTTCTGGCAGGACAGCTGTGACAGTGTTGCCAAAGATAAGATGCAGTACAATAAAGTAACAATATCAATTAACTACGGGCAAGATTTCCTAATTATTGTGTGGTGTAGTATTTTAATGAAAACCTATGTGTCTAGATGTTGGGCACTCATTTATCATCTACTCTATGGAAATATAATGGTCTCATTGGAGCAAAAGGCGAGGTGTGTTAATCCAATGAATGGAATTACTGAATAACAGACAGATGCAACTCTCTACAAAATGTTGATTTCACAAAAAAAAAAAAAAAAGATTCTGTCCAAAGACTGTCCTTGCTCCAATTTCAGTATACATTTTCTTGTTAAGTTCTAAATTGTGTATATAATTATATATAAATTGTGTAACAATGGAGTGACAAATTTGCACAGATGCTGTGTATAAACTAGTGGTGGGCCGTTACTGGCGTTAACGTGCTGCGTCAACGCAAGACTCTTATTGGGCAATAAAAAAAATATTGCCGTTAATCTATTCTCAAAGTTGGATTGGGAGCTGGGTCTGTACTACGCAAGCTATGATGACTTTCACCTGGATATTTTAGCACGGATGTATACCTCGCTGAATTGCGCTGTAAGGGGCGAGAACGAGTCTTCAAACCTGTGTATGCCTTTTGTAAGAAATTATTACATCAAACGTAACGTGCTAACATGGATGCAGCTATGAAACCGCCTGGCTTGGTTCAGGGAAAATGTATTTTTAAGAAGCTTCCCAATGGAAACCTCAACAAGACTAAGGTTGTTAGCACCTTGTGCTATGCAGAATTAGTTTACTGTAGGAGTTCTTCCAGTCTCAAATACCATCTAAACGCGAAGCATCCCTTACCTAATGCGGAAGATGCCGGGCCCAGCACTGATGTAGAGCAGGGGAAGAGTCGTCGTCAAACTACGATGTTTGAGTGCAACCGAGGCAAGCCGGGCAGCGGAGCTCTATCAGCCAAGCTAACTAATCGAATAAAGTTCATAAACACAAGTACATCTTATTGAACATAGTTTATTTTCATCACCAATTATCCTAGTACAACTTTCTCAAACAGTTTGTGATGCATTTTGGAAACAGGAGATGCGCCACCTGCTTTGAGAAACCTGTTCTCAAAGACTTACTTTTAGTCATTATTTGGGTAACACACATATTCTGAATGCCTTCGGCGGAATTCAAATAAACCATTTTAATCTAGATTAATGCCAAGATTACAGTGAGAATAATCTAGATTAAAAAAAAATAATCTATGCCCACCACTAGTATAAACAATTAATATATAAACTTTTTTGCCTTTGGCCCTCGGGATTTGTCATTGGTGCTTGGGAAAACGGCTTTGCCGCACGCCAAATTGTTCTCTATGCAGGAAAAACGGAGGCCTACACAGGCCAGTTGACTGTATATATTTTTTTTACTTTTTTTTACTCGTTTTTCTTTTCTAGTAGTCATCATGAAACGAGGAAGGGACATTGCAGCCTTTTTTTGCCCCAGTAAATAAAAAAGTTAGAGAAACATATCAAGGTGTTGAGAGAGATGAGGAGTCAGGTGGCTGAGCGGGTAGAACATCGGGTTAGTAATCTGAAAGTTGCCAATTCGATTCCCGGCCGGTGCACGTGAAGTTGTGTCCTTGGGCAAGGCACTTCACCCTACTTTCCTACTTTCCTCGGGGAGAATGTCCCTGTACTTACTGTAAGTCGCTCTGGATAAGAGCGTCTGTTAAATGACTAAATGTAATGTTTGAATATCATTTCTTTTTCGTTTTTTAATGTGCCCCTCTGATTATACACTGGCCCCCAGTGAAATTTGTCTAGCACCGCCACTGGGGTGCTAGAATCAGGTGTGTTGGAGCAGAGAAACATCTAAAACGTGCAGGGCAGGGGGTCCCTGAGGACCAAGGTTGAAGACCTCTATTATACAGTACAGTAAGATAAAAAGATGAAAAGATTGTTGAGCTTTCTCATGCACCAGGGAGTTGTTCTTGCTGGCGCGTCCCACCTGCTCAGGTGCCGGCTTCAAGGTTGTTTCTGAAACGAAGAGATTAAGACACAAAATACAGCCTGTTCCCCACACCCTGTGTGAGACACAATGTTTAAGCCTAAGCAAACTTCTAAGTTCATAAGACATAACTTTAATAAGCACAATGCATAACTTTAATAAGCACAATTTATTCTTTAATCCCTCTTTTGATCTCTGAAAACACCTGAGATCAATCAACATAGCAGTGTTAGGTGTAACGCATTACTAAGTAACACGTTACTGTAATTAAATTACTTATCCACTGAAAAAGTAAAGTAAGGGATTACTGTTCATTTTTAGGTAATTTAATTACAGTTACTTGTAATGTACTTGCGTTACATACCTACTGTAAATTAGTCAAACCGTTCTGTAAAAATCAATATTGAATTAAAATCTAAATGTATTGTTTTAGGGTAAAAGTGAACGCTGCCTCTTTAAATCGTTAGCTGTAGTGCAGTTGAACGGGAGACGCGAGTTTTGGCAGCATAAGCGCAGGCTCTAGCGGTTTGAAGTGGAAGGCTTCGGACTCGGCGAAAGCAAGTAGCTCTAGCTGTTTTACCAAATGGAAATATTCCAAGTACTTTACCTTTTTGTCACAGGTTAACAAGGACATTAATGTCAAGTGCAAGCTGCATGTCCTGGGGAGAAAAAACGATACGCGGCTGCGGCTAGCACAAGTAACCTACTGAAGCACCTCACAAGGCAGCATCGACGAACAGTTTTCAGTGATCCATGTTCATCAGAATCAGAATCAGAAATTGTTTTAATCACCATGAAAGTTTGGAATATACTTTGGCATCGACAGATAACACCTCAGCAACACCTGATTTTACATCGCCAGTGCAGAAACTGTTTAAAGGTGAGCTTAAAAATTATTGCAAACTAGATTGCAGGAAGAGATGCTACTGCTGCGTACCTTAGAATCCTGTGATGTCATGTTTAACTTAAAGCTAAGCTTTTTGTGTTATGCACATATTGTTTGGTAACTAAAGATGAAAGAAGGTTACACATGTTACTAAAATGTTAAGTATTAGTAGGCTATGTTTTAAAAAGGTAAAAGGCTAAAACTGTTCCAAGTTTGACTTGTATTTCATTATTGAAAGACTTTCCTTTCTGTTGTCTATCCAGTCAAGGTTTATAGGGATTGTGAGAAGTAATGCATTACTTTACTTATTCAGTAATTAAATAACTTTTCAGACAGAGTAATTACAAAAGTAATTTAAATACAATATGGATGAAGTAATTAGTAATAAATTACTTTTTGAAGTAACTTACCCGACACTGGCCCGGACCAACCACCGCCTCCTCGTCCTGGTCAGCCAGCCCCAGCAATGGCATTTGGAACCCCGTCTTTGGGTTCTCCACAGCCGAGACAATGATCTGGTTGCAAAGGGACCTGATACACGGGATAGAGCAACAATCATGTTGATATTGATATAGCACACACTTAAGCAAAATAGCGGAAACCTTCTTAGTCCAGTACAATTCTAGTATTGTCAAGCAGTAACACTCTTGACATAGTCGTAACCCTCTTTTCCGGACTCTCACATTCGTAGCAATAGCAAACGGTTCACGGGCCCTCCTTGCCCTTCTCCACCAACTCCTGCAACGTACAACTGGATTCTCCAAGGGTAAGGGGTAGATCAGTGGTTCCCAACCCTGGTCCTCGGGAGGGACCCACTGCACAGTAAAAACAGTAGTGTTAAATTGGCTTTGTAAGTGTAAATTCTAACTATCACAGTGTTTATATAATTCTCACTGAGCAGTGTCAATTTAACACTCACACTAGTGTAACAGTTTTAACTCTACAACAGAGTTACTAGATTGACAGTAACAGTGTTAAATACCCAACTCTACACAGTGCTTATTTAACACTACACCAGAGTGATAACATCTTTTTTTAAGAGTTAAATACAACTCTGGACAGTGTTTCTATAACACTATACCAGAGTGATAATATCCCTTTAAAGAGTTAAATACAACTCTGGACAGTGTTTCTATAACACTACACTAGAGTGATAATATCCCTTTTTAGAGTTAAACACAATTCTGGACAGTGTTTCTATAACACTACACCAGAGTGATAATATCCCTTTTTAGAGTTAAACACAATTCTGGACAGTGTTTCTATAACACTACACCAGAGTGATAATATCCACTACCCACAACAAAAATGACTTAATACATTAAAATAAATTAATACAAGCCAAGAATGGACACTTTTCCACTTTTATTCTGTTGTTCAAGCAATCAAACAATGAGAAAGCACAATATACATGCTGTCATCTGACCCATAAACAGACTGCAAATCAAAAGGCTTGTAAAAAAGCAAATCACTAAGTTTGATGACCATTTCATTTTCCTTGCTATAACAAACTTTGAATGCTGAATGTTCACAAAAATAATCAGTTCTTAATGGATACACAATCAAGTAGATGCATTCATTTAGTAAAAGGATTTGAGATTTTGAAAAACACTGGGACATCATGCTTGATCTCATTGCAGACAATAAGATCAACTCTGTATTCTGTTCCATCAACCCTGACCCAGTTAGTGCAATGCACATTGTCATTTACATTAATTTCAAGATAGTCTGCCAATTCTTCATTGTCTTTAAGAGAAAACAAACACACAGGGCCGTATTCTTTTTTATTACATGTTAGTGTGTCCCAATGGTTTCCAATTAACATCTGGTGTTTACTGGCAAGCGATTTTGTAAAATTCTTGAAATTCTTTAGACAGTTCTTGAAAAGTTTGTTTTGCTTCATATCTCATACTCCAAGTATGCAAAAGATGGCCTATGTTCCTAATACAAGATGGATAATGTACCATGAAATGGTGTTTTGGTATCAAAGTATGATGTGGGTACAGTTTCTTAAAAAGCTGATGGTGCTCCTTAATCAAATGCTTTAGTAATATGGTCATCCCATAAGTAATGCTTGGGGCAAAAATAATGTTCATTATTTGCAATAACATAGCAAAAGGTTCCAGTGTGTATTCTCTGTAGTTACAATATCTCCAAATATCAGAAGTGCATTTTTTACAAGACACAGACACTGAATGGAATTCAGTGCCAAGCTTTTGTTAGGACTGTCCAAATTGACATTGGTTGGATGGTTTTTACATTCCAGATAACCATAATCAAATGCATAGATTCGAGAGAGTAGATCTTACTTTGATATGTAATGGTCACTTAGGTAATTGAAAAGAAGCTTAAGCTCATATGGAGCTACTCCTTCAAGCAGGTCATGCATAATGTCAAAAGAAAAATGGTGGCACACATGAAAAATTGTTGAGATGAATTTCTTTTTACTCCAAAAACAGGATTGCTTGGATTTGACTCAAGGGTCTGGCAATGCATCTCAAAAGATTGTCTGTCACAAATGATTATTCTAGGATCGTCCTCACAGAAGACATCTTGGGCATCATTCTTATCAAGCAAACATAAACGGCAGTAGTGTCGCCCACTAAAGGACTCAGAAAAGCCAAGTATAGAATGCATTCCAAGATTGACTCCAGTTATTTGACTTATTGTACCATGCACTTTTTCAGAGGATATTGGCAAATGAACGCCATCAGTTTCTAGTTTTTTTTGGTCAGCAATCAAAGGCTCCAGAATCATATCAAAACCATATTTCTTTAAGTCTTGATAATGGAACAGAGATACTAAATGGATGTTCAAAACAGCAAAGTTAAATTTTGGTGGCAAGTTCCGCAAAACAAAATACAAAGCCCCCAACTTATGAATACAACGCTTTGAGCCGAGGGGATTAGCGGTTTCAAAGTCATCATAATATAACTGGATCTGTAAAGCATTACTGAATTTGGAGAACAGTGGATGCATCTTAAAGTAAGCCCCATCATTAAAATCCCTATAGATATCGTCACTGGTTGAGGTGTCTGCTTTTATCATCTCAGAAATTTCAGGGTTTCGGAATATAAATTAAGGTTTCCAGTATAGGGACATACATAAATGTGTCATTCACTGGAACTTGACTATACATGCCAGTTGTCCCATTACTTCTCGTGTCATACCTAAGACCTAAAACAATTTCTAGAGGTTCAACAATACCCCATTTCTCACCAAAGTACTTCACTTGTTTGTATTCTGAGTTTAAACCAGAAAATGGGTTTTGAAAATCTTCCAATGTTTGCTCAACTGCTGGTTTCAAAGGAACACTATCTGGAATGACTGATAACACAGTTTGCTTAATTTGGGAATGCATTCCATTGCAAATTCTTCCAAATCTGAAACAATCGATGTGACTGTTACTGGATGCACCACTTCTCTGTATCTTTGAAACAATTGCTGCACACATGTCTTTTATGTTCTCTGTATTGAGACCTTCCCCACTGTTCTCAAAATTCCCTGAATGGGATGAGTCTTGAACTACAGAACTCGACTCAGAGAAATCAAGCCTTGACGAGTCATCAGAAGGAACATTTAACTCAACAGCCAGGCTACTTACACAAGTCTGATCTACCTGATGACTACAATCTAAATGTTTACGAAATCCAGCAAATTGCTTTCTACATGTTTGCTGTGAACACATTAGTTTGAAACTCTTGTTGGGATAAAAAACATGTTCAAATGTAAATGAGTAACAAGGAACTGGCTGGTTTCAAAAGTGTACTGGCATTTAAAACAAGAAAACATGCTGGATTGTTTAACCTAGTTGATTAGTTTTTACGAAGTTCTTTAACTCAAGGCGATTCTTTGGTTTTCCCAATGTCAATTTTATATACCGTCTGCATGAAAGTGAAGAAGAGCATCATCATACATCAAGTTGAAGCAAAAGTGGATTTTGAACAACTCAAAGGCAGAAAGGGAACCACCCGCCTGACAAGGAATGAGCTTCTGGTCAAGAGCTATGTAGTGCTGGTCAATCTGGCGGGGTGATCCTCCTACAGCAAGCAGATACGGTTGTCGACCTTTCCTCTGGCACATGTGTTCATCTATGCTGTTGCATGACTATATGGAGAAACAAAAGATTTTGTATTTATTATTAATATATAGTGTCAGGTTTGACAAAAAAAAAAAAAGGGCACTCATATGGAAGGCAAAAAAACATTGCATTCTAATGAAACCATAGGAGAGAAGCTATAGCACACAATTGATACCTTGTGATGCACAATAATCCTGCTGGCTGCATCCACTGCACTTATCTTCAGATCCCTCTTCACTCCAGATTGGGGTGGAAGAAGATGAATCAGCAAAAGCAGCGTAGACATATCACTGTCCCAGTCTGAAATTATAATTAATACATTAAGAATGACATCCAGACCTTTTCCAAATTGAATGTTAGGACCTGTGCATGCATTTTAGCAGAGCTGCCAACTAACGGTTTCGCCAACCCTGGCAAGATGGTAGTCAGTAGGAGACGTTATTGGTTGTTGGAGAAAACTGGAAATGTGTAAGATGCTCTTTGGTTCTGGGAAGACTGTACTTTTTATAAATGCAGTGAAACATGTTAGTTAAGTACTTACATAGCCCTTCTTTGAAAAAGGATCTTTGAATGATGGGAAAAGTGTTACAATTCCAAGAGCATATTGCTCTTTCTGCTTCTTTGTGGGGATTCTCCTTAAACGGGAACAAAGAAAACCCCACACGCCCTTAGAAATTAGACACATCCAGTCATATTTGCCACACATACCAGTACCTTAAAACAATTTGAAACATTCCTTAAGATTCGTGGTTTACCAAATTATGTCCAGCTCTATTAATTTTTAAGATTGTTTTACATTAATCCGTTTTTTAAGTTGAGGAATTTTACTTTAGAGCCACATTGGTTCCTGTAAAAAAAAAAGAAAACGTACCCATGCATTGGTTTTATTGTTGTACTCTGTGAGGATAACATCTCCCCCTGCTTTCTGCTTGAGGACAGCAAGGACCATCTTCAAAAACAACAATTAAAATCATATGTTTTAAGCACATTTAGTGTGTAACACATACAGAATAGGGCTGCACAATTATGGCCAAAATGATAATCACGATTATTTTGATCAATATTGAGATCACGATTAATTATCACGATTATTTGTTGATTTAAACCTAATCAAATTTTATTGTCACATTGCATTGTACCTGCATAATGGATATGAATAAAACTCAAAATATATAATCAATAAAAAACAAATACGGCAGGGCTCGACATTAAGGCTTGTCCGGGACAAGTGGATTTTTTGTAGGGCAAGTGGAAGAGAAATTTACTTGCCCCACTGGACAAGTTAAAACTCACACAAAATAAAATGCCACTTTGTTCCACTCATTACGTTTATTTTACCAATTTTATTTAACCGAATTCTGCATGAGCAAAACATAGATCTGTGTTCGCTCGAGTGGCATAGTCCCAAGATCTCTACAGACCCTGCAGCTAATTTAATGCTCAACAATTGAACGGGGCTTATTACTTGAAAGGGGAATGATTTACTGTGTTGTCTCAGTTACACTAGGGCTTTGGAAAACTGTGCCAAGCTCAAGTAGGCTAATGGCTAGCAGAACATAACATTTCAGAATAATTTCAGTAAATCAAGCAGCGCTGCAAGACCCAGTTAAAAGTTATACAGCTAGCAAACTATAGCTAGCATCGCTAACGACATTGGCTAACTCAACTTCGGTAGGCTATCCTCTGTATTTGCAAGCTATCTAAACTTATATTGTTTCTAAAATAGGGCTTTAGGGATTAGCGAAGGCAGGTCACAGGTAGTTTTTTTTGTTTTCTTTGTAAAGATAGCAGCCTTATGACGGACTGCTATCTGTTGCGGAATTCTCTTCACGTTACTTTGTGTAACCGTCTACATCGAGAAACTGAGCTGCATGGTGCAGGGAACAACTCTGACTGGCTCATGGAGGCACGTGAACAGACATTAGGAATATTCGACTCCACGCAGCGCCGCAGCCGGCTGCAGCTTCGAGAAGGAGTTTTGCATAAATGCCCTTTTATGCATTTATGCCCAATGCATAAAATGACAAATTTTCCGACTTAAGGAGCCGTTTATAACTCCTCCCCGACTGCAAGCGGCAACTCTCGCTGGTCATTTCATGCAGCCACAGCCGATGTCGAACGCACCTATTGGTTTACGGAGCGCTAGATTGGCTTTGCAAAAAAAAAAACTTTGATACGGAGCGTTGTATGAACGGAATGACGCATTTTAAATATCGCTCGATCACGCGAATTTGATCGTGAGAAGCCGAAATCGTGATCGTGATTAAAATTTGATTCATCGTGCAGCCCTAATACAGAATGTATAAATGTATGAAAGCTTATTAGAACAAAGTACAGATTACCTCTTTTGCCTCAGATGCTGATTCATCTGATGTCCTGGGTCTCTTGAGGACGTTCTGTGCGACTAGGTGTTCTATCTTGATCACTTGAGTGGCTCGACAGCGACACAGTATCTGTGCAGGAGCTCCACCAAGTATCTGAAACTGTAAGGGATGATTAAAGGAGGCATCCACACAACTAGCCTATACCAACAAGGCCAGTGCATGACAGCATACCTCCATTTTGGTCTTTGACCGTTAACATCAGGTTACCCAGACAGCAAAATGTGTTTGGGCCAGATCTGGCCCAGGTCTTCATTACCATTTGGCCCAGATCCGCTTTACGGACCTGGGCCGGGCTCATCCTTTCCAACGGCCCAATACCGGAACAGGTCGGAATTACGGATCAGAGACAGATCTGGGCCAGAACTGGCCCAGTACAGTTATTAATGCCATGACGTGTGGTGCGGATCTGGCCCAGATCCGCGACTCATATCAGGGGCTCATCTGGCCCTGCTCTGTGATTCATACTATCAGAAAATTAATGGCCAAACAAATACCCACACAATTTATAATTTTCAAACGTTTTATTTTAAACAGGCACAAGAGAACATTTAATTTAAACATTTCATTTTCATTTCATTTTCTATTTCATTTTCCCGGTACACACATTAAAAAAACAAAACAAATGTGAACATTGCACACGCTTATTGACCACCAGTTGGGTGTGACCGGGACCCTAACCCTGACCATGGTGCTTTAGATAACTATTGCGGTAATACGTTCATAGTGTGTTGATGTTGAAGATTAACCTAAATGTGTATAATACAGTGAGACTTTGGATATGGTACTGACGTCCGAACTAGTTAATGTATTTGGAATTGGGAAGTGGGCGCTAGCAGTAGCTAGCAGCGATCATCACAGTGTAGTAGTACCAGCAGCAACGCTAGCTACAGACAATAAAGTGGCTAGTGCTAACATGGTCTACGATGTTGCAGCTAACACACAATGGACACGATATTCAGCAATTTTGGTGGATAATAAAGATCCCCGATTTGGCCTGATGTTCACATTAGTTGTGGATGTTTTAAAGAACCTATACAGTACTACTGTACCAGCTAACCTTACGGTAGCTATGCTACTAGCTTGTCTAGCACGTACGTCTGAGGTTGTCAGAATAATGTGTAAACAGTTTGGAAACTTCTATATTTAAAATACATATTTAACAGACTTACATGACATCAACACCAGTTTACTTTTACATTTCTACTTACTAATAATGCACTTACCAACAATCACAAATCTCAACAATCAAACGGTGCAGCTTGCCTTACACTCTGCATAAGTCAGATAGAGTGGCAGGCTCTACTAAGCGTTCCGTTAGTTGTGGCGCGTCTGGTCTGCGCAGCTGGCCCGGATCCGGCCCACACCCGCCGGGCGGACTCGATTCAGTTGTGGCGCGTCTGGTCTGCGCAGCTGGCCCAGATCCGGCCCGCACCCACCGGACGGACTCGATTCAGCTGTGGCGCGTCTGGTCTGAGCAGCTGGCCCGGATCCGGCCCGCACCCACCGGGCGGACTCGATTCAGTTGTGGCGCGTCTGGTCTGCGCTGCTGGCCCGGATCGGTGCCGCACCCGCCGGACGGAATGTCACAGACAGAATTGCTATAGACGTCTGGCCCACATTTGGTGCAGATCTGCATTGTGAGTGCGACTGCTGCGCGAATCTGCTGATTCGAAAACGGATCTGGCACAGATGTAAATGCTGTCTGGGTAGGTTTTTCGTTCAGTAATTCTTGCAGGACATCCTCCTCTACCTCAGTTTCAGTGTCATCACATATGTGAAGCACTGTGTCAGACGGTAGGCCAAACTTACTCTGAACTGCACAGAAACATGCTAATTAATAATCTGAATGATAAGAATAATGTAAATATACAGTTAAATATGCCATTGAATGCAAATCACCTTCTTTAATGAAATCCGCGTGTGTGAAGCCATCTGGAAGTCTGATGATTTTTTTGGCGTTCTCATACTTTACCTTTACTAACATCTTTAAATTCTGAAAGACAATATATGGTTAACAATAGTTCAAACTAACTATATTAACTTAAAATTGCTCCTTGAGTTTGCCGTCTAGTTAAATCCTTGAACTATCTTTCCTCGTATTATTTTAAATCCATTGCCACCTGCAAAGTTCATCACATTTCCTTTAGAAAATGAAATGAACTATAAAAGGAATACTTTTTTTCTGAAATGGGGGGGCTTGTCTTTTTTCAGTAAACTTAATATCAAATGTTTCAAGTAAATATCCAATAAAAAATTGGTTCAAGAAAACGTTTCGACTAGCAACTATGCGCGCCATTCTTAGCTTCTCATGCTAGCTAATTACCTAGGTTCCGTAGCAAGCTTAAAGGCCATATGGCAGGTTGATTTTTCCAACGAATTTGCACTATTTGGTTGTTGGTAATAAACATTTAAACTGTTATCCATTGTATTTCATGTTGTTGGGTGTCACAAAACGTAATATAATACAAAAAAGTTGCAACTTTTTGCAATGATTCTTCTTTCCCCCACAATGCATTGCATGACGTCACGTTGGGGAGACAACAGACAAATGTCTGCTTTAAGGCCATTGAAATCCATTGGAAATAAACACTACTAGGCTAGTACCAGAAAATGTCTAATATGGGCTCTGCTAGTACCATCAAAACTTGGGACATCTCGGAAATGTGTTTACAACGTCGGGGAAAATATTTAATTAGCGATGATATTGGGGGGATTTTACAGGTGGGACTGGCAAGTAAAAAAAATAGCTAGCCCATAGCTAGCATGATGTCTTCTGCTGTACTACTATTACTACTAGAGGTAACTAAGTGGATTTTTTTGTAGGGCAAGTGGAAGAGAAATGTACTTGACCCACTGGACAAGTTAAAACTCTAAAAAAAAACAAAAAAAAGCTATGTTACTTGCACTGGCCAACTTGCAAAGACTGAGGATAGCCTACCGAAGTTGAGTTAGCCAATGTCGTTAGCGATGCTAGCTAACGTTAGTTTGCTAGCAGTGGCAGTATATAACATTTCAATGGTTCTTGCAGCTGTTTAGCAAGTGACAGTGTTTACAAGCCCTGATAGTTTAACTGAGACAACGCAGTAGATACGACTTTCTTGGATGTGCTAGGCTGGATAGACAGTTGCACAGTAAGTAGTTCTACAATGGTAGTATCGTATCTTGCCTTGTAGTGGCAGCATCATACATTTAAGAAACTCAAGACTTGCATGTACAGTAAGTAATGTCACATTAAATAATGTATTTAAACTCAAGCTAGTGTGGTGTGTCACTGTCTTCAATGCCACAGGTTTTTCTGTCAAAAGAAACGTTTTCATTTCCAGCACATTCAGTGAACTTTGGCTAGCAACAGCAGCTAGGCCAGCTTGCTCGACTGAGACCGACAGAAATTGTCGCTTTTGGCTTATTTACTGATAATGATCGCTTCCAGCAAACTTCTTTTGAATTTGCAATTTCCCCCTAAATAAATGTCCAGCTTATTTACGTGTTTGCGGGCATATTTTCAGTTAGTAGTTGGTACACTGTTTGAATCGCGATTCCATCTGAAAAATACTGCCGGTGACAACGTTGTTAGAAAAGCTTGTATGTATCAAAGGGGGTTCGGCTTGTTTCATAATAAACTGACCCATTTGCAACCGACGCAAGCAAGCACACAATACAATTTCCCCAGAAATTATACCCTCTCTCCTCTTTAGCGATGCTATAGACATTGATTCTAACATTTCACTGGGTCTTGCAGCTGTTTGATTGATTGAAATTATTATAAAATGTTATGTTTTAGCCATTTGCCTACTTTAGCAAGTCACAGTATTTCAAAGCACATATTATGTAACTGAGAAGACGCAGTAAATAATTCCTCTTTCAAGTAAGCCCCCGTTCAAGTGGGCATCAAATTAGCTGCACGGTCTGTAGCTAGAGATATTGGGACGAAGATGCAATACAGTACGTAACAGAACGTGTTTATTCTGCAGAAATTGTGTAAATGTTTAATGTAACAAATACGATTTTTAAACAGCTCAATTGTTATCATTTGTAGGCTATATTATTACAGCTCATCTTCGTTGGTCAAAGGCACAATCTTTACCCGGACGTGACCTGTGCATGAAACAGTGGAACTCTTAGTGTAGTGCCTCAAAAAGCTAATGTCAGGCCCTGAATGATCACTAGGTATAAAGAAAACGTTGACTTCCACTCGGTGCTATTCACTGACAGTCAAAATAAATTGTATATGTGCACTGCTGTTCATAGACGAGCTCCAGGTGTCGTTGCTGCGTTGCTAAATGATAGCAACTCACCGGGAGACTTTATCAACTCGCCACTCATTCTCCTTGGTACAATGAGCAATCCATTTAATTGGCTTTGACGGCCATAAGGTCGACTTGGTTCAAAATTATACGGCTGCGGGCCATCATATACATTAGTCGTTCTTGCCACCTCTTCTTCATCGCAGTAGATCGCCATAGTTCTAGTACTAGACTGAGGCTACTCTCCTCCACGACTCCCCAACGTGACGTCATCGCTGAATTGCGCTAATATGCTAATGCTAACACAAAAAACGTCAAAAATTGGTCCTAAACACCATTTTGAGACACAATTTTGAGATTTCTTGAATAATATACATATCTTGAGTGCTTTATGTACCCATTAATCAACAGTGGTGTATAACCTGCCATATGGACTTTAACCTACATAGCTACTAGACCTAGCCTAACTCGATAGGCTACACTTATACAGTACATTTAAGTAGGCTAGGTCTACCATGTTATTTCACCAAAATTACTCACCCACTATTCAGTTTGATTGAATGATATGTACTACCCTTGCATTAAAATAGCTTGTGATTTAACTTCGATACATGCTCTTGTAGCTAAATCACTTGAAACGAAATGGTGTCAAGGTCTAGGCTAGCTACCCTGACTGTTAGCCAAGCCCCCACCCTTCGCCCCTCGGCTTGAAGCAACGGCCCCGGTGGATGTAGGTGGTATTGCATTACGGTTAGGTTTCCGACTCTTCCGGTCGTTTTTATTCTATTAACTCCAGTCAACATTTACAAAACTATCTCCCCCAATAATTTTTGTTCGATTCTCGAACCTGGCTCATACTACTAGCTTTTTCATAGAATAATTTATCCCGATTTTTGCTAAATTTGAGACCAATCCGAAATGTGTAAACTAGCACCCCATTTATTTGCCTACGTCAATAAAGGTTGCCTGCAAATGTGCTTGCGGATACTAACAGGGCACGAGCACAATAGTTCACATTTGCCGATAGCCGATTTACATGGAGCTGAATGCACTGAAAAAAAAAGTCTTTTGAATTTACTTGATTTTAATGTGTACATCGGTCCCACATGATCAGAATGTGGCTAACGGACACACCTTTTCTCTCTCTCTTTATTACTTATTTATTGTCAAACCAACACGTTTTATTCACTTCAGACTGTCTATTAAAATTGTGTTAATTTAACATAGTATTTTTACGTTACAGTAATATGAATATATTGTGTAATGTTAAGTAATTTCATCATGTCCAAGATACCTGATTTTAGAGTGTAACAGCAACTCAATTTCTTAAAGCTAGTATTATGTGAAGGTATTATGTAACTTTAAGGCAATTGCATCATGTCCCTGGTACCCGAGTGGGGTCTTTAAATCTAACATGATTTGTAAGTTAGCTCTATCCAAATGTATTGTATCCATCGGTTCCTTATTGTGTGTGTGTAAATACAGTTGTATGTTGAAATGATTTGCATTGACAAAAAAGGCAGTCAGAGTTTTGTACTCAAAGTGTGTATTACAATTTAGAATACAGAAGAAGAAGAAGCTTAAAGGGTAACTTCAGGTTTTTCCTGAGGAATAAACACAAAGAGAACAATGTTCTCTTAAAATTGGAAAAAGCGGTTCATCTGGTATAGCAGTACCAAAGATGCCTTTAGGTTTATTGTTGACAGCTAAGTCTTAATAAAAGAGCCAGTTTTCTAGAAAGAAAAAAAAAGATATGCAAATCCTGTCCAGATAATTCAAACAAACAAAACTAGCCTAAACAATGGTTTTAGGAACAACTACACCGTTTGGCTGACGGAAGAGTCTCTCTGACCCTTTTACTGTAAGAGCCTATTTTTTAGAACAAGTGCTTTGTTCGAAAGTTTCTCTCCATCGAGTTCCATCAGAATTTTTTGAATGACCTCAAAGGTATAACGAAGGTCAGCAGGGTAGCTGAAGTTCAGAGCATACATTAGTCCAAAAAGCATTGCAACCGCTAATGCTACATTGTCCAGTTCTTGCAACACCTTGATGCCTTCAAGGACAATGCCGATGTTCTCTGGTTCATCACAAGCATGTTCTTTCAGAACATAAATTCCCATAGTGGTGTCTTCCATGGCCTCGTTGATGGCGTCTTCACCCATGCCCTGTAAAAAAAAGGGCCAGTAAATGAGACCAATCGAGAAACAAATTATTAACCATTAAATCACAGAGAATTTTTTTTTGACAGAGCAGTAGTTGAGTGTGGGAAGATATCTAGTGTTGTAATTACAATTAATTTAACCAATTAAACTTGGGATGTTTTCTTGTTTATTTAAATAATGTGACAAATGTTAAATAGTCAATGACTTATAAAGAAAACACATTGAAAATAATCACATAGCCATCACAACTAGCCAGTTTAAAGTCATGTTTCAGATTTGTTAAAGGTCCCATGACATGCTGTTTTGTATGCTTTTAGACAGGCCTTAGTGGTCCCCTAATACTGTATCCGAAGTCTCTTTCCCGAAATTCAGCCTTGGAGCAGAATTACAGCCACTACGAGCAGTCCCACAATGAGCTTTCCTCAGGACGTGCCGTTTCTGTGTCTGTAGCTTTAAATGCTAATGGAGGAGGAGAGAGGCGGGGCAAACTGCCATGCTTCGGTAGGGGAACTCATATTAATGGCAAAAAAACTCATAAAGTGAAGTTTTCATGCCACAGGACCTTTAAATATTGATTGTATAATGCTATTAAACAGGTAATTTTAATAGATTATCAAAATAATAAATCAATATATTTTCTATGAATCATTTCAGCCCAAGTGATCAATCAGGAGAACAAAAAGGGAGTTGTAAGCACACAACACATACCACATATTGCTTCACAAGGTTTTCTGGATCTTCACCCATGTAGATACAGATTCCCTTGATGATACACTCTCGTCCGGCATCTATATCATCACACTGAAATATTTTTTTGATTAGCTTCTTAGTTTAGCACTTGCTTCATTTTGAAGTCAACTACTGGTGTACCCTGCCTACTTACATCAGCCATTTGTGCATTGATTGTTTTGAGTTTTTCCCCTAGCTGTCCTCCTCTCTTTTTGAACAGCTTCACCAGCTTGTCAGAGTGGAGGTCAAGCTGAGACAGAAACTTTGATTGTAGTGGGACAGTGGTGATTCTCTTGAATTCAGCGTTGATCTGAAAACAGATAATAAGCACAAAGGAATTAGGTTAAAATGGTAATCATCAGGGATAAAGCCATCACACATACAGTAGACCAGGACAGTCCTGAGTGATAAAGCACAGACGGATAATATACAATCAGGCATGTTGGCAGTTTGCCACTGTATCCAAGACTTTACTTATATCAACAGAAAACCAAAAATAAAAAAAACAGCATGAGATAAGCCTTACCTCACTGACGTCAAACAGAGCAGGCCAACTTGCCATGAAATCCTCCACCATTGGTGCATCACGAACAACTTCATGTCTTCTGTGTGCAAAAGTCTTTTCCATCTTGAGTTTTACAACCTCTCTGTTGTCTTTTTTTTTTACATCCAAGAGTAGAGCTTTCTGCATGGCCTCCAGACTTTCCTCAGTTTCTGCTGATGGATATGTTGGGCAAAAATTCACCTCTGCTCTCTTTGCCTTTTTGACACCAAAGGCTGCACTGCGCTTCCCAGTAGGCTTGTTTTTTAAAGAGTTCACTGTCACTTCTGGGCAGCCTAGCTTTCTCAATTGTGTGCGGTAGTTGGATAGTTTGTATTTCAAACTGGTCTTCCACCCACCACATCCAGAAGAGGACCCCTTCTCTGTTAAACATGGATGTGTCTTGATGAGACTCTGGGCTACCTGTTCCATCTCCTTATCAGTGACATAGACTTTATACTGCACAATTTCCTGCACCAAACTGTCAAGAATGGCCGACTTCAACTTCGGATCTGGAATAAGTACTGTGCCATTTTCAATACAAGCTAAACTTGCCTGCTGAAGTTTTATTTCGGAATCGTAGGAGAACTTGGGCACATGAAAGACAGCAGGCCAAGTGGACCGTGAGCTTGTTGACTCATTGGATGACAGTATATCTGTATCTACAGATCCACCTGAAAGGGATGAAGAGTCCCAGGAAGGACTGAATGCTTGTGGATTTAAGGCTGGATTGAGAACTGTAGACCTCTCATCATCATGCTGCATAGTGGTGGGTCTTGACATGTCAATTACTTTAAGAGTACCTCTGTCTTGTACTTCTGACATTGAGGTGAGGTTAAGGAACTCATTTCCGAACAAGGAATCCATAAACTGAAGTCTAAAATTGTCCTGAAGTCCACACTGTTTCTTCACATTCTCTACAAGTTCATCAACAGATGCTGGGAGTCCATGGGGGAGAGTCAACCTCTGACAGCTGTTATCAGTCAAGTAGACCTTAAGGATCACAGGAGTCCCCATCTTCACAGCCGTTTACTCTGCAAACACACACACAAAATATTCAGACATGTTTAGGATCTGCGGACACCCTGTGATACAATTAACAAATATAGTGGGTTAGAACAAGTATTGCATTAGATAAATATTGTAGTATAAAAAATCTACTATTTCAACCAATTCTCAAAGTTTTGGAAAGAAAAGCCTGCACTGTGGGGACCGTCAGAAATATTAAGAACATAACCTTATTTACCAACGTAGACAAAAGCAAATCATCATACCCCTCCAACTCCGTTGCTAGCTCACCTTGTATTTCTATATGCCTTTTTAAAGTCACCATGCGGACTGATCCAATCTTGTACTCAACAAGTGGATAAGTATCACTGAGTTCACTGGGTGCCACAAAAGTGAATGTACTGATGTGTGGTTGGCTGAGTTCAAAGGCTCTATAATGCTCTCTGTACCAACCACTGAGCTCTTTCACAATGTAAAATACACTCACATGTAAAATACAGATTTGGTCAATTTCACTAAATTCAGGCAATCCGCCTGCTGCTCTGTGGGCCAGTATCATTCCCTTCCTATAGGTTATGCCCTTAGTTGTCACACACTGTGCGAGGTGAACCTCAGGTGTGTCAGGGAACTTTTGCCTGATGGCTTGTGCTATCTCCTCTTTGAGTAAGTCTACTGGTACAGTGGATACAGCTGAGACCTCTAGGTCAGGCTTGCTCAGACATGGTGAGCTCAGATGGTAAGCAATCATCATCTGATGCTTCGAGGCTAATGAGAGGGGCACATTCTTGAAACAGCTTGTGTGTCTGATAACCTGCTTGAAAAAACTATGCTTAGCCTCAAAGCGCATTGTCCACTGGTTGACAACTGGACCAAACAGCCTAATCATCTGAGGGTAGTGTTCCAAATAATGGTGTTTTGGTCGCAGCCTGGTGTCAGGGAACAACTCTTTGTATCTTTGCCGGTGCTCTACGATTTTACCTTCTAAAAATGCAAGTGAGTCATCACTATGCACAGGGGCAACAACAAGCTCTGTGATGTCCTTCAGGTCCATGAGAACAAGCCACGCAGGCTCATCTTCGGGTACAAGTGATCCAACCAAAAAAGGTAAAAACCTGAGCAGGCTCCAGTTTTCATGAGCATTTCCCCCCACCGTTTTTCTGCTGGAAAAACTTTGTGACACTACATGAGGTTTGTTAGTCTTGTCAACCCATTTGTAGGGAAACTTCAGAATGGCATTGTTCAGGTCACCTAATGTGAAAAGCTTTCTGGATATAAGCACCGTTAAACATTGAGCTAGTTCGACTGGGATTATACCCTCTAAAACATCGTGGGCAAGATCAGGCGGATAGCCAAAGATTACATGAAAATGAGACAGGTGTTTTGTGAAGAAGCATTCTTTTTTCACCCCACAACAATGTGTACCTGTATCTTGGGCCTGTTTGACATGGGCTTGATGAAGCTCCTTTGTTCTCAGACTGAACGCACCAGATGCAACAGAATGTAACTGAAAATCAGTGTTTTTTCCTGTGCAAAATCTGCAACAGTGTTCCACCGAAAAACTCTCCAAAAATCCTGCAACTCCGTGCGCTCCCAGGTTGTCAGCCACTACACTGAATACAGTACCTTTAACTGACTCACCTAACAGCGGGACATAAACACCCAGCTCCTCCAGAGTTTTCAGATCTTGTAGGAGAGGTTCAAAGACTTTATCATAACCATAGGTTTTAACATCATCGGATTTGCACAAAACTGACAAGTAGATTGATGATAACGAAGAATGACACCCAGGAGGCAAGTTAGCCAATACCCAATATACCGCACAAAGCTTGTGTTTTTTCCGCGAGGTGCCAAGGGGGTTACAAGTTTCAAAGTCATCCACATAAAAGGTTAGGATGATTCTTGGCTTTTCTCCAGAGAAGAAACTATTTTCTTTAAATAGGGAACCATCTCTTGGGGACCTGTACTTAAATGACACGCCAGAATATGTGCTCTCCTGTCTTTGATGGCCCTCAACAATTGCATCAATGATATCCCCTCTACTTAACAGCTGCTGTAAGGACTTCAATATTGGGACATATTGGAAACTGCGTTTGTTTTTTGCATCAAGAATGTATTCAACTGGCTCTACAACACTGAAGTTCTCCTTGTAATACTTCTGACGCAGATATGCGGTACTTAGAGGGCCACCTTTTTGTATGGACCTTTGCACAGGATTACCAAAACAAATTGCATTAACAGTTTCTCTAATTATAAGTTCATCGACAGGGATGTTTCGCTGATGAAATATTTCCCTTACAATGTCACAAGATGACGAAACAGGTGCACCAATCAAATGATAGAGTTCCCCTAAAAAAACATCGACAGCTGAGCATGGCACATGGACCAAATGCTCCAAGTTCAGCAAAGCAGCTGCAAATCTTTGCTCTATGACCTTCTGTGAGTCCTCAATATGACAACTATTTGAAGGAATGGCAGTATCTGACTGTTCTACACACTCCTGACTATTTGTCTCCAGTTCATTCACAGATGATATCCAAGTAGTACAAACTACTCCAGGTTTAAAATCAACCAACGTATGATGGCAGTGTTTTCGGTTTTTGTGTGATTTAAACGTACAATAAATGTTTGATTTAAAATCACAGCCTATAAACATACATATGACTGTCTCATTTCTTTTGAGATGTGTGTATATATGAGCAAAATAATCCCTCTCTGATGCTAAATCACTACCAGCACAAAGGTGACAACTGAATATCGCTTCCTCCTTGTGAGTGGCTTCTGTTGAGTGGATTTTACTCTGGTGGACAATAAGGGCATTCCACGTCTTAAATGTGCATGGACAGTGCAGGTATGTACATGGAAAGCGAGAACCACGTCCAAAATGTGGATGCTTTAACTTATAGTGATGCAAAAGCTTATGCCTACTTGACAGAGTTGCTGGACACCCCTTACATCTCCACATTCCAACCACCCAGCCCTGTAACAAAAAGTATATCGAGCTCAACATTACTGACAGTAATTTTTCTTATAATTTAAGATCATGGGTCTGTCCTTCGTATGTTGCTTATTACATCCGAGATCAAATGACACATCCAAGATGACATCTGTTTCTGATACTGTTAAAGGTTGTTTAAAATGGCAATGTCTGTGGGAGTAGGTCCATTTTCATGTATAAACAAATGAGAAAAAAACATACTAAATTTTTATATCTGTAACTTTCAATCATTTTGGGGAGTATACATTTTAAAAAGCGTATTTGGGGTTTTAACAGCAACACAAAATAAAATAAATGTAACTTACCAAAGTATTTGATTGAATTTGTTGTTCAAATAGGATCCTATAAGAAAGAAAATATTTAGAATCAGTGAGGTGAACCAAAACAAAGACTTCCCATTAATCAGAATGGGTTTTATTTGCCATGAAAGTTTGCACGGAAAATGAATTTGCTTTGGCAGTAAGGTGCAAACATTTAACACATAGGAATCAACAATTTTAATATGAGGACTACCTATACTAAGGGTCCATAACTAGCAATATTAAGTGGAATTAGATTAAAATAAACTATACAATAAAATATCAATAAAATGTTATATTTTTAATCATATGAACAGTGCGAACGTTAGTTGCCCTGATACATTTTCATGTATGCACCCTCCGCACAGGCACGCGTGTGCAGAACAATGGCGCATTGCACATGGGAGATCACCATGATTTAAGGACAATACAGATAAAACTAGAGCAATGAAAGCATTATACAACAGACAACTTGAGCATGTAAGGAAACAGAACTCAACTTAAAAATACTTGTATGTGAAACTACAAATCATAGGCATTTTTTTTACCGGGGCTTTAGCAACGCATCGACTGTAATTTACCTCACGCCGCACATGACATTTGTGCCTACGATTAGCCACTTAAGACGAAAAAACTGAAATATAATTGGCAATCGGCATGACAGCCAGATGCAAAATGTGAAACTAAAACTATGTGCACGAGTCGACGGGCAGCAAATGGTACTGAGAACACCGTGATTAAGTGCCAGCTAACTAGCTAGAGCTAGCTAGGCTAACACCAGCACGTTAGCCAACATGACATTAAAAGGCTGATAAAAAATGTATAAGCCAAATATTGCTGCATATGATGAACAAGCTGCTGATTACTTTAGGTATGTCGTTTCGTTAGTATTTCGATGCATTAAAACAGATTTAATCTTACCTTTTCAAAATGAACTCAGCACACAGACTTCATCTTCTCATTTGACGTCTTCTCTAACTGCCGTTATTTTTCCCGGGCAGATGGCTTGTGTTCTCGCGTTATCTCGTGATCTCACGAGTCCATAGAGTGCAACATCAGTTTGGCTAGATTTTATCACGTTATCACAACACGACTGGATCTAACAACTGTTGAGTTGTTGAATTTTATGCAAATCGTACATGATTTAATCACGTTAACCTTTGGAACATGAAACAATATTGTTCAAATTACATGTTAAAGTTTTGTAAATTCAATAACCAGCCAGTTTCCTTTTTTTCAGTGTGAGCCATAGACTTATATTGAATGAGCACAGGGAGAACTGGCTTGAGTTGCCTGCCCTGTTGCAGCAAGTTAAGCAAATGTCACACATACATGACATGTTGTTAATATAGTTTATTCCCGTTATTTTAAAACAGATTTGATTTTTCGTGCCCGACGAGGTGTACAATATCATCTGATAACAGACGATGCGGAGGCGTGAACCGTCCGACGCGCAGCGGAGGTTGCTTCCGCGGAGTCCGTTATCAGATGATATTGGACACCTCGAAGGGCATTATCCCGCTTATACCATGGTCACTTGCCAACGATTTTTTTTTTACAAACATTAATTTATGTTTTAAGGCGTTTTACAATAGAAATCTAACGTTTTTCAACGTTAGCCAACTCTGATATTTATAGTCCGCTCAGCTCATAGAACCAACACCGGCTTTCCTTTGGCTGAGCTATTAGCCCAAAAGCTAACGTTATGCTAGCAGGATTCAAAGCCAATAACATTGTGTACGGTTGACAAACAGTAAATATAATTTTACAGTATGTTTGACCATAAGATTTGCTAGCTAACCAGTCATGTCACTGTCCCAAAATCAATATCAAGATTTTCACGAACAATATCGGCCATATACTAGTACTAGGGCTACAGTATGGCCGCAGCCTGTGGCGAGTTGAATAGCAAATGGATGTGAGATGATCGCATCAAAGTTGACATTTTCTCCAATCAGTGATTATAATTTGACAGTATGTTTAACAACAAGACTAACCAGCTATCAAGCCATGTTATTGTCCCCAAATAAAATCAAGATTTTTAAGAAGAAAATAATCGGCCATGTGTAGAGTTGCTGCTAGCCGCAGACTGTCTGAAGTAGATTGACTAGCGAGGTGAATAGCGAATGGAATGTGAGATAAGCGGTTACGTGACACTGACACACTACATTCAGAAAAGAAACATTTTTCAAATAGGTTAAAATAAATATTGAAAAGTCTTTCACTTATTGTAAATGGAGGCTTTGACTACGTCACTGTTGTTATGGTTACATATTTAAGATATTTTGTACAGGCTCCTGTGTAGCCAGCGGAATAATTTAGAACGGTGAAAAGACAGTTTTTCTGCAATGACGCAGTAGGTGTCCGTTATCACCCTTTATACCATGGTCTGGGCGAATACTCGATTCTGATTGGCTGCAGGGGTGTACATTATAGGGTGATAACGGACAACATACAATTCAACAATAATGATGAGACTTTGCAGCGTTAAGGCCAAGTGGTGAGGACACACTGGACACAGTGGGAAAACCCTCATGATGTTATAGGGGAAACCCCACCGCCACTCCGCAGAGTGGACATTCGACATCCATGTATCCACGGCAGACCTGGACATACTCACAGGCCACCTTCACCACATACTTTCAACCTTAGCCAAGCTTTTAGAATTGTAATACAGAAAAATAAAAACTAATCAAAATACATTTAATATAGTGCTGTCAAACGATTACAATATTTAATCGTGATTAATCGCATTCATGTCATAGTTAACTTGCGATTAATCACAATTAAACGCACATTTTTATCTATTCTAAATGTCCCTTGATTTCTTTTGGTCCCATTCTTTTTTCAAATGCACTTTAATGCTCTTATCAACATAGAAAAATGGTTCAGATTGCTTGGTGCAAATATTTTTTTTATTGAAAACAACATTGCAATCGCCTGGCTTTGACGTGGGGGCGGAGAATTCGCATCTGTGCTTGGCCATCAAGTTGTATTTCAGACTGGACGTGCTGCGATGATAGCTCAGTTTACAACGACAAAACACACAGATCACTTTGGTCTTGTCAATGGAACCATTTGGCAACTTTTTAAAAGTAAACCATTCAGAATCTTATGGCATCTATTTCGGTGTCTCGTGCTCGCCATCCACTCAAAACGTAACGTTAACCTACTACCAGAGAATGTCTAATATCTGTAAACGGGCTCTGCTACTACTCTTTAGCCGGCTCGCAAGCCAAACAGTGTGTGTGGCGTGCCTGTTGTTTTGCTTCCGGTCTAGCTAGATCCGGTGTGGTGTTGTAGTTTTTCTACCGTCGGTAGTTGTTGCAACAGCATGTGAAAAAAACTACTAATTTTGCTTGGCCAAAATGAGCGTTAATCGCGCGATAAAAAAATCGACGCCGTTAATTTGGGTTTGCGTTAACGCCGTTAATAACGCGTTAAACTGACAGCACTAATTTAATACATTCAAAATACCAATCTCCTGGTTTTACTCCTCAACTCTTTGATTTACAGCTTCACCTGGAACAGAATTAAGCAGAAGATATCTCTTTTCTAGTTAGCATTTTTTTAGATCGGTTACCATTTGATTCGTCTCTTCATCATGCTATGTGAAAGGTTTAAGTATATAGGTATAAGAGTGGGAAAGACTTTATATAGACTTTATATTAAGGTATAAGACTGGGAAAGACTTCAATTGATATAGTAAACATACTGTATCTATAATTACCAGGCAGTATTTTCCCCTTAAATTTCTTTTGCTCAATAAAGTTCATGCATATTATGTTTGCACAAATAGGGTATGCAAAAAAAAATCTAGTTTTTAAATCTGTATAAACACTCTTTCGTTATCTCCATCCCTCCTGTTTGTGACATGATTCATCCCATGGCTCAAATCAGCACATAATGAAACAGATTCCTTAGTAACATAAGTTCCTCCTCTAAATTTACACAATCTACCAGAATTTTAGAATCTGTTTCTTTGTTTCCTTATTTAAACAAAATCAACTGTTAGTCTTGTTTCTTTCACTTCAAAAAACGTTTTCCTTCTATAAAAAATTTAAGTTTAAGACCTATATTATTTCCGATTCTCCATTTTACCAAATCCCACCTCTTTTCATCAAAGATACGATAAAATCAATTTTCATTATGCCAAACCAGAATCTGTATGTTTCTTAAATGAAATATAGACCAATACATTAACCAAAATGTTTTCCCAACTATATTTTCTATAAAGGTCAGATAGAACTTCATAACTCGTTTTGCTGCAGTTCAAAACGAGCCAATTAGCTCAAACCATCATAACCACAATTTATCAGACTTCATGAGTCTTCCCAAACTGAATGTTATAATAACCCTCTTCATGCACTAATACCATTTAGGAATACAACATTATCACAGCCTAACTACTTATCACAAACAGTATGCCAGGCTCTGATAAAACTCTCAAAGAAAACTTAAAACCAAATTACAATTAAACTTCAAAAGAAAGTACATTTAGTTATTTTTTCTTTCTCATTTTTAACCAAATTACATCTAATACCTTTATCAAAACTCTTAAAAACCCTAGATTTTACTATTTTGACTTAAATCACTTAATTTCACTGTAGTATAACTTTTGCAATTGTATTAGAAACAATTTATAAACCAAGTTTTGAATGTCTGATTTTTTACTGAATATCACACATCACAGATTTTCCGCTTATAAATACAAGTTCTGGTCGGGAAGGCTTCAAAAAACCTCCCTGTTTGGCTAGGAATTATAACAAATGTTGATCATGCATTTGTTAACCACCAAACTTGGAATTCATCTAAATGAACACATCTATCAGCGTTAATACTCAAATAGTTATGCAGAACTATACCCTCTGAGATTAAGTTTGTAAGATCTCAAGCAACGGGACTCTTAGCCCCCACCTTTCTCCATCACTCCTCAGGATTTCATTAACTTCTTGGTCAAAGAAAAACCACAACACACTCCTCTCTATTTTTATTCAACTCTGACTCCACACAAATATTACATGTTCAGGGACTCTAACCCTTGGAGAGGACTCTAACCTCCCCTTGACAAAGACAAAGTGTTCAGGGATTCTAACCCTTGGAGAGGACTCCATCCTCCCCTTGACAAAGACAGTGTTCAGTCTGGAGTCGCAGAGGTCCGATAATATCAGCTTGAATGCAGAAGTTGGAAATCAACAAGTACAGAGCTCTGGGGTTGTCTACGTTTCCCTACCCGCAACAGAGTTTGGGCTGGTTCACAAAGTCCAACTAACTATCCGTCCCTGCCCCGGCATATATTATACAGTGCAGTAAGATAAAAAGATGAAAAGATTGTTGAGCTTTCTCATGCACCAGGGAGTTGTTCTTGCTGGCGCGTCCCACCTGCTCAGGTGCCGGTTTCAAGGTTGCTTCTGAAATGAAGAGATTAAGACACAAAATACAGCCTGTTCTCCACACCCTGTGTGAGACACAATGTTTAAGCCTAAGCAAACTTCTAAGTTCATAAGACATAACTTTAATAAGCACAATGCATAACTTTAATAAGCACAATATATTCTTTAGTTTGTAGTAAGGAAAATGGATTTCAATTTCAGTATTTAGAAGAAAATTTGCTTTTAACCGATATGGCCAGGTTTTGCTGACTGCTGGAATAAAATTGAATTTCTGCCTTCAAACAGGTTTCTTTATGGATGAAATGCTGGCTAGCTAACAGAACGACAATATAAAGTGGATATACTTTCAGATGTAGAATACAGATTAGATCAGTGAATTTTGTTATGTAAATAAACGTGTTTACCAATGTCAAAATTACGGTGGTCTTGAAGTGCAAAACACACCCACTTATGAGTACATCCCTCAAATGAAAACACTCCCCCCAAACACGAGTCAACTCCCCCCATACAGGATGACTTGCTCACCTCCCCCCAATACAAAGACACGCTACCCCAAATGGGAAACAACATTACATAACTCAAAACGGAAAGGGTAGGTACAACACTTTGGTCTCTGACTGGATGCACAGTAACTAACAGAAAATAAGAATTTGAACGACAGAAGTACAAAATGCAATAATGACAGAGTTACGTGGACCAGGATAGTTGTTTGGCTACCGATTTTTACTTTTAACACGCAATTTATACTTTTGCATAAGTACTTGCTACATGCTTTGATAGCCAAACAACTGTCCTGGTGCACGTTACTCTGTCATTATTGCATTTTGTACTTCTGTCGATCAATTTCCTGTTAGTTACTGTGCAAGTCATCCTATTTGGGGGGAGTTTTTTCATTTGGGGGATGTACTCATATTAGTGGGTGTGTTCTGCACTTCAGGCCCACCGTACAAAACTGCCTACACAGTGCAAATGTGCACAAACTCTTAACACCAAATCAACTACACGTTATAATCACCAGCTGAATCATGGAAATGGGTATTCCTATCACTTTAACCTCCTTGGTCAGCAGAACTCTGCATGCAAGCGCTGTATGGTTAATTGGGCCTACAATTATGACAACTGGCCCAACCATTGTGCATGTAATGACTTATGTTATGAACTAAATGTCTAAATGTTTGTGTTGGTAAGACAATTGAACAGAGAACCAATATAATACATTTTGATCAATATAACATAAGCAATGGATAATGTAGGAAACAGCTGACAAATGAAGGCTACATAATCATTTGCATAAATATAGGCTACCACAGCCATGGCAGTTTGACTAGAATAGATGTAGTCAGTGGTGCAATGTAACAAAGTATTTTTACTTCGTTACTGTACTTAAGTACTTTTTTACGTGTCTGTACTTTAGTTAAGTAAAAATAATAGTGCATACTTTTCACTTTTACTCCACTACATTTCTACAATATGTGTTGTTACTCGTAAAATGTTATGAACACAGTTTTGCCAAAATGTTGCCAACACAAAAATATGGCTTGCGGTGCTGTTTTGGAAGTTTAAACCAATAAGGTGGCTCTATCAGCTTCAATGATAACAGAGTGCGCGTTTGGCAGCAGCACTAGCGGTAGCCTTGCCTGTTTTGCCTAAACATTCAACAGACAGCCTGACTAACTGCCTATTCAACATGGATCCAGAGTCAGCCTCAACTGAGCCCTCTGATAAGAGTCACCCTTGGCCGTATTTAAAAGACATGTTCAAGTTCAAAGGCCCCAAGAATGACTCGTGGAGGTTTCAATGCGTTTCCTGTCTCCCTCAAAAAAGGAGTTGTTACACTTCAAGAATTTGCCTTCAAATTTAACCCTCGTGTTATCTTCGGGTCATTGTGACCCAAAGGCAGCACAAGGGTTAAAGAAGCATTTCGCTATGCAAAGTTAATGTCCTTGACTTTTGAATATTAATATATACATATTTAATTTGGTTACTGACACGATATTATACTGTTATCTAGCGCATAATGCATGTTTCCATTTTTTACACGTTTACAATTAAATAAAAGATTTAAAGATATAACATGTTGTCTTTATTGGTTTGGCTTAATGGTATTAACTTTGCAGATAATCCTTGGTAGATAACTTGTCATCCGCAGAATTGTAAATTAGAGTGTGAACAGTGTTACAGAGGGTAAGCACAATAAGTACACCAACCTTTCCAATGAACACGTATTTGCTTAAAATTATTACTAGTAGTGACATCTGACATCCATTGCGTGAGTACTTTTACTTTTAATACTTAAAGTACATTTAAAAGTAAGTACTTTTTAATTATTACATGTAAAATCTTTTTTTGCCATTTCCCTTCACAATAATCCTTTTCTGTTCAGTATACAGTTGTGGCCGTACGTTTTGACAATGACAAATGTTGTGTTTTGCAAAGTTTGCTGGTTCAGTAATTGAGGAAAACATTTTCACGTTTCTATAGAATACTGGAATACAATAAGGCACATTTCCTTTTTTTTAAAGGGGCGAACATTTTCTATATATACAAATAGTCCACTCTTTTACAGCAGTCAATCTGTCCCTAAAATCCAATTAGAATAATATAAGGATTTCACCTGGCTAGAACTAGTTCACACTTTCCCCTGTGCTGATAGTATGACTGAAATGATGTTAGTCATTTTATGCCAAGGCCCAGCAAGCTTTGCAAACACAAAATGTATGTCGCTCCCAATACTTTTGACCACGGCTGTAGGTTCATCATAGGTGGTGGCAGACGTCTAATTCGGCTCTGTCAAAAAGTAAAACTTTTATTACTTTATTAAGTAACCAAACTTCCGATAGTACGCTTTTATTCTGAAAGGTGCGTAGGCTAACACCACATTCTAGAACACAAATTTCAGTGTCCTTGTCCCATATGGGGCCATTATTGTAGCAAAACTATTTCTAAATGCACAGCATGATCTGCAAATGCACACCAAGATCCACAAATCCACAGTACGATCTACAAATGTGTAACAAGATCCACAAAGGTGTAACACGATCCACAAATGTACTATGATCCAAAAATGCATATATCGATCCACAAATGCATATATCGATCCACAAATGTGCACTGTATGGAAGGTCATAAGTCCAGCATATGTCTACATGAATAAATCATGTCAACATGACCATAATATACACAGCCATGGCAGTTTTTCTTCGAATAAACGCTGCCCGCAAATAAACGCCGCCCTCGAATAAATGCAGCACCAAAAATGAACATTGTGTAAGGAACGCCGCCCTCGAATAAACACCACACCAAAAATTAACAGTGAAATAAACGCCGCCCCAGAAATAGGGTCGTTGCAGCATGTCATTTGCATCAACATGTCATCAACATTCACTTAAGATCAGAATCAGAATTCGGTTTATTCGCCATGTATGTTGTACAAACACCAAATTTACTGTGCCAGGGAGGTGCAAACACTAAACATATACAAATTTTAGATTAAGTAAAAGTACAAAAGTTCAACTGTTCCTAAGAACTAAACAATCTAAGAATAAAACAATTTAAATATAAAATAAAATAGATATGAAAATAAGAATAAGAATGAGCAGCATGAGTGGACAACATAGTGCAATAAGATACTGGGTTAAATAATTACTGAATGTCAGTGGGAGTCCTTGGCCTTGTTGAAAAGTACTTTAAAGCAACAAAAAAATGAAAGTCTCAAAAACGGAACGGGCTCAATACCTTCACAAAACACCTTTACCATGTATAAACAGCCACAGAAACATGTTAAATCAGTTAAAGTAACAAGAAATCCATTCAGCCAGAAATTACATGCAAAACATTGTAAAACGCTATTCAGGAGCTGAAAAGCACTTTAAAGGTGACATGACATGAAAACTTCATTTTATGAGGTTATTTAACATTAATATGAGTTCCCCTAGCCTGCCTTTGGTCCCCCAGTGGCTAGAATTTTCAATAAGTGTAAACCATGCCCTGCGTGTTCTTCTCCGCCTTTGACAAAATGAAGGCTCAATTGCGCTGTTTGAAAATCTCCCCCTAGTGACGTAGATAGGGGGAAGGTTACCTCCCCTCTCTGCTTTGCCCGACCAGATCATCTGACCCGCCCATGAGAAACTGAGCTACCACCGTGCAAGGGCGAGTGCGATATCGGTTTTTCCTGGAGAGACATCATGCGAGCAAACAAACAAAGCATAACAGTTGCTCAGTGCTTGGATATACAAATGCAAGCACACATCTTTTTTTTTGTTCCTTCATCCGAGCCTCTGCAAAACCCCTATCTTAATTCTATTTTCGCTGGAAATGCGCCGACACAACTTCCCAAAGTGTTGTAGGGCCTACTGTATGTCTGCGCCAAACATTTCCTCAACTTGAGCCAACTCAAAGCTGGCCTTGCTGAAATTAAATTCTGGATCATTACTAAATCTCCTTGGTCAAGCTACAAACCTTGGACAAGTAAGTTAACTAACGCTATATCATTTTGTTGCTTTACTGTATATGGTTACCTAGCTTGCTACCCTTAGAATGTTAGCTCTGCAGCTAACAGCTGAGTTACTGTTGCTAACGTAAAGATAAATGGCATCAAGTGTGTGCGTGAATACAAACGCTGTGACGCGAGTGTTGTACACTTCTTTGTTATTTGGATAACCGTTCTGCTGTTGGTGTTATGGCTCGCGATATCCGCCTTTCTCCTCATTGAAATGACTGAGTGTGCACCTCTGCCAACCAGGGTGAACAGATGAGAATGGCTAAATTCGAGGCATCTTGCAGGAGCAACGGGGGCAACAAGCCATTGCGATACATCCTGTAAACATTACCGCATGTTGCCGCCCCTCTCCTCCTCATTAGCATTGAAAGCTACAGACACAGAAACAGCGCGTTCTGAGTAAAGCTGATTGTGGGACTACTTGTAGTGGCTATAATTCTGCACCATGGCTGAATTTCGGGAAAGAGACTTCAGATACAGTATTAGGGGACAACTAAGGCGTATATAAAAGCATCCAAAAACAGCATGTCATGTCACCTTTAAAGGGGAAATTGACTGTTTTTTGGGGGTATTTCACACTGTTCCTTAAGGTCTGCGAATATAGAATAGAAAATCCTTTATTGTCATTGTATTTATACAACAACATTTTGAGTGCTTCTCCTGTTGGTGTGACGAGGGACAACATATAACACAACAACATATAACATAACAATACTACAACTATCCAAAAAACTGTAGGAACAGCCCCCCAGAAATATATATATAGCCTATATACATTAAGAGTAGAACAAAGTGCGGTGGCATAGACCAAAGTACTTCAATAAATACATCAATTAATACAGCTTTGTTTATGCACATGTGTAAGGTGACCGAGATGGTATATGACTTGTAGTCAATAAAGTGCGTAGTGTTTAGTGCATGTCGGTATTTAGAGTTCTGATGGCTGTCGGGAAAAAACTGTTCTTAAGACGCGTGGTCCTTGCTCTAAAGGATCTGTACCGTCTGCCTGAGGGCAGGAGAGTAAACAGGTGGTGGCCTGGGTGAGAGGAGTCTTTTAAGATGTTATTGGCCCTGCTAAGGTAGCGGCAGCGGGCAATGGATTCCAGGGAGGGCAGTGAGCAGCCAGTGATTTTTTGTGCTGTGTTGATGACCCTTTGGAGGGTTCTCTTGTCTGCTGCGGTGCAACCGGAGTACCACGTCGAGATGCAGTAGGTTAGTACACTTTCGATAGTGGTGCGGTAGAAGGCCACCATCAGTTTACACTCCAGGTTGTTTTTCCTGAGTACTCTCAGGAAGTGTAGTCGCTGCTGTGCCTTAGGGTATGTAGCATTGGTTGGGTTGAAAATGGCCCGGGTGCTGTTCTATGCCCTCTGACAGATCGTCTGAAATGTTCCCGGGAAAAAACACTAGCTTTTCTCCTTTTATGGTATACTCATTAATATTTAGATAAGCTGCACGCTGAATGGTTGGTTAACAACGAGTGAAGCTGGGAGCAAAAACGCAACACAGCCAACAGCAGCACTCGCTGAAACACCGAAGTTGGAGACTTTAAATAAAAACGCGCAAATAAATCTATTGTGTTTACACAACACTGTTTTCAACTGATTGACTATATATCATTTGAAATGATAACATTACTTGTTTCCACTTCTGTTGAAGCAAACTGGATTGACTTAGGTGGGTAGAACGTTAGGCTACAGCTTAGCAACCAAACCATAACGTGATTCTACTCGGCTTCAGTTAGCTAGCTAGGCTAGCTCTAGATATCTTGCTGTAAAATAACATGACAAAGATCTGGACAAACATGCATTGTGAATTGTAGATTTTCATTACACAGGTTATTTATTTGAATGAAACACAGTCAGGAACATGAATCAACGTTAGCCCCATAGCCAATAAACTAGGCTAAATGATCACACATTCTACCTATGCTCTTGCGTTACCCAACAAGCTAAACTTGTTTACATGCCTACAGTCTAAGTGTTACTAGTAACAGTTACTAGCAATGCTAACGTATCCTGTATCTAGAACCTGCCTTTCCTTAGTTCTTTCAAATAGATTATCTAGACAGGCGTTAGCAATAAGCCAGACTGCTGTTAGTTTTCTGGCTAATTTTCGGAAGCTTCCCTTCTAATGCCGACTACAGCTAGTCTAGCTAGAGTCATTTGATGTGTGTACAAACGTATTAAGCGTTCTACCTGGTATGCTATATACAGGAAACGTTAGCATTGCTAATAACTGTTAGCACAACATCATACTGTCCTTATAGCTTACGGTTGCAATGTGCATACGGTCGGAACAGCACCTCTTTCCAGGTTCAGCTTCCTAGCAAATCCTGCTTGAAATTCCAAGGTTGTCAAAACTGTCTTGGGTGAAATGTTCAGAGCAAATGAATGATTGAGTGTCGAACTTCGCCGGGATCTTCTCATAGACCAGTGTTTCCCAAAGACTGGGTCGCGACCCTCGGGTGGGTCGAAAGAGATTTTTGGGGGGTCGGGTCGCCTTGTCACAATCTGAATCTCTGCCAGTGGCGATTTGTTAAACTAATTAATGGTCAAATATTTACTATTGTGTTAACATTTTAAATGCGTTAGAACACGTTCATATCGAAGACAAGTTCAGAATCAGCTACATATATTAGCAGGTCGACTGACTGATTTCCTTCTCATACATTCCCGTAGCGCCACAGTGCATTTCCCTGTTGAAGCTCAGCTTCTATGGACTTCAATTGGGCTGCTTTGAACTGTTTTTTTCAGTGCTTCGAAACTATACGGTCATTGGATAAATGCTGCGATTATGTCCCGCCCATGGACGCTCAGGTGGGGGTGAATGGAGGAGTGGGCTGGCCTGGATGCAGGGCTTCCGCGTGATGATTGGAGGGTCTGTTGAGAGACATCTCCTTTTGATTGACAATAATTTTGTTCTATAAAAAGTCACAGAAGCTAAACAAGCTCAGTCCCATCGCGGATTCTGTAAGCGTAGTCGAAAGATCTGCTGCAACCTATCTCTTGGTATTTGCTTGGCGAAGTTGCTAGCGAGTTTTCATCATACATTTCATACAATTATACACCACATGCCTTGTTTCAGTTGAACCTAATTCCCACATTTTCTTCGAGTTTAATATTGTTTTGTTGATCGTTCCTTCGTTCCTTCATTCATTCATTCATTCATTCATACATAGGCCTACTATTATAGTAGTGTATAGTACATACAGTAGGTTTGGCTAGTGTCCTAAGGGCCAGTGAACTCGAAAAACAATGTAAAATATATATGATTTATGAAAATGAACTTCCCCTATTTGAAAGACCAGCAGCCGTCTGCGCGTAATAAAACTCTTCTCGTTGCGCTTATTGTGAACTTTGATCGCTGTTTTCCAACAGAGAGGTATGCCCTTCTGAATGATGAAAGGTGGATGCAAAATCCCTTCGAATTTGTTAGTCCTCAGGCTTAACTTGAGTTAACGAGTCCTACAGAAGAAACCGAGTTGTTACAGCCCAGCTGCCATCGCACTGACGCTATGGATCTGTGACCTTATCATTCTGGATAAGCATTTCGTCAGAATATCCTGTCCTCAGTAGGGCCACTATTTCTAATTATATGCTTATTCGTTTCACTACCACGTACTTGTGCGAATTGGGATTATCTGTGCTCACAAAAATGAAGACAAGCACAGAAACTGACTGAATGCTCCGCCTGATATTCGTGTGGCGCTCTCCTCCTGCACCACGGACTGAAATGCACTACAAAAACGCAGACAGGCCCAGCTATCCCATTACCAATGTTGAAAAGGATACAACATGTTTTGTATAATTTGTAATCTTTTTGTAATTATTTCATATTTTGTTCCAATATTGCTGGTTCAATTGAATGTTGAAAATAAGAATACATGTGCTATATGTTTTTTTAATAGCTGTATGTCCAATTAGGCACTTATTGGATACCTTCTTTAAACATTGCTGGTTCAATTGTTCAGAGAGAAGTGATCACTCAGTCTGAGATAGCTCATTAACAATGGCAGTTGGCGTACCAGTTCTGAAATAACAATAAAATAACAGTAAAATATCCTCATTATTGTGCAATAATGGTCAAATCCACCTTTATTTTGTGATTGACGAATAATCTCTATTGGCTTGGGTCGCGAAGGCTTGTGACTTTTAAGATATGGGTCCCCAGAAAAAAAGTTTGGGAAACACTGTCATAGACAACAGCAGCCATACCTGTTGAATGTTTGGCTCCTTGGGAAGACTGTGAGTATTTGCCTTCCCTGTACAGCCTGGAACACAGAATTTACGACCGTGGTCCATTTTCAATATCCTTGTTATAATTCAAAACGTTCTTCTTTGTAATTCCTTATAAGTAGCCTACACAGAGCACCGCGCAGCTAAACTAGTATCGGAGATAGACGCTACCTCGGGCTGGTCTGGATGTACATTCTGGGGCGTGACAAAGTTAAAGACCAGAGCCAATAAGAGGGCGATCACCTGTCCTACGTTTGTTGAAAAGCTAAATTTTCTTTTTGAGATTTGAAAAGGAAAGAGGTGTCAATGGATTTTGATATTTACGTTTTGCAGTCAATTGCCCCTTTAAAGCAACAACAAAATGAAAGTCTCAAAAACGGAATCTAAAGGCTCAATACCTTCACAAAACACCTTTACCATGTATAAACAGCCACAAAAACATGTCAAAACAGTTATAGTAACAAGAAAATCATTCAGCCAGAAGTTAAATGCAAAACATTTTAAAACGCTATAGAGGAGCTGAAAAGCACTTGAAAGCAAAAAAAAATGAAAGTATCAAAAACGGAATCCAAAGGATCAATACCTTCATAAAACACTTTTGCCATGAAAAAACAGCCACAGAAACTTGTTATTACAGTTAAAACAACAAGTAAACAATTTAACCAAAAGTTACATGACAAATATGGAAATGCATTGGAAATGCTATTCAAGAGCTGAAAAGCACTTTAAAGCAGTAAAGGAATGAAAGTCTCAAAAACGGAATCTAAAGACTCAATATCTTCACAGAACACCATTAACATGTATTAACCGCCACAAAAACATGTCAAAACAGTTATAGTAACAAGAAAACCTTTCAGCCAAAAGTGACAAGACAAATATTGGAAATGCATTTGAAATGCTATTCAAGAGCTGAAAAGCACTTTAACTATTTCAACATGTTGTTGTGGCTGTTTCAACATGGTACAAGTGTTTAGTGAAGATATTGAGCCTTTAGATTCTGTTTTGGAGACTTTCATTCCTTTACTGCTTAAAGTGCTTTTCAGCTCTTGAATAGCAGTTTATCATGTTTTGCATGTAACTTCTGGCTGAATGTTTTTTTTGTTACTTTCACCGTTTCAACATGTTTCTGTGGCTGTTATATAGTAAAGGTGTTTCGTGGAGATATTGAGCCTTTAGATTTCGTTTTTGAGACTTTTATTCTTTCACTGTTCTTAAGTGTTCTTTAGCTCCTGAATAGCGTTTTACAAGGTTTTGCATGTAACTTCTGGCTGAATGGTTTTCTTTGTACTTCAACTGTTTTAACATGTTTCTGTGGCTGTTAAACATGTTAAAGGTGTTTAGTGAAGATATTGAGCCTTTAGATTGCTTTTTTGAGACTTTCATTGTTTCATTGCTCTAAAGTGTTTTTCAGCTCTTGAATAGCATTTCCAATGCATTTCCAATATATGTCATGAAACTTTTGGCTGAATTGTTTTCTTGTTGTTTTAACTGTTATAACATGTTTCTGTGGCTGTTTATACATGGTAAAGGTGTTTAATGAAGGTATTGAGCCTTTAAATTCCCTTTTTGAGACTTTACTTTTTAGTTGGTTTAAAGTGCTTTTCAGCTCCTGAATAGCGTTTTACAAGGTTTTGCATCTAACTTCTGGCTGAATGGTTTTCTTAGTACTTCAAGTGTTTTAACATGTTTCTGTGGCTGTTTAAACATGTTAAAGATGTTTAGTGAAGATATTGAGCCTTGCGATTGCGTTTTTGAGACTTTCATTCTTTATTGCTTTAAAGTGTTTTCTAGCTCTTGATTAGCATTTCCAATACATTTCCAATATTTGCCATTTAACTTTTGACTGAAATGTTTTCTTGTTGTTTTAACTGTTATAACATGTTTCTGTGGCTGTTTAAACATGTTAAAGGTGTTTAGTGAAGATATTGAGCCTTTAGATTGCGTTTTTTAGACTTTCATTCCTTAACTACATCCCTGTTGTGTCTTAGCTGACTGACGCATCCCAATCAACCTCCCATGGAACAGAACAGAACATTCAAACAGCCTCCTGCAAGGTCATGGGTCCTGCACAGATCCGTACCCCCCAGATGAACTCCCTTGTGATGGAACAGCTCAGTGTCATAGACTTTCTCCGAGAAACGGTACTCTAGGACAGCCACCATGCTATTTTATTAGTCATACCGGTCATCATCACAAACAGAAAATGGCATGGTAAAATGCATGGTTACAAACCTGAAACTAGTGTTAGAAGTCACAGAACTATCCATATTCTTCCAACAGATTTATCAACACCTGTTTTATCTGTTAATACCCCACAGATGAAACTGGCCCTTCTAAATGTTAGATCACTAAATAACAAAACATTTCTATTTAATGATCTGATCAAAGAAAACAACTTAGACTGCATCTGTCTAACAGAAACCTGGCTAAACAATGACAAGGCAACAGCAACTCTGATAAAAGCGTGTCCACCCGATTACTGCTTTCACCAAGTTTCTAGGAAATCAAAATAAGGTGGAGGAGTCGCAGCTATTTTCTCCTCTAAACAAAAATCTTCTTCTCAAAATCACTGAGCTAGGTGAATTCACATCATATGAATATCTTGCTATAGAGCTCAAAACCGAATCAATACTTTTTGTTATTATATGTATATATATATATTATATATATTATATATATACGGCCACCCAAGCACTCGCCAATATTCGTACAAGAATTCTCTGAACTATTATCACTATGTGTCACTAAATATGACAAAGTAGTTTTAAACGGAGACTTAAATATCCACGTAAATAAAAAAGTAGACCCAATAACTATTTAGCTCTTAAATCTCCTTGACAGTGTTGTGGACTCAATTTGCTCTCTCTATGGTCCAAGGTCAGTTGATGGGGACAAGAAGGATTTCTGCAAGTCGTAGTCGATTATAACAAAGGTCTTACTTTATTGTGCCCGGAACAGAATACATTCACGAGGCTCGCCTCAGCTCTGAGACCAACCTAAACTTGATCATGGCTACAAGGGATATTTATACAGGATATGCACGTCATACAAATATTTCATTGGCAATCGGCCTGGACCCCTGATACACAGATGGCCCTGTCCCTCAATACATGTTGTTGCGCACTTCAGCCACTCCAAGTCACTCTGACCTATGAGGGTATCAGAGCATACTTCTTCTTTTAAGGCAATGCTCTGAGGCAGTTTGGCAAACCTATCAGCCCTTGCCGGCGCTGTTAATAGATACCAAAATGAGACATACTGTTCTACCTTGCATCCTGTGCTACAGTAGTTTGCATGAAAACTACTACAACAGTTTCAATCTAATTCAACACATAACAGACCCAACACACCGGCACGAAAACACACTAGATCTAGTGATATCAACTGGACTAAATATCAATAATATTTCAATAACTGATCTACCTCTCTCAGACCACCATTATATACTTTTTAATGTGGAAATTATCCTAACAAAAAACACAAAACAATTCTTAGTCCAAAGAAGAAATTTAGACGATATAGCTATGATGACATTTTCTGAACAATTTGCTCTAAATGAGCCAACTAGTCATGATTGCTCTCTGAATTAAATGGTAGAGAACCTCAATGATGCACTATTATCTGTGTTAGACTCTGTTGCACCACTAAAAACCAAAAAGAAGTGCACAAGCAGAACCTCCCCATGGCTGAGAAATAAAAATGTTTGTGAAACGAAAAGAAAATGCAGTGCAGCAGAGAGAAAATGGAGAAAAAAATAAATAACTATCCACTACAATATCTACAAAGATACACTAACCACCTATAACAAAACCATCCGTCTAGCAAGGAGAGAATATTTCTCCAACATTATTACAGAAAATGCCAGAAATTCAGAGTTCTTTTCTCCACCATTGACCAGCTGCTAAACACTGTCCCTGTCCCACCCCCATCCTCAGCAGTTAAATGTGAAGAGCTTGCTTTGTTCTTCAAGAACAAAATAACTTTGATAAGAGCTAGTATTATTAAAAGTGGGGTCGAAACTGACATCAGTAGATTCTGCAACATAACCATGAGCACATTTACCTGTATCACACTTAGTGAACTTTCCAAAATTGTCAGCGAATCTAACTCCACAACCTCAGATAATGATCCTATACCCACAACATTCTTTAAGCGAGTGTTTGATAGTGTCTCAGGTCCAGTGCTAGAGATTATAAACACATCCCTTAGAACTGGCGTCTTCCCAGATGCCTTAAAATCAGCTGTTGTAAACCCCCTATTAAAGAAACCCAAATTGGATAACAGTCTACTTGCAAATTACAGACCAATATCAAACCTTCCATTTATTAGTAAAGTACTGGAAAAGATAGTTTCAGTCCAATTAAATTATTTTCTTGAATAAAATAACATCCTGGAAGTCTCGCAGTCAGGTTCCAGGATATATCACAGTACTGAAACTGCTCTCACCAAAATAATTAGCGACCTCAGACTAAACTCTGATGCAAATAAAGTCTCGATCCTTATCCTGCTAGATCTCAGTGCAGCATTTGATACCATTGATCACGACATCCTAATCAATAGACTGGAAAAGCTTATTGGGTTCACGGATAGTGTATTGAACTGGATAAAATCATATATCACAGGAAGGAAGTTTTATGTTAGTTTAGGAGACCATAGGTCCAAGAAACATGAGAACTGCTATGGGGTTGCTCAAGGAAGCTGCTTGGGTCCAATACTTTTTTCTCTTTATATGTTACCACTCTGCGACAAATGGATGAATGATAACGTTCTTAAATTAAATGAAGACAAAACCGAAGTCCTATTATGTGGCCCCAAATCCAAAAGAGAGATGCTTACTAAGAATCTAGGAGGCTTAACCCCCTGTCTTAAACCAGAGGTGACGAGTCTCGGTGTAATCCTGGACTCAGATTTGAATTTCAACTCTCACATAAATAAAGTGACCAAAACAGCTTTCTTTCACCTGAGGAATATAGCAAAGGTACGACTATTCATAAACCAAAATGATGCATCCATCCATCCATCCATCATCTGCTGTTTGTCCGGGGATCGGGTCGCGGGGGCAGCGACCTAAGCAGGGAGGCCCAGACTTCCCTCTCCCCGGCCACTTCCACCAGCTCTTCCTGGGGGACCCCGAGGCGTTCCCAGGCCAGCCGAGAGACATAGTCCCTCCAGCGTGTTCTGGGTCTTCCCCGGGGCCTCTTCCAAGTGGGACGTGCCCGGAACACCTCACCAGGGAGGCGTCCAGGAGGCATCCTAATCAGATGCCCGAGCCACTTCAGCTGGCTCCTCTCGACGCGGAGGAGCAGCGGTTCTACTCTGAGCCCCTCCCGGATGACCGAGCTTCTCACCCTTTCTCTAAGGGAGAGCCCGGACACCCTGCGGAGAAAGCTCATTTCGGCCGCTTGTATTTGCGATCTCGTTCTTTCGGTCACTACCCATAGTTTGTGACCATAGGTGAGGGTAGGAACGTAGATCGACTGGTAAATAGAGAGCTTCGCCTTTCAACTCAGCTCCTTCTTCACCACGACGGACCCATGCAGAGCCCGCATCACTGCGGACGCCGCACCGATCCGCCTGTCGACCTCGCGCTCCATTCTTCCCTCACTCGTGAACAAGACCCCGAGATACTTGAACTCCTCCGCTTGGTTCAGGATCTCCTCCCCGACACAGAGATGGCACTCCACCCTTTTCCGGTCAATTACCATGGCCTCAGATTTGGAGGTGCTGATTCGCATCCCAGCCGCTTCACATTCGGTTGCGAACCGCTCCAGTGAGAGCTGAAGGTCACGGCCCGATGAAGCCAACAGGACCACATCATCTGCAAAAAGCAGCGACCCGATCCTGAGGTCACCAAACCGGACCCCCTCAACACCCTGGCTACGCCTAGAAATTCTGTCCATATATGTAATGAACAGAATCGGTGACATAGGGCAGCCCTGGCGGAGTCCAACCCTCACCGGAAACTACTACCGGCAATGCGGACCAAACTCTGGCACCGGTCGTACAGGGACCGGACAACCCCGATCAGGGAATCCGGTACCCCATACTCTCGGAGCACCCCCCACATGAGCCCCCGAGTACAAATTGGAAGAATTAGTGACATGATACTTTTATAGACGCCATTGCTTTGCCGACTGATCAAAACGTGATCAGCCACGGGCTATCTCCACACAGTCTTCCAGGGCTAAATAAACTATTTTCAGACAAAGGTTTTTTCTAGTTCTGAACGTTTATTTTTACTGATTCTTTTGTGGGTGATTTGTGAGACGCTAAACTTTGTATGTATTTTCAGTATTTAACTTTCTGGAGGGTTTAGCATAACGCTACAGTACATTATACTAGCTTTACTACTAGCTAGTAGCTAGCGAAATCCTAACGACGTAAACAATGTTAATCTGAAACAGATAACCAGGCTTAATAGCCTAAATTTCAAACCTATACGTAATAGCATCCTCCATCCGATTTCAGAAAATATGTTTATATATTTAAATCTATTTCTGTAAAGAAACTCACCTTTGAAGTAGCTAATTTCCAGTTGAAATCCATGCGTTCAGTTGCAAACTTTTCTCTGAAATCCCAGTTTCAGAGATGCGTTGAAATGGGCATGCGCAAAGTCGTTGCTCAGGGGCAGACTGAGCAAACCTAGGTTTGCTAAGGAAGAATTGTAATATTCTGTGATGACTCATGTCTTTGGAAATACAACTTGAGAATCATTGTGTGAGAAATATTGTGTGATTGAAATTCATGTAGACTATGGCTAAATTACAAAAGTGTCAGAACTGAGAGCAATCCAGTGTGATCTCTTCATGATAAACCACTGCACTTGAGATCCGTTGTCCTGCGACCAAAGAGCGACTTAACGGCAACTTAACCCATGGTACCAAAATGAATGTATCCAACCGACCAAGGTACAATGTCGCGGCAACGTTGCCCACGGACCTAAAAATGACGTTACCAGCCGACCAAGGTACAACGTTGCCGCAACGTTGTCCATGGGACCAAAAAATTACGTAACCAGCCGACCAAGGTACAACGTTGCGGCAACGTTGCCCACGGACCTAAAAATGACCTAACCAGCCGACCAAGGGACGACGTCGTGGCAACGTTGCCCACAGGTCTAAAAATAACGTAACCAGCCGACCAAGGTACGACGTCGTAGCAACGTTGTCCATGGGACCAACTGGCAACATTCCCTTTATAACGTTGCCACAACATTGCCACGACGTTGCCAGAAGGTAACGTCGCGGGTTACCAACTGAGCACCTACTGGCAACGTTGCCGCAAAGTCATGTGTTAGCTGGGTAGTAGCTAGCGAAATCCTAACGTAAACAATGTTTATCTGAAACAGATAACCAGGCTTAATAGCCTAAATTTCAAACCTATACGTAATAGCATGTTCCATCCAATTTCAGAAAATATGTTTATATCTATCTATTTCTGTAAAGAAACTCACCTTTGAAGTATCTAATTTCCAGTTGAAATCCATGAGTTCAAGACATTTGAATCCCTGCAAACTCTTTGCTGAAATCCCAGTTTCAGGGATGCGTTGAAATGGGCATGCGTACAGTTGTTGCTCAGGGGCAGACTGAGGGGCAGCTAGGTTTGCTAAGAAAGAATTGTAATATTCTGTCTTTGTCTTGTCTTTGGAAATAAAACTTAAGAATCGCTTGCCTTTTGGTCACATTTAACAATTTTGTATTACAAAGTTATTGCAGCTCAAATTTGCATTGTGTGTCATACAGCTTTAGTGTGCTGGACAAAGAATGTTTGCTTAATCATGTTACACATCACACATTGATTGCTTTTGTACATGTAAATAATGAAATACTTATATTTTAATATAGGCATAAGGCTAAGAATATAAGAATTATATTCCAAATTCAGTCTTTTATTCCATAAAGCTATGTTCCTGCATATGAGAAAATTGATGACCATGCTGGGGCTGAGCTGCACATGAATTACGTACATTGTCTACATTTATACGTTCTGGGTGCAACATTTAATATTGTGTGATTGAAATTCATGTAGACTATGGCTAAATTACAAAAGTGTCAGAACTGAGAGCAATCCGGTGTGATCTCTTCATGATAATCCACTGCACTTGAGATCCGTTGTCCTGCGACCAAAGAGCGACTTAACGGCAACTTAACCCATGGTACCAAAATGAATGTATCCAACCGACCAAGGTACAATGTCGCGGCAACGTTGCCCACGGACCTAAAAATGACGTTACCAGCCGACCAAGGTACAACGTTGCCGCAACGTTGTCCATGGGACCAAAAAATTACGTAACCAGCCGACCAAGGTACAACGTTGCGGCAACGTAGCCCACGGACCTAAAAATGACCTAACCAGCCGACCAAGGGACGACGTCGTGGCAACGTTGCCCACAGGTCTAAAAATAACGTAACCAGCCGACCAAGGTACGACGTCGTAGCAACGTTGTCCATGGGACCAACTGGCAACATTCCCTTTATAACGTTGCCACAACGTTGCCACGACGTTGCCAGAAGGTAACGTCGCGGGTTACCAACTGAGCACCTACTGGCAACGTTGCCGCAAAGTCATGTGTTAGCTGGGTAGTAGCTAGCGAAATCCTAACGTAAACAATGTTTATCTGAAACAGATAACCAGGCTTAATAGCCTAAATTTCAAACCTATACATAATAGCATGTTCCATCCAATTTCAGAAAATATGTTTATATCTATCTATTTCTGTAAAGAAACTCACCTTTGAAGTATCTAATTTCCAGTTGAAATCCATGAGTTCAAGACATTTGAATCCCTGCAAACTCTTTGCTGAAATCCCAGTTTCAGGGATGCGTTGAAATGGGCATGCGTACAGTTGTTGCTCAGGGGCAGACTGAGGGGCAGCTAGGTTTGCTAAGAAAGAATTGTAATATTCTGTCTTTGTCTTGTCTTTGGAAATAAAACTTAAGAATCGCTTGCCTTTTGGTCACATTTAACAATTTTGTATTACAAAGTTATTGCAGCTCAAATTTGCATTGTGTGTCATACAGCTTTAGTGTGCTGGACAAAGAATGTTTGCTTAATCATGTTACACATTACACATTGATTGCTTTTGTACATGTAAATAATGAAATACTTATATTTTAATATAGGCATAAGGCTAAGAATATAAGAATTATATTCCAAATTCAGTCTTTTATTCCATAAAGCTATGTTCCTGCATATGAGAAAATTGATGACCATGCTGGGGCTGAGCTGCACATGAATTACACACATTGTCTACATTTATACGTGCTGGGTGCAACATTTAATATTGTGTGATTGAAATTAATGTAGACTATGGTTACATTACAAAAGTTTCAGAACTGAGAGCAGTCCAGTGTGATCTCTCCATGGATAAACCACTGCACTCGAGATCCGTTGTCCTGCGACCAAAGAGCGACTTAACGGCAACTTAACCCATGGTACCAAAATGAATGTATCCAGCCAAGGGACAACGTCACGGCAACGTTGTCCACAAGGACCAAAAAAACAATATCCAAGCGACCAAGGTACGACGTCGTGGCAACGTTGTCCATGGGACCAAAAAGTAATGTGACCAGCCGACCAAGGTACAACGTCGCGGCAACGTTGCCCACGGACCTAAAAATGACGTTACCAGGACCAAGGTACGACGTCGCGGCAACGTTGTCCATGGGACCAAAAAATAACATAACCAGCGGACCAAGGTACGACGTCGCGGCAACGTTGCCCACAGGTCAAAAAATAACTTAACCAGACGACCAAGGTACGACGTTGTGGCAACGTTGTCCATGGGGCAACTGGCAACATTCCCTTTATAACGTTGCTACGACGTTGCCACGGCGTTGCCAGAAGGTAACGTCGCGGGTTACCAACTGAGCACCTACTGGCAACGTTGCCGCAACGTCATGTGTTAGCTGGGTTCACTGCTCTAAAGTGTTTTTCAGCTCTTGAAAAGCATTTCCAATGCATTTCCAATATGTGTCATGCAACTTTTGGCTGAATTGTTTTCTTGTTGTTTTAACTGTTATAACATGTTTCTGTGGCTGTTTATACATGGCAAAGGTGTTTAGTGAAGGTATTGAGCCTTTAGATTCAGTTTTTGAGACTTTCCTTTTTTTGTTGCTTTAAAGTGCTTTTCAGCTCCTAAGTAGTGGTAAGTGATAAATTAGGCCCTACACTGGATAAAATAGCCCTACTTGTCTTCGTGTAATTTTGCAGCAGGTAGGCTAGCAAAAATATGTTTATGTTTGTCCGTTAGACAGAGACTTAGTTTGAACATGCCGCAGTGCTGTGTCCCGTGTTGTTTCAATAGATTGGAGTTTTAAACAACTATTGACATTCAACTGTCATTCTAGCGGGAGCGGGCTGCGGGACACATTTTTTCTGCCCAAATCAACAAAGCTGCCATATGATGGCACTTGTCTCTGCCGATTGCGCACTCGCATGTGCTGTACCTGACTGCCTGACCCTCATCAAAAACAGATACAGGTGGGTTAAAGAGTGAAACTAGAGTGATAAGAAGTCCTAGTGAATGCTTGATAAGTAGACTATAATACAGTAAATACAGTAAAACAAATAAATAAATGATAAATAATTAGGCTAAGTGACATTTTCGTTTGTCGTTGCATTTTATTCTTAACCAGTCGTTGTCTTGGGGCCCCAAGCCAGCTCGGCGCCCCAAGCAATTGCTTGTTTTGCTTGCCTTGTCGCAACGGACCTGTGCGTGTGTCGTAATTTATTTCCGGTACGGCGTACCGGGAAGTAATTTCTTACCGGTATGGCGTACCGGCCAGTACCGGCTTACTTTCACCCCTGACCCCACCCCTAAGAGGGCGTGTGCCCAACGAGCTGCAAGTCAGCCCTACCACAACTGCTCTAAAGTGTTTTTCAGCTGTTGAATAGCATTTCCAATGCATTTCCAATATATGTCATGTAACTTTTGTTAAAACATGTTTCTGTGGCTGTTTACACATGGTAAAGGGGTTTGTGAAGATGTTTAGCCATTAGATTCCGTTTTTCGAGACTTTCCTTTTTGGATTGCTCTAAAGTGCTTTTCAGCTCCTGAATAGCGTTTTCAATGAATTTACAAAGTTTGGCATGTAACTTCTGTCTGAATGGTTTTCTCGATGTTTTAAGTGTCATAACACGTTTCTGTGGCTGTTTATACATGGTAAAGGGGTTTTGTGAAGATGTTTAGCCATTAGATTGCGTTTTTGAGACTTTCCTTTTTTTATTGCTCTAAAGTGCTTTTCAGCTCCTGAATAGCGTTTTCAATGCGTTTACAAAGTTTGGCATGTAACTTCTGTCTGAATGGTTTTCTCGATGTTTTAAGTGTCATAACATGTTTCTGTGGCTGTTTATACATGGTAAAGGGGTTTTGTGAAGATGTTTAGCCATTAGATTCCGTTTTTGAGACTTTCCTTTTTTTATTGCTCTAAAATGCTTTTCAGCTCCTGGATAGCGTTTTCAATGCATTTACAAAGTTTGTCATGTAACGTCTGTCTGAATGGTTTTCTCGATGTTTTAAGTGTCATAACATGTTTCTGTGGCAGTTTACACATGGTAAAGGGGTTTTGTGAAGATTTTAAGCCATTAGATTCAGTTTTTGAGACTTTCCTTTTTTTATTGCTTTAAAGTGCTTTTCAGCTCCTGAATAGCGTTTTCAATGCATTTACAAAGTTTGGCATGTAATTTCTGTTTGAATGGTTTTCTCGATGTTTTAAGTGTTAAAACATGTTTCTGCGGCTGTTTATAAACCACAGAAACATGTTATGACACTTTAGTGGGAAAGGGGTTTTGTGAAGATGTTTAGCCATTAGATTCCGTTTTTGAGATTCTCCTTTTTTTATTGCTCTAAAGTGCTTTTCAGCTCCTGAATAGCGTTTTCAATGCATTTACAAAGTTTGGCATTTAACTTTTGTCTGAATGGTTTTCTCGATGTTTTAAGTGGCATAACATGTTTCTGTGGCTGTTTATACATGGTAAAGGGGTTTTGTGAAGATGTTTAGCCATTAGATTCCGTTTTTGAGACTTTCCATTTTGTATTGCTCTAAAGTGCTTTTCAGCTCCTGACTAGCTTTTTCAATGCATTTACAAAGTTTGGCATGTAACTTCTGTCTGACTGGGTTTCTCAATGTTTTATGTGTTATAACATGTTTCTGTGGCTGTTTATAAACCCCAGAAACATGTTATGACACCTAAATGGGAAAGGGTTTTGTGAAGATGTTTAGCCATTAGATTCCGTTTTTGAGACTTTCCTTTTTTTTACTGTTCTAAAGTGCTTTTCAGCCCCTGAATAGCGTTTTCAATGCATTTACAAAGTTTGGCATGTAATTTCTGTTTGAATGGTTTTCTTGATGTTTTAAGTGTCATAACATGTTTCTGGGGCTGCTTATACCTGGTACACTCAAAAAAATAATTCAAGGGACTTGTAAATGTAAGAGTTAAATAAAAGTATTCTTGTTTAAAAAAAATACTGACTTTCATCATGATGAGTAGCCTATTTGGTTTAACTGTATTAAAATTTATGAGTGAATCTCAAACAGCAATCTTTGTGTAAAATGTACATGTAGTAAGTAAGTTTATTTAATAAAAAGAAATGATGATTTGACTGACAGATTACAATGTTTGGATATTAGAAATTATTACTGTATGTTTCACCAACATTTTTAAGAATATACTATGAATAGCAATTATTTTTAAGAACTACAATTATTTGACAAATCAACTCAATATATTTGGAAACTACTTAACAACTTTAAAGAATGAGTAAACGGGTATGAAGCGACGTCATTTCCTAACGGTTCTGGCTCAGAGACAGACGACACGGAGACGTTGCTTGACGGGCACAGCTACTTGAAGGTCTGACTGGACTCCACCGCGACAAGACCAGAATTTTAAGTAAGCAACATTTAACACAATAATCGTTTTACATACATCTCAGTTACAGAAGCAACAACTGAGCATGAAATATCAGTCGACCAACATTACTGTGACGTCGAAGTCATTCTTTGGCAATGCTAATTTGACTTGTTAGCACACTTTAGCTAGCTAGCTAGCATGCTGAGTCTGCACGTGCTATGCGTTTTCTTCAGAAGGCTACAACTAAGCTTAAATTAAGCAGTTATATTACATACAGTTTAACATGAGACTCTAACTTGTATAACACTTTTGCACCTTGTCGGCCTATGTTAAGTTGGAGAAAGGTCTGAAAATAAAATATTTTTTATTGCTGAGGTCAATTCAGTTAACATTATAATATGTGAAGTGAAGCCTTAACAAATTGTCGAAAAATATTCAGGTATATGCAAAGGCTAATGTTTCTTTTTCTTTAACTTTTTTCAAAATCAGAGACCGGTTATTACCTCAAAGATTGGTCTCTTCGAAGTTCAAGCTGGGCTCTGCCCTAATTACCATGCCATGTTGATCTGTAAATCTCACTCAGGAGGAAATCATGCATTGAGGAGCAGTATTCATTACTTCATGACAATTCATGACTTGTGTGGAACGTTGTTCGTAAAGTTAATTGTCAGTTCAAGAGTTGTTATAATCCTTGCTAAATATATATTTTAAATACATTTCAGATGGAAAACGGCTGATCAAGAAAATGTGAGGTAAGTTACCATTAGTTTTTGCAAAAAAAAATTGGTGGGGGGGGAATTGTCTTTAGTCTATCAACTTTTATGCCAATAAAAGGTTTGTATCTCTTTTGTTTCAACATATGCTTAACTTAAGAGACGGGACAGGAATGTGTGAGAAAGAGGGGAGGACACCAACAAAGAACAGCAGACCATATTCATCTCAGGTCACAGTGGAAAGGACTGAGCCTCAGGACACTACACTAGCCACCGAGGCTCCCTGATTTGTATTAATCTTTAAGGTAACAGCTCATGGGGTGGCAGTGTAAGCTCTGTACATTTGTCGCATCATCAAAGGGGGGACTTATTAAACACTACCGACTGAAACACAGACATTTAGGTCATGGACATTTTCTTCCTTGTATTCATTTGAATTGTCTATGTTCTTTTAAAACTTGGGGCAGCTTACGTATACACTTGTGTAGAGCTCACAAATCAGTGGAAACTGAAAATCAGCAAGAGGTCAAAGCTTTTAAATGTAAAATTTGTGACTCATGTTTTCTGAATACAAAGGATTATTTTCAACACATTAACTCTCATCTGAAAAGACTAGAAACAATAGTGTGTGTGTTTGGTTGTGAGTTCAAAACTAACATATATGGGAGTTATTCTACACATAAAAGCCGAAAGCACCAATCCTACTTGTGTAAGGACTTAAAAGCTGATGTTATTGTAAAACTTCCGATTTCTACCAGTGTTCAACAGACAGACAGTTTGCATTACTGGAATCCGTTGATGATGTGGAGTTGGTTGCTACTGGAGATTTGGATTGTGAAACTGAAAGCGCATTTGTGAAAGTTATCGGTTCTCTCTTGCTTAAGTTAGAAAGCATTTATAATGTCTCTGGTAAATGTATAGATGACTTGGTGGAACAGCTTCAGTTTATCTGCACATCATCCTCTCAGTATATTCCCAATGTAGTGAGAGACGTTTTGACACAAAATAACTGCACCGTTGATGAAAAGGGTGTCAAGGATTTAGTTGAAAAATTGTGTCCTGCAATCCTCTAAGTACATCTCTTGGTTCTGATGGTCCTTTTTCTTTCAAAATATAAGAGGCAGAATTTTTTAAAAGACAACTTTCAAGTTATTGAGCCGGTTGAATATAGATTGGATCCATCTGACAACTTCACCTTTCAGTATGTACCTATTCTACAAACCTTACAGCTATTGATAAATAACAAAGACATAGCAAGTAGTATACTGACAAGACATTCAGGCACTCCATCAAAGTTTTCATCCTTTCACGATGGCAAATATTTTAAGTCAAATGACTTTCTTGCTGATGGAGAGCTAAGGATTTCACTTATACTTTACGTTGAAGTCTGTAATCCGCTTGGAACCTCGCGTAAAAAACAAAGTGACAGCGCTGTATTGGGTACTTGCAGATGTGCCATCAGAATTGAGATCACAATTAACATCAATTAATTTGGCACTCCTTTGTAAAGCTAATGATGTAAAAAAAATTGGCTACAAAACCGTTTTTGAGCCGCTGTTAAAAGATCTCATCACTCTAGAGGAAGAAGGCATTTTCTTTCCTACCATTGGTGCAAATATCAGAGGAACAGTTTTTTGTGTTGCAGCGGACAATCTTGGTGCTCATTCTTTAAGTGGCCTTGAAGAGAGCTTTAATGGGCATTACATATGTAGATTTTGTATCGGGGACCATTCAGACTATCAGCAAAAGGATGTGCATTCAGGGGTTTTTCCACCAAGGACAAAGGAGAACTATGCTTTACATCTTCAGTCTGTAAAGGAAAACCCTGCTCTGGTACATTGTTATGGTGTCAAGAAAGCTTGTACCTTAACAGAAAATTTGAAGCATTTCCATTTTGTAACAGGGTACCCTCTAGACGTGCTCCATGATCTATTTGAAGGAATAATTCCTTTGGAGTTGGCATTATGTCTTAAAGAGTTTATAAAAAAGCAATATTTCACCCTGTTTCAACTGAATGAGTCAATAACTCAGTTTCCATATAATTGGACAGACAAAACTGACCGACCCCAACCTATACCACAAAATGTATCTTCTCGAAAAACTATTGGTGGGAATGCACATGAGAATTGGACACTTCTGAGATTATTACCATTCATAATTGGTGTGAAGATACCATTCAATGAACCAGCATGGCAAGTTCTCATGACTTTAAAAGATATTACTGAACTTGTAGTATCCCCTCATACAGAGGAAAGCATTAGCTACCTGGATACTCTAATATCGGAACATCGTCATAGTGTTGGAAGTTTTTCCTGATCAAAAGTTAATTCCAAAGCACCATTTCTTGGAGCATTATCCTGCTATGATAAAATGCTTTGGTCCTTTGGTTTGTGTCTGGACTATGCGCTTTGAGGCTAAACATAGTTTTTTTTTAAGCGAGTTGTCAGATACTTAAACAGCTTCAGAAATGTACTGCTATCTCTCGCCTCAAAGCACCAAATGATGATGGCCTATTATTTACATGCTGATACTTTAAAACTTGCATTATGTGTGAGTAAAGTGACAAGTATTCCATTGGCATTGCTCCATGAGAAAATACAGGATAGTTTCAAAAAAGTGTATCCAACACACACCAAAGTGGAGTTGACCAACGTAGTGTCATATCATGGAACCAAATATGCAGTGGGGATGATTTTGCCCTATGGGTGTACAGGTGGTCTACCAGATTTTGTAGAGATCTCACAGATTGTGATTGTAGGCAGTGATCTCAATTTCATTGTTAAGTTACTTAATAGCTGGTATTGGGAACATTTTAGGGGATTTGCTTTGGAACACTCTGGAAAAGTGACCCTGCTGCAGATACAGCAACTTAGTGATACATATCCCTTGGCAGCATATTGTGTGGGAGGCAAACGCATGGTCACTTTAAAAAGACACATTAATGTCCAATATTAGGTGAAAAAGAGAAACGCCTAAGTGTCTTACTCCTACTCTGATTTTATTTTTTAATTTTGTTTGATTGTTGTGATTTATTTCATACAGATGGACCCTGTTGTTGTGAAGGTGATAATAGATCACCGTATTGAGAAGCTCACACTGCCCTCAGGGATGCCAGACACAGTGGATCAATTTCATGAGACTGTAAAGGACACATTCAAACTTGATGAGGAATTCACCCTGCATTACCTTGATGAAGAATTTGGTGATTACTTTACACTTCATTCTACGAAAGATGTTAAGCATAAGGGGACAATAAAAGTAGTAATTATTCCATCAGTAATACTTTCACTTTCAACTCCTGAGACTGAGAATGTGCCCAGTTGTTTCAACACCTCCTGTTTGAGTTCATCACAGCCATCTTGCAGTTCTGCAGATTACCAGTCGGATGGCACGTCAATGTCATTGCAGGACACTGTCATACTAAGCCCTCAGGGCATCATGGCCAAATGAAATTGTCATTCCACTTTTCTCAGTTGCGACAGAGGCAGTACTGAGGAATAGCAATGAAGACTTTGTGAAAGATGGCACAGTTCTCAACAACACCTGTGTCAGGTCTGAAATGGAAAAACTGGCTGATTACATGTACAGTCACACAGCCTATCCCACAGGCCTTCAGGTTGGACAGGTTGCAGAAGCCTTAGTCAAAAAACATCCATGTCTGACTGAACTTGGGAGCCGCAATGGTTGGATCGGATGGATGTACAGCCTAAAATACAAGATGGGAAATTACAGGTCAAAGCTTAGAAATCTTGGATTTCCTGAAGTTACATGCAACTCTCTCAAAAACAAACGGCCTGGTGAGAGGAAACCAGCACAAAATGTCAAAAAAGCACGGAAAGGAGAAGTGATTTATCTCCCACACTATCCTTCAGGAGACAGCACTGAACACCAAGAGCAACAGCGGCTACTTATTCTGTCTGAATGGAAGAAAATAGATAGCACGACCATTAAGGAGTTAATGGCCAGCACATTTGTGCATAGAAGACATGATGTTGTCAGTCTTCATTTGAGCATCAAAGAGGTCAAGGAGAGGTGGCCTGCTTTGTTTGACGTGTCACATGTGAGTAATTTGCATTTCTCTTACAGAGTATAACACAAACGCATATTGTCAGAAAATGTTCAAGTTGGTCATGCTTTTGTGTTTTCAATCCTCTAAGTAAAGCTCTTGGTCCTGATGGTCTCTTTTTTTCTAAATATAAGAGGGGAATTTAATGTAACTTCTGTGTTATTAAGCCAGTTAAATAATCACAATCTCCCTGTTGTTTTTTTTGTCTTTTTGTTAAAGGTCAACGCAGAGTTTCAACGAATCACCACCGTAAATCTTGAGGCAAAATTCATGTCAATGTTGGACCTTTACTCTCCTAAACTGCTTTCCATCTTCCAAGCCAAGAAAGGTGCTGCTGGAGAGAGACATCGTGCAGAAATGAATACTCTGCTCCAGGTATTTCAGTTTACTCCTGTTTAGCTGCTGCTTTCCCCCACCTGTTTGTAATTAAAGTGCTCGTTTGCTTTTGTCCTTTATTGTTATATATCTTTATTTGTGCATGCTATACGTTTACAAAGTGAAAAAGCTCAGTCTCCCCCCCAAACAGAGTTACCCTCTCCATCAGAAAACACCAGTCAGAAGCAGAGTATGAGGGTGTGTCATATTAGCAGCTAGCATACCTGCAAACTAGTCTCTTTTTGGCAGGCCATAATGTGCACTGAGCAAATAGTGTATCTTCTTGTCATTTAAGAATATATTTTCTCCTAAACAGAGCGGAACTTCCATTCAGAAAACCAGAGAAGTTGTCCTCCGTTGTCTCATCGATCACCTTGGTGAAGACGTGAGTGCCTTAATCAAGACGTTTGAGGTGAGTCCAATTTATGGATTTCAGGAGTCTCCTACAATAAATGTGTAATGTTGAAATTGGTGCTTCTGCTAATGCATCGGTGTATTTTTCTTTTACAATGTCTGCAGAATGTTGATACAGCTGTCGATGTGGAAGAAGAGCTGGCAGCACAGGTGATGGCTGTGTACCTGGTCCGGAATGAATGTGGACGGGTCGATGATGTTGGGATCGTCATTGAAGGTTCCACTGTACTCAGCCATCTTGGAGATCTCAGCAGAGCCTGTTGCTACCTGCTAGGACTGACGTATGCTTTGGATCTGAAATACCCCAAAACTCTTAAATACATTTTTGAGGTATTTCAAAAGATGCTTGTGGAAGTGGATTCCGGAAAGCTTTCAGCAAAGGTGCAAAGACTGAGAAACAGTATGGTCATGTAGTTGCTGAGGAAGCTGTTCAGATGAGAAAATGTGACTCATACCCAATTGAGCCATGTGTGGAATGTGATATATGACTGTTAATATTGAAGTTATGTACAGAAACCTGGACAATCTAAAGCTCCCTTTAATCAGATGATCTCGAGGTGTGGTCAGGCTCACAGTGTTGGAAAGATTTCAGTGTGTTTTGAGTCAACATTTTACACCTTGCATTGATAAGCCTTTTCTTTTTTTTCCCATGTATAAGCCATCAAGCATGATTTCAGTTTACAGGAAATTTCCCTACAAATGTCTTAAATGCATTTGAAGTTCAAAGTATCTTGAATTGTTAAAAATACAGAAGTCTTTAAAAAAGCTTGTCCAATACAGATGACAGAAAAGTTAGACTAAAGTAAATCATTTAGATTTTGCCAAAAAGTTGTCAAATAAAATGTCCATGTTTTGTGAGATCTTGGTCTTACTTAATATTTGTTGGGATTAACATTTATTGACATCAAGTAGAATACACCTATACAATAAATTGAGTAAAATAAAAAAGTCAGTACAACACATATTTTAAATAAATCATAGGCAAGTATTCAGTTATATCATACTAATGGTTTCAGTTGAATCTACTCACTTTCTTCTGTGCCTTCTGCTAATGTTTTCTATATGGTTGACAAAGTCTTTCAATTACATGTACTTACTTATATTTGGTAATTATACCAAATCAATTCATTCCAAAATGATTACTAATATTACTCAACTATACTCATCATTTATAGTTTGTTCTGCCTAATTTGCAAGCTTTGTAATCTACTCAATATTTTTGAGTGTAAAAGTGTTACACAAATTGAATTAAGTAATGTGCTTTATTTGTTTTTAGAGTGTAAAGGGGTTTTGTGAAGATGTTTAGCCATTAGATTGCGTTTTTGAGACTTTCCTTTTTGTATTGCTCTAAAGTGCTTTTCAGCTCCTGAATAGCGTTTTCAATGCATTTACAAAGTTTGGCATTTAACTTCTGTCTGAATGGTTTTCTCGATGTGTTAAGTGTCATAACATGTTTCTGTGGCTGTTTGTACATGGGAAAGGGGTTTTGTGAAGATGTTTAGCCATTAGATTGCGTTTTTGAGACTTTCCTTTTTGTATTGCTCTAAAGTGCTTTTCAGCTCCTGAATAGAGTTTTCAATGCATTTACAAAGTTTGGCATGTAACTTCTGTCTGAATGGTTTTCTCGATGTTTCAAGTGTCATAACATGTTTCTGTGGCTGTTTATTTACAAAGTTTGGCATGTAACTTCTGTTTGAATGGTTTTCTCGATGTTTTAAGTGTTATAACATATCTTTGTGGCTGTTTATACCTGGTAAAGGGGTTTTGTGAAGATGTTTAGCCATTAGATTGCGTTTTTGAGACTTTCCTTTTTGTATTGCTCTAAAGTGCTTTTCAGCTCCTGAATAGCGTTTTCAATGCATTTACAAAGTTTGGCATGTAACTTCTGTCTGAATGGTTTTCTCGATGTTTCAAGTGTCATAACATCTTTCTGTGGCTGTTTATTTAAAAGTTTGGCATGTAACTTCTGTTTGAATGGTTTTCTCGATGTTTTAAGTGTTATAACATATCTTTGTGGCTGTTTATACCTGGTAAAGGGGTTTTGTGAAGATGTTTAGCCACTAGATTCTGTTTTTGAGACTTTCCTTTTTGTATTGCTCTAAAGTGCTTTTCAGCTCCTGAATAGAGTTTTCAATGCATTTACAAAGTTTGGCATGTAACTTCTGTCTGAATGTTTTTCTCGATGTTTTAAGTGTCTTAACATGTTTCTGTGGCTGTCTGTACATAGTACAGGTGTTTTGTGAAGATGTTTAGCCATTAGATTGCGTTTTTGAGACTTTCCTTTTTGTATTGCTCTAAAGTGCTTTTCAGCTCCTGAATAGCGTTTTCAATGCATTTACAAAGTTTGGCATGTAACTTCTGTCTGAATGGTTTTCTAGATGTTTTAAGTGTCATAACATGTTTCTGTGGCTGTTTGTACATGGTACAGGGGTTTTGTGAAGATGTTTAGCCATTAGATTGCGTTTTTGAGACTTTCCTTTTGTATTGCTCTAAAGTGCTTTTCAGCTCCTGAATAGCGTTTTCAATACATTTACAAAGTTTGGCATGTAACTTCTGTCTGAATGGTTTTTTCGATGTTTTAAGTGTCATAACATGATTCTGTGGCTGTTCGTACATTGTACAGGGGTTTTGTGAAGATGTTTAGCCATTAGATTGCGTTTTTGAGACTTTCCTTTTTGTATTGCTCTAAAGTGCTTTTCAGCTCCTGAATAGCGTTTTCAATGCATTTACAAAGTTTGGCATGTAACTTCTGTCTGAATGGTTTTCTAGATGTTTTAAGTGTCATAACATGTTTTTGTGGCTGTTTGTACATGGTACAGGGGTTTTGTGAAGATGTTTAGCCATTAGATTGCATTTTTGAGACTTTCTTTTTTGTATTGCTCTAAAATGCTTTTCAGCTCCTGAATAGGGTTTTCAATGCATTTACAAGGTTTGGCATGTAACTTCTGTCTGAATGGTTTTCTCGATGTTTTAAGTGTCATAACATGTTTCTGTGGCTGTTAATACATTGGAAAGGGGTTTTGTGAAGATGTTTAGCCATTAGATTGCGTTTTTGAGACTTTCCTTTTTGTATTGCTCTAAAGTGCTTTTCAGCTCCTGAATAGCGTTTTCAATGCATTGGCAAAGTTTGGCATGTAACTTCTGTCTGAATGGTTTTCTCGATGTTTTTAGTGTTATAATATGTTTCTGTGGCTGTTTGTACATAGTACAGGTGTTTTTGTGAAGATGTTTAGCCATTAGATTCTGTTTTTGAGACTTTCCTTTTTGTATTGCTCTAAAGTGCTTTTCAGCTCCTGAATAGAGTTTTCAATGCATTTACAAAGTTTGGCATGTACTTCTGTCTGAATGGTTTTTTCGATGTTTCAAGTGTCATAACATGTTTCTGTGGCTGTTCGTACATGGTACAGGGGTTTTGTGAAGATGTTTAGCCATTAGATTGCGTTTTTGAGACTTTCCTTTTTGTATTGCTCTAAAGTGCTTTTCAGCTCCTGAATAGAGTTTTCAATGCATTGACAAAGTTTGGCATGTAACTTCTGTCTGAATGGTTATCTTGATGTTTTAAGTGTCTTAACATGTTTCTGTGGCTGTTTGTACATGGTACAGGGGTTTTGTGAAGATGTTTAGCCATTAGATTGCGTTTTTGAGACTTTCCTTTTTGTATTGCTCTAAAGTGCTTTTCAGCTCCTGAATAGCGTTTTCAATGCATTTACAAAGTTTGGCATGTAACTTCTGTTTGAATTGTTTTTTCGATGTTTCAAGTGTCATAACATGTTTCTGTGGCTGTTCGTACATGGTACAGGGGTTTTGTGAAGATGTTTAGCCATTAGATTGCGTTTTTGAGACTTTCCTTTTTGTATTGCTCTAAAGTGCTTTTCAGCTCCTGAATAGCGTTTTCAATGCATTTACAAAGTTTGGCATGTAACTTCTGTCTGAATGGTTTTCTAGATGTTTTAAGTGTCATAACATGTTTTTGTGGCTGTTTGTACATGGTACAGGGGTTTTGTGAAGATGTTTAGCCATTAGATTGCATTTTTGAGACTTTCTTTTTTGTATTGCTCTAAAGTGCTTTTCAGCTCCTGAATAGGGTTTTCAATGCATTTACAAGGTTTGGCATGTAACTTCTGTCTGAATAGTTTTCTCGATGTTTTAAGTGTCATAACATGTTTCTGTGGCTGTTAATACATTGGAAAGGGGTTTTGTGAAGATGTTTAGCCATTAGATTGCGTTTTTGAGACTTTCCTTTTTGTATTGCTCTAAAGTGCTTTTCAGCTCCTGAATAGCGTTTTCAATGCATTTACAAAGTTTGGCATGTAACTTCTGTTTGAATTGTTTTTTCGATGTTTCAAGTGTCATAACATGTTTCTGTGGCTGTTCGTACATGGTACAGGGGTTTTGTGAAGATGTTTAGCCATTAGATTGCGTTTTTGAGACTTTCCTTTTTGTATTGCTCTAAAGTGCTTTTCAGCTCCTGAATAGCGTTTTCAATGCATTTACAAAGTTTGGCATGTAACTTCTGTCTGAATGGTTTTCTAGATGTTTTAAGTGTCATAACATGTTTTTGTGGCTGTTTGTACATGGTACAGGGGTTTTGTGAAGATGTTTAGCCATTAGATTGCATTTTTGAGACTTTCTTTTTTGTATTGCTCTAAAGTGCTTTTCAGCTCCTGAATAGGGTTTTCAATGCATTTACAAGGTTTGGCATGTAACTTCTGTCTGAATGGTTTTCTCGATTTTTTAAGTGTCATAACATGTTTCTGTGGCTGTTAATACATTGGAAAGGGGTTTTGTGAAGATGTTTAGCCATTAGATTGCGTTTTTGAGACTTTCCTTTTTGTATTGCTCTAAAGTGCTTTTCAGCTCCTGAATAGCGTTTTCAATGCATTGGCAAAGTTTGGCATGTAACTTCTGTCTGAATGGTTTTCTCGATGTTTTTAGTGTTATAATATGTTTCTGTGGCTGTTTGTACATAGTACAGGTGTTTTTGTGAAGATGTTTAGCCATTAGATTCTGTTTTTGAGACTTTCCTTTTTGTATTGCTCTAAAGTGCTTTTCAGCTCCTGAATAGAGTTTTCAATGCATTTACAAAGTTTGGCATGTACTTCTGTCTGAATGGTTTTTTCGATGTTTCAAGTGTCATAACATGTTTCTGTGGCTGTTCGTACATGGTACAGGGGTTTTGTGAAGATGTTTAGCCATTAGATTGCGTTTTTGAGACTTTCCTTTTTGTATTGCTCTAAAGTGCTTTTCAGCTCCTGAATAGAGTTTTCAATGCATTGACAAAGTTTGGCATGTAACTTCTGTCTGAATGGTTATCTTGATGTTTTAAGTGTCTTAACATGTTTCTGTGGCTGTTTGTACATGGTACAGGGGTTTTGTGAAGATGTTTAGCCATTAGATTGCGTTTTTGAGACTTTCCTTTTTGTATTGCTCTAAAGTGCTTTTCAGCTCCTGAATAGCGTTTTCAATGCATTTACAAAGTTTGGCATGTAACTTCTGTTTGAATTGTTTTTTCGATGTTTCAAGTGTCATAACATGTTTCTGTGGCTGTTCGTACATGGTACAGGGGTTTTGTGAAGATGTTTAGCCATTAGATTGCGTTTTTGAGACTTTCCTTTTTGTATTGCTCTAAAGTGCTTTTCAGCTCCTGAATAGCGTTTTCAATGCATTTACAAAGTTTGGCATGTAACTTCTGTCTGAATGGTTTTCTAGATGTTTTAAGTGTCATAACATGTTTTTGTGGCTGTTTGTACATGGTACAGGGGTTTTGTGAAGATGTTTAGCCATTAGATTGCATTTTTGAGACTTTCTTTTTTGTATTGCTCTAAAGTGCTTTTCAGCTCCTGAATAGGGTTTTCAATGCATTTACAAGGTTTGGCATGTAACTTCTGTCTGAACGGTTTTCTCGATGTTTTAAGTGTCATAACATGTTTCTGTGGCTGTTAATACATTGGAAAGGGGTTTTGTGAAGATGTTTAGCCATTAGATTGCGTTTTTGAGACTTTCCTTTTTGTATTGCTCTAAAGTGCTTTTCAGCTCCTGAATAGCGTTTTCAATGCATTGGCAAAGTTTGGCATGTAACTTCTGTCTGAATGGTTTTCTCGATGTTTTTAGTGTTATAATATGTTTCTGTGGCTGTTTGTACATAGTACAGGTGTTTTTGTGAAGATGTTTAGCCATTAGATTCTGTTTTTGAGACTTTCCTTTTTGTATTGCTCTAAAGTGCTTTTCAGCTCCTGAATAGAGTTTTCAATGCATTTACAAAGTTTGGCATGTACTTCTGTCTGAATGGTTTTTTCGATGTTTCAAGTGTCATAACATGTTTCTGTGGCTGTTCGTACATGGTACAGGGGTTTTGTGAAGATGTTTAGCCATTAGATTGCGTTTTTGAGACTTTCCTTTTTGTATTGCTCTAAAGTGCTTTTCAGCTCCTGAATAGAGTTTTCAATGCATTGACAAAGTTTGGCATGTAACTTCTGTCTGAATGGTTATCTTGATGTTTTAAGTGTCTTAACATGTTTCTGTGGCTGTTTGTACATGGTACAGGGGTTTTGTGAAGATGTTTAGCCATTAGATTGCGTTTTTGAGACTTTCCTTTTTGTATTGCTCTAAAGTGCTTTTCAGCTCCTGAATAGCGTTTTCAATGCATTTACAAAGTTTGGCATGTAACTTCTGTCTGAATGGTTTTCTAGATGTTTTAAGTGTCATAACATGTTTTTGTGGCTGTTTGTACATGGGAAAGGGGTTTTGTGAAGATGTTTAGCCATTAGATTGCGTTTTTGAGACTTTCCTTTTTGTATTGCTCTAAAGTGCTTTTCAGCTCCTGAATAGAGTTTTCAATGCATTTACAAAGTTTGGCATGTAACTTCTGTCTGAATGGTTTTCTCGATGTTTCAAGTGTCATAACATGTTTCTGTGGCTGTTTATTTACAAAGTTTGGCATGTAACTTCTGTTTGAATGGTTTTCTCGATGTTTTAAGTGTTATAACATATCTTTGTGGCTGTTTATACCTGGTTAAGGGGTTTTGTGAAGATGTTTAGCCACTAGATTCTGTTTTTGAGACTTTCCTTTTTGTATTGCTCTAAAGTGCTTTTCAGCTCCTGAATAGCGTTTTCAATGCATTTACAAAGTTTGGCATGTAACTTCTGTTTGAATTGTTTTTTCGATGTTTCAAGTGTCATAACATGTTTCTGTGGCTGTTCGTACATGGTACAGGGGTTTTGTGAAGATGTTTAGCCATTAGATTGCGTTTTTGAGACTTTCCTTTTTGTATTGCTCTAAAGTGCTTTTCAGCTCCTGAATAGAGTTTTCAATGCATTGACAAAGTTTGGCATGTAACTTCTGTCTGAATGGTTATCTTGATGTTTTAAGTGTCTTAACATGTTTCTGTGGCTGTTTGTACATGGTACAGGGGTTTTGTGAAGATGTTTAGCCATTAGATTGCGTTTTTGAGACTTTCCTTTTTGTATTGCTCTAAAGTGCTTTTCAGCTCCTGAATAGCGTTTTCAATGCATTTACAAAGTTTGGCATGTAACTTCTGTCTGAATGGTTATCTTGATGTTTTAAGTGTCTTAACATGTTTCTGTGGCTGTTTGTACATGGTACAGGGGTTTTGTGAAGATGTTTAGCCATTAGATTGCGTTTTTGAGACTTTCCTTTTTGTATTGCTCTAAAGTGCTTTTCAGCTCCTGAATAGCGTTTTCAATGCATTTACAAAGTTTGGCATGTAACTTCTGTTTGAATTGTTTTTTCGATGTTTCAAGTGTCATAACATGTTTCTGTGGCTGTTCGTACATGGTACAGGGGTTTTGTGAAGATGTTTAGCCATTAGATTGCGTTTTTGAGACTTTCCTTTTTGTATTGCTCTAAAGTGCTTTTCAGCTCCTGAATAGCGTTTTCAATGCATTTACAAAGTTTGGCATGTAACTTCTGTCTGAATGGTTTTCTAGATGTTTTAAGTGTCATAACATGTTTTTGTGGCTGTTTGTACATGGTACAGGGGTTTTGTGAAGATGTTTAGCCATTAGATTGCATTTTTGAGACTTTCTTTTTTGTATTGCTCTAAAGTGCTTTTCAGCTCCTGAATAGGGTTTTCAATGCATTTACAAGGTTTGGCATGTAACTTCTGTCTGAACGGTTTTCTCGATGTTTTAAGTGTCATAACATGTTTCTGTGGCTGTTAATACATTGGAAAGGGGTTTTGTGAAGATGTTTAGCCATTAGATTGCGTTTTTGAGACTTTCCTTTTTGTATTGCTCTAAAGTGCTTTTCAGCTCCTGAATAGCGTTTTCAATGCATTGGCAAAGTTTGGCATGTAACTTCTGTCTGAATGGTTTTCTCGATGTTTTTAGTGTTATAATATGTTTCTGTGGCTGTTTGTACATAGTACAGGTGTTTTTGTGAAGATGTTTAGCCATTAGATTCTGTTTTTGAGACTTTCCTTTTTGTATTGCTCTAAAGTGCTTTTCAGCTCCTGAATAGAGTTTTCAATGCATTTACAAAGTTTGGCATGTACTTCTGTCTGAATGGTTTTTTCGATGTTTCAAGTGTCATAACATGTTTCTGTGGCTGTTCGTACATGGTACAGGGGTTTTGTGAAGATGTTTAGCCATTAGATTGCGTTTTTGAGACTTTCCTTTTTGTATTGCTCTAAAGTGCTTTTCAGCTCCTGAATAGAGTTTTCAATGCATTGACAAAGTTTGGCATGTAACTTCTGTCTGAATGGTTATCTTGATGTTTTAAGTGTCTTAACATGTTTCTGTGGCTGTTTGTACATGGTACAGGGGTTTTGTGAAGATGTTTAGCCATTAGATTGCGTTTTTGAGACTTTCCTTTTTGTATTGCTCTAAAGTGCTTTTCAGCTCCTGAATAGCGTTTTCAATGCATTTACAAAGTTTGGCATGTAACTTCTGTCTGAATGGTTTTCTAGATGTTTTAAGTGTCATAACATGTTTTTGTGGCTGTTTGTACATGGGAAAGGGGTTTTGTGAAGATGTTTAGCCATTAGATTGCGTTTTTGAGACTTTCCTTTTTGTATTGCTCTAAAGTGCTTTTCAGCTCCTGAATAGCGTTTTCAATGCATTTACAAAGTTTGGCATGTAACTTCTGTCTGAATGGTTTTCTAGATGTTTTAAGTGTCATAACATGATTCTGTGGCTGTTCGTACATTGTACAGGGGTTTTGTGAAGATGTTTAGCCATTAGATTGCGTTTTTGAGACTTTCCTTTTTGTATTGCTCTAAAGTGCTTTTCAGCTCCTGAATAGCGTTTTCAATGCATTTACAAAGTTTGGCATGTAACTTCTGTCTGAATGGTTTTCTAGATGTTTTAAGTGTCATAACATGTTTTTGTGGCTGTTTGTACATGGTACAGGGGTTTTGTGAAGATGTTTAGCCATTAGATTGCATTTTTGAGACTTTCTTTTTTGTATTGCTCTAAAGTGCTTTTCAGCTCCTGAATAGGGTTTTCAATGCATTTACAAGGTTTGGCATGTAACTTCTGTCTGAATGGTTTTCTCGATGTTTTAAGTGTCATAACATGTTTCTGTGGCTGTTAATACATTGGAAAGGGGTTTTGTGAAGATGTTTAGCCATTAGATTGCGTTTTTGAGACTTTCCTTTTTGTATTGCTCTAAAGTGCTTTTCAGCTCCTGAATAGCGTTTTCAATTCATTGGCAAAGTTTGGCATGTAACTTCTGTCTGAATGGTTTTCTCGATGTTTTTAGTGTTATAATATGTTTCTGTGGCTGTTTGTACATAGTACAGGTGTTTTTGTGAAGATGTTTAGCCATTAGATTGCGTTTTTGAGACTTTCCTTTTTGTATTGCTCTAAAGTGCTTTTCAGCTCCTGAATAGCGTTTTCAATGCATTTACAAAGTTTGGCATGTAACTTCTGTCTGAATGGTTTTCTCGATGTTTCAAGTGTCATAACATGTTTCTGTGGCTGTTTATTTACAAAGTTTGGCATGTAACTTCTGTTTGAATGGTTTTCTCGATGTTTTAAGTGTTATAACATATCTTTGTGGCTGTTTATACCTGGTTAAGGGGTTTTGTGAAGATGTTTAGCCACTAGATTCTGTTTTTGAGACTTTCCTTTTTGTATTGCTCTAAAGTGCTTTTCAGCTCCTGAATAGCGTTTTCAATGCATTTACAAAGTTTGGCATGTAACTTCTGTCTGAATGGTTTTCTAGATGTTTTAAGTGTCTTAACATGTTTCTGTGGCTGTCTGTACATAGTACAGGTGTTTTGTGAAGATGTTTAGCCATTAGATTGCGTTTTTGAGACTTTCCTTTTTGTATTGCTCTAAAGTGCTTTTCAGCTCCTGAATAGCGTTTTCAATGCATTTACAAAGTTTGGCATGTAACTTCTGTCTGAATGGTTTTCTAGATGTTTTAAGTGTCATAACATGTTTCTGTGGCTGTTTGTACATGGTACAGGGGTTTTGTGAAGATGTTTAGCCATTAGATTGCGTTTTTGAGACTTTCCTTTTTGTATTGCTCTAAAGTGCTTTTCAGCTCCTGAATAGCGTTTTCAATACATTTACAAAGTTTGGCATGTAACTTCTGTCTGAATGGTTTTTTCGATGTTTTAAGTGTCATAACATGATTCTGTGGCTGTTCGTACATTGTACAGGGGTTTTGTGAAGATGTTTAGCCATTAGATTGCGTTTTTGAGACTTTCCTTTTTGTATTGCTCTAAAGTGCTTTTCAGCTCCTGAATAGCGTTTTCAATGCATTTACAAAGTTTGGCATGTAACTTCTGTCTGAATGGTTTTCTAGATGTTTTAAGTGTCATAACATGTTTTTGTGGCTGTTTGTACATGGTACAGGGGTTTTGTGAAGATGTTTAGCCATTAGATTGCATTTTTGAGACTTTCTTTTTTGTATTGCTCTAAAGTGCTTTTCAGCTCCTGAATAGGGTTTTCAATGCATTTACAAGGTTTGGCATGTAACTTCTGTCTGAATGGTTTTCTCGATGTTTTAAGTGTCATAACATGTTTCTGTGGCTGTTAATACATTGGAAAGGGGTTTTGTGAAGATGTTTAGCCATTAGATTGCGTTTTTGAGACTTTCCTTTTTGTATTGCTCTAAAGTGCTTTTCAGCTCCTGAATAGCGTTTTCAATTCATTGGCAAAGTTTGGCATGTAACTTCTGTCTGAATGGTTTTCTCGATGTTTTTAGTGTTATAATATGTTTCTGTGGCTGTTTGTACATAGTACAGGTGTTTTTGTGAAGATGTTTAGCCATTAGATTCTGTTTTTGAGACTTTCCTTTTTGTATTGCTCTAAAGTGCTTTTCAGCTCCTGAATAGAGTTTTCAATGCATTTACAAAGTTTGGCATGTAACTTCTGTCTGAATGGTTTTCTCGATGTTTCAAGTGTCATAACATGTTTCTGTGGCTGTTTATTTACAAAGTTTGGCATGTAACTTCTGTTTGAATGGTTTTCTCGATGTTTTAAGTGTTATAACATATCTTTGTGGCTGTTTATACCTGGTTAAGGGGTTTTGTGAAGATGTTTAGCCACTAGATTCTGTTTTTGAGACTTTCCTTTTTGTATTGCTCTAAAGTGCTTTTCAGCTCCTGAATAGCGTTTTCAATGCATTTACAAAGTTTCGCATGTAACTTCTGTTTGAATGGTTTTTTCGATGTTTAAAGTGTCATAACATGTTTCTGTGGCTGTTCGTACATGGTACAGGGGTTTTGTGAAGATGTTTAGCCATTAGATTGCGTTTTTGAGACTTTCCTTTTTGTATTGCTCTAAAGTGCTTTTCAGCTCCTGAATAGAGTTTTCAATGCATTTACAAAGTTTGGCATGTAACTTCTGTCTGAATGGTTTTCTTGATGTTTCAAGTGTCATAACATGTTTCTGTCGCTGTTTATTTACAAAGTTTGGCATGTAACTTCTGTTTGAATGGTTTTCTCGATGTTTTAAGTGTTATAACATATCTTTGTGGCTGTTTATACCTGGTTAAGGGGTTTTGTGAAGATGTTTAGCCATTAGATTGCGTTTTTGAGACTTTCCTTTTTGTATTGCTCTAAAGTGCTTTTCAGCTCCTGAATAGAGTTTTCAATGCATTTACAAAGTTTGGCATGTAACTTCTGTCTGAATGGTTTTCTCGATGTTTCAAGTGTCATAACATGTTTCTGTGGCTGTTTATTTACAAAGTTTGGCATGTAACTTCTGTTTGAATGGTTTTCTCGATGTTTTAAGTGTTATAACATATCTTTGTGGCTGTTTATACCTGGTAAAGGGGTTTTGTGAAGATGTTTAGCCATTAGATTGCGTTTTTGAGACTTTCCTTTTTGTATTGCTCTAAAGTGCTTTTCAGCTCCTGAATAGCGTTTTCAATGCATTTACAAAGTTTGGCATGTAACTTCTGTCTGAATGGTTTTCTCGATGTTTCAAGTGTCATAACATGTTTCTGTGGCTGTTTATTTACAAAGTTTGGCATGTAACTTCTGTTTGAATGGTTTTCTCGATGTTTTAAGTGTTATAACATATCTTTGTGGCTGTTTATACCTGGTAAAGGGGTTTTGTGAAGATGTTTAGCCACTAGATTCTGTTTTTGAGACTTTCCTTTTTGTATTGCTCTAAAGTGCTTTTCAGCTCCTGAATAGCGTTTTCAATGCATTTACAAAGTTTGGCATGTAACTTCTGTCTGAATGGTTTTCTAGATGTTTTAAGTGTCTTAACATGTTTCTGTGGCTGTCTGTACATAGTACAGGTGTTTTGTGAAGATGTTTAGCCATTAGATTGCGTTTTTGAGACTTTCCTTTTTGTATTGCTCTAAAGTGCTTTTCAGCTCCTGAATAGCGTTTTCAATGCATTTACAAAGTTTGGCATGTAACTTCTGTCTGAATGGTTTTCTAGATGTTTTAAGTGTCATAACATGTTTCTGTGGCTGTTTGTACATGGTACAGGGGTTTTGTGAAGATGTTTAGCCATTAGATTGCGTTTTTGAGACTTTCCTTTTTGTATTGCTCTAAAGTGCTTTTCAGCTCCTGAATAGCGTTTTCAATACATTTACAAAGTTTGGCATGTAACTTCTGTCTGAATGGTTTTTTCGATGTTTTAAGTGTCATAACATGATTCTGTGGCTGTTCGTACATTGTACAGGGGTTTTGTGAAGATGTTTAGCCATTAGATTGCGTTTTTGAGACTTTCCTTTTTGTATTGCTCTAAAGTGCTTTTCAGCTCCTGAATAGCGTTTTCAATGCATTTACAAAGTTTGGCATGTAACTTCTGTCTGAATGGTTTTCTAGATGTTTTAAGTGTCATAACATGTTTCTGTGGCAGTTTGTACATGGTACAGGGGTTTTGTGAAGATGTTTAGCCATTAGATTGCGTTTTTGAGACTTTCCTTTTTGTATTGCTCTAAAGTGCTTTTCAGCTCCTGAATAGCGTTTTCAATACATTTACAAAGTTTGGCATGTAACTTCTGTCTGAATGGTTTTCTCGATGTTTCAAGTGTCATAACATGTTTCTGTGGCTGTTTATTTACAAAGTTTGGCATGTAACTTCTGTTTGAATGGTTTTCTCGATGTTTTAAGTGTTATAACATATCTTTGTGGCTGTTTATACCTGGTTAAGGGGTTTTGTGAAGATGTTTAGCCACTAGATTCTGTTTTTGAGACTTTCCTTTTTGTATTGCTCTAAAGTGCTTTTCAGCTCCTGAATAGCGTTTTCAATGCATTTACAAAGTTTCGCATGTAACTTCTGTTTGAATGGTTTTTTCGATGTTTAAAGTGTCATAACATGTTTCTGTGGCTGTTCGTACATGGTACAGGGGTTTTGTGAAGATGTTTAGCCATTAGATTGCGTTTTTGAGACTTTCCTTTTTGTATTGCTCTAAAGTGCTTTTCAGCTCCTGAATAGAGTTTTCAATGCATTTACAAAGTTTGGCATGTAACTTCTGTCTGAATGGTTTTCTTGATGTTTCAAGTGTCATAACATGTTTCTGTGGCTGTTTATTTACAAAGTTTGGCATGTAACTTCTGTTTGAATGGTTTTCTCGATGTTTTAAGTGTTATAACATATCTTTGTGGCTGTTTATACCTGGTTAAGGGGTTTTGTGAAGATGTTTAGCCATTAGATTGCGTTTTTGAGACTTTCCTTTTTGTATTGCTCTAAAGTGCTTTTCAGCTCCTGAATAGAGTTTTCAATGCATTTACAAAGTTTGGCATGTAACTTCTGTCTGAATGGTTTTCTCGATGTTTCAAGTGTCATAACATGTTTCTGTGGCTGTTTATTTACAAAGTTTGGCATGTAACTTCTGTTTGAATGGTTTTCTCGATGTTTTAAGTGTTATAACATATCTTTGTGGCTGTTTATACCTGGTAAAGGGGTTTTGTGAAGATGTTTATCCATTAGATTGCGTTTTTGAGACTTTCCTTTTTGTATTGCTCTAAAGTGCTTTTCAGCTCCTGAATAGCGTTTTCAATGCATTTACAAAGTTTGGCATGTAACTTCTGTCTGAATGGTTTTCTCGATGTTTCAAGTGTCATAACATGTTTCTGTGGCTGTTTATTTACAAAGTTTGGCATGTAACTTCTGTTTGAATGGTTTTCTCGATGTTTTAAGTGTTATAACATATCTTTGTGGCTGTTTATACCTGGTAAAGGGGTTTTGTGAAGATGTTTAGCCACTAGATTCTGTTTTTGAGACTTTCCTTTTTGTATTGCTCTAAAGTGCTTTTCAGCTCCTGAATAGCGTTTTCAATGCATTTACAAAGTTTGGCATGTAACTTCTGTCTGAATGGTTTTCTAGATGTTTTAAGTGTCTTAACATGTTTCTGTGGCTGTCTGTACATAGTACAGGTGTTTTGTGAAGATGTTTAGCCATTAGATTGCGTTTTTGAGACTTTCCTTTTTGTATTGCTCTAAAGTGCTTTTCAGCTCCTGAATAGCGTTTTCAATGCATTTACAAAGTTTGGCATGTAACTTCTGTTTGAATGGTTTTTTCGATGTTTTAAGTGTCATAACATGATTCTGTGGCTGTTCGTACATTGTACAGGGGTTTTGTGAAGATGTTTAGCCATTAGATTGCGTTTTTGAGACTTTCCTTTTTGTATTGCTCTAAAGTGCTTTTCAGCTCCTGAATAGCGTTTTCAATTCATTGGCAAAGTTTGGCATGTAACTTCTGTCTGAATGGTTTTCTCGATGTTTTTAGTGTTATAATATGTTTCTGTGGCTGTTTGTACATAGTACAGGTGTTTTTGTGAAGATGTTTAGCCATTAGATTCTGTTTTTGAGACTTTCCTTTTTGTATTGCTCTAAAGTGCTTTTCAGCTCCTGAATAGAGTTTTCAATGCATTTACAAAGTTTGGCATGTAACTTCTGTCTGAATGGTTTTCTCGATGTTTCAAGTGTCATAACATGTTTCTGTGGCTGTTTATTTACAAAGTTTGGCATGTAACTTCTGTTTGAATGGTTTTCTCGATGTTTTAAGTGTTATAACATATCTTTGTGGCTGTTTATACCTGGTTAAGGGGTTTTGTGAAGATGTTTAGCCACTAGATTCTGTTTTTGAGACTTTCCTTTTTGTATTGCTCTAAAGTGCTTTTCAGCTCCTGAATAGCGTTTTCAATGCATTTACAAAGTTTGGCATGTAACTTTGTTGGGTCACAAATTCAGTCTAAGTTCCTAAGTTCGTTTCAAAACCTAAGTCCAAAAATTCGTTTCAAAACCTAAGTTCAAAACAGCACGGAAACCGGGAGCAGAGTATGATGCAAAGTGTTTATTCGAATCTAACACAGAGGATTGATTCCAACAAACGGGAGCATGGTCTCGAGATCAGACTGAAATTTTTCTCCGGACATTTGCTTTTATATTTTTCCTTCAATATTTTGATGATTTCTCATTGGCACAGTACATGTTGTCACATTGTCACAGAATTTGCATAGCCTGGCCATTCCCCAACACTGTGGCCACGCGAGGCTTGTAGTTCAGGTCACCTGGAGTTCAAATCCATAAATTTGTTCTCAGTCGCTTGTAGTTCTCTCTATCTGGGCCTTGTAGTTTTTTTATGGTTGAGGCCTACACACATACGTTTTCCTCCGGCTCTCAAACTCTGCTTATCTGGGCTTCCATGTCTGGCTTATTTCTTCTATGTTTAATGTTACTTTTCAATCCATCTACTCAATTGCATCTGGTTATCCATACTATAGAATAATATAGCGTATAAATGCACAAAGGTGATTTTTCAATAATATAAAATAATACATCATATAAATGCACAAAGGTGATTTAGTGGTTTCACATCAGTTATATAGTACCATGATTGTTTTCTCCTTCGTCATGATTACAACAGTGTGTTAATAATTCTTCATCAATCCCCCCTGTGTGACTTACTAGTCACACCTCACTCATAATGAAGTCACTGTTGTATTCAGTTAACGGAAATTAATACTGATGTGGCATTTTGTGCTCAGTGCTGGTATAATACTGATAGTAACTTAAGTACTTTATGTGGATATAATATTGGCAGTCAGAAACACATTTAGGCAACTAATACAATTATAACAACAAAGTCATCCAGTGCACATAGCTAGGAATTGTTAATTTTAACCTCATTCACATATTGTCATCATGCGCATAGCTCATTCAATGTGGGCTGAAGGTCTGTACCTCTTCCAAGCTTATTTGCTAACATGGCGGGGAAGTGGAGGTTATAAGGGTATTGGGTAATAGAAACTCCCCGTAGCCCTTTTGTCCCACAAACAGTGAGCCATCAGGGTATTACCTTGCAACATAAGCGCCCGGTTCTACCTCTACCATAGTATATGTGACAGACTGAGTCATTGCTAGTCGTCATACAGTACTTTCATACTATTCCATCATCCTCACTGAGTTGCTATGCACTGAGGCCCTAGTATTTATATAGAATTGGTCCGTTTCAGGTATATATGAATATATAGAGAAATGACTACTGCCTGTGTTTTTTTTTTTATATATATGACTACCTTTTTGGTTATACACATCACCCCATCCAGTGGTCGTGATGTTCTAGGATTATATATTCGTTGTCCTACCCTTGGCAGCAAGCGTCTCTCATACACAGGGAGCATGTGGTCGCATGTTGAGCCTGTGTGCTTGGGTTTTAGTCCCCTCACTACTCAGGGTGATGTGAACTACCGTTGTCCGTGAGCCTTCCATCCCCCCCCACAAACCCATGTTTCAGTGTAGAGGATCCTACTTTCAAGGGCATCATGCGGGACAAACAAATCAACTATGGAATTGATGTGACATTCTAAGTTTGTCGGTGAGTACCATACATTGATATGACACTTATCCCGGAAAAAATAAAAGGAAGGGGAACATAAATTGGGAATTTGGTGTACATTTTCAGCAATATGCCATGAAGTAATGCTTTATGCACTCCACAGTACCGATGTGTATCTATGAGACATTTTGACCAATACAAACTGCAAATGAATGCTTGATGATGTTCTGGGGACCGTGGTGCTCTTCAATGACTGGGGGATGTGTACTGATGTCTGGGGAAAAAGGGGTGTGCGACGGGGATGTGTGATGAAGTCCGTAGGATGTTTGAAGGGGATGAGTGAAATGGATGAGTGATAAAGTCCATAGGATGTACGTAGGGGATGAGTGAAATGGATGAGGGATGAAGTCCATGGGGAGTGTGAAGGTGATGTGTGTAATGGAGATGAGTGAATCAGTCCATAGGATGTATGAAGGGGATGAATGAAATGGATGAAGGATGAAGTCCATGAGGAGGATGTACGTAGGAGATGAGTGTAATGGATGAGGGATGAAGTCCATGAGGAGTGTGAAGGTGATGTAAGGGAGAGGGCTGTGGGATGAGCTGTGGTTGGGGTGGGGGTTACTTCTCCCGGAATGGGACTTTCTTGTATCGTTGTCGGCCCAATGGGGGTATGAATAATCCAAGTTGGAACGGACCTAGTGGCTTTGTCGTCATCTCCCCGCCGGGAAACACTCTCAGGTGTGCCCGAAAAATCCCGGTGCTGATGGACCGAGTTGATACACAGGTAGGTATCCCCCCCCTGCCTGTTGCCAACTGGCCAGAGACGCCTTCAGCTCCTCAGTTTGGCGCAACAGCTTTTGGTTTGCGGTTAGAAGCGCCGCCATTTCTTCCCTAGCACGTTCTTTCTTCCTGTAGCGCTTCCTCCACTGAATCTGTGCCAGCCCTCTTTTCCTGGCCCTGTTGAGGCGACGTGTCATCCTCCTGGAGACTCGTTCCAGGAAGCTGTCAAACTGAGGCTTTGTCATGGCACCAATTCGACACTCTGATTCTATGTTTTCGGGTTCCGCAGTCAGTATAGCTTCGTCTGGGTGGTTGTCTTCTTCCGGGTCCGTCTCTGGGCTATCCTCCGTGTCCTCCGATGTGTCTCCCGACTCGGGGTGTGGGGGGCCCTGTGATGTGTCTACTCCAGCTACAGGGTTTTCACTGGATGTGGTGGATGTGGGGCCCAATTCTTCCCTTTCGGGTGACTTACTGGGGACCTTTGGGGGTGATATTATTGGACTTACTGGTGGGACTACCGTGGGGTTTCCTGTCTGTTCTGGCGGTGTGTATGGTGATGGGGGTTCCTGACTTATTGTAGGTGTCGTGGGTGATGTCGGTGTCTGTTGGACGCTGGGGTTGTCGAGGCCGTTCTCTTGGTGGGGGTCGTCTGCCGGGTTCATCTAGTGACATAATACAAAGTTAGGTGTCGCCCAAATCCCCTTGTTTCTCCCCATCCAAATTAGTGGCACACTTTAATGTTGGTTGTTCTGCCATATCAGTGTAAATCTCTTCTGGGCCCCTTTCCAATGCTTGTATTCCTAGCATCTCGGTGTAAGTCTCATCTGAGACACCTTTTATGTCTACTTCCAGCATTTCAACGTAAGTTTCTTCTGCGGCACGTTTTAATTTATGTAATTCTATCATTTCAGTGTAAGTCTCCTCCCCAGGTTGGTAGTTATCGGAATCTGTGAGCAGTGACTGAATGTCCTTATCTTCTTCCGGAGCTATTTGTACGGGAAACTGTCCTGTTATTACCCCTGCCATTTTCTTGATCAGTCGTCCTACTAGCGGGAGTATGCAGCATGCAGCAATCACCACTATTATTACCACTATTGCTATGGCCATCGCTATTCCTTTCAGTAGTTTAGGCCAAGTTAGGTTTGTCAACCAGCTCCATAATGCATTTGTCCCCGTTTTCCAATTAGACTGTATTACATGGTCTTGCCTTAGTTTTTTTAGATCGAGTAGGGCTTTTGTGAGATTTCCTCCCTCCCCGGTGTGCATGGGTATGACGGCACAACATTCCTCACCAATGAGTTCGCAGACTCCCTGATCGTCTGCTAGCATGGTTTCTATGATGAACCTATTTTGGAGGGCCATCAGTGTGGTGGCGTGTAGTTGCTCTTTTACTCCCTCTAGGGCATTTATTGTGTAGTTCATGAATCGTTGTTGGTTGTACCATAAATAGTTTATCCATCTGCTATTGCGTGCTATGTATTGAGCATTTGTTATTTGACCGAAGAAAGGTATTGACCCAGCTATGCGTCCTGAGATTATCCAATCATTACTTATGGCCAAATGCTCAGTGGGCGTTCCGACAGGTATCTGATCGTATGAGATGTATACTGTGTCCTCTGACTTCCCCTGAGCCAGGGCGTCTCTTTTCTGTTTGTTTTGTACTGGTTCTTGCGGTACTAACACTGTTACCTTTCCAGTCAACATGACAGGGGCGCATATGCCTTCCCATCCCGGCTCTAGCTTAACTTTAAGACTTTCGTCTCCATCGCACAGCCAAAATATGTCTCCCAACGGTGTAGTTCCCTCTGCGTAACTTGGGATGGGATATTTTGAGCTGACTGTCGATTTCTCATCATAGGTAACGTACCCTCCGTCTTGTATGACTTGTTGGCACAGCATTTTAGCTTTGTTAGTAGTTTTGCATACATTGTCATGCCAGTAACCTTCTCTGTGTCGTTTACACTGCAATAATCCTCTGGGGTCGGTTATGACTAGGTCGTTGGTTTGTCGGCGTTCAATTACCTCCACTAGTTCTTTTCCTCTAGCTACACAGAATGGAAAAACAAAATCTTGCGCGATTTTTACCATAGGCGGTGTCATGTAATCTTCTCCATCTCGTGTCTCATCTAATCTGCGTGGGCACATTGACTCGTCTCTAACCCACCTGTGTTCTCTACCTCCTGCCATGCGTAAAACACAGTAGGTGAAACAACTGTGTAGATTTTTACATGTCCCTATTACGCTACCAGGAAGGGGTCTGATTTGCGGTAGTGTTTTTGTGTTGTAACATGCTATACAGGTTTTTTTTACTCACTTGCTGAGCTGAGTATTTCAGCCAGTCATAGAACATGTTGGATTTGAGTTGCTTTGTCCCTAACGTCTTATCTCTGTCCTGGCTCCGTTTGGCTCGACGGGTCACTGAGTATATTTTGATCATTTTTATGGCTGTTTGGTTGTTCATTATTTGTAACGTGTTTACATCAATGCATCGAGTTTTTGAGCATCTTATTGTAACTTTTACCACTCCTTTGTCTCTGCACCTTGCGCCTGGGGAGTAACTGTAAACTATTAGGTTGTTGGGGCCCTGTGTTATCATTACGTTTCGTTTGGGTGGATTGGCGTATGTCAAATTAACTTCCTCTGTCAGTGGTATATAACCTAGGTTGGCAGCCATAACTCCTACGGCTAATGCGCATTTGGTCATGGGTGCTCTTTCCTTGGACGGTGTTGGTTCGTGGGTGGGTGATGCATGCTCTTGTGTTAAGTTATGTTGGGGGTATTGGGTGGTTGAGACCTGCGGTTGACTTGAGTTAGGTTGGAGATCTGTGGTGAGTGGAGTGGGCTGCTGAGTTGCGTTGAGGCGGGATTGTGGGATGGGTGGTGTGCATAGCATGGTCCATATCAGACCGCCTGTCCATAATATGGCTATCCATATTAGCATTATCCTTAGCCCTGTTCGTATTGTGGTTCTTAAATCTGGGGGGTCCCTTTCCTGCATCGTGATGGCCCTGGCTCTCTCCACTGCCTGCTGGGATCTGTTTTGTTCATCTAGTAATAGTTGAGCTGCTGCTCTTAGCGTTATTGTTGTTTGTGATTCTCTGCTGGACCAGTCTGTGAGATCGTCTGGGTCCCAGCGGGGAGGAGTGACCGTCTCCATCTTGGAGTCCCTGCGGGGCGGTGTCACCTGCCCCCGATTCTGGTGGAGTTGTTTCACTTCTAAGCGCCTTGGTCTGTTCTGGGTCTTCTGCTCTGCAACAGTGATTGAGATGGTACCAAAACTTCTTACCGTCGACTTTTAGAGCTGTGTGGGTCGTTAGACGAACTCTGAAGGGGCCTTCCCGTCTGGGCTCGTTCCACTTTCGTTTGAATACCTTTACGTAGACCCAGTCTCCCGGCACAACCCTCCGCAGGTTCTCAGGAATCTCTGCTTCTCTCTGCTCGGTAGCACCTTTTACCTGTGAGAACACTTCCTTATGTATTTGTGTTAAGTGTTGTAGGTAGCTTTGCAGCTCCCTTTCCAATTTTTCGAGAGGAGGGCCCTCAACGGGTCCTCGTAAGTATGGAACTGGAAGCGGCCTTCCAGTCGCCATCTCATGCGGTGTTAGAAATGTCATGCGGTTAGTACTTGAGCGCATTGCCATTAATGCCAGTGGTAAGGCCTGTACCCAGTTTAATTTACCATCTGCCATGATTTTAGCTAGTTTGGTTTTCAAAATACCGTTGGCTCTTTCTACTGTTCCTTGTGATTGGGGATGATAAACGCAGCCAAACCTTTGTTTGATTCCTAGCATTCTCATTGCCAGTTTAAACGTTTCGGCCACAAAATGTGGTCCATTGTCTGAGCTCATGCTATCCGGAATGCCGAATCTTGGAAAGACCTCTCTACATAGAAATTTCGCAACTGATCGGGAGTCGGGTCCTGCCGTTGGCACCGCCTCTACCCACCTGCTGAATCGACAGATTACTACCAAGATGTATCTTAGTCTTCCTATACGTTGTGTCATGTCCACGTAATCTATCATCAGATGTCTAAATGGTCCGTCTGGCGTTGGAATGTGTGAGATGGGAGCGGTAAGTGTCTTCCTAACGTTATAGTGTGCGCATACTTCGCATTCGTGTAACACTCTGTCAACTGTGGATGTTAGATATGGTGACCACCACACGGCTTGAAGACGACGTACAATCTCCCCCCTTGCGCAATGGTCACTACCATGCGCATTACTGATAGCACAGCGCAGCAATGTACTTGGTAGAACAAAATGGCCCTGACTACTCCTCCATAGACCTTTGTTGGGCCCCTCTTGGGTGTGTTGCAATGCACCCCGTTTCACCCACATGTCTTTCTCCTGAGGACTAGCTCGGTCTTGTGCAAGCACAAGAGAAGATAGAGTGGTAAGTGGGGCTGGATCATCCGCCACATGCATTGGTCCCATCATTGTCTCAGACCCTGCAGCTGCCTGTCTGGCTACTACATCTGCCAAGTTGTTGCCTCTGGCAATGAGAGTGAGTGTCAGCCTTTTGGTGGGCCGGGCATTTAATAATGGCCAAGGCCGTTGGCACGTGCATGGCATCCAACAGCTGAGAGATGGATTGCCCATGGCTAATTATTGTGCCATTGGCTCTGCGGAAGCCTCTCTGTTTCCATATGTTACCGTAAACGTGACATACTCCGTATGCATATGCGGAGTCCGTATAGACATTGAGGCTCTTGCCCTTTGCCAACAGACACGCCGCTGTGAGAGCTTTGACTTCAGCCAATTGGGCGGAGCACGGTTGGTCGACCTTTACCGATTGGATGGTTTCAAATGTTGTGTCATCCTTAAGTCGTACAACACCGTAACCAGCATGGTTGCCCACGGCATCCCTATAGCAGGATCCGTCCACGAACAGCGTGAGGTCCGCTATGATGGGCTCATTGTACAGGTCTTGGCGTGCACGCATGAAGGTGTCGGTGTCATGGACACAGTTGTGTGGTGTCCCATCTACTGGTAACACCATTTTAGTTGCTGGGTTCACCGTGTCGCACCTTTGTATGGTAAGTTCTGGGGCTGATAGGATTACCTCATAGCCCGTTCGTCTGGCCTGTGTCAAGACAAACCTTGTGCTTGTGAGTAGGGCATACAGCTGGTGAGACGTGTACAGAATTACTGGGTGTCCCATCGTTAGTGATGTTGCCTTCTTGAACGCGAAAACAGCGGCTGCCAATCCCTGGTAACAAGGTGGCAATCCTGCCTCTACGTTATCAAGTTTTGTGCTATAATAAGCCAATGGTTGTTTCCCAACCGGCGTGTCCTGCAACAATACAGCAGTAGCATATCCAGACCGTTCTGCAACATATAGATGAAATGGTTTCGAGTAATCGGGATTGCCAAGGGCGGGGGAAGACTGCATGTCACTTTTGAGGGCCAAAAAGGCTCCCTCCGCTTCTTCGGTCCACTGCAATGTAGCAGCATTACTATTCTGCCCTGCAGCCCTGATAAGGGCACGCAGTGGCGCTGTTTTGAGGGCATAATCACAAATCCATGGTCTACTGTATCCCGCCATTCCCAACAAGGTGAGCATCTGTCCCACTGTCTGAGGCTTTGGAGCTGTGACTATGGCCTCTATTTGTGACACGGCCACCTGTCTTGTATCTCCACTAAGCCGCCTCCCCAGATAATCTACTGTTGTCTGGCAAAATTGCAATTTATCTCTGCTAACCTTATGGCCTCCCTCCGCCAATAGTTGTAACACTGTGATGGAGTCTCTCTCACACTGCTCTTTGGAACTACTACATACTAAAATGTCATCCACGTATTGGACCACGGTACTGGCAACATGCAGGTTTTGTAGGTCTTGGGCCAACACCCGATTGAACACTGCAGGGCTGTCTAGGAATCCCTGGGGTAATCGAGTGTAAGTCAGTTGTCTACCTTCAAATGTGAACGCAAACAGATACTGTGAATCTGCGTCTACGGGGACTGAGAAGAAGGCCGAGCACAGATCTATGACAGTAAACCATTTGGTGCCTGGGGGAATATTGGACAGTAAAGTATGTGGGTCGGGGACAATCGCCTTTGGAACGTTCACAATGGAGTTAATTGCTCGCAAATCGTGCACCAATCGATAATCGTTAGAGTGTGGCTTTTTTATTGGAAAGATGGGTGTATTACAGGAGCTTTTAGTTTCTTTCAGGACTCCCGCCCTTACTAGGCCCGTAATGGTGGGTCTAATCCCGTCTATGGCGTGTTGTCGGAGTGGATACTGTCTCTGGTATGGTAATCTTGCTCCCTGCTTAACGTCTATGTGTATGGGTTCTGCGGACTTTATATAACCTACGTCTGTCTTGTGTTTTGACCATAATGTTGGGGGCACCTGTCCTAACAAATCCTCATGTTCTGAAAGTAAGCATTGTTTGATTGATGTTTGCATGTTAAGTATCACTGTGTCTGCCGTTCCTACATTGTAATTTTTTGCTGATATTCTATAAAAGCGTGTGTCAGGGGATATGTGGATGTGTTTATTGTTTGTGGGCCTCCATTCTGGTATCTGCAAAGCTGTCCTAACCATTGGTCCTAACTCTCTTGTCCTATGTCCTTCAGTTGTCATCAGTGTTATGTGGGGGGCAGAGCCTTGGATTTGATACCATTCTTGTAGTTCAGATGGGAGTGTTATAGCTGCAGCAGCTCCCTCGGGGCCCACAAAGATATCCTGGCTGATGATAGAGAACTGTTTTTTATTGATCATCTCTATCCAACAGTCAGCATAGTCCATGTGGCTTTGATATTCGTCGTACAACAGAGTGCAGTGGAGCGGCATGAGTCGCGTTTTAGGTTTCCCTATCAGCGCTTGGACCCACGGCTCCCACTCTTCCCATAGTTGGGTCAGCGAGGATTCGTGTGGGACCAATTGTAGCCAGTACGCCGTTGGTGGCGGTTGACGATGATTATCCTTTGTTGTTGTATTTGTTAGTGAACTCAGGGCATTTTGTAGTGCGTCTTCTGCCATTACTGGCATCATTTGTTTTGCTGTGGAACTGTCTTGGAACTCTACTCGCAAGCCACTCTGGGTACACTCGATGTTGGCTTTTAATATACATAGAATGTCTCTTCCCAACAGGTTAATTGGAGTATGTGCTGAGTAGAGTAGAGGTGCCACGATGGTTTTCCCTTCGATTTGCATCGTGAGAGGCTCCGTGAGTGGTATAATTTGTGTTTTCCCAGAAAAGCCAACGGTTCGGATGGATGAACTTGAGAGGGGAAGATTGAAGCCATTTTTTCCGATGCATGAATATGTCGCTCCCGTGTCCACCATGAAGGCATGTTCTCGGCCTTGCACTGTTATTGATATGGTGGGTTCTTCTCGTGGTTGTAGTGAGATTACTGGCGACATTGTTTCCCCTTCTGGCTTCTCTGGGCACCTCTATTGCCAGTTGGTGGCTGGTGGCATATGTGGGTTTGGTGGTGGCCCATATTGGTTTGTGGATGGTCCTTGTGGGTTTGTTGGTTTCGCGTATGGATTTGCGGGTGGCACGTATTGGATTGTTGATGTCCCGTATGGGTCTGTTGGTTTTGGGTATGGATTCACGGGGCAATCCCTTTTGACATGGCCTAGTTGTCGACATCCCCAGCATTCCTTCCCCTGCTGCTTGTAGGCTTGGTTGGGGTTAGCTTGCGTTTGTCCGTTCCACGGTGGGGGCGGGCCTTGTCCTTGTCCTCCTGGGGGTTTCCCACCATATTGGGTGGATCCACCCTTTCCCGTCCATTGTTGCTGATAACCGTTTGAAGGCCCAACGTGTACATGGATTGGTGGTAGGGTGGCGTCTGGAAAATTGCCTGGTGTTGTCTGCCTTGGTCCATGTGGAGTCGGAGGTTGGGGCTGTGTCCGGAGCACCAATGGGGCTTGGGTTGTCGTGTCCTCTAGGTCCTGCGCCTGTGTTGTTATTACTGGTGCTTGTGTTTTGGATTTGTCTTTTTTTTGTTTACACAGCTCTCCCAGTTGCAGTTGTGTTAGCTTATTGCTAAGTTGCTTGTTTTGCTCTTCGGCTTCTCGGATTTCTCTTCTGCAGTTGTCAACATGGTGGACTATATGTTCAGAGAACAATGGCCAGTCCATCTTCATCAGGCCCACTACATTGTCCAGGCACTTTTGTACGTTTTGTGGCATAGCCTTCTTGACCATGAGCATGAACAGTCTCTGAGTGGTGTTGTTTGTGTTCCAGGCACCCCCCGTCTCCTCTCTCCATCTGCGCTGGAAAGTGTGCAGGAATTTGGTGGGGCATTCGTTGTCTTTCAGTACTTCGCCATCCAGCTTGGAGGGATCCATCTTCTCCGGGTAGTGCTTCCTTAGTTCAGCCCATATTTGATTGCGGTGGCCTCCAAACCCTACGCTGTCCACCTGATTTCCGGTCACCACTCTTGGCAGCTGTGCACCCTGGAAAACCTCTTCTGTTAATTGTTTTCCGGCTGTGTGCATCAACAATGCCTTTATGTCTCCCAGTGCCAGGGTCACTCCTGCTGTGCTCTCTTCCAATGCTGTTATCCATTTGTTGGCTCCATCGGTAAGGGTTGGCAGCCTTCCTGCCAGACCTATCATGTCCATGAATGACCATGGCACGTACATGGGGTCTTGTCCAGTTCCTTTCACCACTAGGGGACACACTGGGACTGGATTGTTTAGATCCTCTGCTCCTTTTCCTTCTGGGTAGCTGTTTAGGCTGGGCCTTCTCCCCAACCTTCCTCCATTTCTCACCCAGTGCTGTGTCCGTTCCTCCTGTGATGCTATTTTTTGTCCGCAGACTGCCCCACCTTCTCTGTTTTGTGGAACTATCATGCCTTCTAGACTCAGACGCATTGCCCCTCCGTTGTTTGGATGTTGCCATACGCTGTGGGGGCCCTGATCTGGTGGGATCTCCGATGTCGGCCTGGGTGCTGACGTTTTGTTCCTGTGGCTGCTTAATCTGTTCGTCAGGCTGTTTATCTCTCTCTCCATTGTGTGTATGGATTTTTCCATATCATCGCATTTTTGTTTGCTCCATTCTGTCAGAGAATGATCTCTGCTTTTTTGTTTCAGGCGTGCCCCAAGTGGCTGGGTCGAGGGACGCAGTTGAGATGATGCATCTTTGTCCTCACACTCCTTTAGTCCAGTCTCTTGATGTTCGTTGTGTCTTTGTTCTTCATACTCCTTTTCGTTGGATTCTTTTATTATTTGTTCCAGGTAATTTAGTTTATCTATCAAATGAGCCATTTCTGCTTTTTTAGCAGTCCTCTTCTGGTACTCCTCTCTGTCCAGATGTTCTTGTGATTGTTCGCTGTGGCATAATGAGTTCCCATCTTCTTGTCCCATGCTGGCCTCGGCCAGCTCTCTCTTGTTTGGTGTTTCAGCTTTTTTGCCCCCCGCATAGACTTCTGGTGCGTTGTCCAGAGTGAAAGTGAAATCTCCATGTAGTTGCCCTCTCATTTTCTCTCCTTCGGGGTTTGTGTTCAGGAGTGGATATTGTCCCACTTTGAATGGGTTCCTGCTGTCCGGGTATGGGGGTGGTTCCACTGGCCACGCTGGTGCCGTGGGGCTCTGTCCCTGTAATTTCACTGTTCTTGTTTCTTTAGAATTGCTTATTGACTCTTTTTTATTTTCGTTTTGTGTTTTTCGCTCAGTTCTGGCCATTTAACGTCGATGTCCTTCTTGTCTAAACCAATTTAACACTTCTCTTTCTCTTGTCTTTTTGCCTAGTCTCTTGTCGCTGTGATCTTCAGATTTGTGATGTTTGATGTTCAGTTCCATTTCCTCACAACACGCCACATCAAAGGATCCTTCTTTCGGCCAAAGTAGATTGCGCGCATGCCATCTCTTCATTAATCGTGTAATTAACGTTTTATCGTCTGGGTGGCGCATTATTATTAGCTCCATTGGAACTTCCGCAGTTTTTCCACTGCTGTTCCCGTGAGCGTTCCCCATGTTAATTCGTTGTGCTCGTTTGACCAAAGACCCAAAAACCCGCGGTTGTTTGCCTGTTTCTCCGATTTTCTTTATTTCTACCAGGTAGTTCATTAGTTTTCCTGGTTGGTATAACGGGACCATGTAGGAACTCTCTCAACAGCCTCTCTGTTTATTTTTATTTTTGGAGGTCTGATTGTTTCAATTACACCTTCCTGCCTTCACTCACCCTACTGGGAACAACGGTGATACTTGTTGCTGGTATATGATCGGCCTATCCCGTACTGTTTTTGTTTTGTCTTTTGTTTCTTTTAGTAGTTAGCGGCTACTGCAGTCTGCTCCAACTTCTGGGCCAGATTGCAGTGTTCCAATAGTGTTGTTGCTTGTTGCCAAGACACGCCAGGGAGAAAACCTTCTCTCCTGGGGCTGTTATAATGATTTAGGGTTTTGCCCAGTCTCTGTTTTGATTTATTTCGTCTGTTTTTTTTTCCTTCAATTGAGCATTTAAACTGTTCTTAATTTGTGATTATGTGTGTGCGTCTTATATCAATTCCGGTGGTCTGAGTGTGAGTGTATTTGTATTACTTATTGTCTGGTGCTCATTCGTTAGAATGACACACGACCTCAGCGGGATTTTTTCTAGTTTCTGTGGTAGCCACCAGTGGTATGGGTTGCGAATGCCAGCCCAGTTTATGGTGTTGTTTTTTCCTTGTTTGCTAGAGGCTCTTGTTTCCCTCTGCCAGGGGTAGAGCTTTAAATCTGTCACAACTCGGTAAGAGTAACGACTGGTTGATGGCAAACGAGAGGGGACGCGTGTGTGTGTGTGTGTTGGAGAATTGGAAAAGGTCCACAGTGATGATGTTTAACAACCACTCTCACTATTTTCTTGTGTCTCTCCTGTCAGTTAGTCACAAGTCGTTCTTGTTTTCACATCTGTTGTAGGCCAATAGTTCAGCTTTACTCTTCTATAAGTAGTTGACCATGGGGAGGAACGCCACAAAGGAAAAAGGTGTGTGTGTATACTTGAAGTTTTGTGTGATTGTATGTATTTGAGAGTGTGTGTGTGTCTTGTCTGTTGGATAGGTGTGTTGTGTGTGTGTGTGTGTGAGTGTGTGTGTGTGTATGAGAGTGAGAGGGAGAGTGTGTATGTGTGTGAATGGGAGTGTATGTTGTGTGTGTGTGTGGAGTGTATGTCGTGGGTGTGTGTGAGGGGTGTGTGTAGATGTGTGGTATGAGAGTGTGTGTGTGTGTGTGTGTGTGTGTGTGTGAGGGTGAGTGTGTGCGTGTGCTTTTGAGTGGGGGTTGAGTGAGGGTACGTGTATTGAGCGTGGTGTGCGTGTGGCACAAGGTGTGTGTGTAGATGTGCGGGAGGAGGAGGGAGAAAATGAGTGTGTTATGTGTATGCGGTGTTGTGCGTGTGAGGAGTGTGATTATGTGTGCGTGTGTTTGGGACTGAGGAATTAGAGTGTGTGTTGGGTAAACGTGTACGTGTGTGTGTGTGTTATTGTGTGGGAGCGTTGCGTATACTGTGTGAGGGTGAGAGTGTAATGAGAGTGGTGCGTGTGTGGTACAAGGTGTGTGTATATGTGTACGGGAGGAGGCGGGAGAGTATAAGTGTGTTATGTGTATGTGGTGTTGTGTGTGTGTGGTGTGAATGTGCGTAGTGGAGGATGTTGGTCTGTGTATAAGTGAGGGTCTGTGTATGTGTGTGTATTAGTGTGCTGCTGTGCGGGAGGTATGTGTATGTGTGTATGTGTGTAAGTGTGAAGTTAGGTGTGGTAGCTTGGGAGTGGATGGGACTTTGTGTGTTTTCGTTGTGTGGGAGTACGTATGTGTGGTCACTGGTGGGATTCGGGAGGGCAATGGTTTGCGGGGAGTGTATGTCTGTATCGTTTGAGCGTGTGTGGTGTGTGTGTGGGTGCGAGGTACGGGTGAGCATGAGCGTGAATGGGATAGAGAGAGATAGATTGAGGGGAGGGGTTATGATGAGTGCGGGTGAGATGCGGAGAGTGATAGTGAGCGTGGGTGAGGGGGAAAAGAGAGAGAGAGAGAGAGAGAGAGAGAGATCTCAGGGGTTCCAGCACCCAGTCAATTTGCTGGCCACAGACAGTTCGGGCTGCTCCCGTTTCTGACTGTGCCTGACCACAGGTTATTTTCTAGTCGCTCGCCTTTGACTGATGTCCTGAGGTTTCGGTTGATGAGTTCAGCCACATAACCCACACAGCACATAAGCAGGACCTGCGCTCTCTCGCAGGGAGTATATTGCCACACTAATACCAAATCTTTTTATAAGACACTCGGGGAAGTTAGTCAATTTTAACCAATTTGGCTGAGTTTATTCCTTTGAGTTTTAATCACTCATGAATAGATGGACTGTGTCCGTCCCTTCACCGCTCCGGGTGGGGTCTCAAGCGAGCTCGTTATCTCTCCTGAACTTCACGACTGAGGCGGCCGGCTCGGTCGTTCGTTCCTCTATTGGCTGTCACGACATACAATGAGTATATGTGTATATTTACACTTTTCCTAATAACTATTTCGATCCAGACTACTCAATCTGAGCCGCAAGTGACTTTTCATACATGAGTTAATGTGCTTTGCGCCCAAACCTGGTAAATCCTAACGAAATTACACGCAATAATTTTAATATTCGTCGGGCCTTAGCCCACTCGACATCTAATGACTATAACATCACGAATCAACCTTCATTAGGATCTAGCTCTCTACACATTTAATTATTTACATAAGAACGAAACGAACTAACATTCGTCAGGATCGAACCCACTAAACATCTAACGATTATAAAACGCTATTTCAACCCTCGCCTGGCCGTAGTCTCACAAAATATCAACAGTATTATTAATTTTGCGAATCAAACTTCGCCAGGCCACAGCCCACAAATATCAGACAATATTATTTAATTTGCGAATCAAACTTCGCCAGGCCACAGCCCACAAATATCAGACAATATTATTTAATTTGCGAATCAAACTTCGCCAGGCCACAGCCCACAAATATCAGACAATATTATTTAATTTGCGAATCAAACTTCGCCAGGCCACAGCCCACAAATATCAGACAATATTATTTAATTTGCGAATCAAACTTCGCCAGGCCACAGCCCACAAATATCAGACAATATTATTTAATTTGCGAATTTCTAACAATGTTATTTAGACAGTAAAGAAACCTGAACGGAGCTCAAACTTTGCGGATCTTAAACGAAAATTACTGTAGCCTACCTTGAGCCCCGGCTCCAATGATCTAAGCGTTTTTTTGTATGCATCGATTGTTTTTGTTTTTTAGACAGTATAAATATAATAATGGCTATATTCTAAAGTATGTTATTTAATCTAAACCTACTTTCTGTGTTTTACCGCTACCGCGACCCAGATTAAAATTAAAGCAAATGTTAAGCAAGCTAGCAACCAGCAGATAATAGCCGAGCGTGACATTTTAAACATTCAGACTGTATTGAACATAGCTGTTAGCAAGCAGTTAGCACACAGCATACAAACATAACATATAATAATTTGCATCACACTCCGGTTCTCCGTGCTTTTCGAGTTTATCAATTAATCAGAAGAAATTGGTTCTTTTGGGCATAGGAGCCAGTGCAGCCTGGGTGGATTCACACCTCGGATACGCACGTAATTCAAGCAGATATAAAAGAAAAAAATCTGCTTACCTTTTAAATTTGTTTGGCCAAGCGTCCGGTGTGGCCCTCCGCTCAGGCGACTGGCTCCGGCCTCCTGGCCTCGGCTCGCCAAATGTTGGGTCACAAATTCAGTCTAAGTTCCTAAGTTCGTTTCAAAACCTAAGTCCAAAAATTCGTTTCAAAACCTAAGTTCAAAACAGCACGGAAACCGGGAGCAGAGTATGATGCAAAGTGTTTATTCGAATCTAACACAGAGGATTGATTCCAACAAACGGGAGCATGGTCTCGAGATCAGACTGAAATTTTTCTCCGGACATTTGCTTTTATATTTTTCCTTCAATATTTTGATGATTTCTCATTGGCACAGTACATGTTGTCACATTGTCACAGAATTTGCATAGCCTGGCCATTCCCCAACACTGTGGCCACGCGAGGCTTGTAGTTCAGGTCACCTGGAGTTCAAATCCATAAATTTGTTCTCAGTCGCTTGTAGTTCTCTCTATCTGGGCCTTGTAGTTTTTTTATGGTTGAGGCCTACACACATACGTTTTCCTCCGGCTCTCAAACTCTGCTTATCTGGGCTTCCATGTCTGGCTTATTTCTTCTATGTTTAATGTTACTTTTCAATCCATCTACTCAATTGCATCTGGTTATCCATACTATAGAATAATATAGCGTATAAATGCACAAAGGTGATTTTTCAATAATATAAAATAATACATCATATAAATGCACAAAGGTGATTTAGTGGTTTCACATCAGTTATATAGTACCATGATTGTTTTCTCCTTCGTCATGATTACAACAGTGTGTTAATAATTCTTCATCAACTTCTGTTTGAATGGTTTTTTCGATGTTTCAAGTGTCATAACATGTTTCTGTGGCTGTTCGTACATGGTACAGGGGTTTTGTGAAGATGTTTAGCCATTAGATTGCGTTTTTGAGACTTTCCTTTTTGTATTGCTCTAAAGTGCTTTTCAGCTCCTGAATAGAGTTTTCAATGCATTTACAAAGTTTGGCATGTAACTTCTGTCTGAATGGTTTTCTCGATGTTTCAAGTGTCATAACATGTTTCTGTGGCTGTTTATTTACAAAGTTTGGCATGTAACTTCTGTTTGAATGGTTTTCTCGATGTTTTAAGTGTTATAACATATCTTTGTGGCTGTTTATACCTGGTTAAGGGGTTTTGTGAAGATGTTTAGCCATTAGATTGCGTTTTTGAGACTTTCCTTTTTGTATTGCTCTAAAGTGCTTTTCAGCTCCTGAATAGAGTTTTCAATGCATTTACAAAGTTTGGCATGTAACTTCTGTCTGAATGGTTTTCTCGATGTTTCAAGTGTCATAACATGTTTCTGTGGCTGTTTATTTACAAAGTTTGGCATGTAACTTCTGTTTGAATGGTTTTCTCGATGTTTTAAGTGTTATAACATATCTTTGTGGCTGTTTATACCTGGTAAAGGGGTTTTGTGAAGATGTTTAGCCATTAGATTGCGTTTTTGAGACTTTCCTTTTTGTATTGCTCTAAAGTGCTTTTCAGCTCCTGAATAGCGTTTTCAATGCATTTACAAAGTTTGGCATGTAACTTCTGTCTGAATGGTTTTCTCGATGTTTCAAGTGTCATAACATGTTTCTGTGGCTGTTTATTTACAAAGTTTGGCATGTAACTTCTGTTTGAATGGTTTTCTCGATGTTTTAAGTGTTATAACATATCTTTGTGGCTGTTTATACCTGGTAAAGGGGTTTTGTGAAGATGTTTAGCCACTAGATTCTGTTTTTGAGACTTTCCTTTTTGTATTGCTCTAAAGTGCTTTTCAGCTCCTGAATAGCGTTTTCAATGCATTTACAAAGTTTGGCATGTAACTTCTGTCTGAATGGTTTTCTAGATGTTTTAAGTGTCTTAACATGTTTCTGTGGCTGTCTGTACATAGTACAGGTGTTTTGTGAAGATGTTTAGCCATTAGATTGCGTTTTTGAGACTTTCCTTTTTGTATTGCTCTAAAGTGCTTTTCAGCTCCTGAATAGCGTTTTCAATGCATTTACAAAGTTTGGCATGTAACTTCTGTCTGAATGGTTTTCTAGATGTTTTAAGTGTCATAACATGTTTCTGTGGCTGTTTGTACATGGTACAGGGGTTTTGTGAAGATGTTTAGCCATTAGATTGCGTTTTTGAGACTTTCCTTTTTGTATTGCTCTAAAGTGCTTTTCAGCTCCTGAATAGCGTTTTCAATACATTTACAAAGTTTGGCATGTAACTTCTGTCTGAATGGTTTTTTCGATGTTTTAAGTGTCATAACATGATTCTGTGGCTGTTCGTACATTGTACAGGGGTTTTGTGAAGATGTTTAGCCATTAGATTGCGTTTTTGAGACTTTCCTTTTTGTATTGCTCTAAAGTGCTTTTCAGCTCCTGAATAGCGTTTTCAATGCATTTACAAAGTTTGGCATGTAACTTCTGTCTGAATGGTTTTCTAGATGTTTTAAGTGTCATAACATGTTTTTGTGGCTGTTTGTACATGGTACAGGGGTTTTGTGAAGATGTTTAGCCATTAGATTGCATTTTTGAGATTTTCTTTTTTGTATTGCTCTAAAGTGCTTTTCAGCTCCTGAATAGGGTTTTCAATGCATTTACAAGGTTTGGCATGTAACTTCTGTCTGAATGGTTTTCTCGATGTTTTAAGTGTCATAACATGTTTCTGTGGCTGTTAATACATTGGAAAGGGGTTTTGTGAAGATGTTTAGCCATTAGATTGCGTTTTTGAGACTTTCCTTTTTGTATTGCTCTAAAGTGCTTTTCAGCTCCTGAATAGCGTTTTCAATTCATTGGCAAAGTTTGGCATGTAACTTCTGTCTGAATGGTTTTCTCGATGTTTCAAGTGTCATAACATGTTTCTGTGGCTGTTTATTTACAAAGTTTGGCATGTAACTTCTGTTTGAATGGTTTTCTCGATGTTTTAAGTGTTATAACATATCTTTGTGGCTGTTTATACCTGGTTAAGGGGTTTTGTGAAGATGTTTAGCCATTAGATTGCGTTTTTGAGACTTTCCTTTTTGTATTGCTCTAAAGTGCTTTTCAGCTCCTGAATAGCGTTTTCAATGCATTTACAAAGTTTGGCATGTAACTTCTGTCTGAATGGTTTTCTCGATGTTTCAAGTGTCATAACATGTTTCTGTGGCTGTTTATTTACAAAGTTTGGCATGTAACTTCTGTTTGAATGGTTTTCTCGATGTTTTAAGTGTTATAACATATCTTTGTGGCTGTTTATACCTGGTAAAGGGGTTTTGTGAAGATGTTTAGCCATTAGATTGCGTTTTTGAGACTTTCCTTTTTGTATTGCTCTAAAGTGCTTTTCAGCTCCTGAATAGCGTTTTCAATGCATTTACAAAGTTTGGCATGTAACTTCTGTCTGAATGGTTTTCTCGATGTTTCAAGTGTCATAACATGTTTCTGTGGCTGTTTATTTACAAAGTTTGGCATGTAACTTCTGTTTGAATGGTTTTCTCGATGTTTTAAGTGTTATAACATATCTTTGTGGCTGTTTATACCTGGTAAAGGGGTTTTGTGAAGATGTTTAGCCACTAGATTCTGTTTTTGAGACTTTCCTTTTTGTATTGCTCTAAAGTGCTTTTCAGCTCCTGAATAGCGTTTTCAATGCATTTACAAAGTTTGGCATGTAACTTCTGTCTGAATGGTTTTCTAGATGTTTTAAGTGTCTTAACATGTTTCTGTGGCTGTCTGTACATAGTACAGGTGTTTTGTGAAGATGTTTAGCCATTAGATTGCGTTTTTGAGACTTTCCTTTTTGTATTGCTCTAAAGTGCTTTTCAGCTCCTGAATAGCGTTTTCAATGCATTTACAAAGTTTGGCATGTAACTTCTGTCTGAATGGTTTTCTCGATGTTTTAAGTGTCATAACATGTTTCTGTGGCTGTTTGTACATGGTACAGGGGTTTTGTGAAGATGTTTAGCCATTAGATTGCGTTTTTGAGACTTTCCTTTTTGTATTGCTCTAAAGTGCTTTTCAGCTCCTGAATAGCGTTTTCAATACATTTACAAAGTTTGGCATGTAACTTCTGTCTGAATGGTTTTTTCGATGTTTTAAGTGTCATAACATGATTCTTTGGCTGTTCGTACATTGTACAGGGGTTTTGTGAAGATGTTTAGCCATTAGATTGCGTTTTTGAGACTTTCCTTTTTGTATTGCTCTAAAGTGCTTTTCAGCTCCTGAATAGCGTTTTCAATGCATTTACAAAGTTTGGCATGTAACTTCTGTCTGAATGGTTTTCTAGATGTTTTAAGTGTCATAACATGTTTTTGTGGCTGTTTGTACATGGTACAGGGGTTTTGTGAAGATGTTTAGCCATTAGATTGCATTTTTGAGATTTTCTTTTTTGTATTGCTCTAAAGTGCTTTTCAGCTCCTGAATAGGGTTTTCAATGCATTTACAAGGTTTGGCATGTAACTTCTGTCTGAATGGTTTTCTCGATGTTTTAAGTGTCATAACATGTTTCTGTGGCTGTTAATACATTGGAAAGGGGTTTTGTGAAGATGTTTAGCCATTAGATTGCGTTTTTGAGACTTTCCTTTTTGTATTGCTCTAAAGTGCTTTTCAGCTCCTGAATAGCGTTTTCAATTCATTGGCAAAGTTTGGCATGTAACTTCTGTCTGAATGGTTTTCTCGATGTTTCAAGTGTCATAACATGTTTCTGTGGCTGTTTATTTACAAAGTTTGGCATGTAACTTCTGTTTGAATGGTTTTCTCGATGTTTTAAGTGTTATAACATATCTTTGTGGCTGTTTATACCTGGTTAAGGGGTTTTGTGAAGATGTTTAGCCATTAGATTGCGTTTTTGAGACTTTCCTTTTTGTATTGCTCTAAAGTGCTTTTCAGCTCCTGAATAGCGTTTTCAATGCATTTACAAAGTTTGGCATGTAACTTCTGTCTGAATGGTTTTCTCGATGTTTCAAGTGTCATAACATGTTTCTGTGGCTGTTTGTACATGGTACAGGGGTTTTGTGAAGATGTTTAGCCATTAGATTGCGTTTTTGAGACTTTCCTTTTTGTATTGCTCTAAAGTGCTTTTCAGCTCCTGAATAGCGTTTTCAATACATTTACAAAGTTTGGCATGTAACTTCTGTCTGAATGGTTTTTTCGATGTTTTAAGTGTCATAACATGATTCTGTGGCTGTTCGTACATTGTACAGGGGTTTTGTGAAGATGTTTAGCCATTAGATTGCGTTTTTGAGACTTTCCTTTTTGTATTGCTCTAAAGTGCTTTTCAGCTCCTGAATAGCGTTTTCAATGCATTTACAAAGTTTGGCATGTAACTTCTGTCTGAATGGTTTTCTAGATGTTTTAAGTGTCATAACATGTTTTTGTGGCTGTTTGTATATGGTACAGGGGTTTTGTGAAGATGTTTAGCCATTAGATTGCATTTTTGAGACTTTCTTTTTTGTATTGCTCTAAAGTGCTTTTCAGCTCCTGAATAGGGTTTTCAATGCATTTACAAGGTTTGGCATGTAACTTCTGTCTGAATGGTTTTCTCGATGTTTTAAGTGTCATAACATGTTTCTGTGGCTGTTAATACATTGGAAAGGGGTTTTGTGAAGATGTTTAGCCATTAGATTGCGTTTTTGAGACTTTCCTTTTTGTATTGCTCTAAAGTGCTTTTCAGCTCCTGAATAGCGTTTTCAATTAATTGGCAAAGTTTGGCATGTAACTTCTGTCTGAATGGTTTTCTCGATGTTTCAAGTGTCATAACATGTTTCTGTGGCTGTTTATTTACAAAGTTTGGCATGTAACTTCTGTTTGAATGGTTTTCTCGATGTTTTAAGTGTTATAACATATCTTTGTGGCTGTTCGTACATGGTACAGGGGTTTTGTGAAGATGTTTAGCCATTAGATTGCGTTTTTGAGACTTTCCTTTTTGTATTGCTCTAAAGTGCTTTTCAGCTCCTGAATAGCGTTTTCAATGCATTTACAAAGTTTGGCATGTAACTTCTGTCTGAATGGTTTTCTCGATGTTTCAAGTGTCATAACATGTTTCTGTGGCTGTTTGTACATGGTACAGGGGTTTTGTGAAGATGTTTAGCCATTAGATTGCGTTTTTGAGACTTTCCTTTTTGTATTGCTCTAAAGTGCTTTTCAGCTCCTGAATAGCGTTTTCAATACATTTACAAAGTTTGGCATGTAACTTCTGTCTGAATGGTTTTTTCGATGTTTTAAGTGTCATAACATGATTCTGTGGCTGTTCGTACATTGTACAGGGGTTTTGTGAAGATGTTTAGCCATTAGATTGCGTTTTTGAGACTTTCCTTTTTGTATTGCTCTAAAGTGCTTTTCAGCTCCTGAATAGCGTTTTCAATGCATTTACAAAGTTTGGCATGTAACTTCTGTCTGAATGGTTTTCTAGATGTTTTAAGTGTCATAACATGTTTTTGTGGCTGTTTGTACATGGTACAGGGGTTTTGTGAAGATGTTTAGCCATTAGATTGCATTTTTGAGACTTTCTTTTTTGTATTGCTCTAAAGTGCTTTTCAGCTCCTGAATAGGGTTTTCAATGCATTTACAAGGTTTGGCATGTAACTTCTGTCTGAATGGTTTTCTCGATGTTTTAAGTGTCATAACATGTTTCTGTGGCTGTTAATACATTGGAAAGGGGTTTTGTGAAGATGTTTAGCCATTAGATTGCGTTTTTGAGACTTTCCTTTTTGTATTGCTCTAAAGTGCTTTTCAGCTCCTGAATAGCGTTTTCAATTCATTGGCAAAGTTTGGCATGTAACTTCTGTCTGAATGGTTTTCTTGATGTTTCAAGTGTCATAACATGTTTCTGTGGCTGTTTATTTACAAAGTTTGGCATGTAACTTCTGTTTGAATGGTTTTCTCGATGTTTTAAGTGTTATAACATATCTTTGTGGCTGTTCGTACATGGTACAGGGGTTTTGTGAAGATGTTTAGCCATTAGATTGCGTTTTTGAGACTTTCCTTTTTGTATTGCTCTAAAGTGCTTTTCAGCTCCTGAATAGGGTTTTCAATGCATTTACAAGGTTTGGCATGTAACTTCTGTCTGAATGGTTTTCTCGATGTTTTAAGTGTCATAACATGTTTCTGTGGCTGTTAATACATTGGAAAGGGGTTTTGTGAAGATGTTTAGCCATTAGATTGCGTTTTTGAGACTTTCCTTTTTGTATTGCTCTAAAGTGCTTTTCAGCTCCTGAATAGCGTTTTCAATGCATTTACAAAGTTTGGCATGTAACTTCTGTCTGAATGGTTTTCTAGATGTTTTAAGTGTCATAACATGTTTTTGTGGCTGTTTGTACATGGGAAAGGGGTTTTGTGAAGATGTTTAGCCATTAGATTGCGTTTTTGAGACTTTCCTTTTTGTATTGCTCTAAAGTGCTTTTCAGCTCCTGAATAGGGTTTTCAATGCATTTACAAGGTTTGGCATGTAACTTCTGTCTGAATGGTTTTCTCGATGTTTTAAGTGTCATAACATGTTTCTGTGGCTGTTAATACATTGGAAAGGGGTTTTGTGAAGATGTTTAGCCATTAGATTGCGTTTTTGAGACTTTCCTTTTTGTATTGCTCTAAAGTGCTTTTCAGCTCCTGAATAGCGTTTTCAATGCATTTACAAAGTTTGGCATGTAACTTCTGTCTGAATGGTTTTCTCGATGTTTCAAGTGTCATAACATGTTTCTGTGGCTGTTTATTTACAAAGTTTGGCATGTAACTTCTGTTTGAATGGTTTTCTCGATGTTTTAAGTGTTATAACATATCTTTGTGGATGTTTATACCTGGTAAAGGGGTTTTGTGAAGATGTTTAGCCACTAGATTGCGTTTTTGAGACTTTCCTTTTTGTATTGCTCTAAAGTGCTTTTCAGCTCCTGAATAGGGTTTTCAATGCATTTACAAGGTTTGGCATGTAACTTCTGTCTGAATGGTTTTCTCGATGTTTTAAGTGTCATAACATGTTTCTGTGGCTGTTAATACATTGGAAAGGGGTTTTGTGAAGATGTTTAGCCATTAGATTGCTTTTTTGAGACTTTCCTTTTTGTATTGCTCTAAAGTGCTTTTCAGCTCCTGAATAGCGTTTTCAATTCATTGGCAAAGTTTGGCATGTAACTTCTGTCTGAATGGTTTTCTCGATGTTTTTAGTGTTATAATATGTTTCTGTGGCTGTTTGTACATAGTACAGGTGTTTTTGTGAAGATGTTTAGCCATTAGATTCTGTTTTTGAGACTTTCCTTTTTGTTTTGCTCTAAAGTGCTTTTCAGCTCCTGAATAGCGTTTTCAATTCATTTACAAAGTTTGGCATGTAACTTCTGTCTGAATGGTTTTCTAGATGTTTTAAGTGTCATAACATGTTTCTGTGGCTGTTAATACATTGGAAAGGGGTTTTGTGAAGATGTTTAGCCATTAGATTGCGTTTTTGAGACTTTCCTTTTTGTATTGCTCTAAAGTGCTTTTAAGCTCCTGAATAGCGTTTTCAATGCATTTACAAAGTTTGGCATGTAACTTCTGTCTGAATGGTTTTCTAGATGTTTTAAGTGTCATAACATGTTTTTGTGGCTGTTTGTACATGGGAAAGGGGTTTTGTGAAGATGTTTAGCCATTAGATTGCGTTTTTGAGACTTTCCTTTTTGTATTGCTCTAAAGTGCTTTTCAGCTCCTGAATAGGGTTTTCAATGCATTTACAAAGTTTGACATGTAACTTCTGTCTGAATGGTTTTCTCGATGTTTTAAGTGTCATAACATGTTTCTGTGGCTGTTAATACATTGGAAAGGGGTTTTGTGAAGATGTTTAGCCATTAGATTGCGTTTTTGAGACTTTCCTTTTTGTATTGCTCTAAAGTGCTTTTCAGCTCCTGAATAGGGTTTTCAATGCATTTACAAGGTTTGGCATGTAACTTCTGTCTGAATGGTTTTCTCGATGTTTTAAGTGTCATAACATGTTTCTGTGGCTGTTAATACATTGGAAAGGGGTTTTGTGAAGATGTTTAGCCATTAGATTGCGTTTTTGAGACTTTCCTTTTTGTATTGCTCTAAAGTGCTTTTCAGCTCCTGAATAGCGTTTTCAATGCATTGGCAAAGTTTGGCATGTAACTTCTGTCTGAATGGTTTTCTCGATGTTTTTAGTGTTATAATATGTTTCTGTGGCTGTTTGTACATAGTACAGGTGTTTTTGTGAAGATGTTTAGCCATTAGATTGCGTTTTTGAGACTTTCCTTTTTGTATTGCTCTAAAGTGCTTTTCAGCTCCTGAATAGCGTTTTCAATGCATTTACAAAGTTTGGCATGTAACTTCTGTCTGAATGGTTTTCTCGATGTTTCAAGTGTCATAACATGTTTCTGTGGCTGTTTATTTACAAAGTTTGGCATGTAACTTCTGTTTGAATGGTTTTCTCGATGTTTTAAGTGTTATAACATATCTTTGTGGCTGTTTATACCTGGTAAAGGGGTTTTGTGAAGATGTTTAGCCACTAGATTGCGTTTTTGAGACTTTCCTTTTTGTATTGCTCTAAAGTGCTTTTCAGCTCCTGAATAGCGTTTTCAATGCATTTACAAAGTTTGGCATGTAACTTCTGTCTGAATGGTTTTATCGATGTTTTGAGTGTTATAACACGTTTCTGTGGCTGTTTATACACGGGGAAGGTGTTTTGTGAAGATGTTTAGCCATTAGATTGCGTTTTTGAGACTTTCCCTTTCGTTATTGCTCTAAAGTGCTTTTCAGCTCCTGAATAGCGTTTTCAATGCATTTACAAGGTTTGGCATGTAACTTCTGTCTGAATGGTTTTCTCGATGTTTTAAGTGTCATAACATGTTTCTGTGGCTGTTAATACATTGGAAAGGGGTTTTGTGAAGATGTTTAGCCATTAGATTGCGTTTTTGAGACTTTCCTTTTTGTATTGCTCTAAAGTGCTTTTCAGCTCCTGAATAGCGTTTTCAATGCATTGGCAAAGTTTGGCATGTAACTTCTGTCTGAATGGTTTTCTCGATGTTTTTAGTGTTATAATATGTTTCTGTGGCTGTTTGTACATAGTACAGGTGTTTTTGTGAAGATGTTTAGCCATTAGATTGCGTTTTTGAGACTTTCCTTTTTGTATTGCTCTAAAGTGCTTTTCAGCTCCTGAATAGCGTTTTCAATGCATTTACAAAGTTTGGCATGTAACTTCTGTCTGAATGGTTTTCTCGATGTTTCAAGTGTCATAACATGTTTCTGTGGCTGTTTATTTACAAAGTTTGGCATGTAACTTCTGTTTGAATGGTTTTCTCGATGTTTTAAGTGTTATAACATATCTTTGTGGCTGTTTATACCTGGTAAAGGGGTTTTGTGAAGATGTTTAGCCACTAGATTGCGTTTTTGAGACTTTCCTTTTTGTATTGCTCTAAAGTGCTTTTCAGCTCCTGAATAGCGTTTTCAATGCATTTACAAAGTTTGGCATGTAACTTCTGTCTGAATGGTTTTATCGATGTTTTGAGTGTTATAACACGTTTCTGTGGCTGTTTATACACGGGGAAGGTGTTTTGTGAAGATGTTTAGCCATTAGATTGCGTTTTTGAGACTTTCCCTTTCGTTATTGCTCTAAAGTGCTTTTCAGCTCCTGAATAGCGTTTTCAATGCATTTGCAGTTTGGCATGTAACTTCTGTCTGAATGGTTTTCTTGATGTTTCAAGTGTCATAACATGTTTCTGTGGCTGTTTGTACATGGTACAGGGGTTTTGTGAAGATGTTTAGCCATTAGATTGCGTTTTTGAGACTTTCCTTTTTGTATTGCTCTAAAGTGCTTTTCAGCTCCTGAATAGCGTTTTCAATGCATTTACAAAGTTTGGCATGTAACTTCTGTCTGAATGGTTTTCTCGATGTTTTAAGTGTCATAACATGTTTCTGTGGCTGCTAATACATCCGAAAGGGGTTTTGTGAAGATGTTTAGCCATTAGATTGCGTTTTTGAGACTTTCCTTTTTGTATTGCTCTAAAGTGCTTTTCAGCTTCTGAATAGCGTTTTCAATGCATTGGCAAAGTTTGGCATGTAACTTCTGTCTGAATGGTTTTCTCGATGTTTTTTGTGTTATAATATGTTTCTGTGGCTGTTTATACATGGTAAAGGGGTTTTGTGAAGATGTTTAGCCCTTAGATTGCGTTTTTGAGACTTTCCTTTTTGTATTGCTCTAAAGTGCTTTTCAGCTCCTGAATAGCGTTTTCAATGCATTTACAAAGTTTGGCATGTAACTTCTGTCTGAATGGTTTTTTCGATGTTTCAAGTGTCATAACATGTTTCTCCGGCTGCTTGTACAGGGGAAAGGGGTTTTGTGAAGATGTTTAGCCATTAGATTGCGTTTTTGAGACTTTCCTTTTTGTATTGCTCTAAAGTGCTTTTCAGCTCCTGAATAGCGTTTTCAATGCATTTACAAAGTTTGGCATGTACTTCTGTATGAATGGTTTTTCCGATGTTTCAAGTGTCATAACATGTTTCTGTGGCTGTTCGTACATGGGAAAGGGGTTTTGTGAAGATGTTTAGCCATTAGATTGCGTTTTTGAGACTTTCCTTTTTGTATTGCTCTAAAGTGCCTTTCAGCTCCTGAATAGCGTTTTCAATGCATTTACAAAGTTTGGCATGTAACTTCTGTCTGAATGGTTTTCTCGACGTTTTAAGTGTCTTAACATGTTTCTGTGGCTGTTTGTACATAGTACAGGTGTTTTTTGAAGATGTTTAGCCATTAGATTGCGTTTTTGAGACTTTCCTTTTTGTATTGCTCTAAAGTGCTTTTCAGCTCCTGAATAGCGTTTTCAATGCATTTACAAAGTTTGGCATGTAACTTCTGTCTGAATGGTTTTCTCGATGTTTTAAGTGTTATAACATGTTTCTCCGGCTGTTCATACATGGTACAGGGGTTTTGTGAAGATGTTTAGCCATTAGATTGTGTTTTTGAGACTTTCCTTTTTGTATTGCTCTAAAGTGCTTTTCAGCTCCTGAATAGCGTTTTCAATGCATTTACAAAGTTTGGCATGTAACTTCTGTCTGAATGGTTTTCTCCATGTTTTAAGTGTTATAACATGTTTCTCCGGCTGTTCATACATGGTACAGGGGTTTTGTGAAGATGTTTAGCCATTAGATTGTGTTTTTGAGACTTTCCTTTTTGTATTGCTCTAAAGTGCTTTTCAGCTCCTGAATAGCGTTTTCAATGCATTGGCAAAGTTTGGCATGTAACTTCTGTCTGAATGGTTTTCTCGATGTTTCAAGTGTCATAATATGTTTCTGTGGCTGTTTGTACATAGTACAGGTGTTTTTTGAAGATGTTTAGCCATTAGATTGCGTTTTTGAGACTTTCCTTTTTGTATTGCTCTAAAGTGCCTTTCAGCTCCTGATTAGCGTTTTCAATGCATTTACAAAGTTTGGCATGTAACTTCTGTCTGAATGGTTTTCTCGATGTTTCAAGTATCATAACATGTTTCTGTGGCTGTTCGTACATGGGAAAGGGGTTTTGTGAAGATGTTTAGCCATTAGATTGCGTTTTTGAGACTTTCCTTTTTGTATTGCTCTAAAGTGCCTTTCAGCTCCTGATTAGCGTTTTCAATGCATTTACAAAGTTTGGCATGTAACTTCTGTCTGAATGGTTTTCTCCATGTTTTAAGTGTCATAACATGTTTCTGTGGCTGTTTGTACATAGTACAGGTGTTTTTGTGAAGATGTTTAGCCATTTGATTGCGTTTTTGAGACAATCCTTTTTGTATTGCTCTAAAGTGCTTTTCTGCTCCTGAATAGCGTTTTCAATGCATTTACAAAGTTTGGCATTTAACTTCTGTCTGAATTGTTTTTTTTATGTTTTAAGTGTCATAACATGTTTCTGTGGCTGTTCGTACATGGTACAGGGGTTTTGTGAAGATGTTTAGCCATTAGATTGCGTTTTTGAGACAATCCTTTTTGTATTGCTCTAAAGTGCTTTTCAGCTCCTGAATAGCGTTTTCAGTGCATTTACAAAGTTTGGCATGTAACTTCTGTCTGAATGGTTTTCTTCATGTTTTAAGTGTCATAACATGTTTCTGTGGCTGTTCGTACATAGTACAGGGGTTTTGTGAAGATGTTTAGCCATTAGATTGCGTTTTTGAGACTTTCCTTTTTGTATTGCTCTAAAGTGCTTTTCAGCTCCTGAATAGCGTTTTCAATGCATTTACAAAGTTTGGCATGTAACTTCTGTCTGAATGGTTTTCTCCATGTTTTAAGTGTTATAACATGTTTCTCCGGCTGTTCATACATGGTACAGGGGTTTTGTGAAGATGTTTAGCCATTAGATTGTGTTTTTGAGACTTTCCTTTTTGTATTGCTCTAAAGTGCTTTTCAGCTCCTGAATAGCGTTTTCAATGCATTGGCAAAGTTTGGCATGTAACTTCTGTCTGAATGGTTTTCTCGATGTTTCAAGTGTCATAATATGTTTCTGTGGCTGTTTGTACATAGTACAGGTGTTTTTTGAAGATGTTTAGCCATTAGATTGCGTTTTTGAGACTTTCCTTTTTGTATTGCTCTAAAGTGCCTTTCAGCTCCTGATTAGCGTTTTCAATGCATTTACAAAGTTTGGCATGTAACTTCTGTCTGAATGGTTTTTTCGATGTTTCAAGTGTCATAACATGTTTCTCCGGCTGCTTGTACAGGGGAAAGGGGTTTTGTGAAGATGTTTAGCCATTAGATTGCGTTTTTGAGACTTTCCTTTTTGTATTGCTCTAAAGTGCTTTTCAGCTCCTGAATAGCGTTTTCAATGCATTTACAAAGTTTGGCATGTACTTCTGTATGAATGGTTTTTCCGATGTTTCAAGTGTCATAACATGTTTCTGTGGCTGTTCGTACATGGGAAAGGGGTTTTGTGAAGATGTTTAGCCATTAGATTGCGTTTTTGAGACTTTCCTTTTTGTATTGCTCTAAAGTGCCTTTCAGCTCCTGAATAGCGTTTTCAATGCATTTACAAAGTTTGGCATGTAACTTCTGTCTGAATGGTTTTCTCGACGTTTTAAGTGTCTTAACATGTTTCTGTGGCTGTTTGTACATAGTACAGGTGTTTTTTGAAGATGTTTAGCCATTAGATTGCGTTTTTGAGACTTTCCTTTTTGTATTGCTCTAAAGTGCTTTTCAGCTCCTGAATAGCGTTTTCAATGCATTTACAAAGTTTGGCATGTAACTTCTGTCTGAATGGTTTTCTCGATGTTTTAAGTGTTATAACATGTTTCTCCGGCTGTTCATACATGGTACAGGGGTTTTGTGAAGATGTTTAGCCATTAGATTGTGTTTTTGAGACTTTCCTTTTTGTATTGCTCTAAAGTGCTTTTCAGCTCCTGAATAGCGTTTTCAATGCATTTACAAAGTTTGGCATGTAACTTCTGTCTGAATGGTTTTCTCGATGTTTTAAGTGTCATAACATGTTTCTGTGAATGTTAATACATTGGAAAGGGGTTTTGTGAAGATGTTTAGCCATTAGATTGCGTTTTTGAGACTTTCCTTTTTGTATTGCTCTAAAGTGCTTTTCAGCTCCTGAATAGCGTTTTCAATGCATTGGCAAAGTTTGGCATGTAACTTCTGTCTGAATGGTTTTCTCGATGTTTCAAGTGTCATAATATGTTTCTGTGGCTGTTTGTACATAGTACAGGTGTTTTTTGAAGATGTTTAGCCATTAGATTGCCTTTTTGAGACTTTCCTTTTTGTATGCCTTTTTGAGACTTTCCTTTTTGTATTGCTCTAAAGTGCCTTTCAGCTCCTGATTAGCGTTTTCAATGCATTTACAAAGTTTGGCATGTAACTTCTGTCTGAATGGTTTTCTCGATTTTTTAAGTGTTATAACATGTTTCTCCGGCTGTTCATACATGGTACAGGAGTTTTGTGAAGATGTTTAGCCATTAGATTGTGTTTTTGAGACTTTCCTTTTTGTATTGCTCTAAAGTGCTTTTCAGCTCCTGAATAGCGTTTTCAATGCATTTACAAAGTTTGGCATGTAACTTCTGTCTGAATGGTTTTCTCGATGTTTTAAGTGTCATAACATGTTTCTGTGGCTGTTAATACATTGGAAAGGGGTTTTGTGAAGATGTTTAGCCATTAGATTGCGTTTTTGAGACTTTCCTTTTTGTATTGCTCTAAAGTGCTTTTCAGCTCCTGAATAGGGTTTTCAATGCATTTACAAGGTTTGGCATGTAACTTCTGTCTGAATGGTTTTCTCGATGTTTTAAGTGTCATAACATGTTTCTGTGGCTGTTAATACATTGGAAAGGGGTTTTGTGAAGATGTTTAGCCATTAGATTGCGTTTTTGAGACTTTCCTTTTTGTATTGCTCTAAAGTGCTTTTCAGCTCCTGAATAGCGTTTTCAATGCATTGGCAAAGTTTGGCATGTAACTTCTGTCTGAATGGTTTTCTCGATGTTTTTAGTGTTATAATATGTTTCTGTGGCTGTTTGTACATAGTACAGGTGTTTTTGTGAAGATGTTTAGCCATTAGATTGCGTTTTTGAGACTTTCCTTTTTGTATTGCTCTAAAGTGCTTTTCAGCTCCTGAATAGCGTTTTCAATGCATTTACAAAGTTTGGCATGTAACTTCTGTCTGAATGGTTTTCTCGATGTTTCAAGTGTCATAACATGTTTCTGTGGCTGTTTATTTACAAAGTTTGGCATGTAACTTCTGTTTGAATGGTTTTCTCGATGTTTTAAGTGTTATAACATATCTTTGTGGCTGTTTATACCTGGTAAAGGGGTTTTGTGAAGATGTTTAGCCACTAGATTGCGTTTTTGAGACTTTCCTTTTTGTATTGCTCTAAAGTGCTTTTCAGCTCCTGAATAGCGTTTTCAATGCATTTACAAAGTTTGGCATGTAACTTCTGTCTGAATGGTTTTATCGATGTTTTGAGTGTTATAACACGTTTCTGTGGCTGTTTATACACGGGGAAGGTGTTTTGTGAAGATGTTTAGCCATTAGATTGCGTTTTTGAGACTTTCCCTTTCGTTATTGCTCTAAAGTGCTTTTCAGCTCCTGAATAGCGTTTTCAATGCATTTGCAGTTTGGCATGTAACTTCTGTCTGAATGGTTTTCTTGATGTTTCAAGTGTCATAACATGTTTCTGTGGCTGTTTGTACATGGTACAGGGGTTTTGTGAAGATGTTTAGCCATTAGATTGCGTTTTTGAGACTTTCCTTTTTGTATTGCTCTAAAGTGCTTTTCAGCTCCTGAATAGCGTTTTCAATGCATTTACAAAGTTTGGCATGTAACTTCTGTCTGAATGGTTTTCTCGATGTTTTAAGTGTCATAACATGTTTCTGTGGCTGCTAATACATTGGAAAGGGGTTTTGTGAAGATGTTTAGCCATTAGATTGCGTTTTTGAGACTTTCCTTTTTGTATTGCTCTAAAGTGCTTTTCAGCTCCTGAATAGCGTTTTCAATGCATTTACAAAGTTTGGCATGTAACTTCTGTCTGAATGGTTTTCTCGATGTTTTAAGGGTTATAACATGTTTCTCCGGCTGTTCATACATGGTACAGGGGTTTTGTGAAGATGTTTAGCCATTAGATTGTGTTTTTGAGACTTTCCTTTTTGTATTGCTCTAAAGTGCTTTTCAGCTCCTGAATAGCGTTTTCAATGCATTTACAAAGTTTGGCATGTAACTTCTGTCTGAATGGTTTTCTCGATGTTTTAAGTGTCATAACATGTTTCTGTGAATGTTAATACATTGGAAAGGGGTTTTGTGAAGATGTTTAGCCATTAGATTGCGTTTTTGAGACTTTCCTTTTTGTATTGCTCTAAAGTGCTTTTCAGCTCCTGAATAGCGTTTTCAATGCATTGGCAAAGTTTGGCATGTAACTTCTGTCTGAATGGTTTTCTCGATGTTTCAAGTGTCATAATATGTTTCTGTGGCTGTTTGTACATAGTACAGGTGTTTTTTGAAGATGTTTAGCCATTAGATTGCCTTTTTGAGACTTTCCTTTTTGTATGCCTTTTTGAGACTTTCCTTTTTGTATTGCTCTACAGTGCCTTTCAGCTCCTGATTAGCGTTTTCAATGCATTTACAAAGTTTGGCATGTAACTTCTGTCTGAATGGTTTTCTCGATTTTTTAAGTGTTATAACATGTTTCTCCGGCTGTTCATACATGGTACAGGAGTTTTGTGAAGATGTTTAGCCATTAGATTGTGTTTTTGAGACTTTCCTTTTTGTATTGCTCTAAAGTGCTTTTCAGCTCCTGAATAGCGTTTTCAATGCATTTACAAAGTTTGGCATGTAACTTCTGTCTGAATGGTTTTCTCGATGTTTTAAGTGTCATAACATGTTTCTGTGGCTGTTAATACATTGGAAAGGGGTTTTGTGAAGATGTTTAGCCATTAGATTGCGTTTTTGAGACTTTGCTTTTTGTATTGCTCTAAAGTGCTTTTCAGCTCCTGAATAGGGTTTTCAATGCATTTACAAGGTTTGGCATGTAACTTCTGTCTGAATGGTTTTCTCGATGTTTTAAGTGTCATAACATGTTTCTGTGGCTGTTAATACATTGGAAAGGGGTTTTGTGAAGATGTTTAGCCATTAGATTGCGTTTTTGAGACTTTCCTTTTTGTATTGCTCTAAAGTGCTTTTCAGCTCCTGAATAGCGTTTTCAATGCATTGGCAAAGTTTGGCATGTAACTTCTGTCTGAATGGTTTTCTCGATGTTTTTAGTGTTATAATATGTTTCTGTGGCTGTTTGTACATAGTACAGGTGTTTTTGTGAAGATGTTTAGCCATTAGATTGCGTTTTTGAGACTTTCCTTTTTGTATTGCTCTAAAGTGCTTTTCAGCTCCTGAATAGCGTTTTCAATGCATTTACAAAGTTTGGCATGTAACTTCTGTCTGAATGGTTTTCTCGATGTTTCAAGTGTCATAACATGTTTCTGTGGCTGTTTATTTACAAAGTTTGGCATGTAACTTCTGTTTGAATGGTTTTCTCGATGTTTTAAGTGTTATAACATATCTTTGTGGCTGTTTATACCTGGTAAAGGGGTTTTGTGAAGATGTTTAGCCACTAGATTGCGTTTTTGAGACTTTCCTTTTTGTATTGCTCTAAAGTGCTTTTCAGCTCCTGAATAGCGTTTTCAATGCATTTACAAAGTTTGGCATGTAACTTCTGTCTGAATGGTTTTATCGATGTTTTGAGTGTTATAACACGTTTCTGTGGCTGTTTATACACGGGGAAGGTGTTTTGTGAAGATGTTTAGCCATTAGATTGCGTTTTTGAGACTTTCCCTTTCGTTATTGCTCTAAAGTGCTTTTCAGCTCCTGAATAGCGTTTTCAATGCATTTGCAGTTTGGCATGTAACTTCTGTCTGAATGGTTTTCTTGATGTTTCAAGTGTCATAACATGTTTCTGTGGCTGTTTGTACATGGTACAGGGGTTTTGTGAAGATGTTTAGCCATTAGATTGCGTTTTTGAGACTTTCCTTTTTGTATTGCTCTAAAGTGCTTTTCAGCTCCTGAATAGCGTTTTCAATGCATTTACAAAGTTTGGCATGTAACTTCTGTCTGAATGGTTTTCTCGATGTTTTAAGTGTCATAACATGTTTCTGTGGCTGCTAATACATTGGAAAGGGGTTTTGTGAAGATGTTTAGCCATTAGATTGCGTTTTTGAGACTTTCCTTTTTGTATTGCTCTAAAGTGCTTTTCAGCTCCTGAATAGCGTTTTCAATGCATTTACAAAGTTTGGCATGTAACTTCTGTCTGAATGGTTTTCTCGATGTTTTAAGGGTTATAACATGTTTCTCCGGCTGTTCATACATGGTACAGGGGTTTTGTGAAGATGTTTAGCCATTAGATTGTGTTTTTGAGACTTTCCTTTTTGTATTGCTCTAAAGTGCTTTTCAGCTCCTGAATAGCGTTTTCAATGCATTTACAAAGTTTGGCATGTAACTTCTGTCTGAATGGTTTTCTCGATGTTTTAAGTGTCATAACATGTTTCTGTGAATGTTAATACATTGGAAAGGGGTTTTGTGAAGATGTTTAGCCATTAGATTGCGTTTTTGAGACTTTCCTTTTTGTATTGCTCTAAAGTGCTTTTCAGCTCCTGAATAGCGTTTTCAATGCATTGGCAAAGTTTGGCATGTAACTTCTGTCTGAATGGTTTTCTCGATGTTTCAAGTGTCATAATATGTTTCTGTGGCTGTTTGTACATAGTACAGGTGTTTTTTGAAGATGTTTAGCCATTAGATTGCCTTTTTGAGACTTTCCTTTTTGTATGCCTTTTTGAGACTTTCCTTTTTGTATTGCTCTACAGTGCCTTTCAGCTCCTGATTAGCGTTTTCAATGCATTTACAAAGTTTGGCATGTAACTTCTGTCTGAATGGTTTTCTCGATTTTTTAAGTGTTATAACATGTTTCTCCGGCTGTTCATACATGGTACAGGAGTTTTGTGAAGATGTTTAGCCATTAGATTGTGTTTTTGAGACTTTCCTTTTTGTATTGCTCTAAAGTGCTTTTCAGCTCCTGAATAGCGTTTTCAATGCATTTACAAAGTTTGGCATGTAACTTCTGTCTGAATGGTTTTCTCGATGTTTTAAGTGTCATAACATGTTTCTGTGGCTGTTAATACATTGGAAAGGGGTTTTGTGAAGATGTTTAGCCATTAGATTGCGTTTTTGAGACTTTGCTTTTTGTATTGCTCTAAAGTGCTTTTCAGCTCCTGAATAGGGTTTTCAATGCATTTACAAGGTTTGGCATGTAACTTCTGTCTGAATGGTTTTCTCGATGTTTTAAGTGTCATAACATGTTTCTGTGGCTGTTAATACATTGGAAAGGGGTTTTGTGAAGATGTTTAGCCATTAGATTGCGTTTTTGAGACTTTCCTTTTTGTATTGCTCTAAAGTGCTTTTCAGCTCCTGAATAGCGTTTTCAATGCATTGGCAAAGTTTGGCATGTAACTTCTGTCTGAATGGTTTTCTCGATGTTTTTAGTGTTATAATATGTTTCTGTGGCTGTTTGTACATAGTACAGGTGTTTTTGTGAAGATGTTTAGCCATTAGATTGCGTTTTTGAGACTTTCCTTTTTGTATTGCTCTAAAGTGCTTTTCAGCTCCTGAATAGCGTTTTCAATGCATTTACAAAGTTTGGCATGTAACTTCTGTCTGAATGGTTTTCTCGATGTTTCAAGTGTCATAACATGTTTCTGTGGCTGTTTATTTACAAAGTTTGGCATGTAACTTCTGTTTGAATGGTTTTCTCGATGTTTTAAGTGTTATAACATATCTTTGTGGCTGTTTATACCTGGTAAAGGGGTTTTGTGAAGATGTTTAGCCACTAGATTGCGTTTTTGAGACTTTCCTTTTTGTATTGCTCTAAAGTGCTTTTCAGCTCCTGAATAGCGTTTTCAATGCATTTACAAAGTTTGGCATGTAACTTCTGTCTGAATGGTTTTATCGATGTTTTGAGTGTTATAACACGTTTCTGTGGCTGTTTATACACGGGGAAGGTGTTTTGTGAAGATGTTTAGCCATTAGATTGCGTTTTTGAGACTTTCCCTTTCGTTATTGCTCTAAAGTGCTTTTCAGCTCCTGAATAGCGTTTTCAATGCATTTGCAGTTTGGCATGTAACTTCTGTCTGAATGGTTTTCTTGATGTTTCAAGTGTCATAACATGTTTCTGTGGCTGTTTGTACATGGTACAGGGGTTTTGTGAAGATGTTTAGCCATTAGATTGCGTTTTTGAGACTTTCCTTTTTGTATTGCTCTAAAGTGCTTTTCAGCTCCTGAATAGCGTTTTCAATGCATTTACAAAGTTTGGCATGTAACTTCTGTCTGAATGGTTTTCTCGATGTTTTAAGTGTCATAACATGTTTCTGTGGCTGCTAATACATTGGAAAGGGGTTTTGTGAAGATGTTTAGCCATTAGATTGCGTTTTTGAGACTTTCCTTTTTGTATTGCTCTAAAGTGCTTTTCAGCTCCTGAATAGCGTTTTCAATGCATTTACAAAGTTTGGCATGTAACTTCTGTCTGAATGGTTTTCTCGATGTTTTAAGGGTTATAACATGTTTCTCCGGCTGTTCATACATGGTACAGGGGTTTTGTGAAGATGTTTAGCCATTAGATTGTGTTTTTGAGACTTTCCTTTTTGTATTGCTCTAAAGTGCTTTTCAGCTCCTGAATAGCGTTTTCAATGCATTTACAAAGTTTGGCATGTAACTTCTGTCTGAATGGTTTTCTCGATGTTTTAAGTGTCATAACATGTTTCTGTGAATGTTAATACATTGGAAAGGGGTTTTGTGAAGATGTTTAGCCATTAGATTGCGTTTTTGAGACTTTCCTTTTTGTATTGCTCTAAAGTGCTTTTCAGCTCCTGAATAGCGTTTTCAATGCATTGGCAAAGTTTGGCATGTAACTTCTGTCTGAATGGTTTTCTCGATGTTTCAAGTGTCATAATATGTTTCTGTGGCTGTTTGTACATAGTACAGGTGTTTTTTGAAGATGTTTAGCCATTAGATTGCCTTTTTGAGACTTTCCTTTTTGTATGCCTTTTTGAGACTTTCCTTTTTGTATTGCTCTACAGTGCCTTTCAGCTCCTGATTAGCGTTTTCAATGCATTTACAAAGTTTGGCATGTAACTTCTGTCTGAATGGTTTTCTCGATTTTTTAAGTGTTATAACATGTTTCTCCGGCTGTTCATACATGGTACAGGAGTTTTGTGAAGATGTTTAGCCATTAGATTGTGTTTTTGAGACTTTCCTTTTTGTATTGCTCTAAAGTGCTTTTCAGCTCCTGAATAGCGTTTTCAATGCATTTACAAAGTTTGGCATGTAACTTCTGTCTGAATGGTTTTCTCGATGTTTTAAGTGTCATAACATGTTTCTGTGGCTGTTAATACATTGGAAAGGGGTTTTGTGAAGATGTTTAGCCATTAGATTGCGTTTTTGAGACTTTGCTTTTTGTATTGCTCTAAAGTGCTTTTCAGCTCCTGAATAGGGTTTTCAATGCATTTACAAGGTTTGGCATGTAACTTCTGTCTGAATGGTTTTCTCGATGTTTTAAGTGTCATAACATGTTTCTGTGGCTGTTAATACATTGGAAAGGGGTTTTGTGAAGATGTTTAGCCATTAGATTGCGTTTTTGAGACTTTCCTTTTTGTATTGCTCTAAAGTGCTTTTCAGCTCCTGAATAGCGTTTTCAATGCATTGGCAAAGTTTGGCATGTAACTTCTGTCTGAATGGTTTTCTCGATGTTTTTAGTGTTATAATATGTTTCTGTGGCTGTTTGTACATAGTACAGGTGTTTTTGTGAAGATGTTTAGCCATTAGATTGCGTTTTTGAGACTTTCCTTTTTGTATTGCTCTAAAGTGCTTTTCAGCTCCTGAATAGCGTTTTCAATGCATTTACAAAGTTTGGCATGTAACTTCTGTCTGAATGGTTTTCTCGATGTTTCAAGTGTCATAACATGTTTCTGTGGCTGTTTATTTACAAAGTTTGGCATGTAACTTCTGTTTGAATGGTTTTCTCGATGTTTTAAGTGTTATAACATATCTTTGTGGCTGTTTATACCTGGTAAAGGGGTTTTGTGAAGATGTTTAGCCACTAGATTGCGTTTTTGAGACTTTCCTTTTTGTATTGCTCTAAAGTGCTTTTCAGCTCCTGAATAGCGTTTTCAATGCATTTACAAAGTTTGGCATGTAACTTCTGTCTGAATGGTTTTATCGATGTTTTGAGTGTTATAACACGTTTCTGTGGCTGTTTATACACGGGGAAGGTGTTTTGTGAAGATGTTTAGCCATTAGATTGCGTTTTTGAGACTTTCCCTTTCGTTATTGCTCTAAAGTGCTTTTCAGCTCCTGAATAGCGTTTTCAATGCATTTGCAGTTTGGCATGTAACTTCTGTCTGAATGGTTTTCTTGATGTTTCAAGTGTCATAACATGTTTCTGTGGCTGTTTGTACATGGTACAGGGGTTTTGTGAAGATGTTTAGCCATTAGATTGCGTTTTTGAGACTTTCCTTTTTGTATTGCTCTAAAGTGCTTTTCAGCTCCTGAATAGCGTTTTCAATGCATTTACAAAGTTTGGCATGTACTTCTGTATGAATGGTTTTTCCGATGTTTCAAGTGTCATAACATGTTTCTGTGGCTGTTCGTACATGGGAAAGGGGTTTTGTGAAGATGTTTAGCCATTAGATTGCGTTTTTGAGACATTCCTTTTTGTATTGCTCTAAAGTGCCTTTCAGCTCCTGAATAGCGTTTTCAATGCATTTACAAAGTTTGGCATGTAACTTCTGTCTGAATGGTTTTCTCGATGTTTTAAGTGTCTTAACATGTTTCTGTGGCTGTTTGTACATAGTACAGGCGTTTTTTGAAGATGTTTAGCCATTAGATTGCGTTTTTGAGACTTTCTTTTTTGTATTGCTCTAAAGTGCTTTTCAGCTCCTGAATAGGGTTTTCAATGCATTTACAAGGTTTGGCATGTAACTTCTGTCTGAATGGTTTTCTCGATGTTTTAAGTGTCATAACATGTTTCTGTGGCTGTTACTACATTGGAAAGGGGTTTTGTGAAGATGTTTAGCCATTAGATTGCGTTTTTGAGACTTTCCTTTTTGTATTGCTCTAAAGTGCTTTTCAGCTCCTGAATAGCGTTTTCAATGCATTGGCAAAGTTTGGCATGTAACTTCTGTCTGAATGGTTTTCTCGATGTTTTTAGTGTTATAATATGTTTCTGTGGCTGTTTGTACATAGTAGAGGTGTTTTTGTGAAGATGTTTAGCCATTAGATTGCGTTTTTGAGACTTTCCTTTTTGTATTGCTCTAAAGTGCTTTTCAGCTCCTGAATAGCGTTTTCAATGCATTTACAAAGTTTGGCATGTAACTTCTGTCTGAATGGTTTTCTCGATGTTTTAAGTGTCATAACATGTTTCTGTGGCTGCTAATACATTGGAAAGGGGTTTTGTGAAGATGTTTAGCCATTAGATTGCGTTTTTGAGACTTTCCTTTTTGTATTGCTCTAAAGTGCTTTTCAGCTTCTGAATAGCGTTTTCAATGCATTGGCAAACTTTGGCATGTAACTTCTGTCTGAATTGTTTTCTTGATGTTTTTTGTGTTATAATATGTTTCTGTGGCTGTTTATACATGGTAAAGGGGTTTTGTGAAGATGTTTAGCCCTTAGATTTCGTTTTTGAGACCTTCCTTTTTGTATTGCTCTAAAGTGCTTTTCAGCTCCTGAATAGCGTTTTCAATGCATTTACAAAGTTTGGCATGTACTTCTGTATGAATGGTTTTTCCGATGTTTAAAGTGTCATAACATGTTTCTGTGGCTGTTCGTACATGGGAAAGGGGTTTTGTGAAGATGTTTAGCCATTAGATTGCGTTTTTGAGACTTTCCTTTTTGTATTGCTCTAAAGTGCCTTTCAGCTCCTGAATAGCGTTTTCAATGCATTTACAAAGTTTGGCATGTAACTTCTGTCTGAATGGTTTTCTCGATGTTTTAAGTGTCTTAACATGTTTCTGTGGCTGTTTGTACATAGTACAGGCGTTTTTTGAAGATGTTTAGCCATTAGATTGCGTTTTTGAGACTTTCCTTTTTGTATTGCTCTAAAGTGCTTTTCAGCTCCTGAATAGCGTTTTCAATGCATTTACAAAGTTTGGCATGTAACTTCTGTCTGAATGGTTTTCTCGATGTTTTAAGTGTCATAACATGTTTCTGTGGCTGTTAATACATTGGAAAGGGGTTTTGTGAAGATGTTTAGCCATTAGATTGCGTTTTTGAGACTTTCCTTTTTGTATTGCTCTAAAGTGCTTTTCAGCTCCTGAATAGCGTTTTCAATGCATTGGCAAAGTTTGGCATGTAACTTCTGTCTGAATGGTTTTCTCGATGTTTCAAGTGTCATAATATGTTTCTGTGGCTGTTTGTACATAGTACAGGTGTTTTTTGAAGATGTTTAGCCATTAGATTGCGTTTTTGAGACTTTCCTTTTTGTATTGCTCTAAAGTGCCTTTCAGCTCCTGATTAGCGTTTTCAATGCATTTACAAAGTTTGGCATGTAACTTCTGTCTGAATGGTTTTCTCGATGTTTCAAGTATCATAACATGTTTCTGTGGCTGTTCGTACATGGGAAAGGGGTTTTGTGAAGATGTTTAGCCATTAGATTGCGTTTTTGAGACTTTCCTTTTTGTATTGCTCTAAAGTGCCTTTCAGCTCCTGATTAGCGTTTTCAATGCATTTACAAAGTTTGGCATGTAACTTCTGTCTGAATGGTTTTCTCCATGTTTTAAGTGTCTTAACATGTTTCTGTGGCTGTTTGTACATAGTACAGGTGTTTTTTGAAGATGTTTAGTCATTAGATTGCGTTTTTGAGACTTTCCTTTTTGTATTGCTCTAAAGTGCTTTTCAGCTCCTGAATAGCGTTTTCAATGCATTTACAAAGTTTGGCATGTAACTTCTGTCTGAATGGTTTTCTCGATGTTTTAAGTGTCATAACATGTTTCTGTGGCTGTTAATACATTGGAAAGGGGTTTTGTGAAGATGTTTAGCCATTAGATTGCGTTTTTGAGACTTTCCTTTTTGTATTGCTCTAAAGTGCCTTTCAGCTCCTGAATAGCGTTTTCAATGCATTTACAAAGTTTGGCATGTAACTTCTGTCTGAATGGTTTTCTCCATGTTTTAAGTGTCTTAACATGTTTCTGTGGCTGTTTGTACATAGTACAGGCGTTTTTTGAAGATGTTTAGCCATTAGATTGCGTTTTTGAGACTTTCTTTTTTGTATTGCTCTAAAGTGCTTTTCAGCTCCTGAATAGGGTTTTCAATGCATTTACAAGGTTTGGCATGTAACTTCTGTCTGAATGGTTTTCTCGATGTTTTAAGTGTCATAACATGTTTCTGTGGCTGTTACTACATTGGAAAGGGGTTTTGTGAAGATGTTTAGCCATTAGATTGCGTTTTTGAGACTTTCCTTTTTGTATTGCTCTAAAGTGCTTTTCAGCTCCTGAATAGCGTTTTCAATGCATTGGCAAAGTTTGGCATGTAACTTCTGTCTGAATGGTTTTCTCGATGTTTTTAGTGTTATAATATGTTTCTGTGGCTGTTTGTACATAGTAGAGGTGTTTTTGTGAAGATGTTTAGCCATTAGATTGCGTTTTTGAGACTTTCCTTTTTGTATTGCTCTAAAGTGCTTTTCAGCTCCTGAATAGCGTTTTCAATGCATTTACAAAGTTTGGCATGTAACTTCTGTCTGAATGGTTTTCTCGATGTTTTAAGTGTCATAACATGTTTCTGTGGCTGCTAATACATTGGAAAGGGGTTTTGTGAAGATGTTTAGCCATTAGATTGCGTTTTTGAGACTTTCCTTTTTGTATTGCTCTAAAGTGCTTTTCAGCTTCTGAATAGCGTTTTCAATGCATTGGCAAACTTTGGCATGTAACTTCTGTCTGAATTGTTTTCTTGATGTTTTTTGTGTTATAATATGTTTCTGTGGCTGTTTATACATGGTAAAGGGGTTTTGTGAAGATGTTTAGCCCTTAGATTGCGTTTTTGAGACTTTCCTTTTTGTATTGCTCTAAAGTGCTTTTCAGCTCCTGAATAGCGTTTTCAATGCATTTACAAAGTTTGGCATGTACTTCTGTATGAATGGTTTTTCCGATGTTTAAAGTGTCATAACATGTTTCTGTGGCTGTTCGTACATGGGAAAGGGGTTTTGTGAAGATGTTTAGCCATTAGATTGCGTTTTTGAGACTTTCCTTTTTGTATTGCTCTAGAGTGCCTTTCAGCTCCTGAATAGCGTTTTCAATGCATTTACAAAGTTTGGCATGTAACTTCTGTCTGAATGGTTTTCTCGATGTTTTAAGTGTCTTAACATGTTTCTGTGGCTGTTTGTACATAGTACAGGCGTTTTTTGAAGATGTTTAGCCATTAGATTGCGTTTTTGAGACTTTCCTTTTTGTATTGCTCTAAAGTGCTTTTCAGCTCCTGAATAGCGTTTTCAATGCATTTACAAAGTTTGGCATGTAACTTCTGTCTGAATGGTTTTCTCGATGTTTTAAGTGTCATAACATGTTTCTGTGGCTGTTAATACATTGGAAAGGGGTTTTGTGAAGATGTTTAGCCATTAGATTGCGTTTTTGAGACTTTCCTTTTTGTATTGCTCTAAAGTGCTTTTCAGCTCCTGAATAGCGTTTTCAATGCATTGGCAAAGTTTGGCATGTAACTTCTGTCTGAATGGTTTTCTCGATGTTTCAAGTGTCATAATATGTTTCTGTGGCTGTTTGTACATATTACAGGTGTTTTTTGTAGATGTTTAGCCATTAGATTGCGTTTTTGAGACTTTCCTTTTTGTATTGCTCTAAAGTGCCTTTCAGCTCCTGATTAGCGTTTTCAATGCATTTACAAAGTTTGGCATGTAACTTCTGTCTGAATGGTTTTCTCGATGTTTCAAGTATCATAACATGTTTCTGTGGCTGTTCGTACATGGGAAAGGGGTTTTGTGAAGATGTTTAGCCATTAGATTGCGTTTTTGAGACTTTCCTTTTTGTATTGCTCTAAAGTGCCTTTCAGCTCCTGATTAGCGTTTTCAATGCATTTACAAAGTTTGGCATGTAACTTCTGTCTGAATGGTTTTCTCCATGTTTTAAGTGTCTTAACATGTTTCTGTGGCTGTTTGTACATAGTACAGGTGTTTTTTGAAGATGTTTAGTCATTAGATTGCGTTTTTGAGACTTTCCTTTTTGTATTGCTCTAAAGTGCTTTTCAGCTCCTGAATAGCGTTTTCAATGCATTTACAAAGTTTGGCATGTAACTTCTGTCTGAATGGTTTTCTCGATGTTTTAAGTGTCATAACATGTTTCTGTGGCTGTTAATACATTGGAAAGGGGTTTTGTGAAGATGTTTAGCCATTAGATTGCGTTTTTGAGACTTTCCTTTTTGTATTGCTCTAAAGTGCCTTTCAGCTCCTGAATAGCGTTTTCAATGCATTTACAAAGTTTGGCATGTAACTTCTGTCTGAATGGTTTTCTCCATGTTTTAAGTGTCTTAACATGTTTCTGTGGCTGTTCGTACATAGTACAGGTGTCTTTTGAAGATGTTTAGCCATTAGATTGTGTTTTTGAGACTTTCCTTTTTGTATTGCTCTAAAGTGCTTTTCAGCTCCTGAATAGCGTTTTCAATGCATTTACAAAGTTTGGCATGTAACTTCTGTCTGAATGGTTTTCTCCATGTTTTAAGTGTTATAACATGTTTCTCCGGCTGTTCATACATGGTACAGGGGTTTTGTGAAGATGTTTAGCCATTAGATTGTGTTTTTGAGACTTTCCTTTTTGTATTGCTCTAAAGTGCTTTTCAGCTCCTGAATAGCGTTTTCAATGCATTGGCAAAGTTTGGCATGTAACTTCTGTCTGAATGGTTTTCTCGATGTTTCAAGTGTCATAATATGTTTCTGTGGCTGTTTGTACATAGTACAGGTGTTTTTTGAAGATGTTTAGCCATTAGATTGCATTTTGAGACTTTTCTTTTTGTATTGCTCTAAAGTGCCTTTCAGCTCCTGATTAGCGTTTTCAATGCATTTACAAAGTTTGGCATGTAACTTCTGTCTGAATGGTTTTCTCGATGTTTCAAGTATCATAACATGTTTCTGTGGCTGTTCGTACATGGGAAAGGGGTTTTGTGAAGATGTTTAGCCATTAGATTGCGTTTTTGAGACTTTCCTTTTTGTATTGCTCTAAAGTGCCTTTCAGCTCCTGATTAGCGTTTTCAATGCATTTACAAAGTTTGGCATGTAACTTCTGTCTGAATGGTTTTCTCCATGTTTTAAGTGTCATAACATGTTTCTGTGGCTGTTTGTACATAGTACAGGTGTTTTTGTGAAGATGTTTAGCCATTTGATTGCGTTTTTGAGACAATCCTTTTTGTATTGCTCTAAAGTGCTTTTCTGCTCCTGAATAGCGTTTTCAATGCATTTACAAAGTTTGGCATGTAACTTCTGTCTGAATGGTTTTCTCCATGTTTTAAGTGTTATAACATGTTTCTCCGGCTGTTCATACATGGTACAGGGGTTTTGTGAAGATGTTTAGCCATTAGATTGTGTTTTTGAGACTTTCCTTTTTGTATTGCTCTAAAGTGCTTTTCAGCTCCTGAATAGCGTTTTCAATGCATTGGCAAAGTTTGGCATGTAACTTCTGTCTGAATGGTTTTCTCGATGTTTCAAGTGTCATAATATGTTTCTGTGGCTGTTTGTACATAGTACAGGTGTTTTTTGAAGATGTTTAGCCATTAGATTGCGTTTTTGAGACTTTCCTTTTTGTATTGCTCTAAAGTGCCTTTCAGCTCCTGATTAGCGTTTTCAATGCATTTACAAAGTTCGGCATGTAACTTCTGTCTGAATGGTTTTCTCGATGTTTCAAGTATCATAACATGTTTCTGTGGCTGTTCGTACATGGGAAAGGGGTTTTGTGAAGATGTTTAGCCATTAGATTGCGTTTTTGAGACTTTCCTTTTTGTATTGCTCTAAAGTGCCTTTCAGCTCCTGATTAGCGTTTTCAATGCATTTACAAAGTTTGGCATGTAACTTCTGTCTGAATGGTTTTCTCCATGTTTTAAGTGTCATAACATGTTTCTGTGGCTGTTTGTACATAGTACAGGTGTTTTTGTGAAGATGTTTAGCCATTTGATTGCGTTTTTGAGACAATCCTTTTTGTATTGCTCTAAAGTGCTTTTCTGCTCCTGAATAGCGTTTTCAATGCATTTACAAAGTTTGGCATTTAACTTCTGTCTGAATTGTTTTTTTTATGTTTTAAGTGTCATAACATGTTTCTGTGGCTGTTCGTACATGGTACAGGGGTTTTGTGAAGATGTTTAGCCATTAGATTGCGTTTTTGAGACAATCCTTTTTGTATTGCTCTAAAGTGCTTTTCAGCTCCTGAATAGCGTTTTCAGTGCATTTACAAAGTTTGGCATGTAACTTCTGTCTGAATGGTTTTCTTGATGTTTTAAGTGTCATAACATGTTTCTGTGGCTGTTCGTACATAGTACAGGGGTTTTGTGAAGATGTTTAGCCATTAGATTGCGTTTTTGAGACTTTCCTTTTTGTATTGCTCTAAAGTGCTTTTCAGCTCCTGAATAGCGTTTTCAATGCATTTACAAAGTTTGGCATGTAACTTCTGTCTGAATGGTTTTCTCCATGTTTTAAGTGTTATAACATGTTTCTCCGGCTGTTCATACATGGTACGGGGGTTTTGTGAAGATGTTTAGCCATTAGATTGTGTTTTTGAGACTTTCCTTTTTGTATTGCTCTAAAGTGCTTTTCAGCTCCTGAATAGCGTTTTCAATGCATTGGCAAAGTTTGGCATGTAACTTCTGTCTGAATGGTTTTCTCGATGTTTCAAGTATCATAACATGTTTCTGTGGCTGTTCGTACATGGGAAAGGGGTTTTGTGAAGATGTTTAGCCATTAGATTGCGTTTTTGAGACTTTCCTTTTTGTATTGCTCTAAAGTGCCTTTCAGCTCCTGATTAGCGTTTTCAATGCATTTACAAAGTTTGGCATGTAACTTCTGTCTGAATGGTTTTCTCCATGTTTTAAGTGTCATAACATGTTTCTGTGGCTGTTTGTACATAGTACAGGTGTTTTTGTGAAGATGTTTAGCCATTTGATTGCGTTTTTGAGACAATCCTTTTTGTATTGCTCTAAAGTGCTTTTCTGCTCCTGAATAGCGTTTTCAGTGCATTTACAAAGTTTGGCATGTAACTTCTGTCTGAATGGTTTTCTTGATGTTTTAAGTGTCATAACATGTTTCTGTGGCTGTTCGTACATAGTACAGGGGTTTTGTGAAGATGTTTAGCCATTAGATTGCGTTTTTGAGACTTTCCTTTTTGTATTGCTCTAAAGTGCTTTTCAGCTCCTGAATAGCGTTTTCAATGCATTTACAAAGTTTGGCATGTAACTTCTGTCTGAATGGTTTTCTCCATGTTTTAAGTGTTATAACATGTTTCTCCGGCTGTTCATACATGGGAAAGGGGTTTTGTGAAGATGTTTAGCCATTAGATTGCGTTTTTGAGACTTTCCTTTTTGTATTGCTCTAAAGTGCCTTTCAGCTCCTGATTAGCGTTTTCAATGCATTTACAAAGTTTGGCATGTAACTTCTGTCTGAATGGTTTTCTCCATGTTTTAAGTGTCATAACATGTTTCTGTGGCTGTTTGTACATAGTACAGGTGTTTTTGTGAAGATGTTTAGCCATTTGATTGCGTTTTTGAGACAATCCTTTTTGTATTGCTCTAAAGTGCTTTTCTGCTCCTGAATAGCGTTTTCAATGCATTTACAAAGTTTGGCATGTAACTTCTGTCTGAATGGTTTTCTCCATGTTTTAAGTGTTATAACATGTTTCTCCGGCTGTTCATACATGGTACAGGGGTTTTGTGAAGATGTTTAGCCATTAGATTGTGTTTTTGAGACTTTCCTTTTTGTATTGCTCTAAAGTGCTTTTCAGCTCCTGAATAGCGTTTTCAATGCATTGGCAAAGTTTGGCATGTAACTTCTGTCTGAATGGTTTTCTCGATGTTTCAAGTGTCATAATATGTTTCTGTGGCTGTTTGTACATAGTACAGGTGTTTTTTGAAGATGTTTAGCCATTAGATTGCGTTTTTGAGACTTTCCTTTTTGTATTGCTCTAAAGTGCCTTTCAGCTCCTGATTAGCGTTTTCAATGCATTTACAAAGTTCGGCATGTAACTTCTGTCTGAATGGTTTTCTCGATGTTTCAAGTATCATAACATGTTTCTGTGGCTGTTCGTACATGGGAAAGGGGTTTTGTGAAGATGTTTAGCCATTAGATTGCGTTTTTGAGACTTTCCTTTTTGTATTGCTCTAAAGTGCCTTTCAGCTCCTGATTAGCGTTTTCAATGCATTTACAAAGTTTGGCATGTAACTTCTGTCTGAATGGTTTTCTCCATGTTTTAAGTGTCATAACATGTTTCTGTGGCTGTTTGTACATAGTACAGGTGTTTTTGTGAAGATGTTTAGCCATTTGATTGCGTTTTTGAGACAATCCTTTTTGTATTGCTCTAAAGTGCTTTTCTGCTCCTGAATAGCGTTTTCAATGCATTTACAAAGTTTGGCATTTAACTTCTGTCTGAATTGTTTTTTTTATGTTTTAAGTGTCATAACATGTTTCTGTGGCTGTTCGTACATGGTACAGGGGTTTTGTGAAGATGTTTAGCCATTAGATTGCGTTTTTGAGACAATCCTTTTTGTATTGCTCTAAAGTGCTTTTCAGCTCCTGAATAGCGTTTTCAGTGCATTTACAAAGTTTGGCATGTAACTTCTGTCTGAATGGTTTTCTTGATGTTTTAAGTGTCATAACATGTTTCTGTGGCTGTTCGTACATAGTACAGGGGTTTTGTGAAGATGTTTAGCCATTAGATTGCGTTTTTGAGACTTTCCTTTTTGTATTGCTCTAAAGTGCTTTTCAGCTCCTGAATAGCGTTTTCAATGCATTTACAAAGTTTGGCATGTAACTTCTGTCTGAATGGTTTTCTCCATGTTTTAAGTGTTATAACATGTTTCTCCGGCTGTTCATACATGGTACAGGGGTTTTGTGAAGATGTTTAGCCATTAGATTGTGTTTTTGAGACTTTCCTTTTTGTATTGCTCTAAAGTGCTTTTCAGCTCCTGAATAGCGTTTTCAATGCATTGGCAAAGTTTGGCATGTAACTTCTGTCTGAATGGTTTTCTCGATGTTTCAAGTATCATAACATGTTTCTGTGGCTGTTCGTACATGGGAAAGGGGTTTTGTGAAGATGTTTAGCCATTAGATTGCGTTTTTGAGACTTTCCTTTTTGTATTGCTCTAAAGTGCCTTTCAGCTCCTGATTAGCGTTTTCAATGCATTTACAAAGTTTGGCATGTAACTTCTGTCTGAATGGTTTTCTCCATGTTTTAAGTGTCATAACATGTTTCTGTGGCTGTTTGTACATAGTACAGGTGTTTTTGTGAAGATGTTTAGCCATTTGATTGCGTTTTTGAGACAATCCTTTTTGTATTGCTCTAAAGTGCTTTTCTGCTCCTGAATAGCGTTTTCAGTGCATTTACAAAGTTTGGCATGTAACTTCTGTCTGAATGGTTTTCTTGATGTTTTAAGTGTCATAACATGTTTCTGTGGCTGTTCGTACATAGTACAGGGGTTTTGTGAAGATGTTTAGCCATTAGATTGCGTTTTTGAGACTTTCCTTTTTGTATTGCTCTAAAGTGCTTTTCAGCTCCTGAATAGCGTTTTCAATGCATTTACAAAGTTTGGCATGTAACTTCTGTCTGAATGGTTTTCTCCATGTTTTAAGTGTTATAACATGTTTCTCCGGCTGTTCATACATGGTACAGGGGTTTTGTGAAGATGTTTAGCCATTAGATTGTGTTTTTGAGACTTTCCTTTTTGTATTGCTCTAAAGTGCTTTTCAGCTCCTGAATAGCGTTTTCAATGCATTGGCAAAGTTTGGCATGTAACTTCTGTCTGAATGGTTTTCTCGATGTTTCAAGTGTCATAATATGTTTCTGTGGCTGTTTGTACATAGTACAGGTGTTTTTTGAAGATGTTTAGCCATTAGATTGCGTTTTTGAGACTTTCCTTTTTGTATTGCTCTAAAGTGCCTTTCAGCTCCTGATTAGCGTTTTCAATGCATTTACAAAGTTTGGCATGTAACTTCTGTCTGAATGGTTTTCTCGATGTTTCAAGTATCATAACATGTTTCTGTGGCTGTTCGTACATGGGAAAGGGGTTTTGTGAAGATGTTTAGCCATTAGATTGCGTTTTTGAGACTTTCCTTTTTGTATTGCTCTAAAGTGCCTTTCAGCTCCTGATTAGCGTTTTCAATGCATTTACAAAGTTTGGCATGTAACTTCTGTCTGAATGGTTTTCTCCATGTTTTAAGTGTCATAACATGTTTCTGTGGCTGTTTGTACATAGTACAGGTGTTTTTGTGAAGATGTTTAGCCATTTGATTGCGTTTTTGAGACAATCCTTTTTGTATTGCTCTAAAGTGCTTTTCTGCTCCTGAATAGCGTTTTCAATGCATTTACAAAGTTTGGCATGTAACTTCTGTCTGAATGGTTTTCTCCATGTTTTAAGTGTTATAACATGTTTCTCCGGCTGTTCATACATGGTACAGGGGTTTTGTGAAGATGTTTAGCCATTAGATTGTGTTTTTGAGACTTTCCTTTTTGTATTGCTCTAAAGTGCTTTTCAGCTCCTGAATAGCGTTTTCAATGCATTGGCAAAGTTTGGCATGTAACTTCTGTCTGAATGGTTTTCTCGATGTTTCAAGTATCATAACATGTTTCTGTGGCTGTTCGTACATGGGAAAGGGGTTTTGTGAAGATGTTTAGCCATTAGATTGCGTTTTTGAGACTTTCCTTTTTGTATTGCTCTAAAGTGCCTTTCAGCTCCTGATTAGCGTTTTCAATGCATTTACAAAGTTTGGCATGTAACTTCTGTCTGAATGGTTTTCTCCATGTTTTAAGTGTCATAACATGTTTCTGTGGCTGTTTGTACATAGTACAGGTGTTTTTGTGAAGATGTTTAGCCATTTGATTGCGTTTTTGAGACAATCCTTTTTGTATTGCTCTAAAGTGCTTTTCTGCTCCTGAATAGCGTTTTCAATGCATTTACAAAGTTTGGCATTTAACTTCTGTCTGAATTGTTTTTTTTATGTTTTAAGTGTCATAACATGTTTCTGTGGCTGTTCGTACATGGTACAGGGGTTTTGTGAAGATGTTTAGCCATTAGATTGCGTTTTTGAGACAATCCTTTTTGTATTGCTCTAAAGTGCTTTTCTGCTCCTGAATAGCGTTTTCAGTGCATTTACAAAGTTTGGCATGTAACTTCTGTCTGAATGGTTTTCTTGATGTTTTAAGTGTCATAACATGTTTCTGTGGCTGTTCGTACATAGTACAGGGGTTTTGTGAAGATGTTTAGCCATTAGATTGCGTTTTTGAGACTTTCCTTTTTGTATTGCTCTAAAGTGCTTTTCAGCTCCTGAATAGCGTTTTCAATGCATTTACAAAGTTTGGCATGTAACTTCTGTCTGAATGGTTTTCTCCATGTTTTAAGTGTTATAACATGTTTCTCCGGCTGTTCATACATGGTACAGGGGTTTTGTGAAGATGTTTAGCCATTAGATTGTGTTTTTGAGACTTTCCTTTTTGTATTGCTCTAAAGTGCTTTTCAGCTCCTGAATAGCGTTTTCAATGCATTGGCAAAGTTTGGCATGTAACTTCTGTCTGAATGGTTTTCTCGATGTTTCAAGTGTCATAATATGTTTCTGTGGCTGTTTGTACATAGTACAGGTGTTTTTTGAAGATGTTTAGCCATTAGATTGCGTTTTTGAGACTTTCCTTTTTGTATTGCTCTAAAGTGCTTTTCAGCTCCTGATTAGCGTTTTCAATGCATTTACAAAGTTTGGCATGTAACTTCTGTCTGAATGGTTTTCTCGATGTTTCAAGTATCATAACATGTTTCTGTGGCTGTTCGTACATGGGAAAGGGGTTTTGTGAAGATGTTTAGCCATTAGATTGCGTTTTTGAGACTTTCCTTTTTGTATTGCTCTAAAGTGCCTTTCAGCTCCTGATTAGCGTTTTCAATGCATTTACAAAGTTTGGCATGTAACTTCTGTCTGAATGGTTTTCTCCATGTTTTAAGTGTCATAACATGTTTCTGTGGCTGTTTGTACATAGTACAGGTGTTTTTGTGAAGATGTTTAGCCATTTGATTGCGTTTTTGAGACAATCCTTTTTGTATTGCTCTAAAGTGCTTTTCTGCTCCTGAATAGCGTTTTCAATGCATTTACAAAGTTTGGCATGTAACTTCTGTCTGAATGGTTTTCTCCATGTTTTAAGTGTTATAACATGTTTCTCCGGCTGTTCATACATGGTACAGGGGTTTTGTGAAGATGTTTAGCCATTAGATTGTGTTTTTGAGACTTTCCTTTTTGTATTGCTCTAAAGTGCTTTTCAGCTCCTGAATAGCGTTTTCAATGCATTGGCAAAGTTTGGCATGTAACTTCTGTCTGAATGGTTTTCTCGATGTTTCAAGTGTCATAATATGTTTCTGTGGCTGTTTGTACATAGTACAGGTGTTTTTTGAAGATGTTTAGCCATTAGATTGCGTTTTTGAGACTTTCCTTTTTGTATTGCTCTAAAGTGCCTTTCAGCTCCTGATTAGCGTTTTCAATGCATTTACAAAGTTTGGCATGTAACTTCTGTCTGAATGGTTTTCTCGATGTTTCAAGTATCATAACATGTTTCTGTGGCTGTTCGTACATGGGAAAGGGGTTTTGTGAAGATGTTTAGCCATTAGATTGCGTTTTTGAGACTTTCCTTTTTGTATTGCTCTAAAGTGCCTTTCAGCTCCTGATTAGCGTTTTCAATGCATTTACAAAGTTTGGCATGTAACTTCTGTCTGAATGGTTTTCTCCATGTTTTAAGTGTCATAACATGTTTCTGTGGCTGTTCGTACATGGTACAGGGGTTTTGTGAAGATGTTTAGCCATTAGATTGCGTTTTTGAGACAATCCTTTTTGTATTGCTCTAAAGTGCTTTTCAGCTCCTGAATAGCGTTTTCAGTGCATTTACAAAGTTTGGCATGTAACTTCTGTCTGAATGGTTTTCTTGATGTTTTAAGTGTCATAACATGTTTCTGTGGCTGTTCGTACATAGTACAGGGGTTTTGTGAAGATGTTTAGCCATTAGATTGCGTTTTTGAGACTTTCCTTTTTGTATTGCTCTAAAGTGCTTTTCAGCTCCTGAATAGCGTTTTCAATGCATTTACAAAGTTTGGCATGTAACTTCTGTCTGAATGGTTTTCTCCATGTTTTAAGTGTTATAACATGTTTCTCCGGCTGTTCATACATGGTACAGGGGTTTTGTGAAGATGTTTAGCCATTAGATTGTGTTTTTGAGACTTTCCTTTTTGTATTGCTCTAAAGTGCTTTTCAGCTCCTGAATAGCGTTTTCAATGCATTGGCAAAGTTTGGCATGTAACTTCTGTCTGAATGGTTTTCTCGATGTTTCAAGTATCATAACATGTTTCTGTGGCTGTTCGTACATGGGAAAGGGGTTTTGTGAAGATGTTTAGCCATTAGATTGCGTTTTTGAGACTTTCCTTTTTGTATTGCTCTAAAGTGCCTTTCAGCTCCTGATTAGCGTTTTCAATGCATTTACAAAGTTTGGCATGTAACTTCTGTCTGAATGGTTTTCTCCATGTTTTAAGTGTCATAACATGTTTCTGTGGCTGTTTGTACATAGTACAGGTGTTTTTGTGAAGATGTTTAGCCATTTGATTGCGTTTTTGAGACAATCCTTTTTGTATTGCTCTAAAGTGCTTTTCTGCTCCTGAATAGCGTTTTCAATGCATTTACAAAGTTTGGCATGTAACTTCTGTCTGAATGGTTTTCTCCATGTTTTAAGTGTTATAACATGTTTCTCCGGCTGTTCATACATGGTACAGGTGTTTTTTGAAGATGTTTAGCCATTAGATTGCGTTTTTGAGACTTTCCTTTTTGTATTGCTCTAAAGTGCCTTTCAGCTCCTGATTAGCGTTTTCAATGCATTTACAAAGTTTGGCATGTAACTTCTGTCTGAATGGTTTTCTCGATGTTTCAAGTATCATAACATGTTTCTGTGGCTGTTCGTACATGGGAAAGGGGTTTTGTGAAGATGTTTAGCCATTAGATTGCGTTTTTGAGACTTTCCTTTTTGTATTGCTCTAAAGTGCCTTTCAGCTCCTGATTAGCGTTTTCAATGCATTTACAAAGTTTGGCATGTAACTTCTGTCTGAATGGTTTTCTCCATGTTTTAAGTGTCATAACATGTTTCTGTGGCTGTTCGTACATGGTACAGGGGTTTTGTGAAGATGTTTAGCCATTAGATTGCGTTTTTGAGACAATCCTTTTTGTATTGCTCTAAAGTGCTTTTCAGCTCCTGAATAGCGTTTTCAGTGCATTTACAAAGTTTGGCATGTAACTTCTGTCTGAATGGTTTTCTTGATGTTTTAAGTGTCATAACATGTTTCTGTGGCTGTTCGTACATAGTACAGGGGTTTTGTGAAGATGTTTAGCCATTAGATTGCGTTTTTGAGACTTTCCTTTTTGTATTGCTCTAAAGTGCTTTTCAGCTCCTGAATAGCGTTTTCAATGCATTTACAAAGTTTGGCATGTAACTTCTGTCTGAATGGTTTTCTCCATGTTTTAAGTGTTATAACATGTTTCTCCGGCTGTTCATACATGGTACAGGGGTTTTGTGAAGATGTTTAGCCATTAGATTGTGTTTTTGAGACTTTCCTTTTTGTATTGCTCTAAAGTGCTTTTCAGCTCCTGAATAGCGTTTTCAATGCATTGGCAAAGTTTGGCATGTAACTTCTGTCTGAATGGTTTTCTCGATGTTTCAAGTATCATAACATGTTTCTGTGGCTGTTCGTACATGGGAAAGGGGTTTTGTGAAGATGTTTAGCCATTAGATTGCGTTTTTGAGACTTTCCTTTTTGTATTGCTCTAAAGTGCCTTTCAGCTCCTGATTAGCGTTTTCAATGCATTTACAAAGTTTGGCATGTAACTTCTGTCTGAATGGTTTTCTCCATGTTTTAAGTGTCATAACATGTTTCTGTGGCTGTTTGTACATAGTACAGGTGTTTTTGTGAAGATGTTTAGCCATTTGATTGCGTTTTTGAGACAATCCTTTTTGTATTGCTCTAAAGTGCTTTTCTGCTCCTGAATAGCGTTTTCAGTGCATTTACAAAGTTTGGCATGTAACTTCTGTCTGAATGGTTTTCTTGATGTTTTAAGTGTCATAACATGTTTCTGTGGCTGTTCGTACATAGTACAGGGGTTTTGTGAAGATGTTTAGCCATTAGATTGCGTTTTTGAGACTTTCCTTTTTGTATTGCTCTAAAGTGCTTTTCAGCTCCTGAATAGCGTTTTCAATGCATTTACAAAGTTTGGCATGTAACTTCTGTCTGAATGGTTTTCTCCATGTTTTAAGTGTTATAACATGTTTCTCCGGCTGTTCATACATGGTACAGGGGTTTTGTGAAGATGTTTAGCCATTAGATTGTGTTTTTGAGACTTTCCTTTTTGTATTGCTCTAAAGTGCTTTTTAGCTCCTGAATAGCGTTTTCAATGCATTGGCAAAGTTTGGCATGTAACTTCTGTCTGAATGGTTTTCTCGATGTTTCAAGTGTCATAATATGTTTCTGTGGCTGTTTGTACATAGTACAGGTGTTTTTTGAAGATGTTTAGCCATTAGATTGCGTTTTTGAGACTTTCCTTTTTGTATTGCTCTAAAGTGCCTTTCAGCTCCTGATTAGCGTTTTCAATGCATTTACAAAGTTTGGCATGTAACTTCTGTCTGAATGGTTTTCTCGATGTTTCAAGTATCATAACATGTTTCTGTGGCTGTTCGTACATGGGAAAGGGGTTTTGTGAAGATGTTTAGCCATTAGATTGCGTTTTTGAGACTTTCCTTTTTGTATTGCTCTAAAGTGCCTTTCAGCTCCTGATTAGCGTTTTCAATGCATTTACAAAGTTTGGCATGTAACTTCTGTCTGAATGGTTTTCTCCATGTTTTAAGTGTCATAACATGTTTCTGTGGCTGTTTGTACATAGTACAGGTGTTTTTGTGAAGATGTTTAGCCATTTGATTGCGTTTTTGAGACAATCCTTTTTGTATTGCTCTAAAGTGCTTTTCTGCTCCTGAATAGCGTTTTCAATGCATTTACAAAGTTTGGCATGTAACTTCTGTCTGAATGGTTTTCTCCATGTTTTAAGTGTTATAACATGTTTCTCCGGCTGTTCATACATGGTACAGGGGTTTTGTGAAGATGTTTAGCCATTAGATTGTGTTTTTGAGACTTTCCTTTTTGTATTGCTCTAAAGTGCTTTTCAGCTCCTGAATAGCGTTTTCAATGCATTGGCAAAGTTTGGCATGTAACTTCTGTCTGAATGGTTTTCTCGATGTTTCAAGTGTCATAATATGTTTCTGTGGCTGTTTGTACATAGTACAGGTGTTTTTTGAAGATGTTTAGCCATTAGATTGCGTTTTTGAGACTTTCCTTTTTGTATTGCTCTAAAGTGCCTTTCAGCTCCTGATTAGCGTTTTCAATGCATTTACAAAGTTTGGCATGTAACTTCTGTCTGAATGGTTTTCTCGATGTTTCAAGTATCATAACATGTTTCTGTGGCTGTTCGTACATGGGAAAGGGGTTTTGTGAAGATGTTTAGCCATTAGATTGCGTTTTTGAGACTTTCCTTTTTGTATTGCTCTAAAGTGCCTTTCAGCTCCTGATTAGCGTTTTCAATGCATTTACAAAGTTTGGCATGTAACTTCTGTCTGAATGGTTTTCTCCATGTTTTAAGTGTCATAACATGTTTCTGTGGCTGTTTGTACATAGTACAGGTGTTTTTGTGAAGATGTTTAGCCATTTGATTGCGTTTTTGAGACAATCCTTTTTGTATTGCTCTAAAGTGTTTTTCTGCTCCTGAATAGCGTTTTCAATGCATTTACAAAGTTTGGCATTTAACTTCTGTCTGAATTGTTTTTTTTATGTTTTAAGTGTCATAACATGTTTCTGTGGCTGTTCGTACATGGTACAGGGGTTTTGTGAAGATGTTTAGCCATTAGATTGCGTTTTTGAGACAATCCTTTTTGTATTGCTCTAAAGTGCTTTTCAGCTCCTGAATAGCGTTTTCAGTGCATTTACAAAGTTTGGCATGTAACTTCTGTCTGAATGGTTTTCTTGATGTTTTAAGTGTCATAACATGTTTCTGTGGCTGTTCGTACATAGTACAGGGGTTTTGTGAAGATGTTTAGCCATTAGATTGCGTTTTTGAGACTTTCCTTTTTGTATTGCTCTAAAGTGCTTTTCAGCTCCTGAATAGCGTTTTCAATGCATTTACAAAGTTTGGCATGTAACTTCTGTCTGAATGGTTTTCTCCATGTTTTAAGTGTTATAACATGTTTCTCCGGCTGTTCATACATGGTACAGGGGTTTTGTGAAGATGTTTAGCCATTAGATTGTGTTTTTGAGACTTTCCTTTTTGTATTGCTCTAAAGTGCTTTTCAGCTCCTGAATAGCGTTTTCAATGCATTGGCAAAGTTTGGCATGTAACTTCTGTCTGAATGGTTTTTTCGATGTTTTAAGTGTCATAACATGTTTCTGTGGCTGTTCGTACATGGGAAAGGGGTTTTGTGAAGATGTTTAGCCATTAGATTGCGTTTTTGAGACTTTCCTTTTTGTATTGCTCTAAAGTGCCTTTCAGCTCCTGATTAGCGTTTTCAATGCATTTACAAAGTTTGGCATGTAACTTCTGTCTGAATGGTTTTCTCCATGTTTTAAGTGTCATAACATGTTTCTGTGGCTGTTTGTACATAGTACAGGTGTTTTTGTGAAGATGTTTAGCCATTTGATTGCGTTTTTGAGACAATCCTTTTTGTATTGCTCTAAAGTGCTTTTCTGCTCCTGAATAGCGTTTTCAATGCATTTACAAAGTTTGGCATTTAACTTCTGTCTGAATTGTTTTTTTTATGTTTTAAGTGTCATAACATGTTTCTGTGGCTGTTCGTACATGGTACAGGGGTTTTGTGAAGATGTTTAGCCATTAGATTGCGTTTTTGAGACAATCCTTTTTGTATTGCTCTAAAGTGCTTTTCAGCTCCTGAATAGCGTTTTCAATGCATTTACAAAGTTTGGCATGTAACTTCTGTCTGAATGGTTTTCTCGATGTTTCAAGTGTCATAACATGTTTCTGTGGCTGTTTGTACATGGTACAGGGGTTTTGTGAAGATGTTTAGCCATTAGATTGCGTTTTTGAGACTTTCCTTTTTGTATTGCTCTAAAGTGCTTTTCAGCTCCTGAATAGCGTTTTCAATGCATTTACAAAGTTTGGCATGTAACTTCTGTTTGAATGGTTTTCTCCATGTTTTAAGTGTTATAACATGTTTCTCCGGCTGTTCATACATGGTACAGGGGTTTTGTGAAGATGTTTAGCCATTAGATTGTGTTTTTGAGACTTTCCTTTTTGTATTGCTCTAAAGTGCTTTTCTGCTCCTGAATAGCGTTTTCAATGCATTGGCAAAGTTTGGCATGTAACTTCTGTCTGAATGGTTTTCTCGATGTTTCAAGTATCATAACATGTTTCTGTGGCTGTTCGTACATGGGAAAGGGGTTTTGTGAAGATGTTTAGCCATTAGATTGCGTTTTTGAGACTTTCCTTTTTGTATTGCTCTAAAGTGCCTTTCAGCTCCTGATTAGCGTTTTCAATGCATTTACAAAGTTTGGCATGTAACTTCTGTCTGAATGGTTTTCTCCATGTTTTAAGTGTCATAACATGTTTCTGTGGCTGTTTGTACATAGTACAGGTGTTTTTGTGAAGATGTTTAGCCATTTGATTGCGTTTTTGAGACAATCCTTTTTGTATTGCTCTAAAGTGCTTTTCTGCTCCTGAATAGCGTTTTCAGTGCATTTACAAAGTTTGGCATGTAACTTCTGTCTGAATGGTTTTCTTGATGTTTTAAGTGTCATAACATGTTTCTGTGGCTGTTCGTACATAGTACAGGGGTTTTGTGAAGATGTTTAGCCATTAGATTGCGTTTTTGAGACTTTCCTTTTTGTATTGCTCTAAAGTGCTTTTCAGCTCCTGAATAGCGTTTTCAATGCATTTACAAAGTTTGGCATGTAACTTCTGTCTGAATGGTTTTCTCCATGTTTTAAGTGTTATAACATGTTTCTCCGGCTGTTCATACATGGTACAGGGGTTTTGTGAAGATGTTTAGCCATTAGATTGTGTTTTTGAGACTTTCCTTTTTGTATTGCTCTAAAGTGCTTTTCAGCTCCTGAATAGCGTTTTCAATGCATTGGCAAAGTTTGGCATGTAACTTCTGTCTGAATGGTTTTCTCGATGTTTCAAGTGTCATAATATGTTTCTGTGGCTGTTTGTACATAGTACAGGTGTTTTTTGAAGATGTTTAGCCATTAGATTGCGTTTTTGAGACTTTCCTTTTTGTATTGCTCTAAAGTGCCTTTCAGCTCCTGATTAGCGTTTTCAATGCATTTACAAAGTTTGGCATGTAACTTCTGTCTGAATGGTTTTCTCGATGTTTCAAGTATCATAACATGTTTCTGTGGCTGTTCGTACATGGGAAAGGGGTTTTGTGAAGATGCTTAGCCATTAGATTGCGTTTTTGAGACTTTCCTTTTTGTATTGCTCTAAAGTGCCTTTCAGCTCCTGATTAGCGTTTTCAATGCATTTACAAAGTTTGGCATGTAACTTCTGTCTGAATGGTTTTCTCCATGTTTTAAGTGTCATAACATGTTTCTGTGGCTGTTTGTACATAGTACAGGTGTTTTTGTGAAGATGTTTAGCCATTTGATTGCGTTTTTGAGACAATCCTTTTTGTATTGCTCTAAAGTGCTTTTCTGCTCCTGAATAGCGTTTTCAATGCATTTACAAAGTTTGGCATGTAACTTCTGTCTGAATGGTTTTCTCCATGTTTTAAGTGTTATAACATGTTTCTCCGGCTGTTCATACATGGTACAGGGGTTTTGTGAAGATGTTTAGCCATTAGATTGTGTTTTTGAGACTTTCCTTTTTGTATTGCTCTAAAGTGCTTTTCAGCTCCTGAATAGCGTTTTCAATGCATTGGCAAAGTTTGGCATGTAACTTCTGTCTGAATGGTTTTCTCGATGTTTCAAGTGTCATAATATGTTTCTGTGGCTGTTTGTACATAGTACAGGTGTTTTTTGAAGATGTTTAGCCATTAGATTGCGTTTTTGAGACTTTCCTTTTTGTATTGCTCTAAAGTGCCTTTCAGCTCCTGATTAGCGTTTTCAATGCATTTACAAAGTTTGGCATGTAACTTCTGTCTGAATGGTTTTCTCGATGTTTCAAGTATCATAACATGTTTCTGTGGCTGTTCGTACATGGGAAAGGGGTTTTGTGAAGATGTTTAGCCATTAGATTGCGTTTTTGAGACTTTCCTTTTTGTATTGCTCTAAAGTGCCTTTCAGCTCCTGATTAGCGTTTTCAATGCATTTACAAAGTTTGGCATGTAACTTCTGTCTGAATGGTTTTCTTGATGTTTTAAGTGTCATAACATGTTTCTGTGGCTGTTTGTACATAGTACAGGTGTTTTTGTGAAGATGTTTAGCCATTTGATTGCGTTTTTGAGACAATCCTTTTTGTATTGCTCTAAAGTGCTTTTCTGCTCCTGAATAGCGTTTTCAATGCATTTACAAAGTTTGGCATTTAACTTCTGTCTGAATTGTTTTTTTTATGTTTTAAGTGTCATAACATGTTTCTGTGGCTGTTCGTACATGGTACAGGGGTTTTGTGAAGATGTTTAGCCATTTGATTGCGTTTTTGAGACAATCCTTTTTGTATTGCTCTAAAGTGCTTTTCAGCTCCTGAATAGCGTTTTCAGTGCATTTACAAAGTTTGGCATGTAACTTCTGTCTGAATGGTTTTCTTGATGTTTTAAGTGTCATAACATGTTTCTGTGGCTGTTCGTACATAGTACAGGGGTTTTGTGAAGATGTTTAGCCATTAGATTGCGTTTTTGAGACTTTCCTTTTTGTATTGCTCTAAAGTGCTTTTCAGCTCCTGAATAGCGTTTTCAATGCATTTACAAAGTTTGGCATGTAACTTCTGTCTGAATGGTTTTCTCCATGTTTTAAGTGTTATAACATGTTTCTCCGGCTGTTCATACATGGTACAGGGGTTTTGTGAAGATGTTTAGCCATTAGATTGTGTTTTTGAGACTTTCCTTTTTGTATTGCTCTAAAGTGCTTTTCAGCTCCTGAATAGCGTTTTCAATGCATTGGCAAAGTTTGGCATGTAACTTCTGTCTGAATGGTTTTTTCGATGTTTTAAGTGTCATAACATGTTTCTGTGGCTGTTCGTACATGGGAAAGGGGTTTTGTGAAGATGTTTAGCCATTAGATTGCGTTTTTGAGACTTTCCTTTTTGTATTGCTCTAAAGTGCCTTTCAGCTCCTGATTAGCGTTTTCAATGCATTTACAAAGTTTGGCATGTAACTTCTGTCCGAATGGTTTTCTCCATGTTTTAAGTGTCATAACATGTTTCTGTGGCTGTTTGTACATAGTACAGGTGTTTTTGTGAAGATGTTTAGCCATTTGATTGCGTTTTTGAGACAATCCTTTTTGTATTGCTCTAAAGTGCTTTTCTGCTCCTGAATAGCGTTTTCAATGCATTTACAAAGTTTGGCATTTAACTTCTGTCTGAATTGTTTTTTTTATGTTTTAAGTGTCATAACATGTTTCTGTGGCTGTTCGTACATGGTACAGGGGTTTTGTGAAGATGTTTAGCCATTAGATTGCGTTTTTGAGACAATCCTTTTTGTATTGCTCTAAAGTGCTTTTCAGCTCCTGAATAGCGTTTTCAGTGCATTTACAAAGTTTGGCATGTAACTTCTGTCTGAATGGTTTTCTTGATGTTTTAAGTGTCATAACATGTTTCTGTGGCTGTTCGTACATAGTACAGGGGTTTTGTGAAGATGTTTAGCCATTAGATTGCGTTTTTGAGACTTTCCTTTTTGTATTGCTCTAAAGTGCCTTTCAGCTCCTGAATAGCGTTTTCAATGCATTTACAAAATTTGGCATGTAACTTCTGTCTGAATGGTTTTCTCGATGTTTCAAGTGTCATAATATGTTTCTGTGGCTGTTTGTACATAGTACAGGTGTTTTTTGAAGATGTTTAGCCATTAGATTGCGTTTTTGAGACTTTCCTTTTTGTATTGCTCTAAAGTGCCTTTCAGCTCCTGATTAGCGTTTTCAATGCATTTACAAAGTTTGGCATGTAACTTCTGTCTGAATGGTTTTCTCGATGTTTCAAGTATCATAACATGTTTCTGTGGCTGTTCGTACATGGGAAAGGGGTTTTGTGAAGATGTTTAGCCATTAGATTGCGTTTTTGAGACTTTCCTTTTTGTATTGCTCTAAAGTGCCTTTCAGCTCCTGATTAGCGTTTTCAATGCATTTACAAAGTTTGGCATGTAACTTCTGTCTGAATGGTTTTCTCCATGTTTTAACTGTCTTAACATGTTTCTGTGGCTGTTTGTACATAGTACAGGTGTTTTTTGAAGATGTTTAGCCATTAGATTGCGTTTTTGAGACTTTCCTTTTTGTATTGCTCTAAAGTGCTTTTCAGCTCCTGAATAGCGTTTTCAATGCATTTACAAAGTTTGGCATGTAACTTCTGTCTGAATGGTTTTCTCGATGTTTTAAGTGTCATAACATGTTTCTGTGGCTGTTAATACATTGGAAAGGGGTTTTGTGAAGATGTTTAGCCATTAGATTGCGTTTTTGAGACTTTCCTTTTTGTATTGCTCTAAAGTGCCTTTCAGCTCCTGAATAGCGTTTTCAATGCATTTACAAAGTTTGGCATGTAACTTCTGTCTGAATGGTTTTCTCGATGTTTTAAGTGTCTTAACATGTTTCTGTGGCTGTTTGTACATAGTACAGGTGTCTTTTGAAGATGTTTAGCCATTAGATTGCGTTTTTGAGACTTTCCTTTTTGTATTGCTCTAAAGTGCCTTTCAGCTCCTGATTAGCGTTTTCAATGCATTTACAAAGTTTGGCATGTAACTTCTGTCTGAATGGTTTTCTCCATGTTTTAAGTGTTATAACATGTTTCTCCGGCTGTTCATACATGGTACAGGGGTTTTGTAAAGATGTTTAGCCATTAGATTGTGTTTTTGAGACTTTCCTTTTTGTATTGCTCTAAAGTGCTTTTCAGCTCCTGAATAGCGTTTTCAATGCATTTACAAAGTTTGGCATGTAACTTCTGTCTGAATGGTTTTCTCGATGTTTTAAGTGTCATAACATGTTTCTGTGGCTGTTAATACATTGGAAAGGGGTTTTGTGAAGATGTTTAGCCATTAGATTGCGTTTTTGAGACTTTCCTTTTTGTATTGCTCTAAAGTGCTTTTCAGCTCCTGAATAGCATTTTCAATGCATTGGCAAAGTTTGGCATGTAACTTCTGTCTGAATGGTTTTCTCGATGTTTTAAGTGTCATAACATGTTTCTGTGGCTGTTAATACATTGGAAAGGGGTTTTGTGAAGATGTTTAGCCATTAGATTGCGTTTTTGAGACTTTCCTTTTTGTATTGCTCTAAAGTGCTTTTCAGCTCCTGAATAGCGTTTTCAATGCATTGGCAAAGTTTGGCATGTAACTTCTGTCTGAATGGTTTTCTCGATGTTTCAAGTGTCATAATATGTTTCTGTGGCTGTTTGTACATAGTACAGGTCTTTTTTGAAGATGTTTAGCCATTAGATTGCGTTTTTGAGACTTTCCTTTTTGTATTGCTCTAAAGTGCCTTTCAGCTCCTGATTAGCGTTTTCAATGCATTTACAAAGTTTGGCATGTAACTTCTGTCTGAATGGTTTTCTCCATGTTTTAAGTGTCTTAACATGTTTCTGTGGCTGTTTGTACATAGTACAGGTGTTTTTTGAAGATGTTTAGCCATTAGATTGCGTTTTTGAGACTTTCCTTTTTGTATTGCTCTAAAGTGCTTTTCAGCTCCTGAATAGCGTTTTCAATGCATTTACAAAGTTTGGCATGTAACTTCTGTCTGAATTGTTTTCTCGATGTTTTAAGTGTCATAACATGTTTCTGTGGCTGTTAATACATTGGAAAGGGGTTTTGTGAAGATGTTTAGCCATTAGATTGCGTTTTTGAGACTTTCCTTTTTGTATTGCTCTAAAGTGCCTTTCAGCTCCTGAATAGCGTTTTCAATGCATTTACAAAGTTTGGCATGTAACTTCTGTCTGAATGGTTTTCTCGATGTTTTAAGTGTCATAACATGTTTCTGTGGCTGTTTGTACATAGTACAGGTGTTTTTTGAAGATGTTTAGCCATTAGATTGCGTTTTTGAGACTTTCCTTTTTGTATTGCTCTAAAGTGCCTTTCAGCTCCTGATTAGCGTTTTCAATGCATTTACAAAGTTTGGCATGTAACTTCTGTCTGAATGGTTTTCTCGATGTTTTAAGTGTCATAACATGTTTCTGTGGCTGTTTGTACATAGTACAGGTGTTTTTGTGAAGATGTTTAGCCATTTGATTGCGTTTTTGAGACAATCCTTTTTGTATTGCTCTAAAGTGCTTTTCTGCTCCTGAATAGCGTTTTCAATGCATTTACAAAGTTTGGCATTTAACTTCTGTCTGAATTGTTTTTTTTATGTTTTAAGTGTCATAACATGTTTCTGTGGCTGTTCGTACATGGTACAGGGGTTTTGTGAAGATGTTTAGCCATTAGATTGCGTTTTTGAGACAATCCTTTTTGTATTGCTCTAAAGTGCTTTTCAGCTCCTGAATAGCGTTTTCAGTGCATTTACAAAGTTTGGCATGTAACTTCTGTCTGAATGGTTTTCTTGATGTTTTAAGTGTCATAACATGTTTCTGTGGCTGTTCGTACATAGTACAGGGGTTTTGTGAAGATGTTTAGCCATTAGATTGCGTTTTTGAGACTTTCCTTTTTGTATTGCTCTAAAGTGCCTTTCAGCTCCTGAATAGCGTTTTCAATGCATTTACAAAATTTGGCATGTAACTTCTGTCTGAATGGTTTTCTCGATGTTTCAAGTGTCACAATATGTTTCTGTGGCTGTTTGTACATAGTACAGGTGTTTTTTGAAGATGTTTAGCCATTAGATTGCGTTTTTGAGACTTTCCTTTTTGTATTGCTCTAAAGTGCCTTTCAGCTCCTGATTAGCGTTTTCAATGCATTTACAAAGTTTGGCATGTAACTTCTGTCTGAATGGTTTTCTCGATGTTTCAAGTATCATAACATGTTTCTGTGGCTGTTCGTACATGGGAAAGGGGTTTTGTGAAGATGTTTAGCCATTAGATTGCGTTTTTGAGACTTTCCTTTTTGTATTGCTCTAAAGTGCCTTTCAGCTCCTGATTAGCGTTTTCAATGCATTTACAAAGTTTGGCATGTAACTTCTGTCTGAATGGTTTTCTCCATGTTTTAAGTGTCTTAACATGTTTCTGTGGCTGTTTGTACATAGTACAGGTGTTTTTTGAAGATGTTTAGCCATTAGATTGCGTTTTTGAGACTTTCCTTTTTGTATTGCTCTAAAGTGCTTTTCAGCTCCTGAATAGCGTTTTCAATGCATTTACAAAGTTTGGCATGTAACTTCTGTCTGAATGGTTTTCTCGATGTTTTAAGTGTCTTAACATGTTTCTGTGGCTGTTTGTACATAGTACAGGTGTCTTTTGAAGATGTTTAGCCATTAGATTGCGTTTTTGAGACTTTCCTTTTTGTATTGCTCTAAAGTGCCTTTCAGCTCCTGATTAGCGTTTTCAATGCATTTACAAAGTTTGGCATGTAACTTCTGTCTGAATGGTTTTCTCCATGTTTTAAGTGTTATAACATGTTTCTCCGGCTGTTCATACATGGTACAGGGGTTTTGTGAAGATGTTTAGCCATTAGATTGTGTTTTTGAGACTTTCCTTTTTGTATTGCTCTAAAGTGCTTTTCAGCTCCTGAATAGCGTTTTCAATGCATTTACAAAGTTTGGCATGTAACTTCTGTCTGAATGGTTTTCTCGATGTTTTAAGTGTCATAACATGTTTCTGTGGCTGTTAATACATTGGAAAGGGGTTTTGTGAAGATGTTTAGCCATTAGATTGCGTTTTTGAGACTTTCCTTTTTGTATTGCTCTAAAGTGCTTTTCAGCTCCTGAATAGCGTTTTCAATGCATTGGCAAAGTTTGGCATGTAACTTCTGTCTGAATGGTTTTCTCGATGTTTCAAGTGTCATAATATGTTTCTGTGGCTGTTTGTACATAGTACAGGTCTTTTTTGAAGATGTTTAGCCATTAGATTGCGTTTTTGAGACTTTCCTTTTTGTATTGCTCTAAAGTGCCTTTCAGCTCCTGATTAGCGTTTTCAATGCATTTACAAAGTTTGGCATGTAACTTCTGTCTGAATGGTTTTCTCCATGTTTTAAGTGTCTTAACATGTTTCTGTGGCTGTTTGTACATAGTACAGGTGTTTTTTGAAGATGTTTAGCCATTAGATTGCGTTTTTGAGACTTTCCTTTTTGTATTGCTCTTAAAGTGCTTTTCAGCTCCTGAATAGCGTTTTCAATGCATTTACAAAGTTTGGCATGTAACTTCTGTCTGAATGGTTTTCTCGATGTTTTAAGTGTCATAACATGTTTCTGTGGCTGTTAATACATTGGAAAGGGGTTTTGTGAAGATGTTTAGCCATTAGATTGCGTTTTTGAGACTTTCCTTTTTGTATTGCTCTAAAGTGCCTTTCAGCTCCTGAATAGCGTTTTCAATGCATTTACAAAGTTTGGCATGTAACTTCTGTCTGAATGGTTTTCTCGATGTTTTAAGTGTCATAACATGTTTCTGTGGCTGTTTGTACATAGTACAGGTGTTTTTTGAAGATGTTTAGCCATTAGATTGCGTTTTTGCGACTTTCCTTTTTGTATTGCTCTAAAGTGCCTTTCAGCTCCTGATTAGCGTTTTCAATGCATTTACAAAGTTTGGCATGTAACTTCTGTCTGAATGGTTTTCTCCATGTTTTAAGTGTCTTAACATGTTTCTGTGGCTGTTTGTACATAGTACAGGTGTTTTTTGAAGATGTTTAGCCATTAGATTGCGTTTTTGAGACTTTCCTTTTTGTATTGCTCTAAAGTGCCTTTCAGCTCCTGATTAGCGTTTTCAATGCATTTACAAAGTTTGGCATGTAACTTCTGTCTGAATGGTTTTCTCGATGTTTTAAGTGTCATAACATGTTTCTGTGGCTGTTTGTACATAGTACAGGTGTTTTTGTGAAGATGTTTAGCCATTTGATTGCGTTTTTGAGACAATCCTTTGTATTGCTCTAAAGTGCTTTTCTGCTCCTGAATAGCGTTTTCAATGCATTTACAAAGTTTGGCATTTAACTTCTGTCTGAATTGTTTTTTTTATGTTTTAAGTGTCATAACATGTTTCTGTGGCTGTTCGTACATGGTACAGGGGTTTTGTGAAGATGTTTAGCCATTAGATTGCGTTTTTGAGACAATCCTTTTTGTATTGCTCTAAAGTGCTTTTCAGCTCCTGAATAGCGTTTTCAGTGCATTTACAAAGTTTGGCATGTAACTTCTGTCTGAATGGTTTTCTTGATGTTTTAAGTGTCATAACATGTTTCTGTGGCTGTTCGTACATAGTACAGGGGTTTTGTGAAGATGTTTAGCCATTAGATTGCGTTTTTGAGACTTTCCTTTTTGTATTGCTCTAAAGTGCCTTTCAGCTCCTGAATAGCGTTTTCAATGCATTTACAAAATTTGGCATGTAACTTCTGTCTGAATGGTTTTCTCGATGTTTCAAGTGTCATAACATGTTTCTGTGGCTGTTTGTACATGGTACAGGGGTTTTGTGAAGATGTTTAGCCATTAGATTGCGTTTTTGAGACTTTCCTTTTTGTATTGCTCTAAAGTGCCTTTCAGCTCCTGATTAGCGTTTTCAATGCATTTACAAAGTTTGGCATGTAACTTCTGTCTGAATGGTTTTCTCCATGTTTTAAGTGTCTTAACATGTTTCTGTGGCTGTTTGTACATAGTACAGGTGTTTTTTGAAGATGTTTAGCCATTAGATTGCGTTTTTGAGACTTTCCTTTTTGTATTGCTCTAAAGTGCTTTTCAGCTCCTGAATAGCGTTTTCAATGCATTTACAAAGTTTGGCATGTAACTTCTGTCTGAATGGTTTTCTCGATGTTTTAAGTGTCATAACATGTTTCTGTGGCTGTTAATATATTGGAAAGGGGTTTTGTGAAGATGTTTAGCCATTAGATTGCGTTTTTGAGACTTTCCTTTTTGTATTGCTCTAAAGTGCCTTTCAGCTCCTGAATAGCGTTTTCAATGCATTTACAAAGTTTGGCATGTAACTTCTGTCTGAATGGTTTTCTCGATGTTTTAAGTGTAATAACATGTTTCTGTGGCTGTTTGTACATAGTACAGGTGTTTTTTGAAGATGTTTAGCCATTAGATTGCGTTTTTGAGACTTTCCTTTTTGTATTGCTCTAAAGTGCCTTTCAGCTCCTGATTAGCGTTTTCAATGCATTTACAAAGTTTGGCATGTAACTTCTGTCTGAATGGTTTTCTCCATGTTTTAAGTGTCTTAACATGTTTCTGTGGCTGTTTGTACATAGTACAGGTGTCTTGTGAAGATGTTTAGCCATTAGATTGCGTTTTTGAGACTTTCCTTTTTGTATTGCTCTAAAGTGCTTTTCAGCTCCTGAATAATGTTTTCAATGCATTTACAAAGTTTGGCATGTACTTCTGTATGAATGGTTTTTCCGATGTTTCAAGTGTCATAACATGTTTCTGTGGCTGTTCGTACATGGGAAAGGGGTTTTGTGAAGATGTTTAGCCATTAGATTGCGTTTTTGAGACTTTCCTTTTTGTATTACTCTAAAGTGCTTTTCAGCTCCTGAATAGCATTTTCAATGCATTGGCAAAGTTTGGCATGTAACTTCTGTCTGAATGGTTTTCTCGATGTTTTAAGTGTCATAACATGTTTCTGTGGCTGTTAATACATTGGAAAGGGGTTTTGTGAAGATGTTTAGCCATTAGATTGCGTTTTTGAGACTTTCCTTTTTGTATTGCTCTAAAGTGCTTTTCAGCTCCTGAATAGCGTTTTCAATGCATTGGCAAAGTTTGGCATGTAACTTCTGTCTGAATGGTTTTCTCGATGTTTCAAGTGTCATAATATGTTTCTGTGGCTGTTTGTACATAGTACAGGTCTTTTTTGAAGATGTTTAGCCATTAGATTGCGTTTTTGAGACTTTCCTTTTTGTATTGCTCTAAAGTGCCTTTCAGCTCCTGATTAGCGTTTTCAATGCATTTACAAAGTTTGGCATGTAACTTCTGTCTGAATGGTTTTCTCCATGTTTTAAGTGTCTTAACATGTTTCTGTGGCTGTTTGTACATAGTACAGGTGTTTTTTGAAGATGTTTAGCCATTAGATTGCGTTTTTGAGACTTTCCTTTTTGTATTGCTCTAAAGTGCTTTTCAGCTCCTGAATAGCGTTTTCAATGCATTTACAAAGTTTGGCATGTAACTTCTGTCTGAATGGTTTTCTCGATGTTTTAAGTGTCATAACATGTTTCTGTGGCTGTTAATATATTGGAAAGGGGTTTTGTGAAGATGTTTAGCCATTAGATTGCGTTTTTGAGACTTTCCTTTTTGTATTGCTCTAAAGTGCCTTTCAGCTCCTGAATAGCGTTTTCAATGCATTTACAAAGTTTGGCATGTAACTTCTGTCTGAATGGTTTTCTCGATGTTTTAAGTGTCATAACATGTTTCTGTGGCTGTTTGTACATAGTACAGGTGTTTTTTGAAGATGTTTAGCCATTAGATTGCGTTTTTGAGACTTTCCTTTTTGTATTGCTCTAAAGTGCCTTTCAGCTCCTGATTAGCGTTTTCAATGCATTTACAAAGTTTGGCATGTAACTTCTGTCTGAATGGTTTTCTCCATGTTTTAAGTGTCTTAACATGTTTCTGTGGCTGTTTGTACATAGTACAGGTGTTTTTTGAAGATGTTTAGCCATTAGATTGCGTTTTTGAGACTTTCCTTTTTGTATTGCTCTAAAGTGCCTTTCAGCTCCTGATTAGCGTTTTCAATGCATTTACAAAGTTTGGCATGTAACTTCTGTCTGAATGGTTTTCTCGATGTTTTAAGTGTCATAACATGTTTCTGTGGCTGTTTGTACATAGTACAGGTGTTTTTGTGAAGATGTTTAGCCATTTGATTGCGTTTTTGAGACAATCCTTTTTGTATTGCTCTAAAGTGCTTTTCTGCTCCTGAATAGCGTTTTCAATGCATTTACAAAGTTTGGCATTTAACTTCTGTCTGAATTGTTTTTTTTATGTTTTAAGTGTCATAACATGTTTCTGTGGCTGTTCGTACATGGTACAGGGGTTTTGTGAAGATGTTTAGCCATTAGATTGCGTTTTTGAGACAATCCTTTTTGTATTGCTCTAAAGTGCTTTTCAGCTCCTGAATAGCGTTTTCAGTGCATTTACAAAGTTTGGCATGTAACTTCTGTCTGAATGGTTTTCTTGATGTTTTAAGTGTCATAACATGTTTCTGTGGCTGTTCGTACATAGTACAGGGGTTTTGTGAAGATGTTTAGCCATTAGATTGCGTTTTTGAGACTTTCCTTTTTGTATTGCTCTAAAGTGCCTTTCAGCTCCTGAATAGCGTTTTCAATGCATTTACAAAGTTTGGCATGTACTTCTGTATGAATGGTTTTTCCGATGTTTCAAGTGTCATAACATGTTTCTGTGGCTGTTCGTACATGGGAAAGGGGTTTTGTGAAGATGTTTAGCCATTAGATTGCGTTTTTGAGACTTTCCTTTTTGTATTGCTCTAAAGTGCTTTTCAGCTCCTGAATAGCGTTTTCAATGCATTGGCAAAGTTTGGCATGTAACTTCTGTCTGAATGGTTTTCTCGATGTTTTAAGTGTCATAACATGTTTCTGTGGCTGTTTGTACATAGTACAGGTGTTTTTGTGAAGATGTTTAGCCATTTGATTGCGTTTTTGAGACAATCCTTTTTGTATTGCTCTAAAGTGCTTTTCTGCTCCTGAATAGCGTTTTCAATGCATTTACAAAGTTTGGCATTTAACTTCTGTCTGAATTGTTTTTTTTATGTTTTAAGTGTCATAACATGTTTCTGTGGCTGTTCGTACATGGTACAGGGGTTTTGTGAAGATGTTTAGCCATTAGATTGCGTTTTTGAGACAATCCTTTTTGTATTGCTCTAAAGTGCTTTTCAGCTCCTGAATAGCGTTTTCAGTGCATTTACAAAGTTTGGCATGTAACTTCTGTCTGAATGGTTTTCTTGATGTTTTAAGTGTCATAACATGTTTCTGTGGCTGTTCGTACATAGTACAGGGGTTTTGTGAAGATGTTTAGCCATTAGATTGCGTTTTTGAGACTTTCCTTTTTGTATTGCTCTAAAGTGCTTTTCAGCTCCTGAATAGCGTTTTCAATGCATTGGCAAAGTTTGGCATGTAACTTCTGTCTGAATGGTTTTCTCGATGTTTCAAGTGTCATAATATGTTTCTATGGCTGTTTGTACATAGTACAGGTGTTTTTTGAAGATGTTTAGCCATTAGATTGCGTTTTTGAGACTTTCCTTTTTGTATTGCTCTAAAGTGCCTTTCAGCTCCTGATTAGCGTTTTCAATGCATTTACAAAGTTTGGCATGTAACTTCTGTCTGAATGGTTTTCTCGATGTTTCAAGTGTCATAATATGTTTCTGTGGCTGTTTGTACATAGTACAGGTGTTTTTTGAAGATGTTTAGCCATTAGATTGCGTTTTTGAGACTTTCCTTTTTGTATTGCTCTAAAGTGCCTTTCAGCTCCTGATTAGCGTTTTCAATGCATTTACAAAGTTTGGCATGTAACTTCTGTCTGAATGGTTTTCTCCATGTTTTAAGTGTCTTAACATGTTTCTGTGGCTGTTTGTACATAGTACAGGTGTTTTTTGAAGATGTTTAGCCATTAGATTGCGTTTTTGAGACAATCCTTTTTGTATTGCTCTAAAGTGCTTTTCAGCTCCTGAATAGCGTTTTCAGTGCATTTACAAAGTTTGGCATGTAACTTCTGTCTGAATGGTTTTCTTGATGTTTTAAGTGTCATAACATGTTTCTGTGGCTGTTCGTACATAGTACAGGGGTTTTGTGAAGATGTTTAGCCATTAGATTGCGTTTTTGAGACTTTCCTTTTTGTATTGCTCTAAAGTGCTTTTCAGCTCCTGAATAGCGTTTTCAATACATTTACAAAGTTTGGCATGTACTTCTGTATGAATGGTTTTTCCGATGTTTCAAGTGTCATAACATGTTTCTGTGGCTGTTCGTACATGGGAAAGGGGTTTTGTGAAGATGTTTAGCCATTAGATTGCGTTTTTGAGACTTTCCTTTTTGTATTGCTCTAAAGTGCCTTTCAGCTCCTGAAAAGCGTTTTCAATGCATTTACAAAGTTTGGCATGTAACTTCTGTCTGAATGGTTTTCTCGATGTTTTAAGTGTCTTAACATGTTTCTGTGGCTGTTTGTACATAGTACAGGTGTTTTTTGAAGATGTTTAGCCATTAGATTGCGTTTTGGCATGTAACTTCTGTCTGAATGGTTTTCTCGATGTTTCAAGTGTCATAATATGTTTCTATGGCTGTTTGTACATAGTACAGGTGTTTTTTGAAGATGTTTAGCCATTAGATTGCGTTTTTGAGACTTTCCTTTTTGTATTGCTCTAAAGTGCCTTTCAGCTCCTGATTAGCGTTTTCAATGCATTTACAAAGTTTGGCATGTAACTTCTGTCTGAATGGTTTTCTCGATGTTTCAAGTGTCATAATATGTTTCTGTGGCTGTTTGTACATAGTACAGGTGTTTTTTGAAGATGTTTAGCCATTAGATTGCGTTTTTGAGACTTTCCTTTTTGTATTGCTCTAAAGTGCCTTTCAGCTCCTGATTAGCGTTTTCAATGCATTTACAAAGTTTGGCATGTAACTTCTGTCTGAATGGTTTTCTCCATGTTTTAAGTGTCTTAACATGTTTCTGTGGCTGTTTGTACATAGTACAGGTGTTTTTTGAAGATGTTTAGCCATTAGATTGCGTTTTTGAGACAATCCTTTTTGTATTGCTCTAAAGTGCTTTTCAGCTCCTGAATAGCGTTTTCAGTGCATTTACAAAGTTTGGCATGTAACTTCTGTCTGAATGGTTTTCTTGATGTTTTAAGTGTCATAACATGTTTCTGTGGCTGTTCGTACATAGTACAGGGGTTTTGTGAAGATGTTTAGCCATTAGATTGCGTTTTTGAGACTTTCCTTTTTGTATTGCTCTAAAGTGCTTTTCAGCTCCTGAATAGCGTTTTCAATGCATTTACAAAGTTTGGCATGTACTTCTGTATGAATGGTTTTTCCGATGTTTCAAGTGTCATAACATGTTTCTGTGGCTGTTCGTACATGGGAAAGGGGTTTTGTGAAGATGTTTAGCCATTAGATTGCGTTTTTGAGACTTTCCTTTTTGTATTGCTCTAAAGTGCCTTTCAGCTCCTGAAAAGCGTTTTCAATGCATTTACAAAGTTTGGCATGTAACTTCTGTCTGAATGGTTTTCTCGATGTTTTAAGTGTCTTAACATGTTTCTGTGGCTGTTTGTACATAGTACAGGTGTTTTTTGAAGATGTTTAGCCATTAGATTGCGTTTTGGCATGTAACTTCTGTCTGAATGGTTTTCTCGATGTTTTAAGTGTCATAACATGTTTCTGTGGCTGTTTGTACATAGTACAGGTGTTTTTTGAAGATGTTTAGCCATTAGATTGCGTTTTTGAGACTTTCCTTTTTGTATTGCTCTAAAGTGCCTTTCAGCTCCTGATTAGCGTTTTCAATGCATTTACAAAGTTTGGCATGTAACTTCTGTCTGAATGGTTTTCTCCATGTTTTAAGTGTCTTAACATGTTTCTGTGGCTGTTTGTACATAGTACAGGTGTTTTTTGAAGATGTTTAGCCATTAGATTGCGTTTTTGAGACAATCCTTTTTGTATTGCTCTAAAGTGCTTTTCAGCTCCTGAATAGCGTTTTCAGTGCATTTACAAAGTTTGGCATGTAACTTCTGTCTGAATGGTTTTCTTGATGTTTTAAGTGTCATAACATGTTTCTGTGGCTGTTCGTACATAGTACAGGGGTTTTGTGAAGATGTTTAGCCATTAGATTGCGTTTTTGAGACTTTCCTTTTTGTATTGCTCTAAAGTGCTTTTCAGCTCCTGAATAGCGTTTTCAATGCATTTACAAAGTTTGGCATGTACTTCTGTATGAATGGTTTTTCCGATGTTTCAAGTGTCATAACATGTTTCTGTGGCTGTTCGTACATGGGAAAGGGGTTTTGTGAAGATGTTTAGCCATTAGATTGCGTTTTTGAGACTTTCCTTTTTGTATTGCTCTAAAGTGCCTTTCAGCTCCTGAAAAGCGTTTTCAATGCATTTACAAAGTTTGGCATGTAACTTCTGTCTGAATGGTTTTCTCGATGTTTTAAGTGTCTTAACATGTTTCTGTGGCTGTTTGTACATAGTACAGGTGTTTTTTGAAGATGTTTAGCCATTAGATTGCGTTTTGGCATGTAACTTCTGTCTGAATGGTTTTCTCGATGTTTTAAGTGTCATAACATGTTTCTGTGGCTGTTTGTACATAGTACAGGTGTTTTTTGAAGATGTTTAGCCATTAGATTGCGTTTTTGAGACTTTCCTTTTTGTATTGCTCTAAAGTGCCTTTCAGCTCCTGATTAGCGTTTTCAATGCATTTACAAAGTTTGGCATGTAACTTCTGTCTGAATGGTTTTCTCGATGTTTTTAGTGTTATAATATGTTTCTGTAGCTGTTTGTACATAGTACAGGTGTTTTTGTGAAGATGTTTAGCCATTAGATTGCATTTTTGAGACTTTCTTTTTTGTATTGCTCTAAAGTGCTTTTCAGCTCCTGAATAGGGTTTTCAATGCATTTACAAGGTTTGGCATGTAACTTCTGTCTGAATGGTTTTCTCGATGTTTTAAGTGTCATAACATGTTTCTGTGGCTGTTAATACATTGGAAAGGGGTTTTGTGAAGATGTTTAGCCATTAGATTGCGTTTTTGAGACTTTCCTTTTTGTATTGCTCTAAAGTGCTTTTCAGCTCCTGAATAGCGTTTTCAATGCATTTACAAAGTTTGGCATGTACTTCTGTATGAATGGTTTTTCCGATGTTTCAAGTGTCATAACATGTTTCTGTGGCTGTTCGTACATGGGAAAGGGGTTTTGTGAAGATGTTTAGCCATTAGATTGCGTTTTTGAGACTTTCCTTTTCGTATTGCTCTAAAGTGCCTTTCAGCTCCTGAATAGCGTTTTCAATGCATTTACAAAGTTTGGCATGTAACTTCTGTCTGAATGGTTTTCTCGATGTTTTAAGTGTCTTAACATGTTTCTGTGGCTGTTTTTTAAATAGTACAGGTGTTTTTTGAAGATGTTTAGCCCTTAGATTGCGTTTTTGAGACTTTCCTTTTTGTATTGCTCTAAAGTGCTTTTCAGCTCCTGAATAGCGTTTTCAATGCATTTACAAAGTTTGGCATGTAACTTCTGTCTGAATGGTTTTCTCGATGTTTTAAGTGTTATAACATGTTTCTCCGGCTGCTAATACATTGGAAAGGGGTTTTGTGAAGATGTTTAGCCATTAGATTGCGTTTTTGAGACTTTCCTTTTTGTATTGCTCTAAAGTGCTTTTCAGCTCCTGAATAGCGTTTTCAATGCATTTACAAAGTTTGGCATGTAACTTCTGTCTGAATGGTTTTTTCGATGTTTCAAGTGTCATAACATGTTTCTCCGGCTGCTTGTACAGGGGAAAGGGGTTTTGTGAAGATGTTTAGCCATTAGATTGCGTTTTTGAGACTTTCCTTTTTGTATTGCTCTAAAGTGCTTTTCAGCTCCTGAATAGCGTTTTCAATGCATTTACAAAGTTTGGCATGTACTTCTGTATGAATGGCTTTTTCGATGTTTCAAGTGTCATAACATGTTTCTGTGGCTGTTCGTACATGGGAAAGGGGTTTTGTGAAGATGTTTAGCCATTAGATTGCGTTTTTGAGACTTTCCTTTTTGTATTGCTCTAAAGTGCTTTTCAGCTCCTGAATAGCGTTTTCAGTGCATTTACAAAGTTTGGCATGTAACTTCTGTCTGAATGGTTTTCTTGATGTTTTAAGTGTCATAACATGTTTCTGTGGCTGTTCGTACATAGTACAGGGGATTTGTGAAGATGTTTAGCCATTAGATTGCGTTTTTGAGACTTTCCTTTTTGTATTGCTCTAAAGTGCCTTTCAGCTCCTGAATAGCGTTTTCAATGCATTTACAAAATTTGGCATGTAACTTCTGTCTGAATGGTTTTCTCGATGTTTCAAGTGTCATAACATGTTTCTGTGGCTGTTTGTACATGGTACAGGGGTTTTGTGAAGATTTTTAGCCATTAGATTGCGTTTTTGAGACTTTCCTTTTTGTATTGCTCTAAAGTGCTTTTCAGCTCCTGAATAGCGTTTTCAATGCATTTACAAAGTTTGGCATGTACTTCTGTATGAATGGTTTTTCCGATGTTTCAAGTGTCATAACATGTTTCTGTGGCTGTTCGTACATGGGAAAGGGGTTTTGTGAAGATGTTTAGCCATTAGATTGCGTTTTTGAGACTTTCCTTTTTGTATTGCTCTAAAGTGCTTTTCAGCTCCTGAATAGCGTTTTCAATGCATTTACAAAGTTTGGCATGTACTTCTGTATGAATGGTTTTTCCGATGTTTCAAGTGTCATAACATGTTTCTGTGGCTGTTCGTACATGGGAAAGGGGTTTTGTGAAGATGTTTAGCCATTAGATTGCGTTTTTGAGACTTTCCTTTTTGTATTGCTCTAAAGTGCTTTTCAGCTCCTGAATAGCGTTTTCAATGCATTGGCAAAGTTTGGCATGTAACTTCTGTCTGAATGGTTTTCTCGATGTTTTAAGTGTCATAACATGTTTCTGTGGCTGTTTGTACATAGTACAGGTGTTTTTGTGAAGATGTTTAGCCATTTGATTGCGTTTTTGAGACAATCCTTTTTGTATTGCTCTAAAGTGCTTTTCTGCTCCTGAATAGCGTTTTCAATGCATTTACAAAGTTTGGCATTTAACTTCTGTCTGAATTGTTTTTTTTATGTTTTAAGTGTCATAACATGTTTCTGTGGCTGTTCGTACATGGTACAGGGGTTTTGTGAAGATGTTTAGCCATTAGATTGCGTTTTTGAGACAATCCTTTTTGTATTGCTCTAAAGTGCTTTTCAGCTCCTGAATAGCGTTTTCAGTGCATTTACAAAGTTTGGCATGTAACTTCTGTCTGAATGGTTTTCTTGATGTTTTAAGTGTCATAACATGTTTCTGTGGCTGTTCGTACATAGTACAGGGGTTTTGTGAAGATGTTTAGCCATTAGATTGCGTTTTTGAGACTTTCCTTTTTGTATTGCTCTAAAGTGCTTTTCAGCTCCTGAATAGCGTTTTCAATGCATTGGCAAAGTTTGGCATGTAACTTCTGTCTGAATGGTTTTCTCGATGTTTCAAGTGTCATAATATGTTTCTATGGCTGTTTGTACATAGTACAGGTGTTTTTTGAAGATGTTTAGCCATTAGATTGCGTTTTTGAGACTTTCCTTTTTGTATTGCTCTAAAGTGCCTTTCAGCTCCTGATTAGCGTTTTCAATGCATTTACAAAGTTTGGCATGTAACTTCTGTCTGAATGGTTTTCTCGATGTTTCAAGTGTCATAATATGTTTCTGTGGCTGTTTGTACATAGTACAGGTGTTTTTTGAAGATGTTTAGCCATTAGATTGCGTTTTTGAGACTTTCCTTTTTGTATTGCTCTAAAGTGCCTTTCAGCTCCTGATTAGCGTTTTCAATGCATTTACAAAGTTTGGCATGTAACTTCTGTCTGAATGGTTTTCTCCATGTTTTAAGTGTCTTAACATGTTTCTGTGGCTGTTTGTACATAGTACAGGTGTTTTTTGAAGATGTTTAGCCATTAGATTGCGTTTTTGAGACAATCCTTTTTGTATTGCTCTAAAGTGCTTTTCAGCTCCTGAATAGCGTTTTCAGTGCATTTACAAAGTTTGGCATGTAACTTCTGTCTGAATGGTTTTCTTGATGTTTTAAGTGTCATAACATGTTTCTGTGGCTGTTCGTACATAGTACAGGGGTTTTGTGAAGATGTTTAGCCATTAGATTGCGTTTTTGAGACTTTCCTTTTTGTATTGCTCTAAAGTGCTTTTCAGCTCCTGAATAGCGTTTTCAATGCATTTACAAAGTTTGGCATGTACTTCTGTATGAATGGTTTTTCCAATGTTTCAAGTGTCATAACATGTTTCTGTGGCTGTTCGTACATGGGAAAGGGGTTTTGTGAAGATGTTTAGCCATTAGATTGCGTTTTTGAGACTTTCCTTTTTGTATTGCTCTAAAGTGCCTTTCAGCTCCTGAAAAGCGTTTTCAATGCATTTACAAAGTTTGGCATGTAACTTCTGTCTGAATGGTTTTCTCGATGTTTTAAGTGTCTTAACATGTTTCTGTGGCTGTTTGTACATAGTACAGGTGTTTTTTGAAGATGTTTAGCCATTAGATTGCGTTTTGGCATGTAACTTCTGTCTGAATGGTTTTCTCGATGTTTCAAGTGTCATAATATGTTTCTATGGCTGTTTGTACATAGTACAGGTGTTTTTTGAAGATGTTTAGCCATTAGATTGCGTTTTTGAGACTTTCCTTTTTGTATTGCTCTAAAGTGCCTTTCAGCTCCTGATTAGCGTTTTCAATGCATTTACAAAGTTTGGCATGTAACTTCTGTCTGAATGGTTTTCTCGATGTTTCAAGTGTCATAATATGTTTCTGTGGCTGTTTGTACATAGTACAGGTGTTTTTTGAAGATGTTTAGCCATTAGATTGCGTTTTTGAGACTTTCCTTTTTGTATTGCTCTAAAGTGCCTTTCAGCTCCTGATTAGCGTTTTCAATGCATTTACAAAGTTTGGCATGTAACTTCTGTCTGAATGGTTTTCTCCATGTTTTAAGTGTCTTAACATGTTTCTGTGGCTGTTCGTACATAGTACAGGTGTTTTTTGAAGATGTTTAGCCATTAGATTGCGTTTTTGAGACAATCCTTTTTGTATTGCTCTAAAGTGCTTTTCAGCTCCTGAATAGCGTTTTCAGTGCATTTACAAAGTTTGGCATGTAACTTCTGTCTGAATGGTTTTCTTGATGTTTTAAGTGTCATAACATGTTTCTGTGGCTGTTCGTACATAGTACAGGGGTTTTGTGAAGATGTTTAGCCATTAGATTGCGTTTTTGAGACTTTCCTTTTTGTATTGCTCTAAAGTGCTTTTCAGCTCCTGAATAGCGTTTTCAATGCATTTACAAAGTTTGGCATGTACTTCTGTATGAATGGTTTTTCCGATGTTTCAAGTGTCATAACATGTTTCTGTGGCTGTTCGTACATGGGAAAGGGGTTTTGTGAAGATGTTTAGCCATTAGATTGCGTTTTTGAGACTTTCCTTTTTGTATTGCTCTAAAGTGCCTTTCAGCTCCTGAAAAGCGTTTTCAATGCATTTACAAAGTTTGGCATGTAACTTCTGTCTGAATGGTTTTCTCGATGTTTTAAGTGTCTTAACATGTTTCTGTGGCTGTTTGTACATAGTACAGGTGTTTTTTGAAGATGTTTAGCCATTAGATTGCGTTTTGGCATGTAACTTCTGTCTGAATGGTTTTCTCGATGTTTTAAGTGTCATAACATGTTTCTGTGGCTGTTTGTACATAGTACAGGTGTTTTTTGAAGATGTTTAGCCATTAGATTGCGTTTTTGAGACTTTCCTTTTTGTATTGCTCTAAAGTGCCTTTCAGCTCCTGATTAGCGTTTTCAATGCATTTACAAAGTTTGGCATGTAACTTCTGTCTGAATGGTTTTCTCCATGTTTTAAGTGTCTTAACATGTTTCTGTGGCTGTTTGTACATAGTACAGGTGTTTTTTGAAGATGTTTAGCCATTAGATTGCGTTTTTGAGACAATCCTTTTTGTATTGCTCTAAAGTGCTTTTCAGCTCCTGAATAGCGTTTTCAGTGCATTTACAAAGTTTGGCATGTAACTTCTGTCTGAATGGTTTTCTTGATGTTTTAAGTGTCATAACATGTTTCTGTGGCTGTTCGTACATAGTACAGGGGTTTTGTGAAGATGTTTAGCCATTAGATTGCGTTTTTGAGACTTTCCTTTTTGTATTGCTCTAAAGTGCTTTTCAGCTCCTGAATAGCGTTTTCAATGCATTTACAAAGTTTGGCATGTACTTCTGTATGAATGGTTTTTCCGATGTTTCAAGTGTCATAACATGTTTCTGTGGCTGTTCGTACATGGGAAAGGGGTTTTGTGAAGATGTTTAGCCATTAGATTGCGTTTTTGAGACTTTCCTTTTTGTATTGCTCTAAAGTGCCTTTCAGCTCCTGATTAGCGTTTTCAATGCATTTACAAAGTTTGGCATGTAACTTCTGTCTGAATGGTTTTCTCCATGTTTTAAGTGTCTTAACATGTTTCTGTGGCTGTTTGTACATAGTACAGGTGTTTTTTGAAGATGTTTAGCCATTAGATTGCGTTTTTGAGACAATCCTTTTTGTATTGCTCTAAAGTGCTTTTCAGCTCCTGAATAGCGTTTTCAGTGCATTTACAAAGTTTGGCATGTAACTTCTGTCTGAATGGTTTTCTTGATGTTTTAAGTGTCATAACATGTTTCTGTGGCTGTTCGTACATAGTACAGGGGTTTTGTGAAGATGTTTAGCCATTAGATTGCGTTTTTGAGACTTTCCTTTTTGTATTGCTCTAAAGTGCTTTTCAGCTCCTGAATAGCGTTTTCAATGCATTTACAAAGTTTGGCATGTACTTCTGTATGAATGGTTTTTCCGATGTTTCAAGTGTCATAACATGTTTCTGTGGCTGTTCGTACATGGGAAAGGGGTTTTGTGAAGATGTTTAGCCATTAGATTGCGTTTTTGAGACTTTCCTTTTAGTATTGCTCTAAAGTGCCTTTCAGCTCCTGAAAAGCGTTTTCAATGCATTTACAAAGTTTGGCATGTAACTTCTGTCTGAATGGTTTTCTCGATGTTTTAAGTGTCTTAACATGTTTCTGTGGCTGTTTGTACATAGTACAGGTGTTTTTTGAAGATGTTTAGCCATTAGATTGCGTTTTGGCATGTAACTTCTGTCTGAATGGTTTTCTCGATGTTTTAAGTGTCATAACATGTTTCTGTGGCTGTTTGTACATAGTACAGGTGTTTTTTGAAGATGTTTAGCCATTAGATTGCGTTTTTGAGACTTTCCTTTTTGTATTGCTCTAAAGTGCCTTTCAGCTCCTGATTAGCGTTTTCAATGCATTTACAAAGTTTGGCATGTAACTTCTGTCTGAATGGTTTTCTCGATGTTTTTAGTGTTATAATATGTTTCTGTAGCTGTTTGTACATAGTACAGGTGTTTTTGTGAAGATGTTTAGCCATTAGATTGCATTTTTGAGACTTTCTTTTTTGTATTGCTCTAAAGTGCTTTTCAGCTCCTGAATAGGGTTTTCAATGCATTTACAAGGTTTGGCATGTAACTTCTGTCTGAATGGTTTTCTCGATGTTTTAAGTGTCATAACATGTTTCTGTGGCTGTTAATACATTGGAAAGGGGTTTTGTGAAGATGTTTAGCCATTAGATTGCGTTTTTGAGACTTTCCTTTTTGTATTGCTCTAAAGTGCTTTTCAGCTCCTGAATAGCGTTTTCAATGCATTTACAAAGTTTGGCATGTACTTCTGTATGAATGGTTTTTCCGATGTTTCAAGTGTCATAACATGTTTCTGTGGCTGTTCGTACATAGTACAGGGGATTTGTGAAGATGTTTAGCCATTAGATTGCGTTTTTGAGACTTTCCTTTTTGTATTGCTCTAAAGTGCCTTTCAGCTCCTGAATAGCGTTTTCAATGCATTTACAAAATTTGGCATGTAACTTCTGTCTGAATGGTTTTCTCGATGTTTCAAGTGTCATAACATGTTTCTGTGGCTGTTTGTACATGGTACAGGGGTTTTGTGAAGATTTTTAGCCATTAGATTGCGTTTTTGAGACTTTCCTTTTTGTATTGCTCTAAAGTGCTTTTCAGCTCCTGAATAGCGTTTTCAATGCATTTACAAAGTTTGGCATGTACTTCTGTATGAATGGTTTTTCCGATGTTTCAAGTGTCATAACATGTTTCTGTGGCTGTTCGTACATGGGAAAGGGGTTTTGTGAAGATGTTTAGCCATTAGATTGCGTTTTTGAGACTTTCCTTTTTGTATTGCTCTAAAGTGCTTTTCAGCTCCTGAATAGCGTTTTCAATGCATTGGCAAAGTTTGGCATGTAACTTCTGTCTGAATGGTTTTCTCGATGTTTCAAGTGTCATAATATGTTTCTATGGCTGTTTGTACATAGTACAGGTGTTTTTTGAAGATGTTTAGCCATTAGATTGCGTTTTTGAGACTTTCCTTTTTGTATTGCTCTAAAGTGCCTTTCAGCTCCTGATTAGCGTTTTCAATGCATTTACAAAGTTTGGCATGTAACTTCTGTCTGAATGGTTTTCTCGATGTTTCAAGTGTCATAATATGTTTCTGTGGCTGTTTGTACATAGTACAGGTGTTTTTTGAAGATGTTTAGCCATTAGATTGCGTTTTTGAGACTTTCCTTTTTGTATTGCTCTAAAGTGCCTTTCAGCTCCTGATTAGCGTTTTCAATGCATTTACAAAGTTTGGCATGTAACTTCTGTCTGAATGGTTTTCTCCATGTTTTAAGTGTCTTAACATGTTTCTGTGGCTGTTTGTACATAGTACAGGTGTTTTTTGAAGATGTTTAGCCATTAGATTGCGTTTTTGAGACAATCCTTTTTGTATTGCTCTAAAGTGCTTTTCAGCTCCTGAATAGCGTTTTCAGTGCATTTACAAAGTTTGGCATGTAACTTCTGTCTGAATGGTTTTCTTGATGTTTTAAGTGTCATAACATGTTTCTGTGGCTGTTCGTACATAGTACAGGGGTTTTGTGAAGATGTTTAGCCATTAGATTGCGTTTTTGAGACAATCCTTTTTGTATTGCTCTAAAGTGCTTTTCAGCTCCTGAATAGCGTTTTCAATGCATTTACAAAGTTTGGCATGTACTTCTGTATGAATGGTTTTTCCGATGTTTCAAGTGTCATAACATGTTTCTGTGGCTGTTCGTACATGGGAAAGGGGTTTTGTGAAGATGTTTAGCCATTAGATTGCGTTTTTGAGACTTTCCTTTTTGTATTGCTCTAAAGTGCCTTTCAGCTCCTGAAAAGCGTTTTCAATGCATTTACAAAGTTTGGCATGTAACTTCTGTCTGAATGGTTTTCTCGATGTTTTAAGTGTCTTAACATGTTTCTGTGGCTGTTTGTACATAGTACAGGTGTTTTTTGAAGATGTTTAGCCATTAGATTGCGTTTTGGCATGTAACTTCTGTCTGAATGGTTTTCTCGATGTTTTAAGTGTCATAACATGTTTCTGTGGCTGTTTGTACATAGTACAGGTGTTTTTTGAAGATGTTTAGCCATTAGATTGCGTTTTTGAGACTTTCCTTTTTGTATTGCTCTAAAGTGCCTTTCAGCTCCTGATTAGCGTTTTCAATGCATTTACAAAGTTTGGCATGTAACTTCTGTCTGAATGGTTTTCTCGATGTTTTTAGTGTTATAATATGTTTCTGTAGCTGTTTGTACATAGTACAGGTGTTTTTGTGAAGATGTTTAGCCATTAGATTGCATTTTTGAGACTTTCTTTTTTGTATTGCTCTAAAGTGCTTTTCAGCTCCTGAATAGGGTTTTCAATGCATTTACAAGGTTTGGCATGTAACTTCTGTCTGAATGGTTTTCTCGATGTTTTAAGTGTCATAACATGTTTCTGTGGCTGTTAATACATTGGAAAGGGGTTTTGTGAAGATGTTTAGCCATTAGATTGCGTTTTTGAGACTTTCCTTTTTGTATTGCTCTAAAGTGCCTTTCAGCTCCTGATTAGCGTTTTCAATGCATTTACAAAGTTTGGCATGTAACTTCTGTCTGAATGGTTTTCTCCATGTTTTAAGTGTCTTAACATGTTTCTGTGGCTGTTTGTACATAGTACAGGTGTTTTTTGAAGATGTTTAGCCATTAGATTGCGTTTTTGAGACAATCCTTTTTGTATTGCTCTAAAGTGCTTTTCAGCTCCTGAATAGCGTTTTCAGTGCATTTACAAAGTTTGGCATGTAACTCCTGTCTGAATGGTTTTCTTGATGTTTTAAGTGTCATAACATGTTTCTGTGGCTGTTCGTACATAGTACAGGGGTTTTGTGAAGATGTTTAGCCATTAGATTGCGTTTTTGAGACTTTCCTTTTTGTATTGCTCTAAAGTGCTTTTCAGCTCCTGAATAGCGTTTTCAATGCATTTACAAAGTTTGGCATGTACTTCTGTATGAATGGTTTTTCCGATGTTTCAAGTGTCATAACATGTTTCTGTGGCTGTTCGTACATGGGAAAGGGGTTTTGTGAAGATGTTTAGCCATTAGATTGCGTTTTTGAGACTTTCCTTTTTGTATTGCTCTAAAGTGCCTTTCAGCTCCTGAAAAGCGTTTTCAATGCATTTACAAAGTTTGGCATGTAACTTCTGTCTGAATGGTTTTCTCGATGTTTTAAGTGTCTTAACATGTTTCTGTGGCTGTTTGTACATAGTACAGGTGTTTTTTGAAGATGTTTAGCCATTAGATTGCGTTTTGGCATGTAACTTCTGTCTGAATGGTTTTCTCGATGTTTTAAGTGTCATAACATGTTTCTGTGGCTGTTTGTACATAGTACAGGTGTTTTTTGAAGATGTTTAGCCATTAGATTGCGTTTTTGAGACTTTCCTTTTTGTATTGCTCTAAAGTGCCTTTCAGCTCCTGATTAGCGTTTTCAATGCATTTACAAAGTTTGGCATGTAACTTCTGTCTGAATGGTTTTCTCGATGTTTTTAGTGTTATAATATGTTTCTGTAGCTGTTTGTACATAGTACAGGTGTTTTTGTGAAGATGTTTAGCCATTAGATTGCATTTTTGAGACTTTCTTTTTTGTATTGCTCTAAAGTGCTTTTCAGCTCCTGAATAGGGTTTTCAATGCATTTACAAGGTTTGGCATGTAACTTCTGTCTGAATGGTTTTCTCGATGTTTTAAGTGTCATAACATGTTTCTGTGGCTGTTAATACATTGGAAAGGGGTTTTGTGAAGATGTTTAGCCATTAGATTGCGTTTTTGAGACTTTCCTTTTTGTATTGCTCTAAAGTGCTTTTCAGCTCCTGAATAGCGTTTTCAATGCATTTACAAAGTTTGGCATGTACTTCTGTATGAATGGTTTTTCCGATGTTTCAAGTGTCATAACATGTTTCTGTGGCTGTTCGTACATGGGAAAGGGGTTTTGTGAAGATGTTTAGCCATTAGATTGCGTTTTTGAGACTTTCCTTTTCGTATTGCTCTAAAGTGCCTTTCAGCTCCTGAATAGCGTTTTCAATGCATTTACAAAGTTTGGCATGTAACTTCTGTCTGAATGGTTTTCTCGATGTTTTAAGTGTCTTAACATGTTTCTGTGGCTGTTTTTTAAATAGTACAGGTGTTTTTTGAAGATGTTTAGCCCTTAGATTGCGTTTTTGAGACTTTCCTTTTTGTATTGCTCTAAAGTGCTTTTCAGCTCCTGAATAGCGTTTTCAGTGCATTTACAAAGTTTGGCATGTAACTTCTGTCTGAATGGTTTTCTTGATGTTTTAAGTGTCATAACATGTTTCTGTGGCTGTTCGTACATAGTACAGGGGTTTTGTGAAGATGTTTAGCCATTAGATTGCGTTTTTGAGACTTTCCTTTTTGTATTGCTCTAAAGTGCTTTTCAGCTCCTGAATAGCGTTTTCAATGCATTTACAAAGTTTGGCATGTACTTCTGTATGAATGGTTTTTCCGATGTTTCAAGTGTCATAACATGTTTCTGTGGCTGTTCGTACATGGGAAAGGGGTTTTGTGAAGATGTTTAGCCATTAGATTGCGTTTTTGAGACTTTCCTTTTCGTATTGCTCTAAAGTGCCTTTCAGCTCCTGAATAGCGTTTTCAATGCATTTACAAAGTTTGGCATGTAACTTCTGTCTGAATGGTTTTCTCGATGTTTTAAGTGTCTTAACATGTTTCTGTGGCTGTTTTTTAAATAGTACAGGTGTTTTTTGAAGATGTTTAGCCCTTAGATTGCGTTTTTGAGACTTTCCTTTTTGTATTGCTCTAAAGTGCTTTTCAGCTCCTGAATAGCGTTTTCAGTGCATTTACAAAGTTTGGCATGTAACTTCTGTCTGAATGGTTTTCTTGATGTTTTAAGTGTCATAACATGTTTCTGTGGCTGTTCGTACATAGTACAGGGGTTTTGTGAAGATGTTTAGCCATTAGATTGCGTTTTTGAGACTTTCCTTTTTGTATTGCTCTAAAGTGCTTTTCAGCTCCTGAATAGCGTTTTCAATGCATTTACAAAGTTTGGCATGTACTTCTGTATGAATGGTTTTTCCGATGTTTCAAGTGTCATAACATGTTTCTGTGGCTGTTCGTACATGGGAAAGGGGTTTTGTGAAGATGTTTAGCCATGAGATTGCGTTTTTGAGACTTTCCTTTTTGTATTGCTCTAAAGTGCCTTTCAGCTCCTGAAAAGCGTTTTCAATGCATTTACAAAGTTTGGCATGTAACTTCTGTCTGAATGGTTTTCTCGATGTTTTAAGTGTCTTAACATGTTTCTGTGGCTGTTTGTACATAGTACAGGTGTTTTTTGAAGATGTTTAGCCATTAGATTGCGTTTTGGCATGTAACTTCTGTCTGAATGGTTTTCTCGATGTTTTAAGTGTCATAACATGTTTCTGTGGCTGTTTGTACATAGTACAGGTGTTTTTTGAAGATGTTTAGCCATTAGATTGCGTTTTTGAGACTTTCCTTTTTGTATTGCTCTAAAGTGCCTTTCAGCTCCTGATTAGCGTTTTCAATGCATTTACAAAGTTTGGCATGTAACTTCTGTCTGAATGGTTTTCTCGATGTTTTTAGTGTTATAATATGTTTCTGTAGCTGTTTGTACATAGTACAGGTGTTTTTGTGAAGATGTTTAGCCATTAGATTGCATTTTTGAGACTTTCTTTTTTGTATTGCTCTAAAGTGCTTTTCAGCTCCTGAATAGGGTTTTCAATGCATTTACAAGGTTTGGCATGTAACTTCTGTCTGAATGGTTTTCTCGATGTTTTAAGTGTCATAACATGTTTCTGTGGCTGTTAATACATTGGAAAGGGGTTTTGTGAAGATGTTTAGCCATTAGATTGCGTTTTTGAGACAATCCTTTTTGTATTGCTCTAAAGTGCCTTTCAGCTCCTGATTAGCGTTTTCAATGCATTTACAAAGTTTGGCATGTAACTTCTGTCTGAATGGTTTTCTCCATGTTTTAAGTGTCTTAACATGTTTCTGTGGCTGTTTGTACATAGTACAGGTGTTTTTTGAAGATGTTTAGCCATTAGATTGCGTTTTTGAGACAATCCTTTTTGTATTGCTCTAAAGTGCTTTTCAGCTCCTGAATAGCGTTTTCAGTGCATTTACAAAGTTTGGCATGTAACTCCTGTCTGAATGGTTTTCTTGATGTTTTAAGTGTCATAACATGTTTCTGTGGCTGTTCGTACATAGTACAGGGGTTTTGTGAAGATGTTTAGCCATTAGATTGCGTTTTTGAGACTTTCCTTTTTGTATTGCTCTAAAGTGCTTTTCAGCTCCTGAATAGCGTTTTCAATGCATTTACAAAGTTTGGCATGTACTTCTGTATGAATGGTTTTTCCGATGTTTCAAGTGTCATAACATGTTTCTGTGGCTGTTCGTACATGGGAAAGGGGTTTTGTGAAGATGTTTAGCCATTAGATTGCGTTTTTGAGACTTTCCTTTTTGTATTGCTCTAAAGTGCCTTTCAGCTCCTGAAAAGCGTTTTCAATGCATTTACAAAGTTTGGCATGTAACTTCTGTCTGAATGGTTTTCTCGATGTTTTAAGTGTCTTAACATGTTTCTGTGGCTGTTTGTACATAGTACAGGTGTTTTTTGAAGATGTTTAGCCATTAGATTGCGTTTTGGCATGTAACTTCTGTCTGAATGGTTTTCTCGATGTTTTAAGTGTCATAACATGTTTCTGTGGCTGTTTGTACATAGTACAGGTGTTTTTTGAAGATGTTTAGCCATTAGATTGCGTTTTTGAGACTTTCCTTTTTGTATTGCTCTAAAGTGCCTTTCAGCTCCTGATTAGCGTTTTCAATGCATTTACAAAGTTTGGCATGTAACTTCTGTCTGAATGGTTTTCTCGATGTTTTTAGTGTTATAATATGTTTCTGTAGCTGTTTGTACATAGTACAGGTGTTTTTGTGAAGATGTTTAGCCATTAGATTGCATTTTTGAGACTTTCTTTTTTGTATTGCTCTAAAGTGCTTTTCAGCTCCTGAATAGGGTTTTCAATGCATTTACAAGGTTTGGCATGTAACTTCTGTCTGAATGGTTTTCTCGATGTTTTAAGTGTCATAACATGTTTCTGTGGCTGTTAATACATTGGAAAGGGGTTTTGTGAAGATGTTTAGCCATTAGATTGCGTTTTTGAGACTTTCCTTTTTGTATTGCTCTAAAGTGCTTTTCAGCTCCTGAATAGCGTTTTCAATGCATTTACAAAGTTTGGCATGTACTTCTGTATGAATGGTTTTTCCGATGTTTCAAGTGTCATAACATGTTTCTGTGGCTGTTCGTACATGGGAAAGGGGTTTTGTGAAGATGTTTAGCCATTAGATTGCGTTTTTGAGACTTTCCTTTTCGTATTGCTCTAAAGTGCCTTTCAGCTCCTGAATAGCGTTTTCAATGCATTTACAAAGTTTGGCATGTAACTTCTGTCTGAATGGTTTTCTCGATGTTTTAAGTGTCTTAACATGTTTCTGTGGCTGTTTTTTAAATAGTACAGGTGTTTTTTGAAGATGTTTAGCCCTTAGATTGCGTTTTTGAGACTTTCCTTTTTGTATTGCTCTAAAGTGCTTTTCAGCTCCTGAATAGCGTTTTCAATGCATTTACAAAGTTTGGCATGTAACTTCTGTCTGAATGGTTTTCTCGATGTTTTAAGTGTTATAACATGTTTCTCCGGCTGCTAATACATTGGAAAGGGGTTTTGTGAAGATGTTTAGCCATTAGATTGCGTTTTTGAGACTTTCCTTTTTGTATTGCTCTAAAGTGCTTTTCAGCTTCTGAATAGCGTTTTCAATGCATTGACAAAGTTTGGCATGTAACTTCTGTCTGAATGGTTTTCTCGATGTTTTTTGTGTTATAATATGTTTCTGTGGCTGTTTATACATGGTAAAGGGTTTTTGTGAAGATGTTTAGCCCTTAGATTGCGTTTTTGAGACTTTCCTTTTTGTATTGCTCTAAAGTGCTTTTCAGCTCCTGAATAGCGTTTTCAATGCATTTACAAAGTTTGGCATGTAACTTCTGTCTGAATGGTTTTTTCGATGTTTCAAGTGTCATAACATGTTTCTCCGGCTGCTTGTACAGGGGAAAGGGGTTTTGTGAAGATGTTTAGCCATTAGATTGCGTTTTGAGACTTTCCTTTTTGTATTGCTCTAAAGTGCTTTTCAGCTCCTGAATAGCGTTTTCAATGCATTTACAAAGTTTGGCATGTAACTTCTGTCTGAATGGTTTTTTCGATGTTTCAAGTGTCATAACATGTTTCTCCGGCTGCTTGTACAGGGGAAAGGGGTTTTGTGAAGATGTTTAGCCATTAGATTGCGTTTTTGAGACTTTCCTTTTTGTATTGCTCTAAAGTGCTTTTCAGCTCCTGAATAGCGTTTTCAATGCATTTACAAAGTTTGGCATGTACTTCTGTATGAATGGCTTTTTCGATGTTTCAAGTGTCATAACATGTTTCTGTGGCTGTTCGTACATGGGAAAGGGGTTTTGTGAAGATGTTTAGCCATTAGATTGCGTTTTTGAGACTTTCCTTTTTGTATTGCTCTAAAGTGCCTTTCAGCTCCTGAATAGCGTTTTCAATGCATTTACAAAGTTTGGCATGTAACTTCTGTCTGAATGGTTTTCTCGATGTTTTAAGTGTCTTAACGTGTTTCTGTGGCTGTTTGTACATAGTACAGGTGTTTTTTGAAGATGTTTAGCCATTAGATTGCGTTTTTGAGACTTTCCTTTTTGTATTGCTCTAAAGTGCCTTTCAGCTCCTGATTAGCGTTTTCAATGCATTTACAAAGTTTGGCATGTAACTTCTGTCTGAATGGTTTTCTCCATGTTTTAAGTGTCTTAACATGTTTCTGTGGCTGTTTGTACATAGTACAGGTGTTTTTTGAAGATGTTTAGCCATTAGATTGCGTTTTTGAGACAATCCTTTTTGTATTGCTCTAAAGTGCTTTTCAGCTCCTGAATAGCGTTTTCAGTGCATTTACAAAGTTTGGCATGTAACTTCTGTCTGAATGGTTTTCTTGATGTTTTAAGTGTCATAACATGTTTCTGTGGCTGTTCGTACATAGTACAGGGGTTTTGTGAAGATGTTTAGCCATTAGATTGCGTTTTTGAGACTTTCCTTTTTGTATTGCTCTAAAGTGCTTTTCAGCTCCTGAATAGCGTTTTCAATGCATTTACAAAGTTTGGCATGTACTTCTGTATGAATGGTTTTTCCGATGTTTCAAGTGTCATAACATGTTTCTGTGGCTGTTCGTACATGGGAAAGGGGTTTTGTGAAGATGTTTAGCCATTAGATTGCGTTTTTGAGACTTTCCTTTTTGTATTGCTCTAAAGTGCCTTTCAGCTCCTGAATAGCGTTTTCAATGCATTTACAAAGTTTGGCATGTAACTTCTGTCTGAATGGTTTTCTCGATGTTTTAAGTGTCTTAACATGTTTCTGTGGCTGTTTGTACATAGTACAGGTGTTTTTTGAAGATGTTTAGCCATTAGATGGCGTTTTTGAGACTTTCCTTTTTGTATTGCTCTAAAGTGCTTTTCAGCTCCTGAATAGCGTTTTCAATGCATTTACAAAGTTTGGCATGTAACTTCTGTCTGAATGGTTTTCTCGATGTTTCAAGTATCATAACATGTTTCTGTGGCTGTTCATACATGGTACAGGGGTTTTGTGAAGATGTTTAGCCATTAGATTGTGTTTTTGAGACTTTCCTTTTTGTATTGCTCTAAAGTGCTTTTCAGCTCCTGAATAGCGTTTTCAATGCATTTACAAAGTTTGGCATGTAACTTCAGTCTGAATGGTTTTCTCGATGTTTTAAGTGTTATAACATGTTTCTGTGGCTGTTCGTACATGGGAAAGGGGTTTTGTGAAGATGTTTAGCCATTAGATTGCGTTTTTGAGACTTTCCTTTTTGTATTGCTCTAAAGTGCTTTTCAGCTTCTGAATAGCGTTTTCAATGCATTGACAAAGTTTGGCATGTAACTTCTGTCTGAATGGTTTTCTCGATGTTTTTTGTGTTATAATATGTTTCTGTGGCTGTTTATACATGGTAAAGGGTTTTTGTGAAGATGTTTAGCCCTTAGATTGCGTTTTTGAGACTTTCCTTTTTGTATTGCTCTAAAGTGCTTTTCAGCTCCTGAATAGCGTTTTCAATGCATTTACAAAGTTTGGCATGTAACTTCTGTCTGAATGGTTTTTTCGATGTTTCAAGTGTCATAACATGTTTCTCCGGCTGCTTGTACAGGGGAAAGGGGTTTTGTGAAGATGTTTAGCCATTAGATTGCGTTTTTGAGACTTTCCTTTTTGTATTGCTCTAAAGTGCTTTTCAGCTCCTGAATAGCGTTTTCAATGCATTTACAAAGTTTGGCATGTACTTCTGTATGAATGGCTTTTTCGATGTTTCAAGTGTCATAACATGTTTCTGTGGCTGTTCGTACATGGGAAAGGGGTTTTGTGAAGATGTTTAGCCATTAGATTGCGTTTTTGAGACTTTCCTTTTTGTATTGCTCTAAAGTGCCTTTCAGCTCCTGATTAGCGTTTTCAATGCATTTACAAAGTTTGGCATGTAACTTCTGTCTGAATGGTTTTCTCCATGTTTTAAGTGTCTTAACATGTTTCTGTGGCTGTTTGTACATAGTACAGGTGTTTTTTGAAGATGTTTAGCCATTAGATTGCGTTTTTGAGACAATCCTTTTTGTATTGCTCTAAAGTGCTTTTCAGCTCCTGAATAGCGTTTTCAGTGCATTTACAAAGTTTGGCATGTAACTTCTGTCTGAATGGTTTTCTTGATGTTTTAAGTGTCATAACATGTTTCTGTGGCTGTTCGTACATAGTACAGGGGTTTTGTGAAGATGTTTAGCCATTAGATTGCGTTTTTGAGACTTTCCTTTTTGTATTGCTCTAAAGTGCTTTTCAGCTCCTGAATAGCGTTTTCAATGCATTGGCAGAGTTTGGCATGTAACTTCTGTCTGAATGGTTTTCTCGATGTTTTAAGTGTCTTAACATGTTTCTGTGGCTGTTTGTAAATAGTACAGGTGTTTTTTGAAGATGTTTAGCCATTAGATTGCGTTTTTGAGACTTTCCTTTTTGTATTGCTCTAAAGTGCTTTTCAGCTCCTGAATAGCGTTTTCAATGCATTTACAAAGTTTGGCATGTAACTTCTGTCTGAATGGTTTTCTCGATGTTTTAAGTGTTATAACATGTTTCTGTGGCTTTTAATACATGGGAAAGGGGTTTTGTGAAGATGTTTAGCCATTAGATTGCGTTTTTGAGACTTTCCTTTTCTTTACTGCTCTAAAGTGCTTTTCAGCTCCTGAATAGCGTTTTCAATGCATTTACAAAGTTTGGCATGTACTTCTGTATGAATGGCTTTTTCGATGTTTCAAGTGTCATAACATGTTTCTGTGGCTGTTCGTACATGGGAAAGGGGTTTTGTGAAGATGTTTAGCCATTAGATTGCGTTTTTGAGACTTTCCTTTTTGTATTGCTCTAAAGTGCCTTTCAGCTCCTGAATAGCGTTTTCAATGCATTTACAAAGTTTGGCATGTAACTTCTGTCTGAATGGTTTTCTCCATGTTTTAAGTGTCTTAACATGTTTCTGTGGCTGTTTGTACATAGTACAGGTGTTTTTTGAAGATGTTTAGCCATTAGATTGCGTTTTTGAGACAATCCTTTTTGTATTGCTCTAAAGTGCTTTTCAGCTCCTGAATAGCGTTTTCAGTGCATTTACAAAGTTTGGCATGTAACTTCTGTCTGAATGGTTTTCTTGATGTTTTAAGTGTCATAACATGTTTCTGTGGCTGTTCGTACATAGTACAGGGGTTTTGTGAAGATGTTTAGCCATTAGATTGCGTTTTTGAGACTTTCCTTTTTGTATTGCTCTAAAGTGCTTTTCAGCTCCTGAATAGCGTTTTCAATGCATTGGCAGAGTTTGGCATGTAACTTCTGTCTGAATGGTTTTCTCGATGTTTTAAGTGTCTTAACATGTTTCTGTGGCTGTTTGTAAATAGTACAGGTGTTTTTTGAAGATGTTTAGCCATTAGATTGCGTTTTTGAGACTTTCCTTTTTGTATTGCTCTAAAGTGCTTTTCAGCTCCTGAATAGCGTTTTCAATGCATTTACAAAGTTTGGCATGTAACTTCTGTCTGAATGGTTTTCTCGATGTTTTAAGTGTTATAACATGTTTCTGTGGCTTTTAATACATGGGAAAGGGGTTTTGTGAAGATGTTTAGCCATTAGATTGCGTTTTTGAGACTTTCCTTTTCTTTACTGCTCTAAAGTGCTTTTCAGCTCCTGAATAGCGTTTTCAATGCATTTACAAAGTTTGGCATATAACTTCTGTCTGAATGGTTTTCTCGATGTTTTAAGTATCATAACATGTTTCTGTGGCTGTTCATACAACGCATACATCATGCGTTTTTGAGACTTTCCTTTTTTTATTGCTCCCCAGAGAGCATACGGATGTGGGCCACTTTAGGCGATCATACGGCACTGCTGGCTTTTTTCTGGCTTGGACAAAATGCACGTGAGCCTAAAGTGGCCCACATGTAAACAGCAAATGTGGCCCAAATATCAAAAATCAAATGTTGGCCACCTTTGGTGAAGATGTGGCACAGTTGACGAAGGCTAATCTGGGTGTTAGCCAAAAGTGGGCCACATGGGAAAAAAGTTTTCGGGGGTCAGATAGCTGAGCGGTTAGGGAGTTGGGCTATTAATGAGAAGGTTGTTGGTTCAATACCCGGACAGCCAATTGATGTTTTGTCCTTGGGCAAGGCACTTTACCCTACTTGCCTCTGGGAGAATGTCCCTGTACTTACTGTAAGTTGCTCTGGATATGAGTGTCTGCTAAATGTAAGTACCTGATACCCTGTTGATTTTGTACATTTGCCCGCTGACAAAGAAAGTATCTGTCTATCATTTTAATGGTAGGTTTATTTGAACAGTGAGTGACAGAATAACAACAAACAAATCCAGAAAAACGCATATCAAAATTCTTATGAATTTATTTGCCTTTTAATGGGTGGATTAATTATTTGACCCCTCTGCAAAACATGACTTAGTACTTGGTGGCAAAACCGTTGTTGGCAATCACAGAGCTCAGACATTTCTTGTAATTGGCCACCCGGTTTGCACACATCTCAGGAGGGATTTTGTCCCACTCCTCTTTACAGATATTCTCCATGTCATCAAGGTTTAGAGGATGACGTTTGTCAACTTACACCTTGACCTCCCTCGACAGGTGACAGGGGGGATGGTGTTCTTGGGGTCATTATAGGCAGCATTCCTCCTCCAAACATGGTGAGTTGAGTTGATGCCAAAGAGCTTGATTTCGGTCTCATCTGACCACAACACTTTCACCCAGTTCTCCTCTTAATCATTCAGATGTTCATTGGCAAACTTCAGACGGGACTACACATGTGCTTTCTTGAGCAGGGGGACCTGCAGGATTTCAGTCCTTCACGGCGTAGTGTGTTACCAATTGTTTTCTTGGTGACCAGCTGCCTTGAGATCACTGTAAAGATCCTCCCATGGAGTTCTGTGACAACCGTTCTGTTGATCAACTCCACGAGGTGCAATCTTACATGGATCCCCAGATTGAGGGAGTTCAGTTCTTTTGTGTTTCTTCCATTTGTGAATAATTACATCAACCAGCCTTGTGTAGGTCTACAATATTGTCCCTGACATTCTTGGACAGCTTTTTTGTCTTGGCCATGGTGGAGAGTTTGGAATCGGATTGATTGATTACTTATGTGGACAGGTGTCTTTTATACAGGTAACAAACTGAGATTAGGAGCACATTCTTAAAGGGAGCGCTCCTGATCTCAGTTTGTACAATAAAGAACACTGGGGAACCAGAAATCTTTCTGATTGAGAGGGGGTCAAATTATTTAACTACAAATCAATTGATAATAATAATTGTTTAAAATTATAGACTGATCATTTCTTTGTCAGTGGGCAAACGTACAAATTCAGCAGGGGATCAAATTTTTGTTTTCCTCACTGTATGATGCCACAAATGTGGCACAGTTGTCTTCAAACATATCAGTGTGTTTGTCTAAGGGGCCCACATTTGAAAATATGATCCAAATATTGTTAACACATGAAGTGTCCGATTATCCATTTTATTATTATAATTGTATATCAAAGGTCTTCAACAGGGGTCTGCGACCCCCAGGTGGTCCGCAGAGGTACTGCAGGGGGGTCGCGAAATGTTTGGTTGATGAGATAATTTTTATATTTCTTTTTTTAAATTGTTTTATCTGTATATTTTATTGTAGTCTTCTCAAAACACATCTAAAATAATAAACTCATTGAACAAGGTTCTCAAGCGACACGCATTTCAACCAACACGTATCGTTTCCCCCTGTGTTAAACAGTCTCGGTTCATTACTAAGCAACAGACGCGCGAACACGCTTTAAAACCTGAGGACCCTGCTCAGTGCAAGGCAGGGATGTGGCGGCACACAGCCGTTGGCCATGCCAAAAGCATTGCAAAGAAACGGTCGAAGACGGCTGGTTCGCTACAGTTATATGCAATGAGCTGAGTCTTTGTCACTTAAAAGAGCTCAGAAAGAATCAGAAAGATATGTATTCGGTGCATACAATAAAAATATAGGAATCTTAAATTTAAATGTGGTCCAACTATACTAAGCGTACATAAACTAGCAATACTAAGTGGAATAGAATTAAAAGCTGAAGATTTGGTGACTGTAGCCTACATAGCTAGCTGTAGCCTACATTTTAAGTAGTCTTGAATTAAGCAATAAGCCCCAAGAGGCCGTGGTTTACGCTGATTTTAGAACAGGTAAGGGGAGTTGTTAGGCACAACGCGAAGCGGAGGCTTATTGCTTTTCTAAAACTGTTACAACAAATATTTGATATGGTTTCATCAATAAAAACAATTAGAAACAAAATAGTTTCATAATAAACCGTCATTCTTCCGCTACTACAAAGTATAGTTCCTACATAAATCGTTGCCACGCAACAGCCAGATGGACATCTTTGCCGTCTTTTTCCATTTGAAATATTCGATGCGCAGTAATATGGAATGTTAAAGAATGTTATGAGGACAACCTGTGAGGTTATGCTGGATTTTACAATGGCATGGAACGCAATATAGCCAATCACAATCAAGGATGGGAACAACCAGTTTTAGAATTAGGTTTTTACAATGGTCATTTACATTTGAAAGGATTGTAAAATTAGTTCTTCAAGTCAATTGTAGCAAACCCTAGTCATCTTTATCGAATCAAACTTAATTTCCTAACAAAAGCTAATGAAATTGCTTAGTAGTTAGTAACTTTGGAAAACCACTAGCCACAGTGGCTGGTGAGCAAAAATGTTTATGCTCTGCTAGCCAATCAAATCGCGTTTATGCACACGTCTAAAAGCGCGAAGCTCAAAAATAAACAAATACCTGTCTTATTTGAATTGCTTATTGAATGCACAATAACAGGGTAGCTATGTTTATACATGGCAATAGGCCCAGTATAATAAACATAATTGTATGCAATTTATATAGTAGGGGGTCCCTCCTCCATCTCGCCATCGGTTTGGGGGACCTTGGCCTGAAAAACGTTGAAGACCCAATGTATTTTAGAATATCCCCCTTATCTGTAACTATGTCCTATGAACCCGTTTTTGTTATTTATTTAATCAATTACTCAATAAAAAATGTAATGTTAAAAAACTTGAATGAATATAATCAAACAATCTTACAGTCTATAATTCTGCTGGCATATTCAAGTTTATGTGCAGGATTTGTGGTTTTCTTTGAAATTGTATTTTAAAGCAACATGCTGTGGCCACAACATGAAAAAAAACCCATCTAATTTGAAGACGTGCGTATCTAGTAACTAGCAACCACTGACCGTTGTCGCTCTTTCTACTGTCTTGCCGCAATCAGCTTTGGAGACAACAGCGAGCGCCTAAGTATCAGAGGTAAGAAGAGCTAATATCTGCCTATTTGATAATCAATCTTGTAATAATCTTTTAATCAACCGTGTAACGCATATACTATAGAAGCATTACTTTTTGATAAAGAAGTCTAAGACAGGAATTACGGATGGCTTTTTGCTAATTTAGTTAGAGCTAGCGTTAGATGGTCAAGTGAGTGTTTTAGCTAGCTAGCTAGCTAGTTAGTGCTAACCTAGTGTTAGTTCTGTTCTGTAAATTGTGCTGCAGTAGCTGACATGGCGTTAGCTCTTATTAGATTACAGTAATGTACAGCCCTCACTAAAACAAAGGCAGAATAAAATAGTTAAAATAAGGATAACGTGGCTTTCTGAACGTTTGATTCAATGTATGTCCTTGCCGCGTTCCACAAAGCCTAGAATTATTTGGCAGTTGGCCAATTATGACACGTGCAATCAACCTTCAATACTGTAGCTAGCCTAGTTAGGAATACATTTGCTAATATTCAACTAAACAAACTCTTTAATCAAGGACATGCTTGTTTTGTGTGGATTTACATACGGAAGATTAGGCAAGGCAATAATCTGCTTTTTCACTTTGAGTTTAGTTAGGTTTATTAGTTGTGTAGGCCACAGTAAGTAGCCGCGCTAGCTAGGTAGCATAGCACATGGTGCATATGAGTAGACCTAGCTACGTCTTGGCAATACACCATGTGAACCTTTTGATAGTAATCAAAAGGCTAAAAGAAAAGTTCATATGTAGCTAAGTAAGTTGTAAAATTCCATACAAACAATGATTGACAGTTTTTCAAAAATAATTTTAAAGCGAAGACCTATGTTCAGAAAGGCCATATGAGCAGGGTTGAGTGACAATGCTATCGCAGTAGTTGAATCAGCTTGTTTCAAAGGGTTTCTTAATGGATAACTTATTATACCTACATGTTAAGTTACACGTTTACTGATAATCAATAGGTGTATTCGACTTCGTGCAGCGACACCGACAGTCGGCTGCAGCCGTCTAACTTGAAGCAGCCAATGGCATTCCCATGAAATCGAACACACCTCATTTTTTCTCCAACGCGGGCGGAATTAGTGGTCACATGTAACATGCTATAAAAACCTTTAAGATACACATTTTATAATGTTGATTTTTCTTTTTCAGAGATTTTGAAGGTTCCAACGGTAAGGTTAGGTAAGTAATTGTTGTCATGGAGAGGGAAAAATGGAATATCACTCGCAGCAATTTGAGAAAAAGGGCTGTTAAAAGAGTCGACCATTTTTTTAATACTTTAAATGACAAGGATAATACTGATGAGGACGATAGTGTGGAACATGAAGCAGCTGGCCCTTCGGTTTTGCCACCCAACTGTGGATCAGAAAGTAATGGGGAAAGTGAATCAACTAGTGATGAGGATATCCATGTTGATGAAAGAGAGGATGTCGCTGAAATGGATTTAGCAGGTTGTCTGAGAAACTGGGGAACACGGTTTGGCATTTCATTGATAGCTTTGTCTGCCCTTTTGTCTATCCTGAAGGTCTTTCACCCCTCTTTGCCAAAAGATGCAACGACATTACTCCACACAGAGACTTCCTATTGTGTTTCTTCCTTGGCTGGCAGATTATTCCATTATTTTGGTATACAGAATATGTTCAGCCAAATATTCCAGAAGCTTGCATCGGTTGTCCCAAGTCGTCATTGTTTTAGACTGCAATTAAACATTGATGGTCTTCCAATTTTTTTAAGTTCTGCTGTAAAGTTCTGTACAATTTTGGGAATGCTCCAAGGGTATAGTAGACAACCTATGCTGATTGCTCTTTATTGTGGGAACTCAAAGCCTCAGTCATTGTCAGAATATCTGAATGATCTGGTTTGTGAGTTGAAATCTATGAGTGGTGGTTTTGTTGTCAATGGCAAGACCTTCTTTTTGACAGTATGCTCTGTAATCTGTGATGCTCCTGCGAGGGCTTATTAAGGGCATTAAGTCACACAATGGTTACAGTGGGTGTGATAAATGTGTTCTGTCAGGCACTTAATCGCATGACATTCCCAGAATGTAATGCTGGAGCAAGGAGTGATGTATCTTTTTCAAATGCAGAGGATGAAGATCACCACATACGACAATCCCCGTTTTCTGAAACGTCTGTTCCAATGGTCAGTGCATTTCCTCATGACTATATGCATTTAGTTTGCTTAGGTGTGGTGCGTCGTCTGCTTGATTTGTGGATGGGCACTAGTGGCAAGTTGCTTTACCGCATTTCATCCAGACAGGTATCTTTAATTTCAGGAAAATTGCTTGCTCTCAGAAGTCACATACAGAATTTGCTAGAAGGCCTAGGGCCCTAAATGAGAGGTTACGATGGAAGGCAACAGAACTTCGGCAGTTCTTACTTGACACTGGTCCAGTAGTTTTGAGGGATGTGCTAACTACTGAGGTTTATCAAAATTTTATGCTGTTGTCTGTAAGTATATACATTTTGGCTGGTCCAGCATATTGTTTGTTGTTAAATGACTTTGCAAACACGCTACTTAAATAATTTGTTAAGCATTTTGGGGAACTCTATGGTCAGGGTTTTTTAGTTTACGACATACATGGTTTGACTCATCTCAGTGATGACGTGAAGGTGCATGGCCACTTAGATTTAATATCAGGGTTTCCTTTTGAAAACTACTTAAAACAAATCAAAAGAATGGTTAGAAAACCTAGCTCACCACTGCAGCAAGTTATACGCAGAATTTCCGAACTTGATTCAACAAGTATAAAAGACAAGGGTACCAATAAAAAATTGATAAGGCTGCACTCAGATGGACCTAGGGCTGGGCGGTATGACGGTATATACCGTGCGACGGTAGAAATGTGTCTACCGGGAGACATTTGGCTATACCGTTTCAACCGCGGTATACTCTAATACTATATTTTTGTATTACACGTGTCAATTAAATGTCTGGTTGTTGTATTGTAATCGCAAGATTTATACAATGGCTTATAAGCCATCAATTAAATCGCATTCTTGCTATATTTGGAATTGTAGTCGAACTTTTATTTGATTTGCTATTTTCATTTGATCTTGAAGCACATTTGCGTTGGTCTGACGGAATTTTTGATTTGGAGTGTATTTTGTCTAAGCGGACCACATTCATGCCGATGCTCATTAATTATATATTTGAGGACCCATTCTGCAGGTGACCAATTTGATTTGTTGTTCAAGTTATGTCTCGTGCTGTAAAATTATTGTTGTAAAATTACACTGGTGGCGTTGCTAGCATTCTTGATCTAGGATGATTAGTGAAGGCTAACTACTTACTAACTGAGAGTGAGGTCATGCCGGGATATATCAAACTGAGGCTTCAACGTATCGACCGAGCTTTAACGAGGTTGATACGCCGAAACCCAAGTTATATGGATAGTAAAACTCAGACTGATCGCTTTCGCTCATTTTTACATTTTCGTCGGAGGGCATTACGGATTCGCATTGAGCTGTGAGTAGGTGACCACGCAGATGGCATGACTGGCATCAGCCAATTGTAACACTCGTACTCATACCGTAACTTTTTTGAGTCTTTTGTTTTTAACTCAAGTGTTGTCTCATGTGAGACAGTTGTTTTTGTTTGTAATAAATAATCGAGTGCGATGATGAAGTACGCTATGGTTATTTTGTACCATTTCTTAATTGAATTTACAGAACAATTACTATACCGTGATATATACCGTAACCGTGATATAAAATCACTCATACCGTGATAGAAGATTTTGGCCATATCGCCCGTCCCTAGATGGACCTGTTCCACAAGGCTTTACAGGAACTGTCTCACAGTTTAAAGAAATGGCAATAGATGATTTTATCATCAACTCATCAGAGAGAGACAGATGCATCAAAATGAACAATAAAGTACTCTCGGTTAAGAATATAATTGTCTTTGAGGGTGAGGAATACATTGTCTGCAAAGAATATGGACACATTGCAACATTTTGGGACTATCCCATTGACTCCACGGATTTGGGAATTTGTCTTGTGTCAGATGTGTCATCCAATCTGATGTGCTTAAAGTTAGATGCCAATGTGAAGAAGTGTGTGAGGTTACCTTTGGAGGTTGGGTTTGTTGTTATTCCACTTCTTCATGGAAACCTATCCTAAACTGCAGTCCTAACCCTCCTATTGTCTTCAAAAAGCATACACCCTTTGTGTCAACAAGTATACTTGATTTGATGTACCTTAGACCACATTTAACTTACAATGTATATATTGTTATTAGTTTAAATGGGCATAATTTCTCTTTTTTGGTTACGATGAACAGAAGTGGTAAGGTCATGGGGCTAATGATGATAGAGAGGCTAAATGATTCCCCAAATAATATGTTTGTATTTCCTGAAAAGTTCAAATAAGCAATTATTGTTACATTATGGGTCACAATTGACTGCATACTTTCCTGTGATGTTTGGGTGTGTGCATTTGGAAATGGCATGTGTCGATCTCCTTCCAACTGTTCCTCAACACTCGTCTACCTTCTAAGTTGGTTATGTGTATAATAATATTTTCAATAGGTTGTTTAAAAAAAGTTATAATTCAGATTTTGTCTTTGACACATGACACTGCATACCTTGTGGGACCTGGGGGCATTTTGATTATATTGTGTGATTTTTAGCCTTAATTGACGTGCAGATCGGCATCAAGTTAACTCAGCGGTGACAGTGTCCAGTCTGTCTTCACCTACCTCTCTGTAGGTGTGTATCCCATATTTACACTACTAATGACACTTCCATTAATCATTCAATCTGTAAAGCACTTACGACTATCATGAAAACATTCTTCTGTGGAACAGTTTTCTGTTAAAGTAAAGATGAATGTGTTTATACTCTTAAAACTAGTAATATTGAGTCCCTTTCTGTTCTAAGCCATGTTTCACATCGTGGAGTTTCTCGAAACCCAAGAGGTAGAGGTGGTACCCGCACTGTGGGTTGCAAACTAAGTTTGTCAATGGCCATCTCATTACAAGCCTGATGAATTGGCGAAGGCCATACGGCGTGAGGAGCAGCCAGGACACATGTGGGATGCTTTCAGTGTCTGAATTGTATATACAGCTGGTATATAGGCTACATTACATATTAACCTTTAGGATTCACTGATTTGATCTATTTAATGTTAACTGTCTTGTTTTTCACAGCAAACTACAAAACTGCCAGAATGAAACTTCCTCAAGCTGAAACAAACACGGATGTCCAGACAGCAGAGGAAGAAAACGAAGACATCCAAAAGAAAAAGCGAAAAAGGCTGTAAGTATTTAAGTGCTATTTTACCTATTATAGATGTTGAATGTTTCTTTCATAGTATTGTACAAATAATGTACAAAATATTAAAAGGATGCACAGGGAACTGGAAACTGCAATGCATCACTTTCTGCAGGTGTGGCACAACATTGTACAACATTGTGTTCTGTTTAAATTAATTCTGCTATCATTTTCTGTGTTCCCCTCACCCCACAAGACCAAACAACCGATTTGAGAGTGACAGTGAAGATGAAGTCCCTGTCCCTGCCAAAATAATAAATTTGCCTCCAGCCCCAAAAATAAAAAGGCCAGACATAATTGGGGCATTAAGAAAAACCCTCGAAACACAACGGACCAGCCCTGTATCCCGACGGACCAACCCTGTAATCCCAACGGAGCAGGCCTGTATCCCGACGGACCAGCCCTGTGCCCCGACGGACCAGCTCTGTGCCCCGACAGACCAGCTCTGAACGACAGTCAACAACAACTTCAGCTGGCCTTGCTTGTAAGTACTTCTTAATTGTAGAAAATAATGTAGAAAGCCTATCCAGATGAGTGGAAACCTTTATAGTTGCAAAGGGGAGTCCAACTCTATATTAAAGGCAGGATAGAACCTAGCAATTTTAGCTTGAGTTTGAAATGATTCAATTCAAAATATCCCACCCCCTCCTTTCAAAACACATGAACTGACCACTGTTCGGAGGTAGGTGCACAGACAAGTAGCCTGTCTAATCATTGCATTCGGTCTAAATCGGTATAAATCAATTGTTTTATTTATCTGGGACTTCTCTCAAAAGCATTATTTATTAGTTACTTAATTTCAACAGCTGAAAAGAGTAATCTTGTAATGCCTTTATGTTATGTCCTTATATTTTTTTTTTGCTATTCTGCATAAAATTCTTGCCAACCAAGAAATTATAATGGATCAACTGAAAGCTGTCCAGTTGACAATGCAGAACATTCAGGGAAAACCGTCTAGTGGGCAGGATCCCCTGGAAAAAGATGTACTGCCAGTGAACAATGTTAACTTTCTGGCTGTGGAGGATCGGCCTTAAAAACGAAATGGTAAGTGCTGTAGATTTAGGCTTTAGGGTATTCAAAAATATTTCTAGCTGGGATTAGGGATCTACCTAGTTTCAGGTGGCTAACCGTTCATTGTTGAAACATTCAGCCAGTATCCAGAAATGTGAACAAGGTTACATGACTAATGTTCCAAATACCAACCTGTTAAAAGTAAATGTAAATATTTAAGAATTGGGTTACTATGTTTACATGGCTTTTAAATTGTCTTTTTCAGATTACTTCATTGAGTGTTATTGGAGGAGTGGACGTGAAAGATTGTGTTTGGCGGGTAATTAAACACTGTTTTACCAACGCCCTGGCCAAACAGCTCAACTGGCGTGGCGTTAATGGAAAAACTGCTTTCCACAAACTGCAGCTAAAAGATATAATAACTGGTAAGTGTGTTACATTACACTCTCATCAGTCTAACGAGTACATTGTCTTTATAAGTAAACTCAAGCACTTGTACAACTCACAAACCCACACACAGCTGTGCATCACCACACACCGGCTCCCATCCAGTGAGAGACTGAAGCACAATGTAAATGATACATCCTCTGTCAGCTGTTGCATGGTATCTTCAGCCATCATCTCTTGGTGTAATCCATCTGAGACTTAACAATGTTTTCTATTTTTAGGGACAGTCAGAAACAACCGCCTAACTAGAAATGCGACAGACCAGGAGGTGGAAGCCTTTTAAAAGGTGGCTTCACCTTGCGGGTGACAGAGATGGGGGGAGAAGAGAAAGAGAGGGACGGAGACGGACTGTCTAAGAAACCTGTAAGTCAGTTACTGTATTTAGGATATTCTGTTAAAGACACATTTGAATAATACTATGAAAGTCATTGTATGTATCTGCCCTTGTTAAATATAGTCCCTTAAAAAATATATATATATATATTCTGACCAATAACAAAAAGAGGAAACATATTGAGGAATCATATTGATAATCTTGTTCTGTTACTGAGTTTATTCTTTTGTGCATTCCATAAAGGCCTGCAAGATTGCCAGGACGCTTGAGGGGCCCAGTCGAGATCCGTTGAAGATCAGTTCTGTTTTCAGAAGCAAAAAATAAAACAATGCAAATATAATTTACTTACAAACTGTGTGGCTGTTTAATTTCGATTTTTTAAGGTCTGGTTTACTTAAGCCCTACCTGGCTGGTACTGTAGGTTGTAATTAGCACTGTTATATTCTGGGTGGACAAAGTGTGCGATCATATTACCGAACATGAGGAACCTGGGCCAGTTCAAAGGTAAAATGGAAGACAGGAGCGGACCGCCCAAGTACCATCATTCCATGCAGTATGTTGGCCACTTTAAGTATAGTATGTGTGCCGGATATGGGCCAAAATAAAACCAATTTGTGACCCAGATTAGGGCCAGTTCTGGTTTATTTGGTTAGGTTTAGGTTGACAAGCGGCATTGCTATGGCTCCCTTGTGGCCCAGATCTAGCAAACGGGAGCGGACCGCCCTAGTGCCATCATTCCATGCGGTAGGTGGGCCGGATGAAAGTGTTGAATGTGAGCCAGATCTGGGACGAGTAATTTTGTTATCTGGGTCTAAAGTGCTTTTCAGGTCCTGAACACAGTTTACAATGCATTTACAAAGTTTGGCATGTAACTTCTGTCTGAATGGTTTTCTCGATGTTTCAAGTATCATAACATGTTTATGTGGCTGTTTGTACATAGTACAGGTGTTTTGTGAAGATGTTTAGCCATTAGATTGCGTTTTTGAGACTTTCCTTTTTGTATTGCTCTAAAGTGCTTTTCAGCTCCCTGTATGGCGTTTTCAACGCATTTACAAAGTTTGGCATGTAACTTTTGTCTGAATGGTTTTCTCGATATTTTAAGTGTCATAACTCGTTTCTGTGGCTGTTCATACATGGTAAAGGGGTTTTGTGAAGATGTTTAGCCATTAGATTGCGTTTTTGAGACTTTCCTTTTTTCATTGTTTAAAGTGCTTTTCAGCTCCTAAATAGCGTTTTCAATGCATTTACAAAGTTTGGAATGTAACTTCTGTCTGAATGGTTTTCTCGATGTTTCAAGTGTCATAACATGTTTCTGTGGCTGTTTATTTACAAAGTTTGGCATGTAACTTCTGTCTGAATGGTTTTCTCGATGTTTCAAGTGTCATAACATGTTTCTGTGGCTGTTTGTACATGGTACAGGGGTTTTGTGAAGATGTTTAGCCATTAAATTGTTGTTTTTGAGACTTTCCTTTTTTTATTGCTCTAAAGTGCTTTTCAGCTCCCTGTATGGCGTTTTCAATGCATTTACAAAGTTTAGTATGTAACTTCTGTCTGAATGGTTTTCTTGATGTTTTGAGTGTCATAACACGTTTCTCTAGCTGTTTATACACGGGGAAGGGGTTTTGTGACGATGTTTAGCCATTAGATTGCGTTTTTGAGACTTTCCCTTTTGTTATTGCTCTAAAGTGCTTTTCAGCTCCTGAATAGCGTTTTCAATGCATTGCAAAGTTTGGCATGTAACTTCTGTCTGAATGGTTTTCTCGATGTTTTTAGTGTCATAACATGTTTCTGTGGCTGTTTATAAATGGGAAAGGTGTTTTGTGAAGATGTTTAGCCATAAGATTGCGTTTTTGAGACTTTCCTTTTGTTAATGCTCTAAAGTGCTTTTCAGCTCCCTGTATGGCGTTTTCAATGCATTTGCAGAGTTTGGCATGTAACTTCTGTCTGAATGGTTTTCTCGATGTTTTGAGTGTCATAACACGTTTCTGTGGCTGTTCCTTCATGGTAGAGGGGTTTTGTGAAGATGTTTAGCAATTAGATTGAGTTTTTGAGACTTTCCTTTTTTCATTGCTCTAAAGTGCTTTTCAGCTCCCTGTTTGGCTTTTTCAATGCATTTACAAAGTTTGGCATGTAACTTCTGTCTGAATGGTTTTCTCGATGTTTCAAGTGTCATAACATGTTTCTGTGGCTGTTTATAAATGGGAATGGTGTTTTGTGAAGATGTTTAGCCATTAGATTGCGTTTTTGAGACTTTCCTTTTTGTATTGCTCTAAAGTGCTTTTCAGCTCCTGAATAGCGTTTTCAATATATTTACAAAGTTTGGCATGTAACTTCTGTCTGAATGGTTTTATCGATGTTTCAAATGTCATAACATGTTTCTGTGGCTGTTTGTACATGGTACAGGGGTTTTGTGAAGATGTTTAGCCATTAAATTGTTGTTTTTGAGACTTTCCTTTTTTTATTGCTCTAAAGTGCTTTTCAGCTCCCTGTATGGCGTTTTCAATGCATTTACAAAGTTTAGTATGTAACTTCTGTCTGAATGGTTTTCTTGATGTTTTGAGTGTCATAACACGTTTCTGTGGCTGTTTATACACGGGGAATGTGTTTTGTGAAGATGTTTAGCCATTAGATTGCGTTTTTGAGACTTTCCCTTTCGTTATTGCTCTAAAGTGCTTTTCAGCTCCTGAATAGCGTTTTCAATGCATTTGCAAAGTTTGGCATGTAACTTCTGTCTGAATGGTTTTCTTGATGTTTCAAGTGTCATAACATGTTTCTGTGGCTGTTTGTACATGGTACAGGGGTTTTGTGAAGGTGTTTAGCCATTAGATTGCGTTTTTGAGACTTTCCTTTTTGTATTGCTCTAAAGTGCTTTTCAGCTCCTGAATAGCGTTTTCAATGCATTTACAAAGTTTAGTATGTAACTTCTGTCTGAATGGTTTTCTTTATGTTTTGAGTGTCATAACACGTTTCTCTAGCTGTTTATACACGGGGAAGGGCTTTTGTGACGATGTTTAGCCATTATATTGCGTTTTTGAGACTTTCCCTTTTGTTATTGCTCTAAAGTGCTTTTCAGCTCCTGAATAGCGTTTTCAATGCATTGCAAAGTTTGGCATGTAACTTCTGTCTGAATGGTTTTCTCGATGTTTTTAGTGTCATAACATGTTTCTGTGGCTGTTTATAAATGGGAAAGGTGTTTTTTGAAGATGTTTAGCCATAAGATTGCGTTTTTGAGACTTTCCTTTTGTTAATGCTCTAAAGTGCTTTTTAGCTCCCTGTATGGCGTTTTCAATGCATTTGCAGAGTTTGGCATGTAACTTCTGTCTGAATGGTTTTCTCGATGTTTTGAGTGTCATAACACGTTTCTGTGGCTGTTCCTTCATGGTAGAGGGGTTTTGTGAAGATGTTTAGCAATTAGATTGAGTTTTTGAGACATTCCTTTTTTCATTGCTCTAAAGTGCTTTTCAGCTCCCTGTTTGGCTTTTTCAATGCATTTACAAAGTTTGGCATGTAACTTCTGTCTGAATGGTTTTCTCGATGTTTCAAGTGTCATAACATGTTTCTGTGGCTGTTTATAAATGGGAAAGGTGTTTTGTGAAGATGTTTAGCCATTAGATTGCGTTTTTGAGACTTTCCTTTTTGTATTGCTCTAAAGTGCTTTTCAGCTCCTGAATAGCGTTTTCAATATATTTACAAAGTTTGGCATGTAACTTCTGTCTGAATGGTTTTCTCGATGTTTCAAATGTCATAACATGTTTCTGTGGCTGTTTGTACATGGTACAGGGGTTTTGTGAAGATGTTTAGCCATTAAATTGTTGTTTTTGAGACTTTCCTTTTTTTATTGCTCTAAAGTGCTTTTCAGCTCCCTGTATGGCGTTTTCAATGCATTTACAAAGTTTAGTATGTAACTTCTGTCTGAATGGTTTTCTTGATGTTTTGAGTGTCATAACACGTTTCTGTGGCTGTTTATAAATGGGAAAGGTGTTTTGTGAAGATGTTTAGCCATAAGATTGCGTTTTTGAGACTTTCCTTTGGTTAATGCTCTAAAGTGCTTTTCAGCTCCCTGTATGGCGTTTTCAATGCATTTACAAAGTTTGGCATGTAACTTCTGTCTGAATGGTTTTATCGATGTTTTGAGTGTTATAACACGTTTCTGTGGCTGTTTATACACGGGGAATGTGTTTTGTGAAGATGTTTAGCCATTAGATTGCGTTTTTGAGACTTTCCCTTTCGTTATTGCTCTAAAGTGCTTTTCAGCTCCTGAATAGCGTTTTCAATGCATTTGCAAAGTTTGGCATGTAACTTCTGTCTGAATGGTTTTCTTGATGTTTCAAGTGTCATAACATGTTTCTGTGGCTGTTTGTACACGGTACAGGGGTTTTGTGAAGGTGTTTAGCCATTAGATTGCGTTTTTGAGACTTTCCTTTTTGTATTGCTCTAAAGTGCTTTTCAGCTCCTGAATAGCGTTTTCAATGCATTTACAAAGTTTGGCATGTAACTTCTGTCTGAATGGTTTTCTCGATGTTTCAAGTGTCATAACATGTTTCTGTGGCTGTTTGTACATGGCACAGGGGTTTTGTGAAGATGTTTAGCCATTAAATTGTTGTTTTTGAGACTTTCCTTTTTTTATTGCTCTAAAGTGCTTTTCAGCTCCCTGTATGGCGTTTTCAATGCATTTACAAATTTTAGTATGTAACTTCTGTCTGAATTGTTTTCTTGATGTTTTGAGTGTCATAACACGTTTCTGTGGCTGTTTATAAATGGGAAAGGTGTTTTGTGAAGATGTTTAGCCATAAGATTGCGTTTTTGAGACTTTCCTTTTGTTAATGCTCTAAAGTGCTTTTCAGCTCCCTGTATGGCGTTTTCAATGCATTTGCAAAGTTTGGCATGTAACTTCTGTCTGAATGGTTTTATCGATGTTTTGAGTGTTATAACACGTTTCTGTGGCTGTTTATACACGGGGAAGGTGTTTTGTGAAGATGTTTAGCCATTAGATTGCGTTTTTGAGACTTTCCCTTTCGTTATTGCTCTAAAGTGCTTTTCAGCTCCTGAATAGCGTTTTCAATGCATTTGCAAAGTTTGGCATGTAACTTCTGTCTGAATGGTTTTCTTGATGTTTCAAGTGTCATAACATGTTTCTGTGGCTGTTTGTACATGGTACAGGGGTTTTGTGAAGGTGTTTAGCCATTAGATTGCGTTTTTGAGACTTTCCTTTTTGTATTGCTCTAAAGTGCTTTTCAGCTCCTGAATAGCGTTTTCAATGCATTTACAAAGTTTGGCATGTAACTTCTGTCTGAATGGTTTTCTCGATGTTTTTAGTGTCATAACATGTTTCTGTGGCTGTTTATAAATGGGAAAGGTGTTTTGTGAAGATGTTTAGCCATAAGATTGCGTTTTTGAGACTTTCCTTTTGTTAATGCTCTAAAGTGCTTTTCAGCTCCCTGTATGGCGTTTTCAATGCATTTACAAAGTTTGGCATGTAACTTCTGTCTGAATGGTTTTATCGATGTTTTGAGTGTTATAACACGTTTCTGTGGCTGTTTATACACGGGGAATGTGTTTTGTGAAGATGTTTAGCCATTAGATTGCGTTTTTGAGACTTTCCCTTTCGTTATTGCTCTAAAGTGCTTTTCAGCTCCTGAATAGCGTTTTCAATGCATTTGCAAAGTTTGGCATGTAACTTCTGTCTGAATGGTTTTCTTGATGTTTCAAGTGTCATAACATGTTTCTGTGGCTGTTTGTACATGGTACAGGGGTTTTGTGAAGGTGTTTAGCCATTAGATTGCGTTTTTGAGACTTTCCTTTTTGTATTGCTCTAAAGTGCTTTTCAGCTCCTGAATAGCGTTTTCAATGCATTTACAAAGTTTGGCATGTAACTTCTGTCTGAATGGTTTTCTCGATGTTTCAAGTGTCATAACATGTTTCTGTGGCTGTTTGTACATGGTACAGGGGTTTTGTGAAGATGTTTAGCCATTAAATTGTTGTTTTTGAGACTTTCCTTTTTTTATTGCTCTAAAGTGCTTTTCAGCTCCCTGTATGGCGTTTTCAATGCATTTGCAGAGTTTGGCATGTAACTTCTGTCTGAATGGTTTTCTCGATGTTTTGAGTGTCATAACACGTTTCTGTGGCTGTTCCTTCATGGTAGAGGGGTTTTGTGAAGATGTTTAGCCATTAGATTGCGTTTTTGAGACTTTCCCTTTCGTTATTGCTCTAAAGTGCTTTTCAGCTCCTGAATAGCGTTTTCAATGCATTTGCAAAGTTTGGCATGTAACTTCTGTCTGAATGGTTTTCTTGATGTTTCAAGTGTCATAACATGTTTCTGTGGCTGTTTGTACACGGTACAGGGGTTTTGTGAAGGTGTTTAGCCATTAGATTGCGTTTTTGAGACTTTCCTTTTTGTATTGCTCTAAAGTGCTTTTCAGCTCCTGAATAGCGTTTTCAATGCATTTACAAAGTTTGGCATGTAACTTCTGTCTGAATGGTTTTCTCGATGTTTCAAGTGTCATAACATGTTTCTGTGGCTGTTTGTACATGGCACAGGGGTTTTGTGAAGATGTTTAGCCATTAAATTGTTGTTTTTGAGACTTTCCTTTTTTTATTGCTCTAAAGTGCTTTTCAGCTCCCTGTATGGCGTTTTCAATGCATTTACAAATTTTAGTATGTAACTTCTGTCTGAATTGTTTTCTTGATGTTTTGAGTGTCATAACACGTTTCTGTGGCTGTTTATAAATGGGAAAGGTGTTTTGTGAAGATGTTTAGCCATAAGATTGCGTTTTTGAGACTTTCCTTTTGTTAATGCTCTAAAGTGCTTTTCAGCTCCCTGTATGGCGTTTTCAATGCATTTGCAAAGTTTGGCATGTAACTTCTGTCTGAATGGTTTTATCGATGTTTTGAGTGTTATAACACGTTTCTGTGGCTGTTTATACACGGGGAAGGTGTTTTGTGAAGATGTTTAGCCATTAGATTGCGTTTTTGAGACTTTCCCTTTCGTTATTGCTCTAAAGTGCTTTTCAGCTCCTGAATAGCGTTTTCAATGCATTTGCAAAGTTTGGCATGTAACTTCTGTCTGAATGGTTTTCTTGATGTTTCAAGTGTCATAACATGTTTCTGTGGCTGTTTGTACATGGTACAGGGGTTTTGTGAAGGTGTTTAGCCATTAGATTGCGTTTTTGAGACTTTCCTTTTTGTATTGCTCTAAAGTGCTTTTCAGCTCCTGAATAGCGTTTTCAATGCATTTACAAAGTTTGGCATGTAACTTCTGTCTGAATGGTTTTCTCGATGTTTTTAGTGTCATAACATGTTTCTGTGGCTGTTTATAAATGGGAAAGGTGTTTTGTGAAGATGTTTAGCCATAAGATTGCGTTTTTGAGACTTTCCTTTTGTTAATGCTCTAAAGTGCTTTTCAGCTCCCTGTATGGCGTTTTCAATGCATTTACAAAGTTTGGCATGTAACTTCTGTCTGAATGGTTTTATCGATGTTTTGAGTGTTATAACACGTTTCTGTGGCTGTTTATACACGGGGAATGTGTTTTGTGAAGATGTTTAGCCATTAGATTGCGTTTTTGAGACTTTCCCTTTCGTTATTGCTCTAAAGTGCTTTTCAGCTCCTGAATAGCGTTTTCAATGCATTTGCAAAGTTTGGCATGTAACTTCTGTCTGAATGGTTTTCTTGATGTTTCAAGTGTCATAACATGTTTCTGTGGCTGTTTGTACATGGTACAGGGGTTTTGTGAAGGTGTTTAGCCATTAGATTGCGTTTTTGAGACTTTCCTTTTTGTATTGCTCTAAAGTGCTTTTCAGCTCCTGAATAGCGTTTTCAATGCATTTACAAAGTTTGGCATGTAACTTCTGTCTGAATGGTTTTCTCGATGTTTCAAGTGTCATAACATGTTTCTGTGGCTGTTTGTACATGGTACAGGGGTTTTGTGAAGATGTTTAGCCATTAAATTGTTGTTTTTGAGACTTTCCTTTTTTTATTGCTCTAAAGTGCTTTTCAGCTCCCTGTATGGCGTTTTCAATGCATTTGCAGAGTTTGGCATGTAACTTCTGTCTGAATGGTTTTCTCGATGTTTTGAGTGTCATAACACGTTTCTGTGGCTGTTCCTTCATGGTAGAGGGGTTTTGTGAAGATGTTTAGCAATTAGATTGAGTTTTTGAGACTTTCCTTTTTTCATTGCTCTAAAGTGCTTTTCAGCTCCCTGTTTGGCTTTTTCAATGCATTTACAAAGTTTGGCATGTAACTTCTGTCTGAATGGTTTTCTCGATGTTTCAAGTGTCATAACATGTTTCTGTGGCTGTTTATAAATGGGAAAGGTGTTTTGTGAAGATGTTTAGCCATTAGATTGCGTTTTTGAGACTTTCCTTTTTGTATTGCTCTAAAGTGCTTTTCAGCTCCTGAATAGCGTTTTCAATGCATTTACAAAGTTTGGCATGTAACTTCTGTCTGAATGGTTTTCTCGATGTTTCAAATGTCATAACATGTTTCTGTGGCTGTTTGTACATGGCACAGGGGTTTTGTGAAGATGTTTAGCCATTAAATTGTTGTTTTTGAGACTTTCCTTTTTTTATTGCTCTAAAGTGCTTTTCAGCTCCCTGTATGGCGTTTTCAATGCATTTACAAATTTTAGTATGTAACTTCTGTCTGAATTGTTTTCTTGATGTTTTGAGTGTCATAACACGTTTCTGTGGCTGTTTATAAATGGGAAAGGTGTTTTGTGAAGATGTTTAGCCATAAGATTGCGTTTTTGAGACTTTCCTTTTGTTAATGCTCTGAAGTGCTTTTCAGCTCCCTGTATGGCGTTTTCAATGCATTTGCAAAGTTTGGCATGTAACTTCTGTCTGAATGGTTTTATCGATGTTTTGAGTGTTATAACACGTTTCTGTGGCTGTTTATACACGGGGAATGTGTTTTGTGAAGATGTTTAGCCATTAGATTGCGTTTTTGAGACTTTCCCTTTCGTTATTGCTCTAAAGTGCTTTTCAGCTCCTGAATAGCGTTTTCAATGCATTTGCAAAGTTTGGCATGTAACTTCTGTCTGAATGGTTTTCTTGATGTTTCAAGTGTCATAACATGTTTCTGTGGCTGTTTGTACATGGTACAGGGGTTTTGTGAAGGTGTTTAGCCATTAGATTGCGTTTTTGAGACTTTCCTTTTTGTATTGCTCTAAAGTGCTTTTCAGCTCCTGAATAGCGTTTTCAATGCATTTACAAAGTTTGGCATGTAACTTCTGTCTGAATGGTTTTCTCGATGTTTCAAGTGTTATAACATGTTTCTGTGGCTGTTTGTACATGGTACAGGGGTTTTGTGAAGATGTTTAGCCATTAGATTGCGTTTTTGAGACTTTCCCTTTCGTTATTGCTCTAAAGTGCTTTTCAGCTCCTGAATAGCGTTTTCAATGCATTTGCAAAGTTTGGCATGTAACTTCTGTCTGAATGGTTTTCTTGATGTTTCAAGTGTCATAACATGTTTCTGTGGCTGTTTGTACACGGTACAGGGGTTTTGTGAAGGTGTTTAGCCATTAGATTGCGTTTTTGAGACTTTCCTTTTTGTATTGCTCTAAAGTGCTTTTCAGCTCCTGAATAGCGTTTTCAATGCATTTACAAAGTTTGGCATGTAACTTCTGTCTGAATGGTTTTCTCGATGTTTCAAGTGTCATAACATGTTTCTGTGGCTGTTTGTACATGGCACAGGGGTTTTGTGAAGATGTTTAGCCATTAAATTGTTGTTTTTGAGACTTTCCTTTTTTTATTGCTCTAAAGTGCTTTTCAGCTCCCTGTATGGCGTTTTCAATGCATTTACAAATTTTAGTATGTAACTTCTGTCTGAATTGTTTTCTTGATGTTTTGAGTGTCATAACACGTTTCTGTGGCTGTTTATAAATGGGAAAGGTGTTTTGTGAAGATGTTTAGCCATAAGATTGCGTTTTTGAGACTTTCCTTTTGTTAATGCTCTGAAGTGCTTTTCAGCTCCCTGTATGGCGTTTTCAATGCATTTGCAAAGTTTGGCATGTAACTTCTGTCTGAATGGTTTTATCGATGTTTTGAGTGTTATAACACGTTTCTGTGGCTGTTTATACACGGGGAATGTGTTTTGTGAAGATGTTTAGCCATTAGATTGCGTTTTTGAGACTTTCCCTTTCGTTATTGCTCTAAAGTGCTTTTCAGCTCCTGAATAGCGTTTTCAATGCATTTGCAAAGTTTGGCATGTAACTTCTGTCTGAATGGTTTTCTTGATGTTTCAAGTGTCATAACATGTTTCTGTGGCTGTTTGTACATGGTACAGGGGTTTTGTGAAGGTGTTTAGCCATTAGATTGCGTTTTTGAGACTTTCCTTTTTGTATTGCTCTAAAGTGCTTTTCAGCTCCTGAATAGCGTTTTCAATGCATTTACAAAGTTTGGCATGTAACTTCTGTCTGAATGGTTTTCTCGATGTTTCAAGTGTTATAACATGTTTCTGTGGCTGTTTGTACATGGTACAGGGGTTTTGTGAAGATGTTTAGCCATTAGATTGCGTTTTTGAGACTTTCCCTTTCGTTATTGCTCTAAAGTGCTTTTCAGCTCCTGAATAGCGTTTTCAATGCATTTGCAAAGTTTGGCATGTAACTTCTGTCTGAATGGTTTTCTTGATGTTTCAAGTGTCATAACATGTTTCTGTGGCTGTTTGTACACGGTACAGGGGTTTTGTGAAGGTGTTTAGCCATTAGATTGCGTTTTTGAGACTTTCCTTTTTGTATTGCTCTAAAGTGCTTTTCAGCTCCTGAATAGCGTTTTCAATGCATTTACAAAGTTTGGCATGTAACTTCTGTCTGAATGGTTTTCTCGATGTTTCAAGTGTCATAACATGTTTCTGTGGCTGTTTGTACATGGCACAGGGGTTTTGTGAAGATGTTTAGCCATTAAATTGTTGTTTTTGAGACTTTCCTTTTTTTATTGCTCTAAAGTGCTTTTCAGCTCCCTGTATGGCGTTTTCAATGCATTTACAAATTTTAGTATGTAACTTCTGTCTGAATTGTTTTCTTGATGTTTTGAGTGTCATAACACGTTTCTGTGGCTGTTTATAAATGGGAAAGGTGTTTTGTGAAGATGTTTAGCCATAAGATTGCGTTTTTGAGACTTTCCTTTTGTTAATGCTCTAAAGTGCTTTTCAGCTCCCTGTATGGCGTTTTCAATGCATTTGCAAAGTTTGGCATGTAACTTCTGTCTGAATGGTTTTATCGATGTTTTGAGTGTTATAACACGTTTCTGTGGCTGTTTATACACGGGGAAGGTGTTTTGTGAAGATGTTTAGCCATTAGATTGCGTTTTTGAGACTTTCCCTTTCGTTATTGCTCTAAAGTGCTTTTCAGCTCCTGAATAGCGTTTTCAATGCATTTGCAAAGTTTGGCATGTAACTTCTGTCTGAATGGTTTTCTTGATGTTTCAAGTGTCATAACATGTTTCTGTGGCTGTTTGTACATGGTACAGGGGTTTTGTGAAGGTGTTTAGCCATTAGATTGCGTTTTTGAGACTTTCCTTTTTGTATTGCTCTAAAGTGCTTTTCAGCTCCTGAATAGCGTTTTCAATGCATTTACAAAGTTTGGCATGTAACTTCTGTCTGAATGGTTTTCTCGATGTTTTTAGTGTCATAACATGTTTCTGTGGCTGTTTATAAATGGGAAAGGTGTTTTGTGAAGATGTTTAGCCATAAGATTGCGTTTTTGAGACTTTCCTTTTGTTAATGCTCTAAAGTGCTTTTCAGCTCCCTGTATGGCGTTTTCAATGCATTTACAAAGTTTGGCATGTAACTTCTGTCTGAATGGTTTTATCGATGTTTTGAGTGTTATAACACGTTTCTGTGGCTGTTCATACACGGGGAATGTGTTTTGTGAAGATGTTTAGCCATTAGATTGCGTTTTTGAGACTTTCCCTTTCGTTATTGCTCTAAAGTGCTTTTCAGCTCCTGAATAGCGTTTTCAATGCATTTGCAAAGTTTGGCATGTAACTTCTGTCTGAATGGTTTTCTTGATGTTTCAAGTGTCATAACATGTTTCTGTGGCTGTTTGTACATGGTACAGGGGTTTTGTGAAGGTGTTTAGCCATTAGATTGCGTTTTTGAGACTTTCCTTTTTGTATTGCTCTAAAGTGCTTTTCAGCTCCTGAATAGCGTTTTCAATGCATTTACAAAGTTTGGCATGTAACTTCTGTCTGAATGGTTTTCTCGATGTTTCAAGTGTCATAACATGTTTCTGTGGCTGTTTGTACATGGTACAGGGGTTTTGTGAAGATGTTTAGCCATTAAATTGTTGTTTTTGAGACTTTCCTTTTTTTATTGCTCTAAAGTGCTTTTCAGCTCCCTGTATGGCGTTTTCAATGCATTTGCAGAGTTTGGCATGTAACTTCTGTCTGAATGGTTTTCTCGATGTTTTGAGTGTCATAACACGTTTCTGTGGCTGTTCCTTCATGGTAGAGGGGTTTTGTGAAGATGTTTAGCAATTAGATTGAGTTTTTGAGACTTTCCTTTTTTCATTGCTCTAAAGTGCTTTTCAGCTCCCTGTTTGGCTTTTTCAATGCATTTACAAAGTTTGGCATGTAACTTCTGTCTGAATGGTTTTCTCGATGTTTCAAGTGTCATAACATGTTTCTGTGGCTGTTTATAAATGGGAAAGGTGTTTTGTGAAGATGTTTAGCCATTAGATTGCGTTTTTGAGACTTTCCTTTTTGTATTGCTCTAAAGTGCTTTTCAGCTCCTGAATAGCGTTTTCAATGCATTTACAAAGTTTGGCATGTAACTTCTGTCTGAATGGTTTTCTCGATGTTTCAAATGTCATAACATGTTTCTGTGGCTGTTTGTACATGGCACAGGGGTTTTGTGAAGATGTTTAGCCATTAAATTGTTGTTTTTGAGACTTTCCTTTTTTTATTGCTCTAAAGTGCTTTTCAGCTCCCTGTATGGCGTTTTCAATGCATTTACAAATTTTAGTATGTAACTTCTGTCTGAATTGTTTTCTTGATGTTTTGAGTGTCATAACACGTTTCTGTGGCTGTTTATAAATGGGAAAGGTGTTTTGTGAAGATGTTTAGCCATAAGATTGCGTTTTTGAGACTTTCCTTTTGTTAATGCTCTAAAGTGCTTTTCAGCTCCCTGTATGGCGTTTTCAATGCATTTGCAAAGTTTGGCATGTAACTTCTGTCTGAATGGTTTTATCGATGTTTTGAGTGTTATAACACGTTTCTGTGGCTGTTTATACACGGGGAATGTGTTTTGTGAAGATGTTTAGCCATTAGATTGCGTTTTTGAGACTTTCCCTTTCGTTATTGCTCTAAAGTGCTTTTCAGCTCCTGAATAGCGTTTTCAATGCATTTGCAAAGTTTGGCATGTAACTTCTGTCTGAATGGTTTTCTTGATGTTTCAAGTGTCATAACATGTTTCTGTGGCTGTTTGTACATGGTACAGGGGTTTTGTGAAGGTGTTTAGCCATTAGATTGCGTTTTTGAGACTTTCCTTTTTGTATTGCTCTAAAGTGCTTTTCAGCTCCTGAATAGCGTTTTCAATGCATTTACAAAGTTTGGCATGTAACTTCTGTCTGAATGGTTTTCTCGATGTTTCAAGTGTCATAACATGTTTCTGTGGCTGTTTGTACATGGTACAGGGGTTTTGTGAAGATGTTTAGCCATTAAATTGTTGTTTTTGAGACTTTCCTTTTTTTATTGCTCTAAAGTGCTTTTCAGCTCCCTGTATGGCGTTTTCAATGCATTTGCAGAGTTTGGCATGTAACTTCTGTCTGAATGGTTTTCTCGATGTTTTGAGTGTCATAACACGTTTCTGTGGCTGTTCCTTCATGGTAGAGGGGTTTTGTGAAGATGTTTAGCAATTAGATTGAGTTTTTGAGACTTTCCTTTTTTCATTGCTCTAAAGTGCTTTTCACCTCCCTGTTTGGCTTTTTCAATGCATTTACAAAGTTTGGCATGTAACTTCTGTCTGAATGGTTTTCTCGATGTTTCAAGTGTCATAACATGTTTCTGTGGCTGTTTATAAATGGGAAAGGTGTTTTGTGAAGATGTTTAGCCATTAGATTGCGTTTTTGAGACTTTCCTTTTTGTATTGCTCTAAAGTGCTTTTCAGCTCCTGAATAGCGTTTTCAATGCATTTACAAAGTTTGGCATGTAACTTCTGTCTGAATGGTTTTCTCGATGTTTCAAATGTCATAACATGTTTCTGTGGCTGTTTGTACATGGCACAGGGGTTTTGTGAAGATGTTTAGCCATTAAATTGTTGTTTTTGAGACTTTCCTTTTTTTATTGCTCTAAAGTGCTTTTCAGCTCCCTGTATGGCGTTTTCAATGCATTTACAAATTTTAGTATGTAACTTCTGTCTGAATTGTTTTCTTGATGTTTTGAGTGTCATAACACGTTTCTGTGGCTGTTTATAAATGGGAAAGGTGTTTTGTGAAGATGTTTAGCCATAAGATTGCGTTTTTGAGACTTTCCTTTTGTTAATGCTCTAAAGTGCTTTTCAGCTCCCTGTATGGCGTTTTCAATGCATTTGCAAAGTTTGGCATGTAACTTCTGTCTGAATGGTTTTATCGATGTTTTGAGTGTTATAACACGTTTCTGTGGCTGTTTATACACGGGGAAGGTGTTTTGTGAAGATGTTTAGCCATTAGATTGCGTTTTTGAGACTTTCCCTTTCGTTATTGCTCTAAAGTGCTTTTCAGCTCCTGAATAGCGTTTTCAATGCATTTGCAAAGTTTGGCATATAACTTCTGTCTGAATGGTTTTCTTGATGTTTCAAGTGTCATAACATGTTTCTGTGGCTGTTTGTACATGGTACAGGGGTTTTGTGAAGGTGTTTAGCCATTAGATTGCGTTTTTGAGACTTTCCTTTTTGTATTGCTCTAAAGTGCTTTTCAGCTCCTGAATAGCGTTTTCAATGCATTTACAAAGTTTGGCATGTAACTTCTGTCTGAATGGTTTTCTCGATGTTTTTAGTGTCATAACATGTTTCTGTGGCTGTTTATAAATGGGAAAGGTGTTTTGTGAAGATGTTTAGCCATAAGATTGCGTTTTTGAGACTTTCCTTTTGTTAATGCTCTAAAGTGCTTTTTAGCTCCCTGTATGGCGTTTTCAATGCATTTGCAGAGTTTGGCATGTAACTTCCGTCTGAATGGTTTTCTCGGTGTTTTGAGTGTCATAACACGTTTCTGTGGCTGTTTATAAATGGGAAAGGTGTTTTGTGAAGATGTTTAGCCATAAGATTGCGTTTTTGAGACTTTCCTTTTGTTAATATTCTAAAGTGCTTTTCAGCTCCCTGTATGGCGTTTTCAATGCATTTACAAAGTTTGGCATGTAACTTCTGTCTGAATGGTTTTCTCGATGTTTCAAATGTCATAACATGTTTCTGTGGCTGTTTGTACATGGTACAGGGGTTTTGTGAAGATGTTTAGCCATTAAATTGTTGTTTTTGAGACTTTCCTTTTTGTATTGCTCTAAAGTGCTTTTCAGCTCCTGAATAGCGTTTTCAATGCATTTACAAAGTTTGGCATGTAACTTCTGTCTGAATGGTTTTCTCGATGTTTCAAATGTCATAACATGTTTCTGTGGCTGTTTGTACATGGTACAGGGGTTTTGTGAAGATGTTTAGCCATTAAATTGTTGTTTTTGAGACTTTCCTTTTGTTAATATTCTAAAGTGCTTTTCAGCTCCCTGTATGGCGTTTTCAATGCATTTACAAAGTTTGGCATGTAACTTCTGTCTGAATGGTTTTATCGATGTTTTGAGTGTTATAACACGTTTCTGTGGCTGTTTATACACGGGGAAGGTGTTTTGTGAAGATGTTTAGCAATTAGATTGCGTTTTTGAGACTTTCCCTTTCGTTATTGCTCTAAAGTGCTTTTCAGCTCCTGAATAGCGTTTTCAATGCATTTGCAGTTTGGCATGTAACTTCTGTCTGAATGGTTTTATCGATGTTTCAAGTGTCATAACATGTTTCTTTGGCTGTTTGTACATGGTACAGGTGTTTTGTGAAGATGTTTAGCCATTAGATTGCGTTTTTGAGACTTTCCTTTTTGTATTGCTCTAAAGTGCTTTTCAGCTCCTGAATAGCGTTTTCAATGCATTTACAAAGTTTGGCATGTAACTTCTGTCTGAATGGTTTTCTCGATGTTTTTAGTGTCATAACATGTTTCTGTGGCTGTTTATAAATGGGAAAGGTGTTTTGTGAAGATGTTTAGCCATTAGATTGCGTTTTTGAGACTTTCCCTTTTGTCATTGCTCTAAAGTGCTTTTCAGCTCCTGAATAGCGTTTTCAATGCATTTGCAAAGTTTGGCATGTAACTTCTGTCTGAATGGTTTTCTCGATGTTTTTAGTGTCATAACATGTTTCTGTGGCTGTTTATAAATGGGAAAGGTGTTTTGTGAAGATGTTTAGCAATTAGATTGCGTTTTTGAGACTTTCCTTTTGTTAATGCTCTAAAGTGCTTTTTAGCTCCCTGTATGGCGTTTTCAATGCATTTGCAGAGTTTGGCATGTAACTTCTGTCTGAATGGTTTTCTCGATGTTTTGAGTGTCATAACACGTTTCTGTGGCTGTTTATAAATGGGAAAGGTGTTTTGTGAAGATGTTTAGCCATTAGATTGCGTTTTTGAGACTTTCCTTTTTGTATTGCTCTAAAGTGCTTTTCAGCTCCTGAATAGCGTTTTCAATGCATTTACAAAGTTTGGCATGTAACTTCTGTCTGAATGGTTTTCTCGATGTTTCAAGTGTCATAACATGTTTCTGTGGCTGTTTATTTACAAAGTTTGGCATGTAACTTCTGTTTGAATGGTTTTCTCGATGTTTTAAGTGTTATAACATATCTTTGTGGCTGTTTATACCTGGTAAAGGGGTTTTGTGAAGATGTTTAGCCACTATATTCTGTTTTTGAGACTTTCCTTTTTGTATTGCTCTAAAGTTCTTTTCAGCTCCTGAATAGAGTTTTCAATGCATTTACAAAGTTTGGCATGTAACTTCTGTCTGAATGGTTTTCTCGATGTTTTGAGTGTCATAACACGTTTCAGTGGCTGTTTATAAATGGGAAAGGTGTTTTGTGAAGATGTTTAGCCATTAGATTGCGTTTTTGAGACTTTCCCTTTTGTCATTGCTCTAAAGTGCTTTTCAGCTCCTGAATAGCGTTTTCAATGCATTTGCAAAGTTTGGCATGTAACTTCTGTCTGAATGGTTTTCTCGATGTTTTTAGTGTCATAACATGTTTCTGTGGCTGTTTATAAATGGGAAAGGTGTTTTGTGAAGATGTTAAGCCATTAGATTGCGTTTTTGAGACTTTCCTTTTTGTATTGCTCTAAAGTGCTTTTCAGCTCCTGAATAGCGTTTTCAATGCATTTACAAAGTTTGGCATGTAACTTCTGTCTGAATGGTTTTCTCGATGTTTCAAGTGTCATAACATGTTTCTGTGGCTGTTTATTTACAACGTTTGGCATGTAACTTCTGTTTGAATGGTTTTCTCGATGTTTTAAGTGTTATAACATATCTTTGTGGCTGTTTATACCTGGTAAAGGGGTTTTGTGAAGATGTTTAGCCACTATATTCTGTTTTTGAGACTTTCCTTTTTGTATTGCTCTAAAGTGCTTTTCAACTCCTGAATAGAGTTTTCAATGCATTTACAAAGTTTGGCATGTAACTTCTGTCTGAATGGTTTTCTCGATGTTTTTAGTGTCATAACATGTTTCTGTGGCTGTTTATAAATGGGAAAGGTGTTTTGTGAAGATGTTTAGCCATAAGATTGCGTTTTTGAGACTTTCCTTTTGTTAATGCTCTAAAGTGCTTTTTAGCTCCCTGTATGGCGTTTTCAATGCATTTGCAGAGTTTGGCATGTAACTTCTGTCTGAATGGTTTTCTTGGTGTTTTGAGTATCATAACACGTTTCTGTGGCTGTTTATAAATGGGAAAGGTGTTTTGTGAAGATGTTTAGCCATTAGATTGCGTTTTTGAGACTTTCCTTTTTGTATTGCTCTAAAGTGCTTTTCAGCTCCTGAATAGAGTTTTCAATGCATTTACAAAGTTTGGCATGTAACTTCTGTCTGAATGGTTTTCTCGATGTTTTTAGTGTCATAACATGTTTCTGTGGCTGTTTATAAATGGGAAAGGTGTTTTGTGAAGATGTTTAGCCATAAGATTGCGTTTTTGAGACTTTCCTTTTGTTAATGCTCTAAAGTGCTTTTTAGCTCCCTGTTTGGCTTTTTCAATGCATTTACAAAGTTTGGCATGTAACTTCTGTCTGAATGGTTTTCTCGATGTTTCAAGTGTCATAACACGTTTCTGTGGCTGTTTATAAATGGGAAAGGTGTTTTGTGAAGATGTTTAGCCATTAGATTGCGTTTTTGAGACTTTCCTTTTTGTATTGCTCTAAAGTGCTTTTCAGCTCCTGAATAGCGTTTTCAATGCATTTACAAAGTTTGGCATGTAACTTCTGTCTGAATGGTTTTCTCGATGTTTCAAGTGTCATAACATGTTTCTGTGGCTGTTTATTTACAACGTTTGGCATGTAACTTCTGTTTGAATGGTTTTCTCGATGTTTTAAGTGTTATAACATATCTTTGTGGCTGTTTATACCTGGTAAAGGGGTTTTGTGAAGATGTTTAGCCACTATATTCTGTTTTTGAGACTTTCCTTTTTGTATTGCTCTAAAGTGCTTTTCAGCTCCTGAATAGCGTTTTCAATGCATTTACAAAGTTTGGCATGTAACTTCTGTCTGAATGGTTTTCTCGATGTTTTTAGTGTCATAACATGTTTCTGTGGCTGTTTATAAATGGGAAAGGTGTTTTGTGAAGATGTTTAGCCATTAGATTGCGTTTTTGAGACTTTCCCTTTTGTCATTGCTCTAAAGTGCTTTTCAGCTCCTGAATAGCGTTTTCAATGCATTTGCAAAGTTTGGCATGTAACTTCTGTCTGAATGGTTTTCTCGATGTTTTTAGTGTCATAACATGTTTCTGTGGCTGTTTATAAATGGGAAAGGTGTTTTGTGAAGATGTTTAGCAATTAGATTGCGTTTTTGAGACTTTCCTTTTGTTAATGCTCTAAAGTGCTTTTTAGCTCCCTGTATGGCGTTTTCAATGCATTTGCAGAGTTTGGCATGTAACTTCTGTCTGAATGGTTTTCTCGATGTTTTGAGTGTCATAACACGTTTCTGTGGCTGTTTATAAATGGGAAAGGTGTTTTGTGAAGATGTTTAGCCATTAGATTGCGTTTTTGAGACTTTCCTTTTTGTATTGCTCTAAAGTGCTTTTCAGCTCCTGAATAGCGTTTTCAATGCATTTACAAAGTTTGGCATGTAACTTCTGTCTGAATGGTTTTCTCGATGTTTCAAGTGTCATAACATGTTTCTGTGGCTGTTTATTTACAAAGTTTGGCATGTAACTTCTGTTTGAATGGTTTTCTCGATGTTTTAAGTGTTATAACATATCTTTGTGGCTGTTTATACCTGGTAAAGGGGTTTTGTGAAGATGTTTAGCCACTATATTCTGTTTTTGAGACTTTCCTTTTTGTATTGCTCTAAAGTTCTTTTCAGCTCCTGAATAGAGTTTTCAATGCATTTACAAAGTTTGGCATGTAACTTCTGTCTGAATGGTTTTCTCGATGTTTTGAGTGTCATAACACGTTTCAGTGGCTGTTTATAAATGGGAAAGGTGTTTTGTGAAGATGTTTAGCCATTAGATTGCGTTTTTGAGACTTTCCCTTTTGTCATTGCTCTAAAGTGCTTTTCAGCTCCTGAATAGCGTTTTCAATGCATTTGCAAAGTTTGGCATGTAACTTCTGTCTGAATGGTTTTCTCGATGTTTTTAGTGTCATAACATGTTTCTGTGGCTGTTTATAAATGGGAAAGGTGTTTTGTGAAGATGTTAAGCCATTAGATTGCGTTTTTGAGACTTTCCTTTTTGTATTGCTCTAAAGTGCTTTTCAGCTCCTGAATAGCGTTTTCAATGCATTTACAAAGTTTGGCATGTAACTTCTGTCTGAATGGTTTTCTCGATGTTTCAAGTGTCATAACATGTTTCTGTGGCTGTTTATTTACAACGTTTGGCATGTAACTTCTGTTTGAATGGTTTTCTCGATGTTTTAAGTGTTATAACATATCTTTGTGGCTGTTTATACCTGGTAAAGGGGTTTTGTGAAGATGTTTAGCCACTATATTCTGTTTTTGAGACTTTCCTTTTTGTATTGCTCTAAAGTGCTTTTCAACTCCTGAATAGAGTTTTCAATGCATTTACAAAGTTTGGCATGTAACTTCTGTCTGAATGGTTTTCTCGATGTTTTTAGTGTCATAACATGTTTCTGTGGCTGTTTATAAATGGGAAAGGTGTTTTGTGAAGATGTTTAGCCATAAGATTGCGTTTTTGAGACTTTCCTTTTGTTAATGCTCTAAAGTGCTTTTTAGCTCCCTGTATGGCGTTTTCAATGCATTTGCAGAGTTTGGCATGTAACTTCTGTCTGAATGGTTTTCTTGGTGTTTTGAGTATCATAACACGTTTCTGTGGCTGTTTATAAATGGGAAAGGTGTTTTGTGAAGATGTTTAGCCATTAGATTGCGTTTTTGAGACTTTCCTTTTTGTATTGCTCTAAAGTGCTTTTCAGCTCCTGAATAGAGTTTTCAATGCATTTACAAAGTTTGGCATGTAACTTCTGTCTGAATGGTTTTCTCGATGTTTTTAGTGTCATAACATGTTTCTGTGGCTGTTTATAAATGGGAAAGGTGTTTTGTGAAGATGTTTAGCCATAAGATTGCGTTTTTGAGACTTTCCTTTTGTTAATGCTCTAAAGTGCTTTTTAGCTCCCTGTTTGGCTTTTTCAATGCATTTACAAAGTTTGGCATGTAACTTCTGTCTGAATGGTTTTCTCGATGTTTCAAGTGTCATAACACGTTTCTGTGGCTGTTTATAAATGGGAAAGGTGTTTTGTGAAGATGTTTAGCCATTAGATTGCGTTTTTGAGACTTTCCTTTTTGTATTGCTCTAAAGTGCTTTTCAGCTCCTGAATAGCGTTTTCAATGCATTTACAAAGTTTGGCATGTAACTTCTGTCTGAATGGTTTTCTCGATGTTTCAAGTGTCATAACATGTTTCTGTGGCTGTTTATTTACAACGTTTGGCATGTAACTTCTGTTTGAATGGTTTTCTCGATGTTTTAAGTGTTATAACATATCTTTGTGGCTGTTTATACCTGGTAAAGGGGTTTTGTGAAGATGTTTAGCCACTATATTCTGTTTTTGAGACTTTCCTTTTTGTATTGCTCTAAAGTGCTTTTCAACTCCTGAATAGAGTTTTCAATGCATTTACAAAGTTTGGCATGTAACTTCTGTCTGAATGGTTTTCTCGATGTTTCAAGTGTCATAACATGTTTCTGTGGCTGTTTATTTACAAAGTTTGGCATGTAACTTCTGTTTGAATGGTTTTCTCGATGTTTTAAGTGTTATAACATATCTTTGTGGCTGTTTATACCTGGTAAAGGGGTTTTGTGAAGATGTTTAGCCACTATATTCTGTTTTTGAGACTTTCCTTTTTGTATTGCTCTAAAGTTCTTTTCAGCTCCTGAATAGAGTTTTCAATGCATTTACAAAGTTTGGCATGTAACTTCTGTCTGAATGGTTTTCTCGATGTTTTGAGTGTCATAACACGTTTCAGTGGCTGTTTATAAATGGGAAAGGTGTTTTGTGAAGATGTTTAGCCATTAGATTGCGTTTTTGAGACTTTCCCTTTTGTCATTGCTCTAAAGTGCTTTTCAGCTCCTGAATAGCGTTTTCAATGCATTTGCAAAGTTTGGCATGTAACTTCTGTCTGAATGGTTTTCTCGATGTTTTTAGTGTCATAACATGTTTCTGTGGCTGTTTATGAATGGGAAAGGTGTTTTGTGAAGATGTTTAGCCATTAGATTGCGTTTTTGAGACTTTCCCTTTTGTCATTGCTCTAAAGTGCTTTTCAGCTCCTGAATAGCGTTTTCAATGCATTTGCAAAGTTTGGCATGTAACTTCTGTCTGAATGGTTTTCTCGATGTTTTTAGTGTCATAACATGTTTCTGTGGCTGTTTATAAATGGGAAAGGTGTTTTGTGAAGATGTTTAGCCATAAGATTGCGTTTTTGAGACTTTCCTTTTGTTAATGCTCTAAAGTGCTTTTTAGCTCCCTGTATGGCGTTTTCAATGCATTTGCAGAGTTTGGCATGTAACTTCTGTCTGAATGGTTTTCTCGATGTTTTGAGTGTCATAACACGTTTCTGTGGCTGTTCCTTCATGGTAGAGGGGTTTTGTGAAGATGTTTAGCAATTAGATTGACTTTTTGAGACTTTCCTTTTTTCATTGCTCTAAAGTGCTTTTCAGCTCCCTGTTTGGCTTTTTCAATGCATTTACAAAGTTTGGCATGTAACTTCTGTCTGAATGGTTTTCTCGATGTTTCAAGTGTCATAACATGTTTCTGTGGCTGTTTATAAATGGGAAAGGTGTTTTGTGAAGATGTTAAGCCATTAGATTGCGTTTTTGAGACTTTCCTTTTTGTATTGCTCTAAAGTGCTTTTCAGCTCCTGAATAGCGTTTTCAATGCATTTACAAAGTTTGGCATGTAACTTCTGTCTGAATGGTTTTCTCGATGTTTCAAGTGTCATAACATGTTTCTGTGGCTGTTTATTTACAACGTTTGGCATGTAACTTCTGTTTGAATGGTTTTCTCGATGTTTTAAGTGTTATAACATATCTTTGTGGCTGTTTATACCTGGTAAAGGGGTTTTGTGAAGATGTTTAGCCACTATATTCTGTTTTTGAGACTTTCCTTTTTGTATTGCTCTAAAGTGCTTTTCAACTCCTGAATAGAGTTTTCAATGCATTTACAAAGTTTGGCATGTAACTTCTGTCTGAATGGTTTTCTCGATGTTTTTAGTGTCATAACATGTTTCTGTGGCTGTTTATAAATGGGAAAGGTGTTTTGTGAAGATGTTTAGCCATAAGATTGCGTTTTTGAGACTTTCCTTTTGTTAATGCTCTAAAGTGCTTTTTAGCTCCCTGTATGGCGTTTTCAATGCATTTGCAGAGTTTGGCATGTAACTTCTGTCTGAATGGTTTTCTCGGTGTTTTGAGTATCATAACACGTTTCTGTGGCTGTTTATAAATGGGAAAGGTGTTTTGTGAAGATGTTTAGCCATTAGATTGCGTTTTTGAGACTTTCCTTTTTGTATTGCTCTAAAGTGCTTTTCAGCTCCTGAATAGAGTTTTCAATGCATTTACAAAGTTTGGCATGTAACTTCTGTCTGAATGGTTTTCTCGATGTTTTTAGTGTCATAACATGTTTCTGTGGCTGTTTATAAATGGGAAAGGTGTTTTGTGAAGATGTTTAGCCATAAGATTGCGTTTTTGAGACTTTCCTTTTGTTAATGCTCTAAAGTGCTTTTTAGCTCCCTGTTTGGCTTTTTCAATGCATTTACAAAGTTTGGCATGTAACTTCTGTCTGAATGGTTTTCTCGATGTTTCAAGTGTCATAACACGTTTCTGTGGCTGTTTATAAATGGGAAAGGTGTTTTGTGAAGATGTTTAGCCATTAGATTGCGTTTTTGAGACTTTCCTTTTTGTATTGCTCTAAAGTGCTTTTCAGCTCCTGAATAGCGTTTTCAATGCATTTACAAAGTTTGGCATGTAACTTCTGTCTGAATGGTTTTCTCGATGTTTCAAATGTCATAACATGTTTCTGTGGCTGTTTGTACATGGTACAGGGGTTTTGTGAAGATGTTTAGCCATTAAATTGTTGTTTTTGAGACTTTCCTTTTTTTATTGCTCTAAAGTGCTTTTCAGCTCCCTGTATGGCGTTTTCAATGCATTTACAAAGTTTGGCATGTAACTTCTGTCTGAATGGTTTTATCGATGTTTTGAGTGTTATAACACGTTTCTGTGGCTGTTTATACACGGGGAAGGTGTTTTGTGAAGATGTTTAGCCATTAGATTGCGTTTTTGAGACTTTCCCTTTCGTTATTGCTCTAAAGTGCTTTTCAGCTCCTGAATAGCGTTTTCAATGCATTTGCAGTTTGGCATGTAACTTCTGTCTGAATGGTTTTCTTGATGTTTCAAGTGTCATAACATGTTTCTGTGGCTGTTTGTACATGGTACAGGGGTTTTGTGAAGATGTTTAGCCATTAGATTGCGTTTTTGAGACTTTCCTTTTTGTATTGCTCTAAAGTGCTTTTCAGCTCCTGAATAGCGTTTTCAATGCATTTGCAAAGTTTGGCATGTAACTTCTGTGTGAATGGTTTTCTCGATGTTTTTAGTGTCATAACATGTTTCTGTGGCTGTTTATAAATGGGAAAGGTGTTTTGTGAAGATGTTTAGCCATTAGATTGCGTTTTTGAGACTTTCCCTTTTGTCATTGCTCTAAAGTGCTTTTCAGCTCCTGAATAGCGTTTTCAATGCATTTACAAAGTTTGGCATGTAACTTCTGTCTGAATGGTTTTCTCGATGTTTTTAGTGTCATAACATGTTTCTGTGGCTGTTTATAAATGGGAAAGGTGTTTTGTGAAGATGTTTAGCCATAAGATTGCGTTTTTGAGACTTTCCTTTTGTTAATGCTCTAAAGTGCTTTTTAGCTCCCTGTATGGCGTTTTCAATGCATTTGCAGAGTTTGGCATGTAACTTCTGTCTGAATGGTTTTCTCGGTGTTTTGAGTATCATAACACGTTTCTGTGGCTGTTTATAAATGGGAAAGGTGTTTTGTGAAGATGTTTAGCCATTAGATTGCGTTTTTGAGACTTTCCTTTTTGTATTGCTCTAAAGTGCTTTTCAGCTCCTGAATAGAGTTTTCAATGCATTTACAAAGTTTGGCATGTAACTTCTGTCTGAATGGTTTTCTCGATGTTTTTAGTGTCATAACATGTTTCTGTGGCTGTTTATAAATGGGAAAGGTGTTTTGTGAAGATGTTTAGCCATAAGATTGCGTTTTTGAGACTTTCCTTTTGTTAATGCTCTAAAGTGCTTTTTAGCTCCCTGTATGGCGTTTTCAATGCATTTGCAGAGTTTGGCATGTAACTTCTGTCTGAATGGTTTTCTCGATGTTTTGAGTGTCATAACACGTTTCTGTGGCTGTTCCTTCATGGTAGAGGGGTTTTGTGAAGATGTTTAGCAATTAGATTGACTTTTTGAGACTTTCCTTTTTTCATTGCTCTAAAGTGCTTTTCAGCTCCCTGTTTGGCTTTTTCAATGCATTTACAAAGTTTGGCATGTAACTTCTGTCTGAATGGTTTTCTCGATGTTTCAAGTGTCATAACATGTTTCTGTGGCTGTTTATAAATGGGAAAGGTGTTTTGTGAAGATGTTAAGCCATTAGATTGCGTTTTTGAGACTTTCCTTTTTGTATTGCTCTAAAGTGCTTTTCAGCTCCTGAATAGCGTTTTCAATGCATTTACAAAGTTTGGCATGTAACTTCTGTCTGAATGGTTTTCTCGATGTTTCAAGTGTCATAACATGTTTCTGTGGCTGTTTATTTACAACGTTTGGCATGTAACTTCTGTTTGAATGGTTTTCTCGATGTTTTAAGTGTTATAACATATCTTTGTGGCTGTTTATACCTGGTAAAGGGGTTTTGTGAAGATGTTTAGCCACTATATTCTGTTTTTGAGACTTTCCTTTTTGTATTGCTCTAAAGTGCTTTTCAACTCCTGAATAGAGTTTTCAATGCATTTACAAAGTTTGGCATGTAACTTCTGTCTGAATGGTTTTCTCGATGTTTTTAGTGTCATAACATGTTTCTGTGGCTGTTTATAAATGGGAAAGGTGTTTTGTGAAGATGTTTAGCCATAAGATTGCGTTTTTGAGACTTTCCTTTTGTTAATGCTCTAAAGTGCTTTTTAGCTCCCTGTATGGCGTTTTCAATGCATTTGCAGAGTTTGGCATGTAACTTCTGTCTGAATGGTTTTCTCGGTGTTTTGAGTATCATAACACGTTTCTGTGGCTGTTTATAAATGGGAAAGGTGTTTTGTGAAGATGTTTAGCCATTAGATTGCGTTTTTGAGACTTTCCTTTTTGTATTGCTCTAAAGTGCTTTTCAGCTCCTGAATAGAGTTTTCAATGCATTTACAAAGTTTGGCATGTAACTTCTGTCTGAATGGTTTTCTCGATGTTTTTAGTGTCATAACATGTTTCTGTGGCTGTTTATAAATGGGAAAGGTGTTTTGTGAAGATGTTTAGCCATAAGATTGCGTTTTTGAGACTTTCCTTTTGTTAATGCTCTAAAGTGCTTTTTAGCTCCCTGTTTGGCTTTTTCAATGCATTTACAAAGTTTGGCATGTAACTTCTGTCTGAATGGTTTTCTCGATGTTTCAAGTGTCATAACACGTTTCTGTGGCTGTTTATAAATGGGAAAGGTGTTTTGTGAAGATGTTTAGCCATTAGATTGCGTTTTTGAGACTTTCCTTTTTGTATTGCTCTAAAGTGCTTTTCAGCTCCTGAATAGCGTTTTCAATGCATTTACAAAGTTTGGCATGTAACTTCTGTCTGAATGGTTTTCTCGATGTTTCAAATGTCATAACATGTTTCTGTGGCTGTTTGTACATGGTACAGGGGTTTTGTGAAGATGTTTAGCCATTAAATTGTTGTTTTTGAGACTTTCCTTTTTTTATTGCTCTAAAGTGCTTTTCAGCTCCCTGTATGGCGTTTTCAATGCATTTACAAAGTTTGGCATGTAACTTCTGTCTGAATGGTTTTATCGATGTTTTGAGTGTTATAACACGTTTCTGTGGCTGTTTATACACGGGGAAGGTGTTTTGTGAAGATGTTTAGCCATTAGATTGCGTTTTTGAGACTTTCCCTTTCGTTATTGCTCTAAAGTGCTTTTCAGCTCCTGAATAGCGTTTTCAATGCATTTGCAGTTTGGCATGTAACTTCTGTCTGAATGGTTTTCTTGATGTTTCAAGTGTCATAACATGTTTCTGTGGCTGTTTGTACATGGTACAGGGGTTTTGTGAAGATGTTTAGCCATTAGATTGCGTTTTTGAGACTTTCCTTTTTGTATTGCTCTAAAGTGCTTTTCAGCTCCTGAATAGCGTTTTCAATGCATTTGCAAAGTTTGGCATGTAACTTCTGTGTGAATGGTTTTCTCGATGTTTTTAGTGTCATAACATGTTTCTGTGGCTGTTTATAAATGGGAAAGGTGTTTTGTGAAGATGTTTAGCCATTAGATTGCGTTTTTGAGACTTTCCCTTTTGTCATTGCTCTAAAGTGCTTTTCAGCTCCTGAATAGCGTTTTCAATGCATTTACAAAGTTTGGCATGTAACTTCTGTCTGAATGGTTTTCTCGATGTTTTTAGTGTCATAACATGTTTCTGTGGCTGTTTATAAATGGGAAAGGTGTTTTGTGAAGATGTTTAGCCATAAGATTGCGTTTTTGAGACTTTCCTTTTGTTAATGCTCTAAAGTGCTTTTTAGCTCCCTGTATGGCGTTTTCAATGCATTTGCAGAGTTTGGCATGTAACTTCTGTCTGAATGGTTTTCTCGGTGTTTTGAGTATCATAACACGTTTCTGTGGCTGTTTATAAATGGGAAAGGTGTTTTGTGAAGATGTTTAGCCATTAGATTGCGTTTTTGAGACTTTCCTTTTTGTATTGCTCTAAAGTGCTTTTCAGCTCCTGAATAGAGTTTTCAATGCATTTACAAAGTTTGGCATGTAACTTCTGTCTGAATGGTTTTCTCGATGTTTTTAGTGTCATAACATGTTTCTGTGGCTGTTTATAAATGGGAAAGGTGTTTTGTGAAGATGTTTAGCCATAAGATTGCGTTTTTGAGACTTTCCTTTTGTTAATGCTCTAAAGTGCTTTTTAGCTCCCTGTTTGGCTTTTTCAATGCATTTACAAAGTTTGGCATGTAACTTCTGTCTGAATGGTTTTCTCGATGTTTCAAGTGTCATAACACGTTTCTGTGGCTGTTTATAAATGGGAAAGGTGTTTTGTGAAGATGTTTAGCCATTAGATTGCGTTTTTGAGACTTTCCTTTTTGTATTGCTCTAAAGTGCTTTTCAGCTCCTGAATAGCGTTTTCAATGCATTTACAAAGTTTGGCATGTAACTTCTGTCTGAATGGTTTTCTCGATGTTTCAAGTGTCATAACATGTTTCTGTGGCTGTTTAGTTACAACGTTTGGCATGTAACTTCTGTTTGAATGGTTTTCTCGATGTTTTAAGTGTTATAACATATCTTTGTGGCTGTTTATACCTGGTAAAGGGGTTTTGTGAAGATGTTTAGCCACTATATTCTGTTTTTGAGACTTTCCTTTTTGTATTGCTCTAAAGTGCTTTTCAACTCCTGAATAGAGTTTTCAATGCATTTACAAAGTTTGGCATGTAACTTCTGTCTGAATGGTTTTCTCGATGTTTCAAGTGTCATAACATGTTTCTGTGGCTGTTTATTTACAAAGTTTGGCATGTAACTTCTGTTTGAATGGTTTTCTCGATGTTTTAAGTGTTATAACATATCTTTGTGGCTGTTTATACCTGGTAAAGGGGTTTTGTGAAGATGTTTAGCCACTATATTCTGTTTTTGAGACTTTCCTTTTTGTATTGCTCTAAAATTCTTTTCAGCTCCTGAATAGAGTTTTCAATGCATTTACAAAGTTTGGCATGTAACTTCTGTCTGAATGGTTTTCTCGATGTTTTGAGTGTCATAACACGTTTCAGTGGCTGTTTATAAATGGGAAAGGTGTTTTGTGAAGATGTTTAGCCATTAGATTGCGTTTTTGAGACTTTCCCTTTTGTCATTGCTCTAAAGTGCTTTTCAGCTCCTGAATAGCGTTTTCAATGCATTTGCAAAGTTTGGCATGTAACTTCTGTCTGAATGGTTTTCTCGATGTTTTTAGTGTCATAACATGTTTCTGTGGCTGTTTATGAATGGGAAAGGTGTTTTGTGAAGATGTTTAGCCATTAGATTGCGTTTTTGAGACTTTCCCTTTTGTCATTGCTCTAAAGTGCTTTTCAGCTCCTGAATAGCGTTTTCAATGCATTTGCAAAGTTTGGCATGTAACTTCTGTCTGAATGGTTTTCTCGATGTTTTTAGTGTCATAACATGTTTCTGTGGCTGTTTATAAATGGGAAAGGTGTTTTGTGAAGATGTTTAGCCATAAGATTGCGTTTTTGAGACTTTCCTTTTGTTAATGCTCTAAAGTGCTTTTTAGCTCCCTGTATGGCGTTTTCAATGCATTTGCAGAGTTTGGCATGTAACTTCTGTCTGAATGGTTTTCTCGATGTTTTGAGTGTCATAACACGTTTCTGTGGCTGTTCCTTCATGGTAGAGGGGTTTTGTGAAGATGTTTAGCAATTAGATTGACTTTTTGAGACTTTCCTTTTTTCATTGCTCTAAAGTGCTTTTCAGCTCCCTGTTTGGCTTTTTCAATGCATTTACAAAGTTTGGCATGTAACTTCTGTCTGAATGGTTTTCTCGATGTTTCAAGTGTCATAACATGTTTCTGTGGCTGTTTATAAATGGGAAAGGTGTTTTGTGAAGATGTTAAGCCATTAGATTGCGTTTTTGAGACTTTCCTTTTTGTATTGCTCTAAAGTGCTTTTCAGCTCCTGAATAGCGTTTTCAATGCATTTACAAAGTTTGGCATGTAACTTCTGTCTGAATGGTTTTCTCGATGTTTCAAGTGTCATAACATGTTTCTGTGGCTGTTTATTTACAACGTTTGGCATGTAACTTCTGTTTGAATGGTTTTCTCGATGTTTTAAGTGTTATAACATATCTTTGTGGCTGTTTATACCTGGTAAAGGGGTTTTGTGAAGATGTTTAGCCACTATATTCTGTTTTTGAGACTTTCCTTTTTGTATTGCTCTAAAGTGCTTTTCAACTCCTGAATAGAGTTTTCAATGCATTTACAAAGTTTGGCATGTAACTTCTGTCTGAATGGTTTTCTCGATGTTTTTAGTGTCATAACATGTTTCTGTGGCTGTTTATAAATGGGAAAGGTGTTTTGTGAAGATGTTTAGCCATAAGATTGCGTTTTTGAGACTTTCCTTTTGTTAATGCTCTAAAGTGCTTTTTAGCTCCCTGTATGGCGTTTTCAATGCATTTGCAGAGTTTGGCATGTAACTTCTGTCTGAATGGTTTTCTCGGTGTTTTGAGTATCATAACACGTTTCTGTGGCTGTTTATAAATGGGAAAGGTGTTTTGTGAAGATGTTTAGCCATTAGATTGCGTTTTTGAGACTTTCCTTTTTGTATTGCTCTAAAGTGCTTTTCAGCTCCTGAATAGAGTTTTCAATGCATTTACAAAGTTTGGCATGTAACTTCTGTCTGAATGGTTTTCTCGATGTTTTTAGTGTCATAACATGTTTCTGTGGCTGTTTATAAATGGGAAAGGTGTTTTGTGAAGATGTTTAGCCATAAGATTGCGTTTTTGAGACTTTCCTTTTGTTAATGCTCTAAAGTGCTTTTTAGCTCCCTGTTTGGCTTTTTCAATGCATTTACAAAGTTTGGCATGTAACTTCTGTCTGAATGGTTTTCTCGATGTTTCAAGTGTCATAACACGTTTCTGTGGCTGTTTATAAATGGGAAAGGTGTTTTGTGAAGATGTTTAGCCATTAGATTGCGTTTTTGAGACTTTCCTTTTTGTATTGCTCTAAAGTGCTTTTCAGCTCCTGAATAGCGTTTTCAATGCATTTACAAAGTTTGGCATGTAACTTCTGTCTGAATGGTTTTCTCGATGTTTCAAATGTCATAACATGTTTCTGTGGCTGTTTGTACATGGTACAGGGGTTTTGTGAAGATGTTTAGCCATTAAATTGTTGTTTTTGAGACTTTCCTTTTTTTATTGCTCTAAAGTGCTTTTCAGCTCCCTGTATGGCGTTTTCAATGCATTTACAAAGTTTGGCATGTAACTTCTGTCTGAATGGTTTTATCGATGTTTTGAGTGTTATAACACGTTTCTGTGGCTGTTTATACACGGGGAAGGTGTTTTGTGAAGATGTTTAGCCATTAGATTGCGTTTTTGAGACTTTCCCTTTCGTTATTGCTCTAAAGTGCTTTTCAGCTCCTGAATAGCGTTTTCAATGCATTTGCAGTTTGGCATGTAACTTCTGTCTGAATGGTTTTCTTGATGTTTCAAGTGTCATAACATGTTTCTGTGGCTGTTTGTACATGGTACAGGGGTTTTGTGAAGATGTTTAGCCATTAGATTGCGTTTTTGAGACTTTCCTTTTTGTATTGCTCTAAAGTGCTTTTCAGCTCCTGAATAGCGTTTTCAATGCATTTGCAAAGTTTGGCATGTAACTTCTGTGTGAATGGTTTTCTCGATGTTTTTAGTGTCATAACATGTTTCTGTGGCTGTTTATAAATGGGAAAGGTGTTTTGTGAAGATGTTTAGCCATTAGATTGCGTTTTTGAGACTTTCCCTTTTGTCATTGCTCTAAAGTGCTTTTCAGCTCCTGAATAGCGTTTTCAATGCATTTGCAAAGTTTGGCATGTAACTTCTGTCTGAATTGTTTTCTCGATGTTTTTAGTGTCATAACATGTTTCTGTGGCTGTTTATAAATGGGAAAGGTGTTTTGTGAAGATGTTTAGCCATAAGATTGCGTTTTTGAGACTTTTCTTTTGTTAATGCTCTAAAGTGCTTTTTAGCTCCCTGTATGGCGTTTTCAATGCATTTGCAGAGTTTGGCATGTAACTTCTGTCTGAATGGTTTTCTCTATGTTTTGAGTGTCATAACACGTTTCTGTGGCTGTTCCTTCATGGTAGAGGGGTTTTGTGAAGATGTTTAGCAATTAGATTGACTTTTTGAGACTTTCCTTTTTTTATTGCTCTAAAGTGCTTTTCAGCTCCCTGTATGGCGTTTTCAATGCATTTACAAAGTTTAGTATGTAACTTCTGTCTGAATGGTTTTCTTGATGTTTTGAGTGTCATAACACGTTTCTGTGGCTGTTTATAAATGGGAAAGGTGTTTTGTGAAGATGTTTAGCCATAAGATTGCGTTTTTGAGACTTTTCTTTTGTTAATGCTCTAAAGTGCTTTTCAGCTCCCTGTTTGGCTTTTTCAATGCATTTACAAAGTTTGGCATGTAACTTCTGTCTGAATGGTTTTCTCGATGTTTCAAGTGTCATAACATGTTTCTGTGGCTGTTTATAAATGGGAAAGGTGTTTTGTGAAGATGTTTAGCCACTATATTCTGTTTTTGAGACTTTCCTTTTTGTATTGCTCTAAAGTGCTTTTCAGCTCCCTGTTTGGCTTTTTCAATGCATTTACAAAGTTTGGCATGTAACTTCTGTCTGAATGGTTTTCTCGATGTTTTGAGTGTCATAACACGTTTCAGTGGCTGTTTATAAATGGGAAAGGTGTTTTGTGAAGATGTTTAGCCATTAGATTGCGTTTTTGAGACTTTCCCTTTTGTCATTGCTCTAAAGTGCTTTTCAGCTCCTGAATAGCGTTTTCAATGCATTTGCAAAGTTTGGCATGTAACTTCTGTCTGAATGGTTTTCTCGATGTTTTTAGTGTCATAACATGTTTCTGTGGCTGTTTATGAATGGGAAAGGTGTTTTGTGAAGATGTTTAGCCATTAGATTGCGTTTTTGAGACTTTCCCTTTTGTCATTGCTCTAAAGTGCTTTTCAGCTCCTGAATAGCGTTTTCAATGCATTTGCAAAGTTTGGCATGTAACTTCTGTCTGAATGGTTTTCTCGATGTTTTTAGTGTCATAACATGTTTCTGTGGCTGTTTATAAATGGGAAAGGTGTTTTGTGAAGATGTTTAGCCATAAGATTGCGTTTTTGAGACTTTCCTTTTGTTAATGCTCTAAAGTGCTTTTTAGCTCCCTGTATGGCGTTTTCAATGCATTTGCAGAGTTTGGCATGTAACTTCTGTCTGAATGGTTTTCTCGATGTTTTGAGTGTCATAACACGTTTCTGTGGCTGTTCCTTCATGGTAGAGGGGTTTTGTGAAGATGTTTAGCAATTAGATTGACTTTTTGAGACTTTCCTTTTTTCATTGCTCTAAAGTGCTTTTCAGCTCCCTGTTTGGCTTTTTCAATGCATTTACAAAGTTTGGCATGTAACTTCTGTCTGAATGGTTTTCTCGATGTTTCAAGTGTCATAACATGTTTCTGTGGCTGTTTATAAATGGGAAAGGTGTTTTGTGAAGATGTTTAGCCATTAGATTGCGTTTTTGAGACTTTCCTTTTTGTATTGCTCTAAAGTGCTTTTCAGCTCCTGAATAGCGTTTTCAATGCATTTACAAAGTTTGGCATGTAACTTCTGTCTGAATGGTTTTCTCGATGTTTCAAGTGTCATAACATGTTTCTGTGGCTGTTTATTTACAACGTTTGGCATGTAACTTCTGTTTGAATGGTTTTCTCGATGTTTTAAGTGTTATAACATATCTTTGTGGCTGTTTATACCTGGTAAAGGGGTTTTGTGAAGATGTTTAGCCACTATATTCTGTTTTTGAGACTTTCCTTTTTGTATTGCTCTAAAGTGCTTTTCAGCTCCCTGTATGGCGTTTTCAATGCATTTACAAAGTTTGGCATGTAACTTCTGTCTGAATGGTTTTATCGATGTTTTGAGTGTTATAACACGTTTCTGTGGCTGTTTATACACGGGGAAGGTGTTTTGTGAAGATGTTTAGCCATTAGATTGCGTTTTTGAGACTTTCCCTTTCGTTATTGCTCTAAAGTGCTTTTCAGCTCCTGAATAGCGTTTTCAATGCATTTGCAGTTTGGCATGTAACTTCTGTCTGAATGGTTTTCTTGATGTTTCAAGTGTCATAACATGTTTCTGTGGCTGTTTGTACATGGTACAGGGGTTTTGTGAAGATGTTTAGCCATTAGATTGCGTTTTTGAGACTTTCCTTTTTGTATTGCTCTAAAGTGCTTTTCAGCTCCTGAATAGCGTTTTCAATGCATTTGCAAAGTTTGGCATGTAACTTCTGTGTGAATGGTTTTCTCGATGTTTTTAGTGTCATAACATGTTTCTGTGGCTGTTTATAAATGGGAAAGGTGTTTTGTGAAGATGTTTAGCCATTAGATTGCGTTTTTGAGACTTTCCCTTTTGTCATTGCTCTAAAGTGCTTTTCAGCTCCTGAATAGCGTTTTCAATGCATTTACAAAGTTTGGCATGTAACTTCTGTCTGAATGGTTTTCTCGATGTTTTTAGTGTCATAACATGTTTCTGTGGCTGTTTATAAATGGGAAAGGTGTTTTGTGAAGATGTTTAGCCATAAGATTGCGTTTTTGAGACTTTCCTTTTGTTAATGCTCTAAAGTGCTTTTTAGCTCCCTGTATGGCGTTTTCAATGCATTTGCAGAGTTTGGCATGTAACTTCTGTCTGAATGGTTTTCTCGGTGTTTTGAGTATCATAACACGTTTCTGTGGCTGTTTATAAATGGGAAAGGTGTTTTGTGAAGATGTTTAGCCATTAGATTGCGTTTTTGAGACTTTCCTTTTTGTATTGCTCTAAAGTGCTTTTCAGCTCCTGAATAGAGTTTTCAATGCATTTACAAAGTTTGGCATGTAACTTCTGTCTGAATGGTTTTCTCGATGTTTTTAGTGTCATAACATGTTTCTGTGGCTGTTTATAAATGGGAAAGGTGTTTTGTGAAGATGTTTAGCCATAAGATTGCGTTTTTGAGACTTTCCTTTTGTTAATGCTCTAAAGTGCTTTTTAGCTCCCTGTATGGCGTTTTCAATGCATTTGCAGAGTTTGGCATGTAACTTCTGTCTGAATGGTTTTCTCGATGTTTTGAGTGTCATAACACGTTTCTGTGGCTGTTCCTTCATGGTAGAGGGGTTTTGTGAAGATGTTTAGCAATTAGATTGACTTTTTGAGACTTTCCTTTTTTCATTGCTCTAAAGTGCTTTTCAGCTCCCTGTTTGGCTTTTTCAATGCATTTACAAAGTTTGGCATGTAACTTCTGTCTGAATGGTTTTCTCGATGTTTCAAGTGTCATAACATGTTTCTGTGGCTGTTTATAAATGGGAAAGGTGTTTTGTGAAGATGTTAAGCCATTAGATTGCGTTTTTGAGACTTTCCTTTTTGTATTGCTCTAAAGTGCTTTTCAGCTCCTGAATAGCGTTTTCAATGCATTTACAAAGTTTGGCATGTAACTTCTGTCTGAATGGTTTTCTCGATGTTTCAAGTGTCATAACATGTTTCTGTGGCTGTTTATTTACAACGTTTGGCATGTAACTTCTGTTTGAATGGTTTTCTCGATGTTTTAAGTGTTATAACATATCTTTGTGGCTGTTTATACCTGGTAAAGGGGTTTTGTGAAGATGTTTAGCCACTATATTCTGTTTTTGAGACTTTCCTTTTTGTATTGCTCTAAAGTGCTTTTCAACTCCTGAATAGAGTTTTCAATGCATTTACAAAGTTTGGCATGTAACTTCTGTCTGAATGGTTTTCTCGATGTTTTTAGTGTCATAACATGTTTCTGTGGCTGTTTATAAATGGGAAAGGTGTTTTGTGAAGATGTTTAGCCATAAGATTGCGTTTTTGAGACTTTCCTTTTGTTAATGCTCTAAAGTGCTTTTTAGCTCCCTGTATGGCGTTTTCAATGCATTTGCAGAGTTTGGCATGTAACTTCTGTCTGAATGGTTTTCTCGGTGTTTTGAGTATCATAACACGTTTCTGTGGCTGTTTATAAATGGGAAAGGTGTTTTGTGAAGATGTTTAGCCATTAGATTGCGTTTTTGAGACTTTCCTTTTTGTATTGCTCTAAAGTGCTTTTCAGCTCCTGAATAGAGTTTTCAATGCATTTACAAAGTTTGGCATGTAACTTCTGTCTGAATGGTTTTCTCGATGTTTTTAGTGTCATAACATGTTTCTGTGGCTGTTTATAAATGGGAAAGGTGTTTTGTGAAGATGTTTAGCCATAAGATTGCGTTTTTGAGACTTTCCTTTTGTTAATGCTCTAAAGTGCTTTTTAGCTCCCTGTTTGGCTTTTTCAATGCATTTACAAAGTTTGGCATGTAACTTCTGTCTGAATGGTTTTCTCGATGTTTCAAGTGTCATAACACGTTTCTGTGGCTGTTTATAAATGGGAAAGGTGTTTTGTGAAGATGTTTAGCCATTAGATTGCGTTTTTGAGACTTTCCTTTTTGTATTGCTCTAAAGTGCTTTTCAGCTCCTGAATAGCGTTTTCAATGCATTTACAAAGTTTGGCATGTAACTTCTGTCTGAATGGTTTTCTCGATGTTTCAAATGTCATAACATGTTTCTGTGGCTGTTTGTACATGGTACAGGGGTTTTGTGAAGATGTTTAGCCATTAAATTGTTGTTTTTGAGACTTTCCTTTTTTTATTGCTCTAAAGTGCTTTTCAGCTCCCTGTATGGCGTTTTCAATGCATTTACAAAGTTTGGCATGTAACTTCTGTCTGAATGGTTTTATCGATGTTTTGAGTGTTATAACACGTTTCTGTGGCTGTTTATACACGGGGAAGGTGTTTTGTGAAGATGTTTAGCCATTAGATTGCGTTTTTGAGACTTTCCCTTTCGTTATTGCTCTAAAGTGCTTTTCAGCTCCTGAATAGCGTTTTCAATGCATTTGCAGTTTGGCATGTAACTTCTGTCTGAATGGTTTTCTTGATGTTTCAAGTGTCATAACATGTTTCTGTGGCTGTTTGTACATGGTACAGGGGTTTTGTGAAGATGTTTAGCCATTAGATTGCGTTTTTGAGACTTTCCTTTTTGTATTGCTCTAAAGTGCTTTTCAGCTCCTGAATAGCGTTTTCAATGCATTTGCAAAGTTTGGCATGTAACTTCTGTGTGAATGGTTTTCTCGATGTTTTTAGTGTCATAACATGTTTCTGTGGCTGTTTATAAATGGGAAAGGTGTTTTGTGAAGATGTTTAGCCATTAGATTGCGTTTTTGAGACTTTCCCTTTTGTCATTGCTCTAAAGTGCTTTTCAGCTCCTGAATAGCGTTTTCAATGCATTTACAAAGTTTGGCATGTAACTTCTGTCTGAATGGTTTTCTCGATGTTTTTAGTGTCATAACATGTTTCTGTGGCTGTTTATAAATGGGAAAGGTGTTTTGTGAAGATGTTTAGCCATAAGATTGCGTTTTTGAGACTTTCCTTTTGTTAATGCTCTAAAGTGCTTTTTAGCTCCCTGTATGGCGTTTTCAATGCATTTGCAGAGTTTGGCATGTAACTTCTGTCTGAATGGTTTTCTCGGTGTTTTGAGTATCATAACACGTTTCTGTGGCTGTTTATAAATGGGAAAGGTGTTTTGTGAAGATGTTTAGCCATTAGATTGCGTTTTTGAGACTTTCCTTTTTGTATTGCTCTAAAGTGCTTTTCAGCTCCTGAATAGAGTTTTCAATGCATTTACAAAGTTTGGCATGTAACTTCTGTCTGAATGGTTTTCTCGATGTTTTTAGTGTCATAACATGTTTCTGTGGCTGTTTATAAATGGGAAAGGTGTTTTGTGAAGATGTTTAGCCATAAGATTGCGTTTTTGAGACTTTCCTTTTGTTAATGCTCTAAAGTGCTTTTTAGCTCCCTGTTTGGCTTTTTCAATGCATTTACAAAGTTTGGCATGTAACTTCTGTCTGAATGGTTTTCTCGATGTTTCAAGTGTCATAACACGTTTCTGTGGCTGTTTATAAATGGGAAAGGTGTTTTGTGAAGATGTTTAGCCATTAGATTGCGTTTTTGAGACTTTCCTTTTTGTATTGCTCTAAAGTGCTTTTCAGCTCCTGAATAGCGTTTTCAATGCATTTACAAAGTTTGGCATGTAACTTCTGTCTGAATGGTTTTCTCGATGTTTCAAGTGTCATAACATGTTTCTGTGGCTGTTTAGTTACAACGTTTGGCATGTAACTTCTGTTTGAATGGTTTTCTCGATGTTTTAAGTGTTATAACATATCTTTGTGGCTGTTTATACCTGGTAAAGGGGTTTTGTGAAGATGTTTAGCCACTATATTCTGTTTTTGAGACTTTCCTTTTTGTATTGCTCTAAAGTGCTTTTCAACTCCTGAATAGAGTTTTCAATGCATTTACAAAGTTTGGCATGTAACTTCTGTCTGAATGGTTTTCTCGATGTTTCAAGTGTCATAACATGTTTCTGTGGCTGTTTATTTACAAAGTTTGGCATGTAACTTCTGTTTGAATGGTTTTCTCGATGTTTTAAGTGTTATAACATATCTTTGTGGCTGTTTATACCTGGTAAAGGGGTTTTGTGAAGATGTTTAGCCACTATATTCTGTTTTTGAGACTTTCCTTTTTGTATTGCTCTAAAATTCTTTTCAGCTCCTGAATAGAGTTTTCAATGCATTTACAAAGTTTGGCATGTAACTTCTGTCTGAATGGTTTTCTCGATGTTTTGAGTGTCATAACACGTTTCAGTGGCTGTTTATAAATGGGAAAGGTGTTTTGTGAAGATGTTTAGCCATTAGATTGCGTTTTTGAGACTTTCCCTTTTGTCATTGCTCTAAAGTGCTTTTCAGCTCCTGAATAGCGTTTTCAATGCATTTGCAAAGTTTGGCATGTAACTTCTGTCTGAATGGTTTTCTCGATGTTTTTAGTGTCATAACATGTTTCTGTGGCTGTTTATGAATGGGAAAGGTGTTTTGTGAAGATGTTTAGCCATTAGATTGCGTTTTTGAGACTTTCCCTTTTGTCATTGCTCTAAAGTGCTTTTCAGCTCCTGAATAGCGTTTTCAATGCATTTGCAAAGTTTGGCATGTAACTTCTGTCTGAATGGTTTTCTCGATGTTTTTAGTGTCATAACATGTTTCTGTGGCTGTTTATAAATGGGAAAGGTGTTTTGTGAAGATGTTTAGCCATAAGATTGCGTTTTTGAGACTTTCCTTTTGTTAATGCTCTAAAGTGCTTTTTAGCTCCCTGTATGGCGTTTTCAATGCATTTGCAGAGTTTGGCATGTAACTTCTGTCTGAATGGTTTTCTCGATGTTTTGAGTGTCATAACACGTTTCTGTGGCTGTTCCTTCATGGTAGAGGGGTTTTGTGAAGATGTTTAGCAATTAGATTGACTTTTTGAGACTTTCCTTTTTTCATTGCTCTAAAGTGCTTTTCAGCTCCCTGTTTGGCTTTTTCAATGCATTTACAAAGTTTGGCATGTAACTTCTGTCTGAATGGTTTTCTCGATGTTTCAAGTGTCATAACATGTTTCTGTGGCTGTTTATAAATGGGAAAGGTGTTTTGTGAAGATGTTAAGCCATTAGATTGCGTTTTTGAGACTTTCCTTTTTGTATTGCTCTAAAGTGCTTTTCAGCTCCTGAATAGCGTTTTCAATGCATTTACAAAGTTTGGCATGTAACTTCTGTCTGAATGGTTTTCTCGATGTTTCAAGTGTCATAACATGTTTCTGTGGCTGTTTATTTACAACGTTTGGCATGTAACTTCTGTTTGAATGGTTTTCTCGATGTTTTAAGTGTTATAACATATCTTTGTGGCTGTTTATACCTGGTAAAGGGGTTTTGTGAAGATGTTTAGCCACTATATTCTGTTTTTGAGACTTTCCTTTTTGTATTGCTCTAAAGTGCTTTTCAACTCCTGAATAGAGTTTTCAATGCATTTACAAAGTTTGGCATGTAACTTCTGTCTGAATGGTTTTCTCGATGTTTTTAGTGTCATAACATGTTTCTGTGGCTGTTTATAAATGGGAAAGGTGTTTTGTGAAGATGTTTAGCCATAAGATTGCGTTTTTGAGACTTTCCTTTTGTTAATGCTCTAAAGTGCTTTTTAGCTCCCTGTATGGCGTTTTCAATGCATTTGCAGAGTTTGGCATGTAACTTCTGTCTGAATGGTTTTCTCGGTGTTTTGAGTATCATAACACGTTTCTGTGGCTGTTTATAAATGGGAAAGGTGTTTTGTGAAGATGTTTAGCCATTAGATTGCGTTTTTGAGACTTTCCTTTTTGTATTGCTCTAAAGTGCTTTTCAGCTCCTGAATAGAGTTTTCAATGCATTTACAAAGTTTGGCATGTAACTTCTGTCTGAATGGTTTTCTCGATGTTTTTAGTGTCATAACATGTTTCTGTGGCTGTTTATAAATGGGAAAGGTGTTTTGTGAAGATGTTTAGCCATAAGATTGCGTTTTTGAGACTTTCCTTTTGTTAATGCTCTAAAGTGCTTTTTAGCTCCCTGTTTGGCTTTTTCAATGCATTTACAAAGTTTGGCATGTAACTTCTGTCTGAATGGTTTTCTCGATGTTTCAAGTGTCATAACACGTTTCTGTGGCTGTTTATAAATGGGAAAGGTGTTTTGTGAAGATGTTTAGCCATTAGATTGCGTTTTTGAGACTTTCCTTTTTGTATTGCTCTAAAGTGCTTTTCAGCTCCTGAATAGCGTTTTCAATGCATTTACAAAGTTTGGCATGTAACTTCTGTCTGAATGGTTTTCTCGATGTTTCAAATGTCATAACATGTTTCTGTGGCTGTTTGTACATGGTACAGGGGTTTTGTGAAGATGTTTAGCCATTAAATTGTTGTTTTTGAGACTTTCCTTTTTTTATTGCTCTAAAGTGCTTTTCAGCTCCCTGTATGGCGTTTTCAATGCATTTACAAAGTTTGGCATGTAACTTCTGTCTGAATGGTTTTATCGATGTTTTGAGTGTTATAACACGTTTCTGTGGCTGTTTATACACGGGGAAGGTGTTTTGTGAAGATGTTTAGCCATTAGATTGCGTTTTTGAGACTTTCCCTTTCGTTATTGCTCTAAAGTGCTTTTCAGCTCCTGAATAGCGTTTTCAATGCATTTGCAGTTTGGCATGTAACTTCTGTCTGAATGGTTTTCTTGATGTTTCAAGTGTCATAACATGTTTCTGTGGCTGTTTGTACATGGTACAGGGGTTTTGTGAAGATGTTTAGCCATTAGATTGCGTTTTTGAGACTTTCCTTTTTGTATTGCTCTAAAGTGCTTTTCAGCTCCTGAATAGCGTTTTCAATGCATTTGCAAAGTTTGGCATGTAACTTCTGTGTGAATGGTTTTCTCGATGTTTTTAGTGTCATAACATGTTTCTGTGGCTGTTTATAAATGGGAAAGGTGTTTTGTGAAGATGTTTAGCCATTAGATTGCGTTTTTGAGACTTTCCCTTTTGTCATTGCTCTAAAGTGCTTTTCAGCTCCTGAATAGCGTTTTCAATGCATTTGCAAAGTTTGGCATGTAACTTCTGTCTGAATTGTTTTCTCGATGTTTTTAGTGTCATAACATGTTTCTGTGGCTGTTTATAAATGGGAAAGGTGTTTTGTGAAGATGTTTAGCCATAAGATTGCGTTTTTGAGACTTTTCTTTTGTTAATGCTCTAAAGTGCTTTTTAGCTCCCTGTATGGCGTTTTCAATGCATTTGCAGAGTTTGGCATGTAACTTCTGTCTGAATGGTTTTCTCTATGTTTTGAGTGTCATAACACGTTTCTGTGGCTGTTCCTTCATGGTAGAGGGGTTTTGTGAAGATGTTTAGCAATTAGATTGACTTTTTGAGACTTTCCTTTTTTTATTGCTCTAAAGTGCTTTTCAGCTCCCTGTATGGCGTTTTCAATGCATTTACAAAGTTTAGTATGTAACTTCTGTCTGAATGGTTTTCTTGATGTTTTGAGTGTCATAACACGTTTCTGTGGCTGTTTATAAATGGGAAAGGTGTTTTGTGAAGATGTTTAGCCATAAGATTGCGTTTTTGAGACTTTTCTTTTGTTAATGCTCTAAAGTGCTTTTCAGCTCCCTGTTTGGCTTTTTCAATGCATTTACAAAGTTTGGCATGTAACTTCTGTCTGAATGGTTTTCTCGATGTTTCAAGTGTCATAACATGTTTCTGTGGCTGTTTATAAATGGGAAAGGTGTTTTGTGAAGATGTTTAGCCACTATATTCTGTTTTTGAGACTTTCCTTTTTGTATTGCTCTAAAGTGCTTTTCAGCTCCCTGTTTGGCTTTTTCAATGCATTTACAAAGTTTGGCATGTAACTTCTGTCTGAATGGTTTTCTCGATGTTTTGAGTGTCATAACACGTTTCAGTGGCTGTTTATAAATGGGAAAGGTGTTTTGTGAAGATGTTTAGCCATTAGATTGCGTTTTTGAGACTTTCCCTTTTGTCATTGCTCTAAAGTGCTTTTCAGCTCCTGAATAGCGTTTTCAATGCATTTGCAAAGTTTGGCATGTAACTTCTGTCTGAATGGTTTTCTCGATGTTTTTAGTGTCATAACATGTTTCTGTGGCTGTTTATGAATGGGAAAGGTGTTTTGTGAAGATGTTTAGCCATTAGATTGCGTTTTTGAGACTTTCCCTTTTGTCATTGCTCTAAAGTGCTTTTCAGCTCCTGAATAGCGTTTTCAATGCATTTGCAAAGTTTGGCATGTAACTTCTGTCTGAATGGTTTTCTCGATGTTTTTAGTGTCATAACATGTTTCTGTGGCTGTTTATAAATGGGAAAGGTGTTTTGTGAAGATGTTTAGCCATAAGATTGCGTTTTTGAGACTTTCCTTTTGTTAATGCTCTAAAGTGCTTTTTAGCTCCCTGTATGGCGTTTTCAATGCATTTGCAGAGTTTGGCATGTAACTTCTGTCTGAATGGTTTTCTCGATGTTTTGAGTGTCATAACACGTTTCTGTGGCTGTTCCTTCATGGTAGAGGGGTTTTGTGAAGATGTTTAGCAATTAGATTGACTTTTTGAGACTTTCCTTTTTTCATTGCTCTAAAGTGCTTTTCAGCTCCCTGTTTGGCTTTTTCAATGCATTTACAAAGTTTGGCATGTAACTTCTGTCTGAATGGTTTTCTCGATGTTTCAAGTGTCATAACATGTTTCTGTGGCTGTTTATAAATGGGAAAGGTGTTTTGTGAAGATGTTTAGCCATTAGATTGCGTTTTTGAGACTTTCCTTTTTGTATTGCTCTAAAGTGCTTTTCAGCTCCTGAATAGCGTTTTCAATGCATTTACAAAGTTTGGCATGTAACTTCTGTCTGAATGGTTTTCTCGATGTTTCAAGTGTCATAACATGTTTCTGTGGCTGTTTATTTACAACGTTTGGCGTGTAACTTCTGTTTGAATGGTTTTCTCGATGTTTTAAGTGTTATAACATATCTTTGTGGCTGTTTATACCTGGTAAAGGGGTTTTGTGAAGATGTTTAGCCACTATATTCTGTTTTTGAGACTTTCCTTTTTGTATTGCTCTAAAGTGCTTTTCAACTCCTGAATAGAGTTTTCAATGCATTTACAAAGTTTGGCATGTAACTTCTGTCTGAATGGTTTTCTCGATGTTTTTAGTGTCATAACATGTTTCTGTGGCTGTTTATAAATGGGAAAGGTGTTTTGTGAAGATGTTTAGCCATAAGATTGCGTTTTTGAGACTTTCCTTTTGTTAATGCTCTAAAGTGCTTTTTAGCTCCCTGTATGGCGTTTTCAATGCATTTGCAGAGTTTGGCATGTAACTTCTGTCTGAATGGTTTTCTCGGTGTTTTGAGTATCATAACACGTTTCTGTGGCTGTTTATAAATGGGAAAGGTGTTTTGTGAAGATGTTTAGCCATTAGATTGCGTTTTTGAGACTTTCCTTTTTGTATTGCTCTAAAGTGCTTTTCAGCTCCTGAATAGAGTTTTCAATGCATTTACAAAGTTTGGCATGTAACTTCTGTCTGAATGGTTTTCTCGATGTTTTTAGTGTCATAACATGTTTCTGTGGCTGTTTATAAATGGGAAAGGTGTTTTGTGAAGATGTTTAGCCATAAGATTGCGTTTTTGAGACTTTCCTTTTGTTAATGCTCTAAAGTGCTTTTTAGCTCCCTGTATGGCGTTTTCAATGCATTTGCAGAGTTTGGCATGTAACTTCTGTCTGAATGGTTTTCTCGGTGTTTTGAGTGTCATAACACGTTTCTGTGGCTGTTTATAAATGGGAAAGGTGTTTTGTGAAGATGTTTAGCCATTAGATTGCGTTTTTGAGACTTTCCTTTTTGTATTGCTCTAAAGTGCTTTTCAGCTCCTGAATAGCGTTTTCAATGCATTTACAAAGTTTGGCATGTAACTTCTGTCTGAATGGTTTTCTCGATGTTTCAAATGTCATAACATGTTTCTGTGGCTGTTTGTACATGGTACAGGGGTTTTGTGAAGATGTTTAGCCATTAAATTGTTGTTTTTGAGACTTTCATTTTTTTATTGCTCTAAAGTGCTTTTCAGCTCCCTGTATGGCGTTTTCAATGCATTTACAAAGTTTGGCATGTAACTTCTGTCTGAATGGTTTTATCGATGTTTTTAGTGTCATAACATGTTTCTGTGGCTGTTTATAAATGGGAAAGGTGTTTTGTGAAGATGTTTAGCCATTAGATTGCGTTTTTGAGACTTTCCCTTTTGTCATTGCTCTAAAGTGCTTTTCAGCTCCTGAATAGCGTTTTCAATGCATTTGCAAAGTTTGGCATGTAACTTCTGTCTGAATGGTTTTCTCGATGTTTTTAGTGTCATAACATGTTTCTGTGGCTGTTTATAAATGGGAAAGGTGTTTTGTGAAGATGTTTAGCCATAAGATTGCGTTTTTGAGACTTTTCTTTTGTTAATGCTCTAAAGTGCTTTTTAGCTCCCTGTATGGCGTTTTCAATGCATTTGCAGAGTTTGGCATGTAACTTCTGTCTGAATGGTTTTCTCTATGTTTTGAGTGTCATAACACGTTTCTGTGGCTGTTCCTTCATGGTAGAGGGGTTTTGTGAAGATGTCTAGCAATTTGATTGACTTTTTGAGACTTTCCTTTTTTTATTGCTCTAAAGTGCTTTTCAGCTCCCTGTATGGCGTTTTCAATGCATTTACAAAGTTTAGTATGTAACTTCTGTCTGAATGGTTTTCTTGATGTTTTGAGTGTCATAACACGTTTCTGTGGCTGTTTATAAATGGGAAAGGTGTTTTGTGAAGATGTTTAGCCATAAGATTGCGTTTTTGAGACTTTTCTTTTGTTAATGCTCTAAAGTGCTTTTCAGCTCCCTGTTTGGCTTTTTCAATGCATTTACAAAGTTTGGCATGTAACTTCTGTCTGAATGGTTTTCTCGATGTTTCAAGTGTCATAACATGTTTCTGTGGCTGTTTATAAATGGGAAAGGTGTTTTGTGAAGATGTTTAGCCATTAAATTGCGTTTTTGAGACTTTCCTTTTTGTATTGCTCTAAAGTGCTTTTCAGCTCCTGAATAGCGTTTTCAATGCATTTACAAAGTTTGGCATGTAACTTCTGTCTGAATGGTTTTCTCGATGTTTCAAGTGTCATAACATGTTTCTGTGGCTGTTTGTACATGGTACAGGGGTTTTGTGAAGATGTTTAGCCATTAAATTGTTGTTTTTGAGACTTTCCTTTTTTTATTGCTCTAAAGTGCTTTTCAGCTCCCTGTATGGCGTTTTCAATGCATTTACAAAGTTTAGTATGTAACTTCTGTCTGAATGGTTTTCTCGATGTTTTTAGTGTCATAACATGTTTCTGTGGCTGTTTATAAATGGGAAAGGTGTTTTGTGAAGATGTTTAGCCATAAGATTGCGTTTTTGAGACTTTTCTTTTGTTAATGCTCTAAAGTGCTTTTTAGCTCCCTGTATGGCGTTTTCAATGCATTTGCAGAGTTTGGCATGTAACTTCTGTCTGAATGGTTTTCTCTATGTTTTGAGTGTCATAACACGTTTCTGTGGCTGTTCCTTCATGGTAGAGGGGTTTTGTGAAGATGTCTAGCAATTAGATTGACTTTTTGAGACTTTCCTTTTTTTATTGCTCTAAAGTGCTTTTCAGCTCCCTGTATGGCGTTTTCAATGCATTTACAAAGTTTAGTATGTAACTTCTGTCTGAATGGTTTTCTTGATGTTTTGAGTGTCATAACACGTTTCTGTGGCTGTTTATAAATGGGAAAGGTGTTTTGTGAAGATGTTTAGCCATAAGATTGCGTTTTTGAGACTTTTCTTTTGTTAATGCTCTAAAGTGCTTTTCAGCTCCCTGTTTGGCTTTTTCAATGCATTTACAAAGTTTGGCATGTAACTTCTGTCTGAATGGTTTTCTCGATGTTTCAAGTGTCATAACATGTTTCTGTGGCTGTTTATAAATGGGAAAGGTGTTTTGTGAAGATGTTTAGCCATTAGATTGCGTTTTTGAGACTTTCCTTTTTGTATTGCTCTAAAGTGCTTTTCAGCTCCTGAATAGCGTTTTCAATGCATTTACAAAGTTTGGCATGTAACTTCTGTCTGAATGGTTTTCTCGATGTTTCAAGTGTCATAACATGTTTCTGTGGCTGTTTGTACATGGTACAGGGGTTTTGTGAAGATGTTTAGCCATTAAATTGTTGTTTTTGAGACTTTCCTTTTTTTATTGCTCTAAAGTGCTTTTCAGCTCCCTGTATGGCGTTTTCAATGCATTTACAAAGTTTAGTATGTAACTTCTGTCTGAATGGTTTTCTTGATGTTTTGAGTGTCATAACACGTTTCTGTGGCTGTTTATATACGGGGAAGGTGTTTTGTGAAGATGTTTAGCCATTAGATTGCGTTTTTGAGACTTTCCCTTTCGTTATTGCTCTAAAGTGCTTTTCAGCTCCTGAATAGCGTTTTCAATGCATTTGCAAAGTTTGGCATGTAACTTCTGTCTGAATGGTTTTCTTGATGTTTCAAGTGTCATAACATGTTTCTGTGGCTGTTTGTACATGGTACAGGGGTTTTGTGAAGATGTTTAGCCATTAGATTGCGTTTTTGAGACTTTCCTTTTGTTAATGCTCTAAAGTGCTTTTTAGCTCCCTGTATGGCGTTTTCAATGCATTTGCAGAGTTTGGCATGTAACTTCTGTCTGAATGGTTTTCTCGATGTTTTGAGTGTCATAACACGTTTCTGTGGCTGTTCCTTCATGGTAGAGGGGTTTTGTGAAGATGTTTAGCAATTAGATTGAGTTTTTGAGACTTTCCTTTTTTCATTGCTCTAAAGTGCTTTTCAGCTCCCTGTTTGGCTTTTTCAATGCATTTACAAAGTTTGGCATGTAACTTCTGTCTGAATGGTTTTCACGATGTTTCAAGTGTCATAACATGTTTCTGTGGCTGTTTATAAATGGGAAAGGTGTTTTGTGAAGATGTTTAGCCATTAGATTGCGTTTTTGAGACTTTCCTTTTTGTATTGCTCTAAAGTGCTTTTCAGCTCCTGAATAGCGTTTTCAATGCATTTACAAAGTTTGGCATGTAACTTCTGTCTGAATGGTTTTCTCGATGTTTCAAGTGTCATAACATGTTTCTGTGGCTGTTTGTACATGGTACAGGGGTTTTGTGAAGATGTTTAGCCATTAAATTGTTGTTTTTGAGACTTTCCTTTTTTTATTGCTCTAAAGTGCTTTTCAGCTCCTGAATAGCGTTTTCAATGCATTTACAACGTTTGGCATGTAACTTCTGTCTGAATGGTGTTCTTGATGTTTTGAGTGTCATAACACGTTTCAGTGGCTGTTCATACATGGTCGACGGGTTTTGTGAAGATGTTTAGCCATTAGATTGCGTTTTTGAGACTTTCCCTTTCGTTATTGCTCTAAAGTGCTTTTCAGCTCCTGAATAGCGTTTTCAATTCATATGCAAAGTTTGGCATGTAACTTCTGTCTGAATGGTTTTGTCGATGTTTCAAGTGTCATAACATGTCTCGTGGCTGTTTGTACATGGTACAGGGGTTTTGTGAAGATGTTTAGCCATTAGATTGCGTTTTTGAGACTTTCCTTTTTGTATTGCTCTAAAGTGATTTTCAGCTCCTGAATAGCGTTTTCAATGCATTTACAAAGTTTGGCATTTAACTTCTGTCTGAATGGTTTTCTCGATGTCTCAAGTGTCATAACATGTTTCTGTGGCTGTTTGTACATGGGAAAGGGGTTTTGTGAAGATGTTTAGCCATTAAATTGTTGTTTTTGAGACTTTCCTTTTTTTATTGCTCTAAAGTGCTTTTCAGCTCCCTGTATGGCGTTTTCAATGCATTTACAAAGTTTAGTATGTAACTTCTGTCTGAATGGTTTTCTTGATGTTTTGAGTGTCATAACACGTTTCTGTGGCTGTTTATACACGGGGAAGGGCTTTTGTGACGATGTTTAGCCATTAGATTGCGTTTTTGAGACTTTCCCTTTTGTTATTGCTCTAAAGTGCTTTTCAGCTCCTGAATAGCGTTTTCAATGCATTTGCAAAGTTTGGCATGTAACTTCTGTCTGAATGGTTTTCTCGATGTTTCAAGTGTCATAACATGTTTCTGTGGCTGTTTATAAATGGGAATGATGTTTTGTGAAGATGTTAAGCAATTAGATTGAGTTTTTGAGACTTTCCTTTTTTCATTGCTCTAAAGTGCTTTTCAGCTCCCTGTTTGGCTTTTTCAATGCATTTACAAAGTTTGGCATGTAACTTCTGTCTGAATGGTTTTCTCGATGTTTCAAGTGTCATAACATGTTTCTGTGGCTGTTTATAAATGGGAAAGGTGTTTTGTGAAGATGTTTAGCCATTAGATTGCGTTTTTGAGACTTTCCTTTTTTCATTGCTCTAAAGTGCTTTTCAGCTCCCTGTTTGGCTTTTTCAATGCATTTACAAAGTTTGGCATGTAACTTCTGTCTGAATGGTTTTATCGATGTTTTGAGTGTTATAACACGTTTCTGTGGCTGTTTATACACGGGGAAGGTGTTTTGTGAAGATGTTTAGCCATTAGATTGCGTTTTTGAGACTTTCCCTTTCGTTATTGCTCTAAAGTGCTTTTCAGCTCCTGAATAGCGTTTTCAATGCATTTACAAAGTTTGGCATGTAACTTCTGTCTGAATGGTGTTCTTGATGTTTTGAGTGTCATAACACGTTTCAGTGGCTGTTCATACATGGTCGACGGGTTTTGTGAAGATGTTTAGCCATTAGATTGCGTTTTTGAGACTTTCCCTTTCGTTATTGCTCTAAAGTGCTTTTCAGCTCCTGAATAGCGTTTTCAATTCATATGCAAAGTTTGGCATGTAACTTCTGTCTGAATGGTTTTCTCGATGTTTTTAGTGTCATAACATGTTTCTGTGGCTGTTTATAAATGGGAAAGGTGTTTTGTGAAGATGTTTAGCCATAAGATTGCGTTTTTGAGACTTTCCTTTTGTTAATGCTCTAAAGTGCTTTTTAGCTCCCTGTATGGCGTTTTCAATGCATTTGCAGAGTTTGGCATGTAACTTCTGTCTGAATGGTTTTCTCGATGTTTTGAGTGTCATAACACGTTTCTGTGGCTGTTCCTTCATGGTAGAGGGGTTTTGTGAAGATGTTTAGCAATTAGATTGAGTTTTTGAGACTTTCCTTTTTTCATTGCTCTAAAGTGCTTTTCAGCTCCCTGTTTGGCTTTTTCAATGCATTTACAAAGTTTGGCATGTAACTTCTGTCTGAATGGTTTTCACGATGTTTCAAGTGTCATAACATGTTTCTGTGGCTGTTTATAAATGGGAAAGGTGTTTTGTGAAGATGTTTAGCCATTAGATTGCGTTTTTGAGACTTTCCTTTTTGTATTGCTCTAAAGTGCTTTTCAGCTCCTGAATAGCGTTTTCAATGCATTTACAAAGTTTGGCATGTAACTTCTGTCTGAATGGTTTTCTCGATGTTTCAAGTGTCATAACATGTTTCTGTGGCTGTTTGTACATGGTACAAGGGTTTTGTGAAGATGTTTAGCCATTAAATTGTTGTTTTTGAGTCTTTCCTTTTTTTATTGCTCTAAAGTGCTTTTCAGCTCCCTGTATGGCGTTTTCAATGCATTTACAAAGTTTAGTATGTAACTTCTGTCTGAATGGTTTTCTTGATGTTTTGAGTGTCATAACACGTTTCTGTGGCTGTTTATACACGGGGAAGGGCTTTTGTGACGATGTTTAGCCATTAGATTGCGTTTTTGAGACTTTCCCTTTTGTTATTGCTCTAAAGTGCTTTTCAGCTCCTGAATAGCGTTTTCAATGCATTTGCAAAGTTTGGCATGTAACTTCTGTCTGAATGGTTTTCTCGATGTTTCAAGTGTCATAACATGTTTCTGTGGCTGTTTATAAATGGGAATGATGTTTTGTGAAGATGTTAAGCAATTAGATTGAGTTTTTGAGACTTTCCTTTTTTCATTGCTCTAAAGTGCTTTTCAGCTCCCTGTTTGGCTTTTTCAATGCATTTACAAAGTTTGGCATGTAACTTCTGTCTGAATGGTTTTATCGATGTTTTGAGTGTTATAACACGTTTCTCTGGCTGTTTATACACGGGGAAGGTGTTTTGTGAAGATGTTTAGCCATTAGATTGCGTTTTTGAGACTTTCCCTTTCGTTATTGCTCTAAAGTGTTTTTCAGCTCCTGAATAGCGTTTTCAATGCATTTGCAAAGTTTGGCATGTAACTTCTGTCTGAATGGTTTTCTTGATGTTTCAAGTGTCATAACATGTTTCTGTGGCTGTTTGTACATGGTACAGGGGTTTTGTGAAGATGTTTAGCCATTAGATTGCGTTTTTGAGACTTTCCTTTTTGTATTGCTCTAAAGTGCTTTTCAGCTCCTGAATAGCGTTTTCAATGCATTTACAAAGTTTGGCATGTAACTTCTGTCTGAATGGTGTTCTTGATGTTTTGAGTGTCATAACACGTTTCTGTGGCTGTTCATACATGGTCGACGGGTTTCGTGAAGATGTTTAGCCATAAGATTGCGTTTTTGAGACTTTCCTTTTGTTAATGCTCTAAAGTGCTTTTCAGCTCCCTGTATGGCTTTTTCAATGCATTTACAAAGTTTGGCATGTAACTTCTGTCTGAATGGTGTTCTTGATGTTTTGAGTGTCATAACACGTTTCTGTGGCTGTTCATACATGGTCGACGGGTTTCGTGAAGACGTTTAGCCATTAAATTGTTGTTTTTGATTGCTTTTTTTTATTGCTCTAAAGTGCTTTTCTGCTCCCTGTATGGCGTTTTCAATGCATTTACAAAGTTTAGTATGTAACTTCTGTCTGAATGGTTTTCTTGATGTTTTGAGTGTCATAACACGTTTCTGTGGCTGTTTATACACGGGGAAGGGCTTTTGTGACGATGTTTAGCCATTAGATTGCGTTTTTGAGACTTTCCCTTTTGTTATTGCTCTAAAGTGCTTTTCAGCTCCTGAATAGCGTTTTCAATGCATTTGCAAAGTTTGGCATGTAACTTCTGTCTGAATGGTTTTCTCTATGTTTTGAGTGTCATAACACGTTTCTGTGGCTGTTCCTTCATGGTAGAGGGGTTTTGTGAAGATGTCTAGCAATTAGATTGACTTTTTGAGACTTTCCTTTTTTTATTGCTCTAAAGTGCTTTTCAGCTCCCTGTATGGCGTTTTCAATGCATTTACAAAGTTTAGTATGTAACTTCTGTCTGAATGGTTTTCTTGATGTTTTGAGTGTCATAACACGTTTCTGTGGCTGTTTATAAATGGGAAAGGTGTTTTGTGAAGATGTTTAGCCATAAGATTGCGTTTTTGAGACTTTTCTTTTGTTAATGCTCTAAAGTGCTTTTCAGCTCCCTGTTTGGCTTTTTCAATGCATTTACAAAGTTTGGCATGTAACTTCTGTCTGAATGGTTTTCTCGATGTTTCAAGTGTCATAACATGTTTCTGTGGCTGTTTATAAATGGGAAAGGTGTTTTGTGAAGATGTTCAGCCATTAGATTGCGTTTTTGAGACTTTCCTTTTTGTATTGCTCTAAAGTGCTTTTCAGCTCCTGAATAGCGTTTTCAATGCATTTACAAAGTTTGGCATGTAACTTCTGTCTGAATGGTTTTCTCGATGTTTCAAGTGTCATAACATGTTTCTGTGGCTGTTTGTACATGGTACAGGGGTTTTGTGAAGATGTTTAGCCATTAAATTGTTGTTTTTGAGACTTTCCTTTTTTTATTGCTCTAAAGTGCTTTTCAGCTCCCTGTATGGCGTTTTCAATGCATTTACAAAGTTTAGTATGTAACTTCTGTCTGAATGGTTTTCTCGATGTTTTTAGTGTCATAACATGTTTCTGTGGCTGTTTATAAATGGGAAAGGTGTTTTGTGAAGATGTTTAGCCATAAGATTGCGTTTTTGAGACTTTTCTTTTGTTAATGCTCTAAAGTGCTTTTTAGCTCCCTGTATGGCGTTTTCAATGCATTTGCAGAGTTTGGCATGTAACTTCTGTCTGAATGGTTTTCTCTATGTTTTGAGTGTCATAACACGTTTCTGTGGCTGTTCCTTCATGGTAGAGGGGTTTTGTGAAGATGTCTAGCAATTAGATTGACTTTTTGAGACTTTCCTTTTTTTATTGCTCTAAAGTGCTTTTCAGCTCCCTGTATGGCGTTTTCAATGCATTTACAAAGTTTAGTATGTAACTTCTGTCTGAATGGTTTTCTTGATGTTTTGAGTGTCATAACACGTTTCTGTGGCTGTTTATAAATGGGAAAGGTGTTTTGTGAAGATGTTTAGCCATAAGATTGCGTTTTTGAGACTTTTCTTTTGTTAATGCTCTAAAGTGCTTTTCAGCTCCCTGTTTGGCTTTTTCAATGCATTTACAAAGTTTGGCATGTAACTTCTGTCTGAATGGTTTTCTCGATGTTTCAAGTGTCATAACATGTTTCTGTGGCTGTTTATAAATGGGAAAGGTGTTTTGTGAAGATGTTTAGCCATTAGATTGCGTTTTTGAGACTTTCCTTTTTGTATTGCTCTAAAGTGCTTTTCAGCTCCTGAATAGCGTTTTCAATGCATTTACAAAGTTTGGCATGTAACTTCTGTCTGAATGGTTTTCTTGGTGTTTCAAGTGTCATAACATGTTTCTGTGGCTGTTTGTACATGGTACAGGGGTTTTGTGAAGATGTTTAGCCATTAAATTGTTGTTTTTGAGACTTTCCTTTTTTTATTGCTCTAAAGTGCTTTTCAGCTCCCTGTATGGCGTTTTCAATGCATTTACAAAGTTTAGTATGTAACTTCTGTCTGAATGGTTTTCTTGATGTTTTGAGTGTCATAACACGTTTCTGTGGCTGTTTATATACGGGGAAGGTGTTTTGTGAAGATGTTTAGCCATTAGATTGCGTTTTTGAGACTTTCCCTTTCGTTATTGCTCTAAAGTGCTTTTCAGCTCCTGAATAGCGTTTTCAATGCATTTGCAAAGTTTGGCATGTAACTTCTGTCTGAATGGTTTTCTTGATGTTTCAAGTGTCATAACATGTTTCTGTGGCTGTTTGTACATGGTACAGGGGTTTTGTGAAGATGTTTAGCCATTAGATTGCGTTTTTGAGACTTTCCTTTTGTTAATGCTCTAAAGTGCTTTTTAGCTCCCTGTATGGCGTTTTCAATGCATTTGCAGAGTTTGGCATGTAACTTCTGTCTGAATGGTTTTCTCGATGTTTTGAGTGTCATAACACGTTTCTGTGGCTGTTCCTTCATGGTAGAGGGGTTTTGTGAAGATGTTTAGCAATTAGATTGAGTTTTTGAGACTTTCCTTTTTTCATTGCTCTAAAGTGCTTTTCAGCTCCCTGTTTGGCTTTTTCAATGCATTTACAAAGTTTGGCATGTAACTTCTGTCTGAATGGTTTTCACGATGTTTCAAGTGTCATAACATGTTTCTGTGGCTGTTTATAAATGGGAAAGGTGTTTTGTGAAGATGTTTAGCCATTAGATTGCGTTTTTGAGACTTTCCTTTTTGTATTGCTCTAAAGTGCTTTTCAGCTCCTGAATAGCGTTTTCAATGCATTTACAAAGTTTGGCATGTAACTTCTGTCTGAATGGTTTTCTCGATGTTTCAAGTGTCATAACATGTTTCTGTGGCTGTTTGTACATGGTACAGGGGTTTTGTGAAGATGTTTAGCCATTAAATTGTTGTTTTTGAGACTTTCCTTTTTTTATTGCTCTAAAGTGCTTTTCAGCTCCTGAATAGCGTTTTCAATGCATTTACAACGTTTGGCATGTAACTTCTGTCTGAATGGTGTTCTTGATGTTTTGAGTGTCATAACACGTTTCAGTGGCTGTTCATACATGGTCGACGGGTTTTGTGAAGATGTTTAGCCATTAGATTGCGTTTTTGAGACTTTCCCTTTCGTTATTGCTCTAAAGTGCTTTTCAGCTCCTGAATAGCGTTTTCAATTCATATGCAAAGTTTGGCATGTAACTTCTGTCTGAATGGTTTTGTCGATGTTTCAAGTGTCATAACATGTCTCGTGGCTGTTTGTACATGGTACAGGGGTTTTGTGAAGATGTTTAGCCATTAGATTGCGTTTTTGAGACTTTCCTTTTTGTATTGCTCTAAAGTGATTTTCAGCTCCTGAATAGCGTTTTCAATGCATTTACAAAGTTTGGCATTTAACTTCTGTCTGAATGGTTTTCTCGATGTCTCAAGTGTCATAACATGTTTCTGTGGCTGTTTGTACATGGGAAAGGGGTTTTGTGAAGATGTTTAGCCATTAAATTGTTGTTTTTGAGACTTTCCTTTTTTTATTGCTCTAAAGTGCTTTTCAGCTCCCTGTATGGCGTTTTCAATGCATTTACAAAGTTTAGTATGTAACTTCTGTCTGAATGGTTTTCTTGATGTTTTGAGTGTCATAACACGTTTCTGTGGCTGTTTATACACGGGGAAGGGCTTTTGTGACGATGTTTAGCCATTAGATTGCGTTTTTGAGACTTTCCCTTTTGTTATTGCTCTAAAGTGCTTTTCAGCTCCTGAATAGCGTTTTCAATGCATTTGCAAAGTTTGGCATGTAACTTCTGTCTGAATGGTTTTCTCGATGTTTCAAGTGTCATAACATGTTTCTGTGGCTGTTTATAAATGGGAATGATGTTTTGTGAAGATGTTAAGCAATTAGATTGAGTTTTTGAGACTTTCCTTTTTTCATTGCTCTAAAGTGCTTTTCAGCTCCCTGTTTGGCTTTTTCAATGCATTTACAAAGTTTGGCATGTAACTTCTGTCTGAATGGTTTTCTCGATGTTTCAAGTGTCATAACATGTTTCTGTGGCTGTTTATAAATGGGAAAGGTGTTTTGTGAAGATGTTTAGCCATTAGATTGCGTTTTTGAGACTTTCCTTTTTTCATTGCTCTAAAGTGCTTTTCAGCTCCCTGTTTGGCTTTTTCAATGCATTTACAAAGTTTGGCATGTAACTTCTGTCTGAATGGTTTTATCGATGTTTTGAGTGTTATAACACGTTTCTGTGGCTGTTTATACACGGGGAAGGTGTTTTGTGAAGATGTTTAGCCATTAGATTGCGTTTTTGAGACTTTCCCTTTCGTTATTGCTCTAAAGTGCTTTTCAGCTCCTGAATAGCGTTTTCAATGCATTTACAAAGTTTGGCATGTAACTTCTGTCTGAATGGTGTTCTTGATGTTTTGAGTGTCATAACACGTTTCAGTGGCTGTTCATACATGGTCGACGGGTTTTGTGAAGATGTTTAGCCATTAGATTGCGTTTTTGAGACTTTCCCTTTCGTTATTGCTCTAAAGTGCTTTTCAGCTCCTGAATAGCGTTTTCAATTCATATGCAAAGTTTGGCATGTAACTTCTGTCTGAATGGTTTTCTCGATGTTTTTAGTGTCATAACATGTTTCTGTGGCTGTTTATAAATGGGAAAGGTGTTTTGTGAAGATGTTTAGCCATAAGATTGCGTTTTTGAGACTTTCCTTTTGTTAATGCTCTAAAGTGTTTTTTAGCTCCCTGTATGGCGTTTTCAATGCATTTGCAGAGTTTGGCATGTAACTTCTGTCTGAATGGTTTTCTCGATGTTTTGAGTGTCATAACACGTTTCTGTGGCTGTTCCTTCATGGTAGAGGGGTTTTGTGAAGATGTTTAGCAATTAGATTGAGTTTTTGAGACTTTCCTTTTTTCATTGCTCTAAAGTGCTTTTCAGCTCCCTGTTTGGCTTTTTCAATGCATTTACAAAGTTTGGCATGTAACTTCTGTCTGAATGGTTTTCACGATGTTTCAAGTGTCATAACATGTTTCTGTGGCTGTTTATAAATGGGAAAGGTGTTTTGTGAAGATGTTTAGCCATTAGATTGCGTTTTTGAGACTTTCCTTTTTGTATTGCTCTAAAGTGCTTTTCAGCTCCTGAATAGCGTTTTCAATGCATTTACAAAGTTTGGCATGTAACTTCTGTCTGAATGGTTTTCTCGATGTTTCAAGTGTCATAACATGTTTCTGTGGCTGTTTGTACATGGTACAGGGGTTTTGTGAAGATGTTTAGCCATTAAATTGTTGTTTTTGAGACTTTCCTTTTTTTATTGCTCTAAAGTGCTTTTCAGCTCCCTGTATGGCGTTTTCAATGCATTTACAAAGTTTAGTATGTAACTTCTGTCTGAATGGTTTTCTTGATGTTTTGAGTGTCATAACACGTTTCTGTGGCTGTTTATACACGGGGAAGGGCTTTTGTGACGATGTTTAGCCATTAGATTGCGTTTTTGAGACTTTCCCTTTTGTTATTGCTCTAAAGTGCTTTTCAGCTCCTGAATAGCGTTTTCAATGCATTTGCAAAGTTTGGCATGTAACTTCTGTCTGAATGGTTTTCTCGATGTTTCAAGTGTCATAACATGTTTCTGTGGCTGTTTATAAATGGGAATGATGTTTTGTGAAGATGTTAAGCAATTAGATTGAGTTTTTGAGACTTTCCTTTTTTCATTGCTCTAAAGTGCTTTTCAGCTCCCTGTTTGGCTTTTTCAATGCATTTACAAAGTTTGGCATGTAACTTCTGTCTGAATGGTTTTATCGATGTTTTGAGTGTTATAACACGTTTCTCTGGCTGTTTATACACGGGGAAGGTGTTTTGTGAAGATGTTTAGCCATTAGATTGCGTTTTTGAGACTTTCCCTTTCGTTATTGCTCTAAAGTGTTTTTCAGCTCCTGAATAGCGTTTTCAATGCATTTGCAAAGTTTGGCATGTAACTTCTGTCTGAATGGTTTTCTTGATGTTTCAAGTGTCATAACATGTTTCTGTGGCTGTTTGTACATGGTACAGGGGTTTTGTGAAGATGTTTAGCCATTAGATTGCGTTTTTGAGACTTTCCTTTTTGTATTGCTCTAAAGTGCTTTTCAGCTCCTGAATAGCGTTTTCAATGCATTTACAAAGTTTGGCATGTAACTTCTGTCTGAATGGTGTTCTTGATGTTTTGAGTGTCATAACACGTTTCTGTGGCTGTTCATACATGGTCGACGGGTTTCGTGAAGATGTTTAGCCATAAGATTGCGTTTTTGAGACTTTCCTTTTGTTAATGCTCTAAAGTGCTTTTCAGCTCCCTGTATGGCTTTTTCAATGCATTTACAAAGTTTGGCATGTAACTTCTGTCTGAATGGTGTTCTTGATGTTTTGAGTGTCATAACACGTTTCTGTGGCTGTTCATACATGGTCGACGGGTTTCGTGAAGACGTTTAGCCATTAAATTGTTGTTTTTGATTGCTTTTTTTATTGCTCTAAAGTGCTTTTCTGCTCCCTGTATGGCGTTTTCAATGCATTTACAAAGTTTAGTATGTAACTTCTGTCTGAATGGTTTTCTTGATGTTTTGAGTGTCATAACACGTTTCTGTGGCTGTTTATACACGGGGAAGGGCTTTTGTGACGATGTTTAGCCATTAGATTGCGTTTTTGAGACTTTCCCTTTTGTTATTGCTCTAAAGTGCTTTTCAGCTCCTGAATAGCGTTTTCAATGCATTTGCAAAGTTTGGCATGTAACTTCTGTCTGAATGGTTTTCTCGATGTTTTTAGTGTCATAACACGTTTCTGTGGCTGTTTATACACGGGGAAGGGCTTTTGTGAAGATGTTTAGCCATTAGATTGCGTTTTTGAGACTTTCCTTTTTTTATTGCGTCAAAGTCCTTTTCAGCTCCTGAAAAGCGTTTTCAATGCATTTACAAAGTTTGGCATGTAACTTCTGTCTGAATGGTTTTCTCGATGTTTCAAGTGTCATAACATGTTTCTGTGGCTGTTTATAAATGGTAGAGGGGTTTTGTGAAGATGTTTAGCCATTAGATTGCGTTTTTGAGACTTTCCTTTTTTTCATTGCTCTAAAGTGCTTTTCAGCTCCCTGTTTGGCGTTTTCAATGTATTTACAAAGTCATGTAACTTCTGTCTGAATGGTTTTGTCGATGTTTCAAGTGTCATAACATGTTTTTGTGGCTGTTTATACATGGTAAAGGTGTTTTGTGAAGATGTTTAGCCATTAGATTGCGTTTTTGAGACTTTCCTTTTTTTATTGCTTCAAAGTCCTTTTCAGCTCCTGAATAGCGTTTTCAATGCATTTACAAAGTTTGGCATGTAACTTCTGTCTGAATGGTTTTCTCGATGTTTTAAGTGTCAAAACATGTTTCTGTGGCTGTTTATACATGGTAAAGGGGTTTTGTGAAGATGTTTAGCCATTAGATTGTGTTTTTGAGACTTTCCTTTTTTTATTGCTCTAAAGTGCTTTTCAGCTCCCTGTATGGCGTTTACAATGCATTTACAAAGTTTGGCATGTAACTTCTGTCTGAATGGTTTTCTCGATGTTTTAAGTGTCAAAACATGTTTCTGTGGCTGTTTATACATGGTAAAGGGGTTTTGTGAAGATGTTTAGCCATTAGATTGCGTTTTTGAGACTTTCCTTTTGCTATTGCTCTAAAGTCCTTTTCAGCCCCTGTATTGCGTTTTCAATGCATTTGCAAAGTTTGGCATGTAACTTCTGTCTGAATGGTTTTGTCGATGTTTCAAGTGTCATAACATGTTTCTGTGGCTGTTTATACATGGGAAAGGTGTTTTGTGAAGATGTTTAGCCATTAGATTGCGTTTTTGAGACTTTTCTTTGTTATTGCTTCAAAGTCCTTTTCAGCTCCTGAAAAGCGTTTTCAATGCATTTACAAAGTTTGGCATGTAACTTCTGTCTGAATGGTTTTCTCGATGTTTTAAGTGTCAAAACATGTTTCTGTGGCTGTTTATACATGGTAAAGGTGTTTTGTGAAGATGTTTAGCCATTAGATTGCGTTTTTGAGACTTCCCTTTTTGTATTGCTCTAAAGTGCTTTTCAGCTCTTGAGTAGCGTTTTCAATGCATTTACAAAGTTTGGCATGTAACTTCTGTTTGAATGGTTTTATCGATGTTTTAAGCTTATGTTGATGTTGAAATTTTTAGGAGCGCAAGCAGTAAATTCAGGGGCACACCTTATGCACCTGCAATGCATTTATTAATGTAACTAGAGAGGGTACAATTTAGTGGCAATTTTAAACCTGATGCTGGTAGTTCATGAAGAAAGGGACATCCTTAGTTTTTTCATTAATTCAATATTTTGCACGATAATACTTTAAAGTATTAATTGTTATCCAGTGAAATTAGGGATTTATATTAGCAAGGGGGTTTAGAACTTTTGCAAAGCACTGCATTCATGTCACATTCTCATTGGGGTCTCTAAATGTCTGATCCTAGAATTGCCCCTGGTACAATTTCGGGGGAAATTTTGGGGTGTGCCTGCGTCTGTTGCAGATGGGGCAGTTTTTTACTGACATTTTTACAACTGATGTACAGCGACGCACCACATAAGCTAGAGTTTAAATATTAAGTTATTATTAGTTATTATGTTTCAATCATTCAAGTTCTAGAGAGTCTACTAAAACGAGACGCTTTTTTAGATAAGGTAGTCTTTAGTCAGGAAACTTTCACTGGCCAATACAGATCCTTTAAGATGGTCAGTATTTCAAAGACAAATATAGCTGCAAGCAGCGATGCGGGTTCCTCCGCAAAGTAGCAAAATATTATAAACATGTACACTGCAGAAGATCGAGACTTCGGACAACAAGAGAGCAAAACGACTTCATGTTTGGCCACAAACAATTCCAGACTCTCAGTCAGTGCACAACTAACTGAAATAATGTGGGCAACTGGTGTAAGATTTTTTTTTTTTCTAAAAAAAGAAAAAAAAAGAAGTATTTATCAAATTCTAAAAACGTTTCTAAAAGACACATCAATACAAGACAGTCAATACATACAGGTTACCCAAAGGGCGTACAATACAAGGACCCAAAAGGGCGCACATTACAATTGCCCCACTGGGGGGTTACAAGTGGGAGTCCGAGGCTCGACAAAAAGTCCACTCAAGCCCGCCCTTGGTGACTCCGTCTCCCTCTCCTCCCGATCTTCCTCGCCAGTGGAGTCAAGCGACTAGCCCGCTGCCTTCTGTCGCGACGGCCCCTGGGAAGGCCCATCCCTATGCCACTGCTCCCAGGCTGCCCTTCGGCGAGGTTTCCGTTCCTCGGGTCCGGCCATCAGTCCGTCCGTCGGTCCATTCGCCCTCAGGTGGCCTGGCCCACCTCTGGGTTACCAGCAGTGTTGGGCGCCGAAACGCCCAACACTCTGAATTTGGGGACAAGTCCCCGCCTGGCGTCGGGGCCGGAGCCCCCAGGCAGGCGACCGCTCCGACCCTCCTCCGTCACCGGATCCCAGTACCGGCGATCCGGTATCGACGGAGGAGGGTCACTCACTTGATCTTAGCCAAAAGGCCGAGAAGCGATCTGGTGTAAGATAGCGTTCAAATTTATTTCATCACAAGAAGAACTCGTAACAGATTAGTAGCCGACTCTCTGATATGATTAAACTATACAACATACACAATCAGGGTGAACAACAAGATTATATTAACTAACCAACAATAACATTACAAACATCTAAATGAACAAACACAACAAGTGAAATCCCTCGCAAGGCTGTTGTAACCAAACTATTTTCCACAAGTCTTTTGCATTTTTGGACATGCTGGGTACCCAAGGGTGCTGACGCTGATTTTCTGGCTGTGCTTCGACTGCGTGATATGAGTATTAGTTTTTTGTCAGCTTTGGGTCAAAGGTTAAGAAAAGTTTGACATTTCAAGGTTAAATTGCACGAAATTGCGCATGGTATTTCAGAATTATGTCTGCCTGTTTAACTAAACAAGTAATCAAAATTATGACAGGCCAAAAGACTGCCTGGATTCGAACCTGTGGCCTTATGCTTTGCAATACAACGCTTCAACCCATTGAGCTATACCCGCAAGGCTGAGAAATCCTGGTTAGTTTCTGTCCCCACCAAAAAAGATGAATATCCTGTAGCATGGCTTGTTTGATTCGGCCAAAGCTTAAACAGCTGTAACTCAATGATTTTTTAACATATCACGGTGAAATTGCACATGGTACTTCAGAACGATGTCATCCTGTTTAACTAAACATGTATTCAAATTTAAGACAGACTCAGTGTTGCTGGATTCGAACCTACGACATTGTACTTTGCAGGTCACCGTTCCAGCTCGTTGAGCTATTCTCAGTGTTGAGTATTGCCATGTTCAGTTACTGTACAAAAAAAAAGCTGTTTCTCCAATGGCAAGCATTGTCATATTTGGTCCAAGTTCAAACAGCTGTAATTCAGTCATATTTTGACATATCAAGGTGAAATTGTTTATTGTACTTCATGGGCGTGTCACCTTAAAGCCTATTAGGTTTGAAAACCCATCATTCAAAATGAACTTTGATTTTGTGACACAAACATATTGAGGCAATGTGTACATTTAAATAAATACACCCCTTTCAGCTATTTAGTATTTTATTCAATTGCTATAAGTAACGTTTTTAAATACGTCAATGATACATATCTGTACAAAATCTCAAGGTAATTAGACCTTTGGTTCAAGAGAAGAGGAATTTTTAAGGTTTTCCCAAATTATCACTGTACAGGAAAATCAATCAGGCAGACCTTATGAGTCCTTGAGGCTTTTTTGTTTGCCATGAGAAATAAGGCAATGCACACCAAGTTTCAGAAGAATTTGAGCAACGGGGTGGAAATGCTATCACTTAGAAAATCGGACATTTGGGCGTGGCCTGTGGCGCCCCCTATGATCTGATGTGGGCCAGTCTGTGTTTGGGCCGTAGTTGTGGCATGTTGTATCAATATGCCAAATTTCCAAACTTTGTACCAATGAGATAAATTACTAGAATAATAATAATAATACCAACAAACACAATAGGGTCCTCCTGACGGAGGAACCCTAATAAGCTTTTAGGGGAGCAAGAAACAGGTATTTCTGTAGGGCTGTATATTGATGACTTTGAAGTATGTGATACATTAGGGACATCAAGAAAAATACACAAGATTACTGCTGTGTATTGGGTTGTTCTCAATATACCAGCCAAATTTCGCACTAGTCTGCACTATCATCTAGCTGCCCTTGGAAAGAGTTCTGAAGTAAAATTGTTTGGATATGAGAAGTTTCTTGAGCCACTGATTAAGGATATTCTGTCTTTGGAAAACGAGGGGGTTTTTGTTGAAAGTTTAGATACGTTTGTAAAGGGAACTATATTTTATCTATGTGCAGATAACCTTGGGGCCCACGGTCTAGCAGGATTTCAAGAGGCTTTTAACATTGAAAAATTCTGCAGATTCTGTTTGCTTAGTCGAGACCAAAGGATAACTATTGAGGCAAGTGATTTCAATTAAGGACTGTAGAACAGCACAACACACTTTTGGAGGAGCTCAAAGCTAGCAATGAAACACATTTGAATGGTGTTAAAAGAGAATGTGTACTGAGTAAGCATCTGTCATACTTCCATCCAGTGACTGGATTTCCAGAAATATTTTGCATGACTTTTTTGAAGGTGTAATCCCTTTAGAAATATCTTTGTGCCTGAAGGAATTTATTTCAAAAGGATTCCTTACATTTGATGGACTGATTAATCGAATACAATCCTCCATACAAATATTCTGACAAGGTAAACAAGCAACAGAAAATTACAAAAGCAAACTTTGCAAAAAGAAGTGTTGGTGGCAATGGACATGAAAATTGGGCACTATTACGATTACTCCCTCTTATGATTGGCAGCAGTATACCAGAGCATCAGCCCTCATGGGAAATATTGATGGACCTTAAAGAGATTGTTGAGATTGTTGCACATTCTCTGAGGAAATACTTTCCGACCATCGGAAGTTACTGATAGATTGTTTTCCTGACTTTAACTTGCGACCAAAGCACCACTGTATCGAACATCATTTGATATGCTGTTTTGGACTTTTAGTAGAATTATGGACTATGAGATTCGAGTGAAAGCATAGCTTCTTCAAAAAAGTGGTGCATGACATTCATAACTTCAAGAATGTGCTTTTAACTTTATCTTCTAAACATCAGCAAATGATGGCATACCACCTCGATGGTCAAAATGTGTTTAAACCAAAGCTATACACTGGCAATGTTGACATAGTTAAAACATCATCATTGGATGAGAGGCTGAGGACAGCAATCAAGACAAAATATCTGGACCAAGACACTGTGTCACTGGCCAAAGACATTTGGCACCCAGTATGGAATTATAATATCTGCTGGTCACTGCAGTGGGCTACCAGATTTCTACAGGATGATGAGCATTGTGGTTAACCTTGATAAAGTGTCATTTGTCTGTAGAAAGCTCTCATCCTGGTTCATGGAACATTACAGGTCTTACGAACTTGTTGAAAGCGCCTACGCAGATATAGAAATCCTGGATCCAGAGGCCTGGAATGATTACCACCCGTTGACTGCATACACAGTAGGAGGAAAGGTGCAGGTGACCCCGAAGACCTGTCTGCTGCACTGAAAGGACTTGAAATGGTTGGTAAACCCTATCACTGTATCATTTAAATTTGAATGATAAGCTCCATTTGTATGTCAACAGGAGTATGTTGACATTTTGACGACCTTTGGAGTATAAGTTGAATTATTATTATTTTTAAAACTATTGTCTGGAAGTGTAAGGATGTTTTTTACACTCTCTTCACAGGCTTTGTTATTGCGAGTACAGATAACTCCAAAACTCATTCGAAAAGTCCAGCTAACACAGCGACCAGAATCCGTGGAGAATCTGCAAACTGAACTCCAAAAGAAGCTCCAACTTGAAGGTGGATTCTCCTTGCAATATGAAGATCCAGATTTTGGAAATGCACTTTGTAACTTGGTGGACATGGCAGAATCGCCAGAAGAACGAGTTGTCTTGCACATTCTGCGGGAACATGACATGCCTGAATTTGATCAACCAGAAGTCAGTCCAATTGTTCCATTTCCTCTCTAGACACAGCCAGTATGAGCTCTCCAGGGTCTTTGTATAGCCCTTCAGCATATATGCGCGGCCATATGCAAAGCACCTCACGGTGGCCTTCTCCTTTTCCGATCCCATCTTTCTCATATGATGTTGAGTTACAGTTGCGTAAGGGAAATGACGTGTATGAGAAGACAGAGAAAAGTCTTGATGTAACAAGGCAGGTAAAGATGGACATTCTGGACAAGGTTGCACAGACTATGTATGCCTTGAAAGCCTACCCTGAAAAAAGCTAAATCGAATCTGTGGCTTCTGAACTTACAACATAAACATCCATGTCTTAAGGAGCCTGGCACTGGCACAGGTTATGGTGGGTGGACCACAAGCATCAAGTACAAACTTGGCAACTACAGATCAAAGCTGCGTCAAGCTGGCTGCAGCGAGGTCACTGTAAACGAAAAAAGACAGAGAGAAGAAGATGAAGAGCATACCTTTTCCTTAAAAAAACCCAAGCGAGGGGAGGTTAATTATGTTCCTGATCATCCTGAAAACCAAGATGATGATACACGTGAAGACCTAAGACTTGCCCTGGTGGATGAAATGAAAAAGAGAATTAAAGACATGACATTCATCAGACAGAAGATGGACCTTACTTTCTCCCTTAGGAGAAAAGAGGTTGTCGAGGTGCAGGCAATGGTATCAGATATACTGGACAGATGGCCTGCTCTTTTTTCTGAAGAACAAGTAAGAATAATGTTTTATGGATGGTGTCCTTATTTCACTTTTTTAATGTACTTACCGGTAGTTGTGTGTCATCAGAAGTTATGCCTTGTTTGCAAATGTAGGCTCACTCCAAGGTTATTGGATTATGTGAACCCTGTTTATGGCAGGATTTTTGCAGTATATGTACTCAACATTAATGACAAAGTCTTCATAGTTGTTTTTTTGATCAACAGCTTTGTGAGGAGTTCTACCGCATCACCACCAAAGACCTATTGGAGACTTTCAGAGCAGCCTTAGACAAGTACTATTCTCGTTTGCTGAAGCTGTACCGTGCCAGGAAGGGACCCTTTGGTCTGAAGATGGAAAACCTCCTGGACAAGGTTGATGAACAGGTAAATTAATCTCTTAATGGTCATTCACATATTTATCATCCACAAATGACTATATTCCACTTCCATTTAATTATCTTTTGTTTTAATTGTTTTCTGAGTGCTACAGCTTGTTTGCAAGATACAGGTTTTGTTTAACTCTTTTCATTCTGTTTGCGGCTTTGCTTTGGGCATTACTTGACTTATTCTGTATTCCATGCAGATGTGTTTAACACTGCTGTCAGTCCTAAAAGAATACTTCACCCCAAAATAAGAAATGCATATTTATCCATAAATATGTCCGCCATAGAGATGTCTTCCTGCTCCAAGAATTAGGATTTATGCACAGAATGTCTCATATTTGATCATAAATGTTTTGTTTACTGGTTTTCAGACGTCTGACATTGCGCTACACAGAAAGAGTGCATCCCTGGAAGGTCTACCACTGTTTCTTCGAGAGGATTCAGAAATGATTTTCAAGACATGCCTGGTAAGTACAGTGGGAGTGTCACCATTTATGACTTTGCTCTCAAATGTAGCTCAATATTCACAACCTCTATTTTCCCACCAGGAAACGGATCCAGATCCAGATGGGCGGACCAAAGGTGTCCAGGTTGCTGTCCTCACGATTTTAGAAGACAATGGCACCTCACCGCCCAGAGTCCTGGGAATTTCCATTGTCTTGGAAGAGAACATTGTTCTCAGTGATATTCCAGACCTCCCCACTGCATTTGCCTACCTGTTCAGCCTGCTCTATGCCCTGAACATCAAGTACCCAAAATACCTAAAGTACACTTTCGAAGTGATCGAGAAAGTCTTCATGGAACTTTCTATTGATTGCTCACAGCGTGTCAGGAGTCTCAAAACTAAGCTCTTACTGTAAATCTTCTTCTTCAATTTTCTTGTCTTAATCTGCCTAGTGTTAACATATATTTGAACATTTACATTACATTACATTTATTCATTTAGCAGACGCTTTTATCCAAAGCGACTTCCAAGAGAGAGCTTTACAAAGTGCATAGGTCACTGATAATAACAACAAGATAGCCCCATAGCATTGCGGGTAGCCAAAAACAAGAAGTACATATTGTGAACAACCAAAAAATAAGTGCTAAAGGGAAGAAACCATAAGAGCATGTAGTTAAGCAAGTTACAATTAAACAACATGAGTCACTAAGTGCAAGTGTACCTGTAGGAAAGCAATAAAAATAGGATTAACTAAAATAGAATACAACAGTTTAAATCAGCTACCACTAACCAACAAGAGCAACAGTCTAAGCAAGTCATTTAGATCCTTGAGGAAACTAGCATTGGGTTGGGTCTTAAGTACCGTTGTACTCCCGAAACAAGTGCGTCTTGAGCCTTCTCTTGAAGGTGGAGAGACAGTCTGTGTCTCTGATGGAGGTGGGGAGTTGATTCCACCACTGGGGGGCCAGGCAGGAGAAGAGCTTGTGTTGGGACCGGGCGGTCTTGAGCGGTGGGACCACCAGGCGGTTGTCTGAAGAAGACCGTAGGTGGCGGGTGGGGGTGTAAGGCTGCAGGAGAGACTTGATGTAGTCGGGTGCAGTCCCGTTCACTGCACGGAAGGTCAGTACCAGGGTCTTGAATCTGATGCGGGCCGTTATGGGTAGCCAGTGGAGGGAGATGAGGAGCGGGGTAATGTGGGAGCGCCTGGGTAGGTTGTAGACCAGGTGGGCCGCCGCGTTTTGAATCCTCTGAAGAGGGCGGGTTGCGCATGCTGGGAGACCGGCGAGCAGCGAGTGTCAGTAGTCCAACTTGGAGAGGACAAGTGCTTGGACAAGCAGCTGGGTGGAGTGCTCAGACTCCTGATCTTCCGGATGTTGATTAGGGTGAATCTACACGACTGGGAGACCGCAGCAATGTGGGCCGTTAGGGAGAGCTCGTCATCCATGGTAACTCCAAGGTTCCTGGCAGAGGATGAGGGGGTCACCGTCGCAGATCCCAGGGTGATTTAGAGGTCGTGGGAGATGGAGGGTTTAGCCGGGATGATGAGACGTTCCGTTTTGGCAAGGTTCAGCTGGAGGTGGTGCTGTCTGGCGAGGCAGGCCTCAATCCTAGCTGAGATCCCCGGATCGGTCGGGGGGAACGACAGGTACAGCTGCGTGTCGTCAGCGTAGCAGTGGTAGGAGAAGCCATGGGAGGTGATGATTGGTCCGAGTGAGGTGGTGTACAGAGAGAAGAGGAGGGGTCCAAGGACGGAGCCCTGTGGGACACCCATGGAGAGCTGGCGAGGGTCTGGCAGTTTGCCTTCCCAGGAGACCTGGTAGGATCTTCCCGACAGGTAGGATGAGATCCACTAGAGTGCAGTGCCAGTGATGCCCATCTCAGAAATGTCTGGAGAGCAGGATCTGGTGGTTAACCGTATCAAACGCCGCAGAAAAGTCCAGCAGAATGATGACGGATGACCTCGAATCCGCTCTGGCAGACTGGAGGGCAGTTGTGACTGAAAGGAGGGCAGTCTCTGTGGAGTGGCCGGTCTTGAAGCCCGATTGGTTGGGGTCAAGCAGGTTGTTCTGAGAAAAAAAGTTAGACAGTTGGTTAGATACAGCAAGTTCAATTGTTTTAGAGAAGAAGGGTAACAGTGATACCGGTCTGTAGTTCTGGAGGACGAGGAGGATTTATGCACCTGTTCTGTTATGCACCTGTTCTGTGTATCGATTGCTCACAGCATGTCAGGAGTGTCAGGAGTCTCAAAAAGTAGCTCTTAGTGTAAATCTTTAGTATTCTTGCCTTAATCTGCCTAGTGTTTAAATAGATTTGAACAGTGATACACCTTTTCTGAACAATACCCCTCTGAGCTAAAAGTAATGATGTTGTTTTTAAAGGCCAGGGTTGTAAACAATCAACCAGACCTGCCCTAAGTGCGATCTGTATTCAGAATACGTATATACTATACAAAGTGTACCTCAAAGTGTATGTTGGTTATGTTTTCATAACGTTAAAGCCTGGTTTTGGAAAGACCACTACCATCTATGGTATGTTTAGTGTATTGTTCCATACACATTATCTTAGTCAGGTTTTGGATAGACCTTGCTTTTAAAGCACAGCTGGGTTCATGCTTTTCACCATTTGATGTGTGTTCCAAGTAGCCCTACTTGGCTGTCCCCTTTGATTAAGTCAACTAAGACATTTTATTGTAGTTCATTGGGAGGTTTTCCAAATCTTATAATTGAGAAAGTTGATTTTTGTTTCTAAAACTCAGAAATTCAAGTTTTTCTGAAGAAGAAATTTAAATTATCTCAACAAAAGATTCAAAGTTAGCAAAACTTTTTAGTTTAATTTCAAAACTCAATAGTTTGTTTGACTCCAAACTCAAAAATGTAGTGAAGACAGTTGCCTTGTAATTTTGAGTTATGTCAACTTTTTTTTTACAGTGTTTGCACTTGCCTGGCTGCCAGCTGTTTTCCTAGACCCCATATGGGTTCTCCTCCACCAGACCAGAGTTGACACCTAGGGGTCTGGTGATGCAAAAGTTTTAAGTCATGCTTTTGCTTCAAAACAAAGCCTGTAGGGATGCCATGTTCATACAATTATTGTCACTGTTAAAAACGGTCATTCATTACTTTACCATAATTTCCCAGGGACACAGCCGAGGCCGTGTGACGATGGTAGGATACTCTGTACAGAAATGAAAGAGGAATGTAGTTTAAGTGCATAGTATTAGCATTTTGATATTGATATAAAAGGAGTAGCATCGCACATGTGTGATCATTCGAAAGCAGGGCCCCACAGCGTAGTGTCGCACATGTGTGACAACCGGCTATTTTCCGATAGACAAACAATGTGACAAACGCTATAGTATGGCTTCAAAATTTACAATTAGTAGGCTAACAAGTAACACTAGTAGGTAGGAGCATTGCTACGAGCATTATGGTAGGTTTCTAGGTAACGGAAGCTAATTAAAGCTACCTAGCTGTTGTTTTGGAAAAAGCTCACTCGTGGAAGCATCGGAAATATTTAGAACTCACGCATCTTAAGGTTAAAACGAATAAACGTATCCAAAAACAGATGTCATGTACAAATTGGAAGAATTAGTGACATGATACTTTATAGACGCAATTGCTGTGCATGCCATGACCGACTGATCAAAACGGGATCAGCCACGCGCTAGCTCTTTGAAAATCCAGGGCTAAATAAATTATTTTCGGACAAGGTTTTTTCGAACAGTTCTGAACGTTTATTTTCACTGATTCTTTTGTGGGTGATTTGTGAGACGCTAAACTTTGATAACATGTATGCATTTTCAGTATTTCAACATCACTTTCTGGAGGATTTAACCTAGCTAGCGAAATCCTAACATAAACAATGTGAATCTGATATAACGCTAGCACACAAACAACTCAATTTCAAACCTATATGCCCCATCCAATTTCTGAAAATATGTTTATATATTTAAAAACGATTTCTGTAAAGAAACTCACCTTTGAAGTAAATTATTTCCAGGTTAAATCCATTACGTGAAAAACGGTGGGACCTCTGGCTCTGCAAAATCTGTTTAGGAACCCCAGTTTCAGAGATGCGTTGAAATGGGCATGCGCAAAGTTGTTGCTCAGGGGCAGACAGAGGGCCAGGTTTACTAAGGAAGAATTGTAATATTCTGTGATGACTTGTCTTTGGAAATAAAACTTAAGAGTCGCTTTCCTTTTGGTCACATTTAACAATTTTGTATTACAAAATTATTGCAGCTCAAATTTGCATTGTGTGTCATACAGCTTTGGTGTGCTGGACAAAGAATGTTTGCTTAAAGCTGTTACACACCACATATTGATTGCTTTTGTACATGTAAAGAATGAAATACTTATATTTTAATATAGGCCTAAGGCTGAGAATATAAGAATTATATTTCAAATTCAGTCTTTTATTTATTAAAGCTATGTTCCTGCATATGAGAAAATTGATGACCATGCTGGGGCTGAGCTGCACATTACAACATTGTATACATTTATACGTGCTGGGTGCAACATTTCATATTGTGTGATTGAAATTCATGTAGACTATGGCTACATTACAAAAGTGGCAGAACTGAGAGCAGTCGAGTTTGATCTCTCCATGGATAAACCACTGCACTCGAGATCTGTTGTCCTGCGACCAAAGAGCGACTTAACGGCGACTTAACCCATGGTACCAAAATGAAGGTATCCAGCTGACCAAGGGACAATGTCACGGCAACGTTGTCCACAGGACCAAAATAACAGTATCCAACCGACCAAGGTACGATGTCGCGGCATCGTTGTCCACGGGACCAAAATTAACGTAACCAGCCGACCAAGGTACAACGTCGCAGCAACGTTGTCCATGGGACCATAAAATAACGTAACCGGCCGACCAAGGTACAACGTCGCGTCAACGTTGTCCATGGGACCAAAATATAACGTAACCAGCCGACCAAGGTACAACATCGCGGCAACGTTGCCCACGGACCTAAAAATGACGTTACCGGACGACCAAGGTACGACGTCGCGGCAACGTTGCCCACGGACCTAAAAATGACGTTACCAGCCGACCAAGGTACGACGTCGCGGCAACGTTGCCCACAGGTCTAAAAATAACGTAACCAGCCAACCAAGGTACAAAGTCTTGGCAACGTTGTCCATGGGACCAACTGGCAACATTCCCTTTATAACGTTGCTACGACGTTGCTACGACGTTGCCACAACGTTGCCAGAAGGTACCGTCGCGGGTTACCAACTGAGCACCTACTGGCAACGTTGCCGCAACGTCATGTGTTAGCTGGGAAAGGAATTAAAGTCTCATAAACGGAATCTAAAGGCTCAATATCTTCACTAAACACCTTTACCATGTATAAAAAGCCACAGAAACATGTTATAACTGTTAAAACAACAAGAAAACAATTCAGCCAAAAGTTACATGACATATATTGGAAATGCATTGGAAATGCTATTCAAGAGCTGATAAACACTTTAGAGCAGTGAAAGAATGAAAGTCTCAAAAACTGAATCTAAAGGCTCAATACCTTCACTAAACACCTTTGCCATGTATAAACAGCCACAGAAACATATTTTAACACTTAAAGCAACAAGAAAACATCTCAGTCAAAAGTTACATGGCAAATATTGGAAATGTATTGGAAATGCCCCTCCTTGAGTCACCACCTTACCGCAGTGGAGGGGTTTGCGTGTCCTAGTGATCCTGGAAGCTATGTTGTCGGGGGCTTTATGCCCAGGTAGGGTCTCCCAAGGCAAACAGGTTCCAGGTGAAAGACCAGACAAAGCGTGGCTCAAAAAACCAACCATGAAGAAATACAACAATGGTTCTCAGTTGCCCCTGCCCGGAAGCGGGTCACCGGGGGCCCCCCCCGGAGCCAGGCCCGGGGGTGGGGCTCGATGGCGAGCACCTGGTGGCCGGGCCTTTTCCCATGGGGCCCGGTCGGGCACAGCCCGAAGAGACAACGTGGGACCCTCTTCCAGTGGGCTCACCATCCGCACGGGGGTCATGGGGGTCGGGTGCAGTGTGAGACGGGCGGGGGCCGAAGGCGGGGGCCTTGGCGGTCCGATCCTCGGCTGCAGAAGCTAGCTTTAGGGACGTGGAACGTCACCTCGCTGGCGGGAAAGGAGCCTGAGCTGGTGCGCGAGGTAGAGAGTTTCCGGCTAGATATAGTCGGCCTAGCCTCGACGCACAGCACAGGCTCCGGAACCAGTCTCCTTGAGAGGGGCTGGACTCTCTTCCACTCTGGAGTTGCCCTTGGTGAGAGGCGTCGAGCTGGGGTGGGAATACTTGTTTCCCCTCGGTTCGGCGCCTGTACATTGGGGTTCACCCCGGTGGATGAGAGGGTAGCCTCCCTCCGCCTTAGGGTGGGGGGGCGGGTCCTCACTGTCGTTTGTGCTTATGCACCAAACGGCAGTTCAGAGTACCCACCCTTTTTGGAGTCTCTGGAGGGGGTGCTGGAAAGCGCTCCTCCCGGGGATTCCCTCGTCCTCCTGGGGGACTTCAATGCTCATGTGGGCAATGACAGTGAGACCTGGAGGGGCGTGATTGGGAGGAACGGCCCCCCCGATCTGAACCCGAGTGGTGTTCTGTTGTTGGACTTCTGTGCTAAACACGGCTTGTCCATAACGAACACCATGTTCAAGCATAAGGGTGTCCATATGTGCACCTGGCACCAGGACACCCGAGGTCTCAGTTCGATGATCGACTTCGTAGTCGTGTCGTCGGACTTGAGGCCGCATGTCTTGGACACTCGGGTGAGGAGAGGGGCGGAGCTGTCAACTGATCACCACCTGGTGGTGAGTTGGCTCCGATGGTGGGGGAGGACGCCGGTCAGGCCTGGCAGGCCCAAACGTAATGTGAGGGTCTGCTGGGAACGGCTAGCGGAACCCTCTATCAGAAGGAGCTTCAACTCCCACCTCCGGGAGAGCTTCGATCATGTCTCGGGGGGGGGCCGGGGACATTGAGTCCGAATGGGCCATGTTCCGGGCCTCCATTGTTGAAGCGGCTGACTGGAGCTGCGGCCGCAAGGCGGTCGGTGCATGTCGCGGTGGTAACCCTCGGACCCGGTGGTGGACTCCGGAGGTGAGGGATGCCGTCAAGCTGAAGAAGGAGGCCTATCGGGCTTTATTGGCTGGTAGGACTCCTGAGGCAGCTGATGTGTACCGGCAGGCCAAGCGGAACGCGGCTTTGGCGGTCGCGGAGGTAAAAACCCGGGCATGGGAGGAGTTCGGCGAGGCCATGGAGAATGACTTCCAAACGGCTTCAAAAAGGTTCTGGACCACCATCCGGCGACTCAGGAGGGGGAAGCAGTGCTCTGTCAACACTGTATACGGTGGGGACGGTGCGCTGCTGACTTCGACGGGGGACGTCCTGGATCGGTGGAAGGAATACTTTGAAGACCTCCTTAATTCCACCAACACGCTTTCCGACGTGGAGGCAGAGTCTGGGGACATCGGGGGGGCCCTTCTATCTCTGGGGCCGAGGTCGCCGAGGTGGTTGAAAAGCTCCGCGGTGGCAGGGCCCCTGGGGTGGACGAGGTCCGCCCGGAGTTCCTTAAGGCTCTGGATGTTGTAGGGCTGTCTTGGTTGACACGACTCTGCAACATCGCGTGGACATTGGGGACAGTGCCTCTGGACTGGCAGACCGGGGTGGTGGTTCCCCTCTTTAAAAAGGGGGACCGGAGGGTGTGCTCCAACTTTAGGGGGATCACACTCCTCAGCCTCCCTGGGAAAGTCTATTCAGGGGTCCTGGAGAGGAGGGTCCGCCGGATTGTCGAACCTCGGATTCAGGAGGAGCAATGTGGTTTTCGTCCTGGCCGTGGAACAGTGGACCAGCTCTATACCCTCCGCGGAGTCCTGGAGGGTACGTGGGAGTTCGCCCAACCAGTCTACACATGTTTTGTGGATTTGGAAAAGGCGTTCGACCGTGTCCCTCGGGGGCTCATGTGGGGGGTGCTCCGAGAGTACGGGGTACCGGATTCCCTGATCGGGGCTGTCCAGTCCCTGTACGACCGGTGCCAGAGTTTGGTCCGCATTGCCGGTAGTAAGTCGAACTTGTTTCCGGTGAGGGTTGGACTCCGCCAGGGCTGCCCTATGTCACCGATTCTGTTCATTACCTATATGGACAGGATTTCTAGGCGCAGCCAGGGTGTTGGGGGGGGTCCGGTTTGGTGACCTCAGGATCGGGTCGCTGCTTTTTGCAGATGATGTGGTCCTGTTGGCTTCATCGGGCCGTGACCTTCAGCTCTCACTGGAGCGGTTCGCAACCGAATGTGAAGCGGCTGGGATGCGAATCAGCACCTCCAAATCTGAGGCCATGGTTATCGACTGGAAAAGGGTGGAGTGCCATCTCCGGGTCGGGGAGGAGATCCTGAACCAAGTGGAGGAGTTCAAGTAACTCGGGGTCTTGTTCACGAGTGAGGGAAGAATGGAGCGCAAGGTCGACAGGCGGATCGGTGCGGCGTCCGCAGTGATGCGGGCTCTGCATCGGTCCGTCGTGGTGAAGAAGGAGCTGAGTCGAAAGGCGAAACTCTCTATTTACCAGTTGATCTACATTCCTACCCTCACCTATGATCACGAACTATGGGTAGTGACCGAAAGAACGAGATCGCGAATACAAGCGGCCAAAATGAGCTTTCTCCGCAGGGTGTCCGGGCTCTCCCTTAGAGATAGGGTGAGAAGCTCGGTCATCCGGGAGAGGCTCAGAGTAGAACCGCTGCTCCTCCGCGTCGAGAGGAGCCAGCTGAGGTGGCTCGGGCATCTGATTAGGATGCCTCCTGGACGCCTCCCTGGTGAGGTGTTCTGGGCACGTCCCACTGGGAAGAGGCCCCGGGGAAGACCCAGGACACGCTGGAGGGACTATGTCACTCGGCTGGCCTGGGAACGCCTCAGGGTCCCCCAGGAAGAGGTGGTGGAAGTGGCCGGGGAGAGGGAAGCCTGGGCCTCCCTGCTTAGGTCGTTGCCCCCGCAACCCAATCCCCGGACAAGCGGCAGATGACGACGATTGGAAATGCTATTCAAGAGCTAGAAAACACTTTAAAGCAATAAAGAAATTAAAGTCTCAAAAACGCAATTTAAAGGCTCAATATTTTCACTAAACACCTTTAACATGTATAAACAGCCAAAGAGACATGTTGAAACAGTTAAAGTGCAAAGAAAACCATTCAGCCAGAAGTTACATGCAAAACCTTGTAAAACACTATTCAGGAGCCGAAAAGCACTTTAAGTACATTTACATTTACAAAGTACCGGGTGACTCGAAAAACGTTGAATGCAAACTCTGCCAACAATGGTTTATTTTTCATTGTTTGAAGTTGAATATGATGTAGCCTACCACCTGAAAATGTAAGTTGGCCTAGCCCTACTTCGCTCATGCTAACGCGCTGGGTTGAAAAGTGAATATGCCTATTATAAGATCCATATCAAATGAAATTATCTTCTCCGGCCAAGACAACAAAATCTTTCTTGCACCGTTCCCCACTCAGTTTCTACGTAAGTTCGCATGCTGCGAGTTCAGGCAGTGATAAGCGCACCATGATGATTTGCATGTTAAACAAAGTATTTTTTATTTGTAGTACATTGTAAGAGACACTAAATACGATCGGCATTTGGTTACAACAGGACTGGTGATACGAGTCTTATTATTAGTAAGCTATTAGCGGCTGAATCTGCATTGTCCCAAGCATTGTCCTAAACTCCCAAGGTTTCTTCAATTTTTTCTCCCATTGGGAGTTTTTCTGGGAGTTTTTCCTTGTCTTCCTTGAGGGTTTAGGTTGGTTGAGGGGCAGTTCTATGGGCATATGTGAAGCCCTCTGTGACATGCTTGCGTGTAAAAAGGGCTAAACAAATACATTTGATTTGATTGTCCAGCAGCCATTGAGTCAGATTGTGTAAATGTTTCAAATTTTGATTAGTCGATTTTCAGAAATTTTTGTTGAGTCTCGGTCAACCAAAGAAAATCATAGTTGGGTACAGCCGTACACAGGTCTCACACAGGTGGTTTCCAAACCTCACTCGCATTGGATTGGATTTAGTTCTCACACACGGGATTAACATCATTCATCATTGTACACCCCCACAATCCTATATTATCAGACCATTGCCTGGTTACCTTCAAAATGGACCTCTGCCAGAGCCTTGGAGGCACTCAGAAGATTTTTACTAGCCGTTACATAACCCCAAACACAGCTCTGGAACTGGCTAGTATTCTACCCGCTGCACTAGAAGCACTTGACGTCCCAAATAAATCATTAAATACTAAACAAGGGATCTGAATTTGGTTCTTCAGCCATCCCTAGACTCTGTTACCCCATTCAAACCAAGAAAAAGAAAGGATAAGAACAATTGTTTTGTCCGTCTCTTCATAAACGGAGTGACTAAGTTCAGTTGAGTTCTGGATTTTAATAAGTATTTATCAATCTGCAGATTGGGAGAGAAAAACCAGACCTCTGACAATAAATGACAACACAACACCAGGCTTAGGTCTCAATCAAGTCTCTCTCCGCTCTGAAGGACAGAGGACCATCTTTTATAGGGCACAAGAATGTAAACATAGATAGTGACAGTCAGGCAGTAATGACGTTACAACAGTCTCAGAGAAAGAGATTCACAGCTCCCAACACATGACCACTCAAACTACAGAGTTCATAGTTGGAGCTCTCCTTGTAGTCATGACAAGGACCATTTAGCCAGCACTTTCTCCTGATCCCAAACATCTATTAACCCTGACACATAGACACAATCTACTCTTCTTAATAGCAAGCTTACATGAGAACTTACTAACTAGTATCCAATGACTAGTTCTCTTGATTAGTGAATAATGTAAGCACACAGGAAATCTAAATTTCTTCCACAGTCCCCCCTTTTGACGTTTAACGTCAACACAACAATCATTCATCAACTGTTTACCTGGGACCTGCTGTAGTGCCTTACATTTCACAAGTTTCATAACATTTCAATATCTTAACAATCAAACAATACAGTATCTGTTACTACTCAGTACAGCATACATGATTGTAGGATTTGAAGAAGTATTAGGTAGTACCCAATCAGGTGAAAAAGTACAAAGTCAATGAAGTGAATAGCTTTTGTTTAGTTCTCTAGATAGGGCTCCCAGAAATGACCTTAACCCTCCTTCTATTTTCCTTGTTCAAAGTTGCATGGCATTATACACTTTGGTGATATTGTAACCTCTGATTCATCCTAGTAACACAGGCATTTCCTAGGACCTTACAAAAGAACCAGCTTACAGCTATTCACTTCATAAGCAAACAGCATAATGACAGTTTATCAACGATTCTAGAAAGATAGGCATATTTCTCTCCTGGACATAACCAAGGGTCGTGCTCTCGTGAGCTCAACACAGCAGGGTATAGACCAAACACTGTTCATGACATGTAAATTCAGAGCATTTCAAACAGTATACAAGCAATAAAGTAACCATTATCTTTAATTATTATTAACTGATCTGTGGTTAAGGACAGATCTCTTCAGATTGCATACAGCATTGTATATCAATTGGAAAATAGAAGGAGGCAAATGGCCATCTTTATTACATTGGCAAAGTAGTCACGTAGTACTTGAGCTTACGTATCAGACAAGTCCATCATTCTCAGGGCAATACAGTAATCATCAGTTTTGCTTGCTTTTGTCTGTGGCTTGATTTGGGCTACCATAATTTTACTGGCATGCTTCCGAGAGCCTACTGCACAGCACTGTACACAGCAGAAAGTACACATCTTCCAAGCACAAACCACAATCAGCACAACAACGATTAACATGCCCAATCCAGTGATTCCCATTTGAAATATAGTCGAAAAAGAAACCCCAACCGAGGAGGTCAGTCAGCACAATTCCAAGCTTCAAGTTCCTCCAAAGCTGAAATTATCTCTTTAATGTGAGCATATTTGTGATATTAGCAGATTCATCTGGGATAAAAGTACATCAGTCATGACCTATCACAGAGCTGACAACATATAATCCAGTGCCATAGGGTTATGTAGCACTACCTGCCTCATGGCCTTCATCTCAGAAGCAACCACAGGTAAGGCGTTGGCTGTCTCATTACCAATAGACTCCAACCCTAGTGCTAAGCTCCTAATATCAGTAAAGGCAGTGATAACACCATACACTGGGAAAATGGCAGCTGAAAACATGACAAGTGACTTGAGGTACTATTGAATCCACGTAATGTGATCCCAGATTCTTAGCGTCTGCTTTAATAAACCTTATTTTGTGGCTGTGCCACCAATGTTTGGGCAAAGGGTGCAGGGGCAACCCATCTATAGGTCTGAGGGCTCCTACAATAAACCCAAGGTAACCCGTTCCTCACCAGTCGGCCGGCAGGAAATAATAACCACTCTTACCACATCCCCACATGGTGCCCTTGTTAGCTACATGAGGAAGCCAACATGGGGATGTCCTTATACGGTATTTACAGGTCCATCTGCAACAGGCAATCATGCAACAGGCTGTTAGCATACATAAACACAGTGTGGTTAAATGTATTTTTCAACTAACTTCCCATAATTATTTGAACATTCAATCAACCACATACTACATCTTCTGTAGTATGATAAAGGTGTATGAATAGCATAGTCAGCAACATCAGGAATTAATGTCACCCATCCAAATGGTATACAAGACAAGTAACATTGAACTCAGATACAATGGAACTTTCAAATTATCCAGTAGAGGGTGAGCATACATAGAAACCGTATCCTTACATGTATTATTCCCCAACACTCTCACTGTACCACTGTGCCATACACATAACCATGCAAATCCAAAGAACAGTCTCATGGGTTACATCCAACCTTACACAAAACCACTTCTTAACCTTACACATATCAGCCATTGACAGAGGGACAGATATCCCTGGATAACCTCCAGGGTGCTTGGGACTCTAACCACAAACCCTGTCCCCTCTAGGAAAAAACTATTCAACTTACTACGACCCTTAACCATTAGTTTATACTATTAAGAGTGTGTTAACTGAATAATCTTTAAATGTTGCATTAAAGATACATGCCCATGGATATTTTGAACTATTAAACATTACCAAATGACTCGCCATTGAAATCATCAGCATTCTAGTTTTGTTCTTATTTGCTGACGTTCTTTGTGTGATAGACAGACGAAAATGTCCAATGATACTAAACACAGGAATGGCTATATTTGATTGGCTTAGATGGTTTTGGGAGCAGTGTTCCCGCCTTCTTCTACGGAGACACAAAACCTTTTTTTTAGTGCTGTCAGTTAATTTGGGTTTGCTTTAACGCCGTTAATAACGCGTTATTAACGGCGTTAAAGCAAACCCAAATTAACGGCGTCAATTATTTTATCGCGCGATTAACGCTCTTTTTGGCCGAGCAAACTTTGTAGTTTTTTTCACATGCTGTTGCAACAACTACCGACGTTAGAAAAACTACAACACCACACCGGATCTAGCTAGACCGGAAACAAAACAACAGGCACGCCAAACACTCGTTTGGCTTGCGAGCTGGCTAAAGAGTAGTAGCAGAGCTCGTTTACGGATATTAGACATTCTCTGGTAGTAGGCTAACGTTACGTTTTGAGTGGATGACGAGCGCGAGATGCCGAAATGGATGCCAATAAGTTTCAGAATGGAAAGTTTGCTTTTAAAAAGTTGCCAAATGGTTCTATTGACAAGACCAGTGATCTGTGTGTTTTGTCGTTGTAAACTGAGCTATCATCGCAGCACGTCCAGTCTGAAATACCACTTAATGGCCAAGCACACAGCTGATGCGAATTCTCTGCCCCCTCGTCAAAGCCAGGCGATTGCAATGTTGTTTTCAATAAAAAAAGTATTTGCACAAAGCAATCCGAACCACTTTTCTATGTTGATAAGAGCATTACAATTTGAAAAAAGATTGGGACAAAAAGAAATCAGGGACATTTAGAATAGATAAAAATGTGCGATTAATTGTGATTAATCGCGAGTTAACTATGACATTAATGCGATTAATCGCGAGTTAACTATGACATTAATGCGATTAATCGCGATTAAATATTTTTATCGTTTGACAGCACTACTTTTTTTACAAAGTACACAAATCTTTTTCTTCTACGGAGACAAAACTTTTTTTTACAAGTACACAAATCTTTTTTGCAAGTACACAAATCTTGCCTTCTTCTACGGAGACACAAAACGTTTTTTTTGCAAGTACACGAATCATTTTCTACAGAGACACAAATATTTTTTGCAAGTTACAAATCGTTTTTACAGAGCTCGCTCTCCTGGCACTAATTTCATGCCATAGTAGCCATTCAGAAGCAGAGTAGAGTTGGGTCTTACCCTCAATAGGGGCGGGGACCCGCCTTGATGGGGTAACTGACAGATTGCATTTTCATTCGAATTTTGGAACAAAAAGAGCGTGATGACAAGTAAATGCTAATGCAATAGACTGGGGGCGCTGTTTAGCTACCACATTGAATCTCCATTTGAATAAAGAGTCGAAAAGACCGTGTCAATATGAAATGCAATGCAATAAGCGGTCATTCAAATTTTTATTCAAAATAATACAAACTGAATTGCGGATTGCATTGTCATGTGCACATTGAATTGCCATTTGACAACTGCTTTGCCATTTGATTTGCGAATTGCATTGTCACTTTGCGCATTGAATTGCCATTTGACAAATGCATTTTCATTTGAATAAAGAGTCGAAAAAACCTTGTCAATATGAAATGCAATGCAATAAGCGTTCATTCACATTTTTATTCAAAATAATACAAACTGAATTGCGGATTGCATTGTCATTTGCACATTTAATTGCCATTTGACAACTGCTTTGCCATTTGAATTGCGGATTGCATTGTCACTTTGCGCATTGAATTGCCATTTGACAAATGCATTGCCATTTGAATAAAGAGTCTAATAAACTTCCATATTAAACAGGCTCTGTTGCGACTGTCCCCAGTCTCCCCTACCCCCCATCCGATTCTTTCTGGAGCCGAGCTTGTATAAGGGGTGCGTAAACTATATCGCCTCGCCCCACCCTCTCGAATTCCACCTTCATAAACCTAAACCTCGACCAATTCATTCCGCTATATTGTGTTAGCCTCTCTGAATCCCTGTGCGTTACTGGATTTGAGTGGCGGTTTATCTACAAGTCTTTAATTGCGGAATTAAAATGGGTTTGTTGCCACAATGTTGGTTCGGATGGGCAACACTTTTTGCCACGGTACTGTCAGTGAAGGGTGCTAGCCGGCGTGATTTCTTTAAATATGGAACACATATTGGAGACGAAGTTTTGAAGCCAGGGACCGACGAAACCCAAGAACTACATCTTGACCAGTCACTTTTTTTCTTTTCTGAGGCTTATGACACCGTTTACGTGAGTATAGTCTAAGCGCACACCCTGCAATATGCAGCCTAATTGCAATAATTTGATAATTTTCTTCATCACAAGTTTGAACAACACGGTTGGTGTTATTGAACTTTATATGATTCAAATTTTAGGTCTACATTTATCTCTTGTCCCTCCCCTGCACACCTTGATGGCTTTTTATTCCATTATGAGATTTAAATTGTCACATGAATAATCATGTAAGTCAACTGTTTAATTTAGCTAGATAAGGTAGTGATGGAGACTGCATGTTTCTGGAATGTTATCGGTGGTTTCGAATGCAGGTTAATTCGAGTCAAAAACAGAAGACCTTTCAAATGCCCACATGTGGGCTCTGGGCCTGATGCCCAAATATAAAATATGTTACATACACGCTGCACGATGATGTGATTAGGAATGATACATGCACTTGAACATTATTTATTATTTACTTGAATATTCATACGGTCTCACTTTCTCTTCATCAGCTGGGTTCTTAACTTATTTAACTCTTGACTGCAATTTAGCTTGCTGTTAATGAATGTTGATGGTTAATTATTCATTGCCTTTAGTGCAGTGTCTTACAATTAGAACTCTTAACCCCTTTGTTTTAGATTGACATAAGACCCAATGTGCTTCTTGACTCATGCCCCCAATGAGTGACCTCCTTTTCTGATCTTTCAACAAATACAGTCCAAACTTTTCAGAACTATTCCTAGTGCCAATTGAACAGTTCCTAATAAGCTACAAAATTATTCCAGTGATGGGGTGGTGTAACAACTCCAAAGAAATACATTAAATCAAACAAGATCTGTGCTTTAATTTGGGCTATTTTTAAAACTTCCACTATACACTGAGAGAAGGCAAGCTTATATGAGTTGATATGTAATGGTAGTTACGGTGATACATTTTAAAATGTACCCCTTAATTACCCCGCAAGCAAGAAATCCCATTTTCTTTTTTTGTCTTTTCTTTTTTTACAGTGAGCAAATGGCAAAAGAATGCTATTGCAAATTCAGTAAAAATGTGGTCTTGTTGCTTGTCACATTTGTAATCTGTTGCTTATGCACATGTTCCTATGTCTGCTATACTAACAGTACACTGCTCCTATATCCCTTGCCCACGTGGGATTTCCCCCTCTTTGTATCTTCCTTGCTCCCTAGCTAACCAGTAGATGCACCGAGCCAGTCAACCTCTGCTCTTTTCCTATTTTCATACATCCGTCCAATGTTTTGTCCTACCCTCCTCTGAAAGACTGATCTAGGTTGCGTTGCTCTTCTCCCGACTCTCCCATTGTCTTAGATTTACATTTTACATTTATTCAGTTAGAAGATGCTTTTATCCAAAGCGACTTCCAAGAGAGAGCTTTACAAAAGTGCATAGGTCACTGATCATAACAAATAGATAGCCCCAAACATTGCGGGAAGCCAAAACATGAAACAAACATTGTGAAAAACCAAATAAGTGCCAAAGGGAAGAACCATAAGAGCATGCAGTTAAACAAGTGACAATTAAACAACAAGAGTGTAAAAGTGTACCTGTAGAAAAGCAATCAACAGTAGATATAGGGGATCAGATGGCTGAGCGGTAAGGGAGTCGGACTATTAATCAGAAGGTTGTTGGTTAAATTTCTGGCCGTGCGAAATGACTTTGTGTCCTTGGGCAAGGCACTTCACTCTACTTGCCTCAGGGGGAATGTCCCTGTACTTGCTGTAAGTCACTCTGGATAAGAGCGTCTGCTAAATTACTAAATGTAAATGTAGATATCATATCCAATGACATGTGCACAATCTCCCTGTAAATGCATGCCAAAAGTTCTCATGCCAGTATAGAAAAGCATGTTGGTTATGGGTGGAACGGATACATGAAAATGTAAGGGTCCTTGATTCTCAAATGAGATTTTGACCATATATGTACAATGTGACATTCTCCCCCATTTTTTGTTAAGCAGACTCTGGGGTTAATGTAGACTTAGAAGTTGTAGTTTTTTTGGGGTCTAAAGATTGCTAACTACTGTAAACAACTTGAGATGTTATAGTTGTTTTTAATTAAAAGTGTGGGAAGTTATAAAATGACTGACAAGCATGTGTCTGTGAAGATTCCTTGTGAATCCTGGCAGAGTCAAAAAACAAAAGCAAAACTATTGACAAAAAAAAATACATAATGCTTAACCTGAAAGCTTAGGCAACTGCCCTAAAGTATTGGCTCTGTTCTTTCACACTTTACAATTTATAGTAGAACAGTAAAATTGTCCTCTGTAAGAGTCCAAAAGTACAGTCATCTATGTACAACATCATTAGGTAACTTGGCACATCTGGAAAGTGTCACAACTTACTGTTGCAAAAAGGCAAGACTCTTAAAAACAGCTGGTTAGTCTCTCATTTGCTCCTTTCTCCATTTGTCTCCATAAACTGATAATAAGACCCCATTCTGACATAACCCAGACATTGTGCATAGCGCCCCAGAAGGTTGTACAGAAATCTCTGAATTTTTCAGAATTGTAGATTGTTGGTTCTAAGGTTTAGAGCATGAAAAAATGAACAGGACACTTCAAGTGTCAATGCTAATGCTTCTAGTGGGCTCCAACTTGATGTTCTCCAGACACCCAAACAAAACCATAACTGAATCAAAGAGAGAGAGCCCCTTCCTCTTTGCAACCTTTCAGCTTAAGCCCTTCAGGGCAGAAATACAGTTAGCCATTAGCTTCACCCAGCCGCAAAAAAGGTCCCCTGTCTCGTCACATTGCGTTCAAGCAAACTCCCCCTCCATAGTCGTTTTCTCTAAAGTCAAATACCTGCTGGGAGGCGGTCATTCACCCAGATGCTATTGTCATTCATGCGTTCTTCTGAAGGAAGTCTCGTGGATAGACAGGAGGCTGGGGCCGAGACAAACCTGAGATTTCCTGTGAAAATCCCTAGAGGCTTCCCTCTTGGCTCCGCTCCCTCTTGGCTTTTCAAAAACATTCAAGCGACCTGGAGACTAACCCTAGTTCCTTTCACAGTTTTCTACTGGCAGATTCGAAATGCAGTGCTGTCGCAAATTATAGTTAATATATGTATGTTTTAAGATATGTATTCAGAACGAACACCAGTTCCCATCAGCACAATTTATATATCCTCTGAGAGAAATAGCGAGTATTTAAAAAAAGCAAGACATCTCGAACATCTTGGCCAACTGTGGTCAATAACTGGTTCTACTGATGCTTACTCAAATGCAAGTCATGCTATCTAATGAACTTCAGGCTACAATGTGCTTCTCTTTTTTGTTGTCTGCTAGGAACTAGAATATACAAGATATGGAAAATCTTAAGATTTTGTTTTATAGGGTTAAACAAGAAAATGATATGGATTCTACAATGCTCTCATAGAACATGAAAGAGAACCGGTGCCATTAAATGCTAATACCACATGGCTAGTGGTGTAATTTACGCAAACATTGTGGTACCTAAACAAAGAGTACCCTGTGGCTTGTCCTAAATGTAGTCTTTGTGTACCTGTTTGCCAACCACAGGAGCCATGCACATTAGCACACAGACCTGTTAACATGACGTTTTAAGTATAGTCCTGAGGAAAATCTATCGGATTACAGGGTGCAGCCTCTCTTGCCATTATTTTCAAGGTGTCAACAAAGCCTTGTCTCTCTGCAGCCTTCAGGAGGTTGGCTCTGTTTGTATGTGTTTGTATTCTGAAGAAGATAGATCACCTGCTAAATTTATAGACCTGTCAACTTTAATGCCCTTGGCTTTTGTGAACTGTGAACCTATACATTCTTACTGTGAATTGAATGTGTATTATCTTAGACAGAAAGGAGCTACACATTGTTGGGGAATCGGCTGTACTTAGTTCACAAACCAGGACTTCTGGGGTTCACTGAGAGAACTCAACTTGACTTTGGATAGGTCTTATATCTAGTCTTGAAAATAAGCCTTCAATGTGTGAACCGTGAAACATGACACTCCTTTGTCTAGTGTGAAATCACCTTCATGTGGCCTATGGAATATGTGTTAATTTCTGAGCCTGAAAGTAACAGTTGCATTTGTGGACATTCATTGTGGTGTTGTAAAGAGTCCATGAAGTCACAAAATATTTTTTTTTCCTTCTGTTTTGGCCTCTGATTTGTATGTAGAATTATTGTATAGCATTCCTGTAGGCTGACAGAGCAAATGAGCCTCTCTGGCTTGTGAGGTTTGTGGGAGGTCATTGTATAGCTTTTTGACTATGAAGTTTAAACGGCAAAACAATAACTACATTGACTGTGTAAAGCAATCCAAAGGTCATTTTTGACTACAGTCCTCATTTTACTCACATTTAGTCTCTTTCAGTCTTCAAAACATGCTTATAATACTTATAATTGCCTAACTGGCCAATTTTAGAAACCTTTAGTGAATGTGGTTAAAACAATTCCAATCTTATACCCAACCACACTAGGTCCAATTGATCCAACATCAGTCTTTTCTACCTCCACACATTTTCAAAAGATGGATAGAGAGAAAAGTGAGGTACCCATGGTTTCCCTGGGGTGAGGGAAGGCCTTGACTAACAGGATGGGAAGGGTCAAGGCATGTTGAGATTTACAGGGCAATTAATCCTCTCGAACCCCCATTGTTCAGTAAAACAAGACATTTACTGCATCAGGCTAAAGGACCTCATGAAGTGTCCTGATGGGAGATTGAGAAAAGCTGTCTTTGCAACCCTATCCACCAAACACCTCTGTAATTATGGTTAGGGTTTACGTGAAGCTGTAACTTATGAGTCCAATAGATAAGAAATGCCAAGTGCTAAGCTATCTCTGCTGACGATGAAGAGATGATTGAAAGACATTTTATTTTTGTCTTTGTACAACAAAAAGTTTGAAACTAATCATGCTTTTGAAAATATTCACATTTCAGGTCAACACCAATGGCTTTGTTGCAGTAGGGGAACCTACTCCAGAAGATGAGTACCTGGGAAAGATGCCAGCCAGTTTTGGAATGATCGCAGCATTCCTTGGAGATCTTGACAACAGCGATGGAGTGGGAAAGGTTTACTTCCGTCAGGACAGCTCTACTGACGTGCTTTTGAAGACAGCCAATCACATCAGCGAGGCATTTCCTCAAGATGATGAGATTGAGCCGATCCATGCCATTATAATCACCTGGGAGAACATAGCGGCAAACGGTATCCCAGAGCGAGGTGACAGGGGAGACACAAAGGTAACAGCCCATTTTAGCGTAGCAATTATTTTTTGCCGGTTTTCAAAAATATAGAAGGATTAAATTATGAGTAATTAAGAACTGTTTTCAATTGCAAACATTTTTTCTGAAGCAATTGCTATGCCAAATTAAATGGTTTCTTAAACGTCATTGGTTAAGTACTATAAAAGAGGAATTTCTATAACTTTTCCTGTTGAACACTGTACTCTTCCCTTTAAAAAGAATGTTATCTCCTGTGGTTTCTTGTAGAGGAACACTTTCCAGCTGGTTGTAGCCTCCATGGCATCTGCCTCCTACGCAATCATGTTCTATCCCAAGGATGGGCTGCAGTATGTCTCCACACCACTGGGAAGTGAGCATGAGGTCGTTCAGGGTGGGTTCAACCGAGGCCTGGTGAAGGGCTGGTTCTGGAGGACCAACCTGGGGAATACTACCGCATCACCACCGGTGACGAGTCATCTGTCAGAGAGCTCCCCGAGTAGGCTGTCATCATCTGTCATTTTGTGTCTGCCTAGTGAACACTTTTAAAGATTGACATGATAATGTGATTGTCAGTTTATGAACCAATGAAGTATGACGCACGATAGAAGTATGGTTTGACTGTTTTCAACATTTGAGTGAGGACATTCATTCTGTATACTTAGTCACAGATGTACTGTTGATGCAAGCAAGTCACATTACAGTTCCTTGTATCTCTTCCAAGGCAGACCAACTCAGGCAGACAAGGTGTGTGGGTGTACGAGATCGGCACGTCCCCCATCTTCACCTCCATCTCCCCAGGCCAGGTCACCGACCTGCCTCCCGAGGAGATAGTGCCTGGGAGAGTTGCCACTGGGGCCGTTGTCCCTGTGTCACCCAGACAACCTGAGGGACAACAGAAAGTAGAGTTCCCAATGTACAAGCCAGAGGAGGAGCCTCTTACTGTTAGCCCAGTGCAGTACCAGCCCAGATATCCAGTTCAGTCAATACCCTCACGCTCCCAGCCAGAGAACCCTCAGGTGGTAGTAGTGGAAGAGGATGAGGACTTGGATGTGAACGGTGAGCATAAGGCAACCCATCCATATAAAAACTCAGTTAGTGAATGCAGTCAACTCGACTGAATGCAAAATAATCTCAATAAGGTATTATTGGAAATCTGTGATACAAATGAGAGTATTGGTCAGTATTTAGTTTGTTCCGCCTTGAAATGTTGTGATACATTCCTGGGTTTGCCTTTGATTTCAACAGTGTTTGCTTACAACTTTGAGAGGTGTGCCAATAACAGGCTCAAGTGCTCTGCATTCGCTGACTGCAGGGACTACAAAGATGGCTACTGCTGCCACTGTAGGCCCGGTTTCTATGGCAATGGCAAGGACTGTGTGGCTGAAGGTAAGACCTCATAATGACTAAGAAAAAAAAGGTTGTTGTCAGGTATGTTATTTATTGTAAGTCTCCTGATGAGAATATATCTAGAAATGTTGATGACATTGAGTTATTGAACTATGAACTAAAAACAAATAAATTATTCCGCTAAAGCAAATATCCATTGGTTCGCACAACTTCACAGGTAAACCACAGAGGATGAACGGGAAAGTGAACGGCAGAGTGTTTGTGGGCAACTCGCCTTCGCCAGTGGAGTTCACCAATAACGACCTGCACGCGTATGTTGTGGCCAATGATGGTAGGGCTTACGTGGCCATCAGCACCATTCCTGGGAACCTAGGACCGTCACTGCAGCCCTTGTCTTCTCTCGGAGGGGTCATCGGCTGGGCCTTTGCCTTAGAGCAGCCAGGCCACAAGAACGGCTTTGCTTCCATTGGTATGGCCCTCAACCGTTTTGGTTTAATGTTGAAGATGCCATTAGGAAATACTGTTATGAAATAAGGGGAAATGCTAAACAAACTGCAGGTTTGACTGCAGTTGGTTTCAAACATCTACAAGCAGGCCTTTTGAACGCTGTTATAAATGATAAGGGTTATATATTTAGCTTCAACTTAGACAAGATTAAGCTTCAGAGAGAAAGACTTGAAAAACCTTGGAGCGTATTTTGGTTCAGCATTTGCCTTGAAATGTTCCACCTCATTGCTTGAAGGTTTATGGCTCAAAGTTAAAGCAGGTCAATGTAGAATATAATGGCACGTAAAATGCATGTTTCTGGCTTTCGTAGGTAAACTACAAAGCCTGTAGTTTTTAACATTTTCAGCTTGGGCTTTTACTTGAAGGCCTAGTCTTTGGTACTTTCACAGGTGCGTTCAAATACATAACTCACTTTCTGTCTGGCAATTTGTGAACAGAATTATACTGATTTAAGATTTTTGAAACAGTTTTTCTACAGACAAAAGTTGTTACTAGGGGTGGGGGTCTATTTTTTGTTTTTTGTTTCAGAAATCACTGGAAATATGTTTTCCAGTAATCTTTCGGTGATCAGAAGATATGTTATAGCCTATTGATTCTCTAGCTTTAGCTTTACCTGTTTATTTCCCTTTTACACTCTTGCACACACACACAGGTGGTGTGTTTTCTAGGCAGGCTGAGGTGACATTTCAGCCAGGCAATGAGAGGCTGACTATCAAGCAGGATTTCAAGGGTATTGACGAACATGACCACTTAGTGGTCAGTACCGAGCTGGAGGGCCGACTGCCCGAGGTACCACGAGGATCTTCAGTGCAGATAGACCCTTACAAGGAGATCTACCAGTACACCACCAACCGTAAGGTTATTCCTCCAGTTTTATTCTGGAATTATTTTTAAAAAGATTTGTCCAATTTTGTTAGCCGAATGGATCATAGAAGTTATATTTTATGTTTACCAGCTGCTGTACCATTTTTGTTATGTCAAAATGCAACGTAAAGTTTAGTGAAATTTGTGATTTTCCATCTTGAAAATTATGTTTCCCGGAAAACCAAAGATGGTCAATAATGTATTCCTAAACGTAAATAGAATTATAACTGATTCAAGCAGGTAATAATGAGTGTTTGAGTAAGCCTCTCATCAATGGTGACGCAGTATTTTTTGTTCCCCACGCCAACCTCCATGTCCCCAATCTTTTCTCTTAAGATATCACCTCATCCTCCAACCGTGCCTACACTGTTAGCCTGCCCAATGGAAGTGTTCAGACCAGTAACTACCAGTGGCGCCAAACCATCACCTTCCAAACCTGCCAGCACAACGAGTCCTTCAGGTCATCCCCGACCACCCAGCTGCTCAGTGTTGACCAGGTGTTTGTCATGTACGACACCAGCAACCAATTGATCCGTTATGCCATGAGCAACAAGATTGGCTCCGTTCACAGTGAGTGGTGACCACTTTGCTTTGAACTCACGTGAATCGTTTGTGTCATTGTGCCAGTTTAGATTTTCATTTCAACATTTCTATAAAAGACAGGGTTTTTTTAGTTGTTTTTTTACAAATCAAATTTCTTACATCACTAATTAAATTCACAGATAAAAACTAATCCAGTTCATGCAGTTGTTCATGCAGTTGTAATGGAACCTACTACGATCTGCTATGCATGTTGATGAAGAACATAAAACCTGAAGAAACCTTTATTAATCTTACAAATTGTAATGCACGCACACTGCTTTCACCCTGTATGTGAGATTTGTTGTACATGGTTGGCTAAAAGTCTTCAACACAAATGTTTGATGCTTGACTGGGCGGTGAAAGCTATGTGTATTTGAAGCAAGATCTTAGGATCTTAGGATTTCATGCTTTACCGCTATACATTCCGATGGAATTTGCAGTAGCAGCATGTCTCCTCCCGAGTGAAATTATGTCACTCCTAATACTCACAAGCAGTAAATACTACTAATTTCTATTTTTTCTTTGTTTAAATATTAGTGACATACAAATAACACCATCTGACCATCTGTAATCCAACATATTGCTTCAGTTCCTCAGTTTAAGAACCTTTTGATAAGGGGTTAGGTTGTTAAAGGCTTTCAGGTTAACCATTGGCCGCATTGCAGTTCACATAAGGCTATTTACCAGGGGCGGGAGGTGTGAAGGAAGGGATGAAAGGAAGCGCTCCAGTAGGGGGTGGGAAGGGTAGTGCAGGAGGCTTATGCAAACTTCACTCAGCTGGGGTTTTAAGAGAAAAAAAGTGCAACACCTGTGGTCAATTTCCTGCGTGGACCTGATGGGGGTCTGCAGGAACTGAGAACTTCAAACGTGCCCCCCTCTAATAAGCAGCTGTCTAAAAAGCGGACATTGTGACTCCTCTAATGGTGGTGTCCACCTCAGCTAACAAAATGACGTCCCCAGGACGTCCCTTGAACGTCCCCAAATGTTATCAGGACGTCGCAAGGGAACGTCCCCATGACGTTTTTTTGTAGGGTCCCCTGAAAGTCCCGGGGAGGTCACAGACAAATGTCCCCGGGATGTCCATGTAACGTCCTCATAACATTTGTTCAGGGGACGTTTATCTGCGACGACAGATAACTTTCGCATACCAAATGCAGAATCAATTTCTCAACCTTAATTTATAGGCACATTTATGCATATAATGGATATTTATTGTATACAAAGTATAAAATGCATATTACCTAGTAAAATGTAGCCTATAGTGCAAAACTAAACTGAATGTGTTTACTTAAACTCAACAATGTAATTTAACTTAAACTTGTAATTTAAATTAAACTTAACTTAAATCAACTTTAAGTATAACAGGCTGCTGCTAAGTATTGTGTATTGTAACTTATTATGTGTTACAAAAAAAAACACGATTTCAGTATAAACAAACACTTAATTTAAATGCATTTTAAAAGCCTGAATTAATTTTCTTATATTTTAATTGTGTCAACCCCTCCACCCTCCTCCTCGTCCTCCACCAGTTCGTCAGGAATCAACACCTGCAACATGAATTAGCTACAGTTAGACAGCAGATCAAATGCAAAGAACATTAAGTGGATAAGCATTTTATCCATATAATGCTCCTGGAGTTATTTTTAGGACCATAACAAGTGAAACGGAAAGATCCTTAAAGATCCTTAAAGAGATGACACCACTAGTGTGTAGGCATCCGATTTAGAGCTAGCTAGTGCTATCGATAACATTGTTAGCTAGCTACTGTACAAATTAAGACGATACAACGTCTCAATTTAGCCGACTTAGAAAACCAGTGCCATATCAAATTGGCTAGAAATGAATATACATTAATTTTCGATATGGCTATTTCACATTGGATAAACATACAAATACATAGATAGTAGAGCTAAAGTTTGTATTAAAACTAGGGCTGTCAAGCGATTAAAATATGTAATTGCATTATTTCACATGATTAATCGCAAACTGTTTAATCTATTAAAATGTTACCCCAATGAATGATAAAAACATTTTTTAACAGGGTGTACTTAAAAACTTTAAATAGGCTTAACTGGATGATAATGTCCATATAACAAGTTCAGATGGAACACAACTTAAATTGTGAAGGCGTTTTATTCACTCACAAACTATACTGCTGAAGCTATAATACACATCTGCAAAATTTGACTTCTGGAAAATAAAATACATTTAAGACATGTTACTAAGACTCATAGCCTACTACGATATCCTGCTCCATTATATTTAAATCTCACTCAAACATACTTCAGATACTTAAACAACCACAGATTGACCTTAATATTGACAGTTTGTCTTTTTTGAACCCAGTCAGCTGCTCGCTTCTTTTGCGAGTGCCATTTGTTACAGGAGCGAACGCTGCTGCTGCTACTGCTACAGTGCCAACACTGCTGCTGCTAGTTGTGCGCTTTGCTTGCATCCGATAGTTTAGGCTGGAAGTACTCCGGTGATAACTAAACTCAGCCTGACAATCAGTACACACAGCCTTAGTTTTGTCAATAGAGCCGTCTCGCAACGTTTTGAAATAGAACTTCCCATCTGAAAGCCCTCTCTCCATCACAGCGGCGTAACAATGACTTGGCGGGCCCGAGTGCAGATCTCACCAACGGGCCCCTTAACCGACCTATCGTCAGGCGAAATTATTGTGTTGAGCTTAGCGAGGCGCATGGAAATGTACTTATTATCAGTGTTGTGTAGTGATGGGAAGTTCGGATCATTTTACCGATTGGGGGGGGGGGGGGGGATTCCTGCATTAAAATAATGTATCATGACAGTTTGTATGATTTGGTCATTTGTATCACACGTGATTTAATTATCACGGAAAACAATTACACTGCACTAAACTGTAAGTGTAAATGTAAAGTGAAAATAACAAAACCAGTCAGTATGATAACTTGAGCTAATATCAATCACGTCCTACTAAAACAACGGCCACGCGAAAGCGAATGAGGAAACTGTTTCCTCTACTAAAAAATACAATGCAGGTCACGTGAAAAAAAGGATCCAAAGACTCGTAGAAGGGAAATGAACATGACCTTGATCTGTAGTACAGAGCCTATGCAGGTCATGTGAAAAATGATCCAAAGACTCGTAGAAAGGCCGAGTTGGGAAATGAACGAATCGTTCGTTTCCTCTAACTACAGAGCGTATGCAGATCACGTAAAAATGATCCCAAGACTCGTAGAAAGACCGAGTCGGAAAATGAACGAATCGTTCGTTTCCTCTAGCTACCAGTACAGAGCTAATGCAGGTCACGTGAAAAATGATCCAAAGACTCGTACCCAAAGACCGAGTCGGGAAATGAACGCATCGTTTCTGTTTACTTGGACGAGCCTATGCAACAGTCCCGATGCCTGGTCACGAGAGAATGAACGAATCACTCTTTGAGAGGACTCGTTACTTCCGAGTCCTTGTAAGGATTCGTTCAAATGAACGAATCGTTCACAAACGACACATCACTAGTGTTGCGTCTGAACACGTTCATGAACTTGTTCATAATTTTGGTGAACGTGAACTGAACGTAGCCTACTGTATTACTGCCTGATGAATGATATTGTGCAGTGGACGCATTCATTCTGGTGTCTGTGAATGGCACGTTCACTCTTTTTAATTTAGTTTAATAAGGGGTCAGATTTCTAGAGACTTCCAGGCTAAAAACACACCTTTAACAGTCTTGTGTCCAGGGTTGCCCAACCTGTCAATCGCTTTCTTTCTTCTACTGTCTATGCCTGGCAAATGTGAGAACGCCGAATTGCGTAGAGGCAGAGAGTATGGAGCTAAATCAGGACCACATGTTTTGTTAATAAAAAAATAAAACTCTTTAGTCGAAAAACTAAAGCTTGACATTGAAAATTTAAGTTTTGGCCGAAAACTTGAAAAATTAAACCATGTATTTAAAGGAAAAATAAGTGCATAATTTTTTTTTTCAGGTTGAACAAAATTTAGCTTATCACTTCATATTTTCACAGTTTCACATTTCATGTTTTCAGATTCGAAACTTTTTTAACGGCTGAAAGTGAAAAATGATAATTAATAGCTTATTCAAAATTATTCCAAAATGTAATCAAAATTGTATTCAACCTGAAAAAAAAATTGGTACACTTTTGTTTTCTTTGATTATAGTGTTTTATTTTTCAAGATTTTGACCAAAACGTACATTTTCAATGTCAAGCTTTAGTTTTTCGACCAAAGATTCTTTTTTTGAATTAACAAATTATTTGGCCCTGATTTAACTCCATAAGAGAGCAGTATTGCAGACAGCAGCCACTTATTGAAATAAAGAACTGAACTAACCTAGATCATTATTTGGAGCTTTGAACTTAGTTAAAAATTTTGAATTATGAACTATGAACTGAACTAGTTCATGTAGAAAGTGAACTTTCCCAACACTGCTTATTACAATACACATTGTGAATTGATTTGTTAGCTAGATATGCTTTAACGTTTAGCCTATCTAGCTTAAGCTATTTTCCAACAACATCCTGCACATTGTTTTCAATATCTAACCTGGCTACTGCCTTATGCCTATATGTGCATTTAATGACGATTAATAGTCATGTGTAAATGCATTCAATAGGATATACCAGACAGTAAACGTTAGCCTACCCTGGTGGCTGAGTTTCACTCATTGCTGTTGGGCTGGGGGTCAGACGTAGCGTCCTCTTGAACATCTTGCCACATATCCAAATGAAGATAATTTTGCCAGCTTTGCCACCCTTTCATCCTGCTCTTTGCATTTGTGCCGCTTCCTGCTGACACTTTTGTGTTTGAATGAAGGGCATGGGGTAGCCTACTTACCGCAATTACTCAACACGCAATGCAATGCAACACAACAGGATGGCAAACAACAACATATTACCCAGACAATATCACTTAATAAAAACGAGATTTGTTTCATTCAGCAAAAAGCAAATGAGGCTAAATGAATTATTTGCTGTTGTTAAGATTGACTATTGTTAAAATCTTAATTGGGCAGGTGAGAATAACTAACACCATAATTGAGAAATGTTTGGAGAAATTGATCAGACTGGATCATATCTTAACCTTTCTATGATTTACGCGGAGCGAGGGGCCCGGTCAGTTCTTCAGGTAGAGTTCTCACTTGAGATCGAGGACGGGCCCCCTTTTGCCACGGGCCCTAGTGCAGTTGCACTCCCTGCACTCCCTATAGTTACGCCACTGAGTATAGAGCTTCAAAATGTATAGGCAGAAATCCCAGGGGGGACGGGGGGGAAGACTTTTAAGGTCAGAACAAAGTTGGGAAATGTGACAAGCCTGAATTTAAAGATTACATTAAAATAATAATGCGTGGTGCAGGGTTGCCGATGTTGTCACTGTCCCTGGTGTGTTTTTATACTTTTAAATTCAGTCTTGTCACATTAGCTTACGTGACTGTTCTGTGCCTCGCTAGCCCAGCCGACACACGACTGGTTGAGTGAGAAGGGGGGCGTAACATGTACTGTATTCTTACACTAGTAAAATATTGTGTATTTTTACACAAATGTTGTGTTAAACATTAAATCATGGTCTGGTATCATATTTTATTGTAATTTGTCTCAGCAAGTTAAGAAATAACTTAAATGAATTGTATATTGTTGGAAAGCTTACTCTACCTTAGGTGTATTTTGTCTGCTGAAACATGTAACACTGTGATAACAACTTAATCTCTTGCATACAACTCCTCCTTATAATAATTAGATTTTTTCAAAATAATAATATAGGATTAGTTACTAACCAAGCATTTCATGCATATTAATAATACTCTTTGGATTTTAGGTTCATGTTGTTTAGTTGTAACTTGTTTAACTACATGCTGTTATGGTTCTTCCCTTGGTGACTAATTTGGTTTTCACAATGTATACTTCATGTTTTGGCTACCCGCAATGTTTGGGGCTATCTCGTTGTTATGATCAGTGACCTATGCACTTTTGTAAAGCTCGCTCTTGGAAGTCGCTTTGGATAAAAGCGCCTGCTAAATCCATAAATGTAATGTAAGTGTAAAGAGGTATTTTGATCGATATTGTGAGGACATAAACCCAAGTCTGCACGCTTGGCCATGTCTACAACAGTGACCTTAGAGAACTAGTCTACACCTCTGTATTAACCTGTCGGACAGGCTCAGAGTGTGGTGAATTATGGGAAGGCAAGCGGTGCAGTGTTAAAAAAATGCTGTAGTGGACACGTACCATTACTGCCTGTGTTTACAAAATGGCAAGTGTGGAGTCATAATATATGTCTGGCTATAGTGCCTATTGAATGGGCTGGGGAGCATTTGAGGCATGCCAGGGGTAGGAGGGAGAACAGGAGGGGGCACAGTACTTAAAAATGCTTCTGGGGAATCCTTGTCTAGCTCTCTCTACTTTGTGGCTGCCCTGGCCACCTTTTTAGAGAGAGAGAGAGTTAGATAGAGAGGGTCAGAAAGGGACGGTAAGAGTCAATCCTTATTGGGAGTTCCCTCCACCTTCCATCTGGGATAGAGGCCAGTTGGCAAGGGTGCACAAGTACTGATTGTTAATGACCCCACCTAAACTGCTCCTACTCCAATTCCGGGTTTTTCTTCCTGCACTGGGGTGCCACGCTTTGCAGACCTCAACCATTGTTTAAACAATTGAAACAGAAATGAATGCCTTCTCTCCCCTCTGGATAACATAACCCAAATTAACCTTGCTAGTCAGACACATTAGACCCTAAGGCTGTGGTATAGTGATGTTGCATGGTTATTGACAGGTGGCCCTCCGGAGAAGAACCCGTGTTTCACCGGCAGACACAGCTGTGACACAAACGCTGCTTGCAGACCAGTCGAGGGACTCAAGTTCACCTGCGAGTGCGCCACTGGTTTCACTGGGAATGGTCACTCGTGCTACGGTAGGCAGCCTGCATGTTAACCTAATTGGTCTCAAATTATAAGCATACAACAAAGAGTTCGGCTGCACTGGGCATGGTTGTATTTGGGATTCATTACAAATAATAAAGGTAAAATGGGGGCGAGTATTAAGTATTCTTAATGTCACTCTGTATCATTTTTTTGGGGGGAAATGTTGGAATAACTTATTGTTGTAAAAACGATATTCTTAAAAAAAAGTCAAGACGGACATACATACATGGATACAAGTTTTTTAATTGTTTCATTTATAGTGCTGTTCACAACTTCTTAGTTGCCTTAACCCTTGTGTACTCTTCGGGTCATTCTGACCCATCAGTCATTGTGACCCATCGTCATTTGCAACAACTTTACCGCATACAAAAACAAAATGAAGCATTTTCTTTTAACCGTTGGGCTGTCTCAGACCCCCCACATTGCGGGTTAAAAGAAAATTATTTTTATTTGCTTTTGTATTGGGTAAAATTGGGTAAACACAACGATGGTTCTTTATGAACCTTTTGGTCATGTGACCCGAAGGCAGCACAACGGTTAAAGTTGTATAGATGTATAGACACATCCTAACATAAACATCTCCATCTCAAGTTGCAGGGAATGACCACAGTTCCATTCTTCATCTAGGTCAGAAAACAGAGGCTGTTTCTACAATGTGATGATAGGGATCTGCTCTTACAGAAGGTAGCAGTTGTAAAGAAAATATAGGAATTGAGACTGCTGTCGGACTTCTTTACATCTTCCTCGCATATCTTTTTGTCAACAAAAAAAGATTATGAAAATCAAAGCCTATAATCCAACATCTCTCTTCAAAGGCTTATTTAATTTCAAAGAAAACTACAAGTATCTTTATCACAGACTTGATGATGAAGTAATAACACAAATGAGCTGCACATTGAAAGAGATGGTTTGGAGCCCTCAACTAAAATACATTTTGAATAGGGGCAGATCAGATGTGGGGGAGGTGGGAAAAGTCTGTTTTTGATTGCTGGGTGCATCCTGTCAGAAGTGTGTTGACAAAACATCTCAAGGTAATCTAAGTCTCTCAGAGAAAATGTGATTAAATCGTACTTGATAGATTTTTTTAAGACCTTCTTGACTAAAGTATAACTGAAGTGTGATTACATTTCAATAATCGAACAGTAGAAAGAGTTTACCACATAAATGTTTTATACATTGTCTTCGACAACATCTACATGAAATTACCATGCACCAACATTTTGTTTTATCAATAAAGTATTATGTCTTGAATCTAGCTTGTATGTAAAGAGCAGATCACAAATAGGGTGTGTTCAATTAGAAAATAAACACTTCTCTAGCGGTATATAGCGGTATAAGTTTAAATATGTTGACATTATACAAGTGTGCATATCCAGTCTATTTGTTCCCACTTGCAGACATTGATGAGTGTAGGGGGTCTCCTTATATCTGTGGCCAGAACGCCATCTGTAACAACCAGCCCGGAACATTCCGCTGTGAGTGTGTGGACGGTTTCCAGTTCACAAACGATGGGAAGACCTGTGTTGGTATGTAGGATCTCAGTAAGGGTGTGCATTTTTGTGTTAATGTGCATGCACAGCTGTGTGGGTGAGTGTGTGATTTGTTTGGTTAATCCCACAGCTTGTTGCATAAACAGGTGTTCAAAACTCAGTTTTCTATGGATGTCCTGTATGTAATTGCTTGTGATTTTTAAATAGAGAATGTTGCAGTGTATGTTTAGTGTTTTTTTTGTCCGTCTGAGACCCAGTCTCTCATGGTTTAGGTCTTTTGAGGAAACAAACCAGAGTTTTCATGTGAAACACAAGGGCTATACATTCACCTAGTGTTCCTCTCCCTCTACCCCCCATGTGCAGAAGTGAACCGTCCCATTGACCACTGCCGGGGCGGAACCCATGACTGTGACATCCCAGAGAGGGCCAGTTGCAGCTACACGGGCGGCTCGGCCTACATCTGCTCATGTCTACCTGGCTTTGTGGGCAATGGCCATGCCTGCCAAGGTAAAGCGATAGCTTCATTCATGTGTGGTTGGATTCAGTTAGTTCTGATGAAAAGCATAATGTATTATCTGTTCCACTGTTCTACTTGTCTGTATAAGAGCCGAGTTTTCCTTGTTGCATTTCAATCACATCGAGGCCCATTGTGAGAGGAAATGCACCCACCTGGCCAGTAAATACAGAAATTCGTCCCTACAGCTGTGGAGCTCATTGGACATGCGTTTCATTCTCTTCTCCCCCCTTTTTAGCTTTTGGCTAGCCACCAACCTACTGCTGTAATGTATAATGTCTATACATCCCTATGGGATGTGTGTGAATGTTGCTGCTTGTTTTCTATTGTGAGGCTGTAAAAGAGGAAGACAATGTATTCAGTTTCCCCGTTGCATTTTTGGTTTCCTAAAATCCTTTAATTTTGTGCAACTTCCCTCCCTGTCCATTGCTCCTTGAACACACAGACGTAGATGAGTGCCAGCAGAGCCGCTGTCCCTGGGATGCAGTCTGCTACAACACTCCAGGCTCCTTCACCTGCCAGTGCCGCCCCGGTTTCCAAGGCGACGGGATTCAATGTATCCCTGGTTCCTTAGGTGCATAACTCCTCTGTGACTTTGGTGTAAATATACTGTCTGTGTTGACACCCCCCCCCCAAAAAAATTAATGTTGACATTTTGAGTGGAAACTACATTTAAGCTTGTGCCAGGGACTTTACAGACACATTCTCGCTTCCATGAGCTTAGATTGCCGAGACAATTTATTTAGTCTAATAGCCATATGTGAACATGTTGAACATATGTGAATATGTTTTCAATGCTATGCAGGCTATCTTGGGAACACATCCAGAGACAATAGAACATGGCCTGAGAAAAAAAAAAAAAAGAACAATTTGTCCTCCCATAAGACTGTTCTGGAAAACAACCACAAGGGGTATGGGTCTGAAAAGAGTAGCTTTGAAGCAAAAAATTTTTTAGTTCTTGATTGGCCTTGACCAATCCTACAAATGTAGCATTTGAGACTATCCATCCTACTCAGAGGTTTCTGGGATCCACAGATGTTTGACAGGGATGTAAAGGAGGGGATGTTGTGTTGACATAACATACAGGCCTGATAGTGGAATGTAAACATTGAGGGCCACTCTCCAGGCGATTAGCAGTGGGGTCGGTAACATGTCACATGAGGTATGCTGGAACAGAAACCAGAATGTTTACCTCTGTAACTGGATGATAAAACTCTGCCTTTTTTTGTGCAGTTTCTTTCAAGATACACAATGGCTTGTCTATTTTGTGACACAAAGGCTTCACTGAGTCTATGTGCACCTAACAACACCTCTTTGTGAGAGAGTATGTCTGTCACCTTTAATTATACTCACATTTTTCTACTTGGAGGCAGCAACATAATTTTATCATCTTAGCTACACTTGGTAGAGATACCTTTATTTTGTCTGCAAGTTTCAAGTAGTGTGGCTTTCAAGTGTTTTGCTGTCTCCCAAAATAGTCTTTCTCTGTTCATGTCCCCTTCTGCACTGATCCAGAGGCCTGTTCCATAAAGCGAGTTTACCGAATAAGCCAGATTTATGTCAGTTAGTCGGACTAATTTCTTGTTCATTCGGTTCCATAAAGCTAGCTCAACGTAGTTCGAACTCGGTTACTATGGCAACTTAGGCTGCAAAACTAGTCTGGTCAGACTAACTGTCAGGCTTAGTGTGACTTGGTGCTTAACTAGACGTTCCTGTAACACTGACCCAACGGGAAAACGATGATTTACCACGTATATTCTCATTTTCTTATTCTCATCAGTTCAATATGTTCAACATTGATAGAAAATCAACTTAAGTAGCCTACATAGGCTACAACATTTAGCCAAATGCTTTAAACAATGATGAACAATGCTTTGATAGGCTACACACCATAGCTGTTAAATGTATGGATGTTAGTAGGCATCAGGTATAGGCCTATATGTCAATCTAAATGATCCGAGTATAATTATCATAGCAATATAATTGTTAACAGTAGCCTACAATTGCAAAACAAACCTAAATCTGCCCTCCATTTCCCTGACACAAAACCCATGTTAAAAAGTTAGGCTACTGGATAATGTATTGATTAATAGTAAGCAATTTTTTTAAACAATGTCAAAAAAGTCAATTTAGATGAGTTTAGAGGGGATTTTTTAATCAGCGAAGTAAAGGTCTAAAAAGGTCCCCCTACGTAGCCTATCGTTCACGACGTCAATCATGGCGTGTCATTTTATTTTGATTGAAGCGGTGGATGAGGGAGCTGTCATTGTACACGATTTAAAGGGAACGTCCTTTCTGGAAGAAGTCACGTGGCCGTGTACATTGCTTTTGCCGTTGTGGATTGTATGATCCATGTTTTACCTCTCGGGCTGCTTAAGAATAGAATGCACGCGCAATTAGCTTGACTACTTAAACTTGAATTAGTAGGACTGCGTGAGTTGAAATGGGCCTTTATGGAACCGCTTAAGCCCTGCTTGTCTAATTAAACTTATTCAAGTCTGGTTTAGAACTTTAAGTCTATCTTTTTTGAGCGGCCTTTATGGAACAGGCCCCAGGTGTCGAGAGCATGCAGCATGAAGTTAATTATAGCTCCTCTTGCTCTTCTCTACAGTTTTGTCATTTCTCTGTTTTTATGAGCCGTTTGAAGGGGAAAAAAGGACAATTTACTTCACTTTGTCAAAACAAGCTGTTCAGTTTTCTGAATTCTGCAAGGTTTTGTCTCCACAGTTAAGGACAACATGGCAAGTGCTTGTTTCTTCTATGTCTTGTTGATCACTGTGGCCAGATGTTTTGCAAATTGGAGGCTGGGTATTGCGACTTGCATGGGTTGTTTTGACTCGTCTGTGGTTTACCAGATAGACCCTTTAGAAACAACCTTCCATTGACAGGTATACTCCAGATGTGATGTCAGATTAGTGTGGCCACATCAAATGAAGGACTCAGATTGAATCATTTTGCTCATTTTAAAGCCATGTTTAATTTCAAAGTGGGAAAAACAAATTAATTTTGAGTTTCTATATGACATACTGTGTTGAAAGGGAACGATTTTCAAATGGTTGTTTATATCCTGCAGAAATATTCAACAAATAAATCTAGAGCTTTCAGTTACACCACAATGTGTCAGAGACACATGCCTTGTATGACAAATGTTCATATTTCTATATTTAATTTTTATTCCAGAGCGTGAGAAGACACAGTGCGAGCGTCACAGGGAGCACACCCAAGCCTCTGTTCCAAACTCCTCCTTCTTCTTTTTCCGCCCACGGCCAGCCGTTGGAAAGCACGTGCCTACATGCGATGAGCATGGAGCCTACGAGCCGACCCAGTGCCATGGCAGCATTGGGCAGTGCTGGTGTGTGGACCGCAACGGTCAGGAGATCCCCAACACTAGAACAGGCCCTGGACAAAGGCCTTTGTGTAAGTAGCCACTCCAAAAACAGTGCTCTAGCACATGAAAACTTGGGTACATAGGAAACTGGGCATATATGGGTCAATCCTGCTGTAACTGAAATCTCAATTCAACAGGCTTTAACGACACAATCACTTTTCTTTGTAATATAAAACCAAGTGGTTTTCACAAAGTTTTTAACTACGTTTTATTAAAGTTTTAATACATGTCCACCCCCCCTCCTCAATTTAAAGGTATTGACCAGGCAGTTACTCCCCCCCCTATTGGCCCCAACCCCAGGCCTGATGTCAGTCCACTGGCCCCCGGTACCCACCTGCTGTTCGCCCAGAGCGGCAAGATTGAACACATCCCACTGGACGGCTACCACATGAAGAGAGAGGAGGCTAAGGTTCTGCTGCACCTGCCGGTGAGTGTCGGCCGTTATGACCCCGAAATATACACGCTACCTTATCTCAGCTAAGCGCTATACCGAATTACTAATTCCCATTTACAAATGCTGTTCTGGCAAGAAACCTCATTCCCAGTCAAGTTGGTGGCTTTGCTTAGAAGAAGAAAAACACACTCTTGGTTCTAGGATACTCACGTTATGAGCGACATGCCAGATCAAAAGGATCGATTCTCAATTTGAAATATAAATTTTACCTGGGATTACCAAGGCACTTCACCCTTCTTGCCTCAGGGGGAATGTCTCTGTACTTACTGTAAGTCGCTTTGGATAAGAGCGTCTGCTAAATGACGTAAATGTACTGGGTTCCCTTTACGCCCCGGAGAAGAAGTTGGCCCCTCCGATTGTCATTGTATAATTCGCACACTGCTTTCAGAGATAAGTCTAGCTCGAAGTCCTTTCACTGCTGGTTCATTAAGCACTGACGCAGTCCAACAGTCCTCTGATGCTGTATAAATAAATGAAAACACGGTGTTGTGTCAATTTTCATTGGTCTCATTCGACAAAACAGAGCTCATTGATCCCATTGCTGTCTACGCCCACTCTGGAATGCCCCAAATTCCGCTCAAACAATCTTCAGATTGTGTGTGTTACGGTTGAAACTCATCCCAAAGCTTTTCCTCTCTGGCATAAAACATTTCTGGCGTAGGAACATATGTGACACGTTCCAATGAAAAGGGGCTCTAGTCAGCATTCCATATTGTCCGCTAGAAGCCTTTTTTTTTTTTTTGCAGTTTTCATTTTCTTGCATATCACAAAAGTTAGTGTTGAAGAAGCCACACAATATAATAAAGAACAAGTTTAGGATCACTATATCCTCATAATTTTTTCTTGTTTACCTAAGCTTCCAGTTGAGTTGTGGGTGCGTCATGCGTGATGTGATATAATTTGCATCATGGTGCAGCCGTTTTTTCCCCGAGCTATAGAATATTCAAAATAATGTGAATGATAGAAGCACGTGCCTGCGCTGTACTGGGTTCCCTTTACGCCCTGGGGAAGAAGTTGGCCCCCTCCGATTGTCATTGTATAATTCGCACACTGCTTTCTGAAATCAGTCTAGCTGGAAGTCCTTTCACTGCTGGTGCATTAAGCATGCAGTCCAACAGTCCTCTGACGTTGTATAAATAAATGAAAAGACGGTGTTGTGTCAACTTTCATTTGTCTCATTCGACAAAACTGAGAGTTCATTGATCCCATTGCTGTCCACACCCACTCTGGAATGCCCCAAATTCCGCTCAAACAATCTTTGGATTGTGCCAGAACAGAGTTACGGTTCAAACTCATCCCAAAGCTTTTCTTCTCTGGCATAAAACATTTCTGGCGTAGAAACATATGTGACATGCGGCTGCAGGCGGCTGTGAGATCGATTTGAGAATTGCCGGCTGTGTAGCCGAGCACATTTTCTCAAGAGCAACTGCACGGGTTCCAGTGACAACACAGCTATTTCATGATTGGCCAGACTCACACACGACAACTTTGACGCGACTTTTGTAATTAATCTGACACCTTCAGTTTCGCCAATGCTCTAATCCGGACCACCAGTTTAATTGAATAAAAAAAAAATTGAAGAAAGGGTTTTACTCCGCCTCTTCACTTGGGAAAGACTACGTTTAATTATAAATAAAGTAAAGTAAACAAACCGCGCTTAATCGTCCGTGACTGACGTCAATGCAGCAAACCACGAGAAGCTGAAATGTCCGACTTCAGAGCCGTTTTCAACTCCTCCCCGCCTGCAAGCAGCTACTCTCGCCGGTCGTTTCATGCACCCACAGTCCATGTCGAACGCACCAGTTGTCATACTCATTCCAGTCAGAATATGAGTCTGAAACTGCTCCGTTGGGCTGTGAGTATGAGGCGTGTTTCAACTGAACCCGGAAAGAATGCATTAAAGCAATAAATGTAACATATTATTGGCCATATATTAAAATAAGAAAATCAAGACACATTTACGTTTTGGCTGCAGATGTCATGTGGTGTTGTAAACAATGCGCTGGAGACGTACCAAAGGCTCAAAGGGATCGTATTTGGAGGATTATCGTGCATCTGGCAACACTGAGAAGGCGGTCGACCAATGACAGTTTTCTCTACAGTCAGAGCTAACGCAAGAAGGTAGAACATAAGGGAGATACACTTCCCAAAACTTGTAAGGGCGTAATAATAGTTTGTGAAAGACCCAGAGAAACACAAATATCCGACGAGACAAAATAGACGTTTTTGGAATCCCTGCCGGACGCGTTTTTTAGGTCACGAAAAGAGGACATGTCCGGGTAAAAGAGGACGTCTGGTCACCCTAGTTTTACCCTAAATCCACAGACTAAATATAATGAATAGGCTAATCTCGGGCATTGCATTGTGCACAGGATGAATGTTCTTAGTTTGACCTGGTGAACCGTGAATAAATCTTTCAGGCTGTTATCGGAAGATGCGATTCGTACCAAGTTAAGACATAAAATGAACCATAATCGGGCCAGGTACAGTGCAATGTAGTCAGTACAAAATACTGGATGTTAAAACCAGGGGCGTTTCTAGGATTCAAAGAAAGGGGGGGCTTAGCCCCAAGAGGAGTGGCATGTTTGCGTGCGGCATTTTTTTTTTATCCTCTTTTTTCAGATTGATGCTATAGTGCTTGGCAAGCTCATCTAAGTGTGATTCACTTAAGAAGTTCTGAGATTTAGGGCTGCATGCCTGGATGAAATGTTTGGTGCAGACATGCAAAACTTTGGGAAGTTGTGTCGGAGCATTTCCAGCAAAAATAAAATGGAGATATTGGTTGTGCAGAGGCTCGGATGAAGGAATTAAATAAAGATTTGTGCTTGCATTTGTACATCCAAGCACTGAGCAACTGTTGTGCTTTGTTTGTTTGCTCCCCATGATGTCTCTCCAGGAAAAACCGATATCGCACTTGCCCTTGCACGGTGGTAGCTCAGTTTCTCATGGGCGGGCCAGATGATCTGGGCGGGCAAAGCAGAGAGAGGGGAGGTAACCTTTCTCGTATCTACGTCACTTGGAGGAGATTTTCAAACAGAGCGTTTGAGCCTTGATTTTGTCAAAGGCGGAGAAGAACACCAAGGGCTTTGTTTAGACCTATCGAAAATTCTAGCCACTGGGGGACCAAAGGCAGGCTAGGGGAACTCATATTAATGTTAAATAACCTCAAAATGAAGTATTCATGTCATGTCACCTTTAAGATAAGTTCAAACATTGAAACATAACTGATCGAAATCCAGAAGCCAATTTTATGACTTGGCTGTAACTCCTTGTACTTACAATTTCACTCCGTGCATCATTTACTTTGAACTCCTTGGCTATAATACTGGCTGTCGTTGACGTCGAGACGGTACTAGTGCCCGGGGTTTGTATCGTAAAGTATGATGACAGGCTATCGGACTATAATTTGTTAGAGTTATAAATAACTTGTCCGTGTGAGAAACAATAGTTTAATTATTATTATTTTAAAAAAATTAAGCCAATAATGCCAAATGATTTGGGGGGGCTGAAGAACATTTCAGGGGGGCTTCAGCCGATTCACACGATTCACCAATGTATTTCCTGACACGCTTAGATTCACAAATGCTTTTTTTCCAAAAGATATTCTCTGTAGCCTATCAGATGTCTCTTCAAATTTTAGCTAATCACAGCTAGCTTGCTAAACGATAGCCTAGGAAACAACAAAATGACTAAACATGGATCCTGCCATTCTCAAGAATATTCAATTATATAAGATTAACAAGCAATATTTCACCTACATGCTACCAGACAACATTGCTTGTGATCAAGGAGACAATGGCCGGGTTTCCCAGATTCGTTAAGAAGCTCTTAACGCTAAGAGCTTCTTAAGAATGTTCTAAGAGCATTCTAGAGCGCTTTTCGAACGTTCTTAAGAAGCTCTTAACGTTAAGAGCTTCTTAACAAATCTGGGAAACCCGGCCAATGTTCGTTATTATGGCAGGTTGTTGTAGTCCACATAGACACGTTAATGTGATAAACATTAACGATAAAATTGGAAGAGATATCTGATAGGCTGCAGAGAATATCTATAGGAAAAAATGCATTTGTGAATTTAAGCGCGTCTCTCTCTCTGTGTTGCCCCCAGGACAGAGTGGTAATTGCCATTGCCTACGACTGTGTTGAGAAGATGGTGTATTGGACTGATATCACAGGGCCCTCCATAAGCAAAGCTAGTCTGGAAGGTGGAGAGATCATTCCTCTGGTATCCTCACGTGAGTCGCAGCTGTCATATATTTTGTTGGAGTGAAACCCTGTGTCCCTTCTAGACTGGTTAACAGTCTGACTTTATGGAATGAATTATTTAGCTTCAAGGTACCACATATCTGGTTTCTTGTAGGTTTAGATTCTATACATTATATTGTATAATACGTTCTCTCAGCACTTCATTTGTCTTTAACTTCTGTATGCAGAGCTGGAGAGTCCAGAGGGTATTGCGATCGACCACCTTGCACGTCTGATGTTCTGGACTGACTCCATGCAGGACAGGATCGAGGTGGCCAGGCTGGATGGGAGCAACCGCCGGGTTCTGTTCAACACTGACCTGGTCAACCCTCGACCCATCGTCACTGACCCGTCCTATGGGTGTGTTTCAGAACAATGTCGTAAATCTGATGTTGTAAAACGATAAACGGTCAATGCATTTGTTTGAGTGGCTTCGTAGCTGTTGGATTTGAGCCAATAAATCTCTTAATCTTTGTCCAGGCGACTTTACTGGGCAGACTGGAACCGAGACAGACCCAAAATCGAGATGTCCAACATGGATGGCACAGACAGAACTGTCTTGGTGAAAGACGACCTGGCCCTGCCCAATGCTTTGACCTATGACCCAGCAAGCCAACAACTATGCTGGGCTGACGCCGGTAAGACAATACTAGACAATATCATTTTTGGAGCTTGTATCTTTATGCTGGTTTTCTTTTTTTGCTCCATTTGTTGGAGCATGGTGTTAGCACCACAAGGTAGTGGGGTTCAATTTCCTCTGGTTCTGGTATCATTGGATCAAATGGCATTGTTTTACTGTAATTATCCCAACCTAGCCTATGTATTTTGTACTGAATGCACTGTAGTCTTTTAATATAAATGCTTTAGCATATTAGTTTGTGTGTCGTTAACACATTTTTCAGGGCCAAATGGTGAATGTATCACCACCAGGATTTTCTGAACATGAATTGTCTGAATTTATTGCTCATGCTCTCTAGGTACCCATAGGGTGGAGTGTGTCGACCCCAACAGCCTGGTTCGTAATCAAGTCGTGGAGGGGATTCAGTATCCCTTTGCTATCGTATCCCATGGAAGGAACCTTTACTACACTGACTGGAGAAGGTACCACGTTGAGCGTTGATAGTCTATACTGAATCTTGTCATGGCTGATTTTCAATGGCTGGGATTTTCTCTGCTGTTTTATGAAAAAGTACATTGGAAAGTAAAAAAGCAATTACTCTGGCTACAGTATGACTTGTCACATTAATCGTATGTATACATATCAAATGTCAGCTAATGTTGATAGTGTTTGTGATTAGTCAAAATTCTGTGTGTGGCCCCCATGAACATTGAATTTTCTGTTGCCAGGGAGGCTGTGGTAGCTGTGGACCGCATGGCCCAGAGGGAGACAGAAGAGTTCCTGCCACAGAAGCGCTCACGGGTCTATGGCATCACCACCACTCCAACACAGTGTGCTCAAGGTAGGCCTACTTGCCATTTTCTCTGGTGATACTAATCTCGCTTTCCTCATGCCCTGGTGGGAGTCAGTTCCATTTCAGTTTATTTTCTGTAAAATCATATAAATCCCAACTAACAAATTTAGATGGATTTGATGTGACACTGGAGAGTGTCAGCTCTAGTGATGGGAAGTTCGGATCATTTTACTGACTCGGTTCTTTGAATCTCATTCCGTAAAATGAACACATTTTTTCGAGTTATGCATTCATTTCAACGGAGGGGGGAGGGTGGGGGCGCCGAAAACCCCGGGCCCGCACCCGAGGGGCCCACCGGTCTATGATTTTTTTTTCATAATTTCTCTTTGGCAACAAAACGTTGATTGTATCCATGGCAGACAATTTTACTAAATATATATAGGCCTACATTTTCCGAAACATTTTTGTGACCCGATGCTCGGAAAGTTAGAGCGCTTGCGGAGTTCTATTCGGAGGATCTGTCTAAGAACGATGATGTGGTTGACAAATTTGTGACATTTCGTAGGCTACTATGTACTGTGAGCTGAGCATGGAAAAACATGAACTAAACACACACACCATCCTACCATTTCTCATTGACAACAACATGAACCGTGCTTTCCCCAACCATGCCATTCTTTATCGTATTTACTTGACAATTCCGATAAGCACTGCAAAGGCAGAGAGGACTTTTAGCCATCTGAAATTAATATAGTTTCTTGCGTTAAAGCATGGGAGAGGAGCGGCTGTCCAACTTAGCGCTGCTGTGCATCGAGAGGGACATTGAGATTGACATTAACAAAGTAATTGCCAGTTTTGCTATCGATAAGAACAGACGATGATTTAAATAGGCAAGGACATTTGTTGTGACCTTGTTTCATGTCTGCATAGCCTATATATTCTGCCTTTGTAAAATTAAAGTTAAATAATGTGTTTTGACCAGTGTGAACGCAATGAGTTTGCTGGTTTTGAATATCCCAATACATGTCAGTTCGTAAAAGAAAATGATTATAGTTTAATGGAATTTTAGTTCAATAATAGCATTCTCGCTGTAGGTGGCCTACTGCAGTGCGCGTCAGCCTGTGTGTTGCGCACTAGTTTTTTTTCATGGGAGCTTGGTTCGCGAGTGTAGCTCGATCCAAATTGTTGCTGAAAGAATTGTTATATAGGCCTATGTTTGTTTATTATAAGTTGTCACTGTTAGGATGACTATAGACTAAGTAGTAGACAGTACTGTCTTTAACTTCATTTTGGGGGGCTTAGACCTTTGTTGAATTTGAATATAATTTATTTGGTAAATGGACAGATCATTAAACCCATTTTATGCATGGATTTGTGTAGGCCTATAGTATACTGTGTGTGTCAAAATGAACGAATAATTTCTGTTTCCTCTAGCTTCCAGTACTGAGCCCATGTAAGTCGTGAATAATGATCCAAAGACTGGTACCCGAAAGAAGGAACGAATCGTTTACCTCCCGACCGTGTTTTCAGATGAATGTTTAGTTCTTCTACCAACCAAGTCTTCGGATCAATGATTCGTTTATCTGCCGAGTCTTTGGATAATTTTTCATGTGACCTGCATAGGCTCAGAAGAGGAAACAGAAAGGATGGCAATAAAGTGTTAGCTTTTGAGTTGATCCATTGCACGCATGAGTGTCTTATGACTTATGATGAAACCCCAGAGAGGGCAAATGATGGAGAAGGCGGTTGTAAATTCCACATTGATAATTAAGGATTTTTTTATGTTTGCATGGGGGAGGGAGACAGCTGAGAGTATCACTGCCATGGTACAGCTGGTTGGACTGAGGTTAACTTTACTCAGCAACCCCACATTTTCCACTCCTTTCAATCCTTTCCCACATGGAATGGTCTGGAATCAATTACCTTGTGTTTGCGGCTATGTGAACAGCCCTCGCACATCTGTGATCCCACTACATGTATGTCGCTCCATACATTTGGATTTGTGGGGGTTTAGGCTGAGAATACCCTTGCAGCAAGCCTGTTTTTCATTAGAACTAATACAGTTACAAATTTGACTTCACTTAAACCCTGTGACTCAGTCTGGGCTGTGGTATTCTCATATTGAGGTACAGGATCCCTGTTCGACCTAAATGCTCGCATTAGATCACTGTTAGCTGTTATGAGCAGTCACTTTTACAGCTGGGTGTCTCACAGGGTCTTTAACCCTGCCATGATGGGCAGACTTCATTTTGTGCAGTTGACTTGCATTCCTCTGGATGACTGATGTGTTATTTTTTTGGCACCCCCTCAGGGTACAACTACTGCTCCAACAATGGCGGCTGCTCACATCTTTGTCTACCGCGCCCAGGTGGCTTTACTTGCCGGTGCCCTGATGTGACGGGTGGAAGGTGCGCGGAGAGGAATGAGTGAGTCCCGGCCGGCAGTTCTGGAATTCATGAAAACGGCGTCACCTGTTGCCTTGCGATTTTCTCTCAGTTTGGAAGAAATACAGATGACCTCAGAATGGGTTATGTTCAGGCCCAATTCCAATCTGAACTCATGGCCCCTACCTCTAGGCCCTTATTTGATTCCCTCTTGAAGATTGATAGGTAACAGCTGTTGAAATATGCCCACTCAAAATAGGTGTGGTTAATTTGAATTATTCCACCTTGCGTATGTGGAACAAATAAAGGGCATGGAGAGTATCAGCTAGAGATCAGACTTGAATTGGGCCCATTATCCCACTGAGCCAGTGATGGACTGAGGGGGACGACTAGCGGGCTAGGGGGTGAAAAGGTTGTGTTTAGGCATGGGGAGGGTTTAGGGAGGGTGGGGTTGAAATACCTGTGGATTATACCGAGTTACTTTTCCTAATCAGTTTTTACTCTTACCAAATTTAGTCCCAATTTTTTATGACCCATTGGCAAAAATGTCACATTGTAGTCACTTTTTGTAATTTGTAAATAAATACCTGAAATATTGACATTATCTAAATTACAGTTGCCTTTTTTTACCTAAAATAGATTATAGTGATGACAACTGCTGGTCATGCAGTAATATGTTTTTTTGGCTGCCACAAAAGCCCATCTGGAAGGACCTTGGCCTAGAGCTTTTGATGACCTCATGCACCATAGGGAGGGTTGGGAACCTGTGGTAGGATGTTCTGTCTGTGCAGCTGGGTCATCAGAGATATGAAAAAAAAAAAAAAAAAAAATGTACAGCCACAATAAATACTTTTTGTACTAAGTGTTGTGTACATTGTGTCTTTTGCTTTGAGAATTGTGTAGATGAAACAAAGCATCATGCAACGATTGAATGGCAACTAATATTGTCAACCAGTAGACTTTAGGTGGGACTTTATTACTCTTTGTGGAGTCGACCTCATACTGTTTAAAAAAAATAATCTTGTTAGCAAATTAAGTCAATGCCCAGAGGACCAGGGTTGTGAACCACTGATTTAGACAAATAGCTCAGTTGTCTTGAAATGTAGAAAACATTTCTAAGCATCAACTACCCCCTACTGGTGACAAAAAAGGGTTAAATTGAATGTTGACAACCATTAAGGTAACTGAATTTGTCACATTAATAAAAGAACGTAGCTTTGACTCTGGTTTTACCTCCAGTTTGTCCAGAAATGAACTATATCCAAACGTTCCTCTTCATAAGAAAACATGTGCATGGAATGCTTTATATATTAGACAAACACATTGAACCACATTTTATAATTCAGCCACCTTCCCAGTAATGATGTACTCGCACCATTAGTTTGTCACATTGCAAGTTCTGTACTGTATTGATCCATGCTACATTGGCACATTTCATGTTAGAAATAAAACAAATGAATGGGCCTCCACAGTAGTTTTAATTAAAGGCTTCCTTACTACATCATTAAGTGGCGTAACTTCATAACCCCTATCAGTTCCATGCAGAAGCTGCACTCCCTTAAATTAGTTCCATACAGGCCTTGAACTAAACCCCTCCTAATCCCACTTCTAACCAAACAAAGCAGGTCAACACCATCTTCTGGTGTAAGCGGGCCTTCACCAGCAAATCCATGCCCTCCCAGTCCAGCGCATCTTGCGTCCTTCTTTGACTTGCGTCCCGCCTGTGAGAAGCTCAGGACCAGCGCACCAGTACCTTGTCTCCGTCCTCTATGGAGTAGAACTGCAGTGGCTTCAGGTCGTTGTCGATGTCAATCTCTGTTCCCTCCATCTAGAAGATAGGGTTGGTGTTTTTAAGGGGTGCATCGAATATGGATGGAATGAAGAATGGTCTATCAAAATGAGACGATTTATTGTTTTTAGTCATTAGGTTACCCAGATAAAATAACTATTCCTTACAGTCTCTTCAGCGATGCAGTGTTTTCCCTAACGTTAGCTAGCATTGGTAACGACATTGACTAACTTTAGTAGGCTATCCTAATATAAATAATAATAAAAATATTTTTCTTATATCAGCTTTCATGTAAAAAAAAAAAAAAATGCATTAACATGAAAGTTTGATTAGGCTTTCACATTTGCTCTGATTATCCTATAAATTGCACACACAGTTAAAGAAACATTAACCTAATATTTCTTCTTATTGACAATATATTAAAGGGGTCATTGACTGATCTTATAGGGTATTTGACACTGTTTCTTAAGGTCTCTGAATAGGGTATGTAACATTAGTTCGGCTCAAAATTGCCCAGGTACTGTTCTATGCGCCCTAATGCAACCCTGTGAAATAGCCCTAGAATGAAACTTTTTTTTTTAACCTGTTTTTCGTCCTGTTAAATGTTCCCAAAAACGCCTAAACAGCATACCCAAAGTAAATTGACTGCTGTTCTTGAACCATTTGGAGTACATTCATGTAAATGGACTATTTTGAAAGCTGACAATCTGAAGTTATGTTTCTTGTTGTCAGGACCCCTGTCAGTCATACTGGTGTTAAGTAATAGAAGCTTGAACACAAGGAAAGTGAAAGTTTCTATTTCCGCCAGGATTTTGTGATGAAAACAGAGGCCTAAAGAGGCCTAGAGGTGGTAGGTATTAGCTGGAAGACAGCATTGGACCACAGGTTGAATCCTTACCCAATTCAAATCAAAAGTCAAACATAATACCACAATATATTCAGATTTGACAAATGTTTTAAAAGAGTACATCCAGGCGTTTTTGTTTGGAGACGCCCGAAAGACCCTTGTAACCAAGGTCAAATTCTTAGGATAAAAAGGTATAATTGTTATCTCTAATGAAAGGTGGTACTTAGAACTATCATATATAACAGCTAAATCCCTCATTAGTATTACTGAAACACTAAAACTGAAGCATGAACACATTGGAGTGCTTTATTTGATATCCCAGGATTGGCCCTCATAGAATACTGACATATTGTGCAATCGACTTTTATTTTGAAGGCTCCACAACACCTAGCATATGGGGTATCACCATTTACAGCTAGCTCTACAAGGATAACTAGCTCATTTCAGAGCCAGTCGAAGCCAATGGAAGCACAAGAATCGTAGCTTTCCAATGAGGTATCATATGTTTAGCCGCCTAAAACAAATATTTTTTTTAATTGAGTCCGTTCTCACTGAGGGAGGGGGCGCAGCGTTGCTGGCTCGCCGGCGAGCCAAGGAACCGGAAGAGGTTGCTGTTTTCTCCTTTTATGGTATGCTCATGAATATATAGATGTAGCCTGGCTGCCAGACCAACTTCTCCCCGCCCACAAAAAAAATTGGGTCGGGAAGTTGGGTCTGGAGGGTCTCGTATTGGGGAACAACTACATAAAACCAGAATCTGGGCGTACCAATGAAATTGCCAGGGAGGGCTTTATACGATGATGGACACATGATCAACAGTAACGTAATCATCCACGTCACAAGAGCGCTTAAGTTGAATTCGTTTTGAACAAATAACATATTACGTTGCTCTGATTGGTTGTAGGTCTATCCAATTGAGCGAAGAGGCATTTGTTTTCCAGGCTCGTTTGAAACACGCCCCATAGTCAAAGCGCAACGGAGATTTCTCAGACTCATATTCTGACTAGAATTATGAGTATGACAACGTCAGGCTAATATAGATGAGCTGCGCGCTGATAAAAACGTACAAATACATCTATTGTGTCTACACAACACTGTTTTCAACAGATAATTTACCATATCATTTGAAATGATTACGTTAGTTGTTTCCACTACTGTTGTCGAAGCAAACAGAAGAATAGATCTGGACAAAAATGCATCTTGAATTGTAGATTTACATGACAACACAGGTTATTTACTTGAATGAAACACAGTCAGGGACATGAAACAAAGTTAGCCCCATTGCCAATAAACTAAATCATCACACATTCTACAGATGCTAGATACAGGCAGGGTACGTTAGTAGGGCTGGGCGGTACGACGGTATATACCGTGCGACGGTAGAAATGTTAATGTCCCTCCGTCTCCGTCCACTTACGCGTCTTTTTCAAATACATAATCATCACAACTCAATCACAACTTCACACGTTAGCAACGATGCATACATACACCGTTCTAGTATGACAGACAGCTATGTCAGCGAGCATTCAGCATTAGTGCTGTAGCTAAAGATCTAGGAAAGTTCAGGCTACTTTTCGCTAGGTACCTACGAAGATGTCTTAATCGAAGGTTCCCCTTCGTACTTTTGGTGAGAAGTCTCGGGAGCTAGCATGAATATGCAATCCGTCAGACCTCTCATCAAGGCAGGTCTTCAGTTAAAACGTCACATTTGAACTGAACCTACCCAGTTGCTTCAGGTATTTCACAATCAGGTATTTCATCATTCTACCAGCTGGCTAGCCAAGCTAGCTTACAAGCTACACTTTGTATTTCTCACACATTTCAACCATTTCTCACTCTGAGAAGGGATAACTGTTCCGCTATATACAATTATACCATAGTCTGGGTGAATACTCGATTCTGATTGGCTGCAGGGGTGTCCATTATCTGGTGATATACGGACACCTACTACGTAGTTGCAGCAAAACTGTCTGTTCACCATTCTAAATAATTGCACTGGCTACATAGTATATGAACCTGTACAAAGTGTCTGAAATAAGTAATCATAACAACAGGGACGGAGTCAAAGCCTCCTTTCACAATTTTGCAAGTTTTTAACAAGCATTACAACAATGAGTGACTTCAATATTTCTTTTAACCTATTTGGAAAATGTTACTTTTCTGAGTTTACTGTCAGCGTCACGTAACTGCTCATCTCACATCCCATTGGCTATTCCCCTCGCTAGTCAATCTATAGTACTTCAGACAGGCTTCGACCAACACGACATGCCGATTATTTTCTTCTTAAAAATCTTGATTTGATTTGGGGACAATGACATGGCTGGCAAATCTTGTTGTTAAACATACTGTCAAATTATAATCCGAGTAATTATATTAGAATTGCTCTGGAAAGTCATTACAAATCCTAATAAAGTACATTTACAATGTAATGACATTTTGATTGAATTAGTAGTACATTCTTTAAACATTATAAGTGTTTATGAAAAACCTCTTGAAGTATACCTTAACTATGAACAAAAATTATATTTAATAAAGTACATCATTAGTAAAAAAAAAAGATATGTACTTAAGTATATTTAAGTGCATCTTAATGGTGTCTCAAAATAGCAGTCAAGTATATTTAATAGTGGTGGGCCGTTATAGGCGTTAACGTGCTGCGATAACATAAGACTTATCGGGCGATCAAAAAAATATTGCTGTTAATCTATTCTCAAAGTTGGGTTGGGAGCTGGGTCTACGCAAGCTATGATGACATTCACCTTGATATTTTAGCGCGGATGTACAGTACTGTGCAAAAGTCTTAGTCTTAGATTAATCTAAGATCAGTGACTAACGTAAGACTGACTTAGATAGCCTGTTGCGCGTTGCATTATGGGTAAAATAAGACACTTAGGGAAAAAGAAAAGATGGCGGACAAAAAAGCGGCACTTAACGGTGAAAGATTAATACATTTAAACCTGATAACCTGTATTTGTTGGAGGAATACAATATTGAAAAAGTTGCCTTATTAACAAATAGTGTATGCGTTTTTAAGCTTCTTAATTTAATCCCAACGCTACTTCCATTTATCAACAACTCCAACGCAGATGGCTGGCGTTAGCGTCAATAAAGTGAAATGTTGTCATCTACTTTCGTTTAATAAAATGACATTTAGTGGAAAAGCAGAACCCCGTCAACGTTTTCTGCAGTTACAATTAACAAACGTATTTAATTTTGTAATAAATAAGATAATGGCGTAGCCAACTAACAGATCGTTGGCATAGCAACTCAGACCTTACCGCAAGGTTTAGCCAGGGGGAGAGGTGGCTAACTTTTCTACCTCAAATTAAGTCAGTCTTACTATTTATGCAACAGACAGGCTTAATTAGACTAGTCTTACCTGACAATTTAAGACAGTCTAAGGCAAAGACTAGTCTTAAACTAAGTTTATGCAACTGGCCCCCGATGTCTACCACTATTTCAAATAGTAGCTACATTAGCCTACCAAATACTATTTGGTAGAGTGCGTTTACTGTCAGTAAAGAGGTTATTGGAGCTTATAAAAGTCTGATTCCTACAACTATTTTTTTTTCAAAAAACAATGTACATATTAAGATAGAGACGGTTAGACCAGCTGCCTGCATACTAAATGCAACGGTAGGGGAGGTGTGCAACGGGTAGGCTGTAGGCTATCTGTGGTTACTTGTTGAATAACTGCTGTGAAATTGTAGTAATTAATAAATGCACCGATAAATGTTCAATATGATCTGCTGTTTTTGCATCACCCACCTGTCATTTCTGAACCCAGTGTATGGTCGAGGGTTAAAAAACTGGTGGATATGAGAGTTAGCCATAGCCTTGGACTACGCATGCAGTGTCAGATCCACAAACGTTTTATCTCTACTGAAGTATATTTATTGTTCAGGTGGATCCTGTTGCGCAAATTTATTTCAGTAACCTAAGCCAGGACACGATCGCCACTGATGCTAGACATGATTGGAAATTCCCTTCCATGACAAGTTATGGCACCCCAAACCACCTTTTTAAAGTAGCCTACTAACCCAGATAGTAAACTTCATTAAAACAACAACGCTGAAGTTTTGTCATGCGCACAATACTGGTTTTTACTTTGATCAATAAAAGCATTTATTCATTTATTTTAAGATATGTTTTCATTTTCAAATATATAAAAATGCAAGTGATTAAAATAGCAACAGAAAGAAATTACATTTTAGACGCAGCTCACTGGTGAGTTGTGCTATTTTTAGAACAGGCCTGCGGGGACTTGTGGTCCCTGCAGGTGACCTGGTGTCCGCGGGCACCGTGTTGGTGACCCCTGATCTAGACAATACAAAATAGTCTGTTCTCCAAAGGATCATGTGGCCCAGACCTTCAAGGAAACACGTGGTGCCCTTCCTCATCAATTTGCCTCGTGAAGAAATTACAGTGGCCTCTTACACCAAGCAAGCATCCACCCCCAGTTCTCCTATTTACAGTAAGGAAGCCCTGTCAACCCTACAGAGAACTGATCAGTTGATGTCTTGTTTCTTATAATATTGGGCCGGGCACCAGAGGCCTACATAAGTGGAAAGGGTGGAAGAATCCCCTAGAACTGTGGAGTTGGTAAGACAATGGGTAAGGCTGGTGGAGAGGGATGGAGTCTTATACCAGGAGAGGCAGGATCAGAAATAAGGGCAGATGAAGCAGATAGTCTTAAAATCATAATTACAGAGAGAGGTATTAGTTAAAATGCATGATGTGCATGGGCACCAGGGCACTGAAAGGACCATTAAGCTGGTGTGCATTTGTTGTGTAGCGGGGTTTGTTTGTTTAAGATTAGAAATACTTAATTCATTAGTATTTATAAATACTTATACATTTAGCATTTATAAGTATTTAGTAAGCGGGACACCACCTCAATATTGGGTTTTAGGACATCAAGGAAACTTCAGTTTAATATATAATAATCAATAATCTGAAGGAATGAATTTGTAGAGTAGTGTAGAGCAAATTGTAACATTAGTGAACATGCACGCGTCAAAATATTTTTGTATTGAATTTATTAAAATTAAGGTAAATATGGATAGTATGAACAAGTTAGATTATGAAATTGATGAGATTGGTTTCAATGAATAGAATGAAATCCAACTTAAAGAAAGACAGAAATTGTACAGTCAATGATTACGTCCTTACAAATCGGAAACATAGGTCACGCCAATGCTAGAGTTGTTTCCCCCGGAACAGATTTCATGTTCCAACCAAGGGGGGCTGTCGCTGTCTGGGTGTGTGGGGCTGCATCAAATACCCTCTTAGCTTTGTTAAATTGCTGCACTAGTCCACACTTGACCGGTGAGGATCTCATTCTATTACGACTGTAACTGTTAGCTGCTCCTGGCATTCTCTAATCCCTGTTCTCCTCTCTGTCCCCCCCACACATCCCTTGTGGTGTGGGGGGTCTGAGCTGTCAGGACCTGCCTGGTCGTCGGTCTACCAACGCTGGACCAGGTCGTCAACCGGAAACCAGTCTCCATGACGGCCAACAGCGAGTTTCCAGGTCCCATCCAACGTCTATAAAGCCGAACAATGGATTTTTGGTGTTTCAAAACCCATTGACATTGTATGACTATGTTTAGCTTGTGTTCTGCTCCTCTCTCTTACCAACCGTCTCTGGAGGAGGGGATCCCTCTCTGAATTGCTCCTCCCAAGGTTTCTTCCATTTTTTTCTCCCATTGAGAGTTTTTCTGGGAGTTTTTCCTTGTCTTCCTTGAGGGTTTAGGTTGGTTGAGGGGCAGTTCTATGGGCGTATGTGAAGCCCTCTGTGACATGCTTGCGTGTAAAAAGGGCTATACAAATGAATTTGATTTGAATGCCATGTCATGGAGGAAAGAGTGTTAGCCATAGTTACGTTTGATCAGGGTTGAGGTTGAGGACGGTTTGCGTTTAAGGCCCATTTGAAGAATCATAAGTCAAAGCGCGGCTGCGCTGCAGGGATCATGAGACGGCATGATCTGTCAGGTCGCAATTAGAATTGCGTTTTGGTTTTGTTCTTCTGTAGAATCGTTCAGGGAGTGTTGCACAGGCACTAATCTTGTTGAATCCCAAGAGAAGTTTGGCGACCGTCCTTTGGAACGCCAATCCTGATGGCGGTCATGCCAGAGTTGGTTTCGCGAGTTTTATACAGTTCAGAGTTAGGAGGACCTGTCTGAAGTCAGCAGTTAATTGGGGGAAGCTGGGTTCTCAACTCCCCCTCTTTCTTTCACACCTACCAAAGGTTTCAACTGGTGTCTGGCTGGTTCATAAGGTTGTTCAAGTATAGTTCTGGATATCTTTGTACAGTTACACAATATAGTTGAATGATGAAACCTAAACTCAGTGGGGCTCTCCTGGTCAAAGTGTGTTGGTGTGACAACGGATGGGGCAGCCTCGATGACAGGAAAACATTCAGGGGTTGTCAAATGAATTTTGGATGTAGCTGCACCATGCTATGTGGAATCACTACTTTTTACATAGGGAAGCATTAGCTGCTAAAGACATGGTACCGGAGCTTCACGGAACATTGAAAGAGGTTGTGAAAGTTGTGAATTACATCAAGCATAGCGCAAAGAATGCAAGGTGTTTCCAAGCCTTCTGCAAAGAGATGGGGAGCGAGCAGTCCGCTGGTTATCCAGGGGCAAAGTGTTATCCAGAGTTTACAAACTCGGTAATGAACTGACAGCATTTCTAGCTGAGAAAAACGCAGAACTGGCAGACTTTAACGATGACCTGTGGATTGCACGTCTCTCATATCTTGCAGACATTTTTGATCATTTGAACACTTTGACATTACAAGGCAGAGGGAATAACAGATTTGAACAGATGGAAAAATCGACTCCTTCAAGAAAAAGTTGAGTCTGTGGACCAAGCATGTTTCCAGCGACAGATTGGACATGTTCACGAAGTCAAGTCAAGTGAGTCAAGAGGTAGTAAACCTGACGGATAGGCCTACTGACAGATCGGAGCTGAAAAGGGTCATGCAAGCGCATTAGGAAAAGCTGCATGTGCGCTTTTGTGATTATTTTCCAGAGCAGAAGGTGCCGGACAAATATTGGATAAGGGAACCTTTTGGAATTGACGTGGAGATGGTGACTTTATCATCATAAACTGGCACACGGTTAACGTTGGCCCTAACGGTTAACGCTAGGTAGTTGTGCCTTCGTGTTAGCAGCTATACTCTAAAGCCTCCTTTTGCAAGAGTGCAATAAGATTTCAGTCCGAAAAATAACCAGTATTGCTTATAAACACGAAAACGAATAGCTGCTACTGGAGTTAAGCCTTTTAACATATTTTTACAAAATCAATTTGCCTCACCAAACCTCCTGTATCCAGTTATACTAAGCCTAGAAGAGGCATGATGGTTAGTGCGCCATTGTAAGGTTTAAGAATGCCCTAAAAATACCCAAGCATGGTTTAATATAGTTGTTCTCTACACCAGTGGTTCTCAAACTGTGGTACGGGGGCCCCTTCTAGTGGTACGCGGAGGCATATCAGAAATATTTAAATACCTTAACTATGATATAATTGAAATGTGATTTTAAAAAGTTCTGCCTTCCCTATAATATTTTAGTTTCTAAACAAAAATAAATGTTGTCTCGCGCTACTACCTGACGGTGGTGGGGTAGTGGCGCATGCAAACATCCATGATAGTTGCTGCGCGAACTGTGTAGCTCAATAGGGCAGGGCTTCAGACTGCGACCAAATGGTTGCATTTTGCGACCAGTTTTGAGACAGTGCAAGCATTGTTTACAAGCACTCACGCATGTGTGACCTACAAATTTGGAATTTATTGGGTGTGCACCCCCCATAGTGTTTGCGCTGTTGCGCAGTTATACTCAGGAAGTATTGTGTCGTGGTGTAGGAGGACTGTTCGAAAAGTGCTGCATCATACATTTAAGTTATTTAGCTAAGACTTGCATGTACAGTACGTAATGTCACATTAAATAATGTATTTAAACTCAAGTTTGTGTGGTGCGTCGCTGTATATCAGTTGTTAATGTCAGTAAAAAAATGGACCCATATGCAACCGACGCAAGCTCACACCCTGTCTTCATTAATAATTGAATTGCAGATCGATATAAGGTGTACCCCTAAATTTTCTGCTAGCGCTCCAAAAAAATTCAGTCAGGGGCTACTGTAATCCTAGTAAAAAAAAAGTTTGTCTGGAGCCCAATAAGGTAGGCTTATACGCTACTGTATATTAACGTTGGTCATAATGGTGGTACTTGGAGAGTCAAATAATTTCTGAGGTGGTACGGGGTCTAAAAAGTTTGAGAACCACTGCTCTACACTGAGTTATTGATGCATTTGTCTTTGTATTTCAGTTTTTTTTTTTCTTTCAGGCTGAAAGTCAAATGCAGTGCCGCTATTGTAAACATTTTTTTATCAGAAGACATCCTGATTAAGCACTACAGGCTTCATCACTGGCAAGCCGGTAAAGGTTCCTGCATTCATCCAGAATGTGTTTGTATTTTTACAACAACAGGGGCTTTAAAACCTCATTTATGGAGCGCAATTTCTGAAACATTTAGGAGGACATTTGCAATACCATGAGCGAGCAAGAGGGGGACTAGCGACAATTGGGACCAGCGACAATTGTTGGAGCGTGCGCAAGAGAGTTCTACTAGGCTTCTGGAATTTTCCTCACAAGTCACAACAGCGTTTGAAGTGGTGAGTGCAAAGATAGCTCCCCGTCTTTCTGCTACGAGGTACCGGTAATCAGCAAATTTAGGTTGAGAATTTGTCAATTGTATATATCTATTTTCAACAAAGTTTGATCAGATTCAAAGCTCGTGGTATCTTTTCAGGCTTAAAACCAAATGCATATTAATCTGAAGCACTACAGGCTTCATCACTGGCAAGCCGGTAAAGCTCCTTTTCCCTGCATTCATCCAGACTGTGTTTGTATTTTTACAACAACAGGGGCTTTAAAAACTCATTTATGGAGAGCACATCCTAAGATAGAAAGGCCTAGCTCTGCATGCTCTGACCATGCCAGTTTTCAGTGTGCATTATGTGAATTCTCAGATATTTCTTCACTTACGCAATTTCTGAAACATTTTGGAAGAAATTTGCACAACTATGAGCGAGTTCATTGTCCATTCTCCAACTGTGATTTTAGCAGCAACAACAACAGAACTTTCAAAGCTAACAAGTCCAAGAAACACAGAAAACAAACTTTGAATGACCTCTGCACATCTATTTGTACAGTAGGCAGTACAGACAATGAGTTTGACAAAGTCTCAGATTCACAAAGTCTATCAGATCAAGCTGATGACATTCATGCAGCTCCTCATGTGTCAGATTCGAACCTTGCGGAATGTGAGCCAGTGCTTGAACTCAAACTTGCTGCCTTATTCTTGTGTATGCAGTCACAGTTACATGTATCCAAAAGTGCCTCTCAGCAGATTATTGATAATGTAAATGACATTCTGTCAATTGGAAACTCAAATACACTGTGTGCAATTCAGAATATTCTGCTAAAACACAACTGCAAAGTCAATGAGTCTATTGTTGCTGACATTACTGATACGTTAGAAAAAACAAACCCGTTTCTGAGTGCCACCACTGTCCCCTTTCAACAAATTATATGCGAAACATCTACTTAAAAATTTTTTTTTTTACATAATTAAACCTATTGAATATGGGTTCAAAAGGGTACAAAATCACACATTTGTTTATGTTACTCTTTTGAAGACTTGGTTGGAGCGACCTGACGTTCTTGAGAAGATGTTTCCCATAAAGGAGAGTATACCAGGATTATACACCTCCCCTTTTGATGGTCAGTATTTCAAAGTTAACAGGCTTGTTAATGGTCAATATTTCAGACTTTCACTTGGGTTTTATATTGATGATTTTGACACGGCCAATCCATTGGGAACTTCTTAGCCTGACGTTGTTATACTCATAATTGTAGTCAGAATATGAGTCTGAAAATTCTCTGTTGGGCTGTGACTACGGGGCGTGTTTCAACCGAACCCGTAAAACAAATGCCTCTTCGCTCAATTGGATAGACCTACAACCAATCAGAGCAACGTAATATGTTGTTTGTTGAAAACGAATTCAACCCAAGGGGTCTTTTGTGACGTTGTTGATTACGTTCCTGTTGATCATCTGTCCATCATCGTATAAAGCCCGTCTGGCAATTTCATTGGTCCGTCCCGATTCTGGTTTTCTGTAGTTGTCCCCAATACGAGACCCTCCAGACCAAACTTCCCGAACACATTTTTTTGTGGGCGGGGAGAAGTTGGGCTCGCAGCCAGGCTAGGAACTTCTAGAAAGAAGCATAAAATTACAGCAGTCTATTGGGTCATTTTGAATTGGGAATCACAGTACAGATCGAGTCTCCACTCTATCCAATTGGTGCTGCTTGGGAAAGGTTCTGAAGTGAAAGTGTATGGTTATGAATCATTTTTTGAGCCACTTTTACGTGACTTGAAGAGCCTAGAGCATGAAGGCTTGAATGTTGAACAGATGCGTGAGAATGTCAGGGGAACTGTGCTTAATGTGTCTGCAGACAATCTTGGCGCGCATGGACTTGCAGGGTTTTAGGAAAGTTTTTGTGTTGAAAAATTCTGCAGATTTTGCTTAGCATCTTTGAAAGACATTCAGAGCACAGAAGTTAGGCAGGGACTCATTGAAGAGCAATGAGTTTGTAACAAATGTGCATGGTATGAAAGCTGAATGTGTTCTTCAAAACACCTATCCTTCTTTCATGTCATTACTGGTTTTCCTCCAGATGTTTTACACAATCTGTTTGAAGGGGTAATATCTAGGGAATTGGCTCTGTGTCTGAAGAAATTGATTGGTGCCAAGTACTTTACCTTTGAGCAGCTCAATAACATTACCCAATCATTTCAATACTCATGTACAGATAGTGAATTGCCCTCAGTGAAGTCCAAAGACCTTTTACTTGAAAAAAACAGTTGGAGGAAATGCACATGAAAATTGGGCCTTAATTAGACTGGTAAGTGGATGCCTGAGGATGCCTGAGGATGAAAAAGCATGAGAACTTTTAATGGACTTAAAATACATTGTGGAATTGGTGGTTAGTTCAAAGCTTATCGGAAGAATCTCTCTTATCTCGAGCAGTGGTTCCCAAACTTTTCTGGCTCACGTCACCCCTAAACATATCTCTCTCCATCCACGGCACCCCTATTTTTTACTTTTTACTCTCAACATCCTTTGGGTCATATTTGTACTTTATGCCATTTGATTTGACCTTGTGATGTGTCGAATAGGCTATAACTGCTATAACTGTCGAATAGGCTATAACTATAATTTCAGCTGTTAAAACTATAACATTCTTGTTACAACTAGCTATTCTACTTCAGTTCAACTTTCAGCTTCTCCCGCATTTTAGGCTATTTAAGCTCTTAGCTTTTTCGATGCAGTTCTGCTTCCACACTGCCTCTTGAAATTAAACTATTTCTTCGATTGCTTCACAATGTTCAAACGTATTCTCCCACATTGTATTTAAGCACTGAGCTTTGTTTGATGATGCAGTTAAGCTTCCACACTCCCTCTTTTGTGTGAATCATAATTTTTTTTAATTAATTTCAGCTTGCGGGTATTTTCTCATTTCTGTATGCATTTTTAACAGGAAATGCATGTTCTAGTTTATATCTATCCTCTGGCATCATACAATGTAGGTGGAAAGATTATGGTGTCTGCAAAGAGATTTTTACTCTACTAATATTGCATTTCTTTTTTTTTTTTTTTCCCAGGAAACAATGTTACTTCGAGTTATTCTCTCACCTGACATCAGGAAGCTATCAATACCCACACCATCATCCATTGAGGAACTCTGCAGTTCTCTGTGAAAAACTGCAGATAGTGGAACGTTTTGTTATCCAATATGAAGACCCTGACTTCAACAATTAGCTTTTTACTTTACATGACATAACCGAGCTTCAACAACAAAGCTACTTTGAGGATCCACTGGGAAGTATTTTTAAGCCCAGTGGTGGACAATGCTCACCTTTCAGATTTCACTGTGGATACAGCAAGCATGACATCCACTCAGTTGTCATATTATTCGCCCCATTCAGTTTTTCCTCTTTCTCAATCTAGATTTACAGCAGTGGCCAAGCACGTTTCCAGTGCCTTCATTTTCATATGATGTGGAGTTGAGGCTTAAAAAAAGCTAATGAGGATCTTCAAGAAAATGGAACAGGCCTGATAGTTCCAAGAGACATCAAAATGAATATCTTGGACAAATTGTCTGGAACTGTGTACTCTTCCAAAGCCTACCCAAAGGACTCTGAAATAGAGAAGGTTGCGTCTGCTTTGGTAGAAAAACACCCAAGTCTCAAAGACCCAGGATCTGACAGGACGGGATGTGAAGCATGGAAAATGAGCCTGAAGTTTAAAATGGAAGAATAATTGGAGAAGGAAAGGTCATCGATGGAGGAAGAAGTGAAAAAAAGACATTTGAGCTTGACTGTTTTGAATGCAAAATGGAGACAACATTTTCCTTGAGGAGAAAGGAAATTGTGCAGGATCAGCCACTGGTGTCAACAATCAAACAAAGATGGCCTGGACTGTTATGAGGAGGAGGTAAGTCGTTTTTTTCTCTGTCACCATTGGAATTGAATGTCTGAATCATTTGCTTTTACTTGTTTGCTTATTCTGAATCTCATTACCCACAGGTTTGTGCTGAATTGTACCGCATCAACCGTATTGGCCTGAAGTCAACATTCCTGACATCGTTGGACAATCACACCCAGGGTTTTCTGAAGATGTACAGAGCCAAAGCAAGACAGGGAAGGTGGAACGACTTGGATGAACTTCTTGAGAAACTGGATGGCCATGTATTAAAGCTGTGGTGCATACATTTTTTCCTATCGTAAAGCTCTACTTGACCAGCATCTACATACACTATTGGGCAAAATTGACTAATTTCACCAATGGTTCATCTTGACCAGCCTCATTACTGGAGTAGCAGCCTTAAGAGTGAGTATGCGATATGAGCGGCACTACTTTTCTCAATGGTTTCTGGTAAATTTGACCATGAGGAACAAAACTACGGTGCTGTCATTTGCTGTAACCCAAGCGAAGATTTTGATTTTGCCACACCCTTTGTGTGCAAAATCTCAATTTCCGCTCAAGTTACAGCAAATGCCGCTCATATTGCGTACTCAACCTTAAGGCTGCTACTGGAGTACATGAGTCACCTGAAATGCTTTGGTCAGTATGGTATTTGGTCAATCTTGGTAAAAAAAAACAGCCAACAGGACTGTTAGAAAACCACTCTCAGTATCTAGCTTAAGTAGATTCCGGGAAAGTTATTACAACAGTCTTATCGGATCTGCATACTTAGCACTTCTTAGCCGATTTTCCCTCGCAGATTGTAATCTTAATGCATTTCAGGTAACTATTTCATGAAGTTGGTTGTAATGATGCCCAATGGTGAAAGGTGTAAGTGATCCTTAACAGTACAGATCACCTACTCCCTTTCACCATTGGGCTTCATTACAACCAACTTCATGAAATAGTTACCCATCATATGCGTTACCTCTTTCTGAATAAGGTGACTTAATGTCTTATTGTTGACCTGTCTTTTTGACAGACCACAGATCTAACCACTTTTAGAAGGTCTGCTGTTCTCCGTGGTCTTTCCCTGTACTTGAGAGCCAGCATCAATTTCAAAGACTATTTAGGTCATTCATTTTAGTAACTTTATGGTATTACTGTTTGAGATGCAGTAATGATTGCATAATACATTATGATTTCAGTCTGACACTGTCATTTATTGTGTTTCACAGGATACTGAGGCACTGAGCCCACACACAAAGGCCATGAAAATGGGGGTCCTGGAAGTGACAGACAGCTCTACCAACTCAGCAAATCCCAAAGTGGTCGATGTGGCTGAAATATTGGAGGAGGAAGTTGTCGTGGACGATCTGGGAGACTTAACAAATGCCCTCATGATCCTCTTCGGTCTGCTTTTTGCACTAAATATGGAGTACCCAAAGGACTTAAAGTACACATTCGAGGCAGTCCAGAAGATTATCTTAAACATGGGAGAAAAGTGCACAGCAAGAATCCAGTCCTTGAAGAATACTTTATTACTAAATGAGTAAATGTATTACTGCAGAGGTCATCAACCCTGGTCCTCAGGAACCCCCTGTCCTGCACGTTTTAGATGTTTCCCTGTTGCAACACACCTTATTCAAATGATTGGTCGTTAACAGGCTTCAGCTTTATCTAGTTAAGCTGAAGCCTGTTAACGACCATTCATTTGAATAAGGTGTGTTGGAGCAGGGAAACATCTAAAACATTTTATTAAAATTTGAGCAATGTTAAGTCAACAGAGAATATTTAATTGACACAACATTCTATTTTAAGTTCAGTCTACATGCAGGGGTAGTCAGCACAACTAAAAAAAGTTTGTTTCCACAACTTAATTTTAGGTGCAACCGGTCAGTAAAAATTGAGTTGGAGGCAAGTACATCATAATCAATTATCAGAACTGAATAGTTCTACTAAAAGTGATTTGTACAAATGAATACAAAGGATGCTCGCTTTTACCAGACAGTGACATAACAGCAACATATTACCCTCATTCCAATAATAGGCCAGTGTAGCACAACATCGACATCGTTTTTCAGTGCAGCTCCAAAATACGTCTATTTTCTTGAGACAATCATCCGGACTTTACAAGTAGCACGACATACAAATCGTATAGGCTCTCGAGAGCAGCACAACATAACTTATATTTTGATGAAACATTAATTAAATGGCTAGGTTCGTCAAACTACAACTAGCAATACGCTAGGAAGGCAGTGCGCGTTCACGCGAAGGGGAGTGAGAATTCTGTCCAACACCCAATTCTAAAAATAATTAAGTTGATTCTTTTACTGGAGCATAGGTTTGAAATTCTTAATTTAGAAGACAAATTGGAAATAAAGCGGCTTTTTTAGTAGAGGGTCCAATTTCTGGGGAAATTTCTGGGGAAATTGTGGGGTGTGCTTATGTCATTTGCAGATGGGTCTGTATTTTTTAACTTAGATTTTACAACTGATATTTATTTAGGTATATTTTATATAAAAATGCATATTTATTATTATTTATGACGATTGCATAGATTTAAAACATACATTTGTTGCTGCTCATTTACAATTAAAAATACTCAGAGAAGTGTAAAATGAAACGGTTTGCATCATTACAGTTCCATCAAAACGAAGATATTGGGCAATCTGGTGTAAAAATTGTCCTAACCTCTCTGACTTAAACGTCACCTCAGCATTTCCCTTCTAATGATATTTTCAAGCATTTACCCTGTTGCATTCATTCATTAATAAAGATCCCCCTTTGAAACAAGCATATTCCAACAACGTTGAGCTAGCTAACTACTAAACTACTGCTGTGTGTGAATCGCAGGAGCTAACCAGTCGAAGGTCATACAAAAATACAGGGTGTTGATATCATAGCCTGGAAACATACCTAGCTACATGTTTGGCACCAACATTGTGTATGTAGTACAAAAATTGACTGAGTTTTTCTTGCGAGGCAGCCCTCTTGCACTGCCTTGCGGGGCCTGTCACGTGGCTTCCATTGAAAATGAATGGGAAGCTAAATTTAAGTCTTTCGCCCCCCTGAAAAAAAATCTTAGGGGAAACACTGCATTGGAGATGTTATTAGTAGCAAAAACAACAATATTGTGCAATACCCTGGGATGCAAACACATGTATGGTCAAAAAAGAGAAGTAATTTCAGCCCTCGCCCCTCATCAAATATCCATATACTTACATTGCCACCAACCCCCTGACATCCCTGGCCCACCCCTGCACAGAGTAAAATGACATTCTGAAGCTCAAAATACACCAACACTTATTTGTAATATTCAATTTCATTTTTTATTCCGATACATAAACTCTTACTAAACTATCTAGCACTTCTTCTGGTTTTACTCCTTCTACCTCTTCTTCCTGGCCACCTCTAAGGGCACTAAATGTTTCATGATCCAAGCCAACTCCTTCAGCTGAGTAACAGCCTGGGAATGGCCCCTCACCACAAGATCAATGGAGGACACGGCCTGTAGGTTCTTACTTTTGAGAGGTAGTTTGTTCTACTTGCCACAAGCTGTGTATTGTCACCTTCCCAATAAAATCCATGACAGTAGGCAATTTCTTTAAGACTGCAAGGGAAGCTCGGCTTCCCCTAAAATGTCAAAAAAATGTAAGGTCAAATATTTACTATTATGTTAACATTTTGAATGTGTTAGAACACGTTCATCTCGAAGACAAGTTCGTTCAGAATCAGAAACATTATAGTAGCAGGTCGACTGATTTCCTTCTCATATTTTCCCATAGCGTCACAGTGCATTTCTCTGTTGAAGCCCAGTGTCCAGGGACTTGAATGGGGCTGCTTTGAACAGGTTTTTTTGTGCTTCGAAACTATACGGTCATTGGATAAATGCTGCAATTATGTCCCTACCACGGACGCTCAGCGTAACGCACGCCGGTGTTGTATCACCCGATGCATGACTCTCTGGATTGGCACCCCCTCGCGGGAGCGCGCGCGATTCAAAGAGTGAAGGATTTTGTCTTGATATCGCATCCAAAAGAAGGGGAGACAGAAGTCTCACATTATACCGTCTTTGTTGTTGAATTCAGGAGAAGGATGTCTGTTATCTGTGTAAATATCAGATGCTATTTTCAACACAAAATCCTTAAAATTCGTCATTCAAACGGTATAGTAACGAACGCGAACCAACATTCTTGCTCCACGACATCGCATTCTGAGGAAATATACCCCAGTATGATCATGATTATTGCTACACAAAATGTATTTTGTGTAGCAGGTTCAAAGTATATCACATGGCTTAGCTCTTCATACTAATGTATAGGTTCAAAGGCATGCGATTTTAATGCAGTTAGCCTGTGCGTAGGGTGGGTTACTCATACAGGTCGAAAACAACCTTCTGATCCAGAATAGGCTATCAGCTGTCCTGAAAAGGGACCAAAGGTTCACATGCCTAGCCTACAAAAGACAAGTACTAAAAACAATGTATCAACCATGTATCAACATCAAAAGAACCATCAAATCCTTTTTGAAGATAGGAAATATTATTCTTATTGTTTGAGTCAATGAAATAAATGAAAAAATAAAACATAATAATCCCTCACCTACCATGTACTATTCTGTTTTCAGACCTGTCCACCCTATACATACACATGCATTGGTATTCAATTTATGCTATTAAATGTACATAATGCTGGCGTAGAAGGATAGAAACGTATGCGGGGGGAGAGCATTTCATGGCAGGTTTTCCATTAGATGTAAGTGCAATGCACCCCCTGTTAACCCTGACTAGGACAGTGTGATATGCCTGAAACTTACTGTGCTTACTCATACTAGTGCCCTCAGTGTACATTAAGAATCATTTGATGCTGGGATATATAGAACAGACAATACAGGGGGGTGCATCTCACGACAGGCTTAAAGCACCCCCTGCTAACCCTGACTAGGAAAGTGTTACATGCCTGAAACTTACTGTGCTTATTCATACTAGTGCCGTCAGTGTACAGTAAGAATCATTTGATGCTGGGATATACAGAACTGCCTTGACATAAAAAAGTACTTTGTGAAGATGTACCTCAATAAACATTAGTAACAAAGAAAATAAACACAAAAATAATGTGGCATGTGACACTTTCCTAGTCAGGGTTAGCGGGGGGTGCATTTCGTGACAAGAAGGAATTAAACAAGCCTGTCGTGAGATGCACCCCCCCTCTATTGTCTGTTCTGTATATCCTAGCATCAATTGATTCTTACTGTACACTGAGGGCACTAGTTTGATTAACCACAGTAAGTTTCAGGCATGTCACACTGTCCTAGTCAGGGTTAACAGGGGGTTCATTGCACTTACATCTAATGGAAAACCTGCCATGAAATGTTCTCCCCCCGCATACGTTTCTATCCTTCTACGCCAGCATTATGTACATTTAATAGCATCAATTGAATACCAATGCGTGTGTATGTATAAGGTGGACAGGTCTGAAAACAGAATAGTCCATGGTAGGTGAGAGATTATTATGTTTTATTTTTTCATTTATTTCATTGACTCAAACAATAAGAATAATATTTCCTATCTTAAAAAAGGATTTGATGGTTCTTTTGATGTTGATACATGGTTGATACATTGTTTTTAGTACTTGTCTTTTGTAGGCTAGGCATGTGAACCTTTGCTCCCTTTTCAGGACAGCTGATAGCCTATTCAGGATCAGAAGGTTGTTGTTGTTTTCGACCTGTCTGAGTAACCCACCCTACGCACAGGCTAACTGCATTAAAATCGCATGCCTTTGAACCTATACATTAGTATGAAGAGCTAAGCCATGTGATATACTTTGAACCTGCTACACAAAATACATTTTGTGTAGCAATAATCATGATCATACTGGGGTATATTTCCTCAGAATGCGATGTCGTGGAGCAAGAATGTTGGTTCGCGTTCGTTACTTTACCGTTTGAATGACGAATTTTAAGGATTTTGTGTTGAAAATAGCATCTGATATTTACACAGATAACAGACATCCTTCTCTTGAATTCAACAACAAAGACGGTTTAATGTGAGACTTCTGTCTCCCCTTCTTTTGGATGCGATATCAAGACGAAATCTTTCACTCTTTGATTCGCGCGCGCTCCCGCAGGGGGGTGCCAATCCAGAGAGTCATGCATCGGGTGATACAACACCGGCACATGACAGCTGGGGCTGCATTGCTCTTTTGAGTATGGCTTGGTCATTGAGTCGACCTTGTTAAAGGGGTGCAACTAATGTAATCATTTATTCATTTTCAAACCTTTGAGCTAGCGTAGGAGAGCTTCAACTGGACACCTGGTATCTTCAGAAGCCTGTACAGCAGGCCTTTCACCTTCTGGATGATCATAGAATCTAAAAGTGATGAGAAAATGCATTCCATTGTATAACATGTTTTGGTAATTTATTATTCAATAAACTGCAAAATACTATAAAAGCATTATATATATGTAAATATCCAAACACTGAATGTGGGGTGGTCAATAATATACCTGGTAGTTTTTTTATAATGGGCTTCCTGTTTGAATCTTCTGGACAAAGGAATGTAATGGCTGGTAAAGGAAAAATAATAAATTCAGTCCATATACAAAACTGCAGGCTTTTTTTCTGCAGAGGGTCTTTTGTATTACTACGCATTTACTGTATGGGGTTTTGTTTACCGCGGTTACAGTGTATTCAGTTTCAACACACACGGCTTGAGAACACATGAGGACATATAATTAACATAACATATAATTACAGTGTTACTGTTTGACAAAGAAAGAAAGGAGAGAAGTGATGTGAACAAGAAAGAAAAAATAATGAAGGAGAACTCACACAAGAGCTGGTTTTTCAGCGCAAAAGGCTCCGGCTTTTTGAGCTCTCCTTCCTCCGGAGCTCCATATTCTAAAAAATCAAACAGTTAACATCACTCAATTTGTTTTACGTTGCAAGGTAATTTGAGTAATTTCTCAATCTGAGCAGGACTTTAAAAGGGACATGAAAATCTATCATCTGATGGATCTGGAGACTGAACATTAAAGAAAACGTTCTTGTGTACCACCAGAGTTTGAATCACAGTGGGAAATGACTGACAATTCTAACAATAACTGACAATAACTGACATGGTTCGTAAGCTGTGCCTCTAGGAATGGACCAGTCCCTACTTTGTATCAACATCAGATAGCGGGGGTGCTGGGCAGTGAACTCTGTGCTGGGGTGGTTCTGCTGAGGATCTCTGTGTCCTCCTGATGCCAGCCACTCCAGCCCAAACATCTTGCAGTAGTCCAGCTCTGCCCCTCTTCTCTCCTCTAGAGTGATCTAGAGGACACCATGGAAATAGGGATGTATTCAACATGTATATTAATAAGTCCAACTATGGGAATTTGCCCGGGTGGTCATTTTGGCCAAGAGCACTAAAGCGATAAAAATAAAATAAATAAAAAAACTGACTGCATCCATAAAGAATTCTACACACACATAAAAAATTCAACACCATCTTCTTCTAGAAAAAACTGCTGGGCTTTCAAAGTTTGAGGTATGACTACCTGGCTCCTGTTTAAGACCTCCAGCTTGCCCACTCTGGCTATGAGAAGCTGAGTGGCAGTTTCTGGATTATTCTCTCTGCTCAGCAGAGGGTTGTTCCGGCACGACAGCTTTACCAAGCTGCTCAGCTTTTCCAGCTCGCTCACCACCAGCCACTGTGTGTGCCGTAGAACCAGTGTTTGTAACAAGGTTGAAAGAGTTGAAGAGACACGGCGCAAGATGGAGAGAGAGCACTTATTCATTAGCACCAAAAAAAATTACACTTTAAACCCACCTCAGCTCTAATATTTCTGAGGCATCATATAACTCTGAAAATCTGTTCAATTATCAAAGAAATTGAAAGTTCAGCAAAAAGGGAGCACTCACATCTGATATATTATTATTATTAAGAGCCAACATCTTCAGTGCTGGGAACATGGCCGTCTTGAAACCTGTAGCGTATAAAGACAACGACATTTGTGACCTTTAATTTGAAACATTGAAACTGTAAAGCAACTTTATATGCTACTTACCAGGTTGAGCGTCATTGAAACAAATAGTCGATAGACCTGTCTTGGACAAGTTAAGGTTTTCCAGTCTGAAATGTAAGAAGCAATGGATGTTGGGTCATGGGGTCAGTTGATAGAAGAATTAAAGAGCAGTTATAAAATAATTTTGTACGAGTGTGTGAATCTAGCTACGTCAACACTGACCGTGGTAGCTGGCTGATACTGAGCAGGCTATCTTCAACCAAGGGGTTGTCCGAAAGATCCAGAGTGCTTAGACACTGTAGGACCTGCTGTGATGGACTGCATGAGACTGCACGTGTCAGTGCCCCAGTGCTTTTGAAATCAAACCATTTCAGACTGTATGCTGAGTAGGGAGAGCTCAACACTGCTTACCTCTCGAGTTTTGTGATGTCGTTCTCAGAGACGTATAACTCTTCCAGCTGGGGCCACATGGGGGCGCACTCCAACAGCTACAAGGGAAGGAGAAGTAAAAACACAAAATAAAAACCCGTAACTCCACAGTCCACTTAAATGGATTGTAAGGTTCCTGCTGCTACTGCAGGTGTTGACGCCTTAATCAGCACCACCCAAAAACAACGTTTGATAGAATATGTAAGAATGTTAAACATTAGCTTGTCGTACTCTTTTGGAAAGATGTCTAAAATGGAAATCAGAACATAGCTATTCTTGGCAATGGTAAAGAAAGGTTGTTTGTTACCTGAGGCCATGTGAGGGTACACTTTTTAAGGGAGAGCACCTTCAGGCAGGAGAAGGCCTGATTTAGTGCCACGGGTTTGGTAGGCACACGCAGTCTGTTATGGCTAATGGAGGACAAGAGAACGATTAAATAATACAAATGACACAAATCTAAATGAGACAATGGAAACACACTAAAGTGGACTCTGCAGTACGATAGTGATCAGTCACATACTGTACTACCCTGTTCATCATGGGTCCACAGACTCCCGCAGAAATACTAATAAATAGGATTCAGTAGCGGACTGGCCATCGGGAGCACCGGGAGAATTCCCAATGGGCCAAAGCACTTCACGGCTGCTTGCCTTCTAATTTTTTTTACTACAAATTCAAATTTCGGCAGAAGATTGAGCGACACGGTTGCCCAGCAACACGGTTGGCCGGCCCCCCTTTCCCCCGGGACGGTTGGTCTATCCAAATGAACTTCTATGCAGCCCTTAGTTAGCCTGACGTTCGGTGCATTCGACATGGACTGACTTCATGCAGCGCTGCAGGCGGCTGACTTGAGTGAATTGTGGTTAGACTTTTTGTCCGACTTGAGACAGCGCAGAGGATAGGTCACTGTGACGTCACCATCAAAGTACCATAAGATCGATTCGAGAACTGCCGGCTGTGTAGCCGAGTGCATTTTCTCAAGAGCAACTGCACAGGTTCTAGTGACGACACAGCTATTTCATGATTGGCCAGACTCACACATGACAACTTTGACGCGACTTTTGTAATTATTCTGACACCTTCAGTTTCGCCAATGTTCCAATCTGGACCAAACAATTTAATTGAATTTAAAAAAAATTGAATAAAGGGTTTTTACTCCGCCTCTTCACTAAGAGAAAGACTACGTTTAATTATAAATAAAGTTAAGTAATCAAACAGCGCTTAATCGGCCGTGACTGACGTCAACGCAGCAAACCACGAGAAGCTGAAATGTCCGACTTTACAGAGCCGTTTTCAACTCCTCCCTGACTGCAAGCGGCTACTCTTGCCGGTCGTTTCAGTCAGCCGCAGTCCATGTCGAACGCACCTGTTGTCATACTCATAATTCCAGTCAGAATATGAGTCTGAAACCGCTTTGTTGGGCTGTGAGCATGGGGCGTGTTTCAACTGAACCCAGAAAAAAATGAATCTTCGCTTAATTGGATAGACCTACAACCAATCAGAGCAACGAAATATGTTGTTTGAATTCAACCCAAGCGCTCTTTGGTGACGTGGTTGATTACGTTACTGTTGATTATCTGTCCATCATCGTATAAAGCCCGCCCTGACAATTTGACTGGTCCAAACAGCTCCTGTTCGGACATACTTTTTCCCAAAGCTAGCGATCCCAGACCCAACTTCCCGGTAAAATTTGTTTGTGGGCAGGGCGAAGTCCCTAGCCCTTAGTGCCACAACAGTGACACTGACAGATCGAAAGCTAGCTAGTAGAGACAGTATAAAGATGGGAAACCAGGCTAAGAAATGTAAACGTAATTACTTTCACTTGACAATGTTTTATCAATTGTAAAAACGGCTGTTTGTTTGTTTTACATAAAGCTACAAAAACTATTTTTCGCTCAAATTAGCCCGCGTGCTACACGCGCTCGCATTAAGCGTGGAAGTCCCTAACTAGCATCACATCAGACACTGAATTTGCATGCTTTAGCAGGGCACTTGCTGTGGTGGCATATACGGGACCGGTTCTGGTGGGCCGGTCTGGATCAAAGTCCAGGGCCTATTTTTACACTCAGCCCGTCCCTGATAGGATTTGATGTGAACATTGACACTAAACTGCAGGAATATTTTGGCGTGAGGCAGTGGCGGACTGAAATATCTCATGGGTATTTGCATACAAGTCACCTAGCAGACCTCCTACCCCAGAGCAGGTCTGTCACAAGGTCACAGTAAATGCTAACAACCCTTACAGTAAAAGTGTGTGTGTGTGTTCAACAAAATCCCAGTATCATGAACCTGACCTGAGTACTAACTCTCTCAGTGTCTCCATCTGCTCTGTAATGGCTGCCACATCCTCCCATCGGGATAGCAGGTTTCCACTCAGGTCCAGAGAGACCACATCTATCGGTGACTGTTAAAAAAATATGAACAATTGCAAAATCTACAAATTACAGTCAAGACATAAAAAATAAGGAGGTACAATTTCTGGGGAAATTGTGAGGTGTGCTTGCGGACACTTCAGCTGGAACATCACCTCCAAACATTAATTTAACTATTATCAAATATTAATAGTTGGAAGAAAAAAATTGGGAAAAAGACGGGTTTTCACAAGTGTACTTGCATTCAGTACTTATAACTGATGTCTTAATATGTACAGTATTATTTTTATTAAGTATGCACTTTATATCAAAGAATGCAGATTAAAAAGGATACATTTGTTGCTGCTTATTTACTCTTTAAAATACCAAGCGTGAAAGTGTAGAATGATACAAGGTTATCTTATTTTCCTTAGAGCAAGGCGTAAGCTGACAGTGATATGGGAGGGAGCCTCACATAGCCTAGTTGAAACAATTGCAACAAAACTAAGAAAAAAGCAATTATGTGTAAAAATTGTCTTAAACTATATTATGACTATATTATACTCCCCTCTTACTGTTATTTTTAAGAGTTTATTCATTTTGCATTTAATCAAATCCCTTTGAAACTAGCTGATTCAAACAATGTTGTCACTCTGGTATTTTTGCTGGGATACTGTACCCTCTGCAAATGGAAACATGCCCCAAAAAACGAAAAGTAGTGCTGTCAAACGATTACAATATTTAATCACGATTAATGCCATAGTTAACTCGCGATTAATCGCACATTTGTCTATTCTAAATGTCCATTGATTTCTTTTTGTCCAAAATTTTTTTATATATTTTCTTATCAACATGGAAAACTGTATCGGATTGCTTAGTGCAAATGTTTTTATTTTGATTTATAACAAAATTACAATCGCCTGTCTTTGACGAGGGGGCGGAGAATTCGCATCAGCTGTGTGCTTGGTCATCAAGTGATATTTCAGACTGGACGTGCTGCAATGATAGCTCAGTTCACAACGACAAAACACACTTTGGTCAACTTTTTAAAAGTAAATGTTCCATTCAGAAATTTGTTGGCATCCATTTAGGCGTCTCGCGCTCGCCATCCACTCAAAACGTAACGTTAGCAAACAAGTGTGTGCGGCGTGCCTGTTTTCTTTCCGGTCTAGCTCAATCTGGTGTGGTGTAGTAGTTGCTGCAACAGCATGTGAAAAAACTACAACGTTTGCTTGGCCAGAAAGAACGTTAATCGTGCCATTAAAAAAATGTATGCTGTTAAAATGGGTTTGCGTTACCGCCGTTAATAACGTGTTAAACTGACAGCACTAGTAACAAGCTTACATGGGTGGGGGGGAAGGGGAGGATTGACAAATAAAACTAGTTTGTTGGAAATACTGTATGACGTTTCCAATTAAACTGTTGTCCAGCAAAGAATTAATCAGTTCATACCTAGACTAGGTAGCCATGAAAGTTTGCACAGACAAGGGATTTGCTTTGGCAGGAAGGTGCAAACATTAAACAACCTGTATTATCCCGCCGGTCACTATTGTTAGTATTTCATTTGATCCTTTACTATTTCAGTATTTACCAAAGGCAAGCACACCCAATAAAAAAGGATACGAGGAGTGACTTTCCGGATTTCGTTTTCCACACCAGGTTTGGACACCTCACACATCCTGAGTGCTACAGTTGTAAGGAACTCTTCCCTGAGGAACAGTTGAAATAGCACAAGAAAACAATGACTAATCCACCAAAAGAGCACCAAACAGGTAATGTGTTTGTTCCCAAGTTCATTTGTTATCATAGCTTGTAGCTTTCAGAATTCATCCAGTCTTACTTCTGTTTCTCAGAGACAGCCTCAAAGCCAACCATCTCCACTGTTTTGGAGGAGATGGTTATCTCTTCCTTCAGAATCTGCTGTATTTCTTTCTTGTAGCGTCCTCGGATGGCTGTTAGATAGTCCACCCCAAAACTGGCCTTCTTGAGACGTATAAAGGAACCCCCCTTTGGGTACCTATAGTACAACATGAGAACATGAGGTGACTTGTATGTATATTGAATATGAATGTTTAAGAGACTGCTGAAGTGTGTTTGTCCACTCAAAATGCTTCCATGTCTTTCATATAATATTGATATTAACTACTTAGCGTTACTAACCTCGACCGTTCGGTCATGCCGGGAAATATCAAACTGAGGCTGGAACGTATGATATTTCCCGGCATGACCGAACGGTCGAGGTTAGTAAGTAGTTTATTATATGGCATTTTTAGCTTTTCATTTTGTAAACGAAAATAAATGGTACCTCTAGGCTAATTGTAGCTAGCTCTCAAGTCTTCTCACGCTGTGTTTCATGTGTTGCCTAGCAACTCATTACTTTTGATAGAAAGCGGACAACATGGTTCTGCTAAAATGGCTTTAATTTCAACACAAAATAACGACACAAGTGATTAAAAGAGTCTAGTCTTCATCCTCACTTTCGATGACAAATCTTTTCAGCATCATCTGGATAGTAAAACTCAGCAGCTGACTCGTCGCTCATTTTGCAGATGACGTCAGAGGGCAATAGGGAGCCGTATTGACCGCTGAGGAGGGCAATACGCGTCTGGCATGACTACCCATGACTATCATAAAGCTCGTACCGTCGTTGCCATATAATAAAATATTTTAATAAATAAAATCTCAGCATCAGATTTCAGTGTGTGAAATGTGAATGACAGGGGCTAGTTCTTTATAAGTATTTAATGAGTATACAGTTTGATAGAAGTTAGCAGGGACAGTTTACCTGCATGTAAAGTAGTGGATTCCTTCATGGGTGCCATCATGTTTACCTCGCTCAGGGTTGTCCCACTCCACACCAAGCCACAGCCCTGGGGGAATTTTAGCATGGGTGAATGCATTCTGGATAACACATCTATAATAAAAAATTGTGCGAAAACCAAGCAAGTCATGTGTGGTTAGCACTGGATAAATGCTTCACGTCAAGACTGTATGTGGAGGCAAGGGGGTGGGTGGGGTGTACCAGTAGTTGGTGGTACGGTGCCAACAAACCGCACCGTGCCCCGCTCTCCATCGCACGATACACGACTCCCTACAGTGTCTGATGGCAAGCCTTCGTCCATGGTGGTGCTGGCGTATGGCTGGTCGGTGACTGGCTGAATGTTGATTACTACTTCACCAAACAAGTTAACGCTAGCTGTTTGTTAGCAAGTAGCTAGGCAGCCTGTCAACTAGGGAACAGACCCCAGTGTAAAAGAGAACAACGAAATTACTGAATGACATCGAGGGTGATAAATTAAAACTAGTTGTAGCAGCATGTCATGTCATCATTAGCCAAGTGAACTCCTGCTATATTGAATAGCTACCTACTAGGTAGCTAGGTTGTCAACAACTGCTGAGCATTGCAACTAGCAGCGCACTTTTCCTTTTACGTAATAATTTATTATGAATAAACCGTACATATTCATTTTGCAGAATGTGAGTTTAAACTTAACTTACATTACCTTAGTCATAAATTAGACCCCCTTTGGTTTCTGAGACAGTAGGGAACGACCAGTTAACTGGTGGTATACACTTGTAGTGTGGCTTTCTTATGGATTTCAAAATAAAGGTTTCACACATCCAATGAACAAACTTGAAAGAATACAAACTAATACACTTCCGTACTTTGTTTTGAACTTGTTTTTAGGCCTACATTGCAGTTATTGAGGTAGGCTATGTGCTTGGGTATGAATATTAGGTATATCGACATGGCCCTTTATATAGTTATATTATATTATGTTTTATATTTATATTATGTTATTGTGTTTTAAATATAAATATTGTTATGTGCTTCCAGATTGTATTTTAGATGAGACAAGTTAGATTACAAGACGTGTTGTTTACAGCCAACCATTGTCAGCAAGATCAAAAAAGGTTGTAGGCCTACATCTGGGGACAAACAAAAACATTGCCAATCCAGACAATCCTAGCCCTGTAAACTCCCTCCAATAACTTTCCCCATATAGAAAGTATTACTGGCCCATAGGCTAATTCAGCAGCTTTTATGGATCTGCTTTATGAAATCATACTTTAAGTGATTTAACCATACCACCAACTGTGTTTGATGATTTTCCACAGTCTGATCCTGTTGATGGGAGAGTGACATGAATGATAAACAGTCCACAGACATAATTGCAATCTACTCCTACACCCACTGTGGATAAGGGGTGAGAGAGACCACTCATGTGGTCCCCTTCATTTATAAAGCCTCAAAATCACTGACTACTCTCAATCGTGACAAATCTTGACATTTACCAAAGACTGACTGTTCTCAGGCCCAAGGCTCTCTCTGGAGACAGTAAAGGCTTGGTATGTATGCTAAGGTAGACACAGAACCAGTGAATCTGGAAGAAGTCAGTGAGAGAAAGTAGGAGTAAACTGTACAAGAGAAGAAAAATACAAACCAGAGGAAAGAGGAGGACAGAAAGGCTTCATGAGAGGACACTACAATGTTGGTAAAGAGGGGAAGGCTATCACTCAATGGATGTTATGATCAGTTATGTTACACTAGCATCAGAGTCCTTATGTTTAATCACATGACTGAGAAATGAGAAATTACAGTTGTGCCCAGTCAGCATATTGTGTGCATGATATGTTTCCTCAGAACATCCTTTGACCTTCTTGACCCATATTGTACTATTCCCTCTTTGAGCCTTTGTGTCATCCCTTTTCCTCTGATTTGTCAGCAAGATCATAATCAGTTTACTCCTACTTTCTTGACAGATTCCTCCTGTGCCTGTTGCCTAAATTCTGATGTGCAGCAAAGTAATAGGAATCATTCACACTCTCTCTTCTTTCTCTCACATATAACAGCTCAAGGTACATAAATTACACATTCAATCATGGCCCAAAATGGGTCTATGGTCCCTTGAGGTGGTAGCCTCAGGAGCAGGATTGACAAGACTGGGGTGACAGGGCTTGAGTTCCATGACTTGTCGGGTCATGGCACAAGTCGTGAGAAGCTGTTATAAAACCATTGAACCCTATGACTTGTCAACAGAAAGGGCAAGAGTGAGGCAGTGCAACGGGGTGGGAAGGAGCAGATAACAAAAATCAACTCAGGCAGGGTTTTTTTTTCCAACTTCCACCAGCCACCAAAAATCCACAAAAGTTTTAACAACAATGACTTTCCCCTTCAAAAAGCCGTCCGTCACTCACCCAACTTCTCCCTGGTCCAAACGAGCCAGCCATGTGCCCTTAGTCTCTCTGGTCTCTCCCCCTGCTATTTCCCCTCCCCCCTTTTCTAGTCCTAACTTAATTAGGTGGATCACACATCTACACACCAGTCCACTTGGTGAGGGATTTTGGGAGATGTAGTGTGGGCCATTGCCACCATTTTGGGGTGTTGCCACCTCTCTGGTCCAGGGATGTAACATTCATACACCACCTGTCCCCTGGTGATGTCACAGTACAAAACGTTATGTAGGCAACAATTTGGCAGGCTCAGTTGCATATTTTTGATCTTGCCAGTACAAATAACCAGACTGATAAATCTTTAATCTTTTTTTTCAAACTATTATAATTTAAGCCCTTTAACTAGGTTCTACTTGTTATCATAACTCTGACCTCTTAAATCTGAACATGGAGTAGATTGTGCTTCCGAATTCAGTCGTTTCTACGTAAGACCACGCTTTTATTTTGAAAGTGAGTTTGCGAAACAGCAAAAACCGGAAGTGTCCTCGCAAGAGTCCGCAGAATGTCTAATATAGAGAGAACTGCCACTCTCGGGAAACTTCCGGGTTCTGAACTGGTTGAAGTTCCATGTGAGGGCGCTAACGAGCGAGTGTAGAATGAATGGAGGTCTATGGAGCGGTACCCCTCAAAATCCACTTTTCTCAGGATATAATTTTTTGTCTAGTAATTTGATTCTGAATTCGAAAGGGGAGGCAAAAGAAATACACACCGCTGGCTGTTAGATGTTTTAAAGTCGTCTTTCTGTTCTAAAAATCTTTTGAAAATGTCATTGACGTCATACACATCGTACGACCAGAGCTACTGCTTTACGGCAAGCTCTGGTCACTTACTATTTTCTCTCACGTCATCAACACAGCTGACAGGTTAGGCTCTCCCTGTCAATACACATGCTAGAAAGAGTTTTGGCTTGCTAGTGTTGTTGCTAATGTTGCTAATGCTCTGACATTCTGATTCCGCTTCGGATGCCATCAAGCGGGAGCTCTGGTCGTATCAGTCCTTCACTAACCAATCGGCATTCATTAGCAGAATGCTAGCGTGTTATGGGCAACAACGACCCACCCTGTAAGAAATCAAAAGGACATAAGTACTCGTTCATTCAACTTTCGACCTATAATCCATGTTAAACATGCAAAAACTACAATCAAATCGGAGATTTCTCAACGACAATCAGGCGAAAGAGACAAATGTAGCCGTTTAGCTCCATAGACTCCCATTCAACATGCACTCGCTCGCGATCACCCCCAGTGGAACTCTGATGGAACTGCAGCCAAATTCGGTACAATGGGGCTGAATAGGGAGTGGCAAGGCTTTCCTTAAACAGGCTCTGAGTCCGTGCTTTGCGGCGGCCATTAGCAGAGATAAAAGCATCAGTCAGGTGACAGCCGTGACAGACTCGGGTATTGACTTGTTGAACAACTGGATTCTCCTGTCTGCTGTCACCTGACTCTAATTCTTGCTGTTCCAGATTGTGAAGGCTCAAGACAAGACACCTTAGCCACTGACAGTAAGTGGGATTCTTGAATGCATTATGCTTTATGAAGGGTTCACTTTAGGGGTAAATCTCTGTTATCTTAATGTCAGAGTTTAACTTCAAGCCAGAACAAGCTGTTCCCTGTGTATGTATGTTATGTGAGTGTCAGCACATTGTGTGTGTCTGTTTCCTCCCATAGCCATGAACGTTGAAGCAGGAAAACCCACTGGGCTGGTTGCTGCCACCTTCACTCCTCTCTCTGAACAGGGGTACGAGCTCTGGGTCTATACCAGTATGACCTAGAATATAGGGGCAGCAAGGTGTCTAACCTAGAACAGAATGGAAACAAGGATCCAATAAATGTATAACCTGGAAAATAGGGTCATCGAGGACATGTACAACCTAGAAAAAACAAGCAATAATCTCTGTGAATCTATGACAAAGCCTGGTGACTAGTGAGCAATATTTAATGATCAACTGTATCATATCTGTTGTAGGTGCTCTGGAGCTTTCTTGTTCACTTAGGTTGACTTAAATCCTATAACTGTTGTGTACGGTTGTGTTTTAATGATCTAATGTCCTCTCTCCCTCTCCCCATCTCTCTCTCACTATTTCTCTCTGTTCCTTGTCTCTCTCACCATCTCTCTGTTCCTCCTCTATGTCCACCATATATCTCTCACCATCTTTATCGCCATCTCTCTCTTCCTCCCCGTCCCTTTTTGCCTCAGTGAGATAAACTTGTCCCAGATCAAGCCCTATGTTGCGTATCTGATCGAGAAACAAGGTGTTAAACGTGTCTTTGGTAAGAGCTTTATCCTTCTCTCTTTCTCTCCACCCCTGCTCTCTCCATGCTTCCATCCTTGCTCTCGCTGCCCCTTCATCCTTCATAAAGAACCTGTGAGACCAGAATGTTCTGTGACCTGTAGATATGCTGCTTCTCATTGACTATCCCTTACCTCCTTTCCCTCCCATCCTTGCCTCCCCCCTCTTTCCTCCCGTCTACCCCTTTTTCTCCTATTCCTTCTTCCACCCTCCTCCCCTTCCCTCCTCCTCCCCCCTCAGTGAATGGTACTACAGGGGAGGGGATGTCTCTCAGTGTGAAAGAGAGAAAGGCTCTGGCGGAGGAGTGGTGTCAACAGGGCAACAACAAGTAAGCCTGAAAGGAGGAGGGGGGGTCCATTCATCTGTGTGACTCAGCAACAGGAAGTAATATGTACATGCCTGTCTCGCAACGCTTACTCTGTGTGTGTGTGTGTGTGTCTGTGTGTGTGTGTGTGTGTGTGTGTGTGTGTGTGTGTGTGTGTGTGTGTGTAGGTTGGAGCAGGTGATAGTACATGTGGGTTGTATGAGTCTAAAAGATTCGCAGGAACTGGTGAGTAAGTGCACACACAGACATGCATGCACATACACTGTTGTGAAATTTGACCACAGCATGCTATATCTATTTATTGATACACAAGGTGAGTGCTTAAGACATTAAACAGCAAATGCAATTTAGTCGAGAACTTTAATGTTTGCAAACATGGAAGCATGGAAGACCTTGCTATCAAGCTCTAGGTGTGTCTTTCAAAGTAACAATGATTTCCAGTATGCTTCTCATACTCCCTCTTATAACGATTCTTCAGTAGTGGATTTTAGCTTTCTTACTCGTGTCATCTCAAATAGTTGCATGCCAAAAGTTACATTACTTGAGACACTAATGGTTATCGTTTTTCTATTTTTAGCCCGCGGTCCCTTTGTCACTAGTTAGCCATATCAAGCATACGAGTGGACTCCTTCATATCATCAGATAATCACATCAGTAGTGATGATGGTCAGCAAAGTGTTGGCATCTTGTTAGCAAATAACAAAAGTCAACACTCAGAGGAAATTGCAACAATATTGCAGACATCCCAAGTCTCCCGGAAGTTCCGAGAGTCTCCCGCATTTCAATAGCGGCTCCCGGACGCCCACAAATGCTATAAAATCTCCCGGGGGGGGGGGGGGGGCTCCCGTAAATGAGTCTCTGGTTGCAGGTTGGGATGTCTGATATTGACAGCGAAAATACGTTCCAGAGTAACATATCAAACATTTAGAAAGTATACTTATTACTAATGCAGTGAAATAACCAATAAATTCCACACACCGGTAGACATCCTTGAGCCATGCGTGGTTCCAGTGTTTCAGGCCCTCTATCTCTCTCTCCAGGCTCGCCATGCTGTTACAGCTGGGGCACATGGGATAGCTGTCATCTCTCCATCCTTCCTCAAACCGTCCAGTGTAGGTCAGTACCAACACCTGGCTCCCTGCTGGAACTGCTCTGCCTGCTTATTCAGCAGTCAGCTCATTGTGTGTGTGTGTGTAGATTCTCTGAAGCTGTACCTAAAGGAAGTAGCGATGGCGGCCCCCTCTTTGCCGTTCTACTACTATCACCTCCCTGCTGTGACCGGAGTCAACCGTGAGTACACACACTTACTCAGACATGCTCACTCTCCCACAAACACCGGTCACCCATGTGCACATACGTACACATGCTCCCACACTCTAGTATAGACAGCTCCATATAGGTGACACTTTTAGGGTATTTCTTGATAATTGACACATTGAGCAACACACTTCTCTCCTCTCTCCCCTCTATTGTTCCCTCCTACTACCCCAGTGGCGGCCAGAGATGTGCTGGAGGGGATAGAGACGCAGATTCCCTCCTTCAGGGGGGTGAAGTTCAGTGGAACTGACTTGCTGGACCTGGGGTTATGTGTGAGCTACTGTCCTGCCCACTGGTCAGTGCTGTACGGGGTGGATGAGGTCAGAAATATACCTCCCTGTGTCTCTCCCTTCCTGTCACACTCTAGTCCTCGGGTGGCTGTGGGTCAGGGGGTAGAGCTGGGGGGGGGGGGGTGTTAATCGCAAGGTTGGTTGTTTGTCCCCAACTCATCCACGCTGTGTGCCAAAGTGTCCTTGAGCAAGACATTGAACCTCAAGTTCCTCCCGATGGGCAGAGTAGCGCCTTGCAAGTGAATGGGTGAACAAGAGGCCAAAAATGTCTGACTGCCGCTAAGGTAGAAAAGTGCTATATAAATGCAGTCCATTTACCATGTAATTTTCTTTCACTCCCTCTATCCTTTTCTAATTCCCTCTCTCTGTCTCACTCACTCTATTCTTCTTCATCTCTCTCTAAAACAAACTTTTTTGGTTTGATTTCCAGCATGCTTTTTATACACCCTCTTATAATGATTCTTCAGTAGTGGACTTTAGCTTTCTTACTCGTCTCATCTCAAATAGTTGCATGCCAAAAGTTACATTACTTGAGACACTAATGGTTTTTGTTTTTCTATTTTTGTCCTGCGGTCCCTTTGTCACTAGTTAACCATATCAAGCATAACAGTGGACTCCTTCATATCCTCAGATAATCACATCAGTAGTGATGATGGTCAGCAAAGTGTTGGCATCTTGTTAGCAAATAACAAAAGTCAACACAACAATATTGACAGGGCAACAATATTGCAATATTGCAACAATATTGACAGGGCAAATACGTTCCAGAGTAACATATCAAACATTTTTAGAGAGCATACTTATTACCAATACAGAGAAATAACCATTAAATTCCACACACGCGTAGACATCCTTGAGCCATGCGTGGTTCCAGAGTGTTTGAGGCTCGCCATGCTGTTACTGTGCTATATAAATACAGTCCATTTACCATCTTTCACACCCTCTATCCCTTTCTAATTCCATCTCTCTGTCTCACACACTCTATTCTTCTTTATCTTTCTCAAAAAAAAATGTTTTGTTTGATTGTCTACATTGTGTGAAGAAGTGCTGTGTGGTCTTCTTGTGTTTCATCAGCAACTGCTGGGAGGTCTGGCCATGGGTGCCTGTGGAGCTGTGGGCAGGTGGGTCTCCATCTCCTCTTTCTCCTGTCCCTCTTCCTTGTCTCTCCCTCCCTCCTCCCCCCTGTATCTCCCTCCAACCCTCCACTTGTCTCTCCCTTTTCATCCTGTCTCTCCTTCGTCCTTCCACCTCCCTTACCACCTCTTTCTCTCCCTTCTCATCCTCCTCCCTCTTCATCATATTCTAATCCCACTGTTTCTAATTGTTGATGATGACAACCATGACAACCTTACTCTAAGTGGATGGGATTGATTTTTGTTTGGGATGTACATGTGTGTGTCTGTAAACCCAACATCTGACTGACCTTCTGCCTTCCTCCTTCTCTCCACCTCCTCCTCACTCTCTTCTCCTCACCCTCCCCTCCCTCCAGCACGTACAATTACATAGGCTTGACCAACAACAAGATGCTGGCTTTGTTTGAAGGAGGTAACCTTACCACAGCCAGGGAGATAGAGGTAGGCCAGTCAGACCTTAGGCCCCTTGGGCAGGCTGTCACACACTAGGGCCTGCTTGATTTACACCACAATCAGTCCCATCTGGTCCCAATTATAAGTCAATTCAAATGCTCCTTGAGGAGCTTGCTGACATGATTTAAAACAGTAGTGTGTTATGATGGTGGTTTCTCTCTACAGTTTAAGATCCAGGCTGTCATGTCTGACCTCTTCAAGCTAGGTGAGTGGATGCTTGCTGCTTACTTGTCTGGTATGCTTTGGCTTTGCTTTTGTTGTCTGGGTTTGACCTGTGTCTTGGTGTGCGTGTGTGAATGTATCTGTGCAGGTTTCGACCTGCCCATGAACAAGCAGCTGATGAGTGAGGTGTCAGGTATTAACTTGGGCCCCCCCCGCCTGCCCCTCCAGCCCTGCGACCCCCTCCCCATCGCCTCCAGCGCTCTCTCCCTGCAGCGGCTCCACTACACCCTGGACAGCTCATCGGGGCAGAAGTCATAGGTCACCGTTCTTGGAGGGGGAGGGAGTGTAAGCCCAGTGATCTGCAGTCAAACGCTTGATCAAGAGATCCCCATGTGTCAATTTGGATAAAAGTGTCTGCTAAATGAATACATTGCATTATTATTTTCAAATGTTCGATATGGTGCCTTTTAGGTTTCACTTGAGTGGTAAGATCTGCTGTGAGAATGAATTGAATGCAGTACAGTACATTCCTGTGGGCCAGTCCTGATGTTGGGGTTAATATAGAAATGTGCTCCACACTCCTTCAGTTTACTTGTCCATGTGTCGACTCCAGATCGCTATGGAAACGGGTTCTGACTTCCTCATTCTCGTCAAGCAGTAATAACACAGATACCAAATGGTGTTTACTGTCTTGTTCTCAGCAGCCGGAGAAACACTCCAGACTTTCAGTTAATTTGCCACCTCTTAGTTGATTTGCTGCCAATGTACATTGAAAGCCTCATTGTTTAAATATTACTGTACTTTATTGCAATGGAGGACATTGCACTACATTAACTAGGCCTACATCACATATGTATTAAGACTAGTCCAACATACTTTTTGGCCCAGTTTACCCACACATGGATTAAGCCTAGTCCTAGTCAAATCTTTTTGGATGATGGAGATCTTCATTGAATTTTATCTGACTTGAAGACAAAGCTTAATCCATGTATGGGAAACTGGTCCTTTACAATATATATTAGTCCAGACTAAAAAGGGAATTATGTACGTTTTCAACTTTGCAAACACACTCGCAAATGTCTTAATAAATGGATACCTTTTTATATTATATGTTTGGGGCTCCAGTGTGTGTTCAAACATGGCCAAAAGCGCTATACAGTATCAGTTGTCACTTCAACCAGATTGAATGGAATAATTGAATGATTGGATGATATACAGAGATGATATACCATGTAGGCTACATTATTTGATCAACTACTTCAAAGATTATTTTTAGTGTTGCCGGGGTGACTCTCGCTTACGTAGGAACCTTTGGTACTAAATCTGTAGTTTCACTAGGAAATATTGAAGTGACGGACCTTTCCAATGGATGGAAAACATGAGGGAACGGCTTCGAAACGAGAAGAGAATTTAAGGTTATACAGTTTTAAAGTTCAACTTAGAACTTGTTATTTAACGGCAAATTCCCAACACTATTAGCTGTAAGTGAATTGAATTATAGAACTGTCAATAGTAAAGTTGTAGCAAAAATCTGAATCGGAGCTAGTGAAGTGAACCATGAGGAACCATGAAGTGACGACGAAGAAAACACTTCATGAGGAGAGGTTTGTAATTATTTTTAATGTTCTTTACTAGTTCTTCAAATAACGTTAACGACTGTAATGCCCCACCTATGGTATTTAGCATACATTTAGCTTTAAAATAAAATTTAATTCGGAACCAGCACGTAACCCCCCCCCCCCCCCCCCCAAACGCTCTCATGACGCGCGAAATACAATTGTCTCTAACATATATGACCATTTCACAGTCCCTCGCTCGTTCGAAATACAAAATCCCCGATTTCCGGGAGATTGTATAGTATTTGCGGGCGTCCGCAATGCGGGAGTCTCCCGGACCTTCCGGGAGACTTGGGATGTCTGCTTTTGTAAATTTCTGATGAGCAAAAATTCTTAATAATTGAGTATGCAGCCAACTTCCATAAAAACATGAACGTAACTACTTTGAACAGCTGTATGGTGATCAAAGGAACCATAACTTCCCAGGAAAATGCATCTGTTCAAACTCATTCTCGAGCATCACGTTTTTTTCAGTAGGGGGGAGCAAGCTACCAGCAGTCAATCATCTGACTATATGGTTGGATCAGTATCAGGCAGCTTGTTTCTAAAGGAAGCTTCATCCAGCTCTAGATCGCTGGCAGCTTTATTCTCATCTGCACCTCCAGCCAAGGCCCTCATTTATGTCCCTGCAGTGAAGGTAAGCAATGTTTGGAGAAGTGTTATATATATATATATATATATATAAAGTTGACACAATGCCTTACGTACATAGCCTGCTCCAAAGAGCAAGCAGGAGGACAAGGGAGATGCAGTAGTAAAAGGCCCAAGCAACCACCAACAAAAGAAAGCTACAAAGAGAAAATCTGCTGCTGACCAAAAGGTGGAAAACAGGTGTGTCTAAAATAAAAGGAAACAGAATACAATTAAAGACTATTTACATTTCTTATGAAAAACATAATTGTTTGCATTCTGTATTGCATGGGTGTTGCTATATCTTTTTGCTTGATATACTTTTGTTACAATGCAGCTAGATACTTAATGCAAATGTCTCTCACACACTCTTACTCAGAGAGAGTGCCCTACAGAATGCAGATGCAGATGAGAATGTCACAAAGACCCCCAAGAAGGTGAAGAGGAAAGTTTTAGATGTGAGACAGGAGGGCCCTATGGAGGAGGAGGTGGAGGAGAAGAGGGCAACAAAAAGACAGAAGACTGAAAGAGTGGAGGAGAGGATAAAGCTGAAGAGGACAGTGTTTGTTGGCAACTTGCCTGTCAGTTGTACTAAAAAAGTAAACATAACAACTTTTTTTTTACCAGCATTGGACATGCAATGATGCACACAGGGATTCCACTGTCACAGAATATTTATAGTCAGGGAATTTAATATTTATTTCAAACTTTGGTTTGTCATGTAAATTAATACATCCTAAAAGTATTGGAGTATTGTAATAGAAATGACTCAAACACCCTTTTTGGAAACTGGCAGTGTTGGTGCAATATTTTAGGCTCACTTTAAGTATAATGGTCATCGTACTGAAAATTTGGTTGAGTCATGCAATTGTGAAGAAAATATACTTGTCAAATGGTGTGTATGGAGTTTAACAGAATGTTTTAAAATGTTACATAACGAGGAAATCATTTGCTAATTTAACTTTTTCAGACCCTGAAAATAATCTTCAAGGACAAAGGGCTTATTGAATCTATTCGTTTCCGATCACTGGTAAAGGCTCAACTCAACTTTTTACAGACGTGAATTGTCTATCTACCAAGTCACACACAATGATCTGTGACTGGTAAAACACTTTTTCTCCACAGGTGAGAGAGGATCCTGGCATGTCACGGAAGTGTGCTACCATTCAGTAAGTCTAACTATTCGGGAATTTTAACAGTATCTAGTATAATAAACAATTTGACACATTTTCTGCAGTGCATATATATTTTTTTTTAAATCCAATCTGATGTAGGGTTTATTTGGAAGGTGAAGGAAAAATAAAAGGGACAGGTTGAGTTATATTTATATATTTTATGTGTTTTCCTCCTATAGACGCAAGGTTCATTGTCAAAAAACAAGTATCAATGCATATGTGGTATTCAAAAATAAGGAGGGAGCTGTACAGGCACTGGAAAGGTAAGGTAAACTTCAGTAAGACACATTATGTGCTACCGGAAAAGAAGTCATTTAGATATTGGGATGAAAATCTTGTGCATTATATGAAAGACCTGGCTCGTCAAGGTATTCATGTGCCCCTATGATTGCAGGAATGGCATGGAGATTGAAAAAGGCTTTCATATAAGAGTTGACAAGGTTTCCCAAAATTCCCTTGTAAGTGTCCTTTTATTGAATTGTACTGACTTTAAAATATTGAAGCAAAACCTGCACATCAGCTGACAAACTTCCTTCAGTAAAAAATAAAACAAATGCTAATGCCTAAAACAATCTTGATTTTTAGCACGACCACAAGAGATCTATTTTTGTTGGAAATCTTCCATTTGGTAAGTATCTATTCTAGACTGCATAAATGTTGTTAGTAAATAGGAAAACAGTGCACACTGTTTTTTCTTTAATGCATGTTTCCTTTCAGAAATAAATGAGTTGCCTTTACGGCAACACTTCGATGAGTGTGGTACAGTGGAGGGAGTGCGTTTGGTACGGGACGTGAACTCCGGGATGGGCAAGGGATTTGGCTACATTTTGTTTGAGGTGGGACACAAAAATACACACTTAATCTACTACTGTTATTACTTGTTAATATAATCTGCTAATATAATGTATGCTCCTGTTGATAGAGTGCAGATTCTGTCCAGCTGGCTTTGAAGCTGAACGGTTCCAAACTCCAGGACAGGAGCATTCGTGTGAAGAGGTCTGTCCCAAAGGACAAGGCCATCAAAATGGCTTCTAAGAAAGGACCTAGAGTGAGGAGAGACAAGGGTCCTAACAAAGAGACAGAAGGAAGTGAAACAATGGTCAGGGTGAAGGACAAAGGTACCAGTAAGGTTGAGTTCAAGAGAAGACCACGGCAGGGACCTCAAAACCAATCCATGGGAAAGCCATTCATTAAGAGTCCAAACAAATATCAAAACACATCCTCCGAGTCTTTCAAAGGTGAGATGACCGACCCTACCAAGAAACCTAAAAAGAAAGGGCTGAAAAAGAAACTCAGACCCAGGAGGAGCCAGAAGACTGTCCACATTTGAAGAATCTGTATTGAAGCATTGAACTGTATATGTATCTGATATCCTGCCCATTCAGATGTGGGTCAGAGTTTTTGCCAGAAATACCTCTGAGGTTGTATGTGTTATACATGTGGGCTTTCAACTTCCTTACCAATGTTTTAGAGAATTTACTATTTTTTGCCTATTAAAACAGGATAGACAATGGGGAAACATTCAACAAGTAGATTTCAGTGTTTCATCCACCTTTTATTTTCATTTCTTACGAGTGGCCTCTTCAAAAGAAAAAAACCCATCACAGTTTAAGTATTTTGTCAGACTGAAATGAATAACTGAAATACTTTGAGTAAAGACCTGTTTGTTTTCTCAAGACCCCCCTCCCCCCACAATATTTTATATCCGAACACTATCGTTCAAAGACATTTAACACAAACAATAAACCAGTTTAGTGGACTGAATGATGGGGTAACTTTCCCTCTGCATACAGTATATTGTTTTGTCTTAGCTACAAATAAGGGTAAGGGAGAGTTTTGCCAACTTGACACCTGTATACAATCAACTTCATTTCTGAAGAAGAAAACAGCATGACAATGTGATCAATGAAAACAATAGGGAACTGGACGGGCAAATGTTGCTGTTTTCATTTAGACACAGGATGCTGCAAGGACAGATTCAACCCTTGAGGCATAGTTTTAAATGAGAATGAGATTAACCAGGTAACACAACATTCTTTCATAGAACTGGCTGTTTGATGTTGAAGTTGGTCGCCACAGGACAGGAGTATTTTCAAGCAGAGGAGTTTAATCCAAGGCCTTCTCTTATTCTATATCGTCTTCGCTCAAGCTCTGTGCGCTCACAATACGCTGTTGAGATGAGAGGGAAAACCGTTACCTAAGTACTTACAAAAGATCAGGAAACAAGATGATTTACCAGCAAATCACTCACTTATATCCAAAACTTTAGCAGTTTAAAAAACAACAAATCTTAAACCTTCACTGGGTGCCTTAAATTCAGACTTGTGCAAGTGCACGATTATGCAAGCTGCCAAAGAGTCTTCATACAGCTCCACCAAGACGGACAGGCAGTACTACATGGGCTATGGTACTGGGTAAGCAGGCCTGGTACCTGGCTGATGGTGGGTAATTTGGTGAGCAGCATCTGGAACACGGGCGGCGGCAGGGTCTGCTGAAGGACCTGCAGCAGCTGCTGGGGCTGGCCACACACGGCAATGGCGTTAGTCAGGTGGTCCACACCATTCTCATAATCTCCTGTAGCGACCACCATGCCCATAAAGAGAGAGTTCCGATTACTGGATAAAATGGGAGATATCTGAATGGATATTAAATGGACATTTAATTGAATTAGGTGTGTTGGAGCAGGGAAACATCTAAAACATGCTGGACAGCGGCCCTCAGGACCGGATTTGGACACCCCTGGCTTAAACCAATCCAGGTCAGTGATCAGTAACACACCAAGGAGGATGTGATGGAGGAGCACTGTTGTGACCTAACTAAGAATGGGAACTAAGACTGTAGCTTTTCCTGGTACATTCAGTTGGAACCAATATCAAAGCAATTCAAAGAACAGGACTTCCACCACTATAGCAGATCATTCTTTTGTTTTTTTACCCTGGGCCAACAGCTCTTCTCCCAACTGGATCTCCTCCAAGAAGAACTTCTGGACAGCCTCTGCATCCTTCAAGTCGGGGAGCTGAAAGACCAAGGCACCCGTTGACATAGTTCATAATCCAAAGCAGATACAAGACTGAACCACCTGTCCGAACCTAAGAGATATTTTAGTGGACATGGGGGCATTTGTCATGCAACTTTATTAATTAAGCATGGATAGATAAAGATATATATTCTCAGGGAGAATGTCCCTGTACTTACTGTCAGTCACTCTGGATAAGAGCATCTGCTGGATGGCTAAATGACTAAATGTAATATATCTATTGTCCGTATGTCCCTGTTGTGAAAATGTTTTTAGCTCCAGTATCAGGGGGGTGTTCCATCAATGTCGCTAACGCAAGTCGCACTACCACGAATAAGTCTCACTTGGGTAAACGTCAACTTAGACTTAAGCCTCAAGCCGTTCCACTAACGTTCCGTTCCACTAACAGGCAACGCTAATTCAAGCTAGACCTCAATAAGCTTAGACTCTGCAGCCCAGATCAGGCGATCGTCGAAAAGAGCAGTTATGTCGCAAAAAGCAAAGCGTAAAGCAGCAGAGAGGTGTTGTTTCAGCAGCGTAAATTGATATGAGTTTTGATATGAGTTTTTTTGGAGTCCCCAAAAAGGGCAATGTTGCCGCAATTAACATGGCAAGGGAAACAACTTGTCAAACCATTACGACCGTTAAAGGGATATATTGCACCTATAATATTGGGGAAGCCAGAGGAAAAGTAATATAGAGGCTTGTCAACATATAGGCTACTTTAAACAATGAAAATACTTTATACAATTGAATAAAAAGTCTCCTTGATTCTTTGCGTTTCACGATTACCTGAAAAACTGATGATAATATTCAGGTACTGCTTAGAGCAAAGTATACCCTTCATATTTCCTGGCATAGTTCAAGAACGTCCCACATGCAAAGACATAGACAGATGCAGACAGACTGAACAGTGTCAAGGCTTGGCTACAGTGGGTTTGCTTCCTTGTGTGTGATTCCTGCAGACTACATAGTCTAGGCCTACCTACATAAACTGCAATCTATACCCTCCTTTCTACTATTATAGTCTACTCTCCTTTCTATTACTTTCTACAAAGGATGGTAGGCTGCTCTTATGTGTTCATTGCCATCCTTAAGAGTTGCTAAAGTGTTATTTTATATATATATATATATATATATATATATATAAAAAATTTGTTTTATTTTATTTAAGAATGACAATTAAATCTATCTAGATAATCTGAGCACATTCATCCACCACAGGCTTGTCAAAGAACGGATACGCCATAATTGATTCTAACTGGTCTTGAGGCTCTGCTTAGTTTCTAAGGCCTTATTTTATGTCAATTAACGAATGTCTTTTGAAAACAGATAAAGTGACATTATTTATTAACTTGTTAATTTAAATTAATATATTTTTTGGAGAGGAAGTAGGCCTAAACACGCATATCATTCATGTCTGCACTTCAAAAAGTCTGAATTTACGTCCCCGAACATGGACTAAAGTGCTTCGCAGGAATTTACTCGACGGAACTGTCTTTTGAGATTCTGTTTCCGCCTGTTAGAAATTAGTTTAGTTTAGCTTGACTTTTAGCCTGACACGGATCAGGCTAGTCCCGATCCTTGGTTACGTAGCTAGAACTATAATAATCCACCTTAATGGAACGGAACTCTCGCTAAAGTAAATGGGACTTTGCGAAATAAGTCTTGCTTTCCCTCAATCGACATTGATGGAACACCCCCCAGGTCTAATAAACTCTCCTGGTCTGTTGTGATCAAATTAATAATAATAATTTTGAAACATAAATTTTAAGGAGTCAGATGGCTGAGCGGTCAGGGAATTGAGCTATTAGAAGGTTGCCGGTTCAATTCCGGCCGTGCAAATGACGTTGTGTCCTTGGGCAAGGCACTTCACCCTACTTGCCTCGGGTGAATGTCCCTGTAAATGTAAAGCAACCGATTTTCCTTACCTTTGACAGTCCGGACCTGTCCTGTGCAGCCTTCTGCTTTCTCCTCCCTCGAGGTGAAGGATAAACACATTTTAAATATGTTCATTGCATTTTTCCTCATATTTTTTTTTTTTTACAAAAGAGTTAAAAGTTAGACAGACATTCATGATTGACTTATCGGAATTTTTGAACCTCTGCTTTAAGATTATCCACAAGTTCTACCCACTTCGTTTGGGGAATTTACCAACGATACATCGTAAAGAATGGCATCACACTAGCCAGAGGCTGACATGTAATTGATGTAAATACAAACGAATACAAATGGCATTATTAACATTTATTCTTTTAGCAGACGCTTTTTGCTGCCTGTGGGAAATAAGCAACAATAAAAACAATATATCACAGCGAGTAAGTCAGTTACCACTAACCACAAGAGCAACAAGTCTCTAAGCAAGAGTCATTGTGATCCTTGAGGAAACTAACATTGGGTCAAGCAAACCATTCCTCAGTACCGTTGTACTCCCGGAACAAGGTGCGTTGTCAAGCATAAAAGTAAGATTGTAGAGCCTTTAACAGTAGCAAAACAGAACAAGCAGGCTTGTTCCTTTCATTAGACTCGTCGTGGGCTGAATACTTAAAGAGCTGCTCATCATATTTGTCAAACTAGGGTTAGGGTTGATAAGAAGATGATTTGCAGTATGTTGCATGACAGGTTCTGTGTAAGCAACCTTCAACTAGTTAGCTAACGTTAGCTGCGTATTACATCAATGAATCATGCTCGGCTAGCTGGCAAGCTAGTTGAATGGCTAGCACACTGTAGTCCAGTTAGAACAGTGATTTAATTTCTCCGTACTGTGAGACACTAAAATGTTTTGATAGGTAAACTGTTCTCGGGTTAGCTAGGTAATTCGCTTGCTATTATCAGTTTAATTAACTAACTAATCCATGTGAGAAGACGTTGAATCGCTAGATCTAGATCTTGCTCTAACTAGCCAACAGCCAGCTACCCCACAATTAAGTGCAAGTGCAGTGTTCAATCAATTATTCAGAAAAAACAACAGTCGACCTACCCGTCTAAACCATACCTCGGAATAGGAAAGTTTAACCGTATTGTTTTGGTATTGGATTAAGAACATCCCCTGAATTTGTTTCCTAAACCGGGGTGTACATGGTCGGTAGGTCAACACTCACGTTCTCGGAGCCTGTTCTTGAAGTTGGGGTCACTCCGTCTTTTCCTGTCGAAGTAAATGCAATAGCCAACAAAAAGAGCACCGCAAACACCGGCAGCTATCGTGCTCGATCTACCGCCCATCATAACTTAAATAACAATTAATTGTTTCTCGATATTTGGATGTGAATAGAGGGCTAATTTTCAGAGATCTGTCATGACCCACCTGGCGCAGGCTTGTGCGAAAAGACCAACAGTTTAGGACCCGTCAATAGCTTGACCGATGGGGTGTCACTACTGAACGCCTGATTGCAAATGATTAAACTCGCGATTTTAATTTTGACGGCAGGTTTGAGTAATTGCACCTAATTTTTATCGTTTAAAGCCTGGAATAAACGATTATAGTTGACCACCTCATACGAATGTTGCCGTTGTGCCATGGGACCATAGACTTATATAGGAGTAGACCATAGAGTTAATATAACTAGAGACAGCTACTTCTGTCTTCCAAGATGGCGTCCCCATTCATTTCTATGAAAAGTGCTCAGTGGCGCAGTGAGGCAAGCGAGAGCTCCTAACGGACCGCGCCATCTTTCCAGACCGACTCGTCCGGTCTTGCGCAGAAGCTTGTTCCTAGCTCCGAAACTCATGCATGCTTGCAACTAGCTGTATACGTCATACTTTGCGACAACCAGTCGCGAGCTTGTGAGCTGGAGCTAAGGCATTGCAGAAAACTGTCAGAATGTGGTACAAGTCCGATCAAGAAGCAGATAGCAGAGCCTGTTTAAGGAGAGCCTTGCCACTCCCTATTAAACCCCATTGTACCAAATGTGGCTGCAGTTCCACCACAGTTCCACTGGGGGTGATCGCGAGCGAGTGCATGTTGAATGGGAATGGAGCTAAACGGCTAAATTTGTCTCTTTCGCCTGATTGTCGTTAAGAAATCTCAGATTTGATTGTAGTTTTTGCCGTTTTCCAATTGGTAAAAACCTTGTCTATGAAGGTGATGTCTTAATGATTCTGGCTCCAAATTGTCGACACGGGAAGCAGAAACACGCATGTAGCTTGGCTGAGTACTCTAACCAAATTTGAGAGCGATGCCAAGGATCAAGCTGGATCGGCCAAGGGGACCTTGGCTGAAAATGCGCATGGGGTACGTTTGCAGAACAGGTTGTACTGGATTGCTGTCATTCAAACCATGCTCGCCTTCACCCACAGCAGCTCTGCCTGCTCTGGAATATGAGTTTATCCCTTGTCGCAGGGGCAGTAGGCTAGTAGATGGTTTGGGGATCAGAAATCAATGCATGATAAAAGGTTGTTCTTTGTAGGTACAAACACACACGCAAAGAACAATCGATGGCTAATGATGGCTACCCTTACAAAAAAGAAGTATACTTCAAGTTTATTTTGTAAGTATACTAAGTACAAAAAGTATACTATTATCATGTTACTTAAAGTATACTAGCAGTGTACTTATTTGTATACAATTTTTGTACTAAGTAAACTGAATTGGCCCACTTTTTAGGTCATTAAGTACACTTTAAAGTACACTTTTAGTATATTTCAAGGTTTACTTTTGAATACTGTAAAGTAGCCTGTGTAGTGCACTTTCAGTTCATCAAGGATACTTCCAAAGGAGCCTCAAAGTATACTTTACAATACTTTCAAGTACACTTTCAATTAATGTAAGTACCTCAAAGTCAATTTTATTAAAATAATTTTACCATAAATTACTATTAAATTAAAGTGTTTATGAGCCTCTCAAACGCCTCAGACCTTCCGTCACATGGAGAGAACTGGGGCCCTCACAAAGTTACACTGCATTCGGAAAAAGCTAATTGCTGCACTGGTATTAATGTGGTCTGAATCCAGCTTTTCATATGTAATGTAACAGTTAACTCATGGTTACAATGGTAAACCAGCACAACAGTGAAAATTACCATGCAACAAAACACTACATTCTATGCAAACACACATAAAAAACGAAATTCATGAAGTTACAATTGTATTTCGAACAAACGGCAAATTTCTCAGCAAGTGTTAACACTATTTACCACCATGCATCATGGGAATTGACCAATGAGCCACGCTATGAGAGAATGTCTAATAAAGGGAGAACTTTACGGTGGCCCACGGGTGCACACCACAGCAACATTAGCGAAGCAAACAAAAGTTGAAAACACAACAACATTAACACACAACAACACAAAGACATTAACAAAAATGAAACATTTATAAAAACGCTACATTTCAAAAACAATCTACTACTTACAACACAACAGCATTGGTTCACACCACCAACATCAGCCAAGAACACCGCAGCATTAGCCGAGAACACAACAGCATTAGCCGAGAACACTGCAACATTAGCCGAGAACACTGCAGCATTAGCACAAAACACAACGACATTTGCAGAAACGCTGCATTTCAAGTTCACACCAAATCGTTCTCCAGACCACTAGAGGCAGTGCATGCAAAGTGAGATGTTTTACCTGTTGTTGTAAAATCAAGTGAAGTAAATTAACTCTACGGGACCACGCTTACGTACCTCTTGGAAGTTTGCTATCGAACATAATAGTACCAGAGCCCGTTTAAGGAGAGCCTTGCGACTCCCTATTAAGCCCCATTGTATCGAATTTGGCTGCAGTTCCACCAGAGTTCCACTGGGGGTGATCGCGAGCAAGTGCATGTTGAATGGGAGTCTATGGAGCTTAACGGCTAATTTTGTCTCTTTCGCCTGATTGTCGTTGAAAAATCTCCGATTTGATTGTAGTTTGTGCATTTTCAACATTGATTATAGGTCGAAAGTTGAATGAACGAGTACTTATGTCTTTTTGATTTCTTACATGGTGAGTCGTTGTTGCCCATAACACGCTAGCATTCTGCTAATGAATGCCGATTGGTTAGTGAAGGACTGATACGACCAGAGCTCCCGCTTGATGGCATCCGAAGAGGAATCAGAATGTCGGAGCATTAGCAACATTAGCAACAACATTTGCAAGCCAAAACTCTTTCTAGCATGTGTATTGACAGGGAGAGCCTAACCTGTCAGCTGTGTTGTCGATGCCCTGAGAGAAAAAAGTAAGTGACCAGAGCTTGCCGTTAAGCAGTGGCTCTGGTCGTACGATGTGTATGACGTCAATGACATTTTCAAAAACTTTTTAGAACAGAAAGGCGACTTTAAAACAATCTAACAGCCAGCAGTGTTTGTTTTTTTTTGCCTCTCCTTTCGAATTCAGAATTCAAATTTCTAGACAAAAAATTATATCATGAGAAAAGTGGATTTTGAGGGGTACCGCTCCATAGACTTCCATTAATTCTGCACTCGCTCGTTAGCGCCCTCACATGGAACTTCAACCAGTTCAGAACCCGGAAGTTTCCCGAGAGTGGCAGTTCTCTCTATATTAGACATTCTCTGGCCTGTTTAAGGAGAGCCTGCCCACTCCCTATAAAGCCCCATTGTAGCGAATTTTGTTGCAGTTCCACCAGAGTTTCACTGGGAGTGATCGCGGTCGAGTGCAAAATGAATGGGAGTCTATGGAGCTAAACGGCTTAATTAGTCTCTTTCGCTTGATTGTCGTTGATAAATCTCAGTGTTCGATTTCTTACAGGGTCATTCACATGCTTTCCGCCTGTAACTTATGTAGCTAGAGGGGAAATATTTATGTTGTGTGCTGCTATTTACCGGACAAAAAGGCATTGATGTATGAGTTAATAACCTCACAACAAATAGATACAATTGTCCTGCTTAAGGTACATACCGAGTGGGTCGCCTTAATCGTTATCAAAAAAATTGCCCCCCCCTCGAGAATTTTTTCAGGAGCTGCCACTGGCGTACAGTAGCCTATTTGCAGCAGTCAAACCACGATTGATCAAAATCAACCACAGCTGATGCCGCGAAGGTTCGAAGAAGCCAGTGAACTTATCACCGGAATAGCTTGAGTTATTTACATCCGGTTAGAAAGAAATAGCTTGAAGGAAAAAGCTAGCTGTTCTTGCTACAATTTCGTTCTATTTGAGTTTTAACCACCAAAATGTCCAATCTAGAGGTGTTCAGGGATTTTATCACTCAGCGATTAACAACAGCAGCTTTGGAGATATTTAGGGCAGCTGAAAAATCGTTTGCTCAGTTCGAAGAGGAGATTTCTCGTTCAAAGGAGGAGAGTGCGCGACTGCAACGGTTGTTGGACATTGTTATTCAACCTGAAATCAAGATTCACCGAGCAGGTTCGATATAGGCGATTATAATCTGCTGTGTTTATATTCATTTTGTCGTATTTGATGTTGCACAGTCAGACCCAGATGTATTTTGTAAAATAGTGATGTTACTTAAAAACCACGTGATCAAAGTAGAGGTGTCGAAGTGAGCAGCTGAGACAAACGGCGTTTTATTCAAACGCTTAAAAGACATCAGAAATCACTTACATTCGTAGGTTATAGGGAGAAGACATAGAGGCCTATTTACGTACGCTATAGAATACATTCATTGACAGAGCCAGAGATACAGATGGATTGCCAGAGCTAGATAGACAGAGATAGATACTGATATGAGATCGTACACAAGCACATAGCTTACATATTTCTCTAGTTTTACCAGCCAAATGTGGCCATCCTTTTCCCGGTTGCAAAAGCATGTTCCAAATCCTTAACCGCTAGCTTACATTATCATATAATAATTAATTAATTTAGCATATTCTTCAACTAAAACGGGTGAGCGGATGCGATCTCACTTTCTCTGGGTGAGAGGCTGCGCTCTTACCAAGAAGCCATACTCAGTTGAGCACTTTGTGTAATTAATGTTTTAAGAACCTAAAAATAAATGTTCTAAACTTAAAGTAGCAAAGACGTTACGTTGTTTATAACAACAACATATATGATACCATATTTTTGACGCTTGCAAATCGAAACATTTGTCACATAACTTATTTATCAAGTTGTCATTGACGATTTTGAGATTGACGTCTCGAGGACTTGACGTCACTTGATTCCTTCCTTCGCTCGATAAAGTCGCCATACCATAAACTGACCAGCAGATGTCCTATGGAGAAGATGTAGGCCCTATCGAACGCTTTGAAAAAGCGATACTTTTTCGAGACAATTGTGTCAAATAGCTCGTTGTTTCGGAAAGCTTCGTTTCCCCCATCACTAGTATAGTGTAAAAATGTTGATCGATAAAAGGCCCGTGTACCTTGTGGCCATTGGTTATTCTAGTTTGCAACTGACAAACGCAAAATAGGGCCGTAATATCGTTTTGTCACTTAAGTAAATTGAACACACATTTAACTATAACGGCTTGTTATGGTTTCGTTTTTTATAGGCTACTAATGAAATAACCATATAACACAAATGGTATAAAATCCGTGTACGGTCCGTGTACCTTGTGGGTCCGTGTACCTTGTGGCCATTGTTTTTTCTATTTTGCAACCCGTGTTGACAAACGCAAAATAGGGCCGTAATATCGTTTTGTCATTTTAGTAACTCAAACACACATTTAAGTATTACGGCTTGTTTTTGGTTGTTAAAAATAAATAAAAATGAAATAACCATATAACACATGGTATAACGAGCCATTAATCGTTGTTTTGATTATTCCATATTCTTTATGCTAATATCTGCAAAACATGAAAAATAAGATCATAATATCGATTTGTCCATTTCGGATGTCAGAACCAGATGATGAGGAAATGCGTGGATTCCGTTGTTTTTTTTCATTTTGGAATTACAGAATAACCATATAACCCAAACGGTATAACGAGCCATTTATTCGTTTGTTAAATTATTCCATATCCTTTATGCTGGTATCTGCAAAAAATGCAAAATAGCCTCGTAATATCGTTTTGTCCATTTTGGATGTCAGAACCACATTATGGGGAAAGTCTTGGTTTCTGTTGTTTTGTTTCATTTTGGAAATACGGAATAACCATCAAACACAAACGGTATAAAGAGCCATTTACTCATTTGTTTGATCGGCCGTATTGTGCATACTGGCCCAAGTGAAAGAGAGAGAGGGGGAGAGACGTTGATTGGGGGTGTTATTACTATTGAACACCAGAGGGCAGCAACGACTAGCTTTTTAAAACATTTTCCTGTCTACAATCTTGACGAATTAGCAACAGGTTCTTTAGTAGAAGACACACCAAATTGGAGGCACATGTTGACCGAGTTTGCTAGTCTCTACTTAGTTAACAAATCTTTGATGAACCCAAGTTTCTTTTATATATATTAGAAACATTACAAGACGGGGCTCCAGTGTGTTCAAACAAGGCCATAAGTGTCAGACGGTATCAGTTGAAAAAGACAATCATACCTGTGCAAGAAACACTCCACGCCTCAACCCTCCCTCCCTCCCCCCACCTAAATTACCGCTTTCAGCTCTGCTATACGTTTTAATGAAGTGCATTGAGGCCATCATAGTGAGCAAGTTGAGGTCATGAGGGCTACCTATGCATTTTACATAAACACACAACTGACAAAGGAACTGTTGTGGATACTTTTTCCAAAGTTCTGGTCATATTCTATGTCCAAATTCAACTTCCAAAAAAAGTCCAAAAACAGCACGGAGCAGCAACGAGAGTGTTCCCAGGAAAATCAGACTTCCTTTGTCTGTGCTACACCTTTTTATATCCAACCAATTACACCCCTGGACTTTTAAAACACATCTTTTGGCATACTACAATTGTGAATATCCTATGACTTCTGCTCCAATTGGGCCTTGATGCAATGCCATTTCATATTTTCAGCTTTTTCTGCAACATTTTGGGGGACTAACCAGGGACCAAACCAGTTCCGCTATTCTGCCCTACTACATGTGTTTTCCACCACCAGTTGCAATCAACCCTGGGTTATAGCCCTTCACCATTGTATGGTGCCATTCATTCTTCACAGGTCACAGCATCAAGTCAAAGTGAATAGTAACTGGTCCAACTCCATATCCAAGCCCATGGTATCTGTGGAGGAATACAGTCATCACACTTGTCAAATCCTCCCCACACAAGTCCAATGACTTTAATAACTTGTGTGTAGGCCCATACTATAGCAGTTTGCAGACATACAACACAGATGAGACTGAGGAGAGTGAATTAGAGATAATGGTAATGGGAGGGTGTTGCACTATTCTGCTTTTCATTTTCTCCACTCCTTCACTACCTTCTCACACTCTCCAATTGTTTAAGTCTCTATACTCTATTCTCTCTGTATCCTGCTTAAAAGATGACTTTGTACTGTATATCAAATCCATATATCTTCACACTCAGATCTTATCACCCTTCCCCTGCCCACTGCTGTTTTCAACTAACTAATATACTACAACAGCATAATACAATCCCTGAAATTCAGTTATGGCTTTTGATTTTTGAGTGCCACCCCAAGATTTCAGTGGCCCCATCTGGCCACTCCTTTAAAACATTTCTGGGGGTGCCACTGCTTTTGCCTTTTAATGCTTGCACTGCAATGAAGAAAACTATATGACAACAACAATGTTTAATATAACTGGCCCCTCTAACAGCACCACTGGCCCCAAAGTAACTGCCCCCCCCCCCTTCATGGTCTAGAACCTCACCTAGCTACATTGCAAATCAAGACAAGAGCCTTTACATAAGGCCCAGTGACAGACATGCTGTCTGAGGCTGTCAAATATCAGCACTCATGGAATGCCTCCTGTACAATTAGAGTTGGCCTACTTGGTTGGAACTAACTTTATATTTAAATTATGAACAAACAACAATAATTTTTTTTATGTAGACACAGCACCCCTCTAATTGCATTCGCTCTTATTCCCATAGCTACGGTGGTCTCAAGCTAGTATACTAACTTTAAGCACAGAAGTGTAGCCTAATATACAAATCGTCACAAGCAGAACAGTAATTTTCTTTCTAAGGACATTTTAAAATGGTGTGTAACAGGGTATAAATGCATTGATGTTGGCTAAAACATGTTGTACATTGATGGAAAAATATTGTTTTTTTATGAATAAAAAGGGAAGATTTGCTCACTGATTGCCTCAATGCACTTCATTAAAACGTACAACAGAGCTGAAAGGTAATTTAGGTGAGGGGAGGGAGGGTTGGGGAGGGTTTCTTGCACAGGTGTGATTGTCTTTTTCAACTGATACTATCTGGCACTTTTGGCCTTGTTTGAACACACACTGGAGCCCCGTCTTGTAATGCTTCTAATATATATTACAGAAACTTGGGTTCATCAAAGATTTATTAACTAAGTAGCAACTAGCAAACTCGGTTAACATGTGCCTCCACATTGGTGTGTGTGTCTTCTACTACAGAACCTGCAGCTATGTCGTCAAGAGTGTAGGCCTACAGATCAAAGGTCGTTGCTTACATCCAAAATGGAAAAAACGATATTACGAGGCTATTTTGCATTTTTTTGCAGATACCAGCATATAGGATATGGAATTATTAAACAAACGAGTAAATGGCTCCTTATACCGTTTGGGTTATATGGTTATTCTGTAATTCCAATATGAAACAAAACGGAATTCACGCATTTCCTCATCATCTGGTTCTGACATCCAAAATGGACAAATCGAAATTGCAAGCTTAGATTTTATGGAAGCAAATCGTGACCAAAATTCAAATGAAAATGCATTTCCAGAAATGCATTTTCATTTTAAGAATGTGGCTGCATTATTTGAGTCATAAATGAAATTAGTAATCAATCATCCTATTTGCATTTTAATTTTCTTCAAGACTGCTCATTCTTTCACTTAATTAAAATGAAAACTAAAGACTTTTGAAATTTATTTGTCAAAATATGTCCCCAGCAAATAGATACCAAAATTCAATTTGAAATGTAAAATTTGAAAATGCATTTTCATTTTCAAGAACGTGGCTGCAAAATCGTGACCACAATTCAAATTCAAATGCATTTCCAGAAATGCATTTTCATTTTAAGAACGTGGCTGCAAAATCGTAGGCTCGTCCTAACCAGACCCTCGTACATTTCATTTGTACAGAGGGTCTGGGATCTCTCCATTGACGAACGTTAACTTCCTTGAAGGCGGGTCTTCTGTTGAAGTTTAAAACAATTGGATCCGCCCAGAGCCACTCTGATTTGCCATAACCAATCGCAAGCATTCACCACTACTGTAACGGAGCTAGCTGCCGTAGCTGGAAAATCAAAATGTTCTCGAACCCCGTGGGGAGGAGGGCCACAACATCATGGCCACCAACAAAACTCAGCAAGGAATGTTCTTGCTCCGGCTTTAACCTATGGATATGTGGCGTTGCCACAACCGCAGAATAGTTTCGCTTGCATCTTTATCCGCCATTACTGAACTACTCAAACTGGTGCACAACATTAACGTCATCGTTCTCTGCCACTCCCTCTGTTCGCTGATTGGACCTACAAAAACTTTGTTTCTGGAATTTGACTTCAGAGCCGAGCTCCCAGACCTAGTACAGAAGCAAAATCCAAATTGAGCGGAGGTACGTAGGACGGCAGAACCAGGCTAGCAAAATCGTGACCACAATTCAAATTCAAATGCATTTCCAGAAATGCATTTTCATTTTAAGAATGTGGCTGCATTATTTGACTCATAAATACAATTAGTAATCAATCATCCTATTTGCATTTTCTTCCTCAAGACTGCACATGTTATGCCATAATCAAAAAGAAAACAGAGCGGACATTGCATTTTCATTTTCGTGTTCTGCCCGCAAAGAACTGCCCATAATTTGAAAATGAAAATGCATTCTGAGCGGCGCAGCAGAGTGACGTCAGTAGCCGCTCTTCTTCAGCTCCCTGCTGACCGAGGTACCCATCTTGTTTGGTAGGGAGCGGTGTGCGCATACGCATAGCATTACATGGCAAATGTGCCGGGAAATTGATTGAATTGCCGGGTCTTTAGAGGACGCATCACAGATCATGGCGCTCCCTCAAATTGTGCAGACACTGATAGAATTAGCTGAGCTGGTAGAAACTAATAATATATCTGAGTCTGATGCCCGTGACCGAGTAGAACAAGTCACAGAGAGCTTGGCTGCATACTCTGCCGTCACAGACGTACACAATAATGAGGTTGCCATAGTAAACCTCTCTTCAGTCCTGCAACGGCTGGATGCTGTGGAGCCTCAAATGGGACGGGGACGACCAACCATCCACATTCCGTTCGAGAAAACTATTTATTAAATGGTTTAAAAATAAAGGACATAGTGGAGGTTCCACGCATTGCATTTATGGAGAAAACCAAACTTGAATTGAATTTATATGCCTTGATTTTCTGTTTTCCCTTTCTGGTTTTGAAACAGAAAAACCGCTACAGAACTAGTGATTTCTGTTGTTTTTCCGTTCTGGTTTTAAAACAGAAAAACCCAAAAACGAAAAAATGAAAAAAAAGAAGGGTGCACTGATTATTTTTCCAATTAATTTTCAATGAAACCAGGCGTTGAAGCTCGCGTAGGGCATTGTGGGAAGGTGAGCGGAGCATTGACGCTCGCGTAGGGCATTGTGGGAAGGCAAGCGGAGCGTTGCAAGTTGGATTTTCTCAACTTTATGAAAATGAGGAGCGTGAAATCGCTAGCGTTGGCCAATCGGATTGGTTTTTGTTTCTGGTAACGTAGCAACCGTTGGTATTGGTAAACATTTTCTAGGTCCAAGATGTAGGAGAAACTTATCGTAAATGTGTCTGCACACACAGCCTTGTTTTATACGTCTCTGTAAGATTAAAGAGACGTTAACAAAAAATATATACCTGGTGCAGGGTTGCCGAGGTTGTCGGTGTCCCTGTGATGTAAAATTTAGGGCATCCAAATAACAAAGAAGGGTACAACAGTGGCGTTACAGCGTTTGTATCCACACACACACACTTGACGCCATCTACCTTTACATTAACAACAGTAACTCAGCTGTTTGCTGCAGAGCTAATGTTACAGCCACATTCTAAGGGCAGCAAGTTCATTAACCATAAAGCAACAAAATGATATAGCGTTAGTTAACTTACTTGTCCAAGGTTTGTAGCTGGACCAAGGAGAGTTAGTACTAATCTAGAATTTAATTTCAGCAAGGCCAGCTTTGTATTAGCTCAAGTAGAGGAAACAGTGACTGATGGGTCAGAATGACCCGAAGATAACACAAGGGTTAAGACACTGGGGGCCTCATTTACTAACATTGCGACCGCAGCTTAATCTGCACCTTTGCCCAACTGCAAATAGTGGACGGTGTATTGGACGGTGTATTTCCGAATTTTTTATGGTATTTATCAAACCAAATCCTCGTAGGGCAATCAGCGCCCATTAGAAAAAAGAAAAGAAAAAAAAAGTTCAGCAAACAGGAGCTAGAAATATACACAACCTTTTTCCCTTACACCTTCCCAGCAGCGGTAATCTACGTTTTTACTCAAGTGCGCTGCCTTTGTAAATACGGTGTTATGTCTTTACCCGCTATTTCACGCCTGAAATGGGCGCAATCTTATTAGTAAATGAGGCCCTGGGTCTTCAGAGGCTCGGATGAAGGTACTGTCAAAATACTTTTCTTTTTGTACATCCAAACTGAGCAAATGTAATGCTTTGTTCACTTGCATGGTTGTTGCTCAGTTTCTGTCAAAGCAGAGAGAGCTCAAACGCTCGGTTTTGGAAATCCCCTATTGTGACGTATCCCCTATTGTGACATCACAATAGGGGATTTTCAAAACCGAGCGTTTGAGCTTTTATTTTCTCAAAGGCGGAGAAGAATACCCAGGACTTGGTTTACACCTATCCACATTTCTAGCCACTGGGGGACCAAAGGCAGGCTAGGGTAACTCATATTAATATTAAATAATCTCCTAAAGTGAAATTTTCATGTAATGTGACCTTTAATATCTGGGTTGGGTGGAGTGTTCTCTATTTATTTTTCAATTTTTTTATCGCAAGATTAATGGTCTTTTTGGCCTAGAAAACTTTGTAGTTTTTTTCACATGCTGTTGCAACAATTACTGACGTTATGAAATCTACAACACCACACCGGATCTAGCTAGACCGGAAACAAAACAAGACACACCGCTCAGACTTGTTTGGGCTTGCGAGCGGGCTAAGGAGTACAGTATAGGGCTGCAACTATGAATCTGAATTCTGTCAATTCTTTTTTCAATGAATCGAAGAATCGGATTTAAAAAAAAACTAAAAAGCTTTAATTTTCAACCCTTTATTCAAAAACAGAACTGACAGTGGAAATTTACAGTGCAAAAAATCTTCAGAATGTGCACAAACAAGTTATTAATATTAGCGTGGATTTAATGCTATTTTCCAAGATGAGCAAAATTGAAAGTTTGTGGAAGTAGTCCACACTTTATTAGAATAATCTGGTGTATATTAAAGATTTTTTGACACAATTTTTATAAAGTTACAATTTGCAAGGATTAAGCTATTTTCTAAGATTAGTGATTTTCTATAATTTTATTTGAAACTTCATTGAAAAAGTAAAGGCTGTGGAAGTATACCAGACATTGTTAAGATACTCTGGTGTCTGTTTGAGGTTTTATATTCCTAAAAATATTATAAAAGTTGGTAAAAAAATTGTATGGGTTGTTTTCACCCGGTCCTATAACGCGATGCTGCAAAGTAGTATCTTCCGCATGTGAGACGAATGTTGAATATGAAACTAACTTCACCTCGGTCAATTAACACACTTTTCAATGTATGTAGAGTGAAATACTCCCACACCTTGGATGACTTGGGTCGTGCTGATTTCTCTGCCTCCGCCATGTGTTTCAGAACAATGTTACTCAATGTCTCTCCGATGGCCTTTCCTCTACCTCCGCTCCACGCTCAACTAAACTTTTTTTTTTAATACTCAAACATCTCCGCAACATTGAGTGGCATAATAATTGCGCGACACAACAAATCGATAATTAAATTAGTTGCTAATGCTTTTAATAATCGATTTTAATCAATTTGTTGTTGCAGCCCTAATACCATAGTAGGCTAAAGTTACGTTTTGAGTGGATGGCAAGCGCGAGACGCCGAAATGGATTTCAATAAGATTCTGAATGGAAAGTTTACTTTTAAAAAGTTGCCAAATGGTTCCATTGACAAGACCAAAGTGATCTGTGTGTTTTGTCGTTGTAAACTGAGCTATCATCGCAGCACGTCCAGTCTGAAATACCACTTAAGGGCCAAGCACACAGCTGATGCAAATTCTCCGCCCCCTCGTTAAAGCCAGGCGATTGCAATAATGTAAAAAAAAAAAAAAAAAAAACATTTGCACCAAGCAATCCGATCCACTTTTCCATGTTGATAACATTAAAATGAGAATAAATTATGGAACAAAAATCAATCAAGGGACATTTAGAATAGATTAAAATGCGCGATTAATTGTGATTAATTAACTATGTAATTAACTATGACGAATGTGCTTAATCGTGATTCAATATTTTAATTGTTTGACAGTACTACTATATATACATACTTTAGTTTTAATTGGTCTCTTTAGCTGTCAATTTATGTTGCAGAATAATGAAGCAGGCCACATCTAACTGTTGTCTTGCTTCTTCTTCCCACCAGATGTGCAGCAGTTCTCTCTCCCGGAGCCCCCACAGATTAAAGAGGAACAGGAGCTGTGGACCAGTCAGAATGAAGAGCAGCTCCAAGGACAGCAGTCTGAAACTACAGACTCCATGTTCACTTCTCCCTGTGTGAAACATGACTCTGATCAGGAAGGCTTTTCTGAACGTTCACATCTTGACCAGACCGTTAAAGAGGAGAACAGAGAAGGAGACTCTCTACCCAACACAACTGAGGAGCAAATCAAAGCAGAGTCTGATGGACAAGACTATGCATCACCAGATCCAGGCTGTGACTCTCAGCCCCTCTCTGTTCTAGCTCCAGACTGTCCTACAGCTCAGAGTTTGGAGGAGGAGAAGGAACATGGAAGAGTGCTGCTTTTTCCGAACAGAAGACAAAACAATGACGCTCAGCCAAGGGAAAATATACCACAGAAACGTCACACAGGAAAATCAATACATCAGTGTCAACAATGTAACAACACTTTTAGTCAGAAAAGTAATTTGGTTTCTCATATGAGGACACACACAGAAGGGCCATTTTATCAATGTCAACAATGTAACAAACGGTTTTCTCAGAAGGGTCACCTGGTTATTCATACGAGGACACACACAGGAGAGAAACCGTATAAATGTCAGGAATGTAGCAAACTATTTGCTCGAAGTAGTACTTTGGCTGAACACATGAGAACTCACACAAGAGAGAAACCTTATCAATGTCAGGAGTGTAACAAAAGATTTTGTATGAAGTCAGATTTGGTTGTGCACATGAGGACACACACAGGAGAGAAACCATATCAATGTCAGAAATGTAGCAAACTATTTGCTCGAAGTGGTACTCTAGCTGAACACATGAGGACACACACACGAGAGAAACCTTATAAATGTCAGGAATGTAGCAAACTATTTGCTCGAAGTGGTACTCTGGCTGAACACATGAGGACACACACAGGAGAGAAACCTTTTCAATGTCAGGAATGTAGCAAACTATTTGCTCGCAGTGGTACTCTGGCTGAACACATGAGAACACACACAGGAGAGAAACCATATCAGTGTCATCAATGTAACAAATCGTTTCATCGTCCGTCTGTTTTCGTTGAACACATGAGGAAACATACAGGAGAGAAACCTTTTCAATGTCAGGAATGTAGCAAACTATTTGCCCGAAGTGGTTCTCTGGCTGAACACATGAAGAAACACAGGTGAAAAAACCGTATCAATGTCAACAATGTAACAGATCTTTTGCTGTGAGGCTGAGGCCTATACTATGAAAATCTTCTCCTGTCTTGCCCCCCACTGGTGGAATAATCTCCCCAGAGATGATTCCACAGATCAGAGATACTGGGCCCTATCTTGCACCCAGCGCAATTGACTTTGTCAACAACGCAAGTATCATTCCTAGTTTGCACTCGACGCAAAGCAGACTTTTCCCTCCACAGACGCACGTCAATAAATTAGGGAATGACATTGCGCTCCCGGTGGCGGTTCAGGGAAAAAAGGAGGCTTGTTCCAGCGCAAATGTTCCCTGGTGGTATTTTGCAGTTTCAGAAAAACAATTCCGCCACTGACCAGGAAAAACGTAGTCTAAAGTCAATGGCACGTTATTCAGATGCTATTTTTATGGCGCAAGCTTTGCCCGTACGCACTGCTGGCGAGGCCATGGTCTTCTTTCTGCGAAGCTACGTTACATTGTTTTGATTTATGACCTGTTACATTTCTTCAATGATTATACAAATATTTTCCTGAGAAATCTATATGTGTAGGGTGTCACATAACTACTTTTTCTTGTGCGATATATTGCACCAATATTAATTTCGATAAACGATATTGTTGCACACACGTCAATTGTAATTGACGTGTTAACAGGTCTACTTGGTTGGCGTTGCCTTTTCAGCTTGAGATATACAGAGAGCGTGTGAAATGGTTAAAATGCATGTCTCACAGCCAATGCCAGAGAGTTTGCAGCATATTTGTAAATGCTGTTTTTTAATGTGTATAATGGCTGCATCTCGTTGGCTAAATAGCGATTTACGCTAACCGTGAGTGTGCGCCATTTCACGCTGTCACGTTTATATTTGCACTGTTGGGAAAAGGCTTCTGTAACAGAAATGTATGGAAGACCCCTTTCCAGCTCCAGCTGCAGTTGTTGTTCACTGGTTGAAAAACTGTGTGGGATAGTTATGTATTGCTAGGTGAGATGTTAGGTTAGTTGCCTCTTTCCGTTTCCACTGTTTTTAATCAAAGTCGACATACCGGCTCGTTCACGTTAATTGGCTCTCATCTCATTTGGCTTAAAGACAAAATGTTCCCACACCGGAGCTGAAGATTGCGGCTTTGAAACCAAGTCAATTTTTACTTATTCTTCCTAACTAGCTGCAGGTGTCACGAAACAGAACACTTTATAACACAGTGAGTTCACGCCTTCTCTTCACCTGACGGTGTCCATGTGTGTGAATGGAGACGCTAGTTCCGCCTACGCTTTCGACACAGAAAGCAGACAAGATGACTGAAGGAGCGGGATCAACTAAAATGTTGGTGACATTCGTTCTTATGTAAAAATGAATATGATAATTATTTTTTTATTATAAAAATGATCAGTTGAATATGTCACGGCACCAAAAATGATTGCGCTAATTTCCATATACCGTGCGATAAGTCAATATATTGACTATTGCGATAAGCCCATGTATGTGAACTTGGTTTGTAACAATTGTGGCAATTTCCTCCCACGCCTGTTTAACCAAGCTAATTTATGTGTGTTTCTTCTCCCATCACAATCAGAATTTGGTTTATTCGCCATGTAGCCTATGTAACACAGACATGTAATTTACTGTGGCAGGAAGGTGCAAACAATAAACATATACGGGTCTTAAATTAAGTTAAAAAGTACAATAGTTAAACTAAGTACAATTTAAAAAAATTAAATATATATAAAAATAAGAATACGAATTTGAATGAGTATCATGAGCGGGCAATTTAGTGCAATGAGAACACTGCTCTGCCTTTCCTATACAATGTCACTTCTCTATCCTGACGAGAACTTTGGTCTCCTTGGCTGTGAACCGCTCCTGGCATACGCCTGGCAAATCCGCCGTTATAATAGCAATCCGCCATGTAACAAGCGCGCCTGCTCCTAAAGGGAATGTGAGATGACGCTCTGATTGGTTTACTGCACGTTACGCCCCAAACACACCCATTAGTAATGTAGTTACTTCAGACCAAACCTTTTTAGATTTGCACCAGGCACAAAGTCATTAACCCCGCACAAAATAGCAACCGTGCCGGAGCCCCACCCACAAAGTTACTTGCGCTTTGCGTTTTGATACTTGCGTTTCAGATCGTTAAAATAGGGCCCACTGACTGCCTCTTCACCTTCAAGAAAAGGCTAAAGACGTACATGTACCTGGAGTACAACGGCACTTAGGAAAGATTTGTTGGATCAGATGTTGATTTCCTCCAGGAACACAATGACTCTTATTTAGAGACCTGTTGGTTAGTTGTACTGACTTAACTACTTGTACTCGCTGTGAATTATATTATTGTTGCTTGCTTTCCTCCAGCACACTCTAGCATAGGGGTCCAAAAACTACGGCCCGCAAGCCCAATATGGCCTACCAACGCATTTGGACCAGCCCTCTGAACAATGCCAGAGACGTTTATTAAAAAAATATATATAATTCTGTTTACACTGATTAATATGCATAAGTAAGTAAATGTTTTGATTTCAAAAGCAATGAATATTAAAAATAAAACCAGTTTACACTGATTAATATGCATAAGCAAATGATTTGTTTTTGTAAAAAAAAAAGGTTATTATAATGCTCTTTTAATAGACTGTATATATCCCTTGATATGTACGGATGTATGGTGCAAAACAACATCAAGTAATCTAGCATAATTAATACATTTAAAATCATAATAAAATCTCAACAATAATACTGGTAGTCACTCACGCCCATGTAATCTTCTGTTACAGACCGACCCGGCCCCATATTAAAGAAATAAAAAATGATCTTGCCCTCGTAGAAACAAGTTTGGGGACCCCTGCTCGAGCACTTTCGAGGATCATGTTGTTTCATTGTAACTTGTTTAGCTACATGCTCTTCTGGTTCTACCTATTGGCTCTTTTTTACTTTTCTCAACGCATGCTTCATGTTTTAGCTCTTCTTGTTGTTTATGATCATTGATCTATGCTCCTTTTGCTCTTTCTTGTAAGTCGCTTTGGATAAAAGTGCTAAATTACTAAATGTAAATGTATGAAGCAGGTCCAATATACCTGGTATATATTGTAGTGGGCTGTCTTCACTAAGCTTAACAACAGCAAACTATAACATTACACATGTGTAATTTAAAAAATATAAAAAGCAGGAAGGAAAGCTGGCAAAAAGTTAACATGAGGACCCACACTAGAGAGAAGCCCTACAGCTGTGACCTCTGTGATTGAACCTTTGCCAGGCTGGCAATTTCAGAGCTCACTGCAGGACCCACACAGGAGAGAAACCCTACTGCTGCCCACACTGTGACTATCTATGTGAAACAAATAGCAAATTAAAAATTCACTTTTGTATTTACAGTAGAAAAACTTCAAAGCAGTGAAGTGTGTGTCTGGGGCCAAACTGTCCCAGCAGTCACCACCTCAGAGAACTTCTGTATGACCCACGGCTGGAAGAACTAATGGCCTACACCTACTGGGACAGCACATGCAGTAACGCCAGCTCTGCAGTCCAACATGACAGGACACAGGAAAGATACTTTACCCCTGTAGTTATGGAGGGAAGCTGTTTCATACTGCATAGAATGTTGGTAAAACTATAACTGACACTTTCACATTTTAAACTACATTGATTTGTTTTGTTAAAAGTGGCTGGTAATGTTATTATAGGAGCTAAGTACATGTGTTGTTGTAAACACACCCTGAAAATGTATCAGCATTTCCAGGGACACCAGACTTACTGGTTCTGATGCAGATGGTTACTGTGTCTCACCAAGTGGTCACTTGCTTTTGGTTTTCAGTACTGAATATATTTCAGATGACTCTGACTCCTGAATATGTTGAGTCTGTCTTTATTGACGTTGATCACCAAAATACTGTTTAATTTGGAACTATAAACTTTATTCATGCTGTACTTTCTATCTACAGAATTGATTCACGTTGATAGTGTTGTCTTCATAATCACTCAGTTTGTCTTTTGGCTTTGTTGAATTAAATAAATGCAAAGCCCTTTTGTAAGAATGTTTGTAAAGGTGATATTTTCAAATACATTTGTGACCTACTCTTTCTGTCTTAGTTGAAAAATGATTTGTGATCCTACATTGGGAAGAATTTGTTTCCAAGACACTTGTCAGCATGGAAAGGAAGTTTGTACATTTAAGTTACAATTGAGGGTATGATCCAGACATTGGAATTGAAAACAAATAGCTATTTTGGTGAAAATTCAATAAAACAACCTATAGTTGGGCATAGGGTTGCACGATATTGACAAAATGTGATATTGCGATATTGAGCATGAATATTGCGACATTGATATTAATTTCGATATTCTTAAACATGTATAAAACTCAAGTTATGGGAAAACACATCAACATGGTTGTTTTGCCTCTTACGCGCTGTACCACCATATGGCACATTTACATTGTACTTCTACTTCTGCTGTCGAAGTGTGCATGTGTGACAGGGCAACTGGAAATATGCGGGCTCTAAATTGATCACAACACACAGCAACCGGTAGCCTGGCTCTGCCCTCCTACGTACTTCAGCTCAATTTGGATTTCGCTTCAGTAGTAGGTCTGGGAGCTGGGCTCTGAAGTTGGTTTCGAGAAACAATTTTTTTGTAGGTCCAATCGGCGAACAGAGGGAGTGGCTGAGACGTTAATGTCGTACACTAGTTTGAGTAGTTCAGTAATGGCGGCGGAGAAAGATCTATTCTGCGATTGTGGCAGCGACGCTGCCGAATATCCATAGGTAAAAGCCAGGGCAAGAACATTCCTTGCTGAGTTTTGTTGGTGGCCATGATGTTGTGGCCCTCCTCCCCACGGGGTTCGGGAAAAGTTTGATTTTCCAGCTACGGCAGCTAGCTCCGTTACAGTAGTGGTGAAGGAGTTGGCTAAGGCGAACGCTTGCGATTGGTTATGGCAAATCAGAGTGGCTCTGGGCGGATCCAATAGTTTTAAACTTCAAAAGAGGACCCGCCTTCTAGGAAGTTAACGTTTGTCAATGGAGAGATCCCAGACCCTCTGTACAAATGTAATGTACGAGGGTCTGGTTAGGACCAGGCTAAGCCACCGGCGCATCTCTCCACAAATAAACGTAACATTGCATACTTTTTGGGACATTTTGATATTGCACAATGTGATACTGCAAAAACGATAATGAGTCAATATATCATGCACCCCTATTCAGGCAGCACATTCACAAGTTAACAAGCTAATTGTTGCTAAAATATTATATTTTTGCCTGGCTGCCAGCCCAACTTCTCCCCGCCCACAAACAAATTTGGTCGGGAAGTTGGGTCTGGAGGGTCTCGTATTGGGAACAACTACATAAAACCAGGATCGGGACGGACCAATGAAATTGCCAGGGCGGGCTTTATACGATGATGGTCAGATGATCAACAGTAATGTAATCAACAACGTCACGAAAGAGCCCTTGGGTTGAATTCGTTTTCAACAAACAACATATTACGTTGCTCTGATTGGTTGTAGGTCTATCCAATTGAGCGAAGAGGCATTTGTTTTACGAGTTCGGTTGAAACACGCCGCGTAGTCACAGCCCAATGGAGAGTTTTCAGACTCATATTCTGACTAGAATTATGAGTATGACAACGTCAGGCTAATTATATTTAGGATTTGTGGTGAAATTTTCTATGATTGAAGTCAGAAGAATTTGTCTTTATCTGTTTATTCTTGAAATCAAGGAGGAGCAATTCCAAAACAGTATCATAAATGATCTCTGGAGTAGAAGGGCTCTCTAAATGTGTCATGATCTGAACAATCTTTGATACAGTAATTCCAGACAGTTACATCATAATTTAATGTCTATCAAAAGAGGAATTCTTCAATAACAGAAAGATAAAAAGGGAATAGGTTGCAGAACTGGATACAGATGCTCAATATTAAAAAACAGAGCTTGAGACGACAGAAGCAGAACTTGTCAGCAAAACACCCCTGGAGTATGGGCAAAACAACCAGGGTCAAACAGTCAAATTGTTAGACGTTTGTCAGCAAACGGAAACTTAATCAATACGTCTTAGCCTAAAAGGGAGGGAGTCAGGTGGCTGAGCGGTTAGGGAATTGGGGTAGTAATCTGAAGGTCGCCAGTTTCGATTCCCGGCTGTGCCAAATAACGTTGTGTCCTTGGGCAAGGCACTTCACCCTACTTTCCTTGGGGGGAATGTCCCTGTACTTACCGTAAGTCGCTTTGGATAAGAGCGTCTGCTAAATGTCTAAATGTAAATGTAAAAGGTTATGCCATTTTTACAGAAGTTAAAACTTCAGCAATAATTGTTCTAGGCCAAAGAATATTATCAACATCTTAAAGAATAGTAATTTTCTATTACAATTCCCCCCTTTTGATCAAACCCTTGATCAACATAAAAATTATATAAAACAAAGAAAATACAACTACATGGAATACATCAAATGTGTTACCCTTGTTACAGTTGAAAACACATCATCATTGACCAGTAGAATAAGCAAAATTTGTTTTTGTGAGACATTGATGTCTCTGAGTTTTTTGAGCAAGCAGAAAAATATACAGATTTTCATTTTTTTACCATCTACACGGAAGGGCAGAGAAGACACAAAGGTGTCCAACATATATGGAAATAAAAGGACAGTCACCTATTATAATCATCACCAAATAAAAGTTGGTCGTGATAAACTGATGAGAGCACGTACTTTAGCCTGATGATGTACTACACAAATTGTAGGAAACAAGGGAAAATCAAAGCAATCAGAAGAAAAAGAAATGTGTCATCAGAGGATACAGTATGTAATGTAATATCTTATCATACGGGCCAAAATGCAAATATCGTAATTCAGAAGGGTAAAATGTCCAAGAACCAATAGGCAAACGTTCCAACAAATCAGAATGTGACACAATCATGATCAAAAACAAATTAGACAATGACCGAGGCATCATCAGAGTTGGAATCAGAACCAAAATCAAAATCAGATGGACTTGCCCAGGGCCTCCAAAGGTCAGTTGGTAGAGGAGCGAGAGTGGGGTTGCGGTCAGTAGCCGCAAGATTGAGGAACTGGGTGTTAACAGATCTGTCAATGGCCTTAACCATCATTAGCCAGAGTCAGCCATCTTAACCTGGAACGGTGTTCATGGTGATCGGCGGTCCAACGTTGTCCTTCGGAGGTTGCTCGGTGACAACACATGTGGGCGTATTCTCTGTAACGTGTATGTGCATGATGTATTTCGCCGGTGCAGTTCAGAGCAGCGTTCTTCGTACACTGTAGAAATGTGACGAGTCAGCCCTGCCGTGTAAGTGTGTGGCAGGTGTGTGGTTACTCGGGAGGCTCAGGAACCTTTCTGCAGTGATTGGCGTAGATCCAGGTCGCTCTTTCAGCCGTCTTTACAGCAGTGTGTGTAGAGCAGGATCTGGAACGGTCCTAAGCACCTCTTCGATCTCCAGTTCTTCCTTCGCAGATCTTTCACCACGATCCAGTCACCTGGCTTAAGGTTGTGTAGAGTACCTTCAGCTGGCTGGGGCAATGCCTCTTTTACCTGTGTAGAAATCTGAGAGAGCACAACCGACAAGTTTTTACAATACTGTAAAATTGCATCCTCACAGAGAGAGGTGGAAGGTAAAGGCCTTCTCTTTGCATTCACCCCCAGTGTAGGAGGTTGCCCAAAAAGGATCTCAAACGGACTGAGATTAGTTCTGGTTCTCTTTCTCATTCTCATGTCGGTCAGTGCAATGGGCAGTGCTTTGGTCCATGAGAGACCAGTGTCCTCGCAGCATTTGGCCAGCTTCATCTTTAAGGTCCCGTTCTCCCGCTCGACTGCTCCCCCACTGGCCGGATGGTATGCACAATGACGCCTCATGTCAATACCTAGATATTCTCTGTCCTGATCGAGAGCAGAGTTGACAAAATGTGCACCATTGTTGCTACTGACCTTTGCTGGTATACCCCATCTAGGAACAATCTCAGTTAGTAGTGCTTTTGTAACAACATGGCTGGAGGCATGTTTTGCAGGGAAAGCTTCAATCCATTTTGACCATAAGTCTACCATAACGGAACAGTACACTTTTCCCTCAGATGGTGTTAACTCAATAAAATCCATCATGAGGTGTTCAAATGGCTGTGATGGGGGTAGATGTGCGGCCTGTGTAGTGGGTATGCCTCGTCCTACATTGTGGTTTGCACATATCATACATGACTGACAAAATCTCTGTGCATATGCTGTAAATCCCTTTGTGAACCACTGTTGTGTTAGCATACTTATCATCCCCGCTTTTGACGCATGGTCCCGCCCATGTGTCAATTTTGCAAAATGGGGAAATACATGTTTGGGAAGGCAGGGTTTTCCACACTCACTGCGCCACACTCCTTCTGTTAGGGTGCAGGCAGATGACTTCCACAGGGCTTTCTCCTGGAGGGTGGGGAATGACTGAAGAGCTGCGAGAGAAGAGGGAACCTCAGAAGAGGGAACCTCAGAGTTCGAGGCTTGTTCAGAAAAGAGGAAGGAAGTGGTTGAAGCCTGAGCAGCTGCCTTAGCAGCTTTGTCAGCTCTGTCATTCCCTAAAGACACAGGGTCACATGAATGGGTGTGGGCTTGACATTTACACACAGCAATTTTAGATGGAAGGAGGATTGCATCCAACAGGGCAGCGACTTTAGTGTGGTGAGAGATGGGTTTACCCAAGGAGGTGAGGAACTTTCTGTGTTTCCATAGGGCACCAAAATCGTGAACGACACCAAAGGCATACAGGGAATCGGTATAGATGGTAACAGATTTATCTGCAGCCAGACGACAGTTAGAGCTATCAACTCAGCTGCCTGGGCTGAGAGGTGGCTGGGAAGAGAGCCTGAAACAAGAGTGTCATGTGCAGAACAAACAGCATATCCAACTTTGTTAACACTCGTAGAGGGGTCGCGAGAGGCGGACCCATCCACAAAAAAAATGAAGTCGGGGTTGACTAATGGTGTTTCATGGAGATCAGGTCTGGGAGTGTAGGCCTCCTGGAGGGTAAGCACACAGTCATGGGGTTCACCATCCACAATTGTGGGTAAAAGGGTAGCAGGGTTAAGAACATTACAACGCTTGATAGTGATGTTCGGCATATTCAACAATGAGGCATTGTAACGTAACCACCTAGCGGCAGACAGATGAGAAGTTTTCTGTTCGAGCAAAATTAATGAAACAGCATGTGGGACAAGGAGGGTTAGAGGTGAATACCCGACTATGTCTCTTGATGCCATGACTGCTTTCTCTGCAGCAGCCACAGCTCTCAGACAAAGCGGAAGTCCAGCTGCAACTGGGTCAAGTTTAGCAGAGAAGTAAGCAACTGGACGTTGCCCGCCCCCATGCTCCTGCAGAAGAACAGAAGTCATGCACCCATTTTTCTCATCCACAGCTTGAATGAAAGGCCTAGTTGGATCTGGAAGACCTAGAGTGGGTGAAGACTGTAGGGTTAGTTTCAGTTCACAAAAACTGTCATACGCTTCCGGTGTCCATGTAACTTTGTCATTTGAGGAGAGGCTCTGGCCATGAATCAGTGCACTGAGTGGGGCCTCAAGGATTACATAATTTTGAATGAACTGTCGACAGTAAGAACAAATTCCAAGAAATGACATGACTTGCTTTTTTGTAATTGGCTTTGGGATGTTTTTAATTGCTGCTATTCTCTTGGGAGAGAGAGATTTGCCCTCAGCTGTGATTACATGTCCCAAAAATGTTACAGACTCTTTAACAAACTGCAGTTTTGACAAACTGGCTTTGTGGCCTTCTGAGACCAAATGTTTAAGCAAGGTGATTGTGTCTTTTCTGAACTGGTCAGCAGTTGGCGAGCAGGTCATGAGGTCATCGACGTAGGTCAGCAAAACTGTTCCTGGAGAAAGTTCAAGTGTCTCAAGGCTGGTCTTTATGGCCTCGTTGTAGATTGTAGGACTTTCACAGTTCGCCTGACCAGGGCCGTACGCAGGGCCCCAAAAATACTGTGGTCATGAGTCAGAACTTCTAGGTGGGTCCGGGGCATGCTCCCCAAATTTTTTTTAAATTACATTATTTAAACCTGGCCATTTTCGTAAGAGTTTTAAGGAGCAAAAACATCATCATTATGACTTTTGAATAGGTTTATTTGTTTGTTATCAGAGAACATCACCCAATTATCATGCATTAAACATCTGATTTTTAAAACTTATACAGTTCTGGTATAGTCTCTTATTTTTATAGTATCTGCTCTCCCTCTATCTCTCTCTTCACTGCTCCTCTTCTTGCTGCTTGGCCCAAAGATGAGCTTGGTTTGACACAAACTTTTCCTCCCTATCCTGTTTTCCTTTTAGTGAAGAATATAAACACAGTCAAATCCTAAACTGATAGAAATTAAAACAATATGCCATTTCAACATCATGTATTCAGATGTGTCAAAAATCTTTAAAAAAAAAACCTTGAGGGCGGTGTGGAGCTTTTGAAATTTTGAGGTAAAAATGGGGCTTTCTGAGGCTTTTTGAAGGACCATTGACTCATGAAGTAAGGGCAATTTACCACCCAAAAATATTTATTATTATTTTGAAAATTAACCGGATGTTTTATTTTGTATCTATATAACAGGTTCAACATCCGACATTGAGAAATCAACACTGAATAAACGTTTCATTTTCAATCAATCACATCAATGACATATCAATCACAAAATGAATGTTGTTCCAACGGTGGAAAATTGATTGACGACCGGTACTGACGGAGTTAACCAAACTTTGATTCGATGTTTCCTTATCTGAGTAGTACGCTGGGCTGCAATAAAAATATTTCCACATGAAAATGAATTTTCTTCTCACAGTCATCTGCCACTTAAATTTCTCTCATCCTACATGTTTGGTTTGATGCGCTCCTCTTCCAGTGACTGTAACTAACTGACTCACTAACGGTAGCGGTGTGTCTATAGCGGTAACAACATCAGCGTCCGACTTGTGTGTGGTGGTTACCATAGCAACAGTGCGTTTTGTTGATGACGCGCAGCACGTATGTCCAACCTCTTGAGCTTGGCTCTTCAAGTATAAAATCACTTTACGGTTTGTGGGAGACCAAGATCATCGTCCTGCACTCAGTTTTTTTACCACAAATTAAGCACAAAAAAAAACTAAAATAGGAAAAAAAATACCAAGGACACAACCTCTGTGTCCTCAATGGTAGTTACGGCCATGGCCCTGACATAACCTGGTGAAAGTGTAAGCTTTGCCGTCAAAGTTGAATGCAAACCAATACTGGTTGTCTTTATGAACAGGAACACTGAAAAAGGCATTGGCCAAGTCAACAACAGAAAAGAATCTTGCTGTGGGTGGGACTTGTGATAGAATGGTGTAAGGATTAGGCACGTGTGGAGCACGTGGCTGCACAGCAGCATTGACAGCTTGCAAGTCCTGAACAAAGCGCCACTCAACAGGAAGGCCCACGTCACAAATCTTTTCAACAGGAAATAAAGGGGATCTGACAGGAGATTACTCACAAGATACAATATCTCCAGCATTGAGCAGAGACTCAAAAACAGGTCTGATACCGGCAAGAGCTTCAGGTTTAAGTGGGTATTGTTTTCGACAGGGCCGGAAATCAGACTTTGGAGTGATAACCACTTGCTCACAGTTCTTGATCAAACCAACATCATACTTGCCAGAGGCCCACAAAGTTTTAGGAACTGAGTCAAGTGCTGGGTCAGGTGATAAATCAGACTTTGTCAGTGTCAGAACAGGCAAGTGAACAGACTCCTTTACTATTTGTACGTGATGGACCACAGGCACATCAGCAAGGAAAGACTTCTTAAAACAATTCATAGTAAGTGAATAAGAAACGTTAGGGTCGGTTGTACTGACCCAGTCAGTGACCTATAAGCATTCAGCAAGAAACAGGCCCAAATCTTGCCAAGTCATGTCGGAAATCTTGACCAATGAGACATGAGAAGTAGAATCACAAACATCAAAGAAACTAAGTTGATCTCAGTTTAACAACACTTCAGCAGCACAACAAGAATCCATATAATACAAATTAACAATCTGCAAACTTTCTGATTTTACAGCCTGAAACCAGCCGGTTTCATAAACTGTATCTGCTCCAATACTAATATGAGTACAATGCAAATCATCCGGCATCATAAAATCAACATGAACAGAGGAGACAAGTGACCTGGCTATCTCAAACAGTCTCCCACTCTTTGGAGGGTCTGTTACTTTCCACTGATAGGCAAACAGCAGATCTGTCTGACTTAAGAGTGCCATAGTACAAAAAACCTCAGATAATTCAGTAACCTTGATGCCCTCTGGTGTAGACAACAAACAAATACCCAACAACACATGAAATCCCTACCCATCAGATTAATAGGACATAGATTTCATAACAAAAAAGAATGCTTCAAAGGGTCAATTGGAATGTTGCAGGGTAAGGGTACAGTAAGATTTTCTTTAACAACCTGACCTGAGGCGCCCATTGAATAAACAAAACGACCACTAAGCTTGGGCGAACAGGGGAACTCTGTACTTTTAATGACTGAATTTGTAGCACCTGAATCTACAAAAAATGTAATAGAGCGTTCTGCTATCATCATGGTAAACTGAGGAAAACTCTTGTATGCTTCAGATGAATAAGACAATAAGAATGAATGACAAAAAGAATGAATAAGTTGGGGTTCAAATTTTTCTGATGAAATTGAAATACATCTGGATACTAGCTGTCCCTCAGCATTATCAGCAAGCATTTCTTCATTGCAGCAAGCAAGCAAATCTTTATCGCAAATGGAATGTGTAGCAAGCAATTCTTCCTTGCAGTGTGCAGGCGTGTGCAAGGTACCTTTTTCATGCTGTTGAGGCCAGTGGTCTACGCTCAGCTCCCGTCTCCTGCCCTCTTAGTCAATCGGATGAATGAAAGCCGTTCTTCTGGTGGGAGAACTCATTCTTCTCCCCCCCTTTATTAGGACAGTCCCTTGTCCATTGTCCTTTTTCCCCACACTTGAAACAGGTATCAGGGTCTTTGTGGAAATGCCGACCCTTGTAGTGTCCTTTACTGCGCCCTTGTTCTCCCTTCCTGCCCTTCTTGTTGAAGCCGCCTTTGCCTCCACGTTGCTGGGATGCGGTCTGAAGAAGAGTCAGTGTGGCTTGATGAAGTTCCTTCTCAGCTTTGACGGTCCTCTGTTGTTTCTTGGCCATCAGCTAGGCTTGGTTATGTCTACTGTGTTGTCGTAGTTCATCCAAGCGGGCTTTCTCATAACAAACACAGGAGAGTTTGACGGCAGCAGCTATCTCTGGTAACAGTCCATTCAGAAAAGCAGAACAGAGATGGGATTTTAAATTAATTGAAAAACGTTTTTTCTCTACTCCTCCTACACATGTTGTCCAATCTTCACTAAATTTGGCAGAGATTATCTTCAGACCAAGCCTCACAAAAGCTATCACATCCCTTACAAAAAAGAAGTATATTAAAGTATACTATAATTATACTAAAATATGGATAGTACACTTTTAGTTCACTTTTGATATACTTTTAAGAAGTATGCTTAGAAAATAGTTCACTTTTAATATACTTTTAAGAAGTATACTTAGAACATAGTTTACTTTTAATATACTTTTAAGTATGCTTTGAAAATAGTTCACTTTTGTACACTGCGAAGTAGCCTGTGAAGTGCACTTTCAGTTCATCAAGTATACTTCCTCAAGTACTTCAAAGTATACTTTGGAATACTCTAAAGTAACCTGTGTAGTGCACTTTGAGTTCATGAAGTATACTTCCTAAAGAACCTCAAAGTATACTTTGCAATACTTTCAAGTGCACTTTCATTTAATGTAAGTAAGTCAACAAGTAAACTTCTAAATTTAATTTTACTATTATTTACTAATGTATTAAAATGTTTATGGGCCCCTCAAACGCCTCAGATCTTGAGTCACTTGGCGAGAACGGGGCCCTCATAATAGTTTACTGCAGATTTGTAGCCCTTCACTACGTACTCAATAACGTACTTTTAAGAAGTATGCTTAGAAACAGAAAATGGTATAAAAGAATTCTGGAGTAAGATGTATGTTTTCTATTATTATACAGCAAAAACAGTCAAAAATAATTTTAAAGTACATTACAGGTCACATTTTTTAGATCCATCTCATTCTAATTATTCATGTCTATGAAAATCTAATGCATTGCACATTGAATCTTTTTTTGTTACTGAAGCTCTAACCTTAATTACTGCTAAAACATTCTGAAACCCATATACTCTTATACAAATAATTATCAATTGGAGTATTAATGGAAAAAAACGAAAAAGCTACTCGAGAATTTGAAGGTTATACTGTCAAACTGACTGAAGAATGAAATAACGACGTGAAATAATGCAGATAGTGTGGCTCATTGGCTAGTCAATTCCCATGATGCAAGGCGGTAAATAGTGTTAACATTTGCTGATAAGTTTGCCGTTTGTTCGAAATACAAATGTAACTTCGTGAATTTCGTTTTTTAAATGTGTCTGCTTAGAATGTAGTTAGCTGAAATATGAATTGTAAAAACGTAGAGCAATGGCGGTCAAAGGATTCTGTTTAACTTGTTGCTCACAGTAACCCCGCGCACAGAGTTATGGATAATACGTGCTGCCATTAAGACATCAAGGCAGCTCATATTCTCTCTTAAAAAATGACCGTTATGTGACGTATTTCAAGGTATCTTATTAGACAGGAAGAGACTCCTAGTACTGTGTCTGTGTTTGGTGCGCTTGGGTCCACTACCGCCACCACGTAACATATTGCATGCTGCATGAAGCACACCTGTCCACTAGGTGCTACCTGTTTATATACAGTATGACCTCCCTGCTCCTTTCTGGTGCACTTTCTGTGTTTGCTTGTCATGAGAATAATCAAGTAAACAGCAAACTAGCATTATTTGCCCTAAAAAAAGAGGTGTGGACGAGGAGAGGAGGGGTAGGGAGAGGAGGCTAGAGGTGGTGTGGATGAGGAGAGGAGGGGTAGGGAAAGGAGGATAGCGGTGAGTTAGAGGAGGTGTGGATGAGGAGAGGAGATGGAATTTTCAGTTTGGCCAATATTGACCCCTTAGGCCGAATCCAAATACTCCCCCTTACCCCTTACCCTTAGTTTTGCGCGTTCCCGTGAGAGCTAGTGGTGTCCCAAGACTCTTTTTGAGCTACGGGTAGGGCTATACAGCCCTTAACCCGTTAATTAGTAGCGTCACATATATGTGATCGTTCGAAAGCGGGCCCCACAGAGTACCGTCACACATATGTGATTCTGAACATTCCAACCGACTATTTTCCGATAGACAAAAACTATATGACAAACGCTATAGTATGGCTTCAAAATTTCCAATTAAGAGGCTAACAAGTAACACTAGCAGGTAGTAGCATTGCTATGAGTATTATGCTAGGTTGCTAGGTAACGGAAGCAAACTAAGGCTAGCTAGCTTTCGTTTTGAAAAAATAACTCACTCTGGTGGCAGCGTCGGTAATATTTAGAACTCACTCCTCTAAAGGTTAAAACCAAGTAAGATCGGGAGCTTTCTTGAAACCTTGGGCTATGTGAATACTGCGCGACCGGCAACAATGGCGGCCAGATCATTATCAAATGTAATATTTTCGGCTTAATTAATTGATAAAAAAATTATGACAGTCTTGTTTTGTGGTATACACAGTCCTGTACTTATATATTTGCAACCATTTTCCTAATTGAAACATTTCTAAAAATCGCTAGTTAGGTACGCTAGTGTTACAGTGCTGATTTGCACAACAGTCCCGCATTTCTCTTACTAGCATGTCTACAGTTTTAAGTAAACTCCATTAGCAGCAAATTTCGTATGATATCAGTGCAAAACACTACTTGCTTCGGAGATATTGATACGTGCTAGATGACATACCCGTAACCAAGTGGGTCCCATTTCTTAGGGATATGTAGCCCTTACCCCTCAGTTTTGAGGGGCTAGGGGTAAACTAAGGGGTAAGGGGTAAGGGGAAGTATTGGGATTCGGCCTTACAATCTTGAAATTGATTTGCTGGAACACCAGTTACAGGAGGGTACATGGTCCCAGGTAAATCATGTAAATTGAAGGAATAAAAAACGATAAAAATACTCATTGTTGGATTTCTATTTGTAGGCAATGAAGAAGACCAAATACAATTTCAATGATTTGTCTTTATTTCAGTGCCAAAAAAGATTTGGTCGGTTCTGATTGCACATCCACGATGTGTTACATTAGCGATGGAATGGCTGAGAATGATGCTAAAATAAATCATGGAATGTGATGGGAAATGGTATTCATCAGGGAATAAAAGCACATCGAATCGCAGTCTTAAAATCCTCTCCATGTGTATAACTAAGCAAATTACATTTTATTTGAGATTGGTCGGCTGAACCAGAAAAGCCAAGGAGTCTGCCAACTGTATCAGGCTCAGAAAGTGAGAGGGGATGGGTAGATATGCAGAGTGTTTCATGGAAAACCTTCGAGCGAGTATGTTAGGTTCACAGAGGCAGTTACCATGGACACTGACCAACAGTTTGCGTTACTTCTCTTTCTGTAACGGAAAACCCAGAGTTTGCCTCATTTTAAGGTTACCCAACTCAGGGTTTTCACAAAACCCACTTTCTGGAATACCTCCCAGGTATATTGAACTTGCTTCATAGTATAGGCCTCACAGCAAAATATCTGTTTCATTGTTGACATTGATACAGTTTTTCACCTGTGTGTCTTCATGTGTTTATACAGATAACCACTTTGAGAAAAGAGTTTGCTACATACCTGACATTGATATGGTTTCTCTCCTGTGTGTGTCCTCATGTGTCTAACCAAATGACACTTCCCGCTAAATGTTTTGCTACATTCTCTACATTGAAAAGGTTTTTCTTCTGTGTGTTTCCTTATGTGATGTTCCAGAGAAACACTATGAGCAAATAGTTTGCTACATTCTTGACATTTATATGGTTTCTCTCCTGTGTGTGTCCTCATGTGTCCAACCAAATGACACTTCACGCTAAATCTTTTGCTACATTCCTGACATTGAAAAGGTTTCTCTCCTGTGTGTATCCTCATGTGATATTCCAGAGAACCACTTTGAGAAAAGAGTTTGCTACATTCCTGACATTGAAATGGTTTCTCTCCTGTGTGTATCCTCATGTGTTTTTCCAGAGAACCACTATGAGCAAAGAGTTTGCTGCATTCCTGACATTGATAAGGTTTCTCTCCTATGTGTATCCTCATGTGTTGTTCCAGATAACCACGTAAAGCAAAGAGTTTGCTACATTCCTGACATTGATATGGTTTCTCTCCTGTGTGTGTCCTCATGTGTCGAACCAAATGAGACTTCCCGCTAAATCTTTTGCTACATTCCTGACATTGATACGGTTTCTCTCCTGTGTGTATCCTCATGTGTTCAACCAGATTACTCTTCTGAGCAAACCGTTTGTTACATCTTTGACATTCATACGGTTTCTCTCCTGTGTGTGTCCTCATGTGTCCAACCAAATAAGATTTCACACTAAATCTTTTGCTACATTCCTGACATTGATACGGTTTCTCTCCTGTGTGTGTCCTCATATGAATAACCAGATTACCCTTCTGAGAAAACCGTTTGTTACATTGTTGACACTGATGTATTGTTTTTCCTGTGTGACGTCTCTGTGGCATATTTTCCCTTGTCAGAGCCTCATTGTTTCTGTTCCCAAACAGCAGCAGTCTTCCATATTCCTCCTCCAAACTCTGAGCTGTAGGACAGTCTGGATCTATAACAGAGAGGGGCTGAGAGTCACTGCCTGGTTCTGGTGCTACGTTGTCTTGTCCATCAAGCATCTTGATTTGCTCCTCAGTTGTGTTGGTGGGTAGAGAGTCTCCTTCTCTGTTCTCCACTTTAACAGTTTGGTCAAGATGTGAACATTCAGAGGAGCCCTCCTGATCACAGTCATGTTTCACGCTGGTAGAAGTGAACATGGAGTCTGTAGTTTCAGACTGCAGTCCTTGGAGCTGCTCTTCCTCCTGACTGGTCCACAGCTCCGCTTCCTCTTTAATCTGTGGGGGCTCCGGGAGAGAGAGCTGCTGCACATCTGGGGGGAAGAAGAGGCAAGACAACAGTTAGATGTGGCCTGCTTCATTGTTATGCAACCTAGATTGACAGCTCAAGAGACCAATTAAAACTTAAGTACGTAGATACTTTAGTATCTACTAAAGCTGACAGCTATAACTCTCTTCATGCTGCCAGTTTAATTGCAAACTACCCAGAAAAAACAACGCAATTTTTGTGTATAACAACATTGGCACAAGAAAGCGCAACAGCTGCTTTGTTACACGTTTCTTGGAAGCTTGCAAGAGCTAAGAAGCCATTCGCCAATGCCGAGTTAATTAAACAATGTGCAATTGACATGGATGGCTGCCGAAGTTTTAAACCAATAGGAAAAATCCCCCAAAAAGGTTGTTGAGCTGTTAAACAAGTGCCGCTGTCGGCTAACACGGCAACCAGAAGAGTCAAAGTTTTAGCTGAGTGTTTTTTCCAGTCCAAACACCAATTTGAGGAAAACGGAAGCATTCTCACTAGCAATAGACTAGTCCTGTGACCGAACCGACATGGAACAGCTTTCTGTTATGTTTGCTGGACTTTTTGTTTGCTGACAGAATATACTCCAGGGGCATTTCATAATACATTCGTTGGTTTTAGACTAATTTTGTTTCAAGAGTAGCTACATTTTTTTCTTGTGTGACTCCCAACACCATTACTAATGATACATTTATACAATAGTTATAAAATCATAATAAAAGTAACATCCGTGCATAAAACTGACACCAAAAAACAAACAAACATGTTGGCTCTTAGCTTGGCATGCTGGACCAAATTTGGCCCTTTTGGAAATCTAATTGGGGAACCCTGGTCAAAGGGATGGTCGCCCAAATAGGGAACACTTCACCCAACCCTTATCCAAAGATGTTCTGACTCAACCCAATTTTCACCACTATTGTTTGCAGCACATACAACTGGTAGTTCTGATGTCATATAACATATGACTTGTTTAAGGTTAGGGATAAAACATCTAAACATGTATCTAGCCTTCTGATAAGCTAATGAGTGACTCTCATTAGTCATACATTCAACTAAGTAGGGAATGGCAGCTAAATCCCTCAGAGTGTTGTGGACGTCCATATGGACGTCGTCGCTAGGGGTCTTCGCATGGACGGATGGCGATGGCAAGTCGATGATGTTGAGAGGGACGTTTAGCAAGACGGATGGACGGAAGAGGATGTTGAGCCAAATGGGGGCTGGCAAAGGCTAACATAGAAGGATATTTTTAGCAGGTCTGTCCAAACAACAACCCCCCCCCTTCTTCATAGGGAAACCAAAAACCAGAGTATAGAATGAAACCATTCAAACGTGAGCAAGAACATTCAATAATCGCAATTGAATCAACAGCCATTTGCAATTTAGCTAGCAGGTGAAGAATACAAACAACGAAAATCACCAGTTAACTTATTCTATAGTTCTTGCAAATGTAAATTAATCAATAACAGGCTTAAATGAACTGACAACATAAGTTATACGATTTACAGTTCTCAAGGATGCACACACGCGATCTCAACTGGCTAGTTATCCTACGGACAGCAGCCGACTCCCCTCGCGCAGTGTGAAGCGGGTGTCCGTGCAATTCTCTAGGGCTGCAACTAACGATTATTTTAATAATCGATTAATCTGTCAATTCTTTTTTCGATTAATTGATGAATCGGATAAAAAAAATTTTTTTAAAGCATCCATTTCCGACCCTTTATTCAAAAACTGAACTGTGTAACAGAAGTGTAAAACAGTGTAAATTCACAGTGCAAAAAATCTTCAGAATGTGCACAAATAGGCTCACAATTTTGAAAAGTTATTAATATTAGCGTGCTATTTTCAAAGATGAGCAATTTATTTGAGCTTTTGTTTAAAACTTATTGAAAGGTGAAAGGTTTTGGAAGTAGGCCAGAATTTATTAGAATAATCTGGTGTATATTAAAGATTTGTTGACACATATTTGAAGAAAAACTTGATTTGCGAGGATTAAGCTATTTTCAAAGATTAGTGATTCATTTTATCATCATTTTATTTGAAACTTAAGTAAGTTTCAAATAAAGCCACATTTGGCAGTGGAAATATACCAGACATTGTTAAGATACTCTGGTGTCTGTTTTAATCAAGATTAATTTAGATTAAAATGGCTCATTTGAATTCCGCCGAAGGCATTCAGAATACGTGTTCTACCCAAATAATGACTAAAAGTAAGTCTTTGAAAACGGGTTTCTCAAGCCAGGTGGCGCATTAGACCAGGGGCTCATCTCCTGTTTCCAAAATGCATCACAAACTGCTTGAGAAAGCTGTTCTACTTTGATAAATGGTTATGAAAATAAATTATGTTCAATAAGATGTACTTGTGCAACTCACTTTGCCCCAGACGTGCACGTGCAGTACATGACTCAGTCAGCAGCACACTGGCAGAGAGAAAGAGAAGCTCAATGATCATGAAAATGCGAATCAGATTAATCAGAAATGTGTTCAATCACCAAGTAAGTGTACACAAACAAGGAATTTACCTTGGTGGGCAGGTGAGCATACAATAAACATAAAACATAATTGTTATGATAATTACATACTGATTTTCTATTTTAATTCAAATGTGCATATTGATGATGCATTGACTTCATAAAGTATGAGATATGGCCTTACCCTACATATAAGTAGATCAGCTGCTTTTCAAATTAAAAAGTATCATATTGGTATTGGTATCGGCAATACTGGCCCAGTATTTACTTGGTATCGGATCTATACCAAATTTTGCAGTATCGCCCACCCCTAGTAGCTAGCATAGCAATTTCTATTTCTGCTTCAGAATATTGCTGCCTAGTGAGTTAATTTAATACATAAATGTTAATAAAGTATCAGACATACAGTGTTTCCTCTAGGATTTTTATAGCAGTGGGGGCAGGTCTGTCCCCCCCCCCGGCCGAAATAAAGTTCTAACCCTATATTTTGGAGTAGATTGATGTAATAGTCTAATAACAAATGTAATATTTCATATATCTTCGCAATCGCTATCGAATCAACAGGCATGCAATTATGCTAGCAGGGGAAGAATGTTAAACTTCGCCGGGATCTTCTCGTAAGACAACAGCAGCCATGCCTGAATGTTGAATGTTTGGCTCCTTGGAAAGACTGTGAGTGTTAGCCTTCCCTGTAGGCTACAGCCTGGAACACAGCATTTACGACCGTGGTCCATTTTCAATATCCTTGTTATAATTCAAAACGTTCTTCTTTGTAATTCCTTATAAGTAGCTTACACAGAGCAGCGCACAGCTAAACTAGTATCGGAGATAGACGCTACCTCGGGCTGGTCTGGATGTAAATTCTGGGGCGTGACAAAGATACAGACCAGAGCCAATAAGAGGGCGATCAACGGTCCTATGTAGGACCGGTAGCTTTGTTGAAAAGCTAGCGTTTTACAGCCAATTATTTTATTTTTGAGATTTGAATAGGAAAGAGGTGTCAATGGACTTTGATATTCACGGTATGTTCATTTTCCCCACCGAACTGTCGTTATTCAACTATGACAAGGTAAAATCGGTTTTGCAGTCAATTGCCCCTTTAAGGTCTTCTGCTGTGTATGGGCTCAGCGAGAAAACCAGGTAGCTTAGTTGACTATATTGGGATATGCAACTAAAGGAAGAATCACAGGGTCATCACGGATCCAAGAGGGAGCTAACTCTTAGGGATCTACACCGCCAATAAATCATAATTTCTCGAAATATCGCGCATTTTCTTGTGGTCCAAGTCCTTCCCTATATGCCTTTTTATCTTGGCCGTGTTTTGATGAGCTTTTCGGTTGTTTGGACATGGCTACATTCACTTATAGTATCCAAAGCGCATAATACTCCATTGTACTCCGTTCAGCTATTTACACCGAGTGCCTCCACAATGGCCGCGCATCCGGGTTACTGCCCAGAATGTGACGTCGGTGAAAACCCTCATTGGTTGTGTCGGCGAGATCACAGATAGATCACAGATAGGCCCATTGGTTGCGAATGTGACAAGACTGAATTTGAAAGTACAAAAAAAAAACACCAGGAGCACCGACAACGTCGGCAACCCTTCGCTAGGCCTCATTTTTTTTATTAATTGCTCTGTACAAATACATTTACATTTAGTCATTTAGCAGACGCTCTTATCCAGAGCGACTTACAGTAAGTACAGGGACATTCCCCCCGAGGCAAGTAGGGTGAAGTGCCTTGCCCAAGGACACAACGTCAGTTTGACACGGCGGGGAATTTATCTGTCAACCTTCTGTTTACTAGCCCAACTCCCTCACCGCTCAGCCATCTGCTCAGCCATCTGCTCAGCCATCTGCTCAGCCATCTGCTCAGCCATCTGCTCAGCCATCTGCTCAGCCATCTGCTCAGCCATCTGCTCAGCCATCTGCTCAGCCATCTGCTCAGCCATCTGCTCAGCCATCTGCTCAGCCATCTGCTCAGCCATCTGCTCAGCCATCTGCTCAGCCATCTGCTCAGCCATCTGCTCAGCCATCTGCTCAGCCATCTGCTCAGCCATCTGCTCAGCCATCTGCTCAGCCATCTGCTCAGCCATCTGCTCAGCCATCTGCTCAGCCATCTGACTCCATACAAATACAGAGACGTATCGTACAGGACTCAGCCACACTATACAGCCACACAGGCGATTTGTTTTTCCTCCATCTTGAAACTGAAAGCTAGAAATGTTTACCATGGTTGCTACGTTACAAGACACAAGAACACTCCGATTGGCCATCACTAGCGAAAAACTCAGAAAATCGAACCCAATCCGAACTTTTTTTTGACGGACGAAAGTTTCTGAAACAGTGTGTAATCGCGATTTATTTTTAACGTGCGAACATTTCAGACACTCATTTCGGACTCAGTGTGTAAAGGCCTTAACATGTTACAAAATACATTTTTGGGCATGTATTCTGTAAAATACGTTTTGAAAGTATCCTTCCCAACACTGCGTACTAGTTTATACTAACAGGGAATACAAAAACGTTCTGCTCTCAATGTAATCACAACGGAGTTCCAAGCGACAACAAATGCAATTTACTGAACTTACAAACAGTAATTCGTTCATGATAGAGCTAGCTTTAAAGGGACAGCTGGGTTAGGCTACTAGCTACATGCTGTAGTACTGCATCGTCCATTCACAAAAGAAACGGGACTCCATCCCGACTTTTATCTACGACCTAAATGTTGACAAAACATCTGGGTCTGACTGTGCAACATCACATAAGATATAGTGAAAGGGCCCCATTATCGTCCACAACCGTTTCTTCCGTTAATTTCTTAAAGAAGATATGCAGCAGCAACGAAAGAAAGTAACTCATCGATATGTATACATCTTATATTGCTGCACACCAAATTACAGCTTCTTATTTTGAGATTTGAGTATGCAAATACGCTCTCAAACCGTATGTGTAGCATCTGCCATCCGCAGCGTCAAACTGACATTTCTCCATTGAAAGTGGTTGGGTGGACGATAATGGGACCCCCTGACTAACTGCTAAAATCAGGAAAGTAACATTTCTAGGCATATCCTGATTGGATTTCAGAACCGGAATGTTATAATATAGCTGTGTATCTATATATTCAAGTACAATGTTGTGACATAACGTTTTTAATTTGTATTATAACGACATTTTCGTAACATTGCTAACGAACGTCGAGAGCTAAGTGGACGATAATGGGACCCCTTACGCTAATGAATATTTAAGCACAGCAGATTATAATCAACTAGTTATTATATCGAACCTGCTCGGTGAATCTTGATTTCAGGTTGAAGAACAATGTCCAACAAACGTTGCAGTCGCGCACTCTCCTCCTTCGAACGAGAAATCTCCTCATCGAACTCGTCAAACGATTTTTCAACGACTGCGCATATCTCCAGAACTGCTGTTGTTAATCGCTCAGTGATAAAATCCCTGAACACCTCTAGTTTAGACATTTTGGTGTTGAACAAATCGGATAGTTTACGAGCTATGATAATTGTAGCTCGAGTCAATTAGCTTTTTCCTTCAAGGTCTTTCTTTCTAGCCGGATGTAAACAACTCAAGCTGTTCCGGTATGGCGTGAAATTAGTGCCAGGAGGAGGAATAACGTGGTCCCGGTTCTTGGGACACTACCGGATAGAAAATCAGGAAATGATGTACTCGAATGAAGAGAGTTTGTGCAACTTCGGCTCTTTATCAGGAAATGACGTACTTGCTCTGCATCCAGCGCAGGGCCCAACCCCCTGCTCTGCATCCAGCGCTGGGCCCAGCCTCCTACTCCTACCCCTGCTCTACGTGCTGGTCCCAGCCTCCTGCTCTGCATCCAGTGCTGGGCCCAGCCTCCTGCTCTACATCCAGCACTGGTCCCAGCCTCCTACCACTAACCCCTGCTCTGCATCCAGCGCTGGTCCCTGCCTTCTACCCCTATCTCATGCTCTGCATCCAGCGCTGGTCCCAGCCTCCTGCTCTGCATCCAGCGCTGGTCCCAGCCTCCTACCACTAACCCCTGCTCTCCATCAAGCGCTGGTCACAGCCTCCTACCCCTACCCCCTGCTTTACGTCCAGCGCTGGTCCCAGCTTCATACTCTGCATCCGGCGCTGGTCCTAGCCTCCTGCTCTGCATCCAATGCCGGGCCCAGCCTCCTACCACTAACCCCAGCTCTGCATCCAGCGCTGGTCCCAGCCTCCTACCACGAACCCCTGCCCAGAATCCAGGAGGTAAACTAATAAATCAGAATCAGAAAGGGATTTTATTCGACATGAAAGTTTGCACAGACAGGAATTCACTTTGGCAGGAAGGTGCATACAATAAACATATAGCAACAGAAAGCAAGAGTGGACAGGTGTGTGAGAGAGAGAGTCAGAGAGCAAGAGCAAGTAAGGTGGGGTTGTGATTAGGTTTGTGTTCGTCTGTGTGTGTGTGTGTTTGTGTGTAGAAGAGAGTCTTTGTGTGAAATAATGCATTTGTTTTGTTTGTCTGTGTAAGTGTGTTTGTGTTGAGGACAGTCAGGGAGAGAGGGCAGCAGATGCCCCTGTAGAGCGCCCTCTGGAAGACAAGCCCTGGATGCCAGCAGACAGTCAGAGAGAAGCACAGATGACAAGGACCTAAAGCCTAAAGCGAGGCCTCCGACATCGAGTGGACAGACCCTTCATCGGGACAGACCCAAGAATAAAAATACAAATTCTCTAAAAATCTAGACACCCAAAATAATTGTATTGAATAGCTAATGATACATTATTGAATAATAATTTGATTACATAAATAAATAATAAATATTTATTAAGATGTTGATGTTACAGAGCTGTTGATTTAGGTTACCTCAGCTTCTTTTTCTCCACAGCTCCATCCTCACCTCCACCACCTAACCAGCACCCTCATTTATTTGTGTTATTTGTAATACATTTGAAAAGTAAAGATTTATTATTAACGTTCATTCAGTCATTCATTTCCATTCAGTATTCCTCTTTTGTTTTGGCAAGAAATTTAGGTAAGGGCCCATTAGCAATACCAAAGAAAGATGTTTTTTACCACGATGAGGATCCATTAGTCATTGAAGGTTCACTGTATCCATTAGCGGGTTACTCCAGCAACGCTTCTTCTGTGAGTACGGAACAATTACGTCTTATGCTCGCCTTGATAACATAAATGTTATAAGCAGGTAGGTAGGCTGTATAACTCATAAATTATAAATTCACATTTTGGGGATAATTAACACGTGGTGTGATTTATAGGGTACGTTTTTAAAGTAATTTCCTATTTAATAACTATATCATCTGCACTTAAACCAAAGTGAACAAACCAGACTACAAATATGGTCCCTATTATCTTTCAAACTTGTTGGCGGCGGTCTGGGAAATGTAGTTTTCTTTCAAACTCATTATTTTAAACATCTTTGTCAACAATTACAATTAAAATATACACACAAGCCATAAATTATCAATATTCGACAAGTCAACATTTAACTGTCTTTATGTGTAACCTTCACTTAGCATTATTAAACATAATCTTCTTTGAAAGTGGTTCCGAAATTATGTGAAGTGTCAATATTGGTCTAAATACAAAATCCCAGGCAGGGAGTTGTATTTAGTCCCAGGTTAAATCTTTAACAATAAGTAAAAAAAAAAGCATTTTACCTTTTCATGTCTCTGTGAAATCTATGCCTGACACAAGGTCTAGTGCAGCAGGGTGAAAATTAAAATGTTGTCATACGAAGACACCAAATACATCATTGGAAAGGTCTTGATCAGAAGAGTGCCACAACAATGCCAGTCTGAAGGCTCTACTTGGTTCCTGATGTGAAATATGGACATCTGAACTTGGACTTTTAGCCCAAAATGTGGGATTCTTGGTGGTGCGGTTTTGTCCCCTGTTGGTACTGGGGGTTAGGAGTTTGAGTTCCTTTATGGTAAATAGTCATGGCTTGGTACAGTGAATAATTGGGGTTAGTTAAACACAATCTTTCAATTTCATAACCCTAGTCCCAACAGATGTTAAAATGTATGAGTTTTATGCAGTACGGTATAACACATATAAAAATGCTGTGGAGTGCCTGCAGGGGGTGTTCCTCCAATTACCACGTAGAAGTGGCACACCAGGGTTGCCACTTCACAGAGGGTGCCATCCGGTCTGTTGGACAGTGGATAGTGTAAAGTAAGCAGTTGATTTCCAGACAGATCCACGTGTCACACATCGTACCAGAGGCAGCGCTGTCCAATTCACATGTTTGAGCACTAGAGCTGTGCATATTTAAATAATAGAATCAATATCCACTTCTAGTTTAATAAAAACTTTGAGAAGATTCACATCCATCAGATGACCAGTGAAACAGTTCCACTTAGCCTGACGTTGTCATACTCATAATTCTAGTCAGAATATGAGTCTGAGAACTCTCCGTTGCGCTTTGACTACGGGGCGTGTTTCAAACGAGCCTGGAAAACAAATGCCTCTTCGCTCAATTGGATAGACCTACTACCAATCAGAGCAACGTAATATGTTGTTCAACGAATTCCACTTAAGCGCTCTTTTGTGACGTGGGTGATTACGTTACTGTTGATCATCTGTCCATCATCGTATAAAGCCCGCCCTGGCAATTTCATTGGTACGCCCAGATTCTGGTTTTCTGTAGTTGTTCCCCAATACGAGACCCTCCAGACCCAACTTCCCGACCAATTTTTTTTGTGGACGGGGAGAAGTTGGGCTGGCAGCCAGGCTAAGTTCCACTCAGATCAAGGTACAAATTTAATAGGAGTCTGCAAAGAGCTGAAGATAAATATAGAATACATAGTTACAGACCTTCAAGACCAAAGCTGTTCATAGATCTTCAATTCCCCCATGTATCACATATAGGAGGAGCATGGGATAGAATGATTGGAGTCGCTCTTCGCATCTTGGATGCCATGTTACTTCAAAAGAGCTCTGCTCACCTCACCAGTTTGTTTGTAGAAGTTACAATCGTGAGACGGGGAGCTTCAACAGTACTCACTAGCTAGGCTTGTTTCACAATAACTTTTGCCCCTGTCAGAAAAGTCATAGTTGTATAGGCTACTGTAATGACACATTATAGCAGACGAGGAGTGTGCTGTCTATTCATTTAGACTGGAAAAAGTCAACTGCAATGTATAATGCTTATACTTGTGTTGTATTGATGTGTTTTGTCCCTGTGGTCTTGCACGTAGTTCAAAAAGATCTTGATAGAACCTACAATATTTGGAACCCCAACTAGGCTATTAGGAATAGCTTGGTCAGGTTACACGTGTTATGCAGGGTCTTTGTCTCATCATTCTAATAAGTTGTTGGATCGAGGTTTGGCTCATATGGTTGCATTTTTTATTTTATCTCTGATAAAATAATTTGACATGAATGTTAAAAATGATGCTTTATTAAGATGTTTTTGCTGCAGAGCGGCTGGTGAATGTCTCCCCGGCTTCTTCAGGGCTGTTTGGGAAGCTGACCACCTCCATTTTTATATCATTCTGAAACACAACACACTGAGTCAAAGAAAAAACAAAGAATTGATAAACAGAGATACTAAATTCATAAAAATCTAACCTCCTGAGTCAAGCCATAAACTATTATAAGAGTTGATGATCCCTCACAGTGTTGATGCAGTAAACGTTCCCCTGTTTTCACTTAAGGAATTTGAGAGATTTTGCAATGCAATGTCTCCATTATAAAAACAAAGACAGATAGCTGTATATTAACTATATTGGCATATTATACTCGCCACCAGCGTGGCTGTGTAAGGATGTACCAAACGGGGTTGGATCCAAGCGCAGAGTGCAGATTTATTAGAATAGTCGGACAGGCAAAGATTGGTACACAGTAAACAGAGCAATACAGGAGATCCAAAACGGAGTAAGACAAATAGCTAAGGTCAGTAACAGTAGACCTATTCTTAACAAGGCTCGGGCTGAACCGGAAAACAAGATCACTTCGCACCAGACAACCCACAAACAGACACTTATAAACTAATATTAAACAAGACACAGGTGTAGCCGATTGTCCTGATATTCCGGGGATGCCGAGCATGGCAACCATTTACCAGCTGCAGAAAGCTCTGGCATTACAGGCTGGCAACCAGTCCTGTACTGGCCTTTATGGACATTATTTTCTTGAGCTAACAAAAAGGCAATTGTTACAAAATTATGCAATCACACAAACATGGACTGTAATTCATTTGAGAGTGGTTAGCGATTACAACATCAAAATAATTGGAAAGCGCTGGATCCTGAGAAGGGGTTAGTGGTAGGAGGCTGCTGGCACCAGCACTGGATGCAGAACAGGAGGTAGGCCTAGGAAGCTGGGACCTGCGCTGGGTGCAGAGCAGGAGGTAGGGCTAGGAGGCTGGCACCAGCACTGGATCCTGAGCAAGGGTGAGTGGTAGGAGGCTGGGACTAGCACTGGATGCAGAGCAGGAGGTAGGGGTAGGAGGCTGGGACCAACACTGGATGCAGAGCCAGGGTAAGAGGTAGAAGGCTGGGACCAGCGCTAGATGCAGAGCAGGAGGCTGGGACCAGCACGTAGAGCAGGGGTAGGAGTAGGAGGCTGGGACCAGCGCTGGATGCAGAGCAGGAGGTAGGGGTAGGAGGCTGGGCCCAGAGCTGGATGCAGAGCAGGGGGTTGGGCCCAGCACTGGATGCAGAGCAGGAGGCTGGGCCCAGCACCTGATGCCGAGCAGGGGGTAGGGGTTACTAGTACCCCTACTGGGTACTGGCTGGTAGGCAGGAAGCACACTCAGGGTACCAGGGGTTGTGGACCTGAAAGGCAGGCTGATAAATAGCAGTTCTGCTTTGAGATTTGAGGATGGTCTGGTCATAATAAACACTGATAAACATTGGATATGTCTAGCATGTAATACAGATAGATGTTCCTACATGTAACTAAATGCAAAAAAGTGACTAACAACGTTAGCATCAACCCAATAACTAACAACATTAGCTAGCATCAAGGAGAACTCTGACGGCCTTATTAGTCATTTAAAACTCGCAAAACAAATTGCTTCGCAAACAATTTCTAACTTCAAAAACAACCAAATTCTAGTAATAACATACAAAAAACTTGCTACATAAAGTACTTGTTTTGTTTGATGACTGCTCATGCATTTCAGATATAAATTGCGATTTGCGCGGTTGTATATTTCTGAGCTCATGGGAATTTTCTTTACTCAACGTTGTCCTGAGGGCAGAAACGTTTGTGATTGGTTTAATCTGACAACCAATTGCGAGAGAAGAGAGAATTGCGGAGGCGGGGCCTCCATTTTCAATCTTCAGGCATTTTCAGTTGCGCACAGCAAAGATCGGAACTGGTTATCATTTCAAAGCATTCATATATTCAAACCATAAGCACTGGCTAAGCTAGGTAGCTAGCTAAGCTAGCTAGTCAAGCCATCAGGTGAGCTAGAAAGCTTAGCTAAGCTAGCTAGTAGGGCTAATAATGTGAGCTTGAGCTAGAATGCTTAGCTAGCTAGTCAAGCTAATCAGGTGAGCTAGAAAGTTTGTTAATGTACATTGCATTAAGCTTTACTGTACTCGTTTTCAAAAAAACAATGGCTATTTAGGGCAGTGTAGTATAATTTATATATTTGGCTTTTCTTCATGGCTGTTTAGTCTCATCTGGTCCCAGGGCAGAGACCATGGTTTCCCGCAATTTTGTCTGAGTGAATCTCCTGGTCTCAGTGCAGGTTGTCTGAGGGCAGGTGTATCTCCTGGTCTCAGGGCAGGTTGTCTGAGGGCAGGTGAATCTTCTGGTCTCAGGGCAGGTTGTCTCAGGGCAGGTGAATCTCCTGGTCTCAGGGCAGATTTACCTGCCCTCAGACAACCTGCCCTGAGACCAGGAGATTCACATGCCCTCAGACAACCTGCCCTGAGACCAGAGGAGACAGTTGACTCCCTGCCCTGAGAACAGAAAAATACAACTTCTGCCCTGAGATCAGGAGATACACCTACCCTCAGACAGCCTGCCCTGAGACCAGGAGATTCACCTGCCCTCAGACAACCTGCCCTGAGACCAGAGGAGACAGTTGACTCCCTGCCCTGAGAACAGAAAAATACAACTACTGCCTTGAGACCAGGAGATTCACCTGCCCTCAGACAACCTGCCCTGAGACCAGGATTCGCTCAGACAAAATTGCGGGAAACTCAATTCTCAGGTCTCTGCCCTTGGACCAGATGAGACTAAACAGCCATGAAGAAAAGCCAAATATATAAAATTAGAGTACACTGCCCTAAATAGCCATTGTTTTTTTGAAAACTAGTACAGTAAAGCTTAATGCAATGTACATTAACAAACTTTCTAGCTCACCTGATTAGCTTGACTAGCTAGCTAAGCATTCTAGCTCACATTATTAGCTTGACTATCTAGCTTAGCTAAGCTTTCTAGCTCACCTTATAAGCTTGAGTAGCTATCTTAGCTAACTACCTAGCTTAGCTAGCGCTTATGGTTAACATGTATGGGCACACGTAATGTTGATAGCACTGGCAGGTATTAAAAGATTACACATTTTTTGAATTTATAAATGCTATAAATTTGAAATGATATCCAGTTCTGATCTTTGCTGTGCGCAACTGAAAATGCCGCCTGAAGATTGAAAATGGAGGCCCCGCCTCTGCAATTCTCTCCTCTCTCGTGATTGGTTGTCAGATTAAACCAATCACAAACGTTTCTGCCCTCAGGACAACGTTGAGTAAAGAAAATTCCCACAAGCTATTTCTGAATGCCATGGAAACGCTCTTGACAATCGATTTAAAGAGCCGAAGTTACACGAACTTTCTTCATTCAAGTACGTCATTTCCTGATAAAGAGCCGAAGTTGCACAAACTCTCTTCATTCGAGTACGTCATTTCCTAATTTTCTCTCCGGTGGTGTCCCAAGAATCGGGACCATGTTATACCTCGCCAGGAGAGCGAGCTCTGTAAAGATTTTGTAACTTACAAAAACAGATTTGTGTCTCTGTAAAAAATGATTTGTGTACTTGCAAAAAAGTTTTTGTGTCTCCGTAGAAGAAGGCCAAATTTGTGTACTTGCAAAAAAGATTTGTAACTTGCAAAAAAGATTTGTGTACTTGTAAAAAAGTTTTAGCTGTGTCTACTACCGCACACTTGTGCACTTCGAGCACTGACTTTCAGTGCTTAGGGCGCATCACTCACAAAACCAGCAGAATTCAGTGCACTGAAAGTACCCGGATGACGCACTGCAAACGGTCCAAAAAAACAGTGTACAACGATGGACACTACTCGCCCTAAACGGGCGCCATCTTGGCTACGTAGCGGAAGAAGAGGAGCCCTTTCGGCAACCTTTTCCACTTGGGGTGGAGAATCGCGTTCATATAGGCAGGTTTCGCGGGTGTCGCGAGCAGATTTGCGTCCGTCACTTCCGCCAAGTGTTTAACGCAAGTGTTCCATTTGAAACAGCACTTATCAGCGACGGAGTGCACTGAATATGTAAGTACACTGTTTTGCAGTGCACTGTATTGCAGTATACTTCGTAAAGTGCGCGGTAGTAGACATGGCCCTAGTGTCTCCATAGAAGAAGGCGGGAACACTGCTCGCAAAACCATCTAAGCCCATCAAATATAGCCATTTCTGTGTCTAGTATCATTGGACATTTTCGTCTGTCTATCACACTTGACCTAGGTCGTATAGTCTTTAATGTAAATATGTATACGGATATTTAATTAGACAACCAGTCATTAAACCTACCATTAGTTGGACAATGTGCAGCTAAATAATAGGGAACTGGCGCAAAATATAGTGATTTTCATTTGAAATGTATTATTTACTGCCAGTGTAACATAGTTAAACTACACAACATACACAATCAGGGTGACCAACAAGATTATATTAACTAACCAACAATAACATTACAAACATCTAATTGAATGAACACAACAACTGAAATCCCTCGCAAGGCTGTTGTAACCAAACTATTTTCCACAAGTCTTTGCGTTTTTGGACATGCCGCACTGCATGCTGGGTACCCAAGGGATCTGACGCTGATTATCTAGCAGTACTCCGACTGCGTGATATGAGTATTCGTTTTTTGTCAGCTTTGGGACGAAGGTTAAGAAACGGTTGACATTTCAAGGTTGAATTGCATGAAATTGTGCATGGTATTTCAGAATGATGTCTGCCAGTTTAACTAAACAAGCAATAAAAATTATGACAGGCCAAAATACTATGCCTGGATTCGAACCTGTGACCTTATGCTTTACAGTACAATGTTTCAACTGATTGAGCTGCTCAAGGCTGAGAATTTCTGGTCAGTTTCTGTAAAAAAATAAAATAAAAAAATAAAAATATTAAAAAAAACGTTTAAAAAAAACTGTATATCCTGTAGCATGTCTTGTTCGATTTCGGCCAAAGCTTAAACAGCTGTAATTCAATGACCTTTTGACATATCAAGGTGAAATTGCGCATGGTACTTCAGAACGATGTCATCCTGTTTAACTAAACAGATATACAAATTTCAGACGAGCTAAACAACTTTGGCTGGATTTGTTCCTGCGACCTTATGCTTGCAGGTCGCCGTCCAAGCCCAGTGAGCTAATCTCAGTGTTGAGTATTTTCATGTTCAGTTACTGTATAAAAAAGTAAACTGTTTCTCCTGTGGTAAGCGAAAGTTGAAACAGCTCTAATTCAATCATATTTTGACATACCAAGGTGAAATTGTTTACGTCAGAGTGATGTCACCTTAAAGCCTATTAGGTTTGAAAAACCATCATTGAAAATGACATTTGATTTAGTGATACGAACATATTGAGTTAATGTGGAAATTTACATACATACACCCCTTTCCATTTTGCACTTGATTCAATTGCCTTAAGTAACATTTTTTAATACGTCAATGATACATATAAGTACCAAATTCCAAGTCAATTAAACCTTTGGTTCAAGAGAAGAGGAATTTTGAATGTTTTCCCAAATTATCACAGTACAGGAAAATCCATCATGGCGGACCTTATGGGTCCTTGAGGCTTTTTTGTTCCTCATGAAAAATGAGGCATGCACACCAAGTTTCAGAAAAATTGGAGCAATGGGGTGGAAATGCAACCACTCTGAAAAATTGACATTTGGGCGTGGCCTGTGGCGCCCCCTATTGTCTGATGTGGGCCAGTCTGTGTTTGGGCCGTAGTTGTGGCATGTTGTATCAATATGCCAAATTTCAAAACTTTTTACCAATGTGTTCATGAGATAAATTACAAGAATAAATATAACTGCAAGCAGTAATGGCGGATTCCTCCAAAAATTGCGAACCAGAGGGTATCGAGTACACACAAGTTTGGTGTGAATCCATCAAAGATTTGCTGAGATACAACCCAACTTCCTGTTTGCTGGCTTAATGGCACATTTTGATTGCCTGTACCGGAAAAACGGTTTCGAAAATCAGAAAACCATGTGTTAGCTTTTGTGAAGCTTGGTCTGAAGATAATCTCTGCTAAATTTGGTGAAGATTGGACAACATGTGTAGGAGGAGTAGAGAAAAAACGTTTTTCAATGAATTCAAAATGGCGGCCGCATCAATTCGGCTATTATCACAAATTATTATGAGTCACACACGGGATGTCCCAGGACATCATGAGACAAAGGAATCAATCAATAAAGGCAAACAAATCAATAGTTATTGGCCAAAACACATTTTTGCTTCCTGCGGCCACACCCAGTGATCACATGACACCAAATTGTGCGCACATCCTCAGAATAGAGTTCCGAGTCATCATACCAAGTTTGGTGTTGACATCTCAAAGATTTGCTGAGATTTGATCCAATTTCCTTTTTGGTTGCTTTGTTACCGATTTTGATTGGCTGTAGCGGACAAACGGTTTTGAAAATCCAATATAAAAGTAATGTCTGTGTGAGGGTTGCTCTGAAGATGATGTATGCCAATTCTGGGGAAGATTGAAATAAAATTGTAGGAGGAGTAGGCTTTCAAAGGTTTTTTATAAAACCGGAAATAGCCGAAGATCTATATAACCGGAAATCGACGCCATGGTGTGCGTTGAACTCGGCTTGATCCAGGGAATCCAATGGTACCAATGGTCATACGGTTCAAAAGTTGCATGTGTAAACACAAGTCCAACTTTGGCCTGTTGGTGGCGCTAGAGTGGTCTAATGGGAGACATGAAACTTGGTGTAACTGTAGAAGTGACTGGCCAAATTTCACAAAAAGTTACCATATGGTTCTAGGGGCTGCCATTGACTTCCATGGTACAAGAATAAAAATTAAAAAAAGAATAAAACTAACAATAACAATAGGTTTCCTCCTTACGGAGGAATCCTAAATATAGCTGCAAGCAGCAATGGAGGGGCCAAGCAGTCCAGAGCAGGACATGGCCTCCATAGCACTTGCGCAACAATTAAGTCACAATAACCTGTTGCACTCATTGCAACACACCAAGTTTTCAAACTGTTTTTTTTCTGGTATAACACCACAGGCCTCCTCTGCCCCTCGTGGGAACGATGGAACCCAAGGTTGGTGACAATCGCACAAATGGTTGCTGAGTTACGCTCTCACGTGTCTTTTGCGGCTTCGCCGCCGCCTTTGATTGGCTCTACCGAACAAACGGTTTTGAAAATGGAAAATCCATCTGACAACTCTGTGAAGCTTGGTCTGAAGATCATCTTGCCAAATTTTGTAAACATTGGACAAAATTTGGGGCGTGTAAAAGGTTTTTACACTTTTCCATTAAATCCAAAATGGCGGCCGCGGCAATTCGGTTAATATGAAATATTAAAAATGCTCAATCTTGATATCACACAAGACATCAAGAGACAAAGAAATTACTTTATTAAGGTAAACACTTCAACAGTTCTTAGCCAAAACACGTTTATGCTTCCGGCCACGCCCCCTTTTAGTCACATGACACCATTTTTGGAGGACATCCTTAGAATTAAGTTCCGAGTAGGCTTACCAACGTTGGTGTCAATGCCTCAAAGAACTGCTGAGATATGACTTCACTTCCTGTTTGGCGGCGTTTCTGCAGAATTTGATTGGCTGTACCGGACAAACGGTTGTGAGCATCAAAATTATTTTCGATAACTTTTGTGACGCTTGGTCTGAAGATCATCTCTGGTAATTCTGAAGAAGATTTGACAAAAATTGTAGGAGGAGTAGGCTTTCAGAGGTTTTTGATAAAACCGGAAATAGCGGAAAATCTTTATAACCGGAAATTGTTGCCATGGTGTGCATTGCACTCGCATTGATCCAGGGAATCCAATGGTACCTCATTTTTGAAAATGGGACATACGGTTCAAAGGTTGCGTGTGTAAACACAACTCCAACTTTGACCCGTTGGTGGCGCTAGAGTGCCAAAGTATGGGACATGAAACTTTGTGAATTGGACCAGGGGACTGTCCCTAATGAGTGTGCCAAATTTCACAACTTTCGACTAAGCGCTTCTAGGGCCTGCAATCTACTACCTTATACTTTACAGGTCACCATCCCAGCCCATTGAGCCATTGTCAGTGTTGAATAGTGTCATGTTCAGTTACTGTTTTAAAAAGTAAGCTGTTTCTCCTGTGGTAAGCATTGTTAGGATCAGCCAAATTTTAAACTGCTTGTACATTTCCTATGAAAATGGGACAACAGGATGACTGGGTTGCTGCTGTAAAGAATAATTTACTTATAGTTTTTTTTTAAAGGTTGTTTGGAGTGCCATAACTTGTCATGGAAGGGAATTTCAAATCATGCCTAGCATCAGTGGGGATGTGTCCTGGCTTAGGTTACTGAGAGGCGTAGTTTTTTATATTTCTATTTCTCCAATGGCGAGCATTGTCAGATTTGGTCCAAGTTCAAACAGCTGTAATTCAGTCATATTTTGACATATCAAGGTGAAATTTTGCAAGGTACTTAAGAGGCATATCACCTTAAAGCCTATTAGGTTTTAACCATCCTTCAAAAATACATTTGATTTAGTGACACAAACATAATTCTGCACCATGGCTGAATTTCGGGAAAGAGACTTCAGATACAGTATTAGGGGACCACTAAGGCCTATATAAAAGCATCAAAAAACAGCATGTCATGTCACCTTTAAGTTTGGCTATAGCAACAGCAGCTAGTCTAGCTTAGCACAATTTACCCAGGTCAGCTTCTCCACCGTGCAGGGCTCTAGTCGAAGATCAAATGGTCGTATTTGGCATTACTGATCCAGCAAACTTCTTTGAATTAGCCATTTCCCAATAAATAAATGTCAAACTTATTTACGATTTTTGGGGGCATATTTTCAGTTACCAGATGGTACTGTTTCAATCGCTTTTCTATCTAATTGTAATAGACTACTGCCGGTGACAACGTTGTTAGAATAGCTTGTTTCAAGGGGGTTCAGCTTGTTTCAAAGGTGGTGGTGATGACACTGTACCTAGCTAACAAAATGACGTCCCCAGGACGTCCCTTGTTTGTTGGGTAGCTAGATAGCCTAGCTTATATGGACATTAAACCAACAGGTTAATACCACTCACAGACCACCGTCACCGATAAGTGCGCTAAGGCAGGATCAAACCATTTCATGCAGATACAGGGGGATGGTCGGTCAATATGGATGTTTACTTTTTGGTCAATAGGGATATTTAACCTTTATTGCCAAACACAAGTAAAGACAAAGAGATAATTCATTGTATTATTATACTTTAAATTAGTGCTGTCAGTTTAACGCGTTATTAACGGCGTTAACGCAAACCCAAATTATCGGCGTCAATTTTTTTATCGCGCGATTAACGCTCTTTTTGGCCAAGCAAACTTTGTAGTTTTTTTCACATGATGTTGCAACAACTACCGACGGTAGAAAAACTACAACACCACACCGGATCTAGCTAGACCGGAAACAAAACAACAGGCACGCCACACACACTTGCTTGGCTTGCGAGCCGGCTTAAGTGTAGTAGCAGAGCCCGTTTACGGATATTAGACATTCTCTGGTAGTAAGTTAACGTTACGTTTTGAGTGGGTGGCGAGCGCGAGACGCCAAAATGGATGCCAATAAGATTCTGAATCGTTTACTTTTAAAAAGTTGCCAAATGGTTCCATTGACAAGACCAAAGTGATCTGTGTGTTTTGTCGTTGTAAACTGAGCTATCATCGCAGCACGTCCAGTCTGAAATACAACTTGATGGCCAAGCACACAGCTGATGCGAATTCTCCGCCCCCTCGTCAAAGCCAGGTGATTGCAATTTGTTTTCAATTAAAAAAATATTTGCACGAAGCAATCCAAACCACTTTTCCATGTTGATAAGAGCATTAAAGAGCAGTTGGAAAAAGAATGGGACCAAAAGAAATCAAGGGACATTTAGAATAGATAAAAATGTGCGATTAATTGTAATTAATCACTATGACATTAATGCGATTAATCGCGATTCAATATTGTAATCATTTGACAGCACTACTTTAAATGTATTATATACTTGATGATGGTTTATATAATATAATATTACTTTTTGCCTATTTTTTGGGGCCCCTGTCAGTCAGGGGCCCTTAGAATCGTCCTAACTTCCCCCCCCCCCCTATACAGCGCCCCTGCCTATATATATATACATATCAATAATGATCAATCTTGTAAGTAGCCTACATGAACCCAAGTCTGCACACTTCTCCATGACACCGTTTTACACAAACTACAACAGTGACTGTAGAGAACTACAACTCTGTATTAACTTTTCTAACACGCCCCCGAGCGTGGTGTACTGCAGGAAGGCTAGCGGTGCAGAGCGTTAAAAAACGCTGTAGTGGACACGCACCGTTACGACGAACGGGCCCCGGAATATGGCGTGAAATTAGTGCCAGGAGAGCGAGCTCTGTAAAAATGATTTGTAACTTGCAAAAAAGATATGTCTCTGTAGAAAATGATTTGTGTACTTGCAAAAAAAGGTTTTGTGTCTCCGTAGAAGAAAAATATTTGTGTAATGGTAAAAAAAAAATTGTCTCCGTAGAAAAATATTTGTGTACTTGTAAAAAAACCGTTTTGTGTGTCCGTAGAAGAAAAAGATTTGTGTACTTGTAAAAAAAAAAAAACTTAAAAACATTGCTTCTAAAACCATCTAAGCCAATCAAATATAGCAATTTTTGTGTGTAGTATCATTGGACATTTTCGTCTGTCTATCACACAAAGAACGTCAGACAAAACTAGAATGCTGATGATTTCAATGGCGAGTCATTTGGTAACGTTTAATAGTTCAAAATATCCATGGGCATGTATCTTTAATGCAACATTTAAAAATTATTCAGTTTTGACGTTATTTACATTATAGCGTCCTGCACAAGCATTCACTACGTTACCTTTCTGAAAATCCTCCGTTGCTATGAGGAATTAAATGCTGCGCTACAGCTACTGAGCAGGTACACATTTGAACAGCAGGTGCCGTAGTTCTGCCAATTTAGTGGAATTTAATCTGAACCCAGATAACTACATTTAGTCACTTAAGGAGAGCCTGCCCACTCCCTATTAAGCCCCATTGCAGGGGTGCAACTACCCAGTATCAGAGGGGTATGCAGCAACAATTTTGGCACCCCCCCAAAAAATAAATAAGTGCGCCGGACATCATCATGTATAGGCTTTAAATAATAAAGGTTTATTTTAAAGTATATCAGTCACTGTAGGCCTACAATAATTATAAATAATTATATATTTATATATAGCATAGGTATATTCAGGGCTAGACAAATTGTGGCAACCATATTGTGACAAGTGGTAACCAAATCATCACCCCTGGCAACCACATTATTGTAGCCTATTTTTTTCATGTACTTTATTTTCATTACAAATAAATCATCATTGATGGCATTCGAGCATATGCTTTGCGGATGTTTAAATGTGCGTTCTGATTTGTTTACTACGTCCCCACTGTCAGACATAGGCTAATTGTTATATTTCCCACATGCAGGGTTTTGATACAGAAATACATTTTTCATTTGCAATGGCAAGATTAGCTTAGCCTATAACAAAACATATTAAATTATTTCGATTTGGCATTAGAACTAATCATACTTCATCTGTAAGCAACCCCACTTTAGCTCACGTTAGCAAACACTAGCTAGTCTGAAAACATGAATATTTGCAAGTCTCCAAGTTTGGTAGAAAATCTATACATGATGGCACACTGTGCATGATTGATGTAAACCAGAGTTATTGCATTATGTTTTCCAGATTCTTGTCATTTATTGTACATGCTACCTTATATTTTCCGGTTTTCAGCTCAGCAACCTCGGTTTTGCATATTCTAAACTAGCCTTAAACCCAAATTTGGCTGCTACATTCCCAGTGTTAGCAAACGCTAGCTAGTCTGATAACATGAATATTTGCAAGCCTCCAAGCACAAACGTCACACTTAAAATCCTACCTGTTGCCTTTAACCATCCACTTATTTACTACTACTGCTGCATCCCTTAACATGTTATCTGTTTTTCCCTCTATTTTTTTCTATTTTTAGCCCCCGACAACTGTTTTGATTAATCCATCATTTTCCATAGACGACAACTCAATACTCGTAACTGCTCGCTCAGCGCTCATGGCGCCCCCGCTCCCTAGATGTCAAAATTATATCTTATGAGATAGGGCGCCTACCCTAGCGGTTCTAAAATGTTTTATAACATTGAGGAAATGCAGAAACGCACAACAGCAGCTATAAATAGAAAATACCAAAAAAAGATTTAATATTTTTAAATGTATACATTTTTACCATTGCTTTGGTGCCCCCATGGTGCGGCGCCCCTATGCGCCGCATATAGCGCATACCCACTTTTTGCGCCCCTGCCCCATTGTACCAAATTTTGTTGCAGTTCCACCAGAGTTCCATTGGGAGTGATCGCGGTCGAGTGCAAAATGAATGGGAGTCTCTGGAGCTAAACGGCTAAATTTGTCTGTTTCGCCTGATTGTCGTTGATAAATCTCAGATTTGATTGTAGTTTTTGCATGTTCAACATGGATTACAGGTCAAAACTTGAATGAACGAGTACTTATTTCCTTTCGATTTCTCACAGGGTCGTTGTTGCCCATAACACGCTAGCATTCTGCTAATTAATGCTGATTGGTTAGTGAAGGACAGACAACGACAAGAGATCCCGCTTATGTTAGGATTAAACACGCAGTCTTTCTTGTTGAAGCCATTTGTTTAGTTTCCTCAAAACAATTAATTCATCCAGTGTTATTTATATACAGTATGAGCTTACTATGAATGATGATATGATATGTTATGCTATGATAATGACTGTGTTAGATGAAATTGTAGCACTCTTAGGAACATAAAAACGTTTTACTGAAACAGTACAGGCACACTGATATATTGCACAGCATAAAGAGATAATGTAAATTGTGCATTATGTAAACAATGAACATCTGTTGGCTCCTGTGTGCATGACTTAAATTTGGCAGTTTATTTTGGTTTTAAAATGCTGAGATATTTTCTGCAGAACTGTAACCTTCCCTCAACAAAATCCTCAACAATTTTTCGGGAGCATGTGGGCAAAGTAGAATGTGCGCAGCCTTATGATATGCCCCCGGACAAAGCCTTGGTCGTAGGGTACTTCGATTTCTAGGTGCTCAGTTTTGTTCCAGATCACCAACTTGCCTTTTGGACCATTGCAAGCAATATGGTTGCAAAAAAAATTAAACAATGGAGCGCATGGACATAGCCTCTTCGTAGCTGGTTGGTTATCAATACTTATCAATACTTCAACGAATAAATTAACCACAACTTACCATTTATTTTAACTGTATCAAAGAACAAACAGGGGTAATACAGGAATGTAGCAATCTCACAACTTGGCCCCGAATTAAGTAAATAAGAGAGTAAGAGATAGTCGAGTTAGAATTGCATGTAATCACGTTTAAAAGTTTAAGGTTTGTTTGTCTTGATGTAGCCTCCAGGTTACATGTAAAATGGAGGACCCTTTCTCAGATCCCAACATTTGGACTCTTTTTGACACATTTATAAGATAATCCTTTATTTGTCCCGCAGTGGGGAAATTGCAGAGACTGAGACTTCTTAGACAAGTGCGACATAATCTAACCGCATTTTGGTGCGTCCCAGTCTTTTACAGAAGGTAAACTGTCTAGTAGTGGGCTGCTGGGGCTTGGGATATAGCTTGCCATTCATGGCAGATAAGGAGCAAAACAGCTTTTTGTTGAACGCAGTTTGGGAATTTGCACACCAATTCCTCTATCTGTGACTGAACACTCAGCAGAATGTGAGCCAGCATTGCTGAGCTCCACTCTCAGGGCAGAGAGAGCTCATAGGTGGAGCTCTCCCCGTAGTCATCACAAGAGACGTTTACCCAGTACTTTCTCCTGTCCCTGAACATCTATGAAACCTGACAAATAGACACAATCTACTCTTATAAATGGCAAACTCACATGAGAACATACTTAATAGTATACTTACTAGTATCCAATGACTAGTCATATTGATTTGTGAGAGTTCTGTTGATTAGTGAATACCATAGGTACACAGGAAATCAAATTTTCCTCCACACACCCTACCCTAGTCCTTTGTACGGAATTATACAAAATGTTAATCTGTATGCCTGATGTGTCTGATTGTATATGTGTGCGTCTTCCCCTTAGATTTTCTGTCTGCAATGTACCGGCCATTTTGATCTCCTGTTTTGGCTCCTTCTCGTCCCTTTTCACATGTGCCTGCATGGAAAAGATTTTAGGATGGTGAGCACACAGTTACAGACCGTTTTGTATACATTTTTTTCTTCAGTCAAAGTTGAGACGATTCTTCCATCACTGTCTTGTGTTTAGGCATAAAAAAAAAACATAATGCAGACTACACCGTAATTACAGTTCCATCTATAATTTATTATGGCTAATCAAAACCCACATCAATATTTCAGAGCAAAACTGTCAATCCTGCAGTAAGGGTGTAACAATACACTCATCTTACAATTTGATACTTATTACAATATTGGGTTCACAATACAATACCTATCATAATATGTGTGAGTTTTATTTTTTTTACTGAAATTCAATTAAGAGATGTATTTGTTCATTCAACTTAGTCAACTCAGTTCAAGCGATTTCTGTGAATGCACGCAGGTGCAGTTGGTTGCATTTTGGTAGCTCAACCAATAGAATAAAACAGACGTCATATTGTAAAAAATATTCCCATTACTATCATACATATTGTAAAATTTTGCATTGTGAAGTATTTTGCCACAATATCTTGCTATACCCCTACCCTGCAGTAAATAAACTTAAAAGGTTTTAATTTAAGAAACCTACACAAAAAGGATTAGGTTAGAAAAGCGTCTTAGGCAGAGTAGAAAGCAACAGTCTGACATGGAAGTTTGCAAAGTTATTTGCTAATCTTTATTTAAAAATTGCATTGCCATTCACCCAATAAATCTCATCTAAGGCACTGCTGAACATGTTGGTTCATTAGGGACATTTACAACTTTTTTTTTGCATAATTGAAGAATCTCATAGATGTGTATTATAGATGGGTAATTCTTCTTAAAGCAGGCAGATATGAACAAAATGTTTCTGATTCATCTTTACAAATGATGTTCAGAACCATAACAAATACTTTTCTTAACTAAGAAACAAAATTCTTAGCAGCCCACACACTAAGTGTATATGCTGCTCATCACACAAACTTGTATTGCAATGATAAAATGTAATGCCACATTCTTGCTAAAAGGTAATTTTAATGTAGCCTGGCTCTGCCCTCCTACGTACTTCTGCTCAATTATCATTTTGCTTCTGTACTAGGTCTGGGATTTCGGTGTATTAGTCGTTATTTGGAAACAACATTTTTGTAGGTCCAATCAGCGAACAGAGGGAGTGGCTGACAACGATGACTTTGATGTTGTGCCCCCGTTTGAGTTGTAGTTCAGTGGTGGAGAAAAATGTGAGCGAAGCTATTCGGTCCATTGTGGCAATGCTGCCGAATATCCAGCAGCTAGCTGCCGTAGCTGGAAAATCGAACTTTTCCTGAACCCCGTGGGTAGGAGGGCCACAACATCATGGCCACCAACAAAACTCAACAAAGATTGTTCTTGCTATGGACTAACGGTCTTGCTTGTACTAACTTCTGGATAGTCAGCAGCGTTGCCACAACGGACCAAATGGCTTCGCTCACATCTTCCTCCACCGCCATTACTGAACTACTCCTCAAACTAGCGCACAACATCAACATCATCGTTTTCAGCCACTCCCTCTGTTCGCTGATTGGACCGCCAAAAACGTTTCTGGCAAAAACCGACTAATATACATACATCTTGACATGCACTGCTATGGTGGGACTACTTCCTACATAAATTCATCCTGATCTTCAATTGACAGATGATTCTCAGTACAGCCCAATCGTTTTCGAAGCTTCCAGAAATGCTCTTAAATAATGACCCATTTAAAACAATTTTCAGGAAAATGTTCTCCTAAATGTTTGTAGAGTAATTTAAAAATCAAATTTTCATGGAAAAAGCAGGACCATCCATTTGCGTCATCTCTCAATTTGAGAATTCCTTCTGAAAAGGAATAAATTGGACGAGGCTTTTTTGTATGACATGGCATTTACTCTTGTTACTAGTCAGAATGTATTGGTAAAATTATAGAGAAAAAAATTGCATCACCACAAACTCAGAAGAAAAATTCAGATTTTACCAATTACCGAAAATACACTATTATTACATTTTGAATCTCCTCCCGAAACGTATTTTTTGATTCTTACATTATAGCAGCAACTACAGTTCTTTAGAACAAAATTTCAAGAATAATCTTCAAAAGTCCAATTAAAATAGTCCAGAAAATTGACTCCTCCTCCTCAAAGTCTTCATCTGGTCCTTGGCGGTATTTCTGTGGCCTTATTCTGTCCTCTGAGGTGTAAAAGCTTTTATCAAAATGAACCTTGGGAGCAGTCTGATCATAAAACACACGCATCTCAAACTCACTCTCCTGGTGGGATGGGTGTCCATAGATTCCAATCCCAACTGGCCTTATAAAATCCCTGGGTACCACAACTGCATCTTTACCGCATGTCACCGACTGCAGTTTGTAAGTGTCAAAACTTGGTCGCAGGGTCTTGTCAGACACATATAGGTCAGCATCTCCTTTCAGGCTACGCAAAAGCAGAATGATCCTACCATCGTGGTTAAGACGCAAGTAGCTGTAGTTACCAGCTCCTATGTGGCCCTGGACCACATGCAGCAGCAGCCATTCCTCAGAGACAGCATCTTCCTCGGAAGGATGCAGGAATCCCCTGGCCTGGGACAGGAAGACAGCAACTGCCAGGAGACAGCTGGACAACACCATGGTGGAGATGTTCAATCACCGACAGGTTATCACCATTATTCTAGCATTTGTTGATAACCTGGAGAACAGTATAAAAGGGACATTTGAAATATGAGATATTTAATTAGATATAAAAAGGTAAAAACTAGCTGAGCTTTTATCCCCTATTTCTTAACTATCAGCAATGGTGATCAATGCCAATTATTGCTGCTAGTTTTATTTTGATTGTTAAAGAACATTGCTATGGTGGGACCTATATAAGAAACAATTAGGACATAACACCTTTACAGCTGTGGCCTACATTTACAGACAGTGGCAACACCGATTGTACTTTCACTTGGAACCGGGTTGTAATCTGATGCACAAATTTGTTCAGAATTTCCCCCTCCCTGTCTGAATGAATTGCAACCAGGATATTCAGCCAGGTGGCACATGAGAGTATACTGAACAAGATTTGTTAGCATGTCATTGATCAAGATTGAACAATCACAGTCATACAATTAATGTTGCAGTGAGATTTCCTGAACAGAATAAATACGATCCTTAATGGGTTTGAACACATTGCATAGGTTTTCCATCTGCATTGAATGTCCAAAGCTATCACTGCTCACTATGTTGAAACCCATTAAAGATTATATTAATTTCCACCTCAATGTTTTGTCATTTAAAAAACAACTCAAATTGTATTTTTATATGAATTTTCATAGTGGAACAGGGAAGAATAATAATAATAACTAGTTATCTATCTATACTACATCTATAATATGTCTACCTAATGTACCTACTACTAGTCACATTTGTGCCGGAAAAGGTTTGTGTTGCTTGGCTACGGTCCATTGGATTTGCTGAACTATTTTGTGTTGGCAGAGCCTAATAAATTATTAAATTATCAAAAATCAAAATCTGTCAACTGTCACATTGATAACTAGTAAATGACATGTGTAGAACTGGCACTTGACACCATCTCTTTACCGCATGTCACCGAAGATGCTGAACCAGGAGAGACCCATTGAGATTAAGAATCTTTTTCAAGGGAGACCGGCAGCAGCATACATACAAATATAGTTAGAAAAATACAAAAGAAGACAAAATATAGGAGTTAGTGTCGTAGCCAGGTACATTAAAAACATTTACATTTTAAAGAGCTAGAGGCAGATTCCTTAAAATGTAAATGTTTTTAATGTACCTGGCTACGACACCAACTTCTATATTTGTCTCATTTTGTATTTTTGAATTTTGTATATTTTATTAATTCTGAATCGGCACTAAGGGACTAAACACGCTTGACTGATTCAGTGGGCGCGGGCTGCTGATGGTTTGCTAGTTAATCTGCAGACCCCGATGATCACCTGTCTTCGTCCTTCGCATATCCACCTCAGACATTCAGTCAGATTTCGATGCACTTGTTCAAGCCCAAGCCAGACTGGATTTCTCTCACTGAACAAAATGAACTGAAAAAAAGCATATGCCTATTGCTTTTTGTATAAAGTTGATCAATTGCATATCTTTAACATACTGCAAAACACCTTTTCAGTGTTTGTGAAGATTAACTAGTTAAAAATTAAATTAAACACTGATATATGGGGATGGGGATCGTTCATTTTTTTTTATATTGATACAATTTTGAGACTGCTTAACGATTCGAGTCTTTATCAATACCACTATTGATACTTTTCTATTATTTAACAATAACTTAAGTAAAACAGATGTAAAATAGAACAAGGGGAACTTGTTTCTCTCAGGAGGAGGCTGGCTAAAAGGAACACATATTGTGTCTGTCCACCGCAGATGTATTATCGACAACCTGGATGAGTAACTAAATGACTGTGATTGGTCGGTTGACGAAAAGTGACATTGACGATCAATTTTATTAAAAGTTGAACACGTTTCAACCAAAGGCACCTGATATACCTAAATTACTAGCTAACCAAACCTTCCTTATCTTATCCGTATTTTCTTCTGTCTCTGTTTTTGTTTAACGTGCTGCTTAAGCAGCCCACAGAGCCATGCTCCCGGTGACTATTTTTTGAATGATCAGCAGCGGGGCGGGGGAGGATAGTCTTTACTCGCACACAGCTCGTAAAAAAATTTCCGGTTTGCGCACGTATCTAATTTTAGGGGCATATGCGAGTGAAATAGTTGCACTGTGGAGCTCTGAATTGGCTTATTATTGTCAACGATTAAAATGTAGCCAAGCCTGTGACCGCTAGTTAGTACGTTCAACCGTCCTAGCAAGCAACAAAATGAGAAATGAAGCGAAGTAAAGCGTCAGGCAAATCAATTATTTGTTTAGTTTAAAGGCAGTTGGCAGGCAATTCAATTGAATTTAGTAATTTTATTAAACAATCGATGTACGTTTGTGCACCAGTGATTTGATTAAATGACACGACTCATCTCTTAACAGGCCTTCATAAGTTAATGTTACATTATATTACCCACTAGTCTCAATAACCTTATTGATCTTTGGGTTTTGGGAAATTTGGAACCGGGTCCTTCGAGAACCGGGTATCGATCCCCATCCCTACTGATGGAATGATTGTTTTTACTGTTTATTACTTACTATAGTCTTTTACTATTTGACCTACACCACAATTTCATATATTTATATAAATAATATATATACAGAATATCCTTATTCTTCTGATAACCAGTAGCAGCTAATCAAAATATATACTGTACTGCTTTTTACAATGGGAGAAAATGAATAGCGAGCAGAATTAAGTTCAAGTTATCGTTGATGCGGCCCTCCAAAACACTTCAGGTTTCTCATGTGGCCCCTTGAAAAAAATGTATTGCCCACCCCTGTATAACCCTATGGAGTGACCAAAAGAAAGGACGTGGGGGACATTTTTCATGCTCAAGATCCAAAGCTTACCACCTCATCTGTGAAACATGGTGGAGGTAGTGTTATCACATGGGCATGTCCTGCTGCCACTGGAACAAGATCACTTGTCCTCATTGATGTGACTGCTGATGATTGGAGGGGATGTAACCTGGGTATGAAAAAATGTAATGTCTTCAAATCCAATAAAATGCCTCTAAAATCATTAGACAGCATGTTATGAGACAGCACTTTGCACCACCTTACAACTCTGACACATTTTCAACTGCTAAATGACTGCTCAATTGACACATCAGGTATCATGTGTACAATTTATTTTAATTTGCCAGTGAGGTACTAGATACCATTTATTTTTCTATTTATCAGTCATTTTTCCTATTGAATCATAAATGGTATATTGCTATTGATTATACTTATGTTGCATATATTTTGAGAATAAAGGCAGGGTAGGCAAGTTGTGCAAAGCTAGCTATTTTAGCTTATTTTTGACACGATTCAAACCAAAATATCCCACCTTCTTCCTTAAAAGCCACTCCCACAAAACTACAGTAAGGAGTATCGAATGGAGGGGCAGAGTGTACGCAGGTCGGTAGGTAGACAGACATGTAGCCCGTCCAGTCAATAGTCAGGGTACCCCTTAATGATTGGTCGTGTTTATTACAGTATTGCAACGCCCACAGATGATTTAATATTACCGTCAAACCTTTAGAGGTAGATAGATATATATTGGTTACCATCAAGACGTGAAGTTACTTTAGGCAAATAAGACAAAAAGTGCTTCTCAACAACATTGCCTACCCTTCCTTTAATAACTGTATTACAAAAATGGATGATGTTGATATATAGAATTTAAGCATGATAAAATAAGACAGTAATGTATCATTTGAGCATTTGTTTTGCATTTGAAACGTCGATTGAATTGTTAATGCATACCATTCAGCACACAAGGCCAGTGATGTTTCCCTGCGGCAGTTAGTAAAGCAGTCAGAGCATCACTCACTTGTTCCAATGTTCACAAAGTTATTTGATGTAGGCCTAGCTAGTAAGTGGCCATCCTAAAGTAAAAAATAAAAACAATCATGTTTTGTGGGGACACTGCTAAAACTTGTGACCTGAGCCAGCTATGAGGGTCGTACCACTGTATGGACAGTGGCAATAACATACCTTAAGAAATACAGTTTTACATTCCCTTAATGTCTTAGCACTTAATAAGCATGCCAATGAAGCTTTAACACTATTCTATAATGTAGATTTATGTTGTATTCATGTTCATGGTAGTCTTGTACTGTATAACAATTCCCCTGATGGATCAATCATAGTCTATGATACTCTAATGAGTTGGCCAATGACTGTAAATTCCACAATATTTGTTGAGCAGCTCAAATGAGTTAGTGTTGTGTGGCTGTAGTAAGATTTTTTATTTTTTTATACAGTCAGCTTGAATTACTGTCATAAGGATAGTTTCGATTGACAACAAGCTTTAAAAAGAATGTCAGCCGCAATGTTTTATTCCTTTATCCTGATTCAAAACAGATCGGTTTTAAAACAAACTATTGCTAGCTAGCATTAACTTGGCTAAAGCTAGAGCTAACTAGCGCAATCTGCTCTGGCGATTATTAGACCTCCTGATGCAAAATAGTTCGGGTGGAAAACAAACTTGCAACCTCAGCTAAATAACGAGCGCTAGCTAACTCAATCTGACCCGTTACTGTACATCTCAACGATGTATGTAAATCATTTGTACAGTGAGGATTAACAGGGGGAGGTTTGTAAATCCAAACTTTCACGCGTAGGGCCCTAGCTAGTACTAGCCTAGGACTACAGGAGCACGTTGGCACTATTATTATAGTAGGCTAAACTAGTTCTGCTGTCAATAGTTTTGACACCAGCTATCTAGCTCACATACATGAAAAGTATGCAGGATTTGCATATCATTCAAATACATGGTTACGTATGCCTACCAGTACATTTGAATGAGCCTAGACGAGTCATCAGACTGCTAGCTAGCTCCATCGGTAGCGTTAGTACTTAAACGACCACCTAGAAGAAGCTTGGCACATTTGCTGGCATTTGAATAAGGTTTTTAAAAATTACGTAACGTGGTGGATTCTGATTTAAACTTGATCTAAACTTCAAATTGTTTACTATCTTACCGTAAATAACTGCGTACTTTGTGTTATTAATACATATTCAATTGCGTCAACACAATATAAAATAGTTAAACACCCTACTGTTTTTTTTCAGTGCGCGCCGGACCAGGAAGTGTCTTCTTCTTCGGTTTAATGGCGGGTGACAACCATAGAGTTAATATAACTAGAGACAGCTACTTCTGTCTTCCAAGATGGCGTCCCCATTCATTTCTATGAAAAGTGCTCAGTGGCGCAGTGAGGCAAGCGAGACCGCGAGACTGGACGCAGCCATCTTTCCACTTCCGTGTCTTCCGGTCTAGCTTTAAACAGTGGCTCTTTTTTTCTCTAGCTCCGAGACCTTTTTAAAAAAAAAAAATTATTAGCAATTTCAACAAAGTCAAATGCATTGCAGTTTACAAGATACAAAAAGTAAAAAAAAAACATCATTTACGTTCGGAGTAAACATAAAAAAAAAAAATCACGCTAGGGGATATAAACCATTACATTAATATATTTAAACTACTACAGATTTTTACTGTTTTAATGGCCTTTTGTTTAAGAGAATTTTTTATTGAAAAAATATACTGTCTGAGCTCTCCGTTCAAGGCAATAAAGCAAGGTTTTCTTCCCATGAATTTGCATCTATGAATATGATACTTGGCCATAATAATAATAAGATTAATTATATATACACAGTTGTTTTTCCTGGAACTGTCAAAAAGCCCAAACAATACATACTTCCAGAATAAACAAAAATCAGCCTCAATACTTTCAGTAATAAACTTACAAAGATTTTGCCAAAATTCTTTTACAATTGGACAATGCCAGAATAAATGCACAACCGTTTCTTCACATTCATTACAAAAAGTGCAAACAACATCAATGTCTTTCTTAAATCTTTTCTTAATATAGCTTTTTGCTGGATAACATTTATGGATAAGTTTAAAATAAATTTCCTTCACTTTATTTGTGACTAAATATAGATTAGGTAAAAGCCATACATTCTTCCAAACAATATCATTGACAAAACGATTCCAGTAAGGAATAACATAAGACACCGTAGTTATATCTCTCTGAAACAAAGTTCTAATAGATATTAGAGATAGTTCTATTATTATTTCTACCAGTATTGGAAAAGCAGGTTTTGCCTATAGGGGAGTCTGTAACAGGATTATGCACAAGGGGACAATTTTGGAGTGTAACCCTTGGCTGAGATTTAAAAAGCATACAAATACCAGAGGGTATTGCGCCAAAGACTTTTGCATAATCCCCAGGTGTGACTGGAATCCTGTATTTAGCAAGAAACTCCTCATAAGTGAAAGGACGACCCTTCTCATTAAATAATTGATCTACCCGCAAGATATTATTACAGACCCAATTTTCCAAAAAGAGAGATTTGTGTTTATATAAAATATTCTTGTTATTCCAGATCAAATAGTTGTGAGGAGAAAAATTGTGTTTGTATATGAGAGACCAAGCCAAAAAAACTTGTCGGTGATACGCAGATAATTTCACAGGAATTTTGTCAATGTCATAGTCACTAGCAAGAAAAAAGTCTAAGCCACCAAGATTAGACAACACATGGAGAGGTATCAAATTCCAAACTGAAGAGGGGTTTCCAAAAAACTGTTTCAGCCAATTTATTTTAAAAGTATTATTTAAAGTACCGAAATCCAATACATTTAGTCCACCATTTTCATAGGAATCCATAAGAACAGTCTTTCTTATATAATGTGTCTTATTTTTCCAGATGAAATTGAATATCAATTTGTCTATCTCCTTTAGTAGCCTAGCTCCGAGACCTCGTGCACGCTTGCAATTAGCTGTACACGTCATACTTTGCGACAACCAGTCGCGAGCATAGATTGATATGGTTACGAGCCTATGTTACGAGCGTGTGAGCTAAGGCATTGCAGTGGCAGAATGGGGTACAAGTCCGATAAGAATCAGACACATGATGCAAACTTAACGGAAATGTATTCTGTCACTGTATAGTATTCCTTTCACTTGTTTTTTAGAAATAGGCTATAGGGCTAAATATAGGGCTATTCTAGATGGAACTCATCACATAGGTTGCTTTTCTTCTTTGTGATATAAGTATGATTTCCAACGCATTGTATCGGATGAAATAAACTGTTAGCATGAACAGCTCCGTCTTTGTTCTCGCCAGGCAAAGAAAGCTTTCTAGTTATTTTGGTAACCGAAATCTTCCATAATGCAGACTTAGCATAGCTTACTTTCTTCACACTGCCTTCAATTTAACATCAGTGTAGAAATATGGCCATGTGTTTTATATGTTCATCCTAACCAAACGCCTATTAATGGATATAATGTGATCTAACAAGACTTGGTAATAATGTAATAAATTAAAGCTTGAGAACTGTGTCTAAAATATACTTTATTGGACATTTGCCTTTGAAAGGGGAATATTCGAAGAACCATATAGGCTACACGACGTTTCCATCAGATGTAAGTGGGGGTGAAACATTTAGTCACCGAGGACCTTCATTGTCCCACAAAAGCAGTCTGGCTTGATGACACGATCAACAAAAGAATAATGGGTGTGTTTAACAAAAGCTTCTGAAGGCAAGACTAATATTATTTAAATATAGGCCTATATAATTTCCTATTGTGGTTACCGGTTAAAGTATTAATCTTCGTCTTTGCTCCAGATAGACGTCAACAATCTATGCTCGCGCTTAACATATTATATTTGCCATCATGTCATGAACGTTTTTACGAAAAATCAAATCTGTTTTAAAATAACGGGAATAAACTATATTAACAACATGTCATGTATGTGTGACATTTGCTTAACTTGCTGCAACAGGGCAGGCAACTCAAGCCAGTTCTCCCTGTGCTCATTTAATATAAGTCTATGGCTCATTCAGCTCCATGTAAATCGGCTATCGGCCAATGTGAACTATTGTGCTCGTGCCCTGTTAGTATCCGCAAGCACATTTGCAGGCAACTTTTATTGACGTAGGCAAATAAATGGGGTGCTAGTTTACACATTTCGGATTGGTCTCAAACTTAGCAAAAATCGGGATAAATTATTCTATGAAAAAGCTAGTAGTATGAGCCAGGTTCGAGAATCGAACAAAAATTATTGGGGGAGATAGTTTTGTAAATGTTGACTGGAGTTAATAGAATAAAAACGACCGGAAAAGTCGGAAACCTAACCGTAATGCAATACCACCTACATCCACCGGGGCCGTTGCTTCAAGCCGAGGGGCGAAGGGTGGGGGCTTGGGCCGAAGTTGTAAGAACTCTCTTCATTCGAGTACGTCATTTCCTGATTCTATATCCGGTGGTGTCCCAATAACCATATACATATGCCAAGAACCGGGACCACGTTATTCCTCACTCAAACATCCTTTTTGCAATGTATTGTACTGTGTGTATATTAAATTATACCAAAATATTTTTTTATTTTGTTAATGGTAAAAGAGTGATTTGTTACCGCTAGACTTCACCCTTTGACCTTAACCAGCCAAGATGGCGGCGCACATGAGAATTTTAAAGTGCCGTAGTAATGCATTCATAAACGTCAGTTTAACCCATTTATTAAGGTTAAGAGAATGCATACCAAGGTCATACTCTCCGAATACAAGATATTTCACATCTAAAAGAGTGCGCCGGACATTTATAGATTTTTTCGAGGTACATCAACAGCACAAATGTGTGCCATCCTCACCAGTTCGACCAAGGGGCGACCCAAGTCTTCTTTTCGTTAACGCAGGCATGAACCAGGTAACTCTATTTAACTAACGCTACCTATTGAAACAATCATTTTGATTTAGCCAGAAATGGTATAAAAAAAAATCAATAGTAGGCTACATGCCAAAGTTGAAATACATTTTGAATCCTAGTAGAATCTGACTGTGGAGAGATCAGTCAAGTCATTGTTTCTCTTTCCTTTCTCTGCCCAGTCATTTTTCTAATCAAAATGTGATTTTAATTGATTCTACAAAACACCCAATGTAATGACATGACATATGTATGTTCATAACCTTGGTGAGGGGCAAGTTCTTTTATTATTTAATTACAGACACTTTCTTGGAAGGTGACTACGTTTGTATTGTTTCCCCCTCACTTAGTTTAAACCCATATTCTTGGGAGCAGTGGACCCTCGTAGTGAAATGGCTACTTACCGTCGTGTGGTAAACAGTCAGAAGTGTGTCCGTGCTGGGGGGAAACACAATGACCTGGAGGATGTCGGCCGAGATGTCTACCATCATACATTTTTTGAAATGCTTGGAAACTGGTCCTTTGGGGATTACTTCAAGGTGTGAAAGTGTGGTAACCTAAATCTGTTTTTAGCTTTTTTGGACACGTGGTAGTCCACGTTCCTTTGCTTCCATTTTCTCTTCAGTCAGATGGAAAGAAAGCAGACACTGAGGATGGAGGATTGAAAATCATCTGTAGATTAAAGCTCCGGGCCTCTCTCAAGGCAATGTTTTCAACCCTTACAGCCTGCAACACAGTCTTACGACCTGTTACACATGCATACTGATCCATACGTAGCTTCTTTCAGTTTGGAGATAAGTATGGATCAGTATGCATGTGTAACAGGTCGTAAGACTGTGTTACACATGGTTTCACACAATAGGTTTCAGTGTGTAACATGCAGTCTAAATACTTAACCCTAAATACCCATAGTAGTGAGCGAGTTAGCATTTTTGTAAAACTTTATCGAGTAACAAACTTCAGCTCATGTAATAAACATTCCCGTCACCATGAAGGAGGAAGCTTGTGCCATGGCCTGGCGTCTGCTCACAAAGGAGTATGGGATACCTCCGGAGCTTCTTTACATCTCCTACTTTGCTGGCGATGCCACCTCGGGGTTACCTGCAGATGAGGAAACACGGCAGATCTGGCTGAGCATCGGGTATGTGTCCTAGATCTTGTCCCTCAACTGGTTTCTATCGCCCAGTTCCACAACAATTTGGAAATAAGTATTTGTTTCTCTAGTAACTCTTTATACTCATGGACTGGTACAGGTAAATCGGGGTGAACTGTTGATTAGATTTACGGAAGTGGATTTAACCGATGTTAGACACTGCATGGCTTCTGAGCATACTTTGAAACCACACAGGGTAGTTGTGTGCTGAAAGTGTGTTGTATGAACAGACACGACAAGGTTGCGTTGTTGTAGAGTTAAGTGAATGGAACTGACACTGCTTAAACCCACTTATAACATACAGGGTAAAACCCTGTCTCTGCTGGGTTACCTTAGGCATTTGTTGTGTTTTTAGTTGTCTAAAATACACAGGTTATACTTTGTGGTTCCAAACACTGTTATTTTTGTGTGACAGGGTGCCTCAGGATCACCTCTTGCCTTTTGGGATGAAGGACAATTTTTGGGAAATGGGAGCGACGGGCCCCTGTGGTCCCTGCACTGAAATTCACTATGACCATGTTGGTGGCCGTAATGCTGCCTCACTGGTCAACACTGACAGCCCTGACGTGGTGGAAATCTGGAACTTGGTCTTCATGCAGTACAACAGGTGAAGCCAGATACCCATAAACTCCTCGATGCTAACAAAGTTAGGCCAGTACCAACATATATTAGAGTACTCTAGGGTAAAATAATGTTCAATATTTAAAAAGAAAAGTGGCATTTTCCAGGTATCTTATGTTAATGATTGTGCTCAGTGGATATGCAGCCTGATATAAATGGATGAATACAATTAACACAGTTAATAAGCAGTTTCCAGACTAAACCCATTAATTTAAAAAACATACGAACAATACATTTAATTCCAATGTTGTATATGGACATGGTATGTGTGGATTGCGTGGGCTATACCAGCCTAAACGTAACTCTGGGCCCTGACATGTTCCAGAGAGGCAGACCACAGCCTGCGGCCGCTCCCTCAGTTCAGTGTGGACACGGGGATGGGACTCGAAAGACTGCTGGCAGTTCTCCAGGGGAAGCGCTCCAACTATGACACTGATCTCTTTAGCCCCCTGCTCTCTGCCATCCACCAGGTTGGCCTAGAATGGTTTTCAAACCTTTCTCCTCTTGGACCTTTTATTTTCATTCATAATTTCCTTCACTTCAAATATGAAATATTGTTGTATATAAGGTCAGTGTGGTCTACCATCTCTCCTAGTACTGTGTTTCTGACTGCCGTTTCTGTGTGTGATCTGCTCAGTGCTCTAAATGCCCTGAGTACAGGGGAAGAGTTGGCATGGCAGATGAGGGGAAAGTGGACATGGCTTACCGTGTGGTCGCAGATCACATTCGAACCCTTTCAGTCTGCATTGCCGATGGCGTCTACCCAGGCATGTCTGGGGCAGAGTGAGTCTCACTGTTGATTCTGGTCTCACCTTCTTGCACATTCTGGTCACACGTTCGACCACGTTCTGGCCTCACGTTCTAGCACATTCTGGTTGCACATTGTAGCACACCATGGTAGGTTGGGCAAGAAACTCAAGTTTGTAGGTTGTAGCCTACTGAGAGCTTGTATTTAAACCCAGCTCCATGGCTCTAGTAGCAAATGCTGCTACCTCCGATGGTGGCTATTTAAAGCACATGTGTACAGCATCAATAAAAAGTATACTTAGAGATTTCTTTGTTGTTGACTGAGACCCTAAATTCAAAATGGATTAAATTGCCATTTTTTTTTCAACTGGATACACAAAATACGCATACACTGTACAATATAATCCACTGAAAATCTCATTAAGCTGATTTGAGTGGTGTGTGCGTGTTGACTACAGGTTGGTGCTGCGCCACATCCTCAGGCGAGCTGTGAGGTACAGTGCAGAGATCCTGCAGGCTCCGGAGGGGTCGCTGGCAGGCCTGGTCCCCACTGTGGCCCTCGTCTTGGTGAGAACACAAACCTACTCACCATCACATCAAACTAACCATCAAAGATTCAAACATTTTAAAATACAAAAACAAAATTCTTGACAACCTTCAAATTGACGTTTTAGTTGATAATTAGTCTTTACCTCTTGCCCCACCTGGTTCCATTATAGTGGATTATCTTCCTCTCCTTCACAGGGTGATGCTTATCCTGAGCTTCATAAAGAGACTAGCCGAGTAAGTTGATGTCATGGCAGACCAGTAGCATTTGGACCAGAGGGATTTTTAAGACACCAAAGCCATGGCTTTCATTGTTTACTGGTTTAAATACAATTTGTTAATAACAATAAGACACCAAAGAAAATGTTTGTACACTAACATGTAAGTTGTTTCAGTTTTAATGTGTTTATGTATATATCTAATGTATATACATTATATATACACGTGCACACAGTGCATGTATAAGAATGCACTATAAGTGGGATATAAAGTGTAGTAATTATTTTCATATTTTTTTTGTTGTGATGCTCATAATATAGAAATCACCTGCAAGAGGTTATCCATTGATCCTTTTGAACAGATTATGGATATAATTAACGAGAATGAGGCCCAGTTCCTGTCATCTCTGCAGCAAGGGCGCAGGGTGATTGACAGGACTCTTCAGAGGAAAGAGACAAGCGACAACCTGTTTCCAGGTCAGTTTGTCTTCAAGTCCTCTCATCCTCACCATATGTACTGTAACAAAAGCTTTACCAATAAGGGTGTCTAACAAAAAACGATAACAGTAGAAGTCATATATTGACCGTGGCAGACTAAAAGAGTCAAAGCTTAACCAAGATTCCATACTAGTTCTGCTCGGTCATCGCCAATATTGTTGTGGGCGATAAGATGTTAGCCAGATAGACACTACTCTTAATACATGTCCTGAGGGGCAGCTAGGCTATTGAATCTTCCATGATACAGTTGTTTTTAGAAAAATATAAATGTTCTTGCTTTACAAATCCTTACAAATGTTTGCTGTAAGTGTGACAACCACTGAACATAACTGGGGTGAGCTGCACACAGTTTAGAAAAATAGTTTTGGAGAATGAAAAAGGCTAAATTGATTATCGAACTTCTTAAAATCTGTACTTAATTTTGTGGGGGAAACATGATAGTTTCCAAGGAAAGAAAACATCCTGTAGAGCCTATATCCTATTTTATATCTAGATTTGATAAAACTTTAATGCCATTGAATAAATAGGACACACATCAACCCAACCCCCATGGCTGTGTTAGGGTTGATCTATAGTCGTGATATTTCACCAGTAATGGAAACTGGGGTCCAGCCAGAGCGTTTTGGTTTCCCTATCACTAGAAACAGTAACAATACATTGCATGTAAAATATGATTTATATTCCCCAGCGCATGTGGCCTGGTCCCTACACCGTAACCTTGGCTTTCCCATCGATCTCATCAAGCTAATGCTGGAGGAGAGGGGTGTGACTGTTGACGAGAAACAGCTGGACGGGTTGGCAACCAACAACAAAAAGGTATACACGGAGACTGCTTTTAAGATAAAGAATTAGGATCCTTATCATTTTACCCATCTTTCTCTCTAGTCCAGCTTTCTATTGTGAGCGCTGACCACAAAATAGGAATGTTTGTTCCAACCCTCTGCTCATCCTTTTTAGCGATATGAGTACAATAAACCCACATTAGAAAATAACATTATTATTATTAGTAACAGTTTATTATCTTCCCTGTGCAGCTGACATGTCAGACCCAGGCCTCTGATGGGGAGGCCCCCCTGGACGTCCACAGTTTGGCTGAACTGCAGAGGCAAGCAGTCCCTCACACAGACGACTCACCCAAATACAACTACAGCCTTGGCAGCCACGGCAAATATGGTAGGAAACTGGGCATGTCCTGCCAGGGTTTTATTACCCGCCTTTAGGTTCTCCCTATAATTAACATGCAATATAGCATTATGTATTTGTTGAAAATAATAGCTTATATTCTTGCTGCATTCTACAAGTGTATTTTTCCAACACCCGCAAAGATACTTTATTACCTGCACTGCAGTGCTAAGGGTACTCTTTTCCCTGTCCCACAGTCTTCCATCCATGCTCAGCCACCGTGCAGGCGCTGTACTGTGGGCAGGCTCTGGTGTCTCAGGTGGGGGGGGGGCAGCGCTGCGGCGTGTTGCTGGACCGCACCTGTTTCTACTCTGAGCAGGGAGGCCAGTCACATGACCATGGCTACTTCATCAGGGAAGGACTGCAGGTCAGTACACACAAACTTTGGCAGAATTGTGAAAGCTTAAGCTCGTGGGGAGAACAAACAGTCTGTGTTCCTTCCCTGTCCAGGACGTCTTGTACCCTGTGGAGTCGGTGCAGCTCGCAGGGGGGTATGTAGTCCATCAAGTCACCACTGCAGAAGTCCTCAGGAAAGGAGACCAAGTTCAGCTGTATGTTGATGAGGTACAGTGTATGTATTGTAAATACATGTTGTAATAACTAGATATGCTTCATATGTGTTTTAATCACTTTGTTCAAATTTGTGTATATATGTTAAGACAAAAAGGTATCGAAACATATAGAAACAAACAAATATATATGTATTTATATGATCATTATCATTCTGATTGAATTATAAGAGCAGATTGATTGTGTGAAGGAAAATGCTGACGGTGCTGTATAGTTTGAATAGTCAGATGGCGGTTACAATTTATTTAGTTTGTACAAAACATGAGTACTCTGTACAAAACAGAGTACTCTGTGACCTGTCATAACGTTATAACATCATAAGGACACGTAGGCTATAAGCTACAGGTCGTTCGGAAGAGTGGTAAAGAACATCCATGCACACTGTAACAAATGGTCATTCTGTATGTCAATCAATGTAGCGGTCTCTGTAATTGGCTAACTCTATTTAGTGACAGTTAACATTACATTTACATTTATTCATTTAGCAGACGCTTTTAGCCAAAGCGACTTCCAAGAGAGAACTTTACAAAGTGCATAGGTCACTGATAATAACAACAAGATAGCTCCAAAGCATTACGGGTAGCCAAAAAAAGAAGCACACATTGTGAACAACCAAAAAATAAGGAATAGGCGAAGAACTATAAGAGCATGTAGTTAAGGAAGTTACAATTAAATAACATGAATCTCTAAGTGCAAGTGTACCTGTAGAAAAAGCAAGCAACAATAAAAATAAAATAAGATTAACTAAAATAGAATATTTCGCAGCGAATACAAAAGTTTAAATCAGTTACCACTAACCAACAAGAGCAACAAGTTTCTAAGCAAGAGTGTCTCAGTTTGAGACAACTCCAGGCCAAGTGTCCCAAAGTTATTTGATGTTGCAGCTCCCTCTCTAAATGAGGAGATAGTAAAGATGACTTCAAACAAGGATTAATTAAACACAAACAGGACACAGGACACCAATCTCCTTGGCCAAAAGTTCCGAGCAGCTGGATCAACTGATCTCTCTAAAACTACTCCCTCAGGTCAGGAGAACTCAAGAGTCCCCCAACCTCCACATCTCTGGATTCTAGTTTGGTATCATAAAAGTCATAAATACCTTAAAGATCCCATGCCATGCTGTTTTTGGATGCTATTATATAGGCCTTAGTGGTCCCCTAATACTGTCTCTTTCCCGATATTCAGCCTTGGTGCAGAATTACAGCCACTACAAGCAGTCCCACAATGAGCTTTGCTCAGGACGTGCCATTTCTGTGTCTGTAGCTTTAAATGCTATGAGGAAGAAAGAGGCGGGGCTAACTGCCATGCTTCGGTCGTTTGCAAGCCATGATGTCTTGAGGAAAAACCAATATAATGGTCGTATGTAATTTTCTCATTGGTGGGCCAAATTCTCTATGTGGGCAAAGCAGAGAAAGGGGAGGTAACCTTCCTCCTTATGACGACATAAGGAGAGGATTTTCAAAACCGAGCGTTTCAGCTTTCATTTTCTCAAAGGCGGAGAAGAATACCCAGGGCTTGGTTTACACCTATCGAGATTTATAGCCACTGGGAGACCATAGGCAGGCTAGGGGAACTCATTAATGTTAAATAACCTCCTAAAGTGAACATTTCATGTCATGGGACCTTTAAGACCATCTGACTTGCAAGATACAAAGTCATACAAGATACTATACCCATTCTCCAGAGGAAAGTGTCCTACAGAGCCTCAGGGCCTCATTTACTAACAGGATTGCGCCCATTTCAGGCATAAAATAGTGGGTAAAAACATAAAACAGTATTTACAAAGGCAGCGCACTTGATAAAAAACGCAGATTACCGCTGCTGGGAGGGTATAAGGGAAAGTGGATAAAAAGAGCAAAGAGATAGGAGGAGAGGTGTATTTCACCATTGTAACATGTTAATGTTAGCTGTAACTTTGTGTACCAATATTTTTATTTCCTGTTTGCTGAACCTTCTTTTTCTTTTCCTCGATTCACCCATGGTGGCAGTAACATGCAAGCGATTTCTCCCGTCTTTTAACGGTGCGCTAATTAACACGAAAGGGCGGAGTAGGCGCTGATTGCCCGACGAGGATTTGGTTTGATAAATACCACGCAAAATGTGGAAATACACCGTGCGCTATTTGTGATTGGGCAAAAGTGCAGATTAAGCTGCGGTCGCAATGTTAGTAAATGAGGCCTACAGTTTCTTACCTTCACTGTCAATCCTTTATCAATGAACAAAGGAGCTTACAGATTACCACTTATAAAACACATACATTATAACTATTTCCAAAAATACTATCACAATTGCTATAAAAGAGGAGTCTTTGTTTATGTTTAATGTTTTTGCCAATAAAAGTATTGTTTTCCAGTATACCATAGAAACGTGAAGGAATTATCTACAAATACTGAACCAGCAAGCTTTGCAAAACTCAAAGTTTGTCACTGCTAATACTTTTGTGTATGACTGTATATGGATGGATGTAAACTGTATACATTTGAAAGCATATAGTAACTCTTGTACTAGCACTTTTTGTGGTTCATGTTGTTTTATTTTGTAACTTGTATAACTGCATGCTCTTATGGGTCTTCCCTTTGGCACTTGTTTAGTTTTTTCACAATGTATGCTTCATGTTTTTGGCTGCTTGCAATGTTCGGGACTACCTCGTTGTTATGATCAGTGACCTATGCTCTTTTGTAAAACTCTCTCTTGGAAGTCGCTTTGGATAAAAGCATCTGCTAAATGCATAAATGTAAATGTAATGTAAATATAGTAAGCAGCCATGTTGGATGTGTGTTGTGGTCCAGGCCCAGAGACTGGCCTGTATGGTCAAGCACACAGCCACACACGTGCTGAACTTTGCCCTGCAGCAGCTTATGGGCCCAGCGGTGGAGCAGAGGGGCTCTCACGTGTCAGCTGAGCGGCTGCGCTTCGACTTCAGTGCCAAGGTACACCATGTGATCAGCTCACTCAGTGTCAAGGTGCACTATGTGATCAGCTCACTCAGTGTCAAGGTACACCATGTAATCAGCTCACTCAGTTTCAAGACTAAGGTCTTTAGGGGTCTTATGGGTCTTTTTTATTATTATTTTATCCTCTAAAATGCTTTACTGGATTTGTAAAATGTGCATCCATTTCCTAAAATATAAGACAATGGGGGCAATATAATGTTATTAAATGTGTTATGTTTGATGGTGACGTCTCTCTAGGGATCCTTGAGTATTCCCCAGCTTCAAGAAATTGAGAGAAACATCAAAGACATCATCACTGACAATCAGTGTGTGTACATGGAGGAGATCCCCCTGGCCCAGGCCAACCAGATCCCAGGACTGAGGACAATTGATGAGGTAACTGGATCAAGGAACATATGTAACCTGAAATGACATCTTTGTATGATATGACTGGGGTAGAAGCAAAACACAGTCACGATGCCTTTATTGGGATTTTCACCCCCAAATAACTTCACCATAACAGTTGCCGTGCAAAGGCAAAAGACCGTAACTTCAATTTTGTCGAAAATGATTTTTTTTCATTTTCGGAACAGTTAAGGTCTGCTTTATCATGTGGCCAAATATCTTAAATGAACCCGTCTGTTTTTCAGAGAAAATAAGGTTGTTGTCTTCACCGTACCTTCCAAAAGCCTGCTTTGGCTTTAGAAATCCAATGCAGAATGCCGTAACATCAGTTACGGTTCTTTGCCTTTGTTTTGCGGCACTCAAACGTTCAAATGGAGTTATGGTTTCAATTGAACTAATACGTAACCTAGCAACAATAAACACATCTAGCATTAGCTTAGCCTACTCGCTGGCATTCAACACCAAACATCCCAAACATGAGTCGTTTGTAAGTATCTTACCCTGGCAGTTAAATCAAAAACACTCTTGTCTTGTGAGTCTTGTGACAGGTATCCACGTGTATGTTACATTGGCTTATAAAATACAGAGTTTATATCGTGATAAGCAACTAAGTGAGCGAAGAAACGGAAGTTACTGTATTTTGCCTTGGCATGACCACTTAAGATAGACTATGGTATACTACTGTAACTTCAAAATATGGGTCAAAAGTGCAGTTTAAGATCAACAATTTCAAAAATGTCTAGTTTAGATAATGTGTAATCACTAAAACATCAAACTGCTAGATTTCCAGTGTCCTACCTAAAATGCATTTGGCAGGACAACTACTTTGAAAGTGCAAAAACTTTGAAGTAGTTTTTCTCAGTTCTACACTTCGGCGAGTTACGGTCTTTTGGCTTTGTAGGGCACTGAAATAAGGGTTTCAGTTTAATTTCAGAAGGAGTGAAAGGTGTGGTATCACCCTATGTGGTGTTGAAACATATGCAACACCTGTCCCTAGGTGTATCCTGACCCGGTGAGAGTGGTGTCTGTGGCCATGCCTGTGTCCAGCCTGCTCAACTCCCAAATACACACGCCAACCTCAGTGGAGCTGTGTTGTGGAACGTAAGACTTGTAGTTCAACATCCATTTACACATTTGTATTTTTATCTCAACTCTTGTATGACTGTATGATGTATGACTATGTTTAGCCTGTGGTGTATACCCCTTAAGGAAAAATAATGTTTTACAATATATGATTTGAAATACATTTTAATATATTGTAATATATTATTTTCCATTACATTGACCAATATATTATATATGGAAATACATGGGATAATATATTGATGACAAATATATTACTAATATATTAGAAACTATAATATATATTCATGTAATATGTTGCAGAATACAGCAATGATTGCCGTTTTCCATATATTGCAATATATGGAACATGAATATATAATATATGTGGTTATATATCAAAAAATATATGCGATTATGTATTCTTAAATAACCATCATAATGCCGCTTTATATGGGAAAATGTATGGGTAATATGTAAACATATAGTGTCACATGTATGCTTCATATATGGTAAAATATATTTTAAATATATGTACAATTATATGGAAAGACATTAGTGCTGTCAGTTTAACGCGTTATTAACTGCGTTAACGCAAACCCAAATTAACGGCGTACATTTTTTTATCCCGCGATTAACCCTCTTTTTGGCCTAGCAAACTTTGTCGTTTTTTTCACATGCTGTTGCAACAACTACCGACGTTAGAAAAACTAGAACACCACACCGGATCTAGCTAGACCGGAAACAAAACAACAGGCACGCCACACACACTTGTTTGGCTTGCGAGCCGGCTATAAAGTAGTAGCAGAGCCCGTTTACGGATATTAGACATTCTCTGGTAGTAGGCTAACGTTACGTTTTTAGTGGTGGCAAGTGCGAGATGCCGAAATGCCAATAAGATTCTGAAATGGAAAGTTTACTTTTAAAAAGTTGCCAAATGGTTCCATTGACAAGACCAGTGATCTGTGTGTTTTGTCGTTGTAAACTGAGCTATCATTGCAGCACGTCCAGTCTGAAATACCACTTGATGGCCAAGCATACAGCTGATGCAAATTCTCCGCACCCTCGTCAAAGCCAGGCGATTGCAATGTTGTTTTCAATAAAAAATATATTTGCACGAAGCAATCCGAACCACTTTTCCATGTTGATAAGAGCATGAAAATTTGAAAAAGAATGGGACCAAAAGAAATCAAGGGACATTTAGAATAGATAAAAATGTGCGATTGTGATTAATCGCGAGTTAACTATGACATTAATGCGATTAATCGCGATTAAATATTTCCCCGTCAGGAATGGGCTATAAGGTGACTTCCTCCTGAAGTACCCTGCAAAGTTTCACCTTGATTTGTGAAAATATGACTGAATTGTTTGAGCTGTTTGAGCTTGGACCAAATGTGACTATGATTGCCATAAGAGAAACGCCTTTTTTTTTTTTTTCAGTAACTGAACACTGCAAAGTCTTGATCTTGGAATGGTTCAATTGGATGAGAGGTTGCACAATCTTGGTAAACCAAGGGTTCCAGGTTCGACTCCAGGCATAGGCATTTTTTTTGTTTGTTGACAAAACAGTGTCTAGTTTTCTAGGTAATCCCGGTGTAATTATCTATTTTGTCAATTTTACAATATTTTGCCATTTAGAAAGAGGAATCAGCCATTGCTGCTATATTTTTTTTACATATATTTAAAATATATTCTACCATATATTTAACATACATGTGACACTATATCTTTACATATATTACCAATACATTTTCCCATATAAATCGGAATACATTATGGTGGTATATAAAATTGCATATATTTTGGGATATATAAACACATATTATATATTCATGTTGAATATGTTGCAATGTATTGTGCAATATAAATATTAAATCCCATATATGGACATATATTGCCTATCACATTATATTTTCCAATATACTGCAATATATTTTCCTTCCGTAAAGGACCTAGTATCTCACCAAATTGCTCCTCCCAAAGTGTCTTCATTTTTACCTCTCTGTTTTCTTGGGAGTCTTTCCCTCTGTGACGTTGCTTGTAAAAAGGTTTATATGAATACGATTTGATTTGGAGACTTGTCTGTCAGATGATCAAACGATGATAGGATGAAGTGGTTCCACTGTGTGATGTCATGAGCAGTGGAAAAGTCGGGGAACAGGAGGCTTAAATGTCAGTCCTGTCAGAACATCGTTTGGGACACAAACGATGTATGGTTCTGCTATGTGACCATATTTCAAGTCAGGACTGTAAAGAACCTGAAGCTTTGTTCAAGGGACTTGGCCACTGCATGCATGTCATCTGCTGTCAGCTGTCTGACTGGCATCAGTCTCATAGGGCCTTATGCCTTATGGTAGCAGTAAAACACATACGCTCACTCCCAGGTATATCCAACATACCATTGTGTATGTGCTGCGTCCCTCCACCATACCCAGCTCCTCCGTACAGCAGAGGGATTCATTCTGGTACTTTGACATATGTGTGGTACTTGCCTTGTTTCTGTATACATATGGGAGTCAGATGCCTGAACGGTGAGGGAGTCTGGTAGTAATCAGAAGGTTGCTGGATCGATTCCCGCTGTGCCAAATGACGTTGTGTCCTTGGGCAAGGCACTTCACCCTACTTGCCTCGGGGGGAATGTCCCTGTAATTACTGTAAGTCACTCTGGATAAGAGCGTCTGCTAAATGACTAAATGTAATCCCCCCTCCCTGACTTTGGTTAAGTGGTTCAATTTCCATTGTTCAAAAAATTGTTAAATTAAAATCAGACTGATACTAAATTATCCTTATTTTGTCCCGGTCATGAGATACGAAAAATATAAATCTTTAGACATACTGTTTTAGAAGTAAGTCATTTTTTTTGTCCTTTTCATGTGGTAAAGCAATGGGATGTAAACTTTGCAAGGCCAGAGTTTGACAGTATTTGAGCCAGTGGTCTGCACTGTGTCCTCCAGGCACCTGCTGAGCACGGGGGAGATCCGTGACTTGGTCATCGTGTCTGAGAAGCAGACAGTGAAGGGGATCAGCCGCATCGTGGCCTTGACCGGAGATGAAGCCACACAGGTAGCATAAATACAAGCATAAACCTGACTGGAATTTATGGAATCAAGAATACAAACATGTTCTTCTTAATGCCCAAACTAAATGAGGTCATTTCAACTTCATATTTTAGTTTTAGCATTTTGTGTTTGACCCACGCGTGTCTGACATACAGTATACTAACTGTCTAATATATATATATATATACTATCTAACAGAAAGTACTCGTAGTACAAGTATTTTACAAAACTCATAAGTAATTATAATGGTATGATATAATAATAATGTCAGAGATGGAAGCTTGAATGCATTTTAAACACTCTTTTATTGAAATAGTATTTCTCAAAACAGACTGTAGACATACAACCAAATATAAAACAAGGAGAATGTGTTGAAAGCCTAGAACAAGAACAGTAAAAAGCAAAATATCTGGGATCTGATTGATTGTTGGACTTAAGTTTGGATCTTTTATAGTGGATTAAGTGCATTTTACATTCTACACAAAGAACAACAGGAGATGGAACAACAAAAGGCTTAGCCTGAACCAGATGCAAACTCCAGGATATTTGAGGCAGGATTCTTTGTGTAAATATTAGTGCTGTCAAACGATTAAAATATTTAATCGCGAATAATCGCATTAATGTCATAGTTAATTCGCAATTAATCACAATTAATCACACATTTTTATCTATTCTAAATGTCCCTTGATTTATTTTGTTCCCATTCTTTTTTCAAATGCTCTTTAATGCTCTTATCAACATGGAAAAGTGGTTCGGATTGCTTGGTGCAAATATTTTTTTTTATTGAAAACAACATTGCAATCGCCTAGCTTTGACGAGGGGGCGGAGAATTCGCATCAGCTGTGTGCTTGGCCATCAAGTTGTATTTCAGACTGGACGTGCTGCGATGATAGCTCAGTTTACAACGACAAAACACACAGATCACTTTGGTCTTGTCAATGGAACCATTTGGCAACTTTTTAAAAGTAAACCATTCAGAATCTTACTGGCATCCATTTCGGCGTCTCACGCTCGCCATCCACTCAAAACGTAACGTTAACCTACTACCAGAGAATGTCTAATATCCGTAAACGGGCTCTGCTACTACTCTTTAGCCGGCTCGCAAGCCAAACAAGTGTGTGTGGCGTGCCTGTTGATTTGTTTCCGGTCTAGCTAGATCCGGTGTGGTGATGTAGTTTTTCTACCATCGGTAGTTGATGCAACAGCATGTGAAAAAAAACTACAAAGTTTGCTTGGCCAAAGTGAGCGTTAATCGCACGGAAAAAAAATGTACGCCGTTAATTTGGGTTTGCGTTAACGCCGTTAATAACGCGTTAACCTGACAGCACTAGTAAATATATGTTGTGACATAGATTACATGACTGTACTGGTTTGCTGGTCTTGACAGTGTTTTCCCTTCTACAGGCTAGAGAAGCTGGCCAGGCTTTAGCCCAGGAGGTGGGCTCTCTGGCTGCACGGCTGGCTGCAGCCACTGCCCCCTCACTCCAAGAAGCCCACCGTCTCTCTAAGGAAGTGGGCTTGCTGACAGATGTACATGTTTTGTTTCCTTTACTGAGTTCAATGTCTCTTGAATATATATTCAGGCCAACACTATTTAACTATGCCTATCATAGGTCCAGGGTTACATTTGAATTGCCTTCTGTTCTGTGATCCAGGCAGCGGATTCCACTCCTATTCCCCATTGGCAGAGGAGAGAGCTCCAAAGTCAACTTAAAAGTTTACAAAGGTCCACTAACACAACCATAAGGAAACTAGAGACCAAAGAGGTAACTTAACAAACTAAATATTGAAATAATATTCAAACTTTGATCAGGTTTTCAACAGTGTTTCTTAAATCAAAATCTAGTTTGTATGTTTGCTGAGACTTCGTTCAGTTAGAATGCATAAGTTGCATAAGTATTGCATTGCATAAGTAAAGACAATGCACGGTTTTGTCCCTTATACTTGCCATGTGTTTGCCTGAGTTGCAGGCTGCAGTTAAAGCACAGGTTCTACTCCAGAGGAACAGCACAAAGCGCCTGGTTGTGGATATCATAGACACAGACTCAATATCGGTAAGGCCTACTTCAGGACCTACTCTGATGTGGAGGACTAAATGTGCCATAAGTAAATAAATATAGAAACATACATAAATAGACATCTCTTAAGTGATGTGAAGTTGCATGTCTTTCAAAATAAATACATATTTCATTTAAATGATGTGACAGACAGATTTCAATTTAAATGCAAAGGGGAGGGACATAACCCATTACATGGAGCTGTCCTCATGTGCTTGGAGCATTGTGATTGGACACTTGACAGACCCTCCAGGAATTTGCGATGTTGCGATCGCACCAATTCACGCAAATTCAAAGATTCCCCGCAAATTCAGCACAACGTTGCAATTTTTACCAATCATCGCAATTTTCCCACAACTTTGACCAATCATTGTCGTCTCCCACAACTTTCACCAGTAGAGGTTAAATCCAGCGTTGCGCTTGAACGCGTTCATTGAACAAAAGTTCATGAACTTGTTCATAATTTTGGTGAACGTGAACTGAACATACTGTATTACTGCCTGATGAACGATACTGTGAACGCGTTAATTCTGGTGTCTGTAAACTTTCACTCTTTTTAATTTTGTTCAATAAGGTGCCAGATTTATAGAGACTTCCAGGCGAAAAATACACCGTTAACAGTCCTGTATCCTGGGTTGCCCAACCAGTCAATCACTCTGTGTGCTTTCTTCTACTGTCTCTGAAAAGTTATTTAATTACTGAATAAGTAATGTAATGCATTACTTCTTACAATCCCATAAACCTTGACTGGAAAGACAACAGAAAGGAAAGTCTTTCAATAATTAAATACAAGTCACACTTGGAACAGTATAGCCTTTTACCTTATTAAAACATAGCCTGATGTAACTTAACATTTTAGTAACACGTGTAACCTTCTTTCATCTTTAGTTATCAAACAATATGTGCATAACACAAAAGCTTAACTTTAAGTTAAACATGACATCACAGGATTCTGCAGTACGCAGCAGTAGTATCTCTTCCTGCAATCTAGTTTGCAATTAAGCTCACCTTCAAACACTTTCTGCACTGGCGATGTAAAATCAAGTTTTGCCTGCTTAACAGGTGTTGCTGAGGTGTTATCTGTCGATGCCAAAGTATATTCCTAGTCTGTGCAAACTTTCATGGCGATTAAAACCCTTTCTAATTCTGATTCTGATGAACATGGGTCACTGAAAACTGTTCGTCGATGCTGCCTTGTGAGGTGCTTCAGTAGGTTACTTGTGCTAGCCGCAGCCACGTATCGTTTTTTCTTCCCAGGACATAGCTTGCACTTGACATTAATGTTCTTGTTAACCTGTGACAAAAAGGTAAAGTACTTGGAATATTTGCATTTGGTAAAACAGCTAGAGCTACTTGCTTCCGCCCAGTCCGAAATCTTCCACTTCAAACCGCTAGAGCTTACGCTTATGCAGCAAAAACTCGCATCTCCCGTGCAACGGCAATACAGCTAACGATTTTAAAGAGGCAGCATTCACTTTTACCCTAAAACGATACATTTCGATTTTAATTCAATATGAATTTATACAGAACTGTTTGACTAATTTACAGGAGGTATGTAATGCAAGTACATTACAAGTAACTGTAATTAAATTACCTAAAAATTAACAGTAATCCCTTACTTTACTTTGTCAGTGGATAAGTAATTTAATTACTTAATTAACCCAACACTGCTCCCTTCAATCCGAATGTAAATCCTGGTTGGAAAAGGATAAAAAAATTGGATATGAAGATAAATCTGACACAGTTTCAGTGTTATACTGATACAATAATTGCCGTCTGTGGTTGTATATGGGCTGTGGAAATAATTTTGACAACATAACATGGCTCGCAACATATTGAAAAAAAGAACTGAACTAGTTCATTTTTTGGAGCTGTGAACTTAGTTCAAAATCTTGATTTATTTAACTATGAACTGAACCAGTTCATTTAAAAATTTGTGAACTAGAAACTGAACTAGTTTATGTAGAAAGTGAACTTTCCCAACACTGGTTAAATCTTTAACTGGCATGTGGCATCGGAAGTACATGCCACTGGCAGGAGGCCGGACATGCCAGTGAGCCGCCAATCAGCAGCATCAACTGTTGACAGCCAATTGCACGAACGAATACTGAGCGAGAAGTGTCCTCTCACTCTCCCTTTCGCCTTACTTCCGTATTGAGTTAGAGTTTAACTGACTTTTTTGTATACTTGAATTTTGTTGATCCATAGGTATCTGTTTCATGTTGTGGATAAGTAAAGCCTATTTTGCTACATTTTTTTAGTCCTGGTTATCTTTTGTTTGGCATGTTGGTAAGGTTATTTAGGGTACCATTTCTCAATGGTTTTATTCTTTATTGAATGTTTGTTTATTAATTACTAATTTTTCAACCAATAACTTAAAATTACAAAGAGGGAAATTCACAACTTTTTATTGCAACTTTCACTTGCTCCCACAATTTCATTGCAAGAAAGACCTATAAAACACCACAACTTTCATTGCAACTAGCTCCCGCAAAATCAGGAATTTTAGCCCGCAACTATCACAAAAAAGGCCAGAGAAATCCTGGGGGGACTGACTTGAGAGCAAACTGTCAGACCTGAGCTGTCAATCAAGAAACAGACATACAAGTTTCAGTCTTAAAACACAATTGGGCCACTTTTAACCAGAAATGTTATTGTTAACATGTGGCCTGTTCTCAGTCACGTTCATTAAAGCAAGAGCATGACCGGGTAGAGGGTCAGAGAAGTGTGTGTGTGTCTTGGTTGTGTCCAGGCTGCCAGCACCGTTATACAGCTCAATACAAGGCATAAACCTTTACAGGTCACGTTTTAGGGCCATTAAAAATGTGTAAAAACTCTTTTTTTTTTATGAAAGACTTATGTATTTATTTATTAATATATGCATTTATTTAATTATGGCACATTTAGTCCTCCATACTCTGACAGTTCTGAAATCTTACATTTACATTTAGCAGACGCTCTTATCCAGAGCAACTTTCAGTAAGTACAGGGACATTTCCCCCAGGGCAAGTAGGGTAAAGTGCCTTGCCCATGGACACAACGTCAATTGCACGGCCGGGAATCAAACCGGCAACCGTCTGATTAATAGCCCGATTTCCTAGCCGCTCAGCCGTCTGACCCCCCTAGATATTCCGGCAACCAGTCCCTGATTGACTTTTCCGTATCCGACGCTTGGCAGAGATTGGGTGGATTTGGTATGTGTTGGGAGTATAACAGAAATTCCAAGCTAGTTTGACCATATTTCAGATGAGCTGCCAGGCTGTCAATACGACGTTTGCAATGTTCTTAAAATTGGAAAAGGCTTTTAAACTGTATCGAGAGCTAACTTTTTCTTTTAATATTGATTTAAATGGTGTCCTTCGTGTATATCTTTCACTTGGTTATTGCATTTGACACACTCTGCTCTCTGTGCAGGTGGTGATGAAAACAGTCAACCAGTACAGTGACAAAGCCCCTGATAGTCTGGTCATGCTACTTTCTCACCAAACACCATCTGGGAAAGTGCTGTGTGCCTGCCAAGTGCCAAAGGTAAACTTTTAGAATTATACACATGTATAGCATGTCGCCTATATGGAGACAGTTTAATCAATCCAAGTGGTTTGTCAAACCCCTCTACCTTTTCTATTGTATTCTGTTAAGATCTACCACACAAACATTTAACTGTGTAACTCTCCATTGGTTGTTGCGATCACTTCCCACAGGGCTATAGTGCACTGTCTGCGGATGACTGGGCCCTGGCTGTGTGTGCTCATCTAGGAGGGAACGCTGGTGGCTCTGTCACAGTGGCTAAAGGCACCGGGAGTACCAGGGACATCACAGAGGCATGCCGGTGGGCAGAGCAGTACGCACGGGGCAAAGACTGCAAGGGACCCTGAACTTCTATTGGCTTGGGAACGCACATTATACCTTTATTGAAGAGTACTATATAGGGTGTTTGTTTCTGTTGTAACAAGAAACATGGACAATATACCAATGGTATTTGAAGAATTTTTGTTAATTATATTTATTATATTTTTTGTCCAAACGAAAACAGCACTACAAAGGACCCCTCCTGGAGTTCATGAAGGTCTCCAAGCCATTGTTTGAAAATACCTTTCTCCTTTGTGACATTTCACCAAGTGAAGTCCCATGGCGTTTTGGCAGTCAAATTATCCAATTACATCACTGTCCTATTACCTTATGCTGTCAATAAAGGTGTGACAAAAAATTACTAAATGTAGGTGTCTGAGAGCCAGTCCCAGTATCCATAGCAACATGTACATAAAATGGCACAAACCTTTTTGATGATACCATCAAAAAGGCTAGAGAATGCATTTACAAGTAGTACTGGTTAAGACATGTAGGCCACCAACTTTTCAGCCTGATATACAGGTGCATCCAGTGCCGCCGCTCCCATAACGCGCACTACACGCTGTGCGTAGGGCACCAAGTCCTGAGGGGGCACCAAAAAATTGCCAACTGAAAAATCATCATAGTTATTATAATTATAATGCCGACATTATTTCAGTAGGCCTATATAAATATTACGCACCTTTTAGGCATGTATATCACAAAACAGGCAAAACAAGAGATAGATTCAATTGCTCAAAAAACGTTACGATGGTGCCCCCCACCCACCCCACAAAAAAACAAATACACACTCAACTTTCCAAGCTCGCCGTGGGTGCCCTTTCCTATCTCAGTGGCCTAACGAACTTTAACAGTAGGCTAGGTAAACTTTTCGAAAATTGCCTCAAAAAGACAACAGGAGTCAGGGGCAGAAAAAGAAATAAACTGCGAGATGATGCCCGTGCATCACTTTCAGGTAAGTCCATGTTAAATTATTGTTAAATACGGGAAATGTGCTGCTAACTTATAGTTAGCCTATGCATACACCTCGAACTAGCTGACGTTATTCCTAATTTTAGCACACTCAAATATGTTAGGTGCAAACTAAATTTAGATTTTACTGTTAAACATTATCTATGCATTTGAAATAACTGACGCCAGCTAGATGTTACTTTACTGTACATTCTATGATGCTTTTATATTCGATTGATCAAATAGTTTTTAAATGAATAATATAGGTGGAGAGCTCCTTGGCTGCATGCTTTCAGTTTTAAATGTTTATAGTTAATTTGGAAAACCATGCTTAGAAACGTAAGGGTGGGGCTGAAAAATTGAGACAAAAACACATCACCTTCACTAGACAAGGTTTTACCAATTGAAAAACGGCTGTTTATTTTACATATTTTGTTTATGCTCCAAAAACTATTATGCACTCAAAGGCCCCAAAATTTCGCTCGCGCGCACTCCACCAAAATGGCTAGCGGCGGCACTGAGCACACATTTTCACAATGCCTTCGGCGGAATTCAAATGAGCCACTTTAAGTGACGCCTAGTGACAGGCTGGGAGGGAGGTTTATTGGCCTTTCTCGAAGTTACTTTTAAATATAACACTTTAGTGGCGCGGCGGCCTTGCACATGGTGGTGATTGGAAAGGGGAGTGGAACGGTGTCCTGATTGGGCCCCGGGTAATTAAGGGGAGGAGTTTATTGTTTTTGAAAAGAAGGGGGAACCTTCAGAGTGACGTTGTGAGAGAACGTCATGATCAATGCGATTGGTTGTCCCTCTGGATTTTCTGTGCCCCATTCCGGCTGATCCGTTCTGCTGCTGCACCAGCCGTGCTTAATGTACCGAACATCTCAAATCTGAATACTACCAACCGCGAACGAGCTGTTCGCCGAGACGAAACGGCGGCTTGGGCTGTCCTGGAGCTCGAGGTGGGAGTCTGCATGGCTGGGTTGAGTGTTCCAGTGTTCTCCTTTTCACTTTCCACCTTTCGTGGCCTGCCGCTGTGTAGTTCAGCCTCTGTTTTAGTCTCAACATTCCCCCTAGACCAACAACAACAGTAACAATTGGGGAGCTAGTCCGGGATCGGAATATGAAGCTGTTGGTCTAAATATATTAGCTAGTAGGGATCGGTTTTCTGACTTTAGACCAGACTAGTACCGCAGTGTGGAGCTCTGTTTGTTTTGTCTGGCTTGTTGCGGAACTAGGTCGTGAGGTTAGGTACTTATGTTAGCCAATTGTTAGTGATTGAGCTTGGTATTTGTGACGGCAGGTTGCGGACTGTGCATGTCAAATTAGAGGTGGTAGCTAAGCTAGCCAGCTTTGGGTTGACAGTCTGTGACTGCGAATTGGTTTTGTACTGCCTGGCTATTATTGTGCATAAGTTTTGGGAGAAGCTTGTTTTGTGGTGCAGGTCTCTTTGCCGGTTGGAGATAGTTTTCTCTCAGTTTTGTTGCCGTGATTACCGCTGTCATGTCAAATAATGGGCAGGGAGATGAGCTAGGGAGGAGGATGACGTTGCCCTCCCGCCGAGAGCTCCGACAGCTTTCAAAAGCTCACCTGCTGCAGTTGGCGGCAGAGCAAGAGGTAGAGGTGCCGGAAGGTACCCTGAAACCCGCTCTGGTTAAACTCCTTATTACCTCGCTGGAGTTGGAAGAGTTGTGGAGTTCTTGGAGCCACACACCCTGGGAGATGTGTTGCAGTATGTTACCACTTTTCGTGATCGGCTTGGCACTGCATGGGAGGTGGCAGCCCAGAATCTAACTAGTGCCAAGGAGCGAATGAAACGCCAGTTTGACCGGAAAGCCGTGCCACGCGTTTTTGCTCCTGGGGACAAGGTCCTCATGCTTACACCGGTGGGCAGGGAGAAGTTTGGGACTCGTTTTAGCGGCCCCTACACAGTGGTACGCAAGGTGGGGCGGTGTGACTACCTTATCAGTACGCCCGAGCGGCGGAGAAAGACTGAGCCACATCAATCTCCTAAAGTTATACGTGGAGCATGAGCTGGCAGCGGTGGGCTGTGTAGTGGTGGCCCCTCAGACGGAGGAGGTGGAGATGCGCTCTGCCCCGGAGCCAGTCAGTGCTCGGCTGAACAACTCCCAGGCCTGTCAACGGCTGCCAGAACTTTTGGGGTATCTACCGGGAGCCTCATGTATAAACGTTGTGTACGCACAAAAAGCTTGTGTACGCTGGTTTTCACGCGCACTTTGTGATGTATAAAGATTTACTTGATTTGAGAATGTGCGGGCCGTCCGTAAAGTCTTGTCTGGCTCTGGAACATGGCAAATTCTAACTGAAAAGTGCCGAAACTCACCAAATATTACAGAATAAACTTTCCACTACTACGTTTATGACGTTGACTATTCAAAAAACATAAAAATAAAAGATTGATCATTAATGTGGATGATCAAATCAAAATGCCAAAACCCAAAACGGGAAATGCTATAGGGGCCTATAGCCTTCTGTTTAAACCGCCACCACTTAATAACTTCTGTTAAACTTGAGGGTGTCAAACAAACAACAAAATCACTCAGGAAATGCATGTCACGCTAACCCTATAGCCTAGCTGCCATGCTGTTACGATGCGCCACCACTCGTTTCTTCATTTAAAGTTTTACATCGGACCATTTCTTCTTAAATTCTGCCATGGTCCGGTTCACAGAACCCACAGCATTTATGGCCCTATAATAATAATAATGATTTTATTTGTAATGCACTTTACATTTAGCTAAATCTCAAAGTGATACAGGTTAAAAACAAGAAAGGGTGCAATAGTCTTCCACTCCGCCGACTTTCTTTTGTCGCTAATACCTGATGACAGGCCGCCAAACAGGACACATTTTCTCGCCTCCACACTTGGTCGTGGCAAAATTTCAAGTCACTAATTCCAGAGTGTTCTGTTGGAGTTTAATCCTGCAGCCCTAAAGCCTGGTGATAAGGCATGTAGCGGGTAAGGACAATGTGGTGGCGGGTGCTCTGTCTCGATTGTGATAGGTTGTTCTTAGGGGTTGTTTTTGGGTTGCTGGCGGTTTTCTCGGGGTGGTTGAGGTGGAGAAGGGAGTCCCTTGGCCATGGTTTCCGAGGTACCCCATATTCCTGTGACGTGACTTTTACCTGGACGGTTTCAAGTAGGTTTTACTCTCAAGAGGTAGGGTGGTTAGAGAAGAGAGGTAGAACGACTACTACTGATGATATTGAAAATGATTTTATTGGACTCCTCTACGGTTAGGGGAGTGGAAATGCGAAAAGTAAAACAATATATATTTGGTGTTATGGTATTATTTTTGTTTTCCTTTTCTCCTGAACGGGGGAGGACTGTTACGCGCACGCCTACTGGCAGGGTGAGAGGGAGGTTTATTGGCCTTTCTCAAAGTAACTTTTAAATATAACACTTTAGTGGCGCGGCGGCCTTGCACATGGTGGTGATTGGAAAGGGGAGTGGAACGGTGTCCTGATTGGGCCCCGGGTAATTAAGGGGAGGAGTTTATTGTTTTTGAACTCCTCGATGGCGGAAAGAAGGGGGGAACCTTCAGAGTGATGTTGTGAGAGAACGTCATGATCAATGCGATCGGTTGTCCCTCTGGATTTTCTGTGCCCCACTCCGGCTGATCCGTTCTGCTGCTGCACCCGCCATGCTTAATGTACCGAACATCAAAAATCTGAATACTACCAACCGCGAACGAGCTGTTCACCGAGACAAAACGGCGGCTTGGGCTGTTCTGGAGCTCGGGGTGGGAGTCTGCATGGCTGGGTTGAGTGTTCCAGTGTTCTCCTTTTCACTTTCCAGCTGTTGTGGCCTGCCTCTGTGTAGTTTTGCCTCTGTGTAGTTTTGCCTCTGTTTTACTCTCAACATTCCCCCTACACCAACGACAACCGTAACAATATATTCTTCTTTTTATTAAAAAAAATGTACACATTGTTTTTCTTCTTCTAGTAGTCATAATGAAAAGCGGGAATGGACATTGAAGCCTTTTTTGCCCCAATAAATAAAAAAGTGAGAGAAACATATCAAGGTATTGACAGAGCTGAGGAGCTGGAAGAGCCGTTTGTATGATTTTTATGTAAAGCAAAATGAAAGTATTTAATGTCTAAATATAATTTGTTTCTGTTTATTAATGTGCCCCTCTGATTAAACACTGGCACCCCCTTGGCCCCTCCAGTAAAATGTGTCTAGAACTGCCACTGCATGTCAGTCAGTATGAATTAACATTTAAAAAATGTTAAATTAAATATATTTTGATATACAAGTTGCACCTGACTATAAGTCACAGGACCGAACAAACTATGAGAAAAGTGCGATTTATAGTACAGAAAATACGGTAGGCCTAATCGGTCTCAGTGATGTGCGCTGATGTCAGTCAGAGGATAGGCACTGAGTTATGAAAACCAGATGACCTAATTTATTGTTAGGCTAATATGTCAAAACGGTAAACGCAGTAAACAGTAGGCTTACAAGCAGTAGCCGACAGCCGCTGACTGTGACAGCACAGCCACAAAGCCAATCTTTTCATCCATACCAGTCTGTTTGAAACAATCGAAAAAATTGTGTCCCTTTTGCTGCAGTAGTCCATGTAAGTCTGTAGACCTCCTTCTTGCTATTAACTCCCTTTTTGAATAAAATCGAACTTGGAGAAATTCCTCTAATCTGATATCAGCAGACACCGGTGCTGTCATTTTGACTTGAATTTTGCAGGGATTACGCTTACAATGAAGCTGGTGTAATGACGTTAGCTGGGCAAATGTCCAGTAATATCTCGATTTTAATTGGTCCATGTTTTATATGTAACATAGGTGATTACTGGCATAACATATTTACATTTATTCATTTAGCAGATGCTTTTATCCAAAGCAATTTCCAAGAAAGAGCTTTACAAAGTGCATAGGTCACTGATAACAACAAGATTTGCGGGTAGCCAAAACAAGAAGCACACATTGTGAACAACCAAAAAATAAGTGCCAAAGGGAAGAACCATAAGAGCATGTAGTTAAGCGAGTTACAATTTAAACCACATGAATCTCTAAGTGCAAGTGTACCTGTACAAAAAGCACCAGCAAATATTTTGCAGCGAATACAACTGTTTAAATCAGTTGCCTCTAACCAACAAGAGCAACAAGTCTCTAAGCAAGAGTCATTGTGATCCTTGAGGAAACTAGCATTGGGTTCAGCAAACCATTCCTAAGTGCTGTTGTACTCCCGGAACAAGTGCATGAGACCGGGAGACCGCAGCAATGTGGGCCGTGAGGGAGAGCTTGTCATCCATGGTAACCCCAAGGTTCCTGGCAGAGGATGAGGGGGTCACCGTCGCAGATCCCAGGGTGATTGAGAGGTCGTGGGAGATGGAGGGTTTGGCCGGGATGATGAGAAGTTCTGTTTTGGCGAGGCTTAATGGTAAAATGGCAAAATATTATAAAAATGTACATTGTAAAAGGTCAAGAATGGGACAAGTGAGCAAAATTACTTCATGTTGGGCCAACTACAATAGGCTGAATGGGGATTTGAACTCATGAGCATAAGGTTACAAGGCAGCCTCTCTATCCTCTCTGCAACACACCAACTGTTGAGAATGTTAGAGTAAAAAGGGCAAAGTATTAGCTTTGGTCAGCTTTGGGACAAAGGTTAAGAAGCGGTTGATATTTCAAAGTGGAATTGCGTGAAATTGCACATGGTATTTCATAATGATGTCATCCTGTTTAACTAAACAGATATTCAAATGTAGGACAGGCTACATTTGGCTACTGCGGCTGGATTCAAACCTACAATCTTATACTTTGCAGGTCACTGTCCCTGTCCATTGAGTTATTCTCAGTGTTGAATATTGTCATGTTCAGTTACTGTATAAAAAAGTAAGCTGTTTCTTCTGTGGTAAGAGTTTCAGCCAAAGTTTAAACTACTCAAATTCAATCATATTTTGACATACCAAGGTGAAATTGTTGATGGTACTTCAGAGTGATGTCATCTTGAACCCATTAAGGTTTGAAAACCATCAGTCAAAATTATATTTAATTTATTGACACAAACATATTGAGGCAGTGTGGACATTTAAATAAATACACCCGTTTCAGACATTTTGTATTACATTTCTCATTCCATTTCACCCTGTATAAAAATTACGGTGGCCCTGAAGTGCAAATCACATCCCCTAATAGAGTACATCCCCCAAATGAAAACACTCCCCCCGAATACGAGTCAACTCCCCCCAAATCGGATGACTTGTTCACCTCCCCCCAATACAAAAACACGCTCCCCCAAATGGAAAACGACATTACATTAACTCAAAAACACATTACATTAACTCTGAACGGAAAGGGTAGGTACTACACTTTAGCGCTGATTGGATGCAGTAGGCTAACTAACTCCTGCTTCCTTCAACTGCGTTTTTAGCGTGCGCATAGGCTACTTATATTGTGAAACGTTAACAGCATATCTGAGATTATTTCATAGGAATGACCCTAATTAAAATAAAGAGTAGTGTCATGACTCTTAATTGTAAACATTAATGTTTCCTCTTTCCTTCCAACCGAAACGATAAAGTTCATGATAATGACAGAGTTACGTGGACTAGTTGTTTGGCTATCGATGTTTATGTTTAACACTCAATTTATGCTTTTGCATCCGTAGCCTATGCTACATGCTTCGATACCCAAGTTAATGTCCTGGTGCACGTAACTCTGTCAGGCTATTGCATTTTGTACTTCTGTCGATCAATTTCTTATTTCTTGTTAGTTAGCCTACTGCATCCACTCAGCGCTAAAGTGTACCTACCTTTTCCGTTCAGAGTTAATGTAATGTTGTTTTTCATTTGGGGGAGCGTGTTTTTGTATTGGGGGGAGGTGAACAAGTCATCCGATTTGGGGGGAGTTGACTCATATCGGGGGGGGAGCGTTTTCATTTGGGGAATGTACTCATATTAGGGGGTGTGATTTGCACTTCAGGGCCACCATAAAAAATACACCTGCCCGCACACTATCCCAATCCATACCGTTTACCTCCCTCCCAGCGCAAGTCACGCCAAAGCTGAAATGCTGTAGCGGACGCATGAGGTTTAGATGTCGACCAAAAATTGCCTCCCTCCATCAAAACACATTGGGCCTCATTCTCGATCATTTTCTTAAGTTTCTTCTGAATTGTTTCTTACGGGCTTCGGAAAAACAACGTAAGAAAAAGACATCCGCCAAATTCATGAACGCTTGAAAATATATTCCTACGCAGCAGAAGTCTTCTGAGCTGTGCTCCTCGGGAAGAGTTTTCTTAAATTGAAAGCGCGTCCTTGTGCTCCTGAATTTGCATAGATACACGCCCCGAGAGCTCCTTATAAGGGCACGCAACAGCAGTGACGTGTGCAGTCAGAATCGACACAATAAGGAAAGCAACAGGAACGCAAGTCATGTCCAAGTGAAAAGCAACCGGTGCACAGGTGCATCGGTGCAACATCATACCAGTAAGATGAGCAGTGGAATTGTTCTCCACTGGATCTAACAGTGTGCACACTAAGCAAGGTTAATTATTATAATTATTTTAATCCGAGGATGTCTGTTATGGCAAGCCGTTTTATCATTTAACCAATGAATTCTTGATATCCAAATTCGAATTCTTGATATCAAAAATACAATTCTAAGCTTTTTTAGTAAGTATGACAAGCCGTGTTAACATTCAACCAATGAATTGTTGATATCCAGAATTCGAATTGTTGATATCCAGAAATGAATTCTTTATATCCAAAATTCGAATTCTTGATATCCAAAATGCAATTCTTGATATCAAGAATTCATTGTTTAAATGATAAAACGGCTTGCCATAGTCTGTAGAGTTGATGTGAACGCAATCACCAACGATATCTCACAAATTCTAACACGGACAGTTTTCTTAAATGCGATTCCCCTTGTGTTTTTTTAAGGAATCACATTTGAGACTCTGTCCGATTTACGACTGCTATTTCGAGTTCGGAAAGTCTTCTGAAGTTCAGAACAAATCGCACGTGAGAAAACTTAACTAAACTTAAATTCTTCTTTACTGCGTTCGAGAATGAGGCCCATTGATCGCAGCACTCTTTCCAGAATTTCTCAAAGATGGCTTGAAGACCATATTCCAGAACCACAGCCAATTTACAATCAAGAATAGCCTTATGGGAAAAAAAGAAAAGAGAAGCATTAATCAACTCTAAAATCGTTTCTAAAAGACACATCAAAACAAGACAGTCACAACATACAGGTTACCCACAAGGCATACAGGACAAAAGACCCACAAGGGGCGCACATTTCAATTGCCCCCTAGGGGGTTACAAGCGGGAGTCCAAGTTCGACGGGGTCAATCCAGGCTTTCGCCCCGATGGCCCGACGTCCTCGCCAGTGGAGTCAAGCAACTGGCCCTCTACCCTCGGTCGCGACGGCCCCTGGGAAGGCTCCATCCCTGTGCCACTGCTCCCAGGCTGCCCTTTGGCGAGGGTTCCCATCCTCTTGCGAGGATTCCAATACCCTGGTCATCCGGCGCTGCGTACAGCCAACCATCCAATCCCTCTAGCAGCTGGCCTGCTTCTCGGGGTACCAGCAACATTGGATGCCTAGACACCCAACGCGCTGAAGAAGGGACAAGTCCCCGTCTGGCGTCAGGGTAAACCCCAAGGCAGACAACCGCTCCGACCCGCCCCCGTCACCGGATCCCAATACCGGCGATCCGGTATCAACGGGGGAGGGTCAATGTCTGTCCAATCAAGGACAGACACTCACTTGGTTTGAGCCAAAAGGCCGAGAAGCGATAGGTCTAATGCATAGCCCATGATCAACTCCTTGCCAGTGTTAATGCACAATGGCCGACTCTCATTTCCCATTAAACCACACAACATGCACTCTCAGGGTGACCAACAAGATTATTTTAACTAACAAACAACAATATTACAAACATATAACTAAACGAACACAACAACTGAAATCCCTTGCATAGCTGTTGTAACCAAACTATTTTCCACAAGTCTTAGCATTTTTTACATGCCGCACTTCATGCTGGGTACCCAAAAGCGCTGACGCTGATTATCTAGCTGTGCTCCGACTGCATGATATGACGAGATGCTAGTGACACGGTAAGGTCTCGGAGTCTCTTGAAATGGAACGCGTCTTTCTGCCTTGAAGCTGCGTGCGCATCATCATCAAGACCCTATGTATATGTCAAGATAACATCCAAGCTAACAATTTCTCCAAATCTGACTGCAGCTTTGTATACCATATGTACTGTGTGGAGCAGAAACTAGGAATTCCATGAATCCCATGGAAACAAAGGCAAATGTGTGAGATGTACTGATGTGGAGCGCAAATCATCCAAGAAGCAGTACTTCTCTTGAGTGGTTTTTATTCAGATGACTAATCATTGGATTCAGGTCAAAAGTCTATAACTTGAACTGGTTTCATTTCTTAAGACACTAAAAGTCAGCAGCTTGGCATGCTGGGACATGGAAAGGATTAAACATTTAGACTTTCATCAAGGTAAAAAATGCTGGTTTGTCCTTTTTCATCAATGTCCTCAAAAAAGCAGTCTGCAGAGCTACTGTGTCGGGGGGGTGACTGTCTGTCTCTGGAGGGGCAAGCAGGGCCTGCAGGCAGGGGCAAACAGGGCCTGCAGGCAGGGGCAAGCAGGGCCTGCAGGCAGGGGCAAGCAGGGCCTGCAGGCAGGGGCAAGCAGGGCCTGCAGGCAGGGGCAAGCAGGGCCTGCAGGCAGGGGCAAGCAGGGCCTGCAGGCAGTCAGTCAGGGCAGGCCAGCTGGATGAAGCTGTTCCGGGGTCAGGGCTGAAGAGAAGCTGTCCTGATTCTGATTCTGTCCAGCTAGAGGGGGGTAGTCCAGCAAGGGATCAGTTTTTCTCTCAGCATCCTCTGTTGAACTCTGTTGGGCAGGCCTCTGCATGACCCTCCAGACCTGTAAAAGTGAAGAAAGGATCCATGTCGGTTGTGAAAAATTAAGCTTTTTACATCTACACTTGACATAAACTACAGTTTTGACTGTGAAATGCAGTGGCATCACTTGAACTTGATGCAGTGGCATCACTTGAACAAACGTGTTGAACTGATGGAGACCCGGCCATGCAAACATTTGGCTCGATTTCAGGCTCTGGCAAGAGTATTTAGCTCTAAACTGGTCAATATACACATCTGACCAAAGACAACTCGCCCTTTGCCTGTAAACAGTGATTCTGACTGTCAGAGACCTTTAAATAGGCTGACTGAGTGAAACTAGCCTGGCTAACGTAGGTCGCTTTCTCAGGAAAATGACAAATGAAATAGGCTTGTTTTGAAATATCCTATATACTGGCTATCTTCAGTAGACTCTTGTATACAAAAAGCAGCCCTCCCTGACGTTTTAGGACTAGAATTTCGTGAATTACGATATCGTTTAAACACTGCCAGTGAGTGAGCGAGCCGAGTCTGTCACTGAATTAAAGTCAAAACAATGTACACCCGGGACGCAGTCTCACTCCACTTGCAAGTTTTCCACAAATCACAAAAATAATCGGAGCATCTGGCTACAAGCACAATTCCTACATCTCCTAAAGGTTTCCCTCCCCGAGGTTTGGTAACAAACACATTTTTGGTGTCGACCAAACTGTAAAATGGTGAACTTATGAACATGACGCGTCCAAAACATGGCTGCCGCCTAAGCCTATGCAGTCTCCATGGCGCATCCAATGACTTGAATCCCTCACGCAGTCTATAACTTGAACTGGTTTCATTACTTAAGACACTAAAAGTCAGCAGCTTGGCATGCTGGGACATGGAAAGGATTAAGCATTTAGACTTTCATCGAAGTAAAAAATGCTGGTTTGTCCTTTTTCATCAATGTCCTCAAAAAAGCAGTCTGCAGAACTACTGTGTCTGTGGGGTGACTGTCTGTCTCTGGAGGGCTGGCAGGCAGGGGCCAGCAGGGCCTGCAGGCAGGGGCAAGCAGGGCCTGCAGGCAGGGGCAAGTAGGGCCTGCAGGCAGAGGCAAGCAGGGCCTGCAGGCAAGCAGTCAGGGCAGGCCAGCTGGATGAAGCTGTCCTGGGGTCAGGACTGAAGAAAAGCTGTCCAGCTAGAGGGGGGTAGTCCAGCAAGGGATCTGTTTTTCTCTCAGCTTCTTCTGTTGAACTGTGTTGAGCAGGGCTCTGCATGACCCTCCAGACCTGTAAAAGTGAAGAAAGGATCCATGTCAGTTGTGAAAAATGAACCTTTTTCATCTACATTTGACATAAACTACAGTTTTGACTGTGAAATGCAGTGGCATTACTTGAACTTGAATACAAATGTGTTGAACTGATGGAGACCTGGCCATGCAAAGTCACTCCAAACATTTTGCTCGATTCAAATCAAATCAAATCAAATCAAATGTATTTGTATAGCCCTTTTTACACGCAAGCATGTCACAGAGGGCTTCACATACGCCCATAGAACTGCCCCTCAACCAACCTAAACCCTCAAGGAAGACAAGGAAAAACTCCCAGAAAAACTCCCAACGGGAGAAAAAATGGAAGAAACCTTGGGAGGAGCAATTCAGAGAGGGATCCCCTCCTCCAGAGACGGTTGGCAAGAGAGAGGAGCAGAACACAAGCTAAACATAGTCATACAGTGTCAATGGGTTTTGAAACACCAAAAATCCATTGTTCGGCTTTATAGACGTTGGATGGGACCTGGAAACTCGCTGTTGGCCGTCATGGAGGCTGGTTTCTGGTTGACGACCTGGTCCAGCGTTGGTAGACCGACGACCAGGCAGGTCCTGACAGCTCAGACCCCCCACACCACAAGGGATGTGTGGGGGGGACAGAGAGGAGAACAGGGATTAGAGAATGCCAGGAGCAGCTAACAGTTTCAGTCGTAATAGAATGAGATCCCCACCGGTCAAGTGTGGACTAGTGCAGCAATTTAACAAAGCTAAGAGGGTATTTGATGCAGCCCCACACACCAAGACAGCGACAGCCCCCCTTGGTTGGAACATGAAATCTGTTCCAGGGGAAACAACTCTAAAATAGGTTATATTTATACGAATAAGGATGAAAACAACCAGCCCCCCGTTGTCTCCAACTAGTAAACTATAACAATTAAAATATACAGCTACGGAACTATTACAGTAACAATATACAATAACAGGTTTACTTTATTTGTAACATTTAAATGGGCAGTGTGAACATAAGCTAAAATTACAATTTAAAAGTTACATGTGATACACACATAGGCAAACGCACACCCCAGGTTTACATAGAAAGTACACACATTTAACAATCATAGGATTGACTAAACAGGAACGTTTTTAATCTAGTTTTAAATGTCGAAACAGTATCAGCCTCCCTAATTGAGACAGGTAATTTGTTCCTGAGAAGAGGTGCTCTATATGAGAACGCCCTACCTCCAGCAGTTTTTTTCTTAATTTTGGGTATTACCAGATAGCCGGCATCTTGAGATCTTAGAGTCCTTGCGGGGCAATAGGGTGCAAGGAGACCGGAGAGGTACAGTGGTGCCAATCCATGCAGAGATTTGTAAGTTAGTAGTAAAACTTTGAAATCAGCTCTGGCTTGGATAGGGAGCCAGTGTAAAGAGATAAGAGTAGATGTTATATGATCAAACTTTCTTGTTTTTGTCAATAGTCTAGCAGCAGCATTTTGTACCCGCTGTAAATTTTTCAAGTAGGTAAGTTGGGAGGCCAGAGAACAACACATTGCAGTAGTCCAATCGGGACGTAACAAAAGCATGTATTAGTTTTTCAGCATCATCCTTTGAGAGGAATTTTCGTATTTTGGCAATATTACGTAGATGGAAAAATGCAGTTCTGGTGATTTGTTTAATATGTTACTCAAACGAAAGTTCTGGATCCAATGTGACTCCTAAATTTTTTACCAACTGGCTTTGAGATACTTTGACACCATCTAAGTTTAAGGTCAGATTGGATAAATTATTTCTGTATTTTTTAGGGCCGAAAATTTGAACCTCGGTTTTATCCGAATTAAGAAGAAGGAAATTTGCTGTCATCCAAGTTCTCAACCCGGAAACACATTTTTCCATAGCATGTGGAAATTCTCCAGGCTTTATGGACATGTATAGCTGAGTATCATCTGCATAACAGTGAAAATTTACCCCAAAGCTTCTAATTATGTTTCCTAAAGGCAACATATAGAGTGAAAATAACAGAGGGCCTAGAACTGAACCCTGTGGTACTCCGTATTTTACAGTAGTGCTCCTGGATGAGCAACCATCATAGTGGACATATTGTGATCTATCAGATAGATATGATCTAAACCACTGAAGTCAAGTACCAGAGATCCCAACATAGTTCTCCATACGCTCCAGGAGAATCTCATGATCCACAGTGTCAAATGCTGCACTAAGGTCTAGAAGAACCAGAACAGAGATAGAGCCCGCGTCAGAGGCTTCCAGGCTCTAGCAAGAGTATTTAGCTCCGAACTGGTCAATATACACATCTGACCAAAGATCAGCTCGACCTTTGCCTGTAAACAGTGATTCTGTCTGTCAGAGACCTATAGGCTGACCGAGTGAAACTAGCCTGGCTAACGTAGTTCGTTTTCTCAGGAAAATGACAAATGAAATAGGCTTGTTTTGAAGGATCCTATATACTGGCTATCTTCAGTAGACACTTGTCTACAAAAAGCAGCCCTCCCTGACGTTTTAGGACTAGAATTTAGTGAATTACAATATTGTTTACACACTGCCAGTGAGTGAGCGAGCCAAGTCTGTCATTGAGGCTAAGTCAAAACAATGTAACCCCGGGACGCAGTCTCACTCCACTTGCAAGTTTTCCACAAATCTATGGAAGGCCTAGTGGGCAAGTATTAAGACGCCCCCGTGTGTTAACCACGCGTAATTAACGCCGACTTGGCATGCAAAGTCGTCTCAACCACGCGTCTTTTTCGCCTCGAATTGACGCGTGTCAAGTGACACGTTGCCATTTACACACGTTAATTACGTCTCAAACTTTGAGACGTGTCAAAAGCACGCGTCTAAAAAAACGCTTTCATTGAACGTGTCACGTGACACGTTGCCATTTACACACGTAAATTGCGTCTCAAATTTTGAGACGTGTCGAGCAAACCACACGAAATTAACGCCTGGTTTGGCACAATCAGCGTCTGGTTTTCCAAAATTAGAGTCTGCTTGCTTGAATCTCCGATGGGAAATTAACAATTGTAACATCTAATACGTAAGTAAATTAGGTCTTAGGATGCTCGTGCGAGCTAGGCTACTATCAAATACAATGTTGGTTAGCTAGTTAGCTATTAATTTGAAGTTGGCGATCACAATTGCAATACTATGATATAACAAGGGGTGCAGAGACAAATAAATGCAGTAATATCAGGCTGGCTGGCTGTTTGGCTTGGAGTTTTGTGAACTGCCCTTGTACTGCGATTGCGTTGCCTCAGTATTGTGCGCGATTTGTTACTATTCAAGTCAAATGTATTTTATTGTCATTTTCAATTACCTATGGTTGTACAAACGAAACAGAGTTTCCCCAGGACCATGATGCCATATTAAAAAACATGACAGTAAGGTGCCAGGGTCAACGTATATGTAGCCAACAGTGACAGGGCAGTATGCAGTGACAGGACAGTATGTAAAGTAGCAGGACAATATGTTCAGTGACAGGACAGTATGTACAGTGAAAGGACAGTATGTTCAGTGACAGGACAGTATATTCAGTGACAGGACAGTATGTACAGTGAAAGGACAGTATGTTCAGTGACAGGACAGTATGTACAGTGATTGGAGGTAGCAGTTATGAAGTGATAGGTTCTCGTGCCAATATATTGTGATGCCAATTTGTTGATTTGTTGATGCCAATCTTCCTTGTATAGTAAGTAAGTCTTTATTTATATAGCACTTTTCATACAAGAATTGCAGCTCAAAGTGCTTTACATAAAATCAACAAAAACAACAATAGTAATAAAAGTGTTGATCTAACCAGCCGCACTCTATCTGCGGTCTCTCGAATCCGTCTTAGATCCGAGCTGCCACTTGCAGTTTCTAATACACAAACATGACAAGGGGGTAGACAGGACGGGAAGAAATATTCAGCATAACATGAGGAGAGAGGAGAAAAAAAGGCAACCCCCAGACTATGCTCCTAGGGGAGTACAGTGTGGGAACAGGCAAAAAACACCTCAGCACAGGGGTGTGTATGAGTGTGCCTGGGTTGGCGCTATCGCCTAAGCCACAATCAGTCAGATTCTCAGTTCACAGATAGTATTGCCATGGAGACATCCTTGGTCATGACCCAAGACAGAGACGCAATCCACAGGTGAAAGTTAATGTATGAGTAGGCCTGGGTTGTCACCATCGCCTAGGCCACAATTAGACAGTTCTCAGTTCGCAGATTGTAAACTTGTATAGACTTGTAGCTATACTTGTATAGCTCCAGAAGTAAATGAAGGAAGTGGCAAGCCACATGAACATGGATAACAGCGTATTTATTCAATAGAAAGTGCTTGCAGGTTGTATGTGACGGTCATGTAAATTAGTAGTGTAGGGAATGGATGTGGGATCAGTGCAAGTATAGAGAATCATTACAAACTAAAAAGCAAACAGTAATGATGTTCCTGCTTGTAATGGAGACCCAGCTTGTTAGGGCACAGCTTATTAAGGACCAAGGCACAGGTCACAGCTGTGCCTCTGCAGCAATCACAGCTCCTCTACCTGCCTGCCAACCAGCAACAGAACCAAAGACACAGCAACAGAAGACAGAGAAAGGAGACCCAAACAGTGCACATAAAGGCAACAATCTGGTTTATACTATCATCACAACAGGCATAGCCTCCCGGTCACTACAAGTCATTCAGGTAATGGTAATGTCCTATTGACTCATACAGCTGTGAACAGTATCCTTTCTGAAGTAGAGCCATGGCTAGTGTTTGTTGACCATGGCAGTGTTTAACAGCATTCAACTCAAGTTAAAAGCAGTAGGCCTACATCTTAAACAGCAGAAAGACAAATATTTATTTCAGGTCATCTACAAGTCCCAGTGTGCCATTACAATCATCCCTTGGCCCAGCAGCAGCTTGGTTTGGACTGGTTGCACAGTGAACCCCACTTGCAAGGTTGCTGCCATAAGTTGACCTGAAATGAGTTGGGCCTTTGGGACATCATAGATGATCTGTTAAGTATAAAGACAACAGTGTGTGAATGTGAAGGACAGCCGATGAACCTTTATTTATCTCACCGTGTGTATTTCACTTTTCTAAGTCTATACAAGAAAGATGACCGCTCAACAAATTGGCATCACAATATATTGGCACGAGAACCTATCACTTCATAACTGCTACCTCCAATCACTGTACATACTGTCCTGTCACTGTACATACTGTCCTGTCAGTGTACATACTGCCCTGTCACTGTTGGCTACATATACGTTGACCCTGGTACCTTACTGTCATGTTTTTTAATATGGCATCATGGTCCTGGGGAAACTCTGTTTTGTTTGTACAACCATAAGTAATTAAAAATGACAATAAAATACACTTGACATGAATAGTAACAACAGTTGTATTTTGCCACCAACTGAGTTTGCACATTGCCTCTTTAAGGAATGTTGGCAGTGAAACCAAATCGCGCACAATACTGAGGCAACGCAATCGCAGTGCAAGGAAAGTTCACAAAGCTCCAAGCCAGACAACCAGCCAGCCTGATATTACTGCATTTATTTGTCTCTAGTCTGCACCCCCTTCAAATATTGCAATTGTGATCCCCAACTTCAAACTAATAGCTAACTAGCTAACCAACATTGTATTTGATAGTAGCTCGCACGAGCATCCTAATACCTACTTTACTTTTCCCATCGGAGATTCAAGCAAGCAGACTTTAATTTTGGAAAACCAGACGCTGATTGTGCCAAACCAGGCGTTATTTTCGTGTGGTTTGTTAGACACGTCTCAAAATTTGAGACGCAATTTACGTGTGTAAATGGCAACGTGTCACTTGACATGCGTCAATTCGAGGCGAAAAATAAAGTTTTTTACGCGTGGTTGAGACGGCTTTGCATGCCAAGTCGGCGTTAATTACGCGTGGTTAACACACGGGGGCGTCTTAATACTTGCCCACTAGGCCTTCCATACAAGTCGGCGTTAATTACGCGTGGTTAACACACGGGGGCGTCTTAATACTTGCCCACTAGGCCTTCCATAGTATAGCACAGCAATTTCAATATGCGACGTAAGGAACAAAGGGTGAAAATGCTGTGCGACACAACGCAAAGCGGGACAGGTGGTCCCCCTAGTGACAAGGGGCAGGATGAGTCTGTCAGAATTTGGAGCGCGCGCACTATGGAGCAATTCAATTGCATTCAATCATATATTGACATACCAAGGTGAAATTGTTTATGGTACTAGAGATTGATGTCGTCTTGAACCCTATTAGGTTTGAAAAACAATCAGTCAAAATTTTAGTTGATTTATTAACAAAAAAAAATATTGAGGCAATTTGAACATTTACATAAATACACTTCTTTCAGCCATTTTGTATTGCTTTTCTTGTTCAATTTGTACCTTTATAAAACATGTATTCTACACATCTGTAACAAATTTCAAGTCGATTGGATCTATGGTTCATGAGAAGAAGGGTTTTGAAGGATGTACCAGGCTTTTTTGTTCCCCATGAGAAATAAGACATGTGTAACAATTTTCAGGCGTGTTGGAGTAATGGGGCGCTGGGGAAATAAAGTAGACTTTGGGCGTGTTTTATAGCGCCACCTATGGGTGCACATGGGCCACTAGCCGTCTGGGAGTAATGAGTGACCTGTTGTATCATTGGGCCAAATTGGAAAAAATCGGGTCCAGGACTTTTTGAGCTGTTGGGCCATTTAGCGGAAAAATATAATAATATAATATGCGATGCGGGTTCCTCCTCAAAATGGCAAAATATTATAAAAATGTACAATGTAGAAGCAAAACGATTTCATGTTTGGCCAACAACAATAAGCTGAATGGGGATTTGAACTCATGAGCGTAAGGTTACAAGTCAGTCTCTCTATCCTCTCTGCTACATACCAACTGTTGGGAACCATGAGTGATGTCTGAGAAGTCTTGTGCAGTTGTCCCACGTTGGCAACAAATCAAACTAAACCTACTATATTCAACCGTGTTGGTTATACAGTACTAACTAGTTCATTCACTGTGTTAATGAAATGCACTCCACGGCTACAAGCTAGCTAATTCTATACACACGTCATTAACTTAATCATGCAAGCCCAGGTAACGAAACAATTGAGACCCATTCCCTTTTGACTACAATACCTCTGCTGTTAAGACCGTTTAAGAAATGTTGCAACAGGCTACAGTCTGAATCACGGTTACAATTGTTGAAGTTACAATCAGGGGGTAAATTGGGGTTTGATATATCGGGGGGCTCTGTGGTTTCTGGGTTTCGATAGCACATGTGTATGCAAAGCCTACTAAACAGGTATCCTACTCAGTTTAATGACTAACGCAGACTACCTAACTCACTACCCTTCGAATACATTTGTATAGTACTACTATGTGCCTCTTTCAATTATATCTTTACTAGTGCTGTCAGTTTAACGCGTTATTAACGGCGTTAACGCAAACCCAAATTAACGGCGTCAATTATTTTATCGCGCGATTAACGCTCTTTTTGGCCTAGCAAACTTTGTAGTTTTTTTCACATCCTGTTGCAACAACTACCGACGTTAGAAAAACTACAACACCACACCGGATCTAGCTAGACCGGAAACAAAACAACAGGCACGCCAAACACTCGTTTGGCTTGCGAGCTGGCTAAAGAGTAGTAGCAGAGCCCGTTTACGGATATTAGACATTCTCTGGTAGTAGGCTAACGTTACGTTTTGAGTGGATGACGAGCGCGAGATGCCGAAATGGATGCCAATAAGATTCTGAATGGAAAGTTTGCTTTTAAAAAGTTGCCAAATGGTTCTATTGACAAGACCACTGATCTGTGTGTTTTGTCGTTGTAAACTGAGCTATCATCGCAGCACGTCCAGTCTGAAATACCACTTGATGGCCAAGCACACAGCTGATGCGAATTCTCTGCCCCCTCGTCAAAGCCAGGCGATTGCAATGTTGTTTTCAATAAATAAAAATATTTGCACATAGCAATCCGAACCACTTTTCTATGTTGATAAGAGCATTAAAATTTGAAAAAAGATTGGGACAAAAAGAAATCAGGGACATTTAGAATAGATAAAAATGTGCGATTAATTGTGATTAATCGCGAGTTAACTATGACATTAATGCGATTAATCGCGATTAAATATTTTAATCGTTTGACAGCATTAATCTTTACATATGAAAAGTTGAGATTGTATCATCTTGCGGAAAAAACATGAAAAACTGAACCTAACAACAGCTAGGCTAGCTCATAACGTTCAGTTCTTGTTCTCGCCAAACAACGGTTAGGGTCTACTGACATTTTTACCAAACTTAACTTTACGCTAGTAGCCTAACAAACTCATTCACTGTTGACTATATATATATAATATATTAAAGTTGTATCCATAATTTGTGATGACTTACTTTAATTTAGTAATTGCTTCTCTTAGATGCTTGTTTGCCTTCATACCTCGTGGCAGAAAATAACCGGTAATTACCAGGCTTCACACCTGTTTTTAGGTCACTTAATGATTTAATCATAGACATTCTTTATTATGTCTATGGATTTAATGGCCAGACATGGTAAAACAACAAAACTTTATTATTCATCAAATGCATACATTACATTTTTCTTTGGCATGTGGCAGCACAGTAAGAAAAAGGCAGTAAACACATAACTGACAGCACACAAGCCTAAAATACCAACAGTAGACTACATAGTCAATGGCAAACCAAAAGGGTAGACAAGCAACAAGTGAAACCAACGATCAATTGTGTTGACTTTCTATAGAGCAAGCAAATCATGACTTTTATAGTTGTTAATTACGAAAGGCAATTCACCTTTAAATTAACTATAACATAAACAATTAAACTAAACATTTAAGTACATTGCATACCTTTGAAAAGACTGACTTATTGTCTGTTCTAAACAAGAAATGTTAATCTTTCCATCAATCAAGCTGTTGTAGTGAATATATATAATTTAGTGACTTTCTAGAAAGTTTCTGAGAAAACTGTAGCCTTGTGTTTTGATGCTTTGTGCTAATAATATGAACAAGACACTGATGTGTGCAGGTGGCTACAGCTGTATCTCCATGTATAAAAAGCCTGTCTCTGGAGAATGTTTCATCAGATGCCGACAGACTACCCAATGTACACTGTGTGTGTCAGGTCCTTTCTGCAAAAAGCTATATTCAATAAATACTTACTACATTCTAGCAGCTTTGCCTTGATTGATCTGTACCGTCTGCCTGATGGCAACATTTCAAACAGGGAGTGCCCAGGATGTGAAGTGTCTTTTATGATGTTCTGGGCTCTTTTGAGACAACGGGATCTGTGTAGGTCTCCCAGTGCGGGGAGAGGGCAGCCAACAATCTTTTGAGCGGTGTTGATGACCCTCTGGAGCATTTTCCTCTGAGCCACTGTACAGCTGGTATACCAAATGCCTATGCAGTATGTGAGTATACATTCAATGGGCTCGGTAAAAGAACACCAGCAGTCTTTGTGTGATGTTACTCCTCAATCCCTGAGTATTCTCAGGAAGGACAGTCTCTGTTGAGCCTTTTTCAGCAGCTCAGAGGTGTCCACACTCCAGGATAGGCTGTCCTGTATGTGGACCCCCAGGAAGCAAAAGTCTGCCACCCTCTCCACACTGATCCGGCTGATGGTCAATGGTGTGATCTCGGTCTTCTTTGTCCTGTAGGCTATTAAGAGTTATTTTGTCTTTGCAGTGTTAAGGAGAAGGTTGTTGGCCGTGCTCCGATTCGACAGCCGCTCCACTTCTTCTCTGTAGGCGGGCTCATCCCCCCCCAGAGATAAACCCCGCCACTGTGGTGTCATCTGCAAACTTTACAATGGTGTTACTGTGATGGACAGGGCTGCAGTCGTGTGTGTAGAGAAAGTAGAGCAGGAGACTGAGCACACCGCCCCGGGGGGAGCCAGTGCTGAGACTAAGGGCTGTGGATGTGTGATGGCCCACTCTGACTGTCTGCGGCCAGAGAGGAAGCCGCTGATCCACCTGCATGTGGTATAAGGGAGCCCGAGGTCCCCCAGATTGTCCCACGTTGGCAACAAATCAAACTAAACCTACTATATTCAACCGTGTTGGTTATACAGTACTAACTAGTTCATTCACTGTGTTAATGAAATGCACTCCACGGCTACAAGCTAGCTAATGCTATACACACGTCATTAACTTAATCATGCAAGCCCAGGTAACGAAACAATTGAGACCCATTCCCTTTTGACTACAATACCTCTGCTGTTAAGACCGTTTAAGAAATGTTGCAACAGGCTACAGTCTGAATCACGGTTACAATTGTTGAAGTTACAATCAGGGGGTAAATTGGGGTTTGATATATCGGGGGGCTCTGTGGTTTCTGGGTTTCGATAGCACATGTGTATGCAAAGCCTACTAAACAGGTATCCTACTCAGTTTAATGACTAACGCAGACTACCTAACTCACTACCCTTCGAATACATTTGTATAGTACTACTATGTGCCTCTTTCAATTATATCTTTACTAGTGCTGTCAGTTTAACGCGTTATTAACGGCGTTAACGCAAACCCAAATTAACGGCGTCAATTATTTTATCGCGCGATTAACGCTCTTTTTGGCCTAGCAAACTTTGTAGTTTTTTTCACATCCTGTTGCAACAACTACCGACGTTAGAAAAACTACAACACCACACCGGATCTAGCTAGACCGGAAACAAAACAACAGGCACGCCAAACACTCGTTTGGCTTGCGAGCTGGCTAAAGAGTAGTAGCAGAGCCCGTTTACGGATATTAGACATTCTCTGGTAGTAGGCTAACGTTACGTTTTGAGTGGATGACGAGCGCGAGATGCCGAAATGGATGCCAATAAGATTCTGAATGGAAAGTTTGCTTTTAAAAAGTTGCCAAATGGTTCTATTGACAAGACCACTGATCTGTGTGTTTTGTCGTTGTAAACTGAGCTATCATCGCAGCACGTCCAGTCTGAAATACCACTTGATGGCCAAGCACACAGCTGATGCGAATTCTCTGCCCCCTCGTCAAAGCCAGGCGATTGCAATGTTGTTTTCAATAAATAAAAATATTTGCACATAGCAATCCGAACCACTTTTCTATGTTGATAAGAGCATTAAAATTTGAAAAAAGATTGGGACAAAAAGAAATCAGGGACATTTAGAATAGATAAAAATGTGCGATTAATTGTGATTAATCGCGAGTTAACTATGACATTAATGCGATTAATCGCGATTAAATATTTTAATCGTTTGACAGCATTAATCTTTACATATGAAAAGTTGAGATTGTATCATCTTGCGGAAAAAACATGAAAAACTGAACCTAACAACAGCTAGGCTAGCTCATAACGTTCAGTTCTTGTTCTCGCCAAACAACGGTTAGGGTCTACTGACATTTTTACCAAACTTAACTTTACGCTAGTAGCCTAACAAACTCATTCACTGTTGACTATATATATATAATATATTAAAGTTGTATCCATAATTTGTGATGACTTACTTTAATTTAGTAATTGCTTCTCTTAGATGCTTGTTTGCCTTCATACCTCGTGGCAGAAAATAACCGGTAATTACCAGGCTTCACACCTGTTTTTAGGTCACTTAATGATTTAATCATAGACATTCTTTATTATGTCTATGGATTTAATGGCCAGACATGGTAAAACAACAAAACTTTATTATTCATCAAATGCATACATTACATTTTTCTTTGGCATGTGGCAGCACAGTAAGAAAAAGGCAGTAAACACATAACTGACAGCACACAAGCCTAAAATACCAACAGTAGACTACATAGTCAATGGCAAACCAAAAGGGTAGACAAGCAACAAGTGAAACCAACGATCAATTGTGTTGACTTTCTATAGAGCAAGCAAATCATGACTTTTATAGTTGTTAATTACGAAAGGCAATTCACCTTTAAATTAACTATAACATAAACAATTAAACTAAACATTTAAGTACATTGCATACCTTTGAAAAGACTGACTTATTGTCTGTTCTAAACAAGAAATGTTAATCTTTCCATCAATCAAGCTGTTGTAGTGAATATATATAATTTAGTGACTTTCTAGAAAGTTTCTGAGAAAACTGTAGCCTTGTGTTTTGATGCTTTGTGCTAATAATATGAACAAGACACTGATGTGTGCAGGTGGCTACAGCTGTATCTCCATGTATAAAAAGCCTGTCTCTGGAGAATGTTTCATCAGATGCCGACAGACTACCCAATGTACACTGTGTGTGTCAGGTCCTTTCTGCAAAAAGCTATATTCAATAAATACTTACTACATTCTAGCAGCTTTGGGTGTATTCATTCTCAAATGTCCACCGCAATTGTCAATACCCCTGAGCCATGGCAACTACCATGTAAATGGAAAACTTGCCAGTTAAATGAAAAAAGAGCCAGATTTATCTATTGTGTAAGAATCCCCTCAGAATGAAACATTACCGTTACTATTTTGACTATACAGCTAGTCCTACTGTGGTGTACCTGGACACCTGTTTAACTAAATAAATAATCAGTATCACAAAGATTTGAGGCAATGTGGACATTTACATAAATACACCCCTTTCAGCCATTTTGTATTGTACTGTCTGTCTCTGGAGGGCTGGCAGGCAGTGGCAAGCAGAGCCTTCAGGCAGGCAGAGCAGGCCAGCTGGATGAAGCCATCCTGGGGTCAGGGCTGAAGAGAAGCTGTCCAGCTAGAGAGGGGTAGTCCAGCAAGGAGTCTGTGTTGCTCACAGCATCCTCTGTTGCATCCTGATAGATCTTTATTTGTCATTGTCACAGGTACAACGAAATTAAAGTGCTTTCAGTCAGTGCAACATTCATTGGCCTAAAAATCTATAAAAGCATCAAATTACTAAAGTACTAAAATAAACAACAATAACCAATAAATCAGAATAAATATACATGAGACAGTACCATAAACAACACACCAATGTCATACATCCACAGTCATCACATAAAACAACATGAAATTGTGCACATTCTTTTTTGGCAGCATTGACAGTGGTTATTGCAGTTGGATAAAAACTGTGTTTGAGTCTGTTTGTCCTTGCCTTGATTGATCTGTACCGTCTGCCTGATGGCAACATTTCAAACAGGGAGTGCCCAGGATGTGAAGTGTCTTTTATGATGTTCTGGGCTCTTTTGAGACAACGGGATCTGTGTAGGTCTCCCAGTGCGGGGAGAGGGCAGCCAACAATCTTTTGAGCGGTGTTGATGACCCTCTGGAGCATTTTCCTCTGAGCCACTGTACAGCTGGTATACCAAATGCCTATGCAGTATGTGAGTATACATTCAATGGGCTCGGTAAAAGAACACCAGCAGTCTTTGTGTGATGTTACTCCTCAATCCCTGAGTATTCTCAGGAAGGACAGTCTCTGTTGAGCCTTTTTCAGCAGCTCAGAGGTGTCCACACTCCAGGATAGGCTGTCCTGTATGTGGACCCCCAGGAAGCAAAAGTCTGCCACCCTCTCCACACTGATCCGGCTGATGGTCAATGGTGTGATCTCGGTCTTCTTTGTCCTGTAGGCTATTAAGAGTTATTTTGTCTTTGCAGTGTTAAGGAGAAGGTTGTTGGCCGTGCTCCGATTCGACAGCCGCTCCACTTCTTCTCTGTAGGCGGGCTCATCCCCCCCCCAGAGATAAACCCCGCCACTGTGGTGTCATCTGCAAACTTTACAATGGTGTTACTGTGATGGACAGGGCTGCAGTCGTGTGTGTAGAGAAAGTAGAGCAGGGGACTGAGCACACCGCCCCGGGAGACTAAGGGCTGTGGATGTGTGATGGCCCACTCTGACTGTCTGCGGCCAGAGAGGAAGCCGCTGATCCACCTGCATGTGGTATAAGGGAGCCCGAGGTCCCCCAGCTTAATTACTAGCTTGTGTGGGAGGATGGTGTTGAATGCAGAGCTGTAATACACAAAGAGCATTCATAGCTCCCCTGCTGCTCCAGGTGTGACAGAGCGGCATGGAGTGCTGCCGCCACTGCGTCTCCTGTGGATCTGTTCGCTCTGTAGGCAAATTGGTGGGGATGAAGGCTTTGGGGCATCCTCTGTTAAACTCGGTATTTTTTGTTGAGCAGGCCTCTGCATGACCCTCCAGACCTGTACAAGGGAAGAAAAGATCCATGTCAGTTGTGAAAAATTAAGCTTTTTACTAGTGCTGTCAAACGATTAAAATATTTAATCGCGATTAATCGCATTAATGTCATAGTTAACTCGCGATTAATCACAATTAATCGCACATTTTTATCTATTCTAAATGTCCCTGATTTCTTTTTGTCCCAATCTTTTTTCAAATTTTAATGCTCTTATCAACATAGAAAAGTGGTTCGGATTGCTTTGTGCAAATATTTTTTTTATTGAAAACAACATTGCAATCGCCTGGCTTTGACGAGGGGGCAGAGAATTCGCATCAGCTGTGTGCTTGGCCATCAAGTGGTATTTCAGACTGGACGTGCTGCGATGATAGCTCAGTTTACAACGACAAAACACACAGATCACTGGTCTTGTCATTAGAACCATTTGGCAACTTTTTAAAAGCAAACTTTCCATTCAGAATCTTATTGGCATCCATTTCGGCATCTCGCGCTCGTCATCCACTCAAAACGTAACGTTAGTCTTTAGCCAGCTCGCAAGCCAAACGAGTGTTTGGCGTGCCTGTTGTTTTGTTTCCGGTCTAGCTAAATCCGGTGTGGTGTTGTAGTTTTTCTAACGTCGGTAGTTGTTGCAACAGCTTGTGAAAAAAACTACAAAGTTTGCTAGGCCAAAAAGAGCGTTAATCGCGCGATAAAATAATTGACGCCGTTAATTTGGGTTTGCGTTAACGCCGTTAATAACGCGTTAAACTGACAGCTAGTTGTAATATCGTGGCATGTTACGGAGTCATTATTGATTGTTGACATGTTATTCTGGAGCAAAGACGAATATGAATAAACATGTCTGATAGCCACAATATGGTTGTTATATTGTTATAACTTTATGTCAACACTAAGGATGGCATTATCAATAAGCTAGTAATAGACCTATTCAGAATGTTTGTAAACAAAGGTTGCCAAGACATTTCCGGGTGGATAACTGTCATCCTGGTAGCATAGCATAGTAGTTCATAGTAGGCTAGTTTGTTTAAAGATTAGATCGAAAAGATTAACGTCATGCCGAAATGTTGGTGTGTTTGGGGTTGTAATGTCAAATGTACACAGGCATGTAAAGGATAAGGCTTTTTCCGTTTTGCCACGGTTAAATTCGCAATCGACCCAACGGAACCTGTGGATAACGTTAGCACAGATCCAGCTATAATAGCCTAGTCTACGTTTACCGGGCGGTTTCGCTGCATCTAACGGTACCAATGGACAGGCTGGCAACCAACCACTCATGACCGGATTTAAGGAAGACATTTCCTCACAGATCATTTATAAAACGTTTTTGTTGGGTTGCTGTTGGGTAGCATAACGTTGGGAAGCATATCGTGCAAGCTTGCTAGCGAGAGTTACTAGTCCAGTTGATGTAAATAAACAAACCACACACAGTGGCGTGATCTGGCTGGAGTTTTTCATTTACAGACCATTACAATTTCAGGCCTAGGGCCTAGACCTCAGGTCAAACTACAAACATCATAACACACTCAAGGCTCTAATAGGTATCAAGCCCTATGGCTCAATATAATTTGTTTCCAAGATGTGGGGAGGAAGAATATCAGACAAGGAGATCAGTGCACAGTCTGACTTGCATCAATTCAGGAGATCAGGTTATGGCAGACATGGTTTTTTTGATTGTTGAAGAACTGGCTAAATGTGGTGCCACACTGGTCATGCCTTCAGTCCTCATGGGGAGAAAGCAACTAAAATTTAGCTGGGCCAAACACTATTATTTATAGATATATGTATATTTAGGAGGTTTACTTATTTAAGCTTAGTATAGATGTAATTTATGTTCTGTGTACTTATGTTAGGCCTATGTAGTAAATGCCAGGTGCTTGCGTTGTCTTAAGAATGTTCATCGGACAATAAAAGACTTGAACTATATGAAAACAATATATATATGCTATATACAGACATATACCTACTATATGAAACACTCAGTATTTAACTGATAAGAAATCTTAATGTTTGCTTTATCCAACATTTACCTTTCTACTGTCAGCTCTGCTTGCTCATCGATCCACAAATCCTCAAATCTACTCATAATTACAATGATAAAGTTTTCATAGTCAATACGATAGATAGGTACTTAATTAACCCCCGAAGGAAAATTATTGTGTCCAGATAGATAGCTAGAAAGCTTACGCAGTTCAGAAAATCTTTAATCGTTAACTTAACGGTTAAGTTGGATATTGTAGCTACAGCTAGCGATCTCAGTCACTGTATACAAATTTGATACTCCGTTACAATATACCATTATTCGCTAACAATATCAACAGCAACGACATCGGGAACGTCTCGTTCTTCAGTTCACAAGCATAATAATTAAACGTGTTATTATCATAATAATCATAAAACCTGTTCGTGGTTAAATGACATGGATAATTCAATGCTGTTTGCAAATACAGTAAAACAGTGTTCAACAATTACAAGTTCACTTACGTAACAAAGGTATTTGTGTCAGATTAAACATAACAAATCTGCAGACACTAGAGACGCTTCAATGAATAAGTAATGTATGCAAGGTGATATACAATACAATAAAAATATATTTTAAAAAATTATACCAAAATAAAACAGAAATCCACCATCATTATAGGAAAGCATATCGACATAATTTTTCGAATTAGTCTGTGTTACTACCCGGAAGTAAGATATTTGTTGTTGTGACGTCAGGCTGAAATGTCCTATAGTAAACAACACTCATCATCATTATAATAGTAACAGAGACAGGCTCTGATAGTAACATGTTGCTATAGACGTCACTATGACGTCGCCATCAAAGTACCGGGAGATCGATACGAGAACTGCCGGCTGTGTAGCCCAGCGCATTTTCTCAAGAGCAACTGCACGGGTTCGAGTGACGACACAGCTATTTCATGATTGGCCAGACTCACACACGACAACTTTGACGCGTGTTTTGTAATATTCGGACACCTTCAGTTTCGCCAACGCTCAAAAAAGTTTAATTTAATAAAAAACGTGTTGAAAAAAGGGTCTAGTCAGCCTCTTCACTAATGGAAAGACTAAGTTTAAAAACAGTAAAGTAAGCAAAACAGCGCTTGATCGGCCATGACTGACATCAACCCAGCAAACCACGAGAAGCTGGAATGTCCGACTTCGCAGAGCCGTTTTCAACTCCTCCCCGACTGCAAGCAGCTATTCTCGCCGGTCGTTTTATGCAGCCGTAGTCCATGTCGAACGTACCTATTCTCAGGCCGAAGCATAGAGTTAATATAACTAGAGACAGCTACTTCTGTCTTCCAAGATGGCGTCCCCATTCATTTCTATGAAAAGTGCTCAGTGGCGCAGTGAGGCAAGCGAGACCGCGAGACTGGACGCAGCCATCTTTCCTCTTCCGTGTCTTCCGGTCTAGCTTTAAACAGTGGCTCTTTTTTTCCCTAGCTCTGAGACCTCGTGCACGCTTGCAACTAGCTGTACACGTCATACTTTGCGACAACCAGTCGCGAGCATAGATTGATATGGTTACGAGCCTATGTTACGAGCGTGTGAGCTAAGGCATTGCAGTGGCAGAATGGGGTACAAGTCCGATAAGAATCAGACACATGATGCAAACTTAACGGAAATGTATTCTGTCACTGTATAGTATTCCTTTCACTTGTTTTTTAGAAATAGGCTATAGGGCTAAATATAGGGCTATTCTAGATGGAACTCATCACATAGGTTGCTTTTCTTCTTTGTGATATAAGTATGATTTCCAACGCATTGTATCGGATGAAATAAACTGTTAGCATGAACAGCTCCGTCTTTGTTCTCGCCAGGCAAAGAAAGCTTTCTAGTTATTTTGGTAACCGAAATCTTCCATAATGCAGACTTAGCATAGCTTACTTTCTTCACACTGCCTTCAATTTAACATCAGTGTAGAAATATGGCCATGTGTTTTATATGTTCATCCTAACCAAACGCCTATTAATGGATATAATGTGATCTAACAAGACTTGGTAATAATGTAATAAATAAAAGCTTGAGAACTGTGTCTAAAATATACTTTATTGGACATTTGCCTTTGAAAGGGGAATATTCGAAGAACCATATAGGCTACACAACGTTTCCATCAGATGTAAGTGGGGGTGAAACATTTAGTCACCGAGGACCTTCATTGTCCCACAAAAGCAGTCTGGCTTGATGACACGATTAACAAAAGAATAATGGGTGTGTTTAACAAAAGCTTCTGAAGGCAAGACTAATATTATTTAAATATAGGCCTATATAATTTCCTATTGTGGTTACCGGTTAAAGTATTAATCTTCGTCTTTGCTCCAGATAGACGTCAACAATCTATGCTCGCGCTTAACATATTATATTTGCCATCATGTCATGAACGTTTTTACGAAAAATCAAATCTGTTTTAAAATAACGGGAATAAACTATATTAACAACATGTCATGTATGTGTGACATTTGCTTAACTTGCTGCAACAGGGCAGGCAACTCAAGCCAGTTCTCCCTGTGCTCATTTAATATAAGTCTATGGCTCATTCAGCTCCATGTAAATCGGCTATCGGCCAATGTGAACTATTGTGCTCGTGCCCTGTTAGTATCCGCAAGCACATTTGCAGGCAACTTTTATTGACGTAGGCAAATAAATGGGGTGCTAGTTTACACATTTCGGATTGGTCTCAAACTTAGCAAGAGTCGGAAACCTAACCGTAATGCAATACCACCTACATCCACCGGGGCCGTTGCTTCAAGCCGAGGGGCAAAGGGTGGGGGCTTGGTGACAACCATAGGCTGCGTCTGAAACCGCTAGCTTGTTCACTCATTTACTATCCCCTATGTAGTGAAAGGCAGTGAGTGCACTATATTTCAGCAGTGAGTGAACGAAATGAGTGAGCGATTTCAGACGCTGACGTAAATTCCCAGCTTCAGAGAGCACTCGGGTATGGAAGGCCCATTGGTCAAGTATTAAGACGCCCCCGTGTGTCAACCACATGTAATTACCGCCGACTTTGAACGCAAAGTCGCCGTCCTTTGCGCCTTGCTGGACCCTGTCTCAACCACGCGGGAAAAACGCAGACTTGCAGGCAAAGTCACCGTCATTTTCGCCTCAAAATGTATGGAAGGCCGCTTTAAACGTCTTACAAACTCATGTTAACAGAACAAAAAGTATGTGCCGACACATTCATTCTTGTTGTGTTAACGTGACATTTTTGGACTTGTTAACGGAACAAAAAATGACACGTTGAAGCTTCAGGTAGATTTTATCTGTGTTAAGATGTACTAGCTAAGGCCAATGGATTATTCTATTCTTGTGTAAGAAGGCTATTTTTCCAGCTTCTTTCTTCTTGTTTATTAGCTGCTGGCAAACAGCTTTTAGGTGCACCACCGCTACCTTTTGGATTGGAGTGTAGATACTGATATTTCACAAAATTATTGTATGAATTAATGTCTTCTAAAAATAGCCCTGCATCCACATTATCCAAACTCATCTGAAACATTTCTGTAGCGCCATTTGATTCTTTTTCAGTGTCTTTATCTGACATCTAAGACAATAGATGTCATCAATTGCAAAATAAAAATACACGCTCCACCATTTGATGTAGTATGCAAAGTTCAAATGTATGCTTCTTCATCATGTTTAGGCCTATTGAAGAAAAATGTAGCCACCGACCAACTCTGTCAGTCTTTTCAAAGTTGGTTTGTCCCTAGCTGTCTATCCACTCTAGGTTTGGTCAGTAAAGTCAATACACCACAAGACTTATATAAGAAAGACATGTGGATACCTGGATGATACAGTAGCCCTGTATCCCAAGCTCATGGATTGTCAGACGCAGAACAATGTCAGATCCACAGTAACTGATGTGAACACCACAGGCTATTTGCCATAATGGCATACACCACTCACATCATACTATGCCAGGAATCTTTATGTATTTGTGTTCGTCACTGAATCGATAAGCATTTTTTTTTTAAATTGGGTGTTTAGGCTTGAATTAAGTTTTTGTGGCAAAAAATGCCTTGAATGCTAGCTAGTTTGCTAGCCACTTCAGTGCTAGCCTAACGTCACAATATCAGCACACGTTAGCAACGACACATAGATACAACGTGCTAGTAAGACAGACAGCGAAATCAGCAAGCCCTCAGCAGCATTAGTACCGTAGCTAAAAGTCTTGGAAAGTTTACGCTATTTTTCGCTAGGTACCTACGAACAATGCTTTAACTGTTGATTTGTTTGCCTTTATTAAGTGATTCCTTCGTCTCATGATATCTTGGGACGTCCCGTGTGTGACCCATCATCATTTGTGATAATAGCCGAATTGATGCGGCCGCCATTTTGGATTCATTGAAAAACGTTTTTTCTTTACTCCTCCTACCCATGTTGTCCAATCTTCACCAAATTTGGCATAGAGTATCTTCAGACACACAAAGGCTTCACAAAGGCCTTCACATGATTTTTTTATTTTCAGAACCGTTTGCCCGGTACAGGCAGTAAAAATGTGCCATTAAGCCAGCAAACAGGAAATTGGGTCCTATCTCAGCAAATCTTTGATGGAGTCACACCAAACTTGCTGCATGCACTCGGAACCCTGTTCTGAGGACTTATAGAGTGTTTTATGGGTCATTTGACTGCTTGGCCACCTCATTGCTGCTTGCAGCTATATTTGGTGGCCAAGCCGCGGAGCGGCGAAGCCACTTAAGTGTTTCTACCTTTTCTTATTAGGGTTCCTCCGGTAGGAGGAAACCTATTGTTATTTAGGATTCCTCCGTAAGGAGGAAACCTATTGTTATTGTTAGTTTTATTAGGATTCCTCCATAAGGAGGAAACCTATTGTTATTGTTAGTTTTATTCTTTTTAGGGGCCACCTAATGTAATTGTTAGTTTTATTATTATTATTATTATACTTAGGACTAGGAGTCAATGGCAGCCCATAGAACTGATTGGTGCGAAGTTTTGAAATTTGGCACACTGATTTGGAACGGTCTCCTGATTATCGTCACCAAGTTTCATGTTGATCCCTGAAGCACTATAGCGCCACCAAGGCGTGAAAGTTGTAGGTGCGTTTACGCCCACAACTTTTGAAGACCGTTTTTCTTAATTGAGGTATCATTGGATTCCTTGGATGCAGACGATTTGATTGAACCCTGTGACGTCATTGTCGTCATGATGGTTTTTACGTCATTTGTATTTTAAGAAATGCCAACTTGAACTAGTCCTAGGCCGGTGCTCCGATTTTCATGAAAATTGCAACAGATCATCTTAAGACCATGCCGAAAAAAAGTTATCAAAAGTTTATCGATGAGCCAAATCGTTCACGAGTAACGCGCAAACGATTTTGACAAAGAGGACGCCAAAGCGGATGTGAGGCCTTGACTCTGTGACGGTTTATTGTATGGAGACGAAACTTTGATAATGTCATCATGAGCATGTCATGTAATCATCTTCCTACCACAATCACCTTGGAATGTCAAAAAATGATTGAATTACAGCTGTTTATTCTTGGGTCAAATCTGACAAAGCTCGCCACAGGAGAAACGGCTTCCTTTTTTTTATAAAGTAACCGAACACAGCATTTTCCATCAGCCAGTATAGCTCATTGGGATAAGACGTGCTCCTTTGAAACGCAAGGTCGTAGGATTCGAATCCAGTCACAGTCATCAAGAATATCGTGAGACTGGATTATCTGTTTAGCGAAGCCAGGTATGCCACAGTAGCTGTCTAGCAGTATAATCATAATAGTAACAAGAATGTTCCATTGTCAGGGAATTTTCCTTTATACTTAGGACTAGGAGTCTATGGCAGCCCATAGAACCGATTGGTGCGAAGTTTTGAAATTTGGCACACTGATTTGGAACAGTCTCCTGATTATCGTCACCAAGTTTCATGTAGAAATCTGAAGCACTATAGCGCCACCAAGGCGTCAAAGTTGGAGGTGTGTTTACGCCCATAACGTTTGAGCCATGAGACCTTTTTTCTTAGGTGAGGTTTCATTGGATTCCTTAGATTTTCATGAAAATCGTAACAGATCATCTACAAACCATGCCGACAAAAAGTTATCAACATTTTATTGTTGAGTCAAACCGTTCACGAGTAACGCGCAAACAATTTTGACAAAGAGCACGCCAAAGAGGACGTGAGGCCTTGTCTCTGCGACGGTTTACCGTATGGAGACGAAACTTTGATAATGTAATCACAAGCATGTCATCTAATCATGTTCCTACCACAATCACCTTGATATGTCGAAATATAACTGAATTACAGCTGTTTATTCTTGGGTCAAATCTGACAAAGCTCGCCACGGGAGAAACAGCTTCCTTTTTTTTTTTTAAGTAACCAAACACAGCATTTCCCAGCAGCCAGAATAGCTCATTGGGATTAGACGTGCTCCTTTGAATTGCAAGGTCGTAAAATCGAATCCAGCCACAGTCATCGAGCATGTCGTGACACTGGATAATCTGTTTAGCGACGCCACAGTACCTGTCTAGCAGTATAATCGTAATAGTAACAATAACGTTTCATTGTCATGGGATTTATAGTCAAGAAGAAGTAGATTTATTGTACTTTGTAGATACAACGGTGCTACATCTAGCCAGTGCATTTTGACTCAAAATGACATGACTGTTTTATGATTTGTTTCTTTAGCTACTGAATTTCCATATCGAAAGCTGCTTGGCCCCTTCATTGCTGCTTGCAGCTATATTTTATTAGGGGCCAAGCAGCGAAGCTCCGTAAGGAGGAAACCTATTGTTATTGTTAGTTTTATTGGTGGCCAAGCCGCGAAGCGGCGAAGCCACTTAAGTGTTTCTACCTTTTCTTATTGGTGGCCAAGCCGCGAAGCGGCGAAGCCACTTAAGTGTTTCTACCTTTTCTTATTGGTGGCCAAGCCGCGAAGCGGCGAAGCCAATTAAGTGTTTCTACCTTTTCTTAATGGAGGCCAAGCCGCGAAGCAGCGAAGCCACATAATAAGAAAAGGTAGAATCACTTATGTGGCTTTGCCGCTTGGCCACCAATAATAAAAATAATAAGAAAAGGTAGAATCACTTATTATTATTATTGGTGGCCAAGAGGCGAAGCCACATAAGTGATTCTACCTTTTCTTACTGGTGGCCAAGCCGCGAAGCGGCGAAGCCACATAAGTGATTCTACCTTTTCTTATTAGGGGCCAAGCAGCGAAGCTGCGAGGCACCTATTGTTATTGTTAGTATTATTATTATTATTATTATTCTTGGGACTGGGTGTCTATGGCAGCCCCCATAAGCGCATGGTCGAAAGTTTTGAAATTTGGCACACTCATTGGGGACAGTCCCCTGGTCCAATTTACAAAGTTTCATGTCCCATACTCGGGCACTCTAGCGCCACCAACGGGTCAAAGTTGGACTTGTGTTTACACACGCAACTTTTGAACCGTATGACCCATTTTTAAAAATGAGATGCCGTTGGATTCCCTGGATCAAGCCAAATTCAATGCACACCATGGCGTCAATTTCCGGTTATATAACGTTTCCGCTATTTCTGGTTTTATCAAAAACCTTTGAAAGCCTACTCCTCCTACAATTCTTGTCAAATCTTCTTAACAATTATTAGAGATGATCTTCAGACTAAGCCGCACAAAAGTTATGGTAGAGCATTTTGATACCCACAACCGTTTGTCCGTGACAGCCAATCCAAGTCATCAGGAAAGCCACCAAACAGGAAATGAAGAAATATCTCAGCAGTTCTTTGAGACAGTGACACCAAATTTGGTATGCCTACTCGGAACCTTATACTGAGGATGTCCTCCAAATGTTGTGTCATGTGACTAAAAGGGGGCGTGGCCGGAAGCATAAACGTGTTTTGGCTAATAACTATTTAAGTGTTTACCTTAATAAAGTAATTTCTTTGTCTGTTGATGTCTTGTGAGATACCAAGCTTGACCATCGATAATATTTCATAACAACCGAATTGACGCGGCCGCCATTTTGGATTTCATGGAAAAGTGTAAAAACCTTTTACACGCCCCAAATGTTGTCCAATGTTTACTAAATTTGGCACAGATGATCTTCAGACCAAGCTTCAAAAGGGTGTCAGATGGATTTTCCATTTTCAAAACCGTTTGGTCGGTAGAGCCGATCAAAGGCGGCAGCGAAGCCACAAAAGACACGTGAGAGCATAACTCAGCAACCATTTGTGCGATTGTCACCAAACTTGGGTTCCATCGTTCCCACGAGGGGCAGAGGAGGCCTGTGGTGTTATACCAGAAAAAAAACAGTTTGAACACTCAGTACTTTGGAACGCAAACAGATATTTCAACCAAACTTGGTGTGTTGCAATGAGTGCAACAGGTTATTGTGAATTAATTGTTGTGCTATGGAGGCCATGTCCTGCTCTGGACTGCTTGGCCCCTCCATTGCTGCTTGCAGCTATATTTAGGGGCCAAGCAGCGAAGCTGCGATGCACCTATTGTTATTGTTAGTATTATTAGGATTCCTCCGTAAGGAGGAAACCTATTGTTATTAGGGGCCAAGCAGCGAAGCTGCGAGGAGATTGTTATTGTTAGTTTTATTATTATTATTATTATTATTATTATTCCGCCATGGGTGTCTATGGCAGCCCCCATAAGCGCTTGGTCGAAAGTTTTGAAATTTGGCACACTCATTGGGGACAGTCCCCTGGTCCAATTCACAAAGTTTCATGTCCCATGCTTTGGCACTCTAGCGCCACCAACGGGTCAAAGTTTGAGTTGTGTTTACACACGCAACTCTTGAACCGTATGACCCATTTTCAAAAATGAGGTACCACTGGACTCCCTGGATCACGCCGAGTTCAATGCACACCATGGCGTCAATTTCCGGTATACAGATTTTCCGCTATTTCCGGTTTTATCAAAAACCTTTGAAAGCCTACTTCTCCTACAATTCTTGTCGAATCTTCTTCAAAATTGCCACAGATGATCTTCAGACCAAGCCTCACAAAATTTGTCGAAGGATATTTGATTTACCAAACCGTTTGTCCAGTACAGCCAATCAAATTCTGCAGAAAAGCCGCCAAACAGGAAGTGAAGCCATATCTCAGCAGTTCTTTGAAGCAGTGACACCAAAGTTGGTAGGCCTACTCAGAACTTTATTCTAAGGATGTCCTCCAAAAATGGTGTCATGTGACTAAAAGGGGGCGTGGCCGGAAGCATAAACGTGTTTTGGCTAATAACTGTTGAAGTGTTTACCTTAATAAAGTAATTTCTTTGTCTGTTGATGTCTTGTGAGATATCAAGCTTGACCATCGATAATATTTCATAACAACCGAATAGACGCGGCCGCCATTTTGGATTTCATGGAAAAGTGTAAAAACCTTTTAAACGCCCCAAATGTTGTCCAATGTTTACTAAATTTGGCACAGATGATCTTCAGACCAAGCTTCAAAAGGGTGTCAGATGGATTTTCCATTTTCAAAACCGTTTGGTCGGTAGAGCCGATCAAAGGCGGCAGCGAAGCCACAAAAGACACGTGAGAGCATAACTCAGCAACCATTTGTGCGATTGTCACCAAACTTGGGTTCCATCGTTCCCACGAGGGGCAGAGGAGGCCTGTGGTGTTATACCAGAAAAAAAACAGTTTGAACACTCAGTACTTTGGAACGCAAACAGATATTTCAACCAAACTTGGTGTGTTGCAATGAGTGCAACAGGTTATTGTGAATTAATTGTTGTGCTATGGAGGCCATGTCCTGCTCTGGACTGCTTGGCCCCTCCATTGCTGCTTGCAGCTATATTTAGGGGCCAAGCAGCGAAGCTGCGATGCACCTATTGTTATTGTTAGTATTATTAGGATTCCTCCGTAAGGAGGAAACCTATTGTTATTAGGGGCCAAGCAGCGAAGCTGCGAGGAGATTGTTATTGTTAGTTTTATTATTATTATTATTATTCCGCCATGGGTGTCTATGGCAGCCCCCATAAGCGCTTGGTCGAAAGTTTTGAAATTTGGCACACTCATTGGGGACAGTCCCCTGGTCCAATTCACAAAGTTTCATGTCCCATGCTTTGGCACTCTAGCGCCACCAACGGGTCAAAGTTTGAGTTGTGTTTACACACGCAACTCTTGAACCGTATGACCCATTTTCAAAAATGAGGTACCACTGGACTCCCTGGATCACGCCGAGTTCAATGCACACCATGGCGTCAATTTCCGGTATACAGATTTTCCGCTATTTCCGGTTTTATCAAAAACCTTTGAAAGCCTACTTCTCCTACAATTCTTGTCGAATCTTCTTCAAAATTGCCACAGATGATCTTCAGACCAAGCCTCACAAAATTTGTCGAAGGATATTTGATTTACCAAACCGTTTGTCCAGTACAGCCAATCAAATTCTGCAGAAAAGCCGCCAAACAGGAAGTGAAGCCATATCTCAGCAGTTCTTTGAAGCAGTGACACCAAAGTTGGTAGGCCTACTCAGAACTTTATTCTAAGGATGTCCTCCAAAAATGGTGTCATGTGACTAAAAGGGGGCGTGGCCGGAAGCATAAACGTGTTTTGGCTAATAACTGTTGAAGTGTTTACCTTAATAAAGTAATTTCTTTGTCTGTTGATGTCTTGTGAGATATCAAGCTTGACCATCGATAATATTTCATAACAACCGAATAGACGCAGCCGCCATTTTGGATTTCATGGAAAAGTGTAAAAACCTTTTAAACGCCCCAAATGTTGTCCAATGTTTACTAAATTTGGCACAGATGATCTTCAGACCAAGCTTCAAAAGGGTGTCAGATGGATTTTCCATTTTCAAAACCGTTTGGTCGGTAGAGCCGATCAAAGGCGGCAGCGAAGCCACAAAAGACACGTGAGAGCATAACTCAGCAACCATTTGTGCGATTGTCACCAAACTTGGGTTCCATCGTTCCCACGAGGGGCAGAGGAGGCCTGTGGTGTTATACCAGAAAAAAAACAGTTTGAACACTCAGTACTTTGGAACGCAAACAGATATTTCAACCAAACTTGGTGTGTTGCAATGAGTGCAACAGGTTATTGTGAATTAATTGTTGTGCTATGGAGGCCATGTCCTGCTCTGGACTGCTTGGCCCCTCCATTGCTGCTTGCAGCTATATTTAGGGGCCAAGCAGCGAAGCTGCGATGCACCTATTGTTATTGTTAGTATTATTAGGATTCCTCCGTAAGGAGGAAACCTATTGTTATTAGGGGCCAAGCAGCGAAGCTGCGAGGAGATTGTTATTGTTAGTTTTATTATTATTATTATTATTATTATTCCGCCATGGGTGTCTATGGCAGCCCCCATAAGCGCTTGGTCGAAAGTTTTGAAATTTGGCACACTCATTGGGGACAGTCCCCTGGTCCAATTCACAAAGTTTCATGTCCCATGCTTTGGCACTCTAGCGCCACCAACGGGTCAAAGTTTGAGTTGTGTTTACACACGCAACTCTTGAACCGTATGACCCATTTTCAAAAATGAGGTACCACTGGACTCCCTGGATCACGCCGAGTTCAATGCACACCATGGCGTCAATTTCCGGTATACAGATTTTCCGCTATTTCCGGTTTTATCAAAAACCTTTGAAAGCCTACTTCTCCTACAATTCTTGTCGAATCTTCTTCAAAATTGCCACAGATGATCTTCAGACCAAGCCTCACAAAATTTGTCGAAGGATATTTGATTTACCAAACCGTTTGTCCAGTACAGCCAATCAAATTCTGCAGAAAAGCCGCCAAACAGGAAGTGAAGCCATATCTCAGCAGTTCTTTGAAGCAGTGACACCAAAGTTGGTAGGCCTACTCAGAACTTTATTCTAAGGATGTCCTCCAAAAATGGTGTCATGTGACTAAAAGGGGGCGTGGCCGGAAGCATAAACGTGTTTTGGCTAATAACTGTTGAAGTGTTTACCTTAATAAAGTAATTTCTTTGTCTGTTGATGTCTTGTGAGATATCAAGCTTGACCATCGATAATATTTCATAACAACCGAATAGACGCGGCCGCCATTTTGGATTTCATGGAAAAGTGTAAAAACCTTTTAAACGCCCCAAATGTTGTCCAATGTTTACTAAATTTGGCACAGATGATCTTCAGACCAAGCTTCAAAAGGGTGTCAGATGGATTTTCCATTTTCAAAACCGTTTGGTCGGTAGAGCCGATCAAAGGCGGCAGCGAAGCCACAAAAGACACGTGAGAGCATAACTCAGCAACCATTTGTGCGATTGTCACCAAACTTGGGTTCCATCGTTCCCACGAGGGGCAGAGGAGGCCTGTGGTGTTATACCAGAAAAAAAACAGTTTGAACACTCAGTACTTTGGAACGCAAACAGATATTTCAACCAAACTTGGTGTGTTGCAATGAGTGCAACAGGTTATTGTGAATTAATTGTTGTGCTATGGAGGCCATGTCCTGCTCTGGACTGCTTGGCCCCTCCATTGCTGCTTGCAGCTATATTTAGGGGCCAAGCAGCGAAGCTGCGATGCACCTATTGTTATTGTTAGTATTATTAGGATTCCTCCGTAAGGAGGAAACCTATTGTTATTAGGGGCCAAGCAGCGAAGCTGCGAGGAGATTGTTATTGTTAGTTTTATTATTATTATTATTATTATTATTCCGCCATGGGTGTCTATGGCAGCCCCCATAAGCGCTTGGTCGAAAGTTTTGAAATTTGGCACACTCATTGGGGACAGTCCCCTGGTCCAATTCACAAAGTTTCATGTCCCATGCTTTGGCACTCTAGCGCCACCAACGGGTCAAAGTTTGAGTTGTGTTTACACACGCAACTCTTGAACCGTATGACCCATTTTCAAAAATGAGGTACCACTGGACTCCCTGGATCACGCCGAGTTCAATGCACACCATGGCGTCAATTTCCGGTATACAGATTTTCCGCTATTTCCGGTTTTATCAAAAACCTTTGAAAGCCTACTTCTCCTACAATTCTTGTCGAATCTTCTTCAAAATTGCCACAGATGATCTTCAGACCAAGCCTCACAAAATTTGTCGAAGGATATTTGATTTACCAAACCGTTTGTCCAGTACAGCCAATCAAATTCTGCAGAAAAGCCGCCAAACAGGAAGTGAAGCCATATCTCAGCAGTTCTTTGAAGCAGTGACACCAAAGTTGGTAGGCCTACTCAGAACTTTATTCTAAGGATGTCCTCCAAAAATGGTGTCATGTGACTAAAAGGGGGCGTGGCCGGAAGCATAAACGTGTTTTGGCTAATAACTGTTGAAGTGTTTACCTTAATAAAGTAATTTCTTTGTCTGTTGATGTCTTGTGAGATATCAAGCTTGACCATCGATAATATTTCATAACAACCGAATAGACGCGGCCGCCATTTTGGATTTCATGGAAAAGTGTAAAAACCTTTTAAACGCCCCAAATGTTGTCCAATGTTTACTAAATTTGGCACAGATGATCTTCAGACCAAGCTTCAAAAGGGTGTCAGATGGATTTTCCATTTTCAAAACCGTTTGGTCGGTAGAGCCGATCAAAGGCGGCAGCGAAGCCACAAAAGACACGTGAGAGCATAACTCAGCAACCATTTGTGCGATTGTCACCAAACTTGGGTTCCATCGTTCCCACGAGGGGCAGAGGAGGCCTGTGGTGTTATACCAGAAAAAAAACAGTTTGAACACTCAGTACTTTGGAACGCAAACAGATATTTCAACCAAACTTGGTGTGTTGCAATGAGTGCAACAGGTTATTGTGAATTAATTGTTGTGCTATGGAGGCCATGTCCTGCTCTGGACTGCTTGGCCCCTCCATTGCTGCTTGCAGCTATATTTAGGGGCCAAGCAGCGAAGCTGCGATGCACCTATTGTTATTGTTAGTATTATTAGGATTCCTCCGTAAGGAGGAAACCTATTGTTATTAGGGGCCAAGCAGCGAAGCTGCGAGGAGATTGTTATTGTTAGTTTTATTATTATTATTATTATTATTATTATTCCGCCATGGGTGTCTATGGCAGCCCCCATAAGCGCTTGGTCGAAAGTTTTGAAATTTGGCACACTCATTGGGGACAGTCCCCTGGTCCAATTCACAAAGTTTCATGTCCCATGCTTTGGCACTCTAGCGCCACCAACGGGTCAAAGTTTGAGTTGTGTTTACACACGCAACTCTTGAACCGTATGACCCATTTTCAAAAATGAGGTACCACTGGACTCCCTGGATCACGCCGAGTTCAATGCACACCATGGCGTCAATTTCCGGTATACAGATTTTCCGCTATTTCCGGTTTTATCAAAAACCTTTGAAAGCCTACTTCTCCTACAATTCTTGTCGAATCTTCTTCAAAATTGCCACAGATGATCTTCAGACCAAGCCTCACAAAATTTGTCGAAGGATATTTGATTTACCAAACCGTTTGTCCAGTACAGCCAATCAAATTCTGCAGAAAAGCCGCCAAACAGGAAGTGAAGCCATATCTCAGCAGTTCTTTGAAGCAGTGACACCAAAGTTGGTAGGCCTACTCAGAACTTTATTCTAAGGATGTCCTCCAAAAATGGTGTCATGTGACTAAAAGGGGGCGTGGCCGGAAGCATAAACGTGTTTTGGCTAATAACTGTTGAAGTGTTTACCTTAATAAAGTAATTTCTTTGTCTGTTGATGTCTTGTGAGATATCAAGCTTGACCATCGATAATATTTCATAACAACCGAATAGACGCGGCCGCCATTTTGGATTTCATGGAAAAGTGTAAAAACCTTTTAAACGCCCCAAATGTTGTCCAATGTTTACTAAATTTGGCACAGATGATCTTCAGACCAAGCTTCAAAAGGGTGTCAGATGGATTTTCCATTTTCAAAACCGTTTGGTCGGTAGAGCCGATCAAAGGCGGCAGCGAAGCCACAAAAGACACGTGAGAGCATAACTCAGCAACCATTTGTGCGATTGTCACCAAACTTGGGTTCCATCGTTCCCACGAGGGGCAGAGGAGGCCTGTGGTGTTATACCAGAAAAAAAACAGTTTGAACACTCAGTACTTTGGAACGCAAACAGATATTTCAACCAAACTTGGTGTGTTGCAATGAGTGCAACAGGTTATTGTGAATTAATTGTTGTGCTATGGAGGCCATGTCCTGCTCTGGACTGCTTGGCCCCTCCATTGCTGCTTGCAGCTATATTTAGGGGCCAAGCAGCGAAGCTGCGATGCACCTATTGTTATTGTTAGTATTATTAGGATTCCTCCGTAAGGAGGAAACCTATTGTTATTAGGGGCCAAGCAGCGAAGCTGCGAGGAGATTGTTATTGTTAGTTTTAGTATTATTATTATTATTATTATTATTCCGCCATGGGTGTCTATGGCAGCCCCCATAAGCGCTTGGTCGAAAGTTTTGAAATTTGGCACACTCATTGGGGACAGTCCCCTGGTCCAATTCACAAAGTTTCATGTCCCATGCTTTGGCACTCTAGCGCCACCAACGGGTCAAAGTTTGAGTTGTGTTTACACACGCAACTCTTGAACCGTATGACCCATTTTCAAAAATGAGGTACCACTGGACTCCCTGGATCACGCCGAGTTCAATGCACACCATGGCGTCAATTTCCGGTATACAGATTTTCCGCTATTTCCGGTTTTATCAAAAACCTTTGAAAGCCTACTTCTCCTACAATTCTTGTCGAATCTTCTTCAAAATTGCCACAGATGATCTTCAGACCAAGCCTCACAAAATTTGTCGAAGGATATTTGATTTACCAAACCGTTTGTCCAGTACAGCCAATCAAATTCTGCAGAAAAGCCGCCAAACAGGAAGTGAAGCCATATCTCAGCAGTTCTTTGAAGCAGTGACACCAAAGTTGGTAGGCCTACTCAGAACTTTATTCTAAGGATGTCCTCCAAAAATGGTGTCATGTGACTAAAAGGGGGCGTGGCCGGAAGCATAAACGTGTTTTGGCTAATAACTGTTGAAGTGTTTACCTTAATAAAGTAATTTCTTTGTCTGTTGATGTCTTGTGAGATATCAAGCTTGACCATCGATAATATTTCATAACAACCGAATAGACGCGGCCGCCATTTTGGATTTCATGGAAAAGTGTAAAAACCTTTTAAACGCCCCAAATGTTGTCCAATGTTTACTAAATTTGGCACAGATGATCTTCAGACCAAGCTTCAAAAGGGTGTCAGATGGATTTTCCATTTTCAAAACCGTTTGGTCGGTAGAGCCGATCAAAGGCGGCAGCGAAGCCACAAAAGACACGTGAGAGCATAACTCAGCAACCATTTGTGCGATTGTCACCAAACTTGGGTTCCATCGTTCCCACGAGGGGCAGAGGAGGCCTGTGGTGTTATACCAGAAAAAAAACAGTTTGAACACTCAGTACTTTGGAACGCAAACAGATATTTCAACCAAACTTGGTGTGTTGCAATGAGTGCAACAGGTTATTGTGAATTAATTGTTGTGCTATGGAGGCCATGTCCTGCTCTGGACTGCTTGGCCCCTCCATTGCTGCTTGCAGCTATATTTAGGGGCCAAGCAGCGAAGCTGCGATGCACCTATTGTTATTGTTAGTATTATTAGGATTCCTCCGTAAGGAGGAAACCTATTGTTATTAGGGGCCAAGCAGCGAAGCTGCGAGGAGATTGTTATTGTTAGTTTTATTATTATTATTATTATTATTATTCCGCCATGGGTGTCTATGGCAGCCCCCATAAGCGCTTGGTCGAAAGTTTTGAAATTTGGCACACTCATTGGGGACAGTCCCCTGGTCCAATTCACAAAGTTTCATGTCCCATGCTTTGGCACTCTAGCGCCACCAACGGGTCAAAGTTTGAGTTGTGTTTACACACGCAACTCTTGAACCGTATGACCCATTTTCAAAAATGAGGTACCACTGGACTCCCTGGATCACGCCGAGTTCAATGCACACCATGGCGTCAATTTCCGGTATACAGATTTTCCGCTATTTCCGGTTTTATCAAAAACCTTTGAAAGCCTACTTCTCCTACAATTCTTGTCGAATCTTCTTCAAAATTGCCACAGATGATCTTCAGACCAAGCCTCACAAAATTTGTCGAAGGATATTTGATTTACCAAACCGTTTGTCCAGTACAGCCAATCAAATTCTGCAGAAAAGCCGCCAAACAGGAAGTGAAGCCATATCTCAGCAGTTCTTTGAAGCAGTGACACCAAAGTTGGTAGGCCTACTCAGAACTTTATTCTAAGGATGTCCTCCAAAAATGGTGTCATGTGACTAAAAGGGGGCGTGGCCGGAAGCATAAACGTGTTTTGGCTAATAACTGTTGAAGTGTTTACCTTAATAAAGTAATTTCTTTGTCTGTTGATGTCTTGTGAGATATCAAGCTTGACCATCGATAATATTTCATAACAACCGAATAGACGCGGCCGCCATTTTGGATTTCATGGAAAAGTGTAAAAACCTTTTAAACGCCCCAAATGTTGTCCAATGTTTACTAAATTTGGCACAGATGATCTTCAGACCAAGCTTCAAAAGGGTGTCAGATGGATTTTCCATTTTCAAAACCGTTTGGTCGGTAGAGCCGATCAAAGGCGGCAGCGAAGCCACAAAAGACACGTGAGAGCATAACTCAGCAACCATTTGTGCGATTGTCACCAAACTTGGGTTCCATCGTTCCCACGAGGGGCAGAGGAGGCCTGTGGTGTTATACCAGAAAAAAAACAGTTTGAACACTCAGTACTTTGGAACGCAAACAGATATTTCAACCAAACTTGGTGTGTTGCAATGAGTGCAACAGGTTATTGTGAATTAATTGTTGTGCTATGGAGGCCATGTCCTGCTCTGGACTGCTTGGCCCCTCCATTGCTGCTTGCAGCTATATTTAGGGGCCAAGCAGCGAAGCTGCGATGCACCTATTGTTATTGTTAGTATTATTAGGATTCCTCCGTAAGGAGGAAACCTATTGTTATTAGGGGCCAAGCAGCGAAGCTGCGAGGAGATTGTTATTGTTAGTTTTATTATTATTATTATTATTATTATTCCGCCATGGGTGTCTATGGCAGCCCCCATAAGCGCTTGGTCGAAAGTTTTGAAATTTGGCACACTCATTGGGGACAGTCCCCTGGTCCAATTCACAAAGTTTCATGTCCCATGCTTTGGCACTCTAGCGCCACCAACGGGTCAAAGTTTGAGTTGTGTTTACACACGCAACTCTTGAACCGTATGACCCATTTTCAAAAATGAGGTACCACTGGACTCCCTGGATCACGCCGAGTTCAATGCACACCATGGCGTCAATTTCCGGTATACAGATTTTCCGCTATTTCCGGTTTTATCAAAAACCTTTGAAAGCCTACTTCTCCTACAATTCTTGTCGAATCTTCTTCAAAATTGCCACAGATGATCTTCAGACCAAGCCTCACAAAATTTGTCGAAGGATATTTGATTTACCAAACCGTTTGTCCAGTACAGCCAATCAAATTCTGCAGAAAAGCCGCCAAACAGGAAGTGAAGCCATATCTCAGCAGTTCTTTGAAGCAGTGACACCAAAGTTGGTAGGCCTACTCAGAACTTTATTCTAAGGATGTCCTCCAAAAATGGTGTCATGTGACTAAAAGGGGGCGTGGCCGGAAGCATAAACGTGTTTTGGCTAATAACTGTTGAAGTGTTTACCTTAATAAAGTAATTTCTTTGTCTGTTGATGTCTTGTGAGATATCAAGCTTGACCATCGATAATATTTCATAACAACCGAATAGACGCGGCCGCCATTTTGGATTTCATGGAAAAGTGTAAAAACCTTTTAAACGCCCCAAATGTTGTCCAATGTTTACTAAATTTGGCACAGATGATCTTCAGACCAAGCTTCAAAAGGGTGTCAGATGGATTTTCCATTTTCAAAACCGTTTGGTCGGTAGAGCCGATCAAAGGCGGCAGCGAAGCCACAAAAGACACGTGAGAGCATAACTCAGCAACCATTTGTGCGATTGTCACCAAACTTGGGTTCCATCGTTCCCACGAGGGGCAGAGGAGGCCTGTGGTGTTATACCAGAAAAAAAACAGTTTGAACACTCAGTACTTTGGAACGCAAACAGATATTTCAACCAAACTTGGTGTGTTGCAATGAGTGCAACAGGTTATTGTGAATTAATTGTTGTGCTATGGAGGCCATGTCCTGCTCTGGACTGCTTGGCCCCTCCATTGCTGCTTGCAGCTATATTTAGGGGCCAAGCAGCGAAGCTGCGATGCACCTATTGTTATTGTTAGTATTATTAGGATTCCTCCGTAAGGAGGAAACCTATTGTTATTAGGGGCCAAGCAGCGAAGCTGCGAGGAGATTGTTATTGTTAGTTTTATTATTATTATTATTATTATTATTATTCCGCCATGGGTGTCTATGGCAGCCCCCATAAGCGCTTGGTCGAAAGTTTTGAAATTTGGCACACTCATTGGGGACAGTCCCCTGGTCCAATTCACAAAGTTTCATGTCCCATGCTTTGGCACTCTAGCGCCACCAACGGGTCAAAGTTTGAGTTGTGTTTACACACGCAACTCTTGAACCGTATGACCCATTTTCAAAAATGAGGTACCACTGGACTCCCTGGATCACGCCGAGTTCAATGCACACCATGGCGTCAATTTCCGGTATACAGATTTTCCGCTATTTCCGGTTTTATCAAAAACCTTTGAAAGCCTACTTCTCCTACAATTCTTGTCGAATCTTCTTCAAAATTGCCACAGATGATCTTCAGACCAAGCCTCACAAAATTTGTCGAAGGATATTTGATTTACCAAACCGTTTGTCCAGTACAGCCAATCAAATTCTGCAGAAAAGCCGCCAAACAGGAAGTGAAGCCATATCTCAGCAGTTCTTTGAAGCAGTGACACCAAAGTTGGTAGGCCTACTCAGAACTTTATTCTAAGGATGTCCTCCAAAAATGGTGTCATGTGACTAAAGGGGGCGTGGCCGGAAGCATAAACGTGTTTTGGCTAATAACTGTTGAAGTGTTTACCTTAATAAAGTAATTTCTTTGTCTGTTGATGTCTTGTGAGATATCAAGCTTGACCATCGATAATATTTCATAACAACCGAATAGACGCGGCCGCCATTTTGGATTTCATGGAAAAGTGTAAAAACCTTTTAAACGCCCCAAATGTTGTCCAATGTTTACTAAATTTGGCACAGATGATCTTCAGACCAAGCTTCAAAAGGGTGTCAGATGGATTTTCCATTTTCAAAACCGTTTGGTCGGTAGAGCCGATCAAAGGCGGCAGCGAAGCCACAAAAGACACGTGAGAGCATAACTCAGCAACCATTTGTGCGATTGTCACCAAACTTGGGTTCCATCGTTCCCACGAGGGGCAGAGGAGGCCTGTGGTGTTATACCAGAAAAAAAACAGTTTGAACACTCAGTACTTTGGAACGCAAACAGATATTTCAACCAAACTTGGTGTGTTGCAATGAGTGCAACAGGTTATTGTGAATTAATTGTTGTGCTATGGAGGCCATGTCCTGCTCTGGACTGCTTGGCCCCTCCATTGCTGCTTGCAGCTATATTTAGGGGCCAAGCAGCGAAGCTGCGATGCACCTATTGTTATTGTTAGTATTATTAGGATTCCTCCGTAAGGAGGAAACCTATTGTTATTAGGGGCCAAGCAGCGAAGCTGCGAGGAGATTGTTATTGTTAGTTTTATTATTATTATTATTATTCCGCCATGGGTGTCTATGGCAGCCCCCATAAGCGCTTGGTTGAAAGTTTTGAAATTTGGCACACTCATTGGGGACAGTCCCCTGGTACAATTCACAAAGTTTCATGTCCCATGCTTTGGCACTCTAGCGCCACCAACGGGTCAAAGTTTGAGTTGTGTTTACACACGCAACTCTTGAACCGTATGACCCATTTTCAAAAATGAGGTACCACTGGACTCCCTGGATCACGCCGAGTTCAATGCACACCATGGCGTCAATTTCCGGTATACAGATTTTCCGCTATTTCCGGTTTTATCAAAAACCTTTGAAAGCCTACTTCTCCTACAATTCTTGTCGAATCTTCTTCAAAATTGCCACAGATGATCTTCAGACCAAGCCTCACAAAATTTGTCGAAGGATATTTGATTTACCAAACCGTTTGTCCAGTACAGCCAATCAAATTCTGCAGAAAAGCCGCCAAACAGGAAGTGAAGCCATATCTCAGCAGTTCTTTGAAGCAGTGACACCAAAGTTGGTAGGCCTACTCAGAACTTTATTCTAAGGATGTCCTCCAAAAATGGTGTCATGTGACTAAAAGGGGGCGTGGCCGGAAGCATAAACGTGTTTTGGCTAATAACTGTTGAAGTGTTTACCTTAATAAAGTAATTTCTTTGTCTGTTGATGTCTTGTGAGATATCAAGCTTGACCATCGATAATATTTCATAACAACCGAATAGACGCGGCCGCCATTTTGGATTTCATGGAAAAGTGTAAAAACCTTTTAAACGCCCCAAATGTTGTCCAATGTTTACTAAATTTGGCACAGATGATCTTCAGACCAAGCTTCAAAAGGGTGTCAGATGGATTTTCCATTTTCAAAACCGTTTGGTCGGTAGAGCCGATCAAAGGCGGCAGCGAAGCCACAAAAGACACGTGAGAGCATAACTCAGCAACCATTTGTGCGATTGTCACCAAACTTGGGTTCCATCGTTCCCACGAGGGGCAGAGGAGGCCTGTGGTGTTATACCAGAAAAAAAACAGTTTGAACACTCAGTACTTTGGAACGCAAACAGATATTTCAACCAAACTTGGTGTGTTGCAATGAGTGCAACAGGTTATTGTGAATTAATTGTTGTGCTATGGAGGCCATGTCCTGCTCTGGACTGCTTGGCCCCTCCATTGCTGCTTGCAGCTATATTTAGGGGCCAAGCAGCGAAGCTGCGATGCACCTATTGTTATTGTTAGTATTATTAGGATTCCTCCGTAAGGAGGAAACCTATTGTTATTAGGGGCCAAGCAGCGAAGCTGCGAGGAGATTGTTATTGTTAGTTTTATTATTATTATTATTAGGATTCCTCCGTAAGGAGGAAACCTATTGTTATTGGTGGTTTTATTATTTGTAATTCTTGTACCATGGGAGTCAATGGCAGCCCCTAGACCCCATCGACAACTTTTTGTGAAATTTGGCACACTCATTAAGGACAGTTTCTTCTATACCTACACCAAGTTTCATGTCTCCCATTAGACCACTCTAGCGCCACCAATGGGTCAAAGTTGGACTTGTGTTTACACACGCAACTTTTGAACCGTATGACTCATTTTCAAAAATGAGGTACCATTGGATTCCCTGGATCAAGCCGAGTTCAACGCACACCATGGCGTTAATTTCCGGTTATATAGATTTCCCGCCATTTCCGGTTTTATCAAAAACCTTTGAAAGCCTACTCCTCCTACAATTTTTGTCATATCTTCTTCAAAATCACCAGAGATGATCTTCAGACCAAGCCTCACAAAAGTTATCAAAGGAATTTTGATCCTCATAACCGTCTGTCCGGTACAGCCAATCAAATTCATCAGAAAAGCCGCCAAACAGGATGTGAAGTCATGTCTCAGCAAATCTTTGAGATATCAACACTAAACTTGGTAGATCGGAGGAAGACACTACAACATGTTACCATGTGCAAAGGCAAATTCATATCTCAAAAAATGATTGATATAAAGCAAATTGAACTTATCGCTAACGCTAAAATTATGCTTTACACATCAGCCATTCAAAAACTGATACTCTGATTCAATCACAAGTTCATATGAAAACTCTTGAGAATGTTCATAACACAAATCTGTGAAAAAGTTGACTGTAAGATGAAAGGTCGATTTTTGGTGAATATTTGAAACATGCTTGCTTGGCTAATTTCTAGGCAAATTTCCAATGAATGTCTCCCTTGCTCCTCCCCGCGCGTGCTCCAAAATCTCACACACACTCAGCCTTCCCTTGACACACGCGCGGCCAAGACGCACACGCAACATTTCAGGAGAGTGTGGGCTGACCAAGCCCCCACTCATTCCTTGGTCTTTAGCAAAGGCCCATGTGGCTCTTGATGGTATTGCATTTCCGATTTTGTATGCAATGGTAAAAAGGTCTCAAATCCTGAAACATTGATAGTGTAGGCCGAGAAACACTTTAACAAAAGCCCATGTGGATCTTGTTGGTATTGCATTTCCGATTTTGTATGCAATGGTAAAAAGTTATAAAAATCCTGAAACATTGATAGTATAGACCAAGAGTAACTACCACACCACAAATGGCCCACCATTACCCATAGGTGGCGCTACAGGCCACGCCAAAAAGCACAAATATACAAGGCTTTCTGGAATGGATAGGCTCACCAAGCCCCCTCCCTTCACTTATTGGCTTGAAAAAAAGGCCCATGTGGCTCCTGATGGTATTGCATTTCCGATTTTGTATGCAATGGTAAAAAGGTCTCAAAATCCTGAAACATAGATAGTATAGGCAAAGAAACACTTTAACAAAAAGCCCATGTGGATCTTGTTGGTATTGCTTTTCCGATTTTGTATACAATGGTAAAAAGTTATAAAAATCCTGAAACATTGATAGTATAGACCAAGAGTAACTACCACACCACAAATGGCCCACTATTACCCATAGGTCTTCCCTTGACACACGCGCGGGCTTGGCAAGACGCACACGCAACATTTCAGGAGAGTGTTCCTTGGTCTTTTGCAAAGGCCATGTGGATCTTGATGGTATTGCATTTCAGATTTTGTTTGCCATGGTAAAAAGTTCTCCAAATCCTGAAACATTGATAGTAAAGGCCAAGAGTAACAACAACACTTTAACAAAAGCCCATGTGGATCTTGTTGGTATTGCATTTCCGATTTTGTATGCAATGGTAAAAAGTTAAAAACATCCTGAAACATTGATAGTATAGGCCAAGAGTAACTACCACACCACAAATGGCCCACCATTACCAATAGGTGTCGCTACAGGCCACGCCCTAAAGCACAAAGCACTTCACTTCTTGTGAAGATTAAAGCGCTTCACTTCTTGGCTTGAAATAAAGGCCCTTGTGGATCTTGATGTTATTGCATTTCAGATTTGGTATCCCATTGGAAATTCTGCAGCATTGATTTTTCTATACAGTTACAATTTGTCAAGAATATACATTTTTGAATGGTTCGCAATGCTTTACACGTAAGCCAGTCAAACAAGTTCATATGAAGACTCTTGAGAATGTTTAGTACACAAATCTGAGAAAAAGTTGACTCTAAGATGAAAGGTCGATTTTTGGTGAATCTTTGAAACATGCATGCTTGGCTAATTTCTAGGGAAATTTACAATGAAATGTGTCCCCTGCTCCTCCCCGCGCATGCTCCAAATTCTCAGACACTCATTCTTCCCTTGACACGCGCGGGCTTGGCAAGACACACACGCAACATATCAGGACTGTGTGGGCTGACCAAGCCCCCACTCATTCCTTGAATATCAGCATAGGCCCTTGAGGACCTTGGTGTCATTGCATTTCCTACTTTGTATGCAATAGGAAAAATGGTCTCACAATCCTGACACATTGACAGTACAGGCCAAGAGTAACTACCACACTTTACCCAAAGCCCATGTGGATCCTGTTGGTATTGCATTTCCGATTTTATATGCAATGGTAAAAAGTTTTTAAAATCCTGAAACATTAATAGTATAGGCCAAGAGTAACTACCACACCACAAATGGCCCACCATTACCCATAGGTGGCGCTACAGGCCACGCCTTAATGCATAAAGATACAAGGCTTTCTGGAATGGATAAGCTCACCAAGCCCCCTTCCTTCACTTACTGGCTTGAAATAAAGGCCCTTGTGGATCTTGATGGTATTGCATTTCAGATTTGGTATGCCATTGGTAATTCTGCAGCATACATTTTTCTATACAGTTACAATTTGTCAAAAATAAACATTTTTCAATGGTTCGCAGTGTTTGGAGGAATCCGCCATTACTGCTTGCAGTTATATTTATTATTATTATTCCGCCATGGGTGTCTATGGCAGCCCCCATAAGCGCTTGGTCGAAAGTTTTGAAATTTGGCACACTCATTGGGGACAGTCCCCTGGTCCAATTCACAAAGTTTCATGTCCCATGCTTTGGCACTCTAGCGCCACCAACGGGTCAAAGTTTGAGTTGTGTTTACACACGCAACTCTTGAACCGTATGACCCATTTTCAAAAATGAGGTACCACTGGACTCCCTGGATCACGCCGAGTTCAATGCACACCATGGCGTCAATTTCCGGTATACAGATTTTCCGCTATTTCCGGTTTTATCAAAAACCTTTGAAAGCCTACTTCTCCTACAATTCTTGTCGAATCTTCTTCAAAATTGCCACAGATGATCTTCAGACCAAGCCTCACAAAATTTGTCGAAGGATATTTGATTTACCAAACCGTTTGTCCAGTACAGCCAATCAAATTCTGCAGAAAAGCCGCCAAACAGGAAGTGAAGCCATATCTCAGCAGTTCTTTGAAGCAGTGACACCAAAGTTGGTAGGCCTACTCAGAACTTTATTCTAAGGATGTCCTCCAAAAATGGTGTCATGTGACTAAAGGGGGCGTGGCCGGAAGCATAAACGTGTTTTGGCTAATAACTGTTGAAGTGTTTACCTTAATAAAGTAATTTCTTTGTCTGTTGATGTCTTGTGAGATATCAAGCTTGACCATCGATAATATTTCATAACAACCGAATAGACGCGGCCGCCATTTTGGATTTCATGGAAAAGTGTAAAAACCTTTTAAACGCCCCAAATGTTGTCCAATGTTTACTAAATTTGGCACAGATGATCTTCAGACCAAGCTTCAAAAGGGTGTCAGATGGATTTTCCATTTTCAAAACCGTTTGGTCGGTAGAGCCGATCAAAGGCGGCAGCGAAGCCACAAAAGACACGTGAGAGCATAACTCAGCAACCATTTGTGCGATTGTCACCAAACTTGGGTTCCATCGTTCCCACGAGGGGCAGAGGAGGCCTGTGGTGTTATACCAGAAAAAAAACAGTTTGAACACTCAGTACTTTGGAACGCAAACAGATATTTCAACCAAACTTGGTGTGTTGCAATGAGTGCAACAGGTTATTGTGAATTAATTGTTGTGCTATGGAGGCCATGTCCTGCTCTGGACTGCTTGGCCCCTCCATTGCTGCTTGCAGCTATATTTAGGGGCCAAGCAGCGAAGCTGCGATGCACCTATTGTTATTGTTAGTATTATTAGGATTCCTCCGTAAGGAGGAAACCTATTGTTATTAGGGGCCAAGCAGCGAAGCTGCGAGGAGATTGTTATTGTTAGTTTTATTATTATTATTATTATTCCGCCATGGGTGTCTATGGCAGCCCCCATAAGCGCTTGGTTGAAAGTTTTGAAATTTGGCACACTCATTGGGGACAGTCCCCTGGTACAATTCACAAAGTTTCATGTCCCATGCTTTGGCACTCTAGCGCCACCAACGGGTCAAAGTTTGAGTTGTGTTTACACACGCAACTCTTGAACCGTATGACCCATTTTCAAAAATGAGGTACCACTGGACTCCCTGGATCACGCCGAGTTCAATGCACACCATGGCGTCAATTTCCGGTATACAGATTTTCCGCTATTTCCGGTTTTATCAAAAACCTTTGAAAGCCTACTTCTCCTACAATTCTTGTCGAATCTTCTTCAAAATTGCCACAGATGATCTTCAGACCAAGCCTCACAAAATTTGTCGAAGGATATTTGATTTACCAAACCGTTTGTCCAGTACAGCCAATCAAATTCTGCAGAAAAGCCGCCAAACAGGAAGTGAAGCCATATCTCAGCAGTTCTTTGAAGCAGTGACACCAAAGTTGGTAGGCCTACTCAGAACTTTATTCTAAGGATGTCCTCCAAAAATGGTGTCATGTGACTAAAAGGGGGCGTGGCCGGAAGCATAAACGTGTTTTGGCTAATAACTGTTGAAGTGTTTACCTTAATAAAGTAATTTCTTTGTCTGTTGATGTCTTGTGAGATATCAAGCTTGACCATCGATAATATTTCATAACAACCGAATAGACGCGGCCGCCATTTTGGATTTCATGGAAAAGTGTAAAAACCTTTTAAACGCCCCAAATGTTGTCCAATGTTTACTAAATTTGGCACAGATGATCTTCAGACCAAGCTTCAAAAGGGTGTCAGATGGATTTTCCATTTTCAAAACCGTTTGGTCGGTAGAGCCGATCAAAGGCGGCAGCGAAGCCACAAAAGACACGTGAGAGCATAACTCAGCAACCATTTGTGCGATTGTCACCAAACTTGGGTTCCATCGTTCCCACGAGGGGCAGAGGAGGCCTGTGGTGTTATACCAGAAAAAAAACAGTTTGAACACTCAGTACTTTGGAACGCAAACAGATATTTCAACCAAACTTGGTGTGTTGCAATGAGTGCAACAGGTTATTGTGAATTAATTGTTGTGCTATGGAGGCCATGTCCTGCTCTGGACTGCTTGGCCCCTCCATTGCTGCTTGCAGCTATATTTAGGGGCCAAGCAGCGAAGCTGCGATGCACCTATTGTTATTGTTAGTATTATTAGGATTCCTCCGTAAGGAGGAAACCTATTGTTATTAGGGGCCAAGCAGCGAAGCTGCGAGGAGATTGTTATTGTTAGTTTTATTATTATTATTATTAGGATTCCTCCGTAAGGAGGAAACCTATTGTTATTGGTGGTTTTATTATTTGTAATTCTTGTACCATGGGAGTCAATGGCAGCCCCTAGACCCCATCGACAACTTTTTGTGAAATTTGGCACACTCATTAAGGACAGTTTCTTCTATACCTACACCAAGTTTCATGTCTCCCATTAGACCACTCTAGCGCCACCAATGGGTCAAAGTTGGACTTGTGTTTACACACGCAACTTTTGAACCGTATGACTCATTTTCAAAAATGAGGTACCATTGGATTCCCTGGATCAAGCCGAGTTCAACGCACACCATGGCGTTAATTTCCGGTTATATAGATTTCCCGCCATTTCCGGTTTTATCAAAAACCTTTGAAAGCCTACTCCTCCTACAATTTTTGTCATATCTTCTTCAAAATCACCAGAGATGATCTTCAGACCAAGCCTCACAAAAGTTATCAAAGGAATTTTGATCCTCATAACCGTCTGTCCGGTACAGCCAATCAAATTCATCAGAAAAGCCGCCAAACAGGATGTGAAGTCATGTCTCAGCAAATCTTTGAGATATCAACACTAAACTTGGTAGATCGGAGGAAGACACTACAACATGTTACCATGTGCAAAGGCAAATTCATATCTCAAAAAATGATTGATATAAAGCAAATTGAACTTATCGCTAACGCTAAAATTATGCTTTACACATCAGCCATTCAAAAACTGATACTCTGATTCAATCACAAGTTCATATGAAAACTCTTGAGAATGTTCATAACACAAATCTGTGAAAAAGTTGACTGTAAGATGAAAGGTCGATTTTTGGTGAATATTTGAAACATGCTTGCTTGGCTAATTTCTAGGCAAATTTCCAATGAATGTCTCCCTTGCTCCTCCCCGCGCGTGCTCCAAAATCTCACACACACTCAGCCTTCCCTTGACACACGCGCGGCCAAGACGCACACGCAACATTTCAGGAGAGTGTGGGCTGACCAAGCCCCCACTCATTCCTTGGTCTTTAGCAAAGGCCCATGTGGCTCTTGATGGTATTGCATTTCCGATTTTGTATGCAATGGTAAAAAGGTCTCAAATCCTGAAACATTGATAGTGTAGGCCGAGAAACACTTTAACAAAAGCCCATGTGGATCTTGTTGGTATTGCATTTCCGATTTTGTATGCAATGGTAAAAAGTTATAAAAATCCTGAAACATTGATAGTATAGACCAAGAGTAACTACCACACCACAAATGGCCCACCATTACCCATAGGTGGCGCTACAGGCCACGCCAAAAAGCACAAATATACAAGGCTTTCTGGAATGGATAGGCTCACCAAGCCCCCTCCCTTCACTTATTGGCTTGAAAAAAAGGCCCATGTGGCTCCTGATGGTATTGCATTTCCGATTTTGTATGCAATGGTAAAAAGGTCTCAAAATCCTGAAACATAGATAGTATAGGCAAAGAAACACTTTAACAAAAAGCCCATGTGGATCTTGTTGGTATTGCTTTTCCGATTTTGTATACAATGGTAAAAAGTTATAAAAATCCTGAAACATTGATAGTATAGACCAAGAGTAACTACCACACCACAAATGGCCCACTATTACCCATAGGTCTTCCCTTGACACACGCGCGGGCTTGGCAAGACGCACACGCAACATTTCAGGAGAGTGTTCCTTGGTCTTTTGCAAAGGCCATGTGGATCTTGATGGTATTGCATTTCAGATTTTGTTTGCCATGGTAAAAAGTTCTCCAAATCCTGAAACATTGATAGTAAAGGCCAAGAGTAACAACAACACTTTAACAAAAGCCCATGTGGATCTTGTTGGTATTGCATTTCCGATTTTGTATGCAATGGTAAAAAGTTAAAAACATCCTGAAACATTGATAGTATAGGCCAAGAGTAACTACCACACCACAAATGGCCCACCATTACCAATAGGTGTCGCTACAGGCCACGCCCTAAAGCACAAAGCACTTCACTTCTTGTGAAGATTAAAGCGCTTCACTTCTTGGCTTGAAATAAAGGCCCTTGTGGATCTTGATGTTATTGCATTTCAGATTTGGTATCCCATTGGAAATTCTGCAGCATTGATTTTTCTATACAGTTACAATTTGTCAAGAATATACATTTTTGAATGGTTCGCAATGCTTTACACGTAAGCCAGTCAAACAAGTTCATATGAAGACTCTTGAGAATGTTTAGTACACAAATCTGAGAAAAAGTTGACTCTAAGATGAAAGGTCGATTTTTGGTGAATCTTTGAAACATGCATGCTTGGCTAATTTCTAGGGAAATTTACAATGAAATGTGTCCCCTGCTCCTCCCCGCGCATGCTCCAAATTCTCAGACACTCATTCTTCCCTTGACACGCGCGGGCTTGGCAAGACACACACGCAACATATCAGGACTGTGTGGGCTGACCAAGCCCCCACTCATTCCTTGAATATCAGCATAGGCCCTTGAGGACCTTGGTGTCATTGCATTTCCTACTTTGTATGCAATAGGAAAAATGGTCTCACAATCCTGACACATTGACAGTACAGGCCAAGAGTAACTACCACACTTTACCCAAAGCCCATGTGGATCCTGTTGGTATTGCATTTCCGATTTTATATGCAATGGTAAAAAGTTTTTAAAATCCTGAAACATTAATAGTATAGGCCAAGAGTAACTACCACACCACAAATGGCCCACCATTACCCATAGGTGGCGCTACAGGCCACGCCTTAATGCATAAAGATACAAGGCTTTCTGGAATGGATAAGCTCACCAAGCCCCCTTCCTTCACTTACTGGCTTGAAATAAAGGCCCTTGTGGATCTTGATGGTATTGCATTTCAGATTTGGTATGCCATTGGTAATTCTGCAGCATACATTTTTCTATACAGTTACAATTTGTCAAAAATAAACATTTTTCAATGGTTCGCAGTGTTTGGAGGAATCCGCCATTACTGCTTGCAGTTATATTTATTATTATTATTCCGCCATGGGTGTCTATGGCAGCCCCCATAAGCGCTTGGTCGAAAGTTTTGAAATTTGGCACACTCATTGGGGACAGTCCCCTGGTCCAATTCACAAAGTTTCATGTCCCATGCTTTGGCACTCTAGCGCCACCAACGGGTCAAAGTTTGAGTTGTGTTTACACACGCAACTCTTGAACCGTATGACCCATTTTCAAAAATGAGGTACCACTGGACTCCCTGGATCACGCCGAGTTCAATGCACACCATGGCGTCAATTTCCGGTATACAGATTTTCCGCTATTTCCGGTTTTATCAAAAACCTTTGAAAGCCTACTTCTCCTACAATTCTTGTCGAATCTTCTTCAAAATTGCCACAGATGATCTTCAGACCAAGCCTCACAAAATTTGTCGAAGGATATTTGATTTACCAAACCGTTTGTCCAGTACAGCCAATCAAATTCTGCAGAAAAGCCGCCAAACAGGAAGTGAAGCCATATCTCAGCAGTTCTTTGAAGCAGTGACACCAAAGTTGGTAGGCCTACTCAGAACTTTATTCTAAGGATGTCCTCCAAAAATGGTGTCATGTGACTAAAAGGGGGCGTGGCCGGAAGCATAAACGTGTTTTGGCTAATAACTGTTGAAGTGTTTACCTTAATAAAGTAAATTCTTTGTCTGTTGATGTCTTGTGAGATATCAAGCTTGACCATCGATAATATTTCATAACAACCGAATAGACGCGGCCGCCATTTTGGATTTCATGGAAAAGTGTAAAAACCTTTTAAACGCCCCAAATGTTGTCCAATGTTTACTAAATTTGGCACAGATGATCTTCAGACCAAGCTTCAAAAGGGTGTCAGATGGATTTTCCATTTTCAAAACCGTTTGGTCGGTAGAGCCGATCAAAGGCGGCAGCGAAGCCACAAAAGACACGTGAGAGCATAACTCAGCAACCATTTGTGCGATTGTCACCAAACTTGGGTTCCATCGTTCCCACGAGGGGCAGAGGAGGCCTGTGGTGTTATACCAGAAAAAAAACAGTTTGAACACTCAGTACTTTGGAACGCAAACAGATATTTCAACCAAACTTGGTGTGTTGCAATGAGTGCAACAGGTTATTGTGAATTAATTGTTGTGCTATGGAGGCCATGTCCTGCTCTGGACTGCTTGGCCCCTCCATTGCTGCTTGCAGCTATATTTAGGGGCCAAGCAGCGAAGCTGCGATGCACCTATTGTTATTGTTAGTATTATTAGGATTCCTCCGTAAGGAGGAAACCTATTGTTATTAGGGGCCAAGCAGCGAAGCTGCGAGGAGATTGTTATTGTTAGTTTTATTATTATTATTATTATTATTATTCCGCCATGGGTGTCTATGGCAGCCCCCATAAGCGCTTGGTCGAAAGTTTTGAAATTTGGCACACTCATTGGGGACAGTCCCCTGGTCCAATTCACAAAGTTTCATGTCCCATGCTTTGGCACTCTAGCGCCACCAACGGGTCAAAGTTTGAGTTGTGTTTACACACGCAACTCTTGAACCGTATGACCCATTTTCAAAAATGAGGTACCACTGGACTCCCTGGATCACGCCGAGTTCAATGCACACCATGGCGTCAATTTCCGGTATACAGATTTTCAGCTATTTCCGGTTTTATCAAAAACCTTTGAAAGCCTACTTCTCCTACAATTCTTGTCGAATCTTCTTCAAAATTGCCACAGATGATCTTCAGACCAAGCCTCACAAAATTTGTCGAAGGATATTTGATTTACCAAACCGTTTGTCCAGTACAGCCAATCAAATTCTGCAGAAAAGCCGCCAAACAGGAAGTGAAGCCATATCTCAGCAGTTCTTTGAAGCAGTGACACCAAAGTTGGTAGGCCTACTCAGAACTTTATTCTAAGGATGTCCTCCAAAAATGGTGTCATGTGACTAAAAGGGGGCGTGGCCGGAAGCATAAACGTGTTTTGGCTAATAACTGTTGAAGTGTTTACCTTAATAAAGTAATTTCTTTGTCTGTTGATGTCTTGTGAGATATCAAGCTTGACCATCGATAATATTTCATAACAACCGAATTGACGCGGCCGCCATTTTGGATTTCATGGAAAAGTGTAAAAACCTTTTAAACGCCCCAAATGTTGTCCAATGTTTACTAAATTTGGCACAGATGATCTTCAGACCAAGCTTCAAAAGGGTGTCAGATGGATTTTCCATTTTCAAAACCGTTTGGTCGGTAGAGCCGATCAAAGGCGGCAGCGAAGCCACAAAAGACACGTGAGAGCATAACTCAGCAACCATTTGTGCGATTGTCACCAAACTTGGGTTCCATCGTTCCCACGAGGGGCAGAGGAGGCCTGTGGTGTTATACCAGAAAAAAAACAGTTTGAACACTCAGTACTTTGGAACGCAAACAGATATTTCAACCAAACTTGGTGTGTTGCAATGAGTGCAACAGGTTATTGTGAATTAATTGTTGTGCTATGGAGGCCATGTCCTGCTCTGGACTGCTTGGCCCCTCCATTGCTGCTTGCAGCTATATTTAGGGGCCAAGCAGCGAAGCTGCGATGCACCTATTGTTATTGTTAGTATTATTAGGATTCCTCCGTAAGGAGGAAACCTATTGTTATTAGGGGCCAAGCAGCGAAGCTGCGAGGAGATTGTTATTGTTAGTTTTATTATTATTATTATTATTATTATTCCGCCATGGGTGTCTATGGCAGCCCCCATAAGCGCTTGGTTGAAAGTTTTGAAATTTGGCACACTCATTGGGGACAGTCCCCTGGTCCAATTCACCAAGTTTCATGTCCCATACTTTGGCACTCTAGCGCCACCAACGGGTCAAAGTTTGAGTTGTGTTTACACACGCAACTCTTGAACCGTATGACCCATTTTCAAAAATGAGGTACCACTGGATTCCCTGGATCACGCCGAGTTCAATGCACACCATGGCGTCAATTTCCGGTATACAGATTTTCCGCTATTTCCGGTTTTATCAAAAACCTTTGAAAGCCTACTTCTCCTACAATTCTTGTCGAATCTTCTTCAAAATTGCCACAGATGATCTTCAGACCAAGCCTCACAAAATTTGTCGAAGGATATTTGATTTACCAAACCGTTTGTCCAGTACAGCCAATCAAATTCTGCAGAAAAGCCGCCAAACAGGAAGTGAAGCCATATCTCAGCAGTTCTTTCAAGCAGTGACACCAAAGTTGTTAAGCCTACTCGGAACTTTATTCTAAGGATGTCCTCCAAAAATGGTGTCATGTGACTAAAAGGGGGCGTGGCCGGAAGCATAAACGTGTTTTGGCTAATAACTATTAAGTGTTTACCTTAATAAAGTAATTTCTTTGTCTCTTGATGTCTTGTGAGATATCAAGCCTGGCCATTGATAATATTTCATAATAACCGAATTGACGCGGCCGCCATTTTGGATTTCATGGAAAAGTGTAAAAACCTTTTGCACGCCCCAAATTTTGTCCAATGTTTACTAAATTTGGCATAGATGATCTTCAGACCAAGCTTCACAAAGGTTTGCATGGATTTTCCATTTTCAAAACCGTTTGTTCGTTAGAGCCGATCAAAGAAGGCAACGAAGCTGCAAAAGACATGTGAGAGCATAACTCAGCAAAAATGTGTCTGATCATCACCAAACTTCGGTTCCTTCGTTCCCATGAGGAGCAGAGGAGGCCTGTGGTGTTATACCAGAAAAAAATAAAAATTTGAACACTCAGTACTCTTGAACGCAAACAGATATTTCAACCAAACTTGGTGTGTTGCATGAGTGCAACAGGTTGCTGTGACTTAATTGTTGCGCAAGTGCTATGGAGGCCTTGTCCTGCTCTGGACTGGTTGACCCCTCCATTGCTGCTTGCAGCTATATTTATTATTTTTTACATCTGCCCCTAGAACCACATTGTCAAAAGTTGTGAAATTTGGCACACTCTTTGGGACCTGTCCCCTCATCACTTTCACCAATTTTCATGTCTCCCATTCCAACCCTCTAGCGCCACCAATAGGTCAAAGTTGAAGGTGTGTTTACACGTTACCTTTGAACCATATGCCGCATTTTCCAAAATAAGGTATCATTGGATTCCCTGGATCAAGACAAGTTCAACGCTCTCTATGACGTCATACCCAGTCTATATAGTATACATTCTCCGCCATTTTGAATGTTAAGGAGAATTGTTTTTTCGCTACTCCTCCTACAATTCTTTTCGAATATTCTTTATAATTGCCACAAATGATCTTCAGACCAAGCCTCACAAAAGTTATCCCCTGGAGCTTTGATTTTTGCAACCGTTTGTTAGTTACAGCCAATCAAATTCAGCAACTGATCTGGAAAAGGGGAAGTGAGGTCATATTTTAGCAAATCTTTGAAGCATTGACTCCAAACTTGGTGTATGGATTCATGACCCTGTCATTTGAGCTAGGGGGCGCTACAATAAGCCAAAATTGTATTTTTACCAATAACTGTTGATTTGTTTGTCGTATTTAAGTGATTTCTATGTCTCGTGATATCTTAGGAGATCCCGTGTCTGACGCATGTTAACTCTTGATACCAGACGAATTGATGAGGCCGCCATTTTGAATGAATAAAACTTTTTTCCCCTTCTCCTACACAATGTATCCAATATTCACCAGATTTGGCACAGATTATCGTCAGACCACAATTACCTTGACATGTCAAAATATGACTTAATTACAGCTTTTTATACTTGGGTCAAATCTGACAACGCTTCCCACAGGAGAAACGGCTTACTTTTTTAAATACAGTAACTGAACACAGTAATTCCCAGCACTGAGAATAGCTCACTGGGTTAAGAGGGGTTCCTCTGAAGTGCAAGGTCTTAGGTTTGAATCCAGCCACAGTCATCAAGCACGTCATAATACCTTTCTTCTGTTTAGTGAAGCCAGGTATGCCACAGTAGCTGTCCAGCAGTATAATCATAATGGTCACGATAATTCTCAGGGATTTATACACAGGAAGAGTCAGATTTATTGTGCTTTGTGGATATAATGATGCTACATCTTGCCAGTGCATCAGATTTCTTGCATCATAACTTCTGAATATATTTGTCATGAATCACAAATTTGGTCTCTTCTGATTCTACGTGGCATACCAAGTCAAAAGATATCACATTGTCCCGTGTCCACCATTTTGGGCGTTGGCCATTTGGAATTTTCATAAAAACATACTTTTTTGAACTCCTCGTTCACCATTGCTCCTATTTTGATGGACATGTAATCAAATCATTTTCAGATCACAATCACCTTGATATGTCAAAATATGACTGAATTACAGCTTTATATACTTGGGTCAAATCTGACAACACTTTCCACAGGAGAAACGATTAATTTTTTTATACAGTAACTGAACACAGTAATTCCCAGCACAGAAAATCGCTCACTGGGATAAGACGGGTTCCTCTGAAGTGCAAGGTCTTAGGTTTGAATCCAGCCACAGTCATCAAGCATGTCATGATACTGGTTTATCTGCTTAGTGAAGCCAGGTATGCCACAGTAGCTGTCTAGCAATATAATCATAATGGTCACGATAATATTTTATTCTCAGGGGATCTATACTCAAGAAGCGTCAGATTTATTGTGCTTTGTAGATATGTGTCCTCTAACCTCTTGGGGGGGCGATCCCTTGTGTGACACATGTTAACTTTTGATACCAGCCAAATTGATGCCGCCATTTTGAAAGAATTAATAAAACGTTTTTGTCCTAGCCCTCCTACAAAATGTACCAAATATTCACCAAATTTGGGACAGATATCTTCAGACCACAATCACTTTGACATGTCAAAATAGGACTGAATTACAGCTGTTTAAACTTAGGCCAAATCTGACAACCGCTTGCCACAGGAAAAACTGCCTATATTTTTTCCAGTAAAGGAAGTCCTGTGATTTCCAGCACTGAGAATAGCTCACTAGGATAAGTTGGTGTCCTGCAACGTCAGAGGTTAAAATCCACCTAAAGCAGACAAGCTTGTCATGTCTGATTCTCTGTTTAGCGAGACTGTAAATCACTGCTAGCTACCTGTAGTCAAGCTGTATATAGTCAATGCAATCCTCACACAAACTATCAAATTATTTTTGATTTTCGAAACCATTTCAGGATCTCCATATAGGCACATTGGATGGCTGGCTGGGGACACTGCGTGCTGTTCCATTACAGGTAGTAAACCAGAGTTTGCTTAAAGCCCAGAATCATGTTTCCTTTCCTCTGCAAAACAAAATAGGTATTATTTATTACATCAAACTCAGCATTAGGAGTAGGCCTAAATGTTTCTTTTGCTTCTGTAACACTTTGTCACATAAGTCAGGGAACTTACCTACTGGACCATGTAGATTGGCAATTAAGCCATTTGGGATGGCAACTGCCTGGAACTTCAAGCTGTGCACTCTTTTGTGGCCATTGTACATCACCCGCTGGTTCATTCCTGGTCTGGCGATAGGTCGTACTGTGCCCTCTATGAAGCCAAAGCAGTTGTCCGGTGGCTGACTGTTGTATGTAGTCAGCAAGTGTTTGCAAAGCAACTGGGTTTAAAATAGTGTTGTTCCACTCTGTAATTCTGCGATGGTGAGCATCATAAATGAAATCTAGCACGCAAATTGTTGCCATGCACAAGACTGGTACTGGTTGCTGCCCAAATCGCTGCATCATGTCGCTATAACGGCATGGGTATGTGAGCCTCTTCAGTAGCATGCACAGCGCCTCTGTGCCAGCCACCACAATTCTCTGCTCGCAGACTAACTCCACGGGTATACCAAGAGCCTCCACCAGCAGTGATATGTCAGTTTTTCTCAGCCAAAACTCTGCAAGGCCTTCATTGTCCTCCATATCAACCAAATTAAAAGGTGTATGCTGTTTTAAATCTAAATTGCTGGACCTGTTTGTGTCATACAGTAATGTAAACTCCTCCTCCGTTATTAAATTATCATCTAAAGCATATAACAAGTGCTCCCGGGCCATTTTTAGAGACATATTGTAGCCTGAATATTGTTCAGAGCAACGTCGGTTTGCTCATTAAGTAGCCGTTGAGAGTTACAATGTTGCTTAGTGATAGTCGAATACCACTACTACAGCAACCCCATGGAATGTTTAGCGGACGCCGTAGCCGTCCCTCTAACGTCACTGCTTAAAGTCCCTATTGTCTTTTTTGGGATTGTCCTCCTTTTTGACCTTTTATCCTGCTTTTTGGACCCAAGTGTCCTCCTTTTCAGGGTCATTACCTTTTCTGGTCACCCTATTAATGAAACTCACCTTTGAAGTAGCTAATTTCCAGGTTATATCCAATGCATGAAAGACGGTGGAACCCCTGCAAAATCTCTTCTGAAACTCCAAGTTTAGCGATGCATTGAAATGGGCATGCGCAAAGTTGTTGCTCAGGGGAAGACTGGGGGCAGGTTTGTTAAGGAAGAATTGTAATATTCTGTGATGACTTTTCTTTGGAAATGAAACTCTTTAAAGTTGCTTACCTTTTGGTCAGATTTAACAATTGTGTATTACACAATTATTACATCACAAATTTACATTGTGTCATACAGCTTTGGTGTGCTATACAAAGAATGTTTGCTTAATCATGTTACACATCACACGCTTGCTTTTGTACATGTTTATAGTAAAGAATGAAAGACTAAATGATATCAGTGAAGTAATTTATTTATTAAAGCTATGTTTATGCATATGAAAAAATTGATGACCAATGACATGTTGGGGCTGAGCTGCACATGAATTACATGCATTGTCTACATTTATGCGTGCTGGGATGCAAGATGTAATATTGTATATGATTGAAATTCATGTAGACTAGTCTACATTACAAAAGTGTCAGAACTGAGAGCAGTCCAGTGTGATCTCTCCATTTCTGGATAAACCACTTATAATGCACTCGAGATCCGTCGTCCTACGACCAAAGAGCGACGTAATGGCAACGTAACCATGGTACCAAAATTAACCTATCCAGTCGACCAAGGTACGACGTCACGGCAACATTGTCCATGGGACCAAAAATAACGTATCCAGCCGACCAACGTACGACGTCGCGGAAACGTTGTCCACAGGACCAAAAATAACGTCACCAGCCGACCAATGTACGACGTCGCGGCAACGTTGTCCATGGGACTAAAAATAACTTAACCAGCCGACCTAGGTACGACGTTGCGGCAACGTTGTCCACAGGTCTAAAAATAACATCACCAGCCGACCAAGGTACGACGTCGTGGCACAACGTTGCCAGAAGGTAACTTTGTGGGTTACCAACTGAGTACTTACTGGCAACGTTGCCGCAACCTCATGTGTTATCTGGGAATCGGCTATAGCAGCCTCATAGTTCAATCAAAACTAATACATTTGGCAGACCGGTGTAAAAATTGACCTAATGTCTATGACTTATGCCTAGTTTATACTTATGTCGCCAACACTTTTGAAATGGTCACCGACGAAGAAAAAAAAGTGTCGCTGAAGCTGCTGCATTTATACTTCGGCAAACACATAGCTATGGTTACATTGTTTACGCTTTGTAGCCTCGGTGATCGATCGGAGAAAAATGGCTGTTGTTAATTTTGAGAGGCATTATAAAGGTGTGGATATGTTCTAACTTGTTCTGCCAATCTCTCCTCTATTCCTTCCATCTTAAACAGCTGTTGAGCGTTCACTGAAAATTCAAAACAATGCAGTCATCGATGCGTGCCGTCTATCTAGCCAATCACACTTGCGCGACACTATGTGACAACATCAGCGCCAGTAGAAATTTCTCCTGGTAGGCGACACTTTCAAGCGACAGTTAAAAGTGTCGACCGTGACGCCATTTCTGTCGGCGACCTTTTCAAAAGTGTCTGCGACCTAAGTATAAATTGGGCATTAAACGTCCATTTATGTTTTTCCCTTCTTGTGATATTTTCAGGCATTTAGCCTAGTCAAATTGCATTCTTTCATTAATAAAGAACCCCCTTTGAAGTTTATTCTAACAACAACGTTACCAGCAGTAGCTATCTCAGATGGAATTGCAATTCAAACAGTACCATCTGCTAACTGAAAATATGCCCCAAAAACGTGAACATGCTTGACATTTATTTAGGGGAAAATTGCTCATGCATAAAAAGTTCAGCCCTGTGTGGAGAAGCTGCTCCGGTAAATTGTGCTACTACAGTACAGACTAGGCTACTGTTCGTCTTGGTAGCGATTGCGTTGGTTGAAATCGATTCCGTATGTTCCGTTGTACGGTTTAGGCTGAAATTAATTATTTTCATGAACAGACTGACAATATTTATAGGCTGTGGCAATGAAGTTCAGGTTAGTAGTCAGATAGTTTCACCTATTGAAATACTTTTGATTTAAGTAAGGGGAGTGCCGAACATGATCTGTCGCCGTTTGACTTCCTAAACAGCTGTGGAGATGTTTTCGTTAGGTACAGTAGCTACTAGTCTCACGTAAGCTACAGCGTGAGCTACACTGGTTTGAAACCACAGGTAATTATAATTTCACCAACAAATCGTTTACTTGTAATCTAATGTCATAATAAATCCTACAACAAAAATGTATTTGTGAAGAATGTGTATTTTAATGATTGAAAACAGATGCATCATAGACCGCTGTAGTATGTGTTGCCCGGGCAACACAGGTTAATGTCATGATGCTAATGCTTCAGTGAAATAGTACTACCGTTTCCAAAAGTAGATGTACTTCCTTAATAATATCAGTTTGTCATGTACATTACATTTCACGATTGTGTTTCATATCTCAAAGTAAATGGATAAATAATTATCACCCTGGCCACTTTGCTTGTGGCGTTTCTGCAGCTGTCTTGCAGTAAAGCTAGCCTATAGTTCTGTTTTAGGACTAGGTCTTACAATCCCTGGTTGATTTGCACTCCTGAGATGTGAAGTGGGTTGAAGCAGACATTCGAGGTGTTTCTGGTTAAGAGTCATGGTGCTGTCTGTGGGACAAAAGGGTTGAAAAGCCTCATTGGAGTCATCAGGTGGGCACCCTCCTTCCCCGGTGTTTCGATGATAGGCCCACAACACCTCCAGAGGGCTCATCGGCAACACCTGGCGTCCCAGATGTGCCCCCCTCTGCTTTAACCCTTCTGCTCCACAGATGCTATTTTGGGGTCCAGGTGGCATCTTTCCTCTTCACCCACAGCCACCGGCTTGCCCATTCAGCAGCGCTTGAGAGGGCTTTGATGGCTTGGCGTTGGGCTTGGCCTCGAATTCCCACATCCCTAAGCAGCCTGGTAGTTGTCTTAGCCACAAAGCCTCTGCAGCCGACTTCCACTGGGCAAACTTTGGCTTTCCAGCCACGTTGCTCAGCATCAGCTGCCAACTCAGCATACTTAAGGCTCTTTCGTTCGTAGGCCTCCTCTACAGCGTCCTCCCAGGGCACAGTCAGCTCTATGATGTACACCTTCTTAGTTGAGGAGGACCAGAGCACAAGGTCTGGTCTGAGGTTCGTAGTGGCGATCTCTGGTGGAAAGTAGAGCCTTTGACTCAGATCCACCACGAGCCTCCAGTCTCGCGCTACTCCCAGCTGACCGAGGTCTGATGTTGTACTGGCCTTGGTCTTAGTTGGCTTTGCACCTTCACAGACAAAACCTCTTGCAGATGTAGGATGGGATGATGGGGGTAGGGCATTGATGGTCGTTCTTCTGGTCTCCAGCATAGCTGCAAGGCACTTCAGCACTTGGTTGTGCCGCCAGGTGTAACGGCCTTGAGTCAGGCCTGTCTTGCAGCCAACCAGGATGTGTTTAAGGTTTGCTGAAGACGAGCAGAGTGGGCACGTTGGGTCTTCTCCGTACCATTGTTGAAGGTTACTGGGAGATGGCAAGACATCATACGTTGCTCGTAAGATGAAGCTGGTGTGACATGCTTCCATATTCCACAGTTCCTTCCAAGAGAACTTCCTTCTCTCAACTCCCTCCCACCTCATCCACTGTCCCTGTTTCGATTGGGAGACAGCCTTTGCGCACCTTGTTGCCTGCTCTTGCCGGCGCACCTCCTCAACGACCAGACCTCTGCGCTGAGATGGAGCTGCCTTGTGCCAAGATGGTCCGCTCTCTCCGAGGCCAAAGCCTCCTCTCCCCTGTTGTACAAGGCCAATGATGTCACGATGCCTTAGGTCTGCCTTTGCCTGCTGTGTAGCTGCGCTTGGAGTCCATTTCCTTCCGGTCGCCAGAGTAGGAGCTGTTTGGGCTACACACGGGTCACGGGATTCCGTTAGTGTCATTTCCAGCCTTACTTTGGAGCACTTGAATTCCTCTGTAAGACTGGACACAGGCAGCTTCAGAATACCTCTTCCATACAACCCTATGTTGCTGAAGCACCTGGGAAGACCCAGCCACTTTTTGGCAAACGAGCTGATCAACCTCTCCAGTTTTTCAACCTTTGAGATAGGGACCTCATAGATGGTAAGAGGCCACATCAGCCGGGGTAGAAGACCGAATTGGAGGCACCAGAGCTTTAACCTGCCAGGAAGCAAGGACTTGTCGATTCTCTCAAGGCCGCAGATTGTGTCGTGCCTGAGCTGGTCCACTTGAACTTTGTCCTTGAGGTTGGCATCGTACCAGCGCCCTAAGCTCTTCACTGGGTTCTCTGACACTGTTGGTATGGGTTCCTCGCCGATGTAAAAGCGCTGCTCTGACAGCTTACCCTTGACAACTGATATGCTCCTGGATTTGCTTGGCTTAGTTAGCCTAGCTCTCTCCCAGAAGTTAAGGAGCTGCTAAATAAATGTTCTGCTACAGGTAATCACGCGTTTTCGTGACGTATCGTTAGTGACGTTAGTAACGTCAGTGACTGTGGCTAGCAAGTTAGCCACCGTTAGCTTCACCTTTTGCAACAAAATCTTAATTTCAACTAAAACCGTCCAACTGAACAAAAATAAAAACACAAGCAACTCAATCGCTACCAAAACAAACCTTTTGACACCTACGTTGTCTATGTAGTCCTACTGTTGACTAATCGTTAGGGGTGGGAAAATAATAACTAGAAAACTCCAGCTGCAGCAAACACTTAAGCAAGCTACCCCAGCCCCGGTTTGGCTGTTTGTGACGGTCAGCTCGTCTAGCCTAGATTTTTGCAGATTTCTGTGAAACTTGCTACAATAAAAACGACCTAGCTAGATTATGTACACTTTAAGATCAATGTACATACTTTGTTTGGCCAATTTGGTCGATTGTGGAAAAAAAGTCGAACCGTTTTTAGTTATGGAGAGCCATCGCGCTACCTCGATTATGATAACAGAAATGTAGCTAGAATCCACACCTCAAACAAGTTAACCTAGACGCAAAACTGTATGTCCAATCCCAAAAATAAGGATATTTTCCGAGACCCAAGACTGCCAAAACCATAGATATAATTTGTGTCTGTGCGGTTAGGGCTGTCACGATAACTACTTTTTCTTGTGCGATATATTGCACCAAAATTAATTGCGAGAAACCAAGTCCATTTTTACTTGTTCTTCCTAACTAGCTGTAGATGTCACAAAACAGTACTCTTTATAACACAGTGAGCCTTTTCTTTACCTGTCGGTGTCCACTCAGTGTGTGTGGAGACGCTAGTTCCGCCTACGCTTTCGACACAGAAAGCAGAACAAGATGACTGAGGCTGCAGGATCGACTAACGTTTTGGTGACATTTTGTCTTATGTAAAAAAATTAAAATAATAATAGTTTTTTATTATAAAAATGATCAGTTGCAATATATCGCGGCACCAAAAATTATTGTACTCATTTCCATATACCGTGCGATAAGTTAAAATATTGACTATCGCGACAGGCCTATGTGCGGTCAGAAATACAACTCTTTTGGCAGTTTCCAAAACGTTTACCCAATTCTGCTTTCATGGTGCGTGTCTGTTTGGTTGCCACGGTGATGGCGCAGCTGTGATCGCTAACGAGCTGGGCAGAGAGAATAACCAACATTTACCTAGCATCCACACCTCAAACAAGTTAACCTAGACGCAAAACTATACGTCCAATCCCAAAAATACGGATATTTTTCAAGACCCAAGACTACCGAAACCAGAGATGTCCTTTATATGTTTGTGTGGTCAGAAATACGATTCTATCGGCAGTTTAAAAACGTCTACTGACGAATTTCTCGGACGAATTTTACTCACCTCTCCATTGAAGTTAGTGAGAAAATTTGAAAGGCTGCTCTCGCTTCAAGGCTCATGGCTGAAAATCTGTAAATGTGAGCTCTTTAGTAGTTACATTGGCTGAAAGAGGACACGTTTTCCTACATTTGAAGGTATAACTTGTTTCTGTAAGTTAAACTATATGAAAGGTAGAGGAATTTGTTTGACAATTTAGTTGAATATCAGAAAAAGATCAGCCTGCAGTGTGCCACTCTGCTGGCTGCTCAATTATAAAAATCAAGAAGGAGCTCAATTTTTCATGTATTTGAAACTGTCACAATTCCAAATTGGCTGAATATTTGAAAAAGCTGAATCATTTGGGAATAGCTGAATGTCTTGTGTTGAAAGTATGCTGAAGTAGTTAAGTTTGAAAGAGAAGGAATCTTTTTAATGATTTGAAAGGATTTACCATTACTTTTAATGGGAGAATAATTTGCACAAAAACCTTTGTTCTTTAAAAAGTATAAAAGTGAGAAATGAGAAAAGCCATAGCACACATCTCCTGTAGGAGCTGAACGTTTTGATACCAAAATAGTAGGAATTGGTGAAAGTATGCAGGACTAGTTAAAGGGGGCAGAAGAACTAAGAAGCTGTAATAACAATAATAATAATAAAGAGAAACAGGAAAACAGTAGTGAGAATGGTTAACAGCATTCTCACAATAATAACATATATGAGAAAGAACCAACCCTTGCCGCAAGCAAAGCACACCCAATAATACTACCAATTGCAATAGGTGCCTCGCAGCTTCGCTGCTTGGCCACTAATAAGAAAAAAGGTAGAGACACATTTACATTTAGTCATTAAGCAGACGCTCTTATCCAGAGCGACTTACAGTAAGTACAGGGACATTCCCCCCGAGACAAGTAGGGTGAAGTGCCTTGCCCAAGGACACAACATCATGTGGCACGGCGGGGAATCGATCCGGCAACTTACTAGCCCGTTTCTCTCACCGCTCAGCCATCTGACATCCCACTTATGGCTGCGCAGCTTCGCTGCTTGGCCACCAATAAGAAAAGGTAGAAACCCTCTAGGTGGCTTTGCAGCTTCGCTGCTTGGGTACCAACAAGCTGAACCCCCTTTGAAACAAGCTATTGTAACGTTGTCACCGGCAGTATTTCAGAGTGTCTGTTCTCCCCATATTAGACAATAGGTGTATTCGACTTCATGCAACGCCGCAGCCGGCTGCAGTACCGTGAGATTGATTTGAGAACAGCCTGTTGTGTAGCCGAGCGCATTTCCTCAAGAGCAATTGCACAGGTCTAATAACGACAGCTATTTCATGATTGGCCAGACTCACACACAACAAGTTTGACGCGTGTTTGACGTGTTTTGTATTTATTCTGACACCTTCAGTTTCACCCAATGCTAAAATCCAGACCAAACTGTTTAATTGAAATAAATAATTGTTGAAGAAAGGGTTTTAGTCCGCCTCTTCACTAACATAAGTTTAATTGAGTTCTGGTTTAATTATCAATCTGCAGATTGGGGAAAGAGTTTAACATAGCCCAATACATAAAATAACACATTTCGGTGCACTGGTTCATGCAAGTTCTAATGCGAAAACAATAACATTTGCGACCATGCAGTTTGTCAATGATAAAGTAAGCAAACAGCGCTTGATTGGCCATGACTGATGTCAACGCAGCAAACCACGAGAAGCTGGAATGTCCGACTTTACAGAGCCGTTTTTTAACCTTCGCAATGTCTGAGACAGCCCAACGGTTAAAAGAAAATGCTTCACTTTGTTTTTGTATGCAGTAAAGTTGTTGCAAATGACTTATGGGTCACAATGACTTATGGGTCAGAATGACCCGAAGATAATACAAGGGTTAACTACTTGTACTGGCTGTAAATCAGTGTTTCTCAAACTTTTTCAGACCAAGGACCACTTGGCCAATAAATAAAAACTTGCGGACCATCTAACTAAATAGTAGGCTATATCCCCGGAACAACCGGTCTCCAGACCTGGCGCCATACAATTGTTAGTGCATGAACGGATAATGTAGGTTATTCCGCTTTATAATTATAATTTCCGCTAAGAAAAAAATACAAGTTTTGAGACTGCTTAGCTATCCGAGTGTTAATCAAGCACGGAGCCAGACGTTGTAATTATTCTAGCCCAAACCTAGGACATATGGGTTTGATGTGATGCAGACAGGGATTTCCACACAAAATGTTTGGCCATTATTTGAGTGCAAAATAGTTTTGGCAGATTAAAACAGCCGTTTTTCAATTGGTAAAACCTTGTCTAGTGATGCCATCACTCCGGCCCTGCTCCCATCCATCCTCCCTGACGCGTATCGTTACATTTGGGCCGTCCGGCCCAGGAATCGGTAGCCTATCTGAGAAAACTTTTTAGAAAAGACGGGCTATGGACCCAACCAATTCTATTTGGGAAGGGAGAACTCCCTCACATGGTACAACCAGAGAGGCTCTGGTACAACCCATGCAGAGGCTGTGATGTCAGAATGCGGAACATGTGTAGCCCATTTTAATAGGCTACTACTGACTGTGTTTTCTTCGTTCTGAGTTGAATGTTAAAAATGTCGCAATAATTTACTTGTGGCCGTCGCGGACCACTACAGGGGCAGTGGCGGACCACCAGTCCGTTCTCACAAGACACCTGGCAAGAACGTTCTTCTCAAGAACGCAAGTACGTTGTTAGCGTTTTTTGCATTTTTAAACACCATTTCCGGGTTTGTTTTCGCCGTTCTTGGTGACTTCTTTTGATAGGAACCTTACTTGTATTGATAAACGGCCAGTGTGTAGAAACACCCGCACACGTTACTGCGCCCATTTTTATGTGTACGCGCCTTCATTCATTTGACCCCAAGATTGATGAGTTAAGCTGTGCGTGAGCATTAAGATAAGGGGTTCACTCCGTCAAGAGGTTTTGGTGTTGAGTTACACTTTAAACCAATAATGTAGTTGTAGTTGTTAAAAATACAACTAAAATCTGTTAACATATATAAGTTCCCCAATATGTACAACTGCATATTAAATACTATCTTACAGGAGTTACAGGAGTAGTAACTCTACTAGTACAGGAGTTAAAGTTGTATACTATTCAAATTAATGAATCTAAACTATTTTTAGGCAATACATTTGGTGGAAAAGATACAATTGTATGTTGGAATATATTCAGTCAGACATCAATTTGACATAAAAACCATAAAATAATCATATAGGAGTATGAAAACTAAATATATAATCACAAAGAAATACATGGTTTGAATGTTTTATTGGGGGAGGGACTGTAGAAAAGGAGCAAGCTTTTTGAAGTTAACACCTTAGTACCAGTTATAAAAGATTATCGAAATCTTAAGGGTCTCTTGCCATAAAGGATAAGGTGTTGGGTCCAAGTCATCAGATCAGACACAGGTTTGGGGAGAGACTTGCACAAATTGTACATAGTGTAACATTAAGTACTAACTTTTGGAGAAATCAAACCACTGATCATACAAAAAAAGAAAATGTTAATAAAATGTTCCACCTGGGTTCTATTCAGTGCACATCGGCATTGTGTAACATAAGTTAGACAAAATCAAGGAACTCTACAAATGCTGTTCCCTGGAATTAGACAGTAATCTCTTTAAATACTGGGTGCAACTGTCTAAGGCAGCTTTAATTTGGTAAAAAAAAAAACATGTAATTTAGATGTATTGTACAAAGCAGGAATTAAGCTATACATTGTCACGTCCGTTTTTTTTTTGTCCTCATACACTGTACAGAGTCCACTTCCTCCAGGTCCGGCCAGGCAATAGGCAGTGTAATTTCTATCTTACATTTATTCACTGTCTGTCAAGACATATCATATACACATTCAGACATACCATACAAACGTACATATGCGCCAGCTTTCTTTCAATCTTTGTGGTATCTTTCAGTCTCCATCAACATTACAATTCTTTCTGAATGACTGCACAACTCACACACAATCTTTTCTTAAATATGCCTAATTTGTTGGGAGCATTAAATATTTGACTTGGTCTTGTCAATTAAATAATTTAACAATTTCTGCCAAAGAATATATCTAAGCTGCTTGGATGATACAGGTTGACTGTATATACATTTATATTGTATGCGCTTTATTTAATTTAATATAACATACTTATAATACTGTGTGAGAAGTTTGACACTGGTGTTCGTTAAGTTATGTAACCCTAAAAATACCTTCACGCTACCATATAATTTATGGATGTCCGCTAGAAAATTACATGTCATAGACAAATTGTAAAAACACAACACTTGCCTCAAAAATGAACTTGGTGTTTAGTGAAATAAAGTACAGTGCTTTGTGGTCTAAGACAGCATCTGATGTAGATGTTTTGCATCTTATGACATGATTGTAATGACAGGCCAATACTTGGGAAATTAAAATCAAAATTATACCAACAGATAATTACACTGCATATTTGAACTGGATAACAGAAAATAACAGGTGACAAAAGTTATTCTAACAATGATTTTAATCCTCTGATTTTACACCTAATAGAACCAATTGAAAGGACAAGTTAAATCTGTATATCAATATTCCAATTTGCCTCATGTATGCTTTTATACATGTTTGTATGTCTTTATAAATTATATACAAAAAAGTATTTTGCCCAACCTTTTTAAAGGGTTTCAAGTCCCTCTAGGTTAAAATCAATCAATTAAATTCAATAAACTGAACCAAAAGGACAATTTTCTGTTAAATGTTCATGCTTTCAATTTCTTGAACCATTTATGATTAAAAGGACAGGAAACTGACATCCACAGCACTTCAGGATCAACTCTGAGTGCTCCTGAGTAACAAAAACAGTTTTTGAAAATAAACAGCAACAAAACTGTCTGTAGTCCTCTCCAGACTACCCTGCCATGGTCCTTGTGACAGTGTGAGGTTGTTGCTTAATTCAAGTGTTGTTATCATTTCCCATCTATCTACAGAAACCTGTTCCAAGCAAGGGCTGTTTTGTTCTAAGCATTCAGTCTAGGAGGCCTGCTGTCCATTGGGGGAGTGACATTATTATTTTACAAAATATACTATGGCCTCCTCCAGAAACTGACTGGTACAGTTGAACTGCTATGAAAGATTTACTATTTACACCAGGTTGTGCATTATCCAGGGGAGTGATAAGGGTAATAGGTTTAGGTGCTTGGGTTAGAGGACTTTTGGTTTTCCCCATTCAAGACACCCCCTTTGTCTGCCCTCTCCATCACTCAATGGATTTTAGTTCAGAAGGCAGAGTATACATTTTGTGCACCCAATGTTCACAAGTTCTTGGTGTTAATGTGTGTTTTGTAATGCTTGGTCAGGTGGTCGCTCCTCATGAACCTTTTCTGACACTGGTTGCACTCGAAGCGCTTGTCTCCTATGATAAAATACAAAATAGGCTGTAAATAGTAATTTATCTTTGATTAATATTAATCAACCTCACAAGTAAAAAATGTGTACAATGGTGCACCAGCACCAGCATATGAAATCCAACATGTAATAACACCTCCAATCACATCATATGGTAGAGATAATTTGGCATGCATCCCCAACCCTATTTAATTTAACTAACCTAACTAATTTGCTCAAATAAATATACATAAAATACCACAATATGCCTCTATATTTAACCAGTCAAGTACAACTTCTCTATGTGTGTGTATTCTATACATCAGACAGACCTGTGTGTGTCCTGGCATGCCGCTGTAGCTCATCACTGCGTGTGAAGCGTTTCCCACAGAACACCCAGTTGCAGACGAATGGTCGCTCGCCAGTGTGCAGGCGCACATGAGCCCTGAGAAGGGATGTCTTCCTGAATGTTTTCTCACAACCGGGAATATGGCAGATGTGCTTCCTTTTACCAACCTCACCTGGCCTGGAGAGTCGAGGGGAACACATACCCAAAATAAGACACACTTGCACACACAATTCACATAGATTTGTGAAAATATGGGAATACAATTTGCATGATAATGTATGCGCTAGTTTGCATAAATACCACAAAATATCCTAACACTGGATATAGCCAGGTGAAAATGTCTTGTAGAATCTTGTTGACATCTTACAGTAAAAGACTATAGAGGCAAACAAATGTCACCATAAGGGGCAGATTCAGTCATTCATTCAAGATCCACTCAACTGTCAATCAACTGTCACTAAGTTGTCACTCAGGTAAGAAAGATATCCTTTTGTTATTCCTACATGGATTATTCAATCTACATTAGTAAAAAATACCTGGTGAAACGACTAGGGCTGTCACGATAACTACTTTTTCTTGTGCGATATATTGCACCAAAATTAATTGCGATAAACAATATTATTATATGGCAACAACGGTACAAGCTTTCTGATTGGCTAATGGGTAGTCATGCCAGGCGCGTAGTGCCCTCCTCAGCGGTCAATACGGCTTCGTATTGCCCTCTGACGTCATCTGCAAAATGAGTGACGAGTCAGCTGCTGAGTTTTACTATCCAGATGATGCTGAAAAGATTTGTCATCGAAAGTGAGGATGAAGACTAGACTCTTTTAATCACTTGTGTCGTTATTTTGTGTTGAAATTAAAGCCATTTTACCAGAACCATGTTGTCCGCTTTCTATCAAAAGTAATGAGTTGCTAGGCAACACATGAAACACAGCGTGAGAAGACTTGAGAGCTAGCTACAATTAGCCTAGAGGTACCATTTATTTTCGTTTAAAAAATTAAAAGGAGCTAAAAATGCCATATAATAAACTACTTACTAACCTCGACCGTTCGGTCATGCCGGGAAATATCAAACCTCGGCTTTGCCGTATCGTTCCAGCCTCAGTTTGATATTTCCCGGCATGACCTCACTCTCGGTTAGTAAGTAGTTATTATTGCACACACGTCAATTGTAATTCCCCCACCCCCCAGGCGAGCTTTAACGGCTGTTCGCGCGTCTATGTCGCTTCACTCCATCATTCCTTATTGTTTACAACGTTAACAGGGCTACTTGGTTGACGTTGCCTTTTCAGCTTGAGATATACAAGGTGTGGCATGAGAGCGTGTGAAATGGTTGAAATGCGTGTGTCTCAAGGCCAATGCTTGAGAGTTGGAAGCTCTGTGTTTGTCAAAAGTTTGCTGCATATTTGTAAATGTTGGTTTTTGCACCGTGTTTAATGGCTGCATCTCGTTGGGAAAAGGCAACTGTAACAGAACTGTATGGAAGACCCCTTTCCAGCTCCAGCTGCAGTTGTTGTTCACAGGTTGAAAAACTGGGTGGGATAGTTATGTATTGCTAGGTGAGATGTTAGGTTAGTTGCCTCTTTACGTTTCCACTGTTTTAAAACAAAGTTGACATACTGGCTCGTTCACGTTAATTGTCTCTCAGCTCATTCCTACACCGGAGCTGAAGATTGCGGCTTTGAAACCAAGTCAATTTGTACTTGTTCTTCCTAACTAGCTGTAGATGTCACAAAACAGAACACTTTATAACACAGTGAGCCTTCTCTTCACCTGTCGGTGTCCACTCAGTGTGTGTGGAGACGCTAGTTCCGCCTACGCTTTCGACACAGAAAGCAGAACAAGATGACTGAGGCAGCAGGATCGACTAATATTTTTGTGACATTTGTTCTTATGTAAAAAAAAAAAATCAAATAATAATAGTTGTTTATTATAAAAATGATCAGTTGCGATATATTGCGGCACCAAAAATGATTGCATCATTTCCATATACCGTGCGATAAGTCAATATATTGACTATCGCGACAGGCCAAGAAACGACCCAGCCCCAAACCCCATCTCTGCAATAATAATTAATAAAGGCTGGTTTAAAGTACTTCTACCTGCCTCTATGTATTAATGCTCATGGGTAGCCTAAATGGGTTCTATTCAGACCTTAACATTCAGTATTTTAGGGGCTTCTGGTTTGAACATGGAGTGAGTGGACGTGTTTGAGTGTGATTCCCGTTTTTATATTCTAAATACTTGTTCAACCTTTATTTTAAACCTATGCTTGCCGATATCTGTATGTAGCCTGAACCTTTTGTATAACTTTGGTCATAGCTAGATACCAAAATGTCAAGTAAAGCAAACCATCAAAATAATAAAGCAACTGAAAAAGACTGCTCCGACCAGAAGTGAAAACATGGCTACGGTCTCAATGCCTGATGCACTACCAGAAGACCTTGAGAAACTTCGGTTGATTCTCCTCACTGATATGACACGAGTAGTGCATTCTGCGCTTAAAAATTAGCTTGAAACTGCGTTGACTCCAGTGAAAAGCACACTCGAACAAGTAAAGTCTTACTACGAATCACACAAAGAACGCATTCGTGGGGTTGAAGATAACTTAAGTGATTACAGTGACCGTTTGGTGAGTGTTGAGACTGCCGTAGCAACATTGAAGGGGGAGAACACGTCTTTGAAGAGGAAGTTAGATGATCTGGAGAATCGGTCGCGAAGATCCAACCTGAAAATGGTCGGGATCCCTGAAAATTTGAAAGGTTCAGACCCTGTTAAGTTCATGGCCGAGTTTTTATTGCAATGGCTCGTAGCCCCGTTGCTAAAAGGCGTAGAAGAATACCCAGGCCTTGGTTTACACATATCGAAATTTGTAGCCACTGGGGGACCAAAGGCAGACTAGGGGAACTCATATTAATGTTAAATAACCTCCTAAAGTGGAGTTTTCATGTCATGGGACCTTTAATAAATTAATATTAGCTTTCTTCAAGACTACTAACTATTAAGTTAAAGTAGTTGAGTGCCTTATCATGAACTATTTTCCATTTACCACTGTTTTGCTTTCTTTTTAAGATTAACAAAGACAATTGTCAATATCTGCTCCACGTAGGCCACCAACTCCTCACTTTTCAGTTTTTTGACTTTCAATTCAAACTTAAAGTTAGTTAGCTACCAAAATAATGCACGTTCGTCAAACTTAGCTAATCGCTATATGTTAAAACAGCAGTTTGTCAACTCTCTAGGACATGTAGCATGCCTTTCCTGTTAAAAAGCTGCACATTTTATAGCCTCACATCTACTTTAATTTTCTCCATCCAAACAACTTCACACCGGTTCACTGCAAGTCCCTGGGTCATGAGCAGTGTTGGGGGTAAAGCGTTATTACTTTGTACAGAAAGTAATAATGTAACTTAATCAGACTACTCTTACTGAACAAAATAAATAATAACTAATATATTACTTTTTTGAGTAACTTCCCCCAACACTGGTCATGAGCCATACACCTGCCAAATTTGACTCCATACAATGCCCGGTTCACAAGATAATCAGGCTACACGCATGGACAAACATCAGACAAGAGATTCCTGGCATTATAATACAATAACAATTCTCAAAAAGTTGGGAGGTTGTGTCAAATGGAAATAAAAACTGAATACAATGATTTGCAAATATCGTGAACTCATACATCATTCACAATAGGTCATTGAAGACATCGAATGTTGAACTTTGAACTTTCTAAAGGAAAAAATAAGTATTTGGAATACTGATGGAATTTGATGGCCACAACTTGTCTCCAAAAAGTTGGGACGGGGGGTTAAAATGCTGTAAAAAAAAAAAAAAAACGTGTTACTGAAAATAAACAGCTGGAGGAACATTTTGCAGCTAACTAGGTTAATTGCAAACAGGTCAGCAACATCATTGGGTATATAAAGAGTATCTTATAAGTAAAGATGGGCAGATGTTCACCAATCTGCGAAAACCTGCATATTGTGGAACCATTTCAAGGGGCAATTGAATTTTTTGGGGGTACTTCACACTGTTCCTTAAGGTCTCCAAATAGGGTATGTAACATTGGTTGGGTTGAAAATGGCCCGGGTGCTGTTCTATGCCCACTGACAGATCCTCTGAAATGTTCCCGGGAAAAAACACTAGCTTTTCTCCTTTTATGGTATGCTCATTAATATTTAGATGAGCTGCGCGCTGATTGGTTGGTTTTCAACGAGCGAAGCTGGGGAGCAAAAACGCAACACGGCCAACAGCAGCACTCGCTGAAACACTGAAGTTGGAGACTTGATATAAAAACGAAAATTATCACACATTCTACCTATGCTCTTGCGTTAGCAAGCTAAACTTGTTAACATGCCTACAGTCTAGGTGTTACTAGTAACAATTACTAGCAATGCTACCGTATCCTGTATCAAGCACTTGCCTTTCTCCAGTTCTTTCAAATAGATTATCTAGACAGGCGTTAGCAATAAGCCAGACTGCTGTTCGTTTTCTGGCTATTTTTCGGAAGCTTCCCTTCTGATGCCGACTACAGCTAGTCTAGCTAGAGTCATTTGATGTGTGTAGAAACTTATTTAGCATTCTACCTGGTATGCTATATTATACAGGAAACGTTAGCATTGCTAATAACTGTTAGCACAACATCATACTGTCCTTATAGGCGGTTGCAATGAGCATACGGTCAGAACAGCACCTCTTTCCAGGTGCTTCCTTGCAAATCCTGCTTGCAATTGTCCAAGGTTGTCAAAACTGTCTTGGGTGAAATGTTCAAAGCAAATAAATAATTGAGTGTCGAACTTCGCCGGAATCTTCTCATAGACAACAGCAGCCATGCCTGTTGAATGTTTGGCTCCTTGGGAAGACTGAGTGTTAGCCTTCCCTGTAGGCTTTTTTTTTGGAAACCATGGATGCTGCGTCCTCCGGACTTAAGGAGGGGGGCTTGTTATCAGCAGTTCAAAATCCTGTATTTTGATGTATGGGGGTGCATTAGTGCATAGAATAGGGATGGGCATTGGATTAAATTGTCTTAATCAATCGTCGGGAGAATTAACGATCACATTTTGATTATTCATTAACATTTTTATATTAAAATTCACTATTTATAGGCTATATTAAAATGCAGTGAAAATAGAAAACACACAGCGTGTTTCCGCATTGAGATCTGTAGCTATTACAAGAAAAACAACTATTTCTGTAACTCCTTGAAGCGGAGTCGACAGCTAGACGCCGGTGCTCTAACACAACTGAACCTCATTTTTTTCCCCCGACTAATTAACAACGCTTCATAGAAACCTTCGCCCTCAACAATACTTAAGGGTAGCATATCCATCTCGATGGACTTGCAGATCCGTTGGGTAATTTTCTCTGCTCGTTGTGCATCGCAGCTCCTCCGTGCTAACACCGAGAGCAGGATGCACCGCCACTAACCAGGGTCGGATGTACATTCTTCAAGTGGTACATCATTTGAGTCATGGAGGAGTTGTATTTATACTCAGCTTTGCAGTGAACAAAGTAATTTTTAAGTCAAAATGGTCACGCTACACTTCGCCGTGACTTCTTCATGTTTACTTTTGAAATACATGGAAACTCGCCGGTAACTGAGTAGGCCTGTGGCGTTTTTTTTCCAAACATTGGCTTCGTTTGGTAAAATGTTTAATTGCTGCCACATAGCGAAATCCATTGCATTCCTTCAAGACTCACACTACGCAACAGAACACGCATTAGTTTTATCGATGAACAAATGATGTCATTGATGAAATTATTAATGATCGATAATCGATCGTAGATTAATTATGCCCATCCCTAGCATAGAATAATCAACTTGCACATATGGAAAGGCATCATCAATGCTGAAAGGTATATACAGGTTTTAAAGAAACACTTGCTTCCATCCAGATGTCTTTTTCGGGGAAGGCCTTGCATATTTCAGCAAGACAAGGCTAAACCCACATACTGCATCTGTTACAACAGCATGCCTTTGTAGTAGAAGAGTCTGGGTGCTGAACTGGCCTGCCTGCTGTCTAGACTTTTCACCAGTTAAAAACATTAGGTGGATCATGAAACAAAAAATATGACAAAGACCCAGGGCCGTTGAGCAGCAAGAATCCTGTATCAGACATGAAAAGGAAATCATTCTCCTCCCACAGCTCCAGAAACGGATCTCCCCAGTTCCCAGACAGATATAGACTGTTATTATAATAAAAGGGGATAACACAGAGTGGTAAACATGGCCTTGTCCCAACTTTTTTGAGACGTGTTGCTGCCATCAAATTCAAAATGACCTTATCTTTTCCTTTTTGGAATTGTACATTTTATCAGTTTGAACATTTTACATGTTTTCTATGTTCTATTGTCAATAACATATGCGTTGATTACATTTGGAAATCATTAGGGCTGCAACAACAAATCAACTAAATCAATTAAAATCGATTATTAAAAGCGTTGGCAACAAATGTCATTATTGATTTGTTGTGTCGCACGATTATTACGCCACTCAATAAGTCGTTTGAGTATATAAAAAAACAAAGTTTAGTTGAGCGCGGAGCGGAGGTAGAGGAAAAGCCATCGGAGAGACGTTGTTGAGTAACGTTTTTCTGAAACACATGGCGGCAGTGACGTGCGGTGATGTCAGCAAGAGGCTAGGCACTGAGTTATGAAAGACAGATTACGTAATTTATTGTTAGGCTAATGTCAAAACAGTAAACGCAGTAAACAGTACAAGCAGCCTACAGCCGCTGAATCTCAGCACATCCACATAGCCAATCTTTTCTTCATACCAGTCTGTTTGAAACGATCGAAAACATGTTGTCCCTTAGGCTGCAGTAGTCAATCTAAATCTGGCGTAGACCTCCCTCTTGCTATTAACTCCTTTTTTGAATAAAATCGAGCCTTGGGAAATTCCTCAACTCTGTGATAGGCAGACACCACTGCTGTCATTTTGACATTTGTTAGTTTCATATTTGACATTTGTCTCACAATCAGAAGACGCTACTTTGCAGTATCGCGTTAAGGACCGGGTGAAAACTACCCATACCTTTTTGATAAATGTGACTTTTATAATATTTTTTGGAATATAAAACCTTAAACAGACACCAGGGTATCTTAACAATGTCTGGTATATGTCCACAGCCTTTACTTTTTCCATGAAGTTTCAAATAAAATGATAGAAAATCACTCTTTGAAAATAGCTTAATCCTCGCAAATCTTAACTTTTTTTTCAAAATTGTGTCAAAAAGTCTAAATTTGTAATCTTAATCTAACCAGATTATTCAATTAAGTCTGGCCTACTTTCACAACCTTTAAATTTTCAAAAACGTTTTAAACAAAACTCAAATTAATTGCTTATCTTGGAATATAGCATTAAATCCACGCTAATTTTAATACCTTTTTCAAAATTGTGTGTCTGTTTGTGCACATTCTGAAGATTTTTTGCACAGTGAATTTGCCGTCAGTTGTTTTTGAATAAAGGGTTGGAAATTCATGCTTTTAAAAAATCTGATTCATCAATTAAATGAAAAAATAAAATAAAAATCGACAGATTAATCGATTATTAAAATAATCGATTTGTTGCAGTCCTACAAATCATTGTTTTGTGTTCTTTATTTTACAAAACGTCCCAACCTTTTTGGAATTGGGGTTGTATGATGAGCAGTAATATTTTCAGCCTAATTGGCTGCATTCCTGGCACTACCTTGTTGTTATGTGCATACTGTGGCATCACAAAAGGACGTGTGGTAGAGGGCGTTACGTTCCTCTTTGGGAGTGGCTACCACGCCACAAGATGGCTGCCGGGAACACTAAATCATCCAAAGTGCGCTCCTCAGAAGGCTGCAAATGCCTTTACCTCGCTGATTAACGAGGGAGTTCAGGTGTGGGAGGGAGAGAGAAGAAAGGAATGGACACACACACCAGGCAGGCGGGCTCGTACATGGAACAATCTTTGTTTGGCTTTGGAGGAACTTTAATTTTTGCACCCACGGTGGTAGGATTCCAGTTAGGAGAAAGTTTATGAAGCCTATATTTTTCCCTTTAAAAAACTAATGTTTCCTTCCGGAAAGATTTTTGACGTTATGGAATAAAGCGGATTCTTTGTTTAAAAGCATTTTTTGCCTGCTTTGTCCTGTGGTGAGGCTTTGCCCTACACCCCACTTAGTAGTCAAGCCTCTCATGATACCACAATACCATGACAAAAAAAATAGCAATTGAAGACAACAAGCTTGCCCAATAAAATGTCAGTATTGACCCCTCCTGGACCACAGCACCCAACTGTAGTGGAGCCCCCACTTGCCTTTTTTCTGCATCCTTACAGTTAGGGCAGGTGCAGGCCATACGCCGTTTCTTCTCTCCTGGCTGTCCAGGCAGTTCCAGAGCCAGAGTCTGTTCCACCTGCATTGTCTGGCCTTGAGACCCTGTCACCCCACTCAGTTGCAGCGCTCCGCCCTGCACTGTTTGAACGGTCAGATGCTGCTGACCTGGAAAGAGGAGGGACATGCTTAAGCTTTTACAACAATTTAAACTTTAGACTTTAAAACAATAGAAAAAAACATAAATTAAAAAAATGGCGCTCCAAAAACCATTAACAGAATGTCGCCAAAAACGCAATTAGAATAATTTGAGCAAATGCTTAACAATTTCATGTTAACGGTACATAGGGCTAGCTAACTGAAATGAGCAAGCTACTATTGGAGCACATGCACATTCTCCTTTTGGTCCTGTGGAGAAAATCTGGGATTTCCCATATGTGCTTATGTTAATCACAATTACTGTATTTCTTCTAATAGACGCTGCGGCGTTTATTACACAACTATCATTTTTGGTGCAGCGTTTATTCGAGGGCGGCATTAATTCGAGGGTGGCGTTTAATTGAAGAAATACGGCAATATATAAGCTATTGCATAATGATTTGGCCATGTATTCTATGCTCATAGAATCACTCACATATTGTATTCTTATTGTGGTTGTCTACACCTCTCTATAATTACAAACATCTACTGTTGTATGTGTGCTGTTTGGCTACACCAGTGTTTTCCATACATTGATTTATTTGTGGCGGCCCGCCACAATAAAAAATGTACTGCCACAAATGTATTAATTTAGTTTTTTGTTTTTACTGTTTAACATGGAAAAATAAAGTATTTAATTGTAGAACTGCGCACAGCGCATGGATTTGCTCAGCCCCTTTCTGCCCTGCTCACGTTTTCTCTCTCACTACAACGGACCCGTCTGTGAATAGCCCCTCCGTGCACAATCTGAATCAATGTGCGGAACAAACAGCTTTTTCCCTCAGAGAAGACGGCCGGAGAATCATCTGGAGTTTACAAATGGTTAGGCCCAATCCCAATGTCCACCCTCAAAGATTTCAAGTCGCGTTCTCACTAAGTTTGTGAGGGCTTAGAGCTGTTCCCATAGCCAAATTGTCAAGTGCACAAGGGCTCTTTTGCACACATTTTGAGTCCTTTATGCACCCTTTTCTTTAGTCCGCATTTTTGCAGACTTTAGCGAGGGGAATTGCCCACAATTCACAGCGTTGTGACGTGAAACACGAGGGTTACCAGGGATAGCCTGGAAGCGAGAAAATAATTACAAACCTCATAAGACAAGAAGAACGGTAAACAAACCATGCATGGAAAGAGCAACCAACCCTATACACTTACTAGGTGACGTGAAGTAAGTCTGAGGGTTCATGGCTTAGGGTTTAGGGGGGACATTCGGATTGGGCCTTAGTCATGCGTTTCCCACACAAACTTATACGTGGCAGTGCGCCACAGAATCAATACCGGCCGCCACATATTGCGTTTCATTATTCTTTTTAAAATTTAGTTTAAGCTATTTAAAACACGCAGCGTATTCCTTCAGCTGCATTTCTTTTTCCTGCTCTCACTCAGTCTCTCGGTCACTCACACGTCTCTCTCACATACCGACAGTCACAACCTCTGCACACGTTATTAACAACGCATAGATACGCCGTTCTACAGACAGCAATATTAGCGAGCCCTCAGCATTAGTACCATAGGTAAAAGTCTAGGAAAGTTGAGGTTACTTTTTGCTAGGTACTAAAGAATACGTTGTGCGTATTAAAGTCATGCATTGTGCTTATTAAAGTTCTGTCTTATGAACTTAGAAGTGTGCTCAGGCTTAAACATTGTGTCTCACACAGGGTGGGGGGAGTCAGGGGTGCGGGCGGAGAAAGAGGAACAATCCAGATGAGTTTCGACCACAGAGTGTGTTTTCAGAAACAACCTTGAAACCGGGTGGAGACGGCACCCGAGCAGGTGGGGTGCGTAAGCAAGAACAACTCCCTGCTGCACAGGAGAACAAGCTCAACCCTCTTCTTGTGTGTTTTGTTTTACTGCACTGTATAATATATGCTGGGGCAGGGACAGATAGTTAGATGGACTTTGTGAACCAACACAAACTCTGGTGTGGGTAAGGAAACGTAGACAACCCCAGAGCTCTGTATTTCCTTTGATAAACCTACTGATTTCCAACTGCTGCATTAAAGCTGATATTATCGGACCTCTGTGACTCCAGACCACTCTTTCTAGAAAACAGACTTGTGTCATTGAATACCATCATTACATATTGGAATAGACACAACAAATGTAAGTCCTTCAGTGCCTCTGAACATGTCTGAATCTGCTAATCTGTTCCTCTTTGTTCTTTTGGTGAACAATCTCACGTTCCCTACTTACCGGCATCATGGAGCCGACCAGCTAAATAGTTATTTAGCACTAGCGTTGCTACCTGCATATACTGGCAGCTCCGTTTTTCTCCTAGATTCAGACCTAGCCCCGGTAAATTGTAGAGCTAGCTAACTACTACACTTCTGTAGTAGTGCAAAGACTCGGAGTAGTAAAGACTACAGTAATGACTACACCCCACAATTTCCCCAGAAATATTTCCAGGCTTCCACCAGTGCTGATAAAACAGAAAGAGGTGGACTAATATGTAGACACAGGCAGGTAAGAAAGCAGGTCTCAGGACAAGGGAACTCGTTTCTATTCTTCCGTTTCTGGCAGATAGGACTTGAATGGGGTGTGAATTTTGTATAGGGTGTTAAATGTGTGTATTTTGGGTTGGGCATGTGATTCATTTTTGATCAGTATTATTTAATATAATAAAGATCTGTGTAACTAATTATTAACAAAGGAATTATTTTGACCCCCCACCCTCCCCATGTATTTGCACAAATGTGTCCAAAACAGATACATTAAAGTTAAATAACATATTATTAACACGTTAATAATATTCTGAATCTCTCCATTCAGCTTGGTTGACTAATACTGATGAATCCAGAACATAAACTGATAATCACATCATTCTAGTGAAGACAGACAGAACTTTCTTCTGTCTGCTGTGGCCACCCTCTCAAAACAATCACAGATCACCATCATCTAGGTGAGGGCCAGAGAAGAATTGCTTGTCAAGTACTTAATCTCAGCATAGACTCTTGGGAGTGCAATAAGCTTTTAGAAAAGGCTGTACATTTTATATATGCTAGTGGAAGACATTCAAATGTATAGCCCTGTTCACCACAACCCTGATATTTGTGCAAGTGTGACCAAATTGTAAGACATTTTATGCTGTAATAATGTTTTTACATTCAGATGCTGTGACAAAAAACTCACATTGGAACAAAGTGTTTGTAAATGTCGCTAAGCTAACACATTTTTTTACACAAACTCACCTCCTGCATTAGTGATTGTTACAGGAACTCCCTGCACCTGGACACCATTGATATTAATGGTCTGGACCGTCTGGCCTGAGGAGAGTTGTGCTGCATTTAGCGCAATCATTCCCCCAGCTGGAGCAAGTTTTGGTAGTGTCCTCTCTTTGCGTCCGCCTGCTATGGTCTTCTTGCTGCTCACAACAGCTGCCGACAAGGTAGTGACGGTACTGGTAGGTGTCGCTGTTGTGGAGATGGCTTCCTGGAGCTGCACAGTCTGCCATTCCCCCAATGCAGTTTTGATCAGGAACTGCGGAATCACAAGGATGAAAGACTATATTATTTCTACTGTACATCTTGCAGTATACTTTTATAGATAGCTGTATAGTTTTCAGGTTCCAAATGGGAGATGGTTGTATGTGCAGGTGAGTAGTGTTTGTGAGAGGAAAAAGAAATACTTGAGTGGGTGACGCATCAGCTGGGGCCACCTGCAGGTTCTGGGTTGGCTGTCTCTGGGGAACCTGTGGCAGGGTGGCAGAGGCGGCCTGGACCACCTTGAGGGCCTGCTGAGGAATCTGGACCATTTGCTGCTCTTGTTTAGGTTGGACAAGTTGAACCTGCTGCACCACTGCCGGCTGGCCAGGGCTCTGCACGATTAGGAGGTTGTTACCTGCCTAAAAAAAAAAGCATTTCTTGGAACCTTTGTGTGAATTAGTCTGAAGTCTAAAATAAATAAGAGTAAAGAAGTCGAACTTTTGTCAACAAGATAATCCACAGAACTTGTGTGTGCTTGTATAACCTTTTTTTCTGCTAAGCTATATCAGCTAATTTGGCTTTCTTGCCCTTGGCCTTCGCTCAACCAGCTTGCCACACTCTCCCTAACATCAAAATCCTAGCTCCATGGGTTAGCTCCATGGCCCAGCTCCGTAACTCAGGGGTGGGCAATTAATTTTGACAAGGTGCCACATGAGAAACCTGAAATGTATTGGAGGGCCGCATCAACAATAACTTGAACTTAATTCTGCTTACTATTCATTTTCGCCCATTGTAAAAAGCAGTAAAGTATATATTTTGATTAGATGCTACTGGTTATCAGAAGAATAAGGATATTCTGTAAATATTTATATAAATATTTTACTTGTTGGTCAACTAGGAAAAGACAGTAAACAGTAAAAGCAAAAAAAATCATTACATCGGTGTTTCCTTTGATTTTTAACTAGTTAATATTCACAAACACTGAAAAGTTGTTTTGCATTATGTTAAAGATATGCAATTGATCAACGTTATACAAAAAGCAATACGTTTTTTTCAGTTCATTTTGTTCTTTGAGAGGAATCCAGTGGGCTTGAACAACTGCATCAAAATCTGGCTTAATGTCTGAGGTGGATATGCGAAGGACAGCTGACAGGTGATGATCCGGGTCTGCAATTTAACTAGCAAACCATCAGCCCGCGCCCATTGAAGTTTTCAAGTTCTTATTATGTCCGCGTTTTTTCTTTCGTCCCTTAGTGCCGATTCAAATTGTAATCCTTCAACACAGCGACCTGTTCTCCAAAACTAAGAACACAGCTTTGACTTTGACCTCAGTAAACAGATACTTGGAGGTCCATGTCTTCTTAAAAACTCTACATTCTGTATGAACCTTTAGTTTTTCATTTGAGGGCTAACCAACAGCTAACTCACATTTGTAAATTGCCTGATCACTAGTCTTTCATACTTATTTACTACAGCTCAGCACATTTATTGATTTTTAATTTTTGATTTACCTCACGTGGGCCGGATTGGGACAGGCTGTGGGCCGGTTGTGGCCCGCGGGCCGTACAATGCCCAGGTCTGCCATAACTGATTCTCTGGTGCTCAGGTCGTAATTTCAATCACACAGCACCTATTCCTGTAGGGCTACAGGAATATCTGGACCACAGCCAATCAGAGGCAAAGACCCGCCCCATCTCTGTCTCTTGATTAGTTTAGACCACGATATGATCCAACCATGAGTGTGAGCTTCGTAAAAGAAACAAACGCTTTGTTCCTTGAGAGGCAGCGGATGCGAGGAGGTTAGGTGCACCGGTTCGACCTAGGATATTTTTTTGTCGCACCTGTACAAATTTGTCGCATATGCGACCAATTGCACCTAGAGCCCAGCTGAGACTTCTTGACCCCTTGTTTAACAAAATACTTCAGACATAGCAACACATTGTGCAATATCAGTTATTACAGCTTTAATAACTTTTACCACTGTCTGTTGCGGTAAAAATTGAATCAATCTGCATATGGATTTCAATATGAACCCAGAAAAGACAGAGGAAACCTACCTACACCAATAGCTGTGGATTAGTGGTGTTGAAATATAAAATAGTAACATTTGGCATTAAAAAAAAATCCTGTTCCATAAATCTTCCACTAAAATCAAGAAATTGTACACAAAAGCCTATTTGTGTGTTGCTAAATTATGTGTATGATGTGAACAGCCCGGATGTGTATACAGTGAACATACCTGAATAATATTGTCAGCAGTGGTCTCAATCAAAAGAGTTTCCATCTGTTCTGGGGGTGGAGAGGCCGGCTGCGAAGGCGGCGGTGCCACCAACGGCACCTTTTTTTCCTTCCTCGCCTGCCTTTTGCTGGTGGGACAGGGGCTGTTGCTGTCTCTGTGACAAACTGAGTTCCACCCACGTCGCCAGTGGCCACGGTGATGGGTACTGTGAGTCCGCCAGACAAACACACCATGTTGGTGGAATTGTTGGGCTTGCGCCCCCGAGTAGATGGTTTAATAGCCAAAGTCTTCTGCGGTGTGACTGGGGGGGTGGTGGGTGCTTGAGTGGGCATGGTCATGGGTGTTGTTATAATGGCCTGATTTGTTCCTGGGATGAGCTGGATCTGGCCTCCCTGTGGCATTACCTGGATGGTCTGGGTTCCCTGGATTTGCGGGACCATCTGATACTGTATGTTGGCTGTGGTGGAATTTGTCCGAGCTGGGCTCTGGATAGTGAGCACAATAGGGTTGCCAGGGCTGGAAGAGCCGAGGCCAGTCGGCAGCTGAATCACATTGCCTTTGGCTGAAATGAAGCCCAGGTTCTTGGGGGGAGCAGGAGCAATGGGAGCAGGCTTGATGGGGAGGAGTCTGCGAGGCTGCGGCTGGGCTGGAGGGGCACTGACAGGAACCTGCGCGGCAGGAGGGCCGATCTTACTACAAGTGGCTGCCAGTAAGGCCAGAGGAGAAGGTTGGGAGTCCTGTGGACGAATAAATAAAATACATAATTAGTGTAGGAATTTGTTTTCCTCCACTATCAATACATTAAGAACATCTGCATTAGAAATTTGCTAAAAACTAAATCTATCAATATTTTCTCCAGTGAACTTTGGATGCGAAGGATCATTTGCATGTGAAGTAACAAGCTTATTCTTTCACAAACATGGATCAATGACGGATAACAATTTGTAATCTGACAATTCTAAAATACCCCCATTTTAAGTATATTTGTAAATTGCTGTAGCCATATTTATGCATGTATACAATGTCGTACACATGCATTTCTACACTACAAGTGAAGTTTATTAAGTGGGGGGTTTTAAGCAAGATTTATTGGGTATTGCCTTAAGTTATTTAATGTGGTCAGACTGATTTATCTTAAAATATAATTCCTTAACATGTTTAACATTTTAACAAGGTATATCAGAAATAGTGTTAAAATATTATGTTAGATTTATTATCTGTAAATCATGATCTTACATTCACATTATACATAATAGCCTTGTCTCCCTCAGATCAATGTTTCCTCTAAAACTGAGGACATATGTATACAGATGGTATGCCGTTAAGCATACTTTATCATATGGTAACAACGGTACAAGCTTTCTGATTGGCTAATGGGTAGTCATGCCAGCCGCGTATTGACCGCAGTCTGATAAGTATTCTTATTGCCCTCTGACGTCATCTTCAAAATGAGCCATATCGACGAGTCAGTTGCTGGGTTTTACTATCCAGATGATGCTGAAAAGATTTGTCATCGAAAGTGAGGATGAAGACTAGACTCTTTGAATCACTTGTCTGGATAGTACAAATATCAAACGTATTTGATATTTATCCAATATTTACACCAAAATTTGATACATTCATTGGTTACACACAATAGATGGCTGTATCATCCCGAAAGACCATGTGATTACATTTAAAAAGATCAATACAAAAATGTCATACAAAAAAATGCATCAACATGTTTTTATTGTTATTTGGCAGGATTCTCTTGGACACACATTTCATACCGATTTCATTCAAATCTGAACTTTACAATGTTTCGGAAAAGAAAAACATTTCAATCAACTCATAAAAAAAACTTTCATAAAAAAAATCAGGCTTACATCAGCCATGTTCTCCATAGATGGTGGTGTATGGTTTAACACCAAATTTTCCATCTCTTTCCTATGCCTGTAACTTCTGGATGCAGCCCTCCATTTGTCTCTGTTTTTTCTTCTCTCTCTGACAGCTCAGTTTACTCTGAATACGTAATCTTTCGCATCCGTTTTCTTCTTTGGCAGCTGAAACAGTAGTGTATAATGTCATGCCATAAACATAAGTTTGTACATAGACAATTTTAGACCAATGATCGACGGCGACATAAAGTTGAACACGTTAAAGAAAAGAATATCACTCCTAACATGACAGAAACACACAGCACAAAAATATGTACATCATGTTAGATTACTTTTAGTTTTTACCTTTTCTTCTAGCAAGGTACCCGAGCTCTTCGGCAGGGCCGGAACTAACGCTGTGGCAAGCATTGTTTTCTTTGGAGAGTGCCATCTTGGAAATGGGTTAAAATAAAACTGATTAATTAATGCATAATAATCTGAATTAAATGTTATCAGGTTTCATTATATGTTGACCTTTAACCATTAGACACTTTTTGAAAAAGGTAACTCATATCAATATTGTTATATTTAATGACCGTATCCAATAATAATAAAAAAAAAAACTGTCCAACCCTCATTAGAAAACAAACCTATGCCCCTGAACTTCATGCTAAACATTGTTTTTACAAAAGTCATTTCTGAGTTATTGGGGAGAATTACTGATATTGCAGACAAACCAGTAGTTAAAAACTTCCAGATTTTAGAGATTTACTAACCTGCTAGATGTATTCTTGGGTCCTTGGCATGCAGCTAGGACATCACTTCATGTCCTTGAAATGCTTTCAAAATAAAAGTCCCAAAATTGTATTTTCTTCACGGATTATTAAAATGAACATCTCTGGACAACATTCATTTGTGTACTTTGATGGAAATATAAATGCAAATGCTTTTTAATTTTATCCAGGAAAACAAAACATGTTTGATATTATACCTAATAGAACATAATTCACTATTTGTTAAGATATTTGGGGGGGACTTTTTGGCTTTTATTTATATTGATGGAAACAGTTTGAAAGAGACAGGACAGCAAAGAAGAGAAAAGTGGGCGACATGCATGAAATGACCCAGGTCGGAATCAAACTCAGCCCCCTCAGGGTTACTACCTTAGACATAAATTAGAATAGATTGAAATTGATTTAAAACAAGTTTTTTTTTTTTTTTTTTTTTTTTTTTAAGTAGTCATGGCTGGACAGTTGCATCACATGATATTTTGCACTTCAAATAACTGACAAATTGCCAATAACTATAAAGGTGTGGAAAAGTTAAGGTTGTGTATGTATATGGGAAAGGTTCTAATGATCTTTTATGCATTAACAAATACAAATTTAAGGAAAAAAAATGCAGAAAAGTCATGTCATTGACCCACCTACACTATGCAATGAAAGAGGAAAAAAGCAAGTGCAATGTTTATACTAGGGGTGGGGGGGAAATCGATTCACATTTGAATCCCGATTCAGTCTTCTAGCAATTCAAAAATGTTTGTTATTTTTTTTTTTTTTTTTTAATCAAATCGCAAATCAATTTAATCACAAGAAAGAGAGGGTAGAGGGGGCGCTGCTCTTTTCAGCGACCGGTAGCAGGTGTCCGCATCTGTTTGTTTGTTTGATTTGCATATTGTGTGCGTCCCTAGTTTTAATCATTTGGCGATGCTGTTCAGTGTTTGTGTATGTGTTTCTGACCCCTGCTTCACACTAATTTCCTTTTGAAGGATAAATAAAGTTGAAAGAGAAAAGAAAAATAGTTTACAACAAAAACTGAAATTATAATAAAGATCTATGTCAACGTATTAATGCTGACAGTTGACATCAAAGCTTTGTTAAAGTAAATAAATAAAAAATGTAATACTTTGCTAGCCTATATTTCAGGTTCCAGGAGAATGTAATATCTGTGACTCACTTGAGATGACGTAGCAGATGGCTGGAGATACTCGCTGGGACTGACAGCAACAGTGGTGGCCATACTGTCCTGTTGATCTGCAAAACATGAATACACAGGAATGCCAGCTATAATAGTATAGTTACTTCAAATGCAAAATGACTTAAAATAGGGGGGGGGGGGGGGGTTGTTAAAGAAGGCGGATCTTGCCTCCAAAACATATTGTCACACTGTAACCAGGAACTCTGTATACGTGTAGTTATGTGAGTGACATTCAAGTGATAAGATAGCTCGTACATAGTTAACGGTAAACTCGTTAGATGTCGGTAAGGGTTTGCTCCAGTAGCAATTAGTGTGCCTGGGAGCGGTACTGGGCTGGATAAAAACTCAATCTACTGTATGGTGCGCGCTGGCTGTAATACTTAATTGAGGATCAATTAACAGAACCTCGATATTTTAACAACTGGAAAAAAGCTTTTGAAGCTGGTTTGGCTGTGTGCTTTGTCAGTTCTGCGTCGGCACGCATGCATTGTGTTATTCAATACAAGACGCATGTAACCGTATTTCTATCTTCCATGTATATGTTACTGTCTCTTTAAAGGAAGCTACTCAACTAGAAAAAAATCCGATTTGAGAGCGCGGCCTGAAAATGTGCCGCCATCAAACATACGCAAAACTAGCCGATTAAACTGGCTAGCAAGCTGGCTACTGGGCTTAGCTTGCAACTGAGTAGTGAGAGGCACTTTCTTATTCAAGTAGCTAGCTACCTAAATACAGTTAGAGTTGTATTACACTTGCGTATGGTAAGAGTTTATTGTACCTTACGCAATATGCTCCATTGTGGAACACTAAGAGTTACTAACGGCCGTGCAATAAAAAAAAAACAAGCTAGCTAACGTTAGGTGGCTTAATGGTTAGCTAGCATGCTAACTAGATAATGCATCGCTAGCAAGTCAAACTCTTTGATACTGAAAAGGCAGCCCTTTTCCGGAAGTGCAGAGCTATATAAAACGATGCTCCTAAATAAGGCCAAACAAATGTATCTACAATAAAACATGCTCGACGTGTTGTCTAACACAGCCAACGAGTTTTACGAAGTACAATGTAATATAAACACCAATGTTTTAATTCCTACCCACCGCTCATGACGACATTCGCTCTCCGTCACGCCGTGAGCCTTCAAGAACAAACCCATGCAAGCATCCGCCCGCGCTCGAGGACCAATCCACACATGCTCGTTCACTGAAGAACGGCATGGTAAGCCAATCAAAGACGAATACCTTTGTGACTGAAATTTAAGTTACCTAATGAAAAATCTGTATTTTCTTCCAGCCAAAGATGGACGCAGATTCAACCAATTGGGGATCAGATTAGATTTGTTTTAGAAGGCGGTTCTAAATGACCAACGATGACAAAGGCTTGGACCTATTGCAATGGCTTTACATTTCACTGACGTCTTGAACGCCCAATACTGACAATTCAAGACAGTCAAATTTACCATGATATCCATTTTGGTCGAGTGACATGTAGTCAGATGGATACATACGGATAGACGCCTGCATTGATTGTAGCTTGACATATTAGGTGGAATTGGGGGAATGCTTTTTGAGACAAATATTCCGCTTCTCAAACAAATGCTGATTTCTAGTCAAAACGATGACATGCTACATCAATGAGCTAGAACTTCTGTTGCATAATAGTATTACTTACATTACACTTACTGAGTGCACTAAGATGTAGCATTATATGTAAATGACTGAACCTCCACTTAATCTAAAGCGGAGGTGCTTATAAAGGCAATTGCCATCTTCCAATGCAGTTCATGGTTGGCTAATGGGGATTGTTTACTCCAAACCTTAAGCCAAGCTACTTGAGTTGAATGGTTAAAGCTGAACTTTTGCCGAATGTAAATGAGTATTCAACTAGTGTTAACCTGTGTCAAAGCTTTAAAGCTTTAATGCTTGTATAAATATGGTCATAACTTGTGTGGAACTAGTGGAATCATTGCATGTTCAGTTAATAACAATTGTGACTTAAGTGGTAGATATACTATTATGTATACTATAAATATATAGGATACTGCTATGATAGTTCATTTGATGCTATAGTACAGTCTATAATGTTACATCCTGGTGAGACAAAAGTATAAATAATATGTGGAAAAACTCCATTGCCCTGACTACTCCACTGAAAATGTCAATCTAGGACTGTACAGAACTGTGCTAATGGTTCATGCAGCCTTGTTTTAAATAGCAAACACATAAAGATAAGCATATTAGTATTTATGTATTTATCAGGCAGCCTTCTTCTGAAAAACTGTATCGGTGATGTGGACCTGTATAATCTCCTTTCTGTGCAATTAATTGCTTTGGATAAAAGCATCTGCTAGATGAATAGCTGTCCAATCCCTCAATTACCCACTATCCATGTATTATAAATGTTCGTACATGTATACTGACTACCCAAAAATTCCCCCTATTTCCCCCCAAATCTGTCCATTATGGAATCAAAGGTTAATGACAAGGGGTGCTTTTTTCTATATTTTACTGAAAATACTGAGCCTCTTAGCCAGCTAGGGGTACAGAGGAACAGGAAGAGCAAGTTACAATCAACGACTTTTAGAAATAAAACAAACAGATAAAGATCATCCATGACCATCTATCATCCTGAGGGTACAGTATATTTCAGTCCAACTGCAACCCTCACTCCAAAAATTATAGAAATAAGGAAATTATAGCAAACCATTGTTGTACAACTGGACCAGCGCATCATGTTTTGGACTCCAGTTCTTAGGTGCAGTCAATATCTCAATATTTTTGTTTCCATGTTGCAGGTGTAAGGTAGTCTCCAATACATCTTCTATAGGGGATATCCAGTTTGCCTGTGTGTGCATCAATATGGACAATTCCATCCCCTATCACCTCATTAGACAAAATCAAGTAATGAGTCATCTGATTGGAAACAGAGTTGGTAGAGGACTCATCTGTATTGATACTGGAAGACTGGCAGACCAGTATAGTTCAGTCCTCCCAAAGGGAATCTGTAAAAAGTTATACAACTTTGAGAATCAATGCACTACACAAAATACTTGTAACACTTCATAACTATTAAATGTATTTACTTGTAGATTGTATTTTTGTTAATATATCTACAATAGTAGCGTAACCATTAAAATCTGTTTTTCATTATCTGCAAGTTTGGGGAAGTGAATTGTATTGCAAAGCTAGCTGAGTACAGAATCCCTTTCTGTGCCCACCATGGTGATCCTCGTCCTACTGTGTACCCATGAGGTACTTTTACATTTTCCCTTCGCTAACCCCCTAGATTTCACTTTTATTAATACCTAAAAATGATTAATAATTATTTGTTTATTATTAGTACTATAAACAAAAATATTACACGTGGCACATTTACTTTAGCATTTGCATTGAATAGTAATTGAATGCCAAAAAGGCAGCTAAAAAGAAGAAACAAATAAAAATGAAATTTTCAGTGTAAGAACCAGTCGACTATATATCCTCCCTATTAAATGAAAATGTTCTTCATCATTTCAAACCTTGTCCATAATTTTAAACGGTTTCTACTATATGCTAACTGGACACTGTGTCAACTTCCCTCAAATAAAATAAGAGGGAAGATAGCATGAGACTTAAATTAACGCCTGTCTCTCATAACAATAATTTATTATAAAGTGATAAAACTTACCAGAGTGAAAAATAACTCTAATGCTACGTCTGAGACCCAGTATCTTGCTCTATTCCAACCCCTGGACAGATGTTTTTGATTGACAGGTACATCTCTTCCTCAGGATCATAGTAGTAAAATTTCCTCAGGTATGATATTAATGGTCTGAAAAGGAAGAATTTAAATGAAAAACCTATCTTATAATGAGTTATCACAGGCCAGTTTATCATAGACAAGTAACAAAAAACACAAAAATAAATATTAAGAAAGACCAGTACTTGGGCAGTGGCAGCTCCTGGATGTGGTCAATGCGAACCATCTGTCGGATGCAAAAGCGACAGAGGTGCTGCAGGGACTTGACGTTGCTGAAGCGAGATACAGGGTAGAGTAGCTGCACCGGGGTAGGGGGGAGCCCTTACATACACAGACAAAAAACACAATAAAAGTGACCTAGAGTGCTATGCTGACTGAAGATTCAGTAATAAAGGGATGTTTCCAGTATTTTTGGATTGGGTCAAGTTGTGTGTGAATTTTGGACTTTTACCTGGCACCCTGGATCGCAGGAAGTAAAGAAATTTGCCATTCTTGGAGTGCATAATGGCACGCTCGATGAACTCCACCACTGAATGGCAGCGATCTTCAAATTTTGGGTGACACCATAAACTGAAGGTACCTACAGACAGGAATACGGATGGTCACACCATCACACAGTCTTAAATTCATAGGGATTACACAGACAGACAATACATATGATAATTGTATTTATTTTAAATCTATATATTTTTTTGCTTAATTGTGTCTATTCAATCACTGCCTGATTACTAACCCCTGTAGTGCTCCATGCGCGTGTGGTGTGTGACACCCTGTGAGCGGAAGCTGAGACTGAGGATGTAACGAGGGTCAGAGCTGTCTCGAACCAGAAACGAGCCATCAGGTTTCCCCTTTAACTTCATCTCTGCATCTTCCCAGTTCATGGGACCCCAGTACCAACCACACTGGAGGAAAGATAAGCATGTGATGAAGATCAAATATATGATTACTTTACCCCAATCTGTCTCTGACACACAGACACAGAGTGCTTGCACAAATGCACAAGCATAACTGGCGTCATGGTGTACCTTCTCCAGTTCTCTTAGGCTAGCAGTAAAGTTACTAGCTTCTGGTCGTCTGAATGGGCAAAGTATGGGAGATGTGGCAAGTCGATGTGGATTGTCAATCTGTGAGGGGTTGGAGTATGGCAGCACTCTGAGAAATGCATCTGAAATAAAACAGAGAAACATTTAGAAATGACTCTTCATAGAGACAGTGTGATCTAAACCACAAACATAGGTGCCACTAATCATAAATGCTACCAAATCAAGCATTTACCACAAACATGGAATTTTCTACAGAAAGTATAATAACTACTATGATTACATTTTGATTGACTGGTTTCTATTCTGGAAGAATAATTCAATTTTCAGTTGCCAACCGGTTTATATATGTTAACAAGAGGTGTATGTTGGATGTACAATGTGAATAGCTATGTTTATCATGGTCATGATATGTGTCCTATTTCACATATTCCGAAATATATATAAAAGTATATGTACAAATCAATAATTTTTTTGTAATTATAAAGGACTAAATATAAGGAATATGTATCAGTCTTCATAATAATACTGTAATGAGTCAAACTCCTCACTCAAGCTCAACTTTAGTTTTGGGCTTAAGATCCATGAATCCCAAACACCCTCCACTCTTTACCCCCAACTATCTTACCATTGAGGCTGATACTATGTTGGATGGTGGCATGGGAGGGAGGAGGAGGAGGAAGAGGCAGGGGAAGGGACTGAAGGGATGCCCCAACAACACTCACTAGGAAAGGCACAGGCTGCTGCCCACCTATGTCATCTGGAACAAAGAGGGGAGGGAATGGAAGATTCAAACCAGGGAAGGGTAGGAGGTCTGTACAAGGATGTCTTAACTCTGGCCCAAAGGACCTATATTATATTATGTATATATGACACAAAATGAATTCCAGTTATCAGTAAAGGGCAGTAACCAATTATTTAAATCAAGTTTGCTTTACTATGGCCTGTCCAATTCTAACAAAAAGCTTTAGTATTAATACACTGAATGCTTTTAAAGTGTTTTTGTGAAAATTGATGTGACACCTGTTCTAGACATAAAAATTGTTACCCATGTCCACAATTATAGTGACAAAAATGTATTTAGAAATCTGAGCCGCTTTTTTCCACTACACTACTGTATAGACTTTCCATTGTAACATTACACAGTAGTGGGCTTACGTGGACAAGAAACAACATATCTCACTTTAAAATACATCTGTTGTGAAATGTAAGGATGTCATACATTTAAGAAAAGGTGGCATAAAGGAGTCAAGACAAACGTGTGTGGGTTTGAGGTCATCTGTGTTTGCATTAGCCTATGGGCAGTGACTGGCAGAGAGGTTTGTACAGTTTAAGCAAGTACAAAGGAGTTAACATGGACTAATACCCTTCAGAGGAATGCCATAAGTTTATGTTTATGTGTGTGTGTGCATGGCCGCGGGAACTAAGGGTGCTGAGGGTGCTGCAGCACCCCCTGCTGACAGCACGATAATTAAAAATGATATGACTTGAAATAATTTCCCCGGGACTGCCCCGCAACATTAACCCCCGCCACCCCCCCCGATAAAATATGTCCCCGCGGCTATGTGAGTGTGTGTAAGTGTGAGTGAGTGTAAGATGGAGAGAATGCAAAAGAGAAAAAAAAAGAAAAAAAAAGAAAAGCAGGAATACCTAATAGACTGAGACTTCGACGTGGAGGAGGTGGAGGTGTGGGAGGGTGGGGAGTGTTTGCTTCCCTCCTTGAGATGTCCACATCTACTAAGGATACGGTCTCACCTGATTCCAGAAATAAAGAAAGGTTGGAGAAAGAACAATTGAAAGGAGAAAGTGAGTGAAAGTGAGGAATGTGAAATAGCAGAGCAACAGGTGTTAACATACAGCATTTGAGCATGCAATGTGCGGGTATCCTTGGTCTTCAGGGGATAAATACTGCCTAATGGAATATGCTTTAGGAAACCATGTCCAGCTTTACATGCGTGTGCAAGAGCTTGTTGTTTGCATTTGTGTTATTCCACATTAGGACGTGTAAAGATCAAAGCTGCTTACCAGTAAATGCAGAGAAGGAAGCAGGGGAAAAGGCACTTTGGGGCCTGGTCAGTCTGGGTTGGTTGTGGTTAAAGAGAGAGAAATGACAAAGATTTGAAACAGTACAGTTTACTTTACACAGACTTTAAACAGTCCAGATGTTAGTGGTAAGTTATAATTATAAAAAGAAGCCTGGATGCTAGGAAGAAGCTTCTATATAATCAAGTAAAGTCTATATAATCAAGTAAATCATCAACACAGTAATACATTTGAATTCCGTACCTGTTTACATCCTGCTCCCCACCACTTGCGCTTGCCATATCCATCAGACTTCCGGCGGAGGTTATGGAATAGGCCACTGATTGCCTTTTGTCCAGAAGGTTATTAGAACCACTACAACTTTTAGTTCTAAAAAGTTTACTCAAACGAATTTTTAGCGATCCTTTCCTGGACTTTACTGGGACTTTAAATGTTTTATCTTCACCATTTCCTTTCCCGGGAGGGGTCCATGGCACACTAGGGCACCGGTCTGGTCTCCTGCGAGGTGTTGATGCTTGGCTAGTGTTTGGACTGGCACCTTGGTTTGAGTTTGGTCCATTTGTGAGTACGCCTACCACTGGTGAGGTGGGTAACTCAGGATCGGGTGCAATTTCTGAAGTTGCTTGACCATTAGGATTAGGTAAACTATATACCTGTGGGTCTTGATGCACTGAAAAGCAAGACCGAGAGGCGACCCCCTCCACCTGTTTAGTCAACTCTACTTGAAAGCTGTTTAGCGAAAAAGTTCCTGACATCTTCTGAACTATTTCCCTTTTTCTATTGAGCAAAAATGCGCCTTCTCCAGTGTCATCCGACTCACCCTCCGGACAGTTATCCATACCCAGACCAGATACATCCCCAGTCCCCAGCCCCTCCAACACCAACAAAGCATCGCTAGTCTCTGTAGGATCATCCCTAGGTCCCATCCCTGGCGCTGCCGACCCATGAGCACCCGGGCAAGAGCACTGAGGCAGCTCTCCGTTCTTGAATAACATCTTCGGTACGGTACCGACTCCCAGCTCGCCGAACCTCCTGGCTAAGTCAAAAACGGACCCCTCTCTGTCTGTGGTTGTCCATTTCGATTCTATCACAGTAAATGGGTTGGATTCATCAGATAACAAGGGCCAGTTTGGCGAATTGGTAATGAAACGGTGCCGGTGGCATAGTTCACTCTTTTCAATATCTGCAACCATCGTAGTCAATGTCATCTGGGGATGCAGACCCCAACTCTGGGCCAGATTATTCTGCTGTTGCACGTCACCAGCGTTGAACGTATTGTTATTGCTACCCCCAGTTAGGTCGGAGGCAGAGCCGGAGATCTTGTCAATACAAATGTGGTCCCTCGGATGATTCTGACGGTCGGTGGCACGATCTAATATACCCTCACCATCCCGTAATATGTTAGGAAACACCAAGAGCTGGGGCCTTAGGCCGCTTCTGTGAGAGAACTCAAATCCTTGGGCCTCCGTAGCGCTCAGTTGAGAAGGAGGAATAGACAGCAATGGTCTAGTCGCCATCACTCCCATGTCAGGTGCAGTCGTTCCGCAGCTCGTGTGTGCATTTTTCAACGACGAGGGATGACTTGAATGCGCGAGGCCTGCTATAGGATCTAGGGTGAATTCCAAGCTTCCTTTCATGTTGCTATGAGTCAAGACCTTCTTACCGAGTCCTGCCATCACGCTACCCGACGACACATTCCCATTCTCTTCGTCCAAACGGTCATCCTCGGCCGCTGAAACCAGGCGCATCAAGACAAAATCGGGAGACATATCTTGTACGTTGCTCATAATTATTCCTTAATTCGCGAAAGGAATAAGCGATCTTTACTTCACATAGCTACCGCGGTTAATTAACAGTTTTTTAGCCAATAGTCACGAAAGGGCAAAACCGTAATGTAACATAAATATGCTACGACCCAATACAAACTATTTCAAGCGTTCTTTCATCATCGCTTCAATGTATTGGTAGGCTAACCTTTATATTCTCTCGACGATTGTGCGCTAACATAGTATAGTTATTCCATTTGTTCATATTATCTGACGAACCCAAGGGTCAAACATACGGTCTAAACCTATTTCACAGAGTAAAATCCTCGGAAGTCTACGACCACTATCGCTCATGTTCCCGAAGCCCCACCCGCTCCCTCACTTCCGCAAATCCTGGTTCTCCGTGTTCGCTTTTCCCAAGCCTGTAGCCTATTTTAACAGCCTACCATATAAGAATTCGAGATAGCTCAAAAGGAATAGCTGCAACCTATCCAATCCACCCACGTAAAGATGAATTCAGTGTATATGCGATTTTAAATGTGTTTACTTTCTAATTTAAAGTAGCTTAATTGATTTCAATCATTAGGCTATATGATTCCATAATGCCCCAAAATAATTTATACCGTCGGTTATGGCCCGTATGTTGCCTACCTCCTCTTATTCTGCCAGTAGGCTATGTTATTGGCACATAACTGATTTTGGTATGTCAATTCATAAACGGTGTCCAATTCCGTTTGGCTGAAAATAAAATTGGGTTCCAGTGAACATTGCTTGGATTTATATTTTATATAGACCAAAATACTATCGTTTGGGCTTATATAAGTATAACTATGAAAAAACAAAACTTTGAAGAACAGACTGTCCCTAAGCAGAGCTTTAAGTGTGGAGCCTGTCAGATAGCCAACCTTCTTACATACTGAGTTAATTTTCCTGAATATGGTGTGAGACCGTTAATCAACCCAAGTAATCAAATATACTGTAATGTATGCATAATACGAATATATGATATGTCCTTGGAGTGTCATAATGTACTAAGCTAACTCACATAAAAGGTTGTGCCATTGAATTAATTGTAACCTGTGATATTAATAAACTGTCCATATCATAGGTACAACAAAAATGTGTCTTGTTAAATGTTATGGGTTGTGTCTTTGACTATGTCTGCTTCCAGGAGCTGCCTTTCTGGGTAATGTTTTTATTTACAATACTTTTGTAAGTCTTGGTAGATACAAGTTTCGCAGACAGAATTCCAAAAGTGTACTATGTACACAGTATCTATGTATCAAACAGGCATAAACTAGACATCTCTCACCACATATGGAACTATACATAGCTAATAAAAGACAGTGTCCTTCCTTTCATCTCTTTGTATCCTCTGTCAAATAATAATTACACTTATTAGAGCCCACTATTGCAATTGTTTGACAGCCATCACTTTGTAAAACATAGCCTAAGGTTTTACACTGTTTTTCCAGTAGGAGGCACTGCACACTACCAATGAGGAACTTAGTTCCTGCACTATCCACCTTATTCTCAGGGGGTCTACTGCAGCGGTCCCCAACCCCCGGGCCGCGGACCAGGTACCGGTCCGTGGGTCATTTGGTACCGGTCCGCAGAGAAAGAATAAATAATTACATTTTTTCAGTTTTATAAAAAAAAAAAAAAAAAAGTTTTATTTTGAAAAATGACCGGATTCCCTCTTGTTGTTACATCCGTCTATCACGTACTCCTGTAGCTTGTCTCGGTTACTCGGTACGTTGCCGCTCAAATGAAACCTACAACTTGCTAACATTGTATTTTTCATGCACTTTAAATATTTGTTTTTGTGTTGCGTCTTATTTTGAAGGCATGTTTAAATGTTACCATAGCGACCAGAGAGTGTTTGGGGCAGAGCCGCAGAGACATGGACATAATAAGGGCAGAGAGGATTCATGTTATGTTGTTGGCACGATGTTACGAGGCCGCTGCTAATAAAGTTGCATAAGAGTACACAGTGGTTTCACGTTTATTATTGTATTTAGAAAATGCCACCGTTTGTATGCCGGTCGTATCATTTTATTTTATGTATTTATGCGCCATGCCTTAAAGGCCGGTCCGTGAAAATATTGCAACATTAAACCGGTCCGTGGCGCAAAAAAGGTTGGGGACCGCTGGTCTACTGCATAGAAATAATAAAGAATTGACGCCGCATCGAACGCTACTGCATACTGGCGCTGACGAGACGTGGGGCCGCCATCTTGGAAAGGTCCGATCGCTCCACTCAGTGTAATCTGGTTGGGACAATGAGCTGTCAGCGCATTTAATTAATCATACCGCACTGAATACCTAACTGATTTTCACACAGTTTTTTTGCTGCAAAGGTCATACATGTAGCTATGATACAGGCCACATGTTTTGGCGTATTTTAATATTCATAGTGGGCCTTTCCTTTAAACCCTTTCCTGCCGGACCATTCAAATATGGGCATTAAAATGCCCATAGTTCCCGCGTCAATATCTTTGCCGTCCAATTTCCGATTTTATTTCTGAAAACTGCCAGATACTCATGACAACTTAAGCCAAAGTACATGTCATTGGTTAGAGGTTACTGGGAGGGGGAAATAAATGTATCGTCAGCAACGGGAGCCTTTGTTTTCCGAAGCGGAGCCAGAGCGGAGACCATGGGAGATTGTCTTCGGGGTTAGATTCACAGCTTCGAATTGAAATCAGAGACGATATTATGAGTTAAGACAAGTTTCTTAATATGTGTTGTCAATATTGTCGATTAAAAGTCTAAACTTTTTACTTACGAAGAATTTGTTTGTGGGAGTGACGTGATCATTTGAGCAAAGAATTACGTGTCCGGCTTGGCCGTTTTTGATAGGCATCTATGACAGTAGTAGCACTGTTTAGCCTCTATTTTAGCAGCTTTCTGTGAAATTTGGAAAAACAACATGAACTTGCTAGATTATATAAACTATAAGCTAAATGTACGTGCCTTGTTTGGCCAATTCGGTCGATTGTGGAAGAAGTAGGCTACAAGTAGCCTAATATCGACAGCCCTGATGCCTACAGTCGGTGCCACTTGTGTAAAATTCGCTGGCCAATGTTTTCCAGTAATATCTGTTTTATTTCTACAATAGCATTCTTGTGTCAGTTGTGTCATCTAAGTCAGTGTTATGGAATATGACATATCAAGTCTCAGTTCATAGCCGGGTATGCACCGGCCGGTGCAGTAAACACAGGGGGCTAGGCTAGCTTGCTAGCTACAATTTCAGTACAGTAATATCAATAATTATTACTCCGCTTCCCGTCGTGCCTAACAACTCCCCTTACCTGTTTTAAAATCAGCGTAAACCACGGACTCGCGGGGCTCATTGCTTTTCTAAAACTGTTACTACACATATTTGATATGGTTTCATCAATAAAAACTATTAGAAACAAAATAGTTTAATAATAAACCGTTATTCTTCCGCTAGTACAAAGTATAGTTCCTACATAAATCGTTGCCACGCAACAGCCAGATGGACATCTTTGCCGTCTTTTTCAATTTGAAATATTCGATGCGCAGTAATATGGAATGTTAAAGAATGTTATGAGGACAACCTGTGAGGTTATGCTGGATTTTACAACGGCATGGAACGCGATATAGCCAATCACAACCAAGGATGGGAACAACCAGTTTTAGAATCTTTATTATGTCTATGGTCAGAGCCTGTTTAAGGAGAGCCTTGCCACTCCCTATTAAGCCCCATTGTACCGAATTTGGCTGCAGATCCACCAGAGTTCCACTGGGGGTGATCGCGAGCGAGTGCATGTTGAATGGGAGTCTATGGAGCTAAACGGCTAAATTTGTCTTTTTTGCCTGATTGTCGTTGAGAAATCTCCGATTTGATTGTAGTTTTTGCATGTTCAACATGGATTATAGGTCGAAAGTTGAATGAACAAGTACTTATGTCCTTTTGATTTCTTACAGGGTGAGTCGTTGTTGCCTAAAACACGCTAGCATTCTGCTAATGAATGCTGATTGGTTAGTGAAGGACTGATACGACCAGAGCTCTTGCTTGATGGCATCCAAGCGGAATCAGAATGTCAGAGCATTAGCAACATTAGCAACAACATTAGCAAGCCAAAACTCTTTCTAGCATGTGTATTGACAGGAAAAGCCTAACCTGTCAGCTGTGTTGTCGATGCCCTGAGAGAAAAAAGTAAGTGACCAGAGCTTGCCGTAAAGCAGTAGCTCTGGTCGAACGATGTGTATGACGTCAATTACATTTTCAAAAGCTTTTTAGAACAGAAAGGCGACTTTTTAAAAATCGAACAGCCAGCAGTGTGTATTTTTTTTGCCTCAACACAAAGTAGGATGCGGATTTCCTCCGTCGGTTTTTTGTCCACAAAATGAAATGAGTACACATACGATAGTGTTTTGGGTGGTCTCTTCAAGGCTAGGTTTTTCAGTTACATTGTTTTGTAGTCAAAGGAAACTGTACCGTTTGTCATAAGAACAATCCCTTTTTGTTGTGGGTGTGTGTTCAACACACTGTCTGTGAAGCTACAGATTTAGCTAAACAGCGCAACTGGTAGCCTACCAGAGATCCGCAATGACATTTTATAACAATGATAATAACAATCAAATTACAACAAATGTTTAAAAACAAACCAGTTTTAGTTAAATTACAGTTGAAATTACTTTCGAAAGAATCACTGTTGACGGCTGGCTGGGACTAACGTATGGCAAACCGCAACTTCCGCTATTCGCCGGAAGTTACACCCATAATCATTTCTACAGTAGACCCCCTGAGAATAAGGTGGATAGGCGGAGCCAAAACCCAACTGATCTACATCACAGCAACTGATCTAAGTCAGATCACAGACAGTTGCATTCTGTTACTCAGCTGGTACGATGCAAAGACAAAGTAATTAACACATAAAACACTCAGAGACTGCAGGTATGACTGTTCTGATATCTGCAATTGATTTACCTAGTGTGGGAGTCAGATGGCTGAGTGGTTATGGAATCGGGCTAGTAATCAGAAGGTGACCAGTTTGATTCCCGGCTGTGCCAAATTATGTTGGGTCCTTGGGCAAGGCACTTCACCCTACTTGCCTTGGGGGGAATGTCCCTGTACTTACTGTAAGTTGCTCTGGATAAAAGCGTCTGCTAAATGACTAAATGTAATGTAGTGTTGCTGTTGTTGCTAAATTCAATACATTCGAGGGGGCGGAGCTACAGCTCCTTCAGGCGACACACCACACCAGTCTCAAGCAGAGAAGACTGCTGATTTTCTCAAAATTTCAAATTCTAATTTAACATACATGTTTTTTTTTTTCATTCGAATTTGGATTGGTAGTCAACAACACATTCTTCTGTGGTGTGATGAACTTAAAAACGTATTTTTAATTCCACTTGACAGGATCTTTAATAAGCAATTGAAATAATTATTGATCGAGACAAGGGGAATGAGACTGCAGGTACATAAACTTATTTTAGTCTGTGAGACAGTCAAAAAATGCTGGTACTGGTTACTTTTCTTGATTAATTTCTTTGAGTTCACATGCCACTTCGCAGAGCCACAGAATATGTCATGGTCTATTCACCACGGAATCAGGACACGTCGCCTTCCGTTTCTGGTTCCACCATCCTCTGCACCTCATCCTCGCCAAATCAGGGATTGACCCCTCCCTTTACTCAGTACATTCATTCAGGATTGGTGCGGCCTCCTCGGCTTCCAGCCAAGGCGTTGCCGACCACACCATCCAGCTCCTGGGTCGCTGGTCCTCCCAGGCATACCACTCACGTCAGGACCAACCTTCCTGACCTTCATCACACTCATGCTCGCATCAGCCTCGCTGCAGCCCGCTAGATGAGTCTGTTCCTTTTGGGGATCTGCTTGAGCTGCTGCTTGGCCGTGACCCACTAGGACTTTCCGTCACACCCCAAGTTCAATGCCTGGTAAATATGCATGCATCCTTCACATCATCATTCATTTCTGTGCATCCCAGTAATCACACTCTCGTCCCCTAAGTAACCCCAGGCTTGGCTCTGCTACCAGCCTCCACCAAACTGCATCAGGCTTGGCTGTGCAACCATTATTCAATTGCTGGTGTGTTACTGAACTCGTGAAGTATTATTATTGGGCTAACTACAGAATGAATTTGAGGAATATTCCTTTGTACCTAGAGTGATAGTGAAAATAGTATCCAAGGGTTAATCCATCAAGTGTGGGATTTTGATGGATGCTCTAATACAGGGGGCTTAAAATTCGACTTGCATCATCCTCTCTTATGCCTACATACACACATATGCACAGACACGAACACACACATACACACAAACATGCACTCACAAAGCCTCTGCAGCCAACAGATGTGCCACTCTCATTACCCCCCATAACTGGTACATGAACATTCCCAGCACTTTGAAAGGGGAGGAGTAAGAGGGATGGATTTTGTGTGAGAGATTGAGGAAGGGAGGGAAAAAGAGATTAAAGAGAGAGTAACCAGAGGGAGATGCTCTGCAGCAACATTGTGTAAAGAGGCAACAGAAGGAGAAGAGCTATTCTTCCTACCACAGTATCAGTTTAAAACATTATCTCTTTTGATGCTATCAAGGACTCCCTCAACTTTGATCAGGCACCATCCTCCCTGCTGTTGTCTTTCTACATCTGCTCAGATCTGTAGTGCGACGCGCCTCTCTCTCATTAATCATGTGTCTGCTTTCCTGGAAAAGGAGTTCGGAATATAGAAACAAGACAATGCAAGGACGCTGGATATGCTTGGAAAAGAACTGCACTGGAATATGTCAGAATTTGTATCAGTGTTGTGGGATTCCTAACTAAGGCTGGATGTGTAGTTGAGAGGTTATGAGAGAGAGTGTGTGTGGGCATACATGGAGAATAGTACTGTTGTGTGTATATAAGAGCACTACAGACCGACTACTTGACATCACAGAATCCTTCTCTACACATCCGAACACCTCTATCCATATGACAACAACCAGTCAAAGAGTTGAGACAAAAAGAAAGAACACACGAGAATGGCAAGCTTTGACGGCAATGTGACATTTCTTGAGAGGAGATAAAAAAAAGAAAAAAAACTATTTATTTTTTAATCTGGATATTTGGAAACAGTTCCATGATGTATTTTACAATCTACCGTATTTTGCTTATCCTGCTGCTCCCTCCCTTCTACTCTGCCCAGGTCGGCCCAGGATCTGGAATAGCTACAACTGAGTCTGAATACGTCACAGATTCCAGAATGAAAGGAACAGAAACCTTCCGAAGTTCCTCGAGCAGCACACAGCCCTCTATGCCTGATCGGGTACACTCGGAGGCCGAAGGAGAGGACTGGACACCAGCTGAAGCGTTTCTTTTCAGCGGAGACCCCACCGTTTTGGAGTTAGGTGAGTGTACTCGGGCGTACAGTCTCAACAGGCAAATGAGCACACTGCCTCTGAATTTCGACACCCCCCTCGAGCCAGCGATGGATGCACTCGTTAATACAGCCAACTTCCTGAACATGATTTTCCAAGCCAGTGACTTGCGAGAAAGCAGTGTTAAAGAAGACATGGAGTGGTACCATGCCCTGGTCCGCTCCCTCCTGGAGGCCGATCCTATTATCCGCCGTGCGCTACTCACCTTTGATGCTGACCCCGCCTCCCCTGTGCCACAGCTGCTGCTCCGTGCTTCCCGAAGCTCCACCCCAAAAGTTCAGTTAATTCTCCTCCAGGACTTATCAAATGCTTGGGAGAGCCTGCATCCTCCGGCCCCAGCCCCAGATGACAGTTGGTTCACCAACTTCAAGTTTCCCTCCAACAATCAGCCTACCCCAGCCCTGTCCAAACGGGTGCTTCTCAATGACCTTAACACCTTAGACACACCAAAATGGGGTCAAGGGGACAGCTATGTCACAAATCGAACTGGAGTACGTTGGGGGGATGTCCCCTACCTGGAATGTGAGGATGGACGCTTTCTACCTGGGTGGCTGGTCACTCTCTCTACTTCATTCTATGGCCTCAAGCCTGACCTCACCCCAGAGTTCAGGTCAGGACCTGCCTTTGTCCAGTCATGTTGATGAACCAGTGTCAGTACACCCATTTTTTAACAACATTTGACTATAATTTATTTTAGTATCAAATTCAATAGGTATAATAATTGAATTAGCCAAACTGAATAAAGTCTGCCAATTGGGAGAGAAACACAGATGTAACACTGAAGGAAATGTTAAACTAAAAGTTATATACTGTAAAATGGGGTGAATAATACCAATATGTCGTATATGTATGTATATGTCGTTATGTATGTGCATATGCATGTGTTCCTTTGCTAGGGGGGTGATCCGTGTGGATGTAAATATACAGGACTTCGATGTGGACCAATGTGCCATGGGTAATGGCTGGTTTGCCAACACACACCAGTGCAACCGCACGACTATGAAGGTAAAATACTGCTCCCATAAACATACATACCATCCTGACATATTTAAAAAAGGTTAGAATTCCCATGCCATAACATAATGATCTTATGCTATCTTTAAATCAACCTTAGGTTAAGAATACTTACCAAAGCTGTTTCATCTAAATCAAATATTTTATCTATACCAAAGATGTTGTGGAGGGATGCACTTCAAAACAGCCCAACTTACATTTAGTCATTTAGCAGACGCTCTTATCCAGAGCGACTTACAGTAAGTACAGGGACATTCCCCCCGAGGCACGTAGGGTGAAGTGCCTTGCCCAAGGACACAACGGCATGGCCGGGAATCGAACCAGCGACCTTCTGATTACTAGCCCGATTCCCTAACCGCTCAGCCATCTGACTCCCTTAGGAATCAGATTTACAAATTTGGTCGGGAAGTTGGGTCTGTGGAAGCTCGGTTGGGGAAAAATTATGTCCAAACAGGAGCTGTTCGGAACAATGAAATTGTCAGGGCGGGCTTTATACGATGATGGACAGATGATCAACAGTAACGTAATCAACCACGTCACCAAAGAGCGCTTGGGTTGAATTAGTTTTCAACAAACAACATATTACGTTGCTCTGATTGGTTGTAGGTCTATCCAATTGAGCGAAGAGGCATTTGTTTTACGAGTTTGGTTGAAACACGCCCCATACTCACAGCCCAGCGGGAAGTTATCAGACTCATACTCTGACTGGAATTATGCGTATGACGTCAGGCTATCATTTCACATAAATACGCAGTGAACTTTCTAAAATGTTTTATTTTGTAGTATCTTTATTTATCTATTGATACAGGTATCAATAGGCTACACAAGTTCTATTTTTATCATTCAGGTATTCCTTTCCCCTCATAGAAGAGACACTATTCCCTTTTACCATTATCCCTGTTCAGGATTTCCTCCATCTCTTTCATTTGTTCCATCCAACCCAATCCTCTACTTCTCATCCCAATGTTCTATTTAAAGTTCTCTGTGCTGTTTGGTGGAGGGATGATCTGTCAGATTAAGATTATAATCCAGTAGTGCTGACATCCTTTCCCCCCTCCATACACCATTGCTTTCATAACAGACATTAAAAAAACTGAGGTACAATCTCAAAATCTGATGTCACCCATGTGCTACACTAACAGATCACCGAGTACAACTACAAAAAAACTATTACTGGCCGAAAACCCTTGGGGCTTCATTGGTATTGATTTTACGTCAGTTGAGAGTTGGTATTTACTGAAAGACTAAAAAAATAGAAAACTCTCCCTATGAACATCCAAGCATTAAAAGTTGTGTCACCAATACCATTACATTAAGATTTAAGTGCATTGGTAACATGTTGCAACCATGTAGGCTGATGGAAGGTTGTCACAAACAGGACAAAAATTGAGATGGGAACATTCACTACAGTGCTTCGACGAGAGTATTAAATTGTCCTTATGACTGCATAATTTATTACTGTCATTAATACTGAACCCTTTAAACTATTAGATACTGTGCCACAACAGTGCCTGATTGAGAGTAAGATTACTTGCATTTGTGTGTTGGGGATAGGCGGTGCATGTTTGTGTATGTGTGTGTGACAGTGTTTACTGTAAGCGTATAGTGTGCACTCATAATGCTGGTCAAAAAGGGATAATGCTCTTGCTCAAGGCATTACGTATCCATTTAGATGTAGGTTTTTACTTAGATTAACACGCAGCAATAAAATGTGCATTCCTGACTGAGTGAGCGCGCTCAAGTGTCTACTCTGTATCTCTAACTGTCTATATTGGTTTACTGTTTCCTGTAAAAACTGACATCTTCTCTGAAACCTTTTTCCTAGTGATATAAATAGACAGTAGGTTTGAAATTGATATGTATCAGGACAACTGATGATTGATAAACTGCAATTGCTATCTGTTCTTTTCAATTGATATAAAAAGGAGGGGGGCTTCTTTACACTGAGATACACTCTCTACTTAATAACAAAACTAAATGATATATTAGAAACTAATATTGCTGCTCTTTTCTCTCCATTAGTGTGAGCCAATCCGAGGCAAGGGATTCCAGTTGGGGCAGTACTGCTGCCGCTGCAAAGATGGATACTACAGTCCTCCAATTGACAATCAGGACACATGTAAGCCCATCAGTGTCCACAGTCTGGATCCAGTATGTAATATCACCCTGTAAATAGTCAACAAACTCTAACACAACTTCTCAATGCATTATCTGGCCTGGGGTTCAATGACAGATCAAGGTTTGCGAAGTGCACCCCTTAACCAGCTAGCCTGCCCAGAACTGAGCTGGTTGCAAGGATAGGCACACAAACGATACGTATGCAGTTACATGAATTGCAGACTATTTAATTGCTTTTGTTTAACGGCAACTCAAAGACATGCTTTTAACAGTAAGCTCAGTTATAGTTTTGGTAGCTGGGCACTTGTGTTTCATTGTAAAGTCATTTCCAGAGTGACATTTAGATTTTCTATGAGTCTGGTCTGGGCAAACAATTTTGGTGTATAGAAGTTGTCAGGAGTGATGCATGTTGTATGCATATGTATTTGTATGGCCTGAAATCACTTGCAATGTCAATATACCATCAATATATTTCAAATTACAATATCTTTGGAAACATATTAAACTGAACAGGTTTAAATTGGAGTGAAACCTAGCAAAAACTGAAAACTGGAGCTTCAGCCAGCAAATTTAACATCTATTTGAGCTACTGAAGCAATTGAATTGACAGCTAAATCAATTTTAATGTCTCAAATATTCCCAACCTTCTCAATGAAACTGTAGACAATTCAAACAGGGTTTTGATCGTACATTTTGTTTATAATGTCCATGTCCTATAAAGTCACACATCAATGTCGATGGCTAAAGTAATGATGTCTTCCTCATTTAAGTAGTCTCTAGAGAGTACATCAAATCTGATTGTTGTCATTCTTGTCACTCTTCTGTGTATGTGTGTGTCTTCTTATGAGCAATTTGTTGTCTGTATTTATGTTGTGGGTGATGCAGTGGACGAAACTATCAATGGGAGCAACAGTTCTGGCAGTGGCAGGGGTGGTGGTGGTACTGTGTGTTACCCTATCCTGCCCATCTGTCTACCCTGCTGGCCTGGTTGCGGGCGCTGTGAGGACGGTTCCCCCTGCTGGGTACAGGAGGACTGGTTCCTCAGGGCAGTTGTGCTGGCAGTCCAAGGCTTCTTCATGTTACTGGTGTTTATCAGCATGCTAGTGGCCTACCAGTACCGACGGAGCAGGGTGAGTGAGTTCTACTCCACTGAGCACAGCAATGGTGTTTTTACCATATTTTGTACATCTACTGTCTTGAAAAAATACAGTATATTCTATTATAATGAGAGGCAGCTCATTGTTTTGATGTTTGAAGCCATCATGGACAGTTATATTATAAAGATATAAAAAATATAAAGATTATGCATTGGTATAATCAGACCATGTCTTGGACTTTTCCTGATTTCTCTATGATAGTGGTAGTGATCTAGTACCATTCATACCATATGCTGTAAACTGTCTTTTATAGAATAAAACCCAGTCAAGCGGCACAACATGGTACTGCTCTTCGTTAGCCAAAATGCATTATAATTACTGATCAATAAATGCAATCACAGAAGCAGATAGCTTCTTGAAGTCGTATGTGGCAATACACACACAAGCATCATGAGGAAAACCTTTTTTGATATTTATATAAATATTTATTTTGCTGTCAGACGCTAAACATTACTAGATTAATAGTGTTTTTACATAGACTGTAAACAGAATGAACAACGCGTCTCTGCTTCCTCCTACTGTACAAAAATGAAGCCAAAATATCTATTGGAAGTCGCTTTGGATAAAAGCGTCTGCTAAATGAATACATGTATTTATCCTGTATACGGGTGCTGCCATATTGCGCTTGTGATGTCATTTGGAGCCAGAGTCTGCGCAGTAGTGATCGGGTGGTGGAGCCGCGGTATTGAGGTCCCACCAATACACTCGCCAAACCCAATCGCAAGCACACACTAACCTTCCCTTACGGAAGGAAAATATATTGCAGTATATTGGAAAATATCATGTGATACATTAGGCAATATATATCCATATATGGGATTTAATATTTATATTGTATGGAAATACATGGGATAATATATTGATGATAAATATATTATAAATATATTATAAACTATGATATATTCATGTAATATATTGCAATATATTGCAGAATACAGCAATGATTGCCGTTTTCCATATATTGCAACATATTCAACATGAATATATAATATATGTGTTTATATATACAAAAATATATGCAATTTTATGTCTATAAATACCACCATAATGTATTCCGATTTATATGGGAAAATGTATTGGTAATATATGTAAAGATATAGTGTCACATGTATGTTTAATATATGGTAGAAATATATTTGAATTATATGTACAATTGTAAAATTGACATGATAGATAGTTACACCGCGATTACCCAGAAAACTAGAAACTGTTCTGTAAAAAAAAAAAGCCTATTAGGAGTTGAACCCGGAACCCTTCGTTTACCAGCACAACCTCTCATCCAATTGAGCCATTCCAAGATGTAGACTTTCCAGTGTTCAGTTACTAAATAATAAAATAAGACATTTCTCCTATGGCAATTATAGTCACATTTGGTCCAAGCTCACACAGCTCTAATTCAGTCATATTTTCACATATTAAGGTGAAACTTGGCAGGGTACTTTAGGGGGAAGTCACCTTAAAGCCTATTCCTGACGGGGGAATCCTAATACTATGGAAAGATATACATTAAATAAATGTACAGATGTTTCAATATATTGTGGAATATATTTTAAAATATAGGTAAAATTATATGGAAAAATATTTGAAATATATACTGACAATGATCGCTTCCAGCAAACTTCTTTTAAATTAGCCATTTCCCCCTAAATAAATTTCAATCTTACGGTAAATACGTTTTTGGGGGCCCCTGTTTAAGTTAGAAGGTGGTACTGTTTGAATTTCGATTCCATTTGAAATACTGCTGTTGACAACCTTATTAGAATACCCACTAGATGGCTGAGCGGTTAGGGAATCAGGCTATTAATCAGAAGGTTGCCGGTTTGATTCCTGGAAGCCAAAAATTAAGCTGTGTCTTTGGGCAAGGCAATTCACCCTACTGGCCTCGGGGTATGTCCCTGTACTTACTGTAACTTACTTAAGTCACTCTGGATAAGATCGTCTGCTAAATGACTACATGTAAATATCACCATATATGTCTGTACATTGTATGGGCATGTTCTCATATATGTACACATGCATTGTACAATATATCTTTCCATATAATTGTACATATTTTTTAAATATATTCTACCATATATGAAGCATACATGTGACACTGTATCTTTACATATATTACCCATACATTTTTCCATATACAGTGGCATACATTATGGTGGTTATGTATAAATACATGATTGCAAATATTTTGGGATATATAACCACATATATTATATATTCATGTTCCATATATTGCAATATATGGAAAACGGCATCATTTGTATATTCTGCAATGTATTGCAATATATCACATGAATATATATTAGTGTATAATATATTTATCATCAATATGTTATCCCATGTATTTCCATATATAATATATTGAAATATGTCATATAAATTAATATATTACAATCTAAATTAATGTATTGACTAATAAAGTAAATTGTTAAAACTCAAACTTAGATTTTACTGGGCCTCAGCAGAAATCTACTGGGGCACATGCCCCAGTAAAAAGGGTCTAAGGGCCTTCTTGTTATATCGTCAAATAACTAATTAAAAACAAACAGGTCAGAAAAATTTGCATGTGAACAGACATCAGCGTGATAAGAATTACCTAAAATGACAGAAACCGTCTCTGGGAAAGAAAATGTGGATGTGCACTTAGTTCCTATTGTTTGGCTCATGTCCCATCTGCTGACATGGACGAGGCGGGACTTATGACATATACTGCAGTTAGCCACCAGGGGGCGATCAAAATATTTTGGCTTCACTTTTGAGGAGCTGTCATGCCGTCCATTCTTTTTACAGTCAATGCGTTATTACTGTGACATTACTATGTTAATGCTGTAATTTAACAACCGTGGACACTTTTGCTACGTCGAACACTTCATCGATGGCTTTATTTCAGCAAAGAACTCAACATACTTATACCATATTCCTGTATTTCTTGTCTTTGGCTATTTTTGTCCACAATACATAGAGAAAACTATTTCTATAGTGAATTTAGAACATTTAACAGTTTTTGGTTTCCTTTCACATGAATCTCTGCAATTTCTGTGTTCAATACCATGTTGGATTTACAATTTGATTTAATTATAGATCTAACATGGTTTTCAACACAAAACATCATACAATACACTTGAGTATTTACAAAAACCTTTGTAAAGTAAGTCAATCATGTTGAACTAATCATGTCTCCTCTCACCCTCACAATATCTAACTGATTCACAATTTAAAACTTTCTTTCTCCCCTAAGAGGATACGAGCATCGGGTCTCTTGCTATTGGAGACAATCCTGTTTGGCTCTCTGCTCCTGTACTTCCCAGTGAGTGAGAATATGAGTGATGGGGAGTGAGATTAGAGTGCTCTTTTCAGATCACTGCACAGGATTATATTATAATGGAAAGTTTTTAATGGGTAGGAGGTAATGGTTGTGGTGTGGGGGCAAATGGTGTAAACAACATGGCATTGCTCAAATGTGGTGAAGGATTATCTCTATAGATTTATTACCACAGTCATGGGTCAATTATTAATGTATCCATTAATCTCAAACATGGATGGAAGTGTTTTATTGAGAGATTAGGGCATGCAAAAAGCTATGTCATGCATTACACTGTTTCAGTCTAGCTACTGTATTCACTATAATATTGATAAACCCAGCTTTATTGTGTTGTTTCCCTGGTAAGTGTAGTCTATCTACATCCCATTGCATTAACATTTGACGATTACATTTATTTGTTCAGCAATTACAAATTGTGCATGCAGTAAGTGCAGCAGATAGTCAAGGAGGTAACAAAGAATAACAAAGGCTTATGCACTGTTTTAACACAAACTGTAGCGCATGCAGCCCTGCCCCTAGGGAAAGGTTATATATAATGAATCTCTCTCAAGGACATCCCTGTGATGTTAACCACCACTTTAAGCAACAGAGTAATTTGATCTGCTTATGTTGATGTTGTCAGTGGTGCATTGACAAACTAAGACAAATATACAGTCTACACCTACTGTAAGTAGATATTGAGATATATAGTACGTGAACTGACTGGTTTGAACTTAGAATGATCAGCAAACTACCTACAAATGCAGTTAATATTATGTTGTTAACCTTGGACCATTGAGCAAAAGGTCCCAATGTTTTCTGAACTTTTTCGAGGCTTACATCTCTCTTTCTCACTCTGTTTCCCCCTGAGGTTTTCATCTTGTATTTCAAGCCCAGCATTTTCCGTTGCATCCTGCTCCGCTGGGTTCGAATGCTGGGATTCGCTATTGTATATGGAACGGTTACACTAAAGATGTACCGGTCAGTTCTGAAGTCAAGCTTGATCATTAGCTGTGTTTTGTGAAAGTCCAATCTAAGGATATGTTGTATCAGTTAAATCAGTTGTATGTACGTGGTTTGTATTCCTTAATATCAATACAAACAGTAGCTTACAGTAGTGTGTGTCCACTGAATGATGTATTTTTGTGCAAACAGGGTGCTAAAGGTGTTCCTCTCCCGCACGGCACAAAGAGTGCCCTTCATGTCCAGTACTCATCTGCTGAGGATGCTGGGAATAATGGTGTTGACTGTCAGCTGGTTCCTATGCGCATGGACTGTTGGTGTTCTACAGAATCGTGACCGCAATGTCCCTTTGCTGATAACCTTCACAACATCAGATGGGCAAGGCTTCAGCCTGTGTGACCTTGATCGTTGGGACTACATGATGGCAGTAGGTGAGTGGACAACATGTTAACATGACAACAGATAAAGTTTTGGTTTTACAGTTATTGAATCTAAGGTTAGCCAAAAGAATCCCAATAGATAAGCTTTAAATGAGTGTACTTGAGTAAGAAGATTGACTCACTTTGCTCAAGCAGTCACATTTGCTCATGATAATTGACAAATAACCTCTAAATTGATCATAAATTTGGTAAATGTTAGTTTCCTCAAGGATCACAATGACTCTTGCTTAAAGACTTGTTGCTCTTGTTGGATAGTGGTAACTGATTTAATTTGTTGTACTCGCTGTGAAATATATACAAGTTTTTACTGTTGCTTGCTTTTCTACAGGTAAACTTGCACTTATAGCAATTTATGTTGTTTAATTGTAACTTGTTTAACTACATGCTCTAATGGTTCTTTGGCACTTATTTTGGTTGTTCACAATGTGTGCTTCATGTTTTGGCTACCCGCAATGTTTTTGGGGCTATCTTGTTGTTATTATCAGTGACCTATACACTTAGTAAAGCTCTCTCTTGGAAGTTGCTTTGGATAAAATGAATGCTAAATGAATAAATTAAATTAATAAACAAATTACAGGGTTAAAGGAAAAATCATTTAAGAAGCTTTTTTTTCTCTGTTTTTGTTTTGTGGCAGCCAGTGTATTAATGTAGGATATTCTCTAAGGATCATCTAACAACAAAGTCGTCCATCTTTAGAATCAGCTAATTGCATCACTCTGATATCGTCTGGCAACATCTGTTGGATTGAAAATAACAAAGACATTTCCAATCAATTCATACACATGTAGACATTTATGTAAATATAATAAATTAAAGCCACACTTTTGGGGATATGGTATGGCAAAAATGTGGTATTCCAAATTTTGGAACAGTACCATCTAAATACTATGGTCATTAAAACACATTTCAACTTGTCAACTGATACCCCCTACACTGTTATATGAAAATTGTGTGGTCGAAACACTTGGCCAGTCAGATGTGCAGAACACAGACGATATGAAGCTAATGTAAAGGGACCTGACTAGCCAAGTCAAAATGCTTCACCACAGGTAAATATCAGGGCTCAAAAAAGTAAAGTGAGGAAACAAAGAGAAAAAGTAAATGAAAGAATCAGAAAGGCAATTGCCAAATTTCTTACCAAAGAAAAGCACCAGGTATGCCAGACAAAACTGAACGTGGCCAAAGTGAGGAGCTTGGTAGAATAAAACTTTAGCTAGCTAGCTTAACTTTTAAGTAACATTAGTATGTTTAGTTAACTAGATAAGAAAATAAACTGCTGCAATGCCCTTTGTGGTGAACATTTTGCAGTAACTGTGAGAAAATAGTCAGGATGCCGCATTAACCAAATATTTATTAACACCAATGGTAACAAAAGTACTGTAACAAAGATCTTTGTGATCCGTCTATCAAAAGAAAGCTTGAAAGTCGACGCTCCACAGGATAGAGTGATACTAGACCCAAGACAGACACAGCCTTTTATACAGGATAGTTCTAACATTTGTCAATTCAATCAGTATACGTCTGCACAAAGTCATTACTATAATCAATCAATCAATATTTTGGCTTCATCCTGACTACAGGATAAAGTACTAATACTCCATTGTTCCTCACCGATCAGAAAATTCCCCCTTACCAGCAGAAGTTACATTATTAACTTATGAACCATACAAGTCCAATACTATCTCATCCTGAACGTACTTCACTCAGTCTGCCAGCTGATTCACAAACAACTGCTCAAACTGTCTATTTTCATCTGTCAGCCCTTATACCCTAGCCTGACGTTGTCATACTCATAATTCTAGTCAGAATATGAGTCTGAGAACTCTCCGTTGGGCTTTGACTACGGGGCGTGTTTCAAACGAGCCTGGAAAACAAATGCCTCTTCGCTCAATTGGATAGACCTACAACCAATCAGAGCAACGTAATATGTTGTTTGTTCAAAACGAATTCCACTTAAGCGCTCTTTTGTGACGTGGGTGATTACGTTACTGTTGATCATCTGTCCATAATCGTATAAAGCCCGCCCTGGCAATTTCATTGGTACGCCCAGATTCTGGTTTTCTGTAGTTGTTTCCCAATACGAGACCCTCCAGACCCAACTTCCCGACCACATTTTTTTGTGGGCGGGAGAAGTTGGCCTGGCAGCCAGGCTACTTATACCCCTTAACTCAGCTTTATTATTCAAACCCAAACCTCCAACAAAGGGGGCTGAGCTCCACATACACACACACACACACTAGGGTGCCCAGATCCCAAACAAACAAATGTGGGACAAATAGTATGTTTGTGTGGGACATGTTACCAATGCTGAGAGGCAGTCTAAAATATTGATATGACGATATATTTTTGACATTTATTTGTTTCCAGTGAGACATTATTTAGTTTACATTTACATTACATTACATTTAGCAGGCCTTTTTATCCAAAGCGACTTCCAAGAGAGAGCTAAAAAGGTATTATTTTTATTATTGTTATCTCTAATGAAAGGTGGTACTTAGAACTATCATGTATAATAGCTAAATCCCTCATTAGTATTACTGAAACACAAAAACTGAAGCATGAATACATTGGAGTGCTTCATCTGATTCTCACGATTGACGCCAATGATGTATAACGTGTAGCAGTCTAAAAAATGTATTTGTTCACATTTAGTGCGTAGTAACTGGGGAAGGAAGGGGCAGCATTTCAGGCCCGCGGGCGGTTTTAAGTTTTAAGTACCGTTGTACTCCCGGCACAAGTGCATCTTTAGCCTTTTCTTGAAGGTGGGGAGACAGTCAGTGTCTCTGATGGAGGTGAGGAGATGATTCCACCATTGGGGGGCCAGACAGGAGAAGAGCTTGGGTTGGGAGCAGGCACTCTTGAGAGTTGGGAACCAGAGGGTTGTCAGAAGAAGACCGAAGGTTGCTGGTGGGGGTGTATGGCTGGAGGAGACACTGGATGTAGGCAGGTGCAGCCCCGTTCACTGCTCAAAAGGTCAGTACCAGGGTCTTGAATCGGATACGGGCCGAGATGGGTGGCTAGTGAAGGTAGATGAGGAGCGGGGTAACATGGGTAGGTTGAAGACCAGCCGGGTTTCTACGTTCTGCATCTTCTGGAGAAGGCGGGTTGTGCATGCTGGGAGACTGGCGAGAAGTGAGTTGCAGTAGTCCACCTTGGAGTAGCAGCTGGGTGGAATGCTAAAACAGGTATCTCTTGATCTTCTGGATGTTGTAGAGGGTGAATCTACACGACGGGGAGACTGCAGCAATGTGGGCCATGAGTGAGAGCTTGTCATCCATGGTAACCCAGAGGTTCCTGGCAGAGTATGAAGGGGTCATTGTAGCAGATCCTAGGGTGATTGGAGGAGAGAGTCAGGTGGCTGAGCGGTTAGGGAATCTGGCTGGTAATCTGAAGGTTGCCAGTTTGATTCCCGTCTGTGCAAAAATGACGTTGTGTCCTTGGGCAAGGCATTTCACCCTACTTGCCTCGGGGGAATGTCCCTGTACTTACTGAAAGTCGCTCTGGATACGAGCGTCTGCTGAATGACTAAATGGGAAATGTGAATGTGATTGACAGATTGTGGGAGATGGAGGGTTTGGCTGGGATGTTGAGAAGAATTTCTGGTGATGGTGAGAAGTTCTGGCGAAGTTCAGTTTACATAGTGACTGTCAAGTTATCAGAAGATTCTTAGCTTCTGCCCAAACTTGAAAAAGGCCTTGATCATCAACAGGGTTAAAATGGAAACGACTCAGACAGTTTCTTCATTCTTGTTCGATTTATTTAAGTCAGTCATTGGTTTAAATACTTCTTTTCAGTGCAACACGTCTTTTCAGGTTGAAAACCTTTACAAGAAACAAACACAAAAGATACAACACTCACAAACTGTCCTCCATCAAATACACAAACACCCATCAGGTTATTCTCACCCTTACACTGTTTCACCAAACAACACACTTCGAACAAGTATTACTCCCACTCTACAATAAACATGCCATTACTAGTGATAATACGCTTGATACCGTGCTCACGAAGCGGTATCGACTTTTCAAAACAATTGGTAACGATACAAACGTGTTGAGCATGGCTTCAAATGGGCAAAAACCACGTTATCAGAGTCTAAGTGTCTAAGTGACGTCACACAAGCAGCTGAGACAAACGGTGTTTTATTCAAACGCTTAAAAGACATCAGCAATCACTAATACTCGTAGGTTATAGAGAGGACACATAGGCCTATTTACGGACGCTATAGAATACATTCATTGACAGAGCCAGAGATACAGATGATTGCCAGAGCTAGATAGACAGAGATAGATACAGATATGAGATCATACACAAGCACATAGCCTACATATTTCTCTAGTTTTTTGCTAGGCCTTCAAATGTGGCCATTCCTTTCCCGGTTGCAAAAGCATGTTCCAAAACCTTAACCGCTAGCTTACATTATCATATAATAATGTATTCATTTAGCATATACTTGCACTAAAATGGGGTGAGCGGATGCGATCTCACTTAGTCAGAGTGAGAGGCTGCGCTCCTACCACAAAGCCATATTCAGCAAATACGTTACGTGGTTTATAATACAACAAGATATAGGCCTATTATAACATATTTGACACTTGCAAATCGAAACATTTGTCACACAAACTTTATTTATCAAGTTGTCAATGACGATTGTGAGACTGACGTCTTGTGGACTTGACGTCACTTGATTCCTTCCTTCGCTCGATACAGTCGCCATACTTTAAGCTGACCAGCAGATGTCCCTATGGAGAAGATGTATCGAACGCTTCGAAAAAGCGATACTTTTGAGACAAATTTGAGTCAAATAACTCGTTGCTTCGGAAAGCTTTGTTTCCCCCATCACTAGCCATTACATGAACTAACAGAAACACCCAACAGTAACATATAAATTACTCATTAAAACACTTAAGCACAATTTTACAATAGATTACCATTGAACAGATCAACAGATAACGTCATCAACCATTGTCCTACCAGTGGCATCCCTGGAAATGCCCAGCAAGCTCAGCCCCCAATTCACCATCCATTAGCAGTCACCATGTGCTTTACCAACACTCACACACACTACCTGTGCCATAGAGTTAATATAACTAGAGACAGCTACTTCTGTCTTCCAAGATGGCGTCCCCATTCAGTGCTCAGTGGCGCAGTGAGGCAAGCGAGAGCTCCTAACGGACCGCGCCATCTTTCCAGACCGACTCGTCCGGTCTTGCGCAGAAGCTTGTTCCTAGCTCCGAAACTCATGCATGCTTGCAACTAGCTGTATACGTCATACTTTGCGACAACCAGTTTCGAGCTTGTGAGCTGGAGCTAAGGCATTGCAGAAAACTGTCAGAATGTGGTACAAGTCCGATCAAGAAGCAGATAGCCTACATGTGAACTTTACGAAAATCAATACTATTAGTACTGTAGTATTATACGTGCAGGGCCTATACGTTGTTCTTTTTGCTTTGTGTTTATAGTTTAACTGCTTATGTATTGTGTCAGATAAATAAACTTTAAACCTGAATATCTGGCTTCGTTGTTGTTCTAGCTTTGCAAAGCAAATTAAGTCTATACCTTTACTATTATAATGATGATGAGTGTTGTTTACAATTACTAGCTTATTGTTAATGCCATCATTGTGGTGTTAACTGACTTAAAGTTCTAACAATATTACGACCATAACAATATTGACGTTATCAGACATGATTTATTCATCTTTGTCTTTGCCTCAGAATAACATGTCAACAATATAGGGTGATTTCAGGTAATGTGGGACACTTTTTGGTAGAGGCTCCAGTAGACTTACAAAATAACTGGTAACTCGCCCCAGTGGTGTTTTTGTAAATCGTTTTAGGGCTTAGGAACATTTTCATGCTGGAATGAAATGGGAATACACAATATTTTAGAAGCTACACACTTTCAAACATAACATGACCCCCTCTCTCACTCAGGCAGCATTTTCAGGTAATGTGGGACAGCTTGTCTGGTAAAGTGGGACAGTCATTGTCTGTCGTCCTAGTCTGCTGATATAATAATTATTAGTTTATATACAACACTACAAGGTGCAAGGGTGTGGCAAGATTAATTTAGTTGTGGGGGTTGACTTATACAATAGGCATAAAGTGTAACTGATGTAAGCCTTAGTGATCTGCAGTCTATGTGCTAGCTAGCTAGTCCCGCTGCGTTAGCATTTTGTTGGACTAACGTTTGCGGTCACGCAAACTTTCGATGCGCTTTTTCTGTATAGACCTCTTGTCAAGCCTGATCACGCCTACTCTGATGATGTCAGACAAATAAAAACCACTGCATAGTGACTAGAAGTGTTGTATTTACGAGTCAAGATCAGCTCTGGTGATGGGATGTCAGTTTTGCACATATTAAATCATCAAAATGCATAACTGTCCCACTTTACCTGATGTCCCACATTACCTGAACTCACCCTAATGAAGCCGTAACATGCCACGATATTATAACTGATTAGATTAGGCTATAATTACGTTTGTCTATCCATGTGCATAATAGCGTTCATTACAAAATGGTTAAATCTGCTTTAAAATAACTTAAATTAACTCTACAAACATCCGTCATGTATGTGCAACCATTTGTAAAACTACAATAAAGGCAAGCAGCTGTAGATGATCAAATCTTTTCTCTTTGTTCTCATTCAGCTCAGGTAAATCAGCGATTTGCTGATGCTCCCTTTTGTGCTCGTTCATTGTTCGTATCCACGAGCATGTTTCCAGGCAACTTTTCTTGACGTAAGCAAATAAATGGGCTGCTTGTTTACCCATTTCGTATTGGTTTCAATCTTTGCAAAAATTCTTCTCTGAAAAAGCTAGTAGTATGAACCAGGTTCGAGAATCTAACAAAAATTATTGGGGGAGATAGTTTTAGATATGTTGACTGGAGTTAATAGAATAAAAACGACCGGACGAGTCGGGTAGAAAATTGGAAATGCAATACCAACTACATCCACCGGGGCTGTTGCCTCAAGCCGAGGGGTGGGGGCTTGACCTGTGCCAGAGCCTGTTTAAGGAGAGCCTTGCCACTCCCTATTAAGCCCCACTGTACCGAATTTGGTTGCAGTTCAACCAGAGTTCCACTGGGAGTGATCGCGAGCGAGTGCATGTTGAATGGGAGTCTATGGAGCTAAACGGCTAAATTTGTCTCTTTTGCCTGATTGTCGTTGAGAAATCTCCGATTCGATTGTAGTTTTTGCATGTTCAACATGGATTATAGGTCAAAAGTTGAATGAACGAGTACTTATGTCCTTTTGATTTCTTACAGGGTGAGTCGTTGTTGCCTATAACACGCTAACATTCTGCTAATGAATGCTGATTGGTTAGTGAAGGACTGATACGACCAGAGCTCTTGCTTGATGGCATCCGAAGCGGAATCAGAATGTCAGAGCATTAGCAACATTAGCAACAACATTAGCAAGCCAAAACTCTTTCTAGCATGTGTATTGACAGGAAGAGCCTAACATGTCAGCTGTGTTGTTGATGCCCTGAGAGAAAAAAGTAAGTGACCAGAGCTTGCCGTAAAGCAGTAGCTCTGGTCGTACGATGTGCATGACGTCAATTACATTTTCAAAAGCTTTTTAGAACATAAAGGCGACTTTAAAAAAATCTAACAGCCAGCAGTGTGTATTTTTTTTTTCCTCCCTTTCGAATTCAGAATTCAAATTACATCCTGAGAAAAGTGGATTTTGAGGGGTATAGCTCTATAGACCTCCATTCATTCTGCACTCGCTCGTTAGCGCCCTCACATGGAACTTCAACCAGTTCAGAACCTGGAAGTTTCCCGAGAGTGGCAGTTCTCTCTATATTAGATATTCTCTGCCTGTGCTTAAGTGACTCTGCACTTCCTATTTCCTGGTATGAGGACCACTTCCTGCTTCAGAATAAAAGTTGTAATTTCCTCAAAACAAAAGTCTTTGCAGTTGAAAAACATTACAGTTGCTGCGCTAGAAACATTGTTGTGGCTGACGGTGCTGGTGTGGATATGGATGATCCATTCCAATTTGGAATATATTGTCCCCCTGTCCATAAGTCCTAATGGCTTGCTTGCTGGCTGGAATATTTGAGCAATCTGGCTGCTCCTCATCACCAATATTGTACACTATGAGAGACCGATAGAGAGCCTATGGAGACTAACCTATTAGAGAGATTAAGACAGTCTCAATAATATATGGAGATGCTCATCCTCTCCCATGGATTGCTATTAGTTATGCACCAAAATTAACATTCTGGGCAGAAACCAAAAATTCAGGATGCACTTATTCTGCACCTAAACCAAAAATGACAAAAGATTTTTTTCCCTTATTGTAAAGTAGTTTTTTTACTCAGTTACTTAGTTTTTTTTTTTACTATTAGACTTTTCAATTAATTTACATCAGTACCAAACCCTCCCTTTAAATGTATGTTGTCTGTAATGTATCACGATGATGGAGCTTATAGTTTTCTGGGACAAGGAGACTGCAGTTGTAGTCTGTTGGTGGATTATGGGAAAACGCAGTCAGGAAGTTCTCATAGGAAAAAAGGTACACTGAATTTCGGATATGCTTCTCCTGTGTATTTATTTTGTTTGTTAATACGTCCCAAGTCATCAGAAACTTTGAAGTAGGCTATGTCCACACCACTGACGCCTTGATGGCTAGATTCAACTGATATCTGAGAACTGAGAGGCAGTGAGGAATATATTTTCAGAAATTTTTCAGAAGATTTTCGGCAGCCAAAACTTTGGTGTATCTCTAACTGCTACATCTAGAACCTTGCATGATGATTTAGCAGTGGGGGTCTCAAGAACACCACAGCAATGTAAAACCAGGTTCAATGTCCTCAGCTGGAGGGGCAAGAAAAATTGGCAGGCAAATCCAAAAGTATCCAAAAGCCTCCTCTGCTGATGGCAAATTTGTGTGAAAATTATGAGAGCGCAAGTCAGGTAAGCTTGCATCTTTTTGAAGTGCACCCCAGCCTGCGCCCCCTTTACACCTGGGACACACTGGCTGCGAAGCGCCGCGATTAGCTGCGAAGCGCCGCAATTAGCTGCGAAGCGCCGCAATTAGCTGCGAAGCGCCGCAATTAGCTGCGAAGCGCCGCAATTAGCTGCGAAGCGCCGCAATTAGCTGCGAAGCGCCGCAATTAGCTGCGAAGCGCCGCAATTAGCTGCGAAGCGCCGCAATTAGCTGCGAAGCGCCGCAATTAGCTGCGAAGCGCCGCAATTAGCTGCGAAGCGCCGCAATTAGCTGCGAAGTGCCGCAATTAGCTGCAAAGTCGCAGGCTGCGAATCGCTGTGAAGCACCGCGATCCTTTCAACAGATGGTCAAATTCTTCCGCAAGCCGCTTGAGAATTTGGCTGTAGAATGATAAAATACACCATATTATATGATATATTTGGATAAACATATTACATTTGTTGTAAGCAATAGACAAGCCTATCACTTAAAGGCAGGGTAGGCAAGTTTTGCGAAGCTAGCTATTTTAGCTTCTGTTTGACACAATTTAAACCAAAAATATCCCACCCCATTGCTTCAAAACCAGTTCCACAAAACTACAGTAACGCGCATTGAGTGTAGGGGCAGAGTGTGCGCCGGTGGGTAGGTAGACGGACAGGTAGCCTGTCCAATCATTAGTCAGAGTACGGCTTAATGATTGGTTGTGTTTATTACAGTCTTGCAATGTCCACAGATGTCGGATTGATTTCATATTACCGTCAAACCTTTATATGCTATCAATATGTGAAGTTTATTTCAGCAAATATGAAATAAGTGATTCTCAACAACCTTGCAAAACCCTGATTGATGATGGCGTTGGCTGTCCAGCCAACATTAGTCTGTTCTTTCTAAACAGTAGCTAGATATCTATTAACAAAGAGCGAGATAAGAGCTGTCATAGTCTACAATCAAGCAGAAGAGACACTGAAACCCATTGGCTACATCACAAACCAATCAAAATTCTATTGTATGCATAAAGAACATGATTTAGCAGTTTAACCATGACTTTAGTAAGAAGACCAAGTCAAAGAAACACAGCAAGAGTGGTATTAGCAAAAAAAGGAAGGGAGTGCTGGTCAAAGCCTACTTTCAAACCAGTTATTTGCGTCAAAAAGCCAAAGAACTGGCTCTGAACCAAGAAAAGTTTTTTTCAGCCCCTAAATGTTTCTGGTCTAGAAGTAAGAACCACTTACTTCCGGGGTTAGGGCGGCAGGTTTACCATGACCAACAAGACCCATGCTGGAGAAAACTCTGAACTGTAGCCTGTACCACTTTCGAAATACTATTGTTGTTGTGTCACAGAATGTAGTTGATGTAATGTAATGTAGAGATCTAGAATAGTAGCATCTGTGGTGCTGGTTACCCCTTCTTAAGACAGATACGGGAGCGCCCTGAGTTCTTATTAATAAACTTCACTACTCTGTGTGTGCCTTTCTACGTGTGGTAACCATATAGGTTACAACTGTCCTTGGGTCCTGTAATTATCCAAGTATCATAATGAAACAACTCACAAACGCTTCGATATAATACTTTTTACTGATATATTGTCATGACAGTAAAATGTTTAGCTGTTTAGCACTTGAAGTTACTTAAATCGAATATACATCATACAAATGGGAAAATAAACTATTTCCTTCATTGCATTACAAAAATCCAGTAGCAAATATCAATGTCACAACATTACATAGAGAATAAACCCTATAAGTAATTCTTGTTATTCACTTATCTAACATAAGCCATTCAATTATTGTAGTCCGTTGCCCTTTTACATCCTAGCTGAAATACATCCCACCCAACAAAAAAATTATAATTTAATTCACATTTCATTTAATGGGTGCAGCAACCTTTAGATTGAAGCCAATTTTGAAAAGACATCCAAAATTCATTAATCGGTTCACACTGAAAGAAAACATGTTCAACCGTCTCAATATCGCTCACAGAAAACAAGATTTACTTTCCCGATTATATTTTACATGTAGGAAGTGATTCAATGGATAAATATAATTTATCCATTTAGTCCGCTTTGACCCAGGACACGGATTGGACATACAGTTTTGAAACACAATTGGTTGAATTACAAAAATATTAAATACAATATTAAATTAACAAACATGGTGATTTCACAAAACCATATGCAGTAATAAAACGCACACAAAATAAACATATCTATAAATTATTACACTGCGTTACACATCCCTAGATAGAGCCTAATTTAACTTTTCTCAGATGTTTTCGGAAATGTTAGGTAATGTGGACTAGCTGAGGTGACCGGGCTGTCAGCGCTTAAGGTACTGTTCCCCACAGAGAAAAGCCTTATCTGAGCAGGTCCTTTTGATATCTAAATTTCATACAAACAACTTCTCATTCGACACACCTACTAAGTGTGAAGTCAATCGGATTAATGTTTCTTGAGATATGCGAACCACAGATATATAGCTCTACATGCACAGATTATATGTAGTTGTTGTAGTTGTCTGTAGTACCTTGGTCCTGGAGAAACTTTGTTTTGTTTCATTATGTACTATACCACATATGTGATTGAAATTAGCTGGTGCAGGAGAGGACTGCAAGAGCACAGCTGGTGATTAACCTACAGAAGAAAGCCTTTGCCCTCAAGGAGGCCTTGATAAAAAAAAAAAATCACAAGGAGGAGGACTCTGATGTGAGGGCTCTGGTCAGGAGGAACCAGATGATGCACAAGTTCTCGGGCGGTGCTTGAGGCAGCTCTGCTGGGAAGAGGCCAGGCCATGAATAACTTTTTCCCAGAGGGACTCTCCCTTTGGGCTCCACTCAAGACTGGACCCAATCTGGAAGGATCAGGACATTTTGGTCCACACTTCAACACCCCTGCTAAGCTGTCATCACTTAAAGACAGTTGATCTGGGTCTCGTAACAAATAAAACATACTACTAAAACTCAATTCTGTCTGAGACGGGCCCAGCCTCTTAGAACACATGCCTGCAGTTACACAGGAAACCACTGAGGAAGTTGAACAAAACTCTGCACTGTATGGCTTCAAACATAACCCAATATATTGGAAAGGCCTGTCACAAAGCTGTTTGCTATTGGAGGCAACAGACATAATCTTAGCTTTTCTTCTTTTACAGAAACTAGTGATAACAGACATTCCAACTCTCCCGTAAGTTCCTGGAGTCTTCCGCATTTAATAGAAGCTCCCTCTGACGCCGCCAAATTATATATACATATATTATTTTTTTGCGAGTGTCAGAGAGTTCAATGGTCATTTCTGATGGTAGACCAACTCTGGAGAAATGGAGAGCTAGAGACAGACTTGGTGAGAGAGTGATGCAGCACACGTCCTGATTGGTCTCCCTTTGTGCTATTTATTCGTTTTCTCGGTTATCCAATTCATCCATAAGTTCAATTCAGTTTAGTGTCTGCAGCACCATGGCAGAGTGTCCCCCAAAAAAGTACAAAATGCACTGTATTCTTTGGTAAAAATTAAATATCCTTGGGCATACATGTTTTGTAGCTGTGTGTGTGTGTTTGGAGGGGGGGGGGGCGACAGTAAAGCCACCTCCCTCTGAAATTAGTTTTTGCAGGTTGGGATGTCTGTGATAAAGCCACCAACAAAGAAGATTCGGTCAAGCGTACACACTGGACATGACACATAAAAAGCATTCTCAATGGTATGTAGGAGGGGTGAGCAGTGATGCCATCTTCTGTTTCTGTTTTATCAAAAAAGTATCTGTAATCAGATATAAACTGGAAGTGGGTGAGCCTAATCCGGACTGTTTTAAATCGTGTTTCATGACGGTTCATTTTTACACAATGGACAGAGACCATGCACAATTTCTATTAGCAAAGCTATTTATAACTGCTGTGAAATTGTATCAAAATGCGCTGCTCAAATGGGAGACAGAATAAAACAGTCTTTGAAGCCAAATCATTTAAATATACAGTAAGTAGAAGACTTCAAAAAAGTATATACATGAAACCAGCTAAATGTAGGCCGTACATTTAGCTATTGTCTGGTTTTTAACTTTGTATAACTCGAGACAATTATCCACTCTGCAGAAAATCTGCGCTTCTCAGTGTGAGAAATGGTTGAAATGCATGAGTCTCACAGCAAATGTGTGAGATTTGAGACCTGTAGTAGGCTAATCTACAGAGCCCTGAAGGGACCTGTGAAAAGACGAAAAAAAAGGACACTCTCTTCCGGACTAGAAACGTTCTTGGACGTGTTACGGTTTCCAGTGTGTGGATAGCATTACCTATAGCTTCATTGCCTTCATTCAAGACACTTGTATTGTTTAAATGTCTGATACTGTTTTATTATTGACTTGTAGCCTATTTGTATAAATGTTATAGGCCTAACACGAGGCGATAATATAGGCCCTAGTAAAGCAGAGCAAAGACTATCGTTTCACTTAAATGTACGGTACATTTAGGCCTAGGGCCTAACTGTTTTGGTAAACGGGACTGGCGTTCTTTTATTTATACACACACATCACGATGTGTCAGGGTGTGAGGTGGGGTAGGACCCAAACGCAGGAGAGATGCGAGGCATCGTGATAAACAGAAGTTTAACGATAAAAAAAAAACTGGGAACAAGTAGGGTACTCACGCAGACAGGAGAAGCAGTAATGACAAGACAAGGACTGGACACAAAACGGAAACCTAAATACAGAAACAAACAAGACACAGGTGGACACAATGACGCTAACGACAACGAGACACAGGTGAAGACAATGACAGGGAAACACTAGGGCAGGGCAAAACCAAAAACAACAGGGGGGCATGGCTGTGGCCATGACACAATGTGCAACGTTGACAACACTTATATTTAATAAAGGGTTATATAGAGGCTAATTCCAATATAGCCATACCTATTAATATAAATGGCAAGTAAACGTGAAACTATTTAATATATTGTAAAACTTTCTTGTACGTGAAACTTTTCTCGTCCGGACGATTTGCATTTATGTTTTACAAGACCCTTCATTTAGTACTAATCTGCTCTTCCCCAGAAAAATATTTTTCTGCTCTTCCCCAGAAAAAAGTGAACGAGGTAAACAAATCCTTTTTGTTTCTTCTTCTGAGCCTATGCAAGTCACGTGAAAAATGTTCCAAAGACTCATACCCGAATCATTGATCCGAAGACACAGTTGTCAGAAGAACGAAACATTGATCTGAAGACACGGTTGGGAGGTCAACGATTCGTTCATCTGCTGGGTACAAGTCTTTGGATCATTTTTCACGTGACCTGCATAGGCTCAGTACTGGTAGCTAGCAAAGACATAACAATTCGTTCATTTTGACTGGGTCTTTGGATACGGATCTTTGGATCATTTTTCACGTGACCTGCATAGGCTTAGTAGTGGTGGCTAGCAAAACCAGAAACGATTCGTTCATTTTATCTGGGTCTTCGGATACAGATCATTTTTCACTTGACCTGCATAGGCTCAGAAGAGGAAACAGAAAGGATTTGTTTAGTTCACTTTCACGTGACTAGGTTTAGTAAGACGTGAATGATATTCGTTCACAAGTAATAAATACAGGTTTTGTTATTTTTTGTACTTTACTTAAGTGCAGCGTAATTGTTTTCCATGATAATTAAATGCTAGTGTGATAATACATGACAATTTCAAATCATACAAACTGTCATGATACATTATTTTAATGCAGGAATTTCTTTTAAAATAGTATCTGCTGGTTTACATGCACTAACATGACACTAGAGATGGTACAATTTCTGGGGAAATTGTAGGGTGTGCTCGCTTGCAGGTGGGTCCGTCCCCTTAAGTTTTTCCCTTCCAATGATATTTTCAAGCATTTAGTCTACACATAATTCATTAAGAACTCCCTTTGAAACAAGGAAACCCCCTTTGAAACAAGCTACTGTAACGTTGTCACTGGCAGTATTTCAGGATGGAATCACGATTCAAACAGTACCGTCTGCTAACTGAAAATATGTCCCCAAAAATGTAAATACATTTGAAATTAATTTTGGGGGAAATGGCTGATTCAAAATAAATTTGCTATGAGCAAGCTGCTGTTGCTAGCCAAACGTCACTGAGGGGATTGTTCATAGACATATAACCTACGTCTATGGGATTGTTTGAAAGCGGCACAAATTATAATGTTTCTTTTGACATAAAGTTTAGGCTGTGGCATTGAAGACCACACAAGCTTGAGTTTATTTACATTGTTTAATATGACATTACTTACTGTACATGCAAGTCTTGATTTGCTTAAATGTATATGTGCTGCTAGTACTCCACGGCACGATACTGCCTGTGCAACAGCACATTTATGCACGTTGTATCCATGCGTTGTTACTGACGAAGAAAGTGTTTTGTCCGTCTCTTCATAAACGGAGTGACTAAGTTCAGTTGAGTTCTGGATTTTAATAAGTATTTATCAATCTGCAGATTGCGAGAGAAAACCAGACCTCTGACAATAAATGACAACACAACACCAGGCTTATGTCTCAATCAAGTCTCTCTCCGCTCTGAAGGACAGAGGACCATCTTTTATAGGGCACAAGAATGTAAACATAGATAGTGACAGTCGGGCAGAAATTACGTTACAACAGTCTCAGAGAAAGAGATTAACAGCTCCCAACACATGACCATTCAAACTACAGAGTTCATAGTTGGAACTCTCCTTGTAGTCATGACAAGGACCATTTAGCCAGTACTTTCTCCTGATCTCAAACATCTATTAACCCTGACACATAGACACAATCTACTCTTATTAATAGCAAGCTTACATGAGAACATACTAACTAGTATCCAATGACTAGTTCTCTTGATTAGTGAATAATGTAAGCACACAGGAAATCTAAATTTCGTCCACAGTCCCCCCTTTTGACGTTTAACGTCAACACAACAATCATTCATCAACTGTTTACCTGGGACCTGCTGTAGTGCCTTACATTTCACAAGTTTCATAACATTTCAATACCTTAACAATCAAACAATACAGTATCTGTTACTACTCAGTACAGCATACATGATTATAGGATTTGAAGAAGTATTAGGTAGTACCCAATCAGGTGAAAAAGTACAAAGTCAATGAAGTGAATAGCTTTTGTTTAGTTCTCTAGATAGGGCTCCCAGAAATGACCTTAACCCTCCTTCTATTTTCCTTGTTCAAAGTTGCATGGCATTATACACTTTGGTGATATTGTAACCTCTGATTCATCCTAGTAACACAGGCATTTCCTAGGACCTTACAAAAGAACCAGCTTACAGCTATTCACTTCATAAGCAAACAGCATAATGACAGTTTATCAACGATTCTAGAAACATAGGCATATTTCTCTCCTGGACGTAACCAAGGGTCGTGCTCTCATGAGCTCAACACAGCAGGGTATAGACCAAACATTGTTCATTACATGTAAATTCAGAGCATTTCAAACAGTATACAAGCAATAAAGTAACCATTATCTTTAATTATTGTTAACTGATCTGTGGTTAAAGACAGATCTCTTCAGATTGCATACAATATTGTATATCAATTGGAAAATAAAAGGAGGCAAATGGCCATCTTTATTACATTGGCAAAGTAGTCACGTGGTACTTGAGATTACATATCAGACAAGTCCATCATTCTCAGGGCAATACAGTAATCATCAGTTTTGCTTGCTTTTGTGTGTGGCTTGATTTGGGCTACCATAATTTTACTGGCATGCTTCCGAGAGCCTACTGCACAGCACTGTACACAGCAGAAAGTACACATCTTCCAAGCACAAACCACAATCAGCACAACAACGATTAACTCGCCCAATCCAGTGATTCCCATTTGAAATATAGTCGAAAAAGAAACCCCACCCGAGGAGGTCAGTCCGCACAATTCCAAGCTTCAAGTTCCCCCAAAGCTGAAATGATCTCTTTAATGTGAGCATATTTGTGATATTAGCAGATTCATCTGGGATAAAAGTACATCAGTCATGACCTATCACAGAGCTGACAACAGATAATCCAATGCCATAGGGTTCTGTAGCACTACCTGCCTCATGGCCTTCATCTCAGAAGCAACCGCAGTTAAGGCGTTGGCTGTCTCATTACCAATAGACTCCAACCCTAGTGCTAAGCTCCTAATATCTGTAAAGGCAGTGATAACACCATACACAGGGAAAATAGCAGCTGAAAACATGACAAGTGACTGAGGTACTATTGAATCCACGTGATGTGATCCCAAAGCATCTGCTTTAATAATACTTCTTTTGTGGCGGTGCCACCAATGTTTGGGCAAGGGGTGCAGGGGCAACCCATCTATAGGTCTGAGGGCTCCTACAATAAACCCAAGGTAACCCGTTCCCGACCAGTCGGCCGCAGGAAATAATAAGCACTCTTACCACATCCCCACATGGTGCCCTTGTCAGCTACATGAGGAAGCCAACATGGTGATGTCCTTATACAGTACTTACAGGTCCATCTGCAACAGGCAATCATGCAACAAGCTGTTAGCATACATAAACGTGTGGTAAATGTATTTTTCCAACTAACTTCCCATAGTTATTTGAACATTCAATCAACCACATTCTACATCTTCTGTAGTATGATAAAGGTGTATGAATAGCATAGTCAGCAACATCAGGAATTAATGTCACCCATCCAAATGGTATACAAGACAAGTAACATTGAACTCAGATACAATGGAACTTTCAAATCATCCAGTAGAGGGTGAGCATACATAGAAACCGTATCCTTACATGTATTATTCCCCAACACTCTCACTGTACCACTCTGCCATACACCATAACCATGCAGATGGGGAATATTCAAGAGATGACTGATTCGTTCCAAAGAACAGTCACATTTGTTACATCCAACCTTACACAAAACCACTTCTTAACCTTACACATATCAGCCATTGACAGAGGGACAGATATCCCTGGATAACTTCCAGGGTGCTTGGGACTCTAACCACAAACTCTGCAAGGTCTGTCCCCTCTAATGCTGGTCCAGTCATTTTTTTCGTCCACGGTAAGGTGTTGTTGTACAGATTGTTCTTCATGTGTGCTTTATGATGAATCTCAATGTCACATCAGTATAATTGGGAGCGTGCAATAGTGACTCTCGGTGTGGCTCATGTATGCGATGTCTGTGGACTCGTGCGTCCAGTATCAGTAAAAGTCTGTCAGGTGTGTGCGTCAGTATGTCTGGATCTCATCTTGCATCGTAGCTCAGGCAGCGGCCTCGGTTTCCTTGAAACAACCGAGGGCCTCTGCCTCAGTATTTTCTCGTCCCCGTTCTGGGTTCTGTCATCTGCTTCATGTAGAGGCCGGAGGAAGACTGAAAGTGTCTTCCCCTCTCCAGGCTCCTCTCTCTGGTTTCCCGTCTGGGTGCTGTCATCTGCTTCATGAATCACATATGGGGGAGAGAGGCATGGTAGCAACAGCAGCCCCTCTCTGGCTTTCTCCACATGTGACTCACCTTTCGACGTCTTCAACACCTCCGGGTGGGTGTTCTTTGGGACCTCCTTCTCAGCACCCCTGGATTGGAGTGCTGGATGGCGGGGTCCTGGTTCTGGCTCAAATCGGTCCGCTGGACTGGAACCTGCTCCCGGATCAGCTGCTGCAAACGGGTCTCCACCCCCCTTGGTGTACTCCTGGAAGAGTAACCCGGTGGGGATGAGACAAATGACAAGTTGGAGCAGGCACCATTTGGAGGTGCACCAGCTCCTCCACCGGCCCCTGACTCTCCGTTTGAACCCTCCACCATGTTGTTCGGTGGCGGGGCTGTTTTGCAGTGTGTCGCATGGCTCCATGTTGGACGACCCTCCACTTTCACAGCTGTGTGAGTCACCAAGATAAACAGCTATGGACAGCTCCATCTCGGTGAGAGGCAGTCCTCCATTTGTGCACTTTCACGTGCACGTAGTGTCCCGGTTGATAGGGATGACATGGCTCCCCAGGCAGGGCAGCTTTCACCTGTGAATGCACAACCCTGGCTGCTCTAGTTAGGGCGTAACAAAAGTTTAACACTGTATCATCCATTTGGTGGATATCCATCTGTGTCAATGATAGTGGGAGAGACAGGCAATCTCATTGGTCTCCCTTCAACTATCTTGTGTGGGGAAAGTACATTTCTCCTCTGGGGAGTGGACCTCATGGCTATAAGAGCTAGTGGAAGTGCACCAGGCCACTTCAGGCCTGTCTCTACATATCTTGGCTAGTTTTTTTTTTTTCAAAGTTCCATGTTGCCTCTCCACTGTCCCCGCAGACTGTGGGTGGTAGGGACAGTGGAAATGATGGTTGATCTGGAGCGCTTATCAAAGTTCCTGAACAATTTTTACCTGTGAAATGTGAACCTCTATCACTGGACAGTCTTGTGAGGATCCCATATCTACAGATCACATCTCTTATAATAAAATCTTGGCTACCGTGGTAGCATCAACTTTCCGACATGGGTAGGCTTCTACCCATTTAGAGAACATGACAACAATTACAAGTACACACTCAAAATTACAACACTTGTTCATCTGCATAAAATCAATTTGTAAATTAATAAAAGGACCACTTGGTGGTGGGTGGGCTGGGTCTCTTCTCTTTGGTCCCTTTCCGGGATTATGCTGCTGGTAAATATGACACTGAGCACAATGTTGCTCAGCCTTTGTGGAAAAACCAGGTGCAAAACTAAATCTGTATTTACTATTGAGACCATACCCCCCTTGCTCGTATGGGCACATCCGTGCGCCATGCGAGCCAACCAAGGGAACAATGCACGTGGAATCTTTCACACAGCCAACAGATAACCAACCATCCCTCTCAGTGTTATCAGCATCGACTTAAAGGTCCACCACAACATGAAGAGAGGGAATGCGCGTTTCTGGTTGCTGAGACACAAAAAAAAACAAATACAGACCTGGGACACATCAGAGGGCCGCAGCCTTTGCTGCAACATCAGCTCTAGTATTTCCTCTTGAAACATTTTTTCTGCTATTGTTAGTATGAGCTTTACACTTAACAATAGTTGGCTTTCTCGGTATTAGTATTAAATTATCAAATCATCTTTCCATTCTTAATTGCTCCACCTGAGGAGTTAATGAAACCTCTTTCTGGCCATATGGCACCAAAATTGTAAGTAACTCCAAATCCATACCTCGAGTCAGTGTGAATATTTACGACCTTGCCTTCTGACAAACAACATGCCCTTGTCAAAGCAAAACTCTTCCTGCTGTGCAGACAGTTTACCAGATTCGAATGTCTCACTGTCCGTGCAGACCGCTTATCCGGAGTTTAGAGAGCCATCCCATGCTCGGGACGAAGATCCATCTACGTTCAACACAAGTTCAGCATTATCCCTAAGTTTGTCACAACATATCAAGTCTGGGTGTTTGCACTTTATCGACAACCATCTCACAGTCATGTGGTTCACCATCATCAGGGGTGGGCAACAATGAAACTGGATTCAATGTGGGGCATCTATGGAATGTAATGTTACTTTGAGTCAAGAATTACAGTTCATACTTTGTAGCTCTAGTGGCTGACAGGTGTTGAGTTTTGGTGCGTAACAGAAAAACACTTACTGCATGAGGAACCATCACTGCCAAGGGCGACCCCAGCACTATATCTGAAGTTGCTTCCACACATGTTGCCGCAGCACAGACTGCTCGTAAGCACGGGGGGAAACCTGCTGCCACAGTATCTAAAGAAGAAACTCACATAGGCGATAGGCCTCTTAAGATAACCATGCTGCAGGGTCAGTACACCCTGGTGTATTCTGGCAGACCGAGAGCTGGCGCTTTGGCCAAGGCCTGCTTAAGAGATACAAATGATTTATCAGCTTCAGTTTTCCACAACAAATGAGTATCAGTCTCCTTCCTTTTATCAAGGAGAGGTCTAGCCAACACAGCATAATAAGGGATCTACTAACGACATCACCCGACTGAACCTAGAGTTGTTTTGGTGTTCTAGGCTTCGGTATCCATCGGATGGCCTCCACTCTATCAGGCGTCAATAGACACTCTGTACCTTTGAGTGTATGGCCCAGATACTTGACCTCCTAAGACCATAACTGCAGTTTTGCCTTTGAGGCCTTGTGGCCCTTCTCAACCAGTGCCTGTAGCACAACAATAGTGTCCTGTTGGCAGGAGGCAAGATTCTTAGAACATATCAAAAAGGTCATAAATATACTGCACCAGAGTAGAGCCGGCTGCTAAGGTGACATCCTGGAGCTCCTCTCGTAATGCTTGACTAAACAACGTAGGTGATTCAGTGTACTCCTGTGGTACAACTGAAATGTATAGTAGACCTGGCGAAACGTGAATGCCAACAGTTACTGGCTCTCTTCTGCAATGGGAACAAAGAAGAAAAGCAACCAATAGTCATTTACAGAGCTAGAAAGTAACAGGGTTACTTGCTAAGTATCGTAACAGAGTTAGGCACAATAGGATGTATAACACAGGCATTACCATCTTATAAACCCATAATAAACTTCCAAGTATTTGATTAGCCTTAAGGGATCAAATTGACCTAAGTCTACCTATGACTCCTTGTTTCAACAAAGCATCAATAACTGGGACAATACCTTTCCCTACTTCTCTATCACTAGCATACTGAGGTCCGGTTCTCAAGAGTCGTACTACAAACAATTATAACAATATGATTAGCTTGTGTGGACCACAGGAGCTCAGGCCCAGCTTCTAGCAAGGCCACATCTGCGGTCGCTAAAATCTCTGCATTCCACTGCTGGGGGATGTGTATGGAATTGCTAGGCCAAGTGTTCTTTATCCTAAGGAATAGACAAGAAACATCAGTAGTGCATATCATTTCGGTTTAGTTTGCACAACAAATTCCTTTCGAACAGATTTATTCGACACCCCATAGTTGAAAGAAATAGAACTCTAACCTCAAGGATTTCAACCTATTTTTTTCTTTACTTTAGAGGATTCTAACCTCAGGGCCTCTAACCCTATTTTTTAGAGGACTCTAACCTCAGGGACTCTAACCCTATTTTTTAGAGGACTCTAACCTCAGGGACTCTAACCCTATTTTTTAGAGGACTCTAACCTCAGGGACTCCAACCCTATTTTTTTTTTAAACATATTATTTTCTTTCCATAAGAAATTCATTTGCAATGTCATTAATTTCTCAACTTTCTTTCCTGCATTCTCCTGCATCAATGTACAATTATGTTTGACATAATCCATAACCATATCAACAGTTTTTTGTTCTCCCAATGTAGAACCTGTTTCTTAACTTCTACCTGGAGTTCAGGAAACAATCCACATATGAACACTTGACAAAGTGGCACGGGGAAGCAGCTGCTGTAATATCAGATTTTTTTATTTTTATTTTTATTTTTTTACATTTTAGTAAGTCTTTCCAGATAATCTTTAGGATCCTCATATTTTCTCTGTTTGCGATCATACACTTTGCTCCAGTCAAGCAACACTCCTCCAGTATTACTACCATTAAACACCAACAGAAATGTATGCTTTATGTTTTCTCAACATACCAGGCTGGAGTTCACCCTATGAACCTTGATTCAAATCAATAAAAGTAGGTATGTTAGCATTGATAGCTATTTGCAAATCTCTTAGAAAATGTTGCTGAGTCCTCTCATGTCAGGAAATCCCTTTCCTAGCTCCCTCAGCTCAGTCACTGACCATGGGCGATAAAGGTACAGAAGCTGTCATACATCAGGGCCTGGATGAACCATAGGGTTCATTGATACCTGGGGGTTCAATTCATAGTTACAGGCCTTCCTGAATAACCTCACCAATCATATTTGTTATGATATGAACCTCAACCTTCTCTTGTAAGTACTGTTCTGGCTGTACCTGACCCGCTGCTTCCCCTAATAATGCTTTTTCCCCGTCTCTGGCTCTCCTCTGTATAGCCACAGCTATAGCAACAGCATCATCTTCATTGTCGGTAAATAGGCTACAAATCTTAGGCAGACTCTCTTGTTTCACTTGAGAATTAAGCTACCTTCTGCCTGTTTCACAACTACTGACTTCTCACAATTAGTTTTGGCCCTGTTCGTCTGTTCAAGCAACTTCATGCTAACATGTTCAAGCAATGTCTTGAGTTCCCTCACTCTATGACTTTGTTCAGTCTGATCACCTTTTAATAATGACTTTTCTGTTCATCTCGTCTCTGTCTGAATAGACTAGCATTCTATCAGAATCAGTTTTAGCTTGATCTGACCTTACTTTCTCAAGAAAATGCCACATTGTCTCTTAGATTCAGTTAACCATATCAACATTTGCCAGCTTTAATATTGTTTACACGTCCGACTTGTTTCCTTGTCTTTCAGAATGGCCTTTTAAACTCCAATATCTTTACATCAAACGTTTCCTCCAGCGGAAAACAATGTCTCGAGTCATGATTAATCCACGCATGCAATCTCTCAATACTTGAAACTGCTTGAATTCCATGTAAATCACACGTATATCGGGCTGGACTAACAACGTCTCTATCGCTCCCATACTGGAAGCTAGATTACCCATACTGAATTACAATGTATCTGAATACAAAGTATCTGTAACAAATCTCATAACTGTAGGCTATGTCACCAACTTTTATGATTTACTGCAACAAGAATCACACAGCACTTTAGAATAGTCGCACAATCTGGTAGCACTGTAAAACGGTCACAATATTAAAGTATAAGAGAACTACAACATCATGTGGTTGTGAACTACAAATATGGCCCTTTTCAAGCCAAGCTATCCTCACCCTCCGGGAGCTCCATCATGGGATGCGCCTACAGAGACCCAACTCTTTGGGAACGGCATACAATAATCTCCACAACTCCGTTACCTCATAAGTAACAAAACACAAAAAAAAACACAATTTGTGCTTAAAAGAGACGAGTTGATTCATAAACTGCATGTCTGTCTTTCCCTTAGTATTTGATTGTGTCCCTCGCTGATCATTAAATGCCAAGCTTGTCAGTTAAAAACCTAACTGTCCCTTTACATTGTCAAAGTATCCCTAACTTGTATAAAACCACTTTACCCTTAAATTTGGTCTCTCGCATAAAGCCTTTGACCCTTATACATTATGACCGCCCACCTACTGTGCTTGGTCTTAAGAATAGCCCAAAACAAAACTTAATACAGTTACAATATAAACAAAAATAAAAGTCCCAATAAGATCTCTGTTCAAAAGAGAAAAGCCCAACACAAAACGTTATACAATCCAGTTCAACTTAATACAATTCAAACAAACATAATATCTCTGTTCAACTAAAATGTTCAGCTGTAAACATGCATAAAACATAACACATACCTTTCCTTGTTTGGTTCACCCCTGGTCTGTATCTGTAAAACCATAACTCTCTGTTAACAGATCCTTTACCTCAGATCAAGAGTATATGGTCCGTATTCTCTGTTAACAGATCCTTTACCTCAGATCAAGAATACAGATTCTGTTACATACTTTTTCAATACTTCCCGCGACCAGGGTTCTTGTACGCTATCAGAGTTTGTCAACTCTGACCTAGACAAAGTAAAAATAGCAAGTCAACATAATGACCCAAATTTACTAAACCAAAACTCTACCTAAACTAAACCTAATATTATCTTCCTCCTGTTGAGGCCTAGCAGACTCTGGTCTGCTAAGACCAGGCTCCCAACTGAACGTCACAATAAAAGGTTCTTAAATTGTTTACGTTACCAGCATCGCAGAGGGACAGCAGGCGCACCAAGCATAAAGCAGTCCATGAATGGGGTTTTGGAAAAGGATCCCCTTACCATTTTGTTTTGTGCACCACGGGTTCTGCTTTATACTGGTGCTGCCGTGGGTCTCTCCTGGATCTGGTTCTGCAATCCTGCAGCTCGACAACGCCAATTGACGAAGAAAGTGTTTTGTCCGTCTCTTCATAAACGGAGTGACTAAGTTCAGTTGAGTTCTGGATTTTAATAAGTATTTATCAATCTGCAGATTGGGAGAGAAAACCAGACCTCTGACAATAAATGACAACACAACACCAGGCTTAGGTCTCAATCAAGTCTCTCTCCGCTCTGAAGGACAGAGGACCATCTTTTATAGGGCACAAGAATGTAAACATAGATAGTGACAGTCAGGCAGAAATTACGTTACAACAGTCTCAGAGAAAGAGATTAACAGCTCCCAACACATGACCACTCAAACTACAGAGTTCATAGTTGGAGCTCTCCTTGTAGTCATGACAAGGACCATTTAGCCAGTACTTTCTCCTGATCTCAAACATCTATTAACCCTGACACATAGACACAATCTACTCTTATTAATAGCAAGCTTACATGAGAACATACTAACTAGTATCCAATGACTAGTTCTTTTGATTAGTGAATAATGTAAGCACACAGGAAATCTAAATTTCTTCCACATTACTAACGTGTTCTGACGTGGTGACGTAGCTAGCAATGAGTACCCTTCGTCGACTAAAGGCACTTTTTGCCACAAAAACGTTGTAACCTCCTAAACTGTGCAACGGAACGTAAATCCCAATAGAAGCAACGCAATCGTGACCAAGACAAACATTTTTACAGCGACGTTGTTTATGTAGTCCAAATATTAACTGATCCTTAGGGGGGCGAAAATAAACAATAATAATAATAATATATATGTGAGAGAACAATGGTTGTGCTCACCGAAGGTGTGAGCACACCCAAATATGATACTTGTTTGCAGTGGACGTATTTAGGCCGGGGAATTGGCTATAAAATGTTGAGCAACACCCCCCCCTCCGTTGAAATGAACAAATGACTCGAAAAAAGCTTCGTTCATTTTGCTGAATGAGATTTAGTAAAATTATCTGAACTTCCCATCACTACCTCCTTCAAACCTACGTGGAGTTCAGAACTCCACTTTGCCGCTAAGGCCAGCACAGATCAATATAATGCCTTCTGTAAGCTCTGTCGCATTGATATAGACGTCAGTAGTAGGAGGAAAGGGGCTTTAGTGGTGGAGTACTGAAGGCGTCAACAACACCTTTGTTTTCTTGAATGAAATCGTATCAAATCAAGGAAATACCGTGTCTACAAGAGCAAATTCAGACGGCTTTGGATTACAATTTACAGCTGCTGGATGTAAACTCTTCGGTCTTTGGATTGTCTAACTAGATAGCTTAGCTTTGTCGGATCGGGATGCCGAACTGCACGGTTTTCAGGTGGTGCCCGTCTGTGCCAGGGAGGTGTTGTGATGTTGTGTTATGATGGAATGTTCTGCAGCCCGTGGCTCACAACATCAGAGGAGTCGCGGTATTGTTGAAAGTGCGGTTTTCTGGCATCATTGTAGACGATCTGTTGTGTTATGCTGTCAACAAAATGGACGTTGTTCCTAACAACCTTTTTGCTAAGGTATGCTGCGAAACCTATACGGAGAAAATCCAGAACAGTAAAAAGCACCTCTATGAGGTTTGTGACCCTGGTGAAAGGTGCGGGAAGCGCCAGGGGGCTGGCAAAAGTATGTCCGACATGACAGACATTCTGAAAGTCCTACATACCATGGACCCTGACCAGGTGCTGATATTTGCCTCGGTAGCTTTTACCCGCGGTCGACCTCACCAACATCGATGCATCCCTGTGCCTCGAAGAACTAAAGCTTGTACGACAAGAGCTCCAGCTATGCGGGACGCCTCTCAAGATGAGTTAAGACTTAGATCTGAGTTTACCAAGTCCATATCGGACGCGAAACGCAATATTGAGAAACTCCAAGCTGAGATTGTCGTCCTAAAAACAGAAGTGCAACAGCATCGCGACACCACCCCACGCTCTACTAGAGGCCGAACTGGGAGGCATGGAACTACAACCGAGACCTATGCATCGACTGTGGCTAAGGACAAAGGGAAAAGCTTCCCTCCCCCATGTCCCAGAGAGCGCCCACAATCAACAGTACCAAAGTCTGTAGCCACGCCAGCCTACCGACGTAGCAACCCCGGTGCTTCCGATGAGAAGGCTTCAAAACTGTTTGCAGGCGTCGACGTGGTAACGCCATCATTGGCAGGGTCTCCAACTGTGGACAGTTGCGAGTGGCAAAACCCAGACCCATGGAGTTGTTTGTGTCCAGGCTTTACTCAGAGATGTCTAAGGAATCCTTATCCCAGTACCTACACAATAAGGAAACAGTTCTAGTAACCTGTGAGAAGCCGAAGTCCCGTTTCGACACTTATGCATCCTTCAGGATCGACAAAGTTGATGCTGAGAAAGTCAAGCTGCCGGACTTTTGGCCTTGTGGGGTCCTGGTGAGGACGTTTTTCCCAAAGAAGGATCATCCACACATCTCATGGCAAACACTACAGGACAGATAGGTAAACTGAAGTCTGTATCATACAACTGTGGTCTGTCAAAAACTCTGTACAAACTGTGAAGGACCTATGCGAAACTTCTGATGTTATTCTCCTGCAAGAACATTGGGCCTCATTCTCAAACATTTTCTTAAGTTTCTTCTGAAATGTTTCTTATGGGCTTCGGAAAAACAACGTAAGAAAAAGACATCCGCCAAATTCATGAACGCTTGAAAATGTGTTCCTATGCAGCAGACGTTTTCTGAGCTGTGCTCCCCGGGAAGTTTTCTTAAGTTGAAAGCGCGTCCTCGTGCTCCTGAATTTGCATACATACACGCCCCAAAAGTTCCTTATAAGGGCACGCGACAGCAGTGACGTGTGCAGTCAGAATCAACACAATTAGGAAAGCAACAGGAATGCAAGTTATGTCCAAGAGAAAAGCAACCGGTGCACAGGTGCATCGGTGCAACATCATACCAGTAAGATGAGCAGTGGAATTGTTCTCCACTGGATCTAACAGCGTGCACACTAAGCAAAGTTAATTATTTAAATCCAAGGATGTCGGCAAGCCGTTTTATCATTTTACCAATGAATTCTTGATATCCAAAATTCGAATTCTTGATATAGAAAATACAATTCTAAGCTTTTTTACTAAGTATGACAAGCCGTTTTATCATTTAACCAATGAATTTTTGATATCAAGAATTCGAATTGTTGATATCCAGAATTGAATTCTTGATATCCAAAATGCAATTCTGGATATCAATAATTCATTGGTTAAATGATAAAACGGCTTGCCATAGTCTGTAGAGTTGAACGCAATCACCAACGAGTTCTCAAAACTTCATTAACACTTCAAACACAGAGTTTTCTTAAATGCGATTCCTCTGATCCTTGTGGAGTTTTTAGGATTCGCATTTGAGACAACTCTGGCCGATTTACGACTGTTATTTCGAGTTCGGAAAGTCTTCTGAAGTTCAGAACAAATCCCAGATGAGAAAACTTTCATGAATGCCGAATATTTTCCTAAATCCAATTCAGAAGAATTTCCTTCTTAAATTCTTCTTAACTGCGTTCAAGAATGAGGCCCATTGGCTTTTGCCAGACGATTTATCCTATCTATCCAACATTGATGCAAACTTCCTTGCCCTTGGTACCTTCCCCATAGACATGAGTGAAGGTCTGCTTCACGGCCGACCTTATGGCGGCGTAGCTGTTCTCTGGCGGAAGGCAATAGGTGCATTAGTTACTATTGAGGACCTCGATGATGATCGCATTTTGGCAATAAGAATTAATACTAAAGGCAAAGAGCTTCTGATCATCTGTGTGTAGATGCCAACAGAATCTCATAAGCATACTGAGATCTTTCTGGAGAAACTTGGTAAAATAGAAGCCTCCATAGAGGAGTCTGGTTTCCCTAATGTATTAATTATGGGTGATTTCAAACACGGCCAGATGGAACGTTTGCCCCCTTATTGCATAACCTCTGCCTTGATGGTAATCTTCATATTAGTGATATAGAGCTGCTTCCTGAGGACACTTTTACTTACCACAGCGACGCGCATAGATGTACTTCGTGGTTAGATCACTGTGATTTTTCTGAAATTTGTGTACTTGATTTTGTGTCCTCTGACCATTTCCCCCTTCGAGTTTCACTGGACTGGTCCACAGTCCCTGTGTTTACATACTCAGTTGACGACCTGGAATCTTCAGCCAGTAGAGTCAATTGGGAACGTGCGTCTCATGATGTTTTGTTGCAGTATTACAACTGTACTGAAACCTTTTGTCTGAGGTTATGCCCCTAATTGAGGCAATCAGATATATCTATTCTAACTGCACGGACAAAAGTCACAGGGAGTCTCTTGACAGTTTTTTATGTGAGCTCATCCAAAAACTACAGGAAGCGTCAAAAATGTATTTTCCTGGTAGGAAAAGCTATGTGTACCACTCAATTCCCGATTGGAATGAAGTTGTCAAGGAATATCATAATGCTGCTCAGGTTTGCTTTCACTCTGTGGCGAGATAATGGTCGACCTAAACATGGAGCCATCTGGGAGCTCATGCGAACCTCAAGGGCAAAATTTAAATATTCCCTTATGCAAGGCTGCCGTACTGAGGTCCAACACCGGGCCAACATGCTAGCAAAGTGCTTACATAAGGGGGGAAGCAGGGGCTTCTGGTCTGCCCTCCGCTCCCAAAATGGCTCAAAATCCAGTCTACCTTGTACAATTGACCGACACTCTGGTATATTGTTGAACTCTGTCAATTCCACTGTATATAAGTCATGCGTAAACAGTACAGTTCAGTCAGGTGTCCCTGACGATCCAGAAATGTTTGTTTCTGTTAATGAAGTATGCGACGCCAGTAATGCGCTGTCCAATGGGAAAGCATGTGATGTTGATCACATTTCAGTGGAGCATCTGAAGTATGCAGGTCCCCGGCTACCTGGGTTGTTGTCACTGTTGTTTTCTGCTGTGCTCCGACATGGTTATGTTCCACCTAGGCTACTTAACATTGTTCTCATTCCCATCATTAAGAAGAAAAATGGCAGCGTGACTGACAGAGACCACTATCGCCCAATAGCGGTCTCCAGTCGGATTTGTAAAGTGTTTGAAAAATTGCTTTTAAGACGCCCTAGATGATTTTTTACATACATTGGATAACCAGTTTGTTTTTAAGAAACAGCATAGCACTGACTTGTGTGTATTTGCGCTGAAGGAGGTAATTTGTTACTACCAGAAACGGGGCTCCCCTTTATATGTAGCCTTCCTTGATGCCTCCAAAGCGTTTGATCGTGTTAATCACTGGTTGCTCTTTAAGAAAATGATCGACAGGAACATACCACTGTACTTAATACGTTTACTCGTAGCTTGGTACAATGTTTTAACCTTTAGAGTTTGTTGGGGCAATGTTGCTTCTGCATTGCTGCGGCTCTTACTTGTAGACTTTGCTATTACTTTCTTTATCCATTTAGTTTTGCTGTTCTTACAGATTTAAAAAAATGTTTTATTAGAGTCCTTTAAGACAACATTTAGTTGTTGTTTTGTTATATAAAAGAATTATGGTTTGTTTGCGTGGGCGACACCAGGGGCATTATAAAGTAAATTGTTAAAACTCAAACTTTAGATTTTACTGGGGCACGTGCCCCAGTAAAAAGGGTCCAACGACGCCCCTGGGCGACACATACAATGTGCAGTTTTCTTGAGTAGGCTATTCGTTTATACATTCGTTTATTCAAAGTATACGCCCTTATCGCCCCACGTCTTATATTTGAATGTACGTTAAGTTTATCATGTAGCCAATATTCATATTAATAGATACCTGCATATCAATAGTGTTTGGTGCCTGCCGAAGATTACCCCCTCCCTCCCTATTTTGAGACTGAATCATTCTGGAAGCTCATGTTGACGACGGTGCCACAAAAATGATTTTTTTCCAGTGACAAGGGGAGCAAGTTGTAGGGGGGGGGGGGGGGGTCACATTTCAAGTGTCATCTCAGGATTAACAAACATTTTAAATATAACTTTATATGAGAATCAACCCTGTCATATGTGTGATATGTCAGGAGTATAAAATGTCTAGTTAACCTAATCACCGCTAGAGAAACAGTTGCACAAACATTTGTTTTTATCATGAATTTACAATAACAGACAGATTGCATTCAGGGTACAACTGAGTACAAATCAATTACTGATTAAATTTGTTGGTAACTTCACAGTTCCTGGTCAACATGAGTTCCGAAAATGATTCTCAGGTGTGTCAGAAGATTAGGTGTCAAGATAGAGAGGGGGGGTGATTTTTGGCAGGCAAAAAATGAGCTTGTCCAAATGTGACCCCCCCATCCCCTACAAGTTTTATCCTTTTTCACTGGAAATAAATACTTTTTGTGGCACAGTCATCAACATGAGCTACCAGAATGATTCAGTCTCAAAATAGGGAGGGAGGGGAGGGGGTAATCTTCAGCAGGCACCAAACACTACCGATATGCAGCTATCTATTAATATGAATATTGGCTAGATGATAAACTTAACGCACTTTCAAATATAAGATGTGGGGCGATAGGGCATATACTTTGTATAAACTAATGTATAGACGAATAGCCTACACTCAAGAAAACTGCACATTGTACGTCCAATAAAAAACAATTCATTTAGTAAGAACAGCAAAACGGAGGCTAAATTGTGAAGTCTACAAATAAGAGTCGCAGCAATGCAGAAGCAACATGTGTGCGTTCACGAGCAGGGGGGTTTCATTTTGGCAGGGAGTGTGAATTCTGCATAACACCGTGACCCGGACACACCAGCACATTTGAAGCACATTTTAAGTGCACTTATATTATGGAGATCCAAGTGAATAACAACTGAAAACATCAGTGCCATTGTCCACATGACTTTTACATGACTGTAGACTGGGACTTAACTTTTGCCTATATCTCTTTCTGTTTTCAGCTGAACTGCTTTTTCTGTGCTGGGGCAGTTTCTTGTGCAGCGCGGTGAAGCCAGTTCCCTCCGCCTTCCACGAGCCTCGCTACATGGGCATAGCCATTCATAATGAGTTGCTGCTTTCATCCATGTTCCACCTGCTCCGGTAACTATTGTGTGTGTGTGTGGGGGGGGGGGGGAGGGAGATGGAAAGGTTAGACCTGAGTCCTAATGTTGGAACGGGTTGGTCAAGACCGGGTCAAAGTGGGTCGGGTTGACCCACTGTGTTTTCAGCTTGTCTCAGGTCTTTTAAAAAATCTTGCGCTGTCAGAAATATAAATCTATCACGCATTGCGCAGTCAGTCGGTGAACATGTTTAAGAAAGCTTTATTGCTTGCGGCCGACCCACAAGGAGACATCACACGCCAATGTGCTACAAAGTCTGTCTGCTAGCATGCTGTGCTAGCTATTTAAGCAGCCCCGCTCTTTACAGTCATTGGCTAAGACAAAGGCATGCAAATGTCCGATGGCTAATCTTCATTGGCTCCCTTGCATAGACCTGGTGCGCATAGACATGTGTGCGTGCGTGTTTACGTGTGTGCGTGTTTATGACATCAACCCTGATTGAAACACAACAACAGGATCTCCGGTCCTGGGGTCGTAAACTCTTTCACGTAATTGTCCAGCAAATGGTCAACAGGCCTCGCACCCTATCTAAGTCCTTGTCACACAGCATCTTCTTAAAACAAACCCCCAACATCTTCTGTCTTAACAAATGCTCACCCTTCCCAGGGTGATAAGAAAGCCTAGAGTGTAGTTTGGGGGGGGCTCTGTTATCTGCTGACAAAGAATGCTAAGCATCTGTATTATTCAGTATAAAACATTCCAGTCTTAATTTCCCCAACATGCGCACATGCGCAGTGCAAATTTGGACGACTCTTCTCTAGGTTAGGGACAGGCAGACACAAAGTGGATCCTGCCATTGTGGAAGAAATTTGGATTTTCTGTTGCTTACAGTATTCAGTAATCAATAGAACTAGTCATTGGATACTAGTAAGTATGTTGTCATGTAAGCTTGCTCTTAATAAGTAGATGTGTCAGGATAATAGATGTTCGGGGTCAGGAGAAAGTACTGGCTAAACGTCCCGTGTCACGATTACAAGGAGAGCTCCAACTATGAACTCTAGTCTGAGAGGGGTCATGTGTTGGGAGCTTTGAACCTCTTTCTCTGAGACTGTTATAACGTCATTACTGCCTGACTGTCACTATCTATGTTTACATTCTTGTGCCCTATAAAAGATGGTCCTCCGGCCTTCAAAGCGGTGAAAGACATGGTTGAGACCTAAACTTGGTGTTGTGTTGTAATTTACGGTCAGAAGTAGGGCTGCAACAACAAATCGATGTAATCGATTAAAATTGATTATTAAAAGCGTTGGCAACGAATTTCATTATCGATTTGTTGTTTCGCGCGATTATTACACCACTCTATAAGTCGCGGAGATGTTAAAGTATTATTTTTTTTTCTTTAGTTGAGTGCGGAGCAGAGCCGAGGTAGAGAAAAGACCATCGGAGAGACGTTGTTGAGTAACGTTGATCTGAAACACATGGAGGAGAAATCAGTACGACTTAAGTCATCCAAGGTGTGCAGCATTTCACTTGTTTATTTTAAATACGTCGAAAAGGTGTGTTAAATGACCGAGGTGAAGTTAGTTTCATATTCGACATTCGTCTCACATTCTGAAGACGCTACTTTGCAGCGTCGCGTTAGGGACCGGGTGAAAACTACCCACACCATTTAAATTATTTTAGACTTTTATAATATTTGTATGAATATAAAACCTCTAACAGACACCAGAGTATCTTAACAATGTCTGGTATCTTTCCACAGCCTCTACTTTTTCAATTAAGTTTCAAATAAAATCATAGAAAATCACTTATCTTTGAAAATAGCTTAATCCTCGCAAATCTAAACTTTTTTCAAAATGGTGTCAAAAAATCTTAAATATACACCAGATTATTCTAATAAAGTCTGGCCTACTTCCACAACCTTTCAATTTTCAAAAATGTTTTACACAAAACTCAAATAAATTGCTAATCTCTGAAAATAGCATTAAATCCACGCAATTTTTTCAAAATTGTGTGCCTGTTTGTGCACATTCTGAAGATTTATTGCACTGTGAATTTGCACTCTCAGTTCTGTTTTTGAATAAAGGGTTGGAAATTAATGCTTTTTTGTTTTTACATTTTTTTTTATCCGATTCATCGAATAATCGAAAAAAGAATCGACAGATTAATCTAATACTAAAATAATCGTTAGTTGCAGCCCTAGTCAGAAGAGTGGTTTTCTCTCCCAATCTGCAGATTGATAATACTTAGTAAAATCCAGAACCCAACTGAACTTAGTCACTCCGTTTATGAAGAGACGGACAAAAGACTTTCTTTATCACCATACACTCAAAACAGATCACCACCAGTCTTTTTTGGGGTTCTTAGGGCACTGGAACATGCAACTTCTAAAAAGTTGCACATTGCAACCCCCCCTACCACTGATTGTGCAGTGAAAGACATGCAGTTGACAAAGATGTCCTCTTTCTTTCCACTAACTTTTGGTATTTCTCCAGGCACCACAAAAAGTTTTAGTTTTGTGTTATTTGTGTAGACATTTGCTTTGTTGTATTTTATTGTATAAATGCTGAAATAAATAATGAATAAAAACAAGCAAAATGACGCTAATATACCCAGACCAACCCGACCAACCCTGTTAAACTCTCATTGTTCCAACACAACCATCTACCCAATACACACTTGCAAATTATTCAAATAGTTACAACATTTGCATGCTCCAGGAGATTACATCATGAATACAAAAGAATAGTACATGCTAAATTACCTTCCAACTAATATATAAAAGGAAAAATATGTCTTTTGGCTTTTCTTGATCACACATAAAAAAAGAAAGAAATATCAATCTGACCATATCTTTGGCCTACAAATTTCACAGACATCTATTTATAAAAAAATAAAACTAACATAAACTGACTTTCCATTTATTGAAACAGCTTCAGTGAATACTGTACATATTTGAAAGTGCTTTCACAGGCCACTCACGTGTTTCATTACCACTAGAAACGGCGAGCCGGTTTTACATACTGGAAGCGCTTCAGACAGAGATGTTGTTACTGACAAGTATGGTCGCTAGATGACGCTTCTTTCATGGAGCAAAGGCCCAGTTGGAAAATGAACGTGCCTTTGTCAATCTATCATTTATTTGCTGTGTGTCTGGCAGAATAATGGCTCTGTACTGAGCCAACCTCTTCCCTCAATCTATCCTTGTCACTCATCCTGTCAAGTAAATATTCCTGAAAATGTTGCTACCAATACTTTATGTTGCAGATGTTGACAACACCTGTCTTCGAAGAGGTACTACCTTTCAACTTTAGAAATGTGTACTGGCTGTCACTTACAAAACTGCAATTATATTGGTTTAGGTCTATGTGTGTCATTTAAAGTGTAAAGGAGACAGTTGTATTTATTAGTGCTGTCAATTTAATGCGTTATTAACGGCGTTAACGCAAACCCATTTTAACGGCGTCAATAGTTTTTTTCACATGCTGTTGCAGCAACTACTGACGTTAGTAAAACTACAACACCACACCGGATCTAGCTAGACCAGAAACAAAACAACAGGCATGCTGCACACACTTGTTTGGGCTTGCGAGCCGGCTAAAGAGTAGTAGGGTAACGTTACGTTTTGAGTGGATGGCGAGCGCGAGACGCTGAAATGGATGCAAACCAAATTCTGAATGGAACATTTACTTTTAAACATTTGCCCAATGGTTCCATCGACAAGACCAAAGTGATCTGTGTGTTTTGTCGTTGTGAACTGAGCTATCATCGCAGCACATCCAGTCTGAAATACCACTTGATGGCCAAGCACACAGCTGATGCAAATTCTCCACCCCCTCGTCAAAGCCAGGCGATTGCAATATTATTAAAAAAAAAACAACAACAAAAATATTTGCACTAAGCAATCTGATCCACTTTTCCATGTTGATAAGAAAATATAAAATTGATTAATGGGACAAAAGGAAATCAATGGACATTTAGAATAGATAAAAATGTTGATTAATTGTGAGTTAACTATGACATTAATGCGATTAATTGCAATTAAATATTTTCATCGTTTGACAGCACTAGTATTTATGTATGCTAAGCTAACTAATAAGGCATGAGCGCCGAAATTCTTTAGGTTAGGCTACATAGCAAACACAGGGCAACGACACGGTGCAAGCATTAGTTTTTGACATGTTATTGTGTAGGACCCACAGTTTGAAGATTTATTTTGAATACAAAATACATTTTTAATAACCTGAGATGAAAATTAACAACAAAGACATGAATGCATACGTCTTCAACAGTTTGACATTATTTTTACGCTCCTAGTTCATGTTAGTGAACAGGAAGCGAAAAAAAGTGAAAAACCTTTTGAAATGTGTAATTTGTTGATGGTCCCTCAACATACATGTTGTTTAGGCAGCCAAAAGCATTGGCTAAACACCGGCACCGGCAATTGTTCTTAGTCAGATAACACCTCATTCCTCTGGTGTGGTCTTCTGTCCGTTCCGACGATTGCTTTCTTGAGTTTGAGCCATGGGCGTCTTTGCCTGGGCATGTGCTTTTCCCCGGGCATGTGCTTTACCCGGGCATGTGCCCCAGTAAAAAGCACGCACGCACGCACACAGAAGTCTAGGTGTCGGACTCAGCACACAAGTCAGAATTGAGGTAGGCTAAGAAAACATTACAGAACTAAAGATAATTTCTAAATGAGAGGCCTACCGATCATCTTATTTTGATTAAAACAAAAACATTATTACATTAAGCTCAAAAAACACTATTTGCGCTCAAATTTAGGTGCAAAAAATTTGCGCACTCGCATTAACTATTGATGTCGCTGCCAAAGCCGATATCAAACTTGCATTCCTGAACTGTTGTATAGTGGGTTAAGCAATGGGAATTTCTATAGCCTCATAGTGCATTGTGCGCAGCTAGCTTGAAAGAAAAAAAAGGATATGAATAGGGGCCTGTGTCCCAGTAGAGTTTTATGTCTAACAACGCCTCTGGTTGGAGCCTTCTATGCCTAAATAAAGCCTATGTCAGCTTTCAATTTGAAAAAGGAAAGCTCAGAGAAGGTGAAAGGCTTGGTGACCATTGCGGAGAAATGCGCGTCAAGTGTGAACAGTTTTGCGCCATTTGTGGTCGATTGTGGCGCTTCACGTTGCTTCGCAGCCAGTGGGGTATGGACAGTTGACGCTTGGGTGACACTGGAGCCTGCTGCAAGGTGTAAAAAAAAAAGTATATCAAAGTTTTGAAACCATTGGTCAAAGGGAAATTTGTTTTCTAGTCATGTGGATATTGAGACCATATAGAAGTTTACATAAATGCATCCAGCCATTTCATATTGATAATTGACATAAGCTTAATGTAGATTGTTCATATGAAGATTTCTGAGAAGTAAATCATGTTATCAGCGTATCAAATTCACAATTGGTATAGGTTTAGAAGCCTAATAATTATTTAGGCTACATCAAAAATGTGCATCTCCCTAAAGCATGAATGGACAGTTCAGAAATGGTCAAATGTGTGTTCAAACCTGTAGTCTTTTCCACAGATCACATCCTTAGGATGTAAGCTTTCAGAAAATACGCTGAAGTACCTCTACAAAATCTACAATGTGTGCCAAAATAATACATCCTGACAAGCCATGCTGATCCATTTGATGTATAAGGCCAGCATGCGCTCTCTGACACGACTAACGGCCGATATATGCTTCTGCGTTTTTCGAAAAACAGAGACATGGGAACACCCTCGTCTCCGCGGAACGCCCTCTACGGGCTCTCCGTCAGCCCTCGGAGAGCCTCGGAGAGCTTGACGTGCACCTCCTGAATTTTTTAACGATCCGTCGTAATTTCGGAGAGCTACGGAGAGCTACGGAGAGCTAGAGGTTGTCGTGATAAACAGGACGAACAGAATCTGCCATTGCTGTAAGTTTTTACAATTCATATTTCAGCTAAACAGTACATGTAAATCAGCATCTGAATTAAAATGTGACGAGAAATGGGCAGTGTAGTTGTTGAATATGTGCATATCTTATTGATTAAATGGCTAATTTGTAAATTTGCTCCGACTTCTTGGTAACCTAGGTAAATAAACACTCGACGACGTCTTACAAAAAAACGTTGTGCCACCTACTCTTCTGGCGGTGAATTGTTTTCAGCACCCACAGCCTACGGAGAACCATGAACGCAGTCTATCCGTCCGTATCCGTGCGCCCGCCCATCCGTAAACGGAGACGCAGAAGCATATTTCGGCCTTAAGGCCGATTTATACTTTAGACAGACGCTCGCACGGAGTCGGACGGATTGGTTGAATTTATACTACTCCGACGGCTCTGCGTGCTGAAAGCAAAATTATTTCGGATGCTGATTTACATGTACTGTTTAGCTGAAATATGAATTGTAAAAACTTACAACAATGGCGGTCAAAGGATTCTGTTCTCTTGTTGGTCACGGCAACCCCCGCCCCCGCCCCTGACAGAAGCGGTTCTTAATACGGACCAATCACAGCCAAGGGGTATCCGTAAAATGACGGACGGACAGACGTATAGTCAGGAAAATCAAGAGGTGCATGCAGAGCTTTCCGAGGGGCTCTGAGAGGACACGGAGAGGGCGTTTCTTGACGGAGAGGGCATTCCCCGTGTGCGTGTGCGTAAAAACGCAGAAGTATAAATCGGCCTTGTCTTCCATAGTCTACCGAATGTAGGTGTCCCTATCTGCCTTCGATCTTGTGTGGAGCTGCGTTGGTCTGAAGATAACCACGCCCCACTAGTTTGCACATGAGATCGGAAATAAATACAGCACAAAAATAAATGTGGTGTGGGAATAAAGGTGGTGTGGAAATATATGTGAAAATAAAAGTGGTATGTAAAGTTTCAAAAAATAAATAAATGTGGCATTAGGAAATAAAAGTCCCATGAAATATATAAATGTTGTCTTTACAAAAACTGAATTTTGAAATAAAGAAATGTATTTATTTATAGATGTCGGTAAATGGATTCAGCTATATAATTATATAATGCTATATCTATTGCCATCTTTTTTTGATTTCAGAATTTTTTTCATAGCCATATTTATTTCATATGTATTTATCTATTTATTTACCTATTTATTTATTTAATTTTGACTAACTCTGTGTTCCATAGCTTCACACATTGTTGTTGGCATAGGCTACTTATAGCAAAACGTTTGATATTTTTCTACTTTCATTTACTTACCTAACAACGACTGCTCCTTCTTTGGGAAGAAAAATGACGGTTTAAAAAGTGAACACCTCTGACTGGCGAGTCTCTGGCTATAGATATGCTTGCAATACAACACAGAATGAGCCTAATTGAACGTTCTTCCTGAAACAGTCAGTGATGATCAGGGCCGGATTAACAAATTCTGGGCCCCTGGGCACAAAGGCATCTTGGGCCCCTCCCACTACCACAGCTAGTTATATATGTAAAACTATGTCCGTTGCAAAATAATATTGATTGTTCAGTAGGCTACAGCAGCCAATGAAAAATGAACAGCATACAAACTATAAATGTAATTAAATTATACATCCCAGCAGCGGGAATAATAGCATAGGCGTAATAATAAATAAAGATCCCTCAAGTGGATTTTTTTGTAGGGCAAGTGGAAGATACATTTACTTGCTTTATTTACTTATATTTACTCTTTTTATATGGCTCTGACCTAATGTAGCTTTTCAGGAAGTGTCCATGTGGTGCCGACATGCTGAAAAGTTACAAGGGGAAAAAACTACTTTTTTCTCAATAGAACGTTCAGATTCCAATGTTTTCCTATGGGATTTTCATCTACATGACTTCAACTTGATTTTCCTCAAAATGTATGTTTTAACATTGACTAAACATACCTTATTTTGAAGAAAACAACTTACACTTCAGTTTAAGATATGTGTCCTAATGGTGCCGACCTTCTATGAAAGGTAGCCAAATTGGCAAAAACTATTAACAGTATTTTCATACACTTTCTCAATGTTTATTGCAACCAACATTTGATAGCATTACGGTTTAAGTGTCTACGTGCCAACTGGCATACTTGTTTTTCATTTATTGCTAGAAGTCGCTAGTTATTGAACTAAGAAAAGGACGTGGACCTGAAAGTTCTGGTGCCATATTTTCAGACGGCGTTCTCAGCTACATTCAGGATAATAATGTTTTCTGAACGTTCGATTCACCTGCGTTCCAGGATAATTTGACAGTGATTACCCTAAATAACGCGTTCTATTGTCACAGTAGAGTCAAGAAAAGTCAGTCTCATTGCTCACATTACCAGATAGCACTAGCAACAGGTGCCTCCTCTGATGATCAACCTTTTTTTTTTTTTTTTTTTAAAGCTGTCGATCGAAAGCATCCTACTTTGTAAAAAAGCTGCTCCTCTCGCTTCTTTCTCCTTTTTTTGCTTTCGCTTAACTTACCCGCTAGCGCTAGGAGTGCGTCGATCCATTCTTTGAGTAGCGGTTAGAACCGAAACTGTACTGTCCTGTAGCTAGTGGTCCAGGACAGTGTAGCTAGTGGTCCAGCCCAGCGCCTCCAGTGGTAGACAGTTTAACTTATATTTTGAAAATAAAAGTTTATAGCCTGTTCTCCCATTCTAAAATGTTATGCGACAGTCACCAAAAATGCTGCAAGACAACCAATGCAACTGTTACGAGACAGTTGCGTACCACTATCAACAGAACAGTAACTGTCATGTACCAGTGGAGGCGCTGTCACGTACCACTGTCCTGTGCCAGCAGAGGCGCTGTCCTGGATCACTAGCTACTGACCTGGACCACTAGCTACACTGTCCTGGACCACTAGCTACAGGACAGTACAGTTTCGGTTCTAACCGCCTCTCCATTCTTTTCCGCGCTGCCTGTCTAGCTAGGCTACGTTGTTTTCTAATTTTTTTCAGCCTTTACATTAAACCCACCCTCCCTTACCATTGTACCAATCGTAAAGGGTAACTATGTCTTCTGTTAGAAAATATTCACACGATTTAATTGGTTAATTTGTCGCGCTTAAACAGTGAGTATGTAAACACTGGACAGTTCACTTGCTCATTGTAATTTATTTTAGTGCACGTTACCCGACATTTCGTCGTGGGCCCCCTGGGCAACTGACCCGGTTGCCCATACATTAATCCGGTGTTGTATCACCCGATGCATGACTCTCTGGATTGGCACCCCCTCGCGGGAGCGCGCGCGATTCAAAGAGTGAAAGATTTCGTCTTGATATTGCATCCAAAAGAAGGGGAGACAGAAGTCTCACATTATACCGTCTTTGTTGTTGAATTCAAGAGAAGGATGTCTGTTATCTGTGTAAATATCAGATGCTATTTTCAACACAAAATCCTTAAAATTCGTCATTCAAACGGTATACGCGAACCAACATTCTTGCTCCACAACATCGCATTCTGAGGAAATATACCCCAGTATGATCATGATTATTGCTACACAAAATGTATTTTGTGTTGCAGGTTCAAAGTATTTCACATGGCATAGCTCTTCATACTAATGTATAGGTTCAAAGGCATGCGATTTTAATGCAGTTAGCCTGTGCGTAGGCTGGGTTACTCAGACAGGTCGAAAACAACAGCCTTCTGATGCAGAATCAGCTGTCCTGAAAAGGGACCAAAGGTTCACATGCCTAGCCTACAAAAGACAAGTACTAAAAACAATGTATCAACCATGTATCAACATCAAAAGAACCATCGAATCCTTTTTTAAGATAGGAAATATTATTCTTATTGTTTAAATAAATGAAATAAATGAAAAAATAAAACATAATAATCCCTCACCTACCATGGACTATTCTGTTTTCAGACCTGTCCACCCTATACATACACATGTATTGGTATTCAATTTATGCTATTAAATGTACATAATGCTGGCGTAGAAGGATAGAAACGTATGCAAGGGGAGAGCATTTCATGGCAGGTTTCCCATTAGATGTAAGTGCAATGAACCCCCTGTTAACCCTGACCAGGACAGTGTGACATGCCTGAAACTTACTGTGGTTACTCATACTAGTGCCCTCAGTGTACAGTAAGAATCATTTGATGCTGGGATATACAGAACAGACAATAGAGGGGGGGGTGCATCTCACGACAGGCTTGTTTCATTCCTTCTTGTCACGAAATGCACCCCCCGCTAACCCTGACTAGGAAAGTGTCACATGCCTGAAACTTACTGTGCTTACTCATACTAGTGCCCTCAGTGTACAGTAAGAATCAATTGATGCTGGGATATACAGAACAGACAATAGAGGGGGGGTGCATCTCACGACAGGCTTAATGCACCCCCTGCTAACCCTGACTAGGAAAGTGTTACATGCCTGAAACTTGCTGTGGTTACTCATACTAGCCCCATATTGTGCACTGCACACACTCTGTGAATAACAGACACTATAAAATTAAAGATATTGAATACAATTAAATAATATAAACCTTTTATTATTTGCAATGCAGTTGCAGTCCCATATTACCTGCTGGTAGGTATTTTGATTTTGGGAAACAGTACAAATGAGCTGACAGGACAACCACTGTCCTGTTGTAGTTGTATGCATAACCAATACAATCTAGTGTATGATAAATACGTGACTCCTTTTGTGTTATTTTCTTTGTTACTAATGTTTATTGAGGTACATCTTTACAAAGTATTTCTTTATGTCAAGGCAGTTCTGTATATCCCAGCATCAAATGATTCTTACTGTACACTGAGGGCACTAGTATGAGTAAGCACAGTAAGTTTCAGGCATGTGACACTTTCCTAGTCAGGGTTAGCGGGGGGTGCATTTCGTGACAAGAAGGAATGAAACAAGCCTGTCGTGAGATGCACCCCCCCCTCTATTGTCTGTTCTGTATATCCCAGCATCAAATGATTCTTACTGTACACTGAGGGCACTAGTATGAGTAACCACAGTAAGTTTCAGGCATGTCACACTGTCCTGGTCAGGGTTAACAGGGGGTTCATTGCACTTACATCTAATGGGAAACCTGCCATGAAATGCTCTCCCTTGCATACGTTTCTATCCTTCTACGCCAGCATTATGTACATTTAATAGCATAAATTGAATACCAATACATGTGTATGTATAGGGTGGACAAGTCTGAAAACAGAATAGTCCATGGTAGGTGAGGGATTATTATGTTTTATTTTTTCATTTATTTAAACAATAAGAATAATATTTCCTATCTTAAAAAAGGATTCGATGGTTCTTTTGATGTTGATACATGGTTGATACATTGTTTTTAGTACTTGTCTTTTGTAGGTTAGGCATGTGAACCTTTGGTCCCTTTTCAGGACAGCTGATTCTGCATCAGAAGGCTGTTGTTTTCGACCTGTCTGAGTAACCCAGCCTACGCACAGGCTAACTGCATTAAAATCGCATGCCTTTGAACCTATACATTAGTATGAAGAGCTATGCCATGTGAAATACTTTGAACCTGCAACACAAAATACATTTTGTGTAGCAATAATCATGATCATACTGGGGTATATTTCCTCAGAATGCGATGTCGTGGAGCAAGAATGTTGGTTCGCGTATACCGTTTGAATGACGAATTTTAAGGATTTTGTGTTGAAAATAGCATCTGATATTTACACAGATAACAGACATCCTTCTCTTGAATTCAACAACAAAGACGGTATAATGTGAGACTTCTGTCTCCCCTTCTTTTGGATGCAATATCAAGACGAAATCTTTCACTCTTTGAATCGCGCGCGCTCCCGCGAGGGGGTGCCAATCCAGAGAGTCATGCATCGGGTGATACAACACCGGCCCTGGTGATGATGAGCCGACGATGAGCCGACGTATCTGCGACGTTTGAGATGGATGGAGCACAGATATGAGAAGAAATACGATCATTTGTCGATGCATATACGACGTTTCGATCTTAAGCCGACTTATTCAAGACATATGTGTGCTATCTGTGCAGCAGACAATACTCAAGTAGTCCTACTTGTTATAGCCCAATTAAAAACGTATCAATACAGTCCACAAAGGATCCATTATCACCCATTTTTTGGCGGAAAGCTTAAGGCGACAGTTGTTATGCTCTGCAGCGAACATTTCACAAGCATGTTCGAGTAAGTGGATTTTATAGGGTTGCTTGATCATATAAATGATCGATCTCCCAACTGGCACTGTATTATTTTGTATTGTAACGTAAGGTCGGCAAAACAGCGACCGTCAGTAAACGTTATACAAACAACAGTTTATATATTAAGCTGTTCTTGTCTTTACTAAAATCAAAACTAATCAAAGGACAGAGTGCTCTTGCAAATGAAGCGATTTGACTTATGGCTAACGTAAAAGACTCGCTGTTTTCGCTGGTGCAGAATCGTCTTTAGCGTACATTTACATGTAGCCTATTCATTTAGCAGACGCTTTTATCCAAAGCGACTTCCAAGAGAGAGCTTTACAACGTGCATAGGTCACTGTACGCATACATTATATTCATTACCAATGTAAATTTAAGTTAAACGTGAGTTTAAACTTCACCTGGGGAAACTGACTTCAACTTCAGAGGCTCGGGGACAGCTCAGTTGTTCCAGCCTTTGCAGGTGTTGGACCGAATTTTCACTCCCCCGCAGAATCCCACTCCCCTACGCGTGAACGCGCACTGCCTTCCTAGCGGATTGCTTGTTGCAGTTTGACGAACCGAGGCGATTTTTACAAGCGTAGGTTCCCTCGTCTTATGCTTTGTGTAAACTGTCAGTAGGCTATTTAATTCATGTTTCATCAAAATATAAGTTATGTTGTGCTGCACATGAGAGCCTATACGATTTGTATGTCGTGCTACTCGTAAAATCCGAACGATTGTCTCAAGACAATAGACGTACTTCGGCACTTGAAAACAATGTTATCGGAATATGTGAATTATTTGTAGTTGCTGTTCAGTCACTGTCTAGTAAAACTGAGCATCCTTTGTATTCATTTGTACGAATCACTTTTAGTAGAACTATTCACTTCTGATTCTTGATTACGTTGTACTTGCTGTTATATGTACTAAATGCACAATATGCCAATTAATTGGCATATAATCGTCTGGTAAATGAGTATCTACATTATTTTACAAATGTAGGCTCTATAAAAGGGCCCTTGCTCACAGGTCTCTCCTACCAGAATGCAACTTCTATTTCCCTCTCAGTAAACTACTTGCCACACAACTGTTGTGTTTACAATCATATCCATTTTATAGATCCTGTTTCCCACAGCCTATAGTTTGTGTCTTCTAACTTGCAATGTACAGTGCTTTGTTTTAGTACCTGATAAGCCAAGTCTGGACCTTCCTTTTGTGAATGGCGAGTGAAAAACATCTAATAAATGATGACATTTTGATTGGTTCCATCACATTTATTTTAAAGAAAAAAACTATAATGATATATTTAACAAAAGGTAGAAAAAAAGAAAGAAATTGATAATTTAAAGAAGAGTTTTAACAAGATTGAGGCTTGATCATGAAAACAGGTCAGGGATGTTTACGGCAGGCAGCACAGACATATTCCTCTCAGTTGGATTTTAGCACAACACAGATGGAGTCACAGCCAACCTTAATGTTCAGCCAAGATTTTGGATAAACATTAAGATTAATTTGTGAAATGATAATGAATGATCAAACATTAGGAATGGCAAAAACTGTAACCTATAATAACATGACCACTTATAAAAAGAAATACCAATGCTTCATTATAAATGTTTCTAGTAGTGAAAAAAGTTTTGTATTCAATACCAGTTGACAAGCTATCACCCAGTTAGTGTCGCCATCCAGATTGTCCTCATCCCCGTATAGTTGGGGTGTGTCAAATTTTATAATCCCAAAATATGAGGGGGGGGGGGGAGGATTTCGGCAGGTATGCAAAACAGTGTTGCCAAAATCCTACTCCCCTCCTAACTCTTACATTTATGCAACTAGTATTAAAAGCTTTTTACGGCACACTCTACAGGGCATGAGGAGCCACCAAATAATGTTGGGGTGTGTCAGACCTTATAGCCCCAAGATCTTGGGGGGGTAGGATTTTGGTAGGTATGATGAACAGTGTTGCCAAAAGCCTACTCAGAATCAGAATTTAGTTTATTTGCCATGTATGTTATACAAACACAAACACAGAATTTACTGTGACAGGGAGGTGCAAACACCAAACATATACAAATCTTAGATTAAGTAAAGGTACAAAAGTTTAAATATTCCTAAGAACTAAACTAATTATATATAAAATAAAATATCAGGTGTACAAGGTCCTTGAGGTGTGCAGGTCCTCGATGATAGGCAAATTGCAGCCGATCACCATCTCAGCAGTGCAGATTATACGCTGCAGTCTGCTCTTGTATTTGGCAGTGGCAGCAGCATACCAGATGCTGATAGAAGAGGTGAGGATGGACTCAATGATGGCTGTGTAGAAGTGCATTCAAGTAGCAGTTGGTTTTTAGGATTGTTAAATTGGTGAGGTAGCGTGTGAGATAAAGAGAACTCATACACAGTAGCCTACTGCAATGCATACAAGGTGAAAATAATGGGGCATTAAGTTGTATTAAACATAGATGAACACAGTTCTATTTGAACATTTCAGGGATATAGAGGGTGGAAGAAAATACATTTCCTTTGTGCTTATGCTGATCACAATAGCCATGTCCTTATCACGTGTTCAGACAGCCAACTCCAGAATTACTGGCAACACATTGACAAATATAAGTGAAAGATGTGTAAAATACACAACAATATTTAGGAATTTACCAGCAGTAAAATATTGTAGCCTATATAGATAAGGTCACACAAAGGCAAAATTCATTTAACCCTATTTCAAACCTGTGGGCTGAGTTGATGAGTGCACAAGAGAGTAGGACCCTGGATGATCTGGTGAGATTCTGTTAAAAGGATTGCTGTCTGATTCCTGACAAACCCTATTTGACTGTATATCTTGTAATATTTGTTTTCTCTAATCACTATCAATACCATCCTATCCTCAGAGACTTCCTTTTAAGTTGTGTTATTTAAACATTCTCTCCAATCAGCAGATTGATAAAAGGCTTCTTATAAAACCCACAACTCTGCTTAATTTTGTAACTCCGTTAGTGAAATGACAAACACTTGTAGCAGAACAGCAATCAGATGTTTTTCAAGATGTTAATACAACTTAATGCCCCATTATTTTCACCTTGTATGCATTGCATTAGGCTACTGTGTATGAGTTCTCTTTATCTCCCTTTGTTAAGTATATCCTTATAGTTTTTTTTGTTTGTAAATCAAATCACCAATCAAAATGTCATCATTTATTAGATGTTTTCCACTAGCCATTCACAAAGGGAAGGTCCAGGCTTGGCTTATCAGGTACTAGAACCAAGCACTGTACATTGCAAGTTAGAAGATACTTACAAGGCTGTGGGAAGCAGGATCTATAAAATGTGATTGAAAACACAAAACAGTTGTGTGGCAAGTAGTTTATTATATTACAATTGGCATATAGTGCATTTAGTAAGTAGCCTATAACAGCAAGTACAACGTAATCAAGAATCAGAAGTGAATAGTTCTACTAAAAGTGATATGTACAAATGAATACAAAGAAGAGTGCTCGCTTTAACCAGACAGTGACATAACAGCAGTCGCACATAATTAACATATTACAATGGGCGTAGATTTAGGGGGGGACGCTAGGTACTTGTCCCCACCAACATTTGAAAATGACAAAATTTCCCCACCAATATTTTAACGAATTGTGTTGCTATTTGGATCGATTCCGATGGCCAGGACGCGACAGTACAAGAAACGCCATAATTTGATTGGCTGAAAACCCGAAGGGGAGGGTTACCTGACACGCGACACGCACGGAAAGAAGCATATGCTACTTTGCTTGCTTGCACTGGCAGTCGCAGACAAGTTAGTGGGTGTGTCGGCGACAACGGTACAGCTAACTTACCAGGGCTGTCTGCCAACAATACATACATAAAAGGCCAGAGTAACACAGTTTAATATTCCCTTCAGCATGTAGGCCTACATGTTTGCCCCTTTTTGTGCTTTGTAGATTAGATATGCCTCCACCCAAGAAGAAGAAAGGGGACATACGAAGCTTTTTGAAAAAGCAGTGTAAGTCAGGCTAAATAACTAGCCTCACTAGCAGTGGTAGTGACCAGGCTTTCAAATGCAAATTCTACTGTGGAAAAGTATTAACTGGTGATATTATATGTTACCCAGGATATTGTTACAGCTAAACCTAGCTTCTGTAGCTAATCTTTCAACCAAGGTTAGGAGTCTAGCCTAGGACAAATTCACAGTTGATGGACTGTCACTGCATTGCTAGACAGGTGCTGGAAAAAACAGTTGGCAATGTGAATAAGTTAACACTATTGGTTATTCAAATATAATGAATCATTATTTGATTATTAATGTCCAAATAACTGTATACAATATGGTAGGAGGGTTAAACTTGCCAGCCATAGGATAGGCTACAAAATGAATTAAGCATTTTGTATGCAGGAAAGACAGCATGAAAACACTCCAGATGTAGAGCAGGATGAGGAAACAGCATCAGGGCTTCAAGTGAGGTTTATGATAATAAAACATGTTGTTATTCAGCATTACAGTCTCATCATCACAGCCTCTTTTTTTGGAGAGTGCATTTTTAGATTATACAGCTATACTAGCTCTTTAGGGATAGTATACAGAATGGCATCTCGATTTGCGCGGATGGGTGGATGTCCCCACCAAGTCTGAGACCAAACCTACGCCCTTGCATATTACCCTCATTCCGATAATAGGACAGTGTAGCACAACATCGACATCAATATGGTTTTCAAGTGCAGCTCCAAATTACGTCTATTTTCGGGAGTGGATCATTCGGATTTTACGCGTAGAATGACATACAAATCGTATCGGCTCTCAAGTGCAGCACAACAAAAACTTATATTTTGATGAAACATGAATTAAATATCCTACTGACAGTTTCCTCAAACGCTAAGACGAGGGAATTTGGGCTTGTAAAAATCGCTTTGGTTCGTCAAACTACAACTAGCAATAGCCTACGCTAAGAAGGCAGTGCGCGTTCACTCGTAGGGGAGTGGGATTCTGCGGGGGAGTGAGAATTCGGTCCAACACCTGTTTTGTATCACCCGATGCATGACTCTTTGGATCGCCAATCAAAGAGTGAAAGATTTTGTCTTGAAATTGCAACCGAACGAAGGGGAGACAGAAGTCTCACATTATACTGTCTTTGTTATAGAATTTAAAGGTCACATGAAATGCTGTTTTTGGATGCTTTTATATAGGCCTTAGTGGTTCCCTAATACTGTATCTGTAGTACCTTTCCCGAAATTCAGCCTTGGTGCATAGTTACAGCCAGTAGCGAGCCAGAGGGGTGTCCGGGTGGCACTGGACACCCTTGACATCTGATTGGCCACCCCGGGTGCCACCCCAAAATGTAATTCGCTACTGGAAATTTGATGCTGATCTCATTTGACTTCTTGTTGAAAGAAGCATTTATTTTGCTGCTTTGCGGTGCATTGTTCAAATTGAAGATACATGTTTGTTGTGAGATACAGAAGAATAAGAACAGACAGCAGAATAGAGAATATTTCCACAGCTCCACAAACTCTCTTCGCGATTGAAAAAGGCATAATATTTGTTAATAAATAAATAAAGTTTTAAGGTTTGCATTGGGTTTAGGTTTCCAGATTTTTTTTTACATATGCTTTGTTGATTAGTTAGCCTACAGTAGCTGTGTAAATTAATGTTAGAACTTCGACTCCAATAACAGACAAACTGACACAGTCAGTAATTGTACTCCGATTTTACAGTTTTGGTTTCAATGAATTCAAAACGGCGGCCGCATCAATTCGGCTATTATCACAAATTATGAGTCACACACAGGATGTCCCAAGATATCATGAGACAAAGGAATCAGTTAATAAAGGCAAACAAATGAATAGTTATTGGTCAAAACACATTTTTACTTCCCGGGGCCACGCCCAGTGATCACATGACACCAAATTGTGTGGGCATCCTCAGAAGAGGGTCATCTTACCCAGTTTGATGTTGATATCTCAAAGATTTGCTGAGATTTTATCCAATTTCCTGTTTGGTTGCTTTGTTGCCAATTTTGATTGGCTGTAGCGGACAAACGGTTTTGAAAATCCAAGAAAAAAGTAATGCCTGAGTGAGGGTTGCTCTGATGATGATGTGTGCCAATTCTGGGGAAGATTGGAAAATAATTGTAGGAGGTGTAGGCTTTCAAATGTTTTTGATAAAACCAGAAATTGCGGAAAATCTGTAAAACCGGAAATTGACGCCATAGGGTGGGTTGAACTCGTCTTGATCCAGGGAATCCAATGGTACCTCATTTTTGAAAAATCAATCATACGGTTCAAAGGTGTGTAAACACAAGTCCAACTTTGACCCGTTGGTGGCGCTAGAGTGGTCTAATGGGAGACATGAAACTGGGTGTAAGTATAGAAGTGACTGTCCTTAATGAGTGTGCCAAATATCACAAACAGTTCTAGGGGCTGCCATTGACTCCCATGGAACTAGAAAAATAATAATAAAACTAACAATAACAATAGGTTTCCTCCTTACGGAAGAATCTTAAAAGAATAAAACTAACAATAACAATAGGTTTCCTCCTTACGGAGGAATCCTAATAAAACAAACAATAACAATAGGTTTTCTCCTTACGGAGGAATCCTAATAAAACTAACAATAACAATAGGTTTTATTCCTTACGGAGGAATCCTAATAAAACTAACAATAACAATAGGTTTTATTCCTTACGGAGGAATCCTAATAAAACTAACAATAACAATAGGTGCCTCGCAGCTTCGCCCCTAATAATAATACAACTAACAATAACAATAGGTGCCTCGCAGCTTCGCTGCTTGGCCCCTAATAATAAGAATACGTAGAAACACTTAAGGTGGCTTGGCCACCAAATATATATGAGAATATAGGTTCTGCTGTGCCGTTTGGCAAGCACACTCAATGAAAAGTTTCCTCCTAATAATAAAATGAACAATACCAATAGATTTCCTCTTGACGGAGGAATCCCAAAAATGTACAATCAATGTAATCACACAAAAGATTATATATTTTTATGATATACTGCAGGTCCAGAAAAACATATACATAAAACATTTGCTGGAATTTGTACAATAAAAGACCGAAGTCTCACAGAAACAAGGACCATACATGAAATATGCTTTGTTTATTTCAGGTTTGTCCTGCCCTCTCTACATCCTGATTGGGTGCTGTTACTGTTTTTTACCCACACACATGTCACAATTACTGTGACCCTGGCTCTGCTCTTTATACCCAAGGTAATATACAAACTGATGATATATGGCAGTAACTGTACTGTACGCCATCTTGAAAAGTACATAAAATGCATTCAAATTCTGTTTTATTAATATAGAGTACAAATGGTAATTAAAGTTGCAAACGTTGCCCTGTGGTAACGTGCCATTTTTTCTGTCAAATGTAGTTCATCCATGTTTCAAGGCCAGGGAGAGAAGAGATTGCAGCAGAGGTGTATGAAGATGAGGTGGACTTGCGACGCTCTGGCTCTTATCTCAACAGCAGTTTTACCTCTGCTTGGAGTGATCACAGCTTGGACCCCGATGACATTCGGGTAAACTCTTTAGCTCCCCTGATGCCTTATTGACAATTTATATTCAGGCTCTGGGAAAAATGGGAACAGAATGATAATGAAACATAATATTAAGTATAAAAAAAACTAAATATATATTATTCCATATCTATACACAAACATAAATATTACAATAATTAGCAATATAAATGCCAATTTAAATGCCCTGTTTTTTTTAATCAATATAAATTATAGAATAGACATGAATAATATGGTTTGACCTGTGATTTCTCTACCCGTCCCTTTTCTTCCCTATTACTCATGTAATGAATTGGTCCTTCAACTAACTGTACTTGTAACTCATTATTCTCCTCTCCTCATTCATTCCAACATCTTCCCTGATTCCCATTCTTGCTTTTTTTTTACTTTACATGCACCAGGATGAATTGAAGAAATTATATGCCCAGTTGGAGGTCCACAAAACCAAAAAGATGACAACTAACAACCCTCATTTACAGAAGAAGCGCAGCTCTCGCCGTGGACTTAGCAGGTCAATTATAAAGCGAATTACCGAGATCCCAGAATCCCTGAGTAGGCAATGCAGCCGCGAAGACAAAGAGAAACCCTTCATTAGCAGAGGCCTTTCCAACACTGAATCATGTAAAAAGACGTTAGAAACCATGAGTGTGAATTACAAAGATGAATCAGTATGGCAGCTTTCACCAGTGCTGTGTAAATCCCAGAGTGAACATGACTATGTTAGAGACAAAGACCATTCATTGCATGACTCAATAATGTGGGCCAATTTAGCAAAAAGGGCATCCCAACGTTCTGAGACTGACTCATTAGACACAGCCCCATTGGTATTTAAGTCAGCAAGTGCTCACAACCTCACAGTAGACAGCAATCTCCTGTGTCCTGATCACAACAAGCTCCATAAATCACTCAGTCTAACTTCAAGTAAGGTTCACAGTCTTGAGGACACATTCCGGGTAGGCACAGATATCTTAAATATGCAGATTAAGTCCAAGCAGGAAGTCACAATAAAGGACCAGACTACAAGTGCTCTCCAGTCTCTGTCCTTTGATAAAGCAGAGATCTGTCCCTGGGAGCTGGAGGAACAACGGCCTACTGACAAGAGCCAGAAGCATGTTACCTATGCTTTGTCTCATAGCACTGAGTCAAAGAACCCAGACAGTTTATCGTCACCATTAGTGCAACATATTTGCCCCTGGGATCATTTGGCACCCCCTCCTCTTGCATTGTGCACTACTGGGGAGCCATGCAAAGACAGGGATGATAGAGAATGTGAATATCCTGGGCCCCAGGGTCCTATATTGCGTAGTGCGTCAGGTTCTCCAATGTCAGACCAGGAAACAACTGCAAAGGAGCGACGGGTCTTCTCTTTCCGTACATCCACCCAAAAGTGGCTCTCTGTGAAAGCATTCATAGGATCTGTTGATGGGAGCCTCAAAGAAAAAAACAGAAAGGATGAAAAAGGACAGGACAGGACAGATGACTCGATTTCACTAAAAGGTCAGGACAGTGTAGGCGCAGGTCAAAATCCTTGTAGCAACGCAAGTTTAGAGCGAAAGACGCATCAAAAAAGAAGCATGACAACAGACACAAAACCTTGTCTTGTGAAACAGGCTGCAATCAGACTATCCTCAGGTGATTCCTCAGAAAGAAGTCCAAGGAGAATTGTGATTGTAAAGTCTGGTGTTTATCCTTGGGACTTAGAGGACATACAAAAGGATGGCATGTATGAGAACGTTTTTGTGTCCAGGCAAAACAGTACACACAGCACCAATGAAATGTCCAGAAAAGCTAGAACTCCTTCAGTGCACAGAGTAGGTGGTAACAGAATTATGCCTACTATAGGTGTTTCCTTTGGGGATGTTTGCCCATTAGATGTCGCTGGTCCCTCCCATAAATCACCACAAAGAGCACAGAGTACAATAGCAGATATTTGCCCTTGGGAGGTCGAAGAAGCACAGCTATCTGAACGTGCCAGTGTGTGTCCATGGGAATCGCAAGAGGAGGTGGTGCTCAAGAGACAGGACAGTGTCCGTGGTGATGTGTGTCCTTGGGAATCAACACCCACAAATACCTCATTCTGTCAACCGTCCCAGCAGAAATCTAAACTACTTAACCGAAGAGCCCAAACCATATGTCCTGGGGAAATCTCAGAAACATCAAAAACTAAAATGAGTCTACATTTGGACTCTCCTATGGATAAAAGTAAATGCCTCACAAAAGTTGATGATATTTATGAAAATGTCCGACCAAAAGAGAGTAAGAATTTACCTGAGATACCAGAAACATGCAAGACTGTGAGAGTTAATGTCTGTCCTTGGGAATTAGAGAATATATCAACTGATTTGGATGAAAATTGTCAAACTAACAAAACAACACCGCATAAAACTGACCCAGAATTAACTGTACCTAATTTGGCAAATCAGAAATTAGAAGCCAACCAATGGGATTTCCCTGAACCGCCTGAAAACTTTTCATGTATTAATTCTTGGGAAGAAGAGAGCCCAAAGTTATCCCTAACCAACCTAACAACCAAAGAATATTTTTCAAATGAGACACCAGCCCAAAAGACAGACATTTGTCTGTGGAAAACTGGAGACACAGCCAAATCTCAAGAAAGACATGATGCCTGTGAAGTAAACCTTTTTCCTGAACCAAAAAGACACAACAGTCCAACAGATGTATGTCCATGGGAGCCTGGCAACACAGATAATCCAATTCAAACTCAAACTAAGATAGCAAATATTTGTAAGGAAACAGCAAAAATTAATACAGAGGATGACACTCAATCAAATATTTGTCTGTGGGAAAGAGAGGATCTAGACATGTCAAAAAAGAATACAAATACATCTATAGAAACACAGACTCAAAGTAGCACTGATGTTCTCTCAAAAGGAGTAGAGAAGCCAGGAAAACAAGACAGTGCTCAAGTACATGTCTGTCCTTGGGAAACTGATGTATTTGAAAAGACAGAGGACAAACTAAATGTCGAATTGTGTCATATGAAGAGTGGAAATGTTCATACTGAAAACTATAAAAGACAAGATTCACTTATTCAATCAAACGTATGTAACTTGGAGACACACATTATCAAAGGAGACACAAGAATAAAGAGACAAGAGAGTAACATTTGTCCATGGGAAACTGTAGAACCATTAAAGACAGTGGAGAGAGATGGGGTTCTGACTTGTGTTTTCAGCGGACCAGAAAAGACAAAAACACAAAACAGCACTTGTGTAGAGGTTTGTCCATGGGAGACTATGGAACTAGAGATGAGGCAGATTTATGTTTCTAATGATACCCAAAACATAAATAGACAAGACAGCACCCGAGTAGATGTTTGTCCCTGGGAAACCGAAAATCCTGAAAAAAAAAAAAGACAAGACAGCATCCGAGTAGATGTTTGTCCTTGGGAAACCGAAAATCCAGAAACAAAAAGACAAGACAGCATCCGAGTAGACGTTTGTCCTTGGGAAACTGACAGTGGTCGCGAATGTATATGTCCTTGGGAAACTGCTGAGCCAATAAGAGAATACATCACTCATGTAGACAGTTGTCTTGAGGAAACTACAAAAACCAAGACTATAAAAATACAAGAAAGCACTTATACAGAACCAGGGACTAAGGATACAAACGTCTCCAGACAACCTGAACACAGAAAACAAGACAGCAGTAAAGTAGATGTTTGTTCATCCAAAATTGAAGAACCATCAGGATTCACGGAGGATGTCATACAAATCCAGGCCGCTTCTTCTATTGATGAGATAGACAATGGACAGCTTGCTGAAAGAATGCAAGAAGTGGTGGAGGCTAAAGCTAATATGCCCTTGGCTCGGCGTGATGCTCTTTGCCCTTGGGAGATGGAAGAGACTAAACTCGGCTCAATTTCAGAGCATGATTGTGGCTCAGATGTTTTTACATGGGAGCCTGAGGACATTCAAGAAGATGAAGAGGATGACGATGCTGAGTGTGCTGCAGAGGCCTTTGTCTTCCCAGATGACTTGTAGACCAGTTAGTACTTGGTGACATCAAGTATGGTTTCTGAAGAGACGTAAATTAATGAAATAAATCAATATGGAAAGTGATTCCCTCATACCAGAAGATTACAATTAAGTTAGTGAAATGTGTTGGACCAACTACACTACTTACAGTGCTCCCTCTGCAACATGTAGACTCTCTCAGCCAACAAAGCAGGGTAAAAACCAAGTTCTCAATGAAAAAAAGTATTGAATGCAGTTAGTTTATTTCCTACTTAATCCTTCTTAAAATTGTCTTTTATGTGTGTTTGATTGATTCTATTACCATATGAAACATTTAGTTAACCCCTCCTTGTGGGGTCCATTAGTTATTTCAAAGAGTACAAAGTGAGTGAGTGTTTCAAAACAATATTTAAATGTTTTGACACACAGGGAAAAAAACATCCATACCACCAGGTTAACTTGAACGCTGTTACAGTTTTGAATGTTTTACAAATGATGTACTGGTGGCCCTATGTCTAACGTTATATCTAAACTATGAAATTAACAAGCGTTTGTGACAACAATTTAAATATTACAAATAAATGTAACTTTACAAAAACACAATAAATATTGTTTATAAAATTATTGACAATTCAAACTAACCATAATCCTTTAGTGCAAGATAAAAATGCCTATATATAATACAATACAAATAAAAATATTGGAGGAACTGAAGCCCTATTGACAATTGTTGTCAATAACAAAATGTTGGGGGGTACTATGGTACATTTTTTTTTGCATTTTCTAGTGTTGTTGAATTGATGTGCTAAATAAATCCAATACCTATATCTTTTTTTAATGTAGACAGAGATACATGTTGGGATATCGGTTATTTTTTATATAATTTGGGATTGAAATATGATTTAAATACAGATTCACTCAAAATAAAAAATGAATAAGCAGTTGGGATCCTTTATTTTTGTATTCTTTGAATCAACATGTACTCATTGTATTATTGCAATAAACAATCGATAGCACACAATTTTTTGTTTTTGTTGAAATGTGTATACAATGTAATCTTGGAAACTATACTGCCATGTATATTAGAAGCCTACAGGAAGTAACTGTTCCCTTGTGGCCTACTTGTGCCACTGAATGGCCTCGGGCTTGGGAACTTCAAAGTTGAGGGTCTCAAATTCTTGACCTGGTTTAAGCTCAGGGCCAGGAATCATTACAGTCTGAAAAGAAAAAACAATGGACACATGAATAATCTCACCAGAGCTCCACATTAGACTTAAACCACATTAAAATCAGCAGGGTTAAGGTCAATTCAGTCAAATCATTGTTAACATAATTGTGTAGGAGAAACAGGAACTTGTGATGAATAACATGTCTTATTTTAGCAGAAAAGTATGTCATATGTTGAAGATGCTTATGTTTATTAAAATTCATATGTTTATTATATGTTTACTGTATGCAACTACCCACCAAAGTAAATTCCTTGTTTATGTACACTTGTCAATTAAACTTTATTCTGATTGAAATCTTAAATTGTTTTAGAAGATACACCTATCAAGCGGAGCACCGGTCATTTGACCAAAGTGAAGAGAAAAATAAATAATATCTTCGCACTTGATCAAATCAGTGGGATAAAAAGTGATCCCAACAATATAATTCCACTATATAGTTGTTGTTATTGTTTTGGTGTGGATCATGCTTTTCTTTTAAAATTATAAGCGCTGAGACGGTTTTACTAACTAGAAGCGTTGTTAGGGCAAAAAAAACTAAACATTCTTTTTTTGTCAGGAATATTGATATTGTTGTTTAAAAATGCAAAAGTACTCGAGTAATCAACAAAATAAACAACGTTTATATTCCAGAAATATTTGATAGTTGTAACCATAGAGTGTACATTTGTAGCCCACACAACCCTCTCTCTTTCTTGAAAAATGACCATCAAAGGCTTAACAATATTATATCTTCAATAAATAGTGTGTTGGGGGTGCTTAGGCACAGCTCAAATGCTATTGTTTTGCACTTGCTTTTTGGATTTCTCCCTAAAAAGTTGAAGGGCCCATATTGCATTGAGTACTCAGCCCCTCTAAAGTCCTATAGATAAACTGAAGGGATAAACACTCTTGAAAGTTATCATGATGGTTTCTTTCTTGTGACATCTTCAAAGTGAATGTTTAGGCAATTTTTTTGTTTAATCAGTAGGACTTTGGGGGCCCTGTTTAAGACATTAATGACTTAAGCCTAGCATATACCGGCTACAGCTGATATCATCATATCAATACACTAGTACATATCAAGTTAATAACAGTGACGTCACACAGACTCTGGGTTAGGGGCCCCCTGAGCTCATGGGCCCCTGGGCCTGGGCCCGGTAGGCCCGTTGGTTAATCTATCTCTGACTAGGGAAGGCAAAAAGTCACTAAATCTAGTGACAATGGGCCTCATTCTCGAACATTTTCTGAAGTTTCTTCTGAAATGTTTCTTACGGCCTTCGGAAAAACAACGGAAGAAAAAGACATTCGCCACTCTTTCTACTTCTTTCTACTTCTTATAAACTACAAATGATCGATAAGTAATAAGTTGAGTTTGCTTAATGTCTTTTTTATACTTTAGGCCGACATGCATAGTGTATTAATGCTCTGTTGTCATAAGTAGGCTACAGCCTTAGTTATTGTAGGTGACTGTTACTGTCAACAAACAACAGTTGTTCAGTCACCTTTATATATTATAATTAATTCGAAAATGGTATTGAGTACCGTGAAATTTCACTGGTATCGGTACCAACTACTGAAATTGTGGTTCCGTGATAACACTAATAGCTAGTGAATAATATACTGGTTGAGAATGTGTATCTTGCTTTTAGGTATGCTATTACTTTAACAATGGGACTCCAGTTTCAAGTGTGGATGACAGGTTACGCGAGGGCAGTAGCCCATATATAATGAAAGTTGAATTTGATAGGCGGCCTACTTGATTTATCTAGCCTGACAGATCATTTAGAATATGTTGTTTCCTTTACATCTACCGACTAAACAGAATAAGGCATTGCATTGTGCACATCATTTAATTTTTTTTTGAGCTGGTAACCGTGAAAAGCATCTGTTAGGCTTTTTTAAGATGTGATATCCCATCCTCCCTTCTAATGATCGATCGAGTAGTGAATCAATACATTTGGTCTCAACAGTTCCTTTCAACGTTGTCTAGCTTACTCTAATCCAGTTACCCAACATTCAAAGCATTCCATTCTACCTACATACAGCTCAAGAATACATTTCATTTATCTTATTGTTACGTCACTTAAGCCAAGTGTGACCGGCCAAATGCAAGAGTCATGGAGCAATGGAGGGAATGCATTTATTAGTTATGTTTATCCATTTACAAAGCAATAACATTTTACAATTACAATAATTGTTCCTGCTATGTCATGAGAATAAGAATTGCGGTTACCAGTCAACACAAACACCCATGTGAAGCTAATGCACTTCATAGAATTCACGTTTTTTTAAATCATAATTTTGCACATAATTTATAGATTACTTTTGCATAATGCCCGTGATAAAATTGGTGGCACACACATATGTCTGAAATTATAGAGTAGTGCCGGTGATGCAGCTGGTGATAAGTTCTTGACGTGGTTTCGTACCTTTATTTGTCAGATCACAATTGAAATTTTCTTGAAGTACTTGTTCAACTTCCACATCATCTATTCTAGTCAATGCAGTTTGACTATATTCATGATTATGTAACCTTCATTTGTCTGCTGTTTCCTACGTAATAAATTGCTTACGTTATGTTGATCAAAATGTACTATTTTGGTTCTCTGTTAAATTGTTGTACCACCACAAACATCTAAACATTTAGTTCATAACAGAAGCCATGCATAATAGTTGAGCCAGTTGTCATAATTGTAGGCCTAATTAACCTTACAGCGCTTGCATGTACATTTGCAATGTGCAGGCAGTTGACATCAGTACACACTAGGGGTGGGAATCTTTTGGTACCTCACAATTCGAATAAATTCTTGGGGTCTCAAATCGATTAAAAACTGATACACGATTTTTCGCGATTTTTAATCAAAACATTTTTTTTCTTTTTTTTGTAATCGATGTAAATCCCTAGAAGACTAAATCGCAATTCAAATGTGAATTGATTTTTCACCCCACCCCTAGTAAACACCGTAACCCTTCTTATTCCTATTAAATGTGCCCAAAAACGCCTAAACAGCATACCCAAACTAAATTGACTGCTGTTCTTGAACCATTTGGAGTACATGCATGTAAATGGACTCTTTTGAAAGCTGACACTCTGAAGTTATGTTCCCTGTTGTCAGGACCCCTGTCAGTCCTACTGGTGTTGAGAAATAGAAGCTTGAACACAAGGAAAGTGAAAGTTTCTATTTCCGCCTAGATTTTGTGTTGAAAACAGAGGCCTGAAGAGGCCTAGAGGTGGTAGGTATTAGCTGGAAGACAGCATTGGACCACAGGTTGAAGCCTTACCCAATTCAGATCAAAAGTCAAACATAATACCACAATATATTCATATTTGACACATGTTTTTATAAGAGTACATCCATGCGTTTTCTAAAAGGGCCTTTTGGAGACTCCAGAAAACCCTTGTAACCAAGGTCAAATTCTTAGGATAAAAAGGTATCATTGTTATCTCTAATGAAAGGTGGTACTTAGAACTATCATATATAACAGCTAAATCCCTCATTAGTATTACTGAAACACAAAAACTGAAGCATGAACACATTGGAGTGCTTTATCTGATTCCCAGGATTGGCGCACAAAGAACACTGACATATTGCGCGATCTACTTTTATTTTGAAGGCTCCACAAAACCTGGCATGTGGGGTATCGCCATTTACAGCTAGCTCTAAGCTACAAGGAAAACTAGCTCATTTCAGAGCAATTCAAGGCCAGTTAGAAAAAAATTGTGTAGAAGGGGGCGGGGGGGGGGGGCGACGGGGGGGGGGGCGGGACGCACAGACCTGGTTGGCTTTAGAGGGCTGTCACCGGGGCATGGAAGCTCCTATTGGTTCAACCAAGGTGTCTATCAAGAGGTCAGAGTGTAGCGGCCATTTTAAGACTATCCTCGGCTTTCTAGTCCACTCACATGAGTTGCTATGAGGGATTATTTGAAACACTTCGTCAATTTTTGGGGGGGATTTGTGAGAATGAAGCAACAAGATCGTGGCTATGTGTGGATATAATTCATTGTTTGGATAACTACTAGACATGGTTTGATACTTTGGACCCTTGGGAATGTAAGCAGATGAGGTTTTGATGAGTTGTGTGCATACCTGGAACATTCCTAAGTAATCGTAGGTAAGTACAACTTTTTTCTCTGGCATTGTTGAATGGTCACCGGACAAAGACGTTGATTGTACTTTCTGTTGCGAGTTGAGCTTAACTTGGTTTATTTCAATGGAAGCACAAGAATCGTAGCTTTCCAACGATGTATAACATGTGTACTAGTCGAAAAAAAATATTTTTTTGAATTGATTGCGTTCTCACTGAGGGAGGGGGCGCAGCGTTTCTGGCTCGCCGGCAAGCCAAGGAACGGGAACAGGTTAAATTATGAAACAAAATTCACAGATTATTCTGAAGTATATCCACTGTATATCATCATTCTGTTAGCTAGCCAGCAAACCAATCAGAGTGAAGGGGCCAGGATGAGTTCCCATGATGCCTGTGGAGATCCCATGAAAGACGGGGATTGTTTTCAGAAACGTCGAAATGCTGATCCGAACAACGTCAATCGTGGCACTCCGTTGGATTATATATTTAAAAAAAGTTCTCAACTTTGCAGATCACACCAGAAGAAAATTGTTAGAAGTTATTTTCCTCCTGTTTCAGTTAAATTCCTGCTGGTTGCGCTTTCTCCCCTGTGTTTCAAGGCTGCGATTCATTTTTTTATCAGCAGATGTCGCAAAGCCTTCTTGCACAATTATGTAATTCAGACAGTTATAACCTAAAATATAGCTGCAAGCTGCAATGATGGGTTCCTCCTCAACATTGCAAATTATTTCAATATTGACATGATACAGACATGTATTTCATACACGTACACACCATTTCAAGACAATTGGAGCAATGGCTGATTAAGTAATTTTTTTAAATTGCCGACAATATGGGTTCTAGACAATTTTTGGTTCCCCATGAGCAATGAGGCATGCATTCCAACTTTCAGACACCTTGACCTGATGGAGTCAAAATGCCACCCTTTTGAAAGTGACTACTTTTAAGCGTGTTCTGTGAGGCCATCTATGCTCAGGTCAGGCCCATCAGGCATTGATCCATTCTTTAAAAGTTTTGACTCAGGACTGGGAATGAAATCAAACCTGTGTTCAGGGTTGCCAGGTCCAACCCAATGAGTGCCGACCCAAAATGTCCAACCCAATGAGTACTCAAACTAAGGCAGGGCTCGACATTAACTTTTTGAGGCACTCCTTTGGACATGTACATTAACGTTTCACTTATCCATGCACAAAAGTCATTTTTCCGGGTAAAGATTTATCATTTTAGAAAAAATAATAATTGTGTTGACGTTAGCTAGCAACGGTCGGCAGCTGTGTACCTAGCAAGCATTAGCAGCATTTGTATCAGTTAAATGTACATAGTTAAATATTAGCTAATATTCAACTGTAAAGTATACACCTTTTAAAGGACCCCTTGGTAAATCAGCCTTCAGTAGAAAGGGAAATTGTAGAATTGTTTTTAAAGTTAAGTGGCAAAATCCATTATGTCTACAAAAATATTTTTTATCTAGTATGAGTTTAGCTAGCTTGGAAATACTGAGGATAGCCTACCGAAGTTGGTTACCCAATGTCGTTAGCGATGCTAGCTAACGTTAATTTGCTAGCTGTATATAACATTTCACTGGATCTTGCAGCGCTGCTTGATTTACTGAAATTGTTATGAAATGTTATGTTCTACTAGCCATTTGCCTACTTTAGCAAGTCACAGTATTTCCAAGCCCTGATAGTGCAACTGAGACGACACAGTAAATAATTCCTCTTTCAAGCAATAAGCCCTCGTTCAAGTGTTGAGCATTAAAGGGGCAATTGACTGCAAAACCGATTTTACCTTGTCATAGTTGAATAACGACAGTTCGGTGGGTAAACTGAACATACCGTGAATATCAAAGTCCATTGACACCTCGTTCCTATTCAAATCTCAAAAAGAAAAAATTTGGCTGTAAAACGCTAGCTTTTCAACAAAGCTACCGGTCCTACGTAGGACCGGTGATCGCCCTCTTATTGGCTCTGGTCTGTATCTTTGTCACGCCCCAGAATTTACATCCAGACCAGCCCGAGGTAGCGTCTATCTCCGATACTAGTTTAGCTGCGCGCTGCTCTGTGTAGGCTACTTATAAGGAATTACAAAGAAGAACGTTTTGAATTATAACAAGGATATTGAAAATGGACCACTGTCGTAAATGCTTTGTTCCAGGCTGTACAGGGAAGGCTAACACTCACAGTCTTCCCAAGGAGCCAAACATTCAACAGGCATGGCTGCTGTTGTCTATGAGAAGATCCCGGCAAAGTTCGACACTCAATCATTCATTTGCTCTGAACATTTCACCCAAGTTTTGACAACCTTGGACAATTTCAAGCAGGACCTGCTAGGAAGCTGAACCTGGAAAGAGGTGCTGTTCCGACCGTATGCTCATTGCAACCGCAAGCTATAAGGACAGTATGATGTTGTGCTAACAGTTATTAGCAATGCTAACGTTTCCTGTATATAGCATACCAGGTAGAATGCTAAATACGTTTCTACACACATCAAATGACTCTAGCTAGACTAGCTGTAGTCGGCATTAGAAGGGAAGCTTCCGAAAAAAAGCCAGTAAACGAACAGCAGTCTGGCTTATTGCTAATGCCTGTCTAGATAATCTATTTGAAAGAACTGGAGAAAGGCAGGTTCTAGATACAGGATACGTTAGCATTGCTAGTAACTGTTACTAGTAACACCTAGACTGTAGGCATGTAAACAAGTTTAGCTTGCTAGTTAACGCAAGAGGTAGAATGTGTGATAATTGAGCCTAGTTTATTGGCAATGGGGCTAACATTGATTCATGTTCCTGACTGTGTTTCATTCAAATAAATAACCTGTGTAATGAAAATCCACAATTCACGATGCATGTTTGTCCAGATCTTTGTCATGTTATTTTACAGGAAGATATCTAGAGCTAGCCTAGCTAGCTAACTGAAGCCGAGTAGAATCACAATATGGTTTGGTTGCTAAGCTATAGCCTAACGTTCTACCCACCTAAGTCAATCCAGTTTGCTTCAACAACAGAAGTGGAAACAAGTAATGTTTTCATTTCAAATGATATAGTCAATCTGTTGAAAACAGTGTTGTGTAGACACAATAGATATATCTATTTGCGCGTTTTTATTTCAAGTCTCCAACTTCGGTGTTTCAGCGAGTGCTTCTGTTGGCCGTGTTGCGTTTTTGTTTCCAACTTCACTCGTTGATAACCAACCAATCAGCGCGCAGCTTATATAAATATTAATGAGCATACCATAAAAGGAGAAAAGCTAGTGTTTTTTCCCGGGAACATTTCAGAGGATCTGTCAGAGGGCATAGAACAGCACCCGGGCCATTTTCAACCCAACCAATGTTACATACCCTATTCTGAGACCTTAAGGAACAGTGTGAAATACCCCCAATTGCCCCTTTAAATTACGGTCTGTAGAGATCTTGGGACAAAGCCACTTTGTGTTTTGCTAAAGCAAAATTTGGTAAAATAAAATCGGTAAACGAGCTGTAACGAGTGGCACATAATGTAAAGTACCATGGCATTTTATTTTGTTCTGAGTTTTAACTTGTCCTGTGGGGCAAGTATATTTCTATTCCACTTGCGCTACAAGAAAAAATACCCTCGTCCCGGACAAGCCTTAATGTTGAGCCCTGTCAGTTTGCTCCGATCGATCGGTCGCCGTTCATTATCGGCAGATAATCATTTTAAATACTCAGATCGGTACTTGCTATAAAGGCCGATCAAAAGATACGATCAGATAAAAAAGAAAAACATTTTGACTAAGGCATTTTATAGTCTAAAGTTATAATTTATAAAGACAGTTTATTCTGTTTTCATAATATTTTTCAGCAGGATGGTTCAATTTGTTTATAAGGTGTTTTCAATAACCCAGCATAGGCTTTTATGGTTTATGTTGCGTCTCTAAAAAGCGTCTCTAAGAAAGAGAGTGGAATATGTTAAACATGTTTCCTGCCATTAAATAAACAGTTTTTGTTAATACATGATATTTTATAATAACTTCATTGTTATACTCAATATACATTGTTGTTAACAATAGTTAAATTGATAATGCTCCATGATAAACAGAAGGCTTCAAATACACTCCTTAAATGGTGATCGGTACTCGGTATTGGCCGATAATGCTTCTCACGATCGGTCCCAAAAATCCTGATGGAGCACCCCTACTCCAAACACCCCAAAATGCCAGAAAACTAGCCCAATATTTTTCAAACTTTCAGACATCTTGGCCTGATGGAGTGAAAATGCCACCCTTTTGAAAGTGACAACTTTGAAGCATGTTCTGTAAGGCCACCTATGCAGAGATCAATTATTTAAAGATCCTGTGAAGTCAAATTGAAAATTTGTTCTTTAAGTTCATCACACCACAGAAGAATGTGTTTACGACCCATCCAAAAAAAAACAACAAAAAAAACAGACAAGTATGTTAAATTATGCTGTGAAAATCTGAGAAAATCAGCAGTGTTCTCTGCTTGAGACTGGGGGGGCATGTCGCCTGAAGGAGCTGACGGTCCGCTCCCTCGAATTTAGCAACAACAGCAACACCAGCTAAATCAATTGCATATATCAGAACAGCCATACCTTCAGTCTCTGATTGTTTTATGTGTTCATTACTTTGTCTTTGCATTGTACCAGCTGAGTAATAGAATGCAACCGTCTGTGATCTGACATAGATCGGTCACAAAACCTGAGCTGAAAACGGAAGAACTAACTGCACATTTCAGTGCGACAGTTTTCACGCTTAACACATGCTTTCAGGAACTAAGTTCCCAATTATATAATGTACTAAGAAGCAAATTATGGAATTTGTTTCACAGCATCTTTAAGAATCCCAATCTTACAGTTAAAAAAAAGAGTCTGATTGTTCGGGGGAATTTCTAAACAAGTTACACTTGCCTCTCACATTTGCAATATTTGGACTGTTTCCTGACAATAAATTAAGAACAATAAATGTTTTGCTACGAAAACTGGATCTATAAGACCATTGAATGTTTATGAGGTCCCTGTGTGTTTATTCTTTTGATGGAGGAGAACAACGTTATCATTGTCAGCTGACATTAAAATGTTGATAATGTCGGGCTACGCATTTATAGACCAACTGCAGTCTAACCTGTAACTTGTGTGACATAAATTGTATTCGTCCTTTCTTGTTCTTAACCTCTAGCACTTTGAGATTTTAGTTAATATAAAGTGAATTATAAATATTATTATTATTTATCATCATTTATAACTACTGTTTTTTTGCTGAATTATTGAATGGCTTGACAACAAACATTTGACTGAAATAGTCACAGACTATCAACACGGAAATTAATGACGTTTATTATAATGAGTGACTCCAACACTTTAACTTTCATAATATGCAAGAAAAGGAAAACAGTAAAAAAAAACTAAAATAAATGCAAATGGCACCTATTCACCAGATCGTGTTACATTTCAGGATAGCTGGAAGGTTATTTGCAACTTTTTCAGAATACCGTCAGTAAGAAGCCATGGCCAGGTTAGCAGTGCTGACGACAGGCAAAACATTGAATCAGCTTCTTTCAAAGGATTTTCTTCATGGATGAAATGCAGGCTAGCTAACTGAAAGACCATATAAAGTGGATACATATTTCTGTATAGATTAGTTAATTTTGTTACATGAATAAATGTGTTGACGGATGGAAAAACTCAAACTAAACACCAAATAAATTAACCAACATTACCATCACCAGCTGCATCATGGCAATGACTGCATCTATAATATCATTAATCTTGTGTGTCTGTGTGCCAGTTGTGATCTAAGAAATGTAGGTACCAAAGCCACTGAGAAGAAATGTCATCACCAGCTGCACCATGGGCACTGCACTATCTATAATTTAAGACATATTTGTGGCACAATCATCTCACTCCCCGACTGCATTATTGGCACTGTGCCCTATTGACAATTCCAGGAATATGTGTGTGTCAACTACTTCTTTACGGGCACTGTGCACCATCTTTAGTACCAGAAATCTGTGTTTTTGTGTCTCACCGACATCTTAATCCCCGACTGCATCACAGGCACTGTGCACTAGTTATTCTTAAAGATTACCTTAATGATAGGATCTTTGGCTGGAGCCCACGCTGGAACAATCTTGCCATGTAACCTCCAGCGGCCATACGGGTTGATGAGGTGCCTCTCCAAGACCAGATACTCCAGGACATCCTTAGGCTCTTCTACACTCCCCAGCATCAGTCTCCCAAAGCGGTCATAGATAGCTAGCGTCTGATGGGGAAGGAGGAGATTTGTTCTTAACCATTACAGATACGCTTACAAGTAAGTGAAAAACTAGCAGGAAAAAGCGCAAGTATTTCGGTTACCTGTCTGGAGTGTATGCGTAGAGTCACCTGACCATACAGGTTGCCTTTACTGACCATGTCAGGGCAACGTGCATGTACCACCTTTGGTGGTTCAAGTGATTCCACAAAGTTCCAACGCAGCGTCTTATAACGGTTGGCCCTCGTCATTTCCTGCAACAGTTAGAATTGCTTATGGATTTTGTCTTTAAAGGGAAACTTAGAAACATCTGAATACATATCTAACAGTCACACTAAGTGCCCCCAAAAAAACTATCTTGGAGTACCTTATAATAACATGGACTGCAAAAACTGAAAAAATCTAAGTTGTTGTGTTCCCTTCATTTCTATATTATCTTTGTATCTGTTAAATAAAACCCTCAGGAGATCAAGATTCCATAGATCAATGCTTCACAATTACCTTTGTTGTGGGAAATGATTGATTATGGGACAGCTAGGTATGTAACTTAGGCCAGGTCAGAGTGATGGGCCTAAAATGGCTGATTACTACGCAGTTATAATACTACGCAGTTCATAAAACTCCACTCTGCAGACTGGTTCTGACCAGAACATTACAAAGAAAGTGGGAACAGCTGGGTTTGTGTAAATACGCCTAGGTATTGGAAAATAACACATAATTAGGGTTGCCAGAACTAGTGATGAAGGATAGGATAATTCGGGTCGAGAAGAGTTGAAGTGGAGTTGTGTTGCTTCAAGGACCGAGGCCTGGGACATTTGAGGGGGAGTCAATAGAAATGGGCTTTTCCAGCTGTTGTAGAAGTTCATCTACAATATTACCAGCCAAAACACCAAGCACGTAGGATATGGATGTGATACCGTCATAGAAATTCCCAGGGCGGGGGAATTATCCTCATTTAGGCTATAAGATTGGGACATTAGAGCTTAGGTCTTTGTCCTTGTACGTGTTGTGAACACACCTTGCCTGCTGAATAAACCATCAAGCTGCCTTGAGCTGTTGAAAGATATTTTGCCTACTACTTTTTTACTACTCCTTCATAAGGACGTCTTTATACCCAACTATTATCTGTAGAAAGACCACATCTTGACCCTTATCAAAATATGTCAGGCAATGCAAGTTTCCTCTGTCCAGCAACTCCATATTTTAGCATATGAGAGGTGGGGGGCAGGGTGACAACCAGCCTTACATAGTGAAAAAGATCTATTTTATTTTCAACATACAGCTAATCGTACTGTAGGTATGACCAAATCTTGTTAAGTTTCAAAAGATTGTGACTCCCACCATCTGCCTCACATGACCCCAATGTGTGGGAATCTTAGTCTCATGGCTGACCTCCTAGTAATAAGTTCAAAAATATATGTTGTAGGGTATAGGCCTAGAGGGTGTTTAAGAGACACTGACAATGTTGAATGCTTATTTCATTTCTGTGATGTGCAAGGTAATACAACGTTCTCTATGGGAAAACACGTGGAGAAAAACACTTGGCTATGAGTACAGATAACCTACTTGAGCTTTCCAATTTGTTTATCGTTTGATGGCTGATGAAGGCTTGTCCTGCTTAAAAAGCTCCAGTCTGCTGTTTATATGCCTTGGTTTTATGAGAAGCCTTTGAAAACCCAATAAATCACATTCACTGTTGACATTCTTCTTAGATGCTGAGGCAAACTGATCACCCACGTCCTCACCTGAATAGCATCCATGGACTCAACTGCTCAAATGCAAATTTAACTTTCTACACTGACAATAAGATACTTGACATTTAACTTACAGAAATTGATTGCTTTGATCTGTGCAGTGATTCATGCAAGCATCTTATTGACAGTGTGGGAAATAATGCAGGGACCGTTTCATGGTTTGTAGTTGGTAGATGACCAGTAGTCTTGAGATGTTATCAGGTGAATGAGGATGTTGTTAAATCAGTTTTCCTCAGAATCTAAGCAGAATGTCAATTCAACAGTGATTGTTTTTCTTTTTTTAAAGCCTTCTCACAGAACTATGGTACGACAAAGGAGGGTGTGATGTTTTCCAGGCAGGACCAGGCTTAGTATAGCCATTAGAACTACAAATTGGAAGGCACAAGTAGGCTACTATCTATAACTAGAGCTTGATTTTGGCAGCAGAAAGACAATCGTCATTGCCTCTTTTTTTGACAAACTTTTCCCACATTATGTTACAGCCTTATTCCAAAATGGATTCAATTCATTTCACCCCTCAGAATACTACACATAATACCCAATAATGACAAAGTGAAAAAGGTTTAATGTTTTTTATAGATCTGCAAACCAAAATATAACATGTACACAACCTTTGCTCAATACTTTGTTGAAGCACCTAAGGCAGTAAAAACAGCCATTTTTTTGTATGATGCTACAAGCTTGGTACATGTTTTTGGGGAGTGTCAATTCTTCTTTGTAGAACCTCTCAAGCTTCATCAGGTTGACTGGGGAGCGTTGGTGCTCTGTCATTTTCAGATCTCTCCAGAGGGGTTCAATCGGGTTCAAGTCTGGTCTCTGACTAGGCCATTCACAGAGTTGTCCCGAAGCCACTCCTTACATTTAGTCATTTAGCAGACGTTCTTATCCAGAGCGACTTACAGTAAGTACAGGGACATTCCCCCCTCGAGGCAAATAGGGTAAAGTGCCTTGCCCAAGGACACAACGTCATTTTGACACGGCCGGGAATTGAACCAACAACCTTCTGATTAATAGCCCGACTCCCTAACCACTGAGCCATCTGACTCCCTCCTTGGTTATCTTGGCTGTATGCTTCATTGTCCTGTTGGCACAGTCCGAGGTCCAGAGCACTCTGGAGCAGGTTTTCATCAAGGATGTCTCTGTACATTCCTGCATTCATCTTTCCCTTGATCCCATCTCCCAGTTCCTGATGTTGAAAAACATGCCCACAGCATGATGCTGCCACCAGCATGCTTCACTGTAGGGATGGTATTGGCCAGGTGATGAGCGGTGCCTGGTTTCCTCCAGACATGACGCTTGGCATTCAGACCAAAGAGTTCAATCTTTGTTTCATCTTTCCAGAGAATTTAGTTTCTGATGGTCTGAGATTCCTTCAGGTGCCTTTTACTGCAATTTTTAAAACTAATTATGGAGTATTGTATGTAGAATGCTGAGGAAAAAAATGAATTGAATCCATTTTGGAATAAGGCTGTAACATAAAATGTAGAAAAAGTGAATAGCTGTGAATACTTTCCAGATGCACTGTACAATACGGTAGTCTTGCTTTGCATTTGGCTAATCCATGAACAATATCAATTAGATACCTTAATTTGCCTTACTGCACCGATAAGAGTTTTGAACTACTGTGTCTGGCAGAATAACGGCTCTGTACTGAGCCCAAATATCAATCAACCTCCTCCCTCAATCTATCCTAGTCAGTTATTTTTATCAAAATATTGCTACTAATAATGTATGTTGCTGATGTTGACAACACCACGTCTTGTGTCTTAAGATGTACTACTTTTACGCCATAGACATATGTACTGTAGCTGTCACTTACCATCACTATAATAATAGGCATGTTTGAGGATACACAACTAGGATCTCACTTTATGCAAATACACAGCTATTCAAGCCAAGTATCAAGCTACTTTAGACAGACTAACTTTCCCAGTTGTTGAATGTATACAATAAGGTATAAGAATTCTCAGCTTTAAGGAAGCTCAACAAAAACCTACATTTGGAGCGTTTTACATAATATGAACATTTTAGCATAAACTATCCAACAGGGAATGAAGTTTGTTGATTTAATTGCAGAAAAATGTACAGTACCAGTCAAAAGTTGAAGTAAGTAGGACCTGCTATTCCAAAAAAATGATTAGATAACCATGAAAAGTACAACCTGCTTGACCACAACCAATCGGGCTTCAAGACCGGCCACTCCACAGAGACTGCCCTCCTTTCAGTCACCACTGCCCTCCAGTCTGCCAGAGCGGCTTCGAGGTCATCCGTCATCATTCTGCTGGACCTTTCTGCAGCGTTTGACACGGTTAACCACCAGATCCTGCTCTACAGACTTTCTGAGATGGGCATCACTGGCACTGCACTCCAGAGGATCTCATCCTACCTCTCGGGAAGATCCTACCAGGTCTCCTGGGGAGGCAAACTGTCTGACCCTCACCAGCTCTCCACCGGTGTCCCACGGGGCTCCGTCCTTGGACCCCTCCTCTTCTCTCTGTACACCACCTCACTTGGACCAATCATCACCTCCCATGGCTTCTCCTACCACTGCTATGCCGACGACACCCAGCTGTACCTGTCGTTCCCCCCGACCGATCTGGGGATCTCAGCTAGGATTGAAGCCTGCCTCGCAGACATCTCCGCCTGGGTTGACCAAGCACCACCTCCAGCTGAACCTCGCCAAAACTGAACTTCTCATCATCCCGGCTAAACCCTCCATCTCCCATGATCTGTCAATCACCCTGGGATCTGCGACGGTGAGCCCCCCAATCCTCTGCCAGGAACCTCAGGGTTACCATGGATGACGAGCTCTCCCTCACGGGCCACATCGCCGCAGTCTCCCGGTCTTGTAGATTTACCCTCTACAACATCCGGAAGATCAGGATATACCTGTCTGAGCAATCCACCCAGCTGCTAGTCCAAGCACTGGTCCTCTCCAAGTTGGACTACTGCAACTCGCTGCTCGCTGGTCTCCCAGCATGTGCAACCCGCCCTCTTCAGAGGATTCAGAACGCGGCGGCCCGCCTGGTCTACAATCTACCCAGACGCTCCCATGTTACCCCGCTCCTCATCTCTCTCCACTGGCTACCCATCAACGCCCGTATCAGATTCAAGACCCTGGTACTGACCTTCCGAGCAGTGAACGGGACTGCACCGGTCTACATCAAGTCTCTCCTGCAACCTTCAACCCCCACCCGTCACCTACGGTCTTCTTCAGACAACCCCCTGGTGGTCCCACCGCTCAAGACTGCCCGGTCCCAACACAAGCTCTTCTCCTGCCTGGCCCCCCAATGGTGGAACCAGCTCCCCACCTCCATCAGGGACACTGACTGTCTCCCCACCTTCAAGAAAAGGCTCAAGACGCACTTGTTCCGGGAGTACAACGGCACTTAAGAATGCTTGGCTGGACTTGTTAGTTAGTTTCCTCCAGGATCACAATAACTCTTATTAAGTGACTCATTGCTCTTTTAGGTTAGATATAACGAAGCTAAGTCTTGTACTCGCTGTGAAATATGTTACTGTTGATTGTCTTCTACAGGTACAGTCCTGCACTTTTGTGGTTCATGTTGTTTTAATTTGTAACTTGTATAACTGCATGCTCTTATGGGTCTTCCCTTTTGGCACTTGTTTAGCTTTTTCACAATGTATGCTTCATGTTTTTGGCTACTTGCAATGTTCGGGACAATCTCGTTGTTATGATCAGTGACCTATGCTCTTTGTAAAGCTCTCTCTTGGAAGTCGCTTTGGATAACAGCGTCTGCTAAATGAATAAATGTAAATGTAAAAGTAATTGGAGTGACGCTTGCCATCTGTGTCGTGAGTTAAAATACCGAAATTAGCCTCAGGGTAAAAAGCGGAAATCTGCAAATGCTGTTGACTTTATATATACTTTTGACAGTTACGGTTATGTAATTCCCAAATTTCTACAGGAAAAACTATTAAACCATATTCCAGATGAATCGGTCAAAAGGGTTTGACTTCATAGCTGTCACTCAAAAGGCGTAGGATCACATCTGTGATTTTCAAATTGTTCCTATTCATATAATTCCTTAACACTTTTTTCTCTCCGAATATCGAGGACACAAAATCTTGTTTTTGTTGCAATTATTGTGAGGTTTACCCAAATGCTAAAACTCCTCGTGGTAGTTAGGACCAGGTGGCCATGATTACAAAAGTAAATAATTTCCCTAGGTAATAACTGAGCTTCTCTTGTGTTTGTATAAATTACATTCTTTGAAAAGTCGCAGAAAATGGCTATATGACATTTGTTACTAAGGAAGGCAAAAAGTCACTAAATCTAGGGACAAAGTCTTTAAATTGGCAACACTGGATAAGTAGCTTATGCCGCAGGGGCTACACTGTAAATGACTAAATGTAAAAGTTGTCAACCAGAAAAGTGGAAGAGCCACATATGGAAATATTTTGGGTGTGAGGCAATGAGAACATCTCCAAAAACAAGATGATTTGCAGCATTTTGCTAATGCAATACCTAATACTGGGGCATACAAAAGGAAGGAAAAACAGGGTTAACACTTTAGGCTTTTAGATTACATAGTTTCATGAAATTTGAGTTTGGCATTTATATTTACATTTTGTGCTTGTAGCGCGACCAAAATTTAAATGGCCCCATGAAGCGTGTTGAATCCACTCTTTCTACTTCTTATAATTTATGTTCAAGTCAAGTCATTTATATTTTTGAGCTCTACAAATGATCTGCTGTCATCTGCTGACATTACTTAATGTCTACATTCAGTCCACACAAATGTGTTACCTTTAGGCCTACATGCATTGTGATTGTATTAATGTTCTGACGTTGTCATAAGTAGGCTACAGTCTTAGATATTGTAGGTGACTTACCATCAACAAATGAGCTGTTCGGTAACCCCCTTTTATTTAGTTTTGCTTTGGTATCAACATTTTTATTGAATACCGTGAAATTTCATTGGTATTGGTGGCGACTACTGACATTTTGGTACCGTGACATCACTAGTCTACGTTATACAAAGCATGTGTTCATTCAGTTCATCTACAGCTAGTAGCCTATATTCTATACAGTATAGCCTAATGCCTACCGTTTTATAATCTGTTTAGTAAACTTTCTCCAATGCTTTGAGTGCCGCTAAGGTAGAGAAGCGCTATATATTATGTTATATTTAGTCATTTAGCAGACACTTATCTACAGCGACTACATAAACGCAGTGCATTCATTTACCATTGTTAAAAAAACCAGATAACTTGATAGCTAGTGTAAGTAAAGTGGTCAGGTGAATCCTTTTGCCTCCACCTAAGCTCCGCCCACATAAAAACATCCCCATATTTATTAACTGAAAAAGGGTCTATAAATAGGACAGAACATAAGCAGTAACTTACAGGATAACACCTTTCTGTGACAAGGGAATGGAGTTTCTCTTTATTGAACCTAAAAACAGAAAAATTAGATGAAGGCCCAGTATCCCAGACATGGATTAAGCATAGTCCTAGACAAAAAACTAGTGCTTTCAAACTATTAAAATATTTAATCGCGATTAATTGCATTAATGTCATGGTTAACTCGCGATTAATCGCACATTTTTATCTATTCTAAATGTCCCTTGATTTCTTTTTGTCCAATACATTTTACTAATGTTAATGCTCTTATCAACATGGAAAAGTGGATCGGATTGCTTGGTGCAAATGTTTATTTTTATTGAAAACAACATTGCAATTGCCTGGCTTTGACTTTCCATTCAGAATGTTATTGGCATCCCTTTCGCCGTCTTGCACTCACCATCCACTCAAATGTAACGTTAGCCTATTACTCTTTAGCCGGCTCGCAAGCCCAAATAAGTGTGTGAGGCGTGCCTGTTTTATTTCCGGTCTAGATCCGGTGTGGTGTTGAAGTTTTTCTAACGTCAATAGTTGCTGCAACAGCATGTGAAAAAACGACAACGTTTGCTGGGCCAAAAAGAACGTTAATTGCGCAATTAAAAAATGGACGCCATTAAAATGGGTTCTCGTTAATGCCATTAATAACGCGTTAAATTGACAGCACTACTAAAAACATTTTCAATGGAGATCTTAATTGAATTTCTCTCAAGGACTAGGCTTTATCCATGTCTGGAAAAGTGGGCCTTAGATTCTAAGTATGTTTAAAAAAACATTTGTAGCACAGCGCAAGATGTCATTTTAATGACCAAACAGTAACTATTCTTTTGAAAACAAGGACCTCTCTAAGGGATGGCAAAATTTTGAACAATGGTGTAAATCTCTCCGAGCATTTAAGCTTTTAAGTACTGTCTGTCTCTGAATGCCTTACTGTGTAAGAGCGTTGTGAGCTTCAATGTAAATCCTCTGGGCGTGCCCTGGGAACTCTTTTGAGGTAAACGTTGTGTCGTGCTCTTTGATCTTACGTATCCTAAAGGAAAAGTAGATGTCAGTGTTCAAGGGTTTAAAAAGACAGCTCCATTCCAAAATTCATATTTTCCTCTTACATTTACTGCCATTTTCCATCTAGATTGTTATGATGAGAGTTTTTGCAGAGTTTTGAAGATATTGGTGTAGAGATGTTGGCCTTCTCTCAAATAAAATGGAACTAGATGGCACTCTGCTTTAGCCCCAAAACAATCTTTGGCAACAAAAAAAAAACCTCAACAGCACTGCGACAAGAAATGTTGATATAACATATCTTGAGACAAACAGTTTTATATAAAACAGTTTCATGTATTTTTCTGCTGAACACCAACCAGCTCATGGATAAGACTCGCTTCCTTCTGCGTGGTAATATGGTTAGCAGGTAAGTTTGGTAAACATCACTATGGCCAATATCTGCAAAACTCGCACCAAAACGATTTAGCTAGATAAATAACACTAAAGGTATCATTAAAACAAATATATAAAAATGTAGACTGTCCATTTAACATGTAAAAACACTAACAGACTACATCTTACGCTAGCTGAGAAGCAGCACTTTGTCTAATCTGCTCGGTCCGCTGTTTCAAACCCTCTTTAGACAAACTGGAGAGACGGGAATCACCCTCTGGTGGGATGTAGGGATCGAAGACTCCCGCTGCCAGAGAGAGAAAGAGGAAGACATTGATTAACACTTAAAACCGTCAATACAATGGTTCACAAATGGCTTTTTAGCTTAGTAATAGATAAGGATGTCATTTGTCAGAGGTTTTTTTCCCACGTTTCTTCTAGAACAACTTAGATTGTTGGTGCACTACAGACTGGGATTAGAGAGATCTTGTATTCCTACGGTGAAGCTGTGTCCTGTTCATTAGTGTGCTTGCTATCAAGCAAGACGCACAATTGTTCTCACATATACATTTACGATTCTTCCGGCAGGAAGAAATCTCTTGTAATTGTTAGAATTATTATTCTAACAATTAACAATCTCCCTAAAGGCCGGTAGACAAAATTGACCTCCCATTCATTTTCAATGGAGGTCACATGAGGCAGTGTGAGCAAGAGGAGCAAACCCTATTCTATGCTTTTATTTGGGCATTTGTGGTCGAGCAATGTCTGTATGCCAGTCAGAAACTACCTAGCATGACACAGCTAGCACAGTATATGGAAGGAAGTAAATGCTAATTCCAGCACCACATAGAGCCGCTTACAAGGAGCGAATAAGCGTATTCAGACACATTTTTATGCTGCCAGTGGATCAAGTGTAATCGACAGGCAATCAGCTGTAAATAACAAGGGCAACGGTGGGCAAACTTAAATCGCAAAGGAATTTTACTTTTGAGGCAACAAGCAAGAAGCAAATTGTATGTGTGTAACAACAGCTTTATCTCACGCGTCCATTTTCTTTTTACTCATGGGGTGGAAATGTCATCATTTTTACAATTAGGGCTTCTAGCACCACCTATGGGCAATTTGGGTGGGTCATTTGTAGTGTGCAAGTCAGTTGTGGCCTATAGTTTCAATGTGCCAAGTTTTTTCCATTGTGACACCAAATTGAAATGCAATACCACCAAACTCTAGCGTTGCTTCCAGCCAAGGAGCAAGGGGTGGGGTCTTGGTCAGACCAGCCTTGCAAGGAAGCTTCAGATGTGTGTGCGTGGCCCCAAGCTCATGCATGTCAGGATTCTGGATGTGTCAGTAAAATTTTTGACCATGCGCACATGAGGGGAGACAGACAGACTTCCATTGGCAGATCATAGCTACATTTCAAATATTCACAATGAATCTACTTTTCATCTTCCATCCTTTTTTTATTAGTACTAAACTTTGTCTTCATATGAACTTGAATCGGAGTATTGTTTTATAACTAGAGGATGTGTAAAGCAATATTTTAGTGTTAGAGATAAATCAGATTGCTCTTTAACCCATTCCAGCCGGAGCATTCAAATATGGGAAACTGCCTTGACCTGCCTTAATATCTTCGCCGTCCAATCGCTGATTGGATTTCTGAAAACTGCCAGATACTCATGAGAACATGAGTTAAAAGCACATCAAATTGATTAAGGGGTTACTGGGCATGAATAATAAATGTATCTTCATCCATTTTTGGCCTGAGAGGAACCAGAAAGTATACCATGGGAGATTTCCTACAGTATTAGATTAGATTTGACTGCTTCAAATTTAAATCTGAGCCCATATTTTGAGTAAAGACAAGTTTAACATTTTGTCAAATAAGTCAAAACTTTGGAGTTATGAAGCATTTGTTTGTAGGAGTAACGCGAGCTTTTCAGGACCAAATTGCATGATCCGGCTTCTGCATTCTTGAGAGGCAGCTACTGACCAGCCTCATTTTTTTTCTGTGAAACTTGCTAACCTCTTGCTACACTATGTAACCTCTAAGCTAAACATCTATAACGTATTGCCCCTATTGTAGCCCTGCATGTTTTAGATTATCTGCTCCAAATGACTGGGTTGACAAAACCAAAGTTGGAAGCAAGATACCTGTCACTGAAGGTCAGTCACTGCTGCTGTTGCTAGCCAACCTTCACTGAGGGGATGGTTTGAATGCAACGGAATTGAAAAATGTTAATTCATGTATATTTGAGAACACACATTCGTAGATATAGGCCTAGGCTACGTTTCAACTTCGTTGCTTGGCTACCGACTAGAGAGGGTACATCATTTCTGGGGAAATGTGTGGGATGTGCTTGCGTCGGTTGCAGATTGGTACATTTTGTTGGTGCAATTGATATTAATGTATATTTTAGATAAATATGCATACTTACTATTTACGAAGATAAAAAGCATACATTTGTTGCTGCTTATTTACACTTACTACTAAGATACTAAGAGCAAAGTGTAGAATGAAACAGGGTTCTGTTGTCATTTCCCCTAGTTACATTTAGTCATTTAGCAGACGCTCTTATCCAGAGCGACTTACAGAAAGTACAGACACATTCTCCCCGAGGCAAGTAGGGTGAAGGACACAACGTCATGTGGCACGGCCGGGAATCAAACCGGCAACCTTCTGATTAATAGCCCGACCCCCCCCAACCGCTCAGCCATCTGACCCTGACAGATGCAAGAGGGAATGGTTATGGGTTATGTTGCAGCCTCACATAGTTGAAACAGATGCATCAAAACGAAGAAATTGGGCAATCCTGTGTGAACATTTTCCTAATATACATCTGCCAACGAGGTATTTCATACCTTAATCCTGATCACCTATAGGAAGACATGTATTCTACACTTGAAAAACCTTGACTTAAATCAATTGGACCTATGGTTCATGAGGGGAAGATTTTTGTAGGTTTTCACTGTACAGCAAAATCTATCATGGCAGACATTATGGGTCCTTAAGGCTTTTTTGTTCCACATGAGAAATAAGGCATGTACACCAAGTTGCAGAAGAATTGGAGCAATGGGGTGAAAATGCCATGGCCTGTGGCTCCCCTTAAAGTCAAATGTGGCATTTTTAACCAGGGACTTTGAGATATTGGGGCGCAAGGAGAAGATGATGAATAAGAATACTAACAGGCTCCTCCTACCGGTAAATAGCCTATAATTTGACAGTATGTTTAACGACAATATTAGCTAGCTATCCAGCCAGGTCAAGATTTTCACAAACAAAGCAAATCAACCTCTGGCCTACTGTCAGCTGCAGCCTGAATTAGATACACTAGCGAGTTGAATAGCGAATAGGATGTGAGATGTTCGCTTATGTGACACTGACCCAGTACATTAATTTAAAAGGGAGACTAACCAGGTCCATATTTTAGTAAAACAGCATTCGGCCTTCATTTATAAGGCAATCCTTGGTCTGCTCCCAAACTACCCGTGTATTTTATTCATGCAGAAAAGTGCCAGACAACACTCCTTGCGTTCTCAGGACTTCTTTATGCTCGCTGTCCCAAATGCCAGAACAGAAATGGGAAAAGGGGCTTTTATATTTTGTGCACCCTTATGGAATTTGTTGCAGAATGATTATTATTATCTAAAACTATACGTTTGTATGTTGCTGCCAGTCTTGGCCAGATCTCCCTTGAAAAATACATGTTTTATCTCAATGGGACTCTCCTGGTAAAATAAACTATTTGACAAAAACTTGAGACAAGTTTGAGATTTCTCACTGTTCACAATCCTGTAAAATTGTCCTAAAACACTAAAACAAGGCATTTGAAAGCTGTTCTTTCAAAAAGGGGCCATAGAATGCAAAACCGAGTTTACCTTGTCATAGTTGAATAACGACAGTTTGGTGGGTCAAATTGACATACAGTGAACCTCAAAGTCCATTGACACCTCTTTCCTATGCAGATCTCCCAATTAGAAACTGCCGCTTTAAAAAAGGTTGGTTTTCAAAAAGCCACATTTGCGACGTCACAAATGTGGCTCCATCTTTTTAGGCTCTGGTCTGTACCTTTGTCCAACCAATCAGAGGTAGAGTAATCTTAGACGCAATTTTGTTGCTAACAGCATTATGGTGACGGAAGAACTTGTTGCAACGCTCACTGCCTTAGCAGTTGAATTGAATATCAATTGAATTTACATTAAGAAAATGCATTGGTATTTGAATAAAGAGTCAAAAAACCTTGTCAACATAATATGCAAGACTTTATTCAAAATTGTATTCAAAAACTTAATTGAGGATTGAATTGTCATTTGCACATTGAATTGCTATTTGACAACTGCTTTTCTATTTGAATTGCAGATTGCATTGCCACTTTGCACATTCAATCGCCATTTGAAAATGCATTGCCGTTTGAATAAAGAGTCTAATAAACTTCCATTCGCAACAAGAGTCGGTGGGTATTTATGGATGTAATACTGTGTTTTGGATGAAAATGTTTATTTGATTGGTTTGTTTTGACCTTTGACAATGTAACCAGACCATTCTTGTTGGGATGTTTTATGAGTGGACAGCCGTGAGGCTTGATCGGTGAGCAGTCTGTTTTCTTTTGGTTTGTTGAGATGTTGGTGGTCGGACAAAGATGTTGATTGTACTTACTGTTGACTCCATCTTGAAATTGTTTACGTCAATATAATCACAAGAATTGTAGCTTTCCAATGACATATGGCATGTGTACCAATATCAAACAAATTATTTTCTGTGAAATATTTTAAACTCCATTAACTCCACTAACAAATCTTCTTGCTTGAATTTTTATTGGTTCGATAAGAAAATTTGGCCGATAAATAAAGGATTATTTCCGCCCATCATCTGTCCAGGTGGACATTTTCACACTACTGTTACCAGTCAAACACATTGTACTATGTAGGCTACATGATTTTGGTCTACAGTAGATGTCCCTGAAAAAAGTTTGAGAAACACCGAATCTTCCAAAGACATCTTGCTTGAAAATCAATGTCAAAATATTACATACATTTTGTACTCTGGGTGTACATCTAAGACCTTGTATCAAAGTCTCAATGATAAAAACATTGCAATGTAGAAAAAACACAATTTACCAGTGCAGGCAATATTGATGGCTCTCTCCATGTACTCCTGTTTTATTATAATCCCTGCTGCTCTGGCTTTAGCCGCCTGGTCTACCTGGGTCTTCCCTTTTATACCCACAGCAGGTGGAATGAAGTAGCGCTTCTTTGTCCGGACTGACACCACAAAGGGCAGGGGAAAACGCATATCCAAAGGGACCACTGCATTCTGAATGGATGGAATGTGGAAAAGAACATAATTAGGCATACTTCATGTAGATTCATTTAATTAGTTAATGTCTAATTAGAAAGACTAATGGTTGATTTACAATTCAAAAACACCACTGGAAAACTAACTGAAAATATACAAGATATTGGTCCAATTAACAGTAGAAGCACTGCTTCATTATCAGAACTCACAGTTTGAACTGCAGAAGCCAAGTACACACTGCAATAATATCCTATACATGTAAGTGCAAAAATATGGAACGTGCTGGTAAAAACTGTAATCAGCAAAAAAGTCTGGAATCTTCATATTGTGCTAGGATGGAAACTTGTTTCATTTTTTTTTACCACTTTCATATTAGAAAAGTTGGAGGTTTGAAGAAGTCCAAGGATGATCCACAATTTTAACGATAACTGAATCCTTATAATTTGTCAGCAACATAGGATTGTTATCTAGTTACGTTTTGTGGGTGTGATCAGAGTTCAGATTGATTCGCATATTTAGTTTCCTTTCTGTCAGAAAAGGCAGGCAATAATATAGTTTTATCTTGGACTGGTCAATGTTGAGATTGTTGGCTATTTGACTTCTATAACATGTCAAACTAGCTAAAAGTAAACATCCAAAATACACATTTAGTGTTGGCATACTAACACAATGTACAGTACCGTGACCGTTCTGTCCCATGTCACCATTGGTATCGTTGTAAAGCTCTCTTTCTCCTGCATAATCCAAACACGTAATTTCCTTTGTATCAGCAACCAATCGTAAAAGTACAACGGTGGGTTTAGACCTCAAAACGCCATTGGCTGGTGTCTGACAACTTGATTCTTTCAGATTGATCATGTGACGTGTTCTGACACTTGTTTATATTTCCGCAGGATCTTTAAAATAAAAAAATGCAGAAAGCAGCACAAACAAAACCTCTCCTCAGAAAATACAACAATTGTCACTAGCAAGAAGACAAGGGAAAACCAACAAATGAAGCAGATTATGAAACTCCTTCACGAAGTAGATCTATGCGTAAACTGTAATTCAGAAAGTTAGATAGAGACTGTGAAAGTTGTGGCACAATGGATAACTTCAAAAAAGAATCAAGAGTGGCATTGCTGCGTTTCTTCCCCCAGATTGTTTTGATATGGGCATCTACATATTAAAGTACAACGTTGTGACAATGTTTTTTATTAGTATTAGCTCTACATCCACATGTTCATGAACGTCCTGACGAGCGTCACTGTCTAGAGCTATAGCCAAATTTTAAGCTAGAGCTAAATGTGATATATAAACACAAAGTGGGTGAAACATGTGTTGAACCACTGGTGTATTCATTTTATATTGTTATGGTCTACCATCCCAGTCGTCCCGCAGTCTTTGTTGAACTGTCCCAGACATATTTTTCATCATTAATTTTACCGTAAATTTTAAGCCCTGCCTTTTCCTTTTGATTTCAAAGCGAAAAAAGTTGTAAAATATTTAAATAATGTAGCCTACCAATACCGATTTATTTTTCCTTTAATGGCAGAAATAACACACAATAAGTATGTGCTTTGGATAGGACATGGAAGCAGCTTACAAAGGAAGGGAGGGAGGTTATTCTTATTGTGTGTCATGCTTCTGCCACTAAAGAAAAAGTAAATGTGTATTGGTGGGCTACATTAATGTGTGCTGTGTCAATAAAACCAGATGAACAGTTAGTGATCCACTATGCCTTTCATTTTATTGGCAGAAATTGAGAGAAGGCTGGAGTCGGAGCAGATCAGGCAGGCTCATGCAGAGTGTCTGAGGGAGGATGCAGATGCAGTTATAAACATCAGCATGTCTTTTTACAGTACCTGACAAAAAAGAGGCTTTACCTCATTATGGAATTATTGTGTGCATTGACCTCCTTTCAGGCCTGGTGATAGGACCTCATAGTCTATCCTCATATTGTCATGCTTGGGCTCTGAAGGACAATGTCAAGCGAGAGAAAGAAATAGAGCAGGAGTTTGACCGCTGGAGAGAGTCACAATGACTGTGCTAAAAACTTTGCAGGATCAAGTAAGGCAATGGAGCCTTAGTCAGCAAAAAGGATGTGGGCCAGGTCTGTGAATCGCCACCAAGTGTGGTAGATGGGGATAGTAGGGGCTGTCCCCAACTAAGATTTTCTTTGGTCGACCAAGACTCGACTGAACACTTCTGAAAATCGACAAATCTAAATTTAAAACAAAAAAATAATCTCTATAAATGTTTTTCGTCAAACCATTTGGTGGGATGTTATACCTCACTGTTATGAGAGATAATCTGAAAGAAATACATACGTAAGAAGCAGTGGCAGCTGCTGGTCTTTCAAAGAGGGGAAGCTCATTTTCGGCCTACATCGTAAAATGTTTCCCTTTATTTGGCCAGTTCACAGGTTAGGTCACCCCTACAACACTAGCATAGCCTACTGCAAGGCTCGACATTAACTTTTTGAGGCACTTGTCCTTTGGACAAGTACATTAATGTTTCACTTGTCCATACACAAAAGTCACTTGTCCATTTAAAGATTTATGATTTTATATATATATATAAAAAAATTGTGTTGACGTTTCTAGTTCTAGCGTCGGCAGTGGTGTACCTAGCAAGCTTTAGCAGCATTTGTATCGGTTATGTATGTAGTTAAATATCAGCTAATATTCAAATGTAACTTTTTAGGGGTGCTCAAGCACCCCTAAAAAAATTGTATCTATATATATTATTCTTTATTATCATTTGATGCTGGTAGTTCATGAAGGGACATCCTTACTTTTTTCATTCATTCAATATTTTGCATAATGATCAGGGTTTGACATAAGCAATAGTAAGTAAAGCCAGTAAAAAGTAACGTCGGGACAGTTAAATAGCAACTCACTGGCCCGATCGGGTCACTGCAAATTATTGATTGTTTTTTTTTTTTTCGTAAAAGTTAACGTCCTTCATATGTTTTGCCATCTACTAAATGCATAAATAACTGCAGCTCGTGGGGCGCACATTTGGCAAATCGAGAGTTGAGTGAGTGGTTGTCAAATTGTAATTCTCGAATCTCGATACATTTAAGAACTGGCGCGAGACAAAAGTGAAGATGAAAGCAAAGTAGAGCTATGAGTTCAAACGTAAGCAACCTTTTTATGGAGCTAAGATGCACTGTGTCGTCTGTCGTCAGGGGTGCAATTATCCAAAAATAAATAAGTGCGCCGGACATCATCATGTATAGGCTTTAAATAATAAAGGTTATTTTAAAGTATATCAGTCACTGTAGGCCTACAATAATTATAAATAATTATATATAGTATATATAGTATAGGTATATTCAGGGCTTGACAAATTGTGGCAACCATATTGTGACAAGTGGTAACCTAATCATCACCCCTGGCAACCACATTATTGTAGCCTATTTTTTTCATGTACTTTATTTTCATTACAAATAAATCATCATTGATGGCATTCAAACATTTGTTTTGCGGATGTTTAAATTTGCGTTCTGATTTGTTTAATACGTCCCCACTGTCAGACATAGGATAGATGTTATATTTCCCACATGCAGGGTTTTGATACCGAAATGCATTTTTCATTTGCAATGGCAAGATTAGCTTAGCCTGTAACAAAACATGTTAAATTATTTCGATTTGGCATTAGAACTAATCAGACTTCATCTGTAAGCAACCCCACTCTAGCTCACGTTAGCAAACACTAGCAGGGCTCCAGACTAACTTTTTTTACTAGGAGCACAGTAGCCCCCGACTGAAAATTTTAGGAGCGCAAGCAAAAAAATTAAGGGGCACATAAGTTATATTGACCTGCAATGCATTTATTAATGAAACTGTAGAGGGTACAATTCAGTGGCAATTTTAGATCCTTTTTAGGAGTGCTCAAGCTATTTTTTTTTATATTTTCTTAAATATATTGTTTATTATCATTTGATGCTGGTAGTTCATGAAGAAAGGGACACCCTTAGTTTGAGGGAGCAGAGGTTTCAGTTTCAGCCAGACAGTCGCGCAGAGATGGATGTCAGCAGGGAAGAGAGCATGTCATTTTTGAGATTAGAAGTCAATTGTTTTGCTGACTATTACCTTATAATTTTTTATCACTAGAAATGTGATTTCATTTTTGTTCTTTTTATATCCAGGATGTGTTTAATAAATGGTTAAACATGTTAACAGAAAAACATAACTTCTAAGTCTTTGGTTTTGTTGTAACAATGATAAATTACAACTTATGGAGGGGGCCAGTAAGTTTCAAACCCACTGGCCCATGGGGCCAGCCGCAATTTTTTTTAATGTTGAACCCTGTAATAACACAAATCTATCAATTGTTATCAAGTGAAATTAGGGATTTATATTAGCAAGGGGGTTTAGCACCTTTGCAAGGCACTGTATTCATGTCGCATTCTAATTGGGGGCTGAGTACCCCTAGAGGTCTGATCCTAGAATAGCCCCTGCTCAGAAGCTCTCACACCAAACATTTTACTTCTCACGCTGGGAAGGCAACGCAAACCAAGTAGTCCTGCTAACGTTGTTAACAGTAATCGACGAGGTGCAGGCCCACGGAGTGAAGCAACAGACACGCGAACACCCGTGAAAGCTTGTCTCGCGGCCATTTTATCATATTTTATATACAGTATAAGTTTAGATAGCTTGCAAATACTGAGGATAGCCTACCAAAGTTGAGTTAGCCAATGTCGTAGCGATGCTAGCTAACGTTAGTTTGCTAGCTGTATCACATTTCACTGGGTCTTACAGCGTTGCTTGATTTACTGAATTTATTATGAAATGTTCTACTAGCCATTTGCCTACTTGAGCAAGTCACAGTTTTTTAGAGCCCTGATAGTGTAATTGCGATGACACAGTAAATAATTCCTCTTTCAAGTAATAGGCCCCGTTCAAGTGTTTAGCATTAAATTAGCTGCACGGTCTGTAGAGATCTTGGGACAAAGCCACTTACTGTGTTTTGCTAATGCAGAATTCGGTCAAATACATTCAGTAAAATAGACATAATAATTGGAACATAACATGAAGTAACATAGCATTTTATTTTGTGTGAGTTTTAACTTGTCCAGTGGGACAAGTAAAGTTCTCTTCCTCTTGCCCTACAAAAAAATCGACTTGTCCCAGACAAGCCTTAATGTTGAGCCCTGGCCTACTACATGAATGACTGAACGAACGATCTAACGAAACAATATTAAATTCGAAAGGGGAAATGTTAGCCTGGCTGCCAGCCCAACTTATCCCGCGGAAAGTTGGGTCTAGGGGGGCTCGTTTGGGGAAAAACTATGTCCGAACCGGAGCTGTTCGGACCAATGAAATTGTCAGGGCGGGCTTTATACGATGATGGACAGATGATCAACAGTAGCGTAATCAACCAAGTCACCAAAGAACACTTGGGTTGAATTTGTTTTCAACAAACATTACGTTGCTCTGATTGGTTGTAGGTCTATCCAATTGAGCGAAGAGGCATTTGTTTTACGAGTTCGGTTGAAACACGCCCCATAGTCACAGCCCAACGGAGAGTTATCAGACTCATTCTGACTAGAATTATGAGTATGACAACGTCAGGCTAGGGAAATGTGGGAATTGGGTTCAACTGAAACAAGGAATGTGGTGTTTAATTGTATGAAATGTATGATGAAAATTGGCTAGCAAATTCGCCATGCAAATACCAAGAAATAGGTTGCAGAAGTTTGTTTCGACTACACTTGCAAAATCCGAGATGGGACTGAGCTTAAATAGCTTTGGCGCCTTTTTATAGTACAAAATCGTTGTCAATTAAAAGGAGATGCAGTCTTTCGACAGACCCTTCAATCATCACGCAGAAGCCCAGCATCCAGGCCAGCCCACTCCTCCATTCACCCCCGGAGACGCAGAGCGTCCGTGGGCAAGACATAATCGCATGCACTGTGATGCTACGGGGAAAGTATGAGAAGGAAATTGAGTTAGTCGACCTGCTATATGTAGCTGATTCTGAACAAACTCGTCTTCGAGATGAATGTGTTCTAACGCATTAAAACTGTTAACACAATAGTAAATATTTGACCATAATTTTTTGGGGACATTTTAGGGGAAGCCGAGCTTCCCTTGTAGTCTTAAATAAATCCCCACTGAAAGGCAAATATTTAATTCAATTGTTTGGTACAAATGTCAGCATTGGTGAAACTGAAGGTGTCACAATAAATACAAAACACGAGTCAAAGTTGTCGTGTGTGAGTCTGGACAATCATGAAATAGCTGTGTCGTCATTAGAATCCGTGCAGTTGCTCTTAGTGATGGGTCGTTCGCGAATGAGCCAGCTCGGAGCTGGTTCGCATATCTGAAGAGCTTAGATTAATTTAGGTTATAAAAATTCAATGATTATGAAATAATGGATTTTAATTGTGCTTAAAATAATTGTCTAATTCAAAGACCAACAAAAAAATACTTGAGGTTCCGGCTAACGATAGCATGAGACTAGGGCTGCACGATTATGGACAAAATGATAATCACGATTATTTTGATCAATATTGAGATCACGATTAATTATCACGATTATTTGTTGATTTTAACATAATCAAATTTTATTGTCACAATGCATTGTACCTGCATAATGGATGTGAATAAAACTCAAAATATATAATCAATAAAAAACAAATACGGCAGGGCTCGACATTAACGCTTGTACGCTTGTCCGGGACAAGTGAATTTTTTTGTAGGGCAAGTGGAAGAGAAATGTACTTGCCCCATTGGGCAAGTTAAAACTCAAACAAAATAAAATGCCACGTTACTTCATCTTTTGTTCCACTCATTACGTTTATTTTACCGATTTTATTTAACCGAATGCTGCATGAACAAAACACAGATCTGTGTTCGCTCGAGTGGCATAGTCCCAAGATCTCTACAGACCTCGCAGCTAATTTAATGCTCACCAATTGAACAGGGGCTTATGACTTGAAAGAGGAATTATTTACTGAGTCGTCTCAGTTACACTAGGGCTTTGGAAAACTGTGCCAAGCTCAAGTAGGCTAATGGCTAGTAGAACATAACATTTCAGAATAATTACAGTGAATCAAGCAGCACTGCAAGACCCAGTTAAAAGTTATGCAGCTAGCAAACGTTAGCTAGCATCGCTAACGACATTGGCTAACTCAACTTCGGTAGGCTATCCTCTGTATTTGCAAGCTATCTAAACTTATACTGTTTCTAAAATAAGAGTTTAGGGATTAGCGAAGGCAGGTCACAGGTAGTTTTTTTGTTTTCTTTGTTAGCAGCCTTATGACCAGCGGCGTAACAATGACTTGGCGGGCCCGAGTGCAGATCTCACCAACGGGCCCCTTAACCGACCTATCATCGGGCGAAATTATGGAGTGTTGATTTTAGCGAGGCACATGGAAATGTACTTATTATCAGTGTTGCGTCTGAACACGTTCATGAACTTGCTCATAATTTTGGTGAACGTGAACTGAACGTAGCCTACTGTATTACTGCCTGATGAACAATACTGTGCAGTGGATGCATTCATTCTGGTGTCTGTGAATGGCGCGTTCAATCTTTTTAATTTGGTTTAATAAGGTGCCAGATTTCTAGAGACTTCCAGGCTAAAACACACCGTTAACAGTCTTGTGTCCAGGGTTACCCAACCTGTCAATCGCTGCGTGTTCTTTATTTTTCTTTCTTTCTTCTACTGTCTATGCATGGCAAGTGTGAGAACGCCGAATTGCGTAGAGGCAGAGAGCGGTATTGCAGACGGCAGCCACATATGGAAAAAAAAGAACTGAACTAACTTAGTTCATTATTTGGAGCATTAAACTTAGTTTAACATTTTGAATTATGAACTGAACTAGTTCACGTAGAAAGTGAACTTTCCCAACACTGCTTATTACAATACACATTGTGAATTGATTGATTAGCCATGATGAGTGATTACTATCTAGCGTTAGCTATTTTCCAACAACATCCTGCACATCGTTTTTAATATATAACCTGGCTGCTGCCTTATGCCTATACGTGCATTTAATAACGTTTAATAGCCATGTCTAAATGCATTCTATACTAGACAGTAAACGTTAGCCTACCCTGGTGGCTGAGTTTCACTCATTGCTGTTGGGCTGGGGGTCAGACGTAGCGTCCTCGCCACAAATCCAAATGAAGATAATTTTGCCAGCTTTGCCACCCTTTCATCCTACTCTTTGCGTTCGTGCCGCTTCCTGCAGCCACTTTTGTGTTTTTGAATGAAGGGCATGGGGTAGCGTAACCGCAATTATTCAACACACAAGGCGCAACACAACAGGATGGCAAACGATCACAACGTGTGGGTGGGCTATAGAATCGTTGACAACATATTACCCAGACAATATTACTTAATAAAAACGAGATTCGTTTCATTCAGCAAAAGGCAAATGAGGCTAAATAAATTAGGCTTTTTGCTGTTGTTAAAACTGACTATTGTTAATGTTTATTGGGCAGGTGAGAATAACTGACACCATAATTGAGAAATGTTTGTGAATTGATCGGACTGGATCATATGTTAACCTTTCTATGATTTACGCGGAGCGAGGGGCCCAGTCAGTTCTTCAGGTAGAGTTCTCACTTGAGATCGAGGACAGGGCCCCCTTTCGCCACGGGCCCTAGTGCGGCTGCACTCCCTGCACTCACTATAGTTACGCCACTGCTTATGACCGATTCCTATCTGTTGCGGAATTTTCCTCACGTTACTCTGTCTGTAACCGTCTACATCTAGAAACTGAGCTGCATGGTGCAGGGAACAGCTCTGGCTCATGGAGGCACGTGAACAGACATTAGGTGTATTCGACTCCACGCAGCGCCGCAGCCGGCTGCAGCCTGCAGATTGGAGAAAGAGTTTACCATAACCCAATACATAAAATGACACATTTTCCGACTTAAAGAGCCATTTATAACTCCTCCCCGACAGTGTTGTAGAAATTTTGGTCATATGCATATATGTATGAAATCTATAATCTTCTATGTTCATTGGTAAGAGACAGGAAGTCTGGGTGACCTGAAAGAGTTCTTGTCACCTGGGGGGAAGAGACAGTTGGTCTAAGGACAATGTGGGTTTGGTTGTATTGTTCTTGTCACCTGTGGTGAGATAGATACATGGATCAAGCTGCCCTGACTCTTCCTGTTTCATAGGTGATGTCAATTAAGTTCTTGTTTGAAGATGGTCACACAAAGGACAGTTGACCATTTGACTGGTCTACCCCTGTGGCTTTATTATCTACTGCTCTGGAGAGAGCTGTGACAACAAAGAACTTTGGGGCTCTTGGTGGAAATGTATTGTTTTAAGCTGTCACTAAGTTGAGTTATCCAATCACAGAGTTTGCTACATTGATTGATTGACCTTACAGAATGCCATTGATCTAAAGTTTATATAAGGTTGAACATGTGTGATGGTTGCTATCACTCCTACGAACGATCTGTGTGGATAGCACCTCCTCCTTCGTTGAGACTGATCACAAAGTACTTTGTTTAATCATATGAAATTGTATAGTCTTATTAAATTTTATTGAAACTTCCATCTTTGACTATTCATATTTACACAGACCAGCTTGAATTTCTTACCACAGACAGCAAGCGGCAACTCTTGCTGGTCGTTTTATGCAGCCACAGCCAATGTCAAACTAATTGGTTTACGGAGCGCTAGATTGGCTTTACAAAAAAAAAACTTTGATACGGAGCGTTCTATGAACGGAATGACGCATTTTAAATATCACTCGATCACACAAATTTGATTGTGGGGAGCCGAATTCGTGCTTAACATTTGATTAATCGTGCAGCCCTAATTTGGATACTGCTTTGGGATAACACATCTTCACATGTAGGCTCCACCGGTGATAATGTTGCTTTCACGATCCTGTACAGAAGTCTCCTGAAGTGACGGTGCGCTGTGCCCCAGTGAAAAGGGTCTAACGACGCCCCTAGACCATGCATTAGCCAAGGACAAAACAAGCCTACTTTATTGTGTTGATTAGGTTGAATTTAAAAAGGAGAATGACAAAATGATCTCTCTGCTCCCACAAAAAAGCTCTAGCTATAGTAGCATACATGTGCTTTCCAGTCAGTGTCTAGTTCCGATGGCCATACCAAGACTGGTCCTGCTTCAAAAGCATCCAACCCTCCAGCCTCTTTTATTGCCATTGTTCTGAGAAGCCTTTTATAAAGAAAACTAGTCAGTCACTGTTAAGTTGTTCTTCGAGGCAAACCGATCAACTACATCCTCATACATCTGAAAAACATTTGTAAACTCAGTACTGCTCATCTGCAAACCATAAAACTGTCCCGTCTTCTTGTTGTTTCTATGAGCCAGACGACAAGGATGGTCACAACTTGACTTATTTTGTTGAGCCATCTTATTACGTACCACATACATACTTTCTTGTATCCACATACTTATTACATCATTATGTGGGCCTACTATAGCCTGGCTGACAGCCCAACTTCTCTCCGCCCACAAAAAAATTTGGTTGGGAAGTTGGGTCTGGAGGGTCTCTTATTGGGAACAACTACATGAAACCAGGATCTGGGCGGACCAATGAAATTGCCAGGGCGGGCTTTATGCGATGATGGACAGATGATCAACAGTAACGTAATCAACAATGTCACGAATGGGTTGAATTTGTTTTCAACAAACAACATATTACATTGCTCTGATTGTAGGTCTATCCAATTGAGCGTAGAGGCATTTGTTTTACGAGTTCGGTTGAAACATGCCCCGTAGTCACAGCCCAACGGAGAGTTTTCAGACTCATATTCTCCCCCTCCCCAGGGTTAAAACTACAGGTATATAAGAACAATTGTTACTCATGAATTGTTTACTAGTAATAAGATGTCATAATAAATCATAAAACATTCATCGATATGTGAGGCCTTATTATTTTAGTGTTAACGATTGAAAACGGATCAATCACAGCAAGTGCGTAGGTTTGGTCTCAGACTTGGTGGGGACATCCACCCATCCGCGCAAATCGAGATGCCATTCTGTATACTATCCCTAAAGAGCTAGTATAACTGTATAATCTAAAAATGCACTCTCCAAAAAAAGAGGCTGTGATGATGAGACTGTAATGCTGAATAACAACATGTTTTATTATCATAAACCTCACTTAAAGCCCTGATGCTGTTTCCTCATCCTGCTCTACATCTGGAGTGTTTTCATGCTGTCTTTCCTGCATACAAAATGCTTAATTCATTTTGTAGCCTATCCTATGGCTGGCAAGTTTAACCCTCCTACCATATTGTATACAGTTATTTGGACATTAATAATCAAATAATGATTCATTATATTTGAATAACCAACAGTGTTAACTTATTCACATTGCCAACTGTTTTTTCCAGCACCTGTCTAGCAATGCAGTGACAGTCCATCAACTGTGAATTTGTCCTAGGCTAGACTCCTAACCTTGGTTGAAAGATTAGCTACAGAAGCTAGGTTTAGCTGTAACAATATCCTGGGTAACATATAATATCACCAGTTAATACTTTTCCACAGTAGAATTTGCATTTGAAAGCCTGGTCACTACCACTGCTAGTGAGGCTAGTTATTTAGCCTGACTTACACTGCTTTTTCAAAAAGCTTCGTATGTCCCCTTCTTCTTGGGTGGAGGCATATCTAATCTACAAAGCACAAAAAGGGGCAAACATGTAGGCCTACATGCTGAAGGGAATATTAAAATGTGTTACTCTGGCCTTTTATGTATGTATTGTTGGCAGACAGCCCTGGTAAGTTAGCTGTACCGTTGTCGCCGACACACCCACTAACTTGTCTGCGACTGCCAGTGCAAGCAAGCAAAGTAGCATATGCTTCTTCCCGTGCGTGTCGCGTGTCAGGTAACCCTCCCCTTCGGGTTTTCAGCCAATCAAATTATGGCGTTTCTTGTACTGTCGCGTCCTGGCCGTCGGAATCGATCCAAATAGCAACACAATTCGCAAAAATATTGGTGGGGACAAGTACCTAGCGTCCCCCGAAATCTACGCCCATGCATCACAGACCGCTATCGTATGTCGTCCAACGAAGGCTAATTATGCTAACGCCTCATTCAACAAGCGAAAATTGACTACCGTTTTCGAAAGTAAATCTACTAATAATATCAACGTACATCGTATTGTACATTAAATATCACAATTGTGTTTTTATCACAATGTAAAATGAGCAATAAGTTCAGTTTTGCAAATGGAGCTTGGAACACCGTCGTGATTACATTGAGAGCAGAACGTTTGTCCTCCCTAGTCCTACAATATGATCTGTATGTCGTGCATGATTCGGTGGACGTCCAACGGTTGCCAATTCACTATTCAAAAGGTCCGTGCTTACTCGGCTAAAACCATAAGGCACTGTTTAGACTTATTTATCAATTACCTAAATGGCGGCCAGGAAATCCTTTCGTGTGGTGAAATTGCTCCATCATCACTAGCACGAATAAAACGACCGCGCTCGCAATTGGCTGTGAAAAAGGGTGAAAACGAGCTGCCAATCGCAGACAACTACAACGTTTGCCTAGATTCCCGTTGCTACTACAAAATGACATCCACTTTACAAAAACACCCTGCAAGCTATTGATAAGTTAGAAAGTACAGCGCTAAACACTTAAAACGAAGAAATACCTCACCTTCAAATTGCAGCATGACATCCGATGAAAAGGTAATAGCATGCGTCTCGTGGACATCGCCATTCTTCTTTGCGAACCGTGTAGAACTTCCGATGTGTCAAAGAATCATAGACTGTTACAAAAAAAGGGACGGTACAACAGCTCTGAAAAGCGACGCCAAACATCTCATCGCCTCCTGGTGGCCCGCCCCTCCATGTAAGCGGATGGGACATGAGCCAAACAAGAAAAACTAAATGCACGTCTAATATGTTTTTCTCCAAAGATGATTTCTGTCATTTTAGGTAGTTCTTCTCTTAAGTCTGTTAAAGTGCTACTTTTTCAGATCGGTTTGTTTTTAATTCGTTATTTGACGATATAAAAAGGGGTTATTTACGGTTGCCCTGAAGTGCAAAACACCCCCACTAATATGAGTACATCCCCCAAATGAAAACACTCCCCCCAATTACGAGTCAACTCCCCCCAAATCGGATGACTTGTTCACCTCCCCCCAATACAAAAACAGCTCCCCCAAATGGAAAACGACATTACATTCACTCAAAAACCCATCACATTAACTCTGAACGGAAAGGGTACGCAATACGCTCGTGGGAATTTTCTTTACTGTTGTCCTGAGGGCAGAAACGTTTGTGATTGGTTTAATCTGACAACCAATTGCGAGAGAGGAGAGAATTGCAGACGCGGGGCCTCCATTTTCAATCTTCAGGCGGCATTTTCAGTTGCGCACAGCAAAGATCGGAACTGGTTAACATTTCAAAGCATTCATAAATTCAGTGCTATCAACATTACGTGTCTCCATACATGTTAACCATAAGCGCTAGCTAAGCTAGGTAGTTAGCTAAGATAGCTAGTCAAGCTAATCAGGTGAGCTAGAATGCTTAGCTAGCTAGTCAAGCTAATCAGGTGAGCTAGAAAGCTTGTTAATGTACATTGCATTAAGCTTTACTGTACTAGTTTTCCAAAAAAACAATGGCTATTTAGGGCAGTGTAGTCTAATTTTATATATTTGGCTTTTCTTCATGGCTGTTTAGTCTCATCTGGTCCCAGGGCAGAGACCTGAGAATTGAGTTTCCCGCAATTTTGTCTGAGAGAATCCTGGTCTCAGGGCAGGTTGTCTGAGGGCAGGTGAATCTCCTGGTCTCAGGGCAGGTTGTCTGAGGGCAAGTGAATCTCCTGGTCTCAAGGCAGTAGTTGTATTTTTCTGTTCTCATGGCAGGGAGTCAACTGTCTCCTCTGGTCTCAGGGCAGGTTGTCTGAGGGCAGGTGAATCTCCTGGTCTCAGGGCAGGCTGTCTTGAGGGTAGGTGAATCTCCTGGTCTCAGGGCAGAAGTTGTATTTTTCTGTTCTCAGGGCAGGGAGTCAACTGTCTCCTCTGGTCTCAGGGCAGGTTGTCTGAGGGCAGGTAAATCTGCCCTGAGACCAGGAGATTCACCTGCCCTCAGACAACCTGCCCTGAGACCAGGAGATTCACCTGCCCTCATACAACCTGTACTGAGACCAGGAGATTCACTCAGACAAAATTGCGGGAAACCATGGTCTCTGCCCTGGGACCAGATGAGACTAAACAGCCATGAAGAAAAGCCAAATATATAAATTATACTACACTGCCCTAAATAGCCATTGTTTTTTGAAAACGAGTACAGTAAAGCTTAATGCAATGTACATTAACAAACTTTCTAGCTCACCTGATTAGCTTGACTAGCTAGCTAAGCATTCTAGCTCAAGCTCACATTATTAGCTTGACTATCTAGCTTAGCTAAGCTTTCTAGCTCACCTGATGGCTTGACTAGCTAGCTACCTAGCTTAGCTAGTGTTTATGGTTTGAATATATGAATGCTTTGAAATAATAACCAGTTCCGATCTTGGCTGTGCGCAACTGAAAATGCCTGAAGATTGAAAATGGAGGCCCCGCCTCTGCAATTCTCTCTTCTATTGCGATTGGTTGTCAGATTAAACCAATCACAAACGTTTCTGCCCTCAGGACAACGTTGAGTAAAGAAAATTCCTACGAGCAGGTACTACACTTCAGCGCTGCAGTAGGATGGATGCAGTAGGCTAACTAACACGAAATAAGAAATTGATCGACAGAAGTACAAAATGCAATAGCCTGACAGAGTTATGTGCACCGGGACATTTATTTGGGTATCGAAGCATGTAGCATAGGCTACTTATGCAAAAGCATAAATTGCGTGTTGAATGTAAATATCGATAGCCAAACAACTAGTCCACGTAACTCTGTCATTATCATGAACTTGATCGTTTTCGTTGGAAAGAGGAAACATTTGTGTTAACAATTCAGAGTCATGACACTACTCTTTATTTTAATCAGGGTCATTCCTATGAAATAATCTTAGATATACTGTTAATGTTTCACAATATTACAATAAGTAGCCTATGCGCACGCTAAAAACGCAGTGGAAGGAAGCAGGACTTTTCAGAAGAAAAAACTAATAGTCTACTACAGAAGACCGAAATGCCAGAACGACAGAGTAACGTGGACCAGGATAGTTTTTGTTTGGCTATCGATTTTTACATTTAACACTAAATACTTTTGCCTAAGTAGCATACTATTTGCTACATTCTTTGATAGCCAAACAAATGCACGTAACTCTGCCAGGCGATTGCATTTTGTACTTCTGTCAATCAATTTCATATTTCTTGTTAGTTAGCCTACTGCATCCAATCAGCGCTGAAGTGTAGTACCTACCCTTTCCGTTCAGAGTTAATGTAATGTGTTTTTGAGTTAATGTAATGTCGTTTTCCATTTGGGGGAGCCTGTTTTTGTATTGGGGGGAGGTGAACAAGTCATCCGATTTGGGGGGAGTTGATTCGTATTCGGGGGTGTTTTCTTTTGGGGGATGTACTCATATTAGGGGGTGTGTTTTGCACTTCAGGGCAACCGTAGTTATTGTGTTATTGCTTGGGTCGGGCGAGAGCAGTAGCGGAGGGGGGGGGTGGAGGCGGGGACGCCAAAAACCCCGAGCCCCGCACCTGAGGGCCCCCCCGTTTTTTTCCACAATTTCTCTTTGGTAACAAAACGTTGATTGTATCTATGGTAGACAATTTTACCAAATATATATGGGCCTACATTTTCCAAAACGTTTTTGTCACCACAATGCTGCTCGAAAAGTTAAAGCGCTTGTGGAGTTCTATTCTGAGAATCTGTCTAACAGTGCGTGTCCACTGCAGCGATGCAAATCGCTTGCCATCGCTCGCCTTCCCACAGTTCACCACGCTCGGGGGCGTTTCAAACCGATGAATGTAGAATGTAGTTCTCTAAAATCACTGTTGTCATTGTCATGGCCAAGTGTGCAGACTTGGGTTTACGTAGTTGCAACATTGATCAAAATACAGCTTGTATACAAAATACAAAACTGCTTAATAGACATACACGTTGACAAAAAAACGTTTTACTATATTCCTCAGTCTCTGCTAATCTGTCGATACGATAGTGAGTTCCAGCCGGGCTAGCTAGCTAGCTAGTTACTACAGAACGAAGTTACGTAATGTCACTAGACTGAATTAGAAAGTATAAGCACCAACAACTTCGGCAACCTTGCGCCATGCATCGTTTTTTTATTATTAACATCTCTGTACAAATACAGCTATGTATCGTACAGGACTGGGTAAGCAGCCACACAAACGATTAGTTTCTCCTCCACCTTGAAACCTAGAAAGCTGGAAATGTTTACCATGGTTGCTACATTACGAGAAACAGCTGAGCATGGAAAAACATGAACTAAACACACACAGCATCCTACCATTTCTCATTGATAACAACATGGACCGTGCTTTCCCCAACCTTGCCATTCTTTATCGTATTTACTTGACAATTCTTACTTGACAAGTAGTGCTAAGGCAGAGAGGACTTTCAGCCGTCTGAAAAGAATAGTTTCCTGCAATCGAGCATGGGAGAGGAGCGGCTGTCCAACTTAGCGCTGCTGTGCATCGAGAGGGACATCGAGATTGACATTAACAAAATAATCGCCAGATTTGCTAACAATAAGAACAGACAGATGATGATTAAAAGGCAAGGACATTTGTTGTGGCCTATATTTCATCGCGCCAGCGATGCGGGTTCCTCCGCAAGATGGGAAAATATTATAAAAATGTACATTGTAGAAGATTAAGAGTTGGACAAGAGAGCAAAACTACTTCATGTAGTTGGCCAATAACAATAGGCTGAATGGGGATTTGAACTCATGAGCATAAGGTTACAAGTCAGTCTCTTCACCCTCTCTGCTACACACCAACTCTGGAGTTTCATCAATAGCTTTGATCAACTTTGGGAAAAAGGTTAAGAAACGGTTGACATTTCAAGGTAAAATTGCATGAAATCGCACATGGTACATCAGAATGATGTCACCTTGAAGCCAATACGGTTTGAAAAACCATCAGTCAAAATTATATTTGATTTATTGACACAAAGGCAATGTGGACATTTACATAAATACACCTCTTTCAGACATTTTGTATTGCATTTCTCGATCCATTTCACCCTATGTAAAGTGATCTGCCCGCACACTATCCCCATCCACGCTGTTCCCCTAAATGCTGCAGCAGCCGTGTGAGGTTTAGATTTAGTCCTAAAATTGCCATCCACAATTAAACATTAATCTTGCTTGCTTGCTTACTTGTAGTTGTCCATCGAGGCCGATGATGATGTCCACTTCTGATTTCACCAGTGGATTCTCTGATGACTGTACAGTCCTATTCTGGATCCACAGACTTTGCCACATGTGGGACATGTGTATGTGCTAGAGGTGGTACTGGCAACCTTGGCTGGGTTTCCTCTACGCCTTCTTTCCCGCCTGTCCTGTCTCCTGGCTGTCCTGTCCTCCTCCAGCGCTTCTGTCCCGTCCTGGCACACCTGACGCCAGGTGTTATGGTCAGCAGCCAAGTCCTCCAGGTCCCCAGGTCTGATTTTACACCTCTTCAGTGCTGTTTTTATCTGATCTTTGTAGCGCTTCTTCTGCCCCCCAGCAGAGCGTTGGCCTTGGGCGAGCTGGCCATACAGCACTTTGTGAGGCAGCCGATTGAAGGGCATCCTTATAACGTGCCCCAGCCATCGTAGCTGATGGTGGGTGATGGTGGCCTCAATGCTCTTACAGCCTGCTCTCCTGAGGATCTCAGTGTGTGGTACTCGGTCACGCCAAGTTGTTCCTAGCATGCGCTGGAGACAGCGGATGGGAAAATGCTCCAGGAACTTCACATGACGGCTGTAAGTGACCCAGGCTTCACAACTGTAGAGGAGGGTGGTGATGCAAACGGCTTGATACACAGAGATTTTTGTCTGGAGATATAAGTTCTTGTTTTGAAAGACCCGGCGCCTGAGTCTCCCAAAGGCAGCTGATGCTTGTTGGATTCTGTTCTGGACCTCATTGTCGATGTTATTGTCCTCAGAGAGAATGCTCCCCAGATATTTAAATGATGGTACGACAGACAGATGCTTATCAGTGATGCTGAAGATGGGTGAAGTGGATGGGATGTTGTTGCTCCACTGACAGACTACTTCTGTTTTGATAGTCCCATCCGGCTGTAAGCCTTCACAGCTTCATCCAGTACAGCCTGGAGGTCTTGTGGACTGTGAGCCACAAGAGCGCAGTCAACTGCATACTGCAGCTCAAGGACCGTCACTCTGTGCAGCTTGGTGGTTGCTTGCAGCCTTCTGATGTTAAAGAGATTACCATCTAGTCTGTAAACTACTGTCACCCCGCTGTTGTCCTCAACTTCCTTATGGAGAAGTAGGGTGACGCATAGGAGGAAGATGTTAAAGAGCATTGGTGCTAGTACACACCCCTGCCTGACCCCTGTGCACACAGGGAAGGAGGCAGACTCTTGTCCTGCTATTGTCACTCTAGCATTCATACCATCATGAAACGGAGGATGTTAACAAACTTGCTAGGGCATCCAAACCGGAGCAAGATGTCCCTTAGTAGATCTCTCTGCACAGCGTCGAAGGCTTTGGAGAGGTCGACAAAAGCCATAAACAGGTCTTGATGTTGCTCCCTGCACTTTTCCTGAAGTTGCCTGGCTGTAAAGACCATGTCGACTGTACTCCTGTTCTTTCTGAAGCCACACTGTGATTCTGGGAGCAAGGACTCTGTGATGTTGTCGAGTAGCCTCCGCAGCAACACCTTGGCCAGGACCTTACCAGCAACAGCAAGGAGTGATATACCCCTGTGGTTGCCACATATGGTCTTGTCACCTTTGTTCTTGTAGATGGTGACAATTTGGGCATCTCTCCATTGCTGTGGGATGTTTTCATCTGCCCATACTTTCATAATGTGTTGATGTAACGCTCTTGTACAGAGGTAGCCACCCTGCTTAAGCAGTTCTGCAGGGTTATTGTCAATGCCCGGAGACTTGTTGTTCTTCAGGGAGCGGACGGCTGACAGAACCTCCAGGAAGGTCGGGGGCTGGTTAAGGTTGTCAATCGGTGGAAGTTCAGGCAGTTGATCCAGGATGGTGTGATCTGCTTCAGAGTCCTGATTCAGCAGGGTCTTAAAATGTTCAGCCCATCTCTCCAGTACACTGCTCTGGTCTTTTAGGACTCTGAGCCCATCTGCTGTTTCCAGGGGTGTAATGCTGTGGTTTGTTGGGCCTTAGATAGATTTGGCTGCATTGTAAAAGTTATGCATATCATTTCTATCAGCAAAAGACTGGATTTCCTGTGCCTTCTCTGTCCACCACTTGTTTTGCATTGTCCGCAGGGTCCTTTGCACTTCACGCCTCGCTCTCTGCCATTGCTGTCTGGCGGCGCCAGATGAGGGTTTTTTCAGGGTTGCCTGGTGTGCTTAGTGCATGGCGTTCAGCGAGTTACGGATGGTGTCTGAGTTATTGTCAAACTGTCCTGGTGATTCTTGGTCTTATAGCCGATTGTGTGGACTGCTGCTTCATGAAGGGCTGAGCTGATAGTGGTCCACTGCTGGTCTGTGGCATTCTCTCCACTAAGAGTGAGCTCTAGCTTTTCAAGTTTTTCAGCCAGAGAGCATCGAAACTCATTTCTTGTGCTGGTATCTTCCAGACGGGCGCAGTCTAAGCATCTCCCACTGGACCCACGTTTCCGCGTGGGGTGGCGTACGCTCGTGTGGACTTTGGCCATGAGCATCCGGTGGTCTGTCCAGCATTCTGCACCTCTCATGGCCCGGCACATGTGAACGTCTTTGATGTCACAACGTCTCATGATGACATAGTCAATCAGGTGCCAGTGTTTAGAGCGTGGGTGCATCCATGATGTTTTATATTTGGTCTTTTGCTGAAAGATGGTGTTGGTTATGTTCAGAGCAGAGAGTAAGTAATCTCATGCCATTTGAATTGGCCTGACCAATACCATGCCTGCCAAGCACTCCTTTCCATATCCTGTCACTCTGCCCCACACGAGCATTGAAGTCCCCAAAGAGGAGGATCTTGTCGGTCTTGGGGATCTGGTGGAGAGCCTCATCCAGTGACTGATAGAATGAGTCTTTAACCTCAGTGTCGGATGGCAGGGTTGGGGCATACACACTGAGTGTAGCAAAGCGGTTCTTCGCCAAGGGGATACGGAGGGTCATCAGTCTTTCACTGATGCCCACAGGTGTTTCAGTGAGTCAGTGCTGTTCTTCTGTGGGGTCTTTTGGTCCTGCCATAAGAGTCCAGGAGAGTTCTCACATTCCATGTTGCCAGTTGTAGGTTTTGGGATTTATTTCTTCTGTTTCGACCGCAGAAGTGGAATGACCCAACATGTGCGGTATCCTGTCCAGGTGTGAATTGAGTGGGCATTTTTTAGGCCACCTTTTCTAGGCCCCTCCTCAGTTTGAGGTGAGCAGTGTGGTCCCTAAATAGGGGCTGCTCAGTCACAAAGGGTGCTGCCGAGATCAGCTGCCACTCAGTCCCAGCTGATAGCGACCAATACCCTGTGCCGCTGACGTGCAGGGTTCTGACTAGAAGCTCCCAGTCTATTCAAACCTGCTCCCGTCGCCAGTTGCCCAAATGCCGCCAGACTTCAACCAGATGTGGATCCAGAGAGTATACACCGTGGTCAGAGGTGGATACCTGCGCAAAGAGATTATTTAGAGTGCCGTTGGAGGCGCGCTATCCCCAGTAGCACTAACTTCGCCATGTTGAGGTCAATCTGGTGGCAAGGGTGAACCCAGGACGACCAGTTCCCCATCCAGGCTGCAGGAGGCTGCCGGGTCCTGGCTCTGTTTAGGCCCGCCTATTGCGCACTGCCAGCGCATTGCTTTTCTGCCTGGGTCTGCTCCCTTAGCCTTGCCTCGAGAGCTAACCCACAAGGCAGTGGGGCTATTTACCCATAGCTGGGGCAGTGGTTGACGGGTGCCAGGGTGTGCCCACCTTATGGTGGGCCTGCACACCACATCTCTGGGGCCCACTGCTGCTCCAAGATCCCCTGCAGCTTAGCCTGGGACCGCAGGGTACCCAGTTACCATGTGTGGCCGCGATGAGGCACTTGCAGAAGTCTTGGTGGTGGAGAGGCTATGTACTGGCAGAGAATATACAACGGCAAAACTATTGAAGATGTTGGCGCAGCTGTGACTAAAGTCACTTTCTCACTCGCTAACAGATTGCCTTCTTGCTAGTGATGTGTCGTTCGTGAAAGATTCATTCATTTTGAACGAATCATTAGTATGACTCGGGAGTAACGAGTAGTGTCAGAGAGCGATTCGTTCATTTTTTCGTGGCCGAGAAAGAAAAAAAAGGTTAAAATAACAACCTATAAATATAGCTGCAAGCAGCGATGCGGGTTCCTCCTCAAAATGGCAAAATATTATGCACATGTACACTGCAGAAGATCGAGATTAGGATAACAAGAGAGCAAAACGACTTCATGATTGTCCAAAAACTATTCCAGACTCTCAGTCAATGCACAACTAAGTAAAGTCAAGTGGGCAACTGGGCTTGGGCAGCGTTCATATTTAGCTCCATGCAAGAATAGCCTGTGATGGTTTAGCAGCCAACTCTCTGGTCCCATTAAACTCCACAACATACACAATTAGGGTGACCAACAAGATTATATTAACTAACTAACAATAACATTACAAACATCTAACTGAACGAACACAACAAATGAAATCCCTCGCAAGGCTGTTGTAACCAAACTATTTTCCACAAGTCTTACCGTTTTTGGACATGCCGCACTGCATGCTGGGTACCCAAGGGTGCTGATGCTGATTATCTAGCTGTGCTCTGACTGCGTGATATGAGTATTAGTTTTTTGTCAACTTTGGGACAAAGGTTAAGAAACGGTTGACATTTCAAGGTTATACTGCATGAAATTGCGCATGGTATTTCAGAATGATGTCTGCCTGTTTAACTAAACTGATTAAGTAATCAAAATTATGACAGGACAAAAAACTGCCTAGATTTTAACCTGTGACCTTGCGCTTTGCAGGACAACGTTTCAACCCATTGAGCTACCCTGAAGGCTGAGAACTTCTGGTCAGTTTCTGTAAAAAAAAAAAAACGTATCTCCTGTAGCATGGCTTGTTCAATTTGGCCAAAGTTTAAACGGCTGTAATTCAATGATCTTTTGACATATCAAGGTGAAATTGCGCATGGTACTTCAGAACGATGTCATCCTGTTTAACTAAACACATATTCAAATTTAAGACAGACTCAGTGTGGCTGGATTTGAACCTACAACCTTATACTTTACAGGTCACCGTTCAAGCTTGTTGAGCTATTCTCAGTGTTGAGTTTTAACATGTTCAGTTACTGTACAAAAAAAAGCTGTTTCTCCAATGGTGAGCATTGTCAGATTTGATCCAAGTTCAAACAGCTGTAATTCAGTCCCATTTTGACATACCAAGGTGAAATTGTGTACGGTACGTCAGAGTGATGTCACCTTAAAGCCTATTAGGTTTGAAAAACCATAATTGAAAATGACATTTGATTTAGTGACACAAACATATTGAGTTAATGTGGAAATGTACATAAATACACCTCTTTCAGCCATTTTGTACTTGATTCAATTGCCTTGAGTAACTTTTTTCAATACGTCAATGATACATATATGTACCAAATTCCAAGTCAATCAGACCTTTGGTTCAAGAGAAGAGGAATTTTGAATGTTTTCCCAAATTATCACTGTACAGGAAAATCCATCATGGCGGACCTTATGGGTCCCTATAAGATTTTTTGTTCCTCATGAAAAATGAGGCATGCACACCAAGTTTCAGAAGAATTGGAGCAATGGGGTGGAAATGCAACCACTCTGAAAAGTGGACATTTGGGAGTCGCCTGTTGCGCCCCCTATGGTCTGATGTGGGCCAGTCTGTGTTTGGGCCGTAGTTGTGGCATGTTGTTAGCCTGACGTTGTCATACTCATAATTCTAGTCAGAATATGAGTCTGAGAACTCTCCGTTGCGCTTTGACTACGGGACGTGTTTCAAACGAGCCTGGAAAACAAATGCCTCTTCGCTCAATTGGATAGACCTACAACCAATCAGAGCAACGTAATATGTTGTTTGTTCAATACAAATTCAACTTAAGCGCTCTTTTGTGACGTGGGTGATTAAGTAAGGGATAATGCCCGACGAGGTGTCCAATATCATCTGATAACGGACGATGCGGAGGCGTGAACCGTCCGACGCGCAGCGGAGGTACTGTCCATACATTTCGAAAGTCAATTTGGGTAAAATGCTAACCATCTTCCAAGAGCTTTAATATTTGAGTAGTAGCAATTCTCAAATATGTACTTGTGCATTTGTAACAGACGTGGTCTTGAAAGTTCTGTCAGAGGCACTCTCCGCGCCGACCAGGAGTCGAACTTATCACTTCTGACTTCCCAAGCGCCACCAGTACCAACTACGCCAACGAGAAGATATCAATTCATTGACGCGGGTGGCCTGTTACATACTTGAGGAGTGAGTTTCACCACACACCGGCTACACATTTTACATACAAAATACTAACCCCTTTTATAAAAACAGTTGAGTAACGTTAAAAATTGCATTGCAGTATATTAAGTATGTTTTCACCAAGCACATTAAGTTTGAAGAAAAATTATTTGTAAGATTGATGTAGTTTTTTTTTGCTGCATCTATTCCATATATTTCAACAAATTTATTATAGGAATACAGGTCTCCACTATTGATAAGTCAATCTGGAATAAAAACAATGCCCTCATAAAAATCTGAGAAGAAAACTGATTTGCAAGCTGAACATATATTGATTATTCCAAATTATGAGAAAAATTATGTTTAAAGAACAGTTTCCATAATTCAACAGCTTGCTTCTGAAATTTTGAAAGCTTACATGGAAGTCTTATACATTTAAAATTGCAGGAAAGTACCACATCTTCTAAATATTTGGTGATTGATTCAACATTAAGTGATAAAGGATAAACGAAACAAGTAATTCAGTATTCACACTTTTATTTCATGAAATCAATGAAGAAAAAAGGTAGCTCAAGGTATTAGCTTATCTTAAGTATTATCAACAGATTCGCCACAATTAATAAGGACAAGATAACAGCCTCATACCAAGAGGTTTTTAAAAAGCAAACACATCAATGGTCATTTGAATGATGTACACAATTAAAACAAAGAATGGAATAAAGTTTGTGTTGGTTCGTTGTGGTGTTGTATAGTTACACTGCCCAACCAACCCAGTCTAAAACAAAACCATAAAAACGTGTTAATATCTAGTTATGTCCGCAGACGACACAGGGCGAGGTCAAGGGAGGCCAGCTGCCAACATGCTGCCAAGTAGGGCACGATCTTTCAGAGCATTCTCCACATCACGCTCTTCAATCTTCAAAGAGATCTGCAAATTAGGAGCAATGGGTTTACACACGTACCACACACTTGAGGGAAGTAAACTCTATATTGCTAGATGTTATGGTTGCCCAAATATTGAATTTATTTTGTCTGGTCTGAGCATGCACCCAAGCAGTATGGTCCTTAACCCTCCAACCAATAAATAAAATGGACTGGCCATTCACAGAATCTCAAAGAAAGGTTTACGCATAGACAATATCATGAGATGCTCATCTTGGGGAAGATATCCTTGGTCTGTTTTTAACTTGATGAAATACCAAACATTTAAGACTGAAGTTGCTGCTGTTGGCATCTAACCTTCTAAAAAGGTTCTTTGTTGTGTCTGTACATTACACTCTTTGATAAGAAATGTGAGTTCATAAAATTGTCATCTTAAAGTATGAAAATGTGAACTTGTTTTGCCATTGCAAAGTGCAAATGACTCTCGTCTGACCAATGACCTGAACGAGTTCTACTGTCGTTTTGAAAGACAATTGGACTGCCCTGTACTATCCCTTTCCTCCCCCCGCTCCCCACCAACTCAGTGACGACACTCTCCATATTCAGGAGAGTGAAGTTAACAGACTTTTCAAGAGGCAGAACCCATGCAAAGCAGCTGGGCCAGACGCTGTCTCCCCTGCCACCCTCAAGAACTGTGCTGACCAGCTGTCTCTGGTGTTGACCTACATCTTTAAAACCTCCCTGGAGACATGCCATGTGCCAGCCAGTCTCAAGTCCTCCACCATCATCCCTGTGCCCAAAAAGCCCAGGCCAACTGGACATAATAACTACAGACCCGTTGCCATGACCTCTGTGTTAATGAAGTATTTCGAGCGCCTGGAGCTGGCACACCTTAAATCCATGACAGACCCTCTACTGGACCCCCTGCAGTTTGCCTACAGAGCCAACAGGTCTGTGGACGACGCAGTTAACATGGCCCTCCATTTCACTCTACAGCACCTGGACTCCCCAGCATCCTACGCCAGGATCCTGTTTGTGGACTTCAGCTCTGCCTTCAATACCATCATCCCCGCCCTGCTTTAGGACAAGCTCTCCCAGTTGAACATGCCTGATCACAGACTTTCTGTCTGACAGGAAGCAGTGCGTTAAGCTGGGAACACAAATCTCGGAATCCCGGTCCATCAGCACCGGATCACCTCAGGGCTGCGTCCTTTCTGCTCTGCTCTCCTCCCTGTACACCAACAGCTGCACCTCAAGACACCACCCTTATTGGGCTAATCTCTGGTGAAGACGAGTCTGATTATAGGTGGGTAGCGGCCAACCTGGTGACCTGGTGCAGCCAGAACAACTTAGAGCTCAATGCTCTTAAGACAGTGGAGATGGTTGTGGACTTCAGGAAGAACACAGCCCCACTCACCCCCATCACCCTGAGTGACTCCCCAGTCAGCACTGTGGAGTCCTTATGGTTCCTGGGCACTACCCTCTCCCAGGACCTCAAGTGGGAACTGAACATCGGCTCCCTCATCAAGAAAGCACAACAGAGGATGTATTTCCTTCGGCAGCTGAAGAAATTCAACCTGCCAAACACAATGATGGTGCACTTCTACTCAGCCATCATTGAGTCTATCCTCACCTCCTCCATCAACGTCTGGTACGCTGCTGCCACTGCCAAGGACAAGAGCAGGCTGCAGCGTATCATCCGCACTGCTGAGGTGACTGGCTACAATCTGCCTTCCCTCGAGGACCTGCACACCACGAGGACCCTGAGGCGAGCGAGGAAGATTGTGGCCGACTCCTCCCACCCTGGACATTCCCTGTTTCAGTCACTCCCTTCCGGCAGAAAGCTGCGGTCCATCAGGACCAATACTTCACGCCACAAAAACAGTTTTTCCCCTTCCGCTGTTGGCCTCTTCAACAAGGCCAAGGGTCCACACTGACTCTAAATAACTTCCTGCCTAAAACACATTGCATTACACAATTCTATCTTGTACATTTGTATTTTTTGTAATATTTGTATTTTCATATTGTAACACTTATGCACACTTATTGTATTTTATCATACATTTTATTTAATTCTAATTCCACTTAGTACTGCTAGTTTATGTACCCTTAGTATAGATAGTCCACATATTTTAATGTTAGGTTCCTTTATGTTTATTGTATGCACCTTCCTGCCAAAGTAAATTCCTTGTCTGTGCAAACTTTAATGGCGAATAAATCCTTTTCTGATTCTGAAATGAATCTTGTGTGAAATACACTGCTAACACACTCACTATGGCATGTAAAATTCCCCTTTCTTTAAGAATTAAACACTGCCTGTCTGTCATTGTTTAAATACTCTTTACTTTGGGCTTAGCACAGCTGGAATTGCATGTTAAGCCAAGCAAACTAGATGGAAACATTTAATTTCAAGTTTACTTAAATTAACTTTGGATGGAAACACGGCTTGGCTGCCATTAACAGATACCACTTTTCAAAATTCTAGGGGTGTAACGACACTCAGCTTATGATTCAAATATGCATCACAATACTGGGTTCAAAATGTTAAATGAAACTGAAATTCAATTAACAGATTACCCCTAGGATTTTTTTTTTTAGGGGGGAGCAGTAGACAAAATATTGCCTCCCATTAATTTTCAATGGAAGTGATAGTGAAGGCAGTGTGAGATACCTGGCAGCAACATTGCGCAAACTTTATTTGCAAATGAATCAAACTTTTGAACCGAATTGCCTACACGTTTGAACTGAATTGCCTACACGTATGAAAACAGCTTTCTCGCTTTTGAATATATAGCCTAATTATATATATTGCCATACTTTTCGGAGGGCGGGAGAACATTTGGAAACACTGAATAACTTTGTTGTACATACGACTTAGTTAACTCAAATCAAGTAATTTCTGTGAATGCATGCATGATGTAGGTGCAGAATAGGTTGCATGCTGGTAGCTCAACCAATAGGATTAACCGGACATCATATTGTAAAAATAATGCTATAACTCTACGATGCATATTGTAAAATGTTTGCATCTTGTATACTGTCAGGGCTCTACATAAACTTTTTTTGCTGGAGCACATGTGTCCCTAAGTGAAAAACAGGATTGGTTACTTATTTATTCATTACATATAGATTTATTACTTTTTTGTATTCATGGCAACATCGTTTCAAACTGACTGGCTTGGCCAAGCTTTGTAGCATGGGAGTCTTGATATTTTTCCAACACATTTAGAGGCATTAAGGGCATCTGTACTGATCCGAATGAGGTCCTCTGTCGTGGATGGGTTCAAACGAGTGCTGTCAAACGATTAAAATATTTAATCGCGATTAATCGCATTAATGTGTAGTTAACTCGCGATTAATCACAATTAATCGCACATTTTTATCTATTCTAAATGTCCCTGATCTCTTTTTGTCCCAATCTTTTTTCAAATTTTAATGCTCTTATCAACATAGAAAAGTGGTTTGGATTGCTTTGTGCAAATATTTTTTTTATTGAAAACAACATTGCAATCGCCTGGCTTTGACGAGGGGGCAGAGAATTCGCATCAACTGTGTGCTTGGCCATCAAGTGGTATTTCAGACTGGACGTGCTGCGATGATAGCTCAGTTTACAACGACAAAACACACAGATCACTGGTCTTGTCAATAGAACCATTTGGCAACTTTTTAAAAGCAAACTTTCCATTCAGAATCTTATTGGCATCCATTTCGGCATCTCGCGCTCGTCATCCACTCAAAACGTAACGTTAGCCTACTACCAGAGAATGTCTAATATCCGTAAACGGGCTCTGCTACTACTCTTTAGCCAGCTCGCAAGCCAAATGAGTGTTTGGCGTGCCTGTTGTTTTGTTTCCGGTCTAGCTAGATCCGGTGTGGTGTTGTAGTTTTTCTAACGTCGGTAGTTGTTGCAACAGCATGTGAAAAAAACAACAAAGTTTGCTAGGCCAAAAAGAGCGTTAATCGCGCGATAAAATAATTGACGCCGTTAATTTGGGTTTGCGTTAACGCCGTTAATAACGCGTTAAACTGACAGCACTAGTTCAAACTACTCATTAATGGTAAATGTAGTTTTTATTTTGTATTTGCACCGGTGTTCATGTCGGGTCGCAACTGCGCTCTTGGTTTTCAGCATGGCTTGCGGTAGAACAGAAGTTGGGGGGTTCATTTTGTTGACGGAAGTATTGTTTAAGTTTCTATTGTTGAACTTGTGTTTATTTTGGTATGTATAGTGTTGGACGTTGGTTTGCTTAGTTCTATTGTTCACACCAAGGGCCTCATCTACTTACGCTTTCGCGCCCACTTCAGGCGTATTTGTTTCGTAACGTGCACGTAAAAGCATGGCGAGGTATGTACAAACATGCCACATTAAGGTAAAAGCACAGACTGCCTGTAAAGAGATGGGAGGGGATGCATAAAGTGCTAAATCTTTGTTTTCGCTGTTTTGACTTTGGTGGCTGATCCATGATAGAAAGAGGGCCATTCAATTGTGCAATTTACGGTATAGTGGACAGACAGAGAAAGGCTCTGATTACCCAATGAACTGCAGGTTTGGTATCACACCGCGTGGTGTCTGCGGGTTGGCCATGGCGTTGATAACGTTATGTTTGCAAATGTACATATATGAGGGCCTGAGTGTGAAGGTTAGCTAGCTACATCGCTAGCCAGGCTGTTACAGCGCAGGACAGATGCAGTAACCTAGGCTATCGCAGGACGCAGCCTATGAGGTTTATCGGAGTCACGATTATTAGTAGTTGAAATCTTTTGAATAAACGTTTCCTGTTGCAAATAATGGTTTGAGCATTTTCAGGTTCCATGATCTCTTTTCATGTGACAGACAGCTGCAATAGGTTAAAACACACTAAGTCTATGGTTTAAATGCACGCAAATACTTTCCTATGCTTGCACACAGATTTTTACTTGCGTATGTGAGTAATGGGCGCACTGTATAGCCCGGATTGTGCCACAATATATTGTTTCACCCCTACAAAATACACATACTAAACAAAAGTGTCTGGTACATTTGTAAGAAAAGTTGACAATTACAAGTTCAGTTATTGTTACCTTGGTGAGACGAGCCTCCTTTGCCTTCTTAAGACCAAAGATACCTCGGCTCTCAAGTAGACTGCACAGGGAGAGGCATTCGCCCTGACCCACACTTGCGACCTGTCTCTGGTCACAAAGGCGACTGTACACCTCATGAAGCTAAAGATTAAAAGAAGGGACAGTTTAGTTGTTTTCCTGTATTAAACTCACTAACTCAACTAATGCCTTGTTCTCTCCTCAAGCCTGCAACTTAAGATCCCCTGTGGCTGATGTGCCTTGTGTCATCAGCCCCATTACACATTAATGTCCCTTACCTTGCCCAGTGGCATTTCCTTGGTCTTGCCATTGCATGTGAGCAGTAGAAAGCAACACACAAGCAATTTCTGCTGCAAGGGGATGCTCTCCCCGTCACCATTCACAGAGGTGGTCATGCGGTCCCCATAAACCTCTGACAGCACACGTGCCACCTGAGGCACGCCAGCACAAGACACTGAGGAGAATAAATTGAGGGGAGGAGAGAGGGGAGTTAAATGTAGACATGGAAAATGTCCAAAGCTTATTCAAATTGACTGCCATTCAGAGTACCTGTCCCCACCTAAATTCAAAATGCATGAAAAACCTCCAACAGGAATCAACTCTTCTGGCATAATTGCGTGCGGGTAAATGTATCTATTTTACATATGGTGATAATTCTGAATGTGTTATTACATGAAAAATGTATAATACATTTAATTTGTATTGCACTTTACATTAAAGCAATCTCAAAGTGCTACAGAGCATATAACAATGCAAATTTAAAATAATCAAAACAAAATATGTAGAATTACAATTTAAAAAGATCAAGGTCAATAAATAGTTAAAAGCAAAACCTAAGATACATTTAGTCAAAAGCTTCTTTTTTAATATATACGTCTTTAGGTTTCATTTAAAAACATCTGCGGTGTGAGGGGTCCTAAGGTGGTCCACAGCCTCGGAGCAGCAGACCAAAATGCCCCATCACCCATGCTGCAGAGTTTGGTTCTGGGGGCTTTAAGGGTGTTTGGGGTTGCAGACTGGAGGGTGTGTGAGGTCTGGGGGGTGAGGAATTCCAGTAAGTTAAGGGGGGCATGTCCGTGTAGGAACTGGTGGTTGAGGAGGGAGACCTTATATTCAATTCTAAATGAGACACTGAGCCAGTGAAGAGATTTCAGGATGGAGGTGATATAATCTTACTGGGTTAGGGTGACTTAACCCCAACCTTTATCCAAGTCAAGATCCTAGTTTTCCAAAGGTTTTTCGTAAGTTGAATCTGCTTTTTTATAATACGAAGTAACGATTATGTCAACGCTATTCAACCACAATATTGGTTTTCGTTACTCCAAATGCCAATTTTGTTTTAACTCTTAAGCTTTTGTAAAATGTAGTTTATAATTGCTTTTATTAACAACAATATACATTTTTAGTTTCACTTTTTCCCCATTCAGCTCATTCAGTTCCTGAGTCGTATTTCATCATTATGTCTCAGCATTCTTTAGTACAATTCTATTCAACTGCAGATGCCTTTATTCCACAAATGGGCTACACAATTTAGGGCTCGAGAGTTAGGGATCCAGTAGTTAGGGAGAGTGGCTGAAATACTGGTGAGCCACTTAAGGACAAAGCACTGGATATAACTAATTCATGGATTTAACTCATTCATGTGGCTACTACACATCTGATATGAAATCAGTAATCTCAGAGCCATCAGGTATGGGGTATTCATCCAAAACCCTAAAAAATAAAATAAAGCAGTCTTTTTTTTTTTACATGACATTCATTGTAAAGAAAAAGGACACTAACAGGTATTTCCATGTCAAATGTAAAAACGTTATGTAAAACAGTATGTGAATGTTCAAACCCATTGTATTATAACAATTGCAGATAAATTGTGGTCTCAAAACCACTTAAATAAATGTTCAACAAGTAGTATGAAATAAATAAAAGGTCAACTATGTAACATGGAGAATATGTGTATACTGTGGTTTCAACTATACATTGTGGGGTAACAGATGGCCTAATTCCTTTGGTGTTATCAGCTAGTTAAAGATTAACACTAGAAGAATTTTCATGAATGCAAAATGCATTTCAACTTCATACATAAGATAATTAGATATATTTAACTAATCCAAACAATGTCACCGCACGTCCTTGGGTTCTGGGCAATAGAGCCACAAAAAATTACTTGAACACACAGAAACAGAGATTCCTAGAATTATAGTTTGATAATAAACAAACATGCACGTATATTGAGGTCTGCAAAAATTACATAGGTAATGTCCATATATTGCACAAATCAATAAACTAATTATTGTGACAGGCCTATGAGTGCCAGGGTTTACGCAAGGATCAGATGGTTCTATACATTTGGTGACGTTGTAGCAACTGACTGTTTTGACGCGTAGTGAACATTAAGTGTTAGATATTTTTGCGTGAATGGTATTGTTTTTTGGGACACTCAGGTGAAGAGTGGGGCTGAGCTGTCAAATGATCAGGAGTCCACCGAGGAAGGTCGATGGGGCCGGATCACCTCTTCGGATAAGCATCACCCTATTTATATTCTATTCTAACAAGAACATATTCATAGCTAGCATGCGTTTCCTTAGAATTCCTGTTCATTACACTACCCGTAGACGTAGATATGACGTAAAGTATATACGCTCAACTTCTAACCTTCACTACCCATCCAGATCTTCTCCACACGTCCTCCCTCTTTCTTTACAGCTCTGGAACTGCCAGTCTGCTGTGAACAAGGCAGACTTCATCCCGGCGTTTGCATCCCAGGCTTCTCTTCATGCCCTTGCACTGACAATTGCAGGTGCTGTGATTTATAATAACATCTCGCAGCACCTCATATTCCGTGTCTTGTGCGGCATATATTCCTGAACTTGCACCAGTACTAGTTACACCTTCAAAGTATCTAACAGCAAGTTTGCAAATATAAAAAGTAAATAACCTGGGATTTTTATTTGACGATGAGAGGCTCGTTGTCTATAGGTTGTGATTGTCATGCTGGTGTGCTGAATGGGAACTGTTATAGGAGTGTACAGTAGCTTGAGCTAACATCAGAGCCATAATGAGGCTCTGGCTAACATTTAATAGCTTGCACTGACAACCTTCAGTTGGTAGCTAACGTCGTTAGCTAATGAAAGTTCCTTGCCAGTAGCTAGCTAGCTAAGGTAACTAACGTTTTCACATCAAAGAGTTCAAATTTATCTTCCCTTCCAAGACATTTTTTGAAAATTCCATGCATTTATGTCTCGATTTTCCCCCCCAAAATAAACATACCGTCCAAAATAAGAACGTACCGGGTGGATTTTTCGGGTAAAACAAATAAACGTACGGATAGGTTTATTTGGGAGATAAGAGTATGTGATGCTAACTAATCCTATCAAAGCATGCTTAATTGTTCTTTATCACCCACAAGCACCGCTAGCAGACTTTGTGGAGGAGCTGGACATGCTCCACAGCATTCTCCCAGATGAAGGGACCCCACTGATAATCCTTGGGGACTTCAACATCCACCTCCAAGGAACGCAGGCTGTCGACTTCTTGTCTCTCCTGACCTCCTTCGACCTGACGCTGCTGAGCACACTGGCGACCCACAAGGCAGGCAAACAGCTAGACCTCATCCTGACACGCAACTGTGTCACTGACTTAAACTTTGTAACCTCACTGCACATTTCTGATCACTACTTTATCCAATTCTTTGTCTCACTCCCTCCGACTCCTCCTACCTCCCCTCGTAACTTTCCGGCACAACCTCCCCCTCCCATTTCTCCTCTATAGTAACAGCCTCCCTCCCTCCCTTTGACGAGTTCTTGTCCCACCCCAGTAACACGGCCACCGACACCGTTAACCACTTTAACTGCATCACTTGACTCTCTTTCTGTCCCCTTTCAACCAGGCCTGCACAATCTTCTCCCTCCTGCCCGTGGCTTACGGATGTTATTCGTGAAGAACGGTCCACCCAGCTGAGAGGAGATGGTGCAAGTCCAAAGACGGTCTGGACCTTGATAAGTATCACTCCCTCCTTAAATCCTTCTCTGCTCACAACTGGTGCTAAAACCCACTACTTTCTTAAAATGTTTTACTCTGCTTCAAACCCAATCAAACTTTTCTCTACCTTTTCCAGCCTTCTTAACCCACCTCCCCCACCCCCCCTCCACCCTGACAGCAGACGACTTCTCCTCCTTCTTTGAGAAAAAGTCACCGACATTGGCCGGGTTTCCCAGATTCGCCAAGAGCTTCAAATGAACGAATCTGGGAAACCCGGCCATTAGCAGCCGGTTCCCTAAACCCACCTTTCCTGCCCTCCATGACTGACCCAACTTAATGTCAACTCTTTCTCTCCCCTGTCCGAGGCAGAGATCTCTGACCTCATTCTCTCTCATCGCCCCACCTCCTGTCCCCTTGATCCTGTCCCCTCCCCTCTCTTTCAAACCATCTCCCCCTCCATCATAACTTTTCTTCTCCATGTCCTAAACTCCTCTCTTACCTCCGGCACCTTCCCCTCTGCCTTCAAACAGGCCAGAGTTACCCCTCTACACAAAAAAAACCTCCCTTAACCCTGCCGTTCTCCAGAACTACAGACCGGTATCACTGTTACCTTTCTTTTAAAAAACAATTGAATGTGCTGTATCTAACCAACTGTTAAACTTTCTCAGAACACCTGCTTGACCCCAACCAATCGGGCTTCAAGACTGGCCACTCCAGAGACTGCCCTCCTTCCAGGTCATCCGTCATCATTCTGCTGGACCTTTCTGCAGCATTTGATACGGTTAACCACCAGATCCTGCTCTCCAGACTTTCTGAGATGGGCATCACTGGCACTGCACTCCAGTGGATCTCATCCTACCTGTCGGGAAGATCCTACCAGGTCTCCTGGGGAGGCAAACTGTTGCTCGCCAGTTCTCCACTGCTGTCCCACAGGGCTCCATCCTTGGACCCCTCCTCTTCTCTCTGTACACCACCTCACTTGGACCAATCATCACCTCCCATGGCTTCTCCTACCACTGCTATGCTGACAACACGCAGCTGTACCTGTCGTTCCCCCTGACCGATCCGGGGATCTAAGCTAGGATTGAGGCCTCCCTCACAGTAGGGCTGGGCGGTATGGCCTAAAATGTCTCGGACGGATTTAGATTGGGTAACTCCGGTGTGTCACTGTCACAAGTTGAATTTTCCAAATTTTGCAGCGTTTAATTGCCACGGAAGATCGACTCCTCAGTAGCCTTCGCGTTCAACAGTAGCTTAAGTTAATGGGATTGCAAAAAAAAGTAAATATTTGTGAGTTAGCTCTTGTTATAAACAATTATTACATGGCTGTATACTCGATTCTGTGGCCTACAATAAGCATACATTTCACAATTCTAACCAACCTGGCATCGGATTTGTCAAATGCATTCTGGTAGATTCATTTTTGCACACATGCGTGGCATTCAGGTGGTGAAAGAGTTTGCTAGTGTTTCCACCTTTGGCTGGCACAATTCGACGACACAACTTAAAGTAGGCTACTGTTTTGTTGGTTGATGTCGGATAACTTGAAACCAAATCATTTCCAAACGACAGAGGCAAAAAATGTTTTACCAATTCTTCTTTGTCCAGCAAATCAACCCCACTGGCGCTATTTTCAGACATCATTAACACTTGCTTACACCAACAAAAGCAATTTACTAATATGAATGTTTGCTTTCTCCGGATTTGCGCAAACTTGTTTGTTGACTTTCATTGGCTGGCACAATGCGTGCAGCGTCCATGCTGCATGTTTTTTAGTAAAAGATACAAATTTGAACTAGCCCACTAGGCAGTATCTCTTGATAATTTATACCAAACAAAGACACTTCACTCATACATTTATTAATATATTGTGATATTCATGATATGGAAAAAACGATATCATGGCACAACGCAATACTGGTATTTGCATTAATACCGGTATACCGCCCACCCCTACCTTACAGACATCTACGCCTGGATGACCAAGCACCACCTCCAGCTGAACCTCGCCAAAACAGAACTTCTCATCATCCCAGCCAAACCCTCCTTCTCCCACGATCTCTCAATCACCCTGGGATCTGCGACGGTGACCCCTTCATCCTCTGCCAGGAACCTTGGGGTTACCACGGATGACGAGCTCTTCCTCACAGCCCACATTGCTGCAGTCTCCCGGTTGTGTAGATTCACCCTTTACAACATACGGAAGATGAGGAGATACCCGTCTGAGCACTCCACCCAGCTGCTAGTCAAAGCACTTGTCCTCTCCAAGTTGGACTACTGCAACATGCTGCTCGCCGGTCTCCCAGCATTCGCAACCCGCCCTCTTCAGAAGATTCAGAAGGCAGCGGCCCGGCCTGGACTACAAATCGACCTAGACGCTTCCATGTTACCCCCCCCTCCTCATCTCCCTCCACTGGCTACCCATCACGGCCCGCATCAGATTCAAGACCCTGGTACTGACCTTCCAAGCAGTGAACGGGACTGCACCCGACTATATCAAGTTTCTCCTGCAGCCTTACACCCCCACTTCTTTAGACAACCGTCTGTTGGTTCCACCGCTCAAGACCCAACACAAGCTCTTCTCCTGTCTGGCCCCCCAATGGTGGAATCAGCTCCCCACCTTCAAGAAAAGGCTCAAGATGCACTTGTTCGGTACTTAGGAATGGTTTGCTGGACCCGATGCTAATTTCCTGAAGGATGAGGAATTCCGCAATGTCTTTGCGGCTATCTTGTTGTTATTATCAGTGACCTATGCACTTTGTAAAGCTCTCTCTTGGAAGTCGCTTTGGATAAAAGCGTCTGCTTAATGAATAAATGGAAATGATCACCATCTGTTGGCGAGTTGGGTCGGGGAAGATTCTGGACAATCCTGGTAAGCCCAAGCAAGAAGTGCGGGTGAACTGGGAAACATTTGGAGGAGGCCCCTGTCCGCGAGATCTTCAACTTATACCTCCGGCAGAGTTTTTCTCAGGCATCCCTGCGGAGGTTGGGGCATTGAACTAGAGTGGGCAATGTTCAAAGCCTCGATTGCCGAAGCCTCCGTGGAGAACTACGGCCTCAAGGTCTTAGGTGCCTCAAGGGGCGGTAACCCTCGAACAGTGTTCACTGATGGTCAGGGAAGCCGTCCGACTGAAGAGGCCTTCCGGGATATGTTGTCCCGGAAGCAGCTACAAGGAACCGACAGGCCCAACGGGCTTAGCTTCTGCTGTGAGACAGGGAAAGCAGCGGGTTTGGGAGAAGTTCGGAGAAGGACTTTTGGTCTGCACCAAGGTGCTTCTGGAAAACTGTCCGCCAACTGTCCGCCACCTCAGGAGGGGGAAGCAGGGAACCATCCAAGCTGTGTACAGCAAAGATGGGGCACTGTTGACCTCAACTGAGGAGGTTGTTGGGCGGTGGAAGGAACACTTTGAAGAGCTTCTAAATCCCACCATGTCCTCTAGGATGGAGGCAGAGCCCGAGGCTAATGGGGGATCAGATTAGATTTCCCTGGGAGAGGTCACTGAGGTAGTCAAACAACTCCACTGTGGTAAAGGCCCGGGGATTGATGAGATCCAACCAGAAATGCTGAAAGCTTTGGATGTGGAGGGGGTGTCGTGGATGACACGCCTCTTCCAACATCGCATGAAAGACTGGGATAGCGCCTAAGGCACATTTAAAAAAAGGGGGACCAGAAAGTGTGTGCCAACTACAGGGGTATTGCAGTTCTCAGCCTCCCTGGTAAAGTTAACACTAAGGTGCTGGAGAGGAGGGTTCGGCCAATTATAGAACACTGGCTTGAACAGAGGGGTCAGATGGATCCATCCGGTCTACGTGCGTGTTGTGGTTCTGGAAAAGGCGAATGACTGGGTCCCTTGGGAGATGCTGTGGGAGGTGCTGTGGTAGTACAGGGTGAGGGGGGAGTGAAACAGGGTTGCGGTTCGGGGGGGTGGGGATTTCATTGTTGCTTTTTGCGGATGCTGTGGTCTTCCTGTCATCATCGGCCCGTGACCTTCAGCACTCACTGGATCATTTTGCAGTCGAGTGTGAAGCGGATGGGATGAGGATCAGCACCTTTAAATCTCAGGAAACTGATGGCGTGCGTACTTCGGGTAGGGAATGAGTGAAGGAGAATTGGGGCAGCAGGGGCGGTATTGCATTCGCTTTATCGCAACATGGTCACGAAAAGAGGGCAAAGTTAGCAGCGAGCCTCTTACCTGGAGCTGGGTACTGCTTGTAACCAACAGCAGAAATTGCTGTGATCTAGCCATAGATGCGTTCGACTTCATGCAGCGCCGGTGTCGTCTGCAGCCGGCTGTGGCGCTGCATGAAGTCGGTGCATGTCAAACGCAACTCATGTCTCGTTAAAAGTAAACTTTCCCATTTTCCACACGTAGCCGAATTTCAACAAACGGAGGAAGCGCAGACGTATTTCGCGGGCAGGTATTACAGTTATCACAGGATTTGTAGTTTTATCACCGCGTACGTACCAACACCAATAGGCTATCCTCCAGAAAGAACTTCAACACACTGAACCAACGTTTGGTGGGCAGCGTTCTTCTGGTATTGTTTGTAGCAAAGACTCGCTTTGTAGGCTACGACTCAATACTTTTTTGCTACCTTGTAATAACTTTCTACAGCCTGCGTTTCTGGAAATTAACAAGGGTAAAACCTTTAAGACCTGACTAACTGAAATTTAATGAAATGAAAATATGGGACGTTTTTAAGACATTTTAAGGCCTTAAATTTAAAGTTCCAAATTTAAGACTTAGAGTTTTTAACACCCCGCTGGAACCCTGTTGAAAGGAGCCAGGGGGGGCCTGCAATTATTTCACAATTGTTGAGAATGAGGATAGTCTCAGGAAATGTAACTAAACAATTGGAAAAAAAACTTCTCTTGCACATTTCCCTATTTCTCTAGTTAACAGATGGAAAAAAAAGTACATTCTACTTCTAATCAAATAGCCTAACAATTCATTGAATAACCGGGTCAGTTCTTGACACAATATGAAAGGCCAACTTAAGGAATGGAAGAGAAACTGGCTGAGTTCAATAGTGATTACATTTCAATACTGTATTGTAGCTTAATATAGCTAAATTAATTAATCAATATTCACTTTATTTCAGCCTGCAAGTTAGTCGAGTGCCATGTCATTATCTACTCCACTTAGTAACTCTTCCTCATTTTCCTTAATTTTTAAATTTAAACCAAAATTGGGTTGGGAAGTTGGGTCTGGGATTGCTCTGGGCGGGCTTTATGCGATGACGGACACATGATCAACAGTAACGTAATCAACCACGTCACCAAAGAGCGCTCAGGTTGAATTTGTTTTCAACAAACATACTACGTTGCTGATTGGTTGTAGGTGTATCCAATTGAGCGAAGAGGCATTTTTGGGTAGGCATTTAGTTTGGTTGAAATTCACCCCATACTCACAGCCTAAAGGAGCGTCAGGCTAATGGAAATCAATCATTTCATCAAACTTCGCAAATAAATGCTAAAACACTGTGCCCGTTCAAAGGCTGCACCTTACATAATCACCTAAAATATACTTTAAAACAAACAACTTCACTGCATATCCTTGGGTCCTGAGCAGTACCTGTCGCATTTCAACCTCAGCGTTCAGCGTGCCAGACAATTGAATAGTAGAAACACGCATTCAAGGAATTGGTTGCTTTTTGTGCTCAATAACAAGATTGTTTGTAAATACATTTCCAAATTGTTGCATCAGTTTCACACAAATATATTTTACATTCACGTGGATTTCCTGCATCCTCTGAAAATGATGATATTCCAACTATTTGGCATTCAACGACAAATGTTTTATTTATATGAACACAGAATAATAATCAACAATAGTATTGAGGCAAGACAGTTATCCTTCATTTGAAATGATGGGGGGCGGTTATGGACCTGGATAAATGGATAGGGGGGCACTGACGCAAAAAAGAATGAGTTCCACTGAGTTAGAGGATCACGCAGTTCTAACTTTTGACAGTAAGAAAAACACCTCCTATACGAACATGACTGAAGCTATAATTGCTTACCTTTAGTTCCTGCTGTGGAGCTGGACATTTCCTTTCTGTCATTAGATTCCACCATTTCAACAGCTCTCCTGTAACAGGAATATGGTGTCATGCTATTTGGCAATTAAGTACAAATTGGCTAATAAATCATTTAAGAATGATACAGTATTGCTGATATTATGCCGGGGAAAAGTTAGCAACATACACTCGTGGACATAACTGTTGGTACCCTCCCGATAAAGAAAGGAAAAACTCACAATGGTCACTGAAATAACTTGAAACTGACAAAAGTAATAATAAATAAATATGTATTGAAAATTAACAAATTAAAATCAGACATTGCTTTTGAATCATGGGTTAACAGAATTTGAAAAAAAGAAACTAATGAAACTGGCCTGGTCAAAAATGATGGTACCCTTACTGTAATATTTTGTTTCACAACCTTTTGAGGCAATCACTGCCATCAAGCGATTTCTGTAACTCTCACTGAAACTTCTGCACCTGTCGACAGGTATTTTGAGCCATTCCTTGTGAGCAAACTGCTCCAGCTGTCTCAGGTTTGAAGGGTGCCTTCTCCAGACTGCATGTTTCAGCTCCTTTCACAGATGTTCAATAGGATTCAGATCAGAGCTCATTGAAGGCCACTTCAGAATAGTCCAATGTTTTGTTCTTAGCCATTCTTGTGTGTTTTAGCTGTGTTTTGGGTCATTATCCTGTTGGAAGACCCATGACCTGCGACTGAGACCAATCGTTATGACACTGGGCAGCACATTTCTCTACATAATGCCTTGATAGTCTTGAGAGTTCATCATACCCTGCACAGATTCAAGAGATTCAAGACACTGTAGGTACAGTGTTCTTTTCTTTGTATGCTTCATTTGTGCATCTGTGAACATAGAGCTGATGTGACTTGCCAAAAAGCTCCAGTTTTGTCTCATCTGTCCAAAAGACATTCTGCCAGAAGCTTTGTGGCTTGTCAAAATGCATTTTGGCAAATTCCAGTCTCACTTTTTTATGATTTGCTTTCAACAGGGGAGTCCTCCTCGGTCATCTTCCAGGAAGTCCACTTTCACCTCTAATTTCTTTGGTTGGTCTGGGCTCTTTGATTACCATTCGTATTATCAGTCTCTTCATTTTGTCATAAATGTTCCTCTTGCGGCCACGGCCAGGGAGGTTTACTACAGTTCCGTGGACCTTAAACTTCTGAATAATATGTGGCAACTGTAGTCACAGGAACATCAAGCTGCTTGGAGACGGTCTTATAGCCTTTACCTTTAACATGCTTGTCTATCATTTTCTTTTTAATCTCCTGCGGCAACTCTCTCCATAGCTTTCTGTGGTACATGTTCAGTGTGGTAAACACCATGATATCAAACACCACGGTGACTACTTTTCACCCTTTAAATAGGCAGACTGACTAATTACAAGTTTGAAGACACCTGTGATGCAAATTAAAGGACACACCTTAGTTTAACATGTCCCTATGGTCAAATATTTTAGATGGTATCCCTTTATCATTTCTAGGGGTACCATCATTTTTGAACCGGCCAGTTTCATTAGTTTGTTTATTTAATGATTCTGTTGAACCCCAATTCAAAAGCAATGTCTGATTTTCATTTGTTAATTTTCAGTACATTTTTATGTATAAATACTTGACAGTTTCAAGTTATTTCAGTGACCATTATAGTTTTTTCTTTCTTTAACAGGAGGGTAACAACAATTTTGTCCACGTGTGTGTGGATTTAATTTAGTCTGCGAGGGGATTTGATGCATGATGGGTTTAGCTACAAATGTTCCATCGTACCCTCTTGAAATTTCTGCTGACCCAACACTGCAAATTTGGAAGTATTTTTACACGGCTGACATGATCGCCCTTATTTGAAAGATTTACGTAAAATCACCCGAGATGAAAACAACAATCTAATGGGTGTGCATTAGGTAGGCAACAATTATAGATTTTTATGGTTCGATTATAGTCTGAGGAATAATCACGGTTTTACGATAGTTATGCTTTAATTTATTTGGGATGTATACAAATCATATGAACATTCTTAAATGAGTGTTATTGTACAACATTTCTTTGATGGCTCTTGTTTTTAACAATTGCAGCCTTTTAGAAACAAATCATAGTTCCCAAATAATACAGTACCAAATATGTAATACAATGATAATCATAAATTAATGAATGAAACTACTTTCCTAGGTGTGCTTCTAGGAGTAAATCCTAGTGCGTAAAAAAAATGAGTAGCCTAAAATAATACTGCATGATAGGCACTGGCTACTAGTACAGTCCAATATAGTGTATGTGCACAAACACGTAACAAAACTTAAGGTTGTCCAAACAAGAGAATGTTCCTGAATAACCTTTTTCTTTAAACTTTTAGCGATCCAAGTCTGAGGTCGGGCCCGTGAACCAAAGACCAAAAAGGTCAAGAATGACAGCCTTTAGGAGAGAAAGCGATACCCCATTGATCTGTCACATTAGCATTTTGATTTGGGTCACTGAAGTCTTGACATTTGAATGAGAATGTCGCCCGGTAGACCGCATAGCCTTAGACTATGAGTTCAGCCATGACTCGTCTTGTTCGCGTCATATCACAAAGTTCATAATTTTACAGTTCGGTCAATTTTACACCAAAACATTGGACACCAAAAAAGTCGAGCAAGGCAACTTTCAAGAGATATGGGAATTCTGTTTTTAGCCAGCTGGTCCAATTATTTTTGTGATTTGTGTAAAACTTGCAATCTGAGTAAACCTGCCGTTACACTGTTTTGACATTACAGAGTCAGACTCCAGTCGCTCACTGGCATGCTGGTGTTCACAATGTTGTATTTCACCTCATTCTACACCAAAAAACATCAGGGAGGACTCCCTTTTATAGATACGAGCCTGCTGAAGATAGGCTCTGTTAAAGAAATGCTGGCTATTTCATTTGTCATTTGCCTGAGAAAGCAACCTCCGTTAGCCAGGCTAGTATTGCCCATTTCACTCGGTCAGGCTATTTAAAGGTCTGGGGGACAAGTGACTTTTGTGCATGGACAAGTGAAACGTAAATGTACAAGTGCCTCAAAAAGTTCATGTTAAGCCCTGCCATCCAGTGGCCAGAGATCCGACACTCAAGTGTAGGCTTACGGTGCGTTCACACTGTAGCGGGGCGGGCAGAGCGGGGCATCGGCTTCCAATTCATTTTCAACGAAACCAGGCGTTGACGCTCGCATAGGGCATTGTGGGAAGGCGAGCAGGGCGTCTTGTCTTAATCGATCGTCGGGAGAAAAAATAACATTTTTATATTAAAATTCACTATTTATAGGCTATATTAAAATGCAGTGAAAATAGAAAAAACACGTGTTTCTGCATTGAGAACTGTATTACTAGAAGAACAACTATTTCTGTAACTCCTAGAAGCGGAGCCGACTGTTAGAAGACGGTGCTCAAACACAACCGGCTAATTAACAAAGCTTCATAAAAACCTTCGCCCTCAACAATACTTAAGGGTAGCATATCCATCTCGATGGACTGGCAGATCCGTTGGGTAATTTTCTCTGCTCGTTGTGCATCGCAGCTCATCCGTGCTAACACCGAGAGCAGGATGCACCACCACTAACCGGGTCGGATGTACGTTCTTCAAGTGGTACATCATTTGATTCGTGGAGGAGTTGTATTTAAATATGAAAATGTCAAAATGGTCTCACGCTACACTTCGCCGTGACCTCGTCATGTTTACTTTTGAAATAAATGGAAACTTGCCGGTAACTTAGTAAGCTTGTGGCGTTTTTTTCCAAACACTGGCTTTGTTTGGTAAAATGTTTAACTCCTGCCACATAGCGAAATCCATTGCATTCCTTCAAGACTCACGCTATGCAACGGAACACGCATTCGTTTTATAGATAACAAATAATGTAATCGACAATTCTTAAGAATCGATAATCGATCGTCAATTAATTATGCCCATCCCTAGTACGTAACCTAGCTCTAACTTTCTTTTGTGCTAGCTGCATACTGTACTAGTCTAGCTACAGTAGTCTAGTTTACCCGGCACACGATTGACATTCAACGTTGAAATGCTGGTTGGCAGTCACTCGCTAGCCATACAGTAAATGTGTAGTGGCCATAACCTAGCAAATGTTACCTGAAAAATGTTTGAAGTGCTGTACAGTACTGTAGCCTGTAGCCTAGTTGACACGATCATGCAACATCTAGTCAGCGTATCTGATTCCTTGCATCATGCAGTGTAAAAGCTGTATTTTGGTCGAGACAGGAGCACCTATATTTATATCAATAATGATCGATATTGTAAGCACATGAACCTAAGTCTGCACACTTGTCCATGACACCGTTTTACACAAACTACAACAGTGACCTTAGAGAACTACAACTCAGTATTAACTTTTCTAACACGCCCCCGAGCGTGGAGCACTGTGGGAAAGCAAGCGGTGCAGAGCGTTAAAAAACGCTGCAGTGTGAATGCACCGTTAGGCTATATACCCAGGAGAAGTTCGTCTTTTGCCTCCGACATGCGCAGTTGATAATTGTTTTTTGGCAACATTAGGGGTAACTTTAGAACTTTCAAAGTAAAAATCCAGGCGCAAAATGACTGACAGAAGCAGAGTTTTTTTTCTGCGTCAATCCTGGTGAATCAGATAAAGCACTCCAATGTGTTCATGCTTCAGTTGTGTCGCAACAATACTGGGGGATTTAGCTATAATATGATAGTTCTACGTACCACCTTTCATTAAAACAACAATTATGAAAAGTAATACCTTTTTATCGTAAGTATTTGACCTTTGTTACCAAGGGTCCTTTTGCAGTCTCCAAAAGAAAACGCCTGGATGTACTCTTAGGAAAACGTGTCAAATATGAATATATTATGGTATTATATTTGACTTTTGACTTGAATTAGGTAAGGCTTCATGCTGTAGTCCAATTTTGTCTTCCAGCATGTGTTTACAAAACAAAATTCTGGCGAAAATACAAATTTGAAATGTCCTTGTGTTCAAGCTTCCATTACTCAAAACCAGTAGGACTTAGCAGGGGAAATAACTTAAGAGTGTTACCTTTCAAAAGAGACCACAATCATATACTCCAAATGGTTCAAGAACAGCTTTCAATTTACTTTGGGTATTACCTTTTTGTACCTGCGTATTTTGTATTTTTTTGGACAGGATTGAAAAGAGGTTAGTTCATTTGAGTTTAGTATGCATTTCTTCATGTGACTATGGTAAAAGCACACACAAAAAAGTATTAAACTAAATGTTACCTGCAGATGTCTAGAGCCTTCCTGGCATCTCCTGATACAGCAGACACCTTCCTGGCACAAAACTGGATGGCAGATGCCTCCAACAGCTTTTCTCCTGACACCTAATATGAGGGTAACAAAGAGCACCACAAGTAATCCACAAAATGTCAACATCCATTTATAAATCCATAAATGCAAGTAATATAAGGATATTCAGATATTTTAAATATGCTAAACAAACTAACATGAGTATTAATTTCTTAACACCTTCATTCAAGTAGAGAATGAGTCGGTAGGTGTGGAAAATTACATTCAGATATTGCCATCAGTCTACTGAATGACCATGCAGCTGTTGGTTGGTTAACTACAACTTGCATTGTGTAATAAACGCACCCTCAATTAAACACTGCACCAAAAAAATCTGAAAACAGTTATTTAATTGGTTCAATTAAAACACATCAACTCTACATTTTACTCTTAATCGTACAGTAAAGGTGCTTGTATGCTAAAGAGTAAAATGTAGCCTAGAGGTGCCAGTACTGCGTACCGGTGTGTACTCTACCACTGACAGAAAGCGTCAGTGTCAGAGATTTGTACCCATAAGGCACTAGCACTACGTGAATACCTCGGGTCTTGACGAATCACGTAAAGGCAAGCAGTCGGCCCACTATATCAGAAGTTCGCTTACCCACGGACGCTAGAATCGAAAAAGTTATCTAGACAGCATCAACTGATACCCGAGTATAACAGATTTTTCACTGCTGCTTTCAAACCTAGAAACTAGACGAGTTTTGTTTGAAAGTCATTATGTTAGTCTGGCCATTTTTACTCCCAGTCCATCCCTGCCTCCCGCAACATTAAGCCACCCCCCAGCACCCCCCTGATAAAATATGTTCTCACAGCTATGCATTTATGTTGTTAATAAATAGGCTAACAATAAATTGTTGTTGTAACAGCAATTTCCACACGTCACTTAGTATTTTGAATTGTAAATGAGCAGCAACAAATGTATGCTTTTAAATCTAGATAAATATATATGTGTATATACGTGTATATGTATATGTTTACAATAGGTTGTGTAGCCAAAGCCAAGCCCAGCTAATAATAACAAAAAAGTCAAACACTTAAGGTGGCTTTCGGCACCCAATTACAACATTAACATTTTGTTAATTTAGCAGAAGCTTTAATCCCAAGATAAGTACCAATGAACATTTTACCATTATGTAGCAAAACATGTATTATAAAAAGCTGCAAGGTTTAGGGCACATGGTATGTTTGAGAGAGAGGGGGGGGGGGTCCATGGGTAGCGGTTAGTATAAAATATTGTATTTGGTGTCCTTCTGCCACATCCATTGACAGGATTCCCACTCTTATATAAATTAATTTTCAGGGATGAGCCATTCACTAATACTAGTGCAGTGGCCGTGCCCACGATGTCCGTGCCATATTAAGATAATGGTTTGGTGTTGATTTCTCAAAGCGTTGCTGAGATATGGCCCAACTTCCTGTTTGGTTGCTTTGCTGCCAATTTAGATTTTAAAGTAAACAAGCTTAATTTTGTGTGTGGGGGGGGGGACAAGTTAAATTGGAAACTTATCAACCTGCATTTCCAACTAACTTGTCTTGCAAGGAATGTAAGCATGTAAGGAAACTTTACTGCTTGGCCCCCAAATATCAAGTGATTTTGTCTTGTATCTAGTCCCAGCTAGTCTATGCTTGTGAGCGGTCAGTGCAGTTGGCTAATTTGCCATCTAGTAAGTTATAACTATTGATATTGTAAAAATAAACCGTCGCTAGTAATATTTGGTGCAGTTTAGCAGCACGTGTAGTAATATTACTGTTGTGTATTTACAAAAAAGAATGATGACATTTACCATAGCCAGGCCCAAAATTATCAATGATTGAGCCTAGCATAGGGATGGGTATCGTTAATTTTTATCGATATCGATACCATTTTTGAGACTGCTTAACGATTCGAGTCTTTATCGATACCACTATCGATACTTTTCTATTTCTTAAGTAAAACAGATGTAAAATAGAACAAGGGGAACGTGTTGCTCTCAGGAGGAGACTGGCTAAAAGGAGCAAATAGGCACAATGGATCCTGACTCTGGCTATATCTTAATCTGTCCACAACCCGGATGAGTAACTAGACTATGAGTAATTGGTTGGTTGACAAAGTGACATTGTCAAGCTCATCGACTTTATGAAAAGTTGAACACGTTTCAACAAAATGCACCTGATACAGCTAAATGACCAGCTAACCAAACCCAAACCTTCCTTATCTTATCCCTATTTTCTTCTGTCTCTGTTTTTGTTTAGCACGATCTTTAAGCATCCCACAGAGCCATGCTTGCGGTGGCTATGTTTTGAATGATCAACAGTGAGGGGGGGAGGCTTGTCTATACTCACACACTGTGCTCGTAAATAATTTTTGCAGTTCGCGCACACATCAAATTTAAGGGGCATATGCTAAATAGTTGCACTGTTGAGCCCTGAATTGGCTTATTATTGTCAACGACGGAGACTCGCTACGAAGTTGTGGTGCGCTCACCAGAGGATTGTCCTGCAAAGGCAGCTGGAGTTTGCACCGTTGCGACTCGGAGACAGTATAAGTACTGCTTTTTATCTTTATCTGATGCACAACGTTGAGGTGCTTTTTCATCGCAGTTGTTTCCCACTTTACAAGAAATTACTTTAGAACATATTTCGCACTTTGCTTCGTCTTTATCTTTAATAAAATGTAGCCAAGCCTTTGACCGTTTCGTGCGTTCTGCTATTGTAGCTAGCAACAAAATGATAAATAAAGCGAGCTCGCTACTAAGTAGGTAGCGCTTGAGGCAATAACATTCTTCTTTGTTTAGTTTAAAGGCGGTTGGCAGGCCATTCAATTGAATTTAGTCATTTTATTAGTTTATACGTTGTATGTTTGTGCACCAGCGATTTGATTTAAATAACATTACTTATTTCTCGAGACATAAGTCAATGTTACATTATATTACTTGGTCTCGATAGCGGTATCGATAAGCTTGGACCTTGTTGATATTCGGGTTTTGAGAAATTTGGAACCGGGTCCTTACAGAACCGGTTCTCGATACCCATCCCTAGCCTAGCATAGGTTATTCTCAGTTGTAAGATTAATTAATTTTATGTGTTATTTAATATTTTGATGAGATTATATAGGTTAGGATTTATGGTATTTATCATTGAAATTGCCACCATTTTGGTCACATATGCTATCGAAATTATATCTGTGCAACCTCAAAATATATTTGGGAGCATTTGTGCGATTGCAAATAATCATTTAATTTCTTTACAAAACACTCAGAATTATCCTACTGCACAGCAGTGTTGTAGTCAAGACCACCTAAAGGCCGAGACCAAGTCATGACCAAGACCGAGTGTATCGCGACTGAGACAAGACCAAGGCAGGGCGAGACCCAAGTCAAGACCAAAACCAAGGCATGGCAAGACCGAGTCAAGACCAAGGCAGGGCAAGACCGAGTCAAGACCAGACCCCTCAAAATACACAAGCAGTAGGGTTTGCCTAGGTAAAAAGTTTTATTTGATCTGTAACTGTATTTGAACAAAAAAATTAACACTCTTAAAGTAGTGCTGTGTGCTTATGGCCAGGGAAAACATCCTATGTTTTTTTTCTTTTGCTTTAAGGCGCATTAGTACTCGGTCTCTGCTTTCACATTTCTCTCTAACACAAGTGAAGGAGCCCAAGTGTACTGCAACATTTAACTTAAAGGTCCCATGGCATGCTGTTTTTGGTTGCTTTTACCTCCGCTGCGCGTCGGGCCTGACAACAACCTGGAACCTGTACATTATTGACGATAAAGTACTGCCTCGAGTACCTTATTGCTTTCATAATACGGTTACCAACGAAATTATAAATAGCAAATAAATAGTAAGCTGCCTTTCAGCACAAAATAGTTATAGCCGACAAACATTGTGTATCGCATTTCAATAGCCGAGAGAAAATAGTCCTGTATGTGTGGTTGTTGCTATGCAACGGACAAACAGCATTGTGAACTTCACGTTTGTTAGCCTAGCTAGATCTTGCACCATCTCATTGATTCTCAATGCTCATTTTATAAAAGTTGCCTTTAAACTAACGACAGTGGGACACTATCAAAATATTTAATTTAAACATTAGGCCTAAACATTCTAAATCAATCATACATGTTTCGTAGGCACTGGGTATATGCTAGCTAGCTACATATGCTGTAAACTAGTTACAAGTGACTTGGGACTCGATAGACTAACATTAGACTGTTGTTAAGGTTTGCTTATGTTGATTTGGATATCTCCATTAATTATGCATCCGTGGAAAATGTTGTTTTAAGAAGCCAAGACCAGGTCGTGTAATTGCGTGGCTACGAAGCTAAAATTAAATAAGTGGCTTCCGTTCAACGTTTCAGTAGCTAGACCAGCTACTTAGCACTGATAGCACGGGACAGTGCAATATTATTGCTCAAATTAACCGAATGTTGCTAGTCTAGCTTGCTAACCAATAAACTGCTGAACACCAGTACTTGTAGACAGTCTTTTTCTTCGGCAACCTTTTAGTTATTTTGAGTGCGCACCAATATGGAACGCTCCCCTTTAAGGTAAATGTAAAAAGGCGTACAGTACTTTATCGCTCAATAATGCACACCCCGGAACTTCCTCTCAACCAATCAGAATGCTTGATTTCATCCACCTGTATTATAAATAAGCCTAATGGTCCCCTAATACTGTATATGAAGTCTCTTTCTTGAAATTCAGCAAGTCCCACAATGAGTTTTCCTTAGGACGTGCCATTTCTGTGTCTGTTGTTTTAAATGCTATGAGGAGGAGAGAGGCAGGGCTAACTGCCATGCTTTGGTCGTTTGCAAGCCATCTTGAGGAAAAAACAATATTGCGCTTGCACGGTCATAGCTAATTTTCTTATTTGTGGGCCAAATTCTCTGGGCAGGCAAAGCAGAGAAAGGGGAGGTAACCTTTCCTCTTATGACGACATAAGAGAAACATTTTCAGCGTTTGAGCTTTCATTTTCTCAAAAGGCGGAGAAAAATACCCAAGGCTTGGTTTACACCTATCAAATTTTCTAGCCACTGGGGGACCAAAGGCAGGCTAGCGGAACTCATATTAATGCTAAATAACCTCCTAAAGTGACATTTTCATGTCAAGGACCTTTAACATTTATAAGTCGGGAGAGGCTGACATGAGTTAATGTTGATGTAACATAACTTTATACTCTTAATTAGCTACATCGCTTTATGAGGCCTGGCTCGTTATCACGAACAAAATCTGGCAAGCAACTGAAACTAAACGCCATGAAACATACAGTATGTTACATAACTAATACTAGCTAAATCTCTGTGTAATGGGGGAAAAGATTTCCAAATAGTTTTTTTACAGAGGCACATTGCAAATGTTAGGTAGCTAGCTTTGCTAGCGTCACTTACGCCTAGCTTACCTTTTTTAATGGTTTCTTTCTAAATGCAGGTAAAAGTTTGATGTGGGCCTAGTGCCAGCCGTCTCAGTGAGCGTCTCTTTGCATAATTTACACAAACTGTTCTTTTAGACGTTATTGTTAACTCTTTGTGGTTCAGGGGCCCGTTCTCTGTGCGTCCTTTATTACATCCAAGATCGAAGGACACATCCAAGATGACATCATCTTGCTAATGATGATTTGGTCAATTTGGTTTTTCGAACACCTATGTGGTTTATAATTAGTATAGCTGGATTGAGTTTTATCGATAGAAACCTTGATTAGCAACGCTGGTATTCGCTGGTATTGGCTGCTCACATAATATGGCTGCTCACCGTGGCTGCTCACCAGGAAGATGGCACCAATCATGGCTGCCACGGTGGCTAGGTGCGCTCTGTTTTGTATTGTTTTGTCTGTTAATTCAGTGTTCTGCCAAGATATCCGGGGTTCTCTAACAAGAGAAGAACTTCTTATCAGGACTACAACTCCTGTGGATTTATTTCCCACTTTGCTGCTTACAGTGGCAGATTTAGTGGGAATTATAGTCAAAGCCACTCCCGGCTTTGTCCTAGCAGCGAAACATCGTAGGAGAGGTACACGGGCCAGTGCTTTGGTGCGACTTCGCCGGCGCGGAGCACGTACAGCGTTGCCGGGGATATTTCTCTCCAACGTGGGTTCGCTGAGCAACAAACTGAACGAACTTCAGCTACTGGTGTGGAAAAACAGAGACTTATTCATTTTCCGTTTTGTGCTTTACGGAGACCTGGGTGAGTGAACTGATCACGGACTATGCGATACAGCTAGCAGGTTTCAAACTGCTGAGAGCGGATCGTGAATCCCTGTTTTTTTGGCAAAACGAAAGGCTGTTTTGTTTCCTTATTAACAGTGGCTGTTTTGTTTCTTTATTAACAGTGGCTGTTTTGTTTCTTTATTAACAGTGGCTGGTGTGACAGTGATTCTGCAGCAATGTTCTCCTGTTCTGAAATAATTTTTTATTAACTGAAAACCTTTAGTCACCACGTGAGTTTGCTTCATTCATACTGGTGGGCGTCTACATGCAACATGTCCTCGCCAACCAGATTTTGTGTGTGGAGCATGAAAATACAGATTCCTTGGTTATTGTGCCAGGCGACTTTAACAAATGCAATCTCAGTCAAGAACTCCCCAAATAAAGACAATTCATCAAATGCCCCACCAGAGAAGGAAACACTGGATCATTGCTACTCAATAATCAGTAAAGCATACCATGCGGTACCCCGAGCATCACTGGTCACTCTGACCACGCCATGGTCCACCTGATTCCTGCATTCAGGCAGAAGCTTAAGCACCGTGAGCTGTCTGGAGAGGGCTAAAGCAGATTACCAACTTCAAGCCCAGAGCCCCTCACTCCACTAACAACTCGTCTGGCCAACAACCTGAACAAGTTCTACTGTCGTTTTGAAAGACAATTGGACTGCCCTGATTTATCCCCCCTCCCCCCCCCTCCCCACCAACTCAGTGACGACACTCTACATTGACGACATGGTCCATTCAGGTCCATCAGCACCAGACCACCTCAGGGCTGCGTCCTTTCTCCTCTGCCCTTCTCCCTGTACACCAAACAGCTGGACCTCCAGTCATCCGTCCGTCAAACTCCTGAATTTTGCGGACGACACCACCCTCATTGGGCTCATCTCTGGTGGAGACTAGTCTGATTATAGGTGGGAAGCGGCCAACCTGGTGACTTGGTGCAGCCAGAACAACCTAGAGCTCAATGCTCTTAAAGGGGCGATTGACTGGGTTTTTGGGGTATTTCACACTGTTCCTTAAGGTCTCCGAATAGGGTATGTAACATTGGTTGGGTTGAAAATGGCCCGGGTGCTGTTCTATGCCCCCCGATAGATCCTCTGAAATGTTCCCGGGAAAAAACACCAGCTTTTCTCCTTCTATGGTGTGAAAAAATATTTAGATGAGCTGCGTGCTGATTGGTTGGCCATAATTTTATTGTATATTTTTATTTTAACTCCTTTTAGTATTGCTATTTTATGTACCCTCAGTCTAGATAGTCCACATATTTAAATGTAAGGTTCCTATATGTTGTAACTGTATGTACCTTCCTGCCAAAGCAAATTCCGTGCCTGTGCAAACTTTCATGGCGAATAAATCCCATTCTGATTCATGGCCAAAAAGACCGCCCTGTTTTTTCCGCAACAGAGCAAGAGCTTGCTCGAAGGTTACTCCGAATTTGAAGATTTATTCAGGACGCCAGGAAACAACAGCCAGCAGGTCAGCATATTTTTGTTATTTGTGTAAAACTTGGAATTCGAGTGAGACCGCGTCTTGTTTTTACGTTAGCCTCTGAGTCACAGACTCGGCTCGCCCACTGGCAGTGTGTAGTAGTAGGTTACAGTACTGTCTTCAATGCTACAGCTATGGCTAAACTTTATTAGCTCAATGTCTTATTACACGGCTGATCTTAATGCTGTAGAATGCTCCATTCACTTGAATGGGGCTTCCCAACGTTCTGCGGTGAACAATTTTCTCATATTTGATCGTTGCTATGCATATTTCGCTGTCAATGGAAGTGGTCTTTTTGCCTCGGATTCACGTCTTTCGTAGCACTCCGCAAGTAGCCCGGTAACTTTTCAACCCCAGCGTACTCTGTTGCTTAGCGACGTCAGCTGATTTGAAGCCTAAAGAATGTTCAAAGTCTATGAAGTTCAACGTCTTTGGCGAACTATTTCTCTGCTGATCAACAATACGAATGGTAACAAATACATTGTAAAAAGACACAGTGTTAAGTTATTTTTGTTGGCAAGTAGCCGTGTAATAAGCGGGATAATGTATAGAACGCCGGTCATTATTGGGAACATAAGCCCCGACGGCGAACAGCACCCCGACGCGAGGCCGACATTTGCAAACGCGCTGCAAACGAAGAAAACATATGCATACACAACAAGCAAATTAAGAAAAACATCTTCATTAATTTGACAACACATGTGCAGCATTCAGCAAAAATGCTGCTAATACACACAACACAACCAAATACATAAACACGCTGCAAATACGCGTTGCAAAAATGAAAGCACGCAAACCAAAAACGCTGCAGTACATAAAAGCGTTGCAAAAACGAAAGCATGCAAACCAAAAATGCTGCATCCAGTTTTCACAATGGACGTTTCCAGGCCTCTAGGGGGAGAGCCAAGTGGAACATCTTGATTTTCGGCCCCATGGAGCGAGAGAAAGAGAGAACATATGAAAAGTTTTTTGAAAAACTGTCAAAGAGGAGGGGCACATGTAAAAATGAATAATAATCTTTTCATGTCGCCTCTTTACTTCGATTTTGGTCCTATTCAAAACAAACTTCTCATCTGACCTCTCTGGTTCTAAAATCACGCTCTTCTACTTGGGGCTCCCACTGGGCTGGAGCACTTCCGTTATCTGGATGCAGCGTTTTTCTGTTTGGATTTGTTTTCGGGGTTTGGGTGTTTTCCTTTTTGCAGCGCGTTTCAATATTTGCAGCGTGTTTATTAGGGATGGGAAGATTCACCGATTCGCATCGGTATAAAAGTTCACGATGCGATGGCCCGGATCAAAAAAGTGTGCACCGGATACAATGTGGGATGAAATCGCGATGCATCGTTTCTAACATCTTTGCATCGGTATAATCCGATGTATTTATATAGAATGATGTGTATGCGAACACCTTTAGTATTTAGAAATTTGACTAATGATTTGTGACCAATAATTTTATAATTAGTTAGTTTCTTAAGCACGCTCTTATCTCCACTGCTGTCAGTGGCCGATTATCGTGAAGTCTCTCGGCAAAGTTTCGCGCGAGTTGGAGGCGTGTTCGGGCAAGTGTTATCATGGCGGAGGAAGAGTTACACGTTACTACAAATTGCAATAAATCCAAGGTTTGGCAACACTTCGGATTTTACAAGAAAGCTGGGCAATTTGACAAGACCCATGCAATTGGCAAGATATGTTGTGCTGCTATAAAGTACACAGGCAGCACGGCTAATTTAGGTTGTCACCTGAAGAGGCTACATGGTATTTGTGTGGAGACGTCTGCCTCCCCCTCGGATTCAGCTGGCTACTGTCAGTGGCTAGCTCCATCGGTACCCTAAGCAAGAATAGGAAGCTATTTTCCGACAGAACAAATCCCTGTTGTGTACGACAAAGTAAGACGAGAGATAGCTGAGTCATTGAGAAAATGTTTAGGGAAAAAGTAGGACGTATGAGTTCAATTTAGTGTGTTGTATTATGACAGTGTTTACAGCAGCTTGTGACTGCCTGTAATAGTTTACCCTTTTATACATTCAGACAACACATAAAAAGGGAAAGAAGGACTGGTTTAAGGCAAGGTCAAGGCCTGATGTTATTTTATCTATTGTCAGAGACTTTTAATATGTGAAATAAAACTTTCACTTGTTTAGTTAATTGATGATTTGCAGTCTGACAAAGAAATAAATCATAGCATAAATGTAAATCAATATGTACCATATTAAATTGCATGGCATCATATTCCCTTTGCATCGCATCTCATTGAATCGCACTGCATCGTAATAGGGGTGAATCGTATCGTATCGCATTAGTAGTTGCTTTTATGTATCTTTAATGTATCGGATCGTTGGCAGTGCATCGAGATGTGTATCGCATCGTCCTCAGTGATGGAGATGCACATCCCTAGTGTTTATGTATTTGGTTTTGTTGTGTGTATTTGCAGCGCGTTTCTATATTTGCAGCGCGTTTGCTGAATGCTGCGCATGTGTGGTCAAATACATGTTTTCTTGTGTATTGTCAATTTGCTTATACTTTGTCTATTTGTAGCGTGTTTGCACGTCGGCCACCGTAATTATCCCTTTTCCCAATTTCCGGCGCTTTCAAACAATCAGTGAAGTGTGGATAGCAACAGCAGCTAGCTTGCTTCTAGCAAACTGCTTTTGAATTAGCCATGTCCCCCTAAATTAATATTAGGGATGGAGATTTGAACTGATTTCACTATTCGAATAGTATCCGAAATTATTTTTGAATAACCGGATAATCTATTTTTATTAATGCGGTTCCGTTATGTCATTAGCCTGACATAACGCAAAGCATACTGTCAACACATGAACCACAACACATTCTGGCAATAATTTGGACTATTAAGATATTAGATTAAATAAGGGTTGAATAAAGAAAACAAATGAAAGATCATTTCATCAACATGACGAAAAGACAATGAAGTTGAAAAAACGCTGCATCACCAGACGTATAGGCTCTTAAATTGGCGGGATAGCGCTGAGTTTATTACTATGTGAAATTAAAACGTGAAATACTTTGGAAGACATTTAACACATTGGGTAGGCTATCCTCGATAAAAACGAAAGACACACATGGAGAAATATTGCATATTAACTTCGAACCGGAATCCTCGGTGCGCCACCACACAATGCAAACATAGCTGATTACATTAGCTCTACGTGGCTGCTGGTTAATAAAAAAGCCACAAAACCATTATCCATACACATTTTTATTCAGTAAAAATGAGCATATAAACATGCTCAGGGGAGAGGCGAGTACGGAGTCGATTTAGGCCGGCGTAGAATAGACTGCAGGAACTGAGGTTGCTGCAAGGTAGGCTACTGCTTAGCCAGTACACTATGCTTCTTGTAGCGCCAAATGAAATGAAAGGACACTCGCAGCTGAACGCAGGGTCATGTAGCCTACCCTTATTGATGGTTTTCATCCTTTCTAACGTCACAACTATTAGAATTCTCAACACAACGCAGCGTTTTCCATTAAAAATAACTTTTATATTAAACTAAGCTCATAAGTATTCTAAAAAAGTATTCGAATACTAACCTACTTTAGGATATCCGGATATTCGATTAACCACGCCCATCCCTAATTAATATCGAACTTATTTGCGTTTTGGGGGGCTTATTTTCAGTTAGCAGACGGTACTATTTGAATCGCAATTCCATCTGAAATACTGCCAGTGACAACATTGTTACAGTAGCTTGTTTCAAGGGGGCTTCTTGTTTCCAAGGGTGTTCTTAATGAATTTTGCAATATGAGTAGGCTAAATGCTTGAAAATATCACTAAATGGGGAAAACGGACCCACCTGCAACCGACGCAAGCAAGCACACCCTACAATTTCCCCAGAAATTGTACCCTCTCTAGTCATTCTTGCACCTTCCGCAATAGGTTGTTCAAGACATGTCTGTGACAGACTTCCTGTATCACCTCTGCTTATATAGTCGCAATCAAATGTTGTTTACATAAAATAAGCCTGCTCCCAAGCAGGTTTAAGATAAAGAACTTGTTGATAATGACAGCAAGTCCAGAATGAAATTGCATGTGCTCATTGGGTTGACAGCTGAATGTAAGCATTGTGAGAATGAACTGCTCATGTGATAGAATCATGCACAGGGCATGCAGTGAATTATTTTTGGCCATTGTTGTAACTAATTTTTTTAAAGGAACATTTTGCAAATGAAATTTCCCATGGACACTTTCTGGGAATTTTCAACCATTTTGCAACCTTATCCTGAACATACAAGACGAATCGGAACTTTTTTTTCATTTTCAATGTGTTTTCCAGGATGTGTGGGAACCATGTGCCCCCTTCAATAAGTAACCCATACCTGTTTGAGTCTGTCCTGTACGATGGAAGTGAGCTCCTGCCGGCTGTAGGGAGAGAAATTCAGAAGCTGGGGGTGACATTGAGGCAGTGCCTGCAGCCTGGGAAGAATCCTGTCAGTCAAGTCCAGCGCATTGGCTATTCCTAGAAAAGCAACATATTGTATAGTTGTTTGCGTATAGCTGTACACAAACATGCAAATGTGACAAGATACATAGATGCTTTTATTCATATCATGGCTTTATAGCACACCTCTGGCAATTACACTATAAAATGATAAATCTTAGGTCAACTGTGGAATTATACAACATTAAGCTTATAATCCATGACCATTCAACATGAAGCCACCTTAATCATATACCTCTTTTAAAGCAACATTTTTTTAATGCAGGGAGATACAAAATTGTATTTACAATATATAGAATAGAAATCTACAGCATTGTCAGCAATCCATGCTATGGCCTCCACACAGATTTTACAAATCGAACAATAAGGGCTGTGGTTATAACAGGGATGCAAACAGCGCGCTTTTCGGCGCCTCCCGCTTTCTTCACGTCAGTTGGGGTGACTTGCCTGAATCGTGCAGATCCGAAGTTTTTTTTTTTTTTGGGGGGTATCTGATTATAATTGCACCAACAGTAATTCTGGATTGCCTCCACCAAACAAGTAAATAAGCAAATCACCAGTAGCCTATGCGCGCAAGCGTGAACCACTAGTGTTTCTTCTTGCTGCGTATCTTTTCCTGTCTGCGGTGGGTACTCAATAAACGGACTCCGGTCCGGATCTGGACCGCAATACTTTGACGCAATTCATTGGTCAGTGATTTTGTGCTATAGCCTATATTTTTTGCTACTAGACGTGCTTTATATTTTCCGTGTCCATTTGAAAGCTCCAATCAGGAGCTAGAATTACTGTAATCACCATGAAAACTCACTCACTCAACGTTGGCCGCAACCTCTGTGGGTAACGCAGGTCGTGTGTGTCATTCGCAACAACGCAGGCTAATCGATTTGCTAACGGTAGCTAGCCTACCTGTTTCTTCCTTAACAAAAAATCATGGGGTGGCAAAAATCATAAAAAATCATCGAAAAGTTGATTCAGAAAATCACACATTTCAGACAGAATGGACTGACAAGAACGCATTTGTGTTGCCGGTGGGGAGCACAAAACCAACGTGTTTAATCTGCATTGAGACGGTTGCCCTTGTCAAAAGTGGTAGAGCTAACGTGAAATGTCACTATGACACAAAGCATAGACACTTTGAACAAAATTACCCCCAGAACTCTGGTCTATGGGAGACAGGTGCCCAGGGGCACGGACACTGTGCCCTCCTAAACCTATGTCAATTTTGAATGGGAGTCAATAGGAGAGGTAAGGGCCAGAAAAATAAACCATGGTCTGTATGGAAATTTGGTGAGTGGACCTTTTGAGTTTCTAATTGAGTACCCCTGTTTTAGGGGAAACCGAGCCTCACTTGCAGTCTTAAAGAGATCTCCTACTGTCATGGATTTTATTAGGAAGGTGACCAAGGCATACACAGTTTGTGGCAAGTAGAACAAACTACTTCTCAAAAGTAAGAATCAACAGGTCTTGTCATTGATCTTGTGGTGAGGGGCCATTCCCAGGCTGTTACTCAGCTGAAGGAGTTGGCTAGGATCATCAACATTTAGTGCCCTTAGAGGCAACCAGGAAGAAGAGGAAGAAGGAGTAAAACCAGAAGAAGTGCTAGATAGTTTAATAAGAGTTTATGTCTCGGAATAGAAAATGAAATTTAATATTACCAATTAGTGTCGGTGTATTTTGATCTTCAGAATGTAATTTTACTCTATGTGCATATAGGTGTGGGCAAAGGATGTCAGGGGGTTAGTGGCAATGTAAGTATGGATATTTGCCACGGGGTGATGGCTTCAATTACCTCTCTCTTTTTTGACCATACATGTGTTTGCATCCCTGTTAAAAAAGAACCATTGATTTACATGGACTAGAAGTGCAATTTTAACTACACACCAGGAGAACCTAAATTGCTTGCATTCCCCTCTCCCCAACAGCTCAGGAAACTCACAATGACCAGATTTCCAGACAGAATCTACAGTGAAATTACATCATGGTTTTTATAAAGGTGACAAAGTTTGTCAAAGATGCATAACATACCAATGAGACAAAGGCGAGATCTTGGCAAGTATGGCCACTCAAATATTGTGTAGAGGACATCATGGTCTTTGCTGTCCAATTGATCCATCTCATCCAGCACTAGAAGACTAAAAGTAAGTAAGATAAGAGTTAGTGCTAATGTAGACTAATGGCAATATTTTTTGCCAAACTTAATCAGGGTGTCTACAGGTATAAACAAGTTAAATTTAAGACCTTTCAATACCACTTCTAAATGAAATTTAAGACCAAACTTACAATGGAAATACAAATATCAAATCAAATCAAATCAAATATACAGTAATATTTCCAAATAAACACACTGATGTCTGTTCAAAGTGAACAGTATAGTGAAATGACAATAATCAGTTGAATTTAAGAACATTGACTAAATGTGTGTAATTGCTCAGAGGTCAGATGGCATTGTTGGCTCTGGATTTCCTATCGTAACATCTAGTGTTGTAGCGTTGACATTGTTGCTATCGGTGGAAATGAGAGCAGAAACTGGCACGTGCGATTCCATCGCTCTAGGCTGCGTTTCCCAAAAGTGTTGTAAGCCTAAATTGATTGTTGAATCCATTGTAGGACGAATCTTACTTTTACGGGTGTTCCCCAAGACATCGTAGCTAAAGTGTCTCTTGAAAATAGTAACTCTTGAAAGCGCATAGATTAGCCTACACCTGACGAGCATGTTTGGGAAACGCATGTAAAAAAATATTGATTGTTTCGTTTTTTGCTCGATAGTTGCTACGATCCATCGTTATCGGGAAACGCAGCCCTGATCCCCATTGTCCCAAGTTTGAAATTCTTCCGACACGCAGTTCGCTTCATAAGCATTTCCAGGCAACAACCTTAACCAAGAATACTCGTTCTTTTCAAGTCATTTGTAATTGAATTTTCATTTCCTCATGTTTCTAAGTTGAGTGGCTATCAACCATTGCTGTATTACCTGTATTGCCGATGCTTTACGTCATCAATTTGTGCAATAGGCTACGCTCTGACCTTACCATAGATAACGCAGCGCATATAGCCTACAATTTTTTTGTTTTTGTTTTTTTTCGACCTGTCAGAACAGATTGCCTGCATTTTTGCAGTGACATGACACAAAACATTTTAAGAACCATCCAATCAGAACAACTTAATACTTTTTAAGGCCTTATTTTTAGGAAAAGTTATAAGACTTAAGGACCTGCGGCCACCCTGTTAATATACATTTCCAATAAAAATAGTGTGAGGTCTAAATTAACATCCCTTAATTAAGTCTTAAATTAAACTACTTTGAATTTCTGGACGTTAGTTTTGGCCTGCTAATGCAGGGAAAAACTGATGCGAGACAAGAAATCATGTATAATAAAGAAGAAAAACAAGCACCAAATCTTTAGAACAATTCAAAGAAGTTTATATTGGCTTTTATGTTCTTTGAGTTTGTAAGGGTTGTTGACCTGTGCCATCAGGGTATTTTTCCTGCATAGAGAAAATGTGGGCACGCTTTAGCCATTTTCCCGAGCGCCTATGACAAATCCCGAGCGCCTAAGGCAAAAAAAAAAAAAAAAGTCTGCAATGAAAACACACAAAAAAAACTGTATTAATCACGCGTGCAATGCATGTCAGCGAATATGTTCTCAATAGTATGTTTCAAGTTGGCTACAGCTGAACCCTCGTTCTGTTTTGATCAATAGTAATCGAGTTGATAAGCACATTGCAAGTTGATAAGTATATAGTGTAGGCACAAAGAAAATAAACGGAAATTGCATAGATATTAAGTTCTATGTGCTCGCTATAACTTCTATTGGAGCCATCATCACAATTAATCACTCGTGCCGTGCATGTCCGCGAATATGTTTAATAGCCTTTCTCAAGTACAGCCGAACCCTTGTTCTGTTTTGATCAGGGGCGTCGTTAGACCCTTTTTACTGGGGCACGTGCCCCAGTATAAATCTGCTGTGCCCCAGTAAAATCTAAAGTTTAAGTTTTAACAATTTACTTTATACGTCAGTGCATTCATTTAGAAAATTAACGCAGTATCCCAATCAACGCTAGTAAAAGTGTTTAACTGAAAACCCAAACCTATATGCATTCCGAATTCCATGTCAGTGCTCTCTTCTGAGCTTGCCAAATAGCCGATGCAGCACAGACACAGGTCCAGGGGGGTATTCCAGAAAGAAGGTTATGCAACATAACCAGGTAAGTTAACCCACTAGCTGATTCACAATGTTGCAGCAACCTACTGGCAATGTTGCTATAACCCTGGGTTTCAGTTAGGGAGTTAACCTGTTAGCCTCACATAACCTGCTTTCTGGAGTACCACCCAGGTGTCTGACTCGGCACACAAGTCTGAATTGAGGTAGGCTAAGAAACATTACAAAACTAAAGATTGTTTCTAAATGATAGGCCTACCCATCATCCAATTTTGACTAAAACATCAAAACAATATTCCATGAAGCTAAAAAAAAAACAACAGTATTTGGACTCAAATGAATGCAAAAAAAATGCGCTCACGTTAACTATTGATGTCCCTGCAAAAGCTGATATCAAACTTGCGTCTCTGAACTGTTGTATAGCGAGTTAAGCAAGGGGAGTTTCTATAGCCTAGTAGTGCATTGTGCGCAGCAAGCTTGAAAGAAAAAAAGGGATATGAATTTGGGGCCTGTGCCCCAGTAGAGTGTTATGTCCAACAACGTCTCTGGTTTTTATCAATAGTTATCGCGTTGATAGACTATCATGGCCTTGTCAAATCCTTCTACCAGGGGGTCAACGAAAAGCGGAGGGTGAAATGTTCACAAGCTAGATGTGACGTCTGCAACTGACTGCCTCCCCTTTGCTTAGTTTGTACAATAAAAAAAGAATAGTAATAATCAGTTAAACACGTTATTAACGCAAACCCAAATTAACGGCATGAATATTTTCCTCGCGCAATTAACGCTCTTTTTGGCATAGCAAACTTTGTAGTTTTTTTCACATTGTTGCAACAACTACTGACGTCAGAAAAACTACAACACCACATCGGATCTATCTAGACCGGAAACAAAACAAGGCCGCCGCACCATAGCGCCGCACACGTGTTTGGGCTTGCGAGCCGGCTAAAGGATAGTAGGTTAACAACACGTTCTGAGTGGATGGCGAGCCCAAGACGCCGAAATGGATGCCATTAAGATTCTGAATTGAAAGTTTACTTTGAAAAGTTGCCAAATGGTTCCATTGACAAGACCAAAGTGATCTGTGTTTTGTCATTGTGAACTGAGCTATTGTCGCAGCACGTCCAGTCTGAAATACCACTTGATGGCCAAGCACACAGCTAATGCAAATTCTCCACCCCCTCGTCAAAGCCAGGCGATTTCAATGTTGTTTTCAATAAAATAAATTAAAACATTTGCACGAAGCAATCCGAACTACTTTTCCATGTTGATAAGAGCATTAAAATTAGAAAAAAAGAATGGGTCCAAAAGAAATCAAGGGACATTTAGAATAGCCAAGATAAAAATGTGCGATTAATTGGGAGTCAACTATGACATTAATGCGATTAAATATTGTAATCGTTTGCCAGCACTACGTCACTCGGATATTTCCAAACAGCGCAATTGAACACTCATTTTGTCAAAGGCGGAGAAGAACACGCAGGGCTTGGTTTACACTTATCGAAAATTCTAGCCACTGGGAGACCAAAGGCAGGCTAGGGGAACTCATATTAATGTTAAATAACCTCATAAAATGACGTTTTCATGTCATGTCACCTTTAAATGACGACAATACCATTTATACAAATTTTTATCTGATGTGATTTTCACTATGATATGTTTTATTGATTTAGATACTCACACAGTTGGTCCAGTGCTAGTTAATATTTTTTGCAGCTTTGCCTCGCTGTGGCTGCCACATACTCCAAGCTTGTCTGCCAGGATAGGGAAGATTGCATGGGAGTTGCGCAGGGTCATACAGTTAACTTCCACCATCTGTATTGGCATTAACTCGACCTGGAGCAAAGAGAGTCGTATGAGGTTTCGAATATGGTTCAACAAGAAGCCTGGGGTGTCCTCTAAACTCTCAACACACACCAATTTCCAAGTAACTAGGGGTCATGACTAGGGGGTGGGAATCTTTTGGTACCTTACGATTAAAAATCGATTCACGATTAGTCTGAGATAAAAAATAAAAAATAATTAAATCTATATTTTAAAATAAATTTTAAAAATAGTGAATCTATCTGAATCGCTAGCAGACTGAATTGCAATTCAAATGTGAATAGATTTTTTCCCCACCCCTAGTAATGCCTATAAAAATTGTACGTGATAGCTTAAGTGCAGTGCTATGTAAAGAACAGTGGTTGTTTACAGGAGAACACTGAATGCTAACCTTCATCTCCTGCAGCACATGGTTGAGGCAGGCTGTTTTGCCTGTGCCGGGGGCTCCAGATATGTAGAGGCTGGCAGGGTATCTTTGTAGCACCCTCTTGTCTAGGAAGGAGCGAATGGAGTTGCACTCAGTCTCCCTAGACAGCAAGCGCTCTGGAACAGCTGTGTGGAGTGCCTGCTTCACATTTTGGAACCTCGACTCTGAAAAAGGACAGACATGAAGTGAGCATGAAGGAATCCAACTTGAAAATTAGATGACAGAAATATGGTTTTGAACACAAAGATGCATTCATTATCAAGAATCACTCATACCATTCCTACTTTTGCTAGTAATCCAAGTTTCATTTACACATAATACCAGTCTACACAGATGTTGGTGGAGGCTCCTTACTTTCAGCAAAAAGACAGACTACCGAGGCTTTTTTCTCTGATCGTTGACAAGAAGAGTTTCCATCAGGTGTCTCCTGTGATCTGTTGGTACAAAGTCTGCCAGTGGGAGATGAAGGATGCTTGAGGAGCACAGATACCATCCCATGAGTAGGTGACAGGAGGGAGTTTTCATCAAAACCTAGCTTGCGGGAGGAGGATACTGCAGGGTGGTTGCGTTTAGGGGGTAAGCCCTGAAGATTGACATCTAGGTTACATCCATTTTCATCACCTAGAACAAAAAAGACACTTCTAGCATATAGGCCTACTTTTTTAACCCCTTCTGAATAATGTAAAATCTCAAATAAATAAAAACTCACCCATGCGTTTGCAAGGGCTGAGGGCAAGTCGAGGCGTCTGTTTTGGAGACAATGGGGTGGCTATGAGGGTACCTTTTCCAGGCGACGGGTGAACTATCTGAACCGAGAGTGGGAATTGGGACTGAGATTTTATATTCTGGTGTTTGCAGGGGGATTGGATCTCTTCCTTGAGGTCGGTGCCATTGCAATGCAATGCCATTCTAGAGGATCTTAGTCTACGTAGAGGACGAGTGGAATGAGTTTGGTCCTGGGGGGGTGCTCTGGGCATCTTTCTGAAAAGGAAAAAAAGGTTAAGCATTTTGTGAAAATAAATTGAGACTTCTGTACAACCGGCACATATGCAACTTGCAAAAAACGATTCCATGTTGAAAAACGAGGTGGAAGCGTGTCTGCCAAAGTTGTCCAATGCGTGTGACGGGGGAAGGTCTGTGAGTGATTATTGAACTGTGTGGGTAACGTCATCTATACTTGTGTGTCTCGCAAAGGGAGTGATTGACGGCTAATATTAACCAATCTAAAATCTACATTAAAGTTAAGAATAATTATTAAGTTTGACTGGTTATGTAACGTAGGATAGAACTGTGGACCCATTACTGTTAGGTACAGCTTGCAGGCACATACTACTGTGCAATAACCGGGCATTTTGTCGAAAAATGAAAATGTGTTACGGCCACAACAGTTACTTGCACTCGCACAAATGCTCCTGTAAGGAGTTGGAAAGACGGGAGGGCGGCAAACAGCTTTGTGCGTCATTCTGGTAGGCCTACAAAGACAATACTTTTGAGCCTTAAACGTACTTTTTAAGTACTTTTTATTTGTCGAGTACACCTGTACATGTGGTCATTTCATATCAAACTATTTATTCATTGAATTTAAAGAAAATGTGCCATATCTTGATTGGGATATGAAAGGATCTATGTCAGGAGATTTTGGTCAGCCCTACTGTGAAATAAAATAAAACAGCACATTATCAGTAAAACATGGAAAATGTTGCAAGTCGATTTAAGGTGTGCGGCCGTAGATGTTCTGCCTGTGCCCCTACAATTTTCAGTTAGGTCTGGTGCCTTGTTAATTCAGTATTTCTTTACGGGAAAAACAAGGCCCAATAAACCAACATATCTTCCAATGTTACAGAAGTCCCATATCATATAATTTACCTCTGTTTACATGCAATCATTTTCCTATTTTTTGGGCTACGACTAGCTTTTTGGCTCGTTCCATCGGTTGCGTACAAAAACTGAATGTGCGTACGTTGTAGCAGCTATTGCAAGGTTGTGCTTGTTTTATTGAAAGAGTTTCTCTTCGGGGATTAATAAAAAGTATTTCTGATTCTGATAACTTGTTCACCGAATGGATATTTTAAAAACGTGAATTTATACTTTATTTGGAAAAAAACGGGTTACACTTGCATTTAGGGCTGAAACGATTAGAGTAACTTGATTACAGAAAATGATCGGGGCAAATTTCTCTGCCTCGAAGCCTCAATTAATTTTAAAGCTCACATCACGTTCTTCCGCAATGATTATTTTTAGTGTGACAACGCGCTTACGTCCAAAAGCGGAAGGAGAGCAAGAGGGTAGTTGTGTTTTTGATGAGGCCGCGTGCGCGTGCGAGCTGTAAAATGGAAGGGAGCGATAACAATAGCCAAAGAGAAGAAACAAACAAGAGAAAACTGAAAATCTCCAAGGTTTGGGATAATTTCAAATTGAAAAGTAAAGAGAACGCCGTGGTGTGTGTCCATTGCAAGATCGAGCATACCACAACAGCACGTCGTTCTCAACAGAAAACATCCACTTGGTACTTAAATCTCCAAGGTTTGGGATAATTTCAAATTGAAAAGTAAAGAGAACGCCGTGGTGTGTGTCCATTGCAAGATCGAGCATACCACAACAGCACGTCGTTCTCAACAGAAAACATCCACTTGGTACTTAAACGCACTTAATTCATCTCAGTCAACTTTTGTCATTGTTCACAGTACAGAGAAACATTAATAACATGTTACTAATAATAACAAGGTTTATTTTTGATGGAAAAATGTATATGCATTGCATACTATGCATTTAAAAATAAGGAAGGAAACCTATTAGTTGTTCATGTTAAGAGACGCGTCTTATTTCCTTTTGTATATTTACTATTGCTCTGATTAATTAATTGTTTTATCCGATTAATCAATGGAATTTTCGGTAGAATAGTCGATTACTAAAATGTTCGATAGCTACAGCCCTACTTGCATTCAAGCAAAATTCTATCCAAGATATCAAAAGCTGCAGAAAAAGTCCCTTGAGCCAACACCTACAAATCCGGTGTTGAGGAAGGAGGAAGCCTTTAATGAGACATCTACAACCAAAAAAGGCGATTTAAAAGTTTGATGTAACTAGTTTGCTGCTGTATTACCTTTATTTCTGTTTTCAAGGAATTCTAAAAATTATTTGACTGTCCCTGTTAAACTTAGTGCTGTTCCTCAGCTGCAAACTAAGCAACCAGGCCCTAGAAGCCGCACTATGCTCATGTATTATGGACTCACACTAACAGACTGCAATACATCGGAAAGGTTCACATGTCCTCCACGCTTGCTCTGCACTAGTGTTGTCAGAATACCAATACCAAGTTTAGTATCACAATAATCGATACCAAAATGTTTTCTTGAAACTGAAACGATACTGATTTGATATCAAATAGATCACAAAACACAGTCCACAAATGTTGATTAAATTTTCGAATTAACAGCCAAAACGACAATGATACCAACAAGGCATTTCCACTTGAACATTATTCCATCAACCCATGCCAGTGGCACTATGTTAAATATAGGCAATGCTATGTTTTCTAAATTTACAATGGGAGTGTCTTTTTAAATTGTTGTCTGAGAGCCACCTTACATGTAGCTAGCTCGTAGTTCTACTGAAACAGGCAGGTGAACCTCAGCAATTAAAGCTGTAGGCTAGTGTATTCAGGAAAAGCGTACCTGCGTGTGATGTCACGCCCGTGCTCTGCTACATGCGGCTGGTGTTTGGAGAATTCAGCTCCCCTGTGCCCCCTTTGTGCGCGAAACCTTGACGTTTTCTCCTGTTGCTAAAATTCTTAACCAGCTTTATACAGTAATTTCACTCTCAAAGGTTGTCATAAATATAAAGACTGTTCACCTGTTGCTTTTGTGTTATTTTTTACAGAATTCATGAGTGCCAAATCTGGAATCTCCAAACTAGAAGTTAGAAAACATATTGCTAAAAATGCACAGATGAGGACAAGTGAGCAAGGATGAAAAAGCATCATCATGAGATGAAGGTATGTTGGAAGTTGTTTCAGTTTTGGAAATGTTATATACAGCTAGCAAACTAACTTTAGCTAGCATCGCTAATGACTAGGGTTGGTAATGAATAATCGATGATCGATTAATTGTCATTAAGAATTCATTAGAATAAAAATCCAAGCCTAATGAATAATCGTTATCGTATTGCCGCCCATTATGAAAACAACATCTTCCAGTATTTTGCGCGAGCGCGACTTCCTACAGCAGACAAGCAAAGATGAAGCAGGCTAGGAGAAGTGCAGTGTGGGACCATTTCTCAAGGAAAGATAAAGTCTACTGCAGTTACTGTGACGCTGTATTTACTTGCCATAGTTCAACGTCTCCGCTAATATATAATTTAACAAATATAAATTCCAGCGGAGGTCTATAGCAGCAAACCATTCAGGCTACACTAGCTAGGAGGACGTGTGATGACAAGCGAGCTAACGAAAGTAGGCTAGCCTGTAAGGTAGATAGCCTACATCTTGCTAATAAATTGCCACGACTGTCAGTTTAAAACAATGATTTAATATGGCATTAAGACATGTTTTGTTATTATTCTTGTGTATTTGTGTCCAGTCTGCTGACCAGTCAACTACGCTCATAGTTTTACATTAAGTATCGTAGTTAAAGGTTAAAACTAAATTGTCAAATAATTAGGCTTCCGCCAGAGTCGAGAAGCCTGACATTTCAAAAGGATGGATTTAACCGTGTATATTTCTTTTGAAAATGATTTTCCAATGTTATTTTTCAAAGTCTATGCAGTAGCAGGCAGTGATGCATTGCAATCGCTATCTGCTAAAATCCGTCTGATTATCTGCCTTTGCAAATAATCGATTAATTTTTCAATAACGTAATTAATAATCGAACATGAAAACTCCTGTTAAGTCCCATCCCTACTAACTACATTGGCTAACTCAACTTCGATAAGCTATACTCAGTGCAAGCTAGCCAGTTGACGCTGTGTGCTCAAAGTGACACAAGTGCTAATTCCGTTGGCCAAGAGAAAAAGTGCTAAGATTCCAATTGGCCCAGAGAAATGTAAATTATAAGAATTATCCAATAATGTTTCGCAATTCTAAGCCTGCATGGCATGCAGAAGAATGGCAGCATGCCTAACCGCGCGCACATGCGCATGCGCACCCCCAGAGACCCTGAGCGTCCAGGGCAGGACAATCGCAGCATTCATCCAATGCCTGTATTGACCTTATTCCAGAAGGAATAAGGTGGGCGCGGCCATCCGCGTACTCTCATTTCCAGTTGAGATACTTTCCACTTTATAACGGTGCTAAAAGACAGTGTCTTAAACAGGCTCTGGTACTCATTTATGGCTAATAGAGATGCCCAGCGTCAACTGCAGTTTGTGGCTGCCATAACAGGTGGAGAAAATCGAATCAGACCCTGTATTATCATAGTTTTGACCATGCAAAGAAGAGGTCTGAGTGTTGTGGGCCGACATACTTTGCATCGACCTCCAACCGAAGTTGAGGCTCTGCGTCCCTGGCTGAAGGCGCTGAATAAAAATAAAAAAAAGACACAAGTTTCATTTTGTCTACTCGTATCAATAAAGGGTGTAATTAGAGATAAACTAGCTATATTTTAGTGTTCTCAATTCATGATATAAGTAGATACAAGATTATAACCAAACGTATGGGCATGGCTGTGAGCAAAACAACTGCTGCAGTGCATCTAAATTTAATGTAGCTAAAGCTTTTGAAACAACGCAGCAATCAAAGTATTTCATAGATGAGTAATTGCCACTAGATAGGATGGAAGATACATATCGTGTACGTTTTAACACGTTGCATATAGCTTGTACCAAAGGCCCTCGATGAAAAAGTTGTAAGTATTTATTATTACAGCACAATTTGTCACTCATACAATTGCAGTTTATGGCTAATAGCAGAGACCTGATGTAAAAACTAGAGCCTCAAGTAGATAAACAAGAAGCTAGCTAACGTTCTACTGCCAACAGTGCTAGCAGGTCGGATTTCCGGGGAAATCTCTAATACATGTAGCGACTGAAAAATTAAATCACACAACTGGTGGTCCCACCGCTCAAGACCGCCCGGTACCAACACAAGCTCTTCTCCTGCCTGGCCCCCCAGTGGTGGAATCAACTCCCCACCTCCATCAGAGACACAGACTGTCTCTCCACCGACAAGAGAAGGCTCAAGACGCACTTGTTTCGGGAGTACAACGGTACTTAGGAATGGTTTGCTCAACCCAATGCTAGTTTCTTCAAGGATCTGAATGACTTGCCTAGACTATTGCTCTTGTTGGTTAGTGGTAGCTGATTTAAACTGTTGTATTCTATTTTAGTTAATCCTATTTTTATTGCTTTCCAACAGGTACACTTGCACTTAGAGATTCATGTTGTTTAATTGTAACTTGCTTAACTACATGCTCTTATGGTTTCTTCCCTTTAGCACTTATTTTTTAGTTATTCACAATATGTACATCTTGTTTTTGGCTACCCGCAATGCTATGGGGCTATCTTGTTGTTATTATCAGTGATCTATGCACTTTGTAAAGCTCTCTCTTGGAAGTCGCTTTGGATAAAAGCGTTTGCTAACTGAATAAATGTAAATGTAACTGAATTCTAGAGGACTTAAGCTTTCAAACAAAGCATAGCAAATGCATATGTCCTGCAGTGAAATCGTTAGAACATCTTATGTTTGTGGCTAATGTGACGCCTGCTTATCGCAGTAGGAGTGCAGGGCAGCAATCTGACCGGCAAATGAATTATATCAACACTTAAGTCGTTTTCAAGCCATTAAGTGAAAGGGTTTATTGTTGACTTGTTGTAGCACATCTTGCACAAATCCACCAAATTATTTAATATTTTAGCAGCGGGACTTCTCGGCAGTACTCCATTGAATGATATCCCCAGTAAAGCGGAAGTGCAAATACAACGGAAGTGCAAAAAGATGAAAAAGGTGGGCGGGGCGGAATAAGGTGAAGTATAGTTTCGAAGCACTGAAAAAAAACTGTTCAAAGCAGCCCCATTGAAAGCAGCCCCATTGGAAGCTGAGCTTCAACAGGGAAATGCACTGTGGCACTCAAGCCCCAACCACTCGGCTTGAAGCAACAGGCCCGGTGGAGGTAGGTGGTATTGCATTTCCGATTTGCTACCTGACTGTCGTTTTTAATTCTATTGACTCCAGTTAACATATCTAAAACTATCTCCCCCAATAAATGTATTTCGATTCTCGAACCTGGCTCATACTACTAGCTTTTTCATAGAATAATTTTTTTGCCAAGTTTGAAACCAATCCGAAATGGGTAAACTAGCACCCCATTTTTTTGCTTACATCAAGAAAAGTTGCCTGGAAACGTGATCGCGGATATAAACAGAGGACGAGCACAAAAGGGAACATCAGCAAATCTCTGATTTACCTGAGCTGAATGAGAAGAACATGGAGAAATTACTTGATAATCTACAGTTGCCTGCCTTTATTGTAGCACGTTTTACAAATGGTTGCACACATACGTGAAGGTTGTTTGTCGAGTTTATTTCCGTTAATTTAAAGCAGATTGAACCATTTTATAGGCTAATGAACGCTATTATGCTCATGCTCATGACATGACAAACGTAATTATAGCCTAATAATTCGTTATAATATCGTGGCATGTTACAGTGTCAATATAGATTGTTGACATGTTATTCTGGAGCAAAGACGAAGATGAATAAATCATGTCTGATAACCCTATTGTTATGGTCTTTATATTGTTAGAACTTTGTCAGGTAACACCATAACGATGGCATTAACAATAAACTAGTAATAGTAAGCAACACTCATCATCATTATAACATAGGCTTAATTTAGCTTGTTTTGCCGTCCGAGCAAGAACAACGACGGAGCCAGATATTCAAGTTTACAGTTTCTTTAATCCGACACAATACTTAAGCAGTCAAACAAAAAACACGAAGCAAATAGAACAACGTATAGGCAGTGCACGTATAGCTAATACTACAGTACTAATAGTATTCATTTTCGTAAAGTTCACATGTATCTGCTTCTTGATCGGACCACATTCTGACAGTTTTCTGCAATGCCTTAGCTCCAGCTCACAAGCTCGCGACTGGTTGTTGCAAATTATAACGTGTACAGCTAGTTGCAAGCATGCACGAGTTTCGGAGGTAGGACCAAGCTTCTCCGCAAGACAGGACGAGTTGGTCTGGAAAGACGGCGCGGTCCATTTGCCGATCTTGCTTGCCTCACTGGTCCGTGTATTTTGCGGCCAATGGATTTTCGTTTTAAAATTAGAAAACCAAAATCGGGAAACAAGCTGTTCCCCGATTACCATTTAGAAATAGGAAAACTAAAACGGAAAACGAAAAAATTACCCGTTATCTGATTTGATGTGCTTAAACAAATAGGGAAGTAATATAGTGTGTGGAAATCTTCTTTCTCAATTTTGCGTAGATTTTTGTGTTGTTTTTTTTTGTGTTGTGACCCGGAAGTTGCGCATAGGAGAGCAATCAGCCTCAATGCAAAATTTGATTACATCGGACTGAAGCATGTTTCCAGAGTCTCATCAGCCACCTCACAAAATAAAGAAGGTTCTACCAAAGCCTGTTTAAGGATTTATATATTATATTAGACATTCTGTGGTTCTACACCAAATTTGAATATTTTTCTAAGAAAGTCAGCGACCTGATATATTTTATAAATTATTGGTGGCCAAGCCGCGAAGCGGCGAAGCCACATAAGTGATTCTACCTTTTCTTCTTATTATTATTATTATTATTATTATTATTATTATTATTACACTTCTTCTGTCATTGGAGTCTATGGCAGCCCCTAGAACCGTATGGTAAAAAGTTGTGAAATTTGGCACACAGTCCCCTCTTTATATTCACCAAGTTTCATGTCTCTCATTGGAGCACTCTAGCGCCACCAACTGGTCAAAGTTGGACTTGTGTTTACACACGTATCATTTGAACCGTATGACCGATTTTCAAAAATGAGGTACCATTGGATTCCCTGGATCAAGACGAGTTCAACACACCCTATGACGTCAATTTCCGGTTATATAGATGTTCCACCATTTTGAATTTTAAGGAAACACGTTTTTTCCGCTTCAACTACTTCTATTTTTATCAAATCTTCCCCAGAATTGGCACACATTATCATCAGACCAACCCTCACAGAAGTTATCAAAGGATATTCGATTTTCAAAACTGTTTGTCCGGTACAGCCAATCAAAATCGGCAACAAAGCAACCAAACAGGAAATTGGGTCATATCTCAGCTAATCTTTGAGAAATCAACACAAAACTTAATATGATGACTCGGAACACTCTTCTGAGGCTGTCCAATTAATTTGGTGTCATGTGATCACTGGGCGTGGCCGCAGGAAGTAAAAATGTGTTTTGGCCAATAACTGTTGATTTGTTTGCTTTTATTAAGTGATTCCTTTGTCTCATGATATTTTGGGAATCCCGTGTGTGATACATGATAACTTGTGATAATAGCCGAATTGATCCGGCCGCCATTTTGAATCAATTGAAAAACGTTTTTTCTTTACTCCTCTTACACATGTTGTCCAATCTTCACCAAATTTGGCAGAGAGTATCTTCAGACCAAGCCTCACAAAGAGCTTCACATGATTTTTTGATTTTCAGGACCGTTTGCCCGGTACAGGCAGTCAAAATGTGCAATTAAGCCAGCAAACAGGAAGTTGGGTCGTATCTCAGAAAATCTTTGATGGATTCACACCAAACTTGCTGCATGCACTCGGAACTCTGTTCTGAGGATTTATAGAGTGTTTTATGGGTCATTTGACTGCTTGGCCACCACATTGCTGCTTGCAGCTATATTTTTAAAGTGAGTTTCTTTGACTTTTGGGGACATGGGCCATTTAATGAATTTGAAATGTGTTTTTTTTATGGACAATGCAACCATATTTGGAACCTGTACACACAATCCTCTGTTATAAAAAAAGATTTAGATTTCAAAGCATCACTAATATATGTAGTTTACATGTATATGTTGTTTACATTTCAATATTAATTATTCAATGCCTTTTAAAATTCAAAACATTATGTCACTGATTTGCTTTCGTACAAATGGCAGCACGCCCTCTGCTGACATCCTGAATGTGGACCAGAGTGACTGTCAAGCTCGTGGGAGCAACTTCCGGGTCACTACACAAAAATCGATGCAAAATTGAGAAATAATATTTCCGCACACTATTTTACTTCCCGATTTCCATGTTTAAGCACATCAAAGAAAATCTGATAACAGGTCGTTTTTTCGTTTTCCGTCTTCTATTATCAAAGAAAAAACGGAAAATGGGTCGCTTTCCGTTTTTTGTTTTCCTATTTCTAAATGGTAATCGGGGAAAAGCTTGTTTCCCGATTTTGGTTTACTAATTTTAAAACGAAAATCCATTGGCCGCAAAGTACACGGACCCTCACTGCGCCACTGTGCACTTTTCATAGAAATGAATGGGGACGCCATCTTGGAAGACAGAAGTAGCTGTCTCTAGTTATATTAACTCTATGGTGGCACTACGGGAATTTATGAGAAGGAAATCAGTCAGTCGACCTGATAATATATGTAGCTGATTCTGAACAAACTCGTCTTTGATATGAGCGTGTTCTAACGCATTTAAAATGTTAACACAATAGTAAATATTTGACCAGGAATTTTTTTAAATGCTAGGGGAAGCCGAGCTTCCCTTGCAGTCTTAAATAAATTGCCACTGGTAAAGTACTATACAGTACATGATAAGATGAATGACAGGATAATATCAAATTTAAAGTCCTATAATATTATAATTATATAATATAATATTTTGGAACCAGTCCTATTGGATTCTTACAAGATTTATATCCTATAGAATACATTCAATTTGACTGGTTCCAAAATCTTTTAGGTTTTTGGAATCCTATAGAACAGACTGAAGAACCGCTTCTTTCTCAAAGCTGTAGCTGCCATTGCCATCACCCATTTTAACAATTCACCTTTTATCCTTGAGTTTCTGCTGGACTTTCCATAGTAGGTCTACCATGTGTAAGTAAGTAAGTCGCTTTGGAAAAAGCGCCAGCTAAATGGATATGTGTTTCTATTTAACCGTTGGCCAGATATGACGAAAGTAATTGCGTTCTTTTGTCCACCCCGTAACAACGGAAGCCACTCATTTGCGTTTACACTTATTTAGTTGCTCCACTGTCGGCTGTTTCGATTATATACACACACAATTGAGCAATTCAGCTGGCTCTAATAAAACGTACAATTCAGCCATTCCTACATATTGAGAGCTTGGGCAATTGCGTCTGTAAGACTCATCATTCTGGCGTAGCTAGCTATCAAAAGCTAACCCTCATTACCATTTCCAGCTGACTGAATGTCTGTCTCTATATCTGTCACCAATAACACATATCGAGTAGCTACACTAGTGAGGATTAAAGAAAACAGCTAGCCTATGTAGCCTAGCTAGCTACGAACAAATCGTCTAACCCTGCTTAAAGTAATATGTGTAAGGAAAACTAACTTTTATATGATTTGAAAAGCCAAATGATTTCGGAAATGTAATAAAGGCAACTTATGATACACCATATTTAGATAATATTATTAAGACTCAAATTAGATGTAAAATACCTTTTTAAAGCGTGTATTTTGGTCTCCAACAAGCGCGCTATCCTGACGACACGAGAAGTACCTCCGTGAAGTTTGCTATCCTCCTCCAACTACTAAAATGTGATTGGCCCTTGGGTATTAATGTTTTGACTACCTAACTTGTCATTGGTTTGGCTCATTACGTCAGTGTAACTAGTGGCGGGATTTTTAGGGGGCGGACAAAATATTTCCCGGGAAGTTCTAAACGAGTTATGCTGGGGACACACTAAACGATTTTTTTTGAGTCTTTGAAATGATTTCCACAGAAAATTCACGGAAAAAAAGAAAAGGGTTTGCTGTTGCCACAAATCAATTACATTTAACTTTGTGCTGCGCCGTGGAGGAATAACGTGGTCTCGGTTCTTGGGACACCACCGGATAGAAAATCAGGAAATGACGTATCCGAATGAAGAGAGTTCGTGCAACTTCGGCTCGCACTCGGATACGCCGAACTCTCTTCATTCGGATACGCCATTTCCTGATAAAGAGCCTGAGTTGGCTCTTTAAATCGATTGTCAAGAGCGTTTCCATGGCATTCAGAATACACCCGTGCAAACTACAATTTATATCTGAAATGCATGAGCAGTCATCAAACAGGTACTTTGTGTAGCAAGGTACTTTGTGTATTTTATTACTAAAATTTGGTCGTTTTAGAAGTTAGAAGATGTTTGCAAAGCAATTTGTTTTGCGAGTTTTTAATTAGTGACCGATAAGATAATGACCGTCAGAGTTCTCTTTGATGCTAGCTAACATTGTTAGTTATTGGTAGGGATGGGCGAACGATGCCTTGTGAAGCTTTGGTGTTTTTTTCCGGATTGTGCCGAACCAAAGAGCCGAACTATTGGCGCATTGAAATTGCAGATCACAGTGACATCTAGTGGTCAGCTAAAATTATAGCAGCCGTTTAAACCAACTGAATGCGATGTACTAGTAGTTTCTGTCGGTACTTCGCTCGTTAATTATTCAATGTCGTTCATTTTTGTAAGGCTACGTGATGGTCTAATTTTCGTGTTCATTCATTAAAACCATACATGTGTATTTGAGAACTGTGTAATTTTCATACAATAAATATGTTTTACTGTGATGTACTGGTCTACACCACACTTTGTAATGTTCTGCAAACAGTATAAGAGCGGTAGAACACTAACCCCTACTCTGCATCCAGCGCTGGTCCCAGCTTCCTAGCCCTACCTCCTGCTCTGCATCCAGTGCTGGTGCCAGCAGCCTCCTACCACTAAGCCCTGCTCAGGATCCAGGGCTTTCCAATTATTTTGATGTTGTAACCGCTAACCACTCTCAAATGAATTACAGTCCATAATGTTTGTGTGATTGCATAATTTTGTAACAATTGCCTTTTTGTTAGCTCAAGAAAATAATGTCCAGAAAGGCCAGTACAGGACTGGTTGCCAGCCTGTAATGCCAGAGCCTTCTGAAGCTGGTATATGGCTGCCACGCTCCCCGAAATATCAGGACAAACGGCTACACCTGTGTCTTGATTAGTATTAGTTTATAAGTGTCTGTTTGTGGGTTGTCTGGTGCAACGTCATGATCTTGTTTTCCCGTTCAGCCCTAGCCTCATTAAGAATATGTCTACTGTTACTGACCTTAGCTATTTGTCTTACTCCGTTTTGGATCTCCTGTATTGCTCTGTCTACCGTGTGCCGATCTTTGCCTGTCCGACTATTCTAATAAATCTGCGCTCTGCGCTTGGATCCAACCCCGTCTTGTACATCCTTACACAGCCACATTGGTGGCGAGAGAACTTGCCATTTTCTTCCCCCAACAGTGGTAAATCTGTCGATGAAATTAAAATATGCCAATAATAGTTAATATACTATGGAAGCAAATCGTGACCAAAATTCAAATGAAAATGCATTTCCAGAAATGCTTCTTCATTTTAAGAATGTGGCTGCAATATTTGACTCATAAATAAAATTAGTAATCAATCATCCTATTTGCATTTTAATTTTCTTCTTTAAGACTGCTCATTCTTTCACTTAATTAAAATGAAAACGAAAAAGACATTTGAAAATTAATTTTCAAAATATGCCCCGGCAAATAGATACCAAAATTCAATTTGAAATGTAAAATTCGAAAATGAAAATGCATTTCCAGAAATGCGTTTTCATTTTAAGAACGTGGCTGCAAAATCGTGACCACAATTCAAATTCAAATGCATTTCCAGAAATGCATTTTCATTTTCAAGAACATGTTGCAAAATCGTGACCACAATTCAAATTCAAATGCATTTCCAGAAATGCATTTTCGTTTTCGTGTTCTGCCCGCAAAGAACTGCCCATAATTCGAAAACGAAAATGCATTCTGAGCGGCGCAGCAGAGTGACGTCAGTAGCTTCTCTTCTTCGGCTCCCTGCTGACCGAGCTACCCATCTTGTTCGGTAGGGGGCGGTGTGCACATACGCATTGCATTACATGACAACATTTGCCGGGAAATTGACTGAATTGCCGGGTCTTTAGAGGACGCATCACAGATCATTGCGCTCCCTCAAATTGTGCAGACACTGATAGAATTAGCTGAGCTGGTAGAAACTAATAATTTATTTGAGTCTGATGCCCGTGACCGAGTTAGTTGCTTGAGGAAGACCCAGATCATCTGGGATAGCACACATACGTCTTGCCGACGTCGGCCCGATGTGTAGAAGATACGTCGGCAAGATGTAGTATCGAGATAGTTGGTATTTGATCGAAACTGACTTCCAGACGATGTGTGGACGATGAATCAAATCACACCCGGCCGCACTACAGATATATTCTGATAGATAACTCCTTATATGCTGTTAAATACTAGGCTATGTCTGATCTCCCAGAAATTAAATATTTCACTATCCATAACCGATATGAAATGTCACAATTAGCAAATGAACATAGCCTATAGGCTGAACATTGACTTTGATAGGAATAAGGAGACAATGAAAAATATGCTTGACCATCCAAAATTGGCTATTAGCAATACAGTAGCTAGCTAGTGTGACTTGATTCAACCTGGATTTTCTGTGTGGGTTGAAATACGTTTTTGGATTGAGGTTTGGCTCATATGGTTGCATTTTTTATTCTATCTCTGATAAAACAGTTTGACTTCTTCATGGCTGTTTGGGAAGCTGACCACCTCCATTTCTATATAATTCTGAAAACCAACACAGTGAGTCAAAGATAACACAAATAATTGATTAACAGAGATACTAAATTCATAAAAAACTAACCTCCTGAGTCAAGCCATAATACCTATTATAAGAGTTTATTATCCCTCACAGTGTTGATGCAGTCAACGTTCCCCTGTTTTCACCTAAAGAATTTGAGAGATTTTGTAATGCAATGTCTCCATTATAAAAACAAAAGACAGATAGCTGTATATTATGGAAGCAAATCGTGACCAAAATTCAAATGAAAATGCATTTCCAGAAACGGTTTTTCATTTTAAGAATGTGGCTGCATTATTTGACTCATAAATAAAATTAGTAATCAATCATCCTATTTATATTTCAAGAAATATAGCTGCAAGCAGCAATGTGGTGGCCAAGCAGGTCAGATGACCCAGAAGAAACTTTCGACATCTAGTGACTGCGGTGTACCTGGCTTCCTTTGCAGTGGCTTACAGTCTTGCTAAATAGAGAATCAGAGACATGACAAGCTTGTCAGCTTTGGCTGGATTCAAACCTCTGACGTTGACGTTTCCAGGACACCAACTTATCCAAGTGAGCTATTCTCTGCGCTGGAAATCAGTTTCTGGGTAAAAATTTGATTTGTCCAAAGTTTAAACAGCTGTAATTCAGTTATATATTGACATGTCAAGGTGATTGTGGTCTGAAGATGATCTGTGCCAAATTAGGTGAATATTTGATATTTACCAAAAACGTTTCATTCATTCATCCAAAATGGCAGCCACGTCAATTCAGCTGCTATCACAATTTAACATGTGTCAGACACAGGATCGCCCCCTAGCGGTAAGATGATACAACCTTTTGTAGACCTCTTTGGAACAGGGTCCCGAGCACTTGTACCAAGTTTGACGTCGATTCAGCAAGTGTTTCCTGAGATATGATCTCACTTCCTGTTTTGACGGCTTCATCGCCAAATTTGATCAGCTTTACCGAAATGTGAAAAGGTTTGTGAGGCTTGATCTGAAGATAAATGATGCAAAATGTTTGCTTATTTCAGCGCCACCTAGAGGTGAAATGGCATGACCTATTTTGGACTTGTCAATGCAGTAAAGAGGTGCTGAGATATGACCTCACTTCTTTTATGGTGGCTTGGTTGACGACTTTGATTGGCTTACGACTTTGATTGGCTGTTCCAGTCAAAAGCAATAAAAATCAAAAAAACGTGATGTCTTTTGTGAGGCTTGATCTGAAGATAAATGGTGTCAAATTTGTTGTCAATGCAGTGAAGAGGTGCTGAGATATGACCTCACTTCTTTTATGGTGGCTTGGTGGAAGACTTTGTTTGGCTGTTCCAGTCAAAAGATTTAGATAATCAAAAAAAACATGTGATGTCTTTTGTGTGGCTTGGTCTGAAGATGATCTGTGCCAAATTTGGTGAAGATTGGACAAACCTTATAGGAGAGGTAGCGAACAAATGTTATATTCAAAATGGCGGCCACATCAATTCAGCCACTGCAAGCAGCAATGTGGTGGTCAAGCAGGTCAGATGACCCAGAAGAAACTTTCGACATCTAGTGACTGCGGTGTACCTGGCTTCCTTTGCAGTGGCTTACAGTCTCGTTAAACAGAGAATTAGAGACATGACAAGCTTGTCAGCTTTGGCTGGATTCAAACTTCTGACTTTGACGTTTCCAGGACACCAATTTATCCTAGTGAGCTATTCTCAGTGCAGGAAATCACAGATTTCAGTTACTGGGTAAAAATATTAGCAGTTTTTCCTGTGGCAAGCGTGGTCAGATTTGGCCCAAGTTTAAACAGCTGTAATTCAGTTATATTTTGACGTGTCACAGTGATTGTGGTCTGAAGATTATCTGTGCCAAATTAGGTGAATATTTGATATTCACAAAAAACTTTTTATTCGTTCATTCAGAATGGCGGCCACATCAATTCAGCTGGTATCACTATTTAACATGTCAGACACAGGATTGCCCCCTAGCGGTTAGATGACACAACATTGTGTGGACCTCTTTGGATCAGGGTCCAGAACACCTGTACCAAGTTTGATGTCAATTCAGCAAATATTTCCTGAGATATGATCTCACTTCTTGTTTTGGCGGCTTCATCGCCAACTTTGATCAGTTTTACCGGAAAAACAGTTTTGAAAATCAAAAACCATGTGAAAACGTTTGTGAGGCTTGATCTGAAGATAATTGGTGCCAAATCTTTGCTTTTTGCAGCAGTCTCAGTTCATCTTCAAAGCTGATGACTTCAGCTTCATTTGGTCCCTGTTCCGAGTCAGTAGAGCAATAGTCTATATCAGTGTCAAAGTCAAAATTATGTGATGTCCCAAGAGCACTGTTACAAATTAAACTATCTGGGGTCCCAGGCACATTGTCACTGCTGCAACTACTTGGAGTCCCAGGCACACGGTTGCAATTATTTTCAATGTCCTCTTGTTCATCACTGTCAGAATAATGTAGCAGTTGATCCAGTTCTCTTTTGCGTTTTCGCTATTCTCTTACTCTCAAAGTCATCTGTAAACACAGGCGTTAATCCAAATGAGTTTAGTTTTACTGTTTATTTGACTGGGGCCTGTAAAAAAGGAAAAAGATCACAACACGTACCTTGTTTAGGTGGTTATCTCCTAAAAGGGAAGGACACCTCATTCCTTACAGCACCTGACAGAAAAAAATGGGTGAAACACCTCAAGTTTTCATTCTCCTTCACACAACAGTTTGTTGCAGTGTTACAAACTAAACTAGAGCCTAAAATGTAGGGGTGTATGGTCAGTCAATGTGTTTGAGGGGCACAGCAACGAATTGTCTTCCATGGGTTATTAGGAAAGCCTTCCCATGTACCAGTCCAATTTTGCAGTGGTGTGTCATATCCAAGAGGATATCTACTAAATGTATGCCAAATGTAGACTAAATCTATGCGATCCTATACCATGTCGCTAGCTAGCTATAGCTATGTCAGTAGGCTAGTTCAAGGCTGGAGTCTGGACAGCTGCTTATCGCTTTGCATGTTCTGTCTTTGGGGATTTAATGTTGTAGGCTAATGTAGGCACCAAAATTATGATTTACCCTGCTGTGTATGAACCAAACTGGTCTCTGATGGTATTGTCAACAACATTGATGCTGAGCTTAATGTGGGGTTTAAAAATGTTAAAAATATGCACAATTTATTCTGTTTAACTTTAGATAATATGATATATAATAGCAGAATACATCTTAACACAGAGGATATTTTATGCACCTGTTTAGGAATATGTTTAGACAGCTTAGAATACGATTCTACTTGGACATTAATTCGGTCAACTGAAGTTGTAACTTATTTACTTTTCTAAGCTTACGAACTTGTTCAGAATGAAGTAATTCAACCTACTGCTAGACATTCAATGTTTACATTTTGGGGTCCTAATTCTAAGATCATTCTGATTGGTTTATATAGCGCAACCTCGCAATGTGCCTGAGCGACGTTATACAAAACGTTGAACATATATATTTTATAATATAGGCTATAATAAATAGCCTGAGCAATAATATAGCCCATAAGATTAATCAGACCATTTTAAGCACCTGTATAGGAATGTTTTGACATTTTACAACTATAGTCCATACATTTATTTGCTTTGTTTTATTGTTAACTTTTTATAAACTCAGCTGTTGCAACGAAATCAAGCAATGTAAGCTACATTTCATTTCAACAGACATTCATATTCGTACCTCCGTTCAGGCTCCGCGTCATATTTAGGGACCGGGGTAAAAGAGTAGACAGTCCGAATGTTTCTTCAAGGGGCAATTGACTGCAAAACCGATTTTACCTTGTCATAGTTGAATAACGACAGTTCGGTGGGTACATACCGTGAATATCAAAGTCCATTGACACCTCTTCCCTATTCAAATCTCGAAAATATTTTTTTTTGGCTTTTATGAGCATACCATAAAAGGAGAAAAGCTAGTGTTTTTTCCCGGGAACATTTCAGAAGATCTGTCAGAGGGCATAGAACAGCACCCGGCCCATTTTCAACCCAACCAATGTTACATACCCTATTCGGAGACCTTAAGGAAGAGTGTGAAATACCCCCCAAAAAAACCTTTCAATATGTTTGTCAAAATCGACCATACAAACTTCAAACTTGTTGCACATTCTTCTACTACTGACTGACCGATTTTTCCAAGCTTTGGTTTGGTGATAATGTTGATTATTGATTAACCCATAGCCAATAAATCAATAAAAACACACATTTTCCAGTATTTCATCAATATCTTTGTCAAAAATTACCACAAAAACAAGGACACAACGTCATTTGGCAAGGCAGGGAATCGATCGGGCAACCCTCTGATTACTAGCCCGACTCCCTCACCGCTCAGCCATCTGACTCCCTTATTGGCTATGGATTAATCACAACCTGACCTCACAGTCTATTCGTAACATAGTGTACGTCTTTTTGTGTCCCTCAATTTCGTATACTATGTTACGAAAAACAGAACCACAAGGTGGCGCTTCACCCGAAATGTCACCTAAAATGTGTGTAGCTTATCGTAAATTCAAATTCAAATTCTGCCTTCATATCCACAATAGAAATTATACAAATATGAAATATATATTACTGTACACTATTTACATTTTTTTTTCTGCTTTAAAGCTCAATTCTGAAGTGTTTTGCGAGCACCCGTTTATGGCATTGTAACCGGACAGATCGTCAGTATTTTCAGTATGGAATTATGCCTTGACCTTCATCAATTGCCTGTCAATCAAAATGTGAAATGTGTTACGGCGCTGACAAGTGACGTCCATTGTTTTAGAAGTTTGCGGTAAGTAACTACCTAAAGATGTTCAGATTTTTGGAAAAAAATTGTAAATGCAGCCTCTCAGGCAGAAAATGGGGGATAATTATGTAATAGTTCAGCAAGTAAACTCAAGGTAACTATGGGGATGCTCCAAAGTGGAGTTGTAGCGTAAGTTTGTGAAAGTGCATGGTAATAAATGCACGTTAGCCATGCTACGTTAGTAAAAAGGCTAATTAACGGTACGCTAGCGTGGTCAGTCAGAGTATTCATGAAGGCATTCAGTTATTTCATTTTAAATACTAATAATATCTATTTATGTCTCCCCTGTCCTTCCCCTGTGTGTGTGCACCTTCCCCTTCTTTAATTGTACGTTTTGCTCCTTCCCAATATCCTCACCTGTCTTTGCCCCCCCCCCCCCAACAAACACCTGTCTCCTCAGATTCCTCTGTCATCTCTCTCTAACATTGACCTCCATAGTCTATTTGTCTACTTATCTGCCTTTGTCTCATGCCTGTTGTCCATCTGTCTGTCTGTCTGTCTTCCTGTACTGTATATTTATTGTCTGTCTGCCTTGTCCTTTTGTCCTTCTCTGTACCCGCCATTTCTTGCCCGCCCCACCGGTTCTTTTAAGAACCAAAGTTCTGCTATCAAATAAGTTTAACATTGAAACAATAGTAGGTACCATATTATGACCGTCCTTTATGCTACCAATATGTAATACATATACAATAGAAGTCCCCTGATATGTGTAGTGACCTACATTTTTGTGAATTATTTTTTTGACACAAATATTACAACTATTTAAGATATCAGTTAAGATTGTAATATGTTGGCCTGTAATTTACTTTTCCATAGTATGGCTTCAAAGGAAGATGCTGAGGATGCTCATCTTAGGGAGCTTCTGAAACAAGGTCAAGCTTATGCGAAGGACCTTAAGTACACGAGTACCTTAACTTGGTAATTATTTCAGTTAATTACATATATCTTTTTGTAGGCTAAGAACAAAAAAAAGACCCCAAAAAACAGGTTCAGGATTAGTTGGAGAAAGAGAGATGTGCGGGGATTATTAGTCCCACAAACAACCAAATGTCGATCTTCAACTGGTAAGCTGAATATTTAAAGGTTCTGGAGTAATGCAGCATTATAGGATGTATTTCTTCTGAATAATTTTTCTCTCAGCACCCAGGGCTGGAACGAAGAAAAGCAAGGACACTGTCAGTAACACACAGGACCTTGTTGAGGACAGGGATCATCAAGAATCAGTTCTTTGTGAGTAACAAATGTTTTTATTTTAGTTTGAACAGGTAATGCAAAACTCAAAAATACCTATACGAATTTCTTTCATCTACAGATTCCCTTCTTGAAGCGATCAAAGAAATGTTACTCGATGGTCAGCCAGCAGCCCCTGAGTGTGAGAAAACACACAGAGGCACAAGATTGGGGAATTCGAAATGCCTGTTCTGCAGAGAGGTGGAAAGTGTCCCGCCCGCATCTCATCAACAGCATGCTGTCAGATGAGGCAGTATTGCCCACCACCTGCCAGTGGTGTATGCAAGGAGTGGCTGTGATGAGGTGCAGTGAGTGCTTACCTCACCAGTATCTGTGCATGGCCTGTGACAAAGAGCAACACACCAGACATGTTCTGCACAACCGGAGATCCCTGATCTCAGGCTACCTCCACCCTGTGCCTCCCACCTCATTTGTCAGCCAGGATGCTGACCGGCAATATTCCCTAACCCACCAAGGTAAGGTGTTTGGTCATCAAACCTCCTATAAATGTCTATTAATGTAATCTAACGTCAATACTGTAAAATGTTGGATATGGCTTGAGGCACTTACGCAATGACTATTAGGACATTAGACGCAAGATTACTAATACACAATCCCCATGCTGTGTCTTTTAAATATCTTTGTAGCTCAACTTCTACCTTCAGAGGTATCAGCCTGCCAAACCTGCCAGCTCCCCATGACTGTTAGTGTGGGGAGGTCCATTGTTTTAGTGACCATGAATGGTGAGTTTTACACATTTTCATTTAAGGATAACAATCATTTTATTAATCTCACATGTGAACACGCCTACTCTTGCAGGTAGCAGTGAATATCAACAAACACATATATATTGCCATTATATTATGTCCTGTGACATTATTACCACTTTAGGTCGCTATGATCTTGTCCTCCCTGAAGCACATTGTCAATGTTGTGCCTCTCACTGGACACCTGCGCTGGAAGACGTTGTGCAAAGTGGGTACTGGGACCAGGGATGGTCAACTTCAATAGCCTGTTTCATGTTGACGTTTTCCAGTCATACCTGGAGTTAAAAATGTCAGCATCTGGACTGTCCCATCTGGCATTTACCAAAATGCTAGACAAAAAAAAACTGCCGCTTTGGAAGAGTGAGTACCGTGTGTGGCACTAATAGTGGATATATTCATCACTGCCTGGTAAACTATACACATTGTATATGTTTGGACAAATAAGATAAGAAATAACCTACATAGTATCAGACTATTCACTGATATATTTTTTTTATTGAAACAGTGGTAAAATATCTGGAGACACTTTCCACCAGAGTTTCATGGAATGGGCCATCTGCAGATATGAGGTTGACAAGATGTGCCAGGAGCAGCCGTTTGTCTGCCCTCCATGCACTCCTGAAATGCTTGCGGTAGCAGTGGATGGCAATCGCAAGCATTATCGTTTCAAGAAGGCAGGGAGGTATGTAATGCAAACTATTTACTGGTAACTCCTAAGGTATCTGGACAGTAATCTTCCACTTCCATGTTAATAGAAATAATACAATGTAATAAACATTGTGTAGTAGAGTACCATCTGTCAACAGATTGAACTCCTTTGTGTAGTCAGGACAGTCATGGGCACTTGGAAGGTGTTTTCCTTTGCGAGGACAGCAAGGTGTCAGAGTTTGTAGACCATGTCCACAAGGCCACCAAGCATGTAAGTCATTTCTGTTGGTGACATAGTTATTATTTGATTACAAGTTTGAATTTTAAATATTGTGTAGACCTTCATTGAACATTTTAAAGGATTTTGTGTGTGTTTATCTGAAGGTTCCCGGAAAGGGTGTCTGTGGTGGTGCTGAATTTGCTGCTGCTAAGGAGATCTCCAGAAAATCTAGCAGCAAGCTGGATGAATAGGGGATTGAGCTGGCTGTCAGCAGGCATGGCACAATCCTTAGAGACCTTAATATGTTTAGGGGGGAAATATATGCATATGCCCTCTACTTGCCCTCTACTAAGGAATTGGGCAACACTGCAACTTTCTTCTGCACTGATCTTATGTGCAAGTACTGGCACTACTTGCAGAAGGTCTGCAGAGTATGCCCAGAACTACAACATCTTCTGGGCATGAAGCCCTTTCTTTCCGTCCTCCATGCAAAGGCCCATGGAATGAAGTGTGAGGTACTGAACCAAACCTTTACTTCCTTACCTTTGTTATGGTTCCAGTTAACATAATCTGTACATATACTGGATATAATATAGCATTTCTTCTGGCCCAATAGATCAAATGGGGTGGGGGGTTCCAGGAGAATGCTGCCTGCACCCTGGGAGAAGAAGTGGAGCAGGCCAACGCCTTCCTCTCCAGGATCGCCATTTCCACTAAATATATGTCAAAAGCTGGTAAGCATATTGACTTATTTCACATCAACATGCATTCTAGAGGATGCCCTTGCCCTTGAGGATGCCCAGCCTTTGTTTTAGTCGTCGTACGTCGTAAAGTGCATAAGCATTTGGGTTTTTCGTTCCTTATTTAGACCAAGCAAAGTCTGGAACAACAAAAAAACAGCCTGGAGTCCTTAACGACAGAGCTGTCAGTTGACAACTCCACAATACTGCAATGGGTGACCGATGTTCAGGAGTGGGCTGAGAGTGGTATGTCCGTTCACAAAAGGAACATTATATAATTTTACTACTGCTGAGAGACTACAAATGTCATATGAATGACTGTCAATCTGGGTTTAGCAAGAAAGTGCATAAAAGTATTTTCTGTCCTCAACTCATGTTTGTACTTGGGTGTTTCTTAACCAGCACCAGTGGAGGATAGTGGTGCACCTGTGGAGTTGCAGAAGAAGATGGAGGAAATGTCTGCCAGCATCAGGCAGAGGACTCATCGGCTGTATAGGCAGAATGGTTTGTTAGAGAAAAAGATTCAAGAAACCAGAGAACCAGCCATGGCCATAATGTCAATTGAGGACACATGTCTATGTTAATGTTTTTCAGACACAAACAAGGGTCGCCACAAGATGAGAGCCAAAATAAGAGAGAAGAAAGGGAAGCTGGCTGCTCTGGTCCTGGAACATTATACACTTGTCCAGCCATCCAAAAGAGTGGAGTCAGTAGAGTTAATCTTCCAGCCGGAATACATATTCCCCTGGCACGTTACAACATCTGGTATGTAGCCTTTAATTGTCATAAAAGTGAGCAAATCAAAGTTGTGCTTTTAATGTTGTCCAGCACTTTTCGCTCATGCTTCTTATGGTTACTTCAATTAAAGTTTCCTTCAAATTGTAATATATTTCATGATGTTTTTGCGATGAACTGTGCAGACCGTTAAACACTGTGTAACATTTTTTTGTTTGTTGTGATTTTCCTGAGTGCATTTAAATGTATCATGTGCAAGTCTGAATTGACGTCTATCACACTTCAGAAATACAATAGTCTGACACTGTGGCGTAACCTTTTGAGAATCACTGAACCTAAATTTGGTCTAAATACAATACAAAAATCTGACATCTAAAATCTGTTTTATTTATTCTCTCATGTCTTGTTACACAGGAACTCCTTCCAGTGCAGAGGAATCCTTTCCGGAGCTCCAAACTCAAGAAGAATTTGGTAATATTGTCTATACAGATTCTATTCTTAATTTGTCCATTATGGCTAATTTAAACCATTTCTTCTATAGACCGAAACATGGAGAAACTTTTGGAAAGTCTTGCCCAGTTGCAAGGCCAACGGAGTCCCCACAAACCACTTCATCTTGGCCCTCACGTCACCAGACAGCACAAGAGCATTGGGAAGAAGCTCGGCCATTTCACCTAAAATGTCTTCTGGACTCAGAGGATGTTGGCCAGGAACTGTGCTACATCTGCCAGAAGACTGCTGTCATACGGTTGGACCACTTGTTTGCATTTTCTAGCTTTGTGTTTGGGAGTAAAAAGTAGTTTGCACCTCCATTTTAGTCTGAAAACTGAAACACTAAAATAGCTAGCTAATAAACCTTGTTTTCCTTTCTTAGGTGCAGAGATGATCTTCCTGAGGAGTGGCTGTGTGAGGCATGGGATGTCCACATTAAAAGATGGCCACTCCACAACCGAGACAGTGTGGTAGATGGATTCTTCAGAGCCATTCCTCCATCCACCTATCTAGCTATTGGTGAAGCTGGGCACTACACCACCCAAGAGCAAGGTACACTTCTTTTACCCTGTTATAATGCAAAGATTTTGAATTGGTTATTTTTGATTATCAGTTGAAGAGCAAATGTGAACTTCACTTGTCCTGGTGCAGTATGTTTCTGTGTCTGCATGATTAGTTGAACATACGTGTTTATAACATATTTTTTTCCAGCTTGCATTTTACCCACAGTGTGTGCTCCAAAATGTTGTTCCTGTGAGGTCGCCAACGTCACTGTGTTGGCTGGAAGAGCAGTTATCCTCATTACCATGAATGGTAAAGCAAGAAATTCCCCTCATTTAACATTCTTTAGTTAGTGTATGTACACAATATATAGAATGTAGAATGTTTACATTATTTAATAATTTTTTACCAGGACGTTATGACTTGCACAAACCTTTGTATTTGTGCAATATCTGCATGCAGAAGTGGACCCAAGAAGTCAGAGATCTGATCAAAAGTGGTTATTGGCCAGCTACAACACTTTCACAGACCCTATACTCTGTTGACCTCCTAAGCTCAGTCCAGGAGCTGAAGGGGATCTCTTCAGGCTTGTCCAGGCAGGCCTTCACAAAATTGCTTGAACATTGCACATAGCGTGCTGGAAGAGTAAGTGTAAAAGACAAAAGCATATCAGCCATTTTATGTTTGTTTTTTGTATTCTCTTGTTGTGAACTGCTGTAATTTTATTTATTTATTTTATTTCAGTCTGGTCAAATCAACGGGGATGCACTGCAGCCGAGCTTTCTGGAGTTTATGTACTGTTCCTTTCAGAAAGAGCAGCTCTGCTGTGTGACCCCATTCACCTGTCCAGCCTGCACACCACAAACAGTTGCCATGTCAGTGGATGGTAACCGTAAGCTTTACTGCTTTCAATGATCAGGAAGGTGAGTTTGGTATATAATTAAAATACATTTCAATTACAACTCAAATGGTTTACGCAATTTAAATTATAGTTTTTTCTCTAGCTCTGATGGAGCTGCATTTTTTGATGGGCTGTTCCTTGCCAAGGACAGAGAGGTGGCAAGTTTTGTTGACCTTATCCACAGTGCTGTAAAAAATGTACGTTTTTGCCACACACAAGTGTTAAGCTAATACAAAGTTTTAGATTTCATTGTTATTGAATCTATTTGTTTATAAATTGTCTTCACAGACACAAGGGAGGGGCACCTGTGGTGCCTCACAGTGGACAGCCACAAGGGAGACTTCCAGCCGGGCCAACAAGCTGGATGAGGAAGGTGTTGAGGTGGCTGTGTGTCGCCACAGATATTTGCTGAAAGGCCTCAGCATGTACAGGGGGGAGATACTTGCATACCCACTGTATCTACAGAAAGAGCTACATGCCACTGAAAACATCAGTTTCTTTGCAATGGACGTTGCTTGCAAATACTGGCCCTACCTTGAGAAGGTGGCTGGTGTTGTGTAATCTCTCCAGGGGCTCCTTGATATGAAGCCATTCCTCAGCATCATGCATGCTAGAGCCCATGCCACAAAGTGTGAGGTATGTATCTGTTAATATTTTGCTACATTACATTATAAAGGAAGTAGTTTGAGAACATTCTACCAAAATGTAAATGTTCATAGTATTTAGTTCCCCAACATTGTCATTGTTACCCCTATAAGATCAAATGGAGTGGAAGGAACCAGAGCGGAGCAGGCACAACCGCCGGTGAAGAAGTTGAGCAAGTCAACAGTTTCTTCTCCCGTTGTGCCTTGACAACCAAGTACATGTCCAAATTAGGTTGGCTACTTTTACGGCTTGGAAGAGAACTAATTGAGTATCTGTTCTCTTCTTAGATTGCTCTTACATTTGCCAGATAACCACATCCTTTTACTTACAACAGCACGTTTGGACATGCTGACAGTCCATGCTTTGGTGTGGAACAGGTACAAGGGTAAAACTCTTCACCAGATATGTGAAGGTATTCATGTTAGCTGTCTTATTAGGGTTCCTCCATCAGGAGGACCCTTTTGTAATTGTTGGTATTATTAGGGTTCCTCCGGTAGGAGGGAACCTATTGTTATTGTTGGTATTCTTCTTCTTCTCCTTCTTATTCTTCTTGCGCCCCAATATCTCAAAAAGTCCCTGGTCATAAATCTTCTAATTTGGCACATTGATACTACATCCAAGTGGGTCACTAAATCAAATGTATTTTTGAAGGATGGTTCAAAAAATGGTTTTAAAAAACTGTAAGTAAGTTATTCTTTACAGCAGCAACCCAGTGATCCCGGTGTCCCATTTTCATAGGAAATGTACAAGCAGTTTCAACTTTGGCTGAATCTAACAACGCTTACCACAGGAGAAACGGCTTACTTTTTAATACAGTTACTAAACATGACACTATTCAACACTGAGAATAGTTCAATAGGCTGGGATGGTGACCTGTAAACTATAAGGTAGTCGGTTGGAATCCAGCCATTATCTTTTGGCCTGTCATCATTTTCATTATCTGTTTAGTTAAACAGGATGACATAATTCCGAAATACCATGCACAATTACATGCAATTTCACCTTGAAATGTGAAACTGATTCTTAACCTTTGTCCCAAAGCTGACCAAAGGTAATACTCTGCCCTTTCTATTCATACAATCTCAACAGTTGGTGTGTAGCAGATAGGATAGAGAGACTGACTTGTAACCTTATGCTCATGAATTCAAATCCCCATTCAGCCTGTTGTTGGCCAAACATTAAGTAGTTTTGTTCTTTTGTTGTCCAACTCTTGATCTTCTACAGTGAACATGTTTAAAATATTTTGCGGAGGAACCTGCATCGCAACATTCAAAATTCCTCTTTTCTTGAACCAAAGGTCTAATTGACTTGGAATTTGGTACATACATGTATCATTGACGTATTGAAAAATGTTACTTAAGGCAATTGAATCAAGTACAAAATGGCTGAAAGGGGTGTATTTATGTAAATGTACACATTAACTCAATATGTTTGTGTCACTAAATCAAATGTCATTTTCAATTATGGTTTTTCAAACCTAATAGGCTTTAAGGTGACATCACTGTGATGTACCATACACAATTTCACCTTGGTATGTCAAAAAAGGACTGAATTAAATCTGTTTGAACTTGGACCAAATCTGACAATGCTCACCATTGGAGAAACAGCTTTTTTTTGTACAGTAACTGAACATGCCAACACTCAACACTGAGAATAACTCAACGAGTTGCAACGGTGACCTCCAAAGTATAAGGTTGTAGGTTCGAATCCAGCCACACTGAGTCTGTCTTAAATTTGAATATATGTTTAGTTAAACAGGATGACATCGTTCTGAAGTACCATGCGCAATTTCACCTTAATATGTCAAAAGATCATTGAATTACAGCTGTTTAAACTTTGGCCAAATTGAACAAGCCATGCTACAGGAGATACGTTTTTTTTTTTTTTACAGAAACTGACCAGAAGTTCTAAGCCTTCAGGGTAGCTCAATGGGTTGAAACGTTGTCCTGCAAAGCGCAAGGTCACAGGTTAAAATCTAGGCAGTTTTTTGTCCTGTCATAATTTTGATTACTTGTTTAGTTAAACAGGCAGACATCATTCTGAAATACCATGCGCAATTTTATGCAATTTAACCTTGAAATGTCACCTTTGTCCCAAAGCTGACAAAAAACGAATACTCATATCACGCAGTCAGAGCACAGCTAGATAATCAGCGTCAGCACCCTTGGGTACCCAGCATGCAGTGCTGCATGTCCAAAAACGCAGACTTGTGGAAAATAGTTTGGTTACAACAGCCTTGCGAGGGATTTCAGTTGTTGTGTTCGTTCAGTTAGATGTTTGTAATGTTATTGTTGGTTAGTTAATATAATCTTGTTGGTCACCCTGATTGGGTATGTTGTGGAGTTAAATGGGACCAGAGAGTCGGCTGCTAAACCGTCGCAGGCTATTCTTGCAAGGAGCTGAATATGAATGCTGCCCAAGCCCAGTTGCCCAAGCCCAGTTGCCCAAGCCCAGTTGCCCAAGCCCAGTTGACCACATGACTTTAGTTAGTTGTGCATTGACTGAGAGTCTGGAATTGTTTTTGGCCAAACATGAAGTCGTTTTGCTCTCTTGTTGTCCTAATCTCGATCTTCTGCAGTGTACATGTTTATAATATTTTGCCATTTTGAGGAGGAACCCGCATCGCTGCTTGCAGCTATATTTATTATTAGGATTCCTCCGTCAGGACCAGAGATGATCTTCAGACCAAGCCTCACAAAAGTTATCGATTAGAATTGTGATCCTCACAACCGTTTGTCCGGTACAGCTAATCAAATTCAGCAGAAAAGCAGCCAAACAGGAAGTGAAGTCATATCTCAGCAAATCTTCAAGATATCAACACCAAACTTGGTATGATGACTCGGAACCCTCTTCTGAGGATATCTAGACAATTTGGTGTCATGTGATCACTGGGCGTGGCCGCAGGAAGCAAAAATGTGTTTTGGCCAATAACTATTGATTTGTTTGCCTTTATTGAGTGATTCCTTTGTCTCATGATATCTTGGGACATCTCGTGTGTGACTCATAATAATTTGTGATAATAGACGAATTTATGCGGCCGCCATTTTGAATTCAATGAAAAACGTTTTTTCTGTACTCCTCCTACACATGTTGTCAAATCTTCACCAAATTTAGCAGAGATTATCTTCAGACCAAGCCTCACAAAAGCTAACACATGGTTTTCTGATTTTCGAAACCGTTTTTCCGGTACAGGCAATCAAAATGTGCCGTTAAGCCAGCAAACAGGAAGTTGGGTTGTATCTCAGCAAATCTTTGATGGATTCACACCAAACTTGCTGCGTGTACTTGTTACCCTCTTCTGAGCATGTCTAAAATGTTTTCTGGGTTATTTGACTGCTTGGCCACCTCATTGCTGCTTGCAGCTATATTTGGAATTGGTCAGATTTGGTATCCCCTTAGTAAGTCAGCAGCGTTGATTTTTCTATACAGTTACAATTTGTCAAGAATAAAAAAAATTCAATGGTTCACAATGTTTGGAGGAATCCGCCATTACTGCTTGCAGTTATATTTATTATTATTCTTGTAATTTATTTATTATTATTATTGTAATTTATCTCATGAACACATTGATAAAAAGTTTTGAAATTTAGCATATTGATACAACATGCCACAAATATGGCCCAAACACAGACTGGCCCACATCAGACAAAAGGGGGCGCCACAGGCCACGCCCAAATGTCCACTATTCAGAGTGGTTGCATTTACACCCCATTGCTCCAATTCTTCTGAAACTTGGTATGCATGCCTCATTTTTCATGAGGAACAAAAAAGCCTCAAGGACCCGTAAGGTCCACCATGATGGATTTTCCTGTACAGTGATAATTTGGGAAAACCTTCAAAATAGATCTCCTCCTACAAAAAAGGTAAAATTGACTTGAAATTTTGTACAGATATGTATCATTGACATATTTAAAAATGTTACTTAAGACAGTAGAATCATCAAATACAAAATGTTTGAAAGGGGTGTATCTATGTAAATGTCCAGATTGTCTCAATAAGTTTGTGTCACTAAATCGAATTTAATTTTGAATGATGGTTTTTCAAACCCAATAGGCTTTAAGATGACACCACCCTGAAGTACCCTGCAAAGTTTCACCTTGGTATGTGTCTTTTTAGAAGTGTCCCTAAAGGTACAAACTTTGTACTTGTATCTCTACAGTCTACAACAATTACAAAACAACAGATGTACTTATTTATTAAATTATTAAATTAAATTATTTAGAATCACTAGTGTCCATTGCAACGGAAAAGAAGATGCATGATCAACATATGCTGACCACACGCCTGCAAGAGGTGTGACAATCCTGGTCTGTGAGATGGCCCAACACTGCACCTGGCTGAAAAACCTGTCCTCTGTCCTCAGTACAAAGATTGCAGAAGAGGGTAATACTGAGCAATATAAGTTTAGGGGAAAAAATCTGCAGATTTGAAATACATTGAGACACTTTAATGAGGTTCTGCATATTGTCTTGCTACATTTTTAATTGTTAGGGGAGGAAAATAATGGAACTCTACTGTCGGATGGAAGTCTACTGCGACTAAGACTGTCAAAAGTGGAGGGAAGATTGCAGCTGGTTCGCCAGTACTACAAGGCAGCTGTAGGTCAACAGGCCTTTCTCCTTTGCGATGTGGGAGAGGGAGAGGAATGTGACAGGGTGGGCAGCGATGAAGAAAGTGTGGAGGAAGAGGCTAAAGAAGGTATTATTTAATGCAGAATTTCTCAATCCTGGTCCTGCATGATTTAGCTTCAGAAAAAAAATAACTTAATAAACCACAATCACTCAAACGCTCTCTCTTTCTCCATCTATCTTTGTCCTATTCTCTGTTCTCTTCAGATGTAAGCTGCTAAAAGATGAGGGGCGGTGGTAGCAGACAATGTGGATGGACTGTCCCCTTAGAAGAACTTTCTCTGTTCAAATAAACTTACAGTTAAAATTACAGACTGGTAATTTCTTTGTCAGTGGGCAAACGTACACAATTAGCAGGGGATCCAATAATATTTCAGCTATATAAAGGAGTCCTTTTGAAATTATATGAGTTGTTGACCGGGATGGGGGGGGGGGGGGGGGGCATTAGTATGAAATTAAGACATTTGTCATTTTAGTGAGTCAACATGTGTAATTTGAATAGACTACATTTACATTACATTTAGTAATTTAGCAGACACTCTTATCCAGAACGACATTCACTAAGTAGCCTACAGGGACATTCCCCCGAGGCAAGTAGGCATGATATCGATCTTTGCTGCTCTTAGTGGCAAAGTGGAGTTCTGAACTCCACGTAGGTCTGAAGGAGGTCTTTCTATTCTTTTTGGCATCTGATAGCCGACACAAGAGGTAAATTGCGACGGTGGGCAGGAAGAGTCAAAAGGAGTACAATAGGGCGAAAAGGAGGACACACAACAGTGGTCCAGACAAAGGGCTGGAAACCCCGACTGGCCAAATCCAGACATCTGATCACCTTAACCATGATCTAAGTAGGCCTAAACAAAAGTTTAGACTTCATGCAGCGCAGGTGCCAATGGCATTCACTGCTTCAAGTCAGCCTGCTGCTGTCGGTGCCGCTGGCCCTGCGTGAAGTCTAATACCTCGATGCGTCCCATCTAATTTAGAATACTACTCCATTGCCAACAAGGTAATGTAATGCTAATATTGATTATCTCTTCCATTATATTATAATCTATTATGAACCATGAACATGTAAGCTACCACCAAGGACAACAAATCCCTAACCATAATTTGATAGTTATCATCTTAATCAGCTAATTATCATCTTTTAAGTTAGGGGATAAACAAATGCACAAGTGGGTCTGTACCCTGATATTGTTTGTGCTAAACCAGGACAATGTGCCACCAAAACATAATTTGACTTTGACCACTGATGTAGTCTAAAGAATGGTCTTGGAATCTATAGCTACTTGGAAAGAAGCTTCACTGCAATGGCAGATTTGGATTTTAAAAAGACTTTGTCGTCCAACGAAATCAAACCCATTTTTGGAAAGGTCTTAGTTTGTAAGTTAATTTATGTAAGTTTGAAACATTCCTGCCAACCCTTATCTGATTTATTGACCTTAGAACCCATGTCAGGGTCACCTTTAAAGCCCTATAACCCTAATTGGGGTCATTAGGGTTAGGGTTCCTTTCATGGCACATAGTCCTGGCTTGGTACAGTTAATAACTGGGGTTAGATTAACAGTGTCTTTGAATTTCATAACCTAACCCCTACAGCGGATCAACAGCGCCACCTCAAAAAGGTAATTTCCTGAAATTCAATTCAATTCGTTTTTTTCAGCTGAGGCTGGGATCAGCCTGGGATTTTGTATTTAGACCAATATTGACCATCTTCACATCATACTGGAACCATGTTAGAAGATTATGATGTAAAATAATGTTTAGTAAATGTAAATACATTTAAATGTTGACTTTTCGAGTACTGATACATTCTGTCTTTCTTATAAGACCAATGAATGTATATTTGTCATTTTGAGTGATTTAAATGTAACTGAGAACAAAGATCTTCTCCAAAAATGAGTTTTTAAATAGAAAGGAAAATTAGTTCGATTAGTTCATAACTATATTTAACCGGTTTGGTTTGTCATCATGTGTAATTTTGCACAATTAAATACATGTTGTTAGAAAGTATCCGATTACTTCGTTTTACAATTGTTTGGAATCTCGTTTGTTTAAAGAACGACAGTTACCTATCATTAGCTTTCAGCTAACTCTGGGTTCCCCATTTGCGCCCATAGAGTTAAGGTATAGATAGATTTGTCAAACCTTTATTTTGAAAAAAGTAAAAACGCCTAGCGTCATCAAACCTCGACGTATCTTCAGCTAAAATTGGGCTAGTTAGCTTTACTTGACCTCACAAACAGTCAGGTAAAAAAAAAATCATTAGATATATTACGTGTTAAATACTTATGATATTTTTGCCTTTTATACATATTATGCTTTCGGACGATTTAACACTTTAGCAACACTACTGTTGAGGTGGAAAGTTGAGGGAAGCAATGCTTAGCCTACGTGAATGAGTCTAGAAACTAGTGAGCTGCACAACACATTCACCTGGGCTGCGTTTCCCGACAACGATGGATCGTAGCAACGATCGAGCAAAAAACAAAACCATTGATATTTCTTACGTGCGTTTCCCAAACATGCTCGTAAGGAGTAGGCCAATCTATACACTTTCAAGACTACACATTTTCAAGAGACACTTTAGCTACGGTGTCTTTGGGAACGGCCCGTAAAACTAAGATTCGTTGTACGAATTAGGCTTACGACGCTTTCGGGAAACGCAGCCCTGATCATTTTCTACTTTCGATCCAGCAGGTGTACGTTGTCATCACAAGTAAAAACAATATGGCTACTGTGTAATACTTGCTGCAATTACTTTCCAACTGATATACAGATGGGAAAAGGCGTTTCTGACTTTGCACCAGCTGAGTTCATATTGGGGCTATGCCATATAGGTGACCACGACAGATTTCCTTTATGGCAGAATGGAACTGTCAGCCCCTGTTTCAACCAACTGTGCCTGGGAGCCCTGGCACATGCTGTGGTGGCCATCGTCAGCGCCTGTTACCTAAGTGCTCCAAGGTGCTGTAGTTAGATCCTATAGTTATGAATGACTGAATATGATATTATATCATATATTCACCTTGTCTAAATACCTCATATTCTTTATCAACAGTTGTGGGTCCCAACATTCCTCTTTCCCATGTTGTTGGAGCATCAGAGTGGCTTCAGCTCTGTTGGTGGCCCTGGTCTTTATTGCAGATATGGTGGTGGTGACCCTTCTCCATCAGGGGGACATGTATCTGGATTTCTTGGCAGATGGATGTGCTATCCTGGCCTGGCTGGTCCACTTTGGGACCATGCTAATCCTCCAAAGGTCTGTCTATAGAAGAACCAGGGGTCCATCTATGTTACTTCTTCTAGTCTTACTCCCTCTTCCTAACTTTGTTGTCACCTTGGTGGTTTATGCCCAGGATGACACCTATCTTGACCTAGGGGAACCCCTGAAGGTGACACGTTTTGCCCTGGCAGCAGCCCGAACAATTCCTCTCCTGTTTTACATAATGGCTTTTGTATTCCCATGTATTGGTGATTCTGGATATACCCTGCATATCAATTCTGTGCATGACTCTCTGCTGATACCAGGAAATTCCAACATAGATACAGGTGAGATGGTGGCAGAGGATGGTAGCAGCTGTGTGTCTCGACTCCTCTACCTATGGATGAACCCTCTCCTTCGGCGAGGGCAGCGTGGGGAGCTGGACCGGTCATGTGACGTTTATCTCCTTCCCTTAAAACTTCGCACCAATGTGGTGCGCCAATATTTTCACCACTGCTGGGAGGAGTGCCAGCAGAAGCGAGCCACACAAAAATGCCATAGTCAACACAGATCCTCCCCTCACCAGGAACACAGATCCTCCCCTCACCAGGAACAACCATTAGAGATAGTGGTAGAAGAGGTGGGGCTACTGAGGGTACTTCACAAGGCTTTTGGCTTTCAGTATTATATGCTAGGTGTGCTGAAGTTGGTTGGCAACATGCTGGGCTTTGCAGGACCCTTACTTCTCAGCAACCTGGTTAGCTTCATGGAGAAGGAGGGAGCACCTGTCAGCTGGGGTGCCTGGTGCACCGTTGGTCTCTTCGCCAGCACCTTATTCTCTGCTGTCATTCGTAATATCTTTGTCTTTAAAGTCTCCAAGGTGGTCTTATTGGCTCGTGCCGCCATCGTGTCCGCCATTTATGGCAAAACCTTACGGGTCAGTCGGAGCAATCTGGCACAGTTCACCTTAGGGGAGGTGATCAACTTCATGAGTACTGATACAGACCGTGTAGTCAACTTTTTTAATAGTTTTCATGAGGTATGGAGCTTGCCTTTCCAGTTCTCTATTGCCCTCTACTTGCTGTACCTGCAGGTGGGAGTGGCCTTCTTGGGTGGTCTGGGTGTGGCTTTATTGCTGGTGCCACTCAATAAACTTTTGGCCTCACTTATCTTGGAGAATAACAAGCAAATGCTGAAGCACAAGGATAGTCGGGTTAAGGTAAGAATACTGCCGCTCATTTTATTCTTGAAACCTTAACCAAAGCAGTTTCTTGTAATTTCTGTGTAACCCCTTTTTGCCAGGAAGTGCATTATATTTTTTGCTATTTAACCCCCACGTGTAATAGCAACAACATGCTCTTTTCCTGTTTCCAGCTAATGACAGAGGTACTCTTTGGAATAAGAGTCATCAAGTTTTATAACTGGGAGGCTCATTTTGCCGAAAAGATTGCAGAGTGCCGGAGGTTAGAGCTGTCCCACCTTAAAGCCATCAAGTACCTAGATGCAGTATGTGTGTACACTTGGGCAGCTCTACCTGTGGTCATCTCCATCCTAACCTTTGTTACATACGTGTTGCTAGGACATGAACTAACTGCAGCCAAGGTAGGTAAAATGAATAGACATTTAATATGGCTATTGTCATTTTTTGGCATGACTGTTGCATTATACCGTATTTCTTTGATGAAATGAAAACATCTTCAGAATGTGCACAAACAGGCACACAATTTGGAAAAAGTTAATATTAGCATGGATTTATTGCTATTTTTCAAGATGAGCAATTTATTTGAGTTTTATTTAAAACTATTGAAAATGTAAAGTTGTGGAAGTAAGACAGACTTTATTAGAATAATCTGGTGTATATTTCAGAAATGTTTGACACCATTTTGAAAAAAGTTCAGATTTGTGAGGATAAAGCTATTTTCAAAGATTAGTGATTTTCTATCATTTTATTTGAAACTTAATTGAAAAAGTAAAGGCTGTGGAAGAATACCAGACATTGTTAAGATACTGGTGTCTGTTTGAGGTTTTATATTCCAAAAAATAATATAAAAGTCTATTTCAATCTATCTATTTCAAAATGGTATGGGTTATTTTCACCCGGTCCCCAACGCGATGCTGCAAAGTAGCATCTTCTGAATGTGGGACAAATGTCAAATATGAAAATAACTTCACCTCGGTCAATTAACACACTGTTTCGATGTATTTAGTGTGAAATGCTTCCACACCTTGGATGACTTGGGTTGTACTGATTTGTCTGCCTCCGCCATGTGTTTCTGAACAAAGTTCCTCAACAACGTCTCTCCGATGGCCTTTCTTCTACCTCCGCTCCGCGGAGGTAGAAGAAATATATTTATAAAAAAACTTTTTTAAATTTTTATACTCAAATATCTCTACGACATATTGAGTGGCGTAATAATCGCGCGACACAACAAACCGATAATAAAAATGTATATAAGTTATTATATAAGTTATTTTATATAAGGATATGGATATTACAAAATGCTTGGTTCTATGGTTTTGTTTCAGGGTTAGTGTTTAAGCCCAAAGCTTGAGTCAAGATAGGATGCTTTAGCTTGGAAAATAGACAGTGTTTCCGCTATGTTGATTTTTCCGTGGCGGCCCGCCACGGCTAAATATCCGCCGCCACGGTATCAGAAATAGGGCTGTACAAAATTTTGGGCCGTCTATCAGCAGTGATTGTTAGAAAGCGTATCGGAGGATAGCACGGACGCGCTTCACAGCGCAGTTGAGATTGCGTGCGTGCGTCCTTGAGAACTATAGAGCTAAGTTGTATAACTTATGTTGTCAGTTATTAAGGCTAAGGCTGTTATTGTTATAGTTTATAGTTCTTATAGTGCTAATTTAAATTAAGTTAACTGGTGATTTTCGTTGTTTGCAGGCTATTCTTCCCCTGCTAGCAAAATTGCACGTCGATTCGATAGCAATTGCTGCCCTTGCTCATTTTTGTATTTTAGGTGCATTATTATGCTGAAGTAGGTTTAATTTATAAATAGTGGGTATATTGTTATTATTAGCTACAGAATGCTTAGCCTAACAATATCAAATTCATGGCCGAATGGCCCCTTAATCGATAGGCTAGATTACTGACCATTTACAGTAAGTTGTTACGTCAACTATTAATTGGCAGCATTTATGCCATTTAGAACATACTCTATGACAATAAGGTGACATTAAGTAGCCTAACTTTATTTCTTTAGGGGAAATAGGACAAAAATATGTGCAATATTACATTAGCTATTAGACTATTACATTAACCTGCTCCGAAATATAGGGTTGGGGTTAGCACTTTGTTTCGGCCAGGGGGGACGACGGGGGACCTGCCCCCACTGCTAAAAAAAATCCTAGAGGAAACACTGAATAGATCTAACCAATTTGTAAAGTTTGTTTTGATGTATTCAGAGGCAGATGCCTTTATCTAAAGCAACATAAAAGACAGGGGGATTTGAACTTGCCACCTCTGGGATTTGCATCGTACTACTCTATCCACTGAGCTATGCACTCCTCCTAATGCTGTTGCATGGCAAATTACAACAAACCTGATATCAACTTAGATATTATTTGGAAAATGTATTATTGTGGTTATTTTCTGGTAAACCCCAACCCATTTGCCTGTAGATTGAATATTTGAAGGAATTTTGGAATGTATAGGTATGTTTTGTTAACACAGGTAGGGTTGTATATAATAATAGACTCACAAGTTTTCATCTAAAAGCATCTTTTGAAAATGTTTACTTGTTGGTAAATATGGGGTGTTCAATTACTCTTTTCGTCTTAATTTGAACAGCTGTATTTTGCAATCTTTACCAGGGCACAGGGCATTACATTTTCCACAGTGGTTTAATGCTACTTGTATGCCTAAAGCAGTGTGCTGTAGACTTTTGAGTGAATTAGGCTTATGTTGACTAACAACAATTCCATGTCATCAAGATACAAAAGTAATGTTTTGGGGATATGGGACAGTTGAAGAACGGTAATGCTTTTTCCACTGCAGGTGTTTACCACTCTGGCATTAGTAGGCATGCTGATACTGCCACTCAACAGCTTCCCTTGGGTCCTCAATGGCACATTGGAGGCTAAAGTGTCCCTAGGTCGCATACAGCACTTTCTCACACTGTCCAACCTGGACCTCGATGCATACTACAGTCCAGGTATAGTTCAAGTCAGATTTAGTCAATCATATTCAGCGACAGAGCTGATTTTTTTCTCTGTGTTAACTGTTCACTCAAATTCTGACCAGTCTCCTATTCCCTGGCCCATAGTGTGATGTTGCCAACACAATGCTTGACAATTGTTCAGGGTTGTTATTGCAGGTGGATACAAAGTTGTTTCCAACTGCTGTAATGAGCACAGCATGGTTGGGTTTCTAACAAACAGTTAATTTGCACAAATACTATGTTTTTACTTTGCCTCAAATAATTCAAAATAAGGCAACATAATGGTCAACTTTGATGTCAGACACAAACACCTTCCAAATGTAAATCTTAAAATCAAGATGACAGTCTGAATTTGAACCTCAATAAAATATGATTTGATATTGCTTGATTTGACAAGAATTGCAGAAGTATATTTACTAAATCTGACATTGATGAATTTGGATTTAACAATTCATGTGTATATATAATTTGTAATCATATAATTTGCCCCTAATACTTTGCAATATTCACAGTAGCTCCCGAGGACCCCCGGACTACTATTGAGATTAAACAAGGCACATTCTCATGGCAAGGTCGATCCAGTCCAGACGACCCCTCTGAGCAGGATGGAGAAACTGGTTTTCCTAATGGAAATATACTGCTCCGTAACCTCAACCTCAGCATTACCAAGGTAAAGACCCACCATTCATACTCAATGTATTCACAAAAGGAAAAATCTTTGAAGAATGTTTTAATGAAAATATGTTTGTAAGTGGCAAAAACAGTGAGAAAGAATGAGCTGAGACAATTCAAAGAAAAACTAAATTGTGTTGCTGCAAATTCTCAGTCACCTATGCTTGCATATCTAGCAAGCAGCAATTAAGGGGCCAAGCGCATAAAAGGCTAAATGGGGAGCTAAACATTGAAGACAAAATAAAATGCTAAAATCTGAACAAGGTTCAGGGTTGTAGCAAGTTTGGTGTGAATCCATCAAAGATTTTGCTGAAATACTAAATTTTATCTTATTGCAGCTAATGGTCAAATGGCATAACCTTCTTCGAGATTCTTTAGAACAGGGTCCCCAATCCATATACCAAGTTTTGGAGTCAATGCATCAAAGATTGGCAGAGATGACCTTCATTGCTGAATTTGATTGGCTGTAACTGACAAACGATTGCGAAAATCAAAAATCCATCTGATAAGTGAGGCTTGCTCTGAAGATCATCTGTGCCAATTAGTAGAAAAAACATTTTTCCTTAATTAAATGCCATAGACCCACGTCATAATAATAATAAATATAGCTGCAAGCAGCAATGAGGTGTCCAAGCTGGTAAAGCAGGTAAAATTAACGAAAAACATTTCAGACATCCTCAGAACAGGGTTTTGAGTAAATGCAGCTTTGAATCCATCAAAGATTTGCTGAGATACGACCCAACTTCCTGTTTGCTGGCTTTGCCGCAGATTTTGATTGGCTGTTCCGATCAAACCGTTTTGAAAATCTAAAATAATTTTGATAGTTTGTGTGAGGTTTAGGGATGAGATAAAATTTTAACAATTCTCATTCCTTATCAATTTCTGCTTATCAATTCTTATTGGGCAAGGGGGGGGAAAAAGAGCACAATCAGATTTATTGTTGGAAATACTGCTTCAGCATTCCAAGTATTGTTCTTTGAATCTTTATTCAACTTCATTTATTTCTTCCGTGACACCCTTCAGCGCCTTCAAATCTTTAGCTATTAAAACCGTTCAACTTTTTAAAAATTCAGCAGTTTCAGGCTATGACTGCTATGACTTTTCAGCTTTCTACCTCTTATAGGTGAATTAATATAAATCAATATTTATTATATTTTTTACATGGTTTTCCAATTGAGTTTTTTTTTCAAAACCTCTCAATCATCTTAAACTTCTTCAACTTTCAAATCCTTTTTTGTAAGGATGAAATCTCTTAACAGGTAGGCATTAGAAAAGGACTGGCTTAATTTATTAGCATCGACGTTGGATCATGCCATCACTCCACAACAGAGTGATAGGCATGAGTGAGAAACATGTCTCTCAGATGGACATTATATACATGAGCTGGACAGTACAAATATAGTAACCACCAAAACATGTTCTTAAACAGTACACATCTTAATGCACAGGGAAAACGACACACAGGTGGTTCGGTCATCACTCATCGTTTGTACTATTTTCTGCATGTTGCTCTTTCCAAAGATGAAAGTAGCACATTCCCCTATCTATATGTGTGTTGTCTGGGGCTCACTGCGTGACCTCTTGACCACAGCAAGAGACAACCTCACATATGTATAGAAAATCTGCATATCCGTTCCCTCCTCTTTCTATATATGTAAATGGATTTTAATCAATTTGCAACACGTGAAATCTTTATACAAATGTCTGATAAGCCTGCGCCCTGTAAATCAGTCTGGAATCAACTTGAATTCCCATCACAATTATCATGATAACGGTCAGCCGAACTTGAATTCCTCTTTAGGCAGGACCTCTCCTTCTCCTCTCTTTTTCTCCTTCTCCATCTGTTCAACTCAGTTTGTACTCATAATTAGACATTGCATGGCATGCAACACTACCTTTCCTAATCACTATTGTTGATGGAATCTATTGATGATAATGAACCTTCAGAAGAAGTATCAAAAAGTCCTGAAATAGATTTGATGTTAACCGCTATATTGCCCGTGGTTATGACTAGCATGTTGGTAATGGACAGTGGTGTAAAACATACCCCAAATCCATACCTGAGTAAAAGTAAAGATACCTTACTGGAAAATGACTCAAGTAAAAGTAACCTTTTAGAACAGAGGTCTTCAACCCTGGTCCTCAGGGACCCCCTGCCCTACATGTTTTAGATGTTTCCCTTCTACAACACACCTGATTCAAATGAATGGTCATTAACAGGCTTCTGCATAACTAGATAACGACCCATTGATTTGAATCAGGTGTGTTGGAGCAGGGAAACATCTAAAACGTGCAGGACAGGGGGTCCCTGAGGACCAGGGTTGAAGACCTCTGTTTTAGAATACTACTTGAGTAAAAGTCTGAAAGTATCTGATATTTACTGTACTTAAGTATCAAAAGTAATTTTCTGATATTAAATGTACTAAAGTATTGAAAGTAAAAGTACAAGTAAATGCTGTCAATAAAAAAGCAAAGGGTCAGAATTTTGAGAATTATGAAGTTTATTCCGACTAGAATGAGCATACCTATAAACTGGGCCTTATTTCAACACAATTTTAACACAATAGGCAATACTAAAGCAGCACCAAAAGTAACAACCCAGTCATTATTTATAACTGAAATGTTTTGTTCATCTTCTAAAGAAGGTATGCATAAGGCACAACCTGAGAGCATAACCTGGCAATCTGATACAAAGATATAGCATTACATCAGAAATTTCTGTGGTGCGATTAACTGGATTAATTTCACGTTAGCTAGGCCTACCTGCATTTCAGATAGTAGACATTCAAGTCACCTTGTCAGATAACGAACCCAACTACTGCATTGCTAGCTTCTCTCTGACTCTAATTCAAACAGCTGGTGATGTTACTTTGCTAGCTAGCTAACATAGTGACCAATGCAGGGGAAATGGTGAAAGTTATGAATGTTTTATTGTATTGAGTGGTAGAAATAAATTATCAAACCAATCCTTTCTTACAACTACTTACTGGACATCAGCCACCAACGACACAAACAGATACTGTCCGATTTTCACACATGCACCTGCATCACTGCTGAGGGCTGGGCTGTGGATCAAACCATTGTGGGACCAAGGGCGGGGTTTGCAATCATTTAAAACTTTAAAAAGCACCATTGTGTCCATAATCAGCAAAGTGCTTTCATTGCATATTATTAATGTTATTGAAATTAAATAGTTATGTTTACAGTGATTTATTGGGGGGGACAAATCATAAATTTCCCAGGATTGGGGGGGTCTTGTCCCCCCTGTCCCCCCCGGATCTCGCCCAACGGTGCGTTCACACTGCAGCTGGCGGGCAGAGCGGGGCGCCGGCTTCCCATTCATTTTCAATGAAACCAGGCGTTGACGCCCGCGTAGGGTATTGTGGGAAGGCGAGCGGGGCGTCGCCACTCGCGTAGCGCATTGTGGGAAGGCGTGCAGGCGGCGAAAGTTGGATTTTCTCAACTTTATGTAAATGAGGAGCTTGAAAACGCCAGCGATGGCCAATCGGGTTGGTTTCTTGTAACGTAGCGACTGTTGCTCATGGTAAACATTTCTAGGTTTGACAATTTCAAGATGGAAGATCAACTCATCGTATGTGTGACTTCATACCCAGTATTGTATGATACGTTTATGTTCAATTGCAGAGATAAAAAAAAAAAACCCTGCCTGGCGCAGGATTGCTGAGGTTGTCGGCGTCCCTGGTGTGTTGTATTTTGTACTTTAATTCAGTTTTTCACATTACGTAACTTTCTTCTGTGCTAGCTGCATAGTCTAGCTAGCTCACCCGGCATACGATTGACATTCAACGCTGAAATGCTGGCTGGCAGCCACTCTCTATCCATACAGTGAATGTGTAGTGGCAAGTCATAATCTAGCGATTTGATTTGCAGAGATTTCGAGTAATATAATAAAAGGTTACACATGTCAACGTTTACGTCTGATGCATCTTTTTTTCCAGACTGATCAAGACCCGTTACTGTACATAGAGTGCGGGTGGCATTTAATCTTTCACTCGGCCTAAAAAAAAGTGTGGAAAAAGATAACCTATTGTGTGCTGTAGATAAGATCATGTCAGATCCAGAATGCGTATCGGATTTTTGCTGAATGTGTGTAAAAGTTGTATTTTGTCTGCACATTTGCCATGACATTATACGAACTACAACAGTGATTTTAGAGAGCTCTGAATTAATCTGTCTGACACGCCCCCAAGCGTGGTGCACTGTGGGAAGGCCGGCGGTGCTGAGCGGTAAAAAAGTCTGCAGTGTGAACGCACCGTAAGGGTCGTAGACAGTTGTCTGTGGAATCCAACAGACTTACACATTTTTTCAGAGCCCCACAAAAGCGAGACAAAGTCCAACTCTTGCCCCATAGAGACCAATGTAAATCTGGTGACAAATTCGTCAGAGGAAGTAGAAGGAACATGTTTTTGAAACTGCCGGTAGAGTAGTAATTCTGTTTATATAATTTCAGCTACTAAAATGAATACTTCTTCTACTAGCCTACTACAGTTTAACAGTTCAGCTTTCCGCATTGTATTTCAGCTCTTAGCATTGTTAGATGATGCAGTTCAGCTTCCACACTGCCTCTTTTGTGTGACTCTCACATTTTTTTAATTCATTTCAGCTTGTGGGTATTTTCTCATTTCTGTATTTTCAGCAATTTTGTAAAATTAATTTCAGCTTTCAGCATTCCAACGCTGTTTTCTGTAGGAAATGCACTTTCTAGTTTACATTAATTTTCTTTTATATAATTTTCTATAATACTGCACACCATATACAGTACGTATACATACACGTTTACATTTTTCCGTTGCTCTTCTTCAACACTTCTATTAGCTACGCAAGCTTAGAATAGAATTATAGAATCTTCCATTTTCAGCCAAGGTCAAATCATATAATATGACAGTGTCAAACATCGGCCATTCTGTTAAACAATTAAATGCTAATTTTAATAATGGAATAAAAATCGATATACTCAGTGGGTTAACACGACAACACGAATGTTTGCTGATAACACACACCCTCCCATAATTAACGTGAAGTGATCTAAAATGTATGCTTCAAATGACGGGACAGAAGATAACTTGATCGACTATACACGATAAAGGCAAATTGCTTCACACAGTGACAAGTGGTTGTGATCACTTTTGAGGAGTTTAGCTCTACCTTTGATAGTTAGAGATGTGTAATGGTAAAATTCAAGTGGCACTTAGTAGATCTGAATAGTCAAGGGATGTGGTTTCAATACAATTTATTTAAATTATACAATTACATAAGATTAAACAAAGCTTTGCTGATCAGTCTTTCACGAAGGAGGTGCTATCCACACAGATCGTTCGTAAGAGTGATACCAGACTATAAGGAAAGGTCTCCTTTATATGAAGAGATGTTTATAATCAATCAATACAGCGGTAACCATGATTGGTCAGCACTGGTCAGTGAAAAAAACCCAGGCCAGTGTCCCATGTCCTTTGATGTAGTTCATGATAAACAGGACACCGGCCTAATCTCCTGAGGCCAAGGTTCAGGGGGCAAAGGTTAATTTGCCTGACCACTCTCCCCAACTTAGTGCCCCAGGTGGCTGTTGATTAGATCAGTCCTAAATACTTTAGCTGACCATCTGTTTGAACACAACCTCAGTCTCTTAAAAAAGACACTCTTAGTAACTATGTCAAAAATGCCATCACAGATGAAACGCAAACGTTAGCTGCGCTGCTGCATGCCTCAAACACATGACATTCCAAAAACTTCATTCCATGCTGTGTGTTCAAATACTTCTTCATATTTGTTGTATTTCCTCCCTTCGACGAAATATACTTTTTACACGTGTTACAAGTGGAGTTGTTGTCATTTTGTCGTGTGGAATACAACCAACTTTAGAACGCTTCTGCCTAGTTGCCATGTTTGGTGCAGTCTGAATAAACTATAAAAGTTTGCACATGCGCAACGCCTCAGAGAACCTTTAGCAAAATCGTTATATAATTTTGCTGACGATTCCAAGGAATTGGTCCACTGGGAACCGGTTCAAAACAAGAACCGGTTCTCGATACCCTTCCCTAGTGAGGATTGCCATAACCATATACAGCTACACTACAGGTAGCTAGCGACTGCGTGGTACCTGGCTTCCTTTGCAACGGCTTACAGTCTCGCTAAACAGAAAACCAGTGACATGGCAGGCTCGTTGGCTTTGAACCTCTTACATTGCCCTTGCCAGGACACCAATTTATCCTAGTGAGCAATTCTCAGTGCTGGAAATGACTGTATTCAGGAAGTTACTGTGTAAAAATTAGTGCTGTCAGTTTAACGCGTTATTAACGGCGTTAACGCAAACCCAAATTAACGGCGCCAATTTTTTTATTGTGCGATTAACGCTCTTTTTGGCCTAGCAAACCTTGTAGTTTTTTTCACATGCTGTTGCAACAACTACCGGCGGTAGAAAAACTAGAACACCACACCGGATCTAGCTAGACCGGAAACAAAACAACAGGCACGCCACACACTTGTTTGGCTTGGGAGCCGGCTAAAGAGTAGTAGCACAGCCCGTTTACGGATATTAGACATTCTCGGGTAGTTGGCTAACGTTACGTTTTGATTGGATGGCGAGCGCGAGACGCCGAAATGGATGCCAATAATATTCTGAATGGAAACTTTACTTTTAAAAAGTTGCCAAATGGTTCCATTGACAAGACCAAAGTGGTCTGTGTGTTTTTGTCATTGTAAACTGAGCTATCATCGCAGCATGTCCAGTCTGAAATACCACTTGATGGCCAAGCACACAGCTGATGGGAATTCTCCGCCCCCTCGTCAAAGCCAGGCGATTGCAATGTTTTCAATAAAAACAATATTTGAACGAAGCAATCCAAACCACTTTTCCATGTTGATAAGGGCATTAAAATTTGAAAAAAGAATGGGACAAAAAGAAATCAAGGGACATTTAGAATAGATAACAATGCGATTAATTGCGAGTTAACTATGACATTAATGCGATTAATCGCGATTAAATATTTTAATTGTTTGACAGCACTAGTAAAAATATAAGCAGTTTTGTATAGTTTGTATAGCAGTATAAGTTTTTCAACTGGCAACCGGTTGTCAGATTTAGCCCAAGTTTAAACAGTAATTCAGTACAGTTTTCCATGTCGAGGTGATTGTGGTCTGAAGATAATCTGTGCCAAATTTGGTGGATATTAGATACATTTTGAATAGGAATAGGGAAAAAACGTTTTATAAAACGTAAAATGGCAGCCGCATCAATTCATCTGGTATCACAAGTTAACATGTGTCAGACACGGGATCGCCTCCTAGCGGTTAGATGACACAACCTTTTGTGGTCCTCTTTGGAACAGGGTCCCGAACACTTGTACCAAGTTTGATGTCAATTCAGCAAATATTTCCTGAGATATGATCTCACTTCCTGTTTTGGCGGCTTCATCGCCGACTTTGATCAACTTTACCAGAAAAACTGTTTTGTAAATCAAAAACCATGTGAAAACGTTTGTGAGGCTTGATCTGAAGATAATTGGTGAACATTTTTTGCTTATTACAGCGCCACCTAGAGGTGAAATGGCATGACCTATTGGACCTCTACAGAACAGTCCCTCGTCCTTTTACAAAGTTTGGTGTCAATTCAGTAAAGAGGTGCTGAGATATTACCTCACTTCTTTTATGGTGTCTTGGTTGACAACTTTGAATGGCTGTTTCAGTCAAAAGTTTTAGAAAATCAAAAAAACGTGATGTCTTTTGTGATGCTTGGTCTGAAGAGGGTCTGTGCCAAATTTGGTGGATATTAGATACATCTTGAATAGGAATAGAGAAAAAACGTTTTATAAAACGTAAAATGGCAGCCGCATCAATTCATATGGTATCACAAGTAAACATGTGTCAGACACGGGATCACCCCCTAGCGGTTAGATGACACAACCTTTTGTTGTCCTCTTTGGAACAGGGTCCCGAACACTTGTACCAAGTTTGATGTCAACTTTGAATGACTGTTTCAGTCAAAAGTTTTAGAAAATCAAAAAAACGTGATGTCTTTTGTGAGGATTGGTCTGAAGAGGATCTGTGCCAAATTTGGTGAAAATTGGACAAACTTCCTAGGAGGGGTAGCAAAAAAAGTAATATACATTCAATCAAAATGGCGGCCACATCAATTCGGCCACATCAATTTGATTGGCTGTAACTAACAAACGATTTAGAAAATAAAAATCCTTACTATAAATTTTGTGAAGCTTGGTCTGAAAATCATCTGTGGCAAATTTGAAGAAGATTCGACAAAAAATGTAGGAGTAGTTACAAAAAAACGCTTTTCCTTAACATTCAAAATGGCAGAGAATCTATATAACTGGGTATGACGTCATAGGTTGGACTTGTCTTGATCCAGGGAATACAACGATACCTCATCTTCGAAAATGAGACGTGGTTCAAAAGTAATGTGTGTAAACACACTTTCAACTTTGACCCATTGGTGCCGCTAGAGGGTTTGAAATGGAGACATGAAACTTAGTGAAATTGACGATGGGAATGGCCCCAAAGAGTGTGCCAATTTTCACAACTTCTGACAATGCGGTTCTAGGGGCTGCCATAGACTCCCATGGCAGAAGAAGATGTATAATAATAACTAGAGGGTACAATTTCTGGGGATATTGTAGGGGGTGCTTGCTTTAGTTGGTTGCAGGGGTCCATATTTAAAGGTCACATGAAATGCTGTTTTTGGATGCTTTTATATAAGCCTTAGTGGTTCCCTAATACTGTATCTGAAGTATCTTTCCTGAAATTTAGCCTTGGTGCATAGTTACAGCCACTACGAGAAGTCCCTCAATGAGCTTTCCTCAAAACGCCTGTTTCTGTGTCTGTAGATTTAAATGTTAATGAGGAGGAGCGGCAACATGCGCTAATGTTTACAACGGATGTATCGCAATGTCTCGTAGCCCCCGTTGCTGTAAGATACCTCGAATATAGCCATTCTCATCTGATTACCCTGGTTTGCGGAGGTGCACACTCAGTCATTTCAATGAGGAGAAAAGCGGATATCGCGAGCCATAACACCAACAGCAGAACGGTTATCCAAATAACAAAGAAGTGTACAACATTCGCGTTACAGCGTTTGTATTCACACACACTTAATGCCATCTACCTTTACATTAGCAACAGTAACTCAGCTGGCTCGTAGCCCGTTGCTGTAAGGTGCTTCGAATTTGCCCATTCTCATCTGATCACCCTGATTTGCAGAGGTGCACACTCATAATAATTTCAATGAGGGAAAGGCGTATAACGCGCACTATAACACCAACAGCATAACTGTTATCCAAATAACAAAGAAGTGTACGACACTGGCGTTACAGCGTTTGTATTCACACACACACTTGATGCCGTTTATCATTGGATGGACTAAAGATGGCGCCGACAAAGGCAGCCACGGTAGCTAGGTGCGCTCTGTTTTGTCTTGTTTTGTCTTATAATTCAGTGTTCTGCCAAGATTTCCGGGGTTCTCTAACAAGAGAAGAACTTCTAAACATCAGGACTACAACTCCTGTGGATTTATTTCCCACTTTTCTGCTTCCAGCGGCAGAATTAGTGGGAATTATAGTCAAAGCCGCCCTCGGCTTTGTCCTAGCAGTGAAGCGCCGTAGAAGAGGCAAACGAGCCGGTGCACTGGTGCGACTCCGCCGGCGTGGGGCATGTACAGCGTTACCGGGGATATTTCTCCCCAACGTGCGTTCACTGAGCAACAAACTGGATGAACTTCAGCTACTGGTTTGGAAAAACTGAGACTTTCATTCATCTTCCGTTTTGTGCTTTACGGAGACATGGCTGAGTGAACTGATCCCAGACTCTGCGCTACAGCTAGCAGGTTTCAAACGGCTGAGAGCGGATCGTGACCCTGTGCTCTCTGGCAAAACGAAAGGTGGTGGTATTTGTTTTTACATCAACAGTGGCTAGTGTGAAGATGTGACAGTGATTCTGCAGCACTGTTCTCCTGATCTGGAATCATTTTTTATTAACTGTAAACCTTTTTACTCGCCACGTGAGTTTGCTTCATTCATACTGGTCGGCGTCTACATGCCCCCTCAGGCTAGCGCCAACGAGGCTCAACGTGTGCTCGCTAACCAGATATTGTGCGTGGAGCATGAAAATCTGGATTCCTTGGTTATTGTGCTAGGCGACTTTAACAAAGGCAATCTCACTCAAGAACTCCCCAAATACAGACAAGTCATCAAATGCCCTACCAGAGAAGGGAACACTTTGAATCACTGCTACTCTACAATCAGTAAAGCATACCATGCGGTTCCCCGAGCAGCACTGGGTCACTCAGACCACGCCATGGTTCACCTGATTCCTGCATACAGACAGAAGCTTCAGCTCGGCAAGCCTGCTGTGAGGACATCGAAACAGTGGACCAGTAAGGCTATGGAGGAATTGCGGTCGTGCTTGGACTCTACTGACTGGGATATGTTCATGACTGCCTCCAATAGTCTGGATGAGCTCACAGAGGCTGTGACATCATACATCAGCTTCTGTGAGGACTGCTGTATACCAACACGCACCAGGGTGAGCTACAACAATGACAAACCCTGGTTTACAGCTAAACTCAGAAGGCTGAGGCTGGACAAAGAGGCCGCGTTTAGGAGTGGGGACAGGGACAGTTTCAAGGAGTCAAAGAACAGGTTTAGCAAGGCGGTGAGAGAGGCTAAACGACTGTACTCAGAAGCGCCAGTTCTCTGCTAACGACTCTGCTTCTGTCTGGAGTGGGCTCAGGCAGATCACCAACTTCAAGCCCAGAGCCCCCCACTCCACTAACGACTCTTGTCTGGCCAACGACCTGAACAAGTTCTACTGTCGTTTTGAAAGACAATTGGACAGTCCTGTACAACTCCTTTCCACCCGTGAGGCCTCCCCCCTCCCCCCTCTACAGTGACGACCCTCTCCATTCAGGAGAGAGAAGTGAACAAACTGTTCAAGAGACAGAACCCCCGCAAAGCAGCTGGGCCGGACTCTGTCTCTCCAGCCACCCTCAAGAACTGTGCTGACCAGCTGTCTCCGGTGTTTACCTACATCTTCAACACCTCCCTGGAGACATGCCATGTGCCAGCCTGTCTCAAGTCCTCCACCATCATCCCTGTGCAGACAACCCTGTGACCTGGTGCAGCCAGAACAACATAGAGCTCAATGCTCTCAAGACAGTGGAGATGGTTGTGGACTTCAGGAAGATCACAGCCCCACTCACCCCCATCACCCTGTGTGACTCCCCAGTCAACACTGTGGAGTCCTTACGCTTCCTGGGCACTATTCTCTCCCAGGACCTCAAGTGGGAAATGAACATTAGCTCCCTCACCAAGAAAGCACAACAGAGGATGTACTTCCTGCGGCAACTGAAGAAATTCAACCTGCCAAAGACAATGATGGTGCACTTCTACACAGCCATCATTGAGTCCATCCTCACCTCCTCCATCACCACCTGGTACGCTGCTGCCACTGCCAAGGACAAGAGCAGGCTGCAGCGTATCATCCGCACTGCAGAGAAGGTGATTGGCTGCAATCTGCCTTCCCTCGAGGACCTGCACACCTCGAGGACCGTGAGACGGGCGAAGAAGATTGTGGCTGACTCCTCCCACCCTGGACATTCCCTGTTTCAGTCCCTCCCCTCTGGCAGAAGGCTGCGGTCCATCAGGACCAAAACCTCACGCCATACAATCAGTTTCTTCCCTTCCGCTGTTGGCCTCCTCAACAAGGCCAAAGCTCACACTGACTGAATGTCATGAAAAACTTTTTACTTTTTGCACTACACTCAACTCCTGTAATATTTGTATTTTATATTGTATTTTATATTGTAAATTGGCAATTTATATTCTACTTTATTGTATATTTTATTTAAATTGTATTCCACTTAGTATTGCTAGTTTATGTATCCTTAGTATAGTTAGACCACATATTTAAATTTAAGATTCCTATATGTTTACTGTATGCACCTTCCTGCCAAAGCAAATTCCTTGTCTGTGCAAACTTTCATGGCGAATAAATCCCATTCTGATTCTGATTACATTAGCAACAGTAACTCAGCTGTTAGCTGCATAGCTAATGTTACAGCCACATTCTAAGGGTAGAAAGCTAGGTAACCATAAACAGTAAAGCAACAAAATGATCGCGTTAGTTAACTTACTTGTCCAAGGTTTGTAGCTTGATCAAGGAGGTTTAGTAACGATCCAGAATTTAATTTCAGCAAGGCCAACTTTGTGTTGGCTCAAGTTAAGGAAACAGTAGTGGCTGAAATGTTTGGCGCAGACATACAACACTTTGGGAAGTTGTGTCGGCGCATTTCCAGCGAAAATACAATTAAGATACTGGTTGTGCAGAGGCTCGGATGATGGAACTAAAAAAAGATTTGTGCTTGCATTTGTACATCCAAGCACTGAGCAACTGTTATGCTTCGTTTGTGTGCTCGCCATGATGTCTCCAGGAAAAAACGATATCGCACTCGCCCTTGCACGGTGGTAGCTCAGTTTCTCATGGGTGGGCCAGATGATCTGGGCGGGCAAAGCAGAGAGAGGGGAGGTAACCTGGCTCCTATCTACGTCACTAGGGGGAGATTTTCAAACAGAGCACTTGAGCCTTCATTTTGTCAAAGGCGAAGAAGAAAACCCAGGGCTTGGTTTACACTTATCAAAAATTCTAGCCACTGGGGGACCAAAGGCAGGCTAGGGGAACTCATATTAATGTTAAATAACCTCCTAAAATGAAGTTTTCACGTCATCTGACCTTTAAATTACATTTTACAACTGATATTTCTGTATATTTTATATAAAAATGCATAGCCTACTTATTATTTATAAAGATTACATAGATTTAAAAGCATATTTTTTTCTGCTCATTTACAACTCAAAATACTAAGAGTGAAGATTAGAATGAAATAGTTGTCTTCTCATTTCCCCTGCAAGAGGGAAATTTGCAGGGGAAAGGAGGTGATCAGCAACCTCAATCAAAACGAATACATGGCAGACCGGTGTAAAAATGTACCTAATCTCTATGACTTAACTTACAAGGACGTTTTTTCCCTTTTGTGATATTTTCAGGCATTTAGCCAACTCATGTTGCATTCATTCATTAATAAAGAACCCCCCTTTGAAGCTTATTTTAACAACAACGTTACCAGCAGTAGCTATCTCAGATGGAATCGCGATTTAAATAGTACCATCTGCTAACTGAAAATATGCCCCCAAAAACATAAATAAGCTTGACATTTTATTTAGGGGAAAATCACTTATTCATAAAAAGGTCAGTGGTTGCGATCATTGTCAGTAAGGCAAAATGCAATATAGCCCTGCTGCGTAGAGAACCTGCCCCGGTAAATTGAAGGCTAAGTTCTACTACTACTAGACTGTCTTGGTAGCGACTGCGTTGGTTGAATTCGATTTAACGTTACTTCCATTGTAAGGTCTAGGCTGAAATGAATGATTTTCATGAACGGATTGACAAAGTTTAGGCTGTGGCAATGGAGTTCAGGTTATTGGTCACTAGTCAGATAGTTTCACCTATTGAAAGACTTTTGATTTAAGGGAAGTGCCGAACATGTGCCGCCGTTTGAATTCCTACTGTAAACATCTGTGGAGATGTTTTTGTTAGCTACAGTAGGCTACTAGACTAGGCTACAGCAGTGAGCTACACTGGTTTGAAACCACAGGTAATGATAATTTTACCCAAAAATCGTTTACTTGTAATATAATGTCATAATAAATGCTACAACAAAAATGTATTTGTGAGGAATGTTTATTTTAACGTTTGAAAACAGATGCTTTATAGACCGCTGTAGTATGTGTTGCCCGGGCAACAGAGGCTACTGTTTCCGAAAGTAGATGTACTTCCTTAATAATATTACCTTATATTGTACATTACACATCACAATTGTGTGTCATATCACGAAGTAAAATGAGCAAATAGTTATCACACAGGCCTCTTTGCTTGTGGCGTTAGCCTAGCCATCTCCCAGAAGTTAACAAGCTGCTAAACTAATGTTCTGCTAGAGACAGTCACGCGAGTTTTCGTGACGTTAGTGACGTGAGTGACGTTAGTGACGTGAGTGACGTGAGTGACGTGAGTGACGTGAGTGGCGTGAGTGGCGTGAGTGGCGTGAGTGGCGTGAGTGGCGTGAGTGGCGTGAGTGGCGTGAGTGGCGTGAGTGGCGTGAGTGGCGTGAGTGGCGTGAGTGGCGTGAGTGGCGTGAGTGGCGTGAGTGGCGTGAGTGGCGTGAGTGGCGTGAGTGGCGTGAGTGGCGTCAGTGGCGTCAGTGGCGTCAGTGGCGTCAGTGACTGTGGCTAGCAAGTTAGCCACCGTTAGCTTCACTTTTCGCCACAAAAATGTAATTTCTACTAAGCCGTGCAACGGAACGTAAATCCGAATACAAGCAACTCAATCGCTACCAAGACGAAACTTTTGACACCTAGGTTGTCTATGTAGTCCAAATATTGACAAAGTTTTAGGGGTGGGAAAATAAATAAATAAAAATACTAATATATATGTGAGATAACAATGGTTGTGCCCTTGCCGAAGGCAAAGCACACCCAATAATAACTAGAGAGGGTACAATTTCTGGGGAAATTGTAGGGTGTGCTTGCTTGCTTCAGTTGCAGGTGGGTCCGTTTTCCCTTCTAGTGATATTTTAAAGCATTTAGCCTACTCATATTGCATAATTCATTAAGAACACCCTTTGAAACAAGGAACCCCCTTTGAAACAAGCTACTGTAACAACATTAACTGGCAGTATTTCAGATGGAATTGCAATTCAAATACTACCGTCTGCTAACTGAAAATAAGCCCCCCAAAACGTAAATAAGTTCGATATTTAATTCAAAAGCATTTTGCTAGAGGGAAGCTAGCTGCCGTTGCTATCCACACTCCACTGATTGTTTGAAAGCGCAGGAAATTAGAATGTTTCTTTTGTAAGGGATAATGTAGAGTATAAAACTATTGTTTTTTTTACGACTTAAATAGCTGTTTCTGATTGGACGGGAGACGTTCCATGAGTTGAATTATCTGACAACAACCCACTGACTTTTCACTCCAATAAAAAATCACTCCGCGGTTTTAAACATTTGCGTTGATACAAAGAAGTAACCATAACAACGGGGATGAGTCAAAGCCTCCATTTACAATTTTGAAAGACTTTAACAAGCTAACTTCTATTTACAACAATGAGAGACTTAAATATTTATTTTAACCTATTTGAAAAATGTTTATTTTTCATGTAACCGCTCATCGCACATCCCATTCGCTATTCACCTCGCTAGTCAATCTAGCTACTTCAGACGGGCTGCGGCCAACACGACAGTAGCAGTAGCTAACTCAAGAAGATTATTTTCTTTAAAAAAATCTTGATTTTATTTGGGTACAATGACATGGGTTGATAGCTGGCTAGTCTTGTTGTTAAACATACTGTCAAATTATAATTACTGTTTGGAGCAAATGTCAACTTTGATGCGGTCATCTCACATCCATTTGCTATTCAACTCGCCACAGACTGTGGCCGTACTGTAGCCTAGTAATAGTATGGCCGATACTTTGTTCGTGAAAATCTTGATATTGACTTTGAGACAGTGACATGGCTGGTTAGCTAGCAAATCTTCTTGTCAAACATACTGTAAAATTATATTTACTATTTGTCAACCGTACACAATGTTATTGCCTTTGAATCTTGCTAGCATAACGTTAGCTTTCGGGCTAATAGCTCAGTTGACGTTGACACCGGAACAATTTTTTCGTTGCGGAGGAACACATTTTTTTTATCAATAGCTGTGTTTAAATGTTAATTGGTTGACTATAAAATTGTTTTATAAAAGCAATATAGTACTCGTGCTCGTGGGGTTGTTGAGGGATATACCACGATATACCTACGAACAACCCCACCACACTTTATTGCTTTAGTAGACCCGACAGGGCGAACAGCACCCCGACGCAGAGCGATATGAGAACATTGTTCACTGCAGAACGAAGCCCTATTCAAGTGAATAGAGCATTCTACAGCATTAAGAACAACCGTGTAATAAGACATAAAAGTTTAGCTATAGCTGTGGCATTGAAGACAGTACTGTAGCCTACTACACTGCCGGTGGGCGAGCCGACTCTGTGGCTAACGTCAAAACAAGACGCAGTCTCACTCAAATTCCAAGTTTTACACAAATAACAAACTATGCTGACCCGCTGGCTGTCTTCGCAATCGCCATATCTTTAAAACACTGCTGTCCATTTAGATGTAGAATTGACCCTGGTACGAAATGAAGAAAATACTCACCAGCCGCAGATCAACAGTTGACTGAGTATCAACACTGTTGACAACACTGTTGTTGCAACCGCAATTGTCAATGGGGGCTGACAGGCTCTCACGTAGCAAACAAATCAATGTTTTTACAGCAATCTATATTAAAATCTTACCACCTGGTTGTTTTCACAGTAGTCATATCATCATAACATTTCCTTTCAGTTTTTTTGTGTAAAATTGAACTATAAAATTAGCTACAAAAAATACTACTATGACGCTTTCTAGCATGGCTGCCGCCTAAAAGACGAGGCTGTCTCACAGGCGACCTGCACTCGCTCAAATTTCAAAGACTGTCACGACCTAAATCAAAAATGCGAGATTGCAGTTCCACTCGAAATCACGTTCTCTACAAAGCCAAATGGTTGTGATTTTTGGGGGGTGGTATTTTTCACTCATAATCCAAGCTCCAATTTGCTAGAAAGTCTATCACATTGTATCAATGCGTCATTGCTTACGTGTGTTGACGTGGTGACGTAGCTAGCACAGGTTACCCTTCGTCGACAAAAGGCCCCACAAAAACGTTGTAACCTCCTAAATTGTGCAACGGAACGTAAATACACGCAACTCAATCGAGACCAAGACTAACATTTTGACACAGGCGTTGTCTATGTAGTCCAAATATTGACTGAGCCTTAGGGGGGCAAAAAGAAATAATAAATATAACTGCAAGCAGTAATGGCGGATTCCTCCAAACATTGCGAACCATTGAAAAATGTTTATTCTTGACAAATTGTAACTGTATAGAAAAATCTATGCGGCAGACTTACCTAGGGGATAACAAATCTGACCAATTCCAAATATAGCTGCAAGCAGCAATGAGGTGGCCAAGCAGTCAAATAACCCAGAAAACATTTAAGACATCCTCAGAAGAGGGTAACAAGTACACGCAGCAAGTTTGGTGTGAATCCATCAAAGATTTGCTGAGATACAACCCAACTTCCTGTTTTGCTGGCTGTACCGGAAAAACGGTTTCGAAAATCAGAAAACCATGTGTTAGCTTTTGTGAGGCTTGGTCTGAAGATAATCTCTGCTAAATTTGGTGAAGATTGGACAACATGTGTAGGAGGAGTAGAGAAAAAACGTTTTTCAATAAATTCAAAATGGCGGCCGCATCAATTCGGCTATTATCACAAATTATTATGAGTCACAAACGGGATGTCCCAAGATATCATGAGACAATGGAATCACTCAATAAAGGAAAACAAATCAATAGTTATTGGCCAAAACACATTTTTGCGTCCTGCGGCCACGCCCAGTGATCACATGACACCAAATTGTGTAGATATCCTCAAAAGAGGGTTCTGAGTCATCATACCAAGTTTGTTGTTGATATCTCAAAGATTTGCTGAGATATGACTTCACTTCCTGTTTGGCTGCTTTTCTGCAGAATTTGATTGGCTGTACCGGACAAACGGTTGTGAGGATCAAAATTCTGATCGATAACTTTTGTGAGGCTTGGTCTGTAGATCATCTCTGGTCATTTTGAAGAAGATTTGACAAAAAATGTTGGAGGAGTAGGCTTTCAAATGATTTTGATAAAACCGGAAATAGCGGAAAATCTATATAACCGGAAATCGACGCCATGGTGTGCGTTGAACTCGTCGTGATCCAGGGAATCCAATGGTACATCATTTTTGAAAATGGGTCATACGGTTCAAAAGTTGCGTGTGTAAACACAAGTCCAACTTTGACCCATTGGTGGCGCTAGAGTGGTCTAATGGGAGACATGAAACTTTGTGCAAGTATAGAAGTAACTGTCCTTACTGAGTGTGCCAAATTTCTCAAAAAGTTATCGAAGGGTTCTAGGGGCTGCCATTGACTTCCATGGTACAAGAATAATAAAACTAACAAATATAACTGCAAGCAGTAATGGCGGATTCCTCCAAACACTGCGAACCATTGAAAAATGTTTATTCTTGACAAATTGTAACTGTATAGAAAAATGTATGCTGCAGAATTACCAATGGTTTACCAAATCTGAAATGCAATACCATCAAGATCCACAAGGGCCTTTATTTCAAGCCAGTAAGTGAAGGAAGGGGGCTTGGTGAGCTTATCCTTTCCAGAAAGCCTTGTATCTTTATGCATTAAGGCGTGGCCTGTAGCGGCACCTATGGGTAATGGTGGGCCATTTGTGGTGTGGTAGTTACTCTTGGCCTATACTATTAATGTTTCAGGATTTTTATAACTTTTTACCATTGTATACAAAATCGGAAAAGCAATACCAACAAGATCCACATGGGCTTTTTGTTAAAGTGTTTCTTTGCCTATACTATCTATGTTTCAGGATTTTGAGACCTTTTTACCATTGCATACAAAATCGGAAATGCAATACCATCAAGAGCCACATGGGCCTTTTTTTCAAGCCAATAAGTGAAGGGAGGGGGCTTGGTGAGCCTATCCATTCCAGAAAGCCTTGTATATTTGTGCTTTTTGGCGTGGCCTGTAGCGCCACCTATGGGTAATGGTGGGCCAATTGTGGTGTGGTAGTTACTCTTGGTCTATACTATCAATGTTTCAGGATTTTTATAACTTTTTACCATTGCATACAAAATCGGAAATGCAATACCAACAAGATCCACATGGGCTTTTGTTAAAGTGTTTCTCGGCCTACACTATCAATGTTTCAGGATTTGAGACCTTTTTACCATTGCATACAAAATCGGAAATGCAATACCATCAAGAGCCACATGGGCCTTTGCTAAAGACCAAGGAATGAGTGGGGGCTTGGTCAGCCCACACTCTCCTGAAATGTTGCGTGTGCGTCTTGGCCGCGCGTGTGTCAAGGGAAGGCTGAGTGTGTGTGAGATTTTGGAGCACGCGCGGGGAGGAGCAAGGGAGACATTCATTGGAAATTTGCCTAGAAATTAGCCAAGCAAGCATGTTTCAAATATTCACCAAAAATCGACCTTTCATCTTACAGTCAACTTTTTCACAGATTTGTGTTATGAACATTCTCAAGAGTTTTCATATGAACTTGTGATTGAATCAGAGTATCAGTTTTTGAATGGCTGATGTGTAAAGCATAATTTTAGCGTTAGCGATAAGTTCAATTTGCTTTATATCAATCATTTTTTGAGATATGAATTTGCCTTTGCACATGGTAACATGTTGTAGTGTCTTCCTCCGATCTACCAAGTTTAGTGTTGATATCTCAAAGATTTGCTGAGACATGACTTCACATCCTGTTTTGCGGCTTTTCTGATGAATTTGATTGGCTGTACCGGACAGACGGTTATGAGGATCAAAATTCCTTTGATAACTTTTGTGAGGCTTGGTCTGAAGATCATCTCTGGTGATTTTGAAGAAGATATGACAAAAATTGTAGGAGGAGTAGGCTTTCAAAGGTTTTTGATAAAACCGGAAATGGCGGGAAATCTATATAACCGGAAATTAACGCCATGGTGTGCGTTGAACTCGGCTTGATCCAGGGAATCCAATGGTACCTCATTTTTGAAAATGAGTCATACGGTTCAAAAGTTGCGTGTGTAAACACAAGTCCAACTTTGACCCATTGGTGGCGCTAGAGTGGTCTAATGGGAGACATGAAACTTGGTGTAGGTATAGAAGACACTGTCCTTAATGAGTGTGCCAAATTTCACAAAAAGTTGTCGATGGGGTCTAGGGGCTGCCATTGACTCCCATGGTACAAGAATTACAAATAATAAAACCACCAATAACAATAGGTTTCCTCCTTACGGAGGAATCCTAAATATAACTGCAAGCAGTAATGGCGGATTCCTCCAAACACTGCAAACCATTGAACAATGTTTATTCTTGACAAATTGTAACTGTATAGAAGAATGTATGCTGCAGAATTACCAATGGCATACCAAATCTGAAATGCAATACCATCAAGATCCACAAGGGCCTTTATTTCAAGCCAGTAAGTGAAGGAAGGGGGCTTGGTGAGCTTATCCATTCCAGAAAGCCTTGTATCTTTATGCATTAAGGCGTGGCCTGTAGCGCCACCTATGGGTAATGGTGGGCCATTTGTGGTGTGGTAGTTACTCTTGGCCTATACTATTAATGTTTCAGGATTTTAAAAACTTTTTACCACTGCATATAAAATCGAAAATGCAATACCAACAGGATCCACATGGGCTTTGGGTAAAGTGTGGTAGTTACTCTTGGCCTGTACTGTCAATGTGTCAGGATTTGGAGACCTTTTTACTATTGCATACAAAGTAGGAAATGCAATGACACCAAGGTCCTCAAGGGCCTATGCTGATATTCAAGGAATGAGTTGGGGCTTGGTCAGCCCACACAGTCCTGATATGTTGCGTGTATGTCTTGCCAAGCCCGCGCGTGTCAAGGGAAGAATGAGTGTGTGAGAATTTGGAGCATGCGCGGGGAGGAGCAGGGGACACATTTCATTGTAAATTTCCCTAGAAATTAGCCAAGCATGCATGTTTCAAAGATTCACCAAAAATCGACCTTTCATCTTAGAGTCAACTTTTTCTCAGATTTGTGTACTAAACATTCTCAAGAGTCTTCATATGAACTTGTTTGACTGGCTTACATGTAAAGCATTGCGAACCATTGAAAAATGTATGTTCTTGACAAATTGTAACTGTATAGAAAAATCAATGCTGCAGAATTTCCAATGGGATACCAAATCTGAAATGCAATAACATCAAGATCCACAAGGGCCTTTATTTCAAGCCAAGAAGTGAAGTGCTTTAATCTTCACAAGAAGTGAAGTGCTTTGTGCTTTAAGGCGTGGCCTGTAGCGACACCTATTGGTAATGGTGGGCCATTTGTGGTGTGGTAGTTACTCTTGGCCTATACTATCAATGTTTCAGGATGTTTTTAACTTTTTACCATTGCATACAAAATCGGAAAAATATACCAACAATATCCACATGGGCTTTTGTTAAAGTGTTGTTGTTACTGTTGGCCTTTACTATCAATGTTTCAGGATTTGGAGAACTTTTTACCATGGCAAACAAAATCTGAAATGCAATACCATCAAGATCCACAAGGCCTTTGCAAAAGACCAAGGAATGAGTGGGGGCTTGGTAAGCCCACACTCTCCTGAAATGTTGCGTGTGCGTCTTGCCAAGCCCGCGCGTGTGTCAAGGGAAGACCTATGGGTAATAGTGGGCCATTTGTGGTGTGGTAGTTACTCTTGGTCTATACTATCAATGTTTCAGGATTTTTATAACTTTTTACCATTGTATACAAAATCGGAAAAGCAATACCAACAAGATCCACATGGGCTTTTTGTTAAACTGTTTCTTTGCCTATACTATCTATGTTTCAGGATTTTGAGACCTTTTTACCATTGCATACAAAATCGGAAATGCAATACCATCAAGATCCACATGGGCCTTTTTTCAAGCCAATACGTGAAGGGAGGGGGCTTGGTGAACCTATCCATTCCAGAAAGCCTTGTATCTTTGTGCTTTTGGGCGTGGCCTATAGCGCCACCTATGGGTAATGGTGGGCCATTTGAGGTGTGGTATTTACTCTTGGTCTATACTATCAATGTTTCAGGATTTGAGACCTTTTTACCATTGCATACAAAATCGGAAATGCAATACCATCAAGAGCCACATGGGCCTTTGCTAAAGACCAAGGAATGAGTGGGGGCTTGGGTCAGCCCACACTCTCCTGAAATGTTGCGTGTGCGTCTTGGCCGCGCGTGTGTCAAGGGAAGGCTGAGTGTGTGTGAGATTTTGGAGCACGCGCGGGGAGGAGCAGGGGAGACATTCATTGGAAATTTGCCTAGAAATTAGCCAAGCAAGCATGTTTCAAATATTCACCAAAAATCGACCTTTCATCTTACAGTCAACTTTTTCACAGATTTGTGTTATGAACATTCTCAAGAGTCTTCATATGAACTTGTGATTGAATCAGAGTATCAGTTTTTGACTGGCTGATGTGCAAAGCATTATTTTAGCGTTAGCGATAAGTTCAATTTGATTTATATCAATCATTTTTAGAGATATGAATTTGCCTTTGCACATGGTAATACGTTGTAGTGTCTTCCTCCGATCTACCAAGTTTAGTGTTGATATCTCAAAGATTTGCTGAGACATGACTTCACATCCTGTTTGGCGGCTTTTCTGATGAATTTGATTGGCTGTACCGGACAGACGGTTATGAGGATCAAAATTCCTTTGATAACTTTTGTGAGGCTTGGTTTGAAGATCATCTCTGGTGATTTTGAAGAATATATGACAAAAATTGTAGGAGGAGTAGGCTTTCAAAGGTTTTTGATAAAACCGGAAATGGCGGGAAATCTATATAACCGGAAATTAACGCCATGGTGTGCGTTGAACTCGGCTTGATCCAGGGAATCCAATGGTACCTCATTTTTGAAAATGAGTCATACGGTTCAAAAGTTGCGTGTGTAAACACAAGTCCAACTTTGACCCATTGGTGGCGCTAGAGTGGTCTAATGGGAGACATGAAACTTGGTGTAGGTATAGAAGAAACTGTCCTTAATGAGTGTGCCAAATTTCACAAAAAGTTGTCGATGGGGTCTAGGGGCTGCCATTGACTCCCATGGTACAAGAATTACAAATAATAAAACCACCAATAACAATAGGTTTCCTCCTTACGGAGGAATCCTAAATATAACTGCAAGCAGTAATGGCGGATTCCTCCAAACACTGCAAACCATTGAAATTTTTTTATTTTTGACAAATTGTAACTGTATAGAAAAATGTATGCTGCAGAATTACCAATGGCATACCAAATCTGAAATGCAACACCATCAAGATCCACAAGGGCCTTTATTTCAAGCCAGTAAGTGAAGGAAGGGGGCTTGGTGAGCTTATCCATTCCAGAAAGCCTTGTATCTTTATGCATTAAGGCGTGGCCTGTAGCGCCACCTATGGGTAATGGTGGGCCATTTGTGGTGTGGTAGTTACTCTTGGCCTATACTATTAATGTTTCAGGATTTTAAAAACTTTTTACCATTGCATATAAAATCGGAAATGCAATACCAACAGGATCCACATGGGCTTAGGGTAAAGTGTGGTAGTTACTCTTGGCCTGTACTGTCAATGTGTCAGGATTTGGAGACCTTTTTACTATTGCATACAAAGAAGGAAATGCAATGACACCAAGGTCCTCAAGGGCCTATGCTGATATTCAAGGAATGAGTGGGGGCTTGGTCAGCCCACACAGTCCTGATATGTTGCGGGTGTGTCGTGCCAAGCCCGCGCGTGTCAAGGGAAGAATGAGTGTGTGAGAATTTGGAGCATGCGCTGGGAGGAGCAGGGGACACATTTCATTGTAAATTTCCCTAGAAATTAGCCAAGCATGCATGTTTCAAAGATTCACCAAAAATCGACCTTTCATCTTAGAGTCAACTTTTTCTCAGATTTGTGTACTAAACATTCTCAAGAGTCTTCATATGAACTTGTTTGACTGGCTTACGTGTAAAGCATTGCGAACCATTGAAAAATGTATATTCTTGACAAATTGTAACTGTATAGAAAAATCAATGCTGCAGAATTTCCAATGGGATACCAAATCTGAAATGCAATAACATCAAGATCCACAAGGGCCTTTATTTCAAGCCAAGAAGTGAAGTGCTTTAATCTTCACAAGAAGTGAAGTGCTTTGTGCTTTAGGGCGTGGCCTGTAGCGACACCTATTGGTAATGGTGGGCCATTTGTGGTGTGGTAGTTACTCTTGGCCTATACTATTAATGTTTCAGGATTTTAACAACTTTTTACCATTGCATATAAAATCGGAAATGCAATACCAACAGGATCCACATGGGCTTTGGGTAAAGTGTGGTAGTTACTCTTGGCCTGTACTGTCAATGTGTCAGGATTTGGAGACCTTTTTACTATTGCATACAAAGTAGGAAATGCAATGACACCAAGGTCCTCTAGGGCCTATGCTGATATTCAAGGAATGAGTGGGGGCTTGGTCAGCCCACACAGTCCTGATATGTTGCGTGTGTGTCTTGCCAAGCCCGCGCGTGTCAAGGGAAGAATGAGTGTGTGAGAATTTGGAGCATGCGCGGGGAGGAGCAGGGGACACATTTCATTGTAAATTTCCCTAGAAATTAGCCAAGCATGCATGTTTCAAAGATTCACCAAAAATCGACCTTTTATCTTAGAGTCAACTTTTTCTCAGATTTGTGTACTAATCCATCCATGAGTCACCACCTTACCGCGGTGGAGGGGTTTGCGTGTCCTAGTGATTCTGGAAGCTATGTTGTCGGGGGCTTTATGCCCCTGGTAGGGTCTCCCAAGGCAAACAGGTTCCAGGTGAAAGACCAGACAAAGCGTGGCTCAAAAAAACAACCATGAAGAAACACAACAATGGTTCTCAGTTGCCCCTGCCCGGAAGCGGGTCACCGGGGCCCCCCCCTGGAGCCAGGCCCGGGGGTGGGGCTCGATGGCGAGCGCCTGGTGGCCGGGCCTTTTCCCACGGTGCATGTCGCGGCGGTAACCCTCGGACCCGGTGGTGGACTCCGGAGGTGAGGGATGCCGTCAAGCTGAAGAAGGAGGCCTATCGGGCTTTATTGGCTGGTAGGACTCCTGAGGCAGCTGATGTGTACCGGCAGGCCAAGCGGAACGCGGCTTTGGCGGTCGCGGAGGCAAAAACCCGAGCATGGGAGGAGTTTGGCGAGGCCATGGAGAATGACTTCCGAACGGCTTCAAAAAGGTTCTGGACCACCATACGGCGACTCAGGAGGGGGAAGCAGTGCTCTGTCAAACCTGTATACGGTGGGGACGGTGCGCTGCTGACTTCGACGGGGGACGTCCTGGATCGGTGGAAGGAATACTTTGAAGACCTCCTTAATTCCACCAACACGCTTTCCGACGTGGAGGCAGAGTCTGGGGACATCGGGGGGGGCCCTTCTATCTCTGGGGCCGAGGTCGCCGAGGTGGTTGAAAAGCTCCGCGGTGGCAGGGCCCCTGGGGTGGACGAGGTCCGCCCGGAGTTCCTTAAGGCTCTGGATGTTGTAGGGCTGTCTTGGTTGACACAACTCTGCAACATCGCGTGGACATCGGGGACAGTGCCTCTGGACTGGCAGACCGGGGTGGTGGTTCCCCTCTTTAAAAAGGGGGACCGGAGGGTGTGCTCCAACTTTAGGGGGATCACACTCCTCAGCCTCCCTGGGAAAGTCTATTCAGGGGTCCTGGAGAGGAGGGTCCGCCGGATTGTCGAACCTCGGATTCAGGAGGAGCAATGTGGTTTTTGTCCTGGCCGTGGAACAGTGGACCAGCTCTATACCCTCCGCGGAGTCCTGGAGGGTACATGGGAGTTCGCCCAACCAGTCTACACATGTTTTGTGGATTTGGAAAAGGCGTTCGACCGTGTCCCTCGGGGGCTCATGTGGGGGGTGCTCCGAGAGTACGGGGTACCGGATTCCCTGATCGGGGCTGTCCGGTCCCTGTACGACCGGTGCCAGAGTTTGGTCCGCATTGCCGGTAGTAAGTCGAACTTGTTTCCGGTGAGGGTTGGACTCCGCCAGGGCTGCCCTATGTCACCGATTCTGTTCATTACCTATATGGACAGGATTTCTAGGCGCAGCCAGGGTGTTGAGGGGGTCCGGTTTGGTGACCTCAGGATCGGGTCGCTGCTTTTTGCAGATGATGTGGTCCTGTTGGCTTCATCGGGCCGTGACCTTCAGCTCTCACTGGAGCGGTTCGCAACCGAATGTGAAGCGGCTGGGATGCGAATCAGCACCTCCAAATCTGAGGCCATGGTTATCGACCGGAAAAGGGTGGAGTGCCATCTCCGGGTCGGGGAGGAGATCCTGAACCAAGTGGAGGAGTTCAAGTACCTCGGGGTCTTGTTCACGAGTGAGGGCAGAATGGAGCGCGAGGTCGACAGGCGGATCGGTGCGGCGTCCGCAGTGATGCGGGCTCTGCATCGGTCCGTTGTGGTGAAGAAGGAGCTGAGTCGAAAGGCGAAGCTCTCTATTTACCAGTCGATCTACGTTCCTACCCTCACCTATGGTCACGAACTATGGGTAGTGACCGAAAGAACGAGATCGCGAATACAAGCGGCCGAAATGAGCTTTCTCCGCAGGGTGTCCGGGCTCTCCCTTAGAGATAGGGTGAGAAGCTCGGTCATCCGGGAGGGGCTCAGAGTAGAACCGCTGCTCCTCCGCGTCGAGAGGAGCCAGCTGAGGTGGCTCGGGCATCTGATTAGGATGCCTCCTGGACGCCTCCCTGGTGAGGTGTTCCGGGCACGTCCCACTGGGAAGAGGCCCCGGGGAAGACCCAGGACACGCTGGAGGGACTATGTCACTCGGCTGGCCTGGGAACGCCTCGGGGTCCCCCAGGAAGAGGTGGTGGAAGTGGCCGGGGAGAGGGAAGCCTGGGCCTCCCTGCTTAGGTCGTTGCCCCCGCGACCCGATCCCCGGACAAGCGGCAGATGACGACGACGACGACGTGTACTAAACATTCTCAAGAGTCTTCATATGAACTTGTTTGACTGGCTTACGTGTAAAGCATTGCGAACCATTGAAAAATGTATATTCTTGACAAATTGTAACTGTATAGAAAAATCAATGCTGCAGAATTTCCAATGGGATACCAAATCTGAAATGCAATAACATCAACATCCACAAGGGCCTTTATTTCAAGCCAAGAAGTGAAGCGCTTTAATCTTCACAAGAAGTGAAGTGCTTTGTGCTTTAGGGCGTGGCCTGTAGCGACACCTATTGGTAATGGTGGGCCATTTGTGGTGTGGTAGTTACTCTTGGCCTATACTATCAATGTTTCAGGATGTTTTTAACTTTTTACCATTGCATACAAAATCGGAAATGCAATACCAACAAGATCCACATGGGCTTTTGTTAAAGTGTTGTTGTTACTCTTGGCCTTTACTATCAATGTTTCAGGATTTGGAGAACTTTTTACCATGGCAAACAAAATCTGAAATGCAATACCATCAAGATCCACATGGCCTTTGCAAAAGACCAAGGAACACTCTCCTGAAATGTTGCGTGTGCGTCTTGCCAAGCCCGCGCGTGTGTCAAGGGAAGACCTATGGGTAATAGTGGGCCATTTGTGGTGTGGTAGTTACTCTTGGTCTATACTATCAATGTTTCAGGATTTTTATAACTTTTTACCATTGTATACAAAATCGGAAAAGCAATACCAACAAGATCCACATGGGCTTTTTGTTAAAGTGTTTCTTTGCCTATACTATCTATGTTTCAGGATTTTGAGACCTTTTTACCATTGCATACAAAATCGGAAATGCAATACCATCAAGAGCCACATGGGCCTTTTTTTCAAGCCAATAAGTGAAGGGAGGGGGCTTGGTGAGCCTATCCATTCCAGAAAGCCTTGTATATTTGTGCTTTTTGGCGTGGCCTGTAGCGCCACCTATGGGTAATGGTGGGCCATTTGTGGTGTTGTTGTTACTGTTGGCCTTTACTATCAATGTTTCAGGATTTTGAGAACTTTTTACCATGGCAAACAAAATCTGAAATGCAATACCATCAAGATCCACAAGGCCTTTGCAAAAGACCAAGGAATGAGTGGGGGCTTGGTCAGCCCACACTCTCCTGAAATGTTGCGTGTGCGTCTTGCCAAGCCCGCGCGTGTGTCAAGGGAAGACCTATGGGTAATAGTGGGCCATTTGTGGTGTGGTAGTTACTCTTGGTCTATACTATCAATGTTTCAGGATTTTTATAACTTTTTACCATTGTATACAAAATCGGAAAAGCAATACCAACAAGATCCACATGGGCTTTTTGTTAAAGTATTTCTTTGCCTATACTATCTATGTTTCAGGATTTTGAGACCTTTTTACCATTGCATACAAAATCGGAAATGCAATACCATCAAGATCCACATGGGCCTTTTTTTCAAGCCAATAAGTGAAGGGAGGGTGCTTGTTGAGCCTATCCATTCCAGAAAGCCTTGTATCTTTGTGCTTTTGGGCGTGGCCTGTAGCGCCACCTATGGGTAATGGTGGGCCATTTGTGGTGTGGTAGTTACTCTTGGTCTATACTATCAATGTTTCAGGATTTTTATAACTTTTTACCATTGCATACAAAATCGGAAATGCAATACCAACAAGATCCACATGGGCTTTTGTTAAAGTGTTTCTCGGCCTACACTATCAATGTTTCAGGATTTGAGACCTTTTTACCATTGCATACAAAATCGGAAATGCAATACCATCAAGAGCCACATGGGCCTTTGCTAAAGACCAAGGAATGAGTGGGGGCTTGGTCAGCCCACACTCTCCTGAAATGTTGCGTGTGCGTCTTGGCCGCGCGTGTGTCAAGGGAAGGCTGAGTGTGTGTGAGATTTTGGAGCACGCGCGGGGAGGAGCAGGGGAGACATTCATTGGAAATTTGCCTAGAAATTAGCCAAGCAAGCATGTTTCAAATATTCACCAAAAATCGACCTTTCATCTTACAGTCAACTTTTTCACAGATTTGTGTTATGAACATTCTCAAGAGCCTTCATAAGAACTTGTGATTGAATCAGAGTATCAGTTTTTGACTGGCTGATGTGTAAAGCATTATTTTAGCGTTAGCGATAAGTTCAATTTGATTTATATCAATCATTTTTTGAGATATGAATTTGCCTTTGCACATGGTAATATGTTGTAGTGTCTTCCTCCGATCTACCAAGTTTAGTGTTGATATCTCAAAGATTTGCTGAGACATGACTTCACATCCTGTTTGGCGGCTTTTCTGATGAATTTGATTGGCTGTACCGGACAGACGGTTATGAGGATCAAAATTCCTTTGATAACTTTTGTGAGGCTTGGTCTGAAGATCATCTCTGGTGATTTTGAAGAAGATATGACAAAAATTGTAGGAGGAGTAGGCTTTCAAAGGTGTTTGATAAAACCGGAAATGGCGGGAAATCTATATAACCGGAAATTAACGCCATGGTGTGCGTTGAACTCGGCTTGATCCAGGGAATCCAATGGTACCTCATTTTTGAAAATGAGTCATACGGTTCAAAAGTTGCGTGTGTAAACACAAGTCCAACTTTGACCCATTGGTGGCGCTAGAGTGGTCTAATGGGAGACATGAAACTTGGTGTAGGTATAGAAGAAACTGTCCTTAATGAGTGTGTCAAATTTCACAAAAAGTTGTCGATGGGGTCTAGGGGCTGCCATTGACTCCCATGGTACAAGAATTACAAATAATAAAACCACCAATAACAATAGGTTTCCTCCTTACGGAGGAATCCTAAATATAACTGCAAGCAGTAATGGCGGATTCCTCCAAACACTGCGAACCATTGAAAAATGTTTATTCTTGACAAATTGTAACTGTATAGAAAAATGTATGCTGCAGAATTACCAATGGCATACCAAATCTGAAATGCAATACCATCAAGATCCACAAGGGCCTTTATTTCAAGCCAGTAAGTGAAGGAAGGGGGCTTGGTGAGCTTATCCATTCCAGAAAGCCTTGTATCTTTATGCATTAAGGCGTGGCCTGTAGCGCCACCTATGGGTAATGGTGGGCCATTTGTGGTGTGGTAGTTACTCTTGGCTTATACTATTAATGTTTCAGGATTTTAAAAACTTTTTACCATTGCATATAAAATCGGAAATGCAATACCAACAGGATCCACATGGGCTTTGGGTAAAGTGTGGTAGTTACTCTTGGCCTGTACTGTCAATGTGTCAGGATTTGGAGACCTTTTTACTATTGCATACAAAGTAGGAAATGCAATGACACCAAGGTCCTCAAGGGCCTATGCTGATATTCAAGGAATGAGTGGGGGCTTGGTCAGCCCACACAGTCCTGATATGTTGCGTGTGTGTCTTGCCAAGCCCGCGCGTGTCAAGGGAAGAATGAGTGTGTGAGAATTTGGAGCATGCGCGGGGAGGAGCAGGGGACACATTTCATTGTAAATTTCCCTAGAAATTAGCCAAGCATGCATGTTTCAAAGATTCACCAAAAATCGACCTTTCATCTTAGAGTCAACTTTTTCTCAGATTTGTGTACTAAACATTCTCAAGAGTCTTCATATGAACTTGTTTGACTGGCTTACGTGTAAAGCATTGCGAACCATTGAAAAATGTATATTCTTGACAAATTGTAACTGTATAGAAAAATCAATGCTGCAGAATTTCCAATGGGATACCAAATCTGAAATGCAATAACATCAAGATCCACAAGGGCCTTTATTTCAAGCCAAGAAGTGAAGTGCTTTAATCTTCACAAGAAGTGAAGTGCTTTGTGCTTTAGGGCGTGGCCTGTAGCGACACCTATTGGTAATGGTGGGCCATTTGTGGTGTGGTAGTTACTCTTGGCCTATACTATCAATGTTTCAGGATGTTTTTAACTTTTTACCATTGCATACAAAATCGGAAATGCAATACCATCAAGAGCCACATGGGCCTTTGCTAAAGACCAAGGAATGAGTGGGGGCTTGGTCAGCCCACACTCTCCTGAAATGTTGCGTGTGCGTCTTGGCCGCGCGTGTGTCAAGGGAAGGCTGAGTGTGTGTGAGATTTTGGAGCACGCGCGGGGAGGAGCAGGGGAGACATTCATTGGAAATTTGCCTAGAAATTAGCCAAGCAAGCATGTTTCAAATATTCACCAAAAATCGACCTTTCATCTTACAGTCAACTTTTTCACAGATTTGTGTTATGAACATTCTCAAGAGCCTTCATAAGAACTTGTGATTGAATCAGAGTATCAGTTTTTGACTGGCTGATGTGTAAAGCATTATTTTAGCGTTAGCGATAAGTTCAATTTGATTTATATCAATCATTTTTTGAGATATGAATTTGCCTTTGCACATGGTAATATGTTGTAGTGTCTTCCTCCGATCTACCAAGTTTAGTGTTGATATCTCAAAGATTTGCTGAGACATGACTTCACATCCTGTTTGGCGGCTTTTCTGATGAATTTGATTGGCTGTACCGGACAGACGGTTATGAGGATCAAAATTCCTTTGATAACTTTTGTGAGGCTTGGTCTGAAGATCATCTCTGGTGATTTTGAAGAAGATATGACAAAAATTGTAGGAGGAGTAGGCTTTCAAAGGTGTTTGATAAAACCGGAAATGGCGGGAAATCTATATAACCGGAAATTAACGCCATGGTGTGCGTTGAACTCGGCTTGATCCAGGGAATCCAATGGTACCTCATTTTTGAAAATGAGTCATACGGTTCAAAAGTTGCGTGTGTAAACACAGGTCCAACTTTGACCCATTGGTGGCGCTAGAGTGGTCTAATGGGAGACATGAAACTTGGTGTAGGTATAGAAGAAACTGTCCTTAATGAGTGTGTCAAATTTCACAAAAAGTTGTCGATGGGGTCTAGGGGCTGCCATTGACTCCCATGGTACAAGAATTACAAAATATAACTGCAAGCAGTAATGGCGGATTCCTCCAAACACTGCGAACCATTGAAAAATGTTTATTTTTGACAAATTGTAACTGTATAGAAAAATGTATGCTGCAGAATTACCAATGGCATACCAAATCTGAAATGCAATACCATCAAGATCCACAAGGGCCTTTATTTCAAGCCAGTAAGTGAAGGAAGGGGGCTTGGTGAGCTTATCCATTCCAGAAAGCCTTGTATCTTTATGCATTAAGGCGTGGCCTGTAGCGCCACCTATGGGTAATGGTGGACCATTTGTGGTGTGGTAGTTACTCTTGGCCTATACTATTAATGTTTCAGGATTTTAAAAACTTTTTACCATTGCATATAAAATCGGAAATGCAATACCAACAGGATCCACATGGGCTTTGGGTAAAGTGTGGTAGTTACTCTTGGCCTGTACTGTCAATGTGTCAGGATTTGGAGACCTTTTTACTATTGCATACAAAGTAGGAAATGCAATGACACCAAGGTCCTCAAGGGCCTATGCTGATATTCAAGGAATGAGTGGGGGCTTGGTCAGCCCACACAGTCCTGATATGTTGCGTGTGTGTCTTGCCAAGCCCGCGCGTGTCAAGGGAAGAATGAGTGTCTGAGAATTTGGAGCATGCGCGGGGAGGAGCAGGGGACACATTTCATTGTAAATTTCCCTAGAAATTAGCCAAGCATGCATGTTTCAAAGATTCACCAAAAATCGACCTTTCATCTTAGAGTCAACTTTTTCTCAGATTTGTGTACTAAACATTCTCAAGAGTCTTCATATGAACTTGTTTGACTGGCTTACGTGTAAAGCATTGCGAACCATTGAAAAATGTATATTCTTGACAAATTGTAACTGTATAGAAAAATCAATGCTGCAGAATTTCCAATGGGATACCAAATCTGAAATGCAATAACATCAAGATCCACAAGGGCCTTTATTTCAAGCCAAGAAGTGAAGCGCTTTAATCTTCACAAGAAGTGAAGTGCTTTGTGCTTTAGGGCGTGGCCTGTAGCGACACCTATTGGTAATGGTGGGCCATTTGTGGTGTGGTAGTTACTCTTGGCCTTTACTATCAATGTTTCAGGATTTGGAGAACTTTTTACCATGGCAAACAAAATCTGAAATGCAATACCATCAAGATCCACATGGCCTTTGCAAAAGACCAAGGAACACTCTCCTGAAATGTTGCGTGTGCGTCTTGCCAAGCCCGCGCGTGTGTCAAGGGAAGACCTATGGGTAATAGTGGGCCATTTGTGGTGTGGTAGTTACTCTTGGTCTATACTATCAATGTTTCAGGATTTTTATAACTTTTTACCATTGTATACAAAATCGGAAAAGCAATACCAACAAGATCCACATGGGCTTTTTGTTAAAGTGTTTCTTTGCCTATACTATCTATGTTTCAGGATTTTGAGACCTTTTTACCATTGCATACAAAATCGGAAATGCAATACCATCAAGAGCCACATGGGCCTTTTTTTCAAGCCAATAAGTGAAGGGAGGGGGCTTGGTGAGCCTATCCATTCCAGAAAGCCTTGTATATTTGTGCTTTTTGGCGTGGCCTGTAGCGCCACCTATGGGTAATGGTGGGCCATTTGTGGTGTTGTTGTTACTGTTGGCCTTTACTATCAATGTTTCAGGATTTTGAGAACTTTTTACCATGGCAAACAAAATCTGAAATGCAATACCATCAAGATCCACAAGGCCTTTGCAAAAGACCAAGGAATGAGTGGGGGCTTGGTCAGCCCACACTCTCCTGAAATGTTGCGTGTGCGTCTTGCCAAGCCCGCGCGTGTGTCAAGGGAAGACCTATGGGTAATAGTGGGCCATTTGTGGTGTGGTAGTTACTCTTGGTCTATACTATCAATGTTTCAGGATTTTTATAACTTTTTACCATTGTATACAAAATCGGAAAAGCAATACCAACAAGATCCACATGGGCTTTTTGTTAAAGTATTTCTTTGCCTATACTATCTATGTTTCAGGATTTTGAGACCTTTTTACCATTGCATACAAAATCGGAAATGCAATACCATCAAGATCCACATGGGCCTTTTTTTCAAGCCAATAAGTGAAGGGAGGGTGCTTGTTGAGCCTATCCATTCCAGAAAGCCTTGTATCTTTGTGCTTTTGGGCGTGGCCTGTAGCGCCACCTATGGGTAATGGTGGGCCATTTGTGGTGTGGTAGTTACTCTTGGTCTATACTATCAATGTTTCAGGATTTTTATAACTTTTTACCATTGCATACAAAATCGGAAATGCAATACCAACAAGATCCACATGGGCTTTTGTTAAAGTGTTTCTCGGCCTACACTATCAATGTTTCAGGATTTGAGACCTTTTTACCATTGCATACAAAATCGGAAATGCAATACCATCAAGAGCCACATGGGCCTTTGCTAAAGACCAAGGAATGAGTGGGGGCTTGGTCAGCCCACACTCTCCTGAAATGTTGCGTGTGCGTCTTGGCCGCGCGTGTGTCAAGGGAAGGCTGAGTGTGTGTGAGATTTTGGAGCACGCGCGGGGAGGAGCAGGGGAGACATTCATTGGAAATTTGCCTAGAAATTAGCCAAGCAAGCATGTTTCAAATATTCACCAAAAATCGACCTTTCATCTTACAGTCAACTTTTTCACAGATTTGTGTTATGAACATTCTCAAGAGCCTTCATAAGAACTTGTGATTGAATCAGAGTATCAGTTTTTGACTGGCTGATGTGTAAAGCATTATTTTAGCGTTAGCGATAAGTTCAATTTGATTTATATCAATCATTTTTTGAGATATGAATTTGCCTTTGCACATGGTAATATGTTGTAGTGTCTTCCTCCGATCTACCAAGTTTAGTGTTGATATCTCAAAGATTTGCTGAGACATGACTTCACATCCTGTTTGGCGGCTTTTCTGATGAATTTGATTGGCTGTACCGGACAGACGGTTATGAGGATCAAAATTCCTTTGATAACTTTTGTGAGGCTTGGTCTGAAGATCATCTCTGGTGATTTTGAAGAAGATATGACAAAAATTGTAGGAGGAGTAGGCTTTCAAAGGTGTTTGATAAAACCGGAAATGGCGGGAAATCTATATAACCGGAAATTAACGCCATGGTGTGCGTTGAACTCGGCTTGATCCAGGGAATCCAATGGTACCTCATTTTTGAAAATGAGTCATACGGTTCAAAAGTTGCGTGTGTAAACACAGGTCCAACTTTGACCCATTGGTGGCGCTAGAGTGGTCTAATGGGAGACATGAAACTTGGTGTAGGTATAGAAGAAACTGTCCTTAATGAGTGTGTCAAATTTCACAAAAAGTTGTCGATGGGGTCTAGGGGCTGCCATTGACTCCCATGGTACAAGAATTACAAAATATAACTGCAAGCAGTAATGGCGGATTCCTCCAAACACTGCGAACCATTGAAAAATGTTTATTTTTGACAAATTGTAACTGTATAGAAAAATGTATGCTGCAGAATTACCAATGGCATACCAAATCTGAAATGCAATACCATCAAGATCCACAAGGGCCTTTATTTCAAGCCAGTAAGTGAAGGAAGGGGGCTTGGTGAGCTTATCCATTCCAGAAAGCCTTGTATCTTTATGCATTAAGGCGTGGCCTGTAGCGCCACCTATGGGTAATGGTGGACCATTTGTGGTGTGGTAGTTACTCTTGGCCTATACTATTAATGTTTCAGGATTTTAAAAACTTTTTACCATTGCATATAAAATCGGAAATGCAATACCAACAGGATCCACATGGGCTTTGGGTAAAGTGTGGTAGTTACTCTTGGCCTGTACTGTCAATGTGTCAGGATTTGGAGACCTTTTTACTATTGCATACAAAGTAGGAAATGCAATGACACCAAGGTCCTCAAGGGCCTATGCTGATATTCAAGGAATGAGTGGGGGCTTGGTCAGCCCACACAGTCCTGATATGTTGCGTGTGTGTCTTGCCAAGCCCGCGCGTGTCAAGGGAAGAATGAGTGTCTGAGAATTTGGAGCATGCGCGGGGAGGAGCAGGGGACACATTTCATTGTAAATTTCCCTAGAAATTAGCCAAGCATGCATGTTTCAAAGATTCACCAAAAATCGACCTTTCATCTTAGAGTCAACTTTTTCTCAGATTTGTGTACTAAACATTCTCAAGAGTCTTCATATGAACTTGTTTGACTGGCTTACGTGTAAAGCATTGCGAACCATTGAAAAATGTATATTCTTGACAATTGTAACTGTATAGAAAAATCAATGCTGCAGAATTTCCAATGGGATACCAAATCTGAAATGCAATAACATCAAGATCCACAAGGGCCTTTATTTCAAGCCAAGAAGTGAAGCGCTTTAATCTTCACAAGAAGTGAAGTGCTTTGTGCTTTAGGGCGTGGCCTGTAGCGACACCTATTGGTAATGGTGGGCCATTTGTGGTGTGGTAGTTACTCTTGGCCTTTACTATCAATGTTTCAGGATTTGGAGAACTTTTTACCATGGCAAACAAAATCTGAAATGCAATACCATCAAGATCCACATGGCCTTTGCAAAAGACCAAGGAACACTCTCCTGAAATGTTGCGTGTGCGTCTTGCCAAGCCCGCGCGTGTGTCAAGGGAAGACCTATGGGTAATAGTGGGCCATTTGTGGTGTGGTAGTTACTCTTGGTCTATACTATCAATGTTTCAGGATTTTTATAACTTTTTACCATTGTATACAAAATCGGAAAAGCAATACCAACAAGATCCACATGGGCTTTTTGTTAAAGTTTTTCTTTGCCTATACTATCTATGTTTCAGGATTTTGAGACCTTTTTACCATTGCATACAAAATCGGAAATGCAATACCATCAAGAGCCACATGGGCCTTTTTTTCAAGCCAATAAGTGAAGGGAGGGGGCTTGGTGAGCCTATCCATTCCAGAAAGCCTTGTATATTTGTGCTTTTTGGCGTGGCCTGTAGCGCCACCTATGGGTAATGGTGGGCCATTTGTGGTGTTGTTGTTACTGTTGGCCTTTACTATCAATGTTTCAGGATTTTGAGAACTTTTTACCATGGCAAACAAAATCTGAAATGCAATACCATCAAGATCCACAAGGCCTTTGCAAAAGACCAAGGAATGAGTGGGGGCTTGGTCAGCCCACACTCTCCTGAAATGTTGCGTGTGCGTCTTGCCAAGCCCGCGCGTGTGTCAAGGGAAGACCTATGGGTAATAGTGGGCCATTTGTGGTGTGGTAGTTACTCTTGGTCTATACTATCAATGTTTCAGGATTTTTATAACTTTTTACCATTGTATACAAAATCGGAAAAGCAATACCAACAAGATCCACATGGGCTTTTTGTTAAAGTATTTCTTTGCCTATACTATCTATGTTTCAGGATTTTGAGACCTTTTTACCATTGCATACAAAATCGGAAATGCAATACCATCAAGATCCACATGGGCCTTTTTTTCAAGCCAATAAGTGAAGGGAGGGTGCTTGTTGAGCCTATCCATTCCAGAAAGCCTTGTATCTTTGTGCTTTTGGGCGTGGCCTGTAGCGCCACCTATGGGTAATGGTGGGCCATTTGTGGTGTGGTAGTTACTCTTGGTCTATACTATCAATGTTTCAGGATTTTTATAACTTTTTACCATTGCATACAAAATCGGAAATGCAATACCAACAAGATCCACATGGGCTTTTGTTAAAGTGTTTCTCGGCCTACACTATCAATGTTTCAGGATTTGAGACCTTTTTACCATTGCATACAAAATCGGAAATGCAATACCATCAAGAGCCACATGGGCCTTTGCTAAAGACCAAGGAATGAGTGGGGGCTTGGTCAGCCCACACTCTCCTGAAATGTTGCGTGTGCGTCTTGGCCGCGCGTGTGTCAAGGGAAGGCTGAGTGTGTGTGAGATTTTGGAGCACGCGCGGGGAGGAGCAGGGGAGACATTCATTGGAAATTTGCCTAGAAATTAGCCAAGCAAGCATGTTTCAAATATTCACCAAAAATCGACCTTTCATCTTACAGTCAACTTTTTCACAGATTTGTGTTATGAACATTCTCAAGAGCCTTCATAAGAACTTGTGATTGAATCAGAGTATCAGTTTTTGACTGGCTGATGTGTAAAGCATTATTTTAGCGTTAGCGATAAGTTCAATTTGATTTATATCAATCATTTTTTGAGATATGAATTTGCCTTTGCACATGGTAATATGTTGTAGTGTCTTCCTCCGATCTACCAAGTTTAGTGTTGATATCTCAAAGATTTGCTGAGACATGACTTCACATCCTGTTTGGCGGCTTTTCTGATGAATTTGATTGGCTGTACCGGACAGACGGTTATGAGGATCAAAATTCCTTTGATAACTTTTGTGAGGCTTGGTCTGAAGATCATCTCTGGTGATTTTGAAGAAGATATGACAAAAATTGTAGGAGGAGTAGGCTTTCAAAGGTGTTTGATAAAACCGGAAATGGCGGGAAATCTATATAACCGGAAATTAACGCCATGGTGTGCGTTGAACTCGGCTTGATCCAGGGAATCCAATGGTACATCATTTTTGAAAATGAGTCATACGGTTCAAAAGTTGCGTGTGTAAACACAAGTCCAACTTTGACCCATTGGTGGCGCTAGAGTGGTCTAATGGGAGACATGAAACTTGGTGTAGGTATAGAAGAAACTGTCCTTAATGAGTGTGTCAAATTTCACAAAAAGTTGTCGATGGGGTCTAGGGGCTGCCATTGACTCCCATGGTACAAGAATTACAAAATATAACTGCAAGCAGTAATGGCGGATTCCTCCAAACACTGCGAACCATTGAAAAATGTTTATTTTTGACAAATTGTAACTGTATAGAAAATGTATGCTGCAGAATTACCAATGGCATACCAAATCTGAAATGCAATACCATCAAGATCCACAAGGGCCTTTATTTCAAGCCAGTAAGTGAAGGAAGGGGGCTTGGTGAGCTTATCCATTCCAGAAAGCCTTGTATCTTTATGCATTAAGGCGTGGCCTGTAGCGCCACCTATGGGTAATGGTGGACCATTTGTGGTGTGGTAGTTACTCTTGGCCTATACTATTAATGTTTCAGGATTTTAAAAACTTTTTACCATTGCATATAAAATCGGAAATGCAATACCAACAGGATCCACATGGGCTTTGGGTAAAGTGTGGTAGTTACTCTTGGCCTGTACTGTCAATGTGTCAGGATTTGGAGACCTTTTTACTATTGCATACAAAGTAGGAAATGCAATGACACCAAGGTCCTCAAGGGCCTATGCTGATATTCAAGGAATGAGTGGGGGCTTGGTCAGCCCACACAGTCCTGATATGTTGCGTGTGTGTCTTGCCAAGCCCGCGCGTGTCAAGGGAAGAATGAGTGTCTGAGAATTTGGAGCATGCGCGGGGAGGAGCAGGGGACACATTTCATTGTAAATTTCCCTAGAAATTAGCCAAGCATGCATGTTTCAAAGATTCACCAAAAATCGACCTTTCATCTTAGAGTCAACTTTTTCTCAGATTTGTGTACTAAACATTCTCAAGAGTCTTCATATGAACTTGTTTGACTGGCTTACGTGTAAAGCATTGCGAACCATTGAAAAATGTATATTCTTGACAAATTGTAACTGTATAGAAAAATCAATGCTGCAGAATTTCCAATGGGATACCAAATCTGAAATGCAATAACATCAAGATCCACAAGGGCCTTTATTTCAAGCCAAGAAGTGAAGCGCTTTAATCTTCACAAGAAGTGAAGTGCTTTGTGCTTTAGGGCGTGGCCTGTAGCGACACCTATTGGTAATGGTGGGCCATTTGTGGTGTGGTAGTTACTCTTGGCCTATACTATCAATGTTTCAGGATGTTTTTAACTTTTTACCATTGCATACAAAATCGGAAATGCAATACCAACAAGATCCACATGGGCTTTTGTTAAAGTGTTGTTGTTACTCTTGGCCTTTACTATCAATGTTTCAGGATTTGGAGAACTTTTTACCATGGCAAACAAAATCTGAAATGCAATACCATCAAGATCCACATGGCCTTTGCAAAAGACCAAGGAACACTCTCCTGAAATGTTGCGTGTGCGTCTTGCCAAGCCCGCGCGTGTGTCAAGGGAAGACCTATGGGTAATAGTGGGCCATTTGTGGTGTGGTAGTTACTCTTGGTCTATACTATCAATGTTTCAGGATTTTTATAACTTTTTACCATTGTATACAAAATCGGAAAAGCAATACCAACAAGATCCACATGGGCTTTTTGTTAAACTGTTTCTTTGCCTATACTATCTATGTTTCAGGATTTTGAGACCTTTTTACCATTGCATACAAAATCGGAAATGCAATACCATCAAGAGCCACATGGGCCTTTTTTTCAAGCCAATAAGTGAAGGGAGGGGGCTTGGTGAGCCTATCCATTCCAGAAAGCCTTGTATATTTGTGCTTTTTGGCGTGGCCTGTAGCGCCACCTATGGGTAATGGTGGGCCATTTGTGGTGTGGTAGTTACTCTTGGTCTATACTATCGATGTTTCAGGATTTTTATAACTTTTTACCATTGCATACAAAATCGGAAATGCAATACCAACAAGATCCACATGGGCTTTTGTTAAAGTGTTTCTCGGCCTACACTATCAATGTTTCAGGATTTGAGACCTTTTTACCATTGCATACAAAATCGGAAATGCAATACCATCAAGAGCCACATGGGCCTTTGCTAAAGACCAAGGAATGAGTGGGGGCTTGGTCAGCCCACACTCTCCTGAAATGTTGCGTGTGCGTCTTGGCCGCGCGTGTGTCAAGGGAAGGCTGAGTGTGTGTGAGATTTTGGAGCACGCGCGGGGAGGAGCAAGGGAGACATTCATTGGAAATTTGCCTAGAAATTAGCCAAGCAAGCATGTTTCAAATATTCACCAAAAATCGACCTTTCATCTTACAGTCAACTTTTTCACAGATTTGTGTTATGAACATTCTCAAGAGTTTTCATATGAACTTGTGATTGAATCAGAGTATCAGTTTTTGAATGGCTGATGTGTAAAGCATAATTTTAGCGTTAGCGATAAGTTCAATTTGCTTTATATCAATCATTTTTTGAGATATGAATTTGCCTTTGCACATGGTAACATGTTGTAGTGTCTTCCTCCGATCTACCAAGTTTAGTGTTGATATCTCAAAGATTTGCTGAGACATGACTTCACATCCTGTTTTGCGGCTTTTCTGATGAATTTGATTGGCTGTACCGGACAGACGGTTATGAGGATCAAAATTCCTTTGATAACTTTTGTGAGGCTTGGTCTGAAGATCATCTCTGGTGATTTTGAAGAAGATATGACAAAAATTGTAGGAGGAGTAGGCTTTCAAAGGTTTTTGATAAAACCGGAAATGGCGGGAAATCTATATAACCGGAAATTAACGCCATGGTGTGCGTTGAACTCGGCTTGATCCAGGGAATCCAATGGTACCTCATTTTTGAAAATGAGTCATACGGTTCAAAAGTTGCGTGTGTAAACACAAGTCCAACTTTGACCCATTGGTGGCGCTAGAGTGGTCTAATGGGAGACATGAAACTTGGTGTAGGTATAGAAGAAACTGTCCTTAATGAGTGTGCCAAATTTCACAAAAAGTTGTCGATGGGGTCTAGGGGCTGCCATTGACTCCCATGGTACAAGAATTACAAATAATAAAACCACCAATAACAATAGGTTTCCTCCTTACGGAGGAATCCTAATAATAAAACCACCAATAACAATAGGTTTCCTCCTTACGGAGGAATCCTAATAATATATATGTGAGATAACAATGGTTGTGCCCTTGCCGAAGGCAAAGCACACCCAAATATAGCTGCAAGCAGCAATGAAGGGGCCAAGCAGCGTTCAATATGGAAATTCAGTAGCTAAAGAAATAAATCATAAAAAACATTCATGTCATTTTGAGACAAAATGAGCAGGCTAGATGTAGCAGCGTTATATCTACAAAGCACAATAAATCTGACTCTTCTTGAGTATAAATGTCCTGAGAATGAAACATTATCATTAGGATTCCTCCGTAAGGAGGAAACCTATTGTTATTGGTGGTTTTATTATTAGGATTCCTCCGTAAGGAGGAAACCTATTGTTATTGGTGGTTTTATTATTTGTAATTCTTGTACCATGGGAGTCAATGGCAGCCCCTAGACCCCATCGACAACTTTTTGTGAAATTTGGCACACTCATTAAGGACAGTTTCTTCTATACCTACACCAAGTTTCATGTCTCCCATTAGACCACTCTAGCGCCACCAATGGGTCAAAGTTGGACTTGTGTTTACACACGCAACTTTTGAACCGTATGACTCATTTTCAAAAATGAGGTACCATTGGATTCCCTGGATCAAGCCGAGTTCAACGCACACCATGGCGTTAATTTCCGGTTATATAGATTTCCCGCCATTTCCGGTTTTATCAAAAACCTTTGAAAGCCTACTGCTCCTACAATTTTTGTCATATCTTCTTCAAAATCACCAGAGGTGATCTTCAGACCAAGCCTCACAAAAGTTATCAAAGGAATTTTGATCCTCATAACCGTCTGTCCGGTACAGCCAATCAAATTCATCAGAAAAGCCGCAAAACAGGATGTGAAGTCATGTCTCAGCAAATCTTTGAGATATCAACACTAAACTTGGTAGATCGGAGGAAGACACTACAACATGTTACCATGTGCAAAGGCAAATTCATATCTCAAAAAATGATTGATATAAAGCAAATTGAACTTATCGCTAACGCTAAAATTATGCTTTACACATCAGCCATTCAAAAACTGATACTCTGATTCAATCACAAGTTCATATGAAAACTCTTGAGAATGTTCATAACACAAATCTGTGAAAAAGTTGACTGTAAGATGAAAGGTCGATTTTTGGTGAATATTTGAAACATGCTTGCTTGGCTAATTTCTAGGCAAATTTCCAATGAATGTCTCCCCTGCTCCTCCCCGCGCGTGCTCCAAAATCTCACACACACTCAGCCTTCCCTTGACACACGCGCGGCCAAGACGCACACGCAACATTTCAGGAGAGTGTGGGCTGACCAAGCCCCCACTCATTCCTTGGTCTTTAGCAAAGGCCCGTGTGGCTCTAGATGGTATTGCATTTCCGATTTTGTATGCAATGGTAAAAAGGTCTCAAATCCTGAAACATTGATAGTGTAGGCCGAGAAACACTTTAACAAAAGCCCATGTGGATCTTGTTGGTATTGCATTTCCGATTTTGTATGCAATGGTAAAAAGTTATACAAATCCTGAAACATTGATAGTATAGACCAAGAGTAATTACCCCACCACAAATGGCCCACCATTACCCATAGGTGGCGCTACAGGCCACGCCCAAAAGCACAAAGATACAAGGCTTTCTGGAATGGATAGGCTCAACAAGCCCCCTACCTTCACTTATTGGCTTGAAAAAAAGGCCCATGTGGATCTTGATGGTATTGCATTTCAGATTTGGTATCCCATTGGTAATTCTGCAGCATAGATTTTTCTATACAGTTACAATTTGTCAAGAATATACATTTTTCAATGGTTCGCAATGTTTGGAGGAATCCGCCATTACTGCTTGCAGTTATATTTAGGATTCCTCCGTAAGGAGGAAACCTATTGTTATTGGTGGTTTTATTATTTGTAATTCTTGTACCATGGGAGTCAATGGCAGCCCCTAGACCCCATCGACAACTTTTTGTGAAATTTGGCACACTCATTAAGGACAGTTTCTTCTATACCTACACCAAGTTTCATGTCTCCCATTAGACCACTCTAGCGCCACCAATGGGTCAAAGTTGGACTTGTGTTTACACACGCAACTTTTGAACCGTATGACTCATTTTCAAAAATGAGGTACCATTGGATTCCCTGGATCAAGCCGAGTTCAACGCACACCATGGCGTTAATTTCCGGTTATATAGATTTCCCGCCATTTCCGGTTTTATCAAAAACCTTTGAAAGCCTACTCCTCCTACAATTTTTGTCATATCTTCTTCAAAATCACCAGAGATGATCTTCAGACCAAGCCTCACAAAAGTTATCAAAGGAATTTTGATCCTCATAACCGTCTGTCCGGTACAGCCAATCAAATTCATCAGAAAAGCCGCAAAACAGGATGTGAAGTCATGTCTCAGCAAATCTTTGAGATATCAACACTAAACTTGGTAGATCGGAGGAAGACACTACAACATGTTACCATGTGCAAAGGCAAATTCATATCTCAAAAAATGATTGATATAAAGCAAATTGAACTTATCGCTAACGCTAAAATTATGCTTTACACATCAGCCATTCAAAAACTGATACTCTGATTCAATCACAAGTTCATATGAAAACTCTTGAGAATGTTCATAACACAAATCTGTGAAAAAGTTGACTGTAAGATGAAAGGTCGATTTTTGGTGAATATTTGAAACATGCTTGCTTGGCTAATTTCTAGGCAAATTTCCAATGAATGTCTCCCTTGCTCCTCCCCGCGCGTGCTCCAAAATCTCACACACACTCAGCCTTCCCTTGACACACGCGCGGCCAAGACGCACACGCAACATTTCAGGAGAGTGTGGGCTGACCAAGCCCCCACTCATTCCTTGGTCTTTAGCAAAGGCCCATGTGGCTCTTGATGGTATTGCATTTCCGATTTTGTATGCAATGGTAAAAAGGTCTCAAATCCTGAAACATTGATAGTGTAGGCCGAGAAACACTTTAACAAAAGCCCATGTGGATCTTGTTGGTATTGCATTTCCGATTTTGTATGCAATGGTAAAAAGTTATAAAAATCCTGAAACATCGATAGTATAGACCAAGAGTAACTACCACACCACAAATGGCCCACCATTACCCATAGGTGGCGCTACAGGCCACGCCAAAAAGCACAAATATACAAGGCTTTCTGGAATGGATAGGCTCACCAAGCCCCCTCCCTTCACTTATTGGCTTGAAAAAAAGGCCCATGTGGCTCTTGATGGTATTGCATTTCCGATTTTGTATGCAATGGTAAAAAGGTCTCAAAATCCTGAAACATAGATAGTATAGGCAAAGAAACAGTTTAACAAAAAGCCCATGTGGATCTTGTTGGTATTGCTTTTCCGATTTTGTATACAATGGTAAAAAGTTATAAAAATCCTGAAACATTGATAGTATAGACCAAGAGTAACTACCACACCACAAATGGCCCACTATTACCCATAGGTCTTCCCTTGACACACGCGCGGGCTTGGCAAGACGCACACGCAACATTTCAGGAGAGTGTGGGCTTACCAAGCCCCCACTCATTCCTTGGTCTTTTGCAAAGGCCTTGTGGATCTTGATGGTATTGCATTTCAGATTTTGTTTGCCATGGTAAAAAGTTCTCCAAATCCTGAAACATTGATAGTAAAGGCCAACAGTAACAACAACACTTTAACAAAAGCCCATGTGGATATTGTTGGTATATTTTTCCGATTTTGTATGCAATGGTAAAAAGTTAAAAACATCCTGAAACATTGATAGTATAGGCCAAGAGTAACTACCACACCACAAATGGCCCACCATTACCAATAGGTGTCGCTACAGGCCACGCCTTAAAGCACAAAGCACTTCACTTCTTGTGAAGATTAAAGCACTTCACTTCTTGGCTTGAAATAAAGGCCCTTGTGGATCTTGATGTTATTGCATTTCAGATTTGGTATCCCATTGGAAATTCTGCAGCATTGATTTTTCTATACAGTTACAATTTGTCAAGAACATACATTTTTCAATGGTTCGCAATGCTTTACATGTAAGCCAGTCAAACAAGTTCATATGAAGACTCTTGAGAATGTTTAGTACACAAATCTGAGAAAAAGTTGACTCTAAGATGAAAGGTCGATTTTTGGTGAATCTTTGAAACATGCATGCTTGGCTAATTTCTAGGGAAATTTACAATGAAATGTGTCCCCTGCTCCTCCCCGCGCATGCTCCAAATTCTCACACACTCATTCTTCCCTTGACACGCGCGGGCTTGGCAAGACATACACGCAACATATCAGGACTGTGTGGGCTGACCAAGCCCCAACTCATTCCTTGAATATCAGCATAGGCCCTTGAGGACCTTGGTGTCATTGCATTTCCTACTTTGTATGCAATAGTAAAAAGGTCTCCAAATCCTGACACATTGACAGTACAGGCCAAGAGTAACTACCACACTTTACCCAAAGCCCATGTGGATCCTGTTGGTATTGCATTTTCGATTTTATATGCAGTGGTAAAAAGTTTTTAAAATCCTGAAACATTAATAGTATAGGCCAAGAGTAACTACCACACCACAAATGGCCCACCATTACCCATAGGTGGCGCTACAGGCCACGCCTTAATGCATAAAGATACAAGGCTTTCTGGAATGGATAAGCTCACCAAGCCCCCTTCCTTCACTTACTGGCTTGAAATAAAGGCCCTTGTGGATCTTGATGGTATTGCATTTCAGATTTGGTATGCCATTGGTAATTCTGCAGCATACATTCTTCTATACAGTTACAATTTGTCAAGAATAAACATTGTTCAATGGTTTGCAGTGTTTGGAGGAATCCGCCATTACTGCTTGCAGTTATATTTACTATTATGATTATACTGCTTGACAGCTACTGTGTGGACAGGATTTCTAGGCGCAGCCAGGGTGTTGAGGGGGTCCGGTTTGGTGACCTCAAGATCGGGTCGCTGCTTTTTGCAGATGATGTGGTCCTGTTGGCTTCATCGGGCCGTGACCTTCAGCTCTCACTGGAGCGGTTCGCAACCGAATGTGAAGCGGCTGGGATGCGAATCAGCACCTCCAAATCTGAGGCCATGGTTATCGACCGGAAAAGGGTGGAGTGCCATCTCCGGGTCGGGGAGGAGATCCTGAACCAAGTGGAGGAGTTCAAGTATCTCGGGGTCTTGTTCACGAGTGAGGGAAGAATGGAGCGCGAGGTCGACAGGCGGATCGGTGCGGCGTCCGCAGTGATGCGGGCTCTGCATCGGTCCGTCGTGGTGAAGAAGGAGCTGAGTCGAAAGGCGAAGCTCTCTATTTACCAGTCGATCTACGTTCCTACCCTCACCTATGGTCACGAACTATGGGTAGTGACCGAAAGAACGAGATCGCGAATACAAGCGGCCGAAATGAGCTTTCTCCGCAGGGTGTCCGGGCTCTCCCTTAGAGATAGGGTGAGAAGCTCGGTCATCCGGGAGGGGCTCAGAGTAGAACCGCTGCTCCTCCGCGTCGAGAGGAGCCAGCTGAGGTGGCTCGGGCATCTGATTAGGATGCCTCCTGGACGCCTCCCTGGTGAGGTGTTCCGGGCACGTCCCACTGGGAAGAGGCCCCGGGGAAGACCCAGGACACGCTGGAGGGACTATGTCACTCGGCTGGCCTGGGAACGCCTCGGGGTCCCCCAGGAAGAGGTGGTGGAAGTGGCCGGGGAGAGGGAAGCCTGGGCCTCCCTGCTTAGGTCGTTGCCCCCGCGACCCGATCCCCGGACAAGCGGAAGATGACGAGACGAGACGAGACGAGACAGCTACTGTGGCATACCTGGCTTCGCTAAACAGATAATCCAGTGTCACAACATGCTTGATGACTGCGGCAAGATTCGATCCTACGACCTTGCATTTCAAAGGAGCACGTCATATCCCAGTGAGCTATCCTGGCTGCAGGGAAATACTGTTTGGTTACTTTATTTTAAAAAAGGAAGCTGTTTCTCCAGTGGCGAGCTTTGTCAGATTTGACATATCGGCTGTAATTCGGCTGTAATTCAGTCATATTTTGACATATCAAGGTGATTGTGGGAGGAAGATGATTAGATGGCATGCTCGTGATGACATTATCAAAGTTTCGTCTCCATAAGGTAAACCGTAGCAGAGACAGGCCATGGTCTGAAGATGATCTGTTACGATTTTCATGAAAATTGGAGCAACGACCTAGGACGAGTTTGAAAAAGTAGCAATTTCTTAAAATACAAATGACGGAAACACCTTCGGGACGACAATGACGCCATAGGGTTAATTCGAATCGTCTGCATCTACGGAATCCAATGAAACCTCACTTAATAAAAAGGGTCCCATGGTTCAAAAGTTAAGGGCGTAAACGCACTTCCAACTTTGATGCCTTGGTGGCGCTATAGTGCTTCAGGGATCAACATGAAACTTGGTGACAATAATCAGGAGACCGTTCCAAATCAGTGTGCCAAATTTCAAAATCTCGCACCAATCGGTTCTATGGGCTGCCATAGACTCCTAGTCCTAAGTATAATAATAATAAATATAACTGCAAGCAGTAATGGCGGATTCCTCCAAACACTGCGAACCATTGAAAAATGTTTATTCTTGACAAATTGTAACTGTATAGAAAAATGTATGCTGCAGAATTACCAATGGCATACCAAATCTGAAATGCAATACCATCAAGATCCACAAGGGCCTTAATTTCAAGCCAGTAAGTGAAGGAAGGGGGCTTGGTGAGCTTATCCATTCCAGAAAGCCTTGTATCTTTATGCATTAAGGCGTGGCCTGTAGCGCCACCTATGGGTAATGGTGGACCATTTGTGGTGTGGTAGTTACTCTTGGCCTATACTATTAATGTTTCAGGATTTTAAAAACTTTTTACCATTGCATATAAAATCGGAAATGCAATACCAACAGGATCCACATGGGCTTTGGGTAAAGTGTGGTAGTTACTCTTGGCCTGTACTGTCAATGTGTCAGGATTTGGAGACCTTTTTACTATTGCATACAAAGTAGGAAATGCAATGACACCAAGGTCCTCAAGGGCCTATGCTGATATTCAAGGAATGAGTGGGGGCTTGGTCAGCCCACACAGTCCTGATATGTTGCGTGTGTGTCTTGCCAAGCCCGCGCGTGTCAAGGGAAGAATGAGTGTCTGAGAATTTGGAGCATGCGCGGGGAGGAGCAGGGGACACATTTCATTGTAAATTTCCCTAGAAATTAGCCAAGCATGCATGTTTCAAAGATTCACCAAAAATCGACCTTTCATCTTAGAGTCAACTTTTTCTCAGATTTGTGTACTAAACATTCTCAAGAGTCTTCATATGAACTTGTTTGACTGGCTTACGTGTAAAGCATTGCGAACCATTGAAAAATGTATATTCTTGACAAATTGTAACTGTATAGAAAAATCAATGCTGCAGAATTTCCAATGGGATACCAAATCTGAAATGCAATAACATCAAGATCCACAAGGGCCTTTATTTCAAGCCAAGAAGTGAAGCGCTTTAATCTTCACAAGAAGTGAAGTGCTTTGTGCTTTAGGGCGTGGCCTGTAGCGACACCTATTGGTAATGGTGGGCCATTTGTGGTGTGGTAGTTACTCTTGGCCTATACTATCAATGTTTCAGGATGTTTTTAACTTTTTACCATTGCATACAAAATCGGAAATGCAATACCAACAAGATCCACATGGGCTTTTGTTAAAGTGTTGTTGTTACTCTTGGCCTTTACTATCAATGTTTCAGGATTTGGAGAACTTTTTACCATGGCAAACAAAATCTGAAATGCAATACCATCAAGATCCACATGGCCTTTGCAAAAGACCAAGGAACACTCTCCTGAAATGTTGCGTGTGCGTCTTGCCAAGCCCGCGCGTGTGTCAAGGGAAGACCTATGGGTAATAGTGGGCCATTTGTGGTGTGGTAGTTACTCTTGGTCTATACTATCAATGTTTCAGGATTTTTATAACTTTTTACCATTGTATACAAAATCGGAAAAGCAATACCAACAAGATCCACATGGGCTTTTTGTTAAAGTGTTTCTTTGCCTATACTATCTATGTTTCAGGATTTTGAGACCTTTTTACCATTGCATACAAAATCGGAAATGCAATACCATCAAGAGCCACATGGGCCTTTTTTTCAAGCCAATAAGTGAAGGGAGGGGGCTTGGTGAGCCTATCCATTCCAGAAAGCCTTGTATATTTGTGCTTTTTGGCGTGGCCTGTAGCGCCACCTATGGGTAATGGTGGGCCATTTGTGGTGTGGTAGTTACTCTTGGTCTATACTATCGATGTTTCAGGATTTTTATAACTTTTTACCATTGCATACAAAATCGGAAATGCAATACCAACAAGATCCACATGGGCTTTTGTTAAAGTGTTTCTCGGCCTACACTATCAATGTTTCAGGATTTGAGACCTTTTTACCATTGCATACAAAATCGGAAATGCAATACCATCAAGAGCCACATGGGCCTTTGCTAAAGACCAAGGAATGAGTGGGGGCTTGGTCAGCCCACACTCTCCTGAAATGTTGCGTGTGCGTCTTGGCCGCGCGTGTGTCAAGGGAAGGCTGAGTGTGTGTGAGATTTTGGAGCACGCGCGGGGAGGAGCAAGGGAGACATTCATTGGAAATTTGCCTAGAAATTAGCCAAGCAAGCATGTTTCAAATATTCACCAAAAATCGACCTTTCATCTTACAGTCAACTTTTTCACAGATTTGTGTTATGAACATTCTCAAGAGTTTTCATATGAACTTGTGATTGAATCAGAGTATCAGTTTTTGAATGGCTGATGTGTAAAGCATAATTTTAGCGTTAGCGATAAGTTCAATTTGCTTTATATCAATCATTTTTTGAGATATGAATTTGCCTTTGCACATGGTAACATGTTGTAGTGTCTTCCTCCGATCTACCAAGTTTAGTGTTGATATCTCAAAGATTTGCTGAGACATGACTTCACATCCTGTTTTGCGGCTTTTCTGATGAATTTGATTGGCTGTACCGGACAGACGGTTATGAGGATCAAAATTCCTTTGATAACTTTTGTGAGGCTTGGTCTGAAGATCATCTCTGGTGATTTTGAAGAAGATATGACAAAAATTGTAGGAGGAGTAGGCTTTCAAAGGTTTTTGATAAAACCGGAAATGGCGGGAAATCTATATAACCGGAAATTAACGCCATGGTGTGCGTTGAACTCGGCTTGATCCAGGGAATCCAATGGTACCTCATTTTTGAAAATGAGTCATACGGTTCAAAAGTTGCGTGTGTAAACACAAGTCCAACTTTGACCCATTGGTGGCGCTAGAGTGGTCTAATGGGAGACATGAAACTTGGTGTAGGTATAGAAGAAACTGTCCTTAATGAGTGTGCCAAATTTCACAAAAAGTTGTCGATGGGGTCTAGGGGCTGCCATTGACTCCCATGGTACAAGAATTACAAAATATAACTGCAAGCAGTAATGGCGGATTCCTCCAAACACTGCGAACCATTGAAAAATGTTTATTTTTGACAAATTGTAACTGTATAGAAAAATGTATGCTGCAGAATTACCAACGGCATACCAAATCTGAAATGCAATACCATCAAGATCCACAAGGGCCTTTATTTCAAGCCAGTAAGTGAAGGAAGGGGGCTTGGTGAGCTTATCCATTCCAGAAAGCCTTGTATCTTTATGCATTAAGGCGTGGCCTGTAGCGCCACCTATGGGTAATGGTGGGCCATTTGTGGTGTGGTAGTTACTCTTGGCCTATACTATCAATGTTTCAGGATTTTGAGACCTTTTTACCATTGCATACAAAATCGGAAATGCAATACCATCAAGATCCACATGGGCCTTTTTTCAAGCCAATACGTGAAGGGAGGGGGCTTGGTGAACCTATCCATTCCAGAAAGCCTTGTATCTTTGTGCTTTTGGGCGTGGCCTATAGCGCCACCTATGGGTAATGGTGGGCCATTTGAGGTGTGGTATTTACTCTTGGTCTATACTATCAATGTTTCAGGATTTGAGACCTTTTTACCATTGCATACAAAATCGGAAATGCAATACCATCAAGAGCCACATGGGCCTTTGCTAAAGACCAAGGAATGAGTGGGGGCTTGGTCAGCCCACACTCTCCTGAAATGTTGCGTGTGCGTCTTGGCCGCGCGTGTGTCAAGGGAAGGCTGAGTGTGTGTGAGATTTTGGAGCACGCGCGGGGAGGAGCAGGGGAGACATTCATTGGAAATTTGCCTAGAAATTAGCCAAGCAAGCATGTTTCAAATATTCACCAAAAATCGACCTTTCATCTTACAGTCAACTTTTTCACAGATTTGTGTTATGAACATTCTCAAGAGTCTTCATATGAACTTGTGATTGAATCAGAGTATCAGTTTTTGACTGGCTGATGTGCAAAGCATTATTTTAGCGTTAGCGATAAGTTCAATTTGATTTATATCAATCATTTTTAGAGATATGAATTTGCCTTTGCACATGGTAATATGTTGTAGTGTCTTCCTCCGATCTACCAAGTTTAGTGTTGATATCTCAAAGATTTGCTGAGACATGACTTCACATCCTGTTTGGCGGCTTTTCTGATGAATTTGATTGGCTGTACCGGACAGACGGTTATGAGGATCAAAATTCCTTTGATAACTTTTGTGAGGCTTGGTTTGAAGATCATCTCTGGTGATTTTGAAGAAGATATGACAAAAATTGTAGGAGGAGTAGGCTTTCAAAGGTTTTTGATAAAACCGGAAATGGCGGGAAATCTATATAACCGGAAATTAACGCCATGGTGTGCGTTGAACTCGGCTTGATCCAGGGAATCCAATGGTACCTCATTTTTGAAAATTAGTCATACGGTTCAAAAGTTGCGTGTGTAAACACAAGTCCAACTTTGACCCATTGGTGGCACTAGAGTGGTCTAATGGGAGACATGAAACTTGGTGTAGGTATAGAAGAAACTGTCCTTAATGAGTGTGCCAAATTTCACAAAAAGTTGTCGATGGGGTCTAGGGGCTGCCATTGACTCCCATGGTACAAGAATTACAAATAATAAAACCACCAATAACAATAGGTTTCCTCCTTACGGAGGAATCCTAATAATAAAACCACCAATAACAATAGGTTTCCTCCTTACGGAGGAATCCTAATAAAACTAACAATTACAATAGGTGCCACAGCAGCTTCGCTGCTGCTTGGCCCCTAAATATAGCTGCAAGCAGCAATGCGGGTTCCTCCGCAAAATGGCAAAATATTAAAAAAATGCACAATGTGGAAGCAAAACAACTTCATGTTTGGCCAACAACAATAGGCTGAATGGGGATTTGTACTCATGAGCAAAAGGTTACAAGTTAGTCTCTCTATCCTCTCTGCTACACACCAACTGTTGAGATTTTATGAATAGAAAGGGCAGAGTATTACCTATGGTCAGCTTTGGGAAAAAGGATAAGAAACTGTCTACATTTCAATGTCAAATTGTATGAAATTGCACATGGTACTACTTCAGAATGATCTAATCTCAAAGCCAATAAGGTTTGAAAAACTATCTGTCAAAATAATATTGGCCAGGTTTCCCAGATTCGTTAAGAAGCTCTTAACGCTAAGAGCTTCTTAGGAGCGTTCTAGAGCGCGCTCTTAGAACATTCCTAAGAAGCTGTGTTGACCTGTGGAGACCTGTGTGACAGGTCTCCTGTGTGACATGTGTTGACCTGATGGAGACCCGGCCATGCAAAGTCACTCAAAACATTTGGCTCTATTCCAGGCTCTGGCAAGAGTATTTAGCTCTAAACTGGTCAATATATACACATCTGACCAAAGACCAGCTCGACCTTTGCCTGTAAACAGTGATTCTGACTGTCAGAGACCTTTTAAATAGGCTGACCGAGTGAAACTAACCTGGCTAACGCATTTCTCAGGCAAATGACGAATGAAATAGGCTTGTTTGTGGGAGCAGAGACAAAGGCCCTTCCTGACGTTTTAGGAGTTGAACTGAGTGAAAGACAATATTGTTTACACACTGCCAGTGAGCGAGCCGAGTCTGTCTATGAGGCTAAGTCAAAACAATGTACCCCCGGGACGCAGTCTCACTCCACTTGCAAGTTTTCAACAAATTACAAAAATAATCGGAGCATCTGGTTAAAAGCACAATTCCCACATCTCCTAAAGGCTGCCCTACTCGACATTTTTGGTGTCGACCGAACTGTAAAATGGTGAACTTATGAACATGACGCGACCAAAACATGGATGCCGTCTAAGCCTGTGCGGTCTCCCTGGCGCATAGGCTTATAACAAAGACTTTCACGAGCCAAATCAAAATTCTGAGCCGACAGGTCTGTGGAAAATCGCTTGTTCTCCTAAAAGCTGCCCTCCTCTATCTTTTTGATGAATGCGCCGAGCTGCTACATGATTCACTAATTACACAGAGGGAAAAAAGCTAGCTACTTTTCGAGTTTGGTTTTCCGTCACTTCAAACTCATGATCTAAAGGTCTCAAAGTGCTCAAACCGTCACCATAATTCAAGAGTAGTGTACTTTCACTAACGCAATCATTGATTCTAGCTTAAAATGTGTAAAAATAGGACTTACTGAACGTGGCTGCCTCCAAACCGGCTATCAGGCAATTCCAGTTGAAAACAACTATGGCCGCCGAAAAATAATTTATATTTGTAACGGCGAGCTGCGATTGGAAGCGAAATGAAACAGGAGCTAAAGACCAAGGGTGGGGGCTTGGTCAGCACACCATTTCCAGAAAGGATGTGTGTGCGTCTCGACAAGCTCCAGCATGTGTCAAGTAGGTTGACTACCTGTTCCTCTTTGCGCTGTATCGCACAGCATTTTCAATATGCGACGTGCGCGACAAGGGGTGCAAATGATGTGTGACACAACGCAAAGCGGGACAGGTGGTCACCCTAGTGTCAAGGGGCAGGATGAGTCTGTGAGAATTTGGAGTGCGCGCTGTGGAGTAATTCACCAAGGTGGAATTGTTTATGGTACTTCAGAGTGATGTCGTCTTGAACCCTATTAGGTTTGAAAAACAATCAGTCAAAATTAAATTTGATTTATTAACACAAAGATATTGAGGCAATGTGGACATTTACATAAATGCATTTCTTTCAGCCATTTTGTATAGCATTTCTTATTCAATTTTACCCTTTATAAAAACATGTATTCTACACATCTGGAACAAATGTCACGTCGATTGGATCTGTGGTTCATGAGGAGAAGGGTTTTGAAGGTTGTACCAAATTTGGACAGTACAAGAACATTCATAAGTCTGACAATATGGGTCCTTGAGGCTTTTTTTTCCCCATGAGAAATAAGGCATGCATACCCATTTTCAGGCATTTTGGAGTAATGGGGCGCTGGGGAAATCACGTAGACTTTGGGCGTGTTTTATAGCGCCACCTATGGGCGCACATGGGCCACTAGCCGTCTGGGAGTAATGAGTGACCTGTTGTATCATTGGGCCAAATTGGAAAAAATAGGGTGCAGGACTTTTTGAGCTATTGGGCTCCACTTACCGGAGGAACCCTGATAAGAAGAAGAAGTATACTAACAAAAACAATTTCCTCCTACTGGAGGAACCCTAATAATTGTTGGAATGCTGCTTCAGCATTCCAAGTATTGTTCTTTGAATCTTTATTCAACTTCTTCTTATTCTATTTCTTCCGCGGCACCTTTCAGCGCCTTCAAATCTTCAGCTATTAAAACCGTTCAGCTATCAAAAAATTCAGCAGTTTCAGGCTATGACTGCTATGACTTTTCAGCTTTGTACCTCTTATGCTTTAATTAATATAAATCAATATTCATACTATTTTTAACATGGGTTTCCAGTGGAGTTTTCTTTCAAATCCTCTCAAACTTCTTAAAACTTCTTCAACTTCCAAATCCTTTTTCTTCCTCAATCTTTCAGCTAGAGCCACCATTTAAACTTTAAAACGTTGACAAAACCATAAACAATTTTTTTTAAATTCAGCTTTTTGATATCTATTCAACTTTTTTCAATATCACTGATTACGTTTCATGACTTTTTCAAACCGTTTCTGAGATTTACATGGGTGTTTACGAGAAAGCCCAGAGTGCAGACTGAATCGCTTAGAGCAGAGGGAAGCTTCGGGTGTCGTTGAAAACATATTTCTAGTTTGCCAGCATTGCCACAATTTTCGCTCTTCATGCTTCGTTTTTGGATCAATAGATAGCTAATTTTGTGCTGGTTGTAGACAGTCTGTGGAATCCAAAAGACTTACACATTTGTTCAGAGCCCCACGAAAGCGAGACAAAGTCCAACTCTCGCCCCATAGAGTCCAATGCAAATGTGGTGACAAATTCGTCACAGAAAACAAAAAATAACAAGATTTATAAACTGCCGTTATAGTCGTATTTCTGAACGCACAGCCATATAAAGGACATCTCTGGTTTCGGCAGAGTCTTGGGTCTCGGAAAATATCTTTATTTTTTGTATTGGACGTATAGTTTTGCATCTACGTTAACTTGTTTGAGGTGTGGATTCTTTCTAAATTTCTGGTAGTCTCTGCCTTCAGCGCATTAGCAGCCATAGCTGCACCATCACCGTGGCAACCACACAAACAAGCGCCAGTCTCTTACACAGGTGATTGGTATTAGCTGATTAGTGGAGACACAAGACAAGCGATTCAGTCAACTCGTCTCATTAAAAGATTAAGAGCACCACAACACAACTATGGGGGATTATAGGGGCCAAAACTAAATAAATAAATATTATAACACAAAGCTTAAATAAATGACTAATTATATAATGTAATGCCTAATTGACAGACAAAATATATAAATTACTAATTAAATGAGACACTAAATATATAAATGTTATATGTATTTGTGTGTGTGTGTGTGTATGTATATATATATATATATATATATACGTTAATGTGTTCACATTTATTTATTTATACTTACATTTATTTATTTATACTTACATTTATTTATTTATACTTACATTTATCCACGGTGTAACTTGCTGCAGCAAAATAAATCCGTCGTCCCACGTCACCAAGTCAGGGGGCGGGTTCAAGCCTCTGATTGGTGGTTCAACTTGAATCGACTGCTTTTGCCTATTCCAAGATGGCAGCACCTTGTGCGTGTTCAATGAATGAAATATTGAATGCTACAGTGGTTGAAATGTGGGCGGTAGCTGAAGAGATGGAGGTACCTGCCAATTCACTTCTTTTTTTACATCATATTGAGAGCTTCGCTGAAATTATAGGAATGATATTGGCCCTAACTGAAACAGACATCAATGAAAATGTGTTCACGATCCTCAGTGAGATGATACAGCATAGGGGTGGGCAAATCGATCTCAAGACCGACAGTGGCCGGGTTGGGGAACCCGGCAACTATACCAACGTTGGTATCAATAGCCTGATTGATAGCGTGATAAGATAGATACTTAAGTTTCATTCCACACTGAGTACACAACTCCCGTTACATCATAGGCTAGTGGTTGTGCAAACACCGTCTAACTTCGCTCAAACTCACTTTGCCCCTCCCCTGCTAGGCTGAGTTGTTGCCGTGTACGTGCAGTAACACGACTCAGCGGCACACATTAACAGTATTTTAGAGAAAAATCGTTGTCCTATGTTTTATTATGATCACAATCATGAACAATTAATTAAAGGAAACATTTTAAATGTTCATTCAAATATTCATATTGATGATGCATTCACTTAATCATTTATGAGGCATTGCTTTCCCCGACACGAAAGTGTAAATCTTTACGAAAGTAGATAAACTGCTTTTCTAAGCCAAAAGTATCGGTATTGGCAATACTGGTCCTGTATTTACTCCTTGGTATCGGATCTATACCACATCTTGCAGTGTCGCACACCCCTAGCAGCTGTAGAGTGAGGCGATAGATTCCTCTAGATTGAAGAGAGCTTGATCGACTGGTGGAGTCTGCCTGGTGTGTAATACTGTTCATTCACCAATCAGAGGCTTTAACCCGCCCCCTGACTTGGTGACGGGGACAACGGATTTATTTTGCTGCAGAAAGTTACACCGTGGATAAATGTAAGTATAAATAAATAAATGTAAGTATAAATAAATAAATAAATGTAAGTATAAATAAATGTGAACACATTAAAACGTAAATATATATATATATATATTAGTGCTGTCAAACGATTAAAATATTTAATCGCGATTAATCGCATTAATGTCTAGTTAACTCGCGATTAATCACAATTAATCGCACATTTTTATCTATTCTAAATGTCCCTGATCTCTTTTTGTCCCAATCTTTTTTCAAATTTTAATGCTCTTATCAACATAGAAAAGTGGTTCGGATTGCTTTGTGCAAATATTTTTTTTATTGAAAACAACATTGCAATCGCCTGGCTTTGACGAGGGGGCAGAGAATTCGCATCAGCTGTGTGCTTGGCCATCAAGTGGTATTTCAGACTGGACGTGCTGCGATGATAGCTCAGTTTACAACGACAAAACACACAGATCACTGGTCTTGTCAATAGAACCATTTGGCAACTTTTTAAAAGCAAACTTTCCATTCAGAATCTTATTGGCAACCATTTCGGCATCTCGCGCTCGTCATCCACTCAAAACGTAACGTTAGCCTACTACCAGAGAATGTCTAATATCCGTAAACGGGCTCTGCTACTACTCTTTAGCCAGCTCGCAAGCCAAACGAGTGTTTGGCGTGCCTGTTGTTTTGTTTCCGGTCTAGCTAGATCCGGTGTGGTGTTGTAGTTTTTCTAACGTCGGTAGTTGTTGCAACAGCATGTGAAAAAAACTACAAAGTTTGCTAGGCCAAAAAGAGCGTTAATCGCGCGATAAAATAATTGACGCCGTTAATTTGGGTTTGCGTTAACGCCGTTAATAGCGCGTTAAACTGACAGCACTAATATATATATATATATATATATATACACACAAATACATGTAACATTTATATATTTGGTGTCTCATTTAATTAGTAATTTATATATTTTTTCTGTCAATTAGGCATTACATTATATAATTAGTCATTTATTTAAGCTTTGTGTTATAATATTTATTTATTTAGTTTTGGCCCCTATAATCCTCCATACACAACTACTACCACTACTGATACTGCTATATATTATGCCACACTACAACTACTAATTCTGAAGATGCTGCTAATATCTCTTTTGCTAACTACTATGCTAATGCTACTGTTTTCTTCTACTACGCCACTGAGTGCGTTCTCTTGACCATGAAAAACCCGATAGCAATTGTCACTTTATGCCAATAATACGATTACTCCGTTTACATGTGTAATTAGTTATGCGATTACTCAAACAAGTCTACATGATTCTTTTTATTAATCGTTGTATGGTCCACGGACAAAACGTGCACCATCATTCTTCTGCAGCAAAGTGTCATTGTGTCTTCCCGTATCAGCCGTACTGCTGCTGTATGTTTCATTCAATCAAAACATTGAATCCTACAAGTAAAGACGAGTAAACGCACTCAATGATAGGCTACATCTGCTACTGATATTACTAACCCAACTATAATTTCAGCTGTTAAAACTATAATATTCTCGTTACAACTATAGCCAACTTCTTCTGTTTAACAGTTCAACTTTCAGCATTCTCCCGCATTGTAGGCAATTTAAGCTCTTATAGCTTTGTTGATGCAGTTCAGCTTCCACACTGCCTCTTGAAATTAAACTATTTCTTTGATTGCTTCACAACGTTCAAACGTATTCTCCCGCATAGTTTTTAAGCACTGAGCTTCGTTAGATGATGCAGTTCAGCTTCCACACTCCCTCTTTTGAGTAAGTCATACATTTGTTAAATTAATTTCAGTTTGAGGGTATTTTCTCATTTCTGTATTTTCAGCCATTTGAAAAAAAAAAATCAGATTTCAGCATTCCAACACATTTTCAGCAGGAAATGCATGTTCTAGTTGTGAGAATGCTGTTAAGTATTGCTTTGCACTATTGCTTTTCAACTTCTCAGTTCTTCCGCCGTTTTTTGGCCTTTAACTAGTCCTGCATACTTTCACCGATTCCCACAATTTTTGTATCAAAACGTTCAGCTCCTTCAGGAGATGATGGCTATGACTTCTGGTATTTTCTCACTTTTATACTTTTTAAAGAATTAAGGTTTTTGTGCAAATAAAAAATGTAGCTCCTTCTTGATTTTTATTGAGGGGGCGTGGCCTGGGGAGCGGTCAATTGGGTAACGTTTTGGAAACTGCAGGTAGAGTCGTATTTCTGACCATAGAGACATATAAAGGACATCTCTGGTTTCATTTTTTCTCTAAATTAAGTTGGGAGTGGGGTCTCCCACACAGTTTTATCCACCGCCGGCACCTTCCCTCTTGAGTCTTCGGCTTTGTAAATGGAAAAAATACCACAACTCCCTCTAAACTTTTGGGAAATCTAGTGTCAGATCAACACGTCCCATACTAGGCACACCGTTTAACCATGTTGCTTCTGAGTCAAAGCTTGACGGACCTTCCTCTCTTAGTAGCGGTTGCTAAGGTACAATTGGACGAGGGCCGTTCTAGGGAGGAGTTTCTGGAACGGTCAATTGGGTAACATTTTGGAAACTGCAAAAAGAGTTGTATTTCTGACCGCACAGACACATAAAGGATATCAGTGGCTTCGGCAGAATCTTGGGTCTCGGAAAATATCCTTATTTTTTGGATTGGATATATAGTTTTGCGTCTAGGTTAACTTGTTTGAGGTGTGGATGCTAGGCACATTTAAGTTATTCTCGACGAACCAATACTGTAAAGTTCATCATTCATCAAACCCGATTACTAGCAATTGTCGGTTTATGCCAATAATACAATTACTCCGTTAACATGTGTAATTAGTTCAGTCAAGACAATCACGTATTAGATTTGAGCATTTATTGTTACATGACGTGACATGTAGATTTAACTTTGGCGGAGTGGATGATCTAAAGGTGCCAGTATGGTACTCCGACTCCGTTACGGATTTCTGTTGCCTTTATGGTTCTCCGAAGGCTGGGGGTGCTGAAAACAATTCACCGCCAGAACAGTAGGTGGAGAAGCTTTTTTTTGTCGAAAACACGTTGCTTTGTTGTGTCTTTGTAAGTTAGAAATCGTCGTTGTTTATCTCCCACCTCTCATCACACATGTGACACTCTTACCAGCTGTCACTAGTCAGACGATGAGTGCAGCAGGTGCAGTCACATAATATTATATTAAAGACAAACTCAAGGCCTGCCGCGTCATTTTATGTGGCCCGCGGAAGATTAATGGGCTATTGAAATAAGTCTACGCTGCTTTACAGCGTGCATTGACCATAAACGACATCTCTCACCATGCATTTCAATTGTGTTACGGCAAAGTGACGACATCCCGCCTCTAGAAAGCAGTGTATGCACATCAGTGTTAAACGCAAAGTTTAACTGGGTGAAGGCGAGCATGGTTTGAATGACAGCACTCCAATGCAGCCGGTTCTGCGAACGTACCCCATGTGCATTTTCAGCCAAGGTCCTCGGGCATTCAACCCAAGTTGGTATCGCTCTCGAACTTGGTTAGAGTACTCAGCCAAGCTAGCATGTTTCTGCTTCCCTTATCGACAATTTGGAGCCAGCAATGATGAAGACATCACCTTCATTAGACAAGGTTTTACCTAGGCTATTGGAAAACGGCAATGTTTATTTTACATAAAGCTCAAAAAGCTATTCTGCATTCAGATGAAGGGCAAAACAAGTTTTGCTCTTGCGCTATGCGCGCTTGCATTTTGTCACCAAACACTGAGAAAAATTTGCAAATGTATCCTCCAAGAAAAACAGCAGATTGTCCAAGAATTAAAAGGCGGACTTAAATTGCAGCATAATATGCCCTATGTTCACAAAAGCTACAACAAAAACACCATGTTTTTACATCGTTACTGACGTTACATCGTAGTTACAACTGGCCCTGGCCCTGACGACAACCATGCTGATGTGGCCCTCGGTGAAAATGGGTTTGACACCCCTGCGATATAGACAAGGCTCTGGTTTTGTGAATTCATTTCTCCACCAAGTGTATAATCCAATGTGAAAAATGATAAACAAAAAGACTGATATAATTGGAAACAAAAAGATCCATACAAACTGTATATAGGCTACAGTCAAAACTACAATGTACTACTCTAGGTCACTAAACTGTGGCAGTCAGTGCACAGACAACAAACTCACGTTTCTGAATTCGCTAGAGTAGAGCATAAACTAGCTCACAATAAAATTTCTCTCCAAGAAGTTCTCATCACAGACGTCTTTCAAAAAGACGACCTTAGAGAAAACGCCTTTCTGTCGAAGTCGGAAATGATGTCGTTTGGAAATGATGTCGTAGCGGACCAATCACGGCCAAGGGGTATCCGTCGCGTACAGCACGGCACGACGGATCGACAGGAATTTAAACGGTGCACGGGAAAGGTCTCCGTCGGCCCCGCAGACGACGGAGAGGGCGTTTCAGGGCGTTCCAACTATGCGTAGGCCCTTCCCATGTGTCCGTAATCGTTTAGTACGGAGTAGCATATAACGGCCTTAAGGGAAGCACTCCCTGCCTCCTCGATACAACACATACATACATGTCATATGATGCAGGGAGCAATAGGGGGAGAAGGGGACGGTGGAGGGTGGCAGCAGCACTGATCATACAACAACCGGGGTGAGTGTGCATATCCGCGCGTCTTTTATAGCCTTATCGGACGTGGCCCAATGGATATGCGCTGCTAACATGGGTGTGGTAGTGGGTGGAGTAAGGAAGGTGGAGTAAGACGCCTTACGTCCCCGATCACTGACTGGCGTGCGCTGCCCGATTGCCCTGCCAGAACTAGCTGCGCTTATTTATGCGATTACTCAATAAACACGTCTACATGATTCTTTTTTATTAATCGTTGTATGCTCCACGCACGAAACTTGCACCATCATCCTTCTGCAACAGTGTCGCCGTGTCTTCTTGTATTGGCCCTACTGCTGTATGTTTGAATTCTACTAAGAAAGCCAAGTAAATGCACTCAATGGTATGGCTATCATTTCAGCAGTTAAAACGATAATATTCTTATTACGACTAGCTAGCCTACTTCTCCTGTTTAACAGTTCAGCTTTCAGCTTCTCCCGCATTGTAGGCTATTTAAGCTCTTAGCTTTGTTAGATCATGCAGTTCAGCTTCCACACTGCCTCTTTTGTGTGACTCACACATTTGTGAAATTCATTTCAGCTTTCAGCTTGCGGGTATTTTCTCATTTCTGTATTTTCAGCAATAAAAATAAAAAAATCTTTAAAAAAAAAACCTTCGGAAAAAAAAAAATCCTTCAGGAGATGTGTGCTCTGTGTTTTGGTATTTCTCCCTTTTATACTTAAAAAAATGTTAACGTTAATGTAATGGTAAATCCTCTCAAATCATTAAAAAAGCTTCCTTCTCTTCCAAACTTAACTACTTCAGCATACTTTCAGTCCTCCTCTTTCAAACTTAACTACTTCAGCATACTTTTGGATAGAGACACCATTCAACCTTTAAAATGTTCACAATACATTCAGCTTTTACCTTTCTACTAAATTTTCAATATTTTCAGCTTTTTTAGCATGGTCAGCTATCCCCAGGTATAGCTATATTTCAGGTATATTTCAGGTTTTCAGCATTCTCACTGCTGTTTCGCAGGAACAGCCTTGTCTAGTTAGAAAGGGTACCACTTCTGGGGAAATTGTGGGTTGTGGTTGCGTTGGTTGCAGCTGGGCCAGTTTGTTACAATATCACCTCTAAACCTTAGTTAAGAACTTTAACTGCTATTTGGGAGAACTAGTGATAAGATTAAGTGCTTTTTGAATACAGACCCAGAGGAAGAGCAACAAAACACACAAGCTTGAGGTTAAGAAAAGTTTTTAATTTGACATGACTTCCATGCAAGTCTTGCATTGGCTAAATGTTATGGTGTACTTTTCCTTGACGAGTTGTCAACGTTAACTTCCCCATTAAGTTTTTCCCTATACTGATATTTTTGTTGAAGTATTTACTCAAAATATCTGATGTTCAATATGCAACCCCTTGGTAGCTATACTTTTCCAGACTGCAAACCACATCCATGGCAAAGGTCTCACACAGGTACACACAATGGGACATATTTCAAAAGCATTTAAGAGTATGATATTGTTCAGTCCACCTACAATGTTCCCTTGATTAAAATACATTTTCAAATGTATCTCTAAGGAAAAGCTGTTTAGAAATATATGTTTGTAATGTTATTGTTTGTCAGTTAATATAATCTTGTTGGTCACCCTGATTGTGCATGTTGTGTATTTTAATAGGACCAGAGAGTCGGCTGCTGTATTGCCATAGGCTATTCTCGCAAGGAGCTGAACATGAGCTTTGCCCTAGCCCGGTTGCCTACATGACTATTGTTAATTGTGCATTGACTGAGATTCTGGAAAGAGATCAAGTCAAGAAGAGTTACAATATCTGCTGTTTTCAGCCATCTTGGGGAAAATGTGTCAATTGTGGGAGGCACGTTTTTGGACTACCCCTAAACCTCATGTGGCCGCTGTAGCATTTCTCTCTTGGCATGACCTGTGCTGGGAGAGAGGGAAAAGGCATGGATGGAAGTTTTGTGTGGGCAGATGTGTCTTTATATAGGGTGAAATGGAATAAGAAATGCAATACAAAATGGCTGAAAGGGTTGTATTTATGTAAATGTCCACATTGCCTCAATATCTTTGTGTAAATCAATCAAATGTCATTTTGACTGATGGTTTTTCAAACCTTAAATGGCTTTTAAATAACATCATTCTGAAGTAGTACCATGTGCAATTTCATGCAATTTGACATTGAAATGTAGACAGTTTCTTAACCTTTGTCCCAAAGCTGTCCAAAGGTAATACTCTGCCCTTTCTATTCATAAAATCTCAACAGTTGGTGTATAGCAGAGAGGATAGAGAGACTAACTTGTAACCTTATGTTCATGAGTTCAAATCCCCATTCAGCCTATTGTTGTTGGCCAAACATGAAGTCGTTTTGCTTCTGCATTGCACATTTTTATAATATTTTGCCATTTTGTGGAGGAACCCACATAGCTGCTTGCAGCTATATTTATTTTGTCTTTGCATTGTACCAGCTGAGTAACAGAATGCAACCGTCTGTGATCTGACGTAGATAGGTCGCTGTGATGTAGATGTGTTTTTGCCCCGCCTATACAAAAACTGAGCTGAAAACGGGATAGAAACTGTTAACCACCTAACTCCACATTTCAATGCGACAAGGTTTTCGCGCTTAGCACATGCTTTCAGGAACTCATTTCACACATATATAATGTACTGAAAAGCAAATCATGGAATTTGCTTTACAGCATCTTTAACTTTCTGCTCCTGCACTCTGTTTTGGTTATGAAGTATTCTATTGAGCTAGTTACTACAGTATACTTAAGGTTAGCTATCACTAACTAATATTAAACCATGTTTGCCATAAGGAATCAGGTACAGTATATAGACTTCACCCATCAATCAAAATATTTACTGTAGATTATATGATCTTTTCAATCCTTGTGTCCAACAGGGCTTCCTTGTTGTGGTGGTGGGAACGGTGGGATGTGGGAAGAGCTCCTTACTTGCAGCCATTTCTGGAGAACTCAACAGGTAAAACTGTGATCACTGCCTTTCTAACAAAAGAAAGTTGTCATGTTTTAGTTTGGTGTCCTTGACTCTATAGAGAGAGCACTAGAGAGTTAAACATGGTACTGTACACAATGTTGTTAGCAGTGGGGAAAAAATAATCCATCATATACCTAGAAGCTCATCTCAATGTCGTCTATCCAGCGGCACCAATAAGCAGTCCCCCCAGGATTTCGCGGGCCTTTTTTGTGGTAGTTGCGGGCTAAAATTCCTGATTTTGCGGGAGCTTTTCCAAAAAGTTGCGATGAAAGTCTTTGTGTTTTTTAGGTGTTTGTTGAGATGAAATTGCGGGAGCAAGTGAAAGTTGCGATAAAAAGTTGCCAATTTCCCTCTTTGTAATTTTTATTAATAATAAAATACATTTGATTTATATAGCGCTTTTCAAGGTACTCAGTCTCTTTACAGAGTCCAGCAATCAATCAGACACAATCAAACCAGTGGCGGTACGGAAGCGTGGCTGCCAATCCGCGCCTACGGCCCCTCCGACCACCACCAAGATTCGTTACCAACATTCATTCACACACATACTCTAACTCATTCATTCATGCATGTCTTTATGATGGTGGGGGAAACTGGAGTACCCGGAGGAGTACTTGAGTTATTGGTTGAAAAATAAGTAATTAATAAACGAACATTCATTATTGAATAAAACCATCGAGAAATGGATGTCCCGCCTCCTGCCACTGGCATGTACTTCCGATGCCACTTGCCAGTTAAAGATTTAACCAGTGTTGGGCAAGTTCACTTTTTTACATGAACTAGTTCAGTTCATAGTTCACACATTTTAAAATGACTTGGTTAAGTTTATAGTTCATAATCTAAGATTTTGAACTAACAGCTCCAAAAAATTTACCAGTTCAGTTCTTTTTTTGAATATGTTGTGAGCTATAATGTTTCTAAATTATTTCCCCAGCCCATATAGAACCACAGACAGCAATTATTTTAATAGTTTAACGCTGACACTATGTCAGATTTCATCTTCATATCCAATTTTTAATCTTTATTCAACCAGGATTCGCATTGACGGGAAGAATCTCCCTTTTTTTTTTTACAAAAAAGATTGAAATCTTTATCTGTCTGCAATACCGCTCTCAGCCTCTACGCAACTTTGGCGCCCTCACGCGTGCCAGGCATAGACAGTAGAAGAAAGCACACACAGTAATTGACTGGTTGGGCAACCCTCGATACAGGACTGTTAACGGTGTGTTTTTCACCTGGAAGTCTCTAGAAATTTGGCACCTTATTTATATACTAAATGACTAAATGTAAATTACTAAATGTAAATGTAATGAAATTAAAAACAGTGTTCAGACACCAGAATGAACTCGTTCACAGTATCTTTCATCAGGCAGTAGCCTAATACAGTACGTTCAGTTCACGTTCACCAAAATTATGAACAAGTTCATGAACTTTCATTTGTTCAATGAATGGGTTCAGACGTAGCACTGGATTGAACCCCTACCGGAGAGAGTTGTGGGAGACGACGATGATTGGTCAAATTTGCAGAAAAATTGCGGTAATGATGTGGTGTGATTTGGTGCAATCGCAACTTTGCGAATTCCTGGAGGGTCTGAATAAGAAGAACCTCATGATACAAATGGCCAGAAGGAATTATAGATTTTATTAGGGTTGCAACTAACGATTATTTTAAATTATATAATCATAATTCATCGATTAATCGATGAATCGGATAAAAAACAAAAACAAAAAGCATTAATTTCCAACCCTTTATTCAAAAACAGAACTGACTGTGCAAATTCACAGTGCAAAAGATCTTAAGAATGTGCACAAACAGGCACACGATTAAAAACAAGTTATTAATATTAGCGTTAATGTTATTTTCCAAGATGAGCAATTTATTTGAGTTTTGTTTAAAACTTTATTGAAAATTAAAAGGTTTTGGAAATAGGCCAGACTTTATTAGAATAATCTGGTGTATATTTAGGATTTTTTTTACACCATTTTGAAAAAAGTTAAGATTTTCGAGGATTAAGCTGTTTTCAAAGATTAGTGATTTTTATCATTTTATTTGAAACTTAATTGAAAAAGTAAAGGCTGTGGAAGTATCCCAGACATTAAGATACTCTGGTGTCTGTTTGAGGTTTTATATTCATAAAAATATTATAGAAGTCTACATTTTTCAAAATGGTATGGGTTGTTTTCACCCGGTCCCTAACGCAATACTGCAAAGTAGCGTCTTCCGAATGTGAGACAAATGTTGAATATGAAACTCACTTCACCTAGGTCAATTAACACACTGTTTCGATGTATTTAGTGTGAAATACTCCCACACCTTGGATGAGTTGGGTTGTACTGATTTCTCTACCTCCGTCATGTGTTTCAGAACAACGTTACTCAACAGCGTCTCTCCGATGGCCTTTCCTCTACCACCGCTCCGCGCTCAACTAAACTTTTTTTTTTTTTTATACTCAAACATCTCCGCAACATATTGAGTGGCGTAATTATCGTTCGACACAACGAATCGATTATGAAATTCGTTGCCAACGCTTTTAATAATCGATTTTAATTGATTAGTTGTTGTTCACAGCGATTATAGGATGGCGGTTATGGTCAACATCAAATGAAAATGCATGCCTAGTATTTGACTGTGCCTGAAATCAGTATAATACGTAGAGCACTACCAAAGAATATGAAAATGTAAGTCCTCTAAAGGTGAAGGCACCTTCAATTAACACACCTGCAGATGATTGCGTGAGTGACATCACGGACGACGTGGCGCGCAGCCCGAGTCCCATGCCAGAACGAGTTCCACCAACTAGTTTGGGCGAGTAGGGAAAAACCGCAGTTTTGGGGTCTGCGTCACCATGCACAATGTAACATGGTCAATGGATCATGTCAAATCAATCAATATACAGGTTAAAGAAATGTAATAATAACAACAACAAAAAAGATTAAATGTTGAACATTAGTGTTAAATATATATAGATATATATTTAATTAATTAATTAAATGTAATTGTAGTGGGGTGTGGCAATATGAATAATAATGCAAATTAGGTTAACCCTGAATGTAATCAATTTAAGAGGGAACCACCTTGATATTACATTCAGCATTTCATATAATTCACATTAATTTTTATTACCCTTTTTTAAATACCTTACCCCAAAGAAACATTAACAATTTTTTTTGTAATATTCTGAATGAATGAATTATTTGTTAAGACTACAACAGTGATGTTCACATTATGGAATGTAAACACGTTGAAATGACTCACACAGACACTGAGATGGTAGCAAATAAGGAATGAAAGGTATGATATATAAATACAAAATGGTACAATTTGAGTTTGGATGACAAAAGAAACTAAAGAACTAAAAATAAATAAGGAGTTTTAGTGAATGGTGAAGAGGGGAACAGAATTGGGCCTTAACTTGCACAAATAGGACAGGAGTCTATTGACAAAACTAAGAAAAAGTAGATTACATGCAGTCAAGCATCAACAAATGTAAATTTTACTTAATGCCAGAGTCACAAAAGAGAAATATGTGACACATAGAGTCAAAAGTGGACGTTGTTTTATTGTGAAAGTGCAGATTGTAAGCTTTCAAATTATATGTCATACATTGAAACTGAAAATAGTTGAAGAAGATAGGTTTTCTGTTTATCATTAGAACCGTTGAGCGCCGGCCGCAATGAAGAAAAGAAAAAGAAAACAATATTCACAGTCAATCCTAGATATGTGTGTTTTATCACCCAGTATGTTTGCACTGACTACATTGCACTGTACCTGGCCCAATTATGGTTCAAGTTAGAGATGTTCCTATCAGGTTTTTTGGTGCTGATCACTGAAATCAGTATCTACCGATCCGATAATACCGATCACGGTGTCGATTGAAGCATTCCATTTGTGTAGCATTATTTATGAAATTAATTATTCTTAAAAAAATCGGTATTGTATTTTAAGTATTTAAATTACGAGTCGAGAGGTTATCATGAATTGACAACCATCCGTTCTATTGCAGGGAACGTGCAATATTCCAGTGTTGAAGCTCTCTCGCTTACTATAAAATGTGTAATAAATTATAAAATTATAAAAATCACAACAATAGAAAAACATGTGCAACATTCCACTCTCTAGAGGCTCTCAAGAGAACTTGGAGCTTATACAGTAGCTTTCCTGTGAAAAAAAATAATACAAACTTAACTGCGACATAAACAGGCTTTAGCCAAATATCCAATGTTTCAAGTCAGTCAGTTTCAAGTCAATTTGCCTGCATTTAGTAGGAGATAACAGACAGAATAAAGATCAAAGGTGCACAGGAAGTCAGCAATTAAACAAAAAAACAAAACATGTATATTTATCTGTATAGTGTCTCACTCACTCTCACATACTTCACTCACTCTCTCACTTCACTCACTTCACGCACTCACTCACTCACTCGGAGAGGGTATACTAGAGTATTCAAACCTTACTTCTGATTAAGCAGCATCACTAGCAGATTTGCCTTGATAAATATAAGCATATCAGCATTTTTAGGAGTCAACCTGTTCCTCTTCTTACCTAAAATATGTCCTGCTGTGCTGAAAAGTTGTTCGCTATCTACACTTGTACAAATTGCGGAGAGGAAGACTTGTGCTGCTTGTGCAAGAGCAGGAAAGCGGTCTTTATTGGCCTTCCAAAAAGCAGTGGCTGTCCGTGACTGTTTTCGTCCGAATGCGGGTCTCACAGAGTAAGGTCGCACGTGTGCGATTCGGAAAATTCCAACCGACTATTTCTGATAGAAAAAAAATGACAAACGCTATGGTATGGCTTCAAATTTACAATTAGGAGGCTAACAAGTAACACTACCAGGTAGTAGCATTGCTACGAGTATTATGCTAGGTTGCTAGCTAACTAGAGCTAGCTAGCTTCCGTTTTGGAAAAATAACTCTGGTGAAAGCGTCGGAAATATTTAGAACTCATGTATCTAAAGGTTAAAGAATAATTTCTTACCATTGGTGGCATGAAATGCCTATCTAACGTTTTATTGAAACGTCTCTGATGGTAATTCTTGCAGTTGGTATGTCATCTGATCGGCCATGTTTGATGGGCCGTTTTGAGAACGCCGATCATAACTGATAATGGGAATATCGGCCGATATGGTTCGGATTGGAGCATCCCTAGTCCAAGTTATGTGTTAAGTTGTTGGTGTAAACCCCATCTTCCGAAAACAGCCTGAAAGTGCCTATCTGCGGTTTACCAGGTCAAACAAAGAAAAATTGATCCTTTGTACCTACAATACAATGAGATTAGCCTATTCATTCTGTTTAGTCTGTGAATGTAGACTAAAACAAATGTATGACAAAAATGTACGGCGAACACGCATAAGGCATGGTTGAAAGGTGACACAACTACTTGTGAAACATATTTAAGGTTACTTGACTTGAGACCTAATCTGCCTACTTGTTTAGGAGGGGGGATGGGATTGTATTTAGTACAGACAAATACAGCCAAAAAATGGCTGCACCGTAATGCAAATCAAATCACATCATGCATGTCGCGCCCACAACTCAACTGGAAGATTCGATAAACAAGAATAAATTCTGAGTATTTAGTAATCTTAAACATGCGGTTTATTATATTGAGTGACTTCTTCAACACTAACTTTTGTTATATGCTAGAAAATTAAAACTATATTAACCCTTTACTGCCTGAGACAAAATTCCGAACATTCCATATGCTGTTGAAATATGATAGTCATATTAATTTTCATATTTTATGAATTTTCATATTAAATCATACACCTTAACTGTACCATAACTGTACTACACCATATTGAAGATGAGAACTAGGGGATTTTTATGATGTAAATAAATATATGATTACTTAAGGCAAATCATATTTTATCAAGGTGGTTTTTTACAAAAAAAATTACAAAAAACTTTTCCATCCACCATCCCTCATCAGACAACTTAATTTTTAACCATTTTAATTACAAGATAGAGAAAAACTTTGAGCATGTGGAATATCCACAAATCTGTGGGCAATGTAGAACAGAAAACAGATTAGAAATATCATATTTTGATTAAAAGTTATGACCATTCTAGTGACTAGTGGAGACATAGGGGAAACCGGAATTCTCCTCCCCCAAAAGTAGCTAGCGCTATGGCTGGATACTCCTCTCGATAACTAAAAAACTTTTGAGTTTCTTCCACAATCGACCGAATTGGCGAAACAAGGCATGTACATTTAGCTTACAGTGTACATAATCTAGCTAGTTAATGTTGGTTTTCCATTTTTTTTTTTAAATCTGCTCAAATCGAAGCTAAACAGTGCTACTACCGTCATAGCTGCCTGTCACAAACGGCCAAGCCGGACACGTCATTCTTTCCTGAAAAGACTTTCTTCACTCCCACAAACAATTTCTTCGTAAGGAAAAAGTTTAGACTTTTAATCGACAATTTTGACAACACATATTAAGAAACTTGTCTTTACTCATGATATCGTCTCCGATTTCAATTCGAAGCTGTAAATCTAAAGGCCGTTATATGCTACTCCGTACTATACGATTACGGACACATGGGAAGGGCCTACGCATAGTTGGAACGCCCTGAAACGCCCTCTCCGTCGTCTGCGGGGCCGACGGAGACCTTTCCCGTGCACCGTTTAAATTCCTGTCGATCCGTCGTGCCGTGCTGTACGCGACGGATACCCCTTGGCCGTGATTGGTCCGCTACGACATCATTTCCAAACAACATAATTTCCGACTTCGACAGAAAGGCGTTTTCTGTAAGGTCGTCTTTTTGAAAGACGTCTGTGATGAGAACTTCTTGGAGAGAAATTTTATTGTGAGCTAGTTTATGCTCTACTCTAGCGAATTCAGAAACGTGAGTTTGTTGTCTGTGCACTGACTGCCACAGTTTAGTGACCTAGAGTAGAACATTGTAGTTTTGACTGTACATACAGTTTGTATGGATCTTTTTGTTTCCAATTATATCAGTCTTTTTGTTTATCATTTTTCACATTGGATTATACACTTGGTGGAGAAAGAAATTCACAAAACCAGAGTCTTGTCTATATCGCAGGGGTGTCAAACCCATTTTCACCGAGGGCCACATCAGCATGGTTGCCGTCAAAGGGCCAGTTGTAACTACGATGTAACGTCAGTAACGATGTAAAAACATGTTGTTTTTGTTGTAGCTTTTGTGAACATAGGGCATATTATGCTGCAATTTAAGTCCGCCTTTTAATTCTTGGACAATCTGCTGTTTTTCTTGGAGGATAAATTTGCTAATTTTTCTCAGTGTTTGGTGACAAAATGCAAGCGTGCATAGCGCAAGAGCAAAACTTGTTTTGCCCTTCATCTGAACGCAGAATAGCTTTTTGAGCTTTATGTAAAATAAACATTGCCGTTTTCCAATAGGTAAAACCTTGTCTAATGAAGGTGATGTCTTCATCATTGCTGGCTCCAAATTGTCGATAAGGGAAGCAGAAACATGCTAGCTTGGCTGAGTACTCTAACCAAGTTCGAGAGCGATACTAACTTGGGTTGAATGCCCAGGACCTTGGCTGAAAATGCACATGGGGTACGTTCGCAGAACCGGCTGCATTGGAGTGCTGTCATTCAAACCATGCTCGCCTTCACCCAGTTAAACTTTGCGTTTAACACTGATGTGCATACACTGCTTTCTAGAGGCGGGATGTCGTCACTTTGCAGTAACACAATTGAAATGCATGGAGATGTTGTTTATGGTCAATGCACGCTGTAAAGCAGCGTAGACTTATTTCAATAGCCCATTAATCTTCCGCGGGCCACATAAAATGACGTGGCGGGCCTTGAGTTTGTCTTTAATATAATATTATGTGACTGCACCTGCTGCACTCATCGTCTGACTAGTTACAGCTGGTAAGAGTGTCACACGTGTGATGAGAAGTGGGAGATAAACAACGACAATTTCTAACTTACAAAGACGCAACAAAGTAACGTGTTTTCGACAAAAAAAAGCTTCTCCACCTACTGTTCTGGCGGTGAATTGTTTTCAGCACCCCCAGCCTTCGGAGAACCATAAAGGCAACAGAAATGCTAATTAATCCGTCCTATCCGGCGGCCCGCCCATCCGTAACGGAGTCGGAGTACCATACTGGCACCTTAACACTGTAGGCAATCTCCCATGGTCTCCGCTCTGGCTCCGCCTCGGAAAACAATGGCTGCCGTTGCTGACGATACAGTTTTTTTCCCCTCCCAGTAACCCCTTAACCAATGATATGTACTTTGAGCTTAAGTTGTCATGAGTATCTTGCAGTTTTCAGAAATAAAATCGGTGATTGGACAGCGAAGATATTAAGGCGGGAACCATGGGAACAAAAGTTCCCATATTTGAATGGTCCGGCAGGAAAGGAAACAAAAAAGGTTTTTGCTTCTAGCGGACAATATGTATTTAATGTTTGCCGGTGTGTTGATTTGAGGGTCAAAAGGGCTTGTGGTGAAGTCCTGGAGTTCTAGGCTTATGACGATGTCCATAAAGCTCTTTCATATTTCATCACAGAATACCTCCAGTCAGTGGGACGGACTGGATTTAAGTCAATAAATATATGTCAACTTGGTTGCTTCCTTTGTAGATTTGTCCAAGCAGCATTGCAGTCACTTAACCTAGTGATCATCTGAAGATTGTTGATCAGTGTTGTTTGTCTTTTATAAATTTAGGTTAAAAAAAGTGTCTTTGGCTAAGGGTTTCAAGACCATTGGTCAGTCATCATTGACTTGGCCGTGTCAATTTAGATTCCTATATTTCCTATATAGGTGTGAATTGGGGTTTAGTTTGATCCTGTCCTTAAAATGCCCATATATTATCCATATCTTCCTCGTGCATCTACAAAATATGGTGTAATGGTTCTTTCTTAATTTGGGAGTCAGTTGAATACTGATGAAGAAAGTGTTTTGTCCGTCTCTTCATAAACGGAGTGACTAAGTTCAGTTGAGTTCTGGATTTTAATAAGTATTTATCAATCTGCAGATTGGGAGAGAAAACCAGACCTCTGACAATAAATGACAACACAACACCAGGCTTAGGTCTCAATCAAGTCTCTCTCCGCTCTGAAGGACAGAGGACCATCTTTTATAGGGCACAAGAATGTAAACATAGATAGTGACAGTCAGGCAGTAATGACGTTACAACAGTCTCAGAGAAAGAGATTAACAGCTCCCAACACATGACCACTCAAACTACAGAGTTCATAGTTGGAGCTCTCCTTGTAGTCATGACAAGGACCATTTAGCCAGTACTTTCTCCTGATCTCAAACATCTATTAACCCTGACACATATACACAATCTACTCTTTTTAATAGCAAGCTTACATGAGAACATACAAACTAGTATCCAATGACTAGTTCTCTTGATTAGTGAATAATGTAAGCACACAGGAAATCTAAATTTCTTCCACAAGCCCTGCAATGTGCTGTTCACTTTTTGTTCAGTCACATTTTAATAAAATGGTGCTTAACACATACACATTCCTAAATGTTAACAAAGTATTATTACTCTCATTACAGTGCGAAAACCAAACCAAATATATTAAATGTAAACATGAAGTAAGTGATTTCACTGGCCGCATTTACACAACATGGTTCAAGTGACCCAATTCAAATATTTTCCTCCCATGTACCACTGATCAGATATGACCCATGCAAGTCTAAGCAGGAAAAAAGCACATGGACTCCAATATTGTCAGATCGGTTTCAGGCCTCATTCTTACGGAAATAAATCGGTGCATTTGCTATGTAAGCGGAGAGATGGGATATTCCCCAGTCAGTGCGAGTCATACATCATTGAAAAAGCATCAGCACATAATATAGCGACTTTAGAGAACCAATAACGGCTTCTGGTGAGATTTTTCAACATTGTTCACTGATCACAAAGTGTACAGAGTGATTTTTGTTGAAAACTGATGTAATTATGCTAAAGTAGGCATCAGCAGCAAGATCTCAACTAGGGATAGGTATCATTAAGGTTTTAACGGTATTACTACTGTTACCGATACTGCTTATTGATCCGATACTTAACAGTATTCTGATTGGTACTTTGTGTTGTGTTTTTTCATATAAACAAACCAAATTGAGAACAGAATTAACATTGCTTTATGATTTTTTATGTAAAATGTACTACATTATCCATAGTGAAAGAAACAGCAATGTTTCAAATAGGGCTCTCAAGTCTCACCCAATTAATTGACAAGGCGTAGTTGATAGGCTAGTTGTCTCCATCAGAAACATCACCATTCAAATTAATGTAAAACAACTTTGGTATAGTAATATACAGCCCTTGCATGAAAATAGTTTGTTGTACATTTGGCTGCGAGTTGTCTGTATCTATCCTAGTGACATGTAACCACACTTTGGAGTATTTGATTCTCTCCGCCACTATTATTATTATTAGGATTCCTCCATCAGGAGGAAACCTATTGTTATTGTTAGTCTTATTATTATTCTAGTACCATGGAAGTCAATGGCAGCCCCTAGAACCCTTAGATAACTTTTTGTGAAATTTGGCACACAGAGATGATCTTCAGACCAAGTCTCACAAAAGTTATCGAAAATAATTTTGATCCTCACAACCGTTTGTCCGGTACAGCCAATCAAATTCATCAGAAAAGCCGCCAAACAGGATGTGAAGTCATGTCTCAGTAAATCTTTGAGATATCAACACTAAACTTGGTATATCGGTGGAAGACACTACAACATGTTACCATGTGCAAAGGCAACTTCATATCTCCAAAAATGATTGATATAAAGCAAATTGAACTTATCGCTAACGCTAAAATAATGCTTTACACATCAGCCAGTCAAAAACTGATACTCTGATTCAATCACAAGTTCATATAAAGACTCTTGAGAATGTTTATTACACAAATCTGTGAAAAAGTTGACTGTAAGATGAAAGGTCGATTTTTGGTGAATATTTGAAACATGCATGTTTTGCTAATTTCTAGGCAAATTTTCAATGAATGTCTCCCCTGCTCCTCTCCGCACGTGATCCAAATTGTCACACACTCAACCTTCCCTTGACACGCGCGGGCTTGTAAGACGCACACGCAACATTTCAGGAGAGTTTGGGCCGACCAAGCCCCCACTCATTCCTTGGTCTTTAGCAAAGGCCTTGTGGATCTTGATGGTATTGCATTTCCGATTTTGTTTGCCATGGTAAAAAGTTATCCAAATCCTAAAACATTGATAGTAAAGGCCAAGAGTAACAACAACACTTTAACAAAAGCCCATGTGGATCTTGTTGGTATTGCATTTCCGATTTTATATGCAATGGTAACGAGTTATAAAAATCCTGAAACATTGATAGTATAGGTCAAGAGTAACTACCACACCACAAATGGCCCACCATTACCCATAGGTGGCGCTACAGGCCACGCCCTAAAGCAGAAAGATAGGCTTTCTGGAATGGATAGGCTCACCAAGCCCCCTCCCTTCACTTCTTGGCTTGAAATAAAGGCCCTTGTGGATCTTGATGGTATTGCATTTCAGATTTGGTATCCCATTGGTAATTCTGCAGCATTGATTTTTCTATACAGTTACAATTTGTCAAGAATAAACATTTTTCAATGGTTCGCAGTGTTTGGAGGAATCCGCCATTATTGCTTGCAGTTATATTTAATATTGTCACTATATTAAGCGAGAGCTTTCGAATTGTGTGTGCACGGATGCACGCTCGTTGTTGTCAGAGCTTCTGGATTGCAAATAACCAAAATGCAGATGTCTTAATATTCTTTCAAATTTGAAATGGTTGGTGAGAATTTTTTTTTTACAATAATGAATAGGAAATATATTCTTAATTTCTCCAGTACCGAAAGCAGAACCGATAGCATCAGAGCTTATCAATACTACGGTCTTTCATAATTTAGTACCGAGGCCAGTTTAATACTGGGTTTTGGTACCCATCCCTAAACTTCCACCTGTGGTAGCTGGTATGGGAGTGGAAAAGGGAGCCATTTATGCTTGTGCTTTATTTCTGAGTGCCAATAACGATACTCACTTCCCAAACAAACGTCCAGGTCCATGTGCCTTCTGCAGTAACACCTTATCACAAATTTGGGGATCAGATATTTGCTTGATAAATTTCCAGTCATTAAATATTGGTTAAAAAAAAAAACCATGTCAAGCGTAGGTGGTGAACCCACGTGTTTGTAAATGTAATTCTTCATAAACGTCTGAAGGTGTGGAGGAGCTGTGTATGTCCAAGGAAGAGAAGATGGGTTTGGTCTGGCCACCCAGGAGCCCTGGATCCAACATGCAACAGTGCGGGACAACATCCTATTTGGAAGGAGCTATAACAGCATCTACTACCAGGCTGTGATTGAAGCTTGCGCACTCACAGATGACCTCAACGTAAGATGCACCCAGAATACCAAAGACCGTCAGTAAAATATCTATGTAATAGATCTCAGGCTAGCTTTAATGTTGTCTGTGCATCCTTGTATTTTAATGTGATGTGTTCCAACATACTGAGTAAATTAAGTCTGTAATGTATTAAGTAGTTTGACGCTTTTTATCCAAATCACTATACAGAGTGGGATTTTAACCTGCGACCTCTTGATCCTCTGTCTCTACCTTGCATGCTTTAATCACTGAGCTATACCATACCTAGAACACAACATTATTTTTGAGAATACGCCTGAAGTCTTTCTAAGAAACTTCCAGGGACATTTTTAAATGAGTGACGCATTAACTATAAACAAAGTTTGTATTGCCAATGCAGTTAAGTGCAACAATGTAGCAATATAGATATAGCTGGTTCCTATCTAAATAAATGCATATATTTTCAGATTTTGCCGAATGGTGACAGAACAGAAGTAGGAGAGAATGGAGTGACTTTAAGTGGAGGACAGAAGGCTCGTTTAGCATTGGCCAGGGCAGTTTACATGGTACGTACTCACCAAAAGTCTTATAGGGGTGATTGACTGGGTTTTTGGGGTATTTCACACTGTTCCTTAAGGTCTCCGAATAGGGTATATAATATTGGTTGGGCCGAAAATGGCCCCTGATACATCCAGTGACATTTTCCCGGGGAAAAACGTTTTTCTCCTTTTATGGTATGCTCATAAATAAATAGATGAGCTGTGCGCTGGTTTACAACAAGTGAAGCTGCGGCGCAAAGACGCAACACGGCCACAGCACTCACTGAAACAACGAAGGTGGAGACTTGAAATAAAAACGTACAAATAGATCTATTGTGTCTACACAACACTGTTTTCAACGGATTGACGAGATATCATTTCAAATGATTAGGTTTGTTGTTTCCACTTCTGTTCTCGAAGCAAACAGGATTGCCTTAGGTGGGTAACGTAGCACTACAGCTTAGCAAACAAACATCCATTGTGATCCAACTCCGCTTCAGTTAGCTCTAGCTATCTTGCTGAAAAATTGATCTGGACATGTATGTATCTAGAATTGTAGATTTACATGACCACAGGTTATTTATTTGAATGGGACACAGTCAGGAACATGAAATAACGTTATCCCCATATCCAATAAACTAGGCTAAATCATCACACATTCTACCTATGCTCCTGCGTTAGCAAGCTAAACTAGTTTACATGCTTACAGTCTAAGTGTTTTCGCTATCTAGCTGTTCTTGCATTCCTTGCAAATCAGCGTTAATAAAAAGCAGATGAGCTAGAGACTAGCTCATAGGGCTGTCCCCGACTAAGATTTTCTTTGGTCGACCGAGACTCGACTAAAACGTACAAACATTTACACAATCTGACTCAATGCCTGCTGGACATTACAGATTCAGCCGCTAATAGCCTACTAATGATAAGACTAGTATCACCAGTCATGTTGTAACCGAATGCCGATAGTATTTAGTATCTCTTACAATGTACTACAAATTAAAAATATTGTTTGTCGTTGTCGTCATCTGCCGCTTATCCGGGGGTCGGGTCGCGGGGGCAGCAACCTAAACAGGGAGGCCCAGACTTCCCTCTCCCCGGCCACTTCCACCAGCTCTTCCTGGGGGACCCCGAGGCGTTCCCAGGCCAGCCTAGAGACATAGTCCCTCCAGGCTGTCCTGTGTCTTCGCCGGGGCCTCTTCCCAGTGGGACGTGCCCAGAACATCTCACCAGGGAGGCATCCTGATCAGATGCCCGAGCCACCTCAGCTGGCTCCTCTCGACGCAGAGGAGCAGCGGTTCTACTCTGAGCCCCTCCCGGATTACTGAGCTTCTCACCCTACCTCTAAGGGACAGCCCGGACACCCTGCGGAGAAAGCTCATTTCGGCTGCTTGTATTCGCGATCTCGTACTTTCGGTCACTACCCATAGTTCGTGACCATAGGTGAGGGTAGGGTCGTAGATCGACTGGTAAATAGAGAGCTTCGCCTTTCGACACAGCTTCTTCTTCACCACGACGGACCGATGCATAGCCCGCATCTCTGCGGACGCCACACCGATCCGCCTGTCGATCTCGCGCTCCATTCCTCCCTCCCTCACTCTTGACTTGGGTCAAGATCTCCTCCCCGACCCGGATATTGTACTCCACCCTTTTCCGGTCAATAACCATGACCTCAGATTTGGAGGTGCTGATTCGCATCCCGGCCGCTTCACATTCGGTTGCGAACCGCTCCAGTGAGATCTGAAGGTCGTGGCCTGATGAAGCCAACAGGACCATATCATCTGCAAAAAGCAGCGACCCGATCCTTGGTGACAAAGGGCAGCCCTTGCGGAGTCCAACCCTCACCGGGAACAAGTTCGACTTACTACCGCCAATGCGGACCAAACTCTGGCACCGGTCGTACAGGGACCGGACAGCCCCGATCAGGGAATCTGGTACCCTGTACTCTCGGAGCACCCCCCACCTGATCTCCCAAGGGACACGGTTGAACGCCTTTTCCAAATCAATAAAACATGTGTAGACTGGTTGGGCAAACTCCCATGTACCCTCCAGGACTTTGCGGAGGGTACCTGGGCTCCGGACTAACTGTTTTTACTAGGAGCACAGTAGCCCCTGACTGAAAATTTTAGGAGCGCAAGCAGAACATTTAGGGGCACACCTTATATTGACCTGCAATGCATTTATTAATGTAACTAGAGAGGATACAATTTAGTGGCAATGGTTTAGAACCCTTTTAGGAGTGCTCAAGCACCCCTACATTTAATCTCAGCACCCCTAAAAATAACATATTTTTAAAAGATATTGTTTATTATCATTTGATGCTGGTAGTTAATGAAGAAAGGGACATCCTTGGTGTTTTCATCCAATATTTTGCATAATAATACATAAATGTATCAATTGTTATCCAGTGAAATTATGGATGAGCAAGGGGGTTCGTTTAGCACTTTTGCAAGGCACTGTATTCATGTCACATTCTCATTAGGGGCTGAGCCCCCCTAAAGGTCTGATCCTAGAATCGCCCCTGGGACAATTTCTGGGGAAATTGTGGGGTGTGCCTGCGTCGGTTGCAGATAGGTCAGTTTTTTTACTGTCATTTTTACAACTGATATACAGCGAAAACAACATATAAGCTTGAGTTTAAATACATTATTTAATGTGACATTATGTACTGTACATGCAAGTCTTAGCTAAATGACTTAAATGTATGATGCACACAATACTTGCTGAATATAACAGTGCAACAGCTCAAACACAGGCAGGGATACAGTAGCAACGCTAGTGCTAAATAAGTATTTAGTGGTAGGCTCCATGACGCCAGGTAACAATGGCTCGTGAAACTACTCACCAAAAGTACGAAGGGGAACCCACTTGTCTGGCAGATTACGACGTTCGTAGGAACCTAGCGAAAAATAGCCTAAACTTTCAGAGACTTTTAGCTAGGTTTATAGGTACCTAGTGAAAAATAGCCTTAACTTTCCTAGACTTTTAGCTACGGTACTAATACAAAAGGAACACTGATATCGCTGTCTGACTAGAACGTCGTATCTATGCGTTGTTGCTAACGTGCACACCCAATGAATTCAAAATGTGTAGGTCGCACATGCGCGAGTGTTTGTAAAAAATGCTCACACTGTCTCAAAAACTGGTCGCAAAATGCGCAGTCTGGAGCCCTGTGTACAGAGCTGGTCCACTGTTCCACGGCCACGCCGAAAACCACATTGCTCCTCCTGAATCCGAGGTTCGACAATCCGACAGACCCTCCTCTCCAGGACCCCTGAATAGACTTTCCCAGGGAGGCTGAGGAGCGTGATCCTTAAAGTTGGAGCACTCCCTCTGGTCCCCCTTTTTAAAGAGGGGAACCACCACCCCGGTCTGCCAGTCCAGAAGCACTGTCCCCGATGTCCACGCGATGTTGCAGAGTCGTGTCAACCAAGACAGCCCTACAACATCCAGAGCCTTAAGGAACTCCAGGCGGACTTCATCCACCCCAGGGGCCCTACCACCGCGGAGCTTTTCAACCACCTCGGCGACCTCAGCCCCAGAGATAGAAGGCCCCCCCCAATGTCCCCAGACGTCGGAAAGCGTGTTGGTGGAATTAAGGAGGTCTTCGAAGTATTCCTTCTACAGATCCAGGACGTCCCCTGTCGAGGTCAGTAGCGCACCATCCCCACCGTATACAGTGTTGACAGAGCACGGCTTCCCCCTCCTGAGTCGCCGGATGGTGGTCCATAACTTTTTTGAAGCTGTTCGGAAGTCATTCTCCATGGCCTCGCCGAACTCCTCCCATGCCCGGTTTTTGGCCTCTGCAACCGCCGAAGATGAATTCCGCCTGGTACACATCAGCTGTCTCTGGAGTCCTACCAGCCAATAGTCTGATAGGCCTCCTTCTTTGACGGCATGCCTCACCTCCGGAGTCCACCAACGGGTTCGAGGGTTACCGCTGCGACATGCACTGCGGACGCATCTCCGGTCAGCCGCTTCAACAATGGAGGCCCAGAACACGGCCCTTTCGGACTCTATGTCCCCGCCCCCCGAACTTTTTGACCTTTTGCCACATTTCAGGCTTCAAACATAAAGCTATAAAAAAAAAAATATATATATTTTTTTTTTTAATCAACAACAAGTGGGACAAAATCATGAAGTTGAACGAAATTTATTGGATATTTCAAACTTTTGTAACAAATAAAAAACTGAAAAATTGGGCGTGCAAAAGTATTTGGCCCCCTTAACTTAATACTTTGTAGCGCCACCTTTTGCTGCGATTACAGCTGTAAGTTGCTTGGGGTATGTCTATCTGTTGTGCACATCGAGAGACTGAAATTTTTGCCCATTCCTCCTTGCAAAACAGCTCAAGCTCAGTTAGGTTGGATGGAGAGCGTTTGTGAACAGCAGTTTACAGTTCTTTCCACAGTTTGTCGATTGGATTTAGGTCTGGACTTTGACTTGGCCATTCTAACACCTGGATATGTTTATTTGTGAACCATTCCATGGTAGATTTTGCTTTATGTTTTGGATCATTGTCTTGTTGGAAGACAAATCTCCGTCCCAGTCTCAGGTCTTTTGCAGACTCGATTAGGTTTTCTTCCAGAATGGTCCTGTATTTGGCTCCATCCATCTTCCCATCAATTTTAACCATCTTTCGTGTCCCTGCTGAAGAAAAGCAGGCCCAAACCATGATGCTGCCACCACCATGTTTGACAATGGGGATGGTGTGTTCAGGGTGATGAGCTGTGTTGCTTTTACGCCAAACATAACGTTTTGCATTGTTGCCAAAAAGTCAGATTTTGGATTCATCTGACCAGAGCACCTTCTTCCACATGTTTGGTGTGTCTCCCAGGTGGCTTTTGGCAAACTTTAAATGACACTTTATGGATATCTTTAAGAAATATCTTTCTCCTGGCCACTCTTCCATAAAGGCCAGATTTGTGCAGTATATGACTGATTGTTGTCCTATGGATAGAGTCTCCCACCTCAGCTGTAGATCTCTGCAGTTCATCCAGAGTGATCATGGGCCTCTTGGCTGCATCTCTGATCAGCCTTCTCCTTGTATGAGCTGAAAGTTTAGAGGGACGGCCGGGTCTTCGTAGATTTGCAGTGGTCTGATACACCTTCCATTTCAATATATCACTTGCACAGTGCTCCTTGGGATGTTTGAAGCTTGGGAAATCTTATTGTATCCAAATCCGGCTTTAAACTTCTCCACAACAGTATCTCGGACCTGCCTGGTGTGTTCCTTGTTCTTCATGATGCTCTCTGCGCTTTAAACGGACCTCTGAGACTATCACACAGCAGGTGCATTTATACGGAGACTTGATTACACAGAGGTGGATTCTATTTATCATCATTAGTCATTTAGGTCAACATTGGATCATTCAGAGATCCTCACTGAACTTCTGAGTGTTTGCTGCACTGAAAGTAAAGGGGCCAAATACTTTTGCACGCCCAATTTTTCAGTTTTTGATTTGTTAAAGTTTGAAATATCCAATAAATTTCGTTCCACTTCATGATTGTGTCTCACTTGTTGTTGATAAACAAATGAAAAATAAATGTTTTATTTCTTTATGTTTGAAGCCTGAACTGTGGCAAAAGGTCAAAAAGTTCAATGGAGGCCAATACTTTCGCAAGGCACTGTATGGACACCCTTATGTTTGAACATGGTGTTCGTTATGGACAAGCCGTGTCTAGCACAGAAGTCCAACAACAAAACACTGCTCGGGTTCAGATCGGGGGGGCCATTCCTCCCAATCACGCCCCTCCAGGTCTCATTGTCATTGCCCACATGAGCATTGAAGTCCCCCAGGAGGACGAGGGAATCTCCGGGAGGAGCGCTTTCCAGCACCCCCCCCAGAGACTCCAAAAAGGGGTGGGTACTCTGAGCTGCCGCTTGGTGCGTAAGCACAAACGACAGTGAGGACCCGTCCCCCCACCCGAAGGAGGCTACCCTCTCATCCACCAGGGTGAACCCCAATGTACAGGCGCCGATCCGAGGGGAAACAAGTATTCCCCAGCTCGACACCTCTCACCAAGGGCAACTCCAGAGTGGAAGAGAGTCCAGCCCCTCTCAAGGAGACTGGTTCCGGAGCCTATGCTGTGCGTCGAAGCGAAGCCGACTATATCTAGCCGGAATCTCTCTACCTCGCGCACCAGCTCAGGCTCCTTTCCCGCTAGCGAGGTGACGTTCCACTTCCCTAAAGCTAGCTTCTGCAGCCTAGGATAGGACCGCCAAGGCCCCCCCCTTCAGCTGCCACCCGTCTCACACTGCACCCGGCCCCCATGACCCCTCCTGTGGATGGTGAGCCCACTGGAAGAGGGTCCCACGTTGTCTCTTCGGTCTGAGCCCGACCGGGCCCCATGGGAAAAGGCCCGGCCACCAGGCGCTCGCCATCGAGCCCCAGCCCCGGGCCTGGCTCCAGGGGGGAGCCCCGGTGACCCGCTTCCAGCGGCAGGGGCAACTGAGAACTATTGTTTTCTTCATGGTAGGTTTTTGAGCCACGCTTTGTCTGGTCCTTTGCCTGTAACTTGTTTGCCTTGGGTGACCCTACCAGGGGCATGAAGCCCCCGACAACATAGATTCCAGGATCACAAGGACATGCAAACCCCTCCACCGCGGTAAGGTGGTGACTCGGGGAGGGGAAAAAAATGTTGTTTGTTTAAATGCAAATCATCAGAGCGCGTTTGAACTTGCAGCATGCAAACTTGCGTAGAAGCTGAGTGGGGAACGGTGCAACAGAGAAAGATTTTGTTGTCTTGGCCGGAGAAGATAATGTCATTTGATTTGGATCTTATAATAGGCATATTCATTTTTCAACCCAGCGCGTTAGCATGAGATAAGTAGGGCTAGGCCAACTTACGTTTTTCAGGTGGTAGGCTACATCATATTCAACGTTGAACTATGAAAAATAAACCGTTGTTGGCAGAGTTTGCATTCAACGTTTTTCGAGTCGCCCGGTACTTTGTAAATGTAAATGTACTTTAAAGGTGACATGACATGAAAACTTCATTTTATAAGGTTATTTAACATTAATATGAGTTCCCCTAGCCTGCCTTTGGTCCCCCAGTGGCTAGAATTTTCGATAGGTCTAAACAAAGCCCTGGGTGTTCTTCACCGCCTTTGACAAAATGAAGGCTCAAACGCTCTGTTTGAAAATCTCCTCCAAGTGACGTAGATAAGAGAAAGGTTACCTCCCCTCTCTCTGCTTTGCCCGCCCAGTTCATCTGGCCCGCCCATGAGAAACTGAGCTACCACCGTGCAATGCGATATCGGTTTTTCCTGGAGAGACATCATGGCGAGCAAACAAATGAAGCACAACAGTTGCTCAGTGCTTGGATGTACAAATGCAAGCACAAGTCTTTATTTAATTCCTTCATCCGAGCCTCTGCACAACCAATATCTCAATTTTATTTTCGCTGGAAATGCGCCGACACAACTTCCCAAAGTTGTGCATGTCTGCGCCAAACATTTCAGCCACTACTGTTTCCTCAACTTGAACCAACACAAAGCTGGCCTTGATGCAATTAAATTCTGGATCATTACTAAATCTCCGTGGTCAAGCTACAAACCTTGGACAAGTAAGTTAACTAAAGCTATATAATTTTGTTGCTTTACTGTATATGGTTACCTAGCTTGCTACCCTTAGAATGCGGCTGGTACATTAGCTCTGCAGCTAACAGCTGAGTTACTGTTGCTAACGTAAAGATAAACGGCATCAAGTGTGTGTGTGAATACAAACGCTGTAATGCCAGTGTTGTACACTTCTTTGTCATTTGGATAACCGTTATGCTGTTGGTGTTATGGCGTGCGCGATATTCGCCTTTCTCTACATTGAAATGACTGTGTGTGCACCTCTGCAAACCAGGGTGATCAGATGAGAATGGCTAAATTCGAGGCATTTTACAACAACGGGGGCTACGAGCCATCGATACATCCGTTGTAAACATTAGCGCATGTTGCCGCCCCTCTCCTCCTCATTAGCATTTAAAGCTACAGGCAAAGAAACAGCGCGTTCTGATGAAAGCTGATTGTGGGACTACTTGTAGTGGCTATAATTCTGTACCATGGCTGAATTTCGGGAAAGAGACTTCAGATACAGTATAAGGGGACCACTAAGGCCTATATAAAAGCATCCAAAAACAGCATGTCATGTCACCTTTAATTAAATGCTGCCAGACCACAGATTTATTTGCCATTTTGTCTAATAACACCGACAAAGTAGGCTATGGCAGAATTTGTAGTTCTGCAGCCAATTGTGCCTGTGCCGTGTGCAAAATACCAAAACAAAGCGCAGATTAACGAAAGGGGAAATAGTAACACCTTTTCTTTTAAATCATATATTTTTTGAGTTGCTTTATTTGTCTAAATAATATAATCTACAATTTCTGTAGAACATTTACTTAATTCAGCAATGATGACACAAGCGGGAATCAGATCTCACACTGCCATACGGCAGCTTGACTAAAACGATCTTAGTCGACCAAGAGCATATTGACCAGAAAATTGACTAGTCAACTGAGTGGGGACAGCCCTACTAGCTAAAATGGACTAGACGGGCATGGCTGATGTTTGTTTATACCGTAGCGTAGAAGATTCCTGTGCAGTTCGACCCTTGACACATTTGCGCAAACCATTTCACCAAGGATGGTTTTGAAAACCTGGGACAATGTAAAGCAGGATTTACTATGAAGCTGTTGCTGAAAAGAGGTGCGTTCCGACCTTATGTTCATCACAACCGCAAGCTGTAGTATGATTTTGTCGGTAACAGTTATTAGCAATGCTAACGTATCCTGTATACATACGGTTGGAACAGCACCTCTTTTCAGCAACAGCAGCTTAGCAAATCTTTCTTTAAATTGTCCAAGGTTTTCATTAAATACTGTCTTTGGTGAAATGGTTCGAGCAAATGAATAAATGTGTCGAACTACACAGGGATCTTCTCATAGGAAAACATCAGCCACGCCCATCGAGTGTCTTGTTCTGTGGGAAGATGGTGAAAAGTGTCAGGATTCCCGGTACAGCCTGGAACACTGCATTTATGGTGCTCCATTTTCAATATCTTGAAAACGTATTAACTTTCTTATTTGTAATTGCTGTGGAAGTACGGAGCAGTGCGCAGCTAGCTAAAACAGTGTCAGAGATCTACGCGACCTTCGTTCATGTTCCTGGACCAGAAAACCAGAGGGGGGGTAAATGTACATTTTGAGGCGTGACGAAGTTGATGCTGCAACTTGTGACGTCACAAGTTGCACTGTTTCAAACGCTAGTGTTTGGAAGTTGCAGTTTCAAAATAGTAGTGAGAAGTGAAATTTTAATAGGAAAGAGGTTTCAATGTACTTTGAGGTTCACTGTATGTCTATTTTACACACCAAACTGTCATTTTTCAACTATAAAAATCGTAAAATCGGTTTCGCAATCAATCGCCCCCTTAAATAATTTAATCAAATGAAACAAGATAAAAGAAGAACAAACTAAATAGCATGTTATTCCAAACATTATATATGTTCTCATTGTCTGTTCTACACACACTAGGAGAAGGACATCTACCTCCTTGACGATCCATTGGCAGCTGTTGATACTAACGTGGCCCACCACCTGATGGAGAAATGTGTTTTGGGAATACTCCGAAGGAAGACCAGAATCCTCTGCACTCACCGCATTGAGTTTGTGGACAAAGCTGATATGGTGATTCTTATGGACAAAGGGACCATCATAAAAATTGGTAATATCTATTAATGTCTATAGACATTTTTTTTTTTCATACATTTTCACGTAACACTAGAAGCGCCGAGCAGGGGTCATTTGTTGATTTGGGTATTGTTATTTTTTACTTTTAAAATGTTACCGGTGCTTAAACTGTGCCTGAACCGATACACTGGCGGGCCGCCACAGCAAAATCAACATAGAGGAAACACTGGAATTATTAGACTACAAGTCCCTCATTTCACAAGCTGCATGCGCCAACACAGTAGAGTTTTCTGTGATGATGCAGTCCAGTCCGAGATAGAAAGGTGAAAGTATCCGTGCAGGCCATGGGCGCGCTCTACCCATGGCCTGTACCTTTTTGGGCTTCTGGGACTTGAGCCCCACATGTATTCTCAAAAGCCCTGAATCTGTTAGGTTAATATATAACTTTGGGTTGTAATTTTCGGCATAGGTAAACTGTAGGAAAGTGTAAACTGTAGCTAATACTTTAGTCAGAGCTAGCTTGCTTGCCAACCATTGCAAATTTGGCTAGGTTTGAGCCATGATGAGAAAATGTTTTAGTTTTACTGGATGGAGTCTCAACTTGATGGTAGCATTGCTAGTCATATGTTGATGTAAGGTTCAAGATTGTGGTTTGATTGGTTGTTCTTGAGTATAAAAGGAATTGTGAAGCATTGTTCTGTGGATTCTTGATCTCCTGAGGCCTTCTCCTCAGCTCTGGCTTGTCCTAGTCCTCCTTCCTCACTTCTTGCTTTCTATCTCTGGTTTACAATAATCATGGTCGAGTAGGTAGGAATTAACCTTCATTGATTTCATTCATTTGCAATATGATTAAATGATTATTCTATTTAACCTTACTTTGACCATTCTTGCTCTGATTAAACCTGTAGAGTCAAATAACTAATTCCATTGGTATTGGCATTATATGGTTAATTTTAATAAAGTGTTCAGTTTCCCATCTTCCTTCAAACCATAGGTGAATTAGTTTTGGTTGTTTGGCCAACATTCACCCCCTACAATCTTTAAATACATTTGCTGAAACACCAGTTACAGGACGGTACATGGTCTTAAGTGAATTGTAGGAACAATAACCGATAAAAATACTTGTTGTTGGATTTCTATTTTTAGGCAATAAAAAGACAAAATACAATTTCAAATATAGCTGCAGGCAGCAATGGCGGGTTCCTCCTCAACATTGCAAACAATTTAAAATGGACTTCACCCAGACATGCATTTCCATAGCTATTGTGGTCTCAAACTCGCATAACTACATATGTGGCCTACGCATACAACATTTTAAGTCAATTGTAGTCATGGTTCATACAAAGATATTTGTATGTTTTTCAAAATGTTGAAAAACATTTTGCCGCCGTACATGGCGGACTGTAAGGGTCACCATCTCTCTCTCTCTCTCTCTCTCTCTCTCACACTCTCTCTCTCACACTCTCTCTCTCACGCACCATCGCACTCTCTGTGCATAGCGATGTAAAATGAACAACAACAATCAACAAATGCTGAGTTCAGGGGCCCGTTCTCCGTACGTCGCTTAGTCAGTTAGCTGGATTTGATTGTTGACAATTTATTATCTTGGATTGTTCGGTTCTTCGAAACTCATCCTGGACTTGCAGTCAGGTCCTTAAGCTTGAACCTGCTTGGGAGCAGGTTTATTTTATGTAAACAGGATTTGATTGCAGCTTTACTATGTAGCTAGAAAGCTGACAAAAGTATCTGAATTTGAATATGAGGGTTAGATCTGAAATATTTGTGTCAAATTTCATAAAACTTAAATATTTTGCTGTTGAATATGTCATATCTGAATTATTTTTACCCAAATTTAAAAAACGTGAATTATTTTGATCCAGAAATACACATTTCTGAAATTCATATTGCGGGAATTATGTGCTGCAATTTCAACATGCCAAATTTCTCAACGTTTTACAGTACTAGTCTTGGGGCTGCCGACATTTGATTTAGTGACACAAACATATTGAGGCAATGTGGACATTTACATAAGAACACCCCTTTCAGCCATTTTGTATTTGATTCAACTGGCTTCAGTAACATTTTTAAATACATCAATGATATTGGTGTCCTTTGGTTCAAGAGAAGAGGAATTTTGTAGGTTTTCCCAAATTATCACTGTACAGGAAAATCCATCATGGCGGACCTTATGGGTCCTTGAGGCTTTTTTGTTCCCCATGTGAAATAAGTCATGTTCACCAAGTCAGAAGAATTGGAGCAATGGGGTGGACATGCCATCACTTTGAAAATAGGACTTTAAGGTGTGGCCTGTGGCGCCCCCTACAGTCGAATGTGTCCCATATTTGGTGTGGGGGTACCCACTTGGATGTAGTATCACTGTTGCAAATTAGAAAATAGTTACCAATAGCATGTTGAGTTATTGTTGCGCAAGGAGAAGAAAAATAAATATAGCTGCAAGCAGCGATGCGGGTTCCTCTGCAAAATGGCAAAATATTATAAACATGTACACTTTAGAAGATCGAGACTTGGACAACGAGAGCAAAACTACTTCATGTTTGGCCAACAACAATAGGCTGAACAGGGATTTGAAGTCATGAGCATAAGGTAACAAGTCAGTCTCTCTTGCCTCTCTTGAGATTGTATGAATAGAAAGGGCAGAGTATTAGCTCAGCTTTGGGACCAAGGTTAAGAAACGGTTGACATTTCAAGGTGAAATTGCATGAAATTGTGCATGGTATTTCAGAATGTCATCCTGTTTATGTAAACAGATAATCAAAATGATGACAGGCCAAAAGATAATGGCTGGATTCCAACCTACTACCTTTTACAGGTCACCATCCCAGCCCATTGAGCTATTCTCAAGTGTTGAATATTGTCAGTTCAGTTACTGTATAAAAAAGTAAGCTGTTTCTCCTGTGGTAAGCATTGTTAGATTCAGCCAGTGTTGAAACTGCTCTAATTCAATCATATTTTGACACACCAAGGTGAAATTGTTTGTGGTACTTCTAGTGTTGCTTTCGTCAACAAAAATTATGACTAAATATCGTTGTCAACGAAACTTTATCAGTGACGAAAACAAGACGCAGCGTAAATGCTGGTGATGTGACGATGACTATAATTAAATGTATAATGCAATATCTATGTACTATGTACTCATAGTTTTTTTTTCAAGGTTGTTTGGAGTGCCATAACTTGTCATGGAAGGGAATTTCAAATCATGCCTAGCATCAGTGGAGATGTGTCCTGGCTTAGGTTACTTAAATTAATTTGTGCAACAGGCAAGTGATCCACCTGAACCATCAATTTACTTCATTAGAGATGACCATTAGAGTTATCTATACCATGGGTAGACTACAAGTAGCTAGCTACTATGGTAAACCTGGCTTGTTTTGCAGTCGTTTACACAGTCTCGCTAAACAGATGATCGGAGTGTTGTGATGGGCTCAAATTCCTACCGGAGGAACCCTAATAATATCAACAATTCCAATTAGGTTCCTCTTGATGGAGTAATCCTAATGAACTGACAACATAAGTTATACGACAGTTCTCCAGGACGCACACAATCTCAACTGCGGTGTGAAGAACATGTCCGTGCTATTCTCCAACATGCACTCTCACAATCACTGCTGATAGACGGCCTTTTATACAGCCCTATTTCTGATACCGTGGTGGCAGAAATTTAAAGGAAAATCAACATAGAGGAAACACTGAACAAAATAAATGTTGAGTTGGTATGCTAACTAAAGCTTCAAACTTTAACAGTTCTTTTGCAGAAAAATGACCATATTTGCCTTCTCTGGCAAGATACGACACCTCTCCTGACTTAGGGCATGTCCTGCACAGGAGAAAACTCTCTCTCAGATGTGTTGAAGAAGCCTGTACACACTGGTATGAGTTTGAAAGGGCAGACAAATTGGGGCTGTCCCGTGACCAGGGACTGATGTCAAACACGGTGCAACTCTCTGCTTTAAGAAGTATCTTGTGTTTCACTGCATGTATCAATCAATTCAACGTGCTTCTCCCTTTGCACTTAATCGTTTTGAAACATTTGTTGCGTCTTGCGATGTTGGAATCCTTGGCTGTGAAATAGATCCACACTTTCTACCGCTTCGCTTTAGACATTTTAAATGCACTAAAAGCTAGCTAGCTAACGATAGACTAGCAGAGCAAGTGTAATATGTTTACTAGCGATCATGTGCATTGAATGGTTAATATGATTTTACGTCTGTTTTGGTGAGCCCACAGGGTAAATATGGCATTTTAAAAGTAGCCTACATTTACGGTAGCTAACGGTAAACTACAGAGAAAGTGTGATATTTTTACGTCCATTTCGAAGTGACAGAGGGGAAATATTTCAGTCGGCACATCAAGTGGAACCGGAATTAGGAACCGAAATTTGCGTTCTAATACGGTCTGATTCCTACTGGTTGCGTTGGAACGGGTTCGATAATGGAACCGGGTTTCGGTACCCAACCTTACTAAGGAATTAAAGCACATCGAATCGCAGTCTTAAAATCCTCTCCCGGCGTATAACTAAGCAAATTATATTTTGTTCGAGATTGGTCAGCGGAACCAGGAAAGAATATCACATATCTGCCAACGTTATCAGAATTTGTCATGGAAAACCTGCTCGCGAGCAGGTTAGGTTCACAGAGTAAGTTACCATGGAAACTGACCAAAAGTTTTTGTTACTTCTCTTTCTGGAATGGAAAACCCGGAGCATGCCTTTTTTCAGGGCTAACAAACTCAAAGTTTTCACTAAACCCACTACCTGGAATACCCCCCAGGTGTCCCAGGCTCCTTTGATGTCACATCTCATTCCAGGTCAGGAGGGGATAAAGCTAAAGGAGGCATCTACCCTAAATGGTAAACTGTCCCTTTTAGAAGGGTCAGCTAGCTCAAAAGTAATTAAACCAATCTACTTCAAACAACCCCCCAAGTCATCAGCAATACCTTACAATCCTTTGAACTCAACTTTGTCTCCCCTTCCTGTAAAAGCAACATCCCCACTGTATAGATAGAAGGCCATAAAGATGCTCCAACCATCCTCCGGGGTAAACCGTCCCATAAAGCTTTCAGCACCTCAAAACCTTACTTAAACTAGTCACTGGCTGTCCATTATTAATGAACAAAGGAGCTTTAAAGTTTTACGACTATTATCACAGACCCCTAACTGCTCAAAAAGTAGGGAAACCAGCTCTGCGCTTCTAGTGTTAATTAGAGTGAAGAGACTTTAGACTTTAGAATTCAAATATATTTTTCTAAATGTCTTTCCTTTCGGTTTTGAACAGACATACCAGCAGAGATCCTTCCTTTGATGGAGGCAGTGACAAAGAAACGAAAGAATGACTGCAATGCAAAGGAAAAAAGTACACAGTAGCTGGATTGTTTTTATTCTTATTATTGAATGTTACGAAACCTATGACATTACTGATTTGTAATCCAATCAGATGGTATTGAGCGAGAGGAGGAACAGTGTCCATCCACTGACCTATGTGTGGTGGAGGAGTCTTCCTTGTCAGAGGATGAGCAGAAGCAGGTGGGTGGGCTGTCCTGGAAGGTTTACCACACCTACTGGAGGTCCGTGGGTGGAGTTCTGGTGTTCTCCATCTTTTTGTCCCTTCTTTTCATGCAAGGTACAGTACCTACTTGTTGTTTATTACAAAATGTTTCCCAAAATGTTCCTTGTCTCCACATCAATTTATTTTTTGTCATGTTACTCTTCCATCTTGATGCTGGTGTAACAAGTTGATTTACTTCATTTGAATAAAAGCTGCCCACCTAACCTATAGAATTGGTGTAGCTGGCTAAAGCTTTTGTTTATGAAGGTGGCCGTTAAGTGCAAGGAGTCAGTGAGTCAGGGAACCCTAATTTCTTCTTGGGAGTGGAAAAGTAAGGGAGGAAAACTAAGACAGAACTCAACTTATATTACAATTACAATTTTTATTTAGCAGATGCTGTTATACAGAATGTAAAGTATAACCAAATTGCAGTGGTCAGAGTTAAGGAATAGTCTGCATATACCAGGTACAGTGCAGAGTAACCACATCTATTCTTTGACAAAATTCAAATGTTACCATTTGATTTCCCAAATTCTTGTCTCCAGGCTCAAAAAATGTGTCTGACTGGTGGTTGTCCCACTGGATCTCCAAACTGAAGTGCAATGGATCTGGTCTGAGTCTTCGAACACCTGATTTCAGTACACAGCATCTGCTGTTCTTATCTGGAGGACTAATGTGAGTTCAATCACAAATGTTAATAATTTATTACACACTAAATGTATGTATTTATCTTGGCATGGTTAGCAAACAGTTGGAGCACTAACAGCTTTGCAACACAAGAATGAATGAGTGTGTATGCATGCATAATGCTTTAAAGGTCCCATGACATGAACATTTCACTTTAGGAGGTATTTAACATTAATTAGTTCCCCTAGCCTGCCTTTGGTCCCCCAGTGGCTAGAAATACTGATAAGATGATTCTTCTCCGCCTGTGAGAAAATGACAGCTCAAACGCTCAGATTTGAAAATGTTCCTCTTATGTCGTCATAAGAGGAAAGGTTAACTCCCCTTTTTCTGCTTTGCCCGCCCAGAGAATTTGGCCCGCCAATGAGAAAACGAGCTACGACCTGCAAATGCAATATAGTTTTTTCCTCAAGAGACAACATGGCTTTCAAATGAACAAAGCATGGCAGTTAGCCCCGCCTCTCTCCTCCTCATAGCATTTAACACTACAGACACAGAAATGGCACGTCATAAGGAAAGCTCATTGTGGGACTGCTTGTAGTGGCTGTAATTCTGCATCAAAGCTGAATTTTGGGAAAGAGACTTCAGATACAGTATTAGGAGACCACTAAGGCCTATATAAAAGGATCCAAAAACAGCATGTCATGGGACCTTTAATAGCTTGTATTAGCTTGTCATTGAAGCTTTACAGCTTCCCTCCATTAAGATGGAGTATCCACTGACATACAGCCTTTGAGAACAATTAATAGAGAGCATTGTATGTATTTCCAGATACCCGGTCGCTTACATGGAAATTGGCACTGTGACCAACATAAGTTCTGAGGTGAAGTTTTATCTGACTGTGTATGGTTGCATAGCCGTCACCAACACTGTCTTTACAGCAATTAGAGCCTTTCTTTTTGCCTATGGAGGCATCCGTGCTGCTACACTTATCCACAACAGAGTTTTGGACCAAGTCCTAAAGGTGAGTTCAGTCTATGGTAACACAATGGCTAATACAAACTGATTTTCATTTTGTCATGTTGGGGGTAGTTAGATACAAATGACCGTTGACTGTATTTTGTGAGAATTTCAGCAAATGCTATTTTCACTTTTCTATTCACATGTATGATATAACGCAAAATAATAGTATATTATTGTATTATTATTTATAATTATGAACTTATAATTTGTAATAGTGAAGATAGTAATGCTTATTGTCACTGCTCATAAACTCATTCCCCTTTCCTTTATTCTCCTTATGTGTGTGCATGTCTAGGCCACCATGGCATTCTTTGACACCACACCCCAGGGCAGAGTCCTGAACCGCTTCTCTTCTGACATGTACAGCATAGATGACTCTCTACCCTTCGTCCTCAACATCCTGCTGGCCAACATCTTTTGCGTATTGGGTGTATTGGTGGTAATGAGCTATGGTCTGCCCTGGGTCCTAGTGCCACTGCTACCCCTGGCCCTAGTCTACCACCGCACACAACGTTTTTACCGCTACACATCCAGAGAGTTAAAACGCCTGTGTAGTCTCACCCTCTCTCCAGTGTACTCTCACTTCTCAGAAACTATCACTGGTCTAGAGATGATCCGGGCTAGTGGCAGTGCCACAAGGTTTGTACTTTAGGATGTTTTTTAGACAGGTAAATTGATAAGTTAAGTCCTTGAATAGAATTACTGGGATGGACCAAAAGGCTGCACAGTGCACATTTTCAGATCAGCCGACATACATGAATTTATCAGTAATATGTTATCTTATATTTCTCATGGTTCCAGGTTTGAGGAAGAGAATGAACGCAGACTAGATGTGAACCAGCGCTGTCTGTTCCTTAGCAACGCCGCCATGCAATGGCTGGACATCCGTCTGCAGATGATTGGTGTTGCCGTGGTGACTGTCATCGGAATCATTGCAGTTATTCAGCACAAGTTCAAATACATTGATCCAGGTGATTTGTTGGCGTGTATCCATAATCTAATTTGTCTGCCATTGTGATTGTTTTTATGTGATCTTATGCTGTAATCCATAGTGTACAAATGCTATACAAAACATTATTTTGGGATGGGGCACCGGTGCGCTTTCACCTTTCAGCCTCAAGAGGGTATACAGCTGCATTAATCTTCTCATCGGAACATTGATAGGACGAGTGCAGTGCCCTTGCCCATGATGCAGCCAGTGATTAAGATGTTGCTTAGTTTATTTGATGACGAACAAATACACAGACAGATTCCTGGAATTATAAATAGATCGAACTAGTGCTGTCAGCTTAACGCGTTATTAACAGTGTTAACGCAAACCCATTTTAACGGCGTACATTTTTTTATCGCACGATTACAGTTCTTTTTGGCCTAGCAAACTTTGTAGTTTTTTTCACATGCTGTTGCAACAAATACTGACGTTAGAAAAACGACAACACCACACCGGATCTAGCTAGACTGGAAACAAAACAACAGGCACACCGCACACACTTGTTTGGGCTTGTGAGCCGGCTAAAGAGTAGTAGGCTAACGTTACGTTTTGAGTGGATGGCGAGCGCGAGACACCGAAATGGATGCCAATAAGATTCTGAATGGAAAGTTTACTTTAAAAAAGTTGCCAAATGGTTCCATTGACAAGACCAAAGTGATCTTTGTGTTTTGTCGTTGTGAACTGAGCTATCATCGCAGCACGTCCAGTCTGAAATACCACTTGATGGCCAAGCACACAGCTGATGCAAATTCTCCGCCCCCTCGTCAAAGCCAGGCAATTGCAATGTTGTGTTCAATGAAAAAAAACATTTGCACCAAGCAATCCGATCCACTTCTCCATGTTGATAAGAGCATTAAAATGAGAAAAAAATTATTTGACAAAAATAAATCGAGGACATTTAGTATAGATAAAATGTGCAATTTAACTATGACATTAATGCGATTAATCACGATTACAATTTTTTTATCGTTTTCAGCACTAGATAGAACATTTGCACCTGAAGTGACAGTATGCCCAATTTTTTTTTCTTCTCAATTGCAAACAGAAATGTTTAGCAAGTAAGTGTCCTCATCTAATCATGCCATAACGGCCACTGACCATATAATAGACCGATCAATAACTCATTGACGTCATGCTCCAGTACCATTGTGTGGCCTGGTACATCGGGCTGGAGGAAACTGCATTCCTGTCAAAGCGCTCCTTCATGACCTTCTGTACCGTGGCAATTGCTTCCCTCGCTAGGGTATGAGCCTCACATAGCCACTCACAAACACAACTCACTTATTCCAGCACAGTTTTGGGTGCAGGGCTAACAGATAAAGGAGTGAGTAGCTGTTCATTCATCACTTTCAGTGGACCTCTGACTGCATGGTCAAAGATGAGCTTGGCAGGACTGAACCCAAGAGCCTCCTGCACGGATTCCCTCACAGCAAACAACACGAAAGGCACCCCTTCATCCCAGTCTTTCTTGGTGTCAAAACAAAACTTATGCAACATGGACATGGTTTGGTGCCAACCTTCCATGGATCCCTGACTCTTCATATGTTAGGCACTAGATTCATTGTGTGCTATGGCCAACAACTTCAACTGCTTAAACAACTTAGAGAGAAAGTTGGATCCCTGATCTGTCTGCATCACATGGGGCCGACCGAAAGTAGAGAAATACTTAAAAAGAGCTGTTATTACGGTTTTGGACGTGATATTGCAAAGGGGGATAGCCTCAGGGTACCTCGTAGCTCTACACATCATTCTTAGCTTAAACTTATTACCAGTCCTTGTTCTTGGTAAAGGGCCAACACAAGTGATTATCACCTCTTCAAATGTTTGCCAATCACCGGTATGGGATGACGTGGGGCTGGTGGAATGTGCTGGTTTGGTTTGCCTATTATCTTGCAGGTATGACACATGTTGCAATATTGAACCACATTGGTATTCAAGTTTGCCCAGATGAAATCAAGTCTGTGGACCCTGTCATATGTTTTTCCTATACCTAAATGACCCAACCATTCGTCATCATGGGCGAGGGTCAACATGTGCTGACGGTATTCCATAGGAATCACTATTTGACAACATTTGCACTACAGTCCCAGTACGACTAGTCCACTTCCTCATTAGAAACCTAACAGCGTTTTTGCTAGCCCGAATGGGAAAATTGGTCAATGTCAAAGATTTAATTAGGGAAGGGTCAGACATTTGGCAATTAATCAACCGTTCACGACTGACAGCCAAACGCTGCCCACAAGCTCTTCTCCCATGGGCAAGTCCTCTTTCGGTTTCTGACCGAGTGCTGACAAGCGGGTGGTTAGAACAGTGAACGCTGTCAGTGGTAAACACAGGACAAAGTACTGACTCCATCAAACCTAACACATCACTCAGCCGGCGAGACTGTGCGCACATGACGACGCATGCCGGAAAGTCCTCAGGGAACTCACTAGCCAGGTCATCGGACAAAGAAGAGTTGAGGGAATACCTCTAATATAAGCATCATCCTACCACCTGCAATGTAATTTCTTAAAAGTAAGTCTATGCTCTTTACAGGGAGCACGGGTTATACACCTACACAAAATAAACCCCTAACGAGATCGGAGACTACATGCACATGTTGTAGAGGCACTGGCACACAACCCATCTCAATGCCCTGCAACATTACCTGTGACCCGGGTAATGCATCCAACAAGATTAGGTACCGTGCTGTGCCTGTTTCCCGTAGGATCTCCACTGGTTCTCAATCCGCTGGTTCTCAGTCCACTGGTTCTCAGTCTTACCAGTCAATGAAACAAAGCCCTTAAAAATAAAAGGAACATAACTGGGATCGACATTCTGGGGCCGGCCCACTCACAGTTCCAGACATGCTTCTCACCAGATCAACACCTTTGGGTTGTTTTTTGGTTTCTGGAGTCAGTGATTTACGTAGTAGTTTAGGACAAGCAGATATAAGATCTCCTGTCTGATGGTAGTAAGGCATAGTAGTAGCTAAGTATGTTGTGGAATGTGGCATCAGGAATGTCCTGTATCTGAATACTCAAACTGGTCACTACATTTCCATTTATTCATTTAGCAGACGCTTTTATCCAAAGCGACTGATAATAACAACAAGATGGCCCCAAAGCATTGCAGGTAGCCAAATCAAGAAGCACACATTGTGAACAACCAAAAAAGATGAATGAATCTCTAAGTGCAAGTGTACCTAGAAAAGCAAGCAACAGTAAAATAAAATAAGATTAAGATTAACTAAAATTGAATACAACAGTTTAAATCAGCTACCACTAACCAACAAGAGCAAGTTTCTAAGCAAGAGTCATTGTGATCCCTGAGGAAACTAGCATTGGGTTCAGTAAACCATTCCTAAGTACCGTTGTGTTCCCGGAACAAGTACGTCTTGAGCCTTCTCTTGAAGGTGGTCTGTGTCTCTGATGGAGGTGGGGAGTTGATTCCACCACTGGGGGGCCAGGCAGGAGAAGAGCTTGTGTTGGGACCGGGCGGTCTTGAGCGGTGGGACCACCAGGCGGTTGTCTGAAGAAGACCGTAGGTGGCGGGTGGGGGTGTAAGGCTGCAGGAGAGACTTGATGTAGTCGGGTGCAGTCCCGTTCACTGCTCGGAAGGTCAGTACCAGGGTCTTGAATCTGATGCGGGCCGTGATGGGTATCCAGTGGAGTGAGATGAGGAGCGGGGTAACGTGGGAGCGTCTGGGTAGATTGTAGACCAGGCGGGCCGCTGCATTCTGAATCCTCTGAAGAGGCTGGGTTGCACATGCTGGGAGACCAGCGAGCAGCGAGTTGCAGTAGTCCAACTTGGAGAGGACAATTTCTTTGACAAGCAGCTGGGTTTGAGTCACTAATACGTCTACTAGTAGATGCCCTCTGGAGGTTTCAGTGCAAATAACCAAGTTGCTGGGGAATTGACAAAAGGAAGTTTTATATTAGATTGATGTGTTCTGTCGTAGGGTAGGGTAATGTACCACAGTGTCCAGGGCCAAGATGAAGGAGTATCAAAAGTTGTGAAAGTGCTCTTAAATATAGGCTGCAACTTGAGGACAAGGAGACAAACAATCCTCAAACGTAGACACATACACTGACATGAGTCTGACAGAAATGCCCCACTCATGCCAACCCACAAATGAAGCTTTATTTGTAAAGCCCTTTTTACACGCAAGCATGTCACAGAGGACTTCACATACGCCCATAGAACTGCCCCTCAACCAACCTAAACCCTCTAGGAAGACAAGGAAAAACTCCCAGAAAAACTCCCAACGGGAGAAAAAATGGAAGAAACCTTGGGAGGAGCAATTCAGAGAGGGATCCCCTCCTCCAGAGACAGTTGGTAAGAGAGAGGAGCAGAACACAAGCTAAACATAGTCATACAATGTCAATGGGTTTTGAAACACCAAAATCCATTGTTCGGCTTTATAGACATTGGATGGGACATGGAAACTCGCTGTTGGCTGTCATGGAGACTGGTTTCCGGTTGACGACCTGGTCCAGCGTTGGTAGACCGACGACCAGGCAGGTCCTGACAGCTCAAACCCCCCACACCACAGGGGATGTGTGGAGGGGACAGAGAGAGGAGAACAGGGATTAGAGAATGCCAGGAGCAGCTAACAGTTACAGTTGTAATAGAATGAGATCCCTACCGGTCAAGTGTGGACTAGTGCAGCAATTTAACAAAGCTAAAAGGGTATTTGATGCAGCCCCACACACCAAGACAGCGACAGCCCCCCTCGGTTGGAACATGAAATCTATTCCGGGGGAAACAACTCTAAAATAGGTTATATTTATACGAATAAGGATGAAAACAACCAGTACCCCGTTGTCTCCAACTAGTAAACTATAACAATATACAGCAACGGAACTATTACAGTAACAATATACAATAACAGTTTTACTTTATTTGTAACACCTGAATGGGCATTGTGAACATAAGATAAAATTACAATTTAAAAGTTACATGTGATACACATATAGGCAAACGCACACCCCAGGTTTACATAGAAAGTACACACATACTTACCCTTAATAATCATAGAATTGACTAAACAAGAACGTTTTTAATCTAGTTTTAAATGTCAACAGTATTAGCCTCCTTAATTGACACAGGTAATTTGTTCCAGAGAAGAGGTGCTCTATATGAGAACGCCCTACCTCCAGCAGTTTTTTTCTTAATTTTGGGTATTACCAGATAGCCAGCATTTTGAGATCTTAGAGTCCTTGCCGGGCAATAGGGTGCAAGGACACCGGAGAGGTACAGTGGTGCCAATCCATGCAGAGATTTGTAAGTTAGTAGTAAAACTTTGAAATCAGCTCTGGCTTGGATAGGGAGCCAGTGTAAATAGATAAGAGTAGAGGTTATATGATCAAACTTTCTTGTTTTTGTCAATAGTTTAGCAGCAGCATTTTGTACCCGCTGTAAATTTTTCAAGTAGGTAATTGGGAGACCAGAGAACAACACATTGCAGTAGTCCAATCGGGACGTAACAAAAGCATGTATTCGTTTTTCAGCATCATCCTTTGAGAGGAATTTTCGTATTTTAGCAATATTACATAGATGGAAAAATGCAATTCTGGTGATTTGTTTAATATGGTACTCAAAGGAAAGGTCTGGGTCCAATGTGACTCCTACTTTTTTTACCAGCTGGCTTTGAGATACTTTGACGCCATCTAAGTTTAAGGTCAGATTGGATAAATTATTTCTGTATTTTTTAGGGCCGAAAATTTGAACCTCGGTTTTATCCGAATTAAGAAGAAGGAAATTTGCTGTCATCCAAGTTCTCAACCCGGAAACACATTTTTCCATAGCATGTGGAAATTCTCCAGGCTTTATGGAAATGAATAGCTGAGTATCATCTGCATAACAGTGAAAATTTACCCCAGAGCTTCTAATTATGTTTCCTAAAGGCAACATATAGAGTGAAAATAACAGAGGGCCTAGAACTGAACCCTGTGGTACTCCGTATTTTACAGTGGAGCTCCTGGATGAGCAACCATCATAGTGGACATATTGTGATCTATCAGATATATACGATCTAAACCACTGAAGTGAAGTACCAGAAATCCCAACATAGTTCTCCATACGTTCCAAGAGAATCTCATGATCCACAGTGTCAAATGCTGCACTTAGGTCTAGAAGAACCAGAACAGAGATAGAGCCCGCGTCAGAGGCTAATAATAGATCATTGACTACCTTAGCTAATGCAGTTTCAGTGCTGTGGTGAAGACGAAATCCAGACTGGAGAGGTTCATAAAGCTGATTTGAGGAGAGGTGCTGGACCAGGTCGTCAACCGGAAACCAGTCTCCATGACGGCCAACAGCGAGTTTCCATGTCCCATGAGCTCAGGGGGCCCCTAACCCAGAGCCTCTGCGTGACGTCGCTGTTATTAACTTGATGTGTATTGTATTGATATGATGATATGACACGATGCGCCATAGCCGGTATATGCTAGGCTTAAGTCATTAATGTCTTTAACAGGGCCCCAAAAGTCTATAGGACTTTAGAGGGGCTGAGTACTCCATGTAATATGGGCCCTTCAACTTTGTAAGGAGAAATCCAAAAAAGCAAGTGCATAACAATAGCATTAGAGCTGTGTCTAAGCACCCCCAACACACACTATGTATTGACGATATATAATATTGTTAAGCCTATGATGGTAATTTTTCAAAAAAGAGAGGGTTGTGTGGGCTACAAATGTACACTCTTGGGTTACAACTATCAAATATTATTGGAATATAAACGTTGTTTATTTAGTTGATTACTCGAGTAGTTTTGCGTTTTTAAACAACAATATCAATATTATTCTTGTTATTGTACTTATGTACCATAGCAAACTGTGCCCAAAATGGTACTCATATTACATGTGAAGTTTCCCACAGGGATGAATTCCAACAGATTTTTCACAATAACCAACTTTGTCCCCCCTCCGGTACCTCCCATCCAGGTCTAGTCGGTCTCTCCCTGTCCTACGCCCTGTCCATTACAAACCTACTGTCAGGACTGATTTTCAGCTTTACCCAGACTGAGATGCAGCTGGTGAGTGTTGAGCGCACAGAAGAATACACCACCAGCCTGCCCACTGAGCCCCAACAATCTAACCCTCAGGTGAGAGACAGTGTCATGGCATGAACATGTTATGGCTTTTGCAAAGTTTAGTAAGTTTAGAATGTGTTGCTTTTATGTTCTGTTTTTCTATTCAGTATTTCATTGTAAACTATTGCACAACAATGAACATTTTTCTGATGCTTTTTTATTGATACTCAAATACACTGCTCCAAACAGTTTTTTATCTGGGTATGGCATGAATTAAATTGCACTTCTCTGATAATGATCTGGGCTGCGTTTCCCGAAAGCATCGTAAGCCTAAATTGATTGTAGAGTCCATCGTACGATTGATCTTAGTTGTACGGGCCGTTTCCCGAAACCATCGTAAGAGGCTCTTGAAAATCCTCGTAGATTAACGAGAATTCCAGACCAGTCATAGATCGCTAAGTGCATCGTAGCACAGAGACTCAGTGCAGACACACGTAGGCCGACCATGAAAACAACATTAGACTCATGCTGAAAGTTACTTCAGATGGAAAATAAGTTTTTTTTAAATTATTTTTATTTTTAAAAAGACAGTAAATATGTTGGATTGAGATGCTTGTATTTGTACATTTAATTATTTAGGCTGCGAGCTGGGACATGCAATGTGTGATACCATTTATATGCATGTTTTTTTTACCTTGTAGTTCAATCAAGTAGTAAGTATAGGACTCGTATATAAATATAAAAATATATTAGGGATGTCAAAGTTAACGCGTTAATAACTCGTTAACGCAATCTCACTTTAACGCAACAAAAAAATTGTGCCGTTAACGCATGTTTCTTTTGGACCCTGGGAATCACCTGTTGTCACATGACTTTGACGGCCGACTCTGTCTGCCGAAGGTTGACAAAACTAAGGCTGTGTGTACTGATTGTCAGGCTGAGTTTAGTTATCACCGGAGTAGCCTACTTCCAGCCTAAACTATTGCATGCAAGCAAAGCACACAGCTAGCAGCAGCAGCGTTACCACTGTAGCAGTAGCAGCAGCAGCAGCAGCGTTCGATCCTGTAACAAATGGTAGACAACACTCGCTAAAGAAGCGAGCAGCTGACTGAGTTCAACAAAATAGAAACTGTCTTGTTCAATATTAAGGTCAATCTGTGGTTGCTTAAGTATTTGAAGTATGTTTGAGTGAGATTTGAATAATATGGAGCAGGATACCGTAGTAGGCTATTTTTATTTATTTTTTTATTTAACCTTTATTTAACCAGGAAAGTCCCATTGAGATTAAGAACCTCTTTTTCAAGGGAGTCCTGGCCAAGAGGCAGCAACAATTTACATGATCAATCACCATAATACACTCACAAGACACAAATTAAAATTAAAATTAAAAAAGCTGTTATCAAATAAAATCAGAAAAAACTGTTTTCAATTAAAATAATAAAAACAGTTCCAAGTAAATTAAAAATCATAAAAAACAACTACAAGTAGAAGAGGTGTTCTGAAATGCTCTCAGCTTAGATTTAAAAGCGTTCAAAGAAATCAATTCAGTTAGTTTAAAATCTTTTTGCAGCCAATTCCATGTGGTGGGAGCAGAATGGATGAAAGACCTTTTTCCTAATTCTGTGCGCGCAAATGGAACTGACAGAAGCATCTGATTGTTTGATCGCAGATTGTGGGAAGCAACACTTTTCTGTGTGATTAAGTTACAAATATAGGAGGGAAGTAGCCCTAACATGGCCTTATAAATAAAAGTACACCAGTGTCCCAGCCTTCTGGTGGACAAAGAGGGCCAACCCACTCGAGAATACAAGTCACAGTGATGGGTCAGGGCTCCACAATTAGTAATGAACCTCAGAGAAGCATGATAAACAGCATCAATCTTACATAGACAATTAGCTGAGGCATTCATATAAATCAAGTCTCCATAATCTAAACTGGATAAAAACGTTGCAGTGACAAGCAGCTTTTTGACCTCAAAAGAAAAACAAAATTTGTTCCTGTAGAAGAAACCCAATTTGAGTTTCAGTTTCTTCACAAGATTATCAATATGGGGTTTGAAGGAAAGGGAATCATCAATCAACACACCAAGATATTTGTACATACGAACCACCTCTATGACATTTCCCTCAAGAGTGGACACTGAGGGGACAATTTGAGGTACTTTTTTGGAAGTTGAAAACAACATTTGTTAAGTCTTGTCAGAATTGAGGACTAGTTTTAACTGCAGGAGTGTTTGCTGGACTACATCAAAAGCTTTCTGCAGAGATTCAACAGCTCTAGCAGGAGTTGAACCAAAACAGTAAATAATTGTGTCATCTGCATAAAGATGCATGTTAGCATCTGACACATTTTTTCCCAAATCATTAATGTACATAATGAACAAGAGGGGTCCTAATATTGAACCCTGTGGCACCCCCTTGTGGACATTCACAAATTCAGAACACAGACCATCATATTTAATACACTGAGTCCTGTCACTCAAATAATCTGTGAACCAGGAAACTACATGATTTGACAAACCCAAGCAAAGAAGCCTATGCTTTAAAACAGCATGGTCCACAGTGTCAAAAGCCTTCGACAGGTCAATAAAAAGTGAAGCACAGTGCTGCTTCTTATCCAGACCAACTAATATATCATTAATCACTTGTGTAGCTGCAGTGATGGTACTATGCTTTTTCCTGAAGCCTGATTGCAGTTTTGAGAGAAGGTCATTGGAGGTTAGAAACTCTTTTAACTGATCACACACAAGAGATTCAAGAATTTTTGACAAGGCACACAGATTTGATATTGGCCTGTAATTAGTTAAAGCTGCTGGATCACCTCCTTTTAATAAGGGGGTAACAAAAGCTGACTTCCAAACGGATGGGATTTCTTTGTTTCTTTGAGACAACATGTCTTAAATGTAGGCTATTTTATTTTCTAGAAGTCAAATTTTGTAGATGTTTATTACACAGCTACAGCATATATATATATATATATATATATGTGTGGAGTACCAAGAAGAGTTAAAAACCAAGGCACAAATAATTTGAGAAATAGTTGTTTATGGGAGTTTGTTCTCCCTGCTCCTGCTCCTCACTTGGATCTATAAGGTGAAAAACATGTAAGGATTGGACAGGCAACACTGAATATATGATACAATACACAATTCAGCCTTTACTTAATTTAAATAAACATTGTATGCTTAGGCTATAGGGTAACCTAAATTTGACACTACCTTTTTGATTGGGCAGAAGAATAGGTACAGAAATGCAGGGCCTTGTGAATTGTGAACTTAATTTCTTTAAACAAGAGCTTCCTCACCTCAATTTGGAGACAAGCCCACTTAATTTCCAAGACCTCCTATTGGTATTTAGCATCCTGTGTCGCTGATTGCAGGGTCCTAACACTGGTGTAAAACTCAGATGCAGCAAAGTTTGCACGTTCACCTTATTGTCTTTGCCTTCATTTAGCATCATACAATGTACATTGAAAAGTACTCAAATAAGTATACATATAAAAAGCTTACATATAATACATTTTAAGTTTTCTGTAGCGACAGAATTTTTTTTTGTGTGTACTGTAATTTGTCAAATATTTTGGTTAACATTTACATTTTAAAGTCTTAAAGTTGCGTCAGAAGAATCACATTTCAGTACAATGGACAGCGTCTTAAGTGCCACTTAAGAGACACGTACGATGGTTCTCCTTACGAGCAAGTTTGGGAAACGCACGTAAAAAAGAACGATGGATCGTTATTTTGATTGTAGAGAACCCTCGTAACAGCTACGATCCATTGTTATCGGGAAATGCAGCCCTGGTCAGTTAACCCTTGTGCTGCCTTCGGGTCACATGACCAAAAGGTTCATAACGAACCATTGTTGTGTTTACCCAATTTTACCCAATACAAAAAGCAAATCAAAGTTTTTTTTATTTTAACCTTCGCAATGTGGGAGGTCTGAGACAGCCCAACGGTTAAAAGAAAATGCTTCACTTTGTTTTTGTATGCGGTAAAGTTGTTGCAAACGACGGTGGGTCACAATGACTGATGGGTCAGAATGACCCGAGGAGAACACAAGGGTTAAGTAGCAGAGGGGGTTGTTAATCAGTTTCTGCTCTATTGGTGTTGATGGAATTAACAACAAGTGCACTAGAGGGGCAACAATGAGACGACCCCCAAAACAGGACTGGTTTTGCATGTGGAGGCCATTTCAAGTTTCTCCCTCTTGATCTCTTTGACTGGTTTTCCACTAGTGTTGGCTTTAGCTAGAGTCATTGGCCGGGTTTCCCAGATTTAAGAGTGTTCTAGAGTGTTCTTAGAACGCTCCTAAGAAGCTCTTAGCGTTAAGAGCTTCTTAACAAATCTGGGAAACCTGGCCATTATCACTACTGGCGAGCATGAAGGCCGATTTATACTTCTCCGACTCCGTTATGGACAGATGCACGCACAGAGTCGGACGGATTTGTTGAATTTATACTACTCCGACGGCTCTGCGTGCTGAAAGATATTCACCGCCAGAACAGTAGAAAGCGCTGCACTGCGATGCTAACTTGATTATCGAAATGTCAGAGCAATTTACAAATGAGCCATTTCATCTATAAAATTAGCACAATTTCAGCAACTACACTGCCCATTTCTCATCACATTTGAATTCAGATGCTGATTTACATGTACTGTTTAGCTGAAATATGAATTGTAAAAACTTACAACAGTGGCGGTCAAAGGATTCTGTTTTCTTGTTGGTCACTGCAACCCCGCCCCTGACTCAAGCAGTTCTTAATACAGACCAATCACAGCCAAGGGGTATCCGTAAAATGATGACGGACGGACGGATAATCAGGAAAATCAGGAGGTGCGCGCAGAGCTCTGCGAGGGGCTCGGAGAGGGCACGAAGAGGGAGTTCCTTGATGGAGAGGGCGTTCCCTGTGTGCGTGTCCATAAAAACGCAGAAGTATAAATTGGCCTTGAGGCGATATCTTAACCCTGCAGAAGTTGCACAGATTGTCCAACTCCTCTAGGATGGCACATCCACACGTGCCGTTGCAAGGAGATTTGATGTGTCTCCCAGCACAATTTCCAGAACATGGAGGAGATTCCAGGAGACAGGCAGTTACTCTAGGAGAGCTGGACAGGACCCTAGAAGGTCCTCCATCAGCAGGACCGATATCTGCTGCTTTGTGCCAGGAGGAACAGGTTGAGCACTGTCCAAGCCCTACAGAATGACCTCCAGCAGGCCACTGGTGTGAATGTCTCTGCCCAAACAATCAGAAACAGACTTCATGAGGGTGGCCTCCTGTAGTGTGCCCTGTGCTCACTCCCCAGCACTGTGAGGCTTGCTTGGCATTTGCAATAGAACACGAGAACTGGTGCCCTGTGCTTTTCACAGATGAGAGCAGGTTCACCCTTAGCACCTGTGATAGATGTGGAAGGGTCTGGAGAAGCCAAGGAGAATGCTATGCTGCCTGCAACATTGTTCAGCATGACCAGTTTGGCGGTGCGTCAGTGATGGTCTGGGGAGGCATATCCACACAGGCCCGCGCAGGCCTCTACAGGCTAGAGAAAGGCAGTCTGACTGCCATTAGGTATTGGGATGAAATATCGGGGGATGAGGTATCGGGACCTGGAGGATGAAGGAATCAATACAATGAATGGCCCTTACGATCACCTGACCTAAACCCGATAGAACACCTCTGGGACATTATGTTTTGGTCCATCAGACGCTGCCAGATTGCTCCTCAGACTTTACAGGAGCTCACTGCTGCCCTTCGACAGATCTGGGAAGACATCCCACAAGACACCATCCGTCATCTCGTTAGGAGCATGCCACGACGTTGTCAAGCATGCATACAAGCACGTGGGGGCCACACAAGCTATTGAGAAGCATGTTGAGTTGCAGAAATTGAATTTTGGCAAAATGGACTAGTCTGGCACATAATTTTTTCACTTAGATTTTTGGGGTGTCTGTAAAATTAAGCCCTCTCTAGACCGAAAACTTTTATTTCTATCAAAGATGTGGCATCCTTTCGTTCCTAAGACATTCAACTGTCAATATCTGTATAGATATCCAACAAAAAAAAAATCACATTAAGATCTTATGTGTTTTCAAAGTGTTCCTTAAATGTTTTGGAACAGTGAAGAATGGATATTAGTATGCAGTCCTGTGGTTTTGAGTGTTCCTAGTGTTCTTACTAGACTAATTCACACCTCTAAACCCTCCCCCAGCACATATATAATTCTCTGTGCACCTAAACTTGAAAATTCAATGTAGAATGTGTGCTTTTCTAAATTGAAAGTAACCATTTACATGTTCTCTTCATAGACTGTAAAAGAAATGTACGGTATAATAGCTCTGAAAAGTGAAAAATACAAATATTACAAAAAATACTAATGTACAGGATACAATTTTATAATGCAGTGCAGAATACCGTGTGTTTTAAGCAGAAAGTCATTAGTCAGTGTGGACCCTTGGCCTTGTTGAAGAGGCCAACAGCGGAAAGGAAGAAATAGTTTTTTTGGCGTGAGGTATTGGTCCTGATGGACCGCAGCCTTCTGCCAGAGGGGAGTGACTGAAACAAGGTGTCCTGGGTGGGAGGAGTCGACCACAATCTTCCTCGCTCACCCCAGGGTCCTCGAGGTGTGCAGGTCCTCGAGGTTAGGCAGATTGCAGCCAATCCCTTCTCAGCAGTGCCGATGATACGCTGCAGCCTGCTTTTGTCCTTGGCAGTGGCAGCAGCAGCGTACCAGACGGTGATGGAGGAGGTGAGGATGGACTCAATGATGGCTGAGTAGAAGTGCACCACCATTGTCTTTGGCAGGTTGAATTTCTTCAGCTGCCGAAGGAAGTACATCCTCTGTTATGCTTTCTTGATGAGGGAGCCGATATTCAGTTCCCACTTGAGGTCCTGGGAGAGGATAGTGCCCAGGAAGCGGAAGGACTCCACAGTTGACTGGGGAGTCACACAGGGTGATGGGGGTGAGTGGGGCTGTGTTCTTCCTGAAGTCCACAACCATCTCCACTGTCTTAAGAACAGGTCATGTGGTCTGGAAAACGATTTGGTGTGAACCTGAAATGCACAGTTTCTGCAAATGTTGTTGTGTTTTGTGCTAATGCTGCGGTGTTCTCGGCTAATGCTGCGGTGTTTTCGGCTAATGCTGTTGTGTTCTCGGCTAATGTTGCGGTATTCTCGGCTGATGTTGCAGTGTTCTCGGCTGATTTTGTTGATGTGAACCAATGCTGTTGTGTTGTAAGTAGTAGATTGTTTTTGAAATGTAGTGTGTTTATAAATGTTTAGTTTTTGTTAATGTCGTGTTGTGTGTTAATGTTGTTGTGTTTTCAACTTTTGTTTGCTTCGCTAATGTTGCTGTGGTGTGCACCCGTAGGCCACCGTAGTGGGGGGCTCTGGGTTAGAAGTTGGTAATCTGCCTGAGCCCTCCCCAGACAGACGCAGAGTCGTTAGCAGAGAACTGGCGCTTCATTCTCTAAGTACAGTCGTTTAGCCTCTCTCCCCGTCTTGCTAAACCTGTTCTGCGACTCCTCGAATCTGTCCTTGTCCCCACTCACTAAACGCGGCCTCTTTGTCCAGCCTCAGCCTTTTGAGTTTAGCTGTAAACCAGGGTTTGTCGTTGTTGTAGCTCACCCTGGTGCGTGTTGGTATACAGCAGTCCTTGCAGAAGCTGATGTATGATGTCACAGCCTCCGTGAGCTCATCCAGACTATTGGAGGCAGTCATGAACATATCCCAGTCAGTACAGTCCAAGCACGCCTGCGGATCCTCCACAGCCTCACTGGTCCACTGTTTCGATGTCCTCACAGCAGGCTTACAGCGCTTTAGCTTCTGCCTGTATCCAAGAATCAGGTGGACCATGGCGTGGTCTGAGTGACTCGGTACTGCTCGGGGGACCGCATGGTATGCTTTACTGATTGTACAGTAGCAGTGATCCAAAGTGTTCCCTTCTCTGGTAGGGCATTTGATGAATTGTCTGTATTTGGGGAGTTCTTGAGCGAGATTGCCTTTGTTAAAGTCGCCTAGCACAATAACCAAGGAATCCGGATTTTCATGCTCCACACACAATTAGGGATGCAAGATAATATCTGCATGTCACCGGTATCGGCAGATAATGCTTCAAAACGTAATTATCGGCATCTGCAGATATGAAACTTTTTGCCGATGTACCTGGCCGATAAGGTGACGTGCAAATTATGCGCATGCAAAGCGAATGTTTAATTAAGCAATAAGCCTGTCGCGTGTGCCTAACAACTCCCCTTACCTGTTCTAAAATCAGCGCAAAACATGGACTTGCGGGCCTTGTTGCTTTTCTAAACTGTAACTACAAATATTTTATATGGTTTCATAAATAAAGACAATCAAATTTAAGAAACAAAATTGTTTAATAATAAAACGTTATTCTTCCGCCACTACAAAGTATAGTTCCTACATAAATCGTTGCCACGCAACAGATTGAAAACAGTGGGCGGCCCATACCGTCTTTATAGTGCCGGCTTCATTCCTTGCCTTTGCTAATGCTTCGATTTCAGCCTCTATCTTCTCTGCATGCCTGGTCTTTTTAAACTCTTTCTCCTCCATTCTGTCAATAGTGGAATGTTATGTTATAAGGACAACTTGAAAGGTTATGCTGGATTTTACAACGGCATGGAACGCAATTTCCATTTTTCACCTTCCCCCGATCTACGTCACTCGGGGGAGATTTCCAAACAGCGCAATTGAACCTTCATTTTGTCAAAGGCGGAGAAGAACACGCAGGGCTTGGTTTACACTTATCAAAAATTGTAGCCACTGGGGGACCAAAGGCAGGCTAGGGGAACTCATATTAATGTTAAATAACCTCATAAAATGAAGTTTTCATGTCATGTCACCTTTAAGGCATGCTTTTGTAATTATAAAATGCATCACTCACCTCAGACTTTCATTCTCCCCTCAGGTACCTTCTGGGTGGCCAGAGCAGGGCTGGATTGAGTTCCGGGGGGCTGTTCTGTCTTACAGAGAGGGCATGCCCAATGCCCTAGATGGCTTGAGTCTGGTGGTCCGTCCTGGAGAAAAGATTGGAATTTTGGGCCGTACTGGCTCAGGCAAGTCCTCCCTGTTCATGGCCCTTTTCCGTATGGTTGAGCTCAGCCAGGGTCAGATCTTACTGGATGGATTGGACACAACCCATGTGGGACTTGCCCAACTCAGGTAAAGATGGAATGGGCTTTTGGTGAGGATGGGAGTTGATGCACTTTAATGTTTTAAATGTAAATAGTACCTTTTATTAATTATAAAGATTCAGTGTTTGCAAAATATACAACCACTTTCTCCTCATTGAAACATGACACATTACCTTGTTGCGTTTAAAAGAAAATTTACAAGAACCCGTTCTGCTAATACACCTTCAATAGTGTGAATCAAATATTTTTTTTATTATTAAAGGGCCATGTTGTATCCACATTCAACAATATGGTTATTCTGCTCATTGCAGGTCCAAGCTGGCTATCATCCCCCAAGACCCATTCTTGTTCAATGGGACAGTTAGGGAGAACCTGGATCCTTGTGGACGACATTCAGATCACAGCCTGGCAGACGCCCTAGAGCAGTGCCACCTCAGTCAAGTTATCAACAGCATAGGTGTGTAGCGGGGTGTGGTTGTATAAGAAAATATATACTTGATCTATAATAAAGTATTGAGTTATCACGGAACCAAGAACACCTTTGGTTAATATGTAATTATCAGTATTCTGAAGGAATTCATTCATTGTAAGAAGCAGATTGTAACAATAGTGAACACGCACACGTCAAAATATATTTTACAAAGATTTTAAGTAAAGTAAATATGGATTGTATGAACAAGTTATATTATGAATTTGATATGAGTGATTGTTTTCAATGAACAGAATGAAATGTTTTCAATGAACAGAATGAAATGGTCTAATTCAAAGAAAGACAGAAATTGTACAGTCGATGATTACATACTTACAAATCATAAACATAGCTCACGCCAATGCTATGGAGAGGAAAGAGCGTTAGCCATAGCTTGTATATTGATCAGGGTAGATCGATGAGGTTGAGGGCGTCCGAAGCCCATTTGAAAAATATCAGAAGTCAAAGTGCGGCAGCGCTGCAGGGATCATTAAACTCAGTCTGCGTGATTTAAGTCAGGTCGCGATTAGAATTGTGGTATGGATACCTCTATTGTTCAGGTAGTGGGCCAATCACTAATCTTGTTGAATCCCAGGAGAAGATTGGTGAGATCCTTTGGAATGCCTATCCTGATGGCATTTACCACACCTTTGTTGGTATTGCTCGACTCGCGGTATCAATGGACTCAACAACTGATTGTTCGTTGTTGGTTTTTATAATCCGAATAAGTGGGAGTGTCTTTGTGTAGGTGTGAGAATTCATTGGTCACTTCATCGGCTTGGGTGTTGTCCAAGCAGATTCACAGATGTGTGAATGGAATATAACTTTAGGATTGTTGCCTTAAAATGGTCATACCTTGCATATACCACCCCAATTCCAAATATAGCTGCAAGCAGCAATGAGGTGGCCAAGCAGTCATATGACCCAGAAAAAATGTCAGACATCTTTACAACAGGGTTCCGAGTCTCTATACCAAGTTTGGTGTGAATCCATCAAAGATTTGCTGAGACACGACCCAACTTCCTGTTTGAAGGCTTAACTTCACATTTTGATTGGCTGTAACTTGCAAACAGTTTCGAAAATCAAAAACCATGTGATGGGCGTTGTGAGGCTTGGTCTGAAGATAATCTCTGCCACATTTGGTGAAGATTGGACAATATTTGTTGAAGGAGTAGAGAATTTATTTTTCAAAAAATTCAAAATGGCGGCCGCATCAATTCGGCTCTTATCACAAATGATGATGGGTAACACACTGGACGTCCCAAGATATCATGAGACAAATGAATCACTTAATAAAAAGCAAAAAAAACACACCCAGTGATCACGTGACACCAAATTGTTTGGACATACACAGAAGGGGGTTCTGAGTCAACCTACCAAGTTTAGTGTTGATTTCTCAAAGAGTTGCTGAGATGAGGCAACTTCCTGTTTGGTTGCTTTGTTGACGATTTTGATTGGCTGTACCAGACAAACGGTTTTGAAAATCAAAAATCTTTGAATAACTACAGTGAGGGTTGGTCTGACGATGATGTGTGCCAATTCTGGGGAAGATTTGACAAAAATTGGAGGAGAAGCGAAAAAACGTGTTTTCTTAAGTTCAAAATGGCGGAAAATCTATATAACCGGAAATTGACGTCATAGGGTGTGTTGAACTCGTCTTGACCCAGGGAATCCAATGGTACCTCAAATTTGAAAATCGGTCATACGGTTCAAAAGTTATGGTTCACTGCCCATTTCTCGCCACATTTTAATTCAGATGCTGATTTACATGTACTGTTTAGCTGAAATATGAATTGTAAAAACTTAAAACAATGACGGTCAAAGGATTCCGTTCTCTTGTTGGTCACGGCAACTGACGCAAGCGGTTCTTAATACGGACCAATCACAGCCAAGGGGTATCCGTAAAATGACGGACTGACGGACGGATAATCAGGAGGTGCACATAGAGCTCTCTGAGGGGTTCGGAGAGGGCACAGAGAGGGAGTTCCTTGACGGAGAGGGCGTTCCCTGTGTGCGTGTCCGTAAAAACGCAGAAGTATAAATTGGCCTTAAGTACAGGGACATTCCCCTGAGGCAAGTAAGGTGAAGTGCCTTGCCCAAGGACACAATGTCATGTGGCACAGCCAGGAATCAAACTGGCGACCTTCTGATTACTAGCCTAACTCCCTCACCGTTCAGCCACCTGACTCCCACAAGTACAACTTTGAACCGTTGGTGGCGCTAGAGTGCCCCAATGGGAGACATGAAACTTGGTGAATATAAAGAGGGGACTGTGCTTAATGTGTGCTAAATTTCACACGTTTTTACCATACAGTTCTAAGGGCTGCCATAGACTCCAATGGGAGAGGAAGATGATTAATAATAAGAAAAGGTAGAAACACTTAGGTGGCTTCGCTGCTTCGCCACCAAATATAGCTGCAAGCAGCAATGGGGTGGCCAAGCAGGTCAGATGACTCAGAAGAAACTTTCGACATCCTCAGAAGAGGGTTCCGAGGAGCCTAAACGCAGCAAGTTTGGCGTGAATCCATCAAAGATTTGCTGAGATACGACACAACGTTCTGTTTGGCGGCTCTGCTGCCGATTTCGATTGGCTGTACCGGCCATCGGTTTCAAAAATCTAAAATAATTTGATAGTTTGTGCAAGGATTGCATTGACTATATACGGCTTGACTACAGGTAGTTAGCGACTGCGGTGTACCTGGCTTCCTTTGCAATGGCATCAAGGTGATTGTGGTCTGAAAATGATTTGATTACATGTCCATAAAAATAGGAGCAACGTCAAACGAGGAGTTAAAACAAGTATGTTTTTATACAAATTCCAAATGGCCGACGCCCAAAATGGTGGACACAGGACAATGTTATATATTTCGACTTGCTATGCCACGTAGAATCAGAAAAGACCAATCTTGTGATTTATGACAAATCTGTTCCGAAGTTATGATGCAAGAAATCCGCTGCACTGGCTAGATGTAGCATCATTATATCTACAAAGCACAATAAATCTGACTCTTCTTGAGTATAAATCCCCTGAGAATGAAACATTATAGTAACCATTATGATTATACTGCTAGACAGCTACTGTGGCATACCAGGCATCACTATCACAGTATCATGACATGCTTGATGACTGTGGCTGGATTTGAACCTACGACCTTGCACTTCAAAGGAGCCCGTCTTAACCCAGTGAGCCATTCTCAGTGCTTAGAATTGCTGTGTACAGTTACTGTATACAAAAAGTAAGCCGTTTCTCCTGTGTCTAGCGTTGTCAGATTTGGCCCAAGTTTAAACAGCTGTAATTCAGTACTATTTTGACATGTCAAGGTGATTGTGGTCTGAAAATTAACTGTGCCAAATCTGGTGAATATTGGATACATTGGAGGGAATATTGGATACATAGGAGTAGGGAAAAAAGTTGTATTCATTAATTAAAGAAAGCACTTTTGTTGATGATTCATTAGAAAAAATTGTTGGCTAATTATTTGGCTAAAGGATGCCACACGTATCAGACAGAAGTTGTTCTATAAATTCGTAGCCCAACATTAAAAACATTTATAGTTGGTTGATTGATCGCGTTGTTGTACCCAGTTGTACTCAGGTGCTTTCTTGAGTGTTTGCAACCAACGACCGTACACGTCGTTCCCGAACCACTTTTCTTCATGTTGTAAATTTTATATCCTCTTTGTCACTGCAATATCAGTGCTTTGTCGGCACGGAGCTAGCTAGAAAAACAAACCCAGCCCGCCAGAACGGAAGTGGATTGCATATAGGGGAGCAGTTCAGGAAGTAGAGCGGAAACGGCTCAAAAACTTGTCTATAGTGCCGAACATGTTTGTCTTCCTACTAGTACTGTAAACAGCTGTGGAGATGTTTTTGTTAGCAACTACAGTACACTAGGCCACAGCGTTGCAGTGAGCTACACTGGTTTGAAACCACAGGTAATTATAATTTCACCCACAAATCCTTTACTTGTAATCTAATGTCATAATAAATCCTATAACGAAAATGTATTTCTGAGGAATGTTTATTTTAGCGATTGAAATAAGATGACCGTTGTAGTATGTGTTGCGCGGGCAACAGAGGCTAATGTCATGATGCTAATGCTTCAGTGAAATAGTATACTACTGTTTCCGAAAGTAGATGTACTTCCTTAATAATATTAGCTTGTATTGTGCATTACACATTACAATTGTCTGTCATATCACAAAGTAAAATAAGCAAATAGTTATCACCCAGGCCTCTTTGCTTGTGGCGTTTCTGCAGCTGCCTTGCAGTAAAGCAGTTAGCCTAGCTATCTCCCAGAAGTTAACGAGCTTCGAAACTTATGTTCTGCTAGAGATAGTCACGTGAGTTTTCGTGACGTTAGTGACGTTAGTGATTTTGGATAGCAAGTTAGCCACCGTTAGCTTCACTTTACGCCACAAAAACTTAATGTCTACTTAAAGTGTGCAACGGAACGTAAATCTCAATACAAGCAACTCAATCACTACCAAGACGAAACTTTTGACACCTAGGTTGTCTATGTAGTCCAAATATTGACTGAGTTTTAGGGGTGTGAAGAGAAATAATAATAAATATAGCTGCAAGCAGCAATGAGGTGGCCAAGCTGTCAAATAACCCATAAAACACTTAAGAAATCCTCAGAACAGGGTTCCGAGTGCATGCAGCATGTTTGGTGTGAATCCATCAAAGATTTGCCGAGATAAGACCCAACTTCCTGTTTGCTGGCTTAATGGCACATTTTGATTGGCTGTACCGGGCAAACGGTTCTGAAAATCATGTGATGGCCTTTGTGAGGCTTGGTCTGAAAATAATCTCTGGCAAATTTGGTTCAGATTGGACACACTTTGTAGGAGAAGTAGAGAAAACTAGAAAAAATAGTTTTTTTAATGAATTCAAAATGGCGGCCGTATCAATTTGGCTATTATCACAGATTATTATAAGTCACACATGGAACGTCCCAAGGTATCATGAGACAAAGGAATCACTTAATAAAAGCAAACCAATCAATAGTTATAGGCCAAATTTTTGCTTCCTGCGGCCACGCCCAGTGATCACATTATTTTTAAATTTAGTAGAAAGTCATTTGCTCAGGTTTCAAAAGCCCTGAAATGTATGTTAGAAAGGACCTGCAGCACGATGAAGGCAGAAAAGATAAGAAAAGATAAGAAAAATGCAAAAACAAAAGTAAAAAAAATCAGAAGAGAAACAATGCATAAAAATGTGAAAATTTTGCAGAAAATTATTTGCTGGAGTTTCAAAATTCCTGAAAATTATGTTAGAAAGGACTTGCAGCAAGATGAAGGCTTTGCATGATAGAGTTTTAACTTGCACTTGTTGATGTAGCCACTGTGTTAACTGACAATGGTTTCCTGAAGTATTCCCTCTGTGACATGCTTGCGTGTAAAAAGGGCTATACAAATACATTTGATTTATTCCTGAGCCCATGTGGTATTATCTTTTACACATTGATGTCGGTTTTTAATGCAGTGCAGCCTGAGGGATCGAAGGTCACAGGCATTCAACGTTGGTTTTCGGCCTTGCCGCTTACGTGCAGAGATTACTCCAGATTCTCTGAATCTTTTGGTGATATTATGGACCGTAGATGATAAAATCCCGAAATTCCTTGCAATTGTACGTTGAGGAACGTTGTTCTCAAACTGTTGGGCTATTTGCTCACACAGTTGTTCACAAAGTGGTGAACCTCGCCCCATCCTTTCTTGTGAATGACTGAGCCTTTTGGGGATGCTCCTTTTATACCCAATCATCACTTGTTTCCAGTTAACCTGTTCACCTGTGGAATGTTCCAAACAGGTGTTTTTTGAGCATTCCAACTTTCCCATCAAGTTTATCAGTTTGAATATTACATGTCTCGTCTTTGTAGTGTATTTAATTGAATATAGGTTGAAGAGGATTTTGCAAATGCATGTATTCTGGTTTTATGTCCGTTTTACTCAACGTTCCAACTTTATTGAAATTGGGGTTGTACTTAATAATGTATCTACACAACATTGATAAATGTTTTTGTTAGTAGATTACAATAAATTGGATTCCGAGGTTGACTGACTTAAGTTACATGTAACATGAAACATAAACATAAAAGTTAATGTTACATAAAGATAAATTGAAACAAAATAAATCAACACAGAGAAGAAGAATAGCACACATTATCTCACATCCACATATCATTCTTGCAGTGTCCATGAACAGTGTAGTCTTTGAAAGATGTTGGTACATTCATAAAGGTCAGTTTTGGTAGATCTCTTTGTCCTGGGTTCCTCTCTAGAGGCTGAGGAAGACTGGCCATTTGACTCTGCCCCTTGGGGAGGGAGAAAGAGGGTCTCGTATCAACCTTTTGAAGCTCCTCCAGAGAGATAAGGCCTTATATGCTGTCAGGGTTCTTGTGCTGATGTGGTCTGCAGTACTGTGTCTTACTGAGGTGATCAGATTGTCATTGTGTAGGAGGTTTGGTTATACAGATAAAAACAAATAAATGGTGAAATGTAAGTGATTAATGTACAATGTTTTTGTAAAATACATTTAACCCCTCTGTATTCCTTAGGTGGGCTTGATGGTGAGGTGGGAGAGAGAGGGATGTTTTTCTCCCTGGGCCAGAGACAGCTGTTGTGCTTAGCTAGAGCTCTACTGACCAATGCAAATGTAAGAGTTTGTCTGCACCATTAGTGCTCTTAACAAGGTTTTGTATTGGTTGCATTCCCTACGATTGTCTTGTAACTAACTGACCCTGTTGCTTCTAGATTCTGTGCATCGATGAAGCTACTGCTAGTGTTGATCATAAGACTGACAAGTTGATTCAACAAACAATCAGGGAAAGGTTTCATGACAAGACTGTTCTCACCATTGCTCACAGGTAATGGCACAACACTGTGGCATGATAACAAATTATGTTTACATGTCTTTGTTCCATTTAAAAATCATTCCATGATTATTATTCTTCCATCAATAGGGTCAACACCATCATGGATTCAGACAGGGTGCTAATAATGCATGTTGGAAAAGTGGTGGAGTTTGACACCCCTGAAGCTCTTAACCAACAAGCTGACTCCATGTTTTTCAACCTGATTGATGGGAAAGGTGAATGAGCAGAAGCCACAGGGTGCTGAATGTTATAAGGACAACACCATCGCCACACAAGCTCCCAATGGCCAAACATTTTGGCAAACCACTATTGCCAGAGGTAGATTATACCTGCTAGAGATGGCTGTGACCACTGCTCCTGTGAAACTCAAAATATTCCAAATGTAATAAAGAACCATAGCAACATTGTATAGTTGTAATAAAAAGGATATTACAGTACATCACATTTTACTGATGACCTGGTCTGCTGGTTTTAACTGCATAGAGTTGGAACACTTACCATAGTTAACGTATAATTACAATACTTTAATAGGTCAAAGAAATATAAATGTATTGTTAATAACTTGTTTACAGCCTTTAATTTAATCTAATGAGGGAGGTTTGAACTGCTGTATATTTATATGAAAAACGTTTGTATTTTGACATTTAAATGAAGATAAACTAAATAAAAAGTGTGAGTCATTCAGTGACTTCAGTAAATCTTTTTTCATTCTGACCTGGGTATTTGATGGTCCCTAGTGGTGCTATGTTTTGGTCACTGTTGTGTAACGCCAGCGCCCAAGTTCGTTTACTTACACTCTAAACTAAGTAGGCTAGGCTAATAAACCCCAGTATGAGTGTGTAACTAAAGTAAGAATGTATAATGTCTACAATATGTGTAGAGTGCGTGACAGGCTACTTCAATCGATAATACCTATGAGAGAAGATGGTGCGAGCATACACTAACTAAGAACGAAAAAACAATAGAATAAATTGAAAAGGGTGACCCATGTAATGATTAGGTGGGTCATAAAACTATTAACCAAACGACAATAGTTGCAAGATTATGAAAGATATGAATCCTTTTCTAGAATCAAATATAAAAAGAACAATAACCATCCATAAGTGCTGTTAACCACAAACAGTAGGTTTTCACATCAACATCGCTACCAGGGAGTCAGACGGCTGAGTGGTTAGGGAATCGGGCCACTAATCAGGAGGTTGCCATTTCGATTCCTGGCTCTGCCAAATGACGTTGTGTCCTTGGGCAAGGCACTTCACCCTACTTGCCTCGGGGGAATGTACATTCGTCTCTGTACTTACTGTAAGTCGCTCTGGTTAAGAGCGTCTGCTAAATGACTAAATGTAGCTAAATGTAAATGGACCACAGTAATAAACTCAATTAGCCCCCCAATAAACAAAACACATCAAATAAACATTACAACAGCTGGCAACGTTATGTAAAGGATAATGTATAGAACGCCGGTGATTATCGGGAAAATACGCCGCGTCGGGGTGCAGTTCGCACTGAAGGGGCTTATTTTCCCGATAATGACAACAGCGTTCTATACATTATCCCGCTTATCACACGGCTACTTGCCAACAAAATTACTTAACAGTGTGTCTTTTTACGATTTATTTGTTACCATTTGTAGTGTTGATCAGCAGAGAAATAGTTCGCCAAAGACATTGAACTTCATAGACGTTGAACATTCTTTAGGCTTCAAATCAGCTGATGTCGCTAAGCAACAGAGTACGCTGGGGTTGAAAAGTTACCGGACTACTTGGGGAGTGCTACGAAAGACGTGAATCAGAAGCAAAAAGGCCACTTTCCTTGACAGTGGTCTGTTATTCATAGCAGAACGTTGGGAAGCCCCATTCAAGTGAATGGAGCTTTCTACAGCTAAGAACAGCCGTGTAATAAGTTCTCTTAAATACGATGGGAACACATCACATAACAATTATAAAACGTCCGACATGCCAAATGTTGTCATTTTTTGTTAAGTGTCCCTGAAGCTTAAATTCCGAGTTCCATTAAGCTTTTCATTGCAATGAATGGGTGCGGGGTCTGTGTACTTTGCGGCCAGTGGATTTTCGTTTTGAAATTAGAAAACCAAAATCGGGAAACCATCTTTTTCCCGACTACCATTTACACATAGGAAAACAAATAATGGAAAGCGACCCATTTTCCGTTATTTGTTTTGATAATAGAAAACGGAAAACGAAAAAATGACCGTTATCTGATTTTTTTTGATGTGCTTAAACATGGAAATCGGGAAGTAAATAGTGTGTGGAAATATTCTTTCTCAATTTTGCATAGATTTTTGTGTAGTGACCCGGAAAATGCTCCCACGAGCTTGACAGTCACTCTGGTCCACATATTCAGGATGTCAGCAGAGGGCGCGCTGCCATTTGTACGAAAGCAAATCAGTGACATGTTTTGAATTTTTAAAGGAATTGAATACTTAATATTGAAATTTAAACAACACTGAATTCACATCTGAATATACATTTCAATGAAAAAAAAAATCTGACCCAAAAATTCAAGACTCGGAAATTCAGGTTGCTCAAATTTGAGCACCCCAAAAAATTTGACCTTAAAATTTCTAAAACCAATACAAAACTTTGAGCCTGAAAATGTATATCTTAAAAAATGTGAGCCTCATGGAACAATAGGTTCATTGTAATCAATAGGAAATCATTGTTTAAATAGGCTATGATTGGTATGAATTGTGTTTAGTTATGCATTGTGTTTGTGAATGATGTTATTTAGATGTCTGGTAACCTTTTTGAATATAAAGCTTTCTTCAAAAAATATAATTTAAACTGTACTTATAGAGAATACAACAAGATATGTAAAGCAATACCGATACCATTATTACAGTTAGTTCATTACATTTACATTTAGTCATTTAGCATCTTATCCAGAGGCAAGTAGGGTGAAGTGTCTTGCCCAAGGACACAACGTCATGGCACGGCCGGGAATCGATCTGGCTTTCAGATTACTAGCCCGATTCCCTAACCGCTCAGCCACCTGACTCCCAGTTCAAAGCACATTGTTATATGTAAGAATAAGACCTTTACCAAATGTTTTTATTGATGATTGTACTTTATTTGACAGTAAATGTAATAATACATATATTAGTGATGCTTTGAAATCTAAATCTTTTTTTTATAACAGAGGATTGTGTGTACAGGTTCCAAATATGGTTGCATTGTCCATAAAAAAGCAAAAACATTTTAAATTCATTAAATGGCCCATTCCCCAAAAGTCAAAGAAAGTCACTTTAAAATAATTTATAAAATATATCCGGTCGCTGACTTTCTTAGAAAAATCCAATTTGGTTTAAAACCAGAGAATGTGTAATATAATATGTCTAATATAATATATAAATTAGGGCTGTGAAATGATTACAATTTTTAATCAAATTAATCACAGGTTTCTGTGGATTAATCATGATTAATCACATATTACCGGTTTTCCGAATTTTTGTCATTAGTGTGCGTCTTTGATTTTGCGGTACCTGGATGTTCGAGTCACCCGTTGCCACTCGCAAAACTTTGGTGAACCCCTCGTCCTCAACAATATCAATCTGTCTACAGCTTTTTGCAATACATTTGGCAACTGTGCTAGTCACCTTGTCACAGACAGACTTAGTGAGGGCCCTACGCTGTTCGGTGGTTTGGTGCATTCTACTTGAACTCCCCTCGCCGACCAATGCATGCTTCGCGTTGAGGTGGTATAGGTTACTTTAGGCTGGTATTGCTTTGGTGAAATGATAACATTCAGTCATTTAGCATTCAGTCATTTAGCAGACGCTCTTATCGAGAGCGAAAACGTCTTCCCGCAGAGCAGGGCTCCAGACTGACTTTTTTTACAAGGAGCACAGTAGCCCCTGACTGAAAATTTTAGGAGCGCAAGCAGAAAATTAAGGGGCACACACGTTATATTGACCTGCAATGCATTTATTAATGTAACTGGAGAGGGTACAATTCAGTGGCAATTTTAGATCCTTTTTAGGAGTGCTAAAGCACTCCTAATATTTTTTTATATTTTCTTAAATATATTGTTTATTATCATTTGATGCTGGTAGTTCATGAAGGGACATCCTTAGTTTTTGTATTCAATATTTTGCATAATAATACATAAATGTATTAATTGTTATCCAGTGAAATTAGGGATTTATATTAGCAAGGGGGTTTACGTTTAGCACTTTTGCAAGGCACTGTATTCATGTCACATTTTCATTGGGGGCTGAGCACCCCTATAGGTCTGATCCTAGAATCGCCCCTGCAACGCACCATATAACCTAAGCTCGAGTTTAAATACATTATTTAATGTGACATTACATACTGTACATGCAAGTCTTAGCTAAATGACTTAAATGTATGATGCACTTTTCGATCAGTCCTCCGACACCACAACACGATACTTGCCGAGTATAACAGCGCAACAGCTCAAACACAGGCAGGGATACAGTAGCAACGCTAGTGCTAAATAAGTATTTAGCTGCTAGGCTCCATGACGCCGGGTCAGAAGGGCTCGTGAAACTGCTCACCAAAAGAAGGAAGGGGCACCCACTTGTCTGGTAGATTGAGACATGTTCGTTGGAACCTAGCGAAAAATATCCTAAACTTTCCAAGACTTTTAGCTAGGTTTATAGGTACCTTGCGAAAAATAGCCTCAACTTTCCTAGACTTTAAGCTACGTTACTAATGCAGAAGGAAAGCTGATATCGCTGTCTTACTAGAACGACGTATCTGCGTTGTTGCTAACGTGTGCTGACACTGTGCACACCCAATTAATTCAACATTTGTAGGTCGCACATGCGCGAGTGCTTGTAAAAAATGTTCGCACTGACTCAAACTGGTCGCAAAATGCAACCATTTGGTCGCAATCTGGAGCCCTGCCGCAGAGTGTGCATCACTTTGGTTTTATTGGATGTTCCATCTTAGTTTTTTTGGAACACGAACTTCTCATCCAGAAGTTACAGATTGGGTGGAATTGTGGTTATATTACGTTAAATGCGTCAATCAAAAACGAATTAATCCTGTGCTTAATCATAACACATCATAATCATCACATAACACATCACAATCATAATCATTTTCACAGCCCTAATATAAATCCTTAAACAGGCTCTGGTAGAACCCTCTTTATTTTGTGAGGTGGCTGATGAGACTCCGGAAACATGCGTCAGTCCGATGTAATCAAATTTTGCATTGAGGCTCTATAGACCAATTATTTGTTTGTAAACATTCGGGATGCGCACGTAATGTGGTTGCAGAAAACCGGGAAAGGATAGCATTTAAAATGGCAAAAGGACCACACAGATCATATAAATAGTTAGATTTTAAAAAGCCAAAAAGGTTGAGGAGGACAGCCTTTAAGAGAGAAAGCGATTCCCCATTGATCTGTCACATCAGAATTTTGATTAGGATCACAAAAGTCTTGAATTTTGAGTGAGAATGTCGCCCGGTAGACCGCATAGTCGGGCGGCAGCCATGTCTTCTCGTCATGTCACAAAGTTAATAATTTTACAGTTTTACAGTCAATTCTACATCTAAAAAGTCGAGCAGGGCCGCTTTCAAGAGATATGGGAATTCTGCTTTTAGCCAGCTGGTCCAATTATTTTTGTGATTTGTTTAAAACTGGCAATCTGAGTGAGACTGCGTCCCGGTTTTGAGGTTAGCATCAGTCAGACTCGGGTCGCTCACTGGCAGTGTGCACAGTCTGGGAGGACTGCCTGTTGTAGATACAAGCCTGATGAAGATAGCGGGCATCTCGAATTTCTTTAACCAAGCCTGTTTCATTTATCTATTGTCTGAGAAAGTGACCTACGTTAGCCAGGCTAGTTTTGCCCAATCACTTGGTCAGGCTATTTAAAGGTATTGGGGTCTTCACTTTTGTGCATAGACAAATGAAACGTAAATGTACTTGTCCAAAGGACAACATTGTTTCCCAATTTTGGTTTTCTAATTTCAAAACGAAAATCCATAGGCCGCAAAGTACATGGACGGTGCGGGCACTCATTGGGTATAAACTCAAATATCTCAAAAGTCCCAACTGGAAAATATTAGCGGAAAGTGCCATTTTCCTGATCAGATTGACATCAAGTTAAGGATGTGGAATTGAAGTTCAGTTTAGTAGCCAAGGGTGTAAAGACCACTCGGCTAATTACAGACGTCTTAAACTGTTAAAACCCCAGTGCCACATACAGGACGGTAGTCACACAGGCATTGGCTCTAATTTGAGTGAGTGTTTGTTTCATCATTTGAAAAACTGCTCTGGGACTTTTGACTCAAGTAGTGGGGGTGCTAGCTTGTCCGTGCTATAGCTTCCTAAACAACTATGGAATTCTATGTTTGAGTTTTTTGGTGGATTTGCTTAAATAGTGACACTGCTTGGCTTCTATCCTATTGTCTAGTCATTCACAGAGAAATGCTCTGAAGTTTCAATCATTTGGATAATTTTTGATGATATTGCTCAAAATCAAATACTTCTGATTGGGGCAAAGTGGATCAACTACAACCACTAAAAGGGACAACCGAGGGACTGAAGCCCAAAGAGAGCAGAAGTATTTTGGGCTACTCTCGCAGACTGACCACAGGCAAGCAAGCTAAAGCTTGTTCCTTGTAGAACTATGGCTTGCAAAGACTGCAAACAACTTACTCAGAGGATAGTCGAACTGAAGCTAAGAGTCAGAACCCTCTTAGATATCAGAGAGACCGAAGACTTTATAGATTCCATGCTAGCTAGCCCGGAGGCTAAGCTACCGGCTAATTTACTACCCTTGGAACCAGCTTTCTTTCCACCGGCCGGTGGACCGGATGAGTCATGGCCTGCTCTCGGCGCTAAACCAAAGAGGCCCAGCGCCGCTTCTACCTTCATCGGAGATGGGACTGTCACCAAGGATAAAAAGCGAGGCAGAAAGTCTTCCCACATCACCCCTCCTCCTGTCCCACTCAGAAACAGATTCGAACCACTGGGAATTTTCTCTCCCTTGTGTGTGGAATCCAAGGCGAAGAGGCACAGGAGTGCTAGCCATGCAGCTTACAAACATGAAGGGCCCAGATCGCCGACACACCATGATGGTAGCTACTACACACATGCAAATTGAACACATCATTGTCTGCTGCGACCGGGAGTCCCCCATTTCACTCCAAGCCTAATCAGACAACAATACCACAGGATTATCAAGGTCCAAGGTATGCTAAGACTACTCACGGCCCATCAGCACTTAGAAGAGCTAACGCTGCTAGCACTATAGAATCTACTAGTAGCACTGACACAGTGGCTAACCTTGGTCTAGCACAAGGTCCTATCATTGCTAACCCAAATAAGCTAAGAACTGGCTCCGCAGCAACTGATAAGGCAAATGTTAGAAATGCAAACACAACACCACATATGGCCACTATCTTGAGTGGAGATGCCATGACAGCACATGTTAAACTGGCAAAGACAGAAAATATTTGTCTTAGTGACCTATGCACTTTGTAAAGCTCTCTCTTGGAAGTCGCTTTGGATAAAAGTGTCTGCTAAATGAATAAATGTAAATGTCTCAGCAACACATCTGTCGAGGAACTGTCGTCAGAGGTACAAACAATCCTCAACAATAAACCAAACAACCCTAAGATTATCATCCACACTGGCTTGTTTGATATCCTACACAAGAAAACTGGCACTGAGATACTTAAACATTTCACCCAGCTACTGAACACCAGTGGCGTTTCTACACGGGGGCCTACAGGGGCCAGTGCCCCTGTGAAAATGTCCCTGGCCCTCCCTGTGGCCCCCCTGAGCTGACAAAAAATAAAGTATTTTTGTTTTTGTTTTTTTTACACGTTTTTCTTCTTCTAGTAGTCATCAAGAACCGAGGAAGGGACATTGCAGCCTTTTTTACCCCAGTAAATAAAAAAGTCAGAGAAACATATCAAGGTATTGAGAGAGTTGAGGAGCTGGAAGAGGGAGAGCCAGATCATTTTGTATAATTTTAATGTAAAGCAAAATTAAAGTATTTAATGTTTAAATATCATTTGTTTCTGTTTTTAATGTGCCCCTCTGATTAAACACTGGCCCCCCCTTGGCCCCCCCCAGTAAAATTAGTCTAGAACCGCCACTGCTGAACACACTCAACAGATATCAAGATGTATTCATCAGTGGACCGATTATGCTTTCGCAGAGGAAATTAAGCCTTCAGTCGACTACTATCTTTCAACACATGGTTGACATCTGTATGTCTGGCACACAAACTGAGAGTTTATCGATAATTTCAATGTGTTCTGGAACTGTGCAGACCGTTTTCAAGCTGACGGACTCCACTCAAACCGTAGAGGATCTCGACTACTAACAGCAAACATCAGTCACGTGTTCCTGACCACAAATCAAGTTTCTCTCCCTATCCCTGTTGTGTCTAAGCTGACTGACACATCCCAAACAACCTCCCATGGAACAGAACAGAACATTCAAACAGCCTCCTGCAAGGACATGGGCCCTGCACAGATCTAAACCCCAAAAAGCAGACTCAAGAACTATTGAGCTCTTAAATCTCCGTGACGGTCTCAATCTAACTCAAAACATAACAGACCCCATACACCGGCACGGAGACACACTAGATCTAGTAATAAAAACTGGACTAAATATCAATAATATTTCAATATCTGATCTACCCCTCTCAGACCATCATTATATACTTTTTAATGTGGAAATTATCCTAACAAAAACCACAAAAAGATTCTTAGTCCAAAGAAGAAATTTCTCAGCATATGGCTGAGAAATAAAAATGTTAGTGAAACAAAAAGAAAATGCAGTGCAGCAGAGAGAAAATGGAGGAAAACAAAGATCACTATCCACTACAATATCTACAAAGATACACTAACCACCTATAACAAAACCATCCGTCAAGCAAGGAGAGAATATTTCTCCAACATTATTACAGAAAATGCCAAATTCTAGAGTTCTTTTCTCCACCATTGACCAGCTGCTAAACACTGTCCCTGTCCCACCCCCATTGTCAGCAGTTAAATGTGAAGAGCTTGCTTTGTTCTTCAAGAACAAAATAACTTTGATCAGAGCTAGTATTATTAATAGTGGGGTCGAAACTGACATCAGTAGATTCTGCAACATAACCATGAGCACATTTACCTGTATCACACTTAATGAACTTTCCAAAATTGTCAGCGAATCTAACTCCACAACCTCAGATATTGATCCTATACCCACAACATTCTTTAAGCAAGTGTTTGATAGTGTCTCAGGTCCGGTGCTAGAGATTATAAACACATCCCTTAGAACTGGCGTTGTCCCAGATGCCTTCAAAACAGCTGTTGTGAAGCCCCTATTAAAGAAACCCCAATTGGATAACAGTCTACTTGCAAATTACAGACCAATATCAAACCTTCCATTTATTAGTAAAGTACTGGAAAAGATAGTTTTAGTCCAATAAAATTATTTTCATGAAGAAAATAACATCCTGGAAGTCTCGCAGTTAGGTTTCAAGAAATATCACAGTACTGAAACTGCTCTCACCAAAATAATTAGCGACCTCAGACTAAACTTGATGCAAATAAAGTCTCTATCCTTATCCTGCTAGATCTCAGTGCAGCGTTTGATACCATGGATCACGACATCCTAATCAATACACTGGAAAAGTTTATTGGGTTCACGGATAGTGTATTCAACTGGATGAAATCATATATCACAGGAAGGAAGTTTTATGTTAGTTTAGGAGACCATAGGTCCAAGAAAGAACTGCTATGGGGTTGCTCAAGGAAGCTGCTTAAGTCAATTTTTCTTTATATGTTACCACTCTGCGACAAAATCAGAGAACAAAACATAGATTTCCATAGCTATGCGGATGACACACAACTATATATATCCACTGAACCCAACGATGCAACGGCCATCAATTCCATTACCAACTACCTGTTGGCAATAAACAAATGGATGAATGATAACTTTCTTAAATTAAATGAAGACAAAACCAAAGTTCTACTATGTGGCCCCAAATCCAAAAGAAAGTTGCTTACTAAGAATCTAGGAGGCTTAACCCTCTGTCTTAAACCAGAAGTGACGAGTCTCTGTGTAATCCTGGATTTCAACTGTCACATAAATAAAGTGACCAAAACAGCTTTCTTTCACCTGAGGAATAAAGCAAAGGTATGCCCATTCATAAACCAAAATGATGCAGAGAAGTTAATTCATGCTTTTATATCAAGCCGGCTGGACTACTGTAATGCACTTTTCACTGGTCTTCCCATGAAAACCACTGAAAGACTATATCTCATTCAAAATTCTGCAGCTTGATTATTGACCAAAACTAAAAGGAGAGAACACATTAGTCCTGTCCGAGCTACTTTACACTGGCTCCCTGTTACCTTCAGAATTGACTTTAAGGTCCTTTTCCTCACATACAAAGCTCTACACGAACAAGGACCTAGCTACATTGTTAACTCCCTTATAAACTACACACCAGCTAGAACACTGCGATCATCAAATGCAGGCCTATTAGAGGTCACCAGAAGCAGTCATAAGAAGATTGGTGATTCGGCCTTTGCTAATTACACCCCAAAACTATGGAACAAATTACCCATAAATATTAGGGAAGCAAACACGCTAGACATTTTTAAAAGACAGCTTAAAACCTACCTTTTTACCAAAGCATTTAAGTAATTTAATCTCAGAAGGGTTTTACAACTTTTATTAGTTATACTATTGTTGCTATTTTAATTATTACTTTTATCACTTGTATTATTGTTTTTATTGTTTTTATGTATTTCATGTGAAGCACCTTGAGCTACAATTCTTGTATGAAATGTGCTAAATAAATAAAGTCTTACTTACTTACATCTGTGTTGTGTAGTCTCAAATATGCCGTATTAGTTTGCTTAGGTAACATTGATTTACACTTTAAATCACACACTAGACAGACACCAGTGTAACTGTAGTGATGGTAGCTACAGTACACATTTCTAAGGTGTAATGTACCTCTTCTAAGACACAAGACAGGTGTTGTCAACATCTACAACAGGCCTATAGCACTGGTAGCAATCTTTTGAGAAAGATTTGATAAAGCAAAGACATGATGAGTGAGTATGATACATCAAGGGAGGAGGTTGATTGAGATTAGAGCTCCGAGACATTATTCTGCCAGACATACAATAGATGATCATTTGGATCAGTACAGTAAGGCAAATTCAAGCATCTTATTGACAATATCCATGCCAGGGGCGTTGTTAAAACAAAAAAACTCTACTGGGGCACAGGCCCCTATTCATATCCCTTTTTTTCTTCCAAGCTTGCTGCGCACAATACACTAGTCGGCTATAGAAACTCCCCTTGCTTAACCCACTATACAACAATTCAGATACGCAAATTTGAAATCAGCTTTAGCAGGGACATCAATAGTTAATACGAGCGCACACATTTTTTTCGCATTCATTTGAGCGCAAATACTTTTTTTTTTTTGCTTCATTGCGTAATATTGTTTTTATGGTTTAGTCAAAATAAGATTTCTTTAGTTTTTGTAATGTTTCTTAGCCTACCTCAATTATGACTTGTGTGCCGAGTCCGTCACCTGAACCTGTGTCCGTGCTGCAGTGGCTATTTGGGAAGCTCAGAAGAGCGCGCTGACATGGAATTCTGCGGGGGTCAGTTTGAGTTTTCGGTTTAACTGCTTTAATTTTACAAGTGTTGATTGGGATACTGCTTTGGCATAACACATTTTTACATGTAGGCTCCATTGCTGATAATGTCGCTTTCACCATCCTGTACACAGCTACTCCTGAAGTGACGGTGCACTGTGCCCCAATAAAAAGGGTCTACCGACGCCGCTGATCCCTATACTGAGAGACTCTCTCCGCACCGCTCTCCGAACTAATATCATGAAATGATCAGCTGGTCTCTTAATGCAATTGACACCATCTTGGGTTTGGGGGAACCTGACTGTCCTGACGAGACGTTTGCAGCTGGCTACTTGATGCATGCGCCGGGTGTCCAGCGGCGCTTTCCGTGGAGGACATTGAAGACATCTACCTATTTGGAACCACGATTACAGGCTTTTGCTGAATGGATTAGGCGTTGCCCTGGCATATCGAAAAATTATGGAAATGGCTACAGCTGTAAAAAAGCCCCCTAAGGCTGGCCGACATGATTGGACCGACGGAGACCGGTGGAAAAAGGAGTAGACGTGCACATTGGTATGCGGCTACTCAACCAAACAACCCCAATCTTATCTGCTTTCGGCACCCTAACCAGCACAGGTCTTGGCCAAGGCTGTTGCTGGAACAACAACTCCCCAGAAGAGCGCTGTAGCGAGACTTCTCTTGCTTTCCCTACCCCCTTCCAACAGACACCTGAGGATTGTTGTCTCTGTCTGGGACCTGATCAAGGCTGTCTCCATGGCAATACAATCTGAGAACTGTCTGATTGTGGCCTAGGCGATGGCGACAACCCAGGCACACTCATACACACCCCTTCCCCCATCCAACGCCTTCGCCTGCTTGTTCCCCTGGTGTGGCTGGCGGGTCTGTGACCAGCGCCTATATGGCTGCAGGTCCAGATGTTGCTTGTCCATACCCCTCCCAGTTACAAGTCAAGTGGTTCTGTAATGTTGTACAATGTATGCGCTTATGTGCTGAGGTGTTTTTTTGCCTGTTCCCACACTGTACTCCTCTAGGAGCATAGTCTGGGGGTTGCCTTTTTTTCTCCTCTCTCCTCATGTTATGCTGAATATTTCTTCCCGTCCTGTCTACCCCCTTGTCATGTTTGTGCATTAGAAACTACAAGTGGCAGCTCGGATCTAAGACGGATTCGAGAGACCGCAGATAGAGTGCGGCTAGTTAGATCAACACTTGTATTATTGTTTTTGTTGGTTTTATGTAAAGCACCATGAGCTGCAATTCTTGTATGAAAGTGCTATATAAATAAAGTCTTACTTACTTACTTACAACTTGACTTATTTTGTTGAGCTATCTTATTACTTACCACATACATACTAATTACATAATTATGTGGGCCTACTATACATGTTATAGCACAATACATTTCACCCTGTGTACATATAAACAGTACTGTGTATATTTCCCACACTGTCAATAAGATGCTTGATGCACTGATCAAAGTTATTGTAATACTTATGTTAGACAAATTTAAGTCTTATTGTCAGTGTGGGAAATCACAGTGTTTTTTACAAATACACAGAGGAAACAGTTACATTTACAGATGAGCAGTTATGAGCCCATGGATGCCACTCTGGTGTTTGAGCATGTTTTTAAAGGCTTCTCATAGAACCAAGGTATAAAAACAGCAGACTAGAGTTTGATGCTTTTTAGCATTACAAGTCTTGGTAAGAATAATCAAAACTAGACAGTGATTGAAAAGCACAAGTAAGCTACTATCCACTTCTAGCTTGTTTGTGAGACCCTTTTGTCATTGGCTTCTTTAATTTAAATGTTGTACTCGATCTAATTAATACAACAAGTTAGTCATCAAGTTCTGATAGAGTAAACCATTATCAAATCATTGCATTACTGCCAGACCTCTTCAGTAATTATGGATCTCCATAATGTTTGTTTTTCCATAGAGGTGTTTAAAATTACAAATCAAACAAATTCAATACTCATTCAGCTTTGTCAGATTATTTTATACTCCTTTTATATCAACCTCTCTCAATCCTAGTTTTCAGGCCTACTAACTTGCATGTTTTTAGATGTTAATCTGCTACAAATGAATGGGTTGTCTAAAAAATGAGTTGGAAGCAAAATACCACTATAAAGTGTGCCCTTTGCGCCCCTCTGTAATGCCGATAGGTGGTGGACTCAAAAGCATGACTCAGAATATTCACAAAAAAGGTTTTACTGGTTACAGAAGTCAAGGCAGAGACTTGAAATGAGGTACAAAGACAAACTAGCAATGAGAGATTGAAACACAAGGGCTACACAGACTGGGGCTCGATTGAAAATAGGTGCTGTCAATCAGGGCTGGAGAGGTCAATCACAGGCAGGGAAGGAGACACTGAAATAAGAGGAGAGGTGAGTACACACACAGAACCAAGACACGACATAGGGAGTTGGGCAGGATGTGACACCCTCCCCCCACCTGTCACAGGGCCAGGCTGCTGCTGTAACTTGCTAGCCAACCTTAACTGAGGGGACTGTTTGAACGCGCTGGAATTAAAAAATGTTTATCTTTATGTATATTTGAGACCACACATTCATAGATGTACGTTTCCACTAATGTTAATGGCTTTTGAGGTCGATCCGATGAAATGAGCTAAAACAAGGCACATCAGTCCATACTTTGTTAGTGAAGCAGGCAGGGGCGATTAAGGTGGTCAGGGGCCCCTAGGCTGCTCTTTGTGTGCGGCCCCCCCCACCCCCACACACACACATTGAGACAGCCAACTCCACAGTTTTCTTTACATTCCTACCGTGCTAGAATCAACCCTAACGCTAGAATTCTAAATATTTTCAACGCTTCCACCGGAGTGACTTATTTTTGCAAAACCGAAGCTAGCTAGCTTTAGCAAAGAACGTATATATTCAATATACGTATAAGAGATGTAAGTGGAAAGAATACCAGATATAACTCTTTGCCTCCACAGCCTCAAAAGAATTACTATATGTAACTATGAACAGCAAAGCAACAGAATACCCTGCATTCACAGTTCAACTGAAAGCTGGTAATCGCTTTAAGCTTTATTAACCAAAAGGTACAGCATCTGCATCAATGCAGAACACCATGTTATACTGAGGCAAAATCACAACATCAGTGGTGGAAGATGTATTCAGATCTTTAAAAGTACTAATACCACACACTAGTACCAATACCACTAGCGTTAACTCTCCCAAATTCGCTGAAATATTACCGATGGCCGATGGTAGCTGCCAGTCCTCATGCTGTGGATGTTGTCTTCTACTGGATGAAAATTCAGCAGCCTTGAAGTATCCATTCAATCCATTTCAACTTCTTTTAACTTTTGCAATTGACTGTTTTTTGGGGGTATTTCACACTGTTCCTTAAGGTTGAAAATGGCCCGGGTGCTGTTCTATGCCCTCTGACAGATCCTCTGAAATGTTCCCGGGAAAAAACACTAGCTTTTCTCCTTTTATGGTATGCTCATTAATATTTAGATGAGCTGCGCGCTGATTGGTTGGTTATCAACGAGTGAAGCTGGGAGCAAAAACGCAACACGGCCAACAGCAGCACTCGCTGAAACACCGAAGTTGGAGACTTGAAATAAAAACGCGCAAATAAATCTATTGTGTCTACACAACACTGTTTTCAACAGATTGACTATATATCATTTGAAATGATAACATTACTTGTTTCCACTTCAGTTGTTGAAGCAAACTGGATTGACTTAGGTGGGTAGAACGTTAGGCTACAGCTTAGCAACCAAACCATATCGTGATTCTACTCAGCTTCAGTTAGCTAGCTAGGCTAGCTCTAGATATCTTGCTGTAAAATAACATGACAAAGATCTGGACAAACATGCATCGTGAATTGTAGATTTTCATTACACAGGTTATTTATTTGAATGAAACACAGTCAGGAACATGAATCAACGTTAGCCCCATTGCCAATAAACGAGGCTAAATTATCACACATTCTACCTATGCTCTTGCGTTAACTAGCAAGCTAAACTTGTTTACATGCCTACAGTCTAGGTGTTACTAGTAACAGTTACTAGCAATGCTAACGTATCCTGTATCTAGAACCTGCCTTTCTCCAGTTCTTTCAAATAGATTATCTAGACAGGCGTTAGCAATAAGCCAGACTGCTGTTCGTTTTCTGGCTATTTTTCGGAAGCTTCCCTTATAATGCCGACTACAGCTAGTCTAGCTAGAGTCATTTGATGTGTGTAGAAACGTATTAAGCATTCTACCTGGTATGCTATATACAGGAAACGTTAGCATTGCTAATAACTGTTAGCACAACATCATACTGTCCTTATAGCTTGCGGGTTGCAATGAGCATACGGTCGGAACAGCACCTCTTTCCAGGTTCAACTTCCTAGCAAATCCTGCTTGAAATTGTCCAAGGTTGTCAAAACTGTCTCGGGTGAAATATTCAGAGCAAATGAATGATTGAGTGTCAAACTTCGCCGGGATCTTCTCATAGACAACAGCAGCCATGCCTGTTGAATGTTTGGCTCCTTGGGAAGACTGTGAGTGTTAGCTTTCCCTGTACAGCGTGGAACACAGCATTTACGACCGTGGTCCATTTTCAATATCCTTGTTATAATTCAAAACGTTCTTCTTTGTAATTCCTTATAAGTAGCCTACACAGAGCAGCGCGCAGCTAAACTAGTATCAGAGATAGACGCTACCTTGGGCTGGTCTGGATGTAAATTCTGGGGCGTGACAAAGATACAGACCAGAGCCAATAAGAGGGCGATCACCGGTCCAACGTAGGACCGGTAGCTTTGTTGAAAAGCTAGCGTTTTACAGCCACATTTTTTCTTTTTGAGATTTGAATAGGAAAGAGGTGTCAATGGACTTTGATATTTACGGTATGTTCAGTTTACCCACCGAACTGTCGTTATTCAACTATGACAAGGTAAAATCGGTTTTGCAGTCAATTGCCCCTTTAAATATATGTTTACCTCATCAATAATAGCTTACCTTTTCAGAACGAGAGAGTGGAGGTTTGGTTGACAAGAAGATGTTCCAGCCAGATCTTGAGCGTCAAACTTTTCAGCGACTTGTGTGTAATAATCAAATTACAATAATGTTGGATAATGTATAGGTTTTGCTGTCAGTACATTTGACCTGCTTGCTTCCAAGCGCTTAAAATTATGATTAATATAAAATGATATTCATCCCCCGCCGGATTTTTTTATTCACATTTTTTTCAATGCATGTAGGCCTATGTTTTTAGATCGGTTTATTTTGTATCAGTCCATTTTATAAATAACTTTTATGTCCTTAAATAAGGTGTATGTCATTTATAATGTTTATGTCTTGGATATAACAAAAAAAATCATGTCGAAAGCACATCGGCTGGATTTTTACAAAATCACCCGATTTATTTTGGTGACGTTTCTTAAAAATCCGAAAGCAGCTCATCAAAATGTATGGGAGACCTAATGCGTCAAAATACGACGCCGTATCTCACACGGAAAAGCCGAACATATTAACGGGGAATTCAATGTGCATCCCTAGGCGTCAAAACAATGAAAAAGGCGTTGGGATGAGACTGGGGAGAACTGCCACTCTCGGGAAACGTCCGGGTTCTGAACTGGTTGCAGTTCCACTGTAGTTCCATGTGAGGGCGCTAACGAGCGAGTGCAGAATGAATGGAGGTCTATGGAGCTATACCCCTCAAAATCCACTTTTTTCAGGTTATAATTTTTTGTCTAGTAATTTGAATTCTGAATTTGAAAGGGGAGGCCAAAAAAATACACACTGCTGGCTGTTAGATTTTTTTAAAGTCGCCTTTCTGTTCTAAAAAGCCTTTGAAAATGTAATCAATGTCATACCCACCGTACGACCAGAGCTGCTGCTTTACGGCAAGCTCTGGGGTTTCATTTATAAAGCTTGCATACGCACAAAACTGGGCTGAAAATGTGCGTACGCCACTTTCCACGCAAAGGTTGTGATTTATAAAAAACAAACTTGACGGGAGAATGTGTGGTCCTCCACGCAAACTCTGACCCTCCCGTAGGCCTACGCACATTTTGAAAACAGTTGGAATTGGCGACGCAGATGACCGTACGGTAGTCAGACTGCAGAAATTGAATGTGGGAAAAATATTACTCGTAATATTTATATATTTTGTTTTCCTCACACACGATTTTTCCATTCAATTTCATGATTGTCATGAAGATTACATCCAGCAGTGTTATTTGCGGTTGTACTGAGTGATTCTTGTTCCATAAACACCTTGTACAATCCAACTCAATTTTTTTATTTTTTTATTCAGCGCTTCCTCACCATCAGATTGTCCACTACGGGAGTTCAGGAGGGGGAGATTCCCCAACTGCATGGAATAGGCTACAGGATAACATCACATATCCTACATTTAGATAACTGCAGAATACAGTGTATAACTAAATATATTTATTTAATACTGTGCTAATATCCTCATATGTCAAAAACTGGAAATACAGTCGTTAAGCTCCCGCAATCGCTACACTCTACGTCCTCGTTATCAGTCCAGACTTTAATAGATTACTGTTCATAACAAAACGCTTTTGTTTTCAAATTGTATCTCGACTCGCAGTATCACTGGCACAGTGGCACAATCAGCATTTGTTAGCAGAATGCTCGCGGGTTATGGGCACAACGACTCACCCTGTAAGAAATCAAAAGGACATAAGTACTCGTTCATTCAACTTTTGACCTATAATCCATGTTGAACATGCAAAAACTACAATCAAATCGGAGATTTCTCAACGACAATCAGGCGAAAGAGACAAATGTAGCCGTTTAGCTCCATAGACTCCCATTCAACATGCACTTGCTCGCGATCACCCCCAGTGGAACTCTTATGGAACTGCAGCAAAATGCGACACAATGGGGCTTAATAGGTAGTGGCAAGGCTCTCCTTAAACAGGCTCTGGCTTGACCCACCCAGTAATGTCACGTTGCCTTAAAAATCACTGGATCGCTATACCACGAACTGGTAGAATGGAGGCTTTACAGCCACCGAGGCACATATCGTGGCACAAGCCATGGGCGTAGATTTAGGGGGGACGCTAGGTACTTGTCCCCACCAACATTTAAAAACGACAAAATTGTCCCCACCAATATTTTAGCGAATTGTGCTGCTATTTGGATCGATTCCAACGGGCAAGACGCAACAGTACAAGAAACGCGGTAGTTTGATGAAAACCAGAAGGGGGAGGGTTATCTGACAAGCGACACGCACGGGAAGAAGCACATGCTTCTTTGTTTGCTTGCACTGGCTGACAAGCTAGCGGGTGTGTCCGCGACAACGGTACAGCTAACTTACCAGGGCTGTCTGCCAACAATACATACATAAAAGGCCAGAATAACACATTTTAATATTCCCTTTGCCCTTCAGCATGTACATGTTTTCTCCTTTTTGTGCTTTGTAGATCAGATATGCCTCCACCCAAGAAGAAGAAAGGGGACATATGAAGCTTTTTCAAAAAGCAGAGTCTAAGTCAGGCTAAGTAACTAGCGACACTAGCAGTGGTAGTGACCAGGCTTTCAAATGCAGATTCTACTGTGGAAAAAGTATTAACTGGTATCTATATCTTGATTGATATTATATCTTACCCAGAATATTATTACAGCTAAACCTAGCTTCTGTAGCTAATCTTTCAACCACGGTTAGGAGTCTAGGACGAATTCACAGTTGATGGACTGTCACTGCATTGCTAGACAGGTGCTGGGAAAACCAGTTGGCAATGTGAATAAGTTAACACTGTTGGTTATTCAAATATAATGAATCATTATTTGATTATTAATGTCCAAATAACACTGTATACAATATGGTAGGAGGGTTAAACTTGCTAGCCATAGGATAGGCTACAAAATGAATGAACCATTTTGTATGTAGGAAAGACAGCATCAAAACACTCCAGATGTAGAGCAGGCTGAGGAAGCAGCATCAGGGCTTCAGGTGAGGTTCTAATTAGTAAAATTGATAATTTATTTGGAGTGATCAGCATTGATGTTGGTTTTAGGATGCTCAACCAATCATATTTTTTCAAGCATGGATTATTTATAGGAAACTTAGAAACCCAGCAAAGTTGTAGGGCAAGATGAGGGAGAAGCAGCTGGACCTTCAGGGCTTAAGGTGAGGTCTTTATTTATGAACTATGAATTATTAAGCATCAAGCAAGGAAGTTTTAGGATGTTTAGAAAATTATGACCGTAAGTTAATTTACTTGGTCATGAATTAGGGGGTCGGGGAAATCATGCATGTTTAAAGGTGGGTTCCACAAAACCATGTCCCCTTCATATTGCAATTGCTCTAAAATATAAAATGATGCGTTGAATGCATACTATGATACGTGTGCATTTGATTCATTTGTCCATTATTTATTTACATATAGGAAACTCAGACATCTTGTGAAGATGTCATAGAGCAGGTTGAGGGAGCGGCAGATGGACCAGGGCTTCAGGTGAGGTCTTAGTGATTCTGTGATGAGATACTACTATTGATTAGTAGCAAATTATTAAAATATAAATATAGTCAACTTGTTGTATTATGTTTAAGTGAAGTGAATTACTACTTAGTATAATAGGATATCAGTGTGGATAAAAACCAGGGTAAGTTTTTGTCTGCTCTTCAGGAGACAGTCAGTGAGAGCAACTGTGATCCTCAAGAAAGTCAGTGTAGGGTCCTGGACATGGGAAGTTTGCCATACCAGCCAGATCCAAAATTCATAAAAGTACAGAAACTTCGAAACAAGACAGGTTTCAGTTTTCAGGGAAAGTGGTTTAGTCAATATCCATGTGTGCATTATAGTCCTACATTGCAGAAAGTTCTGTGTTTTGAGTGTGTCAAAGCACACACCATCAAAAAGACCACTCTAGAGAAAAGAAATGACCCTGCCTTTTGCTCTAATGGGTTTAACAATTGGAAACATGCGGTAGAATGCTTTAATCGCCACAAAATAAGCAAAGCCCACCATCATGCCATTACTGTCAATGCACTGGAGCAAACTCCAGTACACACAACGTTTGTACGTTTGTACAGTTTGCCTCCCCAGGAGACCTGGTAGGATCTTCCCGACAGGTAGGATGAGATCCACTGGAGTGCAGTGCCAGTGGTGCCCATCTCAGAAAGTCTGTAGAACAGGATCTGGTGGTTAACCGTATCAAACGCTGCAGAAAGGTCCAGTAGAATGATGACGAATGACCTCGAAGCCGCTCTGGCAGACTGGAAGGCAGTGGTGACTGAAAGTAGGGCAGTGTCTGTGGAGTGGCCGGTCTTGAAGCCGGATTGGTTGGGGTAAAGCAGGTTGTTCTGAGAGAGAAAGTTAGACAGTTGGTTAGATACAGCATGTTCAATTGTTTTAGAGAAGAAGGGTAACAGTGATACCGGTCTGTAGTTCTGGAGGACGGCAGGGTTAAGGGAGGGTTTTTTGAGTAGAGGGCCTGTTTGAAGGCCTGTTTGAAGGCAGAGGGGAAGGTGCCAGAGGTAAGAGAGGAGTTTAGGACATGGAGCAGAAAAGTTATGATTGAGGGGGAGATGGTTTGAAAGAGAGGGGAGGGGATGGGATCAAGGGGACAGGAAGTGGGGCGATGAGAGAGAATGAGGTCAGAGAGCTCTGCCTCGGACAGGGGAGAGAAAGAGTTTAGACATTTAGTTGGGTCAGTCATGGAGGGTGAGGGGGTAGGAAGGGTGGGTTTAGGCAACTGACTGCTAATGTCAGCAACTTTTTTCTCAAAGAAGAAGTCGTCTGCTGTCAGGGTGGAGGGAGGGGTGGGGGAGGTGGGTTAAGAAGGGTGGAGATGGTAGAGAAAAGTTTGTGGGGGTTTGAAGCAGAGTTAATTTTGTTAAGAAAGTAGAGGGTTTTAGCACCAGTTATGTGAGAAGGGAAGGATTTAAGGAGGGAGTGATACTTTTCAAGGTCCAGACCGTCTTTGGACTTGCGCCATCTCCTCTCAGCTGCTCGAAGGGTGGACTGTTCTTCACGAATAACATGCGTAAACCACGGGCAGGAGGGAGAAGATCGCGCAGGCCTGGTTGACAGGGGACAGAGAGAGTCAAGTGATGCAGTTAAAGTGGTTAACACGATGTCAGTGGCAGTGTTAGTGGGGTGGGTCGAGAACTCGTCAATGGGAGGGAGGGAGGATGTTATAATAGAGGAGAAATGGGAGGGGGATAGGGAGCGGATGTTGCGCTGGAAAGTTACGAGGGGAGGGGAGGTAGGAGAGGTTGGAGGGAGAGAGACAGAGAATTGAATAAAGTAGTGATCAGAAATGTGCAGTGGGGTTACAGAGGTTAGCTCAGTGATACAGTTACGTGTCAGGATGAGGTCTAGCTGTTTTCCTGCCTTGTGGGTCGCCGGTGTGCTCATTAGAGTCAGGTCGAAGGAGGTCAGGAGAGACAAGAAGTCGACAGCCTGCGTTTCTTGGAGGTCGATGTTGAAGTCCCCAAGGACTATCAGGGAGGACGCTGAGGAGCATGTCCAGCTCCTCCACAAAGTTGGCTAGCGGTCCTGGTGGGAAACAAAGAACAATTAAGCATGCTTTGATAGAATCAGTTAGCATCACATAATGGTGTTCAAATGATGTGGCAGTAACAGAGAGCAAGGGCGTAGGTTTGGTCTCAGACTTGATGGGGACATCCACCCATCAACCCCCCCCCCCCTCCCGGGAGCGCAAATCGAGATGCCATTTTGTATACTATCCCTAAAGATCTATCATAACTGTATAATCTAAAAAATGCACTCCAAAAAAACAGACTGTGATGATGAGACTGTAATGCTGAACAACAAAATGTTTTATTATCATAAATTATAATGTACATTAGTTTTTACACTAACAAAAACTACTGTCACAAGAAAGTGCTTTCAGAACTTCTGGAGCAAAACAATCAAAATAAATAAATAAAATAACCCTTTTCTATATTTTCTTATAAACACTATTTGCCCTCCAGTACCTCAAATAATACACTCACACTCATGTTAATACCTGGGATTGTGCAATGCTGAACAACCACTTATTAACAAACAATTTACTATGTATGTTAGTAGCCTTGTGGAGCAAAATAATAAACCAAAAAACATCTTTGGCACCCAAAAAACTCCATTATGGCTACTTCACATTTTCCTGCATTTTCTTGATTCCTTATTTTTATCTAAACTTTCCAAACAGATGCCTACGTCTGTCATTTACAGATACAAACTGTTGGCCTACAGTGAGTCCATATTAGTGTCTATATTAGCTATATTAGCCTACTATCAAAATGATAAGTAGGCTACAAATACATAATGAGCATTCAGGATTAAATGTTTATTTTCCCTGCAACGCATCCGGGAGAGAATAGGAATATTCGACTTCATGCAGCGACGGCGGCGACGACAGATGGCTGCAGCCGGCTGACTTGAAGCTGAGAATGCCATTGTCTGCTTCAAGTCAGCCGGGCTGCAGGCGACGCCGGCGCTGCGTGAAGTCGAACGTACTTAATGATGCACCACGTGACTACTCTGCTGTGAGATGGTGCTTTAAGTTTAACTTCCATTATAATATTAATGTATTATGTTTCGTTCCATTGGTGAAATTATAGAAATACAATACAGAAATCAGATTTTTGATGTCATTTTTATTTAAGGATTCAAAAAAAAAAAAAAATATGCAACGTGCATAATAGGCCTCCTGTAATTTCAGCTCCCTATGGAAATAAAATGCAGTCATTTTCAATCCTCAATAATACAATACATTCCTCTTCTTTTTTCCCCCTGATCTGGGCAACATACAGAGTGCAATAAAACAGCAGCCTTTTGAAAAGGTAAAGTATATCAAATTAAAATAATACAGTTTAAGTTTGATTTCTGTGCATTAAGCTCTTTAGTTTTCTGCAAATGTGCAAGGGTAAAATGCAGCGGCACCCTCTTCTCTTTTGACACGCACAATGCAGCCATCCTCGGACCTGATCAACAAAACACAATAATATCCCAATATGTCATTCCAAATATACTGAAAAAAATCAGAATCACTTTATAAAAACAGCCACTTTGTTACTAAATATGTGCCTATGACAGGATTGTGTTCTTACCCGTTTAATGTGACTTCTGTTTTCGGAGATCACTGGACAGCTTCTCAACATCAGGCATGTAAGATGTAACTTTAATCTTCACGCAGGACTGCAAGCTCTCATCTGTGAGGTGGGTGCGGTATTTGGATTTTATGTGGTTCATGTTTGAGAATATCAGCTTGCACAGGTATGTTGATCCAAAGATGGATAATACTGCAAATGCATATTTCTTCATGTTCCTATAACTGTCAGGAAGAGCATTCCATGTTTCAAGTTTCTCGGGTGTTGGGATACTTCCGATTTCGCTCCATTTGTGACTTTGGGCAAGCTGGGCTTTCTGGCGAGTGACGTCTTCAAGCTCGGCTGTCAGAATTTTAACCCCTTTTGAATTTGGACATCTGTAAATCTTTGTCAGCTATATCAGCCATTTCCATTTCAAGGTCAGCTTGATTTACTCCTGGGAATGTGTTCAACAAGGACGGGTCAACCTCCAGGGGGTGTGACAGGGAAAGAGTGTCATTTTTTCCTTTCGGAACTTGCAAAATCTGCTCCCAAATGCAGTTTGCATATCAACGATCACACCTTGTAAATAATCACCGTTGAGTGTGTGATCGTGATAGGCTTCTCTCAGTGATGGGAAGTGAGAGAGCGTGCCTTGCTGTACATCTCTGGCGAATACAGTCAGCTTGCGCTCGAATGACAAAACAGCTTCCAGCATTTGCAGTGCAATGTTTCCCGCCCTTGGAGACTTTTATTCAGTATGTTTAGGTGACTTGTCATATCCACCATAAAGTGCAGTTTTTCCAGCCACTCGGTATCTTCCAGTTGAGGGTAGTTCAGGTTTTTGCTTTTCAGGAATGTTTTCACATGTTCTAAACAAGCTACAAAGCGACACAAAACCTCACCCCTGGACAGCCATCGGACTTTGTAGTGTAGCAGGAGATCGGCATATTTGCTGTCAACTTCATCTAACAATTCACGGAACTGACAGTGGTTTAATGCTTTTGCAATGATCTTGTTCACCATCTTGATGACGAGGTTCCTCACCTCCATTCACACCGGTGGGAATGTTTGTGCACACAAACATGTTTGTGCTTCTTGGTGCAAGATGCAGTGAAATGCAAGCAGATTTCGATCCAACGCTTTCTGTAGTAAAGTCACAAACCCCTTTTGTGATCCTTTCATACTGGGTGTCCCATCTGTAGCCACTGAAATCAAGTGGTTGGTGTTTATTCCATTGTCATTTAAACACTCTAGCACAGCCTCACATATGTCCTCCCCGCGTGTTTGGCCTTTCAGTGGTATTAATTCGATAATTTCTTCTTGTGGCCCATTAGAGGCCACATACCTGCATGACAGCACTGCCTGTTCAATATCGACCACATCACACGACTCATCACAGGCAATTGAGTAAGCTGGAGCTGAATTAATGTCGTTGATTTGCTGATTGGTTTTGTTGCCTGCCATTTTAATGGCCCTGTCCTTCACGGTCTTTGCGGAGAGAGCCATGTCTTAAATTTTCTGTATGATCTCGGTTATGTTTTTGAAGTCTGAAAATAGGTGCTCATATTCATATTTTTATGAATGAATCATTCATGTAGTCACTATCTGTGAACGGTTTTCCACACTTTATTATCTCCCAGGTTGCAACAAAACTAGCAGCAGTAGTGGAGTTTGGAGATGCAATCCACTTCTTAAATCTGTTTTTGTGCTCCTCTAATTTCTCCAGAAGTAACGCAATCGCACTTTTTCCCTCGTCACCCCCTACTGGGTACTCGGCTGCAAATGTAGCATGCCTTCCCTGGAAATGTCATTCCACGTTACTCTTTTTGTTGTTAGACAATTTCTCGTTACAGAGCAAACATACGGGCAATCCTTCCGCATTGGCAATAAAGGCAAATGATTCAGTCCAAGAACTGTAGAATCCTCTGTTCTCCTCAGTTATTTTTCTCTTTTTGCCTTTGGGATCCATGGCCATACCCGCCATTTTTTAAATAATGAATTCTAAATCTCCACCAGAGTGAGTTATTTTTCCAATTCGGGACCAGCTTTTAAAATGCAAGGTAAAGAGCGGCACTCAGTGGACAACTAGCAGGAGGTAGCATTGCTATGACATTTATGCTAGGTTGCTAGGTAACGGAAGCTAACTAAAGGTAGCTAGCTTCCGTTACCTAGCAACCTAGCATAACACTCGTAGCAATGCAAATTCCTGCTACTTGTTAGCATGCTCATTGTAAAATTTGAAAATTTACCCCATGTTTCCATATGATAAAGTTTCCATAGTCAATAAGATACATAGGTACTTTATTAACCCCGAAGGACAATTATTGTGTCCAGACAGATAGCTGGAAAGCCCACGCAGTCCAGAAAATCTTTAATCAATAAGTTGGATATTGTAGCTACAGTACAGCAGTAGCTAGCTAGCTAGCGATCTCAGTCACTACGAGTTTGATACACCGTTACAATATTACCGTTATTCGCTAACACTATCAACAGCAACGACACCGGGAACGTCTCATTTTTCAGTTCACAAAATCATAATCATGAAACGTGTTATAATCATAATAATCTTAACACATGTTTGTGGTTAAATGACATGGAAAATCCTGTTGGCTTCGATGGCTTGTTAAGGTTTACTATCGCCAGCCAAGATCGACGTTATGCACCCGGAAGTAAGATATTTGTTATTGTGACATCAGGCTGAAATGTCCTATAGCGTTTGTCATATAGTTTTTGTCTATTGGGAAATGGTAGGTTAAGCACAGTCTTACCCTTCTGGAAGTGATCTAGGAGACCATTGGCTCTAGTGCCAGTTTCAGAACCAACTGAGGCCGTTTCCTCCAAACTACACAACACAGCCTCATACTGGCTAAGAACTGTATCAACAGCTTGACCACGCACTGTCCACCTAGTCGGACATAGAGGTTTAACTGTTTTGGCAGGCCCCTCAGATGTTAGATGGCTAGCCAATACCCCTTTGAATTTCCCTGATTGGTTGTTCAGAGTTCCAAGGTCATGGACCCACTGCAATGTGTCACGTAATAAGGCAGAGGCATTGCAAGCACTCTGTGTTATAAGATTAACACAATGTGCACCACAATGCACATACAAAGCCAATGGCTGTTCTCTCTTCAACACTGCCTGTGCCCCAAGGAACTTCCCTGACATATTGGCTCCTCCATCGTATGTCTGACCTCGCAAGCCGGAGATTGGAATATTCAATCTCAGGAGCACATCAATAGCTATTTTAGCCATCTGCACACCAGTTGTCCCTAGCACCTCATACAATCCCACAAAGACTTCCTGCAGCACAAGGTCATGATCCACATATCTGAGACATATGGAAACCTGCTATTTCCCCTGAATATCCAGAATACCATCCATAATTATTGAAAACTGGAGCACAGACTTGATTGTTGAGGCAATTTCCCTCACAATTGTGTTGGCAAATAAAGCTAAGTACTCATTTTGGCAGTATGGACTTATAATCATGGCAACGTTTGAACCACGAGGATAGAATAGGGTCCTTGGTTGCAAGGAATTTCACAAGTTGGTAAAAATGACCCTCATTAACCTCATGTCCGCTAAAGGCAACTCCCTGCCTTGCTAGATATCTCAAAGAGCCCATGATTTGCTCGAGACAGTACCTCGCCTCCTCCTGTGATTTAGCCACTGAACTGGATATTTGTGTGTACTGGAGTTTGCTCCAGTGCATTGACAGTAATGGCATGATGGTGGGCTTTGCTTATTTTGTGGCAATTAAAGCATTCTACCGCATGTTTCCAATTGTTAAACCCATTAGAGCAAAAGGCAGGGTCATTTCTTTTCCTCAGAGTGGTCTTTTTGATGGTGTGTGCTTTGACACACTCAAAACACAGAACTTTCTGCAATGTAGGACTATAATGCACACATGGATATTGATTAAACCACTTTCCCTGAAAACTGAAACCTGTCTTGTTTCGAAGTTTCTGTACTTTTATGAATTTTGGATCTGGCTGGTATGGCAAACTTCCCATGTCCAGGACCCTACACTGACTTTCTTGAGGATCACAGTTGCTCTCACTGACTGTCTCCTGAAGAGCAGACAAAAACTTACCCTGGTTTTTATCCACACTGATATCCTATTATACTAAGTAGTAATTCACTTCACTTAAACATAATAAAACAAGTTGACTATATTTATAATTAATAATTTGCTACTAATCAATAGTAGTATCTCATCACAGAATCACTAAGACCTCACCTGAAGCCCTGGTCCATCTGCCGCTCCCTCAACCTGCTCTATGACATCTTCACAAGATGTCTGAGTTTCCTATATGTAAATAAATAATGGACAAATGAATCAAATGCACACGTATCATAGTATGCATTCAACGCATCATTTTATATTTTAGAGCAATTGCAATATGAAGGGGACATGGTTTTGTGGAACCCACCTTTAAACATGCATGATTTCCCCGACCCCCTAATTCATGACCAAGTAAATTAACTTACGGTCATAATTTTCTAAACATCCTAAAACTTCCTTGCTTGATGCTTAATAATTCATAGTTCATAAATAAAGACCTCACCTTAAGCCCTGAAGGTCCAGCTGCTTCTCCCTCATCTTGCCCTACAACTTTGCTGGGTTTCTAAGTTTCCTATAAATAATCCATGCTTGAAAAAATATGATTGGTTGAGCATCCTAAAACCAACATCAATGCTGATCACTCCAAATAAATTATCAATTTTACTAATTAGAACCTCACCTGAAGCCCTGATGCTGCTTCCTCAGCCTGCTCTACATCTGGAGTGTTTTGATGCTGTCTTTCCTACATACAAAATGGTTCATTCATTTTGTAGCCTATCCTATGGCTAGCAAGTTTAACCCTCCTACCATATTGTATACAGTGTTATTTGGACATTAATAATCAAATAATGATTCATTATATTTGAATAACCAACAGTATTAACTTATTCACATTGCCAACTGGTTTTCCCAGCACCTGTCTAGCAATGCAGTGACAGTCCATCAACTGTGAATTCGTCCTAGACTCCTAACCGTGGTTGAAAGATTAGCTACAGAAGCTAGGTTTAGCTGTAACAATATTCTGGGTAAGATATAATATCAATCAAGATATAGATACCAGTTAATACTTTTTCCACAGTAGAATCTGCATTTGAAAGCCTGGTCACTACCACTGCTAGTGTCGCTAGTTATTTAGCCTGACTTAGACTCTGCTTTTTGAAAAAACTTCATATGTCCCCTTTCTTCTTCTTGGGTGGAGGCATATCTGATCTACAAAGCACAAAAAGGAGAAAACATGTACATGCTGAAGGGCAAAGGGAATATTAAAATGTGTTATTCTGGCCTTTTATGTATGTATTGTTGGCAGACAGCCCTGGTAAGTTAGCTGTACCGTTGTCGCCGACACACCCGCTAGCTTGTCAGCCAGTGCAAGCAAACAAAGAAGCATGTGCTTCTTCCCGTGCGTGTCGCTTGTCAGATAACCCTCCCCCTTCTGGTTTTCATCAAACTACCGCGTTTCTTGTACTGTTGCGTCTTGCCCGTTGGAATCGATCCAAATAGCAGTACAATTCGCTAAAATATTGGTGGGGACAATTTTGTCGTTTTTAAATGTTGGTGGGGACAAGTACCTAGCGTCCCCCCCTAAATCTACGCCCATGGCTTGTGCCACGATATGTGCCTCGGTGGCTGTAAAGCCTCCATTCTACCAGTTCGTGGTATAGCGATGCAGTGATTTTTAAGGCAACGTGACATTACTGGGTGGGTCAAGCCAGAGCCTGTTTAAGGAGAGCCTTGCCACTACCTATTAAGCCCCATTGTGTCGAATTTTGCTGCAGTTCCATAAGAGTTCCACTGGGGGTAATCGCGAGCAAGTGCATGTTGAATGGGAGTCTATGGAGCTAAACGGCTACATTTGTCTCTTTCGCCTGATTGTCGTTGAGAAATCTCCGATTTGATTGTAGTTTTTGCATGTTCAACATGGATTATAGGTCAAAAGTTGAATGAACGAGTACTTATGTCCTTTTGATTTCTTACAGGGCGAGTCGTTGTGCCCATAACCCGCGAGCATTCTGCTAACAAATGCTAATTGGTTAGTGAAGGTGATATGACCAGAGCTCCTACTTGATGGCATCCAAAGCGGAATCAGAATGTCAGAGCATTAGCAACATTAGCAACAACATTAGCAAGCCAAAACTCTTTCTAGCATGTGTATTGACAGGGAGAGCCTAACCTGTCAGCTGTGTTGTCGATGCCTTGAGAGAGAAAAGACCAGGGGTCTCATTTATAAAACTGTGCGTAGGATTCTTACTAAAAGTGAACATACGCCCAAAAGCCTAAAATGGCATACGCACTCAAAAATTCTGATTTATAAAACCGTGCGTACGCACACCTGTACGCAATGTTCCCTTTATAAATCACAGATTACCCTCAAATGTGCGTACGTGAATCAGCATTGTAACCCGCCCTAAACACGCTCATTTTTAACCATATATAGTCAATGCAAAGCACCTCATGAATGCTAATCTAGTATCTCATCATGACCCTGGCATACGATTGTTCTTTACGGTGAATCATAGAGCATGACAACTTCTCATTACTCATACACTGTTAGGCTATTGGTGGAGCCCAAAAACTCAGAAAATGTGGTGGCCGGTAGATCACCAATTTAAAAAAAACTGTGCGAGTGGCGTCAACTGTGCCAGTGATACTGCGAGTCGAGATATCATTTGAAAACAAAAGCGTTTTGTTATGAACAGTAATCTATTAAAGTCTGGACTGATAACGAGGACGTAGAGTGTAGCGATTGCGGGAGCTTAACGACTGTATTTCCAGTTTTTGACATATGAGGATATTAGCACAGTATTAAATAAATATATTTAGTTATACACTGTGTTCTGCAGTTATCTAAATGTAGGATATGTGATGTTATCCTGTAGCCTATTCCATGCAGTCGGGGAATCTCCCCCTCCTGAACTCCCGTAGTGGACAATCTGATGGTGAGGAAGCGCTGAATAAAAAAAAATTGAGTTGGATTGTACAAGGTGTTTATGGAACAAGAATCACTCAGTACAAGCGCAAATAACACTGCTGGATGTAATCTTCATGATAATCATGAAATTGAATGGAAAAAACGTGTGTGAGGAAAACAAAATATATAAATATTACGAGTAATATTCTTCCCACATTCAATTTCTGCAGTCTGACTACCGTACGGTCATCTGCGTCGCCAATTCCAATTGTTTTCAAAATGTGCGTAGGCCTACGGGAGGGTCAGAGTTTGCGTGGAGGACCGCACATTCTCCCGTCAAGTTTGTTTTTTATAAATCACAACCTTTGCGTGGAAAGTGGCGTATGCACATTTTAAGCCCCGTTTTGTGCGTACGCAAGCTTTATAAATGAGACCCCAGGTGAGGTCGTTGCTGATGTTCACCTTGAAGCAGCTGACCTTCTCCACTTCAGATCCATTGATGAGTAGGGGTGCATGCTCCTCACAATTATAGAAGCTAGGTTTAGCTAGCTTATACAGATTTTTAACATCGACGCACCAAGAGAGCTTAGACGCCAGCTTCTCTGTGAGCGGTCGCGTTGCCAGAAGAGAGAAAGAAACATAACATCTGTACAGTGAAAATAGACCAGGCCTCAGCCCATATGGTACCCGCTCTACACAGTGACGGCACAACTATCCTTATGAATGACTATTTTCCATTAATATCGCTTTTGTACCAAACGTTAACATTTAGTCATTTAGCAGACGCTCTTATCCAGAGCAACTTACAGTAAGTACAGGGACATTCCCCCAAGGCAAGTAGGGTGCCTTGCCCAAGGACATAACATCATTTGGCTCAGCCAGGAATCCAACTGGCGACCTACAGATTACCAGCCCGATCCCCCACTGCTCAGCCACCTGACTCCCAAGCTCTCGCACTCCCTCACCGTGTCAGCCAAAAAATACTTAAAACACACATTTTTATAGGTAAATAGACCCTGGGAGTCATTGTTTCATCATCAACGCTGGTGGGTACTAGAAGGTGAGAGAAAAAGGATAGTACCTTTGCCAACAACATTGCTCATTTCAGTTACTGGACCCAACTAGAAGCACACAATAAAATCAATTTAATCCCCATTGTCTTTTGTTTGTCTGACCAGTATGAGTATGTGCATGTGTGATATGTGATGACTATATTAGTCCACTAGTTTTAAGCCCTTATGCAGCATAATCTGTGAGTTTTTGAATTGTAAATTTCCAGTGGGCACAAATTGATAGGTCTTTTGAGAGTAGCTGCACATTTTGAGTTTTGAAAAAGAAATGACGATTAATTATGCTTCATACAGTAAAATGTTGGAGTCTGTCAGAGTTTTGATTTCTGTATTTTTGTTGATGCATTGTCTTCTGTTGGTCAATATCAGGCAATTTAATGGTTAATTTTATGTAGATATTTTAATTCAAAATATTGTATTTCTATATTTTCTGTATTCTTTAAGTTTCACATCGCTTCCATTAGTCAGCTCCTGTCTTGGGTCCTTGATGGGAAAGTGTTTACTTATATCTTGGTGAACATGCATTGCATACAATATTATTCATGCTCACTGAAAAGAGTGGTTGCTTTACCTTTAAAGGTAAGGTTATATAATTATCCTAAGCAGACAGTGTATTGTAGTGCTTTTCCCATATTGTACTTGTACACTGCTAAATACAGTGATATTCAAAAAATAATAAGTCATATAAGTGATAATTGTAACTAGTCTAGCATTTAAATAATACTTACACTGCACCTATGCTGTTTATTTTGGGGGCGTTTTCTTCCTGGTATGATGGATTGGATTGATAAGGAGATTCATTTGTTTATGTTTTTCTCTCTGAGTTCCTATCTAAAGAGTAATGGTTTCGGTTGCTTCACCCTTTGAAGGATAAGAGTGCTGTGTCCCTCCCTACACTGGGTTATGGGTGTGTGTGGGAAAGCAGAGGTTAAGATTCCAAAGTTGGAACCAGTTTGTCTTCTTTGGCCGAGTTAACTCACAGAACCACCTTCAATACAGTCTTAAGAACTGTAAGCAAATGGCATGGACAAGTGTTGCACTCCTCTCTTACTGTCAGAAAACCTGATGTAAAAGAAAAATTCCATGGACCTGGAGGTAGGAGTCAAATGTATTGTCACCTAAATGTTATGTATACTGTATGTATATACTGTGCACTTAATACAGTGTCAGGGTTGTGGTAATGATGTCAATACATGTCATGTGGTTTCAGCCTCTGTCAAGTAATGTAATTCATGTGTGTAAAATTGTTAGCCAGTAACAAAAGTCAGTGTTTATTCTAACCTTAAACTCAAGCAAAGCAAACAGCATTATTATGGACACAAAACGTGCTTGTGTAGGAAGGGATTCATGAGGAACAAGAAATTACCTTCAATTTGCAGTCGAGCTAAATGTCTTGATAAGATCACATTTATATGTACTTCAACCCACAAATATGATTTTCAATGACATTCAATCTGTCAATCTCAGCCAGACTTGGCTACATCACTTATTGCCTGAATTTTAACTTCACATAGTTTAAAATGTGAGTTTTATTTCAGGACTTTGCTGTCTTTTTCAGCTGTACTAGCTGGAGTTTTGGCATGCTGCAAAAGTTTGCCATGCACTCCTTCTCATAATTCATCATGTGACCATTTTGTGGTTGTTGAAAAACCATTCTGTAACTGAATCACAATCCACTAGGTGTGCCATGGAAAGGTTTCTATTGAAATAGTGTTGGGTGTGGTCACATTGAGTTGTTTACATATCAAAATAAACACCGTCAACAACTACAGTTGAAATGCTCTGGAAAAACCTGTTTCTAGTCCTCCTATGTCCAATTCCATGAATACCTACAACTGCAGTTACTCATGTATCATATCTGCCTGACATTAATAAGAAATACACATTTTCAATGAAGTTGATTTTCCGACAGGTTTCTCATCATTCAGCATTGCAAAAGATACCAAGATCATGGTATGTGTTAACTTTTTTTCAAGAACATAAATATCACCTATTGTCTACAAGTCCTGTACCAAAACTGTAGTTTTAAAGATCATTAATTTCTAAATATTCAACATGTGGAAAGTGATCTTTCTTGATAAAACATTTTGGGATATGTAGTTTCAGTCAGGACATCGTAGAGGGCGGAGCCTCTGTGAAGAATTGACACTTGAGGAAACAGAAAAGGGGGTATTGGTTGTCTCAGGAATCAATGACTCCTCAGCCAACCAGAGGCTACAAAAAGGTATTGTTGTCACAGGTTTTAAGAACTACATCAGCTTTAAATGATATGGGCTTGATATTACAACGACTGAACCTTTTTTTTTTTTACAGGGGATGAAATTGTGGGTGCCACAATCCACTTTGACGAACTTTCAAAAGCTGATGTGCTAAAATTGTTGAAGCTCATTGAACCTTTTGATCAAAAGGTTGAATTATTATCAAAGAACACTAAAAGGCCCAGTAAGAGCTTGGGGGCCTTGGACAGATGTGTCAAAGCCCCAGAGGAGGTTAGTCCAATGTCACAATAAATGTAAAATTAACATTGTGTTTGAAGATGTACTTAATTATGTCTTGTTCTTACAGATGCTGAAGGATTCATACAATAGACTCTACCATGACAAGATTAAGAAGTTTATAAAGGATAACACGTCTGTAGGTGCTGCGGAAGGCTCTATTAACACAGAGTTTAAGCCTAGACTCAAAGATGACATTGAATCTTCCATACAGGGCATGGACACAAATACGACAAGAGTAGATGCTCCTAACTTCATACACTCTACAGTCATTTTAAATGATCCCAGAGGAGAGAATTCATTGCACATTGAGAGACCAGATATAGATATCAAAACATATGTAAATCCACCAAACATTGACACTCAATCAACTGATTTGAAGATGCCAGGCCTTGAGCAAACTCACATTAGCAATGGTCTAGATGTTTCTTTTCCAAAAGCTGACCTTGAAGTGCCTGTCTTAGACCTTACTGCTCAAAAAGACAAAATTCAAGACAAAGGTTGTAATCCAGAGGAGAGTAATATCACTTTCCCTGCTTTAGATATTTATTCTCCAAAACTTGATACTGAAGGAACAGACAAGAAATTAAAGATTCCCAACTTCAAGATGCAAGACTTTGGGCTCTCCGGACCCAACATAAAAAGGCCAGGTTGTAAAGTTATGACATCAGATTTGAGTCTCCCATGTGTCATGGCACAAGGGGATGACCTCTCAAAATCTAAACTAGACCTCAATGCACCATATGTTAGCATGCAAATCCCCAAAAGTAACGTAACAGTCCAGTCCTACAAGAAAAATCCTGACTTAAACGTGGATGATCCGTCTGGTTATTTAAAGGTAGCAAAAGTTAGACTATCTGCCAGAGAGACAAAAGGTATAGACAATTATACCATTTTTAAAACTCCAGACATTGATATCAAATCTCCTCTGATTGATATTCATGACCCAAGATTGTTGAATGCAGATTTACCATCGGTAGACGCAATATGTCTCCAGACTCCAGATATTACTTCAGGAATATTTGGAATAGAATCGAATAAGAAACCACAAATAGACCTTATATCTCCAGATGTACTACATGATGGCCCTTTTGAACTTGACTTATCTGGCACATTGCAAAAAAGATCTGATCTGGACATTGATGTCAATACCTTAACCCATAAAGTTCCTCAGGTAAAAGGTGGGATTTATCTTTCAAATACAAGTTTAACCAAAGTTGACACCAAAGTCTCTAAGTTGGATATGAATACTCCAGATGTTGACCTTAATTACCCTTCTGGAAATTGTATAAAAATGCCAAACATTAAGGTGCCTAAATCTGGCTTGTCAAACCCCCAAGGTCTGGAACACAATAATGTTGGAAACCTAGCAGAACCTACCATAACGTTTTTATCTCCAAAAGAAAAGAAAAAAAAGTCAAGTCCAAACTTCGACACAGCTACGGTTGACCTTACATGTCCTACCATTGATGATGGCCCATCTGGAAAATTCAAGATGCTGGACAGTTTTAAAATGTCAGATATTAGCCTATTTGGTACAAAGGTTACTGGTCCTGATTCTGAGTTTATTCCAGATTTTGATCTGTCAGCCCCCCAGCAAAAAAGAGAAATTAATCCCTTGGATTTGAATGCGTCTGATTACCTAAAAGGGACCGAGATAGACCTTACTGCTTCAGATTTAAATATCAATATGCCTTCTGTCAGTTTCCCAACCTTTAATAAACCTGACAGGAGACTAAGTGATTCTGGTATCAAAGCTAATACTCCAAGTAAATTCAGAATGCCTAAACTATTTGGTACACTGTCCAAAAAAACACCAGAGTTAAGTCTCAAAGCTCCAACTATGAAAAGTCGGATTGATGTACCAGACTTGCCAAAAGCCAACCTCAAAGAACTTGATTTAGGTACAAACACTTCAAACATAGACACCGATCCTCTCAAGGGTACATCGAATATTCTCAAACTGAGAATGCCCAATTTTGAGCTCCCAGGGCTCGATGTTGGACCAAACTTGATGAAGGGACCACATATTGACACTTATATTGGCATAGAGAGTTCAGATGCAGATACTAAAACACCCAGAGTCAACCTTAAAGGTCTCAAAATGGGCCCGCAACTGCCAGATGTTGATTTGGGAAGTCCATTAAGCAAACTCCAGAAGCCTGATTTAAAAATCGATATAGGTGTAAAAACACCAGATTTCAGCCTCAAAGGACCTTATCTGAAAGGTGGTATTGATGTTTCTGACTTGGATTTACCAAACGTAGATGTGAAAGGACCTCAATTAGATCGTAACACTCCAAATGTGGACATAGGTTCACCTCAGACAACATTTAATACACCAAAACTGAAAATGCCCAAATTTGGGATCTCAGGTCTTAAAAGACCAAATGTGGACATTGATGGAGATCTAAATGCACCTGCCCTTAACTTTCCTGATCTTAACCTCTCAGATCCAAAGCTCAAAGGCAAAATAAACCCCCCAGATCTGAAACTGGCAACAGCTAATCTGAAAGGCCCCAACCTGGATGGCAATTCCCCAAATATGAACTTAAAAATTCCCTCTGGTAAACTCAATGTACCAACCTTGAAGAAGCCTAGAGCTGAGCTCAGTGCTTTAGATTTTGATGTTGATCCCCCCTCTGGAAAGCTGAAAATGCCTTTATTTGGTTTCTCAGGAAAACAGCCAAAAATACCAAATATGGACATAGATACAGGTCTGAAAACACCCAATTTAAGTCTCAAAGCCCCTCATATGAAAGGTGGTATTGATGTCTCTGACTTGGATTTACCAAACATAGATGTGAAAGCACCTCAATTAGATCTTAATACTCCAAATGTAGACATTGGTTCACCTCAGACAAAATTCAAAATACCCAAACTGAAAATGCCCAAATTTGGGATCTCGGGTCTTAAAGGGCCACGTGGGGACATAGATGGAGATCTAAATGCACCTGCCTTTAACATTCCTGATCTTAACCTCTCAGATCCAAAGCTCAAAGGCAGAATAAACCCCCCAGATCTGAAACTGGCAACAGCTAATCTGAAAGGCCCCAAACTGGATGTCAATGCCCCAAATATGAACTTAAAAATGCCCTCTGGTAAACTTAATGTACCAACCTTGAAGAAGCCTAAAGCGGAGCTCAGTGCTTTAGATTTTGATGTTGATCCCCCATCTGGAAAGCTGAAAATGCCTTCATTTGGTTTCTCAGGAAAACAGCCAAAAATACCAAATATGGACATAGACACAGGTCTGAAAACACCCAATTTAAGTCTCAAAGCCCCTCATATGAAAGGTGGTATTGATGTCTCTGACTTGGATTTACCAAACATAGATGTGAAAGCACCTCAATTAGATCTTAATACTCCAAATGTAGACATTGGTTCACCTCAGACAAAATTCAAAATACCCAAACTGAAAATGCCCAAATTTGGGATCTCGGGTCTTAAAGGGCCACGTGGGGACATTGATGGAGATCTAAATGCACCTGCCTTTAACATTCCTGATCTTAACCTCTCAGATCCAAAGCTCAAAGGCAGAATAAACCCCCCAGATCTGAAACTGGCAACAGCTAATCTGAAAGGCCCCAAACTGGATGTCAATGCCCCAAATATGAACTTAAAAATGCCCTCTGGTAAACTTAATGTACCAACCTTGAAGAAGCCTAAAGCGGAGCTCAGTGCTTTAGATTTTGATGTTGATCCCCCATCTGGAAAGCTGAAAATGCCTTCATTTGGTTTCTCAGGAAAACAGCCAAAAATACCAAATATGGACATAGACACAGGTCTGAAAACACCCAATTTAAGTCTCAAAGCCCCTCATATGAAAGGTGGTATTGATGTCTCTGACTTGGATTTACCAAACATAGATGTGAAAGCACCTCAATTAGATCTTAATACTCCAAATGTAGACATTGGTTCACCTCAGACAAAATTCAAAATACCCAAACTGAAAATGCCCAAATTTGGGATCTCGGGTCTTAAAGGGCCACCTGTGGACATAGATGGAGATCTAAATGCACCTGCCTTTAACATTCCTGATCTTAACCTCTCAGATCCAAAGCTCAAAGGCAGAATAAACCCCCCAGATCTGAAACTGGCAACAGCTAATCTGAAAGGCCCCAAACTGGATGTCAATGCCCCAAATATGAACTTAAAAATGCCCTCTGGTAAACTTAATGTACCAACCTTGAAGAAGCCTAAAGCGGAGCTCAGTGCTTTAGATTTTGATGTTGATCCCCCATCTGGAAAGCAGAAAATGCCTTCATTTGGTTTCTCAGGAAAACAGCCAGAAAGACCAAATATGGACATAGATACAGGTCTGAAAACACCCAATTTAAGTCTCAAAGCCCCTCATATGAAAGGTGGTATTGATGTTTCTGACTTGGATTTACCAAACATAGATGTGAAAGCACCTCAATTAGATCTTAATACTCCAAATGTAGACATTGGTTCACCTCAGACAAAATTCAAAATACCCAAACTGAAAATGCCCAAATTTGGGATCTCGGGTCTTAAAGGGCCACGTGTGGACATAGATGGAGATCTAAATGCACCTGCCTTTAACATTCCTGATATTTACCTCTCAGATCCAAAGCTCAAAGGCAGAATAGACCACCCAGATCTGAAACTGCCAAAAGCTAATCTGAATGGCCCCAAACTAGATGTCAATACCCCAAATATGAACTTTGGAGGTCTGGACCTCACAAGGGCTGGATCAGATATTGACTTTGGCACAGTAATGACCAGATGTTCACCAGACATGAATATTTCTCTACTGAAAGCTAAACTAGATATTAAAGACATTAAGGACAACTTAGCTAGAACAAGTCCCCCAAGGAACAGTACCTCTTTTGTGGACAATGGTGTGGATCTAAGACTTGCAAATCTCAACGCTGCTTCAAACCCTAAAATGTATGCTCCAAAGAGTTCTGAAAATGAGCTAGTGAATTTGGGCAACAATGTTGACTCTCAGGGCCATGAATCTCACAAGGAAGCGCCAGTTAATGAAATTGATCAGACTAAAATGAGAAGATCAAAAATGCAAAGTCCCCAAAAATCTGAATATAAAAAATCTATGTTAAATTTAACAAATGAGAACAAGAGTCCAGCAGATTTTGAAGGATATTACGTCACAGTTTTCCCTAAGCAACTAAAAGCAAATGTTAGAGGACAGACTGGTGTAGCAGGTAGTAAAGCATCAAACCAAAGGTCACACACACACGGAGGGCTTGATTTTAGTGCGTCAAGTCTAGACCTTGAAGTTCCTGAACAGAAGGACTTGAAAGGATCAACATTCTGGTTTTCAAAGCTTATTTAAGGTAAGCATTCAATTTGAGGTTAAATGAGGTAAAAAGACGTTTACATGTAAAATAACAAAATTATCTAGGCAGAACCTGCTTTTCTTTGTTTTTTTATGTTTGTTGTGAATATGTAGACTATTTGAAATTGTGGTGGCTGTTGGTGCAAAACACTTGAAAGTCACATGGAAGTCCTTGGAAAAAAGCAGAATTATATCAGTTAGATTTATATACTTGTTTTATTTTAGGATTTAGAAAAACAAATAGATTATGCATAAACTGACATTCTGAAGGACAAGACTGTGACAGGAATACTAACATTGGCATACTTGCACTTTACCGTGAAATTAATTTGTAATAAAAATATGACCATGAACTTGACCCTATTTTCTGAAATTCTGGACTACGTTTTAAAAAACATAGTTTATTATTTTTTTTAAACCACTGATTTTCACAAAACATTTACCGATTTGAGGCTACCAATGCCTGTAAACTGGCGCCTGCTTAATGGTATTATGATTTGATCTGGTGGGAGTGGTCCGTTTTGTTACCAGTAACCCCTCACTAGGTAATAGATACTTTCTGTAGCCATGATTCAACAAAAAAAAGTTAATGCAGTATGGATTACAAAACCTTAGTTATCTGGGAAGGTTAGCTAACATAAAGCCCAAAATATACTTCACGCTAAGTACGTATGCTTAAGGATATTTCCGCTAATGCTCAAATACGTTACCCATTCTCTCACCCATTCTCTTTTTCACTCATTGACTGACTCACACACACACAGACACACACACCCTTTGCTACTCCCAAGAGCAAAAGGAAGATATATCAGAGTCATATATCTCGGTCATAGCTTATGCCACTTCTAACTTCAGATGTGCAATGTCAAAATCAAACAATTTGTATTTTATTTTTCTCATACCTTTATGACCATGAAAAAGGAAAACACCTTGTATAGAAAGAAAATGAATAACCACTAGTTTTTTGTTTTTAATACCCATTTATGAAAGCAAAATCACAAAGCAACTGGTCCGGACCACATCAATACAACCCAAAGGACCACTGAACAACTGGACTGAATCACAGTGATTATTTGACCACTGGTTTGTATTGATGTAGAATGGTTTTGCAGTTTTTTACACAACTTTGAAAAGGTTATAAAGATTAGCGTGGCTTTAATGCTATGTTCAGAGATTTTATTTTTATATTTTCTGAAGAAGTAAAGGGTGTGGAAGTAGGCCATGCATGATATAAAATAATCTAGTGTCATTTACAATTCGTTTTTATACAATTTTGAAAAGGTTATAAAGATTAGCGTGGATTTAATGCTATTTTCAGAGATTAGCGATGTATTTGCATTTAAGGTGTGGAAGTAGGCCAGGCATTATTAGAATAATCTGGTGACAGTTTGACGATTTATATCCATATAAATATTATGAAACACAATTTTTCTAAATTGTACAAAAAAGTTCTGGGGCGATTTTAGGATCAGACCTTTAGGAGTGCTCAGCCCCCAATGAGAATGTGACATGAATACAGTGCCTTGCAAAAGTGCTAAACCACTTTGCTAATATAAATCCCTAATTTCACTGGATAACAATTAATACATTTATGTATCATTATGCAAAATATTGAAGGAATGAAAAAACTAAGGATGTCCCTTCATGAACTACCAGCATTAAATGATATTAAACAATATATATATATATATTTATTATGATTATTTTTAGGGGTGCTGAGATGACATTTTGGGGTGCTTGAGCACCCCTAAAAAGGGTCTAAAATCCCACTGGTTTAGTTTGAATCTGGTCCCTAATGCAACGCTGCAAAGTAGCGTCTTCCAAATGTCGAATATGAAACTAACTCCACCTCGCTGACATCAGCAACGTTCAAGGGTCTAATTAGATAAAGTCATACTGGCATGTTCTTCATTTTTTGTCAGGACAGCAAGGCGGGGTTTAACTCTGTATAACTTCATACAACTGTACACTTGGCAGAAATCTCCCCTCATTATGCCTGCGCCTTGTCCATAAAGATGCATAAAAAAATACAAGGTGTTGCCAGAGCCCGTCTACGGAGAGCCTGTCCACTCCCTATTACGCCCCATTGTACCAAACATGGTTGCAATTCCAACGGAGTTCCACTGGGGTTAGGAATTCATTGGGATCGTTGGCTTGAGGCAATGAGTGCAAAATGAATGGGAGTCTATGAAGCTAGGCGACTAAATTTGTCTCGCCTGATTGTCATTGAAAAATCTCAGATTTTATAGTAGTTTTTGCAAGTTCAACATAGATAATAGGTCGAAAGTTGAATGAACGAGTACTTATGTCCTTTTGATTTCTTACAGGGTGAGTGGTGTCAGTGTTATATAGTAACAAAGTTTTTTAGATATCTGTACTTTACTACTTATATTTCTGTTAACTTTTGCTATTACTTTGTTACATTTTTCAAATAAAACTGATACTTTTACTCTTATACATTTCCCCTGAAACCTTCGTTATTTGTTACAAAATCAAATCATCTTTAGAAAAAATAATAATAATGAGAGTGATGAGACTAACGTCGGGGACTGTGGTAGAACACAGACTGCAAGCAGGTTTGGCGAATCAGTGGTTTTAGCACACGTTAATGCGTTATTGACCATTTGCAAAAGCCCTGCCCCCTTAGTTACTATTGCTACGTCTTTTGAACTCGTTCAGTGATTCTTTTTGGAGTAATATCTGCGCGATATCCTCCAGATCAAGGCAAAATGGACTGCAATATGCAGTGGAAGGATATATCCAAAACATTAAGACCAACAACGAAGGGGACACAACAATAATCAAAGCAAAAGCATACAGGTCTCAATCAAAAAATGAGAAACACCATGACCTCTTCATTAAATGCCACCAGCAAAACCTTGTAGACTAGTCATGTTTTTTCACCGCTGGGTAACATACAAAGATTATTATTATTCTTTATTCCATCTCTGGCGAGGTATCTAGCTAGCTAGCTAGCTAGGATGGTGACAGAGCAAGTGTGGAGCAAGATAGCTGCTAGTAATGTTATTGTTCAAAGGATGTGTGTGCATGTTGCTGAAAGTATTTCACAGTCACTGTACTGATAACTTGCTTGTAAAACTGATTATCCTGATGTAATGCTATGGCTTTGCATCAGATTGCCAGGTTATTGCTCTCAGATGTGACTTATGTATACCTTCTTTTGAAGATGAACAAAAAAAATTCAGTTTCAAGTAATGACTGGGTTGTTACTTTCGGTGCTGCTTTAGTATTGCCTATTGAGTTCAAATTGTGTTCAAATAAGGCCCAGTATAAAGGTATTTGGAATAAACTTCATAATTCTCAAAATTCGGCCCCTTTGCTTTTTTATTAACAGCATTTACTTGTACTTTTACTTTCAAGTACATTTAATATCAGAAAATTACTTTTGATACTTAAGTGCAGTAAAGATCAGATACTTTAAGACTTTTACTCATGTAATATTCCAAAAGGTTACTTTTACTCAAGTCATTTTCCAGTAAGGTATCTTTACTTTTACTCAAGTATGGATTTTGGGTACTTTATACACACTTTATCTGGTCATTGCCCATAACACGCTAGCATGTTGCTAATGAATGCTAATTGTATGACGTCAGTGACATTTTAAAAGGCTTTTGGCTTTGCAGCCAAGTGAACTTGTCCAGTTGTCAAACACATGTTGGGCATGTCAACTTCGGTCAGTGAATGCAGTGCTTCACAACTTCCCTTCCCATTGAATCCCTCACTGCCATCAACACATCCCTCGCAGTGGGGGTGAAGGCAAAACTCTGCCAATTCTCAACAGCCTATATGCTGTTTCTCCTCTCTGTACAGCATGCTTACATTGCTATCTGCAAAAAGAGAACATTGACCTTTGCCAAGCAGTGGCATACAAAAACGCAGTCACTGATTCTCTTAAAGCGAAGCGCAGTGATGCCAATACTGCTGATATGTATGGCAGGACTAGGGCTCTATGTGAGGCAAATTATATTACAATCCATGACACATCTACGCATACGCAGAAGACAAGCATATGGAGGACTTTGTGGTTGAGTCGTCTAGTGGGGCATGCAGTGAGGTTAGTGCCAGTTCAGATTCAGTGGACCTCAAACAAAAACTTTTATATCCTGATCTCGACAGAATGGTGGCAGAACTGGGAAAAAGATTCTCAGACGTTAGTGAAGATTGCTAAATGGGGATCAAGCGTGCAGTCCAGCATTAGACAAATTATTGTCTGAGCCACATCTTTCCACACTTGCACTTCACTACCATATAGAGCTGAGCTCTGAGGAGGTGGCTGTGGCGAAAAACTACATAAAGCGCAAGAGTGAAAGAGTGGAGGACATGTCATGTCTATTGAAGCTGCGTGATGCAGACATGTTCCCTTTGAGCGTTCCTTTAGTGCAGTGCGCCGTGTCCACAGGTGGCTGCAAAGTACCATGGAACACATGAGGCTTAATCACCTGGCAGTGATGTCTATTGAAAAAGAGGTACTAGAGAAGGTGAAAACTGCACTGATCCTCCATAGGGTTTTGACATTGAGATACTACTTAAGTGTTCTTCTTAAGTGTGTGTTTGCTTGTGTTCGTGTGTTTGTGGGGGTGACTGTTGTCGACCACATTTGAACAAGCACTGTTTTGTTGTTCACAACCACAAAAAAAGGGATATGAATAGGGGCCTGTGCCCCAGTAGAGTTTTATGTCTAACAACGCCTCTGCTTAGTAAGAACCTTATATGTTTGAGCCGTCTAATTCAAAATCACCTTAAATTAATTGTGAGTTACAAAATGCTTTGCTATGTATATTACTCTTAAGTGTTATAGCTAGCACAGAGGTGAACAATTAGAATTAGATTATCTTATGTGATTAACGACCACTTCACCTGCTGGTGAACGTTCTAGTAAATCAGTGTACTGACCACTGAAGACCCGTTAAGGAAGAAATTCTGTGCAATCTACATCTATCTGTACTGTCCAACTAATGTTTTTAAGCATGGCTGAGAGACAGAGTTTTCACTCATGCCATCAGTGTCTTGAACTGATTAGTCGAGTGGCCGGATCAAACAAAGTCAAACTCCTTTCCGTTGTCGTGACTCCTTCCGGCCTGCCTTCTTCAGAATAACCTTCTTATCAGATTGGTGTCACGGAACAGATATCTGCAGCAAAAGGGTGCCATCGGGTGAGCAGATTTTGATTGTCATTTTTTAAATTTTTATGGTTATATTAATTGCTGCTTACCTGTGGTCCCACAGCGGTTTAGACAACGAACCTGTTCAACATATATTTGTAAAAGGGGAATGGATGGTTTCTGTATGAGGGGAAGCCAAAAGACACGACTTTTTGTAGTAATTTGGTGAATTAATAAGTTGATTGGCAAGACTATTTTATCTCACTTAATGACTGTTGATGTTTGCAATGCGAAAGGCCTATCAGTTGCTTGGAAAAGAACATGAGACGCACAGATACGGGGACAGTAATTTCATAAGCAAGGGCTGGTCCGCTTGGCTTCTGTTGGTTAAAAAGTGTTGTATCTGCGTAGTTCATAGTGATATGGTGAAAGGCCGTTCTGTTTAATGGACGTAAGGCCGTAAAAACCTTAAATTGTTAGAAAGTTAAACGAGGCAGGATTCCTTGCTGTAAAGCCCATTACGAGTCGATGTAATGCATCCACTGCTTTGATGGTGGAGAAGGCACAAACTATAGTTCTGAGACATCCCATGGTGTTACATACTTCACATACCGTAAATATTATCTTAGTAAATATTACAACGCAACACATGACCAGCCAAAGATGAAGTAATTTCAAACACATTTTGACAGGAACTCAACGGCCACACACACTAATCCAGCTGTGCATCTAAAAGCTTTATTGCATGGAACAGAACCAGAGGAAGTAGCTCCTCATGATTGCATGGATGTTATTAACTCTACATCCAGTGTAAGAACAGACTTGCAACAAACAGCTTTGGAACGTGGTGATTTTGCCTTATTTTGTGATGGTTCAGCAATGCGCCCAGATGATAAAACTATTCTTTCAGGATATTCCATAGTGGATAATTTAGGAAATTGTATCGAAGCCTATAGATTACCTGTATCTTCTGCTCAGGCTGCCGAGGTAGTTGCTTTGACTAGAGCATGTCTATACGCCAAAGATCGGTTACCATATATACAGATTCCAAATATGCATTTTCAGTGGCACATGACTTCTGTAAGATTTGGGAAAACAGAGGTTGTGTAACTACTGCAGGAAGACCCATACAACATGCAGATTTAGTAAGAGGATTATTACATGCTATGATGCTAGCAACTAACCTTGCTATAGTAGAATGTGCAGGTCGTTCAAAGGCAGATTCTGATATTGCCAAAGGTAATAATTTAGCCGACAAACATGCAAAAGATTCAGCGTTAAATGTTTTCTTCCCACCATGGATGAATCATTTTTTCATGAATATTAAAATTCCTGATCCTCGATACACAATTGATGATTTGATATCATTTCAGAATCAAGCAATGCCATCTGAAGTTCTACTTTGGGAGAAGAAAGGATGCGTAAAGCACAACAATGGTTTATGGAAAAATATCGATGATAGAATAGCATTACCAAAAATAGCATATGAATCCCTAATATCCTATGTAGATGGTGTTACTCATGTGGGGTATAGGAGCATCATGCAGTATATTTCACAACTGTTCTTTACAATTGGACTATAACTACAAATTAGAGATTTTGTTAAGAGATGCTTAATCTGTGCTCGTTGTAATCCACACATCAATCTAGCTAAAAGAGATAATTTGCCAAAACCTGAAGGTCCATTCCAAGAATTACAGAAATATTTTACTCACATGCCCAAGTGTTGAGTTATCTTCTAGTGATAGTGGATACATTTTCAAAATGGCCAGAAGCCTTTGCGACAAGAAAAGAAAACGCTCAAACAGTAGTTAAGTGCTTAATGGTACATGTCATTCCTTGTTTTGGAATACCAAATGGGATAGACTCCTTTCACCTCTAGAGTAACCAAACAATTAGCCGAAGCCTTAGGGATTAATTGGACATTTCATATTCCTTATTCCTATAACATCCCTCAAAGCTCAGCACAAGTGAAAATGACAAATAGGACGATTAAAGAAAAACTGGTGAATTTACATCAGACAAAACAAACAACCTGAATAGATGCTCTACCACAGGTACTTCTATCAATCAGAGCTATGGCAAATTTAGGCACAGGATTTGCTCCTCATGAAGTTTTGATGGCTAGACCTTTTCCTCTAGGTGTGCTGATGGACACCAGCAAATGATTTAACTTTGTTGCAGGAAACTCAACAACATTATGTGAAACAGTTGTGGTCTTTTGTTTCTGAAATTAATCAACAAGTAACAGATTTTCTCCCTACTCCAGGTGATCAGAGTATTCCTAATTTTCAGCCGGGTGATTATGTTTTGGTACGCAGTTTAAAAACATTGGCTCAGCAGGATCAGCCAAGATTTGGACCTCCGACTCAGGTTCTTTTGGCAACCAAAAGAACCTTAAGGTTAAAGGTCAACCACAATGGATCCATGCATCTCGACTCCGACGAGCACCTCCTATAGCAGATGCAGTATAGGGTGTATAGGATACAGTAGACAGAACATTGAAGGATGGGTAATATTTCTACCTCAACATTAATACTTCATTATCATGAGCATGAATATGGTGTTGTTCTTCTCTCTTTGTTTCGTGATATATAGAAGTGAAGACATTGGCAGTGATACTGAACCGTGGGAAAGACCATGAGACCAGAAAAAAGAATGGGTGATACTCCACAGAGAACCCGAACCAAATTTGTGGTCGTTGCGGAGCATCATCTCTCTCCTAGCGTTGATTACGGTCAATTATGCAGTTGTGCTTGAACACCCTACTAATTTGGATAATGTTTCATGGAAGTACACCAAGGCAGGGATAGTGCTTAAAGAAGAATTAACTGAACCTTCTAACTCTGATCAGCATGTTCATACACATGTATGACGTAACGTTCCAACACCAACGAGTATTCTTGGAGTTCACGTACAGAATCATATTCCTATGAATGAATCAGACATGATTTGCTTAAGGTTCCCGTTAATGGGAAGGAAACCATTCTAATCAACAAGTAACAGACCAACAGGGAGGAAACCATTCTAAGTTCATAAGGTGGAATACATTATGATGTCGGAGAGTATGCTATCAATTAATGCAGACTACGAATCGCTTGAAGGTAAAGAAGGGTCAATAATGAGCCAACCCCTTATGTTTTCCAAGCCCAGCACAGTCGCTTACTGTAATGCATTCTGGACAAAATTGACTCCTAAGTTTATAGTTCAACAACATTTGGATGCTTATGATAATTTTCAATCAATAGTTAATAAAGCTACACGAACAAAGGCACCTGTAACTTGTCTAAGTTATACACAAGGCGTTAAAACAGTGCATCAGATGGGTTTCACTGGGTTTCACTCCAGGTCGTCCAAATAAGAGGATCTTCATGGGAACACTTTTTCCGTGGCCAGCTACTGATCTCTTATTTTGGCTTTGTGATAACAATATTTACACTTATCTCCCACTTAATTGGAGAGGTAGATGTGCTCCTTATTGGATACCATCTAGTACTGTATTTTCCAATTCCCACTACATGGCCAGAAATGTCACCTAATGGTCTATCTGGAACCTTTAAAGAAAATGATGGGTAAGGATATGCCAGTCAACAAAAACCATCCTTTTGCATCTAATTTATGGTACAGTGCTTTTAAGAGTAGGGTTTGGAAACTGACTCCTAAGTCTTGCTATGCGTGTTCCATGTTACCTCAATCAACAGAAGAATTGTCCCTATTGGACAGTTCCACTTCAAGGTCCTGAAGAATTACCATCCATGTGCCTTCTCGCTCGCTCAGTATGTATTGCAAAAGCATCCTTTGTTAGGTGAGAAACCTAATTCAAACACCCCAGCACGACCAATTATTGTGTTGAACAACATCTATGTGGCCAAAGCTAGTAACATAATTGTCAAAGCCAAAGGATTATTGAACATGATGTCACAGTATATAATCTATTCCAATATTTCCATAAATCAGGGAAGCCAACCAGATTTACAGAATTCTCATGGTACTATATTCTCTGTCCCTAAGGAATTGCCATCATTAGTAGGATGTACAATATGCTACAAGAAACATATGGTTTCTTTGCTTAATGATTTGTCTATAGTTCGTACTAAAGTTTCAGCTAACATTAATTTGTCTTCAATTTATGAAGTTTGCCTGAGAGGAGTAGAGAAAGATTCTCTTGGTGCCAAAGACGTAGGCTTCCTGCGACTCACCCAGTGTCAAAGCATCTTCGAGTATCCGGGTTTGGGATATCATGTTACTGCAACGGGAACTCCGCCCACTCCTGACTTTAACTGGTGTTGTGGTGAGAATGTATGGACGAGCTTACCGCCCTTATTCAGAGGTCTTTGTGGAGTGTGCACAATGAACAATTTACTAGGTGCGTTCGACTTCATACAGCGCCGGTGTCGCCTGCAGCCCGGCTGACTTGAAGCAGCCAATGGCATTCTCAGCTTCAAAGCAGCCGACTGTCGGCGCCGCCGGTGCTGCATGAAGTCGAACTCGCCCATTGTACGTAGTTGAACGTATTGAATTCATGACGCATCGTCGCACTGGTTCATACAGTGGCCCTGAAGTGCAAATCACACCCCCTAATATGAGTACATCCCCCAAATGAAAACACTCCCCCCAAATATGAGTCAACTCCCCCCAAATCGGATGACTTGTTCACCTCCCCCAATACAAAAACACGCTCCCCCAAATGGAAAATGACATTACATTAACTCTGAACGGAAAGGGTAGGTACTACACTTTAGCGCTGATTGGATGCTAGCATCCAATCAGCGCTAAAGTGTTGGCTAAGAAATTGATCGACAGAAGTAAAAAATGCAATAGCCTGACTGCGTGTTAAACGTAGCCAAACAACTAGTCCACGTAACTCTGTCATTATCATGAACTTGATCGTTTTGGTTGGAAGGAAAGAGAGAGTCAGAGTCATGAAACTACTCTTTATTTTAATCAGGGTCATTCCTATGAAATAAACTCAGATATGCTGTTAACGTTTCACAATATAAGTAGCCTATGCGCACACTAAAAACGCAGTTGAAGGCAGGACTTTTCAGAAGAACAAACTAATAGTCCACTACAGAAGAATGAAATGCCACAATGTCAGAGTTACGTGGACCAGGATATCCTGGTCCACGTTACTCTGTTTCGTGTTAAATATAAAAATCGATAGCCAACGATTTTTACATACGTTCTGTCATGACTCTGAATTGTAAACATTATTGTTTCCTCGTTCCTTCCAACCAAAACGATAAAGTTCATGATAATGACAGAGTTACGTGGACTAGTTGTTTGGCTATGTTTAACACGCAATTTATGCTTTTGCATACGTAGCCTATGCTACATGCTTCGATACCCAAATAAATGTCCTAGTGCACCCAACTCTGTCAGGCTATTGCATTTTTTACTTCTGTCGATCAATTTCTTAGCCAACACTTTAGCGCTGATTGGATGCTAGTAACTACCCAAAAAAATATTGCACGTATTTTTGTCCTATTTCCCCTAAATAAATAAAGTTAGCCTGCTTAAAGACACCTTACACCCATAAAGTATGTTCAACATGGCCTAAATGCTGCCAATTAATAATTGACGTAACAACTTATTGTAAATGGTCAGTAGTCTAGCCCAGGGATTCCCAAAGTGTGGTGCGTGCGAGCTGCCTCTAGGGGGTGCGCGAGAGGAAAAATGTAATGGTGGTCTATTGGTGTAATATGAATTATTATATGGCAACGACAGTACAAGCTTTCTGATCTGTTGTGACATTGATCTGTCACATCAGAATTTTGATTTGGGGCACGAAAGTCTTGAAATTTGAGTGACAATGTCGCCCGGTAGACCGCATAGCCATGTCTTCATGTCATGACAAAGTTAATCTTTTTTACAGTTTTACAGTCAGTCCTACAACAACAAAAAAGTCGAGCAGGGCAGCTTTCAAGAGATCTGGGAATTCTGATTTTTGTGATTTGTGTAAAACTGGTAATCTGAGTGAGACTGCGTCCCCGTTACTGTACAGTAGTGTTTTGACGTTAGCCTCAGTCAGACTCGGTCGTTCACTGGCAGTCTGCACGATGTTGTTTGTCACTCCATTCTACACTTAGAACGTCAGGGAGGACTGCCTTTGGTAGATACGAGCCTGCTGAAGATAGCCAGGATCTCGGATTTCTTCAACCAAGCCTGTTTCATTCATCATTTGCCTGAGAAAGCGACCTCCGTTACTAGCTAGCCAGGCAAGTTTTGCCCATTTCACTCCTCAGGCTATTTAAAGGTACATGTTAGCCAATGAACGCCAGCAAGATTGGCACGTGACTTGAGGAAATAAATTGATGTGTTCCTGTCAAATAAATATTTCTCTAGTTTCTCTCCCATGAGAGTTAGTTCAGAAAACGTGTTTCTTTCAACTGCACTGTTAACACTGGGTCAAATACTTACGCCAGGATCGCTGCAGAAACTTACTCTGCTAAAACAGGGTGTTTTCACCCATGTAGTTTGTTTGCTTTGTTCCGATTCAGGGATTAATATAATAAAATGTTGCTGTTGCCCCTTTGTTCGGTTTGTGTTTACACTGCAACATTTAACAGTGGACTAAATCTTGTAAACAAACTCCACGCGCTAGCAAACTGTTCTCTCATTGGTACGATTTAAATACGGCTTAATAGGCTGTTGCTTTTTTTTTTAAAGGAGTGGGGGAGTGGGGGTGCGTGAACCCGGTCGGGATGTAGTAGGGGGTGCGTGGCCTAAAAAGTTTGGGAACCGCTGGTCTAGCCTATCGATTAAGGGGCACTCGGAAGCATGTACACTGTCTGCTGCATTTGATCTTGATAGGCTAAGCATTCTGTAGCAAATAAAAACAATATACCCACTGTAGTGATAGTTGTATATATAGAAACTAACCACTAGGTGTCAGTATTATTATTATACTTACCGGAAATATAGACAGACACGGAGTTAGACCATGACATGTGCTGTTGCTGTTCCTGCTCGCAACCTGCAAGTGAATTAAAGATAAGTTTACTTACAAACAGTTTCTTCATTGAAATAAGAAACATTACATGGTACCAGGAGTGAGGTTAATCACCAACATCGACAGTCGTCATGGAAAGTGTTAAACCGCCTGACGCTGTAAACTGGACTGGAAACATTGATCACGAATGGCGTATGTTCAAGCAGAGATTCACGCTGTACTTGCAAGCAGTGGGCTTGGATGGAGCGTCGGATGCACGCAAGATTGCATTGCTTCTCACCGTCGCGGGACCTCAGTCAATCGAAGTGTTTAACACACTCGTGTTTGCACAGGCCGAGGACAAAGGCAAATATGACGTGGTGGTGGAAAAGTTTGATGTGCACTGCACACCAAGAAAAAACGAGACTTTTGAGAGGTATGTTTTTCGCTCTCGTCTACAACAACAAGGAGAGACGTTTGACAGTTTCTTAGTTGATTTAAAGTTGAAAGCTAAAACATGCAATTTCGGACTGTTGCAAGATTCAATGGTCCGTGACCAAATTGTGTTCGGCATCAATGATAAAAAAGTGAGAGAGAGGCTTTTGAGAGAGACGGAGCTAACCTTGAATGAAGCAGTGCGGATATGTCAGGCCAGTGAGATAGCTATTCAGCATGCTAAAACCTTTGGTGAACTTACAAAGATGAGCGGGAGTGACAATTCAGCCGTAGCTGCAGTAACAGAGAAGCAGACAAGCGGAATGAGTAAACTGAAACAGCAGAAAGAACTGTTTAACTGTAAGAGATGTGGCAAAAGACACATGCCAAAACAGTGCCCAGCTTATGGCAAAGTCTGTGCTAAATGTAAAGGGCAGAATCATTTTGCCAAACAATGCTTTTCAAAAGGTGGACAAAGTCAAAGAGAGCGTGTGCATGCAGTGGAAGAAACATCCCTCAGTGACACATTCTTCGTTGGAATGGTGCAGAAGGCCGATATCAGTCAAGAAAGAACAGAACAGGCTGATGTGAATAGTGTTGCACGGGACAAGTGGATGACTGCTCTGGAAATAAATGGAGTAACAGTATCACTCAAGCTAGACACAGGAGCAAAAGTCAATCTGATCTCAGAGTATGATGTCAGAGCAATGAAAATCAAGCCGCGCATAAGTCAGAAAACTGTGCAACTCAAAGCCTATAATGGCCAGAACATTCCAACAAAAGGAACATGTACTCTCAGAGTAAAAGTTAAAAACGGAGAACATTACCTCATGTTTGTGGTTGTTCCAGATGGCCATGATTCTGTGTTGGTAGATAAGGCATGTGAAGATCTGGGTCTGGTAAGAAGAGTATACACCATAAATAATGGAGAAACACAGAACAGTGTGGAACAAATCGTGAAACAGTTTCCAGACATCTTTGAAGGGTTTGGAGTATTACCATTCACCTACAAAATACAGTTGAAAAAAGATGCCCAGCCAGTAGTTCACGCACCCAGACGGGTTCCAGCACCACTTCGTGAAAAGCTGAGGCAAGAGCTGGATAAAATGACAACAATGGGAGTCATAGAAAAAGTGGAAGAGCCTACGGAGTGGGTTAATTCAATGGTGTGTGTGAAGAAAGCCAATGGTGATCTACGTATTTGTATGGATCCAAAGGACTTGAATGCAAACATACAGAGAGAACATTATCAGATTCCAACACGGGAGGAAATTATAAGTGAGATGGCAGGTGCTAAGTTTTTTACGAAGCTGGATGCATCTCAGGGCTTTTGGCAGCTGAAACTACATGAGGACAGCACGAGGTACTGCACATTCAACACGCCCTTTGGCCGCTACTCCTTCTTAAGGATGCCGTTTGGAATTTCCTCAGCTCCTGAAGTATTCCACAGGGCTATGGAACACGTAATCGAAGGCATCGAGGGTGTGCGTGTTTATGTGGACGACATTGTATTGTGGGGATCCACAATAGAACAGCACAACAAGAGGCTCATGGACGTCCTACATCGTGTAAGGAAGTATGGGCTCAAGTTAAATAGGAACAAGTGTCAGTTTGGAGCGAAGGAAATCACGTTCCTTGGAGATACGCTGTCTGAAAGGGGTGTGGAACCTGACAAGAGTAAGATACAGGCAATACTCAAAATGCCCAGACCCACAGACAGAAAAGCGGTATTGAGAGTGATGGGGATGATCAACTTCGTTGGGAAGTTCATACCTAATCTGTCTTCAAAAACTGTTTATTTGAGAGAACTGTTGTGCGATAAAGGCGAGTTCAAATGGACAGCTGATCATGACCAAGAATGGGGACGACTGAAGACTCTCCTCACCACAGAGCCTGTTCTGACGTTCTTTGACCCGACGAAGAAGACAAAGATCTCGACGGATGCATCCAAAGATGGAATGGGTGCAGTTCTACTGCAGGCGGATGGAGAGAATTGGAGGCCAGTCGCATATGCCTCGAGAACGATGACTCCGACGGAAGGTCGCTATGCACAGATTGAAAAAGAGTGCCTGGGCTTAGTGTATGGATTGGAGAAATTTCACGGCTATGTGTACGGCTTACCAACATTTGTGGCAGAGACAGATCACAAACCATTAATTGCCATCATTAAAAAGAACTTGAACCAAATGTCTCCAAGAATCCAGCGAATGATGATGCGACTGCAGAGGTATGATATGGAGCTGATGTACACTCGAGGGAAGCATCTAGTTCTGGCGGACGCTCTTTCCAGAGCTGTGGAACAGAGTGTAAATTGTGAAAGTTCCACAGAGGCTGATGTAACTCAACATGTGAACATGGTAGCTGAAGCTCTTCCAGTCACAGACACAAAACTCAAACAGATTGCAGTGGAGACTGGAAAAGATAAATGTCTGCAATTGGTCATCAAACATCTGAATGAAGGTTGGCCTGGAGGACAGTGTGCTCAGTACTACAACATCAGAACAGAGTTGAGTGTTGTTAATGGATTTCTGCTAAGACAAGACAGGATCATTATCCCTCAGTCACTGCGACAGGAGATGTTAAAAAAACTGCACGAGGGACACCTTGGGGCCGAGAAATGTAAAAGAAGGGCTAGAACTGCAATCTACTGGCCCGGAATAAACGCAGACATCGACAAGATGGTGTCAACCTGTGATACGTGCTTGAAGCATCATGCTAAGCAACAAAAGGAGCCAATGATCATCACTGATCCACCGGATGAACCATGGCAGAAAGTTGGGACTGACTTATTCTTTCTGGACGGAAGAAACTATTTGCTGGTGATAGACTATCTGTCAAATTACCCAGAGATTGCGTTGCTATCCAATACATCTTCTGCTTGTGTGATAACACACATGAAATCCATCTTTGCGAGACACGGCATTCCGCAGGTGGTTTGCAGTGATAATGGGCCATGCTACAGTGGAAGGGACTTCCAGAAGTTTGCTGAGGAATATGGGTTTCAACATGTGACATCGAGCCCATTATATCCGCAGTCGAACGGAAAGGCAGAGAAAGGAGTTCACATTGTGAAACTACTACTCAAGAAAGCAGTGGACAGTCAATCAGATCCTTATTTAGCTCTGCTGAATTACCGTGCTTCTCCACTAGAACACGGTGTGTCTCCTGCTGAAATACTGATGGGGCGCAGATTACAAACCACACTTCCGTGCTTGGCAACACAGAACAAGAGAAAGTACCGGAAAAGAAAACAAAAGCACCTGAAACTGAGACAGAAAGCGAACTATGACAAGGCATCAAAAAGCCTAGAACCACTCTCCATTAATGACACGGTAAGACTTGAGGATTCCAATACCTGGACTAAAAAAGCCACAGTCCTGGAGGAGGTGAAGCCAAGGTCTTACACTGTCAGGACAGAAGATGGTCAGATCCTGAGGAGAAACCGGAGAAGTCTGCTGAAAACAAAAGAGACAGCAGAGAATACACATACAGGTGACACTGACTGTGCAGAGTCAACATCTTAAACACTTCCAGTACAGCATCACAATGAGCAAGCTAAAGAAATGCATTCACCTGTGCTGAGAAGATCCGATCGCACAGTCAAGCCTCCTGATAGACTGAACCTCTGAATATTGCTTAAACAGATCAGAAGCATTAGAATGTTCATAAATGAAAAGATAACAGAAAATGTAATCAGTTGATTATTGTTACTTTGATGGTAAAGCAAACAATTCTGGAGATTGTTATTTGATATTATACATCCTGTATAATGGGTACAGTGCTTACTTAGTGGTTAGATAATCTAGAAGTCATTAGTTGTAATAACTTGTTCTTTATGTCTAATGGAGAGAGGATGTAGTGATAGTTGTATATATAGAAACTAACCACTAGGTGTCAGTATTATTATTATACTTACCGGAAATATAGACAGACACGGAGTTAGACCATGACATGTGCTGTTGCTGTTCCTGCTCGCAACCTGCAAGTGAATTAAAGATAAGTTTACTTACAAACAGTTTCTTCATTGAAATAAGAAACATTACACCCACTATTTATTAAAACTACTTCAGCATAATAATACACCTAAAATACAAACGTGAGCAACGGCAACAATCGCTACCGAATCAACAGAATTTCGCTAGCAGGGGAAGAATACAAACAACGAAAATCACCAGTTAAGTTAAATAAAATTTGCAAGAACTATAGACTAATACAATAACAGGCTTCAATTAACTCACAACATAAGTTACACAACTTCCAGTTCTCAAGGACGCACACACGCAATCTCAACTGCGGTGTGAAGCGCGTGTCCATGCTATTCTCCGACATGCACTAACAATCACTGCTGATAGACGGCCTAACATTTTGTACAGCCCTATTTCTGATACCGTGGCGGCAGAAATTTAGCCGTGGCGGGCCACCACGGCAAAATCAACATAGCGGAAACACTGAGATGGTGACATTGGAGGAGAACCAGCGAGAAGCTCTCCTATTCAGGGGACTACAGGGCAGACACACTGAAGAGGTGCCATTGATGGACCTACAGGTGGCCCAAACACAGGCTGAACTCCAAGACCTTGAGGAGCGCCTTAAGGTGCTGGAGTTCCGAAAGAGAGTGGTAGGAGTTTTGAGATGCCATGAACTATGGCTTAAACGCAGCGTTCAACGTTCAAATTTGTGCTAACAATAAGTTCATGTCTTCTAATTGCAGATGCTGTGATGAAGTGGAAGACGGGACTGGGAGAGAAGGCTGTGGAGCTCCTTATAGCGGAGACACTCAAACACGCCCCGGCAGCCCATTCAAAACAAGCCAGATGACTGAATCATCAAAAAAACTAGAATTTTACAGCCCCTTTCACACGTGCAATTATGTTGATAGGACACTAACTTATTTTGTGCTTCATTGTCTGGGCCAACAGACAGGACCTGTACCGGGGATTGGCAGGAGATTTTAATTCACTGTTTGGCACTTGAAATAAAATGACTGAATGTTACATGGTAATGCTGCCTCGTTTATAATTAGTTTGAGTAAAGGCCGTTATATGGTACTCCGTACTTCACGATTACGGACACGTGGGAAGGGCCTACACATAGATGGAACGCCCTGGAACGCCCTCTCCGTCGTCTCCGGGGCCCTCGGAGAGCTCTCCCGTGCACCGTTTAAATTTCTTTCGATCCGTCATGCCGTGCTGTACAGCGACGGATACCCCTTGGCCGTGATTGGTCCGCTGTTAGCTGCCATCGTTCACTGTGTGTGAGGAAAGCCGGGAGGAGGTACATAAACACTCGACGACGACGCTGACGACTTCGACAGAAAGGCGTTTTCTGTAAGGTCGTCTTCTTGAAAGACGTCTGTGATGAGAACTTCTTGGAGAGAAAGTTTATTGTGAGCTAGTTTATGCTCTACTCTAGCGAATTCATTGAGACTTGCCATTGCACAACAACATACATATTACCCAGCAATCATCATTGCTAATCACAAAAATACCAAAGAAAATAAGAACGTATTCATTTCATGGAAGCGTTTTTTAATAGTTGCTATAATGTATATAAGATAAGCATATCATTTTGTTATAGAGTGCTACTATTTTCCCCTATTTTTTCGTCTGACTAGTGACAGCTGGTAGGAGGGTCACACGTATGATGAGAGGTGGGAGATAAACAACGACGATTTCTAACTTACAAAGACGCAACAAAGCAACGTGTTTTCGACAAAAAAACGCTTCTCCACCTACTGTTCTGGTGGTGAATTGTTTTCAGCACCCCCAGCCTTCGAAGAACCATAAAGGCAACAGAAATGATAATTAATCCGTCCTATCCGGCGGCCCGCCCATCCGTAACGTCTGAGTACCATACTGGCACCTTTAGGCTACACATCACACAAACATAGTCCTCCTAAAGTTGAGAAATATAGGTTACTTAATTAACGTTGCAATTACGGACTGGCAATGTCACACTTACGTTGCTAGGAGGTCGTGGTTACGGACTGGCAAGGTCACAAAATTCCGTTGCTAGGAGGTCGCAGTTACGGACTGGCAATAAGTGAGCTCGACTTCATGCAGCGTCGGCGTCGCCGGCAGCCCGGCTGACTTGAATCAGCCAATGGTATTCTCAGCTTCAAGTCAGTCGGCTGCAGCTTGCTTTTGGCACCGCCGGCGCTGCATGAAGTCGAATGTGCCTATTGTCAAAAAATCACGTTGCCCTGACGTTGTGGTTACGGACTAGCCTGGCTGCCAGCCCAACTTAGCCCCGCCCACTAAAAAAACAAATTTGGGAAGTTGGGTCTGGGGAACCTCGGTTGGGGGAAAACTATGTCCGAACAGGAGCTGTTCGGACTAATAAAATTGTCAGGGCGGGCTTTATACAATGATGGACAGATGATCAACAGTAACGTAATCAACCACGTCACCAAAGAGCGCTTGGGTTGAATTCGTTTTCAACAAACAACATATTATGTTGCTCTGATTGGTTGTAGGTCTATCCAATTGAACGAAGAGGCATTTGTTTTACGAGTTTGGTTGAAACACGCCCCATACTCACAGCCCAACGGAGAGTTCTCAGACTCATTCTGAATAGAATTATAAGTATGACAACGTCAGGCTCGTTACGGACTGCAACGTTGCCGAAACTGGCGTCTTTCACTTCCCACGTTGCGGCAACGAATGTTTGTAGCAAAAGTGGCTCTTGAAAATTTGTAGCTCTCGAAAGCACGTAGATTAGCCTATTCCTTACGAGCATGTTCGGGAAACGTACGTAAGAAATATTTTTTTTAAGGTTTTGTTATTTTGCGCGATTGTTGCTACTGTAGCCGGTGTGTGGTGAACACTCCTCAAGTATCTAACAGGCCACCCACATCAACTAATTGCTAGCTTCTTGTTGGCGTAGTTGGTAGTGGTGGCGCTTGGGAAGTCAGAGGTGGTAAGTTCGACTCCTGGTCGGAGCGGACAGTGCCTCTGACGGAACATGTAAGACCACGTCTGTTACACTACGATCCATTGTTGTTGGGAAACGCAGCCCAGGTCAGTAGGCCTAGCCTATGACTAGGCATGGTAGTGTTAGATCCACAAACAAGTTATCTCTACTGAAGTATATTTATTGTTCGGGTGGATTCCTTGCCTGTTGCGCACATTCATTTCAGTAACCTAACCCAGGACACATCGCCACTGATGCTATGCATGATTGTAAATTTCCTTCCATGACAAGTTATGGCAACCCAAATCATCTTTTTCAAGCACTAATAAGCTATTCTTTACAGCAGCAAACCCATCATCCCGTTTTTATAGAAAATGTAAACTTGTTGACAACCTGTTCTTCCCCAATCTCAAAGAACAGCCAAACACAGCAACAATTGACATTGTTTACCACAGTAACTTTCTCACTTATGCTTCTAAACTTGCTGACTTCCATGAAAACAATCATTCGAAATGCTATTGTAAACGATTTAATTGAGCTGAAGTTGTGTGTGAAGAGAGTGGAGAAAATACAGTGTGGCGGGCAAATCGAGGAATCACGGGGACTGTCGGTCCGTTTCTCTAATATTATAAATTAATTGATCGATAGAACTAATTCATTCCTAAAGAATGAATTAGCCTAAGTGTAGAGCCAATCGTAACATCAGTGAACACACACGTCAAAATATCTTTACAATCAATTTATTCAAGTAAGGTAAACAGATCTTATGAACAACTTAGATTATGAGTTTGATATGAGTTATTGGTTTCAATGAACAGAATGATATGGTCTAACTTAAAGAAAGACAGAAACGGTAAGTCAATGATTACATCCTTACAAATCATAAACAGTGCTCACGCCAATGCCAAGGCGGGGAGGAAAGAGGGTTAGCCATAGTTACGTCGGATCATGGGTTGATCAATGAGGTTAAGGGCGGTTTGCGCCAAAGGTCCATTTGAATAATCGGAAGTGAAAGCGCGGCTGCGCTGCCGGGTCATGTGGCTGAGTCTGTAGGACCTCAGTCAAGTCGCAATGATAAGTTTTTGGTTCTTCTGTTGAAACATCCAGATAGTGTCGCGATCACTATAAAGTTGAATCTCAGGAGAAGCTTGGGTAAGTCCTTTGGAACGCCAATCCCAATGGCGTTCATGCCATGGTTGGTTTCGCTGGAGTCTGAGATTGATGGTCATCTCAGATATTTATACAGTTCAGAGTTCGAGGGAGGACCTGTCTGGGGTCAGACGTTGATTGGGGGAAGCTGGGTTGTCAACTCCCCCCTCCTTCCTTCACACCTACCAAAGGTGTGATCTGGGGTCTCATTTATAAAGCTTGCGTATGCACAAAACAGGGCTGAAAATGTGCGTACACCACTTTCCACGCAAAGGATGTTATTTTATAAAAAAACAAACTTGACGGGAGAATGTGCGGTCCTCCACGCAAACTCTGACCCTCCCGTAGGCCTACGCACATTTTGAATGACCGTATTGTAGTCAGACTGCAGAAATTGAATGTTGGAAGAACATTACTCGTAATATTTATATATTTTGTTTTCCTCAAACACGTTTTTTTCATTCAATTTCATTATTATCATGAAGATTACATCCAGCAGTGTTATTTGCGCTTGTACTGAGTGATTCTTGTTCCATAAACACCTTGTACAATCCAACTCAAATTTTAAATAAAAATTCAGCACTTCCTCACCATCAGATTGTCCACTACGGGAGTTCAGGAAGGGGAGATTCCCCGACTGCATGGAATACAGGATAACATCACATATCCTACCTTTAGATAACTGCAGAACACAGTGTATAACTAAATATATTTATTTAATACTGTGCAAATATCCTCATATGTCAAAAACAATACAGTCGTCAAGCTCCCGTGCAATCGCTACAGTCTACGTCCTCGTTATCAGTCCAGACTAATAGATTACTGTTCATAACAAAACGCTTTTGTTTTCAAATTGTATCTGGACTCGCAGTATCACTGCCACAGTTGACGCCACTCGCACAGTTTTTTTAAATTGGTGATCTACCGGCCTCCACATTTTCTGAGTTTTCAGGCTCCACCAATAGGCTAACAGTGTCTGAGAAGTTGTCATGCGCTATGATTCACCGTAAAGAAAAATTGTATACCAGGGTCATGATGAGATACTAGATTAGCATTCATGAGGTGCTTTGCATTGACTATATATGGTTAAAAATGAGCGTGTTTAGGGCGGGTTACAATGCTGATTCACGTACGCACATTTGAGGGTAATCTGTGATTTATAAAGGGAACATTGCGTACAGGTGTGCGTACGCACGGTTTTATAAATCAGAATTTTTGTGTGCGTACGCCATTTTAGGCTTTTGGGCGTACGTACACTTTTAGTAAGAATCCTACGCACAGTTTTATAAATGAGACCCCTGGTCTCTGGTTGGTTCAAAAGATCATTCAAATATTGTTCTGGACATCTTAGTACAGTTACAAAATATAGTTGAATGATTGTTTTATTATGAGAGCTTTGTGTAGATACCAAGAATGACATGGTTATCTTTTAGGAAGAAGGAGTAGTTACTAGAATCAAGATTTCAGTGAACACAACATTAAAACAAAGTAACAAACATTTTTCTTTCTGGGTGTGACAGAGCATGTCAGATGAAACTCGAGGGAAAATGAACATCAGGGTTAGCCAGCCACCAAAACTGAAGTCATCCAGTCCCTCATCGCCCTGGTCAACGACCCTCAGCAGGAAAACCCCCTCAGGGCCGACCTAGCTGAGGAGTACTCAAAGGACCATAAAAAAAATGTAAGAACGCAGAAGAGTTTACAAAGAAACATAGCAAGAAATGGACAATGGACTGAACACATGTCAAGCGTCTAGCCCTTTGATCTCTCTGTTTCCCTCTAACTCACCTGCCCAAACAAATATCTTTCTCCAATATCCTTTTCTCCCTGTCCTTCCCTCACACTCACATGCCCCCTAGCAGCAGCCCCTCTGAGCATGGCCAAGTTAGCCTCAGCCTCCCCTCCTCCAGGACTCAGTGGATCAGACAGGTTCCTCCTCCTGGTGACACATACCTTGAGGTTGTTACAAACTTTCTATTATTTTCTTAAATGAAAAAAGTGGTTAGAGGACTTTGTAAGATAGAGAACTAGGCATTAAAAACATATAGAAGGGAAATGCAGACAATGTTTTAGTTTGAAAAGAGGTTAAAAAGAAGAACCACAGTCCATCTTGTTTGACAAGAGTTTTCTCACAGAGGGGAAAGTTGCTTGCCGTGATGCGGTATCTCTGGCCGTACAATGTGCATGACGTCATTGTCATTTTAAAAGGCTTTGTAGAACAAAAGGTGACTTAAAAAAAAAAGTAAAACCCAGCAGTAGCCTTTTTATTTTTTTGGCACCCCTCTCGAATTCAACATTCAAATTAGACAAAGAATTGTATCTTGAGAAAAGTGGATTTTGAGGGGTATAGCTCCATAGACCTCCTGTAGCTCCCTCCAGTTAACAGACACGGACACAAGGCGTTCTTGTCTACGGGCATTTATTATTCCAATCATGTCATCCTCGATGTCATCAAACATGCCGTGAGAACTAAATAAAACATACAATTATTACATAAGTCACAGAAATAAAAATATTCTCACAGAGAATAGCACATTAATTAATTAAGAAACACAACGTTAGATTAACTGTTAATAAACCGTCACACAGATGCTTTACATTGATAACTAGCTACACATTGAAAAACTATGCATATCCTTACTGGCCGCTTTAACTTCAAGGGAGTAAAACTTCTCTTCCGTGTGCCTCTCGGTGAACTTACAAATGTAATGATATTACCAAAAACTTCACGAGCCGAAGTTAGCTTGACATGCCCTACATGACATTCTCTGATGCTACGATACTGATGTAACATCAATAAACGTCTGAACCAACCGAACCTCAGAACAATAGTTCCGCTATACAAGCTTACATAAAACTAATGCTGTTGTGTTCTCGGCTAATGTTGCGGTGTTTTTGGCTGATGTTGGTGGTGTGAACCAATGCTGTTGTGTTGTCAGTAGTAGATTGTTTTTGAAATGTAGCGTTTTTATAAATGTTTCGTTTTTGTTAATGTCGTTGTGTTGTGTGCTAATTGTGTTGTGTTTTCAACTTTTGTTTGCTTCGCTAATGTTGCTGTGGTGTGCACCCGTGGGCCACCGTAGTATGGCACTGACGCATCGATGCTTATGTCGCAAAACCAATACGAGCAGTTTCGAAAAAGTGGTTTGGAGCTTGTGTCAAATGACGAAGCCACGTGATTGATGACGTTCAATGCTTCAGACGTCACAAACTGGTTCAAAGTTGTGGCGCACTTCTAAACGATACACAAATGTAAGGAATGAGACAGCTATATAAGCAGAGTGGTTGTGTAGGCTACCACTCTGTATCAGCAGTCATTTAATACTTCCATACACTTAAAGGCCATATGGCAGGTTGATTTTTCCAACGAATTTGCGCTATTTGGTTGTTGGTAATAAACATTTAAACTGTTATCCATTGTATTTCATGTTGTTGGGTGTCACAAAACATAATATAATACAAAAAAGTAGCAACTTTTTGCAATGATTCTTCTTTCCCCCACAATGCATTGTATGACGTCACGTTGGGGAGACAACAGACAAAAGTCTGCTTTGAGACCATTGAAATCCATTGGAAATAAACACTACTAGGCTAGTACCAGAAAACGTCTAATATGGGCTCTGCTAGTACCATCAAAACGTGGAACATCTCGGAAATGTGTTTACAAAGTCAGGGAAAATATTTAATTAGCGATGATCTTGGGGGGATTTTACAGGTGGGACTGGCAAGTTAGCCATAGCTAGCCCATAGCATGATGTATTCTACTGTACTGTACTACTAGTACTACTAAAGGTAACTAAGTGGTTAAGGATAAGTAAAAAAAGAAAAAAAGCTATGTTACTTGCAGTGGCCAACTTGCAAATACTGAGGATAGCCTACCGAAGTTGAGTTAGCCAATGTCGTTAGCGATGCTAGCTAATGTTAGTTTGCTAGCAGTAGCAGTATATAACATTTCACTGGTTCTTGCAGCTGTTTGTTTAGCAAGTCACAGTGTTTACAAGCCCTGATAGTGTAACTGAGACGACGCAGTAGACATACGACTTGCTTGGATGTGCTAGGCTGGATTGACTGTTGCACAGTAACTAAGTAGTTCTACAATGGTAGTATCGTATCTTGCCTTGTAGTGGCAGCATCGTACATTTAAGAAATTCAAGACTTGCATGTAGCCTACAGTAAGTAATGTCACATTAAATAATGTATTTAAACTCAAGCTAGTGTGGTGTGTCACTGTCTTCAATGCAACAGGCTTTTCTGTCAAAAGAAATGTTTTCATTTCAGCACATTCAGTGAAGTTTGGCTAGCAACAGCAGGTAGGCTAGCTTGCTCGACTGAGACCGACAGAAATGGTCGCTTTTGGCTTATTTACTGATAATGATCTTTGATAACTTCTTTGAATTTGCCATTTCCCCGTAAATAAATGTCCAGCTTATTTACGTGTTTGCGGGCATATTTTCAGGTAGTAGTTGGTACAGTACACTGTTTGAATCGCGATTCCATCTGAAAAATACTGCCGGTGACAACGTTGTTAGAATAGCTTGTATGTATCAAACGGGGTTCGGCTTGTTTCATAATAAACTGACCAATTTGCAACCGACGCAAGCAAGCACACACTACAATTTCCCCAGAAATTATACCCTCTCCTCTTTAGCGATGCTATAGACATTGATGCTAACATTTCACTGGGTCTTGCAGCTGTTTGACTGAAATTATTATAAAATATTATGTTCTATCCATTTGCCTACTTTAGCAAGTCACAGTATTTCAAAGCACATATAATGTAACTGAGAAGATGCAGTAAATAATTCCTCTTTCAAGTAATAAGCCCCCGTTCAAGTGTTAGGCATCAAATTAGCTGCACGGTCTGTAGCTAGAGATATTGGGACAAAGATGCAATACAGTACGTAACAGAAAGTGTTTTATTCTGCAGAAATTGTGTAAATGTTTAATATAAAAAATACGATTTTTATAACACCTCAATTGTTATCATTTGTATATTATTACAGCTCATCTTCGTTGGTCAAAAGCACAATCTTTACCCGGACGTGACCTGTGCATGAAAAAGTGGAACTTATGTAGGCTACTTAGTGCAGTGCCTCAAAAAGTTAATGTCAGGCCCTGAATGATCACTAGATGTAAAGAAAACGTTGACTTCCACTCGGTGCTATTCACTGACAGTCAAAATAAATAGTATATGTGCACTGCTGTTCATAGACGAGCTCCAGGTGTCGTTGCTGCGTTGCTAAATGATAGCAACTCACCAGGACACTATCAACTCTTCACTCATTCTCCTCGGTTCAATTTAATTGGCTTTGACGGCCATAAGGTCGACTTAGTTCAAAATTATATGGCTGCGGGCCATCATATACATTATTCGTTCTTGCCACCTCTTCTTCATCCCAGTAGATCGCCATAGTTCTAGTACTAGACTGAGGCTACTCTCCTCCACGACTCCCCAACGTGACGTCATCGCCGAATTGCGCTAATATGCTAAGGCTAACACAAAAAACGTCAAAAACTGGTCTTAAACACCATTTTGAGACACCATTTTAAGATTTCTTGAATAATATACTAGGGATGGGCGTGGTTAATCGAATATCCGGATATCCTAAAGTAAGTTAGTATTCGAATACTTTTTTTCGAATACTTATGAGCGTAGTTAGATTTAAAAAAAGGTTTTATTGAAAAACCGTCGCGTCATGTTGTGAATTCTAATAGTTGCGACGTTAGAAAATGATGAAAACCATCAAAAAAGGTAGGCTACGCCTGCGTTCTGCTGCGAGTCTCCTTTCATTTCATTTGGCGCTACAAGAAGCATAGTGTCCTGGCTAAGCAGTACCACGCAACAACCTCAATTCCTGCAGTCTTTTCTACGCCGGCCTGCTCGTAAATCGACTCCATACTAGCCTCTCCCCTGAGCATGTTTACATGCTAATTCTTCTGAATAAAAATGTGTATGGCTAATGCAGTTGTGGCTTATTTATTTTCTTACCAGTAGCCATGTAGAGCTAGCGTAATCGGCTGTTTATGTTCGCAATGTGCAGTGGCGCACCGTATCCTATAGGATTTTGATTCCAAGTCAATATCCAAGTTAATATGCAATATTTCTCCGTGTGTCTTTCGTTTTTATGAAGGATAGCCTACCCAATGTGTTTAATTTAGACCCAATAGCCTACTTTTTATTTCACATAATAATAGGCTAATCGCTTTTCCGCCAAATTAAGAGCCTACGTCTGAAGACGCAGCGTTTTTTCAAGTTCATTGTCTTTTCGTCATGTTAATAAATTGATCTTTCATTTTTTTTCTTTATTCAACCCTTATTTAATCTAATAGTTTAACAGCCCCAATTATTGCCAGAATGTGTGGTGGTTCATGTGTTTACTGTATGCTTTGCGTCACGTCAGGCTAATTACATAACGGAACCACATTAATAAAATAGATTATCCGGATAGTCTAAAATAATTTCGGATACTATTCGAATAGTGAAATCAGTTCAAATCTCCATCCCTATAATATGCATATCTTGAGTGCTTTATGTACCCATTAATCAACAGTGGTGGTTAACCTGCCATATGGACTTTAAGCATTCTACCGCCCTTATACTGTTTGCAAAACATTACAAAGTGTGGTGTAGACCTAGCCTGGTCCTAACCAGACCCTTGTACATTTCATTTGTACAAAGGGTCTGGGATCTCTCAATTGACAAACGTTAACTTCCTTGAAGGCGGTCCTTTGTTGAAGTTTAACCCTTGTGTTCTCCTCGGGTCATTCTGACCCATCAGTCATTGTGACCCACCTTCGTTTGCGACAATTTTACCGCATACAAAAACAAAGTGAAGCATTTTCTTTAAACCGTTGGGCTGTCTCAGACCCCCCCACATTGCGAAGGTTAAAAGAAAATTATTTTTATTTGCCTTTGTATTGGGTAAACACAACGATGGTTCGTTATGAACCTTTTGGTTATGTGACCCGAAGGCAGCACAAGGGTTAAAACTATTGGATCCGCCCAGAGCCACTCTGATTTGCCATAACCAATCGCAAGCGTTCGCCTAAGCCAGCTCCTTCACCACTACTGTAACGGAGCTAGCTGCCGTAGCTGGAAAATCCAAATGTTCTCGAACCCCGTGGGGAGGAGGGCCACAACATCATGGCCACCAACAAAACTCAGCAAGGAATGTTCTTGCTCCGGCTTTAACCTATGGATATTCGGCAACGTTGCCACAACCGCAGAATAGTTTCGCTTTCATCTTTCTCCGCCACCATTACTGGACTACTCAAAGTAGTGCATAACATTAACGTCATCGTTCTCTGCCACTCCCTCTGTTCGCTGATTGGACCTACAAGAAATGTGTTTCTGGAATTTGACTTCAGAGCTTAACTCCCAGACCTACTACTGAAGCGAAATCCAAATTGAGCGGAAATACGTAGGAGGGCAGAGCCAGGCTAGTGTAGACATCACAGTAAAACATATTTCTTGTATGAAAATGTCAAAGTTCTCAAATACACATGTATGGTTTTAATAAATGAACACGAAAATTAGACCATCACGTAGCCTTACCAAAATGAACGACATTGAATAACGAGGCGAAGTACCCAGAAAGTACTGGTACATTGCATTCAGTTGGTTTGAACGGCTGCTATAATTTTAGTTGACCACTAGATGTCACTGTGCTCTCCAATTTCAATGCGCCAATAGTTCGGCTCTTTGGTTCGGCACAATCCGGAAGAAACCACCAAAGCTTCACAAGGCATCGTTTGCCCATCCCTACTGGTAACTTGTTTATTCTGATGCTAAGCAACTAGGAGTTTTCCCTTTCCAAGATGGCGGGCGCATTTCTCGCGCCCAGCAGCCAATGCGGCGCCTACTCTTTATTATGTCTATAATGGTTCTCCCTATATTATACATTCTCTGATTACACTTTACGTTTATAGAAAAAGAGTTGCGACAAGCTCGGATCTCATCGACACGTTATCACGTGGTTCAAGTAGCTCGCTGCAGAGCCATAGAAATGTTTTTCTCTGGGACACAAGACACGCCCTACCTCTTTTTACGTTATAACTGTGCGACAACACACATGACCTTTCAGATTGAGAAAGAACGTTTTGAAAAAATGTTGGCATAAATTTGGAACATATAAAGAAAATTGCCCTTATTTGATTGCCTCGTCAAAATGTTTCGAATTTCTTTAACAGTTTGTAGCAAAGGCATTGCAAAAAGGGTAAGTGTTAGCTAGGCTAGCTAGCTAGTTAACTAGTAGCGTTAGTTAATGCTTTTGAATTTGCATGTCTGGTCTCAATCACGATAAACTACAGCTCCGTACAAGACTGAAGTTGATCCATTATTAATAAGATGTTTTATTTGTATTTCAGTTTGCATCGTCATTCTCTGGAGAAAACGCAATCCCGTCCAATTTATGCCTCCCGTCTAATCTCGTGGACCCTACAAGATCTAGTAAGACTTAAATCAACAATTCAGAATTCTTAGCATTGATAAAGATGATTGTCTGTAGGCTTAACCTTGATTATGTTGACACAGGTCTTCCATATCCTTATTCCAACATTTCCCACAAATTCCTATATTGCAGACAAGGAACATTCATGTTAAATGTCTGTTTGGCTGTGTTAAGTATATTAACGTTTTTGTCTCATACACTATATCAGCTATCTGAATTGTATATACATTTAGCAGACGCTCTTATCCAGAGGTACTTACAGTAAGTACAGGGACAAGGACACAATCGTCATTTTGTACAGCCGGGAATCAAACTGGCAACCTTCAGATTAATAGCCTGATTCCCTAACCACTCAGCCACCTGACTCCCTTTCTATACACCATAGTATAAACCAAAGTATAGGTTTTGCTACGCAAAATAACATCTATTAATGCCTATTATCTTTACGATAGTTGACTTTCCAATTGGAGCTGTTACGAGCATGTCTTAGAAAGTGAAGACTTTGGTTGTTTATAATGGGATTCCTAAAAGTTGTGTCAAATGTCACATTCAGCCTTATGACCTTGGAAAGTTCTACTCCATTTGGCACCAAAATTACATTGGATAAAGGTTATAAACCCACATATCTGGCAGTGAGTTAACATCCTCCAAGCAGGTAATTTGGAGCACTCCCTCATGTTATCTTCCAGGGAGGCAGCCACCGTCATCAAACTCTGGTCTCCAAGTGTTGCAGAGATGTGAGGCCTCAGTCCCCTCTCACCTAAGCCCTGTACAGACATGGGTGGACACATTGGTGAGCCATGAGAGTGAACCCCTGGGTCTGGTGGACCTTCACCCTGATGTCTTTGCAGTACCGACCAGGTAAATCAATCATAATTACATCAGTCCCCTTTACCCGTCAGCCAGCAAGCGTTATGTTACCAAAATCCATTTGTATTCCCTCCAGGATTGACATCCTTCATGAAGTTGAACTATGGCAGAGAAATTACAAGAGAATTGTAAGTTTTAAAACTTGTCTCACTAATGGAGGTTTAAAATAAATTAGTTTAGTCAGATATTACATTTTATCTGAACAGATTGGCATGAAAGAAGGAAATGTGTAGAAATGGACCACTGGCACATGGTTGCTATGTGATACCCCATATAAGTGTTTTTCTTTCAAATGTATTTTAGAGTCACGCCAATACAAAAGTCAGATCAGAGGTTCGGGGCGGAGGAAAAAAGCCCTGGAACCAGAAGGGAAGTGGGAGGGCTCGGCATGGAAGCATCAGATCCCCTATATGGAGGGGAGGTGAGGATTACACATCTGGCAGTGTTACATAACTTGACAAATTGATATAGTTACGGTTTGCAAGTTAGACAAAACAATGCTAGACGAACATACAAATGTGCCATGCAAAAGCATAGACAACTACTTATTCCAGGGTATTTCTATATATTTGTTCTGATATTTCCCACCAGCAAATAACTTTTTAAAAATGTGCTCCTGTTAAAAGCTGGTTGAATGCCAAGAATATGTAATGCAGTCTTCAAGCCAAAGGGTAGCTGTGAAATTTGAACAGAAGTGGTCAGCCTGAATCATTTATTTCACTGGTTGATACACAATTCCTTATGTGCCATTTCATAGTGTTGATGTCTTCAGTACTGTTGTCAAATGTCAAATTTTCAAAAAACCTTTGACATTCAGGCAGTGCATACAATAATATTGTATTTAATGCTCACATCAGACATGCTGCTCAACTCATTTGTTTTTCAGGTGGAGTTTCTCATGGTCCCAGAGGACCAACTAGTTTTTACTACATGATCCCTATTAAAGTACGTGTCCAAGGATTGAAGATAGCCCTTAGCTCTAAATTGGCACAGGTACTGTTAATTGTAACCTATCGTATTATACAGTTGGATAAAGTTAGGTGTGTTTGTGTTAATTTCTTCCCATGTTTCAGAATTACCTGCATGTGGTGGACTCTCTGAACATTCCTACACCAGACCCACAATATCTTGTGGACCTCATCAGATACAGATACTGTGGGGAGTCTGTATTGTTAGTAGATGCGTAAGTACTGTTACACAGCGCACACTTCTCACAAATCAGTTAGAATTCCCATAAATTATATAAAATGTGTACTTCCTTGCATTTTAAAGGACTGACAACTTACCTGACAACATACTTCAGGCTACTGCAGGGCTGAAGATGGTGAATGTCATTCCAGCCATAGGTAAAACAAACTATTCAAACCACCTCAGAGGGTTTCTTTTTTTGCAAAGATATATTTAAAAAAATATCTGAAATATCAAAAACATCTGTGAATCTTGACATTACTGATGGCTAATGCTAAGTTTGGACAAATTATTTATATATTTTGCAGGTCTGAATGTTCACAGCATGTTGAAACACGAGGTCCTGGTCCTCACACTTGAAGCTGTCAAGTTCCTGGAAAACAAGCTGCTTTGGCACAACCACAGATTTACACCTTTATACCCTTTCAAGCTCCCCTACAGTGATTTACTTTAACATTAAAATAAAGCAAGTGTAATGAAATGTCAGTTATTGAATTTGTTTAATATGCTCAATAAAAACTTGTGAATAAATAAGACAAAAAAGAACAGTCTACGTGATTACAAGGAAACCTAAAAGGGATTCTAGCTGAATCCTACAGCCGATAATTTACTTTCGGTGGCAGTAATCCATTAGCCAAATCATGCCGCACCTCCCATCGTAAGGCTGATCGTTTCTTTTCAGTGGGCACCACGTAACTGTTGGGCACAAATATTCTCCGGGGTTTGGGCTGGAGGGGGAGGGAGAACAAGGCTTGTTATATATGCAAGCATTTTTACTGACCATGGTTAAAATTTTAAGATTAAGTCATACTTACAGGAGGTGGCTGATATGAGAGTTGATCCTGACCGTAAGAAAGGTACATTTGAACAGCTTTGCCAATGTCACAATGTTTTAAGTTATATCTCATACATTACGTTTCAACAATTACGTTTTTGAACCAATCAATTGACCTTTTGCATAAGCCATGCCCACCTTAGTTACCATTAGGGATGGAGATTTTAACTGATTTCACTATTCGAATAGTATCCGAAATTATTTTTGAATATCCGGATAATCTATTTTGTTAATGTGATTCCGTTATGTAATTAGCCTGACGTGACGCAAAGCATACAGTAAACACACAAACCACCACACATACTGGCAATAATTGGGACTGTTAAACTATTAGATTAAATAAGGGTTGAATAAAGAAAAAAATGAAAGATCAATTTATTAACATGACGAAAAGACAATGAACTTGAAAAAACGCTGCGTCTTCAGACGTAGGCTCTTAATTTGGCGGAGAAGCGATTAGCCTATTATTATGTGAAATAAAAAGTAGGCTACATTGGACTAAATTAAACACATTGGGTAGGCTATCCTCGATAAAAACGAAAGACACACATGGAGAACTATTGCATATTAACTTGGATATTAACTTGGAACCGGAATCCTATAGGATACGGTGCGCCACCACACAATGCAAACATAAACAGCCGATTACGCTAGCTCTACATGGCTACTGGTAAGAAAATAAATAAGCCACAACTGCATTAGCCATACGCATTTTTATTCAGGAGAATTAGCATGTAAACATGCTCAGGGTAGAGGCGAGTACGGAGTCGATTTACGAGCAGGCCGGCGTAGAAAAGACTGCAGGACCTGAGGTTGCTGCGAGGTACTGCTTAGCCAGGACACTATGCTTCTTGTAGCGCCAAATGAAATGAAAGGAGACTCGCAGCAGAACACAGGCGTAGCCTACCTTTTTTGATGGTTTTCATCATTTTCTAACGTCACAACTATTAGAATTCACAACACGACGGTTTTTCAATAAAATGTTTTTTAAAAATTAAACTACGCTCATAAGTATTCGAAAAAAGTATTCGAATACTAACTTACTTTAGGATATCCGGATATTCGATTAACCACGCCCATCCCTAGTTACCATTGTTACTCTGTCAAGCGTTGCTTCTTTGTATAGCGGGTACTACTGTAAACTGCTCTATAAGTAGCAGACTGTACCGGTCAGTGTAAGGCAGGGGTTCCCAACCCTGGTCCTCGGGACCCCCTGTCCTGCATGTTTTAGATGTTTCCCTGCTCCAACACACCTGATTCAAAAGAATAGTCGTTAACAGGCTTCTGCAGAGCTGGATAACGACCCATTCATTTGAATCAGGTGTGTTGGAGCAGGGAAACATACAGGACAGGGGGTCCCGACGACCACGGTTTGGAACCACTGGTGTAAGGGATTCATATTGGAGTAATACCTCCAGATCGAGGGGAAACGGATAGCAATATGCAGTGGATATATTCAGAGTTTTCAAATCTACAAGGAAGGGGACATATCAATAAAGTATACTGTACTAGACTAACAGTACAGTAGTACTAGTAGAGGGCCATGGTTAAACTGCTTCAGTGATTAAAGCAAATCAATTTGTAATTGGTTGTTATGGGGTCATGTGTAAGTGTATAATCTATGATTCCAAATTAAAGTAGGCAGTTTCCAGCACAGAACCACTTACTACTTGAGCTAAATATGTACTGTTGGAGCATAGCTGGCTAGTAAGCTGTTGTCATGGTCGAGCTAGAGCTAATGCTGTTAGATGTGAGATAATATTTGCAAAACTGGATTTAAAATGATTACTTACGAGTATGATTAATATATAATATTATCTTACTAGTAGTAGTGGCTACATACAGCGTCAGTTGACAACATTATGTTAGCTTCTGTACTGTACCTACCTGGCCTCTAGCTCTATCTAGCTTAACAGCGGATAGTTTAGTTTGTTGGTAATAGTAGCTCTAAAAGATAGCTACTATTAAGATAATATTAGGAGTAGGCCTAGTCATACTAGTAAATGGCTAGCCTGGCTGCCAGCCCAACTTCTCCGCGCCCACAAAAAAAATTGGGTCGGGAAGTTGGGTCTGGAGGGTCTCGTATTGGGAACTACTACATAAAACCAGGATCTGTACGGACCAATGAAATTGCCAGGGCGGGCTTTATACGATGATGGACAGATGATCAACAGTAACGTAATCAACAACGTCACAAAAGAGCCCTTGGGTTGAATTTGTTTTCAACAAACAACATATTACGTTGCTCTTTAAGATATTCAGCTGAGAATGGGGCATAAGACACTTACTCATGGATTTTGGGCTGTGGAAAGGGGAAAATTGACTCTCCCCTCTAAAATCCTTGGGTACTTGCTATTGGATTTTGTATGTTCCCTATAGAATTTTGCATCCGAAAGCTTGACGGAGCTTCTTCAGGTAGTGACCGGTAGCTGAGGTAGGATTGGTCAAAGCCGTTTTGGGGCATGGCTTTTGCGATAGGTCAATTATAACATGCTATCTGTACCAATGATATGGAGGATCTAAAGTGCCAAAATTAATTAAATACACCATTAAATAATTACTTAAATGTGTCATTAATTAATTACAATTGGAATTAAATACATACAATTGTTATTAAATGTGTCATCAATTCATTAAAATACCAATTCATTTGATGTAAAATACATTACAATTACTTATAATTACACAATTTAATTATTTCATGGTCCTGTGTTACTGTGCAGTGGACAATATTCAAATGGAATACGCTTAACAGCACCCTCAGTCAATTGCGTTTTCATTTTCATGTCACCATGTGTTGCAGTGCTTCATGAATTTATTTTATCTGTCAAACTCGCCCATCAAAGTCAGTGGGTGGGGCTAATGGAATCTAGTCTGATCCATTGTGTTGGTCTGAAGTAGTGTGCCTGGATATAGACGATGGACGATCTTCATGAACTTTCTAGGGAGTTGGTGAGAGACATTTTAAACTTAGCAGAGGATGTGGAAGCAGTACATGCTCACCCACAGCATCTATCGAGTAAAGCAGAGTTGAAGTTCTTGGAGTTATTTTTGCACTTTGCAATGCAACGACTAAAAATCAAGGGGAAGACTCGGTCCGGCTAGTCCCATTGTTGAGACAACGTGCCAGGTGCAGGACCAAATGTCTAAAACTTGCCCGGAGCTGCTGAGAGAAGCAGCAATTTGATTGAGGAAGATGCTGATGCACCCTGGTACCAGAGAAGCGGTGGACTACTTCTTCTAAATTTGCAGTCACTCTGTGGTCAATATCTTGGTCGGAAAGTGCACAACTTCAATAAGTTCCTCTGCTTTACTCGCTACATGCTCTGGGTGAGCAGGTCCTGCTTCCACATCCTCTGCTAAATCTAAAATGTCAGACTAGAATTGCGTTAGCCCCACCCACTGACTTTGATGGGTGAGTTTGACAGATAAAATAAATTAATGAAGCACTGCATTACATGGTGACATGAAAATGAAATTGACTGAGGGTGCTGTTTAGCGTATTGCATTAGAATATTGTCCACTGCACAGTAACACAGGACTATGAAATAATTAATTAAATAGTGAAATAATTATTATAATGTATTAATAATGTATTTTACATAAAATGAATTTGTATTTTAATGAATTCATGACACATTTAATAACAAATGTATGTATTTAATTCAAAGTTTAATTAATGACACATTTAAGTAATTATTTAATGGTGTACTTATTTAATTCATTTTGGCACTTTTAGTCCTCCATACAATGCTAACCTGTAGATATGTCATACTGATGAAGTAGAGAACAGTGTCTAGTCACATTAGCTTGCTACAAAAGAGTATTGCTTATTTAATGGTTGCAATAAGCCTGTCAGTCAACAAATACACTGAGTTATCAAAGTTTATATTCATACCCTGATTTTCCAGTGCAATGCTTTCCTTTCCTTCTGTCCAGGAGGCTTAAACATTTCCCAATCCTGTTTGTACTGGAAATACCTACATGGGAGACAACATTAAACTGTCAACCTCTAATAATATCAAAGCAATCACAGGGTTCCCACTCTTTTCTAGAGATCATTTTCCAGTGCATTTTCAGTTGATATCTAGTTGGTATGACAGACAGGGATCACATCAAACACTAATATGTTGCTCTCTGTGCGTCCTTTGGACCACTGTCAAAACGCCACATTTAAAGAATTCCGACAAACTTGTTATATTGATATGCAAGTGTAATATGGTCCAAAAACTGGGACTACTCCAAAGGTATGGAAATATCAAAAGTTAAAGGTCCCATGACATGCTGTTTTTGGATGCTTTTATATAGGCCTTAGTGGTCCCCTAATACTGTATCTGAAGTCTCTTTCCTGAAATTCAGCCTTGGTGCATAATTACAGCCACTACAAGCAGTCCCACAATGAGCTTTCCTCAGGACATGCTGTTTCTGTGTCTGTAGCTTTAAATGCTAATGAGGAGGAGAGGTGGCACCCCTGGGCTAATGTTTACAGTGGATATATAGCAATGGCTCATAGCCCCGTTGCTGTAAGATACCTCAAATTTTCCCATTCTCATCTGAACACCCTGCTTTGCAGAGGTGCACACTTAGTCATTTCAATGAGGGGAAAGGCGGATATCACGCGTGCCATAACACCAACAGCAGAATGGTTATCCAAATAACAAAAGTGTACAACACTCGCGTTACGGCATGTGTTTTCACACACATACTTGATGCTATCTACCTTTACATTAGCGACAGTAACTGAGCTGTTAGCTGCAGAGCTAATGTTACATCCACATTCTAAGGGTAGCAAGCTAGGTAACCATAACCATATCAGTGTTTCCTACACAGACTAATTTGTGGCGGTGCGCCACAGAATCAACACCGGGCGTATCATGATTTTTTATTTATTAATTTTTTTACACTATTTAAAGTTAAAACACGTATATCCACCTTATTCTCAGGGGGTCTACTGTAGGAATGATTATGGGTGCAACTTCAGTTAAGCAGCGTAAGTTGCAGTTTGCTATACGTTAGTCCCAGCCAGCCGTCAACAGTGATTCTTTCTAAAGTAATTCAAACTGTAATGAACTAAATCTGGTTTGTTTTTAAAAATATGCTGCATTTATATTGTTATGAATATTGTTATAAAAGTCATTGCGGAGCTCTGGTAAGCTACCTGTTGCGCTGTTCGCGGCTTTACTAACAACCAGACTTAGCTAAATCTGTGGCTTTAACGACAGTGTGTTGAACACACCCACAACAGAAGGGGATTGTTCTTGTGACAAACGGTACAGTTTCCATGGCCTGCCAACAGATGAGGATTACAAAAGAATGTAGCTGGAAAACCTAGCCTTGAAGAGACCACCCAAAACACTATCGTATGTGAATGCTACTCATTTCATTTTGTGGACAAAAAACTGACGGAGGAAATCCGCATCCTACTTTGTGTTTAGGCTATGAAAGACCTCCACAGATTTAGTCCCAGTTCTGCCAGTAAAGGTGGGATGCAAGTGTTCATATAGGAATTTTTGTGGGTTAGTAGTGCCCTGGTCCAGCAACACATGAGCACCCAGCCGTTTGTATTTCACCTGACGATGAAACTAAAACCCAGGACCGGTGATGTGGGACTGCTTTAAAGTGGAACTGAACTGCGATGATACACAGTGATATTATAATAGTATATACATTTAATGACAAAAATATATAACATACAACGGTATGCCATATTCTATTAACAATCGAAATCTCTAGTGTGAAAATGATGTACTTAAAAATAACTGGGCGCCGCCATGTTTAAATGACGTATACATCTGACGTCATGAGAATGGTTGGGCTCAATTTCAACCATAGAGTTAATATAACTAGAGACAGCTACTTCTGTCTTCCAAGATGGCGTCCCCATTCATTTCTATGAAAAGTGCTCAGTGGCGCGGTGAGTCAAGCGAGAGCGAAATGGGCCGCGCCATCCTTCCAGGCAGACTCGTCTGGTCTTGCGCAGAAGCTTGTTCCTAGCTCCGAAACTCGTGCATGCTTGCAACTAGCTGTATACGTCATACTTTGCGACAACCAGTCGCGAGCTTGTGAGCTGGAGATAAGGCATAGCAGAAAACTGTCAGAATGTGTTACAAGTCCGATCAAGAAGCAGATAGCCTACATGTGAACGTTACAAAGATCAATACTATTAGTACTATAGTATTATACGTGCAGGGCCTATACGTTGTTCTTTTTGCTTCGTGTTTATAGTTTGACTGCTGTATTGTGTTGGATAAATAAACTGTAAACTTATATATCTGGCTCCGTCGTTGTTCTAGCTTTGCAAAGCAAGCTCAATTAAGCCTAGCCTACCTATTATAATTATGATGAGTGTTGTTTACTATTACTTGCTTATTGTTAATGCCATTGTTGTGTGTTGACATAAGTTGACAAGTTATAACAATATAACGACCATATTGTGGCTATCAGACATGATTTATTCATATTCGTCTTTGCTCCAGAATAACATGTCAACAATCAATAATGACGCCGTAACATGCCACGATATTACAACAAATTATACTATGCTATAATTACGTTTGTCATGCCATGAGCATAATAGTGTTCATTACGAAATGGTTAAATCTGCTTAAAATAACGGACATAAACTCTACAAACAACCGCCATGTATGTGTGCAACCATTTGTAAAACGTGCTACAATAAAGGCAGGCAACTGTAGATTATCAAGCCCTTTCTCCTTGTTCTCATTCAGCTCAGGTAAATCAGCGATTTGCTGATGTTCCCTTTTGTGCTCGTCCCCTGTTTGTATCCGCGAACACGTTTCCAGGCAACTTTTCTTGTCGTAAGGAAATAAATGGGCTGCTAGTTTAGCCATTTCAGGTTGTTTTCAAATTTAGCAAAAATCTGGAAAAATTATTCTATGAAAAAGCTAGTAGTATGAGCCAGGTTCGAGAATCGAACAAAAATTATTGGGGGAGATAGTTTTAGATATGTTGACTGGAGTTAATAGAATAAAATAGACCGAACGAGTCGGGTAGAAAATCGGAAATGCAATACCACCTATATCCACCGGGGCTGTTGCCTCAAGCCGAGGGGTGGGGGCTTGATTTCAACCCGCCAAACTGCATTGAAAATTGAAGAAAACCGACCCATCATACCGATCCCAGTTCATCCTGTGGCGTATGATTTCGAACCAATACGTAATTATGTACCCGCAGGACCGCAGTTGTTCCATTTGATGCAGAATATGTGGTTTTGTCGGAAGATATAAATATAGTTAACACTGACAGGTTGAACAACACCGAGTGGTGTCTTGTACTAGCTAGCTACTTCGATCTGATTAAAGAGGCAGACCTGCATGACCTGGGTGTTGGTTGTCCACCAAAATGATCGTTCATTGAGCACAGGCTCTTTCCCATCCCAGGAGAAAGACCTTTTATGTTAGCTTATCATAGGTATAACCTATGAATTAACTATAGTATGATCTGAGGCTACTTATATGTCATGCTATGCCAGGTTGCCTTCTGTCTTGTAAAATTTGTTTGTACAACCAGCCAATAAGATCCTACTTTGCACCTTGTAAAGCTGGTTAGTTTAAGCCATTTCTATGGAAGCAAATCATGACCACAATTCAAATGAAAATGCGTTTCCAGAAATGCTTTTTCATTTTAAGAATGTGGCTGCATTATTTGACTCAAATAAAATTAGTAATCACTCATCCTATTTGCATTTTAATTTTCTTCTTTAAGACTGCTCATTCTTTCACTTAATTAAAATGAAAACGAAAGACATTTGAAATTTAATTTTCAAAATATGCCCCAGCAAATACATACCAAAATTCAATTTGAAATTTAAAATTCAGTCAATTTCCCGGCAAATTTTGTCATGTAATGCAATGCGTATGTGCACACCGCCCCCTACCGAACAAGATGGGTAGCTCGGTCAGCAGGGAGCTGAAGAAGAGAGGCTACTGACGTCACTCTGCTGCGCCGCTCAGAATGCATTTTCAGAAGGTGGTTTTCGAATTATGGGCAGTTCTTTGCGGGCAGAAAACAAAAATGCATTTCTGGAAATGCATTTGAATTTGAATTGTGGTCACGATTTTGCAGCCATGTTCTTAAATGAAAACGCATTTCTGGAAATGCATTTTCATTTTCGAATTTTACATTTTGGTATGTATTTGCTGGGGCATATTTTGAAAATTAAATTTCAAATGTCTTTCGTTTTCATTTTAATGAAGTGAAAGAATGAGCAGTCTTAAAGAAGAAAATTAAAATGCAAATAGGATGATTGATTACTAATTTTATTTATGAGTCAAATAATGCAGCCACATTCTTAAAATGAAAAAGCATTTCTGGAAATGCATTTTCATTTGAATTTTGGTCACGATTTGCTTCCATACATTTCTACCTCTTATCTCCCTGATCTATCAATGTCAATCTTGATGACTGCTAGCAGGCGGCAGTCACAGTACCTAACCATTCTCGTGACGTCACAGACGATTGAAAGATGGCCGCGCCCAGTAGTTATGTAGTAAAGTTTAAAACGTTTTTATTAACAAATAGAACATTTTACTCTTTTAGTTGTCAGAAAGTTTTGTGATCTCATTTTAATAATTATATGAGCCATACTTCATAAATAAATTCAGTTCCACTTTAAGGTAGACAAGGTTGTGTCCCACCTCCTTTATTAAATCGCAACCAACTTTATTGCTGTGGAAGTACCTACTGATAAGACTCAGAGCTTTTCAGGTATTCATTGCTTCACCGTCCGTACCAACAGAGTTAATAAAGTAGCTAAATATGCTAGTCTACATTGTTTGAGGCCACTTTTTTAGGTCGTCCTCCCATCCCTCGATAGTAGAAGGCAGAGGTATGATCAAATGGTCCCGTTTCAGGTGTAACAGGCTGTGTTACCACGTTTAATTTCGCATCAGAATTAGCTTACCGCAATGACTCGCGTTACCATGACAATCGCCGGCTCCGGAAGTTGTGCCCATAATTCAGGAAATGGATCATGGGAGCTAGGAATAAGGTGGATTCGTTCAGCTGCATTTCCTTTCCCTGCTCTCCCTCTGTCTCTGTCACTCATGCATCTTTCTCACATACGCACAGTCACAACGTCAGCACACGTTAGGAACGATGCATACCTACGCCATTCTAGTAAGCATTAGTGCCGTAGCTAAAGGTATAGGAAAGTTGAGGCTACTTTTCGTTAGGTACCTACGAACATGTCTTAATCGAAGGTTCCCCTTCGTTCTTTTGGTGAGAAGTCTCAGGAGCTAGCTACTTACCCGGTGTCATGGAGCCGACCAGTTAAATAGTTATTTAGCACTCGCATTGCTACCTGCATATGCAGACATATTTAGTTTGTTGTTGTTTTTGTGAAGGTGTGAATCATTTGGGATTAATATTTAATATAATACAGTTCTGTGTAGCGAATTATTAACAAAGGAATTAAAGGAATTATTCCGACCCCCCCCCCCCCCCCCGCAAATAGCTTTCCAATCTGTGGGAAACACTGCATATACAGTAAAGCAACAAAATTATATAGCGTTGACTTATTTGTACGAGGTATGTAGCTGGACCAAGGAGAGTTAGTACTGATCCTGAATTAAATTTCAGACGGTCAGCAAGGCCAGCTTTGTATTGGCCCAAGTTGAGGAAACAGTCGTGGCTAAAATGTTTGGCGCAGACATACAAAACTTTGGGAAGTTATGTCGGTGCATTTCTAGAGAAAATAAATGAAGACACTGGGTCTTCAGAGGCTCAAATGAAGGAACTAAAAAACGATTTTGGTTTTCATTTGTACATCCAAACACTGAGAAACTTTGTGTACTTTGTTTGTTTGCAAGCCAGAATGTCTTGAGTAAAAACCGATATCGCACTCGCACGGTCGTAGCAGCTCAGTTTCTCATGGGTGTGCCAGATTCTCTGGGCGGGCAAAGCGGAGAAAGGGGATGTAACCTTCGCCTTTATGATGTCATAAAACCAGCATTTCCAAAACCGAGCATTTCAGCTTTCATTTTGTCAAAGGCGGAGAACAATACCCAGGGCTTTGGTTTACACCTATCAAATTTCTAGCCACTGGGGGACCAAAGGTAGGCAAGGGGAACTCATATTAATGTTAAATAACCTCCTAAAGTGATATTTTCATGTCATGGGACCTTTAATAGATTTTTTACAGAATGCGTCACATTAGGAAATTAAACTAAGCCATTGTATAAATAGGGATGGTTATTGTTAAGATTTTAATGGTATTACTACTGTTATCGATACTCCATATCAATCTGGTACTTTAACGGTATTCTTGTTTTTTGTGTTTTTTCATAAAAACAAAACAAATTGAGAACAGAATTCACATTGCTTTTTGATAATCAAATTATCTATAGTGAAAGAAACAGCAATGTTTCAAACAGGGCTCTCAAGTCTCACGCATTTGCCGTGAGACTCACTCATTTCAATAATGTCTCACACTGGGTAGTAATAACTCCCCGCTATATACAATTAATGGACGAGGTGTATTTTTGAGCCATAGTTGTCTCCAGTTATGCAGAATTAAAGGTCACATGACATGGAAACTTCACTTTAGGAGGTTATTTAACATTAATATGAGTTCCCCAAGCCTGCCTTTGGTCCCCCAGTGGCTAGAAATTTTGATAGGTGTAAACCAAGCCCTGGGTATTCTTCTCCGTCTTAGAGAAAATGGAAGCTCAAACGCTCGGTTTGAAAATCTCCTCCTTGTGACGTCACAAGGAGGAAGGTTACCTCCTCTCTCTATGCTTTGCCCGCCCAGATAATCTGCCCTGCCCATGAGAAACTGAGCTATGACCGTGCAAGTGTTTTTATCCTCAAGAGACATGGCTTGCAAACGAACGAAGCATTACATTTGCTCGGTTTGGATGTACAAAGGAATACAAAAGTATTTTTACAGTTCTTCATCCTAGCCTTTGAAGACCCAGTGTCTTCATTTTATTGCCAACACAACTTCCTAAAGTTTTGTATGTCTGCGCCAAATATTTCAGCCACAACTGTTTCCTCAACTTGAGCTAATACAAAGCTGGCCTTGAAAAAAAATTCTGGAACAGTACTAACTCTCCTTGGTCCAGCTACAAACCTCTGACAAGTAAGTTAACTAACGCTATATCATTTTGTTGCTTTACTGTATATGGTTACCGAGCTTGCTACCCTTAGAATGTGGCTGTAACATTAGCTCTGCAGCTAACAGCTCAGTTACTGTTGCTAATGTAAAGGTAGATAGCATCAAGTATCTGTGTGAATACACATGCCGTAACGCGAGTGCTGTACACTTCTTTGTTATTTGGGTAATCATTCTGCTGTTATGGCGCACGATATCCGCCTTTCCCCTCATTGAAATGACAATGAGTGTGCACCTCTGCAAACCAGGGTGATCAGATGAGAATTGGGAAACAATTGCTTACAGCAACGGGGCTACGAGCCATTGCGATACATCCATTGTAAACATTAGCGCATGGTGCTGCCTCTCTCCTCATTAGCATTTAAAGCTACAGACACAGAAACGGCGCGTCTTGAGGAAAGCTCAATGTGGGACTGCTCGTTGTGGGACTGCTCGTAGTGGCTGTAATTATGCACCAAGCCAATACTCTGGTATTGCCAATACTCTGGTATTGGCTGCAGCTTGGCAAAGGAGGTGAATAGCAAATGGGATGGTATATGAGCAAACACTCACAAAGTAAATTCAGAAAATGTATATTCTCCAAATAGGTTAAAAGAAATGTTGATGTCATTCGTTGTAATTAGATGTTAATTGTTAAAAGTGTTTCATTAAATTGTAAACGGAGGCTTTGACTGCAACTCTTTTGCTATACTTACTTATTTAGACACAGGCTCATTATGTAGCCAGCGCATTTATTTAGATTGGTGAACAGACAGTTTTAGACGGTTCAGGCATAATTTTTCTTCACAAAAACGTACATTAAGCTAACAGTGGCGCACAATTAACTATGGTAGAACCAAAGCCCGTCTCCGGCGAGCCTGTCCACTACTCCCTATTAAGCCCATTGTAACGAATTTGGTTGGAGTTCCACTGGAGGTGATTGCGGGCGAGTGCAAAATGAATGGGAGTCTATGGAGCTAGACGGCTACATTTGTCTCTTTCGCCTGATTGTCATTGAGAAATCTCAGATTTTATTGCAGTTTTTGCAAGTTCAACATGGATTATAGGTCGCAAGTTGAATGAACCAGTACTTATGTCCTTTCTATTTCTTACAGGGTGAGTCGTTGTTGCCCATAACATGCTAACATTTTGTTAATGAATGCTGATTGTATGAGGTCATTGACATTTTAAAAGGCTTTTTAGAACAAAAAAGCAAAAAAAAATCTAACACCTAGCAGTGTGTATTTTCTTTGCCTCCCCTTTCGAATGCATCATTCAAATTACCAGACAAAAAATTATATCATGAGAAAAGTGGATTTTGAGGGGTATAGTTCCATTCATTCTGCACTCGCCCGTGAACGCCTTCATTTGGAACCTCGAGTGGAACTGCAACCAGTTCAGAAGCCGGAAGTTTCTAGAGAGTGGCAGTTCTCCCCTTATTAGACATGCTCTGGTAGAACATTAGCTAGTTTAGCAGCTTGTTTCTGGGAGAGAACTTGCACTAGCTACCTAAAACGGCAAGACAGCTGCAGAAACGCCATAGACAAATGCCAGGGTGGTAACAAGTAGCTAGCTATGTTTCCCCGCTGTGATAACAACACCCTGTATTTTGTACGCCCTCCGACTTGTTAGCTCCTGCGATTCCCACATATGGGTAGTCTAGTAGTTATCTTAGCTGTAAAACTAATTTACCGGTCATGGGGTCAGGTCTGTAGCTTTTCCAGGTGAGGAAAATGGGATTATTCCTGCTAGTACTAGGATGTGCTCTTCTGTATCAGATAATCCAGTTCTCCAAAGCCCACAATGTTCCAGCTGTGTTAGCCAGCTCCAGAAAATAGCTACCAAATCACTTAGCTAATAATCAGTCAGATTTGTTTTCCCTGTATATGCGCTGTTGAGCTAGTATTGGTGGGACTGATTATTACTGATTATTAAAGCAATTAACCACTAGAGGGGTATTAGATAATGATCATAAATCCTGTAGATCAATGATGCCTTCGGATATCAATGATATCCAAAAGATTGGAGTGGATAAGGAATGGCAAGGCGGTTCTCCCCATTTACATTGCGGATATCCGGTCACACCACATGACCCCCTATTCTTGTTGTTGTTACTGACACAATGTAGCCTGGCTGCCAGCCCAACTTCTCCCCGCCCATAAAAAAATTTGGTCAGGAAGTTGGGTCTGGAAGGTCTCGTATTGGGAACAACTACATAAAACCAGGATCTGGGCGGACCAATGAAATTGCCAGGGCGGGCTTTATACGATGATGGACAGATGATCAACAGTAACGTAATCAACAACGTCACGAAAGAGCCCTTGGGTTGAATTTGTTTTCAACAAACAACATATTACGTTGCTCTGATTGGTTGTAGGTCTATCCAATTGAGAGTAGAGACATTTGTTTTACGAGTTCGGTTGAAACACGCCCCGTAGTCACAGCCCAACGGAAAGTTTTCAGACTCATATTCTGACTAGAATTATGAGTATGACAACGTCAGGCTTGACACAATGATTACTTCTAGTAAACCTGTAATATTAGCCAGTTTTCCAGAAGTACATTTCAAGCTTATTTACATTTATGGGGGGCATTTTTTCAGTTTGTAGAGGGTAATGTTTGAATCGCAATTCCAGCTAAGATACTGCCACTGACATTAATGGTAGATATAGGTAAGGATTATTTTTACACAGGATTGCCCAATTTCTTTGTTTGATGCAACTGTTCCAACTATGTGAGGCTGCAACATCGTGCAAGAGGGAATGGTGATAGGCTAAGGGAAATGACAACTGAACCCTGTTTCATGCTGCACTTAACTCTTAGTATCTTAGTAGTAAGTGTAAATGAGCAACAAATGTATGCTTTTTAATCTATGCCATCTTCATAATTAATAAGTACGCATACTTATTTAAAATATACAGAAATATCAGTTGTAAAATGTAAAAAAAAAAACACAAAAAAACGTAACAATCTGCAACCGACGCAAGCATACCCCAGAATTTCCCCAAAATTGTACCCTCTCGTTGTAATGTAGCATTGCTTTTGAAGTAATTCTAGCAAAGTAAATAAAGTGCCGTTAGCCAGTACTACCATGTGACATGAACCTGGGGTATGTTCACAACATCACCAAGCAACTGCAACCTATTGTTAAAATACATTTCCAGGACAACACAACATTTTCTAGGCTATTTTTCTCTCATTTTCCATGTGCTTTCCATGACTTGAAAATTGGTCAACTATTTTCCAGGACGCGTGGGAACCCTGAATCAATAGTGCTACAGATGACACTATAAAATATATTACAATAAAGTCTGAATGTTGCCTTACTTTGCCACTGGGTCCGTCTTCTTTAAATGTCTGGTGTGTGGATGATCCATAAGTGGCCGAATAACTGATGGAAACAATAAATTGGTTAATGTATTGGTTACAACAGGTTAAGCTGAGAACAGATTTTATGAGTCAAAGGAGAAACCAAAATGTGAAAAAGGTGCACTGATCACTTACAAGACTTGGCCCTGGACCGGCTGTCATTCTCACTCTGAGATCTAACCTGTTGATGGCATAAAGAAGTCCTATAGATTAAAGTGGATTTGTAGAAGAGCAAGATGTTCCCTTTGTTTGTTGGCTGGATTAATGCTGGATTGAGAATCATATTTAAAAAAACTGACAAACAGCACACATAATTCTTGTTCGAACTTCAGAACTTTCCTCCTGCTCAAGTATGATTGGCATTGGTTTCACAAAATGAGCCAAGGAGGAATAAACACCTCACTGAAGGCGATTGGCTGGAAAATAATTGGCTGGAAAGTAGCGGGCCACTCCAAAAACATGAAATGTACAAATGTACATTGGCTGTCTGTGTTGCTAAATGACATCATTTATTGGAGACAAAACTGCTTTTACTTAAGTTTTTTACTTTCAGTTTAACTATTATAATATTTTTGTCGTTTTTGTAATATAATCACAAATGAATAAACAATCATATTGCACTGGCAATAAGAATATGAATACCAAGTTTAACCACTTTATTTTTAGGTCCAAAATAATACCCACCATTCCTTTGATGTAGGCTTCGAAGGCACTTGGGAGACCATCAGCCTCAAAGCTGTCACTTATGCTGTCTGTGTCTGTCCTCTCCAGCTCAGAATCGTGGTTAGCAGACATCGAAACATGCAGATCTCCCAGTCGCTCTTCAAGACCACTCACAGCACCTATGAAAAAAACATTCATCATGACGCAAAATTGTTATAGCGTTGCTACATTAGATTTTTTTCAGACATATATTATTTTGCTTCCCATACATTGTCAATGGAAGTCACTGACAGGCCTTGCAAGTTAGTATGATTTACCAGGCAGCACGAACAGGTAACTTAGCAAGAGAAACAACCCCTATTCTATGCATTTATTAGGGCATTTGTCAAAACTAAACTAGCTAGCATAGCACAGCTAGCACAGTATATGCAAGCAAGTAAAGTTATTCCCAGCACCACACAGAGCACGGGGTAGGCCTCCCCTTCAAAACAATAGGCATGTTCCAACTTCATGCAGTGCTGGCGGCTCCGACAGCCGGCTAAAGCTGGCTGACTTGAAGCAGTGAATTCTGGTTAGACTTTTTGTCCGACTTGGGACGGCGCCGAGGCTAGGTCACTGTGAAATATCCATCAAAGTACCGTGAGATCGATTAAAGAACTGCCGGCTGTGTAGCCGAGTGTATTTTCTCAAGAGCAACTGCACGGGTTCTAATGACAACACAGCTATTTCATGATTTGTCAGACTCAGGCATGACAACTTTGATGCACGTTTTGTATTTATTCTGACACCATCTGTTTCGCCAATGCTCAAATCAAGTGTTTTAGTCCACCTCACCGTTGGTTTTAGTCCAACGGAAAGACTATGTTAAATTGAGTTCTTGTTGTATTATCAATTTGCAGATTGGAGAAAGAGTTTAACATAGCCCAATACATTAAATGACTAATTTCAGTGCACTGGTTCGTGCAAGTTCTAATGCAAAAACAATTAAATTCGCTACCATGCAGTTAGTCAACGACAAAGTAAGCAAACAGCGCTTGATCGGCCATGACTGATGTCAACGCAGCAAACAAGGAATGTCCGACTTTAAGGAGCCGTTTTTGCAAGCGGCAACTCTCACTGGTCGTTTCTGCAGACGCAGCCTATGTTGAACACACCTTATGGTAAGGGAAACTGCAGATAGTCACGTGACAAGGAACTAACTAGCACGCAAAATAAATCTACAACACAGGGGCGTAGCCAGAATAATATTTTGGGGTAGGCCTAGAGAAATATGGATAGGCATCTTTTCAGTTTTTTTTTCTTATTTACTTTGCAATGTACACCCGGTGCATAATTTGTCACAAATATTTTAGTTTTTGGGTAGGCCTTAGAACAAATTGGGTAGGCCTGTGCCTGGCCCCTGCAACAACATAAAGATTTTAATTTTGAGGCTCCTTAATATTTGGTGGGTGCTCCTAAATTTGTCGGTGTCTCTCCATCTTCCTCAGATTATCTTTGAAATTAATAAAAGAGCTACCATCTCTGGTATAATCCACATCAAAAGAAGGTTTATGGTCCTTGTCCATGTTCCCTTTTCTTGATCTCACGTCTGAATAGAATAGACTGTTCAACCGGTCATGCAGACAGTTATTCTTGCAATATGCCACTTCAGGTGAGTCTTTACTATTCTCCGTTTCAGTCAGTGTGTGTGTGCCCCTATAGGTTGTTATGGGCATATCTATGAGTTTCTTTCCATCATCAAGATTGGTGACTGAATAGTCATCCTCTTCACCGTATCTCATGTCAGGAATTCCCTCCTGGCTTTGCCCGTCAAACTCTACTATAGTGCAGTCGTCTCTGAAGTCTTCTCCTTTCAGCTCATCCTGACTATAACAGTCAGGTCCATATGTCCCATAACCTGACGTTAGCAGACTCAAGGCTGGGCTCTCAACACTGATGCTGTACTCTTCTTCATTTTGCTTGGTCAACTCTTTTGTAATCTCCCGTTTCACTGCCTTTGAACAAACCTCAACAGTTTTTTCTGGTGTTTGTTTAGATGGCTTAATCTGTTCTGTGTCTTCATCGTAACACGCACCCTCAATCTTCTCCTCCCCTTCTCCATCAGTCCAGAAAGAGGAGTTAAGGGAGGCATTTTCATCCTCGCTTTCTTCATTCCAGTGATTGTTGTACATTTTGTACAGTCTAAGCAGTGAAGTGGCACACTTTATGCTGCTACAGCCAATGTGTGATCTGTTATGGCAGATAAGGAGAGCCCTAAGAGGATTAGACTGTAACATCAATAGTGCTCTTCACTGCCATGGGAGTTACACTGGTCTATTGGATAATTGCAACCCAAGGTTGTCTGATGTATGCTTGCTCCTAGCAGACTAACAAGCAAGCAAAAATAGTAAATAAATAGGTATGGAGTTCATCGGGTGTAGTGGTGCTGTTGAGTATAATTATTTGCTGGATTATTAGCAAAATAAGTCTTCAGGACAGACAATACTATAATACTTTATACTGATAGGATGTGATAATGTGATTACCTGAATCTTCACTGTATGTGGATTCATCAAATACATGCACTTGTCCTTTTACTTTCCTTTGAAGAAAAACAGGAACATAATTTATCAGCATTCACTACAGTAAAGTGGATATCTATTTTATTAAGATATGCAGTCCTTACCTGAGGACTTTCCTCTTGATATATAACCTTCTATGTGCTCCTGTGTCTCCACCTTGGGTTGAAATTGGACTCACAGCAAAGGACGGGGATTGGACATTAGTAATTTCTGACTCCATCTCCAGCCTATTAGGGGTTGTGGATTGCCGATGGTACTTTTTGGCCACAGAATGGTGAGTGTAGGGCTCATAATTCTCATTTTTAGACCCTAAATTATTGTAGTTTATGTGGTAGGTAGAGGTGAACACCTAGGCAAGAAAATGTAGCACATGAAATGTCAGCACTTGTCTAAGGTGAGACTGACTTGTTATGATGCTCTATGACTCAAGGTAAAGGCAACAAAGTTCAGGGTAGCAACTTTTATATGAATTTCTATATTACCTACCTGTTTGCCAGGCTCCGATGCACCAACATGAGATTGGTTGCTAAAGGTTGCAGTATTATTCTTCTGAACTTTGGTGTAAAAACAATAAGAATGTATTTTATTTAAAAATGTAATGAATGTGCCAACTATGGTAAAGGAGGAAATAACTGACCAATCACACAAACCTTCGACTTTGGAGTAGGCAGGAAGTATTTTCTGGATGTCGTTTTGAGATCTTGGAGAGTTCAGTTCCCTGGAGGAGGTCTGGCTTTTAGATTTTTCATGACGTATGAGTTCATCCAAGTCTAAATGGAAACAAAACGACATCACTTTGTTGTCTGTTATATGTGACATGTTTACGTTACTTACCGGTAACTATCTAGCCAAACTTTTAAAAGCCATGCTTTGCCAGAAACGTACCTCGCTTAAATTCCCGGAGCCTATGTTTTGGTATATTGGTATATCCCAATGATTGCAATTGCTGCTGAATTTCCTCCTCTGAGAAGTCTAGATATTCCATTTCTGAGAGTAAAAATTAAAAACGTTACTATACGTAAAGTTACTGTAACTATCCAACTTCCATTACATTATCAACTCAAAACGTGGGTTGTTCATAATATTTGACATTGCAGAAACTAATCTTGAGCAACTGTATCTGGATATTATGACTGGTCTAGCGAGCGCTGTACATTTACTAGCTAGGCTAGCCAAGCTATATTCAATCTAGTTGTTTTAGCTAGTAGACCTACTAGTTACTGCCAGGATAGCTCTACGCAGTTGCATAGCTCCAGCAATATCATTATAATAGCTTTCATACAAACAAGCCACTGAGACCATGTTCGTAAGCTAGGCTAGCAACGATTAACTTTAGGAAAACACTAGTTCTTGATATTATAGTCTAGCTAGCCTAGCATTGGACTCCAGACAAAGCAGTCTCTATTAGTGATCACCACATTACTGTAGCTAACTGTTAGCTAAAATTGCAATTTCAAGATATCAATGATTTGTTAATTTACCTACCTTCAGCTTTGAACAATTCCCCCCTTGTTGGCGAGCTAGCTAGAACTAACGTACCGTAATAAACAACGGTGACAGAGCGTGACTGTTGTTTAGCTACCTCATCCAGTCGCAGTGCCACTGCCAAGACAACAGTAACAACCGTTAAACTTTGAAAACGACGCCGTGTGTGAATGTAGGCGTGGTGTTTCAGCTCGAGGTTTTACTCAGACGGTTATAAAACAGCGCCACTCTAAAAACAATAAACGAGGGAGGACCGTGCAATCACATCATTGCAAAACACTGACCTTTAATAAAATTATTTTAAAGCAACCCATTATTTTGTTGTTCAGATCGGTAAAAAATAAACAATTCCCACGTACATTTGCAGTTGAACTTGTTCATACACAGTTTGTGTATTTAAAGATATTGTTTGGATCAATGGATGTGTTAGAAATGTCTTTGGACTATTTAGCCTAAACAGCTCTAACACCTTTTGCTTGTAGATCCATTCCTGTATTCTTCTGCAGGTACATAAATCTCGTCCTAAGCACATGCACTAAAATGACAGTTTGAGGAAAACCATCTGTCGCATGAGGAAAACCACCCCATACTATGCAAGAGGACTGAACACTCCCTCTTACACGCACCTTAGAGTTCTCCTCCAACCACCATCAAGCACTGGAACCAACCATGAATAAACATTACTTTTTAATAGTACATCGTACCTTTTCAGGAAACAGTGGGGTTCAGTCGGGGGATATTGACTGGTGGTCCCCATCTAATCCGGAAAGAAGAACTTTCTTCCTTAGTTTTAGGAAGACCATGGCTCAAGCCTGGATATGCCAAGAGTCCTTATTAGTGATTTTACTACAAATTGTCCTAATTTGCTCTGCACAGGTAAGTGATATCAGTTTTTGTTGTTCTTGTATTCATCCCACTGGTTCACATCCTAATACATTTCTTATATTGGAGTATTGGCCGAGACTGATCATTTGAAAATGACTGCTAATATATATATATTACCAGTGAATGCTATTCATTTCGTTGTTTGTATAGTGTGCTGTAGTTTTAATTACACAACCTTTCCAATTACAGCCAGACTGAATACACAATGGGGCTCTTTGTGTGAGGAGCGCATTTAGCTAAGAGTATTGTTAAATTTCAACACAATGACTGAAACTATTTGTGTCAATGTATCCACAGAGGGGCCCTGTCGGTCCTAGAGGCCCCCCAGGACCACCAGGATCAGCCGGTGTGCCTGGAGTTGATGGCATAGACGTAAGCAACTTTGTAATATCAACCCAATATATATGTGTCAATCCAGGCTAATATATAATGAAATATATAAATAATATTTGTTGCCAAGGATAAAGACAAGAGATAAAGGTTATTCTATATTATTGCTCCATATTTTTTTAGCAATATTTTTTTAGCAGCAGTTATTAAAATCATCATGTCATTTTAGGGAGACAGAGGACCAGGGCCTGGTGTTGATGGAGGTCCAGTGAGTCAATAGATTCTTCTTTTCCCACATACTATTATTAAATCTCCCATCTTAAATGAGTCAAACATTGAATTTTGATCTAGGGCCCTGATGGAGACAATGGCAAAGATGGATCTCCAGGAGCACCAGGACTACCAGGGGCAGACGTAAGTCCTATGATGAAGACCATGAGTTTATATATATATATATATATATATATATATGTTCTTTCATAGAGAGTCACTCAAACACTGTGCAGAGAGATCCTACTAAAGGATCTGATAAGAATGAAATAATGGAATGACTGTGTGAATATGTGGCCTCTGAGCAAAAAGCTTTTAAGAAAAAAAATCCCCCTGAAAAAACAGGTATTTGGGGAGAGAGTATCACAGCTCAAATAGTTTCCTGCCAGAAACAGAGGGGGTTTTGTGTGTTTCAGGGGCACAGGGTATTCAGACGCCCTCCAATGATGGAACATTTTTGATTTGGCTAAAAGTGGAACAAAAAGGACCCAGTGTTCTGTAAAATTGGGTGGTGGTTTTGAACAGTAAAATGCTTGCCAAAAGGTTGGCAGCAATTTGGAGTCAGAAAACAAGGTGAACTGAGCATTAGTATGAAAAAATATCTCTATTGAATCTCCATTAATGACTTTCTGACTGAACAAAGGTTGACTATGATCCATTCTTGTATCAAAAGGTTTTATTCCTCTTACTCTGTGTCACTGTCAGTTTTGTATAGTTTGAAAACGTTGAGAACTAAAATATATGAAATAATGGTCCCACCCTGATTTCTGTATGACATTGTGTCTGGAGCACTCAGGTGTCTCTTTTTTTTCTTCAAAGAGAATGATTATGTGCATGAGTTTAGACTTGATCTTGCATCATGTCATTGCTTAGGTGGAAACTTTATACAAAGTAAGCTTTGTTTCAAGTATAAACAATTGAAAGAATATGTTGTCTTGTTTTTGATTTGCAACATTTTGGTAAAGTTGTAATGAATTATTATAGTTTTTTTTTTTACATCTAATTATAAAACCTAGTGTGATGTTATGGTTGAATAAACAATTAGTGAATTCATTACATATTTTGATGTGCAGAAGACAAATATCCTTCACTGTGACCTGAATAAAATAACTAATAGGGTTAGGTGTCAGGCGTCATGTGCATTCCAAGAAAGAAGGGATTCTTAGTAATTCATGTACAGTAGGTAACATCTTGTTATTTCTTTAATAGGGTGAAATAGGGCCTGTTGGAGAACCTGGCCCAGATGGGCTCCCCGGGCCAAAAGTAAGCTGAAAGGATCATCTAGCATTTCCAGAGATGTCATTAGGTTGATGATTTAAGATACAAAATGCTTATTTAATAACTGTCTTGTGCCATTGTCATTAAGGGTGAAACTGGTGAACCTGGACCTCATGGGGAGATTGTGAGTAGATATCATCCAGATGTGTCACTACACATGATGAAATAAAGACTGATGATTCCTGGAGAGCAAGCTAGATTTTGTAACACTCCCACATTCAATCAATGCCTTAATAGTCTTGCATATGTCTATTTAATTGTCCCCTATAGGGTGTAGGACCTGATGGGCCTGATGTAAGTATACACTGATAACACAACTAGTAACTCAGTGACCTGAAATTAACTCCAGTCGCTTTCTCCTACTACATGAGTATTTTGTAATATTTTCATAGGGTGCACCTGGTACAGATGGACTGGCGGGTGAACTTGGCAAAGTTGGACCCCAGGTAAACTGTCAAAATCCAGTCATGTTTCAATTTGCCATACTTACACAAGGCTTGTCATGATGTCATATCATGAGATTACATTGATATTTCAATCCAGCCAGTCAGCCCTTGACACTTAAGCCTGCTATTGTCTAATAGAGTCGACAAGAGGTTAAGTCTAATACAAATTACAATAATGTGTGTGAGAAATGTATAGCGCATGAGAAAAATGTTAAATTAATGAAAAACAATGACAATCTCTTGCAGGGTGCAAGGGGCAAGAGAGGTCAGATGGGACTTCCCGGTCCTCCAGGGCCAAGGGTAAATGTTATCATCTGATTAACAAAGTGAATCAAATTACTTTAAGTGTCAATGAATGACTTGGTAACAGTTGAACCTTTATTTAAAGTTAATCTAGAGGTAATGGTAATAACAAATCAATACACCATATGTAGGTAGGTAATATATGTATATGCAGCGCTGGAGAAAATTAAGAGACCACTGCAAAACGATTGTGGTTTTACAATTTAAAGTCATGAGTTTGAGTAAAATGAACTACTATTCTAACTATTCTATGAACTACTATTTTAACTCTTCTATAAAATATTGTCATTAAGAATATTTATTTTTGCAAAAAAATTCAAATGTCAGGAAAACTTAAAAATAACAATTAAACAACATAATACTAATGAGTTAACTCAGGAACATAAAAAAAATCAGTCATTGGTGGAATAACCCTGACCAATCACAGCTTCCAGTCTCACATTGCTGTGAGGGGGCTGAACGCCACTCCTGGTGGGAAAATTCAAGTAGCTCGGCTTTGTTTGATTGCTTGTGACCATCCATCTTCCTTTTGATCACAGTTCAGAGGTTTCTATGGGGTTCAGGTCTGAAGATTAGACTGGTCATGAAAGGGTCTTGATCTTGGGGTCCTCTTTCCACACCGTGATCACCTAATTGTGTGGCATGGAGCATTGTCCTGCAGGACAAACCAGTCATCAGATGTTGGGGAACATTGTTTTGCTAAGAAATTCATTACATCACTTTTATTTGGATTTTGGGAGAAATGTTAGTAGTTATAGAATAAAACAAATGTGTTTATTATACTCAATCACATACATATAAGTATAATAAGTAAAACCAAAGAAATTGACAATTTTGCAGTGGCCTTATTTATATGTTGCATCCCTCGTTCACGCTTTCGTTGGATTTTGTAACAACCTATACAGCTAAAATATAATACAGTGTACACTGGATTTCCTATGTTACTACAGCATTTTTAGGTGAACAGAGATGGTTTAGTACTTTAGCATAACAAAGTAAAATGGGTAAAACTCCCTCCTCATATGCCACCTGTTTTAATACCTGTCAGATGCACTGTTTTTTGGTGATAGTGGCGTGCTTTATTACTTAAGTACTTGAAGTGCAATCTGCTCTCTCGCAGGGTTCTCCAATTCCGGTCCTCGAGGGCCGCTGTACTGCATGTTTTAGATGTTTCCCTGCTCCAGCACACCTGATTCAAATGAATGGTCATTACCAGGCTTCCACAGAGCTTGATAACAACCCATTCATTTGAAACAGGTGTGCTAGAGCAGGGAAACATACAGGACAGTGGCCCTCGAGGACCGGAGTTGGAGAACCCTGGAAGGTAATCCTTAAGAAAAAAAACACATTGACCTAGATACGTAGGTATTGGTTATTACAGTTAATTGTATAACTATTTTTGCTATTTGCTTAGCTTGTTTGAATTGGATTTCAAGATAAGTAAAATCTAAAAGAATGTATCTGGACAACTTTTTGAAGTGTTTTTGTTTCGCCCATGTCGTATTTACTTCCCAAAACTTCCTCCTACACACCTCAGCGACCCCAGCTTGTGGAGCTGAGCCAAACTGTGTGTTCGGATTCACAGGCACCATTTTCATAGGTGTTATCATGTCACTTGTCAGTATCCTTTCCTTCCTCACTTGCCCACGCTGGTATTAAGATAGCTGCCCACCGACTATCTTTCATAAACACTGCCTTGCTAGGCCACCAAAATGTTTAAAACATTTATGGAGTGAGTTAAACCAATTCAGCTCTGTTACACTTTGTATTATTTCTTTATCTTGTGGTGTAGTTGCCTTTTATTTCACATTTGTCTAATTGTTGCTTTGTAAATTCAAAAAGTGTTATATAGAATCAGACACAGGTTTTCAAAAGCTATTTATAATAATACATTAACAAAATCTCTTTAATTTAGGGTCTTCCTGGTGTATATGATGGGGAGGACCTGGTAAGTTTTGTTCAAAAGTGAGACAACATAACAGACATAACAATACTAAATGACTGACGTTTACAATACATATTATGGCAATAAAGATAAAATAATATATGTAATATATGTATGCGCAATACTGGTGTCAATGCCTCCTAAAGTACTTTATTATACTATATGTTCATTACTGTAAATACAATTTTTTTTATGTTTGATTGATTGCATTGCCCCGAGCTTAATGTGTTTCACAGTGTCCCAATGCCTGCCCCAGTGGTCTGAATGGATATACTGGCCACCCAGGCATGAAAGTGAGCAAATGCTGTATTTACTCATATGTTTGGATATTGTATTTTGACAATAAAACGGTCATATTTGTAGTTTCAACATTCTACATTCTTACAAGACTGCGGCTTGTAATCGAAAGGCTTGAGCAACATATGTTCTGGACTGCTCTGCAAAAGGCCTGAGATTGTGTGTTTTGGATTTGAATTAGTTACATTATATCTTGACATTTTTATTTATATATCGGAAAAACACAAAGACTGTGGCTCGAGATACCGCAAACATTGGGGCTTGTGTGTTCTGGATTACCGCAAAGGCTGCGGCCTGTTTTCAGATGGGTTTTATTACTTTTATTACTTATAATATTGTTTTTATAGATTTTTGTGTAAGCACTTTGAGCTGCAATTCTTGTATGAAATGTGCTATATGAATAAAGTATTATTATTATTACATCCTAAGGGCCACAAAGGGGTTAAAGGTGAATCTGGTGAGCCTGGAAAGCAAGGACATAAGGTGATTTATTTTGTCTAGGAAAGGTCGTTAAAGTTGTTGAATTATTGAATTACTTTATATGGAGAGTTACATTTTGTATTTTCTTCCAGGGAGAGGAGGGTGACCAAGGAGCACCAGGAGAAGTTGGAGCTCAAGGGCTACCAGTAAATTATTTCAATTTACAAATATAACAAATACAAATATATTTTTGTAGAATATGCAGTATTATGTTTTAGCTTCTATTTTTAAACTTTTCCTATTCCCTTTCTTATACCGTTTCCATTTCTATCACCTTCATCTCTTTTTTCTCCTCTGTCTCTACTGATTTTAGGGCCCAGGTGGACCAAGGGGGATCACAGGAATAGTAGGCTCTAAAGGTGATAGGGTAAGGATTAAAAGGTTAACACACAAAGGTTGTACAAAGCATTGCATCACAGGGTTAGTAGGCACATTTACTACTTCTGTATAAGTAGGATTGGATAGAATAGGACTTACATGTAGGATTGTTACGATATCCTAATCTACTGTTTTTAAGGTAAAAAACTATGAAATTCATAATTCCATAAATGAGCTTGCAGGGTTGTTATATTAAAATATTGCTTTAATTGGTCATTAATTGGTCAAGGGTCCACGCGGAAAGCCAGGTGAACTGGGTCCTCAGGGAATCCAGGGTGGCGTAGTAAGCAACTTTTTAATAATTGCTTCGAACTCATTATGGTCTTCACATTTTAGAGTGACTACCCTCTCAGTTTTGTGGATTTAATTGTGGTTATCCTTGTCATAGGGCGATGTGGGCCAGAGAGGAGTAGTGGGTGAGACTGGCCCAAAGGGAACCCAAGTAAGCACAAAATTTACTTATCATTTTTCTCAATTTCTTAACTCAATCTGTAAGGAGTACTGTAGTCAGAGCTAGATAAAGGATGTGTTTAAGGTTCTTCTGATGTAGTTTACTGTTTGTTTTATTGTTTTGTAGGGGGCCCAAGGACCTGCAGGGATTAGGGGCATCCCAGGCCCTAAAGGAGAACCTGTGAGTACTGTATACCTCTCTTTCTTCATATAGACCAATTATTTGTTTGTAAATATTTGGGATGCGCGCGCAATGTGGCTGCAGAAAACCGGGAAAGGATAGCATTTTAAATGGCAAAAGGACCACACGGATAATACAAATAGTTAGATTTATAAAGACCAAAAGGGTCAAGGAGGACAGCCTTTAAGAGAGAAATCGATTACCCATGGATCTTGATGAAGAAAGTGTTTTGTCCGTCTCTTCATAAACGGAGTGATTAAGTTCAGTTGAGTTCTGGATTTTAATAAGTATTTATCAATCTGCAGATTGGGAGAGAAAACCAGACCTCTGACAATAAATGACAACACAACACCAGGCTTAGGTCTCAATCAAGTATCTCTCCGCTCTGAAGGACAGAGGACCATCTTTTATAGGGCACAAGAATGTAAACATAGATAGTGACAGTGCGCTGACTTAGACGGGGACGTCCTGGATCGGTGGAAGGAATACTTTGAAGACCTCCTTAATTCCACCAACACGCTTTCCGACGTGGAGGCAGAGTCTGGGGACATCGGGGGGGGCCAAGGTTGCCGAGGTGGTTGAAAAGCTCCGCGGTGGCAGGGCCCCTGGGGTGGACGAGGTCCGCCCGGAGTTCCTTAAGGCTCTGGATGTTGTAGGGCTGTCTTGGTTGACACGACTCTGCAACATCGCGTGGACATCGGGTGGTTCCCCTCTTTAAAAAGGGGGACCGGAGGGTGTGCTCCAACTTTAGGGGGATCACACTCCTCAGCCTCCCTGGGAAAGTCTATTCAGGGGTCCTGGAGAGGAGGGTCCGCCGGATTGTCGAACCTCGGATTCAGGAGGAGCAATGTGGTTTTTGTCCTGGCCGTGGAACAGTGGACCAGCTCTATACCCTCCGCGGAGTCCTGGAGGGTACATGGGAGTTCGCCCAACCAGTCTACACATGTTTTGTGGATTTGGAAAAGGCGTTCGACCGTGTCCCTCGGGGGCTCATGTGGGGGGTGCTCCGAGAGTACGGGGTACCGGATTCCCTGATCGGGGCTGTCCGGTCCCTGTACGACCGGTGCCAGAGTTTGGTCTGCATTGCCGGTAGTAAGTCGAACTTGTTTCCGGTGAGGGTTGGACTCCGCCAGGGCTGCCCTATGTCACCGATTCTGTTCATTACCTATATGGACAGGATTTCTAGGCGCAGCCAGGGTGTTGAGGGGGTCCGGTTTGGTGACCTCAGGATCGGGTCGCTGCTTTTTGCAGATGATGTGGTCCTGTTGGCTTCATCGGGCCGTGACCTTCAGCTCTCACTGGAGCGGTTCGCAACCGAATGTGAAGCGGCTGGGATGCGAATCAGCACCTCCAAATCTGAGGCCATGGTTATCGACCGGAAAAGGGTGGAGTGCCATCTCCGGGTCGGGGAGGAGATCCTGAACCAAGTGGAGGAGTTCAAGTATCTCGGGGTCTTGTTCACAAGTGAGGGAAGAATGGAGCGCGAGGTCGACAGGCGGATCGGTGCGGCGTCCGCAGTGATGCGGGCTCTGCATCGGTCCGTCGTGGTGAAGAAGGAGCTGAGTCGAAAGGCGAAGCTCTCTATTTACCAGTCGATCTACGTTCCTACCCTCACCTATGGTCACGAACTATGGGTAGTGACCGAAAGAACGAGATCGTGAATACAAGCGGCCGAAATGAGCTTTCTCCGCAGGGTGTCCGGGCTCTCCCTTAGAGATAGGGTGAGAAGCTCGGTCATCCGGGAGAGGCTCAGAGTAGAACCGCTGCTCCTCCGCGTCGAGAGGAGCCAGCTGAGGTGGCTCGGGCATCTGATTAGGATACCTCCTGGACGCCTCCCTGGTGAGGTGTTCCGGGCACGTCCCACTGGGAAGAGGCCCCAGGGAAGACCCAGGACACGCTGGAGGGACTATGTCACTCGGCTGGCCTGGGAACGCCTCGGGGTCCCCCAAGAAGAGGTGGTGGAAGTGGCCGGGGAGAGGGAAGCCTGGGCCTCCCTGCTTAGGTCGTTGCCCCTGCGACCCGATCCCCGGACAAGCGGCAGATGACGACGACGACGACGAAGAATGTAAACATAGATAGTGACAGTCAGGCAGTAATGACGTTACAACAGTCTCAGAGAAAGAGATTAACAGCTCCCACACATGACCACTCAAACTACAAAGTTCATAGTTGGAGCTCTCCTTGTAGTCATGACAAGGACCATTTAGCCAGTACTTTCTCCTGATCTCAAACATCTATTAACCCTGACACATAGACACAATCTACTCTTATTAATAGCAAGCTTACATGAGAACATACTAACTAGTATCCAATGACTAGTTCTCTTGATTAGTGAATAATGTAAGCACACAGGAAATCTAAATTTCTTCCACAATCTGTCGCATCAGAATTTTGATTCGGGTCACGAAAGTCTTGAAATTTGAGTGAGAATGTCGCCAGGTAAAGACTGCATAGTCGAGCGGCAACCATGTATTCACGTTATGTCACAAAGTTCATAATTTTACAGTTTTACAGTCAATTCTACATCTAAAAAGTCGAGCAGGGCAGCTTTCAAGAGATATGGGAATTCTGGGAATTCCCATAATGGGAATTTGTTTAAACTGGCAATCTTGAGACTGTATCCCCGTTACACTGTTTTGACGTTAGCCTCAGTCAGACTGGCTCACTGCCAGTGTGCACAATGTTGTATTTCACTCCATACTACACCAGAAACGTCAGGGAGGACTGCCTAATGTAGATACGAGCCTGATGAAGATAGCCAGCATCTCAGATTTATTTAACCAAGCCTGTTTTATTCGTCATTTGCCTGAGAAAGCGACCTCCGTTAGCCAGGTTTTGCCCAATCACTTGGTCAGGCTATTTAAGGGTATCAGGGTCAAGTGACTTTTGTGCAGAGACAAGTGAAACGTAAATGTATTTGTCCAAAGGCCAAGAGCCTCAAAAAGTTTATCAAGCCCTGCAATCCAGTGGCCAGAGATATATGATGACCTGATCGACACTCCAAGTGTAATAGACCGGGGAGAAGTTTGTCTTTTGCAACCGACATGCGCAGTTGAGCCTCCTTGACAGTTGGGACGTAGGGTAATAATTGGTCTATATGACTGCTGATAATACAAAAACTAAAAGATTTGCTGAAATACATCATCTTGAATTTGCATCAATCAAGCAACCAATGATCGATCATCACTGCCATCGCATTATGAACTTTGATATTTCCTATTAATCCAAATGTTTTTTCTTCTTCTATTCGACAGGGCCTTGTAGGTCCAGATGGACGTGAGGGCATCCCTGGATTGCCAGGATCTAAGGTTCAAGTTATAATCAAAGGAAATGTGTCTGTCCCTTCATATGCAAGCAATAACTCTGATGGTTATGTGTATCGCTTTCAGGGTATCCCTGGGAAAAATGGAGCCCCAGGTGATGCTGGCCTTCAAGGACTTCCTGTATGTAGGATATATAATCCCTTGCATCACAGAATTTTCTAAATAATTCTAGATCCGGTTGTTTATGGTTTAAATGTAATTGTATTCATTCAGGGATTACCAGGTGCTTATGGACCTAAAGGAGTCAGTGGGGAGAAGGTATAGCCATATTTCAGTATTTTATTTAAAAAAAAAAAATCTGTGGATCTGTTTAAATCTGTGATCATTGTAATGAGATTATTTTCTTTCATTTTCAGGGAAACTCTGGTGACCCAGGTGTTGTCGGACTAATGGGTTCTCCAGGGAAATCAGTAAGTCAATGCAAAGTACAAAGCACTGGCAACACCACAATCATTTATACATTCTAATCAGTAGAAAAAAAATACAAAACTGTAGTAACATACTCTCTTAGAATTATTGAATAGTGTCTTTTGTCCACAGGGAGAACGTGGTGAGCAGGGAGAAGTAGGACCTGTTGGACCAAGAGGTGGGCCAGTGAGTATGTTTATTTCGTTGACTATGAATAATCTATTTTAGGATTGGGATTCTGAGTGGGCAAAGCACAATTACATTTATCATCATTAGTCAATTTATCATTAGAGTTGTGTGCACAAAAACACTTAAACAGCCAGTCTAAGGGATGTTTAAAGAATGACAAGGTAAAATACAAAAGAATGTATGACAAAATATTTCATTTTAAAGACTGATGTACTGATAGACCGCAGATAAGAGTGTGGTTTGTCTGGGTTGTTATATGTGTGGAAACTGCAAGTGTCAGCTCGGATCTAAGACGGATTTGAGAGATCACAGATATAGTGCGGCTTGTCTGGGTTGTTATGTGTGGAAACTGTAAGTGCAGCTCGGATCTAAGACGTCAGTACAATGCACAGCCCAAATTCAGAGTTTATCACCTGCTTATCAGATATTTGAACATGACAAACTTTGGCAATTTATCTTTTGTATTGACCAATCAAACTCAGAATTGGGACAATGATTTTATTGGAAGTGCATTATATATTTATGCTTCTTTGTTACTTAACTAGTGCACAGTGCCGTGATGCAGTCTGTGATTAAGATGCCGTGAAACACACAAATACAGATTACTTGAACTATAGATAGTGCACAGTACCCGTGATAAAATTGATAGCACACACACATTCCTGTAATTATAAATAGGGCACCATGCCCATGATGATGTCGGTGACACACATATTTTTGAAATTATTGGGGATGAGTATTGATCAGATTTGAACAATTTCGATTCCTTATAAATTCTTGCTTATCAATTCGATTCCTTATCAATTCTTATTGAGCAAGGAAGGGAAAAAGAGCACAAACTGGTTTATTTACATTTATTTTCTTTTATATAATTTTCTATAATGCTGCACACCATATACAGTATGTAGGCTATACATTTTTCCGTTGCTCTTCTTCTACACTTCTATTAGCTATGCTAGCTTAGCTATAGAATCTTCCATTTTCAGCCAAGGTCCAATCATATAATATGACAGTGTCAAACATCGGCCATTCTGTTAAACAATTAAAATGTTAAGTTTAATAATGGATTAAAAATCGTTATACCATGGTCTGGGTGAATACTCAATTATGATTGGCTGCAGGGGTGTTGGACGATGCTGAGGCGTGAACCGCGGAGTCCATTATCATCTGATATTGGACATCTCGAAGGGCATTATCCCTCTTATAACATGGTCACATGCCAACGATTTTTTTTTTACAAACATTAATTTATGTTTTCAGGCGTTTTGCAAAAGAAATGTAACGTTTTTTAACGTTAGCCAACTCTGATATTTTATAGTCGGCTGAGATATTAGCTGGCTGAGAGTTGGTTAACGTTAAAAAACGTTACATTTATTTTGCAAAACGCATGAAAACATAAATTTATGTTTGTAAAAACAAAATCGTTGGCAAGTGACTATGGAAGCAAATCGTGACCAAAATTCAAATGAAAATGCATTTCCAGAAATGCTTTTTCATTTTAAGAACGTGGCTGCATTATTTGACTCATAAATAAAATTAGTAATAAATCTTCCTATTTGCATTTTAATTTTCTTCTTTAAGACTGCTCATTCTTTTACTTAATTAAAATGAAAACGAAAAAGACATTTGAAATTTAATTTTCAAAGTATGCCCCAGCAAATAGATACCGAAATTCTATTTGAAATGTAAAGTTCGAAAATGAAAATGCATTTGCAGAAATGCATTTTCATTTTCAAGAACATGGCTGCAAAATCGTAGCCTGGTCCTAACTAGACCCTCGTACATTACATTTGTACAGAGGGTCTGGGATTTCTCCATTGACAAACGTTAACTTCCTAGAAGGCGGGTCCTGTGTTGAAGTTTAAAACTATTGGATCCGCCCAGAGCCACTCTGATTTGCCATAACCAATCGCAAGCGTTCGCCTTAGCCAACTCCTTCACCACTACTGTAACGGAGCTAGCTGCCGTAGCTGGAAAATCAAACTTTTCCCGAACCCCGTGGGGAGGAGGGCCACAACATCATGGCCACCAACAAAACTCAGCAAGGAATGTTCTTGCTCCGGCTTTAACCTATGGATATTCGGCAGCGTTGCTGCCACAACCGCAGAATAGTTTCGCTCGCATCTTTCTCCGCTGCCATTATTGAACTACTCAAACTAGTGCAAGACATTACCGTCATCGTTCTCAGCCACTCCCTCTGTTCGCTGATTGGACCTACAAAAAATGTGTTTTTAGAAACCGACTTCAGAGCCTAGCTCCCAGACCTACTACTGAAGCGGAATCCAAATTGAGCAGAAGTACGTAGGAGGGCAGAGCCAGGCTAGCAAAATCGTGACCACAATTAAAATTCATTTCCATAAATGCATTTTTTTTTTCGTGTTCTGCCCGCAAAGAACTGCTCATAATTCGAAAACGAAAATGCATTCTGAGCGGCGCAGCAGAGTGACGTCAGTAGCCTCTCTTCTTCAGCTCCCTCCTGACCGAGCTACCCATTTTGTTCGGTAGGGGGCAGTGTGCACATACGCATTGCATTACATGACAAAATTTGCCGGGAAATTGACTGAATTGCCGGGTCTTTAGAGGACATATCACAGATTATGGCGCTCCCTCAAATTGTGCAGATACTTGTAAGGTATTTTCTTGTGGGCTTTTATTGTGACAGGGGTGTGTGGTTCTGACGTTGGAAGAAAGTGTATGGAGTGAAATGCTATGTGTGGGGGAGATACAGTAAAGATGTACAAAGTGTGCCCAAAGACCGTGTCCGTCTCTAATGATTAATGCAACATAAACGAACCCAAACAGTCGGCTACATACTGATAGAATTAGCTGAGCTGGTAGAAACTAATAATATATCTGAGTCTGATGCCCATGACCGAGTAGATCAAGTCACAGAGAGCTTGGCTGCATACTCTGCCGTCACAGACATAGACATATGTCTATGGTCACAGACCTACACATTAATGAGGTTGCCATAGTAAACCTCTCTTCAGTCCTGGAACGGCTGGATGCTGTGGAGCCTCGAATGGGACGGGGACGACCAACCATCCAGATCCCGTTCGAGTCCATCGAAAACTATTTATTAAATGGTTTAAAAATAAAGGACGGAGCTGTTCGGCATAGGCCACCAGACCATCCGTCGAAGGATGCAAAGCAACGGATTTATGGAGCTAGAAAGCTGACCAAAATATCTGAATTTGAATATGAAAGATCTGAAATATTTGTGTGTCGAATTTCATAAAACTGAAATATTTTGCTGTTTAATATATTATATCTGAATTATTTGTATGCCGAATTTAATTAAACGGAATTATTTTGATCCAAAAATACACATTTCAAAAATTCAGATTGCAGGAATTCAGATTCTTGAAATTCAGATTGCAGGAATTCTGATTCTTGAAATTCAGATTGCTGAAATTCTGATTCAGATTGCGGAAATTCAGATTTTGTCTGAAATAGGCCAAAGGTGAAAGAGCTTGCTTTCACAGGGAAAAGTTGACGATTTCAGAAAGACCGAACTTTACCTCAGAACAAAAGCTCAGTTGCTCGTTGGAGGAACAGTATGGAGCAAGTGCTTATGAAACTTGTGTCTTCTCCTTTGCGCGATATCTGTCTCCACATTGAAATGCCTGAGTGTGCACCTCCGCAAACCAGGGTGATCAGATGAGAATGGCTAAATTTGAGGCATCTTACAGCAACAGGGGCTACGAGCCATTGCGATACATCCGTTGTAAACATTAGCGCATGTTGCCGCCCCTCTCCTGCTCATTAGCATTTAAAGCTACGGACACAGAAACAGCGCGTTCTGAGGAAAGCTGATTGTGGGACTACTTGTAGTGGCTATAATTCTGCACCATGGCTGAATTTCGGGAAAGAGACTTCAGATACAGTATTAGGGGACCATTAAGGTCTATATAAAAGCATCCAAAAACAGCATGTCATGTCACCTTTAAAATGAAAACCATTTCTGGAAATGCATTTTCATTTTCGAATTTTACATTTCAAATTGAATTTTGGTATCTATTTGCTGGGGCATATTTTGAAAATTAAATTTCAAATGTCTTTTTCGTTTTCATTTTAATGAAGTGAAAGAATGAGCAGTCTTAAAGAAGAAAACTGAAATGCAAATAGGATGATTGATTAGGCCTACTAATTTTATTTATGAGTCAAATAATGCAGCCACATTCTTAAAATGAAAAAGCATTTCTGGAAATGCATTTTCATTTGAATTTTGGTCACGATTTGCTTCCATAAGTGACCATGGTATAAGCGGGATAATGCCCTTCGAGGTGTCCAATATCAGCTGATAATGGACTCCGCGGTTCACGCCTCAGCATAGTCCATTATCAGCTGATATTGGACACCTCGCCGGGCATTATCCCGCTTACATATGCTCAGTTTAGTAATGGGTTAACATGACGTTGCGAACATTTGCTGATAACACACGCCCTCCGATCATTAACGTGAAGTGATCAATAATGGGAGACGAATGCCAGAGCCAAAATTTATGCTAACTTGAACAGAAGATAACTTGATCGACTATACACAATAAAGGCAAATTGCTGCACACAGTGGCAAGTGGTTATGATCACTTTTGAGGAGTTTAACTCTACCTTGGATAGTTAGCGTTAGAGATGAAGCGCGAACGTTAGCTGCGCTGCTGCATGCATCGAACACATGACATTCCAGTAATTTCATTCCATGCTGTGTGTTCAAATGCTTCTTCATATTTGTTGTATTTCCTCCCTTCAACGAAATATACTTTTAACACGCGTTACAAGTGGCGTTGTTGTTATTTAGTCGTGTGAAATACAACCAAATTTTAGATCACTTCTGCCTAGTTGCCATGTTTGCTACAGTCTGAATACGTTAGTGCATGCGCAACGGCACAAAGAACCGTTAGCAGAATCATTAAAGAATTTGGCTGACGATTACAAGGAATAGGTTCACTCGATACCCATCCTTAGAAATTATAGACAGATCACAATGGAAATTCTGTCATCTCTAAAGTACTTTGTTCAATCTCCACATCATCTATTCTAGTCACTTATGCACATCATAAATTTGTCTCTTTTGCCTGATTGTCGTTGAGAAATCTCCAATTTGATTGTAGTTTTTGCATGTTCAACATGGATTATAGATCGAAAGTTGAATGAACGAGTACTTATGTCCTTTTGATTTCTTACAGGGTGAGTCGTTGTTGCCTATAACACGCTAGCATTCTGCTAATGAATGCTGATTGGTTAGTGAAGGACTGATACGACCAGAGCTCTTGCTTGATGGCATCCGAAGCGGAATCAGAATGTCAGAGCATTAGCAACATTAGCAACAACATTAGCAAGCCAAAACCCTTTCTAGCATGTGTATTGACAGGAAAAGCCTAACCTGTCAGCTGTGTTGTCGATGCCCTGAGAGAAAAAAGTAAGTGACCAGAGCTTGCCGTAAAGCAGTAGCTCTGGTCGTACGATGTGTATGACGTCAATTACATTTTCAAAAGCTTTTTAGAACAGAAAGGCGACTTAAAAAAAATCTAACAGCCGCAGTGTGTATTTTTTTTGCCTCCTCTTTCGAATTCAGAATTCAAATTACTAGACAAAAAATGATATCCTGAGAAAAGTGGATTTTGAGGGGTATAGCTCCATAGACCTCCATTCATTCTGCACTCACTCGTTAGCGCCCTCACATGGAACTTCAACCAGTTCAGAACCCGGAAGTTTCCCGAGAGTGGCAGTTCTCTCTATATTAGACATTCTCTGCTATATGTGTGATTGACAGGAACAGAATGTGAGGCTGATCAGACAGTCAAAACAAATGTGTGTGCGCCTTAGGCCTATATAATTATTTTGTTGTTGTTCTTTGAACCAGTCAATTATTTTAAATACAATAAAAATCATTCATTATTTCATTAGTACATAATCATGTATTTTCTATAGGCTATATTAGTATACTATACTTATATAAAATAGAGTCGGCTTTTCATATATGCAAGCCAGCTCTCAACTCTTAGGGCCAGCTCATTCGCAAACGACCCATCACTACTAGCTTAGTGCAACTCAGTCAATTCAACTTGGCCAAGAGTTGACAGCCGAGTGAGTAAAACTGGCAGCGTATTGCGTATTTCTTTTTGGAAATGTCGAAATGCTGATCCAAACAACACTGCACTCTGTTGGATTATAAAACGGACAACTGCAAAATATGAACTTTGCAGAGTGCCCGGTTCTCGAGATAAACATCATCAACTTGCTGCCCTAAAATCTCATTCAAAATACAGACACACAGACCGACAAACAGACATAGATTCCTTTGATTATTAGAGAGATGTGAACGTATTCTATATCCTCCTTTTTGTGTCTTTCAGGGTGAGAGAGGAGAAAGGGGCCATGATGGACCTACTGGAACTCCAGGACCCAGGGTGAGTAATGCAATTTTCCCTGGGTAGAACTACTTTCGAGGCTGCTGTCTGTGTTGTAGTGGTAGTCTTTACTATGTCAAGTTAAATTCACATGTTTAGCAAAAGGATGTAATTTGTACGTATAAATACATAAAAATTGTTATCTGCAAAATAATATAATGAGAGCAATTCATATTATTTTATGATTTCACAATAAATTAAGTTGATAGGGAACTCTGGTTCTTGAATACATTAAATGTTGCTTTACTCTCTAAGGAAGTTAGTTAATTATATGGCAAGAGTGGCTTTCTGTGTATGTAGCCGGTGTGAACTGGTGAAACTCACTCATCAGGTATGTAATGGGCCACCTGCGTCGACTAATAGCTAGCTTTTCTTTGGCATAGCTGGTAGTGGTTGCGCTTGGCATGTTAGAGGTGGTGAATTCAACTCCTGGTCGGTGCGGCCAGATACCTCTGACGGAGTGTGCTGGCAAGACCACGTCCGTTGCATACCCGTTACATGTACACTCTCACAAAAAGATTAGGCATTTGGAATGCAAGTTTCAAACTAAGTGTCAAACCTATGCTTACAATAATTTGTATTGAGATAGTCTTTTTTTGCTCAGTTCATGGTCTGAATCAGAACTAGGGTTGCAAAGGGGCGGAAAGTTTCCGGTAAAGTTTCCACGGGAATTTTGAAGAAAAAAAAGGGCCAAAGTTTTTTTGGCAAAAGCATATACAGGGAACTTAAATGTAGTCGAGAATGCTTAGCTAAGCTGGATCCTGAATGCAGCTGGTTGGGAACATCGTCTGCCAGAAACATCAAACATTGTGTTGTTTTTGAATGTCTTTGTCATCAGTGTTGCGTCTGAACGTTTCAGCCTTATGCCTGGCAAGTGTGAGATCGCCGAATTACGTAGAGGCCAAGAGCGGTATTGCAAACAGAGATTTCAATTATAGCTCGCAACATATCCAAAGAAATGTTTGGAGCTGTAAACTTAGTTAAACATTTTGAATTATGAACTATGAACTGAACTAGTTCATTTTAAAATGTGTAAACTATGAACTGAACTAGTTCATGTAGAAAGTGAACTTTCCCAACACAGTTTGTCATTACCATATTGATTACTTGGTAAACAGAAGCTATGTTCATTTTAATACCAAGTTTATTTGTATACAGTAGACTTAATTTTTTACAGCAGTGAGAGTAGGAAGTCTGTATGTCCACACAAAAGTACACCATCACCTCGATTATTTGCGGCTTTCGGGGTCCATCAACAAGCGCGAGTTGAATTATGAATCAGAATCAGAATCAGAAGGCATTTTATTTGCCATGAGTGTTTGCACAAACAAGGAATTTACTTTGGCAGGGAGGTGCATACATTAAACATATAGGAATATTGAAACTTAAATATGTGGACTAACTATACAAAAGGAGCAAAGTCTAGCTAAATACTAAGGGGGGCTTAGCTAATACTAAGTGGAATAAAAAATAAAAATATAAGTAGCCATCATTTACAATTTAACCTAAAACTACTAAAAAATACAGATAGTGCAAACGATACAATAGTGCAAATTGCAATGTGCAGGTTGTCATTGTGCAGCTTGTGATTTAAAGTCAGTGTGAGTCCTTGGCCTTATTAAAGTGGCCAACAGCGGATGGGAAGAAACTGTTCTTGTGGCGTGAGGTTTTGGTCTTGATGGACTGCAGCCTTCTGCAGGAGGGGAGTAGCTGGAACAGGGAGTGTCCAGGGTGGGAGGGGTCGGCCACAATCTTCCTCGCTCGCCTTAGGGACCTTGATGTGTGCAGATCCTCGAGGGAAGGCAGATTGCGTCCGATCACCTTCTCAGCAGTGCGGATGATACGGTGCAATCTGCTCTTGTCCTTGGCAGTGGCAGCAGCGTACCAGATGGTGATAGAAGAAGTGAGGATGAACTCAATGATGGCTGTGTATAAGTGCGCCATCATTGTCTTTGGCAGGTTGAATTTTTTCCGCTGCCATAGGAAGTACATCCTCTGTTGTGCTTTTTTGGTGAGGGAGCTGATGTTCAGTTCCCACTTGATGTCCTGGGAGAGGATGGTGCCCAGGAAGCGGAAGGACTCCACAGTGCTGACTGGGGAGTCACTCAGGGTGATGGGGGTGAGTGGGGCTGTGTTTTTCCTGAAGTCCACAACCATCTCCACTGTCTTAAGAGCATTGAGCTCTAAGTTGTTCTGGCTGCACCAGGTCACCAGCTTCCCACCTTTAGTCAGACTCGTACCCATCAGAGATAAGCCCAATGAGGGTGGTGTCATCCGCAAACTTCAAGAGTTTGACAGACGGATGTCTCGAGGTGCAGCTGTTGGTGTACAGGGAGAAGAGCAGAGGAGAAAGGACGCATCCCTGATGGACCGGGTTTCCTGTCAGACAGGAAGTCTGTGATCCACCTGCAGGTGGAGTCAGGCACGTTCAGCTGGGAGAGCTTGTCCTGGAGCAGGGCGGGGATGATGGTGTTGAAGGCAGAGCTGAAGTCCACAAACAGGATCCTGGCATAGGATGCTGGGGAGTCCAGATGCTGTAGGGTGAAGTGGAGGGCCATGTGAACGGCATCATCCACCGACCTGTTGGCTCTGTAGGCAAACTGCAGTGGGTACAGGAAGGGGTCTGTGATGGATTTGAGGTGTGCCAGCACAAGGCGCTCAAAAGACTTCATTACCACAGAGGTCAGGGCGACGGGTCTGTAGTCATTAAGTCCTGTTGGTCTTGGCTTTTTGGGCACAGGGATGATGGTGGAGGACTTGAGACAGGCTGGCACATGGCATGTCTCCAGGGAGGTGTTAAAGATGTTTGTAAACACAGGAGACAGCTGGTCAGCGCACTGCTTGAGGGTGGCAGGAGAGACAGAGTCCGGCCCAGCTGCTTTGCGGGGGTTCTGCCTCTTGAAAGGTCTATTAACTTCACCCTCCTGAATGGAGAGAGTCGTCACTGTAGAGGGGGGGAGGCCTCATGGATGGGGAAGGGGTAGTTCAGGACTGTCCAATTGTCTTTCAAATCTGCAGTAGAACTTGTTCAGGTCATTGGCCAGGCGGGAGTCGTTAGTGGAGTGGGGGGCTCTGGGCTTGTAGTTGGTGATCTGCCTTAAGGCCGTTATATGCTACTCCGTACTATACGATCACGGACACATGGGAAGGGCCTGCGCATAGTTGGAACACCCTGAAACGCCCTCTCCGTCGTCTGCGGGGCCGACGGAGACCTTTCCCGTGCACCGTTTAAATTCCTGTCGATCCGTCGTGCCGTGCTGTACGCGACGGATACCTTTTGGCCGTGATTGGTCCGCTACGACATCATTTCCAAACGACATCATTTCCGACTTCGAAAGAAAGGCGTTTTCTCTAAGGTCGTCTTTTTGAAAGACGTCTGTGATGAGAACTTCTTGGAGATACATTTTATTGTGAGCTAGTTTATGCTCCACTCTAGCGAATTCAGAAACGTGAGTTTGTTGTCTGTGCACTGACTGCCACAGTTTAGTGACCTAGAGTAGTACATTGTAGTTTTGACTGTAGCCTACATACAGTTTGTATGGATCTTTTTGTTTCCAATTATATCACTGTTTTGGTTTATCATTTTTCACATTGGATTATACACTTGGTGGAGAAATGAATTCACAAAACCAGAGCCTTGTCTATATCGCAGGGGTGTCAAACCCATTTTCACCGAGGGCCACATCAGCATGGTTGCCGTCAAAGGGCCAGTTGTAACTACGATGTAACGTCAGTAACTATGTAAAAACATGGTGTTTTTGTTGTAGCTTTTGTGAACATAGGGCATATTATGCTGCAATTTAAGTCCGCCTTTTAATTCTTGGAGAATCTGCTGTTTTTCTTGGAGGATAGATTTGCTAATTTTTCTCAGTGTTTAATGACAAAATGCAAGCGCGCATAGCGCAAGAGCAAAACTTGTTTTGCCCTTCATCTGAACGCAGAATAGCTTTTTGAGCTTTATGTAAAATAAACATTTCCGTTTTCCAATAGCCTAGGTAAAACCTTGTGTAATGAAGGTGATGTCTTCATCATTGCTAGCTCCAAATTGTCGATAAGGGAAGCAGAAACATGCTAGCTTGGCTGAGTACTCTAACCAAGTTCGAGAGCGATACCAACTTGGGTTGAATGCCCGAGGACCTTGGCTGAAAATGCACATGGGGTACGTTCGCAGAACCGGCTGCATTGGAGTGCTGTCATTCAAACCATGCTCGCCTTCACCCAGTTAAACTTTTCGTTTAACACTGATGTGCATACACTGCTTTCTAGAGGCGGGATGTCGTCACTTTGCCGTAACACAATTGAAATGCATGGTGAGAGATGTCGTTTATGGTCAATGCACGCTGTAAAGCAGCGTAGACTTATTTCAATAGCCCATTAATCTTCCGCGGGCCACATAAAATGACGCGGCGGGCCTTGAGTTTGTCTTTAATATAATATTATGTGACTGCACCTGCTGCACTCATCGTCTGACTAGTGACAGCTGGTAAGAGTGTCACACGTGTGACGAGAGGTGGGAGATAAACAACGACGATTTCTAACTTACAAAGACGCAACAAAGCAACGTGTTTTCGACAAAAAACCGCTTCTCCACCTACTGTTCTGGCGGTGAATTGTTTTCAGCACCCCCAGCCTTCGGAGAACCATAAAGGCAACAGAAATGCTAATTAATCCGTCCTATCCGGCGGCCCGCCCATCCGTAACGGAGTCGGAGTACCATACTGGCACCTTTAGCCCTCTCCAGACAGAAGCAGAGTTGTTAGCAGAGAATTGACGCTTCAGCCTCTCTGAGTACAGTCGTTCAGCCACTCTCACCGCCTTGCTAAACCTGTTCTTCGACTCCTTGAATCTGTCTCAATCCCCACTCCTAAAAGCTTTCTCCTTGTTTGACCTCAACCTTCTCAGCTCTGCTGAGAACCAGGGCTTGTTGTTGTTGAAGCTCACCCTGGTGCGTGTTGGTATACAGCAGTCCTCACAGAAGCTAAGGTATGATGTCACAGCCTCAGTGAGTTCATCCAGGCTGTTGGTAGCAGACGTGAATGTTTGCATGCATGTCTGCTTATGACAAGGTACATACAGTTAAATTACCCCAACATTTCCAGTTAATTCCCGTTAATTCCCGTTTATTCCTGTATATTCCCGTTAATTCCCGTGGAAAGTTTCCAACTTTGAATATTCCTGGAATTTTGCAACCCTAATCAGAACCATGACACAGGTCTGATTAGAGAATTAAACTGAAGACTATTTACACTTACATTCAAGACATTGCTAAATGTATTTATGTATAACAGAAATCATCATTCGTCATTTGAAATCATCAATCATTTGTAACATCAGGTCTGAATCCTGTTTACTTTTATTTTTGTTTAGAGGGCCTGTCTTTACACATTAACTTCCATCTTTATGTAGACAGTGGTGTTATTTTTACATATCCATTTTCTAAATTAAGAGTGTAAAAAACTCACTGCTGCTTTGTGTTGCTGTAAACACCACTGCAAAACTAAATTTTTCACAACAGGAGGGATTCCTATAAAAAAATACTTATTCTATAATAAAATAACCTTCCTGGTTAAAGCAAGAGGAAAAAGCCATACCTGTGAACAAACCATTAATAGTACAGTCAAAATAAGTTATTAGAAATAGTCAGTCTGTGCCCACTCACAGTAACTTAAGCTATAGGTACTTTCAATGGCAAATCTTTAAAAGCTTTAGATTCTAATCCAACATGAATCGCCTCTTGTTTTACTAGTCCATGGACCCAGGGGCATAGATTCGTTAAGAAGGGATTCAAGGCAGGAAAGGGGCTGAATAAAACTGAAAGAACCCTCTGTTTCCCAGGAATGTCTTAAACCGGCTAGCCCAGAGTATTCCATAATCAGTATTCACACATCTATGAACATCTGAGTGCATTTTTTTATGTATATTTTTTTCTTCCAGTAAATGTGGTCAGCTAAAATTGGGGGAATACCCCCCACTCAGTTTTACTCACATAATCTAGTTTGTTAAAGTGTGTATGTTTGTGTCACAGGGAAGTAAAGGGGATCTCGGTCTTCCTGGACTTCCAGGCCAAGCTGGATTGCCAGGACAAAAGGGAGACAGGGTAAGAAAGATACAACCATAGAAAATGTATTTGAATAATGTAGTATGTGGTATTTCATGATCTAAATCTGATTAAGAGGCTCTTTTGACAGATATACTTGATGTCACAGCATTTGTGATGCATCTATTACAATGTGTTTGAGTTGCATGTATCTGGGTGCAAAGCCTTGCTTTAAAGATTGAAAGAATACTTTATTTTATCCAGGGGGCAGTTGGTCTTGATGGTGCTAAAGGAGAACAAGTAAGCTACCCTTATAACATCCAGCATTGGCCAGATAATACATTATCCTAGTTTACTGTGATAGCCGCACAATAATCATGAACATATTAAATGATATGACTTATATGGGATGTTACACCTGTATAGCTTACTATTTCTGATATGTGTACGTTATTTTGTAAAACAGTTCTTTCTCTCTTGTCAAGGGAGCACCTGGTAATGAGGGTACATCTGGGGACAGAGGAGACTTGGTAAGTGGCCACCATACAAATTCAAAGAAACAATAAAACAGTACAGAAATAGTGAATTTTCTTTTGTCCTGGGTGATAATAGTGACAAATTATCTAAGCTACTGACACACCATAAATGATTAATGTGGAATAACATTGAATAACAGGTCAAGTCCTGTTTAAAAGCACATTTTGTAAAAATGAAAATGCTCACTTTGGTGAGTTTTTTGTGGGTGAACGACTGAAGACCTTAACCCATTCTTTGATAGGGTGATGAAGGAGAGCCAGGAGAGAAAGGATCGGTAAAGTTCAGCCAATTTCTTTACTCATGTGTTTATAACACATCTGTATGCATGTAAAGCCTCCCAAACATAAAACACATGTTTGTAAAGTTGACTGCATCTTCATGATAATCTCTAATCTCTTATTTTTTAATCTTTTTTATAAAAGCCTTTCTGGCATTGCCTCACATTATTGTTTTTTTGCAGACAGGCCCACCAGGAGAGACAGGGAACAAAGGACCAGAGGGTGGCCGGGGCCAGCAGGGGGCAGGGGGCAAGTCAGGTCAGCCTGGACCACGTGGTATGCAGGGAGACAGGGGGACTCCAGGGATGCCAGGCAGGCAGGGGCCAGCGGTAAGTAGTTTCTTATAACCTAAGTAGTTATGGGCTAGCATCTGTATATAGAGCCGGTAGTTTCCCTGAGCCACAGAAGTGAACCTTTCTAAAATTTTAAATATTTCTATGAATAAATGTGGATACACATTTTGCCATGACACTGCAATCACATATCCTTATTTTGCTTTCATTTAAGTAATATCTAACCACCACTTTGTTACAGGGTAAAGCACCAAGGGATACACACATCAGACAAGTCTGCATGAGAGTCATGCAAGGTAAATTTGCATCCTTACTATAAACTAGTTACATTTCATGTTATGCTCATAAATGAATGTTAAGCCATTTGTCAGATATAATTCACACATCTTAGGGCCCTCGATACTAGGGATGAGTATTGATCAGATTTGAACAATTCTGATTCCTTATCAATTCCTGCTTATCAATTAGATTCCTTATCAATTCTTATTGGGCAAGGTGGAAATTAAAAGCACAAACAGGTTTATTTACATTTATTTTCTTTAATATAATTTTCTACAATGCTGCACACCATATTTACATTTACATGTATTCATTTAGCAGACGTTTTTATCCAAAGCGACTTCCAAGAGAGAGCTCTACAAAAGAGCATAGGTCACTGATCATAACAACGAGATAGTCCCAAACATTGCAAGTAGCCAAAACATGAAGCATACATTGTGAAAGATCTAAACACGTGCCAAAAGGGAAGACCCATAAGAGCATGCAGTTATACAAGTTACAAATTAAAACAACATGAACCACAAAAGTGCAGGACTGTACCTGTAGAAGAACAATCAACAGTAAAATATTTCACAGCGAGTACAAGACTTAACTTATCTAACCTGTTATATCTAACCTAAAAGAGCAACGAGTCACTCAATAAGAGTCATTGTGATCCTGGAGGAAACTAACTAACAAGTCCAGCCAAGCATTCAGCCAAGCATTCTTAAGTGCCGTTGTACTCCCAGAACAAGTGCGTCTTGAGCCTTTTCTTGAAGGTGGGGAGACAGTCAGTGTCCCTAATGGAGGTGGGGAGCTGGTTCCACCATTGGGGGGCCAGGCAGGAGAAGAGCTTGTGTTGGGACCGGGTAGTCTTGAGCGGTGGGACCACCAGGCGGTTGTCTGAAGAAGACCGTAGGTGACGGGTGGGGGTGTAAGGTTGCAGGAGAGACTTGATGTAGACGGGTGCAGTCCCGTTCACTGCTCGGAAGGTCAGTACCAGGGTCTTGAATCTGATACGGGCGTTGATGGGTAGCCAGTGGAGAGAGATGAGGAGCGGGGTAACATGGGAGCGTCTGGGTAGATTGTAGACCAGGCGGGCCGCTGCGTTCTGAATCCACTGAAGAGGGCGGGTTGCACATGCTGGGAGACCAGCGAGCAGCGAGTTGCAGTAGACCAACTTGGAGAGGACCAGTGCTTGGACTAGCAGCTGGGTGGAGTGCTCAGACAGGTATATCCTGATCTTCCAGATGTTGTAGAGGGTAAATCTACGAGACTGGGAGACTGTGGCGATGTGGGCCATGAGGGAGAGCTCGTCATCCATGGTAACCCCAAGGTTCCTGGCAGAGGATGAGGGGGTCACCGTCGCAGATCCCAGGGTGATTGACAGATTGTGGGAGATGGAGGGTTTAGCCGGGATGATGAGAAGTTCTGTTTTGGCGAGGTTCAGCTGGAGGTGGTGCTCGGTCATCCAGGCGGAGATGTCTGCGAGGCAGGCTTCAATCCTAGCTAAGATCCCCGGATCGGTCGGGGGGAACGACAGGTACGGCTGGGTGTCGTCGGCGTAGCAGTGGTAGGAGAAGCCATGGGAGGTGATGATTGGTCCAAGTGAGGTGGTGTACAGAGAGAAGAGGAGGGGTCCAAGGACGGAGCCCTGTGGGACACCAGTGGAGAGCTGGTGAGGGTCTGACAGTTTGCCTCCCCAAGAGACCTGGTAGGATCTTCCCGAGAGGTAGGATGAGATCCACTGGAGTGCAGTGCCAGTGATGCCCATCTCAGAAAGTCTGTAGAGCAGGATCTGGTGGTTAACCGTGTCAAACGCTGCAGAAAGGTCCAGCAGAATGATGACGGATGACCTCGAAGCCGCTCTGGCTGACTGGAGGGCAGTGGTGACTGAAAGGAGGGAAGTCTCTGTGGAGTGGCCTGTCTTGAAGCCCGATTGGTTGGGGTCAAGCAGGTTGTTCTGAGAGAGAAAGTTAGACAGTTGGTTAGATGCAGCATGTTCAATTGTTTTAGAAAAGAAGGGTAGCAGTGATACCGGTCTGTAGTTCTGGAGGACGGCAGGGTTAAGGGAGGGTTTTTTGAGTAGAGGGGTAACTCTGGCCTGTTTGAAGGCAGAGGGGAAGGTGCCAGAGGTAAGAGAGGAGTTTAGGACATGGAGCAGAAAAGTTATGATAGAGGGGGAGATGGTTTGAAAGAGAGGGGAGGGGACAGGATCAAGGGGGCAAGAAGTGGGGCGATGAGAGAGAATGAGGTCAGAGAGCTCTGACTTGGACAGGGGAGAGAAAGAGTTTAGACATTTAGTTGGGTCAGTCATGAAAGGTGAGGGGGTAGGAAAGGTGGGATTAGGGAACCGACTGCTAATGTCGGAGACTTTTTCTTCAAAGAAGGAGGAGAAGTCGTCTGCTGTCAGGGTGGAGGGGGGGGGGGGGTGGGGGAGGTGGGTTAAAAAAGGGTGGAGAAGGTAGAGAAAAGTTTGTGGGGGTTTGAATTAGAGTTAATTTTGTTAAGAAAGTAGAGGGTTTTAGCACGAGTTATGTGAGAAGAGAAGGATTTAAGGAGGGAGTGATACTTATCAAGGTCCAGACCCTCTTTGGACTTGCGCCATCTCCTCTCAGCTGCTCGAAGGGTGGACCGCTCTTCACGAATAACATCCGTGAGCCACGGGCAGGAGGGGGAAGATCGTGCAGGCCTGGTTGACAGGGGACAGAGAGAGTCAAGTGATGCAGTTAACGTGGTTAACAGGGTGTCGGTGGCAGTGTTAGTGGGGTGGGACGAGAACTCGTCAATGGGAGGGAGGGAGGATGTTACAACAGAGGAGATCTGGGAGGCGGATAGGGAGCAGAGGTTGCGCCGTAAAGTTACGAGGGGAGGGGAGGTAGGAGGGGTTGGAGGGAGAGAGACAGAGAATTGATAAAGAAGTGATCAGAAATGTGCAGTGGGGTTACAGATGTTAAGTCAGTGATACAGTTACGTGTCAGGATGAGGTCTAGCTGTTTGCCTGCCTTGTGTGTCGCCGGAGTTGCAGTGTTCTCTGGGCGGATCCACGTCTCTGTCAGCGCAAGGGCATGAAGAGAAGCATGGGATGCAAACGCCGGGATGAAGTCTGCCTTGTCACAGCAGACTGGCAGTTCCAGAGCCCTAAAGAAAGAGAGAGGGCAGGTGGAGAAGATCTGGATAGGTAGTGAAGGTTAGAAGTTGACCGTATATACTTTGTGACATATCTACGTCTACGGGTAGTGTAATGAACAGGAATGCTAAAGAAACACATGCTAGCTATGAATAAGTTCTAGGTAGAATATAATCTAATTATGAAAATAAATAGGTTGATACTTATCAGAAGAGGTGATCCGGCCCCGTAGGTTGTCCTCGGTGGACTCCCGCAGGTAGACTCCCTGACAAAAAGTCTTTGTGCACCGAGGCTGGCAGACGAGGCTGCCTCTAGAGTGCCAGCCGCCTTAAATATGCAAGGCGCAGCTGACAATGACCCTAATTATGTAAACATATACAGTATGTATACACATATATCCTGCAACAATACACAATAAAGGCAAATTGCTGCACATAGTGGCAAGTGGTTGTAATCACTTTTGAGGAGTTTCGCTTTACCTTGGATAGTTAACGTTAGAGATGAAGAGTGAACGTTTGCTGCGCTGCTGCATGCATCGAACATATGACATTCCAGTAACTTCATTCCATGCTGTGCGTTCAAATGCTTCTTCATATTTGTTGTATTTCCTCCCTTCGACGAAATAGACTTTTAACACCCGTTACAAGTGGCGTTGTTGTCATTTTGTCGTGTGAAATACAACCAAACTTTAGAACACTTCTACCTAGTTGCCATGTTTGCTGCAGTCTGAATAAGTTTGTGCATGCGCAAGGGCACACAGAATCGTTAAGGAATTTGGCTGACGATTTAAAGGAATCGGTTCACTGGGAACCGGTTAAAGAAGAACCGGTTCTCGAAACCCATCCCTACTCAATACGGTAGATCATGAACAAAACAATCCTCTTCCGATAATTTCATTCTTACATCACACATAGCTGCTTGTTGAATATTTAGCCAAAAAATAGATTTTTTTTTTACATGCAATGTATTTGCTGAGAGACAATACACGTCTTTAAATCATCCAACCTACAACCACAAAGGAATTTGTGAGGTAAGAAAGGATAGAGACATTACTAAAGTATATAAACAGCTTACTGTATTTAACAGTTCATCTCTTTTCGTCATGTTTTACAGAGCAACTAGCCCAGCTTGCAGCCAGCCTGAGCAGGCCTGAGTCAGGCATCTCTGGGCTTCCAGGCCCCCCCGGACCCCCCGGCCCCCCAGGCCCAGCCGGAGAGAATGGCTTTCCAGGACACTCTGGAGCTAGAGGTCTTCCCGGTCTTAAAGGACCTCCAGGGCTGCTGGGTCGTAAGGGACCCAAAGGTGAGAGATTTCCTGCATATGTAAAGGATACAGAACCTCAGTTGAAATCAATGATAACTCTATCCAATCATGTTTATCTCATTATCAGGTGATACAGGTGACATAGGTGAAAGGGGACCTACAACAAGAGGGTCTAAAGGCATGCCAGGAGCACCCGGTCTACCAGGTAAAAAAGAAAAAAATTACAACTGAAATGCAGTGGGTATACTTCTGTTTAAATCAACCAATATCAAGTTATGTTGTAATCATTTCTCTAAACTAACTGCTGTCACTCAATGTCCAGGACCAATCTCTTGGTCAAAATGTGTTTGTCTTTAATTGAGATTCAATATGTTCTATTCAATGTAGCCTTGCTCATGAAGTTACAGATTCATATGAAACATTCTTGAAATACATTGTCAAAGCAGCAGGTCTATTTGAATATCTAACCTACCATCACTACATAAACAGGTGACCCAGGTAGAGCTGCTTACGGAACAGATGGCCGTGATGGTGATAGAGGTCCACGTGGCGTTCCAGGTATTGCTGGGGCTCCAGGACCTCCTGGTTCTGCTGGGGTGAATGGATATTGCGACTCATCTCAATGCATCCTACCCATGGTGGCGTCCCCTGTGTCTGCAAAAGACTCTGGGATGAAGGGGCCGAATGAGATGTGAGCTTGGTAGATTTGGACCCTATACTGAAAGCCCAGGGAGACCTGAGAGACTAATGGAGGATAAGTAGCACTCCACGAAACACAAAAGATGGCTTTTGAATCTTTTTGTTGTTTGTCAATATTTACATTGTGTTGTCAATTTTAGTTTTGGTTTAGTAATTTTAATATCCCCCTCGTTGACCTCAAAGGATGTATTGGTATTCCGCTGCTGTTTGACCAACCATCAGCACTTTTTATTCAAATTCTTTTTTTACCTCTTTACTTAATTTGATTATCTTTGTAAAGTAAAATTTAAAAGAAACTGATTTAAATTAACATTGACAATTTCACAAGAAAAAACATTAACAACAAATTAAGATTTTATTAGGAATTGTTTGTAAAGTATGGAATAATTATAAAATCTGAAACTGAATAACTGTGCTTGAAGCTACAACGTTGAGTTGACGTAACTTTGTATGTTTGTGTAAATGTTCCGATACAAAACTTTGATTCAAATTATACTGCTGGTTGGATGACTTGCATTTGTTTTTGAGTATCATTGTTGTATATCCACTCCACAAACCCTGTGGATTACCTTCTTAATCTTATTTTCACTGTCATGTTGACAGTGCTTTTGTGATGGGAGAGAAAGTGTTGTTTGATGATATATCTACCAGTTTTTAATTACATTCTTATTTATTATATTAAGGTAAAAAGTAACATCGTAAAGTTGTGCAAAAGAAATAAACACATTTTGATAATGCTTTGCATACTTTGATCAGCAGCCATAAAGCCTGCATTGTATAACAAGGGGGTGCAGATCGGTCTCACTTAATCTTGGGCGCAACCAACAGCCTTATTTATAAACCATGTATGTTAAACATATTGTTGATTCAGTTGCTGTTAAACCTGTTTCAAGATGGGTTCTTCATGGGTTCTATTTACTTTTATATGCATAAAGTTAAGTAAAAATTACTTACCTCTAGGATTTAGTTGGAACCATATGCTTTCACATTGTCAAAATGCAAGATTCACAAAATCAAAGACAATTTCACTAATCTTTTCAAATCCATTAAATGGTAAGAGGACTGCATTTATATGGGTCATTTTAGCTGCACCTAGCGACACACCCAAAGCGTTTTACATTTGCCTCTCATTCACCCATTCACGCACACACTCACTAACGACGACAGAGCTGCCTTGTGAGGCATGAGCAACTTGGGGTTCAGTGTCTTGCTCAAGGACACTTCAACACATAGCCAGGAGGAGTCGGGGGTTGAACCATCCATCTTACGATTAGTGGATGAAGCTCCTCACAACCTTTCAGCTTCCCATTGGTTTTCAACAATCCTCTATGGAACAATGTAGAATCTGTTTTTGTTTCCTGTACTGGTCCCAGTCGCAGACAGTTTAGATTACCATGATGCCACTGACAAAATCCAATGGAATCCAAACGTAGTTGGGGACAAGTAAGTCTAATAAACTCTATACATAATGTAGCTAACAGAACTATAACATTACAAAGCCTTCCATTTGACATACTTTTTCAGTGTATTATTTTAATGTACTCTCACAAGTTGGTGAACAGTTACAATTTGTCGCTCACGGTACTAAAACACACATCCACTGATTGTATAAATAGCCAACCTAATAATAAAAATAATAATACACAGTTTCAAATACATAAATCATCAAGTATCCAAGTATTAAGTTACACAAATAAAAAGGCATACAAAATATTGCAGACAGTTTGAAGCAAAAACACAAAATCACATTTTGGACATGGCAGTAATTAGTAAACAAGAGTTTGATAAGGAATTTGTTTTACAAGATCCCAGACTTTCAATTAACAACTATTGAAAGAAAAACATTTTATTTTCAAAATAGTTACTGAAAGCGGATAAGTGTGTGTAGACGTCCTGCATAAGACAAAGGCAACATTTTGTTCCATGTAGAAAAATGAAACACTTATTCTATCAGATGCAAACTCAAGACTCCATAGCCTTGTTCCATTTAAATTGTAAGGCATGTAAGTATTAACCATGGAGGGCATACATCTTTTTATTAATCTTCAACTTGATAACATTAAGAGGTATACTTAACTACTATGTTCTATCATGATATCTCTGAACAATTATAATTGTAAGAGCTCCTTGCACTTAAAACGTTTGGGATGTTTTCACACCTACAGTTTATATATATTTTTTGATGGGCTTAACTCACTCAATCTTTCCTATGGGCACATTCTGAGGGGTACATTAAGATAACACTCACTGTTACTGGGTCACAAACTTATTTTCATGATATCTGACATCTTAAATTGAAGAATAAAATGAAACACTTCAATTACTAAGGATAATTTCCTATGAAAATACTTCAACACAATGATTATGGACTAACTAAAAACTCAAGTCTGCAAGGTAACAAGTTGAAGATTACATTTTTCTTTATTTATAGGGAAGTTGGCCTGGACCAGAATTGGCACTACTGGATGCAGCAGTTGTTACGATGGCCATTGGAGTCTTTAAAGCGCAGGCGCATCTTTGGACGATACTTTTCTAAATAGAAGAGCTGCTTGCTGTTGAATGCTCCTCGACGTTTCCTGTTCAAACAATTGTATTAGAACTTGTGTGGGCAGTCACATTTCAACATAAAATGTTGCCCAATTTGTATTGTGTGTGGAAAGTCTCGTAAATTGTTTGGCCAAAAACTATTTTATATTCAGTCACAGTGGTTCTAAGGTCTGATCTGAGGACAATAAGGTAGAACTGACTGGCACACATGTAAGTCAATGTTTCTCTAGAAAGATACCAGCCTCTGTTGTTCAATTGAATTCCAACTAATTAGAACAACAACAACTGATTTTTACAGTATTGGATTTTCCAATGGATCTAAAATCTTATATCAAACCTTCCTGTTTGACCAATGTACTGTAGCCTAGTTCAGGCATGGTACTCGGGCAGCACACCTCATCTCGCTCATTAAGTGCACCTGTGTAACTTCAAACCCATAGATCCATGTCCAATAGGGCGGTAGTAGAAATGCTGCATGGATGGGTGTACACTCACCCCCAGCTGTTGTATTATTGTGCTGCTGCCACCCTCTACCATCCCCATCTCCCACATGTTATCTGTATGTTACTATCCTTCTGGAAGATTTCACTCTATATGTTCCCGGCCTCTTTTCCTATGCATGTTGCTCGCTAATGCTTAGAGGCTGTAATAGGGGAGTGCTTCCCTTATATACATTCACTCCACATGTCAAGTCAAACCTATTTCCATGTCTATGGTTATAAATAAATGGTGAAATCAATACATGTGTCTTGACTGAAACACATTAAGTGAACATGAGTGCTTACTGCCGAATGAACTGGACTGCATCTTCATATTTCATTCCACATTCAATCATGGCAAGGGCAACCAAGACAGGAGCTCTATATGAATAAAAAAACAACATAAACAACATAATTATAAACAAGAACAAGAACTGTGATATTTCTTTACATATAATATTTTAAATAAATCAAACAATTGATTAGTTTTATTCCAAATCATTTTGATTTGTTTTTGTTACCAACACAAGACAAGTTACCTTCCCAGTCCGGCTACACAGTGAACAGCAATGCAGCAACCAGGCTCCTCCCTAAACTTCACCTTCAGGAAGTTCAACCAATCATCAACAATCTGGTTAGAGGGTGGAGCTCCATCGTCAAATGGCCAATCCTAAAGACAGACAGAATAAAATAAATAATTTCATCTGCCCTCATTTACTAAAATTTAAACAAAAGGAAAGCCAGTAACCTCTATATATAATTAACCTATATATTTACATTGGAAATGCATGGCAATAGATCATTTTCCAGCTTACCAGAACCTGAATTCCTTCCTTTCCTACCAAAGTGGCATCATAGGTGGCCTCACATACTCTCACAACAGTAGTCACGCCATACTTTTTCAGCTCCTGTGGAAGAAACCGTGTAGCCAACAACTGTGTAAGCCATAACAAGCATGCTAAATATACCATTATAGCTACTCTGTATTTTTTCAGGGCTTGAGAAAATATTAATCATTAGTATTTATCATAACAATTGTCTGACTTGTTTTCTAAGCCTCATTACTACCATAAAACTTACCTCAATGAATTTATTCAGAGTGGCATTAGTAGGATTGTGGGTAATGAGAAACCTCATGTTTTTGTAGGTGATCTCCACAGGAGCAGGTCTGTTCATACGAGCCATTGCAATACTGTTGATAAAACAAGGTTTTCCACAGCTACAATCTTAACAAAAACTAAGTGGGGAGGAAATATTGGAAAAAACTCTCAAATAAAATGTGTTCTGAGGTGAAGGCCAAATGAATGCTTTTAGGTGAAAGTGATGAGAAGAACTCACAGAAATGATGGACAATCAAATTCCAACCTTTCTCCTTTGATAAAACGAGGGAGGTTCCACCTTGATTCTGGCTAAGCAGAAGCCAACAAGGGCAGTGTGATGCAGGTGGAGTTACCCCATCCAGACCCCCTTTTTGCTGGTTATAGGAGGTGTCCTGGTCCTGCCAACTTGCAGATCCACCTGTGGGCCGAGTGTGTCTGGGAGATGGTGAGGTCTGGTGTTCACTCGTCTGCATAGGCAACGTGCTGAGCCTGGCAGTAGTCTCCACTGCCCTTCAGAAACTCCATAAATGTGTGACCCAGAACACCACAGAACTGCTGTAAAAGACACAGGGAGGAGGAGGTGGCATTCAGATACTGGGTCTTAAAACTCTACATTAAATAGCTGAAAACATAACCTGTATGAACTTAAAAGGTCATAAGAATGCATATTTGTTTGTTTAAAATGTGGCATAGTAAGAGTTGCCAACGTAGGTCTACAGTAGGATATCTTTTGGATGGCTTTTAATCTCATCACATTTAGGAAGGGTAGACTAGACATAGTTCTGCCTTGCAACTAAGAGCAACTGTTCATGCATAGTGATTATCCGGCAGTGCTATTATAAATAATTGTTGTGGTTTGATCACCAACATGGTTGCTATGAATCGTTAAGGCCTAATATCTTGGCTAGTTCATGCTGAAAACACTGTATTTTCCGTCTCGAAAACTATGTTCTGTTGATCTCCAAGTTCTTGTATTTAAAAATAAGAAAGTATACGAGAATATTCTGGATATTGAAACTGTCCTTTGTGTAGGGCGGACTGGACGCCATCACCGGTAGCCTGTGGAGGCCCATCACTTGGTTTATTGTGTAAAAACTATTTTTTTTATAACTGCCAGGCCTTTGGCGCCTCGTAAATCTTAATACTGATGAAAACGATAGTACAATAAGTTAAATATGCCGTTTCCAAATATAAAAATAAATAGGCTAGGCCTTCTTTCATTTTACCCGACGGTAGGCTAAATGTCGAAATCAAATCTTCAAACTAACACAGGCAGCTATAATAAGGCTACGTCTTTCATAGCCTATAGAAAAACATATGTACAATGTCTGGCAACTAAAGACCTTCATGATATCACTGGTGGGAGTAAATTGCAAACTATTTATCTCACAAAGACCATCATAGGCTACATTAAAGAGGCCGTGATTGCACAACACAAAACTGTACACAAAATGCAACAAATACGACTACAAATGGAAGAAAATGGCAACGTGGAAAACAACACTTACTGGGATATGCTTACTCATTGAAGATTGTAGCTTAATCATACAGCCGGTCCCTAAAAATAAGTGAAATAATTAAATGGGTTTGCACCATACAGTCTGGGAGATTCCTCCGTGCGGAGTCTGCGTCTAGTCGACTGGTGCGACGGCTAGGTTTTCGCTAATCAGAGCTCACTCTTCTCAACCCCACCCTAAAAGAACAAATTGGACGTGTTTTTTGGCATCAGCGTTCTCAGTTGCGTAGTAATCCAGGTCCCAATGTAATTTATTATCCTACCTGATTATTGTTACAAATTTGTGCGGTTTTCAATTATATTTAAAAAATTATAAAAAAGAACACAAGGTTTTATGCATATTACATGCCACTACTATTTGGACACAGTGTGTTGTACATGAGCTGGTTTTATTGCTACAGGCATACGTTTACATTTATGCTTTTATCCAAAGCGACTTCCAAGAGAGAGCTTTACAAAAGAGCATAGGTCACTGATCATAACAAAGAGGTAGCCCCAAACATTGCGAGCAGCCAAAACATGAAGCATACATTGTGAAAAACCAAATAAGAAGAAGGAAGAACCATAAGAGCATGCAGTTTAACAAGTTATAAATAAACAACATGAAACTCAAAAAAGTGCAAGTACAATTAAACAGCATGAAACCCAAAAAGTGTATCTGTAGAAGAACAATCACCAGTAAAATATTTCACAGCGAGTACAAAAAGTTTGAATCCGTTATAACTAGCCAACAAGAGCAACAAGTCTCTCAGTAAGAGTCATTGTGAACCTGGAGGAAACCAACATCAGGTCCAGCCAAGCATTCCTTAGTGCCGTTGTACTCCCGGAACAAGTGTGTCTTGAGCCTTTTCTTGAAGATGGGGAGACAGTCAGTGTCCCTGATGGAGGTGGGAGCTGATTCCACCATTGGGGGGCCAGACAGGAGAAGAGCTTGTGTTGGGACCGGGCGGTCTTGAGCGGTGGGACCCCCAGACGGTTGTCAGAAGAAGACCGTAGGTGGCGGGTGGGGGTGTAAGGCTGGAGGAGAGACTTGATGTAGTCGGGTGCAGTCCCGTTCACCGCTCCGAAGGTCAGTACCAGAGTCTAGAATCTGATACGGGCCGTGATGGGAAGCCAGTGGAGGGAGATGAGGAGCAGGGTACCATGGGAGCGTCTGGGTAGATCAGACCAGACGGGCCGCCACGTTCTGAATCCTCTGGAGAGGGCGGGTTGCGCATGCTGGGAGACCGGTGAGCAGCGAGTTGGAGTAGTCCAACTTTGAGAGGACAAGTGCTTGGACTAGCAGCTGGGTGGAATGTTCAGACAGGTATCTCCTGATCTTCCGGATGTTGTAGAAGGTGAATCTACACGAACGGGAGACCACAGCAATGTGGGCAGTGAGGGAAAGCTCATCATCCATGGTCACCCCGAGGTTCCTGGCCGAGGATGAAGGGGTCACTGTAGCCGATCCCAGGGTGATTGAGGGATCGAGGGAGATGGAGGGTTTAGCCAGGATGATGAGGAGTTCTGTTTTGGCGAGGTTCAGCTGGAGGTGGTGCTCGGTCATCCAGGCGGAGATGTCTGTGAGGCAGGCCTCAATACTAGCTGAGATCCCTTGATCAGTCGGGGGGAACAACAGGTACAGCTGCGTGTCATCAGCGTAGCAGGATTTTTGATATGGTTAACCATCAAATCCTGGCGAGCAGGATTTGATGGTTAACCATATCAAAAGCTGCAGAAAGGTCCAGCAGAATGATGACGGATGACCTCAAAGCTGTTCTGGAAGACTGGAGGGCAGAGGTGACTGACAGGAGGGCAGTTTCCGTGGAGTGGAAGCCCTATTGATTGGGGTCAAGCAGGTTGATCTGAGAGAGAAAGTTTGACAGTTGGTTAGATACAGCATGTTAAATTGTTTTAGAAAAGAATGGTAGCAGTGATACCGGTCTGTAGTTCTGGAGGACGGCTGGGTTAAGGGAGGGTTTTTTGTGTAGGGGGCTAACTCTGGCCTGTTTGAAGGCAGAGGGGAAAGTGCCGGAAGTAAGAGAAGAGGTAAGGACATGGAGCAGAAAAGACATAAAGACATAAAGTAAGAAAAGACACAAAACCGACACAAAACGTAAAACTTAACATTTTATTTGGAGGGTTGTTTTCGTTTTTTTCATAATGAGAACCAATAAATCTCAGTAAAGCCAGTCATTTAGTGACAAAACTCTTGACTAAATCCAGCCTATTAGCAGAAAGGAAAATAAAGTGTCTAACCAGAATCAGAATGGGATTTATTCGCCATGAAAGTTTGCACAGACAAGGAATTTGCTTTGGCAGGAAGGTGCATACAGTAAACATATAGGAATCTTAAATTTAAATATGTGGTCTAACTATACTAAGGATACATAAACTAGCAATACTAAGTGGAATACAATTAACTGAGCTATTCTTCAATAAAAAATGAAACTATTATAATGGATCAAGATCACACCTGTGTTAAAGTAGCCTATTCAAACACAGAACTACACCAGCAAAATTTCAGGGAGTAAAATGCAATAAACAAACCACTTTATCCTTCACAGTACAATACCCAACCCTCATAAATGACTAATTCTGTGTTTATATGATGCAAAAAAGGTTTTAGATGAGTAAAAAAAAACTAAAAATACATCTTCACCTATTATGTGTTATTGTGTGCACTTTAGTGCATATCGCAATTTCACATTATCATCAAAGACAACTTCCTCCAAACTTTAGGATAGTATATGATTGTGTTCAACCCATACATGAACAAAATTTATATTTCCTTATTTAACTTTCTTCTTATAAATGATGAATGATTATAAAGAATAATATTTTTTATTTATTTATCTAGAAGTACTGATAAACACGCCCAGGGACGTGTCATAATTTACATTTTGCTAATTGAACATACTTTTTTCAAAGCTATGTACAAATAGTCCTGTTCAGAAAGTACAGTAGAAGACGAAGGTGCAGTTCTAACAACATTCAGTCAAGCAACAGCCACATCTCAAAGTAAGTTATTCAAGGTGAAGCTTGAAGAGGAGTGTCTGGGGACCATGGTGGAAGGACCAAGGGGATGGAAAGGTGAGTAGTTGAACTAGGAGGTCATTCAACTGCACAGAGAGCAAGGGGTCCCAATGTCACAGAGTAATGCCTGAGTCTGCAGGGCTTGTTGGCAGCAACATAGGTGGGAGTCAGGTGGCTGAGCGGTGAGGGAATCGGGCTAGTAATCAGAAGGTTTCCAGTTTGATTCCCGGCTGTGCCAAATGACGTTGTGTCCTTGGGCAAGGCACTTCACCTTACTTGCCTCGGGGGGAATGTCCCTGGCTCTGGATAAGAGAGTCTGCTAAATGACTAAATGTAAATGTAAACATAGGCAAATGTTAGGGATTGTGCCTCATCCTTGCAGAGACTGGCAGACATCTCAGCAGTAGTGTCAAACTTGTTGGATTCCCAGTCTACACAAATGGACGTCAACTGATTTGAAATTTAAGAAAGCTCCTGCATCATTGTTTGTGGGACATGTGGCATGACTTCATCAGGCCACAGGGTCCTGCTCTTTGGGATCTTCTTACCAGGAGACGACTTTCTTTTTTAAATGGTTTTCCGGAGGTCTGGGATGTAGTGGTACATTTACATTTCGTCATTTAGCAGCCGCTCTTATCCAGAGCGACTTACATTAAGTACAGGGACATTCTCCCCAGGGTAGTGGTAAGTCTTTTACATTTACATCTTATTCATTTTGCAGTCACTTTCATCCACAGCAGCATACAAATGGTGCATGAATGAAGTTCAGAGGAAAATCAATCATCAGAAGTCCATTACTCTAACAGTAGGATTATGTCAAGGAATGTTTGTATTTTCCCAGGCATTGAGCAACAATGACCTCTCAACACTAACATTACAAAGTACAGTGCAACAAAAACAATGCCTTAAGTGCAATATCATAAACAATTTCACAGATGCAGTCTGGCTGCAAGACAGTGCTACAGCAGGTTCTCAAATACAAAATGCAGAAAAAGACAATAGGTACTTCAAGTAATGTATTAGTATTAGGTAGTAATGTATTGTAGCTGTATGTTGTAAATTAGTTGTTTCAGAGAAGTTTGAGAAAGGAGTGTTGTCAGACCTCATTGTAAGATGTTGTGGAAACTTAGCCACGTACAGCACAATATTTTAATTTATAGACAAGGTAAGCGCTAAGACTCCAACAGCATGTACCATTTTGTAAAGAAGCTTGCCTGCTACCAGTCTCTAGCTGTGTCGCTCAAAGTAACAATGGTTTCAACAAGCTTTTGAGCAACTTCTTGCAAAAGTCCTCCACGTCCCGTTTGGCTCGCCCCCAGTAAAATCCCTGACGAAGCCGTCGGAGTGTTGTGGCTACTCCGAAGAGCCCCGCCCCTGTGGTCCCGTGGGATGTTATCATCACAGCGTCTCTCAGTGAACTGGGGACTATCACCTGACACTTTTCTTCCCCCGTGGCAGGCTCCTTCCAGGCTTTCTGCAGTACCCCATCCCTCACTCTCAGCGCATCAAACACTGCCCACAGTCCTTTTGTTGCAGTGGAGCTCCCCGTCACCTCTTCCCAGGGTGGTCTTTGTCCTGCTTCAACCCACTGTTGCACCGGTTGTATGTCCCTGTCCTGCTCCTGTTGTGTTTGCCACTCAGCCACGTCAACCATCCTCGTTCCCCGGCAGACTGGTCCAGCCCCCTCGTGCATGGGGCACGTCACCTCCTCGATATGGATCTCTCTCTCACGCACTTATCTCCGCTCACAGTAACGGCACCCACTCAGAGCACAGGGCCGGCGGGACAGGGCATCTGCATTGGTGTGGCTGGCTCCGGCCCTGTGTACCACTGCAAAAACATAGGACTGCAGCATTTCAATCCAGCGTGCAACTTGGTCCTCTGGTTCTCTGAAGGACATCAGCCACTGAAGCACTGAAGCACTGAATGATCCATCCTGACAGTGAAGGGGCGGCCACACAAGTAGTACTTGAAATGTTTTATCGCCACCACCATGGCAAGGAGCTCTCACCGCGTGACGCAGTAGCGGCGCTCAGCCTTGTTGAAAGTTTTGCTGAATTACGCCACTACTCTCTCTCCTTCTGGCCCCGCCTGAGCTAGCACTGCGCCCATGCCCAAGTCGCTGGCGTCCGTGTCCAGAATAAACGGCAGCAAGGGGTCAGAGGGGGCAAGGATGGGGGCCACAGTCAGCGCCTTCTGGAGGAAGTTAAAGGCTTGCTGACGCTGTGATGTCCAGGTGAAGCCCCTCTCCTTCTGCAGCAGGTGGTACAGGGGGGCGGCTGTGCAGGAGAAACCTATAATTCCTATAATATGAGGCCTGGCCAAGGAAGCTCTTCAGTTGCCGTTGGTTAGCGGGTGTGGGCCAGTCTCTCACTGCATGCACTTTGTCCTCCAGTGTGCTGATACCTTCTCCTCCCAGTCTGTGGCCCAAAAACTCCACCTCCTTCCTCATGAAGCGGCACTTTTGTGGGTGTAATTTCAGGCCTGCCGCAGACACTCTGTAGCACCAGCCTCAGCGACTCCAAGGCTGTTTGGAAGGAGCTCCCATGGGCCAGGATGTCATCCAAATACACCAGACATTTCTGACGGGGGATGCCAGCCAGCACCTGGTCCATGAGTCTTTCAAAGGTGGCTGGGGCGTTGCACAAGCCAAAACTCAGGACGTGGAACTGCCACAACCCCCTGTCCATACAGAAGGCAGTCTTTGGTCTCGCTTCAGGGCTGAGTGGCACCTGCCAGTATCCGCTACGCAGGTTGGGTGAAGAGAACCAGGAGGAGCCAGACACCAAGTCTAGTGACTCATCGATCCTGGGTAATGGATACGTGTCCTTTTTGGTTACACCGTTCAGCGGTCTGTAGTCCACGCAGAATCTCATCTTGGAGGTCTTTTTTTCTAAACCAGCACCACTCCCGAGGCCCATGGGCTGTCTGACGGTTCGATAATGCCATCTCTTTGCATCTCTTCCACCGCTCTGTCTGCAGCCTCATGGTGAGCCATGGGGAGGCGCCAGGGACGCGTCCTTATGGGCTGCGCATCCCCAGTGTCTATTTCGTGTTGCACCAGGTATGTCAGGCCCACTTCATCGTCTGATAGTGCAAAAATGTCTGTAAAGTCAGATAACACCTCCCACAGCTCCTCTTGCTGCCATTGCTCCAATTGGTCACAATTCTGTCTCCATATCTCTCTCACCGCTGTCAACCTATCTGTCCCTTCTACTGTAGATGACTGGGCTAGGGGAGATGGACTGGAGTGTGCAGAGATGGGCTGACCGTTGCTGGGGGCAGGGGGCACCAGTGGCAGGGGACTGTGGTTTGGGAAGGCATTGCTCTCTTCTGGGTTTTCCATGTCGTGGCAGTATGTCTCCACGGCTGTCCCAACCAGGGGGTGTGGCTTTGAGGACTGTGTGGGTGGTATCATCCTGACAGCGGGGCCCCCGGGAAAGGTCAATGTGTTCTCCCCTAGGTCCAGCAGGCAGCGCGCAGACCTCAAAAAGTCTAGCCCCAGGATACAGGGGTCCTGCACCTGCGCCAACCACACTGTAAAGTCCCTTGCCTGACCTCCCACATTCAACGTCACCCTCCCCCTAGAAAGGATAGGGGCCAGCTCACCAGTCACTGTCCTTAGCTACACTGTAGTCTGCTCCAACTGTGTCCCTTCCGGTACGACATCTGGCCGCATCAGTTTCGCTGTGGATCCTGTGTCCACAAGGGCGGTACATGAGGCCCCACATATGGTGACGTGAACGTGGAAGAAATTCCCCGCCCTCCACAATCTCACTTTCCAGAACCAACTCCAAAGCCTCCTGTATGGAACGGGGATGGGCGAGCTGGGTCTGAACGCGCAAACCCCTGGGGGTTATGACCTGGATAAACTGGTCCCTGGCAAGCTCAGTCTGTACTGCAAGGGGCATGTGGGCATAAGCCCTCCGGGCTAGGGATTCAATGTCATTAGCTAAGACACGGAGGGGCTCCCCAGGCCGCCTGCGTCTGTTGGACAGTTCAGAGCGCAGGAGACCGGGTTGTTCACAGTAGCCAAACCGTCTCTGTAGGGCTCCAACAAGAGCTGCATAATCATTTCTTTCTTCTGGGCTGAATAGTAACAGGCACGCTAGCGCATCATCTGTAAGGCATAAGGCCAACTGTAGTGCTTTATCACTCTCTGACCAGCCCGCAGCTAGCGATAGCAGTTCAAATTGGGCGTGAAATGCCTGCCAGTCTGCCTTACCAGAGTACTTTGGTGTTTTACACGGGGCCCGGTAAGAATGGGCACCGCCATTTTGCCACGCAGGCTGTGCGTTCTCTCTGCGGGGATCCTGAGGTCGGGCAGACATTCCAGTGAGGTAGCCGTCCTCACGTCCTCCGCTCTGTCAGGGGTCAGCGGGGCCCATACCCGCGTCGTTGGGCATGCTCCTTGCCGCCAGCTTCAAGCAGGCCTTGGTGTCCGCAGCGCGCTCCGCTGCCAGACCCTCCGCACGGGCATAACTGTAGCTCACCTCCTCCTCCTTAACTTTCAGCCAGGCTCCTCTCTCGTGCAGCATGTCTACCGGCAGCACAAACAACGGCTCTGTTCGGCGGTCCTGCTAGCCGGCTAGGCTAACCTGAAGAAGAAACCAGTCCGTCACTTTAAACTTCTGACACAAGTGTAATGTTTGCCTCAATGCTGCAATGTTAGATTAAGGAGGCGAGGAATGGTTTGTGACTTCCTTGCATTTATTTAGGCAGAACAGAGGAATTCTGATCACTGTTGGCCGTGTATTTCTCTCTAGTTTGCTCACCCAAAACCAACCGAACCCCGCTCTTCCTCACTCCCGGTTGTCTCCCCCCCTCTCGCGATACAATCCCCCCCCCCATAGGTCTCAACAACAGAACCACATCAATCTTGCTGATAACATTAGTGCATAACACAAACACATGTAAACATTCGTCTAACTGACTGACAATAATAGGAACACAATAACTCAGCTCGTTACAATATATTTGCCATCATGTCATGAACGTTTTTACGAAAAATCAAATCTGTTTTAAAATAATGGGAATAAACTATAATAACAACATTTCATGTATGTGTGACAACGATTTGCTTAACTTGCTACAACAAGGCAGGCAACTCAAGTCATTTCTCCCTGTGCTCATTCAATATAAGTCTATGGCTCATTCAGCTCAATGTAAAACGGCTATCGGCCAATGTGAACTTTTGTGCTCGTGCCCTTGTTAGTATCCGCGAGCACATTTGCAGGGAACTTTTATTGACGTAGGCAAATAAATGGGGTGCTAGTTTACCCATCTTGGATTGGTTTCAAACTTAGCAAAAATCAGGAAAATTGTTCGAGAATTGAACAAAAAATTTGGGGGGAGAGTTTTGTATATGTTGACTGTAGTGAATAGAATAAAAACGACCGGAAGACACGGGAACCTAACCGTAAATGCAATACCACCTACATCCACCGGGGCCGTTGCTTCAAGCCGAGGGGCGAGGGGTGGGGGCTTGAGTCGAACGTCTGCACATGGCGGCCATCTTGCTACAGTCAACTCGCTCACCCATAACATTGAGTTGGTGCTCCATGTACTTTTAAAAAAACCATAACTTGCTAAATTTTTAACCGATTTTGAAACAGTTTGGTTTGTTATCAACGTCGGCGATGGCTAGGGCTGCAACAATTAGTCGACGTTATTGACAACATCGACAATAAAAAATTGTCGACAAACATTTCTGTAGGCAAGAGGTGAGTGTGCTCAAACTGGATGGCTTGTTAGCTACACCAGTTGATAATGACAAATTACGCAGTATTTCACGGATACTAACACCGTAGCAATATGTCCACAGACAGCAGTTATACAGGTCAGTGTATACGACCATTGTAATGAGACAAACAAAAAGCCAGTCCAGAAATTATACTGTTACTCACTGTTTTTCATTGAACAGAACCCTGTTGTCTTACAAGAGATATGTTTACATTCCTCCTTTTTTTGTCGGTAATACAACTGACTTATTGTTTATTTATCTTTTAAATACTTTAAAGCAACATGATTGAAACAATGCTTACAGAGCCTTTTTTATTGAGGTTGGACACAATTGGACAAAAAGAGATAATAATCTCTCAGTAATCTCTTGCATTTTGCAAGAGAATAAGTGCAATAAAAATATTTTTTTCAAAAACTCAAGTGATTTCTTGGTTTTATTTATTAGTTAGAATAAGTATAACTCAATGTTTGAACAAATTGCAAAAGCTGAATAATAGTTCAAAGCATTCTAATTAATCAATGAAAAAATGGATGATTAGTCGATTAATCGATCTAATAATCATTAGATTAGTCGATTATCAAAATAATCATTTGTTGCAGCCCTAAGTTATGCCACTGCATACTTATGGATAATGATGTTTTTTGATATATATAGAATAGAAGTATGCAGTGACATAGATCTCTGGCGTTAATAACAAACCAAACTGTTTAAAAAAATGTAAAAACATCTAGCCTTTATATATCTATCTATCGCTATACCCCTCAAAATCCACTTTTCTCAGGATATGATTTTTTGTCTAGTAATTTGAATTCTGAATTTGAAAGGAGAGGCAAAAAAAATACACACCGCTGGGTGTAAAAAAAAATTGAAGTCGCCTTTCTGTTCTAAAAAGCCTTTGAAAATGAAATTGACGTCATACACATTGTACGACCAGAGCTACTGCTTGATGGTAAGCTCTGGTTACTTCCACTTTTCTCTCGAGGCATTGACAACACAGTTGACAGGTTAGGCTCTCCCTGTCAATACACATGCTAGAAAGGGTTTTGGCTTGCTAATGTTGTTGCTAATGTTGTCAATGCTCTGACATTCTGGTTCCGTTTCGGATGCCATCAAGCGGGATCTCTGGTCGTAGTCAGTCTTTCACTAACTAATCAGCATTCGTTAGCAGAATGCTAGCGTGTTATGGGCAAAATGACTTGCCTTGTAAGAAATTTAAAGGACATAAGTACTTTCATTCAACTTTTGACCTGTAATCTATGTTGAACATGCAAAAACTACCATCAATTCTGAGATTTCTCAATGACAATCAGGCAAAGAGACAAATTTAGCCGTTTAGCTCCATAGACTGCCATTCATTTTGCACTCAAACGCGATCACTCCCACTGGAACTCTGGTGGAACTGCAACAAAATTTGGTACAGTGGGGCTTAATTAAAAGTATGAACTTGCAGAGCCGGAGGCCCCGGAGAACCGGAGAGCTGCAGTTTCAGGAGCGCAGTTTCAGGACCCCAGTTCTAGGACCCTGGTAGCGCCACCTAGCGAATTGAAAGGCAGTGTCAATAGATCGCAACAATATATTTGAATGGTTTGTGAGGCAAGAAACAAGGAAAACTCTGGCATATGTGATGATTTTTGATGACACAATTATATAGAAAGGTATAATATTTGAAAATATTTTCTAATAATATAGAAAGGTATAATATTTGAAAACATGTTCAAATAATAAATATTGGATAATTAAAGCAATTAAAATCACATACAATTTGAAACAAATGTACATATTTCATAATGTCAAGATCCAGTGTACTTTGATAAAATGAAGTAAGCAAAATAAGGAAGATAAAATAGTTTAAAGAAAATGTGGAAGATATATAAATGAGATGAACTGAAGTAGGCCTAGGCAAATTAAGGAAGCTAAAATAGCCTAAAGAAAAGGAGAAAACTATATCAATGTGGACAGATGTGTGATGCCTGGAGTGGCCTTAAAGGTTTTCTGGGCCTACAGAGAACCAATGTACACCCTGCAACATGAGGCTTAAGGATTGTGGCACCTTTGCAGATACTCTGAAAACTCTTGCTTTGATGGGCTTAACTTCACCAAAGAGCCAAAGTCAACCAAGCATTATGTCCTGATAACGTCAGTAATACAAGCTCCTGGAGACCTGTTTCAAACAACTGGCCCTGTCCTCTGTGAAATGTTCAACTGGTCCTTGGGGGAACACACAGTTTCAGCTCTTTGGAAGACCTCTGCCTTGTTCCAAAGAAGAGCAAACCCAGACTTCCCAATTACTTCCAACATGTAGTTCTTACATCAGTGGTGATGAAGAGTTTTGAATGTCTGATACTTTTGTAACTACAAGAGACAATCCAGAACCTGGCAGATCAACTCCAGTTTGCCTACATGAAGTGTTGAAGTCTCGATGATGCTGCCCTTACTTTCCTGCATCATGCACTCCCATCTGGAAAAACTAAAAGCACATGCTAGGCTTGTGTTTATGGAATATCTCTAGTGCCTTTAACATGAGGATGCTTCCTTTGGTGTGGATAGGCATGCTAGATGATGTTTTGTATTGGACGGACATGACTCAAAACATTGACCACATCAGTGGATCAGATCATCTTTCATATACCTGTAAATACTGCACATGCCTGTGCATGCTACATTTTGTATGTGTCTGACACCACAAAGCTCTGGAAAAGTGAAGTTATATTCTATTCTATTTGCTATGGCTTTTGCAGTCACTCAATCTCAACCACAAATGTGTAATGTTAGAGGCAACACACAAGGTTGACTCTCAGGGCAGATTCAAGATATACATTGTTTATTTTGAATAATTGTCAAACAATGACAATCACCCCTCCATATCACTCTGTAGGGCTGTTTTGGCAGCCCCTTTGTCACTGGTCACCCAGACAATCGTCTGGGACAGTCGTTGATTTGCATGAATGCTAAAATGACAATCACACCTTAATGACACACCTCTGGAGAGGTGGTCTCAACAGTTGAAGAGGAAGGTGGACAGAGGAAGACTCTGAAATTATCATTAAAAGTTGTGTTCTTGAAAGTAAGGTTCTAAACAGCTTTTAATGTCATGTTTGATATGCTTTTGTTTCTTATTTTATGTATTACATGCTAGTAATAATTTTAATACTGTAACATGTACAGGGTTTACAGACTTTGTGCCTGCAGCAGACCAACATGCGTTTAACATATTCCCTTGTCTTGCAAGCGCCCCACTGGGTCTTTTGCAGCCTTGATTGTTAGCCTTGATCCAATTTGAATTTGTATGCGTTAGACAACTTTTCAGTCATGTGACCGGTGTCCCCATTTTAGTCAAGTTTGGGTGTATATAGGAAGACGTTTTTACCAATCACCTCGAGTTCTGTTAACGATACAGCTCCGGTGTGTTAGGCGCCTAGTCCTCATTGTGAATACCTTTGTTAACCATTGCTCTGAAGGTATGTTTTGTATTTGATGATATTTCATTATCATTGTATTGATTATCTTACTATTTAGATAATAAACTATTAATGTGTGCATTTTAAAGTTACTTGTTCTCCTTGAAACGTATCTATCAAGCTACGGCGGTTAACACTTAGATCTAGTCTGGTTGATGCGGCTAACTGATAATAAACATAGACTTTTGGAGTAGGTTTTAACTTAAGGCCTCTGAGTCACTTACAGTGGATCTCCACACTCCGAAGGACTTTACCGGAGCCTCTGAGTGATCGATTACATATCCTACTAGGTCTACTATGGTTAAAACCATATTATAGTAGAGATAAACGACTGTTTAGTGAACACGCATACTTTAGGGTCGGTGCTCTGATCAAGCAGACGATTTTTACCAACGTCAGAGTTTCATGTTATTAACTGTTAAGCGCTCAAGGTTAGGCTACAGGTAACGCACTTGTGCACATGTCTAAAATTGGAGTCAGATATTAACGAGTCAATTATCTCCCTGAGAATCTAACCAAAAGTGAATTGTGGTTCCCAAGCCAGGGACAAACACCAAGCATCGCTGGCCTTTCGATTCACTACCTACAACCCCATCCCCTCCATATCACTCCACCTAGACCTACATATCGATCTCCATACAAATTCATCCTTCAATGAGAGATAAAAGCAAGAAAAACAAATACAAAAAAACATTATGGATAAGTGACTTTCCCTGACCTTTCAATATTCAAACCCCATATTGTGAAGTCGGTAACAGCACTACTTACTAGTTGAATTGTCTCCCTTCAGTGCGCAATTGTTTAGATATCCCCCTATCAAACTCCTCCACTTCACTGAAATAGTACAGACAACATTACTTCTAGGTAAGCATAAATATCAGTTACCCTAACAAAGTAGTGTACATTAATTAGCATTTTCTTAAGTGGTTGATAATAAAGGTATTAATAGTAGATTATAAAGTTGAATGGTATTGTGCAAAACATGTACATTCTCTACTTACCTCCGATGATAGACTGGTCCAGAGATTAAGACCTTTTCCTGCAGGGACAGATTGCTCAGCATACTCCTATATGATGGCCTACAAAAATTATATGGTTCATTTTTAAGACAGTAGGCTGCAGATTTTGTTTAGCTGACAGATCGAATCCACTTGCTTTTTCATTTTTTTGAAGTTTTATTAATGTGCTGGCTTTATCATAAGACACATACAGTAGTTGGGCTTGCCAAAATCGGCAAAATGGTTTCTGTTATGCTGTGTAGTGCACTTTACAATAACACGCTCACACACATTTACATTTTAACTCATTTGATTCCATTTACAGTCTCTAGTGTTCAGCAACTTTCAATTAGTCTTTTAGGAGGCTGAACATTGCGCTTTGGTCTGCAAGGTGTCTTCACGCTTGGTACATCAGGATCTGTTGCCTCATTCTCTGAAGTTTTGTCAACCAGGTCAGTTGTGGTCTCTCCGACTTGTGCTGTACTGTACGGTTGCTCCTCACCTTGCTGGCTCGACACTTGTGGCTTGAGATCCATTCGATTCCTTCTCAGAGACGCCCCATGCTCCGCCTGGATTTGGTAAGAGCGTGGTGCCACTTCTCTTTGAACAGATCCTTGCATGTTCCAGATGCAAGTCACATGATCTCGGATTCTGACCCGTTCTCCTGGCTTTAGGGCACGTAATTGTTTTGCTCTCTTATCATGTTGCTGTTTTTGTTTCTGTTTTATTTTGGCCACTTTAACTTTGTGTGCACCTTTAGGTGTCAGCAGGTCTTCAAGTATAGGCAGATTTGTGCGTATGCGCCGTCCCATCAGCATCTGAGCTGGTGATAGACCATTCTGCAATGGTGCACTTCTGTAGATCATCAAACTCTGATGAAAGTCTGCCGTTCCATCCTGTGCTTTTTTCATGAGGCCTTTGACCACCTTCACTGAGCTTTCTGCAAGGCCATTTGATCTTGGATAATGTGGGCTGGATGTTGTGTGTTGGAAGCCCCACTCTTTTGCAAAGTCAGCAAACTCACTGCTCGCAAACTGCGGACCATTATCAGATACAAGCTCGCATGGTACACCATGTCTTGCAAAAACAGTTTTCAGAAACACAATGACAGCTTTGCTAGATGTCGTCTGTAGAGTTGCTACTTATGGGTAGTTGGACAAGTAATCTGTCACCACTATATGGCTCTTACCATGACAGTCAAACAAATCTGCTCCCACTCTTTGAAATGGTCTGTCTGGCACAGGGTACGTCATGAGTGGCTCTGCTTGCTGCTTAGGTCTATAGGTCAAGCATATTTCGCACAAGGCCGTAGTGTGGCCAATGTCTTGGTTCATTCTTGGCCAATACATGACCTCACGTGCTCTGCGTTTACACTTCTCTTCCCCTAAGTGCCCTTCATGTATCTTTCTCAGCATGTCTTTGCGGATGGAAGATGGAATTACAAATGTATTACCCTTGAACACTATATCATCGACGACTGACAACTCAGTTCTGTATGTCCAGTAGTCTTGAACTTGTAGTGGACAGCCACTTTTGTGTTCAGGACATCCTCTTGAGATCATCTTCTTGAGCTCTTTCATCGTCTCGTCCTTTGCAGTTTCTATTCTGATCTCTTCTTTCGCTTGACACAGGAAGTGACGTCATGATCATATCAACATACGCTTGTACGTCAGCGCATTTCTCACTGTCCTGTCTTTCATGTTTGTCCACAGCTCTAGAGAGCGCATCAGCCGCATACATGTATTTTCCAGGTGTGTACATCATCTTCACGTCATATTTCTGCAGCCTAATCAACATGCGCTGTATTCTCATTGGACAGTCAGTCAATGGCTTGGACATTGTGGCGACCAATGGTTTACGGTCTGTTTCAACTTCAACGGCTTGTCCGTAGACGTACTGATGGAAGCGTTCACATGCCAATGTTGAGGCCAGCAACTCCTCAATTTGTGCATAGTTGACTTCTGCACTCGTCAGGGCCCTAGATGCGTAGGCCACTGGTTGCCAGGTCTGCTCATGCAGCTGTAGAAGGACAGCTCCTAGGCCATGCTATGATGCATCCGCTGAGATTCTTGTGTTCCTCTTACGGTCGTAGAACTTGAGCACAGGCTCTGAGGTCAATATGTTTTTCAGTGTCTGGAAGCACCTTTCTTGCTAATGTTGCCACATCCACTCATTATTCTGCTCTAACAGCATTCTTAGTGGTGCTGAAACGGTGGACAGCCTGGGAATGAATTTCGCAAGGTAGGTCACCATCCCAAGGAAACGCCTCAACTCCTCCTTGTTTTGGGGTTTCTCCATGTATGCAATGGCTAACGTCTTCCTCGGGTCAGGACTCACCCCCTCCTTGGATACGACATCTCCAATAAAAGTAAGTGACTTGACTGTAAACCCACATTTGTCCTTGTTGAGTTTCAGGTTCATGGTTCGTGTCCGGTCCAGTACTTGCCTCAGCCGTGTGTCGTGTTCCATCTTTGTTGACCCCCAGACGATGACGTCATCCATCATGGTCGTGACCCCAGGGATGTTCTCAAATATTGTGTGGATGTTGTCTTGTGTTAGACTTCCGGAGCTGACAGTATCCCATACGGCAGGCGAAGGAAGCGGAAGCGCCCTTCTGGTGTATTAAAGGTGCAGAGTCTTGAACTAGCCTCATCAAGCTTCATCTGCCAAAAACCTGAGGATGCATCAAGTTTACTGAACCATTTGGCATCAGCAAACTGGGACCTTATCTCTTTGCGTGTTGGTAACTTGAAGTGTTCTCTTTTTACAGATTTGTTCAGATATCTGGGATCCAGACATATCCTCAATGCACCATTTGTCTTTTGCACTATCACTAGTGAGCTCACCCAATCTGTCGGTTCATCAATTTTCTTTATGACGTTAAGCTTTTCCATGCGTGCTAATTCCTCTGTCAGTCTCCCTCTTAGTGCAAATGGAACTTTCCTGCATGCATGAACTACTGGTGCAACAGTCTCATCAATATGTATTTTGTGCTCACCAGGTAAACAGCCTAGTCCCTTTTTTCATCTTCAATTTGAAAGCTATTGAATATGTCCAGGGCATTTTCCACAATTACATGCAATAGGATTTGTGCTTGCACTTTCTCATCTCTCCCTCCTATTCCACTTGCAGCTAGATATAGTTCAAATCTATGTTTGAAACGTTTCCAATTATCAGCATGATTGCCAGTTAACTGCATGGGTGTGGGTGGACTTAGCTTATCCATGATTGAATTTTGTTGTGGAAACCTTTCTCTGGATGTTTCTTGTGAAGTTGAGGACGTTACTTGCGAAGTTGACGACTTGGAGGCTCTACCGACTGTGCCTCTGCCACATTATTCCATTTGTTCTCATCACGTTCTTCTCCCTCACTCTCGCTGCTAAGTTTCTGTGCTAGCATGGACGTTGACTAGCCGTCTGGTATCCTACTCTCTGTACAGCTCCAACTTGCTCAAATTTTTCGTCAGTGCGCCGTTCTCTCCGTCGCTTCACAGAAATCCCTATTCTGACACCATGTTATGCCGTGTAGTGCACTTTACAATAACACATGGTCAGTATGGGTTGTGCTATAACTTTTACTGGGCGACCTTCAACATGTCTCACCCTCTACTCCCCGTATGCCTACCGCATTCTGGGTAATCCAGTTAACTTAATGCACATAACAACACAGTTTCAATAAAACAAAACAAATAGTCTAAAAGTTCGTATTTCATAAAATTATCATAAGTGAACAGATAATTGTACCAGAATTGTTTTGAACATTTAACTAGCTAACTTAAATATGTTGAACAATACTTGATTTACATAAGCTACGTCGCGCTACTGTTTCAATAAACAGAGTAACAATTTACAGTTTTTAAGGAAGCTATGTGTGTAGAGCTAGCTAGCTAGTGCTATAACTACTGAATGTTAGCTCTAGCTAATCAAGTAGTTTGTTTGACGTTGAAAACCACTCCAATGTCTTCAAATGATTTCGACAGCAAAGTTGAAGTTAGCTAGCTAACGTCCAATTCAAGACACCAGAATTGTTTTATACATAACCATATGCGATTCACATTAGCTACTTACACTCTGATTCTAGTCCATCTTGTTCTGAGCCGTAATCCTACAATATTCACTACTGCAGGAAAATATTATCTTGTTCTGGTCCATGTTTATCCCATTCGCTACGTGGCGCTGTCAGATAAAATGAGGGTCCTAGAACTGCGGTCCTGAAACTGGAGCTCTCCGGCTCTCCGGGGTCTCCGGCTCTGCAGGTACCCCCTACTCGGCTTAATAGAGAGTAGCAAGGCTCTCCTTAAACAGCGCGCGCTGTGGAGCAATACAATTGAATTCAATCATTGTATTGACATACCAAGGTGAAATTGTTTATGGTACTTCAGAGTGATGTCGTCTTGAACCCTATTAGGTTTGAAAAACAATCAGTCAAAATTATATTAGATTTATTGACACAAATATATTGAGGCAATGTGGACATTACATAAATACACCCCTTTCAGCCATTTTGAATTTCATTTATTATTCAATTTGACCCTTTATAAAAACATGTATTCTACACATCTGTAACAAATGGTCGATTGGATCCATGGTTCATGAGGAGAAGGGTTTTGAAGGTTGTACCAAATTTGGACAGTACAAGAAAAGTCTGACAATACGGGTTCTTGAGGCTTTTTTGTTCCCCATGAGAAATAAATCAGGCTGAATGGGGATTTGAACTTGTGAGCATAAGGTTACAAGCTAATAGCGGACGCATGAGGTTTAGTTGTCAACCAAAAATTGCCTCCCACAATCAACACATTGATCGCAACACTGTGTTGCAAGCTGTGCTCCGACTGCGTGATATGACTAAGGTCTCGGAGTCTCCTAAAATGGAACGCGTCTTTCTGCCTTAAAGCTGTGTGCGCATCATCATCAAGACCCCATGTATATGTCAAGATAACATCCAAGCTAACAATTTCGCCAAATCTGACTGCAGCTTTGTATACCATATGTACTGTGTTATGGTTGATTGAGTTAAACAACTTGCTTAATGAATTAAATGTATGTTAAATGTCTAATCCAACTATAAATGTATAAAAGAGAGTTCCAATCAAATCTTTTAAATCTAGAGGTTTAAAAGACAACCGGCTGGTCAGGGATTGTTTTAGAAAATTATCGGTGCCAGTGTAAAAAGTGTCAGTGTCTGCTTTAGACAGGAAAATACGACAGACGACACAGTGCATCTTAGTTCCATAAAAAAAAGTTGCTTCCGTTTGAGCTTGTAGCTCTACTTTGCTGCCATCCTCACTTTATTATCTTGCGTCAGTCTCGCACCAGTTGTTAAATGTATCGACGTTAGGTCGCGTTCACACTTGACTTCTTTTTTAGAAAAAAGCACTGCCTTCAGCGCCTTTTGAGCAACTTTTGAGAAAAGCACTGGGTGACGTCAAGCACCTTTCTGACAATGATTTTGTAACGGGAATCATATAGTCTAGTGATACATTACTATCCGTTATTTTCCGTTGGTTACTTATCGACAGCTAGCTACTATGACCGATAAAATGCAAATACTTGCTTTAGATTTGATGTTTGAGGAGCCATAGCCATAGCCTGGTAACTAAGGTAGAAGGTTACTAGGGACTCTCCTCGTCCTGATTGGTCAGCTGTCAAAAAGGCGCTTGATGTCACCCAGCGCTTTTCTGAAAAGTTGAGAAAACTTTTTTTTAAAGGCATCCGCCTTTTTCCTTTTCCCATAGGATTGCATGTAAAAGGCGCAGAAGGCAGCACTTTTTTCTGAAAAAGCAAGTCAAGTGTGAACGCGGCCTTACAGAACTACAATTTGACAACCACTCGTACCTCACTACTCAACTCTTGATTTGCCAACTGTGTGCCCTACGAGCTGCAAAGTTATTTATGCATTTATCAGATAGCAAAACATATGAAGGATGTTATAATGCAATTTTTCTTTCAATCAATAATTTGCAGTGGCCTGATCGGGCCAGTGAGTTGCTAGTTTAACTGTCCCGACGTTACTTTTTACTGGCCCCGGGCCATTGTTATTGTCGAGCCCTGTCTATAAATGTCTGCTGTTTCCTACATAATCAGTTGATTATGTTACATAGATCATTATGAATATTGGTTTTCTGTGGTCTTACCCCATCATTTTCATCAAAACCATCAACATATTTTACTTCAGTGGTGTTTAAATATTGATTCGCTGTGTTTATGATCTGACAGCATAGTTTGATTTTGAGGCAAGTGTTTGATTTTGCCAGAAGAGTCAGAGGTTTTAGAAATTGAGTTTTGGTATATGAATATTTAGTTGTTTATTATGTAAGGGATAATGTATAGAACGCCGGTCATTATTGGGAAAATAAGCCCCGACAGGGCGAACAGCACCCAGACGCGAAGCGGAGGGGTGTAGCTTCGCTCTGAAGGGGCTTATTTTCCCGATAATGATCGGCGTTCTATACATTATCCCGCTTATTATTTTGTTTTATTTATTTGTTCATTTTTTAATTTTTTTTTCATTTATTTATTTGTTACCATTTGTAGTGTTGATTAGCAGAGAAATAGTTCACCAAAGACGTTGAACTTCATAGACGTTGAACATTCTTTAGGCTTCAAATCAGCTGACGTCGCTAAACAACGGAGTACGCTGGGGTTGAAAAGTTACCGGACTACTTGCGGAGTGCTATGAAAGACGTGAATCAGAAGCAAAAAGGCCACCTTGACAGCGGTCTGTTATTCATAGCAATGGTCTGTTATCAGAATATATCAGACCGCAGAACGTTGGGAAGCCCCATTCAAGTGAATGGAGCTTTCTACAGCGTTAAGAACAGCCGTGTAATAAAGTTGAATATTTGGTTTTGTGTTTACAGTTTTGAGAAAATGGTTGACTGTTTCAAGAAATGTTTTAGCAATCGTGAAAAACTGCAAGTCTCCATCATGCATAGGTGTTTTCTTTCGGAAAAAAGCAAAGCTCTCATCCAAACATCAAATGTGGCACTGCATGTCCTTGGGTGCTGAGACAGACAACTGCAAAATTATAATTTTGCACAGTGCCCAGTTCTCGAGCTAATCGTTCAACAAAAATCCCGCTATAAAACTTAACACACACAGACAGACACACAGAGATTCATGGAAGTGTTGTGTAGATGTGGAAGTGGTCTGGTTGGATCTGGTCAGATGGATAATGATAACTTTGACTTAATGGTGTATGACCTCTACGTTCGGTACTTTTTGTACACTTTGTGGCAGCTGCAGTTATGTAAAACACTCTTCATTGCAGTGGTAATCATACTATAATGCCAGGAATCTCTGGCTGTGTGTGTATGTGGCTGAATTATCTTGTGAACCAGGCATTGTATAAAGTTGACATCCGGCAGCTGTATGGCTACGGGCCAAAGGACATGTTATAGTAATCCAAATGTATTCATTTACCAGACACATTTGTCCAAAACGACAGTGTACATCTGCTGTCAAATGCTTTACCGCTGATGTGATAAAGCAGGCAAGGAGTCTGCGTTTAAGGATGAAAGTGCAGGAGAACTTTACTTAAAAATAAACATGATACAGAACAAAGGGAAAACGCCACGGCCATCGATAACAAAACAAAGAAAAAAAACTCCACAACGAGGTCAGAGACAGCTCAGCTTATATAGCCATCCTTATAAGCCAACACAAAACAGGTGCGTCTAATATTCCAGTGATGCAGATCGGTGCTCAGACGTCGTGTGAACCGTGACAGCTGAGCTATACCCTGCCCCATGTTATCTACCAATATATTCTTGAAGTACAGTATTAGAAGTCGAACTAAAATAAAAATAGGTTATTTTACATATTTATTTTGAATAAGATATACTAAATAAAAATATTATAAATACGATTTAAAGTTGTTTAAAATCAACAATGATAACCAATGATCTTCTCACCCAACGTTTCATTCTAGCATACTCTGAGTGTTATAGTCAGCAACACAAACAAAAGAGCTGAGCAAAGTGTTTTATTTTGTTTGCTTTGACACAAAACGATTTTGAATTGACCATGGTAATAGCCAATGGGGTCAAAGCGGCAAAGGCTCAGTCTCCACCAGAGTGGAACCCATCAGGCGTCCTATTGCTGTGCGGGAGAGAATTTTCTAATGCATCACCATTGTACCAATTATCTATAAAAGAAATGTGTGAGCATAGCTCCGGTTTTAATGGAGTCAATCAAACCTCACAAGAGAATACACAAATGCATAAGTCAGAGGATTTCTCTATCAAGGTAATAATTTGTACATTTTCATATTAGATTTTTGTGCCACAAATTAATGTGTTCCAGATTTGTCTTTTCTTAGTTTTAGTTATTTGTTTTCTGGATGGTTTCACACTAATATGATCCTATTACCTAATTCTGTTTGATCAAGATAAATAATTTAATTATAAGTTTGAAGTGAGAAAGTATTTGTTTTGCTTGAACATTAACCATTTACAACTCGTTCTGATTAATTGGGGTACATCCAGGAAAGCTCAGGTAGAATTAGAGACCAAATAGATGGCAGTGGGATGAGCCTGGGGAGGAAGAAGGGAGTTAGGGTGAGTGGTAAATATCTCAACCCAACAGACTGGGACCGAGGCGGGCCATCCATAGTCCACTCCTATGTTGACTGCAGCAGACCACACGGCAACCCCACCATGATGTCAATTGCCCCGCATAGGACATCTGTGTCTCCTGAGAAGGACTTCACAAGGGGAGAGGAGAATCCTCCCAGGGAAGTGTCCTCCCACAGCAGAGACTCCTGCACTAACATGGGTGTTTCCAAACAAACAATGGATGAGCTGAAGAGCATACTGAGAGAGACCTCCTTGCTGAACACGAGAGGGAAGGAGGAAGGGAGACATGATATTCCCTACACCTTCCTCCATGGGGCAAGACCAGATGAAAAGCCAGATGAGGGAACCCAACGTAAGTCGTTTAAAACCTTCAAACCTAACTCGGATGGCTCCAGCCAGCTCAGGTCCAGCAGCTTTCTTCAGCTAGGCTCCAGCATTGACTCTTCCAGCTCTTGCAGGTCTGATAGGGTTAGGGTTAGAGCAAGTAGACAGTCTGGTGTTCAGCCTCCAACACATGAGAACAGTAACAACTTGGGCGAGACTCAGCCCTCTGAAACAGGTTAGTGTGGTTTGAAATTGTATCATCAAAGGCTTTTTTGAGACATCATGGTTGAAACGCGGAAGTTACCTCTAATGCTAATTTAGAATGAATTAATAACTGGTCATTACTTTTTTACAGTGGTCGTTTATTTTGTGGATTTGTTTTTCTTCTAGATGATGGGAAAGAGAGTTCAGACAAGTCTGGGACTCAAACCTTTATCTCATCCATGGAGAAGGTCAAGCAGCAGATTGCCAAAGAAAACATCAAATTTGTTCGCTTTGAGGCCACAGATCTCCATGGGGTGTCCAGGTCAAAGACTGTGCCTGTCCGCTTCTTTCATGTAATCCTTTAGCAATTTGATACGTATGCTATATATCTAATTAATAATAATATTTGTAAGAACATTGTAATAGTAATAATATTAATACATAATAATAATAATAATAACAACAACAAATTGTAGCTGCAATGTAATCAAAGTCATCATAGTTAAGCTGCATACATAAGTGAGTTGAGGGGCTCTCCAGTAAAAAAAAAAAATAATAATGTTGGTATTAATTGTTATAGCAGGTATTTAGTTTTTTGTAAATCTTTTTAATTGTTGGTGAAATAAAGGTAATTGTTCTAGTCACATTAGCTGTTCCAAGGTTAAAGTAACAGTAGTTGAGATTTACATTATGTCCAAAGTTAGTGAATGGAAAATTTGATTTCTTGGCAGGAAAAAGCTGTTTGTGGTGTGCCAATGCCTAGAAGCTACCTGGAGCTAACCCTTAGCCCTAAAAGCAACGAAGTGGATTATGCCAGTACAGCAAACTTCAGCAGTGATGTGATTCTGATTCCGAACCTGGCCACCTTCAGGGTCCTGCCCTGGGCTGAGCAAACTGCACGGGTCATTTGCGATCCTTGCACAGTGACTGGTATCCCCCTCCGTACCTCACCCCGTCTTATTGCCAAGCAGCAGCTAGGGCAGCTCCAAAGCTTAGGATTTTCCCTGTACTCTTCCTTTACCTATGAGTGCTGCATCCTGGGAGCACCAGATAGAGTTGGTCCCAAGACCCTCATGTTTCCGGCCACCACCCTGCTAAGCAACCACGACCTTCCCTTCTACCAGCAGCTGGTGGATGGGATGTACAGCATGGGAGCTGATGTCGACAGTTTTGCTTCTGCAAGCGGACCCAGCCAGATGGAGATAAATTTGAGACCGGAGTTCGGAATCACAGCTGCAGACAGTGCATTTACCTTTCGTACTGGCATTAAAGAGATGGCACGGAAACACCGCTACATTGCCAGCTTCTTCAATGATGATGACTTCCACAATGCTGGAGTGCTCTCCCATAGTCTGTGGGATGCCAATGGTCGCCGAAGCTTGTTCCATACGGGGGAAAGACAAGGAGACTTGTCTGAAATTGGCAGAAAGTGGTTGGCAGGGCTTCTCATTCATTCAGCTGCCCTGAGCTGCCTGATGTCACCAGGAGTGAGCTGTCAGAGTCACATTGCCAAGAAGGTCAAAGATCCAAAGCACACTACACTCTATGCCACCTTTGGGTGGAATGACAACAGCAGCTCCTTCAACATCAAGTGTCATGGAGGGAGGGAGACCCACATTGATAACAAGCTGGGCTCTGCAATGGCAAACCCCTATGTGGTGCTTGCTGCTACTGTGGCGGCAGGTCTGGATGGTATTACGCGCAACCTTAATATTGAGACTGGTTCTAACCGAACCATAACCCAGCAGAAACAATATTCTATCCCATTGAAAATGAATGATGCCCTAACTGCTTTGGAGGAAGACCATGTGATTCATAATGCCTTGGGAGAGCCCTTTGTGCGGTACTTCGTTGCTATGAAGAGATTTGAGATTGAGACACAGGAATTGGATGAAGAGAGAAATAAATGTCTGGAATATTTCATGTAAAAGTTCTATACACACTCTGCGTACAGTGCTTATCATTAATCACGTAATCATTTTGCTGCAAAAACATTTTTGAATAAAAACTTGCATCATTAAAGAAGCTTCATAACAATGTTCAAACATTTGGACACACTTTAATAAAGATGCACATGGCAATGTCACATCAGTGACATCAATTTCACACTAGCTGTATTTATTTAAATATTTTCATGTCTTTTGTTCAGTGAGTTCACCTAGATATGAATGGTTTGCCATGAATTGTATTGTACAATATAGATACTGTAGCTTTTAAATCAAACAATTGGACCGAGCATGTACTGTATGTGACCAGATAGTGGTAACGAGGTATATATAAGGCGGTTCTGCACATGTATATCAGGATATGATTCAATTAAGGTGGTAAAATATTGTACTAATTCCCCCTTCAATCAAGACTAAATTAGAAAGGATCAGTATGTCTGTTTAATGTTGGAAAACTATCCTTACCTCTGTGTTTATGAATGCGGCGGTGATCCAAAGATATATTGAAATGTCTTTCGGATATACAGAATTTTTCTTGCATTCTTACATTTTAAGCTTCTCATCCTTATAAGACTATAAAACTTTTAATCTCATGCTGATGCACGATTGTGAGTGTAATGTTATAAAAGTGTGTGTTTCATAATGTGGATGTATGAACATTTCATTTGAATGTGTTTCACCTGTATCTGCATGAGCATTTCATATGCATAAATGTCCCCTTTTCATGTGTATCTGTAAGAACATTCCATGAGTACAGTATGTGTGTGTGAATGCGTTTTATATGTTTTTATAATGTGTGTCATGTGGGTGTTTCGTGAAAATATTGTTAGTTCTCAAAGTGTGATATACACTAAGTGCAAAAACAACACTGGAACAAAGTTTGCAAAGCAATGTATGATGTGTGAACATGGGTGTCTGGGTCAGTGAATGCATTCAGTCAGTGTTCACGTTCTCTGAAGGCCTGGACCTTCAAATTGGCACAACTGCAGTTCAGTCAAGACAATCACGTATTGGATTTGAGCATTTATTGTTACATGACATGACATGTAGATTTAACTTTGGCGGAGTGGATGATCTAAGGGAAGCACTCCCTGCCTCCTCGATGCAACACATACATACATGACATATGAGGCAGGGAGCAATAGAGATATAATCCCCCTGGTGGACAGAACATACAGACAGCATGGGGGAGAAGGGGATGGTGGAGGGCGGCAGCAGCACTAATCATACAACAACCGGGGTGAGTTTGTGCGTATCCGCGCATCTTTTAAAGACGCCTTATCGGACGTGGCCCGATGGATATGCACTGCAAACATGGGTGTGGTAGTGGGCGGAGGAAGAAAGGTGGAGTAAGACGCCTAATGTCCCCGATGACTGACGTGCGCTGTCCTGCCTGAACTAGCTGTGCTTATTTGATTGTATGTGACATCAGCTGATGACGTGACACGCAGCTCGAGTGCCATGCCAGAACTAGCTCCATCAATTTAATAGCAATTTAATGTCAATCCGACTAACTCAGTGTATTCTTACCCAAATCTGTGAAACATATGTGAGGATAACCAGGAATCTTTAATACAAGATGATACATGTATTATGTAAATAGTCAAATAACCAATTTGTGAAAAGATTGAAACAAGTCAATACAAAACCTTCCCTCAATGTAGCCGATTATAAAGGCAAACACAATAAAGTAAAACAACATGTGCATCGTGTGCATGGATGTCTTAAGTTATCAGAATTTCCCAAGTATACATACTTAGAGCATGGGAGTAAAGTCTCAGTTAAAAAAAAGAGGTCCTGTGCATAGTTGGGTAACGTTACTTTTTAAAATAACTAATTAAAGTTACTAGTTACATTTCTTGTAAAGTAACTAGTTATGTTACTTAGTTACTTGCTGTAGAGAGTAAGGTGTTAAGTTACTTTTGAGTTACATTAAGAAAAGTATTTTATTTCTAAGACAATTCACCTTGGTCACTCTTATGCCCAGAAGGCACATTTAATGGGTTGACCTTCGTATTAGCACATATGTTACTGAATAGTCAGTGTCACTCGCATATAACATGATCAATCCTCGTTATACAGCAATACAGATCAATGTAATAATCCACCATAATAAAAAGCAATTAGTGGTGGCATGAAGTTCTTGAATCAAGAAACTCTTTAATCAATAAATGATTTTGTAAAATGCCAGGCAGAAGTCTAGTAGTTAGCAAAATCTGCAATTTACCGGGGCTTGGTCTGAATCTAGGAGCAAAAAGAAGCTAAGCTATAGTTAGGTATATGGTAGCAAAATGGTGTTCACTTCAATTATATATTGAACCAGACTTTACTTACTGTAATATAATCCTAAAACCGCTGCAACGATACAGTGACGCATCACACAAGCTTGAGTTCAAATACATTATTTAATGTGACATTATAGGCTAGTAACAAATGATCTAAAAGGGCTTAAGTTTTTGAAATACCCCTACCGGAGGTAGAACTAAACCCAACAATGTTTTTCATCAGGTCTCCCATATATGAAATGGATTCTTGGCAAAAAATATTTTACTGCTAAGATTGTTAAATTAACAGATATTGTTATACACCCCAAAACCAAGAAAGGACTAAAATATAGCCTGTCCGTATGGGAGTTTAGGCATATAAACTAATGCAGACCAATCACACAGGCTTTGAGAGCCTCACATTTGACAATCAGACGAGACTGTGCAAGGTGTATTACATGTAACACCAGCCTTGTGTCAGCCTCCTCCTGGTCACTGTAAAGATCTGTCAAGCAGTCAATGCCTGACTTGCTAACCCTCTTAACCTCCTGACTATTTTCAAAGCCACCTGCTAAGATGTTTTTCTCTCTCTCAGAGTCTTCTACAGAGTCTCAATGATTCAACCTTACAAACGTTCAACGACCTGGGAGAGTGACTGGAAAGATTGTTAGGTTTAGTGCTACCTCCAGTAGGGGTATCCAAAAAAAGTTGGGTGGATTATCACTAGCCTATTAGGCTTACTGTACATGCAAGTCTTAAATAACTATTTAGCAGGTCGGCTCCATGACGAATGAAGGGGAACTGTCTAGCATTTTCGTAGGTACTTAGGTTGGCGAAAAGTAGCCTTAACTTTCCTAGACTTTTAGCTACATGCTGAGGGCTCGTAACCAAAATACTAACTTGAGTAACGCAATACTTTTTTGAACAAGGAACAAGTAACGGATTAATTCAATTAAATAAGTAACGCGTTAAGTTACTCGTTACCTAACAAAAGTAGTCTGACTACTGGTCCACTACTGGTCCTGTGGACCAACAAGAGATGAATATTCACAAAATGGAAGTCTAATGACGAACAACAAACAGTCTGAAAACTTTATTCACTCAGCTGTGATAGAAGACCAAATGTGACAACTTTGTAGAAGAAATATGCATCACATGTGATTTGTTCATTGCAGACCTCCTTATACATATAAATCTAAACCATACAAAACTAACAACATTCCCCAAATGTCACGCATAAAATAAGAAACATTGATACAAAAATATGGCATGAATCGTTCAAAGAAAAATTCACAGAAACATCAGGAAAGCGGATTAAGTATATTTAGAAAAGACTTACTACTGATATTGAATAATGAAACTGAAAGGTTTTTGTAGGTATTAATAGACCACTCAACAACCTCTCTAAAATGTATTATTTTAATGTCAAGAATCCTATGCATTCATTGTAGAAATTAATATCCCACAAATAAACAAAGATATTCATTATTATTTAATTGTAAATAGTATTTGATTTCACGTACTTTGTCTCTTTGACACAGTAACCCACACAGGTGAAATATATGGTTTCTAATCATAGTTGGAAAAGTAGCAACAGAACTAGCTATTTACATTTTGTTGTTACTTACTGGAAATATTGGTCACCACAATATTTATGTGTTGTTTGACTATTTGGTCTCCAGAATGGATTTACTTATTCTTGTTGATGAGATTTCCTACTCGTTGCATGAATCTTCCAAACTTATTTTCAGTAGACGTTTGGGTCTGGTAGGTTGTATAGTTGCTTGCAGCAGAAACAGAACCTTGTCTTGAGCCACTTAAAAACGTGTTTTTGTTTTTTTCTGAAGAAGGTACTTCTCTGTTGTTTGGCATTGGATGTTCTGAAGGTCTTTTTTCAACGGAGAGAAAATGTTCAAATCTGCTGTAAGCCTTCTTCCTTATAGGGTCTGGAAGAGTGATTCTAGAACCCAGACCGTCCTGATCTACGTTTGAATTACCGATTGGATTCGAAAATAATTTGGCTCTTGAGTCAGTACAGTTTTGTTGCTCCTTATCACTGTCAGCAAGAACCATACCATGTTTTGATCCAGATGAAGTTCCTGACCTCATAGAGTTTTTTCTTTGGAGTGTTGGCTCCTCTTTGGATGGTTCATCGGATCGAAAAATAGCAGAAAGTTTTGATCTCATTGAATTCTTCCTCTGAAGAGGATTATCTTGCTCAGGTATTGCTTTTTCTACCATTACTACCCTCTCAGCCTTTATATGCTGGGATTCTTCTGCGGTCTTGGATCTGATTGAATTCATCACATGAAGTGGTTTATCCTCTTTCACTGATATTCCTCTGTCATCTGTGAGGGAAACTAAACTTAAGTAGCTGCCCAGCTGGTTAGAAGAAACAATACTACCACTTACATGGCCCTCTTTCTCTTCTGGAATGCCAATCAAAGACATCATAATTCTAGAGTCCTGCACATTAAGACAGGTGGGTCTGAAGTTTGAGGATTTAAGTGAAGGCTTCGTCATCTGTATTCCCAGGTCAGCTGTTGATGTTGTCCTTGTCGGAGGCTGGTGCCAATCTAATGACTCAGAATGCTTTTTTTCTGATATGGTCTTGATGTCATAATGAGAGATACTTCGGTGGCTCTCTGTAAGATCTGTTGTAAATTTCTGGTTTCTTTCTGTCTCTATCAATCTGTTCTGATCATCAGGTTGATCTCCTGAAGTGAAGCCATGTCCATGGCTAGATGGCTCCAGTTTAAAACTGTGAGCTGAGCTATTTTCCAACTCATTTATACTGTGACTCTTTTCCAGAATTATTACTTTTGGCTTCTCCATATGTCTCTCTACAGCTGAAAATTCAGACTTGAGAGACTCTTGACTAACCCCAGAAATATGATTATTATTTGCAAAATCTCTTTGTTGGTGCAAATAATTTCTGTTTTCCAGCCTTAACTGTTCCATTCTAGTCTGGTTGTCCATCCACCTATGAGGCGTTGGCAGTTGTGGTTGTTTGTCAGCTGAGACACTTTGAATACTGTGTGGTAACATTTGCGTGTCCTCACACATGTGTATGGGTGATTTCAACCGTTCTTGCAGATAGCTATTGAAAATCAATGATGATTTCATACGGGATGGTGTGATTGGGTTCCTCTTAATCTCTGGCAGTGTGTCCGTATGATGCAGGCTTTCAATAGATTCAGCCAATGTGTGGTCACTGTTATTAAGGTATGAGTCAATCTTCCACCTGTTTAGAGAGGTCTCTGAGTTGAAGGGAAGCAGATACTTGTCAGTGCTATAGCAAGTCCTCTGTGTGTGGAGAAGCTGATTCATCCTGCCTTGCATCTGTACGTCGTTGCTACTACATTGGTTGGGCCTTTGTCTCTGAGGGACACAGAAAGCCCCAATATCTCTTGTCCTCAGTTGAGTTGTTAAATGACCTTTCTGCAGCTCTCCAGCATAGCTGTGCCCTCTCAGCAGCTGCCCAGACTCTGTATGGTGAGAGTGATGCAGTCTGTCTTGCATGCTTAAGCCTCTGGTTAACATGGGCCCATCGTATCTTTCATCCTTGTGTTGTCCCGTAAAGGTACTCAAACCTGTGGTCTGTATTCTAGATCTCATGTGAATCAGATGGAGTGAGGTATGACCGGAGTTAGGGCTGTACACTGACACTGGTTCCCTAAGGAACACACTTTCCTGAGAAAGTGCAGCTGGAAGAGTAGAGCGGGCAAACAGTCTTCTGAACTCCTCATCATATGATCCCACAAGCTGCCCAGTGATCACTAGAACCATGCTGAGGTTGATCTTTTCATAGGACCACATGAAGCTAGGACAAGAGACCAAAGGTATTTTTCATCAGACAAGCCATCTTAAATTACAGTATAACAAGTTTTAGAATAGTAAATAATAGGCAAACATAATGTAACATAATAATATTATCAGGTGGAAATGCCTTGGAGTGGAAATAAGTGGGTCTGTTGGGAATACCTGTACGTCCCATACAACACTGTTCTGCAATCCACCAGTATGAACTTCTGTTCCAAAGCTCCATTAAACTTTGCTCCAGACCGACACTGATATTGCTGACCTTTCACAGTTCGAACTCGGACATTCTAAATGTAAAGAAAGGAACAGATTTCATCATTCTCTTCTTAGAGTCACATAATGTAGGCAATAACCACACACACAAATAATTCAAAATCTTGATTTCTAACCCCAACTTTGACCTTAACCCACATATTAAACCTAAATATTTTGACCATGTGGCACACGTTTTTAATGTGTGTAACGTGTGCAACCTTAGCATTCTTTTTTAATACTACATTTTATATAGCATACACTGTCCACCAAAAGTATTTGGATAGTGACACAGTCAGTCCCTTCAGACTTTTTTTTGTGTGACGAGTTAATAGGAGTTTAAAGTGCAGCAGTATCATTTTCAAGAAAAAGCACTGGTGAATTAAACTATGGAAAACTATCTGGCAAACCATTGGATAACTGAAGAATACTGATGATCACTGTGCATTAGCTTTTATATTTTCTACAAGTAAACCGTTTGCTGTACTGTGTGTATACAGATTACAGTGACATTACATACATTATGAGGTTAGACTACCCAGACATGATTCAACATGACATGATCACCAGGGAATGTGCTTCAAGCATCAAGTGAGTTTTAAAACCTCTGTCACAACTCAAACCTTTAGTGAAATATTTAATTGTGATTCTAAAAAAGTAACATGCTGTGAAACAGGAAAATCATCCTGCATGTTAGTGCAAGAATTATGAAGGCAAAGGCCACAGAATTTGAATATATGACTGGATTTCTTTTAAGGTGTGCATTAAATGTCAATTTAAAACGTTCCTGCCAAAGCAAAGGTCATGGCCCCAGGCAACTTTTCATAACAATCAAACATGCCTTTTTGGTGCTAAGTTCACGTGTTATACAATAAATTAGTAATAAATACAAAAAAGCAGGTTGATTTCAATTGCATCTATAAAGTGACCATTCCTTATCTACCTTGAGATCTTTGATACAAACACCTGACCTCTCAGCCATAGTGTGGAAACTTGTGAATTGGATATCATCCAGAAGAATGTAGACAACCACTCCTCTAAATGTGGCACTGATAAGCTCCTTGAAGATGTCTACATCAGTGAAGACATCCATTGCTATTGCAATAACCTGTAGAGAAAAACAATAACATATGTAGTTTCTGTATGACTATTAGTCTCAATAAACAGGGAATCTTTAATACTTGACACTATGCTTATTTCTTGCATGTATAATTGTGTTTAACACCTGTGTGCAGTTGCCGCAAGGAGGTACTGAATGTTGCATTTTGTCTCTAAATGAACACTGCCGTTTCTGTGCACAATTGAGCACTTGCTATGATAAGTTGGAACTCCACAACCTGTTGATTTTGGAATTACCTCTAATTGTTCAAATGACATTTGGAAACCATGTCATGACGTGTGTGGCTGAAATTTAGAAACAAGTTTGGACTTGGTTGAGATGGTGTGCCACAAATGCAGCTGACAGTACTACCCTTTCCATACTGTATTCCTGTCTGAAATGCACTATGCATATATTAAGTACTATATACTATGAAACATTATATTAAAAAAAGAATGAGAACATATACTAAGCATTTTTGTTTCCTTACCTGTCTTGCCTCTTGGATTTGTTTACGAATCACCTCTTTGATAGTTGGTGAGCTTTGTCTGGGTGGATTAAAAAGCAGGCTGATATTTGTTTCTGTGTTCTCATGGATAATCTCAGGCCATCCAAGGTCAAGGTCAGGCACCTCCTCATCCGACTCTGTGGGGAAATACGTTGATGGACTTTTTTCTTCAGTTTCATTGTTAACTTCCAAGTCATCATCGGGAGCCGGTAAAGTTGCATTTTCTTGAATGAAGAGCAGTTCCTCTTCTGATAGAAAGTCAAAAATGTTCTCAGCTTTCAGATACTCTTGATAAGCATTTCTGCCACTGTTGACCAGGGCATAGATGGCAAGCCGATAGGATTCCTTGTAGTGTGGCTGAATGAATTCCCCTGCAGTCACCTCCTCTTTCAATGATGACAGACAAGAAAGACTGGACTCCATTGATTCTACTTACCAAAGCCCTTCTAAGTGCAACAGATATACCCTTTCACCTTTAAAATAACATGTGTTTATGATTACTTATTATTTTATGCACAACTATATATTTCTTAAATCTCAGAAACATGGATATTAAGTTTAGAACTTACTTCATGGTCAGAAACAGACAAAGCTCCAGATACATTTGATACTTCCTTGAGACTTTGATTCAACATATAGAAAAGATCTGGAAACTCCACAGTAAACTACAGATGAAAACTAGAAAAGTGAGCAGGACAGGATGGGAGTGGATTTGAGGTCTTTATGCAAATAAAGAACCAGTTTTTATCTCCACCTCTTTTCTCTTCTGAGAAGAAAGTTCCTCCCATTGGATTTAGTGTTCTGTAAGTAGTCTCTTGCTTTGTGGGTTAATCTAGAAAGACCCTAATGTGCATTGTTGTTGTTGTAGGCTACTGTAGGTTTGTTTGTGTATACAGTCGACGAGCACCCACTGCTTCATTATAATTATCACTTTACACTCAACTTAAAAGCATTGAAGTTGGAGTGAAGTAAAAAGAAAAATCATAATCTGTGGAGGCAACAAGAGAAGGTGATAAATATATTTTATTATTAACACAGAGTATAGATATTGTGGGGGAACACAGTCATAGTCTCTTTGGCATAATGATTGTGGATGAACCAGTCCTATGTCTGCCTTAAGTGATAACAGCACAAAGTTGGCACTCTATGACAATTCATCCGCTGGCATTCCACTATACTTTATAGAGGAAGGTGCAAACTTAAAACACTGATGATTAACATGGTCTGTACTCTGGTCTTAGTCAGTTTTTATGGACTGTTGAGACTGTGAGACCACTTGGCATACTATGGCTAAAATAGACGTGTATTTATACCTTCAAGATATGGCTCTTGGTTTCACACTCATGCTATAAATAAGAACCACTAAAGCCTTAATCTTTCTCAGGAATTATGATCCCTTTTTTACTTTCTTGGGGGAGTTGGGGATTTCATAGCTCTGGGTGGAGTGGGGGATTTAACACTGCGCGGGGGTGTTGGGGACTTTGGAGTTGGGGTTGGAGACTTTGGGGTTGGAGACTTTGGGGTTGGGGTTGGAGACTTTATGGAAGCTGCTGGGGTTGGGGATTTGACAGATGGAGGAGGGGTTGGGGTAGGGGTTTTCGGTGGAGGAGCAGGGGACTTTGCTGCCACAGGTGCGGCTCCTCCTCTGGACATCTGCCCCAGTTTCGGCTCTGGGATGTCTTCTCCTTGCTTGTAGACACTCACTGTGATCTCCACAAACTCGCCGCCATATTTGTTCCGCACGTTGATGCTGTATTTGCCGGAGTCCTCAGATGTGACTGCATTGATGGTGAGGCTTGAGAACTTACCAGCTTCAAATGCTATCTTGGTGTGCTCACTGGAGGCAACCTCCTGCTCATTCTTGAACCATGTGACCTCTGGAGTGGGGTCTCCCCAGACTGTGCAGGTCAGACTCAGGGTCTAAGTGTGGGCAGAAAGTGGCAGGAAATTGGTGCAGTCAGAAAGAAAAATCTCATGGATATGCATTTTATTAGACATATGTAAATATAACTTAAACATACAATGCTTATCTAAACCCCCTCTTTAACATTGTAACCTCCAATCATCCAAAAATGAAAAAAGAATTCGTATAATTTTAAGTAAAATAATGTAAACTTAGAGTGTGCAAATTATTACCGCTCTAATTGACATAAGTCTTGAAATCATGCTGTGATATAACAAAAAAACAACATAAAGCGTTTTAGTGAGGTGTTGCGCCGTATGTCACCAGAGCAGTTAGACGGTGTTTAACTTGTCAGTCCAAAATGGAAGGAAAATTCAACTTACGTAACAATTTATAAAAGAAGGCTTCCATCAAATCATACTATTGCAAAATCTTTTTTATGTGAACCAGCTTTTTGCTTCGCACCTCTGATTAGCCATTAATGACAATAATCAAACTATAATATAAAATCCCTAAACTAGAGTAACTATATCCTGGCACAACTCTTTGAAGGAGCTCTGGCGGGTGCATTGGACAACAGCCTGCATCCCGTCCATTTATGCCAAATCAAGCAACAGGTCAAATCACTAACCACAAAACCTTACACCAAACCAGCAAAACATAACACCCTCTTACAAAAGCTAACAATCCTCCCAAACACTTTAGCTTTTTATATGTGTGAGGCATAGCAGTTTGCTATAAGGTTTTGTCATATATGTAGTAAACACACATACCAAATGTTTAAAGTATGGATATGTATTTCAAACATGCTTCATGTTTTGGCTGCTTGCAGTGTTTGGGACTACCTCGTGTGTTTGGGACTATCTCGTTGTTATGATCAGTGACCTATGCTCTTCTGTAAAGCTCTCTCTTGGAAGTCGCTTTGGACAAAAGCGTCTGCTAAATGCATAAATGTAAATGTAAACATTACACACTACCAATATAATAATATAAGGGGATTTTTATTATATTTTTCTCAATGGCAAGACCTATGGAGGACTAAATGTGCCAAAATTAAATACATAAATAAATACTTAAATAAATAAATACTTAAACAAATACTTAAATAAATACTTAAATAAATAGACATCTCTTAAGTGATGTTATTGTTAACATGTGGCCTGTTCACGGTCACGTTTATTGAAGCAAGCGCATGATCAGGTAGAGGGTCAGAGAAGTGTGTGCGTCTTGGTTGTGCCAGGCTTCCAGCACCGTTCTACAGCTCCACACCAGGCATAAACCATTACAGGTTACGTTTTAGGGCCATTTAAATGTTCAGGAAAAACTGTGTTTTATAAAGCCTAAGGCTTATGTCCCGCCTCTTTTCATTTAAAATGAAATGTGCATTTATTTTCCTTTGAAAAGAGGCGGGACATAAGCAGTTTTATCAAAGTCCCGCCTCTTTACATTTAAAATGAAATGCACATTTATTTTCATTTGAAAAGAGGCGGTGCAATAACTGTAGACTAATACAATAACAGGCTTTAATGAACTGAAAACACAAGTTATACGACTTACAGTTCTCAAAGACGCACACACGCAATCTCAACTGCACTGTGAAGCGCGTGTCCTTGCTATTCTCCGACATGCACTCTAACAATCGCTGCTGATAGACGGCCTGTCTTGTACAGCCCTATTTCTGATACCGTGGCGGCAGAAATGTAGCCGTGGCGGGCCGCCACGACAAAATCAACATAGGGGAAACACTGACATCTGTATGGAAGTCTTTACATTTGTCTGTTTAATGTTCAAGTTTAATGTCTAGTTCTTTCAAGTTTTTCCATCCACTTGTCTGTACAGTATTAATAAGATATAGCTTACAACCTTGTGTACAGTGAATGTTTACATTCTCACCTTCTTCTCCATGATAGTGACAACATCAGGCAGACCACCAACAACTCTACCACGGTCTGAGGATTGAAATATAATCAACATGAAACCCACTGCACCCACCCACTAATATCCACAGCACACTGGGAATATATTGATCTCTGTGAAATACTCACTCTTCTCAGCAAATGCTGCAGCCCTAAAGAGAGCAAATGAAGAAAAATGTCAGTATAGATTTTTTTATCACTCAGTTACAAACAGAAAACACAATAAAGAGGAGCAGTGAGTATCTTACTTCAGTCTCTGGTACTCCTCAAATGCATCAGTGTAAGCTGCAAAAGATTTTAACTGAAATAAATAATTTGCTCAAACACAGGTGAGATTAAATTTACCCCATCAGAACAATTGAAAACAAGAAGAGAAAAATGTAGCAAATATTTGTTAGACTTTGTTGTTAAGGACCATCACATTATTTTGATCTGTGAGACTTGATAAAGTGGTTTTTGACAAGCAAAACAATTTGTATGCTGTTATTCCTGGGGCTCTTGCCTTGTCCGGAAAGGTCAAAATTACGAGTGTGGGAGGTTGTAGAATCCAAGATCTCGATGGAGTACTGGCCCTTCTCTTTGTCTGTAGGATCACAGATTTGCATCCAAGCCATCTCAGCAGTGCCACCAATTCTCATCTTCTCAGAAGAAGCAATCTTGCTTTCTCTGGGTGATAAAGGTCATGTTTCATTTTAACATCATGTACCATGCAATTTATTTTTCCACTATATACATTGTTGAATAATTTATGGGAACATCGACAAGTGCCTTGGAACATCGACAAGTGCCTTATTACAGGTCAGTTACAATACATTTACATAAATATATAACGTCTAGAACGTACAGTGGCATGATTATACCTGTGGAACCAGCTAGCCTTCATCTCCTCTGTGTAGTACTTCATATAGCACTGCAGTCTGATGCCCTCAGGAGTACACTGGAGGACCAGATCAGATGCAGATGACCCTGACCAAACAAGCAGATGCAGTTAGATGCAGTATTTTAAAGCACAACAATATGAGCAATGTAATAGCTTATAATCAACTCAAGTGTCATGCCAGTGTACACTTAACTGTATACGTATGTAAACTAGAAGGCAGGAAAATACATATTGAACATTAAAGGCTGTATTCAGCCTATATTCACTTAGGAACTGTACTGTAAAATCAACATTTATTAATATTAAAATGAGTGGTGTAGAAAAACTCAAAATACTGTTCTCATAAGAACAACTTACCAGCAATGTGGGCAATGGCGTTGATAATAGCATCAAAGACTGAACCCCCCAAAAAATAAATTAGAGAAAGGGTTAAATATGGCCTACTAAAATCTGATTAAATGAGTAATCAATAAAACTGTATAATAAAAAAATCTTGGAAGAGTACCTTGGCCAGAAATGTCAAAAAGAGATGCATCCTTTCCTCTATCATCGCTGAGTGTGGCTTTGTAAATGCCCTGGTCTTTCCTGGAGAACTGGAACATATTTGAAAATATGTTACCACTTCCCAATAGGCCTTAATGAATAGATATATAACAATATAGAACAATATTATTTTCAAAGCGACATTAATACTAGTGCACAGTGCCTGTGATGCAGTCAGTGATTAACACAGTCAGTGGAACACACAAATACAGATTACTAGGACTATAGATAGTGCACAGTGCCCATGATAAAATTGGTGGCACACACACACACACACAGATTCTGGGAATTATAGATAGGGCACAGTGCCCGCGATGATGTCGGTGACACACACAGATATCTGTAATTACAGATAGTGCAGTGCCTCTAATACAGCCGGTGATAACAGTTCTTCTCAGTCGCTTTGGTACCTATATTTCTCAAATCAAAATTCTCTGTCATCACTGCAGTACTTGTTCAACCTCCACATCATCTATTCTAAGTCACTTATGCACGTCATAAAAGCAATTTATCATTATTTAAACTAATTGCCAATGCTCTGGTACATTCATGCAAATGATTATGTAGGCTTATGGGTGTTTGTTATGTTCACATTTGAAGGGGCGATTGACTGCGAAACCAATTTGTATGTTTTCCTTTGAGCAATGCAATGCTGTAAAATTGTCTTGTGTTTTCAGTATCGCATTCGCATAAATAACGACACGACAACTGACGAGTCGACTGAATTCGTACAAACATTGTTCCTGACGTATGCCCGTTTATGGAACGCTATATGCCTCCAGAGACCGGCCAAGGAGGCTAAAGTTGTAGGAATAGTGCCAGTGGCGATTTCTTTAAGACTGCAAGAAGTTGTCATACTTATAATACGTTGTCATACTTAGAATCCTCGTCAGAATATGAGTCTGATAACTCTCCATTGGGTTGTGAGTATGGGGCGTGTTTCAACCGAACTCGTAAAACAAATGACTCTTCGCTCAATTGGATAGACCTACAACCAATCAGAGCAACTTAATATGTTGTTTGTTGAAAACAAATTCAACCCAAGCGCAGGTTGGTGACGTGTTGATTACGATGCTGTTGATCATCTGTCCATCATCGTATAAAGCCCGCCCTGACAATTTCATTAGTCTGAACAGCTCCTGTTCGGACATAGTTTTTCCACAACCGAGCCTCCCCAGACCCAACTTCCCAACCACATGTTTTTGTGGGTGGGGCTAAGTTGGGCTGGCAGCCAGGCTACAGCTTCCCCTAACATTTCGAAAAATTAATGGTTAAATATTTACTATTGTGTTACATTTTAAATGTGTTAGAACACCTTCATATTGAAGACGAGTTTGTTCAGAATCAGCTACGTATATTAGCAGGTCGACTGACTGAATACCTTCTTGTACGTGCCCATAGACTTATATATTAATTGACACAGCTAGATTTTTCTTCCAAGATGGCGTTCCCATACATTTCTATGATAAGTGCTCAGTGGCGCAGTGAGGCAAGCGAGAGCGCGAAACGGACCGCGCCATCTTTCCAGACTGACTTTCCGGTCTTGCACAGAACTAGCTGTACAAGTCATACTTTGCGACAACCAGTCGCAAGCTTGTGAGCTGGAGCTACGGCATTGCAGAAAACTGTCAAAATGTGGTACAAGTCCGATCAAGAAGCAGATACATGTGAACTTCACAAAAATCAATTCTATTAGTATTGTAGTATACGTGCAGGCCTATACGTTGTTCTTTTTGCTTCGTGTTTTTAGTTTGACTGTTAGGTATGGTGTCGGACTAAAGAAACTGTAAACTTGAATATCTGGCTCCATCGTTGTTCTAGCTCAAGATAAATTAAGCCTATACCTAGCGGTTATATTAATATTATAATGATGATTAGTGTTGCTTACTAGCTTATTGTTAATGCCATCGTTGTGGTGTTAACGGACAAGTTCATTACAAAATGGTAATCTGGTTTAAAATAATGAAAATAAACTCTACAAACCAGTGGCGAAAATCTGTTATCAACTTTGGGGGGGACAATTATATGACATTTTCTCAAGAGCAATTTCTGAGGGGGACACCAAAATAACTGCTGGCTGTAACACAGACTACATTGTAATATGTTAAATGTATATTGAGGAACCATAATGAATACTCCTGGAAAATGTGCAGTTAGTAACTGAAGGGTTGTCTCAACTTGTTCAAATGTAGCTATAGTAGTGTTTCTTACCAGTGAAGTATAAATGCAGGTGTGCAGTTTATGTAATTACAATGGGCATGGTGCAGTCTCATCTAAAATAATCTCAATTGAACCATCGTAAAGTCGGGGGAAATCGCGAAACAATTTCTCTTGAAATGTCAACACTTTGTTGGCAAGAGACTGCGGTTCTATAAATTGTGGGTCTGGCTGATATGGTTCTGGTCCACCATTGAGGTGACTAGACAGTGCTGTGCCACTGTCTCCTATACTGGTGCTGCTGGCAAAAAGGTTGACCCCCGGTCCTGCCATGGCTGTGACACTGTCATCTGAAGTCTCTCCCTGGCTCTTTCCCTTTCACCACCCTCACTGACTCACAGTCTGTCTCCTAGAAAAGAAATAAGGTGTTTGCTATCCACCAGTAGCAAATACAACACAATTAATCACAACAACAATACCATTGCCACAAACTAATCTTGGTTCAGTCACCAGTTTAAGTGAGTGGGGGTATCCATGGCATTGTCCAATTAAGTCCCTATTTTACAACTCAAAAAAGAGAACCCGTCATGTTGCCAAACAAGAGACTCAACAAACTTATTTTAGCACATTTCACATCATTTTTATGAACATTTTATCAACTTGTCTTTGAGATTAGGCCACTAGGGTTCTTTGCGTTTTGGTGTCCTGAAATGCTCTGATGTCATCTTTTTTCTGCAATTTTTCTACCATGCTGGCCGCACACACAATGTGCAGGTTATTTACAGTAGGAGATGGGCTTTTATCATTTATTACCATTCTTCTAGAATAGGCTTTGATCTACCAGGTAGTTAGACAGTCAGTTAAGAAAGGTGAAACGGATTGCATTTACAAGGATTGACAGCTGTATGAGTGCACCCTTTACACAACACAAATTGCAACCTTTTGTCATTTTATTATAATTCATGTTTTGGTTTTATATTTGCTGGCTTCCCAGAATAGCTGAATTTGCAGGGTTAGCGAGAACCAATTCCGTTCGTGTGGTATTTGCCATAAGGATGGGCATTCGATTAAATTGTCTTTAACGATCGTCGGGAGAATTAACGATCGATTTTTGATTCATCATTAAAAAAATTATATTAATATTCACTATTTATAGGCTATATCAAAATGCAGTGAATAGAAAAAACACGATGTGTTTCCGCATTGAGATCTGTATTAAAAGAAGAACAACTATTTCTGTAACTCCTAGAAGCGGAGCCGACCATAGAAGAGTATACGCCGCATTGGCTGTTGGGCGCAAGAAATGCGGCCGCCATCTTGGAAAGGTCAAATTCCCAGTTGCGTAGCAGCAGAATAAACAAGATGCCGCAACACTGTGCAGCATATTCATGCTCTAATCGGCGAACCATCTTAAATAGGGCTCAGGGGATTACTTTTCACAAGTAATATTTACCATTACAGTACTATTTGTTGCATTTTGTAAATAGAATCTTACCAACGTTGAGAAATTTTGAGCAAGAATCTTTGATATTACTGTACTGAAATTGTAGCTAGCAAGCTAGCCTAGCCCCCTATGTTTACTGCACCGGCCGGTGTATACCCGGCTATGAACTGAGACTTGATATGTCATATTCCATAACACCGACTTAGATGACACAACTGACACAAGAATGCTATTGTGGAAATAAAACGGATATTACTGGAAAACGTTGGCCGGCAAATTTTACACAAGTGGCACCGACTGTAGGCATCAGGGCAGTCGCTATAGGAGGCTACTTGTACTTCTTCCACAATCGACCGAATTGGCCAAACAAGGCACGTACATTTAGATTATAGTTTATATAATCCAGCAAGTTCAAATTTCACAGAAAGCTGCTAAAATCGAGGCTAAACAGTGCTACTACTGTCATAGCTGCCTATCAAAAACGGCCAAGCCGGACACGTAATTCTTTGTTCAAATAACTCACGTCACTCCCACAAACAAATTCTTTGTAAGTAAAAAGTTTAGACTTTTAATCGACAATATTGACAACACATATTAAGAAACTTGTCTTTACTCATAATATCGTCTCCGATTTCAATCGAAGCTGTGAATCTAACCCCGAAGGCAATCTCCCATGGTCTCCGCTCTGGCTCCGCCTCGGAAAACAAAGGCTCCCGTTGCTGACGATGCATTTATTTTCCCCTCCCAGTAACCCCTAACCAATGACATGTCCTTTGAGCTTAAGTTGTCATGAGTATCTGGCAGTTTTCAGAAATAAAATCGGCAATTGGACGGCAAAGATATTGACGCGGGAACCATGGGCATTTTAATGCCCATATTTGAATGGTCCGGCAGGAAAGGGTTTAAAGGAAAGGCCCACTATGAATATTAAAATACGCCGAAACATGTGGCCTGTATCATAGCTACATGTATGACCTTTGCAGCAAAAAAACTGTGAAAATCCGTTTGGTATTCAGTGCGGTATGATTAATTAAATGCGCTGACAGCTCATTGCCCCAACCAAACAGATTACACTGAGTGGAGCGATCGGCCCCACGTCTCGTCAGCGCCAGTAGGCAGTAGCGTTCAATGCGGCGTCTATTCTTTATTATGTCTATGGAGCCGACAGCTAGAAGCCGGAGCTCAAACACAACTGACCCTTGTTTTTTTCAGGCTAATTAACAAAGCTTCATAAAAAACTTCGCCCTCCAGATCGACACACACAGGTGCTTCAAAGTTCCTAGAGACGATTAGCTTTTGCAACAAGACCATTTAAGATAATTATGACAATAGTAGAATATATTGCTAACAATGGCAAATGGATTTCGAAGAACTACAATATCCGTGCTGATCTTGGATTAAATTGACGATGGCAAAGTTCCCATATTTTGTCGACACCAAATGGTATAGGTGCTAGCTAATGTTTCCTCCATCGGTTTGTTAGCTAGCTATGCAAATGCTGCTAGCTACGTATGTGTGAACCCTGCCAACATAGTGAAATCGCGATGGTGCGATAAACTGGATTAATTTCACGATTAATTTCTCTCAGTCACTGGCTCTAATTCAAACAGCTGGTGATGTTACTTAGCTAGTTAGCTTACATAGTGACCAATGCAGGGAAAATGGTGACAGTTATGAATGTTTTATTGTATTGAGTGGCAGAAATAAATTGTCAAACCAATCCACACAGACACTGTCCGATTTTCACACACGCACCTGCATCACTACTGAGGGCTGTGGCTGTGAATTAAACATTTGTGGGACCAAGGGCGGGGTTTGCAATGTTTTTAAACTTAAAAGAGCGCCATTGTGTCCATAATCAGCAAAGCGCTTTCATTGCATATTATCAATGTTATTGAAATTACATAGTTATGTTTACAGTGATTTATTGTCCCCCCCGGAATTCCCGCCCATGCTACAAACAACCGTCATGTAGCGTCACTGTGTCCAATCCCGACCGCTGTAAACTACTATCAGAGCCTCTTTAAGGAGAGCCTTGCCACTCCCTATTAAGCCCCATTGTACCGAATTTGGCTGCAGTTCCACCAGAGTTCCACTGGGGGTGATCGTGAGCGAGTGCATGTTGAATGAGAGTCTATGGAGCTAAACGGCTACATTTGTCTCTTTCGCCTGATTGTCGTTGAGAAATCTCAGATTTGATTGTAGTTTTTGCATGTTCAACATGGATTATAGGTCGAAAGTTGAATGAACGAGTACTTATGTCCTTTTGATTTCTTACAGGGTGAGTCGTTGTTGCCCATAACACGCTAGCATTCTGCTAATGAATGCTGATTGATTAGTGAAGGACTGATACGACCAGAGCTCCCGCTTGATGGCATCCGAAGCGGAATCAGAATGTCAGAGCATTAGCAACATTAGCAACAACATTAGCAAGCCAAAAGTCTTTCTAGCATGTGTATTGACAGGGAGAGCCTAACCTGTCAGCTGTGTTGTCGATGCTCTGAGAGAAAAACGTAAGTGACCAGAGTTTGCCGTAAAGCAGTAGCTCTGGTCATACGATGGGTATGACGTCAATTACATTTTCAAACGCTTTTTAGAACAGAAAGGTGACTTTAAAACAATCTAACAGTCAGCAGTGTATATTTTTTTTGCCTCCCCTTTCAAATTCAGAATTCAAATTACTAAGCAAAAAATTATATCCTGAGAAAAGTGGATTTTGAGGGGTACCGCTCCATGACCTCCATTCATTCTGCACTCGCTCGTTAGCGCCCTCACATGGAACTTCAACCAGTTCAGAACCCGGAAGTTTCCCGAGAGTGGCAGTTCTCTCTATATTAGACATTCTCTGCTACTATTGTCCAAACCCGAATGGGGTTTGGACACCCAGTTTCCGGTCTTTTTGCCACCATTTTCTTTTGCAATCGCTAGCAAAGTGTAAGTAATATTATTTTAAGCATACCAAACAATCTACGTGTCAAATGTCATAAACATATATGGACGTTTACATGTCTAAATAATTTAGGACAGTTACATTGATGACAGAAAGCCGAAAGACCACTCGGGCGACGCTCGGGCGACGCTTTTTACTATGACATGAGAAGAGTTCAACAAAACATCCAGCAGGTGGTGGTAAACAGTCAAATTGAGATTTTATTGCATAGTTTGGAGATGTTGAAGCGTGATATCTTTTTGTCCCCGTATATATTGACAGCATTATAGTAAGTTTGGTGACCCTGGATCAAGTTAATATCCCCGGAAAAACAGCAGCAATGAGTGTTTACTACAAGTATAAGTGCGGTCGGGTTTGGACAAGGGTAGCGCACGGCTAATTTACCGGCGCCAGCGTCTTTTTATCGGCTCTAGTAAAGGATAAGCTAACTCAATTTTTTTTTACAATATTTAGTTCGAAAGGTAAGAAGTTAAAGCTTAACGTGAAATCAGCTGAAAACGTGATACAATCATTTTTATCAATATTTGAAGTGGCATTTTATCAGAATGTTAGCTAAAAACCGGTCGGGATTGGACACAGTGACGTTATGTGTTCAACCATTTGTAGAACTTGCTATAAAGGCACGCAACTGTAGATTATCAAGCCCTTTCTCCTTGTTCTCAGTCAGCTCAGGTAAATCAGTGATTTGCTGATGTTCCCTTTTGTACTCGTCCCCTGTTCGTATCTGCGAGCACAGGCAACTTTTCTTGACGTAAGCAAATCAATGGGGTGCTAGTGTCCGTGTCCTTTGCGGCCAATGGATTTTCGTTTTAAAATTAGAAAACCAAAATCGGGAAACGAGCTGTTCCCCGATTACCATTTAGAAATAGGAAAACAAAAAACGGAAAGCGACCCATTTTCCGTTTTTTGGGGGATAATAGAAAACGGAAAACGAAAAAACGACCCGTTATCTGATTTTCTTTGATGTGCTTAAACATGGAAATCGGGAAATAAAGTAGTGTGTGGAAATATTATTTCTCAATTTTGCATCGATTTTTGTGTAGTGACCCGGAAGTTGCTCCCACGAGCTTGACAGTCACTCTGGTCCACATATTCAGGATGTCAGCAAAGGCCGCGCTGCCATTTGTACGAAAGCAAATCAGTGACATAATGTTTTGAATTTTAAAAGGCATTGAATACTTAATATTGAAATTTAAACAACACCAAATTCACATCTGAATATACATTTCAATAAATTAAAAAAATCTGACCCAAAAATTCAGGTTGCTCAAATTTGAGCCCCCTAAAAAATTGGACCCTAAAAATTTCAGAGCCTATCAACTTTGAGCCTAAAAATGTATATCTTAAAAAATGTGAGCCTTATGGAACAATAGATTCATTGTAATCAATTGGGAAATCATTGTTTAAATAGATTGGTATGAATTGTGTTTAGGTATGCATTGTGTTTGTGAATGATGTTATAATTTAGATGTCTGGTAACCTTTTTGAATATAAAGCGTTCTACAAAAAATATAATTTAAACTGTACTTGTAGAGAATACAACAAGATCTGTAAAGCAATACCGATACCATTATTACAGTTAGTTCAAAGCACCTTGTTATATGTTATATGTAAGAATAAGAATAAGACCTTTACCAAACGTTTGTATTAACAATTGTAATTTATTTGACAGTAAATGTAATAATACATAGCCTATATTAGGGATGCTTTGAAATCTAAATATTTTTTTTTATAACAGAGGATTGTGTATACAGGTTCTGAATATGGTTGCATTGTCCATAAAAAAAAAAACATTTCAAATTCAGTAAATGGCCCATTTCCCCAAAAGTTAAAGAAACTCACTTTAAAATAATTTATAAAATATATCCGGTCGCTGACTTTCTTAGAAAAATATTCAAATTTGGTGTAGAACCACAAAATGTCTAATATAATATGTCGAATATAATATATAAATCCTTAAACCGGCTTTGGCAGAACCTTCTTTTTTTTGTGAGGTGGCTGATAAGACACTGGAAACATGCTTCAGTCCGATGTAATCAAATTTTGTATTGAGGCTCTATTGTTCTGCAAGCAATTTTATCGTTCATCTGCTCTCCTATGCGCCCTCTGCTGACAAAAATCTACGCAAAATTGAGAAAGAATATTTCCACACACTATTACTTCCCGATTTCCATGTTTAAGCACATCAAATCAGATAATGTTTTCCGTTTTTGTTTTCCTATTTCTTAATGGTAATTGGGGAACAGCTCGTTTGCCAATTTTGGTTTTCTAATTTTAAAACGAAAATCCATTGGCCGCAAAATACACGGACCTGCTAGTTTACCCATTTCAGATTGGTTTCAAACTTAGCAAAGATCAGGAAAAATGATTCTATTAAAAAGCCAGTAGTATGAGGCATATATATATATATATATATATATATATATATATATATATATATAATGTCTAATAGCTAATATAGCACCGGCCGGTGCACATGACGTTGTGTCCTTGGGCAAGGCACTTCACTCTACTTGCCTCGGGGGGAATGTCCCTGTACTTACTGTAAGACGCTCTGGATAAAATGACTAAATGTAAATTAAATATGAGTGGAGGCCAGTAGCCGTGGAAACTGACATTCAGACATGGCAATCAATCCAGAGTGATAGATTCAATCAATGAATTAATATATAAATTAATAAATGCATAAAGAAATACATATTCCTTACATTACTTAGGTTTAAATTTATGTATGTATTCATTTTATTTATGTATTTCTGTCTAAATGCATGGATGTGGACATGCATTTATTCATTTATTTATTTCTAAATATGGCAGGTTTGGTCCTCCATAACCACCAGCCAGTCAAGCTGCAGTTTCTATTTATTTTTACAGTATTTATCAAATACTGTATAACTAGTGTCATGTATGGTTAGGTACATCCAAGAAAAGGGTTAATGTGGCTCACCTTTAACATAATAATTATGTTAATGATCTAAAATACTATGTTAATACATGTAGACCATAAGCTGTATCATGCTTATTGCTGTTAATTGTCATCTACATTGCAAAGCTGGCAAAGCCAGTTAACCAGCCAATGCATTTGTCATCTCTTATCCAGAGCGACTTACACTAAATACAGGGACATTCTCCCAGAGGCAAGTAGGCAACAGTTTTTACCTTTGACCACCAAATTCAAATCAGTTGAATCCAAGTGGTCATTTGTGCCAAATTTTAAGAAATACCTGAGATATTGTATTCACGAGAATGGGACGGGCGGACAGAAGGACGTACAACCTAAAAATATTATGTCTCCGGCCACGGCTGTTCCCGGGTGAGGCATAACAACAGTGGCCACTTGTCACAACTGTATGTTTTGTGCAAACACTGGTGTCAAGGTTCATTGTAGTTGTTACCATGGGGATAGGAAGAGCACATGATCCAGACATCACATTGGGCGCAACATCCAGAACAATCTCTTCGTCATCCTTGAACCAGTGGAAAGCTGTCTCTTTCTTTACATTGGCAACCTGAGATAGACACACAAGAGTAAACTTGCTAAAAGAGTCATTACCAAAGCAGACTTGAAATTCACCTATCAGAAAACTTGAAAAGGCTCAAAGATTTATAATGGTGTAAGTTCAGCAATCTTACAGTCTTAAGCTTGTTGTTTACCTTGCAGATAAGCATTACAGTACAGTCCTCCTCAACATAGAAAGAAAGGTATTCTCCAAAATGTGGACCTAGATGTGAAGAGAGATCGGTTATTTATCTATTAGTCAATGAAAGTGAATAGGAATTCTGTTGTGGTAGGACCGAATACCTTGTTTCCTGATGTGCTCTTTCCTCTGGAACTCAGCCTCCTTTAAAGCTGATTTGAACACTAAAAGAGCAAGGAAATAACCCAAATAAATGGTATCTCTTGGACCACCATTAAACATTTTATTAATTTAGCAGATTGAGCATTGGAATATTAGGGCATATAGAAACTACTGAAAGAACAGAAGATCAAGCATCAGAACTGCATAGTTCTACAGTATTTCAGTGGTTGGAGACCAGGAAGACTCTGTTCACATTGTCCACAACACACTGGCCACATCACAAAGTCACCACATCTCAGCTTTCAGGCATGGTGTACAATGGTGTAGTACTTTGTGCAGTTTTTTTAATAGCAGTAAAGGTAAATAAGGGGATGATAAAATATGGTTTGATATGGTACCATCTCCCACTAGCACCAAGGAGGTCTGATTCTTGGCCTTTCCATCATGGATCTGGACAGTGTAGGTGGCCTCATTGGTCTTGGTGAAATGATCCACGGTCATTTGAATCACCCCAGAGGCCACATCATGGCTGATCTTCTGGCTCTGAGGAAACAGGACAAACCCAAAGCGTCTCAAATTTCTGTGTTGACTCTTTGAATTGGAAGTAAGTACAAAGTATCCAATTTTGCTTGTATTAAAAACAACAGTTTGCTGCCCTGAGGTAACGAAGTCTACCACAATCCATAATCTGTACCGATGTATTAATGTCCCATGTCAAGACCACTCTTATTTCTTTGAGCTATGAATCTACATGAATCTGCATAAATGCAGCAGCATTACAATCAATTGTCTTGTCATGGTCCACATGGTCCAAGATGGCGCCAATGGCGCCGATGATGGCTAGCTAGGTCGATTGGTGCGCTCTGTTTGGTTTTGTCTGTTAATTCATTGTTCTGCCAAGATTTTCGGAGTTCTCTAACAAGAGACAAACTCCTAAACATCAGCACAACAACTCCTGGGATTTACTTCCCTCTTGTCTGCTCCCAGAGGCAGAATTGGTGGGCATTGGTCTAGCCGTGCTAGACTTGGCTCAAGCAGTAAAACGCAGCAGAAGGGGAAAGCAAGCGGGAGCGCTAATTTGGCTATGCAGAAGTGGGATCCGAACAGTGATTCCAAGTTTTTTCCTCTCCAACGTATGTTTACTGTGCAACAAAATTGATGAACTTCAGCTACTGATGGTGAAAAACTGAGACTCGGTTTTGTGCTTCACGGAGACATGTCTGTGTGATTTGGTCCCAGACATTGCGTTTCAACTGCTAGGCTTTCAACTTGTGAGAGCTGATCGGGACACAGCACTCTCTGGCAAAACTAAAAGATGTGGTATTTGTTTTTACATTAACAGTTGCTGGAGTGTAGATGTGACCAGTTCTTGAAATGGAAACAAAGGTGTCAGTACACTTTTGAATTGGCAAATCATTAAGACATTTGATATTTCTACAGTGAAAAACAAAACTTGGAGATATTGCTGGTATAACAACAATTTATTGATATTTATTGTTGATGTCGGTGTCATTGACTAAGGTAACTTTAAGGTTGACAGCTGCAGACTCCTTATTTATGCTTGCTGTTCCGCTCACATCAACGTTACCGTTAGTTTGAAGCTTGTGATTTGTATCCGATGTTTCTGGTTGGACTTGGACCTCTGTTGACGTGTCTGGCTCTGGCACATGCGTTCTTTTAGAACCTTTCTGAAGCCAGGCTAACAACGACTTACAAACTCCGAAATTCGACACACTGTTTTAGTTTCTAGGTTTTCAGCAGTGAAAAATCATTTACGCACTTAAGCAGGAATCAGACAGCCTTTTCGAACTAGTGTCCATGGAGAAGTGAAGTGACTGCGTACCGGTGAGTACCGGCCCACTTTGAGAACTGTATGTGACAGTGATTCTGCAACATTGTTGCCCGGATCTGGAATCATTTTTTATAACCTGTAAACCTTTCTTCTCGCCTCATTCTGGTAGGAGTATACTTGCGGCCGGGTCCTAAGGTTAAAGAGGCCCAACTCATGCTCGCTGACCAGATCCTGAGTGTGGAGCAAGCAAATCCAGATTCCCTGGTTATCGTACTTGGCAACTTTAACAAGGGTAATCTCAGCCACGAACTCCCCCAATACAGACAATTCATCAAATGCCCAACCAGAGAAGGGAACACTCTGGATCACTGCTACACTACGGTCAGTAATTCCTACCATGCCGTCCCTCGAGCAGCATTGGGTCACTCTGACCATGCCATGGTCCACTTGATTCCTGCATACAGGCAGAAATTGAAGTTCTGTAAACCTGCTGTGAGGACATCAAGACAGTGGACCAGTGAGGCTATTAGGGGTGCGACAATTCAACAAGCCCACGGTTCGGTTAGTTTTTTGGGGTCACGGTTTCATTTTTGGTTCGGTTTTTTTCTCTGTATTTTCGGTGTATTTTCTGTATATCCGGCAAAGTGGGAAGTCCCGAAGCGCAGAAGGGGTGTGGATCCGGCGACTCAAAACGGGGGTTGGAGGAAACCGAAAAACCGAACACAAAAAAATACACTGATAAAAAAAACCTGCTTGTACATCAGGGCAATGTATATTTTAATTTCAGAACATGCACTGCATGAGTGTGAAACGTACAATATAAACACTGCAACAATCATTTTTACAAGCAGCAATTATGCATCGGATTGAATTAACCCAAAAAAAGGGGCCACATCAGCATAATTTTTTTGGGCCACATCAGCATTATGGTTGCCCTCAAAGGGCCAGTTGTAACTACGATGTAAAGTCAGTAACAATGTAAAAACAGAGTTTTAGTTTTAGCGTTAGTGAACATAGGGCCTATTGTGCTGCAATTGCAGTCCGGCTTTTAATTCTTGGACAATCTGCTGTTTTTCTTGGAGGATAAATTTGGCATATTTATCTCCGTGTTTGGTGTCAAAATGCCGACGGAGATTGTACTCTTTAACGACCGACGTCGCCTTGTAACACAAAATACATAACGGGTTTTCTCCTTGAAGCACAAACATTCTCTTTCCCTTCTTTATTGAAACGGCCTTCCACCCAGGGCCGGACGCAGCCTGCTTTGACTGGGGGTACAGTGAACATTTCTGGGGGGTAGCCTATCATAATTATGAAAGTGGATCGTATTATTTTTTATATTGATAGGCCTACCATTTTTGAGACTGCTTCTTTATCCAAGTGTTAATCAGGCGCGAAGCCAGGCGTTGTAAACATTCGGGGCCTAGCCCAAACCTAGACGTATTCTGGGTTCGTTGTGATGCTAGATAGGGACTTCCACACTTAATGCAAGCGCGCATAGCACGAGAGCTATTTTTTTGCCCTTCATTTGAACTCAGAATAGCTTTTTGAACTTTGTGTAAAATAAACATTGGCGTTTTCTAACAGCTAGCCTACTCAACCAGCACAAGCGCTACTTGAAGTGCCTCCCCATTTGTCTTAACCTGAAAATAAACCTAAAAACGCATCGGAAATGCAAACACAAGATTTTTGTGAAACTTCAATGGGGGATAAAGACTAACAAGACATATAACAACATTGAACACTACACAAATAGTAATTTATTTTTTTCATTTTGGTAAATCATTTTCCATACTGACAAAGGTGCCGTATCAAATAAAAAAGTTTCCAGTATAGCCCTGGTTAGCATACTTTACATGTGCCTGGTTTTGTATGATTTGCCTCTCTCCAGCAGTGTTGCCAACTCCTTAGTAAGGAAAGTAGTGGAGCTGCGTGAGGCTATAGTGAGACTGAATGCCTGTGAGTGCTTTGGGATGGCGGAGGAGCTCATGGCAGCACCCGCTGCTCATTGAGGAAAGTACTGTGATCCATGTTTTCATGTCAGAGTCTCTAAAACACCAACAAGTCTCCAACAACATAAAAGTCGCCAGGAGGGTTTGGAAAGATCGCCAGAGAAAGTCGCTAAGTTGGCAACACTGCTCTGTGGGTGTTCGGTTGTGTTCTCAAAAAATCTAAAAAGGTTTTCTTGTAGATCCAAAAAACCGCGGTTACATGTAAAACCGAACCGTAGGTAGTGTGTTGATTGGTTAGTTTTTTTGCACCCCTAGAGGCTATTGAGGATCTGTAGGCGTGTGTAGCCGGTGTGTGGTAAAACGTACTCCTCAAGTATGTAACAGGCCACCTGCGTCAATGAATCGCTAGCTTTTCGTTGGCGTAGTTGGTGGCGCTTGGGAAGTCAGAGGTGGTAAGTTCGACTCCTGGTCGGAGTGGACAGTGCCTCCAACGGAACTTGAAAACCACATCTGTTCCACGTCCTTGGACTGTACTGACTGGGATATGTTCACAACTGCTTCCAACAGTCTGGATGAACTCACAGAGACTGTGACGTCATACATAATCTTCTGTGAGGACTGCTGTATTCCAACACGCACCAGGGTGAATTCCAACAACAACAAGTTCTGGTTCTCTGTGTGACGGTATGTAACAGACGTGGTCTTGCGAGTTCCGTCAGGCTTTTCCGGATTGTGTCCACCCTTCACCGAGGGTCAAACATAGGGCTGGGCGATAAATCGATCAAAATAATTATCGAAGGAATGACTTCCCTCGATAAAGATTGAAATCTGACAAAGAGCAGAGCAATGTTCGGAAAATCCCAAATCAAACAAATCTGGAGCAGACGCCATGTTGTCAACATCTCCAAGGCAACCGCTTACTAGGTCTGTAAATCATTTGCGGGCCTCTGGAGAGGTCCAGACCAAACAATTTCTTTGTCGCTGTTGATGTCTTCAGTATCGCCTGGATGGTAAAACCATAGACTTAGCTGACTCCTCAAAATCGCTCATTTTGAAGATGACGTCAGAGAAGGGCAATAATAATCTGTATCAGACCGCGGACTGACAATGAAGTCAATACGCAGCTGGCATGACTACCTTATAGCCAATCAGAGCGCTCGTACTGTCGGTACCATATAATAATAGTATATAAGAAACCTTTTTTACCACCTGAAGCAAAATCACTTCACCGAGGGTCGAACACGCCATCTCTGACTTCCCAAGCGCCACCATTACCAGCTACGCCGGTCCATCAGCACCGGATCTCCTCAGGGCTGCGTCTTTTCCCCTCTGATATTCTCCCTGTACACCAACAGCTGCACTTCTAGTCATCCATCCGTCAAACTCCTGAAGTTTGTGGACGACACCACCCTCATTGGGCTCATCTCTGGTGGGGATGAGTCTGACTGGTGACCTGGTGCAGCCAGAACAACTTAAGAGCTCAATGCTCTTAAGACAGTGGAGATGGTTGTGGACTTTAGAAAGAACACAGCCCCTCTCACCCCCATCACCCTGTGCGACTTTTAGGATTCCTATATGTTTAATGTATGCACCTTCCTGCCAAAGTAAATTCCTTGTCTGTGCAAACTTTCATGGCGAATAAAACCCTTTCTGATTCTGATGTGTACTTGGCTTCATGTTTATAGTGTATCAGTGTCATTATGTTGATGTTCTTTTACAAATGTATATGATTGAAAAGCAAGTTTGTTTACATTGTTATGTTTAAATATGCTCTATAAATACATATGAGTGATGGATAATCAAAGTGAGTGAGCGATCACTAACCTTAAATAACAGGTGAGTACTACAATAGTTTTTACCCTAATCAAAAACATTCTGCAGCATATCAGGACTTTGTTTCAAAAATAAATATTTTTTAGAAGAGCCCCTTCATGTAAAATTGCAATGTACCTCACTGCTAGTAACCTCCTTGTCGTTAACAATGAACCTGTAGGAAACAGCTGGGGACAACTTCAGAGCCTGCAGCCAGAAACGCACGTGACCTTTCTCCAGAATCTCATAGTTCAGACCATGTTTTAGTGGAACAACTACAGCAAGAACAAAGAAAATACAATTAATTTCATGAGACATCACTGAAAAATGTTACTGCAACATTCATGAATCGATCACAATACTTACTTGGATGTCTGATAGCATAGCTGAGTTCTAGCATGCTGTTCAGAGCTACAGGGGAAAGAACACAAGGAACATGAGTGCTCAACTGCCTTGCATTTGAAATGTAATTGACCAGGGGTGCAAACTCATCAGGGATGATAAAGGTGACAAGGATCCGAACCCCTCGGGGGTCCGGGGCATGCTCGTCGGGGAATATATAGTCAGTGAACACTCTGTTATGAATTTGAGGATTATAGGTCATATGACCAAAAAGCTATTGAAGTTTGAAGGTTTATTTTAAATAAATAATTAATTTTTAATAACTTGAGATGAAATAAAATAAGGCTTTGCAGCATGAATGCATACATATTCAACATTATTTTGACGCTCCTAGTTCATGTTGTTGAGAAGCTATTGACTTTTGAAACATGAAATTTGTAGGCAGCCAAAAGCATTGGCTAAGCGGCCGGTGTTCACGTATCAGTCTGCCTCTATCACCAGATTCGTTACAAATTCACAAACATATTACTGGCGATTTTCAAGTCAGATCTCATATTTGCTGCGGCAATATATATATGGCCAACCAAATATATTTGTTGGCCAAACAACAAGCTTAACAAAAATAATCATGACAGCTTGCGTTCGCAGATGAGGCTACTTGGAGGACCCAACCCCCCCCCCCCCCCCCCCCCAATATTCTTATTGCAGATCTACATGAATCACACAAATGATTTATTTGGGATCAAAAACTGCTAATTTCCCCAAAAGGTGACGAGTTTGCACCCCTGAATTGAATAAAACCTACTCACCATCTTCCGACAATGTGTGGCTGGCTGAAACCCCATCGGTATCAGTCACAACAACAGAATAGCTGCCCAAATCCTCTTTATTAGGGCTCTTGAAAGTAAGCTTGGAGCTGAAAAATAAACAACTGTACTCTGAGAGACTAAAACAACAGTTCTCTGCTAATGACTGCTTAACCTGAGTAAAGTTTGGTAATTTATTTGTAAAGTACAGTATGACCATGATCTCACAGACATAAAGGGCTTACCGTCTGCCATCAGTTGCAATAGACACCTTTGTAGAGTCACCAATTGCTTTGTAGTTCTTGGACCACACAAACTTGGAGGTCTCGCTTATCTCGCAAGCATCAAAAGACAGAAAGATGTCTCCAGTATCTTCATCCACTGAACAACAGATCTCCTTGGTACCTTAAATATGAAATATGTTTGTGCAATGGAGAAGTGAAGGACTTAAAATGAAAAATGAAAATGTGGCCTTTGCTCTTAGTGTCATATTGATGTCTGAAGATGTAACACTGGTTTGGCAGTCAACTATCAATTGAGTACAATCACAGCAGTCATTACCTGGCAAGGCCTTGGCACACACTGGCTCAGATGGCTGAGAGGATTTTCCGATCCCCTCCGCATTAACCGCTCGTACCTTGAACACATACAATTCACCTTCCTCCAGACCAGTTACCTGGGAAGTTAAACTCAAGTTAAACTTAACTCAATACACAAATACATCTTTCCTTAATATCAAAACACGTGCAATATTTTATATAGATGGTCCTAAAGTTTCAAGCCTTGGCTTACATATTGTAACCCTCGTGAAATTATAAAAGTTTACCTGCAGATAACGATGGCTAACAGCCTCTTCATTCAGGGTGACAAAGTCTGAGGAGCCTTTCTTGGCCCTATCAACAAAGTAGCCAGTAACAGCACTGGCCCCAGTGTAGACTGAGGCTTTCCATAGGATGACCAGAGAGTCACCCCTGACCTCACTGAAGCTGAGGTCATAGGGTGGGCCTAGAGGTCAAAGGTGAAATGTGAGTTACTTTTTAAATGTGATCCTGAAGTTAAGCTGATAGTATGGCCTACATGAAGAAGACGATCTACCTGGTTCTGCCATGGTCCAAGCCTCACATTTGAGGGGAAAACTGGGAGCAGAGGGGACTCCTACACCAGCCAGATTTCCTGCTTGAATCTTAAACTCGTAGAAGATTCCTGCAGTCAGATTCTCAACCTGAGAAAAATAAATACATCCCAATGAGCAGATTGAGTGGTCTGGTGGAAACAAGAGTATACAGAATCTTCTGTTCTTTTCTGAGTACTTACTGTATAGATCCTCTCCTTGGTGGCAGTTGCATTGACCTCCTTCCATGCCAGGGTGTCAGCATTACGCTTGTCAAGGTAGTAAGCATTGATCTTGGAGCCCCCAGTGTGCTTAGGGCTTTTCCAGGCCAAGGTCATGGAGGACCCATCACAGTTCAACATAGTTATGCCAAATGGTGGTCCAGGGGTAGCTGTGTATAAAAACGTGAAGTGAATAAAGTACGTAATAGAAGCCAACCACATTTTTTTTTTTTTTTTTTACCCACAAGTAGTTGTATTCTAAATATATATATTTTTGTATGTAAGGAGGTTATTGTAATCAGATTTCTAAAAAGGGGTGTCAAATTGAAGAGAAGCATTGTGGTAAATGGTCAATGTTGGTAAGTAACTGAACGAAGAGTGACATTCAGTGAATAAGTATAGTTGTGAACCTAATTTAATACACAGGGTGTGTTTAGAAACATTAATAGTAACTAGCAACATAACGAATACATACCATACTCCACTCCACCCACTAGATAAAACAATAAAGTATTTCATATATGGTACTAAAAGGAAAACAAATATTTTAAATTGATTTATAAATGTGACTGGGCTATGAGCAAGTGTTCATTCCTTACTAAGGGCAGGCTCCACAGTAATAGGTGTAGACTCCTGTGACTCATCACTGAGACCATAGACATTGACAGCCTGGACACGAAACACATAGGTTTCTCCAGGAATCAGTCCATGGACCACAAACCTAAAAAACAGCATTGACAGGATTCCCATGTTTTTTTGTTACTGTGTATTGGCATTGCACATTATTATTATTACATTTAGTCATTTATTATTATTATATATAGATTATTTTGGTATCTTGATTATACCAAAACCATAAATAGTTTACAATGATGCGTCAATGCTAAACTACAACTTGTTTTAAGTGTGACTGCAATGGAACATGGCAGGTTTAAGTGATTACCTGGTATGCTTGTAAGGCTTATGGTTGCAAGGGGCCCATTGCTTTGATCCAACAATACAAGCATCAATGTAGAAGCCCATGAGTTTATTGGGGTGTTTTGGAGGATCCCACTGGACAAACACTGAGGACTTAGTGTTCCTGGTTGCCACAACCTGACCAGGGGCAGATGGAACGCCTACACAAACAGATATTAAAGGATGGAATTGACAATAGACGTAAATTTAGGGTGGGAGGGTAGGGATATGTCCTCACCAATGTTGGTAAACATGTAATTGTCCACACCAGTAATTGCAAGTCTAAACATATTTTTGTCATTATTTTAAAATGTTCTGCTCCACATTTGGTTAACTCAAAGTCAGCGTTACTCCTGATTGGCAGGAGAGCGCTGATCACGATAGGTGTGTTCGACTTCAGGCTGCAGCCGGCTGAGAATGCCATTGGCTGCTTCAAGTCAGCCGGGCTGCAGGCAACGCCGGGGCTGCATGAAGTCAAATAGACCAATTATCACCCAACGTCACACAACTGTCAAGCAGGCTCAATGTTCATCACTGCCAGTGAGAGAGTCTGACTGAGGCTAACGTCAAAACAGTGTAACGGGGATGCAGTCTCACTCAGATTGACAGTTTTACAAATTAGAAAAATAATCGGACCAGCTGGCTAAAAGCAGAATTCCCATATCTCTTGAAAGCTGCCCTGCTCGACTTTTTAGATGTAGAATTGACTGTAAAACTGTAAAATTATGAACTTTGTGACATGACGTGAAGACATGGTTGCCACTCAACTATGCGGTCTGTACCGGGCGACATTCTCACTCAAATTTCAAAGCTCAAAGCTATGCTAGCTAGTACCTGCAAACTTGTCAAATGATTTGTTAAGGATTTGGTAAAACTGTCCCGTCCAATGTTCAAACCAAACCTACGCCCTTGAATATACAGTAGGCCTATATTCCATGGAAGTATAAAAAAAAAAAATACTTTATTCCATATTTTACATGAACTTATTTTTGAATCTTTAAATAATCCTTCATACTTTTGACCAACCTATTATTGTCAAATCATTATCTACATTATGAAAAAAACGAATTGCTGCAATGTTTCAATTGAAAGGATGTTTCTCTAAATTAAAGAAGGTGGAGGACAACAATTCAATACACCCACCAAAATTGTTGCTTACCTTCAATTAGTTAAATTAAACACATTTTGATCATATATTTTGCCATTTCTTTCAAACTACATTTGATAGTGTTAATGTCAGTTATGCATTAACAAGACCTGGTGACTGCACACAGTGTGGGTGGCCTCCATCTAATCTGGGATTGTGAATTTAAGTATACTGTCATGGCCATAAATTTTGGCAATGACAAATGTTGTGTTTTGCAAAGTTTGCTGGTTCAGTTTTTAAGGAAAATGTTTTCACAGGTTTCTTTAGAATACTGGAATCCAATAAGGCACATTTAATATTTTTTTAAGCTTTCTTGGGGCGAAAACTTTCATGATAAGCAAATAGTCCCCTCTTTTACAGCAGTTTATCTGCTCTTAAAATCCAATCCGAATGATAGAGTGATTTCACCTGGCTAGAACTAGTTCACACTTTCCCCTGTGCTGGTGATATGACTTACTGAAATTATGTTAGCAGTAATTTTATGCCAACGCCCAGCAAGCTTTGCAAACACAAAATGTATGTCGCTCCCAATACTTTTGGCCACGGCTGTAGAGTATAGAAGTTTCGGTAGCATCATCATGCATATCATCCTTTACCGTTACTATTACTAAAATATGAAACAAACATTGAATTTTTGACACCACAAGAAAAAGAAGTATAGAAGTTAAAAGATGTATAGACCTTTTTTGAAACATAAACAACAACAAACCAGTTTAGAACGCTAGTCGCTAGCCACTTCACTATCGCGTTAACATGACTAGCGCATATTACCATCAATTAACTGGCTGTGAATAGCAGCGACACATCGAATAGTGTCCCCTTACCGACCCACTGGATCAGAACGTTATTTATTTTAGATTATAATACGGGTGGTTGAAATCTAGCCTTCTGATTGGTCGAGAGTGAGTCACGGGGTGTGCTTTCTTGAGCATAAAGTATTGTACGCCTTTTTACATTTACCTTAAAAGGGGAGGGTTCTATATTAGTGCGCATTCAAAATAACTAAAAGCAGAGCCTGTTTAAGGACAGCCTTGCCACTCCCTATTAAGCCCCATTGTACCGAATTTGGTTGCAGTTCCACCAAAGTTCCACTGGGGGTGATCGCGAGCGAGTGCATGTTGAATGGGAGTCTATGGAGCTAAACGGCTACATTTGTCTCTTTCGCCTGATTGTCGTTGAGAAATCTCCGATTTGATTGTAGTTTTTGCATGTTCAACATGGATTATAGGTCAAAAGTTGAATGAACGAGTACTTATGTCTTTTGATTTCTTACAGGGTGAGTCGTTGTTGCCTATAACACGCTAGCATTCTGCTAATGAATGCTGATTGGTTAGTGAAGGACTGATACGACCAGAGCTCTTGCTTGATGGCATCCGAAGCGGAATCAGAATGTCAGAGCATTAGCAACATTAGCAACAACATTAGCAAGCCAAAAGTCTTTCTAGCATGTGTATTGACAGGAATAGCCTAACCTGTCAGCTGTGTTGTCGATGCCCTGAGAGAAAAAAGTAAGTGACCAGAGCTTGCCGTAAAGCAGTAGCTCTGGTCGTACGATGTGTATGACGTCAATTACATTTTCAAAAGCTTTTTAGAACAGAAAGTCGACTTTAAAAAAATCTAACAGCCAGCAGTGTGTATTTTTTTTGCCTCCACTTTCGAATTCAGAATTCAAATTACTAGACAAAAAATGATCGTACTTTGCTTTATCGTACTTTGCTTTAACCTTTTTATCGTACAGTACTTTGTCGCAGTGCTTTGCCGACAGCACCCTGGAATACGTACTGTATTGGCGATGAAGTACTGCCTCTCGTACCTTATTAACTATAATTTATTTTAGGCTGATCTAAAATTGATAGCCTAGCCTACCTAAGGACGGTAGAGCTATCTAATCTATCCCGATGTCTACCACTATTTCAAATAGTAGCTACTATGTTGACCCATCATCATTTTGCACCCTTATTTAATATTGAAATAACGTTGAAAAAACAACCTAAATCAACGCTATTCTAACGGTATTTCCACCAATATTAGCCACTATTGAAACAACGTTGAAATATCAAGAAGCTATTATTTACAGCAGCAACCCAGTCATCTCATTGTCCCGTTATTATAGGAAATTTAAACTTGTTGACAACTTATTCTTCCCCAATCTCGACGAACAGCCAAACACAGCAACAATTGACATTGTTTTAAAAAACGTTTTATGCCACTGTAACTTGCTCACTTATGCTTCTAAACTAGCTGACTTCCATCAAAACAATCATTCGCGTGTCTGAAACCGGAAGCTTTCAAGGGCCAAACTTGACGAATGAAAATTCTAGAATGTTCATCAAAAAAGGTCTATATTGTGTTGTTATCTGACAAACATAAGAAAAGTTGTTTGGTAGTGATCAAGTATGTATTGTCAAATCAATCTGCCCATATGGACTAATACTAATAAGTAGAAATCTACAATATATTGCCATTTCTGCCTTAATATATCATCAGAATAAAAATATATGTGCTGTGGGTACTGCAGCTTTAGTCATACTGTATGAGGCATTACATAAAAATGCCTCATACCTTATTACATAAAAATCACTTTGTTAGTACATAATCACAATGACGAGTCATGATTGAAAGAATGAAACTGAGATATAAAAAAAAAAGAAGTCTTTGGACGTTCTTAGACAGGTGACCATAAACACAAAATATTCTTTGTGAGACAGAAGTGCTCAGTTAAATTAGAATGTGTTATACATCCAGATTTCTATTTTACATACCACTAGGTCGCTCACAACCTGAAAGATATGATAATTTACAAACTATTACTTCAAAAAATTTAAATTCCTGTTTGTGTGTCTGTGTGCATGTGTGTGTCTATGTGTGTGAGTGTGTACTAAACCCAACTCTTACCATGCTCATCCACCTTCTGGATTGGATCGGTAAGCTCAGAGGCCTCACTGGAGCCATACAGGTTGACTGAATAGACACGGAACTGGTACTTTTTCCCATCTTCCAAATCGAAAACAGGATAGCGAGGGGACTGCAGTTTGACTGCTGTGTTGATTCTCTGCCAACTCTCAGTGCCTGCTATGGACTATGAAAGAGCCGTGAAGGGCAAATGAAAGGTACAGCCTACAAAAAAGACTTTCCACAGAGATTTTTTTGAATGTGAAAAAACCTTCAAACATTACTGTGGTTGAAATACTCTGTCATTTTACAGATTTATTATTTAGTCTATTGTAGATTTTGATGGGATAACTCACACACACCTTTTCAATTAGGTACCACAGCGGTGCCCGTCCACGAGGACTGGGAGGTTTCCAGCTCAGCACGATATAGGATTTAAATATCTCAGAGGCATGCACATCTGTGGGCTCCCCTGGTATAGTTACATAACCTAGATTGGGAGTGAATGTCAGTAAAGTACACTAACACTTATATTAAAACAATATTTCTCACTGTGTATAATAATATTAATATTTTTAGTGAAATTGCTATGATTGAAGTGTTAAACTAAAAATTATTATTAGAGGTAGAGATGGTTAAGATCATACTTAGCAAGAGGCCCAGAAAAAATATGTTAAAATGTTTGGGTAGGAAAAACAAAGATGCAATCTGCATAAGGGTTGTTGGTTGAATGAATGAATGTATCCTATTACTATTACCAGAATTGTTTGTTACCATGTTACCTACAAAGTCCAATCCAAAAGACAGAGCAAGATGGAGGGATTAGTTTTTAATGTGAAAGTCAAGAGTTTGGAACTACATGTTACTAGGATGTCCCCTATAATGTATTCAACTTTTATTCTTTTACCAAATGTTACAAGGCCATCGCTAGAATCTGATCCGTATTAGAATTGATTATACTAGTGCACAGTATCCGTGATGCAGTTGGTGCTTAAGATGTCAGTGAAACAGACAAATACAGATTACTTATTAGATAGTGCACAGTGCCTGTGCACGCAAACACACACATATTTCTGGAATTATAGATAGGGCACAGTGCCCGCGATGATGTCGGTAACACACAGATGTCTGTAATTATAGATAGTTAGTGCAGTGCCTGTGATGCAGCTGGTGATGACAGTTCTTCTCAGTGGCTTTGGTACCTATATTTCTCAGATCACAATTGAAATTCTCTGTCATCTCTGATGTACTTGTTAAACCTAATCTATTCTAGTCACTTATGCACTTCATAAAAGCAATTTCTCATTATTTTAAACAAATTGCCAATGAAATACATTCATGCAAATGATAAGGTAGCCTTAATTTGTCTGCTGCTTTCTACGTTAGTTTGGTTACGTTATGTTACGTTTGTGTTGGTTACGTTATGTTTACAGTTGGTCATTAGCAGACGACTGAGCGACTACAGTAAGACAGGGACATTCCCCCGAGGCAAGTAGGGTGAAGTGCCTTGTCCCAGGACACATCATTTGGCATTTCGAATTGGCAACTTTCTGATTACAAGCCCTCACCGCTCAGCCACCTGACTCCCCTGACTCCCATTATGTTGATCAAACTGTACTATATTGGTTCTCTGTTAAATTGTCTTACCACCACAAACGTCTAAACATTTAGTTCATAACAGAAGATTACATGCACAATGGTTTAGCCAGGTGTCATGATTGTAGGCCTAATTAATCATTCAGCGCTTGCATGTAGGCCTTCCGTTCTTACTAAGTGGTGTTTGCTATGTTTACATAAATGTATTTTTCCTTACAGTAAGTACAGGGACATTCCCCCCCGAGGCAAGTAAGGTAAAGTGCCTTGCCCAAGGACACAACGTCATTTGGCACGGCGGGGAATCAATCCAGCAACCTTCTGATTACTAGCCCGACTCCCTCACCGTTCAGCCATCTGACTCCCTTTAAAATAGTCTTGTATTTTCTGTATCACTTTCGCATAAATAAGACACGATAACTGACCGACATTCGTACCAGAGCCATAGAAACATTTTTCTATGCGTCTGATTTGTACAAACATTGCTTCTGTCATATGCCCGTTTATGGATTGCTATATCCAGCCACAAGAAAATGACCAAGGACGCTAAAGTTTTAGGATTAGGAATAGTGCCCATGTCTGTGATGCAGCTGGTGATTATAATGTTGTAGCACATTTGCAATGTGCAGGCAGTTTTTACATCAGTAAACACATTAATTTATGTAACCAAATTCACTGATCTATACTGAAAGTATCCACTTTATATTGTTGTTCTGTTAGCTAGCCAGCATTTCATCCATAAAGAAAACCCTTTGAAAGCATTTGATTCATATGCCAGCAGTCAGCACTGCTAACCTGGCCATATCGGTTATAAAAGCGAATTTGCTTCTAAATAACAGTAGGCTATATATTGTGAATTGCCAATTGAAAGGTTGTCCAGCAAGTGATGATGCCTAAAACAATGATAATCTAATCCCTGTTGTCTTTCTAGGATGTTGTGACTTTATGTAGTCCAGAGCCTTTAGTCTACACAGCAACAATTGCAGACAATAACCTTCCACCTACAACTACTGAAATAAACCATCCACTATAAATGTAGTATTTTTCTTTGTTAGCTAGCCAGTATTTCATCATTAAAATAGTCTTGGATTTTCTGAATTGCACTGACAAATAATTTTGTTCACGTTTTATGCCTGTTTTTGACTCGTTATATCAATATAATTTTGGCTTGCGAGAGCTATCTTAGTGCAGTTCAGTCAACTCAACATGGCTGAGTCTAGAGCGAAGATAGCAAGCCAAATTAATAATTATTTTTTAATAATAATATTTATTTTTTAAATAATTTAAAATGTATTTTCTGTCTAAATGCTTATTCAAACAATGGCCGGGTTTACCAGATTCGCTAAGAAGCTCTTAACGCAAAGAGCTTCTTAGGAGCGTTGCAAGAGCGTTCTAGAGCGTTCTTAGAACGCTCCTAAGAAGCTCTTCGCGTTAAGAGCTTCTTAACGAACCCGGCCAATGTCAATTGCGGCACTGCACTCCATTCGATTATAATAAGACACCTGCAAAATATGAACTTTGCAGAGTGCCCAGTTCTTGAGCTGATTGTGGGAAACAAAAAATATTCTTGTGTACACACACATACAGATTGCTGGCATTATTAGGGAGATTAGAAGAAATGTTATTCTGTTATTGTTGTGGTTTATGAAACATAAGGCTATTATGCAGTATCTTGAGTATCCAGTTTTCCAAAGTTTTGAGAGGATTAAATCGTTTTATGAGAGGATTTATTAGAGAATATAATATTCTTCCTACCTTCCAGGTCATCCGCTTTGATAACAACCTCATGTTTTCCATCCAGCTTAATCACTATTGCAACAACAACAAAAAAAGTCAGCCAACTACATTTCCATCCACTGTTTCCCATACTGAGTATAAATGTAATATGCATATACATGAAAATAATTTACGTCAAAGAAAGGATGGTGGTCAGAGAAAAAAGCATGCCGTGCAGTACCTTGCAGTCTCTCACTCTCAGCTGGGTCAAGGGTGGTCACTTTGTCTGACTTGCGAGAGGGCCTGCTGATCCCTGCGCTGTTCACAGCCCTGACTCGGAAGTGGTAGACGTGGCCAACACTCAGGCCGTGCACAGGGTATTTGCAAATCTTCACTGGGGCATCATTACACTGGACCCAGGAGTCACTGCCAGCTTCACATCTGGACATAAGGGCATAATTAACCATACAGACAAGAAAGTCTATGTGTAACCGAGTTGAATTGGTTAAACTCACTCCTCAGTGTAAATACTGTACACCTGTGCCATCGAAAAGCTAGCTAGTTGGTGGCTTAGCTGCTTAAAGCTGTGTTTATAGAGGAGTTTTTGAGTCTGTAAGTCAGAGGACCCGAGTTTACATCCCAGTATGGTAGAAACGAGAGGAAGCAATACTGACAAGTACTGTTACATTCGTATCATATTGATGTATACAATGTGTATCGGATCAGTGCACTGAATGTTTAGTAGGACTGGAGTGGTTTGAATTTAATTTTTTTATACCTTCAACTGGGCAGTTGGTTTCAATACTTAAGAATTTCAATAGTTATTATTGACTTCAACTGCAGTGTCAAGTTAGACATGCTTTGATGTATGTGCACAAAACTGAGAACCAAACAGTGCTTGAGGCACTTATGATATAGACACTACAGGCTTTCCCCACAGTTTCATTGAATGAAAGTATGACTTAATTGCCATCCTGTCTGTAGACAGTCCAGTTAAATAATCAGTTCTAGAGAGACTGACAATTAGGTAATTCGGAGACACCAACTTGTCTACGAAGTATCCGGTGATGGCCGGCTCACTGGTGGTGTTGGGGGGTTTCCAAGCAACCAGGACATAATCCATGCTGATGTCAAATGCTTTCACACTTATTGGTGCACCAGGCACACCAGCTACAGAGGGAGCAGCGTCTAGAGAGAAACGAAACAAGCTAATCAGGTAATAGTGAAATGGGTGGAAATCAGATGGAGTAAAATAAAATAAAAAACAACCCAATGATTTTCAAATCTCATAAACCCATCATGTCATTCACAATAGAACATATAAAACATGTCAAATGGTTAAACTGATGAATTGTACAATTATAAGGAAAAATAAGGTAATTTTCTATTTGATGGCAGCAAGACGTCTCAAAAGAGTTCGGACAGGGGAAATAAAAGGCTGGAAAAAGTAAGTATTACTAAAAATAAACAACTGGAGGAACATTTAGCAACTAATTTGGTTAATTTCAAACAGGTCAGTAACATGATTGGATATAAAAAGACTATCTTAAAGAGGCAGAGTCTCTCAGAAGGAAAGATGAGCAGAGGTTCACCAATCTGCGAAAACCTGCATCTACATATTGTGGAACCATTTCAGAATAATATTCCTCAACGTAAAATTGAGGACTAATGAATCAGGTGGCTGAGCGGTTAGGGAATCGGGCTAGTAATCAGAAGGTTGCTAGTTCGATTCCCGGCCATTCCAAATAATGTTGTGTTATTGGGCAAGGCACTTCACCCTACTTGCCTCGGGGGAATATCCCTGTACTTACTGTAAGTCGCTCTGGATAAGAGTGTCCACTAAATGTAAAACTGTTCTATGGTAAGACAAATTGAAATAATTTTGGGAAACCTTGGACGCTGCGTCCTCCAGACTAAAGAAGTGCATTAGTGCCTGTAGAATGGTCAACCTGCACACCTGGAAGGGCACCATCAATGCTGAAAGGTATATACAGGTTTTAGAGCAACATTTGCTTGCATCCAGGCCACATCTTTTTCAGGGAAGGCCTTGCATATTTCAGGATACAATATTAAACCACACCCTGCATCTGTTACAACTGCATGGCTTTGTTGTAGAAGAGTCCAGGTGCTAAACTGGCCTGCCTGCAGTCCAGACTTTTCACTAGTTTAAAACATTTGGTGGATCATGAAACAAAAATATGACAAAAAAGACCCAGGACTGTGGAGCAGCAAGAATCCTGTATCAGACATACAAGGGACAACATTCCTTTCCCACAACTCCAGAAACTGGTCTCCTCAGTTCCCAGACAGATATAGACTGTTGTTAAAATAATAGGGGATGCTACACAGTGGTGAACATGGCCTTGTCCCAACTTTTTGGGGACATGTTGCTGCCATCAAATTCAAAATTACCATAATTAATACTTTCATTATTAATTATTATTATAATTTCATAAGTTTAAACATTTGACATATTTTTTATGTTCTATTGTGAATAACATAATGGGTTTATGAGATTTATAAATCATTGTATTCAGTTTTTTATTTTATTTTACACAACGTCCCAACTTTTCTGGAATTGGGGTTGTAAATAAACGTTCTCATTAAATGTACATAAAAATACTATATACAGCATCAAGCTCTTGAGAAGTTGATAAACTGGTATATCATAGACACTAAAGCCTTACCAGTCTGTGACATTTACAAAAGTAAAACCTGTTTTCAGGTATGTACTTTCATGCACTGCATTTCTAATACAGTACTTTTTCTAAAGCAGTATATCACATGTTCCTACCTCTGACAAACAGGTAGGCACTATGTTCTGCGGTGCCATCCTTTGTCCACATGCGTAGGGTATAGAGACCCTCATCATCCTTGGCAAGGTGGGGAAGAGTAAGGCTTGCCACACCCCCACCTATCTTCATCTCTGCCAACTTCCCTGACTTCAGTAGTTTATCTGACAATATAGGTGAACAGGTACCATTTACATTTCAAAATTAAAAACATTTAAACAAAAACATTTGCAATGCTATAGTAATCTTACCATCTCTGTACCACTCGGCCAGTGGTGGCAAATTGGGTAGATCTGGGACCACTACCATTGTACATACAAGGCTGACAGAGCCACCTTCCACTCCGAACGTCACTCCAAACATATCCATCAGGGTGATCTCCAGCTTACTGGGGTGGATCACTGTCAAGTGGGGCACTTCACACCGGACAAAAATAAATGACAAACGAATATGTGAAACCTTCAAAACAGTACCCTAATACTATCAAATGCTTTACTCACACATTGACAACATATTTAATATTATAGGTGATTCATATGATTCACAATTAATTACATATAAAATCATATGGTCAAACCTGCAACATTTCATATGTCCTACGTACAGTAGCATGCACAATTATTGTGCATAAGAATATGTTATATAACTTTAAATACAAATAGTTAAGAATTTATAAATATTTTTACTAAAAAATACAAAAAGGTGTTTCTTATTTAGCTCCACTGTGTATATACTGACATTTTTTTCAGTCAATTAAAATTGGTACAGGGAGTGCTCATTCAGATATGAATTCAAGTTTACTTGAAGCCTTTGCTTCCTGGCCCAGGATCTGAACAGTACACAAGTAATTCTCACAACAGCTTCCACTGCTTATCAGTCCATAGTTATTTGTGGCCTCCCATCACAAACAAAGCCTGCCATCTCCAGGCTGAATTCCAACACCATGTTGTGCAACTTAAACAGACAGTTCATGCTGTAGAGATGTCTGCCCTTTTTCGAATATATTGGAATTAGATTGGGCTAGCTTCATGACGCTCAAAGTGCCCCAATGTAAACTTGAAAAACTCAACAGCAATGTCTCTTTCTAGAAATCATGACCTAGTTACTCAAGATAATCCACAGTGAAGAAAATCCTTTTTGTCAAGAGTTTCATGTAGGAAAAGAGTAGGAAATCTTTTCTTTGTATTTTTGGGGACTTTTAGCACCACAAGACAATCTCAATCTAGTTCCATCTTATTCAAGTGAAAGCAGAAATGTCTACAGTTACTATCTAAATTGTGACAACGCACACAACAATCTACATGAATAAAAAACTCTACAGGTAGAAGGAAAAACCTTTTGGCTTTTGTGATGAACTGTTCCTTTCACTTCCCTACCTCCTACACTTCTCACCTTGATCAGAAAGCTGAGAGTTCTCCACAGCACCTCCTCCTGGTCCTAGAGGGAAGTACACATTTGAATTATTAATGCATGACAAATCTGAAAAACAATAATAGATTACACACATTCTATTGTATAAGAGAAAGAGACGGACAGACAGAGAAACAGACAGAGATAAAGAGGATGAAGAGGACTCACTTTTGACAGTGACAGTTGCTTTGCTAGTGGCTGAGCCATGATGGTTGGTTGCCACAGCTTTGTACTCTGCAGTATCACTCACCACACACCTATGGTGAGGAAATATAGTGTGCACAATGCTCAAGGACCTATTATTTCCAATAATAATTATAGCTAAAGTGTAGTAGACAGAAACGGGTTGCGTGGCAGCAGCTGAGTAGCTGATTTGACTATCCTCTCTTTCAAAGAAAGGCACTTTGAACACCCAGAGGAAACACTCATGCCTTTGAAGGCCAACTTTTTAATCCCCAGTCAAATGTCTGATGACATGGGCTAAGGAAAGGCGACATTGCCTTTTGGAAAGTGATCTCATGCCTTGGGAACGTATCAAACAGAAGGAGCTCTGAGGAACAGACATGGTTCTGAGGGCTGCAAGGAGAGACGGAGGGTGAGAATAGAAAGGAGAAATGTGACCTTCAGCCTGGAGCAACTATTTTAAAGTCTATTTCCAAAGATAGGGTAATGTAGCCTTTTAAATTAAAGATTTGATCAATTTTAAGATTGGATAATGTTAAAGATCAGGACCTTGTTCTTAAAATGCTTTGAAAATCATTGGAGTTCAGAGGGGGTGCAAAATGAGGATTCCAGCACCGTTATGATGGAGAAGAGTTGCAAGAGAGAGCTAGGGGTTGGGGGTGGGGGAGTCATAGATCGAATGACGTGGAAGTCAGCACTTTGGCATGAACAGCTGAGACATCTTAAAGACATGTGCCAGAACAGTGGCCGTCACAGCTCAACTTTAGACTAAATATGAAATGCATCCCACAACCCCCAACTCAGACCAACTCTCAGTCAACCAAGTCCTTCACTCTAACTGGAAATAGGCCACAATTACCTCTTAAGGAGACAGTGACAAAGACAAGCCAATGGGGTTAATTTGGTTACACTCCTTTGATTGGCTCAAATGTATTAAGGAATTAAGCATTGATATTGAATATTGAAAACTAATATTGATTCTGAGTACAATAAATGACACCAAACCTGGTGGAAATACATACAAGGAATATCATTTATGGAACAAGGGAAACATTACCTGCTAATGATGAGACTGTGCACACCATACTTGCTCTCAATCTTGTACTTTCCTGGGGCGCTCAGTGGGTCGACAAGTACGCCCCCTTTGTACCTAAAATAATATTAACAATATTAACAACCAGTCACCAAAGGTAGTTTTTCACTCAATACTGAAAACCACCAACATAATTGTGAATGAGGCTAAGAATGACCAGAGCCTCAGGACTTAAAGTGAATGTCTCTTAAATTAAGAATAAAATACCTTGGTACTGGTTTATTAAATAACGATAACTAATGATGACTGAGGTGTACAGCAGTAACTTTGGATAATGATCTAAATGTAAAATATTTCAAATGTAAATGAAGAAGTTTTTAATTAACATGTGTATGTGTGTGTCCTTTGGATCATGTATATTTCTTATGAATGTCTGCTCAGGGAATCAGCAATTGCTTTTGGTAATTTTGCAGTTAGTACCAGAGAGTTGAAAAGCAGTATTGCTTATGTTACTGCTCAAGTGGGAATAGTAAAAACACCTATACCACTTAGGCAATAAAGCACTTGCAGCTCCGCTTCATGGTCAAATCTTGTGATTAGCATAATCATAGTATGACAACAAAGGTATAAGTACTTCATGTAAAATGTGTCACTATGTGTGGCATAAAGACCAATGAGAGCTCTTACCATTTGACAACAGGCCTGGGGTGACCCTCTACAGTACAGAACAGCTTGACAGGGGTTTTCTCCCAAACAGTGTGGGGCCTCAGTGGCACCAGAAAATCTGGGAGCTTGTGAGCCTCTTCACACAACTCAACTGTTTTAGTCATCATTAACTTAACCTAGAAAGAAGCAAAAGGCATGTAAGGTTTCCACACCAATAGAACATTTTCATTTTGTAATATATTTTTTTTTACCAAATGACCTTATAATAAAAGCAGATCAATTTCCATTTAAAAAAATCTACATAGATATGCTAAGTTACCATGGCAACTAATACCGGGAAACTAACCTGGTCCAGGGCAGGCCAATTGTCAGGCTAAACCTGAGTTGTTGCTTAACCGGTTAACACTTAAACACTGACCCGACAGGAATTGATGATTTTACCTCAGACTTTCTGGTGTGCTGCCATATTATCTTAATTTATTAACCACTATCTGTCAAGAAATAAAACAAAGGTTGATAGAGAATGAATTTAAACAAAAAAATCCTAAATTATATAGGACAAATGTGTTTAATTATATGGTAGCTTATTTAAAACATTTGGGCTTCTGCTATATAAAATGTGTTTAATCTAAATTATCCAAATAGAATGACAATAGCTACATCAATAGTTAACTTTACCATTCCAAAAGATTTATCTAAATCCATATGCCTCAATCCTGTATTTTCCCAATTGGAAACCATGTTTAAAAATGTATTGGTTAATGTATTAATTAATAGTCCATAGCTAATTAAAACAAAGTTTAATTGTTTTTTTTAATCAATTAAAGGTCTCATGGCATGCTGTTTTTGGATGCTTTTTTATAGGCCTTAGTGGTCCCCTAATACTGTATCTGAAGTCTCTTTCCCGAAATTCAGCCTTGGTGGAGAATTACAGCCACTACTAGCCGTCCCACAATGAGCTTTCCTTGTGCCATTTCTGTGTCTGTAGCAGTTAAATGCTATAAGGAGGAGAGAGGCGGGGCTAACTGCCATGCTTCGGTCATTTTCAAGCCATGATGTCTCTCGAGGAAAAAACTATATCGCGTAGCTCATTTTCTCATTGGCGGGCCAAATTCTCTGGGCGGGTAAAGCAGAGAAAGGGGAGGTAACTTTTCCCCTTATGACGACATAAGGGGAAAGGTTCCAGATCGGACCGTTTGAGCTTTCATTTTCTCAAAGGCGGAGAAGAATACCCAGGGCTTGGTTTATACTTATCAAAATGTCTAGCCACTGGGAGACCAAAGGCAGGCTAGGGGAACTCATTTTAATGTTAAATAACCTCTTAAAGTGACATTTTCATGCCATGGGACCTTTAAGTAAAGTTCTATAAATAAGGACCTCAACCCATGTGCGATCATCAGATGCAGGCCTATTAGAAGTTACCAGAAGCAGTCATAAGAGGACTGGTGATGGGGCCTTTGTCAACTACGCCCTAAAACTATGGAACACATTACTCATAAATATTAGGGAAGCAAATACGCTTGACATTTTCAAAAGACAGCTTTTTACCAAAGCATTTGACTAATTTGATCTCAGAAGGGTTTTATTACTTTTATTACTTGTATTATTGTTTTTATAGATTTTATGTAAAGCAGCTTGAACTGCAATTATTGTATGAAATGTGCTATATAAATCTTATTACTATCATTCTGTGTAGATCTTTGTTAATGGCGTGTCCTTTCATTGATGAACTGGTTGATGAGGGAGATGTAATACAGGTAATTTCAAAGATGAGTTTTTTTTCAAGGAAAGATAACATGGCTGTGAATATTGCTTTCTTTACCACTGCTTTAAGCTCTGGTAAATCAATCTGATCCATGTTCGGCCTCTCAGGTTGCTTAAGAATAAAGCACAGTAAAGTACAAGTTTCTTGACTTCTTGAACCTTTAGCCTGAAGCTTTAGCCCCAACACATTTGTTAAGGCTATCCAAGTCAGATTTTGGACTTTAACCCCACTTCTCCGTGTGCTTCAAAGGTCAGATTAGGTGTACTTAAAACTGTAACACCAGAAGTGTCTGTATAAGGCCTTTGAGAAGGCTACAAATTAGATATTTCCTACATAGCAATGAGCACCATATTAATATACAACATAGCTATCACCAAATTAGTTCCCCATAATATTTCTATAAAGAACTAGCCTGGCTCTGCCGTCCTATGTACTTCCGCTCAATTTCCATTTTGCTCCTGTACTTGGTCTGGGATTTCGGCATATTGGTCGGATTTTTCAAATAAACTTTTTACCGATCCAATCAGCGAACAGAGGGAGTGGCTGAGAACGATGACGTTGTGCGCTAGTTTGAGTTGTAGTTCAGTAATGGTGACAGAGAAAGATGCGAGCGAAGCTATTCGGTCCATTGTGGCAACGCTGCCGAATAATCAAAAAGTTAAAGCCGGAGCAAGAACAATCTTTGCAGAGTTTTGTTGGTGGCCATGATGTTGTGGCTCTCTGTCCCACGGGGTTCGGGAAAAGTTAGATTTTCCAGCTACCTCTGTTAGTTGTGAAGGAGTTGGCTAAGGCGAACGTTAGCAATTGGTTATGGCAGATCCAGAGTGGCTGTGGGCAGATCCAATAGTTTTAAACTTCAACAGAGTACCCGCCTTCAAGGAAGTTAACGCTTGTCAATTGAGCAATCCCAAACTCTCTGTACAAATGAAATGTATGAGAGTCTGGTTAGGACCAGGCTAATAAGGAACACCCTAATCTGATCAATTTCCATATTCAGTTGATATTCTGTTTATCTTAACTTACCAAATAGATTTTTGCATTAACTTCTTAAAATGGAATACTGTCTTCAAATTATTATTACTTTGACAATATGTATACGAGCCCAAAAATACAAACTTCTGTAGATGAGAGTCACAGAAAGCCTATTAAGGTGTATCACAATCTGGTTAGGTAGGTTCCACTCATGGCAGTAAAACATTGCAGAGGTTAAGACCGGGCCATTAAAGAGTTTACACCATGCACTTCCTGAAGATGTCTCGACAAAGGCAACAGCTTAAAGCCTTGGTCATTGACTATTCTCCCACCCCCTCTTTGGTAGGTGGTACTGAGTCTTACAGTCTCTAACAGTCTGACAAAGTTGCTACCCAAGAGCTTCTGAAAATCTGGGAATCCAGTCTTCGTGTTTAACATTTACAAGACCACACTTCTTACATGACTATAAACTCTATATATTCCATACAACATTGTCCCTATTTTACATTCCCTGCAATATTTATATTTATTGTTAACAATTCCATGGATTCTACTCAATCTGCAAAAAGGTAAACAATTACTCTCTTGCTACCTACTTGTACATTTATTTTCTATATGTTGCCATGTATCTGCCCCTGTTTATATTGACATAGAGACTAGTACATGCTAAACGTAGCATGACAAAACATTGACCACAAGACATTTTATACTTCTTTACCTCATTCTTTATAGCAATGTTCTCCACTTGAGTCTTAGTTGCCACTCTCATCCTGTGGAGTTCCTGCTGGATGGCAGCAAGCCCTTTCCCAACATGGCTCGACACACGCTGGTACTCCTCTACCTCATCAGCGTTCCTAGACATCGAGTAGACATCAAATCTCATTATCCTCTACATTGGTAGAATTGTATTTCTTACTGTCTACTTTCAAGATCCCATACCTTAATTTACCATATTATGAAAGAATAGATAAACTAAGTATTGAATTAGTACTGTAATATTACAAACCAATAGACAGTATATTAGTTCAGCTCAGGTAGAACAATTTAGCTAGTATAAACTTCTCATTGTTTGCCACTGTCACTTTCCTGGTATATCAGTATAATTGGACTCACTGGATCTAAATGACTGAAAATGTGTTTCTAAAAAGGGCCCTCGACAGACAGCAAGATGGCTGCAGCTCAGACCTGATAGGGTCCACAATTACTTAATCATTATTACCTTCAAAATTGTGTTTTGCATGAATGGGTTATAGTCTGCTCATTTCAGTGAAACAATTTAAAATCCGACCAAAAATGTTCCTGTAAATAATCTTAATGTATTCTCTCTACGACAAAAGGTTTTTTTCATAGTCAGTAAAGAGGATGCTGGTGGTCTTTTTGCTAAGCTGTCATCTACTGAGTGTAGTTCAGTATTTCCTTACACCTAAAATAGCATGACATATGGTAGCACGGAGCTTTAGCCAATTGGATCTACCTTTGCCGGAACATCGGTATCGTATAGGTTGGTTCTGCCATAGCCTCTGTGGCCTTGGCCTGCACCTGGTTCACTGATTTAGAGCTTGATTTCCTGTGGAGAGCCAATAACAGAAATTAGAAATATAGTTAGTAATGCATCCTTGCCTCTACTACTTCAGAAACTAAACTATGTTGGACTATGGGATTGTATTTAAATGTATAATATAAGTGTAATCCTTTTTATACGGAATGCAAAAGGTGACAATAGAAGAAATCACATTTTGAATTGAATAAAAACGAATAACACTAAATTCCCTTGGATCTCTCCATAATAGGTTTTATGCGATTTTCACAAATCATTTTCATATTAAAACATTTAGAGCAATAGTTTATTGATAAATGTATTGACATGTATTGAAATGTATAAATAAAGTTAGTTCATTTGGGTTTATGAAGAGACAAGGTTTTGAGATTGTGTTTACAATTTGGCTCTATACATATGAGTGAGACAAAAGAAAGCACACTATAAAGTATAGCATATGACATTGGCTATAAACAAAACAATGGCCAAAAAAATGGATTTCACCAAATCCTCAACTAGCATTTGCAGAGTGAGAAATCCTGAAGCTTGAGGCTCCACTTGCATAAAATAACCGTGGACTTGAGCTTCAAGCATCATGCAAAGTGTCACCACTAAATGGTTGGTGCAGTTGGAAGTTTGGGCAGCCCTGAAGCAACGCATGAAAGGAACTTTCAGCCATATTGAAGCCTGCCAAAAATGCAGAGCATCAGATGGTTAATGGCTAATGGTGGATAGTTGAAATTAAGTGCTATGGGTCTTTTGAGCACCTGCAACACCTTGAAAGAAACTAACATTGATCTCCAAGCACCCACCCTCCATAGCATCAAACTTTTAAATATTTGTACATTCAATGTTTCCGCCATCACAATAGCTCAAAAATGTACAGCTATGCTCAAATGTGCAGCAAGTTAACTCTGACACCCTACCTTGAGGTGTGCTCCTTGACAACATGCTTAGAGTGAATACTGCGATAATCATTGCTGATTTGGGTCACATGCTTCTCCTGATATAAAGGCATGACTTTGGTAGCCATGTCGGGAACACTTCAAGGAGACCTGGCAAAACCAGGTGAAGGAAAGTAATAATAATAGTTTACTAATACATTACATGCTACAGAATGTTTTTGAACAAAGTATTGTTCTTTGAAAGGGGTATTTTAAATTAAGAATACAAACTACACTTTGCCTGGGATGCGGTAGTTATTTACGAATCAATTTTCAGTCATTACAATGGATTACCTTGAAATAGTTTTACTATTTAGGCCTACATAATACTACACGGTTGCTAACAGGAAAATACATTAAACAATTACATTAAACAACGCCAAATACATTCATTAGGCATATGTTATTTAATTTCAATAACGAATATGACAAACATTTTTATTTTCCATGGTGTTTCACGTGTCCAATGCATGATAATTATCTCTAATCATCAATTATTTCCAAAAAAAAGGCATAAACTCAAACTAATTCAAGTCAGCGACCTCTTAATTCACAGGCATGTAACTACCACCCAAGTGAAAGTGTTAACCTACAGTGTTAACCTACAGCTGTTCTCACAACCCTTTTCCCTCAGCGAAGACAAAAGGTATTTCCCAATATCACGATATCTACAAACCAAATGTCAGTCTGTTTGAGACATTTATTAGTACACATGAACACGGGCGTAGAACTGTTTAATATAAAATATACGAATATGAAGAGCGACTTACCCCCAGAGATTAAAACAGCGCAAAGCAGTGGTAGACCAACTTGATGCCACTTGGGAAGCACTTGCTGATGGTAACAAAAATATTACCCTGACTGTAGGAATGCAGTTCCCCTTGTCCGCCCCATATATGGTTGCACTTCAGACTATATATAGCATTTATCCAAATTTTCGTGTTGCTTATTGTCTTAGTACTGCAAATAGTAGAATCACTCTTTTATAGGAGAATGCCAGTTTATTTCATGGATAAAATAGTGGATTATTTAGATTTTTTGGAATGAGTTGAAGAAATTGATGCGACATGTAGGCTAGCGTATAGTGCACTGTACACATTTGTGTCCAGGTGATTGCCCTGTATTAGAAGATTATGCTGTTTGCGAAATTGTTATTTTAGAATCGATAATATTGGTTTTTGAGTTCAATTTGCATCTAATTGCTGGATCAACTTCTCAATTGTATGGGATCCCTATGGACTAAAATCTTCAATGCTGACTGCATGCACATTTTCATAATTGTGTGTGTTAAGCGATTGTATTAACTCGTATTTACTGATAGGATTCCTTTTTAGGGTTGATGCAAATTATGCGACCCATACACTTGTCGGTAGCTATTTTTAAACACCCAGATAAAGTTAAGTGTAATACCAATACACAGTAACATAAATCTATGTGAGCCAGTGGGTTGTTACCATTTGGCAGGGATTATAGATCACAGTAACTGTCTCTTGAAAATGTATGATATCATTACAGTAGTTTTCTGTGTTATAATTTTAGTCTTTCATCCATCTTTATCCAGATACTATAAGTATATGTTGTATCTTTATATGTTATATCTTTTCAAGATAGAAGAGGTGGATAACTACAAGAATGCAAAAACAATGCTTGGAATCCAATTTGTTGAAGGTGCCTGCGCCGGCCCTGCTTGCATTACTGCGATCTGCATATTTGGAGGAGAAAAAACGTGTGTTTGTGTAACACTTGTCACTTGACTTAGCCCCAGAGTTCAGGAGGATAAACAAGAATGGCAGAGCCGTTTAGGGCGTCTTTTGAGGGATGGAGTTATGCACATTACTTCGTATTAGTTGCGCAAAAGGACAAAAGCATAACTGTACAATGTACATTGTGCCCACGCCAAAAACACATCTCTACCGCCGCGAACACAAGCTGTAATCTGCCAACATGTTCAAGGGCTCCATGCTAACTCAAGACTAGTAGCTAAAAGATCCCCGGACCCTGAGTGACACTGACGCCGATAACAGGTTGCCGTTGCCATTGTTGCCGACACCAGCCAAGCAGCCACGACTTGACTTTCAACAGCAGGTCACCAAAGCAAAGATTAACAGGCTTGTAGCAGCATAAATATTAGAGGAAATGTTTCCATTTCAAGTTTTAATTATAATTTTATTTTGAGACATTTTGCTTACTGCCAGTACTGTATAGCCTTGTTATGCTTGACAACTTGTAACTTTTTTTGTCAGCTTTGTGGTTTTAAAAAGCAGAAAAGAGAGATCTGTCTTCATTATAATAAACATTTGAGTTGATTTGGGCATAAATATGGTACATATATCGTTATTTGGCAAGAGCATCTCAGGTGATGTTATAGAGTAATCCAAAAGTAATGTAACTAGTAGTGTAACTAGTTACATTACTAACAGAACCACTTTTTTTTTTTTTTACATTGGACACTAGGGATCTGACAGAGTAAAGCAGTGTAGAGAAGTGACAGCAAGGAGAGGGAGCCCAAAGACAGGCAGGAGCATCCAGTCCAAACAGAAAGAAGGCAGGCAGTTGCTTTCAGAGACAGACTGAGGGAGGGACAGAAAGTTTTCACATGAAACATGTCTAATCTTTCTGCATATGTTCTACAATTGGATAAATCTGATTCCAATGCGTACATTAGTAAACTGAAGCTCTCGTTTGAAGATCAGATTTGTAATGAAAAGAGAAAAAAGAGACACACTTATTACGTAGGGAGTCAGATGGCTGAGCAGTGAGGGAGTTGGGCTTGTAATCAGAAGGTTGCCGGATTGATTCCCCGCCGTGTCAAATTATGTTGTGTCCTTTGGCAAGGCACTTCAAGAGCGTGTGCGAAATATAAATGTTAATTGAATGTTGCAAAAATCTTTGTGTACCTCTATGCTCCAAGAATGAATGATACCTTTATGTTAGGAGAGGTGCTGTTTATCCAGTTGTGGTGTAGGCAAGTTCTAGCTATGGCATTAAGGGGGGAAGAACATGACAATGAAACCAAGTAAAATTGTATACAAGGATAATGGACATTTATTAAAGATGTACATACAAATTTCTCTTATAAGAGAAAGACAATAAGATGAATACAATAATAAATAAAATAATCAAAAAATAAATCAGTGACGTACACAACAAAGTTAAGGAGCAAAGGGTTTTGATTCAAAGATCTTTTCACAAGACTAATCACAAGATATTCTAGCTTATCAATTTGTTAAAGTGAGAGGAAAGTAATCGAAGTCCGGTAACAGTATTATTTAATAAGTTTAGGCCTAAGATTACTTAGAGCACATCAGACGGTCAATATGTCACTTGAGGGAGGAACAAGGGTCAGAGAGAGCGTGTTTTTCAGAATTCTAAAGATCTTGATCCGTTCAATAGCTTGCTCCACATGAATACGCGATGCTGAAATTTGGCGGGCCCTCTCAACATCACGGCCAGGTAGCTTCTTTCTGCCCTTCAACAAGAATGGAGGCACGACCAGTGTAGCACCAAGCCATGCCATGTTGTCACCTATCAGAAAACCTCTATCTGCCATCACCTGCCATATCCTCCCTCCCCACATTTTGGAAATAAATGATGTTGACCCCCAGGGCATGATACTTATTAGATCCTAAGGAGAGTATTATGGTGTTTATAATTCGACCAGGTCTGGGCCTGTCAATGAAAAACTGTGCAGTCAATGATAACTACGCATTTCTTAAACCTCTTCTTGAATTTCTGTGGCATGTTTTTCTGAAGAACCTCTGCGGACGGCCAGGGTATTCAAAATTGGAGACGCTTTGCAAGGACAGGTATGACTTTGTTGATAACATTTGAAACACATGCAGAGGACACACCAAGCCGGAAACAAGGGTCTAAATGGGCAAGTCTGTGTCGGAGCTTCATCAAAGTTAAAATAAGTTGATTCTCCTTGGAGATAAACCTTCTTTCTGAAATAAGCGGTGCAATTTAGTTCAAAATCCAAAGAAACGCAGCAAAAGATGGCAGTCCAAAATAAAATGAAAATAATTTCTGTTTGGACTTAATTTGACTAGCTGCATCATTCTATGTGACAATTACATTTTCTGAAGAGATGGACCATTTTGACAGCTTGTCTTTGTAAGCGTCTCTCTCTAAAAGCAACTTATGTACCTCTTGTTGTAGCATTTCACACAAATGACATTGTCCCCCATCGTCTTGGTTGTCATTCTTCCTGGTTGTCTTCTTTGTCAGGATCAATATCTGGTTCTGGTTCAGCTGCAGAATAAAGCTGTCTCTTTCTCACTGCTCGATGGTACTGACCCTGTTTATCTGCTGGTCTCTTAGCAGATGTGGGTGGATCGGCAAACTCAGGTCCCAGGTGTTGTGAAAGCGCAAAGTCAGTGTGGTCGGGGTCAGGGTGCGGACAACCTGCATAATAAACATAAAGGCATTTAAGCATGTGCTCTTAAGTGATTATATTTTACCAAATGTTTTCAACTTAAATTTTGGACACTGGAGAGTTCAAGTTAAGGCGGATTCATACTTCTCCGACTCAATTACGGACAGACGCACGCACGGAGTAGGACGGATTGGTTGAATTTATACTATTCCGACGGCTCTGCTTGCTGAAAGCAATTCACCGCCAGAGTAGTAGATGACGCTGCACTGCGATGTTAGCTAGGTTATCGAAAAGTCGGAGCAAATTTACAAATGAGCCGTTTCATCAATGAAATAAGCACATTTTCAACAACTGCACTGCCCATTTCTCATTACATTTTAATTCAGATGCTGATTTACATGTACTGTTTAGCTGAAATATGAATTGTGCTAACAATGGCGGTCAAAGGGTTCTGTTCTCTTGTTGGTCATGGCAACCCCGCCCCTGACGCAAGCGGTTCTTAATACAGACCAATCACAGCCAAAGGGTATCCGTAAAATGACGGATTGACAGACGGATGATCAAGAGGTGCACATAGAGCTCTCCGAGGGGTTCGAAGAGGGAACGGAGAGGGAGTTCCTTGACAGAGAGGGCGTTCCCTGTGTGCGTGTCCGTAAAAACCGCAGAAGTATAAATTGGCCTTTATTTAGGAGCACGAGGACACAAGGACATCTTTCAACTTATGCTGGGGACACACTACAGGATAATCGGGCCGATTTCGTCCCGACAATCCTAGGTAACGTCCCGATTATCTTGATGGTTATACTGATTATTTTATCAGATGTTCCCTTGGTGTGAGGTGTGTCAAGAGGGACCAAATCTGCTCGGAAGGACGTCGGAGGCACGCCGATCGGGAATCCTAAATATTCAACATGTTGAATATTTGCGATCAGAAATCCTGATGTGTGGGGGGAACCCTGAGAAAAACCCAGAGTTTATCATGTGAAACGAAACAATATCCAATCAGAAAGCAAGCTGAGAGAAGACAGAAGCATAACAAACAGAGTCACGGCGCAACACAAAGTTAAATGGAATTGATTTGTGGCAACAGCGAACCCTTTTCTTTTTTCTGTGAATTTTCTGTTAAAATAATTCCAAACACTACCATCGCAATTTCTTCCTGCATATAGTCCGCCATGCTTATTAAGTATCGACAGATTTTGCGAGATTTCTTGAGTCGGGACACTGGTTGGAAATCTGTTTGTGTGTGGTGTGCAGTCTTTGGCAAATCATGGCACACCACACACTGTTGGAGCAAAATGTCTAAATCTAGGATTTTTTGTCCTCATGTTTATGGTCTCTCACAGTTTGAACATCTTATAAGGTAAAAAAATGTAAGAAAATGTAACTCTTCCTGGGGAGCACAGCTCAGAAATCTTCTGCTGCGTAGGAACACATTTTCAAGCGTTCATGAATTTGGCGGATGTCTTTTTCTTATGTTGTTTTTCCGAAGCCCATAACAAACAATTCAGAAGAAACTTAAGAAAATGTTCAAGAATAAGGCCCATTTTCATCATCTTCTTCCTCATGAGGCCAGGCAAAGGAGTCAGGTGGCTGAACGGTTAGGGAATCGGGCTAGTAATCAGAAGGTTGTTGGACCGCTTCCCTGCCGTGCCCAAAAAAATGACGTTGTGTCCTTGGGCAAAGCACTTCACCCTGCTGCCCCTACATGACAGTGTCCCACATGTTGCCCTTTCCAAAGAAGACAATTAGATGCTGTGCCCAACAGTCTCCTCTAATGTTCCCAGTAGGGCATGCTTTCCCAAAGTGAGTCTATCACTGTCCAAGCCCCCTGTGGATCTGTGGAGGCAGACTATGTTAATTGAAAATACTCGTGATATAATAATGCTAGTCATGCTGAGCAATTTAAAATTACTGTTCTGCCAAACAAAGTGTGCAGTTTGGGTCACCTTCTGATCTAAAAAGTCAGTGCTGGATCTGTGCAACACTAGTCATTTCAGTGAATCCCTATTTCAGTCATGGTTATCTTTCCCTTTTATCTTAAAGCTCAGCATTTAGCCTATCAGTTAATAGCGTGTGGCAAAGTTTTTTTGAAGTAATTTATTGATTTTGTTCAAGATGTGAAGACAAAAACATTATTATCCCACATCAAGTGCATGGCTTTCTTCAGTGTTTTGAATTTTATCCTACAATTTTCAAATGCTCCCACGTTCTTTTTTGGGCTATTATTCTCAATCTCCTGTTGAGAATATCGGCCATAGGCTAGCCTGTCAGAATGGTTTCAAACAGCTCATCAAATGACGCTAATTATCTGTAGGCCTAATATATATATATATATATATATATATGCATTTAGGCCTACTGATAATTAGCGTCATTTGATGAGCTGTTTGTGGATGCATTGACAGGGCAGTGGTGGGGGCATCATAAAGGAATTATGCGTAGGGAACCCAAATGGCTAGCGGCGGCACTGTCTAAGCTCATTGAGGTCTAGCTTGAATTTGCGTTGCCTGTTAGAGGAACGGCTTCAGGCTTCAGTCTAAGTTGACGTTTACCCAAGTGAGACTTATTCGTGTTAGCGCAACTTGCGTTAGCGACGTTGATGGAACACCCCCCAGAGCGTAACTTCCGCCCTAACAAAAATTAACAGGCAACCAATTACAAAAGTGCAATTTTGCTATTGCCCTTAGATTGACACATTCATTGACCAAACACATATTCAATTTTACTGGTAGTAGTAAATAATAGATATTTTAGAGTACACAATAAATTAAATATATTTAATTATTTGTGCACACATAAACCAACCCAGGGGGTTACATAAAATTAACCCAAGTACGTTGAATTCAACTTCATCACTACTCCGACTCCGTTTACGGATGGGCGGGCGTATACGGACGGATACGATACTCTTTCGTTTATGGTTCTCCGTAGGCTGTGGATGCTGAAAGCAATTCACCACCTGAAGAGTAGGTGGCGCTGCACTGCGTTGCTTGCGACGTTATCAAAAAGTCGGAGCGGATTTACAAATTAGCCGTTTCCTCAATAAAATATGCACATTTTCAGCAACTACACTGCGCATTTCTCGTCACATTTTAATTCAGATGCTGATTTCCATGTACTGTTTAGCTGAAATATGAATTGTAAAAATGTACAGCAATGGTGGTCAATGGATTCTGTTCGTCTTGTTGGTCACGGCAACCCCGCCCCTGACGCAAGCGGTTTTTAATACTGACTAATCACAGCCAAGAGGGTATCCGTAACTATCCAAAATTAGGACAGATAGTTAGGAAATTCAGGAGGTGCACATAGAGCTCAACAACGACATAAGTCTGTGCAACACAGTCCTCCAGGAAAACAGGAACATCTGCCTGTCTCACAGGTGCTTTTGCAGCCACAGTGTATCACACGCAAAACACTGTCAGGGGCCGAATTTCTGATCATTCAGGTGATGTGCAAGGTCCCATCCTGTATTTGCCAACCATATCCATTCATGTTGACAAAAAGCAGGTACCTTATTGGTGTAGAACAATCACGTGTCGAACCGTGCCACCAAAATCCTATTACGCTCTGAAGAAACTAATTCTGCATAAAACATAAACGCATCGACAATTGACTGGAACTTTTTTTTGTAGTTTAGCACAACTCGTTCTTTTTTATGAGCTAAAGATTGTGTAGATGCCAGACTGTGGAGCGGGATGAAACAACAACAGGGTTCACCTTACGGTCTAACTTGGAAAGTACCTCTAATGTGAATGTGATAGCATTGACATCTATTATTTTATTTTCTTCTAACAAACACTGTATTTAACACAGGAATTCATATTTAATCTAAATGAGACTATCATATACTGCCCCCTAGTGTTTTGTGTGTGTCTTGCTCTCAAATTTGTGAAGTGAACTCCAATCTTTCATTGAACACTCTCCCAGAGCCTCTCCCCATAGTTTCTCAAAACACATCAGCAGTGGCGGTTCTAGACAAATTTGACTGGGGGGGCCAAGGGGGGGCCAGTGTTTAATCAGAGGGCCACGGAAACAAATTATATTTAAACATTAAATATTTTAATGTTGCTTCACATTAAAATCATACAAACGGCTCTGGCTCTCCCTCTTCTGCTCCTCAGCTCTCTCAATACCTTTGTGTTTTTCAAACTTTATTTACTGGGGCAAAAAAGGCTGCAATGTCCCTTTCTCGTTTCATGATGACTACTACAAGAAGAAAAACGTTTAAAAAAAGAAGTTATTTTTTATTCAGTCAGCTCAGGAGGGCCACAGGGGGGCCAGGGACATTTTTACATAGGCCCTGGCACCTGTAGGCCCCCGCATAGAACCTCCCCTGCACATCAGAGAGATGAGATGTTCCTGCTCTTGATCTTCTTATTCCCACTCATTCTGAGAATAAGTAAAAACGAAAGGGGTAAAGAAGACTTCTAAGATTCATTGTAGGTGTTGTTACAAAACTTTATTTGATGAAAGTATTAATTAAATTGAAAGAGTTAAAGCCTAGTTTAAAGTTACTTTTACAACCCATCACCTCTCTTCTCCTGTTCCCTAAATTGGTGAATGCACATATTTTTGTACTACTTTATTTTGAGTTTTTATGTTACACAAATGAGATCAAATGTGTGCATGTGTGATGTGTTAAGATTTGTAAAGAAAGTTTTCCGACGACACTGTATACCTGAATTGATATGACTGCGGGATTGATACAAATTCTCTATTCGAATATTAAAGCACGGAACAGAGTACTCGGTTGATCGGTTTACCGAAGAACATACTTACGTTACACTTATGTGCAATCATATGGGCTTTTTTTACAATTTTTTGGGGGGTATACTGGTATTTACTAGAAACGATCATGTATAATACTACATTTTTATTTTCATATTTACCAATAAAACAAGTAATGCTCAGGCCAACATCAGTAGCCATATTGCAATAGTGGAACAAAACCAGATTTGGAGAGTCGGCACTTAAATCTGTCTATAATCCTGCTGTAATGCTACAGTATGTGTGTGTAACAATGGCAAGGACGTCAGAATCGCCAAGTAATTTTACAAAAACAAGGAATTTACGTGGCAGGAAGGTGCATACGATAAACCATATAAGAATCTACATTTTAAAAAGTAGAAATGTACACAGTCAAAATAATTCAAAACAATACTATACAAAATATAATATGTAAAATAAGATATAAAATAAGAAAAAAAGTAAGATGACAGCTGGGAGTCCTAGCCTTGATGATGAGGCCAGCTTTGGATGGAAAGAAACTGTTCTTATGGTGTGAGGTTTTGGTCCTGATGGACCACAACCTCCTGCCAGAGGGGAGTAGCTGGAACAGTGTGTGTCCAGGGTGGGAGGAATCGGACACAATCTTTCTGGCTCGCTTTCTGGGACCTATAGGTGTGCAGGTCATTGAGAGACAGGTCTCCGGACTAACTTTTTTTACTAGGAGCACAGTAGCCCCTGACTGAAAATGTTAGGAGTTCAAGCAGAACATTTAGGGGCACACCTTATATTGACTTGCAATGCATTTATTAATGTAACTAGAGAGGGTACAATTTAGTGGCAATGGTTAGACCCCTTTTAGGAGTGCTCAAGCACCCCTAAATTTAATCTCAGCACCCCTAAAAATTAAAAAATATATATATATTGTTTATTATCATTTGATGCTGGTAGTTAATGAAGAAAGTGACATCCTTAGTGTTTTCATTCAATATTTTGCATCATTGTACATAAATGTATAGATTGTTATCCAGTGAAATTAGGGATTTATATTAGCAAGGGGGTTTATAGCACTTTTGCAAGGCACTGTATTCATGTCACATTCTCATTGGGGGCTGAGCCCACCTAAAGGTCTGATCTTAGAATCGCCCCTGGGACAATTCCTGCGGAAATTGTGGGGTGTGCCTGCGTCGGTTGCAGATGGGTCCGTTTTTTTAACTGTCATTTTTACAACTGATATACAGCGACACACTATATAAGCTTGAGTTTAAATACATTATTTAATGTGACATTACATACTGTACATGCAAGTCTTAGCTAAATGACTTAAATGTATGATGCACTTTTCAATCAGTCCTCCGACACCACAACACGATAGGCTACTTGCTGAGTATAACAGTGCAACAGCTCAAACACAGGCAGTGATACAGTAGCAACGCTAGTGCTAAATAAGTATTTAGTGGTAGGCTCCATTACGCAGGGTAACAAGGGCTCGTGAAACTGCTCACCAAAAGAACGAAGGGGAACCCACTTGTCTGGCAGATTACGACGTTCGTAGGAATTTAGCGAAAAATAGCCTAAACTTTCCAAGACTTTTAACAAGGTTTATAGGTACCTACTGAAAAATAGCCTTAACTTTCCTAGACTTTTAGCTACGGTACTAATACAGAAGGAACACTGATATCGCTGTCTGACTAGAACGTCGTATATCTGCGTTGTTGCTAACGTGTGCTGACATTGTGCACACCCAATGAATTCAAAATATGTAGGTCGCACATGCGCGAGTGTTTGTAAAAAATGCTCGGACTGTCGCAAAATGCGACCATTTGGTCGCAGTCTGGAGCCCTGAGAGATGTCCGCCATGTTACTCTGTCCTATTTTCTCCCTTTCATTCCAAACCGTGACCAACGCCAGTCTTCCTTCTCTGCAGAACGCATAAAAATGAAAACAAAAAAAAACTTTGTTATTCACGATGATCGCTTGCAGTAATTTTTTTTGAATTGCCATTTCCCCCTACGTTTTTGGGGGCATATTTTCAGTTAGCAGATGGTACTGTTTGAAACCCGATTCCATCTGGGATACTGCTGGTGAAAACGTTGTAAAAATAAGCTTCAAAGGGGGTTCTTTATTAATGAATAGATGCAATATGGGTGGGTTAAATGCTTGAAAATATACCTAGAAGGGAAAAACTTTAGGGACATTTAAGTCATAGAGGTTAGGACAATTTTTATACAGGTTTGCGCATTTCTTCGTTTTAATGCAACCTTTCAACTATGTGCGGCTGCTATATAGCCTTTCACCATTCCCTCTTGCAGGGGAAATAAGAAGAGAACCGTTCCATTATACATTTCACTATTAGTTTTGCATGTAAATGCATTTTTATTAGTGCTGTCAGTTTAACGCGTTATTAACGGCGTTAACGCAAACCCAAATTAACGGCGTCAATTATTTTATCGCGCGATTAACGCTCTTTTTGGCCTAGCAAACTTTGTAGTTTTTTTCACATGCTGTTGCAACAACTACCGACGTTAGAAAAACTACAACACCACACCGGATCTAGCTAGACCGGAAACAAAACAACAGGCACGCCAAACACTCGTTTGGCTTGCGAGCTGGCTAAAGAGTAGTAGCAGAGCCCTTTTACGGATATTAGACATTCTCTGGTAGTAGGCTAACGTTACGTTTTGAGTGGATGACGAGCGCGAGATGCCGAAATGGATGCCAATAAGATTCTGAATGGAAAGTTTGCTTTTAAAAAGTTGCCAAATGGTTCTATTGACAAGACCAGTGATCTGTGTGTTTTGTCGTTGTAAACTGATCTATCATCTATCAACTATCATTGCAGCACGTCCAGTCTGAAATACCACTTGATGGCCAAGCACACAGCTGATGCGAATTCTCTGCCCCCTCGTCAAAGCCAGGCGATTGCAATGTTGTTTTCAATAAAAAAAATATTTGCACAAAGCAATCCGAACCACTTTTCTATGTTGATAAGAGCATTAAAATTTGAAAAAAGATTGGGACAAAAAGAAATCAGGGACATTTAGAATAGATAAAAATGTGCGATTAATTGTGATTAATCGCGAGTTAACTATGACATTAATGCGATTAATCGCGATTAAATATTTTAATCGTTTGACAGCACTAATTTTTATATAAAATATACAGACATTTTCAGTTCTAAAATGTAAGTAAAAATCTGGCCCATCTGCAACTGACGCAAGCACACCACACCCCACAATATCCACATAAATGGTACCCTCTCAAGTTATATCATACAATTACATTCATCTTAAAACTGCAATCAATTGGAATAGCACTGTTCTCTCCCAGCCTTTCAGTCAACACAGGGACAAAGTCACCTTGGAGCAGCCATGACACCAGGCAGCCTTTTTAGAGGAGAGAGAGAGGGTGGCCAACTCAAGAACCCAAAGCCTACTTTCTGTCTCTCACAAGCTGAGAGTCGCAGAGCAAGGAAAACCCGTATTTTGCCTCACACACAGCTTGTGGGATTACGACAGAGAAGGGTATGATTAAGGGACAAAAAGGGGGAAGGGAGCCGTTCCTTCCTCATGGACAGGGAAAAAATGGGCGTCAGATGCTTTGTGTGTCATTGAGTCAGCAGGCTTGGTTCAGCAAACATGGAGCGTAACAGTGATGTACTAAAGAGAGGGGGGCTTTTAACTTGTTGCTGACAGAGTAGTCATCTTACTGTGGGATGTACTGCTTCAAACCTCATCAGCATTCCATTTGTAAATTTATGTTTTATTTTTATAGAATGTTTTTTGTTTGCAGATCAAGACCAGAATGAAACAGTGTCTTTGTTTTACAAATTTACCAAAATGTCTGTGATATTTCAAATAGAGAAGAATGTATTTCAAGGCCTTATTGGGTGTGCATGTCCACAGACAAGAGTCTATTTAATGGACTACAGCATCACTTTTAATCATCTTCAATCAAGAGTTGTACAAAATAGATTTCCATACCATTTATTTCACATTCAAGCCACTAACAATGCCTGCTGTTATTTAACTATTCATACATTACATCCTAAACACATCCAAGCCAGCTTTAAAAGCTGTAATACTGTATTTGATTTTGTCAGCTACAGATATATCTACTGTTATGACATTCTCAAAATACATCACATGGACATGGTTTTATTAACATCCCCACAACCAGACAACAAATCACTTTTTTGTCCGTTTTTTTACTAATTCATATAATTGAGTTTTTCACAATTTTTGTATCCATTATAGGGAGCGCATGCATCAAAAGTAATCGGTATGTAAAATATATTTTATGATATGTAACTAAATCACAAGACAAGTGGAACTATGGGTGAAGGTCTGATATGTGATTGTGTTAAAATGCCTTTTAATCATTCATCTGTTACTATCTGATGCTAGAACATGAGGCTCAGCCTCACAATTAGATGATGCAGTGAAGAGAGGGATGACATCATCATGTGAGTGCCCTGCCCTCCTGCACGTCCTCCTCTGGGGTGCTGTGACAACGTGACTGACATGCCAGCCGCTCTTGCAGTAAGGAGGGAGAAGATTGACCAATCACTGCCTATTCCTTGTCTCTCTCTCAATCTAACTTCCCCCCTCCTTTCCTTATTCCCCCATGCTATCCTCCACTACTATAGGAAAAGCCCTCAGTCCCCCACCCTCCCCCTCCCCTTAGTAGCTCCAGTCCTAGCCAATCAGAGCGGAAAGTGGGGGCAGGGCTTGACAAACCACCATTCCAGTGCAGCTCTGCTGCATCTCCTGAGAGCTAGCGGGGGCGAGTTGACAGTGCTGAAGAGACACAGGCAGGTCAGGCCTCTTAGTGCGTGTGTGCGGGCACAGACTTAGGCACAGCAACCACTGCTGCATTCTGGTTTTCTCCCACTTTTATCTCATCTTCGAGCACTACTGGAGAGAGGCACAAGCAAGCTTCTGTGCCTGGTTTTTCCTTGTCATTTGGATGAGAAGGAGATAATCGGAGGATTGAGAGCACTGTTGGACAGATAGCAGTTTTTCTTTACCTCCTTTTTTTCTGTCACCTCCCTGAGCGGCTGACAGCCTCTCACGTACGTGCAGGCAGGATGATAGCGGCACAGCTTTTGGCATATTACTTCACTGAGTTGAAGGATGACCAACTCAAAAAGGTAAGTACTGAGTAGCTTTAAACCTTTTGCTGTGGCTCCCCTTTACAATGGAACAGTTGTGTAATGTTAGAGGCCCAATGACAGCAATGAATACTGCCTGCATATCAATATATGCCTGTGGGGCACAACATGCAGGACCAAAGAGGACGGATCTTTTGGAGGACTACATTGAAGCCATGATGTATGTTAATTTGATTTAGCTTCCCATGGGCTTAGCACATCTTCATGAATGTTCAGCTTGATGACTGAATGTCCTTGAGAAAAGGAGATTGTAGTAGTGGTTGTGAGGCAAAGATCCTTGTTAAGGAGCGTTTCCATGGCGTCAGTTGTTTGGGCATCTGAAGCAGGTGTCTGTGAATGGCTGCTGAGCCCTTTTCCTCTCCCTCTCTGCCATCCCCCACCGCCCCCATTATCTGTCCGAGTCTATTCTTTGGTCCTCTTACTCACACTATTGATTTGAGGCCTTATCCTCCCTCTCTCCGTTAGGTTGCATCTCTCACTACTCTTAATCTCTTTAGTGCATTCAAATTTACACATTTTTGTTTTGCTAACGCTCCCTCTCCCTGCCTTATTCTCCATCTTTAAATAAATTGGTTTTACATGCTATCCCACATTGCTTACTGCAATCCTGTTCCACTTAGGCCTAAAAAAACTATTCATTTGTTCCAGAGGAAGAGTTATACCACAATTCAACTAATTTAGATGCTATCACAGATCAGAGCCAACATTGGGTTGACAACAAACTGAAATAAAAATGAAAAATGGCTTTCTGAAATTCCTCTGCAATAAGACTGGTCTTCATCAAAGCTTCAGAATAAAACTCCTGATGCAGGATCAGTCCCTACATATATATACACAATTATATTCATTGTGAGACGGTAAATCCATCATAGATCACCACTTCCTCTCCTCCAATGAATAGATTCATAGGCTGATTCAGTTCACATGTACGAATGTTCAATAATCACATCCTATAAATTAGGGTTATTCCATGAATCCATTATTCCATTTCTGCAACATGACTACAAATCTGGCTTTTGTTACGAACTATACATTTAAAAGGGGAGTATACAGCTCAGTTGTAGAACATTTGACTGCAGATCAACAGGTTGCAGGTTCAAATCTCCGTACTGAACGTCACTTTGGATAACAGTGTCTGGTAAATGAATACATTATCGTTATTGTTAAAAACACTAACATTTGATGTTTGACACACTAGCGCACCGCAGCTAAAGCAAAATGGAAAACACTCAATGATGTCATAGAACAATCTGTGCAATGACATGTCTGTCTTTATTTAGGTAATTATGTATATCTACCTGATCGAGGCCTAATACTGTAGAAATTTATATGACATTGTATATGACAATTGAGCAATTTTCAATTTTCTCTTGTGTTGGTCTTTAGATTGATAAGTACCTGTACTCCATGCGTTTCTCTGATGACACGCTGAAGGACATCATGGCACGCTTCCGGAGGGAGCTTGGGAATGGGCTGGGTCGTGATACCAATCCAACTGCCACAGTGAAGATGCTGCCTACTTTTGTCAGGTCCATACCTGATGGATCAGGTCAGTTCAAGTGTCATGTCGACAAACTGAGAAAATGATATAGAGTAGACTTGAGTGGTAAAATAAACTAATACAATTTATTCTGTGCTGCAACCCACATAATATTGTTTCTCTAAATTATCTATAGAGATACTTGTAATATACTGTAGAGTGCTTTTTAAAAGATTTTACACAAATTCCAATAACTAACTGTGAATTTAAGATTTCAGCGGACATCTGACTATGCTAATGTTTTAAACGGTTATACTGTAACTTGTTGTATAATATAATTAGTTTCCCAAATACATTTTGATTCACCAAATGTGTTATGTATTTATGTATCATACATGTTATATTTACTGCATGTTATATGTTTCTAGAGTTAGCACGTTCAAAGCACTCTCGCTTCACTCCTTTGCTAGCCCTATCCTGCAAAAATGTGCTGAGGTGTTTAAATAGGCCTTTCTGTGACATTAGGCTTTTGTGTGCAACCCCTGCATTTCAACTTGGCAGGGCATGCCATCTACTCAAATTGTTTTGGTCCAGGAGAAAAACAGAAGTATTTGTCTTTGTTTATTCTTTGTATATCTCTGTTATAAGTATTGTTGTATGTTATGCAACTATAATCTTTTTCATGTAGTGGCTATCTGATCATTTACAGAGTAAATTTCTAATTATATGTGTGTGATGTGTGGGTAATAGCAGATTACATTTACAGAAACGTGTGTAGAGTATAGTTTACATTACATACAGTACTGTATGTAAAATACATTTACAACTGAACTGTACAGACAGGCTTTCTCTTACACCTGACATTTGCACCATCCAGCGTCAACATTCCATGTTGGTAAACAATGCCTGTACCAAAATAGCACACTGATTGTCACAAAAAAGCCCACAGAGAGGTATCATATCATAGGGTCAAGCTGTTGTAAGATACCCTAGCCATCTCTCACTTTAAATATAGCCTTTACTTTGCTGAACATGGTGGGGTGCTTAGCAGAACCAAAGGACAAAGTTCAGGCCGTGCTGACATAAGCGACACTTTTGCCATATAATAGTAATTTATCTGTAGGTCTATATTTCAAGATGCTGCTAAATTCAAGACCTAGGCACATATTCTAAGCCCCTCGTGATGCAAGCACTAACTCTAATATATATATATATATATAATGTTGTCCTAGGCAAGAACCCAACAGACTCTGTGTAACAGAGTCTCTAATGTCTCTAATCTAATGTGTTCAAACAGAAAACAATTTTGTTAATTGATCTATCTCCAAGTTAACTAATTTTACCAAAATACACTTAAAGGCTTTGCTTTTGTGCTATTATCTAACTGAATTCTCACTTTTATGCCTGGAAACAAAGTTTTGAAATTACTTGCAAAAACACCAAAGTGCTTATGCTGTCAATCATTTACCTATAATTTTATCTACCATCTGACAGAGAAGGGAGATTTCATTGCTTTGGACCTGGGAGGTTCAAACTTCCGTATCTTGCGTGTGAAGGTGACACATGACAAGAAGCAACCTGTTCAGATGGAGAGCCAAGTTTATGAGACCCCAGATGACATTATCCATGGCAGTGGGACGCGGGTAAACAACCAAGCACCACCTAACACTCTTCTCTCCATCATTTACACTAAGAGTGCTACTGATATTTTTCACAGACGGTTGAAGTGGGTGTGACATGAGATACCATTGACATCTCCTGAACCTGCAAAAAGCTGCCTATATGTCAATGAGGATATTATGATTGATTACACTATGTGATTGGAAGAGAAAAATGATAAAAAAAACTAGTTTGACATCAATTGGGGATAAAACAATTAGAAATCCGTCAAGTCAACTACAATATTGTCAGTGAATGGATGACTAATTATCTTTCCTGTGATTAGAACAAATGACGACCTGACTGGTTTGACTATGTACATACTGTGGTATAGGTTTGCAACTGATAATGTGAGAATCTGTCTTTCTGCTCGATGTAAGAATTGTGTTATGTTTTGTAGCTCTTTGACCATGTAGCAGATTGTCTGGGGGACTTCATGGAGAAGCAAAACATCAAGGATAAGAAACTACCAGTGGGATTCACATTCTCCTTTCCCTGTGCTCAAAGCAAACTGGATGAGGTAAAGGTTTATAGCACTAATTAACTGCCTTAACATTTTCCCCTCAGTGAAAAAACATTGTTGATTTATTGATGCCAAAGTGGACAAAATCTTCAAGACATCCTGGATGACGCTTTGCTGTTTTAAAGGCTGTCTTGGTAACTTGGACCAAAAAGTTCAAAGTCAGTGGCGTGGAAGGAATGGATGTGGTTAAGCTTTTGAACAAAGCAATCAAAAAGCGAGGGGTGAGTGTGTCCTTTACAACCATATGAAGACCTGTACCCTGAGCTTTCCTAATTTTGTTTAGCTCAAAACAAAACAATGTTGTGATTTTAAGGACTATGAGGCAGACATCATGGCAGTGGTCAATGACACAGTGGGAACAATGATGACTTGTGGATTTGATGACCAGCGCTGTGAAGTAGGCATCATCATAGGTAAGGATGCACAGTTCCATAATCACAATTTCAAAAATATATTATTCCTTCAGGCTGCCTGAGGGAATGAATTGTGATGAAACAGAAATTAACCGTACAAACTTTAACAACCTTTGACATTATTTTTGAAAACTTCTGCAGGTCTTCGAAGAAGGCAGGTAGGTAATGGAAGGGGATGCTCCTAACATGTGGAAGCTAATGCAGTGCTATTGGTATGGTTTCTTACAGGTACAGGTACCAATGCCTGCTACATGGAGGAGTTGCGCCACATTGACCTGGTGGAGGGGGATGAGGGCCGCATGTGCATCAACACAGAGTGGGGTGCCTTTGGGGATGACGGGTCCCTTGAAGACTTGCGCACAGAGTTTGACCGTGAGATAGACCGGGGCTCTGTCAACCCTGGGAAACAGCTGTAAGTTTCAAAGACTCGCAGCTTTTGCTAAGGAAGTTATAGTATGTGTTTATGGTATTTACTATTTCAATGCCCCCTATGTTCGATGCTCCTTAAAGCTTAAGCTTGTTCATGGTCAGGTTAACATCAACCCTTAAGGCCTTTGCACACTGAGTCCAAAATTCGTATCCGAAATGTTCGCATGTAAAAAAAAAAAAAAAACAACCTCACTGTATGTCAATCGCGCTTGCACACTGCCTCCAAAGCTTTTGTTCGTCAAAAAAAAGTTCGGATCGGGTTCGATTTTCTGCGTTTTTTGCATCCGTAGCCAGCATTTTGATAGATTTTTTTGTAATTCAGAGCCACCGTACAAGCGAACGACAACATCCAAAATAGCGTTTGACCATAGTTGCGTCCGACAAGTTGATACACTTGGTTTCGCAGCACAGAGCACTGTATGACAAGAAAAGTGTGGATTATAAAGACAAAGGGTGTACGAAGGTTTATATACTATTGTGTTCAAGTTAGCTAAACAATAGCTTGTTGCTAATGTCAGTCTTTCATTCGTTGTCAAGAGTGATAACGTCGTCCCAACCAGGGTGTATTCATTCAGTTGCTAGTATACTTGTACTTTTAATAGAATACATGCAATGCCCTGGTCACCTAAATGACTGCAATAAACTACATAACAATATATCTGTTAAATTATAATATGACATTAGATAATCAAACTGATCCACTGACATTCTGGGGTCAATTTTAAATTTCTCCGGATAATTTCTGAGCTCCTTGATAAGGGAGATGAAACTCTCCTTCCTCTCTTTTTTTTTTCGCAAACGTTATACGCATCGGACTCAGTGTGCAAGGTGTCTGTGCGTGACGAATTTTAGGCTGACGAATACGAAAAAAACGCATACGAAAATTTCGGACTCAGTGTGCAATGGCCTTAACACTTAATGTTAACACTAACCTGAAGTTATGTGTAACACTCATGAAATCAGACAACTTAGCCTACATTTTCCCAATACTGCTATTACTGTAAATATTGGGCTGAATTGTGTCATTTCCGAGCTAGGTTATGATCGAGTTTGGCATTAGCATGAGTAAACATGAGTTAAGAGGACATGTGTCCTTTGGTTTACTTACAAGTGATAAACTTAATTGTCTGGTCAGGTTTGAAAAAATGGCCAGTGGGATGTACATGGGAGAACTGGTCCGTCTCATCCTGGTCAAGATGGCCAAGGAAGGGTTGCTGTTTGAGGGACGGATAACCCCTGAGCTTTTGACAAAGGGGAAAATTGAAACAAAGCACGTTTCCGCCATTGAGAAGTAAGTACAGTGTGCACCGAGGGTCCACACTTTCATTGTGTCAAACATCAGCTGTGACGATCTGCCAACAAACGCTTTGGAGTTACATCTTTTACGTCCTTTATCCATCCTGCTATTCCAGGAGCAAAGAGGGCTTGAGAAAGTGCATGGAGATCTTGACAAGACTGGGGGTAGAGCCTTCTCAGGAAGACAGCGTTGCCGTGCAGCATGTCTGCACCATTGTGTCGTTCCGCTCAGCTAACCTCATTGCAGCAACCCTGGGTGGCATCCTTTACCGTCTGAAGGAAAATAAGGGCATACCTCGTCTGCGCACCACTGTGGGCATTGACGGCTCACTCTATAAGATGCACCCACAGTGAGTAAACAAGTAATCATGTCACAAGTTGGTACATGACTGAAAAACTTCCATGACTGTACGCTCCAAAATTTACCAATCCCCACCCACATTCCTGTCTCCCTACAGATATTCCCGACGTCTCCACAAGACAGTGCGGCGTTTGGTGCCTGATTCTGATGTGCGATTCCTCTTGTCTGAGAGCGGTAGTGCCAAGGGTGCCGCCATGGTGACAGCAGTGGCATATCGTTTGGCTGACCAGACACGGCAGATCGCACAGACGTTGGCAGAGTTCCGTTTGAGTAAGGCCCAGCTATTGGAGGTAAAGAAGAGGATGAGGACGGAAATTGAGAATGGCCTTGGGAAGAATACTCACAAGGATGCAACCGTTAAGATGCTGCCCACTTTCGTCCGCAGTACACCTGATGGAACAGGTGACATGTTGAGGGAAATGAAAAATTAATGGAATTATGAAGCTATTTTGAAGTAATTTCTGTTGAGATCAGTTGAGGGAAAAGTTGGAAAAGTTAAATATTGTACTTTTTTTGTTTTTAGGCATTTTTTTTACACTTTTACACTTTCTTATCCAACTGTGATCCTTCTGTTTAACAAACTGTTTCCCAATTGCCTTCCATAATCTAGAAACAGGCCAATTAAGGTCACAGACCTCATGCAATTCAATCCCATTTCAAACCAGAAACCAAATGCCCTAAATAGTCATGCAGTATTTGTTGGCTCTTGCTTAACACTTGTTCCTTTCTTGCAGAAAATGGAGATTTCTTGGCTCTGGATCTTGGAGGGACAAACTTCCGTGTTTTGCTGGTCAAGATCCGCAGTGGAAAGAGGCGTACAGTAGAGATGCATAACAAAATATATGCAATTCCCATTGAGGTCATGCAGGGCACAGGAGAGGAGGTACTTAGTTACTAAGTAGTCATACCCTTCCATTTAGCAACAATCCTGTTGCAGTCTAACAAACTGTATCAGAATGTACATTTTAAAAAGGCCCTTTGCTCAGTGGCACATACATAGCCTCAGTTAAATGTCTCAAAACCAGATTCCAACATAATAAGACAACTTTTATATTTCCCCCCTCAGCTCTTTGACCATATTGTGTACTGCATCTCTGATTTCCTGGACTACATGGGTATGAAGAGTGCCCGTCTACCTCTTGGATTCACCTTCTCCTTTCCCTGCCATCAGAAAAGCCTGGATGCAGTAAGACCAAACTAATAACTAACTACAATTTGATTTGCTATAAGCCAAATATTTGTAATGGAAGCCCCTATCCCACACAGGTTAAGGCTATGAGCAACTATATTTGTTAGTCTGCATTATTGACATGGTACTGGTACTACACAGTGATTACACAATACTACTGGTGCATATATTGTTATGATTTAATAATAATGTTTCTTAGGGTATCCTCGTGAACTGGACCAAAGGCTTCAAAGCCACTGACTGTGAGGGTGAAGATGTAGTGGAGCTTCTGAGGGAGGGAATAAAAAGAAAAGAGGTAAGAGAAGAAAACTAAAAAAAGAAATGTATAAGAGGACTTATTATGAGTTGTAAAGGGATGTGAAATTCCGGACATTATGAAAATTTTCTGGAATATTTTCATGGGAATTATTTTTTATTTTTTCTAAGCAAGGTAAACAAGGTATTCAATATAGGTGTAACCCTAACCATAAGCCAGTTTTTTCAAATATTGTTGCAAAAAAAGAAAACAAAAAAGACTAGCAGCACAGTAAAAACAGCCCTATAGTGTTTAATGGGAATTCAGTCAAATGCATCCTTTCATCACATTAACTGTTATTTCCTTCACCACGACATATCTTAGCATCTCTCACCCTACTGAAGGCAATGAAACTTAGTTTCTGTAAAGTTGATCTGTTAAAATGTCCCTTCATTTGTACTTTTTACAAGGCTAATAAACATATAACTTGAAATGCTATCTTCTTCAGATGAATGTATCTGTCGATGTTAATTATAACTATTATAAATATTGAAACAATACATAGATAATCTTGTTTCAAGATTGGTAGCTTTCAAATGCCATCTTCGTCACACTTGTCACTGTCTTGCAAGACAACAACATGCTAAATCAAACTAAGATGAGATCTTGATTTAGTATGCTATTGATCATAATGCAGAAACAATTATATATGTAACAAGGCTTGTTTTATCAAACCATTACTTGTATGTCTGCATGAGATGCAGTACATCCAAAATTATCCAATAAATCCTATTAAATTCATGAAACTTTCTGTAAATTCAAAAATATTCACTGAAATTCCCATGGAAAGTTTCCATCTTATTCCTGTGCTAATCCAACACCAACGTTACTTTATAGACAAGACATTTCATACTTCCAGTTTCTACAGTAACACAGTTTTTCAGGTTATTCTATTGATTGTATCTCTTTAGATGGAGGAGCCGGTAGGTATTAATTGAGTAGGAATTATCTGAAATTGCAGGTAAAGCAGAGCTGTTGTGCTGAGATGTGGATAAAATAGCATGTATTTCTAACGAGAAGAAACACAATAATAAAGGCAACCTTTCTTGACATGCTTTAAAACTTTTTTTGTGAGATTGTGAAATCGTTGTGACTACTTTTAGAACTTTCATATATCAGAAATGTCTATCATTTGGTGGCAAAATTGGTAACCTTGGAAACAAATGGTATCTACCCGTTTGTGTGATTTGTGTTTATAGGCAAGTATAGACTACAGCGGGTCTGTGTGTGGGTCAGTGGGTTGTATTGCGCTTGAAGTGTTATTTGAAAACCAACATTTGCCATTCAATGGCATTCACAACAATGAAGTCTCTTTGACAACTGGGGGCAGGTCTGGTTGTAGAAATTTGATAATTTGCACCAAAAAACATTTTTATAAAAAAAACACAAATTCCATGAGTCATAGCTTTTAGTGGTAGGAAGCACTTCCATTGTGAATGGCTTGAAATGCTGCATTTTGGTGAATCCTTCATTTTTGTTAATGCTAATGTCAATTGTGCTGTGGGTTTTGGTATGTTTGATTAATGCTGCAGTGTTCATGCAATATTTGTTTTTGCAATGCCACATGTTTCTTTTTTGTTAACGCTGCTGTGTTAATGTAGTTCTGTTAGCCTTTGCTTCGCTAATGTTTTTGTGTTGTAGCCTATAAATATAATATTTGTGTAAATATAAAAATTCTTATTTACACAGGTTTGCTTTAGAAAATAAATGCTCATATTGTATCCTTACAGTTGTACTTATGGACATATTGCCTATAGGAATTTGACCTAGATGTTGTAGCAGTTGTGAACGACACAGTGGGGACGATGATGACCTGTGCATACGAGGAGCCCACTTGTGAAGTTGGACTTATTGCAGGTAAAATGCTTTTCTACTTACTCCTAGTCATGTAGCCATGCAGTACAACACAATAGAAAACATATTTAAACCCTAAATTAGCCATTTCCTCAAAATCTTTATGTACTGTAAGTATACTCACCTGGAAGCATCAGAAACACAACAACTTTGATTTTAATATGGCTGCCATGTCTGTGACATTGTGTGCTTCCTATTAGGGACTGGCAGTAACGCATGTTACATGGAGGAGATGAAAAATATTGAAACGGTGGAAGGAGATGTGGGCCGTATGTGTGTTAACATGGAGTGGGGAGCCTTTGGAGACAATGGTTGCCTTGACGATATCAGAACACAGTACGACCGTGCTGTGGACGAGAACTCACTGAATGAAGGCAAACAGAGGTAAACTTCCAATCTCAGTGGCGGCTGGTGAAAATTATTCTAGGTGGGGCTGTGAAATATTCAGTCAATTCGGTAACCATCCTAATACAATTGAACACCAACTGCATGATACGAGTTCTCTGTGAAATTGAAATTTTGTAATTAATTCACACATATAGGCAAATGTCCACATTTGTGGACTATAAATATCATTACACTCAGTTCAGAAATATTGAAAACCACAGACATCTGGGCACTTGAGCCACTCTCCCTGGTATTATTAGGAAACACAACACAACTATTACTGTAAAACTATATATTAAGGATTTATAAATGAATTTAACACAATCAATTATCTTTGATAGAACGTGCCTGTTCTTATCCACTTCTTCGTTGTTTCTCCTCACCTCAATCCGGTGACCTTCGTCCAGTTGCATAGTGATTGTCTCTGCCTAGCATGGCAAGCTTGATTGTATTCTCCTTGTGTGCCCTTGTGCACTTGTTTTGTTTTCTCAGATAAATGTTTAATGTCCTTAACTCCTGTAACAGTCCATGCTGTATCTGTTCCAAATGTTATAAAAAGCAAGCACGGGAAGCAAAATAAGGCATTGACATGACTGCATCCAGCTAGCCAGGCCTTTCTGTTGTAGCTTACCAATCGTAGGAGAAACCTCTGTGTATGATTTACCTCTACCTCTCCTTTTTCGCTCGCCTGTTGTGTAATTTTGATGTCAGGTTGGGCAAACTCTTTATTTTTATTTTCTCCACTAAAGTTCTCCTCTCAAAAGGATTTTGGAGAGGATATCTGACAGAATTTGAGAAATGAGAACGTCTGAAGTCCGGTCCGGAGTCATTCATTTTCAATAACGTTAAGTAGGCCCTACAGTGGCAAAATCACCTCTATACTCTAACTCTGCTTCAGGCATCATTTTTGAGGACGCTGATTGGCTAAATATGTGTTTCTTGTTAACAACAGTCAGCAATTCACCTATCGCCTGCAGGTTGGTAGGCGTTTCGATGGGCGCTTTTTCTGGCGCCCCAGATGTCGAGCATGAAGTAAATGGATCCAAAAACAGAATTTTTGTATATATATACACACACACACACACAACACTTTATTGTGATTTTTTAACACAAGTCAAGGAGTAGTTATTGTTTAGAAAATATATTACATGAAAAACTAAAATCTAAAACATTTCACCAGGGAGGGCGGCGCCCTAGCACCCTCTATTGACCAGCCGCCACTGTCCAATCTGTTAATGTTAACTACATAACCGCGTTGGTTATATTGTTACTCTAGGCCAGTGTTTCTCAAACCTTTTCAGACCAAGGACCATTTGGCCAATAAATAAAACTAGCTAAATAGTAAGCTATATCTCCGGAACAACAGGCCTCCAGACCTGGCGCCATACAATTGTTAGCGGCACATGATTTTCTAACGGATAATGTAGGCTATTCTGCTAACTATAATTTCCACTAAGAATAATAAATACAAGTTTTGAGACTGCTTAACGATCCGAGTGTTAATCAAGCGCGGACCAGACGTTGTAAATATTCTAGCCCAAACCTAAGATATATGGGTTTGATGTGATGCAGATAGGGATTTCCACACAAAATGTTTGGCCATTATTTGAGCGCAAAATCGTTTTGGGAGATTTATGTAAAATAAACAGCCGTTTTTCAACTGGTAAAACCTTGTCTCACAGTGCCATCACTCCGGCCCTGCTCACATCCATCCTCCCTGACGTAGTTACGGTTGGGCCGCCTGGCCCAGCAATCGGTAGCCTATCTGAGAAAACTTTTTAGAAAAGACGGGCTATGGACCCAACCAACTCTATTTGGAAGGGGAGAATTCCCTCACATGGTACAACCAGAGAGGCTCTGGTACAACCCATGCTGAGGCTGCGATGTCAGAATGCGGAACGTGTGTAGCCCATTTTAATAGGCTACTACTGACTGTGTTTTCTTCGTTCTGAGTTGTATGTCAGAAATATCGCAATAATTTACTTGTGACCGTCGCGGACCACTACGGGGGCAGTGGCGGACCACCAGTGGTCCGCGGACCACACTTTTGAGAACGACTGCTCTAGGCTATTACTTAGGACCTTAATGATATGGATTAATAGAGCATGTTTAGTTGGGGTTAAAATTAATAACTTTATTTCCCACGGTTGTGTCATAGGTATGAGAAGATGTGCAGTGGTATGTACCTAGGTGAGATTGTGAGGAATATCCTGATTGACTTGACCAAGCGTGGGTTTCTTTTCCGGGGACAAATCTCTGAAACTTTAAAGACCAGGGGAATCTTTGAGACCAAGTTTCTGTCCCAGATAGAGAGGTAGGTACACATTAGTGTAGTACTTTTTATTTTGCACGAAACAGTTTTGTGAAAAAGAGAATAAAAAGAATTCCTCTTTACATTGCAAGTAAAGATGCACAGAAACGGCCCATTTAGCAAAATGCACACAATGAAAATTGACTTAATGAACATTGACTTCATCAACCAACTTGACAGACCAGTTTCTCATACATCGTACTTAACGTCTCATCTTCTTCATCACAGCGATCGTCTGGCCTTGCTGCAGGTCAGGGCGATTCTGCAGCAGCTCGGGCTGGACAGCACGTGTGATGACAGTATTATTGTCAAGGAAGTGTGTGGCACAGTGTCCCACCGTGCAGCTCAGATCTGCGGAGCTGGAATGGCCGCCGTGGTGGATAAGATTCGTGAGAACAGAGGCCTGGACCACTTGGACATAACCGTGGGGGTGGACGGTACCCTCTACAAACTGCATCCCCAGTGAGTAATTAGTATTTGTACTGACCACATTCAGTACGTCTCTCAGTTCCAAATGTATGTTTTTCTGTCAGAACAGAGGCGTCATTTTAAAATAAATACTAGCATGGCTTCTAAATGGCCATTCTTTTTATACTAATTATTCAGTGATCCAGTACAGAAGCTAAGCTTACATGGCTGAAACCAGTAAGTGTATAATGAACCATGTTTGAGATGAACTGCTTTAGTCATATCTGAGGAGGAACCCTAATAAAACTAACCCTAATGTTTTTGTTAGTATTGTTATTATTAGAGATCCTCCGGTAGAAGGGAACCTATTGTTTTTGTTAGTATTCTTCTGATTATTATTATTATTAGGGTTCCTCCGGTAGGAGGTAACTTATTTTGGTTGGTATTCTTATTATTAAGGTTCCTCCGGTAGGAGGGAACCTATTGTTTTTGTTAGTATCCTTCTTATAATTTTTCTTCTCCTTGCGCCCCAATATCTCAAAAGGTCCCTGGTCATACATTTTCTAATTTGGCACATTGATACTACAGCCAAATGGGCACCCCCACACCAAATATGGGCCACATTGGACCATAGGGGGTGCCACAGGCCACACCCAAAAGTCAAATTTTCAAAGTGATGGCATTTCCACCCCATTTCTCCAATTCTTCTGGAACTTGGTGTGCATGCCTCATTTTTCATGAGGAACAAAAAAGCCTCAAGGGCCCATAAGATCCGCCATGATGGATTTTCCTGTACAGAGATAATTTTGGAAAACCTTAAAAATTCCTCTTCTCTTGAACCAAAGGTCTAATTGACAAATTTTGTACAGATATGTATCATTGACATATTTACTTAAGACAATTGAATCAAATACAAAATGGCTGAAAGGGGTGTATTTATGTAAATGTCCACATTGCCTCAATATGTTTGTGTCACCAAATCAAATTAATTTTTGAAGGATGGTTCAAACCTAATATGCTTCAAGGTGACACACCCCTGAAGTACCATGCAAAGTTTCACATTGATATGTCAAAATATGACTGAATTACAGCTGTTTGAACTTGGACCAAATCTGAAAATGCTCGCCATTGGATAAACTGCTTTTTTATTATCCAGTTACTGAACTTTCCGTACTCCATGTCTGGGAATGGATCAATTGTCTGAGATTTTGTGCTGGTTAGCAAAGGATTGTAGGTTCAAAACCAGTCACAGGCATAGTTTTTTATTTTTTATTCTGACAAAACGGTTCCTAGTATTCCAATCAATCCTGCAGTTGTAAAACATAGCAATGCGTGTTTAATTGAGCCCATCACAACATTTACATTTAGTCATTTAGCACAACAACATTTAGCACAACAACACAACACTCAGCCAGGTTCACCACAGTAGCTTGCTACTTGTAGTCTATGAATGCTAGGCATGATTTGAAATTCCCTTCCATGACAAGTTATGGCACTCCAAACAACCTATTTTTTTGTTACTATGAGTAAGTTATTCTTTACAGCAGCAACCCAGTCATCCCGTTGTCCCGTTTTTATAGGACATGTACAAGCAGTTTCAACTTTGGTGAGTGCTGAATCTAACAACACTTACCACAGGAGAAACGGCTTACTTTTTTATACAGTAACTGATCATGACAATATTCAGCACTGAGAATAGCTCAATGGGCTGGGATGGTGACCTGTAAAGTATAAGGTAGTAGGTTAGAATCTAGCCAATATCTTTTGGCCTGTCCTAATTTTGATTATCTGTTTAGTAGGGCTGTGAAAAATAACGCGTTAATGCGTTATGATTAAATTACAGGATTAATTCGTAATTTTTGTTTAACGCATTTAACGTAATATAACCACAATTCCACCATCTGCAACTTCTGGATGAGAAGTTTGTGTTCCAAAAAAACTAAGATGGAACATCCAATAAAATATAATAGTGATATGCACACTCTGGGAAGACGTTATCGCTCTGGATAAGAGCGTCTGCTAAACTACTGAATGCTATCGTTTCACCGAAGCAATACCAGCCTAAAGTAATCTATACCACCTCAACGTGAAGCATGCGTTGGTCGGCGAGGGGAGTAAGTGCCGCCGCTCCCATAACGCCCACTACGCGCTGTGCTTGGGGAACCAAGTTCAGAGGGGGCACCAAAAAATTGCCATCTGAAAAATCATAGTTATTATAATTATAATGCCAATATTATTTCAGTAGGCCTATATAAATATTACGCACCTTTTAGGTATGTATATCACAAAACAGGCAAAACAAGAGATATATTTAATTGCTCAAAAAACGTTACGATGGTGCCCCCCCCCCCACACACACAAAAAAACAAATACACACTCAACTTTCCAAGCTGCCTTTCCTATCTCAGTGGCCTGACGAACTTTGACAGTAGGCTCGGTAAACTTTTCGAAAAAGACAAGGGGGGGGGGGGCATCATAAAGGAATTATGCGTAGGCCACCAAAATGGCTAGCGGCGGCACTGAGGGGAGTTCAAGTAGAATGCGCCAAACCACCCTCACTGAACAGCGTAGGGCCCTCACTAAGTCTGCCTGTGACAAGCACAGTTGCCAAATATATTGCAAAAAGCTGTAGACCGATTGATATTGTTGAGGACGAGGGGTTCACCAAAGTTTTGCGAATAGCAACGGGTGACTTGAGCATCAAGGTAGGCCTACCGCAAAATCAAAGACGCACACTAATGACAAATTCGGAAAATCGGTAATAGCCTGTGTAATTAATCATTATTAATCCACAGAAACTTGTGATTAATTTGATTAAAATGTTTAATCATTTCACAGCTCTACTGTTTAGTTAAACAGGATGACATCATTCTGAAATACCATGCACAATTTCATGCAATTTCACCTTGAAATGTCACAGTTTCTTAACCTTTGTCCCAAAGCTGACCAAATCTAATACTCTGGCCTTTCTATTCATACAATCTCAACAGTTGTTGTGTAGCAGAGAGGATAGAGAAGACTGACTTGTAACCTTTTGTTCATGAGTTCAAATCCCCATTCAGCCTGTTGTTGACCAAACATGAAGTAGTTTTGCTCTCTTGTTGTCCAACTCTTGACCTTTTACAATGTATATTTTGCCATTTTGTGGAGGAACCTGCATCGCTGCTTGCAGCTATATTTTTTAAGTTAGAACTGGAACACATTGGTCTGCCGCTGTCTCTGAAGTTGATACCTTTTGTACCAAAAAGCATACCAACTTGCATACTGTGAAATGTTACTGTATGTAGAGCATCATCATAACCCTAAAAAATAAATAGCTGTGAGCCACTCAAGCCAATACATTGTTTGCCACCGGTGGAAAGAGACACAAAGTTAGCAAGTGAAGAGGTGGTATATTAAAGAGGAGCTATATAAGATCACTACCCTGCATATGATGTCTCAAAAAAAGAATACCAGATTCCCAATAAATGACTCAAATGATCAACTAAATTGAACTCTTAGATGTGTCCATGGAAAAGTTCTCTATGAGTTCTATTCTGACCCTGTGACTCTACATTTTTATCCTCCCATCCCCTTCAGCTTCTCACGGATTTTCCATCAGACAGTCAAGGAGCTTGCACCCAAATGTGATGTCAACTTCCTGTTGTCAGAGGATGGGAGTGGCAAGGGGGCAGCCCTGATCACTGCAGTGGGCTGTCGCCAGAGAGAAGAGGAAAAGCAGCAGCTCTAAGCTGACCTGACCGTGTCACCCCTGGAAACAATCTGCTGCTTCAACTTTTCCTAACCTGCTACATGGCCCTTTCCTCCATCTCCCTATAGCCCTACCACTGGCAGCCGTGACTCCACCTCTGCCCAACCTGTCTCATGCCCCAGCCAGGGAGACAGTCCACATTTGGATTTAATTTACAGATTTAACTTTTATTTATTTACCAGTGGGTTTTTTTATTTCAATATTTTTTTATTTTCCTCAATAGATTGTTGTCAAGTATCCGATAAATCCTAACTCTCTAAGTGCAATATTTGTGTATTAATTTTGTATAGAGGGAAAGACAGTATTGTATTATTTAGGAGGCTACATTAGATCTCTGAATTTTGTTTTATGTGTGGACAACACACTTCAAATTATCTGTACTTTTCATATGCAAGTGAATAAAATATATATTTGAGGGGAGATGCCCTTATTGAACTAGTTGCTTAAGCCAGAAGAACCTTCTCCTAAAGGGCTTGATGCGGAGGGGGCTGAATACAGGAGTCACGGCTGTAAAATCATCCTCATTTTACATGTCACAAACTCACGTTATGTACTAATAATCCTTATTTTGTCAATGCAATGTAATTGAAGTAATGCACCTTTCACAAAACCACCCTCCATAGGAGCTGGGAGAATCAAGCCTCTCGGTTAAAGTATAAGCCTATCTTGTTGCTCTATGTGAACTACTATACTTAAAATGTTGTGTTTAATCCTACCACTATTTGTGTGCACAAAGAATAAATGTTTATTGGGCCCTAAGAAATGAGTTGATACTCAGCGCTTTTGTGTGTATTTGTTGCATTGTCTGTGAGTCCTACTGTAAGATGAACTGTAGTTATGTCCAAAGCAGTATGAAGAATGCATGCCACATCATAGGTGTGTTCAAAACAGTGACCTGGGTTCATTAAATTATATTTTGTTGTGCAAAAATCCCTGGTGAGAAGTCTCTTTTCTGAATATAAGAACTGAGCAGGATGGGCTGATGTAAGTGCAAAAATTATGGCATGCTATTAGGGCCAAAAGTGTAAATTAATGTTCGTGTAGACGTTAAATTTAAACGTGTTTTTAACGTTTGTACATGTCTGGACCATCTATGCTTCCATAATATTGGTTGGCGTCAACATACCCACCCCTTTTAGATGTTGGGACCAACATAGCCACCCCCTTTTTGACATAGTGTCTGCATTAGGCTGTACGTAGTCCTACTGTGATCATGTGGGCTCTTAGGTAGCTATCTTTTAGCATTTGGGACAGTTCATTTGAGTGGGGGAGACCAACTTGTGCGGTTTATCCTGTATCACACTCCAGTCCAGTAGGTGACGGAAATGCACCTATTTATAGATGCTACCTACGACACTTCTAAATAGAACGCCACCATATTCATGACCAATCTCGCCCAGTATGGCTGCTCAAACTGCCCATTTGAATGAGAGAGAGGCAGAGATAACTTGAGAAAATTTCAATTTTTCGCTCTGATCCTTATTTGTTACCCCTAGTTCTCTTTTGTCACTTATTATCTTCCCCAGGCTTGCCCCAATTGGCTTTCCATGACAGAGCTATAAACATTTATCTTGTGCATAACCCCTCCCCATACAGTGGGGATATATTGAAGCTTTTCAAGAGTACAGGTGCCTATCAATAAGCTGTGGCTGGATGTCTGAATGACGTGAAAAAGTGGCACCTGGCCACCAAGGACTTAAATTTAATCATGGGAAATTTAAGTATTATTTAAAAAAAATCAAATGTATGATTTTGGTGGTTGTCGACTAGGTAGCGAGTTGTTAGCTAAGTGGCTAACAGCTGGCTAGCACTCATCTTAGTGCCACTTAGTTCACTGCTATCATCTGTCATTAATCTGGACAATGTTCTTTAATGTTAGATGCAGGGCTTGACATTAACTTTTTGAGGCACTTACGTTCCATGCACAAAAGTCACTTGTTCGAGACCTTTAAATAGCCTGACCTATTGAAGCGGGCAAAACTAGCCTGGTTAATGGAGGTCGCTTTCTCAGGCAAATGACAAATGAAACAGGCTCAGTTAAAGAAATCCAAGATTCTGTCTGTCTTCGGCAGAAGGCATCTTCTACAAAAAGCAGTCCTCCCTAACGTTTTTGGTGTAGAATGGAGAGACAGGGTTTTTCCTGGGTCAAAATAGGTCTTCGGTGCTCCAAAAAAATGTATGTATGTATGTATGTATGTATGTATGTATGTATGTATGTATGTATATATATATATATATATATTCTTTTTTTTTTCTTCTAATTAATGTATTTATTTCCAGGTGTTTTGTAACCGTTTTGATCTCGTTTTATTTTGATCTTGATAGGCTACGCATTCTGTAGCAAATAATAAAAATAAACCCACTTTTTATTAATAAAAACTACTTCGGCATAATAATGCACCTAAAATACAAACCTGAGAAAGGGCAGCAATCGCTATCGAATCAACAGACGTGCAATTTGACTATCAGGGGAAGAATACAAACAACGAAAATCACCAGTTAACTTGATTTAAATTTGCAAGAACTATAGACTTATACAATAACAGGCTTAAATGAACTGACAACATAAGTTATACGACTTTAGGCCTTTATATGCTACTCCGTACTATACGATTACGGACACATGGGAAGGGCCTACGGATAGTTGGAACGCCCTGAAACGCCCTCTCCGTCGTCTGCGGGGCCGACGGAGACCTTTCCCGTGCACCGTTTAAATTCCTGTCGATCCGTCGTGCCGTGCTGTACGCGACGGATACCCCTTGGCCGTGATTGGTCCGCTACGACATCATTTCCAAACGACATCATTTCCGACTTCGACAGAAAGGCGTTTTCTCTAAGGTCGTCTTTTTGAAAGACGTCTGTGATGAGAACTTCTTGGAGAGAAATTTTATTGTGAGCTAGTTTATGCTCTACTCTAGCGAATTCTGAAACGTGAGTTTGTTGTCTGTGCACTGACTGCCACAGTTTAGTGACCTAGAGTAGTACATTGTAGTTTTGACTGTAGCCTATATACAGTTTGTATGGATCTTTTTGTTTCCAATTATATCAGTCTTTTTGTTTATCATTTTTCACATTGGATTAGACACTTGGTGGAGAAATGAATTCACAAAACCAGAGTCTTGTCTATATCGCAGGGGTGTCAAACCCATTTTCACCGAGGGCCACATCAGCATGGTTGCCGTCAAAGGGCCAGTTGTAACTACGATGTAACGTCAGTAACGACGTAAAAACATGGTGTTTTTGTTGTAGCTTTTGTGAACATAAGGCATATTATGCTGCGATTTAAGTCCGCCTTTGAATTCTTGGACAATCTGCTGTTTTTCTTGGAGGATACATTTGCAAATTTTTCTCAGTGTTTGGTGACAAAATGCAAGCGCGCATAGCGCAAGAGCAAAACTTGTTTTGCCCTTCATCTGAACGCAGAATAGCTTTTTGAGCTTTATGTAAAATAAACATTGCCGTTTTCCAATAGCCTAGGTAAAACCTTGTCTAATGAAGGTGATGTCTTCATCATTGCTGGCTCCAAATTGTCGATAAGGGAAGCAGAAACATGCTAGCTTGGCTGAGTACTCTAACCAAGTTCGAGAGCGATACCAACTTGGGTTGAATGCCCGAGGACCTTGGCTGAAAATGCACATGGGGTACGTTCGCAGAACCGGCTGCATTGGAGTGCTGTCATTTAAACCATGCTCGCCTTCACCCAGTTAAACTTTGCGTTTAACACTGATGTGCATACACTGCTTTCTAGAGGCGGGATGTCGTCACTTTGCCGTAACACAATTGAAATGCATGGAGATGTCGTTTATGGTCAATGCACGCTGTAAAGCAGCGTAGACTTATTTCAATAGCCCATTAATCATCCGCGGGCCACATAAAATGACGCGGCGGGCCTTGAGTTTGTCTTTAATATAATATTATGTGACTGCACCTGCTGCACTCATCGTCTGACTAGTGACAGCTGGTAAGAGTGTCACACGTGTGACGAGAGGTGGGAGATAAACAACGACGATTTCTAACTTACAAAGACGCAACAAAGCAACGTGTTTTCGACAAAAAACCGCTTCTCCACCTACTGTTCTGGCGGTGAATTGTTTTCAGCACCCCCAGCCTTCGGAGAACCATAAAGGCAACAGAAATGCTAATTAATCCGTCCTATCCGGCGGCCCGCCCATCCGTAACGGAGTCGGAGTACCATACTGGCACCTTAACAATCACTGCTGATAGACAGTCTAACATTTTGTGCAACCTGATTTCTGATACCGTGGCGGCATAAATTTAGCCACGGAGGAAACACTGCACTATATATTATCATTCCAGGTTAAGAATACCAATGGAGACTGCGTTGGAAATCGTAAATCAAACTTTTTTCAGCATTTTGAGTGAAAATTTCATTTGAATTTGTACAGGTGTATTCGTGCGCGTCAGGCTGGCCCTCGCAGCGGTAGTGGCCAGTCTGTCCATTTGCGTACCTCACAGTTGCGTATTGATCAGACAAGAAGACATGCTTTTCAAATCCATTAGTATTGATCAAAACAGAACGAGGGTTCGGCTGTAGCCTACTTGAAACATACTATCGAGAACATATTCGCTGACATGCATTGCACACGTAATGAACACGGCTTTTTTTCTTTCTTCATCGCAGACGTTTTTTTTGCCTTTGCCGCTCGGGATTTCTCATTGGCGCTTGGGAAAACGGCTTTGGCGCGCGCCAAAATGTTCTCTATGCAGGAAAAACCCTGCATACAACATTGTGCACACTGCCAGTGAGCACCCGAGTCTGACTCTGAGGCTAACGTCAAAACAGTGTAACAGGCCGGGGCATCCAAGACATGGCTGCCGCCTACTATGCGGGTAACGCATTCCCACTCAAATTTCAAGACTTTCGTGACCCAAATCAAAATTTTTATGCGACAGATTAATGGGGGCCTTCTCTCTTAAAGGTTGTCCTCCTCAACCTTTTGTTCTGCAGAATTCACCGAGATTAATTTATCAACGTCACCGAAACACAGAAGAAAAAAGCTAGCTACTTTAAAATCGGTTAAATAGACGTAATGAGTGGCACATAACATTAGCTCTATTGGCATGGCATGTATTTTGTTAGAGGTTTAACTTGTCCAGTGGGGCAAGTACATTTCCCTACCACTTGCCCTACAAAAAATCCCTGAAAAGTGACTTGTTAAAAAAAAAAAAAAATTATGGGCAGATGATGGGTCGGATGGCTGAGCGGTTAGGGAGTCGGGCTATTACTATTTGATTTCCGGCTGTGCAAAATGACGTTGCGTCCTTGGGCAAGGCACTTCACCCTACTTGCCTCGGGGAGAATGTCCCTGTGCTTACTGTAAGTCGCTCTGGATAAGAGTGTCTGCTAAATGACTAAATGTATTCATTAGCCCACTTACAATTTACCACGTTAACAATTTATATTTGTAGTACTTGATGCAAGTTGAATCTAATCTAGATAGCAATCACACCAGCAACTGCTCAATTTAAGACAAGAAAGGAGTTTGGTAAATAGAACAAAATATACAAGGCAACCAATTGCATTGAATAAAACATTTTATTATACAATATGTCCAGTGACAGGGTCAAGTTTGTTTGTAGTGAGTGGACTTGAAATTCCTTCCGAACATTGTGAGCTAGCTGGGCGATAGGGGACCCCTGCATCTGCAATTCATTGTTGCTAGAATTAGATGTAGACTACTACTAATAGTAGGCTGATAAGAGAAGACTAACTTTGTATGCTAACAAACACCAATAACTAGAATTAATTTGACAGACTAAACCAACAGACTTCTGGTTATGATACGTGTTCTCCAGCTAGCTACAGTAAAAGTGTTGCTTACCTACAGTCAAGCTCTAACTGCATTTAGAATCTAACGAGCTATATTAGGCCATAAGGTGAACTAGGAAAAAGTGGCTAGAAAGTGATTTTCGTTCCCACACCTGGGCACTACTTTTTAAAATCATTTTTGCATAGACAACACCCTTATGGACTTTATGTTAAAAGTTCTCTGCAAAATATCCTGCAGTTTTTTGTCACGATCCTGTGTAAATGTATATAATTGTAAATTTAAAAAACAAAATTCTTATGCTGCTGGTTTTGCTTGTAACTTTATTTTCATTCATTTTAGCAACACAAAATAGCTCTCAAACTGTCATTTATACATGTACCTAAACATTTGAGGCAGGTATTGAGGCATTAGTATACTCAAGTGTGAATGTAGACCATGAAATATGGTAAAGTTGTAGAAAATATGCTTATACTTTACGGATTGGCACCAAGCAAAATTAAACATACACATTGTAAATTTAGCAAGACTGTGATGTTTTATACATCACACAAAATGTTCAGTAGGCACAGTGTAATCACAGAAAGATAAAAAGAAAAGAAGCACACTGGCCCTAGTTGGCTGAAATGACTCAAAATTCCCCTTAATTCTGAATAATGCCAATAATTTGACAATTCTACAACAGATTAATTGCAGCTCAAAATCAACCTAAAATACAACACAGCCCATCTATACTCATCAGTATAATCCATACTCATCAGTAACATACTCATCAGAATCATCTTTACTCATCAGAATCATCCCTACTCATCAGTATCATCCCTACACATCAGAATCATCTTTACTCATCAGTATCATCCCTACTCATCGGTATCATCCCTAATCATCAGTAACATTTTTACTCATCAGTATCATCCCTAATCATCAGTAACATCCTTAATCAAATCAAATGTATTTGTATAGCCCTTTTTACACGCAAGCATGTCACAGAGGGCTTAAGCATCAGTATCATCCCTATCGCTATAGACAGAGCTGTCATCCCAAATAGCCCTTTCCTCTGTTTCCTGGGTAACATTTGCACAATTTTGGCACTGACAAATCAGTACAAGAAAGTCTACAGGAACATCTTCCAGACTACCTGCAACACATAGGGGCAATCCAAGCTGGGATTTCTAGTCGAGTTCAAGTCTTTTATTGTCAGATGCACAGAACAACACAAGGTCAGACTGGTCACTGAAAAATTCTTAGGACAAGACAACGCAAAGCAACCTGGCATAACATAACATTCACAGTACACAGAACATAGATTACATCTATGATAAGAAAAATATAATAAACCTCCTAATATAATATTCAATACAGTATAGTAAACCTCTAAATACACAATACACATAATAACCTATAGTAACCTTATAAACCTAAACTAACTTAAGACACGTGAAGTACAATAGTGCAATATTGGAAAGAAACTATTATCCAGTCTGCGTGTGTGAGACCAAATGCTACGGTATCGCCTACCAGAAGGCAACAGGGTAAAAAGACTGATGGGTGGTAACAATTTCTTAGAATCCTGCCAGCTTTTTTGAGTCCTCCAGGTGACTGCTAACTCCCCATCTTCAAGGTGCCATCCATTGCCAATTGGTGAAGGGGCACACATTATACCCATCAGAGAACTTCTCATTATGGCTGCTTGATAATTTGCCCTTTTGCAGTGTTGATACAGGGCGTCACTTGTCAGGGGCATGGATAGTTCTGGCAAAGCTGACGATGCCATGCAGAATGCTTTGTATCTTGCATCGTTCACAGTTTTGGCAGATGAGTGGCCATACATGTGGCACACATATTTGAAAAGTAGTTGCAAAGTAGTTCATCATGGTGTCAGGACAATAACCTCTCTCTCAACGTCAGCAAGACCAAGGAGATGATTGTGGACTATAGGAGGCGGCAGAAGGAGGAGCATGCACCCCTACACATCAACGGATCCAAAGTGAAGAAGGTCAGCTGCTTCAAGTTTCTCAGGGTGAACATCGTTAATGATCTCACCTGGTCTGTTCACTCAGACAAGGTGGTCAAAGCGTCCCGTAAACACCTCTTCTTCCTGAGGAGACTGAAGAAGTTTGGCAAGGACTTAGTCATCCTCACTAACTTTTACAGATACACTATAGAGAGCATTCTGACTGGTTGCATCACAGTGTGGTATGGGAGCTGCACAGACAGGGACTGCAAGGCCCTATGTAGTGTGGTCCGTTCTGCTGAGTTCATCATCGGCAGGAAGCTCCCAGCCCTACAGGACACCTGCCACACACGCTGCCTCAGGAAAGCTCGCAGGATTCTACAAGACTGTTACCACCCATACTTCAGTCGCTTTACCCAGTTGCCTTCTGGCAGGCGTTACCGCAGCATTCGGTCACGCACACGCAGACTGGACAACAGTTTCTATCCAAGGGCCATCAGGCTTGATATAGACTGATTCACTGAATCAGTCTATATCAAATTCATATAGATTGATTCACTTCATACTAGTCACTTTAAACACTGTCACTTCAGCTACTGGTTGCACTATCAGTAACATTGCACTCCTGTATTTCACTGTACTTCGCCATCAGGCTCCTGAATGGACATTGATTCACGTCTTACTAGCTACTTACACACTGTCACTTTCAGCTCCTGGTTGTACTATCAGTAATATTGCACTATTATACTTCACTGTACTTCACTTAGTTTAGAATAGGTTATTATGTGTATTTAGGGTTTAGTATATTGTATTTTTATATTTCTGTATATTTAGGAGGTTTACTTACTTGAGCTTAGCCTAGATGTAATTTATGTTCTGTGTACTTATATGTTAGCTCATGCCAGGTGCTTACGTTGTCATGTCTTAAGAATCTCAGTGCCCAGTCTGACCTTGTGTTGTTCTGTGCATCTGAAAATAAAATACTTGAACATGAACAAAGTTACACTGGTCCAGGTTGAAACTGCTACCCAGATTTGTAAATACAGTCAGGTATTCATCTTTCTCACAAGCAACAGAAAATGCCTTTCTTTTGCCTTTGCCATAAATGTCAATGAAACGCCTGTAGCAAGTGGAGTGAAACCCAGTGTCTTCGGAAACATTGTCAAACTCAACTTCTAGAAAATGTTTGTATGTTTCCGCTATTTTCTGATTCTGATTCTGCAAGCCAAGCCACCGTTTGGTCCCGTTTCTGAATGTATCCCACCGTGTGCAGGTAACATACTTTTTCTTTCTTTATGGACGTGAGATGCATATAGAGCTAGCATTGTTTAAAATCCTTACCACGTAGTTTTGAAGGTTTGTCCTTAATTTCCTCGTTTTCGCTACTTGATATTGACGAGATTGATTGAGAAAGCATCTTGGACTCTTTAAACGTTGTTACAAAAAGCGGCCACTTCATTGGTCTAGCGGTAAGCACGTGATGATTTTCTCATCACTCACAACCAAAATATAATTACGCGATGAAAGAACTAGTGCTGACTTTAAACACTAATAAAAAAATCAACTGCAGGATTCCACATGGAGAACTTTTTTACTCTTGCTCAAAACCAATAGGTGTTTTTATCAGAATCAAAGGAATGTAGTGCCCCATATATGGGAACGGGATGAAACGAAAAACGGCTTCACCTTACGGCCTATATCCTTCGATAAACTTTTAACTAAAGCTGGCTATATAAAATAATACTAATAACGATTGATGAGAGGTCCACTAATGTGTTGAAATATGAAAAAAATAAGTAATTTGATCAATTAACCAACTTGCTTCAGAAACACTGAAAATGAATGGGGTTGAACGTTGGAAAATACAATGGAACTATTCATGGATACCATGTGACGTCACTGTGTTTAAGCGCCGCCATCTTTGTGTCTGAAAGTGTAGCTAAGCCCCGGTCACACCATAAACATAGAACAGAAAGTACAGAAAGTAACCCACAGAAAGTAAAAAATGCCTGCCATATGCTGTGCTGTTGGATGCAACAACATTCGCCAAAATAACCCAGAGATACAATTTCAGTGTATCCAAAAATATTTTGATCGGTGTAATAAATGGTTGGCTGCAATTAGAAGAGACAACTGGCAGCCAGCATCTAACTCAATATTGTGCAGTGAACACTTTATCAGGTAAGTTAAAAAAATAAAATAAAAACCTTTGGATCTGATAAATTGGCACTAGATACATTTGCCCTTTTTAGCTAATTATTTTTTTAACAGGAAATGTTTACTTAAGCTGAGTTGTTTATGGTGAGCTATAACATTGTTAAACGAACGTTAGCTAATCGCTAACGTTATTCAAATTGTGTAGTAAGCTAGCTAACGAAGCTGATGCCTCACATGACATGTACAACTAGTTATAAACCTACCTGTACTTAGTACAGTATGTGGATAAGAGAATATCTGAGAGAAAAAAATGAAAGGGAAATGACCTTCCTAAGGTTGGCCAATATCTTAATAGTATGCACATATTTAATATTCTACCATTCTTTCCTATCTGCTTAGGGAATGCTTTAGCTACACCTCACTAGCCCAAATTGGCACTCTAAACAACACTGAAATAACACGGTTGATAATCGCGTTTAAATAACTTACATGTCCTGTGATGACATGCATGTGTTTTGTCTCCAGATGCCATATCTCGGTGTGGTTCACCCATCCTGCAACTGCATATTGATATACTTTTGAAAGCCTTCAGGCTATCTCCGGTGTATGGGGATAGATTCTGTACAAGATACATATGTCGGGAAAGGACAGTTGGGGCAGACGTTTCGCAGACTTTAAGGCACAAAATAAAGTTGATGGTAATAAATATGGATCGCAGCCAATAATAAAAAAAAAATCTAAATATTGTTGTCGTTCTGCTTCATTTATGTGCTATGTTCGTGACTCTGTTTGTTGGCTAACTATGAAAGCTAACTAACTAACCACTAGAATTAGACAATAAAAAGTCTAAATTTGAAGAACCAATCGAAAACAATACTATTATTATATTTCTATTATTATTATATTATTACTACATATTAATATATATGACTAACTAGTAGCCTACTATTGGATACAAATACAATGGGTTGAGTCAGACACAAAGATGGCGGCAGGCTTCACGGAAGTGCCGTCTTTGGTACCCATGAATAGTTCGGCTTTTTGGTTCGGCACAATCCGGAAGAAACCACCAAAGCTTCACAAGGCATCATTCGCCCATCCCTACTAATTATTTAATATTTCAGCAGCGGGACTTCTCGGCAGTTCTCCGTTGAATTGAATGATATCCCCGGTCAAGCGGAAGTGCAAATACAACGGAAGTGCAAAAGGATGAAAAAAGTGGGCGGGGCAGAATAAGGTGAATAAAATCAGCATGAACGCTGCCATTTATCATTAGTTGTGTTTGACTTCATGCAGCGCCGGCGGCGCCGACAATCGGCTGCAGCCGGCTGCCTTGAAGCTGAGAATGCCATTGGCTGCTTCAAGTCAGCCGGGCTGCAGGCGACGCTGGCGCTGCATGAAGTCGAAAACACACTTATCCTTACTAGTGGCAGAGAATGTCTAATACAGAGAGAACTGCCACTCTCTGGAAACGTCCGGGTTCTGAACTGGTTGAAGTTCCATGTGAGGGCGCTAACGAGCGAGTGCAGAATGAATGGAGGTCTATGGAGCAGTACCCCTCTAAATCCACTTTCCTCAGGATATCATTTTTTGTCTAGTAATTTGAATTCTGAATTTGAAAGGGGAGGCAAAAAAATACACACTGCTGGCTGTTAAATTGTTTTAAAGTCGCCTTTCTGTTCTAAAAAGCTTTTGAAAATGTAATTGACGTCATACACATCGTACGACCAGAGCTACTGCTCTACGGCAAGCAAGGTCACTTACTTTTTCTCTCAGGGCATCGACAACACAGCTGCTCAGCAATCAGCATTCATTAGCAGAATGCTAGTGTGTTATGGGCAACAACGACTCACCCTGTAAGAAATCTAAAAGACATAAGTACTCGTTCATTCAATTTTCGACCTATAATCCATGTTGAACATGTAAAACCTACAATCAAATCAGAGATTTCTCAACGACAATCAGGCGAAAGAGACAAATTTAGCCGTTTAGCTCCATAGACTCCCATTCAACATGCACCTGCTCGCGATCACCCCCAGTGGAGCTCTGGTGGAACTGCAGCCAAATTCGGTACAATGGGTCTTAAAGGTGACATGAAATGCTGTTTTTGGATGCTTTTATATAGGCCTTAGTGGTCCCCTAATACTGTATCTGAAGTCTCTTTCCCGAAATTCAGCCATGGTGCAGAATTATAGCCACTACAAGTAGTCCCACAATCAGCTTTCCTCAGAATGCGCTGTTTCTGTGTGTGTAGCTTTAAATGCTAATGAGCAGGAGAGGGGCGTCAAAATGCGCTAATGTTTACAACGGATGTATCGCAATGGCTCATAGCCCCCGTTGCTGTAAGATGCCTCGAATTTAGCCATTCTCATCTGATCACCCTGGTTTGCAGAGGTGCACACTCAGTCATTTCAATGTGGAGAAAGGCGGATATCGCGCACGCCATAACACCAACAGCAGAACGGTTATCCAAATAACAAAGAAGTGTACAACACTCGCGTTACAGCGTTTGAATTCACACACACACTTAATGCCATCTACCTTTACATTAGCGACAGTAACTCAGCTGGCTCGTAGCCCCGTTGCTGTAAGATGCTTCGAATTTGCCCATTCTCATCTGATCACCCTGGTTTGCAGAGGTGCACACTCATAATAATTTCAATGAGGGGAAAGGCGGATATCGCGCACGCCCATAACACCAACAGCATAACGGTTATCCAAATAACAAAGAAGTGTACGACACTGGCGTTACAGCGTTTGTATTCACACACACACTTGATGCCATTTGCATTTATCTTTACGTTAGCAACAGTAACTCAGCTGTTGGCTGCAGAGCTAATGTTACAGCCACATTCTAAGGGTAGCAAGCTAGGTAACCATATACAGTAAAGGAACAAAATGATATAGCTTTAGTTAACTTACTTGTCCAAGGTTTGTAGCTTGACCAAGGAGATTTAGTAATGATCCAGAATTTAATTTCAGCAAGGCCAGCTTTGTGTTGGCTCAAGTTGAGGAAACAGTAGTGGCTGAAATGTTTGGCGCAGACATGCAAAACTTTGGAAAGTTGTGTTGGCGCTTTTCCAGCGAAAATAAAATTTAGATATTGGTTGTGCAGAGGCTTGGATGAAGGAATTAAATAAAGACTTGTGCTTGCATTTGTACATCCAAGCACTGAGCAACTGTTGTGCTTCGTTTGTTTGCTCGCCATAATGTCTCTCCAAGAAAAACCGATATCGCACTTGCCATTGCACGGTGGTAGCTCAGTTTCTCATGGGCAGGTCAGATGATCTGGGCGGGCAAAGCAGAGAGAGGGGAGGTAACCTTTCTCGTATCTACGTCACTTGGAGGAGATTTTCAAACAGAGCGTTTGAGCCTTCATTTTGTCAAAGGCGGAGAAGAACACCCAGGGCTTTGTTTAGACCTATCGAAAATTCTAGCCACTGGGGGACCAAAGGCAGGCTAGGGGAACTCATATTAATGTTAAATAACCTCATAAAAGGAAGTTTTCATGTCATGTCACCTTTAATAGGGAGTGGCAAGGCTCTCCTTAAACAGGCTCTGCTAGTGGTTTTTCGTGAGTTGGCTCGTTTGACTCCCGGACGGCTCTTTAAAAAATATAACTATGAATTTGACTATGATAGGTGTGAAAAAAATTTGAATTAAATTAAATCGTACCTTAACCACAATGTCTCAAAAAATGCATTGATTAGTTATGTCTCTCCAAGTTTCGACAAGGCAAGGCTACTTGTCTAACTGAGTCTGTGAGTTGGCTCGGCCCTCCCTCATGCAGGATTGACAGGAACTAGTGATGTGTCGTTCGTGAACGATTCGTTCATTTTAAACAAATCCTTAAAAGGACTCGGGAGTAACGAGTCCTCTCAACAAGTGATTCGTTCATTTCCCGACTCGGTCTTTCTACGAGTCTTTGGATCATTTTTCACGTGACCTGCATAGGCTCTGTACTGGTAGCTAGAGGAAACGAACGATTCGTTCATTTCCCGACTCGGTCTTTCTACGAGTCTTTGGATCAATTTCACGTGACCTGCATAGGCTCTGTAGCTGGAGGAAACCAACGGTTCGTTCATTTCCCGACTCGGTCTTTCTACGAGTCTTTGGATCCTTTTTCACGTGACCTGTATAGGCTCTGTAGCTAGAGGAAACGAACGATTCGTTCATTTCCCGACTCGGCCTTTCTACGAGTCTTTGGATCCTGTTTTCACGTGACCCGCATTGTATTTTTTAGTAGAGGAAACAGTTTCCTTATTCCCTTTTGCGTGGCCGCTGTTTTAGTAAGACGTGAATGATATTTGCTCAAGTCATCATACTGACTGGTTTTGTTATTTTCACTTTACATTTACACTTACAGTTTAGTGCAGTGTAATTGTTTGACGTGATAATTAAATGCTAGTGTGATAATACATGACCAAATCATACAAACTCATGATACATTATTTTAATGCAGGAATTTCTTTTGAAATAGTATCTGCTGGTGCACATGTCATGCATTAACCTACATGAGAATATCGTACGTGTTTGCAGTGGACGTATAGCCCCCCCCCCCCCCCCCCCCCCCGGTGAAATGAACAAATGACTCGTAAAAAGATTTGTTCATTTTACTGAACGAGATTCAAAGAACCGAATCAGTAAAATGAACCGAACTTCCCATCACTAACAAGAAAAGAATGTGAGGATGATCGTGTGCGCCTTTTACCCTACGTTCACACTGCAGCGACGCGAATCGCTTGCCATTGCTCGCCTTCCCACAGTTCACCACGCTCGGGGGCGTTTCAAACAGATTTATGTAGAATGTAGTTCTCTAAAGTCACTGTTGTAGTTGTAATGGCCAAGTGTGCAGACTTGGGTTTACGTACTCGCAACATCGATCAAAATACAACTTGTATACAAAATACAAAACTGTTTAATAGACATACACGTTGACATGTGTAAAAAACGTTTATTATATTACTCATTCTCTGCTAATCTGTCGATACGATAGGGAGTTCAAGCCGGGCTAGCTAGCTAGCTAGTTACTACAGATCAAAGTTACGTAATGTCACTTAACTGAATTAGAAAGTACAAGCACCAACAACTTCGGCAATCTTGCGCCATGCTTCGTTTTTTAATTTTTATTAACATCTCTGTACGAATACAGCTATGTATCGTACAGGACTGGGTAAGCAGCCACACAAACGATTAGTTTGTCCTCCACCTTGAAACCTAGAAAGCTAGAAATGTTTACCATGGTTGCGTGGCTACGTTAAGAGATACAAGAAAACACTCCGATTGGCCATCGCTACAGTAGCGAAAATCGCTCCTCATTTGCATAAATCTGAGAAAATCTCAACTCTGTCGCGTTGCGTCGCTACCCACAATGCACCACGCAAACGATTCGCCTGGCTTTATTGAAAATGAATGGAAAACATGTTGTCGCTCACATCGCGTCGCTGTAGTGTGAACGCACTGTTAGGTCTTCAAGTATTATTTTGTTGTTCTTTGAATTAGTCAATTATTTTAGATAGAATAAAAATTCTATAGGCTATATAATCTATTAAAAATCGAGTCGGCTCTTCAGATATGCGAGCCAGCTCCCGACGTTCACCTAGCCTACAAGAGCCGGCTCATTCGCGAACGACTGTAGCTGTAGGGCCAATTGACGAGGTATCCTGTCGTATAATACATAGGCTACATAATCTATGAGAAAATGTGTTTCCTTGCTTACCTCAAGTATTTTGCTACTGTATGGAGGTAGTATTAAACATGGTTATCCATCATAAATGTGTAAATATAGATGTCATTCACTTTAGCACTGAATATCGTAAACGATGCGGATCTATACTTACCCTAAAAAGAGGCATTCAACAAATTATATTTGTGCCATAAAAAAATACATCCACAGTGCTTGCAGTGCACGCAGTAGGCTAGTCAGTACAGCGCCGTTGTTGTTGGAGGGATATATCAAAATGTATGCAAGCTCGTGCTAGCATTGAGCAATTTGTTTACAAGAATGCATGCACATTAATGGGTGGAAGTGAAATGCTATTTATCTTTGTTTTCTTGAGGTATGTAATTAATCAGAAACTGAGATCAGGTCTAGATTTTATCGAGGTCAGAGACTGATGCATGATTTTTCGAATGCGCGTTAGCTAGCGTAACCATCTGAAAACCTAACCTAAGTATAGCTTGAGCTAGCTACAGCCAGGGTAGCTAGCCATGGTCTTTTCCCTACCAAAGCAATGCAAGGAATAGTCTGTCAGTCAAATAATTATGCTAGCAATGTTTGCTAGCTATCTAGCGTATGTTTTGGCTGTTATGTTATTAACTAGCTTACTTGCTAGGAAGCAAGCGTAGATAATTGAATGTGCTGTAATTGTTTATGTATCAAGCAAATATGTTTTCGGGGTAATGTCAACCTAACATTAGCTTGAACGTATCATTGGCAATATGGTAACATTACCCATTCTAAGCTACTAGGTAGCCAAATGCGGTTAGCCGATTACCTTGTCAACTACCACGGTACCTATAGTACCGTAATCATTCTAGTTTATTTTTGACCAGGCTAGCTAGACAAGTTCTCTTAATAACCCTAACCAAGCTAACTATCCCGAAGCGCCAAAATAACGTTTGGGGATAGTTAGCTGGCTAGCTAGGTGGATGGAGGTAGGCTGGGTACCTCGCAATGTCACAGTTCAGAGTTGTAATAACGTCAAACAGTTGTCATATGACTGTATGGCGTTTGAATCCCATCGCCGTATCCCACTTAACTGCATAATTAGATCAAATGGTTAAAGATAATTTACAATTAACATATCGTTCCCACATTATGTCCTACCCAACAGAGCAGACGAAGTAGCCTTTATTGACAGTAACGTACTTATGTTTAAATAAATTGCCAGTGGGCAAATGTATTAAGCATACTCAATAATGTGATTTATTTCAGCAGGCTTTCACTACGGAGTGAGCGACCGCAACATTGGAGGTCTCTCATTAAAACTTACTGGAAGCCTACCCAAGCCTCTCTCAGATAATCTCACATTGTCCAAGAACACCTGCAGAGAAACTTAATACAGCTCCGAAGTATTGACCAGACCCATGACTGCTTGAGGGAAGGTGGACCCACTGCAGCCCATGCTGTTAAATCTGCCCTCCCTCTTCCTCTAGCTGACACAGAACTGCTAACCATCCAGGCACACCCCTTCCCTCCACGGCCCCCCCATACCAGGTGGCCTTCCTACAATGGCCTCTGGTACTGAGACCGTACACTACATCCATCTTCACAACTCCAGCCAGTCTGTGCTGGAGGCTCTGCGTTCACAGCGGCGCGAGGGCCTCTTCTGCGATGTGACCGTACGCATCCACGATGCGTCCCTTCGCGCCCACGCATGCGTGCTGGCGGCTGGCAGTCCCTTCTTCCAGGACAAGTTGTTGTTGGGCCACTCTGAGATCTCTGTTCCGCCGCTGGTGCCTGCAGAGACAGTGAAGCAGCTTGTGGATTTCATGTACAGTGGCTCCCTGGTGGTGCTGCAGTCCCAGGCCCTGTGCATCCTCACCGCAGCCAGCATCCTGCAGATTAAGACTGTCATTGACGAGTGCACTCAGATCATCTCACAGAGGAAGGCAGCTGCTGGTGGAGGGGGAGGAGGAGTGATGATTGGAGGGGTTCTCCCTAAACAGGAGGAACGTGGAGGAGGTAAAGGAAGTAGTGGCGGCACCAGCGGAAGTTGTGTTGGGGGCGCTGGCATTGGCGGGGTTTACCAGAGCTTCTCCAACTTTGCAATGGGGGACTGCGTGGCCAGCAACATGGACACAGGACTGGGCAGTGCCAGCATTAGTGAAAGTGGACCCGGCACAATGGAGCAGGCCAACCCAGTAGGGCTGATGGCCCTGGGTGACATGGGGCCTGGCTCCATATGTGGGACAGATGGGCTAGGCTCCACAGCCAGCGCTGCTCTCCTTAAACAGAACTCCAGCTGCACTCAGGATGTGAGGTATAAGCTGAGAGACCTGCTGGCCCAGACAGCGAATGCTGGTGCCACAGCCAGTAGCACAGGAAGCCTGTCTGCGGGTTGCAGTTCAGGGATGGGCAGCGTGGACAGCATCGGCAGAGACAGCATCCGTGGCAGTACGGCAGACCTCTCGGAAGACCTTGTAGGAATAGACAGATTCAGTGAGGAAGAAGAGATTGATGGAAGAGACAGAGGGCGAGATGGAGAGAGGGAGAGAGGTGCGGGCCACAGCCGCAAGCAGAGGCAGCCACTCAGACTACAGGTAAGGCAGGGGGAGCGGTTACCATGGTGACAGTCAAGCAAACCGCTGCCCATTTCTCACTGGACCATAGTGTCCACAGAGCATGTAGGCAGTGAACATAAATAAAGATTGGCTGGAGTTGAATCTTTTATTGTGGCACATTAATATTCCATGGACTTCAATGGGTCATTAAACATGTTAAAGTCTTGGAGAGGTCCAAGAATCGTTTGCTAACCCTAACCCTTGCTCAATCCAAATCTACTGTCCAAAGACATTCCCACCCTCTCCTGGTTTTAAAAGTTAGGCAAAACTAACTTACAATGTAAGAAAGGAAGATTACCCTTCATTCAGTGCTTGTATGCTGCCTGTGTATTTTGTATACAAAGAATGTGACATTGAAAGTAGGGCTGCAACAATGAATCGATTGAATCGATTAAAATCTATTATTAAAAGCATTGGTAACTAATTTCATTATCGAATAGTTGTGTCGCGCGACTATTACGCCACTCAATAAGTCGCGGATGTTTGAGTATAAAAAAAGTTACGTTGACCGCAGAGCGGAGTAGAGGAAAGACCATCAGAGAGACATTGTTGAGTAACGTTGTTCTGAAACACATGGCGGAGGCAGAGAAATCAGTACGACCTAAGTCATCCAAGGTGTGGGAGCATTTCACACTAAATACATCGAAAAGGTATGTTAATTGAGGTGAAGTCAGTTTCATATTCAACATTTGTCTCACATTCGGAAGAATTTTTGCACTGTGAATTTATCAGTTCTGTTTTTGAATAAAGGGTTGGAAATGAATGCTTTTAAAAATCCGATTAATTGATTAATCAAAAAAAGAATCAACTGATTAATCAATTAAAATAATCGTTAGTTGCAGCCGTAATTGAAAGTATGAATGAACTAAAACATGTTGTCAACACCATCACTTAAAACAAATTAAAGGAGTTTTAGGGGTGCCATTACGCTAAATGTACGTCCTTTTTCTTTGAACCCCTTCAGATTACCGGAGGAGACGGAGTGGTGGTAAAAGATGAAGGTATTCAGGAGGCATCAGTTTTTTCCTTAGTGGATGGAAGACAAGGCGGAGAGCAGGACGCCTCACAGGAATCTATGACCAGCTTTGGCCAGGTGAATTTTCAACTACTGTGCTGTCCCAAAATAACTGTAAGATTTGTTATTTTGATAAACCCCCCACTTTAACCACACATCATACTAAAAAGTAAAAGTGTTGTGGTGGCCTGCACCGTTGTTATATACTCTTCAGTGTTTCCTCTAGGAGGAAACCCCCCCACAGCCAAAACGAAATTCTAACCCTAACCCGATATTTCGGAGCAGGTTAATGTAGTAGTCTAATAGCTAGTGTAACATTGCACATATTTTCGTCCTTTTTCCCCTAAAGCAATAAGATTAGGCTATTTAAAGACACCTTCCACTCATAGTAGTACTCATTTGTTCTAAATGGCATAAATGCTGCCAATTAATAATTGAAGTAAAAACTTATTGGAAATGGTCAGTAGCCTAGCCGATCGATTAAGGTACTCGAAAGCATGTATACTGTGCTTCATTTGATCTTGATAGGCTAAGCATTCTGTAGCAAATAATAACAATAAACTCACTATTTATTAATTAAAACTACTTCAGCATAATAATGCACCTAAAATACAAACGTGAGCGAGGGCAGCAATTGCTATCGAATCAACAGATATGTGCAATTTAGCTAGCACGAGAAGAATACAAACTTAATTTAAATTTGCAAGAACTATAGACTAATACAATAACAGGCTTAAATGAACTGACAACATAAGTTCTACTTAAGTTATCAAGGACACACACACGCAATCTCAACTGCGGTGTGAAGCCCGTGTCCATGCTATTCTGCAACATGCACTGTAACAATCACTGCTGATAGACAGCCCTATTTCTGACACCGTGGCGGGCAGCCACAGCAAAATCAACAATGAGGAAACACTGCTCTTGAAAAATACATAGTTGAACTATGGACTGAAAAATAAACAACATTAAGTGTTATTGTGGCTGCACTTTGTTATTGTGTCTGCACTGGTTTTACTTCAACTCTGAAATGCCATAATACCTTCTGAAGTGAAAATTCTGTGTCCCTTCCAGGAGTTCTATGCTGAGCCTGGGGTGTTTTCTGAGACTTTTTGGCCACAAAGTGAACCTCAGACTATGTCTTTCAACCAACGAGGAAGAGTTAACAAATCCCTGACCCCCCCTCCTTCCACACAGTCCAACAACCAGGTCTGTTTTTCTTCAACCTGGGTTATGATTTTGGGAGTCACTTCAGTATAGGGCTGAAACTTTTTGTAGTCGACTGGTTGACCGCTTGATCTTTAATTACAGTAGGCCAAGATTCTTAAAGAGCAACTAGTAAGCGTGGTAATTACCTTTCTGTTTGTGGAGGCAAACCATGTTAAGTACATTTTTGGTGGGCTCTTATCTGTTTTAAATATTCAGTGTCCAGTCCCTGGCATATTGACAGCATAGCAACAAAAAAAAAATAGAGAGGGGTGTGCTTGCGTCGGTTGCAAATGGGTCTGTTTTTTAACTGAAATTTTACAACTGATATTTCTGTATATTGTATACAAAAATGCATACTTATTATTTAGGAAGATAGCATAGATTTAAAAGCACACATTTCTTGCTGCTCATTTACTATTCAAAATATTAAGAGTGACGTGTAGAATGAAATGGTTGTCTGGTCATTTCCCCTGCAAGAGGGAATGGCGATCGGCTGTATAGCAGCCTCATAGTTGAAAAGTTGCATTAAAATGAAAGAAAATGGGAAATCCGGTGTAAATATTGATTACATTTTTCCCTTCTAGTGATATTTTCAAGCATTTAGCCTACTCATATTGCATTCATTCATTAAAGGGTCAATTTACAGTTTTTTGGGGGTATTTCACACTGTTCCTTAAGGTCTCCAAATAGGGTATGTAACATTGGTTGGGTTGAAAATGGCCCGGGTGCTGTTCTATGCCCACTGACAGATCCTCTGAAATGTTCCCGGGAAAAAACACTAGCTTTTCTCCTTTTATGGTATGCTCATTAATATTTAGACAAGCTGCGCGCTGATTGGTTGGTTAACGAGTTAAGCTGGAGAGCAAAAACGCAACACGGCCAACAGCAGCATTCGCTGAAATACCGAAGTTGGAGACTTGAAATAAAAACGCGCAAATAAATCTATTGTGTCTACACAACACTGTTTTCAACAGATTGACTATATATCATTTGAAATGATAACATTACTTGTTTCCACTTCTGTTGTTGAAGCAAACTGGATTGACTTGGGTGGGTAGAACGTTAGGCTACAGCTTAGCAACCAAACCATACCGTGATTCTACTCGGCTTCAGTTAGCTAGCTAGCTCTAAATAACTTGCTGAAAAATAACATGACCAAGATCTGGACAAACATGCATCGTGAATTGTAGATTTACATTACACAGGTTATGTATTTGAATGAAACACAGTCAGGAACATGAATCAACGTTAGCCCCATTGCCAGCCAATAAACTAGGCTAAATTATCACACATTCTACCTATGCTCTTGCGTTAGCAAGCTAAACTTGTTTACATGCCTACAGTCTAGGTGTTACTAGTAACAGTTACTAGCAATGCTACCGTATCCTGTATCAAGCACCTGCCTTTCTCCAGTTCTTTCTAATAGATTATCTAGACAGGCATTAGCAATAAGCCAGACTGCTGTTCGTTTTCTGGCTATTTTTTGGAAGCTTCCCTTCTAATGCCGACTATAGCTAGTCTAGCAAGAGTCATTTGATGTGGGTAGAAACTTATTTAGCATTCTACCTGGTATGCTGTATACAGGAAACGTTAGCATTGCTAATAACTGTTAGCACAACATCATACTGTCCTTATAGGCGGTTGCAATGAGCATACGGTCGGAACAGCACCTCTTTCCAGGTTCAGCTTCCTAGCAAATCCTGCTTGCAATTGTCCAAGGTTGTCAAACCCGTCTTGGGTGAAATGTTCAGAGCAAATTAATGATTGAGTGTCGAACTTCGCCGGGATCTTCTCATAAGACAACAGCAGCCATGCCTGTTGAATGTTTGGCTCCTTGGGAAGACTGTGAGTGTTAGCCTTCCCTGTATAGCCTGAAACACAGCATTTACGACCGTGGTCCATTTTCAATATCCTTGTTATAATTCAAAACGTTCTTCTTTGTAATTCCTTATAAGTAGCTTACACAAAGCAGCGCGCAGCTAAACTAGTATTGGAGATAGACACTACCTCTGGCTGGTCTGGATGTAAATTTGGGGGCGTGACAAAGATACTCAGGAGGGGGAAGCAGTGCTCTGTCAACACTGTATACGGTGGGGACGGTGCGCTGCTGACTTCGACGGGGGACGTCCTGGATCGGTGAAAGGAATACTTTGAAGACCTCCTTAATTCCACCAACACGCTTTCCGACGTGGAGGCAGAGTCTGGGGACATCGGGGGGGGCCCTTCTATCTCTGGGGCCGAGGTCGCCGAGGTGGTTGAAAAGCTCCGCGGTGGCAGGGCCCCTGGGGTGGACGAGGTCCGCCCGGAGTTCCTTAAGGCTCTGGATGTTGTAGGGCTGTCTTGGTTGACACGACTCTGCAACATCGCGTGGACATCGGGGACAGTGCCTCTGGACTGGCAGACCGGGGTGGTGGTTCCCCTCTTTAAAAAGGGGGACCGGAGGGTGTGCTCCAACTTTAGGGGGATCACACTCCTCAGCCTCCCTGGGAAAGTCTATTCAGGGGTCCTGGAGAGGAGGGTCCGCCGGATTGTCGAACCTCGGATTCAGGAGGAGCAATGTGGTTTTCGTCCTGGCCGTGGAACAGTGGACCAGTTCTACACCCTCCGCGGAGTCCTGGAGGGTACATGGGAGTTCGCCCAACCAGTCTACACATGTTTTGTGGATTTGGAAAAGGCGTTCGACCGTGTCCCTCGGGGGCTCATGTGGGGGTGCTCCGAGAGTACGGGGTACCGGATTCCCTGATCGGGGCTGTCCGGTCCCTGTACGACCGGTGCCAGAGTTTGGTCCGCATTGCCGGTAGTAAGTCGAACTTGTTTCCGGTGAGGGTTGGACTCCGCCAGGGCTGCCCTATGTCACCGATTCTGTTCATTACCTATATGGACAGGATTTCTAGGCGCAGCCAGGGTGTTGAGGGGGTCCGGTTTGGTGACCTCAGGATCGGGTCGCTGCTTTTTGCAGATGATGTGGTCCTGTTGGCTTCATCGGGCCGTGACCTTCAGCTCTCACTGGAGCGGTTCGCAACCGAATGTGAAGCGGCTGGGATGCGAATCAGCACCCTTCAAATCTGAGGCCATGGTTATCGACCGGAAAAGGGTGGAGTGCCATCTCCGGGTCGGGGAGGAGATCCTGAACCAAGTGGAGGAGTTCAAGTATCTCGGGGTCTTGTTCACGAGTGAGGGAAGAATGGAGCGTGAGGTCGACAGGCGGATCGGTGCGGCGTCCGCAGTGATGCGGGCTCTGCATCGGTCCGTCGTGGTGAAGAAGGAGCTGAGTCAAAAGGCGAAGCTCTCTATTTACCAGTCGATCTACGTTCCTACCCTCACCTATGGTCACGAACTATGGGTAGTGACCGAAAGAACGAGATCGCGAATACAAGCGGCCGAAATGAGCTTTCTCCGCAGGGTGTCCGGGCTCTCCCTTAGAGATAGGGTGAGAAGCTCGGTCATCCGGGAGGGGCTCAGAGTAGAACCGCTGCTCCTCCGCGTCGAGAGGAGCCAGCTGAGGTGGCTCGGGCATCTGATTAGGATGCCTCCTGGACGCCTCCCTGGTGAGGTGTTCCGGGCACGTCCCACTGGGAAGAGGCCCCGGGGAAGACCCAGGACACGCTGGAGGGACTATGTCACTCGGCTGGCCTGGGAACGCCTCGGGGTCCCCCAGGAAGAGGTGGTGGAAGTGGGCGGGGAGAGGGAAGCCTGGGCCTCCCTGCTCAGGTCGTTGCCCCCGCGACCCGATCCCCGGACAAGCGGTAGATGACGACGACGACGACGACAAAGATACAGACCAGAGCCAATAAGAGGGCGACCACCGGTCCTACGTAGGACCGGTAGCTTTGTTGAAAAGCTAGCGTTTTACAGCCACATTTTTTCTTTTTGAGATTTGAATAGGAAAGAGGTGTCAATGGACTTTGATATTCACGGTATGTTCATTTTACCCACCGAACTGTCGTTATTCAACTATGACAAGGTAAAATCGGTTTTGCAGTCAATTGCCCCTTTAATAAAGAACCCCCTTTGAAACAGGATATTTTAACAATGTTGTCACCAGCAGTATTTCAGATGGAATCGCGAATAAAACAGTTCTAACTGAAAATATGCCCCCAAAAACGTAAATAAGCTTGACAATGCATTTTGCATTGTCAGTAATAATGCAAAATGTGACAATTTGGTCTCAGTCTCGAGCTCTGCGTGGGGAAGCTGACCCCGGTAAATTGTGCAAGTGGACTTCTAGGGGTGGGAATCTTTTGGTACTTCACAATTCAAATTGATTCTTGGGGTCACGATTCAATAAAAAATCTATTCTCAATTTTTAATCACATTTCGATTAAATATATGCTTACATTTGATTCCAGTTTGCTGTTTAGTGTTAGTTGTTTCTATTTGACTGTGATAGGCAGTTAAGTGTTGTAGAAAAAAATCCCAGTGCATCAAACCTTGAAATTTATTGTTTTTCTTGCAGTTTAGTAAACTCATTGTTATAAAAAATAAAATCGATATGAATTGCTCGAAGACTGAATTCCGATTCAAATGCGAATCGATTACTACACTGGTTTAAAACCACAGGTAATATTCATTTCACCAACAAATCGTTTACTTGTAATTTAATGTCATAATACATCTAAAAACAAACATTTATTTGTGAGGAACACTGGCGTATGTATCAGGAAACAGTCTAATGTCATGATGCTAACGCCTCAGCCACAGACTACTGTTTCCAAAAGTAGGTGTACTAGCTTAATAATATCAGCGTATATCATATTGTACAATACATGTCACAATTGTGTTTTTATCACAATGTTAAATTAGTAAATAGTTATCACCCTGGCCTCTGCCTGTGGCGTTTCTACAGCTGTCTTGTCGTTTTAGGTAGTTAGCTTAGCTATCCCCAAGAAGTTAACAAGATGCTATAATGTTCTACTACAGGTAATCACGCATGTTTGTGAAGTTAGTGAAGCATTTGTGACGTTGGTGACTGTGGCAACCCAGTTAACCACCGTTAGCTTCACTTTTCTTCACAAAAACTTTAACTGAACCTAAACCGTCAAACGGAACGTTTGCGCGAATACAAGCAATGCAATCGGGACCAAGACGAAACATTTTGACACCGTTATTGTCTATATAGTACAAATATTCAAGTTTTTTTATAATAATAAATATATATGAGAGAGAACAAATGTTGTTCCCTTGCCGAAGGTAAAGCACACCCAATAAAAAAGAACATCTTATTGGGGATTTGCCAATGGATTAAAGGAACATTATTTCTCATTCTTTCAATCAGCCCCTATCTTCCTGTAGTTTGATGTTTTTTGGTAGTGCCTTTTTGGTAGGAGCATAGTTTTAGTGATGGGAAGATTGTAATTCTGTGAATAATTTAATTACAGACAATACCCAAGCCTTGGGTATGCATCACCAATCTTTTCATTAAAAAAAATCTGTGTTCATCCTGTTTCCCGATAGTTACTTTTCCAGTACCCGGTTAGCCAGTCTCAGCAGTCATCGTTTTTTGTGGGAGGACCCATGGTGATTGACAGCATCGCAGGACCTGATCCAACCCAGCATGCTCCACCACCACCACCAATGACGCCAGCCCCACCTCCATCCACCCCTTCCTGTTCGACAGGCCCCTCCCCTTCCTCCCAGGGCTCTGAAACGTCGTTCGACTGCACTCACTGTGGGAAATCTCTGCGCTCCAGGAAGAACTACAGCAAGCATATGTTCATACACTCTGGTATGATTGTGGAAATGAGTTCTCTATTAATTACATGTCAAAGTGAACTGAATCAAAATGTAACACGGTTACTCGCACCAGCAACACCTCGATGTAACTCCACAATGTCTAGATTCACACGATTCACATCACTGATGAGGACTATTCTGGATCTTGTTTCTCATGTTTGTATGCTGCAGGTCAAAAGCCTCACCAGTGCTCCATCTGCTGGCGTTCCTTCTCTCTGCGGGACTACCTCCTCAAGCACATGGTGGTGCACACAGGTGTGCGGGCCTTTCAGTGCTCCGTCTGTGGCAAGCGCTTCACCCAGAAGAGCTCACTGAACGTGCACATGCGCACTCACCGTGCCGAGCGTACCTTCCAGTGCAATGTGTGCCACCGGGCCTTCACCCACCGCACACTCCTGGAGCGCCACGCCCTGCAGCACGCCCACCACACGCCACAAGGGCAGGGGCGCGGGCCTGGCATCACCTCCCCCATCAAACACAGCCCCCCAGCCATGGTCGGGCCCTCAGGTATGGGTGGCCCTAGTGGGATGAGCAGCGGGATGGCCAACATGGCCAGCCATGGGTCGTCATCCTCCTAAAAGAGCAGAGCAGCAGTTCCAAACCAGTTGTCCTTCATAATGAACCCCCAACCGAAAGAGCATCATCATTTTAGAGAGGTGGATTGGTTTTTAGTTCATTTGTTGGGGACTAGGTAAAAGCAAAGGATTTGCACATTGTGTTGCTCACAACTTTAAGATGTGCAAAAGAGAGACATCCAGGGATGAGCAATGACAGATAAATTGGGTTAGGGTGAACATATACTGTAAGTAGAATCAGGGAGATAGCGATATAGGGCCTGATTTTGCTGGACAGAATGATAAAGATAAAGGCAAAGTCTACATTAAAGGGACAGTTCACCCCAAAATCCAAACTAAAAAATATCAACCACAAAGATGTCTGCCGTTTCAAGTAAATTATAACAAGATTGGGCAAGTTTTGTGGTGCTTGAAGCGCCAAACTTTAGAAAAACTCAACAGCAACGTCTTCTTTCAAAAATCATGACCCCCCCTCCCCCCCTGCTTAATGCTTGAAATAACTGAGCAATTAGTTTGACCTCCTAAAAACAATCAGTTTACATGAAAATGTTGCATTAGTTACATTTCAGTCATTTAGCAGATGCTCTTATCCAGAGCGACTTAAGGTAAGTCCCCGAGGCAAGTTTATCCTCCCCCTTCCTCAAGTGGCCTTCCCGTCAATTCTAGGAATTGTTAGTGTTGGAGGTTTCTCATTGCTCTGCACCAGCAAAATAGGGCCCTAAAAGAGGATTATTTGAAAGAAAGAGGATTGTTGAAAAGGTCATCAAGGAGGGAGGGAGACGATAGAAGGAGAACAATTATACATGTTTAGATAAAAGTAAATGCTGGAAGGATACGGAGTGACTGCTAGTTTCCATCACACATGAGTTTAGACTCCGCACCCACAAGTTTGAGGGAAAACATTGGGGTCTGTTCATTGACTGTAATACCTCTTTTTGCCTCTTTTTTTGGGGTCTTCCTACAGTTGCTGTGATTCATGTTGTTGTACTTTGATACTTCTGATAAATGTGTTTTTGTAATTGATTGCATATTTTGATCCTATTGTTATGAAACATCTGCATGAGTATTTTAAGACTTGTCCTGGACCACTGCTCGCCAGCAAGGAGAAACAGCCAGCTAGCAGCACAATTTTGCAGTAATGTGCTTATGGTCATGATTCTCCATATCATGAACAGAAGTTTTCTTAATTATAAAAAAAAAAATAATAAGAAAAAAAAACTATCACAGCAGATGTTGAAAGAAACCAAAAGATAACTTTGCATTAAAGTGGATGGGGAGACCCCAATGTTTCCCCAAAGGGAAAACGATACATGTGCCACTAGACGGCCCAGGATCATATACCTCGAAACAGGAAGGCAGAAAAGAAAAGTGTACTATGTTTTATTTGAAATGTTTTCGGAACATTTCAGCATGTTTTACACCTACAATTACCTCAGTGGTCCAAAGACGAGTATTATGGTCCACATATCTAAGCTTCATAAAATACAGAAACAGTTGAAACATAAGTTTAGAAACATTTTTTCTTTGTAAACCTACTAAAGAACCTACTGTAGTGTGCATTTGTCTGTAAGTCTTTAAAGAAAAAAAGACCTGGCAGGACATTCAAAAGAATTGGAGTCTACACGAGCCACCAAGTAAAACTTGGTTGTCTATTGATCATTTTATTAGGCTTAACGTGTATTTGTTGCTACGTTATGCATCAGGGCTGTTGCCATTAGATGGGAATGGTTGAAAATAATTTAACCTTTTCTCCAACATACCAATATATATATATATTTTTTATTATTATTATTATTTTAGTTTTTTTATTAATCATACAACTATCCCTTAGTAGATATTGACTACAAGTCAACAGTGTGGTGATATGAATTACTACATAATTTATTACAATTTGAAATGTATCCTATGCACAGTCAGTTTTGCACAATGTGTAATTTTATTTAGTACTAGTCGTTGAACCCTAGATATTTGTGAGACAAATCTCCCATCTCTAGCTTATGTTATTGCAGAGATTTAAAACGTTTTCTTACCTTAAAGGTAATTTGTTACATAAACCTTATATCTACAGTCAGTGATTGACTCTTGTTTAACTAATGTTATGGTCACCTTAAAGCTCCTTAAATATCACTTAAAGCTTTGACATAGAATGTCCCACTTTAAAATAAATGTTTCTTGATTACAGGAATATATCAAAGCTAGGTGCTTGGTATATTGGTGAAGCCATGTCCTTTTCAACTTGTTTATGAAAACTGAGATGATGTTGTATTTCTTATACAGTATGAGATGGCCCAAAAAACTTTTAAAGAGCTCAGATCTTTTCAAAGTTCCAGCACCTAGGTCAGGCATGATTATTAGCCTGTTTAGAGATTTTAATGTATCCTCGGCAACTCCTAATAGTTAGTACATTTTGTCTGAGGTGTACCCATGTACAGTGCTGTCTTATGTGTGCTTCAGAGCCATGTTAAAATGCGTCCCATAATTATCATGTATGGTTTTTGCCTTTTTATTTGCTTTTTTGAACAAAAGGTGATGTTAACTGTTTTTATTACATTCATGTACATTTAACAGAAGTAAAAATGTCATAAGAAAATTAATATTATAAATCCCATGGTATATCACCTTTTTTATGTATTGAAGGACTAAAGGCATGATTTAACTTTTCATGAAAAATTACATGTTATTCTACTTCAATAATTATTGAACTTTAAAACTTGTGATTTCAGACATTTCAAAGAATTATTTGTCCAAATAAAGTCTTAATTGGCCAAATGTAGTTTTAGCCTCGCAAAATCCTTTTTTTACAAATATGTTGTCTTTGTTTAACCTTTTAAAATGATTTGATTTTTGCTATTTCTTAAAAGAAAAAAACTTGTTGTCAGTGTACATCTACTCGGTTCTAACCAGTACATTCAAAAGTATAAGAGATTCTTTTTAATGGCTTAGATAAAGTTTCATTCTAGCCCAAACCTTTGAAGGTCTGGCTGGCGGTGCCTAAACTCTGTCCAGAAGGCATCTGTTACTCAGCAACATCTGTTCCTGTTACACTCTTTTTCCCAGCATGCCGAGGGACACGGGCCCTCCCAAGGGTGGCCTTTTGTGTGCCCCATTGTCAATTCCATCATTGTCTGCGGAAGTCTGTTCCTATAATGCCATGATGCGATAAACCTCTTTTAGAGGCCAACATCATTGGGTTTTAAATTAAGTTACTGAGTTTTGTCCAAAAGTGTATTCTTTTATTTCATAGAAACATCTTGGAAGTTGAATGGGCAAAATGCAATGTTAAAATTAACTTTTTCTAGAAGTCCATTCAAGTTCCAAATTTGTTATTTCTATTTGAGAGAAATTTAATTATCAACTTAAAATGACACATTGAAGCTTATTTGTTCCAAACTATTTACGTTTTTATTTGGACAAGTGTTTGTTCTTTACCTGGTTTATTCATTGAGACGAATTGTGAGTGGTAAATCTAGCGTGGGGACATTTTTATGAATTGTCCCCTTTGGTTTCCAGGGAGACACTTTCAATTCCTGGTAGTGGCTAACAGTGTCAGCACAGAATAGCTCACCATGGGGTAGCCAACAGATGTTACTGATTAACTTTGCTCACAGACCCTAAAGAATCCCTTACATCAAGCACAGGCTGACAAAAAGTTCAAAGTTCAATATTTATTTGGAAAAATAGTCTTGGCTAAATCCTTCACTAAAAACAGTAATGGAGACAGTAACAGTAGTAACATTTTGTACAGTCCTTCCTTAAATAACATTTCTTTAAAAAAAACAATCCCATTGACCTGAAGTGCCTTTGCAAATATCAGCAATAAAAAAAAAACTTAAATAATAATGTCACAAATATACAACACCACCAAATAAAATAACAATTAAATTATACAAATTTAAATCATATATCTTGTCATCAATATCTTTTTTTTCTTTTTATAAAATCACATAATCCTTATCAAGACAATTTTTTTAAGGAAATAGACAAAACGCATGTCCAATAACAATACTATGTCATAAATGGTTCAGAGGGCTTAGAAACAATACACTCCAGTTTTACACAGTGATCAAGTATACGTTAACAGTCCTCACAGGTTAGTGACAGGATCACAGCCCATATGAACAGCTTTGTGAAAAACAGGCCAGTATGGCCAAACATCCACCGTTTGATGCAGTTCCTGCGCTCAGCAACGGCTTGTGGGTTAGAGAAAAGGGCTGGGTGCAAATGTTGCAAAAACTTCAAACGTTTCCATTTACACAAACCAAATGCTCTCTGTGACTAACACATTTCTCGATTTTCGATAAAAAATCTTATAAACAATTTGAAAGTGGACTGAAGCATGAATAGTGGTGTCTTTAAAAGGTAAAACGTCTTTGCCCCTCCGATTCCTATCCCACAGGCCGCAACTGTCTGCGCTTAGTTTCCAGTAGAGAACCAGCTCACTCTGAATATCAGTTAAACGTCTCAGTATCAGCAGCAGTCTCAAGGCAGGACACCTCCCCCTAGGGTTAGAGCAGCATTTGAAGGAGTATAAAAACTCTCCCATAGAGCCAATGAGCAACAGCCTCTTTGTGGCTTGTTACACCTAAAGCGATAGGAAAAACAAATCCCCATTAGTTTATTTTTATGTAAGACTCACAGTTTTTTATACAACAATTGTAGTTGAAGCTAAATGAATAGAAATATTTCAGACCTACCTCGGTTGCGATTATACATTCATCCTTCTCCTCTGACATCACAAACACGGATTTGTACTTTGTGTCCGCACATGCAGACATTTCTGGAACTTTCTTTTCCGCTGCATCACTGTTGAAAATATAAAAGTTAACAACCTGGTACTTGACATACGTTAGGAATCAAGTTTTAAGAATTTGCACTTAATTGAAAGGCTTTCTTACCTTTTTAATCGTTTGGTGCGTTTCTCCTCAAACTCGCATGAGTCCAGCATTTGGCACTTCTCCTCGCAGGCTGCCTCTAGTGTCAACTCCTTGGCCGCCTGCTCGTAATTGACCTCATGCACAAGATTATAGTCCGCCGGCGGGTGTTGGCTTTTGTAGCTGCTCCTCCCAGGTGAAGCTCCCTCATCAGGGTCACTGCAGAAGTCCATCTTCTTATTGATGTTCTTAATGCCAGATGTTGTGACAATGCTAACTGCAGGGTCCTTATCACTCCGATGACAGTTGTTGGTTAGGTTGTTTATGGTTTCTCCTTCACCAACGTCACCCTGACTTCTACGCTGCACCTTGGAGCGGATGCAACCCACCAACACTGCACAGCCCGCCAACAGCAACAACACCAGTGCCACCCCAGAACCAATGGCCATCCAGGGAATTTCAGAGCCTCGGATAGCAGCATGTTCTGGGAGAAGAAATTGGCAGTTGCGGCCACCATAACCAGGCACACAAGCGCACACATACCGGTTGTTTCTTTCATGGCAGGTGGCGCCGTTGTGGCAGGGGTTGTGTTCACACCGGCTGATGGGGGAACTACAGTTCTGCCCTGTGTAGCCTGGAGGGCAGGTGCAAATGTACCCATTTGGGCCTTCCTGGCAGGTACCACCATTTTGGCAAGGGTACATGGAACACTCGTCTCCCGTGTGGTCGCAGTTCATCCCTGTGAATCCTTCCGGACACTGACACAGGTAGGAGTTGACAAGATCAACACAGCGGGCACCTATGTTCAGAGAAAAGGATTGGTGTTAATATTTAGTCTTGAGTTAGCAGACAAAATGTGTTTTCCAAAGGACTGCAATTCATGTTCAATTCATTCAAGTGAGTTTTCCAGATCAACAAATTACAATGTTTTGGTCATCTTAACCATTTTCCTCCTTACCATTTGAACATGGACCGGAAGTGCAATGGTCAATCTTCTTTTCACAGTTGAAGCCGGCATAGCCTGTGGGACACTGGCAGAAGTAGCCTCCATCAGGGTTGTCAGCACAGCGGCCTCCATTGAAGCAGGGCCCATCCGCACATGTCATGGCACTTAGTTCACAGTTTTTACCATAGAAACCAGGAGGGCAAGCACATGTGTATTTGTTCTCCATGTCCTAAGAAAAGTGGGTGGAATGTTTTAGTGGTTGCTATATCATCCCAGTCATATTCATCATTCTAATACCTCCTAAACATAAGGGTCTACATCTTGAAACGCTGATGATGATTGTACTCACAGTGCAGCTTCCTCCATTGCGACAGAGATTCCCGCTACACTCATTGACTTCAATCTCACAGCTGGAGCCAGTGAAGCCTGGCCTACAGGAGCAGGTGTAGCTTCCCTGGCCAGTGTTGCTACAAGTAGCCCCATTCATGCAGGGCTTGTGGTGAGTGCAGTAGTTGAGATCTGGAAAGACACCACAGCACATGTTGATTTGCTATAGAGGGACATATGGCCGAACAACAGCAAAGAAAACATCTCTTCTCTCCCACCCGGACACTCGTTTTGTAAGGTTGTTTGTAATGTATTTTCTTTCAAGAAACTTTGGTTTCACTGTCAACTTGTTCTCTCTTTTCAGAGTTACTCACCTTGGTTACAGAAAAGGCCCCCCCAGCCCTCCTGACAGTTACACTGCCACGGCTGCTGGCAGGTCCCATGGAGGCAGCCTGGGTAACGGATGCAGTCATCACAGTAGCGACCTTTGAACCCCACTCTACATCTGTCAACCAATAATATATCAGTTTGTCCTCTTGTGGCAAGTTATGTCATATACCCTACAAAGTATTTTCTGAATACAATAACTGTATTTTTGATGTGAGACTCAATTTTAACTGATAAACTTACTTGCACTCCCCTGGCTTCTCACAAAAGCCATGTTCTTCATCACATCCTGGCAGGCAGATAGCTAAGATAACATGGACAGTGGCAATAAGTGAAAAAATGAGCAGTAGTTGTATCACTGATATCATAACTGTTTTACATGTAGATCCTTAAACTCAGTAGCTGTAAATAACACCCAGTCACAGTAATAAAATAGTACATATGAAGGCAAAGAGTATATGCGTGGACCCTTTATCTTTTGCTGAGGGTCAAAACTCATCCATTCAGTGCACACAACTCCCCTTAAATATCTCGGATTGGGGAAGATAAGAGTGGACAGCTGGTGAGTATGGTGCCAGTGCGCGACAGCTGCCCCATTGTCTACTCTCTCCCGGCAGCTGCCCACTTCAAACAATACCCCACCCGCATCAGCCAATCAGCATCCAACCCACTCCAAGAGTAACGAATCGGACGTAGCATGCAAATGTATGGCACGCGTGAGATTATTCCAAAAACTTTCCTGTGGAATAAATCAAGTGGTCGTGTGTGTGTGTGTGTGTGGGAGCGGGAGCGTGTAGAAGCGTGGTATTTTCGCACAAGTTAAATGTAAGGGCAAATATTTTTTAGGAATGAAAGTATTAATATTAGCCTATATATATCATAGGCCTACGGAAATATATTATTCCATGCTTGAAAGAGCATTCGCCCTACTGCATTCATCGTTCAACAATGCTATTATAAAGTCCATTACAAATATTTCATAGGAAAAACTCACGTTCTGTGCAATATTGTCCTTTCCACCCTGCATCGCACACAATCTCGCCGCGCTCTCCACATGTGAAGTGGCCAAAAGCATCGTCTCTGGGACGACAGAACACTGAGCACCCATCGCCATAGTAGTGCTCGTCACACACAAAACGGTATGAGTATTTCAGTTCGGTTCTTCCACCGGTGTGCAGGTCCTGAGACCATTCCTCTCCCACCGTTAGATGCCTCTGAGTGGCCATTGTGCTGATAACACGGTCTGGATTATCTGAAGATGTAAATGGGGGGGTTCATTAACTCATGTCAGCGAGGACCAACCTGGACCAGAATATCCAAACCTCTCTAGGATTGCCTTTTTTTCATACCTGTAGAAAGATCTTCTTTGGAGTCTGTATGCAATGCCTCAATGATCAGCGAGAATGTCCCCTGAAAAGATACAAATGGCTACATAAAACAGGTGGCCAGCGGAGATGGAGATAGCATCTAGCAGATTGTACTCCAAGCTAATGCGTAACATGAGATTTCAAACACAATTCAACACAGACGTCATATGCGTTTGTGTTCTGTGTTAGACTCGGAAAAATCATCTTAAATTGACATGTGGTTAACATTAAAAACTTTGGGGGGAAATGTTTTTGACTTACCGGCCATGTGAAACCAAAGTTTATTCTAATTGGGTTCGTGAATGAACTCTCTGGGATGATTTCGGGAACTTGAAAAGAGTTAGACCCAAGCACTGGTGTAACAGCGCCTCCGAAGGTGCAAGGTGGCTCCGGTGATGCATTTGGTTGATAGTGTTTCAAACAGATTCTGAAAAATGTTTTACATTCACATTGCTGCTGAAACGAAGACGCAAGCCCGCCCTTGCAACAGTTTTTGTTCCCCTGGACTCCCTTCTTGTTCAAAAACTCTTGCAGTTTAAGTTCGAAAACTCCCGAACAAAAACCCTGTTAAAAAAAGTTAAAGATGTTTATTATTAATGCAAAAGATGAATGTCGCCGAGGCTACTTTAGACTTTAGACTGCCTTAATTGTACGTCAATTAGCTAGGCTATATAGCCTAATAATACAATGAGACAAAACTACCATCTCCAGATGCTACATAGAACAACACAGAGCTACATAAGGCTACACTAAACAAGACTATACAGGACTACATAAAGTGCACAGCAGTAGGCTAAATGATAGTGCAGCACCCCTGTAAAGGGTTCTAAAACTTGGTGATGCATAACATGTATGATTACATAGGCTATATATTTACATGTGTGTGTGTCTTACCTGGCATAATAAGATGGATAGAACGGCAATTGTCAAAAGGATGGTGCGCCCCATATTAAATAAATAAATAAATAATAATAAATAAATATACGTTAAAAGGCTTGGGGCAGCTTTGCTCAACTTATCCTCCGGATACTTCCTTTCAAATGTGTCCACAACTTGGGGAATGATTCATTGGGCAAGCTTTTGAGTCTTAGCATCAGTTGCTTGTATTATTCACGTCGTTTTCCTTCATGTCCATGAAACAAAGATAAATCCCAACGGTCAAAAAAGGAATAAATATTGGACCTGGGCTGAACTACTCTAAAATTCCATTACAATAATCCCACTTGAAAAAGTGTAGAAATAAATTGACATTTTTTGTCTCTTCGTAGAAACCGAGAGGGCGACAAAATTAGGAAGTAGATTTTTTGTTTGTCTTGGTCTAGGCTATCCCAAGAAAATATTTGTCAGTCATCCAACATAGGCCTACTTCCCCGATTCCTTCCAACGTCTTCACTCGACATTATCTGTGCGTTTGTCTTAAGTGTAGGCCGCCTGCAGCCAGTTTTATATGGGCCGGCGCATGCTATGGTAATAACATGCTAATTCTCTACCCCCAATGCGTCTCGAGGAATCACAATGGAATACCACCCCATACTCGTGTCGTCATGTGAGGATCGAATTTGTACATAAATAGTTTTACCCTATGTGAAACTATTTCCGCGAACTGGCCAAAGGATACAATATGTTTTACAGTGTATCCTGTTGTATCAATGTTGTAGTGTTTCGCGCTTTGTCCATGTTTGTACACGTGCACTCTAGTCCTGTGTAAGGTCTGTGTAATCTTACAGCTTTGTGTTTTGTCTCACGGTGTAGGCCTACTACTGTATTAACTTTTAATGGTTGAAATGACAAAGCCAGTCTGAAGTCAAATCTGCTTGAACAAATTGTTGAAGCATTATTTCACTAATTAAAAACTTTTATATAAAATTAGAATGGGCTCATTTAGATTTAAAGGCAGTTTAACTTGTGCAATACAGTGAGATTATGATTAAGTACTAACCTAGTAGTATGTATTTTTATGACTATGCATGTATTCTTATGATTAGTCTATCCGTAATATTAATCGTTATAAATGTTTTTAGTTGTTTTGTGGACATACTGTATGCGTGCCATTGTGAGACACATACTCAGTTAATTGTATTGTGTAACCGTACAAACATTTCTAGTTGTGGGAGAATGTTTTGTTTTGAATGAAAATGACAAATTACAGAATAATGCACATTCCTTGGCAGCAAATGTAGAGAGGTAAACGCTAGCAAAAGCTACATTTATATGGGCACAGTTTTTCCTTTGCTCTCGATTTCTAATTCCCGAAGAGAATAAAGAAAGTGTGTGCGCGTGTTTGTGAGCGAATGAGAGGCAGTCCTGAGGGCACTTTGTTATTGTGAGTTGAAGAAATAAGTTTGCTCTCTCACTCCCTCTGTGTGCGCTCAGCTGTATGGTAATTCGAGCAGCACCTGCTCTTCCCACAATTTAACAGTGAGCGAGCTTCTCTGGGCGCGCGCCCCCATAGTCACATTGTCCCTAACTTTAAAAGACTTTACCTTACAAAACATAACCATCGCAGTCAAATAGACTATTTTGTTGCCCGCCATGTTTGAATAATGAACAACTTTAGTCTTAAACATAATGTTGGTCACCAACAGAATCAGACCCATTTGTACTTTTTTGGGAAGGGTGTGTTGGGGGTGGGGTAGGTTTTTTCTTAATTAGGTCGTTCATTAGAAGTGTGATTTTCTTTAGGATAATGGACATGGCCTAAGGTTAGTAGTTACTATACACAGATACATCGAGTCACTTTATTGATATGCAAGGTGGGTTTTAACTTGTATATCCCAATTTATTACGATTAGAGCTTGCTTTGCTACCTGTTGACCATATCGACAAGACAAATATAAAATGGGTGATCACAGTGATTTTGTTTTTTTTCCTTGAAGTGATCTAGCCTGGTTTGTATTCATCCAATGTCGTTCATTTGAGACGTGTCCATGTATTGCACCTGAACCATTTCGCTTAAGGGGCACCTTGGTTAAATTAAATGCATGTCTGTAGACCCTATGTCTGATTTAATGAGACATATAAGCCTTGACTTGACATATGTATTCCTCTTCCCTACAATACCAGCGTTTTCAGGCTGCCGCTAAACTAGTTGGGACAGAATGCTCCTTTTTTATACTTTCTTCCAAAAATGATGGCTACGGGGGTGACTGTTTAACTAAAGTGCTACTGTAGGGGGCTGTTGTAGTTTAACTCTTGCCCACCAGTAGCTGTCGCTAACAAAAAGGGTGACTCGAGGTCTGACTATTCATCCATTCTCTGCGCTTTAATTTTCATTGATTCTGAATGCACGGGTAGCCCTCAGGGATTCTCTGTGAAGGGCCACGACACGCCTTCAGACGCTGCCAGACCCTTACAAGCCATCTGCCACTATCCAACGTCGTTTTCCCTCCCTCCCTTCCTCAAACGCACGTCTCTATACGCCACTTTCTACTGGGCACCGTCTAAACTGATCTGGAAGCATGTTAAAGAACCTGTAACGGTATGGGTATCCGGGGCCATATGGCGAGGGGAAGCCAGAAGTTTTCGTCCCCGAAGAGACACCACATGGTAACTCGTGGGAACGTAAACATAGCGTGCATCACACGATATCGATCATATGAAGTGGTGTGGAGAATATTATTATCTTGAATGGAGTTGATGATCAATGCGCCACAATGACTATGCCTGAACGTTCTAAACAGATTAACTACTTCACAGGTCTTGTTCAATTGTAAAAACAGGACCCGTTTTGTTGGTATTTGGCATTTTATATCGCCCAGAGGAAAACCACATGTTCGGCGCATTTGTGATGCATATTTTAAAACCAATTCCAGTAAAACAATGTAACATAACAACGGCGAATACTATTGTGGTCTGTTGCTCGTCTTACTAAACGACTCGCCTGTGTACCTGCTGAAATCTTGAGAGCAAGGAGGCCTTTGTGTCCAGATCAGATTACGGCCAGCTGCATGAAGTAGGGGCTCAAACCAATCCACGGGTGTCCCCGGCCGTGCTGCTGTCTCATTTGCATATATTGTTGCCTTGGACGTGCTTGGCTAAAGTTTGTGGAAGAGTGCCGTAATATTTACGTGGGGGGGCCCAGACGCACTCCATAGGGGTGTATGGCGCAGTGTGTGTGTGTTTGTGCGTGTGAGAGAGAGATAGAGACAGAAACGAAGAACTAAGGGGGAGGTAGAGAAGGCGTTTGAGGTTGCTGTGGCCAGTCGCGTGCCAATGTTGATCAAAACACATCTGCCACATTCCCTAGGGCAACACCAGTGTGTTGACGCATCCTAGCATGGGTCCCTATGAATAAATCGATAATTCATTAACTAATGTTTTACCTTTACACATACCAAATACCCATAATTATAAGTGTATGTATTTACAACATGGTCTGAATTATATAAAGTGGAGACAGACAAAGCCAAGCTCAGAATAAAGCCTGAATAAAGTATTGTTTTATTTTTTATTTTTACAGATTTAATACTATAGAAGAACAAAAACAAGGCAATACACACATTTTATAACAAAAGTTTAAAGTTGCCGGAATACATGCACAAGCTACACATTACATATAGAGTAAAGATGAATTGACAAACTGTGGGATATTGTAGAATTTTTTGGACACCCATAACAGTCTCAGTGTCAGCGCAATCTGCTCGAAATGGTCAAAATTGTGAATACACATATCTTGTGAATAGAGACCTCCCTTATGATTGTTTTCTTAGTCTTTCACTCTACCATGAGCATCTGCCCTGAATTGAACAGACGCAGACACCTGCGTTGTGGGCCCATATGTGCACGTTTCTTTTCAACCTTCTATGAGACAGGGAAACCACAATAGGAGAGATCAGGGACGCGGTAACCATATACTCCCCATATCCCCAGGACACTTGCTCTGTTAAGAGTCTTTGTTATCAGTAATATCATGTTGCCAGGCCAAACAATCTGTTGGATGACTGCTCATTTGAGACATACCAGAAAAAAAAAATCATAATTTAGTTTAGGTAATGTCTTGACACACACATATAGATATTTGCCTTATCTGATGACTTTATACAGCAGTTTGGTCGACATTGTCTGTTTTTAAATCTCTATAAATAAACTGACTTGACCTGACCCATATATTTTATAAATTAAATTACTAAGTTTATCATTTTGTTTAGCTAAACATTTCCTCTACTTAAGATACATGAAAAGACCATAGAGAAGTAAGAAGGATCGGATTCAGCATTGTGGTTTTAAGTGGCTGCTTGGCTAATTTGAGAAACTAAAGCAGTGGCAGCAGGTGTTAGCTGAGGATTTGTGTGAAAGAAAGGCTTGTGGGAACCAGGAGGAAAAGACTAGGTTACAGATAGGGGAGGGAACTGTGCTGGAGATGAGCGGGAAAAGGCCAAGCCAACAGCCCACCAGTAGGTATAGCCCCTGATAATAGCAATAATAGTCCATACCCTATCTCTCAGCTGCTGCGCAGGACAGAGGATCCATGAGCACCTGTTGTCTTCCCCATTGTGGCTCAGTAATGTCAACAAAGTCCACCTCAGGAATTCTCCAGGTCCATCCCATAGCCTCTTGCTCAGGTCTCAGGAGAGATGAGGGGATTGGGGTGGAGACTGCAAGGTGCAGAAACCAGTATGGGGCTATAGTGAATAGGGAGCGAGAGGAAGAGTTGGGGAGGGGTAGTGTCCTTTTTAAAAGGGTCCTCTCCAGCGGCTGTCCAGAGACCCCTGTCCTAAATCACTGCCCCCAGGGGGACGGCTCTTCATTGTCAGGAATTGGCCCTGCAAGCTGGGCCGCCAGCTGCCATAGCTGTGTCACGGTCCCCCCTTACATGACAATGTTCTCTCTGGCCAGGGACACAGGCCAGCACAGCCCATTAAAAAGGAGTTGGATGGGACACTGAGAAAGAACCACAACTTAACAGCATGTTTTTTGGCTTCATGTTGATGATGACAAACTTTGTATGGGTTATGGTGTATGACACTATAATCTTATAGATATAGATTCTCAAAATAATCTGGAAAGAGTTGACTGTGATGAAAGGCATAATTTTGTTGTTATGTGGCTGTATTGTTACATAATCGGTAACACTGTTGTATACATCTGTAAAGACCAAGCAACATTTTGCGTACCTGATGATATGATTCACAAAATATTTAAATTGCATTGTGAGAACAGTATGTATCTAATTTATCGCACCAACATAATAAAAACGTTTAAGTAGCAAATTGCAGATAATTCAAAGAAATCAAATATAATATTTTGACGGTTTTTATGAAATATTTTCCCATCCGGGGGAAGCCGGGAGCCTCCCTGTCATTGAATGGGGTTGTAATGGTGATTCTAACATTGCCTTGTCCATCTTTGATAAGAAACAGCACACCCCTCATTATAGACCCAGGGTTTGGTTCTCATGGCTTCCCCCTCCAGAGCTGGACAGCAGGCACAGGGGAGTTGAGACAACACCCGTGGCACACGCCTGTTGACCGAGCCACAATGCGAAAGCGTGTGACACACACTCACCCCTGGCCCACCCCAACCTCCCCAGCCCCATCCCCCTGCCGGTCCCTTTGTCCTACGCTGGGGTCCCACAGACAGTCCAATCTCTTCCCCCATTGCTCCCCCAATGTTTGTTTCCAAGTACACAAACACACACACAAAACCATAAACTGTGTATGCACTCACGCATATGTAGAATTACAATAAATGTTCCTTATACATTTTAATTTGACCTATTAACGGATCTCCTTTGAACACCCTAAAGCACAATAGCACGCACGCACACGCTTCACTAAAGACTATTAAGACCCCCACCATCTTTATCACTAAATATCCCTTCTTTGCACACTCACCCCACCCAACTCTATTTCACCCTACAACCCACGGAGGAGCACCCCCCTATCAGCTGCTAAGGTGGAAATCCATCATTGTGTATAAAAAGGTCCACATTGCACAGTCATTACCATACACCAAGGGAGGGGTGGCGGGTGTTGAAAGGGTTGGGCTCTAATTTACTGATTCATATGCAGACAGTATTTCTTGTGGGAAGGAGGGTGGCGTCCGGGGCAGGGGATGGATAGGGATGGCTGGGGACATTGGTGCATTCGGAGAGAGTGAGGTGAGCACGAGGAGACGAGGGGGGGGGGGGGGGGGGTTACGGCTGCCGGGGTCATGCCTGTGTGTCCTGGGAAAGTTAGGTTCTTCATTTAAATCAGCACATGTTGTGGCCTTCTGGTGGTTGTGTGAATGTGCACACTGACAGATGGCCCTGCCCCATAACAATAGAGTCTAAGGGCTCTGTCCCCCAAGGGAAAGAGAGATAGGGCCCATGGGTGAGGAAAACGAGGGAGGAGATGGGGAGGGAGAACGGGGGTTTCATGGTCCCATCAAAAAGACAGAGAAGAGAGGAGTGAAAATGGGGTGGGTTTGTGTAAATGTGCCAGTTCTGCGCTTTCTAAAGATTCGGATTAGGTGTGTAGTTTATCATCAGTTAGATGTTTTTAGCCGATTGTTTTGCCAGTGGGTAGCATGGTGTTTTTGTGTTGTGTGTTTATGTTCACATGGGATATAGGTCTATACCAACCACGGTTTCCTTTAAAGCCTACATTGTCTCTCTGTTGCTGTTGTCATTTCATTGACTTCTGATTAATCCTTAAGTATGCCTAAGTCATCAGTTGGTTAATGATTCTGTTACTTCGATTTACATATGTATTAGCAAGTTTAATTCAATATTCATTCAAAATGATCAATCACTGAGTTCACTACATATGAATTTAACATTCAACATATTAAAGGCATCTTCCATACTAGCTTTTTTTCCCCACTTAATTCCACATGGCCTCCCTCCCACTCACTGAACTTGGTGTACTGTTTTTTGTGCTGTTCGATGCTCACAATCTTACTCCCACTCACTTCTGCTGTTGTTTTTGAGACTACATAAATCCTTCTATGGCCAGCCCATGAGCTGAGTGTGTTGACTCACACAAGGTTTTGAACACAAATCTGTCAGAAATGTTTCCTTTTTTTTTTTACATAATTAAATAAAAATATAGTGACACTATAATTACTGTAAAATATGTAGCATTTTAAATGCATTATATTGAAATTGTATAGGTTACATAACCATATTCATATAGATGACAGTAAGCCACCTGCAGAGTTCTACAAGAGCTTGTCTGTTCTAGATTGTGTATAGATTCCCCATTTTTTGTATATTTTTGTCATTGTCTCAGTGTGCTATGTAGGCCCATTATCATGCAATTGCTGCAGTTGACTTTTACAAAGCCAAGCTGTCCCACCAACATCAGGGAATTGTACAGTACCATAACACTTACCACATGCCCACTAGGGGGCACAAACAACTCATTTGCAATTTTTGTATCCGTTTGAAAGTTACATTTGGATGCCTAGCAGGATTTATGGAAGATTATTCTGAGCATAATCTTCCTTTAAGCATCTAATTAAAACATTATGAAATGCTTCAATGATAGACAGGGTGTCACATTTTCAGTTTCATTTCCTTGTTGGGGTTGTACGCATCAACCCTGCTAAAAGGGATTAGAAAATGTAATGCAAATTACTTAGTACGTAAGGCATGTAAAACAATCTAAGGGGACATGGCTTTTGGCTCGGTCCATGTGAGTGATTTTAGTGATTTCTAAAGCAAACAGAGGTCCAGCTCCTCTGAAGAGGACAGCAAACCCTCGGCCGCTGCCTCTGAGATCTTGCTCCACCCTGCACTCATCGTGGGGACCATATGTGCTGGTAATGCTATGGCTGCCACTACTGTGATAGAGCGTCACCTCTGGCTGTCCACTACCACATTTTTCAGTCTGGGTGGCTGCCCATCCAAGACTTTACCCTGCAGTGACTCCCACCCCTGGTACCTACGTCCCTGGCAGGAGCAGCTTTTTCCCGACCCCTAGTCCCGACCTGGACAAACTCCAAGGGACGGAGGAGGGAGCAGAAGTAATTGTATTTGGGCCCTGAGTGTTTGGTTGCCACCGCCATACGTCCTTTGTGGTTTGTGTGATAAAGCTGAAAAAGAAGCAGAGATCTCCAAGCAACTCTTTCATTGAAAGACAAAGTTTACTCCTGAGCATCCACTTCTAAAGAACCTGGTTTGCGTCAATTTGAGAGATTACATTTGACATATTAATTTGACATCAGAGAGTGTTTTGAGAGGGTCAATTTGACACCAGCACCTGTCTCTCGTCAAGATGCAGGTGCTGGTGTATTTAGCCAATTCCCTGTCTTAAATACGTCCACTGCAAACATTTATCATATTCTCATGTAGGCCTGCATGTAAACCAGAAGATACTATTTTAAAAGGAATTCCTGGATTAAAATAATGCATCATCACAGTTTGTATGACTCAAAATGGTCATTTCACACTAGCATTTAATTATCGCAGCAAACTACTTATTTGCATTTCTGTTTCCTCTAGCAGCTAGCAGTACTGAACATATGCAGGTCACGTGAAAAACGATCCAAAGACTTTTACCCGGCAGATGAAAAAATCATTCACCTCCCAACCGTGTCTTCGGATCAATGTTTTGTTCTTCTGACAACTGAGTCTTCGGATCAATGATTCGTTTGTAGCACCTATGATGGTTGAACAGTGTGCTAAGGACCAGTTCTAGATTCGATGGGAGCAGTAGTAAGATTTGGTTAAGAAATAAACAGACCACAGACCATAGAATAGATTTAAATTTGACCGGCGTGCTTTATCTTGTAGTTAACCAATGGATATCCTTTAAACCAAAATAAAAACAGACATGTACTCTTCAAAAGAAACTTAGATTTTCACTTGTGATCATTAAGGTGGATCCTGTAAACCTTTTACTTTGACCTGGATTTATATTAATCCATAAAACATTTTGATCTATTTTGAAATATATCTAAATTCAATTTTTCCCATGGGTTGGATCTAAATTCTATTTTTCTTTTAAGTATTCTCCTAATTAGCTTTAAACAGAAATCGTTCAGCTAATAAATTGAAAACACTTTTCAATTGTATTTCAATCACAACAAAAAACGAAATATGAAATCAAAACCTACGATGTAAAATCAAATTAGTTCAAAATCAGCCAGTCACTGTTTTGCAACCCTTCACTGTGCAGTCTTTTGATACCAACGTTGGTCTTTCTTGTGCCGTCTTCTTCTCAGGGAGGATTCTATGGGTGGATCGCCATCTTGGTCTTCCCACGTGCAGTGGACCATTCAATTTCAATGAACCAAAAAAACCTGACCTGTTTATTAAACAGCGTCATACATACAAACATGAAATTATTGTAATTTATCAAAGAAAACAATTTAACCGACACTGCATTCTTTTACAATGACATGCATTTCAGAATGAATCAAATAAAATGGATGCTAGCTAGTAGCTACTACATCATAGGGTCTTTACAACATGAGACCAAAGTCTTCAAAAACAAATAATACAACCAATACATTGATTTTCTTTATATTGTAGTTTGGCTTTGACAAAACATTATTATCAAAAGAAAACTTACCAATTCCGTTCAACGAATTCCCGAAAACAAAATTTCACTAAGACAACCAACACCGTGGTTAGCGTATTTTTTTCTTGTTTGCTGTTGATTATTTATCCCTCTCTTTAGTAAATCGTTTTTTTTTTTTTTACAAACTTTAGCTATGTTTGTTGGAGAGTATTAACGAACTTTAACTCAGTTTTCGTTCTTTTTTATATGTAGTATTCTCTTTTCTTGCGAGAACTCTTCTCAAGCGTTTTTCTCTCTCGTTCTGGCAGTAGCAACGTCTCAACTGATTTGGCTCAACTTTTCCTGATTGGCTGATCGTCAATAGGCTACTCTTAAAGAGACAGCACACAGACTATCAAGCCTATTGTTAAACTTATTACTTTATTTTTTCTTTTACTTATTCAAGTAACCTATTTTTATGTAATTCACCTGGGTTACACCCTCCCCCTTTAACTCTATGCAAGTACCTTTGCATAACCACAGGCTGAACTATTACGGGTTCAGGCATCTCAACATAACTTGGCTCAATAAAAGAGTTGGAAACTGCTGTGCTAATACTTTGGAACAAAGATTGGACAATTGAGCGGATTTCCTAATTCAGGATAAGTTAACCTCTTAGACTTCTCTTTTATTCTTGTAGAACGTCTAAGTAAATTATCCGTATTATATTGATCATTCTCTGATGTTGTTTCATTCATAACTGCATCAGGTATGTGTTCAACTGCATCAGGTATGTGTTCAACTAAAGGCCAATTTATACTTCTGCGTTTTTACGCACACGCACACCGCCCTCTCCGTCAAGAAACGCTCTCTGCGTGTCCTTGCAGAACCCTCGCACAGCTCTGCGTGCGCTTCCTGATTTTCCTGACTGTCCGTCGGTCCGTGCGTCTTTTTACGGATACCCCTTGGCTATGATTGGTCCGTATTAAGAACCGCTTGCGTCAGGGGTGGGGGTTGCCGTGACCAACAAGAGAACAGAATCCTTTGACCACCATTGTTGTAAGTTTTTACAATTCTTATTTCAGCTAAACAGTACATGTAAATCAGCATCTGAATTAAAATGTGACGATAAATGGGCAGTGTAGTTGCTGAAAATGTGCTTATTTTATTGATGAAATGGTTCATTTGTTCATCTGCTCCGACCTTTCGATAACCTCGCTAGCATCGCAGTGCAGCGCTATCTACTGTTCTGGCTGTGAATTGCTTTCAGCACGCAGAGCCGTCGGAGTAGTATAAATTCAACCAGTCCGTCCGACTCCGTGCGTCTGTCCGTTAACAGAGACGCAGAAGTATAAATCAGCCTTAACTGAGGCTCTATTACTTTTTCAGGTCTATCAGACAAGATCTTAGGTATGTCTTTTTCAGAGTCAGATATAGCTGTATCACGTTGTGTCTCTAAATTCACTCAAATTCAAATTTTCTGAACTGTCAGTGTTCCTAGGTAAAGTTTCCACTTCAGGGTATTCAGTTTCCCTTTCTGGTAAGGAATCTATCCCAGATATGCACTCTGTGGCCGGTACGGACTCCTCCTGCGGTAAAGTCTGTTCAGGTTCAGACGAGTTTTGGTTTGTAGAACCACTGGAATGTTCTTGTTGATGTCTTACAATGTCACTATGTTGCGTAAACCTCGTGGTTGTCAAGAGTGGTGCATCTCCATAATAATAAACCATATGGTCATCATCAGAGGTAATCTCCAGACCCTCCTGCTCTTCTACATCAGGGTTTTGTCTTGTAGCTGGCCTTTTGCGTGATGGATCATCTTTATTTTCCATCTTGACAGTATAAACAGGGAGGTCACCTGCACGGCTTACGACAACATGCACACTGGATTCCCATTAATCCGCCAGTTTGTGTTTACCTCTAAGTTTGACATTTTTAACCAAGACTCGATCACCATGTTTAGTGTTGACTCAGTGGCTCGCCTATCAAATCTGATCTTATTTCGTTCACACTGAGTGCATTTTGATTTGCAATCCTATAACTCTCTTCTAGGTGACTCTTCAGATCTTGTACAAACTGTGAATGTGACTTCTTCTGGTTAGTTACAGGTAGATTGAAAGCCATGTCAACTGGTAGTCTAGGCTGTCTCCCAAACATGAGTTCATATGGAGTATAACCAGTGACATCATTTTTGGTGCAGTTATATGCATGTACTAACTGTTTAACAAAGTCACGCCAGTGAGTTGTCGTTTGTGTTTAGAGTACCTGACATCTGCAAAAGGGTTCTGTTAAAACGTTCAACAGGGTTACCTCTTGGATGGTATGGTGTCGTTCTCACTTTTTTGATTCCAGCAAACTCGCATAGCTCTTTGTCCGTGATTCAAAATCAGGACCCTGATCACTATGAAGGCGCTCTGGGAAGCCATAGTGCACAATGAAATGGTCCCAAAGAGATTTCGCTACAGTTCGAGCCTTTTGGTTGGGAGTTGGTATAGCCACTGTATATTAAGTAAAGTGATCTGTAATCACCAATATATCCTTAGTGTTACTACCATCTGGTTCCAGAGAAAGAAAGTCCACGCAGACCAGTTCTAAAGGCCGGCTGGTCTTAATGTTAGCAAGCGGAGTAGCCTTCTCTGGAAGGGTTTTACGTTGCACACAGCGGTTACAAGTCCTGATCTTTTCCTCAACAAACGTTGACATCTTGGGCCAATAGAACCTTGATCGAATAAGATCCAGTGTACGGTCAATGCCCATGTGGCCCATATCATTATGTAAAGTTTGAAATACAACAGCTCTCAACACATCTGGAAACACTAATTGTAAAGAAGTGTTGGGTCCTTCCTGCCTTCTTCTATAAAGAACTCCGTCTTTTAGCTCCAAACGGTTCCACTCGCGCAACAACAGAGAGTTCAGGAAGCTCCTGCCTAGCAGTGGGTGGTGGTTTCTCTCTTGTCTCCAACTGATAGACAACCTCCCTGATGCTGGGGTCAGCTCTTTGTTTTTCTACAAGCTCTTCTCCTGACAAATGGGGAATAACAGGACAACCATCCTGATGCTCTTCCTCTTGGAAGACGTCTGGTATTGCACTGGAATTCATGGCAAGAGACTCAACCAATACAATCGAAGAGTACTCATCTTCAAGATTAGAGGAACGGACGAGGTGTCGATCACAGATGGCTTTGACCACATCTTTATAGATTTCTTTTAAATGATGGAGAGTAAACTGATGAATTTGCTCTTTCTCCTTTGAGGACACGTAATCATTTGAAAGTTGGTCATGAGGGAGTCTTGACAGAGCATCCGCATCTTGATTTTGTTTTCCTGAGCGATACACCAGTTTGAATGAATATGTGGAGAGGGATGACAACCACCTGTAGCTTGTGGCATCCATCTTTGCAGAAGTCAAGATGTAAGTCAGTGGATTACTATCGGTTAAAACAGTGAATTCAGTCCCATAGAGATAGTCACTGTATTTCTCTGTAACTGCCCATTTGAGTGCTAGGAATTCGAGTTTAAGGGCGGGATACCTAGACTCACTGTGGCACAGCCCTCTGCTAGCAAATGCTATTGCCCTCTTCCGCCCATCTTGTTCCTGATGAAGGGCAGCGCCTAACCCAGTGGTACTTGCATCCGTGTGTAAAATGTAAGGGAGCTTGGGGTTGGCGAAACCCAACACAGGGGCCGAGGTGAGCTTTTGGATTATGGTGTCAAATGCCTGCTTACATTTTGGTGTCCATCTGTTTCCAAATGGCTCCTTGGGATTATGGTAGTCACTTTTTTCACTTTCTTCTTATTTGCCTTTTGCAGTGGAGGATACCCCGCAGTAAGGTCATTTAGAGGTCTGACGATACTTGAGTAGTCTTGGATGAATCTACGGTAAAACCCTGAGAACCCAAGAAATGACCGCAATTCTTTGAGTTTTTGGATACGGCCAAGATTTTAGTGTTTCGATTTTCTCAGGGTCAGTTTCAACTCCATGTTCGGATACAACATGGCCCAGGTACCGCACTGAGGTTTGGAAAAACCTACATTTTTCTGGCAATAGTTTCAGGCCATATTCTTTTAGACAGATTAGTACTTTAAGTAGTCTACTTTCATGTTCTTCAAGTGACTTTGAGAAAATGATCAAGTCATCAATAAAAACAAGAACCTCTTTTAGGTGTATGTCAGCCATGCAACGCTCCATTAGGTGTTGGAAAGTACTTGGTGCATTTGTGATTCCTTGTGGCTTACGATTGAATTCCCAAAACCCTAACGGACACACAAATGCAGTCTTCTGTTTGTCAGATTCCTCCATTTCAATTTGATAGTATCCTGACTTCAAATCAAGCACGGAGAACCACTTTGATCCAGTTAGAGCAGAGAAAGTCTCTTCAAGGTTTGAGAGTGCATATGCATCCTTTATTGTCTGCAAATAGAGTTCATGATGAGCAAACACTTCAGGAATTAAGTTGAGCTTTTGTGTAATTCATTCACTCCATTCAGCCGAAAGGGGAGAACTGTCAAAATTGAAACACAGGCTAGAGGTTTCAACTGTCTCTTTCAGGTGGTCTGGAGAATTGTCTGTAGACACTGAGTGCTTCTTCAGCTCAACACTCTGTACAGCATGCACCTCTGCCACTACTGTCCTTGCTGGAATGATGTCATGACATGTTTCATTTTTTACCACAACTGGCAGATGGTTATTCTGCCCGGTAGGACAAGTGATCAACTCACTGCACACCAAAATTCCACCTGGAAGAGAGGAAGATGATGGTGGCTCCATAAGGACCCATTTTTCAGAGTGGGACCCTCCGACCCTAACTAATCCCTCAAGGATAACAGTTTGATTAGCAGGTATCAGCTCTGGCATTTTTCCTTTAAGTCTCACCAGTCCCAGGTTACTGTTGAATGCTTCTTCATGCCTAAGTTCAAGGATGTTTAACACTGCTCGGTAGCCATGTTGTAACGGTTGGTGATTTGCTTGTTTTTTCTGACTATAATCAGAATAGAGGTATGTCAAGGGTATTAGTGCCAATCAACACCTGTTCGAGCACGGGTAGAACCAATGCTAAGGTCTTTACGTCAATATCAGTCCCTACAAACTCTTTTGGGAACGTTATGCTAAGTTCTATATAGCCTAGATAGGGAACTTCCTGGCCATTAGCCCCCTCAACTTCTAGAAGACTGTTTAATGGTTTAATGGCTTGGCTGGATAGATGTTGCTCATAGAATGACAAAGGGACTGTACACTCACAGAAATGAATCATGGCATATTTTATCATTAAGTATTTTCATCTATTTGATTTTATTTAAATAGTAATTTTCTCAAAATGTATTTATTAAAATTCCTTAGAATAAGCATAAGTCTATTAATTCTGAAATATATTACTCTTAATCAATTAAAACATACTAACTAGTTTTAAATAGGGCTAGCTGTGAAACAAGCAAGATTCAATTGGTTAAAACGTATGTGATTGGTTTACATGCAATTTTCGGGAAGTGAAATCGTTTTGAAGTGGACGTCAGATTTCGCACTCTCCAGACCGTTTCTTCTTTCCACCATTTCACCTCAGTGCTGTTTGCACTGTAACGGTAAGCTATCTGCACTGCAGTCATCCAAGTTTTCTGCTTGTAATCTGTCAGCGTACTTGTGTTCTACTAGTGCAGTTAATAGCGTATCACACTGATATGAATATATTAGCAATAAAATCCAGCAAATCCGTCATGATTGCAAACATTTGTCTGGTTTGATAGCTAGCCCTAAGTATCACATGCCTGAACCATCAGCTAGGGTGGCTAATTTGCAGCTGGTGTCAGTGAAATATGAACATACAGAGTACATTGCCAACAGCAAAAGATTTATAGCGAGTACTGTTCAAATTATGTATACAAATTTGCAGGTTTTTACCTGCTCCAAATTTAGGATTAACTATTAACACTGCTGTGGGTCAGCGTGCATGCGAATGCTGTTTTAGTGCAGGAATGGTAAGTCAAGTAGCTAGCTAGCAAGCAAGCATGCTTTGCTCAAGTGCGTTAGACAACCTGAACGTTAGACAACCCGTCCTATCTTGTTTGTTAATTGTTTTACAGTGTGTGCACATGTAATTTTTAGTCGCATTTTGTTTGCAACATAATGAGTTGACTTTGCTATCTTACTGCCTTGCATATTGGGCGCAGTTATTAAAAGTAATTAGGGATCTTGCCGCCTAAAAGTCTTTGCACACTGGAATTGTTTTTTCCTGCGATGAATTTGCACGTTCAATATATTTTTCGAACCTGTATCCAGACAGTGCAAGCTTGCAAATCAGCAACATCAAGTAAGAATGTGGACTGTACACACATTTGTGCCTTTTCAAAATATAAATGTGTTACTGACCCATAACTAATACACTGTTATTTGTTTTTATTTACAAATGCTGTGTGAATGTGGCCGTGTGAATGTGGCCATGTAAAGTATGTGACATCTCATACCTACCAGGTATGGATTGTTAAAGCATTTTAGGCTGAGACATTTTCACTACGGCCTCACATGCCGCTATCCTTGTGTCTATGCAGATTGCCCATGTACATTTACCACTTGGAAGGACCTTTCGAGTCACACATATCAAACACACAGGAAGCTAGAGACAGCAGATGTTCAGTTAACTTCTTTCTCATGTCAGACGTGCGGATGTAAGGAACTTTCAACTGAGAAGGAGTACTTTACTCATGTAAATCAACATCTTAGGCAGTATGAAACCATAACTTGTATGTTTGAGGGATGTATGTATCAAACAAACATATATGGTACGTTTAACTCACACAAACATCGAAAACATAATCCCCACACCCTAAAAGACTTTAAAGCAGGTGTGGTTAAAGTCACTGCTCCGTTGAAGCAATCTGCTACTCCTGCAGATGACAGACCCTCATCTTCAGACATAGATTTTGGTTCACCGTCAGATGCAGATAGTGATGTTGATACTTCAGATGACCTTCCAAACGTTGTAGAACAAAAAATAGGCACAATTTTATTGAAGTTGGAAAACATTTTTCATGTTCCGTCAACAGCAATTGACCAATTGCAGATAGCTACACTATCTGTTAAGTACTGTGTCTGTGCCTGTAACCTATAGCAGTCTTTCGGAATTTTTCAAAAATAAAAACTTAGTAGTTGATGGCTTGATTATTAGGGAACTAGCTGATGTACTGTGTCATTCTAATCCTTTAGTGAAAGCAATAGGGCCAGGTGGCCATCTTGCTACAGCTTAAAAGAGAAAGGAGTACTTTAAGTGTTTAATGTTGTTGAGCCAGTGGAGTTTATTTTAGACAAAACAAAGAGCAGGACCTTTCAATATATCCCATTATTGCAGTCTTTGCAGCAGTTGCTTTCTACTGACGTGTTAAATAGTGTTATAAATAGCCACAGAACACAAGGAGGTAATACAGAGCCAGCTTGAAAACCAGCAGTATCGCTCTCTAAGAGACGGTGTGTACTTCAAGGAAAACCCTTTCCTGTCAGGTGATGAGTTGAAAATGTGTTTAACCTTGTACATTGATGACTTTGAATTGTGTAATCCCCTGGGCACATCACGAAAGAAGCATAAATTGTGTAGTATATACTGGGTTCTGAATAACTTGCCACCGGGCTCTCATTCAGCACTCAGCTCAATTTATTTGGCAGTTTTGTGCAAGAGTGACAATGTCAAAGCTTATGGATATGGTAACATTTTAGAGCCACTTTTACAAGACCTTGTCACTCTAGAAGAGCATGGTGCATTCATCTCAAAACTTGGAAAGTTTGTAAAAGGAACAGTCCATAGTGTAATTGCTGATCATTTGGGGGCACATTCGTCTCTGGAGGAGGGGATCCCTCTCTGAATTGCTCCTCCCAAGGTTTCTTCCATTTTTTTCACCCGTTGGGAGTTTTTCTGGGAGTTTTTCCTTGTCTTCCTTGAGGGTTTAGGTTGGTTGAGGGGCAGTTCTATGGGCGTATGTGAAGCCCTCTGTGACATGCTTGCGTGTAAAAAGGGCTATACAAATACATTTGATTTGATTTGACATGGATTAGCTGGTTTTGGTGAGAGCTTCTCTGGGAAATATATTTGTCGATTTTGTACGGCTCAGAAAGAAGATATTCAATCTAAGGACGTTCAGTCAGGTGCTTTTTTACTTTGAACCAAAGAAATACATGAAGCACATGTAAAATCTGCACAGGAAACTGACACAAACTGCTTTGGGGTGAAGAGAGCGTGTGTTTTAACTGAACACCTTCACCACTTTCATGTTAACACAGGGTATCCCCCAGATCTAGTGCATGATTTAAAAATGCAGACAAAAAAAAACGTTCTCACATAATACCACAAAGCTATTCTTTAAAAAAAACAATAGGTGGCAATGAGAATTGGAGCTTAATACGTTTGCTTCCATTTCTAATAGGAGACTTGATACCAGAGGATGAGCTTTATTGGAAAGTTATACTAGATTTGAAGGAAATTGTAGAGTTAGCTGTGGCACCTGTTCATTCGGATGAGACAATTACCTATCTTGATGTGAAAGTGTCTGAGCACAGAGATTACTTGAACTTGACCCAGGTGTAACAGTGAAACCTAAACACCACTATCTTGAGCATTATCCACACTTGATTAGGTGCTTTGGTCCACTTGTAGGTGTATGGACGATTCGATTTGAAGCAAAACATAGCTTTTTTTAAACAAGTTGCCCGACATACAAATAATTTCAGAAATATTGCACTCTCACTGGCAGCAAAACACCAACAATTCATCAGTTATCACATCCATTCATCCAGTTTCAGGACATTGAATTTGGAAGTTGCAAATATCTCCACAATCCAGGTTGATGTTTTGAGTAGGGAAGTTGTTTTGGCTCTCAGGCAAAAGTATCCAGGTATCAGTCAAGTTAATCTTACAAAAAATGTCACCACTAAAGGAATAAATTACAGAAATTGAATGGTAGTTGCATGTGGTTCAACTGCTGGAATGCCTGAATTTGCAGAAATTCTACAAATGGGCATAATAGGAGATGAGTTGAGTTTTATTGTTCGTTTATTTTGTGCCTGGTATAGAGATCATTTTAGGGCCTTTCAGTTGACTTTGTCACCAGGTAGAGAGGTTGCCCTAGTTCATCTTGAGGAACTGACTGATTGCTATCCACTTTCAGCCTACACTGTTGGATCCAAACGTATGGTAACACTGAAGAGGCACATCATCGTCAAAGGTTTGATTTTGAATGACCACAGCAAAAAAATATTGATACTCTGTAACCCCAGCCATATCTTCATGTCACAAAGTTCATAATTTTACAGTTTTACAGTCAATTCTACATCTAAAAAGTCGCTTTCAAGAGATATAGGAATTCTGCTTTTAGCCAGCATGGTCCGATTAATTTGGTGATTTGTTTAAAACTGGCAATCTGGGTGAGACTGCTCCCCTGTTACACTGTTTTGATGTTAGCATCAGTCAGACTCGGTCACTCACTGACAGTGTGCACACCGTTATGTTGTACTTCATCCATTTTACACTATAAACGTCAGGGAGCACTGCCTATTGTAGATACGAGCCTGCAGAAGATAGCCAGCATCTCTGATTTCTTTAACCAAACCCGTTTCATTCATCATTTGCCTGACAAAGCGACCTCCGTTAGCCAGGCTAGTTTTGCCCGATCACTTGGTCAGGCTATGTAAAGGTATCTGGTCAAGTGCCTTTGGTGCATAGACAAGTGAAACGGAAATGTACTTGTCCAAAGGAGAAGTGCCTCAAAAAGTTAATGTCAAGCCTAGCCACCCAGTGGCCAGAGATATATGATGACCTGATCGACACTCCAAGTGTAATAGATCCAGGAGAAGTTTGTCTTTTACAACCGACATGCGCAGTTGAGCCTGCTTGACAGTTGTGTGACGTAGGGTGATTATTGGTCTATAGCTTACTGTTCAGCCGTTCAACAAAAGCATTAGCTACTTCAACTTAATAGCATGTAAATTTATATAAATCTTCTCAGATGCCCAAAAATTGTGATGTTGTCTGAGCCGCTTGTAATAATGTTAATATTTATAATTTGCTTCCTAGTCATAACTTTGTATTATCCCTAATACCAGTCCTTTTGGTGTGTTTGTATCTGCTCTATAGATTAAATAAGCAGGATGGCAGGATGTGTTACCATCAGAGTCCTTTTTGGAGGTGAAGATGATGCAAGGAAACTAACCCTTAAATCCAGAATACCAACAACTGTGGAAGAATTGGTTCTTGAAATAACTACTGTCTTTGGAGTGACGGAGCAGTTCAGGCTTCAGTACAAAGATGAAGACTTCAACAATCAATTTATGAACCTTTCGTCAACTTCAGAGATCCAAGATAAAAGTACTGTGAAAGTTGTGTACTTGAGTGAGACTACCCGCTCTGAAATCTTGGCTTCAACCCCTACACATACCTGCTCCACAATCCCAGGGACTACCTTCTTGGCATCGACCAGCTCATCTCCAGAGCCTAGTGATTCAGTGTCTGTCCTGTCATATCGCAGCAATGATACCATCCTGCTGTTCTCTCCTGAGTCTCGGTCCTGCTCTTGGCCTGAATCTTTTGTTGTGCCGCGCTTTTCATATTGCGCTGAGATGATGCTCCAGACAGGTAATGCTGACTTTAATACAAATGGAACTTTACTCTATCTTACCCCCAAAATTCAATCTGATATACTTGAAGGACTTGCTGAAGAAATGATCAGATACACAGTATATCCAAGGGATGATCATTATGAAGCAGTTGCTGAAGCCTTGATCCAGACCCATCCATGTTTGTTTGAGAAAGGAACTCGCACTGGGTATTGTGGATGGAAGCACTACATGAAGGTAAAGATGATGAGCTTCCGCACCAAGCTCAGCCGAGCTGGACACCCAGAAGGCACTGTCAACTCACTTAAACAAACGGAAGGGTCAGGGGAAACCAGCTGCAAATGTCAAAAAGCCCCGGAAGGCAGAGGTTAATTTCTGTCCGTGCCTTCCAAGAGGCGAAACTACAGACAGCCTAGAGGTTGAAAGGGTTGCTCTAATGACGGAGGTAAAAAAGAATAACAAGGATGAGGCATGGATTAAGGAAAAGATGCAGCATACCTTCTCTTACAGAAGACAAGAAGTTCTCCAGGAACCAACAGTTACAGAGTTTTTTAACAGATGGCCAGCACTGTTTGAAGTTGGTGAAGTGAGTGTAGTAACCCATTTCTTAGAAAACATAGATTAAGTTGAATGTTAGACATCTAGTTAAAGTAAAGTATACCCTGTCTCTTTCAGGTCAACATGGAGTTCATGCGTATAACTACAATCCCTCTGACTTTCTCCCTGACAAAATTCATTGGACAACTGGACAGATACAGTGATGACCTGATCAAAGTTTTCCATGCCAGAGGAGGATCTGCAGGAAAGAAAATCAGCACCATTATGGCACCGACAGCTAATGTAAGTGTCAAGCAACAAGCTGCTGGAGTTCTACAGGTTGTTTTTTTTCACCTCATTTGTTCTCTGCTCCTTTCTCTAAAAGTTCAACAGATTTGCAGGCTGTCAGTCATTTCATGTTGCAAAAATAATTTGTGAATTATAGTTAACACTCACCACCTTCTGATTCCTTTAGGGAAGGATGCAGCAGCACTGTCTGTTTCTAAAATTCTGCATTACTTACACAAAGCATAGACTAATGTATTATATTTTAGATTCTTGATTTGCTGACTTCAGAAGGAAGACATAAACATCAAGCGTGACTGTGTTCTGAGGAGCCTTAGCATCTATCTCAATGAAGACATGGAGAAGCTTGTCAAAGAATACGTGGTAAGTGTACATCAGCCTACTCTTCTTTGTGCCAGGTGTAATGAAATTCCCATCAGGCGTTCCTGAGATTGCATTCATGAGTGGGATGGACATGAGGTCACAGTGACCTTGACCACCAATGTGATTTATCTAAAGTCCAAGTGTCCGTTTGACCCAAATAAGAAATTCTGTTAAGGCAAGTGCAAGTGCGGTCCCTTGTAGGAAGTAAACCCCCCTGGGCCTGAGGAGCCTGGGATAAGGAGGGTCTGCCAGGTAGTGGCACCTAAATGCCTCACCTATGGTGAAAAGTCTTCCATGAGCAGTAAGGTGAGGAGGCAAAAAAACAAACTGTACTTCACATCAAAGCAGTAGGTATTACGGAATTTACATTTGTTTTTAATATTTGTTCAGATACTGGGACGCCAGGAGGTCTCCTTAGATGAAAACAATGTGGCGCATACATCTGTAAGCTTTACAACCTTGCATAATTTGTCATGGCCATTTAAACCTTTCCAGCCTGAGCCAAAATTCTGATAATGACATTTGAGAATTTTGTAGAAACCCATCTGTCAAACCATAGGCCATTGGAAAATATAGTGTACATGTCAATTAAGTTTAAAGTTATGAATCTTGTTTTGACTTTTACTAGAATGGATATGGAGGACTGTCTGCATATGAACTGAAGCGCATGGAGAACATTAGACAGAAAGACGACTTCCTGTCTTCCCTAAAGTTAATGCAAGTAGGTAGACTTTAAGTATGGGATTCATTTTTCCACAAATCCAGGGAAATCTGGTTTGTGCAATTCAGGATAAATAGTTGAGCTTAATCCTCAAAGTATTAACAAAGACGATGCCATCCACCTCTTAGTCCTCCATGGTGCCTGTGTCTTAAGCTTTGCTGTTCATAAATAGATACGATGGGGGGTAAATATTGCTTTTCTGTCGTTAGGCAGCTGAGGATCTGAAACAGTCAGTAAGGCCCAAGCTATCTCAGCAGGGTCTCATGAGGTAGGTTTGTTTGTAGGAGCTTAAATGCAGTTTATATGGGAGATAAATATTTGGCTCGTTAGTATGTAAAAAGTACATTGATGTGGTAAAAGTACACAATTGTACATGATTATATTGATTATGATAAAATGTACATGATAAATGGATCTATTGAACAAAATGTGTTCAGTTTTAATAAGTTAATGTATTAATAGTCATGGGGAACCGCAATGTTGGGTCCCACATTAGTGCAAAAAGTTTTATAGATAGATAAATGAAAAAGACAGTCATTTTAGCAGGTCAGAGGCTGCTGTGAGAGATGTGCTGCCTCCTCGCAAGTCCTTGCGTCTCCATGGAGAGACCCTCACGCTTCCCCCTGAACTCCAAGGAGTGGGGAACTATGAACATGTAATTGACTGACTGCACTGCTTGGCTGAAGTTTGATGCACACTTTTTTATCTCACTAAACTTAGTTATTGGCAGCCTGAGCTCTGGTCTAAGGTAGGAGTTAGCCTTGTACCCTCAGTTGTCAATTTTCAACTTCTAGTTGTGCAGAGATGGTAAATTATTTTTATTTATCTTTTTAGGCTTTTTGGAGTTTGTCAAAGGATAAAGTTTGAAGTCACTATGACCATGTCCATTCCATTCTTGTGAATGTAATATCTCTGGAACACCTTATGGGAATTTATTCAAATGAACGCTCGCCTGAAATGAGCTAGATTTGAGCTAGATTAGATTTGAGGTCAAAGGTCAAGGTGACTGACAGCTCTTTTCTGTTTGTCCTGCAGGACATCGATTCCAGTGAGGCAGAGTTGGCGCAGATGACCATGGGCATATACACTGTTCCGAGTGCAAATCCGGGAAATGGGTGTTTTGCTGGCGTGGTTCTTGAAGGAGTGACAGTTATTCCCAACCTCCCAAACGTCACCATGGGATGTGTCATGCTTTTTGGACTTGTCTACAGCCTTAACTTGAGCTAACCCAAGGACCTGAAACCTACATTTGAATTTTATCAGAAGATCATTATGGAACTGGACCCAACAAAGTTGTCACCAAAAGTCCAAGGACTCAAAGTTAAGTTGCCTAAGTGATAAAAACAGCTCATAACAAAATACAACTTTTTTCTCTTGTGGCAGATTTATTTTTGTTGGTTTAAACAGCACACCAGTTGCTAAATAAATAGGAAATCTTCCCACCTCCTAATTTTTTTCACCCATGTTCCTTAAAGGGCTCCGTAGACTAAATAACTGGGAAGTTAAATACTTTACTATATTTATTTTTGATATGTTTTCATTTGTGTACAATGCATGACCAGAGAGGATTTATCGACATATCAATATTATTTTGGAAAATTGTTAAATTAGAACTATTTGTGGCAGTCTTTTTTTTCTTCTAAAAATAAATGAGAAATCTTCCCACATCTAATTTTTTCACCCATGTCCCAAAGGGTTCCGAAAACTAAATAACTGGGAAGTGAATTACTTAACGATATTTGTTTTTGATATGTTTTCATTTGTGGATCCTGTCTAGACAGGATTTATCGACATTATATCAATATAATTTTGGAAAATTGAGTAATTCGAAGATGCAAATATTTGGTAATCTGTTACTCATTGATGGCAATAAATTGATCAATTCAACAAGTGTCCGATTTATTTTCTATAGGTATTGTGGGTGGATGTAAATATTTAAAGATGTTTAAAATCCTTTGGGTATTAATAAAAAGTACATACATATCTAATTTGAATAAATATAGTTTATTAGGTTAACCTGACTGTAATGCAATTTGGGTATTAATAAAAAGTACATACGTAGTATCTATTTTGAATAAATATAATTTATTAGGTTAACCTGCCTATAATGCAATTCAAACAAATAGTCTTTATTAACATGAACCTACTTTTATGCATTTCAAACGAATACGTTTTATTATATTGACATATACAAATCATATTAAGTTTATATATTTAGTTTAATTCTAATTATGTAATGTAAATGAATGGAAATTCTATATGCATTTAAATTACATAAATCTAAAAAATTAGGCTCAAATATTTCTGTGAGTGTTAGTAACCTGTGACCCTGTGTCTAAGAGACAGTTTACTTCTTCATCAGTAATGATGAATCGTGCTCTGCTCTTGGCACCAACTAACCCTTTTGGTAGTTTTACAGTGGGCTCAGTACTGTGTATATATATTTTAGTGAAGCTCGTTTTATGTCATTGGGACAATGTTTGGTCTCTCCAGCTCTTGTTTGTCCCCCAACAGAAGCTGTTTTTAGTTTAACTGTTCTGTAGCTGGATTTTGAGTTTCCCACTGGATCTGCCGTTCTAAGTTTTTTTTTTTTTTTTTTGCCGCAACTAAGGATGGATTAGCCGTTGGATTCACCGTCACAGGATGCTGCTATGTGGCCATCTTTGCCGCACTGAAAGCAATACCAAGGCCGGGCTAGCTGTTAGACTTGAAGCCTGGTCTTGACTGCTTCACAGGTTCTTCATTCGGTTGTTTGGCATTTTCTTTACGTGCGCCTACATTAGTAGTGCTTCCCTTGGGCTTTTTGTTGCTTTGAGTCTTAAGGTGTGAAAGCTGACTTTTGAGCTCAGCTATCTGTGTTTTTAAACCTTCTGTTTCACTCACCACCTCAGAGGGCTCACCAAGACATGCTTCCTGCATCACCCGAGTCTTGGAGTAACCAACTGGTTGCTTAGCTGCACCAAGGTGTTGCTTCGTACGAGTCATTTTTCCTTCCTGCTTATCTTCTTCTGAGCGGAGAAGCAGCAAAAATTCTGAAAATGACGGTGGTTTATTTTTTCTCTGTTCCAGATCGAGGTCAGTTATGAGAGCATTGTCCCAGCAACCTCTACAGAATTGCCTCAGAAGCTGGCAATCAAGTGCATCGGCTGAAACACCTCTTCTCATGGCCATGCTCAGGGTAACTTGCAGCCTTTGCAAGTAGCTGGATGGCTTTTCACCATGATTTTGCAGGGTTCCCATGAATTTGGCAAAGAGTTTGTTTCCATCTTCAACCGTGCCATATGCCGAATCTATCAGCTGAACGTAATCAGTCGCCAATGCTTGAGGACTCAAATGCTTTATGGAGGTCTGCAGCTGGTGGCATAAGACTGTCAACGATTCTTCTAGTACGTTGAATATCCGACATGCCAGGGTAATTCAGGATAAGTTCTACATTTGCGCGCCACATGTCAAAGTCTGCTTCATTGTTTGGACGGGGGGGGGGGGGATCTACCTGAAAATGCTGAGCCTTGTTGTTGCATGGAGCTGAGACGCAGTTTCCTCATTCCTGACTGTGTTCGACAATTACCCTCTGCACATCAGTGGGGTTTACATCACTTAAGGTGATTGATGGGGAAGTCTTTACATTAGCCGTTTGGCGTAGTACAGATGCTACAGTATTGGTCAGGTTTTGAGGCGGAGCAGAAAGCACCGTGGATCTATGGCCGTCAGGCTGTGCCATAGTTAAGTCTAACAATTCGGGACCTGTGTGTCTCAAGGTTTAGAGTTTTATTATGCCGAGGAGAAGTAGAAGGCTCATTACGTTTAGTTGACTCCTCATTAAGACATGTACTCTTCAAAAGAAACTTAGATTTTCACTTGTGATCATTAAGGTGGATCCTGTAAAACTTTTACTTTGACCTGGATTTATATTAATCCATAAAACATTTTGATCTATTTTGAAATATATCTAAATTCTATTTTTCCCATGGGTTGGATCTAAATTCTATTTTTCTAAGTATTCTCCTAATTAGCTTTAAACATAAACCGTTCAGCTAATAAATTGAACACTTTTCAATTGTATTTCAATCACAACAAAAAACGAAATATGAAATCAAAACCTACAATGTAAAATCAAATTAGTTCAAAATCAGCCAGTCACTGTTTTGCAACCCTTCACTGTGCAGTCTTTTGATACCAACGTTGCAGGTCTTTCTTGTGCCGTCTTCTTCCCAGGGAGGATTCTATGGGTGGCTCGCCATCTTGGTCTTCCCACGTGCAGTGGACCATTCAATTTCAAAGAACCCCAAAAAACTGACCTGTTTAAAACAGCGTCATACATACAAACATGAAATTAGTGTAATTTATCTAAGAAAACAATTTAACCGACACTGCATTCATTTACAATGACATGCATTTCAGAATGAATCAAATAAAATGGATGCTAGCTTGTAGCTACTACATCGTAGGGTCTTTACAACATGAGACCAAATAGTCTTCAAAAACAATTAAATAATACAACCAATACATTGACTTTCTTCATATTGTAGTTTGGCTTTGACAAAACATTATTATCAAAAGAAAACTTACCAATTCCGTTCAACGAATTTCCGAAAACAAAAAATTTCACTAAGACAAACAACACCGTGGTTAGCGTATTTTTTTCTTGTTTGTTGTCTTGATTATTTATCCCTCTCTTTAGTAAATCGTTTTTTTTACAAACTTTAGCTATGTTTGTTGGAGAGTATTAACGAACTTTAACTCAGTTTTCGTTCTTTTTATATGTAGTATTCTCTTTTCTTGCTAGAACTCTTCTCGAGCGTTTTTCTCTCTCGTTCTGGCAGTAGCAACGTCTCAACTGATTTGGCTCAACTTTTCCTGATTGGCTGATGTCAATAGGCTACTCTTAAAGAGACATCACACAGACTATCAAGCCAATTGTTAAACCTATTACTTTATTTTTTCTTTTGCTTATTCAAGTAACCTATTTTTATGTATGTAATTCACCTAGGTTACACGTTCATCTGATTGTTCATCAATCATTCGTTCATCATCACTGAGCTAGAGGAAACAGAAATGATTGGTTCATTTAACGGGGTCTTCGAGTCTTTGGATCATTTTTCACGGACTTGCCTTATGGAGGACCAAACCTGCCATATTTACAAATGAATGAATGAATAAATAAATGTCCACATCCATGCATTTAGACAGAAATAAACAAATATATATATTAATTAATGCACAATTGTCAATCAATAGTTACATATATTTTACATTTATGTATTGATTTATTTTGTATTCATTTATGTATTGATTTATGTATTTATTCATTCATTCATTCATTTATATATTCATTTGTTTATTCATTTATTTATTCATTTATTTATTCATTCATTCATTCATTCATTGTTCCCAATATGATAATGAGAGGAGGCCAGTAGGCGTGGAAACTGATGTTCAGATATTGCAATCAATCCAGAGCCATAGATTCAATCTAGCTAACGCCTGGGACACACTGGCTGCGAAGCGCCCTGGAGCGCCACGATATACTACGAATGGCGCGATGCTGTTCACACTAGACGCGCATTTCTCCACGCCGGTCACCAAGCCTTTCACCTTCTCTGAGATTTTCTTTTCTACATGTAAAGCTGACATGTACATAAACATGGCATAGGCTACAGGCTATTTAGGCAACTTGTTGCTCCAACAATAACCGTTGCATCGGCATCCCATTCCCAATATAATGTGGCAACGTTTGGCTTTTGTTGCCGTAGTCTTTGTAAAATATGTGCTATGGGGCATACAACTCCATTTAGGACTAAGCTACATCATCTTCGATGATTAACTTTGTGTCGTCAATCTTCACAAATTTATCTTCTGCTTGATTGGGGGCTATATGCCAGATTGTCTATCTCGCTCTTACACACAGGACAAATATGTTGGTTTGACAATCAACAATCAGGATTTTTTATTTTAAAATGTTTACGTTTTTATCGGGGTAAACACATGGTTGGCCGGTCAGCGTAGTGAAGTTGGGTGTTAAGTGATAGCCCACAACTAACGTATTAAAATCTTTATAACATGTTTGTTTATCCAAATATCATAAATGATGAATTAAATCTTTGTTTTCAACAAGGTCGGCCAGCCTGTCCATGTAGGCTATGTTGTCCATGACAGCAAGGATGGATGTAAAGCTACATAATCGAATACAAAGCGTGGAAAACGATTAGCCAATGGTGTGTCAAATACCGCCTACCTATTTTGATTGACACATCTCATTAACATATTGAGAAGAAGAAATACAGGAATGAATGAATGAATAAATGAATGAATAAATGAATGAATAAATGAATTAATAAATGAATGAATACATGAATGAATAAATAGATGAATAGATAAATGAATACACAAATAAATACATAAATACATGTAAATTATAAGGTAATATTGATTGACAATTGTGCATTAATTAGTACATGTATTCATTTATTTATGTCTAAATGCATGGATGTGGACATTTATTTATTCATTCATTCATTTTTAAATATGGCAGGTTTGGTCCTCCATATTGCCTAGGCTCAGAAGAGGAAACAGAAAGTATTTGTTTACTTAATTCACTTTCGCGTGACTAGGTTTAGTAAGACGTGAATGATATTTGTTCACAAGTGATAATTATAGGTTTTGTTACCTTAACTTTCTTTTTTTTCTCGGACACCTGAAAATGACTGCTCTCTGAGACTACTCGTTACTCCCGAGTCATACTAATGATTCGTTCAAAATGAACGAATCGTTCACGAACCACACTTCACTAGAGGGGAAACGATGAGCATGGATCAACCAACGCAGTGCGAAGAGAGGCTTGACAGCCAGGCAACAACTCAAGGATCTGTAGCAGTCATTTTGTTTCAGGTAACAAACTCATGATAAACAATAGCTAATGGCTACATGACCAGTAACACGCCAGAAAAAGGTTATGAATTTGCGTTAGCTTAACATAACTAAACTCATTGTAATTAGCTAGCTACAAGTCGCTACATTGTACATTATAGGGTGAGTTCAGGTAATGTGGGACATCAGGTAAAGTGGGACAGTTATGCATTTTGATGATTTAATATGTGCAGAACCGACATCCAATCACCAGAGCTGATCTTGACTCGTAAATACAACACTTCTAGTCACTATGCAGTGGTTTTTATTAGTTTGACATCATCAGAGTATGCGTGATCTGGCTTGACAAGAGGTCTATACAGAAAAAATGCATGCAAAGTTCAGCGGCATATGACATTATATTTCTCAATGATAAGGCTGGCAAATAAATTTAAATGAAGTTACAGTGAGTACTATTGCAGCATATTGAAGGGATTGAAACACTGATTGAAACACACACAAAAATGTGTAAAATAATGCTTTGTTAGCTGAAAAAAAAAAACTTTTATGTGACAGAATTTTTCAGGTAAAGTGGGACATCTAGTAATGCTGTTATTATGCTAAAAAAGTAATTTAATTCGACAGTTCTCAAATGTTTAATACCAATGCACCATACTGCACTTAAGTTACCAACTAAATAACAACTTACACTGTCTTCAAACCAGCGCTTTCAGACTTGAAAAGCGTGACCGCCAATGCTAGTCCAATAAAATGCTTACGCAGCAGGACTAGCTAGCTAGCACATAGGCTGCAGATCCCTACAGTTTACATCAGTTACACTTTATGCCTATTGTATAAGTCAAACCTCACAACTAAATGAATCTTGCCACACCATTGCACCTAGCATTGTTTTATATAAACAGATTATTATTATACTAGCAGAATAGGCTGACAGACGATGACTGTCCCACTTTACCAAACAAGCTGTCCCACATTACCTGAAAATGCTGACTGAGTGAGAGAGGGGCTCATGGTATGTTTGAAAGTGTGTAGCTTCTAAAATATTGTGTATTCCCATTTCATTCCAACATGAAAATGTTCCTAAGCCCTAAAACGATTTACAGAAACACCACTGGGGTGAGTTAACAATTATTTAGTAAGTTTACTGGAGCCTCTAGCAAAATGTGTCCCACATTACCTGAAATCACCCTACACAATACACAGTTGATACACTTTTGAATGTTATGAAACACATCATGATTACATTGCCTGATCATTTTCTGTTGTGGTAACCTGACAAAATTACACAAACATAAACCACAATGTTTTTCCATCAATATACAATTAAATAACCTACGGTAATTGCCCAAGTAGGCTCCACATGCTGCCCACTAACCCTAGTTTGTGTCTCATGTAGCCTATAATCATTTTAAAGCAATATAATGGAAAGAGTAGGCTACACTTTTTACACTGGAATATGGATTTAAACAGAATGGTTATGGATTATACAATAAATGTATGATGCTCAACAAGGTGAAATACTACTAAGGTTTTTTTTTTTGGGGGGGGGGGTACCATCGTAACGTTTTTTGAGCATTTAAATATATCTCTTGTAGAAGAAATCAAGCCCAAAGCGTTAATTTGGATAATTACGGCTCGGTTGGAGAGACGACTATGTGTATAGGCTTCTTCCAGAAGAAAACTACAAAGCCCAGTGATCATGAGGCAAACTTACGGCCCTACGTCAAGAAACCCAGTGCACCTGGCCTTCAAGGTCGGAGCACGCCTAAAAATAGAATGATTTTCTATGCATTTGTAATCTGAAGCCCCTAGGGAGAGAGGACCATAAAGTGTGAAATGCATTATGCATTTGTGACAAATAATATTTTACCAATGGCAAAATTACAGAGCTGATAAGGCTCCCCACCCTCTTCAAGACTACAGGTTTCCAACATGTTAGATGTATCAGAGACTGTATAGTGTTCATTGAGAGACCAACTAGTTTGCAAACACGAGCAATCACCTGGGTTGGTCGTGCTAGCAACAAGGTTATAACAAAAAACTCTGGGTTGATTGACATTCTTGAACAAGGAGACGATTTGGCTGATCAGGGTTTCAACTTCCCTGAATACTTTGCCAGCAAATGTGTCCGTCTCCATATACCAGCATCTACAAAAGAAAGAAAACTTACAGACAGGATTAGCGAAGACACACTAGAAAAATGTCACGAGTGAGAGTCCATGTGGAAAGGGCCATAGGAAAACTGAAGTCATTCAGAATTCTGCGGAACACCCTACCAGTCAGTATGGTGAAACGGAGAAACGATAACAGTCTGGAGAACCCACTTATACCAACATAAAGCAAGACTGAACAAAAACAATGGTTTGATCAATTATTATTGACCACAAAAGCACTGTAGACTAACATTTCTGTTAATCAAAATGTTTTATTAAAAATTGATAGGACAAAAACATTAAAGAGGCAGCAAGAGGAACCAAGGCTGCTACAAGAAAAACATGCCTTGCCCTTCCTCCATGTCTGATTCTAGATCAGCACTATTGAGCTGCTTTTGAGACAATTTCCTTGTATCAGTTGCTCAACTGCAGTCTTCCCTCCACAAATTCATCCACAATTTTTGGCAGTATGTGTTTGAAGTAGAAGCAATGTAGCCTTTGCATATATGTGGTGACAGTCATTGTCATAAGGCACATCAAGCTCCAGGTGCTGTACTGGGGTCCACATGACAAGACTGGATGTTTGCAGCCTGAGACAGTACATCCCTAACTGTACCTGACTGTAGTAACCTCCGTGGCCTTTTGGTTTCTCAAAGTACTGCTCATCCTCCTCTCTGATGTCTTGGTTTGTGGCAGTGAATGCATCAATAAGGGATGTGCAAGTACTGAGGGTGATAGGACATTTGACTTCTAGCAGCTAACATTTACATTTAGCAGACGCAATTATCCAGAGTAAGTACAGGGTCATTTCCCTGAGGCAAGTAGGGTGAAGTGCCCTGCCCAAGGACACTACGTCATTGGCACGGCCGGAAATCAAACCAGCAACGTTCTGATTACTATCCCGATTCCTTAACCGCTCAGCCACCTGACTCACTTATCATCAATGATACCTTCAGGGCTTGCTGCTAGCCAGGGGTCTCCTGTACACACCACCAACCCTTTGTCCATCCTTTTGCGGCCCCTGTCCTTCATTTGCATCGTAGCAAGTTCCTCACTTTCCTTCCTATACCTTTTGGCCACACTCCCTGGAACCTTGGGTAGAAGTGTTCAGCAAGAAACTTAGCTGAGTCAGTTGTTTCTCGCTGAGGCACCTTGCTGGCTGTGCTTGCTGTTATGCGCAGCTTGTGTGCATCATGCCAGGGTGGTTCTATGCTCTGTTTTCTGGTGTTTCTTTCAAGTTCCACCACTTGCTCAAGGCACATCATTAAATGTCATGCACTTTGGACAACTGAGAGCACTACCATGCTCACGTGAGGCTGAGCTAAGCTGCTGACACTTCAGGTTCCTCTCTCTACACATTCTGCTCTCCCCGACTGCTGGTGAAATCCTGACTACCGTATTTTTCAGACTATAAATCGCTCCAGAGTATAAATCACATCAGTCAAAAAATGTGTCACGAAGAGGAAAAAAACATATAATTTGCACTGAACTACAAGTAGCATTTATTTTGTAATTTATTTCACAAAATCCAAGAACAACAACAAACATTTAATCTGGAATGGCAAGTTATTTAACTACACAATAGCACAAAAAAAACAACAGTCTGAATAGGTGTCTGGTATGTTAACGTAACACATTAACAGTTATTCAGCTTCGCAATAGCATAAAGTACATACCTGGGAGGCTCAATAGGCTAAATTAACTTAACAAGCTAGCGAGTCCAACAAGCAAGTTACTGGTAAGCTAGTTAACCAAGCTCCTGATCTCATTCCACATCACTCAGTACGTTTCCATGATGGCAGTGGCATATCTAGAACATTTTACATGGGGTGGCAAAGGGGGGCAAGAGGTCTTGGCAGGGTGGCATGGGTAAACGGTACGTGGGAATCCCTATATGTGAATGGCTTTAACAAAACAAAAAAAAGACACATTTTCAGCACAGGACTGTAATGGCCCAAACCAGCCCACCCCCACCCGGGGCCGAGCCATACGTTGAACATGACACACGGGGTGACAAGTTCCCTCGCACACCAGAACAACATACAACCGTTACGCCTGACAATCACGGACGCTGCTACGTGCTTTCCACGCTGGACCCTATGCAGTTTACATACCGGTCCAACAGGTCTACAGGCGATGCCATCACCCTGACTATGCACACCGCTCTCTCCCACCTGGACAAAGGGAATCGTATGTTAGCATGCTATTCATTGACTACAGTTCAGCATTCAATACCATCATCCCCTCCAGACTAGTCACCAAGCTTGTGGTCTGGGACTAAGCACCTCCCTATGCAAGTGGATCTTCAACTTCCTGACGGGGAGGTGATGAAGAAAGTGTTTTGTCCGTCTCTTCATAAACGGAGTTCAGTTGAGTTCTGGATTTTAATAAGTATCATCAATCTGCAGATTGGGAGAGAACCAGACCTCTGACAGTAAATGACAACACAACCCCAGTCTTAGGTCTCAATCATGTCTCTCTTGGCTCTGAAGGCCGGAGGACCATCTTTTATAGGGCACAAGAATGTAAACATAGATGGTGACAGTCAGGCAGTGATGACATTATAACAGTCTCAGACAAAGAGATTCACAGAACACATGACCACTCAGCCTAGAGAGTTCATAGTTAGAGCTCTCCTTGTAGTCATGACAAGGATTTTCTGCATTTAGCCAGTACTTTCTCCTGTTCCCGAACATCTATTAAGGCCCTTGCACACTGAGTCAGAAATTCGTATCCGAAATGTTCGCACGTAAAAAAACAAAAACAACCTCACTTTATGTCAATCGCGCTTGCACACTGCCTCCGAACTTTCGTCCGTCAAAAAAAAGTTCGGATCGGGTTTGATTTTCTGCATTTTTTGCATCCGTAGCCAGCATTTTGATAGATTTTTTGGCAATTCAGAGCCACCGTACAAGCCAACGACAAAATCCAGAATAGCGTCTGACCCATAGGGTCTGACCATAGAGTTGCGTGTGACAAGTTGATACACTCGCAGCACAGAGCACTGTATGACAAGAAAAGTGTGGATTATAAAGACAAAGGGTGTACGAAGGTTTATATAGTATTGTGTTCAAGTTAGCTAAACAAGTTCAAGTTAGCTAAACAATAGCTGGTTGCTAATGTCATTCATTCATTCGTTGTCAAAACCACCAAAACCAGGGTGTATTCATTCAGTTGCTAGTATACTTGTACTTTTAATATAATACATGCAATGCCCTGGTCACCTAAATGACTGCAATAAACTACATAACAATATATCTGTTAAGTTATAATATATAACATTAGATAATCAAACTGATCCACTGACATTCTGAGGTAAATTTTAAATTTCTCCAGATAATTTCTGAGCTCCTTGATAAGGGAGATTAAACTCTCCTTCCTCTCTGTGCATCTGGGCAACAAAACCATCCTCACTGCTTGACAAATCCATTTAGTATTTTTTCGCAAACGTTAAATAAATACACATCGGACTCAGTGTGCAAAGTGTCTGTGCGTGACAAATTTTAGGCTGATGAATACAAAAAACACGCATACGAACATTTCTGACTCAGTGTGCAATGGCCTTTAACCCTGACACAGTCTACTTAATAGCAAGCTTACAACATACTGACAACATAATGACAACAAACTAACTAGTATCCAATGACTAGTTCTATTGATTAGTGAATAATGTAAGCCCACAGCAAATCGCAATTTCTTCCACAGAGGCCACAGGTGGTGAGAATAAGTGACCGCACCTCATCCACACTGATCACCAACACAGGCACCCCCCAGGGCTGTGTGCTCAGCCCTCTCCTGCTCCCCTTGCAACTCACAGTTCCAACCTCCTTGTTAAGTTTGCTGCCGACACAACCATTGTGGGCCTCAGCTCTGACAGAGACGAGTCAGCCTACAGAGAGGAGGTTGATACCCTAACATCATGGTGCCAGGACAATAACTTCTCAATGTCAGCAATATTAAGGAGATTATTGTGGATTATAGGAGGTGGCAGGAGGAGGAGCATGCTGCTTTTTTAGTCATTATTTTTAGTCATTTACAGATGCACAATAGAGAGCATACTGACTGACTGCATTACAGTGTGGTATGGGAGATGCACAGACAAGGGGCGCTATCAGGCCGGGGTTTTCAGGCACACACGCAGATTGCAGGTCAGGTTCAACAAAAGTTTATTCCAATTAACAAAGTTATTCCAATTAACAAAGGTATTCCAGAAGAAAAAGTATAATAGGGATAGCTGAGCGGTGAGGGAATCGGGCTTGAAATCAGAAGGTCGCTGGTTCAATTCGCGGCTGTGCCAAATGACGTTGTGTCCTTGGGCAAGGCACTTCACCCTACTTGCCTCGGGGGGAATGTCCCTGTACTTACTGTAAGTTGCTCTGGATAAGAGCGTCTGCTAAATGACTAAATGTAAGCTAGCTTGTGCTAAGCTAACTCACGTTCACATCGGTAATAACAAAATGGGGTCAAGGCCCACAAACAAGACTTCCTGAGAAGAGGGAACAAAATACATTATACTCACGACACTCCATGACAGAGTGACGGGGGAAGGACACCCAGTGCTTAAGTAGGAAGCGGTGATCACCGCAGGTGTAGCCCAGTGTAAAAGAAGAAAGGTTAGTGCTAGGTGCTCTAGGATGAGTGTCGCACCCCAAAAGGGCTGGCGCCCGTGCGTGGATGTGACAGGACCCCCCCTCCGAGGGGCGACTCCAGATGGCCCAGGGGAAGAGGCCCGAAACTGTTGGGTGAGGGACTTGTCCACAATGTTCTTGGCAGGAACCCAGCTGTGCTCCTCCGGCCCATACCCCTTCCAGTCCACGAAGTACTGCGTGGCCCTCCCGACCTTGCGTTCATCCATGATCCGGTGAACGGTGTAGGCGAGACCCCCGGCGATGAACCTGGGCCCTCCCAGTAAGTAAGTAAGACTTTATTTATATAGCACATTTCATACAAGAATTGTAGCTCAAGGTGCTTTACATAAAATCAATAAAAACAATAATACAAGTGATAAAAGTCATAATTAAAATAGCAACAATAATATAACTAATCTTCTTGTGACTGCTTCTGGTGACCTCTAATAGGCCTGCATTTGATGATCGCAGTGTTCTAGCTGGTGTGTAGTTTATAAGGGAGTTAGCAATGTAGCTAGGTCCTTGTCCATGTACAGCTTTGTATGTGAGGAAAAGGACCTTAAAGTCAATTCTGAAAGTGACAGGGAGCCAGTGTAAAATAGCTAGGACAGGACTAATGTGTTCTCTCCTTTTAGTTTTGGTTAATAATCTAGCTGCAGAATTTTGAATGAGCTGTAGTCTTTCAGTGGTTTTCTTGGGAAGACCAGTGAAAAGTGCGTTACAGTAGTCCAGCCGGCTGGATATAAAAGCATGAATTAACTTCTCTGCAGCATTTTGGTTTATGAATGGGCATACCTTTGCTATATCCCTCAGGTGAAAGAAAGCTGTTTTGGTCACTTTATGTGAGTTGAAATTCAAATCTGAGTCCAGGATTACACCAAGACTCGTCACCTCTGGTTTAAGACAGGGGGTTAAGCCTCCTAGATTCTTAGTAGGACTTCGGTTTTGTCTTCATTTAATTTAAGAAAGTTATCATTCATCCATTTGCTTATTGCCAACAGGCAGTTGTTAATGGAATTGATGGCCGTTGCATCGTTGGGTTCAGTGGATATATATAGTTGTCTGTCATCCGCATAGCTATGGAAATCTATGTTATGTTCTCTGATTATATCCCCGAGTGGTAACATATAAAGAGAAAAAAGTAATGGACCCAAGCAGCTTCCTTGAGCAACCCCATAGCAGTTCTCATGTTTCTTGGACCTATGGTCTCCTAAACTAACATAAAACTTCCTTCCTGTGATGTATGATTTTATCCAGTTCAATACACTATGCGTGAACCCAATAAGCTTTTCCAGTCTATTGATTAGGATGTCGTGATCAATGGTATCAAATGCTGTACTGAGATCTAGCAGGATAAGGATCGAGACTTTATTTGCATCAGAGTTTAGTCTGAGGTCGCTAATTATTTTGGTGAGAGCAGTTTCAGTACTGTGATATTCCCTGAAACCTGACTGCGAGACTTCCAGGATGTTATTTTCTTCAAGAAAAGAATTTAATTGGACTAAAACTATCTTTTCCAGTACTTTACTAATAAATGGAAGGTTTGATATTGGTCTGTAATTTGCAAGTAGACTGTTATCCAATTTGGGTTTCTTTAATAGGGGCTTTACAACAGCTGTTTCGAAGGCATCTGGGAAGACACCAGTTCTAAGGGATGTGTTTATAATCTCTAGCACCGGACCTGAGACACTACCAAACACTCGCTTAAAGAATGTTGTGGGTATAGGATCAATATCTGAGGTTGTGGAGTTAGATTCGCTGACAATTTTGGAAAGTTCACTAAGTGTGATACAGGTAAATGTGCTCATGGTTATGTTGCAGAATCAACTGATGTCAGTTTCGACCCCACTTTTAATAATACTAGCTCTGATCAAAGTTATTTTGTTCTGAAGAACAAAGCAAGCTCTTCACATTTAACTGCTGAGGATGGGGGTGGGACAGTGTTTAGCAGCTGGTCAATGGTGGAGAAAAGAACTGGAATTTCTGGCATTTTCTGTAATAATGTTGGAGAAATATTCTCTCCTTGCTAGACGGATGGTTTTGATATAGGTGGTTAGTGTATCTTTGTAGATATTGTAGTGGATAGTGATCTTTGTTTTCCTCCATTTTCTCTCTGCTGCATGGCATTTTCTTTTTGTTTCACTAACATTTTTATTTCTCAGCCATGGGGAGGTTCTGCTTGTAGACTTCTTTTTGGTTTTCAGTGGTGCAACAGAGTCTAACACAGATAATAGTGCATCTTTGAGGTTCTCTACCATTTCATTCAGAGAGCAATCATGACTAGTTGGCTCATATAGAGCAAATTGTTCCGAAAATGTCATCATAGCTGTATCGTCTAAATTTCTTCTTTGGACTAAGAATTGTTTTGTGTTTTTTGTTAGGATAATTTCCACATTAAAAAGTATATAATGGTGGTCTGAGAGGGGTAAATCAGTTATTGAAATATTATTGATATTTAGTCCAGTTGATATCACTAGATCTAGTGTGTTTCCGTGCCGGTGTGTTGGGTCTGCTATGTGTTGAATTAGATTGAAACTGTCAAGGAGATTTAATAGCTCAATAGTTCTTGGGTCTGCTTTTTTATTTACTTGGATATTTAAGTCTCCGTTTAAAACTACTTTGTCATATTTAGTGACACATAGTGATAATAGTTCAGAGAATTCTTGTATGAATATTGGCGAGTGCCTGGGTGGCCGATATATAATAACAAAAAGTATTGATTCGGTTTTGAGCTCTATAGCAAGATATTCATATGATGTGAATTCACCTAGCTCAGTGATTTTGAACAACAGTTTAGAGGAGAAAATAGCTGCGACTCCACCACCTTTTTTTGATTTCCTAGAAACTTGGTGAAAGCTGTAATCGGGTGGACAAGCATCAAAGTTGCTGTTGCCGTGTCATTGTTTAGCCAGGTTTCTGTTAGACAGATGCAGTCTAAGTTGTTTTCTTTGATCAGATCATTAACTAGAAATGTTTTGTTATTTAGTGATCTAATATTTAGAAGGGCCAGTTTCATCTGTGGGGTATTAACAGATAAAACAGGTGTTGATGAATCTGTTAGAAGAATATGGATAGTTCTGTGACTTCTAACACTAGTTTCAGGTTTGTAACCATGCATTTTACCATGCCATTTTCAGTTTGTGATGATGACCGGTCTCGTCTCGTCATCTGCCGCTTGTCCGGGGATCGGGTCGCGGGGGCAACGACCTAAGCAGGGAGGCCCAGGCTTCCCTCTCCCCGGCCACTTCCACCACCTCTTCCTGGGGGACCCCGAGGCGTTCCCAGGCCAGCCGAGTGACATAGTCCCTCCAGCGTGTCCTGGGTCTTCCCCGGGGCCTCTTCCCAGTGGGACGTGCCCGGAACACCTCACCAGGGAGGCGTCCAGGAGGCATCCTAATCAGATGCCCGAGCCACCTCAGCTGGCTCCTCTCGACGCGGAGGAGCAGCGGTTCTACTCTGAGCCCCTCCCGGATGACCGAGCTTCTCACCCTATCTCTAAGGGAGAGCCCGGACACCCTGCGGAGAAAGCTCATTTCGGCCGCTTGTATTCGCGATCTCGTTCTTTCGGTCACTACCCATAGTTCGTGACCATAGGTGAGGGTAGGAACGTAGATCGACTGGTAAATAGAGAGCTTCGCCTTTCGACTCAGCTCCTTCTTCACCACGACGGACCGATGCAGAGCCCGCATCACTGCGGACGCCGCACCGATCCGCCTGTCGACCTCGCGCTCCATTCTTCCCTCACTCGTGAACAAGGTCACCCTCCAGATGAACTCAAAAAAAACAACCATGAAGAAACACAACAATGGTTCCCAGTTGCCCCTGCCCGGAAGCGGGTCACCGGGGCCCCCCCCTGGAGCCAGGCCCGGGGGTGGGGCTCGATGGCGAGCGCCTGGTGGCCGGGCCTTTTCCCATGGGGCCCGGTCGGGCACAGCCCGAAGAGACAACGTGGGACCCTCTTCCAGTGGGCTCACCATCCGCAGGAGGGGTCATGGGGGTCGGGTGCAGTGTGAGACGGGCGGCGGCCGAAGGCAGGGGCCTTGGCGGTCCGATCCTCGGCTGCTGAAGCTAGCTTTAGGGATGATGACCGGTATGTCTAATAAAATAGCATGGTGGCTGTCCTAGAGTACCGTTTCTTGGAGAAAGTCTATGACACTGAGCTGTTCCATCACAAGGGAGTTCATCTGGAGGGTACAGATCTGTGCAGGACCCATGACCTTGCAGGAGGCTGTTTGAATGTTCTGTTCCATGGGAGGTTGATTGGGATGCGTCAGTCAGCTTAGACACAACAGGGATAGGGAGAGAAACTTGATTTATGGTCAGGAGCACGTGACTGATGTTTGCTGTTAGTAGTCGAGATCCTCTACGGTTTGGGTGGAGTCCGTCAGCTTGAAAACGGTCTGCACAGTTCCAGAACACATTGAAATTATCGATAAATGTCAGTTTGTGTGCCAGACAGACAGATGCCAACCATGTGTTGAAAGATAGTAGTCGACTGAAGGCTTCTTTTCCTCTGCGAAAACATGCAATCGGTCCACTGATGAATACATCTTGATATCTGTTGAGTATGTTCAGTAGCTGGGTGAAATGTTTTTTAAGTATCTCAGTGCCAGTTTTCTTGTGTAGGATATCAAACGAGCCAGTGTGGATGATAATCTTAGGGTTGTTTGGTTTATTGTTGAGGATTATTTGTACCTCTGACGACAGTTCCTCGACAGATGTGTTGCTAAGACAAATATTTTCTGTCTTTGCCAGTTTAACATGTGCTGTCATGGCATCTCCAATCAAGATAGTGGTCATATGTGGTGTTGTGTTTGCATTTCTAGTGTTTGCCTTATCAGTAGATGCGGAGCCAGTTCTTAGCTTATTTGGGTTAGCAAAGATAGGACTTTGTGCTAAACCAAGGTTAACCACTGTGTCAGTGCTAGCAGTAGATTCTTTAGTGCTAGCAGCGTTAGCTCTTCTAAGTGCTGATGGGCTGTGGGTAGTCTTAGCATACCTTGGATCTTGATTATCCTGTGGTATTGTTGTCTGATTAGGCTTGATAGGGGGTCGAACAGCACCCCGAGTGGTCCTAGAGGGGCTTGGAGTAAAATGGGCGACTCCCGGTCGCAGCAGACGATGATGTGTTGGATTTGCATGTGTGTAGTAGCTACCATCATGGTGTGTCGGCGATCTGGGCCCTTCATGTTTGTAAGCTGCGTGGCTAGCACTCCTGTGCCTCTTCGCCTTGGATTCCACACACAAGGGAGAGAAAGTTCCCAGTGGTTCAAATCAGTTTCTGAGTGGGACAGGAGGAGAGGTGATGTAGGAAGAGTCTCTGCCTCGCTTTTTATCCTTGGTGACAGTCCCAACTCCGATGAAGGTAGAAGCGGCGCTGGGCCTCTTTGGTTTATAGCCGAGAGCAGGCCATGACTCATCCGGTGGAAAGAAAGCTGGTTCCAAGGATGGCTCATTAGCCAGTAGCTTAGCCTCCGGGCTAGGTAGCATGGAATCTATAAAGTCTTCGGACTTTCTGATATCTAAGAGGGTTCTGACTCTTAGCTCCAGTTCGACTATCCTCTGAGTAAGTTGTTTGCAGTCTTTGCAAGCCATAGTTCTACAAGGAACAAGCTTAAGCTTGCTTGCCTGTGGTCAGTCTTGGAGAGTAGCCCAAAATACCTCGGCTCTCCTTGGGCTTCAGTCCCTCAGGTTGTTCCTTTTAGTGGTTGTAGTCGATCCAGTTTGCCCCAATCAGAAGTATTTGATTTTGAGTAATATCATCAAAAACTATTCAAATGATTGAAACTTCAGAGCATTTCTCCGTGAATAAGACAATAGATAGGATAGGATAGAAGCCAAGCAGGGAAGCAAGCAGGGAAGGTCAGGGGGAGGAGAGGGAAAGAAAATGCGACTGCTTTCGTTGAGAGCCAAGAAGAAAAAAAAAAGAAAGTGTGGGGCCGGGAGCTCCGGACTCAGAGGGGAGGAGGCGGCCGGGCGCAGCACGGACCGATGGAAGACGGGGTGAACCCGCATAGAGCGTGGCAACTCCAGATGGAAAGCCGTCCTGGATATCCTCCGGAGGATCCGGAATGGGCCAACGTACCGTGGGGCTAATTTCCGGGTCTCCCCCTTCAGGGCCAGACCCTTTGTGGACAGCCAGACTCAGTGGAGTAGAGAGCCAACAGCCCACGCAAACTGAGGCTCGTGGATGGCGAGCCAGGGGTAACCCAGCACCACAGGGTCCTGCAGGGTCCTGACCTGGTGGTCGTGATGAGAGGACATGATGAGAGGGACCGTCACCCCTCCAGATGTCCAGAGCCCAAAGGGCGACCGTCCAATGCCTGGACCGCCTGAGGAACGGCCACCGGGGTGGTTGGAATCCCCAGCTGTTTTGCCAGGGTGATGTCCATCAGGTTGACTGCCACGCCGGAGTCCACCAAGGCAGTGAGGGAGACAATGGGATTGTTCTTATCGATGTGACGGAGACAAATGGGTATGGAGAGACGGTTGGCGGGTCCAGGGGTCTTAGCGCTACCACTCATCAGAGGCCCTGGGTCCCCTGACGAGTGCTGCCTTTCCCAGTAGGTCTGGGCAGTGTTGAACCTGGTGCCTGGATGACCAACAGTACATGCACAGGCCTCCTTGGAGACGGCGGCTGCATTCTTCGCGACTCAGCCGGAGGCGGCCGAGTTCCATGGGCTCTTCCGGTAACCGGGTCGGTGCGGCTGGGGATGGGTGTGGCTGGCCTTGGCTGGAAGGTCGTCATGGGGCCCGGGCCTCACGGAGGTCACGGCGACGTTCCTGACTGCGAGCATTGAGGTGGATCGCGAAAGTGATCAGCTCGTCAAGCGATTGTCCCCAGTCACAGTTGACCATCTCATCCTTCACAGCCTCCTGTAGCCCACGGTAAAAGGCTGAACGCAGGTCTTGGTCCCCCCAGCCATTCCGGATTGCCACGGTGCGGAACTCTACGGCGTACTGGGCTATGGATTCGGTCCCCTGGTTGATGGCAAGGACTCGTTGTGCTGCCTGGTTCTCCGTGTGCTCTGTGTCGAACATCAGCCCGAGGCGACGCAGGAACAGCTGACTGTCACTTCCCTCGGGCAGCTGGCAATCCATGACAGCAGTTGCCCACTCCAGGGCTGGTTCCCGAGAGTCGGGAGCTAATGTAGCCCACCTTCGCTGGCTCGGTGGGGAAGAGACGTGCTTGGTGGAGAAAGATCTGTGAGCACTGAAGCATAAAGCCCCTGCAGGCTTTCGGATCCCCAGAGAATAGTTGGGGGGGCGGATAGAGGTATGGTAATGGTGGGAGAGACGGGAGGCAGAGCAGGGGCCACGTGGGGACTGGGCCAAGCCCCCCTGCTAGGATCTGGGGTTGGTGGACCAGGGGGAGGTCGTGCACACAGCCCCTGAACCGTAGTGTCCAGTTGCTGCATTTCCAGCTCCAAACGACTCAGTCGCGGTGCATGGGCGTTGATGATAGCGCCCAGCTGAGTGATCTCCTGCAGATCCGCTGTGCCTTGGCTTGACTCTGTCATGCTATCAGGCCGGGGTTTTCAGGCACACACGCAGATTGCAGGTCAGGTTCAACAAAAGAGTTTATTCCAATTAACAAAGGTATTCCACAAGAAAAAGTATAATCCCAAAAGGAAAGAAGTATCCCCTTTGGCCTAGAGGCACACACTTAGTGAGAGTCAATGGCAGTCCGGATAGCTTGTGCTAAGCTAACTCACGTTCACATCGGTAATAACAAAACGGGGTCAAGGCCCACAAACAAGTCTTCCTGAGAAGAGGGAACAAAAGACATTATACTCACGACACTCCATGACAGAGTGAAGGGGGAAGGACACCCAGTGCTTAAGTAGGAAGCGGTGATCACCGGAGGTGTAGCCCAGTGTAGAATAAGAAAAGTTAGTGCTAGGTGCTCTAGGAAGAGTGTCGCCCTCTACAGGGCTGGCGCCCGTGCGTGGATGTGACAGGCGCAAGGCCCTTCGCGTGGTCAGGTCTTCTGAGTTCATCATCGGCAGGAAGCTTCCAGCCCTACAGAACACCTATGACACACGATGCTTCAGGAAAGCTGACTGTTACCATCCATCCTTCAGTCTTTTTTCTCTGTTGCCTTCTGGCAGGCAATACTGAAGCATTCGGTCTCGCACATGTAGACTGGAGAATAGTTTCTTTCCAAGGGCCACCAGGCTGCTGCATGGACACTGATACATTCTCACCACTTTCTCACTAGCCACTTTTACACTGTCACTTTCAGCTACTGTTTGTATCAGCAATATTGGACTAATTGTTATTCCACTTGTCTTTAGGTTAGTATAGGTTTAAACGTTTAGTATAGGTTATTATGTGTATTACAGGTTTAGTATACTGTATTGTATATTATTTTGTATATTTAGGAGTTTCTATTTTCTTATCATAGATGTAATCTATGTTCAGAGTACTTATATGTTATGCCAGGTTGCTTTGCGTTGTCTCGTCCTAAGAATGTCAGGGCCCAGTCTGACCTTGTGTTGTTCTGTTTATCTGACAATAAAAGACTGGAACTCAGCTAACTATCAGACTAAATGGTTGAACAGTGGTGGTGAAAACCAATCTTCCTGTGGACACATAAAACAACTTCATATACATTAAATGGTATTCCATTTTAAAACCAGCACATACAACTCATATTCATCTCTTCATTGTCATGGACACATTAAAAGGCTCTCTCTTGATAGTGACTTAGGACTCCAGCAAATTATATTGTCCAAACATTGAAAACAGGCACAAGGATAAGTAACTTTAAAGGCAAAAACATAGTTTATTATCAAAATAGTAAGAAAATCAATACATTATGACAAAGTAACAAAGTATATACAGAAACAAATGCTACCTTCAGAGCAACCAATAACAAAGGTATTTTGAATGCAAATAAACCTTGCGCACCTGAGCAAGTATAGTAGGCTAATCAAAGTCAGTGATCGGTTTAGCTTCTGTTTGTGTTAATCCATCCTGCTTACTAAAATAGGGATGCCAGCTAGAACATTTGCCTAACACATACAAATTCAAATTGCCCATCACCGGTACTCGGTGGCTGCAGTAGGCCAAATAGGCCTTTGCAAGACAAGAACATATGTAAACACATTTGGGCCTCTGCACGACAAAGCTCTATGCTATCAAACCATGCACGACAAAAGTCTAGGCTATAAAACCAGCAAATATACATTTTACAACACTGAAAACCTTACTTAATGTGATGCATAAAATACAAAATTAATACTATCAAACATGACATGAAAACGTGCTTAAAACTATATTTACACACAACACAAATTTTGTGACCCTAACCCTAATCGAGTCTAATTCAGGTCTGCCAATACAGCCCAACACTAGCTAGCTGAAATAGCCACACTTGATCATGAAGGCTACGTTTTTCTGTGTAGCCTCATTTTCTCTCCGATTGATAGCTAGCTAGCCTACAGTTGCCAACTTGAGACCGGTTATAGCCAACTTACCACATAATAGCATAGCTAACTTACCAATAATGGCAGACACTTGGCGTAGCGGCGTACATCATTGCAGACGGTTGGCGTAGCGGCGTCCATCATTGCAGACGCTTGGCGTAGCGGCCTCCATGATTGCAAACGCTGGGCGTAGCAGCCTCCATGATGGCAGACGGGCTACACGTCACACGCACTAATGCAATGTTTACAAAGGTAACGTCGCCGCTATCAAAATTCCCTCAGGTACTACGTCGCTCCCATTGGGAACCAATGATAAAAAGGCAAAGCTAGTATACATTGTATGCTGTTCGGGTGTTTAAGGGCACTTGTCACCCCCCATATGCGTAAGGTTTTTTATACTTTCGAACATGCGTCGTTGTGACGTCGCCGCCGGTAGACGTTCCTTACATGGCGTCGCCGTCAAGTCGCCGCCACTCTCTCGTTTGCAGTCCCATTAGTCCCATTCAAAAATCCACACGGTCTGGCGGCGACGTATGGTTAGGCAGCTCCTTATCCTTCTCCTGGTAAGCCTAGGAATGTCCCTTTCCGCACCCCATAGGCGTAGCAGCCTCCATGATTGCAGACGGGCTACACGTCACATGCACCGATGCAATGTTTACAAAGTTAACATCGCCATTCAACGTGGGGCCAAGATGGCCCCCTATGGTGGTCCTACTGAGCGCTGCATTGACTGCGAGTGATCAAGGCTGTAGTATATTATTGAGTTTAGCTAAAACTCAGTCTTTTGGGTAGAGCTAAAGGGTCAGCAGTTAGATAACCAGTTCAAACTGGCCAAGGAGTAGCTAGCCAGTGAGTCAGTTTCGGTTTCAGGGTACTCAGGGTATTCTTTTGTTTGACAGTAATTGGGGGCGTTGTATCTGTGCATTAGCATATTTAAGGCGGTTAGCACTACAGAGGCAGCCTCGTTTGCCAGCCTCGGCGCACGAAGACTCAGTCGAACAAAGACAAAGGAGTCTACTTGCGGAGTCCACCGAGGAAGGCCGAAGAGGCGGATCACCTCTTCTGATAAGTATCAACCTATTCATATTCAAAATTAGATTATATTCTACCTAGAACTTATTCATAGCTAGCATGTGTTTCCTTAGCATTCCTGTTCATTACACTACCCGTAGACGTAACGCTAGATATGTCACAAAGTATATTCGGTCAACCTCTAACCTTCACTACCTATCCAGTTATTTTCCACCTGACCTTTCTCTTTCTTTAGGGCTCTGGAACTGCCAGTCTGCTGTGAACAAGGCAGACTTCATCCCGGCGTTTGCATCCCAGGCTTCTCTTCATGCCGTTGCGCTGACAGAGACGTGGATCCGCCCAGAGAACACTGCAACTCCAGCTGCTCTCTCCGTCAACCACTCCTTCACTCACTCACCCCGCTCAACCGGGCGAGGTGGTGGGACAGGTTTGCTTCTTTCCTCACATATTAAATACACATCCACACCACTCTCTGTTACTGCCAAATCATTTGAACATCATTATGTTATGCTAACTGATCCTATCAAAGCATGCTTAATTGTTCTTTATCGCCCACCAGGACCGCTAGCTGACTTTGTGGAGGAGCTGGACATGCTCCTCAGCGTCCTCCTGGATGATGGAACCCCCCTGATAGTCCTTGGGGTTTTCAACATCCACCTCCAAGGAACGCAGGCTGTCGACTTTTTGTCTCTCCTGACCTCCTTCGACCTAACGCTGCTGAGCACACAGGCGACCCGCAAGGCAGGCAAACAGCTAGACCTCGTCCTGAAACGTAACTGTATCACTGACTTAACCTCTGTAACCCCAATGCACATTTCTGATCACTACTTTATCCAATTCTCTGTCTCTCTCCCTCCAACCCCTCCCACCTCCCCTCCCCTCGTAACTTTTCGGCGCAACCTCCGCTCCCTATCCCCCTCCCATTTCTCCTCTATTGTAACATCTTCCCTCCCTCCCATTGACGAGTTCTCGTCCCACCCCACTAACACTGCCACTGACACCTTGTTAACCACTTTAACTGCATCACTTGACTCTCTTTCTGTCCCCTTTCAACCAGGCCTGCACGATCTTCTCCCTCCTGCCCGTGGCTTACGGATGTTATTCGTGAAAAACGGTCCACCCTTCGAGCAGCTGAGAGGAGATGGCACAAGTCCAAAGACGGTCTGGACCTTGATAAGTATCACTCCCTCCTTAAATCCTTCTCTTCTCACATAACTAGTGCTAAGACCCTCTACTTTCTTAACAAAATTAAATCTGCTTCAAACCCCCACAAACCTTTCTCTACCTCCCCCACCCCCCCCCCCCCCCCTCACCCTGACAGCAGACAACTTCTCCTCCTTCTTTGAGAAAAAAGTCGCCGACATTAGCAGTCGGTTCCCTAAACCCACCTTTCCTACCCCCTCACCCTCCATGACTGACCCAACTAAATTTCTACACTCTTTCTCTCCCCTGTCCGAGGCAGAGCTCTCTGACCTCATTCTCTCTCATCGCCCCACCTCCTGTTCCCTTGATCCTGTCCCCTCTCTTTCAAACCATCTCCCCCTCTATCATAACTTTTCTGCTCCATGTTCTAAACTCCTCTCTTACCTCTGGCACCTTCCCCTCTGCCTTCAAAGAGGCCAGAGTTACCCCTCTAATCAAAAAACCCTCCCTTAACCCTGCCGTCCTCCAGAACTACAGACCGGTATCACTATTACCTTACTTCTCGGAAACAATTGAACATGCTGTATCTAACCAACTGTCTAACTTTCTTTCTCAGAACAAACTGCTTGACCCCAACCAATCGGGCTTCAAGACCGGCCACTCCACAGAGACTGCCCTTCTTTCAGTCTCCACTGCCCTCCAGTCTGCCAGAGCGGCTTCGAGGTCATCCGTCATCATTCTGCTGGACCTTTCTGCAGCGTTTGATACGGTTAACCACCAGATCCTGCTCTCCAGACTTGCTGAGATGGGCATCACTGGCACTGCACTCCAGTGGATCTCATCCTACCTGTCGGGAAGATCCTACCAGGTCTCCTGGGGAGGCAAACTGTCAGACCCTCGCCAGCTCTCCACTGGTGTCCCACAGGGCTCCGTCCTTGGACCCCTCCTCTTCTCTCTGTACACCACCTCACTTGAACCAATCATCACTTCTCCTACCACTGCTACGCTGACGACACGCAGCTGTACCTGTCATTCCCCCCGACCGATCCGGGGATCTCAGCTAGGATTGAGGCCTGCCTCGCAGACATCTCCGCCTGGATGACCGAGCACCACCTCCAGCTGAACCTCGCCAAAACAGAACTTCTCATCATCCCGGCCAAACCCTCCATCTCCCACGACCTCTCAATCACCCTGGGATCGGCGACGGTGACCCCCTCATCCTCTGCCAGGAACCTTGGGGTTACCATGGATGACAAGCTCTCCCTCACGGCCCACATTTCTGCAGTCTTCACCCTCTACAACATCCGGAAGATCAGGAGATACCTGTCTGAGCACTCCACCCAGCTGCTTGTCCAAGCACTTGTCCTCTCCAAGTTGGACTACTGCAACTCGCTGCTCGCCGGTCTCCCAGCATGCGCAACCCGCCCTCTTCGGAGGATTCAGAACGCAGCGGCCCGCCTGGTCTACAATCTACCCAGACGCTCCCACGTTACCCCGCTCCTCATCTTCCTCCACTGGCTACCCATAACGGCCCGCATCAGATTCAAGACCCTGGTACTGACCTTCCGAGTGGTGAACGGGACTGCACCCGTCTACATCAAGTCTCTCCTGCAGCCTTACACCCCCACCCCTCAGACAACCGCCTGGTGGTCCCACCGCTCAAGACCGCCCAGTCCCAACACAAGCTCTTCTCCTGCCTGGCCCCCCAGTGGTGGAATCAACTCCCCACCTCCATCAGAGACACAGACTGTCTCTCCACCTTCAAGAGAAGGCTCAAGACGCACTTGTTCCGGGAGTACAACGGTACTTAGGAATGGTTTGCTGAACCCAACGCTGGTTTCCTCAAGGATCACAATGACTCTTGCTTAGACTGTTGCTCTTGTTTGTTAGTGGTGGCTGATTTAAAGTGTTTTCTATTTTAGTTAATCTTATTTCTATTGCTTTCCTACAGGTACACTTGCACTTAGAGATTCATGTTGTTTAATTGTAACTTGTTTAACTACATGCTCTTATGGTTTCCTCCCTTAAGCACTTATTTTTGGGTTGTTCACAATGTGTACTTCTTGTTTTTGGCTACCCGCAATGCTTTGGGGTTATCTTGTTGTTATTATCAGTGACCTATGCACTTTGTAAAGCTCTCTCTTGGAAGTCGCTTTGGATAAAAGCGTCTGCTAAATGAATAAATGTAAATGTCATGTAAATGGCGTCGGTATGAGAAGCTGTGTTATGTCGAGCTGAATCTTTTTTTCCTTGGATGTAACTGTAGTAGATTTTTGTAAATTGATGTTTGCATAAAAAACTCATCTGTAAGTCATAAATGGCTACTTTCTGATACATTAAAACAGCCTGTACATCTTTTAAGATACCTTTTGATATCAACGTATTTGTTGCTAGCATATTTGGCTAATCCAAATCTCTATAATGGAACACCCAGACGGGATTGAAGACATGGAGACCGCTATCACTTTGGAAAAAATTAAAGTCAAGGATATCCACTCTTATGCTTGCAGTGCTGAAGATGGTGACGTTTGTGACTCTTCCCCAGTCACTCCAATCAAACAGAATGCTCCAAAGAAGAAGAGAAGTGAACCTTCTTTGAGTGATGTACAGGATAACATTATCAGCATCCCCACGGCCAAAATCAACGAAAGAGCTGACCACATTGAAGACAAGGCAATCGCAGACAACTACCACGTCCTGTCATCATACGTTTCACCTCCAGAACGCCAAGGGATTCAATATGGAAAGGTTCTAAGAAAAATAACTACCTCCTGAAGAATGGTCTGCAATTCAAGGAAGATCTCACGTCCTCCGACAAAGAATCAAGGAATCAGCTATGGCCAGCAGTCAAGGCAGCATGCAAACAGGGTCTCAAAGTGTACTTTGTAGGCACCAAGGCCTTCATAGATGGGAAAGAATGTAGAAAAGAAATACGCCATAAATAATCAGTATGATAGGAGGTCTTTGCGAGTTGGGTTTTCAGGTTCTTTTTTCCATACGGTTGCACACGTTGATAAGTTTAAGAGTTTTATATAGGTAGACCTATGGTCATTTACAGATATATTTCAATACCAATGTATCAGATGGACATGATAAGATGTATAATTTCAATGCGATGACTTTCACATGCTAACTTAGAATATGCATTAAGTTAAGGTTTTGTGTACTACGTTACATCCGCTTTCCTCCTACTTAAAAGGTAAGCAAGTTCTAAATAGTCACTACTTTTTGTTGTTGTTTTCTGTAAAGTCTATTTCTTTATTTTCTGTTAATGCCAGAGGTTTAAAGAATATGCTGAAAAGGAAATCTTTTTTTTATATTGTAAAGGTCAGCACACTGATTTTATTTGTATTCAAGAGACTCATAGTTGCACTGATGATAAGGATTTTTGGAGAAGTCAATGGGGGAATGATTTATGGTTTTCACATGTCAGTACTCGGTCAGCAGGGGTTGCTATTCTAAAGGGTAACTTCAGAGGTAAAATACTGACACACACGAAGGATAATGCTGGAAGGTGGATTATATTAGTAGTAACTGTTGACCAATCAAATTGTATTTTGGTTAAAGGGGCAATTGACTGCAAAACCGATTTTACCTTGTCATAGTTGAATAACGACAGTTCGGTGGGTAAACTGAACATACCGTGAATATCAAAGTCCATTGACACCTTTTTCCTATTCAAATCTCCAAAAGAAAAAATTTGGCTGTAAAACGCTAGCTTTTCAACAAAGGTACCAGTCCTACGTAGGACCGGTGATCGCCCTCTTATTGGCTTTGGTCTGTATCTTTGTCACGCCCCAGAATTTACATCCAGACCAGCCCGAGGTAGCGTCTATCTCCAATACTAGTTGAGCTGCGCGCTGCTCTGTGTAGGCTACTTAAAAGGAATTACAAAGAAGAACGTTTTGAATTATAACAAGGATATTGAAAATGGACCACGGTCATAAATGCTGTGTTCCAGGCTGTAGCCTACAGGGAAGGCTAACACTCACAGTCTTCCCAAGGAGCCAAACATTCAACAGGCATGGCTGCTGATGTCTATGAGAAGATCCCGGCGAAGTTTGACACTCAATCATTCATTTGCTCTGAACATTTGACCCAAGACAGTTTTGACAACCTTGGACAATTGCAAGCAGGATTTGCTAGGAAGCTGAACCTGGAAAGAGGTGCAGTTCCGACCGTATGCACATTGCAACCGCAAGCTATAAGGACAGTATGATGTTGTGCTAACAGTTATTAGCAATGCTAACATTTCCTGCATATAGCATACCAGGTAGAATACTAAACACGTTTCTACACACATCAAATGACTCTAGCTAGACTAGCTGTAGTCGGCATTATAAGGGAAGCTTCCGAAAAATAGCCAGAAAACGAACAGCAGTCTGGCTTATTGCTAACGCCTGTCTAGATAATCTATTTGAAAGAACTGGAGAAAGGCAGGTTCTAGATACAGGATACGTTAGCATTGCTGGTAACTGTTACTAGTAACACCTAGACTGTAGGCATGTAAACAAGTTTAGCTTGCTAGTTAACGCAAGAGCATAGGTAGAATGTGTGATAATTTAGCCTAGTTTATTGGCAATGGGGCTAACGTTGATTCATGTTCCTGACTGTGTTTCATTCAAATAAATAACCTGTGTAATGAAAATCTACAATTCACGATGCATGTTTGTCCAGATCTTTGTCATGTTATTTTACAGCAAGATATCTAGAGCTAGCCTAGCTAGCTAACTGAAGCCGAGTAGAATCACAATATGGTTTGGTTGCTAAGCTGTAGCCTAACGTTCTACCCACCTAAGTCAATCCAGTTTGCTTCAACAACAGAAGTGGAAACAAGTAATGTTATCATTTTAAATGATATATAGTCAATCTGTTGAAAACAGTGTTGTGTAGACTCAATAGATTTATTTGCGCGTGCTGCTGTTGGCCGTGTTGCGTTTTTGCTCCCAGCTTCACTCGTTGATAACCAACCAATCAGCGCGCAGCTTATCTAAATATTAATGAGCGTACCATAAAAGGAGAAAAGCTAGTGTTTTTCCCCGGGAACATTTCAGAGGATCTGTCAGAGGGCATAGAACAGCACCCGGGCCATTTTCAACCCAACCAATGTTACATACCCTATTCGGAGACCTTAAAGGTGACATGACATGCTGTTTTTGGATGCTTTTATATAGGCCTTAGTTGTCCCCTAATACTGTATCTGAAGTCTCTTTCCCGAAATTCAGCCATGGTGCAGAATTATAGCCACTACAAGTAGTCCCACAATCAGCTTTCCTCAGAACGCGCTGTTTCTGTGTCTGTAGCTTTAAATGCTAATGAGGAGGAGAGGGGCGGCAACATGCGCTAATGTTTACAGGATGTATCGCAATGGCTCGTTGCCCCCGTTGCTGTAAGATGCCTCAAATTTAGCCATTCTCATCTGATCACCCTGGTTTGCAGAGGTGCACACAGTCATTTCAATGTGGTGAAATGCGGATATCGCGAGCCATAACACCAACAGCAGAACGGTTATCCAAATAACAAAGAAGTGTACAACACTCGCGTTACAGCGTTTGTATTCACACACACACTTGATGCCATTTATCTTTACGTTAGCAACAGTAACTCAGCTGTTAGCTGCAGAGCTAATGTTAAAGCCACATTCTAAGGGTAGCAAGCTAGGTAACCATATACAGTAAAGCAACAAAATGATATAGCGTTAGTTAACTTACTTGTCCAAGGTTTGTAGCTTGACCAAGGAGATTTAGTAATGATCCAGAATTTAATTTCAGCAAGGCCAGCTTTGAGTTGGCTCAAGTTGAGGAAATGTTTGGCGCAGACATACAACACTACAACGACATACAACATACGACACACTGTGTCGGCGCATTTCCAGCGAAAATACAATTAAGATACGGGTTGTGCAGAGGCTCGGATGAAGGAACAAAAAAAAAAGATGTGTGCTTGCATTTGTATATCCAAGCACTGAGCAACTGTTATGCTTCGTTTGTTTGCTTGCCATGATGTCTCTCCAGGAAAAAACAATATCGCACTCGCCCTTGCACGGTGGTAGCTCAGTTTCTCATGGGCGGGCCAGATGATCTGGTCGGGCAAAGCAGAGAGAGGGGAGGTAACCTTCCCCCTATCTACGTCACTAGGGGGAGATTTTCAAACAGCGCAATTGAGCCTTCATTTTGTCAAAGGCGGAGAAGAACACGCAGGGCTTGGTTTACACTTATCGAAAATTCTAGCCACTGGGGGACCAAAGGCAGGCTAGAGGAACTCATATTAATGTTAAATAACCTCATAAAATGAAGTTTTCTTGTCATGTCACCTTTAAGGAACAGTGTCAAATACCCAAAAAACCCAGTCAATTGCCCCTTTAAGGACATAAAAGTTATTTATATAATGGACTGATACAAAATAAACCGATCTAAAAACGTAGGCCTAAATGCATAAAAAAAATATGAAGAAAAAAAATATCATTCAGGAATATCATTTTATTTTAATCATAATTTTAAGCCCATGGAAACAAGCATGTCAAATGCACTGACAGCAAAACCTATAAATTATCCTACATTATTGTAATTTTATTATTACACACAAGTCGCTGAAAAGTTTGACGCTCAAGATCTGGCTGGAACTACTTCTTGTCAACCAAACCTCCGCTCTCTCGTTCTGAAAAGGTAAGCTATTATCGATGAGGTAAACATATATTTAAGATACTATCCTACTATACAGTTTTTTTTTATTGTTTTTAGGTTGGTTTAATGTTATTGTGTTTGACGTACATTGCCCGGTGCTTTACGTCACCAATATAAATTTATTAATTTATTTCTGTTTCTGTCATTCTGTTTGTCTGTGTTTGTGTGTATCTCCAGGCTCCAGTGATCCAGTCCACCCTACCTGCACAAGATCCACACCTGCGGTCCAGTTTCTCAATAACTTGCGGTGACATACCCTGGTTTGCCCTCCACTCACCGCCAGATCGTTGTTTTTACAACCTGGTAGCTACCTTCCCGGCCTCCTTGTACTTCCGAGTCTATTATCTACTATTAGTACTTAAAGTGTCCTAATATTGCACTTTCTTGTGTCCCAAAGAAACATCCTACTCACCCCAACTCTCCATCTGCCTGCCTACCCGCTCTGCTTGCTACCTGCCTCTTTGTTTGTGAGACAAATATATATATATATTACTTCTTTCCATGGTGCCGAAGTTCATGCTTTACTACAATACCCATAAGCCATAGTAATGAAATGTAAGAATAATAATTATTTAATGTGTGTTACTCATATTCCTACTTGTAATGCTTATAACATGTCAATGTGTTTATGTTTGCAGAAAATGACCAAACCCAAAAGCAGGCCTTGCCCTAACTGCCAGGTCAAGAACACAGCCAACCGCAAAACATGCCTTTCATGTTTTGCAAGCCTCTCACAAAAAAAGAGGATTAAGTCCAAGGAGGAGAGTTTGATGTTGGTGACTGAGGGGAGAATGTGAAGAAGCACCGCAACGCAGGCAGAGTGATAGATTCAGCCCGCATATCTGTGAGTGAGAATGTGGAGGTTTTAGGTTACGGTTCCATTCAGATCCATACTATAATGGTCAGAACTTGATATAAATGCCAGTTTTCATTGGCATCAGGCCATATAATTTAATCAATAGCATCACATCTTATAGTCTTCCTGTCAGGACCCCTAGCTTTGTTAATTTGAAAAGTAGTATAGTAGATACTTTGAAAAGTAGGAATAAGTATGATACCATTTCAAAAGTAGTTGATCAGATGGCAAGAGAGCTGATACAGAGGACAAAGCCTGATAACTTGTTAATGTCTGTTTTTAGGTAAATAAGCTGCAGTAACTGGACTTAAAGCCCCTGCTCTTCATGGGGAAAGAGAAGAGAGGGGGGGTTTAAAGCAGAGGTCATTACAGGCGTAGGCTTCATACCAGAGGGGCCTGTGAGGGAGATCATTAAAAAAATGCCCACCCTTTATGAAGGCTTTTTTTTAAATAACTCAGCATTTACATTTAGTTTCGAAAAACGTTTTGTAACATAAAATATACTAATAGAATATAGTTGATGAGTAAATATTCCCCTATTAGACCCTATTTCTGTTAAATTAACCTAATTTGTGGGGCTGTTATAGTTAGATTCAAATAATGTTACGTCTACATTTACTTGTCTTTATCTCTCAGACCACAATAGCTTTCTTGCCACAGCTGGTGAAGAAACACCAGAAGAAACACCAGAAGCAACATCCCCTGCCTCCACTCAGGATCAAACTAGGCGACAATGCTCACTACACTAATACCTTTGTTCAGTACAGTTCTACGGTGCAGGCCTGAGTGCAGCAGCTCGTGTGCGTTGTAGCCGTAAACAAAATGGCTGTTTCGCCACGATGGCAGAAAATAAAAGTGAGCTGGTACCTCGGGTCAACAGTGCAGTAGCCACACGTACTGCGGCAGAAGGGCGGCAGCAGGTGTTAGAGAGACCGACCAAAACTCTTGTGGATTTACGAGACGAACCAACTCAGGAAGAAGACTGAGGACGACAACAATCCCGACCTCCACCGGCTCCAACACTGGCGCTCGCTGTCGCTAGCCTGGCGGCAAAGCCCGTGCTTAATCCAAAACCGCCAACAGTCAAACTCCTCTTTCTTGGTTGTTGTTGTTGTTGGAGATATTCACCCAACCATACAAACATAACACCCCTAACGATAATATTCTTAATTCTTAAACTTCACTCTTGGTATTTTACCGTACGCTATATTTCACTTCTCCCTTCAACTCCTCCGCTCGCTCTGTCTTCCCACTTCCCGCGTTACCCTGTCCTTTCACCTCAAACCGGATTGGCTCATCATCATAATCAAAATTAAAGCAACAACATCAATTCACAAAACATTCATTTTACTCTCTTCATATTTGTAACCGGTACATTTTAACATGTGTTTTTAAAACAACAGATATACATTTCCAAATGCTGCATTCAGTAAAACATGAACAATATGTATTTCTCATCAAATCAAAAATCATAACTCTCAAACCTTAAAGTCTATTTATTAAACTTTTAACCCTTAAAGTCTATTTATTTAACTGTGAACTTAAGTATTATCTATTCACACTTTTATATTTATGTAGTATGATAGTTTAAACAGAAAACTGTATGTCCTAAGGTTTACCACCCAGCTACACCAATAAAGATTTGTTATTCTTTGTGTTAATTATAGTCCTGTAACAGCCACAGATACCAGATTCATATTACTGTCCAAGCATTTGATTTGATTACTATTAAGATTTGAATTTTATTCAAGCCAATATGACAAAATGTGCTTCTCCAAACCCTTACTTATACCAGTGTTAAAGGTCCCATGACATGAAAACTTCACTTTAGGAGGTTATTTAACATTAATATGAGTTCCCCTATCCTACCTATGGTCCCCCAGTGACTAGAAATTGCAATAGGTGTAAACCAAGCCCTGGATATCCTGCTCCGCCTTTGAGAAAATTTAAGCTCAGATGGGCCCATCTGGAATTTTCCTCTTATGTCGTCATAAGGGGAAAGGTTACCTCCCCTTTCTCTGCTTTGGCCGTCCAAAGAATTTGGCCCACCAATGATAAAATGAGCTACGACTGTGCAAGCCGTTATTGTTTTTCCCTGAAAGACATCATGGTTTGCAAACGACCAAAGGCAGTTAGCCTCGCCTCTCTCCTCCTCATAGCATTTAAAACTACAAACACAGAAACGGCACATCCTGAGGAAAGCTCATTGTGGGACTGCTCGTAGTTGCTGTAATTCTGCACGAAGGCACAGTATTGGGGGACCACTAAGGCCTATATAAAAGCATCCAAAAACAGCATGCCATGGGGACCTTTAACTTAAGTCACATAATCTCATGGTGAAATTGTAAAATAAGATAACGTTGATCACTGTATTTCACAAATTTTTGATAAAGTAACAAAATTGTTATCAAAATTGTAGTACTTAGTCTTATTCTTATTTGTATATATATTTTATTTTTTAATTGCTTTATTCTTAGATTTTAGTTCTAAGAAATAGTTCAACTTTTGCACTTTTACTTAATTTAAGACAATAAGTTTATTGTTTGCCCCTCCCTGCCACAGTCAATTCTGTGTTTGTTCACATACATAGTGAATAAACCATATTCTGAATCTGATGTGTATTTTTTTTCACAGTGTAAAAGAATGGGAGGATACCTGGAAGCCTGCTGTTAATATGTCTTTGCCTAGCTGCCTGGTTATTGTTCTAAGAGTTCCCCATTGTGTATTTGTTATTGATATACACTGTAACATTTTATGAGCTTGTTGTGATACGGTTAAGGCCACTGTCTTTTTTTCTGTTCATGTTTTGTTTGTTATTGACATACATTTACATTTAGTCATTTAGTCACTTCCTGGGTTCTGGGCATCGATTGTGGTTCAACTTGGCTGCCTCCATAACACTTAACTTATAACATGGGTGAGTTGGTGACCTAACGTTTTCGGGTTTTTGTTTTAGATTCACTGTTAGATAAGGGAGCGCGCTGGCTCCGCCTTCGCATTGTGGGGAGGGCCAGCGGCTACCAGGTTTTGGTTTTATTTTCACTAACTCAGTCTTGTTTTTCTGTTTAATAAACTTTGGTATTACTTTTATAAACATTGACTTGCATGGTTGGACTCACTTATGTAAGCCTACAAGCAACCGTCTGATCCTTTGCTTGGTGGAGGTAAGAGTAGACTACCTATGAAGAGAAGACTTAGATTAAAAGTTAGGCCATCACAAGCGGATGTAAATTTGTTATCTTACTAACACAACATTATATACAATGTTAAATGATGGATTCCATGTGGCTGAATATTAATAATCTGTACTGGGAGTGCGGCGCGATGACGTTGTATTCAGAATAATCCATGCCTTAATAAAGGTGATGGCATGAAGGAAGGCTATATGAATTATTCATTATATATTCTCATTTTTTGCATGTTGAACACGTGGTAAGACTTATACAAGTTTTTTAAGTAATTGAATAGGTCTTTATATAATGTGGGCTACACTTAACTAAAATGATAACCATAGTGAACTTACGTGGACTACAAATATGGCGCATATTGGCGTTAAAACATGTGGGTTGTGGGAAATGTAGTTCTTTTTTACTTTCAATTTAAAAACTGATTTTTTGAGAAGATCTTTGTCCTCAGTTACATTTAAATCACTTAATATGACAAATATACATTCATTGGTCTTTTATGAAAGACAAAATGTATCAGTACTCGAAAAGTCAAAATTTTAATATCTTTATATGGAAACTTTACCTAACATTATTTTACATCATAATCTTCAAACATGGTTCCAGTATGATGTGAAGAGGGTCAATATTGGTCTAAATACGAAATCCCAGGCTGATCCTAGCTTCAGATGGGGAAAAAAAATGAATTGAATTTTAGGAAATTACCTTTTCTAGGTGGCGCTGTTGATCCCGTGTAGGGGCTTGGGTTATGAAACTGAAAGACACAGTTTATCTAACCACAGTTATTCACTGTACCAAGCCAGGACTATGTGCCATGAAAGGAACCCTAACCCTAATTACCATACTACTACTAAATATAGGGCTTTAAGATGACCCCTGGCAAGGGTTCAAAGGTCAATATATCACATAAGGGTTTACAGAAATGTGTCAAATTTACATAAATGAACCCGCAAGCTAAGACCTTTCCAAAAATGGATTTGATTTTGTTGTACGACAGTCAACAAGTCTTTTTAAAATCAAAATCTGCCATTGCAGTGAGGAATCTTAACAAGTATAGATTCCAAGACCATTCATAATCTAAATAGACAACATCAGTGGTCAAAGTCAAATTATGTTTTGGTGGCACATAGTCCTGGTTTAGCACAAACAATATTAGGGTACAGATCCACTTGTGCATTTGTTTATCCCCAAACTTAAAAGATGATTAGTTGCTCTGCACAAGACATGGTCTAACAGACCACGCTAGGGTTAGGGGTTTGTTGTCCTTGGTGGTACATGTTTGTGGCTTGCCCTGTCGAATATTTCGGACTAGTACATTTACATTTACATTTATTCATTTAGCAGACGCTTTTATCCAAAGCGACTTCCAAGAGAGAGCTTTACAAAAGAGCATAGGTCACTGAGCATAACAACGAGATTGTCCCAAACATTGCAAGTAGCCAAAAACATGAAGCATACATTGTGAAAAAGCTAAACAAGTGCCAAAAGGGAAGACCCATAAGAGCATGCAGTTATACAAGTTACAAATTAAAACAACATGAACCACAAAAGTGCAGGACTGTACCTGTAGAAGACAATCAACAGTAACATATTTCACAGCGAGTACAAGACTTAGCTTCGTTATATCTAACCTAAAAGAGCAATGAGTCACTTAATAAGAGTCATTGTGATCCTGGAGGATACTAACTAACAAGTCCAGCCAAGCATTCTTAAGTGCCGTTGTACTCCCGGAACAAGTGCGTCTTGAACCTTTTCTTGAAGGTGGGGAGACAGTCAGTGTCCCTGATGGAGGTGGGGAGCTGGTTCCACCATTGGGGGGCCAGGCAGGAGAAGAGCTTGTGTTGGGACCGGGCAGTCTTGAGCGGTGGGACCACCAGGCGGTTGTCTGAAGAAGACCGTAGGTGACGGGTGGGGGTGTAAGGTTGCAGGAGAGACTGCAGGAGAGATGTAGACGGGTGCAGTCCCGTTCACTGCTCGGAAGGTCAGTACCAGGGTCTTGAACCTGATACGGGCATTGATGGGTAGCCAGTGGAGAGAGATGAGGAGCGGGGTAACATGGGAGCGTCTGGGTAGATTGTAGACCAGGCGGGCCGCCGCGTTCTGAATCCTCTGAAGAGGGCGGGTTGCACATGCTGGGAGACCGGCGAGCAGCGAGTTGCAGTAGTCCAACTTGGAAAGGACCAGTGCTTGGACTAGCAGCTGGGTGGAGTGCTCAGACAGGTATCTCCTGATCTTCCGGATGTTGTAGAGGGTAAATCTATAAGACCGGGAGACTGCGGCGATGTGGCCCGTGAGGGAGAGCTCGTCATCCATGGTAACCCCGAGGTTCCTGGCAGAGGATGAGGGGGTCACCGTCGCAGATCCCAGGGTGATTGACAGATCGTGGGAGATGGAGGGTTTAGCCGGGATGATGAGAAGTTCAGTTTTGGCGAGGTTCAGCTGGAGGTGGTGCTCGGTCATCCAGGCGGAGATGTCTGCGAGGCAGGCTTCAATCCTAGCTGAGATCCCCGGATCGGTCGGGGGGAACGACAGGTACAGCTGTGTGTAGTAAATACTTTTTTTTCATATGGTTTTACCTCTAAGCCAGATAGAGGCTCAACAGCGCCACCTTGAAATGTTCATTTTCCAAATCAAAAATTTGTTTTGTACTCCAATGTATGCTGCTACCGGGCTGAAAATTTGCATGTTGCTCCATTATTCAGGCTCCAAATATTCCCACTAATTTCTATCAACAGAAAATGCTTCTGTAGGTGCATTCGACTTCATGCAGCGCCAGTGGCGTCGATAGCCAGCTGCCTTGAATCTGAGAATACCATTGGCTGCGTCAAGTCAGCCGGGCAGGCGACGCCGGCGCTGCATGAAGTCAAACGCACCTTCAATTACACACAGAACTTCAACCTCATCCACTCGGATTTTCACTAATGGTCACTAATCAATATTAACGTCTGTGGTAGCCTTAATATTGAGATGACAGTTGTCTCGAGTTATACAGAGTTAAATCAGAATTTTTAAAAAACAATCTGGATAATTGAAATATATGATTAATAAATATATGATGAATAATAAATTCATAATTTATCCCCATAATTTCCCAATTGTCCAATCTGCCAGCCAACATAAGGTGAGTCCAACCACGCAAGTCAAAGTATGTAAAAAATAATACCAACGTTTATTGAACAGAAAAACAAGACTGAGTTAGTGAAAATAAAACCAAAACCTAGTAGCCACTGGCCCTCCCCGCAATGGGAAGGCGGAGCCAGCGCAATCCCTTACCTAACAGTGAATCTAAAACGAAAACCCGAAAACGTTAGCTAGGTCACCGACTCATCCATGTTATAAGTTAAGTGTTATGTTCTACCACTCATTTACAAATAGTGCTCTGCTGCAGTCATGCTCTGGAGGCAGCCTCTGTTGCAACTGACTCGCCTGGGCTATTACAGGTAGACATCAAAGGGACAGAACACACAGTAGCCTATACATCACAGTATATCAAGTTAAGTCTCAGGCGATTACAGCTGTGACTGAGTGGACCCCTCCTCGGTTAATCCATTTGGCAAGCCTGGAAATGTTAATTTATGTTGAAATTAATTTACCGAAGACTATACTAGCAGGATTGGTTGCCACTTAAATAGTTTGACCTATAAATTTGAAAGTGCATGTAGATAATTTGATTTACACTTACTTCCTGTCTGTGTGCTCACTAAAACAGTGCCCATCAGTGTCTGGACCTTTGCCACTGAGTCCTTGAGGTACTGGCAGTGCAGCAGCATCTCCTTCACAAGGATCTGCTTTTCCTCTTTTAGTCGTGAGGCAAGCATTACTTGGTCAAAGAGCTTCTTCCTTGTGAGGATGTCCACACCGTCTGTAAAGGAATAAAACATTTGACATTAATAAACAAATTTGATGACATTTTATATGCATACTTAAAGTTAAATCTTGATGCAACACCTGTGTTCTGTTCCTGCCAAGGCAAGATCATGCTCTCTGCAGCTTTGTTAGAGAGTTTCTGCACAACTAAGTCTGTGTCCACAAGGTCACCAGCAACCGTTTCCTTTCCTGGGCTATCTTTTGAGTTATTTTCTGTCGCCTTTTGTTGCGATCTGCAAATACAGTAAAAACAATAGTACGTAAAAAGAGCTGCCATGGTAATGAAGATATCAGTATAGCCGAAGATTTATATGCATTAGTTATGTTTACACTATACATACCATTCTGTCTGTAAAAGTAGTGCTTTTTCTGACAAATGCTCACAAAGAGTGCTTCAATTGTGATCTGCAAACTTGGAGCATCAACAGGACCAGGTGCTGCACTTCCTTGATTAAAGATAAAATAAATACACTTTTAACATTTAAGCTACAGATATGCATTACAACCAAGTGACAACCAAGAGTGTTTATATATTAAGTATTTTTCTTACTGCTACTGGCCCACTGCTTGACATCAACAACCCATTGTTTCAGCATGTCATCACAGCAATGCGTTTGCTCCTGCATTGTCTTCAGGCTCTCAGCTACATCCACAGTCTTCTCTACTGTCTGAAAACAGCAATACAGAAGGCAGTCTTTTAAACTACCAGAGGTCCTGTACCGCTACAATGTCTACTAGGGGGTACTATAACAACGTGATGCATTTTGGGTATAATAAGTAAAAGTTACGTTTAAATGTAACTGCTTTAAATAGTTAATCATCTTCAGTACGTGAACATACCTTCTTCAATCTAGAAGACAAGGCTATATAGAGGCCATTCTCTTTCCGTTCATTCCACCCCATAGCATGGACAGTCAGCATGTCAGTTCTTACTGTGAAGAACAAAACAAAATCACAATACAATTTTGTAAAACATGTACATTTGCAGGCTGGCAGAGGGAAATAAGCTTACAAACCTGACTTGGTCATATACCTGGTGGTAAGGGAACATCTGGAGAGAAAACTATTCACTATACTACTTTACTGAGAGTGGTGCCGGCGCCTTGCAGTCCACAGAATCTACAGGAAGAAGATAATCCCCCCCTATTTTGACGATCTGAAACGCAAGTATCAAAACGCAAAGCGCAAGTAACTTTGTGGGCGTGACTTCAGCTTGGTTGTTATTTTGCCGGCAGGATAAATGACTTTGCGCCTGGCGCAAATCTAAAAAGGGTTGGTCTGAAGTAGCCACATTACTAATGGGTGTTATTTGGGCTAACGTGCAATAAACCAATCAGAGCATCATCTCACATTCCCTTTAAGAGCAGCGCTTGTTCCATAGCGAATTGCTATTATAACGGCAAATTTGCCAGGCGCACGCCAGAGGTTCACAGCCGAGGAGATCGACGTTGTCGTCAGGGCCGTAAAAGATAGAGAAGTGACATTGTATGAGAAAGGCAGAGCAGTTTTCTCATTGCACTAAATTGGCCACTCATGCTACTCAATCAAATTATTATTCTTATTTTTACATATATTTAATTTTTTTAAATTGTTATATTTTAAAATTGTTTAGTTCTTAGAATTAGTTTAAGTAATGTACTTAATTTATACCAGCATATGTTTATTGTTTGCACCTTCCTACCACAGCAAATCGCGTATTTGTGTAACATAAGCTTCATGGCGAATAAACCGAATTCTGATTCTGATGGGCATGGGAGAAGAAACCTAACCAAATTAGCTTTGGTTAAACAGTCATGGGAGGAAATTGCTACCGTTGTTACAAATGAAGTTCACATACATAGAAATTTCTTATGAAAATATTTTTATAATCATTGAAGAAATGTAACACGCCATAAATCAAAACAAAGTAACTTAGCTTTGCAGAAAGAAGACCCTGGCCTCGCCAGCAGTGCGCACGGACCAAGCTTGCGCCCTTAAAATAGCATCTGAATATTACGCCATTGACTTTATACCACGTTTTTCCCGGTCAGTGGCGGAATGTTTGTCGGAAACTGCAAAATAGCACCAGGGAACGTTTGCGCCGGAACACGCCTCCTTTTTCGCTGAACCGCCCACGGGAGCGCAAAGTCATTTCGACGTGCGTCTGTGGAGGGAAAAGTCGGCTTTGCGTCGAGTGCAAACTAGGAATGACACTTGCGTCGTTGACTAAGTCAATTGCGCTGGGTGCAAGATAGGGCCCAATGTGTAAAGCGGTGTGGACACACGTTATTGAAGCATATCCTGAGATTACCAACTTTAGAGGGCAGCACTTAGGGGCTACAGAAAAACTTTAAACATGCTCCTAGGTTGTTGTATGGGTCAGTCCAGACCACTGTGGTATGGCTATTGTCATTTATTATGGCATTTTACACTCAGTTTGCCACATCATACTCTAAAATGTAAAGGTCAAGTAGCTAAAAGCATCACCTCGCATTTTGTATTGTGGGCTTTGGCATGCATCACAGACAAGCAGTGCCTCATTTCCTGAAGGGGTTGAAGATGAGTCAGGGCCTCTGACACTTTTGTCAAGTATGGCACATCCACATCGGCAGGTCACATCCATGGCCAAAAATGTAGTACTCTGGAACTCTTTTTGGAGAAACATTGGATATGCAAAGATTTTTCCTCTATACATATTCAGACCTTTAAAAAAAAGCACAATGCACATGAAAGAGGCATTAGATCATATAAATATATATATATTTTTTTTTACTACTACTTAATCAGACCCATACCAACCTTTGAGAAGAAATCCATGTCTACACACAGCAATTTCCACACCTTCTTCATCCAACTTGTTGACCCGCTTTGAAGTTTCTCTTGATGCATTCCATTGGGAGTCACCACACATCGCTTTTCCTGCGGTATACCAAAGTAAATCATTTGAACATGACAATAGTTAATTCAAGTACACTAGATCGCAGGCCTGTTCATGCAAACACACAAACTTTAACTGTCAAGATTTTGTCTTTGCCTGACCTGTCTTACATTTGAAGGATAAAGCAATATGCAGTATGAATGTACTTTGCCCCCTGGATAAGAATCTAGTGCTGTTTTCCCACCTGATCATAGACTCCCTTCTCCAAAGGCAATCGTGTTTTCTACTTTAACTTTAATTAGTTACAAAATAATCCCAATAAATGTTGCAAATTAAGTTATTTTTGTGTATAAATCTGCGTCTTGGTAAAAACGTGCGTCGAAGTCTGCGTGTAGGGCTGGGTTAGCTTTGGTTAAACAGTCATGGGAGGAAATTGCTACCGTTGTTACAAATGAAGTTCACATACATAGAAATTTCTTATGAAAATATTTTTATAATCATTGAAGAAATGTAACACGCCATAAATCAAAACAAAGTAACTTAGCTTTGCAGAAAGAAGACCCTGGCCTCGCCAGCAGTGCGCACGGACCAAGCTTGCGCCCTTAAAATAGCATCTGAATATTACGCCATTGACTTTAAACCACGTTTTTCCCGGTCAGTGGCGGAATTGTTTGTCGGAAACTGCAAAATAGCACCAGGGAACGTTTGCGCCGGAACACGCCTCCTTTTTCGCTGAACCGCCCACGGGAGCGCAAAGTCATTTCGACGTGCGTCTGTGGAGGGAAAAGTCGGCTTTGCGTCGAGTGCAAACTAGGAATGACACTTGCGTCGTTGACTAAGTCAATTGCGCTGGGTGCAAGATAGGGCCCAATGTGTAAAGCGGTCTGACAACACGTTATTGAAGCATATCCTGAGATTACCAACTTTAGAGGGCAGCACTTAGGGGCTACAGAAAAACTTTAAACATGCTCCTAGGTTGTTGTATGGGTCAGTCCAGACCACTGTGGTATGGCTATTGTCATTTATTATGGCATTTTACACTCAGTTTGCCACATCATACTCTAAAATGTAAAGGTCAAGTAGCTAAAAGCATCACCTCGCATTTTGTATTGTGGGCTTTGGCATGCATCACAGACAAGCAGTGCCTCATTTCCTGAAGGGGTTGAAGATGAGTCAGGGCCTCTGACACTTTTGTCAAGTATGGCACATCCACATCGGCAGGTCACATCCATGGCCAAAAATGTAGTACTCTGGAACTCTTTTTGGAGAAACATTGGATATGCAAAGATTTTTCCTCTATACATATTCAGACCTTTAAAAAAAAGCACAATGCACATGAAAGAGGCATTAGATCATATAAATATATATATATTTTTTTTTACTACTACTTAATCAGACCCATACCAACCTTTGAGAAGAAATCCATGTCTACACACAGCAATTTCCACACCTTCTTCATCCAACTTGTTGACCCGCTTTGAAGTTTCTCTTGATGCATTCCATTGGGAGTCACCACACATCGCTTTTCCTGCGGTATACCAAAGTAAATCATTTGAACATGACAATAGTTAATTCAAGTACACTAGATCGCAGGCCTGTTCATGCAAACACACAAACTTTAACTGTCAAGATTTTGTCTTTGCCTGACCTGTCTTACATTTGAAGGATAAAGCAATATGCAGTATGAATGTACTTTGCCCCCTGGATAAGAATCTAGTGCTGTTTTCCCACCTGATCATAGACTCCCTTCTCCAAAGGCAATCGTGTTTTCTACTTTAACTTTAATTAGTTACAAAATAATCCCAATAAATGTTGCAAATTAAGTTATTTTTGTGTATAAATCTGCGTCTTGGTAAAAACGTGCGTCGAAGTCTGCGTGTAGGGCTGCCATGTGGCTAACGTTCGCTAAGCTAGAATGTACACTTGTTTGCTAGCATTTGTGTATCGATATCAAGGCTGACAAAATTCAAATTTCAGAGGCAGAAGGAGTAGAGTCATTTAAAACACACGGAAAGTCAGTGTTTAACATTTTTACATAATCTACTTGCAAATTAAGTTATTTTCATATAACCGTATAAATCTGCGTCTTGGTATAAACGTGCGTCGAAGTCTGCGGGTAGGGCTGCCATGTGGATCATGTTCGGTAAGCTAATGTACAGTCGATAATGTTTGCTAGCGTGTCGATATCATGCTAAGCAGAAAAATACAAATGTCAGAGGCAGACGGAGTAGTCATTAAAAATTGCTTAACAGATTAGCAAGCTTGCTGTTCTGGCCGACACTTAGAGTTAAATAGACAGTCTCGACTGTGCCGCTCAGGCTCTTTTAAGTGAACGACGGGAGAGCCGTTTTTTGATTAAATTAATAAAAGGCAGAATGATATGATGATCCCTTCAACATGGGTGCTCCATGCATCGTCGCTGAAGTCAAGGCTCTGCCACTCTCAAATTACACGCATTATGTTAACACGTCCCACAGGGCCACACATTCTCCAGGTCAGATTCTCTGGAATTTTTTTGGGAGTATGAAAGGGGCTTAAAGTCCATATGGCAGGTTAACCACCACTGTTGATTAATGGGTACATAAAGCACTCAAGATATGTATATTATTCAAGAAATCTCAAAATGGTATCTCAAAATGGTGTTTAAGACCAATTTTTTACGTTTTTTGTGTTATCATTAGCATATTAGCGCAATTCGGCGATGACGTCACGTTGGGGAGTCGTGGAGGAGAGTAGCCTCAGTCTAGTACTAGAACTATGGCGATCTACTGGGATGAAGAAGAGGTGGCAAGAACGACGAATGTATATGATGGCCCGCAGCCGTATAATTTTGAACCAAGTCGACCTTATGGCCGTCAAAGCCAATTAAATGGATTGTTCATTGTACCGAGGAGAATGAGTGGAGAGTTGATAAAGTCTCCCGGTGAGTTGCTATCATTTAGCAACGCAGCAACGACACCTGGAGCTCGTCTATGAACAGCAGTGCACATATACAATTTATTTTGGCTGTCAGTGAATAGCACCGAGTGGAAGTCAACGTTTTCTTTATATCTAGTGATCATTCAGGGCCTGACATTAACTTTTTGAGGCACTACACTAAGTAGCCTACATAAGTTCCACTTTTTCATGCACAGGTCACGTCCGGGTAAAGATTGTGCTTTTGACCAACGAAGATGAGCTGTAATAATATAGCCTACAAATGATAACAATTGAGGTGTTATAAAAATCGTATTTGTTACATAAAAAATGTACACAATTTCTGCAGAATAAACACGTTCTGTTACGTACTGTATTGCATCTTCGTCCCAATATCTCTAGCTACAGACCGTGCAGCTAATTTGATGGCTAACACTTGAACGGGGGCTTACTTGAAAGAGGAATTATTTACTGCATCTTCTCAGTTACATAATATGTGCTTTGAAATACTGTGACTTGCTAAAGTAGGCAAATGGCTAAAACATAACATTTTATAATAATTTGAGTCAATCAAACAGCTGCAAGACCCAGTGAAATGTTAGAATCAATGTCTATAGCATCGCTAAAGAGGAGAGAGGGTATAATTTCTGGGGAAATTGTATTGTGTGCTTGCTTGCGTCGGTTGCAAATGGGTCAGTTTATTATGAAACAAGCCGAACCCCCTTTGATACATACAAGCTTTTCTAACAACGTTGTCACCGGCAGTATTTTTCAGATGGAATCGCGATTCAAACAGTGTACCAACTACTAACTGAAAATATGCCCGCAAACACGTAAATAAGCTGGACATTTATTTAGGAGGAAATGGCAAATTCAAAAGAAGTTTGCTGGAAGCGATCATTATCAGTAAAAAAGCCAAAAGCGACAATTTCTGTCGGTCTCAGTCGAGCAAGCTAGCCTAGCTGCTGTTGCTATCCAAACTTCACTGAATGTGCTGGAAATGAAAACGTTTCTTTTGACAGAAAAGCCTGTGGCATTGAAGACAGTGACACACCACACTAGCTAGAGTTTAAATACATTATTTAATGTGACATTACTTACTGTACATGCAAGTCTTGAATTTCTTAAATGTATGATGCTGCCACTACAAGGCAAGTAATGTATGATTGCCTCACCTATCATTGGTGTTTATTATGTTGACCAATCAATCATGTGAGCAAGTCAAAATTTCCAATTGGTGTATGATGTAAAATGTATATCAAGTATTCTGCACACCGCTCAGAGATTATAATAATAAAAATGTCAATAGAAGTTTTTAAAGAACCATTTTTCTAAATCTGATATTCTCTCAGTATTAGGAAAGTTAGGTCTTCCTGTACAGACAGACTTGCACTTGACAGATGAATCAGGGACAGAGGTGGATGCAGATGTGTTTGAGGAACTTTTACAAGCAGGGGACCTTACCATCAATGTGTCCACAGAAAAGTCTAGCGGTAAGACTTAGCTTTGTTAGGGAAAAAAGAGGATCATGAACTGTAATGTGCTTTTTTTATTGATGAGTAATTTAGAGATGTGAAGGTATAACCATTTTTTTGTATTTTAACTGTCTTGCAGTTGTGCTTCAACAAGATCGAGCAGAAATTTCATTTGAGTCAAATTTGTCAGACACCTTATCCTCTGTGCCATCTGATTCATCTGATGCAACAATAATTCTTGAGAAAGGTAGTGGGGTGAAAAGGACCCACACTGATCAGGAATCAGCAGAAGCGGTATATAGCTAATTACATTTTTTAAATGTATGAAATGAGTTAATAAAATGAAACGCAAAGATATTGTGCAGACAAGCTGTGGTCTTGTAGCCGTAAAGCAGGGGTGCCCAACCTTTTTTGAACCAAGATCTACTTTTAAAGTTGATAGTGTATTGAGATCTACCAAGCCATAACGAAAGTAAAGAAAAGTAAAGGAAACAAGTAGGCCTAGGACTGGACCCTAACAACACAACATACAAACAACCCAAATAATACAATGCCTAATTCAAGTTGGAAAAGTGGTATTTCGCTACCTTAGTGGGATTTCTGGCACTGAGAGGAGGAAGCTAGTCTCTCATAGTCCGGACAGTAAGAGCTGAGTGCCAGCCGTAAGCAAACTTCAAGATGGTCATCAGTCATGGTGGATCTGTGTTTTGACTTGATGATTTTCATATGTGAAAAGGCAGACTCACACAAATATGTTGATCCAAAAAGTGCAGTCAAATTCTGTGCAGTTTTTCTTAGGTTGGGGTACTTCTCTTTCTGCATTAGATTCCAGAATTGGACATTCATGTCAGGTGTTGCTCTGGATTTGAGTCATTTTTCAGTGTGAGGATCTCATTCTCAATAGTACAGCTATCCAGGTTGAATAGTGAAGCCACTTTGGACGTCACACAATCCACATTTATATTTTCCCCAAATGGAAAACTGAGACAACTGACAACAGGCTCAATGGATGCAAAGTCATCAAAGAGCCTGTCAAATTCTGACAAGATGCTCTGCACTTGATCATCATAACGTGCACTATCTAGTTCTTTGCCCTGACGCTTAAGTTCTGTGTCCATGTGTGGAAAGTTCCGCAGATCACACTGTTGCAGCCGACTTGATACCAGGTGTAACTTGCTTTTAAACTTGTTCACGGAACTGATCATGTTTGTGATGTGTTTTTCCTTACCCTGCAGCTCTAGATTCAAGTTATTGAGATTCCCGGTCAGAAAGACTAAATCCAAGAGCCACTGACTGTCTTCTAACTGTGCATATTCAGCATGAATTGAACATTTCAGAAATTCTTTAATTTCTTTTATTTCATAAAAACTTGAAAAATATCTGTGCCTCTCGTGTGCCCTTTCAAAGGCAAAATGGTCAGCAGCTCTTCTTTTACACTCAGGTCGTCAAAAACCATTCTAACAAACACACATACTTGAGCCATGTCCACAGCATCACTGGATTCATCGAACTGGAGAGAGAAACCCTCACATGTGTCAAGATCATTCTTCAATTGCTGTTCAACATCCTCCGCCATTCCCTCGCATCGCCGTGTAACAGAATTTCGTGATAACTGCAAATCCTGAATAGCTGACACAATCTCCTTTTGATTTTTAAAATCGGCAAAGAGCACATCTGCGGCTTCCATGAACGCTTCTTTCACAATCTCACCATCCTTGAAATATTTCTTTCCTTTCGCAAGAATGCGACTGACACGATCGCACGAAGCTATGGTTGCAGCCTCACTTTTGGTGTTGGGCCTGGTAAAAACAGACTGTTGTGCTGCTAGCTGACTTTTCAATTCCTGGACTTTTCGGGCCCGCAGAGGTGATTTAGCTGGTTGGGCACCCCTGCCGTAAAGGTTAACATGATAACTATTTGTCAGATTCTTTTAATTTTTAGATGGTGAGAAATACTCTTCAGTCCAAGCCAGGGGGAGAAAAAGTGTTTCATGAATATGACAATATGAAGACATTGACGGATAGTACAAGGCGACATATGATAAACCTACTGGTGCCTGACATGATGGAAGTTCATGGCTAAGCATTTTATGTTCACAGGTATTAAATTATATTAAATAAATGTTATAGCATAAGATGTGCATAAGATTGTTACAGAACCCTGTTCCATTATTTAAAAGCTATTGAATTATTCTTGTCTACTACTCATTAAAAAGGGGCTTATGGAAACAAATTTGTGTCCGAATAATTCTGGAGCAAAACTATTAAAGCAATTAAGTTGAACAGATTAATTAGCCAATACATCCCTTAAAAAAATCAGCAAACGTAAGATCAGTGCAAAAGAAGCAAAGGGAATTGTAAACAAAAAGACTAATTTCTATACTTGATAACAATTTTAAAGCTTGTAAAATGTTCTATTTTTAAAGGAGGATCCCACCAACTTATGTGCGAACCAAATACGCTCTTGGCGTCATCACTATTTCCTTACCTCAGTGATCCTTATTCAAAAAATGGATATGTAAGTTTGTAAATGAATGGCTTATACAACAATTTATGCAGGGAGGTTATTCTGAATTTGCCTTGTATTGCTGTGACCCATCAGCCATGTTTAGTTTTGTTGTTCTCTGAATTTTACAGGAGCACTTCTATGATGCTGACAGTGGATCTGGTTATTTGGCCAGGAGGATAAAGACAGTCCAGCGCAACACTGCAGTTGAGTCCAGGAGATCCTCAACCACTACTACCCATCAAGATGGTCCAAAGAGCAAGAGGGATTTTCTCCTAACTGACAAGCAACTGTTTGGCGAGGAAAGCCGTGAGGCAATCTCCATACTGAAGCATTCTACTGATGAATCGGTTGTCAGAGAAGAAATGAGGGCAACATTTCAATACTGTCAGACACTAGTTCAACAAGACCAGCAAAACTCCTCAACAGTCCTGGATGTTTTCCCACGTTTTCTTGATACACCTGGCTTGGTAAGAAATGCATATGGTGATATTTATTTATTTTTAAAGTGAACAATGTGCATTTAAGGATTACACCTACAGTTACATAAAAATACTGAAAATGTGTGGATGGTTGCACGGTTGCAGGGACTTAAAGAATTTCTTCTGTAGATTGACCAAGACTTTACCATGATGTTTGGTGAGGAGGTTTCTGGCAGATTATTGGCAAAATGGCCCACTTACTTCAAACCCAGGATCCTGGCAGGCAAGTTTTCTAAGGAGAATGTTGAAGACCTCTTGTCTGGGCATCAATCCTCAGATGAGTCTGGTAAGCATCACTCGTTTATCTTTTAAAAACATTAATTTACTTGCCTGATTCCCGAAATCTTGTATGTAGCCTAATGTGGATATATTTATTTTCACATGCAAGTCTTTCTTACAATCTTCTACTTCTGCTTTCCCCTTAGGCTGGGACAGTGACCTGTCAAGCATCCTACTTCTGGTTCACCTACTTCCCCCTACAGCAAAAGGACCCAAGAAGAGTCCTAAAATTAGCTCACATCAAGCAGTCAAACATGTTGTGAGATATTTGAGTGTATGCAATGTTTTAGTATGCTTTTTAATGTAGTTATTTTCACATTGCCTCTTTTTGTGAAGAGGCGACAACGTTAAGTAATGTAGTGGGCCACTAAAATGGTTCCTCATGGTTCTGGTTTTTCAGATTGGTGCCAGTGTTGAGACCTTCCTGAACAGTTTGGAACCAGGACAGCCCATCCTCCTGTGTGTTGGTGAACAGAAGAACAACGTCCAAAAATTCTACGTCATTGTTGACCACAAGGCCTGCAAGGTTCAGACGTCCCTGGCAGCTTTCGATGAACTCTTCAAGGCCCACTTCATCTTCAGTGTTAACTACCACGAATCTCTTAACAGCTTTTACACGTTCATCCAAACCACTGTGTTCAACATTGATGTGGGAAGTACCAAGGAAAGTCCCTGTGTGAAGGAGCTCAGAGCAAGACTGCTGAACACGAGTTTCTGAGGTGACACACATCCTTGGAGGCAAATATGTTAATTTGTTTTATCTGCAAATTACACCACAGAAGTTCTGCGTTGCTTTGTCAGCATTTAAGACTTTACCATGGTTTATATCCAGGAAAGACATTACGATTGAAATGCGGACAGCCGGGATGTTCTTCGTTCTTTTCCACTTATTCAGGGTTCAAGAAACACATTATTCGTTTGCACCGGGACACTGTTTCGACAAATATTGTTGACAATATGGACACTCAAATAATAATTGAGCCTTCAAATTCAACTTCAGCTTGCACAGACATTCCAGTAACCACCAAGGTCTCTGTTGACAAGCATCATTTGGTCAACATGTGTGGTTCTGTTGTAGCACAGTTGCAATCATCAGGTGTTGCTGAGAGCACTATCCAAGCAATGGTAGGTTCAATGTAAGAGGTTGTAAATGATATTCACAGTCAAGTGAGAGATGCAGTTCTCAACTATACTTCAGAGATTCGAGGAACAGACTTTGAAAAAAAGCTAGACAGTTGTTTTGAACAACTACAAAATCCTTTCTCAGTCTTAAATACAGGAGCCAAATGACAGAAGTATTTCAAGGAAAAGTGGGAAATAGTTGAGCCTGTTGAGTATGTTCTTGGGGTGCGATTTGATGTACGTTGAGATCGAACAACAGGAGTTTACAATCAGATCCCGGTAACAGATAAATTTGTGTATGTACCTATCTTAAGAACCCTGAAGTCTATGTTCAAAACATTTTCACACACAAGACCTGAAAAAGTATGGCTTTGATGAGATACTGAAGCCTCTCGTTGATGATGTTAAACAACTAGAAAATGAAGGACTAGAAGTACCTTACTCTGACTCACCATTGCTAGGGTCTGTTATTCAAGTAACTGGTGATAACCTTGGTTTACACGGGCTGTTTGGTTATGTAGAGTCTTTTTCTGCAACATATTGTTGTAGATTTAGTTTAACCACTAAGGCAGAGTTTCAACATGTCTTCACTGAAGATCACCCTGGCTTGATTTTTCGTACAAAAGACATCCATACAGAACATTGTTCAGCTATACATGAAAATCCTATGTTAGTGACAACATATGGTGTCAAGAAGACATGCTTGCTCAATACATTGCGTTTTTTTTCACATCTCTGACAACTATGCAGTTGACATAATGCACGACCTTCTTGAAGGTGTAGTGCAGTACAAACTAAAACTGGTCTTTCAATACCTTATCAAGGAGAAAATGCTATCTTTGGAATCATTGTCACAGAGAATTCAAGGTTTCAACTATGGTTACACTGAGAGAAGAAACCGGCCAAGTGGGTTGAAAATGGATGAGAGCAAAGATCTTGGATTGAATGCTATCCAGTCATGGTGCCTTGTGCGAAACTCTCCTCTCATTTTTGGTGATCTAGTTGAAAGAAATAACAGTTATTGGAACCTGCTCCTCCTTTAGCTCCAAATTGTGAATATAGTGTTTCATTTCATTAATGATCATCACAAGCTATTCAAATCTTTGTTTCCTTAGAAAAGACTTATTCCAAAGCATCATTTTATGATCCATTACCCAAGGTGTATTCGTAAAATAGGCCCACTCCTTCATGTATGGTGCATGAGGTTGGAGGCCAAACACAATTTTTTTTAAAGATCTGTCAAGAATTTCAAAAATATAACAAAAGCATTGGTCAAACAACACCATAGACAGCTAGCTTATCACTGGGAGAATTTTAATTTTCAGAGGTTTGAGTTTGGTCCAGTGAGGAAGAAAGTGATTGATAGTTTGGAGGGTGGTGAGGCTTTACATTTACATTTATTCATTTAGCAGACGCTTTTACCCAAAGCGACTTCCAAGAGAGAGCTTTACAAAGTGCATAGGTCACTGATAATAACAACAAGATAACCCCAAAGCATTGCGGGTAGCCAAAACAAGAAGTACACATTGTGAACAACCAAAAAATAAGTGCTAAAGGGAGGAAACCATAAGAGCATGTAGTTAAACAAGTTACAATTAAACAACATGAAACTCTAAGTGCAAGTGCACCTGTAGGAAAGCAATACAAATAGGATTAACTAAAATAGAAAACAGTTTAAATCAGCTACCACTAACAAACAAGAGCAGCAGTCAAAGCAAGAGTGATCCTTGAGGAAACCAGCGTTGGGTTCAGCAAACCATTCCTAAGTACCATTGTACTCGTGGAACAAGTGCGTCTTGAGCCTTCTCTTGAAGGTGGAGAGACAGTCTGTGTCTCTGATGGAGGTGGGGAGTTGATTCCACCACTGGGGGGCCAGGCAGGAGAAGAGCTTGTGTTGGGATCGGGCGGTCTTGAGCGGTGGGACCACCAGGCGGTTGTCTGAAGAAGACCGTAGGTGGCGGGTGGGGGTGTAGGCTGCAGGAGAGACTTGATGTAGTCGGGTGCAGTCCCGTTCACTGCTCGGAGGGTCAGTACCAGGGTCTTGAATCTGATGCGGGCCGTTATGGGTAGCCAGTGGAGGGAGATGAGGAGCGGGGTAACGTGGGAGCATCTGGGTAGATTGTAGACCAGGCGGGCCGTCGCGTTCTGAATCCTCTGAAGTGGGCGGGTTGCGCATGCTGGGAGACCGGCGAGCAGCGAGTTGCAGTAGTCCAACTTGGAGAGGACCAAACTTGGACAAGCAGCTGGGTGGAGTGCTCAGACAGGTATCTCCTGATCTTCCGGATGTTGTAGAGGGTGAATCTACACGACCGGGAGACCGCAGCAATGTGGGCCGTGAGGGAGAGCTTGTCATCCATGGTAACCCCAAGGTTCCTGGCAGAGGATGAGGGGGTCACCGTCGCAGATCCCAGGGTGATTGAGAGGTTGTGGGAGATGGAGGGTTTGGCCGGGATGATGAGAAGTTCTGTTTTGGCGAGGTTCAGCTTGAGGTGGTGCCTGGTCATCCAGGCGGAGAAAACGGAAAAGCGGAGAGGCTTTAAATGCAATGTTAAATGTGAATGCATACTCTGATGTGTCAACTACCAATTGGGTGAAGAACTATGGAACCGGGTATCAAATCGGAATGTTTGTTTGTATTAAAACAAATATAGAAGTTCCTGTTTTTGGAAAGACCACCAGAATCATTATAAATTAAGATCAAGCTTTCATTTTGATTTGCACAGTTGATACTCTGTATTTTGATGAGCACTTCAGTGCCTACTGTATAAAGGAGAGGGATGATTCATTTTCTGTTATTTCTATTGATGACTTGATTTATTATAGACCCTATGATAAACAGTTATCTAATGAGATGGATGAAAAAATATACATTGTGCCACATTGCCATATTGTGTGACCCGTGCTATTGTTTTGTGTGACCTGTGCTATTGAGGCTGACAATTAGTAAATGTGATTGTAAAGTAAATGCTATGTTTGTGATGGGCTTGAAAATACAAGTTTTATTCGAACAAACTTTTGTATTGATATGTTTCTTCTTTGTAATAGTTAAGTACTAGGAATCTACTGAATTCAAAAGTAAAATTGCACTATGTAAAGCATTAGGGATTATAACTCCCTACAGTGTTTTAAAAAATATATATAAATCAACTCTACAAGAGTATAATACAGAGTTTAATTTTAAATCCCATATAGTGTTACATAGCAGCAACTCCAGTTGGTGTTAAAACAGAATATACAGATAGTGTTAAATTCTTACACTGCACACAAGTGTTGGGTAAATTTAACACTGTGTTGACTGGTGTTAAATGTCAACTATTGAGAGAGTTGCTGCAACTATCAGTGTTGCCCATTTAACACTTTTAAAAGTGTAGTTTTAACTCTAAATAGTGTGGATCAATATAGACACTTTAAAAGTGTTGAATTCAACTCTATTGGTGTTGAATTAACACTGCTGATTTTGCTGTGCACGCACATCACATGGCGTCTAGTCTAAGCTTCTTACGTACACGGGGGCGTCTTAATACTTGCCCACTAGGCCTTCCATACTTAGGACCATGAACACACAAGAAGCAGAGAAGCCATTCGACTCACGCTACGGACAAATTAAATGGTAGTCTTTGAAACTTGTTCAGCCGGACAGCTATTTGCAATCAAAATGCAGGTTATTTTATAATTTCTTGTTTAAGATGTTATAGTCTGGATTCAAACAAAACTATCCACATGAGTATCGAGATGAAAATGCTATAGGAAATATTTAGAAACCTCAACTCGGCGCAAAATGTTTCTGTAAGATATGGGGATGCAGAAAGCCAGTCGAGTGTCGGACCCGGTGTGTTGTCAGTTTTCTCCGGAGGTACCGAGTCGTCTAAAATACCGAGATTGTCAACTAAATTTGAAACGACAACGGTCAGGCTCCGTGCCTGAGCGTAAAGTGAATTGCGTCCTCGTTGGAGATGGAGCGGTCGGCAAAACGAGCCTGATTGTCAGTTATACCACCAATGGATACCCAACAGAGTACATCCCAACAGCATTTGACAACTTTGCAGGTCCGTTTGTTATACGATATCTCTGTTAAATCATATATATATATGACATATATAGAGCTATAGCCAGGAGTGCGTTATTTACATTGACACAAACCATTTTGTAGTCAGTGCTATTGTACGTTCACTCTATGAAATCCCCAAAACATAGTTTATAAATCGTTTGGTTTTCATCCGCATTAACAGCAATGGTTGTTGTGGATGGAAAACCAGTGAGATTACAACTCTGTGACATGGCCGGCCAGGTGAGTGAACAGGTGATCTATACAGTCTACATTTTGATCAGATTAAGTTTTCAATCATAATTCTTTGTTTTTACTGTTCCAACATTCTCTGCTTGTGAATAGAATTCACATTTGATGAAACTATTAATGTAAGCTGGAATATGAATCTATTTAATATCGTTTTTAGTCTGATTTTAGACTCCATAGTTTCAAATAGTTTATAAGATATAGTATGTGGCTGTAAACGTTTTAGTAGACTAGTAATATACTAGTCCCCTTTTGGGTGCATCCTTAAAATCTCCCCTATTTTCCTTTTTGCAGTATGTCTGAGCATTTCTCTCAGACAGCGCTCTGTCCCCAATTCCAAACCCTATATTGCCCCCTTTAGGATGTGTACAAGTGGTTTACATGACCCCTGTGGTTCTCTGTGTTTATTATTGCCCCCCTTCAGTTGACATTTTTTACCCTTCTGGTCAAGACTCCCAATTAGAGTACATCAAAGATATACATTGTCGAGCTATAACGTGCTGTGCATAAAACGTGTCACACTAGTCAGAAGGTGTGTGACTAGTTTAGAAAAAGTATTTTCTCTGTTTCCGGTCTATTTTTATTTTTTACGTTGTTGCCTCTTGGTATTTAGGAGGAGTTGGACCGTCTCCGGCCCCTGTGCTACAGAAATGCCGATGTCTTCTTGCTCTGCTACAGCGTGGTCTGCCCTTCCTCATTGTGTAATGTGACAGACAGGTGGGTGCCTGAGGTCCGACGCATCTGCCCCAGGGTGCCCGTGGTGTTGGTGGGCACCCAGCTGGACTTGAGAGATGATGTCCAGGTGCTCATCCACCTGGCACAGAACCAGGAGAGACCCGTGAGCACAGAGGAGGGCCAGGAATGTGCCCAGGAGATAGGGGCCATCACCTTTATCGAGTGCTCAGCTCTGACCCAGAAGAATCTGAAGGATGTGTTTGATTCAGTCATCTTGACTGGGATTCAAGAAGTAAACAGCATGCATCAAAGGCAGACTCTGAGGAAGAAGACACCTCATAAGATAAAAAGCCTTTCAGAGTCGTGGTGGAAAAAGCTAAGTTGTTTTGTTGGAGACCAGGAGATAAAGTAAACATCAAGAATGCTCAGTTGTCCATTTTGGAAGTAATTTTGGACGTCATTTTTTTTTTTACATTTAATTATTTACAATATTTTCACAATTTACTGGATACAATGTTTCATCCGAAAACTCAGATTGGTCTAACATCTAAATATAGAAAAGTGATGGGCCGTTATCGGCGTCAACGTGCTGCGTTAACGCGAGACTCTTATCTGGCGATTAAAAAAAGTTGCGTTGGGAGCTGGGTCTATACTTCACAAGCTATGTGACTTTCACCTTGATATTTTAGCGCGGATGTATACCAAGCCAAATTGCACTGTAGGGGGCGAGAACAAGTCTTCACACCAGTGTGTATGCCTTGTGTATGAAATTACAACATCAAACGTGACGTGCTAACATGGATGCAGCTATGAAGCCACAGGCTTTGCTTCAGTTTGCTCTTTAGTTTTGCTAACTAATCTCCTCGCTCACCTGGCTTGAGAAACTCGTTCTCAAAGCAAACATATTCTGAATGCCTTCGGCGGAATTCAAATGAGCAATTTTAATCTAGATTAATTCCAAGATTACAGTGAGATTAATCTAGATTTAAAAAAAAAATCTATGCCCACCACAAAAAAAAGTCATATTTTTAACTACTTTTAAAGGTAGTATTTATTGTTGGAATATTCCAAGTATTGTTCTTCAAATCAAAAAATTCAGCAGTTTCAGGGGTTATCAGTGTATACTTTTCAGCTTTATATCTCTAATGCTTGAACTAATATAAATCAATATTCATAATATTTTTTACATGGTTTTCCAATTTAGTTTTTTTTCCAAATCTTCTTAAACTTCTTCAACTTTCAAATCCTTCTTCTTCCTCAATCTCTCAGCTACAGCCACCATTTAAACTTTACAAAGTTGACAAATCCCTGAATTGTTTTTTATCTTAATTCAGCTTTTTGATATCTATTCAACCTTTTTCAATATCACTGATAATGTTTCACAAGTTTTTCAGACAGTTTTCTGAGATTGACATTCATTTTGGATCAATAGATAGGAAATGTTGTGCTGGTTGTAGACAGTTGTCTGTGGAATCCAACAGACTTACAAATTTTTTCAGAGCCCCACGAGAGCCAGACAAAGTCCAACTCTCGCCCCATAGAGACCAATGCAAATCTGGTAACACATTTCTCATAGAAAGCAGAAGGTACAAATTTTTTGAAACTGCCGGTAGAGTCATATTTTTGACCGCACAGACATAAAGGATATCTCTGGTTTGGCAGAGTTTTGGGTCTTGGAAAATATCCGTATTTTTTAGATTGGACATATAGTTTTGCGTCTATGTTAACTTGTTTGAGGTGTGGATTCTAGGTACATTTCTGTTACTCCCTCTGCCCTTTGATCAGCTCGTTAACGATGACAGCTGCGCCATCACAGTGGCAACCACACAGACACGCACCACTCAGTCTCTCACAAAGGTGATTGATAGCTGATTAGTGGGGTCTAACGGAGCTATTCAGTCAACTCAGACTCCTCCCTCCTCCACATTTGCCCCCCCCCTCCCTTCCTACTCCAACCTGACCCCCCCCCCCCCCCCAATATCTCTAAAGAAATTAGTTTTTTTTGTCACTCCGGTATTTTAACCCTTGTGCTGCCTTCGGGTAACATGACCAAAAGGTTCATAACGAACCATCGTTGTGTTTACCCAATTTTACCCAATACAAAAGCAAATAAAAATAATTTTCTTCACTATGTTTTTGTATGCGGTAAAGTTGTCGCAAACGAAGGTGGGTCACAATGACTGATGGGTCAGAATGACCCGAGGAGATCACAAGGGTTAAGAGGGCGCAAAATAAAAGCCCTGTTGAAGGAATTCTATATTCCTTGCAATACATGTTACTATAATTAATTATCTTGTGCAATTCTAGCAATAGTGATGACCTGCCATAGCCTGACATTGTCATACTCATAATTCTAGTCAGAATATGAGTCTGAAAACTCTCAGTTTGGCTGTGATTATGGGGCGTGTTTCAACCGAACTCGTAAAACAAATGCCTCTACGCTCAATTGGATAGACCTACAACCAATCAGAGCAACGTAATATGTTGTTTGTTGAAAACAAATTCAACCCAAGGGCTTTTTCGTGACGTTGTTAATTACGTTACTGTTGATCATCTGTCCATCATCGTAGAAAGCCCGCCCTGGCAATTTAATTGGTCCGTCCAGATCCTGGTTTTATGTAGTTGTTCCCAGAGAGAGACCCTCCAGACCCAACTTCCCGACCAATTTTTTTGTGGGCGGGGAGAAGTTGGGCTGGTAGAAAGGCTAGACCTGCCATATGTTTAACTGCCATCAGGATGTGACCAAATGAAACACCAAATAACTGGCATCATGTACAAAATCTGTCATTTTGGATTGACTATTTTTTGTGTGTATTTCACAGTGTTCCTTAAGGTCTCCGAATAGGGTATGTAACATTAGTTGCCCCGGGTGCTATTTTATGCGCCCATATGCACCCTGTGAAATAGCCCTATAATGAAACAAGCTGTTTTCTCCTTTTATGGTATGCTCATAAATATAGAGATGAGCTGCGCGCTGACTCCTTTACAACGAGTGAAGCTGCGGAGTGAAGACGTAACACGGCTGTCAGCACTCACTGAAACATCGATGGTGGAGACTTGAAATAAAAATGTACAAATACATCTATTGTGTCTACCCAACACTGTTTTCAACAAATTGACTAGATATCTTTTGAATTGATAACCTTAGTTGTTTCCACGTCTGTTGTCGAAGCAAATGGGGTCGATTTAGGTGGGTAACGTTAGCACTGCAGCTTAGCAAACAAACGATCGTGATTCAACTCAGCTTCAGTTCTTCTATCTTGCTGAAAAATAGATCTGGACAAACATACATCTTGAATTGTAGATTTACATGACAACACAGGTTATTTATTTTTATGAAACACAGTCAGGAAAATGAAATAACGTTAGCCCCATTGCCAGTAAACGAAATCATCACACATTCTACCGATGCCAGATACAGGCAGGATACGTTAGCATTGCTAATAACTGTTAGTGACAACATCATACTACTGCTTGCGGTTGTGATGAACATAAGGTCGGAACAGCACCTCTTTTCAGCAACAGCTTCTTAGAAAATCCTGCTTTACATTGTCCAAGGTTTTCAAAACTGTCCTCGGGGAAATGGTTTGTGCAAATGTGTAATTGAGGGTTGAACTGCACAGGGATCTTCTCATAAACAAACATTACAGCCCGTCGAGTGTTTAGTTCCTTAGGAAGACTCTGAAAAGTGTCAGCATTCCCTGTACAGCCTGGAACACTGCATTTACCACCGTAGTCTATTTTCAATATCCTAGAAATTCTGTGTTTTGTAATTCTGTGGAAGTACACAGAGCAGCGCGCAGCAAATCTTGGGGCGTGACAAAGGTACAGACCAGAGCCAAAAAAGGTGGAACCACCGAACTGACGTCAGTTTGGTAGCTTTTTCAAAACCTACCGTTTTACAGCTTAAAACATTTATTGGTAGATTTGCATAGGAAAGAGGTGTCAATGGACTTTGAGGTTCACTGTATGTCCATTTTACCCACTGAACTGTCGTTATTCAACTGTGACAAGGTAAATTTGGTTCTGCAATCAATGACCCCTTTAATCATGTATGTGCCTCTATTTATTTGATTTGGTGTACTGTATGTTACAGACATTTCTAGTTATCTATGGACGCAAAGGGAGAGTCCCTTGGTCAATTTGCTTTTCATCTTACTCTAAGCCGAAGATCAGTTTGTTTGGATTTTCCCCTTTATCCCTTGCCAAAGTCTAGTAGTAGTTTTCAGTGGACCTCACACTGTCTTCATAATAGGACAAGACAAGACCACCTGGATTGGATTAGATAGACATATGGTGCCTGATTTGTTACCTGAATGCTAACACACCTTCAACCTGTTTTTATAACAATTTAGACACCGTAGCAAATATAATTACATTCATAACACTGAAAATGACTAATGGTGGACTGTGAGAAATCTTCAGTAGTGCAGTGGACACTCACTGTTAACTTAATGGGTTGAGAGAAATATGGGGATGTGACCTAATTTCCCTTGTCCTATATACATCACAATGACAAAAGCAGCTTGAGATGGCATGTACACAAGCTGGTGTAGTTAACTCTACAAGCATCTGACTAGTGGAGCTAATCGCCAAACAGCTTGTAACTTAGATATAGAATGATACAGAACATTTTGCCACAATATCAGAGTTAACCTTTTAGGACTTAAAACACAAGACACTTGTTAACATGCCGAGACATGGCTTGTCCATCTCATACTAGACATGACATTTACATGTATTCATTTAGCAGACGCTTTTATCCAAAGCGACTTCCAAGAGAGAGCTTTACAAAGTGCATAGGTCACTGATAATAACAGCAAGATAGACCCAAAGCATTGCGGGTAGCCAAAACAAGAAGCACACATTACGAACAACCAAAGAGTAAGTGCCAAAGGGAAAAACCATAAGAGCATGTAGTTAAGCAAGTTACAATAAAACAACATGAATCTCTAAGTGCAAGTTTACCTGTAGAAAAGCAAGCAACAGTAAAATAAAAATAAGATGAACTAAAATAGAATACAACTGTTTAATGAACATGAGATGGACAAGTTGCCCTATGAACTCTTAAGGGGGGTCTAGAAATGCTTGTTAGCATCAGCTATTTTTGTTTCTTCCACTAGATGTCACAAATACAGCATAATTTGTACAGTTAAAATACAGTAAAAAGTCCCTTAATCCTACATGGTCCATCAGTTTTTTGGGGGGAGCTCATCATCTTTGTTCATCTATTAGATAAGTGAAATATATTGTATTTGTTGTGTCAGAATGAAAACTATTCTGGGTCAACATGTTATCTTAGGACTAAAGCCCATGGTATCACCAAAAAAAACACATTCTAAGTCTTCCTTACAAACACAAATGCAAAATTAGCACCTTCCTAATTTTAAGGAAATGCTTCCGCAGGTTTCGCACTTTATGAAGAACAGGCTTTTAGAGTCTATTTCCGTCACGCCTCTTAGCAGAGCTCTTCAACTGCATATTAGCTCTGAGATTAACTGACCAAGTTAAAGACTCCACTTTCCCATGAACGGCCTGTTCTGGCTTTGAGCAGCTCCATTCAAAGCCACTTCTTCATTTATGAACACCAACTGTTGACACACCAGTTGACACACCAGTCCTTATGTTTTAGTTGTCTGATTCTGTCTTGACTCACTCTGACTTCCAAACCCAGCCTCCCATTGTTAAAAAAAATTAACCAATCATTTCTCGCCTTTTCTTCTCTTTCTCCCTCCCACTATCTTTCTTGCCCTTACACACTCTTCTTGAGTAATTTAGCATGGGTCCTCTTTTGGCAAAGGAACACATGTGGGGGGGCTATTTTTACTCAAAAGTTCCCCCACCCTTCTATGCATTCTAGTGTTCCTAAGGCACCTATTTTAGCTCACTTGCATGTCAAAATGCCCGGTAGCTTTAGAGATCGAAGACATCTGGAAGACAACATTATTAGCAGGAAGTACATGCAGTGTTGTCAGCACCTTCATATATGGCAAATACATACTATACACAATGCAATGTAAAATTATAAAACACCAACTGCGGTTCATTGGTCAATCCTGCGACACATTTTTCCATCTTGCTGTCCCTCCTCCGAGGGCAGCCAAGAGGTGTGATCAACCATATTGACCAGGTTCCAAGGCGAGGGGGGGTCAAGTCCAAGTGCTTAACTCATGCCTGGCCAGGGACATAATCACATATTCCTCATGCCTCTATGAAAGGTTGTGTTCTTATGATTGATTTAAGATTAAACCTCACCCTGAGGTCTGTGAATTCATTAAAAACTTTTGAGAAAATCTCCCCAATTTCTACTGGATTTTTACAATTGGGTACAGTATTTTTACAGTATTGACACACTGACAACATCCTAACCATGGGAGACTTCAACAATCATGTATTGTAGATGATGCACTAGCCAAGGCTTTTCCTGCATATTGATCTGATCTGATTCTGAATATAGTTCTTCATTCCGTGCTTCCATTCCCTTGGTACTCACAGGACACCTGCACTGCAGTCCACTTAAACTGGAATGGAAGTTGTGGACCTCAAAGCTAGAGGTATTCCATCTGGCTTGGAAGAAAAGCCTATTGAACTGTAAGCATGCCCTCACCAGGACTAGATCAGCACACCCATCTGATTGTAGCTAACACCCATAACACCCTGAGAATAATCCTATATTCTTATTTGCTACCATTTCTAACCTCCCAAGAACATGTTTACTTGGTACTGGCACAGATTTCCAGACTCATGAATTTCTGGAATTCTTCATCCACAAAATAAAGCAATCAGTGACCAATTACAGACTAGCCCTTGAAATATGGACCTGATGAACTAATCCTCCATACCAAGGTCCTTACAAAATGAAGCTGGCTCTCCACTTCAACCCTTTCCCTATTGAAGCATTCTTTAAGCTAGTGGGATCTAAAGCCCACCAGCTTCCTTCTTGAGCCCCTAGTGGACGAATGACTTCTGAATTCTCAACCCTGAAATGACACTAAAGATGCTAAATATATGGTAGTAATAGTAAATTAAGGAGATAACAGTGGGGGATAAGGCTGGGTTATATAAAGCCCCTCTCCTCTGGAACAGACTTTCTGTTTCAGTCAGGGGGCAGACATGATTTCTATGAATAAAGCTTAATTAAAAGTATCTTCAGTCAGTCCTACAGCTGAACTGCTGCACTAGATCACATGTAATCATTGGGGACCTCAACCTTAACCACTGATATTGCTTGTAAAAAGGGCTATACAAATACAATTACATTAGATACTCTATTGCCCCTGATACTAATATAAGACAGTGCCATCATACACTGTAGACAACGGCTGGACGTTAAATATTCTTGACCACACTAGGACACTAACAGGACAAAGTGTATCAAGCAACAATGCTTACTGTAAAATGTTTTTTTACTACAATATTTAAAAAAACAACGATGGAAATAAACCAACTGCTGATGAACTATTCAAATACAATTTATTCAGCATAATTTGAAAGTGGACAAAATACGTAGTGCTTGGTTTTAAATTCAAATATAGTGATCAAAATGTAAACTTTTTTAGCTGAATCCAAAATGTATACTTATTAAAAAATACTTTTATATATTCTGGTACTTAGGTATAGCTTTTGTTCACAGTCCAATCAATGACTATATCCCAAACTGTTGTGTTTTTACAGTCTAGGAATATATTTGAGAGGTTTAAGGGAACAAAACGGTTCTTCACTTTGCTTCACTCCACTGTCTCTTTACTATCACACACAGCATAGCCAAAACATTGTTATAATACGTGCAGTGGGCCTATGCCAGATAGCATAGTAGCAAACCTGATCATGACAGTGATTCAAGTTAATTACATTATTACATCACATTTGACATGTTTAATTAAGTAGCTTGTGGGAATAGAGCTTTATACCCAAAATACCTTGAAGATGTTAGACGGGCTGTAAACATTTAAAAATGAATATTATGCACAAAGTGTTGAGAAATACAAATAGTGTGTAAACCGAGAATCACTGACATCTCACAACACAGTACACCACTTTCTTAACGTCAGCCCTCATAACTATAAGAAACTTAAGTTTCACTCACAACTCAGAAAACAACTATCAAATAGTCCAATAATGCAAACTCAACCAGGACAGTTATAATGAAGTGAAGGACTTTGGTGAGCAAACATACAGTACTTTATGATTCTGTAACTCTTTCATCCATACCAAAATACATTACATACAGCAAAGTCAAAACAGTGGTGAATTTAACAGCTATGTTACGATGTTAAAAACAAAATATCTTCTTTGAATGGCTGGCCATTTCATACATTTCTCTGGTGAATGTGTATGGTTTCATCAATAACACAAAAACAATGCATGTTATACTGTAATTTGATAAAGAGATTCATGTTAAAACCAATTTGCTGGAACACAATCAAGTATGTGTTTGTATAATAAAAGTATGCTACACTAAACTCTTCTACTAAAAAGTACAAAAAATGTCTTGCGGTATTGGAATCGATGTTGATGTCGAGAGAGATATAGATATATCGTATAGTATTAGTAATTAATAAGTACAGCTGCCTTTGTGAGAGAACCTAAACCCCAATTAACTGTAATATAAAGACTCAGAGATAAGATACATTCATGGAGTAACATCTAGTACCAGTGGAATAAAAATAGAAAAGCTAGTAATTGAATAACTATATCATACATCTCGTTTCAGACAAATTCCACAAGTCAATAAAAAGAATGTGAAGTAGAAAACACAGGAGATACAAGTTATAAATTAAACTAAAATTGGGCGTAGATGCAACTTCATTGAAGTAACAACACATTTAACCATTGTTTAAAGATCATTAGCCTATTGTTAGAAGTGTTGTTACCTCAACCGCTGTTAGCATAAGAATAAAAGGACCAAACCCCTTGAAATGTGTATCATTCAACATATTTATCCGTCATCCCATTTTTTTATGAGGAATATGATGTTCAGATTCAGTGGCAGACTGTGCCTGATACCCGTGTCCTGGGCACTCTACCTCAATCTGGCAGAGAAGCAACGCATGTACTCAGTCATCCAGCGATCCTCTGCGACCGTCAACTCTGAGCGCTGCATCTTCTCAAGGTCAGCTGACCGTGCCCTCCTGCGATCCAGGTTGGAGCCCTGTTTATCTGACTCCCGTTTGGTCTGGATGCTTGCGTCGGACATGCGGCCCTGGGTGGAAAGAGGTGCTCGGTGGGTCAAAGGAAATGAGATAGGTACTTGCTTTGGTAATGAATACCACTGCTCTATTATTAATAGTTTCTGGGGGGAGTGTTAAAAGGATACACTCTGCTGTAGGTTCTCTTACAAACCAGAGTTTGTTGTTTCTCTTCATTGATCCATAACTTCCTACATGAGGACAACTGTTGTCCTGTATAACCAGCCATCTATAAATTCCTCTTTAAAGTTAAAAAGTCTGTGAAAGCACTGAAGCTCAATATAATCAAATTTGACATCACATCTACCTAGACACACTAACCTTGTTTGGGGTCTTTCTGACAGAGGCCGTGTGTCTACCTGTCCAGTCGGCCTGACTGAGACATTGCTTGTTCTCCTTGCTGGTGGGAGGCTGGCTTTTTGCCCTGATGTGCTTCCGGACAGGGATCTGCTTGTCATCATGGAGACTGTCTCTATAACCTGGCTCGACTGGAGGGGTCCGAAGGCGGTGGCAACGTTTAGGCTGCATCCTCACTGTTTCCTCATCTGAGGATCCCTTGTCTAATGGTCCGTTGTCAGTCTGTGTTTCATCTGACAGACTACTGCTCAGTAGAACCTCCTTTTCAGGTCCCTCATCTGATTCAATCAGTCCATTCTCAATGACACGTTCTATAAATAGAGGATAAAATGCTGTTACATTTAGGATGACAAAGTAAACTTTAATCTGAAAGTAGTTTGTTATGACTCCATGTTAAAATGACCTATTGGAAAATGGACACATTAAAGTCAAAACAGCATAGTGAAAATGTTTAATAGTTACAAACCTGAATTAGGCAAGTTATCCAAGACATTGGCATAAGTAGTGTTCAACTCCGTCTGATCATTCTCAAAATTAAGTTCCCTTTCAGTAGCGTCCTTTGGTTCTGATGACCTTTCGTTTTTCAACTCCAAGGGTGCTGAGGTAACATTTATGGTCGCAACTTTGTTCTTCATACTTGGAGTTGATCTTCCGCTGGAGTCCGATACGCTATCCCATCCCTCCCACACCCATGGCTTGTGAGCATGCTCCATCACTCGACGAGATAACCTGTATTTTAATGAGTCCTCATAGTATTTGGAAAATGTCTCCCATTTTGGATCTCTGAATTTCTTCATGTACTCAGTCCGGATTATTTTGGTCACCATATTTCTTGTTACTGCTACTGAGTCAAATTCTCTTAAACTAGAAGAGATGGAGAGGAATGAAAGATGTGTTTATATCTTTTCAATTGACTATAAGGCATTATTGCCTAAAATAATGTTAAACTAAACTGAATTGGAGTATAATCTACAATGAAAAAAACCAAATGATATGGTCTCCCCCCCTTCCATTAGACTATGTCATCTGAAAAAACGCCCACTCTGGTTAACACCAGCAGCAACAAGCAATATGTCCATAGGCTTCTGTTTTTAAAACTATATCAAGCTTATTAAAACTATATCAAGCTTATTATAATACAGCTGCTATAGACGGAATCCTTTTTCTCAAAAACATTTTATTACAATTAAACAACGGCCATCTAATAAATAATGAATTTCCCTTTACCACATTTTCAGGCTACGAAAAGCTGTCATATAGGACACAAAATAATTTTGTGCTTGAGGTTACAACATATTTTCTGTGACCTCCCGAATATTTGTTTATTTTAAGCGTTTTAAACCGCTGTAGGTTTTGACTGGCTGTATACACACGGCTACTTTGAGGGTTTGTCAATCGTTGGCTGCACCTGGCTTCTGAGTTTTCGATAGACCTATTTTTATAACTGCTTAGAGCTGTGCAAATAGCCTCAATACTCACAAGTAGGATTGTCGAAACCATGGAGCTGTTGATTGCGTCGATGTTTCTTTCACCTGGGCGCAGTAGGCTAAAGCTCCGTATGTAAACACGGTCAGAATTGTTTTGTGCTTATGGGCTTACCTACCCTCTCCCCCCCCCCACACAAACACACACACTCAGACGTCTTCGTTGTGGAAAAATACAGCAGATATTCATATTTTTGGTCTGCAGGAACGAACCGGCACACAATATCCTCTGGGTCCAGTTCTCAACGAATAGCACTTGAATATTGATAGCTGCGAGCAGGTGCTGTGCGCATGCTCACAAGAGCTTACTCTCACCCCTCATTCTGGTAATGCTATTGTAAGTAGCAGGCTCTATAATTGCTTCAACAGGTGAATACATACTATAAAATGCATATTTTTGCTTTGAGCCACTATACTGTGAAAGATACGTAACAATTTATTTGAATCAGGTGTGCTTGAGCAGGGAAAAATCTAGAACATACAGGACAGCGAGGACCAGGATTGAACACCCCTGGACTATGGGGTGAAATCTGGACACTTTAGTTCACCGTTTATTTGTTCTAGTCATGACTTTTCCCTTACTCAAAACATTTAAAAGCACAAGCATCTCATACACCTTATAACATTCAGGCTACTGGCTACATGTTATCTGGTACTTATATTAATGCTCGTTTGGTGGGCGGCCTACTATCAACAAATCCTAGAAATAATAAGCTACAATATACTTGAAAATGTTTTTTATTTAATTTTCTCTGTTAACTTCTTTATGGTTGTGTACAGGTGTACAGTTATCCGGAGCCCACACCGGGTAACCAGAGAAAACAACGCTGTGGGCACCCTCTGTCCCTCTTGGTTATTCCCAAACAGACTGTGCTCACAAAAATACCACATGGACGTCATCAATAAATAACATTTATGTACATTTTACATTCACATGTTGGTATTTTCCTCACACGTGGTGATGTTGACGTTATTTTCTCCGTGTACTTTCACTGTGTAACGCGTTGTCACAATGTTATAGTTGTATAGTTGTCCGTCGACAGCAAGGCTATGCACAATTGCTTTGATCCTGAACGAGATGGTGACAGATGACAGTGCAATTAGAAGCACTTGCGGTGGACAATGCTGGGACCTGCCTCGTCGTACTCCTGCTTGCTGATCCACATCTGCTGGAAGGTGGACAGGGAAGCCAGGATGGAGCCACCGATCCATACAGAGTACTTACGCTCAGGTGGGGCAATGATCTATAAGCAACATAACAATTAGATACGATCATGGTAGTTCATATAGACTACACAATTAATAGCACACCTTAACTAAATTTACAAAATGTATTTTGTATTGACTGCCTTTCTACGTAAAAGTGGGCATATCAGAAATTATATGGAATTCACCTTGATCTTCATGGTGCTGGGGGCCAGGGCTGTAATCTCCTTCTGCATACGGTCAGCAATACCAGGGTACATGGTGGTACCACCAGACAGCACATTGTTGGCGTACAGGTCCTTACGGATGTCAATGTCACACTTCATGATGCTGTTGTAGGCAGTCTCGTGAATACCAGCTGACTCCATACCTGTTTAAATTAACATTGATAAGACATCAAATTAAAAGGTTGTCGAATTGGTTTGGATACTACTGAGGCGAGTGGAATGTAATACGCACCAATGAATGAAGGCTGGAAGAGGGTCTCGGGGCAACGGAAACGCTCGTTACCGATGGTAATGACCTGACCGTCGGGAAGCTCGTAGCTCTTCTCCAGGGAAGAGGAAGAAGCAGCGGTGGCCATCTCATTCTCGAAGTCCAGAGCCACGTAGCACAGCTTCTCCTTAATGTCACGCACAATCTCACGCTCGGCTGCAAGGAGACATTGTCGTCAGTGCGTAAAGGTTATCCATGCGTGCCTTAGTTTTGAGCGACACGTAAACCACATTTCGAAACTATAGCCTATGTGAAGAGATAGCTCACCAGTTGTGACAAAAGAGTAGCCACGCTCGGTCAGAATCTTCATGAGGTAGTCAGTCAGATCGCGACCAGCCAGATCCAGACGCATGATGGCGTGGGGCAGAGCATAACCCTCATAAATGGGAACGTTGTGGGTCACACCATCACCGGAGTCCAGTACAATACCTGTAAACAAATAAAGGGTTAATCAAGTTTTCAAACTTTAAACTGGTCAAAAACTTAAACTTGTTACTTGTAATCTATTTACCTGTGGTACGACCGGATGCGTACAGGGAGAGCACAGCCTGGATGGCCACGTACATGGCGGGAACGTTGAAGGTCTCAAACATAATCTGGGTCATCTTCTCACGGTTAGCCTTGGGGTTAAGGGGGGCTTCAGTGAGCAGGGTGGGGTGCTCCTCGGGGGCAACACGCAGCTCGTTGTAGAAGGTGTGGTGCCAGATCTTCTCCATGTCGTCCCAGTTGGTGATGATGCCATGTTCGATGGGGTACTTCAGGGTCAGGATACCCCTCTTGCTCTGAGCTTCGTCTCCTACGTAGGAGTCCTTCTGGCCCATACCCACCATCACACCCTGAAGGATACAAAACAAGAACCATTTAGACATAAGAGTATAGGCCTATACGGGACGTTACGTCACAGTCCAACGGTACACCTACCTACACTACTCCTATACTCATTCGGAACTAACTCTAAACACTTTCGACCACGAAAACGTGATTTGTCATTGAAACTTCCCTACATGAATCAATAAATTGTAAAGTTCAAGTTTATTTCCATTTGCAACAAGGACAGGCATCCTACATTCTCTGGTCCGGCTCCTCCTGACAGATTTGTAGCGTCCCTTCTAAACTTTATAATAATATAATATAATTGTATTCAAAATTAAAGAAATCTTAATTCTATATGCGTTTCTATTCCGATCAACACTATTAATAATATAAATAAAATATTGAATCATAAGTCCACAGAATAATAATTCACCTAATAACTGAAAATAGCCTACGTCAACTAAGTTAAACTAAGAATAACAACTGAGAATAACGTAAGCCTGTCTGTACATGTGAAGTGACTTGTTCTGGTAGTGTTGTGAGATGGTGGGTTCTCTGTCAGGACTAAAGCGCTTCACATACCTGATGACGAGGGCGACCGACAATGGATGGGAAAACAGCCCTAGGGGCGTCATCGCCAGCGAAGCCAGCTTTGACCAGGCCAGAGCCATTGTCGCACACCAAAGCGGTAGTCTCATCGTCGTCACACATCTTGGTGGGTTCTGTGACAAGTTAGAAACCAGATTTTTTTGTGATGAATTACGCAACGAGCTTCGTAACAGCCACAAGAGTATCTTAAATTATGTTAGATGTCCTAGACATAACCTACAAACAGTAGTTTAGTCAAGAGGAGTGTTAGAGTGCCAATAATAACATGCAGAAATCATAGCTCGAAGCTGTTCTCTCAATTATTACGACGCTATTTTCGTTGCACGTATTTCTTTATAGTGATGAAAACATTCAACTATATGAAGAACAAAACAATTAAATAAACTGACGTTATTTAGACCTACAAAACAAGACTTTATGTCAGCATTGAAGGGCCATACGCCCTAGCCTGTTAAGTGATAACATCGGGTAGGCTACAGATTCTAAAATTGGAAATAATAATTGAACTCTGTAAATGAATATTTAAGATGATCAAACTTTTTTCGTTTTTGATATGCCACATGCAAAATTAATAATAAATGAATAAGTATTCTGCACTGACAGATCAAATTGTTAATGGTTTTGAAAGTAAACTTTAGCAATCGGATGGCTGCCAAGTCCTTACAATAACCTAGTCCTGAAGTTCATTATCTTTGTTGAATTCTGTTAACGTTATCCGGAGTCCATGATGTGGGCTAAGTAAGTTCCCGAGAGAGTAAGACATCCACTCCTCGTAAATGATCAATGCTGTTGCTCCCTCTTAAGCAACAGCATGGTCTTGTATTCCACAATCTTACCTCTTGTTCCTGCCTAAGAAGACGCTCAGTGGAGAACTGGTTCCAGCTGGAGAATGACATCAACCACCGGGAAGCTTATATACTCTGCCGCCTTCCCATTTTTTTCCTCTCCTGACAACCATTAGGAATGTCCATGTATTCCGCAGGAATTCTCCCTACCCTTCATCCATATTTGGTTCTTCGATAGATGCGCAAAGGGCAAGCTGTGTGCGAGCGCTCAAGCGCCGCGCGCCTTTAGTGCGCAGGACTGTCCATAAATGGAGAGGTAGTCCCGATTCCAAAACGAAGCTCTCAGCCCGTGTATGGAGAGCCAACGGTTGTAATCCGTCGTACTCCTGCATGGCATTGTGAACACAGGCGCGCCTTGAGGCAGGACTACACACATCCATATTCTATGCAATATCAGAGGAACGCTACATTTGCTGTCTGTATGCCACTGACCAGAACGCAACTTGTCAAGGTAGCCTATTCTAATGCATTGTATTGTATTTCATTTATTATCTCAGTTATAGTTTATCAGCCGCAAGTGTGATATTCCTTAGAAAATATTGGCCGAAGTGGTCCAATACAATAAGGTTTATGTATTTAAAAAAAAATTTTTTTTATCTCACAAGCATTTTATAGAAGCTTATGTGTGAAAAAGAAACTTCACTGGCAAAAACTAATGGTAAAACCATATATATATATTTTTTAATACTAGCGTAGTGAACAGCCAAAGCATAAGCATTCATTTACACAAGTTTGCTGAAAACAACATGGGTATTCCATGAAAGGAACTTTAATCTGCACCAAAAGGGTGAGGGGACGGAGAGGTTCTGTCAAATTTGAGGTAGGGGTGTTATTCTTTTAAGAGCCGAGAAAATCGTAACTTCCGCAATAGTGAAGTGGCCATGCTCCAGTTTCTGAAAACAGGGAGTAGGTGAAAGCGGATAGGACCCTCTTGAAACACAGCTGAACAGCTGCAGCCCTGCTACCTCACCCAATTCCCTTTTAGACTATATATGTGTTTAAATAAGTGAAATTAATGTTGGTTCCTGTTTATCCAACTGTTAACTAATATTTAGTGAGATATTACATGATGCGGAAGCTATATTATACTTACAAACTGTGTTACCATATGACTCAGAACAGAAAAAAATACCTCCATACCATGCACAGCAATAAATACCTCTACTCAAATATACATTCCACAAGGATGTCTAGAGATAAAACAGGATTGGGGTCCAGAGTTGTTTGTCTATTACCAGGATCACAGATAACAAACATTTAGTTGCAGTTAAGCTTCTACCCAAAGGAATGTATTTCAATATTACTCAAGTTTTATTATATATTTGAGATCAAGTAACTTCTTGGCACAACTTAAAAACAACCTTAGCACATATTGTTTAGGTCTTTCCCATATAGGGACACAGAAAACTGCTATAAAGGCAGTGGTAATTTATTGTGGATGTCCCCAATTTAACCTTTCCCTATTTTTAGGTGGCTGTAGACACTGTAGAGGCCATCTGCTCCTACCATCACTGAAAGTGGATCAGCTGCACACTCCTCTGGTGGAAGAGACACTCAAGGAGTTTAGGTCCTGCTATTTATAATCAACATCTGCACCACCAATGAGCAGAACCCTACACACTGCCACAAAAATAAATCTAATATGGAGACTACCAGCCAGTTGTAGGGTTACTTTATGTGTATTAGTTTGTCTTTCACTTAGTGATAGCCTATCACTTTTACCTTTATTAAAAACCAATGCACTCAAGAGTTAACAAGCTGGTATTTTCAGGCACTCGATGGCCAAACTACCTTTTTCTTAAAGCACTTTCACAGGACATTTCAATGTTCAAAAACATTTTCTTTAGGTACCAGTATAGAACAAATAAAATCATATAATTTTCAATTTGTGAAACATCTAACATCCAAAAAACTGGAAAAACAATTATAGAAATATGCAATTTATTTAGAAAATGCAATCTTGTCAATCAAAGGATGAAAATGTGTGCACAAGTGCAACTGTGGAAGTGGGTGTCCAGGTAAAGGTGTCAAATCTGTGCTTGCAGGTAATGTTCATAGTTGGCGCGCAGCACAAACTCAAAGTAGGGCTTCGACTTCAGACTTCCCAATTCCTCATATTCTAGCAGATCTTTAACATCAGGTAGGTAAGTTTGTAGAGGAACTCCTAGAAATGATGAAAGAATGTAAGAAGTACATCTAAGAAAGTGTAAACCAAAAATAAAATATATTTTTTTAATATAAAAAACAAACATTACGAGTCAGTTATTAAATTAAATAAATATTTATTTTTCTATTTAATATAATAGCCAGTACACACCTTCTTGAATGAGTTTGAGGAGGATCTTTACAAATATGCTATCCTTGGCAGCCTCCAATGGATCATCATTCCCATCAGAAGATGACCAGCTTTGGTCAACAGAGAAAAGGCCAATATCATTACAACTATTCAATACAACCACATAACACATCTCAGGCTATGATAAGTTGTTGTTCTACCCCCGATGGCATCTTTGAATGATTGCTGTAGTACATTTGACTTCCATTTGGCTAAACTAGTCTACAAACTACAGTTGGCTAAACTAAAATGGTGGCCCAAAATACTGGAACCCTTGCACTTTAACTCAAACTCTTTCCCCAAAATAAGTAGAAAATTAACAAAGTATTTGGTCTCCGCAATTCTTTACTTCACATAACCTTTGCTTTTGGATTCAGAACTGAATTCATCTGTTTAAATCTGAAAATGAAACAATGCTTCCTATAACCATCGATGAGCTTCCCACACCTCTGTGCTGCTGACAGTTTGGCCTGCTCTAGTTCTCCCAGATTAGAAGAGTGCCTTCACTTAACTGCTGTTTTCAGATCTCTCCACAAGTTTCCAATGGACTTTATATCTGTACTCATTGCTGGCCACTTACATTTAGTCATTTAGTACAGGGACATTCCCCAGAGACAATTAGGGTTAAGTGCGTTGCCCACGGACACGTCATTTGGCACCACCGGGAAGCAACCTTTGGATTGCTAGCCCAGTTCCCTTACCACTCAGCCACCTGACTCTCACTTCAGAACAGTCCAGTGTTTTGTCTCAAACCATTCCTGGGTGCTTTTCTCAGGTGCTCCTTGGTTTTCCATTGCGCTTCAAAATACCTTGGCATTCACTTGATTTCATGATGCCATGCACATGTTCAAGGCACCCAGTTACAGAGGGTACGAAGCAACCCCATAACATTACTGAACCTACTCCATGTTTGACTATAAAAAAGGTGTTCATTTTCTTTGAAAGCTTCATTTTGTTTTCTGTAAACAGAGATGGTGTGCTTTGCAAAAAATCTCTAATTTGGTCTTGTTTGTGTACAATACTCAGAAGGATATGGGGTATTTTCAGGTGTGTCTAGGCAAATTGTAGTCATGCTTTCCCAAGTCTTCCTCTTCCAACTCCCCTACCCCCTTTCACTGAGTTGGCTATGGAAAGTGAGAGATTAAACTGTTGTATCCTGTATCCGTGAAGGTCAGTCTAAACCTGCAGGGCTTGACATAAACGATGGTCCGATGGCCCGGGGCCAGTAAAAAGTAACGTCGGGACAGTTAAACTAGCAACTCACTGGCCCGATCGGGCCACTGCAAATTATTGTTTGGATTTTTTTTTTTGCATTATAAAAGTTAACATCCTTCACATGTTTTGCCATCTGCTAAATGCATAAATAACTTTGCAGCTCATGGGGCGCACAGTTGGCAAATCAAGAGTTGAGGAGTGACGAGTGGTTGTCAAATTAAGCAATAAGCCCCAAGAGGCCGTGGTTTACGCTGATTTTAGAACAGGTAAGGGGAGTTGTTAGGCACGACGCGAAGCGGATTTTCGAAGACAATACCTGACCAGCCATGCTAACAGTAGCAGACAGCACCTGGTTTGCGTGGCTAAGCGGATGGTTGACAATCCATCTTCCAGGCCGTTGACTATGCCTATCGTGTTATTGCACGACTTATAACAACGGCAATCACGTAATTAAGACGGGCCAGCCGTTCGCCTCGTTCCCCCAGGCTATTGAACTGCAGCGGAAGACTGGTGTCGACTTAGGTACTTAGTATCATACTGATTAAATGGCAGCTTTTATATATTAGCATTGAGGGACCAGAGGTTTCAGTTGTGCAGAGAGATGGCTGTCAGCAGGGATGAGAGCACGACACGTTTGAGGATATAAGTCAATTGTTTTACTGACTATTACCTTTTTATTTTCACTAGAAATGTGATTTCATTTTTGTTCTTTTTATATCCAGGATGTGTTTAATAAATGGTTAAACATGTTAACAGAATAACACGACTTAAGTCTTTGGTTTCGTTGTAACAATGATAAATTACAACTTTGAGGGGGGGCCAGTAAAAATTGTCTTGGGGCCAGTAAATGATAATGTTGAGCCCTGACCTGTGTGGCAGTAAACCCAGGTTACCTCCCTCCTCATCGTCCTCACTTTCCTCCTCCTCCTCCCACCCCTCATCCTCCCTCCTCCTTTTTCTTCCTCCATGTCCTCCTCTCCTTCCTCCTCCTCTTATTCCCTTCTTCCTCCCATGTCCAGTGAGGTTGGCTAGTGGCATGGACCATATACCTCTTGATAACATTACATACAGAGGATACAGGAGGATCAAAGTATCTGGAAAAGGATTTGAGATTGTCCATGCTTCACTACAATATTGTCTGACTTGCTCAGATAATGCTCTGGTCTCTATGTTTTGTCCATGCTGCTTTTGTGATACAGTGACACAAAACTGTTTAAGTTGAATTCAGTATAGGCACCCATTTTTCTCAAAACTGTTGAGTAAATCATGTTTTTGAAATATGCATGCAAGGGTGCCAATATGTTTTGGCCATGACTGTATATGAGCCACAACCGGAGGTTTCTGCCCAAACCCATGTCTTGCCATTTTAATATCCTCTCCCCTCTACTCCCATTGTTTGATCACATCTTAACTTCATATAGGCAGTCGACAGACAAAACTTGTGTTGAATGAGGGTTCTTACTTGTCTTTCTTGAGGGCTTTGCAGAGGATCTCACACTTGAGTGCCTCTACGTCCACGGCATCCTCCTGCAAAGCGAGCACAGCCTGTCAGAGACCCCTGAACGTCTCCCGACTGGTTCAACTAAATGTGCTGAGAACAGGAGGAGGACGGTACCTTGTCTATATACTCGAGCAGATCCAGAGCCTTCTTAAAGTCATACTCATTAGCTCGTCTGTTGTCATCACATATGTACAGCTAGTGACAGGGCAGAAGGGTAGGAATGAGGTTGGTCCAAGTAGAAACTGTAGTTTCAGTTGAGTGGTTACATTTCGGTAAAGGGATGTGAAATTGCAGGTAAACAAACTAAACTGTGAGCACTAAGCAGGGGTAGAGCGTGAGTGTTTCTTACACTGATCAGGTTGTGAGCGCTGAGCAGAGGCATGGTGTCGGGGTTCTGTTGTTTGTCCTCCAGTAGCTGTTTGGGAAGAGTCTCCTGGTGTAACAGGAACCTCTCTTGCTCTACAATGTCTGGTACACACACACCTACACGTTTTATATCACCCATGACATTTGCCTGTTGGTTAAAGGATGCTACAATGCAGAAGATAACATTTTGACTGCTTAAAAGTGAAAGAACATAGGAGTTCTCATTACAAAGTAAGATTTCAGCCTTAACCTTCGATGTGTTTCTGCATGGCTGCCTCAGGCATGTCTGAGGCCAGGGCAGTCAGCTTGCTCAAAGCCATCAAAGTCTTCTTCTTCACAAAGTAGCGGGTCTCCATGCTGGCCTGGCTGTACAGGGTTCTGTGAGCCTGCACAGGTTAAAGGGATTCCCTCAAGAATGCTGTTTGTACATGAAGCAGACTGCAGTCAGACAACAAGCTAGCCGAGTGCGCGAACAGATGTAGGACAGGCAATGAAAAGGTGAGGGTTTTTCTTACACTCTGGAAGTCCTGGCCATGGATGTGATGCAGCCAGCTGAGATGTTGGTGGGCCTGCAGGAAGCTGGCTAGCTGCTGGTGCTGGGCGATGGGCTGAGACAACAACTTCCCTCGCTTCCCCTTCTCCATATACCAGCGGAAAAGGAAGTCTGCAAAGTTCTACATGAAAATTATGTGACAACATAAAATCCACTTCTTCCTGATATAAAGGCTGTCAAATGACAAGATTACAGAAAACTGTGTGGTGTGCAAGATGTTTTGAGTACCTGGTCAGCAAACTTGGTCATGTAGTGTTGTAGCCTGGTCTGGTTGTCTGTTAACTCACACATCTGGACCAAGATGTCGAAGTCACAGTACTTCTCAGCCAGTGCTGCCGCCCACTGGTACTGACCCAATTCCACTGAAACGCAACCGTTCATTAGCCGTTGGAACATCAGTGTAAGTGTCATAAGTGTAATATCTAAAAGTTACACTACTATGCCAAACTAGGCCTTGTAATGCAAAAGAGCAATGGGCTGATGCCGTAGTAAATGACGATGTACCGTTAAGGTAGGTCTAATCAGTCCAGGTAATAGTTAGGAACAATGTGATTGAACAAACATAAACACATTGAAAAATGAATGGTTGCTACAAAAGCAGGGTCTTCTGTTGCAGAACAAAACCGTAAAAAGATCTGTATAGCTCAGCGCTTACTTAAAAAGTTCGGACTGCAGATCAAGAGGTCTCAAGCTCAAATACCGTATTTTTCGGAAATAAAACCGCGGCCTGTACCTCGATTTTACAGTTTTCTTGTGGTTGTATGGCTTATATTTCGAAGCGGCGTATAGCCTGGTTTTAGAACAAAAAAGTGGCTTCGTTCCAAGATCTCTACAGACCGTGCAGCTAATTTAATGCTCATCACGAGAACGGGGGCTTATTGAAAGAGGAATTATTTACTGTGTCGTCTCAGTTACACTATCAGGGCTTGGAAATACAGTGATTTGCTAAAGTAGGCAAATGGCTAGTAGAACATAACATTTCAGAATAATTTCAGTAAATCAAACAGCTGCAAGACCAACCAACATTAGCTAGCATCGCTAAGAAAATAATTCTAAAGCTAGTAATAAAGCTAATTCAAGTTCGGTAGGCTATCCTCAGGATTTGCAAGCTAGCTAAACATACTATATCTTAAATAATATTGTAGACATTGTGAAGGAATTATATCTATACTGCTAATCAATGCTGCTACAACAATCAATACCTCAATTATATAAAATGTGTAATGCTCAATACTAAACATATCTCAATGTGATTAAATGTATATCTTAATGTGATCAAATGCTTTAATTAAGTTTAGTTTAGTTCTGGGTCTGTACAGTAAATAAAGTCATGTTGAATGTAACTTTTAGTGTGAGATGGAATGCTGAAGGTCAGCACACTGACTGGGGAGGCTAAATGGTGGATGGGTGAAAGCACAATGGGCCCCTCAGCTTTTTTGAATAAAAAGTGTAAGTATCAGGAGATAAGGACGTTGGACGTCATCAGAACAACTGGTCTGTCCCCCCATTGAACATTGTGTCCTCCCCATTGGATATTCTGCCCACCCTTGGATGCCCCCTTCCCCTGGACATCATCTGCCCCCCTTCCCCTGACATTATCAGACCGTGGGATGGTCTGCTAAGAGACTCTGCAGGTCAGCAGTTTCTTGGACTGCCCACCCTGGGTGATAACGAGCACCCCATGACACTTGATAGGATGACCACATTCCCTCCCCATTGTCTTTGGACTAATCACCCAACAAACACCTCCCTCTCATGAGGGTACAAGACCTGTCTCCCGAGGACAGGGAAACAGAATTTAGACTGGGCAGAACACTCTGATTTCTGTCAAGACTTTTTCAACGAAGGCCTTCATTTGATCTATTCTGAGACTCTGTTTCTGTGAAGCTGCATTGACATCATCGACTGATTCACTGTACTAGACTGAGATCATCCTGGTGTGTTGTATTCATTGTGGATTGGATCAATTCTTATTTATAAACTACAAAGAACTTGGCACGCATGGACATACTATCCGCAACCGAAGTGTGTTACAGCATGCTGTAAGATTGCCTATAGCCAACTCGTGCCTTGCTTGGTATCATGGCTCCCGTATCAAGTGCGGCATATATTTCACTGCGGGTTGAAATCCAATTTACAAACACAAAGCTCCCATTCTGGTGGGGTGCGGGTTATAGAAAATGCGGCTTGTTTTCCGAAAAATTCTGTACCCCCTGTACAACACTTTGGAAGCAAGCACTTGCTGAATTAAGATATTATCAGTTTTACAAATTACAATTAACTTAGATATACGACAAACAATGATTATAATATTTGGTATAATTTCATTGCCGAGTGTTTGAAGAGGCATCGGTGATGTTCCCCTGACGGGGTGTTCACTCACACAGTGGCGAGAGCAGCTGGGAGCGTCGCTGGGTGTACTCCATCTCCAGGGTGTTGTAGCGTTCCTGTAACTCGGGCCGGGCCAGCGAGTTCAGCTGGGCTACAAAGCTGCCCAGGCAAATGTCTAACAGTGCCCCCAGTTGCTCGCTCAGGGTACCGCGGAGAGCCGAGTCGGCCTGAGGGTACACCTGGCGCAGAATGAGCTCGTACTGACGAGAGATGACGCCTCGTACGTTGGTGGAGGCTGGGGGAGGATGAAGAAGGTGGGAGAAGAGGATGTGAGGAAGATGAAGTGGAAGAGGAGGGAAAGGAGACAAGGAAGAAACTTCTCATTTGAACTATTCCCATATTCACTTCAAATGTTTTTAGGAGCGTTTGACAAAAGTAGGGCTGCAAAAAACGATGATTTTGATAAATCGACTAATCTAACGATTATTAGAACGATTAGTCAACTAATCATCTATTTTTTCACTGATTAATCAGTAGGCTCTGAATGATTCCTCAACTTTTGCAAATTGTTAAAACATTGAGTTATACTTATTCTAATTAATTAATAAAACCAGGAAATCATCAAATATTCTGATTGCACTTTTGGCCAAGTGAACAAGCCAATCTCCCTTTGTCCAATTACTCACTGTTTTTCATTGAACATAACCCTTTTGTCTTACAAAGGAAGCTTTTAATGCTGCTGCCTAATTTAAGAGATTTGTTTACATTCCTAGCTTCATGTCTGTAATGCACGTCTAACTGCTGTCTGTGGACATGTTGGTGCGGTGTTAGTATGCGTGAAATACTGCGTAATGCGTTTTTATCAATGTGTCGCTAACTGGCCATCTTGCTTAGTTCCAGCTGGAGCACACTCCCCACCGTTTCCATCTGCTCTCGTGCCGGGATGTTTCTTTTTTAAATGTTCCAGCATACAAATTGTGCTCCCATGGAAAGCACGTTCCGCCTTGCACGCATTACAGATGACAGTATTTTTTGTGACGCGACTTGTTCTGCTCTGTTTACTCACTGACATTTTAGCGCTGTTTTCTTCTATTGGATGGCATACGAGAGGGCTGCATTAGTCTAGCGCTACAGCACCGCACTTGTCAAATCACGTTATTGCAGGCACTTAAAATAGGTCCTATGAGATCAAATCACAATTTTTTATGTCAAAGTTGTCGATAATGTCGACGAATCGTTGCAGCATTAGACATAAGGTATCTGTGTGTAAAGTGAGTGAGCCTGTGTGCAGTGTGATCCTACCTGTCCATGGAATGTATTCAGGTTCAGCAGGGGCGTTCTCAGGCGCTCTGTAGACGGAAGCCTTGGTCTCCCTGTACTGCCCTGCAGCTTGCAGCATGTCCTTGACAGCAAAACATCCAGAACAGTCATGAACACACTCTAATCCAGCTACAAAAACTTCCTGAAAGGAGAAGACACGATCACGCACGGCTAAAAATCACAGAATCCTACAATAGTTGTTTTGGAAGAGGAACCTTGATGATTGTGTTGACACTAAGCACTACATCGGCCCAGTTTGCATAATCCGTCGGGTTCTCTTTCAGGCTCTTCTCCTCTTCTTCCAGGAGACACTCGAAGATTGAGGCGATCTGAGACACCTGTACACAAATGCACACGATAGAAGTTAAATAGTGTGTTTGATTTAGATTTTTGAAAAATATTGGAACAAATTCTTTGTAACGAACAATGTCCAATTTGACAAGATCATGATGCCAAATTGCCACATGTGAATAAGTGTTTCCAAAGTGATACTGCATATGAGGAACACACAACACATCTTGACAAGTCCCCCACTCATGTAATGAAGGGTTAATGCAACAGGAACCTGGATTTCATGGACGAGGTTTGTTTCATTGTTGTTTCATCACTTCAACACAACTGTAGGTGACAGTGTTTCTGATTGTGGGTTTTAGCTGATGGGAGCTTAACCTGAAGACGCCCGCGGGCCTGAAAACGCTGTCCCCTCCTCCCCCACTTACTACGCACTAAACGCTAACAAATATGTTTTTTAGACTTCTACACATGTTATACATTAGGGATGGAGATTTGAACTGATTTCACTATTCGAATAGTATCCGAAATTATTTTCGAATATCCGGATAATCTATTTTTGTTAATATGGTTCCGTTAATTAGCCTGCCGTGACGCAAAGCATACAGTAAACACATGAACCACCACACATTCTGGCAATAATTGGGACTGTTCAGCTATTAGATTAAATAAGGGTTGAATAAAGAAAACAAATGAAAGATCAATTTATTAACATGACGAAAAGACAATGAACTTGAAAAAACGCTGCGTCTTCAGATGTAGGCTCTTAATTTGGCGGAAAAGCGATAGCCTATTATTATGTGAAATAAAAAGTAGGCTACATTGGACTAAATTAAACACATTGGGAAGGCTATCCTCGATAAAAACGAAAGACACACATGGAGAAATATTGCATATTAACTTGGATATTAACTTGGAACCGAAATCCTATAGGATACGGTGCGCCACCACACAATGCAAACATAAACAGCGGATTACGCTAGCTCTACATGGCTACTGGTAAGAAAATAAATAAGCCACAACTGAATTAGCCATACGCATTTTTATTCAGGAAAATGAGCACGTAAACATGCTCAGGGGAGAGGCCAGTACGTAGTCGATTTACGAGCAGGCCGGCGTAGAAAAAACTGCATGAACTGAGGTTGCTGCGAGGTAGCCTACTGCTTAGCCAGGACACAATGCTTCTTGTAGCGCCAAATGAAATGAAAGGAGACTCGCAGCAGAACGCAGGCGTAGCCTACCTTTTTTGAAAAAAACATTATTTTTTTTTAAACTGCGCTCATAAGTATTCGAAAAAAGTATTCGAATACTAACTTACTTTAGGATATCCGGATATTCGATTAACCACGCCCCGCCCATCCCTATTATACATCATTGGAAAGTTACTATTCTTGTGCTTCTATTGAAATAAACCAATTCAAGATCAAGTCGCAACAGCAAGTACAGTCAACGTCTTTGTTCGGTGACCATTCCTTCAACAAAGTCAGAGAAAAAAGTTTTACTTACCTACCATCACTTCGGAATGTTCCAGGTATGCAAACAACCCATCAAAATCTCATCTGTTTACATTCCCAAAGGTCAAAAGTATCTAACCATGTCAAGTAGTTGTCCAAACAATGAATTATATCAACAATCTTGTCGATTCACTCTTCCTTCGCCAATAATGTTTTAATTTCAGTCTCTCACGCACCATCGCTCATAGGAGGAGATATGGTTTGAGTGGAGAGTCAAATGGCCGCTACACTCTGCCCTTTCGATTGCCACTGTTTGACCCAATAGGAGCTTCCATGCCCCGTTGACAGCCCTCTAAAGCCAACTAGGTCTGTGCATCCTGTAGGGCTGTCCCCAGTCGACTGGTCGATTTTCTGGTCGATATGCTCTTGATCTACTAAGATTTTTGTAGTTAAGCTGCCGTATGGCAGTGTGAGATCTGATTCCCGCTTTTGTCATCATTGCTGAATTAAAGAAATGTTCAACAGAAATTGTAGATTATATTATTTAAGACAAAAAGCAACTCAAAAAATATATAATAAAAAAAAAAGTGCTACTGTTTTCCCTTTCGTTAATCTGCGCTTTGTTTTGGTATTTTGCACACGGCACCAGCACAATTGGCTGCAGAAATACAAACACTACCATAGCCTACTTTGTCGGTGTTTTTAGTCAAAATGGCAAAGAAATCTGTGGTATGGCAGCATTTCATGAAAGTAGATTTACATACAAGTACCGGGTGACTCAAAAACGTTGAATGCAAACAGCCAACAACAGTTTATTATTCATATTTTTCATGGAAAAAGGACCACACGGATAATACAAATAGATTTAAAGACCAAAAAGGTCGAAGAAGACAGCCTTTAAGAGAGAAAGGGATAACCCATTGTTCTGTCGCATCAGAATTTTGATTCAGGTCACAAAAGTCTTGAAATTTTAGTGAGAATGTCGCCCGGTACAGACCGCATAGTCGAGCGACAACCATGTCTTCACGTCATGTCACAAAGTTCATAATATTACAGTTTTACAGTCAATTCTACATCTAAAAAGTCGAGCAGGGCAGCTTTCAAGAGATATGGGAATTCTGCTTTTAGCCAGCTGGTCCGATTATTTTTCTGATTTGTTTAAACTGGCAATCTGAGTGAGACTGCATCCCCGTTACACTTTTGATGTTAGCCTCTGTCAGACTTGCTCACTGACAGTGTGCACAGTGCTGTATTTCACTCCATACTACTGTATATATATATATTGAACACTGAAATTAATTTGAGGATTATAGGTTACATGACCAAAAAGCTATTGAAGTTTGAAGGTTTATTTTGAATAATGAATTACTTTTTAATAACTTAATAACTTTACAAAATAAAGGCTTTGCAGCATGAATGCATACATCTTCAATAGTTTAACATGTTGACACTATTAGTTCATGTTGTTGAGAAGCTATTGACTTTTGAAACGACTAATTTGTTGATGGTCCCTAAAAATACGCGTTGTTTAGGCAGCCGAAAGCATTGGCTAAGCGGCCGGTCGTAGCGGTGCTAACACCTGTGTTAAAATAACACAATAGCCTACTGTGCGTCCGAATAGCTGTTAAATATCGAACTACAAACCAACTTTACCATGGTCATTCACAAGCCTAAAATACAATACAATCAAATCATGTCTGTCCATGACTGCACCTTGAGCTTGCGCTGGGTAGTCTATGTGGCCCACACATAACTGAACTGCCCACAATAAAGGTAGGCTAGGTCGTTATCCCCAAAATAGCATTTTGTGACCACGAATTTTGGATGTAATGTCTGGGGCTCTGGGAGTTACAGACCCGAAGACTCTAAATAAAAACTGGCGTGTCATGTTGACATTGTTGACAAACAACAAGTTTGAAAAAATATTCATGACAGCTTGCTATCGCAGACTAATAGCTTATACTTGTACCCCCCCACAAATATTTTTATTGCAGATCTACACAAATGACCTATTTTGGATAAAAACTGCTAATTTCACCGAAAGGTGATGAGTTTAACCCCTGAATATGGTGCCTGCTGGGCCATGGCGGGCTGGACCAAATGATTTTGCGGGGGCATACGGCCTGGACGTTCCCCACCCCTGCTTTAAGATGACAACCCCCTGAAGTACCTTGCAAAGTTTCACCTTGATATATGAAAATATGACTGAATTACAGCTGTTTGAGCTTGCACCAATTCTGAGAATGCAGAATTTCTTTTTTTGGTACATTTCTGTGGATATCATTCACATAAATACTGGCCCCATTACTGTATTTCTTTGCTCTGTCCCCCGACTTCAGACATATTTTTTACCGCCACAGTTTTTATCTAGGCCCATTTTATGTAAGATATATAAAATTTAAATATTTTAAATACATTGAGAGATGTGAGTTAGGTGCACCTCTCTTTAGAACAAACTCAGTAACTGTAATGGCCGTCTCCCATCTTTCTAAGCGAGCAAAGGCCTCAGAGCTACTTTCAGACGGGTGGTCCACCTCAAACTGGGCATGGAGTGTATATACATTTTGTGGATCTCGTTCACACAAACTCATAGTGAGTTAGGCATACCTCTCTGAAAAACACGTCCGCGGGTGTCAGGCTGGGGGGCATGGTGTTGTGGGCCCTCTGTAGGGCGGCCAAGATGGCCCGGTTGAGCAACTGGGGCTGCTTGGCGTGGTGGTTTTTCAGCACGGCGGCAGCCTGCAACATCTCGGCGTGCTCGCACAGCAGCAGCCGCGTGGCCATGGGCAAGGAGCGCACGGACGACTGGCCCAGATGGTCCAGGAGCCCGACCTGACCAGAATGGGGACAGACACAAAAGGAGGGGAGAGAGAGGAATTGTGAAATTGCCCTTAATGCCAAATATGGTCAGTTGAAAGTATGTAGTTGTGCATGTCAAATGACTGCACATATTGCCAGAGAGAGATTCAGAGATTTGTCTGTGTGAAGCTAAAGTTACAGTGGGTGTATCCCTGTAAAACAGTGGGCGACCGTACCTGAAGCAAGAAATCCATGAAGCAGCCATGAGCCTTCATCTTGTCCTCCAGCTGGTGAAGGATGATTAAGGAGGTCAGAGGGAAGCCAGAACTCTCTGGATGGGATGGAAGAGAAACACAGACTGAGCTGTTGGGATACTCTACAACAGTGGTTGGATAGCGGTGGATAGTTTACTGCATACTTGGGGCCAGAGCTACTGACATAGAAGCTATTTCTTAGGGTTCTGGCTAGCACTAGGGCTAAGGCAAATGCTAAGGCACATGGTGCACGCATTGATGATGGGTACAGGAATATTGTCATACATGTCGGCACCAATGATGTTAGGCTGAGACAGTCAGAGGTCACAGAGGTTAATATAGCACAGGTATGTGACCTTGCTCAAAGAGTCGGCATGAAGTAATAGTCCACTACCTGTTAGGGGGGAGTGATGACATCAACAGCAGAATTGTCTCTCTTAACCGCTGTCTGGCTTGCTTCTCCATAGAACAGGGTTTAGGATTTTTAGATTACTGGTGTCATTTCTGAGCCAGACCTGGCTTGTTGAAAAGTGACAGGCTCCACCTGAGCTGGAGAGGTGCTTTTTTTTTTGTTTAGGAACATTTAAGCTATTTTAGAGCAGGCCTGACAGTCACTAGAACAAGCCAAGCCACAGTCTCTGAGAGAGTCTGATAAGTGTGTTGCGGGTTGTTTGGGGCCTGATAGCTTAGCTTGTAATGTAGTCAGTGTGGTTGCTGGGGTGGTTTTTCCTATTGAGACAGAGTTGGTACCCTGCTCCAATTCCAAAAAATCTCGGCCTTCAATTGTTAGGAATTATACAAATTTAATATTTATTCAGCCTCGCTCGCCCGTTGCCCATAACACTGTTTACACCTAACATTGGGCCTCATTCACCAATATCTTACTAAGTTATTTCTTAAATGTATTCTTAAGAAAGTTCCTAAGTGAAATCTACGTGTGATTCATGAATTGTTCTTAAACAGCAGAATTGTTCGCAAGTGTGTTCTTAGAATGATGAATCCCAATATTTCGTACAACGTGGTAGACGGCGGAGGCCTCGACAAAAGACAGAAAAACGTAATAATAATTCTGAAGTGGAGGTACAGCTGCAAGAAGTTAGCGACAAACGACACATCATATTTAATAGCGTTGGCTGTGGATACAAATCAGTAAATAAAACCGATGCATATGCAATTACTCATGCAGTGAATGCTGTATCTGGAGAAGTGCGCAGAACTGATGAAGTAAAAAAATAAATGGTTTAACTTAAATCTGAATTCTTAAGCAGAAAAACTGACAGTTTTTTTGACTTACAAATATCCATGAGGACTGCTCTTGGTAGCCTAAAGCGTTCCAACAGGTAGCCTAATCGTCGCTCTCTGCAAATAAATCGGTATGGTCAAGGAAGATGTGATCCCTCCTCAGGGAACGATCTGCAACATTTTGCAGCAGCAATAAATACGCCATTGTGGAGTGTAGTTCTAGTGTAAGGAATAAGCCTACTTTGGGTCTATAAATACAGTGATAAGTCACTTATTATTTTATGGCAAAGTTCCCTGTTAACATAATTGATTTGAATTGAAGACAAAGCAAGGCTAGTTTACAGTTTTTTGAATGACCCATCTCAGAGTAGCTTTATAGAATGTATGGTTACTGTATTGAAAAAAGAAGACATAACAATTTCTGCAGTAAAGGCTTCATTTGCAACAGGACAAGAAATATGCAATATAGCTTCCATTTACAGTATTACCCAAGCTCTGGCTCTCTAAGCGCCACCACACATTCTAACTCCTTTCCCTCTCCCTTGTCCTGGTACTTATCTTCCTCTCCCTTGTCCTGGTATTTGTCTCCCTCTCCCTTGTCCCACTCCTCTCCCTTGTCCTGGTACTTGTCTTCCTCTCTCTTGTGCAGGCATTACTGTATTCCTACTTTCTTGTGTTGCTCTATATTGTTCTTTTTCCACACCAGATCAGCCCAAAGAGGTTATCTTTACTGTCTATACCATATGGTCATGCAATTGAAAGAACCTCAACACCTGAGTGTTTCCTAGTTGGGAATCAGCTGTGATGTACACTATTTGCATAACTTCAGCTGTTTCTCAGTAGCAATGGAATACAGGGAATATATTTCTGTTTTAATTCACAATATAAACAGCTGTTTACTTTGACTTCAGCTAATAATTTAGGTTTTGAACATGATGTTATCTGTTTTGCTGACAGTGTGAAAGCATTGGTAAATTGGGCAGTAAAAATCGATTGTTTTGGTCTTGGTTGAGCTTGTGTGTAAAAGATGTTCAAGCACTTAAAATTTGTATTTACTCTCTGCATTTTGTGTCAAAGCAACAAGAAATGTGTTAGTTGTACAGCCTACACAGACGGATGTTGTGCTCACTGTATTAAGAGTTTAGGAAACTAGGTAGGTATTGAAGGTATTGAAAAAACGGTCATAGCGATTGTAAACTACTGTATTTATATAGGCCTAGCACAATTCATACACAATGGAAATTCCAAGTGCTTTACAAATGAGGATAAGTGTAGTGTGTTTTTATAAAACAAATTTTAAAAAGAAATTATGAAAATTATTAGTTGTAAATTATAAAGGAGAGAAATATTCAATTTTAAATTAGAATGTACGAAAAAGGTATAATTATTTTGCGCAAACATGTCAGCTCTCAATTGTGCGTACGAGTGCTCTTGGGTGTGCGTAACTTCTGTTCTTACCTAAGAACAAATCCCAAATAAGAAAACATTGGTGATGCCAGAATCTTCGTGAAAACTGCGTAAGTGGGGTTTGAGAACAAATTTGTTCGTAAGAACATTTGGTGAATGAGGCCCAATGTCACTACTTCCTAGGAAATATCTCCTAAGACTAAAGCTCCTAAAAACTCGTACTGGAATATTGTACTCCAAAACATCAGATCCCTATCAACAAAGGCTCTTTTGATTAATGACCTGATGTCTGAATGTAGTCTGGACCTGATTGGACACACCAAAACCTAGCTAAAACCTGACGAATATACCGCTCTGAGTGAAGCGTCTCCTCTGGATTTGGTGTTCCATTCCTCTCTCTAAAAATGCCAGGAATCTATGTGTGTGTGTCTATCTGTGTGAATGGGATTTGAGGGCAGTGAGTTTCCATCTATTATCTTGAGAACCGGGCACTCTGAAAAGTTCATATTTTGCAGGTGTCTTTTTTTATAATCCAACGGTGTGCAGTGCCGCGATTTACGTTGTTTGGAATTAAACTATAAACCGTGCTGGCTTTGCAAATAAACAGTATTTTACATAGGGGCCAAAAGTTATAATTTTTCCACATTAACTTTTTTTCCACATTAGCATGCTTCCACATGCCTTTTGGCATGTGTAGTTGAATTTATGTACACACATTTAATACATATTAATGTATGAAATTGCTAACTGATAAAAGTGGTGCTTTGTAACTAATATTCCACCCCCACTGTATATTCTTTATTCTTCAATCTATGACTCCACCACAATATTTTCCACAAATTCCAATCAATAAATGTATTCCATATCTGTCCTCCTCAGCCCTCCTTGTTTGAGTTTGTCCCTCTTCTTTTTCCACTATCCCTTTTCGCCATCCCTCCCCTCTCACCTTCAGGAACAGACTCTGCCCAGCGGGGGTCCGAGGCGGGGTAGTCCTCCACCAGATCCAGGCTGATGCGGGTCACCAGGGCATCAAGATCCCCATAGCCCTCCCCTTCTGGGGGGAACAGCTTGTCTGTCATAGTCTGGGCCCCAACCACATCATGCCTGGCAAATACAGCACACCTTAGGAGTCATTTTTTTGAGCATACTAGACCTATAATGCTTAACAAATGTGAAGTCTATGATTTATGTTTGTTTGGAATCCTGAAAAATATATATTTCATTAAGTGGCCCTATTTTTACTTCCACGTATACGTAAACCACCTCCGTGGATGCAGGGGTCGCGAGTCACTAGCACCATTACTTTAGGGGTTGTGGGCTGAACTGTTTGAGAACCCCTGCTGTAGGTGGCACTGTTATCTCCTCTGGATATAGTTTTTTGTGATGTTAACATTAATTTGCTAAATGTTTTCTGGTGAAATTTGAACAGCTCTTGGCTAGTAATGTGCATTTAATATGTGATGTACACTACTACACGTCATTTCAAACTGAGGTTTGAAATGACTTCCCTTTTACATGGTCAGCCTCTGGTTTTATACATCTGGGAGTTAAGATATCCCCCTACCTTGAGGGACTGGTGAAAATTACATTTTTCCCCAGTCAATGATGCAGTGAAAGGAGACTTGGAACGTTGGCATAATATTACTCTGTCTTTATTTGGGCAAATTAGTCTCATCAAAATGAATGTGCTTCCTCAACTTCTATACCCTTTGCAGATGTTTCCTCTGTACCCAACTAAAAAGTTCAACCATGAACTAGAGAAGACAGTCTCCAAGTTTATCTGGCATGGCAAAAAACCGAGGCAGAGGTTGAAATACTACAGCTACCTACAGATATGGGAGGCCGGTCTTTACCCAACTTAATTTTTTATAATTGGGCCTGCCATGCTCACTACCTTTGGTCATGGTTACATTCTTTTTTAAAGGGAGAGGTGTGTGTTGATTCTTGGGCTAGCTACCCACACTCCCCCATGGAGTCTGGTTACTTGTGATGCAAATAATATTAACCCTGAAATAAAGCACAACCCTGTTATTTACAGCAGCATCAGAGTATGGCATGATATATCTAAATACCTAGGGAAAAGAGGAAATCCCTATTGTCCCCTATTATCTAAAACCCAGACTTCCCTGCAGGCGTCAGCTCATCTGTGTTTTTTGCATGGCGAGATAACAGAGTTTATGTGCTTAATCATTTATTTAAAAGACAATGGGCCTCATTCTCAAACATTTTCTTACGTTTCTTCTGAATTGTTTCTTACAGAGTTCGACAAACGACATAAGAAAAAGACATCGGCCAAATTCATGAACGTTTGAAAATGTGTTCCTACGCAGCAGACGTTTTCTGAGCTGTGCTCCCCGGAAAATGTTTTCTTAAGTTGAAAGCGTGTGTTCCTGAATTTGCATACATACACGCCCCGACAGCTCCTTATAAGGGCACGTAACAGCAGTGCAGTCAGAATTGACACAATTAGGAAAGCAACAGGAACGCAAGTTATGTCCAAGCGAAAAGCAGCCGGTGCACAGGTGCATCATCATACCAGTAAGATGAGCAGTGGAATTGTTCTCCACTGGATCTAACAGTGTGCACACTAAGCAAGGTTAATGATCATAATTATTTAAATCCAAGGATGTCTGTTATGGCAAGCCGTCTTATACAATTTCTAAGATTTTTGTAAGTATGACAAGCCGTTTTATAATTTAACCAATGAATTGCTGATATCCAGAATTGAATTCTTGATATCCAAAATTCAAATTCTTGATATCCAAAATTCAAATTATTGATATCCAAAATGCAATTATTGATATTTATTTATTTTATTTAACCTTTATTTAACCAGGCAGAATAATTTAAGAACAAATGGCCTTACTTCCAAAGATGGCCTGGCAAAAAGCAAAAGCTTTTTGAGGGAGAGGGAAAGGGGCCTTTGGAATAAAAATCTGGTTAAAAGCATAATGACACACAACTACAGCAGAATCAAGGATTGGAATTTTGGATATGAAGAATTAATTGGTTAAATGATAAATGAAAACGGCCTGCCATAGTCTGTAGAGTTGATGTGAACGCAATCACCAACACTTTCTCATAAATTCATTAACACTTCAAACACAGAGTTTTCTTAAATGCGATTCCTTTGATCCGTGTGTTTTTTTAAGGAATTGCAGTTGAGACCTCTGGCCGATTTACAACTGCTATTTCGATTTCGGAAAGTCTTCCGAATTTCAGAACAAATCCCAGATGAGAAAACTTTCATGAATGCCAAATGTTTTCCTAAATCCAATTCAGAAGAAATTCCTTCTTAAATTCTTCTTAACTGCGTTCGAGAATGAGGCCCAAAGCCTTCATGTCTTTTCAACAACTACAGAAGTTGTTCTATCTTCCCTTGCTAACCTCTCTACCACTGCCTCTCATCTTGATGATCCAGAAACATTTCTTCTGAACCGCAGAAGTTAACATTTAATTTCCGCTTTTTATTCTCTACTACTTTCCTTAGACACATGAGCTACCCAATTTCTCCCGCAAATGGGAAAGCGACTTGGGTACTGAATTTATTGAGGATGATTGGAAAGAGATCGGCATCTACCTGTAACAGACTGAGGGAGACTCAGTATAAGATACTTCATAGGCTGCATATCACCCCAGCTATTTTGCATAAAATAGATTGCTCCATCTCAGTACATTTACATTACATTTATTCATTTAGCAGACGCTTTTATCCAAAGCGACTTCCAGGAGAGAGCTTTACAAAGTGCATAGGTCACTGATAATAACAAGATAGCCCCCAAAATATTGTGGGTAGCCAAAACATGAAGCACAGTAAGTGCAAATCAGAAAGGGGGACATATTTTCATTGTCTCTGGGAGAGCAAATTTATAACTAGATTCTGGAAGCAAGTTGCCAAAGTAATAAGTGAGGTCCTTGAGGTTGAGATTAAGAGAGATCCAAGTGTCTTCCTTGTTGGTCTCCCCTCTAAGGTGCTACATCTCCCCTCTCTAATATACACACTCCTTGAGAAGCTCCTCTTAACTTCCCAAAAATGCATCCTACTTCACTGGAATAAAAAGTGCCCGCCAACTATTACATTATGGTACAGAGAGATCTTTAACATTCTCCCACATGAAAGGTTGGTGGCTATTATGAAAGGGAAGGAGGGTTGGTTTTTGAAAATCTGGTCCCCTTTCATACACTACCTGCCAGACGACCTCAGGTCCTTACTTATGAGAGGTGAATTCAGTACTTTTTGGAGTCAGACCAGACCTCCTTCATAGCCCCGATACATTTCATTATGTACTCTTATTTCCTTAGACAATTATGCATGTAGTGGACTGGAGACAGTACTTTCAGGGTTTTTCCTGCATAGAGAAAATGTTGGTGCGCGCCAAAGCCGTTTTCCCTAGCACCTATGACAAATCCTGAGCACCAAAGGCAACAAAAAAAAGGTCAGCGATGAAGAAAAGGAAAAAAGCTGTGTTCATCACGAGTGCAATGCATGTCAGCAAATATGTGGGCTACAGCTGAACCTTCGTTCTGTTTTGATCAATAGTAATTGAGTTAATAAGCCTGTGTTCTTGTCTGATCAATACGCAACTGTGTGGTGTGCGAATGGACAGAGGGGCCAGTAAACCATCGTTCCGCTGCGAGGGCCAGCCCGACGTGCACGAATACACCTATACAAATGCAAATGAATTTCAAATTTCCAACGCAGCCTCCATTGGTATTCTTAACCTGGATTGATAATTATAGGCACAAAGAAAATAAAAGGAAATTGCAAAACACCTAGATTGATTAGAAAATATTAGTGGTGGGCATATATATATTTTTTTATCTAGATTAATCTCACTGTAATATTGGCGTTAATCTAGATTAATCTAGATAAAAATGGCTCATTTGAATTCCGCCGAAGGCATTCAGAATGTGTGCTACCCAAATAATGACTAAAAGTAAGTCTTTGAGAACGGGTTTCTCAAGCCAGGTGGTGCATTAGACTAGGGGCTCGCTCATCTCCTGTTTCCAAAATGCATCACAAACTGCTTGAGAAAGCTGTACTACTATGATAATTGGTGCTGAAAATAAATTATGTTCAATAAGATGTACTTTTTATTACCTGTTTATTACAGTAGTTAGCTTGGCTGATAGAGCTGTGCTGACGGGCTTGCCTCGGTTGCACTCAAACATAGTAGTTTAACAACGACTCTTTCCTTGCTCCACATCAGTGCTTGGCCCGGCATCTTCCACATTAGCTAAGGGATGCTTTGCGTTTAGGTGGTATTTGAGACTGGAAGAACTCCTACAGTTAACTAATTCCGCATAGCACAAGGTGCAAACAACCTTAGTCTTGTCGAGGTTTCCATTGGGAAGCTTCTTAAAAATACATTTTCCCTGAAACGATCCCGGCGGCTTCATAGCTGTATCCATGTTAGCACGTCACGTTTGATGTGGTAATTTCATACACAAGGCAAACACACAGGTTTGAAGACTCGTTCTAGCCCACTACAGTGCAATTCGGCTAGGTATACATCCGCGCTAAAATATAAAGGTGAAATTCATCATTGCTTGCATAGTATAGACCCAGCTCCCATCCCAACTTTGAGAATAGATTAACGGCGATTTTTTATCGCCCAATAAGAATCTCTTGTTAACGCGGAACGTTAACGCAGATAACTATGGAGGACCAAACCTGCCATATTTACAAATGAATGAATGAATAAATAAATGTCCACATCCATGCATTTAGACAGAAATAAATGAATATATATATTAATTAATGCACAATTGTCAATCAATAGTTACATATATTTTACATTTATGTATTTATTTATTTTGTATTCATTTATGTATTGATTGATTTATTTATTCATTCATTCATTCATTTATATATTCATTTATTTATTCGTTTATTTATTCATTTATTTATTCATTCATTCATTCATTCATTGTTCCCAATATGATAATGAGAGGAGGCCAGTAGGCGTGGAAACTGATGTTCAGACATTGCAATCAATCCAGAGCCATAGATTCAATCTAGCTAACGCCTGGGACACACTGGCTGCGAAGCGCCCTGGAGCGCCACAATATACTACGAATGGCGCGATGCTGTTCACACTAGACGCGCATTTCTCCACGCCGGTCACCAAGCCTTTCACCTTCTTTGAGATTTTCTTTTCAACATGTAAAGCTGACATGTACATAAACATGGCATAGGCTACAGGCTATTTAGGCAACTTGTTGCTCCAACAATAACCGTCGCAACGGCATCCCATTCCCAACATAACGTGGCAACGTTTGGCTTTTGTTGCCATAGTCTTTGTAAAATATGTGCTATGGGGCATACAACTCCATTTAGGATTAAGCTACTTTTCATCTTCGATGATTAACTTTGTGTCGTCAATCTTCACAATTTTCTCTTCTGCTTGATTGGGGGCTATATGCCAGATTGTCTATCTCGCTCTTACACACAGGACAAATATGTTGGTTTGACAATCAACAATCAGAATTTTTTATTTTAAAATGTTTAAGTTTTTATCGGGGTAAACACATGGTTGGCCGGTCAGCGTAGTGAAGTTGGGTGTTAAGTGATAGCCCACAACTAACGTAGTAAAATCTTCATAACATGTTTGTTTATCCAAATATCATATATGGTGAATTAAATATTTGTTTTCGACAAGGTCGGCCAGCCTGTCCATGTAGGCTATGTTGTCCATGACAGCAAGGATGGATGTAAGGCTACATAATCAAATACAAAGCGTGGAAAACGATTAGCCAATGGTGTGTCAAATACCGCCTACCTATTTTGATTGACACATCTCATTAACATATTGAGAAGAAGAAATACAGGAATGAATGAATGAATAAATGAATGAATAAATGAATGAATAAATGAATGAACACATGAATTAATAAATGAATGAATACATGAATGAATAAATAAATGAATAAATAAATGAATACACAAATAAATACATAAATACATGTAAATTATAAGGTAATATTGATTGACAATTGTGCATTAATTAGTATATGTATTCATTTATTTATGTCTAAATGCATGGATGTGGACATTTATTTATTCATTCATTCATTTTTAAATATGGCAGGTTTGGTCCTCCATAGATAACTGCCCACCACTAGAAAATATATATAAAAGTTATATGTGCTCGCTTTAACTTCTATTGGAGCCGTCATCACAATTAAATCACTTGTGCAGTGCATGTCCACGAATGTGTTTAATAGTATTTTTCAAGTACAGCCGAACCCTCATTCTGTTTTGATCAATAGTAATCGTGTTGATAGAAAGATCGAGTGTCTGATCAAGACGCAACTGTGATGTGCGCGAACAATAGCTTGCTTCGATAAACTTGAATTTTATAATTTGTGTGTTCTATTTCTGACCACTGGTTAGTTTTAGATTCTGTTGATATACATTTTGGTAATTTGCATATATATGTAAAGTGGTAAACCTTGATAATCTGTGAACCATACATGATAGCACCATGGTGCGTGGACTATTGTCAATCTTTTAGCCTATCTATTTTAATCTAAAGTGGAAGCAAAATTATTTCCTCAAGCATAGCCTCCATTATTTATGAAATGGTAAAAAAAAAAAATACATAGATGTCTGCTAATGAGGTGACACGGTAACGCACCGTTTTATTTTTTTAATTTATTTTTTTTGCACCAAAGACCCACTTTGACCCAGGAAAAACCCTGACTTTGTATACTTTCTTAAATAATCTTGTGGACAATTTCTCTTTCTCGTTTTGTTTTGGGTTTTTTTGTTTACCCGTCTATGTTGTATGTGTTGATTGCTGTCTGTTTTGTGAGTTAAATTATAAAAAACAAACATGATGATTTCCCCCCCCACAGCCTGTTTTTTATAATTATTTAGGTGCCATTTAATTACGGACGGCACAGTACATTAAAGTGGCACAATTATCTTTGTCATACCACTTACCGACAGAATTGTAGGAAAGCAGCTTTGAGGAGTTTAATTTTGTCCTCTGGAGTAAAACACTCCATTCTGGAAGGAGTCTCCATGGCAGTTGTCTAAAAAATAAGAAACAGGCCTTTAATCATTTGTTTTACAAGCTCAAGCAAAGTGCCTCATGCCTCCAAATCAGTACTTTTGGAATATTTTGATACATCTAGGCACATTTTCATCTGTGCCATATTGTCTGGTCTGTGCTATAAAGTTTTAACCTGCCTTGGCCCCTTATTTCAATACGCCTCACACTGGCCCCTTGGGTCCAGCTATGCTTGAACCATGCCTACCTCAGGTGCAGGCCCAGCCAGTGAGGAGCATAGGGAGTCCTCCATGGTCTCGGGCAGGATGGAGGGGCTCTCCCTGGAGACAACCGCCACCAGCCCGCTGTTCTGGGAGAAAAACACAGGCAGGTTGGCACAGCAGCCCCCACCTCGAAGGTGGTCTCCTAACAGAGAAAGACATAGCGATTTCACAAGTCAAGTTCACAATGTAGATGCCAACAGCACATGGCTTGTAATGAATTGCAGTGAAGCAGAAGCATTATTCATTTAACACAAACTTTTATCCAAAGCGACGCACAAACTGCATCTAGACTGCAGAAGACCAAGGATCAGGGACCTCCTTTATGTAGTGTGTAAGCCACTTTCTAAGCAAACTTAGGATTTATGAAAAACTTGACAGGTAGATGAAAACTTTGAGCCCTGCGTACGCACATAAACTGGAGAAATGAAAAAATGCAACTCCAATGGCAAAAGGCTGAAACTCGAGAAATGCTTTGAAATTGATAGCCTCACTCAGTGCACCAAATATAATACAAAAGAACACACCTTTAAAATAACATCCCAATAACAGTAGTGCATAGCATAGCACAATTGACAAAATTTTGTAACAGCAACATCAAACATGTGTGGGCTGCATTTTTTTTGCATTGTGCAATACAACGTGCAAAGAAGGGACAAACTGGCAGGTCACACGTAGGCTCGCGTTTGTGTCTTGTCAAAGACGAAACATCCGTACGCAGGAAAATGTCACGTGGCATTGAGTCACTGAGATGGTTGAATAATGGCATTCTATTTGCCCACAGGTCAAATGTATTTTTTAAATGGATCAGGAGTACTCCCAGTTAAGATTGACAACATATATGAGTATCTAAGGTGAAAAGGGATCTTCTGTTGCTCCTACCAGGAGAGTTGAAGAGGATTTTCTCCTCAGGCAGACCTCCTCTGCCTGTGCCTGTAGAGCAGGCGAACACCAGCTCATCATTGTAGATAAAGGCTGCAGTGCTAGAGGCTCTCGGTAACACCAACCTAGTTGCATGGAGAGCATCTTCACTCTGTGGAACAGAACGTATCAGCAATCAATGTTTTGGATGTTTTGGATGTTTTTACAAATATCAAGGCAAAAGATCTAATAGTAAATAAAGAAATATATTTTAAAAATCTAATAGTTTGTGCCAGTCTTATTTTAGTTCAATGAATTAGTTTAATTTCCAGCTGGCAATTCTTTGAGGCCTTACAGTAAAAACATCCTCTTTCATTTGCCTGAGGGGACAAACACGGAGTTTGCATTGAGGGCAGTTAATAGTGCGTCATAATTGAAAGTGGCAAGAAACTTTTTATAAACCACACAACAGAATGAAATCTCATTAGGGCCTCACCTGGAACGGTGGGTTGAACTTGGTGACCTCCACTGACAGTTCGTCAGAGATGTTGGTGCCATTATCCACCAAGGTGACCAGGCAAAAATATGCCTGGCAGGGCACATCAGATGGGTGCCATGCAGCTGCTAACACCACTAGACCATTCCTACCATACAAAGTATCAAGGGGAATTAAACTCCCTCAATTCAGAAGTCACATACACATATTTGGAAAAAGTTTATATATTTGGATTAACCGTTAAACTGCACAGGTTTACAAACATGAAACTTAAGTGTAGGGCTGCAACTAATTATTATTTTAATAATCGATTACTCTGTCGATTCTTTTTTTAGATTAATTGATCGGATAAAAAAGCATTAATTTCCAACCCTTTATTCAAAAACAGAACTGACAGTGCAAAAAACCTTCAGAATGTGCACAAATAGCATGTTTTTAATGCTATTTTCAGAGATGAGCAATGTATTTGAGTTTTGATCTTTATTGAAAATTGAAAGGTTGTGGAAGTAGGCTAGACTATTAGAATAATCTGGTGTATATTTGAGATTTTTTGACAATTTAGAAAAAAAGTTACGATTTGAAAGGATTGAGAAATGTTCAAAGATTAGTGATTTTCTATCAATTTATTTGAAACTTCATTGAAAAAAAAGGCTGTTGAAGTATACCAAACATTGTTAAGATACACTGGTGTCTGTTTGAGGTTTTATAATGATAAAAATATTATAAAAGTCTACATTTTTCAAAATGACATGGGTAGTTTTCGCCCGGTCCCCAACACGGCGTGGCGGCCCGCCACGGCTACACGGTATCAGAAATAGGGCTGTACAAAATTTTGGGCCGTCTGTCAGCCGTGATTGTTTGAGTGCATGTCGGAGAATAGCACGGACACGCACTTCACAGCGCAGTTGAGATTGCGTGTGTGTGTCCTTGAGAACTGTAAATCATATAACTTATGTTGTCAGTTCATTTAAGCCTGTTATTTTATTAGTCTATAGTTCTTGCAAATGTAAAATAAGTTAACTGGTGATTTCTGTTGTTTGTATTCTTCCCCTGCTAGCGAAATTGCACGTCTGTTGTTTTTTGTGTGCAAATTCACAGTGCAAAAAATCTTCAGTGTGCACAAACAGGCACACCATTTTTTTAAAGTTATTAATATTAGCATGTATTTAATGCTATTTTCAGAGATGAGCAATGTATTTGAGTTTTGTTTAGAACTTTATTGAAAATTGAAAGGTTGTGGAAGTAGGCCAGACTTTATTAGAATAATCTGGTGTATATTTGAGATTTTTTGACAAAAAAAAAAAAACGTACAATTTGCAAGGATTAAGCCATTTTCAAAGATCAGCGATTTTCGATCAATTTATTTGAAACTTCATTGAAAAAGTAAAGGCTGTGGTGTATACCAGACATTGTTAAGATACTCTGGTGTGCTTGATGTTTTAATTTCCTAAAAATATTATGAAAGTCTACATTTTTCAAGTGGTATGGGTAGTTTTCACCCAGTCTCTAACGCGATGCTGCAAAGTAGCGTCTTCCGATTGAGACAAATGTCGAATATGAAACTAACAAATGTCTAAATGACAGCAGCGGTGTCAGCCAATCGGAGAGTTGAGGAATTTCCCAAGGCTCAATTTTATTCAAAAAAATAGTTAATAGCAAGAGGGAGGTCTACGCCAGACTTCGATTGACTACTGCAGCCTAAGGGACAACATGTTTTCGATTGTTTCAAACAGACTGGTATGAAGAAATCATTGGCTTTGTGGCTGTGCTAACATTCAGTGGCTGTAGGCTGCTTGTACAGTTTACTGTGTTTACTGTTTTGACATATTAGCCAAACAATAAATTAGGTAATCTGGCTTTCATAACTCAGTGCCTAGCCTCTTACTGATATCACCTCACGTCACTGCTGCCATGTGTTTCAGAACAACGTTACTCAACGTCTCTCCGATGGCCTTTCCTCTCCCTCCGAGGTCAACTAAACTTTTTTTTAATACTCAAACATCTCCGCGACTTTTTGAGTGGCGTAATAATTGCGCGACACAAAGAGTCCATAATTAAAATCGTTGCCAAAGCTTTTAATAATCGATTTCAATCAATTTAATTGATTCATTGTTGCAGCCCTACAAAATATGCTTGACATTTTAAAGGGGTCATTGACTGGGTTTTGGGGGTATTTGACACTGTTCCTTAAGGTCTCCGAATATGTATGTAACATTGGTTGGGTTGAAAATGGCCCGGTGCTGTTCTATGCCCCCTGATACATCCAGTGAAATTTTCCCGAAAAAAAAAGATATCAGAAAAGAAGAAAAGAGGGAAAAAAGGAGAGAGCTAGCAAGGGCATTCGACCCCCAAATAAAAGTAATAAATATTTGTTTTCCAGTAAACTCCGAAAGAAGCTCCCAGCAAGGTTGCAGAGACGAGCAGCAGTAGCCATGATGCTAGCCAAGAGGAAGCTGGTTAGAGCAAACTGACACTGAGAAAGCGCATGTTCTGCATTGCTCTGAGGACATTCTGCACTTTACCTGTAATGTGGCAGGAGGAGAAAGGTCCTTCAGTAAACTCAGTCAAAATCATAAAAATGACCTGCGCTCCACAATGAGCCAGGAGAGGCTCAATCACAATTTCCATTGAGTGTGAAATGGCTAAACAAATTGACTTCAAATACATTATAAAAGACTTTGCATCCAGAAAGACAAGGAAGATGGCTGTATAATAGGAAAAGATGAAGGCAGGTAAATTGCATTTTATACTAGAAAATGTGGTATGAGTGTAGCAGATCTCAGTGTGTCAAATTGTTGTGTGCGTGTATGCGTGTGTGTGTCTGGCCCGGCGCCACACAAGTTGTTAAGGTCTCTCTTATATTTATTAAACTTTATGTTTAAGTTTTATGTATAAAGATGTATTTGTTTTGCTATAATGTAGCTGCAATCACTGAGTAAGTCTCTTACATATGTTTTATGTAGGAGAAAGCACACACACGCATACGTTAATAAGTAAAGACCTATTAGGGGGGGGCCCATTCACTGGACCTTTTCAGGGCCCAGCAATTTCTATGGGCGGCCCTGGCGCTGATTGGTTGGTTTACAACGAGTGAAGCTGCGGAGCAAAGACGCAACACGGCCAACTGCACTCACAGAAACAACAAAGGTGGAGACTAGAAATAAATACGTTCAAATAAATCTATTGTGTCTACACAACACTGTTTTCAACAGATTGACTAGATATCATTTGAAATGATTACGTTAGTTGTTTCCACTTTCCACTGTTGTTGAAGCAAACAGGATCGCCTTAGGTGGATAACAGTAGCACTACAGCTTAGCAAATAAACTATTGTGATTCAACTCAGCTTCAGTTAGCTCTAGCTATCTTGCTGAAAAATCGATCTGGACAAACATTCATCTTGAATTGTAGATTGACATGACAACACGGGTTATTTATTTGAATGAAACACAGTCAGGAACATGAAATAACATTATACCCATTGCCAATAAACTAGGCTAAATCATCTCTTGCGTTAGCAAGCTAAACTAGTGTACATGGCTACAGTCTAGGTGTTTTCGCTATACATCTGTCCTTGCATTCCTTGCAAATCAGCGTTATTAAAAAGCAGATGAGCTAGAGTCTAGCTAACATTGACTCGACATGGCTGGCTGATGTTTGTCTATACCAGGGGTGGCGAACCAGTCCAGCAAAAGCATGTGCCAACAAAAAAACACACCATAGCAAAGTGCCACACATGCACGCCCGCACTACAACAGCGGCTTACAGATCTAAGGACAGTCATAATACAAAGCATTACAGTTTGTATACGACCGGACAGTGCCTTGTGCCACTGGGCCCTCGCGCCTGCCTGGTTTGCAATCACAAATGTGTTCTACTTTAAATATTATTTTTTTCCCTGTTCTTGACTGGATGACTCGATCTAAAATGAAATTCCCATTTGTCAAAAAATCTAATTTTTCGTTCATGATTTACGTTACGCCACAGGGCGTTAGTGCACGCCCTGTGAGAGGGAGAGGAGGAAGGAGACGGCCGGGAGAAACAAACGTCACCTACAAGAGAGCAAGACCAATTTTGCAAACATGGGTAAGGTGCTGAGAAAAGAAATACGACTAAAAAGAAGCAAGAATTTCACAAGTCAATTCGAGGATCGCTGGATAAATTTGTCAGCACATCTTGCAGAAATGGTGTGGCTCCACGCGCGCGCAGGATAATGGGTGTCGGAATTATGGACAGTCTCTGTGCGGGTTGAAAGTGATTCTTGCGTGTGCATCACGTGTATGTCAATAAGCAGTGCCTCGCATGTTAAGTTAGCACAGGGCCTGGCACCCTCCCTGTGACAGCTCTGTGTGGTTTGTTCAAGTCTTAAACAATGTTGTGATACGCAATATGAAATGGTCCATATACAGTATTTATTTTTTGTATTCCTTTTATTCGCCCAGCCGCTCAGTAAGAGCCTCACTGGAGCAGGCAAAGAGCCGCAGGTTCGCCACCACTGGTCTATACCATTGCGTAGAACAGTGGTTCCCAACCCTGGTCCTCGGGACCCCCTGTCCTGCATTTTTTAGATGTTTCCCTGCTCCAACACACCTGATTCAAATGAATTGTCGTTAACAGGCTTCTGCAGAGCTGGATAACGACCCATTCATTTGAATCAGGTGTGTTGGAGCAGGGAAACATCTAAAACATGCAGGACAGGGGGTCCCGGGAACCAGGGTTGAGAACCACTGGCATAGAAGATCCCTGTGCAGTTCAACCCTCGACACATTTGCTTAAATCATTTCACGAAGGACGGTTTTGAAAACCTGGGACAATGTAAAGCAGGATTTGCTATGAAGCCGTTACTGAAAAGGAGGTGAGTTCCGACCTTATGTTCATCACAACCGCAAGCTGTAGTATGATTTTGTTGGTAACTGTTATTAGCAATGCTAACATATCCTGTATCTAGCACCTGCCTTTCCCTAGTTCTTTCAAATAATAAGATAATCTAGACAGGTGTTAGCAATAGGCTAGACTGCTATTCATTTTATGGCTATTTTTTTCGGAAGCTTCCCTTCTAATGCCGACTACAGCTAGTCTAGCTAGAGTAATTTGCTAAGTAAGGTATATTGATGTGTTTAGAAACATATTTAGCATTCTACATACAGATACAGGAGACGTTAGCATTGCTAATAGGCTAACTGTTGGTGACAAAATCCTACTTACAGCTCGCGTTTGTGATGCGCATACAGTTGGAACAGCACCTCTTAAACAACAGCGGCTTAGCAAATCTTTCTTTAAATTGTCCAAGGTTTTCATTCAAAACCGTCTTTGGTGAAATGGTTCGAGTAAATGAATAAATGAGTGTCGAAATTCACAGGGATCTTCTCATAGAAAAACATCAGCCATGCCCGTCGAGTGTCTGGTTCCTTGGGAAGATTATGAAAAGTGTCAGCATTCCCAGTACAGCCTGGAACACTGCATTTACGATGGTCCATTTTCAATATACTTTAAAAACGGTTCTACTTTGTTGATCGCGTGGAAGTACACAGAGCATCGCGCAGCTAAACTAGTGTCTGAGATCCTTGGCCAGAACACCAGAGGGCTGGTCTGTATGTAAATGTTGTGGCGTGACAAAGGTGATGCGTAATTTGTGAAGTCACAAAATCCACTTTTTCAAAACCGATCGTTTTACAGCTGCAGTTTCAAGTTATGAGATTTAGATAGGAAAGAGGTTTCAATGGACTTTGAGGTTCACTGTATGTCTATTTTACCCACCAAACTGTCGTTATTCATCTATGACAAATCGGTTTCGCAATCTATGACCCCTTTAATAAAATAAATACTCGTAAAATTACCCAGACTTTTGGGGGTTATATGGAACTGTCTAATTGCCCTGAACGTATTTGGTTAATGGCGACAACCAGGTAATGGTTCTTAATTTAGAATTAATACTCACTGACTGAGCTGCATGTCCAGGTAAACCACTTTCACACCTTCCTTTAGTTCCTCATAGCTGCTCTCAGACCCCTGATAAGCAATAAACAGAAGAATATTTTGAACAGAACACATTTATCGTTAAGTTCTTCAAAAGTTCATTTTTCAGAATGTAATCGAGTTACAAGACAATGTTCTAACCCACCTTCTTTGTGAATGTGAGTTTTATATTCTAACTATCGGCATAAGCATATCCACCGAATAAACAGTATCCATAATGTTCTGGGGCTGTGCGATATCACCAAAATCTCACATCCAGTAGATCTTTTCACATCCCAATAACGATACTAGGGATGCACCGATATGGAAATTTTGGCCAATACGATAACCGCTAACTTTATATTTGGAAGCCGATAATTGATACATGCCAATAAATAGAAAGCCCGAGTACAAAAACAAAAGGCAAACCATAACTGCATAAAACATCTAGATCTTTCTTTTACCAAAATGAACAGAACTCTTACATTTTACAATTAATTATACATTCCTATGGCCTAGGGGTGGGCGATATGGCCAAAATCTTCTATCACGGTATGAGTAATTTTATATCACAGTATGGTAATTGTTCTGTAAATATGTAAAACAAGACGTTACTGGCTATTATTTAAAGGCAGTACGAGCGTTCCGATTGGCTGATGCATAGTCATGCCATCCGCGGTGACCTACTCACAGCTCAATACAGATCCGTAATGCCCATTTCAAAATGAGCGAAAGCGATCAGTCTGAGTTTTACTATCCATATCTAACTTCGGTTTCGGCATATCAACCTCGTTAAAGCTCGGTCGATACGTTAAAGCCTCAGTTTGATATTTCCCGGCATGACCTCACTCTCAGTTAGTAAGTAGTTAGCCTTCACAAGTCCTAGATTAAGAATGCTAGCAACGCCACCAGTGTAATTTTACAACAATAATTTTACAGCACGAGACACAACTTGAACAACAAATCAAATTGGTTACCTGCAGAATGGGTCATCAAATATATAATTAATTAGAATCGGCATGAATGTGGTCCGCTTACACAAAATACACTCCACATTGAAAATTCTGTCAGACCAACGCAAATGTGCTTCAACATCAAACAAAAATAGTAGGGCTGTCCCCAACTAAGACTTTCTTTGGTCGACCAAGACTCGACTAAAACGTCTGAAAATCGACTAATCGAACTTTGAAAGGCTTAAAAAAGCAATCTGACTCAATGGTTGCTGGACATTGCAGATTCAGCCGCTAATAGCCAACTAATAATAAGACTCGTATCACCAATCCTGTTGTAACCAAATGACGATGATATTTAGTATCTCTTACAATGTACTATAAATAAAAAATATTGTTTGTTTAACATGCAAATCATCAGAGCGTGCTTATCACTGCCTGAAAACTTGCAGCATGCAAACTTACGTAGAAGCTGAGTGGGGAATGTTGCAACAGAGAAAGATTGTGTTGTCTTGGCCGAAGAAGATAATGTCATTCAATTTGGATGTGATTCTAATAATAGGCATATTTATTTTTCAACCCAGCACGTTAGCATTAGCGAAGTAGGGCTAGACCAACTTAAGTTTTTCAAGTGGTAGGCTACATCATATTCAACGTCAAACTATGAAAAATAAACCGTTGTTGGAATGCGAGTTTGCATTCAGCGTTGTATTCGGGTCAACCGGTACTTTGTAAATGTACTTTAAGGAAATGCTGCCATACCACAGATTTATTTTCCATTTTGACTCATAAAAAAGACAAAGAAGGCTATGGCAGAGTTTGTAGTTCTGCAGCCAATTGTGCTTGTTCCGTGTGCAAAATACCAAACCAAAACAACGCGCAGATTAACGAAAGGGAAAACAGGGACACCTTTTCTTTTAAATTATATATTTTTTGAGTTGGTTTATTTTTTTAAATAATATAATCTACAATTTCTGTTGAACATTTTGTTAATTCAGCAATGATGACACAAGCGGGAATCAGTTCTCACACTGCCATATGGCAGCTCGACTAAAAAAATCTTAGTCGACCAGAAAATCGACGAGTCGATTAAGTGGGGACAGCCCTAGAAAATAGCAAATCAAATCAAAGTTAAACTACGATTCTTATTATCACAAGAATGCAATTTATATGATGGCTTATATACAATACAACAACCACAAATATATATATATACCGTGGTTGAAACAGTATAGCCAAACTCTCCCGGTAGATCATTTATGGATTTATCAATTTTCTTATTGGACCAATAACACTAATAAATAAATAAATGAACATTGGCTGCCGATATATCATGCATCCCTTAACGATACATATCACAGTGTAGTACATTTTCTATATAAAATTACCATTTAGAGAGGCCAATTTCTTATTACATTTAGAACAAGAGGGTACAATTTCTGGGAAAATTGCAGAGTGAGCTTGCATGCGTCGGTTGCAGATGGGTCTGTTTATTAACTGTAATTTTTACCACTGATATTTCTGTATATTTTATATAAAAATGTGTACTTATTATTTATGAAGATTGCATCGATTTTATAGATTGCATAGAATGAAACGATTGTCTTCTCATTTCTCCTGCTTGAAGGAATAGTGATAAGCTATTGCAGCCTCAGTTGAAAAGTCGGATCAAACAACGATGGGGCAATCCGGTGTAAAAAATGGTCCTAACCTCTATAACTTAAATGTAATCTTAAGTTTTCCCTTCTAGTGATATTTTGAAGCATTTAGCCAACTCATATTGCATTCATTCATTAATAAAGAACTGTGGAAGAAATTTAGATTCCCTGGTTGCTTACATTATTCACTAATCAAGAGAACTAATCATTGGATACTAGTTAGTATGTTCTCATGTAAGCTTGCTATTAATAAGAGTAGATTGTGTCTATGTGTCAGGGTTAATAGATGTTTGAGATCAGGAGAAAGCACTGGCTAAATGGTCCTTGTCATGACTACAAGGAGAGCTCCAACTATGAACTCTGTAGTTTGAGTGGTCATGTGTTGGGAGCTGTTAATCTCCCAACAGTTGGGAGATTGTTGTAACTTCATTACTGCCTGACTGTCACTATCTATGTTTACATTCTTGTGCCCTATAAAAGATGGTCCTCCGGCCTTCAGAGCGGAGAGAGACTTGATTGAGACCTAAGCCTGGTGTTGTGTTGTCATTTATTGTCAGAGGTCTGGTTTTCTCTCCCAATCTGCAGATTGATAAATACTTATTAAAATCCAGAACTCAACTGGACTTAGTCACTCCATTTATGAAGAGACGGACAAAACACTTTTTTCATCAGAACCCCCTTTTAAACAAGCTATTCTAACAATATTGTCACCGGCAGTATTTCAGATGCAATCGCAATTCAAATCTGCCAACTGAAAATATGCCCCCAAATAGGCTTGACATTTATTTAGGGGGAAATGGCTAATTCAAAAGAAGTTTGCTGGAAGCTCGTTGTCAGTAACAAAGCCAAATGCGACCATTTGGTCTCAGTCTCGAGCCCTACGTGAAGAAGCTGACACTGGCATATTGTGCTAACAGCAAGCTAGCCTAGCTGCTGTTGTTAGCCAAACTTCACTGAGGGGATTGTTTAAATGCGCCGGAAAAGAAAAACGTTTATTTTGACTAAGTTTAAGCTGTCGCATTGAAGACAACGACACACCAAACAAGCTTGAGTTTAAATACATTATTTAATGTGACATTACTTACTGTACATGCAAGTCTTGAATTGCTTAAATGTATGATGCTGCTAGTACACCACACACAATGAGATACGCTGTTATGTGTCTTTAGGCCGAATTATACTACTCCGTTTTCACGGAGACGGACACAGGGAACGCCCGCACCAATGTGGAACGCCGTCTAGGAGCCCCTCGGAGAGCTCTACGTGCACCTCCTGATTTTCCTGACTATTCGTCCGCTAGTCCGTAAATTTACGGATACCCCTTGGCTGTGATTGGACCGCAATTGGTTCCACACACAGACGTCATGTGGCAGACTTCTCAAACGTTGCTCCACCTACTTTTCTGGCGGTGAATTGTCAGATTAGTATATTTTGGCCTTTACTAGCACATCTATGTACGTTGTATCTATGCGTCGTTGTTAACGTGTGCTGACGTTGTGACGTAGGCTAGCACTGAGTTCTTTTAGTGCATAAAAGGCACTTTTTGCCACAAAAACGGTGTCATCTCCTAAACCGTGCAACGGAACATAAATAAAATAAATGGTAGGCTAATTGTAGCTAGCTCTCAAGTCTTCTCACGGTGTGTTTCAGGTGTTGCCTAGCAACCAATAATTTTTTATAGAAAGCGGGCAACACGGTTCTGCTAAAAAGGCTTTAATTCCAACACAAAATAACGACAAGTGATTCAAAGAGTCTAGTCTTCGTCTAGTATCTATATCAGACCGCAGACCACGTCAGCGGAGGACAATAATAATTCTTCTCAGACCGCGGACCGGCGATGAGGTCAATACGACTACCATGACTACCAATTAGCCAATCAAAACGCTCGTACGGTCGTTGCCATATAGGGCTGGGTGGTATGACGGTATATACCTTGCGACGGTAGAAATGTGTCTACCAGGAGAGATTTGACTATACAATTTCAACCGCGGTATACTTTTCAGTGTTTCCCACACATGGACTAATTTGTGGCGGTGCATCACAGAATTAACACCGACCGCCACATATTGCGTTTTGTAAAAAAAAATGTTTTAACACTATTTAGGTTAAACATGCAGCAAATTCTTTCAGCTGCATATCCTTTCCCTGCTCTCCCTCCGTCTCTCTGTCACTTACGCGTCTTTCTCACATACATAGTCACAACGTCAGCACACGTTAGCAACGATGCATACACCGTTCTAGTAAGACAGACAGCTATATCAGCGAGCATTCAGCATTAGTGTCGTAGCTAAAGATCTAGGAAAGTTCAGGCTACTTTTGCTAGGTACCTACGAACATGTCTTAATCGAAGGTTCCCCTTCGTTCTTTTGGTGAGAAGTCTCGGGAGCTAGCTACTTACCCGGCATTTAGGAGCCGACCAGTTAAATAGTCATTTATCACTAGCGTTGCTACCTGCATATGCAGAAATTATTTGTTTGTGGTTGATTTGGTGAAGCTGTGAATCATTTTGGATGAATATTGAATATAATAAAATTCTGTGTAACAAATTATTAACGAAGGAATTATTTTGAACCCCCCCGTTTGTCTGAGGGCATTACGGATCCGTATTGCACTGTGAGTACTAGGTCACCATGCGGATGGCATGACTGCGCATCAGCCAATCGGAATGCTCATACTCATTTGAGTCTTTTGTTTTTAACTCAAGTGTCGTCTCATGTGAGGCAGTTGTTTTTGTTAGTAATAAATAATAAAGTATGATGATGAAGTACGGTATGGTTATTTTGTACCATTTCTTAATTGAATTTACTATACCGTGATATATACCGTAACCTTGATATACAATTATAATTACAATACTGTGATAGAAGATTTTGGCCATATCGCCCACCCCTATTGCCATATAATAAATAGTAATATCGCCCAGCCCTAGAATGTTATACTTGTAGTATCACCTACCCAAACGGAATCTGTGATACTCTCTGTAAGGGCAGGATTGGTGTTCCAGCTCAGGACCTGCACCTCAGAGCTCTCCTCCATCTCCCACTTATTCAGTCTGGAGGAAGTGAGGGTGTACAGGACAGCCTTGTCCCCCACCCACAGCACACTGTGGAGCTAAAGAGGAGGAAGGTAGGGTGGGTTAGCTCACTATTCATTTGGTTGGGCCCCCCGTTTCCCAATCCATGCAAGCAGGAAATCATTTCAAGGATTGGTGTTTTACAAAAATGTTGCAGTGCAACTTCACACTCATGTACAGTGGTATGAAAAAGTATCTGAACCTTTTGGAATTTCTCAAATGTTTGCATAAAATCACCATCAAATGTGATTTGATCTTTGTCAAAATCACACAGATGAAAAAACAGTGTCTGCTTTAACTAAAACCACCCAAACATTTATAGGTTTTCATATTTTAATGAGGATAGCAGGCAAACAATGACAGAAGGGGGAGGAATAAGTAACTGAACCATCACATTTAATATTTTGTGGCCCCCCCTTTGGCAGCAATAACTTCAACCAGACGCTTCCTGTAGCTGCAGATCAGTCTGGCACATCGATCAGGACTAATCTTGGCCCATTCTTCTGTATAAAACTGCTGTAGTTCAGTCAGATTCCTGGGATGTCTGGCATGAATCGCTGTCTTGAGGTCATGCCACAGCATCTCAATGGGGTTCAAGTCTGGACTTTGACTTGGCCACTCAAGAACGTGTATTTTGTTCTTCTGAAACCATTCTGAAGTTGATTTACTTGTTTTGGATCATTGTCTTGTTGCAGCATCCATCCTCTTTTTAGCTTCAACTGTCTGACAGACGGCCTCAGGTTTTCCTGCAAAACATCCTGAAACTTTTGAATTCATTTTTCCATTAATGATTGCAAGTTGTCCAGGCCATGAGGCAGCAAAACAGCCCCAAACCACGATGCACCCTCCACCATGCTTCACGGTGGGGATGAGGTGTTGATGTTGGTGAGTTGTTCCATTTTTCTTCCACACATGACGTTGTGTGTTCCTCCCAAACAATTCAACTTTGGTTTCATCAGTCCACAAAATATTTTGCCAAAACTTCTGTGGAGTGTCCAAGTGCCTTTTTGCGAACATTAAACGAGCAACAATGTTTTTTTTAGACAGCAGTGGCTTCCTCCGTGGAGTCCTCCCATGAACACCATCCTTGGCCATTGTTTTACATATAGTTGATGTGTGCACAGAGATATTGGACTGTGCCAGTGATTTCTGTAAGTCTTTAGCAGACACTCTAGGGTTCTTTTTTACCTCTCTGAGTATTCTGCGCTGAACTCTTGGCGTCATCTTTGGTGGACGGCAACTCCTTGGGAGAGAAGCAACAGTGCCAAACTCTCTCCATTTGTAGACAACTTCTCTGACTGTCGATTGACGAACATCCAGACTTTTAGAGATGGTTTTGTATCCTTTCCCAGCTTTATACAGATCAACAATTCTTGATCGCAGGTCTTCAGACATAGTGCAAATCAGACAATGCTTCTCATCAAGACAATTCTTACAAGGTGTGTGTTTTATAGTGGGCAGGGCAGCTTTAAGCCACTCATCAGTGATTGGGCACACACCTGACTTAAATTGTTTGGTAAAAATTGGTTTCTATTGCTCTTTAAGTCTCCTTAGGCTGAGGGTTCAGTTACTTATTCCTCCCCCTTCTGTGATTGTTTGCATGCTATCCTCATTAAAATATGAAAACCTATAAATGTTTGGGTGGTTTTAGTTAAAGCAGACATTGTTTTTTCATCTGTGTGATTTTGACAAAGATCAGATCACATTTGATGGTGATTTTATGCAGAAATGTGAGAAATTCCAAAAGGTTCAGATACTTTTTCATACCACTGTAGATGGACGTGTCCCAAACCCAAAAAACTCCTCTTACCAACTTCAAATATAGAAGATATAGATCTCACCCGATTTCAGGACAACCAGGTCTCCAACAACATTTTATATCTGATTTTAATTGTATCAAAATGAAGTTCCAAGCACAAACCAGTTGTTCAGGTATTTATAAAAGTGTCCTTATATAGATATAATATATGTGAGGAAGTAGTCTGAGTTTTTTTTTTGCCAATAAGAGCTAGGCAGAAATTGAACAGATTCACTTTTAATAAATGTATGTGCTGGTTTGAGACCAGGAGCATAAATCTGATCAAGAACAAAAATGTATCATGCATCATAGGGATGGGCATTCAATTAAATTGTCTTAATCGATCGTCGGGAGAATTAACAATCGATTTTCGATTAATCATTGACATTTTTATATTAAAATTGACTATTTATAGGCTATATTAAAATGCAGTAAAAATAGAAAAAACACAGCGTGTTTCCGCATTAAGATCTGTAGCTATTACAAGAAGAACAACTATTTCTGTAACTCCTAGAAGCGGAGCCGACAGCTAGAAGCCGGTGCTCAAACACAACTGACCCTCGTTTTGTTTCCGGCTAATTAACAAAGCTTCATAAAAACCTTCGCCCTCAACAACACTTAAGGGTGTTATATCCATCTCGATGGACTTGCAGATCCGTTGGGTAATTTTCTCTGCTCGTTGTGCATTGCAGCTCCTCCGTGCTAGCACCGAGAGCAGGATGCATTCCTTCAAGATTCACACTACGCAACAGAACACGCATTAGTTTTATCGATGAACAAATAATATCATCGACGAAATTTTTAATGATCAATAATCGATCGTCGATTAATTATGCCCATCCCTAATGCATTGTTAAAATGGCACAGACACCTTTGATTTAACGTAACCTATAACTATTACGTGTATTCATTTAGCAGACACTTATCCAAAGCAACTTCCAAGAGAGAGCTTTACAAAGTGCATAGGGACTGATAACAACACCACAGCCCCTAAACATTGCTGGTAGCCAAAACAAGAAGCACATATTGTGAACAACCAAAATTAAGTGCCAAAGGGAAGATCCACAAGAGCATGCAGTTAAGCAAGTTACAATTAAACAACATGAATCGCTATAAGTGCCTGTAGAAAAGCAAGCAACAGTCTAATTCAACTGAATGGCAGTGCTGGAGAGACCTCCCATATCTTAATCAGATATGGGATGTCATCCTGGTATGGCAACCTCACCGCAAAACTAAACTCGCCCGTCTGGTGCACACGGCCATGGAGGTCATTGGAAAAAGCAGCTACGAGACATTGCAGTCTATTTATGAACAATCTGTTCTTAGGCAACATTCTCACATTCACATTCTCCATTCAGAGTATGACCTCCTACCCTAGGGGAGGCGATATAGAGTCCCTTACTGCAAACTCAACCATTTTACGAACTCATTTGTTCCAACTTCCATTAAACTTCTTAACAATGCCGCTTGAGGCTGAAGTCTATGTAATAATTTGTATAGTGCCTTTATTACGGTGATCTTTTAGCATTTATTATTATGAGGTTTATGTATGCGTTATGTTACGGGATATGTGCAATACTGTTATGTAACAGTTGATACTGTTGGCTGAGGATGTATTGTTTGTTGTCATTGTGACTGTCAAGGCATTCATGACGTACAGCAGAGTCCAAGACAAATTTCCCTGCGCAGGGCAATAAAGTTCATCGTATCGTATCATTTATTCCAGAAAAATACAACCTGTCAAAGAACCAAAGGTCCAAGGCATATCTGTGACACTGCTTACTGTATCATTTGTGGGAGGGGCAAGAATGCCAAACAGGCTGGAGACTCTGCGTCCGATCCCAGACAACATCCCATGGCCGGGCTGGAATGCCCTCTGATGGAGCTTTCCTGATGAGTCTGTCCAAAGACGCATCAGCTGTCCTTGGAACGATGAAACTACAAAACTGCAACCCTGAGAGAAAGGTCATGTTTTGTCAACCAACTGATACATCTCGTACTCTAGTAGAGTGTGGGGACCCTTGCACTAAAACTGTTTACTTTGCACACCACGACATTGGAACAACAAATCTACAAGGCAGCTCCTTGATTGCTAATGTGAAAGACTTAACGATGCTAGGATTTATGAAGTTATGTAGATGGTGTACAGCCAACATTAAATAGTACAGGTATGCCATTTGGTAACACGAATGAAGAAAAGGGTCCACAGTACAACCTTACCTTAACAGCAATGACAAAGTTGCTCAGGTTTTCTCCCATGTCCACTACAGTCTCTATGTAGTTTCCCTCATGGGCCAAGCTAGGCCAAAACCTGGCTGTTCCCTCTGGTGCTACTGCCAAGACCATAATGGACTGCAATGCCCAAAATGAAACAACCAACATTTCATTAGAGGCAGGTTAGGTCATTTTTGCAAACCTAGCAATTTTGGCGAACCTAGCTATTTTGGAGTTTGAAAGTAATAAACACAAAATATCCCAACCCCTCCCTTCAATGTTCACACATGAACACGCCTCAGTTGCACAGTGCATGCAGGTAGGAAGACAGGCAAGTATCCCGTCCTATAATTGCAATTGGTCCGAATGCCGCTCAATCATTGAATTCAGTCCGAACGCACTGGTTGGTCATGTTTACAGTCCTGCGACAGCCACATTTATTTTACTGTCAGAGCATTTGATTTTTTGATTGCTATCAGGATGTGATGTTTGGTAAATGACCAAAAAAAATGACCTACCCTGCCTTTAAGGTGACTGCAACTTCCATGAATGACATTCACCATCGACACAGGTAATGTCAAGGGGTGTTATTTTTCTACACTCTGCCATGCCTTATCATAAGCTTGGTGCTCTGCATTATTCTAGCTACATTTGTTAGCTTCCTAATGTGCACAGCCTATTTTACATTAGACAGAAATGTTTCGATGGCAACATGAGTTCGTACTATCCGGTCGGAAATAGCTACTCAATAGATTTATCTGAATTTCCCAACCTATATAACAGGTTACTGTCTATTTACAGACATAAGAAAATAGGCATGGGTGAAGAAGCATGGTGAAGTACCCACCTGAACTGTTGCTGACTCCAATGGGCAAGGAGATACAATTGCAATGAGATTAACATTGTAGGCGAACTCACTCGTGGGCAACTGGACATCCTTACACACGGACAACTAAAGTAAACAAAGACATGCCCCATATATGTCAACGATTGAACTAAATATGCAAGATTTGTTTAGTTAGTACAGTTTAATACATATGATCTATAGCTGCATTCAAAGTCAAAGGGGTAGGGTTATACTGTTCAATGTTGAGTGTGGTAGTACATCCATAGACTGAAGATGGGGGGGGGGGGGGTAGAACAGAGAGCTTTGCTATTCTGAACAACACTTCCTCGTCTACTTTGATCTTAATCTTCATCTACTTTGATTCTAATATATACTATATAATATTTCCTAAAATCTTCATTAAACATTTAAATACAGACCACTACAAGGTGAGCCATAATCACAACGTTTACCTTGGCCACAGCTGTCTGGCAGATCTTCCATATGATTAGTCTCTCTCCACATACCATCCAAGCCCAACCACTTTCATCCACCTTCACTGAAATGTGGTCGTCGGCTAGTGGAACCAATACAACACATAAGAACCAGTTAGCTCACAACTCAAACAAATGGCTTCCATGTGTTGCTTCAGCAGTCAAAATTAGCCTACCTTCGGCCATGGTCAGAGCTTCCATGACTTTGACAGGTAAGGAGGAACCGAAAGTTTGGACATCAAAGTGGACCGTCTCTGCAGTTGAATAGGTCTGTACGCGCGTGGGAGTTGACCTACAATGACATACAAATGTATGAGTCCATTAAGAAATACATAAAACTGTACAAACTAATCATCTTAACTTAAGACAAATTCAAATATTAGTTTACATAAGGTAACTATAATACAGATAGATGCGGCTAGAACGATGCACACACCTTGAAGCAAGCGAAGTCCTGCGAGGGGAAAAGAGTAAACCCGTTGGTGTAGTGCTAGCGAGACTCCTTCTGCCAGTAATCCTTGACGATTGCCTACGGGACCCACCAAGGGTGGCACGAGGCGTAAACATGGTAGATTGTCTTGTCGTTTTAAAATTAAAAACAGTTGCTAGTCGGAGAAAACGCTGCCTCCAAACTACACATAGACGGCAATTTCAACGCGCGAAACAAATCTCGGTCGCATGAAGAATGCGTCATCAACAATCGCAAGTATTAGGTGCGTTCGACATGGTCTGCGGCTGCATGAAACGACCGGCGAGAGTGGCCGCTTGCAGTCGGGGAGGAGTTGAAACGGCTCTGTGAAGTCGGACATTCCAGCTTCCCGTGGTTTGCTTCGTTGACGTCAGTCGTGGCCGATCAAGTTCTATTTGCTAATTTCATTGCTGAAGAGCTGTACGCGATCGAAATTCCCTTGGTTTTGCAAGAAATTGTGCACAATGAGCAACGAAGGTAGGTAAAACTATTAACCCATGCTGATATGTAAAGGCTAGCGTTGTTTTTGTATCAACAACCAAAAACGTATGTCTACCGTCTGTATTAGAAACCCGGTTAAAATAACTATTTGTACGGAATTAGTTGTGAATTGTTTTAGTTAGGTTACATGCACCTTATTCCGCCCCGCCCACTTTCTTCATCTTTTTGCACTTCCGTTGTATTTGCACTTCCGCTTTACCGGGGATATCATTCAATTCAATGGAGAACTGCCGAGAAGTCCCTCTGCTAAAATATTAAATCATTTGGTGGATTTGTGCAAGATGTGCTATGTTCGTGTGCTACAACAAGTCAACAATACACCATTTCACTGGATGGCTTGAAAACCACTTTTAAGTGTTGATATAATTCGTTTGCCGGTCAGATTGCTGCCCTGCACTCTGCTGACAGCACGGTGCTGTGATATGCAGGCATCACATTAGCCACAAACATAAGATATTCTAACGATTTCACTGCAGGGCATATGCATTTGCTATACTTTGTTCGAAAGCTTAGGTCCTCTAGAATTCAGTCGTGTGATTAATTTTACAGTCAGTACATGTATTTGAGACTTCCCCTCTAAACCGACCAGCTAGCACTGTTAGCAGTAGAACGTTAGCTAGCTTCTTGTTTATCTACTTACATCAGGTCTCTGCTATTAGCCATAAACTGCAAATGTATGAGTGACAAATTGTGCTGTAATAATAAAAAGTTACAACCTTTTCATCGAGGGGCTTTGGTACAAGCGATATGCAACGTGTTAAAACTTACAAGATTTGTATCTTCCCTCCTAATGGCAGTTAGAAAGACGCATGAAATAATTTGATTGCCGCGTTGTTTCAAAAGCTTTATATTAAATTTAGATGTACTGCAGCAATTGTTTTGCTCACAGCCATGCCCATACGTTTGGTTATAATCATGTATCTACTTATATCATGAATTGAGAACACTAAAACATACTAAAATATGGTTAGTTTACACCCTTTATTAATACGAGCAGACAAAAGGAAACTTCAGTTTTTTTTTATTCAGCGCCTTCAGCCAGGGACGCAGATCCTCAACTTTGGTTGGAGGTCGATGCAAATTATGTCGGCCCACAACACTCGGACCTCTTCTTTCCATGGTCAAAACAATGATAATACAGGGTCTGATTCCGTCTTCTCCACCTGTTATGGCAGCCACAAACTGCAGTTGACGCTGGGCATCTTTATTAGCCATAAATGAGTACCAGAGCCTGTTTAAGACACTGTCTTTTAGCACCGTTATAAAGTGGAAAGTATCTAAACCGGAAATGAGAATACGCGGATGGCCGCGCCCATCGTGACTTCCGGAATAAGGTCAATATGATCACATGAAATGACACATTCTGTCTACACAAACATATCATATTGGAGATAATTTCCATTCCAATATTTTTGTAGAAGAACTCTGTTTAACACAATTAAATTAAAGTGTAAAAACGGCCTTTTCGTCTTCAGTTACCTATATATTGTTTAAAATATATTCCTTATAGAATGGTTCCAAAAATTAATCATTTTGTGGAGGATGTCGTCCCCCTCTACAGTCCCTCAGAATTTAAAGGCAATTTCAGGCTTTCCAAAGAAAAGATGGAGGTTTGTAGCTAATATTACATAAATGTTACTATTTCACATTTCTGAAAGTTGTTGTGACAAGCCTCTTCTTTCTACCTCTGCAGGATGTCATAAATGCCCTTGGTCCACATTATAATAATTTCTTACAAACCAAACTGACACTCAAAAACAGTGTTCTTGCCTCCCTCTGGACACTGTCCAATCAGGAGTCCTATCGTGGGGTTGCAGATAGATTTAGCATGACAAAATCCACTCTTGCCAAGCACCTACATGATTTTTGTTCCCTTATTAATGCACACATGGCCCACCACATTTCCTGGCCCAAAGACGAAAGACTGCAGATGACCACAGTAGGTTTTGACACTGCAAGTTTCCCCAACACTGTTTGTGCAGTGGATGGGTGTCACATGCCGATAAGGAGACCCCATTGTGACAATCCCCTGGCGTACTACAACAGAAAGCAGTTCTATTCTGTCATTCTCACTGGGTTTTGTGACAGTCAGCGGCGCTTCTGCCATGTCAGTGTAGGTCACCCTGGGAGCTGGCATGATGCCAGAGCCTTCCGTCTCACAGAAGTTGCTCATCTTCTTGAAGAAGATCCCCAGTCCCTTCCCACGCAGGGAATGCACATAATTGGGGATTCTGCCTACCCTCTGTTGCCTCAACTTATGAAGCCTTACAGTGATAATGGCCACTTGACTGCAAGGCAGAGGTGCTTCAACATGAATCTCAATTCTGCCCTTGTGGTTATTGAGCATACATTTGGCATCCTGAAATCCAAGTTTAGGAGGCTTCAATATCTGCAAATGAAAAGAATAACGGATATTAGTTCAGCAGTTTCTGCAGGCTGCATCCTGCACAATCTTTGTTTAGAGCACAATGACCAAGTGGATGTGCCGCATGAAGGTTTGGATGGTGAACCACAGCCCCCGCAACTCCACAACGCAGATGTCTCTATAGAGACATGATTTGTCACAGCATGTGATCTAGCCAAAAAATTGAGAAGTTTGAACAATGGCCATAGCCCATTGTTGACCCTTGGTTAATTAAAAATGAATCAAGAAAAATGAATAATTGAATCAAGACCTGTACGAAACTTCACTGGCTGAACACAGTTAAGCAGAGGGACAGAGAATTTCAGATGGATTTAATCATTGACAGTATTAGGATATATTCATAAAGACACATTTATAAAGAGGACTTAGATATGAAGTAAAGGGTAAAATGATGTGTTCTAAACATGGAAATAGTTCTATGGTGTACATGAGGCATATTTACATTTTTGCATTTAGCAGACGCTTTTATCCAAAGCGACTTCCAAAAGAGAGCTTGATAGCCCCAAACATTGCGGATAGCCAAAACATGAAGCAAATGGAAATGCCCTGAAAAGGGGAGTACTGTAATTGAATAACCGATGCACGGACAAACCTTTCCCTCACATCATGTACTTAACTGAAGGGAGGGAGCGCCGTGCACCGAAACTGGAGCCCTATGGTAACTACAATGCTCCCGTATTTAGCACGACAGTTTCACATAAACAAGAACAACCGACAGCAATACCCGTGCCATAAACTATGATACACCAACGCACATTATTCCATCTGTCACACAGCCTATTGTGAGAACTAAATAAGTCCCAAAGGGAAGAACCATGAGAGCACATCCAAATGTATTTATCGGAAATGTTCACAACTTTACTGTATCAACCTGGACTGTCAGGTTTCCCCATTTCATCTTACATTTGCTTTGAAATGTAAGAGACTGAATGTTGCATTATTCCATCCTTGTAATTTAGAATGGCTATAATGTAAGTCCCATTTATGCTAAAGTCAGGTTAAAGTGAAGGTTTAAGATGACAGGCTATATCTGCTTGCATTGTTGAGAGCAAAGTCAAAAGGCCACCAGAATATTTAACAGTTTCACATGTTAAAATGAAAACGTCCACCTTGTAATTGATAAGTCGGTTTGTGGTCATCAATAATTGTGGTCATCAATAATAAGCAACACAAATATCTGAAATATGAAAGCTTTATTGAGATTGGATTTCCAGTAGCTCGATTATCTGCCCTTGTTGTTGACTTATTTCTTGGAGTTGCTCCCCTATGGTTCCAAGGCTGCCCAAGAGGTTCCTTTCAAAGGTACGCCTGCGCCTCTCCTTTAGACGCCGCCATCTCTCCAGGTCAGGCCTGACCAGGGACTACTAAAAAGCAGTCCTACTCTCCGCATAGGCTTCATAAGAGTCCACGAAGGACTGTCCTGGTCTTTGCCTGCTGGTGCTGGGTCCAGGGTGCTCCACTCCTCTGGGTCTGGAAGACACACCCTCACCTGCTGGGTTTGCTTGTGGTGGCTGTGAGATTGTGTGTATGGGTGTTTTTTCCAGACCCAGAGTAGTGGAAAACACAGTGCCTGGTGGTACAGTTCCGATCCCAGAGGTCCCAAATAAGTCATCCATTTGCTGGAGGGGAAAAAAAATAATGTCAATGTACCTTGCAAATGAATAATATTTTGTCAGACATAAATTTTGCATTTTAGATATACAGGCATATACTTACTGTATAATACTCCCTGGTTTGTGTCCCCTCCCCAGTTGCACGGCGTCTTTTATTCTTTTGTAGGTGGTAAGCATGTTTGCCAGTTTTTTCCTTATTTTGTCTATTGACCAGTTGTAACCCTGTTTTGAGAGCGCCGTTTGAATGGTTTTATAGAAAATAATTCTGTTATGGTAATAGACTGGCTGATGTGTTCTTGTCAGGTCCAAAAGTAGCAGGATGATTTGATGTGTTATTCCTGTGGATGAGGGGGAAATCATATACATCACATTTACCACAGACATTTCTCTTCCTTCAACTTTTAGATGCAATACCTTGTGACTCATGACTGCCCGTCTGGATGGAGGGAGACAAAGGTTGGAGGTTCTCTGGCTGTTCTAGCACTGCAGAAGGTTAAATGGAGGTGGAGATGGAGGATGGATGCGGTGGGAGTTTGGCAATACTAAGATTCAGGGGTGTGGGGGACCCAGGGTTCAAAATTGGTGTCCGGTTGGTGTTGGTGGTTGTTGAGGGATAAGATTGCAGAAGTGGTAAGTTTAAAATATTAACACCATGTGCCTGTTAATTAGGTGAACAGTGTGTACCTGGCTTTGTGTCTACATGGTTTATTTGTTCCAGGATGCTGGAGAGGAACTTTTGATCTTGAAAAATAAATACAAAATTCAAAATCTTTAGTCATTTGTAATAATTTCATAGTTTTGCTTTTTACTTACCATTCTTCATCTTTTCTGCAACATCTTTGGAAGTTTGAAGAATGAGAGTGTTGCCTTTGCTGTCCTTTACGTGGACTATAACATTCTCCATTTTGCTTGGTTATGCACAGGGGGCTGAAGGTGCTTTTTATATCCAAAAGAATCATGGGGAATAGCTACCACCTGTCCCATTCATTATTGCTTGTATTTACCAAGTGCATCCAATTTCCTTTTCAGTTACCTTTAATTACCAATGATCGAAATTGTGTTTTAATGATGGAATGATGAAATATTTAACCAACCCATGTGTAGTCTATAGCTGTGGGTATTGTGTGTAAAAAAACTTTCTGTGCTTTATGATAGATTCACATGTTCTGTCTCAATTATTCATATATATGTGTTCAAATTGTTAGCCAATGTGGTCTAAAGACATTTGCAGGTTTAGGATGAAATATGAGCCTACCTTAAAAAAAAGAATGCTTTTTGGCTGTATGTTATTTTTATATTTCTTTATTCACTTTTAACACTGTCTTCTGATCTTTATGCCTCAAAGAGACTGCTAGTACCACTGTGTATGAATTGATCATTTTATGTCTTGGGCCAAGTTTAAACTCACTCTCCCATCTGCAGGTCAGCTATAATTTGTCTACATGACTTTCTTCAACAATTACTGCAGTCAGTCAATTAGGGCAAATATGTCATTCAATTTTAGGGCCTACTGATTGGTTCGGATTTGAGCATTGGCGAAACTGAAGATGTCCGAATATTCCAAAACACGCGTCAAAGTTGTCATGTGTGAGTCTGGCCAATCATGAAACAGCTGTGTCGTCACTTGAACCCGTGCAGTTGCTCTTGAGAAAATACACTCGGCTACACAGCCGGCAGTTCTCGAATCGATCTCACGGTACTTTGATGGCAACGTCACAGTGACGTGTCCTCGGCGCCGTCTCAAGTCGGACAAAAAGTCTAACCAGAATGCACTTTTTCAAGGCAGCCGTCTGCAGCCGGCTGCAGCGCCGCATGAAGTCAGGTCATGTCGAACGCACCTATTGTTCTTTGTAGGGATGGGACCTCTATGGATGGGATGTATGGCAGTGACGCATCGATGCTTGTGTCGCAAAACCAATATGCACAGTTTCGAAAAAGTGGTTTGGAGCTTGTGTCAAATGACGATGCCACGTGATTGATCACGTTCAATGCTTCAGACGCACTTCTAAACCGGATTCACAATACATATCACAAATGTAAGAATGAGACAGCTATATAAGCAGAGTGGTTGTGTAAGCTACCACTCTGTATCAGCAGTCATTTAAAACTTCCATACACTTAAGTATTCTAGCGCCCTTATACTGTTTGCAGAACATTGCAAAGTGTGGTGTAGACCAGTACATCTCAGTAAAACATATTTATTGTATGAAAATTAAACAGTTCTCAAATACACATGTATGGTTTTAATGAATGAACACGAAAATTAGACCATCATGTAGCCTTACAAAAATGAACAACATTGAATAATTAACGAGGCCCCAGAAGTACCCAGAAACTACTGGTACATCGCATTCAGTTGGTTTAAACGGCTGCTATAATTTTAACTGACCACTAGATGTCACTGTGCTCTCCAATTTCAATGCGCCAGTAGGTAAATTCGACTTCATGCAGCGCCGGCGACGCGAGATGGGTATGGCTGCAGCCTGCAGCCTCCCGTCTCATGCCCTCCCGTCTCATGCCCTCCCTTCTCATGCCCAAGCTGTCCAACTGTAAATTAAGAGGGTCAAAAATACTAAATCGCAAATTATTTTACGGGTGGAGTTAAAGGTTAGTTCATGAGCACCTTTGTTGAAATAAATTGAAAAACTTTATCAATAGTCTTATATTATTTGCTGATTTCTGGATGTTATTGTTCTGTCCCTGATGTTAACGTATATTTGATGAAACTTGCGATAACCTTCATTTAAAACTGCATCAGCGTTTTATGTTGACATTTGTTAGCAAATAGTAGCTAACGTTACCTAGTGCAATCTATGGTTGTAGACTTTGATGGTTTCTTTTTGTGATTTTCCTTAAGGTACACATCAGTGTCTTAAAAAAAAAAAAAAAACACTGCAGGTGACAAAGTGCATGGTGTGCTGTACCGACCATTATTGTCCCCCAACCGTCGTGGTTGTTTCTAACCTTAACCTCGACCTCTGCTACGACTCCTGGCCTTAAACTAATCTTAACCTCAACCGGGCCTCCCAGGCTGCAGCCGTAGAATCGATTTGAGTTTGTAGAATAGGTATAAAAAAAACACGTACACCAAAGTAGGAAGGAGAAATAGTGAACCAGACGAGCTTTTATTTTAAAAAGTAGAGGCATGAGACGGGAGGGCATAAGACGGGAGGGCATGAGGCGGGAGGCTGCAGCCACACACTCTTGGGCGGCGTCGACAGCCGGCTGCAGTCGGCTGCCTTGAAGCTGAGAATGCCATTGGCTGCTTCAAGTCAGCCGGGCTGCAGACTGCATGAAGTCGAACGCACCTAATAGTTTGGCTCTTTGGTTCGGCACAATCCGGAAGAAACCACCAAAGCTTCACAAGGCATCGGCTGTTTATCAATCCACGTTTTTTTCCATTCTTGTGTTCTTGCGAACTCGTTTGACATCATCTTTCATTGCCCAAGTACGGTTCCAATCCAAAGAACACAAGTCACCAAGAATGCCAAAAATACCCGGAAATGTTCTTGATCCGCCCCTTTCATTGAGGATGCATCGGATGGTGACTTGACCAGCGAGAACGCTTCTGATTCCCCAGAAGTCATTGCAAGATGTCAAGCGAGGCGAACAAACCTCACAACTGTAATTTTTTACTTTTCATATTTCAGCTAAACGGTACTTGTAAATCAGCATCTGAATTTAAATTTGACGAGAAATAGGCAGTGTAGTCGCTGAAAATATTCTTATTTTATTGATGAAACGCCTAATTTGTAAATTTGCTCCGACTTTTCGATAACCTAGCTAACATTAGGTACTGTAAGTTAGCAAGGGCTACAGAAAACGTAAAATTACAGGTAGAGGGACCATTTTTTAGCTTTGTTATCTAGTTTTTGTAGTTAGTCAGGGTTATCATAATGCTGCGAGTCCAGGAAAACCCTAACCATCTCAATTCATTCTCCGTCCTTGCGTCCTCCGAAGAACGCAAGTACATTCTTACGAAGAACGTTCTTGAAAGCGTCCTTGCGAGAATGGCCTTGCGTTCTTCGGATTGATAAACAGCCATAATAAATAGTAGACGCCGCATTGGCTGCTGGGTGCGAGAAATGCGGCGGCCATCTTGGAAAGGTCAAATTCCCAGTTGCGTAGCAGCAGAATAAACAAGATGCCGCAACACTGTGCAGCATATTCATGCTCTAATCGGCGAACCATCTTAAATAGGGCTCAGGGGATTACTTTTCACAAATAATATTTACCATTACAGTACTATTTGATGCATTTTGTGAATAGAATCTTACCAACGTTGAGAATTTTTGAGCAAGAATCTTTGATATTACTGTACTAAAATTGTAGCTAGCAAGCTAGACTAGCCCCCTATGTTTACTGCACCGGCATGTGTATACCCGGCTATGAACTGAGACTTGATATGTCATATTCCATAACACTGACTAAGATGACATAACTGACACAACTGACACAAGAATGCTATTGTAGAAATAAAACAGATATTACTGGTATAACATTGGCCAGCAAATTTTACACAAGTGGCACCGACTGTAGGCATCAGGGCAGTCGCTATAGTACTTGTACTTCTTCCACAATCAACCGAATCGGTCAAACAAGGCACGTTCATTTAGCTTATATAATCTAGCTAGTTCATGTTGTTTTTCCAAAATTCACAGAAAGCTGCTAAAATCGAGGTTAAACTGTGCTACCACTGTCATAGCTGCCTATCAAAAACGGGCAAGCCGGACACGTAATTCTTTGCTCAAATAGCTCACGTCACTCCCACAAACAAAATGTCGATTAAAAGTTTAGACTTTTAATCGACAATATTGACAACACATATTAAGAAACTTGTCTTTACTCATAATATCGTCTCCGATTTATATTCGAAGCTTTGAATCTAACACAGAAGGCAATCTCCCATGGTCTCCGCTCTGGTTCCGCCTCGGAAAACAATAGGTGTTTTTCGACTTCATGCAGCGCCGGCGTCGCCTGCAGCCCGGCTGACTTGAAGCAGCCAATGGCATTCTCAGCTTCAAGGCACCCGGTTGCAGCCAACTGTCGGCGCCGCCTTTGCTGCATGAAGTCGAAAACACCTAATGGCTCCCGTTGCTGACGATACATTAATTTCCCCCTCCCAGTAATCCCTAACCAATGACATGTACTTTGAACTTAAGTTGTCATGAGTATCTGGCAGTTTTCAGAAATAAAATCGGCAATTGGACGGCAAAGATATTGACGCGGGAACCATGGGCATTTTAATGCCCATAGTTGAATGTCTAAAGGGTTTAAAGGAAAGGCCCACTATGAATATTAAAATACGCCGAAACATGTGGCCTGTATCTTAGCTACATGTATGACCTTTGCAGTAAAAAAAAACGTGTGAAAATTTGTTTGGTATTCAGTGTGGTATGATTAATTAAATACGCTGACAGCTCATTGCCCCAACCAAACAAATTACACTGAGTGGAGCGATCGGACCTTTCCAAGATGGCGGCCCCACATCTAGTCAGCGCCAGTAGGCAGTAGCATTCGATGCGGCGTCTATTCTTTATTATGTCCAGAGCCTGTTTAAGGAGAGCCTTGCCACTCCCTATTAAGCCCCATTGTACCAAATTTGGCTGCAGTTCCACCAGAGTTCCACTGGGGGTGATCGCGAGCGAGTGCATGTTAAATGGCAGTCTATGGAGCTAAACGGCTAAATTTGTCTCTTTCGCGTTATTGTCGTTGAGAAATCTCCGATTTGATTGTCGAAAGTTGAATGAACTAGTAATTATGTCCTTTTGATTTCTTACAGGGTTAGTCGTTGTTGCCCATAACACTCTAGCATTCTGCTAATGAATGCTGATTGGTTAGTGAAGGATTGATACGACCAGAGCTCCCGCTTGATGGCATCCGAAGCGGAATCAGAATGTCAGAGCATTAGCAACATTAGCAACAACATTAGCAAGCCAATACTCTTTCTAGCATGTGTATTGACAGGGAGAGCCTAACGGTGCGTTCACACTGCAGCGACGCGAATCGCTTGCCATCGCTCGCCTTCCCACAGTTCACCACGCTCGGGGGAGTTTCAAACAGATTCATGTAGAATGTAGTTCTCTAAAGTCACTGTTGTAGTTGTAATGGCCAAGTGTGCAGACTTGGGTTTACGTACTCGCAACATCGATCAAAATACAACTTGTATACAAAATACAAAACTGTTTAATAGACATACACGTGTGTAAAAAACATTTTATTATATTACTCAGTCTCTGCTAATCTGTCGATACGATAGGGAGTTCCAGCCGGGCTAGCTAGTTACTACAGAACAAAGTTACGTATGTCACTAAACTGAATTAGAAAGTACAAGCACCAACAACTTCGGCAACCTTGCGCCATGCTTCGTTAAAAAAAAATTAACATCTCTGTACGAATACAGCTATGTATCGTACAGGACTGGGTAAGCAGCCACACAAACGATTAGTTTCTCCTCCACCTTGAAACGTAGAAAGCTAGACATGTTTACCATGGTTGCCACGTTACGAGAAACAAGAAAACACTCCGATTGGCCATTGCTAGCGAAAATCGCTCCTCATTTGCATAAAGTTGAGAAAATCTCAACTGCGTCGCGTCGCTACCCACAATGCACCACGGAAGCGATTCGCCTGGCTCCATAGAAAATGAATGGAAAACATGTTGTCGCTCGCATCGCTGCAGTGTGAACGCACCGTAACCTGTCAGCTGTGTTGTCAATGCCCTGAGAGAAAAAAGTAAGTGACCAGTGCTTGCCGTAAAGCAGTAGCTCTGGTCGTACGATGTGTATGACGTCAATTACATTTTCAAAAGCTTTTTAGAACAGAAAGGTGACTTTAAAACAATCGTACAGCCAGCAGTGTGTATTTTTTTAGCCTCCCTTTTTGAATTCAGAATTCAAATTACTAGACAAACAATTATATCCTGAGAAAAGTGTATTTTGAGGGGTACCACTCCATAGACCTCCATTCATTCTGCACTCACTCGTCAGCGCCCTCACATGGAACTTCAACCAGTTCAGAAACCGGAAGTTTCCCGAGAGTGGCAGTTCTCTCTATATTAGACATTCTTTGTTATGTCTATGCATCGTTCGCCCATCCCTAGTTCTTTGTGGTTTTTAGGATGGCTGGCTGAGCGGAAAGGTGCATTACCTCCACCTACGGGAGATCCAGTGAAATTAACTTGAGCCAGATTACAGTTTAGATGCAGGGCCAGTAAGGCAGATGCGATGAAGAAAGGTAGCGAGGGAAACGTAAGCCCGCTAAACTTTACATTACGCTCTAACTGTGGAGCTGCCACAACAACATCGGTTTTATAACATAGTACAGATTATCATTATGCTATATTACATTAACTATTAATCAAGGGATCACAGTTACGACATTTAAAATTAGGTTAAAAACCTTTTTGTTTACATTTACATTTATTAATTTAGCAGACGCTTTTATCCAAAGCGACTTCCAAGAGAGAGCTTTACAAAGTGCATAGGTCACTGATCATAACAAGGTAGTCCCAAAGCATTGCGGGTAGCCAAAACAAGAAGCAAACATTGTGAACAACCAAAAAATAAGTGTCAAAGGGAAGAACCATAAGACCATGTAGTTAAGCAAGTGTACATGTAGAAAAAGCAGCAGCAGTAAAAAATAAAAATAAGATTAACTAAAATAGAATATTTTGCAGCGAATACAACAGTTTAAATCAGTTGCCACAAACCAACAAGAGCAACAAGTCTCTAAGCAAGAGTCATTGTGATTCTTGAGGAAACTAGTAATGGGTTCAGCAAACCATTCCAAAGTACCGTTGTACTCCCAGAACAAATGCGTCTTGAGCCTTCTCGAAGGTGGAGAGACAGTCTGTGTCTCTGATGGAGGTGGGGAGTTGATTCCACCAGGAAGGAGAAGAGCTTGTGTTGGGACCGGGCGGTCTTGAGCGGTGGGACCACCAAGCGGTTGTCTGAAGAAGACCGTAGGTGGCGGGTGGGGGTGTAAGGCTGCACGAGAGACTTGATGTGGTCGGGTGCAGTCCCGTTCACTGCTCGGAAGGTCAGTACCAGGGTCTTGAATCTGATGCGGGCCGTGATGGGAAGCCAGTGGAGGGAGATGAGGAGCGGAGTAACGTGGGAGCGTCTGGGTAGGTTGTAGACCAGGCTTGCCGCTGCATTCTGAATCCTCTGAAGAGGGCGGGTTGCACATGCTGGGAGACCGGCGAGCAGCGAGTTGCAGTAGTCCAACTTGGAGCGGACAAGTGCTTGTACAAGCAGCTGGGTGGAGTGCTCAGACAGGTATCTCCTGATCTTCCGGATGTTGTAGAGGGTGAATCTACACGACCGGGAGATTGCAGCAATGTGGGCCGTGAGGGAGAGCTCGTCATCCATGGTAACCCCAAGGTTCCTGGGAGAGGATGAGGGGGTCACCGTTGCAGATCCCAGAGTGATTGAGAGGTTGTGGGAGATGGAGGGTTTGGCCGGGATGATGAGAAGTTCTGGGTTTGGCGAGGTTCAGCTGGAGGTGGTGCTCGGTCATCCAGGCGGAGATGTCTGCGAGGCAGGCCTCAATCCTAGCTAAGATCCCCGGATCAGTCGGGGGGACCGACAGGTACAGCTGCATGTCGTCAGCGTAGCAGTGGTAGGAGAAGCCATGGGAGGTGATGATTGGTCCGAGTGTGGTGGTGTACAGAGAGAAGGGACACCAGTGGAGAGCTGGCGAGGGTCTGACAGTTTGCCTCCCCAGGAGACCTGGTAGGATCTTCCCGACAGGTAGGATGAGATCCACTGGAGTGCAGTGCCAGTGATGCCCATCTCAGAAAGTCTGTCGAGCAGGATCTGGTGGTTAACCGTATCAAACGCTGCAGAAAATTCCACCAGAATGATGACGGATGACCTCGAAGCCGCTCTGGCAGACTGGAGGGCAGGGGTGACTGAAAGGAGGGCATTCTCTGTGGAGTAGCCGGTCTTGAAGCTCAATTGGTTGGGGTCAAGCAGGTTGTTCTGAGAGAGAAAGCTAGACAGTTGGTTAGATATAGGGATGCACCGATCCGACATTTTCAGTCCCAATACCGATGCCTGGGCTTTGTGTATCTGTCGATACCCGATACCGATCCGATACCGTTGTTGAATTATTAATAAACTGTATACCTCCCACCTTATACCTTCCTTCTACCATGTGGAAAATAATAAAGGCACCAGACTTTCCTAGTAAGACAAAATAACAGATGTAATCTACTGCATTCTTATTTATTTGTTATTTAAAAAACAATTGTGCATTCAACATTTGAAAATAGAATGTAATCAAACGTAGGGCCTATTAAAATAAATGAAATAGAATAGTAGAAACAAAATAGTGTATTGGTCAAACATACAATAGTAATCAAACAGCTACCAAACATTGTAAACATGTACAAAATATTTGTATTTTTATTTATTTGTTGTCGCTGGTGTGTGAACCATGGAAGTTTTTAGCTTGAAGCATTGCACCGTGCGGTTTATAGCTTGTGTCCAACCATTGGACAGAAACTTAAAAGCAACATGGAGCGAGCCAAAGAGTTGGCTGTGTGGAGATATTTCACGCTTGCAACGCCAACTAGTTTGTCGGCTGCAAAGTAAATGTTTTGAGGGGTGGTGGTAGTACTGCAAAGTACAATAGTACCAATTTAATCAAGCACAATGCTAGGAGCACGCCGAATTCCTGCAGTACAAAGGCTCTACTATACTAAGTGGCGACTGGTCATTAGGGGTAGGTGGGGCAGTGCCCCACCTGTTATCAACAGAAAGAACTGCAACAAAATAGTTATTTTAAATTTTTGAACGATTACTTCCAATAATTTACAATCTATGAATATAGCGTCTTCCTAAATTGTTTCGTTTTATTCGTTTGTGTTGAGATTTTATTTCATGTTCATTGGTCCCTGCCTTGTTGCTTCAGACTGCGTTCTGCCAATTCGAGTTAGCATAGGCTAATCGTGAAGGTGGGGCTCTGGTGGGGCTAGCCCCTCTCTCACAATGCAATGTACATTGGACGTGGGAAAGTATTAATACGCACGCTCAGAATGTAATGTAATGTAATGTGGATCACACAAATTTTATGCCAAGTGGGGCTGAGAGCTAGTTGCCCCACCACAGCGTCATTTCGTATTTCAGACCTGATTGGCTATCTGTCTTTCTGGCGCCAACATTAGTCGGCAAAAGGAGAGCGTGGTGGGGCTAGCCCCTCTCTCACAATGCAATGTTCATTGGAGGTGGGAAAGTTTTAATACGCATGCTCAGAATTTTGTATTTCAGCCCCGATTGGCTGCTTGTCGCCAACATTAGTCGGCAAGAAGAACGAGGAGATGTAGCTAGATTGTCTTAGATAGCTTGTTAGCTTCACAAACGCCAGATAACTTGAGAAAATGAATAAAGTGGATTTCATACTTGAGCACCGGTTATATACCCTTATATACCCTATAAACCCTTAATTTGGCGGAGAAAGTTGAAGTAAAGCAGCTAAAGTGGTGCCCATCAGCCACGATATTGTCATCGCTCAAACTGCTGGTAAAAGTAACAGCAGGCTTAACGTGGAGTGGTTTTTGAAGAAAAGAAAAACGGTTAGTCTAGTTAGCATACAAAAGAAGGAACCTTTCTCTTCAAGTGAGCTCTCAGCCTTGGTGAGTGAAAGCATATTTTGTCATCCTGCCTTTGAGGCGCTGGTCCGTGCATTGGTCATATTATGGGGCTGGATCGATAGATAAAGATGGTGACGTGTCAGTGTGTCCATGCTTATCTGGTGGTTGTCATAGAATGGATCTGTATCCCCGTTGTGGCCTTCCTGTTGTATTGAGCTCATTGCTGTTTGCGCATGGCCCTGTAGGCACATTGGTTCTGAGCTTGGTTGCATTCCTAATTTAGGTTTGTAAATATGACGTTGATAATTTTACATGCGTGTGAGAGACAAGGAGAGCAATTACACAAGAAGGTCTCTCTCTTCAGTTTGTGTACTACAAAACCTGGTAGAAGCAAGCCGCTCTGTCGTTAAAAGTGTTATATGGAGCCACGCTGTTAGTGGACGTGTTAACTAAATACATCAGTAGCAAGAGGGACTTTTGTAGCTTACTGGTATCCTATATTTTGAAATGTTTTTTGCCCCACCAATTTTTTACATATAAAAACGCCACTGACCATACTGTAGAATCTACAGGGTAGAACGAGTAGCGTCGCACATATGTGATCGTTCGAATGCGGGTGTCACAGCTTGCATATGCGATTTCGAAAATTCCAACTGAATATTTAAGATTAAGGGGTCCGAATCAAGTTAGCTTAGCCTGACGTTGTCATACTCATAATTCTAGTCAGAATATGAGTCTGAGAACTCTCCGTTGGGCTTTGACTACGGGGCGTGTTTCAAACAAGCCTGGAAAACAAATGCCTCTTCGCTCAATTGGATAGACCTACAACCAATCAGAGCAACGTAATATGTTGTTTGTTCAAAACAAATTCAACTTAAGCGCTCTTTTGTGACGTGGGTGATTACGTTACTGTTGATTATCTGTCTATCATCGTATTAAGCCCGCCAATTTCATTGGTACGCCCAGATTCTGGTTTTCTGTAGTTGTTCCCCAATACGAGACCCTCCAGACCCAACTTCCCGACCAATTTTTTTTGAGGGCGGGGAGAAGTTGGGCTGGCAGCCAGGCTACTCCAGACCCAACTTCCCGACCAAATTTTTTTGTGGGCGGGGAGAAGTTGGGCTGGCAGCCAGGCTAAAGTTAGCTGGTAAATTGATGAAAATCCTGCATTTTTTCATATTTCAACCACCACATATCAATTGTTATTAGTAGTATTTCATATAGCCAGCTGTAGATAAAATGTATCTAAAGATTATAGCTTGTTAGATTCTAAATGCAGTTAGCGATAGACTGTGGGTTGTGTATCTAGAGCTAACCAACACTTACTGTAGCTAGCTTGAGAGCACCTGTATCATAACCAGAAGTTCGTTGGTTTATAGTCTGTCAAATTAGTTCTAGTTATTGGTGTTCATTGGCATACACAGTTTACAGAATCTGCTCTTAGCCTATAGTACATCAGATTAGAGCTAGCAACAATGAATTGCAGATTAAAGGCAGCCTTGGGTCCCCTATCGTCCAGCTACGCTCTGCAGGAATTTCCGGTCCACTCAATAGCTATTAGCTAGCTAGTTAACTCAACTAGATGCATCTACTACTGCGGTCTAAGGTTTGTGAAAAGCAAACATTTAGATCACCTGCTCACTACAAACAAAACGAGTGGAAGAACACTGGACATATTGTACAATAAAATGTTTTATTGAATGGCAGTTGGTTGCCTTGTATATTCTGTTCCATTTGTTTCTATTGAACAGTTGCTGGTGATCATGGTTAGATTCAACTTGCATCAAGTACTTCAAACATACATGTTGTTAATGTGGTAAATTGTTAGATGGCTGATGAATTAAAAAAACTTGAACAAGTCCCATTTATTTCAACAGTCGAAGGTTAAACGTCAAATGGAACAATAGGCTACTGCTAGCATAGCCATTTCTAGCTCTGCTTCACAATATTGCGTTATGTATTATAAGTTAATGTTATACATACATGTTAATAAAGTAGCAGACATACATGATGCAACACACCAGTGACATTGTGTCAATATACTGAAAATATCCGTGAAATGAGATGGTGCTGCTGTCTGTCCCGCCGAAAACCATTCAAACAGGTTGACAGCAGTGGGGTTTTTTTTTTTATTACAGCGAGCTACCGGAACCGCGTGACAAAAAAGCTCTAGCTTTTTTCCTGCGTTTCACTGGCAGTGAGTGTTCACAATGTTGTAGTTCACTCCATTTTACACCAAAAACGTCAGGGAGGACTGCCTTATGTAGATACGAGTCAGCTGAAGATGGCCAGAATATCGGATTTCTTCAACCGAGCCTGTTTCATTCGTCATTTGCCTGAGAAAGCGACTTCCGTTGGCCAGCTCCATTGAAAACCATTCAAAAAAGTTGACAGCAGTGGGTTTTTTTGGAACTGCAGCGAGCTACATGAATCACGTGTGGCGAGATCAGAGCGTGTCGCAACTCTTTTTCTATCCACCTTATTCTCTGGGGGTCTACTGTAGAAAAGATTATGTGTGCAACTTCCGGTGAGTAGCGGAAGTTGCGGTTTGCTATACTTTAGCCAGCCAGCCGTCAACAGTGATTCTTTCTAAAGTTATTTCAACTGTAATTTAACTAAAACTGGTTTGTTTTTAAACATATGTTGTCATTTGATTGTTATTATAATTGTTATAAAATGTCATTGCTGAGCTCTGGTAGGCTACCAGTTGCGCTGTTCGTGGCTTTACTAGCTAACAACCAGATATAGCTAAATCTGTGGCTTCAATGACACACCCACAACTAAAAGGGATTGTTCTTGTGACCAACGGTACAGTTTCCTTCGCCTGCCAAGAGATGAGGACTACAAAAGAATGTAGCTGAAAAACCTAGCCTTGAAGAGACCACCCAAAACACTATCGTATGTGTAGCTACTCATTTCATTTTGTGGACAAAAAGCCGACGGAGGAAATCCACATCCTACTTTGTGTGGGTTACGAAAGACCTCCACAGATTTAATTGCAGTACTGTCAGTAAAGGTGCAATGCAAGTGTTCATACAGGAATTTTTGTGGGTTAGTATTGTGTCCTGGTCCAGCAACACATGAGCACCCAGCCGTTTCTATTTCACCTGACGATGAAACTAAAACCCAGGACCGGTGATGTGGGACTTTGAGGCTCTGACTTGGCTTTATGTCTGCTTTAAGGTAGATAATTGTGTCCCACACCTCCTTTATTAAAACGCGACCAACTTTATTGCTGTGGAGGTAGCTAGCTACTGATAAGACTCAAGAGCTTTTCAGGTTATTTATCGCTTTACCGTCTGTAGCAACAGAGTTAATAAAGTAGCTAAATATGCTTGTGTACGTTATTTTAGGCCACTTTTTCAGGTCGGCCTCCCATCCCTCGATAGTAGAAGGCAGAGGTATGACCAAACTGTCTCGATTCAGGTGTAACAGGCTGTGTTCCCACATGTTTAATTTTACATCAGAATTAGTTTACCGCAATGACTGTTAATGAGCGTTACCATGACAATTGCCGGCTCCGGAAGTCGCGCCCATAATTCAGGAAATGGATCATGGGAGCTAGGAATAAGGTGGATATTATCAATCCGAAGAACGCTGAGAACGCAAGTACATTCTTTTGAAGAACATTCTCGCAAGCGTCCTTGCGAGAATGGTCTTACAAGGACGCAAGGACGGAGAATGAATTGAAATGGTTAGGGTTTTCCTGGACTCGCTGCATTATGATAACACTGACGAACTACAAAAAGTTGGAGCAAATTTACAAATTAGCCGTTTCATCAATAAAATAAGAAAATTTTCAGCGACTACACTGCCTATTTCTTGTCACATTTTAATTCAAATGCTGATTTACAAGTACCGTTTAGCTGAAATATGAAAAGTAAAACATTACAGTTGTGAGGTTTGTCCGCCTCGCTTGACATCTTGCAATGACTTCTGGGGAATCAGAAGCGTTCTCGCTGGTCAAGTCACCATTTGATGCATCCCCGATAAAAGGGGCGGATCAAGAACATTTCCTGGTATTTTTGGCGTTCTTGGTGACTTGCGTTCTTTGGATTGGAACCGTACTTGGGCAATGACAGATGACGTCAAACGAGTTTGCAAGAACACAAGAACCGAAAAAACGTGGATTGATAAACAGCCTTTGGCTATGGTCTGGTAACCCTACTTCAGCCAATTAAATTACATCATCTTGTCTCGCAGGCTCGAGTGCGCATTGGTTAACTTGGAAATGTATTTTTCACTTTTCTGGGCGACAAACAATAATATGAATGAGTTTTCCAAATATATTGTGTAAAATATTTTGGGGGGAATTGATCCAAATTGCAGCACAAAGGACTTTGCTAAAAATATTGGTGGGGACAATTTTGTAATCTTAAAATATTGGTGGGGATTAGTACCTCGCGTCCCCCCCTAAATCTTCTCCCATGCTTTAAACACTCACTTGCAGCTACTGGTTGTACTATCAGTAACATTGCACTACTGTACTTCACTGTACTTTGCCATCACGCTCCTGTTTGGTCATTGACATATTCATTGATTGACCTCTTAATAGTTACAGACACACTCTCACTTTCAGCTGCTGGTTGCATCTGTAATTTTGCACTATTGCACTCACTGTACTCCACCTAGGTTAGAATAGGTTATAGGGTTGTAATAGGTTTTATGTGTATGCCGCACTCAGACAATCAAAGAACAGACAACCCAGCTAACACATGACGTTGCGGCAACATTACTAGTAAGTGCTTTGATTTGGTCACCCGCGACAACCAAGTAACGCTTGGGTAACGACTGACTAAAAATAGCCAAACGTGTGCAACGTTTGTCAAACGTTCCGCAAACGTTCTTCAGCGTGTCCAGCGTTTAAAATTGAACGTTGACAAACGCTGGTCTCCATGAGAACTTGTTTTGTAAAACAAGAGTGTTTTACAAAAGTGCATAGGTCACTGATCATAACAAGAAGATAGCCCCAAACATTGCAGGTAGCCAAACATGAAGAATACATTGTGAAACCAAATAAGTCCCAAAGAGTGTACCTGTGGAAAAAGCAAGCAACAATAATATATTTCACAGCAAGTATAATTATTTTAAGACAGTTACAACAAACCAACAAGATCAACATGTCTCTCAATAAGAGTCATTGTGATTATGAAGGAAACAAACATCAGATCCAGCCAATCATTCCTAAGTGCCGTTGTACTCCTGGAACAAGTGCGTCTTGAGCCTTTTCTTGAAGATGGGGAGACAGTCAGTGTCCCTGATGGAGGTGGGGAGTTGATTCCACCATTGGGGGGGCAGACAGGAGGAAGAGCTTCTGGCAACGTTGCTGCTACGTCGTAGCAACGTTATAAAGTGAAGGTTGCCAGGTGGTGCCGTGGACAACGTTGCCGCAACGTTGTACCTTGGTCGGCTGGATACGTTAATTTTGGTACCATGGGTTACGTTGCCGTTACGTCGCTCTTTAGTCGTAGGACAACGGATCTCGAGTGCATGTGGTTTATCCAGCGATAGAGAGATCACACTGGACTGCTCTCAGTTCTGACACTTTTGTAATGTACTCTACATGAATTTCAATCACACACAACATTAAATGTTGAATCCAGGCATGTATAAATGTATACAATGCATGTAGCCCTGGCATGTCATTGGTCATCAATTTTCTCATATGCAGAAACGTAGCTTTAATAAATATAATACGTCACTGAATTTTGAATATAATTTAGTCTTTAATTCTTTACTATAAACATGTACAAAAGCAATCAGTTGGTGATGTGTAACATAAGCAAACATTCTTTTTATAGTAGGGATGCTCCGATCTGATCGGTGCCGATCCATATCTACCGATATTCCCATTATCGGTTTTGATCGGCGTTCTCAAAACGGCCAATAAACATGGCCAATCAGAAGACTTAAAATCTGTGAGAACAACTATCAGAGACGTTTCAATAAAACGTTAGACAGTTAAACGATAGTTATTTTACCAAAATGGAAGCTAACTAGCTTTAGTTAGCTTCCGTCAGAGGTGTCAAAAGTATTCACATTCATTAGTCAAGTAGATGTATAGATACTAGGGTTTAAAAATACTTTTGTAGAAGTTGAAGTATCAACTCAAGCTTTTCACTCAAGTAAAAGTATAAAAGTACTGGTTTCAAACTACTTGAAGTATAAAAGTAAAAGTAGTAATGTAAGGGGAATAAAAAGCCACAAAAAGCTTAGGCCGTACCACAGGGGGCCTGTGATGCAAAAAACAACCTCCCCAAAAAATTGCCATAATGACTATAATGTTATATTGAAATGTTCATGCTGAAAAATTTGGGCTGCACATGTTTATGCCCATTGAAAATGAACACATTTTAGTACAATGCAAATACATTAAAGAACCATGTGTACTACTTAACATTAAAATGTGTTTCATGGAGCGAAAGATATGATAAGTAGTTGCCTTTAAGTATTATAATGGTGCAAAAAGTCAAACTTCAGAGGTATGTTATCAATAGCCTTTATTCAAATTAGACGACAAGTTTTTGAAAGCCATTAGCTGCGGTACTTTGGTGCGCAGAGCTTGCAGTGTATTCGAAAGTTGTTTTTTCATCCAACCATTTTTTTGAATTCTTCCAGGTACGGCCAGGGATGTAGAAGGGTTGTCTGGTCATCCTAGCTACCAACCTCCTCGCTGGTGCTTGGTTGGACACATATGTCTGCTATTTCCTTGCTGGAGTGGGACATGATTTACGTCATGTTCAGGAGCGATGGTTTGTGTACAAACCAATAGGGTGTCGGAATGGTATATGTTTATACTTCTCATCCAACCACTACAAATAAACTCTATCCGGATGGCACGATTGATCCGGATAGGTTATTTTTTGGTGTGTGTTTTTTTTGAACGATGACAAGCTGGAATGAAAACAAGCCTAACTGAAATTGGAGTAACAAGGCTATTTTTAAAATGTAAGGAGTAGAGAGTACAGATAATTGCGTGAAAATTTAAGTAGAAAGTCGTCTGAAAAATAATTACTTCAGTAAAGTATGGATACTTAAAATTTCTACTTAAGTAAGGTAACAAAGTATTTGTAGGCTTTTTCGTGACTTTACACCTCTGAATACTTCAACCCGGCTTTCCAACTACTCTGCTACTGTGGTAGTATGCGCTTTTGACCTATAATTATTTCTTGATTCACTTGCCTTCTGTAAACCTGTTTTCTTTGAGCCCAGGATCGTCATCCGAGAACCCAGTCCCTGTCTGCCTGCCAACCTCGCTGATTCACCAAACAAGACCACAACTCAGGACTACACCCAATAAATCACCTAATTGTATCTGTGCTGCGTTTGGGTCCACTCTGTACTACACCGTAACAATTTCCAAATGAAGAAGACAGTTTAGCTGTTGTCTCAAAAAGTTGGTGCACAAGAAACAAATGTTTTTGGCCTCCATATAAAACCCTGGAGAGATTGTGGAAGGCAGTGATCTTACATGAAGTTCCAGATATTGAAACATGGGAGGTGTTCTCCATGGAAATATTAAAGATCAAGGGTGCGTCTATTAACTGAATATTTTCAAATGTCCGTTTTTCTAATGTGTGTACAAACTGATAAGCTGCTATTTTGTTTATTTTCAGATTTGAATGACAAAGCACGAGTGCCTGGTTCAGGCTGAAAAGGTTCAAGTCTTGAAACAGAACCAGAAACCACACAAAGGAACCGGAAGTAAGATTTAGAGTTAGATAAGAGTATTTAGAGTGAAATAAATTGAAGCTTTATTATACAACTGTTGTTACAATTTGTGCTTGCTGTCTTTCCTAGGCAAAATCAAAAGTATGACCAGATTGACTCTGAGGAGTCTGACACTGCTGAACAGCCCTTCCCACCAGCGCCAAAGCCCCCCATCTTTACCACTAAGGTAGGTATGTGTAAGATGTTTTTTTCAGGGCCATGATTCGTTAATGGAATTATTATTATTTCTTGAACATGAATTATTGATAAAATATTTCCCATTTTTTTATAGAGTTGAATATAGACCCTGTTTCCATCCCTCTTTGACACTCTGTGATGACGATTGGTGGTACCTTCTACTGAACAACTTCATGTTTTGGTGAATTTAAGTATTAACTTACATATTTGTAGAATAATAAAGTACCAGATTATTCTTATGCCAACATGTTCCATTATGTCCTCCTCATCACTGGGTTCAGCTGCTCACCAGTCTGAAGATAACTGTATCTTTACACGATAAAGCTCTTTGATTTATTTGAGGCTTTCAATAAGTCTCTTCACATATCTGTTTTTCCAATGTTGCTGATGTGGATAACTTAAATCTTCCTTGAAAGATTTGAAGCAATTTGGTCTTTGTTTTTCAGTGTCAGGAAAGGGATCAGTGGCTAACTTGCCAGCATTTCAAAGTAAATGGAGTCAAACATAGATTATATGTACATACTATAATGTTTAATATAAATATTCTTACAATTATGTATTTGATCCGAAGGTGGCTAAAGCAGGGATCCAAGTGAGGACTGGCAGGAAGTGGAGGGCAGAGGAAGTGGGTCAAGAGGCAGATGCAAGGCTACGTCACAGGAGCCTTGTGGGAGTGGTCACACGAGGTCGAGCAGGTCTAGGATCCTTTCCAACTCCCCAAATGAACACCAGGGGGAAGGAAGGTCGACGACTTGTTCAGGAGGAGGTGAGAGCAGCAGTGGAGGAGACAAGAACCTGAAATGCTGTGGGAATGAAGCAACAGGGAGCTTGGACGAGATGGGAGAATGCGGTTAAAAGGAAAGTGACCTGGGCTGAGCTTTATAAAGTCAAAGCCAGCATCGAATTCCTCATCCAGGCAGTGTATGATGTGCTTCCAAGCCCATCAAATCTCCACACATGGGGCATAGCAGAGACACCAGCATGCCCACTGTGTTCCAAGAGAGGAACCCTGGAACACATCCTAAGTTGCTGTACAAGCGCATCTGGAGATGGTCAGTACAGGTGGAGGCATGACCAAGTCCTCAAGATCATTGCTGAAGCCCTCAGCGCAGGATTGGCGTGGGCAAAGCAGTTCAGACCCTCTAAGAAAACCATCGTCTTTGTCAGAGCTGGGGACAAGCCAACTCCTGCCAGAAGAACATCTGCAGGCATCCTGACGTCTGCAAGAGACGTTGTTGGTGGACTTGGAACATCAGCTGTTTCCCAGGCATATTTTAGTCACCACCCTGTGACCAGACATTGTCCTTGTGTCTGAATCCACCAAGCAAGCAGTCTGCTGCTGGAGCTGACAGTCCCCTGGGAAGATTACTGAGAGGAAGCTCTCCAAGTAAGCAGGACTGGTCAGTGACTGTTGGCAGGCTGGTTGGAGAGCAAGGTGTTTCCCTGTGGAGGTTGGATGCAGAGGATTTGCAGCCCGTTCCTTGGCCAGAGCCTTCAGTAGTTTAGGCATCGAGGGAGAGAGAAAGAGGAGAGCCATCTGCAGTACCACCAATGCAGCAGAGAGAGCCTCAAGATGGCTGTGGCTCAAAAGAGGGGAGCCATGGAGTCATGGTAGCTAACTAGCCATCTGGACACAAGGTGGGGTCTGATCAGCCCCGGCTAGGTTACCTGGATGAGGGCGTATGATGTTGAAAGACCCGAAACGTCCAATGATTCCAGGAACATCACTGAAGATGTGTCCAGATTAGGCATCAGTAGATGTATGTACACAGTATGCTCACAACCTAAAATACTGTACAAATCAGAAATCTGTTTCTACAAATTTGTGTTTATCACAATATCTCAAAACGTGAAGAATGGAGACCACCTGCCAACACAATTGTTTTCAACAGTTATTCATGTATCCTAATTTAGTGTTTTTTTGTACACTCTAAAACAGGTTCCAGTCAGTCCTTTTCCTCACCGGGCCCGACTGCTCGCCAGTCTGATGGAAAATATAATTTGTCATGCATGTCACTTCGGGCCTTTGATCAAAATTAAGAAACATCCCACAAAAGGAAGTGCATTATTAATGAACATCTGCATGGCCATATTGTTGTTCAGCAATAACACTCTCGTATAATATTGCTCAATTTCCACATTTGTATTAGTTAAAAGGTGACAACAGATTTTGATTTGGTTGATTATGTAATAATTTGCTCAACTTCACTGGAATGTTAACAAACAATACAAATATTTTCCTTCAATGAAGTGGCTAGAGATAATTATTTTGTATAGGTCTGGCTACATGTTACCACAGACCTGCTACATTGTTTTATTTTCATTGATTGTGTATCCAATTAAATAATACTGTTGACAGTCTCTTTGGTGGCACGTTTGATTCCAATCAGTTAACAGCTTGAGATAGACAATTGTTAACTGTTGTAGACTTAAATATAGTAATTACGAATGGGTTTCTATTGCGTATTTTCTTTTTTTGACAACTTTGACACAACCTAATGTTTTTAAGGTTGATTTACGGCTGATTCTTCAGCATCTGAGAGTCAGGTGGCTGAGTGGTTAGGGAGTCGGGCTATTAATCAGGAGGTTGTTGGTTTGATTCCCGGCCGTGCAAAATGACGTTGTGTCCTTGGGCAAGGCACTTCACCCTACTTGCCATGGGGAGAATGTCCCTGTACTTACTGTAATTTGCTCTGGATAAGAGCGTCTGCTAAATGAGTAAATGTAAATGTAATCTGAGGGAATTGGCAGAGGAAGTGAGGGAGTTGCGCTACCAGACAACGCTAAACTGTAACCTCTTCCTGCAGCTGACCAAGGGGTCAGACACATCTGGACATGGCTCTGCAGTGCCAGAGGACATTGTACTTCCTCTGAAAGATCGGCTAATGCTGGAAGACTTTGAACAAAGGCTTGCTCAAGATGTTGAAATTCAAGAGAAACTGGTAATCCGCACCAAAATATATGCTATTGCGCTAACTACGTACAGTAAACTAAAGCATTTGTCCATGATTGGGAATGGTGAATAACTTTCATAGGTATTGCATTTACCAAAAGCCTAAGGTCAGTCCATCTGTGATGATTAAATTGTTGCCACCCCCTCTCATGTATAATTGCTTTTTCTGTGCACTCCTCCCACTTTGTATGATATTACTGTATGATTAGAGTGCAGACTCTGAGTATTATACAATTTATATGTACAACGAAAGTAATAGGTTTAGTAAAATGACTATTTGTGAAAATGTTTCAATACAACGATACTCTATCTATGCTGAACTATATTCATATAGGAAAATTATATTACAGGTCAGGTTTTTGGCTGTTTAAGGGGGGAAGTCCACCAAAGACTGTGAAGAGGATATTTTCCTGCATGTTTAACAACGACCTAACAAAGCTCTGCAACTGGACCGGCTTGGGCCAGAAGACTGCCTTTAGGTGTCTCATTTTAAAGAATATTGTCCATAGGAAGTTTGAAAACAGCAATTTAATATATTTATTATATTATCGTCAACAGCTCAGCAAAATACAGATATATTGTAAAAATACATTGTTTAGTTCTGCGTCAGCTTACAATATATTGAAGGTGTTTTGTTTTGTATATCCATATTGAATTTACTGTCACAATTAAAGTTCTTACCTGTAAAAAGCGTCATCAGTTGTTTCAAAATACATTTTGTAACACGTTTATTCAGATTATGGTGGATTACATTATTTAGAATGTAGAGATCTGAATATGAGAGATGGTCCGATGGTGGGCCAGTAGCGGACGTCTGTCGGTAAAGAATAGACTGCCACTGGTGGACCGCTGGTAAAACGATGAGCAAAACACCAGACAGCCGCTGGTGGCGCCCGCTGGTGGGACGCTGATTATGCCACCAGTGGACCGCTGTCACATGCTAGCAGGGATAGTATTCTTAAAAATTCTCTAAAATAAAATAAAAGTACTTCCAACTCATACATAGACTAACATAACCGGAGTTTCAATACATTCTTCCTTTCCAATAACTTACAGACTTAAATAAAGTCAGGACTTTACTTCTGAAATTGGAGCGGAAGTGTTATTTTGCTGCCACCTACTGTTTTGTGGAGGAAAAATCAATGATGGATTTACAGTTCCATTCGCCGGTATTGATAGTCTCCTAACGCCTTCTAGCGTTTTTACCGTAACATGTTTTCCGTTTGATAGCATTCACCCCCTTTAAACTGTTAATCATAAGGCAACGTATACCTGACTGAAAGTGTGTTTGTGTTTTTTCTTCTAATTCTAATGATTGAGTTTGTTTTCTAAAGCAATTGATGGCTATGTTTCCAGACATCGCCGCGGTAGTGGATTTTTAGGGATTAATCTAGTTTGGAGTTTCGCTATTGGAGCAAGGGAAGACACCTAACGGAATTGGATTGCCAGGTAAAGAAACTACGGTTTGATGCTATCCATCTTGAAAATATGCATGCTTTTGTCAATAGTCTGTTAACAATTTGGCGCAGTGCCATTCAGAATGGTATGGTATATTGCACTGGGCCTGTCACGCATTAAGTTTTATGATAGCTTGCCCTCGACCAGGGTAGTAGTTAATCACAGAATGTGTCTGGTTGTTACCCTACACAAATATTGGTTACTGCGTCAATGATCGCCTGAACACCATGAAAGGCGTGCATAGCGAATGCCATTTCGATTGTGTGATGTGTCCCAAACTCGGACTATGCATACATAGCGTTTTACATTCAGCATCGGTATTGATTGGGAGCGCATTTTACCGTTGTTATAGATTGCTTATTCTATTGTAAATCAATACGTAACGTTGGCCTAGTCTACTATTTTACATAGGCCTACAGATTACATTCATATTTGTGCAACCTCTGCCTAGGTTAGTCGACCTCTGCTATGGTTTACGTGTGGGATCCCATGGTGGTGGAGATCCCGCCCATCCCGCAACCCTTGTCCACGCGTCTTCAATGCCTTCTTTCAAAGTAGAATCTACCTTGATCCAACATATTACAAAATTCACATGCAAAATATGTGACAGGAATTAGTCAGAAGGCAAACATTGAACATTTTACAATTAATAGGCTATTTGTGTCTTAAAGTGATTTGATCGTCAAGCAGTCTGTAGGCTACATCATGATAAGTCCGTCAGTCAAATCTGCCTGCACAACAACGACAGACATCAGTGCCAGGCCGAAGGTATGGAGTTCACTAGATGGCATTTAATTACGCACGGTTTGAGTGATTTTGCGGTGTAATTTTATGAGGCAGAATATTCATCATCTTCACGGATTGCAAGAACATACGTTTTACCATGGCAAAAATGTGTCATTCAGCCAAACACCCTAGGCTACAGCGATAAGGCTACTAGTCCAACAGGCACATGTCTCCTCCACATTCTCCCTTATCTCTTCACTGATGCTCACCCCACACCACACTAAGACAACTACTGAAAACACAACAAGCTGTTACAAAGCAGAAACAGCATCTTGTCAATGTTGGAAAGTCTGTATGCATTGTTGTGTTATTAGCCTAATCCCCAGAGAATGGTAAAAAATGGGCCTTTTGCCAGAGATCGCCCTGTCAGGATAGGATGAGTAGCTTGGTCTGAATTTAACTTATTAACTGCCATTGCAAGGATTTACAAAGAGACTGATATAATATAATGGGGTATTTTTCATTCTGTTATGACATTTGTAAACACAAATGAAAAGTGAAAGAGTTGGAATGTATTGTATTGCAACGCAATGTAAAATAAAGGTAAGTAAGCTGAATTGTTTGAATGCCATGTTGGGGCTGACAAACTTTGTAAGATATTCTTGTTTTTGAGAATTAGCTGGCCTCATGTTGTATTGTGTGCTCAGTTCACAGGGTTTGATTGTATAACCTCTTCATATAGATTCATATAGAACTTTAATTGGTTTGTGGCTCGTTCAGTGTTGTCGTTGACCCTGTAACACTTTCCAGGATCAGGGCTTGACATTAATGCTTGTCCGCTTGTCCAGGACAAGTGGATTTTTCAGTAGGACAAGTGGAAGAGAAATTGACTTGCCCCACTGGACAAGTTAAAACTCAAACAAAATAAAATGCCATGTTACTTCACGTTATGTGCCACTCATTACGTCTATTTTATTGATTTTATTTGACCGAATTCTGCATTAGCAAAATACAAAAAAGTGGCTTCGTCCCAAGATCTCTACAGACCGTGCAGCTATAATTTAATTTTACACTTGAACGGGGGCTTATTACTCGAAAGAGGAATTATTTACTGTGTTGTCTCAGTTACAACTATCAGGGCTTGGAAATACTGTGACTTGCTTAAGTAAGAAAATGGCTAGAAGAACATCGCATTTCATAATAATTTCAGTAAATCAAGCAGCGCTGCAAGACCCAGTGAAATGTTATATATATATATAGAGCTACAGCTAGCTAATTAATGTTAGCTAGCATCGCTAACGACATTGGCTAACTCAACTTTGGTAGGCTATCCTCAGAATTTGCAAGCTAGCAAAATTTATACTATGTCTAAAATAATTTTGTAGACATAACAATGGCTTTTGCCACTAAATGTTGGTGTTAACTTTTTGGTGCCTTATTTTTTTCTACAATTTCCCTTTCTACCCAGCAGAGGCTGATTTACCAATAGATCCTCTAAAAGGTGTATACTTTACAGTTAAATATTACCTGATATTTAACTACGTACATGTAACCGATACAAATGCTGCTAATGCTTGCTAGGTACACACAGTGCCGGTCCTAGCACATTGTGCGTCCTATGCAAGATTTATCACCAGCACCAAATCGGGGTGCCGCCAAAAGTGAAGCGGCCCACCGGGAACTCTCACGATTACCCGCCCGGGCCTTGCATGTCACACACCAACATGATAATGACAGAAATTGACTCTTGCCGTGCTAAGACCACAGGCCAGGCCAGTCATCCCAGCTAACAAAATGACGTCCCCAGGACATTTGGGACGTCCCCTGAACGTCCCAAATGTTATCAGGACGTCGCAAGGGAACGTTTTTTTTAGGGTCCCCTGAAAGTCCCCGGGACGTCGAAGACAAACGTCCCCGGGACGTCTATGTAACGTCCTCATAACATTTAGGGGATGTTCAGGGGACGTTTGTCTGCGACGTCATGGGGACGTTCCCTTGCGACGTCCTGATAACTTTAGCATACCAAATGCAGAATCAATTTCTCAACCTTTATTTATAGTCACATTTATGCATTTAATGGATATTTTTTGTATACAAAGTATAAAATGCATATTAGCCTATAGTGCAAAACTAAACTGAATGTGTCTTAAACTCGACAAGGTAATTTGACTTCTTTATAAAAAAACAAAACTTTAAGTTTAACAGGCTGCTGCTAAGTATTGTGTATTGTAACATATTATGTGTATGCTTGTAGAAGAAAAAACACGATTTACAGTATAAACAAACACTATTCAAATATATTTTAAAAGCCTGAATTAATTTTCTTATATTTTAATTGTGTCAACCCCTACTCCTCCTCCTCGTCCTCCACCAGTTTGTCCGGAATCAACACCTGCAACATGAATTAGCTACAGTTAGACAGCAGATCAAATGCAAAGAACATTAAGTGGAAGTGTATTTTATCCATATGCTCCTGGAGTTATTTTTAGGACCGTAACAAGTGAAACGGAAAGCTTCCCTGACCTTCAGTATCCAGATATTTACAACCATCTAGCTAGTGCTAATCAACTTTCCTTCATCTACTCATCGTGAACATTGTCCGACGTAGCAACGTAGCATATCATTATGCTACTTTTCTTGCGAAACGTCTTGCTTTATTGTAGCTCTAGTCTAGAGATAACTGTCCAAAAGTAGCTTGCTACTCTACAATAGAGCTAACACTACTTGACTTGCTAGAGCTGTAGCCTTCACCTGTCCAAAAGTAGCTTCAGCTGTTTTGTATTTTCTGTATCCTTAAAGAGACGACACCACTAATTAGTGTGTAGGCATCCGATTTCAAGCTAGCTAGTTAGTGCTATCGAGAACATTGTTAACTACTGTACAAATTAAGATGATACTGTACGACGTCTCAATTTAGCTGACTTAGAAAACTACTGCCAACTCAAATTGGCTAGAAATTAATATAGCTACATTAATCTTCGATATGGCTATTTCACGTTAGATAAACATACAAATACATAGATAGTAGAGCTAAAGTTTGTATTAAAATATATTTACCTCAAATTCTGTCCTTCGGGTGGCCCACCTTTACAGGAGTGCGCTAAATTACTATCCAACTACACAAAAAAAACACTATTAAAAACACAAAAACAAAGAACTAAACTATCAACACTAAAACTTAAGTTGAAGATATATTTACACTAATTGATTATCAAACGGTATTATAGCTATAAATGAAGGATGCGGGATCAAAAGGTTTTGCTGTCTGTCAACGACTTCTTCACTCAACAACAGGGTTCACGTCACGAGCGGTGACGTCCGCGAGAGATGTGCTTTAATAGGCTAGTATGGAACATTTCTAGAGACACAGCTGGTGCTTGGATAGGCTGGATTCAGCTTAGATGTTTTGTTTCAGTACATCCCCAAATTATTTATGACTATAAAGTATTACTTTGCTCAAATGCAAGTTATTAGTACCATACATAAACAATTGATTTAATACTGTACAGTTTCCAGAGTGACAGTAGGGTATAGCTCGAGCAATTCACATCACAGAATGACACACAAACGAAAATCGCTGCGTTTCCCAGATTCGTTAAGAAGCTCTTAAGCGCTAAGAGCTTCTTAGGAGCGCTCTTAAGAGCGCTGTGAAAGAAGGACGTGTTTCCCAGAGTCGTTCTTAGCTTTAGAAGATCTTTCACTAAGAAGGAAATGTAAGATCAGCCTGACCCAGTCTTTACAGCCTTCTTAGCGACCAAACACTTACTGCAGCCGCGTCAAGGAAAGTTATATCTGACACTCAAAGGAAAACTAAAACCATGCGTGATGATAAATGTGCGCCCACGGCTGCAGAACAAGAAAAATTATAGCATAAGAAGAAAAATAACGATATACAAATAAATAATTGCCCATGTGTTCCTGTAGCTACATAAATAAAATGAATCATCATTACTATCACTCATTACGTTTTCACAAACATTCGGCATCTGCATAAGTTTACATTAAATATAAAAACATCAACAACCTTGTGGTATTTCACAGATATCAGGGAAACTGACAGGTGTAATTGAACTCGGCTGGAACCTCATCAAGAGATCGAGGCTCCACCTCAGTCTATAAATATAAGGCGTTGCTGAAGTCCACGCATGTGAGACATCATGGCTGCAATACAGCACATTCTCGCTGCTAATCAACAGCGTTACCGTGCGCGAAGCCAGATAGTTTATATAAATGCCTATGTGCGTCAGCACTTCTCCCCACTAAATGTGCTGTCGGACCGGGCTGTCCAGTCCAAGTACCGGCTTCCTCGTATGGAGATTTAACGCCTCATCACGCTAGTGTCACCACACATTCGGAGGGCAACCCGCTGCAAATTTGCCCTCCGTATCCATCGTTCGTCGGGGGGGGGCTGCGCTTGTCACCTGTAAAATGTTGCCGCGTGATTGTTGTCACAGCCATGCTGCACAACAAAGCAGTGCGCATTGGAGCAGATGAGCGGCCTCCTGAGGATGAAGATGGGGAATCATCGGAAGATGAAGCCCCCAACCTCGCCCCCCGCGAATCCCGAGCAGCACTCCACCAAGCTGCTGTCCAGACCAGAGAGGAGCTTGTCAATTTCTTTTGATGTCTATCAGCCCCTACCCCGTCACCACCAGTCACCAAGCACGGATATCAGCACCACCCTACTCCCAACAATAAACCCACTACCACTACCATCACACAACCCATATCAACTATCATGTATAGGGCTCAAGGCCATAGCCATGAAGTTAACATTGGGGGCAGCGTGCGTGGTTGCCTGTCGTAGCGTAGCACATTTGTATTTTTATATCAATATGGGGGGACATTTTGACCAGATTTGAATATTATGGGGGATGTGTAACCCCAATGTGTATTATGATTACGGCCTTACAGGGTGTTGTGTGATTCATGCGCTGATAAAGTGGTGGGTGATCAATTTCCTGGCATCGATTGATTTAGTTTCAACACCACGGCGGTGGACAGCTCCCACTAAGAGCTTCTTAAGAGGCTTCTTTGGCGAGATCTTAAGAAGACAGTTAAGAACGCGTCTGGGAAACACCCCTATCTTAGCGCTCCTTCTTAGCCAAACCCTTCTTAAGAGCCGTCTTAAGTCCTTAAGAACGATCGAATCTGGGAAACGCGGCCAATATCAGTTCGGAATTTAGATGGTTATGACCAACAAATGACGTTCTGGAACCCCCCGAAAGTTTTAAACATAATGTTATATCATAACCAACCAAGGACGTTCCTGGGACGTTCCTGGAACGTCCCGAATGTCCGCCGACATTTTTTTACATAATAACCAACCAGGGATGTTCCTGGAACGTCCCAAATGTCCCCGAATTTTTTTAACATAACGTTGTATCATAACCATCCTGGAACCTCCCCTGAAAGTTTACAAATAAATGTCTAAATTGTGACCTTTTAGGAACTTTAATAACGTCCTAAGGACGTCCTAGGGTCGTCCTAAGGATAACGTCACGGTATAACCTATAGGGGACCAAATAGGAACGTCACCAAACGTCCCCAGGAAGTCCCTTGTTAGCTGGGATGTTCCAAGCCAGTTGATACATGCAAGCGTTACGGTCTTTTTGGAACAACTGTATCTGCTTTTCTGCCTGACTTTTCAAAGTGATTACCTTGTTCTTGCGAAATTGGAAATTCGTGGTTGATGTTAGCATGGAGTGAGCTGAAGTGGCGCTGAAGATTTGAAGCTTTGAAATGCGTTAATGACGCCTGACATAAGGCAGAATGGCTTACCATCAAGCTTTGTTCAACAAAAAATATATAAACTCTTACACTGTTAAAAACATCTTGTGTTCATCTTCATATTTTTGTTTTGCTCAGCATTTTCAGAGCGAACTTGATACCAATTGTTTACTCAACAATAAGGTTTTCCCTCCCTCCAAGCTGAGCGTAGAGTTTTGTTGGTCCACACCAAACACGTTTTGCGTGTGTATTTTAGATACAAAGTGAATGTAAACAGACGTGATCACGTGAAAATTCATGTAAAACGTGCATTTGCTTGGGATGAAAATATTGAACTCAACATAAATATTGAACACACATACATAAAAATAAAAAACACAAAATTCGATATAAACGTAAGAGCCGCATGAGACCAGGCAAAGAGCCGCGGGTTGGCCAGGCCTGCTCTATATCGAGCTCCAGGGTTCTTTTATACAGGGCCCTCTGTCTGCTCCAACCTGAAACAAATAAAGAACATTGTCCCTTTGCAAGGCACACTTGGAGAAAGTTGAAGGTGTCCATTTGACTGTGTTTCAAGGTTCATTGCTTATACATTGTGTCTCTGTATTGGCCTTGAAGTTGTAGGGGGTAAATATTGTCCAAACAACCTGAACTAATTCCCCTATGATTTAAAGGAAGATGGGAAACTGAACAGTGTATTAGCATGAAGCAAATAATGCCAATATCAATAGAATTCCAGGTATTTGACTCTATGGGTTAAATCAGAGAAAGAATGGTCAAAGTACGGTTAAATGAAATACGCATTTAATAACTTTGCTCAATTACAAGGCAAACATGTTACAATATGAAAGTTTTCCATCTTACCTACTCTACCATGATCATTGTAAATCAGAGAGAAAGCAAGAGGTGAGGAAGGAGTAGGACAGTAGGACAAGGGAGAACTGAGGAGAAGGTCTCAGGAGATGAAGAATTCAAAGAACAATGCATTACAATTCCCTTTATACACAAGAACAACCAATCAGACCACATCTTGAATGGGGTGTGAGAGCCATCAAGTTGAGACCGTCCAGAAACTCCAGACTTTAGCATATGAGAGGTGGGGGCAGGTTTGACACCCAGCCTTACAAAGTGGAGGCCCTAGGCTCAGGGAGAGGAAGAAGTTCCTCTTTAGCACCATAGCAATTTAATCAATTGAGTCATGTTTGAAATGAGCACTTTAAGGACTTGTGTCTCATGTTCAGACCACCCCCAAGTCATTACAGACACTTCAATCACAGCCACATTTTCACACACTCTCACCATCTATGTTGTAAGTGGTAAAAAAACCCTCAAGTGTACTCCCAAAGCGCTCTCTGAGCAGGCAGACACAGTTTCCTGATCATCTAGGACAGGGGTCACTAAATGGCGGAACGCGGTCCGAATCCGGACCCAGGCAGCTTCCTATCCGGACCCGGAACTTTAGCCAATATACTATTAGCCAATGGACTTAATTCATTTTGATGGAACGTTTCCATTTTAACCGGCACATTTTTTAAAGCCTTCACGCTATTTATTACATCTATGGTTGTCCTAATAGATGTGGTTTCTATCTTCTGTGTCCAATCCAAAGATCCAATCAGGAGCTGGAATGGCAATCACGGTGACAACTCATTCACTCAACGTTGGCCGCAACCTCTGTGGGTAACGCAGTTTGTGTGTGTCATTTGCAACAATGCAGGCTAATCGATTTGTTAACAGTAGCTAGCCTACCTGTTCTTCCTCAGCAAAAATAATGACGTAACAAAACCCAGCAAAAAGTTGATTCCGAAAAATTGCACATTTCTGACTGACAAGAACGCATTTGTGTTGCCGGTGGGGAGCACAAAACCGATGTGTTTAATCTGCAATGAGGCGGTTGCCCTTGTCAAAAGTGGTAAAGCTAACGTGAAATGCCACTATGACACAAAGCATAGACACTTTGAACAAAATTACCCCCAGAACTCTGGTCTATGGGAGAAAGATGCCCAGGGGCATGGGCACTGTGCCTAAACCTAATTTTGAATGGGAGAAGTAAGGGCCAGAAAAATAAACCATGGTCCATTCCGGACCCTTGACTGAATGGAAATTTGGTGAGTGGACCTTTTGAGTTTCTAATTGAGTACCCCTGATGTAGGACTTCCTCTTGAGAAAGTAAATGGCCTTTTTGATCAATATTCAGCAACCACATATGGCATATATACTGTCGTATGACTATTAGTTTCACTGTTACCTCTGTATGGCACAGTGGGTGGTGGCAGCAACACACTGTATTTCATGTCACTGCAGAGAACAGTAATACATTTCACTCCTACAATATTCATAAATATTTGTTGAATGAACACGGTCACATAGATTACTTGAAAGTGAGTGAAGTGTGATGTCCTGTGGAGGAGGGCCCTCCAGTTTTCTTTGCCTAATTTTTCTCTTTCTGTTGGCTGCAAGCGATTTCATTGTTCTATAGGCCCTTTGTATACCAATATCCTACAAAAGGGACTGACTCAGGCAATTCAGCCTTGTACTTGTTGGCCTTTAATGGCCAGCAGGCACTCCAACGGGTGGTAAAACCTGCAGGGAGAATCATTGGGACAACTCCCCCCAAGATCAGTACCATCTACGCCACCCACTGTCTGGGTAGAGTGCACAACATTCTGCGGGACCTTCACCACCCAGCTCACCATCTGTTCCACCTGCTGCCCTCAAGTAGAAGGTACAGGTCCATACGGGCCAGAACATCAAGACTGACCAACAGTCTGTATCCTCAGGCTGTGAGGCTTCTGAATAGTGCACCTCCTCCCCCCTTTCTGCCTCCCTCTCATGGACAGTAACCACACCCACCAATACAATAACAATGAACTGGACTTTGCGTTGTTGCACAAATGACAAAATACTTCACATTTCTTGACTGTACCGCCCTTGTTAATGTTCCTGTTAGGTTGTCTATGCTGTTAAAGCCCTTCATAATGCAGCTAATGACTGAAGATTGTCACTGTTTAGAACACGTGTTTTGATTGTGCTAAAGTTTACACAGGTTTATTTATGAGAAATTTATTGGAGGGATGTTGCACCTTTGTATTGCACTTTCTATGTCAAAACTATGCAGTGTTTGAATGCTCTAAACATAATTTTTTGTTTTCCTATGACAATGACAAATAAATAATATTGAAGTTCAGTCACTGACTTGAGAAGGCAGTTTATCAATCCACGTTTTTTTTTCCTTTCTTGCGAAATCGTTTGACGTCATCTTTCATTGCCCAAGTACAGTTCCAATCCAAAGAAAACAAGTCACCAAGAATGTCAAAAATACCCGGAAATGTTCTTGATCTGCCCCTTTTATCTAGGATGCATTGGATGGTGACTTGGTCAGTGAGAGCGCATCTGATTACCCAGAAGTCATTGCCAAACACACACTTGTGTAGCTCGTGGTTTAATGCAACGGTTAAAAGCAAAGCACCTTCTTTTGCTGGTGGGATCGAATCCCACTCGAATCTTTTATCTTCTTAGCTTCCATTTATTATGGTGTGAATGGCTGTAATATAGTGCTCACTACATTTGTTCAGAATATACAATTATGAAATGAATTGATTTCAAAAGATATAGCAAAGAAACACTCAGCCAAAGGCTACACAAATCGCATAGGAAACAAATGTTTCCATGTTGTGTTACACGTATTTTGATCGTATTGTCTGGGTTAGCAGCGACATTCTTAGTATGAATTTTGTGGTGTCAGAAGGAGCTTTGATATCGTGGTAAATATGGCTATAGCCTCCAAACAACCACAAATACGTGAGTAACCTACATTCGGGTAGTGTCTATGGGAACCAGTTGATTCAGGAGAAGCCAAGTCAAAATGTTACCTGAAGGCCAACGTAGTTAACAAATACTTAATCAGTTGGCAAACTTTTCAGAGCTGGTATAGCTTGCTGTGTAAACCAATGGAATTTTGTGGGTATGTCTTTTTGCTCTAGTCCGATCGAATCCCACTTCATGCGAGCCTGCAAATGTTTTATTTTTTCTCCATTTATTTTGTTGCGAATGGTAGTTTAATGTAGTGCGTACGTAGCCCAAAGGCCTACTTTCATATTTGCCGCAGCAAATATGAGATCCGACTTGAAAATCGCCAGTAATATGTTTGTGAATTTGTGACGAATCTGGTGATAGAGGCAGACTGATAGGTGCACGCACAGCTGGGGAACCAGTTAAATTGGGAACCAGTTGGGATGTAACACCGGAGTGATGGCATCACTAGACAAGGTTTTACCAATTGAAAAACGTCTGTTTATTTTACATTTAGCTCAAAAAACTGTTTTGCGCTCAAATAATGGCCAAAAATGTTCGCTCGCGCTGTGCACGCTCGCATTAAGTGTGGAAGTCCCTATCTTGCATCACATCAAACCCATATGTCCTATGGGGCTAAGCCTAGAATGTTTACAACGTCTGGCTCCGCCTGATTAACACTGATCGTTAAGCAGTCTCAAAAATGGTATCAATATTTTAAAAAAATATTATCCCTTCCTGTAATCATGAGACCCCCCAGAAAAGTTCACTGCACCCCCAGTCAAAGCAGACTGCATCCGGCTCTGTTTGGTATACAAAAAAGTGGGCCAGTCTTGGGCCTGAATCTCCTGTGCTGAAAAGTGGCCACACTCCGGCCCTGGTGACATGTACAGTAAATCTGTCTGAGCAGAGGTCTGTGTCTCTCTGTCTGTCTGTCTGTCTGTCTGTCTGTGTGTGTGGTATGTGTGTGTGTGATGAAAGGATGGGGTGATGTTCACGTGTACCCGTGTGTAGGATGTGGCTCTTTGCAGTAACAAGGTAAAAAAAAATGGCTCTTAGTCTCTGACTGGTTGGCCACCCCTGCCCTAGCCGCAGGAGCGCGCATGCTCTCAGAGAGGCGGAGTTTAACTGCACTTCGAATTCACCTCTTAAAGGGAACAAATAGCGACGTGGAAGACTCGACAGGGGTTTCCACAGTAACAAGGGACTCATTTATCTACATAAATACGTTATTTTGTCTGTTACATTGAGGCAACGTTTGAATAGTTTTTTCCTTTAATCTAGGCTACCTCCATCCTTTAATCTAGGGCTACCTCCATATGTCCATTCACTGCGGGTGTGGTCTGACAAGGATGCCCCGTCTTTGCTAACCTCTCCCTCTCTGCCCTCTTACGTGATTTCTGTTTTCATTTCATTTAGTTTAATATGGCTTTTCAATTAACCCCTTTGTTCACCTGTTTACCATATGAGTTAGAGAGGGGATACACATTATATCAGGCCGTTTTTTCACCTGATATGTGTACTAGGGCTGCGCGATTAATCAAATTTTAATCACGATCATGATTTCGGCTTCCCACAATCAAATTCACGTGATCAAGCGATATTTAAAATGCGTCATTCTGTTTTAGAACGCTCCGTATCAAAGTCATTTTTTGTAAAGCCAATCTAGCGCTCCGTAAACCAATAGGTGCGTTCGACATCGGCTGCGTCTGCATGAAATGACAAGCGAGAGTTGCCGCTTGCAGTTGGGGAGGAGTTATAAACGGCTCTGTAAAGTCGGAAAATGTGTCATTTTATGTATTGGGCTATGATAAACTCTTTCTCCAATCTGTAGGCTGCAGCTGGCTGCGGCGCTGCATGGAGTTGAATACACCTAATGTCTGATCACGAGATGTTCCCTGCATCACGCAGCTTAGTTTCTAGATGTAGACGGTAGAGGACAGAGGCCCCGTCCACACTAGCCCGAGACGTGAAAAGGCTGGGTTTGCGTAGTAGGACGGGGTCCACGGAGCTTTTCAGATACGATGACATTCAGTTGCTATAGCATTGGGGGTAGCTTTCGCTCTATAGCTATAATGTCAAGATGAACATGGAAGGTGAAAGAAATATGCTACTCCATCTCTATAATTTATTTACCAGTTTAGTTACTGTAGCCTACTTCAGGTACAAGTATTATCACTTAATAGAAATGTGTTTCTTCTACGCAGAAGGTGAGCGTTGTAGGCCTACTCTGTGTGCCTGAACGATAGGGGGACAAGGCAGAGAAGACTGTTTAAACCAAACAAAGAGCGGCGATTCTGGGTGAGACCTGGCTGAACATAGCCTGACGTTGTCATACTCATAATTTTAGTCAGAATATGAGTCTGATAACTCTCCGTTGGGCTGTGACTATGGGGCGTGTTTCAACCGAACTCGTAAAACAAATCTCTTCACTCAACTGGATAGACCAACAACCAATCAGAGCTACGTAATATGTTGTTTGTTGAAAATAAATTCAACCCAAGTGCTCTTTCATGACGTTGTTGATTACGTTACTGTTGATCATCTGTCCATCATCGTATAAAGCCCGCCCTGGCAATTTCATTGGTCCGTCCAGATTCTGGTTTTATATAGTTTGTCCCTAATACGAGCCCCTCCAGACCCAACTTCCCGACCAAATTTGTTGGTGGGCGGGGCTAAGTTGGGCTGGCAGCCAGGCTAGGCTGAACAGCTAGCTGGTTGGACAATTTTAAAACACCAAATAGTATTGCCAGAGGAGTTTGTAAACAGAGCAGGGTGGCGGGAGGGAGGGACAGGAGTGGCGTAACCATGACAACGATTGTCATGTTCCGTGTTGGTGTGGACGGCAAACATTTGGAAAACGATATGAAAACGCTTGTGTGGACGAAGATTGTTTTTTATTGATTGTATATTTTGACTTGTATTCACATCCATTCTGCAGGTACAATGCATTGTGACAATCAAATTTGATTAGGTTAAAATCAACAAATAATCGTGATAATTAATCGTGATCTCAATATTGATCAAAATAATCGTGATTATCATTTTGGCCATAATCGTGCAGCCCAAATGTGTACCCCCTCCCCTCACATGCAAATTGTCTGTCCTGCCATCGTCCTATTTTATATAGGGAGTCAGGTGGCTGAGCGGTTTGGGAATCGTAACCAGAAAGTTAATCAGAACGTTGCCGGATCGATTCCCGGCGACGTTGTGTCCTTGGGCAAGGCACTTCATCCTACTTGCCTTACTGTAAAGTCACTCTGGATAAGAGCGTCTGCCAAATGACTAAATGTAAATGTAATGTGTATATATATATATGTATGTATGTATGCATAAAGTTAAAAGATTGAAACTAATGAAACAAGTTCTGAAAAAGAGTTTCCTTTGATTCAATTTTATATGATGGAATATGCAGAAAGAATATAATGAGTCTGAAATGTATTTTGCTTTATAGCATATTCAAGTTGTGCATCATGTTTTTGAAAAGTAACTAAGTAAGTAACTAAGTAAAGTAACTGATTTTGTTTTGAAAATAGTAACAGCAAAGTAGCCTAACTGGATTATTTTCTTGGAGAAGTAATCAGTAATTCATTACTTTTTCCAAGTAACTTGACCAACACTGCAATATCTACGAATATGTGGACTCAAATATACATAAAGAACCGTTTTTCATTTCCTGCGCATTCAAACAATCCCCTCCTCGGTGAAGTTTGCCTAGCACTAGCAGCTAGGCTAGCTTGCTTGTAGCACAATTTACAGGGGTCAGCATCTCCACGCAGGGCTCTAGACTGAGACCAAATGGTCGCATTTGGCTTTGTTACTGACAATGATCACTTCCAGCAAACCTCTTTTGAATTAACCAATTCCCCCTAAACAAATATCAAGCTTATTTACGTTTTTGGGGGCATATTTTCAGTTAGCAGATGGTACTGTTTGAATCGCAATTCCATCTGAAATACTGCTAGTGACAACGTTGTTTGAATAGCTTGTTTCAAAGGGGGTTCAGCTTGTTTTAGCTTGTTTCAAATTCATTCCTAATGAATGAATGCAATATGAGTAGGCTAAATGCTTGAAAATATCACAAGAAGGGAAAAACTTAAGGTGACATTTAAGTCATAAAATTGGTAAAAAAATTACACCGGATTGCTCAACAATATCTTTGTTTGATCCAACTTTTCAACTGAGGCTATCACTATTCCCTCTTGCAGGAGAAATCAGAAGACAACCGTTTCATTCTACACTTCACTTTTAGTATTTTTAATTGTAAATGAGCAGCAACAAATGTATGCTTTTAAATCTATGCAATTTAAGTAATAAGTACGTATTTTTATATATAATATACAGAAATATCAGTTGTAAAAATGACAGTTAATAAACGGACCCATTTGCCACCGGCGCAAGCAAGCATACCCTACAATTACCCTCTCTAGTTATACATCTTCTTCTGCAATGGCAGTCTATGGCAGCCCCTAGAACCGCATGGTCAGAAGTTGTGAAATTTGGCACACTCTTTGGGTGTTTACACACATTATTTTTTTCATTTTCCAAAATGAGGTATCGGATTCCCTGGATCAAGACGAGTTCAACGCACTCTATGACGTCAAACCCAGTTATTCATGGGTTTCAGTAACTTTACTTCTTTTGTTGCGGCCGCCATCTTGAGGACCAATTCGAAGCCCCTCCTCGGGTCTCCTCAGTGAGAATGGATGACGTGGCACACGAAAATAGCACACCTTACCACAGACGGAAAAAAAACAATATTTATAGAAAGATGCTTTAGGTTTTGATCCTTATTTATTGACAAGTGAACTGCTTACTCCACTAAAGTACAGTAAAAACCTGCCAAATTTGACGTTTGCTGACATCTATATTTACCTCTCGCCTACCGCTACTTCTCATCAGGATGGGTTAATGATCACAACATTTATCATTCTGGAGATGAAGAAAATGCCACTGACCCTATGATCAAGAACAGTCTGTTAATCAAGCGATATTAACATTACACGAATAGCGTTTATATCGTTGAACTGAAGTGCCATAAGATTCTGTTGTGATATCAGTCACATCAGGACACCAAAGGAAAAGTAGTTTAGCATACTAACGCCTTAAAAGAAGGTCACAGGCTTCCAATGCCTTGTTGTCGCCCAACTGGTTTCAACGCTAACTGGTTCCCCAGCTGTGCGTTCACCTGTCACAAATTCACAAACATATAACTGGCAATTTTCACACTCGAGAGTGTGGAGCGAAAGGAAAAAAAAGACAAAGTAAGAATATGAGTGTGGCTCAGGAAGACGACAAACTTATGGAGATTAAAGAGGAAACATTAGTAGCCAAAAAAACACAATAAAAATCTTCCAATAAAAATGTGTGCGACAGTTATGCCAGAGCTAGCAAAGCAAACATCGCTAGCGAGGGCTTTTGCTAGTGGTAACTAGGCCTACGACAAGAGGTCCAAGAGACATAACAAAATCACAAATGCTGTAACATACTATTTGGCCAAAGACATGATGCGCATTTATACAGTCGATAAAAAATGCTTCAAGAAGCTTCTGAATGAACTGGATAAAATATACCAAATCCCATCTCAATATTTGTTATACTGAAAACTACATTCAAAGATTCCACTCCGTTTCATTCTACTTTACTGTGGCGAATATGGAAAGGAAATCCTTTTGTTCATAATCACGTTGTGAATGTCAGTTTAACTACTAGGCTACATTAATAACTTCTCAGCAAGTCATCAGTTGTTTTGGGCTGCTGCAGCTCTCAAAAACAGGCAAACTGAGCATTTGATTTGACATGTTTGAAATTTGAATCTTCATAAGTGATCATATACTTTGTTTACATTAAAATTAAGTTTTGGGTGTTGACTATACAAAACATCAAAAATCTTTTTTGACAAAACTGATTTTCAATAATTTTTGGCTTATGGCCAGCAATGAGCGGCCGCGACATCCAACGGATTCTTGCAGACCACCACACATATGTTTAAGAATATAAAAATGTAATCGATATCGCAATATTCATGTTCAATATCGCAATATCCCATTTTGTCAATATCGTGCAACCCTAGTGGAAACCAGTTGGGCGACAACACCGGAAACAAAACGACACTACACGTCTCACTTTATTTACTTTATTCTGTAGGAGTCCAGTGATCCCTCTTGATAGCAGCAATACATTTCTCATGACGCTCAGGGTTTTTTGGGACTTTGTAAAAGGTCCATCTGCCGCTTTTCTGAGGGTTGGGTCGCGGGGGCAGCAACCTAAGCAGGGAGGCCCAGGCATCCCTCTCCCCAGCCATTTCCACCAGCTCTTCCTGGGGGACCCCGAGGCATTCCCAGGCCAGCCGAGAAACATAGTCCCTTCAGCGTGTCCTGAGTCTTCCCGGGGGCCTCTTCCCAGTGGGACGTGCCCAGAACGTGCCCAGAACACCTCACTAGGGAGGCGTCCAGGATCCTTATCAGATGCCCGAGCCACCTCAACTGGCCCCTCTCGACGTGGAGGAGCAGCGGTTCTACTCTGAGCCCCTCCAGGATGACCGAGCTTCTCACCCTATCTCTAAGGGACAGCCCGGACACCCTGCGGAGAAAGCTAATTTCGGCCGGAGATTGCACATCCCAGCCGTTTTGCATTCAGTTGCGGACCGCTCCAGTGAGAGCTGAAGGTCACGGCCCGATGAAGCCATCAGGACCACATCATCTGCAAAAAGCAGCGACCCGATCCTGAGGTCACCAAACCGGACCCCCCCCCAACACCCTGGCTGCGCCTAGAAATTCTGTCCATATAAGTTATGAACAGAATCGGTGACAAAGGGCAACCCTGGCGGAGTCCAACCCTCACCGGAAACAAGTTCGACTTACTGCCGGCAATGCGGACCAAACTCTGGCACCGGTCGTACGGGGGCCCCAATCAGGGAATCTGGTACCCCTTACTCCCGGAGCACCCCCCACATGAGCCCCCGAGGGACACGGTCGAACGCCTTTTCCAAATCCACAAAACATGTGTAGACTGGTTGGGCGAACTCCCATGCACCCTCCAGGACTCCGCGGAGGGTGTAGAGCTGGTCCACAGTTCCAGCGCCAGGACGAAAACCACATTGCTCCTTCTGAATCCGAGGTTCGACAATCTGACGGACCCTCCTATCCAGAAACCCTGAATAAACTTTCCCAGGGAGGCTGAGGAGTGTGATCCCCTAAAGTTGGAGCACACCCTCCAGTCACACTTTTTAAAGACGGGAACCACCACCCCTGCAGATTCGTGTCAACCAAGACAGCCTTACAACATCCAGAGAAGGGCTGGGCAATAAATCAATAAAAATAACTATCGAAGTAAAGACTTCCCTCGATAAAGATAACGTAACATTAATTCATTTTCAATAATATAGATAAAGTCTATAGAGAGTAATTAGGAACAGCAATTCATTTAATTTCTGTGATGCAGCAGGAAGTTGCGGAAAAATGGTAGCCTACGCTCACTAAAATATACTGAGCACCTCGAGTGGAGTAGCTAATGTTAATGTAAACATAGCAACCAATCCTTAGGCAGAACTGTCTCAACCATTATACATATAATGACATCTGTTATTAACTAAATGTCTAGATGTTGTGGTGGTAAGACAATTTTACAGAGAACCAATATCATACATATTTATCAACATGACATGCAATTGATAACATAGGAAACAGCACACAAATGAAGGCTTCATAATCATTTGCACAAAAATGTGTTTAAAATTATGAGATATTTATTTTATGATGTGCAAAAGTGATTAGAATAGATGATGTGGAGGTTGAACAAGTACTTCAGAGATGACAAATTTTCAATTGTGATCTGAGAAATATAGGTACCAAAGCCACTGAGAAGAACTGTCATCACCAGCTGCATCACGGGCACTGCACTATAATTCCAGAAATCTGTGTGTCTCACTGACATCATCCCGAGCACTGTGATCTATAGTTCAAGTAATCTGGATTTGTGTGTTTCACTGACATCTTAATCACCAACTGCATCGCGGGCACTGTGCACTAGTTTATTTAATTGCAAAGGGTTTGTAGTTTTAGCTTGATGGAGTAAGTGATAGCTTATTACATTACATTTATGCATTTAGCAGACGCTTTTATCCAAAGCGACTTCCAAGAGAGAGTTTTACAAAAGTGCATTGGTCACTGATCATCACAACGAGATAGCCCCAAACATTGTGGGTACCCAAACAGGAAGCATACATTGTGAAACCAAACAAGTCCCAAAGGGAAGAACAATAAGAGCATGTTGTTAGACAAGTTACAATTAAACAGCAAGAACATCAAAAGTGCAAGAGTGTACCTGTGGAAAAAGCAAGCAACAATAGTATATTTCACAGCGAGTACAATCACTTTAAGACAGTTACAACAAACCAACAAGAGCAACAAACAGAGTCAAAATCTGGTTTGGGTAATGCGGATAGATTAGTCATCGAAAGCAAATAAATTGACATTAAGTACAAGTAAATCATGCTTGATGACACAAGGGAGCATAGCCCCTCCACTACCACTCTAGTAACTATAGACCGCATAAGCTGTTATCAAAATGAATAAACTGTTATTTATTATATATTTATTATATATTAACGTTATTTAGCTAAGTCATGCTAGTTTGATATCAAAAACGTGCTATTCTTGCTGGCCTAAAAGTGAAAATTGTGTCACGGTCCAAACCACTATTGTTGGTATTGTTGCAAGGTGGTGGGGGAAGGGGTATTTTCACTTGAAATTACCCCTGAAGAAACAATTTCTTAATTTGTAGATTTGCATTGTCTTGTGTCTCTTTCACTGATACCTACTGTACTTCTGTGTTGGTCACCTAATTCTGCCTCTTTTCCTCACCCCAATAGGTTCTCAGAAGGATGTTGCAGTGAGCATGCTCAGAGTGCTCTTCATTACCATGGTTAAATATGGCAGTGGCCAGCCCTGTGTGGGCCCGGACAACTGTTCCACCAACAGTGAGTCCATGGATTACTGCTACTCGGCACGCATCCGAAGCACTGTGCTCCAGGGCCTACCGTTCGGAGGGGTCCCCACAGTCTTAGCTCTGGATTTCATGTGTTTCCTGGTGAGTCTGCCTTCAGAGAACTATCCTGGATTCCAGTAAAGCACCCCAACCACAGCAGTTTACAGCATGTTTGTATACTCCTTCCCAGGCTATACAAACTGGGTTGGTGTCAACATGAACTTGGGGAGGTTGAACAGTAATTCTCATTGCAGTCAGGAAATGGCGGCTGCAAATAAGAGTTTGTTCAAGGTAGAGGGGTACATTTTCCGGATGGTGTTTCTTACTTTGCCACAGAGCCTTCCCCACCGCTTCCAAATGTAAACATTTGGGGTAGATTAGAAGAATCCTTTATTTATCTCACACAAATGTGGCACACACATACACATGTGCAGGGAATAGCAGAACACACACACATGTCTGCCAGGGCGTCCACCAGAGAAATGTCTGCATTTATTCCATGCTGCTGTCCTTCCTCCCATGGCAGCCAGGTATAGAGTTAAATTAGTTTTATAATTCACAAACAAATGTAATGCGATTCACAAATGTATTTCATAATTTACAAACAAATGTAACGTGATTCACAAATGTATTTCATGATTCACAGATAAATGTAAGCGATTCACAAATGTATTTCATGATTCACAAATAAATGTAAGCAATTCACAAATGTATTTCATGATTCACAAATAAATGTAAGTGATTCACAAATGTATTTCATGATTCACAAATAAATTACCCCATTACATTTGTTTGCAACTTGACGAACACGAGTTACAAATCACACAAACACAAGTTACAAATCCTTGCATTTGTGTGTGGATATTTGGAACTTTCCTGACGCGCTTACATTCACAAATGCATTTTTTCTCAAATATATTCTCTGCAACCTATCAGATCATCTCTTCCAATTTTAGCCAATCACATTAACGTGTCTATGTGGACTTCAACAACCTACCATAATAACGGACATTGTCTCCTTCAGATCGCGAGCAATGTCGCCTGGTAGCATGTAGGTGAAATATTGCTTGTTAATCTTATTAGACCGATTATCATACGTGATTGAATATTCTTGAGAATGGCAGGATCCATGTTTAGTCATTTTAAGTGTTTCCGAGGCTAAGGTTTAGCAAGCTAGCTGTGATTGGCTCAAATTGAAAGAGACATCTGGCTGCAGAGGATATCTTTTAGAAAAAATGCATTTGTGAATCTAAGCGCGTCAGGAAAGTTCCAAAAATCCACACACGAATGCAGGGATTTTTTACTCGTGTTTGTCCGATTTGTAACTTGTGTTCGTGAGGTAGCAAACAAATGTAATGGGGTCATTTATTTGTGAATCACAAAATTCATTTGTTAATCGCTTACATTTATTTGTGAATCATCAAATACATTTGTGATTCGTGTTACATTTATTTGTGAATCGCGTTACGTTTGTTTGTGAATTATGAAACTAATCTAACTCCATAGCTAGGTACAGTGGGAAGCCATATTCGCGGTTCCCAAAGGTCCAAGTGTTCCCCCATGTCATGAGCAGGAGAGTGATCTGTTCTGTGTTTTTATTGGGGTTATATGTGAAAAAAAAAAAAAAAAGGGTGACAAAGCATGGGTCAAACCAGGGTCATCTTCAAGGGACAGCCACACTCCTAAGAAAACACAGAAATAGTAGAGACTATTTTGAATTTGTAACGTGAAAGTATTGGCACCATTTGTAATGGCTGACCTCTAAGCCATGCTGTTTCATTGGGCATGAGCTCTTGCAATATACTGCATGACCACAGTACGAACACGACCCACTTCAAAATATTTTCAAAGTGTCTGTCAGTGCCTCTTTGCACAGAACAGCTGAGCAGTGCAAACCCAGGTTCAATGTTCTCATACAGAGGGGCAGGAGAAAGTTGTCAGCCTCATGGAATGGAAACCTCTGTGCTTCACTTTTTACAGTCTCAGAATTGCGTTGTGTTAGAAATTGCTGATGAAGAGGCCATTTGGGAGGAGTGCTCTCATGTGCTCCTCCAAACACCTCCTCCTTCTGTGACCTGTGCCACCCTCTCTATTGCGAATTTTGCAGAATCTCATACACCTGAGAACCTGAAAACATGAAATGACTGTAGCGTTAGCATTTAGATAGCTGTGAGGGTAGCAGCATAATAGAGCCTCTTGAGTCCAACTGTAATGCCCCGATAACACTTTTATCTAAAACCACAACACTACCATACTATATATTTAATACTATTTTCATACCACTGTGCATGTATGTGTTTGTAGTGGAGCACCATGACTTTGACCCCTTTGTCGGGCATGTTTAGTAACAAGTGGAAAGCAGTCTTCTTAGTTTGTTTGAGAAGCAAGTTTTACTAACGGTGTCATGGTTTTCTTCCCTTTTGTGTTTTTAGGTGCTTCTCTTTGTCTTCTCCATTTTACGAAAGGTGGCCTGGGATTATGGGCGTTTGGCTCTGGTTACTGATGCTGACAGGTATTGATCCATTTCTGTGTTAGCATATATATATATATATATATATATATACTGTGCGTCAAATATTACTGACAATGCCTCCATACTCTATCTGGCTTTTTGAATTGGCATTTTGTTCAGTTCAATCAGATCTCTTTCAGTTAATGTTGTGCGGTTGGTCAAGATTAATTTAAAAAGTTTGTAGTTTTGTATCCTTAGTACATTTACATTTATTCATGTAGCAGACGCTTTTATCCAAAGCGACTTCCAAGACAGAGCTTTACAAAGTGCATAGGTCACTGATAATAACAACAAGATAGCCCCAAGCATTGCGGGTAGCCAAAACAAGAAGCATACATTGGTAACAACCAAAAAATAAGTGCCAAAGGGAAGAACCGTAAGAGCATGTAGTTAAGTAAGTTACAATCAAACAACATGAATCGCTAAGTGCAAGTGTACCTGTAGAACAGTAAAAAATAAATAAAATAAAAAACACTACCCAACAAGAGTCATTGTGATCCTTGAGGAAACTAGCATTGGGTTCAGCAAACTATTCTTAAGTACCGTTGTACTCCCAGAACAAGTGCGTCTTGAGCCCTCTTTTGAAAGTGGAGAGACAGTCTGTGTCTCTGATGGAGGTGGGGAGTTGATTCCACCACTGGGGGGCCAGGCAGGAGAAGAGCTTGTGTTGGGACTGGGCGGTCTTGAGCGGTGGGACCACCAGGCGGTTGTCTGAAGAAGACCGTAGGTGGCGGGTGGGTGTGTAAGGCTGCAGGAGAGACTTGATGTAGTCGGGTGCAGTCCTGTTCACTGCTCGGAAGGTCAGTACCAGGGTCTTGAATCTGATGCGGGCCGTGATGGGTAGCCAGTGGAGGGAGATGAGGAGCGGGATAACGTGGGAGCGTCTGGGTAGATTGTAGATCAGGCGGGCCGCTGCGTTCTAAATCCTCTGAAGAGGTCGGGTTGCGCATGCTGGGAGACCGGCTAGCAGCGAGTTGCAGTAGTCCAACTTGGAGAGGACAAGTGCTTGGACAAACAGCTGGGTGGAGTGCTCAGACAGGTATCTCCTGATCTTCCGGATGTTGTAGAGGGTGAATCTAAACGACCGGGAGACCGCAGCAATGTGGGCCGTGAGGGAGAGCTCATCATCCATGGTAACCCCAAGGTTCCTGACATAGGATGAAGGGGTCACCGTCGCAGATCCCAGCGTGATTGAGAGGTCGTGGGAGATGGAGGTTTCGCCGGGATGATGAGAAGTTCAGCTGGAGGTGGTGCTCGGTCATCCAGGCGGAGATGTCTGCGAGGCAGGCCTCAATCCTAGCTGAGATCCCCGGATCGGTTGGGGGAAAAACAGGTACAGCTGCATGTCGTCAGCGTAGCAGTGGTAGGAGAAGCCATGGGAGGTGATGATTGGTCCAAGTGAGGATGTGTACAGAGAGAAGAGGAGGGGTCCAAGGACGGAGCCCTGTGGGACACCAGTGGAGAGCTGGTGAGGGTCTGACGGTTTGCCTCCCCAGGAGACCTGGTAGGATCTTCCCGACAGGTAGGATGAGATCCACTGGAGTGCAGTGCCAGTGATGCCCATCTCAGAAAGTCTGTAGAGCAGGACCTGGTGGTTAGGGAACTGACTGCTAATGTCGGCAACTTTTTTGTCAAAGGAGGAGAAGTCGTCTGCTGTCAGGGTGGAGGGGTGGGGGAGGTGGGTTAAGAAGGGTGGAGAAGGTAGAGAAACATTTGTGGGGGTTTAAAGCAGAGTTAATTTTGTTCAGAAAGTTGAGGGTTTTAGCACCAGTTATGTGAGAAGAGAAGGATTTAAGGAAGGAGTGATGCTTATCAAGGTCCAGACCATCTTTGCGCCTCTTTGATCATCTTTGATCTCATCTCAGCAGCCCGAAGGGTGCATCGTTCTTCACGAATAACATCCGTAAGCCACGGGCAGGAGGGAGAAGATCGTGCAGGCCTGGTTGACAGAAGACAGAGAGAGTCAAGTGATGCAGTTAAAGTGGTTAACAGGGTGTCAGTGGCAGTGTTAGTGGGGTGGGATGGGAGAGGGAGGGAGGATGTTACAATCGAGGAGAAATGGGAGGGGGATAGGGAGCGGAGGTTGCACCGGAAAGTTGGGAGGGGAGGTAGGAGGAGTTGGAGGGACAGAGACAGAGAATTGGATAAAGTAGTGATCAGAAATGTGCAGTGGGGTTACAGATGTTAAGTCAGTGATACAGTTACGTGTCAGGATGAGGTCTAGCTGTTTGCCTGCCTTGTGGGTTGCCGGTGTGCTAAGCAGCGTCAGGTTGAAGGAGGTCAGGAGAGACAAGAAGTCGACAGCCTGCGTTCCTTGGAGGTGGATGTTGAAGTTCTCAAGGACTATCAGGGGGGTTCCATCATCCGCTGAGGAGCATGTCCAGCTCCTCCACAAAGTCGGATAGCGGTCCTGGTGGGCGATAAAGAACAATTTAAGCATACTTTGATAGGATCAGTTAGCATCACATAATGGTGTTCAAATGATTTGGCAGTAACAGAGAGTGGTGTGGATGTGTATTTAATATGTGGGGAAAGAAGCAAACCTGTCCCACCCACCTGCCCGGTTGAGCGGGGTGAGTGAGTAAAGGAGTGGTTGACGGAGAGAGCAGCTGGAGTTGCAGTGTTCTCTGGGCGGATCCACGTCTCTGTCAGCGCAAGGGCATGAAGAGAAGCCTGGGTTTCAAACGCTGGGATGAAGTCTGCCTTGTTCACAGCAGATTGGCAGTTCCAGAGCCCTACAGAAAGAGAGAGGACAGGTGGAGAAGATCTGGATAGGCAGTGAAGGTTAGAAGTTGACCGTATATACTTTGTGACATATCTACGTCTACGGGTGGTGTAATGAACAGGAATGCTCAGGAAACACATGCTTGCTGTGAATAAGTTCTAGGTAGAATATCAAATAAATAGGGTGATACTTATCAGAAGAGGTGATCCCGGCTCTGTCGGCCTTCCTCGGTGGAGTCCCGCTGGTAGACTCCCTGTCTTTGTTCGACCGAGTCTTCGTGCACCGAGGCACTGCCAGCCGCCTAAATATGCTAATGCACAGATACAACACCCCCAATTACTGTCAAACAAAAGATGACCCTGTGTACTCTGCCACCGAAACGGACTCACTGGCTCGCTACTCTTTGACCAGTTTAAGCTAGTTATCTAACTGCTGTACCTTCAGCTCTACCCCTGAGACTAAGTTTTAGCTGAACACAATATAAACAACAGCCTTGATTACTCGCAGTCAATGCGGCGGTCTCGATGTTCACTTCAGCAGGACACTATATGCTCTTCGTACTGTAGGTTTGTGCTGAACTGTTCTTAGCTGAATGATTTTGACCGTGTGCTTAAAATACTAGCCTTTCACTAGACGTTTGGTGTCCATTGCTTTTGATTTCCATGTTATTCTGGTTCAGTTAAGATAAATATGAATATAATAATAACAATATAATATGAAATAAGAGGTATTTACGTAGGTGTCATACAATCATACAATATAATTTTTGTAAAAGCAGACTATCATCTTCTCATTATTGCTATTGCTCTCATAAAAGAACATGGCAAATGTCCCCATTGGCTTTCTCTTTTCGCCATTTTTTTTTAAATGGCGAAAAGACAATTGGGAAACTGTCATGTAAACACTACATCAGACCTGCAGCACATCAGGACTGCGAAGTGTCTCTCCTACGTCTCACCCCCTGTCTGGTCCTGTCAGACCCTTTACCTAGAGGCCTCAGCAATCAGAATGGGAATTGTTTTGGGGCGATGTGGAGCTCCAATGCTGATAGGTTGCTGTAATGTGCTGTGTTCAGAACACCCCTCTCAAATATTGCACTACTATTGCGCTACCTCTGAAGAAAGTGGATGTTTCTGTTAATCACGCCTTCGGCGAGAACAACCATTGTTCTCTCACATATATATTATTATCATTATTTTCCCACCCTTAAGGACCCCTCAATATTTGGACTACATACACAACGTCAGTATCAAAATGTTCGTATTGGTCCCGATTCCGTTGCTTCTATTGGGATTTACGTTCCGTTGCACAGTTTTATGAGGTTACAATGTTTTTGTGGCAAAAAGTTCCTGTCCACAAAGGGAACTCAGTGCTAACGTCACGTGGATACGACATGCACAGATGTGCTGTTGCACAGCGAGTATAGTATCGTGCCATGGTGTACTAGCATGCATCTTACATTTAAGTATTTAAACTCAAGCTTGTGTGGTGCGTCGCTGTCTTCAATGCCACAGCCTAAACTTTAGGTAAAAAGAAATGTTTCTAATTTCCGGCGCATTAAACATTCCCCTCAGTGAAGTTTGGCTAGCAACAGCAGCTAGCTTGCTCGTAGCACAATTTTGCCGGGGTCAGCTTCTCCACGCAGGGCTCTTACGGTTGCATTTGGCATTGTTACTGACAATGATTGCTTCCAGCAAACTTGAATGAACCATTTCCCCCTAAAAAAAATATTTACGTATTTAGGGGCATGTTTTTAGTTTGCAGATGGTACTGTTTGAATCGCGATTCCATCTGAAATATTGCCAGTGACAACGTTGTTACAATCGCTTGTTTCAAAGGGGGTTCTGCTTGTTTCAAAGGGGGTTCCTAATTAATTAATTAGGGCTGTGAAAAATAATGCGTTAACGCGCTATGATTAAACTACAGGATTAATTTGTTATTTTTGTTTAACGCATTTAACGTAATATACCCACAATTCCACCCAATATGCAACTTCTGGATGAGAAGTTTGTGTTCCAAAAAAACTAAGATGGAACATCCAATAAAACCAAAGTGATATGCACACTCTGCGGGAAGATGTTATTGCTTTGGATAAGAGCGTCTGCTAAATGACTGAATGTTATAGTTTCACCGAAGCAATACCAGCCTAAAGTAACCTATACCACCTCAACGCGAAGCATGCGTTGGTCGGCGAGGGGAGTTCAAGTAGAATGCGCCGAACCACCCTCACTGGACAGTGTAGGGCCCTCACTAAGTCTGCCTGTGACAAGATGACAAGCAGAGTTGCCAAATGTATTGCAAAAAGCTGTAGACCGATTGATATTGTTGAGGACGAGGGGTTCACCAAAGTTTTGCGAGTGGCAACGGGTGACTCGAGCATCGAGGTACCTCAAAATCAAAGACGCACCCTAAAGACAAAAATTCGGAAAATCGGTAATCTGTAATTAATCATGATTAATCCACAGAAACCTGTGAATAATTTGATTAAAAATGTTAATCATTTCACAGCCCTAGAATGAATGCAAGATGAGTAGTCTAAATGCTTGAAAATTAGCCTGGCTGCCAGCCCAACTTCTCCGTGCCCACAAAAAAATTTGGTCGGGAAGTTGGGTCTGGAGGGTCTCGTATTGGGAACAACTACATAAAACCAGGATCGGGACGGACCAATGAAATTGCTAGGGCGGGCTTTATACATTAAAGGACAGATGATCAACAGTAACGTAATCAACAACGTCACGAAAGAGCCCTTGGGTTGAATTTGTTTTCAACAAACAACATATTACGTTGCTCTGATTGGTTCTAGGTCTATCCAATTGAGCGAAGAGGCATTTGTTTTACAAGTTCGGTTGAAACACGCTCCGTAGTCACAGCCCAACGGAGAGTTTTCATACTCATATTCTGACTAGAATTATTAGTATGACAACGTCAGGCTACTTGAAAATATCAATAGTAGGGAAAAACTTTAGGGGACGGACCCATCTGCAACCGATGCAAGCAAGCACACCCTACAATTTCCCCAGAAATTGTACCCTCTCTAGTATGTTAATTCATAACATGGATGATTATAGTCATATTGCTATGCAGTGTTCCTTGCATACAGCAGCACATGAGAATGTAAAAGTAATATTGTTAATAGGAGTGTAACAATATATCATGGAACAATATATCGCAATACAACAGTTTTACAATATATGGAGTCGTAGACGTTCGTTTGATCCTATTGGTTGAGCTCCCAGCATGCGACCTACTCTGCACCTGTGTCATGCGTGCATTCATTGCATTCACAGAAATCACTTGAACGGAGTTAACTAAATTGTATGTACAACAAAGAAAATGATTGAAAATGTTGAATGTTTTGGATCTGGATCTGTTAAGTGATTTTCAGTTTAATTTAAAATGATAAAAATGGCATAATACGTATTGTATTGTACACCCAGTATCGTGATACATATTGAATCGTGAGCTGAGTGTATCGTCACACCCCTAATTGTTATATATTTGGGTGTGCTCAAGCCTTTGGCGAGAGCACAACCATTGTTCTCTCTCATATATATTTTTTGTTATATTTATTTTCCCCCCCTAAGGATCCCTCAATATTTGGACTATATAGACAACGTCAGTGTCAAAAGCTTCGTTTTGGTAGCGATTGCGTTGCTTGTATTTTTATTGACGTTCCGTTGCACGGTTTAAATTTAAATTTAAAAAAAAAATTCGAAAAGTGAAACTAACGGTGACTAACATGCTAGCCACACTGACATTACGGACACCCGCGTGACTACCTGTAGCAGAACATTAGTTTATCAACTAGTTAACTTCTGGGAGATACCTAGGCTAACTATAGCTTTACTGCCAGGCAGCTGCAGAAACACCACAAGCAAAGAGGCCAGAGGGTGATAACTATTTACTCTTTTTACCTTGTGATATGAAACACAATTGTAACTCGTGTTAAAATTACATAAATACATTCGTGAATCAGGTTACATTTATTTGTGAATCATGAAATACATTTGTGAATCATGTTGGGTTTGTTTGTGAATTATTAAACTAATCTAACTCCATAATATCACAAGATTCGTCACAAATTTTACAAACACTGCGAGCTAAAAAAATGATGAAAATCGCCAGTAATATACTGGCGATTTTCATCATTTTTTTAGCTCGCAGTGTAAAGCAATGGGCTCTGGTGTAATATGTGTTTTTGCTCTAGTGCTATCAAATCCTACTTCATGCCAGCCTGCAAGTTTTTTATTTTGTCTACATTTATTTTGTTGTGAATGGATGTAATGTAGTGCGCACATAGCCCATACTTTCATGTTCGCCGCAGCAAATATGAGATCCGACTTGAAAATCGCCAGTAAAATGTTTGTGAATTTGTGACGAATCTGGTGATAGAGGAAGGTAGATGAAGATAGGTTAACGCACAGCTGGAGAACCAGATAATGTGGAAACCAGTTGGGCGATAACACCGGTGACAACGTTGTTTGTATAGCTTGTTTCGAAGGGGGTTCAGCTTGTTTCAAATTAATTCCAAATGAATGAATGCAATATGAGTAGTCTAAATGCTTGAAAATATCACTAGAAGGGAAAACATTAAGGTGACGTTTAAGTCATAGAATTAAGACATTATTCTGCACCAGATTGCCCAACAATATCTTCGTTTGATCCAACTTTTCAACTTTTTGCTATCACTGTTCCCTCTTGCAGGGGAAATCAAAAGACAGCTGTTTCATTCTACACTTCCCTTTTAGTATTTTTAATTGTAAATGAGCAGCAACAAATGTATGCTTTTAAATCTATGTAATCTTCATAAATAATAAGTACGCATTTTTATATAAAATATACAGAAATATCAGTTTTTCTGTAAAATTAAAATTACAGTTAATAAACAGCTGACTTTCTCTGTAGGTCAAATATGGCATGCCTGATAAGCAGCAGGCAGCAGTAGAGTGTGTCTCTGCAATACGTGCATATACCCAGTTTTGTTGTTAGTGTGCAACAGGCTCCAATATGTTGGCAACATTTTCCTTACATTCCTGGGCTTTCAACCTGAGGAAAAATTTGACTTGTATAATAAGTCATATCCTTGATTGAGCATTGTACAATTTAATTGTGTAAAAATTGGCAATACCAGTTAAGTTACTTAATTTAAAATGCTACTGCCTCTCAGTAATACAAACACTGCAGTATATAGTCTGGCACCAGCTTGACTCCTGCCTAGACTCCCTACTCACAACCTCCCTACTCACACCCTCTCTTACAGCCTCCCTACTCACAACCTCCTTCACAGCCTCTCTCACTTCCTCCCTACTCACAACCTCCCTCACAGCCTCCTACTCGCAGCCTCCTACTCGCAGCCTCCTACTCGCAGCCTCCCTACTCACAACCTCCCTCACAACCTCCTACTCGCAGCCTCCTACTCGCAGCCTCCTACTCGCAGCCTCCCTACTCGCAGCCTCCCTACTCGCAGCCTCCCTACTCACAACCTCCCTCACAACCTCCTACTCGCAGCCTCCTACTCGCAGCCTCCTACTCGCAGCCTCCCTACTCGCAGCCTCCCTACAGCCAAGCTTTTACAAACCATGTAAATGCTAACATTTCCACCATGCATTTATTTGTTTTTCCAAGAAAGCACACTCACATCCTAAGGATATGTTGCATAAGATGCTTTGCTTTAAAGTATGTGCCTGGATATGAATCAGTACTTTCTCATTCTCTTTCATCACATCATGTTAATGCTAAGCTCTGTATTTTTGCTGCACTTGATTCCCCTCAAGGGAACGTCTTAAGGAAGTTCCAGCTCTTGTTCCTCTGTGGCAGGGGGAATACACAGCCTTTCAAACAGGCTGCAGCTCAGCCTGAGCTGTCTAGTTCCCCCGCATTGTCACATCTCAATGCCAAGACTAAAATAAAAATGTCTCCTGCTGGCTTGGGCCACTTGGATTCAGTAGACGGAATTAAAACAAGAACACACACATTGCCTTTCCAAGGAAAGAGGTTTTATTGTGAATTATTTGATTCATTCTGCCATCACTCTATTAGTCTTTATTAACTGAGTTTTGGTTTGTTTTTAATAAGTTGCCATACAATACATTCCCTTGTATTTCTGTGTTCGCCCTATGTTTGAGTCTTCTCCCATCAATACTGTATATCCTAGAACACGCTGAGACTAGTTAATACCCCAAAGTCAGCAAAGTAATTTGCTTAGAGGGAAATATATGCATGCTTTCTCATGAGACATAGTGGAATAAGACAAACCAAAGCAGTGCAATGCAAAAAAGGTGACGTGTGAAAAAATATGGTCTTTCATGATCAAGTTGTTTTGTGATGACATGCTCATGGGCAGGCAGGTATGGTTCCATTTACAGCACAGGCTCTCTTGACTGTTTGCATTATATTGCATGTCTAAATCCCTGCCTTAACAGTATCCTGCAGTTTCCTACTCTACCATTTTCCTGCAGTCCTACTGGTGGATGGGCAACTCCCAACACACACTTTGTCCAAGTCACTGGGAGGGAGGGATGTGTGAGGGGCAGCGGGACTGTCACCAGTGTTGCAGCTGTTGTGTTGTGGGTGAGGTGTGGGATGGGGGTGATGATCAGGGCACACTGGACACACCATTACTCAGTCTTCAACACAGTCTGACAGCAGCTGATTGATATATCTCAAGCCATTTGAAAGTACCATGTAGAAGAAAAAAGGAAAGTATGGTAGTCAGGGAATTCCGTTGATTGCGACAGTATACCACCTGATAGGTGTGGCATTGTGTTTGCAACTTAATGTAGAGTCAAGTGTTGGTTATTTTTTGCTTCATCTCAATTTTTGAAAAAGTGCTTTTTGTCTAACTAAGTCAGTACTATCTGGATACTTCCAAAAGACAAGTAAAGATTTTTTTCCAATGTTTATGAGTATAGAATTGTATACTGGTAATATATCTGAGTAAATAAAATTTCAAATGGAACTATGTAAAGGCATTTTTATATCAACAAGAAAAGGCTATTCCTGCGAAACAGCAGTGAGAATGCTGAAAACCTGAATGGGGATAGCTGATCGTGCAAAAAAAAAGCGAAAAAAAAGTCAACATTTTGAATAGTTAGAAGCTGAAGTTGCTTCAAAGCAACCAAAATGTATTTTTGAAAGGGACTGGAGCAGCATCCCAATAATGATTTCAAAGTATTTACCATTACTTTTAAAGGGAGAATAATTTGTACAAAAACCTTTTATTTTTAAAAGTATAAAAGTGAGAAATACCCAAACATAAAGCACACATTTCCTGAAGGAGCTGAACGTTTTGATGATGAATGAATTTCAAAAATGTGTCACACAAAAGAGGCATTGTGGAAGCTGAACTGCATGATCTAACAAAGCTAAGAGCTTAAATAGCCTACAATGCGGGAGAAGCTGAAAGCTGAACTGTTAAACAGAAGAAGTAGGCTAGCTAGTCGTAACAAGAATATTATCGTTTTAACAGCTGAAATTATAGTTGGGATAGTAATAGCAGTAGCAGATGTAGCCTACCATTGAGTGCGTTTACTCGGCTTTCTTAGTAGGATTCAATGTATTGATGGAATGAAACATACAGCAGTAGGGCCGATACAGAAAGACACTTTGTTGCAGAAGGATGATGGTGCAAGTTTTGTCTGTGGAACATACAACGATTAATAAAAAGAATCATGTAGGCGCATACTAATTACACATGTAAACGGAGTAGCCTAATCGTATTATTGGCATAAACCGAAAAATGCCATCCGGTTTCTCATGGTCAAGTGAACGCACTCAGTGGCGTAGTAGGACGAAACAGGACCATTAGCTTAATAGTTGGGGTGTGTTTGCCTTCGGCGAGCACAAACCATTGTTATCTCACATATATATTTATTATTTTTATGATTGTTTATTTTTCGAACCCCTAAGGCTCAGTCAATATTTGGACTACATAGACAAAGTCGATGTCAAAAGGTTTGTCTTGGTCACGATTGCGTTGGTTCTATTGGGATTTATGTTTAGGTTTTAATAACGTTTTTATGGTAAAAGTGAAGCTAACGGTGGCTAACTTGCTAGCCACAGTCACTGACGCTACTGACGTCACTAACGTCACGAAATATCGCGTGACTACCTCTAGCAGAACATTAGTTTAGCAGCTCGTTACATCTGGGAGATAGCTAGGCTAACTGCTTTACGGCAAGGGAGCTGCAGAAACGCCACAAGCAAAGAGGCCAGGGTGATAACTATTTACTAATTTTACTTTGTGATATAAAACACAATTGTGAAGTGTAATGTACAATATAAGCTGATATAAGGAAGTAGTTACATCTACTTTCGGAAACAGTAGTCTACTATTTCACTGAAGCATTAGCATCATGACATTAGCCTCTATTCCCCGGGCAACACATACTACAGCGGTCTATGATGCATCTGTTTTCAATTGTTAAAATAAACATTCCACACCAATACATTTTCGTTGTAGGATTTTTTATGACATTAGATTACAAGTAAACGATTTGTTGGTGAAATGATCATTACCTGTGGTTTCAAACCAGTGTAGCTCACTGCAACGCTGTACTGTAGCATAATCTAGTAGCTAAAAAAAAATATCTCCACAGCTGTTTACAGTACAGTAGCCTACGTAGGAAGTCAAACGCCGGCTCATGTTCGGCACTACCCTTACTCAAATCAAAAGTCTTTCAATAGGTGAACCTCTCTGACTAGTGACTACTAAGCTGAACTCCATTGCCACAGCCTAAACTTCTATCGGTTCATGAACATAATTCATTTCAGCCTAGACCGTAAAATGGAAGTAACGTTAAATCGAATTCAACCAACACAATCGCTACCAAGACAGTCTAGTTGTAGCCTACAATTTACCGGGGCAGCTTCTCCACACAGCAGGGCTATATCGTATTTTGCCTTGTTACTGACAATGATCGCTACCACTGACATTTTTATGAACGAGTGATTTCCCCCTAAATAAATGTCTAGCTTATTTACGTTTTTGGGGGCATATTTTCAGTTAGCAGATGGTACTATTTAAATCGCGATTCCATCTGAGATAGCTACTTCTGGTAACGTCGTTGTTAAAATAAGCTTCAAAGGGGGTTCTTTATTAATGAATGAATGCATTATGAGTAGGCTAAATGCCTGAATATATCACGAGAAGGGAAAAACTTACAATGACGTTAAAATCATAGAGATTAGGTCAATTTTTACACCGGTCTGCCAAATGTATTCGTTTTGATTCAACTATGAGGTTGGTGATCACCATTCCCTCTTGCAGGGGAAATGAGAAGACAACTATTTCATTCTACTCTTCACTCTTAGTATTTTGAGTTGTAAATGAGCAGAAAAAAATATGCTTTTAAATATATGTAATCTTTATAAATAATAAGTAGGCTATGCATTTTAATATAAAATATACAGAAATATCAGTAGTAAAATGTAATTTAAATACGGACCCCTGCAACCAACGCAAGCAAGCACACCCTACAATTTCCCCAGAAATTTTACCCTCTCTTGTTAGTAAAAGAGATATTAGCAGCATCTGCAGAATTAGTATTTGTAGTAGTGGCATAAGATATAGCAGTATCAATAAAGGTAGTAGTTGTGTTGTGGTGCTCTTAGTCTTTTAATGAGACGAGTTGACTGAATAGCTTGTCTTGTGTCTCCACTAATCAGCTAATACCAATCACCTGTGTAAGAGACTGAGTGTCGCGTGTCTGTTTGGTTGCCACGGTGATGGTGCAGCTATGATTGCTGAGGGCAGAGAGAATAACAGAAACGTAGCTAGAATCCACACTTCAAACAAGTTAACCTACACGCAAAACTATAGGTCCAATCCAACAAATAAGGATATTTCGAGACCCAAGACTGCCGAAACCAGAGATGTCCTTATATGTCTGTGCGGTCAGAAATTAGTGATATGTTGTTCGTGAACAATTCTTTCATTTTGAACGAATCCTTACAAGGACTCAGGAGTGACGAGTCCTCTCAAAAGAGTGATTTGTTCATTTTCTCGTGGCCGAGCATCGGGACTGTTGCATAGGCTTGTCCAAGTAAACAGAAATTATTTGTTCATTTCCCGACTCTGTCTTCGGGTAGGAGTCTCATTTTTCACGTGACCTGCATAGGCTCTGTACTGGCAGCTAGAGGAAACAAACGATTCGTTCATTTCCCGATTCGGTCTTTCTACAAGTCTTTGGATAATTTTTCACGTGACCTGCATAGGCTTTGTACTGGTAGCTAGAGGAAACAAACGATTCGTTCATTTCCCGACTCGGTCTTTGGGTAGGCGTCTCATTTTTCACGTGACCTACGCTCTGTAGCCTACTAGTAGCTAGCCCTTGTGCTGCCTTCGGGTCACATGACCCAAAGGTTCATAACGAACCATTGTTGGGTTTACCCAATTGTACCCAATACAAAAACGAATAAAAAATAATGTTATTTTAACCTTTGCAATGTGGGGGGTCTGAGACAGCCCAACAGTTAAAATAAAATGCTTCACTTTGTTTTTGTATGCGGTAAAGTTGTCGCAATACGATGGTGGGTCACAATGACGGAGGGGTCAGAATGACCCGAAGAGAACACAAGGGCTAGAGGAAACAAACTATTTGTTTATTTCCCGACTCGGCCTTACTACGACATTTTTCACGTGACGCAAATTTTCTTAGTAGAGGAAATCATTCCTCATTCCCTTTCGCGTGGCCGCTGTTTTAGTAAGACGTGGATGATATTCGCTCAAGTCATCATACTGACTGACTGGTTTTGTTATTTTCACTTTACACTTAAAGTTTAGTGCAGTGTAATTGTTTGCCGTTATAAATATACAAAATATACAGTGTATGTATTTAATTTCGTTCTCTGGTCGGTTATACAATAGTAAAATGTGTTGAAAGTGATAGCCATGTCAAGAAAAACGGATAATATTACGGTTTACTAGGTGACGTGAGTAAAGCGTGAGTTTTATTTGGTTAGCTGTAACATTAGCTAAACCAAATAGTCTGAACATTTTCATAAAGATAAGGTTAACATGTTAAGGTAAGGTAAACACATGTTCATAATATAAATATAGGCTAATGTTGAACTTTTTGTTGTAACTATTGTGACGTTTTTAAGCAAAATTGTATGCAGGGATTTCTTTTAAAATAGTATCTGCTGGTGCACATGCACTAACCTACATGAGAATATGATTTGCAGTGGACGTATAGCCCCCCCCCCTCCCCCCCCCCCCCCGCAGGGGTGTCTGATTCCAAAGACAACTGTCCACGACCTGCACAAAATTCGCAATCTATTGATCCAAAAACGAAGCATGAAGAGCGAAAATTGTGGCAATGCTGGCAAACTAGAAATATTTTTTCAACGACATCCGGAGCTCCCCTCCACTCTAAGCGTTTCAGTCTGCACTCTAGGCTTTCACATACACACCCATGTAAATCTCAGAAACAGTTTGAAAAACTCATGTAACATAATCAGTGATATTGAAGAAAGTTGAATAGATATCAAAAAGCTGAATTATTTAAAAATAAGTTTTGTCTACATTTTATAGTTTAAATGGTGGCTCTAGCTGAAAGATTGAGGAATACGAATTTGGAAGTTGAAGAAGTTTGAGAGGATTTGAACTCCAATGAAAACCATGTTAAAATGATTATGAATTTTGATTTATATATATTTAAGCATAACAGGTACAAAGCTTAAAAGAATGCTGAAGCAGCATTCCAACAATAATAAAGAGAAACAGGAAAACAATAGTAAGAATGCTTAATCAGCATTCTCACAATTAAATCTAGTGTTGAGACTACCTCTTGGCTGTCAGCTTGCCAAAAGGCTTGGAATAAACTACTCCTAAAGATAGGGTCGATAATGTTGTTGAAACGCACTTTTTGTCATATTTGTTGAAACTTCACATCCTGATAGCAACCGATAAATCTAAAGGTTTGACAGTAATATTTAATAAATGTCTTATCTGTGGGCGTTGCAGGACTGTAATTAACATGCCCAATCATTAGTTTGGACCGGACTTAATGATTAGATGGTATTTGGACTGAATGCAGTGATTGGATGGGCAACTTGTCTACCTACCTCCTGGCAGTAGGCAGGCCAATTCATGTTCATCGTGTTTTGGGGGAGTGGCTTTGAAGGGAGGGGTGGGATATTTTGGTTGGAATCCTTTTGAATTAAAGCCAAAATTGCTTGGTTTGTAAAAAGTTCATATTCTGCCTTTAAAGTGATATAGTGTACTGTATTGTACACTAAATGTGTACATTTGAGTTGTGTGATTGACATTGTGTTGAACCATACAGTTGTTTTCCCATTATCAAAAATGCTAGTCTATAGTTTCCAGAGGGAACATAATAACGATCAAAAAGTATTTGATCACTCAACATCATCCAAGCAGTATGCAACGTTCATGTCCTCTCATGTTTGTCTTCTTTATACAGTAGAGCGGATGCACTTGTTCATAAAACAGAAAAACAAGTTTGACATTTTATGGTACTGTTTACAACAACAGTTATTGGTGTGATGTGGGAATGCTCATACCACCAAATAAATTGTTATACTGTTCCAATCCTTTTTTTTAAGATTGAAGAACCGTCTCAGCGGAATCGAGGAACGTGAATAGTATGTCATTATTTTATGTTGTTTTTATTTTTTCCTTCTGCTTTAACATTTTCTCCTCGTTGGTTGGGAAGCTGATGCACACTGTGCCAAAGTTGTTCTGCTCATTGGTGAACTAACACTCCCTTTTTCCCCGCTCTTGTGTGTGTGTGTTGTGCAAAAGAAAAGTTGCATCGAGCAGTCATGGATTTGTGGGAGGGCTCTTTTCACCCGGTTCTACTGTAGATTTCTCTTATGTTTGACCGTTGCTATTTCACCATGAGGGGCTTCTGTGTAATTGTCGTATGGGTGTTGATATTGACTTGTTTGTCTCTCCTAACTCTTGATGCCCTAACTGCCACAAGGTCTATAAGGCCTCTTAACATGTGTAATTAATGTTTTTGCCATGCATGTTTTCTGTTACTCACACGAACAATAACACAGTCGAAGAAAAGACAGGAATAACTATGAGCCTGTGAAAAGGTAAAACTGTGTATCGATGTTGGTATTAATTCCAGTAGCTCCTCTGGGTGTGTGGAGTCTCTGTAAACCCCTGTGAATTTAGCTGTGATGTTAGCAACTCCCATTTTCATTCTTTAAACACTAGACCATAGAAGTAGCATATTCTGGGTTCCAAAAAGTACAGTCTGGGTTCCAATCTGAAAAGAATGCTGTTTCGTTCAGTTTTGTTCATATTTTCAATGGAGGGCAGTGGACGTAGGGGTAATAGTTATTTGATTGGAATCCAGCTGTTAAGTGAATCTTTACAAAAATAAATACATTTAGCTCCTTATAGCTCCTATTGATTCTCTTCTCGTATGCCTGTTATTTGTGGAATATATCTGTAATTGAATTATACATTGAGTTGAAAGCAGGCCTAAACATCTTCCAGTCTGTAAAACTGTCTTGTCAAAATCTGGGATGACCCAAAAATAACTATGCTATACCAACATTTATGTCTGAAGTTGGTTTTTCACATGGAAAACCACATTGAGGTGGTGAAAACTGCTCATGTAATGCTGACTAACTGTGTCCTGTTGTTCTGAGATATGGTTTTCTGCATTCCCCAGGTCACTACTTTGGCTTTAATCTGCTGTACATTGTGTGTGAGCTTTTAAAAAGATTAGTAATTGCAGCGTTAAATATTCTATGCAGACAGTCTTTTACTTTGGTTTGAGGAACATCATTAAAAGATAGTTAAGCATGCAACAATCACGGTTTGTGCTTTTTCCTCCTGAGAGAACCTATGGTCTTGTCTTCTAAGTGCCTTTATCCTATTATCTGAATGTGACGCTTGTTCTATGTTTGTAGTGTGGCCTCAGCTATGCACTCAGAAACACCAGACCGCTATGAACGCCTCACCTCTGTCTCCAGCTCTGTCGACTTCGAACAGAGGGATAACGTAAGAACCCCTCCCCCTCCTCATGTCTCCCCACTGGGGATCTTGTCTCCTGCTGGTTGCATGTGCATCTGGTTAAACCACTCCATTGGCTTTGGCTCCCATCCCTGTTAAATAATGCAGGATAAGCGTCAGGAGAGCAAATCCACTGGTCGAATGCCTGCAAGGGGGTGGAGTCATGACAGGGAAGGGTTTTGTCCATGTGAATACGCCCTTGTGTCCGCTCAACACAAAAGTCCACCCTAAAGAATGTCCCAGACCCATCCTGTCCCCGCCCATACACACATACTCACACTCCTGTGTAGAACACATACATTCATAGGTCTGTTCTTGTATTGTTCCAACCCAACGAGTAAACTGCAAAGATAAAAGGAGAATATCACTGCTGCCTCTTTTGTGAACATTACTCTTTTGAATGCCTGTTTTGCCTCTTATAGTAATGTATCTTGCAAAAGATAATCTCACTTTACAAGACAACAGGCTAATGACTGTAGCAGCTGAAACCAAATTCTTGAAAGATGGCTCACCAAGACTTAAATATCCAGTCATGCAACTCCATACATCCCATGGTCATGCGTAACAGCACAGCTCCCTAACATGTTTTTGCCTTCAACTCTTCAACTTTAATCCAGTTGTTGCCCCTCAGCTCTCTTTTACCTCTTAAAAAGTCAACCCAGGTCCAGGCTATCTCCTCCACCTTTTTTCCTTCTAATCCTCCTCCTACTCTCTTTGGCACAGGCTCCCACTGCGTCACCACTGTCATAGCCTTTAGTACAACACCATCCGCCACCCCCCTTTCTAGCTACTATTATCTGTTTAAAAATAGGGAAAGCTTTGTTTTTAAAATCCATACATTTGTATCTCGTGACTAGAGTTCAAGTCAAGTCAGGATCTGATTTCCACAGTCCAGCTCAAAAAAGAGAGTAGCAGAAATTCTTGTACTTTTAAATTTTTTCACAGAATCACAAATGTTCATTAGAAGTGATTTACATTTGTCATTTTCTGTGTCTTCAACAAAGGGCTTCTGTTCCTGGCTGACGGCTATCTTCAGAATTAAGTATGTATGCCATTATATATCTGAAAATTATAAATTCAGGTCTTGATATACCCGCTATCATCCCCATTCATTCCATAACTTTAAGTATTTCCTGGATGTAGACTGAAGGCCAAAACTGTAATGCCAAATAATTCCTCATCCACATACTGCATGTAATATACAATACAACTTGTGGTGGCAATCAACTTTGACACAACTTTTCTTAGATTGGTGTAGTCTGAGTTCCTGACATGCTCACTCTGTAACTTTGACGTTCATTTGACGATAGGCCTTCTCAAGATTTTGTGTTGGCTTGCCTTTCAGTTTTGCCACCTCTTACTTCTTTGTTCTCGTCAGGGACGAAGAAATCAGGGAGAAGTGTGGCGAGGATGCAGTGCACTACCTCTCATTCCAGCGCCATATCATCGGTCTTCTAGTGGTGGTGGGCGTTCTCTCCGTGGGCATTGTTTTGCCTGTTAACTTCTCTGGTAACCTGTTGGGTGAGTGTGGCATCGTGACTAGAGTTTGGCTAAAAACATGGATTGTGAGATGGTTGCCTGTGTAGCAGAACAAACCAATACCTGACTACAAATGCTTTTAAGATGCTTTTATCAGGCTCATATTGAACTTGTATAATAGTTCTATATGAGAATACGTATAATCAATTATTAGGAAAAGATTGAATTGCTACTGGCTTATAATTTGAAGTGTTATTCCTGTTAAATAAAGCATAGTTTATTTATTTTAAAAATAGATCAACTCTGGGACCTCGTTTAACTAGATCACAAGTTCCTCTCTGTGTATGAAGATCCAATTACCACCACCTGTGTCACCTCCATTGCATCCTTAGAAGTTATCCCTCCTCTAATTTCCTAGGTTAAGCGTTAGCACCATTAGCCTGCTGCACCCCTGTCCTTTGCCCTCTAGCATCGTTCGAACATCATCATTACAAGCAAGGGCTTATCTAGAAGACGCTGTGGCTGTAATGGGATTGATCTCCCGGTAATTGGGTTCCTGTCTTTGTTGAGAAGAACAGAGTTTTAGCCACTCTATTGCTAAAGTTATTGGGTTGTTTCTTCGCAAAGTTTCATTCTTACCGCGGTGTTCTAAATCCTAGGATACACTAGGTTGAACAGAGCTGACAGTCTGCTCTAACTCCAGTCATTGTATCATTTTACATCCAAAAGTTAAGGAGTACAAAACAATGTATTATTTACATTACATTTAGTCATTTAGCAGACGCTCTTATCCAGAGCAACTCACAGTAAGTACAGGGACATTCCCCCGAGGCAAGTAGGGTAAAGTGCCTTGCCCAAGGACACAACGTAATTTGGCTAGGCCGGGAATTGAACTGGCGACCTTCAGAAGCCCGATTCCCTAACCGCTATAACTCCCAATTATAAATCAAGTATTTGTACAAACATACACTTAGATGTTTTGAGTGTTTTAAACATCCTTGCACCAGTACCACAGGCATTGTGTTAACAAGTGGGCTAAAATGCAGACTGTTTACATAATTTAATTTAATGTTTGAGGAATATTTTTCCATATGGACTAATACAATTTTAACTCTATTTTCTACCAGAGAATAATGCATATAGCTTTGGACGGACCACGATAGCTAACCTTAAATCTGGGTAGGTACAGATTTAGCTAAGATTTCCTCATTTTGTCAGGGATTGACAATGATTGAAAATATGTTACGCTGTTTTGGAAGATTATCCTCAAGGTTGACTAATCAAAATAAAGGAGGATAACATTTTGTTTTTGCTTTAGAACCAACCTCTTGTGGCTCCACACGTCGTTTGCATTCATGTACCTGCTGCTAACCGTGTACAGCATGAGACGACACACATCCAAGATGCATTACAAGGAGGATGACCTGGTATGGATGTCATGCTGCTATTGTTGCTGAGGTTCTGATCTGTCTCTATAAAAACTGCAGTGATGCTTTAAGTAAAGGAGTATATTCAGAATTCACAAATCAAGTGTAAGGTGATTTTCTATAGAATTATTATGCACATATTAGTAATACAAAAAATAACAAAATTATGTTGATTAAAATGACTTTCGACTGTGATGCATTCATGCTTCCCTTTTCTTTTCCAGGTGAAGCGAACTTTATTTATTAATGGAATCTCAAAGTATGCTGAGGAAATGCACATAAAGCAACACTTTGAGTAAGCTACATTCTGCCTTTTCTTCTTTCCTCCTGACATGTACTATGAGGCCCTCGTGTACGTACATTTGCAAAGGTAGCGTCATCAGTGCCATGGCCAACCCGCAGAAAGCGCACGCTGTGATACTTCAGTTTACTTTGTATTTACCAAACCTGCAGTTCATCGGGTAATCAGCGCCTTTCTCCGCCCACTCTACCGTAAATTGCGAGCATTTAAACGTGCAATTGAACGGGCTGCCTTCTCTCTTTCTATCATGGATCAGCCACCAAAGTCAAAACAGCGAAAACAAAGATGTAGTGATAATGAAATTGATGTGCTTGTTCATGAGGTAACATCAAATTTTAATATTATACAATGCTGGAATTCCACACCGGCACAAAAACTGTAATATTGCATGGCTGCTTAATCTGTAACGCGTAATGATTTTGTGTTCACTCAACTGAAAAAGTGTCCTTATGGCAAAAATCCTTTCAGCTTGTCTCCTTGGCCTATGTCTTTGTCTTGCTTGGATTACTGCTGCCATTTCACCAGGAGGAAACCCGCATCCTGGTTTACATCTGTTTTTAAGAGGCACAGAATTTTCAACGCAAAATAGAGGCGCGCTTTCACGGACGTTTTTTGTACAAACCGCGGAATACATAATTAGGCGCACTTTACGCAACGTAGAAAATAATTTTATTTTCAACACTGATATCATATGTTTGTGTTGTGAACACAATCTCCCCATTTGTGAAGGTTGGCTGTCCATTATTAAAAGCCCTGCTGGTCACTGCAGACATACAAATATTGCATGTAGGTATAAAAGTTGGTGCACTATTGGTCTCCAGTGTCTTTACAGAAGGTGACTCGTTCGCAAGAAGTATCTCTAGCTATAGAATGTGTTTGAGGCTTTTAAAATGTCATTTTAAATGATGCTGCTGTTCTTTCTTGTACAGGCAAGCCTATGAGAACTGTACGGTATTGGAAGCCCGGATCTGCTACAATGTTGCCAAACTTATGTCTCTCAATGCAGAGCGGTAAGCTTTTAACTGTGCCAAAGTTCGGACAATGGCATTAACCTTAAGGAAAATATTTTAAGGATTTCATCAAGGTCAATTTTGCTGTTTCATGTGACATTGTTGCTGCCTCTACAACTGCTGCTTTGTTGTGTGGCCTAATTACCATGTTGTGTTGTTACCGTTTCTCTAATATGTGCGCCCAACATGCTTATGTCTTTGGGCTCTCCTTTTGTAGTTTGTGTTCGCTTTTAGTTTTGTTGGTACCTGTCATCTGTTTGTTTGCTGTTGTTATTCTGGCTTTATTCTGTCTTGTTATAGACTCCATTTCATGTGAATTCCAATCTCAATACATACAGTCCCTGCTTTTACTACTTGCCAGGCCATCATTGTAAATATTTCTTTTAAATAATCTTGCGAAAAATGCTTACTGTAAATTAACTGTTACAAAACAAATATGTGCATTTTAATCTTAGTGCAGTTCCCAGTTTATCCAAACAATGCAGTGGTGATGTTTTACTAGTTTATCTTCAGGTATTTTTTACTGTAAATATGAAAGAAAGTGTAACTTTATCTGGGTATTTATGTTACATCTGTAAAGAAAGGCCATGGTTATAAAGGTCAGTGAGTGGACAGCAGTTGATTGTTAAAGTTGTAGTCAGAAATATAATAGGAACACACTCAAGTGCGAATGTGTCTAATACACTTTTCACAATGCCTTTTTGTGTCCCCCACTGTCAGAGAACAGACCCATTTACATGAATGCATTTTACCCATTTGTTTTGTAGGCATTAGTGTTTTGGGTATTAGTTTGGACTTTCCTGCATTACTATGGTCTGATGAGACATCAGTAGGGGTTACAAGTGTAGGCCACTCTGTATGTGTCTGTAGGGAATAGGGCTTGTTGATAGTGTTATTGTCTTTGTGTTTCTAACAGAAAGAAAACAGAACGAAGTAAGAAGTTCTTCACTGACTTGATGGCCAAAGAGCACATGCCCACCATGATCAACCCAAAGCCCTGTGGCCACCTCTGCTGCTGTGTCATCAAAGGTTGTGAGGAGGTAGGACACTTCCAATTATGCCCTGTACATCTCTCAAGCTTAATTGTGAATGCAATTTAAATGTTTTTGACTGATAAGACACATTATATTTTACAGAATTGTATAAAGTTTGTCTGTCTACCAACTTAGATATAAATTGTACTTTTCCTTGTATGTAAATTGTACTAACCACTACAAACCTGAAAGCACACAGAAATAAAAGGTGATGCTGCCAAAAAGATAATTAGATAAAATCATACTTGTAATTATAAGTCGCTGTATTCCAGGAAGAGGCTGTGAGCTACTATACAAAGTTGGAGGCCAAACTTAAAGAAGAGTACAGGAAAGAGAAAGAGAAAGTGAACACCAAACCCCTTGGCATGGCATTCGTCACCTTCCAGAATGAAGCTATGACTGCAATGTGAGATGATATTGATACTATGTTTTGGGATCTGATGTTACCTCAGTTAGTAATACATACTGTAACCACAAACTCATCTTGTCTGTATTACCAACTTTGTGCCATAGTGTCAATTGCTGACATAGCTTTTCAGCCATCTCAGACATGCATAAATTATACTTTATGTACAATTAATAGTACAGTTAAAAGTTCAATACCACATAAATTCCTGTTTTGTCCTCATCTTCCTGATTCTCTCTCTTATAAAGCTATAAAAAAAAAGCATACTAAAAGGACCGATACTATTTTCTTTCTAGAATTCTGAAGGACTTCAATGCTTGTCAGTGCCAAGGCTGCACATGTCGCCAGGAGCCCAGGTCATCCCAGTTCAGTGAGAGCCTCCATGTCTACAACTGGAGTGTAACCTATGCCCCTGACCCTCAGAATGTGCGCTGGTAAGAGGCTCTCACACAAAGTCTGTATATAGAGTCGGAGGTGCCCCAGACCACAGTATTAATGATCAAGATCGAATCGACTAATCAGTTCACACCATACTTGCTTTGCAAAACTCCGCCTAATAATGTGGTGGTGAGGATCGGAATAAATTTACAGGCTATCTGCTGTTTCACGCCTAAAGAAAGAAAGGCAGTCAAGAAGAGTTGATTGGTGATTTGTTATCAACATTTTGGAGATTTAGAGACTGGATAAACCCAACGATGCTATATACAATGATGACAATGATTATTAAGTGTGGAAGATACAATATTGGTGGTTTGTAAGGTAAGTGAATAAGCAAATAGTGTTTCATAAAATACAATATGCATTCACTTACCATTCGAAAGCCCAGTGGAGAGTTAAAATCTACAAAATCTGCCAATAAATCTTAAAGGGGCCATAGAAGGATTTCACAGGGTATTTCACACTGTTCCTTAAGGTCTCCGAATAGGGTATGTAACATTGGTTGGGCTGAACATGTCCCGGGTGCTGTTCTATGCGCCCTAATGCAACCCTGTGAAATAGCCCTAGAATGAAGGGAGAGCCCGAACACCTTGAGGAAAAAAACAATTTTGGCTGCTTGTATTCGCAATCTCGTTCTTTGGGTCACTACCCACAGTTTGTGACCATAGGTGAGGGTAGGAACGTAGATCGACTGGTAAATAGAGAGCTTCGCCTATCGACTCAGCTCCTTTTTCACCACAACGACCGATCCGCCCGTCGATCCTGCGCTCCATTCTTCCCTCACTAGTGAACAAGACCCCGAGATACTTGAACTCCTCCACTTGGTTCAGGATCTCCTCCCCGACCCGGAGATGGCACTCCACCCTTTTCCGGTCGATTACCATGGCCTCAGATTTGGAGGTGCTGATTCCCATCACAGCTGCTTCACATTCGGTTGCAAACCGCTCCAGTGAGAGCTGAAGGTCACAGCCCAATGAAGCCATTAGGACCACATCATCCGCAAAAAGCAGTGACCCGATCCTGAGATCACCAAACCGGACCCCCTCAACGCCCTGGCTGTGCCTAGAAATTCTGTTCATATAAGTTATGAACGTATAAACATATGTGTTTTCATGTAAATCTATAATTCGAGATGCAGGTTTGGCTATGTTGTGTCTTTGCGCCGCAACTTCACTCGCTGTAAACCAACCAATCAGCGCGCAGCTCATCTAAATATTCATGAGCATAGCCTTAAAGGGAGAAAACCTTGTTTAGAGAGGGTGAGAAGCTCGGTCATCCGGGAGGGACTCAGAGTTGAACCGCTGCTCCTCTGTGTCGAGAGGGGCCAGTTGAGGTGGCTCGGGCATCTGATTAGGATGCCTCCTGGACGCCTCCCTGGTGAGGTGTTCTGGGCACGTCCCACTGGGAAGGGGCCCCGGGGAAGACCCAGGACACACTGGAGGGACTATGTCTCTCGGCTGGCCTGGGAACGCCTCGGGGTCCCCCAGGAAGAGCTGGTGGAAGTGGCCGGGGAGAGGGAAGTCTGGGCCTCCTTGCTTAGGTTGCTGCCCCCGCGACCCGACCCCTGGAAAGCGGCAGGTGATGGATGGATGAAAACACAGGTTATTTATTTGAATGAAACACGATCAGAGAAATGAAATAATGTTAGCTCCATTGCCAATAAACTAAATCATCACACATTCTACCTATGCAAGATACAGAATACATTAGCATTGCTAATAACTGTTAGCGCCAAAATCATAGTTACAGCTTGCGGTTGTGATGAGCATACGGTCGGATGTGTATGTACATTTTGGTGCCTGACAAAGATCCAGACCAGAGCCAAATAAGGTGGAGCCACTGAGTTGACATCAACTTGGTGGCTTTTTGGAAACCGCCTGTTTTACAGCGGCAGTTTCAAATTGTGAGATTTGCATAGGAAAGAGGTGTCAATGGGACTTGAGGTTCTCTGTATGTCCATTTTACCTATGACTACTTTAATCAGTAACTTTTATTTATCCTTTATTTCGACAGGGGAGCCTTTGAGACGAAGGTGTTTTTATGCCATGTGAACAGATACTGAAACATATATGCAATAAACATCATTATCAATCAAATGAGAGCAATAGCAACCAAACACATCAAAAAATAAAACAAAGGTTGCATGTGGCCACTACGCTTCTGAAAGGGGTTCAAAGGGGTTCGATCCTCAATCCTCACAATCCTAAAATGTCCCAGACAAACTATTGGAAGGTTCCCCAAAGGAACTTTAGCTTGTCCTTAATCCCTAAGGATATTCAAAGAGGACGGCGCCAAAACCTGTTCCAGTTTAGAACAGAGGCTACAATGCAGTCATCCAAAGTCAACTAAGACAGTGTCTTGTGCTCCACCATAAGTGTAGTGAGGTAGGGAGTAGTTTCTTGCTAATGTACATTGTTGTTACTGTCAGGGAACTCTAACCCAGTAAAATAACAATTTACATTAGAATTCTTGTTTCTGTGTACTTTCTTAACTTGTATGAGGCAATGCAATAATGGAGTAACTACTAAGTATGTAAATGTTGTGGAACAGTTTATAATTACACTCTGTCATGCAATATCTATGTATATGATATTATATACTATTTACATATATATATCACTTTTAATAGGAGATAGCATTCTCCTAAATGCTAAAATAGCATTTAGGAGATAGCTACTGTGTGAAAGAGCAGAATGGTGCTCAGAGTGGAGCTTGGTGGAATACACATAATTGCATTATTAATTAACTACAGGCTGTTCAATGCACTTCCTACTGCATAGTGCTCATGTAATTACACAGTACCAAGGACACTAATGTAAACTTACCAAAATTAAATCAACACTACGGAGCATTTGTCATAGCATTCATCTCAGGGCACCTGTAGCTATTGAGAAGGTATTGTACAACCCTGTATCAACACATGGTGTGGCAGCATAGAGCTGCATCAGAGAGACGCAATCATGCTTTATATGTGTTGAAATGATTGTTGAATAATTGCACTCTATAGGGAGTTGCAAGATTTGAAGGAACTGAATGAGTACCAGTACTTTCACACTTAGACTGTTTGGCTGATCTTCACTTCAAAGCATTACGTGTGTGTAGTTGTGGAAGATAAATCTACATATTACTTTTTATTTCCTTTCACAGGGAGCACTTATCGTTAGGGGGCATCTCCTGGTGGATTCGTTGTTTCATTATCAACTGCATCCTTTTCCTCCTGCTCTTCTTCCTCACCACTCCAGCCATCATCATCTCCACCATGGACAAGTTTAACGTTACCAAACCTGTTGAATATCTCAATGTAAGTGTCATCTCTCCACTTATCAAAATATTTATTACTGTTTTACCAATAGTTAATGATCCGTCCTAAGTTTTAAAGCCAGTATATTAACAGTAGTTGCTCTAAAACATTCACTGATAGCAACATAGTATTTGTGTCTGGACTGGAGCTTGACCAATGGTGGATTTTTGAAAACTAAATCTTATTGATAGGAGAGGAGGAAAGACGATAACTGATTAATTGGTTGCTAATAAACCATTGGTTTATTTGAATAAAGGCTTTGCTATTTTCAAGTTACGTCCATGCTAGTGGTATATCCATGCTACTAATGGCAGTGCATTCTGACATAAACAAATGTATACACTCGTCCAATCAAGAGTACAGTTGCGTTGTCCAATAGGATTAGGGAAGAATTCCCCAATAGTAGTTCTTCCAGGACTGGCAAGATCTAAAGAGTGCAGTTGAAGACAAATTAACCCACCATTGTTTTCCAGTCTGCAGTGTCATTCAGCATGTGCTCCTGGAGCGTTCGTTCCCCCTCCAGAGTCTGTCCGTGGCTACGGAGGATGTCTGGGCTCTAAGCACGTGCAGACTAGCATGTGGATGTCTCCAACTAATCCCAGCTGCCAGTGGCAGATCAGCGTGTTCTAGCTGAGTTGTTTTCTGAAAGATTGCTTCTGGAGGTTGTCTCATCCTTGATCTTGAAGGTGTGATGATTCAGGGAATAGGGGCTGGTTTGGAGGCAGCGATGGCCCTGTGACTGCCTGTGGAGAGGCTGGTGACTTTTGGGGAAGTCTTGGCCTGTTTTGCTATGACAAGTGTCACTGCTTCAATTTCTGCCCCTCTTCTGTCAAGGTTGTGGGGGGTTAAATATTGGCCAAACAACCAAAACAAAGTCCCTTCTGGTTTAAATTAAGGTGGGAAACTGAATAGTGTATTGACAAAAGTCTGAACATTCCATATGCTGTTGAAATATGATATTCATATTAATCTTTCATGAATTTTCATATTAAATCATACACCTTAACTGTTTATACCATATTGAAGAGGAGAATTAGTGGATTTTTATGATGTGAAGAAATATATGATTACTTAAAGGGGCAATTGACAGTTTTTTGGGGTATTTCTCCGAATAGGGTATGTAACATCGGTTGGGTTGAAAATGGCCCGGGTGCTCTTCTATGCCCCCTGATAGATCCTATGAAATGTTCCCGGGAAAAAACAATAGCTTTTCTCCTTTTATGGTATGCTCATTAATATTTAGATAAGCTGTGCGCTGATTGGTTGGTTTTCAAAGAGTTAAGCTGGGGAGCAAAAACGCAACACGACCAACAGCAGCACTCACTGAAACACCGAAGGTGGAGACTTGAAATAAAAACGCGCAGATAAATCTTATGTCTACACAACACTGTTTTCAACAGATTGACTACATATCATTTGAAATGATAACATTACTTGTTTCCACTTCTTTTGTTGAAGCAAACTGGATTGACTTGGGTGGGTAGAACGTTAGGCTTAGCAACCAAACCATAGAATATTAGGCTACAACTTAGCAACCAAACCATATCGTGATTCTACTCAGCTATAGTTAGCTAGCTAGCTCTAGATATCTTGCAGAAAAATAACCTGACAAAGATCTGGACAAACATGCATCGTTAATTGTAGATTTACATGACACGGGTTATTTATTTGAATGAAACACAGTCAGGAACATGAAACAACGTTAGCCCCATTGCCAATAAACTAGGCTAAATTATCACACATTCTACCTATGCTCCTTGCGTTAGCAAGCTCAACTAGTTTACATGCCTACTAGTACAGTCTAGGTGTTACTAGTAGTAACAGTTACTAGCAATGCTAACATATCCTGTATCTAGCACCTGCCTTTCTCCATTTCTTTCAAATAGATTATCTAGACAGGCGTTAGCAATAAGCCAGACTGCTGTTCGTTTTCTGGCTATTTTTTCGGAAGCTTCCCTTCTAATGCTGACTACAGCTAGTCTTGCTAGAGTCATTTGATGTGTGTAGAAACGTATTTAGCATTCTACCTATGCTATATACAGAACACATTAGCATTGCTAAAAACTGTTAGCACAACATCATACTGTCCTTACAGCTTGCGGTTGCAATGAGCATACGGTCGGAACAGCACCTCTTTCCAGTAATGATGTTACGGTCGATACCGTGCTCACGAAGCGGTATCGACCTTTCGAAACAATTGGTACCGATACAAATGTGTCTAGCGTGGCTTCAAATGAGCAAAAACCACGATCAGAGTCGAAGTGACGTCTGAAGCATCGGACGTCACACGAGCAGCTGAGACAAAGGGCATTTTATTCAAAGGCTTAAAAGACATCAGAAATCCCTAATATTTGTAGGTTATAGAGAGGAGACATACGCCTATTTACGGACGCTATAGAATACATTCATTGACAGAGCCAGAGATACAGATAGATTGCCAGAGCTAGATAGACAGAGATAGATACAGATGAGATCGTACACAAGCACATAGCCTACATATTTCCCTAGTTTTACCAGCCTTCAAATGTGGCCATCCCTTTCCCGGTTGAAAAGCATGTTCCAAAACCTTAACCGCTAGCCAGTGTTGGGTAAGTTACTTCAAAAAAGTTATTTATTACTAATTACTAATTACTTCATCCATATTGTATTTAAATTACTTTTGTAATTACTCTGTCTGAAAAGTAATTTAATTACTGAATAAGTATTATAATGCATTACTTCTTACAATCCCTATTAACCTTGACTGGATAGACAACAGAAAGGAAAGTCTTTCAATAATTAAATACAAGTCAAACTTGGCAACAACAGTTTAGCCTTTTACCTTTTTAAAACATAGCCTACTTAACATGTTAGTAACACGTGTAACCTTCTTTCATCTTTAGTTAAAAAAACAATTTGTGCATCACACAAAAGCTTATATTTAAGTTAAACATGACATCACAGGATTCTACAGTACGTAGCAGTAGCATCTCTTCCTGCAATCTAGTTTGCAACAATTTTTTTAAGCTCACCTTCAAACACTTCAACTTCAAAGTCAAAGTTTTGCCTGCTTAACAGGTGTTGCTGAAGTGTTATCTGTCGATGCCAAAGTATATTCCTAGTCTGTGCAAACTCTCATGGCAATTAAAACCCTTTCTGATTCTGATTCTGATGAACATGGATCACTGAAAACTGTTCGTCGATGCTGCCTTGTGAGGTGCTTCAGTAGGTTACTTGTGCGTATATTTTTTTCTCCCCAGGACATAGCTTGGACATGACATTAATGTTCTTGTTAACCTGTGACAAAAAGGTAAAGTATTTGGAATATTTCCATTTGGTAAAACAGCTAGAGCTACTTGCTTCCGCCATGTCCAAAATCTACCACTTCAAACCGCTAGAGCTCGCGCTTATGCAGCAAACACTCGCATCTCCCGTGCAACTGCACTACAGCTAACGATTTTAAAGAGGCGTGTTCACTTTTTCCCTAAAACGATACATTTAGATTTTAATTCAATATTGATTTATACAGAACTGTTTGAGTAATTTATAGTAGGTATGTAACGCAAGTACATTACAAGTAACTGTAATTAAATTACCTAAAGATGAACAGTAATACCTTACTTTACTTTTTCAGTGGATAAGTAATTTAATTACAGTAACGCGTTACACCCAACACTACCGTTAGCTTACATTATCATATAATAATGTATTCATTTAGCATATACTTCGACTAAAACAGGGTGAGCGGATGCAATCTCACAATGTCTGAGTGAGAGGCTGCGCACTTACCACAAAGCCATACTCAGTTAAACACTTTGTGTAATTAATGTTATAAGAACTTAAAAATAAATGTTATAAACGTAAAGTAGCAAAGACGTTACGTTGTTTATAATACAACAAGATGTAACATATTTTTGACACTTGCAAATCGAAACATTTGTCACACAACCTTTATCAAGTTGTCAATGACAATTGTGAGACTGACATCTCGAGGACTTGACGTCACTTGATTCCTTCCTTCGCTCGATACAGTCGCCATACCATAAACTGACCAGCAGATGTCACTATGGAGAAGATATATCGAACGCTTCGAAAAAGCGATACTTTTTCGAGACAATTGTGTCAAATAGCTCATTGCTTCGGAAAGCTTCGTTTCCATGTTCAGCTTCCGAGCAAATCCTGCTTGAAATTGTCCAAGGTTGTCAAAACTGTCTTGGGTGAAATGTTCAGAGCAAATGAATGATTGAGTGTCGAACTTTGCCGGGATCTTCTCATAGACAACAGCAGCCATGCCTGTCGAATGTTTGGCTCCTTAAGAAGACTGTGAGTGTTAGCCTTCCCTGTACAACCTGGAACACACCATTTACGACCGTGGTCCATTTTCAATATCCTTGTTATAATTCAAAACGTTCTTTTTTGTAATTCCTTATAAGTAGCCTACACAGAGCAGCGCGCAGCTAAACTCGTATCGGAGATAGACGCTATCTCGGGCTGGTCTGGATGTAAATTTTGGGGAGTGACTAAGATACAGACCAGAGCCAAAAAGGGCGGTCCCCGGTCCTACGTCACACCGGTGGCTTGTTGAAAAGCTAGCGTTTTACAGGCACATTTTTTCTTTTTGAGATTTGAATAGGAAAGAGGTGTCAATGGACTTTGATATTCACTGAATGCTCATTTTACCCACTGAACTGTCGTTATTCAACTATGACAAGGAAAAATCGGTTTTGCAATCAATTGCCCCTTTAAGGCAAATCATATTTTATCAAGGTGGTTTCAGGCAGCCATTTTTTCAAAAACTTCTCCATCCATCATACCTCATCAGACAACTTAATTTTTAACCACTTTAATTACAATATGGAGAAAAACTTTGATTTGGAATATCCACAAATCTGTGGGCAATTTAGAACACAAAACAGATTAGAAATATCATATTTTAATTAAAAGTTATGACCATTCTAGTGACTAGTGGAGACATAGGGGAAACCGGAATTATCCTCCCCCAAAAGTAGCTAGCGCTATGGCTGGATACTCCTCTCGATAACTAAAAAACGTTCGAGATTCTTCCACAATCGACCGAATTGGCCAAGCAAGGCATGTACATTTAGCTTACAGTGTACATAATCTAGCTAGTTAATGTTGTTTTTCCAAGTTTTTTAGAAATCTGCTCAAATCGAAGCTAAACAGTGCTACTACCGCCATAGCTGCCTGTCCCAAACGGCCAAGCAAGACACGTCATTCTTTCCTGAAAAAACTTGCGTCACTCCCACAAACAAATTCTTCGTAAGGAAAAGGTTTTGACTTTAAATTGACAATATTGATAACACATTAAGAAACTTGTCTTTACTCATAATATCGTCTCCGATTTCAATTTGAAGCTGTAAATCTAACACTGTAAGCAATCTCCCATGGTCTCCGCTCTGGCTCAGCCTCGGAAAACAATGGCTGCTGTTGCTGACGATACATGTATTTTACCCTCCCAGTAACCCCTTAACCAATGATATGTACTTTGAGCTTAAGTTGTCATGAGTATCTGGAAGTTTTCAGAAATAAAATCGGTGATTGGACGGCAAAGATATTAAGGCGGGAACCATGGGCATTTGAATGCCCATATTTGAATGGTCCGGCAGGAAAGGGTTAGCATGAACCAAATTATGCCAATACAAATGGAATTACAGTTATTTGACTCTATGGGTTAAATCAGATCAAGAATGGTCAAAGTAAGGTTAAATGAAATATACTGTTATATAGGGGGGTTCGGGAAATTTGTGATCACTGAGGGTCATATAACATTGCAAATTCAAACATGTTACAAAATGAAGGTTCATTCTTACCTACACTACCATGATTATTGTAATCAGAGACAGCAAGAGGTGAGCAAAGAGAATGAGTACAAGGACAAGCCAGAGCTGGGGAGAAGGGTCTCAAGAGATCAATAATCCATAGAACAATGCTTTGCAATTCCTTTAATACACAAGAACAACCAATCAGAACAAATGTTGAATGGGGAGTGAGAGCCATCAAATTGAGACCCTGTTGAGCAACTCCAGATTTTAGCATATGAGAGGTGGGGGCAGGATGACACCCAGCCTGACAAGGTTGGGTGTTAATTGAAAAGGGGACTTAATCGAAAAGGGGCCAAGTCCACTAGCCCATCTTCTCTGGTAGAAAAGAGTTTCTAGGTGGGAGGACCTCATGCTCAGCCTCAGCCTGCAGCTGTTCCTATAGCCTCCCTAGTTCTCTTAGAGGGGTCTTGGAACTCACTGCTGATGGCCACAACTCCCATCAAGGACTTTGAGTCATTCACCAGGGTCGCAGTAGCAGAGCCAGAGGGGTATCCGGGGTGGCACTGGACACCCCTGACATCTGATTGGCCACCCCGGGTGCCACCCCAAAATGTAATTCGCTACTGGAAATTTGATTCTGATTGACATCTCATTTGACCTCTTGTTGAAAGAAGCATTTATTTTGCTGCGTTGCGGTGCATTATTCAAATCGAAGAGACACGTTTGTTGCGAGATACAGAATAATACGAACAGACAGCACAATAGAGAATATTTCCACAGCTCCACAAGCTCTCTTCGCGATTGAAAAAGGCATAATATTTGAAGTAAGTTTTAAGGTTTGCATTGGGTTTAGGTTTCCAGAGCATTTTTTACGTAGGCTATGTTGATTAGCTAGCCTACAGTAGCTGTGTAAGTTAATGTTAGAACTTCGACTCCAATAACAGACAAACTGAGACAGTCAGTAATTGTACTCCGATTTTACAGTTTTCTTTTGCGGCTTAAATTTCGAAGCAGTTTATAATCCGGTTTTAGAACAAAAAAGTGGCTTTGTCTCAAGATCAGACCGTGCAGCTAATTTAATGCTCAACACTTGAACGGGGGCTTATTACTTCAAAGAGGAATTATTTAGGCTACTGTGTTGTCTCAGTTACACCAGAGAATGTCTAATATAGAGAGAACTGCCACTCTCGGGAAACTTCTGGGTTCTGAACTGGTTGAAGTTCCATGTGAGGGCGCTAACGAGCGAGTCCAGAATGAATGGAGGTCTATGGAGCTATACCCCTCAAAATCCACTTTTCTCAGGATATAATTTTTGTCTAGTAATTTGAATTCTGAATTCGAAAGGGGAGGCAAAAAAAATACACACTGCTGGCTGTTAGATTTTTTTAAAGTCGCCTTTCTGTTCTAAAAAGCTTTTGAAAATGTAATTGACGTCATACACATCGTACGACCAGAGCTACTGCTTTACAGCAAGCTCTAGTCACTTTTTTCTCTCAGGGCATCGAAAACACAGCTGACAGGTTAGGCTCTTCCTGTCAATACACATGCTAGAAAGAGTTTTGGCTTGCTAATGTTGTTGCTAATGTTGCTAATGCTCTGACATTCTGATTCCGCTTCGGATGCCATCAAGCAAGAGCTCTGGTCGTATCAGTCCTTCACTAACCAATCAGCATTCATTAGCAGAATGCTAGCGTGTTATAGGCAACAACGACTCACCCTGTAAGAAATCAAAAGGACATAAGTACTCGTTCATTCAACTTTCGACCTATAATCCATGTTGAACATGCAAAAACTACAATCAAATCGGAGAGATTTCTCAACGACAATCAGGCAAAAGAGACAAATTTAGCTGTTTAGCTCCATAGACTCCCATTCAACATGCACTCGCTCGCGATCACTCCCAGTGGAACTCAGGTGGAACTGCAACCAAATTCGGTACAATGGGGCTTAATAGGGAATGGCAAGGCTCTCCTTAAACAGGCTCTGGTTACACTATCAGGGCTTGGAAATACAGTGACTTGCTAAAGTAGGCAAATGGCTAGTGGAACATAACATTTCATAATGATTTCAGTAATTGGCGTCAGGGATTCAGTAAGGGAGTCAGGTGGCTGAACGGTGAGGGAACGGTGAGGGAATCAGGCTGGTAATCTGAAGGTTGCCAGATCTATTCCTGACCGAGCCAAATGACAATGTGTCCTTGGGCAATGCACTTCACCCTACTTGCCTCGGGGGGAATGTCCCTGTACTTACTGTAAGCTCTGGATAAGAGCGTCTGCTAAATGACTAAATGTAAATGTAATCGAACAGCTGCAAGACCCAGTGAAATGTTATAGGTTAGCTATCTCTAGCAAAATAACGCTAGCATCGCAAACAACATTACTAATTCAACTTTGGTAGTGTAACCAAGCTCTTTGTAAGTTCGTTTTAGATCTAATTGTATATGATCCTGTGGACAAAAAGACACGGACGCGGTCTCTTTTCATAACTTGCGTTTTACCACTGCTCTTCTTGACATCGCTAATCGAACAGCCCTCACTGATTTCACAAATGTGTTCAGCATCAAGCCTACGACAACTCCCGAGGGACAAAACACCCTTGCCCGTTGTCACAAAGAAAGGTCTGCTACAGTAGGCTATCCTCAGGATTTGCAAGTTAGCTAAACTTATAGTATATCTAAAATAATTGTGTAGACATAACAATGGATTCTGCCACTAAATGAGTGACTTGGCTTTATTGGCTTGGTTGGGCACCAAGTTATTTATATTTTTCAAGTCAATTTCTGCTTGATTCCTGCTACCTGTCAAGTCAAATTGCAGTGTTTTTTGGGTGTGTAAATTCACTTTGTTATGTAAATAAACTATGCACTGTGTTATTTCTGTAACACAGAAATGCTATTATAAGTCCCTGGTGCTTGAGCTTTTTTTCCTAAAAATATTTAGGATGTTCCAGTACTTATAGACTCAGATTATGCTGTATATATTAATGAAAACAGTGACCCAAGACTGGACTATGGATCCCCTGAAGTAGCTTTGGTCACCCCTTGGCCAACCCATTTATAAAACTCTACTTCCGCCACTGCAGGGTCGACTACCCTGACAAGGGCACCTTGGCCATGAAGTTGGTTGAGTGGAACCAAGACAGTATAATATTCCAGAAGTGAGCCATACAAGCAGACTCTTTGTTAAGTGTTCAGTTTCTCGTTCTCATCAGTAAAATATCTCCTCTTATTTTACTGCCGTTTTGACAAAGAGCATTGTTTAGTACAAAGTGGGGCCCAACTAAAGACTTCAGGGTTAAGCTAAGCTGTTCAAACACTATTCCCCATGAATGAGTAGACGCAGAGAAAAACAATGTCAAGAACTATAACAACTTACAATATTGTCCACCTTATGGGCTAATGCTGTTTATGTTGTGGTCTTCAATGAAATCAGAATCAGAATTTGGTTTTATTCGCCATGTAGGGTACACAAACACAGAATTTACTGTGGCCGGAAAGTGCAAGGTAGAAAAGTACAGTAGTTTAACTAATCCTAAGAACTAACAATCTAAAAAATAAAACAATTTAAAATGTAAAGTATAAAATATATATACAAATAAGAATATAAATATGAATGGGCAATAGTCCAAGTAAGGTGGCTTGTGCGTAGTGCAACAGGTGTCAGATTAATACTGGACTAATAATAGATAAATGTCAGTGGGAGTCCTTGGCCTTGTTGAAGAGGCCAGTAGCAGATGGAAAGAAACTGTTCTTGTGGTGTGAGGTTTTGGTCCTGATGGACCGCAGCCTTCTGCAGGAGGGGAGTAGCTGGAACAGAGTGTGTCCAGGGTGGGAGGAGTCGGCCACATTCTTCCTTGCTCGCCTCAGGGTCCTCGAGGTGTGCAGGTCCTCGAGGGTAGGCAGATTGCAGCCAACCTAACCTGCAGGTGTTGTCTGGTACGTTCACCTGGGAGAGCTTGTCCTGAAGCAGGGCGGGGATGATGGTGTTGAAGGCAGAGCTGAAGTCCACAAACAGGATCCTGGCGTAGGATGCTGGGGAGTCCAGGTGCTGTAGGGTGAAGTGGAGGGCCATGTTAACTGCGTCATCCACAGACCTGTTGGCTCTGTAGGCAAACTGCAGGGGTCCAGTAGAGGGTCTGTGATGGATTTAAGGTGTGCCAGCACCAGGCGCCCAAAATACTTCATTACCACAGAGGTCAGGGCGACTTGTCTGTAAATTAAATAGATGAGCTGCGCAAGGTATATTGAGGATTAAAATATTTTTTATTTTCGGTGTTCTTGAAGTCCATTATACTTTCTTGACATGTTGCTTGCATTGTCATAAGATTGGCCTCTTATGGTTCAACATGTTTAAGGCAAGGTCATTATCAATGCAATACCTAAATCAGCCAAGTTTTAACCTGTGTGACTTTGAATGGCCTCAAAGCCTAGAAATAATCAAATCTACTACAATTAACAAATATTTGGCATCCTTAAATCTTTCAGATATCTACTACAAATGAATGGGTCATTATCTTGTTAGGCAGAAGCCTGTTAACGACCATTCATTTGAATCAGGTGTGTTGGAGCAGGGAAACATCTAAAACTGGCAGGACAGGGGGTCCCTGAGGACCAGGGTTGAAGACCTCTGCAGTAGAGCATTGGTTAGAGAGCAAGTTTTACCACCTAGACCATGATTGCTGCAGGGGCATTTGACTTGATTACTTGGCAATTGGAGAATAGTATAGTAATTCCTGTTGCTAGGACTAGCATCCACATTGGTGTTGGTGCAATGTGGATGCTGCAAGAAACTCAATTTTGAGACTCAATTTTACTCGAGTGAATCTTAGAACAGTATCAGCATCTCATCATAAACCAAATAAACTACCAATTTGTTTTGTCTTTTTTGTGATGGATTGACTGGGATACCTTTTAATATCCACATGTACCTTTACTTTTCAAAGTTACCAATTGAGTCCAGTCAGGCAGGCTCGCTGAGTCTTGTGTGACAAGAAACTGCATGAGAGAGGTTGTCATGTCTAGGGAGGCTTGTCCCCTCACTATAAGCCCAAACAAAATTATCATCAAACCTTGATTTCAAAATTTATGTCAGCCCTGATCAGCTGGCCTGCCAATAAATTGGTCAATATATAGTAGACAATGAGTTATTATTTAAATCCAATACAATTTGCCCTTTGATGATCGACTGCTGTCAGGTATGATCTCAGTTTTATTTATTTTAAATGTTAGTGTGTTAGTAGGAAATTTGTGGGATTCACCAAAAGTCAATGTTGATTCATTGCCTCAAAACAAATAAGAAGTTTGTTCTGGATAAATCAGAAGGAATTTTTTTGAATAAAAAGTAATGAAGTCTTCAATCTTTTCTCCAGAACCCTATTGTTACACAGTTCTTCCCCACACTTCTGCTGTGGGCATTCTCAGCCCTGCTCCCCACCATAGTGTACTATTCTGCATTCTTCGAAGCCCACTGGACACGGTATGACACGCTAGTGCCCCATCTTTATCAGTTTCATTTACATTTGTGTTGTACATTAACATGTTGAAAAATCCCCCATGGTTGGGGGTCATTTAACATGTTAATCACAAAACATTGTATTTATTAAACAATCATACTGTATGTATTATTAATTATCATTTCATTCATGTATTATTGACTAGATCACTCTGTATTGCTCTTTGTCATGGGTGCCATTGTTCTTCTCTGTGTTTTGATGACAGTTCTGGAGAAAACAGAACCACAATGCACAAATGCTATACCTTTCTAATCTTCATGGTGCTACTTCTGCCTTCCCTTGGTCTCAGCAGGTACATGATGTAGTTTACTGTAGCTCACACTGTAATAATTATATTAATAATGCTACATTTTATTTGAAATGTACCTTTTTTTGTACTGAAAGCACTTCAGTAAATTACAAGCACTATCTTACAACATAATATACAACAACAGTAACAACAATCTCAAACAAATCAATAATGATAAACCTGATTAAAAAGGTAAGCGGTTTCTTAAAGCAACCAAACGAAGGAGAATTCCTAATGGAGTTCCACAGCTTATGAGCAATGCAAGAAAAGGCGCTATCACCCATGGTTTTCAATTTTCAAAGAGGCTGACATAGAACTGGCAGAATGAAGAGAGCGGGAGGAAGTATACAGTGTTACCAAATCACAAATGTAGATTAGAGCCAGCCCATGTCCTGCTTTATAGGTTAACATAATAATTATAAAATCAATACGAAATTGAACCGACAGCAAATGTAATTGAGACTGTACACTGACACTACAGCACAGCACAGGATGAAATTAGAAAGTGATACAGACTGTTGGTGTGAGGAACCTAGCTTCTTAACAATACTATACAATGTTAAATCTATTAAATTAAATAAGATGGTGCAAATGAGTGATCCATCACATACTGAACATTGATGTACATGTTTGTTTTTTTGTGAATTTGTTTAAGCACCGTATCATGCAAAATAACATTTTTGTTCAAAAAATAACAACTTTTTGTTCTTGTTTTAAAAATGAAGTTTGGACGTGTTCTTTCGGTGGCTATTTGACAAGAAATTCCTTGCCGATGCTAAAGTCAGATTTGAGTGAGTATTTTTTATGCTAAAATAAATCATAGAGAATTTTCTGCAACACCAGAGTTAAGTTTAATTATCCATTGTTCCTTCAAAGGCATATTAGTTATATCACCCAGTTTTGATCTAACTAGATTTCCATTTCTCTATCAGGTGTGTTTTTCTCCCTGACAACGGAGCTTTCTTTGTCAACTATGTAATTGCATCTGCATTCATTGGGAATGCTATGGATCTACTGAGGATTCCCGGCTTGCTCATGTATATGATCAGGCTCTGTTTGGCCCGCTCTGCTGCTGAGAGGCGCAACGTGAAGAGGGTGAGCATTATTAAATGCAGATCCAGCAATGCAGTGTAACTTCGTTTCAACATGCATGTTAGTAAATCATTGATTACCAGATGACTGACGTTGGCAGCGTCTCATACAGTATATATGCTGTACATTTCATATGATTCAACAAAACATGGGATACACTTTCAAGACGACCATATTACCAAACCAAATAGACAATTCTTTATACCAGCTTCGAGTTTTGAAATCCTTAACTCAGGCCCTTCTCAAATATATTTCCAGATAACCTAATAACATCTGCCACATCCTTTCAAGTCCCAACAATAGCAATAGATAGCACAAAAAAACTAAATCTTAAGAGGAAAATTCCTGCTGTGAATTCTATTGAACATTATTGAATTTTCTTACTTTTTAATGCTGTCTGTTTTTTGGGGGAATCTTAATAACCCTGAGAGTTTATGTTGTCTGTCACTGCAGCATCAAGCGTACGAGTTCCAGTTTGGTGCAGCCTACGCCTGGATGATGTCCGTCTTCACTGTAGTGATGACGTACAGCATCACCTGCCCCATCATTGTCCCCTTTGGTGAGTCAGCCCAGCTCTCCCCATAGCAGTAAGAGAGAGCGGATAGTAAGGAACACTCCTATCACACTAGGGCCATCTACTGTTTTTGTCTAAATGCATTGTTGCAAGTGCTGGCCTAACCCTAATACACCAGTTAATAGTGCAAACGTTTTATGTAGATGTAAAATGGGTTAAATAAATATATTTTATTTCTATATATTTTGGGGGAATGTTTTGTGGTCTGGCTGCCAAGGCTGGTTTTCCTGCATTTCAGGAGAATGCCTCCTCCTAGTGTCTGTGTGGCAGCACTGTGTGACTCATCGCTGGGTCATGGGGTCTGAACTGCAGCAGAAAAAGAGGGAAGGAGAGGTGTCCCGAATAGTGACACAGGCCAGTATTAAAGGGCCTCAAGACAGAATAGAAAGTCTCACAATACAGCGCTGCCTTGCAATGACACTGCTAAATTGTGAGGTGTCAAATTTGATTTTAGATGGTGACTTAAGTTGTGAGTTTAATCAATTTAGGCACCTTTTGATGGATAATTTACAAAAAGCTGTTTCACTATACCATGTAAAACTATCATTTATATTTATGATACGTGCATGCATTTTCCAGAGGTAATCTCTTTATATTACATTATATGTTGCCAGCATGTCTAAGGCTTCTGTCATTCCTAAATATGACCTCTTAAGGAAGTTGATTTTAGAGAGAACTCCCAACTTTTTCTCATGCTCCTATTAGATTTTGTCTCATGGGTGTACTGTACATAATTCGTTATCACATAAGTCAGTCCTAATTCGAAATCCAAATTACTTAATTGCTAATTTATGAATAGAATATTTCTAGTTTTACTGGTAATCCTTTTTTCATTGGGACTTTTATATTTAACCCCAAATCAAGACTTACATAGATGTCCTTAATCTTGAGCTAATTGTTTGTCAATAATAACAGTTATAGAACTAAATAGTGTCCTTCTGTTTTCCCAGGACTGATGTACATGCTGCTCAAACACCTGGTAGATAGATACAACATGTACTACGCCTACTTGCCCTCCAAACTGGATAAGAAGATTCACTCAGGGGCTGTCACCCAGGTGGTGGCTGCACCAATCCTCTGTCTCTTCTGGTTGCTCTTCTTCTCTACAGTGCGCACAGGTCAGCGTCTTGGGTTCAGTTGGAAGGGGTTCTTGATGTGAAAGGATACAATTTTTATGTATAAACACTATATTCGTTCAAGTTCTGGTTACTTTGTGGCCCAAATTGACATTTTGGTACAACATAATGTAATAAGATTTACATGGACTTGTATGATAAGGCAGGCCGTTTTAACATTTATTCCTAAAAACGTAGTAGTCACTATTTTGAAGTTACTAGTACTTATTCTTTAGTTACTAGTACCTATTCCAATAGTTACTAGTAACTATTCATTAGATACTAGTAATTATTCTTTAGTTACTGGTAACTAATCCAATAGTTACTAGTATTTATTCCCGTTTTACTAGTAACAAATTGCACATTTTTACAATTGTATTCTATGGGGCTCTGCTTTACAGATATCTACTATTTGTTTCCAACTAGTATCTATTCCAATTGTTACTCATATCTATTTCAGTTTTACTGGTATCTAATAATTAGATACTAGTACTTATACATTTGTTACTAGTATCTATTCCATTTCTTACTAGTAAAAGTTGCATTGTTACCAGTAACATTTTTTATTGAACTATCAAGTAGTCATTTTTACTCGTCACAAGCAATGACGAGTAAAAACGCAATTCGTACTAGTAAGAATAATAATGTTACTAGTAACAATTGTAATAGTTACTAGTAACTAAAGAATAGTTACTAGTATCTAATGAAAAGTTACTAGTAACACTGGAATAGATATTAGTAAGTATTGAAATAGTTACTAGTCAGAAGCATATAGTTGATATCTCAAATCGGAATAACTAGTATTGAATCATTTGGAGATATCCTCAATTTAAATATGAACTAGTAAGAATCTGTTTGGAGATATCTTAATTTTGGAGTTATCTTCATTCAAATGTTCTAAGGAATAAACATGAGGCAGACAACCACATGCTTCCCTTGTCCGGCCCACTCGCAATGGAAGCAGTTTTTTTCTCATTGCGGTCAAAATTATATAGCCTATGTAACGGGTATGCAACGGACGTGGTCTTGCTCCGCCAGGGCCGCCGTTCGCTGCCATTGGGAGTCGAACCTGCCACCTCTGGACTGCCAAGCGCAACCACTACCAGCTACGCCAAAGAAAAGCTAGCTATTTGTTGAAGTGGGTGGCCCATGACCTTAGGGGGGGGAGTTTCACCAGTTCACACCAGTTACACCTAGACGACAAGCCTCAAAATTAAACAAAGTTCGCGGGATTCTGAACGCATTCTTCACACGCTGTGTGCTATATTCTTTTTACGTTTTTGATCAATGAAAAATGCCAGAGCTTGAGTTGGCTTTGCCATGATAATACCTTGTATTAACCATTGATGGCTCAAGGGCATTACAGTAGTTCATCCACGCTTCCTTACGTTGGGGGAAACACTATCGAAACCCTTTGCTCACCAGTTATTATAGTTCATGACCAGTTTAATATCTGATCATCATTTGTTATATGCCTTCTGTATTTTACACTAAGAAATTAAATGATATCGTAAACGGTCTATGCATGACGTCTGACGCGCGATCTGTCGGTGCGGAGGAGACACCAGAGAAAGAAGACAATATATCGTTATGATTATTTTTATTTTCCCATGGGACCAATGTGGTATCATCCCTGTATTATTTATTTATTTATTTATTTTGTCCAAGAATAACTGGTGGAAGTTGTGGTTCAAAATGTACGAGTCAGAAGTATCAGCACTACAACAAGCTGGATGGTTATTCTTGACATTTTCTGTTTTTAGTGCATTTCAATTTAATAGCTATTTCTTGATGATGCAATATATGAAGGCTAAGAGAATTCATCATGAATTGTGTTGCCGGTGACAAACTCAGCAGAATGGACCACACTACTTCGGGCCTTGCGGCCTAAGTAGTGCCTTTCCTACAGGCGGTATAGGTGGTCGCCTAGGGCGCCACTCAGAGAGGGGCGCAAAGAAAATGCAGTTTTGCAATATTTTGACATTGAAAAATAGGGCGCCGCATGTGAAGCTCGCCTCGAGTGCCAAATGTGCTAGGTCCGGCCCTGGATGCAACCAGTCAGAACACTCTCTATAGTGCATCTGTAAAAGGTACTGAGGATGACACTGCGTTTCCATGATGGTATCAATTAGAATCTAGCTTTATTCGGATAATGCTAATTTTTGGGGCAACTGCTATTATCCTAATATATATGGCAGTGAATAAACCAAATCATTGGCCGAAAGCATGTCATATCCCAGTACAATACTTGGCGCTGTTTTCATTAAAACTAGTGGTGATACAGCCCTATCCGCCTGACCTCTTCACCACCACCAACAACAACAACATCAACATTTCGAGAAAGACGGTAAACGGAGAGCAAGGTGAAGCTATGTCCCTCTACATTTTCATGCATGATGACAATAGGAGTACTGCGAATGCAAACGGCGCTATTGGCTCGCGTTGTTTGTTTGTTTCTGCTGGGCCGGCTCCCGGCAGCGACAACTCATCGTCTTTTTCGTCTTCCAGGTCACGACCTGGGAGGGAGGGCGGTGGGACCTCAAGCATGCGCAAAGACGTAGAGTCCAGTTCATAGTCCAATTTACCGTTTAAACGCATGCGATGTCCGAATTATCAACCAACGCGGATCGAGTTATCTCGGGGTGTCGATCGGATCGCAATTATTCGAATAAAGGTGTTTACAGGAAAGGGATAATTCTATTTCAGTGTAAATAAGCCAGTAATTTGAATCCATGTAACCACGGTGACTGAGTCCATGCCGAACTTCTTCAGTCTCCTCAGGAAGAAGAGGCGTTTACGGGCCGCTTTGACCACCTTGTCCGTGTGAACAGACCAGGTGAGATCATTGCTGATGTTCACCCCGAGGAACTTGAAGCAGCTGATCTTCTCCACTTCGGATCCGTTGATGTGTAGGGGTGCATGCTCCTCCTCCTGCCGCCTCCTATAGTCCATAATTATGTCCTTGGTCTTGCTGATGTTGAAAGATAGGTTATTGTCCTGACACCATGATGTCAGGGTGTCAACCTCCTCTCTGTAGGCTGACTCGTCACTGTCAAAGTTGAGGCCCACGATGGTTGTGTCGTCAGCAAACTTAACAAGGAGGTTGTGGGTGAACAAGGAGAACGGGAGAGGGCTGAGCACAAAGCCCTGGGGGGTGTCTGTGTTGGTGATCAGTGTGATGAGGTGCGGTCACCGATTCTCACCACCTGTGGCCTCCCCGTCAGGAAGTTGAAGATCCACTTGCTTAGGGAGGTGCTTAGTCCCAGGTGCCCAGGAGCTTAGAGACGAGTCCGGAGGGGATGATGGTGTTGAATGCTGAGATGTAGTCAATGAACAGCATCCTCACATACTTATTCCCTTTGTCCAGGTGGGAGAGAGCGGTGTGCATAGTCAGAGCGATGGCATCGTCTATCGGGCGATAGTCGTTTATGCAGGTGACCTTGGTGTTCTTGGGCACAGGGACAATGGTGGTCCTCTTGAAGCAGGTGGGGAGTACAGACAGGCTGAGGGAGAAGTTGAAGATGAGGGCCCTACCTGATATGCCGTCTGGGCCAGGTGCCTTGCGAGGGTTGATCTTTTTGAAGCACTTCCCTTAGATGTAGGTGTGGAATACAATGACTTGTGTTTATGAGACCAAATGGCCATTGTTCTGATGTTTTAGCCTCAGCCAGTTGCGAGAACTGATAATTATATTGTTCTAGGGATTTCTCAGGTATGGTAGTTTTATTGATCATCTCATCTATAAATTGTACTCTAACAAACACTACTGGGTCTGTTGTGGATAATTTTATAAGTTTCCGTGTAAAGTGAAAATAAATCAGTCTTGAAGTGAAGAAAATCCTAAGTCCGAACAAGTCAAAAATAAACTAAGTCCAAAGGATGAAAATGATTTTAAGTGTTGACAAGTCAAAAATCAGGCTAAGTCCCAACAAGTGAAAATTATTCTAAGTCCCAACAGATGAAAAATAAACTAAGTCCAAAACAGACGCAATGGAACTCAGAGTCTGATGCAAAGGTTTATTCCAACACGGTAAAAAGTGAGTGAGCTCCCAAGAGCAGACTGTCCGTGTCTCTCTGGACAGTCCCTTTTATACTGTATTTTCTGCTATTATTTGTGTCATTTTTTGCTACAAGGTTACATTGGTACAATACAGTTGGTCACAGATACATTACATTATGCACCCTCACATTATTGGTCCCTTGTCCTGGGGTTACAGATTACAGGTGTTTTCCTAATACAACGACAATCCTCCCAATTTACAACTAGTGGCACTGGCCCTATGACAATTCTCCCAATTTATGGCTAATGGTACTGTCCCTGAACTCTGCAGTTACAGACATGAGTGTGTGGGCGCAGGGTCTCAAACGTGCCACTTGATTTATAGTTGGGGCCTCGTGCCTGTGAAAGTAGATGCATCTTCAAGTGTTTTTCTTTCCCGCATTCCTCAGCCCCTAATATCCAGATCTTTACAGTTTGGGCTTAATATTTTCTGCCAGTTTGTAGTATTAATAATAATCAGTCAAAAGCTTAACATATGGTTTCCAGTAATATAGAATATACTAAAAATATGGATAAAGTTTCATTTAAAATCAGATAAACCATTATATCATAACCTATCTTCATCATTACAACAATGTGATATCAAATTCTACGTCAGGTCCATTAATAAAAATCATAACATTGTGCACATTATTTTTGGCAGCATTAACAGTGGTTATTGCAGTTGGATAGAAACTGTGTTTTAGTCTGTTTGTCCTTGCCTTGATTGATCTGTACCGTCTGCCTGAAGGCAACATTTCAAATAGGGACTGCCCAGGGTGTGAAGTGTCTTTTATGATGTTCTGAGATTTTTTGAGACAACAGGATCTGTGTAGGTCTTCCAGTGCGGGGAGAGGGCAGCCAACAATCTTTTGAGCGGTGTTGATGACCGTCTGGAGCTTTTTCCTCTGAGCCACTGTACAGCTGGTATACCAAATGCATATGCAGTATGTGAGGATGCTTTCAATGGAAGCTTGGTACAAGGACACCAGCAGTCTTTGTGTGATGTTATTCCTCCTGAGTGTTCTCAGGAAGTACAGTCTCTGCTGGGCCTTTTTCAGCAGCTCAGAGGTGTTCACACTCCAGGATAGGCTGTCCTGTATGTGGACCCCCACAAAGCAGAAGTCTGCCACCCTCTCTACACTTCACTCCACACACGTGAAGTGTAACAAGTGTACTTTGTATGCTGTGTTGGTTGACTGATGGCACAGAGCACTGCCCAGCTTCCAAATCTGTGCCCACGCCATTTTCAAATAGCAGCGCAGCAGCCTGGTGAGCCTCAGGGGTAGATAATGTCAGTCGTCCTGCTTCGCTGAGGTCATCCATGTACCTGCAGTAATGCAAAACAGGACACAAATTTGGAACTACAGTCAAATAGTAGCCTTTGCTTCAGATAGGACAGTGGGGAGCGACAGGACACAAGTGTGAGAGTGTGCCCTAGCCAGCTGCAACACAGGTAAGGGCACCATCCCAAACTGTTAATAACACACATTTAGCATGTTCTGATTGGATAGCCAATAACTTGTCATGCAACACCATAACCATATATTGGCCCTTATTGTTAGAATTAAGCTAAGCTAAATGCAAGTTCTATTGTGTAGTCATTGCCATGGTGATTGTTTTTTAAAGGTCTCAAGGCATAAAAATGTCACTTTGAGGTTATTTAACATTAATATGAGTTCCCCTAGCCTGCCTTTGGTCCCCCAGTGGCTAGACATTTTGATAAGTATAAACCAAGCCCTGGTATTCTAGGTAGATAACATCAGCGCTCGACAGTTAGCAACCTAGTTTAAGTAATATAACCTACGGGGATCTCTAATACAAGGTATACTTGGCTAACCATATTACCATTGTATAAGTAATGTTATTCTAGTTCTCTGTGGTGCTGTCTTCTGTGAGGTGTGGTCTTCAGCAGCTAATTTGCATCTTAACTAGATATCTTGTTGGCAATGTTACTAGTACTTATTGGTTTTGGGATAAACTCTTGTCGGAATAGTTACTAGCAGTGTTGTGCACGTTCATACCTCTCATGAACTCGTTCAAAGTTCATACAAGTACATATGAATCGTTCACGTTCATAGTTCACCATTTAAATTCTGAACGCGTTCATAGTCCAGTTAATTTCATAGTTTTAATGCGGAAATTGAAAATGAAATACTTAACTTGTTTTTTAATACTTAGATAGGGTTGACCAGACGTCCTCTTTTACCCGGACATGTCCTGTCCTTCAAGACCTAAAAAATTGTGTTTCTCTGGGTCTTTCACCATAGACATACAAGTCTTTCACAAACTAATTATTACGCCCTTACAAGTTTTGAAAAGTGTATCTCCCTTACGTTCCACCTTCTTGACTAGCTCTTGACTAGAGTCATTGGTCGACCGCCTTCTCAGTGTTACCAGATGCACAATCATTATTTTCCAAATACGATCATTTTGAGCCTTTGGTAGCTACGATACTGCGGCATTTCCAATCTGGCAACACTGAGCACCTTACCGCCTCCACTAGTTGCGTTGTTTACAACAGCACACATCTGCAGCCATGCCTAAATGGAAATGTGTCTGATATATGATCATATAGCTTATGTCATTTGTGTCATTTCATTTGTGACATTTATGTATTCACATGGTTATGGTGCAGAAATGCGTGAGTTCTAAATATTTCCGACGCTCCCACCCATAGACATACGATATGTCTATGCTTCCACCAGAGTGAGTTATTTTTCCGAAACGGAAGCTAGCCAGCTTTAGTTAGCTTCAGAGATTTCAGAGTGGACGTGCTGCGATGATAGCTCAGTTTACAACAACAAAACACACAGATCACTTTGGTCTTGTCAATGGAACCATTTGGCAACTTTTTTAAAGTAAACTTTCGACTCAGTTTTTCTAACGTCGGTAGTTGTTGCAACAGCATGTGAAAGAAAATACAAATTTTGCCAGGCCAAAAAGAGCGTTAATCACGCGATAAAAAAACGACAGAATTTTTTTTTTTAAGTGTTCACATACTGTACTCTCCTGAAGAAAGTCCCAAAGGTTAAAGGTTTGGTCAAAATCCAGACCATCCCTTGGTACCACTGGCAAATCCAAGGGGTGGCAGCCACCTCCCCAGCAAAAAATACTTGCCACATCAATCTCCCATGCTAAAGCATAATGGTTTACATTGTAGTACATTTCATTCAATCAAACACTCCAGGAATTCGCAATGTTGCGATCGCACCAATTCATGCAAATTCGATTCCCCGCGAATTCAGCACAACGTTGCAATTTTAACTAATCACCGCAATTTTCCTGCAACTTGGATCATCGTCGTCTCCCACAACTCTCTCCAGTAGGGGTTACATCTAAAGTTTAGCCTGAACGTGTTCATTGAACGAAAGTTCATAAACTCGTTCATCATTTTCGTGATAGTGAACTGAAGGTTCTGTATTACTGCATGATAAACAATACTGTGAACACATTCATTCTGGTGTCTGTGAACTCTTTCACTCTTTTTAATTTCGTCTCTATAAGGTGCCAGATTTCTAGAGAATTCCAGGCGAAAAACACACCTTTAACAGTCCTGTATCCAGGGTCGCCCAACCAGTCAATCGCTGCGTGTTTTCTTCTACTGTCTCTGCCTGGCAAGGGTGAGAGCGCCGAGGTTGCGTAGAGGCCGAGAGCGGTATTGCAGACAGATTTCAATCTTTTTTGTAAAAAAAAAAAAGGAAGATTCCTCCTTTCAATGCGAATGTAAATCCCGGTTGGATAAGGATTCAAAATTGGATATGATGAAAATTGGCGTTATGGTAAGGTTATTTAGGGACCATTTCTCAATGGTTTTATTAGTGTAACCCTCCCACTATAGGCTTGTGATATGCACTACGCTCCGTGCTATGGAGGACCAAACCTGCCATATTTACAAATGAATGAATGAATAAATAAATGTCCACATCCATGCATTTAGACAGAAATAAACGAATATATATATTAATTAATGCACAATTGTCAATCAATAGTTACATATATTTTACATTTATGTATTTATTTATTTTGTATTAATTGATGTATTGATTTATTGATTTATTTATTCATTCATTCATTTATATATTCATTTATTTATTCATTTATTTATTCATTTATTTATTCATTCATTCATTCATTAATTCATTAATTGTTCCCAATATGATAATGAGAGGAGGCCAGTAGGCATGGAAACTGATGTTCAGACATTGCAATTAATCCAGAGCCATAGATTCAATCTAGCTAACGCCTGGGACACACTGGCTGCGAAGCGCCCTGGAGCGCCACAATATACTACGAATGGCGCGATGCTGTTCACACTAGACGCGCATTTCTCCACGCCGGTCACCAAGCCTTTCACCTTCTCTGAGATTTTCTTTTCTACATGTAAAGCTGACATGTACATAAACATGGCATAGGCTACAGGCTATTTAGGCAACTTGTTGCTCCAACAATAACCGTCGCAACGGCATCCCATTCCCAACATAACGTGGCAACGTTTGGCTTTTGTTGCCATAGTCTTTGTAAAATATGTGCTATGGGGCATACAACTCCATTTAGGACTAAGCTACTTTTCATCTTCGATGATTAACTTTGTGTCGTCAATCTTCACAAATTTCTCCTGCTTGATTGGGGGCTATATGCCAGATTGTCTATCTCGCTCACACACAGGACAAATATGTTGGTTTGACAATCAACAATCAGGATTTTTTATTTTAAAATGTTTACGTTTTTATCGGGGTAAACACATGGTTGGCCGGTCAGCGTAGTGAAGTTGGGTGTTAAGTGATAGCCCACAACTAACGTAGTAAAATCTTTATAACATGTTTGTTTATCCAAATATCATATATGGTGAATTAAATCTTTGTTTTCAACAAGGTCGCCCAGCCTGTCCATGTAGGCTATGTTGTCCATGACAGCAAGGATGGATGTAAGGCTACATAATCGAATACAAAGCGTGGAAAACGATTAGCCAATGGTGTGTCAAATACCGCCTACCTATTTTGATTGACACATCTCATTAACATATTGAGAAGAAGAAATACAGGAATGAATGAATGAATGAATAAATGAATGAATTAATAAATGAATGAACACATGAATTAATAAATGAATGAATACATGAATGAATAAATAAATGAATAAATAAATGAATACACAAATAAATACATAAATACATGTAAATTATAAGGTAATATTGATTGACAATTGTGCATTAATTAGTACATGTATTCATTTATTTATGTCTAAATGCATGGATGTGGACATTTATTTATTCATTCATTCATTTTTAAATATGGCAGGTTTGGTCCTCCATACCGTGCAACACAACATTTAAATGAATCCAACTTGGGACAATAGTGGGGGACATTCTAATACAATAACGGTCTAGGGTGACCTGTGATTCTCCTTGCTAAATGACACGTAACACAAACTAGTGAAGAAATAAACATGGATTAAATCAGGACAGACACAGAATCTCTGTTCATCCATATATTGATCAACGTTATTTTGGCATACGTTTGCAATAAAGAAAACCACAATATGAAAAACAATAAACCACCCTGGGTTTTTTTTCTTTAGTATTAGGTTAGAGTTCGCTTGTTAGCAAGTTTGCTAAGGTGGCGCACTTAATTAACGTTGGATCTCGTAAAAGATGTATGAATTTTTGACTGTGCAAAGTACAGTCAATACACGGTCTCGCCAACTCCCGTTCACAGAAAGATGCCACCGAAAAAATATAGGTCACTGATGCTCCAACACCAGGCAGCCACGCCGTTAACCTAGCCAACCTACAACTAGTGATGTGTCTTTCGTGAACGATTCATTCATTTTGAATGAATCCTTACAAGGACTCGTGATTAACGAGTCCTCTCAAAGAGTGATTCGTTCATTTGCTCATGGCCGTGCATCGGGACAGAAATTATTTGTTCATTTACCGACTCGGTCTTCGGGTACGAGTCTTTGGATCCTTTTTCACGTGACCTGCATAGGCTCTGTACTGGTAGCTAGAGGAACGATTCGTTCATTTCCCGACTCGGTCTTTCTACGAGTACATCTTAAACATCAAGTTAGTGCTGGTCGTGTATTGCATGCCTCTCTATCTATCTAAGTAAAATGACAGTCAGTGCTTGTGCAAGAAGGTGGAAAGTAAGGAAGATACCCATTCCAAAACATGTAAGGGCGTAATAGTTTGTGAAAGACTCAGAGAAACACAAATATCCAACGAGGCAAAATCCTGGACAATTTTGGAATCCCTGCCCGACGCATTTTTTTTAGGTCTCGAAATGAGGACATGCCCGGGTAAAAGAGGACATCTGGTCACCCTAGTTTTATTCTTTAAAGAGGGAAATTCGCAACTTTCTATCGCAACTTTCACTTTCTCCCGCAACAAACACAAACCACCGCAAAAAACTTTGCAACTTTCATCGCAAGTTTTGGAAAAGCTCCCGCGAAATCAGGAATTTTAGCCCGCAACTATCACAAAAAAGGCCTGTGAAATCCTGGGGGGACTGTTCAATGTATGAATATGCTTATTATTGGCATTACTTAAACTACAATATAATAATTTATAGTGTAGTTTAAATAAAATTCCCTACAACTACCTTATGCTACCCCATTGCCACCCCAGGTGAAAATGTGTAGATCCACCCCTGCTTGGCACTAACTTGAAATACAGTTAGAACTGTGAACTTATGCTCTAAGACCCTCTGTTCCCCCATAACATAAAATGTACGCGTCATTTCAGAGAGTAATATAAAAAATAATTAAGCAACACAAAATGTGAATAAATAGGTTTCCACACAGTTTAACAGTATGCAAAGCTAGTTTGTATTTTGTGTGAGGATAACTTGATTTCTCATAGTAAACTATTTTTGTAATGTTTTGGCAATAGGTTTTGTCACGCCAACATCTATGTTCACCCTGGTAGTTCTCATCATCACCATAGTGGTGTGCCTGTCACACGTCTGCTTCGGACATTTCAAGTACCTCAGCGCTCACAACTACAAGGTACGGGTCACCGTGCTCAAGGTACGGCCAACTGTTTTTCGTTCCTTCATTTCAGGTAGTGGAAGTAGCCTCTGTTGGACAGTGAAGACAATCCACTAATCTACTCATTTCCTTTCCGCTTTTTGTTCCTGTCAGATTGACACCAAGGAGACAGATGTTGATGGGGTTGAAAATGGACGCCCGCAACGCTCTTCTCCCACAAATAAGTCTCAGGTAAGATGGTAATTACTCACGTTGGTATGTGTTGTACTCAAAGGTTTGGAGATGGTAAAGAACTGATCAAATATCAGTCATATATTTTCTAATCTGATGCAGGTACCTAGATTCCGCATGGGTTTTATTATTGGTTGTGCTCATGCCTTCGGTGAGCACAACCATTGTTCTCTCACATATATATCATTATTGGGTGTGCTTTGCCTTCAGCAAGGACACAACCTTTTTTCTCTCTCATATATATTATTATTTATTTTCCCACCCCTAAGGATTAGTCAATATTAGGACTACATAGACAATGTAGGTGTCAAAAGGTTTGTCTTGGTAGCGATTGAGTTGCTTGTATTTTTATTTACTTTCTGTTGCACGGTTTTAGTTGAAATTACGTTTTTGTTGCAAAAAGTGAAGCTAACGGTGGCTAACTTGCTAGCCACAGTCACTGACGTTACTAATATCACTAACGACATGTCGTGAAAACGCGTGATTACCTGTAGCAGAACATTCATTTAGCAGCTCCTTAACTTCTGGGAGAGAGCTAAGCTAACTATAGGCTTGCTTTACTGCAAGGCAGCTGCAGAAACGCTACAAGCAAAGTTTAAAATCTATTTAGTCATTTTACTTTGTGATATGAAACACAATCGTGAAGTGTAATGTACAAGATAAACTGATATTATTGATATTATGATATTTTTATTATGGAAGGACATCTACTTTCGGAAACGGTAGCCTACTATTTCACTGAAGCATTAGCATCATGACATTAGCTTGTGTTGCCAGGGCAACATATACTACAGCGGTCTGTTTTCAATCGTTAAAATAAATATTCCTCACAAATACATTTTTGTTGTGGATTTATTATGACATTAGATCATCAATTTGATGTGGCTGTAACTAACAAACGGTTGCGAAAATCAAAGCTCCAGGGGATAACTTTTGTGAGGTTTGGTCTGAAGATCATCTGTGGCAATTTTGAAGATGATTCGACAAGAATTGTAGGAGGAGTAGCGAAAAAACGCGTTTCCTTTACATTCAAAATGGCGGAGAATCTATAGAACTGGGTATGATGTCATAAAGTGTGTTGAACTCGTCTTGATCCAGGGAATCCAACGATACCTAATTTTTGACAATGGGGCATATGGTTCAAAAGTAACATGTGTAAACACACCTTCAACTTTGACCCATTGGTGGCGCTAGATGGTTGGAATGGGAGACATGAAACTTGGTGAAATTGATGAGGGGACTGGTCCCAAAGAGTGTGCCAAATTTCACAACTTCTGACAATGTGGTTCTAGGGGCTGCCATAGACTCCCATGGCAGAAGAAGAAGTGATGAGAGAGAGAAGTTGTGTGTTTTTTTGTGTCAAATGTCAACAACAACAAACGATTTTGAAAATTGAAAATCCATCCGACTTCTTTGTGAAGCGTGGTCTGAAGATCATCTATGCCAAATTTAGTAAACATTGGGCAAAATTTGGGGCGTATAAAAGGTTTTTACACTTTTTCATGAACAAATAAAACGTAATTAAAAAATTGACGCTGTTAATTTGGGTTTGCGTTAACGCCGTTAATAACGCGTTAAACTGACAGCACTAATAAAATTGCATATATTTTGGGATATATAAACACATACTATATATTCATGTTGAATAAGTTGCAATATATGGAAAACGGCAAGCATTGCTGTATTCTGCAATATATTGCAATATATTACATGAATATATATTATAGTTTATAATATATTACATGTCATCTTCAATGCACCCGTATTCACTCATAGAGGAACCTGGATTGTTTTGCTTTTCCCTCCATTGTACTAAACTCGTACCGAACAGTGATGTTTGAACTGCGGTATGAACCAAACTGTGGCTTCAGTGTACCGTTCCACCCCTAGTTAGAAGGTGTGAATGTCATTTAGCATTACAGTCCCTTTGGTGCAAATGAGCGACCAGCGACGAGTGACCAGTGACAAAGGGGTTTGTTCATTCAGGTCTCTGCAAATACAGCCCTACTCACTATGAGTTTACATTGTTGTGTGCCCCTCAGGTAAATGTGCTTTACAGTTGTAATACTATACTTTGTGAGAGACGGTATTCTTTATAAGGCGAATAAAGTGAATGTTCTTTTTTCTTTTTCAGCAGCAGATGTACATTGCACAAGTCCTTCAAGACCCAAACTCTGATGAGGCTGGGGCAGGCAGTGGGGAGGAAGACAGAGGGTCTTCGCAGGATGAGGAAATGATAAATGCAGGGAATAGCCTCAATGAGGCAGATTTCCAATCAGGGGAGGACAGCCTAATTGCCAATGAAGTGCACAACTAACACCACCAGCGGAGAAGGAGAAAAGAGAGAGGATGGAGGTGGCATTGAGGGAGATTTCCAGAGAGGGTCCACAACCACCAATGTCAAATCACAAAGATGAGGCTCGTCATCAGTTACCGTTGAAACCTTGGAAGTCTGATGGAATGAAATATGGCTTTTTTCACTTTTCTTCACCAGCACTGTTATCGTGACATACATTGATAAATAAATTGTACATGTATTATATCTAAAATGCTTTATTTTGAAAGAAGCAGTTCTTCTTTTATGCCCTTTTCCCTCTGTCACCCTAGATTCAATTTCGATTGAGCATTTGCCAGGATTCATAGGGAAAAAAAAATATGTAATCATGCTTAAAATATAGAGTAAACTAATTATTAGAACCCTAAACCCCAATCTGACATTTATTTGAATACAAACATTTCCCATTCTCATCATTACTTGATGATTTAATGACTTGACAAAATCAATTTCTATCCCTCCCATTTTTGAAGCTCATGTTCATAGACAAATGTCCTGACATTTATAGTAGATTGATCATTAAGAAATTATGGATTTACAATGTTCACAGTGATACCATCCTATGATATGGCTATTAATGATCTTTAGGTGACATTAGACAAATGCGAGACAGGGGCTCTGGACAGAGCCAGTTCTTGACAGTTCAGACACCAGCTCCTGATACTCTCCATATCATTTAGCTTTGATGGGGTTGCTCCTCACTGACTCAGTGAATTTTTTGAATGCAGAAGACACTTTCTTTAGTTTTTTTTTTTCTTTATTTCACCTCTACTACCTTAAAAAATGAACATGTATCCCAGAAATTGGGTCATTTTGGGGTAATTTTGTGTTTGTGCTGTATAGTAAGAAACAGTACATGCTGATATCGGAGGTAGGTCATTCAGCAATAGTTCTGTAGTTCATCTTCTGTTGTGGGTCATGAAAAAAGCTGTGCTTTTTCACCCATTGGTTTACCTTTCCCCTTGTTGTGAGGTCCATTTAAGGTGTTTCTATGTGTTTTGTCTTCTCTGTGTGCACTAAAAGTAGATCAATACATAATAATTTACAGATGAAGGATGGAAATGATCAGTTAACTAAAAGTAACATTCTAAAATGTTAATGATTGTCTGTCAAGAGTCTCCAACATTTCCTTTTACATTGTTGGGAAGAAAATAAAATACTGCATATTTAGACCAAAAAAATAATACAACATACTACGAAAAAAATATATAAAATCTGGATGAGACAGTAGTGTTATGCTTGTAAAGCTTAAATCATTATTAGCATTTGGTTTTGATAATCATTGTCATTGTAGTTACAAAGCAACTAGAACATCGATGTATTCCCTTCTAGTAAACCTCTTTATGTTTGACAAAGTCTTTGTCAGCTGGTGCCTGGAGTTCAAAAGGAAACTAGAAAGAAGGCAGGGGCGCGGGGAGACACCAATAAACTGGTCTTGCCTATAGTTGTACTTTCTACCCTTAAAACCCTCCAATCAGAGGTACACTGAGGTCAAGCTTTATGCATCTCTGGAGGAACCCGAGTCCCTATGAACAATCTGGTTTCCTACGTTCGGGGAAAAATTCATGAAGAGGTTAGATATCCATGTAAATGTAGCCTTAGAGTTTTACTTCTTAAGGCTTGTTCTGATTGAGGATATTTGTTGTGAAATGCAGCACCAATGAATAGTTATGCTTCCAATTCCTTTGTGTTCTGTGAGGATTTAGTGTATAGTGCATTTAGATGCACATGTCTATGTGAATTACCACTGCGTTGCATCTCTGAGATGCTGGTGAAGTGCAATCTGCTGGGTGTCGTTTCAAGGAGAGAATGCAGCATTGTGGGCAAGCTGGGACATCTACCATTATAGATAGAACTATGGTACCTGGTTTCATTTGACGCTATGGCCCCTGCCCTGAGTTTCTTCTGTTTGACGGTTAAACGCAGGTTATGAGGTTGCATACCTGAATACCTCATCTTCTAATCAGTGACATCTGGGCTTCCTCTGTAAAATTTGCCTATGAACCTATTTCAGTTCAACACAAATAAAAGTATTGGAGCCCCTGGAAATGGCAGAAAGTGAATTGGACAGCCCACATGTTGGTAACCTTACAAATGTATCAATCCTATGCCTTTGATAGGTGTAATAATGCCATATCCCATTCTAGCAAGTTTCTAAAAGTACTAGTCAGTGGGACTAGAGGTTGATTCGAGAGAATTGTACATCTGGCTCAAAGAATGTGCACTGAAAGTGAAGGTCCACTAGTGTTCACTGTATAATTGTGTTTTTTATTAATTGTAATGCTTATGTTTTGGAATAGAGACGTGTCGTCTCAGAACCATGCATTGTAATTATTTAAGGATGTTAAAACAGTTTTAATCAGGAACGTTGCAATAGCTACAAAGTTCTACATTTAGCAAAGACTAAATCTACTATTTATGTGCAGTGTGACTTGTTGTAATGTTGTATAGTCTCAGGTGTTTTTTTTCCAAACGAAATGTTTACATCAACTTTTTGTTATATTACTCTTACTCTTGAACTGGAGCATTTTCATATTTGACACAAAGCTAGAATGAACTATGAAAGCTGTAGCCATCAAGAACATTGTAAAGATGTGGTTGAACAGGAGAATATACAATCATCTCGATTATAAATCTTCTCATCTGACTTAAGAAATGTGTTTCTCGGTTGAGAAATCGTAACATTTACCAATGCAATGTTTGTTTTCTCTCTCTGAATACCATGGCTACATGCATGAGACACTGTAGCATCAATGTGTCAACTATGTTTTTTTTTTTCTTCCTTTTTTTTTTGTAACTTGCATTTCCCTTTCAAAAGAGGGTCCAAAACCCCCTGTCAAGATTGTATGTACACTCACTCCAACAATTACGTAAATGTTTCAGTTACCTTTCCAAGAACTCTGGGTACAGAGGCTTGCAAACATAGGCCCTCTCTCTCTCCCTCAAGGGAAAATAAGATAGTCATACTCTGCGGTGGAAAGGTTGTGAGCTATTTTTGTAAATTGTAAAAGGAACTGTGTTGAGATACACTTAACCTGTTCACAGTTTGAAGTATTTGATACCGAAAATGTATTAAAGAGATGTTACTATCTGTGACAATGCTGTTGTAACATAAAGTTGGATTTTTAATACATTAGCCACCAACAGTATTTATTTTCTTTGTTTGAGAAACAAAACATTGTAGCATTGTATTTAAATTATGAAAAGATGAATGTGATCTAAAAGAAACTGTGAACTGCTTGGCTGAAATAACTGGGCTTGAATTGCTCTGAGATGATGTGAGTTAGCAACATTTTTTGTAAATAGCTATCAAATGCATTTAGTTATGTTATAGAGTGCACATGTACAGTTTCTATAATTCATGACTATTGGGAGAGCTTATTAATAGTATAGCATTTGATCACACTTTTTTATGATGGTGTTTAACACTGAGACAACTTACAGTAGGAAATCCTTGTAGGTAAATTTAATGCTGTGGATTTGTTAGGCTGTGAATACAACTTATTTGGATTTCTGTCCAAAGGTTGTATGTGACATTTTTTTCAGTTCCTCGATCAATAAAACTGGTATTCATCCTTGATGTTGTTTCCTTCTTGGCTTAATTTCATTTAGTGCATTTCCACTACTGGGGTGTTTCCCACATTTGGTGGGTTTGTACTTCCTTAAATATCCTGTACAAGTCCCATGAATATCACTCTTCAGTATATCATATCAGTTAGTTTCTAAATGTACATTTCAAACAGATCATTGTTTACTTCTACTTGACTAAGCCTGCAATATAACTGATTTTCTGACTGCTACTGATAAAGTAGTTGGCTGCTTTGCTAAATCCCTACTGTTGGAACGGAATTTATATGCACTACTATGCAGTGCCTTTGATGCAGTCGGTGATGTTGGTTAGACAAACACAAATTCCTGGAACTATAGATTGATATTGCACACTGCCCGTGATAAAGTGGGTGACACACACACAGATTCCTGGAATTACAGATAGTGCAGTTCCCACGATGCAGCTGGTGATGATAGTTATTCTCATTGGATTTGGTACATTTCAACTTTACATTTCTCAAATAACAAATGACTTGAATTAAATAATTGAAAAAGTACTTGTTCAACCTCCACATCATCTACTTATGCATATCATAAAAGCAATTTCTCATTCTTTTAAACAAATTGCCAATACTCTGATACGTTCATGCAAATGACTATGTAGCCAACAATTGTCTGCTTTTTCCAATTTCTTATGTCATGTTGATCAAAATGTATTATATATGTTCTCTCGCCAGAAGGTCCTGTCACGCCCGCGGGACTGAAATGCAGAGGGGGGGGCCTCCCTCTGTTAGGACGCACTCAATTCGAACAAATATTTTTTTAGACTGCTACACATATTATACATATGATATAGTTGGAAAGCTACGATTCTTGTGCTTCCATTGAAATAAACCAATTCAAGATCTAGAGCCGATCCCAATACTCCCCCTTCCCCCTAGCGGCTTCACTTCTGGGCCCGTTGATGATTTTTAGTTGTTGACATTTGTCTCTCAAAGTAGGCTTCACACGTTCCGCATTCTGACACCTCAGCCTCTGCATGGGTTGTACCATGTGGGGGAGTTCTCCCCTCCCAAATAGAGTTGGTTGGGTCCATAGCCCGTTTTTTCCAAGAAGTTTTCTCAGATAGGCTACGGATAGCTGGGCCGGGGGGCCCTACCGTAACGGATGGGAGCAGGGCCGGAGTGATGGCATCACTAGACAAGGTTTTATGATAAACGTCTATGTTTATTTTACATAAAGCTCAATTAAACTATTTTGTGCTCAAATAATGGCAAACATTTTTTTTTTAAAGTCTGGCTCTGTGCCTGATTAACACTCAGATCGTTAGCAGTCTCAAAAAATGTATCAATATAAAAAATAATGCGATCCCTTTTCTGTAATCATGATACCCCCAGAAAAGTTCACTGGAGAGGGGGGGGGGACCAAATACCAAATCTCAAAAGTTGGCAGCCCTGTAGGCCTACTTATCATTTTGATAGTAGGTTAATATAGCTAATATACATTTACATTTATTCATTTAACAGTCGCTTTTATCCAAAGCGACTTCCAAGAGAGAGCTTTACAAAGCGCATAGGTCATTGATAATAACAACAAGATAGCCCCAAAGCATTGCAGGTAGCCAAAACAAGAAGCACACATTGTGAACAACCAAAAAAATAAGTGCCAAAGGGAAGAACCATAAGAGCATGTAGTTAAGCAAGTTACAATTAAACAACATGAATCTCTAAGTGCAAGTGTACCTGTAGGAAAAGCAGCAACAGTAAAAATAAAGATAAGGTTAACTAAAATAGAATATTTTGCAGCGAATACAACTGTTTAAATCAGTTGCCACTAACCAACAAGTGCAACAAGTCTCTAAACAAGAGTCATTGTGATCCTTGAGGAAACTAGCATTGGGTTCAGCTAACCAATCCTAAGTACCGTTGTACTCCTGGAACAAGTGCGTCTTGAGCCTTCTCTTGAAGGTGGAGACAGTCTGTGTCTCTGATGGAGGTGGGGAGTTGATTCCACCACTGGGGGGCCAGGCAGGAGAAGAGCTTGTGTTGGGACCGGGCGGTCTTGAGCAGTGGGACCACCAGGCAGTTGTCTGAAGAAGACCGTAGGTGGCGGGTGGGGGTTTAAGGCTGCAGGAGAGACTTGATGTAGTCGGGTGCAGTCCCGTTCACTGCTCGGAAGGTCAGTACCAGGGTCTTGAATCTGACGCGGGCCGTGATGGGTAGCCAGTGGAGGGAGATGAGGAGCGGGGTAACGTGGGAGCGTCTGGGTAGATTGTAGACCAGGCGTGCCGCTGCGTTCTGAATCCTCTGAAGAGGGCGGGTTGCGCATGCTGGGAGACTGGCGAGCAGCGAGTTGCAGTAGTCCAACTTGGAGAAGACAAGTGCTTGGACAAGCAGCTGGGTGGAGTGCTCAGACAGGTATCTCCTGATCTTCCAGATGTTGTAGAGGGTGAATCTACACGACCGGGAGACTGCAGCAATGTGGGCCGTGAGGGAGAGCTCGTCACCCATGGTAAGGATGAGGGGGTCACCGTTGCAGATCCCAGGGTGATTGAGAGGTCGTGGGAGATGGAGGGTTTGGCCGGGATGATGAGAAGTTCTGTTTTGGCAAGGTTCAGCTGGAGGTGGTGCTCGGTCATCCAGGCGGAGATGTCTGCGAGGCAGGCCTCAATCCTAGCTGAGATCCCCGGATCGGTCGGAGGAACGACAGGTACAGCTGCCTGTCGTCAGCGTAGCAGTGGTAGGAGACGCCATGGGAGGTGATGATTGGTCTGTGTACAAAGAGAAATATAGACACTTAAAGTATGTGTTGCCTTCATTAAAATGCTTATATAAGGCTTTAAATTTGTTGTGGCTCCAGACAGAATTGTTTTTTTGGTCCGATATGGCTCTTTCAACATTTTGGGTTGCTGACCAATGCCCTAGCCCTTACCCCTAGCCCTCGAAACTGAGGGGTAAGGGCCACATATCCCTAAGAAATGGGACGCCACTTGGTTACGTCATCTAGCATGTATCGATATCTCCAAAGCAAGTAGTGTTATGCACTGATATCAAACGAAATTCGCTGCTAATGGAGTTAACTTAAAATTGTAGACATGCTAGTCAGAGAAATGCGGAACTGTTGTGCAAATCAGCACTGTAACATTAGCGTACCAAACTAGCAATTTTTTGAAACGTTTCAATCAAGAAAATGGTTGCAAATATATATGTACAGGACTATGTGTATCACAAAACAAGACTGTCTTAATTTTTTATCAATGAATTAAGACGAAAATATTACATTTATTGGACTCTCTGGATGATCTGGCCGCCATTGTTGCCGGGTTGCGCAGTATTCACATAGCCCTAGGTTTCAATTAAGCTCCCGATCTTACATGGTTTTAAGGGGTGTATACCCCTTCGTTTTAGCCCTACCCCTAGCTCAAAAATAGTATTGGGACACCACTAGCTCTCACGGGAACGTGCAAAACTAAGGGGAAGGGGGATTATTGGGATTCTTTTTATTCAACTTTTATTTAACCAGGCAGAATAATTTAAGAAAAAAAATTGTTTTCCAAAGATGGCCCGGCCCAAGTCGCAACAGCAAGTACAGTCAACATCTTTGTCCGGTGACTGTTTCTTCAACAATGCCAGAGAAAAAAAGTTTACTTACCTACCTCGGAATGTTCCAGGTATGCACACAACCCATCAAAACGTCATCTGCTTACATTCCCAAAAGTCCAAAGTATCTAACCATGTCGAGTAGTTGTCCAAACAATGAATCATATCCACACATAGCCACGATCTTGTTGCTTCATTCTTCCATTGCAAATCATTTTTATTTCAGTCTCTCACGCATTATCACTCATAGGAGGAGATGTGGGTCGAGTATATAGGGATAGTCTTTACAATGGCCACTACGACCCTTTCGATTGACATCTTGTTTGACCCAATTGGAGCTTCCATTCCCTGTTGACAACCCTCTCAAGTCAACTAGGTCTGTCCTGCCCCCCGCCCCCCCCCCCCCCCCCCCCCCCCCCAGCATGTAGCTAAAGTTCTAGGAAAGTTGAGGCTACTTGGTCAAAATGTCTTAATCTGCTAGAAAAGTTCCCCTTCGTTCTTTTGGTGAGCAGTCTCACGATCCCAATTTACCCTGCGTCATGGAGTCGATCAGCTAAATAGTTATTTAAGAATTGCATGTAGGCTACAGTAGGCCTACATAATGTCATATTAAGTAATGTATTTGAACTCAAGCTTGTGTGATGCGTCGCTGTATTGTTGCAGCGGTTTAGGTTTAAGATTATATTACAGTAAATTAAATAGTCTGGTTCAGTACATAAGTGAAGTGAACACCATTGCTACCATACCTAGCTATAGCTTAGCTTCGTTTTGCTCCTAGATTCAGACCTAGTCCCGGTAAACTGTAGAGCTAGCTAATTACTAGACTGCTGCCTGGCATTTTACAAAATCATTTATTGATTAAATGAATAATGAGGTTTGATCATGTATATAGGGTGACCAGATTTGAGTTTGTGAAAAAGAAGACACTTCGTCGACAGGGGGGGGGGGGGGGGGGGGGGTACTGGTCGTGCATTGCATGCCGCGCTATCTGATTAAAATGACAATTCTCTCTACAGTCAGTGCTCGTGCAAGAAAGTGGAACGTAAGGGAGATACCCTTTCCAAAACTTGTAAGGGCATAATAGATTGTGAAAGACCCAGAGAAACACAAATATCTGGTGAGGCAAAATCCCAGACAATTTTTGAATCCCTGCCAAGCGTATTTTTTAGGTCTCGAAAAGAGGACATGTCTGGGTAAAAGAGGACGTCTGGTCACCCTAGGTCAGGGGTCGGCAAGTAACTTGGGCCAGTATTTTTCTAGATGGTGGGCCAGAGTCTGGGTTACTGCCTATTTAGATGTTGCGATAGGTGCCCTTGCAATACATGCACTCACAACAACTAGGTCTACATGGAGAATGGGTAGATATACTATAAATAACTAATGATAATAAACCATGTGAATGAGCCCATTGGTGGTCTGTTTGAATAATTTCATTATTTTAACAAACTATCAACATGGTTGTCACTGTCATCCCAACATGGTGGGTTGTCATCGTTGGTGCACATAAATACTGTCTCATCCAGTGTGAATAGGATTACTAGTATGAATGGGCGGATCGATCCTAAAGTATCAATATTTTCAATAATGGCATTGTATCAAAAGGATCGATTCTCAATTTGAAATATCGATCCTACCTGGGATTTCTTTTAAACAAGTGATTTTAGAATATTTTTATAATAGTAGTGGCCTGTATAGTATAGAAATGTACTTAACCCTTGTGATATCTTCGGGTCATTCTGACCCATCAGTCATGGTGATCCACCGGTGACCCACCCAACTTTACCGCATACAAAAACAAACTGAAGTATTTTCTTTTAACCGTTGGGCTGTGTCAGACCCCCCACATTGCGAAGGTTAAAAGAAAATTATTTTTATTTGCTTTTGTATTGGGTGAAATTGGGTATACACAACGATAGTTCGTTATAAACCTTTGGGTCATGTGACCCGAAGGCAGTACAAGGGTTAAATAAGAAAGTCAATGGGAACTATTGTTTCTTCTGCTGTGTCTGTACTTATCATGAGTTCAGCAGCGGCAGCGTGCCGCAGTCTCTCACTCTCACTCAGCGCAGATTCGAGTGCATTGCTGCGGTCATGACTGAATGAAAAAGAAACATGAGTTATAACAGTCAACAACGATGAAGCTTCATGTGACATTTGTCAAAAAACAATATGCCATTGTGGCAATATCACAAACATGACAAAGCATCTAAAAGCTAAATACCCTAAAGAGCATGACAAAGTACAGTTGACGCGAGCAGAGGAGGCAACACAGACACGTAACGTCTATTGCAGTTTATTTAATATTAATAACAATGGCTTTCAGAATGCATTATAAAATTACTCAAACAAAAATATTTTATACAAGTATCGGTATCGATATCGACGATACTGGTCTTGAAAGTACTTGGTATTGGATCGAAAAGAAAATTATTGGTATCGCCAATCCATAATTACAAGGACTTAGTCAAGGTTTTGATGTGAGGTGAAATCAGAACTTCACATAAATGCAAGCGAGAATTTTTTTTGCATTAATTTCAGTGCAAAATAGTTTTTTAAGCTTTATGTAGCCTAGCCTAATATAAACATTACGTTGGACTCATATTCTTATATTTTCCGGAAATTACAACCCAAATGTTTACCTGAAAGATTCAGGGCTTTTGTGAAAACATATTTTTCCCACCCTTGCAGGAACCTAGATTTATGAAGTGACAGATCTTTCTTTTTTACCTGGCTTTTTCAGTTCCTCCTGGGATCTTTTTCCCTTCCATTTATTCTTTTCGCATTAGCTTAATCTAGCTAAATCCCTCCACAACAATAAATGATGGTTTAGGGTTGTCTCCATAGCAACAACTTGGTACACATACTTATGTTTGAGAAAGAGAGCATGCGCAACAACTGAAAACTGCACTTTTTAATGCACGGTCTGATCATGCACTTAGATTTGGGCCAAATCCCAATAATCCCCCTTACCCCTTCCCCTTAGTATTGCGCGTTCCCGTGAGATCTAGTGGTGTCCCAATACTCTTTTTGAGCTAGGTAGGGCTAAGACGAAGGGGTATACACCACTTAAAACCATGTAAGATCAAGAGCTAACTTGAAACCTAGAGCTATATGAATACTGCGCGACCCGGCAACAATGGCGGCCAGATCATCCAGAGTCTGATAAATGTAATATTTTCGGCTCAATTCATTGATAAAAAAATTGAGACAGTCTTGTTTTGTGATATCCATAGTCCTGTCGACTATGTACGTTTCAAAAATCACTAGTTTGGTACGCTAATGTTACAGTGCTGATTTGCACAACACTCCCGCATTTCTCTGACTAGCATGTTTACAATTTTAAGTAAACTCCATAAGCAGCGAATTTAGTTTGATATCAGTGCATAACACTACTTGCTTTGGAGATATCGATACGTGCTAGATGACGTACCCGTAACCAAGTGGCGTCCCATTTCTTAGGGATATTTACATTTAGTCATTTAGCAGACGCTCTTATCCAGAGCGACTTACAGTTAGTACAGGGACATTCCCCCGAGGCAAGTAGGGTGAAGTGCCTTGCCCTCATTTGTGTCATTTGTCACGGCCGGGAATCAAACTGGCAACTTTCTGATTGGTAGCCCGATTCCCTAACCGCTCAGCCATCTGACCCCCCATGTAGCCCTTACCCCTCAGTTTCGAGGGCCAAGGGCTAGGGGTAAACTAAGGGCTAGGGGTAAGGGGGAGTATTGGGATTGGCTATAAAACCTAATGTTGCCTATTAGCGTACTTCTCAGCCACACAGTAACTTAACAAACTTAAGACATATCCTTTTATTCTGTGTGTGAAAAAACAAAGACAAAGCAGGCGATCTTCTGGACCAATTTACAAGCGGGCGGAGCGGCCCACCGTGAATCCCCCCTATTCTCCCGATGGCCACTCCGGACCTGAAAACTATTAATTAACAAGCAATATTTTGTGGGGTGCTATCGGGGTGCTTTGGTGTTTCTTCGGGGTGCTGAAGCACCTGCTAATATGCTAATAACCTGCCATGACTGTGGCTTTCTCCTCAGGCAATCTGTCAGCCGTGAGGTGTAGTGATCATATGTCTATGGTAGCGATTATAGACATAATAAAGAGTACACGCCACATTGGCTGCTGGGCGTGGGAAATGTGGCCGCCATCTTGGACAGAGCAAATTCCTAGTTGCTTAGCATCAGAATAAACAAGATGCCAGCACTGTGCAGCATATTCCTGCTCAAATCGGCGGACAATCGCAAGCAGGACTCGGGGGATTGCTTTTCACAAGTAAAATTTTATGTCACCATACTATTGGTTTTATTTTGTGAAAAGAATAACTATTTCCTGTATAGCTACATGTACGACCTTTGCAGCAAAGCAAAACGCATGAAAATCAGTTCGGTATTCAGTTAGGTATGATTAATTAAATGCGCTGACAGCATTGCCCCAGCCAAACAGATTACACTGAGTGGAGCGGTTGCCCGTTCCAAGATGGCGGCCCCACGGCTTGTCAGCGCCAGTAGGCAGTAGTGGTCGATGCGGTGTCTACTCTTTATTATGTTGACATAGCGAAAAAATACTTCTGAAAAGTCAATGACACCATACCCAGTTTCCGGTTTAAAAATAAAAGTCGGGGAAAAAAACGACGAAAAAAAAATATTCAAAATATTCAACTCTTCAAAACGACTTGGACAATTTAGACGAATGGTCAGACAGAAACCACATGCTACTGAACCCTAAAAAGTGCAAAGTTCTACAAGTCTGCTTCCTGAAAAGACCTCCACCTTCCCCAGTTCTTACACTGGGTGGCCAAGTTCTCACCGTGGTGAAACAAGCCAGACTACTTGGTCTCCAGATTCAGTCCGACCTTGGGTGGGACGCACAAGTGGACTGCATGGTGACAAAGGGGAGCAGACGTCTCTTTCTTCTGTGCAGACTGCGATGTGCTGGTCTCCCGACAGACGACCTCTCTGCCATCTACTGTGGCTATGTTCGCCACTTCTTGAATATGCAGCTCCTGTCTGGAACGCCGCCCTCAACAACAGCCAAATCAACAGACTTGAACGGGTTCAGAAGCGGGCCTGCAGGATCATGCTAGGTCGACAATACACTACATATCTGGACGCCTTATGGACATTAAACCTACTAACTCTCTCTAACCGCAGACACGACCTCTGCTTGAACTTTGGAAACAAAGTAAGGAAATCGCCACGCTTCTGTTCCTGGCTGCCTCTGGCCCGGGGAGAGCAGCACGGCAGACAGCTGAGGAACTCAGCAGTACTCTCTAGCCAGGGGAACTAAACGCTACACCACAAGTGCGATACCTGCACTGGCTAAACTCCTTGTCGGACTTTATAATTAAGCTGGTAGTAGGGACTGACAATAATATTGTTTTTAACTGTGTCAAATATTATATTGTTAATCGTAGAATTCTCCCGATGTCGACAATATTCAATGTGGTTTTAACATAATATTTATATTGTATTGTATATGGAGAAGATTGTAAATTTTGGGGCAATTCAGTTTTTACTGCAAGGCCGAAGTGTTCTTTGTATGCTTTTAGATTTTTTCAATAAATCAACTACTACTACTGCCTCCAATAGTCTGGATGAGCTCACGGAGGCTGTGACATCATACATCAGCTTATGTGAGGACTGCTGTATACCAACACGCACCAGGGTGAGCTACAACAACAACAAACCCTGGTTTACAGCTAAACTCAAAAGGCTGAGGCTGGACAAAGAGGCCGCGTTTAGGAGTGGGGACAGGGACAGTTTCAAGGAGTCGAAGAACAGGTTTAGCAAGACGGGGAGAGAAGCTAAACGACCGTACTCAGAGAGACTGAAGCGCCAGTTCTCTGCTAATGACTCTGCTTCTGTCTGGAGAGGGCTCAGGTAGATGACCAACTTCAAGCCCAGAGCCCCCCACTCCACTAATGACTCTCGTCTGGCCAACGACCTGAACAAGTTCTACTGTCGTTTTGAAAGCCAATTGGACTGCCCTGAACTATCCCCCCCCCCCCCCCCCCCGCTCCCCACCAACTTAGTGACGACCCTCTCCATTCAGGAGAGAGAAGTGAACAAACTGTTCAAGAGACAGAACCCATGCAAAGCAGCTGGGCCGGACGCTGTCTCCCTTGCCACCCTCAAGAACTGTGCTGACCAGCTGTCTCCGGTGTTCACCTACATCTTTAACACCTCCCTGGAGACATGCCATGTGCCAGCCTGTCTCAAGTCCTCCACCATCATCCCTGTGCCCAAAAAGTCCAGGCCAACTGGACATAATGACTACAGACCCATCGCCCTGACCTCTGTGGTAACGAAGTATTTCGAGCGCCTGGTGCTGGCACACCTTAAATCCATCACAGACCCTCTACTGGACCCCCTGCAGTTTGCCTACAGAGCTAACAACACAGTTAACATGGCCATCCACTTCACCCTAAAGCACCTGGACTCCCCAGCATCCTACGCCAGGATCCTGTTTGTGGACTTCAGCTCTGCCTTCAACATCATCATCCCTGCCCTGCTCCAGGACAAGCTCATCAAGAAAGCACAACAGAGGATGTATTTCCTTCAGCAGCTGAAGAAATTCAACCTGCCAAAGACAATGGGCCTCATTTTCTGAAGTTTCTTCTGAACATTTTCTTAGGGGCTTCAGAAAAACAACGTAAGAAAAAGACATCTACCAAATTCATGAACGCTTGAAAATGTGTTCCTAGTTCCTAGAAGTTTTATGAGCTGTGCTCCCTGGGAAGAGTTTTCTTAAGTTAAAGGCGTGTCCTCGTGCTCCTGAATTTGCATACGTACGTGCCCCAACAGCTCCTTATAAGGGCACGCAACAGCAGTGACGTGTGCAGTCAGAATCGACACAATTAGGAAAGCAACAGGATCGCAAGTTATGTCCAAGCGAAAAGCAATCGGTGCACAGGTGCATCGGTGCAACATCATACCAGTAAGATGAGCAGTGGAATTGTTCTCCACTGAATCTAACAGTGTGCACACTAAGCAAGGTTAATTATTATAGTTATTTAAATCCGAGGATGTCTGTTATGGCAAGCCATTTAATAATTTAACCAATGAATTCTTGATAGCAAAAATACAAGTCTAAGCTTTTTTTGTAAGTATGACAAGCTGTTTTATCATTTAACCAATGAATTCTTGATATCAAAAATTTGAATTCTTGATATCAAAAATACAAGTCTAAGCTTTTTTAGTAAGTATGACAAGCTGTTTTATCGTTTAACCAATTAATTGTTGACATCAAGAATTCGAATTGTTGATATCCAGAATTCGAATTGTTGATATCCAGAATTGAATTCTTGATATCCAAAATTCGAATTATTGATATCCAAAATGCTTGAATTCTTGATATCCAAAATCAAATTCTTGATATCCAAAATGCAATTCATGATATCAAGAATTCGAATTTTGGATAGCAAGTTTTGTTTCAGGACTAGGTTTTACAATCCCTGGTTGATTTGCACTCCTGAGATGTGAAGTGGGTTGAAGCAGACATTCGAGGTGTTTCTGGTTAAGAGTCATGGTGCTGTCTGTGGGACAAAATGGTTGAAAAGCCTCATTGGAGTCATCAGGTGGGCACCCTCCTTCCCCGGTGTTTCGAGGATAGGCCCACAACACCTCCAGAGGGCTCATCGGCAACACCTGGCGTCCCAGATGTGCCCCCCTCTGCCAGATGTAACCCTTCTGCTCCACAGATGCTATTTTGGGGTCCAGGTGGCATCTTTCCTCTTCACCCACAGCCACCGGCTTGCCCATTCAGCAGCGCTTGAGAGGGCTTTGATGGCTTTGATGGCTTGGCGTTGGGCTTGGCCTCGAATTCCCAAATCCCTAAGTAGCCTGGTCGTTGTCTTACCCACAAAGCCTCTGCAGCCGACTTCCACTGGGCAAACTTTGGCTTTCCAGCCACGTTGCTCAGCATCAGCTGCCAGCTCAGCGTACTTAAGGCTCTTTCGTTCGTAGGCCTCCTCTACAGCGTCCTCCCAGGGCACAGTCAGCTCTATGATGTACACCTTCTTAGTTGAGGAGGACCAGAGCACAAGGTCTGGTCTGAGGTTCGTAGTGAAGTAAAGTAGAGCCTAGTAGAGGCTAGAAGAGGCTAGAAGTAGAGGAAGTAAAGTAGAGCCTTTGACTCAGATCCACCACGAGCCTCCAGTCTTGCGCTCCTCCCAGCTGACCGAGATCTGATGTTGTACTGGCCTTGGTCTTGGTTGGCTTTGCACCTTCACAGACGAAACCTCTTGCAGATGTAGGATGGGATGATGGGGGTAGGGCATTGATGGTCGTTCGTCTGGTCTCCAGCAAAGCTGCAAGGCACTTCAGCCCTTGGTTGTGCCGCCAGGTGTAACGGCCTTGAGTCAGGCCTGTCTTGCAGCCAACCAGGATGTGTTTAAGGTTTGCTGAAGACGGGCAGAGTGGGCACGTTGGGTCTTCTCCGTACCATTGTTGAAGGTTACTGGGAGATGGCAAGACATCATACGTTGCTCGTAAGATGAAGCTGGTGTGACATGCTTCCATACTCCACAGTTCCTTCCAAGAGAACTTCCTTCTCTCAACTCCCTCCCACCTCATCCACTGTCCCTGTTTCGATTGGGAGACAGCCTTTGCGCACCTTGTTGCCTGCTCTTGCCGGCGCACCTCCTCAACGACCAGACCTCTGCGCTGAGATGGAGCTTCCTTGTGCCAAGATGGTCCGCTCTCTCCGAGGCCAAAACCTCCTCTCCCCTGTTGTACAAGGCCAATGATGTCACGGTGCCTTAGGTCTGCCTTTGCCTGCTGTGTAGCTGCGCTTGGAGTCCATTTCCTTCCGGTCGCCAGAGTAGGAGCTGTTTGGGCTACACATGGGTCACGGGATTCCGTTAGTGTCATTTCCAGCCTTACTTTGGAGCACTTGAATTCCTCTGTAAGACTGGACACAGGCAGCTTCAGAATGCCTCTTCCATACAACCCTATGTTGCTGAAGCACCTAGGAAGACCCAGCCACTTTTTGGCAAACAAGCTGATCAACCTCTCCAATAATTCATTGGAATTCATTGGCAAGAATTCATTGGCCCCTCCTTGAGTCACCACCTTACCACGGTGGAGGGGTTTGCGTGTCCTAGTGATCCTGGAAGCTATGTTGTCGGGGGCTTTATGCCCCTGGTAGGGTCACCCAAGGCAAACAGGTTCCAGGTGAAAGACCAGACAAAGCGTGGCTCAAAACATTAATGGTTCTCAGTTGCCCCTGCCCGGAAGCGGGTCACCGGGGCCCCCCCCCTGGAGCCAGGCCGGGGGTGGGGCTCGATGGCGAGCGCCTGGTGGTCGGGCCTTTTCCCATGGGGCCCGGTCGGGCAAAGCCCGAAAAGACAACGTGGGACCCTCTTCCAGTGGGCTCACCATCCGCAGGAGGGGTCATGGGGGTCGGGTGCAGTGTGAGACGGGCGGCGGCCAAAGGCGGGAGCCTTGGCGGTCCGATCCTCAGCTGCAGAAGCTAGCTTTAGGGACGTGAAATGTCACCTCGCTGGCGGGAAAGGAGCCTGAGCTGGTGCGCGAGGTAGAGAATTTCCGGCTAGATATAGTCGGCCTCGCCTTGACGCACAGCATAGGCTCCGGAACCAGTCTCCTTGAGAGGGGCTGGACTCTCTTCCACTCTGGAGTTGCCCTTGGTGAGAGGCGTCGAGCTGGGGTGGGAATACTTGTTTCCCCTCGGTTCGGCGCCTGTACATTGGGGTTTACCCCGGTGGACGAGAGGGTAGCCTCCCTCCGCCTCCGGGTGGGGGGACGGGTCCTCACTGTCGTTTGTGCTTATGCACCAAGCGGCAGCTCAGAGTACCCACCCTTTTTGGAGTCTCTGGGGGGGGTGCTGGAAAGCGCTCCTCCCGGGGATTCCCTCGTCCTCCCGGGGGACTTCAATGCTCATGTGGGCAATGACAGTGAGACCTGGAGGGGCGTGATTGGGAGGAACGGCCCCCCCGATCTGAACCCGAGTGGTGTTTTTTTGTTGGACTTCTGTGCTAGACACGGCTTGTCCATAACGAACACCATGTTCAAGCATAAGAGTGTCCATATGTGCACCTGGCACCAGGACACCCGAGGTCTCAGTTCGATGATCGACTTTGTAGTTGTGTCGTCGGACTTGGGGCCGCATGTCTTGGACACTCGGGTGAAGAGAAGGGCGGAGCTGTCAACTGATCACCACCTGGTGGTGAGTTGGCTTCGATGGTGGGGGAGGACGCCGGTCAGGCCTGGCAGGCCCAAACGTGACGTGAGGGTCTGCTGGGAACGGCTGGCGGAACCCTCTGTCAGAAGGAGCTTCAACTCCCACCTCCGGGAGAGCTTCGATCATGTCTCGGGGGGAGCCGGGGACATTGAGTCCGAATGGGCTATGTTCCGGGCCTCCATTGTTGAAGCAGCTGACTGGAGCTGCGGCTGCAAGGCGGTCGGTGCATGTCGCGGCGGTAACCCTCGGACACGTTGGTGGACTCCGGAGGTGAGGGATGCCGTCAAGCTGAAGAAGGAGGCCTATCGGACTTTATTGGCTGGTAGGACTCCTGAGGCAGCTGATGTGTACCGGCAGGCGAAGCGGTACGTGGCTTTGGCGGTTGCGGAGGCAAAAACCCGGGTAGGGAGGAGTTCGGCGAGGCCATGGAGAATGACTTCCGAACGGCTTCAAAAAGGTTCTGGACCACCATCCGGCGGCTCAGGAGGGGGAAGCAGTGCTCTGTCAACACTGTATATGGTGCGGATGGTGCGCTACTGACCTCGACAAGGGACTTCCTGGATCGGTGGAAGGAATACTTCGAAGACCTCCTTAATTCCACCAACACGCTTTCCGACGTGGAGGCAGAGTCTGGGGACATCGGGGGGGGGCCCTTCTATCTCTGGGGTCGCCGAGGTGGTTAAAAAGCTCCGCGGTGGCAGGGCCCCTGGGGTGGATGAAGTCCGCCTGGAGTTCCTTAAGGCTCTGGATGTTGTTGGGCTGTCTTGGTTGACACGACTCTGCAACATCACGTGGACATCGGGGACAGTGCCTCTGGACTGGCAGACCAGGGTGGTGGTTCCCCTCTTTAAAAAGGGGGACCCCGGAGGGTATGCTCCAACTTTAGGGGGATCACACTCCTCAGCCTCCATGGAAAGTCTATTCAGGGGTCCTGGAGAGGAGGGTCCGTCGGCTTGTCGAACCTCGGATTCAGGAGGAGCAATGTGGTTTTCGTCCTGGCCGTGGAACAGTGGACCAGCTCTATACCCAGTCCTGGAGGGTACATGGGAGTTTGCCCAACCAGTCTACACATGTTTTGTGGATTTGGAAAAGGCGTTCGACCGTGTCCCTCGGGGGCTCATGTGGGGGGTGCTCCAAGAGTACGGGGTACCGGATTCCCTGATCGGGGCTGTCCGGTCCCTGTACGACCGGTGCCAGATTTTGGTCTGCATTGCCGGTAGTAAGTCAAACTTGTTTCCGGTGAGGGTTGGACTCCGCCAGGGCTGCCCTATGTCACCGATTCTGTTCATTACCTATATGGACAGAATTTCTAGGCGCAGCCAGGGTGTTGAGGGGGTCCGGTTTGGTGACCTCAGGATCGGGTCGCTGCTTTTTGCAGATGATGTGGTCCTGTTGGCTTCATCGGGCCGCGACCTTCAGCTCTCACTGGAGCGGTTCGCAACCGAATGTGAAGCGGCTGGGATGCGAATCAGCACCTCCAAATCTGAGGCCATGGTAATCGACCGGAAAAGGGTGGAGTGCCATCTCCGGGTCGGAGAGGAGATCCTGAACCAAGCGGAGGAGTTCAAGTATCTCGGGGTCTTGTTGGCGAGTGAGGGAAGAATGGAGCGCGAGGTCGACAGGCGGATCGGTGCGGCGTCCGCAGTGATGCGGACTCTGCATCGGTCCGTCGTGGGGAAGAAGGAGCTAAGTCGAAAGGCGAAGCTCTCTATTTACCAGTCGATCTACGTTCCTACCCTCACCTATAAGCCTCACCTAAAAGAACGAGATTGCGAATACAAGCGGCCGAAATGAGTTTTCTCCACAGGGTGTCCGGGCTCTCCCTTAGAGATAGGGTGAGAAGCTCAGTCATCCGGGAGGGGCTCAGAGTAGAACCGCGAGGAAGTCTGGGCCTCCCTGCTTAGGTCGCTGCCCCCGCGACCCGATCCCCGGACAAGCGGCAGATGATGGATGGATGGATGGATGGATGGAGAATTAATTGGTTAAATGATAAAATGGCTTGCCGTAGTCTAGAGTTGATGTGAAGGCAATCCCCAACGATTTCTTATAACTTCATTAACATTTCAAACACAGAGTTTTCTTAAATGTAATTCCTTTAATCCTTGTGGTTTTTGAAGGAATCACATTTGAGACAACTCTGGACGATTTACGACAAAATTCCAGAACAAATCCCAGATGAGAACATTCTCATGAATGGCAAATGTTTTCCTAAATCAAATTCAGAAGAAATTCCTTCTTAAATTCTTCTTAGCTGCGTTCGAGAATGAGGCCCAATGATGGTGCACTTCTACTCAGCCATCATTGAGACCATCCTCACCTCCTCCATCACCGTCTGGTACGCTGCTGCCACTGCCAAGGACAAGAGCAGGCTGCAGCGTATCATCCACACTGCTGAGAAGGTGATTGGCTGCAATCTGCCTACCCTCGAGGACCTGCACAACTTGAGGACCCTGAGGCGAGCGCCGACCCTCCCACCCTGGACACTCCTTGTTTCAGTCACTCCCCTCCAGCAGGAGGCTGCGGTCCATCAGGACCAATCCCTCATGCCACCAAAACAGTTTCTTCCCTTCTGCTGTTGGCCTCTTCAACAAGGTCAAGGGTCCACACGGTCTATAATGACTTCCTGCTTTAAACACACTGCATTTTGCACTGCATTACAAAATTGTATCTTGTACATTTGTATTTTTTGTAATATTTGTATTTTTCTTATTTTTATATTGTAAATTACGGCAACTCATATTATATTTTATTTTATTGTACACTTTATTTAATTATAATTCCACTTAGTACTGTTAGTTTATGTACCATTAGTATAGATAGTCCACATATTAAAAGTTTAGGTTCCTATATGTTAATTGTATGCACCTTCCTGCCACAGCAAATTCCTTGTCTGTGCTAACTTTCACAGCGAATAAATCCCATTCTGATTCTGGGGATATCTCCCCCAGTTCCTGCTATACTGTGGCACCAGGCAGGGGACCCTCTCTTGCTTTTTGTGTGTGCCTGAACTGCTAGCAGCAAGTATACGACAACATCCTGAAATATCACCTGCCTTCATCGAAGGGCAAAAGCACCAGTTGTCATTATATGCAGATGATGTTTTGCTCTACGTGTCTAAATCACAGGAATCCTTCTCTCGGTTATGGAGCGGATTGACCACTTTTGTACCTTGTTAGGGTTTCAAATCAATTGGGATCAAAGCAAATTAATGCTAGTGTACTAAAACCAGAATATCTCCACACTGAACTCTGTACCCATTCAGATTGCCAAGGACAGGTTCTTATCTACATTTACATTTAGTCATTTAGCAGACACTTTTATCCAAAGCGACTTACAAGAGAGTGACTGTCAAAAGAAACCTGAAATGCTGAGGCAAATTGGAAACAATTTTTTTAAAATTTTAGGCAGAACATTGACTGGAAAACTCTCTCACTGTCACTGGTCAGGAGTAAACAAGTGGTGTTACGTGCCTTTCAGGACTGGGCCATCTCCAGCACATAATTCTACTGCTCCATTTTCAAAAATTTGAGTTTTTCGAGTAACGCACAGACACAAACACTATTGGACATAATGGAGGCAGTCACTTTATGAACAGCAATTATTCAACATGTGTGTGGAAAGAAACAACTCTAAGTTGTAGGAACTAGGTCTCGTGACTTGAGCAGGTCCTCTAGAACAGCGGTCCCCAACCTTTTTTGCGCCACGGACCGGTTTAATGTTGCAATATTTTCACGGACCGGCCTTTAAGGCGTGGCGCATAAATACATAAAATAAAATGATACGACCGGCATACAAACGGTGGCATTTTCTAAATACTCCAAAGGCTTGTCTTCTAATGCAGGGTGCTTGGTCTCCAAGTGGCGAAGCAGTTTTGAAGGCTTCATTGCCTCATTGGAGAGCCGCTCGCTGCATATAATGCAGAGCGGGCTTGGTGCACGGGAATCACCTGTTGTGATGAAGCCATATTTTAAGTAGGACTCCTGATAGTGTCTGTTAAATGCAGCTTTCTTTTTCTTGGAAGTCGTAGGCTCTTCTTCCGTCTCCTCACTGGGCCTTTTCCCCTTCCCAAAGAAACTTTCTAAAGACGTTTGTTTTTTACTCATTTTGTTAGCAAGTTGTAGGTTTCATTTGAGCGGCAACGTACCGAGTAACCGAGACAAGCTACAAAAGTACGTGATAGACGGATGTAACAACCAGAGGGAATCCGGTCATTTTTCAAAATAAAACATTTTTCTTTTTTTTATAAAACTGAAATAATGTAATTATTTATTCTTTCTCTGCGGACCGGTACCAAATGACCCACGGACCGGTACCGGTCCGCGGCCCGGGGGTTGGGGACCGCTGCTCTAGAATACCCTGGCCTTGGGAAATCTGAAAGAATACACCCATTGGCTACTATATATGACTGAATTGACCAAATTGTCATTCCAAACGTATGCTTTCATTCCGTTTAATGATCAGGGTATTCTATCGATGAATTAGAACACCCTGGATGGAAGATATTTTCCCCAGAGACTCAATAGAAAAATATCTGATTGGTTGCATTTTTCCCGACACAAAATCATTCAAATGCGCGGTGCATGAAGTGAAAACATTATTTTATTTTTTTATAGAATTAATCACATACATCTTTCATCTGAGGAATCCAGGGCCTTCTCTTTTTGTTTTCATTCTCATAATTATTGTTAGTAACATTTTTATATTAATAGATACAGTCATTCTTTCTTTACTTCACCTACTTGTTTAAAGTGCAGTGAGGCAGTGACCAAAATAAAACAATATCTCCCAAAATGCCTTTTTTGTTTCTCTCACAATGGTAGAGGATGACAAAGCACCTGTTTAAAAAGTAACTAAACATCCCAATTTCAGTCTTAGTCTGCATTTTCATTTATCACAAAAAAAGTTTTACACATTATGGTTAAACATTGTGGGAGTGGTATTTTTCATAAATCTATTGGGACTTATTGAAGTGCGAAATTGATGCATGACGTGGCCCATTGTCGTGTATAACTTCTCTATCTGATAACGAATGGGACCCCAAAAGGGCCGCTCAACGTCACAAATGTCATCAAATGTTTTTAAGCACAAGGGGACAAAAATGCCAGCATTTACCCTAAACATTACAAAATAACCTGTTTGCAAAGAATAGTCTGATCTCAGACAAGGATATAGTGCATCCAGAAAGTATTCACACACTTCACTTTTTACACATTTTATGTTACAGCCTTATTCCAAAATTCATAACATTTCTTTTTTTCCTATACACAATACCCCATAATGACAATTTGTAAAAAGTTTGTTTCATATTTTATATAGATGTGACTTTGTTGGAAGCACCATTAACAGCAATTACAGCCTCAAGTCTTTTTGAGTATGATGCTACAAGCCTGGCACACCTATTTTTGGGCAGTGTGGTTGGTGGTATTGGTTAGGTGGTGAGCAGTGCCTGTTGGTATTGGTTAGTATTGGTGGTATTGGTGAGGTGGTCACCAATACCACCAGTGCCTGTTTTCCTACAGACATGACGCTTAGCCTTCAGGCCAAATAGTTCAATCTTTGATTCATCACACCAGAGAATTTTGTTTCTCATGGTCTGAGAGTCCTTCAGTGCCTTTTGGCAAACTCCAGCTTATATTGACAGGTGTGTGCCTTTCCAGATCATGTCCAATAAACTGAATTTCCCACAGGTGGACTCCAATCAAGTTGTAGAAACATCTCAAGGATGATCAGTGGGAACAGAATGCACCTGAGCTACATTTTGAGTGTCATGGCAAAGGCATGTGATGTACATGTGATTTTTTGTGAAGCGCTTTGAATACTCTCCGGATGCACGGTAGATGTGTCATTTTACCAATTTTTTACAGCAACAAAACATATTTTGTGCTTGATTATTCTTTTGGAGGGTGGAAAAGCAATCAAAGTTCAAAGTTTCAAACTTAACGAACAGAGTAAAATGAGGAGGTAGCATACAAACTATCTAAAAAGACACCACAGTATACAATGGGTAGATACTTTAAACAAAGTCATGGTTGTCCAAAACTAAAGGGCTCACGGTATTGTCCCAAGTATTTGTTGTTCTTCTCATTGGAACTAGACTGTAATTCTTCGAAAGAAAAAAAGTAAATACATTAGTGTGCACTTTTTATCTAGCAAAAATTCTGTGATATATAGAAATTCTGTTTGATATATGTATAAATCTTATCTGATGACATGATGTTTCATGTTCAATAAAACACATACAAAATACAACTTAAACATGGAATACATACAAATACAAACTACATTTTTGCTCTGTTGAGCATAACTTACAGAAAGGAAAAGACCCCTATTGATTGTTTTTATGTTGTGAGATATTACAGATTCCCACTCCCTGGCTGGCTAATGAGGACCACAGCTGCACGTCATCAGCCAATCAGGGCGAGACGCTGCATAAAAGCTGGCCAGTAACAGGGGAGCACGGAATAGAGCAACCATGGTGAGAACTGCATTGGACAACTAACGTGGCTTGTTTTATTCTTTCATCAGGCCTATAGAACCACTAGCGAGACGGGGCCTTTCCTCTCCACCGAGGACATTTTTTGTTATTTTGAACTTTGTTTTTGTGTTTTTGTTTAATAAATGCCCTACCTGGGCTGAACTGTCCCTGGTTGTGCTGTTTCCTTCGGTCATACAAGGTCAAAGCCTCAGTGCGCTCCCTGGTTACCAAAATATACTGTATATACAGCCGTTACTTATGTAGACTGATGGAAAATATATCAACAAATGTGAAGCAACAGTACATTCCTCAGCTAAGTCTTTCAAGAATGGACCTTCATCAAATTGCCATGGTTTACCAGAAGAGATCAAATCTGAAGCTATTTGGTGGCAAAACAGAGGGTTAATAATTCCTCTCAGTGAGCATTAATCAAGAATACTATCAGACCAGGCCTCTGAAAAGGAAGGAGAGAGCAGCTCCAAGCGCCAAACCCAAGGAAAGAAAGAAGGCCATAATGGCACCTGCAGTCTCTGCCTCGTGATTAGGAACTTTCCTGTGAAGAGAAAGGACAAGGAACAGCCTTAGGGGTGGGCCAGTCTTTTGTGATTGTTTAAACATCCCTTTGTTGGTTATTTGTCACAATGTATAAATGACATGGGGTTGTCATCTAACACTATTAGTTTTTTACTCATTACAATTTTAAGGAATATGGAAGTATTCATAAAACAAAAATGCTTGTGCTGATCAGTATGGGCATGAGGGGTATGAGACTGACTTGACTACACCTTCTATTATCAATATACACGTTCACACCTAAAACAGACTTACTTTGGTCCAAAGCACATACAAAGGCTGGCCAGGTATCCATTGGAGAAGGCAAAGAAGATCATAAAGACAATGAACCAGGCATCATGCTCAAAATAAATTGGCAAGTTATAACGTGGCTGGACGTTACAAAGCATGAAAAGTGGCACAAAGACCACCCGGGCCACGATGAACAGAGGGAGCAGAATGCTGTCTTTCCCAGGCTAGAGTTGAAAAGGAAGACAGTAAAAAGAAAATCATTTAACAGTTAGTTCAGGTTAGGCTTGGTGAGAAAGTGTGAACAACACATCAATTATTCAAATATTTTTTTTATCTGACAGACAAGAAATGTGTACAGTTTCATTTTGTTGACTTTACCGCCAATTTCACATAGCCTGCTGAAGCTATTTGCTCAAGTTATTTAAAAAGCTTTGGCTGTAAAGGTAGGGGTGTAAAACATTTAGCGTAAGGGTGAGGTCAACTGCCAGCTTAGTTATCACCATGAAACCGCTCATTCTTATTACCAGTAGTGGACTGGCCATCGGGAGCACCGGGACTGGGCTGGAGGGCCGCTTGCCTTATCATTTTTTTTAAACCACTATTAAAAATGTTGGCAGAAGATTGAGCAACACCATTGCCCAGCCCCCCTTTCCCCCAGGCTGCTTGGTCTATTCCAAATAAACGTCCATGCAGCCCTTAGCCCCGCTCCCTTTGTCTCGCTTACACACGACAGTGACACTGACAGATCGAAAGCTAGCTAGTAGAGACTATATAACTATGGAAACCAGGCAAAAAAACATAAAATACATCACCTTCGCTAGACAATTTTGCTCACATGCTGTGCGCGCTAGCATTAACTGTGGAATTCCCTTACTAGCATCACATCAAACACAGAATGTGCATCCATTAGTAGGGCAGCTGTGGTGGCGTATACGGGGGGCGGTTCTGGTGGGCCGGTCTGGATAAAAGTCCAGGGCCTATTTTTACTCCCATTCTGTCCCTGCTTATTACCCTACCATATTGAGCTACTCACCCACATACACACTGCTGTGAGACTCCTCCCAGCCCAGTCACACAAGTTGAAGAGCAGAAAGCATGACACAGGAATAAAATACTTCTCTGAGAAGGAATAAAATATCAACATTTGATACCAGACAGATAATGACCAGATGTATAACTGTGGCATACAATAAACAGTTGGCAAGTTTATGCTACTCAGTATTTCCCTACATACAATCATTCATCCGTTAGTTCTTCATTCACTGTTGAATGTTATACAATACACGTCACATGCACACAAAATAATTTACCCCAGGAGCCTCCCTTGGCGATGGATGACTTCACATCAGCAGTGACAGCAGGGAATGTGCCAATGGTTATGGTGAAGGCGAAGCACACAGCAAGAGCCAATACCCAGATCTACAAAATAGGTGTCAAGGATAAAGAAAGACCAGCTGAGCTCAACAATATATTTGTTTTTGCTCCACATCAATTTCTATGAGGCCCCTTTGAGCCTCAATTTTATTTCACCGTTATAGACATTTAACAAGGCATGACAGTACAAATCACATATATATTAATACATTTCACTTGAATCTGATTAGTGGTTGTGAAGTGGTTGCCTTGGACATTTACAAATTCTTCTGTCAGTTTGACTTGAGTGAATTGGGTCTTAGCTAGCTACGGGACAGACTTTGGAGTGTGTCCACAAGTGTATGTCTGTGTTTCAGGGTACCTTTTTGAAAATGGCAGTGATAGAAACTTTTGGTTTTGCATTCGGCTCCACTGGTCTTGAGTCACCAGTATTCTCTAGGGGGAGAAATGAATTGAAGCTTGTTAACTAGCTTCGGCGATGACAAGCTCAATTCCCAGTTTTCGCATAGATAAAGCTAAACTTGCATGTATTTATGTCACATAACGGTTTCAATTCGAGATCAAAATCTAATAAAGATTTTTTTCAAATCACTACTGCTGGGTTTACCCTTCTTGATCAAATCAATTTCTATATCTCTAGGCAGGCTGTCACTGTTGCTTTCCTGGTAGTGTTGGAAGAACTCCTAAGGACAAAAACAAAAGATGTTGCTATTGTTAGCACCATATTATTTAGTTACATATATTTCTTTTTAATTTTGCCTTTATTTCAAAGTCGTGTGTAGATTTTATACCATTTTTGGCAGGGCAACGTAGGATAGAATGGACAAAGAAATTACAGCACAGGCGGTTATGAAGTATCCAAAAGCGGCATCCTGCATTTCAGAGCCACCTACAGAAGCGTGAAGTGGGTAAGTACAACTAAGAATGTTTGTTTTGTTTACTTGGTGTTTTTTACGCTTTTTACAGCCTAAAACAGATATAAAGGTACTCACTTGCTATGGCACAAATCATAGAGAAGGCTGCAAATGTGCCTGCAAGTCCCTGTCCACTCATGATGGGTGTAGTGTAGGAAGCAGGTAGTAAACCGGCCATGCCAAAGAGACTACCTTGTAGGATGGCTCCAAACGCTGAAGACAAAATTAACTAAATGTTTTTCTACCAAGATTGAACAAATTGGAGAGATGCATGGATATAAATGGTAATTAATTATATCAAATGCCCTATAAAAACTAGAGAAAGAGAGTAACTTACAGTTTATGATGCCAATCTTAATCATGGTCAAGGAGAAAAAGGAGAGGGGTGCAATTTCAACTTTCACAAGTATGGCCGTTATTAAAAATACAACCAAGATCACTGTTAAGCTGCCCATGACTCGAAACATTTGTGGGATCCTGTAAGATGACAAGATAACAATTAGTGAGAAATGTCTTAAGAGAAGATTTGAGAACATGATCCGAATCAGAATATGAAGCAGAAAAAAAATTGACAGCAAACAAACAAAAACAAAAAAAATGAAAGAAACACAATATGTACATTTTGTTCACGTGATTCCTGGACTTACAAGCTATGCAGGAATGAGTTGAGGCAGGTGAACACGAGCAATGGCACCATAGAGCACAGGGTCATCACATTATTAAACTTTGCTTCCAAAACACTGCGAGTGTCGAAATTGCTCCCAGTTTCATTCACCAAAGGGTTTTCCATGTCAAAAGTGGCAGGTTCCTTCAGGCGACCAGTAAAATACTGTGGTAGTAAATAAACGTGGTAAAATATGAAGTGTTAACTTGTGCATTTACGACATTTATATTTACAGTATTAACAGTTAGTATTAACAGAAAGTAGATCATAAAGTATAGAAATAGTAACTGTTCATGCACAGTACCATGGTTGCAGTCATGAAGAAGTTCCATGGCAGTAAAGTGCCGATCCCCAACATGAAGAAAATCAGCCAGACAGCATTGTACCTGTTAAAGAGAAGGCAATTGAGCTAGGGTTACAAATCTGTTACAAATTGTGTTTACTCAACAACTGGCAACAGGCTATTGAGGAATAATTTGATTGTCACTTACTTATCTTTAGGCACGTTAACAGCCATTATTTCATAGATGTAAATAATCACTTCCCTTCACAGCTTAAACACAAAACCTTAAAGAAAGAATATAAATACAGAAAACATTTAATTGTTTTCACCATTTTGTTAACACAGGCTACAGTACTTGTTTATACAAATGACAGTGCTGGTCATGCAAGACTGTGTATGAAAGTGTCAAAGTGCATAAGTACAAAGTAAATTGTCAAACAAACTGCATTACGGCATTAATGGCATTATAAATATGATGGGGTGTGAATATAAAAGAAAAACAAATGAGCAGTTGATTTCACAATCAGTGACAATCTCACAGCAAGTACATGTGCCAAAAACTATACTTTCAAAATATAAAGCCTTCAATTTTAAATTCCGCATTAAGAAAACCATCCAGCTTGACAGAAATGTATTTCAAAGAATGATCAATTAAAAAAGTCTAATAACAAGAGACAAATTACTTACAGTGCAGGCTGATTGAATCAACTAGCCATCTATGTAACTGACAAACATATGAAAGTTGATTCACCCCCCCCGTCCCCTTCTAAGAACTAGCATGTGGTCTCCTCCCTTTCCCCAGCACATAGTTGGTAGCTCTGTGCGTGTTTCTGCAGCTGATAGTGAGAAACTGGTACAATCTTGATGTCTGTTATGCCCCCAACCCTCAGCCCCTTTAACCCCTTTACATTGACAGATCACATGTGACTGACACTAGAAGTCAATTTAATGTCCATAGCTATGGCCTTGTTTTAATCACATTTAATGTTAAACTAAAGATGACATAACTTTAAGAGGTTGGTCTACTTATGACCAGTAAGTGACAGTGAGCAACCCAGTTATACAAAACAAAACAAGCAAGCAAACCCTGTTACAGTTTGGAACCCTGGACTTGAAATGTTACATTACTTTCACTGATATTTGTAGGGTTGTTTAGAAAGTTTATACAAATTAGATTTAAGTCCAACACAGGGCTGTTCTGAACAAAATAACAAAAATCGACATTATTTGCCTTTATAATTGCTGCAGAGAGTTTACATCTAACAAAATAAATAGGTAGGGATGTGACAGGTAATTTCTGTAATCTAATTTAAATAAATACAGGAGACATCTATCTAGTCTTCCTTTATATTCATAGTATTTTAATTTATTATGATTTGCTTTGAGATGCAACTTTTAAAGGCACGATAGAAAACAAAGTTGTATTGTCATTATTTGATAGTCTATTCTATGATTTAAATGACCACGGTAAACAAAAAGCAAATGTTTGAGCCTTAATCCACTCATACCTTGTATAGCCCAGTCCTATCTCCTAACCTTAAAAAGGAATGTTGGTCTGCAACTGTACCAAATTAAAAAAAATATGTTTCCCACATTTCCTGGCACGCAACTGTTTATACAGCTATGGATTTGTATCTAACCCATTTTTTAAGAAGTAGAAGTAATGTCAGACACAAGATTGCAGGTCCAGAAAGAGATTACTGGCAGTTCTCAACAGTGGGAGAGCTGGCAGAGGAACAAGTACCTTACCCTGAAAGACCTCCTCGCATACATGAAGGCATTTGTATGGATAAGATCCCATGTGCAATCAGAAAGGAAGGAATTAGGGGGTTGATAAACTATTTGGCAAAGACCTTTCCTACTGACAGTTGCTTTTGAGAAATACCAGTTGAGGACCCATTAATGCGCAGCCACACTCATGCACATAATACACACTTGGCTTGAGGTTCAAGCATTTATTATTATTAGAGATATTATAGAAAAAGGCAAACCGCAGGGCCCCCAATTTTGGGCCCCATGACAAAAAAATCTAATTGGGCCCCCTATGCACAGATGTTGTTACCACATCTCTAGGACCTAACTGTCCTATCAAAAGCTTTACATAACTCTAATTAAAGGCTTGCCACTGTTGTAGTTTTTTGTAGTTCAATACTAGTACTAGCACAACATTTACTGCTGGTGATTTGTACATGCAAGTCTGCATACAGTATGCAGTTCACATTTTGATGAAAGATTAAAAGCCAACATCATTTATTTTTACAAAAAACATTTCATGCAGATACAGGGGGGTAAAAACAAAGAGAACATTAATTGTATTATTATATTTAAAATATATATACTTAATGATGATGGTTTATATAATATATAATATAATGTTATATTAGTTTCTACTTATTTTTTTGTGCCCGTCAGTCAATAATTGTCCTAACTTTTCCCCCCTATACGGCGCCCCTGGGAGCGAGATAGGGAAAAGGCATTAGGGGTCTAGGTCTTTCTCCTAGCTACTGCTGGTTGTGATCCTCCCAGGCCAGTGTTTCTGGTGGGTCATGACCCAAAAGTGCGAGCTGGTATGGAGTGTGTCATGGACGTGTGCTTCTGGTCCGGCAAAAAATTCTAACTTTTATTATAAGTTACCGAACTTCCGATGGTGTGCTTTTATTTTGAAAGGTGCGTAGGTTTGCTGCCCGTATTGTAGAACACAATGTCAAAGTGTGCAGGGCAGTGGGGATCACAGAAGAATAGTATGCATCTTAGAAATAAGTAGCATCCAGTCTTCTCCCTCCATCTGTTCTGCTGTACAAATGTGGAGGCTTAAATACAGGGACTTCGGGTGATACCCGAACCAAAAACTTCAGGCAGGGACTTTGGGTGACAGCCAAATGAAAACCTTCAGGCAGTTCATATTGTGATGCTTGTGTCCTTTAAAGTTCTATTCAATGCGGATAATGATGATTAGTACAATCCAGATAATCCGTATGTAAAGACTACAGCATCTAGCCATTTCATTTTGTAACATTCTTAAAGTTACTAAATTTGAGATATTAGTACAATTGTAGTCAATTTTCTTGTATACATTGGTAACATTCCAAGAACGTTTGCATTTGTATTACCAAAGATATTGAGAGATATCAAAATTAAATTATAGCATATGATTTATGAGTCAGAGGCAATTTTCTGAGATGACCTTGACATCAAATTACAGATCAGGTTACAGTGAGTCAACACTGTACTGAACTGTCCTGGCATTTTTTTTTTTTTTTTACAGTTTACAGTGAGTTTGTATGGCAACTATATTCTACACATTTTAAATAATGACTGCAGTCGTAGACAGACTATACCTCAAAAGTATGTAGTCCGTAAACCCTCCCCATACAAGCAGTGTTTGTTGATTCCATAGACGATCAGATCAATCTACATGCTGTAATGATGCAGAGTGGCTTTGTAATCATATACCCTCAAAATGGACTGAACTCAATAAGTATACTTAGGGAAGGAAAATATATTGCAGTATATTGGAAAATATCATGTGATATATTGGGCAATATATTTCCATAAAAGGGATTTAATATTTATTTAATATTAATATTTATTAATACATTGCAACATATTGAACATGAATATATAATATATGTGTTTATATATCCACATTTTATATCCAATTTAACATTTACAAATACCACCATAATGTTTTCCGATTTATATGGGAAAATGTATTGGTAATATATGTAAATATATAGTGTCACATGTATGTTTAATATACAGTAGAAAATATGTTTAATATATGTATAAAAAAATATATTGCTGCAAGCAGCAATGGTGGATTCCTCCTCTAAAATGGCAAAATGTTTGTACTTTCCATGGCAACCGAAGGACTACACATGGGTTTACCTTACACGAGTGAACTAGCTTGCAGAAAACAACTATTTTGTATTAGCTTTATCAAAAGTAATTTTTCTTGCTGTACCAGTTAACAGTAACAACACCATGGTATTCACTTTAAAAGCTGCTACTTAAGCTAATTCAGAAAGCTAGTCAGCAGCTCCCCCCATCTAGCTAACTTTGATAACAAAAAATCTGATAACGTTTAGTTTGAGGGCGTTTTGTCTGAGAACGATGGCGTTTGGTTTGAGAGCGTTTTGTCTGAGAACGATGGCGTTTGGTTTGAGAGCGTTTTGTCTGAGAACGATGGCGTTTGGTTTGAGAGCGTTTGGTCTGAGAACGATGGCGTTTGGTTTGAGATCGTCTTGTCTGAGAACGATGGCGTTTGGTTTGAGAGCGTTTGGTCTGAGAACGATGGCGTTTGATTTGAGGGCGTTTGGTCTGAGACTTGACGCCTTTTCGTTTGAGTCTGAGGATGTCCTAAAATGAACACCGTATCACAGGCTGTCCTCATAACATTCTTTAACATTCCATATTACTGCGCATCGAATATTTCAAAGACGACAAAGATGTCCATCTGGCTGTTGTGTGGCAACGAATTATGTAGGAACTATACTTTGTAGTAGCGGAAGAATGACGGTTTATTATTATACTATTTTGTTTTTCTAATTGTTTTTATTGATGAAACCATATCAAATATTTGTAGTAACAGTTTTAGAAAAGCAATAAGCCCCGTGAGTCCGTGGTTTACGCTGATTTTAGAACAGGTAAGGGGCTGCTTAATTCTGAAACTAGTTGTTCCCATCTTTGATTGAGATTGGCTATATAGCGTTCTATGCCGTTGTAAAATTAAGCAATAAGCCCCAAGAGGCCGTGGTTTACGCTGATTTTAGAACAGGTAAGGGGAGTTGTTATGCACAACGCGAAGCGGAGTACCGAAAACCCCCTTACCTGTTCTAAAATCAGCGTAAACCACGGACTCGCGGCGCTTATTGCTTTTCTAAAACTGTTACTACAAATATTTGATATGGTTTCATCAATAAAAACAATTACAAACAAAATAGTTTTCACCTCACAGTATTTTAGATGAATTTTTGAATATTTCAAACTTCAATAGCGTTTTGGTCATGTGACCTGTACATTTCAAAGCCCTGTTTAACTGCTAAGAAAGTACATTTATACATGTCCATTTGTAGGCTGAGACTTTCTCTTATCTAATCACAATTTGTGTAATTGACAGTGACATATCCAAACTCTTCTACTCCTAGGAAGTGGAGTCAGGTGTAAAACCCAAAGGCCAACTGTAAAGTCAAATAGGCCTGGACTGGTAATCTGTCATAGCGGGCAAATAACCGTCTGGCTGAGGCACCTTTTGGGCCGGTGTAAAATAAAAACGTTATAAAAAGAATTATAAATTGCCCATTGGACGTTATTGGTTATTTCCATATGCTGACACTGGGATATCCCAATCACTTCTTTAACAGGTTCCACCCCTTTTAACAGGCTCCACCCCTCTCCTGCTGAGTCCGACCGATTGCGGTGGGCCGGTCTGAGAAAAAATGCCAGGGCAATTTTGTCCCAGTCTAAAGCTACACACTACTGTAGAAGAATGTCACTATACCTGCATGTATCTGCAGTTTGCACACTTAAGACATGCGAAGCTGTGTATGTGTTCAGGAGAAAACAATAGCCCATAATCACAAAAAAGCATAACCATCAAAGTGCTGAGATTAGGAGAAGTCACTTGTGTGAAAAAGGAAAGAAAATGTTGGTGTGCGAGCTTCCCGAGAAGAGGTAAAATTGTTAGATTGATCCACAAAGGTGTGAGCAACTACAACTATCAGCAGCTCAGGAAGACTCCAAAAGACGAACTATATGGTGGTAATATCATCAGGAGTCTTACAAAAGATGTTTTGAAAATTATTTCCTCTGAAGTGCAAAAAAGTATGAGACTCCATAATGATGTCCTGCTGGAGCTGATTCTCACACAGAAAATTATGAAGGAGTGCAGCGGCAATGTTTCTTTTGGTGGTCATATTCAGCACCTGCAGGTGGACCCATTAGGAGTCCATATGTACATGGATGTAGGAATGAATATAATGGTAGAGCATCTTAAAAAACCCACACCAGTTACTCTCCATCTTGACGCTACTGGTGGTGTTGTGTCAAAGACCCCAAATTAAAACAAAAGGGTTCTGTACTATGCCCTAGTACTGCTAGGTATGGGCAAAGATAAACCACCTGTCCCCATCTCTGAGCTTATCCTATAGCTTAACATCCTATCCCAACATTAACATATTGGTTGATGGAAACAGTCAGAAAAGTCTCCAGGTGCACATCATGCAGAGTACGACAGGTAGAGATAGACTACAGCTGGGCTCTGATGGGTAGTGTGCTGCTGTCCTTTAACAGGAGACTATATCTGCCTATCTTGAAAGAGCCCATATTGTCATAAAAATTCAGAAAATCAACAGTGACCTTCATAAGTTCACAGTTTTACACCTTTGCTATGCCCACATTGTAAAAGCTGTCTCACAGGGATTTGGGAAAAGGATGCAAGAAAAAGGACTGAAGGAGTATGTCACACGTTGCTTTGCAATTTTGTTGAACAGTAAAAGCATGGATGAAGCTCTTCCTGTGTTCCAACACGAGTGTACTTTTCACTTCAATGGAAGATAGTGATCTCATCAAACATGAAAAAACACTGAGCACATCGCATGCTAAACACATAAAAGTATAGAACATGTGAAAGAAGACTCTGAATATCAGTTCCATGGTGAAATGAACAATCCTTGTTTTTATTGTATTATATGCAGGTAAAAGCCCTATGGGGAAAAAGCCTCTGAGGTGGTGGTTTTACATTTAAAAAAACGTGCTTCAAATAATGTGAGATAGAAATGAAAAACCTAAAAGCTGTGCAACCTGTATGCATAGTCAGTGAACTCTCTGAAATAAACTTAAGGATTATGGGTCACATGACCAAAAAGCTATTGAAGTTTGGAGGATTATTTTGAATAAAGAATACATTTTTAATAACTTGAGATGAAAATGAACAAAATAAAGTCTGTGCAGTATGAATGCATACATATTCAACAGTTTTGACGCTCCTAGTTCAAGTTGTTGAGAAGCTATTGACTTCTAAAACGTGTAATTTGTTGATTGTCCCTAAGGTTGCCAATTTGATTCCCGGCAGCACAAAATGACGCTGTGTCCTTGGGCAAGACAATTCGTATATTCCAATGTATGGAAAACGGCAATCATTTGTATATTCTGCAATGTATTTCAATATATTACATGAATATATATTATGGTGTATAATATATTTATCGTCAATATATTATCCAATGTATTTCCATATATAATATATTGGAATATGTGATAGAAATTAATATATTACAATATATTTCACGTCATATATTGGTGAATATATTTTTCTTCCGTAAGGGTAGGCTTAGTTCATGTCAAGTATAACACATGATCAATACACGTATGTGTTCTTTGACAAGTCAACAATGATACACGCAGTTAAAATGATAAACTCTATGTAGGCTAAAAATGTTTTAATCTATGTTCAAGTTAAACTCTTCCTTCGAAATAATTTAAATGATAACCTTGATTGACAGGAAAGAATAAAGTATCAGAAAGTAGTAGTCATCTGAAATATACATTTACAGCACATCATTGATTTTTTTTTTTTACATAATTTGGGACACAAGTGCCTTGTTTGACGTTTTGTGAGAAGGTTCCCCATCACTTTGCCTTTCACATCTTAATAAAGACCAATTAAAGCTTTCTTGTGGAAGTTCATTTTTAAACCATTGCATGCCAAGGCAATTTGATGGGGAAATATCTTCGAAAATGATACAGTAAGACACCTTTGTGTAAAAAAGGAACATATATGATGTCAGTACTTCAATTATATGATGTAAAGGAATATTTCAGATTTCTACAACTATGGAATACTTTGCAAATCAATAAAGGTTATCATTTAAGTGTTTCTAAGAAAGAGTGCATTACCCCAGCATGAATCTAACTTGCACACAACAAAGTTAGAGAGTAATTTGAATAAACGTTCTTATTTTATTATAAACAAATTCAAAATAGCTTGATGTAGTTTGTCATTGCTTAAAGACCAAGTTAATGTAGATTTAAGATGCACATTCAAGAAACATCTTGGAATGCATTCAAAGGAGAAATCACTCAATTGTTCTCTGTCACCAATCAACCCTTTCAAAACAAAGATTCCAACAAAAGATGTCAGCAGTGCCAACACCTCAGAGCAGACCGCTAAAGAGTTTCTTCACATTGTTTCATGTGTTCCTGTAAAATACAACACCTGGAAACCGCATTAGGGCATTGTATGCTTTTCCCAGACACACAATCAACTGTTGTTTACAACAAGCTGGCAACAGTCTTGAACAGACTCACAGATTAGCTCAGTGGTCCATATATACAGTATATGTGACCAGTTAGGGTTTGTGAAAAATTGTTTCATGACGTAAATAATATTTTAAGTAGACCAACATAACTACAGTGTAGTACAGTAACAGATGCATTTGCTGACAAATGAAATGAAACTTTTTGTACATTTGTCAAGTTATCGATTATGTGTCTGGTTGTTTGAATGTAACTTTAACGATTTTTCACAGACAATAGCTAGTCACGTAAGACACAGTTTTGTGTAATAATATATATGTGTCTATTATACATTTACATTTATTCATTCAGCAGACGCTTTTATCCAAAGCGACTTCCTAGAGAAAGCTTTACAAAAGTGCATAGGTCACTGATCATAACAACGAGATAGGCACAAACATTGCGGGTCGTCAAAACATTAAGCATACATTGTGAAAAACCAAATAAGTGCCAAAGGGAAGAACCATAAGAGCATGTAGTTATTATGAGTGCTGTGGTATATAGGAAACATAGTGACTGTCTGTCACTTAAGTTCAAAATGTCTGGTGTGGATAAAGGTTACTCCATTTTAAGGGTTAAAAAGAAACTAGTACTAACTACACTACAAAAAATTACATCACAAACATGTGAGTGGCTTGTGAGGCTTGCTGAGGGTGCACTAAAAAGAGGAACTGAAATGAAGATATTCAATAGGATTTGTTTCTCTCTATTCAGATAATGTTTCTTGTTTGTATTTTGTAAAAATACCACATTCAATGCAACAAAGGCCTACACTTACGTCAACTAGGCCTAGAGAAAAAGTATCCTGCTATAACATAAAAAAGTCATAGGTCAGGTAACACCTTTCCCTGTATCCTATGTGAAACCTCACAGTGGAGAGAACACTTTGTCGCCAGTTTTCAGTTTCCTTACCAAAAATTTGACATGTTAGTGTTACAGCTAGAACAGTTTCAAGAAAACCATGGTGAAACCATGAGAACAGTTTCAAGAAAACCGTGGTGAAACCATGAGAATGACAAGAAATAACTTCCTTTACTGCATAAAGCATTACTTAAATGTCACATATAATGTCTATGCATAATCTTTTTTCAATAAACATAAATGTATGCTTGTAGTTGCACTTTTTTTCACAAGATTTGCCCATCATGCTTTGAGAAGCACCTAGTAATGACAATGTACTCAAAACCGCCAAGTTGTTATTTCCAAAAACTAACCTGCAATTAATTCAATAACAATAGCAGACAACAACCACAGGAACGCCTACATTAAATCCTACATAACATGTTGCATTGTTTATATGCACAGAACATGCTTATCATTCCAAATAGAGCGTTAAGATTACAGAATTTTCTATTTGAGAAAATGAGTTTGACGTTGTAAACTTGAATGTATGGAAGTTTTCAGTGAATAGGCCTAGTCTATTTGAACAGTTTGCATCTCACCTGCTGAAACATTGAAATCATTGAGATTTCTTCTGTCTGTTTGTCTATCCTTGACAGAAACGGTCATATGTTACCATTCTAGTCCTTCTTTGTAAACTACATAGACCCTTCTTAGACAATTAGTTCCCAGACTAGTTCTTGGAGAAGTCATAGCTGCTTGTCCTGCAGTTTCTATATTGCGTAATTTATTATGCCTGTACTACACTCTTTTTACACAAGCATGTCACTCCCTGCCCCCCCCCCCCCCCCGAGATAAAGTGTAATTTAATTTCAATGACTTTAATTGCGTGCAATGACTATTTGCAGACTCAACAAGTAGAAATTACACCTGACAAACATTTCTATTAACCTAGGTTAAAATGAAGCTATACAATTTTAATTGAATAGGTTTAGTTTTTTAAGTCATTTCTAGAAACCTAATCCAAAAAGATAAGCAAGAATATCTGAATCAAACGAACACATTGAAGCATGTCTGAAGTGTGACATAAGGAATGTGTTATGATCTCCAGACATTGGGTTTTTGTTCAATCCCCATTCACAGCATTCTGTTTGTGCAGGAATGATTAACTGAACTGATATAATTATTGGCAATCACTATATATGCATGCTTGGTGCATTCTACCTATGATATGAACTGCTATTGACAGGACATAATATTGTATTTAACTTTATAGCACTGTATTGTGCAGTGCTATTAAAACATTGTACAGTATTAAAGTGCATTTATAGGGCACTCCCTCATCCTGAAGTGCTATTATCAATATGACATACTTAACTTTATGACTACACAAACGTGCCATATTATTTTAGATATATCACAGATAATGTCTATATCGATAGTCTTTATCACTGACAATTCAAACAGGACAGTCACAGGGCACAGTTCAAGGTACATTTAACAATATGGATCGGTCTCATTTTTTCTTACCTACATTTTTTAGGAGTGTTTGGTCACCAATAATACGGATCCATGCACATAATACATTTGACAATGGTTGGCAAACATGTACTTTCTGGTCTTTTTCAATACAGAAAACTGTTTGTTCAAAAAAGTAACCTATTTAGTGTTTGAGAGATGTAGGCTGTCTAAACATGGTACACAAATGGGACAACCGACCCCTAAAAGACTAATTATTTCATTGAAAGTAAATAGGAAAAACTCACTTGTCTCAAGAGGCAGTCAGCACTATGTCCCCTGCAAAAAATGTCTCAACCACAGAAGTTCAAAGACCATGGGGGCCTTATCTGAAAATCCTCTGGGTTCAACTCTGCTCAGTGGGAGTGGTAAAAAGGAAAACAACATCTACAAACTTTTACCTAATAGGTTTCCTTCATTTGGACTGCAAGGTCAAAAATTCCAGCTTTGCTGCACATTTTCTGTGTGGTTCTGTCATATCCTTAAAAGAGACATGCTTTTAACCTTCAAATCACAAACTAAACTAAATGTGTCCATTGTAACTTTTAAAGTTCAATTTTGTCAAAAGTAAAAGTCATTATAACAATGAGTCCATCAAATGTCCATTTTTAAGATTTGGCCACTGGATTTTCACCGGACTTAAATTATGTTTAATTGTGTCACTTTCATTCACAGGAACTTTGGTATGCCTGTGCAGTAGGTAACTAGTCTACTTATTGTATTTATCATATCCTGGTAGGACAGGTTCTGAGTCAAACTGGAGCATTCTAATCAAGAAGAATTATATTTCTCACATGCAAAATGTAATGGTAATGTAAGAGAGATATTTTTCAAATGCTATAGTGGTGATTTGATCCTGGGTCCTCTGGATCTGCATTCAAATGCCATATACACATTTACACAAATATTAGGATAGTATATAGTAAGTAAAAGTATAGTTTTATAAGAAGACAAAAAAAGTTAAACACAAATACTACTGCATACAAAGCCGTAAATAGGCTGAAACAGATTATCATGGGCCTAAAGTGTTCAGCTCTAGCAACGTTTCCATGGTCAGTGCCACAAAACAGTCTGTATTTTTACCAGACACAGTACAAAAACCATATCCTGCTATAACAGGACTGAGATAGACATGGATCTCAGACATTTGGCGCCGAAAATGATTGCCTCGGTAGGCTCTCCAGCCAAAGTAAATTCCTTGACTGTGCAAACTTTTCTGATTCTGATAGTTTTTAACGCCATACAAGTATACACTTTACAATGTATTGTAGATGATAGACATACAGTACAATATGTTATTGTAATTGGACGGAAAGATACAATCACATTGTAAAGTAGTGTCAGATTGCATTTAATACATGTTTACATTGATAAACATATAAATAAATGTATATTTTTGAACGGAATATAAAAAAATGTGTGCTGTCAGTTTAATGCGTTATTAACGACGTTAACGCAAACCCAAATTAACGGCGTCAATTTTTTTATCGCGCGATTAACGCTCTTTTTGGCCTAGCAAACTTTGTAATTTTTTTCACATGCTGTTGCAACAACTACCGACTTTAGAAAAACTACAACACCACACCGGATCTAGCTAGACAAAAAACAACAGGCACGCCACACACACTTGTTTGGCTTGCGTGCCGGCTAAAGAGTAGTAGCAGAGCCCGTTTATGGATATTAGACATTCTCTGGTAGTAGGCTACCGATACGTTTTGAGTGGATGGCGAGCGCGAGACGCCAAAATGGATGCCAATAAGATTCTGAATGGAAAGTTTACTTTTAAAAAGTTGCCAAATGGTTCCATTGACAAGACCAAAGTGATCCGTGTGTTTTGTCGTCGTAAACTGAGCTATCATCGCAGCACGTCCAGTCTAAAATACCACTTGATGGCCAAGCACACAGCTGATGCAAATTCTCCGCCCCCTCGTCAAAGAAAATGACTAAATGTAAAGCCAGGCGATTGCAATGTTGTTTTCAATTTAAAAAAAAATTTGCACAAAGCAATCCGAACCACTTTTCCATGTTGATAAGAGCATTAAAATTTGAAATAAAGAATGGGACAAAAACAAATCAAGAGACATTGAGAATAGATAAAAATGCGATTAATTGTGATTAATCGCGAGTTAACTATGATATTAATGCGATTATTCGCGATTAAATATTTTAATCGTTTGACAGCACAAAAAAAAAATCCATAGTTGATTCACATGCCAGTGATACACACTTTGTTAACTATAACTCTCAAGGCATAATCTACCAAGAAATAGAACAGCCCTCTTTCCTCAACTGTTCTAACAGATTTCCTCTTTAGTGGACCTGCTGCACTAGTCATTCAATAGTATACGTGCTCCCAGTTTAATTAGTGTATCAGTGATTTATTACTCTCCCCCACCCATCCAATTCCGTGTTTTCAAAGTCAAGCCATCAACTTCATAGTTAGAGGTTGAACTCTGTAGACTTTTGAACTTAGTTTTGGCACATTGCTAAAGGACACCTTCGGGAGATTGTAAAGATAACCATCCTCATCAGTGGGGCCATGTTCTATTTTAAGTGCTTTGAAACATTCCACAGAAAACAAGATCCAGAAACCATTTAAATTTATGTTTATGGCTGTGTCTAATTGCTTTACAGATAGGGTGGCGCAAAAGGAAGTAAAGTCTGTACACCTCCCTTCCGTATAGTTAGAGAATAGAGCTGATGTAGTGTTTTTATTTGTTGTCATAATCTTTTTTGTGTTTCTCTATCTCTCTTTCTGAGCTAATTTCCTCCAAAGGCTGTCCTGTGAAGACCTGACCTGGCCATGGACAGATGGCATGAACCATACATGACTTGCCATGTCCTTCCTGCCTTTGTTCCAAATCAATATGAAGAAGAAAAAAAACATACACAAAGACAACTATTCAAATGTACAAGACAGGCAGTAGTTAAAGCCATCACAATAACTGTAGTCATTGTATCTGGTAATTTTATTAATTAATATACCTTGTCCTTGACACTAAATTGGCAGCAAATAATTGTCAATACTAGGGATATTCATGCATTGTGCATCCAACAATTCAGCTGACTTTGAAAGTAATGTTGTACCTGACAGCAGGGGGCAGCAGCCCACATAACACATTATCGTTCTACAACAACGATTCCACTCTCTACATTCTCCCCACGTCATGTGAGGTGTTGACTCAGTTACATGGACCGGAAAGCAGGGGATTGATTATAGGTGATCCATGCTATAAACGTAAATGGGAGGGCACAAAAGCACATCTTTTACTGTTACCTATTTGGTCTGTATATCTAAATATTAATGAAGTGGACATGACTTACACTTCATTATCCTCATCTGAAATTATTTATAGAATGATCATTTGAACATGCTAATTAACCAACAATCCACCTTTTTCCCCCAATGCTTAAAATGCTTTCATTCTCGCGTGGCATAATCGGTAATGGGTCAGCACAGTGTGTTCTAGGACAAGTTAGTCGTATTTTGCCATGATGTGACAGCTCTGTGCCTACCCTGGGCACCACCACTCCGCCCACCATCTGGAAATGTCAAAGTGCCACTCAATTCAATGACTCTCCTCCAGGAACATTGAAACATCCAACGGGATGCTGTGACACACAGGCTGCCATTTTGTGACACCTTCCCCTCCAGTCTTGCATGAGGCCAATTTCTGAATGTGATCATAACATTTAATAGAATGTAAGAGAAGATTATATAGGCAGATGATGAAACTAATGTTTACTGATCACCTTTTATGACAATACTGCATGTGTCAACATTTTATGTGGGTAAAGCTATTCATACAATGTGCTTTAACTGAGGGTTTTAACTAGAAACTAAGGCACAATTCAGTCATCTACAGATTCCTGGACAGGTCAGATACAAAGCATGATTCGACACAATATGCTGATGGAACACCACATGCATGTTGTTTGACAGCTAGAGTCTTTCATCAAGTTCTCAACAGAACTTGATGAAAATGTGTCTAGTGTGATCATGTCACTGTAACATACTTTAAGTATTGTAATGTATCCCTGTACCTCCCATATATTCAGGTTAAGTTATGTACTTCCTCTATCTTTAATCTTGCCCTTTACATTTAGTCATTTAGCAGACACTCTTATCCAGAGCGACTTACAGTAAACTCAGGGACATTCCCCCCCAAGGCAAGTAGGGTGAAGTGCCTTGCCCAAGGACACAACGTCAATTTGGCACGGCGGGGAATCGATCTGGCAACATTCTGATTACGAGCCCTACTCCCTCACCGCTCAGCCATCTGACCCCCTTTATCCTTCCTTCCCTTAGGACTTCCTTCCCTCCTGCAGTAATTAGTTTCACTCTATTTCTAATTCATTCATTATTGTCAACGTTATTACCGTATGTTACCGAGTATAAGTTGCATCAGTCAAAAAATGTATCATGAAGAGGAAAAAAACATTTAATCACACTCAACTATAAATCGCATTTATTTAGAAATGTATTTCACAAAATCCAAGACCAAGAACAGACATTTAATCTGGAAAGGCAAGTTATTCAACTACACAATAGCACACAGAACAAGAGCCTGAATAGGTATCCAGTATGTTAACGTTACACATTAACAGCTATTCAGCTACATGATAACATAATGAACATACCTGGAAAGCTGAATAGGCTAAATTAACATAACAAGATACAGAGTCAAACAAGCAAGTAACCGCTAAGCAGTGTTGGGGTAGGTAATCAAAAAAAGAAATAGATAACACATTACTAGTTACTTTTTTTAAAGTAATGCTTTACCTTACAAGATTACTCACTGCGTGCGGAAAGTAACTAGTTACACTACTAGTTACATTACTTTTGGATTACTCCGTAATATCACCTGAGATGCACTTACAAATAACAATATATGTACCATATATGCGCCCAAATCAACTCAAATTCTTATTATAATGAGGACAAACCTATCTTTTATGCTTTTTAAGACCACAAAGCTGACAAAAAAGTAGTTAACATCAACCAAAAAGTTGTCAAGCATAACAAGGCTACAGTGCTGGCAGTAAGCAAAATGTCTAAAAATAAAATAATGCTTAAAACTATAAATGGCAACATTTCCTCTACTATGTATGCTGCTACAAGCCTGTTAATCTCTGCTTTGGTAACCTGCTGTTGAAAGTCAAGTCGTGGTGTGGCTGGTGTCGACAACAATTGCAACGGCAACCTTTTATCGACGTCAGCGACACTCAGGGTCCGTTGAACTTGTTGGTTAATGCCAGTCAGTATGAATTAATATTTAAAACATGTTAAATTATATGTATTTTGATAAGTCGCTCCTAACTATAAGTCGCAGGACCAGCTCCAGCTAAACTATGAAAAAAAGTGTGAGTATAGTGTGGAAAATACGGTAATTAACTTGATTAACGTGATAAATTAATCAGTCGTGACAATTGTCATTTTGTTTATTAACCATTTCATTACCATTAGGAGCACTAAAGACAGACATTCTCATAGAAGTTATCAAGATGGAAATACAACATGTGGATGTAGCAATCACTGGGAAGGTGAAATATGTTGACATAATTAAATAAATAAACAAACAAGCAACCATACTGTTGGAAGAGCTACATAAATACAATATTAGAATATGGAAGGTTTGCTGATCAAATCACTTTATTGTTTTAGCCCATAGTACTCATCAATTCAAGCTGACTGTGGATTATGGTAATTTAGTTACATTTGTCAACACTTTAGCTGCTTCATGACATGTATATAGTAGTATATGGAATAGTATACAACAATTACAGTTTTTATATTGGCATTGGGCATTTTTCCCACTTCAGACATCTCAGAGAGTCTGAAAAAGCCTTTGTCATAACACAAAACAACAAAATGTAAGATCCTTATTGTATCCTTACCCTTTAACTTTATGGACCGACCAGAGGGAAATGATTGAGTAACTCATCTATTGAGATCTCATCACCAGTTTGTTGTGAAGATGGCTCATTCTGAATGGATACCTCTGACAAGGAGGGATCTTCCAAACTAGTGGGCAGAATATGTAGTCAGTGTTGCTTTTAGTATCTAGGCTGTCGAGATAATCTTTTCAAAATAATTTCAAAAAGGGTATACTGTCCACTTTTTGTCCACCTCTCCAGTTTCTTACCTCCTCTTCCCTGACAGCACAGAATTTAAGTATTTCTTTACAGCCATTTCTTTTCGAAAGCGGCTGTAGTTGTCGGTAAAAACTGCGTCGGAGTGGCGCTTCACCGGCAATTGTTCTTCAGTGAGGTCCATACTGCAGAGGAGAAAATAGTCTTGGTAAACAAAAATATTCAGCCTAGACATAAATTCATTTCATGTTGACCCTGAGTCAGTGTCTGTAGAACTTATTTTTAACTCCTTATATACATTGAGTTATTATATAGATGCTCTTTTCGACTCCTTGACGTGAGACAAATAGCTACACTAAGATTGATAAATATGCATATACATACACAGTTATATGAACCATTTTACTTTCTGAAGAAATGTCAAAATAACTGATCCTATTATGTTTTCTACATCAATGAAAATATTTCTACCAAGTGACTACCAAGTCCCATTCTCTGGAGTCTCTAAACATCACACTAACTCCTCTCACTTGAAATGACAGGTGGTAATTTATTTTGATGTTTTCTGGGTGCACATATACCTTAATCGTTTTGCAATCAATGATTCAAGGTAGTCTTTAGCTGAAAGCTGCCCTAAAAGTTTGCTGTATCCACTTGTGAAAAGCCCATCTGCGTGCCTTGCTGGTCTATAAAAATAAGAATAAATGTCTTAATTTGTAAACTTAATAAATCACAAATTCTAATAAAAAAACAGCCACTCAAAACTAAAATCCATTGCAGGGTTTCCTGCAGAACATTTGTTAATTGGGGGGGGGGTTGTTCGAGATCTACACATACAAATATTTTCATTACAGAATAGCCACAAAATATCATTGACAGTAATGCCTTATTCAAAATCCATTTAATATAATATATTTTTAGGGTGAATTAAACACATTTGTAACCTACTACTGATACCAGGATGGCATACAATACTAGTACTTCATCATTAACCTGTTTTGCATGTTGTATTTCATTGTACTTGTTGCTGCACTGCCTTTAACAGCCCACGTTCGCGAAATTATATTATTAAGATGAGGTGTCAAGTTGTCTTAAATTGTTATGTCTAACACCTAAAATACATTTGTATACAATACTGAATTGTGCATTTCGAGAACCTGCTTATTTGCTGAAGCTACAGCATTGGTTATTTCTGCATCGCTTGGGATAAAAACGTCAGCTACATTAAGTAATGTAGGCTAATGCAGATTACATAAAGCTGTTTTGACTTTTTTTTTTATCACAGCAATCAGTCCTCTTTGGGTCCAGGGCAGATCAACATTATGTATAGTATTGCTAAAATAATATCACAGATACTACCTGGATAAATATGTAGCAACGGCCGGAAGACAAGTCGTCCGGTAGAAAAGCACACAACAAAATGCTGTTAGAAAGACGAGTTGCATTCCTCTCTTTGGTGACATGATGCTGTGCAAAGTAACATAAACAAAAATGCTGTACGTTAAAATGTTTGTCTAAGCATAGACTAATTATAAACTCATGTATAAAGTTTTAATGAAGAAAGTCTAAATGCTCACGTGCGCTTTTTGGAGACAATCAAGCGCAGCGTGCCTTCCCGGAGGAGTTGTCCAAGGTTCTGAAATCACAGACCGTGGTTGTCAATTGATCAAACTTGAACACGGGGTGATTTTGGTTTCTGCTCTGGGTCCTCCGTTTTTATGCATCTGACAACAACCATCGCATTTGATTGGCCTGCATACGTCATACTGAAGTCAAATTTAGCAGAGGCAGACACGGTCTTCCTGTGGGTTTGCACTGGGCAATCAAATTAGCACTTGGTTACGGCGTTGACATTTTGACAATGTAATTGATCGTAATATGACAAGCATGATAACAAACTACTACTAGCTCATGCGGGTTAATAGTGTAATTGGGGCAGAAGCTTCTGGCATAAGCAGGGGTGAACCAAGGGTTGTGTCTCGGGGGGGACTACAAAATGTAGGCCAGTAGGCTCACATTCAGCATTCATTAGAATCTCTTACACACAGTATACTGTAGGCCTACACAAAGTCATGCATAACATTGGTTTAATGATCTGTCCATTTACCAAATCCATTATATTCTAATTCAAGAAGAAGTCATAAGCCCCCCAAACTGAAGTTAAATACAGTAGCCTATAGTCATCCTAACAGTGACAACTTATAATAAACAAACACAGGCATAACAATTCTTTCAGCAACAATTTGGGTCGAACTACACGCGTGAACCAAGCTCCGATGAAAAAAAACTGGTGCGCAACACACACGCTTGACGCGCACTGCAGTAGGCCACTTACAGCCGGTATGCTACAATTGAACAAAAATTCCATTAGACTATAATCGTTTTCTTTTCCGAACTGACATGTATTGGGATAGCAAACTCATAGACTACATACAGGTCAAAACCCAAACACATTTTTTAACTTTAGTTTTACAAAGGCAGAATAGGCTATATGCAGACATGAAACATAGGCCACAACAAATGCCCTTGCCTATTTAAATCATCATTTGTCTTTTCTTATCGTTAGCAAATCTGGTGATTACTTTGTTAATGTCAATCTCGATGTCCGGCTCGATGCACAGAAGCGCTAAGTCGGACAGCCGCTCCTCTCCCATGCTTGATTGCAAGGAACTCGTTATCTATTTCCGTCGGCTGAAAGTCCTCTCTGCCACTGCTTATCGGAAAGTAAATGCGATAGAAAATGGAGAGGTTGGGGAAAGCACGGTCCTTGTCGTTGTCAATGAGAAATGGTAGGATGCTGTGTGTGTTTAGTTAATGTTTTTCCATGCTCAGCTCACGGTACATAGTAGCCGACAAAATGTAACAAATTCTTCAACCACATCATCGGCCTCAGATCCTCCGAATAGAACTCCGCAAGCGCTCTAACTTTCCGAGCAGCATCGGGGTGACAAAAATGTTTCGGAAAATGTAGGCCTATATATATTTAGTTAAATTGTCTACCATGGATACATTCAACGTTTTGTTGCCAAAGAGAAATTATGGAGAAAAAAACATAGATCGGGGGCTCCATTGGGTGCGGGGCCAGGGGTTTTCAACGCCCCCACCCCCACCACCCCTCCGCTACCCCAGCTAGAAATTGTACGTTCCAAGAACGTTCCCAGAACGTTGCCGTTGGTGTAAAGGACGTCGCCTTATAACGTTCCCAGAACGTCCCATATTGATATCAATGTGGAGTTCTTTAAAGGGGCGATTGACAGTTTTTCGGGGGTATTTCACACTGTTCCTTAAGGTCTCCGAATAGGGTATGTAACATTGGTTGGGTAGAAAATGGCCCGGGTGCTCTTCTATGCCCCCTGATAGATCCTTTGAAATGTTTCCGGGAAAAAACACTAGCTTTTCTCCTTTTATGGTATGCTCATTAATATTTAGATAAGCTGCGTGCTGATTGGTTGGTTTTCAACGAGTGAAGCTGGGGAGCAAAAACGCAACATGGCCAACAGCAGCACTCACTGAAACACCGAAGGTGGAGACTTGAAATCAGAATCAGAATCATCTTTATTGGCCTGGGTTTAATTGCTCTCAATGTACTTATACAGAAAAATATGTATGCACCAGTTTAGGATAATAAATAAATATAATATAATAATAAAACCATATTTGAGTTTGTGAAAAAGAGGACACTTCGTCAAGGGGGGGGGGGGGGGCATTAAATTAATTTCTTTAATGTGTCTTGTCCATATATTAAAGCAATAATGATTACAAATACACAATTCTAAATAATACATTCTTTATTTAGCCACATATTAAAATAAGAAAATTAAGAAATGTTTCAGTCCTCCTCATATATTCAAGCAATAATGATAGGTGCTCACATTGTTGCCAGATTGGAAATGGAATCATACCAAAGGCTCAAAATGATCATATTTGGAGGATAATTATTGTGCATCTGGCAACACTGAGAAGGCGATTGACCAATGACAGTTCTCTCTACAGTCAGAGCTCGCGCAAGAAGGTGGAACTTAACGGAGATACCCTTTCCAAAACTTGTAAGGGCGTGATAACTAGTTTGTGAAAGACCCAGAGAAACACAAATATCCGACGAGGTAAAATCCCGGACGATTTTGGAATCCCTGCCGGATGCATTTTTTAGGTCTCAAAAAGAGGACATGTCCGGGTAAAAGAGGACGTCTGGTCACCCTAGTGTAGAAAAGTATTTAGCATTCTACCTATGCTATATACAGGACACATTAGCATTGCTAATAACTGTTAGCACAACATTATACTGTCCTTACAGCTTGCGGTTGCAATGAGCATAGAGGGTTTTCACGACGCGTCATCGGACCGGAAGTCGCCATCTTGGAGGCACCCCGCATCACAACAAAGCACTGGCACTGAAGTATATCCCGAACGTCGTCAAGGAAAATGTTGAATTATTGCCGTGTTTCAGGTTGTACCAATAGGACAGATCGAGAAAAACATTTGGTATAGTATCGACTTCCAAAAGTTATTAAAAACCAGGGAGATGAATGCCAGAGATTATCTGAGTAAAGGAGTAAGTAAGTAAGTAAGTAAGACTTTATTTATATAGCACATTTCATACAGGAATTGCAGCTCAAGGTGCTTTACATAAAATCAACAAAAACAATAATACAAGTGATAAAAGTAATAGATCTAAAACGTATAACAAACCAGACTAGCCGCACTCTATCTGCGGTCTCTCGAATCCGTCTTGGATCCGAGCTGCCTCGTGCAGTTTCCACACATAACAACCCAGATAAGCCGCACTCTTTCTGCGGTCTCTCGAATCCGTCTTAGATCCGAGCTGCACTTGCAGTTTCCAAGCGTATAACAAAACTCATGCACTCTTGCACAGTCTTTGTGGTTTCTCAATTAAAATTAAAATAGAAAAATAAATAAAACTAAAAGTAAAATAATAATAATAAAAACTACAGAATAACAAAATACAATAACTCAACAAAATGGATAAAATGTAACACATAAGCAATAGTACAAGTCAAACACAAGCCGCAATCTTTGCGGGAATACAAAGCAAATCTATAAAAACAATAATATAACTACTACCAGTTGTAAGGCCCTTCTGACATAAAAATTCGTTAAATGCTTTGGTAAAAAGGTAGGTTTTAAGCTGTCTTTTAAAAATGTCTAGCGTATTTGCTTCTCTGATATTTATGGGTAATTTGTTCCATAGTTTTGGGGCATAATTGGCAAAGGCAGCATCACCAATCTTCTTATGGCTGCTTCCGGCGACCTCCAATAGGCCTGCATTTGATGATCGCAGTGTTCTAGCTGGTGTGTAGTTTATAAGAGAGTTAGCAATGTAGCTAGGTCCTTGTCCGTGTAGAGCTTTGTATGTGAGGAATAGGATCTTAAAGTCAATTCTGAAGGTAACAGGGAGCCAGTGTAAAGTAACTAGGACAAGACTAATGTGTTCTCTCCTTTTGGTTTTGGTTAATAATCTAGCTGCAGAATTTTGAATGAGCTGTAGTCTTTCAGTGTTTTTTTGGGGAAGACCAGCGAAAAGTGCGTTACAGTAGTCCAGCCGGCTGGATATAAAAGCATGAATTAACTTATCTGCATCATTTTGGTTTATAAATGGTCTTACCTTTGCTATTTTTCTCAGGTGAAAGAAAGCAGTTTTGGTCACTATATTATTAATGTGGGAGTTGAAATTCAAATCTGAGTCCAGGATTACACCGAGACTTGTCACCTCTGGTTTAAGCCAGGGGGTTAAACTTCCTAGATTCTTAGTAAGCATCTCTCTTTTGGATTTGGGGCCACATAGTAGGACTTCAGTTTTGTCTTCATTCAATTTAAGAAAGTTATCATTCATTTGCTGAGGATGGCGGGGGGCAGGGACAGTGTTTAGCAGCTGGTCAATGGTGAAGAAAAGAACTCTGGAGTTTCTGGCATTTTCTGTAATAATGTTGGAGAAATATTCTCTCGCTAGACGGATGGTTTTGTTGTAGGTGGTTAGTGTATCTTTATAGATATTGTAGTGAATAGTGATCTTTGTTTTCCTCCATTTTCTCTCTGCTGCACGGCATTTTCTTTTCGTTTCACTAACATTTTTATTTCTCAGCCATGGGGAGGTTCTGCTTGTAGACTTCTTTTTGGTTTTCAGTGGTGCAACAGAGTCTAACACAGATAATAGTGCATCATTGAGGTTCTCTACTATTTAATTCAGAGAGCAATCATGATTAGTTGGTTCATATAGAGCAAATTGTTCAGAAAATGTCATCATAGCTGTATCGTCTAAATATCTTCTTTGGACTAAGAATTATTTTGTATTTTTTGTTAGGATAATTTCCACATTAAAAAGTATACAATGATGGTCTTAGAGGGGTAGATCAGTTATTGAGATATTATTGATATTTAGTCCAGTTGATATCACTAGATCTAGTGTGTTTCCGTGCCGGTGTGTTGGGTCTGTTATGTGTTGAGTTAGATTGAGACTGCCTAGGAGATTTAAGAGCTCAATAGTTCTTGGGTCAGCTTTTTTTATTTTTTATTTATTTTATTTATTTACTTGGATAGGAGGCGCTTTTGGTTGGCAAAGCTCAACCAAGATCTATGAGGGAAAAATCTGGACAACATCCGTATTTGTTCGGCACATTTCTTGTCAGGTATTGTGAAATGTTTATTTCAGCGGCTCATAACAAATGTTCTATTGTAATGATAATATTTTTAATAGTAAATAATAGTTTATTTTCGTATGTGATCATACATTAAATAGTAGTAATAGTAAAAACAATTACTGCTTTTATTGTTTTTACTGTGCTTATTTTACTGTAAAGCTGACATTGACATAATATAATTCATATCAAACTACTGCATGTGTATGGGTTCAGCGAGAAAGAGAGTTAACAATATCGGGACATCCAACTGAAAGCAGAATCACCGGGTCGTCACGAATCCAAGTAGAGGGAGCTACAGACATCCCAAGTTGCAGAAACTCATTTCCGGGATGTCTCCCCCCCCCCCCCCTCCCCGGGACGCAATCCGGACGCATGAAGTACCCCCTCAACCAGCACGTACACCCCCCCCCCCGAAATGCTCTCATGATGCGCAATATGCACCTATCTCTAACATAAATGACTATTTCACAGTCTCTTGCTCGCTCGAAATACAAAATCCCCGATTTCGGGAGATTGTATAGCATTTGCGGGCGTCAGGGAGCCGCTATTGAAATGCGTGAGACTCCCTGACCTTCCGGTAGACTTGGGATGTCTGGAGCTAGGTAAACTGGTAGGGATCTGAACCGCCAATAAATCCTAATTTCTCAAAATAGCGACCCTTTTCTTGTGATCCAAGTCCTTCCCTATATGCCTTTAGATCTTGGACGCGTTTTGATGACCATTTTGGTCGTTTAGACATGGCTGCAGTTGTACCAGAGCCTGTTTAAGGAGAGCCTTGCCACTCTCTTAAGCCCCATTGTACCGAATTTGGCTGCAGTTTCCCTAACCCTAACCCACTGGGGGTGATCGCGAGCGAGTGCATGTTGAATGGGAGTCTATGGAGCTAAACGGCTACATTTGTCTCTTTCGCCTGATTGTCGTTGAGAAATCTCTGATTTGATTGTAGTTTTTGCATGTTCAACATGGTTTATAGGTCGAAAGTTGAATGAACGAGTACTTATGTCCTTTTGATTTCTTACAGGGTGAGTCGTTGTTGCCCATAACACGCTAGCTCCTGCTTGATGGCATCCGAAGCGTAATCACAATGTCAGAGCATTAGCAACATTAGCAACAACATTAGCAGGCCAAAACTCTTTCTAGCATGTGTTGTGTTGTCGATGCCCTGAGAGAAAAAAGTAAGTGACCAGAGCTTGCCGTAAAGCAGTAGCTCTGGTCGTACGATGTGTATGACGTCAATTACATTTTCAAAAGCTTTTTAGAACAGAAAGGCGACTTTAAAACAATCTAACAGCCAGCAGTGTGTATTTTTTTTGCCTCCCCTTTCGAATTCAGAATTCAAATTACTAGACAAATTATATCCTGAGAAAAGTGGATTTTGAGGGGTACCGCTCCATAGACCTCCATTCATTCTGCACTCGCTTGTTAGCGCCCTTGTTACGCACTACTCCCGTTAGAGAGGGGAAGCTACACCCCGCTGCTCAAGAACCCCCAGCAGTCAGAAAAGAAGTGGAATAGAGTCGTGGCGCAAGCAAGGGCACAGACACAATGTCACCGTCAATAGGGGCGTTTATTAGCCACGGCGATAGTAGGGAGAAGGGGCTGGACGGGACCAAAGCAAAGAAAACAAAATACAGCCCAACCTTACCTGTCGTAACCCTCAACCAAACAATACTAACTAACTGGCGCTCGAGCAGAACGCCGTAACCAAAATACAGGGGGTGTTCCGCCCAGATCTAACCTGGGGTGTTTAGACAAGGAAGTTACCCTACGGGTGATGTAAGCCCAGGGCGTCTTGCCTAACACACAAGGTGCCTCCCCTCCTCCCTGGGAAGACAAAATAAATTAAGGTTAACAAAAGGGATTATCAAACAAGTGACTTACAGTACAACACAGTATCAGAAGGAGCTCTCCAAAAGACAAAAAAAAAAAAGGCTGCCCTCTTGACGAGACAAACAGTGACAGATATACAGCTGAGGGGACGACGGGATTGGATAACGGACAACAAGAACCAGCTGGACAACGGGTAACGGGAGGGAGGAGTCATTGATGAGTGGTAATGAGGGCGATGGGCGCACCTGTAGAGAACGGAAACAGCAAAACAAACACACACACACAAAACACATGACAGGACTGGGGACGTAACACCCTCACATGGAACTTCAACCAGTTAAAAACCCGGAAGTTTCCCGAAAGTGGCAGTTCCCTCTATATTAGACATTCTCTGGTTGTACTCCGTTCAGTTGGTTACACCGAGTGCCTCCAATATGGCCGTGCATCCGGGTTACCGCCCAGAGCGGGACGTCGGTGAAAACCCTCTATTCGGTCGGAACAGCACCTCTTTCCAGGTTCAGCTTCCTAGCAAATCCTGCTTAAAATTGTATTGAAATTGATCGAATCCAACTGGAATCTTTTATTTTCTTAGCTTCCATTTATTATGGTGTGAATGGCTGTAATGTAGTGCTCACTACATTTGTTCAGAATATACAATTATGAAATGAATTGATTTCAAAAGATATAGCGAAGAAACACAGCCATAGGCTACACAAATCGCATAGGAAACGAATGTTTCCATGTCGTGTTACACGTATTTTGAATGTATTGTCTGGGTTAGCAGCAACGTTCTTAGTATGAATTTTTAATATGTGGTGTCAGAAGGAGCTTTGATGTCGTGGTAAATACAGCTATAGCCTCCAAACAACCCCAATTACGTGATTAGTAGCCTACATTCGGGTAGTGTCTATGGGAACCAGTTGATTCAGAGGAAGCCAATTCAAAATGTTACCTGAAGGCCAACGTAGTTAACAAATACGTAATCAGTTAGCTAATATTTCAGAGCTGGTATAGCTCGCGGTGTAAATCAACGGTCTTTCGTGTGTAAGTTTTTTGCTCTAGTGCCATCAAATCCCACTTCATGCGAGCCTGCACATGTTTAATTTTTTCTCCATTTATTTTGTAACGAATGGTAGTCTAATGTATTGCGCACGTAGCCTATTGGCCTACTTTCATATTTGCCGCAGCAAATATGAGATCCGACTTGAAAATCGCCAGTAATATGTTTGTGAATTTGTGACGAATCTGGTGATAGAGGTAGACTGATAGGTGCATGCACAGCTGGGGAACCAGTTAAATTGGGAACCAGTTGGGACGTAACACCGGTTGGGGTCCCTTGTGCTAGCTCTAGCTATAGCCTAGAGTTCACTCAAACCGAGCTCATTACAGTAAATTTACACATCGTTGTAGGCATAGGCTACAATTAAGCAATACTTATAGCAAAACGTTTTGATATTTTTCTACTTACATTTACTTACCTAATAACGAATAATACTGCTCCTTCAAATGTAAAGATAAATGACGGTTTAAAAAGTGAGCGCCTCTGACTCGCGAGTCTCTGGGTGCTCATTATGGAACGTTCTTGCTCAAACAGTCAGTGATGAGCCGACGATGAGCCGACGTATCTGCGACGTTTGAAATAGAGCACAGAGATTAGAAGAAATCATTTGCCGATGCTTATTTTGATTTTAGTATGTGTTCCGATGACACATGTTATTAGTATATACCTATTTATTTACCGTAAGCTTTCACATCTTACCATAAAAAAGCAACAAAGATCTTCCATCTATTAGCCTTGTTTTGGTTTAAATTGTAGACGCACGTGAATATAGCGAAAGTTGGACGTGACCATAATTAAACAAAACAACGTTCCCGATGTCATACAGAGAACGTCCCCATGTGACTATCAGGGAACTATATTGGGATGTTATTTAAAAGTCCCAAATGTTCTGTAAAGGTTCTGGACGGTCGTCACATTTAGATAACTTTTAGGGAACGTTATGCAAATGTACCAGGTTCTAATCAGCCTCCATAAATTACTTGCAAAAATATCTCAAGGTCTGGGATCACTACTTAAATACCTGTAGTAATGTCCTGGTTCAAGAGAAAGATAAAATAGACATAAAATATATTGAATAACAAATTTGTCTTTTGCTGTAGATGATTAATTTCACACAGAGAATGACAACAAACGTGGTAATTTTCTTAAAGAGAAAATTTGTATTATTGAAATTTTGTTCAACAATGCATGTCACATTTCACATATTAAAACAAAGAAATAAAATATATTCTGGCCAGAAAACTACCTTTTAAGTTTTGCTGCAGCAATAGTCAGTTTGATTTTTTTAGTTGTGCACAACCCAGTACCTGTTTTGAGCTCAGTCTATAAAAAAAATTATAAACAGGTAACCGACGATCCTCCGAATCCACAGAGACGAAAAAAATCTTACTGGTGACACAATGAAATGGAAATCCGAACTCAGGCCTTAAATTCAGAATCCAGTCCGCTGTCCACCACGCTCACTCCCCACACCGCTGGCCGACTGGAACACACCGCTCCTCCGTCGCATCCACACCGTCTCTCCCTTACAGTCCACCACACAGGCACACTATAACAACAGATGGTTTTGTGACACCACAAAATAAAAATAAAAATCAAACACTTCAGGATATTTCAATCTTTAGTTTTCTTTTCTCTGAGAGCTAAATGCTCACCGCTTCTCCTTCTGCAGCACGTTCAGAAAAAAAGAAGAAAAAGACAACGCCTGCCTTGTGCAGCTGCCACCTATTGGTCACTACCGCAAAGTGCCACCTATTGGTCACTACCGCAAAACTTTGCGCTAGAGACCGCAAAGTTGGTCACTAGCGCAAAAGTAAAATAACTCAATTAGGCAAAGTCACATAACCTGAGCTCTTTATGTCTTCTAAATGAAAACACAACCCTCAGATTTTGGGTGGGTTACACAAAGTTCCAATAACGTCCCCTCCTACGTGGGACTGGGCATAAGGCAAAAACGTTTTTGGTTTAAATTCAAACATTTGGAAAGGTGAATTATTGGGGTGTGCTTGCCTTCGGCGAGCACAAACCATTGTTATCTCACATATATATTTATTATTTGTATTATTGTTTATTTTCGCACCCCTTAGGCTCAGTCAATATCTGGACTACATAGACAAAGTCAATGACGATGTCAAAAGGTTCGTCTTGGTCACGATTGCGTTAGTTCTGTTGGGATTTATGTGCCGTTGCACGGTTTAGGTTTTAATTAAGTTTTGGTGGCAAAAGTGAAGCAACGGTGGCTAACTTGCTAGCCACAGTCACTGACGCTACTGACGTCACTAACGTCATGAAATATTGCGTGACTACCGCCAGCAGAACATTAGTTTAGCAGCTCGTTAACTCTCGGAGATAGCTAGGCTAACTGTTTTACTGCAAGGGAGCTGCAGAAATGCCACAAGCAAATAGGCCAGGGTGATAACTATTTACTCATTTTACTTTGTGATATGAAACACAATTGTGAAGTGTAATGTACAATATAAGCTGATATATGGAAGTAGTTACATCTACTTTCGGAAACAGTAGTCTACTATTTCACTGAAGCATTAGCATCATGACATTAGCCTCTGTTTCCCGGGCAACACTTACTACAGCGGTCTATGAGGCATTTTTTTTCAATTGTTAAAATAAACATTCCTCACAAATACATTTTCGTTGTAGGATTTATTATGACATTAGATTACAAGTAAACGATTTGTTGGTGAAATGATCATTACCTGTGGTTTCAACCAGTGTAGCTCACTGCAACGCTGTACTGTAGCATAGTCTAGTAGCAAAAAAAAAAAAATCTCCACAGCTGTTTACAGCACAGTAGTCTACGTAAGAAGTCAACTGGCTGCACATGTTCGGCACTACCCTTACTTAAAACAAAAGTTTTTCAATAGGTGAAACTATCTGACTAGTGACTACTAAACTCCATTGCCACAGCCTAAACTTCAAATGAACATAATTAATTTCAGCCTACAACGGAAGTAACGTTGAATCGAATTCAACCAACGCAATCGCCACCAAGACAGTTTAGTTGTAGCCTGCAATTTACCGGGGCAGCTTCTCCACACAGCAGGGCTATATTGCATTTTGCCTTGTTACTGACAATGATCGCTACCACTGACATTTGTTTGAATGAGTGATTTCCCCCTAAATAAATGTCAAGCTTATTTACGTTTTTGGAGGCATATTTTCAGTTAGCAGATGGTACTATTTGAATCGCGATTCCATCTGAGATAGCTACTTCTGGTAACGCGTTGTTAAAATAAGCTTCAAAGGGGGTTCTTTATTAATGAATGAATGCAATATGAGTAGGCTAAATACCTGAACATATCACGAGAAGGGAAAAACTTACAATGATGTTTAAATCATAGAGGTAAGGTCAATTTTTACACCGGTCTGCCAAATGTATTCGTTTTGATTCAACTATGAGGTTGGTGATCACCATTCCCTCTTGCAGGGGAAATGAGAAGACTTCACTCTTAGTATTTTGAGTTGTAAATGAGCAGAAAAAATATGCTTTTAAATCTATGTAATCTTTATAAATAATAAGTAGGCTATGCATTTTAATATAAAATATACAGAAATATCAGTTGTAAAATGTAATTTAAATACGGACCCCTGAAACCAACGCAAGCACACCCTACAATTTCCCCAGAAATTGTACCCTCTGTAGTTATAAATGTAATCTTTGAGTATTTAGAAAAGCCTTATATAAAAATAAATTATTTTATGGGATTTAGGACATCTTCTCTGCTATCATTCGACAACACATGACCTATAAGTATAATGCCTACTGTGTACTACTTACTACTAGTACTACTCGTATACAAAACAAGCTAAAACAACTGTGTTATTGAAAGCCAATAACTTAAGGGGAAAAAAACTAGGATTGCCAAGGAAAGGAACAAGGAAAGACTTGAGCAGTTGAGCAATGGAGGGCAGTAGGTATGAAGTAGTAGGTTAAAAGCAAAGTAGGAAGATCAAACATTCTCAATGTTAGGTGATGGTATGAAACGATTGGGGCAGAACGGGCTCATCTCAAAGTATTAAAGAATCTTGTGGGGCAGAAATGGGATATGAGGTACAGTATATTTAGCATTTTGTATATCTTGTAGTTTTACAGGCTTCAGCAAAGCATAGTCTAGTGCAGTGTCATCACCATAGCAGTGAAAGTTTACTTTAAAGTTCAGTTTTGTTGCCAAGAGGCAGCATATGGAGAATAAAAGCCAGGGCCCTGTGGTACTTTGAATTTAAAGGTCACACAACATGACTTCTTTATTTTAACTTTATTTAACATTAATATGAGTTCCCCTAGCCTGCCTTTGGTCCCCCAGTGGCTATACATTTTGATAGGCGTAAAACAAGCCCTGGGTATTCTTCTCTGTCTTTGAGAAAATGAAAGCAACAAGCTTTCGCAAGCTCAAACGCTCGGTTAGAAAATCTGTTGTGACGTCACAAGGAGGAAGGTTACCTCCCCTCTCTATGCTTTGCCCGCCCAGATAATCTGGCCCGCCCATGAGAAACTGAGCTATGACTGTGCAAGTGTTTTTATCCTCAAGAGACATAATGGCTTGCAAACGAATCAAGCATGACATTTGTTCAGTTTGGATGTACAAAGGAAAACAAAAGTATTTTAATAGTTATTCCTTCATCAGAGCCTCTGAAGACCCAGTGTCTTCATTTTATTTTCTCTGGAAATGCGCCGACACAACTTCCCAAAGTTTTGTACTTCTGCGCCCAACATTTCAGCCACAACCTCAACTTGAGCTAATACAAAGCTGGCCTTTCTGAAAAAAAATTCTCGATCAATACTAACTCTCCTTGGTCCAACTACAAACCTCGGACAAGTAAGTTAACTAACGCTATATCATTTTGTTGCTTTACTGTATATGGTTACCGAGCTTGCTACCCTTAGAATGTGGCTGTACATTAGCTCTGAAGTTAACAGCTGAGTTACTGTCGCTAATGTAAAGGTAGATAGCATCAAGTGTGTGTGTGAATACACATGCTGTAATGCGAGTGTTGTACACATCTTTGTTATTTGGATAACAATTGTTGTGCTGTTTTTAAGGTGCGCACGATATCCGGCCTTGCCCCTCATTGAAATGACTATGAGTATCTGATCACCTCTGCAAACCAGGGTGATCAGATGAGAATTGGGAACATTCGAGGCATCTTACAGCAACTGGGCTACGAGCCATTGCGATACATCCATAGTAAACATTGCCTCTCTCCTCCTCATTAGCATTTAAAGCTACAGACACAGAAACAGCGCGTCTTGAGGAAAGCTCATTGTGGGACTGCTCGTAGTGGCTGTAATTATGCACCAAGGCTGAATTTCGGGAAAGAGACTTCAGATACAGTATTAGGGGACCATTAAGGCCTATATAAAAGCATCCAAAAACAGCATATCATGTGACTTTTAAATATATTGCACCAATTAAAAAACATCACAATGGTCAAACTGTCATCTGTCAAACTCTCAAAAGATTCCCTCAAATCCAGGAGAAGGAGGAAAGAAACAAAGCCTACATCCAAGGCAAGCTCTAGTTCATTAGTTACACTAGTGCACAGTGCCCTTGATGCAGTTAGTGCTTAAGATGTCAGTGAAACACACAAATATAGATTACTTTGATGGTGCATAGTGCCCTTGATAAAATTGGTGGCACACACACACAGATTCCTGGAATTATAGATAGATTGTGCAGTGCCTGTGATGCAACTGGTGAAAATAATGATAATAAGACTTTATTTATATAGCACATTTCATACAAGAATTGCAGTTCAAGGTGCTTTACATAAAATCAATCGAAACTATAATACAAGTAATAAAAGTCATAAAACCCTTCTGAGATAAAATTAGTTTAATGCTTTGGTAAGAAGATAGGTTTTAAGCTGTCTTTTGAAATGTCTAGCGTGTTTGCTTCCCTAATATTTATGAGTAATGTGTTACATAGTTTTGGGGCGTAGTGGACAAAGGCCGCATCACCAATCTTCTTATGACTGCTTCTGGTGACCTCTAATAGGCCTGTATCTGATGATCACAGTGTTCTACTGGTGTGTAGTTAGTAAGAGAGTTAGCAGTGTAGCTAGGTCCTTGTCAATTTAGAGCTCAGTATGTGAGGAGAAGGACCTTAAAGTCAATTCTGAAGGTAACAGGGAGCCAGTGTAAAGTAGCTAGGACAGGACTAATGTGTTCTCGCCGTTTAGTTTTGGTCAATAATCTAGCGGCAGAGCTTTGAATGAGCTGTAGTCTTTTAGTAGTTTCATTGATGACAGTTCTTCTCAGTGGATTTGGTACCTATATTTCTCAGATAACAATTGAAATTCTGTACTTGTTCAACCTCTACATCATCTATTCTAACACTTATGCACATCCTAAAAGCAATTTCTCATTATTTTAAACCAATTGCCAATGCTGTAGTACATTCATGAAAGTGATTATGTAGCCTTCATTTGTCTGCTGTTTCCTATGTTATCAATTGCTTATGTTATGTTGATCAAAATGTGTTATATTCATTCTCTGTTAAATGTGTGATAAAGCAGGCAAGGAGTCAGCGTCTTTTGAATGAAAGCGCACGAGGTCTTTACTTGAAATAAACAGGGTAATACAAAATAAAGGTCAGACGCCACACAGCTAAAAACATGAAACAAGAATAAGACTCCACAACAAAGTCGGAAAGATCTCGGCTTATATAGCCGTCCTAATTAGTCCCAACTCAAAACAGGTGCGTCTTAGAACACCGGTGACACAGACCGGTGCACCGTTGCCGTGCGCTCCGTGACAGTACCCCCCACTTGACGGGCATCTCCAGATGCCAGCTCCGACCGCCGGCGCGGACGACCCCGTGGGCGTGGCGCCGGTCGATCAGGACGACGCTGATGAAACTCCGACACCAGCAACGGGTCCAGAACATTCCCCGCTGCTTCCCAGGACATCTCCTCTGGGCCATAGCCCTCCCAATCCACCAAGTACTGCAGACGCCCCCCTCTCCTGCGAGAGTCGATCAACTCCCTGACAATGTATGCCGAGGACCCCTCCACCACGATAGCAGGCGGAGGGTTGTCCGATCCGGAGGGATCAGACACCTGGAGCGGACCTCGAACCACGGGCATAGGGCACGGCAGGCTCCCCACCTCTAGTCGGGGGCCGGAGTTGACACTGGGATTTGTAGTGGCCAGCCTCCCCACAGTACAGGCACAGTCCCCTCCTCATCCTGCGTTGCCTCTCCTGGGGAGTGATGTGGGTCTCGCCGACCTCCATGGGCTCAGGAGCCGATATTGTAAAGGGAGCCGGGAATTGCTGCCTGGGCGTTGAATGGGAAGATGAGAGACGCTGCTTGGGCCCTCTCTCTCTGAGCAAGTTATCCAGCCGTATGGCCAGCGTGATGAGTTAGTCAAGAGTGAGGTCATCGTCTCTACAGGCCAGCTCTACTTTGAGGTCCTCCCTTAATCCCTGTCGGAAAACCACCAACAACTAGCCCTCGTTCCACCCGCTGCTGGCTGCGACAGTCCGAAAAGACAACGCGTACTCCGCAGCCGTCTGGTCTCCTTTCCGTAGTTTCAGCAAACGTTCGCCGGCCCCTTGGCCCTCCCTAGGGTGATTAAACACTGCCCGAAACCGTTCCGTGAACAGGGCATAGTCATCCGTCTCCGGACCCTGTTGTTCCCATACAGCCGTTGCCCATTCAAGCGCTTTGCCAGTCAGTAAAGAAATGAGGAAAGCCACCCTTGCTGTCTCGGAACGAGACTGACTGGAGTCCTGTGAGAGGTATAATGCGCATTGCAGGAGGAAACCTCTACATCCCTCCGGTGAGCCGCCATATCTCTCCGGTAGAGCCATTCGATACTCTCTGTGTAAGGGCGGCGCCGGCCGTTCCTCCTCAAGACATCCTGTGTCGGGCCGCGCTGGAGTATTGAGCCGCTGGAGCAGCGTCCCCATAGCTGCGTTCAGCTGGTTAATCTGTTCCTGCTGTTGCCCTAATAGCTGTCCTTGAGACCTGATAGCATGGCCCATGTCGAGATCCTCGGCTTCATCCATCGTTTTGGTGGAGTCTTCTGTGATAAAGCAGGCAAGGAGTCAGCGTCTTTTGAATGAAAGCGCACAAGGTCTTTACTTGAAATAAACAGGGTAATACAAAACAAAGCTATCTAAGTTTATATTGAAGAAAGGGGAGATTTGGATTCCAGAATTCTTAGGGTTAAAAAAACAATTTGGTAAAAAGCATTTAGAATGTGTGGTCCAATAATAGGGAGAAGTTTTTAGAATAGTTTGGAAGTTCTTTTCTATTTTTACATTTGAGTGGGGCCAGATCATCTATTCATATCTGAAGAATCATATTCTGAAAACCAGATTTGGTGTTCAATGATTTATTTGGGATATTGAGTGCTTAATAGCTAATGATAATAGCCTGCTCCAGGGCTGTGTTCGAGTTTGTACTAGTAGTAGTTCCATAACATGTGCACAGTGCAACACAGGTCTTTCTGGACAATGCAATTCAAAGCAAATGACAAAGCAAGCACACAGCTACATGAATGCATAAAAACTAAAGAAAAAAACATATTAGGGAATGCAACACTAGCAGCAAAAACAAAATACGAACAGTAAAAAACAACAAGAAGTAACAAATCTCAATGTTTAAAAGCTCAATAAACTAATCTATAAATGTGACACGCTCTGGTGAAAAGGGGGCTTTGTTGGCCTGGTCATTTTTCAGTTTTTTTTTTAAATTGTGGAAGTGCAGATTGTAAACTTTCAAATGATGTGTCATACATTGAACCAGTGTTTGGAAAGTTCACTTTCTACATAAACTAGTTCAGTTCATAGTTCACAAATTTAAAAAAGAACTAGTTCAATGCTAGAAATCTGGCACCTCATTGAACGAAATTAAAAAGAGTGAACGTGCCGTTCACAGACACCAGAATGAACGCGTTCATAGTATCGTTCATCAGGCAGTAATACAGTACAATCAGTTCACATTCACCAAAATTATGAACGAGTTCATGAACTTTCGTTCAATGAACGCGTTCAGGCACAACACTAGCCTGGTCCTAACCAGACTCTCGTACATTTCATTTGTACAGAGAGTCTGGCCTCGCTCCATTGACAAGTGTAGGAGCCATTTCGGTTCATGTTTTAATGTTGTTTGGGACACTAGATGGCGCTCCCCCTTAATTGGGCTTACACAATAAAGGTGTGAACATTCTTGCAGGTGTCAGGTGTTGCTTGACGGAGGGAGAGCGCATATAGCTTTTTGACCGCTTCATTTGTATAACAAAGTTCTGTTACAAGTAAATTAGATGCGAGTTTGGATGTATGGACATGTTTATGGATTGGATTTTACCGTGAGAAATAAAGTTTGCCTAATCAAGAACGCAAGGTTGGAACGTTATTTTACACCTAACAAGCGCGTCAATTAAGTGCTCAGTCAACAACCCCTCTGGGCTTTAAGTGTAGACTTAGCCTATACACAAAGTCAAAAAGCTTTCCGCTCAACGTTACCGATGCAGTAGATTAGGCTACAGTCCCGTTTGAACCGAGCCAAAAACGTTGCATGGAATCGTGGATTGTAGAGGAAGGAACATCACGGTTTGTTCAGCCAGCCGTGGACAGCGCGAGGACGGCGTTCGTATTAAAATCAACATTGCTTCACGTCTCTGTGAATCTAAAGGATATCATCAACACCAGCACAGTAATCAACACTTCGTTTCGAAAGACAACTGTAAATTCATCAGACGCATGACGCCCAACGCGAGGTATATGTAGCGCTACTAAATGAATGGCCATTCAAGTTTTGTGCACACACACTGTGGGGCTAAAAATCCAACGCATTGGTGATCCGATGCATTGGTGACAGTCGGGTTGGGGAGGATCACTAAACTTGAATATACTGTGTTGCAAACTTGTTGTTAACATTCGAACTGAAATGTATGAAATCTCGGACAAGCCCACTGGGCCAGCAGCTGATTCGAACAATGTTGCAAATGGCACTGATGCACAAGGGGACAAAGAAAAACGTGTTGTAACATTGACTGCTAAAGCGTTTGTTGAAAAAATTGAACGATTGCAAAAGCATAGGAGGGCTAAGCTTAACAAAGCGAGCCGCTTAAAAGGAAAGATAAAAGAGTTTATACAAAAGGGAATGAAGTCACAGATCCAGCGTGCTTTTAATGAGCTGCTTAAAGTATGTGATGAAGCAAAGGGTGTTCATGATTCTGTGATGAGTATGTTGCCTGAGGTTGAACAAGAGAAACATGATGTGTGGTTTAAAGCTCAAATGTTGAACATAACTGAATGTATCACACAGGTGCAATTATGGGTCTCAAGTGTTGAACAAAATGTCCTCAATGATGGTGAACAAAATGTATCAAAGGATGATGATGGCCCTGAGGACAGTATCTCAAATGTAGGCAGCCAACACTCAAGCAGGAAGAGTGCGTGTAGTAGTGGATCAAGCACTACTTCCTCCGCAAGAGTTATAATGGAAGCAGACAAGGCAGCGCTGTTTGTCCGTATAGCGGCGTTAAAGGAAAAACATGCTTTGGAGGAACAGGAACAGCAAACAAGGAGGAAAAAGGAACAACAGGAACTGGAAACCATGCTTGCTGAGTCTGCAGCTTAACTCGCTGTGCTACAGGCCTCTGATAGCTGGTCAAAGGTATCCAATGCAATGAATTCTTACCTGGAGAGGGAAACTACAAACATGGAACCTGTAAACAGATTGGACCCATTGGCAAAGGAATTCAATCTTATACCCCCAAGCAGACACCAGCGGACTCAGCAGTTGTCGTTGCCAGCAGCCAACAATCCATTAACAGCCACAAGGGTACCTCAGAGTGCTAGCCAACACCTTGCAACTCGACCGAAGGAGTGGACTAATTCAAACAGCCATCATGCACTGGAAAGGGAAATATTGATGTTGACTCTGGAACGTTCCCATCTCAGCACTCAACCAACAGATCAAAGTCATTCTGGGGACCTTCTCATAGTAATGCAAAGGCAAAATGAAATAACATCAGCACTCGTCCAACAACAACGCCTATCATCATTGCCAGCAAGAGACATCCCCTTGTACGATGGAGATCCACTGCAATATATTTCCTTCATGAGAGCATTTGAACAAGGAGTGGAGGAGAAGGCCAGCAAGGGTGACTGCCTTTACTACCTTGAACAGTTCACTAGGGGTCAGCCAAGGGAGCTGATCCGTAGCTGTCTTCACATGACACCTGAGTATGGCTATGCTAAAGCAAAGCAGTTGCTATGTGAACATTTTGGCAGTAAATACAAGATTGCTGTGGCATATATAGAAAGGGCTCTGTCCTGGCCCATAATAAAGACAGAAGATGTAAGCGCATTGCAGGCTTACTCTCTTTTTCTACGCAGCTGTTGTAATGTAATGGAGGAATTACAGTACATGCAAGAGTTGGATATGCCAATTAATATGAGAGCAATCATGTCTAAACTGACATTCAAGCTCAGAGAGAGATGGAGAACCATTACATTTGACATATTGGAGAAAACAGAACACAGTGCCCTGTTCAAAGACCTGGTGAAATTCCTAGAAAGACATGTCAGAATAATATCAGACCCTCTGTATGGTGACATAAGTGACTCAGCATCCGGAATGAATGCATCTATGGTTGCTAATAGGCAGAGGTACCATCAGAGAAATAGGATCAAGGTAAACCGCTTTGCCACAACCATGGCACCTATGGAATCAATGGAGAATAACGGAGAGTGGAGAGATGCATCGCAAGGACATGACTCTGCAGTGGTGCTAGGCTGTGCGTGTTGCACTCAAGGTCACTCATTGCAGCAGTGTCAACAGTTCACACAGATGAAACACATACACATACTGTGCTTCACATTGACTGGAGAGAGACAGCCAATGCACCTATAGAACCCGCCATGGAGTCAGGTGTCCAAGTACTGACAGCATCCCCGAAAACTTGCGGTCAAACGGGGGCCGGAGGAGATCGCTGCCTGCTCCCCATCCTGCCAGTCCAAGTCAAGTCCATTAAGGGAGACCAAATCATTAAAACGTATGCCTTCTTAGATCCTGGAAGCTCCGCAACATTTTGCTCAGAGCAGCTCATGCGAAGACTCAACATTGCTGGAAGACAAACTCATCTTCTCCTACAAACCATGGGACAGGAAAGAGTGGTGCCAGCGTACTCGGTCTCAGGCCTGGAGGTGTCCAGAATCAATGACAACCTTTTTTATAAACTTCCAGAAACATTCACACAGAAGAAAATGCTGGCAAACTCAGATAACCTATCGAACAAAGGAGATTTGGCAAAGTGGCCCTACCTGGCAAAGATTAAAATCCCCAGCATAGTGGTGAATGTTGATCTGTTGATCGGAAGCAACGCACCCAAAATGTTGGAGCCCTGGGAGGTTGTCAACAGTAAAGGTGATGGCCCATACGCTTTGAGAACAGCCTTAGGCTGGGTTATTAATGGTCCCCTGCATGGAAACGACAGCAGTTCCGGAGCAGTGTCAGAGTACATCAGCCATGGTTAATAGGATTTCTGTGTGCAAGTTAGAAGAAATGTTAGACAATCAATACAATCATGACTTCAATGAGAGGGCTACAGAAGAGAAAGGGTTGTCAAGAGAAGACATCGAATTCATGGAAATTGTGAAAAGGTCTGCAACCCTTGAACATAATCACTACTGCCTGAAATTGCCTTTTAGGAAGGAAGAATTGTGTCTGCCCAACAACTTCCCTGCGGCAAAACAAAGGGATCTCTGCTTGAAAAGGAAGTTCCAGAAAAATGAACTATTTTTCAAGGAGTACAGTTCATACATCAAGGAGATGATTGATAAAGGATACGCAGAGGAAGTACCTACCCAGCAGCTGAGTAGCGGCCACAGCAATGTGTGGTATATCCCCAACCACGGAGTATATCATCCAAGGAAGAAAACCCTACGAGTGGTGTTTGACTGCGCTGCGACATTTAAGGGAACCTCTCTGAACCTAGAGCTCTTGCAAGGTCCCAACCTCAACAGTACACTGCTGGGAGTTCTCCTGCGATTTAAGTAAGAACCAGTGGCAATCATGGGAGACGTGCAAGCGATGTTCAAGTTCAAGTCCTGGAAAAGGATAGAGACTTCCTGCGGTTTCTGTGGTGGCCGGAGGGAGATCTGACCAAGCATGTGGCTGAGTTCCGTATGACTGTCCATTTGTTTGGTGCTGTATCCTCCCCGAGTTGTGCCATATATGCTCTGAGGAAAACAGCCGACGATAATCAGGCCGACTTTCCGACAGAGGTGATCCAAACAGTCAAAGAGAACTTTTATGTGGACGATTGCCTGAAGAGTGTAGCATCTGAGGAGGAGGCCATCCTTATGGTTGAGCATCTGACTGCTCTCTGTCACAGAGGAGGGTTTGCCCTAACAAAATGGAGCAGCAACAACCGCACTGTATTGCAAACCCTGTCTGAGGAGCATAGAGCAAAAGATCTCAAGGAGCTAATCTTAGACATGGATAAACTTCCTGTCGAGAGAGCCTTGGGCTTGCAATGGTGCGCTGAAACCGATTCATTCAACTTCAAGATGGAAATCCATCAAGCATCTCCCACCAGACGTGGAATGTTGTCAGTGTCTAGTTCAGTGTATGATCCACTTGGATTTCTTGCACCTGTCCTCCTGCCTGCTAAGATCATGTTGCAGGAGCTTTGCCGGAGAAACTTTGGATGGGATGAGACTGTCCCATGTAACATCTTTCATCACTGGGCAAGGTGGATGGAGGAGCTGGATATGCTATCTGAGTTCAAAGTGGAAAGATGCATTAAACCTAAAGGCTTTGTAAACATCACACATGCTCAACTCCATCACTTCTCTGATGCTAGCGAGTCAGGATACGGGATGGCTACTTACCTCAGGATGCAAAACAACAGCCATGATTTTCATGTGGGATTCCTGACAGGTAAAGCCAGAGTTACCCCGTTAAAGGCAATTACCATCCCTCGCCTTGAGCTCACGGCTGCTGTGCTTGCTGTCCGCATCGACCTGATGCTAAGGACAGAGCTGCGGCTTCCATTGCAAGAATCAGTCTTTTGGACGGATAGCACGTCCGTGCTCAAATATATAAAGAATGAAGACAAGCGCTTCCATACCTTTGTGGCAAATAGGGTTTCAAGTATAAGGGAAGCAACTAAACCTTTGCAGTGGAGATATATCAGAACCAGGGAAAACCCAGCAGATGATGCATCCAGAGTAGTGAGGGTAGGAGACTTCATCAATAACAACTGGTGGATTGTCGGCCCGGGGTTTCTGTGTAAGCCAGAAGAGGACTGGCCAGCCAATACAGTGGATACTGGGATCGAAGTCAACGACTTGGAGGTCAAGAAGGAAGCCGTTGTAAATGCAGTTAATGTGAGGGACTGCCTTACTGGTACCAACCGTCTTGTTGCCTACTCAGACTGGAGGAGGTTGAAGGTAGCAGCAGCCTGGTTCCTTAAGTTGAAAGGGATACTTCAGCGCAAGATTCACAGAAGGAAAGGGGCCTGAGGCCACTGATGCACACAAACGGCGTGTGATTGTTTCAGGAGGAAAAGCTCTGTCGGCAGACGATCTGCTGGAGGCTGAACTTGTTATAGTTCAGTATTGTCAACAGCAAAGATTCAGTGAAGAGATTACTATGTTGTCAACTGAGAACGATGCCGTAAGCAGACAGAGTGCTCTATACTAATTGGATCCACGTTTGGATGGCGGCCTCCTGAGAGTCGGAGGGCGGCTGACTAAAGGTGCTTTGCCAGAGGAAACTAAACACCCACTGATAATGTCCAAAGACCAACATGTAGCTACTCTCATTCTGAAGGACATCCATCAACAGCTTGGCCATAGTGGTCGTAATCATGTGCTATCCACACTGAGGAGACGGTACTGGATCACAGGTGCAAGTTCGGCGGTGAGGGAAATCATCACCGAATGTGCTTTCTGTAGAAGACACAATGGTAAAATGATGGAGCAAAAAATTGCAGATTTGCCAAAAGAAAGTATTCTTCCCGATCACCCACCATTTACCAATGTGGGAGTCGACTACTTTGGACCGATTGAGGTGAAAAGAGGACGAGGTACAGTCAAGCGCTATGGCGTGATTTTCACCTGTTTGACCAGTAGAGCAGTCCACCTAGAAGTAGCCACCTCCTTAGATACAGATGCATGTATTAATGTCTTCCGACGATTCACCTGTAGAAGGGGTCAAGTGGTTCATATTCAATCTGATAATGGGACCAACTTTACAGGGACTGAAAGAGAATTAAGGGAAGCACTCTCATGTCTGAGTCAAGCACAGATCGAATGAAAGTTGCAACAAAGGGGAGTCAAGTGGAGCTTCAATCCTCCAGCAGGGTCACATTTTGGCGGTGTCTGGGAGCGTGTCATTCGCATGGTGAGGAGAATCCTAAATGCAGTGCTTCGACAGCAAAGGCTAGATGATGATGGACTTCATGCAGTCATGTGCGAGGCAGAGGCTATTCTAAACGACCGACCCATAACCAAGCTTTCCGATGATCCAAATGATCTCGAACCCCTGACTCACAACCATATCCTGCTTATGAAAGGAAAACCATCTGTACCACCCGGATTGTTTGAACAACATGACCTGTACGTCAGACGGAGGTGGAGACAAGTCCAATATATCTCTGACCTCTTTTGGAAAAGATGGATACGCGAATACCTACCTTTATTGTTATGAGTTTGATGATGAGTTTGTTTGATGTATGAGTCATAGGTTAGCCTTAACCTGTCATCATTTTATCTTGCTAATGGCAAACGGCTTGCAACTTAAGAAAACACATGCAAATAGACAAAACACAAGCAAATAAAGGAACATCTTTATTTTTCAAGATTTTATTTTCTTTAAGCAAATATAGAAACGCGCTGCAAATACACACAAAACAACCAAATACACAGCTTGATTTTAGACCCCACGGAGCGAGAGAAAGAGAGCAGATGAGAGGTTTGTTTTTGAAACGCTCTTTTAAAATACTGTAAAAGAGGAGGGCCAAATGTAAAAATGAATACTAACCTTTTTAAGTCGCCTTTTTACTTCACATTTGGTCCCGTTTCCAAAACAAACCTCATCTGCTCTCTCTCTGGATCAAAAATCAAGCTGTTTTACTTAGCGCTCCCCCTAGAGGCCTGGAACACTTCCGTTGTGTAATCTGGATGCAGCGTTTTTCAGTTTGCATTTGTTTTCGGGGTTTGCATGCTTTCCTTTTTGCAGTGCGTTTCTATATTTGCAGCGCATTTATGTATTTGGTTGTGTGTGTTTGCAGCGTGTTTCTATATTTGCAGCGCGTTTGCTGAATGCTGTGCATGTGTTGTCAAATTAATTAAGATGTTTTCTTAATTTGCTTGTGTTTTGTCAATTTGCATGTGTCTTCTTAAGCTGCAGGGCGTTTGCACATGTTGTCCACCGTAGAAAATAGTTGGAAGACTATTGCCCAAGATTTGCCTATTCATTCTATTTACTTTATGGATGTAGGCAGGGCTGGCCCAAGCCTTTATGGGGCCTTAAGCAGAAATTATTTGGGGGGGCCCCTCGGCGTCGCCAATTATTATTTTTTCTTAATTACCGTATTTCTTCTATTACAGTTTTTCTCCATTGCTTTGGCTCATCTCAAAACAGCACGTGCAAACCTCCAAACCGCTGGGCAGTTGTTCACAACAGATTGGAATTTTTTATTCCTTTCATCAAATTGCAATTGTATTAGCACATCTTTGTAAATGACAAGTGCAATTACCTACAGTTTGCATACATTTCAAATGATTTAGCACATCTTTGAAATGGTTGGGTATAATTGACTTCAATTAGGCCAATTACCGATTTAAAATATCTTGCTGGTCTAAACTGACTGTTGCTTCTCAGTCAAGTGGTTGTTCTCTGCAAAACATATTGGCATAATTTCCTTGTGTACATCATCACCTGCACAATAGTTCACTCCACTGTCAAAATCTTTCAGGCACATAATAAAAAGGCACATGATGAAAAACATCATGGTATATATGGATCTGCTTACAGTTATTGTCAGGTGCAACTACAACTTTACTAAACAAGGGGACACATTCAATCACCCATCTCAAAGTAAGTTTAGTTAGCTGACAGGAGCTATCCAGGAGTGTAAATGCTTCCATCAAATATATAGAGCTTGTCCCAGGCCAGCTCGGGGACAACATCACCATGTGTGCTACCATTTCAGAGAATGGTGTAGGCTAGTTACCCACATTCCCAGTTTTGGTCCATACAATACCCAGAAGCTCCTGGTGTTCTTGGACCGCCTGCACTCCGATCTCATCCCTCTATTTGAGAAGGGTTTGGTAGGGCCTCACTTTCTTACATGTGTCATTGTGTGGGACAATGTAAGCTTCCATTGTGGACCACTCATCAGGGTTCTCTGCCCATCCAAGAATGCTGATGGTACTCTTATCACCTGACTCCCCATTCCTCAATCGTATCGAGGAGTTTTTTTCTGCATGGAGGTGGAGGGTTTGAGCATTGGGCTCAAAACCCCAGAGCTCCCTGCTCCAGACAATGGATGCTGCTTGTGATGATGTCACAGCAGATCAGTCTAGGGGATGGTTGCAGCATGCACATCGATTCTTTCCCTGTTGCATCGGGAGAATACGTTAGCAACAGTAACTGAGCTGTTGGCTGCAGAGCTAATGTTACAGCCACATTCTAAGGGTAGCAAGCTAGGTAACCATATACAGTAAAGCAACAAAATGATATAGCTTTAGTTAACTTACTTGTCCAAGGTTTGTAGTTTAACCAAGGAGATTTAGTAATGATCCAGAATTTAATTTCAGCAAGGCCAGCTTTGTGTTGGCTCAATTTGAGGAAACAGTAGTGGCTGAAATTTTGGGCGCAGACATGCAAAACTTTGGGAAGTTGTGTCGGTGCATTTCCAGCGAAAATAAAATTGAGATATTGGTTGTGCAGAGGCTCGGATGAAGGAATTAAATAAAGACATTGCATTTGTACATCCAAGCACTGAGCAACTGTTGTGCTTCGTTTGTTTGCTCGCCATGATGTCTCTCCAGGAAAAACCGATATCGCACTTGCCATTGCACGGTGGTAGCTCAGTTTCTCATGGGCGGGCCAGATGATCTGGGCGGGCAAAGCAGAGAGAGGGGAGGTAACCTTTCTCGTATCTACGTCACTCGGAGGAGATTTTCAAACAGAGCGTTTCAGCCTTCATTTTGTCAAAGGCGGAGAAGAACACCCAGGGCTTTGTTTAGACCTTTCGAAAATTCTAGCCACTGTGGGACCAAAGGCAGGCTAGGGGAACTCACTGTTAAATAACCTTAAAGGCTGATTTGCAAAGAATGCAAGAACAGCTAGATAGCGAAAACACCTAGACTACTTTCTGTAGCCTGTAAACTAGTTCAGCTTTGTAACGCACGAGAACCTGCTTCTCCAGTTCTTTCAATAGATAGGCTAGACTGATATTTGTTTTCTGATTATTTTTTCGTAAGCTTCCATTCTAATGCAGCCAATCCTAACCCTAACAGTGGACCCCTAGTGCAACACAAGAGAATGTTCATTAAAATTACATGCTGCTACTGGGTATTTCAGGACATGCTACTCCTTCCGTCTTTCTGGGGCGGCATTTATTACACAATGTACTTTTTTGGTGCAGCGTTTAATCGAGAGCAGCGTTTAATTGAAGAATCACGGTACATCAAACTAATTTAATGTGCTCTTGGGGGCCCTAAGCAGCCGCTTAGTTCGCTTATGCCTTGGGCCGGCCCTGGATGTAGGCTAAAACAAGCGTATGCTATGACAAAGATGTAAGCCGAACACACATGGCATGCTTGAAAGTTGACAAAACATATATTTAAAGGCACTTGACTCGAGTCCAAATCTGCCGATTCACTTGGTAATTAGGAAGGGGAATGGGATATCGCACTTGCCTACATACGAAACAATACAGTACAGCTATTATAGGTTGATTGACTTCTATGGGAACTTTAATGAGAGGAAACAGAAATGATTTGTTCATTTCCTGGCTGGGTCTTTGGGTAAGAGTCTTTGGATAATTTTTCACATGACCTGCATAGGCTCAGAAGAGGAAACAGAAAGGATTAGTTTACCTCATTCACTTTCGTGTGACTACTAGGTTTAGTATAGTAAAACATGAAGATTTGTTTTGTGCCTAGAGATTTGTTCACAAGTGATAATTACAGGTTTTGTTATTGTCAGTTTTTTTTTCTCGAAAAATGTGTTATCTCAGGAAAATTAACAAATTACTCTCTACTACTCGTTATTCCCAAGACATACTAATGAAGAATGAATCACAACATCACTAATTGACACTGACAGATCGAAAGCTAGCTAGTACTGACAATATAACTGGAAAACCAGGTTAAGAAACATGAGGGTGAGGCTGAAAAATTAAGAAAAATACATCACCTTCACTAGACAAGGTTTTACCAATTGAAAAACGGCTATGTTTATTTTAAATAAAGCTCCAAAAACGATTTTTCGCTCTTATCAGCCAAAACATTTAGAATGTGCATGCATTAGCAGGGCAGCTGTGGTGGCATATACCGGGACTGGTTCTGGTGAGCCGGGCCTGTATCTAAGTCCAGGGCCTATTTTTACTCCCAGTCTGTCCCTGATCAAAAGTCCTGTACAGCAATGTATGCCATTCAATATCTGAAAGATTGGAGTGAATAAATGGCAAGCGATTCAGTTAATCTAGGGTCAGAGTGCTACCCTTTTAAAAGTGACAACTTTGAAGCGTGTTCTGTAAGGCCACCTGTACTCTGGTCAGGCCCGTCATGCAGAGAAACATTCTTTAAAAGCTTTGACTACAACAATAACTTTATAAAAGTGAGGATACACTTTACTAAAGGACATGTGTAGGTTATGTACTACTACTGCATGTTCTGTCCACACACTTTCCCCATCCATGCTGTTTCCCTCTTTCCCAGCGCAGGTCACGCCAAGGCATAAATGCAGCGGCCACATGAGGTTTAGAACTAGCCCAAAAAACATACAACACACGGCGCCACTGTTTTCAAAGTTCCCCATGGTTAGAAAACCATGGATACCACTAAATTGACATACACCAACTCAAAGCAATGAGTTTCAATAACCATTAGCACATTTACACAGTTTTTTACTCTACTATTAATGCAAGACTATGTTTCAGTTATTGTCTGAAATTCTCTGTCACTAACTTTCTATGGAGGAACCCTCCCTCACCAAATTGCTTTGGTCATGCTTTCTTAAAAGTATAGTCCAGGGGTGCTCAATACGTCAATTGCGATCTACCAGTCGATCTCAAAGGTGCTGTGGGTAGATTGCATGACATAAAAAAAATAGACGCCAGACTATCATCCATCCCGTCACTCAACTGATGTACAGGGCAGCCAGTCAGATGACATCAGACTTTTTCTGACTCCTAGCGCTTTTTTTTGCCCATGCGCAGTGACCTAAGTGCAGCAAAACTAACGAGCTAGCTAGTGAGTTAGGCTACCTCCAATTTTTGGCCCTCGGTTTTTTCTCTTAAACTTAAGAAAGGGTATAAAAATGAGTGGGGAAGCTGGACCAAGTAAGAAGAAAAAAAATGTATCACTTTTATATGGTACGGGAGGAGGACTTTTTTTTCACTGACATTTTCAAAGTAACGTTAAGTTCTGGTTACTTCCTCTTTTCTCTCGAGGCATCGACAACACAGCTGGCAGGTTAGGCTCTCCCTGTCAATACACATGCTAGAAAGAGTTTGGGCTCGTTAATGTTGTTGCTAATGTTGCTAATGCTCTGACATTCTGTTTCTGCTTCGGATGCCATCAAGCGGGATCTCTTGTCGTAGTCAGTCCTTCACTAACCAATCAGCATTCGTTAGCAGAATGCAAGCGTGTTATGGGCAACAACGACTTACCCTGTAAGAAATCGAAAGGACATAAGTACTCGTTCATTCAACTTTTGACCTGTAATCCATGTTGAAAAGGCAAAAACTACAATGAAATCAGAGATTTATCAACGACAATCAGGCGAAAGAGACAGATTTAGCCGTTTAGCTCCATAGACTCCCATTCATTTTGCACTCGACCGCGATCACACCCAGTGGAACTCTGGTGGAACTGCAACAACATTCTGTACAATGGGGCTTAATAGGGAGTGGGCAGGCTCTCCTTAAACAGGCTCTGACGTCATGTTAGCGTCCTGTTTATAGTAATAGGTGCGTTCGACTTCATGCAGCGCCGGCGTCGCCTGCAGCCTCCTGCAGCCCCGGCTGACTTGAAGCAGCCAATGGCTTTCTCAGCTTCAATGCTGCCGGCACCGCCGGTGCTGCATGAAGTCGAACACAACTAGCTACATGGGGTCATTTATTTGTGAATTGCGCTACATTTCTGAATCAGGAAATACATTTGTGCATCGCATTTGTGAATCACCTCGCGCCTGAAAGGTAAAGGAAGTCGATCGTATTATTCGTAGTTGTTGATTTCGAAAATTCTGATTGGTTTGCATGGCTTTATCCTTCACATTACACTGCCGCCTACAGGTTTGGCATAGTTATGAGGCGCTCGGGGGCGTATATGCTGGTTCATGTAAACAGAAAAAAAAAAAAAACGTACTTGTGTGTACGACGTTATTTTTGAAAACGGAGGGGCAGAAATTTTTGTTTCTGTAAATACCCGGCTATGTGTAAACGTAGCCTAAGTTGTTTTCTTTGACCAGTAAATTCCTTGTTTGCGCAAACATTCATGGCGAATAAAATCCCTTCTGATTCTGAAATCATTAACTGTTTTATAGTTTAATAGTTGTACAGGGAACAAGCTTTAGCTTGCTTGCCTGTGGTCAGTCTGGGAGAGTAGCCCAAAATACTTCTGCTCTCCTTGGGCTTCAGTCCCTCAGGTTGTTCCTTTTAGTAGTTGTAGTCGATTCACTTTGCCCCAATCAGAAGTATTTGATTTTGAGTAATATCATCAAAAACTATCCAAATGATTGAAACTGCAGAGCATTTCTCCGTGAATGACTAGACAATAGTATAGAAGCAAGCAGGGAAGGTCAGGGGGAGATGAGGGAAAGAGAGCCAAAAGAAAAGAGGAAAAGACAAAACAGTGATCAATATGATCAGCTCAATTTATGCTTTCAAACAAAAGATGCAACATCTCTCCTCAAAGCTGCAGCGCCATGATTTGGTAAACTTCCAGAACCTGGCGTCAGAGTTGCAAGGGAAGGCCTGTGTGCAGATTGACAAATGTCTGTCAGAGTTTCACAAACGCTTTCAAGACTTTTCTTTGCTGGAGCCAGTCGCTACATTCATGTGCTATCCTTTTTGGGAAGATGGTGAGTTTGATTCACTCGCATCAAAAATTGCAACACTGTTTCACTTGAACTCTTCTGAAGTGGAAGATGAGATTTTGACACAACAAGCCGACATTCAGCTGAAGTCAAGAGCTCATGGACAGTTCTGAAACTTACTCACAGAGGAAAAGTACCCCAACATGAGTACATGTGCTACCTCCTTGACTGCATCATTCGGCTCCACTTATTTATGTGAGTCGGCCTTTTCAAACATGAAGATCATTAAGTCAAAGTACCGTTCCACCATGACTGATGATCATTTGGAAGTGTGCTTGAGGCTGGCTATCAGCAGCTACTGTCCGGACTATGCATCCCTGGCTGATTCCATTCAGTGCAAGTCAGAGTAAATTCAGGTGATGACAAAAAATGTATATAGTTAATTGTTGTGTTGTGCAATATGGGCTCATGCAAGGTACATCAACATACATTGTAAAAAGAAAAGTTCATGCAAAAGTTTTGCATTTTTGTAGTAGGTAGATCATTTTGACTTGGTCATTTTATTAGTAGCTTGCATGCTGAAAAAGTGTGAGCACCCCTGGTCAAGTCCTTAGTTTAATTGTGCCGAAGAAGGCGATAAAATGACCAAGCTGTGTTTGGTTGATTCAACTTTATAGTTCTGAAGAAGAAGACCCTCTGTTTCTTTCAACAGTAGAATTAGATGTGGCCAAACTAGCCACATAATGGCTCCTAGTCTAGAATGGCTACTAGGTCAAGGAGTGAAGGTGGGTGCTTGGTCAGCCCACCCTTTACAAAAACCCTCAAATGTGTGTGCGTCTCACCAAGCTTGCACGTGTGTCAAGGGCTCTGGCCCCTTTTGTGTGTGAGAATTTGGAGCATGCGCGGTGAGGAGCAGAGGGAGAGAGGATTTGGGGAAAAAGCCCTAGCAATTAGCCAAGCATGCATATTTCAAAAATTCACAATAAATCTACTTTTCATATTACATTCAACTTTTTCTCAGATTAGTGTATTAAACATTCTCAAGAGTCTTCATATGAACATGTGATTGAATCAGAGTATAACTTTTTGACCGGTGGATGTGTAAAGCATTATTTTAGCGTTAGCGATAAATTCGATTCGCTTTATATTCATTACTTTTTGGCGATATGAAGTTGCCTTTGCACATGGTAACATGTTGTAGTTTCTTCATCATGATATACCAAGTTTGGTGTTGATATCTGAAAGATTTGCTGAGATATGACCCAACTTCCTGTTTGGATGCTTTGCTGCCGAATTTGATTGGCTTTACAGGACAAACAATTTTGAAAAAAATTCTGGGGAAGATTGCACAATAATTGAAGGGGGAGTAGCGATTTTTTTTGTGTGAAAAAAAATCAAAATGGCGGAAAATCTGTATAACCAGAAATTGACACCATATGGTGTGTTTACCTCGTCTTGATCCAGGGAATACAACGGTACATAATTTTTGAAAATCGGTCATACGGTTCGAAAGTTGCGTGTGTGAACACAAGTCCAACTTTGACCCATTGGTGGCGCTAGAGCGGTCCAATGGGAGACATGAAACTTGGTGTAAGTAAAGAAGGGACTGTCCTTATTGAGTGTGCCAATTTTCACAACTTTTTATCATACGGTTCTAGGGGCTGCTATTGACTCCCATGGTACTAGAATAATAATAAAACTAACAATGGCTGGGTTTCCCAGATTCGTTAAGAAGCTCTTCGCACTAAGAGCTTAGAAACATTCTAAGAGCGCTCTAGAACGCTCTTAGAGCGCTCCTAAGAAGCTCTTAGCGTGCAGAGCTTTGTAACGAATCTGGGAAACCCGGCCAATAACAATAAGTTTCCACCTGACAGAGGAACCCTAATTTGTTGTCCGACAACTGCTCCTTTTCACCAGAGCGTGTCACATATTGTTGCCACGCAAGGCATAGCAGGTAGCTAGCAAAGCTTGGTGAGTTCCAAACATAAAAAAAAAAAACGTATAATCAGTATAAATATGTAAGAGTAAGTGCATAAAGGGCTATAGAACGTTGTTGGTTTAAGTGTGTTAATTGGTTATTACTTTTGCTGTGGTTTTGTTATATTGTAAAATTCCAGTTAGTAAAAACATTCAAAAAATCTTGATGAAACAAAAATGCAATTGAATTGTCTATAGGGGTACATTTATGTAAACATATAGCCTTCAGAGAGTTAAATATACTGTGATACTTGTGATATGATGGCCAAAATCTCCTATCACGGTATGTGTAATTTTATATCACGGTTACGGTATATATCATGGTATAGTAATTGTTCTGTAAATTCAATTAGGAAATGCCATAACCATACCGTACTTCATCATCACACTCGATTATTTTTTACAAACAAAAACAACTGCCTCACATGAGACTACACTTGAGTTAAAAACAAAAGAAAAAAAAGTTAAGAGTATACGAGCGTTCCAATTGGCTGATGCGCAGTCATGCAGTCCGCGTGGTGACCTACTTATAGCTCAATACGGAGAATGCTAGCAACGCCACCAGTGTATTTTTACAACAATAATTTTACAGCACGAGACATAAATCTTGAACAACAAATAAAATTGGTTACCAGCAGAATTTTTGGTGGTGCGATATATTGCAAGTGATTATTTTTATAATAAAAAATTATGATTAAATACATTTTTACATAAAAAAGAATGTCACCAACATTTTAGTTGATCCCGCTGCCTCTGTCATCTTGTCTGCTTTCTGTGTCGAAAGCGTAGGCGGGAATAGCGACTCCACACACACACAGAGCGGACACCGACAGGTGAAGAGGAGGCGTGAACCCACTGTGTTAAAGTGTTTGGCGCCAGTCTCTCGTTGGCAGGCCCATTCACTTCCATTCAAAAAATCCACACGGTCTGGCGGCGACGTATGGTTAGGCTGCTCCTTCTCCTGGTAAGCCTAGGAATGTCCCTTTCCGCTCTCCATACAAGACAGCCGGCTGCAGCTGTGTGTCAGCACCGCCGCCGCTGCATGAAGTCGTACACACACCCAGGGGTGACAGTAAGCCGGTATTGGCCCGTACGCCGTACCGGGAAGAAATTACGACACACGCAGGCCCGTTGCGAAAAGGCAAGCAAAACAAGCAATTGCTTGCGGCGCCGAGCTGGCTTGGGGCCCCAAGACAACGACTGGTTAAGAATAAAATGCAACGACAAACGTGTGAGCGCCCCTTTGATAGTCAATGCAGTAAAGTGCAATGACACTTATCAGGATCCCCCTCAAGGGGCCCCTCTCATGATCTGTGCTGCTGGCAAAATACAAAAACCTCGTCAGTCGGCAGTCATCATGAAGCGGAATTATGCTTCAGGAAGCCAAAAAAGGAAGAAGAGAAAGTAAGATGAGGATAATAAAAAACAAGATAGTGGCAAGTGATAACTTACACTGGATAAAATAGATCTACTTGTCTTGGTGTAATTTTGCAGCAGGTAGGCTAGCAAAAATATGTTTGTCATTCCGTTAGACAGAGACTTAGTTTTAACATGCCGCAGTGCTGTGTCCCGTGTTGTTTAAATAGATCGGAGTTAAACAAGTGACATTCAACTGTCATTATAGCGGGAGCGGGCTGCGGGACACATTTTTTTCTGCCAAAATCAACAAAGCTTCCATATGATGGCACTTGTCTCTACCAATTGAGCACTCGCATGTGCTGTACCTGACTGCCTTACCCTCATCAAAAACAGATACAGGTGGGTTAAAGAGTGATAAGTCCTAGTGAATGCTTGATAAGTAGACTATAATACAGTAAATAAACAAATAAATAATAAGGCTAAGTGAAATTTTCGGCGCATCACACCTGTATCATAGTATCACCAAGAAATAAAAACGACTTTCACCCCTGCACACACCTAATGCAATCCGCACTGCAGCGGCTAATCTACCACACTCGGACGGATTTGGATTGGGTAACTCCGAAGTTTCACTGTCACATGAGTTGAATTTAGCAAATTTTACAGCGTTTAATTGCCATGGAAGATCGACTACTCAGTAGCCTACGCGTTCAACAGTAGCCTACGTTTATGGGATCGCAAAAAATCTGTTAAATATTTGTAGAGTTAGGTCTAGCTATAATAAATGATTACATGGCTGAATACTCGATTCTGTTGGCCGACAATAAACATACATTTCACAATTCTAACCAACCTGGCATTGGATTTGTCAAATGCATGAACGCTGAAGTCCACAACCATCTCCACTGTCTTAAGAGCATTGAGCTCTAAGTTGTTCTGGCTGCACCAGGTCACCAGGTTGTCAGCTTCCCACCTGTAGTCAGACTCGTCCCCGTCAGAGATAAGCCCAATGAGGGTGGTGTCGTCCGCAAACTTCAAGAGTTTGACAGACGGATGACTCAAGGTGCAGCAAGGGAGGAGAGCAGAGGAGAAAGGATGCAGCCCTGAGGAGATCCGGTGCTGATGGACCGGGAGTTATATGAACCATCATGGCGTGTCCATTCATCGACAGCCCTGTGGACGAAGGTGCACAGATCATTCAAAGAGCGTTAACTCAACCAGCCCCAGAGACAGTCTTCAGAGACAGAAACAAGGGAGAAAAAAAACACCGCAGCCAGGCTTTGACCACTGTACAGTCCGTCTGTATAGCTCTGCGTTTCTTTGCTGTGGGACCTTCTTGTACATTGTTGGAGACGCAGAAGCTCTTGCAAAGTCAACTGTATGCCGGGAAATATGAACAGTATACATTGCTCTAAAGCGGTACCTGAATATCTACGTCTGTTTTCCTGGTCATCGTGACATACAACAAATCAAAGAGACTTTTTTTTTTTTTAAACAATGTATTTATTGTTTTCCAGTTTGCAAGTCATATCAAATTGAATAACAACAGAGCAATACACAGCAAACATTTTCACCCTGTTCCCCCACCCATAATAATAGTGTAACTAAATGTTAAATTAAAGACAGATAATAAAAAGAAAATAAAAAGAAACATAAAAGCATATTTTACACATTGAATAATGGGTGTTTTTTGTTGTTGTTTTTCCTACTAGTCAATGTACATAATCAGATAGTTGTCCTACTCCCCCAGAGCCTGTTCTTGCTGGAGCAAGTTACCAACATTAGTATTATGCCTTAAGAAGTACCTAAAAGGTCCCCAGGTATTATCAAAAACATTTTGTTTACGTCTAACAATATACGTTATCTTTGCCATTGACATATTTGAGGCCATTTCTTTAACCCACATACCAATTCTTGGGCCATCAACACTTTTCCAATTAAGAGCAATTATACGTTTAGCTTGTAATATACACATATCTATGAATCTGAACTCTTTGCTTTGTAGAAGTGGTATGGTAGGATATAAACCAAGAATAAAAAGTTTGGGATTCAATGGTAATTTCTTTGATAAAATTTGATCAATCATATTAACAACATCTTGCCAGAAGGTTTTCACTTTCCCACATTCCCATATACAGTGAAACAGTGTCCCCCTTGCCTCATCACACTTAATACAGGTATCAGGAATATTATCATTAAACTTATGCAATTTCACAGGAGTTATATATGTACGCATCAGCCATTTATACTGTAGGAGTTTTAGGTTGCTGCTGATTGACTGCCTCTGTGCCTCTTTACAAGCCTCTCTCCAGTCTTCTAAAGATATTTCCTCCTCTATATCTTCATTCCATAATCTCAGTTTTGATTCTGATGATTCAATAGATCCAGACACAAACAAGTCATACAGAGTTGAAATTAAACCTTTGCCATAACAGTGTCTAGTGACTGCTACTTCTAATGCAGAAATGGTCGGTATATCTAATGAATGGTTTTGAGATGAAGATATAAAACTCCTAAGCTGAAGATATCTGAAAAAGTTATTATTTGGAATGTCATATTTGGTAGATATTTCCGCAAAAGACATAAACACTTCATCCTCCTCCCTGTACATGTCTTGTACTTTCCCTAACCCCTTTTCAGCCCATAGTTTAAATCCTCTATCCTTTAGCCCTGGTTCAAAGTTGGCATTACCCCAAATAGGACTGAAGCGTGAATGGGACAAATTTATATTCAAATATTTGCAAGTGTCGAACCAAACATCAATCATATTCAATATAATAGGGTTGTCTGTATTTTTCTTCAGATATTTACGGCCTGCTGAGTACAAGTACAGGTGCAATGGTAAACTCGGTTTAACAGAGCAGGATTCCAAATCAATCCAAGCAGGGGGATTTCCGGAAGAGAAGTAAAACATGATCGACCGCAGTTGAGCTGCCCAGTAATACCATTGGATATTTGGGCATTTAAGGCCGCCTCGATCATATGGTAGATAAAGTAAAGATAGACGTAATCTGGGACGTTTATTTTGCCAAATAAAGTTGGTAAACAGTTTCATGATTCTTGTGAACAAGGACGAGGGAGGGGGTAGGGGGATATTCTGGAACAAATAAAGAAATTTGGGGAGTATATTCATTTTTAGAATATTAATCCTGCCAATCATTGAGATAGGTAAGGATGTCCAACACTCTATTGAAGAAATACTAGCTTGCAGAATTGGGTCATAGTTTATCTGAGCAATCTTATTCACCTCAGGGACAATTTGTATTCCCAAATATGTAAAATTATCTGTAGACTTGAAAGTAGAAGCATATACAGGACTATTTTTCCTCTCTGTTTCATTAAGTAGCATTATCGATGATTTTGAGTAATTAACTTTATAACCGGATATTTTTCCAAATGTTTCAATAAGACTTAAGAGCGCTGGGATAGATCTATGTAGATTTTTAATCATTAATATTACATCATCGGCAAAGAGCGCTATCTTATGTTCTAAATGACCCTCTCGAATTCCATAAATATCGCTATGTGACCTCACCGCTATAGCAAATGGTTCAATTGCAAGGATAAAAAGCAATGGCGATAAAGGGCTCCCTTGCGGGCAACTTCGACAGATGTTAAAAGGTTTGGAAACCTTACTATTAGTCAAAACTTCTGCAGTAAGCCCTGTACAAAGCAATCTAACCCATTTAATGAATGTACCTCCAAAGCCAAATTGTTTTAACACCTCAAACAGATAGGGCCATTCAACACGATCAAAAGCCTTCTCTGCATCAAGTGAAAGTAAGGCCGTGTCTGTGGCCTCTCTCTGACTGTATAAAATATTGAGCACTCGTCTGACGTTATGAAAACCCTGTCTCCCTTGAATAAACCCATTTTGGTCTTCCCCCACCACCCTAGGTAGAAGATCCTCCAATCTTCTTGCTAAAATTTTACAAAGTATTTTTGTGTCTGAATTTAGAAGGCTAATTGGACGCATATTTTCACATTTTGTATTTGTTTTCCCTGGTTTTGGAAGTAAAGTGATTAAGGCGCCCCTCATAGATGTGGGGAGAAGACCATTCTCAAAGGATTCCTGAAACATCTCCAAAAGGGGTGATATTAATTTGGTTTGAAATTTTTTATAGATATCTATCGAAATGCCATCTGGGCCGGCCGATGTAGCAGCCTTCATACAGCCAATCGCTTCTGCAATTTCCAATACAGTTACATTTTGATCTAATGCTCTACTTTCTTCTTCCGAAATTTTGGGAATATCAAGGTTGTCTAAGAATTGTGTCTGCGTGTCCAGATTAGGAGAACACTCAGAGCTGTATAATTTCTCATAGAAGACTCTGAAGGTCTCATTAATCTCTGTCGGGTCCTCTAAAGTCCTACCACTTGGGGCTTCAATACAATTAATAGATCTTTCTGTTTGTTGTTGTTTAATGCGCCATGCTAGAAGTTTTCCGGGCTTTTCCCCCTGATCATAGTAGGACTGTTTGAGTCTCATTAAATCAGCAGCTGCTTTGTTAGCTGCCAATTCATTGTACTGAGATCTAAGCAGTAGCAGTTTTGAGTGTACATCCGTAGCTATATGTCTGTTATAGTAGATTTCTGTTTCCAGCTTTTTAATTTCCTCATCTAATGTCTTCATTTCAAGTCGTGTAGCCTTTTTCTTTGAGCTAGTGAAAGAAATGATCTGGCCCCTAATAAAGGCCTTGAAAGCCTCCCATCTTGTACTAGCAGAGGTCTGGGACTTGTTACATTCAAAATACAGGTCTATTTGTTTATCTAAGAAATCTACGAATGTGGGATCCGTAAGCCATCCCGGTTGAAAACGCCATTTTGGAGGATCATTCACTAATTTAGTATCTTCATAGGTCAAGGATACAGCTGCGTGGTCAGAGAGGACTATACTACTATAATGACATTCATCAATTTTGGAGACAAGTAGTGCTGAAACTAAAAAGTAGTCTATGCGTGAGTGAGTTTTATAAGTGCTAGAATAGCAGGAATACTCTACTGCATTTGGTTTACCATGTCTCCAGATATCCAACAGATTTAATTCCTTCATAAAATGGTGTAACGCCTTTCTCGACTTATTGTGAGTATCATCTAAACCAGTCGACCTGTCTCTTGAAGAGTCTAACGTGCAATTAAAGTCACCAGCTATTATGTATTGTCCGGGGAGATTTGATGCAGTCAGAAATAAACTATCATAGAATTTAGGGTCATCTTCATTGGGACCATAGACATTTATCAAAGTTATGGTTTCAGATAATAGCCTGCCCTGGACCATAATATATCTACCTGCAGAGTCCTTAACTATATTTTGTACCCGTAATGGGACAGATTTATGAATTAGTATCATAACCCCTCTAGCATGAGTGGTGTAGGGAGCAGACAACACTTGACCCTGCCATCTTCTTGTTATTTTGGAAACATCCTCACTCAACAGATGTGTTTCTTGTAAAAATATTACTTTTGATTTCAAGGATTTTATCCTGCTCATTACTTGTTTCACCTTTGTAAGTTTGTTCAGACCCCTACAATTCCACGATGTAAATTTTATCTTACAGCTATCCGACATTAAATCCAATATGTATTAATGTATCCTTAGGAACCATTTTGGTAAAGTACATTGACAAACCACACCCGAAAATAAGAGAACAAATAATAACGTAAAACAAAAAGCCCCCACCCCCACCCCCATACGAACCTGAAGTCCATGCGCTCTGAACCTCCCCTCCCATCCCACACTTTAAGCTAACGATAAAGCGAGTTACTAACTTTTTCTTCCTTCTCTTAAGCTCTAACTAGCTTTCTCATTTTTCCTGAATACTAATCACACATAACATAAGTAATGTAACATTGAGCTATGCAACATTTGCAACCTGTAGCCTGGTCACTAGACATATTATAAAGTAAAACCGCCTGAACACATTTAACACAAACCTGAAACCCGCACATGCAGGCTGGAGAGCGGAGAAAAGGGCAAAAAGTTCTTAGCCTAGCCACATAAAATCCACGATGCGTTGTAGCCTACGTCCAATAGGGCTAAACCAATGTCAACTCTGTCCAATGTGTGCTCCCAAGTTGACGATAAATGTCACTTCACCTTACCAGTGTTTGGGTGCTTAAACAGTGTCTCTCATCCAAATTTAAATCCATTGTCCACAAGAGTAACGTTACATTTTAACGTATGTTAGCCATAACAGCCTAAAGAAGTGATGCTCAGTCCTGTCCGTGTCAAAGGGATAGGCTAAACAAAAACGGAACAATAATAATTTCGTGGAAATGGCTATAAAATAAAGTAAATTTAGTAAGGCTACTGTGTTACTTTCCTGTCGGAACCTTTCAGCGGCGAGCCCGACTCAGTCTTTAGTTCAAAGGGATTGAATAAAACGGTCCACCTCTGCCGGAGTTTGAAAGGCGTGGGATCTCTCTTTGTGTGTTACCAGAAGCCGGGCTGGAAAGATGATTCGGTGTTTGTGTATCCCCCTGTCTCGTAGCTTCTTTCGCACCTCGTCGTAGTCGCGCTGCATCCTGTGCACACCAGCAGAGAGGTCCACATAAAAACGAACCGGCTTATTCTGGTACAAGACCTGTCCCTTGGTTCTAGCTGCCTTCAGTACCCGCTCCCTGTCTTTAAAGTTCAAGAACTTCATGATTAAAGTCCTTGGATGAGCCGTGTGAGAGTCATTGCTTGGCGGAGCGCCTATTCTATGAGCCCGCTCCACCACCAACCCCTCTCGTGGTTCCATGTTCAGAGCCTCCGGTATCCATTTCTCCAAAAATTTAGTTGCATCCTGACCCTCAGTCTTCTCTGGTAGCCCCACCAATCTCACGTTGTTTCGCCGACTTCTGCATTCCAAATCATCAACTTTGTCAGCAAGGCTTTTGACTGTGCTTTCCAGTTTGCTAACTTTGGATGTTAGCTCGTTAACGTCATCTTCCGCATCAGAGATCCGTTGTTCGGCATGCTCTATGCGGCCTGTGCAGTCCTGTATCTGTTTTTTTACATCCGCAATTGTTGCTTGCACTCCATCAATTTTTTTATAAAGTCCACTTTTCAAGGACAATATGGCTTTCATGATATCTTGATTGCTATTCTTGTCTGGATCTAATATTTCGTCGTCTGCTTCGTCAAGGTCATCCTCGTTAGCCATATTGTCAATCTGAATGTTGCTAGCCTCCTCGACCTCCAAATGTTCGCCGTCTTGTCGTGCTTTCTTTTTCTCTTTCTTTGCCTTGTCTTTAACATTTTTTCCTGACATTTTAATTGTGGATACTCTTATACACGTGTTGCGTGACTTTTGACAATATTTTGATTAGTATTGTAGGATTAAATTACATTCCAGCAGTAGAGCTTAAAAAGTGCGACCTCCTAGCACCTCGCCATACCCGGAAGTCCCAAAGAGACTTTTTAATCAATTGCAGGTATGTGACAGTATTATTTTTCAAGAAGTCTGCAGGTTGACAAGCATTAATTGACTCCTCTCCTTCAGGCTTCCCTAATGTCATAGGGGCAATTGACTGTACACATGTGCGAATCCAAGCCCCATCTGGACCTGTGGAGGCAGACTATGTCAATTGGAAATATTTCCATAGCCTAAATGTACAGGTATGCCTATGTACCAGCAGAGGACAACTGTCCATACACTTGAGCGAAACAAATGTTTTTAATAGATTGGATGAAATGTGCCCTTTTGCAATACAGCTAATTATATGTTTCTATAGGCATGCCTTGCGATTTCAAATTAACGTTCTTTAAAGCAGTGTGCCCCATAATTGAACACATTTATCTTGTCAGATGATCTGCAATGCAAGTTGCCTGATATCCAACTTTGAGGCAAAATCGCCCGGCTCTGTCCATGATTCCCGAATATTTTGAGCATCATCTCTTTCACAGAGGTTGGCACAAGGCAAGAGCATGCTGTTACTATAGGGCTTACATAATGTACTTCACCTTAACAATTTTGTATATTAAAACACTTCCATTCTGTAGGAGAGTTTAATGGACTTCTGCTTGGGGACAGAGGTTATGCCTGTACGCCATCCCTGCTGACACCCTACCCAGAACCAGCAACAGACCCAGAGAGAGCCTTCAACCATGCCCATGCCAAAACCAGGGCACGGATTGAGATGGTCTTTGGCCAACTGAAATTGAGGTTCCAGTGCCTAAAGGGTCTCAGGGTTGCTCCAGACAGGGCCTGTGACATAACAGTTGCCTGTGCAGTCTTGCACAACATCGCCACCCTACGCTGTGGGAGACTGCCCAGAGAGTTTGCCGGAGGAGCAATGGGAAGATTTGAACCCAGCCCTGCAAGACAGAGATGGAAGAACCGTGCGGGATCACATTGCAATTTCATTGTATTTATTAATTCATTTATATCAAACTGTGAAGACAAAAAAGAAAAGTTATTAAAAAGCCCAAATATGACCTTCTGCAGTGTTTTAAATGTATACATAAATCCTTCTCCAGTTTCTTTATCTCCAACTGCAACTTATTTATTTTTAATCTTCTGTACTCCATGTCCTGTTTTTTGCTTTCAATATCAACAAGCAAATGCCTCCTGTATATTGCCCGGACATCCTGTGAAAAAGAAGATCGTCAGAGTAGCCGATTATGTCGTCAATAGCAATATTAATAGTTACCTACTTCGCTCCTTGACGATGTTCTTGTCATTTCCTGCAGCCAGGTGTATGATTAAACATAATTGAAAAGAAAACAGACATCCAATAACATGATTTGGTCTTACCTCTGGAAATTCTGTCATGGCAGACATGGTCTCTTCATCAGGGGCCATACACATGCTAGCACCTTCTCCCTGCAAATAGAGCACAGTAGTTAAAATGGCAAATAATAATGTAATCATGCACAGCCTTTAAAAAAGGACTACTTACGGGATCAATGTAATAGCCTTGGGCCCCTTCAGTGAGATCCAAAAGGGATATTTCATCTCCTGTCACTGAAAGATAGGCCTGTTAATTTTACCATAGAGAGACTGATACCTTTTGAGGAAAGTATAGCAGTCAAAATACCTTGAACATATTTCTCCCAAACACCTTGGGGAAGGACGTAAGGAGAGGTCCCACCCTCAATTCCCTCTACTAGAGGGCCCCCCCGGTTGAGGCTTAAGGCCAGTTCCTCTGCAGGTGTAAGGCTCTCTGGAGGTGGTCCCCCACTAGTCGCAATGGTCTCACCCATCTTTTTAGTGGCTATAAAGGGTGCAATTTTACATAACACTTTACACTAACCTTTGAATTTACTAGGCTACTTATACTTACCACTCTGGAAAATGTTCTTATATTTAATTTTGACTTTGCCAAGTCCGTTTTTGAGTGTTCAGTTGGCTGCTGTTGAGAATAGCCCAATAAATAGGCCTACGGTCAGAAAGGCTTTAAACACCTCATCAAAATTGGCTAAAAACGATAAATGCATTAATTTGTCTACACACCACAATAATTAGAATAAAACAATCCGACAACTTACGCATTTAGTCAGCCAGCAATGGTTTGCCAAGCCACCTCCCTTGCTTTATTAATAACGGCTGTATTTCCCTTTTTGACAATGACGTCTCGATAGTCCTGATATAGTTGCATTAAAAATGTCTGCTCCGCAACGGAAAAAACATCAGCCCGGGCTGTCTTTGCTGTTATTTTCGCAATTTCTCTTCTTTTCGACGATCCCCTGCTCTGTGCTGCTTAAATACTACGTGCGCGTCCACAGTTTGAGATTACGCAAGTCTGGTTTGTGTTAGCGATGATTGTTAGTGGAACGGAACGTTAGTGGAACGGCTTAAGTCTAAATTGACACTTACCCAAGTGAGACTTAAGGCCGATTTATACTTCTGCGTTTTTACGCACACGCACACGAGGAACGCCCCCTCCGTCAAAAAATGGCCTCTGCGTGTCCATGCAGAGCCCTCGCAGAGCTCTGCGTGCGCCTTCTGATTTTCCTGACTGTCCGTCTGTCCGTGCGTCTTTTACGGATACCCCTTGGCTATGATTGGTCCGTATTAAGAACCGTTTGCGTCAGGGGTGGGGGCGGGGTTGCCGTGACCAACAAGAGAACAGAATCCTTTGACCGCCATTGTTGTAAGTTTTTACAACTCTTATTTCAGCTAAACAGTACATGTAAATCAGCATCTGAATTAAAATGTGACGAGAAATGGGCAGTGTAGTTGCTGAAAATGTGCTTATTTTATTGATGAAATGGTTCATTTGTTCATCTGCTCCGACCTTTCGATAACCTAGCTAGCATCGCAGTGCAGCGTCATCTACTGTTCTGGCGGTGAATTGTTTTCAACACGCAGAGCCAACGGAGTAGTATAAATTCAACCAGTCCGTCCGACTCCGTGTGTGCATCTGTCCGTTAACGGAGATGCAGAAGTATAAATCGGCCTTTATTCGTGTTAGCGCGACTTGCGTTAGCGACGTTGATGGAGCACCCCCCTGGAGTTGCGCTAGCTTGTTTGTTGACTTTTATCGGCTGGCACAATGCGTGCAGCGTCCATGCTGCATGTTTTTTTTTGTTAAAGATAGAAATTTGAACTAGCCCACTAGGCAGTATCACTTGACTTATATTTTATACCAAACAGAAACACTTTACTAATACATTTATTAATATATAGTGATATCCATGATATGGCAAAATCCATATAATGGCACAACGCAATACCGGTATTCGCGTTCATACCGGTATACCGCCCACCCCTACTTCCCCTTTTTCCCGACAGTGCAAATATAAACGTGACAGCACTAAATCGCGCACACTCAAGTAGACCGTAACTCGCAAAATAGCCAAAAAGATGCAGCCATTGAACACTGCAAACTTTTAACAAACACTTGGCTGACAACTCTCAGCATTTCAAAAATTTCTGATATATCTCACGTTAAAAAGGCAACACCAACCAAGTAGCCCTGTCAACGTTGTAAACAATAACGGACGATGCGCAAGTTCACGGAGTGAAGCGATATCGACTCTCGAACAGGCGTGAAAACTTGCCTTTGGGGGGGGGGTCATTATGTAATCAATGGCATAAAATGGTCTGAAAATTACAATAATGTAGCTTATCGCAATTAATTTTGGTGCAATATATCGCACAACAAAAAGTAGTTATCGTGACAGCCCTAATGGGCATGAATGTGGTCCGCTTAGACAAAATACACTCCACGTTGAACATTCCGTCAGACCAACGCAAACGTGCTTCATGTCAAACGAAAATAGCAAATCAAATAAAAGTTTATAAACTACAATTCAAAATATCGTAAGAATGCGATTTATACCATGGCTTATATACAATACAACAACCAGACATTTAATTGACACGTGTAATACAAAAATATAGTACAAAAGTATACCACAGTTAAATCGGTATAGCCAAATTGCTCCCGGTAGACACATTTCTACCGTCGCACAGTATGTACCGTCTTACTCCCGGCCCTAGTGATACTACAGAAATACATGTATTTGCTTTAATGACTGAGATGGTCATTACAGAGATTTAGAATACCAGAGCCCTGCAGTCATCAGGGTCAATCAGATTATAAAATTAAAGATGTAAAATCAATTTCTGTTTCATATTTCCCTTTGAGGAAAGTCCAAAACATAATCAACTACTAGTTTTCCTGTTAGATCATTTCCACTTGAGCAGCTCTGTCAAAGCTCACACATAAGGTCATACAGTAGCCTATATGCTTTATGAGTGTTGTAACAAAATTGCAAAAACTATGAAAACTATTAAGATTTAATGAGAAAAATCATGTTCTGCAAACCAGAATTTTTTCCCATATAGTGTGTGGTTGTTTGTGTGGTTATACATGTATATTTAAAGGTTTAATGTACAATTTAGTTGGGACCAGTTGGGACCAGTTAAGACCAGCAGATATACATTTATAATGCTATATTTAATCATGTATCTTGTCATTAACAATAAATTAACATTTTATAATACCACAATGGTCTGAGTCTTGTTTATGAATATATCAAATTATTTCACCTACCACAAAGTTCACCTATCACATCCCATACATGTTGTAGATGACAGAGACAGGCTGAATTTAATGTGGTGTATGAGCGGCAGAGCTGATTCATAGCGACATCACACAGTGTTACTCTGAAATGCCATCCATCATGTGCCCAATATAAAATGATGTAGCCAGAAGGTTAAAAGCTACAAAAGGCCACCTTAGACAACCTGCCATCACATCACTGTGAGATATATATATATATATATATATATATATATATATATATATAAATATATATATATATATATATAGAATATATATATATATATATAGAAATATATATATACAGTTCTGGAAAAAAATTATAGACCACTGCCTTTTTCTTTCCTCTTTTGTTTATCACTCAAAATTGTCCTTCTCAACTTATGAAAGTTATATGTACGTGTATGTGCATTGAAGAGTGATGGTGGGCAAGAAATAGCAGTTGAACAGGCCAACCAGGTGATAAAATTGTTGCCAACCCCTCATTTTGGCTAAGAGCTTTGAGAGCTTTACACCCTCAATTATGCATGTGATTATGCAATTGAGTCATTCCTTGACACAATATACTGTATACCTTTGTATACAACACCTGTTTCTGATTAGTTCTGACATTTTTGTGATTAAATGTGGAGAAAAGACCAAATACCACATTTCTGTTTCCGGGGTCAATTGGTTTGGTTCGGAAGTAAAGAAAATATCAAGCAACATTTCTACAATATGAAACTAGGTTCTAAGGCTATCATAATGAGCATTGTTAAGTGTATGGGATCTGTGAACTATGACCTTATCAGTCCTATTCAGAATGCTATTAACTAACTGCATATTCCCATGTGGTTGTGAGATTGTTGTGGTGTTATGCCATCATAGCAGATGTTTATCCTATTAACCAGCTCTGGTTGAGAACAAATGATACTCTAGGGACATTATACATTTCTTGTAACTGATTCTGAGGTTTCATCCAGGCCAGAGTCTTGCGGAAAGGAAAAATAAACCAAAACGGAAATTACATTTTCTAATTACTGTTCTTGCCTGGCCTCTTCTCTAAAGTATTTGCTGTTATGATCAATATCAAGGTTTCTGTATGCTGTCAAATGTCATTTAAACTCTCATCTCAAAATATTCCCCGCACACATTATTTGCCATTTCTACTGACTTGCTTTACCTCTTCTGTGTCAATACACCTTGTTCTTGCCTTGATGAAAAGCCACTTCCAAATGTTTTAAGAAATACCACAGGGTCATAAGCAATGTGATGGAGAGTTAAGGGAATTGCACCCACAATACGGGTAAATAGGAACCATTTGGCCAAAATGCTATATCCTATTTGGTAAATGAATGAAGTCATCATCAGATTTCCCATCTTCCCTAACGATGCGTCAAGGGGCCATTGTAACCCCGGAACGGCCAACTCCATCGGTGCTGGCTGACTGGGAGGCAAAAATTATAGAGTGACCAAGAGATGGTGTAGGCCTACTTAAGGTAGAAGAATAAAGGCTATCTCGAAAAAGATTTACTGGAACACCAGTTACGACAGGATGCATGGTCACAGGTGATGTTAATTGTAGGAACAATAATCTACATTAATATTAATTGTTGAATTTGCTGAATGACAATTTTGACCAAGAGATGTTGTACTTTGGGCTGAAGAATAAAGGCTGATCTTGTAAGGCTATCAACCTGCCCCCACCTCTCATTTGATCAAATATGGAGTTACTGGATGGAGTCTCAACTTGATGGCTCTCACATCTTTGTAAATTACTGTAGCATTGCTAGACATGTTGATAAGTAAGGGTCAAGATTCTGGTGGGATTGCAGTTGTTCTTGGGTATAAAGCAGTATCTCATAAAATATAATTTTGAAATCTAGAGGGAGCGGGGGCGCCGAGCGCTGCGCGAGCAGTTACGAGTATTGAGTTGTCGTCTATGGAAAATGATGGACAAAGCAAAAAAGCTGTCGGGGGCTAAAAATAGAAAAAGAAATAGGGAAAGGGAGATGGCATGTCAAGGGATGCAACAGTAGTAGTAAATAAGTGGATGGTTAAAGGCAACAGGTAGGATTTAAAGTGTGACGTTTGTGCTTGTGTGACCGCTGTTCTCCGTCCTCCAACTCAACCACTCGTCACACGCAGTTAGGGATGATAGACACTTTATTTCTGCAACGGAATAATGCACGTGTTGGGGTTTCGCTGAGAAATGGTTTCTAAACCGACAGACATTCTCCCCAATTCTGTGGTAACATTCCCTGTGATCGTATAGGCCTAGTGGTTTTTATTATACAATACAAACTCTCAAAAAAAAGGATAACAGTGAATTACCTGCAACAGAATAATGCACATGTCGGGGTTTCGCTGAGAAATGGTTTCTAAACCTAAAGCAGAATAACATAGCTAGCATCAAACACGGCTAATCAATCAAACAAACTAAAAAAGTTATATTCAATGCCCAAATCCAAACAATTGCATAAATCGAATCTTTTTTTCCAGTAAATAATAACAATAAATACACTTTTGAAACCATATATGATCCAACAGTTCTTCACCCAACTTACCGAGAGACATTCTCCCCAATTCTGTGGTAACATTCCCAGAATTCCACAGTTTTGCTGCCGGCTGCATTACTCCGCTAATTACAACAAAAGGCCAGTAGATGGCGTGAACTCCCAACATTATACAGTAATTTAACTAAAAATTCACATCGTTACACTTGGAGGCTTGCAAATATTCATGTTAACAGACTTAGCGTTTGCTAACACGCAATGTACCAGCCAAATTTGGGTTTCAGGCTAGTTTAGAATATATAAAACCGAGGTTGATGAGCTGAAAACAGGAAAATATAAGGTAGCATGTACAATACATGACAAGAATCTGGAAAACGTAACTAATGCAACAACTCTGGTTTACATCAATCATGCGCAGTGTGCAATTATGCACAGATTTTCTACCAAACTTGGAGACGTGCAAATATTCATGTAAACAGACTTGTTTTCAGACTAGCTAGTGTTTGCTAATGTGAGCTAAAGTGGGGTTGCTTACAGATGAAGTCTGATTAGTTCTAATGCCAAATCGAAATAATTTAACATGTTTTGTTATAGGCTAAGCTAATTTTGCCATTGCGAATTAAAAATGCATTTCTGGATCAAAACCCTGCATGTGGGAAATATAACAATTAGCCTTTGTCTGACAGTGGGGACGTAGTAAACAAATCAGAACGCAAATTTAAACATCCGCAAAGCATATGCTCGAATGCCATCGATGATGATTTATTTGTAATGAAAATAAAGTACATGAAAAAAATGGGCTACAATAATGTGGTTGCCAGGGGTGATGATTAGGTTACCACATGTCACAATATGGTTGCCACAATTTGTCAAGCCCTGAATATACCTATGCTATATATACATATATCATTATTTATAATTATGGTAGGCCCACAGTGGCTGATATACTTTAAAATAAACCTTTATTATTTAAAGCCTATACATGTTGATGTCCGGCACACTTATTTTATTTTTTATATTGTTGCCGCATACCCCTCTGACACTGGGTAGTTGCACCCCTGACAGGACGGTTAGCAAAAGACAAATGACTTGTGCAAATCTTTGAAAATATGAACATTTATTTAAATACAAAACAAACAAAAAATACAAAATTAATCTGGACACAAATAACATTTAAAATAATCCTCGTCATCTACCTCCTCGTCCTAACCCACACACGTGGAGTGATACCATGTGTGGTGTCATCTGCCATTATGTTTCAGATCTACAAAACAAACTTGATAGTGCTCCGATTATTTGTTGGTTTTTCCCACTGTCGCAACCTTTTTTTTCAAACATGTTTGCTGTCCAACGGGTTAGCATTTACATTTATGCATTTAGCAGACGCTTTTATCCAAAGCGACTTCCGAGAGAGAGCTTTACAAAAGATTATAGGTCACTGATCATAACAACGAGGTAGTCCCAAACATTGCAATCAGCCAAAACATGAAGCATACATTGTGAAAAAACTAAACAAGTGCCAAGGGAATACCCATAAGAGCATGCAGTTATACAAGTAACAAATTAAAACAAAATGAACCCCAAAAGTGCAAGACTGTACCTGTAGAAGAACAATCAACAGTAAAATATTTCACAGCGAGTACAAGAGTTAACTTAGAATTAACAAACCTACAAGAGCAACAAGTCTCTCACTAAGCGTCATTGTGATCCTGGAGGAAACTAACAGGTCCAATCAGGCATTCCTAAGTGCCGTCGTACTCCCGGAACAAGTGCGTCTTGAGCCTTTTCTTGAAGGTGGGGAGACAGTCAGTGTCCCTGATGGAGGTGGGGAGCTGGTTCCACCATTGGGGGTCCAGGCAGGAGAAGAGGTTGTGTCGGGACTAGGCGGTCTTGAGCGGTGGGACCACCAGGCGGTTGTCTGAAGAAGACCGTAGGTGACGGGTGGGGGTGTAAGGCTGCAGGAGAGACTTGATGTAGTCAGGTGCAGTCCCGTTCACTCGTCGGAAGGTCAGTACCAGTGTCTTGAATCTGATACGGGCGTTGATGGGTAGCCAGTGGAGAGAGATGAGGAGCGGGGTAACATGGGAGCGTCTGGGTAGATTGTAGACCAGGCGGGCCGCCGCATTCTGAATCCTCTGAAGAGGGCGGGTTGCACATGCTGGGAGACCAGCGAGTTGCAGTAGTCCAACTTGGAGAGGACCAGTGCTTGGAGCTAGCAACTGGGTGGAGTGCTCAGACAGGTATCTCCTGATCTTCCGGATATGTAGAGGGTGAATCTACACGACCGGGAGACTGCAGCAATGTGGGCCGTGAGGGAGAGCTCGTCATCTATGGTAACCCCAAGGTTCCTGGCAGAGGATGAAGGGGTCACCGTCGCAGATCCCAGGCTGATTGACAGATCGTGGGAGATTGAGGGTTTAGCCGGGATGATGAGAAGTTCTGTTTTGGTGATGTTCAGCTGGAGGTGGTGCTCGGTCATCCAGCCGGAGATGTCTGTGAGGCAGGCCTCAATCCTAGCTGAAATCCCCGGATTAGTCGGGGGGAACGACAGGTACAGCTGCGTGTCATCGGCGTAGCAGTGGTAGTAGAAGCCATGGGAGGTGATGATTGGTCCAAGTGAGGTGGTGTACAGACAGAAAAGGAGGGGTCCAAGGACGGAGCTCTGTGGGACACCAGTGGAGAGCTGGCGAGGGTCTGACACTTTGCCTCCCCAGGAGACCTGGTAGGATCTTTCCGACAGGTAGGATGAGATCCACTGGAGTGCAGTGCCAGTGATGCCCATCTCTGTAAGTCTGGAGAGCAGGATCTGGTGTTGAACCGTATCAAACGCTGCAGAAAGATCCAACAGAATGATGACGGATGACCTGGAAGCCGCTCTGGCAGACTGGAAGGCAGTGGTGACTGAAAGGAAGGCAGTGTCTGTGGAGTGGCCGGTCTTGAAGCCCGATTGGTTGGGGTCAAGCAGGTTGTTCTGAGAGAGAAAGTTTGACAGTTGGTTAGATACAGCACGTTCAATTGTTTTTGAAAAGAGTAGCAATGATACCGGTCTGTAGTTCTGGAGGACGGCAGGATTAAGGGAGGAGGGCTTTTTGAGAAGAGGGGCAACTCTTCTGGCCTGTTTGAAGGCAGAGGGAAAGGTGCCAGAGGTAAGAGAGGAGTTTAGGACATGGAGAAGAAAAGTTATGATGGAGGGGGAGATGGTTTGAAAGAGAGGGGAGGGGATAGGATCAAGGGGACAGGAGGTGGGGCGATGAGAGAGAATGAGGTCCGAGATCTCTGCCTCGGACAGGGGAGAGAAAGAGTTTAGACATTTAGTTGGGTCACTCATGGAGGCTGAGAGGGAAGGAAAGGTGGGTTTAGGGAACCGACTGCTAATGTCGGCGACTTTTTCCTCAAAGAAGGAGGAGAAGTCGTCTGCTGTCAGGGTGGGGAGGGGGTGGGGGAGGTGGGTTAAGAAGGGTGGAGAAGGTAGAAAAAAGTTTGTGGGGTTTTAAGGAGAGTTCATTTTGTTCAGAAAGTAGAGGGTTTTAGCATCAGTTATGTGAGAAGAGAAGGATTTAAGGAGGGAGTGATACTTATCAAGGTCCAGACCGTCTTTGGACTTGCGCCATCTCATCTCCGTAGCCCGAAAGGTGGACCGTTCTTCACAAATAGCATCCGTAAGCCACGGGCAGGAGGGGGAAGATCGGGCAGGCCTGGTTGACAGGGGACAGAGAGTCAAGTGATGCAGTTAAAGTGGTTAACAAGGAGTCTGTGGCAGTGTTAGTGGGGTGGGACGAGAACTCGTCAATGGGAGGGAGGGAGGATGTTACAATAGAGGAGAAATGGGAGGGAGATAGGGAGCGGAGGTTGCACCGGAAAGTTACAAGGGGAGGGGAGGTAGGAGGGAGAGAGAGAGACAGAGAATTGGATAAAGTAGTGATCAGAAATGTGCAGTGGGGTTACAGAGGATAAGTCAGTGATACAGTTACGTGTCAGGATGAGGTCTAGCTGTTTGCCTGCCTTGTAGGTCGCCGGTGTGCTCAGCAGCATCAGGTCGAAGGAGGTCAGGAGAGACGAGAAGTCGACAGCCTGCATTCCTTGGAGATGGATGTTGAAGTCCCCAAGGACTATCAGGGGAGTTCCATCATCTGGGAGGACGCTGAGGAGCATGTCCAGCTCCTCCACAAAGTCGGCTAGCAGTCCTGGTGGGCGATAAAGAACAAATAAGCATGCTTTGATAGGATCAGTTAGCATCACATAATGGTGTTCAAATGATTTGGCAGTAACAGAAAGTGGTGTGGATGTGTATTTAATATGTGGGGAAAGAAGCAAACCTCTCTCCGTCAACCACTCCTTCACTCACTCACCTCGTCCAACCGGGCGGTGAGTGAAGGAGTGGTTGACGGAGAGAGCAGCTGGAGTTGCAGTGTTCTCTGGGCGGATCCACGTCTCTGTCAGCGCGAGGGCATGAAGAGAAGCATGGGATACAAACGTCGAGATGAAGTCTGCCTTGTTCGTAGCAGACTGGAAGTTCCAGAGCCCTACAGAAAGAGAGGGCAGATGGAGAAGATCTGGATAGGTAGTGAAGGTTAGAAATTGACCGTATATACTTTGTGACATATCTACGTCTACAGGTAGTGTAATGAACAGGAATGCTAAGGAAACACATGCTAGCTATGAATGAGTTCTAGGTAAAATATAATCTAAATATGAATAGGTTGATGCTTATCAGAAAAGGTGATCCGCCTCGCCGGCCTTCCTCGGTGGACTCCCGCAGGTAGACTCCCTGTCTTTGTTCGACTGAGTCTCCGTGCACCGAGGCTGCCAGGCAAAGCTGCCTCTGTAAAAGTGTAGAACAACATGCATTTTATATCATCACAAAATCTAACATGAATAACAATTTACACAACTGTAAAAAAATAAATTACTACGCTAAGTGGATTATGGAGCTCCCAGGATCATTTACTTGCAGTAAACATCGTATTTAAATTTGTCCCCCAGTTTAGTACCAGCCAAGTGCTTCTGAAAGTCATCATCTATCTGCTTGCTTTGGGACTCACTGAAATGGTTTTTCGAGTCTCTAACTTCCCTTGATCAAGAGTCAAACACAAAGATAATTAAAAATATAAAAACAAGATAATTCTACAAATGCATACTGTACCAAGTTTCATGTTAAGACACAAATCCAAAGTGTATGAACGGATACAAAATATATTCTGAATCTGAATCAACATTTGACAGTTTCAGAAGAGATGTGAATAATGTTTGCTTTAAACAAGACTTTTCAAAAGATGTAAATGTGACCCCCACAGGAAAAATAAATTCAAGGTGTTGAGTCATGTTTTGGTTTCCTTTGGCCAAGCATGTCAAAACGCACCTGAAAACTATGGATTTTGTTGGTAGCTTTTAAAAAGACAAATGCATTGTGATACTGAAATTGTTCCTTAATATATAAAAACTGCATCAACATATGATGGTTTTAAATCTCTTCTTTAAAATGTACTGTTGCTTATCTGTGTTAGACTCTGTTGCACCACTGAAAACTTAAAATAAGTCCACAAGCAGAACCTCCCACAGAATAAAAATGTTAGTGAAACGAAAAGAAAATGCCGCTCAGCAGAGAGAAAATGGAGGAAAACAAAGATCACTATCCACTACAATGTCTACAAAGATACACTAACCAACTATACCAAAACCATCCGTCTAGCAAGGAAATAATATTATTCCAACATTGTTACGGAAAATGCCAGAAATTCCAGAGTTCTCTTCTTCACCATTGACCAGCTGCTAAACACTGTCCCTGCCCCCCCTCCAACCTCAGCAGTTTAATGTGAAGAGCTTGCTTTGTTCTTCAAGAACAAAATAACTTTGATCAGAGCTAGTATCATTACTAGTGGAGGTGAAACTGACATCAATAGATATTGCAGCATAACCATGAGCACATTTATATGTATCACACATTTACATGTATCACACTAAATCCTGCTTTCCATTGTCCCAGGTTTTCAAAACTGTCCTCTGTGAAACGATTCGAGCAAATGTGTAACTGAGGGTTGAACTGCACAGGGATCTTCTCATAGACAAACGTCACAGCCCATCGAGTGTTTGGTTCCTTGGGAAGACTGGGAAAAGTGTCAGCATTCCCTGTACAGCCTGGAACACTGCATTTACGACCGTAGTCCAGTTTCAATATCCTTGAAAAACGTTCTTCTTTGTAATTCCGTAAAAGTACACAAAGCAGCGCGGAGCACATTTTGGGGCGTGACAAAGATACAGACCGAGCCAAAAAAGGTGGAGCCTAGGTGGAAACCTACCGTTTAACAGCTACATTTTTTAATTGTGAGATTTGCATAGGAAAGAGGTGTCAATGGACTTTGAGTTTCACTGTATGCACATTTTACCCACTGAACTGTCGTTATTCAACTGTGACAAAGTAAATTCGGTTTTGCAATCAATGACCCTTTGATATTGCAGGTTTATTTATCCTCAGTATTTGCACCTTAGAAATAAGCACTTGGCTAGAAGGCCTACCACCAGAGAATGTCTAATATGGGCTCTGCTAGTACCATCAAAACGTGGGATGCTTATTTTGATCTTGGGGTGATTTTACAGGTGGGCCTGGCAAGTTAGCCCATAGCTAGCATGATGTCTTCTATTTCTAGATCTAGATAAGTTTACCGGTAGTACTACTTATCTGGACAAGAGGTAACGACATGATATCCACTTGTCCCAGAGGTGCACGTCGAGCTCTCCGGGGCTCTCCCAGGGCATTCCACCTAGACGAAGGTGTTGCCATGTGATAGGGAGGTTTCTGAAGAAGGTAGACCGGAAGGAGTCACGACAACGGAAAGGAGTTTGATTCTTGGTTTATTAGTCGAGTACCCGGATCAAACAATCAGTTCAAGACAAACTGATGGCATGAGTGACAAACATCTCTCTTCAGAGTGCTTAAATACAGTTGTTGGACATGTTCAGATATAGAATGCACAGAATTGCTTCCTTAACGGGTCTTCAGTGGTCAGTACACTGATACACTAGAGCATACTAGCAGGTGAACGGGTCGTTAATCACAAAGTTCTGTTTTGTCCATAATTTGCCTCACAGTCTCCTAACTGTCTGGACTGTGTGCTATATTCTGCTCGGTGGGAGTCTCGCTTCACGACCTTTGACCTTACAGATACTTAGGCTACACATGTACACAGAAAATCTGCATATCACCATGTGTCCGTTTTTTGGAAGTAGGAGTATCCTAAATCAACCTTAACTATCCATCCTAATTTTGAATAGTTACGGATACCCCCTTGGCTGTGATTGGTCCGCTGACAACATAATTACCGTTGCGCCACTTACTCTTTTGGCGGTGTATTGTTTTCCGCACCCACAGCCTACGGAGAACCATAACAAAAAAAGAGTATCGTATCCGCCCATCCGTAAACGGAGTAGCATATAAAGCCCTTTAGTGCGTAACATATTTTCACCGCTGAAGACCTAGAAACTAAAAAAGTCAGTTGAGTTTCGGAGTTTGTTTAGGCCGAAATATCCTTCTGCGTTTTTTCGAAAAACGGACACATGGGAACGCCCTCGTCTCTGTGGATCGCCCTCTACGGGCTCTCCGTCAGCCCTCGGAGAGCCTCGGAGAGCTTGACGTGCACCTCCTGAATTTTCTAACTATCCGTCGTAATTTCGGAGAGCTACGGAGTGGCTGTGATTGGTCAGTATTAAGAACTGCTTGCGTCAGGGGCAGGGGCGGGGTTGCTGTGATAAACAGGACGAACAATCCTTTGACCGCCATTGCTGTACGTTTTTCCAATTCATATTTCAGCTGAACAGTACATGTAAATCAGCATCTGAATTAAAATGTGACGAGAAATGGGCAGTGTAGTTGCTGAAAATGTGCATATTTTATTGATTAAACGGCTAATTTGTAAATTTCCTCCGACTTCTTCGTAACCTATGTAAATAAACACTCGACGACATCTTACAAAAAAACGTTGAATTGTTTTCAGCACCCACAACCTACGGAGAACCATGAACGCAGTCTATCCGTCTGTATCTGTGCGCCCGCCCATCCGTAAACGGAGATGCAGAAGCATATTTTGGCCTTAAGTCATTATGTTAGCTTAGCTTCAGAAACGTACTAAAAGAACGTGTGTGCCAGAGCCAGACACATCCAAGTCCAAAGGTCCAAGTCCAACCAGAAACGTTGGGTACGAATCATGAGCTTCAAACATTAATGTTGATGTGCAATATATGCCGTATTCCTGGATTGCCCAGGAGAGCCGAAAATATGTTGAAGCTTTTGTACAATACGTCTGGTTATCTTGGCTATTGCTTTGCTCTCAGTCATTTACAATGTGCCACTTAACCTGTCGTTTGCTGTGGTCGTTGCTTTTGTCTTTGGCTATTGCTTTGGTCTCAGCCGTTTACTTTGCTGCATTGCGTTTACAATGTGCCACTTCAACTGTCGTTTGCTATGGTCTTTGCGTTTGTCTTTGCATCTTGACGATCACGTGGATTCTTGCAGTAACGTAGCCTACCTGCTGCCTTTAAAATTTGATTTCTCCCGCTGCCGATTTCATTGGTTTGCAGCGCTAAAACTCTTTTTTTTTTTTTTGTCTAAGCCTCCAATCATCAAAAACGAATCTTAAGAGTATAAATAGCTGGATAATGTATGTGTTACATTGTTATGTGGCCTACACACAGCCTTTATAGGCTACAGTGCTTATGTCAAGTTTTCAAAGTGTTATGTTTCAGACTCATCTTAAAATTGAGGGTTAGGGTTAGATGGGGGTCAGATGGCTGAGCGGTTAGGGAGTCTGGTTATTAATCAGAAGGTTGCTGGTTTGATTCCAGGCTGGGAAAAATTACGTTGTGTCCTAGGGCAAGGCACTTCACCCTACTTGCCTCAGGGGGATGTCCCTGTACTTACTGTAAGTCTTTCTGGATAAGAGCATCTAATAAATATAAATACGACTGAAATCTATTTACATGACAGATTATAAAACAATCTGCCAGCTACTAACACTTAAATGATCCTTACCATTTTATTAATTGATATCTGATATTAGTTTTATTTTATACACAGAAGTAACTGCATAATTGAAACACTATTAGACTCAAGTCAGTTGAGTTTGTTAAACATAAAACACACTCACTTAACATACCTTTTTTATTTAAATAAAATCTGTTGATAAACTATAAGAGGATGACGGTCAGTATTCGTCCTGATCGCCTGCTTTACTTAGTAGTTCAGCTTTACTGAAACATTCCATTACCAGTATTTGAGGTAAACTATTCAAATAATTGTTTTGAATAACAATTTGATTAGTGTCAAATAATCCTGTGGCCGGAGAGAAGGAACTGGAAGTCCAGGTTCTGTGGCTCTTTTTGGCTGACTGCGTCATTGTCTTGGGGGGAGCAGCACTTGCCCTGGTCGCTTCTAGAACACAGAACCATTGCAGATTTATAAAACTATAATACTGATTTCCTTCATTACCACTACTGGGTTAATGAATTATTTCGAGTGCCTAGTGCTGGCACAGCTCAAATCCATCACAGACCCTCTACTGGACCCCCTGAAGTTATTCGATCAGCGTCACAATAGCCTGCCGCGGCCACAAAAACGAAGGGAAAGCTACCGAGAAGCTGAGTCACCGAAGGAGAGATCTATGGTTGCTCGGAATTAACAGACTGAACTTCCAGCCTATTCCTCACAGCAAAGTCTGTTCTGACCATTTTGCGACAGGTAAACAGTGATGTAAATTAACGTACGGTTTCAAATGTTTGTAAGGTTGTTTGATTGGTCATGTTTTATCTACAGCCAATGATTTTATCTATTAAATTGACCGTACACTGTGCATCTCTGAATGCATTAGCGCTACATGTCTGACCAGCTGATTTTGTTAGCTTGTCAACGTTAGCTGGCTCTTTCCGGTTTGACGGATTTCAAAATAAACGTCTGCGGTTTGAACTACATATCAACTGCTGTAGTTTGTTATAGTATGTTTGGAGTTTGTTTATTTACTCACAATTAGTTTGTTGAATTTACTATTTGCTCACAATTAGTTGGTTGAATTTACTTATAGAGATTTAAAGACTCCCTGGCACTTTCTCTAAGGCAAGCCATCATACCGACACCACTGCACACATCCTTACTGGGCCCCCTCATTAAAGTTGTCAGGAAAGAATGAAAGAGGAACACATGACAAGTCAGGGAAGGCAAGCACAATTGACAGGTATAACAGAGTACAGCAACGTAGACAACAGATAGCTTCCATAAGCACAGACAATGTGGAACAAGAGCGAGACATGCAAGGGATGGATACTGCTGAAGCTGTTGCAGATCCTGCACTGGACAGACCAACACCATGGACATCTGAGCCAAACTCTAAATCAAAAGCCGATTATGAGAGACTGATTGCACACAAAATTGCACTTAAACATCAGATAGCCAGTGAAGAGATGACCATGGATGCATTCAGAGATAATGAGAAGAAAGTGAGATATTACACTGGTTTACCCAGTCTTTAGTTTCATTGAAGGCTCCCTCACTGACAGCATTAAGGTTCCACTGGACAAGTTTCAGAAACTTATGTTGGTATTGATGAAACTGCGTCACAACTTTACAGAACAGGATCTTGCATACAGATTTGGAATTTCTCAGCCGACAAGTTTCCAAAGCCTTTTTAGTGTATTACATGTTTTGTACATGAAGCTTAATAAATGTATTTTTTGGCCAAGGAGAGAGGAACTTTGGAAGTCTATGCCACGGACCTTTCGAGAACACTTTGGGTCCAAGGTTACAATTCTAACTGATTGTTTTGAGATTTTTAACATACATGACAGTGTAGGCAGCTAGAACATCTGTAGTATCTGCATACTGAACACAGCATCTGGATGCTGTGTGTTGTGCACACGAGTTGTTTAGAATGAACATGTTAAATCATTATAACTTATTTAAGCTGTATTGATTATTTTTATTTATTGAAAATTCTGTTTTTTTACAGAGAAGTTGAATTAATAATAGTCATATTTACCTGGATGACCCAGCACCACCTCCAGCTAACCTCCAGCTGTTTTGGCGAGGTTCACCTACTTTTTAGTAAGAATGGTGGTCCCTGGAACAAAACCAGTTGAAAATCCTCACTCCTGCTGCTTGGCTCCGACACGTTACCCAATAAGACGCGTCCTCTACAAAAACCAAGCCAACAGGGCTCACGTCCTCTACAAAAACCGAGCCAACAGGGCTCACGTCCTCTATAAAAACCGAGCCAACAGGGCTCAGAGGGGAGGAACGCACATGAGAGAGAATACGCCTCAACATACTTTTTGCCCTTTTTCCCAGGCCCCACTCCCAGTTCCTCAGCTTGAAGGATAGGCCCTGATGGATCTTGCTGCTATTGCATTTCCATTTTGGCATCCAGCTTGTTCCGGTGATTTTATTCTAATAACTAAACAATTTGTCCAAAACGATCAACCCCAATATTTATTTTCTGTTGTCAAACCAGGCTCAAAATACTACCTTTTTCATAGAAGAATTCTTGCAGAATTTTACAGAGTTTGAAACATATCTGAAATGGGGCAATTAGCACAGTATTTTATTGATAAGGATCTTCTTTTCGACAAGATTTCAGGATTTCTGTATAAAAGGGGCTAGTGAAAGCCTGGCGCAGGCACAAATATCCCTGGCCGATCACGTAATGTGTGTTGTGTGCCACACAATCTTTGTTACAATTAAACCTTTTCAATGTGGATTTGAGAAGAGGAAGAACCAAGATGCCAAATTTAAGGAACGTTTATCAAAAATTATGCAATTCTTAAATTAAACAGGCGGACTTCACGACAGAGGAGCAACAAGTAGTTGACGTTAGTTGAAGAAGCTGATTTAACAATTACAGCATTACTGCCTGTTGTGCACCTACTACAACTTTTAGCCTTACTGCTACTCCTGGCAGTTACAGTGTGGGAGGAAAATGTCAGAGTCTAGAGGTGACATCGACTGGCAGGAGCAGCACACCACAAACCTGCTTGGACCACTCCAGCATCCAACAGCACCATCACTGATTAACATGATAGTTAGTCAAAATTAAATAAATAAATAGGTAAATAAATACAAACACAAATAAATTTGGCTATGAAATAAACTCTGAAATTAAAAAAAGATGGGAATAAATATATAAATATAACATTATATAATTATATAGCTGAATCCATTTACCGACATCAAAAATAAACACATTTACATGTGGTACATTTCAAAATTATGTTTTTGTATAGACAACATTTATTTACTTCATGGGACTTTTATTTCCAAATGCCACGTTTATTTATTTTAAAAACTTTTACACACAGCAAATGTTTACTCCTTGACAGGTCTGCAAACGCTTTTGTAAACCAAGATTTGTTAAAACGAATCGTTTTAACAAATCGAGGCGACAAAGCGTTTGCTGACCTGTCGAAGAGTAAGCATTTGGTTTCTTATATACTACAACAATACGTGGGAAGATCCCAATCAAACACAATGAATCTGGAGCAGACGCCATGTTGTCAGAGCAATCAGCTGCACTTGCACTGGTGACGTCACTACATCTTCAAGGCAACATATCAACAACTGAACAGAACAACTCTTTGGTTGGTTAAAAACGTTTATTTACCTCTGCGAACATTCGGAAGGTCAATAAATGGATTTGTTAACTTTAGAAAACGTCTTCTGGACCAATAGGAACAGCGTATTGGTCCAATTATTACACTAGTATATAAGAAACCACATTTATTTCCACATATATTTTCACACCACGTTTATTTCTGTGCTGTATTTATTTCCAATCTCAAATGCAAACAAGAGGGTCGTGGTTATCTTCAGACCAACGCAGCTGCACACAAGATTGAAGGCAGATAGGGACACCTAGATTTGGTACATGATGGAAGGCATTAGCCAAGTCAGAGATAGCATTCTGGCCTTAGATCAAATTGATCCCCATGGCTGTCAGGATATATTATTTTGGCACACATAGTAGATTTTGTAGAGCAGTCGTTCTCAAAGTGTGGTCCGCGGACCACCACTGCCCCCTTAGTGGTCCGCGACGGCCACAAGTAAATTATTGCGACATTTCTAACATACAACTTAGAACAAAGAAAACACAGTCAGTAGTAGCCTATTAAAATGGGCTACACACGTTCCGCATTCTGACATCGCGGCCTCTGCATGGGTTGTACCAGAGCCTCTCTGGTTGTACCATGTGAGGGAGTTCTCCCCTCCCAAAGAGAGTTGGTTGGGTCCATAGCCTTCTTTTCTAAAAAGTTTTCTCAGATAGGCTACTGATTGCCGGGCCGGGCGGCCCAACTGTAACGATACGCGTCAGGGAGATGGATGGGAACAGGGACGGAGTGATGGCATCACAAGACAAGGTTTTACCAATTGAAAAACGGCTGTTTATTTTACATAAATCTCCAAAAACTATTTAGCACTCAAATAATGGCCAAATATTTTGTGTGGAAATCCCTCTCTGCATCACATCAAACCCATATGTCCTATGTTTGGGCTAGTATATTTACAACGTCTGGCTCCGTGCTTGATTAACACTCGGATTGTTAAGCAGTCTCAAAACTTGCATTTTTTTCTTAGCGTAAATTATAATTCGCGGAATAGCCTACATTATCCAAAACTCATGTGCCGCTAACAATTTTATGGCGCCAGGTCTGGAGGCCTGTTGTTCCGGGGATATAGTCTACTATTTAGTTAGATGGTCCGCGAGTTTTTATTTATTGGCCAAGTGGTACTTGGTCTGAAAAAGTTTGAAAAACACTGTTGTAGTGGTACGTGGGCGGATAAGTGCTCTACAGAACATAGACATTGAAGTCTTGAATAGTTTGAGACTTATCGAGCACTGTTCGTGTCCAAGATGTACACGTAGTGGGGTGTGATTAGTGCCAGGTAATGTTAGCTAACACAACTAGCAACCGTCGCTACGCCTAACAATCAGAATCAGAAAGGGATTTATTCGCCATGAAAGTTTGCACAGACAAGGAATTTGCTTTGGCAGGAAGGTGCATACAATAAACATATAGGTCTCTTAAATTTAAATACGTGGTTTAACTATACTAAAGATACATAAACTGGCCATACTAAGTGGAATACAATTAAAATAAAATATACAATAAAATAAAAGTTGCCATAAAATATGAGTTGCCAATTTACAATATAAAATACAATATAAAATACAAATATTACAGCAATTGTAATGTAGTGCAAAATGCAAATTGTTTTAAGACATAAGGTCATTAAAGTCAGTGTGAGCTCTTGGCCTTGTTGAGGAGGCCAACAGCGGAAGGGAAGAAACTGTTTGTGTGGCGTGAGATTTTGGTTCTGATGGACCGCAGCCTTCTGCCGGAGGGGAGTGACTGAAACAGGGAGTGTCCAGGGTGGGAGGAGTCGGCCACAATCTTCTTCGCTCGCCTTAGGGTCCTCGAGGTGTGCAGGTCCTCGAGGGAAGGCAGATTGCAGCCAATCAACTTCTCCGCAGTGCGGATGATACGCTGCAGCCTGCTCTTGCCCTTGGCAGTGGCAGCAGCGTACCAGATGGTGATGGAGGAGGTGAGGATGGACTCAATGATGGCTGGACTCATTCACTGCCACTGCTACATCGCTCTGCTATTATTTGGATAGCTAGGTCAATAAGGCACCTAGCTATAACTATCTAGCCTCACCATTATGCCATGCCGGTATTACCATTTAGTGAGACGAGACCTGAAGTGAAGCCAGACCATTCCAGACATTCCCCATACCTTTGGATTTACAGTACTGCTTCAAATTGAAGTCAAGTTTCTTAACGCTTTGTTATTATTGGCAATTTAGTTGTAACTAACCAAGACGTGTCCAGACCAAGACCCATTCAACACGGTACACAATACAGAATTAATTTTTTCCGGGATTATCAATCTAAATGAATGCACTGACTGATAATGTAAATTGTTAAAAATCAAGCTTTAGATTTTACTGGGGCACAACAAATTTATACTGGGGCACGTGCCCAAGTAAAAAGGGTGTAACGACGCCCCTGACTGAGAGTATTAGTATAAACCCTGCGTTGTGGCCAGATACATTAGCAAATAAAGACAGAACTGAAAGTGAAAAAGACCCCATACAAAAAAAACTATGTCAAGTTCCCCCAAGTTAGGAAACACCTTCTAACTGACTGAAGAACATTTGAAGGTCTGCAGTTAGAAATCTAATTTTGCCTGTCTTTTAGTTCTATGGCTTTGTTAACTGAAAATAGGTACCTCCAAATAGTTATTGTTCACTAGCTATGATTGCAGAAAGCAAAATGGAGAAGGGCCTCAGATGGTCTTTTCCTCGGGCCACCAAATCACTAAAACCGCCCCTGGCTACATCAACATAGTCTCTTGCCAGACAGTGTAACAACAGATCTTGAATACAACGTGCAGAGAAGGGACAGATTTGCAGGTATCACAAGAAGCAATGAACTGACACAGTGCTGCTTTTGGTCCAATTTAGGCCAGCAAAATACTGGTTAGCTAAGGTGAAGCTTGAAGAGGAGCATCTTGACATCACACCCGAAAGACCACAGGGATGGAGAGGTGTATAGTTGAACTGAGAGGTTACTCTACCACTGTGGAGCATGGAAGGAGAAACACCACATAGTGGGAGTGCAAGGACCCTTCTTCCCCCGTGCAGGGGTTTCAAGACGGCCCAATGACGCAGTACAATTTGTCCAAGTTGGTTCCTATGGCTGAGGTTTGTCTTTGATGTCTATATCATTGGTATAGCTTTGTAGCCTATTCTATAGAAACAGACAACTTCCTTACAAATATATTTGGGAATGTGCATTATTTATTGGAATGGTGACAATTATTTTTCATAGGGATAATCAGATCTGATAAACTCATAAGAGGCAGTGTTAATATCAGTTATTTGACACATGACTTAATATGTAATTAACATTCAGCAAAGACGCTTGGTAGCTGGTAAAGAATTGGAACATGCGTCTGTTATTTAGATACAGGCCTACTTTTAAACTCCACAGTCCTCTCAACATATCAAACACTCCCATAATCCACTCCTACTCTGCATCAGTCTTCAAATTACAGACATGTTAGCTTTTTAACAGGATTAAAAGGTGCTAGCAAAACAGAGCCGAATTATTGTTATTGTTAACCTTTACAAATTAAAAAATGTATGTGCCTCCAACTAAATTATTGTTCTCAATTTACCAGATATATTATACGCTAAGCCAAAACTGTAACAAAATACAAAATTACTTATTGGCATTATAGGCTTACATCAAATGCCTCATTCTTTATTGTACAATTATTTTAATAAATACCTTGAAATACCAAATTGTAACAAATCTGTCCAAGGCTTACATTGGATTTCATAGTTTTATCTAGCTAAAGGAATCATAATTTGGGGCGGCAGGGTAATCTTTTTACTTGCAGTAAACATCGTATTTTAATTTGGCTCCCAGTTTTGTACCAGCCAAGAGCTTCTGAAACTCTTTGTCCATCTGTTTGCTTTGGGCCTCACTGAAATTGTTTTTCCAGTCTCCAACTTCACCTGATCACAAGGTCAAACACAAAGAAATGTCATTACATTGTTACAATTCTTAGGTACATGAGTATGTAATTGCAAAATCCAGGGGGAAAAAGTATACTTTGGACTACTTCAAGCATATTCACATTTTTAATAGTACATTTTAAATATACTAAGAAAACGTGTTCTATCTGTGAATATATAAAAAGTATACTACCATCATGCTTTTACCAATTTTAACGTTAATACTTTGAACACACTTTAAAAAATTGTACTACAGTACACTTTTAGTAAATATATTATAAAAAATATATACTTGAAGTAAAACCGATATGTAATTTCTAAAGTGTACAACTGGAACTTTGTTTTCCTTCAGTGTACTGCTATACATTTTCTGTACTGTAGTGTGTAGTAGAGTAAAGTACTTTTTTTTTCGCATACACAAAATTCTATATAAATACATCGGATTATACCGATGCAAAGATGTTAGAAACGATGCATCGCGATTTCATCCCACACTGTATCCGGTTTACACCTTTTTGATCCGGGCCATCGCATCGTGAGCTTTTATGCCGATGCACCGATGCGAATCTGTGAATCTTCCCATTCCTAATATATATATTCGGATAGTAACAGTTGCCCCAAAATTCGCATAATCTGAATAAAGTTAGATTCGAAATGATACCATCATGTAAATGCAGTGTGTCTGTGCAAGTAATCCATCTTGAGTATAAATTCGCTCATTGTTGGCTGCGCTATGGTAACGGTTGCATTAGAAGTGCGACTTGTATTCCAATGCGGCTTGTACTCCAATTTAGACGATGTGCCCACTCTGTGGCCCATGTAAAAAATAAATAAATAAACCTTAAAATGCTTGAGTATACTTGAAGACTGATTAATCATCAGTATACTTCAAGTTATTGAATGATTAGTTAATGTGTGCTATTGTGGAACAACTAATTTTTTACAAAGTATATTTTAGTTGAAAGTAAATTGTACTAAAGCACAATTTAAAGTGTATTAAGTGTCCTTTTATGTGCTAAAGTGGAACAACTTCAAGTTATATACTTAGTATAATTAGTACACTTTAAGTATTAATACACTTTAAATTGTGCTTTAGTACAATTTAATTACAACTGAAATATTCTTAGTACAAAATTAGTTGTTCCAAAATAGCACACTTCAAATGAACTAATCAGTCAATAACTTGAAGTATATTGATGATTAATCTTTCTTCAAGTATACTCAAGTAAGCTAAGATTCAGTATACTTAGGTTTTTTTTTCTTCTGGGAATGTATGATAGGATTTTAAAAACATAATGATAAACTTTAAGAATTCAAATGTCCCAGCTTCTGATATTCCAACATAATAAACTAAATATAATAGTAAAAATGTATATAACAATTGTTGAGATGTGTCCTATTTCAAAAATAGAAAACAAACAAATGGCAAGTATAATTTTAGCATATTCAACTCCCTTAGTTATGTATTCTGAATTTTTGTCCTTTAGAACATTATGCATATTCTTTGTAATTTTTCAACTAATGTTGACCTTCTGGAGGTTCTATTAATGAGATATGAGATGTTATGAGATATTAATGAGAAATTAATTTCCTATAATTATATAATAAATACAGGTTGGCCACACAAGCCTGATCTGGACATGACAGAGTAGAAGATAAACCCCTTCCTTTGGTAGTAAAATGCACTTTTGTAACATACTTTAATGTTATGGAAGAATGTTAAAAGCAGTTTTGAAAGCTACCTTTCCGAAAGAAGACATTGCCATGTTGACCATGACTGTTCTTGGAGCTCTCCTTCATAGCATTGAAGGTGCTCTCATTTGCAATGGTCTGTACTTGCTCATCAGTCAAAGTAATGCCAAAAAACTTTGATATGTTCTGCACCCCGTCCACTAGATTTTAAAGAGAGAAAAATTGCATTTGAATTTGCACATTAAAGCAGTATGCATTTAATGCATCAACTCATAGACATGAACCCTTTCTTGATTTTCTAATTTATTTAGAGTTGCCTAATATTTGGAAATGTGTTCTCACTTTACAATTCTATTTTTGAGGGTTTCAGATTCAGCTAAACTATCAATGTGATGACATGACGACTTAGGATAAACTGGAACTAGTGAAGTTGATGCCATGTAATTAAAAAGACAAAAATCACCTCCTTTAGTTGCTCGTAAGTCACAATCATCACATTTGGATCATCCATGCGTTTCTCCCAAGCCAGGGCATGGTCAAAGTAAGAGCCCCAAGCCACTAAGAGCAAACCAAAGGAAACTTGATTTTATCAAAACAGTACACCAAATTCCACCTATAGAGGATCATCCCAACATTTGTCATTGGCTTTACGTTATCAGCTTATATGCACAGTTTCAGCAGTGAAATGTATCAACAATGGTAATGAGCTGTATCAGTTATCACCTTCTCCTTTCATGAAGTCTGTGAAAAATGCGTCCCAGGATTTGGTATTTGGCAGAACAGGGTTGTTGTTCATGAAGTGGTAGTAGGACACAGCAGTATCTTTTGGGTTTCGAAACACTACCAGCATCTAAAGTTAAAGTGACATTTCTTGTATATCATGGTTAAATCAGCTACAGTTAAACATTGATATTATACACTTACACCTTATGTGTTGGGAAATGCACTCTTTGGTGCCATTTTGTAGTAATCAATCCTCACCTTTGTCTTCTTTGCAATAAAAGAGCTGGGAATGTTATCTGGATGTAAATGTGTGCCAAGAAACCGAGGGGAGGGCCTCTCTTTCACCAGCTGCAAAAGCATGATAAAATTACAATAAAAAACTGCAAATACAATGTTTTTTGTCAGTAAGAAATTTGATCGACTTTGCTTTCACAATGTTGCTGAATGAAACCTCTGCATTGTTCAAGCGTATCTCCTAATACACATCACTACAACATATAGTTATTGGTATTCTGCAAGACACAGCAGTTGATGATGTGTTAGGATATGTAAACTATAGATTAAGGAATATTGTCAAAATTATTAAATTGATAAAATACAATCATGTATGTGTTACACACCTGTTGCACTTCGGGGGGAAAAAATTCAATCAGTGGAGGTCCACTGGGCATTTCATTTTGCCCTGAAGATGCAGTCCTGATTTTGCGAATCACAGATACCATCCAATTAAAACCTTGAAAAAAACAAAACAATGGGTGGTAGGTTAGTAGTGTAATCTATAGGCATCTAATCCTACGGCAACCCTTGTTGCTGTACAAATTTAGTTTTTCCATCAAAAACCACAAATTGGCTGAACTAGTTCTGGCATGGCATTTGGGCTGATTTTTTAGCATATTATAATACCTACTTTTCTAGGTTATTCAAACTTAACTATGAGGACTGTGATGATCAGTCATAAAAGTAAAAGAAATGTATAGCCCTTACCACATTTGGGATAAGCCACCAGTAGAAGGTCATCTGGTCTAGCCTCAAAGTTCTCCAGACTTTTGAGATTTTCCTGGGGACTCATGATGGAAGAGTAAAGGACGCCTTCATACTTGTAAAGTTTATCTTCATCCTTTATATTCTTTGCCTCCTCCATTTTGGACATGCCATGCGATTTCAACTGTTGGTCCATTTTGTAAGCTAATACACCACAGCTGTGAAGTACTGCAAATAGTGTTCGTATTTATGTGTGAAGATGACAAAGAGGAAAGCTGTGTGCGTGTAGTGTGTTTGCCCCGCCCCTAAACTGAGTAGGTAGAGGAACCGGATGTTCTAGTTCACAGATGTGGGATAGACTGTGTGTGCTGAGAGAGATTGATTAGAAGAGCATGACTTGCTAATAAAATAGGTGATAGTTCAAATTCTGTCAATTAAATAATTTACGATATTTTGTGCTGTGGAAATGAAACACCAAAATTCGATGCAGAGATGACTAAGTAGATCTTATTTCCTTGGTTAAAATCCAAGTTCAAGTTAATTTAACATAGTTAAAAAGTCTAACAACACATTATAGAAATAGACAAATATCGTCTAAGTTGCTCTCACAGCTTATCTCTGTAATGAGGCAGTAGTTATCATAGGTAAAACAATGTGCTTCAACAATTTCTAAATGTAATGTTAATGATAATAGGAATAAAGCTGAGTCACCATAACATTGCAGTCCTGTAGGTGAATTGTATAGCTTCAGTGTACATAAAGGTGTGACAAGTTGGACCACTTTTACAATCCACTGCCTGTCACAAATGTATCTGCACACCAGTGGCGGCTGCTGGTCTTTCAAAGAGCGGAAGCTCATTTTCAGCCTACATCATAAAAAATGAAAATTGATTTGGCTAGTTTACTGGCTATTTCACCCCTACGACACTAGCCTAGCCTACAGTACTGTATGAATGAATGAACAAACGATCTAACGAAACAATATTAAACTCAAAGGAGGAAATGTGGGAATTAGGTTAAACTGAAATAAGGAATGTAGTGTATAATTGTATGAAATATATGATGAAAATTGGCTAGCAATTTCGCCAAGCAAATATCAAGAAATAGGTTGCAGCAGTTTGTCTTTCGACTACACTTGAAAAATCCACGATGGGATTGAGCTCGAATAGCTTCAGCAACTTTTATAGTACAAAATCTCTGTCAATCAAAAGGAGATGCAGTCTTTCGACAGACCCTCTAATCATCATGCAGAAGCCCAGAGTGCAGGCCAGCCCACTCCTCAATTCACCCGCAGAGATGCCGAGCGTTCTAAAGCATTTGAACTGTGAACACAATAGTAAATATTTGACCATACATTTTTTGACATTTCAGGAGAAAATAAATGTCTTAAAGAAATCGCCACTGGTTATAAGACTAGTATAGGATATTATGTGTAGTATAGGTTGCTTATTTTTTTGTATATTAAGGTTTATTGTATTATTTGTTAGCTTGTCATAGGTGTTAACTTGTTCTGAGTACTTATATGTCATGATATGCCAGGTTGCTTTGCATTGTCTTGTCCTAAGGATTTCAGTGCACAGTCTAACCCTGTGTTGGCCTGTGTACCTGACAATAAAAAACGTGGACTTGACTTGAACCTGAACTAAAATCTATCAAGATAAACTCTGTTGAACCTGTACCCAGTGGTGGAATGTAACAAAGTATTTTTACTTTGTTATTGTACAAAAGTACATTTTTATGTACAGTTTTGCCAAAGACATGAATTGCGTTGCTGTTTTGGAAGTTTAAACCAATCAGGTGGCTCTATCAGCTCCAATGATAGGAGTGCACGTTTGGCAGCAGCACTAGTGGTAGCTTTGCCTATTTTGCCAACATTCAACAGACAGCCTGACCAACTGCTTATTCAACATGGATCCAGAGTCACCCTCAACTGAGCCCTCTGATATGAGCCACCCTTGACCCTATTTAAAAGACATGTTCGAGTTCAAAGGCCCCAAGAATGACTCGTGGAGGCGTTTCAATGCGTTTCCTGTCCCCTTCAAAAAAAGGAGTTGCTTGCCTTCAAGAATTTTGCCTTCAAATTTAAAGAGGCATGTCGAGGTAAGCGGAGTTCTTGCTATGCTAAGTTAATGTCCCTGACTTTCGAATGTATTTTCAACAAACAACATATTACGTTGCTCTGATTGGTTGTAGGTCTATCCAATTTAGCGAAGAGGCATTTTTTTCCGGGTTCGGTTGAAACACGCCCCATACTCACAGCCCAACGGAGCGGTTTCAGACTCATATTCTGACTAGAATTATGAGTAGGGTGAGTTCAGGTAATGTGGGACATCAGGTAAAGTGGGACAGTTTTGCATTTTGATGATTTAATATGTGCAAAACCAACATCCAATCACCAGAGCTGGGGCCCGTTCGTCGTAGGGGTTGAAGCTAAGTTAATCAATTGTCCCTTTTGCCCGTTAACATTAGTGAGCTAACTGAGAAACGCAAATATCGGTTCGTCGACGGCTGATCCGCATCCAAATCATGTGGCTAATTTCAATTAGGCTAAACTTATCAGGGCAAGTGCACAAGCACGTCCTACTTCAAAAGGCAGGAAAGGTCGATAACCAAAACCGTGATTTTGTAACGGTATGATGGCGGAAAAGACGAAAGAGAGAGCGGTGATATTCTCGCCATCTGAGCAACTATTATAATGAGTCTACGAAGACAATAAGCATATTATTATGGCTAAATCAAACACCGCCACCGCTGCCAGAGCAAGCTTGGCAAAAAAATTGCCGATAAACTAATTGCGTATTTTGGTAAAATGTATATGCTCATCTTTAGTGGCTTATTACCCCGATCAATCAGATCACATTTCTTTAAATGTGCCTGCTGGCAGTAGGCTTAATGGAAATTAACCATCGAATGAGATTTTGCTAGCGAAAATTATGATATAAACTCTTTCAGAATAAGTATAAAAACAAGGCCAAAGAGTATCTAATTGAGACAAATTCATAGACACTTATGAGGATATATGTAGGCCTACTGAAAGCGCATGTACTAGGGTGATATCAGGTAAAATGGGCCACTTAAATCGTTTGGGATAATAATAGGCTACAATACCATGCCTTTTCCATGTGTTTTTATGATTACTAATGACTGTTTTTGATAATCTTTTGTTGAAATTATGTAATAAAATTATTTAGGCCCTACAGTTCTTGAAACATCAGCTGTGCCAACTTTTTTTGCACAAGCAGTCTCAGGTAAAATGGGCCAGCTGTTCAGGTAAAATGGGCCAGTGAAACTGCAAAGGGAAATTGTAATTTATCATCAATTTTAATTTTAAACACAGTTGCTTATACAGCCACATAACATTTAAACTGCATTAAACAAACATGTTCATATGTGCCATAATAAAAAAAAAGGATCCTGAAGCCCAGACTCGTCACTGTTCCATATATATGTGACGGTATGCCCTCAATACCCAGCTCGACCAAAAAGCTCTCATACTGGTTAAACCACTGGCTAACCACCTCTTTGTTGAGTCCAGCAGCCCATGCTGCAGACAGGACCTCTGGCTTGCGCATCCCAAGCTCTGGGTTGCGTTTTAGAAAATTCTTAAACCAGTAAAATCCGGCCCTCCCTGCTGTCTTGGAGAAACCCGATATGTTGTTCTTGGCTCCAAAATCAAAGGCCACTTGCTGGACATCACATTTTGTGAAGGGAAACCCCCTATGCGCCAATGTGTTGAGGGTGGCAGCAAGCTCCCTTTCCGCCTCCTGTGGAAGGTTGGGCTTCCGCCCTGACACATGTTCACAGCCAGTCACCTTTCCACTGATGCGTATTTGCAGTGTGGATTGCGGCACACCCCATGCTCTTGATAAGAGGTGCACACTCACTGTAATTCCTTTCTTCTCTCCCTCTACGTATTCATCTAAGGCCCCTTCATCCTCTCCTCTTTCCACAGATTGTAATTGTTTGGCCTTCCTTTCCATCCCTGTTTTATCTTTGTATCCTTTCCTCTCTGGTCCTTGCTCCTCCTCTCTTTTCTCTCCCTTTCCTTCTCCCTCTCTCCTCTCGCTTCCTTCTCACTCACTATACATAAAATATCTACTACCATTATTACTGTTGGGGGGGGTCATGGTATGACACTCCAACACACCCTCACACACACACACACTCACACTCCAACACATGTGTATGTGTGTTTGTGAGGGACACAGATGATGGCTCATTTTACCTCAGTGGGTTAAAGTAAATTGGGCCACCAAGAAAAACATCACTTTTGCAAAAAATAAATTAACATACCAAACTAACAACATTATTTCTGATTGATGCCATCAAGACAGATATTATGCATAGGTTTTTTATGTGCTTTTTTTTTTTTTTTTTATAGATTTTTCATCCTTATAATATTTAAGTTAGATTTGGTATGCCAGGCTACTTACCATGCAGCTTTCTGGTGCAGTCTTGTTTGAATTATTGGCCCGCCCACCATAGCAACCATAAAGCAATCAAATCCCCTATTACTTGTCAGGGCTGGGACCCCCAAACCTTAAATGGCCCATTTTACCTGATGGCCCATTTGACCTGATATCATATGTGTATATGCATGTAGGCCTATGTGTAAATCCCTCTTTGATTTCATTGACTGTGACATGGCCAGGGAATATGAATTGATTCCTCAGATGTTTAAGCGCCAATAGCCTACACTTTTCTTACAGCAACGCATGCTGCGGCTTTGCCAATGTTTTCTGCATCGCCTATACTGTAAAAAATGTAGCCTACCTGACGCGAAAAACCTCAAGGCTATGCATAGAATCTGAAGCACAGTAAAAGTTTCAAGTAGCTTTATTGTCAATTTCTTCACGTCAAGAAAAAGAATCGATATGACGTTTCCCACTCTCCCACAGTGAAACATAAAAAGGACAGGCACAACAGACAAGACATTTTTTGAAACATAGCGTTACATATTCACATACAGCAGCATAAGCTTATGCATATGGAAGGCCTAGTGGGCAAGTATTAAGACGCCCCCGTGTGTCAACCACGCGTAATTAACGCCGACTTGGCATGCAAAGTCGTCTCAACCACGCGTAAAAAACTTTTTCTTCTCGCCTCGAATTGAAGCGTGTCACGTGACACGTTCAACTTCTGGCAGCAACCTTGCAGGTGGGTTTTACTGTGCAACCAGGCCTACCCAAGCTGCTGCTGGGTCAAGGGATGATTTTAATGGCACACTGGGACTTGTAGATAACCTGAAGTAAATATTAGTCTTTCTGCTGTGTAAGATGTAGGCCTACTGCTTTTAACTTGAGTTGAACGCCGTTAAACACTGCCATTGTCCGGTCAATTGGCCGTGACAATATGCCTGTCCAAAGGTGGGTGACTGTATTATACCAGACTTCATGTACTGTTTGTACAGTTGTACATGGGTTGTGTGTATGGGCAGTCTCAGGGTTATGTCACAGGTGTTGGCCTCTGGGAACACCCTTGGTGCTGGGGGAGGACCAGGGGGACAGAAAGATAGTCAAAATATAGTATTTTCCTTAGAGCAGAGGTGCTAGACATGTCGTAAATGGATACAGGTCACTATACAAACGTTGAATGTATTCATTCACACAAGGTAGTAGCCTACACCAAACCTTTCAAAGTGCCAATACACATATCTGTATAAGCCCGACATGAGGTGTGTAGCCAACCAGTGCTTGTTTAATGCTGTCATAACTGGATTCATAAGAAGATTAGATAAGAACTTCAGGAAGTGACAAGCCACGGTAATAAGAATAAACATGTATTTATTTAATAAAATGTGCTTACAAAGAAACGGTTGGTAAATTAGTAGTGTAGGGAATGGGTGTGGGATCAGCAAACAGTAATGATGTTCCTGCTTGTAATGGAGACCCAGCTTGTTAGGGCACAGCTTATTAAGGACCAAGGCACAGGTCACTGGTGTGCCCCTGCAGCAATCACAGCTCCTCTACCTGCCTGCCAACCTGCAACAGAACCAAAGACACAGCAACAGAAGACAGAGAAAGGAGACCCAAACAGTGCACATAAAGGCAACAATCTGGTTTATACTATCATCACAACAGGCATAGCCTCCCGGTCACTACAAGTCATTCAGGTAATGGTAATGTCCTATTGACTCATACAGCTGTGAACAGTATCCTTTCTGAAGTAGAGCCATGGCTAGTGTTTGATGACCATGGCAGTGTTTAACAGCATTCAACTCAAGTTAAAAGCAGTAGGCCTACATCTTACACAGCAGAAAGACAAATATTTATTTCAGGTCATCTACAAGTCCCAGTGTGCCATTACAATCATCCCTTGGCCCAGCAGCAGCTTGGTTTGGATTGGTTGCACAGTGAACCCCACTTGCAAGGTTGCTGCCATAAGTTGACCTGAAATGAGTTGGGCCTTTGGGACATCATAGATGATCTGTTAAGTATAAATACAACAGTGTGTGAATGTGAAGGACAGCCGATGAACCTTTATTTATCTCACCGTGTGTATTTCACTTTTCTAAGTCTATACAAGAAAGATGACCGCTCAACAAATTGGCATCACAATATATTGGCACGAGAACCTATCACTTCATAACTGCTACCTCCAATCACTGTACATACTGCCCTGTCACTGTACATACTGTCCTGTCACTGTACATACTGTCCTGTCACTGTACATACTTTCCTGTCAGTGTACATACTGCCCTGTCACTGTTGGCTACATATATGTTGACCCTGGTACCTTACTGTCATGTTTTTTAATATGGCATCATGGTCCTGGAGAAACTCTGTTTCGTTTGTACAACCATAAGTAATTAAAAATGACAATAAAATACACTTGACATGAATAGTGACAACAGTTGTATTTTGCCACCAACTGAGTTTGCACATTGCCTCTTACATTAAGGAATGTTGGCAGTGAAACCAAATCGCGCACAATACAGAGGCAACGCAATCGCAGTGCAAGGGCTGTTCACAAAACTCCAAGCCAGACAGCCAGCCAGCCTGATATTACTGCATTTATTTGTCTCTGCACCCCTTGTTATATCATAGTATTGCAATTGTGATCCCCAACTTCAGACTAATAGCTAACTAGCTAACCAACATTGTATTTGAAAGTAGCCTAGCTCGCACGAGCATCCTAAGACCTACTTTACTTACGCATTAGATGTTACAAATGTTAATTTCCCATCGGAGATTCAAGCAAGCAGACTTTAATTTTGGAAAACCAGACGCTGATTGTGCCAAACCAGGCGTTAATTTCGTGTGGTTTGCTAGACACGTCTCAAAATTTGATACGCAATTTACGTGTGTAAATGGCAACGTGTCACGTGACACGTTCAAAGCACGCGTTTTTTTTTGACGCGTGCTTTTGACACGTCTCAAAGTTTGAGACGTAATTTACGTGTGTAAATGGCAACGTGTCACTTGACACGCGTCAATTCGAGGCGAAAAAGATGCCGACTTTGTATGGAAGTCGGCGTTTTTTACGCGTGGTTGAGACGGCTTTGCATGCCAAGTCGGCGTTAATTACGCGTGGTTAACACACGGGGGCGTCTTAATACTTGCCCACTAGGCCTTCCATACATGCATAGCTTGCTGCGGCGTGTGATATTTGCAATGTACGGCCCGAGAAGGTCCTGCAAATAAATGAGTCCTTGTCGGCTGAATCGATATCACTCAAACAAGAACTCATCTGTGTGAAATAAAGGATCTTGGCGATCGCGAATAACTCTATTGGTATGGAAAGCTAATCGAACTATATATCTCCTTGGTCAGCTGGGTCTCTCAAAAAGGGAGCTGCCAATTATTTTCCGGGGGTGTGGCAAGCTTATCCAGCTACACTTACGTTAGACTGCTCTCGAGCAGGTTAGTGCTAATTGATATGTTACTATGGTGATTTATCTAAACTTGCTTCCACGAACCAAAAAGAGCTTAGCGAGCTACGACGAATACCCCCCCGACCTTGACTCGTAAATACAACACTTCTAGTCACTATGCAGTGTTTTTTATTTGTCTGACATCATCAGAGTAGGTGTGATCTGGCTTGACAAGAGGTCTATACAGAAAAAACGCATCGAAAGTTCAGCGGCATATGACATTATATTTCTCAATGATAAGGCTGGCAAAGGAATTTAAATTAAGTTACAATGAGTACTATTGCAGCATATTGAAGGGGTTTAACCACTGATTGAAACACACAAATGTGTAAATAATGCTTTGTTAGAAAGAAAGAAAAACGTTTTATGTGACTGTCCCACATTACCTTATCATGTCAAGTAATGTGGGACAGCATTTTTCAAGTAAAGTGGGACATCTAGTAATGCTCTGCTTATGCTATAAAAGTAATTTAATTTGTCAGTTCCCAAATGTTTAATAACAATGAATCATACTGCACTTAAGTTCCCAACTAAATAACAACTTACACTGTCATCGAACCAGCGCTTTCAGACTTGTAAGCGTGAACGATAACGCTAGTCCAACAAAATGCTAACGCAGCGGGACTAGCTAGCTAGCACATAGACTGCAGATCACTAAGGTTTACATTAGTTACACTTTTATGCCTATTGTATAAGTCAAACCCCACAACTAAATGAATCTTGCCACACCCTTGCACCAAGCATTGTTGTATATAAACTAATTATTATTATATTAGCAGACTAGGCTGACAGACAATGACTGTCCCACATTATACCTGAAAATGCTGCCTGAGTGAGAGAGGGGGTCATGTTATGTTTGAAAGTGTGTAGCTACTAAAATATTGTGTATTTGTACCTGAAAAAAACCTATGGCAACGTCAGACTACCGAAGCCCCGTATCTGTTCAACTTTATAATTTAAAATGGGACGAGGTGGAATTTTCTATTTGAGTTAATTATTTTATTTCTAACGATAAACCAGTTGTTGCCAGCGAAATTAGCTGCACATTTTGTCAAAACCATATTATAAAAGTTTGTTAAACTCACCGGCAAACACAGTTGCCTACTAAATCAGTCCAATCAATAACACAATGTAATACTGGCGTGAGAACATTATTACATTTAAATGTATTTAATTAGCAGACGCTTTTATCCAAAGCGACTTCCAAGAGAGAGCTTTACAAAGCAACAACCAAAAAGTGCCAAAGGGTAGTTAAACAAGTTACAATTAAACAACATAAATCTCTAAGTGCAAGTGTACCTGTAGAAAAGCAAGCAACAGTCAAATAAAATAAAAACAAGATCAACTAAAATAGAAAACAGTTTAAATCAGCTACCACTAACAAACAAGAGCGACAGTCTAAGCAAGAGTCATTGTGATCCTTGAGGAAAGCAGCGTTGGGTTCAGCAAACCATTCCTAAGTACCGTTGTACTCCCGGAACAAGTGCGTCTTGAGCCTTTTCTTGAAGGTGGAGAGACAGTCTGTGTTTCTGATGGAGGTGGGGAGTTGATTCCACCACTGGGGGGCCAGGCAGGAGAAGAGCTTGTGTTGGGATCGGGCGGTCTTGAGCGGTGGGACCACCAGGCGGTTGTCTGAAGAAGACCGTAGGTGGCGGGTGGGGGTGTAAGGCTGCAGGAGAGACTTGATGTAGTCGGATGCAGTCCCGTTCACTGCTCGGAAGGTCAGTACCAGGGTCTTGAATCTGATGCGGGCCGTTATGGGTAGCCAGTGGAGGGAGATGAGGAGCGGGGTAACGTGGGAGTGTTTGGGTAGATTGTAGACCAGGCGGGCCGCCGCGTTCAGAATCCTCTGAAGAGGGCGGGTTGCGCATGCTGGGAGACCGGCGAGCAGCAAGTTGCAGTCGTCCAACTTGGAGAGGACAAGTGCTTGGACAAGCAGCTGGGTGGAGTGCTCAGACAGATATTTCCTGATCTTCCGGATGTTGTAGAGGGTGAATCTACACGACCGGGAGACCGCAGCAATGTGGGCCGTGAGGGAGAGCTCGTCATCCATGGTAACCCCAAGGTTCCTGGCAGAGGATGAGGGGGTCACCGTCGCCGATCCCAGGGTGATTGAGAGGTCGTGGGAGATGGAGGGTTTGGCCGGGATGATGAGAAGTTCTGTTTTGGCGAGGTTCAGCTGGAGGTGGTGCTCGGTCATCCAGGCGGAGATGTCTGCAAGGCAGGCCTCAATCCGAGCTGAGATCCCCGGATCGGTCGGGGGAACGACGGGTACACCTGCGTGTCGTCAGCGTAGCAGTAGTAGGAGAAGCCATGGGAGGTGATGATTGGTCCAAGTGAGGTGGTGTACAGAGAGAAGAGGAGGGGTCCAAGGACGGAGCCCTGTGGGACACCAGTGGAGAGCTGGCGAGGGTCTGACAGTTTGCCTCCCCAGGAGACCTGGTAGGATCTTCCCGACAGGTAGGATGAGATCCACTGGAGTGCAGTGCCAGTGATGCCCATCTCAGAAAGTCTGGAGAGCAGGATCTGGTGGTTAACCGTATCAAACGCTGCAGAAAGGTCCATCAGAATGATGACGGATGACCTTGAAGCCGCTCTGGCAGACGTGACACAGGAAACACATGCTAGCTATAAATAAGTTCTTGGTAGAATATAATTTAATTATGAATATGAGTAGGTTGATACTTATCAGAAGAGGTGATCCTCCTTGTCGGCCTTCCTCGGTGGACTCCGCAGGTAGACTCCTTTGTCTTTGTTCGACTGGGTCTTCGTGCACCGAGGCTGCCAGGCGAGGCTGCCTCTGTAGTGCTAACCGCTTTAAATATGCTAATGCACAGATGCGACGCCCCCAATTACTGTCAGACAAAAGAATACTCTGAGTACCCTGAAACCGAAAATGACTCACTGGCTAGCTACTCCTTGACCAGTTTGAACTGGTTATCTAACTGCTGACCCTTTAGCTCTACCCAAAAGACTAAGTTTTAGCTAAACCCAATAATATACTACAGCCTTGATCACTCGCAGTCAATGCAGCGCTCTCGGTGTTCATTCCAGGAGGACGCTATACGCTCTCAGCTGATTCCAGGCGGCTATGGCTTTTAAACCAAATTCTACAACGCCCCCAATTACTGTCAGACAAAAGAATACTCTGAGTACCCTGAAACCGAAAATGACTCACTGGCTAGCTACTCCTTGACCAGTTTGAACTGGTTATCTAACTGCTGACCCTTTAGCTCTACCCAAAAGACTAAGTTTTAGCTAAACCCAATAATATACTACAGCCTTGATCACTCGCTGTCAATGCAGCGCTCTCTGTGTTCACTCCAGTAGGACGCTATACACTCTTTATAAGATCTTTAAAAGCCATAGGCCAGTTGAGATAAATTCTGAAGATTCGCCCTTCTTTCTTGCTTTGTCACAAAGTAGCCAGGACAGAAACATCTGGTACAAGAACGCCCTCCTTGGCAAAAATGAAATCGGCAAGTTTATACAGAAAGCTGCTGAACGCTCTGGTATAGCTCAGCGAATCGGTGGAAAAGTAAGCAACCACTCTGCCCGCAAAACAAGCATCAGCAGGCTATTGGATGCCAACACACCAGAAAACTTTGTGGCACAATTGAGTGGACACAAGAACACCCAAAGCCTTCAATCTTATAAATCGGCCAGCGAACAGCAGCAGGACATGTCCAGTATCCTGAGCCAAAAACGACCTCCAAACCAGAACATACCAGCCCCCTCGCAACGTCCTTATACCAATGCCTCTGCAAACATGCCAACGCAAATGATGATGAACACAGCAAGTAGGCCTCCCCTTCCGTCGGCATTGCTAGGGGAAAACACACCGTATTCGCCGGGGGAAACATCAGCAGTATTACTGGCTGTAACTTTCAAATCTTTAATGGTCCAGTTAAAATATGCCACGGCTCTCAGAAGAAGCGAAGATTTGTCATCAAAAGTGAGGATGAAGACTAGACTCTTTGAATCACTGTTATTAGGGTTCTTCCGGTAGGAGGAAACCTATTGTTTTTGTTAGTATTCTTATTATTAGGGTTCCTCCGAGAGGAGGACACCTATTGTTTTCGTTAGTATTCTTATTATTAGGGTTCCTCTGGTAGGAGGGAACCTATTGTTATTGTTGGCATTCTTATTAGGGTTTCTCCAGTAGGAATACCAGAATAGCTCATTGGAATTAGACGTGCTCCTTTGAAACACAAGGTCGTAGAATCGATTCCAGCCACAGACATCAAGCATTTTGTGACACCGGATCATCTGTTTAGCAAAGCCAGGTATGCCACAGTAGCTGTCTAGCAGTATAATCATAATAGTAAACATAGCTGCAAGCAGCGATGCGGGTTTCTCCGCAAAATGGCAACATTTTATAAACATGTACACTGCACATGATCGAGACTTGGACAACAACAAAGCAAAACGACTTCATGTTTGGCCAAAAACAATTCCAGATTCTCAGTCAATGCACAACTAACTAAAGTGGGCAACTGGGCTAGGGCAGCGTTCATGTTCAGCTCCTTGCAAGAATAGCCTGTGAAGGTTTAGCAGCCGACTCTCTGGTCCTATTAAACTCCACAACATACACAATCAGGGTGACCAACAAGATTATATTAACTAACCAACAATAACATTACAAACATCTAATTGAACGAACACAACAACTGAAATCCCTCGCAAGGCTATTGTAACCAAACTATTTTCCACAAGTCTTTGCGTTTTTGGACATGCCGCACTGCATGCTGGGTACCCAAGGGTGTTGATGCTGATTATCTAGCTGTGCTCCGACTGAGTGATATGAGTATTAGTTTTTTGTCAGGTTTTGGACAAAGGTTGAGAAAAGGTTGACATTTCAAGGTTAAATTGCATGAAATTGCGCATGGTATTTCCGAATGATGTCTGTCTGTTTAACTAAACAAGTAATCAAAATTATGACAGGCCAAAAGACTGCCTGGATTCGAACCAGTGACCTTACACTTTGCAGGACAACATTTCAACCCATTGAGCTACCCGCAAGGCTGATAAAGTCTGGTCAGTTTCTGTAAAAAAAAAAAAAAGAAGCCGTATCTTCTGTAGCATGGCTTGTTCGATTCGGCCAAAGCTTGAACAGCTGTAATTCAATGATCTTTTGACATATCAAGGTGAAATTTGCGCATGGTACTTCAGAACAATGTCATCCTGTTTAACTACACATATATTCAAATTTAAGACAGACTCAGTGTGGCTGGATTCGAACCTACGACCTTATACTTGCAGGTCACTTTTCCAGCTCGTTGAGCTATTCTCAGTGTTGAGTATTGGTATGTTCAGTTACTGTACAAAAAAGTAAGCTGTTTCTCCTGTGGTAAGCGTTTTTAGATTCAGCCAAGGTTGAAACAGCTCTCATATAAATCATATTAACATACCAAGGTGATATTGTTTATGGTACTTCAGAGAGATGTAATCTTGAACCCAATTAGGTTTGAAAAACCATCAGTCAAAATTGTTGCTGTTTCTCCAATGGTGAGCATCGTCAGATTTGGTCCAAGTTCAAACAGCTGTAATTCAGTCATATTTTGACATATCAAGGTGAAACTTTGCATGGTACTTCAGAGGCTTGTCACCTTAAAGCTTATTAGGTTTGAACCATCCTTCAAAAATACATTTGATTTAGTGACAGAAACATATTGAGGCAATGTGGACATTTACATAAATACACCCATTTCAGCCATTTTGTACTTGATTCAATTGCCTTAAGTACCGTTTTTAAATACGTCAATGATACATATCTGTACCAAATTTCAAGTCAATTTCACCTTTGGTTCAAGAGAAGAGGAATTTTGAAGGTTTTCCCAAATTATCACATTACAGGAAAATCTATCATGGCGGACCTTATGGGTCCTTGAGGCTTTTTTGTTCCTCATGAAAAATGAGGCATGCACACCAAGTTTCAGAAGAATTTGAGCAATGGGGTGGAAATGCCATCACTTTGAAAATCGGACTTTTGGGCGCGGCCTGTGTCGCCCCCTATGGTCGGATGTGGCCCATATTTGGTGTGGGGGTACCCACTTGGATGTAGTATCAAATGTGCCAAAAAATTTATGACCAGGGACTTTTTGAGATATTGGGGCGCAAGGAGAAGAAAAATAATAATAAGAAGAATACCAACAATAACACTAGGTTCCCTCCTACCGGAGGAACCTAAATATAGCTGCAAGCAGCGATGCGGGTTCCTCCGCAAAATATTATAACATGTACACTGTAAAAGATCGAGAGTTGGACAACAAAAGAGCAAAACGACTTCATGTTTGGCCAACAACAGGCTGAATGGGGATTTGAACCTAGAGCATAAGGTTACAAGTCAGTCTCTCTAGCCTCTCTGCTACACACCAACTGCAGAGATATTATAATTAATAAGGGCTGAGTATTAAATTTTCATAGGATATTGAAACTCTTCTTAAATTGATTTCTTTCCAGACTCTCAGTCAATGCACAAATAATGATAGTCATGTGGGCAACTGGGCTAGGGCAGAGCTCATATTCAGTTCCTTGCAAGAATAGCCTGTGAGGGTATAGCAGCCGACTGTCTGGTCCGATTAAACTACACAACATACACAATCAGGGTGACCAACAAGATTATATTAACTAACCAACAATAAAATTACAAACATCTAACTGAATGAACACAACAACTGAAATCCATCGCACAGCTTTTGTAACCAAACTATTTTCCACAAGTCTTTGCGTTTTTTGACATGCCGCACTGCATGCTGGGTACCCAAGGGTGCTGACGCTGATTATCTAGCTGTGCTCCGACGGCGTGATATAAGAATTCGTTTTTGGTCAGCTTTGGGACAAAGGTTAAGAAACAGTTGACATTTTCAGGTGAAATTGCATGAAATTGCACATGGTATTTCAGAAGGATGTCTGCCTGTTTGACTAAACAAGTAATCAAAATTATGACAGGCCAAAAGATAATGTCTGGATTCCAATCTACTACCTTATACTTTACAGGTCACCATCCCAGCCCATTGAGCTATTGTCAGTGTTGAATAGTGTCATGTTCAGTAACTGTATTAAAAAGTAAGCTGTTTCTCCTGTGGTAAGCATTGTTAGATTCAGCCAAAGTTGAAACTGCTTGTACATTTCCTATGAAAATGGGACAACGGGATGACTGGGTTGCTGCTGCAAAGAATAATTTATTAATAGTTTTTTTTAAAGGTTGTTTGGAGTGCCATAACTTCATAGAAGGGAATTTCAAATCATGCCTATCTTCAGTGGGGATGTGTCCTGGCTTAGGTTACTGAAATGAATTTGTGCAACAGACAAGGGATCCACCTGAAAAATCGATTTACTTCATTAGAGATAACCATTAGCGTTATCTCCATGCGTAGACTACAAGTAGCTAGCTACTGTGGTGAACCTGGCTTGTTTTGCAGTGGTTCACACAGTCTCGCTAAACAGATGATTGGAGTGTTGTGATGGGCTCAAATAAACACGTAGTGCTATGTTTTACAACCGGAGGATTTATCGGACGACTAGAAACTGTTTTGTCAGAATAAAAAGTTAAAAACTATGCCTCTGACTGGTATTGAACCTTGATTACCAGCACAACATCTCAGCCAATTGAGCCATTCCCAGGCATGGAATACACAAAGTTCAATAACTGGATAATTAAAAAAAGCTGTTTCTCCAGTGGCGAGCATTGTCAGATTTGGTCCAAGTTCAAACAGCTGTAATTCAGTCATATTTTGACATATCAAGGTGAAACTTTGCATGGTACTTCAGAGGCATGTCACCTTGAAGCTTATTAGGTTTGAACCATCGTTCAAAAATACATTTGATTTAGTGACAGAAACATATTGAGGCAATGTGGACATTTACATAAATACACCCACTTCAGCCATTTTGTACTTGATTCAATTGCCTTAAGTAACGTTTTTAAATACGTCAATGATACATATCTGTACCAAATTTCAAGTCAATTTCACCTTTGGTTCAAGAGAAGAGGAATTTTGAAGGTTTTCCCAAATTATCACAGTACAGGAAAATCCATCTTGGCGGACCTTATGGGTCCTTGAGGCTTTTTTGTTCCTCATGAAAAATGAGGCATGCACACCAAGTTTCAGAAGAATTGGAGCAATGGGGTGGAAATGCCATCACTTTGAAAATCGGACTTGTGGCCTGTGGCGCCCCCTATGGTCTGATGTGGCCCATATTTGGTGTGGGGGTACCCACTTGGATGTAGTATCAATGTGCCAAATTAGAAAATTTATGACCAGAGACTTTGAGATATTGGGGCCCAAGGAGAAGAAAAATAATAAGAATACCAACAATAACAATAGGTTCCCTCCTACCGGAGGAACCTAATAATAAATATAGCTGCAAGCAGCGATGCGGGTTCCTCCACAAAATCGCAAAATATTATAAACACATACACTACAGAAGATCGAGACTTTTGACAACAAGAGAGCTGAATGACTTCATGTTTGACCACCATTGATTCCAGGTTCTCAGTCAATGCACAACTCACTGAAATCATGTGGTAAACTGGGCAAGACAGCATGCATAATTAGCTTCTTGCAAGGAAAGCCTGCAGCGATGTAGCAGCCGACTCTCTAGTCCGATTCAACTATACAACATACACAATCAGGGTGACCAACAAGATTATATTAACTAACCAACAAAAACATTACAAACATCTAAATGAACAAACACAACAAGTGAAATCCCTCGCAAGGCTGTTGTAACCAAACTATTTTCCACAAGTCTTTGCAATTTTGGACATGCCGCACTGCATGCTGGGTACCCAAGGGTGCTGACGCTGATTATCTGGCTGTGCTCCGACTGCGTGATATGAGTATTAGTTTTTTGTCAGCTTTGGGACAAAGGTTAAGAAAAGTTTGCCATTTCAAAGTTAAATTGCATGAAATTGTGCATGGTATTTCAGAATGATGTCTGCCTGTTTAACTAAACAAGTAATCAAAATTATGACAGGCCAAAAGACGTGCATGGATTCGAACCTGTGGCATTATGCTTTACAGTACAACGCTTCAACCCATTGAGCTACCCGCAAGGCTGAGAATTTGGTGAAATTGTTTATGGTACTTCATGGGCGTGTCACCTTAAAGCCTATTAGGTTTGAAAACCCATCATTCAAAATGAACTTTGATTTAATGACACAAACATATTGAGGCAATGTGGAAATGTACATAAATACACCCCTTTCAGCTATTTAGTATTTTATTCAATTGCTATAAGTAACGTTTTTAAATACGTCAATGATACATATCTGTACAAAATCTCAAGTTAATTAGACCTTTGGTTCAAGAGAAGAGGAATTTTGAAGGTGTTCCCAAATTATCACTGTACAGGAAAATCGATCAGGCGGACCTTATGGCTCCTTGAGGCTTTTTTGTTCGCCATGATAAATAAGGCATGCACACCAAGTTTCAGAAGAATTTGAGCAATGGGGTGGAAATGCTATCACTTAGAAAATCGGACATTTGGGTGTCGCCTGTGGCGCCCCCTATGATCTGATGTGGGCCAGTCTGTGTTTGGGCCATAGTTGTGGCATGTTGTATCAATATGCCAAATTTCAAAACTTTTTACCATTGTGTTCATGAGATAAATTACTAGAATAATAATAATAATAAATATAGCTGCAAGCAGCAATGTGGTGGCCAAGCAGTCAAATGACCCATAAAACACTTTCGAAATCTTCAGAACAGGGTTCCGAGTGCATGCAGCAAGTTTGGTGTGAATCCATCAAAGATTTGCTGAGATACGACCCAACTTCCTGTTTGCTGGCTTAATTGCACATTTTGACTCCCTGTACCGGGCAAACGGTTCTGAAAATCAAAAAATCATGTGAAAACCCTTTGTGAGGCTTGGTCTGAAGATACTCTCTGCCAAATTTGGCGAAGATTGGACAACATGTGTAGGAGGAGTAAAGAAAAAACGTTTTTCAATTAATTCAAAATGGCGGCCGGATCAATTCGGCTATTATCACAAGTTATCATGTATCACATAGGGGATGTCCCAACATATCATGAGACAAAGGAATCACTTAATAAAAGCAAACAAATCAACAGTTATTGGCCAAAACACATTTTTGCTTCCTGCGTCCACGCCCAGTGATCACATGACACCAAATTAATTGGACAGCCTCAGAAGAGGGTTCCGAGTCATCATATTAAGTTTGTTGTTGATTTCTCAAAGATTAGCTGAGATATGACCCAACTTCCTGTTTGGTTGCTTTGTTGACGATTTTGATTGGCTGTACCGGACAAACGGTTTTGAAAATCGAATATCCTTTGATAACTTCTGTGAGGGTTGGTCTGATGATAATGTGTGCCAATTCTGGGAAAGATTTAAAAAAAATGAAAGTAGTTGAAGCGAAAAAACGTGTTTCCTTAAAATTCAAAATGGTGGAAAATCTATATAACCGGAAATTGACGTTATAGTTTCATTGACATGAAACTTGGTGAATATAAAGAGGGGACTGTGCTTAATAAGTGTGCCAAATTTCACAACTTTTTACCATACGGTTCTAGGGGCTGCCATAGACTCCAATGACAGAAGAAGTGTAATAATAATAATAATAAGAAGAAAAGGTAGAATCACTTATGTGGCTTCGCCGCTTCACGGCTTGGCCACCAAATAATACCAACACCAACAAACACAATAGGGTCCTCCTGACGGAGGAACCCTAATAATAAGAATACCAACAATAACACTAGGTTCCCTCCTACCGGAGGAACCTAATGAGAATACCAACAATGACACTAGGTTCCCTCCTACCGGAGGAACCTAGGTAAAGAAGAATACCAACAATTACAATACAAATACAAATGATAACGTTTCATTCTCAGGACATTTATAGTTTTATACTTAGGACTAGGAGTCTAAGGCAGCCCATAGAACCGATTGGTGAAAAGTTTTGAATTTTGGCACGCTGATTGGGAACGGTCTCCTGATTATCCTCACCAAGTTTCATGTCGACCACTGAAGCACTATAGTGCCACCAAGGGGTCAATTTCGGAAGTGTGTTTACGCCCATAACTTTTGAACTTTCTTAAGTGAGGTATCATTGGGTACCAAGTTTCATGTCGATCCCTGAAGCTCATCTTCCTCCCACAATCACCTTGATACGTCAACATATGACTGAAATACAGCTGTTTATACTTGGGTCAAATCTGACAACGCTCGCCATGGGAGAAACGGCTACAAAATGGCTGAAATGGGTGTATTTATGTAAATGTACACATTACCTCAATATGTTTGTGTCACTAAATCAAATGTCATGTTGAATGATTGGTTTTCAAACCTAATAGACTTTAAGGCATTTTTTCGCCCCTGAAGTACCATAATAATTTCACCTTGATATGTCAAAATATGACAGAATTACAGCTGTTTGAACTTGGACCAAATCTGACAATGCTCACCAGTGGAGAAACAGCTTTTTTTTGTACAGTAACTGAACATGCCATTACTCAACACTGAGAATAGCTCAACGAGCTGGAACGGTGACCTGCAAAATATAAGGTTGTAGGTTCGAATCCCGAATTTGACTGATGGTTTTCAAACCTTATTGGGTTCAAGATGACATCACTCTGAAGTACCATCAACAATTTCACGTTGGCATGTCAAAATATGATTGAATTTGAGTAGTTTAAACTTTGGCTGAATCTAACAACGCTTAACACAGAAGAAACAGTTTGATGTGACGGAAAATCGAACTCCAAAAGTAGCTTTTTCCCTCTGTGTAATTACTGAATCATGTAGCATCTTGGCGATTTCATCCAAAAGGTAGAGGAGGGCAGCTTTTAGGAGAACAAGCGATTCCCCACAGACCTATCGGCTCAGAATTTTTATTTGGGTCAAGAAAGTCTTTGTAATAAGCCTAAGTGCCAGGGAGACCGCATAGGCTCAGGCGGCAGCCATGTTTTGGTCGCGTCATGTTCACAAGTTCACCATTTCACAGTTCGATCGACACCAAAAATGTCCGACTGCTCTATTGGATTCCACAGGTCTCACTCAGGTGGTTTCTAAACCTACCCATCTTCACTCGCATACATTGGATTTAGTTCTCACACGGGGAATCAAGATTAGTGACATAATTGTCCACCCCCACAATCCTATATTATCAGACCACTGCCTGGTTACCTTTAAAATGGATCTCTGCCAGAGCCTTGGAGGCACCCAGAATATTTCTACTAGCCGCTGCATAACCCCAAACACAGCTATGGAACTGGCTAATATTCTACCTGCTGCACTAGAAGCACTGGACGTCCCAAATAAATCATTAAATGCTAAAACAAGGGATCTGAATTTGGTTCTTCAGTTATCCCTAGATTCTGTTGCCCCACTCAAACCAAGGAAAAGAAAAGACAAGAAAATGGCTCCATGGTATTCAGAGGAAAGCCGCACTCTCAAGAGGTCCACTCGAAAATTAAAGCATAAGTGGCGTACCACTAAATTGGAGGTTTTCCGCCTGGCCTGGAAGGACAGCCAAATTGAGTACAAGCAAGTCCTCATCAGGTCCAGATCAGAATATTTCTCGAAATTGATTAGTAAGAAAAAACACAACACAAAGTTCCTATTTGATACTGTTGCAAAACTCACTAAGAAAAGTACACTCTGTGTTAGTTCAGATCTCTCTCCCAATGATTTCTTAGATTTCTTTGACCAAAAAATCTATGCAATAAGGGACAAACTACAGACTAGGCCTGGAGGAGTGGCCATCAACACAGAATTTGACTCTATACCCAGCATGCTGCATGTTGAGGCTCTTACCCACTTTAACCCTATTTCTATGGAAGCGTTCATCGAGCTGATAGATTCCTCGAAACCCATCAGCTGCCTTCTTGATCCCCTCCCTGCCAAACTTTGTAGGGAACTTCTCCCTATTATTGGACCTTCCATGCTTAGTATTATTAATGAATCTATTGTAACTGGACAAGTCCCTGACAATTTCAAACAAGCTATTATTAAGCCCCTTCTTAAAAAACCAAACCTGGATCCAGGTTGTATTAGCAACTATAGGCCAATTTCAAATTTGCCATTTCTCTCCAAAATTTTAGAAAAAGCTGTGGCACAACAGCTAACTGAGCACCTCTCCTCAAATCAGCTTTATGAACCTCTCCAGTCTGGATTTCGTCTTCACCACAGCACTGAAACTGCATTAGCTAAGGTAGTCAATGATCTATTATTAGCCTCTGACGCGGGCTCTATCTCTGTTCTGGTTCTTCTAGACCTTAGTGCAGCATTTGACACTGTGGATCATGAGACTCTCCTGGAGCGTATGGAGAACTATGTTGGGATCTCTGGTACTTCACTTCAGTGGTTTAGATCGTATCTATCTGATAGATCACAATATGTCCACTATGATGGTTGCTCATCCAGGAGCACTACTGTAAAATACGGAGTACCACAGGGTTCAGTTCTAGGCCCTCTAGGAAACATAATTAGAAGCTCTGGGATACATTTTCACTGTTATGCAGATGATACTCAACTATACATGTCCTTAAAGCCTGGAGAATTTCCACATGCTATGGAAAAATGTGTTTCCGGGTTGAGAACTTGGATGACAGCAAATTTCCTTCTTCTTAATTCGGATAAAACCGAATTTTCGGCCCTAAAAAATACAGAAATAATTTATCCAATCTGACCTTAAACTTAGATGGTGTCAAAGTATCTCAAAGCCAGTTGGTAAAAATTTAGGAGTCACATTGGACCCAGACCTTTCGTTTGAGTACCATATTAAACAAATCACCAGAACTGCATTTTTCCATCTACGTAATATTGCCAAAATACGAAAATTCCTCTCAAAGGATGATGCTGAAAAACTAATACATGCTTTTGTTACGTCCCGATTGGACTACTGCAATGTGTTTTTCTCTGGCCTCCCAATTACCTACTTGAAAAATTTACAGCGGGTACAAAATGCTGCTGCTAGACTATTGACAAAAACAAGAAAGTTTGATCATATAACATCTACTCTTATCTCTTTACACTGGCTCCCTATCCAAGCCAGAGATGATTTCAAAGTTTTACTAATAACTTACAAATCTCTACATGGATTGGCACCACTGTACCTCTCCGGTCTCCTTGCACCCTATTGCCCCGCAAGGACTCTAAGATCTCAAGATGCCGGCTATCTGGTAATACCCAAAATTAAGAAAAAAACTGCTGGAGGTAGGGCGTTCTCATATAGAGCACCTCTTCTCTGGAACAAATTACCTGTCTCAATTAGGGAGGCTGATACTGTTTCGACATTTAAAACTAGATTAAAAACGTTCCTGTTTAGTCAATCCTATGATTGTTAAATGTGTGTACTTTCTATGTAAACCTGGGGTGTGCGTTTGCCTATGTGTGTATCACATGTAACTTTTAAATTGTAATTTTAGCTTATGTTCACACTGCCCATTTAAATGTTACAAATAAAGTAAACCTGTTATTGTATATTGTTACTGTAATAGTTCCGTTGCTGTATATTTTAATTGTTATAGTTTACTAGTTGGAGACAACGGGGGGCTGGTTGTTTTCATCCTTATTCGTATAAATATAACTTATTTTAGAGTTGTTTCCCCTGGAACAGATTTCATGTTCCAACCAAGGGGGGCTGTCGCTGTCTTGGTGTGTGGGGCTGCATCAAATACCCTCTTAGCTTTGTTAAATTGCTGCACTAGTCCACACTTGACCGGTGGGGATCTCATTCTATTACGACTGAAACTGTTAGCTGCTCCTGGCATTCTCTAATCCCTGTTCTCCTCTCTGTCCCCCCCACACATCCCTTGTGGTGTGGGGGGTCTGAGCTGTCAGGACCTGCCTGGTCGTCGGTCTACCAACGCTGGACCAGGTCGTCAACCGGAAACCAGCCTCCATGACGGCCAACAGCGAGTTTCCAGGTCCCATCCAACGTCTATAAAGCCGAACAATGGATTTTTGGTGTTTCAAAACCCATTGACACTGTATGACTATGTTTAGCTTGTGTTCTGCTCCTCTCTCTTGCCAACCGTCTCTGGAGGAGGGGATCCCTCTCTGAATTGCTCCTCCCAAGGTTTCTTCCATTTTTTCTCCCGTTGGGAGTTTTTCTGGGAGTTTTTCCTTGTCTTCCTTGAGGGTTTAGGTTGGTTGAGGGGCAGTTCTATGGGCGTATGTGAAGCCCTCTGTGACATGCTTGCGTGTAAAAAGGGCTATACAAATAAATTTGATTTGATTTGACCAAAAATGTCGAGGAGGGCAGGCTTTTAGGAGTTGTGGGAATTGTGCTTTTAGCCACATGCTCCGATTGATTTTGTGATTTGTGGAAAACTTGCAAGTGGAGTGAGACTGCGTCCCGGGGGTACATTGTTTTGACTTAGCCTCAATGACAGACTCGGCCCGCTCACTCACTGGCAGTGTGTAAACGATATCGTAATTCACTAAATTCTCGTCCTAAAATGTCAGGGAGGGCTGCTTTTTGTAAACAAGTGTCTACTGAAGATAGCCAGTATATAGGATCCTTCAAAACAAGCCTATTTCATTTGTCATTTTCCTGAGAAAGCAAACTACATTAGCCAGGCTAGTTTGACTCGGTCAGCCTATAGGTCTCTGACAGACAGAATCACTGCTTACAGGCAAAGGTCGAGCTGATCTTTGGTCAAATGTGTATATTGACCAGTTCAGAGGTAAATACTCTTGCTCGAGCCTGGAATCGATCCAAATGTCTGGAGTGACTTTGCATGGGTCTCCATCAGTATAACACATTTGGATTCAAGTTCAAGTAATGCCATTGCATTTCAGTCAAAACTGTAGTTTATGTCAAGTGTAGATGTAAAAAGGTTCATTTTTCACAACTGACATGGATCCTTACTTCACTTTTACATGTCTGGAGGGTCATGCAGAGGCCTGCTCAACAAAAAACACGGAGTGCAACAGAGGATGCCCCGCAGCCTTCACCCCCACCAGTTTGCCTACAGAGCGAACAGACCCACAGGAGACACAGTGGCGGCAGCACACCATGCCGCTCTGTCACACCTGGAGCAGCAGGGGAGCTATGTGCGAATGCTTTTTGTGGATTACAGCTCTGCATTCAGCACCATCCTCCCACACAAGCTAGTGATTAAGCTGGGGGACCTCGGGCTCCCTTATACCACATGCAGGTGGATCAGCGGCTTCCTCTCTGGCCGCAGACAGTCAGTGTGGGCCATCACACATCCACAGCCCTTAGCCTCAGCACTGGCTCCCCCCGGGGCGGTGTGCTCAGTCCCCTGCTCTACTTCCTCTACACACACGACTGCACCCCTGTCCATCACAGTAACACCATTGTTAAGTTTGTAGATGACACCACAGTGGCGGGGTTTATCTCTGGGGGGGATGAGCCCGCCTACAGAGAAGAAGTGGAGCGGCTGTCGAATTGGAGCACGGCCAACAACCTTCTCCTTAACACTGCGAAGACAAAATAACTATTAATAGACTACAGGAGAAAGAAGACCGAGATCACAATATTGACCATCAGCCGGATCAGTGTGGAGAGGGTGGCAGACTTTTGCTTCCTGGGGGTCCACATACAGGACAGGCTATCCTGGAGTGTGGACACCTCTGAGCTGCTGAAAAAGGCCCAGCAGAGACTGTCTTTCCTGAGAATACTTAGGAATTGAGGAGTAACATCACACAAAGACTGCTGGTGTTCTTTTACCGAGCCTCCATTGAAAGTATACTCACATATTGCATATTGAGACATGTTCACACACACACACACACACACTTATTCCCACACACCACAAAACACTCTTAAACACTCTGCTGTCTACTGTATGTCCATGATGTGTCCTCCACAAACTGCAACCCATCCATCTAGGTTTCTCTCTCTGTCACACATACATACACATTCTATTATGTAAATGTATTTGCATTTTAAAAGCAGCAGGAATTGTCATTTATTTATGTTATTTTTTTGTTCAAAGGGAACAGTATTAAAAAATACATATTTACTTGATTTTATAAGCATTTGTTTATGGGACCTAAATGTTCTGAAAATATTGTAATAATAAATATAATTTAGCAATGACATTTTTGTGTTATCCTTTCGCATTACACATCAGCCGGACAAGTGCCTTGGCAATATGCCCATGTACACCGTGGTTCTGCTGCCTAAAGAAAATGTATATACCTGTCCCGATCAGTTCCTTAAAAGTTTTTTTAGAGCATACAAATCAAAACCCTTATTTTAAACATTTCTCTGGTAAATAGCCTATGTAGACTTTCAAATGTAAACTGCTTTTTGTACAACCCATGTTTCTTGAACTTGCCTTACCACATGTTTGTCAGGTAATGCAAACCAATTTGTTTTTACAATAAGATTTTATTGAACAAATTCAACAATGACAATAATATAACTTATATAACAGGGTATATACAGCAATCCTTAAGTTAAATTTAATACCTTTTAATAACCTTTTTACTACCATCTGAATTTTTTTTAATACCATCACGACACTGAGTTTGCAAGTGTTAATTGGCGACCTTTTTCACGTTTACGCAGATTTTTACATATATAACACTATACACAACAGAATAGATTTAGAGACTCGCTGATGTTGACCACATATTGCACACATTTATTTCATTTCGTGAATAGAACCGCCTCAGTAAACTCTTCAAATGGCAAAACAAGCAGTCAGTAATCAAGCTATTTACATACAGATTCATCAAATGCTATCAATTATTAAAACATTTACAGTGATCATTACAAACTGACATCCACTACGTGAACTGGTGAACTGCTCTTATTTACATAAACCTGTGCTACAGGACTCATATGAACCCATGAGCAAAAGATTGAACAAACCGCCTCAGTAAACTCTTTAAATAACAAAACAAGCAGTCAGAAAATATTCTTATGGCAACTGTCTTAATTGAATGGCCTTTTCCTCAATAGTTTTGTCCAGTTTGACCTGTTCCTCTTTTTTCTCTTTGTACCTCCTTCTCAGTGTGTTGGATTTAGTGATTAGCTGGGCCATTTTTGACCCAGCCTTCCCCTCTGCCTCCTCAGCCAATTTATTGGCATCATTTTCAAGGATGGTACAGACATCATCCAGGACTCTGCGTTGCTGTCTGAGCTCCACTAGTTCTTCCACTGCAGCCTTCCTCTTCAGTGTCTGAGCAGCACTCTCCCTCTTTTTGCGTTCTTGCTCAAGGTATAGCCTGTACTGGGACCTTGCTGAGGCCACAGAGGCCAGCAGGTCCTTGGTTAAAGGCACCTTGAAGACACCACCACAGCTACTGACATTGTCACAGATTAACCTCAGTGCCTCCAAGGATTCACCTAGAAGGTTACACGTTTCCACCTCTTTGTTTATGGAGAAGCCCCTCTCCACTGTGGCTTGTCCATGCGACAGAAGTAAAAGGCTCTGGCAGAACCTTAAAAGGTCAGTGTATGATGTGCTGAGCGTTGAGTGTAGAAACACATCCACACGCTGCTTAAAAGGTTGAAAAGAGCGGAAGCGTTCATCTCTGCCCTCAAGGGACAGCAATGACGTGAACTGCTGGATGATCACATCACCTGCAACATTGACACAGGAATTAAGGTACTTAATAGGTCATTCAAAATTAATTAGTCACCCATTTGACAATACATATATCACAACATCATGTTATAACATTCTACACTGAGCTAGGAATGTGTAAGACTTTTTCAGAACTTATTAATTTGATAAAGCATTGACACTTCCTCACTGTTGGGAGGAGAATGCAGAAAACCATCTTGCTAATGAGACTTCTTACACAGCTTTAATCAATCTGAATAACCTAAGTACTTTAACTGTCCCTATCCAATATTTTCTTACCAGCTGGGATGCCACCTGCCAGCTGCTTGCCCTGAAGGAATGTTTGCACTATGCCCTTCATCTGTCTGATGCACCAATCAGGATCTCTGTGCATCTTTGTAGGGTCCAAGCATGCAATCTGTCTGACCATTGGAAATTTCAAGGGGCTTTTCACCTGTAGCTTCACAACCACCTTAACCAGGCCCTGCAAACATTCTCGCCTGAAGGTGAGCACAGAAAGCTCACCCAACTTGCATCCTGGTTTGCCCTGTAGTTCCTAACAAATGAGGAACATTAATGAATGTTCACTGCAAATGCTTTGGAAAAGAATCAGTTTTACTCTTTTAATCTGTATTTCTTTTTCTTCTTATTATTTTTAGTAGTAGTTGTAGTAGCAGCCATAACATAGTAGTAGCAGTACTTCTAAGTGTCAAAAGTTAATTTTACAACATACATCCTGGTTCATTGTGCAGGCAACCCAAAACACATGTGCATCTCTGAAAAAAAATAGTATAGTAGTAGGATATATCAAAATTACCTTGATAGCAGATTCAGCTCCCAGGCCTATGTCTACACTCTTAGGAGAGACCAAGTCCCTTTCATCTGTTAGATCTATTTTGATCAGCTGCTCGGGTCTGAGGTCCTGGAGGAGCTCTCGTTGAACAAACCGCCTCAGTAAACTCTTAAAATGGCAAAACAAGCAGTCAGAAATCAAGCTATTTACATACAGATTCATCAAATGCAATCAATGATATAAAACATTTACAGTGATCATTACCATCAGCAGCTCAGTCAAATCTTTGGCCAAGAAGGGCAACACTGGCTCATCAGTTTGGAACTTGGTCAAGAAGGGGTTGAATGTCCTTGCAATTGCGAGAAAGAACTGGAGTTTTGCAATAATTAATGGATCCTTTTGTGCTGCTACTATGGTGTCATATGAGGCTGTGCAGGGGACTGGAACCCTCTTTTTCTCTGCAGCATCCACATACATCTTAAGCACTGGCCAAACTTCAACTGCTCTCTCTGCCACAGGAACGTTTTCGACCCATCTATGGCCACAAAATGGTAAGGGAAAGCAGGAGGACCCTGTCAGACTAGTGAAGTCTTCTCTCCTGGCAGGAACATTATGAAAGAGGAAGTGCATGGCTCGCAGAAGTTTTTCCAACTGCCACATAGTGAAGCCTGCCTTTAAAGCATTGTGGACGGTGTGAAGTCCACAGCTTCCAACAGTGACAACCTGAGCACCTCCGTAGAGCTCTGCATGCTCTTTCTGGAGAAGATCCACTAACTTAAAATTCACATTGGGGCCATCCATGCCAACTGATAGTAGTTCCCTCATACTCAGTTGTGTAACACATTCCTGTGAATTGACACAGGAGACAATTTGTTAAAAGTTATCAATCAGATACAGTCAAATAGATCTCAACATTCACAAGGCTTGGCACTTGGGGGTAAGGAGAAGCATACTGCACACACATTTGATATCAATTATTAGTTGGTATTTTAGCAATGATTTTATTTTATTTTTTTCACCAGCAAAACTTGAGCCAAATATTAAATTTCTATAACTGTGATAGGTTACTGAACTTAACAAAATACTAAAAACATGTTTGATTTTCTTGTACCTTGGAGCTATACCCCACAGGTTTATTAATGCAGGTAGGCCTACTCAGCTTCCATTCAAATAACTGCAGGCCTTTGGCCATTTTAATCCTTTTGTGTAGCCAACAATACATTTGCCAACATTTTTCTATAATACATAAAATCTTTGTGAATAAATAACTCTTCAAATGAATGACCACAGGATGCCGCCTAAGTAGGCCTATATAGCAAAATATATATATATATATATTAATATATATTAACTTACCTTGATGTGATGCAACAAATCCTCGGCCCTTCCATGTCCCAAGAACTGAGATCCAAAGTATCTGGATTGGACACGGCCATCCTCCCAGTATCGAACATGGATGTCAAGCTGTTTTTTCTTTGAAGCCTGATTGAGGCTCTCATCGAACATTAATACGAATGGCCCAGCCTTGTTGATGCCATCAACAAGCTGTTTTTTGAAGTATGGGGCTAGCCCAAATCTGATTATGTAGCCGGTTTTATCTTTCCCACACGTAAATGATTTGGCGATGTCAGAGTCGGGAAACATATCTCTAAAAAGCTCCGAAATGCCTTCGTTGGAATTGAAGGAGTGGTGCTTAACTGCAGTGTTTAAACACCACAGAGTCTCCGCACGAAGTGTTGGTGTGGAGCCCAAAGTCACCCGGAGGTCAGAAGTAGTTGCTGTAGCCGTTGCGTTGGTGTGTACCGTAGCACTAGTTTTCGGAGGTGCAGCACCACAGACAGTTAAGAGTGGTAGAGTTAACTGCTGCCGCCGACTGCGCATTCCATTTTTATGCTTCGTGGACTCCATATGCGACCGAAGTGCATTCGCTCCCATCCAGTTCACATTGATGGATTTTTTGCAAACCGAACAATAAGCCTGCCGGTCATTACCTACTACCGGCCTGAGCCATTCCTTAAACTCTGGGTCTTGCACCCAGCTGTCAGAAAATTTGCATTTCCCCATAGTTGTCTAGACGTTGAAGATTTTTAAGTCAAAATCGTAAGCGAGCCATGTTAGCCATGCAAGCGAGTTATGTTTAAGCAAAGCGTTTGAGATGTCGAACGACCACTGATTATGACGTCACCATCAAACATTAGTTCAGCTAAAACCCGCGAAAAAAGAACTAAAGCGAACTTTAGCAGAAATAATTTCAATCAGAATAGGACACTTGATAGTCTGAAAAAAATAATACCTATATAAAAAAAAAAAAATACCACTAAAACCAAATTTAACACTTTTAATGGCATTAAATTTGGCAATTTTGATTTATCACCTTTTAATACTTTTTAAAACCCCGCGGACACCCTGTATAAATATGAAACATATAGCAGCACCATGACAAGGAAGTAAAATTTGTGTATAAACAGCTCCAATCTCTGCCTCATGACACATCTCCTGCATCTTGTACCAAACCCAAGATTGCCTTTCTGGGGACAGACGTCTCATTGCAGGGGCTAAGCTTAAAAGAAACTGAGTGACCCCATCTCTCTCTAGTGCTCTCTCTCTTTCTCTCTCAGCTTCTCTGACTTCCTTCTTCTTCAGGTAATCCTCCATGTTGTCACTACTCTTCCTCTTTGCCTTGGCTGGCCTGGGAGCTACAGCACTACCCTCTTGCTTACTTTCCTCTTGCTCACACACCTGCTCTGCTAGCCCTGCATTCTCCAGCTCTTCCTCAGCATCTAGAATGCTCTGTGTACTATTCAGATAATGACAAGTGTATAGGAGTCATTCTTAAATATAATATTCAGGCCCTGTGTTGATAATTTGTTTTCAAATTGAGCCTACCTCCTAAATGAAGTGGACTTGTCTTGGAAAGACATTGCTTCCATATACTTCCATCTCTTCTTCTGTCTGTTACCTGCCTGGCCACTCTTTACATCTCCCTCTTCTTTCTCACATAAGTGTCCCTCAAATTTTTCCACAACTTCTTTAGTTCTTCAACTATAAAGTAGTAAAGTACAGTACTGTAGTAGTTATGCTGTAATGGTTAAACACAGTAAACAACACCAACCTGACTACACTGTCAAATAATACGGATTAAAGAGCACAATACAGCTCATTGTATAATAGCTAGTTTGTTTGGAAACGTTATCAAGCAAGATCATTTCTTGTCAGAATCTAAAAATTTCCAACGTCCTTTTTTGGAATGAAGAAAAACATGGTTATAGTTAGCTCGAGCTAGCTATAACGGTAGCCAGCGTAGTTGGAAGTTTACACAATTACGTTTGCTTCAAAATACATTTGAAGCTTGATATACACACACCATCGTCACACTGAATCTCCTGTGCTATTCCTCTCCATATGTTGTCTTTAAAATCGTTGTCCTTGTAGTTCTTTTCTCATTTATCATATAGTACCGGGTGCTGAGAAACAAACACAATCATCCGGTCCGCCATGATGAATGTTTTGACTGTGTGACGTGATCAACAATATGTGTTTTGATTGGTCAGATGTGAACATGTCGATGCAAAACTTCGCAAAAAATCGACCTTGGTTCGAAAAAATAAATGCTGCAAAATCGCTCAGAGAAATAACGTCTCTAGTGTGCAAGCTTTACAGGTTTGAAACGTATTAATAATTTGCGAATGAATCGCACGAAAAAAACGCGTCCAGTGCGCAAAGACCTTAATAATTGACATTTCTCTGGGCCAATCTGAATATTAGCACTTGCGTCAGAATCTTTAAGCACACAGCGTCAACTGTTACTTGCACTGGCCAGCTTGCCTACCAAAGTTGAGCTAGCCAAATGTCGTTAGCGATGCTAGCTAACGTTAGTTTGCTAGCTGTATATAACATTTCACTGGCTCTTGCAGCTGTGTGTTTAGCAAATCGCAGTATTTCCAAGCCCTGATAGTTTAACTGAGATGACGCAGCAGATATGACGTGCATATATGTGCTAGGCTAGATAGAACTAGCACTATGTGGGATAGACTGTTGCACAGTAGCCTACTAGTAGTTTAAGTACTATCTATCGTGCCATGGTGTACTGGCAGCATCATACATTTAAGCAATTCAAGACTTGCATGTGCAGTAAGTATTGTTACCTTAAATAATGTATTTAAACTCAAGCTTGTGTGGTGCATCGCTGACTTCAATGCCACAGGCTAAACTTGGTTATGTCAAAAGACACGTTTTTCATTTCCGGTGTTACGTCCCAACTGGTTCCCAATTTAACTGCTTTCCCAGCTGTGTGTGCACCTATCAGTCTGCCTCCATCACCAGATTCGTCACAAATTCACAAACATATTACTGGCGATTTTCAAGTCGGATCTCATATTTGCTGCGTCAAATATGAAAGTAGGCCTATGGGCTACGTGCGCACTACATTATACTACCATTCGCGACAAAATAAATGGAGAAAAAATAAAACATTTGCAGGCTCGCATGAAGTGGGATTCGATCGCACTAGAGCAAAAAGACGTGCATACAAAAGTTTGTTGATTTACACCGCAAGCTATACCAGCTCTGAAAGGTTAGCTAAATGGTTACGTATTTGTTAACTACGTTGGCCTTCAGGTAACATGTTGTTTTGGTTCTTCTGAATCAACTAGTTACCGTAGACACTACCCGAATGTAGGCTACTCATCACGTTTTTGCAGTTGTCTCTAGGCAATAGCCATATTAACCACGATATCACGGACCCACGCTGTGCCGCCGCTAGCCATTTTGGTGCCCTACGCATAATTCCTTTATGATGCCCCCCCCACCACCACAGCTGCCCTGTCAATGCATCTACATTCTGTCATTGATATGATGCTAGTTAAGGAGTTCATGCGAGCGTGCAATGCGCGCGAGCGAAATTTTGGGGCCTTTATTTGAGTGCTTAATAGTTTTTGGAGCATAAACAAAATATGTAAAATAAACAGCCGTTTTTCAATTGGTAAAACCTTGTCTAGTGAAGGTGATGTATTTTTGTCTCTTAATTTTTCAGCCCCACCCTTACGTTTCTTAGCATGGTTTTCCAAATTAATTATAAACATTTAAAACTGAAAGCATGCAGCCAAGGAGCTCTCCACCTTTATTACTCATTTAAAAACCATTTGATCAATCGAATATAAAAGCCCCTCCGTGAGTCACCACCTTACCGCGGTGGAGGGGTTTGCGTGTCCTAGTGATCCTGGAAGCTAGGTTGTCGGGGGCTTTATGCCCCTGGTAGGGTCTCCCAAGGCAAACAGGTTCCAGGTGAAAGACCAGACAAAGCGTGGCTCAAAAAACCAACCATGAAGAAACACAACAATGGTTCCCAGTTGCCCCTGCCCGGAAGCGGGTCACCGGGGCCCCCCCCTGGAGCCAGGCCCGGGGGTGGGGCTCGATGGCGAGCGCCTGGTGGCCGGGCCTTTTCCCATGGGGCCCGGTCGGGCACAGCCCGAAGAGACAACGTGGGACCCTCTTCCAGTGGGCTCACCATCCGCAGGAGGGGTCATGGGGGTCGGGTGCAGTGTGAGACGGGCGGCGGCCGAAGGCGGGGGCCTTGGCGGTCCGATCCTCGGCTGCAGAAGCTAGCTTTAGGGACGTGGAACGTCACCTCGCTGGCGGGAAAGGAGCCTGAGCTGGTGCGCGAGGTAGAGAGTTTCCGGCTAGATATAGTCGGCCTCGCCTCGACGCACAGCACGGGCTCCGGAACCAGTCTCCTTGAGAGGGGCTGGACTCTCTTCCACTCTGGAGTTGCCCTTGGTGAGAGGCGTCGAGCTGGGGTGGGAATACTTGTTTCCCCTCGGTTCGGTGCCTGTACATTGGGGTTCACCCCGGTGGATGAGAGGGTAGCCTCCCTCCGCCTTCGGGTGGGGGGACGGGTCCTCACTGTCGTTTGTGCTTATGCACCAAACGGCAGCTCAGAGTACCCACCCTTTTTGGAGTCTCTGGAGGGGGTGCTGGAAAGCGCTCCTCCCGGGGATTCCCTCGTCCTCCTGGGGGACTTCAATGCTCATGTGGGCAATGACAGTGAGACCTGGAGGGGCGTGATTGGGAGGAACGGCCCCCCCGATCTGAACCCGAGTGGTGTTCTGTTGTTGGACTTCTGTGCTAAACACGGCTTGTCCATAACGAACACCATGTTCAAGCATAAGGGTGTCCATATGTGCACCTGGCACCAGGACACCCGAGGTCTCAGTTCGATGATCGACTTCGTAGTCGTGTCGTCGGACTTGAGGCCGCATGTCTTGGACACTCGGGTGAGGAGAGGGGCGGAGCTGTCAACTGATCACCACCTGGTGGTGAGTTGGCTCCGATGGTGGGGGAGGACGCCGGTCAGGCCTGGCAGGCCCAAACGTAATGTGAGGGTCTGCTGGGAACGGCTGGCGGAACCCTCTGTCAGAAGGAGCTTCAACTCCCACCTCCGGGAGAGCTTCGATCATGTCTCGGGGGGGGCCGGGGACATTGAGTCCGAATGGGCCATGTTCCGGGCCTCCATTGTTGAAGCGGCTGACCGGAGCTGCGGCCGCAAGGTGGTCGGTGCATGTCGCGGCGGTAACCCTCGGACCCGGTGGTGGACTCCGGAGGTGAGGGATGCCGTCAAGCTGAAGAAGGAGGCCTATCGGGCTTTATTGGCTGGTAGGACTCCTGAGGCAGCTGATGTGTACCGGCAGGCCAAGCGGAACGCGGCTCTGGCGGCCGCGGAGGCAAAAACCCGGGCATGGGAGGAGTTCGGCGAGGCCATGGAGAATGACTTCCGAACGGCTTCAAAAAGGTTCTGGACCACCATCCGGCGACTCAGGAGGGGGAAGCAGTGCTCTGTCAACACTGTATACGGTAGGGACGGTGCGCTGCTGACTTCGACGGGGGACGTCCTGGATCGGTGGAAGGAATACTTTGAAGACCTCCTTAATTCCACCAACACGCTTTCCGACGTGGAGGCAGAGTCTGGGGACATCGGGGGGGGCCCTTCTATCTCTGGGGCCGAGGTCGCCGAGGTGGTTGAAAAGCTCCGCGGTGGCAGGGCCCCTGGGGTGGACGAGGTCCGCCCGGAGTTCCTTAAGGCTCTGGATGTTGTAGGGCTGTCTTGGTTGACACGCTCTGCAACATCGCGTGGACATCGGGGACAGTGCCTCTGGACTGGCAGACCGGGGTGGTGGTTCCCCTCTTTAAAAAGGGGGACCGGAGGGTGTGCTCCAACTTTAGGGGGATCACACTCCTCAGCCTCCCTGGGAAGGTCTATTCAGGGGTCCTGGAGAGGAGGGTCCGCCGGATTGTCGAACCTCGGATTCAGGAGGAGCAATGTGGTTTTCGTCCTGGCCGTGGAACAGTGGACCAGCTCTATACCCTCCGCGGAGTCCTGGAGGGTACGTGGGAGTTCGCCCAACCAGTCTACACATGTTTTGTGGATTTGGAAAAGGCGTTCGACCGTGTCCCTCGGGGGCTCATGTGGGGGGTGCTCCGAGAGTACGGGGTACCGGATTCCCTGATCGGGGCTGTCCGGTCCCTGTACGACCGGTGCCAGAGTTCGGTCCGCATTGCCGGTAGTAAGTCGAACTTGTTTCCGGTGAGGGTTGGACTCCGCCAGGGCTGCCCTATGTCACCGATTCTGTTCATTACCTATATGGACAGGATTTCTAGGCGCAGCCAGGGTGTTGAGGGGGTCCGGTTTGGTGACCTCAGGATCGGGTCGCTGCTTTTTGCAGATGATGTGGTCCTGTTGGCTTCATCGGGCCGTGACCTTCAGCTCTCACTGGAGCGGTTCGCAACCGAATGTGAAGCGGCTGGGATGCGAATCAGCACCTCCAAATCTGAGGCCATGGTTATCGACCGGAAAAGGGTGGAGTGCCATCTCCGGGTCGGGGAGGAGATCCTGAACCAAGTGGAGGAGTTCAAGTATCTCGGGGTCTTGTTCACGAGTGAGGGAAGAATGGAGCGCGAGGTCGACAGGCGGATCGGTGCGGCGTCCGCAGTGATGCGGGCTCTGCATCGGTCCGTCGTGGTGAAGAAGGAGCTGAGTCGAAAGGCGAAGCTCTCTATTTACCAGTCGATCTACGTTCCTACCCTCACCTATGGTCACGAACTATGGGTAGTGACCGAAAGAACGAGATCGCGAATACAAGCGGCCGAAATGAGCTTCCTCCGCAGGGTGTCCGGGCTCTCCCTTAGAGATAGGGTGAGAAGCTCGGTCATCCGGGAGGGGCTCAGAGTAGAACCGCTGCTCCTCCGCGTCGAGAGGAGCCAGCTGAGGTGGCTCGGGCATCTGATTAGGATGCCTCCTGGACGCCTCCCTGGTGAGGTGTTCCGGGCACGTCCCACTGGGAAGAGGCCCCGGGGAAGACCCAGGACACGCTGGAGGGACTATGTCACTCGGCTGGCCTGGGAACGCCTCGGGGTCCCCCAGGAAGAGGTGGTGGAAGTGGCCGGGGAGAGGGAAGCCTGGGCCTCCCTGCTTAGGTCGTTGCCCCCGCGACCCGATCCCCGGACAAGCGGAAGATGACGAGACGAGACGAGAATATAAAAGCATCATAGAATGTACAGTAAAGTAACATCTAGCTGGCGTCAGTTATTTCAAATGCATAGATAACATATTTGAGTGTGCTAAAATTAGCAATAACGTCAGCTAGTTCGAGGTGTATGCATAGGCTAACTATAAGTTAGCAGCACATTTCCCGTATTTAACAATAATTCAACAGGGACTTACCTGAAAGTGATGCACGGGCATCATCTCGCAGTTTATTTCTTTTTCTGCCCCTGACTCCTGTTTTCCATTTTTGAAAAGTTTACCTAGCCTACTGTCAAAATTCGTCAGGCCACTGAGGTAGGAAAGGGCACCCACGGCAAGCTTGGAAAGTTGAATGTGTATTTGTTTTTTTGGGGGGTGGGGGGGGGGCACCGTCGTAAATTTTTTTGAGCATGTTCATATATCTCTTGTTTTGCCCGTTTTGTGATTTACATGCCTAAAAGGTGCGTAATATTTATATAGGCCTACTGAAATAATATCGGCATTATAATTATAATAACTATGATGATTTTTCAGTTGGCAATTTTTTGGTGCCCCCTCAGGGCTTGGTGCCCTACGCACAGCGCGTAGTGCGCGTTATGGGAGCGGCGGCACTGTGCCCACGTTTCTATATCATGCAGCGACGATCTAAGTATTACTTCACATAATTATATGGCAACGACGGTACAAGCTTTCTGATTGGCTAATGGGTAGTCATGCCAGACGCTTATTGCCCTCCTCAGCGGTCAATACGGCTCCATATTGCCCTCTGACGTAATCTTCAAAATGAGCGACGAGTCAGCTGCTGAGTTTTACTATCCAGATGATTCGATTTGTCATCGAAAGTGAGGATGAAGACTAGACTCTTTTACGTTTTCTATTATTATACAGCAAAAACTGTCCAAATAATTTAAGTACATTACAGGTTACATTTTTTAGATCCATCTCATTCTAATTAGTAATGTCTATGAAAATCTATTATGCATTGTACATTGAATCTTTTTTGGTATTGAAGCTGTTACCTTAATTACTACCAAAACATTCTGAATCCCTATAATCTTATACTAATAATTATCAATTGGAGTATTAATGGAAAAAAAACAAAAAAGCTAATTGAGAAAGAAGCACACAGAAGGGTTGCATTATGCATTTGAAGATTATACTGTCAAACTGACTGAAGAACAAAATAACATGAAATAATGAAGATAGTGTGGCTCATTGGCTAGTCAATTCCCATGATGCAAGGCAGTAAATAGTGTAAAAATTTGCTGATAAGTTTGCATTTGTTCGAAATACAAATGTAACTTCATGAATTTCGTTTTTCAAATGTGTCTGCTTAAAATGTATTGTTTTGTTGCGTGGTATTTGTCATTGTTGTGCTGGTTTACCATTGTAACCATGAGTTAAATGACTGTTACATTTCATTAGAAGAGCTGGATTCTTGCAACAGTAATGCAAAGGCAGTGTATAGCTTCTTTCAGCTTAGAATCTGCAGTGAAATGTTCCAAAGGCCCCGTTTTTCCATGAGACTTAAGATCTGAGGCGTTTGAGAGGCCCCTAAACATTTTGATACATTAGTAAGTAATAGTAAAATTAAATTTAGAAGTTTACTTCTTGAAGTACTTACATTAAATCAAAGTGCACTTGAAAGTATTCCAAAGTATACTTTGAAGTACTTGAGGAAGTATACTTGATGAACTGAAAGTGCACTACACAGGCTACTTTGCAGTATTCAAAAGTAATCCTTGAAATATACACTATAAGTGTACTTTAAAGTGTACTAAATGACCTAAAAAGTGGGCCAATTAAGTTTACTCAGCACAAAAAAAGTATATAAATAAGTACACTGCTAGTGTACTTTAAGTAACATGATAAAAGTATACTTTTTATACTAAGTATACTTATAAAATAAACTTGAAGTATACTTCTTTTTTGTAAGGGTTACAATTTCCCCCAGAAATGGTACCATATCTAGTTCCTCTTTCAAGTAATAAGCCAAGTGTTGAGTATTAAATTAGCTAAATGGTCTGTAGAGATCTTGGGACGAAGCTGCAATCGCGTACCAGAAAGTGTAAATGTTTAACGTAGTTGGATGGTCCGAAGAGAATGCGTGGAGTTGGTGAAGCGCCCTGGTGAGTTGCAGTCATTTGCCATAGTTCTAGTACTAATCTGAGGCTAGTCTCCATAGATAACTATATTATGTCTATGGATATCTATGCCTAGTCTCCTCCACGTCTCCCCAACGTGACATCATCACCATATTGCGCTAATATGATAATGTTAACACCAAAAACGCTTCATGTACCAATTTGTCAACAGTGATGTTTAACCTGCAATATGGCCTTTAACTCACGCTCAGAAATGTATAATTTGCATATTAAAATCACAAAACAATCGAGCCGGGGGCACGCCCCCCCCACCCCCCACTGTCACCTTTTTTACTCTGAGGAGTTTACAGGTTTGATTGCACTTTCTGCAAAACATACTGGAATATCCTTTCACGCAGGGCCTGCAGCGTCCTCTTGTTGTCTTCACCGGGAGATGTGCGACCATGTCCCTGCGCACATCGGTTGGTGGTTCACATACCCTCTTGTCTGGGCCCCTATTTGGTGGACTCCCATTTCCTAGGGATGGTCTTCTCTGAATCTTTTGTACCGGATCAGTTCCAGCAAAGGATGACAAGTGTTACCGACCTGTTGTCATACCATTTGACAGTGCATATGTTGTGGTTTGCCTCCACTCTGTTGTCAAAGCTACCTCTGCCCTTTTTCTTCAAGATCTTTTCATCTTCAAGGTTACAGTTTGGTAAGCGCACTTGCCTGGCTGTTCCCACAAATGAATATCACGATCAAGGAGCCGAACTACTAATGGAACACGTGAAGAAGTTGTCTGCATAGACCTTGTAGTTCTGACCTCCTGGAAGCGTGGAGGCGAGCTTCATCACAACGTCAACTGAAATTCCAAGTTCGGTCAAGTCTGGACCAGAGAAATCAGTATTGGGACTGATTAAATCATTTTGCAGCCAGCAATACCGGTCCCGGGGCATAGTCAGTTTAGTTGGTTGGCTTGTGTTTGTTCGCTCATTGTCATCATCATCCTCATCACTGGTGTCTGACTCCATGTCAACATCGCTCTCTCCATTTTGGAGAGCCTCAATGACATCATGGGCACTGAAGAAACTCTCTTTACATTTACATGTAGTCATTTAGCAGACGCTCTTATCCAGAGCGACATACAGTAAGTACAGGGACATTCCCCCTGAGGTAAGTAGGGTGAAGTGCCTTGCCCAAGGACACAACGTCATTTTGCATGGCCGGGAATCGAACCAGCGACCTTCTGATTACTACCTCGATTCCCTAACCGCATCAGCCACCTTGCTGATGTCATTCTGAAATGGAAATAATAGAGAATGTTCAATTATAACTAATTTCAATGCAAATTAATCCTATTCAGGCAATACATTCCACTGAAGGCACACAATACTGTCTGGATAGCCTAATGTGCTACTTACAAAAGGAAAATACAACCCCCCAGAACTCTTACATCCCCACATTCCAGAACATCCACACGTCCCTAAACAATGCACCATACATGCAACCCTCACATTCCAAAACATTTACACTTGTCCCTGAACAACCATCCTCCAAAGCATTCCACAAACATTATCTAGCTTGTGTAACAAGGAGATATTTGGGCAAACAAAGTCCAGATATAAAAACGTATATTTCACTGCTAACATAGAAATAACATTAGGGTTAGCTAACCCTAACCCATTTAGAATTATTAAAATCTGGTCTAAACTTAAAATTATAACAAATAACCCATTTATAAAGTGTGAATCATCAAATACATTATATTTCTGTAAGCATTTATCCTATATCTGAACATTTGAGAAGTGAAATGTTGTGTGCAAGGTGCCTGTAGTGTGCAAGGTGCACATGGTATTTTAGCTATTCTTTTACCCAACGTTGTAAAACTACAACAATGACATAACACGGTAAAAATCTAATGAAATGCATGAATTTCAAAATAACTTAATATTTACATGAACTACATATTATAACAATCACCCCAAAAAAATATTTCATGAAATGTACTTACTTCAATGTTGAGATATACAGTTGAATGAAACAAGGAGATGCACTTACAGGAAAGTTGTCAGGTAGAGTGAGTTCATGGTCTTCTGGCCAGACCTATATACACATTTACAATCCAATGACATTGCAAGGCAATACAATAGGACGTGTTTTCCCCCAACACGTTTTTGAAAATGTGTTTTTGGAGCGATAAAAGTGGCGTAATATTGCAACAAGGGGTCTTACAGGGTTAACCCTGAAAAGAGGCTTACCCCAAGGATTCCGTTCCAGAAAGAGAGGTAATGAAACCTTTTGGTTAACTTACTCCGTAACTTACTCCGTAAAACTAACCTGCTCACTAGCAGGTTTTCCATGCCAAACGCTGCGTTTCTACCTATCCATTCCCACTTTCTGATTCTGCTAGCTTTGGGAGACACGGGATATCCTTTCCTAGTTCAGCCGAGCAATCTCAAACAAAATGTTATTTGCTTAGTTATACGCTGAGAGACAATATTATGACGATGATTCACCATGTGCTGTCCTGTGACGGGTGTTTAAGCAAATCTATTTCAAGATTGTAGGGGGTCACTATTGGCCAAACAACCAAAACTAATTCCCCTATGGTTTGAAGGAAGATGGGAAACTGAACAGTATATTACATTAACCAAATAATACCAATACCAATGGAATCACAGTTATTTGACTCTATGGGTTCAATCAGAGCAAGAAAGATCAAAATAGGTTAAATAATATAATCATATTGCAAATGAATGAAATCAATCAAGGTTAACTCTTACCTACTCTACCATGATTATTGTAAACCAGAGATTAAAAAAAGCAAGAGGTGAGGAAGAAGGAGCAGGACAAGCAAGAGCTGAGGAGAAGGTCTCAGGAGATCAAGAATCCACAGAACAATGCTTCACAATTCTTTTTATACCCAAGAACAACTACAATCACACCACAATCTTGATCCTTACTTATCAACATGACTAGTATGCTACAGTAAGTTACACAATGATGTGTGAGAGCCATCAAGTTGAGACTCCATCCAGTAACTCCACATTTTACCATATGAGAGGTGGGGGCAGGTTGATAACCTTACAAGATCAGCCTTTCTTCAAGTATACCATCTCTTGGTCAAAATAGAAATTCAGAAAATTCAACAATTAATATTCATATATGTTATTGGTCCTACTATTAACATCACCTGTGACCATGCATCCTCCTGTAACTGGTGTTCCAGTAAATCTTTTTCAAGATTAGCCTTTATTCTTCTACCCTAAATAGGCCTACACATTCTCTTGGTCAGTTTTTGACACCTTTTTCATGAGATGCAGTTTGTACAACTCATTTACTTGTAACTGGGAATACATGAGATTACATTACATTTCACAGTTCCACATGTAGAATTCACCTACCATTAAATGAACATCTCACTGTATACAGCATCCATGCCCTGTTGTCAGTCAAGGCTACAATCACAAGCGCAGAGCTGCCAACTCTGACAACTCTGACGGTTTCGCCGTGTGACACGCATTTCAACCATTTCTCAAGCTCTCACGCCACACCTCGTATATCTCATGCCGAAAAGGCAACGCCAAACAAGTAGCCAACCAAACGTTGTAAACAGTAGTCTAACGGACGACGCGCAGGTAAACCGAGTGAAGCAACATTGACGTGCTACCAAATCTCACGCCAAGGTTTTTGGAAAAGTTGGCAGCCCTTCAAGCGTTTAAGCAAAATATGCATTACCTGTTCGTAGTATGTTTTTATATGTAATATAACATTGAACATGCTATTTTTTTAAGTCCACCACTTTTTCTCCTGTAATATTAACGGACAGTGGGGATTAAATGTTCAATGTAGGACTGGCTATTGCATTTATATGCATTGACTCAGCAGCAATTGTCTCCCACGCCAATTGTATAGGCTACGCTGCTACAGCCGTGTTGCTTTTTCTGGAATATGTGCTCAGATTGACCATAAACACGAAAAACAATTTATATCTAAAGTGTGGTGAATTAGAATAACGTTTTTTGTCGTTGGTTGCCATGGTGAATCCCAGTATCGGAGCTCCATAGATGTTGGCTTTTGGTAGTATTCATGCACGCGCTAAACTCAGAGTTTCCGTACTCCAAGTTGAATTAACTAAATCATCAGCTGTTCTGGAACAGAGTTTTCAGAAATTCTCATTTCAAAGTAACTCAAGTCAACGCAGAGTTCAGGGTTAGGACCAGAGTTTGTTGAACCCTCTACCTGGAATACCCCCCAGAATGAAGAGTAGAACGACGACCTGAATCTTTTGCAAATATCATTGACCACTAGATAGCAGTATTGTTAAATGTTTTGTGACATCAGCTTAACACAGGGGTAGGCAACCCTGGTCCTAGAGAGCCGCTGTCCTGTATGTTTTAGATGTTTCCTTGCTCCAGCACACCTGATTCAAATGAAGGGGTGGTTATCAAGCTCTGTGGAAGCCGGGTAATGACCATTTATTTGAATCAGGTGTGCTGGAGCAGCTTGCCCATTTGGACACTGCTAAGTGCAGATACCAAGTTAAAGAAAAAAGTAGGTTAAGTACAAACATTCAATAAACTGTTGTGAATTTTAAATGGCCTATTTACAGTAGTCAACCTAGCTTACGTGGGTTAGCTACAGTAGTTAGTCTAATTAGCTAGTGCTAGTTAAATATGGTATTTTGGGAGGGCTGACTGTCTTACCTTGCTAGCTAGTTTAGACAAACGAAAGGTTACTTCAGTCTGGAGAGAGTTGCCTATTACTAACTCGCACATTTTTAAAACATTGCACTTAAAACCTCATTGTTTGCTATGATACGTCAGTACAGCTCTGTTAAATTCCATATGCACTTTTTGTCTGGGCGTTTGAAGCAGACGCTTTTCAAAATTAATGTTATGTGTTCTGATTTTGGTGTGCCACCCCAATAAATGTCTGGGGGTGTGACTGCATGGGGTACAAATCCAACCAAGAAGCAGATTTATCATGCAAATACATTGGTTTTGGTTAGCCATTTACTTACTTATTACTTATATAGTCATTATGTTTGACTCAGTTTCTCATAACAGTTTGTTGAATGTTTCATTCCAAAATACATTATTTTTGTTAAAATGCTAGGTTTCATCATTGTGCCAAACAAAGAATGTTTAATTCAGACATATTTTACACAGTGCTTTATTCTTGGAAGCCCATATGCATTTTTGCATTACGTAGGATTTTCTTTTACGATTTCATGGAAATCTTCCAGTGCGTATAATTTAAATTGTTTGACCCGATCACTGCAGTTGTTGTATATAGTTCTTGCGGGGTGACATGTTATAGAGGCGTTTTTCACTTTGAAATTATGGTCCAGATCACTAGTACTTCCTGCGGGATGACAATGTAAGTTAACGCTTGAGTAATTAGTGAGGAGTTAACCCTTTCTGTCAATTTCTTGACTGGTACACCAGAGTAAGTTATTTATGCGTGTGAGTTTTTTTTTATGTTTCAACATTCCAGAAGTTGATTATGATGAATTTACAGGCAATTTCAGCACTTCTTGGTTAGCATTTGAAAAGGACCTAGTTTGCACCTTGTATTAGTGACGACTACTCAATTCATTGGTTATTTTGTTTACCAGAGAATGTCTAATATAGGGAGAACTGTCACTCGGGAAACTTCTGGGTTCTGAACTGGTTGCAGTTTCACTCTGGTTCCATATGAGGGCACTAACGAGCGAGTGCAGAATGAATGAAGGTCTATGGAGCTATACCCCTCAAAATCCACTTTTCTCAGGATATAATTTTTTGTCTAGTAATTTGAATTCTGAATTCGAAAGGGGAGGCAAAAAAAATACACACTGCTGGGTGTTAGATTTTTAAAAGCTGCCTTTCTGTTCTAAAAAGCCTTTTAAAATGTCAATGACGTCATACACATCGTACAACCAGAGATACTGCTTTACGGCAAGCTCTGGTTACTTCTTTTTTTCTTTCGAGGCATCAACAACACAGCTGACAGGTTAGGCTCTCCCTGTCAATACACATGCTAGAAAGAATGTTGTTGCTAATGCCATCAAGAGGGATCTCTGGTCGTAGTCAATCCTTCACTAACCAATCAGCATTCATTAGAAAAAAGCTAGCGTGTTATGGGCAACAACGACTCACCCTGTAAGAAATCGAAAGTCATAAGTACTCGTTCATTCAGGTTTCAACCTTTTAATCCATGTTGAACAGTGTGTTGAACAGAGTGCGGAGAGAAATGTTTTGTGGCCAGGGAGCACGTACCTGGGGTCAAGTAACTAAAGCTTTTTTTAAACTTGTTTTTTATCAATACCTTGGCGCAAACTCACACTTTCTGCATGTTCCAACCAGTGATTTTGCATCAGGTGGTAAAAAAGGTTTGTCGTATTACCAGACTTGGTAGCGACCTGTTTGTTTATTACACAATTTGTACCGAACATTGCTCTGCTCTTTGTCGGATTTCCAAAAGCCAAACCACTTCCAAATAACTGAAGAAGACAAACCCTTTTTATCAATAATTTCTTCATTAGAAGTTGCTCCCTCGCCATGGGTATCGCTGCCACTGTTTTTGGCAATAAGACTCATTTTCCGCAGTTAACATTAGCTACTCCACTTGAGGTGCTCAGTCAGTATATTTTAGTGAGCTTACGTAGGCTACCATTTCTCCGCAACTTCCTGCTGCATCACATAAATTAAATGGTCTCGTCGTCATCTGCCGCTTGTCCGGGGATTGGGTCGCGGAGGCAACGACCTAAGCAGGGAGGCCCAGGCTTCCCTCTCCCCGTCCAGGAGGCATCCTAATCAGATGCCCGAGCCACCTCAGCTGGATCCTCTCGACGCGGAGGAGCAGCGGTTCTACTCTGAGCCTCTCCCGGATGACCGAGCTTCTCACCCTATCTCTAAGGGAGAGCCCGGACACCCTTCGGAGAAAGCTCATTTCGGCCGCTTGTATTCGCGATCTCGTTCTTTCGGTCACTACCCATAGTTCGTGACCATAGGTGAGGGTAGGAACGTAGATCGACTGGTAAATAGAGAGCTTCGCCTTTCGACTCAGCTCCTTCTTCACCACGACGGACCGATGCAGAGCCCGCATCACTGCGGATGCCGCACCGATCCGCCTGTCGACCTCGCGCTCCATTCTTCCCTCACTCGTGAACAAGACCCCGAGATACTTGAACTCCTCCACTTGGTTCAGGATCTCCTCCCCGACCCGGAGATGGCACTCCACCCTTTTCCGGTTGATAACCATGGCCTCAGATTTGGAGGTGCTGATTCGCATCCCAGCCGCTTCACATTCGGTTGCAAACCACTCCAGTGAGAGCTGAAGGTCACGGCCCGATGTAGCGAACAGGACCACATCATCTGCAAAAAGCAGCGACCCAATCCTGAGGTCACCAAACCGGACCCCCTCAACACCCTGGCTGCGCCTAGAAATCCTGTCCATATAGGTAATGAACAGAATAGGTGACATAGGGCAGCCCTGGCGGAGTCCAACCCTCACCGGAAACAAGTTCGACTTACTACCGGCAATGCGGACCAAACTCTGGCACCGGTCGTACAGGGACCGGACAGCCCCGATCAGGGAATCCGGTACCCCGTACTCTCAAAGCACCCCCCACATGAGCCCCCTAGGGACACGGTCGAACGTCTTTTCCAAATCCACAAAACATGTGTAGACTGGTTGGGTGTTACGGCTCCCACTCCTGCCTGTAGGGTGTGTGTGTTTTGTTTGTGTCCTGTCTGTAGGTGATCCTGTGACGGTGCTGATGATGCCGTCCAAGTGCGCGCCCCAACGTCAAGATCCGGACCTGAGGCGGCTGTGCCAAATCGGGCCTAATTAGACACTGTCGTCACCGATAAAGCGTGTTTTGGTTGGCGTATGGGGGAGAGGGGCGAGTCGCGCTGAGCGGCTGTTTATTTGTCCAGATGTGTAAGAGGAGAAGGGAGTTAGTGTAGAGACCCATGGGTATACTCCTCAACACGTAGATAACCGATGTTATGCACAGTAGTTTAGGAGCGGTTCCACCTGCACCTTTTGTAACTTAGAGTTTAGTGTAGTTAGGTTAGGAAATACTAGGTTAGTTAGTGGTTTTCCAACAGGGCCGTTTCAGTCCTTAGCGTAGTGCACTTTGTTTGTCTCATCGGGAATCGCTCATAGTCCCTTCTCCGTGACTTTATGTACTGGTACGTCCCTTGTCTATTGATCCTTGTTATTTGTTCACTTGTTGCGGCTTGCCGATACCTTTTTGCAGCTGTATTAATAAATTTACATAATCCGTATGACCCCGCTGCATCGTTTGTGCCCGGCTACACCGTTGACACCCTCCGCTGGTCCAGTACTGTCAGTCAAACATTGTTACCTTTAACATCGTACGTAACAGAATGGGGGCTCGTCCGGGATATCTATGATCCTATATGTTTGATATTGTTACTTTCCTAGTGGTGTGTTAACGGAGTATCGTTTGTGTTTCATGCACGTTGCAATGGCGGCTGTCCAAGCTTTTATTGATACTCCTGAAGAGGAGTTACTGCGTCAGTGTCGCAAGGAGGATCTATGTGCCTTGGCTAGTCACTATCAGATACCAGTGTCGAAACAGCTCCTCAAACCCAAGCTGACTGAGGTATTATTACGTGGTTTGGTGGGCATACAGGTGTTAAAGTCCACGGAACGACCAAAGGAAGCCGACGCTGCTTCGGGTATTCAGGATGAGAGGACTCCTTCATTGTCGCCACGACCGGGTTCCACCCCTGGTTCACCCGAACAGGCTCGCTTAAGGGTGCGCCTTACACGCCTGCAGATAGATAGAACTCGAGATGCGAAGGCTGGAGATTGACGGTGCGTACAGGATGCATCAGCTGGAGTTAGGGGCACAGAACGTGATGCCACCGAACCCTGCTGTTTCTGGTTTTATTCACCATCCTAGTTCCCAACCACATCATACCGACAGGTTTGACGTGGGTAAAAACATTGCCCTTGTACCACCATTTAGAGAATCCGAGGTGGATTCCTATTTCAGTGTGTTTGAACGCATAGCGGCATCTATGCGCTGGCCTACGGATGTGTGGCCCTTGTTGTTGCAATGCAAACTTTCCGGTAAAGCCCAAGATGTGGTGTCCGCTTTATCTCTGGAGGAGAGCTTGCGGTATGATTGTGTAAAGTCCGCAGTGCTTCGTGCGTACGAGTTAGTGCCGGAGGCTTACCGGCAGAGGTATAGGAATTACCGTAAAGCCCCTACGAAATCGTATGTGGACTTTGCCAGAGAGAAAGAGACTCTCTTTGACAGGTGGTGCACCGCCAGCAAGGCCACTGATTTCGATACCCTCAGAGACCTTGTTCTTTTGGAGGAGTTCAAGAACGGCCTGGCTGAACGCTTGGTGTTGCATCTGAACGAACAAAAGCTAGTATCGTTAGCACAAGCAGCAGTATTGGCGGACGAGTTTGTGCTCACGCACAAGACTGTGTTCACGGCTCCTCAACGTGAGCCAGCTCGTGACTCAGATGAAAGACGTTCCTTTGCTCCTCCCGCTAAACAAAGAGAGGAACGTACAAGGAACAATTACCAGCGCCCCAGAGAGGAATGGGAATGTTATTATTGCCATCGTAGAGGCCATGTCCTAGCAGACTGTCGGGCATTAAAAAACCGCCAGTCTCCCTCATCACCAAAAGCACCTGCGAAAGCATGGGTTTGCTTTGCTCATCGCCTCAGGTAGTGTCTCAGCAGCCTGGTCCTGACCCCAGTTATCTACCCTTTATTTTAACGGGATCCGTGTCACTAACGGGAGAGTCAAAAGACGAGCAGACCATACACATTTTGAGAGACACTGGTGCAGCCCAGTCGATAATCCTCTCAGAAGTCTTGCCTTGGTCGGTAGACTCCTCCTGTGGATCCAAGGTGCTGTTGCAAGGTATCGGGATGGAGTACTCAGCTGTGCCCCTGCATACTGTGTACATATCGTCCACGTTGGTAAACGGACGGTTTAAAGTAGGTGTACAAGATTCCCTTCCAGTAAAAGGGGTCTCCTTGATTCTGGGAAATGATATTGCGGGTGGTCGAGTGATGCCTGTTATCGAAGTGTTGGATGTGCCCGAGGTGAGGTCAGGCCCTGATGCTATGCATACGCAGTTTCCCGGTGTTTTTCCCTTGTGTAATGACGCGTGCCCAGTCGCGTCTAGATGAAGACCCCAGTGACTTACATGACACAGTGGTTGCGAACAGCCTTACAGACGGGGATAAGGATGTTGTTGGCGTCGTTATCGCAGAACCTCCGTGTGCTGAGCGAGTCCCTCCTGAGGAAGGTAGCGAAGTAGCCGGTAGCCCTGGAGATTGTTTTGAACTGCCGGTTACACGCGCACAATTACTCGTAGCACAGAAGGAGGATAAGACCTTGGTCAGGTGTTTTTCAGCTGTTGTCTCCAGGGAAGAGGCAGACGCTAAAAGAGCAGCATACTTTCTGGACGATAGTCTGTTGATGCGTAAGTGGACTTTCCGTACTGGCTCTGATAGGGATTGGAGTACCGTGTACCAAATCGTAATGCCCATGGCGTTCCGACATACCATCCTGTCCCTTGCTCATGACATTCCGTGGGCTGGTCATCTGGGCATAACAAAAACCTACGACCGTGTGCTCAGGCATTTCTTTTGGCCTGCTCTGAAGACTGATGTGTCTAATTTTTGCCGTACCTGTCACCTATGCCAAGTTACTGGTAAACCCAACCAGACTATTAGACCAGCTCCACTGTGTCCAATCCCAGTCATGGGGGAACCCTTCGAAAGAGTGATTGTTGATTGTGTTGGTCCCTTACCACGGACTAAGACTGGTAATAAGTACTTACTTACGATGATGTGTTCAGCTACACGTTATCCGGAGGCTATTCCTCTTCGATCTATCACCACTAAAGTGATCCTGAGAGCTCTGACAAAGTTATTTCCAACGTTCGGGCTGCCGAAGATCGTGCAGACCGATCAAGGCTCAAATTTTCGTTCCAAAATGTTTAGCCAGATCATGGGCACGCTCTCGATATCCCACATAGTATCGAGTGCCTATCACCCTGAGAGTCAGGGTGCGCTAGAAAGGTGGCATCAAACATTAAAATCTATGTTAAAGAAATATTGCCTGGGAACCGAGAAAGAGTGGGATGAAGGTGTTCCGTTGGTTTTATTTGCTATACGTGAAACGGTACAGGAATCTTTGGGATTTAGTCCGGCAGATCTGGTGTTTGGGCACACGGTGCGTGGTCCCCTGAAGGTGTTAAAAGACCACATCCTATCCCCCGCGCCGGTCTCAAGAAGTGTTCCGGATCATGTTACACAAATGAGGGAACGTTTGTCAGAAGCCTGTGAGTTGGCTCGGGTGGCACTTTCTTCTGCCCAAACGGGCATGAAAAAACGTTACGACGAGAAGGCAGTAGCAAGACATATTCAAGCGGGTGATCAAGTAATGGTTTTGCTGCCCCTGCTCGGTTCTTCGCTATCCGCAAAGTTTTCTGGTCCGTACTTGGTACAGAAGCAACTCAGTACTACTAGTTATGTTGTTGGCACACCGGAACGTCGACGAAAGTCTCGTGTTTGCCATGTAAACATGCTTAAGCTCTATCAGGAAAGAGAAGTGTCCCCTACATCCAGCGCTATCCCACCAACAGGACCCGCTGTTTTGGTGGCTCCTAGGGCAGTGTTGCTAACTCCTGTCCTTAGCACCGACGTTGACGAGGATGGTTTGATCCTACACAACGCCCCACAACAATGTGTTCGGTTGGACAATTCTCAGCAGTTAAAGGCACTGCCGAGTCTGTTGGTGCATTTGGAGGATGTTTATAGAAACTACGTCCTAAGGTTAGTTGGTGCCTATCCCTGTTTGTTTAGCGACGTTCCAACTCGCACCTCTGTGTTGACTCATGACATTAATGTGCAGGGTAAAACCCCTATCAAACAGCATGCGTACCGCATGAACCTGTTTAAGCGATCAGTCATGAGGACTGAGGTGGACTACTTGAAGAGAACTGGCCTTGCGGTGCCCAGCTCAAGTCCATGGAGCTCCCCTTGCTTGCTCGTCCCTAAGCCTGACGGTACCCATCGCTTCTGTACGGATTACCGGAAAGTAAACGCAGTCACTCTCCCTGACTCATATCCTTTGCCCCGGCTAGATGACTGCGTAGACACTTGGTTCTGCTGTGTTTGTAACCAAGCTTGATTTGTTAAAGGGATACTGGCAAGTACCCCTTACCTCTCGTGCTTCGGAGATCTCAGCTTTTGTAACTCCGGATGATTTCCTGCAGTATACGGTAATGGCCTTCGGTATGTGCAATGCCCCTGCAACGTTTCAGAGACTGGTTAACACCGTCCTAACGGGCGTTCCGAATTGCTCGGCATATCTAGATGATCTGGTGGTGTTTTCGGCGACGTGGTGTGAACATGTGAAGTCGCTTACCAGGGTGTTTGAACGTTTAGCAAGTGCCAATCTGACCCTGAATTTGGCTAAGTGCGAGTTTGGGAAGGCAACGGTCACGTATCTCGGCAAACAGGTTGGCCGGGGAGAAGTACGTCCCGTAGCTGCTAAGGTCTCTGCTATTGCCGCGTTTCCTCCTCCTGTCACTAGACTAGTTGCGCAGATTCTTGGGGATGGCTGGATACTATCGTGGTTTCTGCCGGAACTTCTCTTCTGTGTCTGCCCCTTTGACGGCTTTACTTAGTCTGTCTGTAGGGTTTGTGTGGTCCGATGTTTGTCAGGATGCGTTTAATTCAATTAAATCTTTGTTGTGTAGTTCTCCTGTTTTGTCTGCCCCTGATTTTGGTACTCCTTTCAAGTTGGAGGTGGACGCGAGCGCAGTGGGTGCTGGTGCCGTGTTGCTCCAGGAAGGTACTGACGGAATTGATCATCCCGTTTGCTATTTTTCCCGTAAGTTTACCGGTTGCCAGTCCCGTTACTCCACTATCGAGCAGGAGACACTGGCCATGTTGTTAGCCTTGCAGTTTTTTGAGGTGTACCTGGGTTCCACGACGCTTCCTATTGTGGTGTTTACTGACCATAACCCCCTTGTATTTTTACAACGCATGTACAACAATAACCATCGACTTATGCGCTGGTCAATGATGGTCCAAGGTTTCAATCTGGTGATCCACCACAAGAAAGGGTCAGAGAACGTGGTTGCTGACGCTTTGTCACGTGTGTGATGTTACTCCGTGCGGTCATTACGCTTTGTTTTTTGTGTTTTCTTTTGGTAAACCCAAACCTATGGGTTTGTGCTTTGTGGGTGGGGGTGTTACGGCTCCCACTCCTGCCTGTAGGGTGTGTGTGTTTTGTTTGTGTCCTGTCTGTAGGTGATCCTGTGACGGTGCTGATGATGCCGTCGGAGTGCGCGCCCCGACGTCAAGATCCGGACCTGAGGCGGCTGTGCCAAATCGGGCCTAATTAGACACCGTCGTCACCGATAAAGCGTGTTTTGGTTGGCGTATGGGGGAGAGGGGCGAGTCGCGCTGAGCGGCTGTTTATTTGTCCAGATGTGTAAGAGGAGAAGGGAGTTAGTGTAGAGACCCATGGGTATACTCCTCAACACGTAGATAACCGATGTTATGCACAGTAGTTTAGGAGCGGTTCCACCTGCACCTTTTGTAACTTAGAGTTTAGTGTAGTTAGGTTAGGAAATACTAGGTTAGTTAGTGGTTTTCCAACAGGGCCGTTTCGGTCCTTAGCGTAGTGCACTTTGTTTGTCTCATCGGGAATCGCTCATAGTCCCTTCTCCGTGACTTTATGTACTGGTACGTCCCTTGTCTATTGATCCTTGTTATTTGTTCACTTGTTGCGGCTTGCCGATACCTTTTTGCAGCTGTATTAATAAATGTACATAATCCGTATGACCCCGCTGCATCGTTTGTGCCCGGCTACACCGTTGACACCCTCCGCTGGTCCAGTACTGTCAGTCAAACATTGTTACCTTTAACGTCGTACGTAACTCCCATGTACCCTCCAGGACTCCGCGGAGGGTATAGAGCTGGTCCACTGTTCCACGGCCAGGACGAAAACCACATTGCTCCTCCTGAATCAGAGGTTCGACAATCCGGCGGACCCTCCTCTCCAGGACCCCTGAATAGTCTTTCCCAGGGAGGCTGAGGAGTGTGATCCCCCTAAAGTTTGAGCACACCCTCCGGTCCCCCTTTTTAAAGAGGGGAACCACCACCCCGGTCTGCCAGTCCAGAGGCACTGTCCCCGATGTCCATGCGATGTTGCAGAGTCGTGTCAACCAAGACAGCCCTACAACATCCAGAGCCTTAAGGAACTCCGGGCGGACCTCGTCCACCCCAGGGGCCCTGCCACCGCGGAGCTTTTCAACCACCTCGGCGACCTCGGCCCCAGAGATAGAAGGGCCCCCCCCGATGTCCCCAGACTCTGCCTCCACGTCGGAAAGCGTGTTGGTGGAATTAAGGAGGTCTTCGAAGTATTCCTTCCACCGATCCAGGACGTCCCCCGTCGAAGTGAGCAGCGAACCGTCCCCACCGTATACAGTGTTGACAGAGCACTGCTTCCCCCTCCTGAGTCGCCGGATGGTGGTCCAGAACCTTTTTGAAGCCATTAAATGGTCTGCTGTTCCTAATTATTCTCTATCGACATTATCAATATTATTGATATCTTAATGATATCTTTATTGAGGGAAGTCATTACTTCGATAAATCTATAAAAAAATATATCGCCCAGCCCTATCATGTATCCTATCTGTCAACCGGTTTGAATGGTTTTCAATGAAGCTGGCCAATGGAAGTCGCTTTCTCAGGCAAATGTCGAATGAAACAGGCTCGGTTAAAGAAATCCGATATTCTAGCTATCTTCAGCAGACTCTTATCTACAAAAGGCAGTCCTTCCTGACGTTTCTGGTGTAGAATGGAGTGAAATACAACATTGTGAACACTCACTGCCAATGAAACACAGGAAAAAAGGTAGAGCTTTTTTGTCACATGGTTCCGGTAACTCGCTGTAGTAAAAAAAGAAAAAAAAAACACTGCTGTCAACCTGTTTGAATGGTTTTCGGCGGGACAGACAGCAGCATAATCTCGATTCACCGACATTTTTGTTTTAATAACATATAATTTCAATTGGTAACTGGTGTGTTATATTGTGTAGGGGTGGGCGATATGGCCAAAATCTTCTATCACGGTATGAGTAATTTTATGTTACGGTACATATCACGGTATAGTAATTGTTCTGTAAATTCAATTAAGAAATGGTACAAAATAACCGTAGCGTACTTCATCATAGCACTTGATTATTTATTACAAACAAAAACAACTGCCTCACATGAGACAACACTTGAGTAAAAAAAAAAGACTCAAAAAAGTTACGGTATGAGTACGAGTGTTACGATTGGCTGATGCCAGTCATGCCATCCGCGTGGTGACCTACTCACAGCTCAATGCGAATCCGTAATGCCCTCCGAGGAAAATGCAAAAATGAGCAAAAGCGATCAGTCTGAGTTTTACTATCCATATAACTTGGGTTTCGGCGTATCAACCTCGTTAAAGCTCGGTCGATACGTTAAAGCCTCAGTTTGATATATCCCGGCATGACCTCACTCTCAGTTAGCGAGTAGTTCGCCTTCACTAGTCATCCTAGATCAAGAATGCTAGCAACGCCACCAGTGTATTTTACAACAATAATTTTACTGCACAAGACATAACTTGAACAACATATCGAATTGGTTACCTGCAGAATGGGTCCTCAAATATATAATTAATTAGCATCGGCATGAATGTGGTCCGCTTAGACAAAATACACTCCACATCAAAAATTCCGTCAGACCAACGCAAATGTGCTTCAAGGTCAAATGAAAATAGCAAATCAAATAAAAGTTTGACTACAATTCTAAATATCGCAAGAATGCGATTTATATGATGGCTCAGCCATCATATCGCATTCTTGCGATATTTAGAATTGAAGTGAAGGCTAGAACTTGCGATTACAATACAACAACCAGACATTTAATTGACACGTGTAATACAAAAATATAGTATTAGAGTATACCGCGGTTGAAACGGTATAGCCAAATGTCTCCCGGTAGACACATTTCTACCGTCGCACAGTATATACCGTCATACCGCCCAGCCCTAATATCATGTATGTCTGATACTTTATTAACATGTATCAAAGCATGTAGCAAATAGTAAGCTACTTATGCTAAAGCATAAATTGCGTGTTAAACCTAAAAATCAATAGCCAAACAACTATCCTGGTCCACGTAACTCTGTCATCATAAACTTGATCATTTTGGTTGGAAGGAAAGAAGGAACATTTGTGTTAACAATCGAGTCATGACTTGCACTACTCTTTATCTTAATCAGGGTAATTCCTATGAAATAATCTTAGATATGCTGCAGCAGCCATTTAGGTTTTGGCTGAGCTGGCTAGCCAGCCAATAACTTCATCAGACAGCTATTATTCACAAAATAAATGGCTTCGGGGTCTACTCCAGGGAAGACAAAAATATAAATCAATCAAAGAAAATCAGGCCCTTGTCCTACCAGTTGTAGCAAGGCCTCGTCTCTTTTCTGCTTGATCTCTCAGAGAGGTAGGCATCATAGATTGTTGGCTACAGTAGCTAGCAATTTAAAAGTGAAAACTTCACTTTAAGAGGTTTTTAAAATGAATTCCCCTAGCCCGGTCCCCCAGTTGCTAGAATTTTCAATAGGTGTAAATCAAGCCCTGGGTGTTCTTCATCGCCTTTGAGAAAATGAAGGCTCAATTGCTCTGTTGGAAAATCTTCTTGTGACGTCACAAGGAGGAAGGTTACCTTCCCTCTCTCTGCTTTGCCCGCCCAGATAATCTGGCCCGCCCATGAGAAACTGAGCAACAACCGTGCAAGGGCGAGTGCCCTGGAGAGACATCATGGCGAGCCATCATATAAATCGCATTCTTGCGATATTTAGAATTGAAGTGAAGGCTAGAACTTGCGATTACAATACAACAACCAGACATTTAATTGACACGTGTAATACAAAAATATAGTATTAGAGTATACCGCGGTTGAAACGGTATAGCCAAATGTCTCCCGGTAGACACATTTCTACCGTCGCACAGTATATACCGTCATACCGCCCAGCCCTAATATCATGTATGTCTGATACTTTATTAACATGTATCAAAGCATGTAGCAAATAGTAAGCTACTTATGCGAAAGCATAAATTGCGTGTTAAACCTAAAAATCAATAGCCAAACAACTATCCTGGTCCACGTAACTCTGTCATCATAAACTTGATCATTTTGGTTGGAAGGAAAGAAGGAACATTTGTGTTAACAATCGAGTCATGACTTGCACTACTCTTTATCTTAATCAGGGTAATTCCTATGAAATAATCTTAGATATGCTGCAGCAGCCATTTAGGTTTTGGCTGAGCTGGCTAGCCAGCCAATAACTTCATCAGACAGCTATTATTCACAAAATAAATGGCTTCGGGGTCTACTCCAGGGAAGACAAAAATATAAATCAATCAAAGAAAATCAGGCCCTTGTCCTACCAGTTGTAGCAAGGCCTCGTCTCTTTTCTGCTTGATCTCTCAGAGAGGTAGGCATCATAGATTGTTGGCTACAGTAGCTAGCAATTTAAAAGTGAAAACTTCACTTTAAGAGGTTTTTAAAATGAATTCCCCTAGCCCGGTCCCCCAGTTGCTAGAATTTTCAATAGGTGTAAATCAAGCCCTGGGTGTTCTTCATCGCCTTTGAGAAAATGAAGGCTCAATTGCTCTGTTGGAAAATCTTCTTGTGACGTCACAAGGAGGAAGGTTACCTTCCCTCTCTCTGCTTTGCCCGCCCAGATAATCTGGCCCGCCCATGAGAAACTGAGCAACAACCGTGCAAGGGCGAGTGCCCTGGAGAGACATCATGGCGAGCAAACGAACGGAGCATAACAGTTGCTCAGTGCTTGGATGTACAAATGAAAACAAAAGTATTTTTTTCGTTCTTTCATCCGAGCCTCTGCACAACCAGTATCTTAATTTCATTTGCGCTGGAAATGCGCCAACATATCTTCCCAAAGATTTGCATGTCTGCGCCAAACATTTCAGCAACAACTGTTTCCACAACTTTGGACAATACAAAGCTGGTCTTGCTGAAATTAAATTCTGGATCATTGCCAACTTTCCTTGATCAAGGTACAAACCTTGGACAAGTAAGTTAACTACCACAATATCATTTTGTTGCTTTACTGTATATGGTTACCTAGCTTGCTACCCTTAGAATGTGGCTGAAACATTAGATCTGCAGCTAACAGCTGAGTTACTGTCTCTAATGTAAAGGTCAATGGCATCAAGTGTCGCCCCTCTCCTCCTAATTAGCATTTAAAGCTACACACACAGAAACAGCGCATTTTGAGGAAAGCTCATTGTGGGACTGCTTGTAGTGGCTGTAATAATGCACCAAGGCTGAATTTCAGGATCCATACTTCAGATACAGAGATAGGGAACCACTAAGGCCTATATAAAAGCATCCAAAAACAGCAAGTCATGGGACCTTTGAAGAAAGAGTGGGAAACACCATGGATGAAAACTTTGAGTATATGAAATATCCACAAATCTGTGGGCAATGTAGAGCAGAAGACAGATTAGAAAATATCTTATTTTTATTAAAGGTTATGACCATTCTAGTGATTAGTGGAAACCGGAATTGCTGTTTTCTGCCTTCATCTTGGTCCAGGTCCTTTCAAAAATACCTTAAACAGCAGTACCTTCCAACTGCCAGTACTTTTGCATTTGTCTTCTCTTTTCTGTACTTTTCTGCCTTCATCTCACTACAGGTCCTTTCTAACATACATTTCAGGCCTTTTGAAACCTGAGCATGTGACTTTCTACTAAATTTTCAAATACTTCTGAATTATTTCTCTTTTTGCATTGTTCTTCTCTTTTCTGTAGTTTTATGCCTTTTTCCAGCTCCAGCCCCTTTCAGAAATACCTTTCGGACGCTTTGAAACTTCAGCTTATAACGTTCTACAAAATGTTCACTATTTTCAGCTTTTTTTAGCATGGTCAGCTATCCCCATTCAGCTTTTCAGCATTTTCACTGCTGTTTCACAGGAACAGTCTTTTCCAGTTATTTTGTTTTTTGCTCGCCTGCTCGTTTCACACCTTTTAAGCTAGAAACACCATTCAAACTTTATTTGATATCGTCTGAACTGCTCTAGTGTGCTTTTACTTTTTTCACGGATGACGTTTAGAGTTTTTAAGACATTGAAGTTTAAAGAGCTAAAAAAATGAATGGGTTTAAATCAATATGTTTCAATGATGGTATCAATTTCGAATCCAGCTTTATTCGGATAATGCGAATTTTTGGGGCAACTGCTATTATCCTAATATATATGGCAGTGAATAAACCGAATCATTGGCCGATAGCATCTCATATTCCAGTACGATACGTGGCACAGTTTTCATTACAACTAGTGGTGATGCAGCCCTTTCCGCTTGACCTCTTCACCACTACCATCAATAACAAAATCAACATTTAGAGAAAGACGGCGAATGGAGAGCAAGGTGAAGCTACGTCCCTCTACATTTTGTGCATGATGACAATAGGAGTACTGCAAATGCAAACGGCGCTATTGGCTCGCGTTGTTTGTTTGTTTCTGCCGGGCTGGCTCCCGGCAGCGACGTCTCATTGTTTTTTTCCACTTCCAGGTCACGACCTGGGAGGGAGGGCGGTGGGATCTCAAGCATGCGCAAAGACGCAGAGTCCAGTTCATTGTCCAATTAACCGTTAACAAGCATGCAATGTCCGAATTATCAACCGACTCGGATCGAGTTATCTCGGGGTGTTGATCGGATCATAGTCGGACCAAAATTATACAAACAATGTTGTTTACAAGAAAGGGATAATTAAATTTCAGTCCAAATAAGCCAGTAATTCAATCCATGTAACCACGGTGAATGGTTACAAATGTTCAAGTCAAATTCCATTGTGAAGTCACACAGTACTGATTCACCAAGTCCATTTTCACACTGTTTAACACTGTCCAACCAGAATATGCATACTATTTCAATACCTGAACTGTTATGCCATTTTTAAGACAAGAAGTAGGGCTTTCTAATGATAAATTTATAATGATATTTGTAAGATTATGTAAGGCAAATCATCCTTTATCAAGACGATTTCACTGAGCAATTTCGACAAAAATGTTCTGTCTGCATTACTTTCTTAGAAAACCTAATGTTGAACCAATTTCAATACAAGATAGAGGACATGTTAGAGTGTATGAAATGTGCGTAATTTGGTGAATTCAGAACAGCAGGCATATTTAAGATATACGATTTTGTTAAGTTATAACCACTGAAGTGATTAGTAGAAACGCAATTCCAAGCTAGCACGGTGGCTTTCCATAACTAAAAAAGGTTCTTATTTTTTCCTCAATCGACCAAATTGGCCAAACAAGGTATGTACATTGATTTTTAAAGGGTACATAATCGAGATAGATTATTTTTCTTTTAGAAAGTTTCACAGAAATCTGCAAAAATCGAAGCTCCATACTGTCATAGCCGACCGTCACAAACAGCCAAATCAGGGTAACAAAAGGTTTACTGCAGCTGGCGTTACTACGAACAAAAGTTTCGTAACTGAAAAGTTTTTACTTTTAATTGATAATATTGAACACAGATGTTAAGAAACCGTTTTCAATTTGAAGCAGTAAATCTAACACAGTAGAAAATCTCCCATGACATCCACTGGCTCCGCTTTGACGAATACATATGTTTTCTCAGTCCACCTCACTTCATTAGACAAGCTAATTTTTTAGCACTTTAAATACAAGATACAGGCCATGTTAGAGTTGATGAAATATATAAAAATATGTGGACAATGTAGAAAACAGATTCGAAATGTGATCTTTTGTTTTAAAGATCACACCCCCGGAAAATAATTGGCAGCTCCCTTTTTACGAGACCCAGCTGACCAAGGAGATATATAGTTCGATTAGCTTTCCATACCAATAGAGTTATTCGCGATCGCCAAGATCCTTTATTTCACACGGATGAGTTCTTGTTTGAGCGATATCGATTCAGCCGACAAGGACTCATTTATTTGCAAGACCTTCTCGGGCCGTACATTGCAAATATCACACGCCGCAGCAAGCTATGCATGAGCTTATGCTGCTGTATGTGAATATGTAACGCTATGTTTCAAGAAATGTGTTATCTGTTGTGCCTGTCCTTTTTATGTTTCACTGTGGGAGAGTGGGAAACGTCATATCGATTCTTTTTTGTCTTGACTTGAAGAAATTGACAATAAAGCTACTTGAAACTTTTACTGTGCTTCAGATTCTATGCATAGCCTTGAGGGTAAATTTTTTTACAGTATAGGCGATCAGAAAACATTGGCAAAGCCGCAGCATGCGTTGCTGTAAGAAAAGTGTAGGCTATTGGCGCTTAAACAGCTGAGGAATCAATTCATATTCCCTGGCCATGTCCCAGTCAATGAAATCAAAGAGGGATTTACACATAGGCCTACATGCATATACACATATGATATCAGGTCAAATGGGCCATCAGGTAAAATGGGCCATTTAAGGTTTGGGGGTCCCAGCCCTGACAAGTAATAGGGGATTTGATTGCTTTATGGTTGCTATGGTGGGCGGGCCAATAATTCAAACAAGACTGCACCAGAAAGCTGCATGGTAAGTAGCCTGGCATACCAAATCTAACTTAATTATTATAAGGATGAAAAATCTATTTAAAAAAAAACATGCACTTAAAAAACTATGCTTAATATTTGTGTTGATGGCATCAATCAAAAATAATGTTGTTAGTTTGGTATGTTAACATATTTTTTGCAAAAGTGTTGTTTTTCTTGGTGGCCCAATTTACCTTAACCCACTGAGGTAAAATGAGCCATCATCTGTGTCCCTCACAAACACACATACACATGTGTTGGAGTGTGAGTGTGTGTGTGTGAGGGTGTGTTTTTGTGTCACACCATGACCCCCCCCCAACAGTAATAATGGTAGTAGATATTTTATGTATAGTGAGTATGGCGAACGAGAAGGAAGCGAGAGGAGAGAGGGAGATGGAAAGGGAGAGAAAAGAGAGGAGGAGCAAGGACCAGAGAGGAAAGGATACAAAGATAAAACAGGGATGGAAAGGAAGGCCAAACAATTACAATCTGTGGAAAGAGGAGAGGATGAAGGGGCCTTAGATGAATACGTGGAGGGAGAGAAGAAAGGAATTACAGTGAGTGTGCACCTCTTATCAAGAGCATGGGGTGTGCCGCAATCCACACTGCAAAGACGCATCAGTTGAAAGGTGACTGGCAGTGAACATGTGTCAGGGCGGAAGCCCAACCTTCCACAGGAGGCGGAAAGGGAGCTTGCTGCCACCCTCAACACATTGGCGCATAGGGGGTTTCCCTTCACAAAATTTGATGTCCAGCAAGTGGCCTTTGATTTTGCAGCCAAGAACAACATATCTGGTTTCTCCAAGACAGCAGGGAGGGCCGGATTTTACTGGTTTAAGAATTTTCTAAAGCGCAACCCAGAGCTTGGGATGCGCAAGCCAGAGGTCCTGTCTGCAGCATGGGCTGCTGGACTCAACAAAGAGGTGGTTAGCCAGTGATTTAACCAGTATGAGAGCTTTTTGGTCGAGCTGGGTATTGAGGGCACACCGTCACATATATATGGAACAGTGACGAGTCTGGGCTTATGGCACATATGAACATGTTTGTTTAATGCAGTTTAAATGTTATGTGGCTGTATAAGCAACTGTGTATAAAATTAAAATGGATGATAAATTACTATTTCCCTTTGCAGTTTCATTGGCCCATTTTACCTGAACAGCTGGCCCATTTTACCTGAAACTGCTTGTGCAAAAAAAGTTGGCACAGCTGATGTTTCAAGAACTGTAGGGCCTAAAAATCTTTTTTTTATTACATCATTTCAACAAAAGATTATCAAAAACAGTCATTAGTAATCATAAAAACACATGGAAAAGGCATGGTATTGTAGCCTATTATTATCCCAAACGATTTAAGTGGCCCATTTTACCTGATATCACCCTAGTACATGCGCTTTCAGTAGGCCTACTTATATCCTCATAAGTGTCTATGAATTCGTCTCAATTAGATACTCTTTGGCCTTGTTTTTATACTTATTCGGAAAGAGTTTATATCATAATTTTCGCTAGCAAGATCTCATTCGATGATTAATTTCCATTAAGCCTACTGCCAGCAGGCACATTTAAAGAAATGTGATCTGATTGATCGGGGTAATAAGCCACTAAAGATGAGCATATACATTTTACCAAAATACGCAATTAGTTTATCGGCAATTTTTTTGCCAAGCTTGCTCTGGCAGCGGTGGCGGTGTTTGATTTAGCCATAATAATATGCTTATTGTCTTCGTAGACTCATTATAATAGTTTGCTCAGATGGCGAGAATATCACCGCTGTCTTTTTCGTCTTTTCCGCCATCATACCGTTACAAAATCACGGTTTTGGTGATCGACCTTTCCTGCCTTTTGAAGTAGGACGTGCTCGTGCACTTGCCCTGATAAGTTTAGCCTGATTGAAATTAACCACATGATTTGGATGCGGATCAGCCGTCGACGAACCGACATTTGCGGTTCTCAGTTAGCTCGCTAATGTTAACGGGCTAAAGGGACAATTGATTAACTTAGCTTCAACCCCTACGACGAACGGGCCCCAGGTCACATAGATTGTTCTTTCAGAAAGACTTTACCTATCGTTCGTTACCTAGCTGCAAACAAATGCTTCCGAATTGAAGTATTTACTTTTTATTGGCGATATTGACAACAGAGGTTAAGGAACTTGTCTTTAATCAAAAGATTGTCTCTGTTTTCAATTTGAAGCAGTAGATATAGCTTACTGTAGGAAATCTCCCATCGCATCCTCTGTATAGCTTCTCTTCGGCTAACGATTGACAATGCATGTATTATTCACGCATACAGTGTTAATACAGTCTGTAAAAATACCACTTTGACACACTTGCAAGAAATGATCCGCTGGTTAGATGTAGCATGATCTTATTTACTACCCACAATAGTTCAGCTTTTTTTGCAGCAACATTTTAATCAGAGCTTGAGTAGCTTTTGCAGTTGCACAACAAAGTCAGTAATGTGACAAGATTGAAATAACTATTGTTTTTGTTAGTATTCTCCTTATTATTAGGGTTTCTCCGGTAGGAGGAAACCTATCGTTTTTGTTAGTATTCCTATTATTAGGGTTTCACTGGTAGGAGGAAACCTTTTGTTTTTGTTAGTATTCTTCTTATTAGGGTTCCTTCGGTAGGAAGAAACCTATTGTTTTTGTTAGTATTCTTATTAAGGTTCCTCCGGTAGGAAGAAACCTATTGTTTTTGTTAGTATTCTTATTAAGGTTCCTCCGGTAGTCCTGGACCAGATTTTTTCCAATTTGGCCCAATGATTCAACAGGTTCAACTCATTCAACTCATTACTCCCAGGCGGCTAGTGGCCCACGTACGCCCATAGGTGGCGCTATAAAACACGCCCAAAGTCTGTGATTTCCCCAGTGCCCCATTACTCCAAAATGCCTGGAAATTGGTATACACTGTACATGCCTTATTTCTCATGGGGCACAAAAAAGCCTCAAGAACCCATAAGATCTGGCATGATACATTTGCTGTACTGTCCAAATTTGGTACAACCTTCCAAACCCTTGTCCTCATGAACCATAGATCCAATCGACTTGAAATTTGTTACAGATGTGTAGAATACATGTTTTTTTAAATGGTCAAATTGAATAAGAAATGCAATACTAAATGGCTGAAAGGGGTGTATTTATGTAAATGTCCACATTGCCTCAATATCTTTGTGTAAATATAAATATTATAAATATATTATAAATAAACAATAAATCAAATATAATTTTGACTGATGGTTTTTCAAACCTAATAGGGTTCAAGACGCTCACTCTGAAGTACCATAAACAATTTAACTTTGGTTTGTCAATATATGATTGAATTAAATTGAATTGCTCCACAGCGCGCTCCAAATTCTCAGACTGTTTCATTTCATTTCACTTCCAATCGCAGCTCGCCGTTACGAATATAAATTATTTTTCGGCGGCCATTGTTGTTTTCAACTGGAATCGCCTGATACATATACATTTAGCAGACGCTCTTATCCAGAGCGACTTACAGTAAGTACAGGGACATTCCCCCGAGGCAAGTAGGGTGAAGTGCCTCACCCAAGGACACAACGTCATTTAGTGTGGCCGGGAATTGAACTGGCGACCTTCAGATTACTAGCCGGATTCCCTAACCGCTCAGCCACCTGAATCCCGTGATAGACGTGTTGGAGGCAGCCACGTTTGGTAAGTCCTATTTTTACACATTTTAAGCTAGAATCAATGATTGGGTTCGTGAAAGTACACTACTCTTGAATTATGGTGAAGGTTTGAGCACTTTGAGACCTTTAGATCGTGAGTTTGAAGTGACGGAAAACCGAACTTGAAAAGTAGCTAGCTTTTTCCCTCTGTGTAATTCGTGAATCATGTAGCATCTCGGCAAATTCATCAAAAAGGTAGAGGAAAGCAGCTTTTAGGAGAACAAGTAGTTCCCCACAGACCTGTTGGCTCAGAATTTAGATTTGGGTCGTGAAAGTCTTTGTAATAAGCCTATGCGCCAGGGAGACTGCATAGGCTTTGGCGGCAGCGATGTTTTGGTCGCGTCATGTTCACAAGTTCACCATTTTACAGTTCGGTTGACACCAAAAATGTAGAGGAGGGCAGCCTTTAGGAGATGTTGGAATTGTGCTTTTAGCCAGATGCTCCAATTAATTTTGAGATTTGTGGAAAACTTGCAAGTGGAGTGAGACTGCGTCCCGGGGGTACATTGTTTTGACTGAGCCTCAGAGACAGACTCGGCTCGCTCACTGGCAGTGTGTAAACAATATCGTAATTCACTAAATTCTACTCCTAAAACGTCAGGCAGGGCTGCTTTTTGTAGACAAGAGCCTGCTGAAGATAGACTTGTTCTGACAGATCCTATATACTGGCTATTTCATTCGTCACTTGCCTGATAAAGCGACCTATGTTAGCCAGGCTAGTTTCACTCGGTCAGCCTATTTAAAGGTCTCTGACAGTCAGGATCACTGTTTACAGGCAAAGGTCGAGCTGGTCTTTTGTCAGATGTGTATATATTGACCAGTTTAGAGCTAAATACTCTTGTTACAGCCTGTTTTTAGTGACTTTGCATGGGTTTCGAACACATTTGGTTTCAAGTTCAAGTATTGCCACTGCATTTCACAGTTTCATTTTTCACCACTGACATGGACCCTTTCTTTACTTTTACAGGTCATGCAGAGACCTGCTCAACAGAGTGCAAAAGACCATGCTGAAAGTGACAAGAGAGGATGCTGAGTGTAACAGAGGATGCAAAAGAGGATGCTGGAGCAACACAGACCCCTTGCTGGACTACCCCTCTCTACCCGGACAGCTTCTCTTCAGACCTGCCCCCAAGACAGCTTCATCCAGCTGCCCTGCCTGCCCCTGCCTTGATATCTCAAATGATCACTGAATTACAACTGTTTAAACTTCAGCCAAATCTTATAATGCTTGCCACAGGTCAAATGGCTTACTTTTCTATACAGTAACTGACCATAATGGTTCTCAACACTGAGAATAGCTCAGTAGGCTCAGACAGTGCACTGCAAGGAGCATGGTCACAGGTTCAAATTCAGCTGCAGTCTTTTGGCCTGTGATAATTTTTATGATCTGTTTAGTTAAACAGGAAGACATCATTCTGATATACCATGTGCAATTTCACCTTGAAATGTCAACCGTTTCTTAACCCTTGTGTTCTCCTCGGGTCATTCTGACCCATCAGTCATTGTGACCCACCTTCGTTTGCGACAACTTTACCGCATACTAAAACAAAGTGAAGCATTTTCTTTTAACCGTTGGGCTGTCTCAGACCCCCCACATTGCGAAGGTTAAAAGAAAATTATTTTTATCTGCTTTTGTTTTGGGTAAAATTGGGTAAACACAACAATGGTTTGTTATGAACCTTTTGGTCATGTGACCCGAAGGCAGCACAAGGGTTAACCTTTGTCCCACAGCCATTACTCAAATCACAGTCGGAGAATAGCTAGATAATCAGCGTCAGCGCCCCTTGGGTACTTTTATGGAAGAATTTGAGTGGCACTGTGTAGATCTGAATAGTCAAGGGATGTGATTTCAATACAATTTATTTAGATTATACAATTACATAAGATTAAACAAAGCTTTGCTGATCAGTCATTAACGAAGGAGGTGCCATCTACACAAATCGTTCGTAAGAGCGATACAAGACTATGAGGAAAGGTCTTCCTTATATGAACAGAGAACAGATGTTTATTATCAATCAATACAGCGGTCACCATGATTGGTCAGCACTGGTCAGTGAAAACCCCCAGGCCAGTGTCCCATGTTGTTTGATGTAAACAGGACACCGGCCTTATCTTCTGAGGCCAAGGTTCAGAGGGCAGAGGTTAACTTGCCTGACAACTCTTCCCAACTTAGTGCTCCAGGTGGCTGTTGATTAGATCAGCTGACCATCTGTTTAAACACAACCTCAGTCTATTAAAAAAGACACTCTTAGTAACTATGTCAAAAAATGCCATTACATTCCTCAAATTTTTTTTTTAACAACATAAATCCAAACAGTCAATTTATGGAAAATAAGCCTCAACAAAAGCACACAATAACTCAGTAAAAGGCATCCATACCGAATACAAACATACACAAAGCAAATGTATTCCCATCAATCTAAACATACCCTTATATTTAGAACATCAGAAGCAAACACATTAATATCTTCATCTGTAAATCTGATTCCATACTATCATTCACATTAACCTCTTCTTCCATCTTCAGTTGGCTAAAGGCAATCTTCTTTCAGGCAGTGTAGTCTAGTCGAACCAATTGCAAACGACCAGTGGCGACTGGTCATTAGGGGGCAGTGCCCCACCTGTTATCAGAAGAAGGAACTGCAACAAAAAAAAATATTTCTCTTTTTTTTAATGTTTTTTTACTTCAAATCATTTATTATCTATGAATATAGCATCTTCCTAAATTGTTTCGTTTCATTCGTTTGTGTTAGGATTTTATTTCATGTTCATTGGTCCCTGCCTTGCTGCTTCAGACTGCGTTCTGCCGATTCGAGTTAGCATAGGCTAATCGTAAAGGTGGGGCTCTGGTGGGGCTAGCCCCTCTCTCACAATGCAACGTACATTGGACGGGGAAAAGTATTAATACGCATGCTCAGAATGTAATGTAATGTGGATCACACAAATTTGATGCCAAGTGGGGCTGAGAGCCGGTTGCCCCACCACAGCGTCATTTCGTATTTCAGACCTGATTGGCTATCTGTCTGTCTGGCGGGTCATTCTACGAGATGGGTGCCTTTTCCACTTTGAAATCCAAAAAATTTTTCCAAGGAAAAACTGTTTTTTAAGACATTCACATTATGAAAGACATAGTAGACCTCCAAAAAAACATGTTTTCCCACCTCAGGTATTAAATCCCTAAAAATGTAATCTATTTTATTACGATCCGGCAGTTGTTTTTTTACCACCCCGTAACGGACAAGATACACACCATTTAAAACATAATTCATGAAACAATTTCATATATTCCTATCAGAAAAATGTCCTTTATTTGATACTGAAAGTTAAAGGCTTGTTGTCTTCTTGTAGTTTTTCATGATTTAGATTATTTTCGCCTATCAATGGGTCCAATTTTTGAACAATATATGCTATTTTACTTCCCATAGTCAAATAAAATAGCATGTATTAATTGATCCACATAAGGACATCATTATACCACATTAATTTATAAGGCATTTCATTGCCTTTCAATGTTTTTTTAATAAAAAAGACATTTGTTATGGGGTGGTAAGTCATGTTACAGGGTGGTAAGTCATGTTACGGGGTGGTTGACTTTGACTATTCCTATTTCATTTATTGTGTTTTTACCAAAACATTATTAATTTTGAGTATACATGTGAACATGGAATGACTTAAAGAATCCTGTTAAATGTGTCTAAAAACGCCTAAACAGCATACCCAAAGTAAATTGACAGCTGTTCTTGAACCATTTGGAGTACATGCATGTAAATGGTCTCTTTTGAAAGCTGACGCAAAGACAGAATTGGACCACAGGTTGAAGCCTTACCCAATTCAAATCAAAAGTCAAACATAATACCACAATATATTTATATTTGAGACATGTTTTTATAAGAGTACGTCCAGGCGTTTTCTAAAAGGGCCTTTTGGAGACTCCAGAATTACCCTTTGTAACCAAGGTCAAATTCTTAGGATAAAAAGGTATAATTGTTATTTTTAATGAAAGGTGGTACTTAGAACTATCATAAATAATAGCTAAATCCCTCATTAGTATGACTGAAACACAAAAACTGAAGCATGAACACATTGTAGTGCTTTATCTGATTCCCAGGATTGGCGCACAAAGAATATTGCGCAATAGACTATTATCGCACAATAGACTTTTAGTTTGAAGGCTCCACAGGACGGGGACGGGGACGGGGGGGGGGGCAGGACGCACAGAGTTGGCCTTAGAGGGCTGTCATTGGGGCATGGAAGCTCCTATTGGGTCAAACAAGGTGTCAATCGAAAGGTGTGTAGCGGCCATTTTAAGACTATTCATTTAAGTCTTTAATTAACTTCTTCCCCCCTCCTTCTACATCTCGTCTCCATCTCTGCTGCTCACTCTCTAGGTACATCTGCCTCCTCTCTTGGTCTGCGTCCCGGCGGGCACGGAATCGTCTTTGTCTTTCTGCATTACTTAATGGAGCCATGATAATCTGCAAATTATTGAATGTCATTATTCTTTATAATATACTATAACAATATATATATATATGATATAAATTATATAAACAATGAATTTTAACATTTAAATGGCAACAAGAACCACTCTACCACTCCCTTTACCACCCCATAACAATATAAAATGTTATGGGGTGGTATGTTACGGGGTGGTAAATTTCACCTTAAAATGGCTGCAGCTCACCATGTGGTCAACTAGCTGAGCTAGCAACTACGCTAATCAGACAAAAATATAATTTTCTTTACTTTACAAGTGGATTTTTTATTTTTTTTCCTATCTATTATGCGTTACGGGGCCGTAAGGCTAAGCTTGACGGACCCTGTCTAACACATAAAAACAGCAAATAAATAATGTAAAATAATGTGGGAACTTGCATGCTCTTGAGCTTGACTCCTGCAAGGGTTGATTTCCTACTTGAGCACCGGTTTGAAACCCTCAAATTGGAGGAGAAGCTTGAAATCAAGCGACTTGGTGCCCATCAGCCACGGGATATTGCAATTACTCAAGCTGCTGGTAAAGTTAACCGTGGGTTTCATGTGGAGTGGTTTGTAAAGAAAAAGTGGCTAACGGTTAGCATTCAAAAGAATGCCGCACTTTTCTGCTTTCCATGTCTGCTATTTGGTGGAGATGGTACTTGGTTGAGGACGGGGTACAAAGATTTAAAACATCTATCAGAGCAAATTGCCAAATACGAGAGCAGTGGGAGTCATCTGGACAATGCTGTAAAATTGGGCTTACTTGGAAGGGTAAATGTCGCAGCCCAAGTTGACAGCGCATACAGACGCTCCATTGAGCAGCATAACAAACAGGTTGAAGAGAACAGGTACGTTCTTAGTCGGATCATAACCTGTATTCAACTGTGTGGAAAATGTGAAACAGCACTGCGGGGCCACGACGAGTCGGCGGACTCCCTGAATCCTGGTATTTTCAAATGTATATTCGAGACTATGTGTGAGGGTGATTCCAGACTTCAGAGGCACTATGACGCTGTGCCCATCTTCAAAGGGACATCTAGCACTGTACAAAACGAACTATTAGACATCATGTATGCAGTGTAAAAGGAGGAGATAGCCAAGCAATTGGACGAGACATCATTTGTTGCAGTACAGGCAGATGAGACAACTGATGTCTCCTGTAAATCCCAAATGGTGGTTGTGTTGCGATACATGTTGCCTGACTACAGTGACAGAGAGGTTTTTGGAGTTTGTGGAAGTCAAGGACAAAACTGGACTCGGCCTCTCTAATAGCATCAAGGGTGTGCTGGAACCACTGAAGCTGGGAGAAAAGCTGATCACTCAGACCTATGATGGTGCGGCTGTAATGAGTGGAAACGTCCGAGGAGTACAGACGCTAATGAGAGAGACATACCCACATGCCCAGTTTGTTCACTGCTATGCTCACCAGCTGAACCTGACCTTGCAGCAACTTGCAGCAAGGATGAGCATCCTGAAGGTGTTTTTTGCCGATTTAACAGCTTTTGCCACCTTTTTCTCTGGCGCACCAAAAGGTGTTGCGGCACTTGCTGAAGCAACACAGAGACGCATCCCAAGGCCACCAGCTGTACGATGGAACTTTAAAAGCAGAACAGTCAATGCAGTTTGGGAAAACCGCGCTGCGCTGCTCCTGTGTATGGAGAAAATACGCACACAACCAGGATGGGATGAGGCCACCATAAGTGAGGCATACGGCCAGTCAAAACACTTCCGGGACCGAGCCTTTTTTTCCTTCCTTATGCCAGAAGTTGATGTTTTATACAACACTCTGCAAAAACGATGCATCTGGGATTGGGAGTGCGCTCACCCGTTTCAAGGAGAATGTCCAGGACATGCGGAAGCAAACGGATGAAATAGAAGATTACAGCCTACTGAGAAGAAAGAAAGAAGAAATAATGATTTACTAACCTTAAAATAAATGCAGTAGTTGTAAATTGATTGAGAGAAGATTTATTGTTTTGCAAATAACAAATGCTTCAGATTTTGTTTTGGGACGTTATATATCACAAAATTGGTTATTGCAAGTGCTGTTTTGTATAATTATCTAATTGATAAGGTTAGAGTGAGGGTTTCTAGATTAGATTTTCTACTTGAATTGTGTATTGTCATATTTGTGTGACAAAGAACACAAATTAAGAAAAATAAAACCGAGGTAATAGAGAAAACAAATATCATAAAAACTATTTTTTACCTCTGAAATATAGCTCATGTGTCAGTGTGTTTCATTCTATTGTGTTAAGTGAAACAGTCGTTACAGTATTTCCACTTTGTTGGGGCCGTCAGTGGTGTTGAGCTCATTGCTGTTTGGGTACGGCCCTGTAGGCAAATTGGTTCTGAGCTTGGTTGCATTCCTAATTTAAGTTTGTTAACGTGACAATGGTCATTTTACGTGTTTGTGAGAGAAGGAGAGCAATTACACAAGAAGGTCTCTCCAGTAGGCCTATGTGTAAGCTACAACACCTGGTAGAAGCAAGCCGCTCTGTCGTTAAGTGTTTTGTGGATGATCCTCGCTGTTTGTTGATGTGTTAAATAAACACATTAGTAGCAAGAGGGAGTTTTGTAGCTTTAATGGTATGTATCCTATATTTCGAAATGGTTTGTGCCCCACCAATATTTTACATATAAAAACGCCACTGCAAATGACAATCAAATTGCTTACAGCAATTTTCAAAGAACTGCACTATACGCACAGACTGAGTTTTCCTTGATACTACGCAGAACGCGTATCCTCTCCTTCAGTCTCCAGGCAAGGCGCACGCTTACAATGGCTTGCGTGTATCCACGTTGCTCTCCCCTCGATCTTAACCACCGAATTAGTCGTAAGGAGAATGGTATGGCCCCAGGACTTGGGTTTCAGGTCCTTCACCACGATCCAGTCCCCTGGGATCAAATTATGCAGTGGTCCAGTTATCAAATCAGGAATAGCCTTCTTCACCTGCCTGTGAATCTCACACATAGTACATTTAGTCATTTAGGTTAAGTAGACTCCAAAAGGTTGCACAGTGATAAACAAGCACATTCTCACAGAGGTCAGTTTATAGGTAACTGACTTCTTGTTGTCTGACTTCCTCCTCAAGATCCCGTTCTCTCATTCAACTGAAGTAATTAACACAATGTTGACTCCTATCAACAGCAAAATAACTTCCTTAACAAAGTGTGACCTATTATCATTATATATCGTCAAAGAAAAATCTAATCAAAGAATAATCTAAATTCACAAAAGCTTGACCACTGAGCCCAAATCTGCCTGAGAAGTCTAAAACTTCTTCCCATGTGACAGCCTTCAACAATCATTAAAACAGTAGCACTTCTCCAAAATGTAACTCTAAAAAATCCTTCTATTAATACTCAAATGGTTTCTCTAACTTTAACTATGAAGTTTAACGTGTTTAAATTCCTTTTCCCATATTACTTGTTCCACCTTTGACTCTGACAAAATGAATATGCATACTCGATATCACACAAACTTAAGAGGCATGATTGTCGAGTCAAACTGTGGTTTTAGAATTTAACTTGTGGCATTTTAAGAGAATTGTGTATACACGGGGAAAAACTGGGGAAAAAAGGGTGGTGACGCTTTCATTTTAAATCGGGAGCAGCAGATTAACCAGCTGAAGTCAATCAAGGTCACATCAGCGCGACGCAGAGGAGGATATTAGGTGCCTAATTGGGCTCCAAGCAGGTACGAGAGAGTAATTGAAACGGCAGCAAACCGTGCTGCTGTTTGTGGAGTGTTGTGCGAGATCTGAGTCTACAAAGTTTGGAGAGGCAGCCGGTGAGAGAATGAACTTTAAATCTTACTTCCTCCTGCATTGTTGGTTTGTGTTTTTAGTCGTTGAAATCAGTATTTTGCGCATGGTGGTGTTTGTGTACTTTTGTGCATTTTGCTGAAAACTTGTGTGTTCTATGTTTGTTTTTGAAGGTATTTTACCTATCTGCTAAATGCCCAATGGCTGAGTGACTAATGGAAATAAAAAGGAAAAGTGTAAACATAGCTACTGCCTGGGACTCAGTCATTCAGCAACTCGAGTGGAATCCAGTTACCCACACGTCCATGTAGACAGCTCAGTCCCTTTTTCAAGTTGGGGAATAGCACAACCAAAAAACTCAGACAACTTGACAATGATCTTACCATGTGTATGAAATCTATAATCTTGTATGTTCATTGGTAAGAGACAGGAAGGGAAGATGATCTATTTGAGTTCAAAGGAATGTGAGGTGCTGATGGCGCTGTGGGCAGCTTGCCCTGGGGGATGGGTGAAGCATCTTATATGGCCTTCTGTCCTCTGGTCAGTGTAAGAGGCTATAGAGGCAGTTGCTCTGAACTTTGGCTAGAAGGACTGTGTCCTTTTTCATTGTTTGTGTTAATTAAAAATATTGTTTGAAGATGACCACACCAAGGACAGTTGACCATTTGGCTGGCCAACCCCTATGGTTTTATTATCTACTGCCCTGGAGAGAGATGCCACATCAAAGAACTGTGAGACAATTGGTACGGAGATGTATTGTTTCAAACTGTCACTAAGTTGAGTTAGCCAATCACAGAGTTTGCTACATTGATTGACCTTATAGAATGCCATTTGATCTAAAGTTTATATAAGGCAGTGCGCGTGTGATAGTTCTCTATCACTCTTGCGAACGATTTGTGACTAGCGCACCCTTCGTAATGACTGATCAGCAAAGCTTTGTTTAATCATATGTAATTGTATAGTCTAAATAAATTTTATTGAAACCGCCATCTTCGACTATTCAAATCTACACAGTCCAGCTATAATTTTCTTTCACATAACTGTGCAAAATCTCAAGATAAATGTTTTATGCAGACCATACAACCTCCGTTTTCATTCTCATATCCTTCCTTTTTCCATAACGCATTTTCTTGTGGTTTAGCTCAAATTCAAATCTCCATTCCATCATTCCTTTCTGGTCCGTGTACGTGAGTTTAATTCCTTATATCATTATAACGGAACACACATGAATACGAAAAACGTTTAAGTCCGTTTTTTTTGCATAAACGGATTTTGACGTTATTTTGTTTTCTCGTTTTTTAAACACAAACCATAAAACAACTTTATATTTGTATTTTTCTCACGTGGGTGGAGGTAAGCGTGTACTGCCTGTCATTGGCCGAATGTGTTGTCAGCACTCGGTTCCTTCAAAGTAAAAATTTCCCCCATCGAACTCGATTAGCCTAATATGGGTTATCTATCCTTTACATTTTTGGGTATTCATGTTTATAAACTTGCCAATTAATCTTTATTGACTTGGGAGTTCGCCCTACCAACTTCATTCAATGCATCTAATTTTTTAGGGCCTACTGATATCTACAGGCTAAATAAACTAATGTCAAAATGCTGTAGGCTTTGTTGTGGTTTTCCATTTATAGTTGTATTATTAATATTATAAGATCACATCAATCAATTTTATTGGCCCCTTAGTGTGGTGGTGTTGCTGTAAAGTGTTAGCTAACTGATAGTGCTTATAGATTCAACATTCCATTGAACTTCTTTCACACAACTGTAAAAATATATACATCATGGCAATTCTAAATGTGCAGAGGAAAATGGAATGTGCAACTGAAATGCAGGGATAACTAGCCTGGCTGCAGGCCCAACTTCTCCACGCCCACGAAAACATTTGGTCGGGAAGTTGGGTCTGGAGGGTCTCGTATTGGGAAATAATTACAGAAAACCCTAACCCTAATCCAGAATCTGGGCGTACCAATGAAATTAAGCCCAGGGCGGGCTTTATACGATGATGGACAGATGATCAACAGTAACGTAATCACCCACGTCACAAAAGAGCGCTTAAGTTGAATTCGTTTTGAACAAACAACATATTACGTTGCTCTGATTGTTTGTAGGTCTATCCAATTTAACGAAGAGGCATTTGTTTTCCAGGCTCGTTTGAGGCACGCCCCGTAGTCAAAGCCCAACGGAGAGTGTAGTGTCCTCTAATAAGTCACTTCCATATGACGCCGTAGGAGTTTCCAATAGTTCAGTTGTTTATTAAACTTAGGTGTTGTCACAAATTATAAATAAAATGATAAAATGGTACAACTTGATGCGATTAAATAAAACGGATACAGTGATCCCTCGCCACTTCGCGGTTCACTTATCGCGGATTCGCTATTTCGCGGATTTTCATAATGCATTTTTTTTTTTTGTGCATTGTGCTCTGCATTCTGATTCGCTAAAAACTCACTCCCGCTTCTTGTATCAAAACATGCTACGAATTGTGCTATCATTTTGTCGTCTCGTGCAGTTATGTGTACGTACATAAAACAGCGTGGCAAATTTACATTAAATTGGCCAAATTATCTTGTAATTTCGAACATCTCCTAAACCCATAATGTCGACGAAACGGCCTACACGTGAGTCACTGTATTTGTATACATGTAATAGTTGCTAATTGTTTTTAAAAAAAAGTTTTCTATTTCGCGGATTTCACTTATCGCGGGTCATTTTCGGAACGTAACCCCCGCGATAAACGAGGGATTACTGTAGATGCAAACAAAACAAACAAACGCAATTGAAAAACCACATGCCTGCTAGCGTCTCTAAAGTTAGTTCCAACGTTCCATACGACAGGCTCTCTACCAAACGCAATGACCAATGCTTTTGTCTAGTAGTCACCTCCTGATTAACACAGGTGAGGTGAAACCAATCAATCTTGCAGGTGTCAATACACAGTTCTACCAGCAGGGTCATAGGCTTAACCTTCAGTCAAAAGGTACAGATGGCTCCTACAGAGAGTTCTCAGACTCATATTCTGACTAGAATTATGAGTATGACAACGTCAGGCTAAGGGATAGCAGCATGAGAGGTTCTTATGCACTGATGATCCTGTGTACCCTGCTCAGACACAGTTTATGCATGCCACTAGGCACTTGACCGGAAACGGAGACGGAGAAGGTCAGCTGCTTCAAGTTCCTCAGGGTGAATATCAGCAACGACCTCACCTGGTCTGTTCACACGGACAAGGTGGTCAAAGCGGCCCGTAAGCGCCTCTTCTTCCTGAGGAGACTATAGAAGTTTGGTATGGACTCCTCACTAACTTTTACAGATGCGCTATCGAGAGCATTCTGACTGGTTGTATTACAGTGTGGTATGGGAGCCGCACAGACAGGGACCGCAAGGCCCTACAAAGTGTGGTCCGTTCTGCTGAGTTCATCATCGGCAGGAAGCTCCCAGCCCTACAGGACACCTACCACAAACGTTGCCTAAGGAAAGCCGGCAGGATTCTAAGAGACTGTTCCCACCCATCCTTCAGTCTCTTTACCCTGTTGCCTTCTGGCAGGCGTTACCGCAGCATCCGGACGCACACACGCAGACTGGACAACAGTGTCTACCCAAGGGCCATCAGGCTTCTGAATGGACACTGATACGGACAAGGTTGCCAGATCGATTCCCGGCCATGCCAAATGACGTTGTGTCTTTGGGCAAGGCACTTCACCCTACTTGCCTCGGGGGGAATGTCCCTGTACTTACTGTAAGTCGGATAACTCTGGATAAGAGCGTCTGCTAAATGACTAAATGTAAATCTGTAATTTAGGAAGTTTTAGTATTAGGGTTAGTTAAATATAGTTGATTATTTATTGGTATCTGTATATTTAGGAAGTTTCACTTATTTAAGCTCAGCATGGATGTAAATGATGTTACGTGTACTACTTATATGTTATGTTATGCCAGGTGCTTGCGTTGTCTTGTCTTAAGAATTTCAGTGCCCAGTCTAACCTTGTGTTGTTCTGTGTACCTGACAAATAAAAGACTTGAACTTGACCTCCCTGTAGTCTGTCACTGACACAGTTTCATGCATTCAAATTTCCCCCCAGTCATCTACACACCATACTCCACTAATTGAATGGTTACTTTTAAGTGTCAAAAATAAGTTGCACTATTAATAATACAAAAGCTGTGTCAAGTTGCATGGGTAGTTTTGATGGAGAGCAATCTTCAAGACATGCCACACATCTTTCATTGGATATAGGTTGGGGCTCTCACTGGGTCACTCAAGGATATTGACCTTTTTATTCCTTAGACTAGTGGTCACCAATCCTGTTGCAGGAGAGCTCCCTTTGTGTATAGGTTTCACTCCACACAACCTTAGCTGCCGTTAGTGAGTGGTTGCACAACTAACTAGCACACACATGGTGTACTTTTCTCTGTTTGCAAAAAAACGAATGTTTTTCGTATTCATGCGTGTCCCGTTATAATGATATAAGGAATTAAACTCACGTACACTGACCCTTTCTCCATATGTCTGCTGCATTCTGTAATTCTTGCAAAATATACTCAAACAAAAACAAAATTCTCACTCTGGGTTAAATACAGTTCAACATTTTCAACTCAGCAGTATTACATCAAACTCTCACAGTCCTACCATAAAGTCAAACTGCTCAAGTCATAAAACCCTAATAGTCATTTTCTGTCAGTCATAAATTCCTAAATGGCATCTCTTCCTCTCTAAGAAGCCTGCGCTTCCCTTAAAAAATCTATAACAAATATTGTATCAAAGTCACATAACAATTTTCCTTGTAAGACTCCTATACAGTGATCCCTCGCCACTTCGCGGTTCACTTATCGCGGATTCGCTATTTCGCGGATTTTCATAATGCATTATTTATTTTTTGGGTGCATTGTGCTCTGCATTCTGATTCGCTAAAAACTCACTCCCGCTTCTTGTATCAAAACATGCTACGAATTGTGCTATCCTTTTGTCGTCTCGTGCAGTTATGTGTACGTACATAAAACAGCTTGGCAAATTTACATTAAATTGGCCAAATTATCTTGTAATTTCGAACATCTCCTAAACCCATAATGTCGACGAAACGGCCTACACGTGAGTCACTGTATTTGTATACATGTAATAGTTGCTAATTGTTTAAAAAAAAAGTTTTCTATTTCGCGGATTTCACTTATCGCGGGTCATTTTCGGAACGTAACCCCCGCGATAAACGAGGGATTACTGTAAACCCAAATTTGTTAAAGGTCACATGACATGAAAACTTTATTTTAGGAGGTTATTTAACATTAACGAGTTCCCCTAGCCTGCCTTTGGTCCCCCAGTGGCTAGAATTTTGATAGGTGTAAACCAAGCCCTGGGTGTTCTTCTCTGCCTTTGACAAAATGAAGGCTCAATTGCTCTGTTTGAAAATCTCCTCCTAGTGACATAGGTGGGAGCAAGGTTATCTCCCCTCTCTCTGTTCTGCCCACCCAGATCATCTGGCCTGCCCATTAGAAACTGAGCTACCACCGTGCAAGGGCGAGTGTAATGTCATTTTTTCCTGGAGAGACATCATGGCAAGCAAACAAACAAAGCATAACAGTTGCTCAGTGCTTGGATGTACAAATGCAAGCACAAATCTTTTTTTTGTTTGTTCCACCGAGCCTCTGCACAACCAGTATCTTAAATGTATTTTCGCTGGAAATGCGCCGACACAACTTGCCAAACATTTCAGCAACAACTGTTTCCTCAACTTGAGCCAACACAAAGCTGGCCTTGCTGAAATTAAATTCTGGATCATTACTAAATCTCCTTGGTCAAGCTACAAACCTTGGACAAGTAAGTTAACCAACATTTAGTCATTTAGCAGACGCTCTTATCCAGAGCGACTTACAGTAAGTACAGGGACATTACCCCCGAGGCAAGTAGGGTGAAGTGCCTTGCCCAAGGACACAACGTCATTTGGCACAGCCGAGAATTAAACTGGCCTGACTCCCTAACCACTCAGCCATCTGACCCCCGCGAAAGCTGTATCATTTTGTTGCTTTACTGTATATGGTTACCTAGCTTGCTACCCTTAGAATGTGGCTGTAACATTAGCTCTGCCGCTAACAGCTGAGTTACTGTTGCTAATGTAAGGTGAGGTGTGCACCTCTGCAAACCAGGGTGATCAGATGAGAATGGCTAAATTCGAGGCATCTTGCAGCAACGGGAGCTATACTACAACGCGCCAGTGCGATACATCCGTTGTAAACATTAGCACATGTTACCCACCTCTCCTCCTCATTAGCATTTAAAGCTACAGACACAGAAACAGTGAGTTTTGAGGAAAGCTATGCTTCAGATACAGTATTAGGGAACCACTAAAGCCTATATAAAAGCATCCAAAAACAGCATTTCATGTGACCTTTAAAATATGTCTGAAGGGGATCTTGACATTCATGAAAGCGGGATATTCTCATTTTCAAAAAATACTAAGTAAAGTTGACATTTAGATTTTTTTTTGTTATCTTTTTCCTCAAAAAATATATGCCAGTCTCTAAAGCAAGGCAGGTTGATGATGCACATTTAATTAGAAATTTTCTAATTTGCATAATTTAATGATAAAAAAAATAAAAAAGTATTTAGGTCTATATCAATCTGGCAAGGTTTCATCCTGATCGGATAAAAGGTTTTCCTTTACTTGTTCCCGGGTGGTGCTATTGCCGTCTATTTAAGGTAAACCATTTAAGTCTTTTTGATAGTACTCTGCTGGGTTAGACTGGTATTTGTGAACATCTATGTGAATTATTGGCCCTTCATTTTGAAATAATTTATCTTTGTAAAGTGCTTGAAAAGTGCTTGAAATGTATCATTACAGAAGAGTGGCAACCCTGTAAGTATCATATCATCATCAGTAGCCATTGATTACTACGTACGTTACATTGAGGTTGCCAATCTCATAAGCGCTTCAGCAACAGCTGTGATTAATAAAATAAAAGCCATCTTTAGCCACCATGGGGTGCCAGATACATAACGAACCACAGTTTGCTGCCGCAGAATTTGCTGATTTTGATAAGGAACTTTCAACATGTTACCAGTGGCCCCCGTTACCCGCAAAGCAATGGGGTAGCTGAACGTGCAGTAAAGACACTCACAAAGCGCTTATGGCGTACAGAACTCCTCTTGCCCATGGAGTGTCACCAGCGCAGCTCCTGATGGGCTGCAACATCCAAACACCCCTTCCGGTCTGGCCAAGCACTTTCAAACCAGACTTGAGAGCTTTTGAGTTGAAAGACCAGGGGCCTCTTATAAACGTTGCGTATGCACAAAAAGCTTGCGTACGCTGGTTTTCATGCACACTTTGTGACGTATAAAGATTTACTTGACGTGAGAATGCGCGGGCCGTCACGGAAACTTTTGAGCAGACGTGAGAATGTGCGGACTGTCCGCAAAGTCTTGTCTGGCTCTGTAACATGGCGAATTCTAACTGAAAGGTGCCGAAACTCACCAAACATTACAAAATAAAGTTTCCACTACTACGTTTATGACGTTGACTATTCAAAAAGTTTAAAAATAAAGGTTTGATCATTAATGTGGATGATCACATCAAAATGCCAAAACCCAAAACGGGAAATGCCATATAGCCTTCTGTTTAATCCGCCACCACTTAATAACTTCTGTTAAACTTGAGGGTGTCAAACGAACAACAAAATCACTCAGGAAATGCATGTCGCGCTAACCCTATAGCTGCCATGCTGTTACGATGCGCCACCACTCGTTTCTTCATTTAAAGTTTTATATCGGACCATTTCTTCTTAATTTCTGCCATGGTCCGTTTCTCTGAACCCACAGGATTGATGGGTTATAATAATAATGGGTTATTATAATAATAATAATTTTATTTGTAATGCACTTTACATTTAGCTAAATCTCAAAGTGCTACAGGTTAAAAACAAGAAAGGGCGCAACTAGTGACAGTTTTCCACTCTGTCGACTTTCTTTTGTCGCTAATTCCTGATGACAGGCCACCAAACAGTACAAATGTTCTCGCCTCCACCTCTGTAGTCAGAAACTCGATCTCAGTCACCGTATTTCTTTGAATAAACGCTGGGGCGTTTAACCTTCATTTTTGGTGCGGTGTTTATTCGAGGGCGGCGTTTATTTGAAAAAATACGGTGACTGCGAGATCAAGGTTCTGACAGCAGAGGTGGAGAAGAGAAAATGAGTCCTGTTTAATGGCCTGTCATCAGGTATTAGTGAGAATAATTCAGTAATTCGGACAAAGAAATGACCTCAGAAGCGCATTTATAGTCCATCTGCATATTCATTTATGGGAGGAGGTAAGGCGGGGTCAGTGGCTCGTTCACGTGCGGTCAATCTCAAGGACTTGCGGACTTGGCGTACGACCGGTTTTATACATGTGAATATTTCTGTGCGTAGGTACTTTGAGTTTTGCTGGCAGTTCTTTATACATGAGGCCCCAGGAGCTTAAGAGACAACAGGCTGAAGGATACAACAGACGACAGTTTAGTTTCTATCTTTTGAAAATGTGTAGTTTTCAGTTTAGTTTTTTTTGTTTTAGTGTTAGTTTGTCTTTGTAATATGGGTTATTTATCAAGGTCAGAAAAAGTAATGTGTAATAACAACTAAACAAAAATATCATACAATTTTAGAAATATGTATTCAACAACACAAGTACATACTATGTACATAAAGGCACAAATATGTAAATAGTCACTAGATGCTGCCGTAAGTGCAAAATGTGTAAGTGACGTGTGCCAGGAAAAAAACTAAATAGTCAACAGACTAAAGAAGACATACATGAACAGGTGAGAAAGAGGGAGATGGCTGTACTTCAGTCGAGCAAGTTCTTTATCTTGAGGAAAACTCGTTGCTCCAGAGATTTGGTGGTTCTGTTTCTCAGGCCAGGTGACAGCAGTCCACACAAAGAAAAGATGCGCTCCACAAAGGCTTGTGAGGCAGGGTCACTAAAGAGATCCAAAGCCACAGGGGCAAGGCCGAATCCCAATACTCCCCCTTACCCCTAATTTACCCCCTAGCCCTTGGCCCTCGAAACTAAGGGGTAAGGGCTGCATAGCCCTAAGAAATGGGACACCACTTGGTTACAAGTACGTCATCTAGCACGTATCAATATCTCAAAAGCAAGTAGTGTTATGCACTGATATTAAACAAAATTTGCTGCTAATGGAGTTTACTTTCAACTGTAGGTATGCTAGTCAAAGAAATGTGGGACTGTTGTGCAATTCAGCACTGTAATATTAGCGTACCAAACTAGCGATTTTTAGAAACGTTTCAATTAGGAAAATGGTTGCAAATGTATGTTCATGACTGTATATAACACAAAACAAGACTGTCATAATTTTTTTATTAATTAATTAAGCCGAAAATATATTTAGCAGACTCTCTGGATGATCTGGCAGCCATTGTTGACGGTCGCGCAGTTTTCACATAGCCCTAGGTTTCAAGTAAGCTCCCGACCTCACTTGGTTTTAGGGGGTGTACCCTAGGTGTTAGCCCTTCCCCTAGCTCAAAAAGAGTATTGGGACACCACTAGCTCTCACGGGAACGTGCAAAACTAAGGGGAAGGGGGAGTATTGGGATTCGGCCCAAGTTTTGGATACACAGCTTCTCTAGATCTCCAGAACTGCAGTGGTGTCTCAAACACTCCCTGTTTGACTTCGCAGTAGGGCTGCCACTAACTACTATTTTTCTATCAATTAATCTGTAGACTATTTTATTGATTAGTCGATTAATCGAAACGATTAATTTTCCTCCCCAAAAAATAAAATTGACCATTTCAGTTCATTTTATTTTGAAGACTTTCTATGTCATTGACAAACAAAGGCTTACAAATTAAAATGCTAAACTGTAGGTTTAAACTATCAACTCCAACGTTAATAAAATTAATTAAAATATTTAGATAAGGTACATAACACATCCCAACATACACGAACACACACCCCTTTTAAACTAAAAATTCCAAGTTGCTGGTTCTGGGCTAGTGCTTATGCCAGTTTGGTAATGATTCTAGCGATACTCTCCAATTATCTAAGAACCAGGTAGTCTACATTTACCACAGACTAGAGCCGGAGTACAGTAGGGCTATCGTCTTTAAATCACTTCATACGCCTCCGTTGTCCAAGCAACGCGTCATGGTTACGGTTAACAAGTTAGCTAAATAGCAGCTATACTGTACAGTGCCTCTATGTTTTCTTTTCAGGTGCTCGTTCATAGCGCAACTTTGCACAAAGTACAAACCACCTTATTGTTTGGTGATAGCATTAAGTCAAAGTATTCCCATACTCCCATATTCCAATACCTTCAGGTATTTGGGGACTCGGGTTTCGGAACCAAGTCGGACTCTGCTGCAGCTGCCATGATGTTTGAGCATTGACTGGAGCCGACCAATGACTCGAGCCAACAACAACTGACGTCATGCAAGCACCATTTACGTTGTGATGAGCGGACAGTGGCCCGTATACCTCTGACGGAAGACCACGTCTGTTACACTGGTGCCGTGAGCCGGATCAAGAGGTTAGCATCAGCTAACAGGCTGGAGTGAGTTTGAGGGGTGAATGTAGCCTGTGTATGGTGAAACTCACTCCTCAAGTGTATAACAGGCCACCCGCGTCAGCGAATTGCTAGATTTTTGTTGGCGTAGTTGGTAGTGGTGGCGCTTGGGAAGTCAGAGGTGGTAAATTCGAACCCAGTGCGGGACGATTTGCCCGATACCTCTGACGGAACTTGCAAGACCACGTCTGTTACAAACACTTGTTAGAATGAATTTTTTTATTTAAAAAAAGATGTGTCAATTTAAATATTGATGTCAACGCATTTTCATTGTTGAAGGACAGCAAGACTGGCTTCTGTTGGAGTTTGAGTGGCCCTTGCAGTAGCAACATCACCTGGGTTATACTGTGCTGCCAGGTTCTGCACAAAGGACTGTGGTGCCCTCTTCAGTGGCACTGTGTCTGGTGATTAAAGAACCAGTGAAACACTTGGATCCATTAGGCAGGCTCCTGCTGGTGTAGCATCAAACTATATGGAATCAGGGATAAGAATGCAAGCGAAACGTTCTCGCATGGACTTCAGCAGTACTTGAGCTAATTGCTGTCCAACAGTAGTTGTCAGCAAGTGAGCCTCAAGGTTGAGCAGGCATGGCACTACTTGTGAGAGTGACTGACCGTCCGTCTAAAGCTGGTCTGTGTGAATAGCATAGGGCTCAAGCAGCTTGACAAGGTTCTCCAGCTAAGCCCAATCGTTTGTGAGGAGAGTGTCCATGCCAACATTCTCAAGTAGTTGGTTTAGTTCTGCTCTGGTCTCCAACAGTCTTCTCAGCATATCAAGTGCTGTTCCAGCGTGTACTACAATCCCGGACCATAGTTTTGTCACATCGTTTGATCAATTCTTTATTAGCCGCTGATTATTTCTTCACAGTGTGTACTAGTGCTCTTGCATTCGTTATGACTGAATGAACACTTGGGTCAGGGCTCCAGACTAACTTTTTTACTAGGAGCACAGTAGCCCCTGACTGAATTTTAGGACATTCAATATTTAGCAAAAAGTACATAAATGTATTAATTGATACCCAGTGAAATTGGGGATCTATATTGGCAAGGGGTTTTACGTTTAGCTTTTTTGCGAGGCACTGTATTCATGTCACATTCTCATTGGGGGCTGAGCACCCCTATGGGCGGTGCCAGGGAGGGGCTATGACCATAGCACCCCCAGAAATACTTTCTGAAATCAATTATATTCAGGCTGTATTCTATGGAAGCCTTGAACTGCATGGTGAAGAAGAAAAAAAAGTTATTTAGTTATTTCGATTTTGATTGTCATCAACTTGTATGAGACGTCTGACGTAGCATTCACGTGAATTGTAACCACGCTGCAGCAGTTCCTTCTGCCAGTGCCAAGTAAGCGATCTCAAAATTCTGATTTAGTTGGAGCTAATGAAACTGAGAGCATACATCTACCTCAACCCGAGGATGACAATGACAACAGCTTAGATGTTAATTGTATTGAGTCTGACAGAGAGCAGGCCGCTGATACGTTTGCTGGGGATGCAGGGACGGCAGTTAGCACATTGGCCAGGTTTCACAAGTACAAGTATTAACGGGCCTATCATGGATTTAAGCCAGAAACCAGATGAAGGACCAAGACGCCCTTTCCGTAAATACCCAGCCCAGGGGTCTCATTTATAAAACTGTGCGTAGGATTCTTACTAAAAGTGTACGTACGCCCAAAAGCCTAAAATGGCGTACGCACACTAAAATCCAGATTTATAAAACCATGCGTACGCACACCTGTACGCAATGTTCCCTTTATAAATCACAGATTACCCACAAGTGTGCGTATGTGAATCAGCATTGTACCCCGCCCTGAACAAGCCCATTTTTAACCATAAATAGTCAATGCAAAGCACCTCATGAATGCTAATTTAGAATCTCATCATCACCCTGGCATACGATTGTTCTTTACGGTGAATCATAGCGCATGACAACGTCTCAGACCTAGCCTATTGGTGGAGTCCGAAAACTCCGAAAATGTGGTGGCCGGTAGATCACCAATTTTAAAAAAAACTGTGCGAGTGGCGTCAACTGTGGCAGTGATACTGCGAGTTGAGATATCATTTGAAAACAAAAGCATTTTGTTATGAACAGTAATCTATTAAAGTCTGGACTGATAACGAGGACGTAGAGTGTAGCGATTGCACGGCAGCTTGACGACTGCATTTCCAGTTTTTGACATATGAGGATATTTGCACAGTATTAAATAAATATATTTAGTTATACACTGTGTTCTGCAGTTATCCAATAGTAGGATATGTGATGTTATCCTGTATGCCATGCAGTCGGGGAATCTCCCCCTCCTGAACTCCCGTAGTGGACAATCTGATGGTGAGGAAGCGCTGAATTTTTATTTAAAATTTGAGTTGGATTGTACAAGGTGTTTATGGAACAAGAATCACTCAGTACAAGCGCAAATAACACTGCTGTATGTAATCTTCATGATAATCATGAAATTGATTGAAAAAAACGTGTGTGAGGAAAACAAAATATAGGCTATATATTACGAGTAATGTTCTTCCCACATTCAATTTCTGCAGTCTGACTATAGTACGGTCATCTGCGTCGCCAATTCCGACTGTTTTCAAAATGTGCGTAGGCCTACGGGAGGGTCAGAGTTTTCATGGAGGACCGCACATTCTCCCGTCAAGTTTGTTTTTTTATAAATGACAACCTTTGCGTGGAAAGTGGCGTACGCACATTTTCAGCCCCGTTTTGTGCGTACGCAAGCTTTATAAATGAGACCCCAGATGTTTGGAAACCAGCAAAGAAGCTTCCAGTATAGATGGTTTGACCATTTTGACTGGCTGGAATATTCTGTTGAAAAGGATGCAGCATTTTGCTTTTCATGCAGGCATTTTGCAGCAGCGGTTGGCCATGGTCTCCGTCTAGACTCTAGAGCCATCCAACAAATTCTGGATTCAGAACTGGCATAAAGGACAGCAGAGTTTTAATGCCCATAATGCTAGTGCTGCACACAAGTTTTCCATGGAGGCATGGTGTGAATTTAAGCAGAGGGTGAAAGATGGCTCAAATACTTTTAATTACTTTTAACTATTAAAATGGGACATAGTAAAGTGGTCAAAGAAAATTGTCCCCTTGACTGAAAGTCTCAAATGTTGTGCAATGAATGTCAATATGAATTTCGGTATGTTTCCAAGCTGTGACAACAGACTATTTAACTTATGTAATCACAAACCGTGCAATGATACAGTGACGCATCACTCAAGCTTGAGTAAATTATTTAATGTGACATTTGTACTGTACATTCAAGTCTTACATTTCACAAATGTATGTATGATGCCCCTGTCGATCAGCCCTCCTACACCACGGCATGATAGGCTGCTTGCTGAGCAACAGCGCAAACACAGCCAGGGATACAGCTAACAATGCTTGTTAACTATTTAGGTAGTCCGCTCCATGACGCCGGGTAAGTAGGGCTCGTGAGACTGCTCACCAAAATATATTTTTTTTTTTGCAAAGCTCCCCGTCAACGATCTGAGTACCCCTAAAGGTCTGGGGCCAGTTGCACAAAGCACCTTAAGTTTTTTCTTTAAGTATGACACTTCAGGATACATTTGTCCTTAGCTAAGGGACTTACTTAAGGGGGTTGCACAGAATGGTTTCCTTAGATAAGTTGAAACGTTAAGGGATTTACTACATTGAGCGTGATTTCACAGCAGTAAAATTCAATCGTTTCCATGGAGACCACGTTGTTCAGTATTGCTAGTACATCACCTTCGTAGCTAGAGCTAGTAGCTAGCTTATAGACCAACGAAAAGAAGGCAAGAAAACCAAATTGGTCAGATTGTGCTTCTACAAGAAAGCACATACTAAAACGTAAATTTGATCCACAAATAACTGCAAACAAAACAACAAATGTAGGACAAAATTGAATCAAAAATAAACTCAAGAAGTTTGGTGAAGTGGTCAATTCAAGAAATAAAAAAATATATGCAAGAGCTAGCTAGCTATGATAGAGCTAACTTGACTGTTATGAGGCTCCAAATAAGAGATAACCAATTACAGGAGGGAGTCCAATAAAACTGGTGATATCAACTTTACTCGAAGGTCTTGCTACACAGTAGTGTTTAAGTGAGAGCTAGCCTACTTAGTAACTAGATCAAAATGAGATCAACAGTTACACTGCATTTATATAATATGAATATAGCCTTGTATATAGTATAATTTATTTACAGCAGTAGCCGATTCATAAATAGCCTTCATGTTTAGACTGCAGCACAGTAACCTAACAGAGTGCCATAGGTGTGGATGGGTTAATTTATCTCCCTAAATGCAGCCATGTTGCGGTAAAGAATAAGTCAGAGGTACATTAAGTTTTTTTCCTTATTTTGTCTGCTAAGGTCTTTTGTGCAACGGAACTTTAAGGGAATCCTTAAGTATACCAAGATATGGAGAAACCCTTAAATACTTAACGGAACCTTAAGGAAAATACTTAAGGGTGCTTTGTGCAACTGATTATATTTTAAGGAAACCTTAACACTGACCTAGCCTGGCTTCCGGCCCAACTTAACCCCACCTACAACAACAATTTGGTCGGGAAGTTGGGTCTGGAGGGGCTCGTATTGGGGACAAACTATATAAAACCAGGAGCTGGGCGGACCAATGAAATTGCCAGGGCGGGCTTTATACGATAATGGACAGATGATCAACAGTAACGTAATCAACAACGTCACGAAAGAGCGCTTGGGTTGAATTAGTTGTCAACAAACAACATATTACGTTGCTATGATTGGATGTATATTGGTTGTAGGTCTATCCAATTGAGCGAAGAGGCATTTGTTTTATGAGTTCGGTTGAAACATGCCCTATAGTCACAGCCCAACGGAGAGTTATCAGACTCATATTCGGACCAGAATTATGAGTATGACAGGCTAACACTGACCTTAAGGAAAATCTTAACTTAAGCTGCTTTGTGCAACCGGCCCCAAATCCTTGAATCGCCCCTGGTACAATTTCTGGGGAAATTGTGGGGTGTGCCTGCGTCGGTTGCAGATGGGTCAATTTTTTACTGTCATTTTTACAACCGACAGCGACGCACCATATAAACTTGAGTTTAAATACATTATTTAATGTGACATTACGTACTGTACATGCAAGTCTTAGCTAAATGACTTAACTGTATGATGAATGAAATGAATGTATGATGCACTTTTCGATCAGTCCTCCGACACCACAACACGATAATTGCAGAGTATAACAGCGCAAACACAAGCAGGGATACAATAGCAATGCTAGTGCTAAATAAGTATTTAGCTGCTAGGCTCCATGACGCCGGGTAAGATGGGCTCGTGAAACTGCTCACCAAAAGAACAAAGGGGAACCCACTTGTCTGCCAGATTAAGACATGTTCGTAGGAACCTAGCGAAAAATAGCCTAAACTTTCCAAGACTTTTAGCTAGGTTTATAGCTAACTAACGAAAAATAGCCTAAACTTTCCTAGAATTTTTGCTATAGTGCTAATGCTGAGGGCACGCTGATATCGCTGTCTTACTAGAACATTGTATCTATGCGCTGTTGCCAACGTGTGCTGACATTGTGCACACCCAATAAATTCTAAATTTGTAGGTCGCACATGCGCGAGTGCTTGTAAAAAATGCTTGCACTGTCTCAAAAACTGGTCGCAAAATGCGACCATTTGGTCGCAGTCTGGGCTTCATGACATCTTTAAGTGTGAGCTGAAGGGTGTGGGCCAGGAATGGTATTCTCTGGAACTTCTCCACGACTTCTCCTCAGCTTCTGGCAGGTCAAGTTCCAGTCTCAGTCTTCTCTTTATCCTCCTCGTCTGACCCCTCCGACTCCATCCACAGTTCATCCTGTTCATTTCCAATGTTGGCTGCGCCTGAGAGACAGCACCATATGGCTCTCACTTGTTATCCCTGAGCAGCCGCACAGCCTTGACAATGTTGGAGCTGTTATCTGTCACAATGATCAGCACCTTGTCTTCTCCTATACCCCATGCATCTAATGTCTGATCAATGCAGCGAGCAATGGACTCCCCTGTGTGTGGGTGCTCCAACTGGTGCAGGTTCAGAAGAGCATGGTGAACTTGGCCTCCAGGCGGATGATAATAGCAAACTGACACACCCATGAAAGATGCTGTTAATCCTCTCTTGCTCCAACCATCTACACATAGTGGCAGCCTCCTCACATCCTTAACTATTTATTTTAATTTCTGCTTTGCCATATCCATCATAGCTCCAATAAGGCTGTTGACTCTTGCAGCTCCAGGTGTTTTGAACTTTGGTTTGAGTGAAGGCAATTGACTCACACAATCGTGTAGACATCCCAGTATCAATAAACATATTGACCAATGCTTCCTCCTGTTTGTAGTGTTCCTGTGTTTTCACTGACCAGCAGCTATCGGTTTGCCGTTGAAAGCACTGCTGTAGTGTTCTCAGTCCTACGATTGTCACGCTGCCTCGCTCTCTAGCAGGGTAAGCTGCCTTCGGCTAGCACAAACCATTGTTATCTCACATATATTATTATTCTTTTTGCCCCCCTAAAACTTTGTCAATATTTGGACTACATAGACAACATAGATGTCAAACATTATATCTTGGTAGCGATTGAGTTGCTCGTATTTGGATTTACGTTCCGTTGCACAGTTTAGGAGGTTACAACGTTTTTGTGGGGAAAAAGTGCCTTTCGTCGACAAAGGGTAACTTGTACTAGCTACGTCACCACGTCAACACACGTTAGCAACGACGCGTGGATACAACGTGATAGGGACTTTCTAGCTCGCAAATTGGAGCTTGGATTACGAGTGAAAAATACCACCCCCAAAAAATCAAAACCATTTGGCATTGTAGAGAAAGCGATTTTGAGTGGAACTGCAATCTCGGATTTTTGATTTAGGTCGTGATAGTCGTTGAAATTTGAGCGAGTGCAGGTCGCCCGTGAGACCGCCTAGTCTTTTAGGCGGCAGCCATGCTAGAACGCGACATAGTAGTAGCTAATTTTATAGTTCAATTTTACACGAAAAAACTGAAATATTGAAATGTTATGACGATATGACTATTGTGAAAACAGCCAGGTGGTGAGATTTTAATATAGGTTGCTGTAAAAACGTTGATTTGTTTGCTATGTGAGAGCCTGTAAGCCTCCATTGACGATTGCGGCAGTCAGTCAACTGTCTTCAATGCCACAGCTATGGCTACATTTTATTATGTCTTATTACACGGCTGTTCTTAATGCCGTAGAATGCTCCATTCACTTGAATGGGGCTTCCCAACGTTCTCCGGTGAACATTTTTCTTATATTTGACCATTGCTATGCATATTTGACCACTGTCAAGGGAAGCAAACTATTTCTCTGCTGATCAACAACTACGAATGGTAACGAATACATTGTAAAAAGACACACTGTGTTAAGTTATTTTTGTTGGCAAGTAGCCGTGTAATAAGCGGGATAATGTATAGAACGCCGGTCATTATTGGGGAAATAAGCCCCTTCATAGCGAAACAAAACTGGCAAAAACTCCACTTCGCGTCATGCCTAACAACTCCCATTACCTGCTCTAAAATCAGCTCAAACCATGGCCTCTTGGGGCTTATTGCTTAATTATCCCTTACAAAAGAAACTTTCTAATTTCCTGCGCTTTCAAACAATCAATGGAGTGTGGATAGCAACGGCAGCTAGCTTGCCTATAGCAAACTGCTTTTGAATTAGCCATGTCCCCCTAAATTAATATTGAACGAATTTATGTTTTGGGGGACTTTTTTTCCAGTTAGCAGACGGTACTATTTGAATCGCAATTCCATCTGAAATACTGCCAGTGACGCGTGTCCACTACAGCGTTTTTTAACGCTCTGCACCGCTTGCCTTCCCACAGTGCTCCACGCTCGGGGGCGTGTTAGATACAGAGAAGTGATACAGAGTTGTAGTTCTCTAAGGTCACTGTTGTAGTTTATGTAAAACGGTGTCATGGACAAGTGTGCAGACTTGGGTTTATGTACTTACAATATCAATCATTATTGATTAGGGATGGGCGTGGTTAATCGAATATCCGGATATCCTTAAGTAAGTTAGTATTTGAATACTTTTTTTGAATACTTATGAGCGTAGTTTAATTTAAAAAAACATTTTATTGAAAAACCGTCGCGTCGTGTTGTGAATTCTAATAGTTGTAACGTTAGAAAATGATGAAAACCATCAAAAAAGGTAGGCTACGCCTGTGTTCTGCTGCGAGTCTCCTTTCATTTCATTTGGCGCTACAAGAAGCATAGTGTTCTGGCTAAGCAGTACCTCGCAGCAACCTCAGGTCCTGCAGTCTTTTCTACGCCGGCCTGCTCGTAAATCGACTCCGTACTCGCCTCTCCCCTGTCCATGTTTACATGCTAATTCTCCTGAATAAAAATGCGTATGGCTAATGCAGTTGTGGCTTATTTATTTTCTTACCAGTAGCCATGTAGAGCTAGCGTAATCGGCTGTTTATGTTTGCATTGTGTGGTGGCGCACCGTATCCTATAGGATTCCGGTTCCAAGTTAATATCCAAGTTAATATGCAATAGTTCTCCATGTGTGTCTTTCGTTTTTATCGAGGATAGCCTACCCAATGTGTTTAATTTAGTCCAATGTAGCCTACTTTTTATTTCACAGAATAGGCTAATCGCTTCTCCGCCAAATTAAGAGCCTACGTCTGAAGACGCAGCGTTTTTTCAAGTTCATTGTCTTTTCGTCATGTTAATAAATTGATCTTTCATTTGTTTTCTTTATTCAACCCTTATTTAATCTAATAGCTTAACAGTCCCAATTATTGCCAGAATGTGTGGTGGTTCATGTGTTTACTGTATGCTTTGCGTTACGTCAGGCTAATTACATAACGGAACCACATTAACAAAATAGATTATCCGGATATTCGAAAATAATTTTGGATACTATTCGAATAGTGAAATCAGTTAAAATCTCCATCCCTATTATTGATAAAATATAGGTGCTCCTGTCTCGATCAAAATACAGCTTTTACACTGCATGATGCAAAGAATCAGATACGCTGATGAGATGTTGCATGATCTTGTCAACTAGGCTATGGGTACAGTACTGTACAGCACTTCAGTAACATTCGCTCGGTTATGGCCACTACACATTTACTGTATTGCTAGCGAGTGACTGCCAAGCAGCATTTCAACGTTGAATGTCAATCGTGTGCCGGGTAAACGAGACTACTGTAGCTAGACTAGTACAGTATGCAGCTAGCACAGAAGAACATTAGAGCTAGGTTGCGGACTGTAGCTAGCTAAAGTGACAAGACTGAATTTAACACACCAGGGACACCGGCAACCCTGCGCCAGGTATACATTTTTTGTTAACATCTCTTTAATCGTACAGAGGAGTATAAAACATGACTTAGTGTGTAGACACACATACGATGAGTTGCTCTTCCATCTTCAAATTGTCAAACCTCTAAATGTTTACCATGACAAACAGTTGCTACGTTACAAGAAACAAGAAACCAACCCGATTGGCCAACGCTAACGTTTTCACGCTCCTCATTTACATAAAGTTCAGAAAATCCAACTTAGGACGCCCCGCTCGCCTTTCCACCAAACCCTACGCGAGCGTCGACGCCCCGCTCTCCTTCCCACAATGCCCTACACCAGCGTCAACGCCCGGTTTCATTGAAAATGATTGGAAGCCGATGCTCCGCGCTGCTCCGCTCCGCTGTAGTGGACACGGACCTTAACAGTAGCTTGTTTCAAAGGGGGTTCCTTGTTTCAAAGGGTGTTCTTACTGAATTATGCAATATGAGTAGGTTAAATGCTTGTAATATCACTGACCCACCTGCAACTGAAGCAAGCAAGCACACCCTACAATTTCCCCAGAAATTGTACCCTCTCTAGTTGTAGTTGGTTTTGCTACCAGACAATACAGTATTAGTTAGTTTTCGTTTTTTTGGAATGCCTCGTTTTTATTTTTATTTCAGTTAACGACAATGTTTTTTCCCACCTAGTTTTTTCCTTCATTTTCGTTTACAATTATAACCTTGCTCCATACCACAACAAAGAAGATCGGGCAGTCCTCCCGCCCTCTCAGTTAGGTTATGTACTGTGTTTATGTGTTCTAACCCTAAAAAAGAAAAGAAAAGGAAAATGAGGTGTACAGGACCAGTCAAAAGTTTGGATAAGTATGGGAAAATGTGTCCAAACTTTTGACTGGTACTGTATGTCTAGATATGTGTTGTGAAATGTTTGTCAAGATATGAGATTTGAAAATATTAAGTTCATTTAACTAGTTTACCTATGCTCATGTTTACAGCTGTTAAAGGTCCCAGCTATCCCCTGCCTTGTTGGTAAAATCAGTATTAGGCTTTATTAACATATGATTAAAGTTTTCTGTAAAGATCCTGTTTAAAAGGGGGAAATGTAGTGAGCAGGTTTTGCTATGTAATGAGTAAGCATTCGCGAGTGTTCAGACTTGAAGTTGTGCCTAGTAAATGGTCAACCTTATGCCTTGGTCTATGGTAAATTTTTTAGTAAAGGTCACATGATATGCTGTTTTTGGATGCTTTTATATAGGCCTTAGTGGTTCCCTATTACTGTATCTGAAGTATCTTAACCGAAATTCACCTTTGGTGCATAATTACAGCCACTACGAGCAGTCCCACAATGAGCTTTCCTCAAAATGCGCTGTTTCTGTGTCTGTAGCTTTAAATGCTAATGAAGAGGAGAGTGGCAGCAACATGCGCTAATGTTTACAACGGATATATTGCGATGGCTCGTAGCCCCCCTTGCTGTAAGATGCCTCTAATTTAGCCATTCTCATCTGATCACCCTGGTTTGCAGAGGTGCACACTCATAATAATTTCAATGAGGGGAAAGGCAGATATCGCGCGCGCCATAACACCAACGGTTATCCAAATAACAAAGTAAAACACTGGCAGAACACAATCCAGAATTTAATTTCAGCAAGGCCAGCTTTGTATTGGCTCATGTTGAGGAAACAGTAGTGGGTGAAATGTTTGGCGCAGACATACAAAACTTTGGGAAGTTGTGTTGGCGTATTTCCAGTGAAAATAAAATTAAGACACTGGTTGTGCAGAGGCTTGGATGAAGGACCCAAAAAATACTTTTGTTTTGATTTGTACATCCAAACACTGAGCAACTGTTATGCTTCGTTTGTTTGCTAGCCTTGATGTCTCTCCAGGAAAAAACGATATTGTACTTGCCTTTGCACGATCGTAGCTCAGTTTTTCATGGGCGGGCCAGATGATCTGGGCGGGCAAAGCAGAGAGAAGGGCGGTAGCCTGGCTCCTTGTGACATCACAAGGAGCAGATTTTCAAACAGAGTGAGCCTTAATTTTCTCAAAGGCGGAGAAGAACACCCAGGGCTTGGTTTACATCTATCGAAAATTCTAGCCACTAGGGGACCAAAGGCAGGCTAGGGGAACTCATATCAAGCAGTGAACGGGACTGCACCCGACTACATCAAGTCTCTCCTGCAGCCTTACACCCCCACCTGCCACCTACGGTCTTCTTCAGACAACCGCCTGGTGGTCCCACCGCTCAAGACCGCCCGGTCCCAACACAGCTCTTCTCCTGCCTGGCCCTCCAGTGGTGGAATCAACTCCCCACCTCCATCAGAGACACAGACTGTCTCTCCACCTTCAAGAGAAGGCTCAAGACGCACCTGTTCCGGGAGTACAATGGTACTTAGGAATGGTCTGCTGAACCCAATGCTAGTTTCCTCAAGGATCACAATGACTCTTGCTTAGAGACTTGCTGCTCTTGTTGGTTAGTGGTAGCTGATTTAAACTGTTGTATTCTATTTTAGATAATCTTATTTTTATCTTACTGTTTCTTGCACTTAGAGATTCATGTTGTTTAATTGTAACTTGCTTAACTACATGCTCTTATGGTTTTTCCCTTTGGCAGTTTTTGGTTGTTCACAATGTGTGCTTCTTGTTTTGGCGACCCGCAATGCTTTGGGGCTATGTTGTTGTTATTATCAGTGACCTATGCACTTTGTAATGCTCTCTCTTGGAAGTCCCTTTGGATAAAAGCGTCTGCTAAATGAATGAAATGTAATGTTAAATAACCTCCTAATGTGAAGTTTTCATGTCATGTGACCTTTAATAGAAGTACTATAAAGTACAAGACAATAATCAGTCTAATCTTTAGGAATGAATGTGAACTGGTTTCATAAGATTGTTCAAATATTGTTCTGGACATCTTGGTACAGTTACAATTTATAGTTGAATGTTTGTTTTATCGTGTTAGCTTTGTGTGCCCCCCCCCCCCCCAACTCTATGGTTCCTTTGCATTGTCGTTTGGTGGTGCTAATCCCACAGTGGAGGATAATATTTAAACCTAAACTAGTAGATGTGCCTGACACTATTTGTCCACACATCATTCTTCTTTCTTGTCTTTCTCTTTCTAGTATCTTTTATGTAGAATTAGTGAGGCATTTAGCAAAATCACTCATTACTCAACATATGTATGCAGCATCATATTCAGGTCTCAAATATGGAAGGAAACAACCATTAAAGTTATTAGTCAATGGAGATTGGAACACCTTGTTTTGATCTGATGTCTCTAAATTCTGTCCCAACTGTGTGTTAATCTAATTCTGAAGAATAAACATAACCTGCTTCTAATTGACTTATATCTCTTCTAACCTACATTTTCCACAATCTTAGCATTAAACTACACTACAAAAACTAAAGAATTTCATCAATTTTGATTCTTGAATTAGGATGATTGTTTAAATTCACAGGTATAGTACTATACCAAGGTATAGTCTTCTAGTTATAAGTGTTTTCATTTATGCATAGACTTTGAATTCCCTCAAAAAGTGTATTAAAATCTAATATTAATGTATGTATATTAAGTAGGGTGAGCAAATAGAAGCTTGTTCTCTCCGAGGACCTTTTTATTATTAGAAATAGACACTGCCTTGGGACATGATAATGTGCCAACCTAAATCTCTGGCGTGTATTGAAAGAGGGTGACAGAAGTAAATATAGCAATTGCTTGAGGAAAACCCTGGAAAGAGGAAGGATTTCCCCCAAATGAACAAGAATGGTAGTAGGAATGATATATAGGAGGAAAGTGTTACGTTTTTTTATTTTTAACACGTTTTATTTGTGAATTTTGCCCATCCAAGTCCCTATCAAAAGTGAGTGACACTGATACTCAGAAACATTTAAGGATGTGCCTGTCAAATACTTTTTGAGCCTCCACCCTCTCAAAACACAATTTTCTTGCCACTTTCAAAACAGAAAGATAAATAAAGTATTTTTTCCTTAGAGGCTGTCTGTACTGAGTTGAAAGGGGAGTGGGCGTGTGGCCAGGAGCCCCCTGACCTTGTTCGAGGGTATAATTTCACAGCTTCTATTTTTCTTGTTTTTAGACCAATATTGTTGAGGCTCAATTTTGCCATTAAAAAATTGCCAGACATATACATCAAAGTGTGGGCCGATTGGCTTAGTTTAGACATATGTTTAGAGCAGACGTGCGGTTAGGTTCATGGCTAGGGAGGCAATGACTCTTTCAAAGTCAGATTTACAAATATATGAATTCAACAGAGCAGCATCAATTCACAATTCAACTGGTTGCTTGCACATTGACTAATGGTTATGTTTCATATACCATATCAGCATTCTTTACACACACATTTGGCCAAGGAAAAGTGTTACATTTATAGAGGCTCAGTGAGAGCATATTTGCTTCGCATCCTCCGTGTTCTTAATTGTGAATATTGTTTTCCTGTTTCTCTGTTTTTCTGTTTCTCTTTATTGTTGGATTGCTGCTTCAGCATTCCAAGTATTGTTCTTTGAATCTTTATTCAACTTCTTCTATTTCTTCCGTGGCACCTTTCAGCGCCTTTAAATCTTCAGTTATTAAAACCATTCAACTATCAAAAAATTTAGCAGTTTCAGGCCATGGGTGCTCTGACTTTTCAGCTTTGTACCTCTTATAATTGAATTAAGAATAAATCAATATTCATAATATTTTTTACATGGTTTTCCAATGGAAATCCTTTCAAACTTCTTAAAACTTCTTCAACTTCCAAATCCTTCTTCTTCATCAATCTTTCAGCTAGAGCCACCATTTAAACTTTAAAATGTTGACAAAACCTTAAACTATTTTCCCATAATTCAGCTTTTTGATATCTATTCAACTTTTTTCAATATCACTGATTATGTTTCATAACTTTTTCAAACCGTTCCTGAGATTTACATGGGTGTGTACGAGAAAGCCTAGAGTGCAGACTGAATTGCTTAGAGTGGAGGGGAGTTGAAAAGATATTTCTAGTTTGCCAGCATTGCCACAGTTTTCGCTCTGCATGCTTCATTTTTGGATCAATAGATACCTAATTGTTTGCTGGTCGTAGACAGTTGTCTGTGGAATCCAAAAGGCAAAAACAAGCAGATTTATAAACTGCCGGTAGAGTCGTATTTCTGACCGCACAGACATATAAAGGACATCTCTGGTTTAGTCTATGGTCTCGGAAAATATCTTTATTTTTTGGATTGGACATATAGTTTTGCGTCTAGGTTAACTTGTTTGAGGTGTGGATTCTTGCTAAATTTCTGGTTGTCTCTGCCCTCAGCGCATTAGCAGCCATAGCTGCACCATCACCATGGCAACCACACAAACACGCGCCAGTCTCTTACACAGGTGATTGGTATTAGCTGATAAGTGGAGACACAAGACAAGCTATTCAGTCAACTCGTCTCATCAAAAGACTAAGAGCACCACAACACAACTACTACCAATACTGCTATATCTTATGCCACACTACAACTACTAATTCTGCAGATGCTGCTAATATCTCTTTTGCTAACTACTATGCTAATGCCCCCTCCTTGAGTCACCACCTTACCACGGTGGAGGGGTTTGCGTGTCCTAGTGATCCTGGAAGCTATGTTGTCGGGGGCTTTATGCCCCTGGTAGGGTCTCCCAAGGCAAACAGGTTCCAGGTGAAAGACCAGACAAAGCGTGGCTCAAAAAACCAACCATGAAGAAACACAACAATGGTTCTCAGTTGCCCCTGCCCAGAAGCGGGTCACCGGGGCCCCCCCCTGGAGCCAGGCCCGGGGGTGGGGCTCGATGGCAAGCGCCTGGTGGCCGGGCCTTTTCCCATGGGGCCCGGTCGGGCACAACCCGAAGAGACAACGTGGGACCCTCTTCCAGTGGGCTCACCATCCGCAGGAGGGGTCATGGGGGTCGGGTGCAGTGTGAGACGGGCGGCGGCCGAAGGCGGGGGCCTTGGCGGTCCGATCCTCGGCTGCAGAAGCTAGCTTTAGGGACGTGGAACGTCACCTCGCTGGCGGGAAAGGAGCCTGAGCTGGTGCGCGAGGTAGAGAGTTTCCGGCTAGATATAGTCGGCCTCGCCTCGACGCACTGCACAGGCTCCGGAACCAGTCTCCTTGAGAGGGGCTGGACTCTCTTTCACTCTGGAGTTGCCCTTGGTGAGAGGCGTCGAGCTGGGGTGGGAATACTTGTTTCCCCTCGGTTCGGTGCCTGTACATTGGGGTTCACCCCGGTGGATGAGAGGGTAGCCTCCCTCCGCCTTCGGGTGGGGGGACGGGTCCTCACTGTCGTTTGTGCTTATGCACCAAACGGCAGCTCAGAGTACCCACCCTTTTTGGAGTCTCTGGAGGGGGTGCTGGAAAGCGCTCCTCCCGGGGATTCCCTCGTCCTCCTGGGGGACTTCAATGCTCATGTGGGCAATGACAGTGAGACCTGGAGGGGCGTGATTGGGAGGAACGGCCCCCCCGATCTGAACCCGAGTGGTGTTCTGTTGTTGGACTTCTGTGCTAAACACGGCTTGTCCATAACGAACACCATGTTCAAGCATAAGGGTGTCCATATGTGCACCTGGCACCAGGACACCCGAGGTCTCAGTTCGATGATCGACTTTGTAGTCGTGTCGTCGGACTTGAGGCCGCATGTCTTGGACACTCGGGTGAGGAGAGGGGCGGAGCTGTCAACTGATCACCACCTGGTGGTGAGTCGGCTCCGATGGTGGGGGAGGACGCCGGTCAGGCCTGGCAGGCCCAAACGTAATGTGAGGGTCTGCTGGGAACGGCTGGCGGAACCCTCTGTCAGAAGGAGCTTCAACTCCCACCTCCGGGAGAGCTTCGATCATGTCTCGGGGGGGGCCGGGGACATTGAGTCCGAATGGGCCATGTTCCGGGCCTACATTGTTGAAGCGGCTGACCGGAGCTGCGGCCGCAAGGCGGTCGGTGCATGTCGCGGCGGTAACCCTCGGACCCGGTGGTGGACTCCGGAGGTGAGGGATGCCGTCAAGCTGAAGAAGGAGGCCTATCGGGCTTTATTGGCTGGTAGGACTCCTGAGGCAGCTGATGTGTACCGGCAGGCCAAGCGGAAGCAAAAACCCGGGCATGGGAGGAGTTCGGCGAGGCCATGGAGAATGACTTCCGAACGGCTTCAAAAAGGTTCTGGACCACCATCCGGCGACTCAGGAGGGGGAAGCAGTGCTCTGTCAACACTGTATACGGTGGGGACGGTGCGCTGCTGACTTCGACGGGGGACGTCCTGGATCGGTGGAAGGAATACTTTGAAGACCTCCTTAATTCCACCAACACGCTTTCCGACGTTGAGGCAGAGTCTGGGGACATCGGGGGGGTCCCTTCTATCTCTGGGGCCGAGGTCGCCGAGGTGGTTGAAAAGCTCCGCGGTGGCAGGGCCCCTGGGGTGGACGAGGTCCGCCCGGAGTTCCTTAAGGCTCTGGATGTTGTAGGGCTGTCTTGGTTGACACGACTCTGCAACATCGCGTGGACATCGGGGACAGTGCCTCTGGACTGGCAGACCGGGGTGGTGGTTCCCCTCTTTAAAAAGGGGGACCGGAGGGTGTGCTCCAACTTTAGGGGGATCACACTCCTCAGCCTCCCTGGGAAAGTCTATTCAGGGGTCCTGGAGAGGAGGGTCCGTCGGATTGTCGAACCTCGGATTCAGGAGGAGCAATGTGGTTTTCGTCCTGGCCGTGGAACAGTGGACCAGCTCTATACCCTCCGCGGAGTCCTGGAGGGTACATGGGAGTTCGCCCAACCAGTCTACACATGTTTTGTGGATTTGGAAAAGGCGTTCGACCGTGTCCCTCGGGGGCTCATGTGGGGGGTGCTCCGAGAGTACGGGGTACCGGATTCCCTGAACGGGGCTGTCCGGTCCCTGTACGACTGGTGCCAGAGTTTGGTCCGCATTGCCGGTAGTAAGTCGAACTTGTTTCCGGTGAGGGTTGGACTCCGCCAGGGCTGCCCTATGTCACCGATTCTGTTCATTACCTATATGGACAGAATTTCTAGGCGTAGCCAGGGTGTTGAGGGGGTCCGGTTTGGTGACCTCAGGATCGGGTCGCTGCTTTTTGCAGATGATGTGGTCCTGTTGGCTTCATCGGGCCGTGACCTTCAGCTCTCACTGGAGCGGTTCGCAACCGAATGTGAAGCGGCTGGGATGCGAATCAGCACCTCCAAATCTGAGGCCATGGTAATCGACCGGAAAAGGGTGGAGTGCCATCTCCGGGTCGGGGAGGAGATCCTGAACCAAGCGGAGGAGTTCAAGTATCTCGGGGTCTTGTTCACGAGTGAGGGAAGAATGGAGCGCGAGGTCGACAGGCGGATCGGTGCGGCGTCCGCAGTGATGCGGGCTCTGCATCGGTCCGTCGTGGTGAAGAAGGAGCTGAGTTGAAAGGCGAAGCTCTCTATTTACCAGTCGATCTACGTTCCTACCCTCACTTATGGTCACGAACTATGGGTAGTGACCGAAAGAACGAGATCGCGAATACAAGCGGCCGAAATGAGCTTTCTCCGAAGGGTGTCCGTGCTCTCCCTTAGAGATAGGGTGAGAAGCTCGGTCATCCGGGAGGGGCTCAGAGTAGAACCGCTGCTCCTCCGCGTCGAGAGGAGCCAGCTGAGGTGGCTCGGGCATCTGATTAGGATGCCTCCTGGACGCCTCCCTGGTGAGGTGTTCCGGGCACGTCCCACTGGGAAGAGGCCCTGGGGAAGACCCAGGACACGCTGGAGGGACTATGTCACTCGGCTGGCCTGGGAACGCCTCGGGGTCCCCCAGGAAGAGGTGGTGGAAGTGGCCGGAGAGAGGGAAGCCTGGGCCTCCCTGCTTAGGTCGTTGCCCCCGCGACCCGATCCCCGGACAAGCGGCAGATGACGACGACGACTATGCTAATGCTACTGTTTTGTTCTACTACGCCACTGAGTGCGTTCACATGACCATGAGAAACCCGATAGCCATTGTCAGTTTATGCCAATAATACGATTACTCCGTTTACATGTGTAATTAGTAATGCAATTACTCAAACACGTCTACATGATTCTTTTTATTAATATTATAATTGTATGGTCCATGGACAAAACGTGCACAATCATCCTTCTGCAACAAAGTGTCGCCGTGTCTTCCTGTATCTGCCCTACTACTGTTGTATGTTTCATTCAATCAAAACATTGAATCCTACTAAGAAAGACGAGTAAACGCACTCAATGATAGGCTACATCTGCTACTGATATTACTATCCCAACTATAATTTCAGCTGTTAAAACTATAATATTCTTGTTACAACTAGCTAGCCTACTTCTTCTTTTGAACAACACTAACCCTAACCCAACTTTCAGCTTCTCCCGCATTGTAGGCTATTTAAGATCTTAGCTTTGTTGATGCAGTTCAGCTTCCACACTGCCTCTTGAAATTAAACTATTTCTTTGATTGCTTCACAACGTTCAAACGTATTCTCCCGCATTGTATTTAAGCACTGAGCTTTGTTAGATGATGCAGTTCAGCTTCCACACTCCCTCTTTTGTGTGAATCATACATTTTAAAAATTAATTTCAGCTTTCAGCTTGCGGGTATTTTCTCATATCTGTATTTTCAGCCATTTAAAAGAATTAATTTCAGCATTCCAACACATTTTCAGCAGGAAATGCATGTTCTAGTTATTGTTGGAATGCTGCTTCAGCAAGTATTGTTCTTTGAATCTTTATTGTGAGAATGCTGGTCAGCATTCTCACAATTGTTCTTCAACTTCTCAATTCTTTTGCCGTTTTTTGGCCTTTAACTAGTCCTGCATACTTTCACCGATTCCAACAATTTTTCCTTCCTCTTTTTCTGATATTCAACTATCTTGTCAAACAAATTCGTCTGACGTTCATGTAGTTTAACTTACAGAAACAAGTTATACCTTAAAATGTAGGAAAACTTGTCCTCTTTCAGCCAATGTAACTATTAAAGAGCTCACATTTATAGATTTTCAGCTTTGAGCCTTGAAGCGAGAGCAGCCTTTCAAATTCTCTCACTAACTTCAATGGAGAGGTGGGTACAATTCGTCAGAGAATTTCGAAAGTAGACGTGTTTTTAAACTGCTGGTAGAGTCGTATTTCTGACCGCACAGACATATAAAGGACATGTCTGGTTTCGGGAGAGTCTTGGGTCTCATTTTTTGGATTGGACGTATAGTTTTGCGTCTAGGTTAACTTGTTTGAGGTGTGGATTCCAGCTAAATTTGTGATTCTCCCTGCCCAGCTTGTTAGCAATGACAGCTGCGCCATCACCGTGGCAACCAAACAGACACGCACCATGAAAGCAGAATTGGGTGACGTTTTGGAAACTGCCAAAAGAGTTGTATTTCTGACCGCAAAGACACATAAAGGATATCAATGGTTTCGGCGAGTCTTGGGTCTCGGAAAATATCCTTATTTTCTGGATTGGACGTACAGTTTTGCGTCTTGGTTAACTTGTTTGAAGTGTGGATTCTAACTACATTTCTGGGTGTGCAGGCATGCATGATTAGTTTCTCCTCCGTCTTGAACCTGAAACCTACACTGTAAATATTTCACTGTAACTTTACAGTAAATTACTGACTACCAGTTGCTTTACTTTCACAGTAATTTTACAGTAATATATTATAAATATTTCACAGTAATGTACTGCACATGTTTCACAATAATGAACTGTAAACATTTCACAGTAAAATGCAAGACAACTACAGCAGTATATTGTAACTTCACAGTTGTCCTGTCATTGAATTACTGTGACATAGCAGTATGTAGCTGTGGAATTACATTGTCTTGCTGTATATAAATTACGGTAATTGTCTGTATTTTTTTACTGCCAGTAATTTACTGTAAATTTATCATTTTAATTATACGTTAAAATATTGTTCATTTACACTTTTACTGTAAAAGTAATGCAACTAGTAGCCAGTAATTTACTGTACATTTACAATTTTATTAACACTGCAAAATACCTCAAATTTGAGTTGTTAACTGTGATTTTACCACACAAACGTGCTTTGGATTTGCTGAATTAAAAGTCAAAGCAAGAACTAAGACAACAAAGACAATACTCATTTTCACTTTTTAATAATGAAAAAAGTATTAAATTCACTATTCAATTAACTAAAGGGCTGTCCCTTAACATAAATTGTCATTAAATTCACCATTCAATTATACAATTTACTATAGGGCTACCCCTCAACATACATTTTCATTAAATTCACCATTCAATTATACAATTTACTATAGGCCTTCCCTTAACATACATTTTCATTAAATTCACTATTCAATTATACAATTTACTATAGGGCTGTCCCTTTACATACATTTTCATTTTTAACACTAGTATTTCACATTTACAAAGACCATTCAAAGTCAACAAGCTTTTTTGGAGTGTGCTCATATTTTGGTTTATGCCTCCACGCTTGTTTGATTTTGAGCCTTGCTCTGGGTTAATGCCCAAGAAGCACCTGTAAACAATAAGCAAAGACAACTTTCCATTTTACAGATTTAATATTGCATTGTTTATCCAAGGCACATGCAGTGGTGCCCCTTCCCCTTTAACCAAATCGTACATAAAATAATTTAGTATCTTGTGGACATTTCCTAAAAGTCATCATTCATTCATCATTCACCAAAATCAGTCTAGGTAATAAAGCATTGGAGGCAGGAAAAAATGCCAAATGAACAACCATAAATACGATCCAAGCAAGAAAAAAAAAAAGCAATACAGTCCAGTGTTATTTTAAATGTTACAATACCTTTGGATAAACTCCAAAGCGCAGGAGCCATCCTCAGGATATTGCAGGTTCAAATTGTAGTAGCTTGCAAAAACCGCAGCTATCCCGTTGATAAAGCGATCATGTGGTCCCATCACCACCTGTCCTTCAATGGATTGCATCCAGGTGCTAGGCTTCATCAGGTCAGCAGACCAAAGTGGGAGTAAAGGGCTCTTTGCGAGAAGAGAAAAGGCCATTCCTTCTTTATTTTTGCAATGGCTGGTGCAGGTACACTGTTCAGGTACCGGCGCTGAATGATGTAGGTCTTCTCCATCAGAGGGTCAGCTCTCTCTGCCCCACCCATCCCTTTCTCTGAGTAGATGTTGCACAGTTGCCTTTTCATTTCATCCAAGGTTGCCTCGGTCTCTCCAGAAGAGAGTTCTTCAGGACACCACCTCACACATCTGTACTGATCCACAGGGCCTCTTGCCATTTCTCTGGCCCCCCCCATACGCTGCGTGTTTTAGATAGTGTTAAAAAAAAAATTTTATAACGAAACGCAATATGTGGCGGCCGGTGTTGATTCTGTGGCGCACCGCCACAAATTAGTCTGTGTGGGAAACACTGCAGTACTGACAGAAACAATCAGCCCGACTGAAATTTTCCAAAAAGCCACCAATACAGTGAGAGCCCAAGTTATCTCCCGAATTGGCAACCAAAGTACCTTTAACTGCACTGCCATCATGCATCGCAAAACCTCTCTCCTCCAAGACTTTGAGGTCCTTGATCAGAGTTTCAAACACTTTGTTTGTACCAAAGTACTTAAAATCACACTCCTTACACATTTCACATTTAGTCATTTAGCAGACACTCCTATCCAGAGCGACTTACAGTAAGTACAGGGACATTCCCCCCGAGGCAAGTAGGGTGATCTGGCAACCTGCTGATTACTAGCCCGACTCCCTCACCGCTCAGCCATCTGACTCTCATATAGAGGAGGACAAGTTGCATTTGATTGATGGTCGACCTATAGTGTGGGAAAATGTCTGTCAGGGTTGAGTAAACTGCTAACACTTTGTTTGTTTTTCCCTGAACCAAGTGGGTTGACCACCTCAAATGCATCTTGGTATAGTATTATACCAATTGAGGAAGGCTCAGATTTCAGTAAAAGATTATTTTGAAATCCCTCTCCATCCCTAACATCCTGATAGACATCAGGAGCAGAGGGTTCCAACCGGGTGGCGGCATACTGGTCTTGAACAGACTGACTTTTAAATAGTGCAGTCAATGTCTCCAGCACAGGTATGCATTGTGCAAAGCACTTTTTGCCATTTTCATCAGTTCCTAAGAACTGTGGCACAGGATCAACATAGTTGAAATTCTTTTTAAATGCACCCTTCCTCTGTATATCTGTGCTCAGAACTCTTCTATTATAGATCTTGAGTAGATCCCCTGCATTCAATTCATCAATAATGTTGCTTATAGTGGCTTCAGGAATTCCAAGTGCCTTCAACTTCTCACTCAAAATGCTAAAGGCATGTGACAGGCCAAGCTCATGGGCATTTTGAAAGTCCTCAATGATCGTTTGTATGGTACTTGCCGGTAACAATAGCTTAGCTTGTAATTTTAAGTAGAGAAGTGTAAGGTTTTGGAAAAAAACGGTTTCATCCACAGCAAATGGTATTTCTGATTCATGTTGTTCATCAGAAATATCAAAACATGACTGACTAGACTCAGGCTGATTCAAAGGCTCTGTGGGAACAGACTTATCTAGAACCAACTCATCCAGATCCTCTACACGTCTACTTTCGTGTTTCCTGGAAACGTGATGCAAAACTGGATGCAACTGTAAAGCTGTGGTTGCAACCTCTGAATGGGCATTTAGTTTCCAATCCGTCTTTTACGTGCGACTTCAAATGCTTTACAAGTGAGGTCACAGTGTCACATTTAAAAGCACAAGACAGAGCCAAACACTTTAAGGGTGTATCAAATGGCTTGCAATCCTACAAATATTCTGGTCCTTTGTGGTCTCTATACATATGAGTCTTCAGAACAGTGGCTTTCCGGTACATCCGAGGACAGTCAGGTACACCACATTGATATTGATAGTAGGGAGTGTTACTGTGCAGCTTTGTATGCTGAGTTGTTACGTCCCCTGTTGTGTACTGTTCTGTGGTTCTGTTCGTTGTCTCTTTTTGTCCCCTCCCCGCTTCCTCCTCCTTTCAGGCGCATGCTGATTGGCGGTTTGACTGGGAAAGAGAGAGGCTGCCAGACCCCGTGCCAGTGTACTGTTTGATGTCCTGACTATGTGCTGTTTCTGACTTTAGTTCGTTCGTGTTGGTTCTCCCTTGTTTGGTTTGTACATCAGAATTAGCTTTGTTTCAGTCTACACTCGGTGTAGCTTTTCTTTTGGGCCCCTGGCAGGGAACAAAGGGGACAGGCAAGCTATACAAATTAAACAACAGTCTCAGATAGTCTCATGTGTGATGGTACTCTGTGGGGTCCGCTTTCGAATGATCACATATGCATGACGCTACTCCTTAACGGGTTTTAACAACCACTGCAAAAGAGCTGCAATTTCTGTGCAGACAGGAGAACCTAGCAGAACAACCATCTCTCCAGCTTTCCATCACAGCCAAAGCCCACCTGAGAGGTCACGACAGCTAGCCAGACTCGTTAGATCAGAGAGGTATGTTAACATCGCATCGTTTGAGTATCGTAAAAGTCGAGACTTCAGGGCCCCGGGTTCTGGACTGGATGTAGTGCTTCAGAGATGGCGTTCTGCTAGGTTCTCCTGTTTGCACAGGAACTGCAGCCCGTTTGCAGTGATTGTCTCCCATGTATGCACAGGAACACTGAAGCTATGTAAGTGTGTCTCTTTGGTACAGGTTTACTGTGCAACATTAGTTAATTCCAATGTTAATACTTACCTATAAAAATAGCATTTGCGCTGACCCACAGCAGATAGCTAGCGTTAATCGTTCATCCTAAATTTGGAGCTGGAAAAAAACTCCACATTTGTAGGGTTATGTATAGTTTGAACAGTGCTTGCATCAAATCTTTAGATGAGGCAACATATTCTATATGTTTCTATTCCACTGATGCCAACTGCAAATTAGCCACCCTAGAAGGTTCTATAATCGACCATGTGAGACTTAGCTATCAAACTAGATGAAAATGTTTGCAATCATGACAAATTTACTGGATTACACGCTTTCTGCATAGAGAAAATGTTGGCGCGCGCAAAAGCCGTTTTCCTGAGCGCTAATGACAAATCCCGAGCGCCAAAGGCAAAAAAAGTCTGCAACGAAAAGAAAAAAACGTGTGCAATGCATGTCAGCGAATATGTTCTCAACAGTATGTTTCAAGCAGGCTACAGCCGAACCCTCGTTCTGTTTTGATCAATAGCGATCAAGTTGATAAGCGTGTCTTCTTGTCTGAACAATACGCAACTGTGAGGTGCGCGAATGGACAGAGTGGCCACTAAACTGTCATTCCGCTGTGAGGGCCAGCCCAACGTGCACAAATACACCTGTAGAAATGCAAATACAATTTTCACTCAAAATACTGACAAAAGTTTGATTTACGATTTCAAATGCAGCCTCCATTGGTATTCTTAACCTGGAATGATAATATATAGTGCAGTGTTTCCTCTATGGCAACATTTCTGCCGCCACGGTATCAGAAATCAGCCTGTACAACATTTTTGGCCGTCTTATCAGCAGTGATTGTTAGAGTGCATGACGGAGAATTGCAAGGACATGCGCTTCACACCGCAATTGAGATTGCGTGTGTGCGTCTTTGAAAAATGTAAATCGTATAACTTATGTTGTCAGTTCATTTGAGCCTATTATTGTATAAGTCTATAGTTCTTGCAAGTTTAAATCAAGTTAACTGGTGATTTTCGTTGTATGTATTTGTAACCCAGATATATTTTCAGTCAGCTAATGCTTTTCTGTATTATCACTGTTTTTGGTGTGTGTCTCTTTAAGGGTTACGACCACTTTATGTTGCGGCAGCTTTACGATTGCTGTTTTACGGTGTTTGTTATTGTTACCTTGGAGACGAAGTTTTCGCGGGGTAGATAGCTTCTTCAACGCCTGCAAGCAACGCGTGTTGAAGCTGTGATTCTCTTGCTGTTTAATTTTGGAGTTAAACTTGTTAAAGTAATTTTAAGTGAAATATTTACCGTACAAAGTACTCGGTTTTCTTTGGATAATATCCGGAAGTCCGTCGGCAACGTTTATCCACTAGAAGACCGTTCGCAAGGAACTCTGCCGAGTGAATGAACATTGAGGAGACGCTGCCGCTGTTTCCTGAGTGCTTTCCTGTGGCTAGCGAGATCGTGAGGAGCCATCTTCATCTTCTGAATATCCCGAGGATTGCAGGCAAAATTACTAAACCACCACACACATATAGAGCTATATAATATTATTGCTGGCCAGCACTTTACTTTCTTTTGTTATTTTTTTGTTGGTGCTAAAGACAATATAAGGACACTTCAAGATTTGTTCTATGTTCTATAAGAAGACCGTTCGGTATCCACTTTGTTTTCATGGACTGAGAAAGAGACATTTAATTAAAGAAGACGAGTAACATTCCTTCAGGTATTTTGTACTGAATAACAGGGTGTTGTTCAGACATTTAAGTATATGGTTAACTGCCTAAAAAAGGGGAAATATTTTTATTTTTTTTATTTTTTTTCTAATTGATATAATCACATTTCAATGTGATTTGAGGTTTACTGTTTTATGTTGTTCCTGACCTACATTGTGATCAAGTAAGACGCATTTCAGTTCAGCAAATGTTAAATAAAACAGGACCGATAGTAAACTGCTATCACAACCCGAGTAAATTCTGTTTATTGGTTACATATTCTTCCCCTGATAGCTAAATTGCGCATGTCTGTTGATTCGGTAGCGATTGCTGCCCTGCAGGTTTGTATATAAGGTGCATTATTGTGCTGAAGTAATTTTAATTAATAAAAAGTGGGTTTATTTTTTATGTTCGCTGCAGAATGCTTAGCCTATCAAGATCAAATGAAGCAAGCAGTGTGCTTGCTTCAAAATGCTTCAAAGTGGCCTACCTTAATCGATAGGCTAGGCTACTGACCATTTACAATAAGTTGTTACGTCAATTATTAATTGGCAGCATTTATGCCATTTAGAACATACTTTATGAGTGTAAGGTGTCTTTAAGTAGCCTAACTTTATTGCTTTGCGGAAATAGGACAAAAATATGTGGGGTTGGGGGGAGAAAAAAAATGTATATATACACATAAATATTTTTTGAGCACCGAACACCCATTTTGACCCAGGAAAAACCCTGGATTACATTATTCAAATTAGTCTAGTACGGTATTAACTGAACAAGTAAAACATAAGTACACACTGAAATTACTAGTAGATAAATTAGATGAATGCAGATACTTTACCGTTATAGAGCCAAGGGGGTCACGATCCAAGCAGGCAGCTTAGAGGTGAAATGGTCAAAAACAGTTGGGAAAGCGCAAAATCTGACATTTCCACCTCAAAATGATTTCACTTCCTGAAAATTGCATGTAAACCCATAGATATATATATCTATGTGTAAACCAATCTCATACATTTTAACCAATTGAATCTTGCTTGTTTCACAGCTATCCATATTTAAAACATTATAGTATATTTTCATTGATAATGTTTAATATATTTAATAATTAATAGACTTCATTTCCGTGAGTGTACCCTCAAACTCTTCTATCGTGCTGTATCCACCATGGGTCCACCTGTCTCTTCTTGATCCCACAATGCAGTGCAGTTCAAGTGCAATTCAAGTTTTACAGTAATGTATTGGGTTATCTCAAAATATGATTTGAATTGAGTATTTTACTGTGAAATAACCCAACAAAATGCTGTGAAATCCCGGTATCGATTTGTTCACAGTAATTTACTGTGTATACATTGATTTCACAGTAAATTCTACATTACAACATGATATAGTTATTATAAAAGTTAACGCCTGTAAAGTTATAATACAATGATTTATTGTGAAATATTGCAGTTAAATATAGTTAAATCCTGGTAAGATTTTACAGTGTAGATTGTAGGTTAGAAATGTTGCCAATGACCAACGGTTGCTACGTTTTTTGAAGCATGTGGGTAATTACCAGAATGAGGCCCCTATATCACCCCGACGAACAGCATCACACGCACACAAACCCACGCCAGGTGCACTGACACATCAGGTGCTTTAAAGTCCACAGAGCCACTCTATAAATATAATCAGTTTAAACATGTGAATCACCATCATCATATCAGTGATATTAAAAGGCCCGTTTTTGCTCATTCTCAATGCAAACTCATCAATGAGCTCTTCAAAGTCCAGTTGGCGCAGCATGTCATGCTCTATTGACTAAGGATTCACTGAATCCAGGATTTGGTTTCGGCCGAATTTTGGGCTTTTTGACGGGAGTCGGTTTCAGCCAAACTTTTGATTTTCTTTCCACCGAACCCGAACCCTACGCTTGCACTTAATGCGCTACGCTGGTTGAAATAGTGACACCGCCGTTGTCGAATATTTACTATTGTGTTAACATTTTAAATGCTTTAAGAACATATTCATCTCGAAGACGAGTTCGTTCAGAATTAGCTACGTAGCAGGTCGACTAACTGATTTCCTTCTCATACAGTCCAGTAGTGTCACAGTGCATTTCCCTGTTGAAGCCCAGCTTCAATGGTCTGCTTTGAACAGTTTTTTTGAGTACTTTAAAACTATACAATCATTGGATAAATGCTGTGATTATGTCCCGCCCATGGACGCTCAGCATCTCTGGGGGTGAATGGAGGAGTGGGCTAGCCTGGACGCTGGGCTTCTGCTTGATGATTGGAGGGTCTGTCAAAAGACTGCATCTCCTTTTGATTGACATCCATTTAGTACTATAAAAAGTCGCCAAAGCTATTCGAGTTTAGTCCTATCGCAGATTTTGGCCGCACTCTCGTGCTTTCTTTGACCGAACATTTTCGCACATTATTTTGGTTTTCACTCTGAATGTTTTTAATGTTATGCGCGGTGCCGTTGACCCACTCGGCATCTGGCAACCTGAGGCCCCCCTGGTCGCAAGGCCCAGGGCTGCAACCCCTAAAGCCCATTTCCTTAATCCGGCCCTGAGCCTACGGTGTTAATACATACCACTTTGACACACTTGCAAGAAATGATCCGCTGGTTAGATGTAGCATAATCTTGTTATTTACGTATAAAAACCTCACCAGGGACAACGACAACATCGGCAACCCTGCACTATTAATTTAGCCTGACGTTGTCATACTCATAATTCTAGTCAGGGTTGGGCTGTGACTATAGGGCGTGTTTCAACCGAACTCGTAAAACAAATGCCTCTACGCTCAATTGGATAGACCTACAACCAATCAGAGCAACGTAAATGTTGTTTGTTGAAAACCATCCATCCATCCATCATCTACCGCTTGTCCGGGGATCGGGTCGCGGGGGCAGCGACCTAAGCAGGGAGGCCCAGACTTCCCTCTCCCCGGCCACTTCCACCAGCTCTTCCTGGGGGACCCCGAGGCGTTCCCAGGCCAGCCGAGAGACATAGTCCCTCCAGCGTGTCCTGGGTCTTCCCCAGGGCCTCTTCCCAGTGGGACGTGCCCGGAACACCTCACCAGGGAGGCGTCCAGGAGGCATCCTAATCAGATGCCCGAGCCACTTTAGCTGGCTCCTCTCGACGCGGAGGAGCAGCGGTTCTACTCTGAGCCCCTCCCGGATGACCGAGCTACTCACCCTATCTCTAAGGGAGAACCCGGACACCCTGCGGAGAAAGCTCATTTCGGCCGCTTGTATTCGCGATCTCGTTCTTTCGGTCACTACCCATAGTTCATGACCATAGGTGAGGGTAGGAATGTAGATCGACTGGTAAATAGAGAGCTTCGCCTTTCGACTCAGCTCCTTCTTCACCACGACGGACCGATGCAGAGCCCGCATCACTGCGGACGCCGCACCGATCCGCCTGTCGACCTCGCGCTCCATTCTTCCCTCACTCGTGAACAAGACCCCGAGATACTTGAACTCCTCCGCTTGGTTCAGGATCTCCTCCCCGACCCGGAGATGGCACTCCACCCTTTTCCGGTCGATTACCATGGCCTCAGATTTGGAGGTGCTGATTCGCATCCCAGCCGCTTCACATTCGGTTGCGAACCGCTCCAGTGAGAGCTGAAGGTCACGGCCCGATGAAGCCTACAGGACCGCATCATCTGCAAAAAGCAGCGACCCGATCCTGAGGTCACCAAACCGGACCCCCTTAACACCCTGGCTACGCCTAGAAATTCTGTCCATATAGGTAATGAACAGAATCGGTGACATAGGGCAGCCCTGGCGGAGTCCAACCCTCACCGGAAACAAGTTCGACTTACTACCGGCAATGCGGACCAAACTCTGGCACCGGTCGTACAGGGACCGGACAGCCCCGATCAGGGAATCCGGTACCCCATACTCTCGAAGCACCCCCCACATGAGCCCCCGAGGGACACGGTCGAACGCCTTTCCCAAATCCACAAAACATGTGTAGACTTGTTGGGAGAACTCCCATGTACCCTCCAGGACTCCGCGGAGGGTATACAGCTGGTCCACTGTTCCACGGCCAGGACGAAAACCACATTGCTCCTCCTGAATCCGAGGTTTGACAATGCGACGGACCCTCCTCTCCAGGACCCCTGAATAGACTTTCCCAGGGAGGCTGAGGAGTGTGATCCCCCTAAAGTTGGAGCACACCCTCCGGTCCCCCTTTTTAAGAGGGGAACCACCACCCCGGTCTGCCAGTCCAGAGGCACTGTCCCCGATGTCCACGCGATGTTGCAGAGTCGTGTCAGCCAAGACAGCCCTACAACATCCAGAGCCTTAAGGAACTCCGGGCGGACCTCATCCACCCCAGGGGCTGCTTTTTAACCACCTCGGCGACCTCAGCCCCAGAGATAGAAGGGCCCCCCCCAATGTCCCCAGACTCTGCCTCCATGTCGGAAAGCGTGTTGGTGGAATTAAGGAGGTCTTCGAAGTATTCCTTCCACCGATCCAGGACGTCCCCCGTCGAAGTCAGCAGCGCACCGTCCCCACCGTATACAGTGTTGACAGAGCACTGCTTCCCCCTCCTGAGCCGGCGGATGGTGGTCCAGAACCTTTTTGAACACGTTCGGAAGTCATTCTCCATGGCCTCGCCGAACTCCTCCCATGCCCAGATTTTTGCCTCCGCGATCGCCAAAGCCGCATACCGCTTGGCCTGCCGGTACACATCAGCTGCCTCAGGAGTCCTACCAGTCAATAAAGTCCGATAGGCCTCCTTCTTCAGCTTGACGGCATCCCTCACCTCCGGAGTCCAACACCGGGTCCAAGGGTTACCGCCGCGACATGCACCGACCGCCTTGCGGCCGCAGCTCCGGTCAGCCGCTTCAACAATGGAGGCCCGGAACATGGCCAGTTCGGACTCAATGTCCCCGGCTCCCCCCGAGACATGATCGAAGCTCTCCCGGAGGTGGGAGTTGAAGCTCCTTCTGACAGAGGGTTCCGCCAGCCGTTCCCAGCAGACCCTCACATTACGTTTGGGCCTGCCAGGCCTGACCGGCGTCTTCCCCCACCATCGAAGCCAACTCACCACCAGGTGGTGATCAGTTGACAGCTCCGCCCCTCTCTTCACCCGAGTGTCCAGCCCCTCTCAAGGAGACTGGTTCCGGAGCCTATGCTTTGCATCGAGGCGAGGCTGACTATATCTAGCCGGAAACTCTCTACCTCGCGCACCAGCTCAGGCTCCTTTCCCGCCAGCGAGGCGACATTCCACGTCCCTAAAGCTAGCTTCTGCAGCCGAGGATCGGACCGCCAAGGCCCCCGCCTTCGGCCGCCGCCCGTCTCACACTGCACCCGACCCCCATGACCCATCCTGCGGATGGTGAGCCCACTGGAAGAGGGTCCCACGTTGTCTCTTCGGGCTGTGCCCGACCGGGCCCCATGGGAAAAGGCCCGGCCACCAGGCGCTCGCCATCGAGCCCCACCCCCAGGCCTGGCTCCAGGGGGGGGCCCCGGTGACCCGCTTCCGGGCAGGGGCAACTGAGAACCATTTGTGTTTTTCTTCATGGTTGGTTTTTTGAGCCACGCTTTGTCTGGTCTTTCACCTGGAACCTGTTTGCCTTGGGTGACCCTACCAGGGGCATAAAGCCCCCGACAACATAGCTTCCAGGATCACTAGGACACGCAAACCCCTCCACCGCGGTAAGGTGGTGACTCAAGGAGGGGCTCGTTGAAAACCAATTCATAAAAATATGAATGTTGGGTGATTATTATTAATGAAATGTACTCTTATAGTGCCAGTAAGCAATATACACTCCAAATTAACCAGCAGTTGTTTTGTGTTTTTGTTCTGACAGTTTGAGAGCAAATGCTGAAATTCTGCTGAAATTCTGCTGAAATTCTGCTCCCACTAGGCCCAACGTTGCAATATTACAACGTTGCCCTAAAAACTAAAAAAAAAAAAAAGGGGGGGGGGGGTTAATCTTTCATTATCTTCATCAGAAGACTCTTAAAACATCATCTCACTTTAAAAAAATGATATTATTTTGGGGTCTTACAGGGTTAGACAACTAAGTTTTCACTAAACCCGCTACCTGGAATACCGTGTTTTTGCTGTGTTTTTCTGCCCCCTAGTGTTCCTTGTCGGTCTCCCTGTGTGTATGTTGGGGGATGTGTCTGTCTTTTCCCACTTCCACCTGGTACCCAGGTCCACCAAGAAACTTGCTCCTCATAGCTATCAACCCACCTGCCTTCCATTACCTCAGCTACTCTGCAGTATAACAACCCCAGTTCTTCATCCACTGGTCTGATCGTTACTTCAGCTCTGTGGTAATCACATGCTTTGGACTTCTTAGTCTAGTACAAACTCTTCACAAATGATTCTAAGATGTACTATTTACATTTAGTCATTTAGCAGACGCTCTTATCCAGAGCGATTTACAGTAAGTACAGGGACATTCCCCCGAGGCAAGTAGGGTGAAGTGCCTTGCCCAAGGACAAAACGTTTGATTTACTGCACACTAGTCACTTATACACTGTTATTTTCAGCTACTGGTTGCACCATCAATAACATTGCACTACTGTACCGCCACCAGGCTCCTGGATGGTCATCGACATAGTCACTGATCTGCAATTTTGCACTATTGTTCTGTACTCCACTTAGGTTAGAATAGGTTAAAGGGTTGGAATAGGTTTTATGTGCATTTAGGGTTAGTATAGTGTATTATTTATTGTTATCTGTAATTTAGGAAGTTTTAGTATTAGGGTTAGTATAGTCGATTATTTATTGCTATCTGTATATTTAGAAAGTCTCACTTATTTAAGATAGGCATAGATGTAAATTATGTTCTTTGTACTTATATGTTATGTTATGCCAGGTGCATGCGTTGTCTTGTCTTAAGAATTTCAGTGCCCAGTCTGACCTTGTGTTGTTCTGTGTACCTGACAAATAAAAGACTTGAACTTGAACAACGTCATTTGGCACAGCCAGGAATCGGACCAACAACCTTCTGATTAATGGCCCGACTCCCTAACCGCTCAGCCATCTGACTATTTACTCTTGTACCCCTTCATGGTGTCATGGTCATGGCCAGACGGAATATTTCAGAAACTGCTTGTCTACTGGGGTTTTCACAGACAACATCTGTAGGGTTTATAGAGAATGGTCCAAAAAAATATCCCATGAGCAGTAGTTGATGACAGAGGTCCGAATGGCCAGACTGGTTTGAACTCATAGAAAGGCAACAGTAACCCCAAAAAACACTTTTGAACAAAGGTATGCAGAACAGCATCTCTAAAAGCGCATCTCGTTAAATCTTGAAGGAGAAAACTAATTCAACAATTTGCAGGGGCTCATCAAAACTATAACTTAAAACTTCTAGACATTAGAGAATATGGGAAAAAACGTTGCCTGGTCTAATTTGTCTCGTTTTCTGCTGCATTATTCATATGGTAGAATCCGAATTTTACATAAATAACATGACAGCATGGATACATCCTACTTTGTACTAGTGGTTCAGGCTGGTGGTGGTGGTGCAATAACACTTTATTAATCCCTAGGTGGGAAATGTGGGTGTTACAGCAGCAGAGACACAGCAAAGATTTTAAATAAGAAAATAAAGATACAATTGATAAATATTAATAACAATGGAGGAGTGGGCTGGCCTGGACGCCAGGCTTCCGCGTGATGATTAAAGGGTCTGTCGAAAGACTGCATCTCCTTTTGATTGAAAGTAATTTTGTACTATAAAAAGTCACCGAAGGTATTCAAGCTCAGTCCCATCGCGGATTTTGCAACTGTATTTGAAGGACAAACTGCAGCAACCTATTTCTTGGTATTTGCTTGGCGAAATTGCTAACCAATATTCATCATACATTTCATACAATTATACACCACGTTCCTTGTTTCAGTTTAACCTAATTTCCAAATTTCCTCCTTGATTAATATTGTTTTGTTAGATCGTTCGTTCATTCATGAATTCATTCATTAGGCTAGGCTTGTTGTAGGGGTGAACTAGCCAGTGAACTAGCCAAATAAATAAAACATTTTTAGGATATAGGTCGAAAGAGCTTCCCCTCTTTGAAAGACCAGCAGCCGTCACTGAAATTACAATGTATCACATACTGATATTTTTGTCTGTCATAATTTAATTACTAATCCCTCTCTCTCTAATATATATTGATAAAAATCATAGTCAAAATTTATATATATTTAAAAATATTTTGCGTGTTGGGGGGGGGCTTGGGTCGGCTTCTGCCCCGGGCCTCAGATGTCCTTAACCTGGCCCTGCCTACAACCAATCAGAGCAACGTAATATGTTGTTTGTTGAAAACGAATTGAACCCAAGGGCTCTTTCGTGACTTTGTTGATTACGTTACTGTTGATCATCTGTCCATCATCGTATAAAGCCCGCCCTGGCAATTTTATTGGTCTGCCCAGATCCTGGTTTTATGTAGTTGTTCCCAATACGAGACCCTCCAGACCCAACTTCCCGACCAAATTTTTTTGTGGGCGGGGAGAAGTTGGGCTGGCAGCCAGGCTACTGTTAATTATTATTTTGATGTCATCTTAAATTAAGTGTCTGAACAGGACTGGGTGTGCAGGGGCCAGTTGCACAAACTTAATTTAAGACTAGCCTTAGACTGTCTTAAATTGTCAGGTAAGACTAGTCTAATTAAGCCTGTTTGTTGCATAAATAGTAAGACTTAATTTGAGGTAGAAAAGTTAGCCACCTCTCCCCCTGACTAAACCTTGCAGTAAGGTCTGAGTTGCTATGACAATGATCTGTTAGAATGTTGGCGGGCATACATTTTTCAACTGAAAAGGACAAGAAAGAAGCAACTTTTACTTTGGTTTGAGTGTAGCTAGCTTTCTTAGTACTATATCTAGAAGATGGCAAATATATGGTTTTTGGAAAAAGCCTTAAGAAGAGAGTCTTCAGGGACAGAAGCAACCCATTAGAGATATACTCTGATCTTGAACTAATCGAGAGGTTTCGGTTTCCTCAAGAAACTATCCTTCTGCTAGCTGGAAAACTAGAGGATCGCATAACCCCTGGAACAGCAACAAACCATAGCGTTCCTACAGCTTTGCAAGTCTGTGTGGCATTAAGATTTTATGCCACAGGGAGTTTCTTAAACTCTGTTGGTGATGCTGTAGGACTTCATAAATCAACTGTTTCAAGGATTGTGTACAGGGTCTCCAGTGAAATCAGCAAGATGCTTCCTGAATTCCCAACAAACCCGAACGCCTTAAATAAGCTCAAAGTGGAATTTCATGCACTTGCGGGATTTCCTAATGTAGTATGAGCAATAGATGGGACACATGTAAGGCTGCAGGCCCCCTCTTCGGATGAGCATCTATATGTCAACAGAAAGGGATACCACAGAATTAATGTGCAAGCAATATGTGACGCCAATTAAAAAATAACAAATTGTGTGGCTCGCTGGGCAAGATCAACCCACAACTCCAGGATCCTGCTGCAATCACATATTGGACAGGCATTTGAGCAGGCCATCTGGAGACAATCTTCTCAGCATGATGGCTACAACTACCTCCACGTTTATATTTCTTATCCATATAGACACACAAAGCATAAGCCAGCTATTTCAATTACTTATTTATTTTACTTTGGGAAATATTGTCAATCTTTGATTGGCTGTAGTAGATTGTGTATTAATAAATAAAATAAATACTGTTCTTTTAATAACAAAATTATAATGTTGAATTAGATTGTTAACAGGCTACACTTTTTTCATTCAGTGTGATAGTCTATGGATTTCCAAGTTCAGTTTTTGTTTTTCCAATTCTAGTTTTTCAATTTCAAGTTTAATTTGATATGCTCCACTTCAAGATTCCTGTACTGCTTCTCCAGAACCATGGACAAGGTCACTTTTGGGACAGCTGTTCCATTCTTGTCCATTGGGGCACTGGTGGCCGTGGCGTTGGTGCTGCCAGTGGCTATGTCCTCGTTGTCTGGAGCTAAACATAAATAAAACGCACAAGTAAACACATATAACAAGAAGATGATGTCCGTATTTAACATTTACCTTGCTACATTTAGCTACCTCGCTATATAACAGTCGTTGCGTTGATAGGTTACCTCACATGTGTCAAACTCAAGGCCCGCGGGCCTGATCCGGCCCGACAAGCCCTTTAATCCGGCCCGCCAGCTCCTCAGAATGTTGCAAAAAGTTCCATTGATTTGAATGAGCAACGGTATAATTTTATTTGGCCCACCTAATTTCCCCACGGGATAAAGTATCTCTATCTATCTATCTGAGCTTGTCTGCCACAGCAGCTGGTAGTCAAACGTACCACAAATACTGCAAGTCCCCGCGTTGGGACCGTTTGCAACTCCTTCCTAGAACGGCCCTCGTCCAATCATACCTTAGCAACCGCTACTAAGAGAAGAAGGTCCGACAACTTTGACACAACATGGTGAAACGGTGTGCTTAGTGTGGGAGACCCCACTCCCAACCTAATTTAGAGAAACATCAACAAACACAAATATGTCTGCTCCAATGCTAAATTAAGCTGCTAGCGAACATATCTAAGAGAGAACATCCCTAAACAGTTAGCCTATGGTTCATGTCAAGTAGTATTATTACCACTACTAGTGCATAACTAGTCACTCCAACAAATGTGTTAACGTTACCGTGAAAATGTTAATGTTAACGTCTGTAAAATTGCAAGCTGAGCTAGCCAGCATGTTGCCAGGAGCTCAAAATACTATATCAAAGATGAACAAAACATCCCAATAGGCCACTGTAAACATATTTTATTTTAATCTTTGTAGCATTTTGTGAGTTGGCAACCTACACACTGACAGCTTCTCCCCATACTCGCCATCATAGACATACATGTATTAATGTCTGTGCTCGCCATGGCTTTTGGGTTGACACCGGGAATTGTGTCGGACGTAGCAACAGTAACTAAGGGTCAGGGCCCTGCCAAAGGGTCAATTTAGCGGGCAAGCGCGATCGGTTGCCCCACAATGTCAGCAGCCTCATCGCCTGAGATAAAGTTTAGCTTGCAACCTGTCCATCATTCAACAACGAAATGGCCAAACGAAAGGTGGACCAAGAAAACAGGGGTTTCCAAGAGAGGTGGGGGGCAGAATATATGTTAACGGAGTTAAAGGGGAAACCTGTGTGTCTTGTGTGCAGAGCCGGGGTGGCTGTCATGAAAGAGTACAATTCAAGGCGGCACAATGAGACGAAAAACCAAGACAAATACAAACATCTGGACATGACACAGAAGCACCAGAAGGTAGAGGAGTTAAAAAGAAGTCTGGTGTCGCAGCAGACAATGTTTGTAAATGCCAAATCCAGAAGTGAGGCTGCTGTGAAGTCAAGCTATATTGTGGCAGCGGAGATAGCTAAAGCAGCCCGACCCTTTAGCGAGGGAGGATTTGTCAAGGACTGTATGGTTAAAGTTTGCAACATCATGTGCCCTGAAAAAAGGCAAGCATTTTTAAATGTGAGCCTTAGCAGGAACACCGTTGCTGATCGTGTTTGTGACCTTGCCACCAATCTAAAACAACAGCTAAAGGGAAAGGGAAAAGATGTTGTTGCATACTCCCTTGCTGTAGATGAGAGCAGTGATACATCCGATTCTGCCCAGCTGTCAATCTTTATCCGTGGAGTGGATTCGACTCTGTGCGTTATAGAGGAACTTCTGGGATTGAAATCCATGCATGGCACAACTACGGGGAAAGATCTCTTTGAAGAGGTGTCCAAATGTATCAATGAAATGGGGCTGCATTGGGACAAACTTGTGGGACTGACCACAGATAGAGCACCTGTGATGTGCGGTAAAAAGAATGGATTGGTGGGCAGGATTCGGGAGAAGATGCTGGAGGAGAACGCAAGTGACCTGACAGCGTATCACTGTATCATACACCAAGAGTCGTTTTCTGGCAAAGCCTTGGAAATGGATCACGTCTTGAGCGGGGTAACACAGGCAGTGAACTTCATAAGAGCCAAAGGATTGAAAATGACTAAATGAATCACTGCCAGTTCAAGTCCTTTCTGGACGAGTTGTGTTCGGAGTCTGGGGATGTGCCCTATCACACAGAGGTGCGGTGGTTAAGCTGGGGGAGAGTGCTGAACAGATGTTTCGAGTTGCGTGAGGAAATCTGTCAGTACATGGAAAGCAAAGGGAAAGACACAACAGAGCTCTGGGATCAAACGACACCCCTGCCTTAGCTCATAGCGAGAGCTAGCACCCCCGTAAGTGTCGCAGCTTCACGATTGCTTACATCGTAACATAAGTTGCCCTCTTAACAAACGTCTACAACAAGAATATTGTGAAAAACTGTAGAGCTAGCTATGTATAGCTAACCTACAGCACAATCAATCGACTAAACCAAAGTAACAGTACTACTAGTACTGTTGAGCAAAACACAACACCAACTCACTCCAAACCATAGGGAAATTAGCTGTGAGGATAACATAACACTGACATTCATTAGCATTTTTCTTCTCTTTTCTGTAGTTTTATGCCTTCGTCCAGCTCCAGCCCCTATTTAAAATACCTTTCGGTCACTTTGAAGCTTCAGCTTATAACTTTTTAAAAAATGTTTACAATTTTCAGCTTTTTTTGCATGGTCAGCTATCCCCATTCAGGTTTTCAGTATTCTCACTGCTGTTTCGCTGGAACAGCCTTTTGTAGTTATTATTATTGTTTCTTTTCACACCCCTAAAACTCAGTCAATATTTGGAGTACATAGACAACCTAGGTGTAAAAAGTTTCGTCTTGGTAGCGATTGAGTTGCTTGTATTGGGATTTATGTTCCGTTGCACACTTTAAGTATGCATTACGTTTTTGTGGCGAAAAGTGAAGCTAATGGTGGCTAACTTGCTAGCCACAGTCACTGACGCCACTAACGTCACAAAAACTGATGTGACTATCTCTGGCAGAACATTAGTTTAGGAGCTCGTTAACTTCTGGGAGATAGCTAGGCTAACTGCTTTACTGCAAAGCAGCTGCAGAAACGCCACAAGCAAAGAGGCCTTGGTGAGCACTATTTGCTTATTTTACTTTGTGATATAACACACAATTGTAATGTGTAATGTACAGTATAAGCTAATATTATTAAGGAAGTAGTCTACTATTTCACTGAAGCATTAGCATCATGACATTAGCCTCTGTTGCCCGGGCAACACATACTACAGTGATCTATGATGCATCTTTTCAATCGTTAAAATAAACATTCCTCAGAAATTAGTTTTTGTTGTAGGATTTATTATGACATTAGATTACAAGTAAAGGATTTGTGGATGAAATTATAATTGTGGTTTCAAACCAGTGTAACTCACTGCAACGCTGTAACCTAGTGTAATTTAGTAGCTAACAAAAACATCTCCACAGCTGTTTACAGTACTAGTAGGAAGTCAAACGGCGGCACATGTTCAGCACTATACCCTTACTTAAATCAAAAGTCTTTCAATAGGTGAAACTATCTGACGAGTGACTACTAACCTGAACTCCATTGCCACAGCCTAAACTTTGTCCATCTGTTAATGGATAATCTGTTCATGAAAATAATTCATTTCAGCCTAGACTGTACAACGGAAGTAACGTTAAATCAAATTCAACCAATGCAATTCCTACCAAGACGAACACAGTCTAGTACAGGGGTGTCAAACTCATTTTGGTTTGGGGGCCACATTCATCTAATCTCAAATGGGCCGGGCCAGTAAAATAATAGCAAAATAACCCATAAATACTTTTGTACCCTTTTTTTCCAATATTTCAATATTATGCCTTAATGTATCATTGAGCCTTCATAACTCACAGATCATAGTGAATCTACAATGGCACAAAACATGTATTCACAGATAGGCCTATGGAACTGAAAAAATTGCTTTTCACTTTGATTAAAACAATTTGTTTATTTTAATGTAGAGTAGATACATTTTCACATCTGACCACCTGAACTGACTCACCACACTTTGCACAAACTAAGATGGGAGCTATGAAGAACGTTATCACCCTGCCTTTGTACATTTCAAAAACCCATAAAGGTGATAGCATGAGCAATAGTGTTACACCAGACCAAACTATTTTGTGCTGAAGCTGCTGTCTGATAATATACTGCACAATGTTCATGGTCAAGTGCTTGTGTGTTAGCCTTGAGCGCAGCTTTGTTTTATTGACGTTCATTACAGAGAAAACCTGTTCGCAAAGATAGGTAGTCCCAAACATGCATAAAACCTTTGCAGCCAGGGCTGTTAATTTGGGGTACCCTGGCAAGAGATACTGATAAAATGTGTCCAAGCCCACCGAGGCAAATTTGTCCTTCATACCTGAATCACACTGCAAGTCACTTATTTTGAGTCGGATGTCAGCGGGCAGATCGAAAGCCTTGACTGTGAATGGCGAGCGAAAACCTGCCAATTCTGTCTCAAGTTCACCGAAGACCTGAAACCGTCGCTCAAACTCCCACAGCAATCCTGTAATCTTGTCTTTGTATTGATCCATGTCAGCATTAAGTCCGGTCGCACGCACATCTCTTAGATGAGGGAAATGAGCGGTGTCACCGCTAGATAGTTGTGTCTCCCAGAGTGACAGTTTCAACTTGAATGCGCGTATGCTGTCATAATACTGAGTGACAACTTTTTGAAGGCAAGATCCTGCATCCATTCTGGGCATTTAAGTTCCTTCACTGGTTTGCCTTTTTTCTCCATGAACTGTCCAATTTCCTCTCGTAGCTCAAAGAACCGCTTCAGCACGGCACCTCGGCTTAACCACTATACGTCGGTGTGGTATGGCAAGCCACGCGTAATGTCTTTGTCACTGAGAAGACTGTCAAACTGACGTTGATTCAGACCTCTTGCTCGGATGAAATTAACAGTGCGGACAACCCCCTCCATGACATGATCAATTTTTAATGATTTGCAACACAATGCTTCCTGGTGCAAAATACAATGACATTTCCAAAAATCTCCTCCATTTGCGGCCTGTACTTTCTCTCTGAATTTTGTCACAACGCCTGCTTTTCTCCCGATCATTGATGGCGCACCATCTGTAGCCAGGCTGACGGCACGGGTCCAGTCCACTCCGACCCTGTCCAGCGCTCCAACGAGAGAGCTCATAATGTCATCCGCTGTTGTAGTATCCGTCATAGGTACCAACCCAAGGAACTCCTCGGTGACTGTCAAAGTCTCATCAACACCACAAATGAATATGGCAAGTTGAGCAACATCTGTAATATCAGTGCTCTCATCAATTGCAACCGAAAAATGCAACAAATGACTTGACTTTGTGATTCACTTGGCTGTCCACGTCTGCCGAGAGATCTGAAATTCTATCTGCGACAGTGTTCTTCGTTAGATTAATGTTGGCAAAGGCCTGCCGCTTTTGAGGACACACGATTTCTGCAGCCTTCAGCATGCATGTTTTCACGAACTCAGCCTCAGAAAATGGCTTGGATCCTAACGCTATCTCGTTAGCAATAAGGTAGCTAGCTTTCACAGCTGCATCACTGACCTCTTGGTTACGGGTAAAAACTGACTGCTGTTTCTTCAGACCCGCTCACAATTCATCGATCTTCTCTATTCTCAGTTGTCCTCGCAAATTGCAGTATTTTTCACCATGATGAGTCTCATAGTGGCGCCGAATATTATATTCCTTTAGCACTGAAACTAGCTGATTACACACTAAGCACACTGATTTCCCATGAACTTCTGTGAATAAAAAATAATCAGTCCATTTCTTTTTTTAAACACTTTATTTTTTGTGATTTTTTACCACTTTACAGACAATACATTTTAGAAGTTATATGATATAAAACTATATTCCAACAACAGAATCAGTCAATTTTTCTTGGAAAACTGCACTCTGTGTCAACCTTTCTCTACAAAGACATTTTGTTAATGAGGGTGCAACCATGGGTAATTTTCAAAACAACAGCTTAATAACAATAAGGCAAGATTGCCAGTTAGCGCATTCTGGGAGCGTTGCTGTCACGTGCTGGTTACTTCCGGATCTCTCGTTTTGTCAGTGCGACCTCTGCTGAACAAATTTGGAATCTGTTCCTTTTTTTTTTTTTTTGACATCGTCTCGCGGGTCGGATTGAACCATCTGGTGGGCCGGTTTTGGCCCGCGGGCCGTATGTTTGACACCTGTGGTCTAGTAGTAGTAGTACAATTTACCGGGGCAGCTTCTCCACACAGTGCTTATCACATTCTGCCTTGCTACTTACAATGATCGCTACCACTGACACTTTTCTGAATGAGGGATTTTCCCTTAATTAAATGTCAAGCTTATTTTAATATTTTCAGTTAGCAGACTATTTTAATCGCGATTCCATCTGAGATAGCAACTGCTGGTAACGTCGTTGTTAAGATAAGCTTCAAAGGGGGTTCTTTATTAAGCTTCAAAGGGGGTTCTTTATTAATGAATGAATGCAATATCAGAAGGGTAAATGCCTGAAAATATCATGAGAAGGGGAAAAAATGACGTTTAAGTCATAGAGATTAGGTCAATTTTTACATCGGTCTGCCAAATGTATTCGTTTTGATTCAACTTTAGGTGGCTGATCATGCAGGGGAAATGAGAAGACAACTATTTCATTCTACTCTTCACTCTTAGTAATTTGAGTTGTAAATGAGCAGAAAAAATATGCTTTTAAATCTATGTAATCTTTATAAATAACAAGTAGGCTATGCATTTTAATATAAAATATATACAGAAATATCAGTTGTAAAATGTAATTTAAACACGGACCCCTGCAACCAATGCAAGCAAGCACACCCTACAATTTCCCCAGAAATTGTACCCTCTCGAGTTTGCCATCACAATTCCACAATTCATACTCTTCAATAGAAATTAAAGTATATACAGTCCATAACAAAAAGGCAAATGTTGTTTCATTCTTTAAAATAACTAAATGTTTTCATATCTGGTTCAACATAATTTTGTTATCTTCTTTCCCGTTGTTTGAAGCTTTTATCTTTTAGCTCCGGGCATCGATCTTCCATGATTTATCACTTCCAGTTTTGATTGAAAGTCCAGTTTTGAGAAATGTTAAGCTAATATATGCAAGACATGTAAGATTATAAAAATGCAAGATTATATATATATATAAGCTTATAATCAGTCAGGGCAACAAAAAAAAGACGATAGGGTGCACTTTTTCTATTTGACTTTTTTAGTTAGCAACAACGATACAATAGCATTTGTCTGTAATACATGAAGAAGAACAATAGCAGAAATATAGCTGCAAGCGGGGATGCGGGCTCCAAAATATTAAAAACATGTACACTGTAGAAGATCGAGACTTGGACAACAAGAGAGCATCACTATTTCATGTTTGGCCAACAACAATAGGCTGAACGGGGATTTTAAGTCATGAGCATAAGGTTACGAGTCAGTGTCTCTAGCCTCTCTGCTACACACCAACTGTTGGGAACCGCTGAGATTTTATGATTAGTAAGGGCTGATAATTAACTTTCTATAGGATATTGGAACTCTTCTTGAGTTGATCTCTTTCCCGACTCTCATTCAATGCACAACTAACAAAAGTAATGTGGGCAACTGAGCAAGGGCAGAGCTCATATTCCACTCCTTGCGAGAATAGCCTGTGACAGGACAGCAGCCGACTCTCTGGTCACATTAAACTACACAACATGCACAATCAGGGTGACCAACAAGATTATATTAACTAACCAACAATAACATTACAAACATCTAACTAAACAAACACAACAACTGAAATCCCTGGCACGGCTTTTGTAACCAAACAATTTTCCACAAGTCTTTGTGTTTTTTGACATATCGCACTGCATGCTGGGTACCCAAGGGGGCTGACGCTGATTATCTAGCTGTGCTCTGACTGCATGATATGAGTATTAGTTTTTGGTCAGCTTTGGGACAAAGGTTAAGAAACGGTTGACATTTCAAGTTGAAATTGTATGAAATTGTGCATGGTATCTCAGAAGGATGTCTGCCTGTTTAACTAAACAAGTAATCAAAATTATGACAGGCCAAAAGACTGTGTCTGCAAATAGAAAGCTGTTTCTCCTGTAGCACGGATAGTTTGATTCGGCCCAAGTTTAAACAGCTGTAATTCAATGATCTTTTGACATATCAAGGTGAAATTGTGCATGGTACTTCAAAGCGATGTCATCCTGTTTAACTAAACAAATATTCTAATTTAAGACAGACTCAAACAGTGTGGCTGGATTCAAACCTACAACCTTATACTTTGCAGGTCACCGTTGCAGCTCGATGAGCTATTCTCAGTGTTGAATGTTGTCATGTTCAGTTACTGTACAAAAAAGAAAGCTGTTTCTCCTGTGGTACGCGTTGTTAGATTCAGTGGTTAGATTGTGTAAACAGCTCTAATTCAATCATATTTTGACATACCAAAGTGAAATTGTTTATGGTACTTCAGAGATGTCTGGTGATCAATTTACTTAATTCGACCTAATTCGGTTGTAAATCTGACACTACCATACGTAGACTCCAAGTAGCTAGATACTGTCGTAAACCTGGCTTGTTTTGCAGTGGTTGACACAGTCTCGCTTAACAGATGATCGGAGTGTTGTTATGGGCTCAAATAAACACTCATTGCTATGTTTTACAACCGGAGGATTGACCGGAACACTAGAAACCGTTCTGTCCAACAAAAAAAAACATGCCTCTGACTGGTTTTGAACCTACAACCCTCTATCAGCACAACATTTCAGCCAATTGAGCCATTGCCAGATCTGGACTCCTGCCAAGTTCAGTCATCAACTAGATAATAAAATAAGATGTTTCTCCAATGGAAAGCATTGTCAGATTTGGTCCAAGCTCAAACAGCTGTAATTCAGTCATATTTTTACATATCAAGGAGACACTTTGCAGGGTACTTCAAGGTGGTGTCATCTTAAAGCCTATTTGGATTGAAAAACCATCATTCAAAATTAAATTTGATTTAGTGACACAAACTTATTGAGGCAATCTGGACATTTACATAAATACACCCCTTTCAGACTTTTTGTATTTGATTCAACTGTCTTAAGTAACATTTTTAAACACGTCAATGATACATATCTGTACAAAATTTCAAGTCAATTTGACCTTTTTTGTAGGAGGAGATCTATTTTGAAGGTTTTCACAAAATATAACTGTACAGGAAAATCCATCATGGTGGATATTATAAGCCTATGCCTGTAACGGAGGGAACCTGACCCCTGCCGCCGCTCAGAGACTCTCAAAGGCCAGTGAAGGGTGCGCAGAGCAAGGAGTGCAATCAAGGACACAAACTAATGGTACCAATGGCATATTAAGGCTTTATTTTGCCACCACGGTATAGTAAATAATAATGGTAATGGGGAAAATAATAAACAAGGACAAGGGGAGGGCTGGACAGGACCAAAGAAAATAAATCAACATAAAGTTCCCAAAGCTAAACACAAAGCAACTGACACACGAATGAGGTGTCCTAACCAAAAATACAGCAGTGGTCTGCCCAGGTCTAGCTGGTGTATATAGACAGTAAGTTGTTCCTACGGGTGATGTATACCCCGGGGCAGCTCTAAACTACTCCCCAGTCCCTGAACAAAAGAACAAGAAAACGTTCTGGACAACACTTAACACTACAAACAAAGCAACTCAACACAACAGGACAAAGAAAACAAGTCAAAAGGACAATGGTTAACACAGAGGGGAATCCAAACAACTAAACACAAAGCAGGCCTTACCCACACACAATACAGCCAACGACTTATTCCCCCCCTAAAACAAACACAGAGTGGTACAATATATACTGGTGGAGGGATGGTTGATGACAGGAACCAGGTGAACCGGATTATGGAGAGGAGGAGTCATGCGTGGGTGTTGATGGTTTGAGTCGCGCCACCTATGGGGAACAGACAGCACAGCAGGGAACACACACAAATACCAAATACAACACCACAGACTGGGGGTCGAAACAGTGGACCTTATGGGTCCTTGAGGCTTTTTTGTTCCTCATGAAAAATGAGGCAAGCATACCAAGTTTCAGAAGAATTGGAGCAATGGGGTGGAAATGTAATCACTCTGACAAGTGGACATTTGGGCGTGGCCTGTGGCGCCCCCTATTGTCTGATGTGGGCCAGTCTGTGTTTGGGCCATATTTGTGGCATGTTGTATCAATATGCGAAATTTCAAAACTTTTTACCAATGTGTTCATGAGATAAATTACAAGAATAATAATAATAAAAATAAGAATACCAACAATTACAATAGGGTCCTCCTGACGGAGGAACCCTAAATATAGCTGCAAGCAGCAATGAAAGGGCCAAGCAGTATTCGATATGGAAATTCAGTAGCTAAACATGCAAATCATAAAAATTACATTCATGTCATTTTGAGACAAAATGCACTGGCTAGATGTAGCAGCGTTATATCTACAAAGCACAATAAATCTGACTTTATAAATGTCCTGACAATGAAACATTATCGTTACCATTATGATTATGCTGCTAGATAACTACTTTGGCATACCTGGCTTCGCTAAACAGATAATCCAGTGTCACGACATGCTTGATGACTGTGGCTGGATTTGATCCTACAACCTTGCATTTCAAAGGAGCAAGTCTTATCCCAATGAGCTATTCTGGCTGCTGGGAAATGCTGTGTTTGGTTACTTTATAAAAAAAAAGGAAGCGGTTTCTCCCGTGGCGAGCTTTGTCAGATTTGACCCAAGAATAAACAGCTGTAATCAGGGGCGGATCTACCGGGGTGGCATGGGGTGGCAACTGCCACCCTAAAAATAGCCCCAGTTGGCAGCTTTGAAAACAAAGAAAAGTTGTGGCTCATCGGACATTTGCCAGTGCAAATTTCTAATATCACACTGCAAGTTAGTGCAGCACGAGACGACTAATCCCACTCTACCCACACCGCAGAGTCGGACATCTGAGAGAGCGAATTTCATTTGAACGCAAGGCGCAAACTGACCAGGCTCCAACTCAAGCAAGCACACCAGAGGAATTAGGTATTACTAAGCAAACATGTATTTGTATCTATTTAGGCACCTTTAGATGTGTGAGTTATACACGTGAATATTTCTGACGCTCCACACTTTATTTTTCCGAAACGGAAGCTAGCTTGCTATAGTTAGCTCCCTCTACCTAGCAACCTAGCATAAAACTCGTAGCAATGCTACTACCTGCTAGTGTTACTTGTTAGCCACCTCATTTTAAATGTTGAAGCCATATTATAGCGTTTGTCATATAGTTTGTCCATCGGAAAATAGTCAGTTGTAATGTTCGAAATCGAACAATCACATATGTGCGACGCTACTCCTTAATGGGTTGGTAACTTATAGCGTCTGTCATATAGTTTTTGTCCATCGGAAAATAGTCAGTTGTAATGTTCGAAATTGAACGATCACATTTGTGCGACGCTACTCCTTTATGGGTTAGTAACTTGTATTGACACGATTAGAAATAACTTTGAATCTTATTTCAGAAATCAACCAACAAGGATTTCAACTTTGGAGGCATAGTTGATTGAGGCACGCTGCAGGCTGTCAAAAGAGACAGTAAGTGGAAATGTGACCGTAAAGGTTCCAAATCTCTGACCCCTGGGTACACAACAATACAGAGACGTGATAGTAGAAAAGTTGGCTTTTATTGAAAAGGTTTAAAAAGTAGTAATCGTCTAAAATGGGACACCAGGAGAGAGTCTTAATTAAGACGACTAGACCGGGCGGTAACAATGTACACTGTGTGGAAGCTGCAGAAAGTGCCAGTGCGCAACCTCCGTAACACACGCCAAATGTGCGAAACTAGTACTAGACAGTCACTGCAATCGTACGTGAAAGAGAACAAAAGGTGCGATCAATTCGGCACTTCAATCCTGCGTGTCAACTGTGCAACCAATCCATTAACGGGCGAACCCCACTGCACAATGTTACAGCGCGGCGTCTAGGGCTCTTGGCACGGGGATATGCAACGCACAAGTTGACAAGGCACTGCGACAGCCAGTGGGGCGTCTAGTCGTCGCTCACTATAATGTCAAGTTAAAAACAGTGGGACTGCTTGCAGCCCAGCAGTGTCCAGGGTTCCCTTTACCCAACCCACGGCCTAGTCCATCAGAGTTCCGCCAGAGGTTGGGTAGATGAGGCGCTCCGTCCGGCCACGCTTATGGTCCTGGCGTAATTGTCCGTGCACTCGCCACTCCGTCCCAGCTGGAGGTAAGGAAGCAAGAATGAGCAGACTAACCCATTCCGAGACGGCCCAAATGTTTCGATGCGTGTGTAATAACTTCCCTTTAGGCCGTAGAAGATGCATGCGTTGATTTTGACGGGATGTAGCCGTCCCGGCCGTTCCTCGGTGCTTTACAGGGTGAGTCGCTCGATCCGTTTCTTGACGAGTCTGTGTCTCTCTCGTGCGCCCGTCACTGCTCGTCGTCGCCCAACAATGTTTGTTGCAGAACTCTGGTCGTTCGTCGTCCGACACGGGCCCCGGACTCTGGCGTCGTCAGACGCCGCTCTCCGGGTTGTCGTTGGCCGGCGCGGCTCTAGGAAGACTCTTTCCGTTTGTTTGTCGCGGACCTCAGGTCTTTATGAGCAGCTGCAACCAATAACGTAGGCTGCCAATCAGCTACACAATCGGGGACACCTGCAGGAGGACGTCTCAAGCACACACACACACAATCCACAGAAAGACAGGCTGTCCCACCTCCAACACATTCATTGTTGACATTTGCCCCCGTTACAGAAACAATGGTTATGGATAGGTTGCCTGCAATAATTCAGGTGCTTGAAGAGATAGCATCTGAGAACCATCCACAAAGAGCTGTTGAAGCAAGAGGGATATTGGTTCAGATTGATTTGAACTTTCTTGGATGCCTTGTACTGTTCCAAAAGTTTTTAAGTGACTCTAATTATTGGTCAGACATGCTCCAGTCTAAAACAGTGGACTATGCTAAGGCTGTCGAACTAATTGAAGCACTTAAAGAGACATTGCTACACTATCGCTGTGAAGCGTCTTTTGATGAAGTGTGGAGGGAAACACTTGATCTATTTCAAAAAAGTGGTATTGATACCACTCAGCGAAACCCAAAGAGGTCCAGACAGACAAGGGCACTTCAAGATAGTGTCATCGATTCCACCTTGGGACAGCATGTAGTTCCAGATAGCAAACACACATTTTTTGTCAATGTGTACTATCCAGTTATGGATAATATGATTGGAGAAATAGAAAGACGGTTTTCTAACACAAATTGTAACATAATGCAAGGTGTCCAGGCACTAAATCCGTCAAGTACTACTTTTTTGAGAGAGGAGGCTGTTCTTTTATTGGCTAATGCTTATGATTCAAATACTGAGGATCTTAAACATGAGTTACATCAGACCAGGAGAGTACTAGAGAGAAAAAAAGAAGGAAATGGAGTGTCCTACCACTCTGATGGAGTTTGCTCATTTTTTGGACCCATACCAGGAAGTTTTTCACGAGTTGTTCAGGTTGTGTAAAATAGCAGTAGTTTTACCTGTGAGCAGTGCATCGTGTGAACAAAGTTTTTCAACTTTTCGGATCATAAAAAATTACTTGCGGTCTGCTATGACAGAGAATAGATTATCAAGTTTGGCTGTACTCAGCATTGAATCAAAACGCACTAAAGCTTTGGATCTAAATAGGTTTGTGAGGCGTTTTGCTGAACAACATGGTAATCGCCGCATTCAGCTCTTGTAAGAATGCCAATATCAAGCTCCGCTTACTGGTGAACTAATGTAAGTGTATTTTTTTGTGGGGGGACTGACCCCTAATAAAACGTTTTAAATTGTTATAATGTACAGTATGTATACTGGATGTAAGTTAAAACAGTATTTTTGTTGTAAGGCGGGCTAATCAGTTATTATTCATTAAACTTTGTCTGCCACCTAATGTTTCTAAGGCTTTAATAATGTGCCATAATAATGTAGCTGTACTGTATGTAATGTTTTTACCTAAAATGTCTTAATTTGGGGGCATTCCAAGTAAACATTGTTCAAGTTCAAGTCTTTTGTCTTTTATTGTTAGGTACACAGGCCACCATGGTTAGACTGTGCACTGAAATTCTTAGGACTAGACAACGCAAAGTAACTTGGCATATAATGACATATAAGTACTCAGAACAAATGTAGACCTATGACAAGCTAACATATATATACACAATGAACCTCCTAAATATCCAAAATAATAAGCAATAGAGTAAACTAAACCTAACGCACATAATATCCTATACTAGCCTTATAACCTATACTAACCTAGAGACAAGTAGGGTACACTTAGTGCAATATTGCTGATTGTGCAACCATTAGCTAAAGTGACAGTGTGTAAAGTGACTAGTGTGAGTGTCGACAGTGTATCAATAGACAAATCAAACTGTGGTTCAATCTACGTGTGCGAGACCGTATGCTTCGGTATAGTCTGCCAGAAGGCAACAGGATAAAAAGACTGGAGGATGGGTGGTAACAGTCTGACTGATTAATAATATAACTGCGATTAAATCAGCATATATACTTCTGCCACGGGGTGCCACCCCTCAAAATCTCTTGCCACCCCATGAATATTTTTCTAGATCCGCCCCTGGCTGTAATTCAGTAAGATTTTGACATATCAAGATGATTGTGGTAGGAAGATGATTAGATGACATGCTCGTGATGACATTATCAAAGTTTCTTCTCCATACGGTAAACCGTCGCAGAGACAAGGTCTCACGTCTGCTTTGGTGTGCTCTTTGTCAAAATCGTTAACGCGTTACTCGTGAACGGTTTGACTCATCGATAACATTTTGATAATTTTTGTCGTCATAGTCTGAAGATGATCTGTTACGATTTTCATGAAAATCAACGGCCTAGGACTAGTTCGAAAAAGTAGCAATTTCTTAAAATACAAATGACGGAAACACCTTCGGGACAACAATGACGCCATAGGGTTCATTCGAATCGGTCTCATGGTTCAAAAGTTATGGGCGTAAACGCATCTCCAACTTTGAGGCCTTGGTGGCGCTATAGTGCTTCAGGGATCGACATGAAACTTGGTGACGATAATCAGGAGACCGTTCCAAATCAGTGTGCCAAATTTCAAAACTTCGCACCAATTGGTTCTATGGGCTGCCATAGACTCCTAGTCCTAAGTATAATAATAATAATAATAATAATAAAACTAACAAAAACAATAAGTACCACAGCAGCTTCACTGCTGCTTGGCCCCTAAAAATAATACCAACAATTACAATAGGGTCCTCCTGGGGCCTGGCCTGTTCCATAAAGGCCACTCAAAAAAGCTATACCTAAAGTCCTAAACCAGACTTCAATAAGTTTAATTATTCAAGCGGGGCTAAAGCAGTTCCATTAAAGGCCAATTTCAGCTCACGCAATCCTACTAATTCAAGTCAGATTTAAGTAGTCAAGCTAATTGCACGTGCACCCAATTCTTAATCAGCCCGAGAGGTAAAACATGGATCATACAATCCACCATGGCAAATGCAATGCACACGGCCACGTGACTTATTCCAGAAAGAACGTTCCCTTTAAATTGTGTACAATGACAGCTCCCTCATCCACCGCTTCAATCAACAACAAAAAATGACACGCCATGATTGACGTCGTGAACGATAGGCTACGTAGGAGGACCTTTTTAGACCTTTACTTCGTTGATTAAAAAACACCCTCTAAACTCATCTTAATCGACTTTTTGGACATTGTTTAAAATAAATAGCCTACTATTAATCAATATCCAGTACATGGTTTTTGTGTAAGGGAAACGGAGGGTGGATCGTTCGTTTTGCAATTGTAGGCTACTGTTAACAATTATATTGCTATGATAATTATACCCTGATGCCTAAACATTTGAAATCACAAACTAACATCCATACATTTAACGGCTATAGTGTGTAGCCTATCAAAGCATTGTTCATCATTGTTTAAAGCATTAGGCTAAATGTAGCTATATGCTATTTACGTTTATTTTCTATCAATGTTGAACATATTGAACTGATGAAAATAAGAATATAAGTGGTAAATCATCTTTTTCACGTTAGGGTCAGTGTTACAGGAACGTCTGCTTAAGCACCAAGTCACGCTAAGCCTGACAGTTAGTCTGACCCTGACCAGACTAGTTTCGCAGCCTAAGTTGCCATAGTAACCGAGTTCGAACTACGTTGAGCTAGCTTTATGGAACCGAATGAACTAGAAATGAGTCTGACTAACTGACATAAGTCTGACTTATTCGGTGAGGCAGAGCTGCTTTTTCACTGCAGCGTTATGCACGATCAGCTGGACTAATATGTTATACAAATACGTAAAATACATGACCAAGACTATGAAATGTGAGGACATATAATAAAAATGTGTACAAACATTACATTGGTGACATACAGCTGAGATCAAATTGCACGTGCTCAAATTGAGCACAGCTCAGCCCAGTTTGTGTGGGATTGCGCAACCCGAGAGGAGGCACAACTAGTCGCTGCCTCCTTCCGCTTCTTTACCCGTATTTGAACAGGAAAATACACAAATTCAGCAATATTGGCTATAAAAATCATTGGAATCATCCATAATTATATTTCTATCACAGATCAGTGGACAAATATTATTATTTTATATTATTCGTTTTTTACATTTCATGATCGCACAGGGGAGGCACTGCCTCCCTTGCCTCCCCGCAGTTTTGTTTGTCAAACCTCAATTCTTTAATCGCCTCTAGACATCAGAGGAGACAGACAGGAGCCCTTTGCACAGTATATAGTGTGATATATCGTCAGTCCTCAATTGGAATTTAACTATCTGGATGCTAGTCAACTTTTGCAAGTCTGCGATTTTGCTGAAATGAAAAGGAATGAGTTTACAGACATGGCATGAAAAATAACCCTGAACTTTTCTTTAAAGTGATTAAATCAGATATTGACCAGTGGCGTTGGGAAAAAACTCATTGATTGGGAGAATTTGTAATAGAAAGATAAATAGTACGGTGGCCCTGAAGTGCAAAACACAACGGCAAATAGCAATACACAACGGCAAATAGCAAAACACAACGGGAATAGGAAAACACAACGGCAAATAGGAAAACACAACGACATTAACTTCTGACAAAAAAGGTAGGGCCTATCTAGCAGAAGATGGACCCTCCTGATTAGACAGACGGACGTCTGTCTTTTAACAGGAAGGAGAACGCCCATTTTGAAAACATGACTCCCATGAAGATACTTTCGCTACTTCCTATTTGCCGTTGTGTTTTCCTATTCCCCGTTCTGTTTTCCTATTCGCCGTTGTGTTTTCCTATTTGCCGTTGTGTTTTACTATTCGCCTTTGTGTTTTTATTTGCCGTTGTGTTTTGCTATTTGCCGTTGTGTTTTTGCACTTCAGGGCCACCGTAAAATAGTAATATATATTATGCTTATTCTATGCACTCATTTATCCACTAGATGAAGAGACATGGTAAAAAAAAAAAAAAGAACAGTTTCATGAAACACTCCCTTTACCTCAACCTGTCACATGCTTCCTGCACACAGCTTCCTTTTAATTCTAACCACAAGTATATTTTGGTTTCATCACAGAACAGGGTCAAATGTTTATGTTTACATTCCAGTCCCCATATCATGGTAAATGATTGGACTTGGGCCAAGTCTTCTTTCAAGTCATTGCAGCTATATTGAGTAAATTATACAATTATAAATTATACAAACTGGGCAAAGTGGTGTTAACTATGAACACAAATGGACTACATCTCTGAGTCATAGATTGTATTGAATAAAGACAAGTCCCATCTTTTCAGAACGTCTAAAAAAAGTATGTGAGAAGATTCTGCTCAGCATGTCATATTCAATTCAGCCAGTGTACTTGAAAAGCTCAGTCGGCTGTAAGCACACCCGCGCAGAGAGCTTAAGGCTTCAGCACAGTGGCTTTAGAACCAGCACTCTGTACTCTCTAATCAACCCAACGGATGGAAGTTATGTCAGAGTAAAGGTCCCCTCAACAAATGTAAACACAACACCCTACAAATAAACATAGGAACACACTCACACAGACACACACACCAAGCCCTGTTCACGTTGCAGAGTAATGAAACGGGAGTGGGCAGAAAGGGGGTGGGCTGTAGACAAGGCGTTTGACCTCCTTTCGCTTGACTTCACCCAGCTGTACAAACGAGGCAGACATGGGAACATTGTGGAACTGAGACCAATGTCTCTAGGCTCCCTATCCCCGCCACTGCACACGTCAAAGAAAAGCAGACAGCGTCTAGAAAGTCTGTGTTTGTTTCTAAATAGAGCGTGTTTATCATGGAGAGCCCTGTAAACACATGAAATGGAGGGGGTGGGCATTGCAGGACCGTCTGCTTATTTTTATTTTTTTACAAGAACTTCATCCTCTAGTAGACCAGCAACCCTAACTACACTACCTACCTCGTATGACGGCAGCTTTAAGATAAAAAAATTACAGATGACATTCACTTTTCTTAAATGTATTATTCTATCCAAAATAATTGCTTTTCAACCGTATTTACCTGTTTGTATCCTTTGCACCTACTTGTTATTTTGATATGTAGATTGTAAACAAAAACAATGCTATGAGTGGGCCATTTTGTTCGTAATGCGTAACGGGTAATGAGACAGCAGCATATTTCCACTTTTTTGTACCACCCCGCCACCCCTCTCTAAATAATGTTTTTGAATGCCTCACCCAATTTGTCCCAATATACTTTGACAAGAAGGTAGCAGGCTGACTGCCAAGTGTATGGGGAACTGTTTCCGCCACACTAGCTGCAAGAGAATAGGCTTCGCCACAACAATTTAGCTCTGGCGGCTTGCCGTAATCTGGTGCGCATGTGAGCCGGAGCTGTCTCGCCGCGGGAGACATGATGTACTTTGTTATGTAGGGCACAATCGGAACACTGTGTACCACTGAATGCTGACGTCAGGCTTTCCCATGCTGCACCCTATTCCCTCCTCCTCTCCCTTTACCAGCCTGTGAGTTAGCAAAAGAGGAGTGCATTATGGTAACATAATCTGCTGTCAAACTCTGTTCAGGGTTGAAATTATACCATGCTCTTCTGATCCTTGATCTTCTGCTGTTCTTTCTATATACCCTATTTGTATGTCGCTTTTTGAATAAAAGTGTCTGCTAAATGAATAAAAGGTTACATAAATAAATCATCTCATGTTTACACCTGTTTTTTTATGGTCTGGATGAATACTCGATTCTGACTGGCTGCAGGGTGTCTATGGTGTGAAATTAGTGCCAGGAAAGGAAGCTCTGTAGAAAATTATTTGTGTACTTGCAAAAAAAAGTTGTGTGTCTCTGTAGAAGGAGGCTGGAACACCGCTCCCAAAACCATCTAAACCAATAAAATATAGCAATTTTTGTGTCCAGTATCATTGGACATTTTCGTCTGTCTATCATGCAAAGAAAGAACGTCGGCCATAGCCTGATCTACATTTCAACAGTTAAGTTGATTCAAAAGCAGACGTGGCGGAAATTCAGACATAGTTAACATTGAGGGACTGATTAACTACTTCAGGAGATTGCAAAAAATGAAATGCCTAACCCTGGTCATAGTAGATGTAGCCTAAAGGCTAGTCTAGTACCAGAATTTTAAAATGAGCCTCAGCCTACCATTGAGTAGTTCTTTTTGTGACTGTACTTATAATATGTTAGGCTATGGCAGATGGTGTATTTCCCTGTTATCTAACTTAAAAGGCTATGATTGCTTTCTGTTGCTCGGATCGGATGGCACAGACGTGAGCTTTTGACGGTGAAATGGATAGCGCTGTAGCCTAGCGCTACTCAGCTAGGTATTCTCTCAAGTAAACTCGCGATTATGATGAAACCAAGGTGGTACATTCAACCATCAGCAATAGCCTACAACAATCTTTTGCTGAAGCAGAGTTGGTAGCAGAAAGGTCAACATTGGATAGAGGTGGAAAAAGTACTACAATATTGTACTCAAGTACAGGTACCAATACTTTAATGAAATATTAATCAAGTAAAAGTAAAATTACCTATCTGAAAAATTACTCAAGTACAAGTAAAATTACCTATCTGAAAAATTACTAAAGTAAAAGTAGTGCTGTCAATCAATTAAAATATTGAATTGCAATTAATCGCATTAATGTCATAGTTAACTCACGACTAATTGCAATTAATCTCACATTTGTATCTATTCTAAATGTCCCTTGATTTCTTTTTGGCCCATTATTTGTTCTCATGTGAATGCTCTTATCAACATGGAAAAAGTGGATTGGATTGCTTAGTGCAAACGTTTTTTTTTTTTGAAAACAACATTGCAATCGCCTGGTATTGACGTGGGGCCGAGGATTCGCATCAGCTGTATGCTTGGCCATCAAGTGGTATTTCAGACTGGACGTGCTGCGATGATAGCTTAGTTCACAATGACAAAACACACAGATCACTTTGTTCTTTTTTAAAGTAAACTTTCTATTCAGAATCTTGTTGGTATCTATTTCGGCATCTCGCGCTCGCCATCACTTAAAATGTTACGTTAGCCTACTACGGCTCGCAAACCTGTTGTTTTGTTTCCGGTCTAGCTAGATCCGGGGGGTGTTCCATCAACGTTAAGGTGGATTATTCTAGTTTGAGCTACGTAACCAAGGATCGGGACTAGCCTGATCCGTGTCAGGCTAAAAGTCAAGCTAAACTAAAATGTGTTGCAAATAATTTCAAACAGGCGGAAACAGAATCTCAAAAGACAGTTCCGTCGAGTAAATTCCTGCGCGCAAAGCACTTTAGTCCGTGTTCGGGAACGTAAATTCAGACTTTTTGAAGTGCAGACATGAATGATTCTCGTGTTTAGGTCTACTTCATCTCCAAAAAATATAATAATATAAAATAACAAGTGAAGAAATAATGTCACTTTATCTGTTTTCAAAAGCCATTGGTTAATTGACATAAAATAAGGCCTTAGAAACTAAGCAGAGCCTCAAGACAAGTTACAATCAATTATGGCGTATCCGTTCTTTGACAAGCCTGTGGTGGATGAAGGTGCTCAGATTAGACAAAGAGCGTTTATTCCACCAGCCCCAAGGGTCTTCAGAGACAGAAGTAATGCTTCCCTGACCTGTATCTGTGGAAGAAGTATAGGTTCAGCATGCCCAGCATAGTTTATCTAGATAGATTTAATTGTCATTCTTAAATAAAATAAAACATTAATTATATATATATATATATATATATATATATATATATATATATATATATATATATATATATATATATATACTGTGCAATAACACTTTAGCAACTCTTAAGGATGGCAATGAACACATAAGAGCAGCCTACCATCCTTTGTAGAAAGTAATAGAAAGGAGAGTAGACTATAATAGTAGAAAGGAGGGTAGTAGACTGCAGTCTATGTAGGTAGGCCTAGACTATGTAGTCTGCTGGAATCACACAAGGAAGCAAACCCACTGCAGCCAAGCCTTGACACTGTTCAGTCTGTCTGCATCTGTCTATGTCTTTGCATGTGGGACGTTCTTGAACTATGCCAGGAAATGTGAAGGGTATACTTTGCTCCAAGCAGTACCTGAATATTATCATCAGTTTTTCAGGTAATCGTGAAACACAAAGAATCAAGGAGACTTTTTATTCAATTGTATAAAGTATTTTCATTGTTTAAAGTAGCCTATATGTTGACAAGCCTCTATATTACCTCTCCTCTGGCTTCCCGAATATTATAGGTGTAATATACTGTCCCCATGGGTGTTTCCAGGCCCATTGGAAGACTCAGGGGGTGACTGCCTGGTGCCCCCATGGTTGAAAGTGTTTTCTAAAATGCCCAGTGGCAAAAATTAGACCAAGTGCCCTACTGTCTGCCATTCACATTGTGAAATATGCTTGAGTGCCTGCAGGATGCCCCACACAATAAATGACAGTGTGCCCTCTATAAATGTAAAAACATGTCTTAAGGGGTCCTATATAGTATAGAAAATGTGATGCAGTACCCTATATGGTGCCCTTATAATGGCCTAAATTGGACTGTTCCCATGCCCTTACTTCCAATGGAAAAGGGTGCTGTTATGAAGTGCCCTTTATGCTGCCCCTACATGACAGTGTCCCACATGTTGCCCTTTCCAAAGAAGACAATTAGATGCTGTGCCCAACAGTCTCCCCTAATGTTCCCAGTAGGGCATGCTTTCCCAAAGTTAGTCTATCACTGTCCAAGCCCCCTCTGGATCTGTGGAGGCAGACTATGTTAATTGGAAATAGCCTACTTGTGATATAATAATGCTAGTCATGCTGAGCAATTTAAAATAACTGTTCTGCCAAACAAAGTGTGCAGTTTGGGTCACCTTCTGATCTAAAAAGTCAGTGAATCCCTATTTTAGTCATGGTTATCTTTCCCTTTTATCTTAAAGCTCAGCATTGAGCCTATCAGTTAATAAATGCATGTGGCAAAGTTATTTTGAAGTAATTTATTCAAGATGTGAAGACAAAAACATTATTAGCTCACATCAAGTGCAATTAACCATGGCTTTCTTCAGTGTTTTGAATTTTATCCTACAATCTTCAATTGCTCCCACGTTCTTTTTTGGGCTATTATTGTCAATCTCCTGTTGAGAATATTGGCCATAGGCTAGCCTGTCAGAACGGTTTCAGACAGCTCATCAAATTACGCTAATTATCAGTAGGCCTAAATGCATATAGGCTATATATGTTAAGTAGATTTGGTAGGTCTACAATATACGCATTTTAACGGTCGTAATGGTTTGACAAGTTGATCTCCCTTGATCTTCCCTCCCTTGTTAATTGCGGCAACATTGCCCTTTTTGGGGACAACAAAAAAAAACTCAAAAAATCTATTTACGCTGCTGAAACAACACCTTTCTGCTGCTTTGCGCTTTGCTTTTTGCGACATAACTCCTCTTTTCGACGATCGCCTGATCTGGGCTGCAGAGTCTAAGCTTATTGAGGTCTAGCTTGAATTAGCGTTGCCTGTTAGTGGAACGGAATGTTAGTGGAACGGCTTCAGGCTTAAGTCTAAGTTGACGTTTGCCCAAGTGAGACTTATTCGTGTTAGCGCGACTTGCGTTAGCGACGTTGATGGAACACCCCCCCGGTGTGGTGTTGTCGTTTTTCTAACGTCAGTAGTTGTTGCAACAGCATAGGAAAAAAACTACACATTTTTCTAGGCCAAAAAGAAGTTTAACTGACAGCACTAAGTAAAAGTAATAAGTAGTTCATTTAAAATGTACTTTAAGTAAAAGTTACTTAGTTACATATTTTAAAAAAAACTGTAAAACGTGAAGGGGGGGGGATCTCCCATGTAACGAGAATAAGAATAAGAGAATAAGAAAAGATAAATTAATACCTTAAACATAAATCATACCTCTCTGTGTAGATGGTTTTGAACTTTGGTAGAAGTTTTGCAGGAGCGATCAGTTTGGGGTCCTCCATCATCTCAGCAAAACGCTTTTGGACACTAATGCTGAATGGCTGTGATGAGTGGTAGGCACAACTTGGAGGATGTCTCCTGCCTTCTGAGTTTTGCTTGCAGCCCAAAGATTACTGTAAGAAGCCACCCTAAGTGTGTGTTGGTCTCTAACTGAAGAATGTTCAAGGCCTGTACCAAAGATGTAATCACTGAGCAGTACAGGAAAGCAATTTCTTCTTGACTCAACCTGTATAACAGATACAGAAACATACGATTATTAGCAAATCAAGCAGGAAAAGTTTGAAATGTGTAGCCTGTAATATCCTCACGACCACACGATGGTTTGATTAAACGTTTGTTTATTGTCCACTGCACACCAACATAGCTTAGCCAAGGGCCTAAACTTGTTCTCTGCCATTGTCTCTCTAACACCGTGTCTTATACCTTCACCCCAATGTTACCTCCCCCTAGGGGATTAGTGCAGGTAGGCTTTTCTCTGAACTTACAACATACATACAGATATGGAAATGTAATTGAACAATTCCATACTACTCAAATTGACCTTGATGTGGGGATTGAGTGCCACTACTAGCTCTTTAAAGGCAGGTTATTCAACAAAAGAAAATGCATGAAGACCCTCACAAATTAACTTAATAATGAGCTTGTCAATCTTTTCCTGTGTCACAGGGCCGTTGCCTCCCACTGACATTGCATCTGATATTTGTGCCTGCTTGCTTGGGTTTGGTAGCCTGACGTTGTCATACTCATAATTCTAGTCAGAATAATATGAGTCTGAAAACTCTCTGTTGGGCTTTGAGTACGGAGCGTGTTTCAACCAAACTCGTAAAACAAATGCCTCTACGCTCAATTGGATAGACTTACAACCAATCAGAGCAACGTATTATGTTGTTAGTTGAAAACAAATTCAACCCAAGGGCTCTTTGGTGACGTTTTTGATTACGTTACTGTTGATCATCTGTCCATCATCGTATAAAGCCCGCCCTGGCAATTTCATTGGTCCGTCCCGATTCGGGGTTTTCTGTAGTTGTCCCCCAATACGAGACCCTCCAGACCCAACTTCCCAAACACATTTTTTTTGTGGGCGGGAGAAGTTGGGCTGGCAGCCAGGCTATGGGTTTGGTGCTTGTGGATTTGGGGTTTGGTGGCCCCTCTTTGCATGACTGAAAGCCGTCAGGTTAGATGGATGTTTCCTCTGTATAGAAAAAAATGCTTTCATCAGTACATCAATGTGGTGGGGATGGCGCCAGATAATTTTGAACGCAGGTGCTGAGGGGGTGCTAGGTCATTGACAGGGGGAGCTATGCAAATATATATTGTGACATCACCAGGGTACTGGTAGTGGAGTGATGTTACGTCCCTGGACCAGAGAGGTGGCAACACGCCAAAATGGTGGCAATGGCCCACACTACATCTCCCAGAATCCCTCACCAAGTGGACAGGTGTAGATGTGTGAGCCACCTAATTAAGTTAGGACTAGAAAAGGGGGGAGAGGAAAGAGCAGTGGGAGAGGCCAGAGAGACAAAGGGCACATGGCTGGTTAGTTTGGACCAGAGAGAAGCAGATGGAATACTAAGACTTGTTGGGTGGGTGAAGGACGGCTTATGAAGGGGAAAGTCATTTTTGTTAAACTTTTGTGGATTTTTGTTGGACTGTGGACGTTTTGAAGAAGGAACCTGCCTGAGTTTGATTTTTTTTGTCTGAGACTGTAAAATAAAGTGCCCTCTCCTTGTGGAACCTGTTTTTGCGTGGTCCTTCCCACCCTGTTGCACTGCCTCACTCTTGCCTGCCCTTGTCAGCTCTTCATGTGATGCTACAATATATATATATATATTAAAATATATATATGCTTTGGTCTTTCTTGGGGGTGCTGAAGCAACTGCTTGCCCCTCCGCCTATTTGTTCAACCAAGACAAATGTTCACAGCCCAGACTAGCAGCTAGCTTCTACACACCTAAGTAGCCCATATGAGCTAATTAGATTGAATTCATTTAGCCAGTGTACTACATACGTTATCCTATGGGTTGCTAGTGCTACACAAAAATGAGCAATGCCACGAAACATGTTTTGCTAATTGGCAATTTGCTATTTGTCATGAAAACTTTGTTTGAAGTAGGCAATGCACAAATACTTACAAAAACAAGTTTCCGCAGATTGGATGTGGAGTTATTGAATGCTGCCAGTTCAGTCACCTTTGGCAGGCACATCTGGCATTGCATGATGATACTATTGGCCCTCTTGAATTTAAAGGTCACACAACATGAAAACTTTACTTTAGGAGGTTATTTAACATTAATATGAGTTCTCCGAGCGTGCCTGGTCCCCCAGTGGCTAGAAATGTTGATAGGTGTAAACCAAGCCCTGGGTATTCTTTGCCGCCTTTGACAAAATGAGAGCTCAAACGCTCGTTTTTGAAAATCCCCCTATTGTGACGTCACAATAGGGGGTTACCTCCCCTTTCTCTGCTTTGCCCACACAGAGAATTTGGCCTACCAATGAAAAAATTAGCTATGACCGTGCGAGCGCAACATTGGTTTTTCCTCGAGACATAATGGCTTGCAAACGACCGAAGCATGGCAGTTAGCCCCGCCTCTTTCTTCCTTATAGCATTTACAGTAGGGCTGCAACTAACGATTATTTTAGTAATCGATTAATCTGTAGATTCTTTTTTTGAAAGAATCGATGAATCGGATAAAAAAAATAAACAAAAAAGCATTAATTTCCAACCCTTTATTCAAGCACACAAGCAAGCACACAATTTTGAAAAAGTTGTTAATATTAGCGTGGATTTAATCTTATTTTCAGAAATGTACAATTTATTTGAGTTTTGTTTAAAACATTTGTGAAAATTGAAAGGTTGTGGAAATAGGCCAGCCTTTATTAGAATAATCTGATGTAGGGATGGGCATAATTAATCGACGATTGATTATCGATCATTAAGAATTTCATTGATTACATTATTTGTTCATTAATAACACTAATGCCTGTTCCGTTGCGTAGTGTGAGTATTGAAGGAATGCAATGGATTTCGCTATGTGGCAGCAATTAAACATTCTACCAGACAAAGCCAATGTTTGGAAAAAAACGCCACAGGCCTACTCAGTTACCGGCGAGTTTCCATGTATTTCAAAAGTAAATATGAAGAGGTCACGGTGAAGTGTAGCATGAGACCATTTTGACTTTGTTCACTGCCAACATTGCAAAGCTGAGTATAAATACAACTCCTCCACGACTCAAATGATGTAGCCTAACACTTGAAGAACGTACATCCGACCCTGTTAGTGGCGTTGCATCTTGCTTTCGGTGTTAGCACGGAGAAGCTGCAATGCACAACGAGCAGAGAAAATTACCCAACGGATCTGCAAGTCCATCGAGATGGATATGCTACCCTTAAGTATTGTTGAGGGCAAAGGTTTTTATGAAGCTTTGTTAATTAGCCGGAAAAAAAATGAGGGTCAGTTGTGTTTGAGCACCGGCTTCTAGCTGTCGGCTCCTCTTCTAGGAGTTACAGAAATAGTTGTTCTTCTTGTAATACAGAACTCAATACGGAAACACGCTGTGTTTTTCCATTTTCACTGCATTTTAATATAGCATATAAAATAGTGAATTAACATAAACATTTTAATGATTAATCGAAAATTGATCGTTGTTTCTCCCGACGATTGATTAAGACAATTTAATCGAATGCCCATCCCTAATCTGGTGTATATGTAAGATTTTTTGACATCATTTTGAAAAAAATTAAGATTTGCCAGGATTAAGCTATTTTCAAAGATTAGTGATTTTCTATCATCTTATTTTAAACTTCATTGAAAAAGTAAAGGCTGTGGACGTATACCAGACATTGTTAAGATACTCTGTCTGTTTGAGGTTTTATATTCATAAAAATATGATAAGAGTCAAAATGTTTCAAAATGGTATGGGTAGTTTTCACGCGGTCCCTAACGCGACGCACAGTAGCATCTTCCGAATGTGAGACGAATGTAGAATATGAAACTAACTTCACCTCGGTCAATTAACACACCTTTTCGACGTATTTAGTGTGAAATGCTCCCACACCTTGGAAGACTTAAGTCGTACTGATTTCTCCGCCATGTGTTTCAGAACAACGTTACTCAACGTCTCTCCGATGGCCTTTCCTCTACCTCCACTCTGCTCTGTGCTCAACAATTTTTTTTTTTATACTCAAACATCTCTGCGACTTGTTGAGTGGCGTAATAATCGCGCGACACAACAAATCGATAATTAAATTTGTTGCCAACGCTTTTCCCTCCTTGAGTCACCACCTTACTGCGGTGGAGGGGTTTGCGTGTCCTAGTGATCCTGGAAGCTATGTTGTCGGGGGCTTTATGCCCCTGGTAGGGTCTCCCAAGGCAAACAGGTTCCAGGTGAAAGACCAGACAAAGCGTGGCTCAAAAAACCAACCATGAAGAAACACAACAATGGTTCTCAGTTGCCCCTGCCCGGAAGCGGGTCACCGGGGCCCCCCCCTGGAGCCAGGCTGGGTGGGGCTCGATGGCGAGCGCCTGGTGGCCGGGCCTTTTCCCATGGGGCCCGGTCGGGCACAGCCCGAAGAGACAACGTGGGACCCTCTTCCAGTGGGCTCACCATCCGCAGGAGGGGTCATGGGGGTCGGGTGCAGTGTGAGACGGGCGGCGGCCGAAGGCGGGGGCCTTGGCGGTCCGATCCTCGGCTGCAGAAGCTAGCTTTAGGGACGTGGAACGTCACCTCGCTGGCGGGATAGGAGCCTGAGCTGGTGCGCGAGGTAGAGAGTTTCCGGCTAGATATAGTCGGCCTCGCCTCGACGCACAGCACAGGCTCCGGAACCAGTCTCCTTGAGAGGGGCTGGACTCTCTTCCACTCTGGAGTTGCCCTTGGTGAGAGGCGTCGAGCTGGGGTGGGAATACTTGTTTCCCCTCGGTTCGGTGCCTGTACATTGGGGTTCACCCCGGTGGATGAGAGGGTAGCCTCCCTCCGCCTTCGGGTGGGGGGACGGGTCCTCACTGTCGTTTGTGCTTATGCACCAAACGGCAGCTCAGAGTACCCACCCTTTTTGGAGTCTCTGGAGGGGGTGCTGGAAAGCGCTCCTCCCGGGGATTCCCTCGTCCTCCTAGGGGACTTCAATGCTCATGTGGGCAATGACAGTGAGACCTGGAGGGGCGTGATTGGGAGGAACGGCCCCCCCGATCTGAACCCGAGTGGTGTTCTGTTGTTGGACTTCTGTGCTAAACACGGCTTGTCCATAACAAACACCATGTTCAAGCATAAGGGTGTCCATATGTGCACCTGGCACCAGGACACCCGAGGTCTCAGTTCGTTGATCGACTTCGTAGTCGTGTCGTCGGACTTGAGGCCGCATGTCTTGGACACTCGGGTGAGGAGAGGGGCGGAGCTGTCAACTGATCACCACCTGGTGGTGAGTTGGCTCCGATGGTGGGGGAGGACGCCGGTCAGGCCTGGCAGGCCCAAACGTAATGTGAGGGTCTGCTGGGAACGGCTGGCGGAACCCTCTGTCAGAAGGAGCTTCAACTCCCACCTCCGGGAGAGCTTCGATCATGTCTCGGGGGGGGCCGGGGACATTGAGTCCGAATGGGCCATGTTTCGGGCCTCCATTGTTGAAGCGGCTGACTGGAGCTGCGGCCGCAAGGCGGTCGGTGCATGTCGCGGCGGTAACCCTCGGACCCGGTGGTGGACTCCGGAGGTGAGGGATGCCGTCAAGCTGAAGAAGGAGGCCTATCGGGCTTAATTGGCTGGTAGGACTCCTGAGGCAGCTGATGTGTACCGGCAGGCCAAGCGGAACGCGGCTTTGGCAGTCGCGGAGGCAAAAACCCGGGCATGGGAGGAGTTCGGCGAGGCCATGGAGAATGACTTCCGAACGGCTTCAAAAAGGTTCTGGACCACCATCCGGCGACTCAGGAGGGGGAAGCAGTGCTCTGTCAACACTGTATACGGTGGGGACGGTGCGCTGCTGACTTCGACGGGGGACGTCCTGGATCGGTGGAAGGAATACTTTGAAGACCTCCTTAATTCCACCTACACGCTTTCCGACGTGGAGGCAGAGTCTGGGGACATCGGGGGGGCCCTTCTATCTCTGGGGCCGAGGTCGCCGAGGTGGTTGAAAAGCTCCGCGGTGGCAGGGCCCCTGGGGTGGACGAGGTCCGCCCGGAGTTCCTTAAGGCTCTGGATGTTGTGGGGCTGTCTTGGTTGACACGACTCTGCAACATCGCGTGGACATCGGGGACAGTGCCTCTGGACTGGCAGACCGGGGTGGTGGTTCCCCTCTTTAAAAAAGGGGACCGGAGGGTGTGCTCCAACTTTAGGGGGATCACACTCCTCAGCCTCCCTGGGAAAGTCTATTCAGGGGTCCTGGAGAGGAGGGTCCGCCGGATTGTCGAACCTCGGATTCAGGAGGAGCAATGTGGTTTTCGTCCTGGCCGTGGAACAGTGGACCAGCTCTATACCCTCCGCGGAGTCCTGGAGGGTACATGGGAGTTCGCCCAACCAGTCTACACATGTTTTGTGGATTTGGAAAAGGCGTTCGACCGTGTCCCTCGGGGGCTCATGTGGGGGGTGCTCCGAGAGTACGGGGTACCGGATTCCCTGATCGGGGCTGTCCGGTCCCTGTACGACCGGTGCCAGAGTTTGGTCCGCATTGCCGGTAGTAAGTCGAACTTGTTTCCGGTGAGGGTTGGACTCCGCCAGGGCTGCCCTATGTCACCGATTCTGTTCATTACCTATATGGACAGGATTTCTAGGCTCAGCCAGGGTGTTGAGGGGGTCCGGTTTGGTGACCTCAGGATCGGGTCGCTGCTTTTTGCAGATGATGTGGTCCTGTTGGCTTCATCGGGCCGTGACCTTCAGCTCTCACTGGAGCGGTTTGCAACCGAATGTGAAGCGGCTGGGATGCGAATCAGCACCTCCAAATCTGAGGCCATGGTTATCGACCGGAAAAGGGTGGAGTGCCATCTCCGGGTCGGGGAGGCGATCCTGAACCAAGTGGAGGAGTTCAAGTATCTCGGGGTCTTGTTCACGAGTGAGGGAAGAATGGAGCGCGAGGTCGACAGGCGGATCGGTGCGGCGTCCGCAGTGATGCAGGCTCTGCATCGGTCCGTCGTGGTGAAGAAGGAGCTGAGTCGAAAGGCGAAGCTCTCTATTTACCAGTCGATCTACGTTCCTACCCTCACCTATGGTCACGAACTATGGGTAGAGACCGAAAGAACGAGATCGCGAATACAAGCGGCCGAAATGAGCTTTCTCCGCAGGGTGTCCGGGCTCTCCCTTAGAGATAGGGTGAGAAGCTCGGTCCGGGAGGGGCTCAGAGTAGAACCGCTGCTCCTCCGCGTCGAGAGGAGCCAGCTGAGGTGGCTCGGGCATCTGATTAGGATGCCTCCTGGACGCCTCCCTGGTGAGGTGTTCCGGGCACGTCCCACTGGGAAGAGGCCCTGGGGAAGACCCAGGACACGCTGGAGGGACTATGTCACTCGGCTGGCCTGGGAACGCCTCGGGGTCCCCCAGGAAGAGGTGGTGGAAGTGGCCGGGGAGAGGGAAGCCTGGGCCTCCCTGCTTAGGTTGTTGCCCCCGCGACCCGATCCCCGGAGCGGCAGATGACGACGACGACGACGCCAACGCTTTTAACAATCGATTTTAATCGATTTGTTGTTGCAGCACTGATTTAAAGCTACAGACACAGAAATGGCACGTCCTGAGGAAAGCTCATTGTGGGACTGCAATTTCTGCACCAAGGCTGAATTTCGGGAAAGAGACTTCAGATACAGTGTTGGGGGACCACTAAAGCCTATATAAGAGCATCCATGGGATCTTTGAATGAAAGTCTTTCAAATGTGGCCAAGGACTTTTGTCATTTTGGGCAGCAGAATTTGATCTTTCAGGCAACGCCATTTCTGAAACAGTGTCTGAACCGTCGTCGCTCGCCTGATCCATCTCATTCTCATTCTCAAGCTCCTACAGAAAGATTTGGCACCTGGTAGGCAGCTTAGATGCGGATCATTTGTCAGTGGTTCCGGGCGCAATTTTCTTTTCTTTTTTGTTTTTTGGACAAGTTTGTTTTTTTTACTCAACGGATGGATTTGATTTGTAATGTAGCAAAATACAATACTTCACTCAAAACGTAATCAAGTACATAAAAAAACGAGAGGGAGCCCAAAGACAGGCAGGAGCATCCAGTCCAAACAGAAAGAATGTAGGCAGTTGCTTTCAGAGACAGACTGAGGGAGAGACAGAGTTTTCACAGGAAATATGTCTAATCTTTCTGCATATGTTCTTCAGTTGGACAAATCTGATTCCAGTCGGTACATTAGTAAACTGAAGCTCTTGTAAGGCCGGGTGTCAAACCTGCCCCCACCTCTCATATGCTAAAGTCTGAAGTTTCCGGATGGTCTCAACTTGATGGCTCTCACACCCCATTCAAGATGTGGTCTGATTGGTTGGTCTTGTGTATAAACGGAATTGTAATTCATTGTTCTGTGGATTCTTCATCTCCTGAGACCTTCTCCTCAGTTCTCCCTTGTCCTACTGTCCTACTCCTTGCTCACCTCTTGCTTTCTCTCTGATTTACAATGATCATGGTAAAGTAGGTTAGATATAAAGCTTTCATATTGTAACATGTTTGCCTTGTAATTGATTTCATTCATTAGCAAAGTTATTAAATGCATATTTAATTTAACCGTTCTTTTACCATTCTTGCTCTGATTTAACCAATAGTCAAATACCTGGAATTCTATTGGTATTGGCATTATTGGGGTGTGCTTGCCTTCGGCAGCACAAACCATTGTTATCTCATATATATTTATTTTTTATTTATTTTTGCCCCCCTAAGGATCAGTTAATATTTGGACTACATAGACAACGCCTGTGTCAAAATGTTCGTCTTGGTCTCGATTGCGTTGCTTGTATTTGGATTTACGTTCCGTGGCACAGTTTAGGAGGTTACAACGTTTTTGTGGGGACAAAGTGCCTTTTGTCGACGAAGGGTAACCTGTGCTAGCTATGTCACCACGTCAACACACGTTAGCAACGACGCATGGATACAACGTGATAGAGACTTTTTAGCTCGCAAATTGGAGCTTGGATTACGAGTGAAAAATACCACCCCCAAGAAATCACAACCATTTGGCTTTGTAGAGAAAGCGATTTCGAGTGGAACTGCAATCTCGGATTTTTGATTTAGGTCGTGACAGTCTTTGAAATTTGAGCAAGTGCAGGTCGCCCGTGAGACCGCCTAGTCTTTTAGGCGGCAGCCATGCTAGAAAGCGTCATAGTAGTATTTTGTTGCTAATTTTATAGTTCAATTTTACACAAAAAAACAGAAAGAGGGAAATGTTATGACGATATGACTATTGTGAAAATAGCCAGGTGGTGAGATTTTAATATAGGTTGCTGTAAAAACGTTGATTTGTTTGCTACGTGAGAGCCTGTCAGCCTCCATTGACGATTGCGGCAGCAACAACAGTGTTGTCAACAGTGTTGACACTCAGTCAACTGTCGATCTGCATCTGGTGAGTATTTTCTTGATTTCGTACCAGGGTCAATTCTACATCTAAATGGACAGCATTGTTTAAAGATATGGCGATTGCGAAGACACCCAGTGGGTCAGCATAGTTCGTTATTTGTGTAAAACTTCGAATTTGAGTGAGACTGCGTCTTGTTTTGACGTTAGCCACAGAGTCACAGACTCGGCTCGCCCACTGGCAGTGTAGTAGGCTACAGTACTGTCTTCAATGCCACAGCTATGGCTACACTTTATTATCTCTTATGACACGGCTGTTCTTAATGCTGTAGAATGCTTCATTCACTTGAATGGGGCTTCCAAACATTCTGCGGTGAACAATTGTCTCATATTTGACCTTTGCTATGCATATTTGACTGCTGTCAAGGGAAGTGGCCTTTTTGCCTCGGATTCACGTCTTTCATAGCACTCCGCAAGTAGTCCGGTAACTTTTCAACCCCAGCGTACTCTGTTGCTTAGCAACGTCAGCTGATTTGAAGCCTAACTAATGCTCAAAGTCTATGAAGTTCAACATCTTTGGCGAACTATTTCTCTGCTGATCAACAATACGAATGGTAACAAATACATTGTAAAAAGACACACTGTTAAGTTATTTTTGTTGGCAAGTAGCCGTGTAATAAGGGATAATGTATAGAACGCCGGTAATTTTCGGGGAAATTAGCCCCTTCAGGGCGAAACAAAAGGGGCTGTTCGCCCTGTCGGGTCTACTATACACTATCCCTTACAAAAGAAACATTCTAATTTCCTGCTTTTCAAACAATCAGTGGAGTGTGGCTAGCAACGGCAGCTAGCTTGCCTCTAGCAAACTGCTTTTAAATTAGCCATGTCCCCCTAAATTAATATCAAACTTATTATGTTTAGGGGGGCTTATTTTGAGTTAGCAGACGGTACTATTTGAATCGCAATTCCATCTGAAATACTGCCAGTGACAACGTTGTTACAGTAGCTTGTTTCAAAGGGTGTTCTTAATGAATTATGCAATATGAGTAGGCTAAATTACGGTGGCCCTGAAGTGCAAAACACCCCCCCTAATATGAGTACCTCCCCCAAATGAAAACTATACGAGTCAACTCCCCCTCAAATTGAATGACTTGTTCACCTCCCCCAATACAAAAACACGCTCCCCCAAATGGAAAACAACATTACATTAACTCAAAAACACAAAACATTAATTCTGAACGGAAAGGGTAGGTACTACACTTCAGCGCTGATTGGTTGCAGTAGGCTAACTAACAAGAAATAAGAAATTGATCGACAGAAGTACAAAATGCAATAGCCTGACAGAGTTATGTGCACCAGGACATTTATTTGGGTATTGAAGCATGTAGCATAGGCTATGTACGCAAAAGCATAAATTGCGTGTTAAACGTTAACATCGATAGCCAAACAACTAGTCCACGTAACTCTTGTCATTATCATGAACTTGATCGTTTTGGTTGGAAGGAAAGAGGAAACATTTGTGTTAACAATTCAGTCATGACACTATTCTTTTTTTAAATCTGGGTCATTCCTATGAACCTGGAAAGCTGTTCCGACCGTATGCTCATTGCAACCGCAAGCTATAAGGACAGTATGATGTTGTGCTAACAGTTATTAGCAATGCTAACTTTTCCTGTATAATATAGCATACCAGGTAGAATGCTAAATACGTTTCTACACACATCAAATGACTCTAGCTAGACAAGCTGTAGTCGGCATTAGAAGGGAAGCTTCCGAAAAATAGCCAGAAAACGAACAGCAGTCTGGCTTATTGCTAACGCCTGTCTAGATAATCTATTTGAAAGAACTGGAGAAAGGCAGGTTCTAGATACAGGATGCGTTAGCATTGCTAGTAACTGTTACTAGTAACACCCAGACAGTAGGCATGTAAACAAGTTTAGCCTGCTAGTTAAGCAAGAGCATAGGTAGAATGTGTGATAATTTAGCCTAGTTTATTGGCAATGGGGCTAACATTGATTCATGTTCCTGACTGTTTCATTCAAATAAATAACCTGTGTAATGAAAATCGACAATTCACGATGCATGTTTGTCTAGATCTTTGTCATGTTATTTTACAGCAAGATATCTAGAGCTAGCCTACCTAGCTAACTGAAGCCAAGTAGAATCACAATATGGTTTGGTTGCTAAGCTGTAGCCTAACGTTCTACCCACCTAAGTCAATCCAGTTTGCTTCAACAACAGAAGTGGAAACAAGTAATGTTATCATTTCAAGGTGTTCCCAGGTGTTGTGAAAGAGCAAAGTCAGGGTGGTCGGGGTCGGGGTTCGGACAACCTGCATAATAAACTACTAGTTTTCTTATTTGCTGACGTTCTTTGTGTGATAGACAAATGTCCAATGATACTGGACACAGAAATTGCTATATTTGATTAGCATAGATGGTTTTGAGAACACAAGAACACAATTTTCTACAGAGAAACAAGTCCACTAATCTTTTTTGCAAGTACACAAATCGTTTCTGCAAGTATGCAGATCTTTTGAACAGAGCTTCCTCTCCTGGCACTAATTTCACCACATAGGTGTCCATTATTTTCTGATAACCTACTAAGTAGTTCCAGTGAAACTGTCTGATCACTGTTCTAAATTAATGTGGTGGCTACATAATATGAGCCTTTATCTAAAGGAGTTTTTCAAGCAACTGGGAAGCCTCCGTTTACAATTTATTGCAACACATTTAACAAGCTAACATCTGATTACAACATTGATTGTAATATACTTATATTAACTGTGTCAGTGTCACATAAGCGGCCATCTTGCATCTCATTTTCAACTCATCAGCCTGTATTTCAGGCTGTGACTACAACAGTACACATGGCCAGTGTTGGGGGTAATGCGTTATGTAATATTATTACTTAAGTGAGTAATGAAGTAACGTATTACTTTTTGACATTGAGTAATATTATGACAGTAACTTGCGTTGCTTGTCCAAGTTACGGCATAAATTCAACAAAATAGCCTTATAAATACAGATTGTTGCCTAAAGGACACTTCCTGGGTGCAGTAGCCTACTGTTTGCCTTTAGATTCACGCTGCAGGCAAACACAACAATAATCATGGCCGCAGAACGTGTTACGTTTTCAGCATGGAAATATTGTATGCAAACATACATTTATGTTCATTAAAAAAACGTATTTGGCAAGTGACCATGTTATAACTGGTGACCATTATCAGGAACCTTGGTCTGGGTGAATACTCGATTCTGATTGGCTGTGGGGTGTTCATTATTTTCTGATAATCACCTTCTAATAAATTCCACTAAACTGTCTGTTCACCATTCTAATTGTGCTGTCTGCAAGAAGGTTAGGCTACCTTGTCGTAAAAAAAAAAATCTCAAATGGACTACAAAATTGACCAGATTGCAGCCAGTGATAATATACCCCTTGGGTGCTGATGCAACCTTCTGACGATTCAGTTCACACCCATACTCTGGATTGAGATATAACTAATATAAATGTTAAGACATTTTACAGTGACAGACAGGTATTGCATTTCAAAATTTCACTTAAATCACAGAGGAGGTGACAGCGATAAAATTAATTGATCTGCAATACACTCCTCAGGAGTAGGCTACGTACATTGCTAACATAGGCAAGCATTGTGTGTCACATTTCCACTGCTTCAAAACATTTCCACTGACATTGTCAAAATAATAATTAAAAGTATTATGGAAAACTTAATTTCAGTTGTATATGTTAATAGTTTCTTATCAAAAACTTGACTCTAGCACTACTAAGAAATAATTTGACAAATTCAGATTGTAGCTTTAAGTGTTTTCCTTTCAGGGTTGAAGTTTAGAAATCTATACAAATGTATACTGTACTTTAGGTGTGTCACGCCCACAGCTATACTTGTGTCTATGTTTGCCTGCCCTAATGTGTTCTGTGTTTATTAGGTTCACCTGTGTCCTGTTGAATGTCTGTCAATCGTCTTGTTAGTGTTGTTGCTTTCACCTGTGTTTTGTTAGTTGTGGTATTTAAGTCAATCAATCACTCTTTATTTATATAACGCATTTCATACCAGGAGGCAGCACAATCCGCTTCACAGAAGGTAAGGGTGGGGTTGATGCAAACATTAATGTTTGACAGTAATTTCCCAGATGGAAGCAAAAAACCAGATCACCCATCTGGGCCAATATAGGAAAACTAATAATTCGTCCCTGACCTCTCTGAAATGAGATGATCGAGCACTCTCCTGGAGAATGTGAATTGCCAACATATTACAAAGCACACACATAGCATGAATGATACTACATCATAGGAAACCTGACAAGTCATACAAACAATAAACTATGGGAATAAATACAACATTTTACATTGACAATTCAAAACACAAGCCACAATTTTGGCGGGAATCACAAAAATCTATAAAAAGTATAATACAACAAATTCAAGTAATAAAACTAGTGCTGTCAAACGATTAAAATATTTAATCGCGATTAATCGTATCAATGTCATAGTTAACTCGCGATTAATCACAATTAATCGCACATTTTTATCTATTCTAAATGTCCCTGATTTCTTTTTGTCCCAATCTTTTTTCAAATTTTAATGCTCTTATCAACATAGAAAAGTGGTTCGGATTGCTTTGTGCAAATATTTTTTTTATTGAAAACATCATTGCAATCGCCTGGCTTTGACGAGGGGGCAGAGAATTCGCATCAGCTGTGTGCTTGGCCATCAAGTGGTATTTCAGACTGGACGTGCTGCGATGATAGCTCAGTTTACAACGACAAAACACACAGATCACTGGTCTTGTCAATAGAACCATTTGGCAACTTTTTAAAAGCAAACTTTCCATTCAGAATCTTATTGGCATCCATTTCGGCATCTCGCGCTCGTCATCCACTCAAAACGTAACGTTAGCCTACTACCAGAGAATGTCTAATCTCCGTTAACGGGCTCTGCTACTACTGTTTAGCCAGCTCGCAAGCCAAACGAGTGTTTGGCGTGCCTGTTGTTTTGTTTCCGGTCTAGCTAGATCCGGTGTGGTGTTGTAGTTTTTCTAACGTCGGTAGTTGTTGCAACAGCATGTGAAAAAAACTACAAAGTTTGCTAGGCCAAAAAGAGCGTTAATCGCGCGATAAAATAATTGACGCCGTTGATTTGGGTTTGCGTTAACGCCGTTAATAACGCGTTAAACTGACAGCACTAAATAAAACCCTTCTGAGTTAGTTAAATGCTTTGGTAAAAATATAGGTTTTAAGCTGTCTTTTGAAAATGTCTAGCGTGTTTGCTTCCCTAATATTTATGGGTAATGTGTTCCATAGTTTTGAGGCGTAATTGAAAAGGCTGCATCCCCAATCTTCTTATGACTTCTTATAGTGACATTTGATAGGCCTGCATTTGATAATCGCAGTGTTCAAGCTGGTGTGTAGTTAATAAGAGAGCTAGCAATGTAGCTAGGTCCTTGACTGTTTGGAGCTTTGTATGTGAGGAAAAGGACCTTTGAAGTAAATTCTGAAGGTAACAGGGAGCCAGTGTAAAGTAGCTAGTACAGGACAGGTGTTCTGTCCTTTTAGTTTTGGTTAACAATCTAGCTGCAGAATTGAATGAGCTGTATTATTTCAGTGTTTTTTGGGGGGAAGACCAGTAAAAAGTGTGTTACAGTTTTCTAGCCGGCTGGATACAAAAGCATGAATTAGCTTCTCTGCTTCATTTTGGTTTATGAATAGTCGTACCTTCGCTTTATACCTGAGGTGAAAGGAAGCTGTTTGGTCACTTTATTAATGTGAGAGTTGAAATTCAGATCTTAGTCCAGGATTACACCGAGACTCCTCACCTCTGGTTTAAGACAGGGTTAAACCTCCTAGATTTTTACTTAGCATCTCTTTTTTGGATTTGGGGCCACATAGTAGGACTTCAGTTTTGTCTTCATAATTTAAGAAAGTTATCATTCATCCATGTGTTTATTGCCGACCAGCAGTTGGGAATGGAATTTATGGCTGTTGCATCGTTGGGTTCAGCGGATATATACAGTTGTGTGTCATCCGCAGAGTTATGGAAATCTATATTATGTCGCCGAGTGGTAACATATAAAGAGAAAAAAGTAGTGGGCCAAAGCAGCTTCCTTGAGCAACCCCATAGCCGTTCTCATGTTTCTTAGACGTATAGTCTCCTAAACTAACATAAAACTTATTTCCTGTGATAAATGATTTAATCCAGTTCAATATACTATCCGTGAACCCAATAAGATTTTCCAGTCTATTGATTAGGATGTCGCGATCAATGGTATCAAATGCTACACTGAGATCTAACAGGATAAGGATAGAGACTTTATTTGCATCAGAGTTTAGTCTGAGGTCGCTAATTATTTTGGTGGAGCAGTTTCAGTAATGTGATATTTCCTAAAACCTGACTGCGCGACTTCAAGGATGTTATTTTCTTCAAGAAAGTATTAGTCCAACTGAATTCCTATCTTTTCTAATACTTTACTAATAAATGGAAGATTTGATATTGGTCTGTAATTTGCAAGTATACTGTTATACAATTTGGGTTTCTTTAATAGGGGCTTTACAACAGCTGTTTTGAAGGCATCTGGGAAAACGCCACACTTGCTCAAAAAACGTTGTGGGTATAGGATCAATATCTAAGGTTGTGGAGTTACATTCACTGATGACAGTTCACTTAATGTGATACATGTAAATGTGCTCATCGTTATGTTGCAAGATCTACTGATGTCAGTTTCACCTCCACTAGTTATGATACTAGCTCTGATCGAAGTTATTTTGTTCTCGGAGAACAGAGCAAGCTTTTCAAAATTAACTGCTGTGGATAGGGGGGGGGGGGGGCAGGGACAGTGTTTAGCAGCTGGTTTCTGGCATTTTATGTAATTATGTTGGAAAAATATTATTTCCTTGTTGGATGGATGGTTTTGTTATAGGTGGTTAGTGCATATTTTTAGTGGATAGTGATCTTGGTTTTTCTCCATTTATTTCACAGCCATGGGGAGGTTCTGCTTGAAGACTTATTTTTGGTTTTCAGTGGTGCAACAGAGTCTAACAGAGTCTAGAGCATCATTGAGGTTCTCTACCTTTTCATTCAGAGCCTAAAGTCCCTATTATTTGTGCAGTCGTTGTTTGTGGCATGTTTGCATGTTTTTTGGTTCCCATTATGTCCAAAGTCTATGTGAGTATCCCCGCCGTGGTATTTACCAAGAAACCCTTTGTAGTGTAAATCCTGCCTCTGTGTCTCCTCGTGCTTGGGTCCTCCACGCACCCCACATCACAAGGAGATACAAGTTATGATACAAGTTTCCCTAACGATATGTTGTGATGAGTTTTTTTGTGCAATTTCCTACCACACAAATGACTAACTAAAGAACAATCTACAGGCTTTGGGCAAGCCTATACAGAGTAATTGTACTAAAATGATTGTAAACTCATCTTGTTTTACCACAGGCAGTGCATCAACATGTAATATCCAACAACAACCTCCTGTGTTTTTCCATATTATATGGAAACATTTTAATTTACGATAAATACCACATGTATGACAAAATTAACTCTGCTTCAAACCCCCACAAACTTTTCTCTACCTTCTCCACCCTTCTAAACCCACCTCTCCCACCCCCTCCCTCCACCCTGACAGCAGACGACTTCCCCTCCTTCTTTGAGAAAAAAGTCGCCCACATTAGCAGTCGGTTCCCTAAACCCACCTTTCCTACCCCCTCACCCTCCATGATTGACCCAACTAAATGTCTAAACTCTTTCTCTCCCCTGTCCGAGGCAGAGCTCTCTGACCTCATTCTCTCTCATCGCCCCACTTCCTGTCCCCTTGATTCTGTCCCCTCCCCTCTCTTTCAAACCATCTCCCCCTCCATCATAACTTTTCTGCTCCATGTCCTAAACTCCTCTTTTACCTCTGGCACCTTCTCCTCTACCTTCAAGCAGTCCAGAGTTACCCCTTGACTCAAAAAACCCTCCCTTAACCCTGCCGTCCTCCAGAACTGCAGACCGGTATCACTGTTACCTTTCTTCTCTATAACAATTGGATGTGCTGTGTCTAACCAACTGTCAAACTTTCTCTCTCAGAACAACCTGCTTGACCCCAACCAATTAGGCTTCAAGACTGGCCACTCCACAGAGACTGCCCTCCTTTCAGTCACCACTGCCCTCCAGTCTGCCAGATCGGCTTCGAGGTCATCCGTCATCATTCTGCTGGACCTTTCTGCAGCGTTTGATACGGTTAACCACCAGATCCTGCTCTACAGACTTTCTGAGATGGGCATCACTGGCACTGCACTCCAGTGGATCTCATCCTACCTGTCGGGAAGATCCTACCAGGTCTCCTGGGGAGGCAAACTGTCAGACCCTCGCCAGCTCTCCACTGGTGTCCCACAGGGCTCCGTCCTTGGACCCCTCCTCTTCTCTCTGTACACCACCTCACTTGGACCAATCATCACCTCCCATGGCTTCTCCTACCACTGCCACGCTGACGACACGCAGCTGTACATGTCGTTCCCCCCAACCGATCCGGGGATCTCAGCTAGGATCGAGGCCCACCTCGCAGACATCTCCGCCTGGATGACCGAGCACCACCTCCAGCTGAACCTCGCCAAAACACAACTTCTCATCATCCCGGCCAAACCCTCCATCTCCCACAACCTCTCAATCACCCTGGGATCTGCGACGGTGACCCCCTCATCCTCTGCCAGAAACCTTGGGGTTACCATGGATGACAAGCTCTCCCTCACGGTCCACATTGCTGCAGTCTCCCGGTCGTGTAGATTCACCCTCTACAACATCCAGAAGATCAGGAGATACCTGTCTGAGCACTACACCCAGCTGCTTGTCCAAGCACTTGTCCTCTCCAAGTTGGACTACTGCAACTCGCTGCTTGCTGGTCTCCCAGCATGTGCAACCCGCCCTCTTCAGAGGATTCAGCGGCCCGCCTGGTCTACAACCTACCCAGACGCTCCCACGTTACTCCGCTCCTCATCTCCCTCCACTGGATACCCATAACGGCCCGCATCAGATTCAAGACCCTGGTACTGACCTTCCGAGCAGTGAACGGGACTGCACCCGACTACATCAAGTCTCTCCTGCAGCCTTACACCCCCACCCGCCACCTACGGTCTTCTTCAGACAACCGCCTGGTGGTCCCTCCGCTCAAGACCGCCTGGTCCCAACACAAGCTCTTCTCTTGCCTGGCCCCCCAGTGGTGGAATCAACTCCCCACCTCCATCAGAGACACAGACTGTCTCTCCACTTTCAAGAGAAGGCTCAAGACGCACTTGTTCCGGGAGTACAACGGTACATAGGAATGGTTTGCTGAACCCAATGCAAGTTTCCTCAAGGATCACAATGACTCTTGCTTAGAGACTTGTTGCTCTTGTTGGTTAGTGGCAACTGATTTAAACTGTTGTATTCGCTGCAAAATATTCTATTTTAGTTCATCTTATTTTTATTTTTACTGCTGCTGCTTTTTCTACAAGTACACTTGCACTTAGAGATTCATGTTGTTTAAATTTAACTTGCTTAACTACATGCTCTTATGGTTCTTCCCTTTGGCACTTATTTTTTGGTTGTTCACAATGTGTGCTTCTTGTTTTGGCTACCCGCAATGCTTTGGGGCTATCTTGTTGTTATTATCAGTGACCTATGCACTTTGTAAAGCTCTCTCTTGGAAGTCGCTTTGGATAAAAGCGTCTGCTAAATGAATATATGTAAATGTTATATTTTTAATATATTTGAATTCAGTCACTCAATCATGGTCTGTAGGACAATTAACCTACATGTATGAGTTTGCACGTTCTTAAAAAAAAAAAAAAAAAAAAAACATGTCTCAAACTATAAAAGACTAGCTGTTCCCAAACCTTTAAGAGACTGTTTTTTTTTTTTTTTTGATTTTCTGGTTGCACTCATGTAACACAGACTGTTCATTGGCACTGCTCACTGCAAAACTGTCACTTTTGTTTTGGTTACAACACTTGGTCTGACCTGACCACAAGCACTCCCCTGTGATTTAAGTATCATTACCTTAATTATGTATATTTGGCCGTTCAAAGTCATGTATTTCAAAGTTGTACCATTAACATGTTTAATAGTGTTACAGTATCATACTTCACAAATGTTTTCCCCATAGAATATATACAGTACCTATACTTAAGATTTAGGACAAGCAAGTCTTTCTGATTTACCCATGGGAAGTTGGAGAAACATGTCAGTTTCTCTTTGCACACAGGTTGCCTCAAAATGGCATTGTGGTACCAACAAAGGTCCTTGATTGTTGAGGCCTTGGATTCATTCTTGCTGGAGGCAGACTGTCTGAAGACAGGCTGTCAAACATTATTTGGTATGGGTAGCTGTGATTTGTTATTGCTGCCCAGAGTGGGGTTGGCAAGAATAGGAAAGGGAACATGGAAGCACATGCATCATGTTTGTAGCCACATTGGGTTGCCAGTGCAATCACTTGCAAAGTATTAATTGATCATTCTTTTGTTCTTCTTATATTCACTTGCTTATCGAAAGTTGCCCAGTTGAATGTTTTCATTTTAATGGACATGTGTCTATCTCCTTCGTAGCTCTTGTCCTGTCAAAGAAATGTGTACAAGACTGCTTCTTTTTCAACATGTTTAGCAGTTTGCACTATTGAGGATGATTAGGAGAATGATGATAGTTTTCAGTTTACAATAACTGTCCACATTGTGTTCACAGATGTGTATAAGTTGTTTTTCATGCTGTTTCAATATTCATTAAAGCCCTTTTACTGTAAATATAACTACTGGCCCCTTAAATTTTGTGAAAATAGAGATAATGATTTTACCTCTACTTTAACCACTACTTAAATATCATCTGGCAGAATGACTTTCAGGATTGTTCAAAATGCCTGTCTTTGAGAATTACAAACTAATATGAGTAAAAACTATTGGTGACCTGTAATCCTTAATGTGTTTTAATTTTGACCCATGTACCAAAAAACATTTGATACTGTTCAAAATCTTCCATAACACAACACAACAGTGAAGTACACTACATGAGATATCGTGTTGGAGGACATACTGTATCATAAATGTTCCTGCTTGATAATCTAATCTGATAATATATTAGATCACTATTCCAAGAAGATTTAGAAGAGGTTATTTTAAATCCTCAAACTTCTCAGGAAAATATTGTTGCTTCAAACAACCATGATGCAAACATTTCAAACAATTATCGAAAGTGTTGGGTTTGTGACAAAAGTAAGTTATTTTAAATATTCAGGCTTGTTGTAAATCTTATGAAAAAAATCTTTAACCGAAAACCCATCATATTTGTGACGTGCACTTGATAAATAATAAACACAAGAACAAAACAAACCTAAAAATGTGAATTTATAATAAAAACATAACACTTATAAATGTAAAGGTATACATTTTCCAAATGCCTTCAACTTTGTAGTTCAAAGTAACTACATGTCTTCATTTAATTACTCTTCTCCTAGATTTTTCACTTCCCAATCCAAAAGAAAAAATATGGATTGTGTTTGGAGAGCAACAAATTCAACTGAATCTTTGAATTATTGAAAATGTGAAAATTAACAACAGTATCTGAATAATTCTAGCCAATGCTATACAATGTAAATTTGTTTACATAGAAATATAAAGTAGAGTGCAAAATTGTGCAATGTGCAGTAAATTGACAAGTTGATTTAATGAGAGTGACGTCTCCACAGTCACAGCACACAACATCTGTCTTGTCAAAGGGTTCAGACTTTAGGGTTGTGGTTCTTATTAAAGGGGCTTACTGAATCTGGGTTTGTCAAGGGTTTAAAGTACCTGGAGGAACCACCCACTATTCCAAACTTGTCAGACCCATGGCAGGTCTCAGTGATATTGCATCGTGGAAAGACCCTAATCCAGGCATTACCGTCCAGATGAGGAATTGCTCCAGGACCTGCTTCTCCACGATGCAAGTAAAACTGCTAGCGTAATCGAGTTGAATTGGCCAAGACCTTTGAAAGTTGGTGGACCTGAGTTTGAACTCCAGCTGGTGCAAGATTAACCTGAATCACTAGATGATTTGGTAAACATATACATCTGGGAAGTCGTTGTTGGAAACTGTGTGTAAAAAGGCAGATACTTTCAAAAAATACTTTTTAAGTGACTGGATGAACCATCAAACCTGGAAACTGTTTTGAAAAGGGCAAGCACTTTCAAAAAATACTTTGAAGGTGATTGGAGAAACCATCTGTCACTATCTATCAGGGGCTAACTTCAGTCATGCCTGTAGTCTGGTCTGAACCACTATGGTTTGGGCACAAACTGATGCGTTTGAGCTTGGCAAGATGAATTTTCATGGTTTGGGAAAATTGTGAGGAAGCAATATTTCATACAACAATAGTGACAGCCTTGCCTGTGACAGTGTTACATTTAGTTCAATTTTGTAGTTTAACATTTATTACATTTGTGGTTTGTTCAATGTTGTTCTATTATTTTGAGGTTATTTCTACTGGTCAAAATCCCAACCTTCATCCACTATATTTGTACATTGTACATGTGTCCAGAATGTTTCCAATTCACTACAAAAACAGACACTAATACTGGTATTAGTGTCTGTTTTTTATTGTGCCAAATTAGGTGGTCACCTCATCTAATTTGTCACAATAAATTAGCAAGCTCAAATAAAATGTTTCATATAGGTCTTTATGATATCAGAAATTCAGAAGGAATAAACAATACGTTTAAGTGGTGTGTGCATTTTAGGACTGAGCCATGTTGCTTATGGCTTTATATTTGTGCCATATTCCTGAGGAGCAAAGGAAGATATTTTGCAAGCAAACCACAGACCGCTGCACACTCACTCACATTTGGCCTCATTCACCAATATATTTGTTCTTATGAAAGTTCCTAATAAAAGTCTACGTGTGATTCATGACATGTTCGTAAACAGCAGAATTGTTCGCAGGTGTGGTCTTATGATGAATAGAATTATGAATCCATATATGTTGTAAGTTGAAAGCTGGTGCTCCTATTTAGCATACGTAAACGCCCCGAAAATTCCCATAAAAGGGGATGAGATGGCAGGGCTGTGTGCACACAGAGAAATGTAAAAAAGACTTGGTAATGACAGTGGAGGCCTCGACAAAAGACAGAAAACTTTTTGTAATTCTGAAGTGGAGGTACAGCTGCAAGAAGTTAGCGACAAACGGCATCATATTTAATAGCGTCAGCGGTGGATACAAAGCAGTAAATAAAACCAATGCATGGAATGCAATTAGTCATGCAGTGAACGCTGTATCTGGAAATGGTTTAACTTAAATTTGAATTCTGAAGCAAAAAAAAACATATTTAAAACATAGCCTAGAAGACAGTTGACTGTTACAAATATCCATGAGGACTGCTCTTGATAGCCTAAAGCTTCCCAACAGGTACTCATCACTCTTTGCAAATAAATCGGTATGGTCACGGAACATGCGTTTCCTCCTCAGGGCACGATCTGCAAAATGTTGCAGCAGCAATAAATACGCCATAGTGTGGCGTTGTCCTAGTGTGTGGAATAAGCCTACTTTGGGCCTATAAATACTGTGATAAGTCACATAAGTCACATAATTGATGTGAATTGTAGGATAGTTTATTTATATATGCCTAGCACAATTCATACACAATGGCAATTCAAAGTGCTTTACAAATGAGCAGAAGTGTAAGTGTAGTAAATGTATTTATTAAAACAAACTAAATGAAGTGTAAAATAAAGTAAATGCATAGGTTGCAATTTGGTGTCAGCTCTCAATTGAATTGTGTGTAAGAGTGCTGTTGTGTGTGTGTAAATTCTGTTCTTATCTAAACACCAATCCTAAATAAGAAAAATGCCAGAAATGCCAGAATCTTCGTGAAAGCTGCGTAAGTGGGATTTAAGAACAAATGAGTTCTTAAGAACATGTGGTGAATGAGGCCTATTGTCTCTTTCCCTCACACCCCTTCAATATGCTTGCTTAATTTTACCTGCTACGTGTGCGCAAACCTCAATATCAAAACACAAAATCTTGCAGCGTTACAAATGTGCCACAAAACCAACCAATCGGAGAAAGTCAATTCTGATTGGCTGTATTGTCTCCAGTTAGATAGCTAGTACAAGTATCTAGCTAGCTAGCATCCGGAACCTTAATGAAAAAAGTTTAATCCTTTTTCTAACTTTGCTAGCTAGCTTGTCGAAGAATGTCATCGGAACAGCTGTTTTCACCATTAGATTTGTTCATGTCTGGTGGCTTGAAGTCTAAATTCCGCTGTTTCTGTCGTCTTTTGGAAGAAATTAGCTAACCGACATCTCAATCATCAACTGCATCACGGGCATCATGGAAACGGGCACTGCACTTGTTTCACTAAGCTAGCTGACCAACAGTGCAATGATGTGTACATTTACATAAATACAACCCTTTCAGCCATTTTGTATTGCATTTCTTATTCCATTTCATCCTATATCAAGACAAATCTGCCCACACACAACTTCCATCCATACTGTTTCCTTCTCTCCCAGCACAGGTCATGCCAAGGGAGAAATGCTGCGTACAAAGCAGCCCCCCCCCCCCCCCCCCCCCGAGACGAGCTTTCACGGGTGTTCGCACGGATGTTGCTTCATTCCGTGTATCTGCTCCTCGTCTATTGCTGTGTACAACGTTAGCAGAACTACTTGGTTGGCGTTACCTTCTCAGCAAGAGAAACACAATGTGTGGCGTGAGAGTGTGAGAACTGGTTGAAATGCGTGTCTCAGAGCCAATGCGTGACAGTTGGCAGCCCTGACTAAGCCCTGTTTGGTGAGTGAAGGACGGCGTTGAAGGGGAAAGTCGTTTGTTTATAACTTTTGTGGATTTCTGTTGGACTGTGGAAGTTTGGAGGAGGAACCTGCTTGAGTTCCTCCTGCCTGTGGAACCTGTGTTTGCATTGTCCTTCCTGCCCTGTTGCACTGTTTCAATCTTGCCTGCCCTAGTTGGCTCTTCTCATGATGCTACAAATTGCTTAAGCACAATTTTGAAAACAGGGCTTACTGGGTCAAAACACAACACATGATTCGCACAACCAGACACACAAGTAGCAGAACACCTCCAATCTTTTGCTAAATTAAACACTTTGTTCAAAACTATATATAAACGTGTATAAAAACCCAATTCTGTAACAGTTTGCCACACTCATGGTTCATAAAATGTAACTCTGTTTGAACTAGTTACACACTGGTTACACGTCTATATATATGGATATTTTTATGTTTGATGTACATGGGCCAGACGTGACCTTTGAACAGACCTTGGGGGTCTGGCACTGCGTAGTTCCATGCACAATTTTAAAAACGTTTACACTTACTATTCTTTTTTAATGATATAACCCGCTTGACTTTGTCAGAGATATTGTTTCAGTAGAGTACGTAAAAGTACATTAATATGTTGACCAAACACAACATACAAGACCAGTCCTGCACACTGATGAATATCTGTACTGTACTCTCCACATGTCTACGCAAAGGATGCATTTTGTGCAGAAGATCAGAACATATTTCAAATCAAATACTGTAGTGGGCCACATACTGTAAACACAGCAAATACATTTGTGGAGACAAAAGAAAGCATACATCATAAGTACTGATGTAGTGCATATGTGGTAGGCTACATTTTACTGTACTGTACTGTAGACAGAAATGTCAAAATTACTGTTGCAACAGTATATCTGCTGAGGTTGGGGTGAACTCTCTGTTCAGCCTCTCTCATGGTTCACAACATGGTCAACCAATGTTGTTTGAATTTCATGATACTGTAATTTTGGCCCTATTCTCCCATGGCCTCCAGGTCTACCTCTCCCTCTCCCTACCACTCTTCCTCCATGGGCTCCCCCTATGATCCTCACTCTCCCTCTTCTTGCAACATTGCCTTCCATTTTTGATGCCTTTTTATAGTGCTTATACACCTGATTTGTATGTATACAATTGCAGTTTTTCTTGAATGCTTTGATGCAGCAGTCAACTCAAACTCCACATTTTCAAAACAGTTAACACACAGGCCGAAACAGTGGCACTCATGGTCAAAATGTCACATTTTCTTTGCAAAGGGCTCTAACTGTGCCAAAAGATTTAAAATATGCAACAAAAGCAAATTTTGCCTTCAAACACCACAACTTGCAAACAAGTGTATGAGCTCTTCCAATCAACCATTACACAGTGAACAACAAAATATGAAATACAGCACTCAGTGCAAATCAGTGCACCATTGGTTGTCATTTTAGCCCATTACTGTATGTAGCTTTCATGCCAGTGCCCAGGGACGTTTCTACACGGGGGCCTACACTGGCCCCTGTAAAAATGTGTTTTGTTTTTTTCTTCGAATACACATCATGAACCGAGGAAGGGACATTGCAGCCTTTTTTGCCCCAGTAAATAAAAAATTTGAGAAACATATCAAGTTATTGAGAGAGTTGAGGAGATGGAAGAGGGAGAGCCAGAGCATTTTGTATGATTTGAATGTAAAGCAAAATGTAAGTATTTAATGTTTAAATTAGGGCTGTGAAATGATTTACATTTTAATCAAATAAATTACAGGTTTCTGTGGATTAATCATGATTAATTACATATTACCAATTTTCCGAATTTTTGTCAATAGTGTGCATCTTTGATTTTGCGGTACCTTGATGTTCGAGTCACCCGTTGCCACTCGCAAAACTTTGGTGAACCCCTCGTCCTCAACAATATCAATCGGTCTACAGCTTTTTGCAATACATTTGGCAACTGTGCTAGTCACCTTGTCACAGGCAGACTTAGTGAGGGCCCTACGCTGTTCAGTGAGGGTGGTTTGGCGCATTCTACTTGAACTCCCCTCGCCGACCAACGCATGCTTCGCGTTTGATTCTGGTAGTTTATGAAGAAAGGGACATCCTTAGTTTTTTAATTCAATATTTTGCGTAATAATACATAAATGTATTAATTGTTATCCAGTGAAATTAGGGATTTATATTAGCAAGGGGGTTTACGTTTAGCACTTTTGCAAGGCACTGTATTCATGTTACATTCTCATTGGGGGCTGAGCACCCCTAAAGGACTGATCCTAGAATCGCCCCTGCGACGCACCATATAAGCTTGAGTTTAAATTCATTATTTAATGTGACATTACGTACTGTACATGCAAGTCTTAGCTAAATGACTTAAATGTATGATGCACTTTTCGATCAGTCCTCCGACACCACAACACGATACTTGCCGAGTATAACTGCGCAACAGCTCAAACACAGGCAGGGATACAGTAGCAACGCTAGTGCTAAATAAGTATTTAGCTGCTAGGCTCCATGACACCGGGTAAGAAGGGCTTGTGAAACTGCTCACCAAAAGAACAAAGGGGCACCCACTTGTCTGGCAGATTAAGACAGGTTCGTAGGAACCTAGCGAAAAATATCCTAAACTTTCCAAGACTTTTAGCTAGGTTTATAGGTACCTAGCGAAAAATAGCCTCAACTTTCCTAGACTTTAAGCTACGGTACTAATGCTGAAGGAAAGCTGATATCTCTGTCTTACTAGAACATCTTATCTATGCGTTGTTGCTAACGTGTGCTGACATTGTGCACACCCAATGAATTCAAAATGTGTAGGTCGCACATGCGCGAGTGCTTGTAAAAAATGCTGGCACTGTCTCAAAAACTGGTCGCAAAATGCGACCATTTGGTCGCAGTCTGGAGCCCTGCCGCAGAGTGTGCATATCACTTTGGTTTTATTGGATGTTCCATCTTAGTTTTTTTGGAACACAAACTTCTCATCCAGAAGTTGCAGATTGGGTGGAATTGTGGTTATATTACGTTAAATGCGTTAAACAAAAATAACAAATTAATCTTGTAATTTAATCATAACGCGTTAACACGTCATTTTTCACAGCCCTAGTTTAAATATCATTTGTTTCCGTTTTTAACGTGTCCCTCTGATTAAACACTGGCCCCCCCTTGGCCCCCCCAGGAAAATTAGTCTAGAACCGCTACTGCCAGTGCCATTTGTTGTCAAATTTGTCTTCTTGCAAAGAATTGGATCCAGAATCAGAAATGTTTTGATGCAAATATTATTGATTCCATTCATTCTTATTTTCAAACTGTGGCTGAAAATTGAAATACTGTAAAGTTTACACAAAACGAAACCTAAATAAAATCTATTAGAGTAAAGTATAAATATGTATTACTGTAGAATATAAGATATAGCCACTATTGATACTCAGTCTCTTCTGTCTTGAAGGTAGGGCCACATGGCCTCATCCACATCACATTCAATATCCTCTCTTGCAATGCACTAAGGGAAAAATCTTCTTGCATGCCTTATCCAACCTTGACATTTCTCTGCACCTATTTCTTGGACAGCAGCAGTCATTGCATTCAGCAAGGGCATCTGCTCATAGGGAAGGTGATCATAAACCTTCCACCTCCAAGCATTGAAGAACTCCTCTATGGGATTATAAAATTGGGTATATTCTGGAAGGAACTGCATCATCATCCAAGGGTGTACTGCAAACCACTCATTGACAAGGCGAGAGTGGTGGAACGCCACATTGTCCCAGATGATGACGAAGAGTGGTATGCCAAGGCCTCAACAGCCCTCTCTCCTCAGGTGGGATCAGCCTGTCAAGAGGTGCATCCAGGAATGTTATGAGCCGCTCGGTGTTGAATGGGCCAATAGTGGGAATATGGCATAGGACACCATCATTGGAGATGGCAGCACACATGGTTATGTTGGTGCCCCTCTGTCCTGGAACTGTTATAGTGGCCCTGTACCCAATGAGGTTCCTTCCACGTCACCTCACTTTGCAGAAATTGAAGCTGGCTTCATCAACATAAAATCAAAAAGCAAAGCAATCAAGAAAAACTGTAAGCACTTTAGTACTTGTACACCTGACGCCCGTTTCTTGAAAAGGCTATTACAGTTTTTCACAATTGCTTAAACACTAAACCCCATTCTCTGAATCAAATGTTGAGTGACCTAAACCAATTTGTCAAATCACTTTTTTGGCAAAACTGAACACATTCTCATTCACTAGAGACGGTTGGCGAGGTGCAGAACACAGGCTAAACATAGTCATATATCAGGGAAGTGTCAATGGGTGTTGAAACATCAAAATCCAGTGTTTCAAAATAAATTTTCTTTATTGCTAAATGCATTTACTGTGTATGCATAACCACATTTGTTTTTACATGTCCAGGATGCTGTGTTCTCCATTTGTGTTGAGGCTGATGATTGCTGTTTCTACAGTATATTGATTTGCTGTGTTTATGATCTTAAAGTATTGTTTGATTTTGAGAACAGGTTAAATGGTTTAGGGGCGACTGTTTGATTTTGCCTGAAGAGTCAGAGGTTTTGGAAATGTAGTTTAAAGATTTGTTTTTGTGTTTACAGTTTTGAGAAAATGGGTGACTTTTTCAAGAAATGTGTTACAACAATTGTGGAAAAACTGTAAGTAACAATCTTTTATTTTCTACTGTGCAGAATATAAATACTGTGATAAGTCACTTAATTATTGGATGGCAAGGTTCCTCGTTAACATAATTGATGTGAATTGAAGGCTAAGGCAGGCTAGTTTATTTATATAGGCCTAGCACAATTCATACACAATGGCCATTCAAAGTGCTTTACAAATGAGCAGAAGTGTAAGTGTAGTATGTATTGATTAAAACAAACAAAATTATGTGTAAAATAAGGAAAATTATTAGTTGCAAAATTATAAAGGAGAGAAATATTACATTTTTTGTAGTGTGTATTTACTAAAACAAACAAACATCAATGTGTAAAATAATAATTATTATTAGTTGCAAAATTATAAAGGAGAGAAATATTACATTTTAAATTAGAACGGGCAGAAAAGGTATCACTACTTATTTTGCGCAAACATGTCAGCTCTCAATTGTGTGTAAGAGTGCTCTTAGATGTGCGTGAATTATGTTCTTAAGAACAAATCCTACATAAGATAACATTAGTGAATGCCAGAATCTTCGTGAAGTTGGGTTTAAGAATAGATTTGTTCTTAATAACATTTGGTGAGTGAGGCCCAATGTCCTTTCGGTGTATTGTTTAGAGCTGCTCTGGCTCTGACTGTTAGTGTGGTCAAAAAAGGATAAAAGGAGTTTGTGTTGTTGATTCATGAGACAGACACAAGTTACGAAACAGTGTCGCGTCTGAGTCCCTAAGGCTGTTTATGCTTCAAGTGATCTTATTAAAACAGTATAGGTCAAAGCTACTTGGCCATTTCCCTGGCTTGGCATAACCCCATAGATGCAGCTCTTGCCAACAGGCACTGAACTCAACTGACACATAGTACAGGACGTTCTGCAAACTGATGGAGAGAAGAAAAAAACTAGGGACACTTGAGGCTAGGCTGCTTCTATCCAGCTTGTTTGTTTGCATCTTTCTATGTGCTTTAATACTTAAAGGGTCAGTGAGTGACAACAATGTGGACTGAAATCAGGGTTCACCGAATCAGAGGAAAGGAAAGAGGACATCCTTGGGGACGGGAGGAATTTGGCTTAAGTTTTTAATGTGTGGAGTCACTGTGAATCATACGAGTGTGCAGATCATTATGGTGAATGCTATGAGACAATGTCGTCCTTGACCTCTTTCTCACTAAAAAGGAAGTTTACCAAACAGCTTAGAAACAAAGCAGAATATTAAAAACAAACCTCACTGCTATTCTGTTTCAATAACATTGATCTTCACTGCCAGTGTGGAAAATTTAGTGATATTATCACTTCAAGACAAGGGTACAAAGAGACAGATTAGTCTTTAGAGAATGTTAACGATAGCAAAGGACTCTTTCAATGTAGACTAATTGTCATTTTTGATACTGTTAGTAGTGAGGTATTGTGGAGAATAGAAACTACTAATTAGTCATTTCATTCTAAATGCCCTCAGATATAGCCTTAAACATGATGGTGACATTCAGAAGAATCAGAATCAGAATGGGATTTATTCGCCATGAAAGTTTGCACAGACAAGGAATTTGCTTTGGCAAGAAGGTACAATAAACATAGGAACCTTAAATTTATATATGTGGACTATCTATACTAAGGGTACATAAGCTAGCAATTCTAAGTGGAATTAGAATTAAAATAAAATATACAATAACATAAAATATAAGTTGTGTGTAATTTACAATATAAAATACAAAAAATACAAATATTACAAAAAATACAAATGTACAAGATACAATTTTGTAGTGCAGTGCAAAATGAAATGTGTTTTAAGCAGGAAGTCATTAAAGTCAATGTGGCCCCTTGGCCTTGTTGAAGAGGCCAACAGCGGAAGGGAAGAAACTGTTTTTGTGGTGTGAGGTATTGGTCCTGATGGACCGCAGCCTTCTGCCGGAGGGGAGTGACTGAAACAGGGAGTGGCCAGGGCAGCCTTCTGCCGGAGGGGAGTGACTGAAACAGGGAGTGGCCAGGGTGGGAGGAGTCGGACACAATCTTCCTCGCACGCCTCAGGGTCCTCGAGGTGTGCAGGTCCTCGAGGGAAGGCAGATTGCAGCCAATCACCTTCTCAGCAGTGCGGATGATACGCTGCAGCCTGCTCTTGTCGTTCGCAGTGGCAGCCAGATGGTGATAAGAGGAGGTGAGGATGGACTCAATGATGGCAGAGTAGAAGTGCACCATCATTGTCTCTGGCAGGTTGAATTTCTTCAGCTGCCGAAGGAAGTACATCCTCTGTTGTGCTTTCTTGGTGAGGGAGCCGATGTTCAGTTCCCACTTGAGGTCCTGGGAGAGGATAGTGCCCAGGAAGCGGAAGGACTCCATAGTGTTGACTGGGGAGTCACACAGGGTGATGGGGGTGAGTGGGGCTGTGTTCTTCCTGAAGTCCACAACCATCTCCACTGTCTTAAGAGCATTGAGCTCTTGGTTGTTCTGGCTGCACCAGGTCACCAGGTTGTCTGCTTCCCACCTATATTCAGACTCTTCTCCACCAGAAATGAGCCCAATAAGGGTGGTGTCATACGCAAACTTCAGGAGTTTGACGGACGGATGACTGGAGGTGCAGCTGTTGGTGTACAGGGAGAAGAGCAGAGGAGAAAGGACGCAGCCCTGAGGGGATCCAGAATTCGACATAATTATTCTGTATGTATTATATATATGGTCCAGAACAATATGTTCTCAGTAAGTGAAATATGTTCTTAGTGAGCAAGAACAAGACTTCTATATTGTTAAATTGTCTATAAGAAGATAACATAATTTTCACCTCTCTTCCAATATGTACATTAATGATCAACTGTAAATCACATTTCAAAAATATTTTCCTACATTTATAAATATAAACCTACAAACAATTACTTGAATTGTAAATTGAATACTTGGAATATCAACAATATCAACATGTCTGCTGGATTTTAGAATTCAAACTACTGCAGGAATATTCTCAGATGTATGAGACATTTTTGAACGGCACTGGCACGACTTAAAATATTTAGATGAACTGCGGTCTACTGCAGTTGTAAGTCAATGTTATGACTGGTAGTGTTTGTGGATGTTTTTTGCTTGACTGGAGACATTGAGTAAAATTGCACGTGTTGAGTGGCCAGACTAGAATGGCGAAGGGGAGGGGTTTTAGTAAAGTGGGATCGTTGTCTGTTAGGCAGTAAATATTACATAACAAAGATTAACCCAGTTGGAAAGCTATAAATACAAAAGCACAGAATGTGCCCACACTAGAAACACTGCAATGTCTGGGACAGCACCCTGATTAGGTCAACTACAGATAGATTCATCCTAGCGTCCTGAATGAAATCCTAATGTGCTTTATGAGTGGTTGTTTATTGGAACATATTTTCCCTGAAGTAGATCAGTACTGAGTTAAGTCAAGTCAAGACATTTTCCAACTAAAACAAAACAAGTTCAACAGTGACTTTAATATACGTATGTCACTATTATCCAAACTTGTAGGTAATACAAAAGCAGGTATAACCCTATTTGGGCAAGGCAGGCACAATTGTAATAATCATGGATGGTGGTGGGATTGTAAGTAAACCTTGTTAGACTAGAAGCTAATGCACCACTGGTAGTATCTAACACATGGGTGTAGCGTCTAACACCAAATAAAAATAATTTGGTTCTTCAAATCAGAAGATAAGGATTCATAATTAATCATATATCCCAAGGGAGCTACGGTCTATGCGTCCGAGTCCAACTAGCTGGGTTCAATACAGATGGGGCTGTGCCATATGCACTGCCACCGCCAAGCCACTTTCCCATGGCACCGCAATCTCCTATGATGAATCTGTGAGGAAAGAAGATGTCGATTTTGTCTTATTATTACAATTTTTTAATTAATGTTCAAAAACGTTTGACACGATTTCCAGTGATGACTTCCATGGGAATTCTCTTAACAATTTGTTAATAGCATTTTGGTCAAATGGTCCCTTTTTGCCTGTACTGTGGGTACATTGCCCTGGGGTCTCATTTATAAAGCTTGCGTACGCACAAAACGGGGCTGAAAATGTGCGTACGCCACTTTCCACGCAAAGGTTGTGATTTATAAAAAACAGACTTGACGGGAGAATGTGCGGTCCTCCACGCAAACTCTTACCCTCCCGTAGGCCTACGCACATTTTGAAAACAGTTGGAATTGGCGACGCAGATGACCGTACTGTAGTCAGACTGCAGAAACTGATTGTGGGAAGAACATTACTCCTAATATTTATATATTTTGTTTTCCTCACACATGTTTTTTTCATTCAATTTCATGATTATCATGAAGATTACATCCAACAGTGTTATTTGCGCTTGTACTGTACTGAGTGATTCTTGTTCCATAAACACCTTGTACAATCCAACTCAAATTTTAAATAAAAATTCAGCGCTTCCTCACCATCAGATTGTCCACTACGGGAGTTCAGGAGGGTGAGATTCCCCGACTGCATGGCATACAGGATAACATCACATATCCTACTATTGGATAACTGCAGAACACAGTGTATAACTAAATATATGTATTTAATACTGTGCAAATATCCTCATATGTCAAAAACTGGAAATGCAGTCGTCAAGCTCCCGTGCAATCGCTACTCTACGTCCTCGTTATCAGTCCAGACTTTAATAGATTACTGTTCATAACAAAATGCTTTTGTTTTCAAATGATATCTCAACTCGCAGTATCACTACCACAGTTGACGCACAGTTTTTTTTTAAATTGGTGATCTACCGGCCACCACATTTTCTGAGTTTTTGGGCTCCACCAATAGGCTAACAGTGTCTGAGAAGTTGTCATGCGCTATGAATCACCGTAAAGAACAATCGTATGCTAGGGTCATGATGAGATACTAGATTAGCATTCATGAGATGCTTTGCATTGACTATTTATGGTTAAAAATGGGCGTGTTCAGGGCGGGGTACAATGCTGATTCACGTACGCACACTTGTGGGTAATCTGTGATTTATAAAGGGAACATTGCCTACAGGTGTGCGTACGCATGGTTTTATAAATCTGAATTTTTGTGTGCGTACGCCATTTTAGGCTTTTGGGCGTACGTACACTTTTAGTAAGAATCCTATGCACAGTTTTATAAATGAGACCCCTGGTCTGTTCACACGGACAAGGTGGTCAAAGCGGCCCGTAAGCGCCTCTTCTTCCTAAGGAAAGCCGGCAGGATTCTAAGAGACTGTTCCCACTCATCCTTCAGTCTCTTTACCCCGTTGCCTTCTGGCAGGCGTTACCGCAGCATCCGGTCGCGCACACGCAGACTGGACAACAGTTTCTACCCAAGGGCCATCAGGCTTCTGAATGGACACTTATATGGACATCGATTTGCTGCACACTAGTCACTTATACTCTGTCACTTTCAGCTACTGGTTGCACTATCAGTAACATTGCACTACTGTACCTCGCCACCAGGCTCCTGTATGGTCATTGACTTAGTCACTGATCTGCAAATTTGCACTATTGTACTGTACTCCACTTAGGTTAAAATAGGTTATAGGGTTGAAACAGGTTTTATGTGCATTTAGGGTTAGTATAGTGTACTATTTATTGTTATCTGTAATTTAGGAAGTTTTAGTATTAGGGTTAGTATAGTGTACTATTTATTGCTATCTGTATTTTTAGAAAGTTTCACTTATTTAAGCTCAGCATATATGTAAATTATGTTATGTGTACTACTTATATGTTATGTTATGCCAGGTGCTTGCGTTGTCTTGTCTTAAGAATTTCAGTGCCCAGTCTAACCTTGTGTTGTTCTGTGTACCTGACAAATAAAAGACTTGAACTTGACCTCCCTGTAGTCTGTCACTGACACAGTTTCATGCATTCAAATTTCCCCCCAGTCATCTACACACCATACTCCACTAATTGAATGGTTACTTTTAAGTGTCAAAAATAAGTTGCACTATTAATAATACAAAAGCTGTGTCAAGTTGCATGGGTAGTTTTGATGGAGAGCAATCTTCAAGACATGCCACACATCTTTCATTGGATATAGGTTGGGGCTCTCACTGGGTCACTCAAGGATATTGACCTTTTTATTCCTTAGACTAGTGGTCACCAATCCTGTTGCAGGAGAGCTCCCTTTGTGTATAGGTTTCACTCCACACAACCTTAGCTGCCGTTAGTGAGTGGTTGCACAACTAACTAGCACACACATGGTGTACTTTTCTCTGTTCCTTGTTGCCCTATTAAGTGTTGACATGTGTTTGTATATTAAAAAAAGCTCCAGGTTTAACACCATGTTGCCCTTTTGCATTTGTCTGTAATAAAATTGATTTGAAACCTGAAATGACCCTTCTTCAGAAATGAATTTTTAAATAAAGTTTAAGTGCATGAATGTTTGTTTGGATTTCAGAGTTCTTAAATGAATGTAGTATAACTAACACATGTATCTGGATATATTTAAGATACAGTATTTCATGCAGAAAGAGAAGGTGCAGGTAGGTGTTGAAATGTATTTGACTTTGTATGGTACTTGAATGTTGCATCCCAAAGGAACAGAGAAAAGTACACCATGTATGTGCTAGTTGGGGTGTGCTTGCCTTCGGCGAGCACAAACCATTGTTATTTCACATATATATTTATTATTATTATTATTGTTGTTTATTTTCGTGACCCTAAGGCTCAGTCAATATTTGGACTACATAGACAACGTCGATGTCAAAAGGTTCGCCTTGGTCGCAATTGCGTTGGTTCTATTGGGATTTATGTTCCGTTGCACGGTTTAGGTTTTTATTAAGTTTTAGTGGCAAAAGTGAAGCTAACGGTGGCTAACTTGCTAGCCACAGTCACTGACGCTACTGTCGTCACTAACGTCACGAAATATCGCGTGACTACCTCTAGCAGAACATTAGTTTAGCAGCTCGTTCTTCTGGGAGATAGCTCGGCTAACTGCTTTACTGCAAGGGAGCTGCAGAAACGCCACAAGCAAAGAGGCCAGGGTGATAACTATTTACCCATTTTACTTTGTGATATGAAACACAATTGTGAAGTGTAATGTACAATATAAGCTGATATAAGGAAGTAGTTACATCTACTTTCCGAAACAGTAGTCTACTATTTCACTGAAGCATTAGCATCATGACATTAGCCTCTGTTGCTCGGGCAACACATACTACAGCGGTCTATGATGCATCTGTTTTCAATCGTTAAAATAAACATTCCTCACAAATACATTTTCGTTGTAGGATTTACCGGGGCAGCTTCTCCACACAGCAGGGCTATATTGCATTTTGCCTTGTTACTGACAATGATCGCTACCACTGACATTCTTATGAATGAGTGATTTTCCCCTAAATAAATGTCAAGCTTATTTACGTTTTTGGGGGCATATTTTCAGTTAGCAGATGATACAATTTGAACACCGTATTGCCAAATGTATTCGTTTTGATTCAACTATGAGGTTGCTGATCACCATTCTCTCTGCAGGGGAAATGAGAAGACAACTATTTCATTCTACTCTTCACTCTTAGGGTGCTTTCACACCTGACATGTTTGGTCCGTTTCAATCGGACCATGGTCCGTTTTCTCTGAAAGTACGGTTCGTTTGGAGAGGTGAGAACACGCATTCGAACTCTAGTGCGGACCAAACAACCGAACCATGGTCCCCCTAAAAAGATGGGACTCGGTCCGGTTCCAAGTGAACCATGGTTCGGTTCGCTTTAGGTGTGAACGTAATTGGACTTAATATTGACCTATTCCAGGAAGCAAACCAAAATGTAGTGCATTGTGGGTTGAAAAAGGAATTTACACTTGGCGGAGACAGCCGTTCATTAGCAGCGAAATTATTGAGGGAAAGCGTGGGGCAATGATGAAGTGAAGGAACGGCAAATATGGTCTGATGATCATATTGCAGAGATACTTGTGGAGACAGAGTAGCGAGGTATTTAAATGATTTAGTGATATAGGCCTAGGTACTGAAATAAAGCGTCAATATTGCACAGTGGACCAATGTTGGTTGAAAGTTACAAACTTAGACAGCTAAAAGTGCGTGATGTTCTATGGAAAAGTGGTAGCTCGTCGGACGAAAACATATCATTCCCATGGTTTGATAACCTGGATATAATCCTGAGTAAAAGACCAACGAGCAACCCAAAAAACGTGGTCGTGCAACACCAAATAACAATTAAAGATAGTATTGCGATCGCAATACGCTGCTGTTGCTCCATTGTTGTTTGTGACAAGGAAGTGATTTTCCCTCACACATTTTCTGGCCAATAGATTAACAACCTGTATGACCGCGTGTCATAGTTTTTTTTTATGTCAGTTTTTTTTCAAACGTTGGTTCGCTTAAAACAGGACCGTGTGAACACTAACCGGACCTAATGAAAAATGCAACAAAGTAGCAACTCATCCACTGATTCGGACCAAGCAAACGGACTAATAGGTGTGAAAGCACCCTTAGTATTTTGAGTTGTAAATGAGCAGAAAAAAATATGCTTTTAAATCTATGTAATCTTTAAAAATAATAAGTATGCTATGCATTTTAATATAAAATATACAGAAATTTAATTTAAATACGGACCCCTCATGTACACGGACCAAATAGGATGATTGATTACTAATTTTATTTATGAGTCAAATAATGCAGCCACGTTCTTAAAATGAAAATGCCTTTCTGGAAATGCATTTGAATTTGAATTGTGGTCATGATTTTGCAGCCACGTTCTTAAAATGAAAACGCATTTCTGGAAATGCATTTTCATTTGAATTTTGGTCACGATTTGCTTCCATAATACTGTAGCGTAGAAGATCGCTGTGCAGTTCGAGTCTCGACACATTTGTGCAAACCATTTAATCAAGGATGGTTTTGAAAACCGGTGACAATGTAAAGCAGGATTTGCTATGAAGCTGTTGCTGAAAAGAGGTGCGTTCCGACTTTATGTTCATGACAACCGCAAGCTGTAGTATGATTTTGTCAGTAACAGTTATTTACAATGCTAACGTATCCTGTATTCCGCACTGCCTTTCTATAGTTCTTTCGAATAGATCATCTAGACAGGCGTTACAAATGGGCTAGACTACTATTTGTTTTCTGGCTATTTTTTCCGAAGTTTCCCTTCTAATTCCGACTACAGCTAGTCTGGCTAGAATCATTTGCTAAGTAAAGTATCTTGATGTGTTTAGAAACGTATTTAGTATACTACCTATGCTAGATACAGGAGACGTTAGCATTGCTATTAGGCTAACTGTTAGTGACAAAATCATACTTGCAGTATGCATTGTGATGAGCATACGGTCGGAACAGCACCTCTTTTCAGCAACAGCGGCTTAGCAAATCCTTTAAATTGTCCACAGTAATCATTCAAAACTATCTTTGGTGAAATGGTTCGAGCAAACTGTCAAACTTCACAGGGATCTTCTAATAGAAAAACATCAGCCATGCCCGTCGAGTGTCTGGTTCTTTGGGAAGATAATGAAAGGTGTCAGCATTCCCAGTACAGCCTGGAACACTGCGATGGTCCATTTTCAACATACTTTAAAAACTTTCAAACTTTCTCCTTCAACTTCGCGTTGAAGTACACAGAGTAGCGCACAGCTAAACTAGTGTCTGAGATCCAGGGCCAGAACACCAGAGGGCTGGTCTGTATAAATGTTGGGTCATGACAAAGGTAATGCTATATTTGTGACGTCACAAATGCCGCTTATTCAAAACCAATCGTTTTACAGCTGAAGTTTTACAGTTGTGAGATTTTGATAGGAAAGAGGTGTCAATGGACTTTGAGGTTCACTGTATGTCCATTTTATCCACCAAACTGTCGTTATTCAACTATAACAAGGTAAAATCGGTTTTAAAATCAATGACCCCTTTAATGACCCTGGCATGCTATTGTTCTTTACGGTGAATCATGGCGACCGGGCGAAGAAAAAAAAAAACGCATCTTCTCAGACACTGTTAGCCTGTTGGTGGAGGCCCGAAAACCACATTATTTGGTGGCTGGTGGATGACCAATAAAAAAAACTGTGCAAGTGGTGTCAACTGTGCCAGTGATACCCGAGTCAAGATACAATTTGAAAACAAAAGCGTTTTGTTATGAACAGTAGTCTATTAAAGGTCACATTATATGAAAAATTCACTTTAGGAGGTTATTTAACATTGATATGAGTTCCCCTTGCCTGCCTTTGGTTCCCCAGTGACTAGAAATTTTGATAGGTGTAAACCAAGCCCTGGGTATTCTTCTCCGCCTTTGAGAAAATGAAAGCTCAAACGCTCGGTTTGAAAATCTCCTCCTTGTGACGTCACAAGGTTACCTCCCCTCTTTCTGCTTTGCCCGCCCAGATAATCTGGCCCGCCCATGAGAAACTCAGCTACTATCGTGAAAGTGTTTTTATCCTCAAGAGACATCATGGCTTTCAAACAAACGAAGCATTACATTTGCTCAGTTTGGATGTACAAAGGAATACAAAAGTGTGTTTACAGTTCCTTCATCTGAGCCTCTGAACACCCAGTGTGTTAATTTTATTTTCTCTGGGAATGCGCTGACACAACTTCTCAAAGTTTTGTATGTCTGCACCAAACATTTCAGCCACGACTGTTTCCTCAACTTGAGCCAATACAAAGCTGGCCTTGCTGACATAAAATTCTGGATCAGTACTAACTCTCCTTGGTCCAGCTACAAACCCCAGACAAGTAAGTTAACTGACGCTATATCATTTTGTTGATTTACTGTATATGGTTACCAAGCTTGCTACAATTACGATGTGGCTGTAACATTAGCTCTGCAGCTAACAGCTGAGTTACTGTTGCTAATGTAAAGGTAGATAGCATCAATTGTGTGTGTGAATACACATGCTGCAACGCGAGTGTTGTACACTTCTTTGTTCTTTGGATAACCATTCTGCTGTTATGGCGCGCGCGAGATCCGCATTTCCCCTCATTGAAATGACTATGAGTGTGCACCTCTGAAAACCAGGGTGATTAGATGAGAATTGGGAAATTTTGAGGCTTCTTACAGCAATGGGGCTACGAGCTGTTGCGATACATCCATTCTAAACATCAGCGGATGGTGCCGCCTCTCTCCTCCTCATTAGCATTTAAAGCTACAGACACAGAAACAGCAGGTCTTTTTGAAGGTCCGTCTAGGACATAACTATTGAGGCACTCTCACACTCACTACTGAGACACTCTCACACATACCAATGAAAAACTCTTACATTCACTATTGAAACGCTCTCACATGCACTACTGAAACACTCACACATACATACATACTCTGTAAACCTATACACGCTCATATATAAAACATTTTACGCGTAGAGTGCAGATTTTGAACAGCGGCAAAGCGCCAATCTTAGCGTTCAGACACAGACAGTGGAATTGGTGCTCAAATCACCAAAGTCTTTGTTAGTCTTTGTTGTAGTTCAAAGGTTCGTTGTGGACAGTTTATTTGTTGCTGCTCCAGTTGCTGTAGCATATGCAGTGCATATGGTTCAGCGCTCTAGAGTGCGACCAATTTGGTCGCATATGTGATAGGGAGGGTATTCTGAAGAAGGCAGGCCGGAAGGAGTCTATTAGTCGAGGGGTTTATTAGTCGAGTGCCCGGATCAAACAATCAGTTCAAGACAAACTGATGGCATGAGTGAAAACTCAGCCATGCTTAAATACATGAGTTGGACAGCACAGATATAGAATGCACAGAATTGCTTCCTTAACTGGTCTTCAGGGTCAGTACACTGATACACTAGAGCAGGGGTGTCAAACTCCGGTCCTCGAGGGCCGCTGTCCTGCATGTTTTAGATATTTCCCTTATCCAGCTCACCTGATTCTAATGAATGGTTGTTATAACAACCCATTTAATTGAATCAGGTGTGTTCGAGCAGGGAAATATCTAAAACAGGCACCTGGCTCTGCCCGCCTGCGGTCCTACACCTCAGGCCTCCCTGCGCTGCCTTTAGTTTGGACCGTCGCCTTTGCAGCGCCTCCTCCAGGCTCGGAGGATCCGTTCGGCCGGTCTGTCTGAAGGCCGGCTGTGCCTGGCTGTGCCTGGCGGATTGCTGCCTCTGCCTCACCCCCGGCCCCTGTTCTCCTGGTTCGGCTCTTGCCCTCGTTGACCTTCCTGCCCTGTTCGGAGTGTTCGTCGCCTCTATGGGCTCCCCACCGCCCATCTGCCCTGCGCCTGGCCTTGCCCCGCCCTGCCGCCTGGCCCTGCCCCTGCTTGCTCTGGACTGGCCCTGCCTCCTCCTGCCCTTGCCCTGTGCCTTCCCTCCTGCAGGTGGCTCCGTTCCCCCTCCTTGCATGCTCTGTCTGCGGCGTGATCCGCTCTCGCTCCTCTTGCTCCCTCGACCCCACCTGCCTGCGGGGGGCCATCGCATCCCTTGACCGCATTCGAGGCCCTCCCATCCGCCCGCCTTTCTGGGTCTTCTTGGGGTTCACTGGCAGGACTCAAACTGCTTGCTACCAGCCTTTATGAACCGCAACAGGCTAGGCTCTGCTACCAGCCTCCACACTGCATCAGACTTGGCTCTGCTACCAGCCTCTACCACACTGCATTAGGCTTGGCTCTGCTACCAGCCTCTACCACACTGCATCGGGCTTGGCTCTGCTACCACCCTCTACCACACTGCATCGGGCCTGGCTCTGCTACCAACCTTTATGAACCACAACAGGCCTGGCTCTGCCACCAGCCTCCTCCACTATCAGGCTTGGCTCTGCTACCAGCCTCCACCAACCGCCTAGACCAACCACATCAGGCTCAGTTCTCTACCTGCCCTTCATCGCCATTAAACAAACTCCCCCTACCGTCTCTCCATCCAGAAATTGCCTCTAGGCACAAGAGGCGGACCACTTCTATTTCCAGATCCTCCGTTTTTCTGTACCATCTTCCCGTGACGGCACCCCTCCACAACCTTCATTCCACACCCAAGAGGGCATCCTCCAAGCTTCATTCCACGCACACATACACCTCTCCATCCGCACTTTCACTGTCCTGTACCTTGGCAGCATATGGCTTCATCTGCAAGTTGCTCTCCCTCTGCACGGCTCCCCCTCACTGCCGACCTGCTAGCCGCCTGCATACACACACTGCGCACTGGCAACTCTTCCCTTCCACCAAATCCACCCAAGAGGCAATGCTCCTCCTGGCCTTCTTTGGCTCCCTGAGGTGCTTGAGTTCACATCCACCTTCAACCCCTACGCTCACCCTTGCATCACGCTACATTCCCCAGACACATTCATCTTCACCCTAAAACGCAGCAAATCAGAACAGGCCAGCTGCTCTGATCTTCCTCTTCTGCCTTAACTCTCCCCTCAGCCCGTATGAGTTCCTGGATAACCTGGTTCTCTCCAAACCAAGAAGCCATGCCCTCCCCTCCATTCCTCACGGAATCAGGACACGTCTCCTTCTGGTTCCATCATCATCCTCGCCAAATCAGGTATTGACCCTTCACACTATTCCGCACATTCATTCAGGATTGGTACGGCCTCCTCTGCTACCAGCCAGGGCGTTTCCGACCACAACATCCAGCTCCTGGGTCGCTGGTCCTCCCCATGCATACCGCTCATACGTCAGGACCAACAACATCCCGACCTTTACCACAGTCAGGCTTGCATCAGCCTCGTTGCTTCAGGGGATCTGCTTGAGCTGCTGCTCGGCCGTGACCCATTAGGACTCTCCGCCACACCCCGAGTCCATGCCCGGACACCAGGCCCGGCTCTGCTACCGGCCTCCACCAACCGCTCCAGGCTCAGCTCTGCTTGTAATTGTAAATCAATTTTAAATTATTTGCATCATGTGAAATCTCTACACAAATGTCTAATAAGCCTGCACCCTCTGAATCACTAAGGAATCAAGTTGAATTCCAATCACAATTATCAATGGTGCATGAGTTGTCAGCCACTTGTAACCTAACCAAAACCCCACTCCACACTTGACAAAGAGTGAGTAAAACATCATGCGGCTAATCTACTCTTCACGCTTAGACAATCACTTGTTCAAAACTCCTATCCGGGTCAGGATAAAATCACCAAATGTCATCTAGTGTGACAAAACTAATTTACAACACTCACATGCCAAATACACATAACTCTATAAATTCATTATACCACACCTAAATATTATTACTTAATACATCCCTAAGACTAGGAAGGCTGTAAACTGTTTAATCAAAATTAACATCAAACCGAACAAATTCCAAGGAGGAGAATGTCTTCTATTCATGGTTCAGCCGAACTCGAATGTCTCTTTTAGGCAGGGCCTGCCCTTCTCCATCTGTTAGACTCTGTTGCAATCAGAGTTAGATATGTCATGTCATGCAACACTATATTCCCTAACCCACATTGTTGATGGAATCTATGGAGGAAAATGAACTTGTGGAAGAAGTATCAGAACGACCTCTGATAGATTTGATGTTAACGGCTATGTCTCCTGTAGTGATGACCGGAATGTTTGTGATAGACTGCAAGAATTTCACAATTAGAAATATTGGGAAACAGCAACTCATGATTACCACAACGAGAATGATTACCAAAAACACTGGTGCTAAAATACCTACAATCCATGCCACTAGAGAATTTCCTTTAAACATGTTAGCTACGACATCCAAGATCTGATTATTATGATATCCTCCTAACACTCTGGCTTCTCGATTGGTTCTCACAATATTATCTTGTATGTCTCTGATGTTATCAATAGCTTTAGAAAAATTACCAAGACCTTCAGATTCGGATGGAAGATACATACAACATGAATCATCTCCTCCAATAGCAGAAACGACTCCCTGTGCGGCTGTGATTGCGTCCAGAGCAATTCTATTATTTATGGTAAATGTTCTAATTGCAGCAACTTCAGCTTGTGCGATGATGAGTCATGAATTCAATAGGTTCAACTACGTACAATAAGTCGTTCATTGTGCACACTCCACAAAGACCTCTTAATAATTGCGGTAGGCTCGTCCATACATTTTCCCCACAGCACCAATTAAAACCTGGTGTGAGCAGGATTACCATTACTGTAACGTGATATCCCAAACCCGGATACTCCAAGATGCTTTGACACTGGGTGAGTCGCAGGAAGCCTACGTCTTTGGCCCCAGGAGAATCTTTCTCTACTCCTCTAAGGCAAACTTCATAAATTGAAGACAAATTAATGTTAGATGAAACTTTAGTAGGAACTATAGACAAATCATTAGGCAAAGAAACCATATGTTTCTTGTGGAATATTGTACATCCTACTAATGATGGCAACTCTTTAGGGACAGAGAATATAGTAGCATGAGAATTTGGTAAATCTGGTTGGCTTCCCTGACTTATGGAAATATTAGAAAAGATTATATACTGTGACATCATGTTCAATAATCCTTTGACTTTGACTATCATGTTTGACTTTCATTGCTTTTGCAATACATACTGATAAGCGAGAAGGCACATGGTAATCCTTCAGGACCTTGAAGTGGAACTGTCCAATAGGGAAACAATTCTTCTGTTGATTGAGGTAACATGGAACACGCATAGCAAGAATTAGAAGTCAGTTTCCGAACCCTACTCTTAAGAGCACTGTACCATAAATTAGATGCGAAAGGATGATCCTTATTGACTGGCATATCCTCATCTGTATATTTTACTTCATAATTTTCTATAAAGGTTCCAGATAGATCATTAGGTGAGATTTCTGGCCATGCCGTGGGAATTGGAACTTTCCCAAATACAGGAGCAGATGGTATCCAATAAGGAGCACATCTGCCTCTCCAATAAAGTGAAAGATAAGTGTAAATATTGTTATCGCAAAGCCAAATCATGAGATCAGTAGCTTGCCACGGAAAAAGTGTTCTCATGAAGATCCTCTTATCTGGACAACCCTGAGTGAAACCCATCTGATGCACTGTTTTAACGCCCTGTGTATAACTTAGACAAGTTTAGGGCTGCAACAACGAATCGATTAAAATTGTATTTTAAAAGCGTTGGAAATGAATTTCATTATCAATTCGTTGTGTCGCGCGATTATTACGCCACTCAATAGGTCGTGGAGATGTTTGAGTATAAAAAAAAAAAAGTTTACTTGAGCGCGGAGGTAGAGGAAAGGCCATCGGAGTAACGTTGTTCTGAAACACATGGCAGCAGTGACGTGAGGTGATATCAGTAAGAGGCTAGGCACTGAGTTATGAAAGCCAGATTACCTAATTTATTGTTAGGCTAATATGTCAAAACAGTAAACGCAGTAAACAGTACAAGCAGCCTACAGCCGCTGAATATTAGCACAGCCACATAGCCAATCTTTTCTTCATACCAGTCTGTTTGAAACAATCGAAAACATGTTGTCCCTTAGGCTGCAGTAGTTAATTTAAGTCTGGCGTAGACCTCCCTCTTGCTGTTAACTCCTTTTTTGAATAAATTCGAACCTTGAGAAATTCCTCTCTGTGATAGGCAGACACCGCTGCTGTACTTTTGACACGTTAGTTTCATATTCGACATTTGTCTCACATTCGGAAGACGCTAGCAGCATCGCGTTAGAGACCGGGTGAAAACTACCCATACCATTTTGAAAAATGTAGACTTTTATAATATTTTTAGGAATATAAAACCTCAAACAGACACCAGAGTATCTTAACAATGTCTAGTATACGTCCACAGCCTTTACTTTTTCAATGAAGTTTCAAATAAAATTATATAAAATCACGCTTTGAAAATAGCCTAATCCTCGCAAATCTTAACTTTTTTTTCAGAATCGTGTCAAAAAATCGTAAATATACACCAGATTATTCAATACTTCCACAACCTTTCAATTTTCAATAAAGTTTTAAACAAGACTCAAATAAATTGCTCATCTTGGAAAATAGCATTAAATCCACGCTAATATTAACAACTTTTTCAAAATTGTGTGCCTGTTTGTGCACATTCTTAAGATTTTTTGCACTGAGAATTTGCACTGTCAGTTGTTATTGAATAAAGGGTTGGAAATTAATGTTTTTAAAAAAAAAATCCGATTTATCGATTAATCGAAAAGAAATAATCGACAGATTAATCGATTATTAAAATAATCGTTAGTTGCAGCCCTAGACAAGTTATAAGTGCCTTCATTCATGTAGCTTTAATAACTATTGGTTGAATATTGTCATAAGCATCCAAATCTCATTGAACTAGAAACTTAGGAGAATTTTCTCCAGAATGCATTACAGTAATCAACTGTGACTGTAGTGGGCTTGGAAAACATATGGGGTTGGGTCATTATTGACACTTCTTCATCTTCAAGCAATTTGTAGTCTGCATTAATTGATAGCATACTCTCCGTCATGATAATGTATTCCACCTTCTGAACATAGAATGGTTTCCTCCCTGTTGCCATTATCGGGTAGCTTAAGCATATCATGTCTGATTCATTCATAGGAATATGATTCTGCACTTCAACTCCGAGAATACTCGTAGCTGTTGGAACATTACGTTGTACATGTGTACATGTGTATGAACATGCTAATCAGAGTTAGAATGTTAGTTAATACTTCTTTAAGCACCATCCCTGTCTTGGTATCATTCCATGAAACATTATCCAAATTAGTAGCGTGTTCAAGCACGACCGCATAATTGACCGTAATTAACGCTAGGAGAGAGATGATGCTCCCCACGACCACGACTTTGGTTTAGGTTCTCTGTGGAGTATCCACCCTCCTTTTTTCTGGTCTCATGGTCTTTCCCACAATTCAGTATCACTGCCAATGTCTTCACTTCTATATATCATGAAACAAATAGAGAAGAACAACACCATATCCATACTCATGATAATTAAATATTAATGTTGAGGCGAGAAATATTACCCATCCTTCAATTTTCTGTCTACTGTATCCTATACATCCTATACTGCATCTGCTATAGGAGGTGCTCATCGGAGTCGAGAACCTTAACCGCTGTTCTGGTTGCCAAAGGAACCTGAGTCGGAGGTCCAAGTCTTGGCTGATACTGCTGAGCCAAAGTTTTCAAACTGCGTACCATGTTGATACATTTCAGAAACAAAAGACCACAATTGTTTCACATAATGTTGCAGATTTTCCTGCAACAAAGTCAAATCATTTGCTGGTGTCTTGTCCATCAGCACACCTAGAGGAAAAGGTCTAGCCATCAAAACATCATGAGGAGCAAATCCTGTGCCTAAATTTGCCATAGCTCTGATTGATAGAAGTACCTGTGGTAGAGCATCTATCCAGGTTGTTTGTTTTGTCTGATGTATTTTCACCAGTTTTTCTTTAATGGTCCTATTTATCTTTTCCACTTGTGCTGAACTTTGAGGGTTATGAGGAATATGAAATGTCCAATTAATCCCTAAGGCTTCAGCTAATTGTTTGGTTACTCTAGAGGTGAAAGGAGTTCCATTGTTAGAGTCTATCCCATTTGGTATTCCAAAACGAGGAATGACATGTTCCATTAAGCACTTAACTACTGTTTGAGCGTATTCTTTTCTTGTCGCAAAGGCTTCTGGCCATTTTGAAAATTGATCCACTATCACTAGAAGATACAAAAATCCTCGACACTTGGGCATGTGAGTAAAATCTATCTGTAATTGTTGAAATGGACCTTCAGGTTTTGGCAAATTATCTATTTTAGCTGGATTGACGTGTGGATTACAACGAGCACAGATTAAACATCTCTTAACAAAATCTCTAATTTGTTGTTCTAGTCCAATTGTAAAGAAAAGTTGTGAAATATACTGCATGATGCTCCAATACCCCACATGAGTAACACCATGTACATATTAGAGATTTATACACTATTTTTGGTAATGTTATCTACATGGTAATGCTATCTACATTTTTCCACAAACCATTGTTGTGCTTTACGCATCCTTTCTTCTCCCAAAGTAGAACTGCAGATGGCATTGCCTGATTCTGAAACGGAGGAGAAGGTCTCAGGAGATGAAGAATCCACAGAACAATGCATTACAATTCCCTTTAAACACAAGGACAACCAATCAGACCAAATCTTGAATGGGGTGTGAGAGACATCAAGTTGAGACCATCCAGGAACTCCAAACTTTAGCATATGAGAGGTGGGGGCAGGTTGACACCCAGCCTTACAATCCTCCCTCTTGGTCACAAAAGCACAGACAAAAGCTGCAGTGTTCATCGTGTGATATGTTTCCAAATTTTGGACGCATATTGTAAGGCAGATTTTCTGTGTACATGTACAGCCTAAGTATCTGTAAGGTCAAGAGGTCCTGCAGTGAGGCCTCCCACTGAGCAGAATATAGCACACAGCCCAGACAGTTAGGAGATTGTGACGCAAAACATGTACGAACTCGGACTTGGATGTAATTAACGACCACTTCAGCTGCTGAATGCTCTAGTGAATCAGTGTACTGACCACTGAAGACCCGTTAAGGAAGTATTTTTTTGCATTCTATATCTGTACTGTCCAACTCATGTATTTACGCATTGCTGAGAGACAGAGTTTTCATTCATGCCATCAGTTTGTCTTGACCTGATTGTTTGATCCGGGCGTTCGACTAATAAACCAAAGTCAAACTCCTTTCCTTTGTCGTGACTCCTTCCGGCCTGCATTCTTCAGAATAACCTCCATTTCAGATTGGCGTCACGAACAGGATATCTGCAGCAAAAGGGTGCCAGCAGGTGAGCAGACTTTGTCATTTTTGAATGGTTATGTTAATTTCTGCTTACGTGTGGTCCCACAGCGGTTTAGACAACGAACCTGTGCAACATATATTTGTACATATATACTTGGTTTCTGTTGGTTAAATAAGTGTTGTATCTGCGTAGGTCATAGTGATACGGTGAAAGGCCGTTGTGTTGCATCGTTGTGGCAACATTGTCCATGGGACCAACTGGCAACATTCCCTTTATAACGTTGCTATGACGTTGCCGCGACGTTGCCAGAAGGTAACGCGGTTGCCAACTGAGCACTTACTGGCAACGTTTCCGCAACGTCATGTGTTACATTTACATTTAGTCATTTAGCAGACGCTCTTATCCAGAGCGACTTACAGTAAGTACAGGGACATTCCCCCCGAGGCAAGTAGGGTTAAGTGCCTTGCCCAAGGACACACTGTCACTTTGCACAGCCAGGAATCGAACCTGCAACCTTCTGATTACGAGCCCAATTCCCTAACCGCTCAGCCACCTGACTCCCTGTTAGCTGGGTCTCCAGTTTTTGACATATGGTGATAAATGCACAGTATTAAAGAAATATATTTTGTTATACACTGTGTTCTGCAGTTATCTCATGTGATGTTATCCTGTATTCCATGCAGTCAGGGCATGTTCCCCTCCTGCACACTCCCATAGTGGACAATCTGATGGTGAGACAGCACTGAATTTTGATTTAAAATTTGAGTTGGATTGTACAAGGTGTTTATGAAACAATTGTCACTCAGTACAAGCGCAAATTACACTGCTGGATTTAATCTTCATGATAATGATGAAATGGAGTGAAAATATATTACATACATTGATGCACTCTAATGCTGTGTTCACACGGAATGGAAAGCGAATTATTTGCGTGGCGAGATAACATGTAAAGTCAATGCAAACGCACAAATTTGTGTCTTCCACAAAATGGGCACCTTAGTGTTTCCACGAATAAACACAAATGAACGCATATGAAAGTGTTATTTTAAGACTTGAGATTGAAAATGAAAAGGTATGCATCTTTACAATAATTCCTAAAGGAAATTAAATTGTAAGTTTTGGACCCATATAGAAAACAAGGTCAGGCTACATTCAAACACAATTATCTTACAAAATGATAAAGTTATCATTTGAATATGTTATGGATACCTTTTATGTGAAAGTTATCGGACGTCAGATAAAAAACACATATTACATAGTTCATACAAAATGTACAACATAGCAACCTCATGGCAAAACCCAGTGCATGTTATGCTCCTAGGGGTTAAAATGTCTGTGTGGCAATGACAGTGATGATAATATCAAACTTATGTCTAACTAGCTGGGCTATACCTGTTAACTGTAATGTCATCTTGTAACTGAAGACATTGGCAATGTGCACTTTTTCAACATGCAGTTTTCACTGCAATAGTCCATTTGAAGACCAGAATCAGCCTCGCTATCGCTCGGTTGATACGTTCCAGCCTCAGTTTGATATTTCCCGGCATGACCGAACGGTCGAGGTTAGTAAGTAGTTTATTATATGGCATTTTTAGCTTCTTTTCATTTTGTAAATGAAAACAAATGGTACCTCTAGGCTAATTGTAGCTAGCTCTCAAGTCTTCTCACGCTGTGTTTCATGTGTTGCCTAGCAACTCATTACTTTTGATAGAAAGTGGACAACATGGTTATGCTAAAATGGCTTTAATTTCAACACAAAATAATGACACAAGTGATTCAAAGAGTCTAGTCTTCATCCTCACTTTCGATGACAAATCTTTTCAGAATCATCTGGATAGTAAAACTCAGTAGCTGACTCGTCGCTCAATACGGAGCCGTATTGACCACTAAGGAGGGCAATACGCGTCTGGCATGACTACCCATTAGCTAATCAGAAAGCTCGTACCGTCGTAGCCATATAATAATTCAGGATAATCTTGATTATAAAAAGATGGCATAGACAGGAAACGGTTGAAATACTTCTCTCCTCCTCTGTATTGTGGCCAACCCCTGGCCACATAAATGTATTTTTGTACTTGGCACACGAGACAACAAAGATACTAAGCTGTACATATCCTGCCACAAATATACTTACAGAACTTTTGTAACCCAAATATGAACTCTAGTCCCTATTTATCTAACTGGAGGTACATGTTTGACTGGTATCAGAGTTCTGAACACACACTCGAGCAGACACTAGCTGGGGTATTCCAGAGGTTAGATGTTAAGGGGGCTACATTAAAAAAGGAGTGCAGCAGGATTATTGGGTTGCACGATTTAATACAATTATGCAAAAGAAGAGCTTTCTTGTATGTGTCACCTTATAAGGGAGGGGCTGTGTTATTACACTGAATGAACTGCAAACTGAATTTCATAATGTGGCATAACATTATGGGTGTGTTGTTTTGTCACTTTTCATTACCACTGAGTTCTTGTAATTGAAACTGTGCTACAAAATAATAACAAAACTTTTGTTTTACACTACAAGAATCCTAATTCAATAAACTGAAGCATACAATTTAATGAGTTGCTTATCAGATTTGGTGAGCCAGGGTGAAATCGGAAACAAGATGCCTGTAGTTACCAGTTGAAAAGGTCTTCAGTTCCTGCATTAAAATAATTGAAAAGTTAAAATAAGCTGCTTTGATGGGGGATACGCTTCTGGTGCAGCAGGCAATTCAATACAAATGTTTTGCCTAATATTAATACAACATTTACACATACTGTAAACATACATATTTTGTCATATATTCCTTTCATAGGTAGTTGAAACAGTCCACACTCCTATTAAATTTACATTTATGCATTTAGCAGACTCTTTTATCCAAAGCGACTTCCAAGAGAGTTTTACAAAAGTGCATAGGTCACTGATCATAACAACGAGATAGCCCCAAACATTGCGGGTAGCCAAACATGAAGCATACATTGTGAAACCAAATAAGTCCTAAAGGGAAGAACAATAAGAAGGTGTAGTTAGACAAGTTACAATTAAACTGCAAGAACCTCAAAAATGCAAGTGTACCTGTGGAAAAAGCAAGCAACCAATTTCAATCAATTTCACAGCAAGTACACAAATTTTAAGACAGTTACAACAAACCAACAAGAGCAACAAGTCTCTCAATAAGAGTCATTGTGATACTGGGGGAAACTGACATCAGGTCCAGCCAATCATTCCTAAGTGCCGTTGTACTCCCGGAACAAGTCTGTCTTGAGCCTTTTCTTGAAGGTGGGGAGACAGTCAGTGTCCCTGATGGAGGTGGGGAGTTGAGTCCAGCATTGGGGGACCAGACAGGAGAAGAGATTGTGTTGGGAGCGGGCGCTCTTGAGCGGTGGGAGGGGGGTTGTCGGAAGAAGACCATATTAACAGTTTATTCAATATTTCAGTGGTCCCTTTGTGATTATTCAGACTGTAAATAAACTATAATTTTTCAATCAGTTAGATTTTTCACACATGAACTGTTGAAATGTTTGTAGATTGGGCTGCATTTCCCCCTTCATGCTCAGAGTGGACCAGTGGAATTAGAAATGTTATTTATATAGTTACAATTGATTGTTTAACCCCTTCAATCCAATTAAACAAAAAGTTTCCGATCCCCCTCTTTTCCTGATTTGGGTGGGGGGATATGCAGTGATGCAATGTTTTCACAATTACACAGATTAGTTCACAGGTCGTCAAGCTTGCCCAAAGGAGGTGAACAAGACTTTAAGAAAGACTCCCTCACTCCACCCCATCCCACATGATCAAAAAGTCGATAGCTTGACTTTAGTTTTAAACTGTAGCCTGTGTTTTTATAGGCTAATTCATGTTTAGGCTATAGGGAGTCAAAGGTCCAATCAGCAATCATTTTGAAGAATTGCTAATAAGTGCTTGAAAGATATAATTTAAAGAATGTCCAGATCCATCCAAGCTGTACAAATCAAAAACAATTAACCCCAATTCGGATTTGATTTGGATGAAGGTCACATGCATAACATTTCCTCATTAGTTGTAATTTCATATTCTGTGTACCTGACAGTAATTTAAGTCGAAAGCTTATCAAAATTTAGCTTTTTACTTGCATGTTTCAAGTCTTTGAAATCAGTGTATGGTGGGAAATGGTAGGCTAGAAACTGGAAGTTTTAAACCAGGGGCCACAGGTAATGGACATTTTCAATCATTTTCTGGTTAACAAATGTATGACAAAACAAAAAAGAATTTTTGAGTAACATTGGCCTGGATGTAATTTGTTGGCAGACAAAGCAAATTGGTTTAAATAACAGTGGCATATGAAAATCATTCAAATATAGGTGGGTTTGTCTGGATTTATGAGAAAATAGTAACATTGCAATGCAATGCTGCATCTATAAACTGTCTTGTACTTTTATTGTGAAGTCACTTTTATTGTGAAGAGGCGAAGAGTTCTATTGATTCAAGTTTTCTTTTGTTGAAGGATTTTAGATTTTCAGGTAAATTAGTTTCAAAATGTAATTATATTTTTTGACATGGCACATTAAAAAATCATTTAAATCTCCCTGAAAATTTAATTTGGAAGCAGTCTGCAGTCCTATACTTGCTTGTGTGAATTAATAAATGTGCACAACCTACCTTCTTTCCCTCCGAAATTTGCAAGTAAATTTAGGTGAGCTATTTTTGTATTGTTTAATTTTCAGTAGCTCAGAGGATTAATTATGCTGATCCATTTTCGACAGCCATCTTTAAATGCTGATGAACTTCACTTGTGAAGTTGCAAGAGCTGTAGGCCTGTTACAAAAATAAAAAATGATTAAACTCATATAAAAAGCTTGTTTTATTTTTTTAAAGCAAACGTTTTTGCAACTTCATTTCAACACTATGAAAACATTAACATTATTAAAATTCACAGGCCAGACAACTAGACAAATAAAGTTTATATTGATGTGAACTTTATTTTGTCTAAATTCTTTGGCTGCCTTCATCACTACAATCTAAATTTGTGAGGTGTTGGCCTACCTTTTTATTATTAATGTATTATTATATATTTTATCAGAAACTTCCTTGGAAGCGGAGCTTCTTAGGTCTATGTAGTCTTCTACAAAACTATGTCTGAAAATAATGAATAAAGTAAATAGCGCGGCTGTGCTTTTTGATAAACTCAACAATTAGGCTGACCAACATAAGGTTTTAATCTTTAAAAAAAACTTTAACGTGTTAAAAGAGCCAAGTATTCTACTGTTGTTATTTATCACCAGAAGCAAATCAGAGAATAGCACCAACATGACCTTATCAATTCAAGTCATGTAGTACATATGAACATGTTTAATGTAAAATCATGAAACTTTTCATGAATTTTTTTTTTAAAGACCAATACACACTTGCAGGCACATCTAGATCCCAAATGTTTTTGTAGCCAATTTCAATGACAAAGATCTAATAACATATTTATTTTTCAAATACGATATTATGAATAGCTGACTGGTAGAATCATTTCAGTCAAACAATGTATTTAGTTTTCTGTAATTTGTGACACAAATCTGACACAAGTGGGACTTCTTGATGTGATTGGTGGTTGGTGCTCAGGTCTACCATTTAACATCAATGTGTGAAAACATGTTAACTTTGTTCCAAGATACACATGCAGGGCTCGTTGTTTTCATTTGTTTTTTGCTTTAGTTGTGGTTGTCAGATGACACAGACAACAATGTGGTCCAACTCTGGCCAACTGCAACAGGTGTGTCTGACATGCCCATCATCAACAATTTCCACCTCATTTGAATATGTCCAAGCTCATCTCTGTGGGCCAGGACTGGATATGTGTGTGTGTGTGTGTGGGTGCATTTTGGTAAAAATGTTTGCTTGTTTTGTCAAATGTCAAATGTTTTATTAGTTGGAAGGACTAAACCATACGACTGACAATGAGATTTTAACATTTTCACATACATTGAGCAGTTGTGTTTGTTTCACAATGGTACCCCACAGGTACATATTTCACACCTTAAAGGGGCAATTTACTGTTTTTTGGGGGTATTTCACACTGTTCCTTAAGGTCTCCAAATAGGGTATGTAACATTGGTTGGGTTGAAAATGGCCCGGGTGCTGTTCTATGCCCACTGACAGATCCTCTGAAATGTTCCCGGGAAAAAAAGACTAGCTTTTCTCCTTTTATGGTATGCTCATTAATATTTAGATGAGCTGCGCGCTGATTGGTTGGTTTTGTGAAGCTGGGGAGCAAAAACGCAACACGGCCAACAGCAGCACTCGCTGAAACACCGAAGTTGGAGACTTGAAATAAAAACGTGCAAATAAATCTATTGTGTCTACACAACACTGTTTTCAACAGATTGACTATATATCATTTGAAATGATAACATTACTTTTTTCCACTTCTGTTGTTGAAGCAAATTGGATTGACTTGGGTGGGTAGAACGTTAGGCTACTGTACAGCTTAGCAACCAAACCATATCCTGATTCTACTCGGCTTCAGTTAGCTAGCTAGCTCTAAATAACTTGCTGAAAAATAACATGACCAAGATCTGGACAAACATGCATCTTGAATTGTAGATGTACATTACACAGGTTATTTATTTAAATGAAACACAGTCAGGAACATGAATCAACGTTAGCCCCATTGCCAATAAACAAGGCTAAATTATCACACATTCTACCTATGCTCTTGCGTTAGCAAGCTAAACTTGTTTACGTGCCTACAGGTGTTACTAGTAACAGTTACTAGCAATGCTACCGTATCCTATATCAAGCACCTGCCTTTCTCCAGTTCTTTCAAATAGATTATCTAGACGGGCATTAGCAATAAGCCAGACTGCTGTTCGTTTTTTGGCTATTTTTCGGAAGCTTCCCTTCTAATGCCGACTACAGCTAGTCTAGCTATAGGCATTTGATGTGTGTAGAAACTTATTTAGCATTCTACCTGGTATGCTATATTATACAGTAAACGTTAGCATTGCTAATAACTGTTAGCACAACATCATCCTGTCCTTATAGTCGGTTGCAATGAACATACGATCGGAACAGCACCTCTTTCCAGGTTCAGCTTCCTAGCAAATCCTGCTTGCAATTGTCCAAGGTTGTCAAAACTGTCTTGGGTGAAATGTTCAGAGCAAATGAATGATTGAGTGTCGAACTTCGCCGGGATCTTCTCATAAGACAACAGCAACCATGCCTGTTGAATGTTTGGCTCCTTGGGAAGACTGTGAGTGTTAGCCTTCCCTGTAGGCTACAGCCTGGAACACAGCATTTACGACCGTGGTCCATTTTTTATATCCTTGTTATAATTCAAAACGTTCTTCTTTGTAATTCCTTATAAGTAGCTTACACAGAGCAACGCGCAGCTAAACTAGTATCGGAGATAGACGCTACCTCGGGCTGGTCTGGATGTAAATTCTGGGGCATGACAAAGATACAGACCAGAGCCGATAAGAGGGCGATCACCGGTCCTACGTAGGACCGGTAGCTTTGTTGAAAAGCTAGCGTTTTACAGCCAAATTTTTTCTTTTTGAGATTTGAATAGGAAAGAGGTGTCAATGGACTTTGATATTCACGGTATGTTCATTTTACCCACCGAACTGTCGTTATTCAACTACGACAAGGTAAAATCGGTTTTGCAGTCAATTGCCCCTTTAATATATTATCAAAATTGCCTTGCATCTCATTTTTTATAAAGTTAGTTGATAAGACTTTACCCTTGTGCTAACAAGGACTGGATTGTAAGCTGACCAGTCCATGTGATTTTGAGCCCTTACTCTCATCAGCAAACAAACCTTCTCCCAGTTTAGTACTGTCTAACACAGTACATCAGGAAAGAGATGGCATTTGTGATCCTCGCAAAGACAGCATTTTGAACTAAAGGGGAGTTTTCAATTGGAAAATGGCTTCAGAGCATGAAAGGAGATTTCAGAATAATGCATCTAGTTTTTGCTATAAACACTCCACAGCTGCATCCTGTTGTGATAACAAAACATTGATGCCAATAAATTCATATCACAAATGTTTTGTGTGTAATGTACATAAATAATGAAGTGAAGTGTCAAATTAAGTCTTAATTAATTTGTTGCATGACATGCCTACTGTACATTAGTTGTCCTATTCATTTAATTGATTGTGTTAAGTCCGTTGTTATCATTATCAGTTTTCCTGAGAAGGAGTGGAGGTAGCTTAAATTCAGAGATGACCATTAAGTAGGGTAGGCCATACACACTTTATGAAACTATTTGATGTAGTAATGTAGTTGCCCAACTCTGACTGCGCTGAATGGAAGTTTAGAACCAGCTGTGGCCAATAACACGATTCTCTCCCATGACAGACTACTTCCAAGATAGACAAATTAGTCATTCTCCAGAAGGAACTACATGGTTAGGGGGTTTAACAGTAGAACACAATGATGCGATGGGAGGTGCCAATGTGTTTTTATCACTCATTATTCCTTGATCAAAAAGGCTAACCAAAAACAACCAATTTATTAATCTGTAGGCCTATATGTTTAAAGTGCACATAAAACACAATTCTGATTGTTAGTTTGGTTCACAAGGGGTCAATTGATCCTTGGGCAAGGAACTTTCCAATCCTTCTTACTTTAACACAGGTTTGGAAAAGGGCGTGAAAAGCGTCAAGACGTAGGCCGGTCATAGGCCTGTCATGGCTGGCCCATCTAAATTTATATTTTGGCTCTAAGACTAAACATTTCTTTTTTATCTGATTTTAACGCTTTTAAGGATTTTGTGGCTATCTTTGTTTTGACTAAAAGCCAAATATAGACTAATAATGCCTCAAAACAAACTTGCACAGAAACTGCAGCACTGGCTGCGTAGTCTTATTTCAATCAATTGTCCTATTTCAATCAATGTCAGCTGGCTGTACTGCATAGGCCTAATGCCTGCAGAAACAGCGCTTAGATATAATAAATTATTTGATGGTGATCGTACAGTTTGTCCGTTCATGCAGGCAGTCAGGAAAGGGTCATTTCAGTTTTATGTCAATAGAAATTAAATGTCAGTTATATAAACCATGTAGCTATGGGTTACGCCCAGTGTTGGGTAAATACTTCAAAAAAGTAATTAATTACTAATTGCTTCATCCATATTGTATTAAAATTACTTTTGTAATTACTCTGTCTGAAAAGTAATTTAATTACTGAATAAGTAATGTAATGGATTACTTCTTACAATCCCTATAAACCTTGACTGGATAGACAACAGAAAGGAAAGTCTTTCAATAATTAAATACAAGTCAAACTTGGAACACTTTAGCCTTTTACCTTTTTAAAACATAGCCTACTAATACTTAACAATTTAGTAACAAGTGTAACCTTCTTTCATCTTTAGTTACCAAACAATATGTGCATAACACAAAAGCTTAACTTTAAGTTAAACATGACATCACAGGATTCTACAGTACGCAGCAGTAGCATCTCTTCCTGCAATCTAGTTTGCAATATTTTTTTAAGCTCACCTTTAAACACTTTCTGCACTGGCGATGTAAAATCAAGTTTTGCCTGCTTAACAGGTGTTGCTGAGGTGTTATCTGTCGATGCCAAAGTATATTCCGAGTCTGTGCAAACTTTCATGGCGATTAAAACCCTTTCTGATTCTGATGAACATGGACCACTGAAAACTTTGTCGATGCTGTCTTGTGAGGTGCTTCAGAAGGTTACTTGTGCTAGCCGCAGCCGCGTATCGTTTTTTCTCCCCAGGACATAGCTTGCACTTGACATTAATGTCCTTGTTAACCTGTGACAAAAAGGTAAAGTACTTGGAATATTTCCATTTGGTAAAACAGCTAGAGCTGCTTGTTTCCGCCGAGTCCGAAATCTTCCACTTCAAACCGCTAGAACCTGCGCTTATGCAGCAAAAACTTGCGTCTCCCATGCAACTGCACTACAGCTAACGATTTTAAAGAGGAAGCGTTCACTTTTAACCTAAAACGATACATTTAGATTTTAATTCTATATTGATTTTTACAGGACTGTTTGACTAATTTACAGTAGGTATATAACGCAAGTACATTGCAAGTAACTGTAATTAAATTACCTAAAAATGAACAGTAATCCCTTACTTTACTTTTTCAGTGGATAAGTAATTTAATTACAGTAACGCTCTACTTAGTAACCGTTACACCCAACACTGGTTATGCCATTACGCCACGGTAAAATGCTAACAGACATGCACAAAACAAAACATAGACTATAGTTTTTCTAAATAGTCCTGTCTGTTTACAGACAGATTGCATAAATACAAATGGTACAAATGGACACATAATGATATTTAAATAAAATAAATATAAAACATACACAAATACATATTTAAAACATGTACAATTCGTTGATACTAACATATTATTTGCATTCTCTTTAGGGAAATGTATCCTAAGTGCAGAGCCACATCCAATTCCACAGTCTCAAAAATGTCATTACTTTTATACTGTTGAGTCAATTCAGTCCAGAAAAGCCGTTGCTGTAACTCTTTTGTGGCTCGTTACAAGTCCTGATAATTCTGTTTGTGTAAACGACGGCAAAGTTCTTAATGTGTTCGAAAATATTGTTGGCAGGGTGCTTGAAATGCTGTATCTTCCATTTGATGGTAGAGGCTGGGAGAGTGCATTAGTTCTTGACATGAAATAGGTATTTTGTCCGGATAGGCCGTTTGAAGTGACCCCACTGAAGCCATTAGTCGGGTTGAGGCTTCGATTCGACCCTTCATAAACTGACCCTGGAAGTTCGCCGTTACTCAGTTGTTCAACTCCTGGGAGTAAGGACCCGTATGCGTGTCCTTGGTTTAGGAATCGAGGTGTAGATTCATTGAAATGTGAAGGATGTAAAGGTAAAAATGGCGATAGCTGCCAGTATAACGGATTACAAGCCATTTCACTCAATCCTATTCCGAGTGGGGAAAAGCGGAGTCCCCTTTTCATAACCAGTTTACCCCTAGACGTAGCGGAGCGCCTCCGCAGCTTCCCTGTGGTACCACCGATAAAAACATCGTCACTTGAAGGGTCTAGCATCCAGTAGTTTCCCTTACCTGGATCGTCGTAGTGCCGCGGCACTTTCACAAAGCATTTGTTTAAACTAAGGTTGTGCCTGATCGAATTTTGCCATCCTTGCTTGTGCTCCCGATAATAGGGGAAGTTTCTCATTATGAATTCATAGATTTCGTTTAGGGTGAGTCTCTTTTCAGGATTTTGTCTAATAGCCATCATTATCAGTGCATTGTAGCTGAAGGGGGGTTTATCAAACTTCCCATTCTTGTTACTCTGCGGTATGTGGTCGAGACAGTCTTCCTTTCCTGGCTTTTCTTGAGAACATGAAGGACATTCCGTGTCTCCAAGGTCCATAGATTTCTCAGAGTCCGAGCTTGAAGGAAGAACGATTGACTCCAAGTGTTCAGAACTCGGGTCGTCACATTTAGACGAGAGTAACAAGCTTTTGATACTGAAAGAATGGGACTTCTTCTGCACCATTGTCAATTCTTCGTGTTCACCCATTACCTGTGAAGAAGCTTCTGTCCTTTTCGTGTGCGATCAAATAGGTCGGATCTATTCAGTTTGCGACAAAGCACTCATGACAGAACTCAGGAGGAAAGCTCAGTGCGAGATGAGATATATGTGATAAGAGACACGGGTAATTAAAGAGTATCGGTCTCATCCAAGAGGCGGAGCTTGTAGGTCTACTCTAGATTTGACAATGTAAACAGACTGAGATGGGAGTATACAATTGTCAGTTGGTTTTGTGCATCAGTTGGTCACCCCCCTCAACACAACAAAAGCACACAATGAGGCTTGGATGACTGTTTCGGGAAGCGTCCTTTCAGATTTTTGCATCATAGGAGAGAGACGAGTGGCCAACACATTCTCATTTCATATAATGTCTAATCACGAGTTGCTATTCATCTTGCCCCTCAAAGTTGTTCTTGAAAAACTTTCCTGTGGCCTAATACGATTTAAAATGAGACCAGACAAAACGTCAAGTTGGCTAGAACATAACTGAGACTTGGGCGCCACTCCACTGTCACATTCCGAAAGTGGATTATATGCACCAAACCAAGACAATGCAGTAAATTCAGTCAGATCATATTATACTCATATTTGCTGACAAGAAAATCTTAGGTTTTTTATTATAAAAAAAAAAATCTCAGGTCTATTTTGAAACGGAACACCGAATTTACTTCTAAACTATTGTAATTCCCATCCAATTTTAGTCTACATATACAAATGTTGGCCTCAAAGTTTGAGATAAATGTTTTGGTCCCACACATGGCGATTAAAAGGTTCAACTTTTTGCTGTCAATTGTTTCCCACTTTTCTTTATTGAATTTAATTTATTGAAATAGAAAATGCCGTTATCTGGATATACTGCAACCTGTATCAATCCTAAACCCGCCCATCGGTGATTTCTTTGTGTGTATGTTGTATTTGAAAATAATTGTTTGCCTTCAAAGGCATATTACTTTAAACCAAGAAATTAACACCCCACATGCATATGTTTAAATCATCGATGGCCTATGTAAAGATGTTAAGCCCTGTTGCGAATTAAATATTAAAAATTAAATATTCGCACAAGGCAATTTTGTTTATTACAGTGCCAGTTTATGTACATTTGTCCGGGATATCAACTGGCTAAACAATTATCACTGACTTAATGTTAAACATCAACTCTAGCAGTGATCCAATTAGTTGACAGTGCTATACCATTTCGAATTCGAATTATAACTCACATCCTGCACTGAATTTCAATTTCCTTCCTAATATTAAATACATCTTAAACGAAAATTTTGTTTAAAATTTTGTTTTGTTATAAGGCCATATTTTTTTTCCTTAGTTTAACTTTAAACCCCCCTTTCACCCAATCACTTTTCCAAATCCAAACTAAGCCTACTCTTACACTATAGTATTTCATACAAGCCAGTGTTGTATATGCAGCTGTGTTTAGCTATTAAGGATGCGTTATTTGTAGCCCTATGTGGATGAGTGGACGAGTCTAAAGAAACTGGAGAAGATATACCAAATGTGTTCAGTTATTGTAAGGGAGCTTGACATATTCAAAAGCAACAGAAAAAGTAAACATTTTTTAAGACGCCTACAAAATAAAGAGATAATGAAAAGAACTAGGAAGTGTGTTCTCTCAACAATGTTTTGTAAAAATCTGGTTTCACAATACAATTTTGTACACAAAGTTGTAGGGTAAACTTTCCGGGTGAAAAAGAAAACAGATTTTGTGAATCTGAACACTAATAAAATAAATTTTAAAATAAAATCTAACAAATGTAGAAAAATCTGTGTAGCGAATTTGAGAATGCCTGTTAGTAGTGTCTCGCTTGGAAGTCGCTTTGGATAAAAGTGTCTGCTAACGAATGAATGTAAATAGTAAGCGTGTAGTTGAGGAACTGAGAAGTTATTATTATCGTGTTATTATTTTGTTCACCGTGCATTGATTAACTAGCTACTGTAATCAAAATATTATTGTTGCACTATATTTAAGTAATTTTGTTTTGCACTATGGTAGTCTTTTTTGCTCACCGTGTCTGATAGCTGAGATGTGGTTATTTTGGGATGTGGCTAGTAAAGACCATATTTGTTGACTCTGACCACCGAAGAACTAGAACTATGCACTTTTGATCCTACTGTACTTCCTATGAGCACTATTTGTACCTCACTTTGGATTAAAGCATTACATGTCAAATGTAAATGTAACATTTAACCAAGTGTAAATTCTCATCCCAAAATATTTGTAATGGTGAATGCTTTCCATTTTGTTCCCAATTATACTGGACTGGTCATGCATGCCAATGAACACAAGGAGTTTTACAACTTTATGCCCCTGTTACCTTTAGTCATTTAGCAAACGCTCTTATCCAGACCGACTTACAATAAGTACAGGGACATTCCCCAGAGGAAAGTAGGGTGAAGTCATTTGGCATGGCCAGGAATCAATCTGGCAACCTTCAGATTACTAGCCGGATTCCCTCAGCGGTCAGCCACCTGACTCCCTAGCAACTCCCCTGTTGCTCTAATTACTTAAACTTTCAGTTTTTGTGGACATGAATGTGCAGATTATCTCACAAAAAGAGACCTACAATCATGTAACATTGTGTATGTGTAGGCCTACCACACTGAAAACCACAAATTACATTGATTTCCTTAAGTTTTGGAAATGGATTAACCTTTGCGAGATTTTTTAAAGCAAAATCAATGAGGTCCAGCAGACATGCTCCTTAATAGCTCCTTTTAAGTAGAGAATGTATACTTGCTTAATTGTTTATTTGCTGGCAACCCTGATAATAGAGGAGTTTCATTGGAATCATGAGTCGTCATGGCTATTTGGCACACGATCCTGTACTTCACATTGACATTATGTTCAAGAAGAGAAACAGGAAAACTTCACAAACAAAGCAAGTTAGTTTTTTGATGAGCATGATTATTTTACTTTGATGGATGTCTGACAGGCAGCCATGAAGCTTATATTTACTTCATTGAGAACCTCAATGATAACACATGTTGTAAAAACAAACCTACAGCACATTAAAAGCTTATAAGAAAGCTAAGTTGAAGAAAGCTACAGACAGGATATTTTGACAGAAGTTTGAGTCAAAAACCATCTAATGGTCCAGCAATGACACCTAGTGGACATGATTGGCAGTTAAGGCAAGTCTTCAAACGAACTCTGATGACAACAAAGGAGTTTTCTTAGATAATTATGAGATGTCATGTATGTTGGCAAACAATACTGTACTGTACATATACATTATGGACTAAAAGAGAAACAGAACATAAACCCAAACATTGTTCATATAAGGTTATCAACCACTTACTAGTTTTACAATGATCAGAGACAAAGGGATTTTTGTCTTGTATTAAAATAATGAGCACTTGGGCACTTGCAAAGCAACTTATTAGGTAACTTGCATCCAAAATATTTTCTTGGACCTATGGACCAGAGGCCTGTTCCATAAAGCGAGTTTACCGAATAAGCCAGACTTAAATCATTTAGTCTGACTCATTTCTAGTTCATTTGGTTCCATAAAGCTAGTTCAATGTAGTTCGAACTCGGTTACTATGGTAACTTAGGCTGTGAAACTAGTCTGGTCAGGGTCAGACTAACTGTCAGGCTTAGCGTGACTTGGTGCTTAACCAGACGTTCCTGTAAAACTGACCCAACAGTGATTTACCACGTATATTCTCATTTAACTTAAATCTGACTTGAATTAGTAGGACTGTGCGAGCTGAAATTGACCTTTATGGAACCGCTTTAGCCCCGCTTGACTAATTAAACGTATTCAAGTCTGGTATAGGACTTTAAGTCTTGCTTTTTTGAGCGGCCTTTATGGAACAGGCCCCAGGAAACCTTTATCATCCTCAAACTTTCCTTGATGCTAAGATACAACAATGACAATTCATGATTTACTTGTGTTTTTTTCTAGACACTTTGGCGTTTCATACTTAAATTAACAGCAGCATTTGATAACAGTTAATTTGGAGCCCTGGGGCTCTGTGTTTGGCATTATAACAAAACAACATTTTAGATCCTTGACCATTGTTATACAGCAGGGGTGTCTAACTCCGGTCCTCGAGGGCTGCTGTCCTGCATGTTTTAGATGTTTCCCTGCTCCAACACACCTGATTCAATTAAATGGGTTGTTATAACGACCATTCATTCGAATCAGGTGAGCTGGATCAGGGAAACATCTAAAACATGCAGGACAGCGGCCCACAAGGACCGGAGTTGGACACCCCTGTTATACAGCATTCAAGGGCAGTTACAAATCCCTCCCCCGCCCTGCTTTTGGGAAGGCTGATCACACCTCTATTATTCTCCTCCCTGCATATGAACAAAAGCTTAAACAGGTGAGACCGGTTGAGAGGTCAGTTCACCTTTGGAGTGACGAGTGTGTTGCGACCCTCCAGGAGGACTGCTTTGACACCACTGACTGGCTGATGTTCAAGGAGGCAGCAGATGGGGACATTAACGAATACACAGACACTGTTTCCAGCTACATCCAACACTGCATTGATGACGTTGTCCCCAAGAAGGTTGTCCGGTCTTTCCCAAATCAGAAGCCCTGGGTTGATGACGCGGTCCGGGCCAAGCTGAGAGCCCACACTGTCGCCTTTAACTCTGGGGACCCTGATGAGTTCAGGAAGGCCAAATACGACCTTCTGAAGGCCATCAAAGCAGCGAAAAGGGCTTACAGGACCAAGGTGGAGTCCAGGTACCATGGCTCTGACCCCAGGAGTATGTGGAGTGGACTTAAAGCCATTACTGACTACAGGGGGAGAGGCTACAATGAGACCCAGTCCTCTGTCCTACTGCCAGACGAGCTGAATTCCTTCTACGCTCGCTTTGAGAGGGACAGTGACCCCCCTGCAGCGGAGCTACCTGAAGGCCAAGCCAGTGGTGTGCCTACACTAACTGTAGCCGAGGTGAGGCTGTGCTTTAACCCTTGTGCTGCCTTCGGGTCACATGACCAAAAGGTTCATAACGAACCATCGTTGTGTTTACCCAATTTTACCCAATACAAAAGCAAATTAAAATAATTTTATTTCAACCTTCGCAATGTGGGGGGTCTGAGACAGCCCAACGGTTAAAAGAAAATGCTTCATTTTGTTTTTGTATGCGGTAAAGTTGTTGCAAACAATGGTGGGTCGCAATGACTGATGGGTCAGAATGACCCGAAGAGAACACAAGGGTTTAGAAGATCAACCCTCGCAAGGCACCTGGCCCAGACGGAATTTCAGGTAGGGCCCTCAGGGGCTGCGCTGACCAACTGGCAGGGGTCTTCAGTGACATCTTCAACCTCTCCCTTAACCTGTTTGTACTCCCCACCTGCTTCAAGAGGACCACCATTATCCCTGTGCCCAAGAACACCAAGGTCACATGTTTGAATGACTATCGCCCGATAGCACTGACCTCTGTCATCATGAAGTACTTCGAGCAGCTAGTCAAATCATTCATCTGCTCCTCGCTGCCCCCCACCCTGGACCGTATGCAGTTTGCATACCAGTCCAACAGGTCTACAGACGATGCCATAGCTCTGACTATGCACACCGCTCTCTCCCACCTGGACAAGGGGAATACGTATGTGAGGATGCTGTTCATTGACTACAGCTCAGCATTCAACACCCTCATCCCCTCCAGACTGGTCTCCAAGCTTGTGAACCTGGGACTAAGCACCTCCCTCTGCAAGTGGATCTTCCACTTCCTGACGGGGAGGCCACAGGTGGTGAGAATCAGTGACCGCACCTCATCTGTACTGATCACCAATACAGGCACCCCCCAGGGCTGTGTGCTCAGCCCTCTCCTGTTCTCCTTGTTCACTCACAACTGTGTGACAACGCACAGCTCCAACCTACTTTTTAAGTTTGCTGACGACACAACCATCGTGGGCCTCATCTCTGACAGTGACGAGTCAGCCTACAGAGAGGAGGTTGACTCCCTGACATCATGGTGTCAGGACAATAACCTCTCTCTCAACATCAGCAAGACCAAGGAGATAATTGTGGACTATGGAGGCGGCAGGAGGAGGAGCATGTACCCCTACTCATCAATGGATCTGAAGTGGAGAAGGTCAGCTGCTTCAAGTTCCTCGAGGTGAACATCAGCAACAACCTCACCTGGTCTGTTCACACGGACAAGGTGGTCAAATCGGCCCGTAAGCACCTCTTCTTCTTGAGGAGACTGAAGAAGTTTGGTATGGACTCAGTCATCCTCACTAACTTTTACAGATGCACTATAGAGAGCATTCTGACTGGTTGTATTACAGTGTGGTATGGGAGCTGCACAGACAGGGACCGCAAGGCCCTGCAAAGTGTGGTCCGTTCTGCTGAGTTCATCATCGGCAGGAAGCTCCCAGCCCTACAGGACACCTACCACCCACGATGCCTAAGGAAAGCCAGCAGGATTCTAAGAGACTGTTCCCACCCATCCTTCAGTTTACCCCGTGGCCTTCTGGCAGGCGTTACCGCAGCATCCGGTTGCACACACGCAGACTGGACAACAGTTTCTACCCAAGGGCCATCAGGCTTCTGAATGGACACTGATTTACTACACACTTGTCACTTTCAGCACTGGTTGCATCAGTTACATTGCACTACTGTACCTCGCCACCAGGCTCCTGTATGGTAATTGACATAGTCACTGATCTGCAATTTTGCACTATTGTACTGTACTCCACTTAGATTAGAATAGGTTATAGGGTTGCTTTTATGTGCATTTAGAGTTAGTATAGTGTATTATTTATTGTTTTCTGTAATTTTGGAAGTTTTAGTATTAGGGTTAGTATAGTTGATTATTTATTGCTATCTGTATATTTAGGAAGTTTCACTTTTTTTTAAGCTCAGCATAGATGTAAATTATGTTCTGTGTACTTAAGTTATGTTATGCCAGGTGCTTGCGTTTTCTTGTCTTGAGAATTTCAGTGCCCAGTCTGACCTTGTGTTGTTCTGTGTACCTGACAAATAAAAGACTTGAACATGACTCGACTAGCTAGCCTACTTCTTCTTCTGTTTAACAGTTCAGTTTCTCCCGCATTGTAGGCTATTTAAGCTCTTAGCTTTGTTAGATGATGCAGTTCAGCTTTCACTCTGGCTCTTGAAATTCAACAATTTCTTCGATTGCTTCACAACGTTCAAACGTATTCTCCCGCATTGTAATTTAAGCACTGAGCTTTGTTAGATGATGCAATTCAGCTAGCCTGGCTCTGCCCTCCTACGTACTTCCGCTCAATTTGGATTTTGCTTCTGTACTAGGTCTGGGAGCTTGACTTTGAAGTCGGTGTTCAGAAACACATTTTTTGTAGGTCCAATCAGCGAACAGAGGGAGTGGCTGAGAACGATGACGTTAAAGTCGTGCACTAGTTTGAGTAGTTCAGTAATGGCGGCGGAGAAAGATGCGAGCAAAACTATTATGTGGTTGTGGCAACGCTGCCGAATATCCATAGGTTAAAGCCGGAGCAAGAACATTCCTTGGTGAGTTTTGTTGGTGGCCATGATGTTGTGGCCCTCCTCCCCACGGGGTTCGGGAAAAGTTTGATTTTCCAGCTACGGCAGCTTGCTCCGTTACAGTAGTGGTAAAGGAGTTGGCTAAGGCGAACGCTTGCAATTGGTTATGGCAAATCAGAGTGGCTCTGGGCAGATCCAATAGTTTTAAACTTCAACAGAGGACCCGCCTTCAAGGAAGTTAAACGTTTGTCAATGGGGCGATCCCAGACCCTCTGTACAAATGAAATGTACGAGGGTCTGGTTAGGACCAGGCTACAGTTCAGCTACCACACTGCCTCTTTTGTGTGACTCACGCATTTTTTAAATTGATTTCAGCTTTCAGGTTGCGGGTTTTTTAGAATTTCTGTATTTTCAGCTATTTTTTTTTTTTTTTTTTTTTTCAGATTTCAGCATTCCAACGCATTTTCAGAGGGAAATGCATGTTCTAGTTGTGAGAATGCTGTTGTTTTCCTGTTTCTCTTTCTTCTTATTATTATTCCATTTTCTTAGTTCTTCCTCCGTTTCTTGTAAGTTGTTTGTTGTAAGTTGTTTGTTGGTTGTTTGTTGTCCTCTGATTGTTTAAATATATTTCAATCTGTATAGTTTATAAATAGTCTCGGTAAATTGGATCATTGTATATGGAATGTTTAGTTTCGTTTTCAACAGCGATCAGAATTCATTGACATGATGTCAATAGAATATAATATTTGTTTAATAATAAGTCTTTATATTCAGTCATATGCTGTGTCGGGAGCATGATGGTCATTGTTTACGTTCTGTGTTGTTTCAGCACCACTCTCATTTCACTGTCATGTAAGAAACTCCGCAAGCAATAAATCAGCAAAAAGAAAGCTGTTTGAAGATTTGTGTTCTGACAGACACACCGGGAGCGAACACAACGCACCAACTAGCTGCACATACACTATCTTATTTCCTCACCTACAATTTTGGTCCTTCGAGCCGGAATAGGTGTTTACTCCCGGATTAACCCCTTCTGGATCCTGTTAAATGTTCCCAAAAATGCCTAAACAGCATACCCAAAGTAAATTGACTGCTGTTCTTGAACCATTAGGAGTACATGCATGTAAATGGACTATTTTGAAAGCTGCCACTCTGAAGTTATGTTACTTGTTGTCGGGACCCCTGTCAGTCCTACTGGTGTTGACTAATAGAAGCTTGAACACAAGGAAAGTGAAAGTTTCTATTTCCGCCTAGAGTTTGTGTTGAAAACAGAGGCCTGAAGAGGCCTAGAGGTGGTAGGTATTAGCTGGAAGACAGCATTGGACCACAGGTTGAAGCCTTACCCCATTCAAATCAAAAGTCAAACATAATACCACAATATATTCAGATTTGACAAAAGGTTTTTATAAGAGTACATCCAGGAGTTTTCTTCTGGAGACTCCAGAATGACCCTTGTAACCAAGGTCAAATTCTTAGTATAAAAAGGTATAATTGTTATCTATAATGAAAGGTGGTACTTAGAACTATCATATATAACACTAATAAACTAATAAATCCCTCATTAGTATTACTGAAACACAAAAACTGAAGCATGAACACATTGGAGTGCTTTATCTGATTCCCAGGATTGGCACTCATAGAACACTGACATATTGCGCAATCGACTTTTGAAAGCTCCAAAACACCTAGCACATGGGGTATCACCATTTACAGCTAGCTCTAAGCTACAAGGATAGCTAGCTCATTTCATAGCCATGTGACAGAACGCAAGGCGTCTGCCACGTAAAGCAGTGATTTTATGGCAGTCCAGGATTAGGCATAATGTATGTATGAAATGTGTCATGTCAATATGGTGTTAAGAGGGGGAAAACCGGGTGAGCATGTTGATTGATGGTTAATTGATTGATTGTTAATTGAGTGTTAATTGTTTGTGACGCACGTCAGATGGTATCACCCAGGTGAATAAAGGTGTGCCGCACAGCTCAGGGGGGGGGCTGGTTGGCAGGAGCAGCTGGGCTGGGATCCGGTAGTAGGGGAGCCGAATTGGACCCCGGTGCCAACCACCAAACGCCAAGTTTGGTCCTTCCTGGGCGTGGTGGGGTGGTATAGGCGGTTTGTCCCGCAGTTCTCAACAAGGGCGGGTCCCCTGATTGACCTCACACGCAAGTCAGCTCCGACCAGAGTGGTTTGGAGTGACCAATGCTCCAAGGCCTTTGAGGATCTACGGACTTGTTTAACCAAGGGTCCCATTCTACAGAGTCCGGACTTCTCTCAGCCCTTCCTGGTGCAGATGGATGCATCTGGAGTAGGGCTGGGGGCGGTCCTGCTGCAAGGGCCACCCCGGGAGCAAAGGCCTGTGGTGTTCCTGAGCAGGAAGTTGTTTCCAAGGGAGACGAGGTACTCGACCGTGGAGAAGAAGTGCCTTGCCATAAAGTGGGCGTTAGAGTCTCTGAAATATTACCTGGTGGAAAAAGACTTTGTTCTGGAGACAGACCATCGGGCCCTTCAGTGGCTGGACAAAATGAAGGACACTAACTCCAGAGTGACTAGATGGTATTTGTCATTACAGCCATTTAGGTTCACTATGAAGTACAGGGCGGGTTCAGACAACATTGTGGCAGACTACCTTTCTTGAGTGTACGAGGACGGACACTCTTGAGGGGGGAGTAATGTGACAGAACGCAAGGCGTCTGCCACGTAAAGCAGTGATTTTATGGCAGTCCAGGATAAGACATAATGTATGTGTGAAATGTGTCATGTCAATATGGTGTTAAAAGGGGGAAAACCGGGTGAGTATGTTGATTGATGGTTAATTGATTAATTGTTAATTGAGTGTTAATTGTTTGTGACGCACGTCAGATGGTATCGCTCAGGTGAATAAAGGTGTGCCGCACAGCTCAGTTAGGAGGCTGGTTGGCAGGAGCATGTTCTATGAGAGGAATTGTTATGCAGAATAAAAGCCTATTTCGTTTATGGTAGTCCTGCGGCGCTTGCGTGCCTTCTTCATCTCTGACCAAAACGACCGCTCGGGCGCACTCTTTCACAAGCCAGACAAAGCCAGTTATAAAAAATCGTATAGAGGGGGTGGGGCAGGGGGGGGCGGGATGCACAGACCTAGTTGGCTTTAGAGGGCTGTCACCGGGGCATGGAAGCTCCCAGAGCCATAGAAAAAGAGAGTTGCGACACGCTTTGATCTCGTCGACACGTGATCGCGTGGTTCATGTAGCTCGCTGCAGTTCCAAAAAAACCCACTGCTGTCAACTTTTTTGAATGGTTTTCAATGGAGCTGGCCAACGGAAGTCGCTTTCTCAGGCAAATGACGAATTAAACAGGCTCGGTTGAAGAAATCCGATATTCTGGCTATCTTCAGCTGACTCGTATCTACAAAAGGCAGTCCTCCCTGACGTTTTTGGTGTAAAATGGAGTGAACTATAACATTGTGTGAACACTCACTGCCAGTGAAACGCAGGAAAAAAGCTAGAGCTTTTTTGTCACGTGGTTCCGGTAGCTCTCTGTAATAAAAAACCCCACTACTGTCAACCTGTTTGAATGGTTTTCGGCGGGACAGACAGCAGCACCATCTCATTTCACGGATATTTTCAGTATATTAACACAATGTCAATTGGTTACTGGTGTGTTGTATCATGTATGTCTGCGACTTTATTAACATCTATGTATAACATTAACTTATAATACATAACGCAATATTGTGAAGCAGAGCTAGAAATGGCTATGCTAGCAGTAGCCTATATTTTTCCACTTAACGTTTAACCTTCGACGTTTGTAGTACTTGATGCAAGTTGAATCTAACCATAATCACCAGCAACTGTTCAATAGAAAAAAATAGAACAGAATATACAAGGCAACCAACTGCAATTCAATAAAACATTTTATTGTACAATATGTCCAGTGTTCTTCCACTCCTTTTGTTTGTAGTGACCAGGTGATCTAAATGTCTGCTTTTCACAAACCTTAGACCGCAGTAGTAGATGCATCTAGTTGAGCTAACTAGCTAGCTATTGAGCGGACCTGAAATTCCTGTTGAGCGTTGCTGGACGATAGGGGACCCAAGGCTTTAATCTGCAATTCATTGTTGCTAGCTCTAATCAGATGTACTATAGGCTAATAAGAACAGATTCTGTAAACTGTATGCCAACGAACACCAATAACTAGAACTAATTTGACAGACAATAAACCAACAAACTTCTGGTTATGATACAGGTGCTCTCTTGCTAGCTACAGTAAAAGTGTTGCTTTGCTCTAGATACTAGACCCACAGTCTAGCTCTAACTGCATTTAGAATCTAACAAGCTAAAATCTTACAAAAATGTTTATCTAAAGTTGGCTATATGAAATACTACTCATAACGATTGATATGTGGTGGTTGAAATATGAAAAAATTCATAATTTTAATCAATTTACCAGCCAACTTGCTTTGGAGAAACTGAAAATGAATGGGGTTCAACGGTGCAAAATACAATGTTTGGAACTATAGCTTGCGTGAGACACGCTTTACTTCCGCATTCCTCGATAACAATGGGAGTCTATGGAAGTGTCGCAACTCTCTTTTTCTATGGCTCTGGAAGCTTGGGTCAAATGAGGTGTCAATCAAAAGCTTAGGGTGTAGCGGCTATTTTAAGAATATCCTCGTCTTTGTTTACTGCTCAGATCTCTTGTTATGAACGATTGTTTGTCACACAAATCAAAACCATTTTTTGACGAAAGCAGAATGAAGCAACAAGATTGTGGCTATGTGTGGATATAATTCATTGTTTGGACAACTACTCGACATGGTTTGATACTTTGGACCTTTGGGAATGTAAGCAGATGAGGTTTTGATGAGTTGTGTGGATACCTGGAACATTCCGAAGTAATCGAAGGTAAGTCAAACTTTGTTCTCTGGCATTGTTGAAGGAACGGTCACCGGACCAAGATGTTGACGGTACTTGCTGTTGCGAGTTGAGCTTGAATTGGTTTATTTTAATGAAAGCACAAGAATCGTAGCTTTCCAATGAGGTATAATATGTTTAGACGTCAAAAATATATATATTTTCTAGTGCTGTCAGTTTAACGCGTTATTAACAGCGTTAACGCAAACCCAAATTAACGGAGTCAATTTTCTTATCGCGCGATTAACGCTCTTTTTGGCCTTGCAGACTTTGTAGTTTTTTTCACATGCTGTTGCAACAATTACCGACTTTAGAAAAACTACAACACCACACCGGATCAAGCTAGACCGGAAACAAAACAACAGGCGCGCCACAAACACAGCCGGCTAAAGAGAAACAAACACTTGTTTGGCTTGCGAGCCGGCTAAAGAGTAGTAGCAGAGCCCGTTTACGGATAGTAGACATTCTCTTGTAGTAGGCTAACGTTACGTTTTGAGTGGATGGCGAGTGCGAGATGCCGAAATGGATGCCAATAAGATTCTGAATGGAGAGTTTACTTTTAAAAAGTTGCCAAATGGTTCCATTGACAAGACCAGTGATCTGTGTGTTTTGTCGTTGTAAACTGAGCTATCATCGCAGCACGTCCAGTCTGAAATACCACTTGATGGCCAAGCACACAGCTGATGCGAATTCTCTGCCCCCCCGTCAAAGCCAGGCGATTGCAATGTTGTTTTCAATAAAAAAAATATTGGCACGAAGCAATCCGAACCACTTTTCCATGTTGATAAGAGCATTAAAATTTGAAAAAAAGAATGTGACAAAAAGAAATCAAGGGACATTGAGAATAGATTAAAATGTGCGATTAATTATGATTAATCGCGAGTTAACTATGACATTAATGCGATTAATCGCGATTAAATATTTTAATCGTTTGACAGCACTAATATTTTCAAATTGAGTGCGTTCTCACAGAGGGAGGGGGCGCAGCGTTGCTGGCTTACCGGTGAGCCAAGGAACGGGAAGAGGTATGCAAAACGACCCAGTCGTCAGACCGAAGCGCCCAGACATGTCTGCCTCAATGACTAGCGGATTTCCAGGTTGAGCATACGAGTCAGAGATGTCCTGACCCAACACTTCTGCTTATGGAACATAATCAAGAGGGAAAGTTCCTTTCTACCACGGAGGGAGCTGCCAAGATGACACCCTTCACTCCTCTAGGTGATTCTCCCACCAGTCAGATAAGATGGGATGCTACATTAGATGAGTGGAATCATTTCTAACCTGAACCTGAACCACAGCTAGCCATAGTCTGCAGCTGGAGAGAGAGCCCTTGGAAACTGCATACAGACAGTTCACCCCAAATAGAGAGCCTGCAGCGCAGCTATATGCCGAAATTGATGTTATTTGTTGGGAGGACGAACATCTGCGCCAGGCCAAAAGAGCTATCCATGCAGACTTCACAGAGCTAAGGGAGGTCAAGGAGGAGATGCAGGAGCTGGTTAAGAACGTCCGTAGCCTTCAACTACCTTTGCTACCTGCCACCTCCTTAGCTAACCAAGTGCCTGTCCTTCCACCAAACCCTACGCCTGTGCTACAAGCATGTGCCTTCTCTCCCCCTATCATTCAGCAATCAAAGAAGGAGGACATTGAGGAGGATTTGGATTCCCAGCCCTCAGGTCCTGATCCAGATGAGGTGGAGCCACCCGCCCCACCTCACGATCCAGTTGCAGACTTGGTAGAGAGGATGATAAAGGAACTTCAAACCATGAAAGGGCACACAAAACCTCCACTCACCCACACCCTACTCTGACACCATGGCAGCCCTCAACGGACGATTCGGTCAGCCACACCAGAGGATAGCCAGTGCGATGGACTTGCCTGACATAAGACGTGGAGATACAGTTGCTTTCGACAGATTTGCTCTTCAGATCAGGTCGTTGGTAGTCATGCTCCAAACTTTGGGACCAGAGGGAGGAGCAGAGTTGAAATGCGGATCACATGTAGCCCGCCTGCTGAGCAAATTACCTCAGGAGAAGAGAACAGATTTCAGGCGAGCTATGTCCCAGAAACCAGGCGCTATCCACACACTCCTGGACCTTTCCCAGTGGCTGCAGTATGAGTCCTGGTGCCAAGATGTGGGGGGTGATGTTGAGTTCAAGACTAAGAAAGAGAGACCGCAGAAGAAAAGGGCCACCACTATTCTCCATGGGGCCAAAGACAGCTCAGAGGCCAAGATACAAAGCAGTGCTGCGCTAAGTAATACCGTAGAGAAGAAGGGAAAGCCTACGCCTTACTTTCCCTACTGTAATAAGTCTGAACACTACCTCAGCCAGTGCGTAGCCATTAAGGAACTGACCAAAGACCAGGTCGTAGATTGGATTTGATCCAACCGAAGGTGCTGGCGTTGTGCCAGAACCCACCAAGCAGCACAGTGTAACCTGAAGAAGCCCTGTGGTCTTTGCCAGGGTAAACACTTAAGCGTTCTTCACAAGGTCAACACAAGGTCTCCAAAGGAAACAACAAAGACAGAAAACAGTCCGGTCAGCCCAACAACAGAGGTGCTGTACCTGGACAAACCATCTTCCAGCGACCGCGTCCTGCTGAAGGTTGTTCGAGTCACTCTGACCCATGGGGAACGCAGCCTTGATACTTACGCCATACTGGATGATGTTTCAGGTTCATCTTGGCAGCAGGTTCAACAATGGTTCTGCCAGGAGCTGCTCGTGAACTTGGACTGCAGGGAAACCGGAAGACATGGCACTGAGGACTATTCGCCATGACGTTCAGACCCTACATGGTGCCTCGGTGTCATTTCACGTATGTCCAACCTTTAATAACAGAAGCTTAATGAGGCCTTCACTGCAGCTCGCCGAGGGCAGACCATACCTACCCCATTGACAGTCTGCAGAAAAGGTACAAGCATCTGTCTGGACTCCCGCTGCAACAGTTTGTTGGCGCTAGACCTCTGCTGCTCATTGGTGCTGATCACCCACACATGATCACTCCTGTAGAACCTGCACGCTTAGGTCCTCCAGGGGGTCCTGCAGCAGTCAGGACCAGGTTGGGTTGGACTTTACAGGGCCCTATGCGGTTAGTTAAGCAGTGTCTGCGGCCACAACAGTGTCTCTACACATCGGTGACCGCCCAGGGGGAAGAGCTAAGGCAAAATGTCGAAAAGCTCTGGCAGATGGACATCTTGCCCTATCGGAGTGAAAAGTTGGTGACCCGTTCTCGGCAGGACCAATACGCCATTGACCTGCTGGAGACTAAAACCACCCGAGTCGAAGTAGATGGGGTCCTCCGGTACGCTACCCCCTTACTATGCAAGAAGGACATGCCCTCCTTCCTTGCCCTGAAAGAGTCGGCCATGCCGAACCTGAGGAGCACTGAGAGAAGACTCAATAAAGACCCTGAGTGTGCCAAGGCTTACTTTGAGGAGATCCAGAAGTTGATCCAAGCCGGTTCTGTGGCTCGGTTCAACCCAGATGAACGTAACGATGACACTAAATCGTGGTTTATTCCTCACCATATGGTACACCACAATGGAAAGAACAGAATTGTCTTCAATTGTTCTCACCAGTATCAAGGCCTGAACTTAAATGAGTCTTTGCTGCCCGGACCTACCCTTGGTGCTAAACTCCTGGGAGTGCTACTGCGGTTCCGGGAGCATGCTGTGGCCATAAGTGGGGATATCAAGGGAATGTTCCATCAGGTTCACCTGCTACCCAAAGACCGACCCTTTCTAAGGTTTGTGTGGCGTGGCATGCAGAAAGACAACCCCCCCCGATATCTATGAGTGGCAGGTGCTCCCATTTGGCACAACTTGTAGCCCTTGTTGTGCCACATTCGCACTGCAACGCCATGTCATGGACCACAGTCATCCCGGTGATGACGTGCGGTACAGTGTAGAACAGTGCTTCTACGTTGATAACTGCCTACAGAGTCTGCCATCCCCAGAAGAGGCTAAGCAGTTGATAGACAAATTAAGAGCCTTTCTGTCATCCGGTGGGTTTGACCACAGACAATGGATGAGCAATGAGCCAAGCGTCGTCAGTCATCTGCCGAAGGAAGCCAGATCCAACTGTATCGAGCTTAGTCTGGCCGAAGATAAGTCAAGTCCCACTGAATCAGCACTTGGACTTTGTTGGCACATCCAAACTGATTGCCTAGGGTACAAACATAGGCCAGTCAGCTACAGAGTACTGACCCTGCGGAATGTGTACAAGGTGATGGCATCCCAATACGATCCTCTTGGATACATTCTGCCTTACACCACTCGTGCCAAGGTGATAGTGCGACACTTGTGGGACAAACAAAAAGACTGGGACTACCCGCTTATTCCGCAAGAACGGTCGGCTGCATGGAATACTTGGGAAGAGGAGCTGCAGGTTCTGCCTTGTATCACCCTACCCAGGCCCTATGTACCGAAATATATCGGCCAGTCCAGAGTCACCAGAGAGATCCATGTGTTCTGCGACGACTCTGAACAAGCCTATGGGTCTGTCGCTTACCTCCGGACAGAAGATGACCAGGGTAAGATTCATCTGTCTTTCCTCCTAGCCCGGTCCAGAGTTGCTCACAAGCGACTGCACTCAATACCAAGGTTGGAGCTCTGTGCTGCAGTCACTGGAGCTCAGCTGTCAAGACTCCTAGAAAGGGAGCTCACCCTGGAGATCAACCAGACTATCCTATGGACTGATTCAACTACAGTTCTGACATGGCTACAGTCAGAGTCATGCCGGATCAAAGTCTTTGTGGGTACTAGGGTGGCCAAAATTCAAGAGCTCACTGACCCCAGTACATGGCGCTACATAGACTCGGAAAGGAATCCAGCAGATGACGTTACACGAGGCAAGACTCTGAGAGAGCTTGAGCAGCCCAATAGATGGAGCCAGGGACCACCTTTCCTCCTGGAAGGTTCAGACACGTGGCCAGTGAAACCTTCTACAGCACCAGGAGAAGACATCTCTGAACTTCATAAATCAGCCTTTTGTGGCCTCATATCAACCGGGTCTGGTCCATCTGTACCCAATGTGAGCCAGTACAAGACTTGGAAGGACCTCTTAGTGGCTACGGCACACATTCTGCACAGGGCGGCAGGTTCAGATGGTGACCCGACTGCTCAAATATACCAGGAGGCTGAAACCCTCATCCTCAAGAATGCTCAGCAAGATAGCTTTGCAGGTGAGCTCCATCACCAAAAGAAGGGCAACCCTATTCCTTCCAGTAGTCGGTTACTGACACTGGCACCTGAATTGGATAAGGAGAGAGAACTCATCGGAGTAGGGGGACAACTGCGACAAGCAGTAGATATTGACCAGACTACTGTGCATCCCATTGTTCTGGACCCTAAACACCCGTCTACCAGACTATTGATCCAGGACTATGACAGGCGTCTATGCCACCCCGGTCCAGAAAGCGTGTTTGCAGATATACGCCGCACATACTGGATCCTGCGCGGCTGTGAAGCCATCCATTGGTATCAACATACTTGTATTGAGTGTCGGCAATGGAAGGCTTGACCCACTGTACCAAGAATGGCCGACCTGCCCTCCGCTCGTCTACGTTTGTTCAAGCCTGCCTTTTACTCTACAGGGATGGACTGCTTTGGGCCATTTCTGGTCAAGATAGGACAACGTGTGGAAAAGAGATGGGGAGTCATCTTTAAGTGCCTCACCACAAGGGCGGTGCACTTGGACCTCCTGAGCAGTATCGATACAGACTCCTTTCTTATAGCACTGAGGAGGTTCATTGCCCGTCGAGGGACACCAGCTGAACTGTTCTCCGACCAAGGTACCAACTTTAAGGGGGCAGAGAAGGAACTGCGCGACATCTTCTCCAAGATGTCTCCTGAATTGCAGGGGTCGCTAGCGCGACAACAAATTAGCTTTCGTTTTAATCCCCCAGGTGCACCACACTTTGGTGGGGACAAGACTGCTCTCTACACTACCGTGAGCACCCAGCCCATTCCAGAGGAGGTCCTCAGGACAGTCCTCATTGAAGTGGAGGGTATCCTGAACTCAAAGCCTTTGGGCTATGTGTCTTCCAGCATCACTGACCTTGATCCAGTGACACCCAACCTTCTTCTGATGGGGCGGCCAGTTGGATCCCTGCCTCGGGTTGTTTACCCAGAGACTGAGCTATTGAGCAGACGAAGATGGCGGCACTCCCAACTACTAGCAGACCACTTCTGGTCTAGTTTCACCCGGAATTACCTCCCCAGCTTGCAGGCCCGACAGAAGTGGCACTCCAGTCCAGGGGAACTGGCTGAGAATTCAGTCGTTATGTTAGTAGAACCTCAGCAGCCCAGAGCCCTCTGGCCTATTGGTCGTATCATCAAGGTACATCCCAGCTTAGATGGTCATGTCCGATCAGTGGACGTGAAGATCAAGGAGTTGCACTTGTACACAAGACCCGTTGCACGGTTAGTTGTTCTGCCAGCTATACCGGAGGGAGAAGAGGACAGGACAGTGGCACCATAATAATCAGCCTTTCCAGGGTGCAAATATACCATGTACATTTGGGGGCAGCTGTAAGAAAGGCTGGCGGGTATCAGCCAATAAGAAACCCTCTTAGTAAATGTATTAGTTAAGAGTCGGTTAGAACCGTAGAGAATGACGGTTGGGTTTATTTCTTACCCTCGTAATCTATAAGTTTCTTTAGTAGCCGAAAGAGTGCGTTCATCACAAAAGTAAGTTGTTTGTTTGTTGTCCTCTGATTGTCTAAACATATTTCAATCTCTATAGTTTATAAATAGTCTCGGTAAGTTGGATCATTGTATATGGAATGTTTAGTTTCATTTTCAGCAGCGATCAGAATTCATTGATATGATGTCAATAGAACATAATATTTGTTTAATAATAATAGTCTTTATATTCAGTCATATGCTGTGTCAGGAGCATGATGGTCATAGTTTACGTTCTGTGTTGTTTCAGCACCACTCTCATTTCACTGTCATGTAAGAAACTCTGCCAGCAATAAATCAGCAAAAAGAAAGCTGTTTGAAGATTTGTGTTCTGACAGACACACCGGGAGCGAACACAACGCACCAACTAGCTGCACATACACTATCTTATTTCCTCACCTACACTATGACTTTTGGTATTTCTCACTTTTATACTTTTTAAAGAATTAAGGTTTTTGTGCAAATTATTGTCACATTAAAAGTAATGGTAAATATTTTCAAATCATTAAAAAGCTTCCTCCTCTTTCAAACTTAACTACTTCAGCATACTTTCAGCTATAGACACCATTAAACATTTAAAATGTTCACGAGACATTCAGCTATTCCCAAATGATTAATCTTTTTCAAATATTCAGCCAATTTGGAATTGTGACAGTTTTAAATACATAAAACATTTAGCTCCTTGATTTTTATGATTGAGCAGCCAGCTGCTCTTTTTCTGATATTCAACTAAATTGTCAAACAAATTCCTCTGACGTTCATATAGTTTAACTTACAGAAACAAGTTATACCTTAAAATGTAGGAAAACTTGTCCTCTTTCAGCCGATGTAACTACTAAAGAGCTCACATTTACAGATTTGAGCCTTGAAGCGAGAGCAGCCTTTCAAATTCTCTCACTAACTTAAATGGAGAGGTGGGTAAAATTTGTCAGAGAAGGCCGAAAGGAAGACGATTTTAAAACTGCCGGTAGAGTCGTATTTTTTTGTTGAGTCTTGGGTCTCGGAAAATACCTCCTTTTTTGGATTGGACATATAGTTTTGCGTCAAGGTTAACTTCTTTGAGGTGTGGATTCCAGCTAAATTTGTTATTCTCTCTGCCCAGCTCGTTAGCGATCACAGCTGCACCATCACCATGGCAACTAAACAGACACGCACCATGAAAGCAGAATTGGGTGACGTTTTGGAAACTGCCAAAAGAGTTGTATTTCTGACTGCACAGACACATAAAGGATATCAATGGTTTCGGCAGAGTCTTGGGTCTCGTAAAAAATATCCTTATTTTTTGGATTGGACGTACAGTTTTGTGTTGAGGTTAATTTGTTTGAGGTGTGGATTCTAGCAACATTTCTCATAATCGAGCTAGCGCGATGGCTCTCCATAACTAAAAACGGTTTGACTTTTTTCCACAATAGACCAAATTGGCCAAACAAGGTATGTACATTGACCTTAAAGTGTACATAATCTAGCAAGATCGTTTTTATTTTTGCAAGTTTTACAGAAATCTGCAAAAATCGAGGCTCGACTGTCATAGCTGACCGTCACAAACAGCCAAACCAGGGCTGGGGTAAGTGTTTGCTGCAGCTGGCGTTAATCCTACGAACACACGCTTCGTAGCTGGAAAGTTTTTACTTTTAACTGAACACACATGTAAAGTAACTTGTCTTTACTCTAAATATCTTCTCCGTTTTCAATTTGAAGTAGTAGATCTACTTATGTAGGAAATCTTCCATTGCATCCTCTCTCTAGCTTTACGCCTTCGGTTATTATTCAAGCCTGCAGTGTTAATACATACCACTTTGACACACTTGCAAGAAATGATCCACTGGTTAGATGTAGCATGTTCTTGTTATTTACTATAAAAAACTCACCAGGGCCAACGACAACATCGGCAACCCTGCACTATGAATTATTATTTTGATGTCATCTTAAATTAAGTGTCTCAACAGGACTGGGTGTGCAGGCACGCATGATTAGTTTCTCCTCCGTCTTGAACCTGAAACCTAGATTGACGGTTAAAAATGTTGCCAATGACCAACGGTTGCTATGTTTTTCCAGCAAGTTCAAGTCATTCCAGTGTTGTCCTTTTAACTTCAAATTCGTTCAACACAGACTTCAGCAAGTGGTTTTTTGCTCAATTTTCACATTTTCCTGCAGTTCATCTTTCTGAAATTTTCTTTTGGCTTTACATTTTTCTTCTTCTTTTCTTCTGTTTTCTGCCTTCATCTTGCTCCAGGTCTTATCAAAATTAACTTTCACAGCAGTATCTTCCAACTGTCAGTACTTTAGCTTTTTTTTTTCTTCTCTTTTCTGTACTTTTCTGCCTTCATCTTGCTGCAGATCCTTTCTAACATACATATCAGGCCTTTTAAAACTCTAGCAAATAATTTTCTGCTAAATTTCTCATTTTTATGCATTGTTTCTCTTCTTTTTTATTTTTTTCACTTTTTGTTGAAAAAAACTTTTTGTTTGTTTTTCTTCTCTTTTCTGTAGTTTTATGCCTTCGTCCAGCCATTTTCAGCTTTTTAGCATGGTCAGCTATCCCCATTCAGGTATTCAGCATTCTCACTGCTGTTTCGCAGGAACAGCCTTTTCTGGTTAGAATTTATTTTTGCCCCCCTAAAACTTTAATATTTGCAGTACATAGACAACCTAGGTATCAAACGTTTCGTCTTGGTAGCAATTGAGTTGCTTGTATTGGGATTTAAGTTCCGTTGCGCGGTTTAAGTAGAAATTATTTTTTTGTGGCAAAAAGTGAAGCTAACGGTTGCTAACTTGCTAGCCACAGTCACTGATGCCACTAACGTCACGAAAACTCGCGCGACTATCTCAGAACATTAGTTTAGCAGCTCGTTAACCTCTGGAGATGGCTACCCTTACACAAAAGAAGTATACTTCAAGTTCATACTTAGTATAAATACATATTATTATCATGTTATTTAAAGTATACTAGCAGTGTACTTATTTATATACTATTTTTGTACTTGATAAACTGAATTGGCCCACTTTTTAGGTCATTTAGTACACTTTCAAGTACACTTTTAGTGTATTTCAAGGTTTACTTCTGAATACTGTAAAGTAGCCTGTGTAGTGCACTTTCAGTTCATCAAGGATACTTCCTTAAGTACTTCAAAGTATACCTTGGAATACTCTAAAGTAGCCTGTGTAGTGCACTTTCAGTTCATGAAGTATACTTCCTAAAGAGCCTCAAAGTATACTTTACAATACTTTCAAGTACACTTTCAATTAATGTAAGTACCTCAAATACATGTATTAAATGTAATTTTACAATGAACTACTATTAAATTAAAATGTTTAGGAGCCCCTCAAACGCCTCAGATCTTACGTCACATGGCGAGAGCTGAGGCCCTCACAAAGTTACACTGCAGGTTCGGAAAGAAGCTACTTGCTACATGAATAATAATGTCGTTGGAATCCAGCTCTTCTTCTGAAACGTAACAGTCATTTAACTAATGGTTACAATGGAAAACCCGCACAACAATGACAATTACCACGCAACAAAACACTACATTCTAAGCAAATACATTTAAAAAACTAAATTCATGAAGTTAGATTGTATTGAAAAAACGGCAAACTTATCAGCAAATTTTAACACTATTTACCGCCTTGCATCATGGGAATTGACCAACCAATGAGCCACGCTCTCTTCATTTTTTCCACGTCGTTATTTTGTTCTTCAGTCAGTTTGACAGTATAACTTTCAAATTCTCAAGTAGCTTTTTCCAGTAGTAGTTTTTTTTCCATCAATACTCCTATTGATAATTATTAGTATAAGAGTATAGGGCTTCAGAATGTTTTGGCAGTAATTACGGTGGAAGTTTCAGTACCAAAAAAATTATTCAATGTGTAATGCATAATAGATTTTCATAGACATGAATAATTAGAATGAGATGGATCTAAAAATTTAACCTGTAATGTACTTAAAATTATTCGGACTGCTTTTGTTGTATAATAATGAAAATGTACATCTTACTGCAGAAGAAATGTATAACATTTTATGTTTCTAAGCATACTTCTTAGAAGTATATCAAAAGTGAACTATTTTCAAAGCATACTTCTTACAAAAGTGAACTATTTTCAAAGCATACTTAAAAGTAAATCAAAAGTGAACTATTTTCTAAGCATACTTCTTAAAGGTATATCAAAAGTGAACTAAAAGTCTACTATCCATATTTTAGTATACTTATAGTACACTTTAATATACTTATTTTTTTGTAAGGGTAGAGTAACTGCTTTACTGCAAGGCAGCTGCAGAAACGCCACAATCAAAGAAGCCTGGGTGATAAATATTTGCTCATTTTACTTTGTGATATGACACACAGTTGTAATGTATGTACAATATAAGCTCATATTATTAAGGAAGTACATCTACTTTCGGAAACAGTAGTCTACTATTTCAATGAAGCATTAGCATCATGACATAGCCTCTGTTGCCCGGCAACACATACTACAGCGGTCTACAAATACATTTTCGATCTAATTAAACCCACACCTGTGTCCCGAGTCATTGAATATTATAATATGGGTGGATGAAATCAAGCATTCTGATTGGTTGAGAGGGAGTTCCAGGGTGTGCATTATGTAAAGCTCAACTTTTTAGATGTAGAATTAGATGTGACATGACATGAAGACATGGCTGCCGGTCTGTACCGGGCAACATTCTCACTCAAATTTCAAGACTTTTGTGATCCAAATCCAAATTTTGCTGATTTTACAGAGATGTGACAGATCAATGGGGAATCGCTTTCTTTCTTAGAGGCTGTCCTCCTCGACTTTTTTGGTCTTTTTAAATCTAACTATTTTTATGATCCGTGTGGTCCTTTTGCCGTTTTTAATGCTTTCCCAGTTTTCTGCAGCCACATTGCACGAGCATCCCGAATGTTTACAAACAAAAAATTGTTCTATTAATTCTATTAATCAGCAACAGTCGAATGACAGGGGAAGAAAATACACTAGGTCGTTTGCAGCACTTCAATTTACAAATTAGTAAAGACATTTAGGAATGCACCAAAATACTGCTTTCTGGTGTTGAGATAGCATTTTTTTTTCCCAGGGGGAAAAAAAATGCCCCTGGACCCCCTAGCAAGGCTAGGATTTCGGAGCATAATATAGCCCCCCCTGGAAATAAATGCACCAGCCGCCACTGCTCTGTATCGTGTATTATTTGTTCGCCAGTTGTTCACTCGCAAAGGGGGGGGGCTCTGGGATAGGCAAGCTGCCCATGGGCTTACACACCATCACGCAGTAAACCTCCTGTTTTGCACACTAAGTAAGGAACAGGTGCCACCCCATGTACTTTTCAGTTTTTTTCTTTGGCACCGTTCGTTGTTCCATTGTTTCTCCCCTGTGACGAAATAAATATCTCTATTTCCGTTACCGCTGCGCTTCGTTTTATCCGCACCTCCATTCCCTCTGTGTTAGGCCAGAAGGGTCGTAACAAGAACCAACAAATTAATTTCCCCCCCGCTCTTTATATATTATTGGAGGGAATACATTGGTATAAATATAGATGCTCTCCATCAATATTCCATCATTCATCATGAACAACCGTCAGAAGATCGTCATCGCCCTGCTCTTCTGTCGAAGTTTGGGTTCATCCCATTCGCCGTTTGCGGGTACTGGACAACGGCTTGTTCCAGCGGTACTTCAGGCTGAACCGGGCCGAGTTTGATGACCTGCTGACCAGAGTGGGACCCCGGATAGCAAGGCTAAACACCTTGTTCCGCGAGGCGATCAGCCCAGCTGAATGCCTTGCTATTTGTCTACGGTAAGTTTTAATTATTATTATTATTTCAGTATTCACAGACTAAAATATAGTGTAGTTATTTTCTATGCATTATTTTAAATGTATGGTATTTCTTTGTAGATACCTTGCCACGGGGGATTCGTTCATGACGATCAGCTTCAGCTATTGTGTGGGCTCTAGGACTGTGGCAGGTATTGTTGGGGCTGTGTCCCAGGCCATTTGAGACTGCCTGGAGGAGGAGTACATGCCTGTGCCGACCAAGCAGGACTGGAGGGACATTTCTGAAGGCTTCCCTGCGTTTGGTTTGGCCCTGAAGAATGGAACCCTGGACCTCCCAGAGAACTGCATCATCCCTGGAGCAGAGCCACGTGGACCACTGCCACACGTCTTTGTGGGTGATGAGGCCTTTCCTCTGCGGAGCAACCTCCTGCGCCCCTTCCCTGGGACGAACCTCTCCAGGGAGAAGAGGCTTTTCAACTACCGCCTCAGCCGTGCCAGGTTGACAGTCAAGTGTGCGTTTGGTATACTCTCCAGCCAGTGGAAAATGTATCGGCATGTCGTTGGTGTCAACCCAGCAAAGGCGGAGGTTTGTGTGAAAGCCACCTACATCCTCCACATTTGCATCCGGAGGTCCAGGAGAGGTTCCAGGGGGTCTCCAGCAGCCAGTCCTGGCCACGAGGGGTCTGCTGCTCTTCAGGAGGGTCCACGAGTGGTCAGAAACAATGCTGCTCGTGCAGACATTAGTGTGAGAGATGCATTCACGGCATACTTCAATGCAGAGGGTGCAGTGCCCTGGCAGCAACATGTCATATAGCCTGTGGCATTGAAAACCAAAGGTTCTTTTAAGAGCCACACATACTAATCACAAAAAAGCAAACAGTTCCTAAATGTAATTTTCATAAAATCCGTGTATGGTTGTGTAGTTTCTTATTATCTAATTTGCACTTCTAAAGACAGTTACAAAAGCAGTAGCGAACATGTGCTCCTAAATAGTTAAATACTGAACACAAATACTGAACACCCTCCAGTCGAATCATTACAGGTCGTTTGTGTAGGTTTAAACAAAAATTATACCAACCATTCATAGTACCAATTACATAAAATGGACACAAGCTTCTGTCAGTGACATTTTTTTTTTGTAGGCCTGTCACTCTGTGGCCCTCAGCTCAGCCTCAAAAAACAAACGGTGGATGTTAAATTTAAGCTCAGAACGCTTGGCTGGTGACATTCTCTTTAGGGAGGAGAGAAGCCTGGGATGCAAACGCCGGGATGAAATCTGCCTTGTTCACAGCAGACTGGCAGTTCCAGAGCTCTAAAGAAAGAGAGAGGGGTGGAGAAGATCTGGATAGGTAGTGAAGGTTAGAAGTTGACCGTATATACTTTGTGACAAATCTACGTCTACGGGTAGTGTAATGAACAGGAATGCCCAAGGCGCAGCTCTTACAGTCACCCAATCACCCTAACCGTCGATCTCTAGCTAGCTACTTAACGGCCTGCATAGCTGCTGTCTCTCAGCTCTACTCAGACACAAGATTTAGCAGAAACGCAACAAAAACTACAAGCTTAAAGTCACTTACTTAGTCAGGAGACAGTCACGATGCACATTCAGTAAAACACTATTCGCTCGGGTATGCTTGGGTAAATACTGTATGTGAGGAGACATACAGAATAAACAATGTGTATGACTTTCTGTGAGTGTTTATGTAGGGTGCAATTACTTGTATTTACCCCTGCACTAAAAGTTTGGATAAGAAATTCAAATGGTTATATTTAGTACGTTATATGGATCCTTATACCATTTGAGTATTTTACATTGTTTAAAAAGTTAGTGCTTGTTTTAGTAGTAGTAGTAGTAGTAGTTGTAGTGGTAGTAGTCCTGTATCTGCACATACGTATACTGTGTAGTGGTGGAGGTAATTTATGTGTGCATTTGATTGCTAGGATAAAGGCGGAGGCTTTTGCTGTATGGAGAAAAGCTTTCTTGTCATTCTTGCAAAAACAGAAATGTGTTTGGTCATTAAATATTGAAACAGACAGAGCAGGCAGGGTTGGAATCTGCTTGGGTTTTCTTGCCCTCCTCCCTCTGCATGGAGTGCTCCCTAATCGCCCCCTTTCTCTCTTTCTCGCTCTCTCTTTTCTATGCTCTTCTCATGGCATGTTAAAAGCCAGTGGAGATCAGCTTCTACAAACCAGGATTCACATTTGCAAGCCTCAGCGACAATCCCCTTGATAAATATTCTCCTTTACAGCTATTGTGTAAGACATTTAATTTTGTGAGCAAAACAACCGAGGTGTTACATAGCTCTACTACAGTAGTATGTATAAAACATCTATTTTGTACCTTGATACAGCCTCACCACATGGACAAAGATGTCAACACCTATACATAGTATCTACTTTCCTCTGGTGTCAATGGTTAGAATATCGATGAGTGAATGTTCCATGGGGATAGTTCTTAGGACATTCCGTACAACTTGCTATTTTCAATGCTATCTAACTTCCTCAACCTAGGAAAAGAGGGAGGCTTTCCTTTGGAACACAATGTGTGTGGGTTTTTTTTGGCAGGGGGGTTGGGGGCATTGTGGATATTGTAGGGCTAGTTGGAAGACAACGTAGAACTTACAGCCTTGAGTTTAGAGCCTTGTGTGATAGAAACAAAATGCACATATTTTATTGTATTTCTTACTTTGGTAGGGTAGGTGATTCAATCTCAATAGATGGATACATAATTCAATAGATATAATAGATGTATTGATACCGTACACCAACTTTACTTACTTATTTACAATTTTCCTGGTCTTTGTCACAACTTGTTTTCCAGGCAGTCAAAGCAGAGGCCTTCTTTTGCTAGCCATCCAGAGGACCTTCCTACTTAATCACCCAATAAGAAAAAAGTGATGCACCTCAGTAGACTATAATTCATTTACAGAGCCCTTTATGCACTGCACTGTCTTTAGAACAGTGTGTGAGTGATTCTGCCAGCTGACAAACAGGAAGCAGAACAGAGGCCATCTAGTGTTACTGTATCTCATCGTCAGTATCCCATTATTGTCTTCATGTAAACAATGATCTCTAACACTGATACTGTACTATTGTGTGTCATGTGTAGAGCATATATATGTATGTTGTACAGTGTGACCTTAAACACTCAAATATGTGTTTCTTGACTTTATCAAGCTATTATAACTGTTATTTAGCAGATATTTACTTTCATCCCACGGACAAATAACTTCATAACATAATTTTTGGTTTAGACATAGGAACCTTGAATTGTGAACTGAGCTCGGGTAGTTGACGTCATGCAATCCCATAATGCACCAGACTACAAAAGCCTGCAAAAGCCTTTTTGGGGCTATCATTGACCAATGCACTTATAGTAAAGCTCCCTCTTGGAAGTCGCTTTCGATGAAAGCGTCTGCTAAATGAATAAATGTAAAGACGCCAGAGTAGGACGAAGGAAAGTTGATTAGATAGTTGTGTAGAGACAACGCTTCTGTTACCCAGAGTGCCCCGCGGCAAGCTGAAAAGCTACATAGTTAAAGGTTTAAACTTAGTTAGCAGCAAGCAAGTTAGATTGCGATCTAAACTGTCTCTTGAAATTTGCGCTGGGCAAGATTAATCCATTCCTGATCGTACAGTTAGCCGGTGCTACAGGTGTAATCTGAAGCGTCGAAGATGACTTTGGTATTAGGATACTGATTAGAGCATCTGAATGCTCTGTGTTGGGCACACAAAACTCTTTGAATGAACATGTTAAATCATTATAACTTAAGGCCAATTTATACTTCACCGACTCCGTTACGGACAGACGCACGCACGGAGTCGGACGGATTGGTTGAATTTATACTACTCCGACGGCTCTGCGTGCTGAAAGCAATTCACCGCCAGAACAGTAGATAGCGCTGCACTGCGATGCTAGCTAGGTTATCAAAAAGTCGGAGCAAATTTACAAATGAGCTGTTTCATCAATAAAATAAGCAAATTTTCAGCAACTACACTGCCCAATTTTCGTCACATTTTAATTCAGATTCTGATTTACATGTACTGTTTAGCTGAAATATGAATTGTAAAAACTTACAACAATGGCGGTCAAAGGATTCTGTTTCCTTGTTGGTCACGGCAACCCCGCCTCCGCCCCTGACTCAAGCAGTTCTTAATACGGACCAATCACAGCCAAGGGGTATCCGTAAAATGACGGACAGATAGTCAGGAAAATCAGGAGGTGGACACAGAGCTCTGCGAGGGGCACGGAGAGGGAGTTCCTTGACGGAGAGGGCGTTCCCTGTGTGTGTGTTCGTAAAAATGCAGAAGTATAAATTGGCCTTTAATTAGGCTTCATTCATTCTTTCTATACATTGAAAATTCTGTTTTTTACAGAGAAGTTATATTAATAAAAGTCATATTTACCGGCAAAGAACAGCCTGTAATGTGATATTACATTTACATTTATGCATTTAGCAGACGCTTTTATCCAAAGTGACTTCCAAGAGAGAGCTTTACAAAAGAGCATAGGTCACTGATCATAACAACGAGGTAGTCCCAAACACTGCAAGCAGCCAAAACATGAAGCATACCTTAAGAAAAACTAAACAAGTGCCAAAGGGAAGACCCATAAGAGCATACAGTTATACAAGTTACAAATGAAAACAACATGAACCCCAAAAAGTGCAAGACTGTACCTGTAATAGAATAATCAACAGTAAAATATTTCACAGCGAGTACAAGAGTTATCTTCGTTACAACTAACCTACAAGAGCAACAAGTCTGTCAATAAGAGTCATTGTAATCCTGGAGGAAACTAACATCAAGTCCAATCAAGCAAGCATTCCTAAGTGCCGTTGTACTCCCAGAATAAGTGTGTCTTGAGCCTTTGATATTACAGATATATCTGGTACATTTGGTACTGGAAAATTACAATTATTTTACGGTTAATTGATGTTAATGAAAAAAAATGGTATTGTAATGGAAATGAGCTGCGGGCTCAGGTAATTAGTGGTTGCAGGTGTGGCTGATTATAGGGGGTATAGAGGAGTGGTTAAAAGGGGGACTGGGCCGAGACAGAGGAAGGCTAGTCAGAGCGTGAGCACTCTGGGAGGCGGGTGGCGAGCGTTCGCAGTTACAAGGACTGCCGGCGACGAAGTCAGTGAGGGAGAGGGGTTAGTGTTCCTGTGGCAGGAGGGGAGGAATATCTGCCTCCTTTAGCAGCGATAGGGCGGGGAAAGTAGGAGAGTGCTCCGTAATTAGTTATCGACTTAAGCCGACAAAATCGTCCAGCCAACATCCAATCCGGGAAGTGTACAGCGGCCCCAAGCTCAGACCCCGGGGGAGGGTCTCGCCAAGTGGCGGCTAAGTACCCTATCATTGTCTTGTCTTGTCTATTTTAATTAGCGTTATTAAATTACCTGGCGGTGGGAGAGAACAGGGCACCGTCCAAAGGGGGGTAGTTGGGCTCCCCTATACACGAGTGATGTAACGTAAGGTGTACGTTCGAATGAGTGCCAGAGTGCAGTGTCGTTGGGGTGTCTACTGGGGGTTTGACCCAGCGTTGAGAGTGCAGTACTTTCACCAGATTGGGGAGGGTGGAGTGTGGTTCGGGGGGAGCCAACTTCCTTGAGTGCCGGTGTAGCCTGTGTTGTGCCCTGGAGTATTCCACCTCAGCTTATGAGCTTTTAGAGAACCCTTGTCCTACTCAATAAAGACCTTGTTATACTGTTACCAACTTGTACCGGTGTTCTTTCAGCCTGACATATTTGGCAGTAATTTCCTGCTCCACGAACGAACAGTACGAACGAACGATTACAGTATTTTAATGGGTGTAATCTGGCGTCCCAGCTGCCAGATTGTTTATGTTTTTTTACACTTTTTTTTTTACAGTGTAGGCAGTGCAACACCTTTCAGCTTCTTTCTAGGCTGTACTTTTGGCTCATCATGTGTTGCAGTTGTGTTTTGAGAGATAAACTCATTTAGATCAAGTGAAGCTTTTATCAAATTGAACAAAGGTTTGGCCATCAAAACATATACTTCACTCACAAAACCTAACTCCCTACCAGCATCAGACACAGAAAGCCCTACCAGCCAATTGTGGTCACTCAGCAACAGCAGACATGTGAAAGCACCGTTCAATGGATATCCTCAATAATAGGTTAGAGAGCAGAGCTCAGCTCTAGCTGAACGTTATTGTGTTAGAACAATATATTTGCAGTTTTTTCTAACCAGAGGGATATTCCCAAACTGGAGCTTCATGGCTTTGGTGCTCGCCACTGAATACTGGCAAACATGCGCACTTTTCTCATTTTTGAATTGTTCCTGAGAATATTAATAATGGCTATAAATCTATTACTAATTTACTAATTTTGTTTGTGGGAGAAACACAAATAAAATGTAACAATAAAATTGGGTAATGGGTTATTTTTGTCTTTCTAAAGAACTTGTGTCAGTATAGTTGCATGACATGCTTTTAAGCACTTCTAAGTATTGCTGGTATAAGTAAGTAAGACTTTATTTATATAGCACATTTCATACAAGAATTGTAGCTCAAGGTGCTTTACATAAAATCAGTAAAAACAATAATACAAGTTATAAAAGTAATAATTAAAATAGCAACAATAATATAACTAATAAAAGTAGTAAAACCCTTCTGAGATAAAATTACTTAAATGCTTCAGTAAAAAGGTAGGTTTTAAGCTGTCTTTTCCAGGAACAGAGCCCACACGGTCTCACAATATCAGACAAAGGATTTATAAGAAAGATCTTTCTTTTGTAGATTTACAAACATTCTCAAGGACTACATGGCTCATGGACACTATTTCAATGACAGTAGTCAGTGTGTTATAATGTGTGCTTTTCTCATTTACTTAGAACATTGTTAATTGATGTTTGATTATAACTTCCCTTCAGGTATAGTTAAGTCAGTCAATCTTGATATCAAAATAATTGTGTCATACTAACAAAATCATTTATGAATGTTGTATTGTTATATTCTGAAGTTTAAGCATTCCATGGACATTTGAGATAACAGAACTCAAAGCTAGCAGCCTCTTCACACCTCTGGGCAGATCTCAGGATGACGCCCAGGTGGGAAGTGACTGACCAATCAGGAATTCACCTTTACAAGGATACTCCTCTTTCCTTGGGAAGTATAAAACCCCCAACGTACAATCACCCCGCTTGTTCGTTGGATTAACCCAAGGTCAACGCGATACTCTCTAACCTATTCCTCTTAACTTGCACATTCATTGAGCGCCCGGAATTTTGACGAGAGATTCCATTTTCTATTAATTGGACATAACGAACCATTGACTCCTTTCTTCAAACCGACAAAAGTAACTGCGATTTGCAATATTTCTTACTTGTGACATATAGACATGTTGTGATTTAACTGTTGATGTTTGATTGTATTTTACAATTTTGCTAAGGAAGAATTGACGGCTCATTGTTACCTATTGAGGCCATCTTTGAAGTTAAATCCTAAATCCACCTATATGTAGTCAATAAAGGCTTAATTGCACTGTGGCCTTTTTGACAATATGAATAACAAAGCTACATGATTAAATGTTTTTTCATAAGTTCAGAGATAACACCAATGAATTGAAAACATTTAAGAATTTTTTGGTAAGATGAATAACAGTGCTAGTAGCAAAGTCAAACATGATGCAGGATGATGAGGCTGGTAGCAAAACAAGCCTTTTTACATCCTGAAGACATGTATCATGGTAATGATTGAATGAATGAACAAATACAGTCTATAAATGGGTTACTATACCAGGCAGGCAGAAGACACTAGGTGTGATTGAGTGGGCTTCCAGAGTAGATTGAAAATGCAGGTGTATATTGTGGAGAGTGGCGCTCGAGTGAAGATGGTAGCTGCTTGGAGGAACAAAGGATGAGGGTAGCAGCAAAGCCATGTTGAGCAGAGGAAGCGAGGAGACGTGGGATGAACAAGAGTTATTGGGCGATGATGTGGGGTGTGACTGAGATGTTCCAGGAGAGAGAGGAGCTGACGTTGGAGATAGCTGGAATGTAGGTAGCATATGCATTGCTTGAGAATAATGGATGACGTGGTTGTTGCAGAGTTGCCTAATACCTTTGAGAAATTAAGATATTGTAAACTTGTAATTACACGGGAAGATACTTTCAATTATAGGCTATTAATTAACAGTTTTCTGATCAACTTGGAATATTTTGTGTTATATAACATTTTATCACTTGTTCTATACTGGTTGAACACATTTAATGTTCTAGGCTGGTGTGGCTTTTTGTGGCTTTTTCAAGGAAGCCAAGTGGCTTTTTCAAGGAAGTAGGGTTACATTTTGTTGTAATTAATTCAGTCAGAGCAGACTCAGCGCTCAGAGCACACTCAGCATATATTTAATTGGAAACAGCTTGGCTCCAACACAAAAGTAAAATGACGTAATACTTCCCCTTTAAGCAAGTTAGATTACAGAGTGCAACAAGGAGGTTGCTTAGCAACCAAAAATAGCCATGGTCATTGTCACTATACGATCCAATTCTTCATAACATGTATCATTGTGCTGAAATATGCTTACCAAGAAAGAAAAATATAGTATATGAAACGTTCCAGTAAGTACGTTTTTTCTCGAATGCGTCAGAGTGAATGGTGTGACGCCACATAGTTCGTTTCTTTTTTAACAAAATGTTTCTGTCATACAGTATTTCATGATTAAACTTAGACTAGCTTTCCATTTCTTTCTAAATTTATTGTAAACCTTCATATTTGTTAACACTTCTGTCTGTGTTGCAGCCTCTGAATCTGATGTTTCACCCAATTTTTCTGTTCAAATACATACAGGATATTTGATGAAAGGATACCTGACATATTGGAAAAAGTTACCAGAGACCCTAAAGAAAATGAGCTGCTTAAGACACACAATATTCCACAAACCTCTTGTGCCAAGTTTATTAGGACTAATGTAAGGTTCCTGAATGCACCTGTAACTCACATGGAGACAGAGATGACAAAGGTTTGTCAAGTAGGCCCTGACGGTATATGCGGTATATATTTTTTTGATAAACAACCTTATCAAGGGTGCAGCAGCTCTGTTCAATGTACTTGTAGGTTACCAGGTTGTGTCATATTTTTTCTCCTTATATACTCTTCTTTTAGTTCTCTCTCTCAATTTGTATTGTAACAGTGTAAATGGTGGCCAGTCAGTAGATAATGATTTGAGGGTCAAGGCACCATACAGCATGGACACCACTCAAAGGAAGGACTACCAGGCCATTCATCAAACACTGACTCCTGTCAGACATGTGACAAACAACAACAGAATGGCTGCCTCCGGAATACGTAACATTGTTGTGTGATTGTGTTTTTAAAACTACATTTCACTTAACTGAAAATCCTGGAAAAAAATGATTTCAATACAGATTGGTTTTCTATCAGCAATGTACGTATAATCAGCATCTAATGTAATCTTGTGACCAAGTTATTTTAATGGTTTGCAGTTCCCACTTTACCCCCTCTGGGCAGTCCAAAGGTTTTGTTGGAGAGCAGTGTTTGACTGTAAATTGTGATGCCAGTGGTAGTTGTGGGAGCAGCCTAGCTGACTCACTAGCCTAGGACCTTAAGTTATTTTTTACTCAATACAAATGTAAAAAATAAAAGTCCATAATCCAAAAAGTGTATATTATTGTTTGTTTACTGGTTAACTTTGAAGAAACAATATAACAAGATCAGGATAGTATTTTTAACAAGTATGTATAGGTCAAAAGACCGGTGCTTCAAGGTCCAAAAGCTTCTGACTGATTTGCAGGGATTCTTGACTTTAACATGCAAACAAACAGCCAATCAAATTAGGTAGAAAATGACTACACCATATCTCGGCCCCTAATTGACTATGCCTTACCATATCAATTATCAACTTAAAACTTAAAATTGGGGCCATCAACAACATTTAAAAAAAACTTATTTTAAGCGAGGATCTTCCTCCAACCTTGAAACTTCTCATCAGGCCAAGCCATTTTTGCCGTTCTTGCAGGAGTGGTAGGTACTCATAAGTCCACCTGCGCCAGAATAGATCCGCCATGTTTTGGATTTGTCTCCAGCAACAGCGAACATAGACATAATCCTTAACGAACACGCCAGGTGGAAAGCTGAGGTGTGCCTTCAAGGTGAGCAGATGATTCGGTGTCAGTGGTTCGAGGTCATTGGTGTCGTTCTGTGTTGGTGGTTAAGAGTCTCCCATTGATGATGCTCTCAACCTCGCATAGAAGAGTCTGTAGTCCTTCATCTAACAGCTGTTGATTTACCACGGAACTGAGCACTTTTCTCACTGTGCGGATCTGACGCTCCCAGATGCCACCATGGTGGGATGTAGCAGGAGGGTTGAAAATCCACTGTACACCTTTTTTCATAATGGCTTCATTGATACGAGACTAGTCTAGCTCTGCTAATGCTTCTCGCAGCTCTTGTTCAGTGCCAACAACATTTGTTCCATTGCCGGAATGAAGGATTGACACTTGTCCTCTTCTGGCTTGGAAACACCGCAGGGCATTAATACACTAATCAGTGTCAAGGGAATCAGCTACTTCTAAATGCAGTGCTCTCACAGTTATGCATTTGAAAAGCACTCCATAACGCTTCACCTTGACACGTCCTCTTCTGACCTCGATATGTCCAAAATAATCCACACCCGTGTTGGTGAAGGGTGGTTTGTCAGGAAGCAGACGATCTTGCGGCAAGTCTTCCATTTTTTGCTCTCCTGTCTTTGCATTCAATATTCTGCAGAGATTGCACTCTGTAATCACTCGTCTTGCTGCTGCATTGGCTCTTGGTATCCAATACCGTTGTCTAAGTCTGGCTAACATGTGGTTTCTGCCTCCATGTCCAGTCTCTTGGTGGATGTGGTGAAGAATGAGGTGGGCTATTCTGTGTTGTTTATGCAAAATGGCAGGATGCTTGGCCTCCTCAGACATAGCTGATCGGTTCAGACGTCCTCCTACCCTCAACACACCATCTTCGACGTATGGATCCAGTTTGAAAATTGGACTATTCCTTTTCACAGGGGAGCATCCTGTGTGCAAGGCCTTTATCTCTTCAGCATAGGTTTGTCTCTCACTGAATTTGATCAGTTCTATTTCATCTCTAGATATATCTACATATGTCTTTTTTCTAGGTTTTTCTTACATGGCACCATCTTCTGATCAACCCTGGATTTGCGCCTTTTTGGATCATTCTCTGTCAGCTGCATGCTCCGTTCAAACTCTTTTCTTTTTCTCGCTCAAGTGTTGCAACGTTGCAACCGGCAACCTTCTGATTACTAGCCCGATTACGTAACCACTCAGCAACCTGTATTACGACACAACACCATACCCATATCTTGACATGCGTCTGAGAAGTGATGAATTTGAGCAGCTTTTGTGGGTCCAAATGCTGTGGGCTTGAAACATTGGTTCCAACTGAGTTCTGAAAGCTTCTGTCTGCCATTTCATCCATGTTTGGTGTGGCTTGTCAAGGATTTCTTCATCCCAACCTTTCTTCTCTTTGCATAGATCTTTCAAAATGAGCTTGGCAGGCTAGAGCATTGCTATTAAAAAGCCCATCGGGTCATACACCGAATTGACAACGGATAAGATGCCTTGTCCGGCAGGTTTATCTTGAACCTAAATCTGTCAGTGCTTGTGCACCATTGCACGCCTAAGGCTCGTTCCACTGGCAATTCATTGTGCTCCAAGTCTAGATCTTTGACTTCAGCTGCTCGTTTGTGTTCAGGGATGGAGCCCAGCAGGACTCGACTGTTGCTGACCCATTTGGTCAAATGGAAACCACCACTGGCACACAACGTCATCAGCTCCTTCACAAGAACAACGGCTTGGTCTTCTATAGCTACTGACTTCAGGTATTCAGCACTGACTGTATGGCCTCTGTGCTTCTTGTTGTTGCATCTTCCGCTGTTCTTCTCAGTGCATATGATGCACAACTAGGGGATGATGTAGCTCCGAACAGATGCACACACATTCTATACTCCTCTACTTCCACATTCAGATTGCCGCCTTGCCACCAGAGAAAGTGTAGCAAATCTGCATCAGAGTCTGGAATCCGCACCTGGTAGAACGTGGATTCCATGTCCGCCATCATTGCGACAGGCTCCTGTCTGAATCTCAACAGTACTCCAATGAGGGTGTTTGTTAGGTCAGGTCCTTGCAACAACTCGTCATTGAGCAACACCCCTTGATACGTTGCCACACAGTCAAAAACAACTCGCAATTTTTGGATGGTACACCCCATGGTGTGGGGTGTACCATACTCTTCCATCGCTGCGACTCAACTGCTCTTCTGGAACCCTCTTCTGGAACCGTTGTTGCATAACCTTTCTACAGAATGTTGTTCATGAAAGTCTTGTACTCTTGAAAGAAGTTTGTATTCCTGATGAACTTACTTTTTAAGGAGCTAAGTCTCTGTTCAGCAATACCACGGTTGCATGGCATCTTCACCTTGTCATCTGTCAAAGGCAGCTTGAAACAAAAGTGACCATCCACAAGTTGCCCTGATGAAGTCACCGTATGCATGAACTTCTTGTCATGTTGAGAATGTTCTTGTCGGTCATCACATTGTCTTTCTGGGAAATCCACATTGTAATGTTTCACCAACATGTCTTCTATGTTCATCACAGAGATTTGATTGACAAGACAACTCTGCTGTTTGCCGTCATCTGATTCGTTTTCTTGGCATCTGCGGATTGGCCCATTGACGACCCAACCAGGAACTGTCTTCACAGTGTAAGGTCCGTCGTTCGACTACTGATGATCTTCCAAGACTCCATGGCTTTGAACGCGTTGGCGCCGATGAGAAGACCAACTTCTGCTTCTAGTTTAGGGAGATGGACTCGACTCAGGTAAGACCACTTCACCAAATCTTTCTTACGTGGTATGTTGGCTTTCTTTGCAGGTATGGGCTTTCTTTGCAGGTATGTCTGGCTGAGTGTACACATTGGGTAGCTGGATGTATTTTTCTCCATCTAAGCCCGCACCTCCAGGTTGGTAAGTACATAGCTACTCACTTTCTGTTCTTGGGCTATGGTTCGTAGCAGGAACTTTGTCTTTCTGCCGCTGAATGAAGACTTTTTGCCAAGTCTTCATTACAGAAAGTTGCTGTGCTTCCTTGATCCAGGGATGCATAGGTCTGTACAATCTTTGTGCCTTTCCTGTGTTTTATCTACACAAGTACAATCGGAAAAAAACACTCACTTTTCTTGGCCCCGGTATGATCATCTCTTCTAGACCCTGCAGACACGACTGGACTTCTCTTGTGCCCTGTGAGCCATTATCTGCACCAATCTTCTGAGGCAGCATATTTCCTCACAATGTAAAAGATAGCTGGCTGCTTGAGTGAACAATCTGAGCATGATGCTTTTTTCTTACAGTCGTTGGACATATGACCTGCTGTCAGACACCCACAGCAAAGGCCAATTGTTTTCAGGAACTGTATTCTTTCTTTCAAAGGCTGTTCTCGGATCTTGTTGCACAGTGCATGGTTGTTCAGTGCATGGTTCTTCGGACAGTACAGACAAGGACTTTGGAAAAAACGTACTGACTTTACTAAAAAAGCTTTCTTCTCAGGCTGGTCTTTAATGACATATTTTTCACTTGCAGACGTGTTTACAGCAAAGCTGCTTTTCCTAGACACACCTTTTGCGCTGCTGAGTGGCTTCTTGAAGCTCTTCTGACTATCTGCAGGGGAGTCCAGGATGTCTCCAAACAATGGGTCAATTGCAACTTTTGCTTGATGATAGACAAACTCTACAAGATCAGGAAATCTGGCTCTTCTTCCACTTTTTTTGTTGGATGTTATATGCACAACTTCTACATCTTGCCTTCAATTTGTATGGAAGTTTGGACAAGATGCACTTCATGTTATTGGGATTGTTCATTTCGAACATGTAAGCCACGTCATTCACTGTTTTGCTACATCCAAGAACAATGCAAAGGCCTTTCTTCTGATTTTATCATATATTTTTTTTAGGCCATTCCATTGCTTTCTTGATGTAAGCTGTAGCGACGGTCAGATAATCTCTGTAGTGACAATCAAGCTAAGCTCTAGCTTCTTTGTAAGCTCTGTCAGGTCTCATGTGCTCTCAGCTGCGAACGAGATCAAGTAGCTCCCCACTTGTGAACTGTTCGATGTAATACATCCGATCTTGATGGCTGTCTGTCTTACTGTCAATAACATGCTCGAAGGCCCTTATGAAAGATCTGTAAGTCAGAGGATCTCCTGCAAACGTTGGTATGTCTCGGTGAGGCAATTGAGATAAACTCTGCTGTTTGATGAGCATCTCAGTGACTTCATTCTAACGCTGTAGCACTTTATACAGTCTGTCTGTAGATGTCTGTAGAATCATGATGATCAGGACTGCTGTCTGTGATGAGCGGTAATGGTGGCCTTCTTCTATCTGAAGCATCAACTTGAACAAATGGCTTTCAATTTAACGTAGAAGAAGGCTTACCAGCTCCACGGCTGGCGTATCATCACTGTCAAGTTCTTCTTGTCTACGCATCACAGGTTCAGCTCTAGGTCTTGTAGTCATCTTTAACAAATCATCCACTGACTCATGAGCGTCTTCACATTCTTCATACACCCTTAGTTTGGCATCTGTAGCAGCAAGCTCAATTTCAGTTTCCAATAGTTTCTTCTTTGACTTCAAGCAAATTTCTTCCTGCTCTATAGCTTCTATCTTTTTCATTGAGACAGTTCTTGCCAACAATGCTGCACGTTCTGCTTTAATTCTCAGCTTTGCAGAGTTAGTGCTTGAAGTACGACTTACTGCAGAAATAGCCTTCAATACACTATCATGTGGACTAACTTCCTGAGGTTCTTTTATGACCTCTGCAATCCAATTATTAATTTCTTCAATAAACCTCTTGAATTTCTCTCTCTCCTTAGATGGCGCCGACGAAGGCAGCCGCGGTAGCTAGGTGCTCTCTGTTTTGTCTTGTTTTGTCTGTTAATTCAGTGTTCTGCCATGATTTCCGGGGTTTTCTAACAAGAGAAGTACTTTTAAACATCAGGACTATAACTCCTGTGGATTTATTTCCCACTTTTCTGCTTCCAGTGGCAGAATTAGTGGGAATTATAGTCAAAGCCACCCTCGGCTTTGTCCTACCAGCGAAGCGCTGGAGAAGAGGCAAACGAGCCGGTGCACTGGTGCGACTCCGTCGGCGTGCGGCATGCGGCATGCACAGCGTTACCGGGGATATTTTTCTCCAACGTGCGTTCACTGAGCAACAAACTGGATGAACTTCAGCTACTGGTGTGGAAAAACAGAGACTTTCATTCATCTTCCGTTTTGTGCTTTACGGAGACATGGCTGAGTGAACTGATCCCAGACTCTGCGCTACAGCTAGCAGGTTTCAAACTGCTGAGAGCGGATCGTGACCCTGTGCTCTCTGGCAAAACGAAAAGTGGTGGTATTTGTTTTTACATTAACAGTGGCTGGTGTGAAGATGTGACAGTGATTCTGCAGCACTGTTTTCCTAATCTGGAATCCTTTTTTATTAACTGTAAACCTTTTTACTCGCCACATGAGTTTGCTTCATTCATACTGGTCGGTGTCAACATGCCCCCTCAGGGTAGCGCCAACGAGGCTCAACGTGTGCTCGCCAACCAGATATTGTGCGTGGAGCATGAAAATCCTGATTCCTTGGTCATTGTGCTAGGCGACTTTAACAAAGGCAATCTCACTCAAGAACTCCCCAAATACAGACAACTCATCGAATGTCCTACCAGAGAAGGGAACACTTTGGATCACTGCTACTCTTCAATCAGTAAAGCATACCATGAGGTTCCCCGAGCAGCACTGGGTCACTCAGACCACGCCATGGTTCACCTGATTCCTGCATGCAGGCAGAAGCTTAAGCGCTGCAAGCCTGCTGTGAGGACATCGAAACAGTGGACCAGTGAGGCTATGGAGGAACTGCGGGCATGCTTGGACTCTGACTGGGATATGTTCATGACTGCCTCCAATAGTCTGGATGAGCTCACGGAGGCTGTGACATCATACATCCGCTTCTGTGAGCACTGCTGCATACCAACACGCACCAGGGTGAGCTACAACAACGACAAACCCTGGTTTACAGCTAAACTCAGAAGGCTGAGGCTGGACAAAGAGGCCGCGTTTAGGAGTGGGGACAGGGACAGATTCAAGGAGTCAAAGAACAGATTTAGCAAGACGGTGATAGAGGCTAAACGACTGTACTCATAGAAGCTGAAGTGCCAGTTCTCTGCTAACGACTCTGCTTCTGTCTGGAGAGGCCTCAGGCAGATCACCAACTTCAAGCCCAGAGCCCCCCACTCCACTAACGACTCTCGCCTGGCCAACGACCTGAACGAGTTCTACTGTCGTTTTGAAAGACAATTGGACAGTCCTGAACAACCCCTTTCCACCCGTAGGCCTCCCCCCTCCCCCCATCTACAGTGAAGACCCTCTCCATTCAGGAGAGAGAAGTGAACAAACTGTTCAAGAGACAGAACCCCCGCAAAGCAGCTGGGCCGGACTCTGTCTCTCCAGCCACCCTTAAGAACTGCGCTGACCAGCTGTCTCCGGTGTTTACCTACATCTTCAACACCTCCCTGGAGACATGCCATGTGCCAGCCTGTCTCAAGTCCTCCACCATCATCCCTGTGCCCAAAAAGCCAACTGGACATAATGACTACGGACCCGTCGCCCTGACCTCTGTGGTAATTAAGTCTTTTGAGCACCTGGTGCTGGCACACCTTAAATCCATCACCGACCCTCTACTGGACCCCCTGCAGTTTGCCTACAGAGCCAACAGGTCTGTGGACAATGCAGTTAATATGGCCCTCCACTTCACCCTACAGCACCTGGACTCCCCAGCATCCTACGCCAGGATCCTGTTTGTGGACTTCAGTTCTGCCTTTAATACCATCATCCCCGCTCTGCTTCAGGACAAGCTCTCCCAGCTGAATGTGCCTGATTCCACCTGCAGGTGGATCACAGACTTCCTGTCTGACAGGAAGCAGTGTGTTAAGCTGGGAACACAAGTCTCTGATTTCCGGTCCATCCGCACCGGATCTCCCCAGGGCTGTGTCCTTTCTCCTCTGCTCTTCTCCCTGTACACCAACAGCGGCACCTCCAGTCATCCGTCCGTCAAACTCCTGAAGTTTGCGGACGACACCACCCTCATTGGGCTCATCTCTGGTGGAGACGACTCTGATTATAGGTGGGAAGCAGACAACCTGGTGACCTGGTGCAGCCCGAACAACCTAGAGCTCAATGCTCTTAAGACAGTGGAGATGGTTGTGGACTTCAGGAAGAACACTGCCCCACTCACCCCCATCACCCTGTGTGACTCCCCAGTCAACACTATGGAGTCCTTCCGCTTCCTGGGCACTATCCTCTCCCAGGACCTCAAGTGGGAACTGAACATTAGCTCCCTCACCAAGAAAGCACAACAGAGGATGTACTTCCTGCGGCAGCTGAAGAAATATAACCTGCCAAAGACAATGATTGGGCACTTCTACACAGCTATCATTGAGTCCATCCTCACCTCCTCCATCACCACCTGGTACGCTGCTGCCACTGCCAAGGACAAGAGCAGGCTGCAGCGTATCATCCGCACTGCAGAGAAGGTGATTGGCTGCAATCTGCCTTCCCTCAAGCACCTCGAGGACCCTGAGACAAGCAAAGAAGATTGTGGCGGACTCCTCCCACCCTGGACACTCCTCCCACCCTGGACACCCTAGACTCCTCCCACCCTGGACACAGCCACAGAAGGCTGCAGTCCATCAGGACCAAAACCTCACGCCACACAAACAGTTTCTTCCCTTCCGCTGTTGGCCTCCTCAACAAGGCCAAGAGCTTGCACTGACTGAATGTCTTAAAAACTATTTACATTTTGCACTACTTTCAATTCCTGTAATATTTGTATTTTAGATTGTATTTTATATTGTAAATTGGCAACTTATATTTTATTTTATTGTATATTTTATTTTAATTGTATTCCACTTAGTATTGCTAGTTTATGTATCCTTAGTATAGTTAGACCACATTTAAATGTAAGATTCCTATATGTTTATTGTATGCACCTCCCTGCCAAAGCAAATTCCTTGTCTGTGCAAACCTTCATGGCGAATAAATCCCTTTCTGATTCAGATTCTGAATTCTGAATGTTTGCCGACGAAAACATCTTGATCCTCATTATTATCCACATCAATTATCAACTTGCACAATTCTTCATGAATGCGGTCATACTCTCCTAAGCATCTTTCACACATCAATAATGCTTAATCTTTAATGACTTTAACGTTGTGTTCACTTTCCTTCAATACCTTTAAGTCATTCTTCTGTTTGGTTAACCGTGCTAACTTTCCCTTGTGTTCGCTTTTTAGCCTTTAAAATTTCTCCTCTACAGCCTTTTCCGTGGGCTTTGCAGAGGTGTGGACTCGAGTCACTTGACTTGGACTCGAGTCGTCATGAATTTGATGACTTTAGACTCGACAAAATGTAAAGAGACTTGCAACTTGACTTGGACTCAAACATCAATGACTCGTGACTTCACTTGGACTTGAGCCTTTTGACTTGATAAGACTCGCTCCTTTCCCCAAAACCCAAATATTAAAAAGTATGTTATTAAGGAACGCTCTGTGTCTTTCATTGTGTATGTGTGAATCTGTGTGTGTGTGTGTACGTGCTGTTGGCACAACATCCAATCAAATTAGATCCACGTTGTTTTGAAGCAACAGCATCCATCCAATCAAACTGCAGGTCAACCAATGAAGAGCAACTGTCAAACAACGCGCCAGTTAGGGAAAAAATTATACCAAAGACAGTTTCGTTCGGGTATAAAAAACTACGAGGTGGTCAACAAAAAACAAAGTGCAGTCTGCAAAACATGCGGTCGAAGATTTCAGACAAAGACGCAACAACTTCCAACTTCGTTTGACATTTGAAGTTGCACAAAGAACGGTAGTCCCTCATACAACCCAACTTCCCAAATCCCGAAATGAGTTTTACAATACATGATCAGTGCTGTAATATGCAATAAAATGTCTGACTTGATTATTGATTGCAACTTGCCCCTGTGTATTGTGGAAAACAAGAGTTTTTGGCACTTTCTGACAGTGCTTGACAGCAAGTATAGCCCAGTATGTCGCAGAACACTGACATCAAAAACAGAGAACCTCCCTGAAAAGAAATGTTCAAAATTAAAAACTGATCATGTTTCAGTCATTGTGGACATTTGGTCTGACCGAAAGATTAGGGGATTCCTTGGTGTCACTGTGCACTGGATAGAGAAAGAGGCAGAGAGGATACAGCTAAAGTCCAATCTCTTGGCCTGTGAGCGCTTCAAAGGCTCACACACAGCTGAAAGAATCTGTAACCAATTTGAGGCAATATGTGATGAATACAACATTAAAGATAAACTGGACTACATTATTAGTGACAATGCTGCTAACATGCGAAAAGCATTCACTGTGTGCTTCCCCAGTGAACAAGAGGATGACGATGACAGAGATCATCTTGATGACCCTGAGCTATGGTGTGACTTAACACTGGAAGATCAGCAAACAGTAGACGTTGCTATGGCGAAGAAACAGCGCTTGCAGTGTTTTGTGCACACTCTTCAGCTGGTGGTGGGAGATGGTTTGAAAGAAACAAAAGTGGCATCTCCTTCTCTTTCAAAGTTATCAAAACTCAGCTCACTGCTGCACACAAGCACAACATTCAAAGATGTGTTTGATGCTGAATTTGGGGAACAGAAAGGCATCTCTGCTGCAGTCAACACAAGATGGAACTCAACACTGAGGCAAGTGAAGGTAGTTCTCCAGTGCAATCATCTGAAGCTTGGTGCTGTTCAAGAAAAAGCTGGGCACAGGGAGTTGTCATTCACAGCATGGGAGTGGAATCTGCTGAAGGAGCTGGTGGACATCTTGAAGCCATTTGGAGAAGTGACTGATTTGACACAGGGGGAGAAGGTCAACACAATCAGTGCTGTTGTTCCATCCATCTTGTCCCTCAACCACCACCTTGAGAAGATGAAGCCTCAAGTCTGTTTGCTGCATACCATAAGAGGCAGAAGAAGGATGTTGGGACCACTCCAGCACTCCAGCTAAGTCACTACCTTGACATAGCCGAAGGACGCGCTTTTGTTCTGGGTATTGAACATGAAGACTCTTCCTTCACTGTTCCGAGTGGCCATCAGAGTCCTGGCAGTGCCTGCCTCCAGTGCTCCAGTGGAGCGAGTTTTCAGCCATGGTGGAATCATACTACGTCCCCATCGTGCACAAATGACTGACAGACTTTTGGCCAATTTGGTCTTTTGCAAATGCAATGCAGCAAACGGCCCTGACATTTAAAAAGCACAACCCTGTTCATTGTTATGTTCATGTATTTGTTACGTTTCTCACATGTACACACACACACAGACAATATGAGGTGAGATAAATTAGAAGAGATAAATACAGGACAGAAACTGCTGTGGAACTAGTTAAAATGCTAAATACAATGTTAACGCTTTTGTACAAATAATTACAGTTGCACTTGTTTTTTCAAATGTGTTCATTCTGCAAAGTGGTTTAAAATGAAGAATCTTCTTTCAAAATATGAGTTAAATGTTAAAAATGACTTGGTTAATGAATGGTTAATAGTGCAATGTCAGCATTTTTTTTCTTCTGCAATTTCAATTGCACTTATACAAGTTATACTTGTACTTATAATACATAAATACAGATTTTAAAAGCATACATGATCTGTGTAAATATATTATTACTCTGTGATCAAAAGGACTCGAAACTCAAACTGCAGGACTTGGACTTGACTTGAGACTTGTCAGTCTTGACTTTGGACTTGACTCGGGACGTGCCTGTCTTGACTTGGGACTTGAGGGCAAGGACTTGAGACTTACTTGGGACTTGCAAGAAAATGACTTGGTCCATCTGGGGCTTTGGTCCATCTGGGGCTTTGGTCCCCTCTGTCTCCGTAGCTCCAATGATTCTCGGGGATTCTTGGCTTTTACATGCAAACAGCCAATCAAATTAGGTAGAAAATGGCTACAACAGTAGTGATACTCAGGCACATGTTGTATGCCCATGAGCACAAGCAAGCCAAATATAAACACAAAGGATTTTACATCTTGTTTTGTCCCTTTTTGTGAACATAAGAACCCTAATTTTCAATGGCATACCAAACACATAGCAACATAAAACAAACATATTATTTTGAATCAGAAGATACATCTTTGAAAACCACAAGGCTGATTGATCCAGGTCAGTCAGACGGGATTTAGTGTGGAACAAAAAGGCTTACACAAGGACATGAGTTTAAAGACACTTTAGGGCCTGGCATTTCCCACTCAGTTGATTTGCTCCAAGTCATGTTGTGCCTTGCAGTTGATGTCCAAGACTGTTGACCCAAAATATCACACAAAGAGGCCCTGTCTGACTTTGAAAGTACATTAAGTGTAATGTAAATGTAAGTAAGGCAAATATCATGAAATCCGATAAAACCAATTTCACTATTTTTGTGAAGAGTTGTTTTATTGACTAATCAAAAAACATTTAATTATGGATCCTTTATTCAAACAAAGAGGGAAGGGTCATTTATGAGTGGCATTTTGTCAAAGACAGCACACAACAATGAAAAAAAAAATAATGTCTTAACTTCACAGCAAGTGCACACTGGAATATATACTGTCTTGGCAGCTCTTGAACCGTTCAGCAAACAAAAACAAAAAAACAGCTGCATCCGCCATCTTTACCCACCCTCTCCTTTTTTTCTCAAACCTTTTTTCCCCTTTTTCTCTTTAGCACCATGGAGCTTTTGTGGAGAAAAGTGAATCCAAAAGGAGCAAGCACATTCCTGGGCGCCAGAGGGTCACGTCCACCAGCAGAGGACGGAGGAAATGCTGTGACCTCACCCCAGCTTTCCACACTGTACCCCCAGCACACTGGAAATAGTGGTGGGGCCAGCTCAAGTTGGGATGAGCCCCAAAGTTAGAGGCCCCTTTGTCTGGGGGTCATCTCAGGGGAGTTAAAGCCAGCTGTTTCAAAGCTTAAATAGATCCACATCACCCAGAGTGAAGCACATTGTCCAGGAAGAAGTACCATGGATCTCCATAATCTTTAATGCAGTTGCCGAGGAGAGATAATGCATGCGGTAAGTGCATGTGAAAAGCAACGAGAATCATATCTAATGAGAGCAGGCGTTGAGCCACAGCACGTCCAGTTGCTCCAAATCCAGATTTAATAAACCAAATGAGAAACCAAATTAGAAATATAATTTTGCACTGTGTTGTTGTATTTATTACCAATGGTAGAAATACGAATATTATAGAATGCAATTTAAATCCCAGAAAACTTCAGAAACATCAGAAAAACATAATGGTTGATAATGGTTGAGAGGTCCCTCTTAATGGGGATCCAATATGATGTTTTTGTACTTATGAATGGAATGCATTTTTGATAAGAACACATTTGTATGGGCAACAAGTGGGACACTGCAGCAAAAGGTGAATTAAAATATGTTTTACGTGAAATGTATAACCTAGGTCTCTATAATGTAAGGCTCAGATACTTTGATGTCAGACCATGGGATAGATTTAGGGGGGGACGCTAAGTACTTGTCCCCACCAACATTTGAAAATGACAAAATTGTCCCCACCAATATTTTAGTGAACTCCTTTGTAATGCAATTTGGATCGATTCCGAAAAAATATTTTGCACAATATATTTGAAAAACGCATTTCCTATTATTGTCCGTCGCCCAAAAAAGTGAAAAAAGTTAACCAATGCGCCCTAGAGCCTGGGAGACAAGATTATGTCATTTAATTGGTTGAAGTGGCAGAGTCAGAAACACTCCGTGAATCTTGACTTGCAGAAAGAGAGCTGTCAGTAGTCTGACACGGTAAACTACTAAATACGCCAGGAAATAATAAAGAGTCATATTACTATTTCGTTTGGTCTCAGCATTGATATTTTTGACCCTTTTGTGTTTTTTCACCACCCGGAGAGTAAGGAGCTAGCAAGGTCGTTCTTACTAGTAGGAAAACTACCCACACAGTGCAAACCTGCTAGCCTTACATCGCCACCCATTCTACAATGGAAACATGTTTTGAAAGTTGTTAGAGTAGTAGAGCATGTAACTTTTGCTTGTATTAAATATATCCCTAGCGTCTGCAATCTTTCGACCAGTGTGTTAGCAGCAGCTGGTCTTGTTGAAGCCAGAAGGATAAAGCTAACCTTCCCACATAATGGGACCGTGCTAGTTTAGCATAGTACCAGCAGGCTAGCAACTCAAAAGTGATTTTAACTGGTAATAAGTAGGCCTATATGATCCCTTGGATAGTAATATCCCTATAATCGCGACCAATGTCAGCAGTCAACTAAGCATGGTTAGTGTCTGTATTATTTAAATTGATGAATTACTGTGCAGGAAAAACTGCACCCTGAAGCTACAGATGTAGAGCAGGTTGGTGATGAATCAGCATCAGGGGTTAAGGTGAGAAGTTGAATTGTCCACTTTGGTAAAGATTGCAAAAAATTGCAGTTTTTTAAGGGATGTTTAGACAATGTTACCCATGAATGTTATCATTCACACTTATACTTGTAGGTAGTAAAAAGGTATAAATATAAATCCATTATTTCATTGCTTAGCAGTCCAGTACAGATAATGTAGGGTTAGGGTTAGGGTTAGGGGGGGGGGGGGGGGGGGGGGGCTTCAGTGTCCCTACCAAAGCTGAGACCAAACCTACGCCCTTGTGTCAGACACAACACGCATTGTCATACCTCTACTTTTACTATTCTCCCTCACACTCACAGTCCGTAGACATACACGGGTCACACAGTAGCTTATAAGATATACTTACAGTAGCCTAATTAACTTACAAAACGAGAATAGCCTACTTTTCTAACTGTGTGCAAAACATTTGAAAGAAAATAAGTCAGATCTACCAATGGTCCCAATTTTTTTTGACTAGATTTCTAATCTTGCGTATTAGCCTACACGTCAGAAGGAAGATGCCTTCTTAACGTGGTACACGCGGCTCAGACTATGTGCAAAGTAGGTTCGTGTTCTCTTCTTCAGTCTCCGCCCCTTTAAGGTTTAGTGCAGCAGTACGGCCTTTGTGGATTGGGGGGAGGCAGTGCGGATTCTTCCAGTCACTCCCAGCTTGTTGCCCGCCCAGCATCTCGTTTGCCCATTGCGGACTCAAAGCGGTGAAGTTCGACACTTTTTATTCGAGTGGTAAGTCCAATATGTGTCGTTTTAGAGAGAAGGCGTTATTGGATATGTTTGCTGTGCCGGAGCGTATATGTCCCAGTTAACCTTTGCGTAATCATGTGCCGAATGGGTAAAAGCACTGGTATTGTAATGCTGAAAGGTAAAAGGAACCAGGATGACGTGAGCCAAGTCTATCGAATTAAGTCTGTGTTTGCTTTTAGTCAGATAGACGTATTTAATTAGTTATTTTCAAATGTATTGCAACTGCTTGTAGATTGATTTCAGAATAGCCTATAGGCCACATTTACTGTAAATTGCATAATAGAGGATCATAATTATATATGTCGATGTGATAGTATTGATTACTTTGACTACTTGCCTCAAATATGGATGGAGATACCGGTACAGTCGAATGGATGCAAACAGGCGTGGTCGTGCAGTTCGGTGGTGCGGAGCGCTAAGGGTAGTGCTGATTTGACAGTCTAATATGACTTCTATTTTGCCCTTCCCTACACGAAAACACACTGAAAATTCAAATGTTTATATATTTTAAGTCAGGCGTACTAAAAAATGGGTGCTACTTGACACACTTTATACACCATTCGCAGGGTGCCCAATTGTTGATGCTTCGGGGATGTTGACATCCATGGTAGCGTTTTCCTCACATGATGAGAAACAGGCCTATTATGCATGACTTGGGAGCCCTGCTGCTGGCATTTTATACAAACATTTGGGCTTCTATACTTTGGCAGTGTCAATTTCCCATTTTAAGCACCTTCATTCTATCAAATATTACCTCATAAATGTACGCATCTCAGCATTGTACATTAATTGTAATGTGTGAATAATAACATCATCAAAATATGCGTTGATTGCCTGTCCGTCGATATATTGTAACATTGTATTGAAATACTTTGATTTAGTGAGTTACGGTGATGCGGACCTTCCAACCTGAAAACATTTCAGCGCTGCAGTACTGCGGCCTAGTCGAGTCAAGTCCTCTCTTGTAGCATGCAAGATACAATATGGGCAATATGACCGGGTTTACACGCCAACCATTTTAGCAGTTCGTCATAGAACAACACGTTGATGCTACACTTCTGACACTCACAGTGCATGTGCCAGAAAAGATGCTCTTGAAGGATTTTCAAAAGGGACTCCACAGAGCCACTTCATATCCGACACAAATTTAAGAGTTAAGGAAGTTATATTTCTATAGAAATTGATTGAATAGCATCTAATCATCTGTTATATTATAGCATTGTCTGTCTGTCTGTCTGTCTGTCTGTCTGTCTGTCTGTCTGTCTGTCTGTCCTACTAAACTAGTAGTAATGCAACATTTGTACTTTTAAAACATGAAAGTATCAATAGTTAAACATCCCTAACATATATGTATGTGCTAACTGCTTGGCACTCAAGAGCATTTTCCAATTAGTGCTTGATGGATCTATTTTATCAGTAGCATCAGCCCCATCCAGACTACCTCAGTGAGACCCACAGTCTGGCCTTGCCCGCTTAACATGTCTGAAAGCACCTAAAATGTGGAGTCATCTTACAGGGAGGGGTTAGTGACGTGAGAGACACAGTTCACAATGATGCGAAAGACCATTTATATGGAATCAGTGTTTGGCTGAAAATTGTTTGGCTGGATGACGCTTGGCTGATTGAGGCATCGGTGGGGTTTAAGTTGTCTGTGTTTGTGTAGTGTTTGTACTGTAATGGGTGTCTGTGTGTGTGTGTGTGTGTGTGTGTGTGTGTGCGAGCACATTTTAATAAGTATACTCAAATCTGTAGACATTGAGGTACAGTGTCATGTCTAGTCTTGACCAATACCCTTTATAGATTTACATGCACTGCACAACTTGGCAATATGGTTGCACTTTCCAGGGATAAGTGGATGTTAATGTAACATAATCTTCAACTGCCCCTGTACAACATTACAGATTGTCAAACTGCCCTTTGAAATCATGACTGGTAATTTAGATTCACACAACAGTGTGAACCTGTGTTACTATAGTGTGGGTGGTGGAGAGGGGTGGTATCCTATGCATGGAAGGGAGGAGGACATTACAACTGTATGGGGTATGGGGGGCGGGCCAGGAAGCAGCTGTCACCAAAGGAGTGACAGGTGAGGGCCACATGGCCTTACTTTGCTGTGTGTGTGTGGATACACTTGTGTGAGTGTTTGTGTGAAGTGTAAAGTGTGAATGAGGAGGCTGTTTTGGGAGTGGTCTGCCATTTTGAGAATACCAGGGTCACCTCCCTCTTGCTGGACAGTCAAACATCTCAGCCATTGCAAGCATGTTTCCACAGCTGTGTCTTGTAGGCTAAGAGGAATTTATGGCCTTATTTCTGGGTCCAAGTGTCTGAGAATTCAAAGAAACTCAACTGTTTGTCTTGCAGCTATCCCAGTTAGGTCGAGATCTACAAAAGTAATTGAATTACTAAGTGAGTGGATGGGAATGTATTTTACTGTAAGATTGCTTGCTTGTGTGTTGGTATAATTCAACCACACAATGTGTCACCAAACCACTCAATATCTTTCAATCTTTCATCGTATATACAGACGGTGTATTAAAATGTATCTTTGACTAGAGAAGAATAAACGTGGTGTTGAATAAAATCATAACGATAATAAAATAAATATGCTTCTGCCTAAAAGTTGAGGCATAGGTTTTTTATAAAAAAATGTCTGACTGTAATTTTGCAAATCACTATATCTTCAAAGGCTGCTTTTTAATGGTCTACTGGAGTTCTAGTGGGAAGCACACAAATCTGCTAGCTCATGCCATGCTACTGGAGTTCTATAGTACACCCGAACTACAGTTTAACAGCATGTTACAGTAAATTTAGGAATTTACATCAGTAGGATTAGACTCTACATAACAAAATGTTACAGATCTTTCCAGGTACACAAGTTGACCCTTGATTAAAAGGTAATCAAAAACCACCACAGAAAAGCAGAGCTGAGAGAGAAAGAGAAATCAAGAGAGAAAGTGCTCCAATTGGAAGACACTGTATGTTTTGCTCTGCTGAAGTACTTTTATTGTGCTTTCTGCTATCTAAACCCAAACAGAACATTTCAGCGGAAATGAGAGAGTGAGGAGCCCTTGGGACTGGGCGAGGGCCTGGCCTCTCTTGAATACTTTTTCCTCTCTCTTCCCTCCTCTCACTTTTTCTAGATATTTGATACACTGTAGCTTGTGTGATATTCCCTGAGCTCGCTCTCTAAGATACATGGCACAGTGCAGGCGAAATGCACACTTTGTTGGGGTGATGTATCACTTTGACCCGAGTTTGAGCCCACAGAGCAGCCCTTCTCCACATAGTTTTTTACTGAGAATGAGTTACAGTGATATTTTAGCTTGCTATTCTGACACAGGCTCCCAGCTGTATTTGAGTCAGATCACTTACAGTTTCAACACATTAGTCATGGATGGGAACCAAAGGAATTTAGATGACCATGGGTACACAGCTGTGTCTCACACCCTGGAGTCTGACATTGCAGGGAGAAGCCTGACAATTATGGTAAAGACTGGTTGTTGGTTTGGAATGGTTGAATTTGAATTGACAGGAAAAAAATCTATATTTAGTTGATAAACAATGCATTCTCTTAGAAGTTCTTGATTCGCGATTTATCTACTTTTTCTTTGAGTGGAATTGAAGCAACCTATGTCCTATGTTGCAATATGGTATCGTGGTGGTTTTGGAAACAATGATGGAAAAGTAGACGGTTGAAGATGGTTCAGAGCCATATATTATAAAGTATACAGCATTCAATATACTACTGTACATAGTTCATTACCTTCACATTCTTCTGTTTAACCTCAGGGGAAAATATTAGCATGAGTTGCTAGAAACATTGAGCTCATACATTGTAAATACACTTCCAGTGCCATAGTACCATAAAAGCAGGAAGTGCTGACCTGATGTTGTGCACTTTTCATATGTCTTGTAACTCAACATATTTCATATAAAAAAACTAAAAAATATATGTGTTGTGGACAAATACATGTTTTATTACATTTCTAAACTGCGAAGTAAAGTATATAATCTACCAATCTATTGAGAGGAACAAGGTACTTGTGCCATAGTAATGAGTAGTCAGAGGGGACTCAATGTGGCAGAATTATAGCCAGCCCAACTTATCCCCGCCCACAAAAAAATTTGGTCGGGAAGTTGGGTCTGGGGTGGCCCGTTTGGGGAAAAACTATGTCCGAACAGGACCTGTTTGGACCAATGAAATTTTCAGGGCGGGCTTTATACGATGATGGACAGATGATGAACATTAACGTAATGAATCACGTCACGAAAGAGCACTTGGGTTTAATTTGTTTTTAACAAACAACATATTACGTTGCTCTGATTGTTTGTAGGTCTATCCAATTGAGCAAAGAGGCATTTGTTTGCCCTATACTCACAGCCCAACGGAGAGTTATCAGACTCATATTCTGACTAGAATTATGAATATGACAATGTCAGGCTAGCAGAATTAGGTATGACACTTAAGAATTGAATGACTGTGGGAGTGTTTTCTTGCCCTGTGTAAGACAGAGTGGGAGTATAATGACATCCAGACCTCAGCTCTGAGTACTGCACTTCAGTTTACACTGGTAGAATTCCAAGTGGATGTATTCTATTCTGGTCTTCACACCGCCAGATAGAGAATGAATGTTGGGATTTTGGTCCTTTCAGGCCATGATTACACAAACATATATATTTTGGTGCATTGCCATCTTAAAAAATGCCAAGACAAATACGAATGTGCCATTTCCAAAAACATTTATTTTCAGGTTTAACTCACACATTTATTGTATACCCATAGTTGCCTGACCTGGGTTAAATCGCTTTTCAGTTGTGTATACACAATGTTATGTAGCTATGGACCTCTTTTCACCTGTTAGCATAAATGTTTGGATGATAGATTATTCATCTGTTTTTGTCAGGAAGATGGAAGATCTGGGTTTGTTTACTGGACAGTGTTTCCCCTCAGATTTTTTTTAGCAGTGGGGGCAGGTCCGGTCTACCCTACCTGTAGCAAATAATAACAATATACCCACTATTTATTCATTATAACTAGGCTACTTAAGCATAATAATGCACCTAAAATACAAACGTGAGCAAGGGCAGCAATCGCTATCAAATCAACAGACGTGCAATTTCGCTAGCAGGGGAAGAATACAAACAACGAAAATCACCAGTTAACTTAATTTAAATTTGCAAGAACTATAGCCTAATACAATAACAGGCTTAAATGAACTTACAACATAAGTTATACGACTTTCAGTTCTCAAGGACGCACACGCGCTATCTCAACTGCGCTGTGAAGCGCGTCTGTGCTATTCTCCGACATGCGCTCTAACAATCACGGCTGATAGACGACCTACACTTTTTACAGCTCTAATTCTGACACCGTGGCGGCAGAAATTTAACCGTGGCGGGCCGCCACGGTAAAATCAACATAGGGGAAACACTGCTGGATGTTTCCAAGCTCTTACTCAGTTAGTCCATATGTCAACCTCGTTGTAATGGAGTAGCTTCTACATGAAAGTAGGATGAAAACTATCAATGGAAATTGTCAAGTGATTTCAAATTATGTGAAAGTATACAGAACTGGTTAGGAATTGATAGTAGTGTTCAAGGGACACCTATTTGTCCTCTGAGTCAGCCCTTGTCCAATAGACTTCTCCCTGGTATGTGGTATATTCTCCTTGGGCTACTAATACCAGCCAGAGGAAGGAGATGTCCATCCCTCTCCCCTCTCACACCACCATCATGTGGTCCAATTGGTTTCTCCACTCTGGTAGAGACAAGTGTGAAACTCTGTTGCCTTGCACTGCAAGATACACTTTTTCAAGAGTTCAAAATTGTTATTCTTTTGATGTATTTATTACTTAACTTCTCTGGAAATGTCTGAAAGGTTTACATTTGTTAAGTTTCAACTATTTATAAAGATTCACCTAAAGTTCAGACTTTCACCTTCCTTTAACTGGATAATGTCAAACTAAGAGTGCAGGACAATAGGGTGTGGAAAAGACAGATCTGTTTACTTGGTGAGAGTGACAAGTTTAAGGGAGGGACCCTGGCTAGAATTCTATTCTGTTCACAGTTGACCTCTTGCTGTCTGTGATGTCCCTCCAGGGCTGGCCTGCATGTGCACATACTCACAAAGCCTGCATGGGACTAGGAAAGAAAACGGCAGGCATTTTCCAGGCTGTGGGCGCAGGAAATGAAGTAATGTTTCTCTGGAATGGTGACATTTTAAGCGCATGACATCGATGGGCCTCAACAGAAGACTGGAGTTGTCCCAGCCTCATTACTTATTGTCAGAGGCTGGTTGAACTGATTAGATTACAGTACAAATATACCCATAGAGGAGACACACTCTGCTTCATCACAGTACAGTAGTCTCAAATGGCTTAATCTCCTTCTTGGACAGATTCGAGAGACCGCAGATAGAGTGCGGCTAGTCTGGTTTGTTATATGTTTTAGATATTTGACTTTTATCACTTGTATTATTGTTTTGGTTGATTTTATGTAAAGCACCTTGAGCTGCAATTCTTATATGAAATGTGCTATATAAATAAATTAGTGCTGTCAGTTTAACGCGTTATTAACGGCGTTAGCACAAACCCATTTTTAACGGCGTAATTTTTTTTAATCGCGTGATTAACGTTCTTTTTGGCCAAGCAAACGTTGGAGTTTTTTTCACATGCTGTTGCAACAACTACTTACGTTAGAAAAACTACAACAACACACCGGATCTAGCTAGACCGGAAACAAAACAACAGGCATGCTGCACACACTTGTTTGGGCTTGCGAGCCGGCTAAAGAGTAGTAGGCTAACGTTATGTTTTGAGTGGATGGCGGGCCTAAGATGCTGAAATGAATGCCAATAACATTCTGAATGGATTTTTTATTTTTTTTTTAGTTGCCAAATGGTTCCATTGACAAGACCGAAGTGATCTGTGTGTTTTGTCGAAGTGAACTAAGCTATCATCGCAGCAGGTCCAGTCTGAAATACCACTTGATGGCCAAGCACACAGCTGATACTAATTCTCTGCCCCCTCGTCAAAGCCAGGCGATTGCAATGTTGTTTTCAATTAAAAAAAAACATTTGCACCAAGCAATCCGATCCACTTCTCCATGTTGATAAGAGCATTAAAATGAGAAAACATTATTGGACAAAAATAAATCAAGGGACATTTAGAAAAGATAAAAATGTGCGATTATTCGCGAGTTAAAGATGACATTAATTAAATTAATCGCGATTAAATATTTTAATTGTTTGACAGCACTAAAATAAAGTCTTACTTCCCCTATTGCTCCTATCCACTTATCTGAAACAGAACCAGGGGAAACAGGACAGACGATCCAGAGGATTTTATGCAGCTTGATAGAAATTCTGAACAACTTCCATTACATCAAATAAAGTTTGTTTAGTGAAAATATAGACTGAAGTCCTTCCAGATAAAGGAAGAAAATGAAACAAGTAAATGTGTGAAGGGTAACACTTTTGGCATGTTGTCCAGACTGGAATCTATTCAAAATTAGAAAAATAAGAAAAAAAAACGATTGTATTTCTGTACATAATGATTATTCTGCTAACATGGGTGAAGAAGTTGTTACCCATCTTGGAAATAAGTCTTGAATACCCATCAACCTGCCCGGGACCGGAATCAGACGATTTATTGCATGCTCGGCCGGACTGGTGACCGGTAGGTCAGTCGTAGGCCTATGTCTTTCCGATTATCGGCCGATCCGTTTCTTTGCCAGCGGCGCAGGCAATAACGTTACAAGTGTAACAGACGTGGCCACGCTCCGTCACAAGGTCTACAACCCGATGTTCGCCATTCGCCATGTTCAAACACGTTTCTGACTTGTCAAGTACGACCACTACCAGCTATGCCAACAAAAAGCTAGCTCTTTGTTGACGCGGGTGGCCTGTTATTTGAGGAGTGAGTTTCACCGATTCACACACAAGCATGCTCACAGCCGTATGTAAATATGTTGTTGGCGTGGGAGTTCTTCACTGTGAGTGAAGAAGACACAAAGTTCGCAATTTGTAAAAACTGTCAAGCTAAATTAACCCGTGGGGGAACCACCTCGAAAACGTTCGGAACAACAAACTGCTAGCCAGAGTGATGTGTCGTTCGTGAACGATTCGTTCATTTTGAATTAATCCTTACAAGGACTCGGGAGTAATGAGTCCCCTCAAAGAGAGATTTTTCCTTTTCTCGTGGCCGCGCATCGGGAGAGGTAACTGTTTCCTCTACTAAACCAATGCAGGTCACTTGAAAAAGGATCCAAAGACTCGTACAAAGACCCAGTTGGGAAATGAACAAAGAATTTCTCTTTCCTCTAGCTACCAGTGCAGGGGTCTCATTTATAAAACTGCGTAGGATTCTTACTAAAAGTGTACGTACGCCCAAAAGCTTAAGGTCACATGACATGAAAACTTCACTTTAGGACGTTCTTTAACATTAATATGAGTTCCTCTAGCCTGCCTTTGGTCCCCCAGTGGCTATAATTTTCGATAGGTGTAAACCAAACCCTGGGTATTTTTCTCCGCCTATAATAAAATGAAGGCTCAAACGCTCGGTTTGAAAATCTCCTTGTTGTGATGTCACAACGAGCCAGGCTACCGCCCTTCTCTCTGCTTTGCCCGCCCAGATAATCTGGCCCGCCCATGAAAAACTGAGCTATGATCGTGCAAAGGCAAGTTTTTCCTGGAGAGACATCATGGCCAGCAACTGAACGAAGTATAACAGTTGCTCAGTGTTTGGATGCACATTTACATTTATTCATTTAGCAGACGCTCTTATCCAGAGCGAATTACAGTAAGTACAGCACAGCGGGGAATCGATCCGCCAACCTTCTCATTACTAGCCCGACTAAAACTTTGGGAAGTTGTGTCGGCGCATTTCAAGCGAAAATAAAATTGAGACTGGTTGTGCAGAGGCTTGGATGAAGGAACTAAAAAAAGACTTTTGTTTTGATTTGTACATGGGGAGTCTAATTTTATTTTAGCTCGAAATGCGCCGACACAACTTCCTAAAGTTTTGTATGTCTGCGCCAAACATTTCAGCCACTACAATTTCCTCAATTTGAGCCAATACAAAGCTGGCCTTGATGAAATTAAATTCTGGATCATTACTAACTTTCCTCGGTAAAGCTACAAACCTTGGACAAGTAAGTTAACTAACGCTATATCATTTTGTTGCTTTACTGTATATGGTTACCCAGCTTGCTACCCTTAGAATGTGGCTGTAACATTAGCTCTGCAGCTAACAGCTGAGTTACTGTTGCTAATGTAAAGGTAGACGGCATCAAGTGTGTGTGTGAATACAAACGCTGTAATGCCAGTGTTGTACACTTTTTTGTTATTTGGATAACCGTTCTGCTGTTGGTGTTATGGCGCACAATGTCTGCCTTTCTCCTCATTGAAATGACTATGAGTGTGCACCTCTGCAAACCAGGGTGATCAGATGAGAATGGCTAAATTCGAGGCATCTTACAGCAATGGGCGCTACGGGCCATTGCGACACATCCGTTGTAAACATTAGCGCATGTCTCCTCCTCATTAGCATTTAAAGCTACAGACACAGAAACAGTGCGTTTTGAGGAAAGTTCATTGTGGGACTGCTCGTAGTTGCTGTAATTATGCACCAAGGCTGAATTTCGGGAAAGATACTTCAGATACAGTAACAGGGAACCACTAAGACCAATATAAAAGCATCACAAAACAGCATATCATGTGACCTTTAAAATGGCGTACGCACACAAAAAATGTATTAAAAGATTTATAAAACTGTACACAATGTTCCCTTTATAAATCACAGATTACCCACAAGTGTGCATACGTGAGTCAGCATTGTACCCTGCCCTGAACATGCCCATTTTTAACCATAAATAGTCAATGCAAAGCACCTCATGAATGCTAATCTAGTATCTCATCATGACCCTGGCATGCGATTGTTCTTTACGGTGAATCATAGCGCATGACAAATTCTCGGACACTGGTGGAGCTCGAAAATTCAGTGGCCGGTAGATCACCAATTTAAAAAAACTGTGCGAGTGGCGTCAACTGTGCCAGATAAGGGGATGAGAGGTTGGGACTGCAGTTACGTCATGACAAGCTCAGAGCTAGGCGTAGGGGGGGCGGGGGGGGGGCGTGTGTAAGCTTGTGTGTACATGTGTGTTTCCAATATGTATTGGTTATATACATCCCTCTTCCAGACAGTTTTATGTGATATGGTGAAGAGATATGAAGCCTGGTTTCACACAGGCTGGGGCCACACAATAACGGCTACTGTTACACAGCACAAAGGTTGCTGGGTACTCAAAGCTCCATGGTGATTTGCCAAGCTAGTATCCAAGCTGCTACAATTTCCGCTTTCACTTAAAGTGAGAGGGAGGATGAGGAAGACAGTAATAGCTGAACAAAAGGTTGCCTGCGAACTGTCCTTTTGGAGCCAAGTGTGAGCAGAGCGTTTGGAAAAAAGTTGTATGTTCAGGTTCTGAACATGAGCTTTCTCCAGATTCTTACCCAATTTGATTGATGCTGTTTTGTTACAGAATTTTCTCCTAGAAAGCCTGTCTGTTTTGTGTGTTTCTAAATGTTAAATGTATTGCTTCTGCAGTTCTGTTCCAAAACTGCACCTCAGGGCTAAAACCGTATTACTTTGGCCTATGCTAAAGTTAGATGTATTATGACTACATCTCTCTAATAAAGCCAGGAATATCTGTGTGTGTGTGTACAAATTACAATGGGTTTAGTTTACCATGATCAGTTCAAGAACCGGGCACTTTGCAAAGTTCATATTCAGCTTATGTTCTCTTTATAATCCAACAGAGTGCAGTACTGCGATTGACGTTGTTTGGATAAGCATTTCGACATCCAATAATGAACAAATAATTTGCCGCCAGTTCGGCTTGCTCTCTTCGCATCCCAGCCCCTTCACTCTGATTGGTCCTCTAGTCTGGAGCGAGTTTCCTACGAAATATCGAGCACTCTCTTTTAAGTTAATATTTTGCAGGTGTCCTTCTTATAATCCAAACAGAGTGAAGTACCGCAATTGAACTTTGATTAACAAAGGCATGTGATGTAATGACTGTTATTAACTGTTAAGATGGACCAACTGGCTACTGGCTGGTGGACCCAAATGCATAACTCCACAGAAGGCACGGTTGACTGGTTTCTTGGAATAAAGGTTAAGGAGAACGAAGGAGATCCGGTGGGGCAGGTGTGGCAGGCAGGCGCACAGGAGGATGTGGCACAGGCAGAGAGAAAACAGAATTATTAGTAGTGTACTAAGTTATATAAACATAGCATAGGAACCAGTACTAACAATGTAGGAGAAGCGTTGAACTGGCGATGAGTGACTGGAAAACCAGGGTTGAAATACTGTGGTGCCGATGAGGGATGGAGCATGTGGCAAGAAACCTGGAGCCTGGAGCCAACACCTGTGAAAAACAGAAAACCTGGCCCGGATCAGGCCGGGGACATAACAATTAACTAAATGTTTAGATGTTTGTGGTGGTACAATTTAACACAGAACCAATATAGTACATTTTGATCAACATAACATAAGCGATTTATAATGTAGGAAACAGCAGACAAATTAAAACTACATAACCATTTGCATGAATGTAGGCTACCACAGCATTGGGAATTTGACTAGAATAGATGTGGAGGTTGAACAAGTACTTCAGAGATGACAGAGTGATTTGTGATCTGAGAAATATAGGTACCAAAACCACTGAAAAGAACTGTCAGCACCAGCTGCATCACAGGCACTGCACTATCTATCTATAATTCCAGAAATCTGTGTGTGTCACAGATTCTAATTGTTATCTTATTTGGACTGAAATAGAATGATCCCTTTCTTGTAAACACCTTTGTTTGAATAATTGCGGTCCGACCACGATCCGATCAACACCCCGAGATTACTCCGAGATTATCTCCGTTGCCGTCTTTCTCGAAATGTTGATGTTGTTGTTGTTGGTAGTGGTGAAGAGGTCAAGCGGAATGGGCTGTATCACCACTAGTTGTAGAGAAAACAGCGCCACGTATCGTACTGGGATATTACATGCTTTCGGACAATGATTCGGTTTATTCATTGCCATATATATTAGGATAATAGCAGTTGCCCTCAAAATTAGCATTATCCGAATAAAGCTAGATTCAAATTGATACCATCATGTTAACGCAGTGACTGATGTCATTGGGGGTACTGTGCCCTATCTATAATTCCAGGAATCTGTGTGTGTGCCACCTATTTTATCACGGGCAGTCGGGCACTATGCACATCTATAGTTCAAGGAATTTGTGTGTTTCACTGACATCTTAATCACCGACTGCATCACGGGCACTGTACACTAGTAATGTAAAGGCTAGACAGAGATGTTGTTATTGACATTGACAAAGTACAGCTTCTCTAATCCCCACACCAATCACTCCCATTCAGCTTGTTATAGTCATGGACTGGTAAACAACTGTGGGGACGGTGGTGGCTGTAGCTCAACAGCTGCAGCTTTAGCTTAAATCTTTTGGTGGAAAGGAAGTATCTAGCTAGGCACAAGGAAGCTGAGGACATCTAGTGGTGGGGTGTAGTAGATGTTCCAAATGAAAAAAGGTGCTTACTGGAGAGCAGCAAACTTGAGACAAAACACATGGCATTAATGGCATTCAAATCCATTTAAATACCAATAATAAGGCAGTCTCTTCTAGGGTTGACTGTACACAGTTTTTATATTTTCAAGTAAAGCCTGGAGTTGCATAGATGGCTCATCTTACCTGATCCATTATAACTCATGTCCCTTAGGACTTTATTCCTTTCAAGGAAAAAAAGAACAACACAATCCATATGCAGGCCTCCCCCAGTAAATGATCTCAACACCACTCCTCTTACATCCAGTAAATGTTTGTACGGCTAATGCATCATACCTTATCAACTTTCTGCTGAACCTGAAATAAAAATTAATAGTTTAGATGGACATGTTTTGATGACATTGCAAGTTTGACTGATTTGAAATGCGATTGGAACCATTTCCTTAGTGTGAGTTATTAGTGAGTTACCTGAATAAATTACCTGAATGACTTATCACTCTTCTGATAAATTGTGACTCATATTTGTGTTTTAACTGAAACTGACACCATGTAGAGCACAGGTGTCAAACTCAAGGCCCGCAGGCCACATAACATGATGTGGCGGGCCACATTTGGCCTGCGCGCCTCGAGTTTGCTTGAGTAAGCGGAAGCTTAAATGGTGTATTAAAATAAGTCTATGCTGTTTTACAGCGTGCATTGGCCATAAACTACAATAGATTTAGATTATGTTACGGTTAAGTGATGACATCCCATCTCTAGAAAGCAGTGTATGCACATCAGTGTTAAACGCAAAGTTTAACTGGGTGGTCCCCGGGCATTCAACCCAAGTTGGTATCGCTCTCGAACTTGGTTAGAGTACTCAGCCAAGCTAGCATGTTTCTGCTTCCACTGTCGATAATTTGGAGCCACAAATTATGAAGACTTCGCCTTCACTAGACAAGGTTTTACCATTTGGAAAACGGCAATGTTTATTTTACATAAAGCTCAAAAAGCTATTCTGCGTTCAAATGAAGGGCAAATTCACTCTCATTAAGCTTGCATTAAGTGTGTGAGTCCCTATCTAGCATCACAACAAACCCAGAATACGTTTTAGGTTTGGGCTAATCCCCGAATGTTTACAACGCCTGGCTCCGTGAGTTTTTCTGGGAGTTTTTCCTTATCTTCTTTGAGGGTTTAGGTTGGTTGAGGGGCAGTTCTATGTGCGTATGTGAAGCCCTCTGTGACATGCTTGCGTCGCAGGGACGTGCACAGGTTGTGGCCAACCCTACGTTCACACTGCAGCAACGTGAATCTCTTGCCATCACTCGCCTTCCCACAGTTCACCACACTCGGGGGAGTTTCAAACAGATTCATTTAGAATGTAGTTCTCTAAAGTCACTGTTGTAGTTGTAATGGCCAAGTGTGCAGACTTGGGTTTACGTACTCGCAACATCGATCAAAATACAACTTGTATAAAAAATACAAAACTGTTTAATAGACATACACGTTGACATGTGTATAAAACGTTTTATTATATAACTCAGTCTATGCTAATCTGTCGATACGATAGGGATCCCTTACAAAAAAAGAAGTATATTAAAGTATACTATAAGTATACTATAATATGGATAGTACACTTTTAGTTCACTTTTGATATACTTTTAAGAAGTATGCTTGGAAAATAGTTCACTTTTAATATACATTTAAGAAGTATAATTAGAAAATAGTTTACTTTTAATATACTTTTAAGTATGCTTTGAAAATAGTTCACTTTGGATATACTTTCAAGTATGCTTTGAAAATAGTTCACTTTTGATATACTTTTAAGAACTATGCTTAGAAACAGAAAATTGTATACATTTCTTCTGGAGTAGGATGTACGTTTTGTATTATTATTCAACAACAACAGTCAAAATATTCATGGCGAATAAACACCAATTCTGATTCTGAAAGCGGATGTTTGTGCTTCAAGGAGAAAAGCCGGTATGTATTTTCTGTTATAAGGCCATGTCAGTCGTTAAAGAGTACAATCTCCGTCGGCATTTTGACACCAAACACAGAGATAAATATGCCAAATTTGTCCTCCAAGAAAAACAGCAGATTGTACAAGAATTAAAAGGTGGCCTGCAATTGCAGTAGAATATGTTCACAAAAGCTACAACTAAAACACTATGTTTTGACATTGTTACTGACTTTACGTTGTAGTTACAACTTGCCCTTTGAGGGCAACCATAATGCTGATGTGGCCCTTGGTGAAAATGAGTTTGACACCCCAGATGTAGAGCATTCTGAATAGAGTTTATGACAGTATCAAAGAATGTCTGTTTAGTTGAGGCCTCCAACAACTTTAAAATAAACAGTATGACCAATAAATACTAAGAACTAATCTTAAAAACATAACAATTTTAAAAAGATGTTGTAAGATAACACCAACATAAGATAATGCTATTGATAGCTTTATCTTATGATAATTCTTCAACAACTCAAAAAGAAAAGGTTGACATCACTCTTTGCGAGCCAATGAAACAAAACAACTTTTTCAAAACAACACTAGCGATCAGAAATAGAAGCACTGTAGTGCCGTATTGACCAGCTAAGGAAATGGGCAGGGGAGGAATACTTCCTGGCAGTAATGGTCCAGGAAGGGGGGGGGGGGTGATGCATCAGAAGGGGAGGAAATGTTGGCGTATGTTTCCACTGATAGATTTCTAAAGACATTAGCAACCTCCCCTTTCTCTTATGCATGTGTATAGCCTTTGGTGAATACGTAAAGCAGGGGTTCTCAAACCTTTTGGGGTCAGGGATCCTTTACAGGGGAGAACATTTTCCAAAGACCCCCCACCCCATAATTGTAACACCCATTCAGCATACCTTTTGTGTCCTTAAATGGACACAATATTCTTGTTTTATTGGGCAAATGGTCCCCATCTGTAGATTATTATATATTATTTCACTTTTTAATGATACAGCATAATTAAACAATTTTATAATTTATGGAAAATTATTTCGCGGACCCCCTGGCTATGCTTCGCGGACCCCACTTTGAGAACCACTGACATAAAGGACACAAGTGCAGTGTCCTTGAGCATTTACAGCAATAACAATAACAATGGTGTCTAAAATCAGTTATTTGCAATTGTGATACAAATGCTTGATGATAGGATGGGACAGAATATCAAATTAATCTTCGAATATACAACTGCAACCTTATACAGTATTTTGGTCTGAATTTTCTTTGGTCAGCTGATATCGCTAACATAACAGTGTCTTTTGAAAGTTACTTGATTAGTGATTAGTTTTAAGGGGGGAGAGAGCAAGGGAGAGTGGGAGAGAGGAAGAGAAGGAGAGGTAGGTAAGGGTACACCCACATTGGTTCCAGTATTTGGTTGCAGTATAAAATCAATAATGCTCCAGCAGACAAAGCTCTCAGAAACCTTTCATGGTTAATAGGGTTTGGAGTCCTTCTCTCAATCTTTTGAAGTCATCAGTTTCTCGTAAAGAGTTAGAGTGGCCGTATGTAACTTCCTGTTCACACAAATTGCATAGTCCCTCTACCTTGGTAAACAGCAGGTCAGTGCATGTATTTCATATCTGTAAAAAGTATTATCGTTGATGATATGGTAGCATAATCATTTAGTATGAAGTATGTCCTTACTTTGTAGATAATGTAACCTTAATGTAAAGGTTAGTCAAGTTTGACAAATGTTTCATTTACAGCCAATAGCTAAGTCAGATCTGTTGTGTTTTCAGCAGGCAAGTTATGTTACTCAATGCATTGGCATAGTCTACCACTGTCAGCACATGTATCTCATTAAATATGTAACAGGATTAATGATCAAGTATTGGGCAGAATAATGGTTTATGGGTGATTTCTATACCTACAGGGCAATGCAATTTATATTTTCAACAATGAGACAGCGAATACGTTGTTATAAAGTTTGATCTAATCGCTGGCCATTGCCACTCAACATGTCTGTCTCTTTGAAAATCCTCTTGCCAGCAATATACTGTACCTATAACATTTCAATGCACTTAAAAAGCACTTAAGACCTGTATCTCTGCAGGGCCCTTACGCGCACAGGTGCCCACATAACTGACTTAGCCTCAGATTTAAAAGCAATCTGAGCAAGATGGTAAAGCTATTTATAGAAAAGGGTTGTTTTTACTTGCTCAAAGATGGGTATGCTAATTAGTTAAGTGTATCATCTGTCTTGTTTGCACACATTTTAATACTGCGTTGTAGGGATGCTCCGATCTAATCGGCGCCGATCCATATCGGCCGATATTCCCATTATTGGTTTTGATCGGCGTTCTCAAAATGGCAAATCAAACATGGCTGATCAGATGACATCAAATCTGCGAGAACTACTATCAGAGACGTTTCAATAAAACGTTATAGGCATTTCAAGCCCCCAATGGTAAGAAATTATTCTTTAACCTTTAGATGCGTGAGTTCTAAATATTTCTGACGCTTCCACCAGAGTTTTTGTCCCAAAACGGAAGCTAGCTAACTTAAGTTAGCTTCCGTTACCTACCAACCTAGCATAATTCTTGTAGCAATGCTCCAACCTGCTAGTGTTACTTGTTAGCCTCATAAATGTACATTTGAAGCCATACTATAGCGTTTGTCATAGTTTTTGTCTATCGGAAAATAGTCGGTTGGAATGTTCAGAATCGCACATGTGCGACGTTACTCTGTGAGACCCGCATTTGAACGATCATTTTTTAGTTGACTCCTAAAAATGCTGATATGATTATATTTATCAAAGCAAATCTGCTAGTGATGCTGCTTAATCAGAAGGAAGGTTTGAATACTCTAGTATACCCTCTCCGAGTGCGTGAGTGCGTGAAGTGAGTGAAGTGAGAAAGTGAGTGAATAATGTGAGAGTGAGTGAGTGATTGAGACACTATACAGATAGATATACATGTTTTGTTTTTTTGTTTAATTGCTGACTTCCTGTGCACCTTTAATCTTCATTCTGTGTGTTATTTCCTTCTAAATGCAGACAAATCGACTTGAAACTGACTAACTTGTAGCGTGTTTATGTTGCAGTTAAGTTTGTGTCATTATTTTTCCACAGGAAAGCTACTGTATAAGCTCCGAGTTCTCTTGAGAGTGGAATGTTGCACATGTGATTCGATTGTTGTGATTTTTATTTAAAGGTTAATATTTGTATTATTATTTTAATATGTATTATTATTTATACATTTTATAGTAAGCGAGGGAGCTTCAACACTGGAATGTTGCACGTTCCTTGCAATAGAATGGATGGTTGTCAATTCATGATACTCTCTCGTCTCATAATTTAAATAGTTAAAATACAATACCAATGTTGTTAAGAATAATTAATTTCATAAATAATGCTACACAATAAATAGAATGCTTCAATCAACACTGTGATCGGTGATCAGTATTATTGGATCTGCAGATACTGATTTCAGTGATCGGTGATCGGCAACAAAAAACCTGATTGGAGTATCTCTACTGGGTTGATACTGCCTTATTCATAGTTTTAACTTGTAGCCGAAAGACACATTTTATCTTTATACTTGCTGTTTTTGCTGCCAACCATAAGTGACATGGCACAGATTATTTCACTGGGGGAATTGTGGGTCCAGTATCTGCAACTGGTGTTGGGTGATAAATCCCTTTTTCTATTACATATCTGTTCTAATTGTCAAAGATTTTACATGCAAAGCCCTGTGTTCTAAATCTACCCTATGTTCTAATTCTAACCTGTCTTAATGTAGATAATAATTACAGTTTTGTTTTTGACATACGTGTTCTGACTGTTTACAAAAAGCCACCAGTGGATTGGAGGCATTTACATTCTGAAGCTCTCCTTGTTCAATTCCAAATGTTTTGGTGGAAACTAGAAATTAATACTCCTCATAAGAACCTTTTCTGTGTAATAAATCTGAATACATGTTTATTCTATTAACTCTATCTTACAAGATACAACTTTCTTTTTAGCGTTGTTGTGTGCTGCACATGAGACATAATTAAGATTTAGCACGTCCGTCCCGTCCCATCCTTTTCTTGTGATGATTCAGTGGCTTTATGGACAGAGCTTAAAGAAAAACACCAGACCACACACACACACACACACACACACACACAAATACATAGTGTGATCCAATTTTGTGGATCAAATATTCTTGATAGAAAAATCAATAAAGAGACTGTAGACAGACAGACAGCACTTTATTAATCTCCTAGGGGAAATTCCATTATTATAGCAATATATCAAAAACAGTTAAACACAAATTATGCATATACAAAAATTATACACAGCAGTGTGTCGAAACAATCTATTCAACAATTATACACAAAATATGCACAGAAAGACAAGTCTCATACATCAACCAATAATGAATCTGTTATATGATACAGGTGCTTGTGTGCAGTGTCAAAACACTACAATGTACCTGCATTGTAGCTAAATTCAATGGCACTGCAAGGACAGCAGTCCAATGTTGTGCTCACTGTTTAGTTTTTTGTGAAACATTTTAAAGAAGGTAGAACCAGCAAGGTATGCATACAATATAATTAGAATGTAGGCATAGTAATATTGCAAACCTTTCTTGGTTGTCTGTATGTGTTTAGGGGACAGCAGAAAGCTTACAGATCTGAATGCCAAATTGTAACAGAAGATGGCGCTGTTTTTTAAATGTCATCCTCTCAGAGGATTAAATGTCTTAACTCCTTGAAAACATGAATGTCTTATTTCATTAATGGTCTGAACTAATGATGCTGACAAGTGACACATTTCACGGTAGGTAGATAGGTAGGAAGGTTCTTTAGTAATACCAAAGAGAATAACAACAGAACAGAAGAGATTGAAGTAATTAGATCAGAGGCCCCCACCCTGTTCTTGGAGAGCTACCTGCTTATAGGTTTTTGCTCTAACCACACTAATTTGACCTGCTTCAACAATATTTCAACCAGCTAATTGTTAGAATCAGGTGTGCTAGATTAGTGTTGGAGCAAAAACCTCGACATTTAGCTCTCCTGGAACTGGATTGGAGACCTGGGACGTCTTGATCTGCAGTCAATGCTGCACCACTGAGCTATAATTCTAAACGTGAATGTTCCTCCTTCCCTTTCAGGGCTTCAGTCGAAGTCGCTGATGTGGATGTGTCATCGTTGAAAGGTGAAAAGTCAGGATGACGACAGTAGCCGCTGAGTACGACCACATGGACCTCCAGCAGCAGTACAGTGACACTGTCAACAACCGCTGGGATGACGAATGGGACAATGAGAACAGTTCAGCCCGCCTGTTTGAACGCTCACGTATCAAGGCACTGGCAGGTGAGGGAGAGGAAATTTGCTGTGAAAGTTGTGTGTGTTTGTGTGTGCGTGTGTGTGTGATTGTGTTTACATGCCTGAAAGAAGGAAATAAAACGTTCATATACAGACACAATGTCCATTTCACACAGGAAATTATTACACATATAAATTAAAAGCAAATAAACCTCTGTCCATATGGTTCTTATATTGGCTACTGATGAAAACTCCTATATAGAAATGGATTTAGCTTGTGATCATGTAATAATGTATTTGTTTAGCAGACACTTTTTACAACCTGTGATCTCTTGATTGTCAGTCAGTTGCTTTCGCACTGAGCTATAACTATCCAGTTTCATGACAATCCATTCTGATTTATAAGACTGTGTGATCTCCAGTCCAACCTAATTTATGGATTTATTGCAGCCATCAAAATATTTGGTAATGTATGTAATGGATTATGTACTGAAGTTTTAGAGTAATGTGACCTTTGAAATATTGAGCATACATTTACACGTAATTTGTAGGAAAAAAAAGACAGATTCTCTGCCCAACCATTCTGTTCCAGAGTTTGGAAGTAAAATGAAAGAGAAAAAACTCAACAAAATTAAGATTGTAAAGTTTCTGCCTCTTTTTTTGTCAAAAACCACAAGCTTAAAACTCCCCCCAAAAGCCCACAGCATTCCACAGAGCATCCTGCTTGTCACATGACTGTGTTTTTCTGCATTCCTGACTTACGCCTCTACCCCAGCCTCTCTCATTGGCTGTCAGACTGGGGGATGAGAACAGTCAGCAGTGACTCAGGTGAATAGAGACCTTCTGCTCAGTAATGCTTGGGTGGGAGATCACTGTTTTTCAAATGGTTTTTAGGTCTTTATTTCAATTATATGGGACACGTGCAGTAACAGTTGTTGCAGTTTACACAAGAGCACTTGTGTATGTAAGTTTTGAGTATTGTTTAGGGTAGGATTTCAAAGTTTGTGTGTCATCCTCAAATTCAACAGGAGGTTTTTCTTGATATTACATTCCTATTTCCCGGTTGTCTTGTGAGTGCATTGGAGAAACAAGCTCCACACTACTACACACTCTTTCAACCCCTCATCCATGCTTAACCCATCGAATAAATCACTATTAGCAGTGAGAATTTAGATTGGCGGTAGATGAATACAAAAAATTGTTATGCGTTTACTGGTGTTTATAGAGTATTTTACATTGCCTTCGAGACAATCAGAATCAGGGACTGGAACTTTCCATTTTATAAAAGCAGGTTAACTTATTTTGGTTATGTGTCAAACGTTCAATAGCAAAATAAATAAACGTACATTTCAGTTAGAATGACTGTTTGTGTTGGTGTCGTTAGGTAGTTTTTGTGTTCAGAGGGACATTCCTTTTGCAGCTGTGTCCGTACTGTAGGGAGGAAGATGGGATAAAGAGGTTGTAGAAGAATGAGAGCCCTGAGGTCATGGCTACACCAATGTCCTGTGACAAGCCTCATGATATGGGTATCCATTCTTCTTTCAGTTTTTTTCAACACACACACATACCACAAAGTCATCCGCACATACACACATGTGCACACACACCCTGGTTTCAGTCATATAAAAACAACAAAAAACTAAAACAATGCCACAAAAATGTGGCTTTTTATACACTGAATATGAAGTTTCACTTTACATTCAGTTTTGTACTCAGACAATGTGGTTCAAAGCAGATGATGATGCATCATGATGTTTAATTAAATGATCATGAATCAAAAATGAAACATCTTTTGTGGTTTCAATGCAGTAGATCTATGGCTTCAGTTTAAATAGCACTTTCTTTTGGAGAAAAGAAAGTCAATTAACAAAATACATTCCCAATACCACACCAGTCAAAATGTTCCAAAATACAGAATTAAAATAACTGTTTCGAGGACAATATGATGTCTAATAATGTTTGAATTTGTGTCACATGGATGACTGTGCTTCCCTTTGTTTAGGAGGCAACCATAGAGGACACTGCATGCTTATCCAGCCCACTAAGCCATTGAAAGTAAAGGGGGAGGCAGCTGGATAGCCACTGAAACAGTATGTTTGCAGACAGCTTTTGAAAGGAAGTTGGTTGTTCACATTATTTCAAAGCAACATCTTAGGAATAGCACACTTTTTCTCTATCATTGAGTGAACAACAATGTGGGGAAACGGGGTGTTATCCTGGTGGCTCCCTCCACACACCCCCCACTTCCTCTCTAGACTTGGTACAGCCCACCTCCTCCTCTCCCTTTTTCTTCCCTACCTCTGTGGCCAACATGGAAATCAGGCACTGACATCATCACTCAGCTCTCAGGCAGTGGCTAGCCGCTGATAAAATTACAACCTTGTGTTCCCCTCCCCTCTAACCTCGCCTCCTCCCTCCAAACCGGAGAGAGGTGTACTGTGTGTGAGAGTTGCTTTCATTCTATTTTTATTGCACAGCTCCATTCTTCTTGTTGTGCTTGTCCTGAGTTCTGGAGTTTTTGTACGGACCCATCAAATCCCATTCCTCAAAGTGTGCTCTGCTCAGTTTGAACTCCCCTCCCCACCACTGGCATGAAGAGGGAGGGGTGTGTTGGAGCGAGAGAGAAAAAAGCCTGCTTTTGAATGGGATGGGAGGGAAAGACAATCAGCAAAAGAACCATGCGAAAAAAAACCTTTTCCTACAGTTGCTGTTCTGGGCAAGGCTTCTTAAGATGAGAATTTCACTACTTCTCTAAAGGCACAACATTCATTACTTTACAGGATATTTTTGGGAGCCTGTGGTGAGGAGAGGGGGGAGGTAGGAAACCTTTCAACCCCTCTCTAACTTCCCTCCGTTTTTTCTTTGCGGTGTTCTCAGTGGATTTTTTGTTTTTGCGGCTCCCAGTGCAGTAAATAAATATGGAGGTGGACTGGAGCTCTGGTGCCCAGGATTCTTTTTACTTGGACCCTGGTTACCCTACTCAGGTGCCTTTCAACTACAACCAGTTAGAAGGACGCTTTAAGCAGTTGCAAGGTAAGCCCAGGCTGGAAGGAAGAAGCCCATTGTTTATAGGCGTTGCTACGCTATGCACTGTCAGCAGACAGGCACACAGACGTCTGGTTAGGAGAGAAAAATGAAATCCACCGTGCTGAAGTTGGCAATATAGACTCTACTTTTTAATTTATTAATTTATTTACAAAAAATAATTTGAGCAAAATCTGGCAAATATGGATAAAGTATTTTGGGCATAAATGATACAAAGATAACTATTTTATATGGGTGGTTTCTGCATATCTATATCCTAAGCAACTGGCACCCTCTATACAAAAACACAATTCACACTGCTATCTAAATGACATGGCTGCTGGCTCTTAATGGATAGTCATAGACAACAATAGCAAGAGGAATGGTAGGAGTGGTTGTTTTGTTCAGACATCTGTAGCCAAATGTGGTCTTGCAAGAAGCTGTGTAGTGAAGATTATTCCAAATCCTGTGAACTCTTGTGAAGATTATTCCAGAACAATGTATTTTCCCACACTCAAATAGGCTACTCTTGTGTGCACATATTTTTGATGCTGACAAATAATTAAATGACATGACATTATATGTGGTCTTAAATAATATTGTATTTGTTTACCTGATTAGCATTTGGGTCATGTTTTTATTGTAAATAAACCTATGCTTAAGTCTAACAAGTACAACCAGTAAACAAAAGGTATAAAAAATATATTTCACCCATTTAAAGCATTATTTTATGTATTGTTTTGCGGCATACAAATTATTTTTTTTTAAATTCTGCAGAACTCTACAGCAAAACAGTAAGTAGATGACACTGCAATTTCAGTAATTTTCACAGTTTAAATGTGCTTGTGTTTGTTCAATTTTAAGACAATTGCCAAACTGACCCTTGGAACATGGTTGTCCTTTGTTAATATGTAGCATTTGAGTACACTACATCAACTGATGCAACCTAGTCTAATGCTGTAAAAACACAAGTAAAAAGGATGTACCAGAAAAATACTCAACCTTTAACCTCATCTGAGGAATGACTCAGTACAAAAAAACACAAAGCAGCTGAGATTCAAATATGACGTTTGTTGTTTATTCATTGCTTTGAATATATATTTTAAATAATAAATAATATTAATATTTAATAATATTAAATATTCTGCAAGCATCCTCCTTTGAATCATATTCTTAGGTTGGCAAGAACTTTTTAACTTAGGTCCATGTTTGCCATTCTTCCATGTTTTGAGCTTGAGCTTGACTGCTTTTCACCATTCAAACTGAATTGAAGGATAAAAGCTGTTTCAGTGTTTAGCATTCTCAAATTCAACTGCCATGGTGACCTTGCAAACCCATCATGTATTCTATTTTGTTCTTTTTGCTTCTGGAACCAGTCTGCGTTTCTCTGCACCACAGCAGCAGACAACTACTTCAGCTATGAGAGATCAGCATGCTGAAGTACTGCTTTTGTCTGTAACCAGAGTGGGCCCCTGCCAACCTCTACCCCCCACCGTCTTCTTCTAAATAACCCTCTGTTCAACTACTGTCCAGAATAGGTTTTATGGGATGATAAAAGGGCAACAGAAAGTCACACTTCCGAAAAATGATTTGAATGGTACCATGAAAGAGTGTAGTTCTGGCCATTACAGGTCTAAATTTACTTTACTTGATATACTATTCCACCATCTAGTTGCCACATACTGTATATATGTATATATGTACCGATGATCCACAACGATTTAGGGTATTTTGAAGATTATTACATCCTGATTGTAATGACCAATTGTGGATATAGCTGGATTTAAAGGAAAGGATTGGTATTTTTCCTCTGTACATGTGGCATCTCCAATTAAACTGAGTGTAACAGAACCAATGTTCAAAACCTCACACAATATAATATTTACTGTAGACCCCCTCCAATTATGTTACAGTGAGGGTGGAATTGGAGGTAGGGAGGTGAAAGAAAGTACAGTTTAGAGAAGGACAGGAAAAAAGATCCCTAAACCTTTCATACACTTCCTGGAATCATCCCTCTTATGTGTGATCAGACACTATCAGGCGTTGATTCAGGCTTCACTGGTGTGGCTGGGTTCTGCACACGGATCTATTGAATACACTGTGTAAAGCTAGCTTAATAGAGCTCAACCATATAAAATAATTATTTATTTATTTTTGTCGGAAGGGGTGTTTGCAAGGAGGTTGATGACATTTTTGTTTTTAACATTGAAAGTCCACTCCCTTAACATGACTCTATGACCTCACCATGCAATCCACAAGGGACACACAGGAAGTCAGTAGAAATCTCATAATGTTACCTATATGCCACAGAATGTTCATTCAACAGGGAGGCAAGAAGGAAACAAGCTTTGTGCTGACTCGTTTGAAAGTCCAGTCGCAGAGTTGCATTATATGAAATAAAAATATATGATTTATGGATCCTCTCTGTTGACAGCATGATTATAGGGCTGGGCTGGGCTGGCCTTGGTCAAGGACTGACCCCACAGCTTGATGTTATAAGGTTATTTAAATATGTTGCTGCAAGGCCGTAAACATGGACATGGGGGTCAACATTGGGGGAAATCTGCAGGGGAGTCTGAGGGTCCCCCCCTGAAAACGTTCTTTTCTTATTAATTTACACATGCTATTAACTTTGATTTTTTTTAGGACAGCGTGCGTGGTTGCAAAAAGGATCTTGAAATATGTTTGGGATGAAGGATGCTTTAATCAACTCTCTTTTCCTGATACATCCTTGTCAAAACAAAAGGATTTAAATTATATTGTGGTCTTTGTTAAATTGTATTAATAATGAGATTTGTGTTCACCCAACCCAGGAAATATGGTCACTCGATAGTAGATGGTGTTACAGAGATACAAGGACAATCATTAAATCAATAGCTGCTAGTCTGACTGTTATTATGGTATACTCAAGTCCCATATTAGTCTCTTTGTTCCTGAAACTAAAGGCAAAGGACTGTGGTTAGTAGGTCAAGGTCACGAATGTGAATGGTACTGAAATAAAATAATATCCTAGACATTTAACCCTGAAATACTGTATCTACATGAGGTAATTACCAGTGAATATTTTTTATTTCAAGAAATAATTAAAAAGTGGCCCTATTCTTTTATTTAAGAGAGAGACCTCCTGTAGTTTGTATCAAAACCAATAATTACTTCTGGTAAAATTACAATGGATGCTCCAAATATATTAAGTGTCAATCACTTTGCGCTATATTGTAGCATTGAAGTGAACACCGTGTAAATGGAAACTGTTTAAAAGCCTTGGAAGGGACATTCAGTGTTAACAGCGATATTATCATGCAGTTCAAATTTTTTTCCTTTTCCACATCATTTTTGGCGCTCAAAGTCCTCCAAACCAAACCTGAACATCAACAAATGATCTTAATGCTCAGATGGTAGAATAAGATCTCTCAGCATCTTAAAGGCATCTCAAAAATCTCAAGACAAAGCATTGATCCTATGTCTGCTTCCCTAAATGCAGTCACTTGGGAGACATGTCTATACTAATAATGACAATATTTTTATTTTTATACTTTTTACCCAATACCTCCCTCCCCCCAAAATATATTAATTAGAATTGATTGCATTTAACTTCCTAAACAGCCTAAGGGTCCTAGAATTGACCTGCCAGAAATGGCATTGAGATGACTTTCTCATTTTTCATGAACCATCTTGGTTGTTCTATTTTTCTCTCCTCCTTAACTTTTGTAGACTCCTTGCGGGATTTGTTTTGTGTCACCTCAGCTGTGAAGAGCTTTTAACACTTGCTCATATTCTGTTAATTGTTTGAGGCTTGTAGCCAGTTGCTGTATACAGTACACACCACACTTTTATCAATCCTACAATGTTCTCAAAGATGTGTGTGCTTTATAGTGAGGCCAAATGCTAGCTTTATGCAACATTCCTCAATCCTTCCCAAGATTCAGTTAGATGGACAGTTGTGGAAGAAAGAAATACTGTTTCTTTTGTTGCTTCGAGTTCTCCAATCCTCCTCTTCTCTCCCCAAATCCTCAAGGGGACTCTAGCAATCCAACACTATGTTGCTCTGTTCATCTTTATGTTACCATGTTGCTATAAATCCACAGGAATGTATTGACAGATTAGATGTCTGTTCATAGTCCCTTCGCCTACTGAAGTCAAAGGCAGGATGCAGGATCTGGAGCTAGGAAGAGGATATGAAGCAGGAAAAAGATTGTTAGCATTGATTGTTAGTGGGATTTGTGTTTAAACACATTGTTTAGGGCGTTTAAGGGGCTAGACTGGCAATCATATTTTGGCAAGATAGTTTTTTTTGGGTGATTCCAACTTTACCATACCATATGTTCATTTTGACATTTGTTTTGTGTCTCCATCTAATGGCAACAAATTACCAAAGGGTGGATGGGCTGATTGTCAGCACAGTTGTTTGTGGTTGTACAGGTGGTTGTCTGTGTGCATTTATGTATGTACGTGTGGTATATAATTGTATATGTGCATCTGTGATGTTCATTGTTTATTCTCACAATATTCAAATTGTTAATGTAGAGTTTCAAATTTGACACTACAGTATTCACTCTTCAATTCTTCAAACATGACTGTCCACAGTAAAAGATGTATATCATTACTGAGATAGAGAAACAGCCGTTTCTGACTAATCTTTCTTTACGTAATCAGAATTGCATTCATTTTTGTCATTTTGTTTAATTGTGTGTGTGTGTGGGAGAAAAAAAGACTGAGGTCAACTTTTTTATTATTTTAAATTGCTGATGGCTCTTCAGTCTTGTCAAACAAACCACTGTTTGCTAAAAGTCCATGTGAAAAGCCTTGGAAGGGCATCCTTACACTCCTAGGCGTAGCAAACTCTGTGTGCGGCCAACAAGGTCATTCTACAAGAGCGAAGCGAAGAACAATTGAATCCAATGCTTACGTCTTTGTCTGGATAAGGAATGCAATAACAGGAAAATTGGGGAGGATTATAAATAAACCCATCAAGTGTTCATGGAAGTGAACTCCAAGCCAGAGGGTGGGATATGCACTTCACCATGTGGCTGAATATAAACAGGATAGCCCTTGCCCCCACTTAGATTTTTTAAACTTTGGACAAGTATGAGAGCAGCCAAGAAGGTAGGGTATCAAAGTTTGATACCAAATGTGGGCCTACTAATGGGGAGTAATGGGTATATTGGCAATAACACAGATTTAAAACAGTTATTTACTGATATCAACATATTGATTTGTCTCTCATTGAAAAAAGTTTTTTTTACAAAGATGATATCAAACATCATTTTAAAATGTAAAATTTTATTTTTTTTGCTTGCAGATGAGCGTGAGGCAGTGCAAAAGAAGACCTTCACCAAATGGGTCAACTCCCACCTGTCCAGGGTGTCCTGCCGCATCACCGACCTGTACATGGACCTGAGGGATGGACGCATGCTCATCAAACTACTGGAAGTGCTCTCCGGCGAGAGGCTGGTAGGTGCACATGCACATGCACACACACATACACTCGTGGTCAGAGGGGATCTCTGAAAAGACTGGTGAGTATAGCACAGACTTGGGTTCGGTATTGATCCCTTAGATGAGCATGATCCCTAACAGTTTTACTTTCAAAATGTCATGAAAAATACAAATGTATGTGCATTCAAATCATAGCATCTGTTTTACCTGTATTTGGACAAGGCCTAATTTGAGGCTGTATAAATAGAAAGTACCTAATTATCATATATATATCTATTACGCAGTATTCAAAAACTATTGGTTCATGTGGTAGTGGCAACAGTTAAGTCAGCTTTTTGCTGTTTTTAGGTACTGCCTTTTCTGTTTCAGGGCAACCTGTCATGAAGAGCTGTGCCGTCAGTCCACTATCATGGACAAGGCTCCTGATAAGATATCTCTCTCTCTATATTCAAATACCCAACACAGCACTCATAGGCCTGTTTCCCCAAGGACACTCCAGTATTTGACTATGAGGTCATCATTGTGTGGACCTGGAAACGAGTGTTTGTCAGTGTTGTATTCTGCTTGGCTGTATTTTCCTGTACAGTGTGCCCTCATTCTTCTTCTTCTTAGGAAAGAAACTCTTGCATGAATTCCTTCTGACACACCTTCAGTGTGTAATGTGAGTTGAGTTTCTGCACAGCAATCTGCCAGGTTGATGCAAAGTCCTCTACCAGATTAGGTTTCCAGGAAATTGTGAGAAACATGAGAATTGAGTGTACTATTTATGAACATTCTAATGTGTCTCGTATGTCCCCCAGTGGACCCTAGTTTCATCTATTGGGATTTTTGGTCAGTACATTTAAACTTAAATCGACTTAACGATGTTACGGATCATTCCAGTTAAATTGAGATATTACACCCTGGCACAGGTGTGCTGTAATCATGCTTTGCCAATATCCTAACAAATATTGATGTTCTCAATCAAGTGCCCCAAAAAATACTTTTAAATCCTTAGTACTGTGGCCACAGGCATGCACGCACACACACACACACACACACACACACACACACGTACTACTTTTAGAGTACAGTCTTTTTCATAATGATATAAATCCAAAAGAGCAGTTTTATAACATGGTTGTGGGAACTGGTCATAGGACTGACAGCTGTTGCCAGCATCACCCTTCCCCCCTGCTGTAAAACCACACCTCAGTGCAAAGTCTCACAGGCCACACAGCTGCAAGTTATTCATTCACTTCCAACAGCATGAAATGGTGATAGGGAGATACTGTTCATAACAAACTGACAGTGACATGGACTGAGCACAAACCTGTTATCAATTAATTCAAACTGCGTACACCAGAGCAGAACTTGACAATAAGTGTAACGCTCACAACTGTCATTTCTATACCCATTGTCATTTATTAAGGAAACAGTTTAGAGAGTAAAAAAATTAATAATATATGATGTCATGAATAACTCCATTCCCACACCATGAAAGTGTACTTTAATTTGCTCACTTACTTTGGTTGTATTTAACTTTGAAACTCTTTGTGATAAATGAAAGGTAACCCCTTAACATAGTACATTGTATGTAATGTGCATGATATATACAGACACAGTTATTGATACAGTTCTTTTTTTTTTTACATATCAATTTAATCAAATCATGTCATCCATACCATACCAAGGCCATTCTGAAATGTTTTAATTGGACTATCAAGGCCATCATTCATCAACCATGTAAGGAGGCTGTAATATACATTTTTGTATATCTTAAGAAGTAAATATCTCTCTTCTCTCTCAAGCCCAAGCCCACCAAGGGGCGCATGCGCATCCACTGCCTGGAGAACGTGGACAAGGCCCTGCAGTTCCTCAAGGAGCAGAGAGTCCACCTGGAGAATATGGGCTCCCACGACATTGTGGACGGCAACCATCGCCTCACCCTGGGGCTCATCTGGACCATCATCCTCAGGTTCCAGGTAAATAGGATTGAACACACTCACTTAACTGTAAGACAATCCATACCTGTTTCAAGCGCCTTTTATTATAACATACTTTTAGAGAACCAGAAAAAAAGACCAAAAACTTGCATGAAAGACCATATACTCCAAAGTTTGTCCTAGTAACTTGGTATGTTGGTTTTTATTTTAAATGATTTTAACTCTCATCTACATTAATTAATTGGAGATAAATGTACATAAAAGATCTAACGATTGAAAGTAGAAATTGTTACAATACCTTGAAGACTAAGGGCAATGGTTGAGGGGGACTTGGCATATTGGATACAATGTCCTGTCTTGATGTAGCCTGGCTTCCAGCCCAACTTAGCCCCACCCACAACAAAAATTTGGTCGGGAAGTTGGGTCTGGACCAATGAAATTGCCAGGGTGGGCTTTATACGATGATGGACAGATGATCAACAGTAATGTAATCAACAACGTCACGAAAGTTGTTGTTCGTTTGTGATTGGTTGTAGGTCTATCCAATTGAGCGAAGAGGCATTTGTTTTACGAGTTTGGTTGAAACATGCCCCATAGTCACAGCCCAACGGAGAGTTATCAGACTCATATTCTCACTAGAATTATGAATATGACAACGTCAAGCTAGTCTTGATGTACTGTTGATGTGATAAGTCTCTTGATAAATAAGGAAATCTGTTGACAAAATCTCCTAGATTGAGTTTGGCTGCCATGTATTGCATTTCAGATTGACCAGAAATGTAATAATTGAATATTGTATGTTAGTCTTAGTCAGTACTGTAGCGGGGTGTGGTCGTTTAAGAATAGATATAATTGATCTATAATCAAGTGTTGAATCATTGGGGCACCACCTTGATATCGTTTTCGGGACATCAAGGAAACCTAGGTTTAACATGTAATAATCAGTATTCTGAAGGAATTAATTTGTTCTAAGAGAAGAGCAGATCATAACAACAGTGAAAACGCACACGTCAAAATCTATTTTACAAATAATTTCTTAAAGTAAATATGGATAGTATTAACAAGTTAGATTATGAATTTGATATGAGATTGGTTCCAATGAACAGAATGAAATGGTCTAACTTAAAGAAAGACAGAAATTGTACAGTCAACTAGAGAGCATACAATTTCTGGGGAAATTGTGAGTGTGTGCTTGTGGCTGCCCCAGCTTTCCATACACTCCTGGTGTTTACATATTTCAAAAAGCATTTAAGTGTATGACTACAGTTCTGACCATTGTGTTCCCTTGATAATAAGTTTGTAAAAATGACATGCATCACTCAGATGGAGGAGAGGTGATACTGGTTGGTTGGAAGAGAAGGAGGCCAAATGTAGCTCATGAAGATGCAGCGCTAGATAACTTATTAAATTGTAATCAGATATAAACAACTTGTTGGTTGCCCTATTATGTCCTATTATCCTCCTATTATCGCCCTATTATGTAATTTGAACGCCCTGAACGGCATCATTTGAGTAATGAGGGCAAGCGTAGGCTTATTGATTACTTAAAAAACGTTAAGTTTCATTATGCATCATAGAGGAGCCTAGTTAGAGAAGGATTTAGCAGTTTAATATTAGAAGCCTATTTTATTAATAATTTTCAGAGTAACCTCAAACCTTTCTTTTGTTTCTTTGACCTTACATTTTCTTTGAGGGCTTAGTGGTCTCGGTTTAACATCATTATTTATAGCGACATAATTACCGGACACTGTTAGCTCGCAATGTAGACAAAGAATGCCCCTGCAACAAAGTTGTAACCTGGTAACAAGTAGCCAGCTAGAAACCGAGCAGAAGTTTGTAGCCATATAAAGGCCTATAAATATAGGCTACTTGATTTGGCTGCAAGATTCGCTGATTTTGAGTGTCCAAGATATGATGGATTCTGATCTGGATCAACAGTCTAGCCATGTAGCTAAGGCTTGTCCGGGAAGAGTACATTTTTTTTTAACGGCAAGTCTGGAAGATCAATTTAGGCTAGTGCTACTTGCCCCGATGCACTGGACAAGTTATTAAAACTCAAACAAAATAAAATGCAATGTTAGGCCTACTTCACGTTATGTGCCACTCGTTACGTCTATCGATTTTATTTGAGCGAATTCTGCATCAGTAAAACCACCAACCCAAGATCTCTACAGACCAGCTAATTTCCTGCTCAACACTTCAACGGGGGCTTATTACTTGAAAGATGAATTAGGCTATTTACGGTCGTCTCAGTTACACCATGAGGGGTTGGAAATACTGTGATTTGCTTAAGAAGGCAAATGGCTAGTAAAACATAACATTTCATAATAATTTCAATAAATCAAGCAGCGCAGCAAGACCCAGTAAAATGTATATCCTACAGCTAAGCAAGGCTGAAGCAGGCTGACATTAATTATTTTCATGAACAGACAAAGTTTTGACATTGACAAAGTTTAGGCTGTGGCAATGAAGTTCAGGTTAGTAGTCAGATACTTTCACCTATTGAAAAACTTTTGAGTAAGGGGAAAGCCAAACATGTTCCGTCGCCGTTTGACTTTCTAAACATCTCTAAAGAGATGTTTTTGTTAGCTACTCATTAGTGTCTCGGGTAGGCTACAGCGTTGCAGTGAGCCGCCACACTGATTTGAAACCACAGGTAATGGTCATTTCACCAACAAATCGTTTATTAATGTCAAAATAAATCCTACAACAAAAACGTATTTGTGAGGAATGTTTATTTTAACGATTGAAAACAGATGCATCATGACCACTGTAGTATGTGTTGCCCAAGCAACAGAGGCTAATGTCATGATGCTAATGCTTCAGTGAAATAGTAGACTACCGTTTCCGAAAGTAGATGTGGGCCTACTTACTTAATAATATCAGCTAATATTGTACATTACATTTCACAATTATGTTTCACACCACAAAGTAAAATGATTAAATATCACCCTGGCCTCTTTGCTTGTGGCGTTTCTGCAGCTGCCTTGCAGACTAGTATCCCCCAAGTTAACAGATGGGAAACTAATGTTCTGCTAGAGATAGTCACGCGAGTTTTCGTGACGTTGGTGACGTTAGTGGCGTCAGTGACTGTGGCTAGCAAGTTAGCCACCGTTAGCTTCACTTTTTGCCACAAAAACGTAATTTCTACTTAAACCGTGCAATGGAACATAAATCCCAATACAACCAACGCAATCGCTACCGAGACGAACCTTTTGACATCGCCGTTGTCTATGTAGTCCAAATATTGAGGCATCCTTAGGGGGGCGAAAAGAAACAATAAATAATAAATAATATATATGTGAGATAACAATGGTTTGTGCTCGCCGAAGGCAAGCACACCCCAATGATTACACCCTTACAAGTCATAAACATGGCTCACGTCAATGCTACGGGGAGGAAAGAGCATTAGCCATAGTTAAGTTTGATCAGGGTTGATCAATAAGTTGAGGGCTCTTCGCCAATCCAAAGTCAAAGCGCGGCTGCGCTGCAGGGATCATGAGACAGAGTATGCATGATTTCAGTCAGGTCGCAATTAAAATAGTATTTTGGGTAGACTACATCTGCAGAATCGTTCAGGTAATTGTTGCGATCACTAATCCTGTGAATCCCAGGAGAATCTTGGCGAGACCTTTTGGAACCCCAATCTTGATGTCGTTTACCATGCCATCATTGGAATTGCTGGAATCAGAGATCGATTGTCAACTTAGATTTTTATACAGTTCAGATTTAGGAGGAGTCCGTTTCTGAACTCAGAAGTTGATTGGGGGAAGCTGGGTTCTCAACTCCCCCTTCCCTCCTTAACACCTCCCAAAGGTTTGAATTGGTATCTGGCTGGTTCATAATAGTGTACAAATATTGATCTGGACATTTGTACAGTCACAAAATAGAATTGAATGATTGTTTAATAATATCAGCTTTGTGTAGATACCATGGATGACTTGGTTATCTTTAAGGAAGAAGAAGTAGGCCAAGTTACTAGAATCAAGATGACAGTAAACACAACATTATAACAAATTAGCAAACATTACACAAATATTCCTCTCATAATTTTTGACCTACTCTTGCGGTAAACGTTCCTTAAAGTTCTGGTAAGGTATGTTCAGAGACGACAAATGCATGTTGGACATGTGTCATCTCAAGCAGACCCTTTGAAGCTTGCAAGCTAGCAGGAAGTAATCACATGCAGAGTGGGGAGGTCCCCCTCCAACTCTATGGTTAATTTGCATGAGCGTTTGGTGGGTAATCAGCACACTGAGGGTGTCAAGAAAGCTGATTAGGTTTGACTGATGTGGTTGGATCAGACTCTACAGGTGTGACAGGATGTCGGCTCTGTGTGGTCTGGCTGACATTGCTACAGTACATAATCATTACATATTAGAACATACAGTAATTTACATGTGTATCATTCCTCATTCATCACAAATCTTTAAGTCTGGACAGATGTAATAATAAAATGCAACCAATTTTTTGTACTTAGTTGTATCCTGTAGGCATTCCATTTATCAGTATTCTCGGATTAAAATATGCATGTGGTTAATGTACAGTTAGAGGGATTTTGTTGTGGTTATTTTCTCAACTGTCTAATTAAAAGAATTGTAGGATGTTTATGAAAGCTCACTGGTGGCTGCTGTGGTTTTGTCTGTGTCACAGATTCAGGATATCAGCGTGGAAACAGAGGACAACAAGGAGAAGAGATCGGCCAAAGATGCCCTTTTGCTCTGGTGTCAAATGAAAACTGCTGGGTAAGTGACTGACAAAGAAAAAAATATGCCTGATGTCTATGTCAGGAACTGACAGGATTTTCTGGGGGGGATGGAAATGTCCAGTAGAATAATGATGGTATCTATCATTTATACATTTACCTTTAAACCCAGTTAAGCACTGTATGTTGACTCAAGACTAACTTTTTGCCTTGGTTGTACTGATGCGCCTAACTTTTTTATTTAGGTGCACCATATTTTATTTATCACGCTCCATATATATTCCTATATATTATGTAAATTATCTTAAACAAGAATAAGGTGTAGGTAAATACTTTTTTTATTTGAAGCACAATTATACTGTTCATAAAAATACAGATCTTTTAAGTGCTTTATTGAGCTGCCAAACTAAAACATTTTAATCAAAATAAAACATTTAAAAATAGAAAGTGCTACTGTTTAAAGTGCTTCCCTGAACTGAGACCAAACATTTTAATGTCTCAAAGTCTTATAGCGGGTCCCCCCTTGCTGTCGCATGCCCTTCAGATGGCCAACACCAGTAATTTGGCCTTCTTGCCCTTTGGCCTTGGCTAAACCAGCTTGCCACACTCTCCCTAGCATCAAAATCCTAGCTCCATGGGTTAGCTCCATGGCCCAGCTCTGTAACTCAGGGGTGGGCAATTTATTTTTACAAGGGGCCACATGAGAAACCAGAAATGTGTGGGAGGGCCGAATCAATGATAATTTGAGCTTAATTCTGCTCACTATTTATTTTCTCCGATGTTTGAGATGGATATGCAAGGACAGCTGACAGGTGATGATCCGGGTCTGCAGCTTAACTAGCAAATCATCAGTGGCCCGTGCCCACTGAATCAGTCAAGTTCCTATTATGTCCGTGTTAGTTTTTTTCTTTAGTCCTTTATTGCCGATTCAAATTGTAATCTTCAACACAGCGACCGGTTCTCCACAAACTAAGAACACAGCTTTGACTTTGAACTCAGTAAACAGATACTTAGAAGTCCATGTATTGTTAAAAACTCGACATTCTGTATCAACCTTTCGTATTTCATTTCCGAGGCCTCACCAACAGCTCACATATGTAAATCTCCTAATAACTGTAGTCTTTCAGGACTATATATTTACTACCGTTCAACACATACATTTATTTTTTATTTTTTATTTACCTCACGCGGGCCGGATGAGGACCAAATTGGTCGCACTCTAGAGCCCTGATTTAGTGTTATGTTCCACCATTATTGAGCTGCAAAACATTTGCTTTCAGGACTGTCACTAATTAGCTCATGTCATTTTTAATTACTGTTGTGTTCATAGATTCTGAGTTTCACTTATGTATACAAAACCTTTCAGTCAATTTATTTTTTAACTTTACCATTTCTCTTTACAGCTATCAAAATGTGAACATTCGCAATTTCTCCACCAGTTGGAGAGATGGGATGGCTTTTAACGCACTCATTCACAAGCACAGGTATTCAGACACTTCCAATTTTATTTTATTTTAGAAATATTTTTAGTTTATGGTTTCATTTTTGTTATCATTTCTGAAAAGCACTACAGTGTTTACATTCAAATGGAAAGCAGTATTTTGTTATAAATCTTTCAGGATCAGGATGGAATCCAGAATACAATATATACACTTTGTGTGCCAGAACGATTTATAAGTTGGCCAATTTCTTATCAGCCATTATGGGCTATCACAGATACACTCTGTATTGGTATCGGCGGATATACGCCAATATTATTTTGTTACTGTGATATTGTAAGCATTAGTTATATATTTGTGTTTTATTTGTGTGTTTTTTTAATTTATAGCTGCCATATATGTTTATAATGTATATATAAAGAATATTCAATGTATTGGATAAGTAAGTATTGGAATTTTTCTACTCCCTAATATTGGCATTGACCTAAATAATTCGGCATCTGTCGGGCTCTACTTTGTGTACCTACTATTTAATGTTTTCAGTCATTCCAAGAGTTGTGCATTGGTGTGTTTTTGTGAATCTTCTGTGCAGGCCAGACTTGATTGACTTTGACAAGCTAAAGAAATCCAATGCCCATCATAACCTACAAAACGCTTTCAACCTGGCAGAACAGCATCTAGGCCTAACCAAGCTCCTGGACCCAGAAGGTGAGAAAACAAATGACTATATTTCAGGCAGTAATAGTAAACAAACAGTTCACCAAAGTCTCAGGCCTTGTTGGCAGGAATTGTTTTTGTTTAAATGAATAATAATTGTTTTGTAGATATAAGCGTGGACCACCCTGATGAGAAGTCAGTCATCACCTACGTGGTGACATACTACCACTACTTCTCAAAGATGAAGGCTCTAAAAGTGGAGGGCAAGCGTATTGGGAAGGTAAGTTAAGAACTAAAGACTGTTTCCAAATGTTCCTAGTAAATCCTAGTGTCACATTTTTATACACTTGTATTCATAAAAAAGTGCTTGGTAGTCATTACTTTGCGCTAGTTGATTTATTAAGGCTTCAGAAAATGGTAATACATTTTTTTTTTAAATGATACTCCCAACAATCAATGAAACCCCCAAAATGTTATTTTTCTTATTTAAAATAATATATTGTACTGTTGTGCCTGCTTTGGTCACGAGGTGCTGGACAATGCCATTGAGACAGAGAAGATGATTGAAAAGTATGAGTCTCTTGCCTCTGATCTGCTGGAGTGGATTGAACAGACCATCATTATCCTTAACAACCGCAAGTTTGCCAACTCTTTAATGGGGGTGCAGCAGCAGCTTCAGGCCTTCAACACCTACCGCACAGTGGAGAAACCCCCTAAGTAAATAACCTAAGAGCTAGTGGTGGCCCCTCATTTATATTAGTATTGTTAAAAGGTTAATAGCAATGTTATCAAAGTATCTTTAGAATCTAAACAAAAACAAATTACCTGTTATATTTTAGGTTTACTGAAAAAGGCAATCTGGAAGTACTTCTGTTTACCATCCAGAGTAAAATGAGGGCCAACAACCAGAAAGTATACATGCCAAGGGAGGGAAAACTCATCTCTGATATTAATAAGGTAAGGACAAGTTTTCTAAAAACCTTCTTATGGGAAAGTGGCATGCTGTTTCTTTACAGTCCTGTGGATGGAATGCTTAAGATATGTTTGATGTGTGACGTGATGTGTTTAATGTCTGGACTATCTGCAGGCCTGGGAGCGACTGGAAAAGGCAGAGCATGAGCGTGAGTTGGCACTGAGGACAGAGCTGATTCGCCAGGAGAAACTGGAGCAACTGGCTCGACGGTTTGACCGCAAGGCAGCCATGAGGGAGACCTGGCTGAGTGAGAACCAACGCCTTGTTTCACAGGTACACACACAAACACACACACACACACACAATCATCTGAGGAAGAAATTATTGACATTTAATTCATATTCAAACAATATGCGGCATCTTTTCTTTCAGTTGCAGACAGTTTTTCTAATATTTATTGCAAGTATCTTTGTTTTCAGAATTGTGTAAATTGGTTTCAGATTTGATGTCCTTAGAGGATATAGCATTTCAGTTGCCCCAAAACACTGAAATGATTGAAAGGACTAAGGGAAAAGTTAACACATTTTGATGTATGCACAGCAGAAATCAACAATTTTGTCACAGTGAATGCTGATCCAATATATTGTCATACTGGCATGTTGTCATCGATTAAGTGTACACTGATCCACGGTTTCTACCCCACTTTGTCTTTCAGGACAACTTTGGCTTCGACCTGCAGGCCGTGGAAGCCGCAACTAAGAAACACGAAGCCATTGAGACAGACATTGCAGCGTACGAGGAGCGCGTGCAGGCCGTGCTGGCTGTGGCCAGAGAGCTGGAGGCGGAGAACTACCACGACATCAAGCGCATCACAGCGAGGAAGGACAACGTGATCCGTCTTTGGGAGTACCTGCTGGAGCTGCTGAAGGCCAGACGCCAGCGCCTGGAGATGAACCTGGGCTTGCAGAGGGTCTTCCAAGAGATGCTTCACATCATGGACTGGATGGACGAGATGAAGGTAGGGAGAGAGGGTGGTGGGTGGAGTTTTAAGAGATGGGAATATGAAGGTTTAACAGAGGCTGGAGGCTACATCTCATGTCATTCATATCATATTGGGGGAAACGGATAAACGGAGTATGAGGAATAGAATGAAAAATATGGCCCTCTAGATAGAGACTGAATGAAACTGCAGACAGGTATGAGATCTACCACCCTCTATAGTGCTTACCAGTACTTTAAATGGGATAGACCAAGATGCACAAAGAAATGCATCACAAAGCCTCATTTGAGAATTTGATTGTCGTTGAAGAAGTGTTGACTATGTTCTGAACGTGTCATTTCCGTCCAGATGCTCCTGCTCTCTCAGGACTATGGGAAACATTTGCTAGGAGTGGAGGACCTTCTTCAAAAGCATGCTCTGGTGGAGGCTGATATTGCCATCCAGGCTGACAGAGTAAAAAATGTCAACGCTACCGCTCAAAAGTTTGCCATCGATGGTGATAGTAAGAAATATTTTTTTACATTCTATACAAATATAAGACTTGCCAGCTTTCATTGTACCATATATTTTAAGATGCAGGTTGAACGCTTAATGCATTGTCAGAAAACTTGTGCCCATATTGCAATGAGAATTAACTCATAACTAAACCTATGTCGACTCAATAAAGCAAACTGCATGTGCAAGATAGTGTAAGGTTGTTGATGCTATGTGAACTGACCATATTTCTCCTCTCCAGGCTACAAGCCCTGTGACCCACAGGTGATCCGAGACCGAGTAGCTCATATGGAGTTCTGCTACCAGGAGCTGAGCCAGCTGGCCGCAGAACGCCGGGCTCGGCTTGAGGAATCCCGCCGCCTCTGGAAGTTCTTCTGGGAGATGGCGGAGGAGGAAGGCTGGATCCGTGAAAAGGAGCAGATCCTATCTTCATACGAGCGTGGGAAGGACCTGACAGGCGCTTTGCGTCTGCTGAGCCAGCATCGCACCCTGGAGGATGAGATGAGCGGCCGTTGCGGGCACCTCCAGCACACTATCGCCGAGGGTGAAGCCATGGCGACGTCGGGCCACTTTGGCGCCGTCAAGATCCGTGTGCGAATAGCCGACTTGCAGACGCAGTGGGCGGCTCTGGAGTCCCTCGCGGGAGTGCGGAAGGCTCATCTGGAGGAGGCCCTGGCGCTGCACCAGTTCCAGGCAGACGCGGACGACGTGGACGCTTGGACCTTGGACGCCCTGCGCATTGTGTCCAGTTGCGAGGTTGGGCATGACGAGTTCTCCACCCAGGCACTGGTCAGGAAACACAAGGATGCGGCTGCCGAGGTCGCCAGCTACCGGCCTGTCATCGATGCTCTCCATGAGCAAGCAGCCGTCCTGCCTGAAGACGAGGCAGAGTCGGAGGAGGTAAAGGGACGATTGGCGGGCATTGAGGAGCGCTACAAGGAAGTGGCTGAGCTGACTCGGCTGAGAAAGCAGGCCCTACAGGATGCACTGGCCCTGTACAAGATGTTTAGTGAGGCAGACGCCTGTGAGGTTTGGATTGACGAGAAGGAGCAGTGGCTCAATAGTATGGAGATACCAGAGAAACTGGAAGACCTAGAAGTTATTCAGCACAGGTATGTGGTCCAAATATCTGTTTTGAGTTTGTACAGGAGGCTAATTTTATCTTCCTTTCCTTTTGTTTAATGGGCTTTGTTGGCAACCTCTAATAATGATATAGATTGACATTCCTGTGTTGTATTCAGATATTATACTATTTTGTAAAACGTACCTTGAAATTTTCAAGGTATATTACAGACACCTCCATTTACATACAAGTACAGTAGAACATACAATAGTATTGTCATTAATAGAACATGAAGATGATGAACGAGATTAACTCAACATTATTTAACATAAACAAAAATGGTTATATATTTGTTTCCCTATTATCTTTGAGTCCTTTTTCAATGTATGAAGCAATGAACATTCGGTCTTCCTTTTCCAGGTTTGAGAGTCTTGAGCCAGAGATGAATAACCAGGCCTCTCGTGTGGCTGTGGTCAACCAGATTGCCAGGCAGCTGATGCACAATGGCCACCCAAGCGAGAAGGATATCAAAGCTCAACAAGACAAGCTCAACAATAGGCAAGTTGCAATTGAGAGCAAGGCTTCAGATGAGGCTTTTGTTATTTCACACAATACAATTTGTCTATGATACAGATTGTAAGATTGTTGACATCCAAGCATACAGTAGGTAAGATGTTAAATACAATATGACATTTAACAGTAAAGCTAAATAAAGCGAGTTTAAATAAGAGAAATAAGAAAAAACATGAAAGAATATTTTTAATGTGATACTGCAATATTGGTTAGCATCTAATCTTCTTTTGTAGATGGAGCCAGTTCAGAGATCTGGTGGACCAAAAGAAGGAGTCTCTCAATTCAGCGCTTGGCGTGCAAAACTACCACCTCGAGTGCAATGAGACAAAGTCCTGGATCCGTGAAAAGACCAAGGTCATCGAGTCCACTCAGGAGCTGGGGAACGACCTGACAGGTGTCATGGCGCTGCAGCGCAAGCTTACAGGCATGGAACGCGACCTGGCCGCCATCGAAGACAAGCTGGACGACTTGCGAGGTGAGGCGGAGCGTCTGGCCGAGGAGCACCCAGACCAGGCCAAGGCCATCACGGGCCGTCTGGCAGAGATAAATGCTGTGTGGGAAGAGATGAAGAACACCTTGAAGAACCGCGAGGAGTCTCTTGGTGAGGCCAGCAAGCTGCAGCAGTTCCTCCGCGAGCTGGATGATTTCCAGTCCTGGCTGTCGCGCACGCAAACGGCCATCGCCTCAGAGGACATGCCCAACACCCTTGCCGAAGCTGAGAAGCTTCTAGCGCAGCACGAGGGCATCAAGAACGAGATCCACAACTACGAGGAGGATTACCAGAAGATGCGGGACATGGGGGAGATGGTGACCCAAGGCCAAACGGACGCCCAGTACATGTTCCTCAGACAGAGGCTACAGGCACTGGACACGGGCTGGAACGAACTCCACAAGATGTGGGAAAACCGGCAGAACCTGCTGTCCCAGTCTCATGCCTACCAGCTGTTTCTCAGAGACACCAAGCAGGCAGAGGCTTTCCTCAACAACCAGGTGATTTTGAGTCACTTATCGACTTTGGTTCCCACAGTACTTGCTAGCTGAAGTGTGTATACAAAGAAACAAACAAAACCAGATGTCAAACACAATGAAAAACATGAACATGTTTTTAGACTGCATTAGTATTTTATTTTGCATGCTACATTATGAATTTCCCTTGTTTTGCCACTGACTGACTTTATCTCAAATTGTCTCTATCAAAATTCTAGGAGTATGTGTTGGCCCACACAGAGATGCCTACAACTTTGGATGGGGCCGAATGGGCCATCAAAAAACAAGAGGACTTCATGACAACCATGGATGCCAATGAAGAGAAGATCAATGGCGTGGTGGAGGCTGGCAGGAGACTGGCGAGTGATGGAAACATCAACGCAGAGCGCATCCAGGAGAGGGCTAGTTCTATTGATGAAAGGTAAACTCCTCTTCAAACTTCAAATTTGGCTGCAAACATTGGATCAAAACAATTCATACTGTGGGTGTTGAATGCTAATTAACGAATAAGAAATGGTTGAGGCATGACGTGCCATGACAAGTAATTTCATATTGGGAAACGTAACTTTTTCTCCCGTGTTAAGGCATAAGAAGAATCGTGAGGCAGCAGTGGAGCTCCTGATGAAACTGAAGGACAACCGTGACCTTCAGAAGTTCCTGCAGGACTGTCAGGAGGTCAGCAACTTCACATTCACAAAACAACTTTCAACCAGTCAATTTAAAATATACAGCTAATATTGGGATCTTTTTTGTCTGATGTATTTTGTTAATGTTCCTAGATAAGAAAGACATTAGTAAGTTGCCAATGCATAAATATGAGGAAAACGTGACACTTATATACATAGTGTATTATATTTGCATTATTTTAATAACTCGCTTTCTGTGTGTGCAGCTGTTTCTATGGATTAATGAGAAGATGCTCACAGCGCAAGACATGTCTTACGATGAGGCCAGGAACCTCCACAGCAAGTGGCTCAAACACCAGGCCTTCATGGCTGAACTGCAGTCCAATAAGGAGTGGCTTGACAAGATTAAGAAGGTAGTTTGAAAAGGCATTGATGATATAAATGAATAAGATAGTAGGTACATAGAAGTGTAATTTCTTTGATTGGAATCTAGGTGAATATAACTCTGGTGAAGGTCATTTAAACGCTCAACCTCTTCATGATCTTGCTAGTTTTCAGGGGGAAGCAAAAGCAGGAATTCCATGGGGGTGTTCACACATGTTTGTATTCTATGGAAGAAGAGCAGAGATTGATCGCAGTAAAGAGGCTGGAGGTAACATTAACTTGTGACACATTTCTTTATTCATTGTTCCCTTCCATTTCCTTCCAGGATGGGTTGCAGCTAGTGTCGGAAAAGCCAGAGACCGAGGCTGTGGTGAAGGAAAAGCTCTCTGCTCTCCACAAAATGTGGGAGGAGCTGGAGTCCACCACCCAGACCAAGGCCCAATGTCTGTTTGATGCCAACAAGGCGGAGCTCTTCACCCAGAGCTGTGCTGACCTGGACAAATGGCTGGGCGGCCTGGAGGGCCAGATCCAATCAGACGACTACGGCAAAGACCTTACCAGTGTCAACATCCTGCTGAAGAAGCAGCAGGTACTGTTTAGATGGAAAGTGGAGGAGGGGGCTGTAGAGGTTCAGCAGAGTACAGATGTAACAACTGGATAAGACAAAAATAGACTCATCTGCACACCAGTCCCTCAAATCCCTGATTTGTGGGAGGTTTACATATTTTACGTATTTTTCAGTATATCTTTATTATTAGACAGTTTTAAATTACTGATAATCATACAATGTCCCACTCATATTTTGCTTCCTCCTGTCCTCCAGATGTTGGAGAAGCAGGTTGAAGTCCGACAGAGGGAGGTGGTGGAGCTCCAGAGCCAGGTGCAGGCCCTCAGCCAGGAGGGGAGGGACACGGATGAGGTGGACGGCCGCAGGCAGGTGGTGGAGAAGAAGTTCCAGGAGCTGCTGGATCCGTTGTCCAAGAGGAAGAACTTCCTGGTGGCGTCTCGTGAGATCCACCAGTTCAACCGGGACGTGGAGGATGAGATTGTGAGGGGCCCTTGATTTTTTACCTGAAAAGTCTTCCTTTACTAAATTGTAGTTTCAAACTCATTTCTTAACAAGTTTATTGGATATTGAAAGATAACAATGAGGTATAGTCATTTGAAACATCACATTGCTTCTTCCAGCTGTGGGTCCAAGAGAGAATGCCAATTGCAACTTCGACAGATCACGGCAACAACTTACAGACCGTTCAACTGCTTATTAAGAAAAACCAAGTAAGAGACTTTCCAGTGTGCATTTTCACATTCAAGCAAATGTATCCTCACCTTTGTCTAATCTGTGTCCCTTTAATTTACGGAATCAAAGTTGTATCAGTTCGACTGCTGAAATAAAATACCATTAAATGCAAAGATGTACGTTTGGGAGTACCATGTTTACTCACCCTCTGTTCCTCGTTTTTTCCCTAACAGACCTTACAGAAGGAAATCCAGGGTCATCAGCCTCGCTGCGATGACATTTTTGAGAGGAGCCAGAGCCTACTGACCGAGGACGGCCCCAACGTGGAGGCGATCCGCCAGCGCCTGGCCGACTTGCAGCAGCTGTGGAGCCTGGTCATCGAGGAGACAGGCAAGCGCCACGCCCGTCTGGAGGAGGCCCACAATGCTCAGCAGTACTACTTTGATGCGGCCGAGGCGGAGGCCTGGATGAGCGAGCAGGAGCTGTATATGATGTCTGAGGAAAAGGCCAAGGTACGGTGGTGTTAACATCGACACATCCAATTATTCAATTATATTTAGGTGAGTTTGAATGGGGAATATTGCATATTTGTTTTGTTCATTATACATTTTGGGCCTTTTTATGACTTTATTGGACAGAAACAGTTATAAATATAGCTACAAGCAGCAATGAAAGGGCCAAGCAGCTTTCGATATGGAAATTCAGTAGCTAAAGCAGCAAAGCAAAACTTGTAATAAAATATATTAGCTTTTCTAAAATCGCATTATACTTTTGGGCAACGTGGTTTCGCTACCCCAAAACTTTTGAGTCCCTTCACGGCGTTACGCAAAAGACCTATACCGAGTTTTGTAACGATCAGCCGATGCGTTCGGTAAATATGTCATTTTGAGACAACATTTTACTCTATGACGCCATAGGGTTCAGTCGTATCGTTTGCATCTAAGGAATCCAATGATACCTCACTTAAGAAAAACGGTATTACGGTTCAAAAGTTATGGGCGTAAGCACACTTCCAAATTTGACCCCTTGGTGGGGCTATAGTGCTTCAGTGGTCAACATGAAACTTGGTGACGATAATCAGGAGACTGTTCCCAATCAGCATGCCAGAATTCAAAACTTTTCACCAATCCGGTCTATGGACTGCCATAGAATCCTAGTCCTAAGTATAAATATAATTCTCCTGAGAATGAAACATTATAGTTACTATTATGATTATACTGCTAGACAGCTACTGTGGCATACTTTGCCAAACAGATAATCTGGAATCATGACATGCATGATGACTGTGGCTGGATTTGTTCCTAGAACCGTTTCATAGGAGCACGTGTTATCTCAGTGAGCTATTCTCGCTGCTGAGAAATGTTGTGTTCGGGTACTTTATAGAAAAAAGGAAGCCGTTTCTCCCGTGGTGAACGTTGTCAGATTTGACCCAAGTATAAACAGCTGTAATTCAGTCATATTTTGACATATCAAGGTGATTGTGGTAGGAAGATGATTAGATGACATGCTCGTGATGACATTATCAAAGTTTCGTCTCCATACGTACCATCGCAGAGACAAGGCCTCACATCTGCTTTGGCGTGCTCTTTGTCAAAATCGTTTGCGCGTTACTCGTGAACGGTTTGACTTATCGATAAAGGTTTTCCGTCTGCATGGTCTAAAGATGATCTGTTACGATTTTCATGTAAATTGGAGCAACGGCCTAGGGACGACAATGACGCCATAGGGTTCAATCGAATTGTCTGCGTCCAAGGAATCCAATGATACCTCAATTAAGAAAAACGGTCTCATGGTTCAAAAGTTATGGGCGTAAACGCACCTCCAACTTTGACGCCTTGGTGGCGCTATAGTGCTTCAGGGATCGACATGAAACTTGGTGACGATAATCAGGAGACCGTTCCAAATCAGTGTGCCAAATCAAATTTCAAAACTTCGCACCAATAGGTGCTTGGCCTCTAAATAGAGAGGACATTTATGGGAAAGAGAGAGAGGAAGACATAAAGAAATGGCCTGTGCCGGAATCAAACCCCTGGCCGCTGCGTGTGGGTCTCAGCCCATATGTTACATGCCCTACCAATTGGCCTATGGGGGCGCCCAAATATGTTAAATAAATGTTTTTATATCTATGCAGTACTAGTAAATGGCTCATCGTCTCATATCGAAACTGAATGTTGAACGACTATGCCCTTTTTCCTTTTGTCTTAGGACGAGCAGAGTTCGGTGGGCATGCTAAAGAAACACCAGATTGTGGAGCAGTCTGTGGAGGACTACGCTGAGACCGTCCACCAGCTCTCCAAGACAAGCAGAGGCCTGGTGGCTGATGGCCACCCAGAGAGGTCAGTGAGAGCCCACTCAATGGTCCGCTAGACAGATGACCATTGGACATGCGTGCTAGAACCATTCTGACCTGCCTTCATTATAATCTTTATTCATAACAGAAACCATTATGAATGGCAGTATAGCGCCGCCTACAGGCTAGTCACTTCTGTGCATGGTTCCGACTTTGCGGGTTAATTATACTGTATAATGTGGCCTGGAATACAGCTTTCTAAGGTGGTTGCAGTGGGAGTTGGTACAGTGTTAATGTAGGTGTCTTTTCAATCCGCTTTTGTGAAGATCCACACTGATAGATGGATATACCTAACAAAATAAAAACACAACATTTAGACTCAGAGAACAGTGCCAGTTCATATTAATCTACTCACGCAACAAGAATCTGAGGCAGTATTGATATCTCGGAAGGATTTTGGCATTCAGATTCTGACCATATTTCTAATTTTGTACGCAGTGAGAGAATAGGTATGCGCCAATCCCAGGTGGATAAATTGTATGCCGGGCTGAAGGACCTATCGGAGGAGAGGAAGGGGAAACTGGACGAGAGATTCCGCCTTTTCCAGCTGAACCGTGAGGTGGACGATCTGGAACAGTGGATTGCAGAGCGGGAGGTGGTGGCTGGCTCTCACGAGCTGGGACAGGACTACGAGCACGTCACTGTGAGTGTGGCCTCACTGTTCCTTATTTGCTCTCTTGAACGCACTCCTGTTTGAACACTCAAGGGATAGGTTCCGACATTTCCTCTACCACCTCGTTTTCCTCTCTTTGCCCCTGTCACAGATGCTCCAGGAGCGTTTCAGGGAGTTTGCCCGTGACACCGGCAACATCGGCCAGGAGCGTGTGGACGCCGTCAACCGCCTGGCCGACGAGCTGATCAATGCTGGTCACACAGACGCCGCCACGGTGGCCGAGTGGAAGGACGGCCTGAACGAGGCATGGGCCGACCTGCTGGAGTTGATCGACACTCGAACACAGATCCTCGCCGCCTCCTACGAGCTGCACAAGTTCTACCACGACGCCAAGGAGATCCTCGGACGCATCCTGGACAAGCAGAATAAACTTCCGGAGGAGGTGGGCCGGGACCAGAACACAGTGGAGACCCTGCAGAGGATGCACACCACCTTTGAACATGACATCCAAGCCCTCGGAACACAGGTGCGTTCCGTCATATAATGTTGGGCCACTTCAGAATCAGGATCGGCTTCATTTGCCGAGTATGTGTACACAGAAGGAATTTGGCTCCTGTTTTCACGTTTCCATTGAGATAGAAGACTGACTTAGGTGTGATGTGCCATTGTTTTATGAAAGCTGTGGTCCTGTCTATGGTCCATGTCTGTGCTAAGTCTACTCTCTTTAAATGTACAACTACTGGAAATAAATGTACTGTAATGCAGCAGTTGTTTAAGCAACTCTCCCATCAAAAAAACATCTCAGAGCTTTGAACTTTTGATCCTTTAGGTAAGGCAGCTACAGGAAGATGCGGTCCGTCTCCAGTCGGCCTATGCCGGTGACAAGGCAGACGATATCCAGAGGCGGGAGTGCGAGGTGCTGGAGGCGTGGAAGAGCCTGTTGGAGGCGTGTGACGGCCGCAGGGTCCGTCTCCTGGACACAGGCGACAAATTCCGCTTTTTCAGCATGGTGCGCGACCTCATGTTATGGATGGAGGACGTCATCCGTCTAATCGAGGCCCAGGAAAACCCAAGGTGTGAACAGGAGGGCCCAACTCTGCTTTCGAGTGTTAACATTAGGGCCCAGTTTTCCAGACATGGATCAAGCCTAGTCCTGAAGTAAGAGAAAAATTCAATGAAGATCTCCATTGAAAAGGTTTTTAGGAACTAGACTTAATCCATGTCTGGGAAACTGGACCTACAAGTTAGAGATGTTATTTAGAGACAGTTATGAAACTGGAACACACATCTTTTCAAAATATGAAACTGGAACAAAAAAAACATCTGGAACTCAAAGCATTTACGAACACGCCGTAGACATGTCTGAATTTTTGGCCTACCAAATGAAGCTGTGTTGAAGAAAGTTGGTGTGTTGGGAGAGGAGATCCAAATGAAAGTGTGTGTACTCGCCTTATGTTTTACACAGGGATGTGTCATCTGTGGAATTGTTGATGAACAACCACCAGGGCATAAAGGCAGAGATTGATGCCCGCAATGATAGCTTCACTGCCTGCATCGAGTTGGGAAAGTCTTTGTTGGCCAGAAAGCACTATGCATCAGAAGAGGTGGGTGGCACTATTAGTTCAATATGATAAACAAAAATACATTATTTCCCAAAAAGAGAACATCATATGAGACGTGTTTCTTCCCTGTTTAGATAAAAGATAAGTTACTACAGCTGACGGACAAGAGGAAAGACATGATTGATAAGTGGGAGGACCGATGGGAGTGGTTAAGACTGAGTACGATTTACTTTTCATTTTATTCTATTCTATTGGTTATTCATTTTCATGTTTTCCATCATAGCCTTATGAGTCATGGGACTTGCGGTCATAAAAAGCATTTTCCATGTACTTATGTACGTATTTCCTTATTACTTATTACTACACAATCTTCAAGACTAATCATCATTAGCTGACAATGTGCATGAGATGACATAAATTTGCAATCCAGTGAAGAGGAAAGGCTTGACCTTTTGTCTCCTGTATGGAGAGCTTGACCTTGTGAGGAGCTTTTGGGCTTATGTGTGCTTAAACCAATATAACACCTTTTCTCTTAACCCCTCATCCTTTGCTAATGCCTGAGGTAAGAGCATTGGGTATAGTGGTTGGTTTCCCAGATTTAGTCATGCATTTTAAAATGTAAAATGCCCTTAAAAAACATATGACATGTAACAGGCATCTCATCACTGCTCTTCATTACAGTGTTCTTTAAATGTTTTTGGAACATTAAAACTCTAAAGTTAAAACTCTTATTTATTTTGGGGTGTACCGAGGAGATGGGTGAAATCATAGTATAATAGTATCATGGATTAAAATATGACCCTTGTCATCACCCCCCTACCATCCCCCCCTCCCCATCTCTAGTTTTGGAGGTTCACCAGTTTTCAAGGGACGCGGGCGTGGCTGAGGCCTGGCTACTGGGTCAGGAGCCCTACCTGTACGGTCGAGAGATGGGCCAGAGTGTGGATGACGTGGAGAAACTGATCAAGAGGCACGAAGCGTTCGAGAAGTCGGCTGCCACTTGGGAAGAGCGCTTCTCCGCACTGGAGCGTCTGACAACGGTGAGGCCCACTAAAGAATAGGATGAATCTAGGAGGCTGTTTCTGAGCTGCAAGCTCCACGATGTCCACTGTGTTGTTATTCATTTTTTTTGTTTATCTAAAATAGAGCCGTATTTTACTAAATTTTTATGATATGTGTGGCGGCCTGCGGAAACCCATCGGATGTTGCGACAGCTCATTGTTGGCTATAAGCCATAAAAGATCAAAAAAAAATTCTGTCAAAATTTAGATTTATGTTTTGTATAGTTGACACCCTAAACTTCAATGTAATGTACAAAAAGTATATGATTTCTGATGAAAAACTGTTAATTTCAACGGGTTTTGGACAGCTAGCAAGATTTTCAAGCCATGTCAAATCAAATGCTCAGTTTGCCTGCTCTTCTGAGTGCTGCAGCAACCCCAAACAACTGATCAATGAAGTCAGGCTGTTAAACTCAAAAATAACTTGCTAAGAAGTTATTAATGTAGCCTATAGTTAAACTGACATTTACATTCACAACGTGATTACGAACAAAAGGATTTCCTTTCCATATTCGCCACAGTAAACTAGAATGAAACGGAGTGGAATCTTTGAATGCAGTTTTCTCCCTTATCACTTTTTGACACAGGTCAACTTTAAAATGATGTTACTTCAGTTGTGAAAAAGATATCTGAGTGATTTAAACACATTCATATTCAAGAGTTTGTAGTTTTCATATATGTATAACCCAGAAAGTCACATTTTCACCATGTGAGGGGTTTTCCCAGGCCGCCACACATATAGGTTTTCTACAGTTCCATAGTTCTATAGTTTTTATGACACAGCTATCTTTCAATAGTAATATTGTCAACAATGATACCTACCTTGCACAACTAACAAACGGTACAGTAGCAATGTGGGATCAGGTGGTGTCAGTGAAGTGGGATTGAGAGCACGCTGTGTATTCTGGCAGTTGGAGTTATTGGAAGTAAGAAGATTGCAAGAGGAAGAAGAAAAACGGAGGAAGCCGCCCACCCCAGAGCCTGTCCAGGAGTCTAACCCCCCACTGCACAGGCAAGATATCCTGTCTTAATGTGTCCCACATGTCTGTAAAAGTGTGTCTATTTCTTTTGAAGACAGTGATGAGATGGGTTTTGGGGCATTGCATCAATGGGTATATGCATATATGAGCCATTGGGTATATGGGTATATGCATATGTGAGCCATTTGATGTATGGATTATCATCCAGTTTGATTTTGCTGATTCTCTCTTCTTCTTTCTCAGGGAAGGGGAGCTGATTACTAATGGACTGCCATCAGACCAGGACTCCCCGCGAGTAAGTCACTTCTGTAAACCTCATAGCACCAGACCGGCACATTCCCATTCTTTGGTCGTCATAAAACTGTCAGCCAACACTCTATGACAATGATTATGTTTATCTCTCTGACTCCCTAATATGTATTTGAGAAATATTGTATATGTCAGTAATGAAATACATTCGCAATCACACAGAATCCATGTAATTATTTTGAGGGGTTGGGTCCGTTAAGAGTTTTAAGCTCATCTCAGATGTGTCATCCCATTATTTACTATTAGCACCTACTGCACTGTTAACAACATGAATTAAGCATCAATTTTAACTGACCACCTTTCAACTTATAGCCCAGTAACCCAGTCATATAGTATTTGAAAAAAACAACATGCATATATGTTACTATGCGTCTATAAGCAATCTCTGGCACCAGCAGGAGGGTGTATCCCAGCTGTAAGCCAGGTGACTGAACGGTGACTAGTTTCAGATCTATGGTGCCCATATAATCTAAAATCGACTTTTATGTTGATACTCAGTAATAGAACTACAGTAGTACATGGTAATGCTCTGGTACCAAAATCTTTCAGATATCATATAAGATTTAAGCCAGTAAAGAGAACCTGCTACAATGTCAAGTGACTTTTCAGCATTCCATAACCGTCACCATAACAAACCACTCTTCTTTTTATTTCCATCCCCTCTCAGGACGGAGTGGATGGTGAAATGGTAAATGGTGTTGCAGAGCAAAACTCCAAGGACCCGAGCCCCATTCCCTCTCCCACCTCTGGGAGGAGGGCCAAGGGCAGCCAGTCGCCAACTCTGCCCACCAAGAACCAAGACTCACCCACATCCCAGCTAGAGGGCTTCCTGCACCGCAAACATGAGTGGGAGGGGCATAACAAGAAGGCCTCAAGCAGGTATGATATTTTAAATCATGTAGGATTTGAATGTGAAAACTTCAGGGAATACATGCTCTGACACAATGTCAATTTTTTTAACGATGGATCAACTATTCAATCAATCAACGACATGTCCCAGTCATTACACTGTACCACTGCTTTTTATCAATACGACCAACTACGTCGCTGTGTAGAATTTTAAATTATTAGTATTTGCATTCCCTTGTCACAGGGATTCACAGATGCCCATAGATTGACACCTACAGGTGCATCTCAATGAATTAGAATATACTGAATTTTGGGTTTTCATTATCTGTCAGTTATAATAATCAAAATTAAAAGAAACACTTGAAATATATCAGTCTGTGTGTAATGAATCTATATAATATAGGAGTTTCACTTTTTGAATCAAATTAATGAAATAAATCAACTTTTTGATGATATTCTAATTTATTGAAATGCACCCATAACCAGCCTAAACCTCTGTAAAAATGTAAGAAACGTTGGGAGCAGTAATTCAATGAGGAATCCCTTCCTCCAGAGGACGTTCAGTGATACAGAGAGGTTCAGACTATAGGCTCTAAACAATTAGAAAATAAAAATGGAGATCAAAGGAAAATTGTGCAAGTGAATGGATGGTAAAGACACAGACAAATCAAATGAAATTTATTTGTATAGCCCTTTTTACACGCAAGCATGTCACAGAGGGCACATTTCAGGGTTCTGAATCAGTAGTGTTTGCAGTATTCTCCATTAGTGTTTGTCAGTTTGGGCAGTTGTCAGCTACAAGGCTGGAAGGAACAGGATCAGCTGAGCACCACAAGACAGTCAGGTAGGCATCAGGGACTGATGTTTGCATTGTCATCAAGGTCCACAAGATGGTTTAGAATGTCTAGGCCAACCAAGGTCAGGTAGGGACGGGGGAGTCTGCTTGGCCCATCAGAGGGCACTGGAGACCGATGTCAACGGTGTCAACTAGGTCTGTTGACAAACCGGAAACTGGATGATGTTAACTTCTCTCAACCCCCCACACCATTATTGACTATATATTATGTATATTGATTGTATTTTCTCAGGTTGTGAGCGACCTTTTGCACCTTCTGTTTCAGGTCCTGGCATAACGTGTACTGTGTAATAAATAGCCATGAGATGGGCTTCTACAAAGACAACAAGAATGCCAGTCAAGGCATTCCCTACCACAATGAGATCCCCATCAGCCTGAAGGATGCTGTGTGTGATGTTGCCACTGATTACAAGAAAAAGAAGCATGTCTTCAAACTCAGGTAAAGACATACCAACATATTGGAATAACAAAGATAAGACCTTCTGTCAGAACGTATTCTAGAAGCTCTTCAGAAGTATGCTACTGGAACATTTAAACCATCACTCAACCATTATGCAATTATTGAGTAAAATGTATTTCTTTTTTTTCTTACAGAGTTACAGATGGAAATGAGTTTCTCTTTCAAGCCAAAGAGGAAGTAAGTCTGTCTATGCTCTTCTTCTGACTTAATACTATCAATCTTAGCTGGCAAAATTGCAACAAAGCAATGTTACAGAAGACAAGCTTGTCAAAACCAAATGATTATTGTTGATATTTGAGTCTATACTGAAAGGTCAAGGGGTCAACACTTATCTTACACTTGGTGTCAAGATGTCTTTGACAGGACACAAACAGATGTTGATGTAATGTTTGAGATGGTTTAGCATAAGTTATATTTGCAATAGTTAGCATAAAGGGATGCATTATTGACCTTTCAAATTCACAAATGTCCCAGATACCTTTATTGTGCCTACAAAATGTTTTATACTTGAACATTTTGAACGAGTTATGTATATATATATTAAAGTACAATACAGTAACATAACTGGGTTTTGAAAAATTATTATAGCAAAATGTTTGTAAAATTCTGACGATGGTCAAGAGAAAGCCAATTGATAATGCTATGTGATTTCTTATCAAGAAATCTGATACACAGGTTTCATACACAGACAGTAGTTACACCTATCTCTGAGACAGTGGTAGAGAAAACTATTCACCCTGACCTCTTTATGACCTCCTACTCAGGAGGAGATGAGTACGTGGATCCAGGCCATTCTGAATGCAGGGTCGCTGGAAAAGATAGAGATCACTTCCAGCAACCAGAGCACCCCAGCATCGAGCCGAGCCCAGACCCTGCCTGCCACTGTCACCCTCACTACAGAGCCCAGCCCGGGCACCGGCAAGCGGGAGAAGGACAAGGAGAAGGACAAGGAGAAGCGCTTCAGTCTTTTCAGCAAGAAAAAACAATAGAGGATCTCTGTGAACAATTTTTTTTATTATTATCAGTGAAATGTCTTTTCTCTCCCCTTTTTTTTTCTTTTTTTTCCTGCCCATTTACAATCTATTTTATTCTAGCTGAAACAAAACCACACAACTTGTGCCTAACATTCTGAATGGTGAGATTAACTAACAGCCTTGAGGTGCAACTATAAGGAAAACACACATTATTTGGTGGAGGTGAGAAGGTGTGGGGCAAAATTCACCATGAAATTGTTTGATAATGTCAAATAGAGGACCGAATGCAGGTGTTTCTTCCATTGTTTTTTATTATGTCTTTGTTCATTTGATTGTTTTTCTTTGTTTTTAATTGTGGTTAGTAATGGGTCTGAGTATTTAAACATTTCCTCAATTTTGTGAGGGTGTCTTGAAGAGACGACCTGAATTCTCTTTTACTGTTGCGAAGGGAGGCAACAGTGCTTGAAATGATTCCTTTTTTTGTGTATCCTTAGTGCTCACACATATTTTGGATCAAAATTTAACTTACACTCAACACACTTCTTAAACAGTTGGGCTCCTGAAGAACATAATCCTAGCCAGTATATCCGCATGCTTTATCTGGTTTAGAAAAGCCTTGTCTCACTTACAATTGAAACTTTATGGATGGATCTAAAGACATGATTTCCTCAAGGTGGACCATTTTTTAACATAGTTGTTTTTTTCTTTCATTATAATATATGTTTGAAATAATAATTATAGTACAGATTATAAAATAAGTATGTATTATAAACACTTAAAAGCATTGATGTTAAATGGAAAAGTGGAAATACAGCATTTTCTGCAAAAAAATTATCCTGAAAAAAGTTTGCTTGCTTGTCCGCTATAGCACTGCGCATTATGATTTTTGCAACGTTATCTTGCTATTTGATACATAGTGTGCATTTCTCTGTCACTACATCTATTGTATTGAAATAAATGCCATCTACAGCACAATCAGAAATTACGTAATAGGAATGAAATTATTTGCAAGGTCTGGGTCTTTGGGGCATATATATAGAATATAGACCTGTCATTCTGATGTATGAAACTGCACCTGTAGACTCTCTCTCGATTTCACTCAGTCACTCACTCTATCTCTGTTAAATATGTGCAATGTCATTAAACTGCTTTTAAACATTACAGCTTTTGTGCATCCATTTTGGTAGTGTGTGGACATGTGTTAGTATTTGAGTACTACATATACAGATCTGAAAAACATTAAATAAGAGACCAGGATCAGAAGTGTAAACGTGGGTAAAAGAGGCCACTGCAAATTTGACCCTTCTGTTCTTCTCCTATAATTGTCCTTCTCAACTTTTTTTTTTTTAAAGGAAAGAAAAAGGTGCAATGGTCTCTTTTTTTCCCTAGAGCTGTATGTTACATTATTCATTTGTGTTCTTGTGCATGGTGAAAGTTTTAATTTTGATGAAGTCTTAATAAATTACATGTGATGTTAAAGCAAATAAACCTAGGCCTATACCCATTATCCTGTGAGCGGGCGCTAGGAAGATAAAAAATCTATTACTGTCTAAATATATTTAGTTTCCATCTCAACACAAAAAGTTACTTCACTCTTAATGTTTTCCATGCCGGTAATGTGTCCAGAGATCTTCAACTTGTGTCTACAAAGGGAGATACGACTCATTGTATGCCTGCATTAACACAATGGTGAGTGGTGAACACAGGACTTTTGGCAGTCATGGAAGGGTCACCATATGGACAAGCCATATGTTTCAGATTAAACCATAAAACCAGTGCTGTGGGCAAGGACATACTATTTTGCCTAACCATCTACATGCTTGTACAACACAAAGGGAAATAGAGTTGCTGTGGAGAATGTGGTTTACCTAAAATCCCTAGCTTCATTATCTGTAGTTATTGAAGGTGTCCATGCTATAAACGCATGGGTCATCCAACATTGTAACATACAATAAAGCAATTTGCTCAATGTAACATGTAAGCTATTGCGTATCAGTCAGATCCGTAATAGCATTAGTAGCTTGATGAGAGAACTATGAAGCACTACTTTTACTTAGGCTGGTTACTCTCAGTCCAGTTAGTGGAAACTGAATAAAAAACATTCACTTTGGAGTTGAGAGTCAGATTGTCCTATTACTTGTATCTCACTTATCAGTATCTCAGTTTCGCTAAGTGAGTATGATTGTATTGCTGTTCTTCTGTTTAATAAGTTATGGGTCCTTTTTGTCATATCAGCTCATCTGTACCATTTTATATTGGCATTTATTAGGCTACGTAAATAATGTTTTATCATCGTATCTACACGGGGAATTAGTTTCAGCACCTAGGACAGCGCAATGGCCTAGCGGTTGCCGGTATATGCAGTTCTTGATGGCAAGCCATTTAAATGTGAATGACGGCAAAGATGTCAATAGAAAACTTCAAGATCCACAATTCCTTGTTCTATCACGGGTATTTGTGCGTATCAAATAAGAGCCGCCCTAAAAGGCGTCGTGGTAACCAAGTATTAAGCGTAGAAAGCGGCTGGAGCCCCAATTCTTAAACACGTTACGCTGAAAATGCTTCTGATAAGACAAGTCCCTACGTTAAAATCGTTAACTTCTGGATAATATCCACTGTGTAAGAATTGTACATGTTTTCACTCGTTTCACTTTACATCAACCATGGAGCAGTCTCTTTATTATATTCCTAATTTAAAACATCATCAATTAATAGAGAAACAACAGGGAAAGCCTACGTAAGTGGAGACAAATCGGCTGCAGCCGCTCGCTTTACAATTGGGAATATACATTGATATATCAGCACATTAATATCTTGATTTGTATAAGCACAAATCCATGCAAATATTTCACGGTCGATTGGAAATTGCCTATTGGATTTTTGCATGGCGTTGGAACATCGTAAGGTTTAGTGGTGTCAACGATGGAATTTAGCTTTCTGACAGATTCATACGCTTGTCGCACCCGACCCTTTCGGACACAGGATTGCTTTTCCAGGTTTGAGTTTTGAAAGCGGCAGATTGAGGATCCATGTTTAACATGAGAAGAGCCAACTTGAAGCTGTCTATGTCTGAAATGTAGCTCGAATATTTTATGAACACTCAAGATTATTTAGGCTTATTTATTTTTACATTGCGCACTAGTCAGTTGATAGCCGAGTCAATGAAGAGCAACATCAATTATTTTAAGAGCTGTTCCAAACCCTTACAGACCTAAGGAATTGTAGGTTTTATGCATGCATAGCCTTATTGAATAGTTGTGCACACATATACGTTCAACAGGCCAAGAGCATTATTCATTTGAAGACAGGTCAACGAAGATCAATGTGTTTAAAATATGGCTATCTACCAGTGGACCGCTCTTCTCTATGTTTAATCATTTGCACATTACAGTTGATCTGAAGCAAAAACTGACTTGTAAATAAAACCAGAACAGTTGCTTTTTAGTTTGATAAGGCATGGCCGACAAGACTGCACCTCGTTGCCAATTGAGGTTGGAATGGATTCATGGATACAGGGGACATCAGTGCCGTAACAATTTGTATTACACTGCGGGGAAGGAGCTAGTTTACTTCGTGGCTGGAGTCGGCGTGGTTTATAATACGAGAGAACATACCCAGAAGTTTTTTCTTGGACACAATGATGACATTATCAGGTAAGCCAGCCCATACATTTAAAGGCCGGATCTGATTCAACACAAATGAATTGTTAGCCTACTTTGATGCTGACTCATATAAATCGATCTGTCACCAAGTGGTTTTCGGAACCTTTAAGATAAGTGTCTGTGTACAGACCGTGTTACATTCAACCATGAACTCTAAAATCAGGATCATGGGAGATACCATTAGACATGACCTATTCTTTGAGTTACCAGACCTTATAGGTTTCCATCTCGCCCTTTTCAACAAGGAGAGCTACCATCATTTGACCAGAGATTTAAACTCAGTGCTTTAGTCCAAATTGACTTACAAATGAAAGCCTTCAATCACAGGAAAGTACACACAATAAAAAGAAAAATTATATACCGGTGGCAATATTTGAGGTATCTTCCATATTCCTCTGATTTTTAACATTTTCTCTTCACATTGTATTTCTCTAGTCAGAAAACAGGCCTTTTCCACTGTTGGAATTTGAGATTTGAACTACCAACTATCCATCGATAGTTCAAAGCTAACTTATCCATTCACAAGAGATCAGTGATATCCAAATTAAGAAAGGAAGGGAAAGCCATTGATCAAATGCTGATGGATTTTGTGTGAGTAGCATAGGGGATGCCCTTTAGAGCTGCAACAAATGATTATTTTGACTAAGCTAACGATTATAGTTAACGATTAATCGACTAATCGTTGAGACATTGGCATTCACCATTTAATTAACTCTATCAACAAGTGACTGACTGATGCAGCATTCTGCCTAATATCTCCTTTTGTATTTCATATGAATATGGAACATAATAAAGGTGAGTGATGAGACGTTTTATTTTTGGATAAACTATTAAAAAAAGGATTCACAAAATGTCCTCTCATACCTTATATGAGACGTGTTGTTGACAATTTTTTATTGTCGACGTTGTCGATAACGTGTAGTTTTAGGGCTTGGCACTGGCTTAAGAAGACCAATACTCTTTAAGTGATTGGGGTCACTCTACAGCAAAGAGCCAATCAGTCGTTGACATTGTAAGAGTTGGGTTAATGAATTGCACAGCCAGTCTGGTATGGCCACCAGGTTTCAAGTACCTAGAGTACAACAATGTCACAGTGGATGTTTTGATAAAGGAGAAGTTAAGACAACAAGAAAACATCCATTCACCAGGAGATGTTGAGTATTTCCTGTCTTTAGCTATGCTTCCTCCTCACCTGTCAGTCTCCCTCTTAGATTTCTTCCGGTCATACATGGTCAAATTCAGAATTAGCCACATTGCTAATGCAACATAAAGTTAAAGTCTGCATCTCTGTATACTCCAAATAGCAGTCCACTTAGGTTTGGTATAGATTTTGTAAAATAATAAACATAGGCACGCAATTAAGATTAGTTTATACACAAAAAAGGAATTTTGACAGATGAAAAATATTAAATTTGCTTGTTAGTGACATTGGTAATAAACATATTCTACAGTAGAATCAAAGAGGTTTTAAAGGTTTTGGATGCTTTTATAAAGGCCTTAGTGGTCCCCTTAATACTGTATCTGAAGTCTCTTTCCTGAAATTCCACCTTGTTGCAGAATTACAGCCACTACGAGCAGTCCCACAATGAGCTTTCCTCAGGACCCCAGCTAACAAAATGACGTCTCCAGGGCGTCCCCTGAATGTTCCCGAATGTTACCAGGATGTCGCAAGGGAACGTCCCCATGGCATTTTTTTGTAGGGTCCCCTGAAAGTCCCAGGGACGTCACAGACAAACGTCTCTGGGACAATCCATGTAACGTCCTCATAACATTTAGGGGACGTTCAGGGGACATTTGTCTGCGATGTCATGGGGACGTTCCTTTGCGATGTCCTGATAACTTTCGCATACCAAATGCAGAATCAATTTCTCAACCTTAATTTATACACATTTATGCATTTAATGGATATTTTTTGTATACAAAGTATAAAATGCATATCAGCCTATAGTGCAAAACTAAACTGAATGTGTTCACTTAAACTCAACAACGTAATTTAACTTCTTTATTTAAAAAAATCAACTTTAAGTATAACAGGCTGCTGCTAAGTATTGTGTATTGTAACTTATTATGTGTATGCTTGTAGAAGAAAAAACACGATTTACAGTATAAACAAACACTTTATTTCAAATGCATTTTAAAAACCTGAATTAATTTTCTTATATTTTTATTGTGTCAACCCCTCCTCATCCTCTCAATACTCCTCCTCCTCGTAACTTGAATTAGCTACAGTTAGACAGCAGATCAAATGCAAAGAACATTAAGTGGAAGTGTATTTTATCCATATGCTCCTGGAGTTATTTTTAGGACTGTAACAAGTGAAACGGAAAGCGGGGAAGCTCCCTGACCTTCAATATCCAGATATTTACAACCATCTAGCTAGTGCTAATCAACTTTCCTTCATCTACTCGTTGTGAACATTTGTCCGACGTAGCAACGTAGCATATCATGATTATACTTTTCTTGCAAAACGTCTTGGTTTATTGTAGCTCTAGTCTAGAGATAACTACCCAGAAGTAGCTTCCTACTCTACAGTAGAGTTAACGCTACTTGACTTGCTAGAGCTGTAGCCTTCACCTGTCCAAAAGTAGCTTCGGCTGTTTTGTATTTTCTGTATCCTTAAAGACACGACACCGCTAGAGTGTAGACATCCGATTTAGAGCTAGCTAGTGCTATCGAGAACATTGTTAGCTACTGTACAAATTAAGATGATACTCTACGACGTCTCAATTTAGCCGACCTAGAAAACCAGTGCCAACTCAAAATGGCTAGAAATTAATATACATTAATTTTTGATATGTTTATTTCACGTTAGCCTGGATCTACCAACCTACGTACTTCCGCTTGGATTTTGCTTCTGTACTCGGTCTGGCCGTTCAGTAGGTAGTCAGATTTTGCAGGTTACTTTTTAACCGGCCAATCAGCGAACAGAGGGAGTGGCTGAGAACGATGACGTTGATGTCGTGCCCTAGTTTGTGTTGTAAGTCCGTAATGGCGGCAGAGAAAGATGCGAGCCAAGCCATTCAGTCCGTTGTGGCAATGCTGCCGAATATCCACAGCTAAAGCCGGAGCAAGAACAAGTTTTGCTGAGTTTTGTTGGTGGCCATGATGTTGTGGCCGTCCTCCCCACGGGGTTCGGGAAAAGTTTCCAGCTACGGCAGCTAGCTCTGTTACAGTAGTGGTAAAGGAATTGGCTAATTGGCTCTCTACAAATGAAATGTACGAGAGTCTGGTTAGGATAAGTTGGATAAACATACAAATACATAGATATCAGAGCTAAAGTTTGTATTAAAACATATTTACCTCAAATTCTGTCCTTCAGGTGGCCCACTTTCACAGGAGTGCGCTAAATTAGCTAGCTAGCCAACTACACAAAAAACACTATTAAAAACACAATAACAAAGAACTAAACTATCGACACTAAAACTTAAGTTGAAGATATATTTACACAAATTGATTATCAAACGGTATTATAGCTATAAATGAAGGATGCGGGATCAAAACGTTTTGCTGTATCTCAACGACTTCTTCACTCAACAACAGGGTTTACGTCAAGAGCGATGACGTCCGCGAGAAATGTGCTGTAATAGGTTAGTATAGAACATTTCTAGAGACGCAGCTGGAGCTTGGATAGGCTGGATCCAGCTTAGATGTTTTGTTTCAGTGATGGTACATCCCCAAATTATTTATGACTATAATGTATTACTTTGCTAAAATGCAAGTTATTGGTACCATACATCAACAATTGATTTAATACTGTAAAGTTTCCAGAGTGACAGTAGGCTATAGCTCGAGCAATTCACATCACAGAATAACACACAAACTTGAATATCAGCTCGGAATTTAGATGGTTACGTTATGACCAACAAATGACATTCTGGAACCCCCCGAAGGTTTTTAACATAATGTCATATAATTCCCTACCAGGGACGTTGCGGGGACATTCCTGGAAAGTCCCGAATGTCCCTGAACTTTTTTACATAATTCGTATCATAACCAACCAGCGACTTTCCTGGAACGTCCTCTGAAAGTTTAAAAATAAATGTCTATAACGGACTAAATTGTGACCTTTTAGGAACTTCCTAAAACGTCCAAAGTACGTCCTAGGGATGTCCCAAGGATAACAACACAGTATAACCTACAGGGGACCAAATAGGAATGTCACCGAAGGTCCCCAGGACGTCCCTTGTTAGCTGGGACGTGCCGTTTCTGTGTCTGTAGCTTTAAATGCTATGAGGAACAAAGAGGCGGGGCTAACTGCCATGCTTCAGTCGTTAGCAAGCCATGATGTCTCGAGGAAAAACCAATAGCGCGCTCGTACGGTCGTAGCTCATTTTCTCATTGGTGGGCCAAATTCTCTGTGCAGGCAAAGAAGAGAAAGGGGAGGTAACCTTCCCTAAAAGAGGGACATTTTCAAAACCGAGCGTTTCAGCTTTCATTTTCTCAAAGGCAGAGAAGAATACCCAGGGCTTGGTTTACACCTATCGAAATTTCTAGCCACTGGGGGACCAAAGGCAGGCTCGGGGTCCTGAATTGAACATTTCATGTCATGGGACCTTTAATAAGAAAGCATGTGCACTGACAGCACAGGACTAATTCAATTTTTGTTTTGCTCAGAGTGTAGCCCCTCAGTTATGCATCAATAATGGAGAAGTTACAAGTAATAAAGAAGACAATACAAGTAATAAAATACAATAGCTAGGCCAAGTCAACTAATTATTCTCTCTTTTGACATGTAAGCAAGCATTGAGGTATTTACTTACACGTTTTTCGTACACAAATACATAGCTAAACACACACACACAAACAAAAGCACGCTTTAATGTTTAATAATCATGAATCACTTCAACATATTTAACACCCATAGCCATTGATGAGTCAGGTGGCTAAGCGGTTAGGGAATTGGGTTAGGGAATTGGGCTAGTAATCTGAAGGGTGCCAGTTCGATTCCCGGCCATGCCGAATGACATTGTGTCCTTGGGCAAGGCACTTCACCATACTTGCCTCGGGGGAATGTCCCTGTAGTTACTGTAAGTCTCTCTGGATAAGAGTGTTTGCTAAATGTAAATGTGATGACCTACATACACTATGTATAGCACTTTATTACATTTTTTTTATTCAGATAGGAAAGATAAAATATATGCAATGAATCCTTACATATTATTAATTTTATATTGCACTTGCTAAGTGTGTCATGCAATTTTACATTGTCTCGGGCTAAGCAGGCTTGATCTTGTTCAATGCTGATTAGCTTCAGCAGTGAAAAGAGGGGATCACCAACCATTAGCAGAAAGAGCCACAGGCTCTCTGAGAATTGCTTAGATGAACCTCACATTAACCACATTTGATTTTGGTTTAGTCACGCCAGTGCAGAATACCCAGTCTTATTCCATCTGTTGTGGCACTCCGTCTGTTCTGAGTTTTCTGTACCACAATTTTGAGTTCAGTCTTAGAAACTATTAATTGACACGCAAGTGAGACAAGTAAATCTTCCACAAAAAATGTTTACTAGAAAACGTAAAGTTACAAGTTCACACTGTCAAAAAAACTATGTTGCTTCCAACGTCTCTGAGCTCAAATCTCAATTAACACTCCAACACGCAGGTATTATACTGATGTAACGTCATCTGATGGAAGCTTACATTCTGACAAGTTATTCAGCTTTGAAAATCCAATACTAAATTATATAGTTTAACCTAAACATTCTTTCAAATCATAATGAAATTATTTATCTTCAGTTACCTTTGTAAACAACATTTTTATAACACATGAAATAATGAATTTGGCTCTTACACCATCATTTTTTGGGTCAGCAGACAAAGTCAAAGCGGTCATTTGTCTCATGCACCAGATAGCATAGCATCATCAGGACAGTGAAATTATTGTGACCTGGAGAGAAATATATGCAGTAGCATAAAAAAATATATATTTAATGCATTCATATTGAAACATACACAACACTCTACCTCCATGTATTAGTGTATCAGAGATTAGATCATAGATTCAGATGGCTGAGCGGTGAGAGAGTAGGGCTAGTAATCAGAAGGTTGCTGGATCGAAGCCCCACCTTGCCAAATGACGTTGTGTCCTTGGGCAAGGCACTTCACCCTACTTGCCTTGGGGGAATGTCCCTGTACTTACTGTGTGTCGCTCTGGATAAGAGTGTCTGCTAAATGTAAAATGACTAAAGTGGATCAGTGTATGCTCAACAATGCTTTCTATAGAAAGCCTTTTTAAGTTCAGATAAGATGTTTCAAGAATATTGGGAATGCTCCTTTAGGATCTAGAAAACAGCAAAGGATACAAATGTGTCCCTTGTCCAACATGTAATCAAATTCAAAGTAATTCAAGAACTCAAAGTAATTTAAGAACTCAAACAAATTCCTGCTCTGGGCAAACTTTATGAAAAACAAGAGAGGGTACAATTTCTGGGGAAATTGTAGGGTGTGCTTGCTTGCGTTGGTTGCAGGGGTCCGTATTTAAATTACATTTTACAACTGATATTTCTGTATATTTTATATAAAAATGCATAGCCTACTTATTATTTATAAAGATTACATAGATTTAAAAGCATGTTTTTTTCTGCTCATTTACAACTCAAAATACTAATAGTGAAGAGTAGAATGAAATAGTCGTTTTCTCATTTCCCCTGCAAGGGAACGACCTAAATCAAAAATCTGAGATTGCAGTTCCACTCGAAATCGCTTTCTCAACAAAGTCCAATTGTTGGGAATTTTGTGGGAGGGTATTTTTAACTCATAATCCAAGCTTCAATTTGCGTGCTAGAACGTCTCTATCACCTACACTAGGCTACAGCGTTGCAGTGAGCTACACTGGTTTGAATCCACAGGTAAAGATAATTTCACCCACAAATCGTTTACTTGTAATCTAATGTCATAATAAATCCTACAACGAAAATGTATTTGTGAGGAGTGGTTATTTTAACGATTGAAAACAGATGCATCATAGACCACTGTAGTATGTGTTGCCAGGGCAACAGAGGCTAATGTCATGATGCTAATGCTTCAGTGAAACAGTAGATTACTGTTTCCGAAAGTAGATGTACTTCCTTAATAATATTAGCTTATATTGTACATTACACATTACAATTGTGTGTCATATCACAAAGTAAAATTAGCAAATAGTTATCACCCAGGCCTCTTTGCTTGTGGCGTTTCTGCAGCTGCCTTGCAGTAAAGCAGTTAACCTAGCCATCTCCCAGAAGTTAAAGAGCTGCTAAACTAATGTTCTGCTAGAGATAGTCATGCGAGTTTTCGTGACGTTAGTGGCGTCAGTGACTGTGGCTAGCAAAATAGCCACCGTTAGCTTCACTTTGCGCTACAAAAACATAATGTCTACTTAAACCGTGCAACGGAACGTAAATCCCCATACAAGCAACTCAATCGCTACCAAGACTAAACTTTTGACACCTAGGTTGTCTATGTAATCCAAATATTGACTGAGTTTTAGGGGTGGGAAGAGAAACAATAATAATACTAGACAAGGCTGTTCCTGCAAAACAGCAGTGAGAATGCTGAAAACCTGAATGGGGATAGCTGACCATGCTAAAAAAGCTGAACATTTTGAACATTTTCAGAAAGTTATAAGCTGAAGCTTCAAAGCGACCAAAAGGTATTTTAAATAGGGGCTGGAGCTGGACGAAGGCATAAAACTACAGAAAAGATAAGAAAAATGCTAAACAAAGTGAAAAAAATCTGAAAGAAGAGAAACAATGCATAAAAATCCCAGCAAGATGAAGGCAGCAAAGTACAGAAAAGAGGGAGAAAAATGCAAAAGTACTGGCAGTTGGAAGATACTGCTGTGAAATGTATTTTTGAAAGGACCTGGAGCAAGATGAAGGCAGAAAACAGAAGAAAAATGCAAAACAAAAAGGGGAAAGATGAGCTGCAGGAAAATGTGAAAATTGAGCAGAAAAACAGTTGCTGAAGTCTGGGTTGAACACATTTGAAGGTAAGAGGACAACACTGGACTGACTGGAACTTGCCAGAAAAACGTAGCAACCGCTGGTCATTGGCAATAGACTAGCAACATTTCTGACCTAGAATCTCAAAACGGAGGAGAAACTAATCAAGCGTGCCTGCACACCCAGTCCTGTTCAGACATGTAATTTAAGATTACATCAAAATCATAATTCATAGTGCAGGGTGGCTGATGTTGTCCTTGTCCCTGGTGAGTTTTTTTAATAGTAAATAACAAGATCATGCTACATCTAACCAGCAGATCATTTCTTGCAAGTGTGTCAAAGTGGTATGTGGGTCAATGACATAAGGATTTTTAACAGGCCAATTTTTAAATATAATAAATATGATTTTTTATTGAATTTGTTCAAACATTAACAATGTTGTGTATGTATGAATTTATATAAAACAATTTAACTAATTTTAGTGTTTTTTCATATTCATGAATTGGCCATGACCTTTAAAAATGTCATTTGGTGCGACCGTGAAATATTTAAAAATTAACATATTAACCTATTTACATTTATTTTACAAGTTCTCAGTAATATGAAGTCTTTATAAAACGAATTATTTGGATTTTTTCTGAAATTCTATAGTTGTTGATATTTGTTTTTGTTCAATAACATCACAGTCACCTACCTACATGTAGTTAACATACGCATTTTTCCTGTGAATTACACAAAACTGAAAAACATGTCTAAACAAAATAATTCCCTTCAGCATACTCAATCAGAGATTCAAATTTTAGCCTCTGAAATGTCATATTGCATTTTGATTTTAATACAGTTATTGACATTTTTGGTCGCACCACATGATGTGTGGTCGCACAAAATGATCAAAAATCTATATATTAGGAAGCAATAAGTTCCATGTAAAAATCTATCACAGATTTAAGTAAAGCAAACATCGTTTCATCCACTGTATTTTGTAAACATTTCATTTTAAAAACATCAAATTTTACTACTTCAACTTATTCTGATTCATTGGGATTGGGTAAGGCATTTCTTTAACCCCAGGAACTTTTGAACTTTTCCCAGTTATTTTTGCTCAACTTAGAGCAGCGAGAGGTTGCTGGCTCAGGTTCTGAGATCACTGACTGACTGACGTACAAAAATCTAAAACAGATCACTTACATGCAAAAATCTAAAACAGATTTTTATTAAAATATAACAGATTTTTTCTGTGAAAGCAAAAAATTAATTTCAATTTTCACAACATAACATATTCATAAAAAATAAAACGCTTCAAAGGAATTGTATTCATGGCATTTTGTAAACATTTCATTTTCAAAACATTAGTGATGGGTTTCATTTATTCATTAGCAGTTTTCACTACTCCTACTCATTCTGCTGGGACCATTGGGATTGGTGTATAGGCATTTCTTTAACCCCAGAAACTTTCAAACTTTTTCCAGTCATTGTTACTCAACTTAGAGCAGCGAGAGGTTGCTGGCTCAGGTTCTGAGATCACTGACTGGGACATCCTTCTTTAAGTAGGAAATGGCATCAGGACTTTTTGGCCACTTGAATAAGTTCTTATTTCCTGACTGCCACATGACATTGACCCTGATCTCCTCTCTCACAACCTCAAGGACCTGGCCAATGTATGGAAGCTCATCATATGTTATTATCACAAACTTTCCACACAAGTCCTGAAGACTATCTTGTTCCATTGGTGGCTCAGAATTTGTTGACGCATCCTCAGTGTGGCATGTGGTGTCCGTCAGGTCAACTTTTACTGGCTGGTAGCATAAGCGGGTCTTCATTTCTGCATGCTTGCAGAAGCACGACACCTCCCTATGGCTTATCTGTGCAGCTTGTGAAGACAAAACCTGGTGGATCTTTAAGGTGCCCTTCACAGCCATCATCTTGCCTGGAATCAGCTCATCATACTTTTGTATTGCCTCTTCGCTTATCCAGTGATGATGAAAGCTTGATCCCGACTTTTTGGCCAGCGTTTTGTACAAATCCTGTGGAGTCTGCAGGTCGCCTCCTCGTAGAACGTATTGATCGGCCTCCCTCTTTACTTGCTGCAGGGTCGGAATTGACACATTCCCTGTGGCAAGCAGTCTTTACCTTTTGCAGCGGCATCTGATAAAATGGATTAAAATATATTATTATTATTATTAATACAATGTTATGGTTATGTATTTTTCTCATTATATTGTACAAGTACTAATCATTAACCTTTGTCTCTGAAATACAGTAAAAAATGTGAAAAGCCTTATCTTGTTTAAGCCTTAAATCTTGTTTATTGAATATCAAAATGAATTACTATTTGTATATAAACCATCAAAAGAATAGAAGAGCACAAATCCTGTCAATATTGGATATATATCAGTCTTGGAAGGCATAATTTTATGGTTGCACAACATGATATTTGGTCGCACCACATTATTTATTTTTTATTCAGTCAAATTTTACAGGCACAGCATTGGCCACCTAAATGAAACTAGCTAGTTTCGCACAGAAGGCCACTACGATATTTTCTGTCAAAACATCAATTTTTAAATATAAATTAACATTCATTGTCTTTTTGAGGTCATACCACATGACATCCAAAAGTGGAAACTACATACCAGCCATTCAAAAAGTTACTTTCTTCAAAATATGAGAGGGTTACAAACCTGCTTGTTGCTTTCAAGGGTCCTTTGCAAACTGATGTATGACGCCACTTCCTGTCTTTCAGTGGAATTCAAAATAAAAGCTCCAAAATTGTCATTTCTTGATGGTCGCACCGCATGACCTTTCATTAAATGGACATACTCGGACAAAGTTCGTTTGTATATTATAACAGAAATATCAATAAAAGAGCACTGTAATTTCATATAAGACTACAAAACACTTTGTAAATGATGCCAAACAGGGCAGAAAATACATTTTAATACATTATGAGCAAATTTCCAGAAGTTTCCAAAATAGCACTCATGCCCGACCGGTCGCATCAAATGATATTTTGACACTTTAAGTGACAACATTTTTTGAAATGCCATATGATTTTTGAAAAGTGAATGTGGTTACATAAAGGGGAGAGACACTAAATATAAATAGTGTTTTTTCTATGAATCTAAACCATTTTTAACTGGAGAAAATGCAGTCGGACAGTAAATTTAGGCGTCATGTAATTGACCCATGTATTAACACCGTAGGCTTGAATAATAACCGAAGGCGTAAAGCAAGAGAGGATGCAATGGAAGATGTAATACATAAGCTAGATCTACTACTTCAAATTGAAAACGGACAAGATATTAAAGGGGCAATTGACTGGGTTCTTTGGGTATTTCATACTGTTCCTTAAGGTCTCCGAATAGGGTATGTAACATTGGTTGGGTTGAAAATGGCCCGGGTGCTGTTCTATGCCCTCTGACAGATCCTCTGAAATGTTCCCGGAAAAAAACACTAGCTTTTCTCCTTTTATGGTATGCTCATTAATATTTAGATAAGCTGCGCACTGATTGGTTGGTTATCAACAAATGAAGTTGGGAGCAAAAACGCAACACGGCCAACAGCAGCACTCGCTGAAACACAGAAGTTGGAGACTTGAAATAAAAACACGCAAATAAATCTATTGTGTCTAAACAACACTGTTTTCAACAGATTGAGTATATATCATTTGAAATGATAACATTACTTGTTTCCACTTCTGTTGTTGAAGCAAACTGGATTGACTTAGGTGGGTAGAACGTTAGGCTACAGCTTAGCAACCAAACCATATCGTGATTCTACTCGGCTTCAGTTAGCTAGCTAGGCTAGCTCTAGATATCTTGCTGTAAAATAACATGACAAAGATCTGGACAAACATGCATCGTGAATTGTAGATTTTCATTACACAGGTTATTTATTTGAATGAAACACAGTCAGGAACATGAATCAACGTCAGCCCCATTGCCAATAAACTAGGCTGAATTATCACACATTCTACCTATGCTCTTGCGTTAACTAGCAAGCTAAACATGCCTACAGTCTAAGTGTTACTAGTAGCAGTTACTAGCAATGATAACGTATCCTGTATCTAGAACCTGCCTTTCTCCAGTTCTTTCAAATAGATTATCTAGAGAGGCGTTAGCAATAAGCCAGACTGCTGTTGATTTTCTGGCTATTTTTCGGAAGCTTCCCTTCTAATGCCGACTACAGCTAGTCTAGCTAGACAGACATTTGATGTGTGTAGAAACGTATTTAGCATTCCACCTGGTATGCTATATACAGGAAACGTTAGCATTGCTAATAACTGTTAGCACAACATCATACTGTCCTTATAGCTTGCGGTTGCAATGAGCATACGGTCGGAACAGCACCTCTTTCCAGGTTCAGCTTCCTAGCAAATCCTGCTTGAAATTGTCCAAGGTTGTCAAAACTGTCTTGGGTGAAATGTTCAGAGCAAATGAATGATTGAGTTTCGAGCAGCCATGCCTGTTGAATGTTTGGCTCCTTGGGAAGACGGTGAGTGTTAGCCTTCCCTGTACAGCCTGGAACACAGTATTTATGACCGTGGTCCATTTTCAATATCCTTGTTATAATTCAAAACGTTCTTCTTTGTATTTCCTTATAAGTAGCCTTCACAGAGCAGCGCGCAGCTAAACTAGTATCGGAGATAGACGCTACCTTGGGCTGGTCTGGATGTAAATTCGGGGGCGTGACAAAGATACAGACCAGAGCCAATAAGATGGCGATCACCGGTCCTACGTAGGAGGGATTAACACCAGCTGCAGCAAACACTTAAGCTACCCCAGCCCTGGTTTGGCTGTTTGTGACGGTCAGCTACGACAGTAGAGCCTCGATTTTTGCAGACTTCTGTAAAACTTGCTAAAATAAAAACAATCTTGCTATATTATGTACACTTTAAGCTCAATGTACATACCTTGTTTGGCCAATTTGGTCGATTGTGGAAACAAAGTTGAACCGTTTTTAATATGGAGAGCCATCACGCTAGCTCGATTTATGAAAAATGTAGCTAGAATCCACACCTCAAACAAGTTAACCAAGATGCAAAATGTACGTCCAATCCAAAAAATAAGAATATTTTCAGAGACCAAGAGTCTGCCAAAACCATTGATATCCTTTATGTGTCTGTGCGGTCAGAAATACAACTCTTTTGACAGTTTCCAAAACGTCACCCAATTCTGCTTTCATGGTGCGTGTCTGTTTGGTTGCCACGGTGATGGCGCAGCTGTGATTGCTAACAAGCTGGGCAGAGAGAATAAGACATTTTGCTGGAATCCACACCTCAAAAAAGTTAACCTAGACGCAAAACTATACGTCCAATCCAAAAAATGAGGATATTTTCCCAGACCCAAGACACTGCCGAAACCAGACATGTCCTTTATATGTCTGTGCGGTCAGAAATACGACTCTACCGGCAGTTTTAAAATCGTCTTCCTTTCGGCCTTCTCTGACGAAATTTACCCACCTCTCCATTGAAGTTAGTGATAGAATTTGAAAGGCTGCTTTCGCTTCAAGGCTCATGGCTGAAAATCTGTAAATGTGAGCTCTTTAGTAGTTACATTGGCTGACAGAGGATACGTTTTCCTACATTTTAAGGTATAACTTGTTTCTGTAAGTTAAACTATATGAACGTCAGAGGAATTTGTTTGACAATTTAGTGGAATATCAGAAAAAGAGTGTGCCACTCTGCTGGCTGCTCAATCATAAAAATCAAGAAGGAGCTACAGCTGAATGTCTTGTGAACATTTTGAAGGCTGAATGGTGTCCCTAGCTGAAAGTATGCTGAAGTAGTTAAGTTTGAAAGAGGAGGAAGCATTTTAATGATTTGAAAGGATTTACCATTACTTTTAATGGGACAATAATTTGCACAAAAACCTTAATTCTTTAAAAAAGTATAAAAGTGAGAAATACCAAAAGTCATAGCCATCATCTCCTGAAGGAGCTGAACGTTTTGATACAAAAATTTTAGGAATCGGTGAAAGTATGCAGGACTAGTTAAAGGCCAAAAAACGGCGGATGAACTGAGAAGTTGAAAAACAATTCTCACAATAATAAATAGAAACAGGAAAACAATAGTGAGAATGCATTCTCACAAATATATATGTGAGATAACAAAGGTTGTACTCTCGCCGAAGGCAAGCACACCCAATGATTGAAATAAGCATGTGACAGTCAGAACAAGGGCATATGAGCGAGTGGGATCCACATGTCCTCTCACAGCATGACTATGCCTGATGTAAACTGACAGAGGAAGAGAACTGCTGAAAAGGAGTATGTGCAGAATGCTGATGCTGACATCGCACATAGATTTTCTTTTTGTTCTCCAGTAAGACATCATTTGCCAGATGTGTCGGTAAGCAGTAGGAATTAATGTTAGCAAAGTTAAGTGAGGGGGCTTGGGTGTCATGTTCATACCCCACTTTACGTGTGTGTGTGTGTGTGTGTGTGTGTGTGTGTGTGTGTGTGTGTGTGTGTGTGTGTGTGAGTGTGAGTGAGTGAGTAAGAGAGGTCATCCATGTCAGGCACCACGTGGGCAGTTGGTCATGTCCTCCTGGGCACAATGGTTGGCTAGTCTGAATCATGGGTAGCCTTAGGGGTCAACCTACTCTGCCCACGTTCTACAGATGGCCAATGCCTGCTGTCCATCAGAGGAAACGAGCCACCATACACCATTTTTTCAAGCCCCTGTAAGAAGTCTGTTAAAACCTACAAGTAATGCTGACATGGGTTGTCATGTAAGATTTTACTACGCCACTATTTGAGAATTCAAAAAATTACTTAACAAGTATTTTCTGTGTATTGCATTCAAAGATCATATTACTTTGTATGTGAATGTTATTTATTTTATGTTTTAGGTATATTTTACAGCAATTTTTATTTGTCAGGCAAATTACACCACAAGGAGATCCACTCTAGGATTCGCTCCCTTAGATGTATGTATCGGATAGAAAAAGTATTGTAGACTAATGCTATGATAAATATGAATGTTCTATCACTGAACACAATGTAGACCCAATTTACTTATTGTACATAGAATTTGCAATAAATAGCCAGATAGATAGAAGTAGCAGTGTGGTAAGGACAGTGTGCAGGCATGCATCGCAAAATCCCACTGTCCTCCTATTATTGTTGCAGCCGTTTATGTCTGTACTGAATCAGAATCAGAAAGGGTTTTAATCTTCATGAAAGTTTGCACAGACAATGAATTTACTTTGGCAGGAGGGTGCATACATTCAACATATAGGAGTAAATCTTAAATAAGTTTAAACAAGTCTGACTATACTACACAAAAGGTGAAAAGTCTAAATTAACTAATACTTACTAATACTAAGGGGAAAGGTATGTAGAATAAAATAAATATAATGGATAAAATAGCTTTAATGTACACTATAAAAAAAATAAAAAATGCAAATTGGGTGCTTAGTGCAAATATGGCATGGGTGCAAAAATGGCATGGGTGCAATGTGTGTTTTATCTTGTATTTGTCCTTCTTTTGCTATGTTTTGTATTGTGCTATGATCTGTTTTTGTCTGTGTCCGGAATAAAGAAATAATAATAATATGGCAATCCTTTAAAGTCTGTGTGAACCCTTGGCCTTGTTGAGGAGGCCAGTGGCAGATGGAAAGACACTGTTCTTGTGGCATGAGGTTTTGGTCCTGATGGACCGCAGCCTTCTACTGTAGGGGAGTGGCTGAAACAGAGTGTGTCCTGGGTGGGCGCCACAATCTTCCTCGCTCGCTTCAGGGTCCTCAAGGTGGGCAGGTCCTTGAGGGTAGGCAGATTGCAGCCAATCCCCTTTTCAGCAGTGCGGTTGTAATGCTGCTCTTATCCTTGGCAGTGGCAGCGGCGTACCAGATGGTGATGGACGCGGTGAGGATGGATTCAATGATAGCTGTGTAGCAGTGCACTATAATTGTCTTTGGCTGGTTGAATTTCTTCAGCTGCTGTAGGAAGTACATCCTCTGTTGTGCTTTCAACTGCAGCCAACTGCTGCCAAAATATTTCATACCATTCATAAAAATTAATGACGAACATGCTGTCCAGCTCCATTTGAAAAATATTCTGTTTGGCTTCGATGTCAGTAGACGACGTGACATAAATAAAACACTGCACACCATACTTATAGTAGGAAGATATTTAACACATTGGACTGTTTGACCAGTTTAATATGACAAGTACTGGTTTAGCGGTTAAGGAATCGGGACATTAATCAGAAGGTTGCCAGTTTGATTCCCAGCCATGCCAAATTACGATGTGTCCTTGGGCAAGGCACTTCACCCTACTTGCCTCAGGGAGAATGTCCCTGTTCTTACTGTAAGTCGCTCTGGATAAGAGCGTCTGCTAAATTACTAAAATCTAAATGTACTGGGATATAATTTAATTCCATATGTAAAAAAAGTTATGTGTCAAAGGTACCTTGAACTGATCTTGAACTGTTGTGTATAGCAGGGGTGCAGACGGAATCTTTGAACTGGGGGGGAACAAGATGTCAGCAAATGATTCCAACTCAATTAGTTAATTTGTGTAATATATATATATATATATATATATATATATATATATATATATATATATGTGTGTGTATATATACTGAAGCTGCAATAAACATTAGTATGTCAATCACGCACCAAAACTTCATGCCCTCTGCAAATGTTTTATTTAAACATTTGCTGATCTCAGCAGGATGTAAATTATTACAAATATAACAATGTGTATGAACACGGAAGTATAAACACTTAAACAGATTACATCAATAAAAATAAGTATAGCCTACATACCATGAAATGTTTAATTAAATTTACACTTTAAATTAAATATTCCGAATTCCCTCTGCAAGTATGACTTTTCATAGTAAATTTTTTCCAATAATAAACAAAAGTGATTTAAAAAAAAGAATTCCCTCTGCAGCCAATCAAATGTAGTCTACTCTCTAGAAGCAGACTCGATAGGTCCTCCTTTCATTTCCCTGAAAATATTGCTGGGCAATATCTTGTCTGTCCAGTTTGTTAAGTAGGCTACGTCTTGGTGAATATGGCACACAGCAATGCTATCGAGCGTTTTTGTGTCATGGTTGATCGCAACCATGTTTTCAATCTGCGTAAAGCACTGAAACTGCGGTCTGCCTCCGCAGATGATATGGGCACCACCATCAGCAACCTTATAGTGCCTCCACCTGCTAATACATGCTAACAATGTTACACATGCTAATACATTGCTAACATCGCCTAATCAGTTGCGCAGTTATTAACTGATTCTTGTGGCCTTACGTAGGGAGAGTGGTGGGGACGGATCGGGGTCACTAGGAATCTGAGGGGGACATGTCCCCCCCGTCCCCAGTGCCATCTGCGCGCATGGTGTATAGACCCAGAATCTCTCACCTTACATGTTTACACTGAACAAATGCTCAAAGAATGTTTGATCAAGCAAGAACAACAGGGCACCTCCACACCATCAACATACTTGTATTGGTGGATGTAACATCCTGTCTGTCTCATGGGTTGGAATACACAGCCACAGCAGATGCTCCCAGGCACAATACATCTATGGTCTTCCCAGATGGTGATGCTGATACATTCATATTATTATTATTATATATATAGTGTATGGTACAGTATAACCTTGAGGTTTCAGAAAGAAACCTATTCAGATCCTTATGGCGTCGTTTGAAACCATTGTTTGACTTCGGTTGCACCAAACTATCGAGTTCCTAATGGCCTCTTTTGGCAATTTCAGCAGAAGAATGTAAGGAGCTTCATGAAATATGTTTGCTGGACTAAAATCACCATGCTCAATGCCAAGTATTGACTGGCACCATTGAACTCGAGAGCTGTGGATTTTGTGTTCTCTTTACCGTCTGACAGCCTGACAGATTAATCTGCTTTTCTCAGAGGCCAGAAGAAGACTAACAGTGTACTGGTTGTTGGAGAATGGACTAGGGCTATTTTGTCACTGAGCTGGACCCCTACTGTAATTCCACTTAAGGAAATCTTAATGCGAAACATAATGAAATTCTAGACAATTATATGCTCCAAACCTTTTTCTACAGGGCGTGAAGGGAACCCAGTTCAGCACCGGTGCATACTTCAAGTCTTACAATTCTTACAGTATCTTGTTTGTATAACATAGTGTCTGTAGATGAGCTGACATACAATCCAGTACACCCACTCAAGGGGCATGTACCACATTACTTTTGTAGTTGGGTCACCAACAAAGTTCTAGAGCAAAACTGCCACAAAGCCAGACAGCCAAAGCTGTTCCAGAACCAAAACACATTTCACATGCCAAAGTTAGGCAGATGTGTTACTACCATTAAGCATCTAAACCTGTGCCTGACTAACATTAAAGGCATGTCTCTCCATTAGTTTGTGCCACTGTATGGATGGGACAACACTTTAGAGATAACTGAAATCGTATTTAAAGATTCTTCTAGACATATGGGAAATGTATTGCAATTTTACAATTACAGGTAAGAAGGATATATTAATACCCCCAAACTGTTGTTTCTACATATTTAGGGGGTGTCTAAGTTTCATTAGGGGAGTCAGTCCCCCTCCATTTCCACCTGTCATTCCCTGGGATTGCGTTGACATGGGGCACTGTAAGGGGCACAAAGGACACACATTTTTTATTATTCACATTGTTAACCTATATTTATTTCCTTTTGACAGCCTCGCTATGCATCCTGACAAGGTTCAAGTGGCCACAGGACAGGTAGGGAAGGATCCCTACATCTGCATTTGGGACACGTATGCTTTGCAGACTGTGTCCATCCTGAGAGACATGCACACACACGGGGTGGCGTCTCTGTCCTTTGACTCAGATGGACAGGTGAGCTCTCAATACAGTTTGACCAGAGCTTGTTGGAGGCTGTTCATAAAGTTGATTGGAATGTGATCGCCACATCAGATGCTTCGGTTCAGTCTGATATTCATCATGTTCCTTGTGCAGCGACTAGCCTCCGTTGGACTTGATGCAAAAAACACTGTGTGTGTTTGGGACTGGAAGAAAGGCAGAGTTCTGGCTGCAGCAACTGGACACTCAGACAGGGTAGGCAAGCTGATGGTGCTTTCTTTTTTGCGGTGTGACCTTTGATGATGTAGAAAGTGACAGGTTTCATCCATGCCAAATGTGTCTGAACTAATCATTTTTCCACACAGGTGAAGAACTAAAAAAATATCCTCATGATCATTTTAGAGTTAACAAACATTTGCAAAAGACAGTGTGACGGTTGCAGTGTTTTAATCGTGTTTCTTGCTATAGTCATTAATTATTCTTTCCTTTCCAGATTTTTGACATTGCATGGGATCCATTCCAGCTCAACAGGCTGGTAAGCTGTGGGGTGAAACATATCAAGGTAAGGCCTACAGTGACAGTGATATTATATTACATTGTGCTGTTGTACTGTAAATAACAGTTGGAGTCACAGTGGTTTGCAAAGAGACGCCCCCCCCCCACTGCTATAGTCAGCGTCAAACTAGTACAGACACCAAAAACTTCATAGAGGAGGTGGGGCCATTACAGAATGTATACCCAGAATGCCATAGTGGTCAAATATGGCAGTGATCATCCCGTATCCCTTGTCCAGTGCTCCAATTCTCACAAAGATCTATGATGCAAAAGTTTGACCGACAGAACTTTAAGTTTATATTGTGGCATTTTATACCGAAAGATTGTACATTGTAATTAGTATTTCCTTCATCTCCCAGTTCTGGACTCTATGTGGAAATGCATTGACACCCAAGCGTGGGATCTTTGGCAAGACTGGGGACCTTCAAACCATCTTGTGTCTAGCCACAGCCAAGGATGAAGTGACATACTCAGGGGCATTGAACGGAGACATTTATGTCTGGAAGGGGTTAAACTTGGCTCGCACTGTGCTAGCAGCGCATGGGGTTGGTGAAATGCACACAGACTTACACATACGCACACACAAACAAAAAAGAAAAGCATACTTCTATGACTCTCCTCATTGACCCTTGAGTGTGTATGTGTATGCTAGTATGTTAATGTATTTAAAACTGAGCATTGCTTAATTATACCAATAAAGTTCACATTTGAATTAACTCTGCTTGAAAATAAGTACACTGAAAAGTATATACAGTATAGAGTCCCTGTTTCCCTTGTATCCATTGGATGAGAAGCATGATGTACACTGTAAAGAATGCATGGATATAAATCTTGAGCGAGGTTTCGTAATTATTTGGGGGGTCTTTGCTCTTCTCCGCCCTGTAAGTGGATTTGAAAAACTGTAGAAAAATCTGTCTGAAACATGAACTTTTTACAGGCAGGGATCTTCAGCATGCATGCCTGCGAGGAGGGATTTGCCACAGGGGGAAGGGACGGATGTGTGAGACTATGGGATGTAGACTTCAAACCCATTACCAAGATTGACCTCAGGGAGACAGAACAAGGATACAAAAGTAAGGAAACATTGAGCCACTAACATTTCACTAAGTGGTTGAGTAAGACCCCGGTCGTTAAAGGTCGAGTTTGCTGTTTGGTGCATTCATGCGTCTTTTTGCCCAGTGGATTTCCACGAAATTTCCCCCTTTCAGCTGACATTAAAGTGGGAAGAGGTTAAAAGTTCAGCAATTTAAGTTCAGACACTCAAGGTTCAGTAACATACAGTATATTTTAAGTTAGTGACGATTTGGAAAAATAATAATTTGTGTATTAAAAATAAATATACAAAAGTAGGAATAGAGGAGCATACTATTAATAAGCTGTGCAACACAATTTTTCTTTTGGATTATGCGCTCGATTCATGACAGACACCTTGCCATTTAGATTAAGAATTGGAAATAGGTTTTGGACAGCTACTCTGTAGATTTGGACTTCTTAATCAAATCTTCTACATCTTTTAGTGGTAGAAGCTATGGTAAGGCTTGGTTTACAGAAAAGATTAGAGCCTAAACTATGGCAGAGGTAAAAGAGACGCATTTTGCAAGGGTCCCAATACTATTTTGCTCTCTTATCTGTATCTTTTCCCCTTTTCAACGTTATGAAATCTTATGCTTGGAATTTGAACATTTTGAACAATAATATTTAAAAACTATTTTAAATTTAAATTAAGATTAGCATAAATTGAGTCCTTAATCAGACGTTAATCAAAACAGATGTGAATCTTGTTGATAACCATTATGAATAAAAATGTGTTTGTATACTCCTGAAAATTATATCAAGCCAAACTAACTTACAATATTACAACTAGAAACAACAGTTACAATATCACTCAATTTACAGTGCAAGATAGCTACACTATACACAGCATGTGCATAATGTAGTAATTTTAATTACTAAGTCACAGTTAGTAATTTGTAATTATTACTAAACTCATATTTATTCATAATGGTTAGGAATCATCGAAAGTAACATCTGTTAAGGACTGTAATAGATGTTTCCAATGACTTGATTTATTATTTCTAAGAAACTGCCCCCTTCTCTTTTCTTCCTTGTCTTTCCTGTCACCCACTTTCTTATCTTGTTTTCCTCAGGCTTGTCTATCCGGAGCGTGTGTTGGAAGGCTGACCGTATCCTGGCAGGCACTCAGGACAGTGAGATTTTTGAGGTGATGGTGAGGGACAGGGATAAGCCTGTGCTGCTGATGCAGGGTCACTGTGAAGGAGAACTGTGGGCTCTAGACGTTCATCCAAAACAGCCAGTAGCTGTAACCGGCAGTGATGACCGTTCAGTAAGGTTTGTGGCCTTCTGTATGAATGACTCAATCACTTCGATGCCCAAAAGTCACATTTAAATTATTTAAAAAAACGTTTTTCTAAACAGGGTGGAGGGTTTAGGGGGTGACAGAGATGGATAACTTTCTTTCACAATATTCCTCTTGGTCAGCCCTTATGTTCTTGTTCTCTCTGCAGACTGTGGAGCCTTGGCGACCACACCCTCATTGCCCGCTGCAACATGGAGGAAGCGGTTCGCAGCGTTTCTTTCAACAACGACGGCTCTCAGCTCGCTCTCGGCATGAAGGACGGCTCTTTCACTGTGCTTCGTGTCAGGTGAGTTATTTCCTCAGCTTGTGAACAGAACCAGTTTTTCCCAATCCTTTCAAAATACATTGATCATCCTTTGACTTATCTAACTCAGTGCCATGTAACTGAATCAACGTTTACAGATCAGTTAGTCCTCAACTGACCACACCACACCAACAACCACACCAACTTGTTCAAGGAATGTATCAATAAAAGTGTCTCAGGTTGGCTTAGAACCAATATAGATCTACCTTACGTGACCTCACGTTCCATTTCCTCTGACACGGGTCTATTCTCAGGGACATGACAGAGGTGGTGCACATCAAGGACAGGAAGGAAGTCATTCACGAGCTCAAGTTCTCCCCGGATGGTTCTTTTCTGGCGGTGGGCTCCAATGATGGCCTGGTGGACATCTATGCCGTGGGGCAGCGCTACAAGAAGGTGGGCGAATGTAACCGTTCCACCTGCTTCATCACGCATCTAGATTGGTCGGTAGACAGCCGCTTCCTACAGACCAATGACGGGGCAGGAGAGAGACTCTTCTATAGGATGCCAGGTTGGTAGACTCTCTTGTAAAAGTTTATTTGAGGTGGTACAAACTTTGTGTTGATACTGTAATGATGCTAACAGAAAAATAAGAATAATAGTAGCTGGGAATGGGAATAGTCATTAAAACCAGAATAGAGGAATATCTATCAAGTTTTATCATAAATGTTTGCATATACATTTTAATATTCATTTTACAAAATTTGATGTGCTTTGGTTCTGTAGCAGGCAAACAGCTGTCCAAAGAGGAATCTAAGGGTATCCACTGGATGACCTGGACGGGTATCATCGGACCTGAGGTTAACGGGATTTGGCCCAAGTACTCAAACGTCACAGACATTAACTCTGTGGACGCCAACTACAGCAGCGCTGTGCTGGTGACCGGTGACGATGTCGGCCTTGTCAAACTCTTCAGGTTTCCCTGCCTTAAAAAAGGTTGGTGGGACATTTACTGGATAAACGACTATGCCCCATACAGACACACCCGAAAACGCATATCCAGGAGGAAAGTTAACATGTAGATGCCTTCAGGTAGTTTTAGTTTTTAGTTTTATCATACTTCGCTATGAAATTCTGGAACCTGTTGTATACTTAATGTATGTTCAGAAGTCTTCATTGATGTGGAACTCACGTATCTGGAATGTTAAAATGTATTTCTGTCTCTTTGAAACAGCGGCTAAGTTCAAAAAGTACATTGGCCACTCTGCTCACGTGACCAACGTGCGCTGGTCTCATGATCTCCAGTGGGTGATGAGCACTGGAGGAGCGGACCACGCTCTGTTCCAGTGGAGGTTTCTCCCAGAGGGGGTCATGAATGGGGTGCTGGAACCTCTTCTGCAAGGTGGTCCTGGACCTGCAATTACAAACACCTACAGCCTTCATATCTATACACTTTATTTACCATATATACATACAATAATTGTTTTACTGTACAGTAAACTAATTTATTGATCATAAATAACATAATAACCGATAAGTAATCTCACATTTTGGTTTAACCTTTTTAAATACATGCCGGTAATCAGGTGATGGCACTCCTGAAGGTAATTTATTGTTAATGTGTGTGTTTCTGTTGTGTTTTCCAGAGGGATATGCTGACTCAAACAGTGGGGAATCTGACTCTGATGTCTCAGATGTTCCGGAGCTAGACTCAGATATTGAGCAGGAGGCACAGATGAACTATGAAAGACAGGTAATTAATATGTATCATTTATATTTAGGAAAACTCGTCATACATATTTTGATTTAAAAATGTATTTAGTCATTTCTTTGAAGTTATAGAGTTGAGTACTTGAACAGTTATGTTCCATTATAATTGTAGGACTGTTAAACTATCTTTTAGGTTTATAAAGAGGATCTACCTCAATTACGAAAGAAGCTTGTGGGTTCGTTGAAGCGCCAGAAGGCACCAGATGAAGGGCTTCGACTGCAGTTTGTTCACGGGTAATCACCTTTCATGTCTGTATTTCTGTCTCTCTTTCTTTGACAGTATATTTTCTTCTTGCTGGTTTTTGTGGGCCTTTCTTTGGAATGTTTGCCATTTTGATTCCTCTCCTTATCTTTTTATACTCAACAATCAAATTGTTACTACATAAAATGTACTAACATTATCTTAAATAATGAAGCGAAGCCCTCCGTGTTTTCCATCCCTTCCCCTGTTGTTGTGTTATAGTACTAAAAACCACTTTCTCACATTTTTCTTACTCTGCAGTTACCGGGGCTGTGACTGCAGGAATAATCTGTTCTACACACAGGCTGGCGAGGTGGTTTACCATGTGGCAGCTGTCGCCGTGGTCTATAACCGACAGCAGCATTCACAGCGATTCTACCTTGGCCACGACGATGACATTCTGAGTCTGACTGTCCATCCCTTGAAAGACTATGTGGCCACTGGACAGGTAGGTTCACAACTACCTGTTACATAAGTAACTCATGGCAGCTGTTGATCCAATTTCACAAGGTCTTTATAGTATCTGCTTAAGTTAAATGCTCTCTGTAGGGACTATGAAATCCTTTGTTGACCCTTTGCGTTAATCACCCTTGGGCTGACTGGGGATTTATTAGACCCTTGTTATGCTTGAGTAAAATAAAGTGAATGTTCAGATGAGATTGGAAAATTAAAAGATCTTCATTTACTGGTAATCCTTTTGCCATAACAAACAATTATTTCAACCAGATATTCCAAAAATAAAGACTTGTTTTAAACAAGCAAACTGAGAATGCAAATTTTCGTCAAACAAGAAAGCAAGTAAACCAAGGTTTAAAGACTGTGCTTTCCCAGCAAACTACCTCTCTAGGCCTCAGCGCCTTTCCTTTAAGGACAACTTGACCTATAGAGGGAGCACACATACTAAACAGCAATTAACAAAACACACACTGAAAATGGACACTAAATGCAAACAAAAGAATTGGCTTCTACCAAGAGTGATGCTTGACATAAAGATCTACAGTGGCACAGGACCCTCATTACTCATATAACTTTTCTTTCTTCCAAGCTGGAAGTGTGCAACATAATGCACTATACAAACTTCCCTTGCTTAATCCAGTATACAGGAAGTGAGTTTGATATCAGCTTTGGCAAGGACATCAATAGTTAAAGGGAGCACTCAGCAATGTTTTCCACAATAATTTGAGGACACATATTGTTTTTTGAGTTTCATGTAATTTAATACTTTGGACTGATGTTGTTATTATATTTGAGTCTAAATAAGATGATCGGTAGGCCTATTATTTAGAAGCTTTTTTAGTTTTCTTAGCCTACCTCAATTCTGACTTGTGTGCTGACACCTGGACTTCTCTGTGCCGCTTCAGTGGCTATTATAGCACTGAAGGAATTCTGCGGGCATGCATCAGTTTGTGTTTTCAGTAAAACTGCGTTGATTATACAAGCGTTGATTGGGATACTGCATTTCTTATTATGTAAATGAATGCATTGACTAATACAGTAAATTGTTAAAACACTTAACTAGATATTTTACTGTGGCATATCAGAGGTCTAGCAAAAACCCTTGGCTCCTATACTCTCTATGCCGTGAATATAGACAACACAAACAGTGACTAAATACTTCTTAGTACTGCTATACAACTACAACAGTAGAGGGGATTGAAATGCACGGGACCTTGTTTACATATTTTAAACAGTAGATTTTATGTATAAACCATTAGCTATTTTCTTATAAAAGATATGTTTAAACATTAATTTAGATTGATTGATTTGTCTCCGTTCCTAGGTTGGCAGAGACCCAGCCATCCATGTGTGGGATATCCAAACGTTAAAGTGTCTGTCCTTACTGAAGGGGCATCATCTGAGGGGTGTGTGTGCTCTGGAGTTCACAGGTAGGTCATCACAGTGTACTGTGAGGATTGTTGATACGGCATTATCTACACACAACAGGAGAACCCTCTGTTGGAACTCACTGTCCAAACCCAAATTAAGGGTCAATAAAAGTGGTTTCAATAATTGTAGGGGTTTCAGTTATATATATTAGAATGTTCTGTATGATGATGAGTTTATCAATAGTATCTCAAATAAATGTTGAGATTACTTGTACTGTAAGGTTCAAGTGCACATTTTGTTTGTTTGACAAAATTGTTTGCCTAGGTTAGCACAGAGCTGCCTATAAAAAATATATTTTTTTATAGGCAGACTTCATGTGGCTGTATAGAAGGATAGCTTGATGAATTGCCCCTTTGTTCAATTGCCATGCAGTGGACGGGAAAAGCCTTGTTTCTTTGGGCATCGACGAATCTCATTGTATTGTGGTGTGGGACTGGAAGAAAGGCGAGAGGCTGGCCAAAGCAAGGTATGGATCAAGACAATCTGGCGCAGGCTAACAATTACATGTTCATGTTTACACAATGAAGGAAAACAAACAACATACATGTACTGTATATACTGTATGTTTTGGAAACTGCAAAGGCAGCTCGAGTCTAAGACAGATTCAAGAGACCGCAGATACATTGCGGCTAGTCTAGGTTGTTAAATGTTTTGGGAACTGCAAAAGCAGCTTGAGTCTAAGATGGATTCGAGATACCGCAAACACTGCGCCTTATGTGTTTTGATTCCCGCAAAGACTGCTGCTTGTATTTTGTTGAGTTACATTTCAATTTTTAAATTTAAATTCATTTTTATTACTTTTATCACTTATGGTATTATTGTTTTTATTGATGTTATGGAAAGCACATTGAGCTGCAATTCTTGTATGAAATGTGCTAAATAAGTAAAGGCTTATTATTATTGCTTTGATCAAACAGGAAAATACATATAAATACACGATGTATACAACAAATACAAAATAAATAAAGTAACTTGAATCTGAATGAAAACATAGTGTGTGACTGGACCCATTTGTTCCCTAGAGGACACAAAGATAAACTGTTTGTCGTGAAGTGCAACCCTTTTCGTATGGACAAGCTAGTTACCGTGGGCATAAAGCACATCAAGTTCTGGCAACACACAGGTATTTCATGGTTACTTATCATACTTAAATGACCAATGACTTAAATACGTGTTAAATAACATGAATACGTAAAAACGTGTTCTCCATTCACAAACTGGATTAACGGAATTATTTGTTTATGAAGTAATAGAGGCATTTTGATGAATGCATGTGTCTCCAGGTGGAGGCCTTACGTTCAAAAGGGGCATCTTTGGGAACCTGGGGAAGCTGGAGACCATGATGTCTGTCTGCTACGGGCGCTCTGAGGAGCTGGTTTTCTCCGGGGCGACCACGGGGGATGTGTACATCTGGAGGGAGACGACACTAATGAAGACCATAAAGGCCCATGACGGTCCAGTGTTTGCCATGTGCTCGCTCGACAAGGTAGTCATCACATTTCTCTATTTCTACAAAACAATTTATCTATAATATCAATCCTAAAGATACAAAGGGATATAACCATGTTACTGTTTTACTTCCCCACCATCTTTCTGAAGCACTGAAGACAAATGGACAAATAATGTTACGTTCCTTGAAAACACAGAGCATAAAGATATTCTGATTTCTGTTTGACACAAGTCTTCCTTTGCAGGGGTTTGTGACCGGCGGCAAGGATGGTGTGGTAGAACTTTGGGACGATATGTTTGACAGGTGCCTAAAGACCTATGCGATAAAAAGAGCGGTGCTGTCTGCTTCATCTAAAGGTACTGTACTATGTAACAATTTGACAAATTTACACATTTTTTGAGAAAAATATTCCCCCCCCCCCCGTGTTAATATACTATATTTGTATTTATACATAATAATAGTATAAGTATTTCATAGTAATGGTTTGGTATGCTCTTCCCTTCAAATCGCAAAGCCCTTTGGCAGATCAACTCATATTTTAAACACCCCCGTTACTGCTTACAAAAATGATACCACTCTTTGGTAGTTTTCATGTCACACATTCTTTAAAATATATAAGTTACAATACATTATTAGTAAATACGTTGGTCATTAAACACCTCGTATATGCATTGGTAAAGTTAGGGTTGCAGTGATCATTACATTTTTTTCTTTTGAGGCTTTTTCAAAACCATAATTTATCACAACTGCAATCTGCGATCATCAAATGCAGGCCTATTAGAGGTCACTAGAAGCAGTCATAAGAAAATTGGTCATTCGGCCTTTGCTAATTACTCCCCAAAACTATGGAACAAATTACCCATAAATATAAGGGAAGCAAACACGCTAGACATTTTTACAGACGGCTTAAAACCTACCTTTTTACCGAAGCATTTAAGTAATTTGATCTCAGAAGGGTTTTACTACTTTTGTTAGTTATATTATTGTTGCTATTTTAATTATTACTTTTATCACTTGTATTATTGTTTTTATTGTTTTTATTGATTTTATGTAAAGCACCTTGAGCTACAATTCTTGTATGAAATGTGCTATATAAATAAAGTCTTACTTACTTACTTACAACAATATAAATAATAGTGTTTTGTGTATAGATAAAATGTATAAAAACATCTTACTTTTACTGTGCGTGACTATAATTTGTATTTACTTTGTGGATTTGTTTTTTTTAACCACGTTATTAGGATTACTGCTGGAGGACAACCCATCTATCCGAGCCATCACTCTTGGACATGGACACATCCTTGTGGGAACCAAAAACGGCGAGATTTTGGAGATCGACAAAAGTGGCCCCATGACCTTGCTGGTTCAGGTGTGTGGGTTCCTCCAACCCTGGGATGAGCAGCTTCCACAACAGCTACAGATACCAGGGATACACAGTACAACTAACGCTGAGAGTGGAGGACGATAGCTCCTGTGAGGGATTTATTTTTCCGGGCAGTTTCCCGTTGTCTCATTGTGTTTGTGTGCTTTCTTCAGGGTCATATGGAGGGTGAGGTCTGGGGTTTGGCAGCCCATCCCCTGCTGCCAGTATGTGCCACTGTTAGTGATGATAAAACTCTTCGCATCTGGGAGTTGTCTGCCAACCATCGCATGGTGGCTGTCCGCAAACTTAAGAAAGGTAACTTGAATGTTTCTTGTGCCTTTCTTTACAGTTGAGTAACTACTTGAAATTGCATCCAACTTTGTGTTGTCCTTTGTGTGTGTGTGTGTATGTGTGTGTGTGCTTTAGGTGGAAGGTGTTGTGCCTTTTCTCCTGATGGAAAAGCCTTAGCCGTGGGTCTGAATGATGGTAGTTTCCTTGTTGTGAATGCTGACACTCTGGAAGACATGGTGACCTTTCATCACCGGAAAGAGGTTATCTCTGATATACGATTCTGCCAGGGTGTGTTATTTGTTTTTGCTATCTATTTTTCGATTGTTTTGTTTTGTTATTGAATGATTAGTTTAGTAGATTTCTAAATACAGTATCTGTACAAATTCTATGTGGAATTGTGGGAACAATTTTCTCTTTGTTAATCTCTTAATGTGTGCCAGATGCTGGGAAGTATCTGGCAGTGGCTTCCCATGACACCTTTGTGGACATTTACAATGTTCTCACAAGCAAAAGAGTTGGCATTTGTAAAGGAGCCTCCAGCTACATCACCCACATAGACTGGGATACCCGTGGTAAGGGCCAGAAAAACACACGTCAAAACACATTTGAAAATCCATTACGCCAACAGTATTTTACCCGGGCATGGCAAAAGGACTGATGAATGTAATCAAGTTTACTACAATTTATACATTTTTATTTGAATTACAGGTAAATTGCTGCAGGTCAACACTGGTACAAAAGAACAGTTATTCTTCGAAGCTCCTAGAGGAAGGAAACAAAACATTAACGTGGCAGAGGTCTGAAAATTAGATACATTTTTTCCAAATTGTGTGACATAAAGGCACTTACTCTTACATACATATATTTTTACTCAGAAACACTGTGCGTGTGTCTGTACAGTTTGAAAAGGTTGAATGGGCCACTTGGACGTCAGTTTTGGGCCCAACCTGTGAAGGGATCTGGCCAACACTGAGTTTTGTCAATGCTGCTTCTCTCACCAAAGACTGTAAACTCCTGGCCACAGGAGATGACTTTGGCTTTCTAAAGCTATTTGGCTTTCCTTCTAAGGTAAGTGCACTTCCATTAAAATAATTCCAACTGTACAAATAGAACACACACATTATTTTGCAAGAGGTAGGTGTGCTTGTATCCTCATACACTCTTTTGCTCCAGGGCCAGTTTGCCAAGTTTAAGAAGTATGTGGGGCACAGTGCCAATGTGACCAACGTTCGCTGGTCCAGCGACGACACCATGTTGCTGTCAGTAGGGGGTTCAGACACGGCCCTCATGATCTGGGCCAGAGAAGCTTCCGGGCACAAAGAGAACAAGGCGGTAGATAGCGAGGAGTCTGACGACGACGCAGAGGAGGATGGAGGTATGTAACACTTGAAATCTGGACAATTTATTTATTAAAGTTATGACAACAATTATCTATTAATAATCACAAAATAATATTGAAGGATTCTCCCTGAAGCCAAACCTCATACTGTCTAGTTTTTCAGGATATGACAGCGATGTTGCACGAGAAAAAGGCATAGACTATGTCACCAAGATCTACGCTGTCAGCATTCGTGGCATGACTGGCACCAAGCCCCACCTGCAACAGAAAGAGGTGGCAGTGGAGGAAAGGTAGAGTGGAATCCCTCTTTTCTGAGGTCCACTGTATGCAGTTATCCATACTAATGTGTTCAGTGTTTGGTGTGTGCAGGCCTCCTGTGAGTCGAGCTGCCCCCTTGCCAGAGAAGCTTGTGAAGAACAATGTTAACAAGAAGAAGAAAGTAGTTGAGGTTTGTCATGCTTTCTAAATCTTTCCAGGAACCAATATTCCCTCTAATTATTTTCCACACTGAGCAAATAGAAATCTGTCTGAGCGCAAACCTCAGTACTCTGAGCAAAGTTTGAAGAAAACCCCGGAAGCTTCTTTGTAACTAAATATATCAGAAAGCTTCACCAGCCTACCTGGACCATAGCTTGTGTCCGTTTGAACGATTTCATCAAGCAATTTGTGTTTAAATGTAAAACTGACCCTTTTTTTGGGTGCCTGTAAGGTAACGTTCCTGATTTTCGTTGCTAGTCAAAGCTTGAGCTGAGCGCCAGGGTTGTCATTTGTTTAAAGCTTGCATGTAGCCTAGAGTGACATTAAAACGTATAAAGTGGGCTTCGCTGCTTTTGACCGATGAACTGAACATTTATAGTTTTTATAAAATGGTAATAAAAAAAAATACTTATTTTATTTTGTGCACAAATCTAGTGCGCAAGTCCTTCAATTGGTCTGCACGGCCGCACAGGCGCGCAGCTTAGAGGGAACATTGCCAGGAACAGTTAGTTCAACTGTGTGGTTTAACATAGTGGTTGACTTTGTCATGTTGAATGATAACTGTAGAGGGAAAGCATTTCTATTCTGGTATGATTTTCATATTTCAGACTAAATCATTTAACTTAATATTGCTATTTTAAACTATTTATTAGTTTGTAAGTACGGTATATCTTACAAGTAACACCAAGCATATACTGTATGTCTGACAGTCTGTTCTCCAATTATATACTGAAAAATCTATGTGTGGATGTGTGTCTGTTTCTGTGTTTGTTTAGGAGCTAGCCTTGGAGCATGTGTTTGGTTACAGGGGCTTTGATTGTCGGAACAACCTTCATTACCTAAATGATGGTGCCGATATCATCTTTCATACTGCAGCAGCAGTTGTCATACAGAACCTCTCTGCAGGTGTGTATGGGGACAAAAGCCTGGAACAACCTGCAATGTAGAATGCAGGCCGTGGTCAAAGTAGAAAATCAATCACTAGTATTTACAATATTTGAAAGAATTTTTGATATATTTAGTCCTTCAAGTATTTAATCATACAAATAATTTGCTTTAGAAAGATTAAGTTATTGTTAGTTTGAGGTTGTTGTTTTTTGCTTTAGGGCTAGTATTCATGGCATATGGGTGAATTAGGGTTAGGTAGTCAGTTATTGAAGACTAAAAATAATGAACTACATTGTCAGCTCAATTGTTAGCCCACATCACCGGTGTTCAGAGAAAAGTAGATTTACTGTTTATTGAACAGCGACCTCTTTTTATAGGGACGCAAAGTTTTTACCTTGAGCACACCGATGACATTCTTTGTCTCACTGTCAATCAACACCCAAAGTATCAAAATATCATCGCTACAGGGCAGATAGGTGAGTGAGAACACATTCACATAAAAGTTGTGTGGCTTCCATTGATGTCATCCCCATTCTACATTTGGCTTCTTTTAAAAGGAAATTGTCTGTACATACAATTCCTTCTTTTTGACGTGTTATAATAAAGGTTTTGAAGGTACTTTACTTCCAATATCCCCATCCCTTTATTTCTCAATTGACAATAACAAGACAATAACAATAGCAAGCCATCTAGAGCTTTTTAACTTGTAGCTTTTTATTGAGCACTGTGATGCAAGTTGACCCTTTTACTCATTGCACTGATTTTCTTTTGACGCTTCCTCATCCTGTTATTGTTCATCACATGACAGGCGATGTCACAGATCTTCCAGGTAAGACGTTGTTTTTTTCTTCATGTCAGTTTTTCTTTTGCCACAAATCTTTTTTTCCCACAGTTCTAACATTCATGGTTGTGACTGATCAACAACGTTCATGCATGCAACACACCCAAGTAACCCAATTTAAAATTTGCAATTTATTTCAACTTCATTAGGATGTTTTTTAACAACTGATATTATTTACTGCCCACGTTTTTTTGTGTAGATTCTGAAGTTTGTGGTGAGTATTTATTGTGCAAGCCCTCCTGTTCAGGTCATGTTAAATCCATCTACGGTACCTTGTAATGTAGTGTGTAACCCCCCTAGCAGAGTGGTAGTGATATGATATTGAAGCAAGTCTGACTGTGAATGAATCCTTGCTTCACACTTATGGTAAGCATGCAACACTGTAGCAACGGAGGCCTTTGTGTTTGGTATGACAAGGGTGCGATTGAGGATTATTTTTACGTATACTTTTTATATGTAATAAAATAGAAGAAATAAAAACATTAAATTAAAATATTTACCAGCATTAGACTGAAGGATTTGGATAAATTGCCATATACTTTACTAACGTGTGAAAAGCCAAGAGTCAAAACTGAATAAAACATTAGAAACATAAGTAAAGTACTGTTGTAACCATAGAGAGTCTGAGTTGCAAAATACAAGATTGTCAGTGGTCTACAGTTTCAGATTTCCCTGCTCTCACATTAATGCTAAATCAGACCCTCAGTCACGTGTCAAGTACTGCCCTTTCAAACAGGCGCAGCATGTTGATACCAACCCTTGACCAGTCTTAAATGAATACATATAGGCCTGTATTAAACAAGCTAGGGGGGTTGTAAAGTTCAACATGCCAATATTCCCATCAGTTAAACCTCAAACCCTTTGCTATACACTGCCCTTGTCTAAATACATCTGTTAACCTTGGGTTATGATACTTTGAAACAACAAAGGATTTTGTGTGTGCAGGCCTTGCCCCCTCTATCCACGTGTGGGACGCTGTGACCAAGCAGACGCTGTCCGTCTTGCGATGTTCCCATGCCAAGGGGGTTGGCTATGTCAACTTCAGCGCCACAGGAAAGCTGCTGTTGTCTGTGGGAGTCGAGCCTGAGCACACTATCAGTGTGTGGCGCTGGCAGGAAGGTAAGACCACTTGGTGACTGTAAATGATTCCTTGCTGCACATTAAATTCTCTGGTGTTTCATAGAGCAAGACACTTTATTTAAATAGCACATTTCATACACGAGGTAGACTCAGTGTGCATCACATAAAAACATGTCATATAATAAAACTAAATATACAAAATAATTAGTGCGGTCAGTTTAACGCGTTATTAACGGCGTTAACGCAAACCCAAATTAACGGCGTCAATTTTCTTATCGCGCGATTAACGCTCTTTTTGGCCTTGCAGACTTTGTAGTTTTTTTCACATGCTGTTGCAACAATTACCGACTTTAGACAAACTACAACACCACACCGGATCTAGCTAGACCGGAAACAAAACAACAGGCGCGCCACAAACACAGCCGGCTAAAGAGAAACAGACACTTGTTTGGCTTGCGAGCCGGCTAAAGAGTAGTAGCAGAGCCCGTTTACGGATATTAGACATTCTCTTGTAGTAGGCTAACGTTACGTTTTGAGTGGATGGCGAGTGCAAGATGCCGAAATGGATGCCAATAAGATTCTGAATGGAGAGTTTACTTTTAAAAAGTTGCCAAATGGTTCCATTGACAAGACCAGTGATCTGTGTGTTTTGTCGTTGTAAACTGAGCTATCATCGCAGCACGTCCAGTCTGAAATACCACTTGATGGCCAAGCACACAGCTGATGCGAATTCTCCGCCCCTCGTCAAAGCCAGGCGATTGCAATGTTGTTTTCAATAAAAAAAATATTGGCACGAAGCAATCCGAACCACTTTTCCATGTTGATAAGAGCATTAAAATTTGAAAAAAAAGAATGTGACAAAAAATAAATCAAGGGACATTGAGAATAGATTAAAATGTGCGATTAATTGTGATTAATCGCGAGTTAACTATGACATTAATGCGATTAATCGCGATTAAATATTTTAATCGTTTGACAGCACTAAAAATAATGCATAATTATGTATTTTAATAATCTATATAATGTATTTTAAGAAGATAGATTGATTGGCTTGCTCAGGGCAATCGTGGGGCAATCGGATAGCCCCCCACTCCACTTAATACCTTGTAGCTAGTGTACTTATACAGTACTGTGTTTTGGTGGAGATTTGGGGTGTAACGATACACTCAGCTCACTATTTGATATCATGATACTGGGTTCACGATACAATACAATATATATTTTGAACAAAATTGAAAATTAAATTAACAGAATTTATTTCCAAAACATTAAACATTTTCAATAACTTTCTTTGCTGTACATACAACTCAGTTCAAGCCATTTCTGTGAATGAGTGCATGATGCAGGTGCAGAGTAGATAGCGTCCCGGTAGCACAACCAATACAATAAAAAGGACGTCATATTGTAAAAGTCTAGCCATAACTCTGTTAAATTGTTGTTGTTAAATACTACATAATAGTGTTGCCTAATTAAGAGGATAGGACAATTGATTACACAGGCTGTAAGGCTGCCTTGCTAGTGTAGTCAAACATCATCACTGATTGTTTTGTTACAATTTCAAGGTTGCTTTATATACTTGGTCAAAACTTAAATTAAAGTCTTTTTATTTATTTTTTGTCCATAGGCACCAAGGTGACCAGTAAAGGCAGCCATGCTGACAGAATCTTTGTGGTAGAGTTCCGGCCAGATTCAGACACTCAGTTTGTTTCTGTGGGGATCAAACATATCAAATTTTGGACCTTAGTCGGAGGCTCTCTCATGTATAAGAAAGGAGTGATTGGTGCTGTGGAAGATGGCAGAATGCAGACAATGTTATCTGTGGCTTTTGGAGCTGTGAGTATCACGGTGTTTTTTTTCACCACTGGCTGATACAATTTGCTACACCAAGGGACAGTTGAAAAAAAAAACCATGATTGACATTTCACATTGAATTGTTTTTACCAATATATATAACAAGTCACACATTATTACTCAGAAAACTGTACATAGAGAATAGCTTGTAATATTATAAATGTGATACTAGTAGTGTCAATGTCCAAGGAGTCAACAATGACAGTTAGAGCTACCCAGAGTCAAAACAAGTAACGCTATGCATATATCTTACAAGAATGTGAAACACTCATACAGTTGCATTTTCAATTGCTCCCTTCACAGAATAACCTGACATTTACTGGTGCCATAAATGGTGACGTGTATGTGTGGAGAGAGCATTTCCTAGTACGGGTGGTGGCCAAAGCACACACAGGACCAGTCTTTACCATGTACACTACCCTGAGGGACGGCCTCATTGTCACCGGAGGAAAGGAGAGACCGTGAGTAAAACAGGGTGTTATTTGAACCTGGTTTGAATTCTCTTTTTAAATGCGGTCAAATGATTGGGATGGGCCTGATGTAGATTTGTCATATGCTTGAGTGATGCTGTGTGTTAGGGACAATACCATTTTGGCACAAACTGATGGCAATATCATAGGGGATGTCATGGGTAAAATGTTGTTTGTTTTTGTTTAACAGAACCAAAGAAGGGGGAGCAGTGAAGCTGTGGGACCAAGAGATGAAGCGCTGCAGGGCGTTCCAACTGGAGACGGGTCAGGCCGTGGAGAACGTTCGATCCGTGTGTCGGGGCAAGGTATGTATATAGGATGTGTTGAAATCTGTCAATTCTGCTTCTGTTTATTGTTGTAAAATATTTTGTAAGCTTTCTTACTTTCATTTCTGATAAAGGGAAAAATTCTTGTGGGAACAAAAGATGGAGAAATCATTGAAGTGGGTGAAAAGAATGCAGCTTCCAACACCATGATAAATGGACATACTCAGGGGCGAATCTGGGGACTAGCAACACACCCCTCCAAAGACGTATTCATCTCAGCCAGTGATGACGGCACAATAAGAATATGGGACCTTGCTGATAAAGTGAGTGGTGAATCATGATGAAAATGAAACATGGCCTGAAATTCAATGTATTTGTTTGTTGTCATGGACAAGGCAGGGGGACACATAATTGAGCTTTTTAGACTGAGAAAAAGATCAGACAGGTTAGACCCCCTTGCTCGATTTTACACTGCTGTTGGGAAATGGGATTGCAACTCCTAGAGAATACAAAATGCATTCTGTCTGTCTGCTGTAGTGCCAGGTTAGTTTTGTAAGGCCTTAATAACTCAAATACATGACTGCAATATTGAACAAACCAACAATTTGACTTGAAATGTTTAGGTTGTCATTTTCATTGCTTCTAACTGTTTCTGTGCCTTTCATTGTTAGAAACTTCTTAATAAAGTGAGCTTGGGCCATCCAGCCAAGTGTACAGCGTTCAGCCCGAATGGAGAGATGGTGTCCATTGGCATGGAAAATGGAGAATTTATAGTCCTCCTAGTCAACTCCTTAACCGTGTGGGGCAAGAAGAGAGATAGAAGCGTAGGGATCCAAGATATTCGGTAAGCCCTACTTCTAGCTGTACACTATTATCCAACTCTACTCAAATTTTAAAGACATTTTTCAAAACCTGAGATATGCGCATAATGTGTGCACATCTGACTTTACTTCAGATTCAGCCCAGATAACTGTCTCCTCGCGGTTGGCTCAGTGGATAGTGCAGTGGACTTCTATGATCTGACTCTGGGTCCATCTCTGAACCGAATTGGTTACTGTAAGGACATTGCAGGCTTTGTCATTCAAATGGATTTCTCGGCTGACAGCAAGTATATTGAGGTATGAGACAATTGTCAAATATCTATAGGCGAGGTACATTAATTTATCAAATTTCAGGAGGGAGGATGGTGATAAAGAACGTCTTACGCATGTTTACACAGGAGAAGTTCATGTGCAGAGGGTTTTCTCATTTGTCATCACAGGTATCTACAGGTACATACAACCGTCAGGTTCATGAAGTTCCATCAGGGAAGATGGTAACAGAGCAAACAATCATTGAAAGAATAACTTGGGCCACTTGGACAAGGTAAAGTTAAGAACTTGTTTGGCTTGTTTCCATTAAGGATTCTTTCAAGAAGTACTCAAGCTTTTTCTTGTCAGTTTGCTGCTGGAAGCTCATATTTCCTAGTGAGAAGTTACAAATACATGCATTCAGGCACATTTCTAAGGTGTCACCTAAATCAAGTAATACTTTGTAAGATGTTGATTCCATGTAATTGCCTTTGTAACATTAATAAATATGCTGATTTAAAATAATTAAGAATTACATTCCCATTCTTGTACCTTTCATAAGCTTAGAGTTCAAAGCCTTCGATGACGGAGAAATACTATCACAACATACACAGAGAAACTAAGCTTGACTAAAATAAAATAAGAATTCTGATGTTTAATTTTATGGATTTTTGTGCTTGTTTTCAGTGTATTAGGGGATGAAGTCATCGGTGTGTGGCCGAGAAATGCTGAAAAGGCAGATGTTAATTGTGCCTGCGTGTCTCACACTGGTCTCAATGTGGTCACCGGGGATGATTTTGGGCTTGTTAAACTCTTTGACTTTCCATGCACAGAAAAATTTGTAAGTTAATGATGTGTTAATTGCGTAATCCAGATCACTTTAGGAAAAAATGACATGAGATTACAGTTACATTTGAAAAGCGAGGTGATTACTTCGATATTCACATCCATATTTTCTTGAAGAAGACAGACAGAACATTTGTTTGATGGTGTCAAAGTACTACCTGGGTATCATGTTTAATTTATATTACTTTTGGCTATGAAAATGTAATTATTATCTTCTGGTTTACAGGCCAAACACAAGCGCTACTTTGGTCACTCTGCCCATGTGACAAACATACGTTTCTCCTATGATGATAAATATATTGTCAGTGCAGGAGGCAATGACTGCAGGTAAGTCTGCAAATGTTTATTTATTATGTTAGGTCCCTGGTTATAAAACCTCTTTCATGCATAATTTTTTATAATAAGCCAAGTAGTTTTGGCATCACTGTAATAGTAAATTAGTTTATCAGTACTGGCAAAATACATATTGAATACTGAATGTCTTTATGGCCGAAAACCTCTTTATTCTCCTTCACATTGATTTAGTGGCTCCTATTTCAAATTATTATGAATATTTTCTCACATGTCCATCTTCTTTCTTTCATTTCTGTCTTTTAATTTTCTTGCCTGCAGTTTGTTTGTATGGAAATGCTTGTGAAAAAGCATCACCAAAGTTCACTGGAAAATTTTCAAAGATGTTGAAGAAGGAACCAGGTGCCTGAAGAAAAAATCAGAGCTGCTGTACTCCTGAAATGCTGCATTTACAAATAGTGGATTGATCATTTCTATCAACCTCTGAAATGGCAGGGTAATTAAAGGGGATTCCAGTTTTTGATTCCTTACATTTCCACTTTTGCATACTAGTGGTGAAAAGTGAAAAATAAGCCAAAAAAGTATAATACAATTTTAATTTTTAGTATAAGCAGACCTAAAAGAGTAACTGAACAGGCCATTTCTGTGTTAGAGGTAATGCTCTGAGCATGCAGTTCATGTTGTAATAATGCCAACTAAATGATCATAGTGAGTGCTAAATTTGAAATCGTATTTCACAGATTACAACCAGATTCAACCTGTGCTGGCACCAAAATAGCTCTATAATTTCCCCACAGCTGACTTTCCTTTCATTCCCCTTTTGCAAATAATAATTGCAATCAAGATCATCAGGATTTATGTGTTAAACCATGCATGAGTGTTAAACAGGAATATAATAATAATAATGGTTTTGGTATTTAGTTACTCTTTCACCCTTGGACAGTAAAAACATCAATATCTAGGATTGAGGTTTGGTGCTTTACTAAATATGTGTAGAGGGCTGTAAAGTATTCGTGAAAATATACATTTGCATAGAGAGAAAATAAACAGTTAGTTTATTACATAGAGTAGATAGACTGTTGTATGTTCAGCCATTAACTCAGATGTGTAAGTGCCTTCTAATTGTTATTAAATTATTTTTATACAGTTATGGTGCTATAGATCGTGCAATTGTATTATTTTATGATGTATGTATGTGATAAATATTGTGTTTTTTATTCATGCCTAATGTAAAGGAATATACATTCTCTGTTTTACATGTTGTCTTCTGAAAAATATAAGGTGTGCAACTCAGGAGCAAAACATTTCTTGAAAAGTTAAAAAAATAATTTGACATAGTGCTGTCATCCATTTTTGTTGTTGTTGAAAGCTATGTCTCAATTATAACAACAAAAAAAAATATATATATAATGTAGCGCAAAATGACTATTTGACAAACAAAGACCCAGATATGTTTAAGCATGGAAGTGTTATGAAAGTGTTGTTGTTTCTTAATGGTCAAATAAAGTAAAAGCATTGTTTGTGTAATGTAAAAAAAAAAATCACATTAAATCTTTTTTTTTTTCATTTAAACATGGCAAAAATATCAGGATGAAGGTGATCATATTCAAATAAGTTTGCACTGACCCTACGCTCTAAAACTCTGTACCTAGCACTTTTAAGAGGTGAAATTTGCCTTGCTGAATTTCAACCCAACCATTTTCCATGGAAAGCACTTTTATGCCCTCCTCATGGCATACCTGGTGATGAATAGCAGGTGGAAAAGCAGTAGACAAAAGGAAGCAAATTCTACTATATGTAAATGTCAAACAATTGTCTTTATTGTGTCATTGAGCAGCTACTAATTGGTAAGCTAATGTGTCACCACCCCACCTTTATGTTGTCCTAAGTTTCTAGCTATCATAACTAGTGTTGGTGGACGGACGTTTGAAGGAAGTGGACATAACGCCAAAAGTTGGGTACAAAGGGGAAGGTGTCTGCTGTAGTTGGAGTGCAAAATGCTTAAGAGGACCATGGACAATGCTGATTATCAATTTGTCTTTTAAAATGCAGAAGATGCAACAAGCAAGGCAAGCAGGCTGCGATACTGCGCCTGGATGAAATAGAGTTTCTCAGGCACCTGGGGGATCTAGCGCTGGGAGGAGATACTGGCACTGTTTAGCTGGGTGTGGGTCTGGGGCAGTTGCCTGCTGATTGGACTACCATGCAGTGGTAGTCCAGATTGTAAAGCCAGGGAAAGAGGCTATCGATCCAGTTTCATATAGACCAATGTCTAAAATGTGCAGGATTATGGAGAGGTGCTAGTGTGCACACTTGAGAGGAAGGGAGCTCCTCAACAATGGGGTTTCAGAATTGGTCCCTTTATAGTACTATATTATAAAGTATAGTACTCAGGGCTGGTTTTGGATTTGGATGACCAGAAGTAAATAAGGAAGCGGTGATGGCAGTGTTCCTGGACATTGACAAGGCTGATGACAGGCTGTGGCAGGAGGGCCTGATAATACAATTATCTGACTCGGGCATCTGTGGTATGCTTCATGTTTATCTGACTAGGTTGAGACAAGAGCACTCTGTTCTGGGGAGTAAGTTGGTGTTGATTAGGAAGCATGCAGATGCAAATTGTAAGGGGTGCAGAGTGTTTCATTTACTGCTTCACAGTGAAAGATATTCAGAAAAGCGGAGCAGTGTTTTTTTTTTTTTTTAGTTGACAGGACTTGGTATGGCAACCCATTTTTGGGGCTCAAGGAAGAGTGACGGTGATGTTTTTAAGGAGGTTGTCACCTTCCTATGCATCTCTAGTTTATATCCACAGATCTAAACTTTGTTGAGCGAAGATCAAGAGCAGTGGCACTGCCTCACAATCTTCTGACAGGCAAGATAAATTATATTTAGATGTTTGGTTATAATAGTAATAGTATGATGTAAATCCGCCCACACCTCCAAGGACAGCTTTATCTAAGAATAAACTAAAATATGTAATATAACTTTATTGAAATTTCTGGATTTTCAAGACGAGGTTTAACTTGTTTTGAAACTTAATGTGTGCATTCAAATGTCGTCATGCTATTATATGTCCCTTCACCAGCCAGCTCAGTCTACAGTACACAACAAGAGGTAGACACAAGACAGCTTACATGACAGCTTGTAGATACAACATATCCACTAAACACAACAAGAGGAAGACCCAAGACTACATAAACACTTTCAACATGCTATATATTATGGTATTCGTTGTATAAAAACATCTCACTAACAACTCATTTTTAAAGCCACTGATTAATTTACCTTATCTACTTCACTTTACCTTTTCTTCATTCACAGACAGTGACACAGAAAGCAAGTATTTAAATATAGCTGCAAGCAGCAATGAGGTGGTCAAGCAGGTGAAATTAACAAAAAACATTTTAGACATCCTCAGAACAGGGTTCCGAGTAAATGGAGCTTTGAATCCATCAAAGATTTGTTGAGATACGACCCAACTTCCTGTTTGCAGGCTTTGCCGCAGATTTCGATGTACCGATCAAACCGTTTCGAAATTCAAAAATAATTTTGATAGTTTGTGTGAGGATTGCCATGACTATATACAGCTAGACTACAGGTAGCTAGCAACTGCATTAAACCTGGCTGCCTTTGCAGTGGCTTACAGTCTCGCTAAACAGAAAACCAGTGATATGGCAGGCTTGTTGGCTTTGGCTGGATTCGAACCTCTTACATTGCCCTTGCCAAGACAACAAGTTATCCTAGTGAGCTATTCTCAGTGCTGGAAATGACCAAATTCACCAAAATCAGTCAATATTGGACACATTTTGTTGGAGGAATAGGGAAAAAACTTTTAATAAAACATAAAATGGCGCTGCATCAATTAATCTTGTATCACCAGTTAACATGTGTCAGACACGGGATCACCCGCTAGCGGTTAGATGACACAACCTTTGGTGGAACTCTTTGTACCGAGCACCTGTGCCAAGTTTTATGTCAATTCAGCCAACATTTCCTGAGATATGATCTCACTTCCTGTTTTGACGGCTTCATCGCCGACTTTGATCAGCTTTACTGGAAAAACTGTTTTGAAAATCAAAAACCATGTGAAAACGTTTGTGAGGCTTGATCTGAAGATAATTAGTGCCAAATGTTTGCTTATTACAGCGACACCTAGAGTTGAAATGACCTATTGGACCTCTTTAGAACAAGGTCCCTAGTCCTTATACCAAATTTGGTGTCAAGGCAGTAAAGAGGTACTGAAATGTGACCTAACTTATTTTATGGTGGCTTGGTTGATGACTTTGATTGGTTGTTCCAGTTAAAAGGTTTAGAAAAAAAAAAAAAATGTGATGTCTTTTGTGAGGCTTGGTCTGAAGATGATCTGTGCCAAATTTGGTGAAGATTGGACAACTTTATACGAGAAGTAGCGAAAAAACGTTATATTTTTCAAAATGGTGGCCACATCAATTTGTCTGGTATCACAAGTTAACATGTGTCAGACATGGGATCTACTGAGATACCACAAGACAAAGGAATCACTTAAATAAGACAAAAATCAACAGTTATTGGTGCCTGAAACAGGCTGTATTTTGTGTTGTTATCTCTCCATTTCAGAAGCAACCTTGAAACCGGGCTGAGAGAGCACCCGAGCAGGTGGGATGCGTAGGGAAGAACAACTCCCTGATACACGAAAGACCAAGCACAACCCTTTTTTGATATTACTGTTTCAATTGCACTGTATAATATATGCTGGGGCAGAGACAGATAGCCGGTTGGACTTCGTGAACCAGCCCAAAACTCTGTTGCGGGTAGGGAAGCGTAGACAGCCCCAGAGCTCTGTACTTGTTGATTTCCAACTGCTGCATTAAAGCTGATATTATCGGACCTCTGCGACTCCAGACCACTCTTTCTAGAACACATATTTGTGTCATTAAATAACATCATTACATATTGGAATAGACACAAACAATCTACATCCTTCACTTCCCATTTTCCGGATCAGTTGCTCAATTTGATTGGCTGTAACTAACAAACAGTTGCAAAAATCTAAACTCCATGTGATGTCTTTTGTGAGGCTTGGTCTGAAAATCATCTGTGGCAATTTTGAAAAAGATACGACAAGAATTGTAGGAGGAGTACCGAAAAAAACGCTTTTGTATGACGTCATAGAGTGCGTTGGACTCTTCTTGATCCAGGGAATCCAACGGTACCATGGATGACGAGCTCTCCCTCACGGCCCACATTGCTGCAGTCTCCCGGTCATGTAGATTCACCCTCTACAACATCCGGAAGATCAGGAGATACCTGTCTGAGCACTCCACCCAGCTGCTAGTCCAAGCACTGGTCCTCTCCAAGTTGGACTACTGCAACTCGCTGCTCGCTGGTCTCCCAGCATGGGCAACCCGCCCTCTTCAGAGGATACAGAACACAGCGGCCCGCTTGGTCTACAATCTACCCAGACGCTCCCACGTTACCCCCTCCTCATCTCTCTCCACTGGCTACCCATCAACGCCCATATCAGATTCAAGACCATGGTACTGACCTTCCGAGCAGCGAACGGGACTGCACCCGACTAAATCAAGTCTCTCCTGCAGCCTTACACCCCCACCCGTCACCTACGGTCTTCTTCAGACAACCACCTGGTGGTCCCACCGCTCAAGACTGCCCGGTCCCAACACAAGCTCTTCTCCTGCCTGGCCTCCCAATGGTGGAACCAGCTCCCCACCTCCATCAGGGACACTGAACCAGCTCACCACCTTCAAGAGAAGGCTCAAGGCGCACTTGTTCCGGGAGTACAACAGCACTTAGGAATGCCTGATTGGACCTGATGTTAGTTTCCTCCAGGATCACAATGACTCTTATTGAAAGACTTGTTGCTCTTGTAGGTTAGTTATAATGAAGTTTACTCTTGTTCTCGCTGTGAAATATTTTACTGTTGATTGTTATTCTACAGGTATACAGTCTTGCACTTTTTGGGGTTCATGTTGTTTTAATTTGTAACTTGTATAACTGCATGCTCTTATGGGTCTTCCCTTTGGTTTAGTTTTTCACAATGTATGCTTCATGTTTTGGCTGCTTGCAATGATTGGGACTATCTCGTTGTTATGATCAGTGACCTTTGGATAAAAGCGTCTGCTAAATGCATAAATGTAAATGTAAAATACAAAGAGTGAATTGTAGAATGACATTTTGTCTTCTCATTTCCCCTGCAAGAGGGAATGGTGACCGGCTAGTTGAATCAAAACAAATACATTTGGCAGACCGGTGTTAAAGTGGACCTATACGTTTTTCCCTCCTCGTCATATTTGCAGGTATTTAGCCTACTTGTATTGCATAATTCAATAATAAATAACCCCCTTTGAAGCTTATTCTAACCACAACGTTACCGGCAGTAGTAAATGTAGAATAGCTATCTCAGATGGAATCGCGATTGAAATGAAAATGGGCTTCTAAATCTAGGCTAAATAAGCTTGACAAGATTTAGGGGGAAATCGCTCATTCATAAAAAGCTCACTGGTAGAAATCATTGTCATGATGATGAGTGTTGTTTGTTGTTTACTATTAGTAGCTTATTGTTAATGCTATCGTTGTGGCGTTAACTGACTTAAAGTTCTAACAATATAACGACCATAACAATATTGACGTTATCAGACATGATTTATTCATCTTTGTCTTTGCCTCAGAATAACATGTCAACAATATATAATGACGCCATAACATGCCACGATATTATAACTAATTATACTTGGCTATAACTACGTTTGTCATGCCATGAGCATAATAGCGTTCATTAGGCCTACAAAATGGTTAAATCTGCTTTAAAATAACTGAAATTAACTCTACAAACAACCGTCATGTATGTGCAACCATTTGTAAAACGTGCAACAATAAAGGCAGGCAGCTGTAGATTATCAAATCCTTTCTCCTTGTTCTCATTCAGCTAAGGTAAATCAGAGATTTAAGATGCTCCCTTTGTGCTTATTCATTGTTCTTATCCGCGAGCAGGTTTCCAGGCAACTTTTCTTGACGTAGGCAAATAAATGGGCTGCTAGTTTACCCAAAACCAAACGTCTATTAATGGATATAACGTGATCTAACAAGACGTGTTAATAATGTAATAAATAAAAGCTCGAGAAGTGTGTCTAAAATATACTTTATTGAACATTTGCCTTTGAAAGGGGCATGTTCATAGAACCATGGGCTACAAGACGTTTCCATCAGATGTAAGTGGGGGTGAAACATTGTCCCACAAAAGCAGTCTGGCTTGATGACACGATCAACAAAAATAATAATGGGTGTGTTTAACAAAAGCTTCTGAAGGCAAGACTAGTATTATTTAAATATATATAATTCCCTATTGTGGTTAACAGTTAAAGTATTAATCTTCGTCTTTGCTCCAGATAGACATGTCAACAATCTATGCTCGCGCTTAACGTCATATATTTGCCATCGTGGCATGAACGTTTTTACGAAAAATCAAACAACGGGAATTAACTATATTAACAACATTTCATGTAGGCCTATGTGTGACAACGATTTGCTTAACTTGCTACAAGGCTGGCAACTCAAGCCATTTCTCCCTGTGCTCATTCAATATAAGTCTATGGCTCTTTCAGCGCCATGTAAATCGGCTATCGGCCAATGTGAACTTTTGTGCTCGTGCCCTGTTAGTATCCGGAGGCACATTTGCAGGCAACTTTTCTTGACGTAAGCAAATAAATGGGCTGCTTACCCATTTCGGATTGGTTTCAATCTTAGCAAAAATCAGGAAAAATTAGTCTATGAAAAAGCTAGTAGTATGAGCCAGGTTGGAGAATCGAACTAAAATTATTGGGGGAGATAGTCTTGTAAATGTTGACTGGAGTTAATAGAATAAAAACGACCGGAAGAGTCGGAAACCTAACCGTAATGCAATACCACCTATCCACCGGGGCCGTTGCTTCAAGCCGAGGGGCGGGGGCTTGGTCCAGTCTCGCGCTCTCACTTGCGTCACTGCGTCACTGAACACTTTTCATAGCAATGAATGGGGACGCCATCTTGGAAGACAAAAGTAGCTTACTCTAGTTATATTAACTATATGATGTAACAGGCTCGGTTAACAGCTTCTCCCGCATTGTAGGCTATTAAAGCTCTTAGCTTTGTTGATGCAGGTCAACTTCCACACGCCTCTTGAATTTCAACTATTTCTTCACAACGTTCAAACGTATTCTCCCGCATTGTATTTAAGCACTTAGCTTTGATAGATGATTCAGTTCAGCTTCCACACTCCCTCTTTTGTGTGAATCATACATTTTTTAATTAATTTCAGCTTGCGGGTATTTTCTAATTTCTGTATTTTCAGCCATAAAAATAAAATTATAATTCCAACGCATTTTCAGCAGGAAATGCATGTTCTTGTTAAATTTGAGGTTCCTATATGTATATTATAGATGCCACAACCTTAACTTGATGTCAATCTGTTCAGGAAAATTTCCTCTACACGACTGAAACTGCTAACATTTTCCAGTTGGGACTTCTGAGATATTTGAGTTTAAGTCCGATGAGTGCATGCACCTATTCACTGCAACGAAATAGCATAATGGAACTCGACTCGGAATCTGAGTTTCAGGGACGGTTGACAAAAAAAGACAACATTTGGCGTGTCAAGCATTTTAGAATTGTTAATGTGATGTGTTCCCATCGTATTTAAGACGAAATACTTTACAAGCAAGATGCTTGTTAATGTAACTGTATACATATCTCACTCATACTGGCTAATCAGCTAACATGTAGTAGTTTACATCCAAAGTCACTATCGTAAAACTAGCCTCTTTCACAAACAGCTGATTAACGGAAGTCGCTTCGAGTTTAAATTAAAAACCTTTAAAAACGTAGACATTTAGCAAATGTTGTTGATAATATTGTGCACACGTATTTTAGTATCGTAAATATGTCATTTCCAATGGAATAACGAATAAAAACGTTTTTCAGGAAAAACGCTCAAACGCTCAAATCCTCCTGAAGATGCACAAGTTCTGGTTGGTTGGAGAGTTTAGTTGAGACGATTGCCTGATAAAGTTGCTAACTTTGAACTAGCTACAGAAAAAATGTGCAAGAATTGGATGTGCCAACAAATGTTTTAAGAAAAAAACGACTATGATTATATCAAAAATCAGGCTCCTCCATCGACGGGGACAGGTCATTAAAAAAACTAAAGCAGATACGCGGCCCAGAGCCATTTTTATGGAAGCAAATCAGTGCCATAATGTTTTGAATTTTAAAAGGCATCGAATACTTAATATTGAAATTTAAACAACACTGAATTCTCTTCTGAATATATTTCAATGTAAAATAAAATTCAGGTTGCTCAAATTCGAGCCTAAAAAATTCGATCTTAAGAATTCAACTATAAAAAACTCGACCCTATCAAATTTGATCCGAAAATTTTCGAGCTGAAAAAATTCGAGGCAAAACAATTCGAGGCTATCAAATTCTACCCGAGCACTCCCAGGAAGCAGGAAACCTTCAAGCTCAAGAAGAAGAGGAAAAGAACGATGGCAGAGCCTGTTTAAGGAGAGCCTTGTCACTCCCTATTAAACCCCATTGTACCGAATTTGGCTGCAGTTCCACCAGAGTTCCACTGGGGGTGATCGCGAGCGAGTGCATGTTGAATGGGAGTCTATGGAGCTAAACGGCTAAATTTGTCTCTTTCGCCTGATTGTCGTTGAAAAACCTCCGATTTGATTGTAGTTTGTGCATGTTCAACATGGATTGATTGATGATTGGATTGATTTCTTACATGGTGAGTCGTTGTTGCACATAACACGCTAGCATTCTGCTACTGAATGCTGATTTGTTAGTAAAGGACTGATACGACCAGAGCTCCCGCTTGATGGCATCCGAAGCGGAATCTGAATGTCGGAGCATTAGCAACATTAGCAACAACATTAGCAAGCCAAAACTCTTTCAAGCATGTGTATTGACAGGGAGAGCCCAACCTGTCAGCTGTGTTGTCGATGCCCTGAGAGAAAAAAGTAAGTGACCAGAGCTTGCCGTCAAACAGTAGTTCTGGTCGTACGATGTATATGACGTCAATGACATTTTCAAAAGCTTTTTAGAACAGAAAGGCGACTTTCAAAAAATCTAAAACCCGGCAGTGTGTATTTTTTTGGCCTCCCCTTTCGAATTCAGAATTCAAATTACTGGACACAAAATTATATCCTGAGAAAAGTGGATTTTGAGGGGTACCGCTCCATAGATCTCCATTCATTCTGCACTCGCTCGTTAGCGCCCTCACATGGAATTTCAACCAGTTCAGAACCCGGAAGTTTCCCGAGAGTGGCAGTTCTCTCTATATTAGACATTCTCTGACGATGGCTACCCGTGACCAGACCCCTACCCCTCGGCTTGAAGCAACGGTCCCGGTGGATGTAGGTGGTATTGCATTTACGGTTAGGTTCCCGACTCTTCCGGTCGTTTTTATTCTATTCGAACTCGTCAACATTTACAAAACTATCTCCCCCAATATTTTTTGTTCGATTTTTTAACCTGGCTCATACTACTAGCGTTAGCTTTTTCATAGAATAATTTTTCCCGATTTTTGCAAAGTTTGAAACCAATCCGAAATGGACAATAAAATGGACAATAAAAGTTGCCTGCAAACGTGCACGCGTATACTAACAGGGCACGAGCACAAAAGTTCACATTGGCCGATAGCCGATTTACATTGAGCTGAATGAGCCATAGACTTTAGTTTATATTGAATGAGCACAGAGAGAAATGGCTTGAGTTGCCTGCCTTTCTGTAGCAAGTTTAGCAAATCGTTGTTAATATAGTTTATTCCCGTTATTTTAAAACAGATTTGATTTTTCGTAAAGACACTCATGACATGATGGCAAATATATGATGTTAAGCGCAAGCATAGATTGTTGACATGTCTATCTGGAGCAAAGACGAAGATTAATACTTTAACTGTTAACCACAATAGGAAATGATAGGCTATATATTTAAATAATATTAGTCTTGCCTTCAGAAGCTTTTGTTAAACACATCCATTATTCTTTTTTTGATCGTGTCATCAAGCCAGACTGCTTTTGTGGGACAATGAAGGTCCTCAGTGACTATGTTTCACCCCCACTTACATCTGACGTCTTGTAGCCTATATGGTTCTGTGAATATGCCCCTTTCAAAGGCAAATGTTCAATAAAGTATATTTTAGTTCTCAAGCTTTTATTTATTTCATTATTACCAAGTCTTGTTAGATCACGTTATATCCATTAATAGGCGTTTGGTTTTGTAGGATGAACATATAAAACACAGGCACATTTCTACACTGTTGATAAATTGAACGCAGTGTGAATTTCGTGGCATTAAGCTATGATAAGTCTGCATTATGGAAGATTTCGGTTACCAAAATCATTATTAAGCTTTCATTGCCTGGCGAGAACAACGACGGAGCTGTTCATGTTAACAGTTAATTTCATCCGATACAATGCGTTGGAAAAGTAGCTTACTCTAGTTATATTGGCCGGGTTTCCCAGATTCGTTAAGAAGCTCCTAACGCTAAGAGCTTCTTAAGAACGTTCTCGCTTGAAGGTTTCCCGCTTCCTCGGAGTGCTAGACTGAAGGTCTGTGCTCTGATAGGTCAGAAGTTGGTTCGATTGCATTGAGGCTCGATTGCTCTCCCTGTCTTCGATATCCCGGATGTTAAAAATCTGAATTTTTTAAGCTCGAAAACGTTCCGGTCGAATTTGATAGGGTCGAGTTTTTTTTCTTAAAATCGATTTTTTTAGGCTCGAATTTGAGCAACCTGAATTTTATTTTACATTGAAATATATTCAGATGAGAATTCAGTGTTGTTTAAATTTCAATATTAAGTATTCGATGCCTTTTAAAATTCAAAACATTATGGCACTGATTTGCTTCCATACATTTTCTATGGCTCTGCCACCACCTACATTGCCTGCAATTTATTTACCGTTTTTGATTCTTTCGAACGTCCCTGTCGAATTGTATTCTGGGATACCTGTCATGGCGGTGTCCTTATTGGAGAGTGGTGGATTTTATGGATTATTTGACGTCTGTTTAAAAGCTATCGTCCAAACTTACAGAATGACATGAGTAGAACATTCAACTGTACAAGGCAAGATATGTTATTATAGCCAGTACCAAGCCGATACCACTTTTTTGAGACATGATAATCGCTGTTGTTGCAGAGACGCGCACTGTTAGCTTACATACATGCACACGTTTGGTGCAGCTTGAGGATTGTTAATTAACATGATCGTGCAGTTAAACGAGTCTCGGTGTATAACTGCATTCAGTGAATTTGGGAAAACTATCTTACTGCCTTCTCACGAGGGAAACCCCTCCACCTATAACCATAATAATAACATCATCACCTCTAACACATGTATGCATTTCATAATAGCTCGCAAGCTAAAACGGGGAAATGACATGCAAGCAAATAATAAATTACTGTTCTAAACATTGCAGAGATGATTCGTATGACCTCTCTGATCATAAGGGCAAGCCTGATTATCTACCGTGACCCCGTACTTCTTGCGAAGTACTTCCAATGTCGCACTCTTAAATCAACTTGGACCCCAACGTCACAACTGACTTACCAACATGCCAGGTTCTTTGCCTCTAAGAAGGTAAGTAAGATGAGCCAGATACCCACACGAGTTTCTACTACATACAGTGGCTGTCAAAGTTTGGAAACATCTCATCATTTATAGTTTTTGAGAGACACATGTTCCTATTGTTTATATGAAACACATTTGGTAATTTAAAGGTACTAGTTAGTGCACAGTGCCCGTGATGCAGTCGGTGATTAAGATATCAGTGAAACCAGAGAATGTCTAATATCGGAGAACTGCCACTCTCGGGAAACTTCCGGCTTCTGAACTGGTTGCAGTTACACTCTGGTTCCATATAAGGGCGCTCACAGGCGAGTATAGAATGAATGGAGGTCTATGGAGCTATACCCCTCAAAATCCACTTTTCTCAGGATATAATTTTTTGTCTAGTAATTTGAATGTTGCATTTGAAAGGGGAGGCAAAAGAAAAACTTGCTGGTTGTTAGATTTAAAGTCTCTTTTTTGTTCTAAAAAGCCTTTTAAAATGTCAGTGACGTCATACACATTGTATGGCCAGAGATACTGCTTTACGGCAAGTGCTGTCTGATGGAATAGGCGTGACCATAGACATAATAAAGAGTAGACGCCGCATTGTCTGCTGGGCGCGAGAAATGCAGCTGCCATCTTGGAAAGGTCAAGTTCCTCGTTGCTTAGCATCAGAATAAACAAGGTGCCAGCACTGTGCAGCATATTCCTGCTCAAATCGGCGGACAATTGCAAACAGGGCTCGGGGGATTACTTTTTACAAGTAAGATTTAACATTACCATACTATTGGTTGTATTTTGTAAAAATAATAACCATGTCCTGTATCATAGGTACATGTATGACCTTTGCAGCAAAGCAAACCTTGTGAAAATCAGTTCGGTATTGAGTTCGGTATGATTAATTAACTGCTCTGACAGCTCATTGCCCAAGCCGAACAGATTACACTGAGTGGAGCGGTTGCCCCTTCCCAGATGGCGGCCCCACAGCTCGTCAGCACCAGGAGGCTGTAGCGGTTGATGCGGCGTCTAATCTTTATTATGTCTATGGGGGTGACGTCCTCGATGCGTCCGATCTTCATGCCGGAGTGGGCCAAGGCCCTAATAGGCTGTAAACTGAACCCTGTTATTGTTTCATCCTGCTCTAGTCTGGCATCTACACAATCTTTATAAAAAAGAAAGAGTCGTGCTAAGCTACCAAAAAATGTTAGTCGCTGAAATTCCTGTCGATGTGTCAATGTTTTATGCAGAACTAGTTTCTTCAGAGGGTAATAGGATTTTAGTGGCACGGTGATGTGATCGTTTTATACCAATGAGGTAGCTGATTTTTGTCAACAGAGTGGCATGATGGATGGATATGGTTGGCACGTCACCTGGATGATCAGAAATCCGGCCCCTGACAGTGTTTTAGAGACCCTGCCAATTTTTGTTGTTGTTAACGTCTCAGAGATTGGTATCAAACAAGACTGGGTGTTCAGACAATAGACTTTATATATAGGCGCAAACTCACATATGATACGTTTCTCCTCCATATTGAAACTGGGAAACCTAGAAAATGTTTACCATGACCGATGGTTGCTACGTTACAAGCAAAAATAAACCAATCCGATTCGTCAACGCCAGTGTTTAATCCTCATTTACATAAAGTTGAGAAAATTTGGCTTGCAACGACACAATTGTGTCGAAAAAGTAACGTTTTTTCAAAGCGTTTGATACATCGTCTCCCTAGGGACATCTGCTGGTCGAATTATGGTATGGTGACTGTATCGAGCGATGGAAAGAATTAAGTGACGTCAAGTCCTCGAGACGTCAGTCTCACAATCGTCATTGACAACTTGATAAATAAAGGTTATGTGACAAATGTATCGATTGTTTAAGTGTCAAAAATATGTTATCATATATCATGTTGTATTATAAACAACGTAATGTCTTTGCTATTTTACATTCATAATATTTATGTTCCGGTTCTTATAAATATATTCTCGTGAACTGTTAGGTTCAGTATGGCCCCGTGGTAAGAGCTCTGCCTTACAAACTGAACTTGCAAGTTTGAATCTTGGTGACCACATTTTAGAGGAAGTGTATGCTAAATGAATAAATTATTATTTGCTAATGTAGACTATTGGCTCAGGTTTTGGAACATGCTTTTGCAACTGGGAAAGGGATGGACACATTTGAAGGCTGGTAAAACTAGAGAAAGATATGTGCTTGTGTACACCTACTCTCTCACATCTCACATCTGTATCTATCTCTGTCTATCTAGCTCTGGCAATCCATCTGTATCTCTGGCTCTGTCAATGAATGTATTCTATAGTGTCCGTAAATAGGCCTATGTTTACACTCTATAACCTACGAATATTCGTGATGTCTTTTTAAGCGTTTAAATAAAACGCTGTTTGTCTCAGCTGCTCGTGTGACGTACCTCACTTCGACACTTCAACAGGTAATCACGTAATTTTTGCCCATTGGAAACCACGCTCGACACGTTTGTGTTGGTACAAATTGTTGAAAAGGTTGATACCGCTTCGTGAGCACGGTATCGAGCGTAACATCACTAGTAATACTTACATCGGCATCATGCCTACGGCAACTCCAGAGGGACAAAACACCCTTGTCCGTTGAACATAGAAAGGTCTGCTACAGTAGGCTATCCTCAGGATTTGCAAGTTAGCTAAACTTATACTATATCTAAAATAATTTTGTAGACATAACAATGGATTTTGCCACTAAATGAGTGACTTGGCTTTATTTCTGGACATACTATTCACAACCAAAGTGTGTTACACAATGCTGTAAGATCGCATGTACTCGTGAATTGCCTGGTATTGTAGCGACAATGCTCTTGGTATCCAGAATGGCCTGCGCTAATCTGAAAAGCTATGACGTTAAGGGCATTAGCTTAGTTAGATAAGCATTTTTTGGAGTTCTATTGGTGTGTTCATTCTGTTTTCAGATGTGTAATGCTATGGTCTGTAGTTTAGATCATTTGAGTGTTCATCCTGATTTGGAATGTTGTCTAGTTAGATGGCTATCCAAGCTGTCCAATGGGAAAGTGTTTCTGGATAAATAAACAGTTGGTAGTATTGTTCTGCTCAACGCTAGCAGGCGGTATCGTTGTTCCCGTTTAAAGTGCGGCCTATATTCCAGTGCGGCCGATAGTCCGATTTACAGACACAAAGCTCCCATTCTGGTGGGGTGCAGCTTATAGAAATGCGACGTTTTCCCCAAAAATACGGTATGTAGCCTTCATTTGTCTGCGGTTTCCTACGCTATAAATTGCTTATGTTATGTTGATAAAAATGTACTATATTGGTTCTCTGTTAAATTGTCTTACCACCACAAACACATAAACATTTAGTATATAACCGAAGTGATTACATATTGGTTGAGCCAGTTGTCATAATTGTAGGCCAAGTTCACCATACAGTAAGTACATTTGCAATATGCCAACATCAGTAAGCACATTAATTTACGTATCTAAATTCACTGATTTAAACTGAAAGTAAATCCTCTTTATATTGTTGTTCTCTTCACTTGAAAGCAGCTTATTATGGTTGTAAAAGCGAATTTGCTTCTAAATAACTAAACAGAATGTCCCTATTTTCCTTACTAGCTTTGTGTCAAGCCTTTGGCGAGCACAACCATTGTTCTCTCATATATATTTATTCTTTGTTATTTATTTCCCACCCCTAAGGATCCCTCAATATTTGCGCAACATAGACAACGCTGGTGTCAAAAGGTTTGTGTTGTTAGCGATTGAGTTGCTTGTATTTCTATTTACTTGAATTACGTTTTTGTGGCAAAAAGTGACTTTTGTTGCACAAGGGAACTCAGTGCTAGCCTTTGTCACAACGTCAGTCCTAGTGAGCAACGAGATACAACGTGTTAGTGTACTGGCAGCATCATATATTTAAAGTTAGGCAATTCAAGACTTGCATGTACAGTAAGTAATGTCAAATTAAATAATGTATTTAAACTCAAGCTTGTGTGGTGCGTCTTCAATGACACAGCCTACACTTCATGTCAAAAGACACATTTTTTCATTTCCGGCGCATTCAAACAATCGCCTCTGTGACGTTTGGTTAGCAGCAGGCTAGCTTGCTCGTAGCACAATTCAGCTTCTCCACGCAGGGGTCTAGACTGAGACCAAATGGTCGTTTTTGGCTTTGTTACTGACAATGATCGTCCAGCAAACTTCTTTTGAATTAGCCATTTCCCCCTAAATAAATATCAAGTTTACTTACATTTTTGGGGGCATATTTTCACTTAGCAGATGGTACTGTTTGAATCGCAATTCCATCTGAAAAATACTGCCGGTGACAACATTGTTATAATAGCTTGTTTCATAATAAACAGACCTATCTGCAACCGACGCAAGCAAGCACACCCTACAATTTCCCCAGAAATCAGAGTGAAGGGGCTGGGACGCAAAGAGAGCAAGCTGAACTGGCGGCAAATTATTTTTTCATTATTTTATGTCAAAATGCTTATCCAAACAACGTCAATCTGCGGCCCTGCACTCTGCATAGTAAAGAGGACACATGCAGAATGTGAACCCTACCCGGTTCTTCAGGTGATCGTGGGAAACAAAACCAGTGCTAATTTGTACACACACACAAACACAAAGAGAGATAGAGAGAGAGAGATTCCTGTCATGATTAGAGACATTTACTTTTATCAAAATGTACAGATATTGGTACAAAAAGCATTTGGAGTCAATTACGGTGGCATATAATTAAATGATTGATTAACTTACAGTTACTTGGTCAACCAATAAAATAAGTCATCAAGCGACTGAGCTAGCATTAAACCTTCAAGCCTCTTTTAGGTTGACTATATCATTCATTGATCCTTGGTAGATATATGTTCCTGAGCTCATTCCTATTTCTTTCCCTCACCATATGCTTTTGTTATGCTACAGGTCAAAGGCCCTGGCAATGATCAAAAATCCAAACAGAAACAGGTGAAACAAGAGGTGGAGATAAAGGAAGGGATGACCGTGTCTGCTCTTGCACATGCTATGAACAAAGACTTTGGTAATGTCAATATGCTGTGTACTTGGCAAAAAAATATATTTTACATTGTTTGACGGATATCAAGTTAGTTAAATATGGAATGCTAATATGCATATTTTTTTTAATGGAAGATGGAGACATGAAAGGACATAAAAGTATTGTACATAATTGTACAATACATCAGCTATTTGTTTCTCGTAGATCACATCATTGAGACCTTACTGGACACTTCAGCTGATGTGGACTCCCTTGAGCCTGACTCTATTTTAGAAGGGAAATGGATCAAAGAGATTGTGAAGAAATCTGGAATGAAGTACAAGTGGGCCAAACTAGTGGAGACCAAACAGAGAGAAAACAAAGATATTCAGAAAAGGCGAGTAAGCTTGGAGTCTTGTACTCTGTTTTCAAAATAAGCAAACAATGCATGATTCTCCAAGACTCAATGATTGTTTAACATATTTTGTCAATACTGCTTCATGAATAATCAACACAAGCTGGCAAAAAAGTTATTAAAGTAATTTTCTTTGTAGACCGCCCCCGGATCATGCAAATCTGGTATCACGTCCTCCTGTAGTGACAATCATGGGCCATGTAGACCATGGGAAGACGACTTTGCTAGACAGCCTCCGGAAGACCCAAGTAGCCGCCATGGAGGCAGGTGGCATTACCCAGCACATAGGGGCCTTCCTGGGTAGGGAACCCCAACACATAACGAATGGCAGACATGGATGGAATATTAGATTTTCTTAGTCATATCACATCTTAAAGGCTTCAACTGGTAACCTCTCTTTGCAGTTAAGCTTCCTTCAGGGGAGAAAATCACCTTCCTGGACACCCCAGGGCACGCAGCCTTTTCGGCCATGCGGGCCAGGGGGGCTCTCGCCACAGACATTGTCATCCTGGTTGTTGCTGCTGACGATGGTGTGATGAAGCAGACCATAGAATCTATACAGCATGCCAAACATGCTAAAGGTCATCTTTTTTTGGTTATTGTGTTTCAAATACCATTTATGTGTGTGTAAAATCTTAGTCTGTGATGTGGTGTACTGTATTTCAAGGTGAGATATAAATGAGCTCTGAGCTTCTTTCATAAACCATTAATCAGAGTTAATCTTTTCTCTAAATTTTTTAAGACAATATTCTGTTATTTGCAAGAAACCAGATCCTTTATGTGACTCCACTACCTTTAGTTTTAAATACAAACTTTGAGTGGCATCCTCTGTACATTGTCTAATATGTGTGTTTTAGTGGTTAATCGATTATTATTTTTTATTCAGTGCCAATCATTGTAGCAGTGAACAAGTGTGACAAGCCTCAGGCCGACCCTGAGCGTGTGAAGCGGGAGCTGCTGTCCTATGATGTGGTGTGTGAGGAGTATGGTGGAGAAGTCCAGGCCATCCATGTGTCTGCTTTGAAGGTAAAGTTACCATTGTTGAAGAAAGTGACTGTCTTCATTAACGGAGTGACAAAGTTCAGTTGAGTTCTGGATTTGAAGTTATCAATCAGCAGATTGGGAGAGAAAACCAGACCTAGAACAATAAATGACAACACAACACCAGGCTTAGGTCTCAATCATGTCTATCTAAGCTCTGAAGGCCGGAAGACCATCTTTAAAATTTAAAGGGTACAAGAATGTAAACATAGATAAATGGTAAATGGACTGCATTTATATAGAGCGTTTTTATACCTTAGCGGCACCCAAAGCGCTTTACAATTTTGCCTCTCATTCACCCATTCATACTCACACATACAGATGTCGGCAAGCTGCCATGCAAGGCGCCGCTCTGCCCATCGGGACCAACTTGGGGTTCAGAGACTTGCTGAAGGGATACTTCGGCACATGGCCTGTGAGGGGTTGGGGATTGAAGCGCCAACCTTGCGATTAACAGACAACCCTCTCTACACAACCCTCTCTACCCCCTGAGCCACAGCCGCCCCACAGATAGTGACAGTCAGGCAGTAATGACATGACAACAGTCTCAGAGAAATAGATTCACAGCTCCCAACCCATGACCACTCTCAGGGCAGAGAGAGATCATAGGTGGAGCTCTCCCCGTCTTCATCACAAGAGACGTTTACACAGGACTTTTACAGACAATTAGACACAATCTCCTATTATCAATAGCAAACTCACATGAGAACATACTAACTAGTTTCCAATGACTATCAAGCTGCTTTGTTTTGTTCATTCGTCTTCATAAAAGTTGGAACAATGGTTAAAAAAAAATTAAAAAAAACTTTTTTAAACCCTAAAATATTAGTTCTGTTGCATTCATGGTTTATTATCGAGTCAAAACAATGTGCAATGTTTGCATACCACAACATTGAGACAGTTTTGAAAACATTTCTGTACCACAAAGGTTTGGTATATGTGGAAAGTAAAGCGATTGTAAAGACTGATGTACATGTATTGACATGAATGATACATATTTCTTAGGGAGACAACCTGATAGAGTTGGCTGAAGCTACAGTTACGCTGGCTGAGGTTATGGAGCTGAAGGATGACCCTACAGGACCCGTGGAGGGTATCATCATTGAGAGCCGCACAGACAAGGGCAAGGGGTAAGCATTAGTGTGGAACACCCATCTATGAGAACACAACCTCAGCAGTTGAATTGCTGCTAAAGTGGAACTGATTGTGACTGAAAGGTGGTTTCTACGTTCTTGGAATAGCTTTTAAAAACTGCTTTATTGTCTATAATTTCTCTCGTGGAATATTCCACACAATTTGATTGCTTGAACTTCTTCACTTACAGACCTTTGACCTACTTTCGTATGTTTGTTTTATCTCATTCATTAAAACTTTTATACAGGGTCTATCTTAAAGGTCCTATGACATGAAATGTTCACTTAAGGAGGTTATTTAACGTTAATTTGAGTCCCCCAGTGGCTAGAAATATTGATAAGTATAAACCAAGCCCTGGGTATTCTTCTCTGCCTTTGAGAAAAGTAAAGCTGAAATGCTCGGTTTTGAAAATCCTCTCCTTATGTCGTCATAAGGAGGAAGGTTACCTCCCCTTTCTCTGTTTTGCCCGCACAGAGAATTTGGCCCACCAATGAGAAAATGAACTCAGACCGTGCGATATTGGTTTTTCCTCGAGACATCATGGCTTGCAAATGAACGAATCATGGCAGTTAGCCCTGCCTCTTTCTTCCTCATAGCGTTTAAAGCTGCAGACACAGAAATGGCACGTCCTGAGGAAAGCTCGTAGTGGCTGTAATTCTGCACCAAGGCTGAATTTTGGGAAAGAGACTTCAGATACAGTATTAGGGGGACCACTAAGGCCTATATAAAAGCATCCAAAAACAGCATGTCATGGGATCTTCAAGTTAGCATGGATCACTGCTGGTATGAACATGCACAAAAACTCAAACTCCATACTCCAACTCAACATGTGCTCCATTGTTCTGAAGGAAGACAACCAGAAGAAAACTGATTTGTACGTTTTCTTTTTCCCCACCATAAAAAAACGAAATTAACAGTCTTTTTAAAAATGTAAAGATAGCTGATATATCAAGCTTAGCAGGCCCGCACAGTTCTCCTCTAGTTAACCATTTAGTCATTTAAGCAGACGCTTTTATCCAGAGCAACTTACAGTAAGTACAGGGACATTCCCCCGAGGCAAGTAGGGTGAAGTGCCTTGCCCAAGGACACAATGTCATTTTGCACGGCCGGGAATCAATCTGGCAACCTTCTGATTACTAGCCCGATTCCCTACCCACTCAGCCACCTGACTCCATACCATAGAATGGGTGGCGATGTAAGGCTGGCAGGTTTGCACTGTGTGGGAAGTTGTCGTACTAGCCAACTAAAAAAACCTTCTTGATAGCTACTCTGGGTGGTGAAAACACTTCTGATACATCTCTTCTTTTTGGGTGACATTTTCTTATCTACAAAGCACAAAAGGGTCAAAAATGTAAATGCTGAGATCAAACAAAATACTAATATTAACTACTTACTAACCGAGCGTGAGGTCTCGGCTTTGCTGTATAGTTCAAGCCTCAGTTTGATATTTCCCGGCATGACCAAACGGTCAAGGTTAGAAAGTTGTTTATTATATGGCATTTTAAGCTCTTTTCATTTTGTAAATGAAAATAAATGGTAGGCTAATTGTAGCTAGCTCTCAAGTCTTCTCACGGTGTGTTTCAGGTGTTGCCTAGCACCCAATTACTTTTGATAGAAAGCGGACAACACGGTTGTTAAAATTGCATTAATTCCAACACAAAATATAGCTGCAAGCAGCAATGCGGGTTCCTCCACAAAATGGCTAAATATTATAAAAATGTACATTGTAGAAGGTCGAGAGTTGGACAACAAGACAGCAAAATGACTTCATGTTTGGCCAACAACAATAGGCTGAATGGGGATTTGAACTCATGAGCTTAAGGTTACGTCAGTCTCTTTATCCTCCCTGCTACACACCAACTGTTGACATTTTATGAATAGAAAGCTTTGAGTATTAGCTTTGGTCAGCTTTGGGACAAAGGTTAAGATACGGTTGACATTTCAAGGTAAAATTGCACATGACACTTCCGAATGATGTCATCAGATGTCAATGAGGTTTGAAAAACCATCAGTCAAAACTATATTTGATGTATTGACACAGAGATCCGAAAAACGGCTTGAATATCATGGACCTTTAAACTCTTCTTGAGTTGATATCTTTCCATAGTCTCAGTCAAGGCACACATATACCTTGCTATAGCTTAGCTTAGTTTTGCTCCTAGATTCAAACCTAGCCCTTGTAGAGCTAGCTAACTACTAGACTTCTGCCTGACATTTTACAAAATTATTTATTGATTAAAGAGTTTCTTGATTGGAGAACTTCATGCAAATATTGCTTTTCATTATAGTGGATTATTACCTTGATCCGTCTTGCTGTATAATGAAGATTGGTCATGTTATACGCGAGTGACACTGAATATTCAGTACAATATGTGCTATTGCTGAGGTCAACCCATTAAATGTGCCTTCTGGCCATAAGTGACCAAGGTGAATTGTCTTAGAAATAAAATACTTTTATTAATGTAACGCAAAACTAACTTAACGCCTTACTCTCTACAGCAAGTAACTAAGTAACGTAACTAGTTACTTTACAAGGAATGTAACTAGTAACTGTAATTAGTTACTTTAAAAAGTAACGTTACCCAACACTGCTCCCTAGCATCAAAATCCTAGCTCCATGGCCCAGCTCTGTAACTCAGGGTTGGGCAATTAATTTTGACAAGGTACCACATGAGAAACTTGAAATGTGTTGGAGGGCCGCATCAACAATAACTTGAACTTAATTCATTCATTTTCCCCCATTGTAAAAAGCAGTAAAGTATATATTTTGAATATACTGGTTATCAGAAGAATAACAATATTCGGTAAATATTTATATAAATATTTTACATGTTGGTCAACTAGGAAAAAGACAATCGAAGTAACAGTAAAAACAAAAATAATCATTACATCAGTGTTTCATTTTATTTGTAACTAGTTAATCTTCACAGACACTGAAAAGTTGTTTTGCAGTATGTTAAAGTTATGCTATTGATCAACTTTATACAAAAAGCAATACTTTTTTTTCAGTTCATTTTGTTCTGTGAGAGAAATCCAGTGGGCTTGAACAACTGCATCAAAATCTGGCTGAATGTCTGAGGTGGATATGCAAAAGACAGCTGGCAGGTGATGATACGGGTCTGCAATTTAACTAGCAAACCATCAGCCCGTGCCCACTGTATCAGTCAAGTTCTTATTATGTCCACGTTAGTTTTTTTTCTTTAGTCCCTTAGTGCCGATTCAAATTGTAATCCTTCAACACCGCGACCTGTTATCCAAAATTAAGAACACAGTTTTGACCTCAGTAAACAGATACTTAGAAGTCCATGTCTTGTTAAAAACTCTACATTCTGTATCAACCTTTCATTTGTCTTTTTCGAGGGCTAACCAACAGCTAACTCTCCTATCGGTGAGCGCTCATATGTAAATTTCCTGATCACTAGTCTTTCAGGTCTACATATTTACTACCGCTCAACACATTTATTTATTTTCAATTTTTGATTTACCTCAGGCGGGGCGGATTGGGACAGCCTGTGGGCCGGTTGTGGCCCCCGGGACGTACAATGCCCAGGTCTGCCATAACTGATTTTGTGGTGCTCAGGTCGTAATTTTAATCACATAGCACGGAGCAGTGTAGTCCTACAGGAATATCGGGACCACAGCCAATCAGAGGCAAAGACCCGCCCCATCTTTGTCTCTGATTAGTGTAGACCACAATATGATCCAACCATGAGTGTGAGTTCCGTCAAAGAAACAAACGCTTCGTTCCTGGAGAGGCAGCGGATGTGAGGAGGTTAGGTGCACCGGTGCAACCTAGGAAAAAATGCAGTCGCACTAATGTAGTCGCACCCGTACAAATTGGTCGCACTCTCGAGCCCTGCACTTGAACTGGTTTCATCACTTAAGACACTAAAAGTCAGCAGCTTGGCATGCTGGGACATGGAAAGGATTAAACATTAACAGAGCTCAACATTTAAAAAAATTGAAACTTACTGGCCCCAAGACCATGTTTACTGGCCCCCCCTCAAAGTTGTAATTTATCATTGTTACAACAAAACCAAAGACTAAGTTGTGTTATTCCGTTAACACCTTTAACCATTTATTAAACACATCCTGGATATAAAAAGAACAAATATGAAATCACTTTTCTAGTGATAATAAAAAGGTAATAGTCAGCAAAACAATTGACTTTTAACCTCAAACGTGACGTGCTCTCTTCCCTGCTGAACATCTCTCTGCACAACTGAAACCTCTACTCCCTCAATGCAAATATATAAAAGCCATAGCATTTCATCAGTATAATACTAAGTACCCAAGTTGACACCATTCTTCCGCTGCAGTTCAATAGCCTGGGGGAACGAGGCGAACGGCTGGCCCGTCTTAATTACGTGATATGCCGTTGTTATAAGTCGTGCAATAACACGATGGGCATCATTGAAATTCATTGAAATTCCTGACCAGCATAGTCAAAGGCCTGGAAGATGGATTGTCAACCATCCGCTTAGCTTTCACGCAAACCAGGTGCTGTCATCTACTGCTAGCTGGTCAGGTATGGTTTTCGAATATTGTCGGTGCCTCTGTAAAATGTAAAAATATCCACTTTTGTCTGCTTTAGACGGGAACATACGACAAATAACACAGTGCATCTTTGTTCCATAAAAAAAAGTTGCTTCCGTTTGAGCTCGTAGCTCTACTTTGCTGCCATCTTCACTTTATTGTCTCGCGCCAGTCTTGCGCCAGTTGTTATAAAATGTTTCGAGATTAGAGAATTACAATTTGACAACCACTTGTCACTCCTCAACTCTTGATTTGCCAACTGTGCGCCCCACGAGCTGCAAAGTTATTTATGCATTTAGGAGATAGCAAAACATATGGAGGATGTTAACTTTTACAATGATTTTTTTTTTCTTCAATCAATAATTTGCCATGAGTTGCTAGTTTAACTGTCCCGACGTTACTTTTTACTGGCCCCGGGCCATCGGGCCATCGTTATTGTCGAGCCCTGATTTAGACTTTCATCAAAGTAAAACATGCTGGTTTGTCCTTTTCATCTATGTCCTCAAAAAAGCAGTCTGCAGAGCTACTATGTCTGTGTAGTGACTGTCTGTCTCTGGAGCGCTGGCAGGCAGTCAGGGCAGGCCAGCTGGATGAAGCTGTCCTGGGGTCAGGGCTGAAGAGAAGCTGTCCAGCTAGAGTGGGGTAGTCCAGCAAGGGATCTGGTTTATTTCAGCATTCTCTGTTAAATTATGTTGAGCAGGCCTCTGCATGACCCTCCAGACCTGTAAAAGTGAAGAAAGGATCCATGTCAGTTGTGAAAAATTAAGGTTTTTACATCTACACTTGACATAAACTACAGTTTTGACTGTGAAATGCAATGGCATTACTTGAACTTAAATCCAAATGTGTTGAACTGATGGAGACCCGCCATGCAAAGTCACTCAAAACATTTGGCTCGATTCCAGGCTCTGGCAAGAGTATTTAGCTCTAAACTGGTCAATATATACACATCTGACAAAAGACCAGCTCGACCTTTGCCTGTAAATAATGATTCTGACTGTCAGAGACCTTTAAGTAGGCTGACCGAGTGAAACTAGCCTGGCTAACGTAGGTCGCTTTCTCAGGCAAATGACGAATTAAATAGGCTTGTTTTGAAAGATCCTATATACTGGCTTCAGCAGTCTCTTCAGCAGGCTCTTGTCTACAAAAAGCAGCTCTCCCTGATGTTTTAGGTGTAGAATTGAGTGAAATACAACATTGTTTACACACTGCCAGTGAGCGAGCCGAGTCTGTCTCTGAGGTTAAGTCAAAACAATGTACCCCCGGGACGCAGTCTCACTCCACACCAAGTTTTCCACAAATCACAAAAACAATCGGAGCATCTGGTTAAAAGCACAATTCCCACATCTCCTATAGGCTGCCCTCCTCAACATTTTTGGTGTTGACCGAACTGTAAAACGGTGAACTTATGAACATCCAACACATGGCTACTGCCTAAGCCTATGCGGTCTCCCTGGCGCATAGGCCTATTACAAAGACATTCAGGGCCCAAATCAAAATTCTGAGCCGACAGGTCTGTGGGGAATTTATTATTCTCTTAAAAGCTGCCCTCCTCTAGGCTGGTCCTAACCAGACTCTTGTACATTTCATTTGTGCAGAGTCTGGCCTTGTTTCATTGACAAGCGTTGACTTCCTTGTAGGCGGGTACTCTGTTGAAGTTTAAAACTATTGGATCTGCCCAGAGCCACTCTAATCTGCCATAACCAATCGCTAGCGTTTGCCTTAGCCAATTCCTTCCCCACTACTGTAACAGAGCTAGCTGCTGTAGCTGGAAAATCAAACTGTAACCAAACCCTGTGGTGAGGAGGGCCACAACATCATGGCCACTAACAAAACTCAGCAAAACTTGTTCTTGCTCCGGCTTTAGTTTATATATATTTGGCAGTTGCCACAATGGACCGAATAGCTTCGCTCGCATCTTTCTCCGCCGCCATTACGGAACTACAACACAAACTAGCACACAACATCAACGTAATCGTTCTCAGCCACTCCCTCTGTTCGCTGATTTGCCGGTAGAAAATCAACATGCAAAATCTGACTTGCCGTACCGAATGGCCAGACCTAGTACAGAAGCAAAATCCAAATTGAGCGGAAGTACGTAGGACGGCAGAGACAGGCTAGCCCTCCTCTACCTTTTTGATGAATTCACAGAGATGCTAAATGATTCACTAATTACACAGAGGGAAAAAGCTAGCTACTTTTTGAGTTCGGTTTTCCGTCACTTCAAACTCACGATCTAAAGGTTTCAAACCTTCACCATAATTCAAGAGTAGTGTATTTTCATTAACCCAATCATTGATCCCTAGTGTCAAGGTGCAGGATGAGTCTGTGAGAATTTGGAGCGCGCTGTGGAGCAATTCAATTGAATTCAATCATATATTGACATACCAAGATGAAATTGTTTATGGTACTTCAGAGGGATGTTGAAAAACCAATTATATTAGATTTATTGACACAAAGATATTGAGGCAATGTGGACATTTACATAAATACACCCCTTTCAGCCATTTTGTATTGCATTTGTTATTCAATTTGACCCTTTATAAAAAAAAACATGTAGTATACAAATAGGTAACAAATTTCAAGTCGATTGGATCTATGGTTCATAAGGAAAAGGGATTTGAAGGTTGTATTAAATTTGGACAGTACAGCAAAATCTATCATGGCGGACCTTAAGGGTTCTTGAGGCTTTTTTGTTCCCCATGAGAAATAAGGCATGTATACCAATTTTCAGGCATTTTGGAGTAACAGGGCGCTGGGGAAATCACGTAGACTTTGGGTGTGTTTTATAGCGCCATCTATGGGCGTACATGGGCCACTAGCCGTCTGTAAACAGTGTAACGGGGACGCAGTCTCACTCAGATTGCCAGTTTAAACAAATCACAAAAAATTGTGTCCAGACAGAGAGCAAGAAAGCTCACGCAGTCCAGAACATCTTTAATTGTTAAGTTGGATATTGGAGCTACAGCAGTAGCTAGCGATCTCAGTCACTACGAGTTTGATACACTGTTACAATATTACCGTTATTCGCTAAAAATATCAACAGCAACGACATCGGGAATGTCTAATTTTCCAGTTCACAAGATCCTAATCATGAAACGTGTTATAATCACAATAATCATAAAACGTGTTATAATCATAATCATAATTCGTGTTTGTGGTTAAATGACATGGAAAATACTGTTGGCTTCAATGGCTTGTTAAGGTTTACTATCTCCAGCCAAGATAGACGTCATCCACCCGGAAGTAAGATATTTGTTGTTATGATGTCAGGCTGAAATGTCCTATAAGAGGCTTTATTATTTCATGGCCTTTTATTATTTACAAAAAAAAATGTGAAAACATTCGGGATGCGCGCGCAATGTGGCTGCATAAAACCGGGAAAGGATTGCATTTAAAACGGCAAAAGGACCACACGGATCATACAAATAGTTAGATTTAAAAAGACCAAAAAGTTGAGGACAGCCTTAAAGAGAGAAAGTGATTCCCTATTGATCTGTCACATCAAAATGGGTCACAAACAGTGGCGGATGATGCATTTGTTTCCAGGGGGGGCTGCTCCGAGATCCTGCTAGGGGGGTCCGGAGGCATGCCCCCCCGGGACAAAAATGCTATCTCAACACCAGAAAGTAGTATTTTGGTGCATTCCTAAATGTATTTACTAATTTGTCAATTGAAGTGCTGAAACAACCTAGTGTATTGTCTTCCCCTGTCATTCGACTGTTGCTGAATTAAAAAACCATTTTTTTGTTTGTAAACATTCGGGATGCGCGCGCAATGTGGCTGCAGAAAACTGGGAAAGGATAGCATTTAAAACGGCAAAAGGACCACACGGATCATACAAATAGTTAGATTTAAAAAGACCAAAAAAGTCGAGGAGGACAGCCTTTAAGAGAGAAAGCAATTCCCCATTGATCTGTCACATCAAAATGTTGATTTGGGTCACGAAAGTCTTGAAATTTGAGTGAGAATGTTGCCTGGTACAGACCGCATAGTCGAGAGGCAGCCATGTCTTCACATCATGTTACAGTTTTACAGTCAATTCTACATCTAAAAAGTCGAGCAGGGCAGCTTTCAAGAGATATTGGAAATCTGCTTTTAGCCAGCTGGTCCGATTTATTTTTGTGATTTGTTTAAACTGGCAATCTGAGTGAGACTGCGTCCCCGTTACACTGTTTTTGACGTTAGCCTCAGTCAGACTAGTTGCTCACTGGCAGTGTACACAATGTTGTACTTCACTCCATTCTACACCAGAAACGTCAGGGAGGACTGCCTATCGTAGATACAAGCCTGCTGTAGATAGCCAGCATCTCGGATTTCTTTAACCAAGCCTGTTTCATTCATCATTTGCCTGAGAAAGCTACCTCTGTTAGCCAGGCTATTTTGGCCCGAACACTTGGTCAGGCTATTTAAAGGTATCGGGTTCAAAATACTTTTGTGCATAGACAAGTGAAACGTAAATGTACTTGTCCAAAGGACAAGTGCCTCAAAAAATTAATGTCAAGCCCTGTAATCCAGTGGACAGAGATATATGATGACCTGATCGACACTCCAGTGTATTATACCCGGGAGAAGTTCAGCTTTTGCAACCGACATGCGCAGTTGAGCCAGCTTGACAGTCGTGTGATGTCGGGTGAAAATTGGTCTATTTAGTAGTTTACAGTGTCAGACTACTGACAGCTCTCTTTCTGCAAGTCAAGATTCATGAAGTGTTTCTGACTGCCACTTCGGCCAATTAAATGACATCATCTTGTCTCGAAGGCTTGGCACTTTTCTGGGCGACGAACAATGATACCACTGAGTTTTGCAAATATATTGTGCACAATATTTTTTTTCTGAAACGATCCAAATTGCAGCACAAAGGAGTTTGCTAAAATATTGGTTGGGACAATCTTTTCATCTTAGAATATTGGTTGGGACTAGTACCTAGCGTCCCCCCCTAAACTTACACCCATGCCGTTAACACATTTTAAATGTCCCACTTTTCACAGGCCCGTTACCACAGCCATTGTGCAGCGAGGTACACTGAGAAAAGGCTGCACACTGGTGGCAGGAAAGTCTTGGGCCAAGGTTCGTTTCTTGTTCGATGAGAACAACCGCACCATCGCTGAAGCTCACCCAAGTGACGCAGTTGAGATTGTGGGATGGAAGGAGCTCCCCTCTGCAGGAGAAGAGATCCAGGAGGTGGAATCAGAGGTGATTAAGTTCTCATTAATGTTTTCATTTAGCACAAGCTTCAGTCATCCTTGGACTTAAAAGACCAAAAGGGTTGATCCTTGAGCTAATGGCATGGGTAATTAATTTGTGAACCTATAAAGTGTTTACAATTGAGGACAAAATAGTCATCCACTTAAGTCTCGATTCGAGATCAGGCATCAAAATCCAGGACAGATTTAAAGGGTGGTGTAGGTCTCATTGTGCATGTCCACCCAAATTGTAACCAGTTTATACACAAATATACCAGTCCAGTGCATTTTTTGAAATGTTGAATGTGTATACTGTGTAATCAGAATTGACCATGTGTGTTTATCTTTTTGACGTTAGCAAAGAGCACGAGAAGTAGTGGACTGGCGTTGTTACATGGAGGAGCAGGATAAACTGAAAAACGCCATCCCTATCATTGAAGCTAAACAGCGAGAGCACCAAGAAAGCTACAGGAAGGAGCGAGAGGGTCTCACCCACCTCACCTGGAGGCAGAGAAAGTCTCTCCTGTACCAAACAAACAGGAAGAAATTAGCAATGAGACCGAGTGAGAAGCTGGAGTCCGAAGTGCTTTCCTTACCAGTCATAGTTAAAGGTGGAGTAATGTGACACTACTGTCGGCTGTACATCAACATACACTTAACGTTCAACTTTATCATACAAAAAACAATTTTATCCAACAAACGCATATCTAAATCAGTCTTAATAAGTTAACCCCAAAAAAGGCAGGATATGTAAACCTTTTGTCATATTTTGAAATACACTTCACATCCTGATTGCAATCAATAAACTAGAGAGGGTACAATTTCTGTGCTTGCGTCGATTGCAGGTGGGTATGTTTTCCCATCTAGTGATATTTTCAAGCATTTAGCCTACTCATATAGGCTCTGTGCACAATCGTACTGACGAACTTCCGCTGTAGCCAAAATTCGGGCTATCGGGCTATATTAGGCTAACATGTTTCAAAGAAAAACGATTATGGATAGAGAGGGGCAGAAATACAAATGATAATACATAAAAATGGACAGTTAGCGTTTCAAATAAAGAAAAACAAGCTTTTATACTACAAAATGAACACATCGCTAACTAGCTTAGACGCTAGCCGACCGGAACACCATATTATACTACTTCCGCTCATAGTTGTGCAGATAACTGAATATGTACAGTTTGAATCCCATGTCCTGCTTGCTTGTTGGAGCAGGGGAAAAAAGCATTTACGATGCGATGGACGTCACTGACGCTTATTTAAGGCAGGTCTTGGAGACATCTACTAAAGCTGAGCATTTTGGCAACTCAGTTGATGGTCTCCAGTAAACCGGAAACTAATTTCCCGAATTTTGGCTTCAGCGGAAGTTCGTCAGTACGATTGTGCACAGAGCCTATTGCATAATTCATTAAGAACACCCTTTGAAACAAGAAACCCCCTTTGAAATTAGCTACTGTAACAACGTTGTCACTGTCAGTATTTCAGATGGAATTGCGATTCAAATAGTACCGTCTGCTAACTGAAAATAAGCCCCCCAAAACGTAAATAAGTTTGATATTAATTTAGGGGGACCTGGCTAATTAAAAAGCAGTTTGCTAGAGGCAAGCTAGCTGCTGTTGCTATCCACATTTCACTGAAAAAAGGCCACTTCCCATGACAGCTGTCAAATATGCATAGCAACGGTCAAATATGAGAAAATTGTTCACGGCAGAACGTTGGGAAGCCCCATTCAAGTGAATGGAGCATTCTACAGTATTAAGAACAGCCGTGTAATAAGACATAATAAAGTTTAACCATAGCTGCGGCATTGAAGACAGTACTGTAGCCTACTACTAACTACACACAGACAGTGGGCGAGCCGAGTCTGTGACTCAGAGGCTAATGTCAAAACAAGACGCGGTCTCACTCAAATTCCAAGTTTTGCACAAATAACAAAAATATGCTGACCCGCTGGCTGTCTTCACAATCGCCATATCTTTAAAACACTGCTCTCCATTTGGATGTAGAATTGACCCTGGTACAAAATTAAGAAAATACTCATCAGACGCAGATCGACAACACTGTTGTCACGAGTGTCAACACTCGTTAACAACAGTGTTATTGCTGCCGCAATCGTCAATGGAGGCTGACTTGTATCTCCCGTAGCAAACAAATCAAAGTTTTTACAGCAACCTACATTAAAATCTCACCACCTGGCTGTTTTCACAATAGTCATATCGTCATAACATTTCCCTCTTTCTGTTTTTTCGTGTAAAATTGAACTATAAAATTAGCTACGAAAATACTACTATGACGCTTTCTAGCATGGCTGCCGCCTAAAAGACTAGGCGGTCTCACGGGCGACCCGCATTCGCTCAAATTACAAAGACTTTGACGACCTAAATTAAACATCCGAGATTTTAGTTCCACTCGAACTCGCTTTCTCAACAAAGCCAAATGGTTGGGATGTTTTGGGGTGGTATTTTTCACTCGTAATCCAAGCTCCAATTTGTGTGCTAGAACGTCTCTATCACGCTCGCCGAAGGCAAGCACACCCCAATTAAATTCTCTGACAATGAAAGGGAATAAATCTGATATCTGTGGCTATCATAGGACTGTAATAAACCGACAGCGGACTGAGTACAATGATTGGATGAGCTACTTGCCTGTCGTCCTCCCAGCAGCAGTCAGGCAGTGCGTTCATGTGTTTTGGGGGAGTGGCTTTGTAGGAAGGGGTGGGATATTTTGGTTTTGATACTTTCAACCTGGAGCCCAAATGGGTAGTTTCGCAAAATGCCCATAACCTGCCTATAATTTACCCTTATTGCCCTTATGCCCTGTCTGTTTTCCCCAGGTGATGTGGACGGTTCGGTGGAGGCAATCCTTAACATCATGGAGACCTACGATGCATATGACCAGTGTCAAATGGAGGTTGTTCACTTTGGAATAGGAGATATCTCCGAGAATGACATCAACCTGGCTGAAACCTTCTCAGGTTGGTCTGACATGATACTGTGTGAAATGTAAATGGCTTATATGGTTTGTGTGCACTCTATGCAAAGTAGACCTTGACTTTTTGGAGACATTTAGTGACATGAAATGGCGTGATTACTTTTGCTTTACAATATATTTGATGTCAGAGATGATATATGGCTTCAATGTTGGTGTTTTTTGTGTCAGGGATGATATATGGCTTCAATGTTGGTGTGAACAAGTCTATCCAGCAAATGGCAAATAAGAAAAGCATCCCCATCAAACTGCACAAAGTTATCTACAAACTCATTGATGACCTAAAGGAGGAGTTGAGCAAAAAACTCCCTCCTAAGGTGAAGGAGAATGTGATTGGTATGTGTCATAATCTGTTTATAGCCAGCCTTAATGTAGCTACATTAATATTTTATAATATACAGATATACCTATATCTGAAATGATGTATATTATGTACATGATCATTACTACTTCAACATTTTCCAATAATAGATATCAATGTATGTGCGTATATATTCACACTCCACATAGACACTGTATCTTCACAATTAAGGTTGTGGACCAATTAAAATCAGACGGAAAGAGGGAATTCATAGCATGACTATTGAACAGTAGTAGAACCATCCTGCAGACTAGGCTCAATCCTCCTCTGGATGGAGTTGTCAATCGAGTTTTCAACAACATAATGGCTCTTTTTGTTGTTCATGGCCCTCCTTGCTCTGCAACACTGTATCAATCCAGGAGAAGCATCTGTCCTGGCCATGTTTGATGTGACCGTGGGGAAAAAAAAGGTTCAGGTGGCTGGCTGTCGGGTTCAGAAAGGTCAGCTCGACAGGAAGATGAAGTTTCGACTGTTGCGTGGTCAAGATGTCATCTGGGAGGGTAAGCAAACCGGATTGGGTGTAACAGCTCTAACAGCTTGATGTTTTCCACTCAAGGTCAAAAATGCTTATCAAAGTTAGTAGCAACGTATCCCAATAATTCCTGTCTTAATAATTGAAGTTTCTTGATGTGAATTGCAGGTTCCTTAACGGCACTAAAGCACCATAAAGATGACGTCCAGTCGGTCAGAACTGGGATGGAATGCGGACTCTCGGTGGACCAGGATGCTGCGGTCAGACCTGGAGATGAAATTGTGTGCTATGAGGAGACAGAGATTCCACAAACTATTTCATGGGATCCTGGATTCTGAAACATTTACCACTGATATTTGGACATACTGTGTCAGAAAACTACACAGAATTTGATGGTATTTGATTATGTGAAACTCTGGAAGGGGATGTATAATAAAATATTTACCTTGACTTGAATGGCAATGATAAACATTTGAGTGACCGCAGAATACCCGTGGACTGCACATAACGGTATAGAAATATACTGCAGTATACTCTTATCTTAAATAGGTTTGGCCACTGACATCCTTGGACATTGTTATGAATGTGTTTTAAGTAGTGCTGTCAGATAAACGCGTTATTAACAAAATTAACGCAAAACCATTTTAACAGCGTACATTTTTTTATCGCAAGATTAACGTTAGTTTTGGCCTGTAAAACTTTTTTTTTTTCACATGCTGTTGCCACAATTACTGACGTTAGAAAACTACAACACCACACCGGATCTAGCTAGACCGGAAACAAAACAAAAGGCTTGCGAGCCGTAGTAGGCTAACGTTACATTTTAAGTAATGGTGAGCGCGAGATGCCTAAATGGATGCCAATAAGATTCTGAATGGAAAGTTTACTTTCCAAGTTTAAAAAACCCAAATGGTTCCATTGACAAGACCAAAGTGATCTGTGTGTTTTGTCGTTGTGAACTAAGCTATCATTGCAGCACGTCCAGTCTGAAATACCACTTGATGGCCAAGTACACAGCTGATGCAAATCCTCCGCCCCCTCGTCAAAGCCAGGCGATTGCAATGTTGTTTTTATTTATTTTTAAACATTTGCACTAAGCAATCCGATCCACTTTTCCATGTTGATAAGAGCATTAAAATGAGAACAAATAATGGGCCAAAAAGAGGGACTTTAAGGGACATTTAGAATAGATAAAAATGTGCAATTAATTGCGATTAATCACAAGTTAACCATGACATTAATGCGATTAATCGCGATTCAATATTTTAATCGTTTGGCAGCACTAATTTACAGATTTAGAATGTGTTTTGGTATTCAATGTAGATGAAACACTTAATGGATAATGCTTTCGAGGACATTTATATTTTCAGCACAATAAATTGATAAATGTAAGTTAATGTCAGTCTGAGAAGTATTTTAGATTTTGAATCAAGCATATTATATACTTAACTCTTTTCTATGTTTACATCCTTCGAAGATGATGCATAGTGATTCTGGAATGTGTTTTACCCTGATTGCCACCATGTTGACCTCTAAAAGCAGCAGCCTTCAGCCATCTCCAAGTACAGGTACAAAATTTACAAGAAAATATTAATCAGAGTTTATCCTCTAAGATTGATCAAATATAAAGTATTCAACCTGTAAGGCTGGATCCCGAACAAAACTGTACTGAAAAGGTACGACATGATGATGGGTAGAAACTGAAATGGATTACCACAGGTCACACAGCTCAGCTTTGGCCATACAACCAATTCCAAGCCCAGTATAGAGAGGCTGAGTGGTCTGGATTATGTGAATGAGGGCCATTGTGTCATAGACAGTGTCGATGGACAGAGTACCTGCCCTGTTATCCAGGTAAACTCCTACTCTGGATGACAAAGAGACTGATACTTCAGTCACAACTTACGTGTGTTTGAAACTATAGCCTTCACTATAACACACCAAGCCCCAGGACTTGTCATTGCATCCAAACACACAGTCATAATCTGACTCTCCTGATACCTTTTATATGAGACTGCTGCAGTCCCCGACCCACTCCACCTCCCAGTAACGGCGTTCAGGCAGACCCTCTTTACACAGCACCCCAGTTGGTGAATCTATCTTGATGGTCAGGATATGAATGTGTTTCCCCTCCAGGTCACCTTTCTGTCATTAGTCAGAGGGGGCTTATGTCTGCAGTGTTTGGGTCCAGTGTGAGTCAACAGGAATCTGGGAGACAAGCAGAGATTAAATCAACACAACAACAACACAAATATTTAATGAATCTCGCTTTTGTATTCGATGTTGTGCCAGTTATACACTCATGAAGATGTATAATAACAATAGATAAATAAAGAAAAAGAAAAATTGTACAGCCTATCTGATTTAAATAATCTACTAACCTAAGATGAAACCAAGTCAAGATTTTATAGGTTTTTACTTTAATAGTTATTCTGTAATCCAGTTCTGTTATTCTGGAATAGTTCGAATGGTATTTTGTTCATGGAACCATTGGATTTCATTGTGAATTACTTCAACTAACTTATTTAAATGATCAAAATACACTCAAAATTAGTGTATTGGTGCGACAATAACACATCTCCCTTGTCATGTTTATAGACTGCTACATTGATCTAACCACTGACTGATACAGCAGCAACAGCAGCAGTGCTGATCATGACACTTGAGAATGATCACCGACACCTGTCATCATCCAATCACAGCCCCCCTCACACACATTGGTAAATGCGCCAATTCCTCCATAAAAAAAGAAAATCAGGGCAAAATGTGATGCTGTTCATTGTTGATGTAAAATATGATCACATTCTTGTTATATTGTTTCTAGTGCTGTCAAACGATTAAAACATTAAATCGCGATAAATCGCATTAATGTCATAGTTAACTCGCGATTAATCACAATTAATCACATTTTTATTCTAAATGTCCCTTGATTTCTTTTTGTCCCATTCTTTTTTCAAATTTTAATGCTCTTATCAACATGGAAAATTGGTTTGGATTGCTTTGTGCAAATATTTTTTTTATTGAAAACAACATTGCAATCGCCTGGCTTTGACGAGGGGGTGGAGAATTCGCATCAGCTGCCCAGCTAACACATGACGTTGCAGCAACGTTGCCAGTAGGTTCTCAGTTGGTAACCCGCGACGTTACCTTCTGGCAACGTCGTGGCAACGTTGTGGCAACGTTATAAAGGGAATGTTGCCAGTTGGTCCCATGGACAACGTTGCTACGACGTCGTCCCTTGGTCGGCTGGTAACGTCATTTTTAGGTCCGTGGGCAACGTTGCCGCGACGTCGTACCTTGGTCGGCTGGTTACGTTATTTTTAGGTCCGTGGGCAACGTTGCCGCGACGTCGTACCTAGGTTGGCTGGTAACGTCATTTTGAGGTCCGTGGGCAACGTTGTCGCGACGTCGTACCTTGGTCGGCTGGTAACGTCATTTTTAGGTCCGTGGGCAACGTTGCCGCGACGTTGTACCTTGGTCGGCTGGTTACGTTATTTTTTGGTCCCATGGACAACGTTGCGGCAACGTCCTACCTTGGTCGGCTGGTAACGTCATTTTTCGGTCCGTGGGCAACGTTGCCGCGACATTGTACCTTGGTCGGTTGGATACATTCATATTGGTACCATGGGTTAAGTTGCTCTTTGGTCGCAGGACAACGGATCTCGAGTGCAGTGGTTTGTGTGCTTGGCCATCAAGTGGTATTTCAGACTGCGATGATAGCTCAGTTTAAAAGGACAAAATACACAGATCACTTTGGTCTTGTCAATGGAACCATTTGGCAACTTTTTTAAAGTAAAATTTCCATTCAGAAACTTATTGGCATCCATTTCGGCATCTTGCGCACGCCATCCACTCAAAACGTAACGTTAGCCAACTACCAGAGAATGTCTAATATCCGTAACGGGCTCTGCTACTTCTCTCTAGCTGGCTCGCAAGCCAAACAAGTGTGTGTGGCGTGCCTGTCGTTTTGTTTCCAGTCTAGCTAGATCCGGTGTGGAGTTGTAGTTTTTCTAACGTTGGTAGTTGTTGCACCCATAGACATATATAAACACTAGATGTCTCGTCCGCGTTGCTGGACAACGGAGTCGAACGTCCGCACATGGCGGCCATCTTGCCACAGGCAACTCGCTCACCCATAACATTGTGTTGACGCTACATGTACTTTTTAAATGACCATAACTTGCTCAATTTTCATTGGTTTGTTATCAACGTCAGAGATGTCGCTATTCCACTGCATACTTATGAATAATTCTGTAATTTTAAAAAAATGTAATAATTCTGTAATTTAAAAAAAATGTAATAGAAGTATGCAGTGGAATAGCGACATCTCTGACGTTGATAACAAACCAAACCGTTTAAAAATCGGTTGAAAATATATAATCTGAGCACCTTCATCCACAGGGTTGTCAAAGAACGGATATGCCATAGTTGATTGTAAAGTGACATTTTTTAACTTGTTTATTTAAATGAATACATTATTTGGAGTCACTCCTTGAAGGAATAGGACAGGAAGTCAGCCACAATGTTCTGGTGTCCCTTTATGTAGGGTGATTTCAGGTAATGTGGGACACTTTTTGGTAGAGGCTCCAGTAGACTTACAAAATAACTGTTAACTCGCCCCAGTGGTGTTTCTGTAAATCGTTTTAGGGCTTGGGAACATTTTCATGTTGGAATGAAATCGGAATACACAATATTTTAGAAGCTACACACTTTCAAACATATCATGACCCCCTCTCTCTCTCAGGCACCATTTTCAGGTAATGTGGGACAGCTTGTCTGATAAAGTGGGACAGTCATCGTCTGTCAGCCTAGTCTGCTAATATAATAATAATTAGTTTATATACAACAATGCTGGGTGTGGCAAGATTCATTTAGTTGTGGGGTTTGACTTATACAATAGGCATAAAGTGTAACTGATGTAAACCTTAGTGATCTGCAGTCTATGTGCTACCTAGATTGTCCCGCTGGGTTAGCATTTCGTTGGACTAGCGTTAGCGGTCATGCTTACAAGTCTGAAAGCGCTGGTTCAATGACATTGTAAGTTGTTATTTAGTTGGGAACTTAAGTGCAGTATGTTGCATTGGTATTAAACATTTGAGAACTGTCAAATTAAATTACTTTTATAGCATAAACACGGCATTACTAGATGTCCCACTTTACCTGAAAAATGCTGTCCCACATTACCTGACATGATCAGGTAATGTGGGACAGTCACATAAAACGTTTTTTTTCTTTCTAACAAAGCATTATTTTACACATTTTTGTGTGTTTCAATCAGTGGTTAAACCCCTTCAATATGCTGCAATAGTTTTCATTGTAACTTAATTTAGATTCCTTTCCCAGCCTTATCATTGAGAAATATAATGTCATATGCCGCTGAACTTTCGATGCGTTTTTTCTGTATAGACCTCTTGTCAAGCCAGATCACGCCTACTCTGATGATGTCAGACAAATAAAAACCACTGCATAGTGACTAGAAGTGTTGTATTTACAAGTCAAGATCAGCTCTGGTGATTGGATAACGGTTTTGCACATGTTAAATCATCAAAATGCATAACTGTCTCACTGTACCTGATGTCCCACATTACCTGAACTCACCCTACTGTATCCTGAAACAATATGGCTGTAGGAACAGATACCACCTGCTAATTCATGCATTGGAATCTTTCATTCTGATATCTCCAACAATAATTCATCACCCATTTGACAATACCTCAAAGTGTCCAGAACCCATTTCACGACCAAGGCTTCTTTCTCAAACGGTTGAATACTTAGTATTCCTAGGAAGAGCTTGCGGCTTATATACTGAACTGTCCTTTGATCCTACTCCTTGCCCTACAGCAGCACATCTCCAATGCCTATCCCAGAAGCATCCATCTGAACTGTAAATGGACAAGTGAAATCCCGACACTGAAACACAGGCTCATTACACATTGTGACGTCACGAGAGGCTACACAGCCCTCAGCGGGACAGTTCAAAATAGTGCGAGGACACCTGGGTTGAACAAAAACAAGGGGTTTATTAACGAACCTCAGAATTAAAAACTTCCAAATCTTGCATAGGATGTCAAAAAAAAAAAACGTATACAGCGCCTCTTCCAGCCGCCGGAATCCTTCTCCTCACCCAACCCCACTTAACTGTGGCTCTCCCTCTTTAACCAAACCCTTTTGGTCATTAGGGTCTGATCAGTCCCAGGTGTGCGGGAATGCCCCGCTTTGAGGGAGGGATGGGGCTCCCGACTCCCCCAGCAGAGGGAGCTATAGCTGCTCAGGGCTGCAGCCACCTCCGGGGAACGTAGCACCCCTCCAGGACCCAGCCTCTCGTGACATCACACATCCCCCCCCCTCGAGACCGACGTCCTCGTCGGGGTGAAGGAGGTAAAGAAGGCGTCACGCCGGGAGAGGGCGTCTGCATTGCCGTGGCGCTTGCCATCCCTGTGGACAACAGAAAAGTTAAACGCTTGTAGGCTCAAAAACCATCTGGTAATCATACTGTTTGTTTCTCTGTTCCTGGCCATCCACAGCAGAGTGGCATGATCAGACACCACCGTAAAACGTTGGCCCAGAAGGTAGAACCGCAGGGATTCGAGGGCCCAGGTTACAGCGAGACATTCCTTTTCCACCGTGGAATAGTTATTTTCTCTTGGAAGTAGCTTCCTGCTTATGTAGAGAACGGGATGTTCCTCACAGGCTTGGGCTCACCTGAACCTCTTCTCGCACTGGTTCCTGGGACTCTGTGGGGGATAGACTACCTCCCTGGCTCATCTGCTCAGGTCTTCTTTTATCAGGTTGCCTCACCTTGTAGTTGACCTCTCCCACACGTTCAATGACCTCATATGGTCCTTGCCAGGAATTTACACTCCATGGTTGGCACCAGGACCAGCACTCTGTCCCCTGGCTTAAACTCCCTGGGTTGAGCAGATCTGTTGTAGGAGGCTTGCTGTTGCCGTTGAGCAGTCTCCATGTGTTCCCGCATCATGGGATAGATGGCCTTCATCCTCTCCCTCATGGCCCCGACATGCTCGATCATGGTCCGCTGCTGGCATGGCTGCTCCTCCCAGGCTTCCTTGGCAATGTCCAGCAGTCCCCTGGGCTTATAGGAAAGCAAGAGCTCAAAGGGTGAAAAAACAGTTAAAGACTGAGGTATCTCTCACTGCAAACAGCAGAAACTGTAGTAGCTGATCCCAGTTGCGCCCATCTTCCCCAACCACCTTCCGCAGCATGGATTTCAGCGTTTTGTTAAAACGTTCGACTAATCCATCCGTCTGGGGGTGGTAGACTGAGGTTTTCAGCTGTTTAATCTTCAGTAAAGCACAGAGGTCCTTCATCACCCTGGACATAAACAGAGTCCCTTGGTCCGTCAATATCTCCTTTGGGATTCCCAGACTAGTCGAGAGAAGGAACAGCTCCTTGGCGATGTGTCTGGATGTAGCCTTTGATGAAGAATTATTAACACACTGTTGTAATCATGACGAAGGAGAAAACAATCATGGTACTATATAACTGATGTGAAACCACTAAATCACCTTTGTGCATTTATATGATGTATTATTTTATATTATTGAAAAATCACCTTTGTGCATTTATACGCTATATTATTCTATAGTATGGATAACCAGATGCAATTGAGTAGATGGATTGAAAAGTAACATTAAACATAGAAGAAATAAGCCAGACATGGAAGCCCAGATAAGCAGAGTTTGAGAGCCGGAGGAAAACGTATGTGTGTAGGCCTCAACCATAAAAAAAACTACAAGGCCCAGATAGAGAGAACTACAAGCGACTGAGAACAAATTTATGGATTTGAACTCCAGGTGACCTGAACTACAAGCCTCGCGTGGCCACAGTGTTGGGGAATGGCCAGGCTATGCAAATTCTGTGACAATGTGACAACATGTACTGTGCCAATGAGAAATCATCAAAATATTGAAGGAAAAATATAAAAGCAAATGTCCGGAGAAAAATTTCAGTCTGATCTCGAGACCATGCTCCCGTTTGTTGGAATCAATCCTCTGTGTTAGATTCGAATAAACACTTTGCATCATACTCTGCTCCCGTTTTCCGTGCTGTTTTGGACTTAGGTTTTGAAACGAACTTAGGAACTTAGACTGAATTTGTGACCCAACATTTGGCGAGCCGAGGCCAGGAGGCCGGAGCCAGTCGCCTGAGCGGAGGGCCACACCGGACGCTTGGCCAAACAAATTTAAAAGGTAAGCAGATTTTTTTCTTTTATATCTGCTTGAATTACGTGCGTATCCGAGGTGTGAATCCACCCAGGCTGCACTGGCTCCTATGCCCAAAAGAACCAATTTCTTCTGATTAATTGATAAACTCGAAAAGCACGGAGAACCGGAGTGTGATGCAAATTATTATATGTTATGTTTGTATGCTGTGTGCTAACTGCTTGCTAACAGCTATGTTCAATACAGTCTGAATGTTTAAAATGTCACGCTCGGCTATTATCTGCTGGTTGCTAGCTTGCTTAACATTTGCTTTAATTTTAATCTGGATCGCGGTAGCGGTAAAACACAGAAAGTAGGTTTAGATTAAATAACATACTTTAGAATATAGCCATTATTATATTTATACTGTCTAAAAAAACAAAAACAATCGATGCATACAAAAAACGCTTAGATCATTGGAGCCGGGGCTCAAGGTAGGCTACAGTAATTTTCGTTTAAGATCCGCAAAGTTTGAGCTCCGTTCAGTTTTCTTTACTGTCTAAATAACATTGTTAGAGATTCGCAAATTAAATAATATTGTCTGATATTTGTGGGCTGTGGCCTGGCGAAGTTTGATTCGCAAATTAAATAATATTGTCTGATATTTGTGGGCTGTGGCCTGGCGAAGTTTGATTCGCAAATTAAATAATATTGTCTGATATTTGTGGGCTGTGGCCTGGCGAAGTTTGATTCGCAAATTAAATAATATTGTCTGATATTTGTGGGCTGTGGCCTGGCGAAGTTTGATTCGCAAATTAAATAATATTGTCTGATATTTGTGGGCTGTGGCCTGGCGAAGTTTGATTCGCAAAATTAATAATATTGTTGATATTTTGTGAGACTACGGCCAGGCGAGGGTTGAATAGTGTTTTATAATCATTAGATGTTTAGTGGGTTCGATCCTGACGAATGTTAGTTCGTTTTGTTCTTATGTAAATAATTAAATGTGTAGAGAGTTAGATCCTAATGAAGGTTAATTCGTGATGTTATAGTCATTAGATGTCGAGTGGGCTAAGGCCCGACGAATATTAAAATTATTGCGTGTAATTTCGTTAGGATTTACCAGGTTTAGGCGCAAAGCACATTAACTCATGTATGTAAAGTCACTTGCGGCTCAGATTGAGTAGTCTGGATCGAAATAGTTATTAGGAAAAGTGTAAATATACACATATACTCATTGTATGTCGTGACAACCAATAGAGGAACGAACGACCGAGCCGGCCGCCTCAGTCGTGAAGTTCAGGAGAGATAACGAGCTCGCTTGAGACCCCACCCGGAGCGGTGAAGGGACGGACACAGTCCATCTATTCATGAGTGATTAAAACTCAAAGGAATAAACTCAGCCAAATTGGTTAAAATTGACTAACTTCCCCGATTGTCTTTTAAAAAGATTTGGTATTAGTGTGGCAATATACTCCCTGCGAGAGAGCGCAGGTCCTGCTTATGTGCTGTGTGGGTTATGTGGCTGAACTCATCAACCGAAACCTCAGGACATTAGTCAAAGGCGAGCGACTAGAAAATAACCTGTGGTCAGGCACAGTCAGAAACGGGAGCAGCCCGAACTGTCTGTGGCCAGCAAATTGACTGGGTGCTGGAACCCCTGAGATCTCTCTCTCTCTCGCTCACTCTCTCACAAAAACCTCTCCCACTCAGCTGATTCAAAACTGGCGTTGTCGCACTCACAGTCGGGCCCAACCCGCTCGACCCTTGTTCTAACACACACTCTCTCACTCTCACCCTCACACTCTCCCACCCTCTCTCCCTCACTTACTCTCTCTCTCCCTCTCTCTCTCTCTCTCTCTCTCTTTTTTCCCCCTCACCCACGCTCACTATCACTCTCCGCATCTCACCCGCACTCATCATAACCCTTCCCCTCAATCTATCTCTCTCTATCCCATTCACGCTCACGCTCACCCGTACCTCGCACCCACACACACACCACACACGCTCAAACGATACAAACATACACTCCCCGCAAACCATTGCCCTCCCGAATCCCACCAGTGACCACACATACGTACTCCCACACAACGAAAACACACGAAGTCCCATCCACTCCCAAGCTACCACACCTAACTTACTCTCCCGCCTCCTCCCGTACACATATACACACACCTTGTACCACACACGCACCACTCTCATTACACTCACACCCTCACACAGTATACGCAACGCTCCCACACAATAACACACACACACGTACACGTTTACCCAACACACACTCTAATTCCTCAGTCCCAAACACACGCACACATAATCACACTCCTCACACGCACAACACCGCACACACATAACACACTCATTTTCTCCCTCCTCTTCCCGCACATCTACACACACACCTTGTGCCACACGCACACCACGCTCAATACACGCACCCTCACTCAACCCCCACTCAAAAGCACACACACACACTCTCCCTCTCACACTCATTCACACACACACACACGCACACATCTATACACACCCCTCACACACATCCACAACATACACTCCCATACACACACACACACACACACACACACACTCTCATACCACACATCTACACACACCCCTCACACACACCCACGACATACACTCCACACACACACACAACATACACTCCCATTCACACACATACACACTCTCCCTCTCACTCTCATACACACACACACTCACACACACACACACACAACACACCTATCCAACAGACAAGACACACACACACTCTCAAATACATATAATCACACAAAACTTCAAGTATACACACACACCTTTTTCTTTGTGGCGTTCCTCCCCATGGTCAACTACTTATAGAAGAGTATAGCTGAACTATTGGCCTACAACAGATGAGAAAACAAGAACGACTTGTGACTAACTGACAGGAGAGACACAAGAAAATAGTGAGAGTGGTTGTTAAACATCATCACTGTGGACCTTTTCCATTCTCCAACACACACACACACACGCGTCCCCTCTCGGTTGCCATCAACCAGTCGTTACTCTAACCGAGTTGTGACAGATTTAAAGCTCTACCCCTGGCAGAGGAAAACAAGAGCCTCTAGCAAACAAGGAAGAAACAACACCATAAACTGGGCTGGCATTCGCAACCCATACCACTGGTGGCTACCACAGAAACTAGAAAAAATCCCGCTGAGGTCGTGTGTCATTCTAACGAATGAGCACCAGACAATAAGTAATACAAATACACTCATACTCAGACCACTTGAATTGATATAAGACGCACACACATAATCACAAATTAAGAACAGTTTAAATGCTCAATTGAAGAAAAAACAAAACAGACGAAACAAATCAAAACAGAGACTGGGCAAAACCCTAAATCATTATAACAGCCCCAGGAGAGAAGGTTTTCTCCCAGGCGTGTCTTGGCAACAAGCAACAACACTATTGGAACACTGCAATCTGGCCCAGAAGTTGGAGCAGACTGCAGTAGCCGCTAACTACTAAAAGAAACAAAAGACAAAACAAAAACAGTACGGGATAGGCCGATCACATACCAGCAACAAGTATCACCGTTGTTCCCAGTAGGGTGAGTGAAGGCAGGAAGGTGTAATTGAAACAATCAGACCTCCAAAAATAAAAATAAACAGAGAGGCTGTTGAGAGAGTTCCTACATGGTCCCGTTATACCAACCAGGAAAACTAATGAACTACCTGGTAGAAATAAAGAAAATCGGAGAAACAGGCAAACAACCGCGGGTTTTTGGGTCTTTGGTCAAACGAGCACAACGAATAAACATGGGGAACGCTCACGGGAACAGCAGTGGAAAAACTGCGGAAGTTCCAATGGAGCTAATAATAATGCGCCACCCAGACGATAAAACGTTAATTACACGATTAATGAAGAGATGGCATGCGCGCAATCTACTTTGGCCGAAAGAAGGATCCTTTGATGTGGCGTGTTGTGAGGAAATGGAGCTGAACATCTAACATCACAAATCTGAAGATCACAGCGACAAGAGACTAGGCAAAAAGACAAGAGAAAGAGAAGTGTTAAATTGGTTTAGACAAGAAGGACATCGACGTCAAATGGCCAGAACTGAGCGAAAAACACAAAACGAAAATAAAAAAGAGTCAATAAGCAATTCTAAAGAAACAAGAACAGTGAAATTACAGGGACAGAGCCCCACGGCACCAGCGTGGCCAGTGGAACCACCCCCATACCCGGACAGCAGGAACCCATTCAAAGTGGGACAATATCCACTCCTGAACACAAACCCCGAAGGAGAGAAAATGAGAGGGCAACTACATGGAGATTTCACTTTCACTCTGGACAACGCACCAGAAGTCTATGCTGGGGGCAAAAAAGCTGAAACACCAAACAAGAAAGAGCTGGCCGAGGCCAGCATGGGACAAGAAGATGGGAACTCATTATGCCACAGCGAACAATCACAAGAACATCTGGACAGAGAGGAGTACCAGAAGAGGACTGCTAAAAAAGCAGAAATGGCTCATTTGATAGATAAACTAAATTACCTGGAACAAATAATAAAAGAATCCAACGAAAAGGAGTATGAAGAACAAAGACACAACGAACATCAAGAGACTGGACTAAAGGAGTGTGAGGACAAAGATGCATCATCTCAACTGCGTCCCTCGACCCAGCCACTTGGGGCACGCCCGAAACAAAAAAGCAGAGATCATTCTCTGACAGAATGGAGCAAACAAAAATGCGATGATATGGAAAAATCCATACACACAATGGAGAGAGAGATAAACAGCCTGACGAACAGATTAAGCAGCCACAGGAACAAAACGTCAGCACCCAGGCCGACATCGGAGATCCCACCAGATCAGGGCCCCCACAGCGTATGGCAACATCCAAACAACGGAGGGGCAATGCGTCTGAGTCTAGAAGGCATGATAGTTCCACAAAACAGAGAAGGTGGGGCAGTCTACGGACAAAAAATAGCATCACAGGAGGAACGGACACAGCACTGGGTGAGAAATGGAGGAAGGTTGGGGAGAAGGCCCAGCCTAAACAGCTACCCAGAAGGAAAAGGAGCAGAGGATCTAAACAATCCAGTCCCAGTGTGTCCCCTAGTGGTGAAAGGAACTGGACAAGACCCCATGTACGTGCCATGGTCATTCATGGACATGATAGGTCTGGCAGGAAGGCTGCCAACCCTTACCGATGGAGCCAACAAATGGATAACAGCATTGGAAGAGAGCACAGCAGGAGTGACCCTGGCACTGGGAGACATAAAGGCATTGTTGATGCACACAGCCGGAAAACAATTAACAGAAGAGGTTTTCCAGGGTGCACAGCTGCCAAGAGTGGTGACCGGAAATCAGGTGGACAGCGTAGGGTTTGGAGGCCACCGCAATCAAATATGGGCTGAACTAAGGAAGCACTACCCGGAGAAGATGGATCCCTCCAAGCTGGATGGCGAAGTACTGAAAGACAACGAATGCCCCACCAAATTCCTGCACACTTTCCAGCGCAGATGGAGAGAGGAGACGGGGGGTGCCTGGAACACAAACAACACCACTCAGAGACTGTTCATGCTCATGGTCAAGAAGGCTATGCCACAAAACGTACAAAAGTGCCTGGACAATGTAGTGGGCCTGATGAAGATGGACTGGCCATTTTCTCTGAACATATAGTCCACCATGTTGACAACTGCAGAAGAGAAATCCGAGAAGCCGAAGAGCAAAACAAGCAACTTAGCAATAAGCTAACACAACTGCAACTGGGAGAGCTGTGTAAACAAAAAAAAGACAAATCCAAAACACAAGCACCAGTAATAACAACACAGGCGCAGGACCTAGAGGACACGACAACCCAAGCCCCATTGGTGCTCCGGACACAGCCCCAACCTCCGACTCCACATGGACCAAGGCAGACAACACCAGGCAATTTTCCAGCCGCCACCCTACCACCAATCCATGTACACGTTGGGCCTTCAAACGGTTATCAGCAACAATGGACGGGAAAGGGTGGATCCACCCAATATGGTGGGAAACCCCCAGGAGGACAAGGGCAAGGCCCGCCCCCACCGTGGAACGGACAAACGCAAGCTAACCCCAACCAAGCCTACAAGCAGCAGGGGAAGGAATGCTGGGGATGTCGACAACTAGGCCATGTCAAAAGGGATTGCCCCGTGAATCCATACCCAAAACCAACAGACCCATACGGGACATCAACAATCCAATACGTGCCACCCGCAAATCCATACGCGAAACCAACAAACCCACAAGGACCATCCACAAACCAATATGGGCCACCACCAAACCCACATATGCCACCAGCCACCAACTGGCAATAGAGGTGCCCAGAGAAGCCAGAAGGGGAAACAATGTCGCCAGTAATCTCACTACAACCACGAGAAGAACCCACCATATCAATAACAGTGCAAGGCCGAGAACATGCCTTCATGGTGGACACGGGAGCGACATATTCATGCATCGGAAAAAATGGCTTCAATCTTCCCCTCTCAAGTTCATCCATCCGAACCGTTGGCTTTTCTGGGAAGACACAAATTATACCACTCACGGAGCCTCTCACGATGCAAATCGAAGGGAAAACCATCGTGGCACCTCTACTCTACTCAGCACATACTCCAATTAACCTGTTGGGAAGAGACATTCTATGTATATTAAAAGCCAACATCGAGTGTACCCAGAGTGGCTTGCGAGTAGAGTTCCAAGACAGTTCCACAGCAAAACAAATGATGCCAGTAATGGCAGAAGACGCACTACAAAATGCCCTGAGTTCACTAACAAATACAACAACAAAGGATAATCATCGTCAACCGCCACCAACGGCGTACTGGCTACAATTGGTCCCACACGAATCCTCGCTGACCCAACTATGGGAAGAGTGGGAGCCGTGGGTCCAAGCGCTGATAGGGAAACCTAAAACGCAACTCATGCCGCTCCACTGCACTCTGTTGTACGACGAATATCAAAGCCACATGGACTATGCTGACTGTTGGATAGAGATGATCAATAAAAAACAGTTCTCTATCATCAGCCAGGATATCTTTGTGGGCCCCGAGGGAGCTGCTGCAGCTATAACACTCCCATCTGAACTACAAGAATGGTATCAAATCCAAGGCTCTGCCCCCCACATAACACTGATGACAACTGAAGGACATAGGACAAGAGAGTTAGGACCAATGGTTAGGACAGCTTTGCAGATACCAGAATGGAGGCCCACAAACAATAAAAACATCCACATATCCCCTGACACACGCTTTTATAGAATATCAGCAAAAAATTACAATGTAGGAACGGCAGACACAGTGATACTTAACATGCAAACATCAATCAAACAATGCTTACTTTCAGAACATGAGGATTTGTTAGGACAGGTGCCCCCAACATTATGGTCAAAACACAAGACAGACGTAGGTTATATAAAGTCCGCAGAACCCATACACATAGACGTTAAGCAGGGAGCAAGATTACCATACCAGAGACAGTATCCACTCCGACAACACGCCATAGACGGGATTAGACCCACCATTACGGGCCTAGTAAGGGCGGGAGTCCTGAAAGAAACTAAAAGCTCCTGTAATACACCCATCTTTCCAATAAAAAAGCCACACTCTAACGATTATCGATTGGTGCACGATTTGCGAGCAATTAACTCCATTGTGAACGTTCCAAAGGCGATTGTCCCCGACCCACATACTTTACTGTCCAATATTCCCCCAGGCACCAAATGGTTTACTGTCATAGATCTGTGCTCGGCCTTCTTCTCAGTCCCCGTAGACGCAGATTCACAGTATCTGTTTGCGTTCACATTTGAAGGTAGACAACTGACTTACACTCGATTACCCCAGGGATTCCTAGACAGCCCTGCAGTGTTCAATCGGGTGTTGGCCCAAGACCTACAAAACCTGCATGTTGCCAGTACCGTGGTCCAATACGTGGATGACATTTTAGTATGTAGTAGTTCCAAAGAGCAGTGTGAGAGAGACTCCATCACAGTGTTAAAACTATTGGCGGAGGGAGGCCATAAGGTTAGCAGAGATAAATTGCAATTTTGCCAGACAACAGTAGATTATCTGGGGAGGCGGCTTAGTGGAGATACAAGACAGGTGGCCGTGTCACAAATAGAGGCCATAGTCACAGCTCCAAAGCCTCAGACAGTGGGACAGATGCTCACCTTGTTGGGAATGGCGGGATACAGTAGACCATGGATTTGTGATTATGCCCTCAAAACAGCGCCACTGCGTGCCCTTATCAGGGCTGCAGGGCAGAATAGTAATGCTGCTACATTGCAGTGGACCGAAGAAGCGGAGGGAGCCTTTTTGGCCCTCAAAAGTGACATGCAGTCTGCCCCCGCCCTTGGCAATCCCGATTACTCGAAACCATTTCATCTATATGTTGCAGAACGGTCTGGATATGCTACTGCTGTATTGTTGCAGGACACGCCGGTTGGGAAACAACCATTGGCTTATTATAGCACAAAACTTGATAACGTAGAGGCAGGATTGCCACCTTGTTACCAGGGATTGGCAGCCGCTGTTTTCGCGTTCAAGAAGGCAACATCACTAACGATGGGACACCCAGTAATTCTGTACACGTCTCACCAGCTGTATGCCCTACTCACAAGCACAAGGTTTGTCTTGACACAGGCCAGACGAACGGGCTCTGAGGTAATCCTATCAGCCCCAGAACTTACCATACAAAGGTGCGACACGGTGAACCCAGCAACTAAAATGGTGTTACCAGTAGATGGGACACCACACAACTGTGTCCATGACACCGACACCTTCATGCGTGCACGCCAAGACCTGTACAATGAGCCCATCATAGCGGACCTCACGCTGTTCGTGGACGGATCCTGCTATAGGGATGCCGTGGGCAACCATGCTGGTTACGGTGTTGTACGACTTAAGGATGACACAACATTTGAAACCATCCAATCGGTAAAGGTCGACCAACCGTGCTCCGCCCAATTGGCTGAAGTCAAAGCTCTCACAGCGGCGTGTCTGTTGGCAAAGGGCAAGAGCCTCAATGTCTATACGGACTCCGCATATGCATACGGAGTATGTCACGTTTACGGTAACATATGGAAACAGAGAGGCTTCCGCAGAGCCAATGGCACAATAATTAGCCATGGGCAATCCATCTCTCAGCTGTTGGATGCCATGCACGTGCCAACGGCCTTGGCCATTATTAAATGCCCGGCCCACCAAAAGGCTGACACTCTCATTGCCAGAGGCAACAACTTGGCAGATGTAGTAGCCAGACAGGCAGCTGCAGGGTCTGAGACAATGATGGGACCAATGCATGTGGCGGATGATCCAGCCCCACTTACCACTCTATCTTCTCTTGTGCTAGCACAAGACCGAGCTAGTCCTCAGGAGAAAGACATGTGGGTGAAACGGGGTGCTTTGCAACACACCCAAGAGGGGCCCAACAAAGGTCTATGGAGGAGTAGTCAGGGCCATTTTGTTCTACCAAGTACATTGCTGCGCTGTGCTATCAGTAATGCGCATGGTAGTGACCATTGCGCAAGGGGGAGATTGTACGTCGTCTTCAAGCCGTGTGGTGGTCACCATATCTAACATCCACAGTTGACAGAGTGTTACACGAATGCGAAGTATGCGCACACTATAACGTTAGGAAGACACTTACCGCTCCCATCTCACACATTCCAACGCCAGACGGACCATTTAGACATCTGATGATAGATTACGTGGACATGACACAACGTATAGGAAGACTAAGATACATCTTGGTAGTAATCTGTCGATTCAGCAGGTGGGTAGAGGCGGTGCCAACGGCAGGACCCGACTCCCGATCAGTTGCGAAATTTCTATGTAGAGAGGTCTTTCCAAGATTCGGCATTCCGGATAGCATGAGCTCAGACAATGGACCACATTTTGTGGCCGAAACGTTTAAACTGGCAATGAAAATGCTAGGAGTCAAACAAAGGTTTGGCTGCGTTTATCATCCCCAATCACAAGGAACAGTAGAAAGAGCCAACGGTATTTTGAAAACCAAACTAGCTAAAATCATGGCAGATGGTAAATTAAACTGGGTACAGGCCTTACCACTGGCACTAATGGCAATGCGCTCAAGTACTAACCGCATGACATTTCTAACACCGCATGAGATGGCGACTGGAAGGCCGCTTCCAGTTCCATACTTACGAGGACCCGTTGAGGGCCCTCCTCTCGAAAAATTGGAAAGGGAGCTGCAAAGCTACCTACAACACTTAACACAAATACATAAGGAAGTGTTCTCACAGGTAAAAGGTGCTACCGAGCAGAGAGAAGCAGAGATTCCTGAGAACCTGCGGAGGGTTGTGCCGGGAGACTGGGTCTACGTAAAGGTATTCAAACGAAAGTGGAACGAGCCCAGACGGGAAGGCCCCTTCAGAGTTCGTCTAACGACCCACACAGCTCTAAAAGTCGACGGTAAGAAGTTTTGGTACCATCTCAATCACTGTTGCAGAGCAGAAGACCCAGAACAGACCAAGGCGCTTAGAAGTGAAACAACTCCACCAGAATCGGGGGCAGGTGACACCGCCCCGCAGGGACTCCAAGATGGAGACGGTCACTCCTCCCCGCTGGGACCCAGACGATCTCACAGACTGGTCCAGCAGAGAATCACAAACAACAATAACGCTAAGAGCAGCAGCTCAACTATTACTAGATGAACAAAACAGATCCCAGCAGGCAGTGGAGAGAGCCAGGGCCATCACGATGCAGGAAAGGGACCCCCCCAGATTTAAGAACCACAATACGAACAGGGCTAAGGATAATGCTAATATGGATAGCCATATTATGGACAGGCGGTCTGATATGGACCATGCTATGCACACCACCCATCCCACAATCCCGCCTCAACGCAACTCAGCAGCCCACTCCACTCACCATAGATCTCCAACCTAACTCAAGTCAACCGCAGGTTTCAACCACCCAATACCCCCAACATAACTTAACACAAGAGCATGCATCACCCACCCACGAACCAACACCGTCCAAGGAAAGAGCACCCATGACCAAATGCGCACTAGCCGTAGGAGTTATGGCTGCCAACCTAGGTTATATACCACTGACAGAGGAAGTTAATTTGACATACGCCAATTCACCCAAACGAAACGTAATGATAACACAGGGCCCCAACAACCTAATAGTTTACAGTTACTCCCCAGGCGCAAGGTGCAGAGACAAAGGAGTGGTAAAAGTTACAATAAGATGCTCAAAAACTCGATGCATTGATGTAAACACGTTACAAATAATGAACAACCAAACAGCCATAAAAATGATCAAAATATACTCAGTGACCCGTCGAGCCAAACGGAGCCAGGACAGAGATAAGACGTTAGGGACAAGGCAACTCAAATCCAACATGTTCTATGACTGGCTGAAATACTCAGCTCAGCAAGTGAGTAAAAAAACCTGTATAGCATGTTACAACACAAAAACACTACCACAAATCAGACCCCTTCCTGGTAGCGTAATAGGGACATGTAAAAATCTACACAGTTGTTTCACCTACTGTGTTTTACGCATGGCAGGAGGTAGAGAACACAGGTGGGTTAGAGACGAGTCAATGTGCCCACGCAGATTAGATGAGACACGAGATGGAGAAGATTACATGACACCGCCTATGGTAAAAATCGCGCAAGATTTTGTTTTTCCATTCTGTGTAGCTAGAGGAAAAGAACTAGTGGAGGTGATTGAACGCCGACAACCCAACGACCTAGTCATAACCGACCCCAGAGGATTACTGCAGTGTAAACGACACAGAGAAGGTTACTGGCATGACAATGTATGCAAAACTACTAACAAAGCTAAAATGCTGTGCCAACAAGTCATACAAGACGGAGGGTACGTTACCTATGATGAGAAATCGACAGTCAGCTCAAAATATCCCATCCCAAGTTACGCAGAGGGAACTACACCGTTGGGAGACATATTTTGGCTGTGCGATGGAGACGAAAGTCTTAAAGTTAAGCTAGAGCCGGGATGGGAAGGCATATGCGCCCCTGTCATGTTGACTGGAAAGGTAACAGTGTTAGTACCGCAAGAACCAGTACAAAACAAACAGAAAAGAGACGCCCTGGCTCAGGGGAAGTCAGAGGACACAGTATACATCTCATACGATCAGATACCTGTCGGAACGCCCACTGAGCATTTGGCCATAAGTAATGATTGGATAATCTCAGGACGCATAGCTGGGTCAATACCTTTCTTCGGTCAAATAACAAATGCTCAATACATAGCACGCAATAGCAGATGGATAAACTATTTATGGTACAACCAACAACGATTCATGAACTACACAATAAATGCCCTAGAGGGAGTAAAAGAGCAACTACACGCCACCACACTGATGGCCCTCCAAAATAGGTTCATCATAGAAACCATGCTAGCAGACGATCAGGGAGTCTGCGAACTCATTGGTGAGGAATGTTGTGCCGTCATACCCATGCACACCGGGGAGGGAGGAAATCTCACAAAAGCCCTACTCGATCTAAAAAAACTAAGGCAAGACCATGTAATACAGTCTAATTGGAAAACGGGGACAAATGCATTATGGAGCTGGTTGACAAACCTAACTTGGCCTAAACTACTGAAAGGAATAGCGATGGCCATAGCAATAGTGGTAATAATAGTGGTGATTGCTGCATGCTGCATACTCCCGCTAGTAGGACGACTGATCAAGAAAATGGCAGGGGTAATAACAGGACAGTTTCCCGTACAAATAGCTCCGGAAGAAGATAAGGACATTCAGTCACTGCTCACAGATTCCGATAACTACCAACCTGGGGAGGAGACTTACACTGAAATGATAGAATTACATAAATTAAAACGTGCCGCAGAAGAAACTTACGTTGAAATGCTGGAAGTAGACATAAAAGGTGTCTCAGATGAGACTTACACCGAGATGCTAGGAATACAAGCATTGGAAAGGGGCCCAGAAGAGATTTACACTGATATGGCAGAACAACCAACATTAAAGTGTGCCACTAATTTGGATGGGGAGAAACAAGGGGATTTGGGCGACACCTAACTTTGTATTATGTCACTAGATGAACCCGGCAGACGACCCCCACCAGGAGAACGGCCTCGACAACCCCAGCGTCCAACAGACACCGACATCACCCACGACACCTACAATAAGTCAGGAACCCCCATCACCATACACACCGCCAGAACAGACAGGAAACCCCACGGTAGTCCCACCAGTAAGTCCAATAATATCACCCCCAAAGGTCCCCAGTAAGTCACCCGAAAGGGAAGAATTGGGCCCCACATCCACCACATCCAGTGAAAACCCTGTAGCTGGAGTAGACACATCACAGGGCCCCCCACACCCCGAGTCGGGAGACACATCGGAGGACACGGAGGATAGCCCAGAGACGGACCCGGAAGAAGACAACCACCCAGACGAAGCTATACTGACTGTGGAACCCGAAAACATAGAATCAGAGTGTCGAATTGGTGCCATGACAAAGCCTCAGTTTGACAGCTTCCTGGAACGAGTCTCCAGGAGGATGACACGTCGCCTCAACAGGGCCAGGAAAAGAGGGCTGGCACAGATTCAGTGGAGGAAGCGCTACAGGAAGAAAGAACGTGCTAGGGAAGAAATGGCGGCGCTTCTAACCGCAAACCAAAAGCTGTTGCGCCAAACTGAGGAGCTGAAGGCGTCTCTGGCCAGTTGGCAACAGGCAGGGGGGGGATACCTACCTGTGTATCAACTCGGTCCATCAGCACCGGGATTTTTCGGGCACACCTGAGAGTGTTTCCCGGCGGGGAGATGACGACAAAGCCACTAGGTCCGTTCCAACTTGGATTATTCATACCCCCATTGGGCCGACAACGATACAAGAAAGTCCCATTCCGGGAGAAGTAACCCCCACCCCAACCACAGCTCATCCCACAGCCCTCTCCCTTACATCACCTTCACACTCCTCATGGACTTCATCCCTCATCCATTACACTCATCTCCTACGTACATCCTCCTCATGGACTTCATCCCTCATCCATTTCATTCATCCCCTTCATACATCCTATGGACTGATTCACTCATCTCCATTACACACATCACCTTCACACTCCCCATGGACTTCATCCCTCATCCATTTCACTCATCCCCTACGTACATCCTATGGACTTTATCACTCATCCATTTCACTCATCCCCTTCAAACATCCTACGGACTTCATCACACATCCCCGTCGCACACCCCTTTTTCCCCAGACATCAGTACACATCCCCCAGTCATTGAAGAGCACCACGGTCCCCAGAACATCATCAAGCATTCATTTGCAGTTTGTATTGGTCAAAATGTCTCATAGATACACATCGGTACTGTGGAGTGCATAAAGCATTACTTCATGGCATATTGCTGAAAATGTACACCAAATTCCCAATTTATGTTCCCCTTCCTTTTATTTTTTCCGGGATAAGTGTCATATCAATGGATGGTACTCACCGACAAACTTAGAATGTCACATCAATTCCATAGTTGATTTGTTTGTCCCGCATGATGCCCTTGAAAGTAGGATCCTCTACACTGAAACATGGGTTTGTGGGGGGGGATGGAAGGCTCACGGACAACGGTAGTTCACATCACCCTGAGTAGTGAGGGGACTAAAACCCAAGCACACAGGCTCAACATGCGACCACATGCTCCCTGTGTATGAGAGACGCTTGCTGCCAAGGGTAGGACAACGAATATATAATCCTAGAACATCACGACCACTGGATGGGGTGATGTGTATAACCAAAAAGGTAGTCATATATATAAAAAAAAAAACACAGGCAGTAGTCATTTCTCTATATATTCATATATACCTGAAACGGACCAATTCTATATAAATACTAGGGCCTCAGTGCATAGCAACTCAGTGAGGATGATGGAATAGTATGAAAGTACTGTATGACGACTAGCAATGACTCAGTCTGTCACATATACTATGGTAGAGGTAGAACCGGGCGCTTATGTTGCAAGGTAATACCCTGATGGCTCACTGTTTGTGGGACAAAAGGGCTACGGGGAGTTTCTATTACCCAATACCCTTATAACCTCCACTTCCCCGCCATGTTAGCAAATAAGCTTGGAAGAGGTACAGACCTTCAGCCCACATTGAATGAGCTATGCGCATGATGACAATATGTGAATGAGGTTAAAATTAACAATTCCTAGCTATGTGCACTGGATGACTTTGTTGTTATAATTGTATTAGTTGCCTAAATGTGTTTCTGACTGCCAATATTATATCCACATAAAGTACTTAAGTTACTATCAGTATTATACCAGCACTGAGCACAAAATACCACATCAGTATTAATTTCCGTTAACTGAATACAACAGTGACTTCATTATGAGTGAGGTGTGACTAGTAAGTCACACAGGGGGGATTGATGAAGAATTATTAACACACTGTTGTAATCATGACGAAGGAGAAAACAATCATGGTACTATATAACTGATGTGAAACCACTAAATCACCTTTGTGCATTTATATGATGTATTATTTTATATTATTGAAAAATCACCTTTGTGCATTTATACGCTATATTATTCTATAGTATGGATAACCAGATGCAATTGAGTAGATGGATTGAAAAGTAACATTAAACATAGAAGAAATAAGCCAGACATGGAAGCCCAGATAAGCAGAGTTTGAGAGCCGGAGGAAAACGTATGTGTGTAGGCCTCAACCATAAAAAAACTACAAGGCCCAGATAGAGAGAACTACAAGCGACTGAGAACAAATTTATGGATTTGAACTCCAGGTGACCTGAACTACAAGCCTCGCGTGGCCACAGTGTTGGGGAATGGCCAGGCTATGCAAATTCTGTGACAATGTGACAACATGTACTGTGCCAATGAGAAATCATCAAAATATTGAAGGAAAAATATAAAAGCAAATGTCCGGAGAAAAATTTCAGTCTGATCTCGAGACCATGCTCCCGTTTGTTGGAATCAATCCTCTGTGTTAGATTCGAATAAACACTTTGCATCATACTCTGCTCCCGTTTTCCGTGCTGTTTTGAACTTAGGTTTTGAAACGAATTTTTGGACTTAGGTTTTGAAACGAACTTAGGAACTTAGACTGAATTTGTGACCCAACACCTTACGCAGGGGAATAGCCTCAGCATACCGGGACGCATAGTCCAGGATGACCAGACAAGGGAACGAGCGAATTTCTATATGAGGGCTTTGGCGCCACCTGCTGACACTCAGGGCAACTACGGCAGTAATTTTCAATCTCTTTGTGTACTCCTGGCCAAAAGAATTGTTGCAGGACTCTGTCCTTGGTCTTGTCTACCCCTAGGTGGGCCCCTATGGGGTGCATGTGTGCTAGGTGGAGTACAGTGGCTAGGGCTGTGGTACGAGGAGCTGTTCATGGACCTCATCATTTTCCTTTATTACCTGACACACTAACCCCCGGCTTACTGCGAAATGGGGGTAAGTAGGGCTGGTCCTATCCCCTAGGACTACTCCCTCTAACACCTGCACGTGTTAAGGCATTATTAAGAGTGGGATCTTGTAACTGGGCCATACCATACCGGCCTGTGAGAGGGAAAAAGTTCTTTGGTGCCATGGATGTCCACCTCACTGGAGATCGGAGCGCTTTCCTGGGCCACGTCCTCTTCTCCCGTGTCTGGACCCGTCACTGTGTCAGCCTGGGCACCTGCCATCCCTGCAAGAGCGCAGGCTGGATTGAGGGATTCTAAGGGTTGCACTTGGGTATTCTCAGGACGAGTCCTACCTCTCCGCCTCAGGGGTACTCGGACTAGCCTCTCCTGAGTCTCCCTCCACAGTGGGTGAAAGGCCGGGAAGTCCCATCCAATTAGGACAGGAACGGGAAGGGAATCAACCACGCCCACCTCCGTGAGCATGGTTCTCCGGGTAGTGGTTATTGTGAGTTCAGTGAGGGGGTAATCTCTGGTGTTTCCATGGACACAGGAAACTGGGAGGACTTTCCCTTGCACACCAGGGTGGCCCGGCTACCTGAATCTAGCGAGGCCTCCACGTCATGGTGATTCACAGTCACTGGGCAGGTGGGAGGTCGATCTGGGGTGCCATCGGTGAGTCCCACGAGCGAGGCAAAATGATGGGCGGGTGCAGGAGGACTCAGTAGTGGCCATAGGCTCATCCGCCGGTTTCCCACACTGCCAGGAGATGTGTCCCATCTCCCCACACTGGTAACACTGTTGGGTTTCAGTTTCTCGGCGAATCCTCCCTGGGCCTGGCTGGTTTCTGGCTCCCCGGGAGCCAGAATAGCTCCTGAAGAGGCTGGGTTGGAAACCTTGGGGTCCTTTGGATGGGCTCCTCCCGTCTGTGGCTGGGACGCACTCCGGGGTTCCTTTCTGGTGGCCTGAAGCATCTCTGTTGTGGCTCGATACTTTTCTACAGCTTCCACGGTTAGATCAGCTGTGTTCAAGTCCTGTTGACTGATGAACCGTTTCGCCTCGTAAGTAATGATCCATCACAATGGCCTCCACTACAGCAGGCGCCAAATTCTTCTCCGGTTCCAGCCATTTCCACGTGATTTGGGCAAGTTTGTGCATCTGCGCACGAGGAGGCTGGTCTAGTTGGAAGGTCCAGCTGTGGAAACGCTGGGACATACCAAACTTGGTGAGCCCATTTCGGCTGAGGATCTTGGGGGAATCGCACTCAGCGATTCCCCCGTTAGGAAGGGGGCTAACAGTCCGACCCACTGTTCCCTGGGCCAGGCTTCCCTAGTGGCCATGGCTTCAAAAGCATGCAGGTACGCCTCAACGTCACCCGTGGCCCCCATCTTGGAGATAAAGTCACTCGCCTTTATTGGTCAGACGTTCCAGGCGGCCATTTGTCTCTGCAGCTGTAAGTTCTCTTCCTTCAGAAGGTTGGCTTTCTTTTGCTCCTCAACGAGAGCTGAATTAACTTGCACTTGGGCTTGCTGGGCAGCAACAAGGCCTATAAAAATGGCCTCCATTGTGTTGGGGGGGCCTAGGGCCAATTGGGGAAAACAAAGAATCAAATTGTCAGTGTCCTCCTCCGACATGCACTAATACCGCTTGAGCTGTGCCCACATTCTCCCCCATATGTGACGCCACGAGAGGCTACACAGCCCTCAGCGGGACAGTTCAAAATAGTGCGAGGACACCTGGGTTGAACGAAAACAAGGGGTTTATTAACGAACCTCAGAATTTACAAAAACTTCCAAATCTTGCATAGGATGTCAAAAAAAACGTTTACAGCGCCTTTTCCAGCCGCCAGAATCCTTCTCCTCACCCAATCCCACTAAACTGTGGCTCTCCCTCTTTAACCAAACCCTTTTGGTCATTAGGGTCTGATCAGTCCCAGGTGTGCGGGAATGCCCCGCTTTGAGGGAGGGATGGGGCTCCCGACCCCCCCAGCAGAGGGAGCTATAGCTCCTCAGGGCTGCAGCCACCTCCGGGGAATGTAACACCCCTCCAGGACCCAGCCTCTCGTGACGTCACAACATACAATACCACAAAAGCAGAATCACACTCCGGGGTCCATTTGACCTTGTTAGGGCTGGAGTTAGGAGTTAGGTCAGAACAGCCGACCTGCCAGAGAAATTGGGGATGAAGCGGCTGGACCAACCAGTCAAAACCAGAAAAGATTTCACCTTCCTTTTGGTGGTTGGAGGAGGATGAAGCAAGGGCTTCAATCTTACTTACATGAGGGCAGATGACCCCACCCCCAATTATGTATCCAAGGTACTCTAAGTCCTTTTTGGCAATATGACATTTGCATGCATTGCAGACAAATCCAGCCTGAGGATAAAACATCAGAGAGGTGTTGAATGTGCTTCCTCCATGTCTTACTGAACACCAGTATGTCATCAATGTATGTCACTGTGTATCCGTCCGCTCCTCTAGCACCTTATCCACCAGCCTTTGAAATCCATTCAGAGCTCCGTGCAGGCCAAAAGGCATTGTCCTGACACGACAAAGCCCACTAAGCCCTGTCACCCTTCCTACCTGGTGCTGTTAACTGGCACTGCAAACACGATCTGTAAAACTGAACTGTGTCAGCAAACAGCTGTTGCCAGTAGAAGCAAGTTAACATTCTGGAGCAGGTTTTTTGTTCGCCTAAATTACCTACACAAGGCACTAAATGAGCAAGCTGTAAGACTATGGGCCTCAAGCTCAAGTGACAACCAACTGGTCTCCGAACGTGCTGTGACGATACAGCTGTTCACCCTCTAGAAGAAAAAACAGTCTGAGTCTGTGACCTCCGTTGAATTAGAAACACATCAAATCTCCAAAACGGGGATTCTAGAGAGGGGTCCTGCCTTTGAAGCTGGGCTACATCGCCAAGTATGACCGAATTCCTCACATTCTAGCTCTGGCTCCACCCGCTTTATTCCTCTTATCTCATCCTGTCTCCTCTGAACTCCCTCCCTTGCCTTCCTGAACCCTGTCTGACTCGCTCAACTTTAGGAGTATCCCCACCTGCAAAAGATAGTACACCACATAAAAGTGTCTGCTAAATGATTAAACGTAAAATGTAAATGTATACTGGGAGAAAGAAGAAAGCCCGAAAGTCCTGTCTGGTGTGTCTGACCTCTTACTGTGAGGCTCACCTTCAGCCTCATTATGATTCCCCTGCTTTTAACCCTTGTGCTGCCTTCGGGTCACATGACCAAAAGGTTCATAACGAACCATTGTTGTGTTTACCCAATTTTACCCAATACAAAAGCAAATAACATCAACATTTTCTGCCGGTCAGACCATCAGCGTATCTGTTATCTGTGTTCGATAGATGAACATAAAGACCATGATATAGTGTCAGCTGCAGAAAAAAGGTAAGAACATTATGTGTAATTATAGAATATTCATCAAAGTGTGTTGGCAGAGTAACACAAATGTTGTCCATTTCAGTAAATTACTGGGAATATGCTAATCTTGCCAAGCTTTAAACTATGGTCAAAAGCGTAATTAAATCAAACAGAGTACTGTACAGCTTCGGTTTAGTCTCATGCCAAAGGACAATTTAAAATGTTAAATACACACAATAGGGGTCATAGAAGTTTGAGGATTACATTTCTTTGAATTATCCAGGCTGAGGGTAGTATGAACTGGAAAATATCATTACTAAAAAGTGTTACATATTGAACTGTGCATCCATTGTTAATTTTGGGCAATGTGACTTACCATAGTTGTTATTATGCAGAACCCTTATGGGTCATCAAGTTGTCAGAGTAACAAACACACAGAGTGACTGGGTGTTTGAGAGACATGATGCCATGGATGTAACATGTGCAATTATCAGTAAGACGTTAGTTGTGAATTAAACTATTTCACTGCTTCTGACTTGGTTCTCCTGTGACAAGTCTTGGGAATAGACATAACAAAAAAAAGCAATAGACATAACACAGAGGTTCTTTATGAGTATCTATGGTCACCTCTTGGCATCTCCCTCAGTCCCTTCAACTGTTTAGACTCCTCCACTGTAGCAAGCATCAACTTTCTAGTTCAGGTTTGTGGTACAGGCATCTGGGGAGACATCCGACAGTCCAGCACAGAATCCAGGAGAGAAAAGGAACTGAAGGAGCTTCAAAAGGCTATTACAGTGAGTGTTGGAAGACACACACTCACAGACAAGACAAATAGTGCACAGGCCACAGTGTGTGACAAGTGTTGACTATGGGGGGGGTCAGATGGCTGAGCGGTTAGGGGGAAGCGCGTCAGGAAAGTTCCAAAAATCCACACCAATGAATGTAGGGATTCACACCAACGAATGCAGGGATTTGTAACTCGTGTTCTCCGATTTGTAACTTGTGTTTGTGAGGTTGCAAACAAATGTAATGGGGGTCATTTATTTGTGAATCGCGTTACATTTGTGAATCATGAAATACATTTGTGAATCATGTTAAGTTTGTTTGAATCGTGTTAGGTTTGGTTGTTTGAATTATGAAACGAATCTAACTCCATACCCCCCTGGTGTCTCTGAGATAGTCCTATGAAGGAATGAATGAAACTATGTTTCTCCCTCTAATGCAGGATTTACACTTCATATGACATCAACTGTTATACGATATCACTTTTACTATTATCTCTAATTACAGTGAAATATTAGCCTAATGAATATACTGTGTAAAAAGAACACACAAATGTATGCAATGTTAGGATAGCATTATATATTCTGCTGTGGATAACAGCATCTGCTAAATGACTACATGATACAGACCGTTGCTTTGAATAACAACCGCTGTCAAGGAAAGTGGCCTTTTTGCTTCCGATTCACGTCTTTCGTAGCACTCCGCAAGTAGTCCGGTAACTTTTAAACCCCAGTCTATGAAGTTCAACGTCTTTGGCGAACTATTTCTCTGCTGATCAACACTACGAATGGTAACAAATACATTGTAAAAAGACACACTGTTTTAAGTCATTTTGTTGGCAAGTAGCCGTGTAATAAGCGGGATAATGTATAGAACGCCGGTCATTATCGGGAAAATAAGCCCCGACAGGGCGAACAGCACCCGACGCTTCGCTCTGAAGGGGCTTATTTTCCCAATAATGACCGGTTCTATACATTATCCCTTACTTAATGGCCAGGGGGCACCCGTAATGGGTAGAAGATTAGGCCCTGATCAGACAGGCGGCCCAGCAGATTTTTTTTTCATGGAATCAACAGGTAAAATGAAAATTGTGGGGGGGATTGATGCCAGTTTATACTAGGGTGGAATAAATTAAAACATTTTCACAAATTCCTTGTTTAATGTGTGTGTCTATTATACTGAAATAAAGATTAAATAATTTCAGACCCTTTCCCAGCAAGCAGCACATTTGATTTTACAATTAACACCATAAACTCGATTCAAAGATCTAATAGAAATTTCAATAGGTGTAAACCAAGCCCTGGGTATTCTTCTCCGCCTTTGAGAAAATTAAAGCTGAAATGCTCGGTTTTGAAAATGCTGGTTTTATGACGTCATAAAACCAAAGTTTACCTCCCTTTTCTCTGCTTTGCCCGCACAGAGACATTGGCCCACCAATGAGAAAATTAGCTACGACTGTCCGAGCGCGATGTTGTTTTTTCTCGAGACATCATGGCTTGCAAACAACAGAAGCATGGCAGTAAGCCAAGCCTCTTTCTTCATAGCATTTAAAGCTACAGACACAGAAACAGCACATCCTGATGAAAGCTCATTGTGGGACTGCTCGTAGTGGCTGTAATTCTGCACCAAGGCTTAATTCGGCACCAAGGCTGAATTCGGGAAAGAAACTTCAGATACAGTATTAGGGGACCACTAAGGCCTATATAAAAGCATCCAAAAACAGCATTAACTACGTTGTCACAGTTTATAGCAATATCCGTCGTGTTACTCTGTCCTGTTTTCTGTCTTGTTTTCTCCCTTTCATTCCAAATCGTGACCAACGCCATTCTCCCTTCTATGCAGAACGCATTAATCTATCACACAAACTATCCCCCCCCCCCTCACCAAGACTATATCCTTTAAAAGATTAAAACCATTTAATGTCCTTATAACACTACTCTATACCCTCAATTTTCCAACAAAAACAAAACACATTCCATCTGAAATGTTTAATGTATTTAACCATATACAACCTTTCTACCAGGACCAAACAGACTAAAGTAAATTTTCTTTCAGAATAGGTTATACATGTTTTAACTGATTCAGTAAAAACAAAAATTGGGGGATGACTGACAAGTTATACCTTTAAGTACATAAACTAGGAAGGATCATTTTAAAAATCAATTAAATCACCAGACAATATCCAGCTTGAAAACATAATGCACTAATGAACCATTTTGGGCTCAACAGAATACGAGTGACAGAATTAAGCACGATTGGTGCCGTGTCAAGTGTTGTTGCTTTAAGGAAGCACCCAATAAAAAAAAAAACGTTTGAAACAGTTGCAGTTCCCTTGAATTGCATACCTGTCTTCTGATAGGCTGGACAGTGTACATTCAAAATTCTTATTATAAAGTCCACCTTCCCACCCCTTTCATTTGGATCAACACACATTTAAATCACACAGATCATCGATTTGGAACTCGCCCCATCACTTCTTCTTTCCCTTATTGGGCTTGGCCAGCAGAGCAGGATCGATTCGCTCAGGATTTAGCCCCTTGGTGGAGAAGAGGCGAGCGGCACGCTCCGCCAGGGTTCCCCCACACTTCAGTCCTTGTCTCATCAGCTCTGCCTTCAGTCTCTCCAAGCCCAGCGCCTGAAGCTCCTCCACAGAGCCCACAGCCTCGAGGTCTACAGGCTGCTGTTCCTGCTACCGTCAGGGAGAAACAACCATTTACATGTTTAAATTTGACTGAATTTGATCATTTTGGTGGCTAATCTTTTACTTCGCTGAAAATAACAAATTATCACATAACAAAACTATTTTTTTTTAAATGATATACATCCTGAAATTGTGTGGACAACTAAATGAATGTAAACACTGTTACTCACAAAAGACTGGATTAAGTCACAGTCACTGCGTTTACATAGATTTGAATTACAGGCTTATTTGGACTGAAATTGAATGATCCATTTCTTGTAAACACCTTTGTTTGAATAACTGCGGTCCGACTACGATCCAATTGACACCCAGAGATAACTCGATCCGAGTCAGTTGATAATTCGGACATTGCATGCTTGTAAACGGTGAATTGGACTATGAACTGGACTCAGCGTCTTTGCGCATGCTTGAGATCCCACCGCCCTCCCTCCCAGGTCGTGACCTGGAAGTCGAAAAAGACGATAAGTTGTCGCTGCCGGTAGCTGGCTAGGCAGAAACAAATAACGCGAGCCAATAGCGCCGTTTGCAATCGCAGTATTCCTACTGTCATCATGCACGAAATGTAGAGGGACGTAGCTTCACCTTGCTCTCCGTTCGCTGTCTTTCTCGAAATGTTGATGTTGTTGGTAGTGGTGAAGAGGTCAAGCAGAAAGGGCTGTATGACCACTAGTTGTAATGAAAACAGCACCACGTATCGTACTGGGATATGACATGCTTTCAGCCAATCGGTTAATTCACTGCCATATATATATATATATATATATATATATATATATATATTATTCCAATATATATATATTCAAATAATAGCAGTTGCCCCAAAAATGTGCATTATCCGAATAAAGCTAGATTCGAATTGATACCATCATGTAAACGCAGTGAGTGACTTTCCTTGAGACTTTCTGTCTTTGTGTTAGTCTCCACGAAAACAACATTCGTCCTTGCCTCCTCTCCTCTGCAGCCTGGCTCTGCTTCCTGCTCCACTCCACACTCAGCCACCTCACATGCCTGGACGTGAGCCGGGCTCCTCTCTGAGGAGCGGGGTCTGGAACCAGAATTGGTTTCCTTAGCTTTAAATTTGCCCTGAGCAGCTGAGTAAGGGACTGCTGTTTCAGCCCTGTCATCTTTCTTCTCTGGGCTGCCTGAAGCCTCTGGGCTGGAGGAGGAGGTGGAGGCAGAGGCCTCGCTGTCGGTCGACTCGTCCTCCTCCGAGCTGTCGTTGAGGTCATCTAGCCCGGAAGCACCCGTCCTAGGACGATAGAAGTTATTGAGAAATATTGTCACTTGAGTTTTTTTTATCATTTCAGGAATGGTCTAATAATTGTTATATTGTTGGAACATGAAAGTCATCACGCAACTCACCATAAGCATTTTTTCTTGGTGGCCTTTCGACCTTTATTTGGAGTAGGCCTTTTCCTACTGGGTGCCTCTTCAACCTTGACTAGGCCACTAGATGAGGCTTGCATTCCTGAAAGAGCGGGCAGTCAGACTCTGAATGGGTGCACGAATAGGTTTCTACACTTGTTTACACTTAGCTTTTCACTCTATGCATTAACTAGGTTGAGTCTACACAAGTGCTGTCAAACGACTTAAGTATTTAATCGCGATTAATGTCATAGGTAATTTGTGATTAATCGCACATTTTATGTATTCTAAATGTCCCTTGATTTCTTTTTGGCCCATTATTTGTTCTCATTGTAATGCTATTATCAACATGGAAAAGTGGATCGGATTGCTTAGAGCAAATGTTTTATTTTTAATTGAAAACAACATTGCAATCGCCTGGCTTTGACGAGGGGGCGGAGAATTCGCATCAGCTGTGTGCTTGGCCATCAAGTGGTATTTCAGACTGGACGTGCTGCGATGATAGCTCAGTTCACAACGACAAAACACACAGATCACTTTGGTCTTGTCAATGGAACCATTTGGCATCTTTTTTTAAAGTAAACTTTCCATTCAGAATCTTATTAGCATCCATTTCAGCATCTCGCGCTTGCCATCACTTAAAGCGTGTAGTTAGCCTACTACTCTATAGCTGGCTCACAAGCTGCTTGTTTTGTTTCCGGTTGAGCTAGATCCGGTGTGCTGTTGTTTTTCTAACGTCAGTAGTTGTTGCAACAGCATATGGAACAAAAGTTTTATAGGCCAAAAAGAACGTTAATCTCGCGATAAAATGCGGTTAGTCTGTTGTGATAAGAATGTTGCCCTTGCCTTTTAGGACGGAGTCCTCCAGGCGCTCTGAAAGGTCGTGGCACTGCCGCTCGTATTTTGTATCTGTGAACTGGTGCTTGGGCTCAGCTAGCTTCCTCTGCAGTTTCTCCAAACGCCGCTGCTCTTTCTCCGCATCCCGGTCCACCTGCTTCTTCAGCCACTCAGCCATCCTGGGAACAATCACACAGAACACTTAGACATGTGCACGTTTGTGTCAACATTGATAGCAACTCTGGTAGCAAATTTCTGACCATATGATTTGATGAGAAGCAGTCATTATAAATATATAATCGTGGCAAATTACAATTGGAAGTCTCAGGGACTGAAATTGAAAAGTGTTCCAAGTTTAGGAAATCAGCTTTTTCCACCGTTTGTGTAAAAAACATTTGATCCAATGATTTGTCCTTCCTCCTCCAGGGAGCATACTTTGTTAATTGAGTAGGTAGGTCTAGTTTGCATTTGGAACAAGTGACGTTGGGAAACTATTTTTAAAATGCTCACAGACAGAAAGAAATGTACATATATTCTGCTGAAAGAAGTGCCTGATACTATGCTGTATATACCAGCAGAATATCAGCACTATATAAAATCCTACTCTTTCTCGTGGTTGACGTCTCTCAAACGTCTTCCGCTGAGGTCTCTGCAAGCTTCTCTGTTGGTAGTCTTCTCAATTTGTGCCCCTAGAGCTCGGAGCATAGAGCCAAAGCCTGTCAAGTACAAAATGGAACAAACAGTCATACTCAGAAAGTCGCAAACAATAGAATTTGTTAGACAACATAATTAACATCAACTCCACCAAGATACTCTCCTGTCTGAGAAACTGAGGAAACGTCTGCAGAAGTGAAGTGTTGTATAAAAGGAGTGAACTAAACAGAGAGGCTATGATTAATTGCTTTTAGTGCCATAAGTCCATTACTTTCTGACAATATTTTGAGAGAAACTGTCAGTGTGTAATAAAACACATCAGTTAGTGTATTCCTTATCCATCCATTCCTACACAAAGTCCCATTAATTTCTTAACTAACATCCAAATTGCTCACAACCTGAGGAAATGTAGCATCAATATGTGCACACAAATGACTTAACAACTCTGGTCCATTCCTATAGTGAGTTTGTCTTGGCTATTTTCAGCTTAATCAGTCATACACAGCCTAAATTATTCTAGTTTGCATATTGTTCTGATGAAAGCCGACCTCCTTTCCCCCCACAAAGACGAGGCTCCAGTCGATACACTCCTCCATCTTGTAATTTATCATCGAGTCCTGATAGACGCCCGTTTTTCTTGATATAGAAGTCCTCTAACAGATAACCCTGGAAAAAACACAGGCATGAGTTTACATTGCAATTGTACATAGCATTACATATTATTTACAGCTGTCCTAAGATTTTATTCTTTCCGCCAGACTGCCCAACCAGGAATTACTGAGCACACCAATGTTTGGTGTAAGGGTGTTAGCCCAGTGGTTCCCAGACTTTCTGTGCTGGGCCCCTCTTTGGTACATAAGACAACATTTTTGGCCAACGTTTTAATATTGGCTACAGTACAGTACCTTGTCAAAAGTGAACGTGTCAGTTTCAGGGTTGACAGACTTCCTTCGATTGCTATCACAGACCAACCTACATTGGTGGCAATGGGCTGTGTTTACAGGTTAAATATTTTGAAAGAGTAGAGACGTAATATGAGTTGACAAGTTTATTAAAATTTTGACTCAGACAAATGCATTGTATTTAAAATTCCACTGGTTTTTGATGGAATTCTGCGCTCTCAAAATTACGTTTGGGCCTGCTCATTACCCACCGTTGTGGGATACAGGTGAAGCCGAAGACAAGATATGTGTCGTCATAGTTTTTAGTCTTTGCCTTGGAAGGAAACTGCTTTGGAAGCACACTTGGCGATGCCAGAGCCTGTTTAAGGAGAGCCTTGCCACTCCCTATTAAACCCCATTGTACCGAATTTGGCTGCAGTTCCACCAGAGTTCCACTGGGGGTGATCGTGAGCGAGTGAATGTTGAATGGGAGTCTATGGAGCTAAACGGCTAAATTTGTGTCTTTCACCTGATTGTCGTTGAAAAATCTCCGATTTGATTGTAGTTTGTGCATGTTCAACATGGATTATAGCTCGAAAATTGAATGAACGAGTACTTATGTCCTTTTGATTTCTTACATGGTGAGTCGTTGTTGCCCATAACACGCTAGCATTCTGCTACTGAATGCTGATTGGTTAGTAAAGGACTGATACGACCAGAGCTCCCGCTTGATGGCATCCGAAGCGGAATCATAATGTCGGAGCATTAGCAACATGAGCAACAACATTAGCAAGCCAAAACTCTTTCAAGCATGTGTATTGACAGGGAGAGCCTAACCTGTCAGCTGTGTTGTCGATGCCCTGAGAGAAAAAAGTAAGTGACCAGAGCTTGCCGTCAAGCAGTAGCTCTGGTCGTACGATGTGTATGACGTCAATGACATTTTCAAAAGCTTTTTAGAACAGAAAGGCGACTTTCAAAAAATCTAAAACCCGGCAGTGTGTATTTTTTGGGCCTCCCCTTTCGAATTCAGAATTCAAATGACTGGACAAAAAATTATATCCTGAGAAAAGTGGATTTTGAGGGGTACCGCTCCATAGACCTCCATTCATTCTGCACTCGCTCGTTAGCGCCCTCACATGGAATTTCAACCAGTTCAGAACCCGGAAGTTTCCCGAGAGTGGCAGTTCTCTCTATATTTGACATTCTCTGGCGATGCTTCATCCTCTGCTTTGCGTTTCCGTGGGAGCACCGTCAAAAACTTGTCCAGTTATGTTAGGGTGACCAGACGTTTCTCTTTGACCCGGACATGTAGTCTTTTCGAGACCTAAAAAATGCGGGAATGCAGGGATTCCAAAATTGTATTCCTATTTGTGTTTCTCTGAATCTATCACAAACTATTACGCAATTACAAGTTTGGGAAAGGATATCTCCCTTGCGTTCCACCTTGTTGCGCGACCTTTGTGAACCTCAGAAAACTGTAATTTTGATCAGATAGTGCGGCATGCAATACACGACCAGCAAGCCCCCCCCCCCCCCCCAGCAAGCCCTCCCTCCCCGCGCCCCCGCGACGAAGTGTCCACTTTTTCACAAACTCAAATCTGGTAGCCCTATATTAGTAGTGTCATTTATTGATTAATTAATTCCATCCGTTCCCCCCCCCCCCCCCCCTCTCTCTCTCCTAGGGGGCGCGCCCCCCCACTTTGAGAACCACTGTGTTAGCCCAAGACTTAGCTAGCTTTCCACTACGGTAGGTTAATCTGACCGAACTCCCTTTATGGAACGGGCCCCCGGTAGGACAAATAGACCCAAGCTCTGGCTCATATTATCAAACACCAACAAGTCTCTACAGCAAGCGATCATTCATCAAAAGAATAGTTTTAGTCTGCCCCGATCAGCCTAGTCTCTAGCTACCTCGCCGTACGTCTCTCTATTGCTAGGCTACAAACATTCGGTAGCAGACGCGCGTTAACTTGCAAGAAAGAAAAGTTTAATAAACATTAGAAAGATTTGGGAAATCCCATACTCACCCTTTCGTTAATATAGTGCTCAACAAGGTCTTGAACATGAGATTCAAGAGGAAAAAGCGCACTGGAAAACTGTGAAAATGGGTTATACACAAACACCTCCATGTTGAGAATCGGCGTAATGCTCGTTCCGGAAGTGGTTCTAGTTCACGAATATAAGCTAAGGAAGCCCAATGGAGACATGATTAGTGAAGGAAACTACAGTTGTTATATATGCATATATATTGTTATATAACAATGTATATATATATATATATATATATATATTTATATATATATATAAATATATATATATATTTATATATATATATAGATATATATATGGATATATATAGATAGATACCAAACAATAACCACTACCCAGCATCCTTTGCGTCATCCACACCGCTTCAGCTAACCAACATGGCAGCCTTGTGTAAGGTTGTGAGAGGATTGAGGACCCGCACATGCCTGTTCCCTATAAGACAAATATATGTCCGTATGTCTTTTTACTGTACAGCTAGCATCGGTGGATCAGACGAAGATGCTGTCGCGGAAACGGTCAAACCAGCCGTGGAGAAACCTAAAAGTGGATTTGCTGCAGCCTTCGATCAGCACACAGATCTCCAGCAGACACAAGACCAGGTGACAGTTGCTGTCAGAGCAAATTACTTGAGGGATGAGAAATCATTTGCGTCGATGCTACGACACTCTCCTCTCATGCAGATGGGCCCAGCAAAGGGTAAAATAGTCGTTGGCAAGATATTCCACATTATACAAGACGATCTGTACATTGACTTTGGTGGAAAGTTTCATTGTGTATGCAAACGACCGTCGGTGGATGGGGAGAAATACCAAAGAGACAGCCGGGTTCGTTTGCGTTTGGAGGACCTTGAGCTGACGTCCCGCTTTTTGGGAGCAAACACGGACACCACTTTACTAGAGGCGGATGCCCTCCTTCTTGGAGTGATTGAGAGCAAGGACTCAAAAACCAAACTGCAATAGTTGCGAAACCAGACAAACGCGTGAAAGTTTGCATGTTTATTATTTTGTCCACAGACATCAATAAACACAATGTTATAAATTTGGTGTTTGGGGCTCATTTACCTTTACTTCTTACACGATGAGATAGTCAATTAAGCGAAACTGTCAGTCAGATTACTAATTAGTGTGTTTGCTGAATGCAAAAACACTATTGTTATCCTGCATACTTCTTATTAATTTCCTCCCACTGTTTTGCTCGCCTACTAGTTTCACAGCGTTAAAGCTAGAAACACCGTTCAAACTTCATTTGATAAAGTCTGAACTACTCTAGTGAGCAATTACTTTTCTCATTGATAACTTTAAATTTAAGATCCTAAAGTTTTTAATGTGCCTAAAAAATGAATGGGTTTCAGTGGTTCAAAATGTTCAAGTCAAATTCCATTGTGACGTCATGCACTGACAACTGTTTCTCACCATGAACATTTCGTGTTTAAAGTCACATGACATGCTGTTTTTGGATGCTTTTATAGGCCTTAGTGGTTCCCTATTACTGTATCTGAAGTATTTTTCCCGAAATTCAGCCTTGGTGCATAATTACAGCCACTACAAGCTGTCCCACAATGAGCTTTCCTCAAAACATGCTGTGTCTGTAGCTTTAAATGCTAATGAGGAGGAGAGGGGCGGAAAACCATAGAGTTTAATATAACTAGAGACAGATACTTGTGTCTTCCAAGATGGCGTCCCCATTCATTTCTATGAAAAGTGCTCAGTGGCGCAGTGAGCCAAGCGAGAGCACGAGACTGGACGCGGCAATCTTTCCACTTCCGTGTCTTCCAGTCTAGCTTTAAACAGTGGCTCTTTTTTCGAGAAGGGTCCAAATGCAGTGCTCCCTCCTCAGGCCCCTCCAAACCGGAACTCTCTCCTCAGGCCCCTGAAGCCGGAACTCTCTCCTCAGGCCCCTTTTTTCATGTGTATCCGAGGTATTAGTGCCACCGCTGGTCGGAGGATACTGTAGGCTATTTATATTAATAGGCTAACTTACATTGAACTTCGGTTTTAGCATAAGTCAATAGTGTTTAACAAAGCGGAAATTAGCATTGCGGCTAGCGTTAGGTACAGAGATCTAAATTAACACCCTCCAAATGCGGGCTAAATTTCATTTTCATAATAAAAACTCGCTAGCCAGTTTGGCCGGTGATAGCCTAAATGAGGCATTTCATCAACGATACATAAGGCTATGTTCTCGGCATGGTTATTGTTAATTTATCCCCCTGCAGTAGCCTAAGTTTCCCATGAACACCGTAATCCTACGTTATTGGAATATGGAATATATGTTTAGTGCTATTACACATCTTTATGATTGAAGTGGTAATTGATGAAGCAACATTTAACATAAATACAAGGATGGATATTGATTTCAGATTAAGAGAGTAGTGTTGTTTGTATTATCAACGTTAAAAAATGAATTATTTCAGAGCCGGCTCTTGTTGCCGTGGAAACAATAAACAATAACACGAGCCAGCTGTTGCTGCTGCAAATGACCAACGGAAAAAATGTGATATTCTATAATGACCACTAGATGACGCTAAACTGCCAAACCTATTTTCTATGCTTGCCAGGGTTAGAACAGTGATCATGTTTGTAATGTTAGCAATACGTAACGCTAGCCGCAATGCTAATTTCCGCTTTGTTAAACATTATTGACTTATGCTAAAACCGAAGTTCAATGTAAGGTAGCCTATTAATATAAATAGCCTACAGTATCCTCCGACCAGCGGTGGCGCTAATACCTCGGATACACATGAAAAAAGGGGCCTGAGGAGAGAGTTCCGGTTTAGAGGGGCCTGAGGAGGGAGCACTGCATTTGGACCCTGTCCCCCTAGCTTCGAGACCTCGTGCACGCTTGCAACTAGCTGTACACGTCATACTTTGCGACAACCAGTCGCGAGCATAGATTTATCTGGTTACGACCGTGGGAGCTAAGACATTGCAGTTGCAGAATTCATGGGCAGAATGGGGTACAAGTCCGACATGAAGCAGACACATGATGGATACTTTATGAAAAAGTATTGTCACTGTATAGTATTCCTTTCACTAGAAATAGGCTATAGGGCTAAATATAGGGCTATTCTAGATGGAACTCATCACATATATGTTGCTTTTTTTCTTCGTGATAGTATGATTTCCAACGCATTGTATCATACGAAATAAACTGTTAACATGAACAGCTTCGTCGTTGTTCTCGCCAGGCAAAGAAAACTTAATTGTTATTTTGGTAACCGAAATCTTCCATAATGCAGATTTACCATAGCTTACTGACAACTTTATATTCAAACGAAATACCACGAGATTCACACCGCCTTCAATTTCACATTAGTGTAGAAATGTGACCTGTGTTTTACATGTTCAACCTAGAAAACCAAACGTCTATTAATGTATATAACGTGATCTAACAAGACGTGTTAATAATGTAATAAATAAAAGCTCGAGAAGTGTGTTTAAAATATACTTTATTGAACATTTGCCTTTGAAAGGGGCATGTTCATAGAACCATAGGCTACAAGACGTTTCCATCAGATGTAAGTGGGGGTGAAACATAGTCACTGAGGACCTTCATTGTCCCACAAAAGCAGTCTGGCTTGATGAAACCATCAAAAAAAGAATAATGGGTGTGTTAAACAAAAGCTTCTGAAGGCAAGACTAATAGTATTTAAATATATATAATTTCCCATTGTGTTTAACAGTTAAAGTATTAATCTTTGTCTTTGCCCCAGATAGACATGTCAACAATCTATGCTCGCGCTTAACCTAATAGGCTTTGCCCCATTTGCCATCATGTCATGAACGTTTTTACTAAAAATCTAATCTGTTTTAAAATAACGGGAATAAACTTTATTAACAACATTTCATGTGTGTGACAACGATTTGATAAACTTGCTACAACAAGGCAGGCAACTCAAGCCATTTCTCCCTGTGCTCATTCAATATAAGTCTATGGCTCATTCAGCTCAATGTAAATCGGCTATCGCCAATGTGAACTTTTGTGCTCGTGCCCTATGTCACCGATTCTGTTCATTACCTATATGGACAGAATTTCTAGGCGTAGCCAGGGTGTTGAGGGGGTCCGGTTTGGTGACCTCAGGATCGAGTCGCTGCTTTTTGCAGATGATGTGGTCCTGTTGGCTTCATTGGGCCGTGACCTCCAGCTCTCACTGGAGCGGTTCGCAACCGAATGTGAAGCGGCTGGGATGCGAATCAGCACCTCCAAATCTGAGGCCATGGTAATCGACCGGAAAAGGGTGGAGTGCCATCTCCGGGTCGGGGAGGAGATCCTAAACCAAGCGGAGGAGTTCAAGTATCTCGGGGTCTTGTTCACGAGTGAGGGAAGAATGGAGCGCGAGGTCGACAGGCGGATCGGTGCGGTGTCCGCAGTGATGCGGGCTCTGCATCGGTGCGTCGTGGTGAAGAAGGAGCTGAGTCGAAAGGCGAAGCTCTCTATTTACCAGTCGATCTACGTTCCTACCCTCACCTATGGTCACGAACTATGGGTAGTGACCGAAAGAACGAGATCGCGAATACAAGCGGCCAAAATGAGCTTTCTCCGCAGGGTGTCCGGGCTCTCCCTTAGAGATAGGGTGAGAAGCTCGGTCATCCGGGAGGGGCTCAGAGTAGAACCGTTGCTCCTCCGCGTCGAGAGGAGCCAGCTGAAGTGGCTCGGGCATCTGATTAGGATGCCTCCTGGACGCCTCCCTGGTGAGGTGTTCCGGGCACGTCCCACTGGGAAGAGGCCCCGGGGAAGACCCAGGACACGCTGGAGGGACTATGTCACTCGGCTGGCCTGGGAACGCCTCGGGGTCCCCCAGGAAGAGCTGGTGGAAGTGGCCGGGGAGAGGGAAGTCTGGGCCTCCCTGCTTAGGTCGCTGCCCCCGCGACCCGATCCCCGGACAAGCGGCAGATGATGGATGGATGATCGATGGAAAAAGCTAGTAGTATGTGCCAGGTTTGAGAATCGAACAAAAATTATTGGGGGAGATAGTTTTGTAAATGTTGACTGGAATAAAAACGACCGGAAGACACGGGAACCTAACTGTAAATGCAATACCACCTACATCCACCGGGGCCGTTGCTTCAGGCCGAGGGGCGAGGGCTTGGCGGAAACATGCGCTAATGTTTACAATGGTTGTATGCAATGGCTCTGTAAGATGCAGTTGCTGTAAGATGCCTCTAATTTAGCCATTCTCATCTGATCACCCTGGTTTGCAGAGGTGCACACTCACAGTCATTTCAATAAGGAGAAAGGCAGATATCGCGCGCGCCATAACACCAACAGCAGAACGGTTGTCCAAATAACAAAGAAGTGTACAACACTCGCGTTACAGCGTTTGTATTCACACACACACTTGATGCCATATACCTTTACGTTAGCGAAAGTAACTCAGCTGTTAGTTGCAGAGCTAATGTTACAACCACATTTGAAGGGTAGGTAACCATATACAGTAAAGCAACAAAATGATATAGCGTTAGTTAACTTACTTGTCCAAGGTTTGTAGCTTGACCAAGGAGAGTTAGTAATGATCCAGAATTTAATTTCAGCAAGGCCAGATTTGTATTGTCCCAAGTTGTGGAAACAGTTGTCGCGGAAATGTTTGGCGCAGACATGCAAAACTTTGGGAAGCTGTGTCGGCGCATATCCAGCAAAGACACTGGCTGTGCAGAGGCTCTGATGAAAGAACTAAAAAAATACTTTTGTTTTCATTTGTACATCCAAGCACTGAGCAACTGTTATGCTTTGTTCGTTTGCTTGCCATGATGTCTCTCCAGGAAAAAACGATATTGCACTCGCCCTTGCACGGTTGTAGCTCAGTTTCTCATGGGCGGGCCAGATTATCTGGGCGGACAAAGTAGAGAGAAGGGAGGTAACCTTTGTCCTTGTGATGTCACAAGGTGGATATTTTCCAACAGAGCAATTGAGCCTTCATCTTCTCAAAGGCGAAGAACACCCAGGGCTTGGTTTACACCTATCGAAAATTCTAGCCACTGGGGGACCAAAGGCAGGCTAGGGGAAGTCATATTAATGTTAAATAACCTCCTAAAGTGAAGTTTTCATGTCACTCTCCTTTAACACTTTCCTGCCTGAATATGCATAGTTTTTCAAATAATAGACCTGAACCATTTTGAAGAGAAGAAGAAGGGCTTTCTAATGATATACATTTTTGTATGATCGTGTTAGGCAAATCATCCTTTATCAAGATGATTTCACTTGGCCATTCTGACAAAAATCTTCTCCGTCTGCAATACTTTTTAAACCATACAAGATAGAGGACAGGTTAGAGCAGGGGTGGGCAAACTTTCTGGCTCAAGGGCTACATTTAGCTTTTGAAACCGAGTGAAGTGCCACATACTGTATGCGTGACAAAACATGTGAAGCCTTTGTTCTTTTTCACGTTGACACACAACGACTATTTTACTGTAGGTGTACATATTGTTACGCACACGCCTAGTGGCAGGGTGAGAGGGAGGTATATTCCTGTCTCAGGAGTAGCTTTTAAATATAACACTTTAGTGGCGCGGCGGCCTTGCACATGGTGGTGATTGGAAAGGGGAGGGGAACGGTGTCCTGACTGGGTCCCGGCTAATTAAGGGGAGGAGTTTATTGTTTTTGAACTCCCAGATGGCGGAAAGAAGGGGGAAACCTGAGAGTTTCGAGTGTCACTATCAACGCGACCAGTTGTCCCCCTGGGTTTCCGTTTACCCCACTTCTGCGGATCCATATTTATGTTGCACACGCCGTGCTTAATGTACCGAACATATACGCTGATCAACCCTACCTACCGAGAGCGAGCTGTCGGCCGAACCGAACGGCGGCTTGGGCTGTCCTGGAGCTTGGGGTGGGAGTCTACCTGGCTGGGGTGAGTGTTCCAGTTTTCTCCTTCCACTTTCCACCTGTCGGGCCTGACCGCTGTTTAGGGTAGTGTGAAGGAATGATAACATACTGCTAATCGATGCTGCTATACAAATCGATACCTCATATATGTATATATATATACATATGTACCCAATTATAATCAATTGAATTAACAGAGAACTAATGAGATCATGCAACAGGATGCTTTCTGTGCAAGTGAGGCCTGGCTGAGATTGGAATGTGTGCAGCAAGGTGTGTGCGTCAAAGTAACGCTGGGGTGTGCAAACACGTCAAGGTCAGACAGGAGGAGAGATTGGGCCGCTCAGAGACTGGTGCGAGTACAATAGGGCTTCTCAGCTATGGGGAGTAAAAGTGTCAACTTGGGAGATAAGGTGATGCTGGGACTGTAACTCTTCCTCGTTTAAGGACGGCTTAGACCAGCTGGTCTGAGCACCTTTGGATATTCTGTTTAAGGCCCCTTTCCATGGAAACCCTGCCCCACCTTTCCCCAATACATCATCGACCCTATCCCTCCTGCATACCCTTGGAGACCCTGCCTCACCTTTCCCCATACATCATCGACCCTGGCCTGGTCTGCCTCACCCCCCTCTCCTGGAGACACGACCCCCCCCCTCTTCCCTGGAGGCGCAGCTCCCATCTCCCTGTACGCCATCAGGACCTTGGGGCGATCTACTCCCTTCCCTGGAGCCCCCCCCTTCCCTGAGATTACCTCAGACCTGTGGGTCTTCTCCGTCCCCTCCCCCTCCAACATTACCAGATCTTTGGACTGCCCACCCTGTGCCACCGTGAACGCCCTGGACATTTAATTGGACTATCACATCCCCACCCTATGGTCTTCTGACCAATCACCCATCAAAGGCACTCCCTCTCTGGGGGTACAAGACCTGTCTCCCGAGAACAGGGAGACAGAACTTGGACTGGGCAGAACTCTCTCTGATTTCTGTCACGACCACTTTCTCAACGAAGGGCCTTCGTTTGTTCTATTCTGGGACTCTGTTTCTGTGAGGCTACGATTGCATCATCTGATTCATTGTATTGGACTACGAACATCCTGAGTGTGTTGTTTTCATTGTGTATCTTGTGATTGCATCATTACTTATATTAAACTACAAGTAACCTGGTCCGATGTTTAACCTTGTATTATTCTCCACTACCCAGCGACACATTCCTTAACAGTAGCATCTGGTCTAGCCTACTCGCTGCATTCAACACAAAACATCACAAACATGAGTCGTTTGTAAGTATCCTACCCTGGCAGTTCAATCAAAAACACTTGTCTTGTAAGTCTTGTGACAGGTATCCACGTGTATGTTACGTTGGCTTATAATATACAGAGTTTATATTGTGATAAGCAACTAAGTGAGCGAAGAAACGGAAGTTACTGTATTTTGCCTCGGCATGACCACTTACGATAGACTATAGTATACTACTGTAACTTCAAAATATAGGTCAAAAGTGCAGTTTAAGATCAACAATTTAAAAAAATTATAGTTTAGATAATGTGTAATCACTAAAACATCAAACTGCTAGATTTCCAATGTCCTACCTAAAATACATTTGGCAGGACAACTACTTTGAAAGTGCAAAAACCTTGAAGTCGTTTTTCTCAGTTCTACACTTCGGCGAGTTACGGTCTTTTGGCTTTGTAGGGCAGCATAGACCTCCATTCATTCTGCACTCGCTCGTTAGCGCCCTCACATGGAACTACAACCAATTCAGAACCCGGAAGTTTCCAGAGCGTGGCAGTTTTCTCTATATTAGACAGTGGCTGTTTATCAATCCGAAGAACGCTGAGAACGCAAGTACGTTCTTTTGAAGAACGTTCTTGCAAGCGTCCTTGCGAGAATGGTCTTGCAAGGACGCAAGGGCGGAGTATGAATTGAGATGGTTAGGGTTTTCCTGGACTCGCAGCATTATGATAACACTGACTAACTACAAAAACTAGATAACAAAGCTAAAAAATTGTCCCTCTACCTGTAATTTTACGTTTTCTGTAGCCCTTGCTAACTGACAGTAGCCTACCTAATGTTAACTAGTGTCTGCACTGCACTGGCAGGAAGGTGCACACATTAAACATATAAGAATCTTAAATAAGAAGATTTAGAATGAAATAAAATATAAAATGGCTATAGTACAAATAGGGCAACAAAGTGAAATATGGCAAGGTGTATTGTGCAGATAAAGTGATAAATGGTCAAGTCAGTGTGAGTCCTTGGCCTTGTTGAAGAGGCCAGCAGCGGATGGGAAGAAACTGTTTGTGTGGCGTGAGGTTTTGGTCCAGATGGTGCGCAGCCTTCTGCCGGAGGGGAGTGGCTGAAACAGTGTGTCCAGGCTGGGAGGAGTCGGCCACATGGGGGATGGGGGTGACTGTCTTAAGAGCATTGAGCTCTAACATAACGCTTTAACATTTATGAAATTAAATAAGATACCCTTTTATTCACTATTTTTTCAACCGTGAGAAAATATTGCAATGCATAACAATGACAGATATACTTTTAATACTGTCTCACCATTTTCTAATTCAGAATCAGAATCAGAATTGGTGTTTATTTGCCATGAAAGTTTACACAAACAAGGAATTTACTTCGGCAGGAGAGCCTAGGCAGCCATTAGCGGCGCCAATTAGAAAGGTTACAAAGCATAACATGAGGAGAGACGAGGAGAGAAAAAGGCAGCCCCCAGACAATGCTCCTAGAGGAGTACAGTGTGGGAACAGGCAAAAACCTCAGCACATAAGCCCACAAATATTTATAACATAACATTACAAAACCTGCAATGGGAAAAGGGGGGGGGGGTAGACCAACAGCATCTGGACCTACAGCCATGATAGCGGCTGGACACAGACCCGCCAGCCACCCAAGGAAACAAGCAGTCAAAGGCGTTGGATGGGGGTGGGGGGGTGGTGGTATCTGTAGTAGGTGAAAGTTAGAGTGTGAGTAGGTCTGGGTTGGCGCCCTCGACCTAGGCCACAATCAGTCCGAGTCTCCCTATGCAGATTGTGTTGGCAAGGAGACGTCCGTGGTCATGACCCGGGTAGAGACCAAGCCACAGATGATGGTCGGGGAGTGGGAAGGGAAGAGCAAGATAGTCTTGCTTCAGCGCTCTCCAGGGGAGTTGCTTTCCAGCAACGGCCTTGGCCAAGGCTTGTGCTGGTCAGGGGGGCCGAAAGTAGATAAGATTGGTGTAGTTGTTTAGACGAGTAGGTGCGACTCAATTTTCACGTCCACCCTTCAGGAAGGCCTCCAACTCCTCGAACCTCCTTTGCTGAGCCGCAAACTTATCCCTGTTGTAATCCATATTCTGCTGTAAGTTCACAGTCAGTGCTCCAACGGCTCTGCCCACCGTATCAATCAGGTCGGGCAGCCTAAGGGGGCTTTTGATGGCTGCAGCCGTTTCCTTTACTTTTCGATATACAAGCCAACCGCCTATTCCAAACAGCAGAAAGCCTGTAATCACGGTTCCGAATATAAAGATGTATTCAACATTCTCAACGGAAAGTGCCGCTAGACACACGACATGCCAATTGTCCCACGCGTCCATCGTTTAGCCAGCTGCGAACGTCCCGTCAGGTTCCCCCGAACCCGAGCTTCTCTTCGAGAAGATGGTGTCAATTGCATTGAGAGACCAGCTAATTAATTCCATGCTTCTAGTTTCGGAGAGAGATGGTGAGAGAGTATCTTGAGACATACAAGACAAGACAAGACAGAGCGAAGCAGGGAAGGTCAGGGAGGGGAGGAGAGAAAAATGCGACCACCTTCGTCGAGAGCCAAGAGAAGAATTCATTGATTGTTGTAACTTCAAACTTTTTTCTGTTTCTCAATCTTTCATTCTTTAATACTTTTAAGGTTTCAAAATGTATGAAAGTCATTAAGATACTCTTTTCATCACTGTTTTAACCTCCATTTTCAACAGTAAGAAAATATCGCAATGCATAACAATGACAGATATACTTTTAACACTTTTTCTCACCATTTTGAGTTAAAGCACATAACTCTTAAAGATTTTGTAAAACCTTCACTATTCAAGCCATCAAAACAATCGTTTCAACTGCTTTCAGCAGTGATTTTCCTTAGCTCAACCGCTCAGCCATCTGACTCCCATAAATAAAAAGCCATTTCAATTTGCAATCACTTTTGTTTAATTACATTAGTCAAACATTCACCTGCCATGTCAATGTGCAACTTTCATTGGCAGGTCTACTTTTCCATTGACAACCTCACCCTCTTTTTAATGTAGGTGTATGTTGTTGAAAACCAGGTGATCTCTTAGTTTGCGGCATTGTCAGGACCATCTACAACACAAATCTCACACTTTTTTGTATGTTCTAAATGTGCGTTGAGATTAAATGTAATTGCACTATAACACATATTAGCTTATCAATTAATGACTAATTGCTGCTACACATCTCTAAAAGTGTTGATCTTCTATTATTGTGTTGATATGCAGGAATTGGCCCCTGTTATATAGATATTGGTATAGCCTGATGAGCTCTTATTACAGGTCATCATGTCAGGAGAGGCACATACTGAGGCATTAGTCATCTGAAGTTAAATATACATTCTAGTACTACCACAAAACCTAACCATGCAGGGATTTACATGTGAACTATCTGTGGACATTTTAAGTATTAATGCTGGAACAGCTGAAATAACATGGATTTTTATAGGCATTTAAAGCTGAAAATAGTAGGATGTAGTCTGTGTATAAGAAGCACAGTACTGTAGCTCCTCCCTGGGGTAGTGGGATGTGCAGCTTCTAGTTGATGGTGCACACTTTCAGGGTGGCCATGTGGTCCTCCATTATTGGAGTTCTCTGTTGTAAACTGGAATATCAATTGTGGAGTACTTCAACCACACATGGTCATGTAGAGCCACTGAGAGAGAAAAAAGTTCTGTCATTTTAAACATATTTCATTTACATGTATACAATTTTATTTAGAAGATGCTTACATACCAATATGTATGTATTACATACCAAAATGTAATTTATTTATCATAAGTAACTGTTTTAGTCAGCGCAAAACATTTTATCAAAATAATTGTAGGTATAACAGTGACGTGTATAGAACAGATTGTGGGGTCTTTGTAATTCAGTGAACAGTGTTTAAATACCTCTGTGATATTCAGTTCAACAGTTCCTGTGTTTTCTCTGTCCAACTCCTGGAAGGCCTCTGTTCACAAAAAAAACCCTCTGTTAATACAAGAAAAATACACAAACAAGATATTTCAAAAACTTCCCAAAACTTTTTAGCGGGGAATCGTGAGACATACTGAACATGGCCTCTAGCTTGACCAGGCAGCAGACAAAGTTGTCAAAGTCGATGACTTCGTTCTCTGCGTATCTGGCAACAAGCACTTGGTTCAGTCGGTTATTAAGTTTGAACCCTGTGGAGAAAAAATATTTTCACACCTAAATTACAATGAAAGGTAGAATATATAGCAGCTATTCTCATCTTTGTGTGGCTTTTTACCAGATGATTGAGGTAAATGAGGATATTAGTAGATGTTAGTGCTATTAGTATCTTATCAGGTCTAAAGAGCAAAGGACAGAAATTATATGAATCGTGAGAAGAAAATGAACAAAAGCATCACTGGCTATAGCCAGTTTACTGTGCTTAGTTTATGGTTGCCATAGATGGAATTGTTTAAGGATAGAATAATCACCAGCAGACTCCAAAGCCAGGCGCATCTCATAAGAGCTCATACATCCTGACTTGTCCATATCAAACTGCCGGAAGATCCCCTGTGCAATGAAAATAAATCCAACTCTAAAAGGTAAGGTTTATGTCAATAACCTTTCAGCAACACTTGAGATAACTCAGATGTATCACAGCTTAGTAGTCACTTTACGTTAATATCACTTAACAGGACAACTATCATGATGGAAATTCTGTGTTGACTCACCAACCACTTTCTGATCTTGTTCCACAGACTCTGAAACTCAACTATGCCAAGGCGAGCGCTGCCGTCTTTCTGTGTATCATGTGAGTAAAGGTTTATGAGATACAAGAAAACCCCTTGAAATCTCAAAGGTTTAACAACAGGTACTGTCTGTATGCTATACAGTACAGCCATGGGACATTTTATGTACAGTGCATATCTCGGTCAGAAAGAATAGCAAATGGTATGGAGGCCACTAGGAGGAAAACCTTTCTACAAAGTGGGCTTTGATAATGAAACAAACTGTTGTTTTCTAAAAACTGCATACTGTAGCTCTGTTGAGGCCTAATATACAACTTAACATATGCATTTCCAGATGCACAATTCACGTCCATTACTTAAAAAGACACAAGGAGAACTACAAGTGACACCCTAGACATTAGTGTAGTTGTTGTCATAACAACACCTCACCGAGGGCTTGTCCTAATAACAAAGTAGCTTCAAAGTGCTACAGCATGTAATGAGTCACAAACCTTAATGATGATTACTGTTCAGGACTGTACAGTTGAAATATATAACAAATGTTATGGTTAGGAAGGATACATCCATGAGGCTGACCATGCCTCTGCAGGATTCCATGCTGAACCCATCAGTCTTCAGGTCCCTATCTTCATAGGTACAAAAACACAGAGATGATTGTGAACTTTAGTAAAACGAGTTGCTAGAGCAGTAGTTCTCTGACTTGTGACTTGCTTTAGAGAAAGTAACAGCAACTCTGACTGGAAGAAAGTTCCCCACTATCCCTTCATTTTGTATATACCTGAATGGGGGAAATACATCATGACAGGAGCACAGGACATGCAGTAAGCAGTTCTGCTTCTGAAAAGTGTGACCTGAACATTCAGGCACTTACGTTTGGACACCACCCTGTTGAGGATGGTCCTGAGTTCACAAACGGATATTTCCATGTCCTAAAATATAACGCATTATTATTTTATCCAACAGCTTGTCTAGATTCAGAAGATAAGATTTACAAATGTTCAATTTCAACTAACAAGCAATGTTGTTGCAATCTGTTTTTTGTTCCAACTTAATGCCTCAAATCTGAATGCAATCATTTAATAACCAAATTATGCACTGAGATCTTTAGTCTTAGACCCAATTTGCCTTCAGCAACAATTTCATTTCATTTCAATACTCCATGCATGTAAATCTGACTAAATCCATTAAAACAAAAACACTTGATTGTGGAAAAGCACAATTATTGTGTTTACCAAAATGTCAGATTGAACATATTGTTACTTTATTTATTTTTTACAACAAAAAAACAGAACTCACCTCCCCAGATAGCTGAGCAAACATAGCTCTGAATGAATCATCAATGTCACACTCTGAGATTTCCCCCTATCAAAAACAGGCTGTTAGTTGTGCCCGGCCTTATCGTAGAACACAAAAAGAAATATTTTACAAATTAGCAGCCTTACTTCATCTTCAAAGATTGCCACCACATCATCATCCATTTCCCTAAAAAGGATCAATAACAGTGGTCAACTATTATTAGTTACAAGCATAATAATGCAACATTGCATATCATGTTTGGGTATGAGATTTTTTTTTCTAAAGCATGCAGGCCTTAGACCAAAACATGACTTTTAACTGTAGCTACAATTTTTTTTTATCTACTTAGAAACTGAGGGTATCCCCCTTTTTATCATTCAGATTTTTACATTTGAAGCTGAGATGCCAATCCTACACTGAATTACATTCCAGAGACACTTACTCTGTGTCTGACTGTTTTTCGGTGAAGATCCTGAGGACGAAGTCAGCCTCTTTCCCAGGTTCGAAGGTGGAGGGGACCACCAGGTACTCCCCAGGGGGCAGGCGCAGGCGGGTGCTCACCTCCCGCAGGTTAATGAACGTTTCGGAGCGTGCACACGAGGAATGACGCAGGAAGAAGTCCTTCTTCAGGTGGACATTCTGGCTACCCTTGAACTGGTAGTAGATGTTTGGTTAGATACATAGTCAGGGCTGTACTGTATATTGAAATTAGTGCTGTCAAACGATTAAAATATTTAATCGCGATTAATCGCATTAATGTCATAGTTAACTCGCGATTAATAACAATTAATCGCACATTTTTATCTATTCTAAATGTCCCTTGATTTCTTTTTGTCCCTTTCTTTTTTCAAATTTTAATGCTCTTATCAACATGGAAAAGTGGTTCGGATTGTTTTGTGCAAATATTTTTTTTATTGAAAACAACATTGCAATCGCCTGGCTTTGACGAGGGGGCGGAGAATTCGCATCAGCTGTGTGCTTGGCCATCAAGTGGTATTTCAGACTGGACGTGCTGCAATGATAGCTCAGTTTACAACGACAAAACACACAGATCACTTTGGTCTTGTCAATGGAACCATTTGGCAACTTTTTAAAAGTAAACTTTCCATTCAGAATGGCATCCATTTCGGCGTCTCGCGCTCGCCATCCACTCAAAAATTCTCTGGCCTACTACCAGAGAATGTCTAATATCCGTAAACAGGCTCTGCTACTACTCTTTAGCCGGCTCGCAAGTTAAACAAGTGTGTGTGGCGTGCCTGTTGTTTTGTTTCCGGTCTAGCTAGATCCGGTGTGGTGTTGTAGTTTTCCTAACGTCGGCAGTTGTTGCAACAGCATGTGAAAAAAAACTACAAAGTTTGCGAGGCCAAAAAGAGCGTTAATTGCGCGATAAAAAAATTGACGCCGTTAATAACGCGTTAAACTGACAGCACTAATTGAAATATAGTGAGTGTGTGTCTGGGTATGATTGTATGCACACATACAGGACAGAATTTGTGTCTACACATGGGTGTATGCGTTTGACAACATTTGGGCATTTCATTCTATCCATTTTCAAGTGTGGAATACCTCCTCAGGAATCTGTGAACATGACAAATAGAAAGAACAAGTCAATACTTACATATAAAACGTGGGGACATTTTTAATGGGGCTTAAATACTAATAAATTCTAATAATTATACAAATAACATAATAATTCAATATTTAAATCACTAAATTATGTATTCATCTGTGACAGCCCATCAATCCAACACTTAAACACCTAACCATGATTCTACAAGGAGCTGTCAGATGGTTCACATGTTGTTGTCACATGGCGACCTTTGACCCCCTACCTCGTAGATGGCAAAGCCAATGGTGTGCATGTCCTGGCCTTGACGGCGGTAGCGGCGCCTGTCCTTCTGCATGAGAGCCACCAAGAAGCTGCAGGCCACCTCGTCATCTTCTGGGTCATCATCTTCCTCCAGCAGCGTTATCTTGTACTGGGGATTGATCCAATAGGTGTCTACCCAGAAGGAAAAACAGAGAAGATGAGGGGTTGTTGATAATACAGGACATAAATTATGTCATGCAGGAAGGTCATTAACCTTAAAAGTTCCTTAGCTACAGCTGAACTGTACATCTGGGCTCCCTCCCAGAGGAACATAACCACTAGACCATACATGGTTGGCTTACCAGCATAATCTACATCTTATTTATATGCTAAACAATATCATTTCTGTCGAGGATCCTTAACGTAATATAATCCTCATTCTACGATCATCTATATGGCTCTCTCACTCGGGTGATTTCTGCATCCCCCCGCGGTGCTGCCTCGTCTCCAGCCTCCGTCGAACTTGACGGTGTTCCAGAAACTCTGGTTGTCCTCACTGAGGGCGTCAGCCGTCAGGTTACAAATCTCTAGCCTGGAAAACTGACGCAGGAACTCCTGGAAGGACATCCTGGACAGGGACAGGCAAGAGGGCAAGAGGGAGAAAGGGAGAGGGTGAGGAACAGCAGAAATTGAGTGTAAAAAGAGTCTAGAGTGGTCCATGTGACTAGATTAACTTTTGTCAGACTAAATCCCCAGACATTTTACCAGAATTCCCCATCCTCCATGCGGCAGTGCATGTCTTCTCTCTCAGATGAGTCAATAGCGTCCCACTCCGGTGAACTACGGGAAACAACACAGTAGAATAAGGAATGACAGAAACACACACACAAAGAAAGAGAGTTATAACAGGTGGTGTGATAAAAGATGATGAAATAAACTCATATCAAATTCGAATTAATCATTTTATTCAACCATATACACAAGTCACACAGTGGGTGAAAGCCTTGGGTGCAGTTCCAAGCAGCAGAGCAGTATAACAGATACCCTAAATTCTAATTCACAAACTCACTTATCACTCCAGGCTCCGGTCCACTCGACCTGACCCCAGGGGTTTCTGATTCGTATCAGCCTCTCCGTTTGACCGCGGTAGTTCACCTTGCAACAATCATGCTCATACAACTTAACATTGATATTTTTCATATTATTTGTTGTAATACCTTCACTGATGTCTCATTGTCAGTTCTACCTTAGTCAGTAAAACACTTCCACTGTGTTTCTCCCTCACCTGCTTCAGCCCTGTGACGGAGTAGGCGTGGCCTTTCACTAGCTTCTTGAAGGTCACAGCCTCCATATCAAAGGCACTGGTAATCTGATAGGAATAAAGACAGATCAATAAAGCTTAATTTATATTTATGTCGCCGACACTTTTGAAATGGTCGCCGACAAAAAAAAAGTGTCGCTCAGGCTGCTGCATTTATACTTCGGCAAACACATAGCTATGGTTACATTGTTTACGCTTTGTAGTCTAGGTGATTGATCGGAGAAAATGGCTGTAGCAAATTTTGAGAGGCATTATAAAAGGTTTGGATATGTTCTAACTTGCTCTGCCAATCTCTCCTTTATCCCTTCCATCTTAAAAAGCTGTTGAGCGTTCACTGAAAATTCAAAACAATGCAGTCAACGATGCGTGCCGTCTATCTAGCCAATCACACTTGCGCGACACTATGTGACGACATCAACGGCAGTAAAAATTTCTCCTGGTAGGTGACACTTTCAAGCGACGGTTAAAAGTGTCGACCGTGACACCATTTTTGTCGGTGACCTTTTCAAAAGTGTCTGCGACCTAAGTATAAATTTAGCCTGACGTTGTCATACTCATAATTCTAGTCAGAATATGAGTCTGAAAACTCTCAGTTGGGCTGTGACTATGGGGCGTGTTTCAACCGAACTCGTAAAACAAATGCCTCTACTCTCAATTGGATAGACCTACCCAGGTGAAAAAAAAGTATACTTATAAGAGTATTTCAAGCATATTCACATTTTCAATAGTACATTTTAAATATACAAAGAAAAAGTGTACTATCTGAAAATATATAAAAAGTATACTACCATCATGCTTTTACCAATTGTAAAGGTAATACGTAAAACACACTTAAAAAAATTGTACTATAGTACACTTTTAGTAAATATATTATAAAAAAATATACTTGAAGTAAAACGTATATGTAATTTCTAAAGTGTACAACTGGAACTTTGTGTTTAAACATTATTTGTATATTGTAGAATGCATGCTAAAAATTATCTTTGTAACAATGCACTTAAAGCTTACTTTAAAAATAAACATTTTAATATGCTGAAATGTTAGGATATTTTAAGTTAATTTCAAAGTCCCTTGTACTAAAGCACAATTTAAAGTATATTAAGTGCACTCTTACGTGCTAAAGTGGAACAACTTCAAGTATACTTAGTATACTTTAAGTATACGGCTATGTCCATATACTTAAAGTGTACTAAGTATACTTGAAGTTGTTCCACTTTAGCACGTAAAAGTGCACTTAATATACTTTAAATTGTGCTTTAGTACAATTTAATTACAACTTAAATATATTAAGTACAAAATAAGTTGTTCCAAAATAGCACACTTCAAATTAACTAATCATTCAATAACTTGAAGTATACTGATGATTAATCACTCTTAAAGTATACTCGAGTATGCTAAGATTTAGTATACTTAGCATATTTTTTTTTTACCTGGGTACAACCAATCAGAGCAACGTAATATCTTGTTTGTTGAAAACGAATTCAACCCAAGGGCTCTTTCATGACGTTGTTGATTACGTTACTGTTGATCATCTGTCCATGATCGTACAAAGCCCGCCCTGGCAATTTCATTGGTCTGCCCAGATCCTGGTTTTATGTAGTTGTTCCCAATACGAGACCCTCCAGACCCAACTTCCCGACCAAATTTTTTTGTGGGCGGGGAGAAGTTGGGCTGGCAGGCAGGCTAGTATAAATTAGGCTTAAGATACAAAATAACCAAATTCAAATTTCCACTTGTTCCCATTGTCCTACTGCCCTTATTTGTTTAGCTACCCACACAGAGCTAAATTCAAATTCCAATGGCATTTATATAGGGCCCTGTGCAGAAGTCATAGGCACCCAAGATTTTTTACATAAATATTGTCTTATATGTATTTAAAAAATGGTCTTCTGTCTTTGTGCGGCAGTATAAAACGTTTTGCAAAAATATTAGTTTAGTGTTTTCGTTTCATTATTTCTTAAAGCATTTTCACTTTTTTATTGTGTTTAAGACTCTTGCACAGGACTGTACATGTGATTTGTATTCATTTAGCAGATGCTATCATCCAAAGCGACATACAAATAGTGCACATACAGTAGATAATCAATAACCATAAGTGCACAATTTTAAAAGTATTTCACTGGTTAGAGCCAAGGATTGGTCTGTATCTTCCTCCTCTCAACTACAATATTACATACTGTATATCTCATATTAGTGAGATGGACAGTGCAACAAAAACATAATATCTCAAGTATACCAACATCGTAAACTATTTCGTAGCTGCAGTCTGTTTACAGAGAAAGTGTTACATCAGGGACAGTTTGGCGGACACCGCAAGAAGTGACAAGAAGCTAAGTGCAGCTTACAGTGCCCTCAGGGTAACTGATAAGTTTGAATAAAGATGCGTCTTCAGAACTTGTTGGAAGGAAGGTAGTGACTATGAGTTGCATAGATAGATCGAGAGATCATTCCACCACTGGGGAGCTCGAAAGGAGAAGCAGGAGGAAAAGGTGCCAGTCCTGTTGACCACGGTAAAGGTAAGGGCCAGGGTTTATGTTCCCGACCCTGGCAGCCACTGGAGCCTGCTTCCCCTTCAACACTTCTCATTCTCATTCTGGTGGAATGATCTCCCTGTCCTCCTCAGCAGGGGAGTTGTGTGTAAGTACTGACTGTTTGTTTCAGGCTGTGACCTAGCAAAGCCACTTACGTCGATGGAGCAGCCCAGCAGAGATCCTCTCTCCAGGGCTTTTCCTATGATGCGGTGAAGGTCTTTGGGGGCTTTGCGGAGTTCATACATTTCCGCCACGCCGCCAGTGAAGTCCTCAAATCCCTCAGTGGTGCTGCCTCCTGATAGGGCCTCGTACGAGCCGGTCAGCCTATGACAAACACAACACAGCAGCAGGTATGAAAAGGTTAAAAGTAGGATGTCGTATTAGTAGTATTTAAGTAGGATGTTGCCCCTTACTTAATGTGTTATGCAAAAAAGCCACAGAAACCTTCATTTACAATCTAGTAATTTGAGTACAAGAGTATGTAAGGGTCCTTTTACTGTTGGAGATAACGCATATGGAAACTATTTCATTCAGCACAGTTTTTTCTTTTAGGTTAACCATTTGATTGAAGTCAACATTGTGGTTCAAAACTAAAGTCAACTTAAAATGTATTTCACAAACAATAGCTGAGATTTTTCACTAATGATATTACTTGGCGTAGGCTTTCTCAATCAGGGCACTCCAGAATTCATTCCCTTCGGCGGAGTGAACAAACATGAGCTCTCCATCTTTGACAGGTAATCGGTCATCAATGACGACATCCACCCATTCTCCAAATTGCCAGAACTACAAACAAACAAGCAGTTGTTTCTATAAAATCTCACCATCTTCCAGAAATGAATGAGTTGAAAAAGTGAGAATTACAGATAGACACATTGGAAAGACTGTTAGTACCTGGAAATGAAAAATACCAGCGTAGTTATCTTCGAATGTTTGGCCATGAGGGACCACTCTGTTTAGTAGCTTCTCATTAAGGGTGAGGGAGGCAATGGCTGCTAGGAGCCAGCAGTCGCCTAGCAAGAAAGAGAGCAAAAGAGAGAGAACTATGAAACCATTGATATTAAGTGCAGGACTGGCTTGATTTGAGTCTAAGATCATGGCCAAGGTGAAGTCTCTTTACAGGAGAATACTGTACACACGTGAGGGAACGTAGGATCAATTCTTGGCTCGCTGAGGTTGCCTTAATACAAATGAATCCTGAACTTCATGATCATTCTGAAACATTCCATTGGATGGGTATTTTGTTGACTGTGATTATACACACCATATTCTTTCAAATTGGGTTTTAAGACCCAAAAGCTGATCCTATCCCTGGCAGTGTAACTTGACATACCACACACATTCTACAGAACCACACACATTCTGATGATATGCAACTGTTTGATGTGCAGTCATAATTCTCCTACTAAGAAAAGCATTCTCAACGAACACATTAGAAACAGTTGAAAGTTATCTTTGTCAACTGTAGACACCCTTCTAAACCTCAACTACATTAGCAGTGGGCTGCTATGAAGCACATGTCATCAGTGCACCTCTGAGACAAGGGATGGGAGGCCCAATTCCCATCTTTGCACCACCATTAGCAACATGCCTGGAAATGGTCAATGGTTAGAAGCCATCCATCAAGCTGTTGACAGTAAATGCTTTAAACTATCCATCAGTCACAATGAAATATTAACCTTGCAACCAAGTTAAAGTGCATAAGCCACTCACTGGGCTGCAAGGAAATGCTGATTATACAGTACCGAGTTGTAATAGATTTAGTGCTGTGCTTCAGGAAAATGCTGCTGTAGACTATGCTATGATAAAGGACAATGGCAACTCACTGAAGAACGACTTCAAGGTCTTTAACATCCTTGGTGGAGTTGTAGTTTTGACTGTTACTATGGGTTAAAATCTAATTTAAACAACTCTCATAACTATACTATACCCTTTACATTTGTAGAGCCCTGTCTCCAAATGACAGAGGAGCCAAAAAGCGTGTTTTCTTTCATCACATCACCAACTCAAAACAATACTTTGTATGCTTGTAATTTCCCAAAACCAACATTAGGTGGAACCCACACACTACTACATTACCATGAAAAAGTCAACTCATGCCCGGGGCAGCAGAGAGGAGTTTATGTGTGAAGGCTGGGGCTTACGACCTATGTTAAACATTATACATCATTATACATACATTAAACAAAATACTGAGAATACCGGTCAGGTAACCCGACACTGACCAGAGAGCACAGTTAGCACAGAAAAGCTTGTCTAATTGTCCGTTGGTCTTGTATATTGTTCCTGGAACTACTGAAAAACCAGTTAGTCCGAGTTCCTCTAAGTACTTAGCTAATTTAACAAAATCCTGAACTCAAACTTGCTAGGCTTCTTCCACCATGTTTTGAACCCACGCTAGAGTGCAATTAAAAACGACATTTCTGTTTATACACCCTCTTTTACATTATGCACAGACTACACTACACCTACTGTGTTTCTGCACAGCACTCCCCTCTTTAGTTCAACAATTTTCTGACTCACCAGAGAATCCCAACCACACCCACACATATCAATCCAGTGAGTCAGCCAGGGTCATTCCAGTATCACTACTAGTCATTCCACAAGACAGTCTGTCTTCACTTTAAGCTACTCTGAGGTATTTTAAAGTTTTTCATTTTAAAGGAGTTAGGGTTACATGTATGTTGTATGTGATATGTAGTTCTACAATCATGTCATTGGATCAGCATTCATTATGTAACTTAACTCTCAAATAAAACTGTGATAGGTGGGGCATTTTCTTCTATGGTTAAATCACTCCCAACTAATTAAAATGTCAAACAGAAGCTGTAAATCCATTTCAGGGTTATTTGCGAAATGCTAAAGCTATCTGTCCAGCATATTAGTTGTGGCCATTTTAAGTATTGTTACATTCTCTGTAGTAATTAACCAGCGCTATTATTTTGGATAAGTGGCTACAGTGCCTACTGTCAACTTAGTTCATTCATTCATATTAATTCATTCAACAATCAGTTTCCAGGCACAGCCGTTTTGAAAACCCTGCTACAAATGAGTGTGGAGATACTGCTGAGACGCAACAAGGCTTTGAGTACCCAAAATATCAACAAAGTCTCCTTTCACTACCATTTCCTCTTCAATAGTCGTCAGAGGGAGTGTGAAGACAACTCCCTGTCAGAAAGAACAACTAAATAAACAAACGATAAGAGACAGTCATTGCCTCAACAAAATGCAAGTTTTCCTCTTTTCTCTCTTTATACATTTCCAGCACTGTCTTCCACCAGAGTATATCGGGTGCATGAAACAAACAAATGTTCTGGCAGGCTTCCATTTGATTGTGTTGCATGACAAATACAGGAAAAGAAGATGATTAAGGGAAAATTAGTACAACAAAAAGTTTGTTTTGGAGACTAAACATTAGATACAACGATTTTAAAACACCCATTTCAAAGTCCCATTTTTTCCTTTGCACAGACCTACCTAGTGCTCCTTGACAAATATCAGTTCTGGTTGCCCCACCGACAATAAACTTGGGGCTGTCTGAGAGCTCCTGTTGACAGAGAACAGACAGTTAAGACAGGGAAAAGCGGTTTCCACACATACATTTAAGACACAAATAAAGGTCATCATTGGAGGTAAACATTGGTAACCAATACTCATAATTAAGACACAACTGTGCATCCAGCCAACCCAATCTCTGCTTATCTTAAATCCACCCTCAGTTCTTGACTTGAGAAGTTGAATGTAATCTAGTGTAAGAGATGGAGAGGGAGTTTGGCCAGCAGCGAGCCGTTGATACCATTTAACAACTTGTGCTGTTTGCTCATATATACACAAGTGGCACCTGTTGTGGGAGCTATGTCTGGGATGTAGGTCTCCACTGTTCACTACCCAGCTAGAATCACTTACAGAAATGCCCCCCACCCCACACACACACACACACACACACACACAAAGTTCTGGTTCATTACTTCTGCAAATAATCAGCAGTGTCATCACATGCTGGAGGGATGAGGCATTTTTTCTGTCGACTGGACTTGCCCAGCACAAAATTTCTGTCCACTGCCAATACAACGTCAGAACTACTAGTCTATGATCAGGCAACAGTGATTAGCCTATTTGCTATTAGGTATCAACAAATATCTGCTAAACATTAAATCCTAAATCATGAAAGACTTGCCTCTGTGCAGAGACAATTTGCTGCAAGGTCTGACTGACAAAGTGTTAAGGTGTATGTGACTATACTGTATCTGCCGATCACAGATTTCTTACACTTCCTATAGATTCCCACAGTTCACAAAACGAACCACAGTCTAACCAGTAGTAATGTATTGTTTTCTTAAGCAGGTGAGAGTAAAAAACTTTCTGCAGGCCACATTAGCTGGAGGAGCACAACAGCTGACATGATTGTGGGACCGATTTGAACTGGAATTCTACTGAATTGAAATGTTCACAGAATGCCTTTGTTGTTTGTTTCTTATTAAAAAAAAAATATTTATACAAGAAGAGTAGGCATCACACTCCTCCTCACAAGACAGAAGGACTAACACAAATTGGGTAACAGGGCTGGTATTTGAACTCCCATCTCCAAGGCATTTGGGAGTGGGAGAAGATCTAGGAGATAAGTATACCAGTAGTACATTTCTCCTTTCAGTCAAACATTTAAATATTTCACAGAACCCATCAATAATCTGTGTATGACTTTGTATGTTGGACACAAGAACTTCAAAAGGTCCTACTACACACAAAGCATAAATTAGTCAAATGAAGGTTGAGGTTCTTGTCTTACTGTAGGCCTCATCCATTTGACACCCCGGGTTTTGGACGAGTTGGGCGCCAGTTCTTTGAAGCCCAGGGAGGGGGGCTCAGCTGGGAAGCTTGGGTCCTCAAACAGACGGCCACTTTCCAGGCACTCCTGCCTCAGGGCCTCATAATCCTGGTTCAGGAACTTCTGCGCCCGCTCGTTGGTCCCCATCCCCTCCGCCTGCAGTCTGTCCTCCTGTATGCGTGCTGAGATCCCTCTGAAGGGGTACATTCTGACGTGCACACAAATAAGGCATGTGAGAACGTTAAAGTATGCATGTGAAGGGTGTGTGTGCTCACAATAAAAGGGGGTACAAGTTTTCATGCATGCGTGTCTGCGTTGGTGCCAAAGGGTGCTTATTTGGGTGGATTGGTATGTGTTTGACTTGGTCCTGGTGTGAGAATGTGTTTGTTATGGAGCAAGGAAGCCAGAAGCGAGGATATAAATAGCATCTGCTGGACAAAGTAGCAGGCCGCACAACATCACTGAGGGGTGTGGGACAAATCATGGTCAGGCTCATTATCAGAAAAAGCTTTCAGCAAAGCCTTTCAACAAGACAAAGTAGATGCTGAGGACATGGCCAAAAACAAATCCACACCCTATAGGCACTTCAATCGTTTAAAGATTTTATGGCTTCTTACTAGAATCTTGCTATAAACATCTAGGAAAGCTCGTTGTTAATGTATTTCTGATGTGCTGTCTAAAGCACATGATGACCATGTTTTAAGAGTTAGAATCATGTTGATGAATCAAGACAATTAATAATGTAAGAAAACCACTCTTCCAATCAGTGGTTTTCACCATCATGCTACCTTAATAATTAATGAAACAGCAGCAATCAAGTATAATTGATTCTTTTCACATTGTTCTCCAACTGTGGACCGGTATTGAATGCTTTTGCTTTGCATGCAGATTGTGACAAACTTCTTACATTGCAATGCATGTTTTAACAGGTGAGTGAGTTATGTAAGAGGAGTCAAGGATGAAGTATTGTCCAGGAAACGTCAGGGGACACTATTAGTATCGGACTTATTCAATCATATATCACTACAGAATCTTACCTGAGCTCCGTGGTTTGGGGGTGGAAGGCTTGCGGGAAAAGTAAGGACTGGTCAGTTTATGATTCAATCAACATGGATGCAGAATTGTACATTATTCCTACACAGTCATGCAAAGCAGAAAAAAGTATGTTTTCAATGATTTGTACCTTTTTTGTTTGGTTTTTAGTGGGCTACAGGGGAGTCTGGAAATACAGTGTTACTAAATATGTTTAGTTTAAAGAATTAGCCCACAAGAAAGTTTTGTAAGCCTTAAGATAACCGTGTTAACTTGTGACAATCAAGATCATGCTCACTAACCCAAGATCCTTAAACCATTACCCTGCCCTAAAACATATTGATCAAGCTTCATCTCATTTCCTGTTCAAAATCCTAACTGCAATGTTTACGTCTGCTATTTGTTATGGATTTTATCCTCAACATACTTTGTCATTGCTGTGGTAAACCTGGCCTAAAACCCTGATTCAAAGAATTTGTAAAGAAGTAGGCCTACTACATGTTTATATAAACACTTATGTATTTATTTCATTATTGATCAATACTTTTAGTTTAGTACCATTGCTACAGTAGGAGCTAGGCCTACCGCTCAAATCGTTCATACTCCAAATCCTTTTGGACTTTTCCAGGACAAACGTTTATGCTAAATGCAAAAAATGTAGCGGGAATTGATGAATGAGAAGATGTATTGAAAGACGATTTAATCAAATGCTGATTGAGCTTCATTAAGATTTAGTTTTAATCAAGAGTTCTAAAACATCTAATCTGTTATCATCTAATCTAATGCTAAATGCAAAACTTTGACGCCATTAACTTTTAGCAGAAAGATTTCCATTTCATGTGTTTGTCTTATGAAACACTTGTGCATCCCTGCTCCTGTAGCCTATACAGCACCAAGTGTACTACTGTAGGTAGGCTACTGCTGTGAGCATCATCATACCGCGACACGATCACGTCGTTGAAACAGTAAGTTAGCATTATAAAGTTAATGGAATCCGTTTAACGTGCAAGTTAGAAGTAGGCTATTTGTTTAACGTATGATAACTGAGTTTGTAAACCTTTAGACACCAATTGGTAAGTTAACTGAATGAATCTGCACACACACAAATTCATTTGACATTCAAATTCCAAATTTGTATGCAACTCACCACAAGCTCAATTTTCGACGTTTACTTGTCATACAACTCTTAGTTATGTTGAATATGATAAATTGATATAAACTGTAGACAACAACTAAGCTGAATGAATCAGTTTCTCAGTGCTGCAGTGTTGTGCCCTGCCCATCTATGGGGAGGAGTTAGCATCAATGACACCACAAAGCGTGCAGTTAAAGGGATACACCCGTTGAGGGACCATACCATAACCTCTGAAAACGAAATCAGCATTAGTCCACAATAGTCATTTGAACATAACTTAGAATATAAATGATGTAAATGCAAAATGACAAGCATTTTCGGGAAAATAATAATAACACGAACTGAATTGTGAATAGTTTAACAAATTGTTTATTTGAAGAAGGATGAATAAATGCCGTAGTTTTACACAAGATTGTCCTTAGTTATTGTATTCAGATGCTGACTCATGGTCCCATGGAGCATTAATGCTTGAACAAATACGGTATGTTTCTGGTAAACCTATCATAATAGATTTCTGCAATATAGTAAAGTAAGAATATAAACATTTGAAAACCAAATCTTAAGAATTGAGGGCCTCATTTACTAACATTGCGACCGCAGCCATTGCCCAACCGCAAATTGCGGATGGTGTATTTACGCATTTTGCGTGGTAGGCCTATTTATCAAACCAGATCCTCGTAGGGCAATCAGCGCCCATTGGTGTTAATTAGCGCGCCGTTAAAAGACGGGAAAAATCGCCTGCATGTTGCTGCCACCATGGGTGATTCGAGGAAAATAAAAAAGTTCAGCGAACAGGAGCTACACCCACTTTCCCTTATACCCTCCCAGCAGCCTAATCTGCGTTTTACTCAAGTGCGCTGCCTTTGTAAATACGGTGTTATGTCTTTACCCGCTATTTCACGACTGAAATTGGCACAATCCTGTTAGTAAATGAGGCCCTAAGTGTCTAAACGTAAAACATATTACACATCTGACAAAACACAAAGTTTGGCCTTTAAAAAAGGTACAGAACAAATTGATTGTTCTAGATTGGTACTTGTGTCGTAGACCACATGAACTATAACAGGAATAAGTAATATTTTTGAAACAACAATTTAATAAACCATGCAACATTTTAATAAAATCCAAAACAATGTGAAATAACAGGTGTCATGTGTTACCAATCTATTTGGGTGTTTAACACTTGTTCTTTAGCTTCCCGTCTTTCCGGGTGGTTTAAGGGTCTTCTAGATCATTGAAAAGTTAAGCCACTGTAAACAAAAAACAAACACACACCCACACACTTCTGTAACTGTCTATCACCCTGCATTGCGCACAAGGAAATACTTAAAGGAAATACAAAAAACATTTTAATTGAGAAATGTATTCACTGACCTGTTGGAAGTCAAGCTCTATGAAGCCAGTGTCATGTGCATCAATCTTCTTAAAGACTCCTGTGTTACAAAGAGTCATTTATTAAAATACAATATTTGAATTCAACATGACACCATGCTGAATTTGACGCAAAAATGTGCTACATTTCCATTCTAACTGAATGGCCACATTGAGCGATGTTGTTTGCCCTGTTGGCAGCAGTATTTCCACATAATTCTGATGCCAGTGAAGAGACCAGAGTTGAAATGTAAACATTCAGTGATTAAGAGGTTCTCCATGTTATGCGAGACAGATTGAATCTATACACACCACCAGAACACATTTTATGGATAAATCCAAATTAATCCATATGCATATTTTAATTGATTAAATCATCTAAAATCAATTATTCAATAAGAACACAGTCTTACAAAAGTCCTACATGTAAAATAAATACAATTTACTTACTGAACATCATTTCCAGGCGCATGAGGCATGCCACAAAGTTGTCAAAGTCAATGGTCATGTCTGGTTCAGCATAGCGAGCTACCAGAAGCTGGTAGATGGTGTTATTCAGGGTAAAACCTGGAAAGGACCAAAACAAATCTTAGATTTTTGGAAAATTGTCACAAGTGAGAAAGTGGTGTATATATACTCATTCTGTCAGCATAGCTCTTGACTAGTGCTCAAAGCATCCACAAATCAACACATCAGTTTTGCACAATAATTACTATACCTATCAACAAATGCCAACAATGCACTAAATCTTGATTTTGACCAGTTGCTGTACATTTTGAAAGTATGTTGAAAGTTGTCTAACCATCTACTGACCCCTCAAAACAAAATGTCTTTATAGTAGAGAGTGCCGGAAAACACACCTGCTTCCTTCAAGGCAATACGCATCTCAGGTGAACTCATGGTGCCTGAGTTGTCCATGTCATTCTTCTTATAGATACCCTGCATGGAGCATAAAGAGTCATACATGAATTAGTCAATCGGTCATCCTATTATGACACTCTTGGCCTCATTACAGTATTTAATAAATCATTCAAACTGAATGATGTAACCTAGTTTGGAAAAATATGAAAATGCACCATAGAAAATGCATAATCGTTTTTTCCATCTATATTGTTAGCATGGTGCCGTTTTTTTCTTCTTCGTTTTTTACTTTCAATGTGCCATCTACTATTGAATGAACAACAATCATGGTGGGCTTGTTTATTTTTGTGCTGCAGTCATTTTAAGTTCACCACTGCACTCTCTCCTGGTTCGTCCTTACTGGGGCTTGGGAACCAAATGTCACAGGCTTCATTTATATATGATGTGTATCTCTGGTGTCTGTCCCTTCAGGCTATACTCACTGGTGTTTGATTGTTAAAGAATGGGCCTGAAATCCAATGTACCAACTGATGGCCAGCTAGCTTACCAAGTATTTCTGCACCTTCTTCCAAAGAGTTGCAAACTCCCCCAGACCCAGCTTTCCATTTCCACTGTCCTTATGTCATATTAAGGCTGATTCCGAACTAATTAGAGACGGTAATAATTGTACAGTTTAAACGTTTTCATAATGGCAACCTGACCCATTCTTTAAGGGCTCACATGATACTGAACAAAAAGAGATTTCATAAATATGTTTTGCATTACTTTTCATTCTGACTATAGTAAACACAGAAAGGATACGTCCATGAGATTCACCATGACTCGGCAGGTTTCTAGACTAAAGCCGTCTGTTTTAATGTCAGTTCCTGCAAGAAACAAAGTCAGGTGTTGATCGTAGAAGTTCTAAGTTGTTATTTCCATTTAGCCTGAAAACGTATATATGTCTGCATAGAACCTTCACTTACGTTTGGCAACAATCTTATTCAAAATAGTTAGCAGCTCCGTTGCAGAGATCTCCATGTCCTATGAAATATATCATAAATTAAACAAAGGAATAAGATCAAACCAGCAAGCTCAGGATTTAGCCTATGAAGTAGGCATTGCCTGCATAAGCACTTTACAGAGATTTTAGTACATTTGCAGGTTTGTGTTATTACACAAACAATAGGGGTATGTATGTGGTGTGTCCGTATGGATATGAGCACAGTTTAATTTAATAAGATTTGGTTTGGTGACAGCAAAATACATATTGATGATAGTTGAATACATAGTGATATTGTCTGTAAAATTATATTATTCTGCTGGGAGAGATAGGGAACTGGCTCCTTCTCTTCCCCTTTCTATTTACTTTCTTTTAGTATTGCCAAATATTAATACTTTACTCTTCATGTTATGAAACTTACTTTTCCAGCCAGTTTCGTAAACAACCCTCTAAACCCAGAATCCACCTCAGCATCAGACACAACATCCTGAAAAACACAGAAATGAAATCAGTTCACAATCATCTTCAGTTCTTACACATTTGACACATGCAATACGAGGTCCCAAGCTAGTTAGGAATTTTCCTGCACCAAGGATCCCCAATTTAAATCACACCTATATCTTGACTATGGTACTGGACTTACGTCATCCAAAACTGCTTCCACAGGATCATCACAGGGTCTAGAGAAGAATTTGAGAGATACAAGTTTATTTCTCTTCTTGAAAAAAAAAAATGCTAATAATTCAATGTAATCTCATGAACCAGGTTATGGACCGTGCAGGTAAACAATGCACCTACAATGCAACAACCCATTTGGTATAGAGCAACACATTTCCCCATGTCTTTTTCAAGCACATACACACAGCACCTTTTAACATTTTGCCTTAAACGCAAATGATCAAATCACATGCAAGAGTGAAACTACGAGCATTACATTGTCTCTGTCTGCTTCTCGGAAAAGACGCGGATGCAGAAGTCACCGTTCAGGTGCGGATCGTAGGTTGAGGGGACGATGAGGTACTCCCCGGGGGGCAGCTTGAATCGTGTGCTGACCTCTCGCAGGTTGATGAAAGTTTCTGACCGAGCCTTCTGAGCGTGTGTCAGGAAGTAGTTTTTATCCAGGTGAACCTCCCTCTGGCCATGAAACTGACAGGAGACTAAACCAATCAGTAACAATGCATGTTGAACACAATGGAATGAAAGTTGAATCCTTTGTATCAAAGGATTTTAAAAGTGTCTGTAAAACAGATATTTGACTTTTGCACTTGTTCAGACAGTGACACAGCATTCAAGGAAGTACACAGTTTAACCAAGAACAGGGTTAGGCAAAGTACCACATTTGAGTGACAGGTCATTGAGCGCCTCCTCTGACCGAGTGAGAGAATGTGTCATGTAGTGCTGACAAGATCAGCATACTGTAACTATGCCCTCTCTGGTCTATTCCTCACCTGTGCTGGAACCTAAGGAAATCAAAAACAACGAACATTTGAATTAGTCATCAGATACATAGTTAGTACTTAGTCATCAGTCAAAACTTACATGATTAGAGAGTAGCTTTAATAGTCTGCTGAACAATGATCTCACCTCATAAATGGCAAAACCAATGGTGTGCATGTCCTCGCCTACTTTCCTCAATTTGCGACGATTTTTCTGGATGAGGCCAACTACAAAACTGCAGCCTACTTCGTTGTCATCTGGGTCATCATCTTCCTCGTCCAGCCTGATCACAAACTGAGGGTTCATCCAGAAGGTGTCTGTGGTAGAAATGTTTTCAATTGATTATATTTATTACTAAATTGACTTAATTAATCCTCGGAGGGAAATGTAATCGTCATAGTACATAGTACATTAGATACATTACATTACAAGAGAATAGGTACATAAACACAAAAATATTCATATACAAACATTATCAACACCACAGCGTGAAAACAGCAATGCGATCAGAACAAAAGACACGGTCCCAGTTCAATAGCAGTCCATGTATAAATACTTTTATGATACCAGTATAAATTCTTTACAAAACAACTTTGCAAGTACCTCATGCAAACCAACTATTTGCCACAATGGATTTATCAATAATTTCAAATTCTTTGGACTTAATCCTCTAACAATCGTAAGTTTTAAACACAACAATCCTGTCGGTTCCTGTGTGATTCTTTTCACTGTCTCCCTGAATACTCACAAGGATGGTTCCTGCAGCCCCCCGCTGTGGAGCCCTTCCTCCAGCTGCCGTTGTAGTTACACACACTCCAGTGCTTCACTGATTCATCGGTGATGGTGTCAGGTGTCAGCGTGCAGATTTCTATACGAGAGTAGTTCCTCAGGAACTCATTGAAAGACATCCTACATGGAGAAAAGCGGGAGTGTGATCGAACCGATCAGTCATAGTGGTAAAGACATGATAAAGATAGATAGATCTTTAGATAACTGAAAATTATGTCATCAGGATCATGGTTCTGTTTTAGAGGTTGATACATCAATTGGTATGTAAAATTGGTGAAATATAGTAGTAATCCACTCTTTTATCTAGAATAAAAAAGGAACATACCAGAATTCTCCATCTTCTGCTTTGATCACTGGACGCTCAGAGCCATCAACATAGTTCCACTCTGAAGAACTTCAGAGATGACAGCATTTATTAAAATTCCCAGTTGAATATAGCAATGTGACACAAATCATATTTATGTATACCATCTACTATCTATTTACTTGCTGTGGATGCTTTTCTTTCTGTATATGTCAAAAACATCAGTCAATGAACACACAATAGCATCTTAAATAGTAACGGTTGACAAGTTTTCTAGTGAGACCCACCCGTCACTCCATGCCCCAGTCCACTCCACCTGACCCCAGGGGTTACGCATCCTGATCAGCTTCTCCTTTCCTCCGCGGTAGTTCACCTTAACATCAACACACACACCTCATCTATGCCCCGAGTTTGCGATCTAGAAACCCCTCACTACCAGAGTGACTACTACTCAGGGTTTCCCGCAGCACTTTTCAGTTAAGGCGGCCGCCTAAGCAACACACACCTGCCGCCTTAACTACGTAGTGAAACCCCCCCCCCCCCCCCCCAGTCAGACTGCAAACCCCACCCTCCCACCTTAACTAACTCATTTTCTGCGGGAAACCTTGGACATTGCTTGTAAAAAGGGCTATACAAATTCTATTAGAATTGATTTGACCCAGGCAGTTTGGATGCAGTGACTCACCTCAACAGCTCCTGTTAAGGAATAGGCGTGGCCCTTCACCAGCTTCTGGCGAGTGACAGCTTCAGAATCAGCAGCACTGGTAATCTGCACCACAAAATAACAATAAATAACAAGATTCCACAACACCTGACGCTAAGATACTTAATTTAATGTGTATTGTTTATGCAAAACTATTAGCAGTGTTTCCCCTACCATTATATTACCGTGACCATAGAGAAAGGTAACCTTGAATAACTTATTTTGTGATCTAGCGCAACAGATAAATTGATAGATATATCTATCTCTATCTATCTATATAGCACCAGATCACAAAATAAGTCATTTAAGGTTACCTTTCCTATAAAACAAGTCTATAGCTTGCTCTTTTATTAAACAAACGAAATGGCCTTGTGTTATTTATCTTATTTACATGACTGCATGCATAGCGTCGCCACAATATAACTTTGGGGGGGGTCACATCCCCCTCACCTCAAAAAAAGTTGTTTGGGCCCCCCACATTTGCAATAAAAATATTAGTGCATGACTGGTCTACTAGTCCAGCGTTCTTTCCATTGCTTCACAATCAAATCCGTTCCACTTCATCAGTAGGGGGAATACCCAATAGAAATCCACTCCTCGTTTTCCTACACAAACAGCCTCATCACGCACTCAGATTCAACTCCCATACTCTTTGATCGAAGCGTCGCGCTTGCAGCTAGCACTTCAGACATATACTACAGTTGAGATGGACATTAGGTTTTTTTCGAGGAAGAGGAAAGTTAGTTAGAGTTAGGGCTGCAATTAACGATTATTTTAATAATTGATTAATCTGTCGATTCTTTTTACGATTAATCGATGAATCTGATAAAAAAAACTAAAAACAAAAAGCTTTAATTTCCAACCCTTTATTCAAAAGCAGAACTGATCAAATTCACAGTGCAAAAATCTTCAGAATGTGCACAAACAGGCACACAATTTTGTTATTAATCATAGTTATTAATATTAGCGTGGATTTAATGCTATTTTCCAAGATAAGCAATTTATTTGAGTTTTGCTTAAAACTTCATTGAAATTTGAAAGGTTATGGAAGTAGGCCAGACTTTATTCAAATAATCTGGTATATATTTAAGATTTGTTGACCCAATTTTGAAAAAAATTAAGATTTGCGAGGATTAAGCTATTTTCAAAGATGAGTGATTTTCTATCATTTTATTTGAAACTTCATTGAAATAGTAAAGGCTGTGGACGAATAACACATATTGTTAAGATAATCTGGTGTCTGTTTGAGGTTTTATATTCCTAAAAATATTATAAGTCAACATTTTCTAAAAATATATATTTTTTTGTATTTATATTGTTATGCATTTAGCAGACACTTTTATCCAAAGTGACTTCCAAGAGAGAGCTTTACAAAAGTGCATAGGTCTCTGATCATAACAACTAGATAGCCCCAAACATTGCGGGTAGCCTAAACATGAAGCATGACTTATTGAGTGGCGTAGGCTAATAATCGCGCGACACAACGAATCAATAACGAAATTCGTTGCCAACGCTTTTAATAATATATATTATTTTTTTCAAGTAGCTAAAGTATATATGTCTATGGCTCGAGCTACTGTTAAGGCTTTTTATTGCCATAACAATCGTGAGCTAATCTGGAGTTAACGTTAGCTAACATGCTAGTTTTTCTAACAACTTTTTTTTCATTTTTTTTAACCCTTTATTTCAGAAATGTCTTCCACATTAAACAAGGTTGCTCAACATTGCAAATAATGCATTGCATCTTGGTAATTTGCTTAATTTCATTGCTACATGTTAGTCTGTAACATGAAGGCAAAACAGATTCAACAATTAGAACCATATCATCTGAAAGCTTATACCCTCGGGATGTTATCTAATGAGACAAGAGACACGTCCTTCTCTCCATATTAGTATGCTACCCATGCATAATACATTGGGTATTGGTAAATAGAGTATATAGCTGATACCTTTTTGGGCTGTGCCATTTAGGGAAACTGATTCAACCACCATGTATTTTCTGAAAGCTTGCATCCTAAGGATGTGATCTGTGGAAAAGACTCCAGGTTTGAACACACTTTTGTCAATTTCTGAACTGTCCAGTCATGCTTTAGGGAGGTGCTCATTTATAATGTAGCCTACATAATTATTAGACTATTAAACCTATACCAATTGTGAATTTGATATGCTGATAACATGATTTACATCTCAGAAGTCTTCATATGAACAATACATTAAGCTTATTTCAATTATCAATATGAAAGAATGCTCAATGGATCTCCATGTCTCCTGATATACGTGGTTGAGATTGAGAGTCAGGGGCAGCATGCAGGGGCAGTGGAGACAGCTCTGTTGCTGAGGTGAGTGCTGAAAGGTGACAGGTAGTTAAGGAAGATGTCCCATTGCCTACTGGGAAGTTTACTGTTCAAAATCTTTTAATGTGTTCTGAGATCTGCTTTTCCATCCCAAAAAATGGTAAATGCATGAAAATGCGGGAAATTGCATCTACATATTTTTAAAAATCTGGGGGAGAAACACCCAGACAGACCCCCCCCGCAAAATGTATCCCCCCCACTCTCAAAATACTGCTGACACGCGGCATGTCATTTCTGTCTCTACATCAGTGGTTCCCAAAGTGGGGGTTGCGACCAGCGAGGGGGGGTTCGCGAGATGATTTCCAGAAATCAAGGAAGATTTTAAAATAATTACAGATAGCATATTTTAGCCAAAATGTTAACAAGTAAAAAATAGTAGTTAAATTAATGCATGCAAATAAAAAAGGCAGCAATCTTTTGATTTTCCATTCACTGTAAGTACGGCAAACCATCTGACATACGACCAGGAGGACGCATTAGTTGAACTGTCAAGCAACCAAACGTTAAAGGCAGCGTTCTCAGCCAAAACACTGGTTGAGTTTTGGATTTCAGTGGAGAGGGGATACCCATGGTATCCCATGCTGAAGCACCCCCTGACAGCACAAGAATTTAAAATAATATGACTTGAAAATCCACCACCGCGTCACTGTCACCATAACTTTAGGGGTGGGCTGAAATGTTTGGGAACCCTCGCTTTACATGGTCGGTCGGTCGCCCCCCCCAAAGCTGTAAACCTAGGGGAAACACTTATTAGGCACCTTCTTTACACCCATGTTTAGAGTTTGCACTGCTGTGTCAAACACTGTGTGCCTCAATTTTAGATATCACATTATATAATACAAACACAGTTGGTGGGGTTATCAATCAAGGACGTACGTCAATGGAACATCCAAGCAGAGCTCCAGCTTCCAGAGCTTTCCTGATAATCTGGAACATGTTCGGGGGAGCTGACTTCAGATCGTAATTCTCAGCAATGCCCCCGGTAAAATCCTCAAAGCCCTCCGTGGTGGAGCCCCCTGACAGGGCCTCGTAGCAACCATTCACCCTGTAAGCAACAACAGTTGTTCATCAGGAGATGTTTCAATCAATAGCATTAACTTGGAGAGGTGAATGCAATCAAGTGAAAGTATAGACATTCTGCACAATACTTTGTTGAGTTTTGGATTTTTGTCAGTATACTGTATGGTGGAGAAACTCCTTAGGCCATCAGAAAAAAAAAAAAAAAAAACTGTGTACTAAATGTTTTTGGATTACAGTCCGCTCACTTGGCATAGGCCTTCTCCAACAGGGCGCTCCAGAACTCCGTCCCCTCAGCAGAGTGGACAAAGAGCAGCTCTCCATCTTTCACTGGCAGCCTGTCATCAATGACAACATCCACCCACTCGCCAAACTGCCAAAACTGCACGATATGGAGGTGTCAATTAGCCACATTGAAAACCTTTCAGCACTATAATATCCCGTATTTTAAACATTCAGTTCAGTGAATCTTCATAAAAACATAAATATATCAACAATAATAGAGTGGCCACAGACTGAAATGTATTGTTTAAGCCTACTTAGGGCCTACATTTACAACTAAATTATCAATAAAAGTGAAATTGACTGTTTAGATCAGAAGCATAATCAACAAGGCAACAGCAAGGGGCACAGACCTGAAAGTGAAAAATTCCAGCATAAGTGTCTCCAAAGCCCTGCCCACTGGGAACCACTCTGGCCAAGACATCCTCATTAAGGGTCAAAGAGGCAATGGCAGCCAAAAGCCAACAGTCACCTGATCAAGGAAAATATAAGATAATTAACAAAAGGATTTATGTGTATTTGTGTACTAATTTGAATAATGGAAAGATCAAGAGCCCACAGATTTCCATTCGCACATTGACATCTTGACAATGCTTTTAAATTGTGGGCCTGGCAACCAAGACAGCAATAGCACAAGGTTTTGTGATCACAAGACTAATGCCAGATATCCAGACCCACATCTCTGGTGTACTAGAGACTAAATAAAATATTATTCAGATCAGTATCATCACTATACCTCTCAAGTTTGACAAAGCAAGTATTTGCCACTGTAAAATCCTAACCCTAACAGTGACCACATCAATCTACAAAGCTTTGAATGAGGACAAGGGCAAACAAGCAAATCACATGTGTATATTGTTGTAACGGTTTTGACCTGGATATTTAACTTGTGAACATGCAAGTTGTCTCTTCATAAAACAACAAATAGTAGAGTTCTTCATTGCATTCAAATATTCAGCAACTTGCTCTTCAGAATAATTAAGAATATGTCTTCGTAAAAATAAAAATAACACAGGCATGCAATAATGTTCTTTCTTCATCTATGCTTAAAACCAACTGAACAAAAAATATTGTGTGGTTTAACTGAGGCACACATATGGTGAGTCATCAGCCACTTCCTTGAATTCTGTGAGAGATGAATTTTGTCTGTGTGTGTGTGTGCATGTGCGGGTGTGTCACCTTGTCAGGGCTCTTCAGATAATAACATTACATTTTGCTAAAATAACTTTTTCACTTCACAACTCCCACTTGAGCAAGTCTTTGAAAACATGTGGCACCTTTTAGACTCAGGGATAAACAATGGGCAAGCCCCTTCTTGTAATTTGAGGTTAGGATCAAATTTCAGTTGCATATTTGCACAACCAGACAAAACTTAACCCAAGTACCCAACCTAACCCTTCCCTACTGAACACATAGCATGGGAATCTTTTTTGAAGGTGAAGATGGTTTGTATCATATCTTTGGCATAAGAATTGATCCTAAAATAAACCGTGTTGGGGTCACAGAGAAGGGCTTATAAAATGCAAGAGAGCTGCTACCCAAATGGGGTTTTATGCAAGCTTTTCAAGCTAAGAATGTACAGTAAAAATGCCCTTGTTGTGAAGCAATAGCAAGCTAATGTTACCTAGAGCTCCTTGACAGATATCCGTTCTGGTGGCACCTCCAACAATGAACTCTGGACGTGAGCACAACTCCTGGAAAAGGTTTTTACAGTCACAAGAAATTAAATAGACAATTCCCCCTCTCTCTGTCCTCTCTATTGGATTTACATGTTAACAAATATGTACTGTATTTGATAGAAACTTTGTTTGTATAAAACACCATACTTCAAAGATCAAATAGGCCTGCTGTTTCGCTTGCCTCATACATTTGGTCAAGCGTCCCCAAATAATTATGCCATTTGCAGTCAATACCTTGGTTGTATACCGCCTCCTTGTGGAAAGGACTTACACCTCCAGATACAGTACTTGGCCATACTAGCTGGGACTTCAATAAACGTTTACTAAATAGAATCCACAGGCTACAGTAAACATATTTACACGATATCACCAAAATATATAAACACATAAATAATAATGATGAGAGCAACCATCAGAAACAATTTAACTAAATTGATTGTTTGATTACCGCACACTTAAAGTAGGCTACAGTAAGTTACAAGAGGGACTCTCAAAGAAGACTTTACTAAAACGGATCATACCATTTCACAATTCAACAAGGCTTCGTTTTCTCAATATTTACTCTATCCTTTATGGATCTTGGCTACGTGACATGGAGATGCGTAATGCGCGTTAACTTTATGATCCAACAACCATCCCAACAGCAAACAAATCATATGCGTTCAAAAATAAAGACTAAAGACTAAAAATAAAGAAATTGTAAGCATAACTTCACAGGTACTTACTGTGGGCCTTTTCCATACCACTCCTCTAGTTTTAAACGAGCTAGGACCGAGTTCTTTAAAACCCAACGATTCGGGTGCGGCTGGAAAAGTTGGATCCGAAAATAGTCCACCTTGACTCAAACATTGGGCTCTGAGCGTTTCAAAGTCCTGATTGAGGTATTTCACAGCATTAGCGTTAGTGCCAAATCCTGCGGCCAGTGCCCTTTTTTTGGCGAGGGTAGACGCTACACCAGACATTTTTGGTGAAATGCTGTTAAACACTATCACCAAGAATGCACAGATGTTAAAGTTGCATGGAAACTTTTAAGCTGTGATTGTCCGTCTCCGCCCCACATCCAGGCGTGGCCTGTTTGATACAAGTTGCTGCGTGTTTTTACCAAAGCGACAAGGAAGACGAAACGATCACTAAAGCATGTCACTTATGTTCTTAAGAGCTGTTAATAATTTCCTTAAACCACAATTTGTATTGCATTTAATGCAAAGTTTCCAATACGAAGTAAAGAATGTTGCAAAATATAGGCGTTCACGTATAACAGTCCAACATATCATTCTTTTTTTACAAAATCAAAGATACTTAAGCATTTGGATGTGCTATGTCAGCCTTGTATCTTACTGTGGTGTAGTAGTAGCTAGCTGTATAAATCTACAGTGTGACCATGACCCACACACATGCACCCACCTGCAATTCAAGTTTATTGAACCTTTTAATCGGTCACTGGTAGATTTATTTTCCAACTGATGTAGGCTACCTACACTTGTAAGCATCATAACATTTTTGCATAGAAAAATGTCCCGTCTGATACACCCTACACCGATTAACAGCCTAAATGTGAAATCTCAAAGTGGCAACATGGGTACTTCCCATTCACACTCTTCATAAATGCAGTATTTATTGTAAATGTAATCATCTCCATTAGCTCTACCCCTCTGGATTCCATGTAAGGTCATTCATAATTTAGAAATGGAGGTTCTATAGAACAGCATACACCACACCTCCACCTGTCTCAGGTGACTACAGGTCAAGCGACTCCACCCCTTCACACCTGCTCTCCTGCAGGATTTAAACCGAAGCACCCACAGGGTCTGCTGTACACTTCACACCACCACAGAACACATCCAATCCAGCAAGTTTAAAAGGGGCAACATGTCGAATGTAGCGAATAGCCTGGCCAGAAGGAAAACCAAGGAGAACGAAGGGATAGGCAGCAATGACAAGGCCATACCCTTCAACAAGCAGGATTATGAAAGTCTGAGAAGAGACTGTTTGAAGAGTGGGACCCTGTTCAATGACCCAACCTTCCCAGCTGACTGGAACTCTCTTGGTTACAATGAGTTGGGACGCTACTCCTCCAAAACAAAGGGTGTGGTGTGGAAAAGACCCACGGTAAAGTCCATCTTATCTGCCATTTAACAGGGTACACATTACATAAATTAGATGCAAGCACAGTCTATTGTTGTGACATTTGAATCTAAACTATTCGTAGTGCATTTAGTATCAGACACTTGGCAGTAAGAGTCTAGGATTATCATACTGCTCTTTTATTAACAGTTAAAGGGTCTCTACATGATTTAGCAGTAACTAAGGCAGGATTGACTAAAGCCATAAAAGGAAATCCAAGTTGACAGGGCTAGTATGTGTGTTTGTTTTGCCACTTAGTCTTTTTTGTGAGCTTCTGTACTGTAGCCTCCTCTGGGTCAAGTTTCCTAGACAACGTGGGGGGTGGGGGGCTGTCTGATGGTGTTGGGGAGTATCTTATTCCCTGGGCTTGGAGGATGGAGAGATGCTGGAGTCTCAGGGATCAGATCAACTGCTAAATCGGCTTTTGGAATTAGACCTACTTTAAGATAACGTAACTTAACTATTTGCTCATACTCTGAATTTAGTACTTGCTTTGATAAAAAGTTGGTAATTGGGTAACATGTATGTCATTAAAATGTCAAGTTTAAAGTGATGTATGTGTATCCATTACAAAGCAAATGTGTAATGAAATGTCCTCGTAGATGATTACACGTGTAAGACAATTTCAGTGAAAGAAAGGTTGGCTGTTATGATTAATGTTGTATGATAATGATGAGGGTAATGATAATAATAGATAACAATATTTGTTTTTTTAACACAGGAATTGTTGTCAAGCCCTCAGTTCATTGTTGATGGAGCCCAGAGAACTGATATCTGTCAAGGAGCTTTAGGTGAGTTTAATAAATCCTCTTATGCAGATAAAAAGTGTAATAATATACAGGAAAGACACAAAATGAATGTATTTCAGTTTTTCTGAATTCTAATTGGGTAATTAGATTTCCAAATGAACATAAAACAACTTGGTTGTTGATCCAGTTGAGGGCCACTCCTTTGCTCTGAAATAAGAACTTCACGTGATCACCCACATCCATAAATTATTATGTTTAAACAATGAGTGGGAGTGGCAACCCCTGTTGGGAAATATCTAAGTGCTTAGAATCGTCTGCAATTGGACTCTAACTCTGCAGCCTATCTCTGTGTCTAAGCATCTGCACTAAATACATATTGCTTCATATAAATCCATTTGATTACCATATTCAGTAGCAGTCCTGTTGACGAGGTTGGGAAGAAGCCTATTCAGTTTTGCAACCGATATATAAAAAACTGTAAAGCCATTCCTTGTTAGCTCAATCCACTATTCAAATAAGTATCTGGCAATTGTTTGATTATGACTCACACCTCTTTCAAATGTACAGTGCAAGCAGATTGAAGGCACATGAATGCAAGATATCTTTATAACAAATACAGAGTGAATAAAACTAATGAGTGGCAATGAAGGTAACTAACTAGGAGTGTCCATTTGGATTGTCCTGATGGAATACACCCTCAAGTACCTCCGAGAATGATAGAGAATTACTCATGTAGTGAATATTTGCTAAGTGGTGAACACCCTGTAATTTAAACATGCTCATGTTGTTTGCACACATGATGCTCTCCCTTTATCAAAGTTAATGAATGCAATTGTGACAAAGTAACCGCAAAGTGATTGAAACACATTTCTAAACTGATACATATGCAGGTGACTGTTGGTTACTGGCTGCCATTGCTTCTTTGACCCTGAATAAGGAAATCCTTGCTCGAGTTGTTCCTCCCGGGCAGAGCTTTACTGAGAACTATGCAGGGATCTTTCGATTCCAGGTGAGTGTGAGACTTTTCCCTGGGGCTTGTCCATGGTCAAGCATCCATGTCTGCCAGGGACGCAAACAGACAGGACAGCACTGAACAGGAAGCTTTGTAATTTTCCTAGTTGTTCTACGGAGAGTAAGAAGCTCTTGTTTTGATTTAAGTTTTTACATTTGCCAAAATAAACCATCTTGAAAACATTTGTTGTAGTGAACAAGGGATAAAAGTGAAAAAAAGTCAACTAAAACAGGATGGGGAAGTGAGTCACATTCCGTTTTCCATGCCCACAGTTTTGGCAGTTTGGAGAATGGGTGGATGTTGTAATTGATGACAGGCTACCCACTAGAGAGGGCAAGCTTCTTTTCGTCCACTCCGCCGAGGGGACGGAGTTCTGGAGTGCCCTGCTGGAGAAGGCCTACGCCAAGTAAGTAGACAGAGAAGTTGGTGGTAGGTAGTAGCAGACTGGCCATCGGGAGAATCGGGAGAATTCCCGATGGACCGAAGCGCTTTTGGGCCGGAGGGCCGCGACCGATAATTTTTTTTACTACTAATAAAAATGTTAGAAGAAGATTGAGCAACATGGTTTGCCGGCCCCTCTTTCCCCCAGGTCGGTTGGTCTATTCCAAATGAACATCTATGCAGCCCTTAGTGCCGCTTATACACAACAGTGACACTGACAGATCGAAAGTTAGCTATAAAGACAATATAAAGATGGAAAAGCAGGTTAAGAAACGTAAACGTAATTACCTTCACTAGACAATGTTTTACCAATTGGACAAACGGCTATGTTTGTTTGTTTTACATCAAGCTCAAAAAACGACTTTTCGCTCAAATCAGCCAAAATAATTCGCTTGCGCGCGCTCGCATTAAGCGTGGAAGTCCCAAAGCATCACATCAGGCACATAATTTGCATGCATTAGCAGGGCGCTCGCTGTGGTGGCGTAGCCTATACGGGACCGGTTCTGGTAGGCCGGTATGGATCAAAGTCCAGGGCCTATTTTTACTCCCAGTCCGTCCCTGGTGGTAGGTGATGGTGACACTGTAGGAACAGGTTCTTCCTCTGGCAGAAAATAGACACTGTGTATGGTTTATATAACTGGTATCTGCAATTCTTTAGATAATAAAATGTAAATGTAACTTTTTGGTTTGGTTATGGAAGGTTGGTCTTATCTGTTGAACAAATACAGGAGTTACCTACAGCCACAACCCACAGCCTGAAATGTAAATATTTTCTCAGAGAAAGTAGCTTTCTGAACCTGCCATATCTGGACCGGTCTCAGGATCTATTGCATCATTGTTTTGAATGGCCTTTACATGTATGAAAACGTCCTTGTTTATGTATCTATTTGGCCATAAAATGTTTTATGCATAAATGTAAAAATAAAATAATCAGTGGAACAAAGCAGGATACATGTTTCTTCATTCCTACAGCTGTGCAGAGATTAAATATTTCTGGTCATTTTTACTGTGCAGAGTAAACAGCTCATATGAGGCCTTATCTGGTGGTTCCACCAACGAAGGCTTTGAAGACTTCACTGGAGGCATTGCTGAGACCTACAACCTGGGCAATGCCCCACCCTACCTATTTAAAATCATCCAGAAAGCTCTTGGGCTGGGTTCCCTCTTGGGCTGCTCAATTGATGTAAGTCTACTTTACTACTAAACCAACCTGTGTGTGCCCACTCGAGATCAGGGTTGTAATATCAGCACTAGACATTTTGGTTCTGTTCTTGCCTACTGTTGCCTCCTGTGCTACGTTAAACTTTTGAGGAAGAGTGTGAGAGCACGGTATAATACTGAGCTACTGGGTTGTTGTTCCCCAGGAATAACCTGGTTAAAGCGCTTGGATTAAATGATTTCCGTCAGCAAGATAAATTCCGATGAAGTCTTAAACAGTTTTCCATTTATTGTGTATACCCATTAAAAACGCGTAGCAACACATACTCGCTTCAACCCTTAGTGGTATAGCAGTTAAAACCTTTTGCCCTTCCAGGGTCAACACCTAACTACAACCGTAGGCTTCCTTACTATATGCCTAAAACACCTGTGCAATTAACAGCAACACCCAGTGTACAACAGGGACTTTACACATTTGGCTGTAGCAACCCATGTGGCTGCTACAAAGAGTAAACAATCATTGTTTTTGTAAATGTTTTGAGTATAGGGTGTGGTGATTAGGAAAGTGAGACAAACAAAACATAATGTAACACATTTTTGTTTATGTTTTAGATAACAAATGCATCCGAGACTGAGGCTGTTACTCGTCAGAAGTTGGTGAAAGGCCATGCATACTCCATCACTGCAGCGGAAGAGGTTAGAGTGAACCCTGTCAATCTGAATACAACTTCAGCAGCTTTTATGGGAATGATACTCCCAATGAAAGGGTCTTTCAAAGTTGTTGTTATGCACATTAACTGTAATCTCAAGAGTGTTTACAGCGGAAATTTACATCCCTTCAGTTTTTCAGTTTTTGAAGTGTTATTGTCTTTATTTACAACAAATTATCAATCTGCTAACAATACATTGTAATAATTTCGCTCTGTTGGTGAGATGTGGAGCATTGGGAAACTGCAAACTTAAGGTCTTTCCACAGATGATCTGGGTTATTCCACGACACTATTTTTCCAAAGCAAATGTAGAAAGATAACGGGCCTAGTCTGAGGGTGTGTGGCTCTGTAGCAGGTGTCTCTGCCTGTCTGCTTGTTTCGCTTAAAGGGGAAGGGCTCATGAGCTTCATTTAACACATCTGCATTTGTTTACATGAGGTGACATTGTCAGCTGATGACATGACTTGCTGTCTAAACCAGCTTGGTGACATCATCTCAACTAGCAGTATGTGCTCCCCAAAGAACACAACTAAACTAGTCTCCCAGTCCAAATGCAAATCTTATGTGTCCCATCCCCCTCTTCCTGAGGCAAAGAGGTTTGAAGATATCAATCAAATGCAAATTTGTAACTGTCACTGTGGGGTATTGTGTGAGCATTGATACATCATGAAAACATGATTAATTTGAGTCTATAACACAACGAAACGAGGAAGTGAAGAGTTGTACTTTCTGAAGGCACTGTGCATTAACTAACAATGGTAATGACACAGTGAGGGGCAGCTAAACAGCAACAACTGTTCTGTTGCCATGTCGAATGAAGGTCCACCTGCATGGTTCACCGGTGCAGCTGGTTCGAATCCGTAACCCCTGGGGTCAGGTTGAGTGGACTGGTCCCTGGAGTGATAAGTAAGCATCCAAATAGTTATTTTGTAGACTCCAGGCATTGTACCAATTGGTGTTTAATTGGGGGTAAAAGGTGTGTTCTTTCAGTACAAACATCTGGCGCCAGTTGCATAAACTTAGTTTAAGACTAGTCTTAGCCTTAGACCGTCTTAAATTGCTTAGATAGACTAGTCTAAATGTCATTTTATTAAACGAGTGAGTAGATGACAACATAACTCACTTATTGACGCTAGCGCCAGCCATCTACATTCAGTCATTTAGCAGACGCTCTTATCTTATATAAGTACAGCAGGGGTGTCAAACTCCGGTCCTCGAGGGCCGCTGTCCTGCATGTTTTAGATGTTTCCCTGATCCAGCTCACCTGATTCTAATGAATGGTCGTTATAACAACCCATTTAATTGAATCAGGTGTGTTCGAGCAGGGAAACATCTAAAACATGCAGGACAGCGGCCCTCGAGGACCGGAGTTTGACACATGTGAAGTACAGGGACATTCCCCCCGAGGCAAGTAGGATGAAGTGCCTTGCCCAAGGACACAACATCATTTGGCTCGTCCGGGAATCGATCTGGTAACCTTCACATTACTAGCCCGATTCCCTCACCGTTCAGCGTTGGAGTTGTTGATAAATGGAAGTAGTTGGGGTTAAATTAAGAAGCTTAAAAACGCATACACTATTTGTTAATAAAACTGCTTTTTCAATATAGTATTCCTCCGACAGATATAGGTGTTCATCAGGTTTAAATGTATCAATCTTTCGCCGTTAAGTGTTGCTGTTTTGTCCGCCATGTTTTCTTTAAGATAAGTGTCTTATTTTACCCATAATACAAAGCGCAACAGGCTATCTAAGTCCGATACTAAGACCGATACTGGTCTTACATTAGTCACTGATAGTGAAGCTTTATGCAATAGGTAAATTGAAGTGTCTATGGCAAGTCGGACTTGAAGTTACATTTAAGTCTAAGACTAGGTCTATTTTTATGCAACTGCCCCAGGTACAAAATAAAAATCTCACTTGACTCTTTTTGTTTTCTCTCAGCTCAAGAGAATGGGATGGGGTACAGCCAGAGGAAAAGGCAAGATTAGATTACTCTGCTGAGGATGGCGAGTTTTGGTATGAGACATGTCTTTACATGACAGAATTTGACACTCTCACGTCAACATCACCAGAAAACAACCCAGTTATCATAACAGGTCAAGAGTGGAAAAGTCTCACCACAGATCCTACCTTTAAAATATCTTCTTCTTCTTGTCTACATCCAGGATGTCATTATCTGACTTCCAGCAGCAGTACTCGAAGCTGGAGATCTGCAACCTAACACCTGACACACTAACAAGTGATGAGGTGGCCCGCTGGAACCACTGCCAGTTTGACGGCGTGTGGAGAGTGGGCTCCACAGCTGGGGGTTGCAGGAACAATGCAGGTGCTAATCGGATGCTTATTTTCAGTTTTCAAAGCCTCAACCTAGGTCTCCACTGACAATATTTCTTAAATCTTTTGGAAACTGTTTTAACTGTGTTTTTAACTGTGTTAAAAACAAAAATCATTTTTCCTTTTTTCAGAATTATATTTGTGTATGTTGCTTTCACATTTTAAAGGCCTGGAATATTTTATTTATTCCTTCAACTGAGACATTCCTGGAGTAAATGTAATTATGTTACGTCATGCTATTTAAAAATGTGGGTCTGGAAATCCTTACCTAAGATTTCTTGGGGAAATTGCTATGTCGCTTTATTTTTTTAAACACAATCGTCTTTTTAAATCCATGTATGGTAGCTTAATGTCCAGATAACCATGTTTATGTCCCATTTTGACCATATTACTCCGCAGCCACATTTTGCTCCAACCTTCAGTTTGTTATCAAGTTGGAGGATGTGGACGAGGACCCTAATGATGGGGAGGATGGTTGCACCTTCCTAGTGGGTCTGATGCAGAAAGATGGACGCAAAGAGCGTAGATTTGGCCGAGACCTCAACACCATTGGCTTTGCTATTTACCAGGTATTGCAACAACAAAAAAAAGCACAGCATAGGGAAAACAGTGTCACATAAAATACGTGTGTTAATAATCTAATTGTTTGTTTGTTTTGTTTGTATTCAAGGTCCCAGATGAGGTAATGTACATGAATGTGAAGGTTTCATAACAGGCCATAAGACTCACAGCTAGAAGCTATCAAACATTCTTTGTCTGGAAAGGTTTTAACTTTGCAGTAAATGCCTTCATCTTCCTAAATAACCCACTACAATGGTATACAGCGCTTATGAAAGCTTAACATTTAGAAATGTTTGAAAGCTTAGTAGATTGTTTTCCACACGTTTGGCCACTCCCCTCCCCATGTCCGTTGGTAGTATGAGGGCCGTTCCAACATTCACCTGGGCCCGGACGTGCTTTTGAGACAGCGGCCTGTGGCCATGAGCAGCACCTTCATCAATCTCAGGGAGATCTGCGGACGATTCAAGCTGCCCCCGGGGGAGTACGTCATCATTCCGTCCACCTTTGAGCCACACCGCAAGGGCAGTTTCATCCTCCGTGTGTTTTCTGAGAAGCAGGCTGCCACCAGGTGGGGTTAGGGGTTTTCCTGTGCACCAAAATGTTACATGCAATATAAAAATCACGTCTAATTGTATTGTTGCAAGAAATTTGTTGAAACACAGATTTATTTCATTCCAAAAGTCAAATGCTGCTGACTAAGACGAGGATGGAAAGTATTCACATACATCCTGTTGTACTGCTAAATTAATCATTTTATTTATTCATGTTTCAGTCCAATGGAAGAGGATATCAGTGTTGAGGTTGAGGAGGTAAATTACAATTAATATCGATAACTAAATTGTTGGATTAATTTCTCATACCATACATATTCAAATAATTGAATATGTTTTACTGTACATCCATATGTGTACAAACACAAGGTTGCTAAAATTATTTAACTAATATTTGCTGTATTTCCTCTAGCACAAAATCGCAGAGAGTGATGTGGATCCTCACTTCAAACATCTTTTCATGCAAATAGCTGGAAACGTATGTTTTATTCAGTGCATGCATTGTTAAATCAATTTAATACACATCAAAAAGGTCAATTTTCATGCCTTGTGTTTTTCCTCCACAATGACAGGATGCCGAAATTTCTGTATTTGAGCTTCAACAGATTTTAAACAAAGTTATCACCCACAGTAAGTACATCATCCTTAAATCATATTACACTGTACCTTTAAATTAATCAGTGTTGTCGTCGTCATCTATCGCTTATTCGGGGGTCGGGTCGCGGGGGCAGTTACAATTAATCAGTGTAAGACATTTAAAATGACCATCCTATCAACAGTGTAAAGCATGTCATTTTGTTTTACAGGATCTGATGTGAAAACTGATGGGTTCAGCCTTGAGACCTGCCGGCACATTATCAGCCTCTTTGATGTATCCTTTTCTCAACACAAATATGGTATCTTAAAAATACTATTGTTCATTAATAAACTACGTTGTGAAGAAGATATTTCCAATCGCTTCCATTCATTCCTTGCAAGTGCGACCACTACCAGCTACGCCGACGAAAAGCTAGCTCTTTGCTGATGCGGGTGACCTGTTATATACTTGAGGAGTGAGTTTTACGGATTCACACCCATTACATTCAGCCCTCTGAACTCACTCAGGCAGGTCAGCTACAGCTAAACTAGTGATCCGAGCCATGGTACTAATGTGACAGGTATTTAACAGACGTGGCCACGCTCCATCACAAGGTCTATGGGCCGATATTCGCCACTCGCTGGCATTGAACACGCCACCTCTGACTTATCAAGCGCGACCACTACCAGCTACGTCAACGAAATTCAAGCGCTTCCTTGACGCGGGTGGCCTTTCATATTCTTGAGGAGTGAGTTTCACGTATTCATACCCGTTAAACAAGCACATAGATACATGTACTGTACGCTTAGTCGATCCATCCTTAAATATTAACATTTTAGACATATTAATTCAGTGCACATTCACCACATTCACGTATCTTAAAAAAAAAGAAAAAAAGATTATATATATATATATATATATATACACACACACATGTGATATATGTATTTTTCGATACGTATAAACATATGATCCGTATTTATGAGTGATTCCAGAGTTAAGGTGTTTTCACTTCCTGAATGACATCGATCAGATGGATGGTTCTCATAAATTGGGCTTGGTTGAGTTTCATGCTCTGTGGACAAAGATTCAGAAGTACCTGGTAAGAGTAACAGCAGGGATTGTCCAGCATAACTAATATTTTAATACAACTACTACAACAAAAAACTAAAATTGTAACAAATCTAAACAAATAGTATACCTGTGCATGATAACTGTACATCTCTGTTATAATTTTCAAGGAAATCTTCAAAAGTGTTGACACAGACAATTCTGGCACCATGAGCACCCATGAGATGAGGGGGGCATTGACTGTGGCGGGTGAGGGTTATTTTCATATCCTGGTAAAGTGCTCTTACAAATGTGTGTTCTAGTAGGCCACCACAAGGGGTCATTTCTACACGTAAAGCATTTACTGTACCACACAATACAACAATTTACAGTAAAATGCAATACACAACAGTAAATGAGACAACAGGTTAAAACTTAATGAACACTAGATAAGATAATCCTTTATTTGTCCCACACTGTCATATTAGCAGGCCTTTCACAGAATCCCTGAAATGTTTCATGGGCAGCAAACTGTCTAAAATGAATCTCTCCAATCTATAGTTGATCTTTCTCTATCTATCTCTCCTTCTCTCTCTCTCTCTCTCTCTCTCTCTCTCTCTCTCTCTCTCTCTCTCTCTCTCTCAATACAAACCACTATGTGCTGGAAAAGAGAATGGTCAAGTATTTTCAATCCACCCTCCTTTCCATCAGACTTTAGATTTATTCAAAATCAAATTTGTTGGACTAAACAAAAGCTTACTCCAAATGTGACCTTGTTTGTTGCAACAAATTGAGTTACATATGAAGAAATGTCTTGCTCTCTATGACATGTACATGAAATGTGTTTGTTTTTCTATATTTGAAACATCACTGTTCTTTTCTGTATTCATTCAATGTTATTTAGCCCATGTCTTAATGTTATTCAGTGATCAATGACACAGTCACAATTTCATGTCAATATTTAGTTTGTCATATTTTATTGCAGGATTTCAGGTCAATAGTGATGTGATCCAGGTTATAGTGTCCCGCTATGCCAATGCTGAGTATGCCATTGACTTTGACTGCTTTGTGGGCTGCCTGATACGATTGGAAATGCTGTACAGTGAGTAGTTTCATAATATCTGCACCACAGGTGGACTGGTGAATGTGCATGTAACAGTTTACAGGATGAGAATGGTTTATGTTTAGCGTACAAATGGGTTTGCACTTGACAAACGGCAAAAAGGACACACCTAGGTACTGGTGCAGCATATAAAACAATAGATTGTTGGCAAAACATAGCAAAGGTTGCCAACAGTGTCTTCTCAATTTTTAAAGTAGCTTGTGATGAAAACATTTTGTGACCTCATGTGCTGTTGGTAATTTTCTGTGCAAGAAGTTTAGTTGCAACCATTTCATCTCATACTCACTTAGTGAAACATGTAGGTAGGTGTAGAGTTTCCATTGACCATTAAGTTGATCTTCCCCTTTCTTTTTAAAAGAAATGTTCAAAACCCTTGACACAAATGGTAGTGGGAAGATTGAGCTGAATATACTTCATGTAAGTAATTTATATTTGAGGTTTATTTATTATTTGGTGAAAAGTTCAATATCAATGTCAGTTTGTGGCTTAAACTGTATGTGTTTGTGTGGATTTCAGTGGCTTTGTCTTGCTCTCAACTGAAGTTCTAGAGAACATCATCAATGGGTGGAGACAGGCACTAAAGAAGGAGGACATTCAAATCAATGGAATGGAATCTTCCATATTATCCTGCTTTGGCTACATTGAATTTTTATAACAATACAGATCATTGACTGAATCATATAGGTACATAGAGTCATAGTAGATGTTAGATGTTTGTCCTTAAAAGTATTGTACTGTACTATCCGTAGATTGTTATTCATGTCTACATTTCTTGAGAGTACCATATATCAATAAATGTGTGAATTTGACCTGTTTGTCAGAAACATTTTTCATTATATTGCCTTCCAATCTAGAAAAAAAAACACACACTCGAGACTTTAACTGTTGAACACACCCACTCCTCAGACAGCAACCCCACCTCGCTTCTCTATTAAAGGGCACTCGTGTTGTTCAAGCAGTTGAGCAGAAAAGGTTGCTGAATTGAAAGAGAAAGCCATGTCTGGAATTGCTGCAACCCTCCAGCACAACCGTGCAAGGGCCCAAGGAATTGGCACAAACGCTCAGGCCATAAAATATCTCGGACAGGACTACAATGAACTGAAAAGGAATTGCCTGGAGTGCAAACAGCTTTTTCGAGATGAAACCTTTGAAGCCATCCCATCCGCTTTAGGTTTTGACGAACTAGGACCAAGTTCCTACAAAATCCGAGGTGTTTCCTGGATGAGACCTACAGTAAGTATGTTTGATTCATCTATCCAGTTTTATATTTTCCATCTCAACGGTATGTTCCATTTCTTAGCCTATGCATCAAACAAAAAAAATTCTAAGGCACATTGCTATAGGGCAGTCTAGAAGTTTGATCATTTAAGACGTACAACATTTACAAATATTAATGTTAGAAAAATGCAAAGTTATAAGGATTTCAGGACAAGAATCAAAAAGAAAAAATTCTACATAACTCGGCTACAGAAGGAATGCATAGTTTGCGCGTTTGTCACGATGATGTGCAATACTGTTGGATGGAATGTGATAGATTACAACACAGGTTTACTTAAGTGACACTCAAGTATCCTCCGAATTACGGCCTGCCCTAGGAGTGGCACTCTAAGCAGTCCGATAATTTGTTCCATAGTTCTGCATCGGCTTTAGTGTATATTGCAAGCGAGCAAATGTCAAGTTCATTCAAGTGAGGAGCCAATTACACTACACCATAGATCTTAATAGCTCATCAAACTACAGTGCAACGTCAGCGGCGTCGTTACACCCTTTTTACTGGGGCACGTGCCCCAGTGTAAATCTGCTGTGCCCCAGTAAAATCTTAAGTTTGAGTTTTAACAATTTACTTCATTAGTCAGTGCATTAACTTAGATTGATAATCCCAGAAAAAAATTACACAGTATCCCAATCAACACCAGGGTGGTATTCCAGAAAGCAGGTTATGCAACATAACTGGCTTAGTTTGCAATGTCGTGCTGGGTTTCAGCTGGGGAGTTAACTTAACCTGGTATGTCACATAACCTGCTTTGGATTCAGCACACAACTCAGAATTAAGGTGGGTTAAGAAAACATTACAAAACTAAAGAGAGTTTCTAAATGATAGGCCAACCAATCATCTTATTTTGACTAAAACATAAAAACAATATTACATGAAGCTAAAAAAAAAACATTTATCCTCAAATGAATCAGAAAAAAATGTGAGCGCTCGCATTAACTTAGGAGTTTTTATAGCATAGTAATGCATTGAGCGCAGCAAGCTTGAAATAAAAAAAAGGGATATGAATCAGGGGCCTGTGCCCCAGTAAAGTTTTGTGTCTGATGACAACGCCTCTGGTCAGCGGTGTTGTATGTGATTAAGATTTAATTATTGACCTCTAGATAATTGTCCCTTCCATTATCTACTTCTGAAGGCTAGGAAGGACATTCGAGGTCCACTCAGGTTTTGCTGAGGATATTGTTAACCATGCCATTAGCAGGATGCTTCACAACCGAAACAACAGAAGCACACCAATGTATTTGGGTTTACAGTACATTAAATAATCCCTTTGATGTGAAACAGTATTCATTTCCATAAATATCATGGTAAGCTTAATGTTTCAACAAAATTTAAGAAACTTCTTCATCTATATAGCTAGAAAGATATATGACAGTTTCTGGTTTTGTGGGTATGAGCGCATGATACAATCATTACAAAAGAATCAGTCTTGTGAGAAACCAGTTGGGAGTGTTCCATGTCTAGTACACATAATCCTCGGCCTTAATGATGATCCCTACAGAACTCTTTAGCGTACTTGACTTTAGCGTAATGGAGACATATTTATGATTAAACTGCATTTTCTCTGTCATGCAGGAATTGTCCTCCAATCCACAGTTCATTGTTGCAGGTGCCACCAGAACTGATATCTGCCAAGGGGCTCTTGGTAAGGACTGAACTAGTTTTCTGTACAGTTCAAAGTGTGAATATAGAGATTTGCATATGAAATACAGCGTCTGTGTTAATGCTTAAGCAGTATAAGTATTTAACAGTATAAACTCAGCCTCACTGTTATTTATGTAGCTCAATTTACACATTACTCTGGCTTTGGTGCCTATTTTTAGATTTTGTTGATTGTTATATGTGTAACCTCTATAGAATCTGTGTATATTATGGGTTTAGTGCATATGATACCTGTAGGTGTGACTATATCCATTCTTTGAAAAAACTGGTTTGGCTCCCCTCCCCCCTTTCTCTCTCGCTCTCTCTCGTTCTTTAGTGCTCTCTTTCACTCCCTTTTTCACAAACAGACACATAAAGAGAGAATTACCTTGCCAACAGCAAATGAAAACCTCCCTCTAGATAAACTGGTTGGAAATGTTACATCCACAATTACACAAGAAAACACATAGGCCCACAGGACAAGCACGCATGCAACACATACAAATAAATACACATTCTTACATAGATTCATACATTCTTCCACAGGACTGTTGCTCACAGCAAAACAAAAAGATAATTGACTTTTGAACTCTCAATGTAGAAAACTTTTCAGTATCCTTAAACCTTAAAAGTAATTGTGGAATTCACTTGATTTATTTGGGAATAATATGTTGAGACTCATGGATTGTTTTCATATTAACTGACATGTTACGTGAAAGAGATTGGATTAACCAATCTGACACTTCTGCTTCAAACCAAATATATAATTTTAGTTTTTAGTATTGTTGTACTGTGGAAACCCTGTGATTCATCTAGGGTGTCCAGTAGCTTGACATACATAAAGGTTCTGAAATACTTTGATATGTACAGTGCTTTAAAGACAAACATGACAAATGACTCATTCCAACTTGCCATACCATATGACTCACAGGCATTTGACTCACACCAAGACAAGTGAAGTTACACCCATGTCAGCAAGTGTTTTTCTATATTATTTTATACATTAAGTTTTGGTTAGGTAGTGTATAATTTATTAACACTACCTTACTATGCACTTCTGATCATTTACCTTTTGCTGTACTTTAAAGATGCACTAAGCCTATTTGTAAGTTGCTTTGGATAAAAGCATCTCCTAAATGAATAAAATATCAACTGTAAATGTGATTTGTAATGTCACTATATTAATAATCTTCTTGCACTTACTTATTACTTCAATCTCCTTACCCTTACTTTATTTTGTCTGCCTGGAAGAAGAGAAGTAGAAAATCAATGACAGTGTGTGGGAACGTCTCTCCCATTTTAGCAAGTCATGTCATGTTTCCGGAGAACCCTGTGACAGACAATATAATTTATTAAAGGACCCATTGAAGACCCATTGAATACCCAAATGTTTTGAAAGCTACTTTGAACGTGAATGCCATGTTTTCCTAGTTTTGAAATACTAGGATGTAGCATAGGGACAAGTCAAAACCCATACCTGCCAGTTATTCTGTCTGGCTATTCTGACATAGCCTGACGTTGTCATACTCATAATTCTAGTCAGAATATGAGTCTGAAAACTCTCTGTTGGGCTGTGACTATGGGGCGTGTTTTAACCGAACTCGTAAAACAAATGCCTCTACGCTCAATTGGATAGACCTACAACCAATCAGAGCAACGTAATATGTTGTTTGTTGAAAACAAATTCAACCCAAGAGCTCTTTCTTGACGTTGTTGATTACGTTACTGTTGATCATCTGTCCATCATCGTATAAAGCCCGTCCTGGCAATTTCATTGGTCCGCCCAGATCCTGGTTTTATGGAGTTGTTCCCAATACGAGACCCTCCAGACCCAACTTCCCGACCAAATTTTTTGTGGGCGGGAGAAGTTGGGCTGGCAGCTAGGCTACTGCCAAGTAATACCCTGCATAAAATTCATGAACGCCAAGTAATACCCTACCTTTAATCAATACCCTTCATTAAATCCAAATCCACCCTCCCTCCATGTTTAGCTGACTTCCTCTCAGCTAAACTTCTGAATCACAACACTTATTCCTGAAATATTCATTGTTGTCTTTTTGCAGGTGACTGTTGGCTTTTGGCAGCCATCGCTTCCTTGACGCTGAACAAGGAGGTTCTGGCACGAGTTGTTCCCCATGGACAGAGTTTTGAGAATGACTACACAGGCATATTCCACTTTCAGGTAAGGTACCATATTTATGCACAGAACCTTCAAAAAAAGTGATTCAATGTCAATACTTAAATAATCTGTCAATTTGAGTTGGACTTGTGTTTATCTGACTGTTAATATTAAATTAAATTTGTCAGACTGTAGCATAAATAACTTAGCAATCACAACCCACCAAGAAGAACAAATAAAACTAGTGGTGGACCGTTATCGGCGTTAACGTGCTGCGTTAACTTGAGACTCTTATCAGGCGATAAACAAAAATATCGCCGTTAATCTATTCTCAAAGTTGGGTTGGGAGCTGGGTCTATACTACGCAAGCTATGATGACTTTCCTCTTGATATTTTAGCGCGGATGTATACCTAGCCGAATTGCACTGTAGGGGGGCGAGAACGAGTCTTCGAACCAGTGTGTATGCCTTGTGTATGAAATTGTCATATCCAACGTGCTAACATGGATGCAGCTATGTAGCCGCCGGTGTTATGTCCTAACTGGTTCCCAATTTAACTGGTTCCCCAGCTGTGCGCGCACCTATCAGTCTGCCTCTATCATCAGATTCTTCACAAATTCACAAACATATTACTGGCGATTTTCAAGTCGGATCTGATATTTGCTGCGGCAAATATCAAAGTAGGCCTATAGGCTACGTGCGCACTACATTAGGCTACCATTCGCGACAAAATAAATGGAGACAAAATAAAACATTTGCAGGCTCGCATGAAGTGGGATTCGATCGCACAAGAGTAAAAACACGTATGCACCACAGTCCGTTGATTTACACCGCGAGCTATACCAGCTAACAAAATTTGGTGAAATCGTTAGGTATTTCTTAACTACGTTGGCCTTCAGGTAAAAAAAAATATTAGCTTCTTCTGATTCAACTGGTTCCCATAAACACAACCCGAATGTAGGCTACTATGCACGTATTTGGGGTTGTTTCGAGGCAATAGCCGTAGTTTCAACGACATCTGCCGGGGAAAGCCATAGACATATATTAATAGACACAGCTACTTCTGTCTACCAAGATGGCGTCCCCATTCATTTTCTACGAAAAGTGCTCAGTGGCGCAGTGAGGCAAGCGAGAGCGTGAAACTGGACTGCGCCATCTTTCCACTTCCGACTCTTCCGGTTTAGCGTTAAACAGTGGCTTGCTTTTTTCCTACTCGTGCACGCTTGCAACTAGCTGTACAAGTCATACTTTGCGACAACCAATCGCGAGCAAAGACTTATATGGTCGCCAGCTTGTGAGCTAAGGCATTGCTGTGGCAGAATGGGGTACATGTCCGATAAGAATCAGAGACATGATGCAAACTTTACAAAAATGTATGCTGTCACTGTATAGTATTCCTTTCACTTGGTTTTTAGAAATAGGCACCTTATTCTCAGGGGGTCCACTGTAGAAATGATAATGGGTGCAACTTCCGTTGAGTAACGGAAGTTGCGGTTTGCTATACGTTAGTCCCAACCAGCCGTCAACAGTGATTCTTTCTAAAGTAATTTCAACTGTAATTTAACTAAAGTCACGACAGTGTGTTGAACACACCCACAACAAAAAGGGATTGTTCTTGTGACCAACGGTACAGTTTCCATCGCCTGCCGAAATGGTCATCAAAACGTGTCCAAGATCCAAATGCACATAGGGGAGGACTTGGACCACAAGAAAAGGGTCGATATTTGAGAAATTTGGATTTATTGGCGGCGCAGATCCCTACCAGTTAACCTAGCTCCCTCTACTTCGATTTGTGACGACCCGGTGATTCTGCCTTCAGTTGGATAACCCGATATTGTTAACTACCCATACACATGCAGTAGTTTGATATGAATTATATTATGCAAGAGCCCAAGGGCTCTTTCTTGACGTTGTAAATGTCAATAAATGTAAATGTCAGCTTTACAGTAAAATAAGCACAGTAAAAACAATAAAAGCAGTAATTGTTTTTACTATTTACTATAAAAAATATTATTATTACAATAGAACATTTGTTATGAGCCGCTGAAATAAACATTTCACAATACCTGACAAGAAATGTGCCGAACAAATACGGATGTTGTCCAGATTTTCCCTCGTAGATCTTGGTTGAGCTTTGCCAACCACACGCACCTCCTTTACTCAGATAATCTCTGGCATTCCTCTCCCTGGTTTTTAATAACTTTTGAAAGTCGATACTATACCAAATGTTTTTCTCGATCTGTCCTATTGGTACAACCTGAAACACGGCAATAATTCAACATTTTCCTTGACGACGTTCGGGATATACTTCAGTGCCAGTGCTTTGTGATGCGGAGTGCCTCCAAGATGGCGACTTAAGGTCCGATGACGTGTCGTGAAAACCCTCATCACATATGTTGCTTTTTTTCTTTGTGATATGAGTATGATTTCCATTGCATTGTATCGGAGGAAATAAACTGTTAACAGGAACAGCTCCGTTTTTGTTCTCGCCAGGCAAAGAAAGCTTATTCGTAGGGCTGTCAAGTGATTAAAATATTTAATCACGATTAATCACATTATTTCACATGATTAATGGCAATTAATCACAATGAATCGCAAACTATTTAATCTGTTAAATGTTACCCCAATAAATGATTAAAAAAAAAGTTTTTACAGGGTGTACTTCAAAACTTCAAATAGGCCTAACTGGATGATAATGTCCATACAAGTTCAGATGGAACACAACTTAAATTGTGAAGGAGTTTTATACACTCACAAACTATACTGCTGTAGCTATAATAAACATCCACAAAATTTGACTTCTGGAAAATAAAATACATTTAAGACATGTTGTCTCATGTAGCCTACTACGATATCCTGCTCCATAATATTCAAATCTAACTTAAACATACTTCATACTTAAGCAATCACAGATTGACCTTAATATTGAACAAGACAGTTTGTATTTTGTTGAACCCAGTCAGATGCTTGCTTCTTTAGCGAGTGTTGTCTGCCATTAACCCGACAAACCTGTGCCAGATCTCAAGATTAGCTTCTCCTCCATCTTAAAAACTGATAGCTAGAAATGCTTACCATGGTTGCTACGTTACGAGAAACAAGAAAACACTGCGATTGGCCATCTCTAGCGAAAATCGTTCCTCATTTGCATAGAGTTGAGAAAATCTCAACTCGATTGCGTCGCATCTCACCAACAATGCACCACGCAAGCGATTCACCTGGCTCCATAGAAAATGAATGGAAAACGCCGTCCCCACCACTCTCCCTACGTAAGGCGACAAGCATCATTTATAACTGCACAGCTGATTAGGCGATGTTAGCGTGTGTAACGTTGGCCAAACAAATGTACTACAACAAAAAGTATATTATGCTTATGCTTAAGTATTTTTGGAGCCAGCGTTTGTGCTTTTAGGCTTGGCGTCTTCCTGGTTGTCATGGAGATAACGTTAGTAGGCCCGTTCGTTTGCCTGCTTAAAATTGTAATGTTTGGCTCGCTCCCTTTCATTCAGTGCTCGAATTACGTGGGAACCAGAGGGAGCTCCCATAGAGTGATGACTGGCTCCCATGAAAGCAACAAAGTCAAAAATCTGAAGGGGTCTGACAAGTTTCGGTTTTAGCCTACCACTAAAAAACTGCAAATACTAGCTCTACCGAGGCAAAGGACGTGAAGAAGAATTTATGAAGGTAAATATCGCTGGTCTGGTTCAAATGAATTACGTTATATTTCAATTTGAAATTGAGAATGTCTACTTCTTTGTTTTGCAAAATCGAAATTAAATATAGACTAATGCCATACTATATATCAATAATATGTTGCATGCATGCAAAATCCTCAACTTTGGGGGGGGGGGACCAATTCTCACTCCTAATGCCTAAACCTCAGAGCCAATCAGCTGGTTAAAATAACGTGATATTGTTTAGAAGAGCACAAATTTTACATTGATGTAGCCTCTTAATTTTGCTCTCAAAGTGCATTTTCAGATTGGTGCGTTTAGCTTTAAATTGTAAGAAATGTTCTTCCAGGGGAGCATGCCCCCAGACCCCCCAACAGTTCGGGGGTTCGCCTTATCGTTCTGACTTTTGTTACCTCAATATATATATATATATGTTGCACTTCAGTAGGCCTATATATACTGAAGCTGCAATAAACATTGCATATATATATATATATATTACACAAAATAACTAATGGAGTTGGAATCATTTGCTGACATCTTGGTCCCCCCCAGTTCAAAAATTCCATCTGCACCCCTGACAAGACGTTTCCATTAGATATAACTGGGGGTGAAACTTAGAGTCACTGAGGACCTTCATTGTCCCACAAAAGCAGTCTGGCTTGATGACACGATCAAAAAAAGAATAATGGGTGTGTTTAACAAAAGCTTCTGAAGGCAAGACTAATGTTATTGAAATATACATCATTTCCTATTGTGGTTATCAGTTAAAGTCTTAATCTTCATCTTTGCTCCAGATAGACATGTCAACAATATGCAACAATATATTTGCCGTCATGAATGTTTTTACGAAAAATCTAATCTGTTTTAAAATAATGGGAATAAACTATATTAACAACGTTTCATGTATGTGTGACAACCATTTGCTAAATCTGCTACAACAAGGCAGGCAACTCAAGCCATTTCTCCATGTGCTCATTCAATATATGTCTCATTCAGCTCAATGTAAATCGGCTATCGGCCAATGTGAACTTTTGTGCTCGTGCCCTGTTAGTATCCGTGACCACATTTGCAGGCAACTTTTATTGACATAAGCAAATAAATGAGGGATTAGTTTACCCATTTCAGAATGGTTTCAAACTTAGCAAAAATCAGGAAAACATTTTGTATAAAAAAAGCTAGTAGTATGTAGCCTGACGTTGTCATACTCATAATTCTAGTCAGAATATGAGTCTCATAACTCTTCGTTGGGCTGTGACTATGGGGCGTGTTTTAACCGAACTCGTAAAACAAATGCCTCTTCGCTCAATTGGATAACCTACAACCAATCATAGCAAAGTAATATGTTGTTTGTCGAAAACAAATTCAACCCAAACGCTCTTTTGTGACGTTGTTGATTACGTTACTGTTGATCATCTGTCCATCATTGTATAAAGCCCGCCCTGGCAATTTCATTGGTCCGCCGAGCTCCTGGTTTTATATAGTTTGTCCCCAATACAGCCCCTCCAGACCCAACTTCCCGACCACATTTTTGATATGGGCGGGGTTAAGTTGTGCTGGAAGTAATACGAGCCAGGTTCAAGAATCAAACAAAAATTATTGGGGGATAGTTTTGTAAACGGTGACTGGAGTTAATATAATAACTACGACCGGAAGAGTCGGAAGTCAAACACAAAACGCAATACCACCTACATCCACCAGGGCCGTTGCTTCAAGCCGAGGGGCGAGGGGTGGGGGCTTGGGCCAAGCACTGATGTAGCGCAGGGGAAGAGTCGTCGTCAAACTATGATGTTTGTGTGCAACCAAGGCAAGCCTGTCAGCACAGCTCTATCAGCCAAGCTAATTAATCAAATAAACAGTTAATAAACACAAGAAGGCTACATCTTATTGAACATAATTTATTTTCATCACCAATTATCATAGTAGAACAGCTTTCTCAAGCGGTTTGTGATGCATTTTGGAAACAGGAGATGAGTCCCTGGTCTAAATGCGCCACCTGGCTTGAGAAACCCGTTCTCAAAGACTTACTATTAGTCATTATATGGGTAGCACACATATTCTAAATGCCTTCAGCGGAATTCAAATGAGCCATTTTAATCTAGATTAAACTAGATGAACACCAATATTACAGTGAGATTAATTGAGATTTAAAAAATTAATCTATGCCCACCACTAAGTAAAACACTTACGTTTTTTTTTGTTTAAGTATATGCATCTCTCCAAGAAAACGTTCCTTCCAGTTCCATGAAATAAAATGCTGTAGAAAGCCAGTGTTAATAATAAAGTTAGTGGCCATATATGACACAATCAACAAGATCATGTAAACTAATTTCCTTATTGATCTTGCCGTCTCCCTCACCAGTTTTGGCAGTTTGGCGAGTGGGTGGATGTTGTCATCGATGACAGGCTGCCAGTGAAAGATGGAGAGCTGCTCTTTGTGCACTCAGCTGAGGGGACGGAGTTCTGGAGCGCCCTGCTGGAGAAGGCTTACGCCAAGTAAGTACTTTTCCTAATTTACCTGCAGCAAACCACACTGTTGAAATGGTGTTGCAATAGCAGCACTAAACACTACTTGAATGCAATATTAAGGAGATGTACCGTGCAGTAAACTGTTGTGATGTCTTGGCCAAAATTATTGGGAGTGACATACATTTTATGTTTGCTGCTGTTTTAGTTGTTGTGGTGTTGATTCACATTGTTATTCAATTATTGTGCAGAGTGATCAGATGTATTTTAAATAAAAGCTTCATTGGCCCCCAAAAAATCTAATTTATCACAAAAACCCACATTTCACAGTTTGGACCTCGGCATAAAATGACTGGTAACATAATTTCACTAAGTCATATCATCAGCACAAGGGAAAGTGTGAACGAGTTCTAGCCGGGTGAAATCACTATCATTCTGATTGGATTTTAAAAGAAGATTCCTGTAAAAGAGGGGATATTTTCATATGGTATTGAACATTTTCACCCCCAAAAACATGTAAAACCTATGAAATGTGGATTATTGTTTTCCAGTATTCCATAGAAACGTGAAAATATTTTCCTCAAATACTGAACAAGCAAACTGCAAAACACAAAATTTGTCACAGCCAAAACTTATGGCCACGTCTTTATATGTGTGGTATGATGTGTTTTCATTTCCTTTTACAATCTTTTTCTCTTACATATTTCAAGAGCTACTTTTAGAGGCTCTTATCTATGTATCAATCTAGCAATTGATTGATCGATTATTGATCAGTGGCGGCTGGTGAAAATTTTTCTAGATGGGGCTCATTCTAAGACAATTGAACAAAAACTGCATGATAAGAGTTCTCTATGAAATAGTAATTATGTAATTAATGCACACAGCTATAGGCAAATGTCCCCATCAATTCCATTACCAGCTGCCTGTTGGCAATAAACAAATGGATGAATGATAACTTTCTTAAATTAAATGAAGACAAAACTGAAGTCCTACTATGTGGCCCCAAGTCCAAAAGAGAGATGCTTACTAAGAATCTAGGAAGTTTGACCCCCTGGCTTAAACCAGAGGTGACAAGTCTCGGTGTAATCCTGGATTCAGATTTGAATTTCAACTCCCACATTAATAAAGCGACCAAAACTGCCTTCTTTCACCTGAGGAATATAGCAAATATACGACCATTCATAAACCAAAATGCTGCAGAGAAGTTAATTCATGCTTTTATATCAAGCCGGCTGGACTACTGTAACGCACTTTTCACTGGCCACTGAAAGACTACAGCTCATTCAAAATTCTGCAGCTAGGTTATTAACCAAAACTAAAAGGAGAGAACTCATTACTCCTGTCCTAGCTACTTTACACTGGCTCCCTGTTTCCTTCAGAATTTAATTTAAGGTCCTATTCCTCACATACAAAGCTCTACACGGACAAGGACCTAGCTACATTGCTAACTCTCTTATAAACTACACACCAGCTAGAACACTGCGATCATCAAATACAGGCCTATTAGAGGTCGCTGGAAGCAGCCATAAGAAGATTGGTGATTCGGCCTTAGCTAATTACACCCCAAAACTATGGAACAAATTACCCATAAATATCAGAGAAGCAAATACGCTAGACATTTTTAAAAGACAGCTTAAAACCTTCCTTTTTACCAAAGCATTTAACTAATTTTTATCTCAGAAGGGCCTTACAACTGGTAGTAGTTATATTATTGTTTTTATATGTTTTAAATGTTTGGAAACTGCACGAGGCAGCTCGGATCTAAGACGGATTTGAGAAACCGCAGATAGAGTGCGGCTAGTCTGGTTTGTTATATGTTTTAGATCTATAACTTTTATCACTTGTATTATTGTTTTTGTTGATTTTATGTAAAGCACCTTGAGCTGCAATTCCTGTATGAAATGTGCTATATAAATAAAGTCTTACTTACTTACTTACATTTGTGGACTATAAATATCATTACACTCAGTTCAGAAATATTGAAAACCACAGACATCTGGGCACTTGAGCCACTCTTCCTGGTATTATTAGGAAACACAACACAACTATTACTGTAAAACTATATATTAAGGATTTATAAATGAATTTAACATAATCCATTATCTTTGATAGAACGTGCCTGTTCTTAACCACTTCTTTGTTGTTTCTCCTCACCTCAATCCGGTGACTTTCGTCCAGTTGCACAGCAATTGTCTCTGCCTAGCATGGCTATCTTGATTATATTCTCCATGTGTGCATGTCGAGCATGAAGTCAATGTATCCCAAAAATGACAACAATTTATTGTGTATTTTTAACGCAGTCATGTTTAAAATGAGTTGTTATTGTTTAGAAAATATATTATATGAAAAACAAAAATCTATAACAGTTTTCACCAGGGAGGGCGGCGCCCTCTATTGACCAACCGCCACTACTATCGATCGATCTATCTAATGTTGCACTAAATTTCGTCGTAAATGTAGGCCTACAATTACAATAAAAATTGTATTCTATTCTACAACACTGCAGTTCTGGAAAAGTAACAGGGTTGACAAGTACATGGTAGACGATAACAGGGTTGGCAGTAGCAGGGTTGACTTTTATGACTAAGGTTGACTCAGCATGTGGTGAAGGCAATGGAAACACGTGGTGCATTAGAAAACTGATTGAATTATGAAAAATTATAAATGGTAAAATATGAAATTGCATTTCACATTGGTTTGCGGTAACAGGGATGACATTGTATGATCTTCCCCTTGCCTAATACAAAACATTATAAAATATGTGGTAAGAAAAGGAACAAGATTTTTTACTTGTTCTCCATGGTCTTTCTGCTCGGAAAATTATACGTTTGTCAGGCAGTGTGTTAAATTGTTTTTATACTGTATCATTGTAATTGTGCTTTATAATGAGAAAATTATTATAACTATATATATGATATGTATGTGACGGTATGTAACGGACGTGGCCACGCTCCGTCACTACAAGGCGTCGTTCGCCACTCGCTGGGCTCGAACGCATGACCTCTGACTTGCCAAGCGCGAACACTACCAGCTACGCCAAAGAAAAGCTAACTATTTGTTGACGCGGGTAGCCCATTACATACCTGAGGAGTGAGTTTCACAGGTTCACACCCGTTACATGTAGATGCAGATGAACTTTCCACTTTTGTATAATGATCCAGTTACTTCATTAACTGCACTGTATGTCATTAACAAACACAACAGAAACAGTACACATCTCTGTCGTTCAACAGGCTGAATGGCTGCTATGAAGCTTTGTCTGGGGGCTCCACCACAGAGGGCTTTGAAGACTTCACTGGGGGCATTGCTGAGGTCCATGAGCTGAGGAAGCCTGATGGAAACCTCTTCAAGATCATCCAGAAGGCTTTGAGAAGGGGCTCGCTCATGGGCTGTTCCATAGATGTGAGAGACAGGAATATATATGAGTTAGTATTGCATGGAAATAAAAGGAAGAGAATTGAAGAAATAGATTTTTGGATGCATGTCTTGTATCTTGCTATCAGGTAGTGTTTTTAACTATTACGGTGAGCTAGATACTATTGAGTATAATGCTAATAACCTATATCACATGATGTGCATAAAGGATGGTTTAAGATGCGGTGGAGTTAAAATTTCATTTGAGAGTCTCTGGTAGATCATCTGTGGATTATCATCCTAATCAATAAACTGGTATGAGCTCTGCTGACATTTAGCATCTGGTTTGAGTTAGGGTTAGTTGATATCTAGTTGATGGTTTATATATATATTATATATTGAGCATTTATCAAACCTATACAGTTTGTGACTATTGTTGACTGAAAATACAGTTTCCCTGAGGTGGTTAGGGGAAAGTGTTCCAGTATTTAAAAACATTTCACGTTATAAAAAGCATTCAACTTGATGTCTTTCAGATCACAAGCTCGGCTGACTCAGAGGCAGTGACTTCACAGAAGCTGGTTAAAGGCCATGCCTATTCTGTCACAGGTGCAGATGAGGTAAACTGAAATGAAAATACTTCCACAGAGGTATCCTAAGGGCAATGCTTTGTGGAAAATTATCGAAAGTATCAATATTCCTATGAGCTTTAGTCTACTGCAGTAGGCTACATATTCTTTCATTGCAGGTTATTCTTGGCAGTTGCAGAAATAAATTGCTAAACGTTATTTCACACACACATATATATATATATATATATATATATATATATATATCCTTTCCTATATATATATAAAAAAATAACATTGCACATTTACAAATTTCCTGTCACTTATTTGAACCATCCTCCTCCACTACTAATATAAATAAAGACATGTAGAAAAACAACTGTCAATACTGTACATAACAAAGGTGTTACATCTGATTGATACAGGTGGAGTACAAAGGAGACATGCTGAAACTCATCAGGATCAGGAACCCTTGGGGTCAGGTGGAGTGGACTGGCCCTTGGAGTGATGGGTGTGTAACCCCTAAAGGAGAGGAAGTAGATACACTATTTTCAATAATAGATCATATCTTTGGTGTCAGAGGCCAGATCTTCAGTGTCTCCTATTAGTCATCCATTCAGAATTTTGGTCTGTTAAGAAAAAAAGTTGCACATTTTGTAATTTAAAATAATCATGTGCTGAGCCAGGGAAATTGCATACAGTAGACACGAGTGACGTCGCAAACAACCTGAACATTTAAGCAATAGACACCTTATATGTAAAGCAATTTTGAGCTACAATTGTTGTATGAAAAGTGCTATATTTATAAAGTCTTACTTACTTACTTACAATTTACATACATTGTGTATTGCGCTATTGGCAAACTCCATGTCAAACTTTGTGGAAGCAAATTTACCTGAGGTGGCATGAAAAATATAAAATGTTAGAGAAATATCCATTTGACAGCTATGTTACACAAGACTGGGAGCATGGTCACGCCCCAGGAGCTAAATGAACCCCTTGTCTTTCCATAAAAGAAAGAGACAGATATACAGGAGTGAGTGAAATCTGATACAGATATAGTACAGCGGTTGTTGCATTAATTATTTATGATTGGTCTATAGGTCAATGCAGTGGCGTCAGATTAGCAATGATGACAGAGAGAGGCTGAGTCACCAATCAGAAGATGGAGAGTTCTGGTAAAAAAAAATACAAATATACCATAGCTATGTATGTATATATATCATGTTTTTGTTGTATAAACAATATTTTTGTTTATATGCCTTTACTAGCCACAATACTTAAATCCAAAGTAAACCTTCCGTAAACACCTGTTTACATGGGAAAAGCAACATTAATATTAAACAGATATCGCCTTGATGCTACAGGATGTCCTTCTCAGACTTTCTACGCCACTACTCTCGGCTGGAAATCTGTAACCTCAGCCCAGACGCACTCACAGATGACAACTTAAAAAAGTGGTCCTTGTCCAAGTTTGATGGAACTTGGAGGAGCGGTTCGACTGCTGGAGGCTGCAGAAACTACCCAAGTAACTTGTCCGACTGATAATATCATTTTTTATAAATTACTTTTTTTTTAAGGAGATATGATGGTCATATAAGAATTTACAAGTTTACACCACTCACACCAGGATCATTACAATGTAATTTAAATAAATACATTTTTAAAGAGGGAACTTTGGCTGTGTTATTTAGATGAAAAATACTGGTTTAATATTGATAACATTTAAATGGCACCTGCTGCTATTGTAGAGTATGTAGAGCAATGTAGAGTATTCCATGAAATTGAACTTTTTATTAAACAAATTGAGCATGTGAATTATAAATCTTTAAAAGAAATGGAAGGATAGATGTATTTCACAGTATGTCCAATGCACTGTTAATTAATCATCATACAGTAGCTATTGCTGGACATGATAAAAACTGTGAATTTAACTCTTAATATGTAACCGGTGCATTTCTCTCAGACACATTTTGGCAGAATCCTCAGTTTGTGTTCAAGCTGGATGAGGAAGATGATGACCCAAATGACAATGAGGTGGGCTGCAGTTTTGTGGTTGGTTTGATCCAGAAGAATAGGCGCAAGATGAGAAAAATGGGAGAGGACATGCATACAGTGGGCTTCGCCATCTACAAGGTCAGTGGAATCACATGACATTCACGTCATGCTATGCATATGCTGTAAAGACAGTAGTACCTGTTAATGTCTGATTGATGTATTTTTGATGTCTGTTTTTACATTTCAGGTCCCTGATGGGGTATGTGACTAAAGGGAAGTTTGAAACTGATTACTTGTACTCAGTATACACATGACTAAACAATAGCTGAACAGTTGCCATAAATACAATATTTTTGAGTAATCTCAGATTACTAAACTCAAATTGGAGATTTTATGCTGCATTATACCATTGTCTGGGTGAATACTTGATTTGATTTGCTGTACATGGTTGAACCGTATGCAATATTATTGTCTTTGAATCTTGCCTATATAACGTTATCTGAGACAAAGGAAAGGATGAGATGAATGGCATTACCCTGGACACGTACAGCAACATTTTAACCAGTGTACTATGTGGAATAATCTGGATTTCCTGTTTTATTCATAATCAGTAAAAGTACTAGTTACTAAAAGTACTATTTGTAGTACTAGTGACTTGAATTATTATGCTCATTCCCCTTATAACATGAATAGTGGGCATGTTTGATACTGTACACATTATTGGGTAAATGCTGTTCTTGATTCTTTCTGCTTCGTGCATATCAGAGGATGTTGAATATAATTTAATTTCTGGTGAATAAAAACAAATATCCTCCATGTTTCACACACAAACATAGGCACACATGTACTTTATGTGTGTGTGGGTGAATGATTTAGCCTGTGAACCTCACTCAGTTCACAGTAAAAATGATGTTTAACTGTTTCCTAACTTTCCTTGCTTAGTACGCTGGCCAGAGAAATGTTCACCTCGATCGTAACTTCTTCGTTCGACACGCTTCTGCTGCTCGTTCCGAGACCTTTATCAACCTCAGAGAAGTGTGCAACCGCTTTTGTCTCCCCCCCGGAGAGTACCTCATTTTGCCTTCCACCTTCGAGCCAAATAAGAATGGGGACTTCTGCCTGCGTGTTTTCTCGGAGAAGCAGGCTGAATTCCAGTGTGTTTGCTTACTTTTACCTGGTTGGGATATGCATAACCATTACTGTTGGATTTAATGATAATATTTCAAATGTATAAGGGAGAGTGTTCATGTAACACTTTATGGAGAACCATTTTACACTGAGCTGCTTCATACTTAGCAACAGCTAACACAAATGTTGAGTGGGCTCACTTCTTTGGTCCCAAAGCAGGTCATGATTATAATGATGACAGGGGTCGTACCTTTGCTCAGTGTATCTGTGGCACTTACTGTAGCTCGAAAGTGATGTTTCCATATGTGGCTGTCAACAAAACGGCAAGCATGAGGTTCTCAACCTAGAATGAATGCACTAATGCACAACAGCGTATGTGTGGTATTTTGTTATGAGTTATTTTAATTTTATTATAGTCTAGTGAAACATCATGAAGTTACATTGTATTTATTTGATTGATTATAAATGTGTCTGCTGTGTAGTGCACACCTGGTTCAAGTTCATGAAATCTCAAAATTAGTTTGAAGATGTCAACATTTTCCATCTCATTTTTTATCCTTTTCCATTTTTAGAGAACTGGATGATCCTGTTGAATCAAAAGTAAAAGAGGTAAAGGTTTTATATTTTTTAAGCAAAAACTGTGTATTAAAGACATATGTTGCAGATGTTGACAGTATTAAGTTGATATTCTTTGCAGGTGGAAGTAGAGGAACATGACATTGATGACAGATTTAAGAGGCTTTTTGGACAGTTGGCAGGTGTGGTAAGTTTTCACATTTTGATGCCGACACACATTCAATAGATAGCATGCTCTTCAACACAGTAGATTAGTAATTTAATTGAAATTCTCTCCTTATCCCAAAGGACAGTGAAATATCTGCTTTTGAGCTAAGGAGAATCCTGAACAAAGTGGTGACAAAGCGTATGTTTTAAAAACATATTTACTAACGTACTTATGATTTGTCTTTGTGCACCCTACTGAGGTCAAATATACCCTAAATTCACCATATCTGTTGCAGGAACAGAAATCCAGACCGATGGATTTTGTCTGGAAAGTTGCCGTAACATGGTCAACCTTTTGGACGTATCCTTAATGGCCCCTGCATGTCAAACACACCTCTAAATGCTTAAAATTTACTCTACTGTATACCTTATATAATATGTTACTAGTGCACAGTGCCCGTGATGAAGTCGGTGATTAAGATGTCAGTGAAAGATACAAATAGGCCTACAGATTCCTTGAACTATATATGGGCATAGTGCCTGTGATAACATTTGTGGCACACACACATAGATTCCTGAAATTATAGATAGGGCACAGTGCCGCGATTATGTTGGTGACACACACACATTTCTGTAATAACAGATAGATAGTGCCATGCCCATGATGCAGCTGGGGATGACAGTTCTTTTCAGTGGTTTTGGTACCTATATTTCTCTGATCACAATTTTTTAAATGCTGTAATCTCTGAAGTACTTCACACCTATTCTCCACATCTATTTATAGTCAAATTGACAATGCTGTGGTCACCTACATTCATGCAAATGATTATGTACCCTTAATTTGTCTGCTGTTATAAATTACTTATGTTATGTTGATCAAAATGTACTATATTGGTTCTCTGTTGAATTGTCTTACCACCACAAACATCTAAACATTTAGTTCATAACAGAAGTCATTACATGCACAGTGGTTGAACCAGTTGTCATAATTGTCCGCCTATATTCACAATACAGCGCTTGTACATTTGCAATGTGCTGGCAGTTTTGACATCAGTAAACATTAATTTATGTAACAGAATTCACTGATATATACTGAAAGTATATCCACTTTATATTACCGTTCTGTTTGCCAGCCAGCCCCTTTGAAAGCAACTTATTATCTGTTGTAAAAGCTTCAAAATACCTAAACAGAATTTCCCTATTTAATTTACTATGCTTAGTTCCATTTCATTGCGATTCACAAATGCCTTTGTGAATCGCATGAGTTAAATTGCGGTAGCCTACTGCACTCCGTTGGGTTATAAAGAGGACACATGCAGAATATTAATTTTGCAGAGTGCCCCGGTTCTTGAGCTGATCTTGGGATGCTAAACACATTCTAATTTGTACAAACGCACACACACATTCCTGGCATTATTAGCAAGATAAATCTGTCGTAAGTAGCATATTGATTGTTAATAATGATATAGTGCACTTACAGCCTTGTTTGTTTGCACCATTCACTAAAACGTTACACAAATTGTGTATGAAAAGTTGTCAGATTGTTTGTTCATAACTGAGCTCACAGAGAGATGGAAGCGGAAAGCTGGGCCTAGTTGAGTTCAAGATCCTGTGGACCAAAATTGAAACGTACTTGGTATGTATACAAGTTCGTCATCCGTTTGCAATGTTAATGTCAACAGGTCAGTTGAGTCATATATTTTTTAAATATACATTTTGAACAGTATAATCCAGTTTTCTATCCTGAGGTGGTGTTTACCATAACAGGTATGTTCAGGATGTTTGTGATTGGCTGGTTTTGTGTGGCAGAACATCTATCGCCAGAAGGATGTAGACAAGTCAGGGACCATAAGCTCCACAGAGATGCGCATGGCTGTGGAGGAGGCTGGTAAGGGCAAGGGGTTATTATATTTACTTGATACAGAATGCCCAAAAATGGAGACTCCATTTTGTGAACCTACATCTAACATATTTTTTTAAAATCTTAGGTTTCACTCTGAATAATTCACTGCATCAGATCATAGTGGCACGTTACAGTGAGCCAAGCCTCACTATCGACTTTGACAATTTTGTGGGTTGTCTTGTACGGCTTGAATCCATGTTCAGTAAGTACATTTACATTTATTAATTTAGCAGAGGCTTTTATCCAAAGCAACTTCCAAGAGAGAGCTTTACAAAAGTGCAAAGGTCAATGATCATAAACAACGAGATAGCCCCAAAAACATTGTGGGTAGCCAAAACATGAACCATACATTGCGAAAAGCAAATAAGTGTCAATGGGAAGAAATATACGAGCATGTAGTTAAACAAGTTACAATTAAACATTAAACAACATAAACCTTAAAAAATGCAAGAGTCTACCTGTAGGAAAACAAGCAACAATAATACAGTTCAAAGCAAGTACAAGAAGTTAAATCAGTTACAACTATCCAACAAGAGCAGGGGAGATGAGGGGAGGTGGGGAGAAGATTCCGCCATTGGGGGGCCAGACAGGAGAAGAGCTTCGGTTGGGAGCAGACGCTCTTGAGAGGTGGGACCAGCAGACGGTTGTCAGAAGAAGAAAGTAGGTGGCGGGTGGGGTAGTAAGGCTGGAGGAGAGACTTGATGGAGTCGGGTGCATTCCCGTTCACCGCTCGGATGATAACTACCAGGGTCTTGAATCTAATACGGGTTGTGATGGGAAGCCAATGGAGAGAAATGAGGAGTGGGGTAACATGGGAGCGTCTGGGTAGATTAAAGACCAGACGGGCTGCTGCTTTCTGAATCCTCTGGAGAGGGCAGGTTGCACATGCTGGGAGACCAGCAAGCAGCAAGTTGCAGTAATCCAAATTGGAGAGGACAAATGCTTGGACTAGCAACTGGGTGGAATGGTCAGACAGGTACCTCCTGATCTTCCGGATGTTGTAGAGGGTGAATCTACTTGACCGGGAGACTGCAGCAATGTGGACTGTGAGGGAGAGCTAACCCTGAGGTTCCAGGCGGAGAAAGAAGGGGTCACCGTCGCAGATCCCAGGGTGATTGAGAGATTGTGGGAGATGGAGGGTTTGGTCGGGATGATGAGAAGTTTTGGCGAGGTTCAGCTGTAGGAGGTGCTTGGTCATCCAGGCGGAGATGTCTGTGAGGCAGGCCTCGATTCTAGTTTAGATCCCCGGATCAGCCGGGGGAACAACAGGTACAGCTGCGTGTCATCAGCGTAGTAGTGGTAGGAGAAGCCATGGGTCGTGATGATCAGCCCAAGTGAGGTGGTGTTCAGGGAGAAGAGGAGGGGTCCAAGGACAGCGCCCTGTGGGACACCAGTGGAGAGCTGGCGGGGGCCTGACGCTTTGCCTCCCCAGGAGACCTGGTAGGATTTTCCCGACAGGTAGGATGAGATCCACTGAAGTGCAGTGCCAGAGATACCCATCTCAGAAAGTCTAGCGAGCGGGTTCTTAACCGTTAACCGTATCAAAAGCTGCTGAAAGGTCCAGCAGAATGATGACAGATGATCTTGAGGCCTGAAGGGCAGTGGTGACTGACAGAAGGGCAGTTTCTGTGGAGTGGCCAGTCTTGAAGCCTGATGGTTGGGGTCAAGCAGGTTGTTCTGAGAGAGAAAGTTTTGACAGTTGGTTAGATACAGCGCGTTCAATTGTTTTTGAGAAGAAGGGTAGCAGTCATACTGGTCTGTAGTTCTGCAGGACGGCAGGGTTAAGGGAGGATTTTTTGAGTAGAGGGGTAACTCTGGCCTGTTTGAAGGCAGAGGGAAGGTGCCGGAAGTAATAGAGGAATTAAGGACACAAAGAAGAAAAGTTATGATGGAGGGAGAGTTGGTTTGAAAGAGAGGAGAGGGGACTGGATCAAGGGGACAGGAGGTGGGGCGATGAAAGAGAATGAGGTTAGAGATCTCTGCCTCGGACAGGGGAGAGAAAGAGTTTAGACATTTAGTTGGGTCAGTCATAGAGGGTGAGTGGGTAGGAAAGGTGGGCTCAGGAAACTAACTGCTAATGTCGGAGACTTTTTCCTCAAAGAACGAGGAGAAGTCTTCTGCTGTCAGGGAGGAGGGGGGGGGGGGGGCAGGTGGGTTAAGAAGGCTGGAGAAGGTAGAAGAAAGTTTGTGAGGGTTTGAGGCAGAGTTAATTTTGTTCAGGAAGTAGTGGGTTTTAGCACCAGTTATGTGTGCAGACAAAGATTTAAGGAGGGAGTGATACTTATCAAGGTCCAGACCGTCTTTGGACTTGCGCCATCTCCTCTCAGCTCCCCGAAGGGTGGACCGTTCTTCACGAATAACCGTAAGCCACGGTCAGGAGGGAGAGGATCTTGTAGGCCTGGTTGACAGGGGACAGAAAGTGTCAAGGGATGCAGTTAATATGGATAACAGGGGGTTGGTGGCAGTGTCAGTGAGGTGGGACGTGAATTTGTCAATGGGAGGGACGATGTTACAATAGAGGAGAAATGGGAGGGGATAGGGAGCGGAGGTTGCGACGGGGGTGGGGAGGCAGGAGGAGTTGGGGGGAGACAGACAGAGAACTGGAAGTGATCAGATGTGCGTGATGTGTAGTGGGGTTACAGAAGTTAAGTTAGTGATACAGTTACGTGTCAGGATGAGGTCAAGCTGTTTGCCTGCCTTGTGGGTCGCCGGTGTGTTCAGCAGGGTCAGGTCGAAGGAAGTAGGGAGAGACATGAAGTCAACGGCCTGCGTTCCTTAAAGGTGGACGCTGAAGTCCCCAAGGATTATCAGCAGGGTTCCATCATCCGGAAGGACACTGAGGAGCATGTCCAGCTCTTCCACAAAATCGGCAAGCGGTCCTGGTGGGCGATAAAGGACAACTAAGAATGCTTTGATAGGATCAGTTAGCACCACATAATGGTGTTCAAATGATTTGGCAGTGACAGAGAGTGGGGTGGATGTGTATTTAATTTGTGGGGAAAGAAGCAAAACCTGTCCCACCACTTCGCCCAGTTGAGCGGGGTGAGTGAGAGAACGAGTGGTTGACGGAGTTGCTGTGTTCTCTGGGCGAATCCATGTCTCTGTCAGCGCAAGGGCATGGAAAGAAGCATGGGATGCAAACGCCGGGATGAAGTCTGCCTTGTTGCAGACTGGCAGTTCCAGAGCCCTATAGGCGTTCAATACAAGATTTTCATGTTTTATAAGTTTACTTGATTGGTATGTTGGTAGGTGGGAAATTGTGTTTCACTAAACCAGGACTGAATTTTCTTCATTCACAGAAACATTTAAAACACTGGACAAGGACGGGTCAGGGGTGGTCGAGTTGAATTTCCTTGAGGTTAGTATGGCCAGCTCGGCATCAACATAAGATTGGAAAATCATTTACATCTTTATGACCATATGCATTTTTCTCCTTCTAGTGGATGAATGTGTCACTACTCTAAAATGAGAAGATTCAACACCTCCTTCATACCTGGGGGACAATGAACAAGAATGGAAGCAATACTTTTTTTCTGAAGAATTAGAAAGATCACTTAGCTGGGTTTTAAATGAGGGTATGTTCTGTCAACCCTATACTTTGAGACCTTGTTTATGTCTCACACATTACAGTATATGGAATATGTCAATGCAATAATGCCATGGGAAATGTGTTTTATTTTGTTTTATTTGCCTCATCTGGGTTTAACAAAATGTAGGAATAATGAATTGTTGAATTTTTAACAGGTTTTAGGTTTTAACAAAATACTGTCACACATTTAAAGATTCAAATAATAAATCTAACTTGCGTCCTTTATTTATGCTTTACTCTTTTGAATTGGAATTTGAGTGCAGATGCACAACACAAAATACTTCAATAAATTTCAATATTTATTCCTTGTAAAACAAATCTTACGAAGTTCCCAATATATAGATCTAACAAGCTACAACAGTAGCAACAAAGAACAGAAATAGTTTTGTCAACTACTGTAAACTCACGGTTTTGTAAACAACTTTCCCTCTTCCAGCTAAATCAAATTGACATCAGTTGGACTTCTGCTGTCAACAAGAGCACAGTAAATAGCGAAGCTCCCCCTACCGTCGAATCAAAATGGTGCCGGGAGAGGAATTTGCATAGCATTTAGCTAGCCGGAGCCATATTTTTGCAAGGGAAACTGCTCTCTAAGCCTTGTTTTATCAACTTACAAATGTCTACATAAAAAAAAAACATTTTGAAGTATGTTTTTACTAGCATTTCATAAAATTTTGTTGTTTTAAAATGACTTGTTACAGTCTCGATTACGCGATGGTGTAATGCTAGAATCACCGCAAGAAAATTGACCGTCGTGACGCGTCTTTTTGAGTGAAACCAATATAAATGTATTGAATTACGTCAAACTGATGTTATTTTATTTGATGCCGATGTATTCCTTTACAATCATTATCAAACTATCCAATTAGACAATTTATTTTTTAAAATTACCTCAGGAAACGTTAACTTAATGGGTGACTGGAAAGTACACCCATGGGCCCCACACCAACCTGTCCATCACTCTGTATGAGGAGGAGGAGCTAATCAAGTATGCCCTGTGGACCATGGGTGGCCATGGAGCCGGGCCACCATAAACGTTTATGCACTGGAGATGATCAGAGCCTCAGGGAAGGACGTATAGCATATTAACCATTCACTGCACGTGATCGCTAGTAAACATATTACACTTGCTCTGCCAGTCTATGTTAGCTAGCTTTTAGTGCATTTAAAATGCCTAAGCGAAGCGGTCGAGAGTGTGGCTGTATTCACAGCCTCGCAAAATGCAAAAAAAAAATCAAAACGATTACCTGTAACCACATCGAATGTATTGAAACATGGTGCTACACACGGAATACTTCTTAAAGCAGAGAGATGCACCGTGTTCGACAGCTTGCGGACATCAGTCCCTGGTCCCGGGACAGCCTCCCCAATTTGCCTGCCCTTTCAAATTCATACCTGTGTGTACAGGCCTCTTCGACACTATGTGAGCGAGTTTTATCTTGTGCAGGCAGGACATGCCATAAGTCAGGAGAGGTATCTTGCCAGAGAAGGCAAAAATGGTAATTTTTCATCAAAAGAACTACTGAAGTCTGAAGCTGGTTTAATAAGCATACCAACTCTACATTTATTTTGTTGTTACATGTTAATAGTGTAACTGTTATTTATTGTTAAATTATTGTAGTTGTGTGTTAGGTGACTTAGGTTGATTTATTATAGGCTACTTCAAAACGTTAATATTGTAACGGTGGCGCTAAAGGGCTATAATGGAGTGGATGCTCAATGATCTGACACAGAGAAGAATACCTTTTTTTATCCTGTGCCCCATACACCGCTCGACTACAGGTTTTATTACTTCACCACCAATCACATGTGAATGCCAACAACAAGTCATTAACTCACATACAATTCACAGTTATGGCAACAACGACAACAACAACACAACTTAGTTACTAATATTGATACATCATCCACTGACAAACCTAATCGACAGAACAACAACACTCAACTCAAACATGCATGCAACGTTAATTAAACATGAAACAAGTATGTGAATTGCGCCTCCCACAATCCTTTGCGCCAACAGCGCGAGTTAACAGCGACCAATCCGTGGGTCGCTACATAGCCCCCACCTGAGGGGTCAGTCGTCCCCGACAACCCCATCACCCAACAGGTAGTCTCTTAAGTGTCCTGGCCGTGGCCGCCGCCGAGTTGGCCTCCTGGGACTGGTAGAAGGTACAAAAGGGGGGGGGGGTCACATTGTCCAGTGGGAGTGGTGCCGCTGGTGTCGTTTTCTGCTCCACCCGTCTCTGGAGCAAGCGGGCGATATGGTGATAGTCTGTCCTGGTGCAGCACCACCACACGCCCCCGACCAGGCATGCGCACCCGATACACCACCTCAGAAACCTGCTCCATAACCTCACCGGGCCCCTGCCAGTGACTGCTTGGGACACACACCCTTCTTACGAGTAGGGCAATACACCCAGACCTTGTCACTAGGCTTGAAGGTCAGCTTCCGACACCGGGTGTCATAGGCTCTTTTCTGCCGCACCCCAGAGTTAGCCTGGGCCTGACGAGCATACCCATGGACTACTTGGAGGCAATCTATCAACCTCCGGTAGTAATCCATCTCCCTTCCTCCAGCAATCTCCGGCTCGGGCGGGGTCCCGAAAACCAAGTCCACCGGTGTCCGTAATTCCCGCCCCCAATAAGAAGGCAGCTGGTGTGCACTGGCTGGACTCTTGGACGGCCGTCCGGTACGACCACAGAACCAGGGGCAGGTGGCGATCTCAGTCCCGCTGATGTTGGCTGGTCAGGATGGCAAGCTTTCCGCAGTTGTGATGGCACTCTGATCCGGCACCGCGTATGCCTCCAGCCATTTGGTGAAATAATCCATGGCCACAAGGACGTAGCGGTTGCCGGAATCAGTCGCTGGAAAGGGCCCAAGTGTGTCCACCGCTACTCGCTCCATCGGAGCCCCCACCAGGTACTGCTGCAATGGTGCATGCTGAAACTGCACCTGACAAACTGGCTCGGCCTCCTCACCCTCACAGTCAATGGCCCGGACGTGTGGAAGGGTCAGCCGTGGGGAAGCCTGAGTGCAGAGCACCGCCTCTGCCCGTACCGCTTCTTGAAGAGCCCCCTCCAGGGTTCTGGGCATGGTGAGACGCACATGCTGGCATAGCTGCTCTGGCATAAACCCCTTGAGGAATGCATGGAGAGCCAGCTCCCCTCGTGCAGCGGCGTCGAACGTTGGATAACCATGGCGGGCGTAGAGCTGGATATCCGCGGCGAAAGCGCCCAAACTCCCTCCCTCGCGGCGACAGCTGGCTAGCCTGTCCCTACTCTGGTCAGGGAATGGTTGCTGCCCGAACCGCCTCTCCAAGGCCCTGGTCAAGGTTTCCAGGTTCCGCTGTTCCCCAGGGGTCAGATCCAGGAGCACCTGTAGCGCATTTCCCTATAGCGCCAGGGCCAGATGAGTGGCGGCTTTTTCGCTGCTCCAACCACCGTGCCACACTGCCAACTGGAACTGGGCAAGATATGGCTCCAGGAGCGTCTCTCCATTGAACTTGGGCACCTTTGCTGGTGTTCTGGGAATGGCAGTGGAACGGGGCAGGTTGACCCCAACATCCACCTGTGGAGACGCCCCAGGTAGGTCAGGTTGGATGGTCACAGCTATGGCTGAGTGTTCTGTGGTTCCACTCCCGGCCTCTAGGGGGCGACGAGGCCGTGGCACACTGGACCCATCAGCGTGGGATTACGTTCTTTCACTGGAACGCTCCATGTTCAGCCTACGTTTTTCCAGGTGTAGCCGAGTCCTCTCAATGGTCTCTTCCAGATCTGCGATTTCTTCCTCCATCCTGCGTGGTCGCGCCATCCCACTTCTGACACCGATGTAACAGTGGCGCAAGAGGTCTATAATGGAGTGGATGCTCAATGATCTGACGCAGAGAAGAAGACCTTTTTTTAATCCTGTGTCCCATACACCGCTCGACTACAGGTTTTATTACTACACCACCATTCATATGTGAATGCCAACAACAAGTCATTAACTCACATACAATTCACAGTTATGGCAATACGACAACAACAACACAACTTATAGTTACTAATATCGATAAATCATCCACTGACAAACCTAATCGACAGAACAACAACACTCAACTCAAACATGCATGCAACGTTAATTAAACGTGAAACAAGTATGTGAATTGCGCCTCCCACAATCCTTTGCGCCAACAGCGCGAGTTAACAGCGACCAATCCGTGGGTCGCTACAATATATTGTTACATTTAAATAATTTTCTATTAAATACAAAACTATAAAAGAGCCTTTCTTTGATTACTTTAATTTTTCAGTTTTTCAAGAATCAGTTTAGGAATCGTTTAGGAATTGAAATTGTTATAAAACAACCGGTTTGGCATCGGAATCGTATAAATCCAAACCATACCCAACCTTATCCATGGCAGGTCAGAAAAGGGCTATATGGACAGTGGCCTGTGGCTGAAGTGGCTAGGCAACTTTATCAAACACGCCCACCCCAGAGAGGCCTCTGCTCCTTGTGGTGGACCAAGCGGAACCCCACAAGAACAGGGAAGCCATCCGGTTCTACAGGGAGAACATGATGGTGGTTGTGTGCCTCCCTGCGCACACCACTCACGTGATGCAGCCACTGGATGTGGGGGTGTTTAATCCTCTGAAGAGGATTTTTGACCGGGATGCTGCCCGCCTTGGCCTGGTGAGGGGGGAAACTTTTCCCCTCTCCTTAAGGAGGCTTGGCCTAAGGCAGCCAATTCCTGAGAACATCAATGAGGACAGACCTCTTCTTCTGCAACAGGGGAGGCTATGATGAGACCCAGCTGACCCAAAGTCAGACCTGCACCCACCACGGCAACCAACACCGGCCCAGCCACCGGCCCAGCCCCCAGCACGGTGACCATCACTGGCGCCATGACATTGGAAATCTACTGATGAAGAAATTGATGTCACCCTGCTGAAATGATGGAGAAGTGTTATAATTATGGAACTATCTGATTGAAAAATGAATGTCTCTCTACTGTAAATTGGATTATTGGAAATGTGTTGCTAAGCTGTGACTGATTATGAACAACATAAGTGTGGGACATTGGTTTTAAAGGAGAATGGGGAAATACCAGTCAAAGGAATGCAGAGGCCGAGCCGTAAATTAGAACGTACATTTATGGCCCAACTTCTGGAGCTCTTATAAGCCAAGTCTGAAGCTGTCAGACCCAGGTCAGCACTAGGTCTGTGTTGAGGGGTTTTATAAAAGCCTCAACACTTAAAAGAAACTTGGAATGATTTCACTAGACAAGGGAACTTACAAAATTATTTACGACATTTTGGCGAGCTGATAAGGGAAGAGACCATTTTCTCTGCTAAATTCGAGTGCGTGTCTGAGTGAGTCCACCCAGACCCAGTACTGGTATAGTGTAATTTTTTCAAAATAACATAAAATAACATAAAATTGGATTTATAAAAAATATTAGTGCACTGCAACCTCATTTTGATGCAAAGGTATTTGTATATGTGTAGGCTATATATTTTGCTATGGCACGGAAAGAATGAATAACTAACACGGAACGCTCGTCTATCATTTGTTGGCTGATCGCATGTTTAACATTTGCGGGACGCTTGCTTTGGCTTGCTTTGACGGCGAGACGTTGGCATTAAACGCTGGACCGCAGCCTTCTGCCGGAGGGGAGTGACTGAAACAGGGAGTGTCCAGGGTGGGAGGAGTAGGCCACAATCTTCTTCGCTCGCCTCAGGGTCCTCGAGGTGTGCAGGTCCTCGAGGGAAGGCAGATTGCAGCCAATCACCTTCTCCGCAGAGCGGATGATACGCTGCAGCCTGCTCTTGTCCTTGGCAGTGGCAGCAGCCTACCAGATGGTGATGGAGGAGGTGAGGATGGACTCAATGATGGCTGTGCAGAAGTGCACCATCATCGACTTTGGCAGGTTGAATTTCTTCAGCTGCCGCAGGAAGTACATCCTCTGTTGTGCTTTCTTGGTGAGAGACCTGATGTTCAGTTCCCACTTGAGGTCCTGGGAGAGGATAGTGCCCAGGAAGCGGAAGGACTCCACAGTGTTGACTGGGGAGTCACACAGGGTGATGAGAGTGAGTGGGGCTGTGTTGTTCCTGAAGTCCACAACCATCTCCACTGTCTTGAGAGCATTGAGCTCGAGGTTGTTCTGGCTGCACCAGGTCACCAGGTTGTCCGCTTCCCACCTATAATCAGACGTGTCTCCACCAGAGATGAGCCCAATGAGGGTGGTGTCGTCCGCAAACTTCAGGAGTTTGACGGACGGATGACTGGAGGTGCAGCTGTTGGTGTACAGGGAGAAGAGCAGAGGAGAAAGGACGCAGCCCTGAGGAGATCCAGTGCTGATGGGCCGGGAATCAGAGACTTGTGTTCCCAGCTTAACGCACTGCTTCCTGTCAGACAGGAAGTCTGTGATCCACCTGCAGGTGGAATCAGGCACGTTCAGCTGGGAGAGCTTGTGATTGATGATGGTATTAAAGACAGAGCTGAAGTCCACAAACAGGATCCTGACGTAGGATGCTGGGGGGTCCAGGTGCTGTAGGGTGAAGTGGAGGGCCATATTAACTGCATCGTCCACAGACCTGTTGGCTCTGTAGGCAAACTGCAGGTGGTCCAGTAGAGGGTCTGTGATGGATTTTAGGTGTGCCAGCACCAGGCGCTCAAAAGACTTCATTACCACAGAGGTCAGGGCGACGAGTCTGTAGTCATTATGTCCAGTTGGCCTGGGCTTTTTGGGCACAGGGATGATGGTGGAGGACTTGAGACAGGCTGGCACATGGCATGTCTCCAGGGAGGTGTTGAAGATGTAGGTAAACACCGGAGACAGCTGGTCAGCGCAGTTCTTAAGGGTGGCTGGAGAGACAAGAGTCCGGCCCAGCTGCTTTGCGGGGGTTCTGTCTCTTGAACAGTTTGTTCACTTCTCTCTCCTGAATGGAGAGGGTCGTCACTGTAGACGGGGGGAGGCCTCACGGGTGGAAAGGGGTTGTTCAGGACTGTCCAATTGTCTTTCAAAACGACAGTAGAACTTGTTCAGGTCGTTGGCCAGACGAGAGTCGTTAGTGGAGTGGGGGGCTCTGGGCTTGAAGTTGGTGATCTGCCTGAAGCCTCTCCAGATAGAAACAGAGTCGTTAGCAGAGAATTGATGTTCTAGTCTCTGCGAGTACAGTCGTTTAGCCTCTCTCACCGCTTTGCTAAACCTGTTCTTTGACTCCTTGAATCTGTCCCTGTCCCCACTCCTTAACGCGGCCTCATTGTCCAGCCTCAGCTTTCTGAGCTTAGCTGTAAACCAGGGTTTGTCGTTGTTGTAGCTCACCCTGGTGCGTGTTAGTATCCAGCATTCTTCACAGAAGCTGATGTATGATGTCACAGCCTCCGTGAGCTCATCCAGACTATTGGTAGCAGTCATGAACATGTCCCAGTCAGTACAGTCCAAGCATGCCCGCAGTTCCTCCATAGCCTCACTGGTCCACTGTTTTGATGTCCTCACAGCAGGCTTACATCATTTAAGCTTCTGCCTGTATGCAGGAATCAGGTGGACCATGGCGTGGTCTGAGTGACCCAGTGCTGCTCGGGGAACCGCATGGTATGCTTTACTGATAGTAGAGTAGCAGTGATCCAAAGTGTTCTCTTCTCTGGTAGGGCATTTGATGAATTGTCTGTATTTGGGGAGTTCTTGAGTGAAATTGCCATTGGAAGATGAACAAAAGTCTCAGTTTTTCTATACCAGTAGCTGAAGTTCGTCCAGTTTGTTGCTTGAACGTTGGAGAGAAATATCCCCGGTAACGCTGTGCGCACTCCGCGCTGACGAAGTCGCATCAAAGCACCAGCCCGTTTACCTCTCCTGCGATTCTTTGCTGCTAGGACAAAGCCGAGGGTGGCTTTAATTCCCACTAAATCTGCCGCTGGAAGCAGAAAAGTGGGAAATAAATCCACAGGAGTTGTAGTCCTGATGTTAAGAAGTGCTTCTCTTGTTAGAGAACCCCGGAAATCTTGTCAGAACACTGAATTAACAAACAAAACAAGACAAAACAGAGCACACATCAGCTGCCTCTGTAATAAAAAGTAAATAATAAAAATAAAAAGACGAACACTAACAAAAAATAAGAAAATAAAGGAGAAAACGTAAAACAAAAATACACACAAGCTTCTCGCAAGATTCTACAAGTTTTCAAACACCTTCTCCATTAAGTGTCATCCCGTCAGCTCCACCATGCTCAAGGAATGAAAAGAATGGATTCCATATTTCCTCAAATTCCCTGTATTTACCTCTCACAATACAAGTAATTTTTTCCATAGACATTTTTTGTTCATAGCCATTTCTTTCATCCAACTACCTACCCTAGGTGCTTGGACGTTCTTCGAATGTAGGGCAATTGAACGTTTTGCTTGTAACAAAGTCATGTCTATGAAAGAATAATCTCTACTTCTTAGTGTAATGTGAAAAGGATATAAGTGTAATAGGAATGATTTTGCAGACAAAGGGAAACTGATATTTTACATTTTATTTATTTTATCGCTAACCTCTGTCCAGAAGTTCATTATGTGTTGACATTCCCAAATACAGTGGTACAAAGTGCCTTTAAATTTGTTACATTTCACACAAGTGTCAGGGATGTTTTCACTGTATTTGTGTAGTGTAGCTGGAGACATATAAGTACGCATTAACCACTTATATTGTTGCAGTTTCAGTCTTACATTTACTGTTTGGGTTTGAGCCCCCTTACATGCCTTCATCCAATCATTTGCATTTATATCCTCATGTAAAGCTTCTAGCTTATGACTTGAGGATTCTTGTGATCCTGAAAATATGATATCGTAAAGTGATGAAATTAAACCTCTGTTATAGCAATCCTTTGTCATTTCCCTCTCTAAAATAGTTAGAGGGGCTTTCATTAAAGAGTTCTGTTGGGAGGTAGAATTTAAATGTCTTATTTGTAACTATTAAAAGAAGTGTCTCATATTAACTCTTATTAAGTGACTCATTGCTCTTTTAGGTTAGATATAACGAAGCTAAGTCTTGTACTCGCTGTGTAATATTTTACTGTTGATTGTTCTTCTACAGGTACAGTCCTGCACTTTTGTGGTTCATGTTGTTTTAATTTGTAACTTGTATAACTGCATGCTCTTATGGGTCTTCCCTTTTGGCACTTGTTTAGCTTTTTCACAATGTATGCTTCATGTTTTGGCTACTTGCAATGTTTGGGACAATCTCGTTGTTATGATCACTTTTGTAAAGCTCTCTCTTGGAAGTCGCTTTGGATAAAAGCGTCTGCTAAATGAATAAATGTAAATGTATGTGTGTTTCAAAAGAATAAGCTATTTCCCCAAAGGACATGAGCTGATTGGACGAGTATAAATCTGCAACTGTCTTTATTCCTTTGTATGAAGTCAAACTGAAGTGGAGACAATTGGTAGTCAAGCAATTAGTGAGACAATTAGTAAAGTGGGCGGAGACAAAATAAGCCCGGGCTTTAAAAAGGAGACGTCGGGAGCAAACACTGGTTGACGAACGGCATGAGTCGAGAGCAAGAGAGAGACTAGTCTGCTGGTCGCCAGCAAGAGATGCCCTACAAATGCCCGAATGACAGCCGGTAAGGAAACTAAACTCTGAAACCTCCTCGCTGATGTAGCCACATAGTTGGCAGACGATCAACTGACGTCACTGAACCCTGCGTTACTGGGGAAATTCATCCGCTTACCGCTGTTTAAGGAACGAGTGTTTGGTACATTTTAAGAGTACTAAGATGAGCGAGTCTGTAATGCTTTTGATGCTCTTGACCTATGGTGTTAGTGTAATTAACTGTTTTAAATGTTATATTGGGTTTAAAACGGGAAAAATCTTATAAAATTGTGTATTTGTGTTAAAAGGTTTTTCACCTGAACTGAAAACCAAATAAAAACAAAAAGGAAAGTGATGAGTGGAATCCAGTCCTTTATTTCGGGGTAGAGGCATCAGATCCCTTTCAAGTGGGGTGGCATGAAACATCAGGAGGAACTTGACACTTTGCTTGCCCACACTTTAAACCCTGCATCAAGCCTCCCTGGTTTAAAAGTTGTGTTACCCCAGATTGGGCTAAAACTAGACAAGTTGTTAGGATTTTGTAAGTATCTCTTGACTTCTTGCCAAACTTTTATCATATTCATTACTATTGGGTTAAAGGTGTTTTTCCTAAGGTTTTTTAGTTCAGCTGAATACAAGTATAGGTTTAAGGATAAGCCAGAAGAGATTGTAGAAGATTCCAAGTCAACCCAAGACGGAGTACTTTGAGAAGAAAAATTGAACGTAATGGTTCTAAGTTGAGTAGCCCAATAGTACCACTGTAAATTAGGACATTGAAGTCCTCCTATATAGTATGGCAAATATAGAAGTGTTAGGCGGAGTCTAGGACGTCTGTTATTCCAAATGAAATTAGTGAACAACTTATTAACTGTCAGAAAAAAGTGTTTTGGAGGTGGCAGGGGAATATTCTGAAACAGATATAGAAGTTTAGGCAAAACATCAATTTTCAAAATATTTATGCTTCCAATCAAGTATACGGGTAAAGATGACCATCTTTCAATAGAGTTACAAATACCTTCAAAGAGGGGGTCATAGTTTGCAGGGACAATATTCTTGTGTTTTGGAACTATTTTTGTGCCCAAATATGTAGAGCAATCAGTTGGACGAAACACGGGCTGTATAATTGGGCTGTTGCCCATCCCTCAAATTTAGCAACATTAGCATGCTTTTTGAAGTATTGATCTTGTACCCAGATATCTTCCCACCTCTACTAATGGTATCTAACAGGGCAGGAAAAGAATTACTAAGATGTTTCAGAAAAAGAAGGATATCGTCTGCAAATAAGGCAATTTTATGTTCTATTGGACCAACAGTAATGCCAGTTATGCTGTGACGCCCACCTGTGCCCCTTCAGGCTTCACCCTGCCAGTGCACGGGTAGGTGGAGCTTGAGCCTAAAGTGCTTTATTGTCTACACCTGTATTTAGTGTGGGGCTATAAAAGGGTTCTTTCATTCTCTTACTCGCTCTCTCATCAGGCACTATGGTTTGATATTCTCCCTCACACTCACCCTTTGACCTTGGTATCCTAAACATATTGATGCATTCATTCACCCACTCATGCACGACATCGAACATAACCTTTTTCATACCCCTATATTGTTGCTTATCGCTGTTGTTGGTAAATAAATAAATACCTATCATTTGATTTAAAGCTACCTTGTGTCGTGTCCCTCATTATGCAACGGTAACCCTTCACGAGTCTGCCGTTACATAATTTGGGGGCTCGTCCGGGATTCCTGTAAAAAATATCCGGATCTTGGGCTGTTCGTGTGTTCAGGTGAGAACGTCCCACGTTGCATTGGCTATTGTAAAATTTTGTGCAGTCTCTGGCTAAGAAAGAGTGTTCCAGCTGGGCCTAGCCTTTCCTTCGGAGCACTGGTTGTTGTTTTCTCTTTGTTTTGGTTTGTTGTTTTTGAGACAATCCTGGTCCGAAGTTGAATGACTTCTGTCAGGGGCACGCTTCGTACAGCTAGTCTGTAGCGAGTTGAGCGTTATCCAGTCGCCTCAAGGCCGGCACGTCTCAGAAGAGCTAGCCAGGACAGTTAGCTTCTTTGGTTAGGTATGTAGGAAGCCAGTGGACTGCCTTATTAAACACATCTTCAGTAGGAAAGTGCCGGCAATCAATGGACGATTCCACCTGGATGCATGGGAGTCTTTTGGTTCGTGGATGTGGTGAGTTCTCTTATTAGTGTTCTGTAACTTGTTTTTTTTGCTGTCTGCGTTTACAGCGCAGGTTGGTTGACTTGTAGCTAAGACGCTTAGTTTGGAGGTGTCTCCTTTGGCTTGTTTGTACTCAGTGACTTTGTGAAGCAGGGTATTTGGCTAGTGAGTACTTGTTGATTGTTTGGACTTTAAAGCGTCCTTGGTGTTTAGCTAAGCTAATTGGTAGATAGTTGTTATAATCATCTGTTTGTAGAGTTGTCTACTTGGTTCTGGTTATTAGTTACCAGTTCATTTGTGTGGGGCACTGCCTTGCGTATCAATCTGACGTTGTGTATACGTTACATGTGTGGAGGAGAACTAGAGGCGTAGTCTGTTTTCTTTGTGCCTCATATTGTGAGTTCATTTCTGTAGTTGCTTGTGGCTGCTTGTATTGTGTGTGTGTATATAGGGTTGTACTGGTTTGTGGGCTAGGATGGCAACCCCAGAAGAAGACTATTGCCAAGCTGTCTGAGGAAGGGTTGTTCAGTTTAACCAAGGTGCAGCTCTGTGCGGTGGCTGAGCATTACCAACTGGCTCTAACTCCTGCAGAGAAAAGCAAGAAAGAAACATTGCTTAAGGCTGTAAAAGGCCAGCTTATCCTTACAGGAGTGTTGGAGTCAGAGGATGACATTTCAGACCAGTTACAGTACGTGAAACTGGAGGCTGAGAGAGAGGCTAGGGTTCTTCGAGAGAGAAATTGAGGCAGAAAGGGCTTTAGCGGTTCACAAACTCGAACATGAGCTTGAGCTGAAGCGTATGGAGATGGACGAGCGTGAGAAGTCGCGGGAGGAAGCTGAGAGGGAGCGAGAGCATGCTTTGGCGTTGAAGAAGCTTGACCTTGAACTGAAACTACTGCCATCTCAGCCCCCTCCTCCTGCCCGTCAACAACTCGGGTTTGATATCTGTAAAAACATTCGCCTTGTTCCACCCTTCATAGAGAAGGATGTAGAGAAATACTTTTCTCACTTTGAGAGAGTGGCGACCACTCTAAATTGGCCCGAGGATGTGTGGCCTTTGCTTCAATGCGTCTTCACAGGGAATGCGCAGGAAGTGTTTTCTGCTCTAAGTTTGGAACAAGCCATGAGGTATGGGGATTTGAAAACGGCCATCCTTCAAGCTTATGAGCTTGTCCCTGAGGCTTATCGCCAAAAGTTTAGGAAGACCAAGAAGTCAGAATAGCAAACCTTTGTTGAATTTGCACGTGAGAAAGAGCGTCTGTTCGATAGGTGGTGCTGTTCACAAAAAGCAGAGTCCAGGGAAGACCTATGACAACTTGTCCTCATAGAGGATTTCATGAATTGTCTCCCTGAGGCTGTGGCTTTCCATCTGTCTGAGCAGGAGGTGCAAACGTTGAACATGGCTGCTGTTCTTGCCGATAAGTTTGTGCTTACGCTTAAGCGTGTACCTGGTAGCGGCTGGGTAAGCCATCAGAGCAAGACGCAACCTTCTTACCAGTCAGCAACAGAGTGGAGGTGGGAATGATGCTCCGCGCTCATCTCCCCCTGCTAATGCTAGCCGTCCTCCTTATAGCAATACCGAAGTAATTTGCAATTATTGCAAGAAGGTGGGCCATATGAAGTATGACTGTGCAGAACTTCGTAGGAGAAGAGAGAAGGATAAAGGGAAGTCCAAGGGTTTTGGCCTTGTGGCTTCCTGTGGAAGTACCCCGTCTGTAAACAATACCTTGAGTGTTGGTCCTGTGATTGCTTCTAAGGGAGTTGAATGTGAAGTTGATGCAGAGTACACTCCCTTTGTCACCAAAGGCTCTGTCTTTGCCTGATGGGCATGGTAGTGTGAAAGTACGCATACTAAGAGATACTGGGGCAGCTCAGTCTTTTATGCTGTCTGGTGTTTTGCCTTTGTCGGACAACACCTACACCGGAACACATGTCCTAGTCAGGGGTTTTGAAATGACTCCTGTACAGGTGCCGTTGCATCGAGTTTGTCTCTCTTCGAAGCTGGTCAATGGTGATGTGGTGGTGGGAGTTCGTCAATGTCTCCCGATACCAGGTATTACATTTATCTTGGGCAATGATTTAGCTGGGGGGAAGGTTTGGGGTAACACCGAGGCCGTCTCGCCACCTGTTGTCTCTGATGCAGTGCCTGAGGTACCACCAAAGCCTGATCAGTGCGCACAGCGGCATCCTGATGTGTTTCCTAGCTGTGTTGTCACTCGTGCCATGGTAAAACGTGGCCTTGGTTCTTATTTGGTGTCTCTAAACAACACTTTCCTTACGAAGCCTAATGCTTCAGGTAATGGTTCCTCACAATCACCTGTAGGAGAGCTAGGGACTACCAACACTGACTTGGATGACTCTACTGGAGGTGGTGATGGCTCAGATGGTGAGAGTAGGTCTGTGAAAGTAGCCCCTCCTTTGGGAGTGATTGATGGTGATCCAGAAGTTACAATACTGAGTTCAGATGAGTTTGAGCGCTGTTCTTTACCTGACTTATTTAAGGTTTCACGTGAGGAACTGATTAAGGAGCAATTGGTTGATTCTTCACTTAGACCTTTGTGTGTTTTAGCATCTCAGGAGAAACCTGGGAATGAGACCTCCTACTTTGTGCAAGAGGGCTTACTGTGTAGAAGGTATGTGTTTCAGAGAGACTTTTACCAGTTCTTTTGTACAGGTAGTAGTTCCTTGCAAGTTCAGGAAAGCGGTGCTAGATCTAGCTCACAATGAAGTGGCGGGACACACTGGGGTGCGGAAGACATACGACAGGATTGTGCGTCGGTTTTGTTGGCCTGGGCTAAGGAGAGATGTTTCCTCCTATCTGAAATCATGTCATGTGTGCCAGTTGACCGGCAAACCTAACCAACAGATTCCTGTTGCGCCATTACAGCCCATTCCTGCGGTGTCCAGTCCTTTTGAATACCTCATAATGGATTGTGTGGGTCCATTGCCTCGCTCTAAGGCTGGGCATTTGTATCTGTTAATAGTGATGTGTCAATCTACTCGCTATCCTGTAGCATATCCACTTAGGTCCATCACGACGAAGTCTGTGTTGAAGGCTCTTACCACTTTCATGTCAACTTTTGGTATCCCAAAGGTTCTTCAGAGTGACCGTGGGCCTAGGAAAAAGGAATTATTGCAGAAGGAAGTAGACTATCTGCTAACCCATGATCTTGCTGAACCTAGTTTTAGTGCATGGAGCTCCCCCTGTTTGTTGGTGAACAAACCGGATGGAACCTTTCGTTTTTGCACTGACTATCGTCGACTGAATTCGGTTACAAAGCCAGACTGTTATCCATTACCCCGATGTGATGACTGCATAGACCGTGTTGGCTCAGCCAATGTTGTGAGTAAGTTCGACCTTCTAAAAGGGTACTGGCAGGTTCCTTTAACAGCCAGGGCTAAAGAATTCTGCTTTTGTAACACCTGATAACTTCCTGCAGTACCGTGTGATGCCGTTTGGGGTCAGAAATGCTCCCGCAACTTTTCAGAGGCTCGTCAATCGGGTCTTGGCACGTATGAAGGGTTGTGATGCATACCTTGATGATGTGGTTCTGTAAAGTACCAGCTGGACTCATCATTTGCAGCAGATGAATGAACTCTTTACTCGTCTGGCTAACGCTAACCTGACTGTAAACCTTGCCAAGTGTGAGTTTGATAAGGCTAGCGTTACTTATCTTGGTAAAACAGTTGGTGGAGGACAAGTTCGGCCTGTAGGCACAAAGATTGAGGCCATATGTAACTTTGCCGCACCTGAGAACCGCCGGGAACTCCGGAGGTTTCTTGGTATGGCCGGTTACTATAGGGCCTTTTGTGTGAACTTTTCTACTGTTGTTACACCTTTAACAAACCTCCTCAGTCCTAAGGTTCAATATGAATGGTCCCCTGGATGCCAAGAGGCATTCAACAATGTTAAGTTGCTGCTTGCTTCTTCCCCTGTGCTGTCTGCTCCAGACTTTGACCGTCCCTTCAGTGTTGCTGTTGATGCCAGTGAGTGTGGTGCTGGAGCGGTTCTGTTACAGGTGGGGTTGGATGGAGTAGAGCACCCAGTAGCATACTTTTCAAGAAAGTTTAATCGCCATCAGCAAGTCTACTCCACAGTGGAGAGGGAAGCGCTAGCTCTAATCCTTGCAGTACAGCATTTTGAGGTCTACTTGGGCTCCTCTCCGAGTCCAATAGACCTTTTCACTGACCATAACCCGTTGGTCTTCATTGATCGTATGCGGAACCAGAATCAGCGCATTATGCGTTGGAGCTTAATCCTTCAGCAATACCCGTTGAGGGTTCAACATATCAGAGGCAAGGACAACATTGTTGCGGATGCGTTGTCCAGAGCCTAAGTCCTGTTTTTTGAGGTCTTTCTTTGGTTTTGGTTTGTTTGTTTGAGGTTTACCTGCGGCAAACCTCTTAGGGAGGGAGGTGTGACGCCCACCTGTGCCCCTTCAGGCTTCACCCTGCCAGTGCACGGGTAGGCGGAGCCTGAGCCTAAAGTGCTTTATTGTCTACACCTGTATTTAGTGTGGGGCTATAAAAGGGTTCTTTCATTCTCTTACTCGCTCTCTCATCAGGCACTATGGTTTGATATTCTCCCTCACACTCACCCTTTGACCTTGGTATCCTAAACATATTGATGCATTCATTCACCCACTCATGCACGACATCGAACATAACCTTTTTCATACCCCTATATTGTTGCTTATTGCTGTTGTTGGTAAATAAATACCTGTCATTTGATTTAAAGCTACCTTGTGTCGTGTCCCTCATTATGCAACGGTAACCCTTCACGAGTCTGCCGTTACAATGCCCATATGTTCTCTTACTGCTATTGCAAAGCGTTCTATGGAGATTGCGAAGAGGAGGGGAGAGAGGTGATCCCTGCTGACATACCCTGGAGATGTTGAAAGATTTGGACAACATATTATTTGTCAGAACCTCTGACACAAAATTATTACAAAGAATCTTAACCCACTTGCCACTTGTTCCCCAAACCTAGTCAAGAGGTCAAATAGATAGGGCCATTCCACTCTATCAAAGGCCTTCTCTAGTGTGGATGGCAGTTTCCGGTTGTCCCTCCTGGTTATGAAGGACGTTGAGAAGCTTTCTCACATTATCGAATCCCTGCCTGCGTTGAATGAATCCAGTTTGGTCCTCTTCTATTAGATCAGGCAAAAGAGCTTCCTATCTCTTTGCAATAACTTTACATAACATTTTCGTATCCGAGTTAAGGAGGCTTATAGGACGCATGTTTTCGCATCTTGTATTAGTTTTCCGTGGTTTTGGTAGCAGAGTGATTAAGGCTCCTCTCATTGATTCAGGGAGGAAACCCTCTTGGAACGCTTCCAACAACATATTTAGAAGAGGGGCTAGCAATTTCTTTGGATTTCTTATAGATGTCTACAGGGAGGCCATCTGGGCCTGGTGTTTTCCCTGCTGTCATTGCTGACAGTTCTTGCATTGTAAGATATTTTTCTAGATCAATCTGATCTTCCTCTGTGATCTGAGGTAGATTAAGGTTGTCTAAGAACTGTGACTGGAGCTCCTGATTCGTAGGACACTCTGAACTGTATAGCTTTTCATAATAATCTCTAAATGCTTCCTTAATCTAAATTGGGTGAACAATATTTCTTAATGGGCATTCAATCTCTGTAATGGATCTCTCAGTTTGCCTTTGTTTGATCTGCCATGCATGTAGTCTTCCTGCTTTGTCCCCATGTTTAAAAAAGTTCTGTTTTAATTTTAATACTTTTGCAGCTGCTCTACTGGTTGACAATTCATTATAGCGGGCCCTTTGTAGCACTAATTTATTATGGTCATCCACTTTAACTGTATTTTTCTGAAATATATCTTTTTGCAATTGGTTAATCTGCTCATCAAATGTTTTCATTTCTAGTCTAGATTGTTTGGATTTGTAACTACACAATCCCATAATCTGACCTCTAATGAAAGCTTTGAAGCCTCCCACCTTATGCATGCCGATGTTTCAGATTCATTAGTCTCAAAATACAACTCTATTTCAGTACCTAAGAATTCTATAAATGACGGGTCTTGGAGCCATCCTACTTGCAGGCGCCATTTAGGAGGAACATTAGCTATCTTGTCATTGGTCGTATACCAATGATACTGCAGCATGGTCAGATATAACTATAGCATGATATTGACAATCTGCTATCTTGCTAAGAAGTTCTGCAGATATAAAAAAATAATCAATACGTGAGTGTGTTTGATATGTGCTAGAGTAACATGGGTACGCTGTAGAGGTGGGGTTGAGGTGTCTCCAAATGTCCAACAAATTTAGATCTTTCATGAATTGTTTAATAATTTTTGTAGTTTTGACATGAGTATTGTCTGAACCTGTTGAGCGATCCTTAACTGGGTCCAATGTGCAATTTATATCACCTGCAATAATGTGAAGCCTTGACAGAAAGGAAATTGTGAGAAATAAGTAATTGAAAAAACTAGGATTGTCATCATTAGGGCCATATACACTTATGAGATTGTATCTTTCTGAAAACAGAACACCTTGGACAATAACAAATCTGCCCGCCGGATCCTTTGTTATTTTCTATACCTGTATGGGAATGGATTTATGAATAAGAATCATTACACCCCTTGCGTTTGAGGCATTACAGCCACAGAACACCTGACCCTGCCATCTCATCTTTATCTTAACTGTTTTTCTGTTATCATATGTGTTTCCTGTAGGAAACCTACTTTGGCCTGTGATTGTTTTATTCTGTCCATTACCTGCTTATTTTTTTTTTAAGATTGTCCAATCCCCTACAGTTCCAAGTAAGACATTTTACCTTTCCAGTTTCAGACATCCCCCTTGTGAGCGATAACCATCTGCCACACACCATTCCTATCGATCTTTACCAATGGAGCATAACCAAAAATCAGAAACATGAAGCACAAAAGAAAACACAACACATGCATTCAACATAAATTCAAATCCCATTAAATCATTGTTATATAGGGCTGTCCCTAGTGGACCCCCCCCCCTCAAATTAGCTTCTTATATGGGGTAATTTGGTCCACACATATGTGAGGAACTAACAGCTGATGGGCCTTCCCTTTTTCTTCTTGCCAGTTAACTTATTACAACCCTTAACACTGCTAGTCTACTTTTACTCCTGTCATGAACTCAGCAGAACAAGCTGTTTAGTTTGCATCTAGACTAAAAGGCTTTCCAAGCCTGTAATGAAATAAAGCCGTTTTGAAATGACAAAAATAACACTCATTGGTCAATGTACAACAGTATTGACCTGACCTAAATTCTTTAGAACTGAGAGAAATGCACAAAATGAGCAAAAAATAAATGAGTACCGTGGTATCAAGTACCTGATTCCTTCAGAAACAGTTATTATTATTATTTTCATTTGTCCGAGCTTGGATCATCCAAATGCGCTGCCATCAACGACAACACACAAACAAATCAAGTTTAGCTATTTTATATTAGCCTACTGCCCACACGTGGAGAAAACAGCCCGCTGCCTAGCGTACTTTAAAACTATAAGCCTTTCCTCCAGCCTTTTTTTATGGAGATGTGAATAATAAAAACGCCCTGAATATTTTTTGCTTATACTTAAATGCACATCATTGTCCTCCTCTACTTTCATTCTTTATCCAATCCTTCGACAAAGTGCTCCACCTCAGCGGGCGTGTTGAACAGTTTGGATTGTTCCCGGTGTGTCAGAAGCAGCCGAGATGGAAAGACGATCCTATGTTTGTCGAATCCCTTCTCACGCAGCTTTTGTCGTATTCCATCGTAGGCTCTCCGTTTCTTGTGAGTTTCGGCAGAGACATCTGGAAATATTTGAACAGTGTACTCCTTGTATTTAAACGACCCATTCACTTTAGCTGCCCTTAGCACCTCTTCTTTCTGTTTGTAGTTTAGAAACTTCATGATGAGAGTTCTGGGTGGAGGTGTACCGTTGTTCACGTTCTGGGGCTGAGGGCCAATTTTGTGAGCATGCTCCAATGCTAGCGGTGTGCTAGTTGAGGTGTGCTTGCCTTCGGCTAGCACAAACCATTGTTATCTCACATATATATTATTGTGAGAATTCTGTTAAGTTCTCACTTTTTAAAGAATCAAGGTTTTTGTGCAAATTAAAAATGTAGCTTCTTCTTGATTTTTATCATTGAGCGCTGGCTGCTCTTTTTCTGGTATCAAATTCCTCTGACGTTCATATAGTTTAACTTACAGAAACAGGTTATACCTTAAAATGTAGGAAAACTTGTCCTCTTTCAGCCAATGTAACAACTAAAGAGCTCTCACATTGACAGATTTTCAGCTTTGAGCCTTGAAGCGAGAGCAGCCTTTCAAATTCTCTCACTAACTTCAATGGAGAGGTGGGTAAAATTCGTCAGAGAATTTCGAAAGTAGATGTGTTTTTAAACTGCCGGTAGAGTCGTATTTCTGACGGCACAGACATATAAAGGACATGTCTGGTTTCGGGAGAGTCTTGGGTCTCGGAAAATATCCTCATTTTTTGGATTGGATGTATAGTTTTGCGTCTAGGTTAACTTGTTTGAGGTGTGGATGCTAGCTAAATGTTGGTTATTCTCTGCCCTCAGCGTCTTAGCAATCATAGATGCATCATCACGTGGCAACCAAACAAACAAGCACCATGAAAGCAGAATTGGGTCACGTTTTGGAAAGTGCAGGTAGTCTTATTTCTGACCGCAGAGACATTTAAAGGACATCTCTGGTTTCGGCAGAGTCTTGGGTCTCGGAAAATATCAATTTTGGGGGGGATTGGACGTATAGGTTTGCGTCTAGGTTAACTTGTTTGAGGTGTGGATGCTAGCTAAATGTTGGTTATTCTCTGCCCTCAGCGTGTTAGCAATCATAGATGCACCATCACGTGGCAACCAAACAAACAAGCACCATGAAAGCAGAATTGGGTCACGTTTTGGAAAGTGCAGGTACACTTATTTCTGACCGCAGAGACATATAAAGGACATCTCTGGTTTCGGCAGAGTCTTGGGTTTCGGAAAATATCCATTTTGGGGGGGATTGGACGTATAGGTTTGCGTCTAGGTTAACTTGTTTGAGGTGTGGATGCTAGCTAAATGTGTCATTCTCCCTGACCAGCTCGTTAGCGAGTACAGGCAGCTGCTCCATTGCAGTGGCAACCAAACAGACACGCACCATGAAAGCAGAATTGGGTAACGTTTTGAAAACTGCAAAGAGTTGTATTTCTGACCGCACAGACACATAAAGGATATCAATGGTTTCGGCAGAGTCTTGGGTCTCGGAAAATATCCAGATTTTTTGGATTGGACGTGTAGTTTTGCGTCAAGTAGGGAGGACAGACCAAACATTTCTAATCAGTTTTATCTCCGTTTTTCTTTCAATTCCTTATGTAACCTAACGTAACTTAAACAAATCCGAAGTCAGATTTCAGTTACCTCTTTTAGTTCTCATAATCCAGTTTTTAGGCGTGATTTTAGGTAATTTTTTTAAACGGTCCACCGCTTTAAACCTTGAGTTTTGTGGCACCGAGAAGCTGTGAAGCTCCCTTTAAGAACGCGATTGTTCTACGTCACAGAGCTCTGCTTCTAGCCAGGGCGGGAAATATGACTTAAAGGCCATATGGCAGGTTGATTTTTCCAACGAATTTGCGCTATTTGGTTGTTGGTAATAAACACTTAAACTGTTATCCATTGTATTTTATGTTGTTGGGTGTCACAAAACGTAATATAATACAAAAAAGTTGCAACTTTTTGCAATGATTCTTCTTTCCCCCACAATGCATTGCATGACGTCACGTTGGGGAGACAACAGACAAATGTCTGCTTTAAGGCCATTGAAATCCATTGGAAATAAACACTACTAGGCTAGTACCAGAGAATGTCTAATATGGGCTCTGCTAGTACCATAAAAACTTGGGACGTCTCGGAAATGTGTTTACAACGTCGGGGAAAATATTTAATTAGCGATGATATTGGGGGGATTTTACAGGTGGGACTGGCAAGTAAAAAAAGTTGTAGTGGCAGCATCATACATTTAAGAAATTAAAGACTTGCATGTACAGTAAGTAATGTCACATTAAATAATGTATTTAAACTCAAGCTAGTGTGGTGTGTCACTGTCTTCAATGCCACAAGCTTTTCTGTCAAAAGAAACGTTTTCATTTCCAGCACATTCAGTGAAGTTTGGCTAGCAACAGCAGCTAGGTTAGCTTACTCGACTGAGACCGACAGAAATTGTCGCTTTTGGCTTATTTACTGATAATGATCGCTTCCAGCAAACTTCTTTTGAATTTGCCATTTCCCCCTAAATAAATGTCCAGCTTATTTACGTGTTTGCGGGCATATTTTCAGTTAGTAGTTGGTACACTGTTTGAATTGCGATTCCATCTGAAAAATACTGCCGGTGTTGGGAACCAACTGGTTCCCAATTTAACTGGTTCCCCAGCTGTGCGTGCACCTATCAGTCTGCCTCTATCACCAGATTCGTCACAAATTCACAAACATATTACTGGCGATTTTCAAGTCGGATCTCATATTTGCTGCGGCAAATATGAAACTAGGCCTATAGGCTACGTGCGCATTACATTAGGCTACCATTCGCGACAAAATAAATGGAGAAAAAATAAAACATTTGCAGACTTGCATGAAGTGGGATTTGATCGGACTAGAGTAAAAACATGTACGCACTAAAGTCCGTTGATCAACACCACGAGCTATATCAGCTCACAAATTGTAGCTGAATCGTTAGGTATTTCTTAACTACGTTGGCCTTCAGGTAACATTTTGAATTGGCTTCTTCTGATTCAACTGGTTCCCATAGACACTACCCGAATGTAGGCTTACTATGGACGTATTTGGGGTTGTCTCTAGGCAATAGCCGTATTTCAGTATTTCAAAGCACATATTATGTAACTGAGAAGACGCAGTAAATAATTCCTCTTTCAAGTAAGCCCCCGTTCAAGTGTTAGGCATCAAATTAGCTGCACGGTCTGTAGCTAGAGATATTGGGACGAAGATGCAATACAGTACGTAACAGAACGTGTTTATTCTGCAGAAATTGTGTAAATGTTTAATGTAACATATACGATTTTTATAACACCTCAATTGTTATCATTTGTAGGCTATATTATTACAGCTCATCTTCGTTGGTCAAAGGCACAATCTTTACCCGGACGTGACCTGTGCATGAAAAAGTGGAACTTATGTAGGCTACTTAGTGTAGTGCCTCAAAGTTAATGTCAGGCCCTGAATGATCACTAGATATAAAGAAAACGTTGACTTCCACTCGGTGCTATTCACTGACAGTCAAAATAAATTGTATATGTGCACTGCTGTTCATAGACGAGCTCCAGGTGTCGTTGCTGCGTTGCTAAATGATAGCAACTCACCGGGAGACTTTATCAACTCTCCACTCATTCTCCTCGGTACAATGAACAATCCATTTAATTGGCTTTGACGGCCATAAGGTCGACTTGGTTCAAAATTATATGGCTGCAGGCCATCATATACATTAGTCGTTCTTGCCACCTCTTCTTCATCCCAGTAGATCGCCATAGTTCTAGTACTAGACTGAGGCTACTCTCCTCCACGACTCCCCAACTTGACGTCATCGCCGAATTGCGCTAATATGCTAATGCTAACACAAAAAACGTCAAAAATTGGTCTTAAACACCATTTTGAGACACCATTTTGAGATTTCTTGAATAATATACATATCTTGAGTGCTTTATGTACCCATTAATCAACAGTGGTGGTTAACCTGACATATGGACTTTAAATTCTTTGTACATTGCAAGCTAATGCGGTGTCCAGTAGGCTACTTAGTTAAATTGAGACCACAAATATGGAAATGTTTGTCACGTATAGCGTTACTTGCAGTAATGTTAATTTTTGGCCACTTGGGGGTGTATTTAACGTTGAACAGGGTGTTTGTGTGTGCTTGTTGTGACATTGCCCATTATTTTCAAATACCTTGATTTGAACACGTTTGTGTGTTTATGATGGATAAAATGTATACACTAGTTGTATTAGAAATAATGTACTTTATTTGTAGGGATATGAAACTTATGATCCGAAATGTAGTCATTGCCTGTGAAAAAAAGAGAAAACAATTAGTAATGTGTTAAAACCGAGAATGCACATGCACACAAGCCCTCTTGTTCAAGTGACGGGATGCACAAGAACGAGGAGAGCTAAGCCTATTAATTTTGACCGTCAACCAATCAACATGATAACTTAAACGTCAAAACTACAAACGGACTGATTTACCTACATGTAAAAATGGTACAGTATGTTTGCACAAGCTCTCATATTCTAGTGATGGAATGCACACGAACGTCAAGAGCCTTAGTGCCAATTAATCTTTGGTCAACAACAAGGAACATGATCACTGGACATCATACTAAGGCCTAAAAGAAAATGTAAGGGAAAAGAAAAAAACTAAATATTGAGGTCACTCTGAAATCAAAGTATAAATAAAATAATATAATAATCAAAACTGCTAAATCCTTCCCTAACTACCCTATCTAGCATAATGAAACAATAAGTTTTTTAAATAATCAAAAAGCCTACGCTTGCCCTCATTACTCAAATGAAGCCGGTCAGGGCTGTAAAATTCCAAAACAGGACGCGAATGCCTCAGAAATAATCTCTTTGTCCTAAGGTAAATGACACCCTCGTTTTCAAATGACAGATGCTCCAGAAGAAGATTAGTTTCCCTAACTGCGTGTTTGGTGGTAGCATCATCCACCGGCCGGGGGAGAATGGAGCACACGGCAAAGCTTACTTCATACCGGTACCGCTCCCTAACTTTGTCCATCAGTTCCCGCATTCCCCTGAGGATATCATAAGGAGAATCCCCCTGCGCTACGTTGTTAGTTCCGATATTTATAAATATTTGCAGCGGGCCACTGACGGTGGTGAGGTGGTGCAGCTGTTGGTGTGCCGACCTCTGCAGTGTAGTTCCCGGGTGTACCCACGCTAAAGCCTCCGGTAATGCCACCTCCACCCCATGCATTATGCTGTCCCCCCAGATGGCAACAGTGCGACCTTGAACAAAAGAGAATAGATTGTTTAACAGTACTATGGTTTTCAGGTTGTGCTGCTAAACCATTAATGTGATGAATAATTAAAAACGTATTTTGAATGCATGAAATGTATTTAGGAATAGGCTACATTAAAATGAATGGTTAGTTAGCATATTTGCTGCAGACTCCTGGATTTTGTTTAAGGCAGAAAAAAAGGACACATTATACATTCTCTACATTGTACATGGGTATTTTGTCTTGGTAAAAAGAATAAGACAATGTACAATGTAGAGATGACATTTAAAAAAAACATACCTGCGCCAAATGAGGTGACACGATCCTGCCAGCATACCCTGAAGGGTCGAGGGACATGCGGCCTGTACATTGAAGTCGGATTTGTTGAAGTCGGATTTGTTGAAGTCGGATTTGTTGAAGTCGGATTTGTTGAAGTCGGATTTGTTGAAGTCGGATTTGTTGAAGTCGGATTTGTTGAAGTCGGATTTGTTGAAGTCATTGTAAAATGAAGTCAGAATGGTACAGTAAACGAGGTGTGAATGGTTTTACTGTATGCAAATACTGTCGCGATTGGATCAAATTAATGATTAACATCTTGGACAACCAATTACTCTAAGGGGCGTTTCATGATAATTTTATTTAGAAAAAAACAACCAGTGAGAGTTTGTTTGGCAATATTTTGAGTAAAAACAATGCAGAAACAGGCGGCAAATAAACAGGCAGATGTTTCCCTTATAAAAAAGAAAAAGGCGGGAACAGATATCATTCTAAAAGGCCAACCAATGAGAGGTCTTTATGGCAATATTTTAAATAAAAACAACACAGAAACAGGCGGCAAATAAACGGGCAGATGTTTGCCTTGCATTGTTTGAAAAAGAAGAAGCGGGAAACCCTATTATATGACAGGCAGATGTTGGATGCTAATCATAACAATTACACCTTGCGACACCTACTGATAAACAAGCGAATTGCAGCCTTAATTCCAAATGAATGGAAACAGTGAAGTGATAATCTCTCTCATATATATCCCTGTTAATCAAATACAGTGTCTACAAATTATCTTCAAGGCCCTTCTAGCAACTATCTCATGTTCTTTGTGAATTGAATCACAAGAAAGAAGACAATTGCAGCACTTTACTTTAAAAGGGTGTGATTTTCCTGTGACATTTGGACCTGTGGAGGGAATTACATGCAACTGTTAAAGGACTTGATATATTTGATGAACTATTTAACAACACAAAACAAACGGTAAACTTTACCGTGTGTGGACTGTTGTAATGCAGGGATGCCCAATTGGCCTCTAGAGCTACCATCTTGTAGGTATCTAGTTTGGAAACCTACAGGTTGATAGCGCTCAGAGGACAATTGGGCACCTCTGCATCCATGGTGAAGGTTCAGGGGAGCAACTTGTATCTATTACTTCTATGTTAGCTATGACAGTTTGGCTTAACAGGGAGTCACCCCATTACAGGGCCCCCTGTCTCATATCACCAAACTGTATTATTTTTAATCCTACCTGTATCTATTTTTATGTAGACAGTTTGGCTTAACAGGGAGTCACCCCATTACAGGGCCCCCTGTCTCATATCACCAAACTGTACTACTTTTAATCCTACCTGTATCTATTTTTATAGACGTAGTACGTTTTAATATTGCTAAGTCTGTCAGGCCACTTGATCAGACAACCCAATGCTAAAACCAAACAAATACTACTACTACTTACCCAATGCAGCTATCAGATATTATGGCAGACCATTTGGCTTAACAGGGAGTCACCCCCTACTGGGGCCCCCTGTCTCATATCACCAAATGGTCCATCATGAATATCCTCAAGCTACCACAAAGCCTGAATATTACATACCGATAGCTAAATGACACACTGCAAAGCTATGTCTCAGTGCCGCACAGGCCCACTTGATCAGACAACCCAATGCTAAAACCAAACAAATGACTACTTACCCAATACAGCCTGAATATTACATACCCATCACAAGACTACAAACCTATTTATAAATCCTAACCTCATTCTCGTAATAATCTGTGAGTAATGGGTATATCTACCACTGAGCTGGCTACTCTGTCATCTTCCTCCTCTTCATAATCTATTAAGAACCCATCTTTCCCATTAAAACTAACTACTCTGCCTGGCCACCAACATACACTATCGTCCTCACTGTTAATAAACATGTGCACTATTCTTTTCCCTACAAGATCCTCTGCACTAACCGGTATTAATACTAGTTTATTTTCCTGGTATTCTGTCCATAAGGGCAACCAGTACTGTTTTCTATGGCCATCGTATTTTATTTTGAACAAAATGTCATCTTTTGTTCTTTTACAATCTATAACTGTCCCATTAAACCACCTATCTAACCCACGCTCTACATACAAATGTTTAACTCTCTTACCAAGTAACTGCTGTGGCATTTCAATACTTGGAAGTCTGACTATACTCAACCCTCCCCTCCTCCGCCCCAGATCTTGTGCCTTAAGGTGCTGTTCAGCAGCATCCCTCAAAAACTCTACCTTCCTATCACCAACAAGATCAGCCGGTGCAGCTCCACACCCTTCATCTAAACTAGTGTCTACAGGCTCGATGGCATTAACAACAACACTCTTCAGATTACTGATGAGCTGATCTACAGGGAGCCTCTTGCCATATTTTGATATATTTAAAATCCCACTATCATTTTTCTGCCCCAACACAAAACGACGGAACTTTAACTGTGCAACTACTGCTAGTATTAAATCTCTCCCTAAATTACTTACCTGTTGATTAACCTCTAACTCGCTTGTCCATAGTCCACAATACTTACCAAGTTCAAGAGTGAGCTGTTGTTTCCTGCGCACTGCTTGAACCTCTCTAGCTACCTGCCTATCCTGTTGGTTTCTAAGCACATGCAATCTATCCTCTCTAATTCTATGCATTCTTTCACAGAACAGTGCCCTCTGCCCTTTCACAGATGTCCGAGCTGAGGCGAGAACTTCAGCTCTTCTATCTGGATCTAACCCTGACAACCATTCCCAGGACCTATTCTGCTTAAACATGACCATACCCTCTAATGCTATTTTGCTTGCCCTGAACTTTGATCTAATCAAATAATCAAATATCCCAAAATCCCTCTCGCACGAAACATTTGTTTTGGGCACTGATCTGAGGACATGATACTGATCTTCAGACACATCATCATGCCGTCCATGTTCCAAGTGGTCCGCTACCAACCTACAGCAAACTTTCACTAAACTAGCAAATAGCATGATGCATAGCAAATAGCAAACTAGCAAATAGCATAGCATTGAGTCATAGCATCAAACTCTTCTGACGTTGACTTCAACAACTTATCTAAGATGGGTTCTCTGTGGATGTCTACATCCTCAAACAGTGACCTCGCCCTTCATAAACTGCCTGCTGTCTACCTGCCACTCTCTAAGCTTTATAACAAGCGTTCTATACCTATCATTCATTGCTAATACATGTTCTTTCTTGGAAAGAACTCTCCAGAATGGTTCTGTAACCTGTTTGGAGATGAGCCCTAATGCCCTACAACCTGCTATAAACTGACTAATATTAAGGTCAGCATGGACAGCCTGAACTAACCTGTTCTAATTTTGAGATAACCGTGTAAATTCCAACAAGTCAGGGTAAAGATAGTAAACTCCTGCTGCATTATGGAATGTTACATTAATACGGTTACCTTTGAATGGAACCAATGGAACATTATCAGAACCGTGCTTATTAAACAGGAAGGTTCTGAACTGGACGGGTCTGCCACTCTTCTCACAGCCGCGCTCCTGCACGGTCTTACAAACAGAACGGATGAGCCTCACGGTACCGCTCTCTCTCCCTGATTTAAGGGTTGAATCTTACTTTACGCAACCCACCTTATCTCCTTTAAAAACTAATGTCTCCCACATATCTAAAGTAACACCTGTTTGATGTGCCAGTCCATCAATGACATGCATCCCAAAAAACAATTCATTGACTACAGCAAGTTTAGACTTGAGTCAGGTAACTGAGTATAACCATCGACTATTTCTGGCAATATTTGCATACGGTACTGAGAGAGTATTTCATTAAATTTCTTCTCAGTACTTGCTCTATCGCCTACCAAATTAGTAATTTTTGAAAAGATCCTGTCTGAGAGCCCACCCCTATCGTCCTCTACATGCACCGTGTTGACTACATCATGCACCATTTCAACAATTGTCGAAAGTGCATTGGGCAGAGCCGGATGCTTGCTCTCTAAGACCTATATGTAGCCTAGTCCCATCAGAAAAACAAACCCCAGCGGTTCCGAATTTGTGGCCCAGTTTACTTGTACCATCTGTTGTAAGGGTGAGGTTGTCTTCCTCTATCAACCTACTTTTAATCTGCTGCAAGGATACATGTCTGGCCTCTAGTGTTAAATTTTTACACGTTGACACGCTAGGTAAACGCTGTTTCTAATCCTGATATGTTTTTTAAAACTCAATCTATTACCTCCGTTGCTTTATTCATACTTACCCCTAATACCGAAGTCAGCTCCATTACGGTCTGCCTAGTTTTATCATTATATACACGACCATCTAACGTTGAGACTAACGCGCTTCTGGTCCGATCTTCAGCTTTAACACTTCGATCCTGCCAGTACAGTATTTGGTCATTTCAATCGGTCATTTTGTCCGGTAAAGCTACATCTTTCCTCTTGAGGGGTTTGCTTTTATCTTTTACTCCAAGACCTTGCATTTGGAATTGCAAGTTGTGAATGTTCTGCTCTAGTCTCTCTCTCTCTGTTTTGAGCTCTGCATTTACCTGCTCGAACTCATGCGCTACTTGCAAATTCCCTTTACATTGAGCTTTAAGGTGATCTATTTGATCGTCTTTCCTCTTAATTTGTCTATTTATGTTACGTACGTTGACCAGACTTTGTCTTTCCGTCGATTTGATTAATTTAGCTCTAAGCGATTTTATTTCTTTCTCAGCCTGGTATATTTTAAGCCCCATATCTTTACGTTCCTTAGTTAATTTATCTATATCTACTTCTACTTGTTGGTACTCTATTTTAGTGTTGTTAACTATTCTAACTTGTTCATGTAAACCAATCACTAAATCATTAGCTTCTCTAACATCAAGAATGTCATTTTCAGTTGTCTCACCGGCATCATGAGACGCGCAGGATGGAGTTTCTACTTCACGCCCATATGGAGGCGGTAGCTCAAACACCTCACCTAGACATGAGTCTTTATCACTAACTCTGACTAAATTATTACATCGTTTTATCAGCTTACTTACAACAGTATGTACTCTCTTCCATATGTTATCATCGAAGTCACAGTCGTGGAGTTTAAAGTTATTTTTAACTATATTAAAGTTACAAGGTGCGCCGGCATTTTAAATGCTAATTTGTGACTATGTGTAATAATCTTGATCATGATCCCATTTGTTAATGTTTCTAATGGTAATTTTCCACAAACCCTAAGACTATTTGGATCTAAAATGATACCTAAACTTTTGCAAGTGGCCATGTGTTGCTCCCCCTCACCTATGAATGCAATTTCAGTAGTTCTTGTCTTTTTATCTGCCATAGAATTTCTTTTCTTGCAAAATGGATTGCAATTCTTACTGTACACTGAGGGCACTAGTATCAGTAAGCACAGTAAGTTTCAGGCATGTGACACTTTCCTAGTCAGGGTTAGCGGGGGGTGCATTTCGTGACAAGAAGGAATGAAACAAGCCTGTCGTGAGATGCACCCCCCCCTCTATTGTCTGTTCTGTATATCCCAGCATCAAATGATTCTTACTGTACACTGAGGGCACTAGTATAAGGAAAGCACAGTAAGTTTCAAGCATGTCACACTGTCCTAGTCAGGGTTAACAGGGGGTGCATTGCACTTACATCCCATGGAAAACCTGCCATGAAATGCTCTCCCCCCACATACGTTTCTATCCTTCTACGCCAGCATTATGTACATTTAATAGCATAAATTGAATACCAATACATGTGTATGTATAGGGTGGACAGGTCTGAAAACAGAATAGTCCATGGAAGATGAGGGATTATTATGTTTTATTTTTTCATTTATTTCATTGACTTAAACAATAAGAATAATATTTCCTATCTTAAAAAAGGATTCGATGGTTCTTTTGATGTTGATACATGGTTGATACATTGTTTTTAGTACTTGTCTTTTGTAGGCTAGGCATGTGAACCTTTGGTCCCTTTTCAGGACAGCTGATTCTGCATCAGAAGGCTGTTGTTTTCGACCTGTCTGAGTAACCCAGCCTACGCACAGGCTAACTGCATTAAAATCGCATGCCTTTGAACCTATACATTAGTATGAAGAGCTATGCCATGTGAAATACTTTGAACCTGCAACACAAAATACATTTTGTGTAGCAATAATCATGATCATACTGGGGTATATTTCCTCAGAATGCGATGTCGTGGAGCAAGAATGTTGGTTCGCGTATACCGTTTGAATGACGAATTTTAAGGATTTTGTGTTGAAAATAGCATCTGATATTTTACACATAACAGACATCCTTCTCTTGAATTCAACAACAAAGACGGTATAATGTGAGACTTATGTCTCCCCTTCTTTTGGATGCAATATCAAGACGAAATATTTCACTCTTTGAATCGCGCGCGCTCCCGCGAGGGGGTGCCAATCCAGAGAGTCATGCATCGGGTGATACAACACCTGCATGCGGGAAAAAGTTACAAGGGAAAAACCAACCTTTTTCTCAATAGAACGTTCAGATTTCAATGCATTCCTATGGGATTTTCATCAACATGTCTTCAACTTGATTTTTCTCAAAGTGTATATGTTTTAAAATGGTCTAAATATACCTTATTTTGAAGAAAACAACCTACTCTTTCATTTAAGATATGTCTCCCGGTGGTGCCGACCTTCTATGAAAGGTAGCCAAAGCAGCAAAAACTATAAACATTATTTTCATACACTTTCTCAATATGTATTGCAACCAACATTTGATAGCATTAAGGGGTAAGTGTCTACATGTTAACTGGCACGTTTGTTTTTAATATCTCGATAGTAGTCGCTAGTTATAGAGCTAAGAAAAGGAAGTGGACCTTAAAATTCCGGTGCCAGATTTCTCAGTGGCGTTCTTGGCTACATTCAGGCTAACTTAGCATTCGATTCAATGCTTCTTCTACCGGCGTTCCACAGTAGTTGACAGTTGGTTAGCCTTGGCCAAAAATGACGCATTCTATTGTCCTCCCTACCGTCAAGGTTAACTTGTTTGAGGTATGGATGCTAGGCAAATATATGTTAGTCTGGACGAACCAATAAAGTTCATCAGTCATCAAACCCGATTACTAGCAATTGTCGGTTTATGCCAATAATACAATTACTCCGTTTACATGTGTAATTCGTTATGCGATTACTCAATAAACACGTGTACATGATTCTTTTTTATTAATCGTTGTAATACTTCACAGATGAAACTTGCACCATCATCCTTCTGCAACATTGTCGCAGTGTCTTCTTGTATCGGCCCTACTGCGGTATGTTTGAATCCTACTAAGAAAGTTAAGTAAATGCACTCAATGGTAGGCTACATCTGCTACTGCTATTACTATCCCAACTATAATTTCAGCTGTTAGAACGATAATATTCTTGTTATGACTAGCTAGCCTACTTCTTCTCCTGTTAAACAGTTCAGCTTTCAGCTTCTCCCGCATTGTAGGCTATTTTAGCTCTTAGCTTTGTTAGATCATGCAGTTCAGCTTCCTCACTGCCTCTTTTGTGTGACTCACACATTTTTGAAATTCATTTCATCTTTCTTGCGGGTATTTTCTCATTTCTGTATTTTTAGCAACAAAAAAATAAATATATATATATATATATATAAAACGTTCAGCTCCTTCAGGAGATGTGTGCTGTGTTTTGGTATTTCTCCCTTTTATACTTAATTTTTTTAAAAGGTTTTTGTGCAAATTATTCTCCCTTTTAAAAGTAATGGTAAATCATTAAAAAAGCTTCCTCTTTCAAACTTAAATACTTCAGCATACTTTCAGTCCTCCTCTTTCAAACTTAACTACTTCAGCATACTTTCAGGTAGACACCATTCAACCTTTAAAATGTTCACTAGACATTCAGCTTATAACTTTCTACTAAATTTTCACTATTTTCAGCTTTTTTAGCATGGTCAGCTATCCCCATTCAGGTTTTCAGCATTCTCACTGCTGTTTCGCAGGAACAGCCTTTTCTTGTTATTATTTATTTTCCCACCCCTAAAACTTTGTCAATATTTGGACTACATAGGCAACCTAGGTGTCAAAAGTTTCGTCTTGGTAGCGATTGAGTTGCTTGTATCGGGATTTACGTTCCGTTGCACGGTTTAGTAGAAATTACGTTTTTGTGACGAAAAGTGAAGCTAACGGTGGCTAACTTGCTAGCCACAGTCACTGACGCCACTAACGTCACTAACGTCCCAGTCACTGACGCCACTAACGTCACTCACGTCAAGAAAACTCGCGTGACTATCTCTAGCAGAACATTAGTTTAGCAGCTCGTTAGCTTCTGGGAGATGGCTAGGCTTAGGCTAACTTCTTTACAGCAAGGCAACTGCAGAAACGCCACAAACAGAGGCCTAGGTGATAACTATTTGCTCATTTTACTTTGTGATACGACACACAATTGTGATGTGTAATGTACAATATAAGGTAATATTATTAAGGAAGTACATCTACTTTCGGAAACGGTAGTCTACAATTTCACTGAAGCATTCGCATCATGACATTAGCCTCTGTTGCCCGGGCAACACATACTGCGGTCTATGACGCATCTGTTTTCAATCGTTAAAATAAACATTCCTCACAAATACATTTTCGTTGTAGGATTTATTATGACATTAGATTACAACTAAACGATTTGTTGGTGAAATTATCATTACCTGTTGTTTTAAACCAGTGTAGCTCACTGCAACGCTGTACGTTAGCATAGTCTCTTGAAGAACGCTAGCGTTAGCTAAAAAAAACATCTCCACAGCTGTTAACAGCTCGTAGGATGTCAAACGGCGGCTCATGTTCGGCGCCTACCCCTTACTTCGAAAGTATTTCAATAAGTGAACGTATCTGACTAGTGACTACTAACCTGAACTCCATTGCCACAGCCTAAACTTTGTCAATCTGTTCATGAAAATAATTCATTTCAGCCTAGACCGTACAACGGAAGTAACGTTAAATCGAATTAAACCAACGCAATCGCTACCAAGACAGTAGTACAGTAGTAGTAGCCTACAATTTACCGGGGCAGCTTCTCCACACAGCAGGTCTATATTGCATTTTGCCTTGTTACTGACAATGATCGCTACCACTGACATTTTTATGAATGAGTGATTTTCCCCTAACTAAATGTCAAGTTTATTCACGTTTTTGGGGGCATATTTTCAGTTAGCAGATGGTACTATTTTAATCGCGATTCCACCTGAGATAGCTAGCGTAAGGGGCCCCATTATCGTCCACCTAGCTCTCGACGCTCGATAGAAATTTCACAAAAACTTCGATAAAATACAAATTAAAAACGTCAAGTCAAAGCATTGTACTTTGATATATACTCACACATGTATATTACAACATTCCGGTTATAAAAACGAATAGGGATATGCCAAAAAATATGTATCCCCATTTTGGCAGTTAGCCAGGGGGTCCCATTATCGTCCACCCTAACTTTCTAGACCCGATTATCGGCCGAAACCGTTTTTTCAGCTAGTTTGTAAAGGAATAGTTGCCACAGCAACGAAATAAAGTAAGTATACGATGTGTACACCTTATATTGCATGTATACCAAATTACAAACTCCTACTTTGTTATTTTAATATTCAAACATGCTCTCAAACCATAGGCTTATGTGCAGTGCAGAACGTCCAGAGCTAGCCTACTCTCTAGCCTAGTCTAGCTCTACCATGTCATGTTATGCAGCGTCAAACTTCGCATTTTCGTTGAACAATGATTGAAGAGACGGAAGAGATTCCCCATGGCTAGCTAGCTAGGGCTAGCTTTATCAAAGTGATAAACGTTGACGAACGTGACGACGAAGTCTACTAACCTAGGTTAGTCATGGTGGTCCGTTGTGTCTGTTCAACCACTGTTCAACGAAAATGCGGATCGTCCGGTTTACGCTTTCTTTATTTCTCTCATCTTCAGCTGAGGACATCATTCCCAATGAGTGTATCGATACCCTCTTTGTTTAAACATTTATAATTTAGGTTGTTTGTTTACATTAAACCAAGCATGATAAGACACAGCAAATCAAATAAATTAATTACACATTCATTCATTCAACACAATATGTACAGTAAAAGTCCTCGTCCTCCTCGTCCTCCCAATCCACACAGGAGGAGTGGAACCAGCGCTCACAGTATTCACACTGGACCCATGACACCACCTCAACATTTTCTTAAGGGGGGTCAGTCTCCAAACACGACCGACAGAGACTGACCCCATCCTCAGAGGGAGTACATTTTACTACACAATTCTATATTCATTGCGTTCTCTTCAATACACCATCTGTGACAGATCAATACACATGATTGGCTACACTGGGTTCACATGCTTACCTGTTGGTGGTGTCATAGGCCTGGTGAGCGCTGGTTCCTGGGAAGACGAGCAGGGCGGGAAACGGGTTCTTGGCTCTGTCACACAAAAAAAGTAAATACGTTTTTTAAACAATCAGCTATTTTTGCATTAAGAAAAATTAGTGATTCAGACTTTTTACCAGATGAATGATTATCCGAGTGGGTTGAAGCTGTGGAGGGAGGATGGGTTGGAGGTGTACTGGCTACAGGAGGAAGATTTAGAGATCCTATAAGTTTCGAGACGTGAAATAATTTTTGTTTTCATTCTAAGAAAAAAATCTAGACTGCTAATACAAAACATAATGATTACATTACAATAATATATTACCCGCTGATCTTTTCGTTTTTAGAGTGGAGGAGGGCAGTTGGAAGGTAGAGGCAGGCAGTCGAGTGGAAGGGCGCCGGACCCTTGTTGTTGTTGGGGGAGCCTCGTGGCCAGGAGTGGGGCAGTGGGCTGAGGGACTGGCGATGGTGTTGCCAGAGATGGACCGAGCAGAGGTGCTGGGGGGTGCAGAGGCACGGCGGCTGGAGGCTGGGGGGGGCCTCTTCCTGCCGGCGGTGGTTCCAGGACCAGTGATGGTGGTGGAGGAGGTTGCGGGGGTGTTCCTCCTGCCGGTGGAGGTCCGTTGGCGGATGGTGGGGCGGGCCGCCTTTAACCGGGGCCGCTCGCTCCTCTCCTCTGCCTTTTGCGCCCTGAGGGTAGCTGCCGCCTGCTCCTTTTCTTCACGCTCCCGGAGGAGCCGCTGGTAGTCATCTCGGTGATGACCCTTGCAGCCACAGTCATCCGCCGCTGTTGTTTTTTAAGATAGTTGCGGGGTGCCAGGATCTCCCAGGGGATGAACAAAGGGACGGGGAGCTTCGGGAGGTGGAAGTACAGGGGTGTCAGACACAACCAGTGGAGGGGAGGTGGGAGGGTAGCTGGTGAGGTCCAGTGGAGGGGAGGTGGGAGGGTAGGTGGTGAGGTCCAGTGGAGGGGAGGTGGTGAGGTCCAGTGGATGGGAGGTGGGAGGGGAGGTGGTGAGGTCCAGTGGAGGGGAGGTGGTGAGGTCCAGTGGATGGGAGGTGGGAGGGGAGGTGGTGAGGTCCAGGGGAGAGGAGGTGACAGCAGGGGGGGGCAGAGATTCCTGGCGTGGCTGCAAGGGTTGGAGTGTTGGCTTCAGATGGTCCAGCGGCGTCCTCCGGAGCTCTGGTGGGACCTGGAGGTGATGTCAGCGGGAGGAGGCGGCTGGTGTCCACTGCGGCGGGGTTGAAGGGGAAGATGCCGCACTTCCTGAAACCTGCAACCACAAATCTCCGGTCTCTGCACCGCTCGTATGAGCTGCCTAGGGCTAAAGAAAAATTGGCCTTATTTAATATAAATGAATTGTTGTAGAGGCAGAGATTGCTGGCAGCCTTAGCAAAATCTGCCTTTAGGGGGGGAAAAAATCCCAGTTGAGCGGTTGCAGGACATGGGAGAGATGTGGTGGCAGGCACAGGAGCACGACACCTTCCCTTCTGGCTGTGTTGATCACCTCCAGGTCCAGGTGGCTCTTGTGTCCATCGAAGATCAGGAGCAGGGGGCGCTCCCTCACGGCATGTTTTATGAAGTGGTCCTGGAACCAACGCCGGAACAGTTCTGAGTCGATGTACCCCGAGGGACTCTTGCCAAATAAGGTCCCTCGGGGTGCTCCTGTGGTGTAGGCCCCCCCCGGGAAACCATTCCCATAGATAATAAAGGGGGGTGTGACGCCTCCAGCCGCGTTCAGGCACGCCAGCACTGTGATGTGGTCCCTGGTGCCGGGTGCCTGTTTGGTAGGGGTGCTTGCACCCCTTCTTCACCAGCACCCTGTCCCTGCTCTTGTCCATCTGAAACCCCGACTCGTCGCAGTTGTATATCTGTCGGGGTTTCTCCCTCAGCCCGTTCTCTTCCAGTGTTTTTCCAAGTAGTTCGTAGAACTGCCCCACATTTTTTCTCCCTGGCACACAAGGCTCGACCTCGGTCGATGTTGTCCGGCGCCCTCATGGTGAGAATGCCACGGTGATGCTGGCGGAAGTTCCGCCACCATCTCCTGCAGAGGAGCTTGGTGGCGGTAGGGTCTCTCTTCCTCCTTTAACAGAATATAAATATATTAATTTGATTTACAATAAGTATTTTGGGGGGTACATATGTAATATTGAACATACCTAATGGCGGTGGCAAATGCCAGGAGTTGGGCCTTGGTGAGTGGGAACCCATGGCCTGCGCTGTAGAGGCAGTACTGGACAAGGGCTTGTTCATCCTGGTCAGTTAACAGGAGCCCTTGCCCAGACTTGTGGCCATGGGTTACCCGGCCCTTCACCCTATCCGCCAGCGTCATCCATGGCACATTGTTGACTTTGGCTGCCTGCCTCACTGATACGCCCTCCTCCTCCACTGCTCTCAGAGCTCTTAGCATGTCTTCCTCCCTCCACAGCTTCCTTTTGCTAATCTGACTCATCTAAATCAAATGTTGACTTTTGTTACTACCATAAATTAAGAAACTACTATGTTACTTCTGTTATCTAGAGTTCAGAACAGTCATATGAATAGAGCTATCTATGATAAGCTTTAATAATAGTTGATGTCTAAAACAAAATGCTTGCTTTCTAATTCGAAGAAAATGAATACTTATTATTACTAAATTGTCTATAGGTTACCTCTAATATATATTACATAAAACTAATACGTTTGTAGCCTATACCACACTCTTAACCAACATTGTCATGTGCTTGACAGAAAATGGCATGTATCAGTTGTTATTTTATTGATATTCTCGTCTTTTAAAACCAAATCCAATAGTAATGCCTGTAATCAGAACACACCAGCTGTAACCTGGTTGAAATCCTTGTGACTGAATGTGTGGGATACATTGTAACCTAGCGCTAGGTTGTGCCTTGTTAAAACTTTCAGTAGCAGATAGCTGCGAGAAAAACGCCAATCCAAATGTTGTCATGGCATCATATTCACTAGAGCAAGATAGTCTACAAAATAGGTAAGAAAATGGATCATCTGGATCTCTTATTGAAGTGGGCAGTTGTCAGATACCCAGTAGATGATATGATATACAATTAGGTCGAGGTTGACAACTGACAGTTTGGTTAACTACCCGCTAGGCTAACTAGACTATCTTTCGACCGTCGTTTTGTAGCTAGCTCAATCGCAAATCTGACATGGTCTTAAAACTAGCTAGCTGGCTAGCAACATACGTCTTTAACTGTGTATTTAAATATGAATATGTTCATGTAGGGGGCTGTAATTTGGTATAGAGACAATATAAGATGTATCGATATCGGAGAGTTACTTACTTTTTTTGCTGCAGCAAACCGTCTTCTGAAAATTAACGGTAAAAACGTTCTCATCTCGAGGGTGGACGATAATGGGGCCCCGAACGTTGGAGATTTAGAGTAGACAATAATGGGGCCCCTTACACTACTGCTGGTAACGTTGTTGTTAAAATAAGCTTCAAAGGGGGTTCTTTATTAATTAATGAATGCAATATGAGTAGGCTAAATGCCTGAAAATATCACGAGAAGGGAAAAACTTGCAATGACATTTGTCATAGAGATTAGAAGATTTTTACACCAGTCTGCCAAATGTTTTCGTTTTACATTGTGATATGAAACACGTTTGTGAAATGTAGCTAGCTAGCTAAATATGATAGCTCTATTGCTACTACGCTGATATTATTAGAGCTAAGCTAGTAGATCTACTTTCGGAAACAGTGGTCTGCTATTTCACAGAGGAGTTAGCTCTAGCTGTTACCCCAGCACATCTGCTACTATCTGCAGTGTTACCAAGTGTTAGACCTAGCTACAGCTAACTTGCTACCTAGTTAGTCTTCCGTTCCAGACCTCTTCTGGGAGGTACCGTACAAATCGTCCAGCCACCAGCTAGTGCCGTAGTGGTAGCCAGTTAGCTAAAAAAGAATCTAGCTAGTCTAGGCAACTTTGTTGTCTTTGGTAGAATACAAAGTGATTATTTAAAGTCAAGTAGCTAAGTGAAATGTTCGGTTTACACATAACAACAGACCAGGATGGTTTACAAAGATACCTTTTCCATTCATACGTCTGAGCTTGCTTTTAAATAACAGAAAACATTGATATATGGAGTTTAGATGGTTTTATGAATCAATAAGTCCTACACCAGCTTGCGATCCACTTGGGTCGGGAGTCGGGACCCACCACTTGAGAAACACGGTCCTACACATAATTAGACTAAGTGTAATATTGACGTCCCATATCCTACAATTGACCCTTTAAATATAGCAAAGATGGGTGTTTATTTTTTAATCCCTAACGTATTGTGTAAAATTAGCTACATTATGCTGATGTCTTTCTAACCCGGTGCAACAGGTGCCCTGAGAGGATTAAGGAGTTGAAGAAGCAGATGCTGTGTCTTCCTCTTGTTGGGAAACCAACAAGTTGTTTATCTGATTACAATTTAATAAGTTACCTAGCGCTGCATCTTCATGAGCTACATTTGGCCTCCTTCTCTTCCAACCAACCAGTATCACCTCTCCTCCATCTGAGTGATGCATGTAATTTTTACAAACTTATTATCAAGGGAACACAATGGTCAGAACTGCAGTCATACACTTAAATGCTTTTTAAAATATGTAAACACCAGAAGACTATGGGCAGCTGGGGCAGCCGCAAGCACACCCTCACAATTTCCCCAGAAATTGTATGCTCTCTAGTTATTATTCTAGTACCATGGAAGTCAATGGCAGCCCCTAGAACCCTTCGATTACTATTACTAATTGATAGTAAAGGCAAAGAAACACTTTAACAAAAGCTGATCTTGTTGGTATTGCATTTCCGATTTTGTATGCAATGGTAAAAAGTTATACAAATCCTGAAACATTGATATATATATATATATATATATATATAAATCTTTATTTCAGAAGCCAAGTTCCATATAAAATAACAGACATAGAGCTATAAAAAAGAGAGAAAAACAAAAAGATAAAACATCGATAATACAGTGTATTAAAAAGTATGAAGACTTTTGTGCCAATCTCGTCTTAAGTTCCAAGTAAATCGATAGCAGCTCTTTAGAGGGTTGACCAGAGCCTCTACTATTCAGTTCTCAGACTTGTCCAGTCGACACATGAAACCATTCATCAGTTGTCTCAAGAGTGCCTTACAGGTTGGTACGTGCTTAGACACAAACAACTGACTAGCACTATGCCACCTAGGCACATTAAGTAGCAATCCAAAAGCATCATTGTAGGCTACTTTCAGTATCTGTATACTCCTTTTCCTGTACATAGACCACAAATGAGCAGTGTACAATGGTGTTATGTAGCTTCTAAACAGGGAACATTTAACTGAATCTGAGTACATAAAAAACTTCCTGAATGACATATTGGCCTGAAAATATATTTTACAGTGCTGTCAATATATATTGTTATCTGTCCAATTATCAGAAATGACATGGCCCAGATATATTATTTCCTCACAAACACCGAGGGGACTGCTAGATAAATAAAAGGTAGGGAAGGTTAATTTCCTGTCCTGATTACTTCTGACTATCATTATGTGGCTTTTATATCATGATCTATGCCATACTGAGAGCACACCCTCAGCATCTGTTGCAACAGGCTGAGTAGGACCAGATCATCTGCATACATCAGATGATTGACAATAGATTCACCAACAAGACAGCCTGTATTTGTCTTATTCAGCTGGCTTGATAAGTCGTCCATATACACATTAAACAAAAAGGGAGATAAAATTCCTCCTTGACAAACTCCGTTACCAACATGGAAAGGAGCTGATACAACATTGTCCCATTTAACATGAAAAGTTTGATTGGCATACCACAACACAACAATATCCTCACAAGAGGTTTAGGGACACCTCTCGCTAGCAGCTTCATAAACAGTTTTTCATGACAAATTCAATCGAAAGCTTTGGAAGCATCAATAAAGCATAAAAATACAGCTGAATAAAGACTTGTGTACCGAGAGACAATCTCCTTCAGAGCACAGATACAGAGATCAGTACCATGTTTTATTTTAAAACCAAACTGATTGTCTGCAGTCAGAATATACATTTCCAATTTCAATCAAATAATTCTCTCAAACACTTTAGACAAAATACTGGCCAATGCAATGGGTCGATAGTTGTCTATGCTGTTCAGTTTACCAGCCTTATCTATAACAACAGACACTAACAGTACTGACATAATAGAGTTCGGTAAAACACCATGAACCATAATTCCAATGAGACACATGGCTAGTAATGGACTGAGTCTATAACTGGCATTTTTTAGATGCTCTGCAGAAATGCAATCCATACCACAAGCTTTGTTATTGTCTAACATGTGGATGGCATCATAAATATCTACTGATCTAACTATCAAGTCTGCAGAGATACCTTTATATTCATTATAAATTATCACTGTGTTACTTTAAACACAATTAACCCTTGTGTTCTCCTCGGGTCATTCTGACCCATCAGTCATTGTGACCCACCTTCGTTTGTGACAATTTTACCGCATACAAAAACAAAGTGAAGCATTTTCTTTTAACCGTTGGGCTGTCTCAGACCCCCCACATTGCGAAGGTTAAAAGAATATTATTTTTATTTGCTTTTGTATTGGGTAAAATTGGGTAAACACAACGATGGTTCGTTATGAACCTTTTGGTCATGTGACCCGAAGGCAGCACAAGGGTTTAATAGTTTACTGTAGTGCTCATGCCATAGATCAGCAATCTTCTCTGGACAACTGACCCCCTCAATATCAGAAGAGAGGGGAGTTCTGTTATTATTTATGATCTTGACCTCCTTCCAGAAGTCAGTAAGATTGTTATTCTGCATCTTTCTGGCCAGCGAGTCTGCTCTCATTGTGTTTTCATTTCTCTTAATAAAACGAGTGCATATTTAAATCTAGCATTTGTGAGTTTTTTGTTATCAAGCAGCACTCCCTGTCTGGGTCTGCCTGCCTCTGACCAGACTCTGAAGGCTTCTCTAGCAGCAGCATGTTGCTCAGACACAAACTCGATCCAGCCAGGCCGTGTGTTAGGGACCCTACTCTTGTGATTCATAAAAGGTTTACTGGAAGCATAAAGACATTTGAAAATATCATCATACATGGCACGGAGCTTTTCAGCATGATGTTTATCCTTGCAGTTTATATCCGTGCACATAAGGGCATCCCTAGGCAATTCAACATCACTAAGTAAGCTGTCAGTCAATAGAGAATATCTGTGCATGACCTCTTTGGTCAATTTTGACCAGTCCAGTTTTTTTGAGGGAGCAGCATTACCCTTGTTGGCCAACAAGGTTACACTCTCAACATTTAGCAGCATAGCCACTGGTATGTGATCAGTGGTGGCCAGCACATAATATATCTCTATACTTTCCAGTGAGTCATGAGCATCGGCTGTGGTCACAATATGGTCTAGCCAGGAAGTTGTGTGCCTCGCTTCACTTACATAGGTAAAACTTGTATCAGGCAATAACGCTTGATATAATTAATTTAGTTTCATTACAGAACTGCTGCAGATGTTGTGCGAATAAACACTTCTCTGACGTGTCAGCATTAAAATCACCCATGACAACATGAACTATTGTCCTCTATGAAGGACTGAATAAAAGCTAACCTGTTCTGAAATTCATCCTCATGGTCATAGGATTCATATGGTGTGTACACATTTAAAATAGTAAATTTATTTTCATTATGATTAAACTCCAACCCAATAGCCCAGTCAACGTTAAGCCGCAACACCTTTACCGTTGGGTCTAATAATTATGAATATGGCTAATGATCATGGATTCAATGACACTTGTAATCACCTTTGTAGTACATGCTATATTATTGAAAACCAGATGCAAAGCTGTTGACTGATTATTGTTATCCCTAAACAATGGTAGGAGACATAGAGCCCAAAATATAAGGTTAAATAAATAAAGGATGAGTGGGGGAGAGGAGCATGTGTATGCTTTCATAAAGGACCAGGATGCATAGCTGTAACTTATGAGACATATTAGTGGCCTTACGCCCCGGGGCCGGTTGCACAAAACACCTTAAGTTTTTTCCTTAAGTATGACACTTAAGGGTACATTTCTCCTTAGCTAAGGGATTTACTTAAGGGGGTTGCACAGAATCCCTTAAATGATTTCCTTAGCTAAGGTGAAACGTTAAGGGATTTACTACATTTAACGTGATTTTACAGCAGTAAAATTCGACCGTTTCCACGGTGGCCGCGTTGTTTGGTTGTATCTAGTGCATCACCTTCGTAGCTAGAGCTAGCTAGTAGCTAGCTTATAGACCTACGAAAAGAAGGCAAGAAAACCAAATTGGTCAGAGGAGGAAAATATTGTGCTTCTACAGGAATACAAAAAAGAAAGAACATACTAAAACGTAAATTTGATCCACAAATAACTGCAAACAAAAAACAACGTTGTTTTTTGGAAACAAACGATTGTAGGACGAAATTGCATCAAAAATAAACCTCAAGAAGTTTGGTGAAGCGGTCAATTCAAGAAATAAAAAATATATGCTAGAGCTAGCTATGATAACTTGACTGTTATGTCCAAATAAGAGATAACCAATTTCAGGAGGGAGTCCAATATAACAGGAGATATCAACTTTACTGATAGCATAGGTCTTGTTGCTACTCAGTAGCCTAACGTTTTAAAAAGTGAGCGCTAGGCTACAGTATAGGTAGCTAGATCAAACTAGATCAAAATAAGATCAACAGTTACACTGCATTTACCGGCGTGAGTCTATACAATATTTATATTATAGCTACTTTATTTACAGCAGTAGCCGACGCATAAATAGTAGCTATTCATGTTTAGACTGCAGCACAGTAGCTTAACAGAGTGCCATAGGTGTGGGATGGGTAATTTATCTCCATAAACGCAGCCATGTTGCGGTAAAGAATAAGTCTGAGGTACCTTAAGTTTTCTTCCTTACTTTGTTTGCTAAGGTCTTTCGTGCAACGCTCCTAAAGGGATTCCTTAAGTATAAGACGAAGTTAAGGAAAAACCTTAAATACTTAAGGGAACATTTAAGGAAACCTTAAGGAAAATACTTAAGGTGCTTTGTGCAACCGATTATATTTTAAGGAAACCTTAACTCTGTCTTTAAGGAAAATCTTAACTTAAGGTGCTTTGTGCAACCGGCCCCAGAAGCCTAATGCAGGTGGCTGTTCAAGGTCAGAAAGAGCCTAATTTCAAGAAGTGTCTATGTAGGAAAGTACCTGTTTTGAATCCCCTGAGACAAGGGATCCGCTTTGTAAGATTACCTAATGTCTATGAAACCAACAAATATCGTACCATATTAACATACAATGGGGAGAAGACTATATAAGTTAAATTGTCCGGAGAAAAACTTCAGTCTGATCCCATTATCACGCTCACGTTCTCTTGGGAATCTTTATTACCTGAGAACCAATAAAACACTTTGCATCAACCTTGCTGAGTTCCAGTGCTGTTTTTACATCTTAAGAATTGACTGAAGACGTACAGAACTTTTGTTTCATCACCACCAGCTATCCTCCCACGAACCATTCTCATGCTGAGATCGGTAGTGGACTCTCCAGCACCATGAAAGTTCTTGTGTAGGTAGTTCAATTTGTCCAGATCTTGCTTGGCCATCCAGGTTTCTTGAAGGCAGACAATGTCACTCTCGTCCAGCAATGTGTCCACCACCAAACGTCTTGATCTATCAGCAGCAGTATGTCCTACTCGGAGGCCACGAGCGTTGTAGGATACAACCCACATTAATGATCTACCACGGACCCATCAGGGCAGCTGGCCGGTGTGTCTGTCTCCCTGGTCTCTACAGATAGGCCTCCATTCACCCCAGCATCATGACTGAGCTGAAGCTCAGTACCCTAAGAGCGGGGGGTTTGCTCTGGTCTAGCTTTTTTGATAGTATAGACCAAGAGTAACTACCATACCACAAATGGCCCACCATTACCCATGGGTGGCGCTACAGGGGACGCCCTAAAGCACAAAGATACGAGGCTTTCTGGAATGGATAGGCTCACCAAGCCCCCTCCCTTCACTTCTTGGCTTGAAATAAAGGCCCTTGTGGATCTTGATGGTATTGAATTTCAGATTTGGTGTCCCATTGGTAATTCTGCAGAATTGATTTTTTCATACAGTTACAATTTGTCAAGAATAAACTTTTTCAATGGTTCGCAGTGTTTGGAGGAATCCGCCATTACTGCTTGCACTTATATTTATTATTATTACACATCTGTCATGTGAGTCTATGGCAGCCCCAACCACATGGTCAGAAGTTGTGACATTTGGCAGACTGTTTGGGACCAGTCCCCTCATCAATTTCACCAAGTTTCATGTCTCCCATTCAAACATCTAGCGCCACCAATGGGTCAAAGTTGAAGGTGTGTTTACACATGTTACTTTTGAACCATATGCCCGATTGTCCAAAATGAGGTATCGTTGGATTCCCTGGATCAAGACAAGTTCAACGCACTCTATGACATCATACCCAGTTCTATAGACTTTGCCATTTTGAATGTAAAGGAAAAGCGTTTTTTCGCTACTACTCCTACAATTCTTGTCAAATCTTCTTCAAAATTTCCGCAGATGATCTTCAGACCAAGCCTCACAAGTTATCACATGGATTTTTGATTTTAGAAATATTTTTTTAGTTACAGCCACATCAAATGTATGCAGCTGAATTGATGTGGCCGCCATTTTGAATGTAACGTTTTTCGCTACCTCTCCTATAAGGTTTGTCCAATCTACACCAAATTTGGCCTAGATCATCTTCAGACCAAGCCTCAAAAAAGACATCACATGTTTTTTTGATTATCTAAACCTTTTGACTGTAACAGCCAAACAAAGTCGTCAACCAAGCCACCATAAAAGAAGTGAGGTCATATCTCATCACCTCTTTACTGCATTGACGCCAAATTTGGTATAGGGACTAGGGACCCTGCTCTAAAGAAGTCCAAAAATAGGTAATGCCATTTTAGCTCTAGGCGGCGCTGCAGTCATCAAAAAATTGGCACCATTTATCTTCAGATCAAGCCTCACAAATGTTTTCACATGGTTTTTGATTTTCAAAATTGTTTTTCCCGGTAAAGCTGATCAAAGTTGGCGATTAAGCCGCCAAAACTGTTAGTGAGATCATATCTCAGGAAAGATTTGCTGAATTGACATCAAACTTGGTACAGGTGTTTGGGACCCTGTTCCAAAGAGGTCCACAAAAGGTTGTGTCATTTAACCGCTAGGGGGCGATCCTGTGTCTGACACATGTTAAATAGTGATACCAGCTGAAATGATGTGGCCGCCATTCTGAATGAATAAAACGTTTTTGGTGAATATCAAAAATTCACCTAATTTGGCACAGATTATGTTCAGACCACAATCACTGTGACATGTCAAAATAGAACTGAATTGCAGCTGTTTAAACTTGGGCCAAATCTGACCACGCTTGCCACAGGAAAAACTGCTAATATCTTTACCCAGTAACTTAAATCTGTGATTTCCAGCACTGAGAATAGCTCACTAGGATAAATTGATGTCCTGGAAACGTCAACATCAGAGGTTCGAATCCAGCCAAAGCTGACAAGCTTGTCATGTCTCTGATTCTCTGTTTAGCAAGACTGTAAGCCACTGCAAAGGAAGCCAGGTACACCGCTGTCACGAGATGTTGAAAGTTTCTTCTGGGTCATCTGACCTGCTCGGCCACCACATTGCTGCTTGCAGCTATATTTCATATATTGAATCTGTACAAGGTGCTGCCATCTTGGATTAGTCAAAAGCAGTCGATTCCAGTTGAACCACCAATCAGAGGCTTTAACCCGCTTGGTGACGGGGGACAACGGATTTATTTTGCTGCAGTAAGTTACATTTACATTTAGTCATTCAGCAGACGCTCTTATCCAGACCGACTTACAGCAAGTACAGAGACATTCCCCCGAGTCAAGTAGGATGCCTTGCCCAAGGACACAACGTAATTTGGCTCTGCCGGGAATTGAACTGGCGACCTTCAGATTACTAGCCCAATTCCCTAACCACTCAGCCACCTGACTCCCCCTGGTTACCCTGCGTTCACACTACAGCGACGCGAATCGCTTGCCATTGCTCGCCTTCCCACAGTTCACCACGCTGGGGGGCGTTTCAAACAGATTCTGTAGAATGTAGTTCTCTATAATCACCGTTGTAGTTGTCATGGCCAAGTGTGCAGACTGGGTTTACGTACTCGCAACATCGATCAAAGTACAACTTATATACAAAATACAAAACTGTTTCATAAACATACACATTGACATGTGTAAAAACGTTTTATTATATTACTTAAAGTCTCTGCTTATCTGTCGATACAACCAGGGAGTTCCAGCCGGGCTACTACTGTAACTAGCTAGAATAAAGTTACGTAATGTGACGAGAGACTGAATTTGAAAGTACAGAAAACCCACCAGGAGCGTCGACAACATCGGCAAACCTGTGCCAGGCCTCATTCTTTTTATTAATGTCTTTGTACAAATACAGGGATGTATCGTACAGGACTGGATATGCGGGATATGCTTAAAAACTGAAAGCTAGAAATGCTTACCATGGTTGCTACGTTACGACAAACAAGAAAACACTGTGATTGGCCATTGCTAGTGAAAATTGCTCCTCATTTGCATAAAGTTGTGAAAATCTCAACTCTGTCGCCTCGCTACCCACAATGCACCATGCAAGCGATTCGCCTGGCTCCATAGAAAATTAATGGAAACATGTTGTCGCTCACATCGCTTCGCTGCAGTGTGAACGCACTGTTACACCGTGGATAAATGTAAGGATAAATATGTAAATGTGAGGATAAATAAATAAATATAAGTATAAATAAATGTGAACACATTAAAATGTAAATATATATATAAATACACAGAAATACATTTTAACATTTATATATTTAGTGTCTCATTAAATGTTATATTTATATTAGGGCTGTGAAATATAACGCGTTAACGCGTTATGATTAAATTACAGGATTAATTTATTATTTTTGTTTAACGCATTTAACGTAATATAACCACAATTCCACCCAATCTGCAACTTCTGGATGAGAAGTTTGTGTTCCAAAAAAACTAAGATGGAACATCCAATAAAACCAAAGTGATTTTCACACTCTGTGGCAGGGCTCCAGACTGTGACCAAATGGTCGCATTATGCGACCAGTTTTTGAGACAGTGCCAAGCCCCCACCCCTCGCCCCTCGGCTTGAAGCAACGGCCCCGGTGGATGTAGGTGGTATTGCATTACGGTTAGGTTTCCGACTCTTCCGGTCATTTTTATTCTATTAACTCCAGTCAACATTTACAAAACGATCTCCCCCAATAATTTGGCTCATACTAGCTTTTTCATGTTTCAAGTTTGAGACCAATCCGAAATGGGTAAACTAGCACCCCATTTATTTGCTTACGTCAATAAAAGTTGCCTGCAAATGTGCTTGCGGATACTAACAGGGCACAAGCACAATAGTTCACATTGGCCGATAGCCGATTTACATGGAGCTGAATGAGCCATAGACTTAGTTTGAATGAGCACAGGGAGAACTGGCTTGAGTTGCCTGCCCTGTTGCAGTAAGTTAAGCAAATGTCACATATACATGAAATGTTGTTAATATAGTTTATTTCCGTTATTTTAAAACAGATTTGATATTTCGTAAAAACGTTCATGACATGATGGCAAATATAATGTTAAGCGCGAGCATAGATTGTTGACGTCTATCTGGAACAAAGAAGAAGATTAATACTTTAACCGGTAACCACAATAGGAAATGATATAGGCCTGTATTTAAATAATATTAGTCTTGCCTTCAGAAGCTTTTGTTAAACACACCCATTATTCTTTTGTTGATCGTGTCATCAAGCCAGACTGCTTTTGTGGGACAATGAAGGTCCTCAGTGACTCTATATGTTTCACCCCCACTTACATCTGATGGAAACGTCTTGTAGCCTATATGGTTCTTCGAATATTCCCCTTTCAAAGGCAAATGTCCAATAAAGTATATTTTAGACACAGTTCTCAAGCTTTTATTTATTACATTATTACCGAGTCTTGTTAGATCACGTTATATCCATTAATAGGCGTTTGGTTTTGTAGGATGAACATATCATCAACCAACTCTGTTTTCACTACTTGACCAAAGTCTTTAGGCACTTAACAGCATGGTATTGTGATTTTCTCTAAGTTCTCTAGGTCACTTTTCCAGTTATCCCATACTGGCCTTAGTTCAGTGGGAAGGGGATCATCCCAGTCCGTGCCTTGTTTGCATGTCTCTTGAAGCACTCTTTTACCTATGAGTACAAAGGGGGAAACAAATCCCAGTGGGTCGTAAAGAGATGCTACTGTTGATAGGATGCCACGCTTTTTGGCATGTTGGTCGTTGGGGCGAAAGCGAAATCTGAGTGTATCAGACTCAATGTGCCAGTGCATGCCTAGCGCTCTTTCCATTTTAGAGTCATTAAAGGCTAGGTCGCAAGCCAGCTTTGGAGTAGCACGTTCAGATGGAGGAATACTTTCTAACACTGTTTTGTTGTTACTCATAAACGTGCAATCTGAGGCCACCTGATGCACAGTTTGTCTGAGCTTCCTTTGCGAGCTGAATGGCTTCCTCTACGCTTGGAGTACTTGTTACACCGTCATCCACGTAGAAATCTTTCAGCATGAACTGTGAAGCAAGGGGAAACCGTGTCTCGTTCTCTTTAGCTAGATGCTTTAAACCGTAGTTGACGCACCCTGGCGAGGATGTGGAGCCGAAAAGGTGCACTTTCATTCTAAACTCTTAAGGCTCAGTATTCAGATTGCCATTTTTCCACCATAAAAATCTTAAATAGTCTCTGTCAGCTTCGTACACATGAAACTGATGGAACATTTTTTCAATGTCACAAAGTAATGCAACTTGGTGCCTTCTGAATCTGATGAGAACACCTTTTAGACTGTTCAGCAGATCTGGGCCTGATAGCAAGTGCTCATTCAAACTGGTTCCTTTGTATTTGGCTGAGCCGTCAAAGACTACTCGGAGTTTGTCTGGTTTCTGAGGATGATATATCCCATGGTGGGGAATATACAATTTTTCTCCTTCCTTGGCTTCACTGTGCGCTTCCTCTGCGTCACCCTTTTCAATTACTTCACTCATGAACCTTATATATTGTTCTTTGTACCTTTGGTCCTTTGACAGTTTTCTTTTTAGATGTTCTAGTCTGACAGTGCCTGTTCGTTTATTGTCAGGTAAGTGTGGTCTGTCCTTAAAGGGGAGCGGCATTTCGTAATGTCCTTCTTTATTTTTATATATGCTTTCTTTTAGTGTGTTCAAAAAGAGAATGTCGTCTTGGGAGACTGACCTGTCATCTTTGTTGTCATCCTTGAAGTCAGACTCGAGAACCTTGAGTGCATCAGCAGGAGTCACTGGGGGGAACTCTCCTTCACTATAACTCTGTGACACATAGTATTCATGTTTAACGAGTCATCGTGATATGATGATGGGCCTACTATACTCCATCCTAATGCTGTGCGAACTGCATAGGGCTCTTCCTCTCCTCCTAGTATTACCTGCCTTGGAGCCAGTGCCTTAGAGCAATTGTAGCCTATTAACAAGCCGACTTCACATTCTAACTGTGGGGGAATCTCATTTACTATTACCGTGAGGTGATTCCATGGCCTTGCCGTTTCACAGGTAGGGATGTGTGAGCGGTTCACTGGTATACAGTCCTTAGTGTACGCAGGAGGGAGTTCGATCATTTCTGGGGAGTTGTAGCCTCTCACTCTAAGACCTGAGACACGTTTGCTTAACATTATAGCATCCTTTCCAAGCATTGTAGTGAGTTTTAACCTGACAGGTGTAGACTTAGCCTTGAGACTGTTAAAAACATCATGGTCAATGAATACTGTGTCACTTTGCGAGTCTAAAAGTGCATAGACAAGTTTTTCCATACCTGGGTGGTGCTCTGAAGAAAGCCATACTGGTACAATCATTGAAGTGCTGGCACAGTGTTTGTTAGTGTCTGCGTTGAGTGACAGAGTAGTTGCAGCCTGCTCTATGTTGCCTTGATTTGTGGTTGTGGCTAATTTGTCATTGTCATAGTGAAAGTTATGGAGACATGTGGGGTGTTTTTTCTTACACACTTCACATACTGTAGCGACAGTCCTTTGCACTGTGTCCAAGTTTGAGGCAGCCATAACACAGTTTTTTCTCCTTTATGTATTTTCTTCGTTCATCCAGTGATTTACTTTTAAACTGTGTGCAACTGTGAAGTCTGTGTCCATTGTCTTGACATAGCATGCATGGTGGTTTTGCGTTTAGTTTGCTGTGGTTTGAACTTTCAGTATCTGTTGTTGTCTGTGTGTGGAGAACATTAGATGCAGGCCTTCTTTCCCTTTGGTGACTTTTACTAGTGGTGATGTCGGATGAGTGGAGTGCATGGAATTATGTAATTGGGTTGCACACAATCTCTGCTTCAGATGACATGAACTCAGCAAAGTCCTTGAAACTTGGGAATTCACCACTTCTTTTCATAGACTGAGTAGCCTGTCGATTCCACCTTGCTGCTGCCCAGTCTGGCAGCTTTTCAACCAGTTTTTGGTTCTCCTCACAATCATTGAGGATGGTTAATTATTTAATGTGTGGCATTGCTTCTTGACATGTTTGAATATAATCTGCAAATGTTCTGAATCCTGCAGAGTCCTTTGGCTGAATCTTCGACCAGTTTGTCAGCTTTTCTCTGAATTCCTTTTGAATGACAAATGAATGTCCGTACCTCTGGTTGAGACGTTCCCATGCATCCTTGTAGGCGTCATTGTCATTTCTGTAGAAGATACCATCAAGTGTCTTACGAGCTGGACCTCATACGTACTTCTTTAAGTAATGCAGTTTGTCAGCGGATGATATGTTCTTTTTATCAATGAGCGCAGTAAATGAAGCCTTCCACTCAATGAACTGTATTGGGTCTCCTGTGAACAATGAGGGTTCTGGTATTGGCACTCTGTTCATTGTAATGCTATCTTGTACTGCTTGAGCTAGGTAAACTACATCTGCCTTTGGTTCTGCAGTAGACATTATGTGACTGTTGGGTATTTGACTAGGAGCTGAAATTATAAGGGGTTGCTGAGTCTCTTTACTAACATCTGTGTGAATACTACTCTCATTCCTTATCTCTTGATCATAGGTTATTAATCTGGCTCGTGCAGCCTTAAAATCTCCTTCTGCCTTTATCCTCTAGCTCACGTTTTTGAGATTCAAGTTCCTTTCTTTGTCTTTCTTCTAAAAGTTGAATCCTTTCTTTGTGTTTCTCCTCTTCCATTAACGCCTCATACTCTGCTTCCTTAGCTGCTAACTCTGCGGCAGCCTCCGTTCTCTTTGCAGCTACCACTGATCTTGATGAATGTGATTGGCTAGATGTGGAGTATTTACCTGAAGGTGTGACTGAAGAACCGCATATGGACTGAGCATTGTCTGGGTCACGTAGCTCACGGAGACGTGCCTTTACTTCTTCACTATCATAGTCATCTATGTGTGAGAGTCTTTCATGTGCAACTTTAATAATGTCCTTTGTGACAGCCTCACATGCATCTATCAGTCTCCTTGTGTCACTAGAGGGAGTAATGTGTTCCCTGATTTCTGTAAACCACTTAATGACAATGTCTCTTTCCTTCTCTATATTGTCCATAAGTGAGGATATTTGACTGTTTGATATGTCTTCCTTTAATTGCTGACGTGCTGTACGTACCTGGGTTTTCCATTGATCATACAGATGCGATAGCCGTTTTTCCTTTCTGTATGCTTCTTCCGCCAGATACATTTGCATCTTTTCTGTAGGTTTCCTTGGGCGAGCAGAACGTAGAAGTTCCTCTTCCTTCTCGATCTGGTCGGCCTCCGTGTTCTCTGCGCCTTCATTAGATACTTCCATGTTGAGGATAGGCGATGCCGTAGACCATGGAATCCCAATGGACCTTGATTAGAGCTGTGGTACCTTGCTGGCGTGGCTCTTACAGGGACCTTGTGCGTGAAGCTCTGAGCTGAGCTTCAGGTCAAGCTCTTACTGTAGCATCCCCGGTTGAATAAGATGGTCCCTTTCACTGATGGTTCACAATCCTTTATTAAAACCTTGTGTTGCGAACACACCGTAAGAGCTGAAGATACAAATACATTGAAATTAGTAACTCTTACGTGATGTGCTTCCATTACCTTTCGATATAGCTAGCAACCAAACGACACGTTTTATCAATAGCATTAGCAATAAACATATGCGCATAGCAAATTATTATAAACATGAAATATTAACAAGTTTAACACATTAATCAAACAAACCTTGTTCCCTCATCAACCAGTTGCTAAATATGAATGATCTTCTCCGTATTTATTACACTTCTACTAATAATTTTACTCATGCGCTATCTTTCACAAAGTCTTCTTCGACTTCTTCTTCTGCAGGTAAGTCCGATCACAGCACCTAGAAGCAGCTTGTTAAGCCATCATTTCAAAATAAAAGCAAATACCATATAAAATACGGCAGCGTATTGCTGCCACACCAGCAAAAAAAAACGGATCAGTATCATGTTATAACTTGATAAGTTTCTTATTATAACAAGATGTTAATCATGTTATAACAAGTTATTTTCACGTTATAACGTGAAACTTATCACGTTATAACGTGAAACTTATCACGTTTTAACGTGAAACTTATCATGTTTTAACGTGAAACTTATTACGTTTTATCGTGAAACTTATCACGTTTTAACGTGAAACTTATCACGTTATAACGTGAAATGTTTCATGTTATAACAAGATAGCTTATCTTGTTATAACGTGATAAGTTTCACGTTAAAACGTGATACGTTTCACGTTATTTCAATAGTTCGTATAGCCTACTATCCGGTGTGCAGAGAAGGGATCATTGAGGAACATGGCTCATTTACAAGACTTGGTTAAGTTTTACTTCATGCTTGGGCTGAGACATGGCGAGATTCTGCTTTTATTGAGCGTGGTGGATGATATTGCTATAAGTATGCGTACATCAAGAACAATTTTAAAATGTATGGGGCTGTACAGAAGGAAGAATGAGTCCGACCCTCTGGAGGTAGCATCATTTCTTAATGATCAACTGGAGGGGCACGGGAGGCTTAATGGATACAAGCTACACCATCTAAACTGCATCCAAGCTGGGTATGTTGTGACCCGAAGTACAGTGAGGCATTTGTTAAAGTTTCTAGACCCCCGTGGTGTTTAGCAACGACAGAGAAATCGCCTGAAGCGACGCATGTACGTTAACCCTGGGCCAAATTTTATGTGGCACGTTGACTCATATGACAAACTAAAGCCATATGGTATATGCATAAATGGAGCGATTGATGGCTTTTCAAGACTTATGGTTTGGCTTCATGCCTATTCTACAAACAACAATCCCCAAATCATCGCTAGTTATTTCATAGCAGAAGTTGAGAAGAGGATGGGGACAGCTGCCAGAATTCGCGCAGATTTTGGAACAGAAAATGTCACAATGGCAGAGATGCAGAGATTCTTACGATGGAGTACGGATCGCCACATCAGTAATAGTTACATTTCTGGCTCCAGTAATCACAACCAACGGATCGAAAGCTGGTGGGGCTTTTTAAGAACACATCATGCCCAGTATTGGATGAATCGCTTCCAGGAACTAAAAGACAATGACCGTTTCTCAGGAGACTTCTTGGACAAGCAACTTGTATTGTTTACTTGTTTGAACATCATCGAGGTATGTTAGTCTGTCAAAGACCTGTCATTCTGTCCCTGTGAGTGTACGTGTGTCGCACTCACCCTCTTTTTAGTCTGAGAGAGTATGCAGCTAACTGCATGTATTATATTGACCAAAATGGGAAGCGTTACATTTACCTCTGTTATCGCCTGTATTTTCCTTCTACAGGAAGAGCTGCAGTAAGTCACATTTGTGGAATACCCACATTATCCGCAACAGCAGACATGCAGTAGCTCCAAGTGGACGTCCAATTCTCATGTACACAATCCCTAGTCTATTTGGAGGACAAGATCACCTGAAAGAGGTTTCTCAGGAAGCAGTGGAGGCTTGCAAACAAGAATGCCAACTGAGAGGACCATTTCCTTGCGATGAAACTGTATTCACCTTATGTTGCCTTATAATGGCAGAACAATTCTTACTCTCACCTACCACAGCAGATGAAGCCATAGAGCTGTATCTCTTCCTGAGAACATACATCCTAAAACATTTCTAAATTACCCCAAGAGCTCAGGAGCATTAAGGTGGGGCTGCATAATGTAAACTGATACCTTAGCTACTTTTGATTGGTTTACTGAATTTGTGAGGACATTTTTATGAAACTAATCACTATTTACTTTTTGTTTTCTTTCCTGATTTGTGCCGAGGAAAAAAGTCAAAATGTCCTGGATTAAAAAAACAGATACTACTGAGTGGTTAGCCTGCTATGAGATAAATGTATCTGTCTCTAACAACAGATAATTTAATTTATGAGTTAAAAAGTTCTCTAAACAGGGAAGAATATAGGACAAGAACAAGTGGTTTGCCAAGTTAATAAACAATATGGGTGTGTGTTTGTGTACTTTTGTTTACCAATATGTGTGATTTGTGTTTCAGGAGAAGGGGCAGAACAATATCAACTTTCTTGTTTATAACCCTTTAGATTTGTTTTCACATTGAAAAACAATATTGTCAATACTGTTACCAAATACATTTGTCAACTCTTGCGTTTCCAATGCGGATTAGTTTTAAAAGTTCAATGTGGGATAACAAAATTCAGTGAAACTACTAACAGCCTCACATATTGATGTTAGTGAACTGCTAAAATGAAAATAAATGTCAAAATATTTTGTAATAAATAAACACATTTAAAGATCAAGTAACTTTATTTTCTTTATAGTGGCATTGACTCTTGATATGATGTCATGCCTCCCCTCCAAATTTTCTGACAAAACAAAAATGACTAATTCTTCAGTTTGAAAAGTGCAGCTGTGCATTTATTTCCAGTTAATTATAATAACATTATGCAGAGCAGCCATTACAATATCACAAAGATGTGTGTGCCCAAAAGTCTAAAACCATAGACTGCTGTTAAGGTCAACACTGTACAAAAACATATTAGGAAAACAAAGCAATAGCAGTCCAAATACAAATCTCCCCCCACACACACAGGACTTCATCCTCTCTTTAGGAACTCATCGGGTAACAGCTTTAAATGGAACTGGTGTTTTAAACAAACAGATTATAAAAAGTGCATATTTCTATAAAACATGTGCCAAACCAGCATTGACAGGTACCAGACTGCTTCAACATACTTGGTTAACATTTTTCTAACAGGTAATACTTTGAAATATCAAAGAGTACCCTCAAAAACAAAACAGCCAGATGCTGCATTATTAATGACCTATTTTCAAACTTTAATTTAATTAAACTCTTCAACAACTCTACATCCTATTTTCAGGAGTGCATTATATTACCTGAAGTTATCCCTTTGTGTGTGTTATTGATATTCATTATTAGATTTCTTTAGTTCCTTGATGGTCACATTTTGTACTCCCAAATACATGTTCCCTCCCAAATACATGTTCTTTCCCAAATACATGTTCCCTCCCAATACTTGGTAAACATTGATGTAACAGGTAAGACCTTTAAATATCAAACAGTACCCTCAAAATCAAAACAGCCAGATGCTGCATTATTAATGACTTATTTTCAAACTTTCATTTAGTGAAACTCTTCCAAACAACTCAGCATCCTATTTTCAGGAGTGCATTATACTACCCAAAGTTATCCATTTGTCTTTGTTATTGATACATTTATTATTAGAATTCTGTAGTTAATTGATGGTCAAATGTTTTACTCACAAATGCATGTTCCCTCCCAATTTGACTCTTTTCCTTTTTTATGTAACAAACAATGGCTTTATCTTATAACTCATGTAACTCATGTACATGTTGAACTAAACAATGCCTTTTATTGTATGACTTGGTACCAGAAAGATGAACTTATTACTGACCGAAGCTACAGTATGCTGAACGTGTAGGAGCTTTCAGCAGCCAGTATACTGTCCAGTTCAGTCCGTAGTTCTGGGTAGGAAGTGTATGTCCAAGGCAGTTCCAGAGCCGGCCCACAGGTATGCGCGACTGGTCGTCGTGCCAGTCCATCTACTGATGTGAACAGGATCTCAACCTTGTTAACACAAATAATATCTGACCCTGTGACAAACCTTAACATCCTTCTGAGTCCTGCATCATCCAGTCCTCGGATGTACTGTTGCAGGAAACGGTAGCTCTGGTTTTCTGCTTGAGTTTTAGGAGATGCTTGCAGCAACTTTAAAAGCTTTCTTGTTGTTGGCTTTTTATCCTCATACATTTGTAGTACTTCTTGTGGCCTCACAAATGCTTCTTTTAGAATGTGGCTTGCAACTAATGACATTTTTTCTGCTGCATATCTTGGTTTTTGGATTAACTGCTTGTGTGCCACTTTTAGAAGGAGGCCTTTCAAATTACTTTGTGTTGGAAGCGTTGTTACATCCAAGCGGTCCAAAAGATCAAGTAGTTCATCCCTGTCCTCATCTAAAAGATCTTCCTTTAATGCAGTAGTTATCAGATCTCTATCTGGCTGACTTATGTACAGGAGAAGACTTTCAAACAGCATTTCATCTGAAACTTCGTTCTCACCAAAAATAAGTGCCACTGTGAAAACAGGGGCAAGACGACAGGGAAAGTATCCATGGTCTTGAAATCCCTTTAGTAGAATTCGGCCAATGGATTTCCATTCTTCTTCCTGCCATTTCGGAGACAGTGATGGAACCCTAACATCTTCCCCTTCAGCTGTGTGGTCCATAAACTCTGTCCAGAATGCTGCATACACATCTCTAGAGACACCATCTGCATCAGCTCCTCTTTCATCTATGTAAGTGTATGTCAGAGGGTGTTTGGGGAGTGTTGGATCCTTGAACTGGCTAATCATTTCCTCAAGAAGATTTACCCTGTGAAGTTTAATGTTGACACATTCAACATCATATGAAGCTGTAGGACTGTTTGCTTCATCACCTGTAGATACTGTGCTTGTTGGGGGAAGCGTGATGGATGTGATGAACAACTCAGCTTCTTCAAAGTGTATCAAAGTATCATCCAGTTGACAAGCCATGGGTTCTCCAAGGAAGGGGCCATACATCACTTCGGATGTGTCTGATAATGCAGTCGCATCAACTTCCTTACGATCTGGTGACAGGGTGACAACGGTTTGAGTAACTTGCTCATTTTCTTCATGTGTGTCTATCAGTTGCACATCATTGTTTACAACAGATTTTTCCCCATCATATCCTCCTTCATCCTCATCTGTCAGGCTCTTTGTACACAGGTAGAATCTTAACACTCCCATTCCTAGTGCTGTGTATAGTTCCCCAACTGTGATATCTTCATCAAATACAGCTTCCTCTTGATAGTCTAATATGTCATGACTGAGTGTATCACATCTTCCAATTTTACTTTGCCCATTTGGGAAGAAAAGGTCTTTAGCATACTGTAATATGTCGTCTTTTTTGGATTCCTTGGGTACATTGAGGCTCCTTGTTCCCCCTCCTCTGCGTTTTCTTACTTGTTTACCTTCATGAATCCACCCCAACTCAACTTTTCTGGTCTTCTTTTCAGCCCATCTGTTTTTTGCAAAGCGTTTTGTTTTTTTTGAAGCGGAAGCCTCCTCATGGTCAGATTTCCTATCATCATTCTCACCGATACCCATTCTTTTCTTTAGTTTTTCAAACAGTGAATGTTTTTGTGATTGTTTTGCACTTGGACCTTGTTTTTCCAAACAGAAGCGTCTTGCTGCAATTCGATCGCCATATGCAGGGATGTCGCCAGCCAGACTCTCATCGTCCATACAGTCAATGATCGACGCATCAATCTGTGGAGACATACAATATTATTACAACTCAAGACAAAACTGGGAAGACCTGGGACACCCTCCCCCACCACACTATGTAGACGCTCATGCACACATACCGAAAGGAAAGACACCATGTAAGGTGGTGTTCTGGCAGGGTTTGGCTGCCCTTAATAACTGGGCCTACTGGATTATAGAGTTTAAATCTGCGTACTTTTAACTGCTTTTGATTATTATTGTTATGTATCTGCAATGCAAAGCGCATCAGTCCAGGACTCCCAATAGTCAAGTATAGGAACATCAAAGGCCGCCTTCAGCAATTTGTGTTTGAAGCACCGGCATACTTTCACTCTAGTGATGACAGTCTACTACCCTAACCAACACTACGCAGCTGATCCAACGTATTTACATAGCCTATAACTTAAGCTATGTTGCGTGACCTTGATGATAATTCCCATCTAGCCAGCGCCTAGAAAATAAAAGTGTAGCCTATAACTACCGAACAGAGCCACTCAGGCTGACTGGCTAGCTAATTTATGCTAACCATGCACAACGTAACATTGGAATAAAGGAATACAATACAGGTTTTTACAAGAACTGGCCTCGGTAAACTACTTACATGTTCTTGTTCCATGCGTAAGAGGTACTCTTCTGGTACACCGCGATTTCGTAGAAATCTCAACAGTGGTGTGTCAATGTTTTGGGCCATGGTAATAGTATCTTATTGCAAAAGAGTCAGTACCATAATACCATAATTAAATGATAAGTGCACGTGCAGTTCACAACCGGATACTGGGGGAAGGGGCGTACTCAGCACTTCACATTATAACGTGAAATGTTTCATGTTATAACAAGATAGCTTATCTTGTTGTAACGTGATAAGTTTCACGTTATAACGTGATACGTTTCACGTTATAACGTGAAAATAACTTGTTATAACATGATAAACATCTTGTTATAACATGATAAACATCTTGTTATAACAAGAAACTTATCACGTTATAACATGATACTGATCCGTTTTTTTTTTGCTGGTGTGGCAGCAATACGCTGCCGTAATAAAACGTGAAAACAAGAGACAAAGCATATAAAACATTTGCAACCGTAAGAAATGGTTGTGAAGTCATTTACACTTCTTACCCGGCGTCATGGAGCCTAGCAGGTAAATACTTATTTAGCACTAGCGTTGCTACTGTATCCCTGCATGTGTTTGAGCTGTTGCGCTGTTATCCTCGGCAAGTATCGTGCTGTGGTGTCGGAGGACTGATCAAAAAGTGCATCATACATTTAAGTCCTTTAGCTAAGAATTGCATGTACAGTACATAATGTCACATTAATAAACTCAAGCTTATATGGTGCGTTGCAGGGGCGATTCTAGGATCAGACCTTTAGGGGTGCTCAGCCCCCAATGAGAATGTGACATGAATACAGTGCCTTGCAAAAGTGCTAAACGTAAACCCCCTTGCTCATATAAATCCCTAATTTCACTGGATAACAATTAATACTTTTATGTATTATTATGCAAAATATTGAATGAAAAAACTAAGTATGTCCCTTTCTTCATGAACTACCAGCATCAAATGATAATCAACAATATATTTAAGAAAATATAAAAAAATATTAGTAGTGCTTGAGCACTCCTAAAAAAGATCTAAAATTGCCACTGAAATGTACCCTCTCCAGTTACATTAATACATGCATTGCAGGTCAGTATAAGGTGGGCCCCTTAATTTTCTGCTTGCGCTCCTAGTAAAAAAAAAAAAAGTTAGTCTGGAGCCCTGCTCTGCGGGAAGACGTTATCGCTCTGGATAAGAGCGTCTGCTAAATGACTGAATGCTAAATGACTGAATGTTATAGTTTCACCGAAGCAGTACCAGCCTAAAGTAACCTATACCACCTCAACGCGAAGCATGCGTTGGTCGGCGAGGGGAGTTCAAGTAGAATGCGCCAAACCACCCTCACTGAACAGCGTAGGGCCCTCACTAAGTCTGCCTGTGACAAGGTGACTAGCACAGTTGCCAAATGTATTGCAAAAAGCTGTAGACCGATTGATATTGTTGAGGACGAGGGGTTCACCAAAGTTTTGCAAGTGGCAAGGGGTGACTCGAACATCAATGTACCGCAAAATCAAAGACGCCCACTTATGACAAAAATTTGGAAAATCGGTAATATGTAATTAATCATGATTAATCCACAGAAACCTGTGATTAATTTGATAAAAATGTCTAATCATTTCACAGCCCTAATTTATATATGTTGTATGTCAATTAGGCATTACATTATGTAATTAGTTATTTATTTAAGCTTTGTGTTATGTAATTATTTATTTATTTAGTTTTTGCTATGATCAAGTAGCGGGAGTCAGGTGGCTGAGCGGTAGAGCATCGGGCTAGTAATCTGAAGGTTGCCAGTTTGATTCCCGGCCGGTGCACATGACGTTGTGTCCTTGGGCAAGGCACTTCACCCTACTTGCCTCGGGGAGAATGTCCCTGCACTTACTGTAAGTCGCTCTGGATAAGAGCGTCTGCTAAATGACTAAATGTAAACGTAAGTAACACGTTGGAAAAGACGTTACATTGAAATATAAGACTTGAGCAATATTTTCCAAGATTGTATTGTGTCTTGCAGTTACAGTCATTAAAGAATTTTACTGCTACTACGACTAATGTATGGGTTCAAAGGCATGCAATTTTAATGTCGTTAGCCTGCGCATAGGGTGGGCTACTCAGACAGGTCGAAAACATCAGCCTTCTGATTCAGAATATCAGCTGTTCTGAAAATGGTCCAAAGGTTCACATGCCTACAGCCTACAAAAGACAAGTTCTAAAACCTCTATGTATCAACATCAAAATACATTTTCTGACCATCAAATCCTTTTTTTACGTAAGATAGGAAATATTACTCATATTTTTTAAGTCAATTAAATAAATGAAAAAATACAATTGAGATGTTGGAGGAGAAGGGGTGGAACAGAGACCTGCTCAGAATGCAGTCTGGTTGTTACAGAACACTGGATCATACAGTACATATCTCCTCTTTATTGAAATATTGTATTTCAATTATCAATATTATTATTTCTCATCTAATGGAGACCTTGATTTTCTCTCATTTGTAAACATTTCCTTCTTTTGATTCATGTCTGAATTTAATTCTAATCCACCTCACTAGATACATAAAATTGTCATTCTTGCATCTTCTTTTCCAAGTATAACCATACAAAGGAGGAGCCTATAGAACCCCTTTTCCTCTTGTCCTCACCCAAAACCCAGTGTATGAGGAGCACGGCCTCTCACTCCAGAACAGTAGGTGGCGGTGCTGCATCTCATGAACGTTGGTGGCAATCTGCCATTAAAAGAAGAACGCCGCTATGCTGCCCAGTCTGAAAGGTTGAAAGTTGTTTACTGTACTGGAGGTATGTCAAGTGAACAATATGCCTTAAGTTTTATTTCTGCTTTTGAAGTTTAAAGCCCTGTTGCAAATCTAACAACTAGACTCAAGGTTTGCATTATGCGTTGGTTTTGACATCGTTGTGTCCAGGATTTGTCTTTGTGTGCTAAGATTTAAGCTCACCACGTTGCTAGTTACAGTAGGCCTACCGTTGACTTCCCGTTATTTTCTTTCATTGTGTTATGTAACTGTACCCTATCCACCTTATTCTCAGGGAGTCTACCTTTTTTGAAACGTAAGCAATAACAGACCAGTTTAGAACGCAAGTCCCTGAACTACATCCGGTTAGCGCATCTCATACATTAGTCGCTAGCTACTTTACCATCGAGTTAACATGATTACCGCATATTACCATCAATTAACTGGCTGTGAAAAGCAGCGATATATCGAATAGTGTACCCTAACTGACCCACTGGATCAGAACGTTATTTATTTTAGACTATAATTTAGGCTGATCTGACATTCATAGCCTAAAGTAGAGCTAGAACTAATCTATCCCAATGTCTACCACTATTTCAAATAGTAACTAAATTAGCCTACCAAATATTATTTGGTAGAGTGCGTTTCCTGTCAGTAGAGGTTGTTGGAGCTTATAAAAGTCTGATGCCTACAATAACTTTTTTTTAATGGGAGTCAACAAACAATGTACATATTAAGATAGAGACGGCTTAAAGGGGCAATTGACTGCAAAACGAATTTTACCTTGTCATAGTTGAATAACGACAGTTCGGTGGGTAAAATGAACATACCGTGAATATCAAAGTCCATTGACACTTCTTTCCTATTCAAATCTAAAAAATAAAAATTGGGCTGTAAAACGCTAGGTTTTCAACAAAGCTACCGGTACTACGTAGGACCGGTGATTGCCCTCTTATTGGCTCTGGTCTGTATCTTTGTCACGCCCCAGAATTTACATCCAGACCAGCCCGAGGTAGCATCTATCTCCGATACTAGTTTAGCTGCGCGCTGCTCTGTGTAGGCTACTTATAAGGAATTACAAAGAAGAACGTATTGAATTATAACAAGGATATTGAAAATGGACCACGGTCGTAAATGCTGTGTTCCAGGCTGTACAGGGAAGGCTAACACTCACAGTCTTCCCAAGGAGCCAAACATTCAACAGGCATGGCTGCTGTTGTCTATGAGAAGATCCCGGCGAAGTTCGACACTCAATCATTCATTTGCTCTGAACATTTCAACCAAGACAGTTTTGACAACCTTGTACAATTTCAAGCAGGATTTGCTAGGAAGCTGAACCTGGAAAGAGGTGCTGTTCCGACCGTATGCCCATTGCAACCGTAAGCTATAAGGACAGTATGATGTTGTGGTAACAGTTATTAGCAATGCTAACGTTTCCTGTATATAGCATACCTGGTAGAATGCTAAATAAGTTTTTCTACACTCATCAAATGACTCTAGCCAGACTAGCTGTAGTCGGCATTAGAAGGGAAGCTTCCGAAAAATAGCCAGAAAACGAACAGCAGTCTGGCTTATTGCTAACGCCTGTATAGATAATCTATTTGAAAGAACTGGAGAAAGGCAGGTGCTAGATACAGGATACGTTAGCATTGCTAATAACTGTTACTAGTAGTAACACCTAGACTGTAGGCATGTAGCTTTAAACAAATTTAGCTTGCTAACGCAAGAGCATAGGTTGAATGTGGGATCATTTAGCCTAGTTTATTGGCAATGGGGCTAGTTGATTCATGTTCCTGACTGTGTTTCATTCAAATAAATAACCTGTGTCATGTAAATCTACAATTCACGATGCATGTTTTTCCAGATCTTTGTCATGTTATTTTTCAGCAAGATATCTAGAGCTAGCTAGCTAACTGAAGCTGAGTAGAATCACAATATGGTTTGGTTTCTAAGCTGTAGCCTAACTTTCTACCCACCTAAGTCAATCCAGTTTGCTTCAAAAACAGAAGTGGAAACAAGTAATGTTATCATTTCAAATGATATGTAGTCAATCTGTTGAAAACAGTGTTGTGTAGACACAGTAGATTTATTTGCGTGTTTTTATTTCAAGTCTCCAACTTCGGTGTTTCAGCGAGTGCTGCTGTTGGCCGTGTTGCATTTTTGCTCCCCAGCTTCACTCGTTGGAAAAAAAAAAGGAGAAAAGCTAGTGTTTTTTCCCGGGAACATTTCAGAGGATCTGTCAAGGGGCATAGAACAGCACCCGGGCCATTTTCAACCCAACCAATGTTACATACCCTATTCGAAGACCTTAAGGAACAGTGTGAAATACCCAAAAAACCCAGTCAATTGCCCCTTTAAAAAGACCTACACCAGCTATGATGCCTGCATACTAAATGCAACGGTCGGGAAGGTGTGCAGCTGGTAGGCTGCATCTGCTGCAGCATGGTTACTTGTTGAATAACTGCTGTGAAATTGTAGTAATTAATAAATGTACCGATTAAATGTTCAATATGATCTGCTGTTTTTGCATCACCCACCTGTTTTTTCTGAACCCAGTGTATGGTCGAGGGTTAAAAACCAGGCGGATATGAGAGTTAGCAATAGCCTAGGACTACGCATGCAGTGACCGATCCACAACAGTTTTATCTCTACTGAAGTATACTTATTGAAATTCATCAAATTCATCAAAGGTCTTGAGTGGAACTTCAGTTGACCAGCGGAAGTTGCGGTTTGCTATACGTTGGTCCCAGCCAGCCGTCAACAGTGATTCTTTCTAAAGTAATTTCAACTGTAATTTAACTAAACTGTTTTGTTTAAAAAAATATGGTGTCGTTTATATTGTTTTTATTATTGTTATAAAAGTCATTGCGGAGCTCTGGTAAGCTACCTGTTGCGCTGTTTGCGGCTTTACTAACAACCAGACTTAACTAGTTAAATCTGTGGCTTCAACGACAGTGTGTTGAACACACCCACAACAAAAAGGGATTGTTCTTGTGACAAACGGTACAGTTTCCATCGCCTGCCAACAGATGAGGATTACAAAAGAATGTAGTTGGAAAACCTAGCCTTGAAGAGACCACCCAAAACACTATCGTATGTGTATGCTACACATTTCATTTTGTGGACAAAAAAACGATGGAGGAAATCCGCATCCTACTTTGTGTTTGGGCTATGAAAGACCTCCACAGATTTAGTCCCAGTTCTGCCAGTAAAGGTGGGATGCAAGTGTTCATATAGGAATTTTTGTGGATTACTTGTGCTCTTGTCCAGCAACACATAAAGGCTGATTTATACTTCTGCGTTTTTACGCACACGGGGAACGCCCTCTCCTTCAAGAAACGCCCTCTGCGTGTCTTCGCAGAGCCCTCGCAGAGCTCTGCGTGCGCCTCCTGATTTTCCTGATTATCCGTCTGTCCGTGCGTCTTTTTACGGATACCCCTTGGCTATGATTGGTCCGTATTGCGTTAGGGGTGGGGGGCGGGGTTGCCGTGACCAACAAGAGAACAGAATCCTTTGACCGCCATTGTTGTACGTTTTTACAACTCTTATTTCAGCTAAACAGTACACGTAAATCAGCATCTGAATTAAAATGTGACGAGAAATGGACAGTGTAGTTGCTGAAAATGTGCTTATTTTATTGATGAAATGGTTCATTTGTAAATTTGCTCCGACTTTTCGATAACCTAGCTAGCATCGCAGTGCAGCGTCATCTACTGTTCTGGCTGTGAATTGCTTTCAGCACGCAGAGCCGTCGGGAGTAGTATAAATTCAACCAGTCCGTCCGACTCCGTGCGTGCGTCTGTCCGTTAACGGAGACGCAGAAGTATAAATCGGCCTTAAGCACCCAGCCGTTTGTATTTCACCTAACGATGAAACTAAAACCCAGGACCGGTGATGTGGGACTTTGAGGCTCTGACTAGGCTCTATGTCTGCTTTAAGGTAGACAAGGTTGTGTCCCACTTCCTTTATTAAAACGCAACCAACTTTATTGGTGTGGAGGTATACTGATAAGACGCAGAGCTTTTCAGGTTACAGTGTTTATCGCTTCACTGTCCGTACCAACAGAGTTTTTAAAGTAGCTAAATATGCTAGTGTACATTATTTGAGGCCACTTTTTCAGGTCGGCCTCCCATCCCTCAATAGTAGAAGGCAGAGGTATGATCAAATTGTCCCGTTTCCGGTGTAACAGGCTGTGTTCGATGTTTAATTTCGCATCAGAATTAGCTTACCGCAATGACTGTTTGAGTGTTACCATGACAATTGCCGGCTCCGGATGTCGCGCCCATAATTCAGGAAATGGATCATGGGAGCTAGGAATAAGGTCAGAGCTTGTTGAAGGAGAGCCTTGCCACTCCCTATTAAGCCCCATTGTACCGAATTTGTCTGCAGTTCCACCAGAGTTCCACTGGGGGTGATCGCGAGCGAGTGCATGTTGAATGGGAGTCTATGGAGCTAAACGGCTACATTTGTCTCTTTCGCCTGATTGTTGTTGAGAAATCTCAGATTTGATTGTAGTTTTTGCATGTTCAACATGGATTATATGTCAAAAATTGAATGAACGAGTACTTATGTCCTTTTGATTTCTTACAGGGTGAGTCGTTGTTGCCCATAACGCGCTGGCATTCTGCTAATGAATTCTGATTGGTTAGGGAAGGACTGATACGACCAGAGCTCCCGCTTGATTGCATTCAAAGCGGAATCAGAATGTCAGAGCATTAGCAACAACATTAGCAAGCCAAAACTCTTTCTAGCATGTGTATTGACAGGGAGAACCTGTTAGCTGTGTTGTCAATGACCCGAGAGAAATAAGTAAGTGACCAGAGCTTGCCGTAAAGCAGTAGCTCTGGTCGTACGATGTGTATGACGTCAATGACATGTTCAAAAGCTTTTTAGAACAGAAAGGTGACTTAAAACAATCTAACAGCCAGCAGTGTGTATTTTTTTGCCTCCCCTTTTGAATTCAGAATTCAAATTACTAGACAAAAAATTATATCCTGAGAAAAGTGGATTATGAGGGGTACCGCTCCATAGACCTCCATTCATTCTGCACTCGCTCGTTAGCGCCCTCACATGGAACTTCAACCAGTTCCCGGAAGTTTCCCGAGAGTGGCAGTTCTCTCTATATTAGACATTCTCTGATAAGGTGCAGGCAGAGAATGTCTAATAAAGGGAGAACTCCCACTTTGGAAACTTCCGGGTTCTGAACTGGTTGCAGTTCCACTCTAGTTCCATATGAGGGCGCTAACGGTCAAGTGCAGAATTAATGAGGGTCTGTAGAGCTTTACCCCTCAAAATCCACTTTGCTTAGGATATAATTTTTTGTGTAGTAATTTGAATCCTCAAATCGAAAGGGGAGGCAAAAAAAATACACACCACCGGGTGTTAATTTTTTAAAAGTCGCCTTTCTGTTCTAAAAAGCCTTTGAAAATGGCATTGACGTCATACATATCGTACGACCAGAGCTACTGCTTGACGGCAAGCTCTGGTTACTTCCACTTTTCTCTCGAGGCATCGACAACACAGCTGTCGATACAAATGCTAGAAAGAGTTTTGGCTCGCTAATGTTGTTGCTAATGTTGCTAATGCTCTGACATTCTGGTTCTGCTTTGGATGCCATCAGGCGGATCTCTGGTCGTAGTCAGTCCTTCACTAACCAATCAGCATTCGTTAGCAGAACGCTTGCGTGTTATGGGCAACAATGATTTACCCTGTAAGAAATCGAAAGGACATAAGTACTCGCTTGATGGCGATTTAAAGCTTTAAATGGCATTTTTTCAATTACTGAAACCATTTAAGCAGAAGGCTGGGTCATTCTTTTTTTCCAGAGTGGTCTTTTTGATTGTGTATGATTTGACACACTCAAAACAAAGTACCCTTTTCAAAGTTGGACTATAATGCAGCCACGGATATTGACTATACCACTTTTCCTTAAACTGTAATTTATTTTGCTGAAATTGCTGTACTTCCATTAATTTTGGATCAGGCTGGTATGGTTCACTCCCCATGTCCAGGGCACAGCTACTCTGACATCTTTGAAGGTCACTGTTGCTCAAACTGACTGTTCCCTAAAGAGCAAAGGAAAGGTTTTCATAATAATTCAATTTCAACAGGTAAACAATGTTTACACCGTCAGTCATGATAGTACACCTCAACACAGAATCAATTTAAGACCTCATCTGAAGCCCTGATGGTCCAGCGACTGCTGCCCTATGTCTGCACAGGACTGACTTTCCTGAATGCATTTCAGAATAATGCCTTAATGAATAAATGTAGACCTTATACGAGTAGTATATGTATTTATTTTGAAAGCAATTTAGAATATTTAGCTAATAGGTTCAAGTTTTATGGAACAGCCTTGTTTTTTTATTCAACATCACATAATTCCCAATCAAAAAGTGCCTAACATAAGGTCAGATTCCCCCAACGTCCTAATGCATGGAAATTCTTAATGAAATGCCATGAGTAAGACCTCACCTGAAGCCCTGATGGTCCAGCTGCTGCTTCCTCAGCCTGCACTGTACTGGATTTCTGAGTTTCCTGAATGTATTTTAAAATAATGCCTTAATTAACAAAATGACCTAATGAGAAGTATATGCAATTTGTTTGTTCAGAAATTAATTGTTTTATATGTAGGTAATTGGTTCAGGTTTTATGGAGCTATACTAGGCTCACATCATCTGTACTGGACTTCTGAGCAGTTAAATAATGTATTGCATTATATGATGCATACATTTGGGCATCCCAATTTGGGGATGTTTCATTCAAAATGAAAGCCTTAACTAGTTTTTTAACACTCAGATAGGATGACCAGGCGTCCTCTATTACCCGGACATGTCCTCTTTTCAAGACCTAAAAAATTGTTTCTCTGAGTCTTTCACCATAGACATATAGTTATACATGTCTTTCACAAACGAATTATTACGCCCTTACAAGTTTTGAAAAGTGTATCTCCACCTTCTTGCGCAAGCTTTTGACGAGTCATTGGTTGACCGCCTTCTCAGTCTTGCCAGATGTACGATCATTATTTTCCAAATACGATCATATTGAGCCTTTGTTAGCTATGATACTTCGGCATTTCCAATCTGGCAACACTGAGCACCTTACCGCCTCCACTAGTTGCATTGTTTACAACAGCACACATCTGCAGCCATGCTGGAACGTAAATGTGTCTGATATATGATCATATAGCCTATGTCATTTGTGTCATTTCATTTGTGACATTTATGCATTCACATGGTCATGGTGCATAGATGCATGAGTTCTAAATATTTCCAATGCTCCCACCCATACACATAGGATATATGTCTATGCTCTCACCAGAGTAAGTTATTTTTCCGAAACAGGAAGCTTGCCAGCTTTATTTGGCTTCCGTTACCTAGCAACCTAGCGTTGCTTGTTTGGTCTACGTCAGAGAAAATAGAAAATGTTTTCTATGGCTCTGGTCTACATGTGTGTTCAATGAATCATGGGTAACGTAGTGCGAAGTCGAGTTAGTTGGTTTAGGTTAGGCTACATAGCGAACATCAACGACACGGTGCAAGCATTCGTTTTAGACAGCGTCTCTCCTTACGAGAAGGAAACCATTCCGTAACGTTTTAGCTAGACCTCAGATAATATGAACTTGTTCACCGTTCAATTCATTATTTGTCATAAAGTTTAGTTCAGTTCATTGTTCTCATAAAAATTAACGGGTTCAATGAACGAGAAACTAAAACGTGAACGTGAAACTAAAAAATTAAATAATTTTATCCGTAAAAAAAAAATGTTGAATCTGAAAATATGAAAGTAACAAAAAGAAAATGTCTAATTTATTCAAAATATTCCAGAATTTAGTCTAAATGTTATTCAAATACATTTTTTTAACTTATTTTTTCTTTGAATACATGGTTTTATTTAAGTTTGACAAATTTACATTTGCAATGTCAAGCTTTAGTTTTTCGATTTTTTTTTCTTCGAATTAACATATTATTTGGCTCCATATAATACGAAATAGTTGTTTACTGCAAGCTAGTTCACATGTGTAACCCATAGTCCTCCAGTTGCCATGGATACTACAAACAAACGTGCAAAAAAATAGCACACCTTACCACGGACGAAAAGCTATGATATTTTAGTAAGATACTTTGTTTGTATCCTTATTTACTGAAAGGTGAACTTCTTACTCCGCTAATGTATAGTAAAAACCCGCCAAATTTGACATTAGCTGACAGCTATATTTACCACATCCACAATCCCTCTCCATAGGCTACACCGGGCATTTAAAAGCACCGAAACCTACCGCAACTTCTCATCAGGATGCTAAATGATCCCAAAATGTATCATTCTTGAGATGAATAAAATGTTCTTGATCATATAGGAAGGGTCAGTGGCAGTTAGGGCTGCAACGATTAGTCGTTAAGGACAACGTCGACAATAAAACATTTACATTTGCAACCCTAACCCTAACAATTTCCAGATCTGACTCAATGTAGCTGCTGGACATTCCAGATTCAGCCGCTATAAAATAAGCTATCACTAATAATAAGCCTCATGTCACCAGTCCTGTTGTTACCGAAGGCCGTTATAATACAAAATGCCTGATTGGTTATAGTTAGGGCTGTGAAAAATAACGCGTTAATGCGTTATGATTAAATTACAGGATTAATTGATTATTTTTGTTTAACGCATTTAACGAAATATAGCCTACCCACAATTCCACCCATCTGCAACTTCTGGATGAGAAGTTCGTATTCCAAAAAAACTAAGATGGAACATCCTATAAAACCAAAGTGATATGCACACTCTGCGGGAAGAGGTGATCGCTCTGGATAAGAGCGTCTGCTGAATGACTGAATGCTAAATGACTGAATATTATTGTTTCACCGAAGCAATACCAGCTTAAAGTAACCTATACCACCACTACGCGTTGTAGTGTTCAAGTAGAATGCGCCAAACCACCCTCACTGAACAGCGTAGGGCCCTCATTAAGTCTGCCTGTGACAAGGTGACGAGCACAGTTGCCAAATGTAGGCTATTGCAAAAAGCTGTAGACTGATAGATATTGTTGAGGACGAGGGGTTCACCAAAGTTTTGCAAGTGGCAACGGGTGACTCGAGCATCAAGGTACCGCAAAATCAAAGATGCACACTAATGACAAATTCGGAAAATCAGAAACCTGTGATTAATTTGATTATTTTTAATCATTTCACCGCCCTAGTTATTATTTATTGTCTATTTACAATGTTCTACAAATTAAAAATATTGTTTGTTTAACATGCAAATCAGCACGCTATTCATGCGTGAAAAAAGTGTAGCATGCGAACTTGCGTAGAAGCCGAGTGGGGAACGGTGCAACAGAGAAAAATTGTGTTGTCTTGGTCGGAGAAGATGTTGTCATTAGATTTGGATGTGATTCTTATAATAGGCATATTCATCTTTCAACCCAGCATGTGTTAGCATGACCCAGATAGCAAAATGTGTTTGGGCCAGATCTGGCCCAGGTCTTCATTAGCATTTGGCCCAGATCCGCTTTACGGACCTGGGCCGGGCTCATCCTTTCCAACGGCCCAATACCGGAACAGGTCGGAATTACGGATCAGAGACAGATCTGGGCCAGTACAGTTATTAATGCCATGACGTGTGGTGCGGATCTGGCCCAGATCCGCGACTCATATCAGGGGCTCATCTGGCCCTGCTCTGTGATTCATACTATCAGAAAATTAATGGCCAAACAAATATCCACACAGTTTAATTTTCAAACGTTTTATTTTAAAAAGGCACAAGAGAACATTACATTATATGAAAACATCGGGAATATGAACCTTTTAATTTTAATTTTCAATTTCATTTTCCCTGTACACACATTAAAAAAACAAAACAAATGTGAACATTGCACACGCTTATTGACCACCAGTTGGGTGTGACCGGGCACGGCGGCCACCCCCGCGGTCGCAAGCCAGATTGAACCACCTGATGGCACAATGATTGATCTCCACGTCAGTGGCTTTGTCGCAAATGCGATTCTTCCTTACTACCCCTGTAAGACGTACAAAAAGCACACAAAGCAAAGAAACAAAGAGTACATATTAGATTCAATATTCAAAGATTCTTTATTACATGACATTATAGTAAAATGCTGACACAAATAAATAATACGTGTGTCTAAAGTGGTGTGGAGTGAGTAGTGAGTGAATGAATGAGAGACTGGTGATTAAGTAAATACATCTATATATAATACTTACGAGCCATAATGACCTTGGTTGCCATCTCACTGAACTTTTTTTAATTATTCATCCCTTTCCAATTCGTATTTTTGGCTACACTGTCAGCAAAAATGTGACTCAAAATGTTAAAAATAATCTGCTTTGTGTTTTTCCCCCTGATGCAAGCCAGCATCCCCACCTTTGGAAACAAGAGAGTAAATTAGTGAGAAGTAAAAGATTGATAAATGATAGAGGTATGGGCAACATAGCAATGAGTGTGGGACATATCTCATGTCATGAATTACATCTTGAGGGAATAAGCTTTCAGGTTTATATGTTTGAATCAGTTTTCCCTTAATGGGACAGGCTAAAATGTGTTAACTGTAAACCTTACCCATCTAAATACATAAAATCCCATGCATTCCAATGGCAAAATGTACTTTGAAGGCAAATCTATTAAATTGTCCAACGGATATCACCTGACACCCTCCCAAATCTTATTGATATCACCTTAACAACTAAAAACAGCATGAATACCATGTGAAAACACAGTGTTAGTGGACTTAAATGTTATATACAGTAAGCATAAATACCAAGTGCTGTGTAGCTTGGATCACTCTTCGAAGTGATCAACCTCCTCGAGGGAGGCTAGGGGAAAGGAGATCTCCTCCGGCATCTCCACAACAGGCTCAGCGGGTCCCTTTCTGGCCATGATGACACTCATAGTTGCGGAAAGTTGGTTCATCTGCTGCTTCATGTTCTCCATTAAAGTTAACATGTAGAGATCAGCAGCTACAAAAACATCACCAAATTTAGAGACATGATATGAATTCTAAATGTAGCAAAAGCAGACAGCACAGAAAATACGACATAACTGATTTGAAATAATATTTGTATTGTTTTAACATTGGTTTAAATGTTTCTAAGTGAGTTTGTCAATGTTAAAATTATCCATATTGGCTTTGTTGATATGGTTCATGCGATTCAACATTGTGTATGCATATGTTGAGTTGTTAGTGCTATGTCTGTGCAATAATTCACTTACGTGTACAGATGATTGGGTCCTTCCCTAAACGCCCCATATTTAGGCTGGGCATAAATATTTCAGTAGCTCCTCTATAATTAGTTGCCAAGCCATCAGAGGATATCCCGGGAGGTGGGTGGCTTGGAGATAGATTATAGTTGTTCTGAGATGAACATTGGTAAACAGATGGAAATAATTGCTGAGGTACAGAAAATGAGGGGGGGCTTAAACGTTGTGGAGAAGGAGAACAGGAGGATGGCACTGGAAGGGTGAATGGTAGAGGCGGAGAATAGGAGGATGGCACAGAAGGGGTTGGTAGCCGATGTTGGGCGAAGAAGGATGGCCCTGGAGAGGGTGGTAGTGGAGGTTGGGCGAAAAAGGATTGCCCTGAAGATGGTTGGTTGCTAAACAATAAACATAAATGAAAGGTTAAAAGGTTAAAACAGCCATTTAATAGTGTAACAATTGATTTCCAGAATCGTACAGGTTATACTGGTTTAATTTACCATCGTGATGTTGATGAGGCTCCTGAAGATGGCCGATGTTGGGTTGATGGTTTTGGAGCCTTCTTGGGTGCAGGCTCTCGGTCGCTATCTTCAGTATCACCATAATGGTGGCTAGTTTTTAGGAGAGAGACACATTTCACTTAGACTGACACTTCTACTTTCAAACGGAACACACACAAACCTACATCAATCACATTACTTGGCACCTGCACTTTCACACAGTAGCACCTCTGACACTAACACTGTAGACACTTTGCACTTATACTAGACTAACCACGTTTGCTATTTATTAAATTACTTTCCTGGTCCTTCTTTCTTTCACCCCATGTACAGAAAAGTAGAACATTCAAATGCTAATTCAGTACATGTCTTACATTAGTATTTCTATGTACGTGACAAATAAAATCCTTGTATCATATCCATTTAAACCTGACAAATATCATAAACATGTCTTACATAGGTTTAGGTGTCCTTTTTCCTCGACCAACTTCCTCATTGTCCTCATCGGAGTCTAGCTCCGATGTGTCACATGTCAGTGACTGTTTCATCCCATGCCAGGATGACAGAAAGTCATCTAAAAGAACATTTATATAGGTAAATCATCGGCATTAATCTTGACTCAAGATATTAGAGATATTATTACTCGAGTGAAGTAGGCCAACTTATGGTTTTCGGTTGGAAGGCTATTTCAAATTCAACGTCGAACTATGAAAAATAAACCGTTGTTGGCATTCAACGTTTTTTGTGTCACCCGGTACTTTGTAAATGTACTGTAAATGAAATGCTGCCATACCACAGATTTCTTTGCCATTTTGCCTAATAACACCAACAAAGTAGGCTATGGCAGAGTTTGTAGTTTGGCAGCCAATTGTGCTTGTGCCGTGTGCAAAAAACTAACAAAACAAAGCACAGATTTCAACATAACATAATTCAATCATATAGATAGGTAGAGCTAATGCTAGCATAATTCTAGCTACCTGGTCAGAATAAGGTTATACATGCTCACATTTTTTATTCTGTTCTGTAGGAGTCCAGTGATCCATCTTGATAGCAGCAATCCATTTCTCAAGATGCTCAGGGTTTTTTGGGACTTTGCAAAAGGTACATTTATGTATTTGAGATTTGCTGTTATCACAGCCCACAGCACAGCAGATAGACGGCGTCTTGCAATTCAGTCCATAAAATGATGCTGTGACCACTTTGTGACGTCACATGAAACCCACCATGTCCTCAGATCTCAGACTCAAACAATGTTGTTTGTAGTATCCATATGTGGTTTGAGCATTTTGTCTGAGAATGATGGCGTTTGGTTTCTGAGCATTTTGTCTGAGCATGACGGCGTTTAGTTTGAGGGCATTTTGTCTGAGTCTGACGACTTTTGGTCCGAGACTTGACGCCTTATTGTTTGAGTCTGACACTTGAGTCTGAGGATGTACTAAAATGAACACCGTACGCTAGGGATAGATTTAATACAAGCAAAAGTTACATGCCCTACCACACTAACAACTTTCAAAACATCCATTACATTGTAGAATAGGCGGCGATGTAAGGCTTGCAGGTTTGCACTGTGTGGGTAGTTTACCCACGTCGTTAGTCAGCTAGTTGTACTAGCTGACTAACAACGACCTTCTTGATAGCGTCTTACACTCTGGGTGGTGACAAAACTTCTTATATTCCTTTTCTATTTGGGTGACATTTTCCCATGTACAAAGCACAAAAGGGTAAAAAATATCAATGCTGAGACCAAACGAAATACTAATATGAGGCTTTATTATTTCCTGGCGTATTGGCTTACTGTGTCAGACTACTGCCCTCTTTCTGCAAGTCACGATTCACGAAGTGTTTCTGACTCTGCCACTTCAGCCAATTAAATGACATCATCTTGTCTCGCAGGCTCGATGGTACTTTTTTGGGGGCTTCATGTAGTGGGCCTATAATACTTATATTTGAGGATGTTGTTATTATGTTTTAGTCAAAATGAGATTATCGGTTGGCTATTATGTAGAAACTTTCTTTAGTTTTGTTGTCTAAGCCTACATCAATTCTGACTTGCGTGCCGACACCTGGATTTATGTGTGTTCGCTGCAGTATCAGTATGTGCTTGTGTACACCTACTTTCTAACATCTCACATCTGTATCTGCCTATCTAGTGTTGAGGTTCAAATCAGGAGGAGGCTGCAAGGTTAAATGCCAGACCAAGTTCTTTGTAGTTTATTGATAAGAAATTCTGCAATCAACAATGAATACAACACACCAGGGGCCCGTTTGTCGTAAGGGTTGAAGTTAAGTTAATCAATTATCCCTTTAGCCCATTAACATTAGCGAGCTAATTGAGAACCGCAAATATCGGTTTGTTGACGGCTGATCCGCATCCAAATTATGTGGTTAATTTCAATCCGGCTAAACTCATCAGGGCAAGTGCACGGGCACGTCCTACTTCAAAAGGCAGGAAAGGTCGATCACCAAAATCGTGATTTTCTAACGGTATGATGGCGGAAAAGACGAAAGAGATAGCGGTGATATTCTCGCCATCCGAGCAGACTATTATAATGAGTCTCAACAAAGACAATAAGCATGTTATCATGTCAAAGTCAAACACCGCCACCTCTGCCAGAGCAAGACAGGCAGCTTGGCAAAAAATTGCCGATAAGATAAATGCGTGTTTTGGTAAAATGTATAGGCTCATCTTAAGTGCCTTATTACCCCAATCAATCGGATCACATTTTTTTAAATGTGCATGCTGGCAGTAGGCTTAATGGAAATTAATCATCGAATGAGATCTTGATAGCGAAAATAATGATATCAACTCTTTCAGAGTAAATAGCCTATAAAAACAAGGCCAAAGAGTATCTAATTAATACAAATTCATAGACACTTATGAGGATATATGTTGGCCTACTGAAAGCGCTTATATGCATGTAGGCCTATGTGTAAATCCCTCTTTGATTTCATTGACTGGGACATGGCCAGGGAATATGATGAATTGATTCATCAGCTGGACAAGCGCCAATAGCCTACACTTTTCTTACAGCAACGCATGCTGTGGCTTTGCCAATGTTTTCTGCATCGCCTATACTGTATAAAAATATAGGCCTTAGGCTATCTTAAGCAAGAAACCTCAAGGCTATGCAGAGAGTCTGAAGCACAGTAAAAGTTTCAAGTAGCTTTATTGTCTTCCCATGTCAAGACATAAAAAGGAATCGATATGACGTTTCCCACTCTCCCACAGTGAAACATAAAAAGCACAGGCACAACAGATTCAAGACATTTCTTAAAACATAGCATTACATATTCACATACAGCAACTAGGGATGCACCGATCCGACTTTTTCAGTCCCGATACTGATGCCTGGGCTTTGTGTATCTGTCGATACCCGATACCAATCCGATACCGTTGTTGAATTAATAATAAACTGTATACCTCCCACCTTATACCTTCCTTCCACCATGTGGAAAAGACTAAAGGCACCAGACTTTCCTAACTAAGACAAAATAACAGATGTAATCTACTGCATTCTTATTTATTTGTTATTTAAAAAACAATTGTGCATTCAAAATGCAAAAATAGACTGTAATCAAACGTAGAGCCTATTAAAATAAATAAAATGTAGTAGTAGAAACAAAATATTGTATTGGTCAAACATACAATAGTAATCAAACAGCTACCAAACATTGTAAACATGTAAAAATATTTGAATTATATTTATTTGTTGTCGCTGGTGTGTAAACCATGGAAGTTTTTAGCTTGAAGCTTGTACAGCTCATGTCCAACCAGTGGACAGAAACTTCAGTGTTTCCCCTATGTTGATTTTTCCGTGGCGGCCCGCCGTGATTGTTCGAGCGCATGTCGGAGAATAGCACAGACGCGCTTCACAGCGCAGTTGAGATTGCGGGTGTGCGTCCTTGAACTGTAAGTCGTTTAACTTATGTCAGTTAATTTAAGCCTGTTATTGTATTAGTCTATAGTTCTTGCAAATTTCAATTAAGTTAAGTTAACTGGTGATTTTCGTTGTTTGTATTCTTCCCCTGCTAGAGAAATTGCACGTCTGTTGATTCGATAGCGATTGCTGCCCTTGCTCATTTTTGTATTTTAAGTGCATTATTATGCTTAAGTAGCCTAGTTTTAATGAATAAATAGGGTATATTGTTATTATTTGCTACAGAATGCCTATCAAGATCAAATGAAGCAGACAGTGTACATGCTTCCGAGTGGCCTACCTTAATCTATAGGCTAGGCCACTGCATTTACAATAAGTTGTTACGTCAATTATTAATTGGCAGCATTTATGCCATTTAGAACATACTGTAAGGTGTCTTTGAGTATGCTATTTTTATTTCTTTAGGGAAAATAGGACGAAAATATGTGCAATATTACATTAGCTATTAGACTATTATATTAAGCTGCGCCGAAATATAGGGTTAGCAGACCTGACCTGCCCCCACTGCAAAAAAAAATCCTAGGGGAAACACTTAAAAGCAACATGGAGCGAGCTGGAGCTGGAGATATTTCACGCTTGCAACGCCAACAAGCTCGTCGGCTGTTTGCAATGTCGGCAAACTAATGTTTTGAGGGGTGGTGGTAGTAGTGCAAAGTACAATAGTACCAATTTAATCAAGCACATCCAAAAGCACAATGCTAGGAGCACGCCAAATTGCTGCAGCTTAACGACTACTGTAGAATCTACAGTGTAGAACGAGTAGCGTCGCACATGTGATCGTTCAAATGCGCGTCTCACAGCGTAACGTTGCATATGCGATTTCGAAAATTCCGCCTGAATATTTTCCGATGGACAAAAACTATGCGATAAACGCTGTATGGCTTCAATATGTACTAATGAGAAGGCTAACAGGTAACACTAGCATTGCTTCGAGTATTATGCTTGCTGTGGCACCGTCGGAAATATTTAGAACTCACGCATCTAAAGGTTCAGTTAACTCATGCTGCTGAAAAATGACAGAATGTGCTGTGAAAGAAAAGGATGGATTGGCCAGTGGATCGGCTAAATTTTCCGATCCTCGATTCGGCTATTTTGTCAATATCGGGGCGATATCCGATCTTGGTATCGGATCGGTGCACCCCTAACATCAACATAAGCTCATAAAGCTTGCTGCGGCGTGTGATATTTGCAATGTAGCCTGCGGCCCGAGAAGGTCTTGCAAATAAATGAGTCCTTGTCGGCTGAATAGATATTGTTCAAACGAGAACTATTTCCGTGTGAAATAAAGGATCTTGCCGATTGCGAAGAACTCTATTGGTATGGAAAGCTAATCGAACTAGAATATATCTCCTTGGTCAACTGGGTCTCTCAAACAGGGAGCTGCCAATTATTTTCCGGGGGTGTGTGAAGCTTATCCAGTTACACTTACGTTAGCCTGCTCTGGAGCAGGTTAGTGCTAATTGATATGTTACTATGGTGATTTATCGAAAGTTGCTTCCACGAACCAAAAAGAGGGACGTTTTTTATCTTGACCTGAAAATTAGCTTGCTAAACTGCTAAGCGAGCTACGACGAATACCACCCAGGATGTTCTCAGTCTCGAACAGTAAAACCAGCCGATGTTGCCAGTGCAGTTTCACAGAGCAGGAGTCCCAGAATAAATCAAATGAAGGCCTTTGTGAGAAAGTAGTCTTGACATAAGTCTGAGAGTTCTGCTCAGTCCAAACTCTGTCTACCTGGAGACAGGTCTTGGAGGCCAGGCTAGCCATTTCAGAGTTCACTGCAGGACCCACACAGGAGAGAAACCCTACAGCTGTGACCAAAGCCTCACCTTATCTTTCATGTTGACACTTTACTCCCTAGTCAGCGTGCTGACCTTCATCATTCCTCCTTACACCAAAAGTTACATTCAACATGACATAGGTTACAGCTCGGATCCAAGACGGATTCGAGAGACCGCAGATAGAGTGCGGCTCGTTGGTTTGTTTATGTTTACGTTTTTGTTACACGTTTTAGATCCATTACTTTTATCGCTGGTATTTTTGTTTTTGTTGATTTTATGTTTTTGATGATTTTAAGCACCTTGAGCTGCAATTCCTGTATGAAATGTGCTATATAAATAAAGTCTTACTTACTTACTTACTCTCCACAGACTTTGCAGGGTCCTGTTGCAGAAGTTCATCTGTTGTTAATTAAAGCAATTGATCGCATTTGGATAGAAGTTTTAGTATAGCAAAAACAGTCAATGGGATAAATAACAGTGCCTTTGCAATCAGAAAACAATTTAATCACAGTCACTAGTTTCTTTTAGTTTTGTAATTCTCAGCTTTCAATACAAAATGTTATATTTCTGGTGCATCACAGATGAAAAATATGCTATAAGTATATTGTTATTATCATTGGATTTAATCAGAAACCATAGTAAATTGTATTATATGTACATGATGCATATTGTGTTATTATGTTTATAGTATTATTTTGTAAACAAACAAAAAAACTATTAAAAGGAGTTGTTTGCTGGACATGCAGTTTGTGTTTCTCCAGACAAAATAAACCTTAGAAACACTTCTCACAAAATGACCACTGTTACATATGTAAAACAATGTATTGTGTGAAGGCTGAATGCTTATTTACTAAGAACTGTTTCCTCTAGATCTCTTGATTGTGGGCAGAGACAAAGGGAGACTTCCTCCAACACCATAAAAATTACAGAGAGAGGATCAACCAGAGAGCAGATCAACCAGAGATCAGTAACCAAGCTTCCAGAGACAAGAGACCAGAGAACAAAGAGAGAACTGAGTTACGGAGACATACACTGTTACACCTGTCGGAAGAGCCTTTCCTCATCAGGAAACCTCAAGCAGCACATGATGATCCACACTGGAGAGAATCCCTACAGCTGTGACGTCTGTGGTCAAACCTTTAACATTGCTGGCAATTTCAGAGCTCACTGCAGGGTCCACACTGGAGAGAAACCCTATAGCTGTGACCTCTGTGGCCAAACCTTTAGCCAGGCTAGTAATTTCAGAGTTCACCGCAGGACCCACAGAGGAGAAAAACCCTATAGCTGTGACCTCTGTGGTCAGACCTTCAGCCGAGTTGACACTTTCAGAGTTCACAGCAGGATCCACACAGGAGAGAAACCCTATAGCTGTGACCTCTGTGGTAAAACCTTCAGCCGAGTTGAGACTTTCAGAGTTCACAGCCGGATCCACACTGGGGAGAAGCCCTATGGCTGTGACCTCTGTGGTCAAACCTTTAGCCAGGCTAGTCATTTCAGAGTTCACCGCAGGACCCACACAGGAGAAAAACCCTATAGCTGTGACCTCTGTGGTCAGACCTTCAGCCGAGTTGACACTTTCAGAGTTCACAGCAGGATCCACACAGGAGAAAAACCCTACAGCTGTGACCTCTGTGGTCAAACCTTTAGCCGGGCTGGTACTCTCAGTCGTCACCGCAGGACCCACACTGGGGAAAAGCCCTATTGGTGTGAATGCTGCAATAAAGCCTTCTCTTCCTCTACTGAATTGACGAAGCACAGCAGGATCCACACTGGAAAAAAGCCCTACAGTTGTGACCTCTGTGGTCAAACTTGCAGTCGGGCTAGTACTCTCAGCCTTCACCGCAAAAGGAAACACACTGGTGAGAAGCCCTACATCTGTGAATGCTGTGATAAAGCCTTTTCTACCTGTAATGAATTGAAGAAGCACAGCAGGATTCACACAGTAGTGACAACCTACAGCTGCCCACACTGTGACTGTGTATGTGAAACAAAAAGCCTCTTAAAAATTCACCTGTGTATCCACAATAGAGAAAGTTCAAAGCGGTGATATATTGGGCAGGGGCTTGCCTCGCTCAAAAGGAGGAGGTGGTACCATCCTGATCATGTGCATACACGTGCATGTGTTCCGTGCCTTCAACCGGCTTAAACAAGCAATTTCACAAGCAACATTTGTTGTTGTATTTTATTATATACAAATTATCATGTTAAAGCATGTAGGGCTGTATTGGCAGAGACCTGAATGATACAGCCCCTTTGTCACTGGTCACTCAGACACTCGTCTGGGACAGTCATCCATTTGCACCAAAGGGACAGTAATGTTAAAATGACATTCACACTTTCTAGCACACAGCTCTGGGGTCTCAATTATAAAACTGTGCATAGGATTCTTACTAAAAGTGTACGTACGCCCAAAAGCCTAAAATGGCGTACGCACACAAAAATTCAGATTTATAAAACCGTGCGTACACACACCTGTACGCAATGTTCCCTTTATAAATCACAGATTACCCACAAGTGTGCGTACGTGAATCAGCATTGTACCCCGCCCTGAACACGCCCATTTTTATCCATAAATAGTCAATGCAAAGCACCTCATGAATGCTAATATTGTATCTCATCATGACCCTGGCATGCAATTGTTCTTTATGGTGAATCATAGCGCATGACAACTTCTCAGACACTGTTAGCCTATTGGTGGAGCCAGAAAACTCCTGCGAGTGGCGTCAACTGTGGCAGTGATACTGCGGGTCGAGATACAATTTGAAAACAAAAGGGTTTTGTTATGAACAGTAATCTATTAAAGTCTGGACTGATAACGAGGACGTAGAGTGTAGCGATTGCACGGGAGCTTAACGACTGTATTTTCAGTTTTTGACATATGAGGATATTTGCAGAGTATTAAATACATATATTTAGTTTTACTCTGTGTTCTGCAGTTATCTAAAGGTAGGATATGTGATGTTATCCTGTATTCCATGCAGTCGGGGAATCTCCCCTTCCTGAACTCCCGTAGTGGACAATCTGATGGTGAGGAAGCGCTGAATTTTGATTTAAAATTTGAGTTGGATTGTACAAGGTGTTTATGGAACAAGAATCACTCCTTACAAGCGCAAATAACACTGCTGGATGTAATCTTCATGATAATCATGAAATTGAATGAAAAAAACGTGTGTGAGGAAAACAAAATATATAAATATTACGAGTAATGTTCTTCCCACATTCAATTTCTGCAGTCTGACAGTACGGTCATCTGCGTTGCCAAATCCAACTGTTTTCAAAATGTGCGTAGGCCAACGGGAGGGTCAGAGTTTGCGTGGAGGACCGCACATTCTCCCGTCAAGTTAGTTTTTTATAAATCACAACCTTTGCGTGGAAAGTGACGTACGCACATTTTCAGGCCCGTTCTGTGCGTACGCAAGCTTTATAAATGAGACCCCTGGAGAGGTGGTCTCAACAGTTGAAGAGGAAGGTGAACACAGGAAGATTGACATTTTAGTAAGTTGTGTTAATGTAAATATAGTTCAAAACAGCTTTTAATGTCATGTTTGATAGGATTTTGTTTCCTATTGTATGTATTACATTCAAAATACTTTAAATATTGTAACATGTATATTTACAGAGTTTGTGCATGCAGTAGTCCAAAATGTGTTTACGTATTCCCTTGTCTTGCAAAGGCATCACGCTTGTTCTACTGCGGCCTTGAGTAAACCGGTGATGGTTCAATTTGTATGCGTTAGACAACCTTACTTTCATATTGCCGGTGTCCCTATTTTCGTATGCAGGTTTGGGTGTATATATTGCAAAGCTATACCAATCACTGAGTTGTGTTTACTATACGAGCTCTGGTGCGTTAGGCGCCTAGTTTTATTGTGATTACCTTTGTTAGCGATTGCTCTGAAGGTATGTTTGTATTTGATTGTTTCATTATTATTGTATTGTCTTACAATTTAGATAATAAACTATTATTGTGCATTTACAGTTACTGGTACTCTGTGTACGTATCAAAGACAGTACTGTGGTTAAATCCTTGAGCTGGTTGGGTTGATACGGCTAATACTGATTATAGACATACTTTCAAAGTAAAAACTCACCATGAAGAAAAACTACAATGGTTCCCAGCTGCCCTTGCCCGGACGCGGGTCACCGGGGCCCCACCCTGGCGCCTTTTCCCATGGGGCCCGGCCGGGCTCAGTCCAAACAGGCAACGTGGGACCCCCTTCCAGCGGGCTCACCACCTACAGTAGGGGTCATGGGGGGGCTGGGGTGGGATTACTTGTTTCCCCTCGGTTCGGCGCCTGTACATTGGGGTTCACCCCGGTGGACGAGAGGGTAGCCTCCCTCCGCCTTCGGGTGGGGGGACGGGTCCTCACTGTTGTTTGTGCTTACGCACCAAACGGCAGCTCAGAGTACCCACCCTTTTTGGAGTATGTATCTCGGCTGGCCTGGGAACTCTTCTGGGTCCCCCAGGAAGAGCTAGTGGAAGTGGCCGGGAAGAAGGAAGTCTGGGCCTCCCTGCTTCGGTTGCTGCCCCCGCGACCCGACCCCCGGACAAGCGGCAGATAACGAACAAACTTTCTAAGTAAGTTTTAACTTAAGGCCTCTGAGTCACATTAGGGCTTTCCATGCTCCAAAGTAATATATGTAGTATATATAATAGTGTAATAGTGTAGCCTCTGGGGGTCAGTTTGCATACTGTGATGGTGGTTAAGTCCATATCTATAGTAGAGAGAATTCATACACTAAGGTTGGTGCCCTGATCAATAGGGGTGTAACAATATATCATGGTACAATACATTGCAATACAAAAATGTAACAATATGTATTGTGGAGTCATGATGATACTTTTTCAATATGACATTCGTTTTATCCTATTAGTTGAGCTACCTTCACGCCCATCTTGCACATGCATCTCGCATACACACAGCATTGAGCTAGTGCTGCAACTAACAATTATTTTAATAATAGATTAATCTGTCGATTCATTTTTCGATTAATCAATGAATCGGATTAAAAAGCTAAAAAGCATTCATTTCCAACCCTTTATTCAAAAACAAAACTGACCGTGTAAATTAACAGTGCAAAAAATCTTGAATGTTCACAAACAGGCACACAATTTTGAAGTTATTAATATTAGCATGGATTTAAATGCCATTTTCAAAAAATTAGCAATTTAAGCTGTTACAAACTTCATTGAAAATTTAAAGGTTGTGGAAGTAGGCCAGACTTACTTTGAATAATCTGGTGTATATTTAATATTTTTTGACACAATTTTGAAAAAAATTAAGATTTGCGAGGATTAAGCTATTGTCAAAGAGTAATTTTCTATCATTTTATTTGAAACTTAATTGAAAAAGTAAAGGCTGTGGACGTATACCAGACATTGTTAAGATACTCTGGTGTCTGTTTGAGGTTTTATATTCGTAAAAATATAAAGTCTTCATTTTTCTAAATTGTATGGGTTGTTTTCACCCGGTCCCTAACGCGATGCTGCAAAGAAGCGTCAGAGCCTGTTTAAGGAGAGCCTTGCCACTCCCTATTAAGCCCCATTGTACCGAATTTGGCTTCAGTTCCACCAGAGTTCCACTGGGGGTGATCGCGAGCGAGTGCATGTTGAATGGGAGTCTATGGAGCTAAACGGCTAAATTTGTCTCTTTCGCCTGATTGTCGTTGAGAAATCTCAGATTTGATTGTAGTTTTTGCATGTTCAACATGGATTATAGGTCAAAAATTGAATGAACCAGTACTTATGTCCTTTAGATTTCTTACAGGGTGAGTTGTTGTTGCCCATAACACGCTAGCATTCTGCTAATGACATATAGCCGATAGACATATAATACAGGCAAAATTCAACAAAGTCGCTGCTGCCAAGCTGGCAGAAAATAGCATACGCTGTAAATATGTAAGCTACATGACTTATTGAAGATGTGACCATAATTACACGTGTGCATTTCACAACGTTAAACTTTTGTTGCTGTATTATTTTAGTTGCAACCCTGCAGTGGCAAACGATCGTGGGAGCAAATACAAAATAAATATAAAACCATAATTCAAAACAGTAAGTAGCAGTAGGCAATACTTGCACATATTTTAAGGCCAACAAGTACAAGGCTGGATTGCCTGAATTAGTCCCTTTTGTAGGATATTGTGTAGCTACAAAAGGCCTATAGAATAATGAAATTGCTTGCTGCCAACAGGAAGAAAAATTAGGCAATCCTTCAGGACTTCATTCCTGCTGAGGAGCTGGCCCTCTCCAGCTATCAGGGTCACCCCATGATGGAAGGAGTGGAAGGGGGCAGGAAACTGTCTGCCTGCTCATTTTGGGGTACACTTGAGTTTTATTTACCACTTGCAACACAGATGGTGAGAGTGTGTGACGTGTGACTGTGATTGAAGTGTTTGTAATGACTTAGTAATGGTGGTGGTCTCAACATAATACACAAGTCCTTAAAGTGCTCATTTCAAATATGACTCAATTGATTACATTGCCATGGTGTTAAACTCAGCAGGAAGGGGAACTTTTTCCTCCCCCTGAGCTTAGGGCCTCCACTTCAAGGCCAAGACAAAGACACAAAATATGAGCAATGAACCACAGTCAAATTGACAGCTTCAACTTTCTCCAAGTGTGCCTTGCAAAGGGACAATGTTCTTCATTTGTTTCAAATTGGAGCAGACAATGTGAGGGCCCTGTATTAAAGAACCCTGGAGCTCAATTATAAGAGGCTTTTAATAAATAAAAAAAACAAGGCTGGAGACAGAAAACTGGAATATGTGAAGAAATAGTACATGACTGAATGAATGACACTAAACTTAGTTACATTGACATATGTTTCTATGTTCATATGAAAGGGAGAACATGAGGATGTATTTGTTAAACTTTGTTCTACGTTTTGGTCTTTTAATACCTTTTTGTGGCTTTCTTGTTGTGCCTTTTGAATCTTTTCTGGGGGTTTTCACCACTTATCTCTTTCAATGTCCTATTTATTATTTTTGAACAATGCTATAAAAGTGAATGAAACATCAAAATTCAATGAAAGTAGTGAAATTATCATCTATGTATTACTTGTGAAGAGCTTTGTACAGATACCATTGTTCTTTTTGGTTTGAAAGGTTTTGGTTGAAAAAAATAATAATTCTGATATGGAAATTATTTGAAAATATCTCAAAGCAACCCAAGGACAACAGAATGGGTTAAGGGGAGACACCCCAGTGAATAGGGATAATATATCAACATGAAACCTCCCCAGTTGATAACTAATAGTAGGCTAGGTCAAATATTGTTTTCATTACTAGTTTCCTGTAAATGTATGTTTAAATGAGCAAATTAGTTGTAAAATATGATATCAATTGCATACATTTCCAGAACGGAAATCAGAACATTGAGTGAAAAACCTTGTTTCATTTTGTCAGCATATTAGAGTCCACAACAACATTAATCAGAATATGGTGGCAACAGCCATTAAAGAAAATCTGTTGCAAGTTGCGCGGCAGACCGAGTTCTTGCTCAGGTTCCCTGCATCACCGACACTATAACAGTACCCATAGCGAAATAACGAAATGCTATGCATACAGTCTGTGGGACTGTGAGTGCACAGATTTAATGTGTCGCATTGGCAACATACGGATCAAGAAGCTGGCAATATACGTAATTGCCTCTGCTAAGAACCTATATCTTTCAGAAAGATACTCATGAGGGAATGCAAAAGGGTTTTGTCAAATGTTCTGTTTCTTCTGAGCGCATCTCTGACTATCCGCACACTAAGCGCCACAGGATCTTCTATGAATGGTGACGACATTATTGTGTGTTGTGTTTATCACAAACATTGTGCCAGGCTCTTAATTAAACATCAAAATAAAACTTAAAGCCAAATTACAATCAAACTCAAAATAAAAGTACATTGTAGTTATTTTCTCTTTCTCATTTGTAACTAAATTGCATCCAATACCTTTATCAAAACTCTTAAAAACCCTACATTTTACTTTTTAGATTTTAAATGTTTTCCCATATACCTGAAGTATATGCATAGTTTGCTTTTCAGAACATCAAAGTGTTTAAACCAATCCTCTCTTAACAACCACAAAACGTTCTCTTCTTTCATTTCATAATCTTCCATGATACTCTTAAACCAATCTTTTGTGTAACTTGCTAATCATTTCCTCATAATATTTCACATACATTTCCGCAAACCACAATAAAACATTTGTGAAAACACAGCTTCAAAATAACCCAACTGGAAAAGTGCCATCAATTGATTTCATGTCAATGGATATTTGATGTGCACGTGGTTATTAAAATCAGATAATAAAGTTAACATTTCAAATAAAATAAAATCCTTAAACAAAACATATTACTTCGCCAAATAAAAACAACCTTCCGTCTAAACACAAACTTCCCATAAGTTCCCATAGCACTCAAGGTTGTCATTAGTGACTGAATCTTGCCGTTTGATTTCAAAATTAGCCTTCTCTGACCCACATTTTAATCTGCTTTAAACTGTCGTTATCATAATTTTGTTTCATTAAATCCATGTTTGGACAGTTAAAACTGCTCCCAGACCTAAGTCACTCATGCCAGTATTACGCTTCGTAATCACTGCATCCATGTCTTAATGCCCTTAAGACAAAAGAAAATATAAATTCTCCCTTTTTATTTTCAAACCTTTAAATTCACAATTTAACAAGAGTAACAGAAGCCTGTAAAACAAAACCGTATTCTTTAACTTCTCAAAAGTCTTATCAAAGCATACAGAGAATACTCCTTTGAATATAGGCCTATATTTACCAGCCATCCCAGCTATCAAGGGACGTCCTGGGGACATTCGGGGACGTTCCTATTTTGGTCCCCTATACTGTGACGTTATCCTTAGGACGTCCCAAGGACGTTATTACAGTTCCTATAAGGTAACAATTTAGTCAGTTATAGACATTTATTTTAACGTTCAGGGGACGTTCCAGGAATGTACCTGGTTGGCTATGATACGATTTTATGTTAAAAAAAGTTAGGGGACATTTGGGACGATCCAGGAACGTCCCAGGAACGTCCCTGGTTGGTTATGATATGACATTGTTTAAACCTTCAACGGGGGGGATTCCAGAACGTCATTCGTTGGTCATAACGTAACCATCTGAATTCTGAACGGATATTTTCGTTTGTGTGTCATTCTGTGATGTGACTTGCTCGAGCTATAGCCTACTGTCACTCTGGAAACTGTACAGTATTAAATCAATTGTTTATGTATGGTACCAATAACCTGCATTTGAGCGTAGTAATACATTATAATAGTCATAAACAATGTGGGTATGTACCATCACGAAACAAAACATCTGAGCTGGATCCCGCCTATCCAAGCACCAGCTGCGTCTCTAGAAATGTTCCATACTAGCCTATTACAGCACATCTCTCGCGTACGTCACCACTCGTGACGTGAACCCTGTTGTTGAGTGATGAAGTCGTTGAGAGACAGCAAAACTTTTTGATCCCACATCCTTCATTTATAGCTATAATACCATTTGATAATCAGTACATGTAAATGTATCTTCAACTTAAGTTTTAGTGTTGATAGTTTAGTTCTTTGTTATTATGTTTTTAATAGTGTTTTTTGTGTAGTTTAGAGTAATTTAGCGGCTCCTATGAAGGTGGGCCCCCTGAAGGACAGAATTTGAGGTAAATATGTTTTAATACAAACTCTACTATCTATGTATTTGTATGTTTATCCAATGTGAAATAGCCCTATTGAATATTAATGTATATTCATTTATAGCCAATTTGAGTTGGCACTGGTTTTGTAAGTCGGCTGAATTGAGACGTCGTACAGTACAGTATCGTCTTAATTTGTACAGTAGCTAACAATGTTATCGATAGCACTAGCTCGCTCTAAATCGGATGCCTACACACTAGTGGTGTCGTCTCTTTAAGGATACAAAAAATACAAAACAGCTGAAGCTACTTTTGGACAGGTTAAGGCAACAGCTATAGTCGGTTGAACGTGCTGTATCAAACCAACTGTCTAACTTTCTCTCTCAGAACAACCTGCTTGACCCCAACCAATGGGCTTCAAGACCGGCCACTCCAAAGAGACTGCCCTCCTTTCAGTCACCACTGCCCTCCAGTCTGCCAGAGCGGCTTCCAGGTCATCTGTCATTATTCTGCTGGATCTGCTGGATCCTGCTCTACAGACTTTCTGAGATGGGCATCACTAGCACTGCACTCCAGTGGATCTCATCCTACCTGTCGGGAAGATCTTACTAGGTTTCCTGGTTAGGCAAACTGTCAGACCCTTGCCAGCTCTCCACTGGTGTCCCACAGGGCTCCGTCCTAGGACCCCTCCTCTTCTCTCTGTACACCACCTCACTCGGACCAATCATCACCTCCCATGGCTTCTCCTACCACTGCTACGCTGACGACACGCAACTGTACCTGTCGTTCCCCCCGACCAATCCGGGGATCTCAGCTAGGATTGGGGCCTGCCTCGCAGACATCTCCGCCTGAATGACCGAGCAACACCTCCAGCTGAACCTCGCCAAAACAGAACTTCTCATCATCCCGGCCAAACCCTCCATCTTCCACGGCCTCTCAATAACTCTGGGATCTGCGATGGTGACCCCCTCATCCTCTGCCAGGAACCTTGGGGTTACCATGGATGATGAGCTCTCCCTCACGGCCCACATTGCTGCAGTCTCCCGGTCGTGTAGATTCACCCTCTACAACATCAGGAAGATCAGGAGATACCTGTCTGAGCACTCCACCCAGCTGCTGGTCCAAGCACTTGTCCTCTCCAAGTTGGACTACTGCAACTCGCTGCGCGCCGGTCTCCCAGCATGCGCAACCCGCCCTCTTCAGAGGATTCAGAACGCAGCGGCACGCCTGGTTTACAACCTACCCAGACGCTCCCACGTTACTCCTCTCCTCATCTCCCTCCACTGGCTACCCATCACGGCCCGCATCAGATTCAAGACCCTGGTACTGACCTTCCGAGCAGTGAACGGGACTGCACCCAACTACATGAAGTCTCTCCTGCAGCCTTACACCCCCACCCGCCACCTACGGTCTTCTTCAGACAACCGCTTGGTGGTCCCACCGCTCAAGACCGCCCGGTCCCATTCTTTAATACAAGCTCCACTCCTGCCTGGACCCCCAGTGGTGTAATCAACTCCCCACATCCATCAGAGACACAGACTGTCTCTCCACCTCTCTCTACATGCTCTTATGGTTTGTCCCTTTGGCAGTTATTTTTTGGTTGTTCACAATGTGTGCTTCTTGTTTTGGCTACCCGCAATGCTTTGGGGCTATCTTGTTGTTTATTATCAGTGACCTATTCACTTTGTAAAGCTCTCTCTTGGAAGTCGCTTTGGATAAAAGCGTCTGCTAAATGAATAAATGTAAATGTAGACAAGTAGCGTTAGCTGTACTGTAGAGTAGCAAGCTACTTTTGGACAGTTACAGTGCGTTCACACTGCAGCAACGTGATGCAATGTTTTCCATTCATTTTCAATGGAGCCAGGCGCATTGCTTGCGTGGTGCATTGTGGGTAGCGACGAGACAGAGTTGAGATGTTCTCAACTTTATGCAACTTTTGTTTCGCATGTCCAAAAAAAAAAAAAAAAAGGCCTCTGACTGGTTTTGAACCTATAACCCTCTGTTTATCAGCACAATATCTCAGCCAATTGAGCCATTGCCAGATCTGTACCCTTATCATGTCCAGTCATCGATTGGATAATGAAATAAGATGTTTCTCCAATGGAAAGCATTGTCAGATTTGGTCCAAGCTCAAACTGCTGTAATTCAGTCATATTTTTACATATCAAGGTGAAACTTTGCAGGGTACTTCAGAGGCATGTTAAAGCCTATTAGGTTTGAACCATCCTTCAAAAACACATTTGATTTAGTGACACAAACATATTGAGTTAATGTGGAAATTTACATAATACACCCCTTTCAGCCATTTTGTACTTGATTCAATTGCCTTAAGTACAATTTTTCAATACGTCAATGATACATATACGTACCAAATTCCAAGTCAATTAGACCTTTGGTTCAAGAGAAGAGGCATTTGAATGTTTTCCCAAATTATCACTGTACAGGAAAATCCTACATGGCGAACCTTATGGGTCCTTTTTTGTTTCTCATGAAAAATGAGGCATGCACATCAAGTGCCAGAAGAATTGGAACTATTGTTACACAGTAGTTCCACTTCATCACTTATGTTGACATTTGTAGTTTCATGGAAATCACATTTTGGAATAATGTTTAATCTGTCTATAGAGATATGTGCTTTTGCTGTTCCACTCCATTTGGTAGTGATATTGACTGTGCTATCAATACACTCACTCCATTCATCTACTGTTAGATCAATACTTTTTGTAGTTGAAAGTGTTTCATCACTACTAACAATGTTTCCAAGATTTGTTAAGAAGCTCTAAGCACTAAGAGCTTCTGAGAAGCGCTCGCTGTGAAAGAAGGACGTGTTTCCCAGAGTCGTTCTTAGCTTAAGAAGATCTTTCACTAAGAAGGAAATGTAAGATCAGCCTGACCCACTCTCAACAGCCTTCTTAGCGACCAAACACTCACTGCAGCCGCGTCAGGGAAAGTTATATCTGACACTCAAAGGAATATTAAAACCATGCGTGATGATAAATGTGCGCCCACGGCTGCAGAACAAGAAAAATTACACCATGGCTGCAATACAGCATATTCTCACTGCTAATCAACAGCGTTACCATGTGCGAAGCCAGATAGTTTATATAAATGCCTATGTGCGTCAGCACTTCTCCCCACTGAATGTGCTGTCGGACAGGGCTGTCCAGTCCAAGTACCGGCTACCCCGTATGGAGATCCAACGCCTCGTCACGCTAGTGTCACCACACATCCGGAGGGCAACACGCTGCAATTTTGCCCTCAGCATCCATCGTTCGTCGGGGGGGCTGCGCTTGTCACCTGTAAAATGTTGCCGCGTGATTGTTGTCACAGCCATGCTGCACAACAAAGCAGTGCGCGTTGGAGCAGATGAGCGGCCTCCTGAGGATGAAGATGGGGAATCATCGGAAGATGAAGTCCCCAACCCCCCCCCCCCGCGAATCCCGAGCAGCACTCCACCAAGCTGGTGTCCAGACCAGAGAGGAGCTTGTCAATCTCTTTTGATGTCTATCAGCCCCTACACTGTCACCACCAGTCACCAAGCACGGATATCAACACCACCCTACTCCCAACAATAAACCCACTACCACTACCATCAACCTCCACAACCCATATCAACTATCATGTATAGGGCTCAAGGCCGTAGCCATGGAGTCAACATTGGGGGGTACAAATTACATTTTTTATGATAATTTCGGACATCTTGCGTGGTTGCCTGTCGTAGCGTAGCAATTTATATTTTTATATCAATATATTGGGAGGGACATTTTGACCAGATTTGAATATTGGGGCTGATGTGTCCCCGCGATATGTATTATGATTAAGGCCTCACACAGTGTTGTGTGTGATTCATGCGTTGATAAAGTGGTGGGTGATCGATTTTCCTGGCATCGATTGATTTAGTTTCAACACCACGGCGGTGGACAGCTCCCACTAAGAGCTTCTTAAGAGTCTTCTTTGGCGAGATCTTAAGAAGGTAGTTAAGAACTCGTCTGGGAAACACCCCTATCTTAGCGCTCCTTCTTAGCCGAACCCTTCTTAAGAGCCTTCTTAAGAGCCTTCTTAAGAGCCTCTTAAGAGCCTTCTTAAGAGCCTTCTTAAGAGCCTTCTTAAGAGCCTTCTTAAGTCCTTAAGAACGATAGAATCTAGGAAACCCGGCCAATGATATTGTTTCCATACAAGACACTCTCATTTTGCGCTGCATGATCATATGTTTTTTTTTTTTTAGCTTTTGGCAAGGTTTGTTTTGTCATCAACAATAAATACCTCTTTCTCTACTTGTGGCTTGATGGCATTTGAATTGCATTGCTTATCAGTAGACCTGGCCCTTTTTGTCACTTTTGGTTTGATGGCTTTTGTATTGCGTTGGTTACAAGTAGACCTGGAAAATTGTATTAGTGATGTTGCAGACCTTGTGTGCAAGTTGTTGTGGTCTTCACAGCCATGCATTATAGCACTGAGTCCTGTTACCTCAAATGGTTCCCCAAAGGCATTCATTGACAGCGCAAGTTTTTTAATGTGCTGATTATACATATTATCAAATGTTTCATAGAAACAAATAACACTTTTCCCTGTTGAACAAACAAGTCCATCATAGCTCCTTGAATGAGAATCAAACACTGCAAAACTATTGACATACTTGATTATGGTACATGTATTTACAGCTAATGTCAAAAAACAGCTCTCATCTGTTAGTAGGATTCTCTGCACAGCTTCATAAAGGCTTACAGACATATTTACCAAACCGGAATCATACTCATGTAGTCCAACTTCACCAGAAAAAGCTTGTCCATGATTTATTGTGAAACCGACATTATGTAGCACATGCGATTTGGGCAAATCACTGATCATAAAAAAATGGTTATTGCCTACAATCTGACCAGATTTCTGCAATGACATATAAAGCTCGTTTCCATTCACAAGAATATAATCTAGGTCACTACTTTTCCATGTGCACACATCTTTCAGTTTATGCCTCAAAATGGTTGTTAAACTGTTTGTCACACATTGTAAACGTGCTTTTTCTCCAAACATTTGATTCCCTTGGTGAAACGATCCTTGAACACATCTTCTTGTATGACTGGCAGCCACTGTAATTGAAAGCACAACATTGTTAAAATCATGTTCAACATGGTTTTGGAAGTGACTTGTTGCATGGGACTGCAATGCTTTCAAGGCAGTTTCAGGTATTGTTTTAGGTATTATTTGAGGAAATGATTCAGGTAGTGATTCAGGTATGATATTGTGGTGAGAATCACCATAAGAACAGTGTGGTATAGTCGTACACCTTACAGATTTAAGAGGCAGTGTGAACGATGCACCACTGGCCTTTGAATGAGAATGTGAGATCATGGTCTCACAACTCGACACAGGCAGAGGCTGTGAAAGAGACTCACAGGGCCTGAAAACAGATGACCCATGGGTCGGAAGAGGAGGAAAGTCAGAGATGGTGAAAGTTGGGGTAGGGGAAGAAGAGGGAGATGGGATATGAAAAGGGGTAGAGTGGGGAGCAGTGGATAGAGAAAAATCAGACAAGGCCCTGCATACTGCAACATCAGCAGCCTTGAGGTTAAGCACTCTTTTGCGTTTCTTCTTAAGTGGCATCTGAAAAACAGGAAAAGTTATTAAAGATCAATATAACTACATGTAATAGTCTTAATACACATACATTAAAATATTTAGTTTTTTCAAGTCTATGTCATTTCCATAAATTGTGGCACTGCAAAAAATTGTAAAAGTTTGTGGATATAAATACCCAAAACTACAGATCTTTTCAGTTGTGAAAACGAGAACAAAACAATGATTTAAAAAAAAATTCTAAACATTGCGTGTGTTACAACGCTTATATCTGATTTAAAGGAAAAAAGAATAGAGTACCATGCTAATGTTTGGACCCATAAGACAATATGGGTATGTATGTTGGGATTTCAACATCACAAAGATGATATTTATTTACGTACAACAAGAAGTGTATAGTGTCACAAAGAACACAATACTACTGCTATCTACCACTACATTACACACCCGTTAATGAATAGCGTCAGAAAATGTGTACATTCAAATGTGGGTCCCAGAGTGTAACATCACAAATATGTGATTCGAACATTCCAATTGAATATTTTCCGATAGACAAAAACTATGCAACAAACACTTTAGTAGGGCTTAAAAAATTAAGAATTAGAAGGTTAGTAAGTAACACTAGCATGGTAGTGGCATTGCTACCAGTTTAATGCTAGGTAAGTTAGCCCGGCAGCTAACTGAGGTACCTACAGGGCTCCAGACTGCGACCAAATGGTCGCATTTTGCGACCAGTTTTTGAGACAAGCACTCGCGCATGTGAGACCTACACATTTTTAATTCATTGGGTGTGCACAATGGGCCTCATTCACCAATGTCTTCCTAAGTTATTTCTTAAAGTTGTTCTTAAGAAAGTTCCTAAGAAAAATCTACGTGTGATTCATGAAGTGTTCTTAAACGACAGAATTGTTCGCAGGTGTGTTCTTAGAATGATGAATCCCAATATTTCATAAGTTTAAAGCTTGTGCCCCGTTGCTCCTATTTAGCATAGGTAAACGCCCCGTTAATTCCCATAAAAGGGCACGATATGGCAGGGCCGTGTGCACACTCAGCGAAATGTCAAAACGACGTGGTTGACACGGTGCAGGCCTCGACAAAAGACAGAAAACCGTAATAATAATTCTGAAGTGGAGGTACAACTGCAAGAAGTCAACGACAAACGACACATCATATTAAATAGCGTCAGCTGTGGATACAAAGCAGTAAATAAAACCGATGCATATGCAATTACTCATGCAGTGAATGCTGTATCTGGTGAAGTGCGCAGAACTGATAAAGTGGAAAAATAAATGGTTTAACTTTAATCTCAATTCTTAAGCAAAAAAACATCAGTCAAATCAGTTGACTGTTACAAATATCCACGAGGACTGCTCTTGGTAGCCTACAGCGTTCCAACAGGTAGCCTACTCGTCGCTCTCTGCAAATACATCGGTATGGTAAAGGAAGATGTGATCCCTCCTCAGGGAACGATCTGCAACATTTTGCAGCAGCAATAAATACGCCATTGTGGAGTGTAGTTCTAGTGTACGGAATAAGCCTACTTTGGGTCTATAAATACAGTGATAAGTCACTTATTATTTGATGGCAAAGTTCCCTGTTAATATAATTGATCAAAATTAATCAAAGCAAGTTTACAGTTTTTTGAATGACCCATCTCAGAGTAGCTTTATAGAATGTTACTGTATTGAAAAAGAAGAAGACATAACATTATTGCTGCAGTAAAGGCTTCATTTGCAACAGGACAAGAAATATGCAATATAGCTTCCATTTACAGTATTACCCTAGCTCTGGCCCTTCTCTGAGCGCCACAACACATTCTAACTCCTCTCCCTTGTCCTGGTACTTGTCTTCCTCTCCCTTGTCCTGGTACTTGTCTTCCTCTCCCTTGTCCTGGTACTTGTCTTCCTCTCCCTTGTCCTGGTACTTGTCTTCCTCTCCCTTGTCCTGGTACTTGTCTTCCTCTCCCTTGTGTAGGCATTACTGTATTCTTACTTTCGTGTGTTGCTCTATATTGCTCTTTTTCCACACCAGATCAGCCCAAAGAGGTCCTCTTTACTGTTGTAGTAGTTTTTATGCAAACCCTGTATAAAGGAAACAAGTCAGCCTAGAACAGTATGTCTCATTTCAGTATCTAACAACAGAACAGGCTAAGGGCTGGCCTAGTAGGCTTGCCAAAAAGCCTCAGGCCGTAGCCTTTTAAGAAGAAGTATGCTCTGTTCCAGCGCTGATCAAATCAAATCAAATCAAATTTATTTGTATAGCCCTTTTTACACGCAAGCATGTCACAGAGGGCTTCACATACGCCCATAGAACTGCCCCTCAACCAACCTAAACCCTCAAGGAAGACAAGGAAAAACTCCCAGAAAAACTCCCAACGGGAGAAAAAATGGAAGAAACCTTGGGAGGAGCAATTCAGAGAGGGATCCCCTCCTCCAGAGACGGTTGGCTGATACCCTCATAGGTCAAAGCGACATGGAGCAGCTGCGTTTGCAACAACATGTATTGTGAAATAGGCCTATCTGTGTATCAGGGTTCCAGGCCGATTGCCAATGAAATATTTATATGACGTACATGTCTTGTATAAATATCCCTCTCTGCCATGTAAGATTTTGGGTCTGTCTCTGGAGCTGAGACGGCCTAGTGATGTACAGTATTTGCATAACTTCAGCTGTTTCTCAGTAGCAATGGAATAAAATACAGGGGAAATATTTCTGTTTCAATTCACAAAATAAACAGCTCTTCACTTTGACGTTGGCCAATAATTTAGGTTTTGAACATGATGTTATCTGTTTTGCTGACAGTGTGAAAGCATTGATAAATTCGGCAGTAAAAATCGATTGTGTTGGTCTTGGTTGAGCTTGTGTGTAAAAGAAGTTTAAGCATTTAAAATTTGTATTTACTCTATGCATTTTGTGTCAAAGCAACAAGAAATGTGTTAATTGTACAGCCTACACCTAGACGGATGTTGTGCTCACTGTTTTAAGAGTTTAGGAAACTTGTTAAAGATATTGAAAAAACTGTCAGCGATTGTAACATACTGTATTTATAGGTGCTTTACAAATTAGCAGAAGTATAATTGTGTGTATTTATTAAAACAAACATAACATTTTTGCAAAATTATGAATATTAGTTGAAAATTATAAAGGAGAGAAATATTCAATTTAAAATGAGAACGGACGAAAAAGGTATAACTACTTATTTTGCGCAAACATGTCAGCTCTCAATTGTGCGTAAGAGTGCTTGGGTGTGCGTAAATTCTGTTCTTACCTAAGAACAAATCCCAAAATATAGCTGCAAGCAGCGATGCGGGTTCCTCCGCAAAATATTATAAAAATTTACATTGTAGAAGGTCAAGAGTTGGACAACAAGAGAACAAAACTACTTCATGTTGGGCCAACTACAATAGTCTGAATGGGGATTTGAATTCATGAGCATAAGTTTATAAGGCAGACTCTCTATCCTCTCTGCTACACACCAACTATTGAGAATGAATGAGTAGAAAGGGCAGAGAATTAGCTTTGGTCAGCTTTGGGACGAAGGTTAAGAAGCGGTTCACATTCGTCGTCGTCGTCGTCATCTGCCGCTTGTCCGGGGATCGGGTCGCGGGGGCAACGACCTAAGCAGGGAGGCCCAGGCTTCCCTCTCCCCGGCCACTTCCACCACCTCTTCCTGGGGGACCCCGAGGCGTTCCCAGGCCAGCCGAGTGACATAGTCCCTCCAGCGTGTCCTGGGTCTTCCCCGGGGCCTCTTCCCAGTGGGACGTGCCCGGAACACCTCACCAGGGAGGCGTCCAGGAGGCATCCTAATCAGATGCCCGAGCCACCTCAGCTGGCTCCTCTCGACGCGGAGGAGCAGCGGTTCTACTCTGAGCCCCTCCCGGATGACCGAGCTTCTCACCCTATCTCTAAGGGAGAGCCCGGACACCCTGCGGAGAAAGCTCATTTCGGCCGCTTGTATTCGCGATCTCGTTCTTTCGGTCACTACCCATAGTTCGTGACCATAGGTGAGGGTAGGAACGTAGATCGACTGGTAAATAGAGAGCTTCGCCTTTCGACTCAGCTCCTTCTTCACCACGACGGACCGATGCAGAGCCCGCATCACTGCGGACGCCGCACCGATCCGCCTGTCGACCTCGCGCTCCATTCTTCCCTCACTCGTGAACAAGACCCCGAGATACTTGAACTCCTCCACTTGGTTCAGGATCTCCTCCCCGACCCGGAGATGGCACTCCACCCTTTTCCGGTCGATAACCATGGCCTCAGATTTGGAGGTGCTGATTCGCATCCCAGCCGCTTCACATTCGGTTGCGAACCGCTCCAGTGAGAGCTGAAGGTCACGGCCCGATGAAGCCAACAGGACCACATCATCTGCAAAAAGCAGCGACCCGATCTTGAGGTCACCAAACCGGACCCCCTCAACACCCTGGCTGCGCCTAGAAATCCTGTCCATATAGGTAATGAACAGAATCGGTGACATAGGGCAGCCCTGGCGGAGTCCAACCCTCACCGGAAACAAGTTCGACTTACTACCGGCAATGCGGACCAAACTCTGGCACCGGTCGTACAGGGACCGGACAGCCCCGATCAGGGAATCCGGTACCCCGTACTCTCGGAGCACCCCCCACATGAGCCCCCGAGGGACACGGTCGAACGCCTTTTCCAAATCCACAAAACATGTGTAGACTGGTTGGGCGAACTCCCATGTACCCTCCAGGACTCCGCGGAGGGTATAGAGCTGGTCCACTGTTCCACGGCCAGGACGAAAACCACATTGCTCCTCCTGAATCCGAGGTTCGACAATCAGGCGGACCCTCCTCTCCAGGACCCCTGAGTAGACCTTCCCAGGGAGGCTGAGGAGTGTGATCCCCCTAAAGTTGGAGCACACCCTCCGGTCCCACTTTTTAAAGAGGGGAACCACCACCCCGGTCTGCCAGTCCAGAGGCACTGTCCCCGATGTCCACGCAATGTTGCAGAGTCGTGTCAACCAAGACAGCCCTACAACATCCAGAGCCTTAAGGAACTCCGGGCGGACCTCGTCCACCCCAGGGGCCCTGCCACCGCGGAGCTTTTCAACCACCTCGGCGACCTCGGCCCCAGAGATAGAAGGGCCACCCCCGATGTCCCCAGACTCTGCCTCCACGTTGGAAAGCGTGTTGGTGGAATTAAGGAGGTCTTCGAAGTATTCCTTCCACCGATCCAGGACGTCCCCCGTCGAAGTCAGCAGCACACTGTCCCCACCGTATACAGTGTTGACAGAGCACTGCTTCCCCCTCCTGAGTCGCCGGATGGCGGTCCAGAACCTTTTTGAAGCCGTTCAGAAGTCATTCTCCATGGCCTCGCCAAACTCCTCCCATGCCCGGGTTTTTGCCTCCGCGACCGCCAAAGCCGCGTTCCGCTTGGCCTGCCGGTACACATCAGCTGCCTCAGGAGTCCTACTAGCCAATTAAGCCCGATAGGCCTCCTTCTCCAGCTTGACGGCATCCCTCACCTCCAGAGTCCACCACCGGGTCCGAGGGTTACCGCCGCGACATGCACCGACCGCCTTGCGGCCGCAGCTCCGGTCAGCCGCTTCAACAATGGAGGCCCGGAACATGGCCCATTCGGACTCAATGTCCCCGGCCCCCCCCGAGACATGATCGAAGCTCTCCCGGAGTTGGGAGTTGAAGCTCCTTCTGACAGAGGGTTCCACCAGCCGTTTCCAGCAGACCCTCACATTACGTTTGGGCCTGCCAGGCCTGACCGGAGTCCTCCCCCACCATCGGAGCCAACTCACCACCAGGTGGTGATCAGTTGACAGCTCCGCCCCTCTCCTCACCCGAGTGTCCAAGACATGCGGCCTCAAGTCCGACGACACGACTACAAAGTCGATCATCGAACTGAGACCTCGGGTGTCCAGTGCACATATGGACACCCTTATGCTTGAACATGGTGTTCGTTATGGACAAGCCGTGTTTAGCACAGAAGTCCAACAACAGAACACCACTCGGGTTCAGATTGGGGGGGCCGTTCCTCCCAATCACGCCCCTCCAGGTCTCACTGTCATTGCCCACATGAGCATTGAAGTCCCCCAGGAGGACGAGGGAATCCCCGGGAGGAGCGCTTTCCAGCACCCCCTCCATAGACTTCAAAAAGGGTGGGTACTCTGAGCTGCCGTTTGGTGCATAAGCACAAACGACAGTGAGGACCCGTCCCCCCACCCAAAGGCGGAGGGAAGCTACCCTCTCATCCACCGGGGTGAACCCCAATGTACAGGCGCCGAACCGAGGGGAAACAAGTATTCCCACCCCAACTCGACGCCTCTCACCAAGGGCAACTCCAGAGTGGAAGAGAGTCCAGCCCCTCTCAAGGAGACTGGTTCCGGAGCCTGTGCTGTGCGTCGAGGCGAGGCCGACTATATCCAGCCGGAAACTCTCTACCTCGCGCACCAGCTCAGGCTCCTTTCCCGCCAGCGAGGTGACGTTCCACGTCCCTAAAGCTAGCTTCTGCAGCCGAGGATCGGACCGCCAAGGCCCCCGCCTTCGGCCGCCACCCGTCTCACACTGCACCCGACCCCCATGACCCCTCCTGCGGATGGTGAGCCCACTGGAAGAGGGTCCCACGTTGTCTCTTCGGGCTGTGCCCGACCGGGCCCCATGGGAAAAGGCCCGGCCACCAGTTGCTCGCCATCGAGCCCCACCCCCGGGCCTGGCTCCAGGGGGGGGCCCCGGTGACCCGCTTCCGGGCAGGGGCAACTGACAACCATTGTTGTATTTCTTCATGGTTGGTTTTTTGAGCCACGCTTTGTCTGGTCTTTCACCTGGAACCTGTTTGCCTTGGGAGACCCTACCAGGGGCATAAAGCCCCCGACAACATAGCTTCCAGGATCACTAGGACACGCAAACCCCTCCACCGCGGTAAGGTGGTGACTCAAGGAGGGGAGGTGATGATGTACACAAGGAAACTATGCCAATATGTTTTGCAGAGATCAACCACTTGACTGAGAACCAACAGTCAGTTTAGACCAGCAAGATATTTTCAATTGGTAATTGGCCTAATTGAAGGCAATTATACCTAACCATTAAAAAAATGTGCCAAATCATTTGAAATGTGTGCAAACTGTAGGCAATTGCACTTGTAATTTACAAGGATGTGCTAATACAATTGCAATTTGATTAAAGGAATGAAAAATTCCAATGTGTTGTGAACAAGTGCCCAGCGGTTTGGAAGTTTGCATGTGTTGTTTTGAGAATGTCATTTCTGTTTCGTGAAATGAGCCAAAGCAATGGAGAAAAACTGTAATAGAATAAAAACAACCGGACGAGTCAGGTTGCAAATCGGAAATGCAATACCACCTACACCCACCGGGGCCGTTGCCTCAAGCTGAGGGGTGGGGGTCTGCATGGGACACATGGCATTGGGAAATGCAGATGTATTCAATAAACCATGAGGGGGCAGTAGCAATCCATACAAAAATAAGCACCCTATACTACTGTTCAATTTGACACATTTGTTGCAATGTATAACAGAGGAGCATTCACTGTTCTAAATAAGTAGCAGGAAAACATTCAAGTGACAAACATCTCTGTGCTTAGAATGCATACGTTTTTATTTAATTTAGTGTTTTTGAAGTAGTAATCTTATTTGTTCAATCAAAAATTTGTTAGGAAAAAGTTTTTTTTTTTACTAATGGCTTAAGTACAAAGCAACAGTAATAAGGAAACTAAATAAATAAAAGCACCAACAAGCATACATAATCAACAACAAAGCTTTTTGTTATACTATCCAACAATTCAAACTTTCACAGTATGTTTTTTTCTTTTTTTTTTTAACTGTTTATGAGTCTAAAATATAAATTGCAGTATTTTCATTCCTTGGCCAAATAGTATCTTTCTGTTCTATTTCACTTTATTCTACTGTTCACAGAAATAGCACCAGTATTGGTTACATCATTCATCTGTCTGGTATTATGCCTTGCCTTCCTTCTAAATGAAACTAGCTTTTAGCCACAGCATTGCAGCATTGTCTAGGCGGGCAGCTGTTGTGGTTACAGTTTATTAAAGGGAGGTTTGGACTGTATGTAGGTGGTGTCATTGACCATGGGATTTGGAGTTGGTGGGTGTTTTCCAGTAGACAATGGATGTGTGTCTGTGTGTGTTTGTGTATGTATGTATGTGTGAATGAAAGCCTAAAATACAGCCTGTGTGTTCCCTGTAATAGGGTTTCACAGTGTGCATGTATGTTAGTGTGTATGTGTGTGCGTATTGTGGCATCACGATGGGCCGGCTGGCAGAGGGGTGTTGTGTTCGCATGAAGGTCTGGCTGCCACACCACAAGATGGCTGCCAGTGGCACTACATCTCCCAGAATGCAGCAGCACCCAACCAGGTGTAGGTGCTTAAGGCACCTGATGGAAGAAACATTTAAGACAGGTGGTGCCTGTTGTGAAGGGGTGAGCCACGAGAGCGGAGAGAGCCAGGAGGGAGAACAGAGAGCATTTGACGTGCTGGTGAAGCCTTTGTTGAGGCGCTTGCTGAAGCGCTTGCTTAAGCCCATCCGGAAGGGGGAAGGCTAGCCCCAAGCCGGGAAGGACCTGGACGGACAAGCTTTGAGTTTGCAACCAAAGTTGGTAGGACTTAAGTTAGGAGCAACTTTATGAAGCCTATGTTTTGCCTTTGAGGAACTTTATTGTTTGCTTCCTGAAATACTTTGTGTTGGTGAATAAACCGGATTCCTCATTTAAAAGCACTTTTGCCTGCTCTGTCCTGTCGATTACGCACTGCCCTACACCCAGCTCAGTGGTAAAGCCTCTCGTGATACCACAGTATACTGAGGACAGTGTACATTAAACAGGGATTAGCAGTCTGCCCTGTCGTCTCAATGTGTGTGTGAAGAGGGCTTAACAACTCACATCTGACCTATAGTCAGCTGGGGCAGGGAAAGGGGTTGCCATTGGAACATCTACATTGGTGCCCAGAGGCTGAAAATCAGCCCCAAAGCAGCCTGGCAACATTAACCAGAGGCTGGTCTCTCAGTCAAGGTATTACTAACATATTCCTGGAAGCCTCTTTGAAAGCAATATTGTTTGTGAGAGGGTACACCAGTCCCCATTTCATGTCTGTAGAACAGAAGGCTACACAAGGTACATCAAAATGCCAGATTAAGACTTGTCATTTTGTCCATTGACAGGCCTTCTTCAAGTATTGGATCAATGCAAAGTCAGGGGACAATAAATGTACAGATTATCAGATGCATGTGACTTGTAAGTAAAATAGATTTTCACAAACATGATACGTTTGCAATGGTGTGTTCATTGCTTTCTGCATCAATGCTGTGTTGAAAACAACTTATTATTTCAAACAGGTGGTTAAGTGGCAGTGTCACTGTGACAGGGATAGCTGTGCCCTATAACAACCCTGCAGATATAAAGGAGACGGCTGGAGTTCCTGCGGTGCGCTTCTGGTCATACAGTAAAACAGAGACAAGTCAGCATGGAGAGCTGCAAGTTCTGAAAGCAGAGTTTTGGGTTTCACCCAAAGCTTGAAAATAAAAGGCTGCTCCTTCAAGTGTGTCTGTAATGAGCAGAAGACAAAAAGTCTTCCAGTTACACATAAGACATACCCATTCTATTAGGGCCCAAAACAAACTGAATATATTAGGGAGTTGATTTAACTGCAACCATGTCAATGTTCATAGAGTTCACAAATACATTTTAGCTTCAATTTAAAAAGACCGATTACTGTATGTACATCTTATATCCTCTGATGAGGCATTCCATTGAGTTGTAGCTTTCACTGATAAAGACAATAGTTCGAAAACATAATGACAAAAAGGAACAACACAATCGCTTATGGATGACAATATATTTAGATCTCACAGAATTGTTATGTTTATATTATTGGGTTTATAATCTGTGGAAGAAATTGCGATTTCCTGTGTGCTTACATTATTCACTAATCAATAGTCATTGGATACTAGTTAGTATGTTCTCATGTGAGTTACTCACGATTTTGGTTGCCATATGGCGAGAAAGAGGTTTCATTAACTCCTCAGGTGGAGCAATCTAGAATGGAAAGATTATTGATAATTTGTTGTCTGCAATACTACTACCAAGAAAGCTAGCTATTGTTACTAAGTGTGAGGCTCATACTAACAATACGGATGATGTTTCAAGAGGACATGCTAGAGCTGATTTAGCAGAAAAGGCTGCGGCCAAATCCTCTGATGTGTCCCAGGTCTTTATTTTGTTTGTGTCTCAGCAACTGGAAACACACACTCTCTCTCTTCATGTTGTGGCGGACCTTTGAGCCGCTGCTGATAACACTGAGAGGGATGGTTGGTTATCTGTTGGCTGTGTGAAAGATTCCATGTGCATTATTCCCCTGGTTGGCTTGCATGGCTTACGGATGTGCCCATACGAGCAAGGGGGTTTACTCAATAGTAAATACAGATTGGTTTGCACCTGGTTTTTCCACAAAGGCTGATCAACATTGTGCACAGTGTCATATTTACCAGCAGCATAATACCAAAAAGGGACCAAAGAGAAGAGACACAGCCCACCCACCACCAAGTGGTTCTTATATTAATTTACATCACAGCTCCCAACACATGACAACTCGGACTAGAAAGATCATAGTTGGAGCTCTCCTTGTAGTCATGACAAAGGACATTTACCCAGTACTTTCTCCTGATTCTGAACATCTTTTAAACCCTGAAACAGACACAATCTCATCTTATTAATAGCAAGCTTACATGAGAACATACTAACTAATATCCAATGACTACTTCTATTGATTAGTGAATAATGTAAGCACACAGGAAATCGCAATTTCTTCCACAAATCCAATCTGTGTGCAGAATGCTGCACACTGTCAACTTATTTCCCTTGCATGCCCAAACCAATACTGACTCATCACATTTACTGTAACCTGGCACAGAGATTCGCCTCGGCAAGCGGCAGACAAATGCTGTGTCATCATCCTGGAAAGGATACACTGAGTCTGAGTTACTATGGTTTCAGGCTGGCGAGGTACAGTAACTATGGCAACACTAGAGGCAAGACTAAGTGGTTAGCAGAGATAACAGTCTAGTCCTAGAAAATACAAAACCTGGCGGGTGTGTTTCAACACCAGACTGACTGATAGAGAGGCAGAAAGGCAGGCAGGCAGGCAGACACAAAGACAGGCAGACAGGCAGGCAGGCAGGCACAAAGACAGACAGGCAGGCAGGCAGACACAAAGACAGACAGGCAGACAGGCAGGCAGGCAGGCAGGCACAAAGACAGACAGGCAGGCAGGCAGACACAAAGACAGACAGGCAGACAGGCAGGCAGGCAGGCAGGCAGGCAGGCAGGCACAAAGACAGACAGGCAGACAGGCACAAAGACAGACAGGCAGGCAGAAACATACACCTAATCACACTTCAAATAGTACTGTAGAGTGAGGATACACTATGCTGACGTCATCACACACATGGACACTTACACCACATTGCACAGAAATAAATGTGGAATGTGGACACTAGGGCTTCAGTGAAAGAGTAGGGACAAACAGAGAGTGTAAGTATTTTTACCTAGGCTGCAGCTGCAGTTTTTGTGTGCTTTGGCATTGGCTGCACTGCCTCTTCCAGAGCTGAAAGACTGCCAGGAGACAGGAACTGAAAAAGACCCTCTTGCAATTTGAATAAAATAAAAAACTTTTTGAATTGGGGCCCAGGAACGTCCCGTTAAACTGGAAATCGCAGGCCTACCCTGTATTTTCCATGAACCCGCTGCTCCCATTCCAAAAGCGATGTAATTAGATTTGTTTTCAAGGAGAAACACGTAGTGGAATCTGGAATTGAAGAAAAGGGGGGTGGGAGAGTAAAGGTTAAGGGAAGGATGGCATGCTTGCCAACTCTTTTCGGGCCAAGAGGAGAGGGAGAGCTGTTTTGGCTGTCTGAATGGGAGAGGAGGCTGAAAAGGAATGGAAAGTAGGAGAGGTTGAGAGAAAAGGGGAATTGAGAGGCTGCTTGTGTTAGCATGGCGTCGTGCCTCGGGAGCCTATTTGCTCTCTTCAGTCCTTTGGCATCGGGTTTTAGCGTTAGCGGTTTACACTCAGTCTGTAAGGGAAGCACGTCTCCCTCCTCCCTTTGGCGCAACTGAAATCACCACTACCTCCCTTCCCTCCGGGGTCAGTGAGGGAAAGCGACAGCGTCTGTCTCGCTTCAGCCTGTTTTCTTTCCACCCTTACAGCTGAGTGAACTAGTAGGGCGGAAATGAGTGGAACAGACTAATACAAACATTGTCCTTCAGCATAAATACATATATGTTTGTTAGTTTTTTCCCTCCAAAATGGCTAGCAACCTGATTCCACTTTAATAGGTCACAGTTCAACTTCATTGTCATGTGTATAAAAAAAGAAATTAAGCATAGCGCAAGTTCAGTCAGGCAAGACCGATCCCTGCACTCGGGCATACTCGATAATGTCCACTACTCACTCCTCCCGCTAAGAGCGCTCTACTTCCTCTGTTGTGTCGGGCTTTCATTCGGGTTCATTTACAGTTGCCTCCCATCTATCAATTAACGCTGTCACATGATCCCGTGCCTTTTAAATACGAGTTTCTCCCAGTGTAGTTTGTCCATGCTATCATGCGCGCGAGATTGCGTATTCGTGCTGGCTGGATCTTCCGCTCGTTCCGTGTCTTTCGCTTGCTGTTTTGGGGCTTACGTTGGATTCGGAGCTGGACCTGTTGTGGACGCCGTCCCGGTTTCGGATTCCGGCTCCCCGGTTGGTCGGCGTGGTTAGCTGCTCGTCGGGGCTCCGATGGTTTTTCCTGCTCCTTGTGATCGCATGTTTGCGTGTGCTGCACTCCCTGGCCCCGCTGGCGGCTCCCTTGCTGGTGGGCTTGGCCTCTTTTGGGGCTGGTATGTCTCCTCGATTGAGGTCTCACGTATGCGGGACGGGTATGGTTTTCTAATCCTGTTGATCTTTGTTCCGGACAACAATCACGCAGCAACATTTTACAGGTGACAAGCGCAGCCCCCCGAAGAACGATGGATACATCAGAAACAACACTTCCACCTGCCAAACATCTGTTCAATGTCGGTGCTGGTGTGTGTGTGGGCCTCATTGAACCTCTCCTCCTTTGGTGTTGCTGGGTTGATCATCGGTGTCCAAGGTAACTCCGGAGAGGGTGTCCATGATGAGGCCATCGTGGTCCACTGCCACCTGAGTGTTGATGGCAGCGTACTGTTTCCTCCCAATCCAGCACGGATCCACCAGGGAGGGATTGTGATCAGTGTGCCATCCATGACACCGATTACCCGGGGGATCCCAGCCATGGCATGAAATCCACTGTGGACCTTGCGGACCTCGTCCCGTGTGGTGGGCATTTGGATGTGTCCGGGCATGGCGCAGGAGGATCGGTGTCATGGCTGCCACACCCCATGAAACCGATGCCTTGCTGAGGATGGTGCCGTCCCCCACCACATCCAGGAAGCTCCCCACTGCGTAAAAACGCAGCAAGGCCAGGAGCTGCACCTGTACCTCCTGAGGGCAAAATTGCAGCGGGTTGCCCTCCGGATGTGTGGTGACACTAGCGTGACGAGGCGTTGGATCTCCATACGGGGAAGCCGGTACTTGGACTGGACAGCCCGGTCCAACAGCACATTCAGTGGGGAGAAGTGCTGACGCACATAGGCATTTATATTTATCTGGCTTCGCACACGGCGACGTTGTTGATTAGCAGTGAGAATATGCTGTATTGCAGCCATGGTGTCTCACTCGCGTGGACTTCAGCAACGCTTTTATATATAGACTGAGGTGGAGCCTCGATCTCTTGATGAGGTTCCAGCCGAGTTCAATTACACCTGTCAGTTTCCATGATATCTGTGAAATACCACAGGGTTGTTGATGTTTTTATATCTAATGTAAACTCATGCAGATGCCGAATGTTTGTGAAAACGTAATGAATGATAGTAATGATGATTCATTTTATTGATGTAGCTTCAGGAACACGTGGGCTATTATTTATTTTTATATCGTTATTTTTCTTCTTATGCTATATTTTTTCTTGTTCTGCATTTATCATCACGCATGGTTTTAGTATTCTTTTGTGTCAGTTATAACTTTCCCTGACGCGGCTGCAGTGAGCGTTTGGTCGCTAAGAAGGCTGTTAGGAGTGGGTCAGGCTGATCTTACATTTCCTTCTTAGTGACAGATCTTCGTAAGCTAAGAACGACTCTGGGAAACACATCCTTCTTTCACAGCGCTCTTAAGAGTGCTCCTAAGAAGCTCTTAGTGCTTAAGAGCTTCTTAATGAATCTGGGAAACGCAGCCAATGTCGGCGACTTTCTTCTCAAAGAAGGAGGAGAAGTTGTCTGCTGTCAGGGTGGAGGGAGGGGGTGGGGGAGGTGGGTTAAGAAGGGTGGAGAAGGTAGAGAAAAATTTGTGGGGGTTTGAAGCAGAGCTAATTTTGTTAAGAAAGAATAAGGTTTTAGCACCAGTTATGTGAGAAGAGAAAGATTTAAGGAGGGAGTGATACTTATCAAGGTCCAGACCGTCTTTGGACTTGCGCCATCTCCTCTCACCTGCTCGAAGGGTGGCCCGTTCTTCACGGATAACATCCGTGAGCCACGGGCAGGAGGGAGAATATCGTGCAGGCCTGGTTGACAGAGAGAGTCAAGTCATGCAGTTAAAGTGGTTAACAGGGTATTGGTGGCAGTGTTAGTTGGATGGGACGAGAACTTGTCAATGGGTAACAGCTGTAATTCAGTCCTATTTTGATATGTCAATGTGATTGTGGTTTGAAGATAATCTGTGTTAAAGTTGGTAAATATTTGCTACATTTTGTAGGACAAAAACTTTTTATGAATTCATTCAAATGGCGGCATCAATTCGTCTGGTATCACATTTAGTCATTCATCAGACGCTCTTCCCCAGAGCGCACAAGTTAACATTTGTCACACACGTCAAGTGTTTCTACCTTTTCTTATTATTAGGGGCCAAGCGGCAAAGCTGCGAGGCACCTATTGTTATTAGGGTTCCTCCAGAAGGAGGGAACCTATTGTTTTTGTTAGTATTCTTATTATTATTAGGGTTCCTCCGGTAGGAACTCTGAAATTAATTACATATGCCTCATTTCTCATGAGGAACAAAAAAGCCTCAAGGACCCATAAGGTCCGCCATGATAGATTTTGCTGTACAGTCCAAATTTGGTACAACCTTCAAAACCCTTTTCCTCATGAACTATAGATCCAATCGACTTGAAATTAGTTACAGATGTGTACAATACATGTTTTTATAAATGGTCAAATTTAATAAGAAATGCAATACAAAATGGCTGAAAGGGGTGTATTTATGTAAATGTCCACATTGCCGCAAAATATTTGTGTCAATAAATCTAATATAATTTTGACTCATGGTCAAATCCAAATATGGTATACTGGTGGAAGACACTACAACATGTTCCCATGTGCAAAATTAACTTAATATCTTCAAAAATGATTGAAATAAAGGAAATCTAATTTATCGTTAACGCTAAAATAATGCTTTACACATCCGCCGGTCAAAAAGTTATACTCTGATTCAATCACAAGTTCATATGAAGACTCTTGAGAATGGTAAGTACACAAAACTTTAAAAAGTTGAATGTAAGATGAAAAGTAGATTTTAAGTGAATATTTTAAATATGCATGCTTGGCTAATTTCTAGAGCTTTTTGCCCAAATCCTGTGGTAGAAATGTTGGTCATATGCATAGATGTATGTGTATGAAATCTATAATCTTCTATGTTCATTAGTAAGAGACAGGAAGGGAAGATGATTAAGTTGAGTTCAAAGAAATGTAAAGGTGCTGATGGCTCTGTGGGCAGCTTGCCCTGGGGGATGGGTGAAGCATCTTATATGGCCTTTTTTAAGGGGTCAATGAGACAGTTGCTCTGAACTTTGGCTAGAAGGACTGTGTCCTGTTTCATTGTTTGTGTTAATTAAAAGTATTGTTTGAAGATGGTCACACAAAGGACAGTTGACCATTTGACTGGTCTACCCCTGTGGCTTTATTATCTACTGCTCTGGAGAGAGCTGTGACATCAAAGAACTTTGGGACACTTGGTAAGGAGATGTATTGTTTCAAGCTGTCACTAAGTTGAGTGAGCCAATCACAGAGTTTGCTACATTGATTGATTGACCTTATAGAATGCCATTTGATCTAAAGTTTATATAAGGCAGTGCATGTGTGATAGTTCTCTATCGGGCTCCCTTATACCACATGCAGGTGGATCAGCGGCTTCCTCTCTGGCCGCAGACAGTCAGTGTGGGCCATCACACATCCACAGCCCTTAGCCTCAGCACTGGCTCCCCCCGGGGCGGTGTGCTCAGTCCCCTGCTCTACTTCCTCTCCACACACGACTGCACCCCTGTCCATCGCAGTAACACCATTGTTAAGTTTGTAGATGACACCACAGTGGCGGGGTTTATCTCTGGGGGGGATGAGCCCGCCTACAGAGAAGAAGTGGAGCGGCTGTCGAATTGGAGCACGGCCAACAACCTTCTCCTTAACACTGCAAAGACAAAATAACTCTTAATAGACTACAGGAGAAAGAAGACCGAGATCACACCATTGACTATCAGCCGGATCAGTGTGGAGAGGGTGGCAAACTTTTGCTTCCTTTGATACTTTGTGCTAATATTATTAGCACAAAGTATCAAAACACAAGGCTACAGTTTTCTCAGAAACTTTCTAGAAAGTCACTAAATTATATATATTTACTACAACAGCTTGATTGATGGAAAGATTAACATTTCTTGTTTAGAACAGACAATAAGTCAGTCTTTTACAAAGGTATGCAATTTACTTGAATGTTTAGTTTAATTGTTTATTTTATAGTTAATATAAAGGTGAATTGCCTTTCGTTAATAACAACTATAAAAGTCATGATTTGCTTGCTCTATAGAATGTCAACACAATTGATCGTTGGTTTCACTTGTTGCTTGTCTACCCTTTTGGTTTGCCATTTACTATGTAGTCTACTGTTGGTATTATAGGCTCGTGTGCTGTCAGTTATGTGTTTACTGCCTTTTTTCTTACTGTGCTGCCACATGCCAAAGAAAAATGTAATGTATGCATTTGATGAATAATAAAGTTGATGAATAAAAAAATTATAGTCCTAAAACGTCAGGGAGGGCTGATTTTTGTAGACAAGAGTCTGCTGAAGATAGCCAGTATATAGGATCTTTCAAAACAAGCCTATTTCATTTGTCATTTTCCTGAGAAAGCGAACTACGTTAGCCAGGCTACCCATTCGGTCAGCGTATTTAAAGGTCTCTGACAGTCAGAATCACTGTTAACAGGCAAAGGGCGAGTTGTTGGTCTTTGGTCAGATGTTGACCAGTTTAGAGCAAAATACTCTTGCCAGAGCCTGGAATCAAGCCAAATGTTTTGAGTGACTTTGCATGGCCGGGTCTCCATCAGTTCAACACATTTGGATTTAAGTTCAAGTACTGCCATTGCATTTCACAGTCAAAACTGTAGTTTATGTCAAGTGTAGATGTAAAAAGCTTCATTTTTCACAACTGACATGGATCCTTTCTTCACTTTTACAGGTCTGGAGGGTCATGCAGAGGCCTGCTCAACAAAAAATACGGAGTGTAACAGAGGATGCCCTGCAACCTTCACCCCCACCAGTTTGCCTACAGAGCGAACAGATCCACAGGAGACGCAGTGGCGGCAGCACTCCATGCCAGAAGTGGAGTGGCTGTCGAATTGGAGCACGGCCAACAACCTTCTCCTTAACACTGCAAAGACAAAATAACTCATAATAGACTACAGGAGAATGAAGACTGAGATCACACCATTGACCATTAGCTGGATCAGTGTGGAGAGGGTGGCAGACTTTTGCTTCCTGGGGGTCCACATACAGGACAGCCTATCCTGGAGTGTGGACACCTCTAAGCTGCTAAAAAAGGCCCAACAGAGACTGTCCTTCCTGAGAATACTCAGGAATTGAGGAGTAACATCACACAAAGACTGCTGGTGTTCTTTTACCGAGCCTCCATTGAAAGTATACTCACATACTGCATAGGCATTTGGTATACCAGCTGTACAGTGGCTCAGAGGAAAATGCTCCAGAGGGTCATCAACACCGCTCAAAAGATTGTTGGCTGCCCTCTCCCCGCACTGAGAGACCTACACAGATCCCGTTGTCTCAAAAGAGCCCAGAACATCATAAAAGACACTTCACATCCTGGGTTCTCCCTGTTTGAAATGTTGCCGTCAGGCAGACGGTACAGATCAATCAAGGCAAGGACAAAGAGACTCAAACACAGTTTTTATCCAACTGCAATAACCACTGTCAATGCTGCCAAAAAATAATGTGCACAATTTCATGTTATGTTTTATGTGATGACTGTGGATGTATGACATGGGTGTGTTGTTTATGGTACTGTCTCAGGTATATTTATTCTGATTTATTAGTTATTGTTGTTTATTTTAGTAATGTTAGTACTTTAGTAATTTGATCCTTTTATTGATTTTTAGGCCAATGAATGTTGCACTGAATGGAAGCACTTTAATTTCATTGTACCTGTGACAATGACAAGTAAAGATCTATCTATCAGGATGCAACAGAGGATGCTGTGAGCAACACAGACTCCTTGCTGGACTACCCCTCTCTAGCTGGACAGCTTCTCTTCAGCCCTGACCCCAGGATGGCTTCATCCAGCTGGCCTGCTCTGCCTGCTTGCAGGCTCTGCTTGCCACTGCCTGCCAGCCCTCCAGAGACAGACAGTACAATACAAAATGGCTGAAAGGGGTGTATTTATGTAAATGTCCACATTGCCTCAAATCTTTGTGAGACTGATTATTTATTTAGTTAAACAGGTGTCCAGGTACACCACAGTATGAATAGGTGTATTGTCAAAATAGTAACGGTAATGTTTCATTCTGAGGGGAGTCCTACACAATAGCTAAATCGGGCTCTTTTTTCATTTAACTGGCAAGTTTTCCTTTTACATGGTAGTTGCTATGGCTCAGGGGTATTGACAATTGCGGTGGACATTTGGGAATGAATGCACCCAAAGCTGCTCGAATGTATTTATTGAATACAGCTTTTTGCAGAAAGGACCTGACACACACAGCGTACATTGGGTAGTCTGTCGGCATCTGATGAAACATTTTCCAGAGACAGGCTTTTTATACATGGAGATACAGCTGTAGCCACCTGCACACATCAGTGTCTTGTTCATATTATTAGCACAAAGTATCAAAACACAAGGCTACAGTTTTCTCAGAAACTTTCTAGAAAGTCACTAAATTATATATATTCACTACAACAGCTTGATTGATGTAAAGATTAACATTTCTTGTTTAGAACAGACAATAAGTCAGTCTTTTCAAAGGTATGCAAGTTACTTAAATGTTTAGTTTAATTGTTTATTTTATAGTTAATATAAAGGTGAATTGCCTTTCGTAATTAAAAACTATAAAAGTCATGATGTGCTTGCTCTATGGAATGTCAACACAATTGATCGTTGGTTTCACTTGTTGCTTGTCTACCCTTTTGGTTTGCCATTTACTATGTAGTCTACTGTTGGTATTATAGGCTTGTGTGCTGTCAGTTATGTGTTTACTGCCTTTTTTCTTACTGTGCTGCCACATGCCAAAGAAAAATGTAATGTATGCATTTGATGAATAATAAAGTTTTGTTGTTTTACCATGTCTGGCCATTAAATCCATAGACATAATAAAGAATGTCTATGATTAAATCATTAAGTGACCTAAAAACAGGTGGGAAGCCTGGTCATTTCTGTTTATTTTCTGCCACGAGGTATGAAGGCAAACAAGCATCTAAGAGAAGCAACTACTCAATCAAAGTAAGTCATCACAAATTATGCATACAACTTACATATATTATATATACATATAGTCACCAGTGAATGAGTTTGTTAGGCTACTAGCGTAAAGTTAAGTTTGGTAATTATTTCAGTAGACCCTAACCGTTGTTTGGCGAGAACGAGAACTGAACGTTATGAGCTAGCCTAGCCTAGCTGTTGTTAGGTTCAGTTTTTCATGTTTTTTCCGCAAGATGATACAATCTCAACGTTTCATGTTACAGATATAATTGAAAGAGGCACATAGTAGTACTATACAAATGTATTCGAAGGGTAGTGAGTTAGATAGTCTGCGTTAGTCATTAAACTGAGTAGGATACCTGTTTAGTAGGCTTTGCATACACATGTGCCATCGAAACCCAGAAACCACAGAGCCGCCCGATATATCAAACCCCAATTTACCCCCTGATTGTAAGATATGTCATAGAGCTATATCCGTGATTCAGACTGTAGCCTGTTGCAACATTTCTTAAACGGTCTTAACTGCAGAGATATTCTGCTGTTAAGACCGTAGGGAGTCAGGTGGCTAAGCGGGTAGAGCATCGGGCTAGTATTCTGAAGGTTGCCAGTTCGATTCCCGGCCGGTGCACATGAAGTGTCCTTGGGCAAGGCACTTCACCCTACTTCTCCTCGGGGGGAATGTCCCTGTACTTACTGTAAGTAGGTTTAGTTTGATTTGTTGCCATCGTGGGACAACTGCACAAGACTTCTCAGACATAACTCATGGTTCCCAACAGTTGGTATGTAGCAGAGAGGATAGAGAGACTGACTTGTAAACTTACGCTCATGAGTTCAAATCCCCATTCAGCCTGTTGTTGGCCAAACATGAAATCGTTTTGCTTGTACATTTTTATAATATTTTGCCATTTTGAGGAGGAACCCGCATCGCTGCTTGCAGCTATATTTATTATTATTTTACTTAGGACTAGGAGTCTATGGCAGCCCATAGAACCGATTGGTGCAAAGTTTTGAAATTTGGCACACTGATTTGGAACTGTCACCTGAATATCGTCACCAAGTTTCATGTTGATCCCTGAAGCACTATAGCGCCACCAAGGCATGAAAGTTGGAGGTGCGTTTACGCCCACAACTTTTGAACTGTGAGACCGTTTTTCTTAATTGAGGTATCATTGGATTCCTTGGATGCAGACGATTCGATTGAACCCTGTGACGTCATTGTCGTCATGATGGTTTTTACGTCATTTGTATTTTAAGAAATGCCAACTTTTTCAAACTAGTCCTAGGCCGGTGCTCCGATTTTCATGAAAATTGCAACAGATCATCTTCAGACCATGCCGACAAAAAAATTATCAAAAGTTTATCGATGAGCCAAATCGTTCACGAGTAACGCGCAAACGAGTTTGACAAAGAGGACGCCAAAGCGGACGTGAGGCCTTGACTCTGCGACGGTTTACCGTATGGAGACGAAACTTTGATAATGTCATCACAAGCATGTCATGTAATCATCTTCCTACCACAATCACCTTGATATGTCAAAATATGACTGAATTACAGCTGTTTATTCTTGGGTCAAATCTGACAAAGCTCGCCACGGGAGTCAAGAAGAAGCAGAGTTATTTTGCTTTGTAGATATAACGCTGCTGCATGTAGCCAGCACATTTTGTCTCAAAATGACATGAATGTTTTTTATGAAAAGTTTTGCTTTAGCTACTGAATTTCCATATCAAATGATGCTTGGCCCCTTTGATTGCTGCTTGCAGCTATATTTGGTGGCCAAGCCGCGAAGCGGCGCAGCCACCTCATGTGTTTCTACCTTTTCTTCTTATTAGGGGCCAAGCAGCGAAGCTGCAAGGATGTCCTCCAAATAAGACTAAAAGGGGGCCTGGCCGGAAGCATAAACGTTCTTCTGCCATGGGAGTCTATGGCAGCCTCTAGAACCGTATGGTCAGAAGTTGTGAAATTTGGCACTCTTTGGGACCAGTCCCCTCATCAATTTCACCAAGTTTCATGTCTCCTATTCCAACCATCTAGCGCCACCAATGGGTCAAAATTGAAGGTGTGTTTACACACGTTACTTTTGAACCATATGCCTCATTTTCCAAAATGAAGTATCGTTGTATTCCCTGGATCAAGACGAGTCCAACGTACCCATGACATCATACCCAGTCATATAGATTCTCCTTTTTCGCTACCCCTCCTACAATTCTTGTCAAATCTTCTTCAAAATTGTCACATATCTTCAGGCCAAGCCTCACAAAAGTTATCCCACGAAGTCTTGATTTTCGCAACCGTTTGTTAGTAACAGCCAATCAAATTGATGTGGCCAAATTGATGTGGCCGCCATTTTGAATGAATATAACGTTTTTTTTGCTACCTCTCCTATAAAGTTTGTCCAATCTTCTCCAAATGTGGCACAGATCATCTTCAGACCAAGCCTCACAAAAGACATCACATGGCGTTTTGATTTTCGCAACCGTTTGTTAGTTAAAATCAAATTGAGCAACTGATCCGGAAAAAGGGAAGTGAGGTCATATCTTAGATAATCTTTGATGCACTGAGTCCTAACTTGGTGTATGGACTCAAGAACCTCTTATTTAGAGGTCTGAGACAGGTAGTGTCATTTTTCTCTAGGGGGCACTACAATAAGCAGGATTGTGTGTTGACCAATAACCGTTGATTTATTTGTCTTATTTAATGGATCCTTTGTCTCGGGATATCTTGGTAGATCCCGTGTCTGACACATGTTAACTTGTGATACCAGCCGAATTGATGTGGCCGCCATTTTGAATGAGAATAACGTTTTTTCGCTACCTCTCTTTTAAAATTATCCAATCTTCACCAAATTTGGCACGGATCATCTTCAGACTAAGAAATCAAGTTTTTTTGATTTTCTAAACCTTTTGACTGTAACAGCCAAAGTCTTCAACCAAGCCACCATTAAAGAAGTGAGGTCATATCTCAGCACCTCTTTACTGTATTGACACTAAATTTGGTAAAGGTTCGAGGGACCCTGTCTTAAAGAGGTCCAAAATAGGTCATGCCATTTTACCTCTAGGTGGCAATGCAATAAGCAAAATTTGGCACCAATTATCTTCAGATCAAGCCTCACAAACGTTGTCACATGGTTCTTGATTTTCAAAACTGTTTTTCCGGTAAAGCTAATCAAAGTCGGTGATTGAGGACAGGAAGTGAGATCATATCTCAAGAAATCTTTGCTGAATTGACATCAAACTTGGTAGGTGTTCGGGACCCTGTTCCAAAGAGGTCCACAACAAGTTGTGTCATCTAACCGCTAGGGGACAATCCCGTCTCTGACACATGTTAACTTGTGATACCAGCTGGATTGGTGTGGCCGCCATTTTGAATGAATGAAACATTTTTGGATTGAATGAATAAAACGTATTCACCAAATTTGGCAAAGATTATCTTCAGACCACAATCACCTTGAAATGTCAAAATAGGACTGAATTTTGAATGAAATAATAAAACGTTTTTGGTGAATATCAAATTCACCAATTCGAGCATGTCACGACTCTGATATGGCTTGTCTGACATTATTCTCTGTTTAGCAAGTCTTTAAGCCACTGCAAAGGAAGCCAGGTACACCGCAGACGCTACCTACCTGTAGTCAAGGTTTATATAGTCAATGCAATCCTCACGAAAACTATCAAAATGATTTTAGATTTTGGAAACCACCAAACTTGATGCGTGTACTCAGAACCCTCTTCTGAGGATGTCGAAAGTTTCTTCTGGGTCATCTGACCTGCTTGGCCACCCATGATTTTTTGATTTTCAGAACCATTTACCCGGTACAGGCAGTCAAAATGTGCCATTAAGCCAGCCAACAAGAAGTTGGGTCGTATCTCAGCAAATCTTTGATGGATTCACACCAAACTTGCTGCATGCACTCGGAACCCTGTTCTGAGGATTTCTAAAGTGTTTTATGGGTCATTTGACTGCTTGGCCACCCGATTGCTGCTTGTACTTATATTTATTAATCTTCCTCTCCCTTTGGCGTCTATGGCAGCCCCTAGAACCGTCCGGTAAAAAGTTGTGAACTTTGGTACACTCATTAAGGACAGTCCCCTCTTTATATTCACCAGTTTCATGTCTCCCATTGGAGCACTCTAGCGCCACCAATGGGTCAAAGTTGGACTTGTGTTTACACACGTTACTTTTGAACCGTAGGACAGATTTTCCCAAAAAAATCAAGACGAGTTGAACACACCCTATGCCGTCCATTTCCGGTTATATAGATTTTCTGACATTTTGAATTTTAAGAAAACACGTTTTTTTGCTACTCCTTCCGTTTTTGTCCAATCTTTCCCAAATTTGGCACACATCATTGACAGACCAACCCTCACAGAAATTCAAACAATTTTTGATTATCAAAACCGTTTGTCTGGTACAGCCAATCAAAATCGGCAAAAAAACAAACAAACAGGAAGTTGGGTCATATCTCAGCGACTCTTTGAGAAATCAACACTAAACTTGGTATGTTGACTCGGAACCCTGTTATGAGGATGTCCACACAATTTGGTGTCATGTGATCACTGGGCGTGGCCGCAGGAAGCAAAAATGTATTTTGGCCAATAACTTTTGATTTGTTTGCCTTTACCAAGTTATTCCTTTGTCTCTTGATATCTTGGGACATCCCGTGTGTTACATGATAACTTGTGATAACAGCCGAATTGCTGCGGCCGCCATTTTGAGTTTTTTCTTCACTCCTCCTACAAAGTGTGTCCAATCTTCACCAAATTTGGCAAATATGATCTTCAAACCAAGCTTCACAAAGCCCATCACATGGTTTTTTGATTTTCTAAACCGTTTTCCCGGTACAGCTAATCAAAATGTGCAGTTAAGCCAGCAAACAGGAAGTTGGGTTGTATCTCAGCAAATCTTTGATGGATTCACACCAAACTTGCTGCATGCACTCGGAACACTGTTCTGAGGATGTCTAAAATGTTTTCTTGGTCATATGACTGCTTTGCCACCTCATTGCTGCTTGCATCTATATTTGATACATGATTCCGGTTTTTCATTAATTGTAAATCATATGTGACCCCTTGTTAACAAATTTTGTGTTCATGATCAGTGCATAATTAAGTACTTTCTGAGTTATGTATTAACCTGTTCTCGTTCCTTGGCCGGCGAGCCAGAAACACTGCGCCCCCTCCCTCAGTGAGAACGCACTCAATTCAAAAAAATATTTTTTTTCGACTAGTACACATGTTATACATCGTTGGAAAGCTACGATTCTTGTGCTTCCATTGAAATAAACCAATTCAAGCTCAACTCGCAACAGAAAGTACAATCAACGTCTTTGTCCGGTGACCGTTCATTCAACAATGCCAGAGAAAAAAGTTGTACTTACCTACGATAACTTAGGAATGTTCCAGGTATGCACACAACTCATCAAAACCTCATCTGCTTACATTCCCAAGGGTCCAAAGTATCAAACCATGTCGAGTAGTTGTCCAAACAATGAATTATATCCACACATAGCCACGATCTTGTTGCTTCATTGTTCCGTCGTCAATTTTTTTTTTTTTTTGTGTCACAAGTAATTGCTCAAAGCTATTCATGTGAGTACACTAGAACCCCGAGGATAGTTTTAAAATGGCCGCTACACTCTGACCTCTTGATAGACACCTTGGTCGAGCCAATAGGAGCTTCCATGCCCCGGTGACAGACCTCTAAAGCCAACCAGGTCTGTGCGTCCTGCCCCCCCCCATCCCCCCCCCCCCGCCCCCTCTACACGATTTTTTCTAACTGGCTTACAATGGCACTGAAATGAGCTAGGTATCCTTGTAGCTTAGCGCTAGCTGTAAATGGCGATACCCCATATGCCAGGGTTTGTGGAGCCTTCAAAATAAAAGTTGATTGCGCAATATGTCAGTGTTCTTTGTGCGCCAATCCTGGGAATCAGATAAAGCACTCCAATGTGTTCATGCTTCAGTTTTTGTGTTTCAGTAATACTAATGAGGGATTTAGCTGTTATTTATGATAGTTCTAAGTACCACCTTTCATTAGAGATAACAATTATACCTTTTTATCCTAAGAATTTGACCTTGGTTACAAGGGTTTTCTGGACTCTCCAAAAGGCCCTTTTTAGAAAACGCATGGATGTACTCTTATAAAAACATGTGTCAAATATGAATATATTGTGGTATTATGTTTGACTTTTGATCTGAATTGGGTAAGGCTTCAACCTGTGGTCCAATGCTGTCTTCCAGCTAATACCTACCACCTCTAGGCCTCTTCAGGCCTCTGTTTTCAACACAAAATCTAGGCGGAAATAGAAACTTTCACTTTCCTTGTGTTCAAGCTTCTATGACTCAACACCAGTAGGACTGACAGGGGTCCTGACAACAAGGAACATAACTTCAGAGTGTCAGCTTTCAAAAGAGTCCATTTACATGCATGTACTCCAAATGGTTCAAGAACAGCAGTCAATTTACTTTGGGTATGCTGTTTAGGCGTTTTTGGGCACATTTAACAGGATCCAAAAGGGGTTAACTGATGATGATTCATGCATTAGTTAAGGAAAGTGTTACCATATTAAAATTATAAAAAATGAAGCTTTTTCCATCTACACGTGATACAGACTTCAGTGTTAACTGTGAAATGCAGTGGCAATACTTGAACTTGAATCCAAATGTGTTGACCTGATGGAGACCCATGCAAAATCACTCAAAACACTGGTTTGATTCCAGGCTTTGGCAAGAGTATTTAGCTTTAAACTGGTCAATATACTCTGTTGGAGCCAAAATTATGTTTATTATGATTTCAACGTTAAACTTTTGCCTTTACAAAATTGTTATGAAATGCGCACATAAGCATGGCATTTTGTCAGTCAGCTGAGCTGGCTGTCATTCCAGTTTGGAGCCTTTGGTTTGGTAGTCATACGGTTTTTTGACCGCCGTTTCAAGACCCGCTCAGAACAGATACGTGAGTCGAAGTAGTTTTTTGTTTGTTATATCTTTATTTTGCTCTGCTGTCGTTAATTGTGAAACGTATCTGGGGCTATTCATCATAGCTCGCTAAGCAGTTTAGCGAGCACATTTTCAGGTTAAGATAAAACACGCCCCTCTTTTTTGGTTCGTGGAAGCAACTTTCGATAAATCACCATCGTAATATATCAATTAGCACTAACCTGCTCGAGAGCAGGCTAACGTAAGTGTAGCTGGATAAGCTTGCCACACCCCCAGAAAATAATTGGCAGCTCCCTTTTTGAGAGACCCAGCTTACCAAGGAGATATATTCTAGTTCGATTAGCTTTCCATACTATATTTTCGCGATCGGCAAGATCCTTTATTTCACAGGGATGAGTTTTTGTTTGAGCGATATCGATTCAGCCGACGAGGACTCATTTATTTGCAAGACCTTCTTGGGCAGTACATTGCAAATATCACACGCCACAGCAAGTTTGTAGGGTTTATGAGGTTATGCTGCTGTATGTGAATATGTAACGCAATGTTTTAAGAAATGTCTTATCTGTTGTGCCTGTGCTTTTTATGTTTCACTGTGGGAGAGTGGGAAACGTCATATCGATTCCTTTTTTATGTCTTGACGTGAAGAAATGGACAATAAAGCTACTTGAAACTTTTACTGTGCTTCAGATTCATTGCATAGCCTTGAGGTTTTTTTTGAGTCAGGTACATTTTTATACAGTATAGGCGATGCAGAAAACATTGCCAAAGCCGAAGCATGCGTTGCTGTAAGAAAAGTGTAGGCAATTGGCGCTTAAACAGCTGAGGAATCAATTCATATTCCCTGGCCATGTCCCAGTCAATGAAATCAAAGAGGGATTTACACACAGGCCTACATGCATATACACATATGATATAAGGTCAAATGGGCCATCAGGTAAAATGGGCCATTTAAGGTTTGGGGGTCCCAGCCCTGACAAGTAACAGGGGATTTGATTGCTTTATGGTTGCTATGGTGGGCGGGCCAATAATTCAAACAAGACTGCACCAGAAAGCTGCATGGTAAGTAGCCTAGCATACCAAATGTAACTAAACTATTATAAGGATGATAAATCTATTTTTTTTTTTTACATGCACATTAAAAAACTATGCATAATATCTGTCTTGATGGCATCAATCAGAAATAATGTCGTTAGTTTGGTATATGAACATATTTTTTGAAAAAGTTATGTTTTCTTGGTGGCCCAATTTACCTTAACCCACTGAGGTCAAATGGGCAACATGGTTTCAGATAAAATGGGCCATCATCTGTGTCCCTCACAAACACACATACACATGTGTTGGAGTGTGTGTGAGGGTGTGTGTGTGTGTGTCACACCATGACCCTCCCAACAGTAATAATGTTAATCAATATTTTATGTACAGTGAGTATGGCGAACGAGAAGGAAGCGAGAGGAGAGGAGAGAGGGAGAAGGAAAGAGAGAGAAAAGAGAGGAGGAGCAAGGACCAGAGAGGAAAGGATACAAAGATAAAACAGGGATGGAAAGGAAGGCCTAACAATGACAATCTTTGGAAAGAGGAGAGGATGAAGGGGGCCTTAGATGAATACATGGAGGGAGAGAAGAAAGGAATTACAGTGAGTGTGCACCTCTTATCAAGAGCATGGGGTGTGCCGCAATCCACACTGCAAAGACGCATCAGTGGAAAGGTGACTGGCAGTGAACATGTGTCAGGGCGGAAGCCCTACCTTCCACAGGAGGCAGAAAGGGAGCTTGCTGCCACCCTCAACACATTGGCGCAGAGGGGGTTTCCCTTCACAAAACGTGATGTCCAGCAAGTGGCTTTTGATTTTGCAGCCAAGAACAACATTGCTGGTTTATCTAAGACAGCAGGGAGGGCCGGATATTACTGGTTTAAGAACTTTCTAAAGTGCAACCCAGAGCTTGGGATGTGCAAGTCTGCAGCACGGGCTGCTGGACTCAACAAAGAGGTGGTTAGCCAGTGGTTTAACCAGTATGAGAGCCTTTTGGTCGAGCTGGGTATTGAGGGCCCACCGTCACATATATATGGAACTGTGACAAGTCTGGGCTTCAGGATATTCTTTTTTATTATGGCACATATGTATATGTTTGTTTTGATGCAGTTTAAATGCTATGTGGCTGTATAAGCAACTGTGTTTTAAAATTAAAATTGATGATAAATTACCATTTCCCTTTGCAGTTTCACTGGCCCATTTTACCTGAACAGCTGGTCCATTTTACCTAAAACTGCTTGTGCAAAAAAAGTTGGCACAGCTGATGTTTCAAGAACTGTAGGGCCTAAATAATTTTATTACATCATTTCAAAAAATAAATTCAAAAACAGTCATTAGTAATCATAAAAACACATGGAAAAGGCATGGTATTGTATTCTTGTCCCAAACGATTTACCAAAAAGTGGCCCATTTGACCTGATATCACCCTAGTACATGATATAAGCGCTTTCAGTGGGCCTACATATATCCTCATAAGTGTCTATGAATTCATATCAATTAGATACTCTTTGGCCTTGTTTTTATACTTATTCTGAAAGAGTTGATATCATATTTTCGCTAGCAAGATCTCATTCGATGATTAATTTCCATTAAGCCTACTGCCAGCATGCACATTTAAAGAAATGTGATCCGATTGATTGGGGTAATAAGGCACTTAAGATGAGCCTATACATTTTACCAAAATACGCATTTAGCTTATCGGCAATTTTTTGCCAAGCTGCCTGTCTTGCTCTGGAAGCGGTGGCGGTGTTTGATTTAGCCATAATAATATGCTTATTGTCTTCGTAGACTCATTATAATAGTTTGCTTAGGTGGCGAGAATATCACCGCTCTCTCTTTCGTCTTTTCCGCCATCATACCGTTAGAAAATCACGGTTTTGGTGATCGACCTTTCCTGCCTTTTGAAGTAGGACGTGCTCGTGCACTTGCCCTGATAAGTATAGCCTGTTAGACTGAAGTTAAATAAATACAGCAAAGAAAAGGAATCTGGAGAGTGAGTCTGAGTTTTGTAAAGTGCGTCGACCAAAGCGCAAAGCAAAGGACAAAAAAGGAAAGAAAAACACAGGAGGAAAGTTGCTCCCACAATTCGTCAAAAAAGACATTACGGACAGTCAATGAAAGTATGACGACCATAAAGTGAAATTCAAAAAGGAAAAATGGAGAATGATACCGTTTCTGTGTTTGAGGAAAAAGCTCAAGCAACTGAAAGCTTCAAGGAGTGCAAGACTGGGTGCATTAACCAGAAAGAAGATCAAAATCAGGCAATTAATGGAAAATGTTTGCAACGTGCTACTGGTAAAATGGAAATTGGAATCAGAGTTTGTTTCACATTGCAAAGAGGTGGATGATTGGAATTACACAGTTCAAGCTTTTTTTTCCACCAAAGATAAAGAGGAGATGGAAAAGGTTAAAGCGGAATGGTATGTACCCAAAGCGGCTGCTTTACAGGAATTCATTGAGGAAGTGACAAGTTGGGTGGATAAAGCCCCAGCATCCATCCCAAAAAACTCACAAGGTTCACAAAGGTCCTCACAAGCCTCCCGATCATCTATTGCCTCTGTGAAGCTCCAGTTGGAAAGTAAAAGGGCTGAATTGTTGGCACGAGCTTCCAGGCTGACACAGAAACAAGCTCTGGAGGAAGCTATTCGAACAGCCAAGAAGGAACCGCTTGAAATGGAAACGGAAATGGCAGCAAATGCTGCAAAACTGTTGATTGTCGAGGGATATGACAATCCACATGCTGTCCCACCCCCGTCAGGAGATGGGATGAATGAATATCTGGAAAGTGGATTTAATGGCACATATAACGAAATGAGAGATGTTTACCCAAGGCAAAGCACTGCTTGCTAGCACAACCATGGCACCAGGACACAGTCATTCGAACATGGACGTTGACAAACACAGAGTGAGGAGACATGGCAAACCAGATGCCAAAAAGGCTGCTTCAAAGGAATGTAGTTGGTCTTTGGCAGCTAACCGTTCTGCTGATGTTATGACCAACGCCGCCACTGATGAGAACCAGTTTACACCACAAGGTACAGGGCCTCAACGTCACCATAGCCTTTCTTTCAGCCCTGGAGAGGATTACACAAGCAACTTGATAAACATCATGGGAAAGCAGAACGTGATCACAGATCACGGATGGTGAAACAACAGAAACTCTCATCATTGCCACCGCTCAGCATTCCTATTTTTGATGGGAATCCTTTGGACTACCAGTTCTTCCTAAGAGCATTTGAGCATGGTATTGAGGAAAAAACTGAGAACAGTCAGGACAGGCTTTACTTCCTGGACCAATACACTGTTGGTCAACCAAGGGAGCTTGTGCGCAGCTGTCAATTCATGCAATCAGACAGGGGATATACAGAGGCAAAAAGATTGTTAAAGCATCACTTTGGAGACAAATACTGGATTGCCACGGCCTACATCGACAAAGCCCTCAACTGGCCATCCATCAGAGTGGAGGACGCAGAAGCTTTAAAGGCATTTACGGTGTTCTAAAACGGCTGCCTCAACGCTATGGATAGTGTTGAGTACATGGAAGAGATGGATCACCCAGCCAACATGAGAGCCATTCTCTCTAAACTTCCATATAAGTTGAAAGAGAAATGGAGGTTTAAGGCTTGCGACCTACAGGAAGGAGAGAACAGAAGAGCCAGGTTTAAATTTATTGTACTGTTTTTGGATAAGCAGGCAAGAATCCTGTCTCATCCTGTGTTTGGAAACTTGAAGGAACAACAACTTGCAACAACTAAACCAAGTCACACAGGTGTGTCTGCAACTTCTGTCATGAGGAACAAACAATTTTTGCGGCCTAGAGAGTGAAGAGTATGTGGACCTTCCACCTGTGTTCACATAAAACAATATTCCAGTGCAAAAAGACAATATTCCGTCACAGGATGACATGACACAATGGACATATCTGAGGGAAGTTAAGATCCCACAAATCGATGCAGAAGTTGGCTTGCTAATTGGATGCAATGTGCCAAAAGCCTTAGAGCCATGGAAAGTCATTAACAGCCAAGGGAATTGCCCGTACGCTGTTAAAACTGTTTTGGGCTGGATGATAAACGGACCGTTAAGAAGACTGGACACAGCACGTTCTGGAAAACCTGTTGTTATAGCGAATATAATCTCCTTAACCAAAATGGAGGACTTGTTACAACAACAACTGAAGCTTGACTTCCCGGAACATCTGCATGAGGAATGCTTGGAAATGTCGAAAGAGGATCACAAGTTTATGGAAAGCGTCTCCAACTCTGTCGAACTGGTGGAAAGACACTACAGTGTCGAAAACGAAAGTTTCTACGGAATAACACGTTCTATGAAGAGTACAAAAGGTTCATGGGAGATATGATGGACAAGGGCTTTGCACTCAAGGTAACACCTGAGCAAAACACCAAAGAAAGCAAAAGGATATGGTATATTCCACATCACGGTGTGTACCACCCGAAAAATATGAAATTAAGGGTAGTGTTTGATTGTGGAGCGGAGTACCAAGGCATATCTCTGAATGCTCGGCTTCTCCAAGGCCCAGACTTAACGAACAGTCTTATTGGCGTGCTTACAAGATTCAGACAGAAGCCTACCGCATTTATGGCAGACATAGAGGCCATGTTCCATCAGGTCAGGGTGCCAAAAAGGGATACAGATCTTCTCAGATTCTTATGGTGGCCTGACGGACAACTAAGCAGCAAGCTAGAGGAGTACAGGATGGTTGTGCACATTTTCGTTGCAACATCCTCACCTAGTTGTGCAAACTTTGCCCTGCAACAATGTGCAAGAGATAATGTGGATGGATATAGCACCGAAGCAGTCTCTTCCGTGTTAAGGAATGTCTATGTGGATGACTGCCTAAAGTCAGTTGAGGATGAAGAGGAAGCACTTGAGGTCGCTTATGAACTCATTGGTCTGTGCAGTAAGGGTGGGTTTAAGTTAAATAAATGGGTCAGCAACAACCGAACACTGCTCCTTTCAATACCTGAAGAAAGTAGCTCAAAAGAAGTCAAGGATCTGGATTTTGATCAGGATGTCCTGCCTGTCGAAAGAGCTCTGGGTCTACAATGGTGTACTGAGACGAACACCTTCCAGTTTAAACTTAATCTACAGGACAAACCACTTACCCGGAGAGGCATTCTATCTACTGTTAATTCCATTTACGACCCACTGGGTATTCTGGCTCCTGTCATTCTCCCTGCAAGGCAAATTCTACAAAAACTAACTGGAATGAGACTTGGATGGGATGAGATGATTCCCGAAGAATACCACAGAAAATGGTCCAGCTGGTTGTACAACTTGCATCTGTTAGAGGACCACAAGGTTAACAGATGCATCAAGCCAAATAACTTTGGGCAACCAGTAACGGCACAACTTCACCACTTTGGAGACGCAAGCGAGAGTGGTTATGGGACGGTCACCTACCTGCGAATGGAGAACAAAGCCAAAATGGTGCTTTCCTCATGGGTAAGGCCAGAGTGGCTCCACTCAAATCTGTGACCATCCCGAGAATGGAACTTACAGCTGCCAACGTATCTGTACGGATGGACCGGATGATGCAGGAAGAGATTGAACTCCTACTTGAACCATCCGTATTTTGGACTGACAGCACATCGGTCCTAGCCTGACGTTTTCATACTCATAATTCTAGTCAGAATATGAGTCTGATAACTCTCCGTTGGGCTGTGACTATGGGGCGTGTTTCAACCGAACTCGTAAAACAAATGGCTCTTCGCTCAATTGGATAGACCTACAACCAATCAGAGCAACATAATATGTTGTTTGTTGAAAATGAATTCAACCCAAGGGCTCTTTTGTGACGTTGTTGATTACGTTACTGTTGATCATCTGTCCATCATCGTATAAAGCCCGCCCTGGCAATTTCATTGGTCCGCCCAGATCCTGGTTTTGTATAGTTGTTCACAATACAAGACCCTCCAGACCCAACTTCCCGACCAAATTCTTTTGTGGGCGGGCGAAGTTGGGCTGGCAGTCAGGCTACATCAGTCCTAAAATACATAAACAATGAAACATCAAGATACACAACCTTTATTACCAACAAGGTCACAGTTATTCGATCTGCTTCGGAGGCTTCCCAGTGGAACTACGTAAATGGTCACATGAATCCAGCTGATAGTGTATCAAGAGGCCTCTCCACAAGTCACTTCCTGAGAAATTAAGTCTGGTTGTCAGGGCCAGAGTTCCTCTTTCTCCCTGAGCCTCAATGTCCCAAAACTCCGGATTTGCGCCTCACAGCCAGCGACCCTGACGTGAAAGTACTTGCAGTAAGTGTTGCTACCAAGGAAGACTGCATTGACACAGTCAACAGGTTATTCACGTACTACTCACAGTGGCATTGCCTCAAAAGAGCTGTTGCATGGATCCTACGTGTCAAAGCCTTGCTGAAAGCTCGCACAAAGGCAAGTCTGACTAACAATGAGACCAGAAATAACAAAGGACCTCTCTCGGTTAAAGACCTGCAGGAAGCGCAAGCTGCAATCATTCACTCTTGTCAGTCTGTGTCATTTATGGAGGAGATGACTGCTCTGGAGGACTTTCAGTAAAAAAGAGCAGCCATCTTTACAAGCTCTCCCCTGTTCTTCAGAACAACTTGATAAGAGTCGGCGGTAGGTTGTCGAAATCTGCTATGCCATCTGAGGCTAAACACCCAGTCATCTTACCCACGAACCATCATGTGTCCTTACTCCTTATCAGGCATGTTCACGAGAACATAGGGCACAGTGGAAGGAACTACACTCTCTCCCATTTGAGGCAAAAGTACTGGGTACCAGCAGGAAATGCAGCCATCAGAAAGGTCATATTCAAGTGTGTGACCTGCAAGAGACTCAGTGGACGGAAAGGTGGCCAATTCATGGCAGACATGCCAGAAGAAAGGGTCATCCCTGATGATCCACTATTCACAAATGTGGGTGTGGACTTCTTTGGCCCATTCCAGATGAAACAGAAAAGAACCACAGTTAAGCAATATGGTGTGATCTTTACCTGTTTAAACATCAGAGCAGTTCACCTGGAACTTGCACACAGTCTCGACACTGACTCCTGCGTTAACGCTATTAGAAAGTTTATTGCAAGTAGAGGCACCGTCAAGGTCATGAGATCTGACACCAGAACCAACCTGGTTAGAGCCGAGCGTGAATTAAAGGAGGCCATACAAAGCTTAAACCACACTCAAATTCACAACGATCTTCTGAAAAAGGAAATACACTGGATACTTAACCCACCAACAGGATCACACCATGGATGAATCTGGGAAAGACAAATAAGGACTGTCCGTCGCATTCTGAGCGCCCTGGTACACCAACAAGTACTTATACATATATACAACAAACAGAGCCAATACACATGAAACAATAAAGCATGACATTTATCAGGGTCCTCTTCTTCTTGTCCCTCTTATTTGCCTTGCATGTGAATATGCAGTCCATAGTATGTGTGTGTAGTGAAAAGAAAACGGGAAGGGGGGGTTATAGTCCGTTTTGGGCTTCAACCAGCAGGACCAACTTAGTGATGGGTCTGCGGAGTGTGCTACTTTTTGTCAGCACTTGCACCTGCCGTACGAAACCCTTTGAATCTGGCAAGACTTGAGTGATTTGCGCCATGATCCATGAGCCTCTTGGAGCAGTGTCGTCGTCGACGAGGACAACGTCTCCTGTGGCGAAATTTCTCCTTTTGTTGGCCCATTTTTGTCATTCTTGGAGTTTGGGTAAGTACTCCTTTGTCCACCGCTTCCAAAATAAGTCGGCCAAGTATTGCATCTGGCACCATCTTCTTCTTCCGTAACAATCACTTGGATTGAACACGCCAGGCGGTAGGTAAGGCTTGTATTTCAGTAGCAACAGATGGTTAGGTGTAAGTGGCTCCAAGTCCCCAGCGTTGTTCGAAACCGAAGTGATGGGCCTGTAATTTCTGATGGCCTCCACTTCACAGAGAAGCGTGGTGAAGCCCCTCTTCATTCTTTAATTAGGCTGCCTGAGTAAAACGGGCCAAACTAGCCTTGCTATGACGAATGAAACAGGCTTGTATTGAAACATCCTAGATACTGGCTATTTTAAGCAGGCTCGTGTCTACAAAAAGCAGTCCTCCCTGACGTTTTTGGAGTAGAATTGAGTGAAATACAAAATTGTTTACACATTCCCAGTGAGCGACCCAAATCCGACTCTGAGGCTAACGTCAAAACAATGCACTATCACTCAAAAAGTTTTCCACAAATCACAAAAATAATCAGACCATCTGGCTGAAAGCACAATTCCCACATCTCTTGAAGGCTGCCCCGCTCGACTTTTTTGGTGTAATTTGTAATTTTTGGTGTAATGGTGAAATTTCAGCGCCTCTTAAGAGCAGTTGTAAACCTGGATGCACGCGGGTTTCCTCACATATGCCTCCTGGTGCAATATTACAGTTACTGGAATTTGTCATTTCGGTCCAGATTGCATTTTTTGGTGTGGAATTCCGGCCTTCTATAATATTTAAATTGCTGTTACCTCATGAACAAGCCCATCAATTTCATATCATTAATCTTTGTTTTCGCTGTTTTGACATAGGTTGCTGATCCATGATAGAAAGAGAGAAGGAGGACCATTCAATTGCGCGTTTAAATGCTCGCAATTTATGGTAAAGTGGGCGGAGAAAGGCGCTGATTACCTATGGAACTGCAGGTTTCAGATACGACGTAAACTGAAGTATCACAGTATCTGCGGGTAGGCCATGGTGCTAATAACGCTACATTTGCAAATGTACGTACATGAGGCCCTCAGACTCCTAGCTCTGTATTCTCCAATCTTAATAGATGTTTAGGAGAATAATATACTTAAATTGAAGGTTGGATAGTTTGCATATTTTCCAATGGGACATTAAGCTGAATAACAAAAAGGTGATTATTTATAACATTTTTTACTCATCTTTGCCAGGGGTGCCGATAATTCTGGAATTCTGTACCTTACTCGGATATCAGTTGGACACCCTTTTAGGGGCAGCGCAATTCATGCTATGGTAGCATGCTTACATCTTTAAGGATTTTTGGTCTTTCCTGCACACATGGCAGTGATTACCCCAACCTTTTCAAAGGGAGGGGGCGGTTGGGGGGTCACTGGATGCCAGATGACCCCGCCACCGCTGCCCACATCACACAAGCTTCTGAGAAAAAAAAGCATCGGACTCAAAAAGGGAACTTCATGTGGAACATATGAAAAGTGTGAAATGAAAGAAAAAAACTGCATCCCACATCCAAGGACCAGAACGGATAGCTGAAGGGTGTTGAACCAATACCAAAACCATGCGCTGAACTGATTCTATGCACACACTTTTTTTTATTGAGGCATTGTGAGATTGAAGTCATTGCACTTTGTGGCAAAGAAAGAGGTCGGGCAGAGAGTGAAGGTTATTTACTTTATTCCAGCCAAAACAAAATAACTTAAAGCACCCGGCAGACAGGGTCCAGTGGCCCGTTAAACAGTAGGATAAGAAAGTCGGTAAAAGAAACAAAAAAAAAGGTCGGAACATGGGGTTCGTCTTGTGCTGCCGTCTTTAGCTAGGGAGGGGGCCGTGCCCGCTTTCATCGGCTGAGTCTGGGGAAAGAGAGGTTAACCGCTGGTAGCTGTTTGTTGTTGCGCTGTATTCGCCGCCGCCCCCCCCCCACCAAACTGGACTGGTCTCGCTTCTTTTATGGCATGGCTGACGAGGTCTAATTCGGTGCAGGTGTGTCTTCTCATTATCCCTCGCCAGTCGTGCGCAATGAGAGGTGTCAACTTGGGAGCTGTCCTTGGTGCCAGTGATCCTTTGTGGGCGGTGGCTGGACCCACGCTGATACCAGCCTTTACGTGGCTGCGACATCACAACTTCCAATCAATTCCTGTCAGATGCTGTCTCAACTTCCTCACATGTAATTGATTTAATTGCTACAAGTGCAAAGGTCTTGAATCCGAATCTGACACACCACACCACAAGCAGTGGAAAGGAATAATTAAAACAATTGACTCCTTTTCTGTTCCAAAGAACCAACATAACTTGAAGGAAATGGGGTAAGCTTATGTCACCGATCAGATCAAATGCAGCATGGAGCCGGGGACCCAGTGGGTCCCAGGCGGGTCCAGCGCAGCTGCCCACAGCGCGTGCAGCCGGGAGAGGCCATCGGCGTTACCATGTTGCGTTCCTTAACGATGGCTGACATCAAAACAGAAATCCTGCAGAGACAGGAACCAACGGGTGATCCTGGCATTGCTGTCTTTGGACCGGGCCATCCATTGTAGGTGTGCGTGGTCGGTCATCAGGGTGAAGCGTCGGCCCAGTAGGTAATAGCGGAGCTCCTGCAGGGCCCACTTGATGGCCAGAGCCTCGCGTTCCACAGTAGCATACCGGCTTTCGGCAGGGGTTAGCTTGCGGCGTGAAAAGAGTATGGGGGAATCTTCACCCCCGAAGTCTTGGGAGAAAACCACCCCTAACCCCGTCTCTGAAGCGTCAGTCTGAAGGAGAAAAGGGCAGTCGAAATCTGAGTTCCGTAGGACTGGGTCCGTGGTGAGGGCTTCTTTTAGCTTCAGGAACGCTTCTTCCTCAGCGGTTGTCCATACCACCACCTCGGGGCAGCCCTTCTTAGTCAGGTCTGACAAAGGGCCGGCGATAGAGGAGAAGATGGAGACAAATCACCTGTAGTAACCCGCCAGTCCTAGAAAGGTGTTACGCACCGCTTCTACTTTGGCTTGTTTTGGCTTTACCATGCCTCTGCCGATGGTATATCCCAGGTAGCTTGCTTCCGACAGAGCCAGGCTGCACTCCTTCGGGTTGGTGGTTAGGGACGCTCGTCGTAATGCTCCCAACACCTTCCGGAGGTGCTCCATGTATTAGGCCCAGGTCCCTGAGTGGATCACGACGTCATCGAGGTACACGGCAGCAAATTCCCTGTGTGGCCTCAGCACGACGTCCATTAACCGCTGGAAGGTCGCAGGCGCCCCATGTAAGCAGAAGGGTAGCATCCTGTATTGCCAGTGGCCGCTGTGGGTGCTGAAGGCAGTTTTCTCTTTAGCCGACGGAGTCAGGGGGCACCTGCCAGTAGCCATTGGTAAGGTCGAGAGTGGACACGTAGCGAGCCGTACCCAGTCTATCAGCTCGTCCACTCCGGGAGTGTTAGGCGTCAAACTTGGAGACTTTGTTTAAACTGCGGTAGACGTTATAGATGCGCAGACTCCCGTCTGGCTTAGGGACAGCAACAATTGGGCTGGACCAGGGACTGTGCGACTCCTCTATGATGTTTAGTCAGCGCATTTCGGCTACTGCCTCCTCTACAGCTTTCCTCCTGGCTTCAGGTAAACGATATGGCTTCAACCGGACCCGTACTCCCGGCGGGGTAACAATGTCGTGGTGTAGCAGTTGGGTGTAGCCCGGGCTTGGGTCGAACATGTCTTGGTGTTGGCTTACAAGTTCTCTCACTTCCTGGCGCTGCGTGGGGGTGAGGTCCTTGCCCATGGCGATGTCTTCGAGAAGACGAACAAAAGCAGAGAGGTTCGGGTTCCTCCCAGCATTTCAGCAGGTTGATTTTGGTTTGGTTTGGGTATCCTTTCTCTTCCCCGCCTGTTGCACCCTGCAAGCGACCGGACCCAGATTCTCTGTTACGGTGTACGGGTCTTGCCAGGTCGCGAGAAATTTACACCAAGCATTCGATATCATGACCAACACCCGGTCCCCCGGGGAGAACTTGTGGCTGGGCGGGTCGGTTGTAGGTTCTCCGCTGGGCGCGCTGGGCCCCCTAAATGTGTACCTTCACTATTGGTCGTGCGCGCAGGTGGTGAATCCGTAGCAAACGGCAGAGATTGGCCATCAACCGGGAAACAAACGGGGTACCTTGGTCCGTCAGTATGTCCTTTGGGATCCAGACCCTGCTGAACAGCTGGACGAGTTCCCTGGCGATGGCTTTGGATGTTGCTTTACGCAGCGGAACAGCTTCCGGGTACCTGGTGGTGTAATTCACCAGCAGATGTGCTCATGTCCGCGACCTGACTTGATAGAGGTCCTACTAAGTCTATGCCCAGCCTCTCGAAGGGGGTCTCGATTATAGGCAAAGGGGTGAGGGGGGCTGGCGGTGGCTTTTGGGGAGCGGTCTTTTGGCACTCGGGGCAGGTCCTGCAAAGGCGTTCGACGTCCGCTCTCATCCCTGGCCAGAGGAATCGGGGTTGGATTCGAGCCAGGGTATTATGGATCCCCAAGTGGCCCCCAAGGGGATGCGAATGGGCCAGCTCCAGGACTGTGATCGTTATTCCCCGTGGTACCACCAGGCGGCGTACGTCCTCCTCACCTCCTTGGGTGACGTGATACAGGAGTCCGTTGGAGATAGAGAAGTACGTTGCAGGGAGCGGTGTGGGGCCGTGCGGTTTCCCTTCTATTTCCCTGACCTGTGCCCAACAGCGCTTCAGTCTCTCGTCCTCCTGTTGTTCCCTTTGGAAGGAGCCCCGGAGGGCGGCCTTTTGGAAGAGGTCAGAGAGAGTATTAACGGACAAGGGAGGCTCACCTTCGCCGTCTGCTTCCTCTTCTTCCGCCAGGTAGGACACTACTGGTGGGCCAGGGCACGGGGCTTCTGGCCGTTGGCCTTGCTTCGGGTTTCGCCGGGTGCGCAGTCATTCTTCCAAGCCTGGCCAATCCCGGCCGAGGAGAAATGGAACTGGGAGTCCACGAACCCCTCCCACTCGCAGGGTCCATCTGCCTGGCTGGGCTGACACCTCGAGCGCCGTTGCAGGGACATCACGTGAGTCACCATGAACACAGGAAACCGGGAGGGAGCCTTCTATCCGCTGCCCCCACGGTAGCAGCAAGGGACGCACCAGGGATATAGAACTGCCGGTGTCTAGGAGGGCTTGAACCGGTCTTCCTTGGATCTTGACCGTACAAAAGGGGTGCCCCCTCTTGGGATTTCCCGTGCAGCCTACAGCCCACCTCCCAGGGACGCTGACTCAGTCTGGGGCTCCTGGCCCCGGGGTCAGTTGGCATAGGCTTGTCTACGGGGTAAGACCGGGAAGGGGCCCGGCCCGGCGTTGTCTTTGGGCTGTAGGGGTTGTTAGGTCTGGGGGATGGCGTCTTAGGGCCCATGTGAGTTCAGTTTTCCCTTGGGCGAAGGGAAGTCATGGACCTGGCTGCTTCCGCCAGCAGGACCATTTCCTGTATCGTATCGGGGTCTGGCTGTGCCACCGCCCTCTGGTCGGCAGGAGGGAGCCCCCTCAGGAAACGGTCCATGACGACCTGGTCTGCGACGCCATTGGGACGACGCCAATCTGGTTGTAGCCACCGAGCTGGGCCATTTGGACGGGAGAAGGAACCCCCGGAACACAAGTCCAGGTCTGATACTGTTGGGCTGCCGCTCCTGGGGATAACCCGGCCCAAGCCAGTACAGCTGCCTTCAGGCACGTATAGTCCTCGCCGTTGGAAGGGCGTAATAGGCCCGCTGGGCTTCTCTGCACAAGAACGGGGAAAGCACCTTAGCCCAATCAGCCTGTGGCCAGCCTTCCCGGCCCGCCACCACCTTGAAGGTGTGCAGGTACGCCTCGATGTCATCGTCGGCCGTAAGCTTGGTCAGGACCTGGCTGGCTGTGCGCCGTGTATCAGCGGCTGCCGTGTGTTGCGTCTGTAGCCACCCTCCCGTCAGTTGGCCTAGGTTTGATACTAGCTGTTGAGTCACCCTCTGTTGGTCTATGGATGCTTGGAGTAGGTGGCCCAGTGTAGTAGCGGGGTCGACAGGGCCCTCCTCTGGGCCTGGGGATCGGCTGCTCCGCTGATCCATCTTCTTTGCAGTGGCCTAACTCAGTGCCCACATTCTCCACCACTGTGGCAAAGAAAGAGGTTGGGCGGAGAGTGAAGGTTATTTTCTTTATTCCAGCCAAAACAAAATAACTTAAGAGCACCCGGCAGACAGGGTCCGGTGGCCCTTAAACAGTAGGAAAAGAAAGTCGGTAAAAGAAACAAACAAAAAAGGTCGGAACGCAGGGTCCGTCTTGTGCTGCCTCCGTGGGTTTAGCGAGGGAGGGGGCCGTGCCTGCTTTCATCGGCCGAGTCTGGGGAAAGAGAGAGAGGTTGACCGCTGGTAGCTGTTCGTTGTTGCGCTGTATTCGCCCCCCAAACTGGACTGGTCTTTATCAGATTTTCCTAAATAGTCGATGTAAATGAAAGTCAGTATAATTTAAAACTCATCAACCCGTATAATTCAAATGTTATTGAACAAACCTCCCAATGATAACAATATTTTTTTCAAAAATAAAAAAACTCAAAATGCACTGTTCCTAATTATTATACACAACAGAGTTTCAAAACATTTTATAGGTTGTAAAGAACTGAAAATGGTCATTTGTTGCATTTGCAGCATTAGGAGGTCATATTTACTGAAATCAAAACCTAGTTCAATCAAAAACATCTTAACAGGGCGTTACATGTTAACATAGAACCCCTTCTTTCACCTTCACAATTCTTGCATCCATTGAACTTGTGAGTTTTTGGAGAGTTTCAGGTTGAATTTCTTTGCAGGATGTCAGAATAGACCAATTATTTGTGTAAACATTTGCGATGCGCGCGCAATATGGTGGCAGAAAACTGGGAAAAGATAGCCTTTATAACGGCTAGAGAATTACATGGATAATACAAACAATTTCATTTAAAAAGAACAAAAAGGTTGAGGTGGACAGCCTTTAAGAGAGAAAGCGATTCCCCATTGATTTGTCACATCAGAATTTTGATTTGTGTTACAAAAGTCTTGACATTTGATTGACAATGTTGCCCAGTAGACCACATCGTCTTAGGCGGCAGCCATGTCCCTTGTCTTGGTCGTGTCATGTCACAAAGTTCATAATTTTACAGTTCGGTCCATTCTAGACCAAAAAATTGACACCAAAAAAGTCGAGCATGGCAGCTTTCAAGAGAAATGGGAATTCTGCTTTTAGCCAGCTGGTCCAATTATTTTTGTGATTTTTGTAAAACTGGCAATCTGAGTGAGACTGCAACCCCGGTTACACTGTTTTGATGCTAGTCTCATAGTCAGACTCTGGTCGCTCACAGGCAGTGAGTTCACAATGTTGTATTTCACTCCATTCTACACCAACAATGTCAGGGAGCCAGCATTTCTTTAACTAAACCTGTTTCATTTGTCATTGGCCTGAGAAAGCGACCTCCGTTAGCCAGACTAGTTTTGCCAGTTTCACTCGGTCAGGCTATTTAACCCTTGTGCTGCCTTCGGGTCACATGACCAAAAGGATCATAACGAACCATTGTTGTGTTTACCCAATACAAAAGCAGATAAAAATAATTGTCTTTTAACCTTCGCAATGTGGGGGGTCTGAGACAGCCCAACGGTTAAAAGAAAATGCTTCACCATGTTTTGGTATGCGGTAAAGCTGTCGCAAACGAAGGTGGGTCACATGACCAATGGGTCAGAATGACCCGAGGAGAACACAAGGGTTAAAGGTGTTGGAGGACAAGTGACTTTTGTGCATGGACAAGTGATACGTAAGTGTACTTGTCCAAAGGACAAGTACAGTGCCTTGGACAAGTACTTGTCCTTTGGACAAGTGCCTCAAAAAATGTATGTCAAGCCCTGCAATCCAGTGGCCAAAGATATAAAATTAGCTACCTGATCAACACGCCAAATGTATATATCCGGGAGAAGTTCATTTTTTTCCTCCGACACGCCTGCTATAGATTCACAGACCTGCTGTTTTGATGCAAACTGCCTCCCACCCTCAGATCTTTTGCTTGAGGATGCTCTAAAAGGTTTTTTCAATAGGGTTGAGGTCAGTGGAGGATGGTGGCCACACCTTGAGTTTCTCTCCTTTTATGCCAGAGCTAGATAGACAGAGATAGATACAAATATGAGATAGTAGGTGTACACAAGCACATAGCCTACATCTTTCTCTAGTTTTACCAGCCTTCAAATGTGGCCATCCCTTTCCCGGTTGCAAAAGCATGTTCCAAAACCTTAACCGCTAGCTTACATTATCATCTAGTAATATATTCTTTTAGCATATACTTCTACTAAAATGGGGTGAGGGGATGCAATCTCACTACATTTGAATGAGGGGTTGCACTTTTACCATGAGGCCATACTCAGTTGAAGAATATGTGTATTTAATGTTATAAGAACCTAAAAATAAATATCATAAACGTAAAGTAGTAAAGACTACGTTGTTTATAATACAACAAGATATATGATAACATATTTTTGACACTTGCAAATCGAAACATTTGTCATATAACCTTAATTTATCAAGTTGTCAATGACGATTATGAGACTGACGTCTCAAGGACTTGACGTCACTTGAGTCCTTCAATCGCCCGATACAGTCGCCATACCATAAACTGACCAGCAGATGTCCCTATGGAGAAGATGTATCGAACGCTTCGAAAAAGCGATACTTTTTCGAGACAATTGTGTCAAATAGCTTGTTGCTCTGAAAAGCTTTGTTTCCCCCATCACTACACGCCACTCATCAGTAAACAAGACTGTTTGAAAATGTGTCTTCATGTGTAGAGCAGTAAGCCCAGTCTGCCCTGCCTGCTTGGTTAGGGGTGCCTGCACCAGCACACCTGATTCAAATGAATGGTCATTAGCCGGCTTCCACAGAGCCTGATAACGACCCATTCATTTGAATCAGGTGTGCTGGAGCAGGGAAACATCTAAAACATGCAGGACAGCGGCCCTCGAGGACCTGATTTGGACACCCCTGTCCTAGATGATATAGTGAATGTGTGTGATGTAGTGCTGTCAGTTGAACGCGTTATTAACAGCGTTAACGCAAACCCAAATTAACGGCTTCAATTTTTGGCCTAGCAAACTGTGTAGTTTTCTGAGTATTTGCAGAGCCCGTTTATGGATATTAGACGTTCTCTGGTAGTAGGCTAACGTTACGTTTTGAGTTGATGGCGAGTGCGAGACGCCGAAATGGATTCCAATAAGATTCTGAATGGAAAGTTTACTTTTAAAAAGCTGCCAAATGGTTCCATTTCTCTGCAAGTCCATTGTTCCCAGATGATATATAGTGTACTGTGTTTGCTGATCTGTAAATATTTAAATGTAATCCACAAATGATGTTCAGCCAAATAAATGACTTATGTACTGTACAGTCTTTATTAAATTATATTCAAATATTTGAACATTGTCTGACTCGTGCTTTTTACCTCTTGCACTGCTTGCAGAGCCAATTTGGGACCTTTCTTTTAATTTGCACACAGCTGTAGTGGAAGTGGCTGTCACATTGGACACAGTGAATCATTTTACCATAGTCTGGCTTTTCAAACTGTATGCAGGCTTTTGGTGTTTCCAAGTCAGGATCATGGTTTCGTGTCAGTACTTCAGGCAACACATTTGAGACGAAGAAAACTTTAGCTTTTGGCAAGACCTCTCAACAAATCTTTGAATATGTGTTTCACAATGACCTCATGCTTTGTCCACACCACAAAATCGCAGTGGTTGACATCACATACAAACGTGGAGTTGTGCTTGGTAATAGTACTGGTGTGAGTGCTTTAGTTTGAATGATTCACCCAGGCAGAACTGCTTGTCTTCAGTGCATCCCTGAAGGCCGTCACGGTATTTGTAGGTACACTTCAAGTGCCCCTTTCCCACAGCAAGTGCATGTTACTATTCCGTCTGGTGATGACCCCAAGGGTGGCTCGTTAGGCCGTAGCAGGAGGCCAGTGTCTAACCTGGAGGTCTTAATGGTTTTTGGTCATTTCTTTAGCGTAGTACTGTCTTGCTGTGTCCTCCATCTCTTTACCCCAGAGTATAGCTGGGACATTTAACTCTTTTTTGTCATTTTGCATGATCTTCATCAGGCTCGCCTTGCTAGTTTTGTCAGTACTTCTGCACACACTGTGGAATGTGGAGCTTGTGATTCTGCCAGCTCTGTGTGTGTGCCAGTCCTTTGACTGAAACTGCTGCTGAGTTGTAGTTTATAGCTTCTCACATTGATCAGGTCGCAGTTTTGTTCTTAATCTATGAAATAGGTCTTCCCTCCTCGCCTGGATTTCTTGGGGTGGGAGCTCCCTGAGTGTGGGGTCATAGAGAGCTGTCAGCAACTCCGGTAAGTCAGGTCTGTTGTCTGTGTCATTGTCAGATGATGCTGTACTGTGTCGCTATTGTCCATGCTTGTCAGAACAGCAGCATCCAGGACTACAACGCACAAAGAGTTCCTTCATGTCATCATCTGTAAGCTCTGATGAAATAAAAACAGTAAAAAGAAGCACCACTTCAATAAATTGAACAGGTCAGAGTTTTTGTCCTAACTGTCCTGAATGCAGAAAACACAAACTTAAGTCCACTCTTTTAACATAGGCTATTAACATAGCAAATCTATTATGACATGCCTCTGGCACCAACGCTGCACTTCCTGAATTTCAGGAATTCTCTTTGATTTGCCTGAAGCTGCCTGTGTAGCCTTTTTGGATTTTGAAAGCAGATTTCTTTCATTGGAGCTGGCTGGACCTCCCTCCTGGACATGTCTTTCCACATACATGCTTCTGATGTACAAGATGCCTTCTCTGTCCTCCCCATCCTAACATAGAGCTCAATCTTAAACAGCATTGCTGCTGCATGGCTGCAACATGACCCTAGCCTTCAATGTCAGATAAAAAAATGATATAAAACAAAAACGAGTCTCACTAAATGCATAAGTGGCTATCATAACAAATATAAGTTGTATTGTAGCATACATAAGACACACAAGTTATGTAATTGTCAGATGCCAAATTGCTTTTGAAAATATTTGGAACCTCAAGAATAGATTTGGTTTTGGACAGCGGATGTCGCTATTACAGTTGCGTTTCCTGGTTGCTATGGTTATATACTTGCTAGGCTAGCTAGCTAAAACACTTTTGTTTTGACACTGAACTGTGAACCCCTGAACGTTTATGATTAGGTCGACTTACCCTGCCATGCACGTGCAATTTGCCGTCAAGATGAAGTTGGTGGGTTTATTGACAATAATCCATGGTTTATACATTACCGCCTTTGTTCCTTGTCATTGGCTTGGTAGCACCTCAGATTTTAGGACGCAGAAATCATCATTAGTACATCAGTAATTTATATCCTGGACATGCCCGCAGACAACGTAGTTATAGGCATCGAGTGACTTGAATGCTCGTAATTTATATTTTGTGTAAATGTTGCCCTGTGTGATTTTGGGGTATTTCCATAATCATTGTATTTTCATTTGTTTATTTTATTTGAAATTGTACGATTTATAATGTTCAATATGTATAAAATGTTATATTTCAAAATATATGTTAAACAGTTAAAAAGGTTATTGTGGAAGAAGCAATATGGAACATTTAATCGTTTAGAATGGTACATACTTTATTGTGAAGAGTTTGTAGTGATGAGGTCGTGTCTGCTGTTTGTGGATTGGTGGAGAGTGGAAGACAGGAAGGAGGAAGGGAAGCGAAAAGGAGAATGGCGAAAGAGTTGTGGTAGTCTGCGTATGAGTGAAAGAGAAGAAAAAGTGAAATATTATTGTTTGTTGTTTTATTATCGGCGAGATAGTGAAGACAGACATTAATTCTACGGACATGAAGCAAAGAATAGTGCTCCAGCTAGCCTAACTTACTGTGCGGTTCGGGCCAACACGGCTGAACGTGGCAAGTCGGGTGTGTGTTGTTGCCAGCGCGGGAACAATTTGCACTGGAGTTTGTGGACACGTAGAAAACCAGATAGCGCCGTGAGCTACGTGGATGCTCACGGTTCCTCTGGCCACGTTAGAGGAAGAACGTGAACACCAACGCTCGCTACTAGTCGAGCAACTGCCATTCCTCGTTGTCCTGCAGTCTGAGTGAGGTATCACTGATAAACAGAGACACACAACACTACAAATGGTACCATTATTTTGTTTTGCTCAATAGAGTGAAGTGACCATTGGTTCAGGCAGGAGGACTCTGTATAGTATTTACTTGATACTTTATTCACACGGTACAACACATCATTGTAACATTTGATTTGGCATTATGGTTCTGCTTGCATCGGCTCCCTGCCGCACCCAACGGAGACACCGTCTCGACCTCCGAGCAGAGAGCAGCGACGCATTCCCCCAACACAAAACCACATGCCAGACGAGACAATGCATGAGACTGCTGTGTGTATGTGGTGCCCCTGTTGTGCTAAAAGTCGAACTAGCTGAGCGTCGTGTTAGCCATACTTACCCTCAGCACCGTATCTCAGGGTAGACTGTGCCCCTGCTGCATCTATAGTGAATGAATTGAAATTGAACGAACAAGATTACTGACTGAGGCATGGCCTCGACTACCCAACTGAGGCACGGCCTCGACATTCCAACTGAAGCACGGCCTCGACATCCCAATTTCGATCGTGACTGTCACCTGTCGCTCCACATGCTGCTGCATGCCTGGCCAGCCACCAGACAAAACATTTCCTTATTAAGCATTTGAACACCTAAACATGGAGTGAGTGACTACATAGCCTGAAATTCAAGAACAAGAAGAGTGAACGTTATTAGGGAGGTTGGAAGAGTGAAAGCCATCCTCCTGGCCTTCCAGACATCCCTGCATTCAGTCTGATGTAACAATGAACCGTTGCAGATGACTTAACGACCCATACTTTCAGCGTAGATGACGAGACCACTTGAGACGACGACGTAGCCGCTCCGATTCCTAACGAGTGCGCCGTGTAGCTACAGTTTAGGATCCAGACCACAGCGCCGGCACAGGATTCCAAGCCGGCCGGTGAACCAGTAAGCCGTCATGGCTTCCCGGCATTGGTAACGAACGGGGGCTCGCTCATTACCGTTGATGACACCAACGGAGGTATTTCACCATGGAAGAGAGGGAACAGAAAGATGAGTTAATCTGTGATATCACGACAGGAATAGGCTACCCGCACTTGCCCTGTTTACAACCACCATGTACATGTGCGAGTCTATGCCTCGACAAACCAATTGAGGCACTGCCTCGATGTCCCAACGGAATTGTTGCCTCGACGTCCCAACGGAAGTGTTGCCTCGACATACCAACTGAGGCACTGCCTCGACATACCAACTGAGCGTTGCCTCAAACCACCTGAGGCACTGCTTCGACGTCCCAACGTTGACGGTCACTGCGTCACCTGAAGCACACGCGCTCCTTGGCCAGCCACCTGACGAACTTTCATTTGTAAATATTAAGCAGGCAATGCATGACATGAAGTGAACATTACGTAGTTTGGAGGTAGGGAGGGTAGATGCCATCCTCCTCTACCTTCCATCACATGACTGAATTCGCTCTAATGTAACATTGAACTGTTGCAGATCAACGACCCAACACTGAGCAGTGAGCCGAGACCACTTGAGATTCCAACGTTGTTTAGGGTCCGGACCACATAGCCGGAACAGGATTCCAAGCCTCCTGGTGACAGTTATGTAGTCATGCTTCCCCTGTCATATGTGACAAACAGGGCCTCGCTCATTGCTGTCGATGAACGAATACAGCGGAGGTGGTGCACCATGTAAAAGAGGGGACAGAAAGCGGAGTTAATATGCCATGTAACAAGAGTACCCGCACCAGCTTCACACTAATACTATGTTATGCGTGTGTCTATGGTTAAGTCGCCAGGGTGAGAATGTCCAAAGGTCAAAGTTGGAATGTGACATCACTTACGTTGTTAACCAACCCGGGAAGAAATGCTGCCCACAAACATTTGCCCGTGATGCACATCCAGCTTGTAAGACGTCTCACTACTGTTAATCTAATGCCCTTGATTGTTACTGTGTCTTCATTATCTCAAGACACAACAATGTCTCTTCCTGCACCATATTACATTTTGCAAACACCAGGTCAGACTGGGCCCTGAATTCTCAGGACAAGAAAACGCAAGCAACCTGGCATGACGTGAGTACACACAGAGCATAGATTACATCTTAACTAAGCTAAATAGTTAAACCACCTGAATAGATCATATCCAATACAATATACTGGACCTCTAATACGCCTAGTACAACCTATACCAACCTTATAGACCTAATAATAATATAATACCCCTACTGCCCTATGACAAGTGGGATACAGCCGAACAGTGCTGTGACTTGCAATCGCCCGCCGAACTCCATTCCAACGAGCCACGAGTCCTTCATTTGCATCCAATCCCCAACACAATGCACCGACAGGGAGCTAAAGTTGCACTCCGGCAGTACAGAAAACAACACCGTTCAAATGCCCGCAGAACAAGGCCCAAATCGCAATCGGATTGCAACCCTCAGACGACGCAATTGTGCAGCAGCCCGCAACCAATGCACATGCAAAATTAAAACGCCCGAGCAACGACAAATTAAACTCACCGAGCCGGTGAGAGGACAAATTATCAAACACAAATCGGCCAGCAGGTGCAGCACGAATGCACCATGCACCCGTCCAGCTGACCTACGCAGGACTCGGACGGAATGTCGAAATGCGCACCCGCTACGACGCTGAAGCCATAAGAGCATGAAGACATCCGCGATCGCCATTTAATCCCGACAGGTGCCACTGCGACTGTTTAGGGCATACCTGATGCGTCGGCGAGACAGCCTGCCAGAGCCATGCAGCGCCCACGCCTGCCCGGCGATTGACTGATATCGATCGATATTGCCGAAACAGACTGGATCAGGCAGATCAAGCAAAATGCCAGGCCCTGTAACCCTGTCAGACACCCCAGATCAGCCGATTCCTTAAAAACTCTAGGGAAGCTCAGCTTCCCCTAAATGTGAAATTACAGTTAAATATGTACTGTTGTGTTAACATTTGACATGGGTTAGACACGTTCATCTCGAAGACGATATTGTTCGGAATCAGCAACGTACGGTAGCAGGTCGACTGACTGATTCCGTCTCATACATTCCTGTAGCGTCACAGTGCATTCCCCTGTTGAAGCCCAGCTTCAATGACTTTGATGGGGCTGCTTCCACAGTTCTTTGAAACTCTACAGTCATTTAATAATGCTGCGATCATGCAATTACACCACGTCCCTCATTTCAGTTTACCTAATTCCCACATTCCCTTTGAGTTAATGTTTCTTTGTTAGCTCATTCGTTCATGTATCCATTCATTCAGTAGGCCAGGCTATTGTCGTAGGGCTGAACTAGCTAAATAAATGAATAAGTAGGATAAAGGCTGAAAATGAGCTTCCCCTATTCAAAAACCAGCAGCCGCCACTGCCTCAGATATGTACTGGTAGCTGTGCCACCGACTAAGGAAACGCAGACCAATCACGGCCCACAGATACCCCTGCCGGATCCTTGCTAGCCCTAGCGACACGTCGGGCTCCTGAGAAGACATTTGCAGTGGCACACACTAGTGACATTGAGCAAACATTTACCCAACCATAGGTTTGATGATGAAAAACCCTCGCATTGCATTAACATTCATTCATGTAGCAGACACTTATCCAAAGCGACTTCCAAGAGAGCTTTAGTGCTAGGTCAAGACCATAACAACGAGACATCCCCAAAACAAACAACGCACAGGCCGAGGCACAGCCCAGTAGACCAGGGGAAACGCCCGCACCGACAGACCCATGTCTGCGTGACATAACCCATGTTGCCCTGCCGAATCACGGCCAGGCAGCCGAGCATCATATCAGGCCTGCAACGGGTTTTAGTTGGGGATCATTCTGTATGTGCCGGTGTGTGAATGTGAGTTGTGTATTTTGCATGTAATGTATGGTCAATGTGTTTTGTTGTTACTAAAAGTACACTAAACGTGTATGTACTGGAAAACTTGCAAGTGTGTATTTAATTTACTGTTAATGTGTATCTTCTTGTAGGGAAAATAGTAATAAGTAAAAAAAAGAAGGTAAAAAGGAATTTATAAAGCTGAATACTAGGGCATTAATTCATTAATTTAAGAGAGAGAGATCTCTCACTAAAAAAAAGACTTCGGGGAGCGCACTATAGTATAAGATAAGCTAGGGGGCGCTACCTAAACACTGGGTTTTTCAATTAGGCATGTATAAATATCTGGCCACTCGATAGCTGGCCATTTTAATGGGTCAACTATCCAATTCTTGATTGAATAAGGATCGGGAAGTTGGATTCCATTGCTTAATGTCAGTTTATTCAGGTAACTTTAGGATTAAGCGAACGCAGGTATGAGCTTACTTCCGCCATTTCTTTTGCACCCAGAATGCAAGCGCACACTACATGACGTGAGCATTGTTTACCCACGGCGAAAGGGTCCTTTATCTGCACAAACCCGTCTGTGCTTTGAATCAGCCACAAATCTCTTCATAGTACAATGATCACGCTATTTGACACTTTTCAATCCTTTTTCTTTCCCATATTGCTTGAAACCTGTGGCCTGCTTAATAATGTGGAACGTTATGTGTAATGTGGAATCTTAAGTGTTTTTTTCCTTTAATTGGGCTCACCTGGCAAACTAATTATCACAGTTGCAGACACAATACCATCCATGAGTTTAATTGAAAAACAAAAATTGAATGTTTGACACTTAAATCCAATTTGCATAATAATTTGGAATGCGGTGTATATTTTAGTCAGCAAAGTATTGCAATTACATAATACTGTTACTTTTCTTGGTGTAATGTTTTTTTTCCTCCCAGCTTTGTGTACAGATGTCACAGTGTGTGTGTGTATGCTGGTATTCTTCAGGATCAACATTATGCCTAGACGTATACAGTATGCATAGTCCTGAGTCTTTGCTCAGATTAAGCATGTTTGTTTGAAGGGGGGGAAGACCGTAAGCAGTGTATGCGTGAGAGTGTGTGCATTACCTCAGTGTGGGGTGCTATGAATGCAAGCACAGTGGGTGTGCCTACATGCAGTCTGTCTGTGTGTGTGTGTTTGCATGTGTGTGTTTGAAATCAGATAAGGCGGTCTGATTGGGAGACAAACAGACGTCTCTGGCTCGTAGGGGGATCTAGTTCCTTCCAACCTCATGATGTCAGCTCTCCCATTCTGGCCCAGGTCGGGTTTCACTATTAGTTCAATTATTTACAGAGTTTAATTGAATCAGATGGATTTCATCATGCAAGCAGGGATCCTCCTCAGTCGACATGCCCTCCACCACCAAGTGGCATTGCTAGCACAAACGGTGGGAAACGAGCATGTGCACTTTTGAGACGGAAACACATATGCAGTGTATTGAGATTACTCAACCAGACATACTATATCATACATACGTGCGCACACACACACACACAGAAGAGAATGTAAACTTGAGTCACACACCCACATGCATTTTTTGAAGGAGTTGTGTTCTGTGATGACCATGACAACATGGTTGTTGCTGATGTTTTTGCCGGCACACAGCAATACATGCCTGATCATTCCTTGGGCTCACATCAATAATTCAAAACACCCATAATTGTCTAATCACCAGTGCCACCGCTAGCCATTTTGGTTCCCTACGCATAATTCCTTTATGATGCCCCCCCCCCCCCCAGCTGCCCTGTCAATGCATCTACATTCTGTGTTTGATATGATGCTAGTTACGGAGTTAATGCGAGGGCGCAAATTTTGGGGCCTTTATTTGAGTGCATAATAGTTTTTGGAGCATAAACAAAATTGGTAAAACCGTGTCTAGTGAAGGTGATGTATTTTTGTCTCTTAATTTTTTAGCCCCACCCTTACGTTTCTTAGCTTGGTTTTCCCAATTAATTATAAACATTTAAAACTGAAAGCATGCAGCCAAGGAGCTCTCCACCTTTATTACTTATTTTAAAACTATTTGATCAATCAAATATAAAAGCATCATAGAATGTACAGTAAAGTAACATCTAGCTGGCGTCAGTTATTTCAAATGCATAGATAACATATTTGAGTGTGCTAAAATTAGCAATAACGTCAGCTAGTTCGAGGTGTATGCATAGGCTAACTATAAGTTAGCAGCACATTTCCCGTATTTAACAATAATTAAACATGGACTTACCTGAAAGTGATGCACGGGCATCATATCGCAGTTTATTTCTTTTCCTGCCCCTGACTCCTGTTGTTTTTTTGAGGCCATTTTCGAAAAGTTTACCTAGCCTACTGTCAAAATTCGTCAGGCCACTGAGGTAGGAAAGGGCACCCACGGCGAGCTTGGAAAGTTGAGTGTGTATTTGTTTTTTTGTGGGGTGGGGGGCACCGTCGTAACGTTTTTTGAGCAATTAAATATATCTCTTGTTTTGCCTGTTTTGTGATTTACATGCCTAAAAGGTGCGTAATATTTATATAGGCCTACTGAAATACTATCGGCATTGTAATTCTAATAACTATGATGATTTTTCAGCTGGCAATTTTTTGGTGCCCCCTCAGGACTTGGTGCCCTACGCACAGCGTGTAGTGCGCGTTATGGGAGCGGCGGCACTGCTAATCACTCATGCATGGTCGATGCCTGAAAAAGAAAAGCGTCCCAGCCCTTCTCTGTGAATTACAGATCTATGGATTTGTTTCACCAAGAGCTATGGAGATGATGTCAACGGATAGCTAAACAATATCAACCCACGCTAACAAAGACACACACACACATGCAGGCACAAATGTGAACTCACTCACTTTCCTACACACGTGCATACATACACAAGAAAACTGTGTCCACTTTTTAAACATGAGTCTATCTTCATGGTATTTGTCTGTCATATCTTCGTACGGTATGGTGTCATGCTACACATGACATGTTTTTTGAAAACATGTCATGGCTGTGAAAGAAGTTTTGTTTTACTCTAGCCTGAACATTTCACAGCCATAAATATTCCCACAATATAATTTGAGGACATTTTTAAGTTCCTATGTAGGTCACAGTTTATGTTTCCACCTCACCCGAAGAAGACTCCCAAAAGTCACAGTGTTTGTTGCCAAACTGAAACTGAAAGTTGGGTCATAAAAACTTTAGTTTTGAAAAAGTTTTGAAGTCAATTGTTACTATTTTACTGTCATTTCCCACGTCACAGTAATTCCTTGTGGAGTGGAACACAACATAGCTCTTAGTCATCTGATCATCTGAGCTCAGGCAGTGTGTGTGTGTGTTTTTGTTAAAGAAATAGAACGCGAGAAAGAAACAGGGAGGGGGAGAGATAAAAATGTTTTCCAGCAGCACTGAGCTAGTGCTAATTCATCACATGAGCGCTAGCACAAAGGATGCCCTTGTTTGGGGCCTGGACTTCTCAATGGGCCTCCCTTACTCCTCCGCCCCTCCTTCCCACTCCTTACTCCATGCCCTCCAAACACAACATTCACGTCCTTCCTTGAGGGGATTGTGCTTCTAGGCCTTTTGGGGCACAAGAGTGAGGGGTAGGATAGCATTAATTCTGGATCTAGTTTAAAATACAAGGCACAAGGCTTGTGTGTGTGTGTGTCTGTCTCTCCACATCCCTCTTTCTCATTGACCATGTAATGTTCAGCTCAAATTGCATTATTTATTTTTTGCAGCAGTGTGAGTGTGTGCATCCATGTCCATGGCTGTAGCACCCAAGCAGAGTCTAAATGAAATACCTATACAGGTTAGGAGGGCAAAATGTACAATTTCCTGGAAACGCATTTTCTTAAAATCCCAGAAGCCAAAGCTTCTGCTGGTGTATGTTCCAGTACCTCTAACACACACACAAACACATACACACACACGCGTAATGCTACAAAAACATGTGCCCCTACTCAGGAGCAAGGTCTAGGAGAGGTTGGTTTTGAACTGCCACCACCTCTCCAAACACTTGCGAGACTAGAGGAGATTTGGTTTTACTGGCCAAGTAGTCAACATCTACACATAGCCTATTTGGTGACAATGACCCATGCAGTAGACATATGAGCCCTCCGAAACCAAACATGGAGGACAAAGAGAGCAATTAGCTTTTTTTCCTCAATATTTTATAAATGTTGCAATGTCTGGCAACACATCTTAAGAAATTCTAAAGACTTGATAGTCACAAGCGTGTAGCATTGTCATAACTCACAAGCTGCCAGTTTCATGATGAGTATGATGTGGCAATCCAATCAACAGTCTCTCTCTCTCACACACACACACACACTAGAGAGGGTACAATTTCAGGGGAAATTGTGAGGGTGTGATTGCGACTGCCCCGCAAAGGAAATTGTTTAAGCTTGTTGAAATTAGTCCATTTTAATTGTGTTGTAGAATTATAATTTCTGGAGAGCAAGCGATATCATCCATTAGTTCATTTGCATTTAAAATTGACAATAGACTAATTCTATCAACTTCAATATATTAATGTTTTCTGTTAGTAAAAAGTAAGCTCAGACCCATAAATGGAAAAGGAATCTTTGTAAACCACTCTGATATAATGTACTTGACTGTACAGAATCACATGACACTCTAGCTTAGCAACAGAGTGAAGACATGGACAACAAAGCTGACTAATAAGTATTTTGGGGGGTGGGAAATTTATGGTAATAAAGAATATATATGACAGAGAATATAGGTTGGTCCTTGACAGCGTAGCCACACCCAACTACAAAAAGCTCACACACATTCTGCATGTGAATGTACACAAATGTTTTTACAGATTTTTTGTGTGATTTACTGACACAAACACATTCCCCATATGCATTACTAATGACAAACATGGACAGACCCTCACATGACTAGGATGAAGTATGGACACCGAGGAGATACAGTGAGATAGAGAGTAAAAGAGTGAGAGAGAAAGAGAGAGAGCAAAGTCTCTCACACAGACAGCCAGGACTCTGCTCTACTTTCCATTAATGGTAGTAAGAGCTAATCCACAGTGCATGGCAGGTCATGCAAAGCAACAACCCGCAACATCGCCTTGGCCGTAATCTTCCTCATGCACGCAAGATATCCCTCAAGGCTGTGGGTGACTGCAACCAACAACAAAGGATTAAGAATAAAACACTGTTGAGTTCACTTTACCTCTCTGGGCCCTTACTGTCAATATATCGTGAGCCTGACAAATTCAACTTTTTCTTCACATTTTGTGATGTGGATTTTACAGCAAGGGTCCACTGCTTTTTGTTCAAGTTGTTTTGCTTTGAGCAGGCAGAGGTCCAGTTTGTTTTTAACTGGAGCTTATGTTTTCATTGCTCAAGTTCAATGGTGAAAAATATTTGTTTTGTGTCAGAATACTTGCAACCTTTCATAGTTTTCAATTACTGAAATTATGAAATCCAAATGTATTTTGTTGTTATGTACTTCTCATGTATGTATGAATATATATCTCTAGCTGTAAACTCTATTATATATTTTGTTTGGGTTTCTATTGATGCAACAATCTCATAGGTAAGGTCACATCCGTCATCTAAGTAAGCTATCTTTGAGCAGTAGACAGTAAGCTCTTTACACCTGTGTTTACTAGACTGTCTAAGGGATATTTGTCATTAACAGGGTCAAAGGTAAGGGGCCAATCAGAGAAGGCTCTCAGGAAGAGCAGAGAGGCTCCAACCTGTCCGACCTCGCCTACTCATCATCAAATACTTGTTGCGACATGCTCTATGGGCCCTTAAGCTGGAAGCTCACTAGAAACTGGAGGTCATCTTATGTAATGGAAATGCACCTGGGGTGTAAGTAAATTGATAAATCTAGGCACCTCTGCAAATGGGCAGCCAAGCCTTGTGGATTACTGGGAAAATGGCTACTTGCCCTACACAAGCCAGTTTCCCAGGAAATGAAGTAATTCCCTGAAGGCTCGTTTTTTCTGTTGCCAGAAGTTCAAACTGACTGGGCATTCACGGATCCAAAAAGATTAAGAAGGTGTGGTTTTCCTATCCCTCACTTCCTTTTCATCTTAATGCACAAAATAAGAACGTCAGTTCAGTTGAAGGAACCCCATGACTCTGAGATTGGGTTAGGTTTTTTGTGGGGGGTTGAAATTATTTTCAAATATCGGACAATTCAACTTCTCTCCTCAGCCTGGTGAAGAAAGGTGGCCCTTCTCCCAAACGTGCACGCTTCCTCTTCCTTGCCATCTTTTGTTTAGTTTCCTGCACGGCTGACATTGTACCAGCATGAAGTGGTATTGTTCAAATGACTGTTTGTGCTGCTATGACTCACTGACAAAGGAAATTACATCGACAACCAAAAATAAGACCTTGCATGAATGGATAAGTATTGTCTTCATCCCCAGATCACATGACTGGCCTTGGAATCCTCAAATACTCAACGGCACACAGACTTGTCAACATCCATTCATCACCGGAGCATAAGCTCTTTCTGATCGCATGACACGGTAACCTTTGGCCTTTGCCCAGATATACTTGACGGTACCTGCAGTCTAGAAAATCAGCTTTAAGTCTTCAGTCACCAACAACCCATAACAAGATTGTTGATCTTCAGACCAATCAGTCAGTCTGGAGGTTGCAGCGTGGGTTAGGAATGAAGGGGGTTTTAGTGAACCTTGATGGCTTCATGAGTCACTAAATCTGAGACATAAGGTTGCACTCTATGTAACACTCTCCTAATGAATGCCTACAGTTTTCAGCTTAGCAGGCTAAAATAGTTTCATGGTACATAGGAAACCATGGTTTGAAGAACTCTATCATAGTGGTGAGTTTAGTAATATATGGCTCCAATTCAGTTCATGTTTGTTCAAATATTTTATAGCCCTTATTGCCTTTGCAATCTAATGTGGTTCTAAAAGAGATGAAGATGGCAATGTGTCAGCAGCAGCTTCCATCCAAGGTGTCAGTTCTCACACATTTGCAAAGCTCTAAAACCATACAACCTAGCTAAAGCCTAAACTTGTTATGTCACCTGTTTATCCTTTATTCTGCATGCTGGGTGGAGAGGTCATATCCCTTCCACATGGCCAAAGAGCACAAAAACATCACACAGGCTACCATCAACACAGAGCTCAAACTGTCCTCACCTGCACTTAAGAAGTGCTTTCAAAACCCATTGAAACAGCTATTAACAACCTCGGAAAATCATTATTTCAAATTCATCTTCAATGAAAAATGTCTGTAAAAGCTTATTTTAAGAGTTTCCCACAACATTCATATTCTTAAACTCTGAACTCCATTCTGTTTGTGAAAGGATCCAACATTTCAAAAGATGGGTCCCCACTGATAAGTTCAGGCTGGACCAGGCTATCTGATACGTTGTGAACGGAAAGAGCACCAACTCTCTTTATGCTGATGTAGAGCCCTTCTGATGAGAATGGACACCAGACTCCCAAAGACAAGGGGTCCGGGAAGTGGGCCAAAGATGGCTAAGAAGTAACATTTGTTTCTTATTTGGCCTTGCAAGCTTGAATGACCAGAGCGGATACTCACATTTCTCCAGTTACAGAGTTCTGTCCTGTTTTGTTATGTTCCAAAAACGATGGAGGACTGGAGGCCACACAAAAACTAAACCCAACAGTGAACCAGGACTTATGGAGGGAGGGTTGGAAGGTGAGTTGAAAGTTTGATTGGATTCTGGCTTTGGGGGATTTTTATGCTTTATGGTGAAGACTATTTCAGCAAAAGTTGGAACATGCCAAAGTCTTGGCCTAAAAACAGTTCTGAGAAATAACACTATAAAAGGCTAAACTTGAGATATCTACTAACAGCTCCACTTACAGAATTTAACAATATTATATATACTGAAAACAAGGAAAGTAACACCCCTGTTTAAAATTAAAAAGAGACATTCTTTATTCATGAAACTTTTAATAATGGCTTCACACGATTATTGACACTCGTTTGTGACGCCAGTGCTAAGACTGTGAGTGCTAATGAGAAAGTTATTATATAGAATGGTGTGTTAGCAATTTCCTTGAACATATTTTACCCCAAACATATTGCTTTCCATTCTACATTCGTACGACATCACACTTCCATCTCTTCCTTTTGTTTCTGAATTTAGAAATGCGTGTTAAAAGAACACCAGTCATGCATCATGCTCCAATGACAGGCAACTGAATTGACTGGGGTAAGGGTCAGGTTCAATACCATTAAACACAGTACGTTTCTATGATGATGGTGTCAATTAAAATCTAGCTTGCTATTGGGGCAACTGCTATTATCCTAATATATATACGGCAGTGAATAAAACGAATCATTGGCCAAAAGCATGTCATATCCCAGTACGATACGTTGTTTTCATTGCAGTAGTGGTGATAGTGGTACTAGTGGTGATACAGCCATTTCTGCTTGACCTCTTCACTGCTCAGATATAGTGCACATTTTGGGGGGAAAGTACACTTTATGTAATGTAGACTTTACTACGTTTCTAACTAGCTTTCATCCTAAATTGAATTCTTTGCAAGTTAGGGGGAAGGTCTACACGTTTCTCAAAGACAAAGGGCCAGCTAGCAAGTGGCACCCATGTTAGTCTAACGTTTTATGATTGACACAAACAAATACAATACAACAACAAATACATTTTGATTTGTGTTACACAGGCTGTCCCTGTGAGCTGTTGGAGTTAGATCTACATTAAAGAGATAATGTTCATGAGGTATTTGCCCCAAATTACAAACAGACTAAATACAGTTTCTGCTGAAGGCCAGTATATCAACTTTTGAAGGACATTTTGTACCTTCTCATTTGTTACAGTATATTACATGGTTTATTCTAGATCAACATTGGCTACAAAGGCTGAGCGACTTGACTAAGTGCTTTTGGCCTTTTCATCAAAGGTAAGGGCTGCCCAATGTGGGCGCACATCTGGCTTCAATACGAAGCAGTGGGCCAAATCTCTGCAGTGTTTCACCAAGGTAGCCAACAAAGGGTCCATAGAAACAGCTACCAAGACAAACCACCATGCGCTTCTGTGACAGTCCTAGGCTCCCTGTCGTCCTGAATCGCTATCACTACCCTTTGCACTCCGTTTCTCTTTCCTGCTGTCTTTCACTCTCTCAACCCCCATCCCCTGCCCTAGCTATTTTTATTCTCTCCTCTTTGATCCAGTATGTATTCTCGAGCTGTCGTGCCCCCTTTACTCTCGTCTCCTTCCTCCTTCTCTCCCCTTCTCCTCCAATGAAATTATGCTGCTCCACTACCGGTAATTGTATAACAGTCTTCGCTGGATGACCCCTGAGGACACCGCAGAATGGAAAGATGGAGGGAGGAAGAGAGAGACTGCTAAACAAGGAGGGAGATACAGAACCACAGGCTGCTGCAAGGAAGGAGAGGGAACACAATGATGAGAGAACCAAGATGGAGGGAGAGAAATAGAATTAAATAGAATAATTAGAACAAAGGTGAGGGAAGGCCAAGAGTAAGAAAGATAGAGGGAATAGCAAACATAACCTGTTATGCAATGATTCCCTCCACTGTGTTATCTGGCTAGCCAGCTCCCTAAGTTATGACTGGCAGAAGTGGGGGGGAAAAGTGCACTGCAATCACAGTCCCAGCCCCCCTCAAGCTTTGTCTCTCCACCAATCACGGCTCAGGCTGTCTTCCATGACGACGAGTTATCGAGCATAATTTCCTCACCAGAGCACATGGCTGTACCTGCACCATGTCCTCAGGGTCTTGCTGGCAAAGAGGAAAACAAAGCCAGTATCTCGGCTATCCGAAAGGTAGAGAACAAAAAACAGGGGGAGGAAAGGAAGAGACTTCAAACATATCACAAATCCTGAAAAGACTGTTTACATAAACTTGGTATTGTAGAGTTTCTACTGTACCTGGAAGAGTACATGTCAAAACAGTAACGCCTCTTCTTTGCTCGAGGTTGCAAGGTAGATACACACACATACGAACACACAGAACAAACACACACATGCAGGCACACACACTTGAGCCGTTTAATCACCAAACACAGCCTTGGAGTTGTTCGTAAAAAATCATTTCACATGTGTTTGTGTTGGTGTATGTGCACACATTTCAGTATTTTAAGTTTTTCCTGGCACGATGCTCCCCATCTTAAGACCACCCAGAAGGCTGCTCTTAATACCTCTGATAACTGGAATAAAGGGGCTCTGGGATCCAAGTAAGGGCACTACAGTACAACCAAACCATGCGTACAGGCAACACCAAGCACCACTGTACTCTGTGTGGACAGGCTCATTCTTTATGGAAAGGCAATGAGATGCATGCAGATGATTACCAGTAGGCTGTGAGTGTGTGCGTGTTGGAAAGTTGTGTTAGATGTCCTCCTCCCATTTCCACTCATTCACAAGTGCACAAAACATAGACGCACACACACACTCGCCAGGTTTCAAAATGGACTAATTAATGGAGGCGCTAATTGTAATAACGTTAATGGACTTGACACCCAGGCACTAAGGACAACATGGGAGTAAAACATTTTCTCCTTCTCAACATACACCGACACACGCCAACACATGCACACACCAGTGGCTCCAGTATGACGGGCCAGCAGACAGACTAGGTCATCATCTTCCCCTCCCAGCCCCATTCACATTTAGAGAACAGGGGTCAGGCTGACACGCACTGGCATCAGCAGTTGTCACAGAGTCTGAGGACTTCTAGCTGTATCATTTTCCACCATCTTGAGTAAATTAACAACGGGGAACTCCAAGTCTGGGATACTCATTTGGTCAGTTGAAACTTTCAAAATTCAACATTTTGGGTTATTCAAACCAAGTTCAATGTGATCCAAAACAAAATCAGACATCAAAGACATTATGGTGGTCCCAAACTGGTCATCGAAACCAAAGGCACCGAATGAGGAATTTAAAGAATCTTTCTTTCGATTGCGTGGGTATTCTGTATGTGTTTTTGTTTGTGTCTATGTCTGCGTGTGTCTCTTTGCGCATTTGTGCGCGTGCAAGTTTGTATGTGTGGAGTGTTCCCCTGGGTTGGGAGGCCCGCGGTGGAGCAGTAATCTTTTATAAAAGGGTATATCTGTATGGCTTCCAGCTCTTTCCAGCCAGGTATTTCTCAGCTTTCAGAGCTAACCCCAAAATGAACCTTTGTCATATGGATGTAGAGGGAAACATTGGATTGGAAGGAAGGAGAAACATGGAAACATGAAAAAGCCTTTTGTGAGAGCAGCAGGGGTGAAAGTATTTTTTATTTCTTGGTGGTACTATGATACAGGTTTAATGTGCGCGCACAGTGCGCGCCGAAAATTTCACTTAGCCTAATTATTTATTTACTGTATTATAGTCTACTTATCAAGCATTCACTAGGACTTCTTATCACTCTAGTATCACTCTTTAACCCACCTGTATCTGTTTTTGATGAGGGTAAGGCAGTCAGGTACAGCACATGCGAGTGCCCAATTGTCAGAGACAAGTGCCATCATATGGAAGATTTGTTGATTTGGGCAGAAAAAAGTGTCCCGCAGCCCGCTCCCGCTCGAATGACAGTTGAATGTCACTTGTTTTTTACTACGGCATGTTAAAACAAAGTCTCTGTCTAACGGACTAACAAACATTTTTTGCTAGCCTACCTGCTGCAAAATTACACCAAGACAAGTAGAGCTATTTTATCCAGTGTAATTTATCAATTAACGCTATCTTGTTTTTTATTATCCTCCTCTTCCTTTCTCTTCTTCCTTTTTTGGCTTCCTGAAGCATAATTCCGCTTCATGATGACTGCCGACCGACGAGGTTTTGTATTTTGCCAGCAGCACAGATCATGAGAGGGGGGATCCCGATAAGTGTCATTGCACTTTACTGCATTGACTATCAAAGGGGCGCTCACGCAGTTTGTCGTTGCATTTTATTCTTAACCAGTCGTTGTCGTGGGGCCCCCAGCCAGCTCGGGGCCCAAAATACGGCGTACCGGGAATAAATTTCTTACCGGCCAGTACCGGCTTACTTTCACCCCTGGAGAGCAGACATCTGCATCTATCATTAAGAAGGGCCCAACTTTACTGTGAGAGTCAAATTTAAGTTTGTCCCATGGCCATTACTAGATAGCAGTGATTTTGGGTAACATGCACCCTTGTTAGTTTGTAAGTTTGCTGTTAGATGGGTTTAGATATAATGTACATTTAAGTGTGTGTGTGCGTGTGTGTATAATATGTGTTTACGTTTGTTAGTGTGCGTGTATGTATGTATGTGTGAGAGCGGGTTGGGGTTCACATTCCTCTGCATTATGGTCATGATAACTGCTGCTGAAGCATTCTGCATGACCTACAGTGAGCAGTCAGCCAAGCCACCCTCTGCAATTACCAGGGAGGAGACACCACTTAGCTGCTTTTACCAGAAACCTTGGAATATTTCCCCTCTGCTTCTACATCTTTTCAGGACAAAACAACACAGCAACACAGCAGCGATCAACAACAAGGGCGCTCGTTTCAAGTAATTGCGCAGCACCATGCTTGGAGGAAGTCTGAGGGATTAACACTGGATCTATGCATTCTCATCAACATTAGGTTTAGTAGTTTAGATACATAGTAGTTTAAAATCCTTACAGACTGAGTGGCTTGTTTCTCCTTATGGTCGACAGTGATACAGCAGACAGGCTCTGTGTTTTCACTACAGCCTGCAGAAATGAACAAGTCTGTAAAGCACCTTTGTCAGCGCTGGTGGGTGTGTCGGCGAGCGGCTTTCCAATTGGCCAAAGTCCTGTAAAAATCTCAACTGGCTGTGACCTCTGGTGGTTGCTAGGCAACAGTGAGGGGGAGAGTGAACAGGGCTCTCATTGAAAAACAGGCAATGTCACAGAGCTAAGCTGACCAGACTCTGCCTCCAGTTCTGGCTATTAAACAAGCTGGGATCCTGGACAAACAAGGCTTAGGTAAACATACAACCGCCCTCAAATAGACGTCACAGACAAACACAGCCCCAGACCAGATGAAGAATTCCTTGACCATTTAAATAAGTGAGCTATTTAAGGCAACTAGTGGTTGTGTGTTGTTATGTAATCATTTATAGTGTTTGATATTAGAAACTCAATGGTAGTTTGCCAACCGTAGTTCGAAAGTTTGATTGCTCGTCAATGTGACTAAGCTCAAAATGGAAGGTAAAGAATTTATGCACCTAGTCAGACAGGAAGTGTCTGATGTCGGGGGGGGGGGGTCAGACAGTGTGGTCTGTGTGCTTGTGGAGGGGAATTCCATACCCTGGATCATCCAAGCGGGCCCCCCACTCCACTTTCCTCATGTGCAGCCTAGCGTAGCAGAAACACAAGGGCTTGCGTTTCGGCTGGAGGTAGGGAGTTACTGGGGGGTGGGGGGTTACTTGGGGGTGGATGGGTGGGGCGGGGAGGCTGGAGGGGGAGTTGGAATGTGCGTGATTGCAGCCGGCCACTTGGAGTACAAGTTGCTTATAGAAAATAACCCTACAGTACCAAAGTTAGGAACTTGGCTACTAACAGTCTGGGGGAAATTACAAGTAAAAAGCATGAAGCGAATTTTTGAAGAGTTGAACAGTGATCATTTTGGGGGTTAACAAACAAGGTAAAAACAAGAGACTGAAAAAGTAAAATAAATAAAAAATTGACCTTTAACAATTTTGGTCTATAGGTGCCACAACTCTCTTCAACCTGACTTCAAAAGATATATATGACAACTTGCGTCAGTGACCTAATTTATTAGATTAATTTATACACCAGATTTACAAGTCCAATCCATGACCAGCACTAGTTCTGTGGAGTTCAGCAAGGTTGAGCGAGTTCAAGCAGGCCTTCTACCCATTTTACACACTGCACCCCACTGACCTCACCACTCAACTAAACACCAGATGCTTTGTGCCTCCCTCCCCATCAGCAAGTTTCAATTATCAATCACGTCCAACTCTGCACTGACATGTTTATGTAAATAAAAGTTAGAAACTGAATAATGCCACTCAGGTGTTTTACCCATTTCTCTCTCTTTATCGAGGTGTCACTATGTTAACTATTTATCTGAAGGTCACATGGGTGTGGGGACTCTCCCAGAGAGAGTGTCATAGAGAGACTGTTGTGGTGTTCCCAAGGCATGAAAGACGTATTAATGATTTCTCTTTTTGAGATGACAAACAAGATGGAAATCATTTCTATCATAACCAACTATTATGATACAAACCTAAATGAAAATATAGCTGCAAGCAGCAATGAGGTGTCCAAGCCGGTAAAGCAGGTAAAATGAACGAAAAACATTTTAGACATTCTCAGAACAGAGTTCTGAGTAAATGCAGCTTTGAATCCATCAAAGATTTGCTGAGATGCAACCCAACTTCCTGTTTGCCGGCTTTGCCGCAGGTTTTGATTCACTGTACCGATTAAACCGTTTCAAAAATCTAAAATAATTTTGAAAGTTTGTGTGAGGATTAGGGATGGGATAGGTTTTAACAATTCCGATTCCCTATCAATTTCTGCTTATCAATTTGATTTCTTATTGATTCTCTTATCGATTCTTATTGGGCAAGGGGGGGGGGGGGAGAGCACAACTTTCGACCTCTTATGTTTGAATTAACATAAATCAATATTCATAAACTTTTTAACATGGTTATCCAATTGAGTTTTTTTCAAATCCTCTCAATCGTAAACTTCTTCAACTTTCAAATCCTTGTTCTTCCTCAATATTTTAGCTACAGCCACCATTTAAATTTAAAAAAATTGACAAAACCCTAAACTGTTTTTTAAATTCAGCTTTTTGATATCTATTCAACTTTTTCAATTACTGATGTTTCATGAGTTTTTCAAACCGTTTCTGAGATTTACATGGGTGTGTACGTGAAAGCCTAGAGTGCAGACTGAAACGCTTAGAGTGGAGGGGAGCTTCGGATGTTGTTGAAAAATATCCCAGAGGAAAATTGTATTGCTCAAAGGTTGCTATTCTACAGCTCATGAGACAAAACTGTGACTCTCAGTTCAGCCTCGTTTTAATTTCAATTTGATCTGAACCATTTCTCAAGTGTTGCTCCTAAAATTCACTAGGAGCAATAGGTGAGATAGAGCAACATTAGCAGGAGTCATAGTTGAGACTTGATGGAGATAACTTGCTCAGTCTCATTAATGGCTCATTTTGTTCTCATTAGGAAAGAAAATGAGCAGTACCAGAGCTAAAATTGAGCAATATATGAGTCATATATCCATTTCTCATATGTTGCTCCTAAAATTAACTAGGAGCAATAGGTGAGATAGAGCAACATTAGCAGGAGTCATAGTTGAGACTTGATGGAGATAACTTGCTCAGTCTCATTAATGGCTCACTTTGTTCTCATTAGGAAAGAAAATGAGCAGTACCAGAGCAAATATTGAGCAATATATGAGTCATATATATTTATATACTAATGGAAAAAAATCAAGGAAACTTTCAACAAATGCATGCAAATGGACCCTTTATTTAATGTTAAACAAAAATGATCACTTTGACAGAAAGGGCAATCTCTGTAGGGATCCTTAAATAGATATATACAGTATATCTGAGCAAAAACAAAACTTTTAGTTGTTGCTGAACATTAGCAGAAGAACAATCTGAACTTAACATATAAAGAATGTATATCTATTAGGGGTGGAATGGTACACTGAAGTCACGGTTCGGTTCATACCGCGGTTCAGACATCACGGTTCGGTACGAGTTCGGTAAAACGGAGGGAAAAGCAAAACAAACCAAGTTCCTCTATGAGTGAATACGGGCGCATTGAAGATGACATGTCAATTCCGATTGCGTCACAGATTTTTTTGGCCCTATTTGTATGTGTATGGCTGGTTAAGCACTGTAGGGAGAAGTAGGACAGTTTTTTTCGTCTCGTTCCAGTGATTGGCACACCTGGGTGATGGCGTCATTTAGCACACGCCAGATACGTTAGCATGTTAGATGTATTTCCACTCACATACCCCACAATCAGTGACGTGCGATGATGTCAGTCTGTGATATCGGCAGACACCACTGCTGTCATTTTTACTTGAATTTTGCAGGGATTACGCTTACAATGTAGCTGGTGTAATGACGTTAGCTGCGCAAATGTCCAGTAATATCTCTATTTTAATTGGTCCATGTTGGATACGTAACGTAGGTGATTACTGGCATAACATTTACGTGCAAAAACACAGCAGAGTTGTGCTTTTCAACGTACATGTTGAAGAATACAGGATGGAAGTGCGCAAGTGAGTTTTTCGCTTGTCATCCGCAGTGAACGGACAGTAAAAGCACTGCTTATTCTACAATTGTTTTTGTATTTGATTATGCGTAACTGCTACATTTGTCATCGTAACGTCTAAACAATTGGAATAACACACATATTATATATATAAATCACAAGTAGGCAGTTCTTTTAACCGTTGGGCTGTCTCAGACCCCCCACATTGCGAAGGTTAAAAGAAAATTATTTTTATTTGTTTGTATTGGGTAAAATTGGGTAAACACAACGATGGTTCATTATGAACCTTTGGGTCATGTGACCCGAAGGCAGCACAAGGGTTTTAAGGAGGCCAGCGGGTCCTCTATCTCTCGTGGGTCGCCACCACTCGCCATACTCGTCCTTAGTGCTGCTAGCTATCTCTGATTCACGGCGGCGCCAATCCGTATTACATTAATTAATTTTAAATTTTTATACCGTGTATTCTCTGTGTAATTTCATGCACCGAACCATGACGCCCATACCGTATGGTTTAATACGAATACATGTACCGTTCCACTCCTAATATCTGTGTATTTTCGACTCTCAGACGGCACTTGTTGATGAAGGCTTTTTTGACCCTGGCCTTCTCCACAGGTGTCCATCCATGATGTAGGCTGCAAGAATAAAAGAAAGCACAAATTCAAGATAAATTCCCCTTGCGTACTGTAACCATGGTGTGGAAAATCCTGACTTAATTGTTACCAGGGAAATAGTCAATGTCCAGTTTTTGCCCTGATCACACACAAAACACCCCCCTCCTTTTAGGGCTCAACAACTAATCGCATTTGCAATAATATTGTGATATGTTAAAACATGGCAACGGCTGCGATTTGGTCATGTGAATCTCGAGAGCAAAGCAGTCTGCACTCCGCAGAGAAGGCATCAACTTGGCATGCTAACGCTACGCTGTACCTTGACCTGTTGTACAATGGCCTCAGTCCCAAAAAGGAAGCTGTGTGGGACTTTTTTTGGTTTAAACACCCCCAGACAAAACCGTAGCAGGGCGGAAGGTAATGTTTTCTCTCCCGTGTGTGTGTTTGAATGTTGGTCTGTATGTGTGTGAACAGGATTACGCAAAAACTACCAGCCCGATTTGTATGAAACTTGGTGAAGGGGTTAAGCATGGGCCTACATAATTCTGACCATAATTTGTCATTAGGCTCCTTGACGATCACTGCAAAAGAGCTGCAGTTCCTGTGCAGAGACAGGAGAACCTAGCAGAACAACCATCTCTCCAGCTCTCCATCATAGCCAAAGCCCACCTGAGAGGTCACGACAGCTAGTCAGACTCGTTAGATCAGAGAGGTATATTAACATCGCATCGTTTGAGTATCGTAAAAGTCGAGACTTCAGGACCCTGGGTTCTGGACTGGATGGAGTGCTACAGAGAAGGTGTTCTGTCAGAGTCTCCCATGCATGCACAGGAACACTGAAGCTATGTAAAAGTGTCTCTTTTTAGTACAGGTTTACTGTGCAACACTAGTTCACTCCAATGTTAAAACTTTGTTTTAAAAATACCACTCCAATAACCAAAATAGTCCAAAAAAAAGACAGAATACACCATCGTAATTATGAACTCATGATTACCGGGATCAGATGTTTTTCACCGCCGTAGGTTTTGTGTTTTTGAAATACATGCAAGTTAATGTCTGAGACAGAAAGAACCTCCATCAACGGTCTTGACATAAACAGTCCATACAACAATAATGGCAATTGCAACTTAATGTAATACTCACCACAAAAACTAGAGCCCACGGTTGCAGAGCTGACGCCAGGTGACAATGTAGTGAGAAAATGTAAATCTGCTGCAACAGAAAAACACTTGTATCATGCATGCAATTAATACATTGTGTAGCCTAAGTTCTAGAGCAGGGTTTCTCATAAATATATTTAGTGGAACGACGTTAGCCTCCAACCACTCTGAGGCGGCAACGTCACACAAAAACGTAAATGTAATAACAACAGAAAACGTTTGGTTATAATAATGTACCTTCATTTGTAGCATTTTGTTATGTCGGTTTAAAACGTGGTTGCTAACTTTGACTATAGCACTGGAATTCCCCCCTCAACTGGGGTGCATGAGTGTTCAACCATCTAATTGATTTTACAGTAGATCGAATTCTTATCATCATATCCGGCATCGCCTAGCAATAATTTCAGGCTTGCCGCTCAAATTGCTAATGTTGCTGATTTGAGGTCGTTTTTAAACAACTAAATAAGCACATGAAAGCTGAAAATTTGAATTTAGACTGTCTTTGGTATGTATTTGTAGGAAAGTCACATTGCGTGGTCGGAGACTTATGTGGGCTCCACATGGTCGGAGACCCATGCCATGCACATACGTTCAGGTGGCCCGCGAGTTTCATGTGGGCACCCCCACATAGCGAAGTTAAGGGGGCTAACACACAAAAGTATTACACAAGTTCAGACAAACCTACTCGGTTCCCAGGTTTGACACAATATAGTGTCACTAGCATGTAAATTATAGCAAGCTAGTCTCATGGTGTGTCGGCTATCTAAGATGGTGGACGAAGGTTCGTAGCTACAGTAGCTAGTTGCCTTGCATGTGATTGCCAAAGGTAATCCTAATGCTAACATTAACTTATTTCTTTAGAAAATTGTGAAAGTCAAACCCCAAATCACCAGGTAGCTATTGGTAGCCATGCATACTTACATATTTGAGATGAGTGATGGCTGGAGTGGAAACACAGATAAACGACAAATTTCTTCCACTGAGTTGAGCCATTGAGTGAGTGATGACTGAACCGTTGAGTGAGTGATTTGCGCGCAATGCGCGATTGCACGGCTATCGCGAGACAATTTGAAAGCCTTACTTGACGTTACTTGATTGATTCACTTTATCACAAAATGACCTAAATAATTTCATGTAGGCCTACACTTTCTGCGTTCTACACAATGCGATCACATTTTGCTAAAGAACATGACACAAGTGTGTAAAATACACAAAAGATGCTTAGTTTAATCCAATCCAGGCCAGTCTAATTTTTTTCAGTGTATATTTAACCAGCATTTTTTGTGCTGGCGTAAAATTGCTATTACACACATGTTCTTGTTGAGCATATCATTGTGATGTATTGTGAAAAAACAAAAGGGTAAAAACAGTTCTAACCGCATGCATCTGTAGTAGGCTAAACACAGTGATTTACCATTTTGGGTTTTTGTGTAGGCCTACTTTACCGTTGTTTTCACGGTAAAACAGTTGTAGTTTTTACAAAGCAATAATGCAAAAGTTAGTAATGCAAACTTTCTTGTATTTACATTAACAGTACTTATCTGTTTATTCATGTTTTATAATTAACAGTTTTTTACTGTTGCTACTCTACTACCTTTCACTGTTAAAATTATGGATTTTCTTTACAGTGTGGTTATCCTCTCTACTGTTTTCCATTTCTATTTGTCCTATTCAAGTGCAAGTAATATTGATAGATTATTGAAATATCCAGTGAAAACATATTGTTAAATTTGCTTTTGTCTGCATTATGTTAACCTCAACTTTCGCCATGTAAATATCAAAACATCTGTTTAAAATGTAATGGGAATTTTCTTTTCTTTTTCTGGAGACCAGAATGGGATTTATTCGCCATGAAAGTTTGCACAGACAAGGAATTTGCTTTGGCAGGAAGGTGCATACAATAAATATATAGGGACCTAAAATTTAAATATGTGGACTATCTATACTAAGGGTACATAAACTAGCAGTACTAAATGGGATTAGATTAGAATAAAATATACAATAAAATAAAATATAAGTTGCCGTAAATTACAATATAAAAATACAAAAATACAAATATTACAAAAAATACAAATGTACAAGATACAATTTTGTAATGCAGTGCAAAAAGTAGTGTGTTTTAAGCAGGAAGTCATTAGAGTCAGTGTGGTCCCTTGGCCTTGTTGAAGAGGCCAACAGCGGAAGGGAAGAAACTGTTTTTGTGGCGTGAGGTATTGGTCCTGATGGACCGCAGCCTTCTGCCGGAGGGGAGTGACTGAAACAGGGAGTGTCCAGGGTGGGAGGAGTCGGCCACAATCTTCCTCGCTCGCCTCAGGGTCCTCGAGGTGTGCAGGTCCTCGAGGGTAGGCAGATTGCAGCCAATCACCTTTTCAGCAGTGCGGATGATACGCTGCAGTCTGCTCTTGTCCTTGGCAGTGGCAGCAGCGTACCAGACGTTGATGGAGGAGGTGAGGATAGAGTCAATGATGGCTGAGTAGAAGTGCACCATCATTGTCTTTGGCAGGTTGAACTTCTTCAGCTGCCGGAGGAAGTACATCCTCTGTTGTGCTTTCTTGATGAGGGAGCTGATGTTCAGTTCCCACTTGAGGTCCTGGGAGAGGATAGTGCCCAGGAAGCGGAAGGACTCCACAGTGTTGACTGGGGAGTCACACAGGGTGATGGGGGTGAGTGGGGCTGTGTTCCTCCTGAAGTCCACAACCATCTCCACTGTCTTAAGAGCATTGAGCTCTAAGTTGTTCTGGCTGCACCAGGTCACCAGGTTGGCCGCTTCCCACCTATAATCAGACTTGTCTCCACCAGAGATGAGCCCAATAAGGGTGGTGTCGTCCGCAAACTTCAGGAGTTTGACGGACGGATGACTGGAGGTGCAACTGTTGGTGTACAGGGAGAAGAGCAGAGGAGAAAGGACGCAGCCCTGAGGTGATCCGGTACTGATGGACCGGGAGTCAAAGACTTGTGTTCCCAGCTTAACGCACTGCTTCCTGTCAGACAGGAAGTCTGTGATCCACCTGCAGGTGGAATCAGGCACGTTCAGCTGGGAGAGCTTGTCCTGAAGCAGGGCCGGGATGATGGTGTTGAAGGCAGAGCTGAAGTCCACAAACAGGATCCTGGCATAGGATGCTGGGGAGTCCAGGTGCTGTAGGGTGAAGTGGAGGGCCATGTTAACTGCATCGTCCACAGACCCGTTGGCTCTGTAGGCAAACTGCAGGAGGTCCAGTAGAGGGTCAGTGATGGATTTAAGGTGTGCCAGACCAGGCGCTCGAAAGACTTCATTACCACAGAGGTTAGGGCGACGGGTCTGTAGTCAGTATGTCCTGTTGGCCTTGGCTTTTTGGGCACAGGGATGATGGTGGAGGACTTGAGACACTGGCACATGGCATGTCTCAAGGGAGGTGTTAAAGATGTAGGTAAACACCGGAGACAGCTGGTCAGCGCAGTGCTTGAGGGTGGCTTGAGAGACAGAGTCCGGCCCAGCTGCTTTGAGGGGATTCTGCCTTTCGTCATGGACAAGCATATAAACAACATTACAATGGGCAAGTTGAGTTAATTTTTAAAGAAAACAATACATCTGGATGAGAATTCAGAGAGTGCTTGTGGAGAGCTCTTTGGTTGTTGTGTCTGAGCTCAGCATGAGATGCATGAATGAGACTAGGATGTGAATAGATTGAGATTATAAAGAGAGCTCTCTGATATCTCTGCCTGAGATCAAAAAGAGGCACACAACTTGAGAAAATCTGAGACTTATTTCAGTGCTTGATGAGATCTATTATGAAACCCAAAAGGAGACTAATTTGAGATTTTGTGAGGCCTTTTCTCAGGAGAAAAACATGAGAAACAGGAGAAATAAGCCATAATCTCGTTTTGGTTTCATACATACCTCATTCTTGTCTACGAGAAATGCATGAGACATTTTTGAGAGCTCTTTGGTAGTTTTATTTTCCTCTGGGATTTCTTGTTTGCCAGCATTGCCACAATTTTCGCTCTATGTGCTTCATTTTTGGATCAATAGATAGCCAATTTGGTGCTGGTCGTAGACAGTTGTCTGTGGAATCCAACAGACTTACACATTTGTTCAGTGCCCCACGAAAGCGAGACAAAGTCCAACTCTCGCCCCATAGAGTCCAATGCAAATCTGGTGACAAATTCGTCAGCGAAAGCAGAAGGAACACGTTTTTGAAACTGCCTGTAGAGTAGTATTTCTGTTTTTATAATTTCAGCTACTAAAACAAATATTCTACTTCTTCTACTACTACAGTTTAACAGTTCAGCTTTCAGCCGGTAGAGTCGCACAGCCATATAAAAGACATCTCTGGTTTCGGCAGAGTCTTGGGTCTTGGAAAATGTCTTATTTTTTGGATTGGACATATAGTTTTGCATCTAGGTTAACTTGTTTGAGGTGTGGATTCTAGCTACATTTCTGTTTTTAATCTGCCCTCAGCGCGTTAGCAGCCATAGCTGCACCATCACTGTGGCAACCACACAAACATGCGAAACTCAGTCGCTAACACAGTTGATTGGTATTAGCTGATTAGTGGAGAAACAAGGGAAGCTATTCAGTCAACTCATCTCATTAAAAGACTAAGAGCACCACAACACAACTACTACCACTACTGATACTGCTATATCTAATGCCACTACTACAACAACTAATTCTGCAGATGCTGCTAATATCTCTTTTACTAACTACTATGCTAATGGAACTGTTGTGTTATACTACTCCACTGAGTGCGTTCACTTGACCATGAGAAACCCAATAGCAATTGTTGGTTTATGCCAATAATACGATTACTCCGTTTACATGTGTAATTAGTTATGCGATTACTCAACACGTGTACATGACTCTTTTATTAATCGTTGTATGCTCCATGGAGAAAACTTCCACCGTCATCCTTCTGCAACAAAGTGTCGCCGTGTCTTCCAATATCGGCCCGACTGCTGTGTTTCTTTCAATCAACACATTGAATCCTACTAAGAAAACCGAGTAAACGCACTGCAATGATAAGCAATGATAAGCTACATCTGGTACTGATATTACTATCTCAACTATAATTTCAACTGTTAAAACTATAACATTTTTGTTAAGACTAGCTAGCCTATTTCTTCTTCTGTTTAACATTTCAGCTTCTCCAGCATTAAAATTCAACTATTTCTTTGATTGCTTCACAACGTTCAAACGTATTCTCCCGAATTGTATTTAAGCACTTAGCTTTGTTAGATGATGCAGTTCAGCTTCCACACTCCCTCTTGTGTGAATCATACTTTTTTTTAAAATTAATTTCAGCTTTCAGCTTCCACACTCCCTCTTGTGTGAATCATACTTTTTTTTAAATAAATTTCAGCTTTCAGCTTGCGGGTATGTTCTCATTTCTGTATTTTCAGACATTTAAAATTTTTTATTTCAGATTTCAGCTTTCCAACACATTTTCAGCAGCAAATGCATGTTCTAGTTCAACTTCTTCTATTTCTAACAAAGCACTTAGCTTTGTTAGATGATGCAGTTCATCTTCCACACTCCCTCTTGTGTGAATCATACTTTTTTTTAAATTAATTTCAGCTTGCGGGTATGTTCTCATTTCTGTATTTTCAGACATTTAACATTTTTTATTTCAGATTTCAGCTTTCCAACACATTTTCAGCAGCAAATGCATGTTCTAGTTCAACTTCTTCTATTTCTTCTTTGACACCCTTCAGCGCCTTCAAATCTTCAGCTATTAAAACCGTTCAACTATCAAAAAATTCAGCAGTTTCAGGCTGCTGTGACTTGTCAGCTTTCTACGTCTGATGTTTGTATTAATATAAATCAATATTCCTATATTCCGCATTGTAGTTCAGCTCTCAGCATTGTTAGATGATGCAGTTCAGCTTCAACACTGCCTTGTTTGTGTGACTCACACATTTTTTTTATTAATTTCAGCTTGCGGGTATTTTCTCATTTCTGTATTTTCAGCAATTTTTAAAAATTAATTTCAGCTTTCAGCATTCCAACACATTTTCTGCAGGAAATGCACTTTCTAGTTTACATTAATTTTCTTTTATATAATTTTCTATATAAATTATCATTATATTAATTATATAAATTAAACAAACATCAGCCATTCTGTTAAACAATTAAAATGCTAAGTTTAATAATGGAATAAAAATTGATATGCTCAGTTTAATAATGGGTTAACAAGACAACGCGAATGTTTGCTGATAACACACGCCCTCCGATAATTAATGTGAAGTGATCAATAATGGGAGACGAATGCCGGAGCAAAAATGTTTGCTTCAAACGACGGGACAGAAGATAACTTGATCGACTACACACAATAAAGCCAAATTGCTTCACACAGTGACAAGTGGTTGTGATCACTTTTGAGGAGTTTAGCTCTACCTTTGATAGTTAGAGATGAAGCACAAACGTTAACTGCGCTGCTGCATGCATCGAACACATGACATTCCAGTAACTTCATTCCATGCTGTGTTCAAATACTGTTTCATATTTGTTGTATTTCCTCCCTTCGATGAAATATACTTTTTACACGCATTACAAGTGGCGTTGTTGTCATTTTGTTGTGTGAAATACAACCAAACTTTAGAACCTAGTTGCCATGTTTGCTGCAGTCTGAATAAACTATAAATGTTTGTGCATGCGCAACGCCACAAAGTACCGTTAAATAATTTGGCTGATGATTCCAAGGAATTGGTTCACTGGGAAGCGGTTCTCGATACCCATCCCTAGTGAGGATTGCCATGACTATACAGCTACACTACAGGTAGCTAGCGACTGCGTTGTAGTTGTACCTGGCTTCCGTTGCAATGGCTTACAGTCTCGCTAAACAGAAAACCAGTGACATGGCAGGCTCGTTGGCTTTGAACCTCTTACGTTGCACTTGCCAGGACACCAATTTATCCTAGTGAGCTATTCTCAGTGCTGGAAATCACTGTATCCAGTTACTATGTAGAAATATTAGCAGTTTTCCAACTGGCAAGCGGTTGTCAGATTTAGCCCAATTTTAAACAGCTGTAATTTAGTCCTATTTTGATTCTGTGCCGAATGTGGTGAATATTAGATACATTTTGAATAGGAATAGGGAAAAAACTTTTTATAAAACATAAAATCGCAGCCGCATCAATTCATCTGGTATCTCAAGTTAATGTGTCAGACACGGGATCACCCCCTAGCGGTTAAATGACACCACCTTTTGTGGTTGTCTTTGAAACAGGGTCCCGAACACCTGTACCAAGTTTGATGTAAATTCAGCAAATATTTCCTGAGATATGATCTCACTTCCTGTTTTATCGGCTTCATCGCCGACTTTGATCAGCTTAACTGGAAAACAGTTTTGAAAATCAAAAACCATGTGAGGCTTGATCTGAAGATAATGGTGCCACATTTTTGCTTATTGCAGCACCACCTAGAGGTGAAATGGCATGACCTTTTGGACCTCTTTAGAACAGGGTCCCTAGTCCTTCTACAAAGTTTGGTGTCAATGCAGTAAAGAGGTGCTGAGATATGACCTCACTTCTTTTATGGTGGCTTGGTTGACAACTTTGATTGGCTGTTCCAGTGACATGTGATGCCTTTTGTGAGGCTTGGTCTGAAGAGGATCTGTGCCAAATTTGGTGAAGATTGGACAAACTTTATAGGAGGGGTAGCGAAAAAAACGTAATATGCCCTGCCGTTTACAGACCAGTATCACTGTTACCCTTCTTCTCTAAAACAATTGAACGTGCTGTATCTAACCAACTGTCTAACTTTCTCTCTCAGAACAACCTGCTTGACCCCAACCAATCGGGCTTCAAGACCGGCCACTCCACAGAGACTGCCCTTCTTTCAGTCACCACTGCCCTACAGTCTGCCAGAGCGGCTTCGAGGTCATCCGTCATCATTCTGCTGGACCTTTCTGCAGCGTTTGACACGGTTAACCACCAGATCCTGCTCTACAGACTTTCTGAGATGGGCATCACTGGCACTGCACTCCAGTGGATCTCATCCTACCTCTCGGGAAGATCCTACCAGGTCTCCTGGGGAGGCAAACTGTCTGACCCTCACCAGCTCTCCACCGGTGTCCCACAGGGCTCCATCCTAGGATCCCTCCTCTTCTCTCTGTACACCACCTCACTTGGACCAATCATCACCTCCCATGGCTTCTCCTACCACTGCTACGCCGACGACACCCAGCTGTACCTGTCGTTCCCCCCGACCGTTCCGGGGATCTCAGCTAGGATTGAAGCCTGCCTCGCAGACATCTCCGCCTGGATGACCGAGCACCACCTCCAGCTGAACCTCGCCAAAACTGAACTTCTCATCATCCTGGCTAAACCCTCCATCTCCCACGATCTGTCAATCACCCTGGGATCTGCGACGGTGACCCCCTGATCCTCTGCCAGGAACCTTGCGGTTACCATGGATGACGAGCTCTCCCTCACGGCCCACATCGCCGCAGTCTCCCGGTCTTGTAGATTTACCCTCTACAACATCCGGAAGATCAGGAGATACCTGTCTGAGCACTCCACCCAGCTGCTAGTCCAAGCACTGGTCCTCTCCAAGTTGGACTACTGCAACTCGCTGCTTGCTGGTCTCCCAGCATGTGCAACCCGCCCTCTTCAGAGGATTCAGAACGCAGCGGCCCGCCTGGTCTACAATCTACCCAGACGCTCGCATGTTACCCCGCTCCTCATCTCTCTCCACTGGCTACCCATCAACGCCCGTATCAGATTCAAGACCCTGGTACTGACCTTCCGAGCAGTGAATGGGACTGCACACGTCTACATCAAGTCTCTCCTGCAACCTTACACCCCCACCCGTCACCTACGGTCTTCTTCAGACAACCGCCTGGTGGTCCCACCGCTCAAGACTGCCCGGTCCCAACACAAGCTCTTTTCCTGCCTGGCCCCCCAATGGTGGAACCAGCTCCCCACCTCCATCAGGGACACTGACTGTCTCCCCACCTTCAAGAAAAGGCTCAAGACGCACTTGTTCCGGGAGTACAACGGCACTTAAGAATGCTTGCCTGGACTTGTTAGTTAGTTTCCTCCAGGATCACAATGACTCTTATTAAGTGTCTCATTGCTCTTTTAGGTTAGATACAACGAAGCTAAGTCTTGTACTCGCTGTGAAATATTTTACTGTTGATTGTTCTTCTACAGGTACAGTCCTGAACTTTTGTGGTTCATGTTGTTTTAATTTGTAACTTGTATAACTGCATGCTCTTATGGGTCTTCCCTTTTGGCACTTGTATAGCTTTTTCACAATGTATGCTTCATGTTTTGGCTACTTGCAATGTTTGGGACAATCTTGTTGTTATGATCAGTGACCTATGCTCTTTTGTAAAGCTCTCTCTTGGAAGTCGCTTTGGATAAAAGCGTCTGCTAAATGAATAAAAGTAAATGTAAATATTAATAGCGGAAATATTACATAAAATATATGAAACTCAACAGCATTAATTTATCTGAACAGAAAAACAATAAACAAATGCAATATTAAATAAAATGCTAGCAAGGGGCTACACTGGTTTGGCTGGTCATGTGAAACACAGGTTCACCCTTCGTAGTTTCTTCCTCTCGAATTGCCTGTCGCCCGGAGAAGACGTAAGTCTGCCACGAATAAGACATGGTCTCTGCAAGTTTGTTTTCCACTGTAAATGTTTTATCTGTGATGTGATCAAAGTGTCCCTGACAGATTTAAACCACGTAGCAGAGTTTGTCATCTAGGAATAGTTAAATAATGAACATCCTACGATGAGTTTAGTGAAGTGTTTGTGTGTGTGGGTAAATGTGTGTAAGAAATATCAGGATTTAAAAAAATTATTGCAGTAATATTCTGTGCAGTTTTAGGGGGGCACAAACTATACAGAACAGAAGGGTAGTGAGTCCTTTTCAGATATTTTTGAGTCAATCTATCTTCAAACGTCTGTGTGGCACATTATTTGAAGCTGCAGCCCACCAAAAACCATCAAGCTTCAGTATTAAATTTGAGGTTTGAACACAACACATGCCTATTTTTAGCAAATATAAATCACTTCTGCTCCATTGAGCGAGTGCCTGATGCTGTCTGGGATGCAGTGCTTTGTAAAAATGATAAATGCAGAGGTGTTGGCATGGGTGCTGTGACTACCCTAGAGAGTCAAAGCATTGCCCTTCCCAACACCAGGAACACTGGTTCAAAGCACCTCTGTTGTGGGCAGCAAGAATAACCTTGTTCCCTCTCCTAACTCCTCTAATAAGTCAACATCACCCTCCTTTACAAAAAAAATCTGGCGCCGACAGGGCTGAGGCGAGGAACGCCACTTGAGAAGAAGAAAATCTTGAGGATGAGAGATAGACACTTCGAGAAAGACTGAGAGCCAGCCGCCGGCATGAATACCCCTTGCCAATCATGTAAAGTTTCAGTTGCGTGAGGTCACGTACAGGCCTGAGCAGCCAACCAGGGTGGAGAGAAGCTCCCCAATGAGAAACCATGAGAGGGGGACTTCTGTCTAATTCTTTGAACAATGTTTCTAAACTTAATTAAATGCATATCAGTGCAAATTTAATGTTTTCTCTGGTCTGCTGAATTGTCTCAGCCCTCTGAATCTCAAAGGTTGTGTCTGTGTGTTTTTGTCACACACTCTAGTAACTGCTTAACATTCTGCTACAAACTGGCCAAAACACCAAAGCTGAATTCATCATCATAGATGTCTGCTGAAGGTTTTGCCTAGGGTTTAATATAGTTGAATACAGTTTTTTACAATCGCTATGACAGTTTTTTTAATACCTTAAACAAGTTTTCTAAACTCTTAACGCACCAACACACCTACCACACACAATTGGCAAAACTGTTAATTTCATGCTCAAAATCACACATTGTAAACTCAACTCAAACACTAATTGTCATAACACAAAAATACACTAAACATGACACCATGTCTACCAAACACTAACACGTGTTTTCTTTTCACAGGATCATTTAATCAATCATAGCACGATGTCATAAAAAACACTAACATCAGATAGAATTACAGAAACTGCATTAATTTATGCAGGTATGTGTCAGGTCTCACAGTATATGGATTATAGATTGTGTTTGCAATGCAGTTTCTTTTGAAGCCTCTCTACATTTTTGTTTGGTTGGGTTTTGTAAATACATGCATTTTGTTTCTTTTGCTGCATAAATTAGAACAAAAAATCAATGACCCATCTCAGAGTAGCTTTATAGAATGTACGGTTACTGTATTGAAAAAAGAAAAAAGACAGAAACATAATTGCTGCAGTAAAGGCTTCATTTGCAACAGGATATTACTGCAAGAAACATGCATATAGCTTCCTTTTACAGTATTACCCTAGCTCTGGCCCTGCTCTGAGCGCCACCACACATTCTAATTCCTCTCCCTCTCCCATGTCCCACTCCTTTCTTTTGTCCTGGTACTTGTCTCCCTCTCCCTCGTGCAGCATGATTGTATTCTTACTTGCTTCTTTCTTGCTCTATATTGTTCTTTTTCCACACAAGATCAGCCCAAAGAGGTCCTCTTTATATACCATATGGTTGTGCAATTGAAAGAACCTCAACACCTGACTGTTTCCTAGTTGGGAATCAGCTGTGATTTACAGTATTTGCATCTTTAGCTGTTCCTCAGTAGCAATGGAATAAAATACAAGGGATATATCTGTGTTTCAATTCACAACGTAAACAGCTGTTCACTTTGACTTTAGCCAATAATTTAGGCTTTGAACATTATGTTATCTGTTTTGCTGACAAGTGGGAAAGCATTGGTACATTAGGCAGTAAAAATCGATTGTTTTGGTCTTGGTTGACCTTGTGTGTAAAAGAAGTTCTAACATTTTAAAGTTTAAAATGTGTGTTTACGCTGCATTTTATGTCAAAGCAACAAGAAATGTGTTTATTGTACAGCCTACACAGACGGATGTTGTGCTAACTGTGTTACAGTTTTTTACAATCACTTTGACACAAATTTCAGAACCTTGATGTCCTTTTTCAAAACTCTACATACAAAACTCAAAACAGTCAGTACTTGTAACACACACTGCCACATGTTAAAAGCACAGCATTGTTTGTTCATATCTTTAAAGACACCTTGCGCATGCAGAATCCTTAGTTCAAAAAATGAATTAATTATGAAATACCATAGGAACATTCACTTAGATCATCCACACACAATATACCCATAGTTTCACCATGTAGTTGTTTGTACAATTATTAAATATTGTACTACAAAATGTGTGATACATGTTTCAAAAGACACTACATCACAATAAATGGACTAAGAGAAAATACTACAGACAGTGGAATCATTGAGCAAAATCAGAAATGTATTGATGAAATACAATCAAATTACAGCAATTACAGTTTTTGTATCAAAACAAATATAATTAGCTACAAAGGAAAACTATGCTACAGTACGTGAACATGTACTGCAGTGTTCCTCACCTGGCTCAAAAAACAAACAAACAAAGCAAAATAAAAGATTGATGACTCTCCTATATTTCCATCACCCCTGTCTTGTAGATTTGGCCACACGTTTTCATTCACATTGCAATAGATGTTTTCATTTGACAAACATCTCTGAAGAAATCTCCAGGCATAGTGAATCCAGGCCTGACACTGGTCTGCTGTGATGTAATTGCATCCCTCATCCATGGCCTGGAGAAGAGTAACTTGTTCATAAGGGTGCCTATCGTACACCTCCATGTGAAGAACAATTCCTCAATTGGGTTGAGGAAGGGAGAGTATGGGGTCAAGTACAAGGCTATAAATTGACAAAGCAATTACAGTACAAGGCCCACATACCTAGAGGTGCTGCTGGTTTTCAAATCTGAAAACATTATGGTTTAGTCCAATTTGTTCATGTTTCATAGTAATTGGTGTCAATGGATCTTGGATATTGGTTGTCAGTTCAGTATAAAATATGCATTACGTAAGAGTAGTGCAACAGTTACTTATCATTTTGAGCGGTAGTATCAATTGACAGTTAGATCATTGTAATGTAAGGAATTGACTGACATTTCAGATGTTATGTGTGAATTTGCATTTTGAAATGGGGATACTTTGATGTTTAGTTGTGTCATTTTGAACAAATGATTATAGTTCAATGAACAAATGATCTAAGGTGAATGTGTATTGTATCCAAGCAATTGAAAATTGCGTTAGCGTTTTGAAAAATGTGCATTTTGATCATCAGTTGTGAGTTTTGTGTCTATAGTTTTGAAAAAGGACATCAAGGTTCTGAAATTTGAGTCATAGTCATTGTAAAAAACTGTAATTGTACAACCTACACAGACGGATGTGGTGCTAACTGTGTTACGTAAGAGTTTAGGAAACTTGTTAAAGGTATCGAAAAAACTGTATTCATTGCCAAAAATGAGCATTATCCAATTAAAGCTAGATTTGAGTTTTGTAAAAGGACATGTATTACAGTTTTTTTCAATCGCTAAGAAGCGCTTACCCATACATCGGATACATTTTCTAAACTCTTAACCCAGACTGACACTTACAAAACACTATTGGCCAAATGGATAATTTTCTTCTCAAAAACTAATTTAGTTAAATATATACTAACTCTCCATTTCAAGAAAACACATGTTTCTCTGCAAACACTGACTTTACCAAAACACTGGAAATCTGACTCAAAATGAAATTATTCTGTCAAAGAATAAAACTTGTTTTCACTTCACAAGGTACATGCAGTCAATCAAAGTACACCAGGTTTCAAAATACTGGCTATTGTTGACATTATAAAAACTGCATAGACTTACGTTTCAGGTATTTGCATGCAAAACATGCAATCCACCTTTTACACTAAATTTCTTGGTTGGGAACTGTATGTTCACATATCCAATAATGTTCAAATTCAAACACATTTCAGTAAAAAGCCTTTTTTTCTTTTCTTCTTACTGTTTACTAAAGGAAGTACAGCAGAAACACAATATACAGTAATAGAACAGAAAAAGTTTTACAATAATGCTTACAGTGAACAAAATATTGGTTTGTTGAAAGATGCGTATAATGGAGGCAACCATTGACCGCCTCAACTTGGGTTGCACTCTTTCACCAATCTCTCTTAGTGAAAGGCCATGGTTGATTACATGGTCAATGAAAGTGGTACAAAGCTCATAACTGACTACTGTTCTTGCAGCCCTTGGAATGCCACCACCACGCATTCTTACACCTCTACCTTGCACTCTCCTTGGGCCTGATCTTCTCCCCAGTCCTGCTCCTTTCACTGCTCCTCGCACTGCACCTGCACCTCCTTCTGCATCTCTCACTGCTTCTGCACCTCTCCCTCCATCTCTCACTGGGCCTGCTCAAATCTCCCTGGGCCCCTTGCTCTTCCTCGTCCAAACATTACAGTGTTTGTATTTGTTGCAGACCTCGGCTCAGGAGGCCTGACTGGCAGATTACTGTTACCTGTGTATACAGGAGAGAGTGAACGGAGAGAATAAATGAAGAGAACGGGGAGTCGTGTCTGTACTCTTCACAGCTCTTGCATACATGTGAGCACACAATCGTGGAGACACTTCCCCATTTCCAATCTCCCGGCATTCAATCGGTCTCAGCAACCTATCACAATAAAAGTATTCGCTGGTTTTGTCCGTATTAAAAGAAAGCAAATACAACAGTATTAGATAAACAATTGTGAACACATCTTGTGTGTATCACACACTCCCTGACGAACAAATAGCAAAACTTCAAAATTCAGACACTTCGGACCTTATTCCTATGCATGTCCCATATACAGGTGCTATGAACTCAGATGGTGAGTGTGTTTGTGGCATGTAGAAGTTGGAATATGTGATAGGCGTTGTACAACTGGACACGCCCCAAACAGGGATGTGTGTAGTGGGGTAGACTGTCAGTGTACTTATGGTCGAGTAGGGTTGGGTCAAAGGCTGACCTAGGGTGTCATATGTGTAGATTTGTTTTGGTCTTCGCTCTCTAGTCGACCTTCTTACTCCAGTCTCAATCTCCCACATTGGATTCTCAGTCCGTATTGACAAATCCTCGAGCTCACTTTCAACCTCAACCCCACCCCTCTCGTTGGTGTCATCCGGGCATGGCGGCAAATGGTGAGTATCTCCCCCGTCAGATGTCCTTTGTCCCCCTTCATCTAGGATTTGACTTGGATATTCCTGTCCTTGGGTTTGATTGTCTCCTTCGCTTACAGGTGCTCGCCCTGGGAGTTGAGCATTCTCCGATTCTGTCCAGCCGGCCGGGATCCTCAACCAGTATCCTCCTCCATTACCTTCCTCATCTGAATCCGTTATATCACCGACCACATCGTTCTCCCTGTAATTTCTTTGTACCATTGCCTGTTTTTGTCTCTCAACTCTTGTCTGTTGGCGTGCCGCCATTGGAGCTTCCACAGGTAAGTCATTGACAAGTAACAATAAGTTCCGATGGAGAGTTCTGGTCTTCCTGCTGTCTCAGTTTTCAGGATAAACTACATACACTGGGTTATCCGAGACTTGTCCTTTCACCACATTAACCATCTTCTCCCAATAGAATCGCAACTTCCCTGGCCCTCCTCGTTCCCTGAGGTTTCTGACAAGTACACGATCTCCCGCTTCCAGTACTATTCATCTTGTTTTACGATCATACTGTGTCTTTCCTCGTGCACTCGCTTTACGACTGTTTCCCTCAGCGATCTTGTACGCCTCCGCCATTCGCTGCGCCCACTGATTAGCATACCCCTTTGGTGTAACTTCATCTGTTGTTCCCACCAAACCGAAGATCAGATCTACCCTGTAGACTCGTGCCGCGTGCAGTTGTACGCGTGCACTATCTGGGGCAAGTGATCTTTCCATGTCTCCTTCTCCTTGTCTGTCAGTGCCATATCCAATCTCCCGGCATTCAATCGGTCTCAGCAACCTATCACAATGAAAGTCTTCGCTTGTTTTGTCCATATTAAAAGAAAGCAAATACAACAGTATTAGATAAACAATTGTGTACACATCTTGTGTGTATCACATATTTTTCTGTTTCTGTTTCCAAAACATCACTCCTTAAAGTCCTTCTTTTATAGTAATTGAAGGAAATAACCCCTGCCTGAGTCTAAGCTAGGCTGGAATCAGCTGTGGTCGGCCCACTTTACCCAACATCAATCAGCTGTGTGTCCATTTTTCAATTGTCTTTTTTTTAATGTTCAGCTGAGATATGTTGTTTTTGAACTAATATCATTGCATAAGCAGATGTTCATATACTGTATCTAAGGTTTGGATAATTGTTTTTGCTATTGTGGGATGTTGTGTGTTAACATTCGTAAATACTACACAAACAATCCATAATTTTGTTGGGAGGTATAGCTTGTCTGTTAAGAAAATGTAAGCATTGTTGAAATGTGTTCACTGACTGCATATTGTGTGAAAAACACATGAAATATGTCAATTGTATGGCCAAAAAAGACTGATGCTGTGCTAATTGTGTTTAGAGTTTTGAAAATGTGACAACTGTTTGGACAAATGCTTGTTAGCGACTGAAAAAAACTGTAAAACAATTTGCATTTTGCACTACATTACAATTCCTGTAAAATGTGTATTTTATATAGTATTTTATATTGTAAATTGGCAGCTTTTATTTTATTTTATGGCAACTTATATTTTATTGTATATTTTTTGGAAACTGCATTGTCACTTGATTGAATTGAATGCAAAAATGCATTTCCATTTGAATAAAGAGTCCAATAAACTTCCATACACTAAATCCATCATGCCTTTATTTGTAAAAACTGTACAGTCACAACCTACTTCTTCTCCATTGGTTTTACTGGCAGACTACCAACGTTAAAGGTGCATGGCGACACTGGATATTACAGTTTTTTTCAGTCGCTAACAAGCATTTGTCCAAACAGTTTTCAAAACTTTAAACACAATTAGCACAGCATCAGTATTTTTTGGCCATACAATTCACATATTTCATGTGTTTTTCACACAATATGCAGTCAGTGAACACATTTCCACAACTCTTACATTTTCTTAACAGACAAGCTATACCTCCCAACAAAATAATGGATTGTTTGTGTAGTATTTACGAATGTTAACACACAACATCCCACAATAGCAAAAACAATTATCCAAACCTTAGATACAGTATAAAAACATCTGCTTCTGCCATGATATTAGTTCATAAACAACATATCTCAGCTGAACATGCCAACAGACACGTTTGTCATCTGCCAACAGACACATTTGCAAACTCTTACGTTAGAGCACTTAAACTTTTGTAATGATATTAATCATTCATAATAATTTATTTTTTAAATTGTTTTATAATTTTTATTTTGTAGGGGTGCTGAGATTAAATGTAGGTGTGCTTTGGCACCCCTAATAAAGAGCTAACCATAAACTGGATCCAGTCACGGAAAGACAAAAGAGGCGATGAAATGTGCAAAGTGGCAAGGCAATCCACAATTCAGTTTGAATAATTTTGAATAACATTTTAAATGAAAGCTTAATACATTGCATTTCAGATTGCCAAGGTTTTTTCAACTCTTTATTAAAATGGCAATGTATTTTCAAAAGGCAATTCAATGTGCAAAGTGGCAATGCAATCCACAATTCAAATGGAAACTGCATTGTCACTTTGCAGATTGAATTGCCATTTGAAAAATGCATTACCATTTGAATAAAGAGTCCAATAAACTTCCATACACTAAATCCATCATGCCTTTATATGTAAACTACTTGTCAACATTTAATCTGAGTTCTGTCTACATTTATTTCACGAGGTTCACAGTAATCTGAAATAACTTTGCTTACATCTTTACGAAAAATACTGCTCAATAAGGATTTATCCACATTAAGTTGTTATCAACTAAGGACCACATATGTATTATCATTGATCCCATGTACTGTAGTCTAGATTGATTCTTAGTTCGGGTTAGATAGTTGATCTTCAAGGGCTTTATGGGTGCTATGCTGTGGCTGATCTATTTTATAACAGGGCATTAGGGTCATAATAGCCGGATTAATTACTGGGTATATTATGACACATGCAAGCTATTCCTGCAGAACTGACTCATTGACCTTAGTGATTGCCTGACCTTTAAAAAAGAAAATGTTCAGCTTATGCTTCTTTTGCCCTCTGAGTTGCAGAGGAAGAGAGGAAAATCACGTGTCAGTTAGATTATTTGTCCTTGTAATCAGGCTCCGAGTACATATTGCAGGCTGACAATCATCCCTCTCATGATTGAGCGTGAGCCAGGTTGGTTACCATGGTGACTGTTGCCAGGCAAGCTTAGCACCTGTGGAGTGACACACCCAAAGTCTGACTGATGAAGGATGGCAAAGACAGGGGGTGGGGGGTGTTCTCAATGAAAAAAGAAAGAGAGAGCCAGCAGGGAGTGAGGGAGAAGAGCATAGAAAGAGCCAGCTGTGTCCAAAACAGGGCCACAGGTGTGTAATGAGCCATCAAGTAGGGAAATGCATTGCATTGTTATTCAAAACATATTTATTTTGGTTACCATAAGTGCCAAACATATTCTGTGTCAAATTTAACATAATCACTTTGGCATCAACACTCCTGGCATAGCATCTGAATAGTGAGCTTTTCTCCTGACAGTTGGTTGCACTTAGGAAACTCCATCCATATTTGCAAAAGTATACGTGTTGATCTGACCATGAGCGATATCCAAAGGAAGTCTCAAATCTATAGGAAGAATATCATTTGTTTGGTTTGCTGCCTCTCTGAAAATGCAAGGGCATGGCTCAAGATAACTGTCTGAGTCATCATTTACACTGGCAGAAATTTCTACCTGATTATAAATGGTGCTGTGACAGTTTTTGAAATGGACTATCCATGTGTCAAAGCACTAAACTTATTAACAAGATAAAGCGAGTACAATGTTGAGCAATATCTTCACACACGTCAGGATGGCCAGCCATCGCTATAGCAACATCTGAAGTGGAAACTAGTCCATGATGGGGTACAGAGAGTCAGTTTGATGATTCTTTAGTTGCATGGACAGAGAGCTTTGAAGTGAAGGCAGACAAATGCCATACTGAGCTTAAATTAAATCCCTAATTTCCGATTGATGTTATGGTGCTTTGATAATGTATTTTTAACATGACCCCATCTGCTGCAGTCTTTATGCTAAATTCATCTGTTACAGTTACCCAGCACCCTAAGGACCTACTGTAAAACCTTAGAACAGAATCGCTTTGAGGACTGTCAGAGATGTCGTCACAGTGTTTCACGCTTAGCGTCAGCGCAAGGGCCTTCTTCTGGAAGAGCAGCCAACCCCTTCTGCCACCACTTGGCTAAAATCGACCCAATCTTGGGATAGAGACCTTCCATATCACCATGGAAACCACTCCACAACCAAACAGCGCTTTCGCCGTTGGCACAATCTGTACACTACCAGTTCTCAAAATGGCACCACGGTTGCAGGTTGATTGACTTTACGATCGTTTGTTGGAGAAAAGTCTGGGTGTCAAAGAAGACTGTCTGCCCATCTTGATGTGTGAGGTCTCACCATTTTCTTCTATGGCCATCAAAGATCATTATCAGTAAAAAGTACTGCGGCTTGAGGCCCAAATGTTTTCTCAAAAGCCTCCCAAAATTTTGGTTGAAATTTGGGTTGTCATTTTCGGCAAATATAACAATATGACTCCAACGTAATATTTATATTACATTAAGATCAAAAATTATTTTGCACTCAAATGAATGCTAATAAATTTCCCTTGCGCTCTCTGCATGCTCACATTAAGTGTAGAAGTAATTATCTAAACTAGGTCCTAGGTTTGAGCTAAGCCCCTAATGTTTATAACCTCTGTCTCAGCCCCTTGTGTAGACCTATAATCGGTTCTGTGATGCTAAACACAAATTGCATTCCCTAGATCTAATCGACTAATCTAATCCGTGCTCAGGTGCAGTTTTACTGTAAGAGTTTAGAAAAAGTATCCAAAGTATGGATAAGCGCTTGTTAGCGATTGAAAAAAACTGTAATGGCACAGATTAAGAACACAAGTCACATTCTCATTAGGGGCTGAGCCCCCCTAAAGGTCTGATCCTAGAATTTCTCCTGGTTAGCATTTTGTTGTAGGCGGCATCCCCTTATTGACTGCAAAATCGATGTTGTCTCTATGACAACACTGTTGAAAATTGGTTTCTGCACATCCTGGCCAACCTGGCTGATTCTGTATTGTATAGTATTGTATAGTGTACAGCTTGAAAGGTGATGAGTACAGGGAATCTATCAATCCTCAAACTGATTCTGTTAAAAACAGTAGAACAGGTCTTATGCAACGCAGAATTGATCTCCTTGTTAGAACACAGACATGGCATCTATATTATACTACTGTTATGAAATGTTATTGGTCAAATCTAAGATATTAGGAACAACACAAAAAATTCTGATATAAAATATATCTATACTAGATACCATACTAGGCCCTATTTCAACACTCTTTTGTAAAAGCATGCCACTAAAATCTATGTTACTGGCTATTTTAAATTCCCTGAAAACTGTCTGAAACTGTGTAAACTAAACTCTTTGCGGGTTTAGACAATGCAACACAGCTGTTGTTTTGTTTTTGTTACATAGGGCAATTGAAGGGCTGCCAGGAAACACAGGGGTTAAAGGTAATTTCAGTCAAGATAACATAACTTTTTTTAATGAAAACACAAATGTTAGACAGATGGAGATTTATTTTCAGGACCTTAGGAACTTTTCAAAAGCATTCAATCATCAATCTCATATTATTTATACGAGTTAGTTGTATTTCTTATTTCAATACTGCTTATTTTTGACTATGTATCAATAATGGGGTCTTATTCTTCAACTGAAAGAGTACACATTTTTACAAAAGACCTAATGAAAAATGTGGGACTTTGTCAAAGTATTTGTACAATTTTGAACAATAAAAAACACAATATTGTCTGATAAAAGTCAACACGTCCTTGTCACAAAATGTCTTCCCTTAAGGAAAGATAATATATTCACCAATATATGACTTGAAATATATTGTAATATATTATTTACTATGACATATTCCAATATATTATACTGTATATGGAAATACATGGGATAATATATTGATGATAAATATATTATACACTATAATATATATTAATGTAATATATTGCTACACATTGCAATATATTGCAGAATATACAAATGATTTCCGTTTTCCATATATTGTAATATATGGAACATGAATATATAATATATGTGGTTATATATCCCAAAATATATGCAATTATGGATTTATAAATAACCACCATAATGTATGCCGCTGTATATGGGAAAATGTATGGGTAATATATATAAAAATAATGTCACATGTATGCTTCATATGGTAGAATATATTTTAAATTATATGGAAAGATATGTACATATATATTGTACAATGCATGTGTACATATATGAGAACATGCCCATACAATGTACAGACATGTATGGTGATATTTACATTAAGTCATTTAGCAGACAATCTTATCCATTGGAACTTACAGTAAGTACAGGGACATACCCCAAGGCAAGTAGGGTGAATTGCCTTTCCCAAGGACACAGCTTCATTTTTGCGCTGCTGTGAATCAAACCAGCAACCATCTGATTACAGTCGCTAACAAGCATTTGTCCAAACAGTTGTCACATTTTCAAAACTCTAAGCACAATTAGCACAGCATCAGTCTTTTTTGACCATACAATTCACATATTTCATGTATTTTTCACACAATATGCAGTCAGTGAACACATTTCCACAACTCTTACATTTTCTTAACAGACAAGCTATACCTCCCAACAAAATTATGGATTGTTTGTGTAGTATTTACGAATGTTAACACACAACATCCCACAATAGCAAAAACAATTATCCAAACCTTAGATACAGTATATGAACATCTGCTTATGCAATGATATTAGTTCAAAAACAACATATCTCATCTGAAAAAAAAAGAAAGACAATTGAAAAACGGACACACTGCTGATTTATGTTGGGTAACCACAGCTGATTCCAGTCAATCTTAGACTCAATGGCAGGGGTTATTTCCTTCAATTACTATAAAAGAAGGACTTTGAGGAGTGATGTTTTTGGAAACAGAAACAGAAAAATACAAACACTGCAAATGTTTGGACGAGGAAGAGCAAGGGGCCCAGGGAGATTCGAGCAGGCCCAGTGAGAGATGGAGGGAGAGGTTGATGAAGAAAGTATTTTGTCCGTCTCTTCATAAACTGAGTGACTAAGTTCTGCATTTTAATAAGTATTTATCAATCGGCAGATTGGGAGAGAAAACCAGACCTCTGACAACAAATGACAACACAACACCAGGCTTAGGTCTCAATCAAGTCTCTCTCCCCTCTGAAGGCCGGAGGACCATCTTTTATAGGGCAAAAGAATGTAAACATAGATAGTGACAGTCAGGCAGTAATGACGTTACAACAGTCTCAGAGAAAGAGATTCACAGCTCCCAACACATGACCACTCAAACTACAGAGTTCATAGTTGGAGCTCTCCTTGTAGTCATGACAAGGACCATTTAGCCAGTACTTTCTCCTGATCTCAAACATCTATTAACCCTGACACATAGACACAATCTACTCTTATTAATAGCAAGCTTACATGAGAACATACTAACTAGTATCCAATGACTAGTTCTCTTGATTAGTGAATATTGTAAGCACACAGGAAATCTAAATTTCTTCCACAATGTGCAGAATCAGTGAGAGATGCAGAAGGAGGTGCAGGTGCAGTGAGAGAAGCAGGGCTGGGGATAAGAGCAGGCCCAAGGAGAGTGCAAGGTAGAGGTGTAAGAATGCGTGGTGGTGGCATTTCAAGGGCTGCAATAACAGTAGTCAGTGATGAACTTTGTACCACTATCATTGACCATGTAATCAACCACGGCCTTTCACTAAGAGAGGCTGGTGAAAGAGTGCAACCCAAGTTGAGGTGGTCAACGGTTGCCTCCATTATACGCATCTTTCAACAAACCAATATTTTGTTCACTGTAAGCATTACTGTAAAACGTTTTCTGTTCTATTAATGTATACTGTGTTGCTACTGTACTTGCTTTAGTAAACAGTAAGAAAAAAAAAACTGATTTGCTTTTTACTGAAATGTGTTTGAATGTGAACATTATTGTATATGTGGACATACAGTTCCCAACCAATAAATTTAGTATAAAAGGTGGATTGCATGTTTTGCATGCAAATACCTAAAGCATAAGTCTATGCCGTTTTTATAATGTCAACAATAGCCAGTATTTTGAAACCTGGTGTACTTTGATTGACTGCATGTACCTTGTGAAGTGAAAACAAGTGTTATTCTTTGACAGAATAATTTCATTTTGAGTCAGATTTCCAGTTTTTTGGTAAAGTCAGTGTGTGCAGAGAAACGTGTTCTGTTTTGAAATGGAGAGTTAGTATATATTTAGCAACATTTGTTTTTGAGAAGAAAATTATCCATATGGCCAATTGTGTTTTGTAGGTGTCAGTCTGGGTTAAGAGTTAATAAAAAGTATCCGAAGTATGGGTAAGCACGTCTTCACGATTGAAAAAAACTAATAGCCTGATTCCCTAACCCCTCAGCCATCTAGAAGGTATTCTAATAATGTTGTCAACGGTAGTATTTCAAATGGAATCCCGATTCAAACAGCATGATCTGCTAACCGAAAATGTGCCCCCAAAAACATACATAAGATTGACATTCATTTAGGGGAATTGGCTAATTCAAAAGAAGTTGCTGGAAGCGATATTTGTCAGTATGTATTTCCAATATTTTTCCATATAATATTACCTATATTCAAAATATATACCACAATATATTGAACACTGTATATATTTCATGTATATCTTTCCATATAATTAGGATTCCCTGATCAGTAATAGACTTCAAGGTGACACCCCCCTGAAGTACTGCAAAGTTTCACCTTGATATGTGAAAATATGAAGCTGTTTGAACTTCATATTCATATTGACCAAATCTGATTATGCTTGCCATGGGAGAAACGTCTTATTTTATTATTCAGTTACTGAATAAGGCGGTGTGGGAATGGCTCAACTGGATGACAGGTCGTGCTGGTAAATGAAGGGTTGCAGGTTCAACTTCAGACATAGACATTTTTTTGTTTGTTGACAACAGTTTCTAGTCTTCTGGGTAATCTCGGTGTAACTATCTAGTATATCAATTTTACAATATTTTGCCATTTTGAAGGAGGAATCCGCCATTGCTGCTTGCAGCTATATTTTTTACATATCTTTAAACTATTGTCACGACATGTGGAGGGGTGGGACCCAAACGCAGGAGAGTCAGCAGGCATGGTCAAAAACAAAGGGTTTAATACTCGAAACGGGGAAACAGACAGGGTACACGCAGGGACAAAGGGTAATGCTAAGACAAAGACTGGACACAAAACAGGAACCTAAATACACAGAAACAAGACACAGGTGAACACAATTAAACTAACGAGAACTGAACGAGACACAGGTGACGACAATGACAGGGAAACACTAGGACAGGGCAAAACCAAAAACAATAGGGGGGCACGGCTGTGGCCGTGACAGTACCCCCCTCTCAAGGCAGGGCAGGGGGTCGGAGCAGGTCCAGGGGACGACCCGGAGGCAGAGCAGAGGGTCGGGGCAGGTCCGGGGGACGGCCTGGGGGCCGGAGCTCGGGCACGGGGGCGCCTGGGAGCGCGGACGAGGGGGCGTCTGGGAACGCGGACGAGGGGGCGCCTGGGAGCGCGGACACCGTGGCAGCCAGAATGCCTCGGGCGGAGGAGGAGGCTGCCAGGAGTCCTCAGATGGCCTGGCACTGGGCGGCACAACCTCGGGGCAAGGCAGGGGCTCAGGGCAGGACCGAGGCTGGGGCACAGGGCAGGACCGAGGCTGGGGCACAGGGCAGGAACGAGGCTGGGGCTCAGGGCAGGACCGAGGCTGGGGCACAGGGCAGGACCGAGGCTGGGGCACAGGGCAGGAACGAGGCTGGGGTTCAGGGCAGGACCGAGGCTGGGGCACAGGGCAGGAACGAGGGCCTGGGGCCCTCCGCTGTAGGCTTCGCGGACCACCCAAGGAAAGCTTGGTCCCAAGGAAGGGTTTGGAGAACTCTCCGCTGGGTCCTTTTTGGGTCTTAGCACTCTGTCACGACGTGTGGAGGGGTAGGACCCAAACGCAGGAAAGTCAGCAGGCATGGTCAAAAACAAAGGGTTTAATACTCGAAACGGGAAACAGACAGGGTACACGCAGGGACAAAGGGCAATGCTAAGACAAATACACAAAACAGGAACCTAAATACATTTAGTCATTTTAGCAGACGCTCTTATCCAGAGCAAATACACAGAAACAAACAAGACACAGGTGAACACAATGAAACTAACCAGAACTGAACGAGACACAGGTGACGACAATGACAGGGAAACACTAGGGCAGGGCAAAATCAAAAACAATAGGGGGGCACGGCTGTGGCCATGACAAATATATTCTACCATAAATTAAACATACATGTGAAATCATATTTTTACATATATTACCAATACGTTTTCCCATATAAATCGTAATACATTATGGTGGTATTTATAAAAATACAATTGCATATATTGGATGGATATATAAACACATATTATATATTCATTCAAAATGTCAAAATCCTGATGTATGAATCAAATACATTCATACAGACTTTTTCTGACTAAAAGAAAGTTGCCGATCATATGCCAATCATAAACATGTGAAGAAGGTCCTCCAAGTGTCCGATGGATTCGTTACCTGGGTTAACTTATTTAAAAGCAGATGTTTTGGCTTGACTCAGAGGCACTTCCTGGTGAGTGGAGTGTCATTGAGATTTACGGGCCCATTTCAGTTGATGAACGGCTTGACGGATAGAGAACACTGAAGTACAACAGTGCAGTGTATTTAAAGACTGCAGCCATATCGGTCAGTTCAACGCTATATTTGTTCCAAGAAATACAGCACGCAGGACCAGTTTCCCTAATAAAAGCATGCATGATTATACTTCAACAAAGGCAGAGGGGTTTTATATTTAGTCAGTATATTTAGTCTATAGACTGTTAAACATAAATGTGATTGTGAAATCGACTATCATACTGAACTTTGTACTTCAATGCATCTTGGGAGAATAATTTAATAGGCTCCTTGTGAAGTTGAATTCTTATGAACCGACTGATTTGACCTGCCATAAATTGATCCTGTCTTTCTTATCAGTGCCTGTAGTTGAAATTGTAATATATTTTTCAATGTGGGCTCCCATTTAGATACTGGACATTGGTGTGAAACTCCAATCAGAGTCAGAGGGCAAGAATCACAAGTTCCTGTCAGGAGTTCATGGAGGCAGCCTTTCAAGTCCCTCTCACCCACCATCTGAGGAAACAAAACTCTGACCCCCCAACTCCTGGAGCCAGGGCTTGATACTGAGAAGAAAGGCCTGGCCTCCTAACCAGGAAGAATAACATAGAAATTGAAATGAGAGATGGTTAAGCAGAAAGGGGAGGGTGAATGAGGCTTTGAGATGGAAGACAGTGAAAAACTGAGAAAGAGAGGAGATATTGAGAGAGATAGGGAGGAGGGGAGTGTGACAGAGAAGGAGACGGGCAGACAATGTACTTCTGGGTTGCCATGACCAATGTCGTTTTTTTTCCATGGGTTGGCCACTGATAACCTCATGGCAAAAAAAACTTTAATGGCACCACACGACAAACAACAATTCTTGGAAGTTCTGCGGTGAAGTGGGGATACATGGAACTCATTTAAGCATGGTGGGCATTCATCTTAATCAATGACGGTGGCTTCAAAAGGGCACACCAGTTAGGTTGTCCTCCCCAACTGTGCTCTGCTTGATTTTATTCAGAGAAGGCTATGTGTTTGTGCATAGGTTTTATAAATCCTATTCAACAATGTTGTTAATGTTCACATTTGAAATAGAAATGTATTGTACTTCCATGTACAGAGAACTAGCATACCTAGATCGTGTAACCCCTCACATCACTCGCTGACATACCCTCCCCATCAGACAGTTGTCTCTTTTCTTGGAAGTGTATCACTTGTTGTTTCTCCAAAGAAGAAGCAAACATTTTGTCAAGGGCAAGCTCAGTTTCCCCTGAAGAGCTCTTCCAGGAAAAACTAGCTCAACAACCACCGGCTTTGTTGGGGGTCATCCGCTCAGCTGTGGAGGGAAGGCGTGAACCCTCTGCTCTCTGTTTTGTTCATTTTCTCCTTCCCAGTTGCCAACACGAGATTTGGAAGACTACATGAAAAAATGTTCTATAGCCTAGTACTGAACGCACAAGGCATGCATAATTCTCACAAATTGTAAAATACTATATTACGACATCCGTAAAGCATGCATGAGGTATGCATAAGTGTTGCAGTTATAGTATATTATGAAGACGTGCATAGGACATGCACAAGGCTTATGATAATGTTATGGACAATGCATGAATATGGCATTCTTACATAACAGTTGAAGCATTTACCTTACTCGGGACTAGGACACGCATATAGCACATAGTGTACTCAGTGCATTCATCTGACATGCAGAAGGTGCTCATTTCCCATAGGTATCGAGGATACGGCTCTAAACTTCATGGCCCCTCCTCTGTTCTTCTGAAGTCATTGTGCAAGGGCTGGTCCAAGGTCATCATCGCATGCAACGCACATTAGCTTCCTGTGCTAAATCACTTTGTGGGCCACTGCAGATGATGCCAGAAAATGTGTATTCTGTGTGTGCACCTAAGTGCATTTTCAGCCAGTCCTTTGCATTTGTCATGGGTGAAACCAATGATGTCATGCACTAGCCTCTAAGTACATTTGATCACAACACAAAACAGAATGTTATCAAAGGCTGCCGAAGTGAGAGTGGAAAGGTTTGAAAATTAAGGTCTGTTCAAGCAGGGCATAATCCAGATGGCTTTTTCTCCGACAGACGATATTAAATTTTTTTTACAATTGTTGACACATTGTTGTTCTCAAAACATTAACGGCTTTCTCAAAACTGCATACACAACACTGAAAACTTCACACACAAAATGCTTAACATGACACTCCCTTTGCAAGATGACTCTTTGCCATCAAATCTCTTACCTGTTCACAAAATGAAACTCGTGTTCTCATTTGGTACACACAGCCACATTTTCAAATGACACACACATACCATTGATAACTGTCATGGCCACAGCCGTGCCCCCCCTGTTGTTTTTTGGTTTTGCCCTGTCTTAGTGTTTCCCTGTCATTGTCTTCACCTGTGTCTGGATCTCGTTAGTGTCATTGTCTTCACCTGTGTGTCGTTTGGTTCTGTGTATTTAGGTTCCTGTTTTGTGTCCAGTCTTTGTCTTGTCAAAACTGCTACTACCCCTGCGTGCGTGCACCCTGTCTGTTTCCCGTTTCAAGTATTAAACCCTTTGTTTTCGACCATGCCTGCTGACTCCCCTGCATTGGGTCCAACCCCACCTCACGTTGTGACAATAGTACACACAATAAGCATTCACAGCACACAGCAGTGCAAAATTGAAAACACAATTCTAGAAATGGAACACACCATATGAATGACAATGACTCAGGAGAATGAGCCATTTCAACTATGTCTCAGTGTAGGCCTAATTCTTCCATAGCCAAACATAAAACAGCACACATATGCAGTAAAAAATTTGAAAAAAGAAAAAAGTGATGTTCCCACCACACTCGGCGGGGACCTCAACAATGGCGTGCTGGCCAATGAAATGTCTGCCCCTCTTCACCAGGTTTAATCCAACCTCATCAAAGAATATGTATTCATATAGGTCATTAGCTGAGTCATGATCCTGGATCCGCTGAAACAGACAGCATGCTAATGCAAGTTATAGTATGGACACAGATGGGTCAACATAGTGTGGTACAGTCACCATGGTTACATGGATTTGAATAACTGTCTTATTTGGACTGAAATAGAATGATCACTTTCTTGTAAACACCTTTGTTCGAATAATTGCGGTTCGACTACAATCCGATCAACACACCGAAATAACTTGATCAGAGTCGGTTGATAATTCGGACATTGCATGCTTGTAATCAGTGAATTGGACTATGAATTGGACTCTGTGCAGTAAAGCACAAGTACAGTAAAGACTGCATCTTTGCGTATGCTTGAGATTCCCCCGCCCTCCCTCCCAGGTCGTGACCTGGAAGTTGAAAGACGATAAGTTAGTGCTGCCGGGAGTTGGCCTGGCAGAAACAAACAAACAACGCGAGCCAATACACCATTTGCATTCGCAGTACTCCTACTGTCATCATGCATGAAATGTAGAGGGACGTAGCTTCACCTTTCTCTCCGTTCTTCGCTTTCTCGAAATGTTGATTGTAAACTAAACTCAAACACTAATTGTCATAACACAAAAATACACTAAACATGACATCATGTCTACCAAACACTAACACACGTTCTCTTTTCACAGGAACATTTAGTCAATCATAGCATGTCATAAAAAACACTAACATCAGATGGAATTACAGAAACTGCATTCTTTTATGCAGGTATGTGTCAGGTCTCACAGTACAAGGAATAAAGAATGTGTTTGCAATGCAGTTTCTTTTGGAGCCTCTCTACATTTTTGTTTCGTTGGGTTTTGTAAATGCATGAATTTAGTTTATTTTGATGCAGAAATTCAGAACCAAAAAAAAATGACCCATCTCAGAGAAGCTTTATAGAATGTACGGTTACTGTATTGAAAAAAAGAAACATAATTGCTGCTGTAAAGGCTTCATTTGCAACAGGAAATTACGCTAGAAATATGCAATATAGCTGCCATTTACAGTATTACCCTAGCTCTGGCCCTGCTCTGAGCGCCTCCACACATTCTAACTACTCTCCCTTGTCCTGGTACTTGTCTTCCTTTCCCTTGTGCAGGCATTACTGTATTCTTACTTTCTTCATGTTGCTGTATTTTGTTCTTTTTCCACACAAGATCAGCCCAAAGAGGTCTTCTTTATTGTCTATACCATTTAGTCCAATTTGTTCATGTTTCATAGTAATTGGTGTCAATGGATCTCGTTATACAGAAACTTTCATATTCTAAACTTGGAATATTGTTGTTAGTTCCTATAAAACTTTGCATTACGTAAGAGTAATGCAACAGTTACTTATCATTTTGAGCAGTAGTATCAATTGACCGTTAGATCATTGTAATGTAAGGAATTGACTGACATTTCAGATGTGTGAATTTGCATTTTGAAATGGGGATACTTTGATATTTAGTTGTGTCATTTTGAACAGATGAATTATAGTTCAATGAAGAAATGATTTAAGGTGAATGTGTATTGTATCCAAGCAATTGAAAATTGCGTTAGTGTTTTGAAAAATGTGCATTTTGATCATCAGTTGTGAGTTTTGTGTCTATAGTTTTGAAAAAGGACATCAAGGTTCTGAAATTTTGAGTCAAAGTGATTGTAAAAAACTGTAATTGTACAGCGTACACAGACGGATATGGTGCTAACTGTGTTACGTAAGAGTTTAGGAAACTTGGGTTAGGGTTAGGCTAAGGTATTGAAAAAGCTGTCATAGCAATTGTAAAAAACTGTATTAATTGCCATAGATATTAGGATAATAGCAGTTACCCCAAAAATCAGCATTATCTGAATAAAGCTAGATTTGAATTGATACCATCGTGTAAACGTAGTGAGTGAGACACTGTAGAAAATAAGCAATATTGGATTACAGCAACTGTGGAGTGGCTGAGATTTGGTTGGACCCTCTGGCCAGCCTCCCCCATGCTCAAACCATGGTTGAGCACATGGTCAACCACGGTGGCCCGAATCTCATTAGAGATGAACGTTCTTCTTTCTCCTCCTCCTTCTTTTTCTCCTCTTCCTCCTCCTTCTCATCCTCCTTCTTCTTGTCGTCCTCCTCTTCCTCATCCTCCTCATCGTCATCCTCTCCTTCCTCTTCCTTGTCCTTTTTACTTTAGAAGTGTGTGCAACAACTGAACATTGTGTGTAGTGTTTTGACAACAAGGTGATGTGTAATTGACATCGGTGTGTAAACAAGGAAAGTCAGAGTCTAATGCAGATAAGGGAGTGTGAAGTAGTGCCAAATTGGGTCGAGCAATTGGTACATGAAGTTATGGTTGTGAAAATTGTGCCACATTTTTGCTTTTTGTGTGTGAACAATTGTGATAAACTGTAAGCACTTCCAATGAGTGTATGCATAATCTCATCCTTCCTCTATTTGTGTTTTAGCTATATAGCCCCCCCTCCACTTTTTTCCAGTGATGCCATTACCCAGCCTTGTAGGGTAAGTGGATATTTATGTTTTGATACAGAGTGTAATGTGCTTCAGCTAGCTCAGCTATCTATACCTAGGCCTTGGGGGGGAAATAAACTACTATCCATTGTTGTCTTCATTTTTTGGGGGTTGTTTTGTCAAGACTTGTGTGCTGACCTAAGGGATGTGAATGTTCAAGCAAATATTCTTAAAGATAACTCAATTTTAACTGTGTGACACTGAGTAACACTATGGCAGCATGGCATGGCATACAGAATGTTGCATTCCTCCTGGCGTTGGTGTGACCTCATGTAATCTTCTGTCTCATTGATTTCCACTCATCACTAGCACTAAAACAGACCCTTGCCGCATATAGTACCAGGTAAAGCGATTTTGACCCTGCATAATGTTTCAATCTAAATATAGAAAATGTATTTTGCAGTCAGGACTTATTTTGATACTCTGGGCATTTTTTGATCTACAAAAGTCAAATATCAACCGGGGATGATTAACTGAAAATGAATGCATTTACTATTATCTTGGTTAATGAGGCAATCGGGAAAATGAATTTTCCTCACGTGACAGCATCAAGTTATCTGGAGTCATTTTGTTCAGGGAACCTTATTGTTGTGATTTCAATGGAGGAAGTCATTGTGGTGGAATCTGAAACTTGTGACTCATGTAGCCTCAAGTTTTGTTTTTTGGATAGGTAGAAGGGTGGAGACTGTTTCAGTGTGTGTTTGTGTGTGTGTGTGTGTATGTGGAGGAAGGTTACACAGCAGGGAGATTATGCTTAGGGTACAGGTTTAACATGGGATATGCCACAGCATGACTGTACAGAACTGGAGCAGCTGTCTCTGCAACCATGACAGAAGTGTAGATATTTTTCACATTTTCATTAGCATCCATTGCCGGTCGTTCAGTTGCAAGTGGAGACTTTCTACTTTCTACTCCTTACATACTGAATTGATGAGAACCGGCATTTGAACACAATTGGATGCATTGAATCACAAAGGACCAGAAGTTCCCTTTCTTCAGATGTCAACACAGTCTTCAATTTTTTTTTACACAACTGCACATAAAGATATCAACAAACTCAAATAGAAGCAATTAAACAAAAAAAAAATATCTATCTACTTGACAAAACGTAACCATGACCTGGTAAAAAAAAGTATTGTTGAACATAATATTTCCTACTAATTCAACAGTTGAATTAGTTGAACAAAATCTTTTTCCTGCTTCATTTGTCTTGTTGCAGGGATTTGTAAGTAGTCCTTCCCACCTCCCACTCCCCTTGGAGAAGCAGCCTCCAACATATTCCTGTTGTTACAGGGATCGAAAGGAACTAAGTAGGCCTGGGGTCGGGTTTTGCTGGCCCGGTGAAATCCACTCCCAGTAACTAGGCTAGGATTACCCCAGTTTGCTGGCACCCAGCTTCCCTGAGTTGCTTCGAGTATCACTTCGTCCCCAATCCAGAAACGCTTTTTAAAAGCCACATGAGGCAGATAGGGTTGCCAGAGACTTCTATTCCCCCAAAGGCCACATAGCTTCTCTTGTATCTGTAGTGCTAGCCTATTTGGTGACAATGACCCATGCAGTAGGCATATGAGCCCTCCGAAACAAAACATGAAGGACGAAGAAAGAAATTAGCTTTTTTTCCTCAATATTTTAACAATGTTGCAATGTCTGGCAACACATCTTTAGGAAATCAAAAGACTTGTTTGTCTCAAGCCAGACTATGTAGCATTGTGATAACTCAAGCTGCCAAAAGTTTCATGATGAATATCATGTGGCAATCCAATCAACGGTTCTCTTTCGTTTGTTCGCTCTCTCTCACCATGTGGAGATGGTGTCATTAGACACAGATTACAGATTATTTTGTCTGGCAGTGTTCATTTGTGTAACTGTGGAGGCATTGTGGGAGTGGGACTAATGCTCATACACATTTGCATATTGTTAAGTGTGAAAGAATGTTTACAGTGCATCATTACAGTTTTTCTCAATTGCTAAGACACATTTCTTGAATGTGTACTTTGTTTTCTCCAAACGCTAAACACACATCTTCATACTTCTGTTTGGCCAAACCCTTGACTTTTGACCCAAAATCAAACACTGTGGTCAAAACCATATTATCTGCCATGGAAACCAAACTTTGCATTCAAAATACACACAATATCCTCAAATAAACATTCAACATTCTGAACACCCTTTACACACTGCTGGGAGGAATTGAAAACACTATTATAAAAGGATTTCATGAACTATTGACTATAACGTGTCCCTGAATTTTAGATATGTTCCACCTCATGAGTTTGACATGATGTAAATTAAAAAAACGTACAAATCCTGCAATTGTCCTTCTTACAGGCTGTTTATTTTCTATTTACTTTATACAGCAATTGCATTTTGAGCTCTTGTTACTGTAGTGGTCAATAGGACTGTCCCCGACTAAGATTTTCTTTGGTCGACCAAGACTCGATAAAAACGTCTGAAAATCGACTAATCAAAATTTAAAACTTTTTTTTTTCACCAAAAAAAAAAGAAAAACATTTTCGCGATCTGGCTCAATGGCTACTGGACAATGCAGATTCAGCGGCTAATAGCCTACTAATTATAAGACTCGTATCACCAATCCTGTTGTAACCGAAAGCCGATGGTATTTAGTAACTCTTACAATGTACTACTAATTTAAAATATTGTTTGTTTAACATGCAAATCATCAGAGCTGAACTTGCAGCATGCGAACTTACGTAGAAGCTGAGTGGGGAACGGTGCAACAGAGAAAGATTTTGTTGTCTTGGCCGGAGAAGATAATGTCATTCGATTTGGATGTGATTCTTATAAAAGGCATATTCATTTTTCAACCCAGCGCGTTAGCATGAGCGAAGTAGGTCTAGGCCAACTTTCAGGTGGTAGGCTACATCATATTCGATGTCGAACTATGAAAAATAAACCGTTGTTGGCAAAGTTTGTATTCAACATTTTTTGAGTCAACCGGTACTTTGTAAATGTACTTTAATGAAATCCTGCCATACCACAGATTTCTTTGCCATTTTGACTAATAACACCGACAAATAGGCTATGGCAGAGTTTGTAGTTCTGCAGCCAATTGTGCTAGTGCCGTGTGCAAAATACCAAACCAAAAGAAAGCGCAGATTAACGAAAGGGAAAACAGTAACACCTTTTCTTTTAAATTATATATTTTTAGAGTTGCTTTATTAGTCTTAAATAATATAATCTACAATTTCTGTAGAACATTTAGTTAATTCAGCAATGATGACACAAGCGGGAATCAGATCTCACACTGCCATACGGCAGCTCTACTAAAAAAATCTTAGTCAACCAAGAGCATATTGACCAGTTGACTGAGTGGGGACAGCCTTAAGGCCGATTTATACTTCTGCGTCTCCGTTAACGGACAGACGCACGCACGGAGTCGGACGGAGTCGGACGGACTGGTTGAGTTTATACTACTCCGACGGCTCTGCGTGCTGAAAGCAATTCACAGCCAGAACAGTAGATGACGCTGCACTGCGATGCTAGCTAGGTTATCGAAAAGTCGGCGCAAATTTACAAATGAACCATTTCATCAATAAAATAAGCACATTTTCAGCAACTACACTGTCCATTTCTCGTCACATTTTAATTCAGATGCTGATTTACATGTACTGTTTAGCTGAAATAAGAGTTGTAAAAACGTACAACAATGGCGGTCAAAGGATTCTGTTCTCTTGTTGGTCACGGCAACCCCGCCCCCCACCCCTGACACAATACGGACCAATCATAGCCAAGGGGTATCCGTAAAAAGACGCACGGACAGACGGATAGTCAGGAAAATCAGGAGGCGCACGCAGAGCTCTGCGAGGGCTCTGCAAAGACACGCAGAAGGAAAGGGCGTTCCCCGTGTGCGTGTGCGTAAAAACGCAGAAGTATAAATCGGCCTTTAGTGGTCACAGCATACAAATATATTTTTGGTGGCCAAGCCGCGAAGCCACCTTAAGTGTTTCTACGTATTCTTATTATTATTCAAGTGTTTCTATGTATTCTTATTATTAGGGGCCAAGCAGCGAAGCTGCGAGGCACCTATTGTAATTGTTGGTTTTTCTATTATTATTATGATTCTTCCGCCATGGGGTCCTATGGCAGGCCCCAGAAGCGCTTGGTCAAAAGTTTGTGAAATTTGGCACACTCATGAGGGACAGTCCCCTGGTCCAATTCACAAAGTTTCATGTCCCATACTTGGGCACTCTAGTGCCACACGTCAATTTCCGGTTATATAGATTTTCCGCTATTTCCGGTTTTATAAAAAACCATTGAAAGCCTACTCTTCCTACAATTCTTGTCAAATCTTCTTCAAAATTACCAGAGATGATCTTCAGACCAAGCCTCACAAAAGTTATCGAAAAGACATTTGATCCTCACAACCGTTTGTCCAGTAGAGGATGCCTACTCGGAACCTTATTCTGAGTATTTCCTCAAAAATTGTGTCATGTGAGTAAAAGGGGGCGTGGCCGGAAGCATAAACGTGTTTTGACTAATAACTGTTGAAGTGTTTACCTTAATAAAGTAATTTCTTTGTCTGTTGATGTCTTGTGAGATATCAAGCTTGACCATCGATAATATTTCATAACAACCGAATTGACGCGGCCGCCATTTTAGATTTAGTGGAAAAGTGTAAAAACCTTTTGCACGCCCAAAATTTTGTCCAATGTTTACCAAATTTGGCAAAGATGATCTTCAGACAAAGCTTCACACAGGTGTAGGATGGATTTTCCATTTTCAAAACAGTTTGTTCGGCAGAGCCGATTAAAGGCGGCGGCGAAAGACACGTGAGAGCGCAACTCAGCAACCATATGTGTGATTGTCACCAAACTTGGGTTCCATCGTTCACACAAGGAGCAGAGGAGGCCTGTGGTGTTATACCAGAAAAAACACTTTGAACACTCAGTACTTTGAAACGCAAACAGATATTTCAACCAAACTTGGTGTGTTGCATGAGTGCAACAGGTTATTGTGACTTAATTGCTGCGCAAGTGCTATGGAGGCCATGTCCTGCTCTGGACTGCTTGGCCCCTCCATTGCTGCTTGCAGCTATATTTATTATTATTCTTAGGACTGGGTGTTTATGGCAGGCCCTAGAAGCACTTGGTCGAAAGTGGTATCGTTGTATTCCCTAGATCAAGACAAATCCAACGTCATACCCAGTTATATATATTCTCCGCCATTTTAAATGTTAAGGAAAAGCTTTTTTCTTTAACTCCTCCTACAATTTTTGTTGAATCTTCTTCAAAATTGCCACAGATGATCTTCAGACCAAGCCTCACAAACGTTATCATATGGATTTTTGATTTTCTATACCTTTTGACTGGAACAGCCAATCAAAGTCGTCAAAGAAGCCACTTTAAAAGAAGTGAGGTCATATCAGCACCTCTTTACTGCATTGACACCAAACTTGGTATAAGGACTAGGGACCCTGTTCAAAAGAGGTCCAATAGGTAATGCCATTTCACCTCTAGGTGGCGCTGCAATAAGCAAAACATTTGGCACCAATTATCTTCAGATCAAGCTTCACAAACGTTTTCACATGGTTTTTGATTTTCAAAGCTGTTTTTCCGGTAAAGCTAATCAAAGTCGGCGATGAAGCCGCCAAAACAGGAAGTGAGATCATATCTCAGGAAATATTTGCTGAATTGACATCAAACTTGGTACAGGTGCTCAAAACCCTGTTCCAAAGAGGTCCACAAAGGTTGTCATCTAACCGCTAGGGGGCGATCCCATGTCTAGGCCCATGGGGCCTTAAGCAGAATTGATTTAGGGGCCCCCCTGTGATGCAAATATTATTGATTATTTTTAATCCTTGATTATTCGCACACTATTAATCTAATGCGCTAATTAGCAATGTTATTAGTTGTGTTGCTTATATGATAACATTGATTTATTTCACCCTTATAAAGTTTTTTATTTTAACAGTAGCAAACCCAGATTGGTCATGTGATGATTTGAACTTTAAGTATTCAAAGTCTTACAGTACTAAGTGGTGTACATAATGTGGTGTACTGAAAAGTAGCTAAATAAACCAGACAATGCATCTATTGTACACAAGTTAACCACTTTAATAGCTTATGGTTTAAACTAGCAATGTGCAAAAGTGCAAAACATTCAACTCCAAATAACTTAAAGATACAGTATTTTCTTATTTCTTACAAAACTGATATTCAATTAAATACGTACAATATATACTGATTTGGGATTGTTGAAAACGGACCTGCTGTATCATCAACTGTAGCACTGGCACTTCTGGGCAGGAGGCGTTGGTTGTGGCCCAGCTCCAAAATATATTTCAACAGTGCTCCTAGGGAAAATTCATGAGTACATAGTAGACGGATCAGAATATTCATTTAACAACATAAATGATTTGACACATCAGCAAGCCATCTGTACACTTGAAAGCACAACTCTTAATCTATAACTAGCTAATTGAGGCATAATGATATTGAAATACTATAACAATGACCCCAAAAGGGTAGGATCTATGCAAGCTTCTCCAGGCTAGCTTTGTTAGCGAGCTTAACTGTCAACTAGCCACTTTACGTTAGCTCACAACATAGCCTAGTTAGCAAACCTACCTTATAGCAAAGTTCATTAGCAATCAACATTTATTTTGAAATGTATTTAGCTTGAATGCATTCGCCTAGGTGAATCCACCTAGGTGAATGCATACTAGCAAAACAAAAGGCCCATTTTAACGGGGGGATCTAGCTATTGTTATATTTTGTTAGCTAGCTAGTCTAAGTGTTACACTAAAATGATAGCTAGCTAGCTCTAGCTAACATTGAAGGCTTGATTGACGCATGTATCTCTAGACAGCAAATGTTTATGGTTAAAAACGAATTAATCATGCAAACATACCTTGATCTTGCTGTTTTTCTCTTTCTCTGTTTTGTTTTCTCTGCACCAGAGGAATATATCTTTTTTTGTGACATTGCGATTGCCAACTGATCTTTTTCTGTTCTTGGACAATCGACAACGTTGTTGCTATATGAGTGCTGACAAGGGCAGGCCCCCAAGATAATTTATTAAAACAGAAGTAGTAGGCTATTATCTTCCTTGCCAGCCGGTAAACATAATATTGAGTTTATTGCAAATTTGTATAATTACCATTGACATAATATAACTTTAAAATTAAGCTGTAACTTAAAGTGCTCTTGGGTGGTCATGGGGCCCCAAGCAGCCGTTTAGTTCGCTTATGCCTTGGGCCGGCCCTGTTTGAATCGCAACATGCGGGTAAAAGCATGGCGAGGTATGTACAAACATGCCGCACTGAGGTAAAGGCACAGACTGCCTGTCGCGGGAACTAAAAATGGCAAATTGCACTTTTCCATGTCATGCATATGCATTCACGGGAGGGTCCAGGGAAAAGTGGGAGTTTCCCATAAAGAGATGAGAGGGGATGGGTAAAGTGCACCTAATTAAGTATTCCGCGTTATATACAGAAACCGCCCGTGAAAGCGTGCCTCCATTTTCCTGTGAAAATTCTGCACCTGTTACGGTAATTTTGTAGCCTGGCTTCCAGCCCAACTTAGCCCCGCCCACAAAAAGAATTTGGTCGGGAAGTTGGGTCTGGAGGGGCTCGTATTGGGGACAAACTATATAAAACCAGGAGCTGGGTGGACCAATGAAATTGCCAGGGCGGGCTTTATACGATGATGGACAGATGATCAACAGTAACATAATCAACAACGTCACAAAATAGCGCTTGGGTTGAATTTGTTTTCAACAAACAACATATTAAGTTGCTATGATTGGTTGTAGGTCTATCCAATTGAGCGAAGAGGCATTTGTTTTACGAGTTTGGTTGAAACACGCCCCATAGTCACAGCCCAACGGAGAGTTATCAGACTCATATTCTGACTAGAATAGAGCATGACAACGTCAGGCTAGTAATTGTGTGTTTTACGTGGAGAATTGTGTGTTGCATTTTGCAAAAAGTGTTTTATGAAATTGAAAATAGTGTAGGGGGGTAAATATTGTCCAAACAACCAAAACTAATTCCCCTATGGTTTAAAGGAAGATGGGAAACTGAACAGTGTATTAGCATGAAGCAAATAATGCCAATACCAATAGAATTCCAGGTATTTGACTCTATGGGTTAAATCAGAGCAAGAATGGTCAAAGTACGGTTAAATGAAATACGCATTTAATAACTTTGCAAATGAATGAAATCAATTACAAGGCAAACATGTTACAATATGAAAGCTTTCAATCTTACCTACTCTACCATGATCATTATAAATCAGAGAGAAAGCAAGAGGTGAGCAAGGAGTTGGACAGTAGGACAAGGGAGAACTGAGGAGAAGGTCTCAGGAGACGAAGAATCCAAAGAACAATGCATTACAATTCCCTTTATACACAAGAACAACCAATCAGACCACATCTTGAATGGGGTGTGAGAGCCATCAAGTTGAGACCGTCCAGAAACTCCAGACTTTAGCATATGAGAGGTGGGGGCAGGTTTGACACCCAGCCTTATAATCCTCCCTCATGGACACAAAAGCACAGCAAAAGCTGCAGTGTTCATCGTGTGATAACCTGCACCCATAGGAAAAGGAACTTGATTGCAAGACAGGTCAGCATTGAGATTCTAATGGTCATGGCTATTGCTCAGAGGATCACTTTTGGATCATGACTAGTGCTCAGAAGACCAATTTTGGATCATGGCTATTGCTCAGAGGATCACTTGGAAGAACCTTTGTATTGGCATACAGACGTGCCCTTAGTTAGCATATTCCTGCTACTTAAGTTCTTGTCCTGTTACAGCAGAAAACAATTGGAGCACAGCACTTGGTTAACAATGAAAATTGTAAAGTTTGGAGTGGTCTGGGGTCTGAGTGAGTCGGATTGGATACAAATGGAAATTAGTGAGACAGAGTCCTAAAACTCAAAAGGAAAAAATAGGTGAACAACAGTCCTCCCTTTTGATAGATGAGAAGTACACAAACATATCATCTAGCAGATGAAAATGGCAATTAAAACAAAAGTGTTCTTGGGTCCAAAATAAACAAAACACAAATTACACAGCAATAATAAAAAAATACCAGTTATACCAATCTACATTTACAGGTCAGGAACCATTGTGAGTTTAGCTAAAACCTAGAACATTTACCACCAACTCTATAAAACACACAAAGGTACATACTGATCCACAATACCCAATACTCATCCACACAAACCAACATAGGAACTCATGGATGGACAAACCATATGCACTATGCATTTGCAGCTAAAGGAACTGGAGCAGCAACAAATGAATTGTCCCCAACGAATCTTTGAACTACAACAAAGACTAAACACAGGGGTAATACAGTAGGAATGTAGCAATATCACAATTTGGACCTGAATTAAGTAAATGTAAAAGATAGTTGGAATTGCATGTAATCACGTTAAAAAGTTTAAGATTTGGTTGTCTTGATAAAGGTTCAGCTTATGCTGCATGAAAAATGGGGGAGGCCTACCCTTTCCCAGATCCCAACATTTGGACTCAGTGTGACCACTTCTTAGACAAGCACAACAAAATCTAACTTTGTTGGTAGCATAAAACAAGCGTGTGGGTGGAATAGGCATATTTCTGCTAAGATCCCAACATCGCATTTCGGTGTGTCCTTGTCTTTTACAGAAGTTACACTGTATATGATGGGGCTGCTGGGGCTTGGGTTTTGCCTCTGTCGCCATTTTTATGGCAGCAATGCGTGGCGGATCAGGAGCACGACGGTTCTTTGTAGAACGCGGTTTGGGAATTTGCGCACCAATTCCACTATCTGTGTCTGAACACTCATTGGTAGAATGTGAGCCAGCATGGCTGGTCTCTTCATTCCTTTTTTAGCGGTGTGTTGCCTTGTGGCACAAAAAGGTGTCGCGCACCATGGTTTGAAACGCCGGTTTGCCAAACTGTAACTGAATTGCTCGAAACATATCACGTCGGGGTCACCAAAACTGTAGGGGGGTAAATATTGTCCAAACAACCAAAACTAATTCCCCTATGGTTTAAAGGAAGATGGGAAACTGAACAGTGTATTAGCATGAAGCAAATAATGCCAATACCAATAGAATTCCAGGTATTTGACTCTATGGGTTAAATCAGAGCAAGAATGGTCAAAGTACGGTTAAATGAAATACGCATTTAATAACTTTGCAAATGAATGAAATCAATTACAAGGCAAACATGTTACAATATGAACGCTTTCAATCTTACCTACTCTACCATGATCATTGTAAATCAGAGAGAAAGCAAGAGGTGAGCAAGGAGTAGGACAGTAGGACAAGGGAGAACTGAGGAGAAGGTCTCAGGAGACGAAGAATCCACAGAACAATGAATTACAATTCCCTTTATACACAAGAACAACCAATCAGACCACATCTTGAATGGGGTGTGAGAGCCATCAAGTTGAGACCGTCCAGAAACTCCAGACCTTAGCATATGAGAGGTGGGGGCAGGTTTGACACTGTAGTGAGGTAAGCAAGACCACACGGAGCCAACATCTTGCCACACCTGAAGAGTGATTCAATCACATCAGACAAACCTAATCAGCCCTTGTGACACCCTCAGTATGCTGATTACCCACCAAACGCCGATGCAAAGGAACCATAGAATTGGGGGGGAGGACCTCCCCAATCTCAGCCCTCCTGCTAGCTTGCAAGCTTCAAAGGGCGTGCTTGAGACGACACGTCTCCAGCAACCATTTGCATCCGTTTTGGCGGCATTTGAACAAAGAACATACCTTAATCAGAACTTTTGGGGAAAGTTCTTCAGACTTCACCTTTACCACGAGAGTACAAGGTGGAGAATTACGAGAGGGATATTTGTGTCATGTTTGTTACTTTGTTTTAATGTTGTGTTCACTGAAATCTTGATTCTAGTAACTACTCCTTCTTCCTGAAAGATAACCATGTCATTCTTGGTATCGACACAAAGCTCTCTTAATAAAACAATCATTCAACTATATTTTGTAACTGTACCAAGATGTCCAGAACAATATTTGAATGATCTTTTGAACCAGCCAGAGACCAGATCACACCTTTGGTAGGTGTGAAGGAAGGAGGGGGGAGTTGACAACCCAGCTTCCCCCAATCAACGTCTGACCCCAGACAGGTCCTCCCTCAAACTCTGAACTGTATAAATATCCGAGATGACCATCAATCAAGGACTCCAGCGAAACCAACCATGGCATGAACGCCATTGGGATTGGCGTTCCAAAGGACGTCTCCAAGCTTCTCCTGAGATTCAACTTTATAGTGATCGCGACACTATCTGGACGTTTCAACAGAAGAACCAAAAACGCAATTATCATTGCGACTTGACTGAGATCCCCCAGACTCAGCCACATGACCCGGCAGCGCAGCCGCGCTTTCACCTCCGATTCTTCAAATGAACCTTTGGCGCAAACCGCCCTCAACCTCATTGATCAACCCCTGATCAAACGTAACTATGGCTAACGCTCTTTCCTCCCAGACATGACATTGGCGTGAGCTCTGTTTATGATTTGTAAGGATGTAATCATTGACTTACCATTTCTGTATTTCTTTAAGTTAGTCCATTTCATTCTGTTCATTGAAACCAATAACTCATATTAAATCCATAATCTAACTTGTTCATAAGATCCGTTTACCTTACTTGAATAAATTCATTGTAAAGATATTTTGACGTGCGTGTTCACTGATGTTACGATTGGCTCTACACTTAGAACGAATTCATTCCTAAAGATGAGACTGAATATTACATGTTAAATATAGGATTCCCTAATGTCCTAAACCAATATTAGGGTGGTGCCCCGAACTTTATGATAAATTAAGTATTTCTATTTTAACACGACGAGACCCCGCTACATAATGGTGCCCTGTGTGAGGCTAAGATAGATTGAAATGAGCAATCGTAACTTTTGTGAAACGAACTGTTAAAATAGAGCTAGCTCTAACTATATGTAACATCATGTTTTTAATACCACTGTGCCTGGGCTACAGTGGCTGTGTGCGTATTCAATTGTTTTGTAAAATAGGGCCAAGCTTTTAATGTGTATGTGCGTGGGACCAGCTAGCTCAAAGGAAGCAGCTAGGTTTGACCGGAGGTAGGCGCGTGCTCAGAAACACCGCTGCCCCGACATTTACGTTGTAATCTGCCTCGGCCAGCTCTTCAAGGAAAGTAGCATAGGAGCCTTTATTATAGCCTCTATTTTAATAGTGTAGCTATTTGGTTAAGTGAATTAACCAACCAACTAATACGTTGGTGCACATGTCTAGTTCAGGGAAACAGACAGTGATTAGTCCCGAAGGACTTTTTGTTTAGAAGCAACTAAACAACGCAGATTCTACACGTAACCTATTATGCCGCCACGATAGCTTTTCGGAAAAAGCATTGACTATTCCCGCAGCTAACTGTGTCTTAAACAGTGGTTGCCAAACTAAAGTTACATTGTTAAATGCAGTTCGTCAATGTGGTCTAGTTAAGTTGACTTCAAGAAGCTACTTAGTAACTATAATTGTGTTAAAGTATGTACTATAATTACCTTGCACCTTTATTTGCCTATTTGTGTACGTCTTTGGCAGTCAAATGTAACCATAACCTAAATGAGTTTATTGAAACTAGTTTGATTTAAAAAGATTGAAAAGCCGACAACTTTTCCTTCATCTAGACCCCTAGTCACAAAGCTTCAATTGCCACGGCCATTGTAAGCCACTTCAAGTGCCTCCTTTTATTTCAATTGTTTTCTTTCAACCTTTTCCCTATGTCATGTCATAGCTTAATCACTCATAGCCATGCCAATGTCTGGGGAGGGGGGGTGACATGCCGTTACACTGCTGTGGTCTTTCTTCTCTTGTCTTCATGTCAACAGTTTCATCGACGACGGTCTATGAAAGTTGACATCCGGGGGGATGTAGTGAGGTAAGCAAGACCACACGGAGCCAACATCTTGCCACACCTGAAGAGTGATTCAATCACATCAGACAAACCTAATCAGCCCTTGTGACACCCTCAGTATGCTGATTACCCACCAAACGCCGATGCAAAGGAACCATAGAATTGGGGGGGAGGACCTCCCCAATCTCAGCCCTCCTGCTAGCTTGCAAGCTTCAAAGGGCGTGCTTGAGACGACACGTCTCCAGCAACCATTTGCATCCGTTTTGGCGGCATTTGAACAAAGAACATACCTTAATCAGAACTTTTGGGGAAAGTTCTTCAGACTTCACCTTTACCACGAGAGTACAAGGTGGAGAATTACGAGAGGGATATTTGTGTCATGTTTGTTACTTTGTTTTAATGTTGTGTTCACTGAAATCTTGATTCTAGTAACTACTCCTTCTTCCTGAAAGATAACCATGTCATTCTTGGTATCGACACAAAGCTCTCTTAATAAAACAATCATTCAACTATATTTTGTAACTGTACCAAGATGTCCAGAACAATATTTGAATGATCTTTTGAACCAGCCAGAGACCAGATCACACCTTTGGTAGGTGTGAAGGAAGGAGGGGGGAGTTGACAACCCAGCTTCCCCCAATCAACGTCTGACCCCAGACAGGTCCTCCCTCAAACTCTGAACTGTATAAATATCCGAGATGACCATCAATCAAGGACTCCAGCGAAACCAACCATGGCATGAACGCCATTGGGATTGGCGTTCCAAAGGACGTCTCCAAGCTTCTCCTGAGATTCAACTTTATAGTGATCGCGACACTATCTGGACGTTTCAACAGAAGAACCAAAAACGCAATTATCATTGCGACTTGACTGAGATCCCCCAGACTCAGCCACATGACCCGGCAGCGCAGCCGCGCTTTCACCTCCGATTCTTCAAATGAACCTTTGGCGCAAACCGCCCTCAACCTCATTGATCAACCCCTGATCAAACGTAACTATGGCTAACGCTCTTTCCTCCCAGACATGACATTGGCGTGAGCTCTGTTTATGATTTGTAAGGATGTAATCATTGACTTACCATTTCTGTATTTCTTTAAGTTAGTCCATTTCATTCTGTTCATTGAAACCAATAACTCATATTAAATCCATAATCTAACTTGTTCATAAGATCCGTTTACCTTACTTGAATAAATTCATTGTAAAGATATTTTGACGTGCGTGTTCACTGATGTTACGATTGGCTCTACACTTAGAACGAATTCATTCCTAAAGATGAGACTGAATATTACATGTTAAATATAGGATTCCCTAATGTCCTAAACCAATATTAGGGTGGTGCCCCGAACTTTATGATAAATTAAGTATTTCTATTTTAACACGACGAGACCCCGCTACAACACCCAGCCTTATGAGAGTCAATGGCCCAAAATATTTTGCAGAGATTTGAGGTGTGGTTCTGGTGTTTTAGTGTCAGGTTTCAGAAATTGTGTCTTGTCATTATGCGTTACAGATTAAGCAGCAATGCAATATTACAGTTTTTGTGTCAGTGTGGAATTCCCGCCTTGTATAATATTTAAATTTGCTGTTACCTCATGAGCAATCAAATCAATTTAGTTATCACAACATTTTTGTTTTTGCTGTTTTGACTTTGGTGGCTGATCCATGATAGAAAGAGAGAAGGCCCATACAATTGCGCGTTTAAATGCTCACAATTTACGGTATAGTGGGCAGAGAAAGGCGCTGCTTACCCAATGAACTGCAGGTTTGGTGAATACAACCTAAACTGAAGTATCATAGTGTGCGCTATCTGTGGGTTGGCCATGGCGCTGATAACGCTACATTTGCAAATGTATGTACATGAAGGCCACAGTGTTTTCCAAATCACCAAAAACACTTTTCTACATTAGACATAGAAATGTTAGATTTTGTCACTTAATTGCCTTTTTTAGCACTGCCTTGTAAAATGCCACACGTGAAACAATAGATCAAACACGGGCGTCAGGTCTACAAGCACTAAAGTGCATAATTGTGAACATACCAATCAAGTAAGCACTATAAAAAGGCAACAGGTCAGTGTACCTGTCCTCATCAAAAATGGATGTAATGTTGCAGGAAGAGGAAGAGGTAGACCAGGAGGCCGTGGAAGAATAGAGCCAAATTCACAGTATCTAATGAAATTCAAACAACATTGTATGACCACGTTATGAACCATGGGGCAACATTGAGAGAGGCTGGACAAAGAGTTCAGCCCAACCTCAGCAGATATACTGTTGCAGCAGTAATTTTGTGGTCAGATGGGTGAGCGGTTAGGGAGTCGGACTATTACAGTTTTTTACAATCGCTATGACAGTTTTTTAAATACCTTAAACAAGTTTTCTAAACTCTTAACGCACCAACAAACCTACCACACACAATTGGTAAAACAGTTAATTTCATGCTCAAAATCACACATTGTAAACTAAACTCAAACACTAATAGTCATAACACAAAAATACACTAAACATGACACCATGTCTACCAAACACTAACACACGTTCTCTTTTCACAGGAACATTTAGTCAATCATAGCATAATGTCATAAAAACACTAACATCAGATGGAATTACATACCTGCATAAATGAATGCAGTGTCTGTGTCAGGTCTCACAGTAAATGGATTATAGATTGTGTTTGCAATGCAGTTTCTTTTGAAGCCTCTCTACATTTGTTTTGTTGGGTTTATAAATGCATGCATTTTGTTTCTTTTGCTGCAGAACTTCAGAACAAAAATGAATGACCCATCTCAGAGTAGGTTTATAGAATGTACGGTTACTATATTGAAAAAAAGACCGAAACATAATTGCTGCAGTAAAGGCTTCATTTGCAACAGGACATTACTGCAAGAAATATGCAATATAGCTTCCATTTACAGTATTACCCTAGCTCTGGCCCTTCTCTGAGCGTCACCACAACTCCTCTCCCTCTCCCTTGTCCCACTCCTCTCCCTTGGCCTGGTACTTGTCTTCCTCTCCCTTGTCCTGGTACTTGTCTTCCTCTCCCTTGCCTTTGTCTCACTCCTCTCCCTTGCCCTTATCCCACCCCTCTCCCCAGTGGCGTAACGTAGTAACAACGGGCCCAGGTGCAAGATATTATGCCGCCCCGCCCCCCCACCCCCTCGTGAACGCAAAAAAAAAAGTTTTACATTGAAATAGATGGGGAAACACTTTTGGCTCCCCTCCTAGGAATAACCTCCCTAGCACCCTGCTAGGCTATTGGCTAGCTTAACATAATAATTTGTTATCCACCTTGTAGTGTATGCTAGTTATCCTGCCGACCATAATGTATGTAAGCTATAACTTGGCTTGAAATGTATATCTATCACAATAGCCGTAGGTTACCTGTCTGAGGGCAGCGATACTGATCCCAGCTGAACTGCTGCTAGCAGGAGGACGTCCGTGTTGGGCCGTCCGGTGGGCGGGGTCATCCGTGGCGGAGGGCTGGGTGGGCTGGGTGACTAGTTGATGGTCTAGAACAGCGGTTCTCAAAGTGGGGAAGGGGGTCGCGAAAGGTTTTCGGGGGGTCGTTAAAAATGTTTGGAGACGAGATGATTCCTGCCTGACAATTCAAATATGGGAAATAAAATTCCCATAGTTTCCTGCCTTAATATCTTAGCCGTCCAATCACCGATTTTGTTTCTGAAAACTGCCAGATACTCATGACAACTTGAGCTCAAAGCACATATCAATGGTTAAGGGGCTACTGGGAGGGGGAAATAAATGTATCGTCAGCAACGGCAGCCCTTGTTTTCCGAGACGGAGCCAGAGCGGATACCATGGGAGATTGCCTACAGTAGATTTACAGCTTTGAATTGAAATCGGAGACGATATTATGAGTAAAGACAAATTTCTTAATATGTGTTGTCAATATTGTCGATTTGAGCAGAGTTCTATAAAACTTGGAAAAACAACATTAACTAGCTAGATTATGTACACTGTAGGCTAAATGTGCATGCCTTGTTTGGCCAATTCGGTCGATCGTGGAAGAAACGTTTTTTAGTTATCGAGGAGTATCCAGCCATAGCGCTAGCTACTTTTGGGGGAGGAGGATTCCGGTTTCCCCCATGTTTCCACTAGTCACTGGAAGAGGGGGTCACCAAACGTCACCACAGAATTTTGTGGGGTCGCCAGGGGAAAAGTTTGAGAACCGCTGGTCTAGAATATAATTTCGGCAGCTTTACGGCCTTCTCGTCTTGTTCTTTTTTCTCTTGCCTTTTCCTGCACCCACTCATACGGTGCGTTTACACTGCAGTGACACAATGCGAGCGACAACCTGTTTTCCATTCATTTTCAACGGAGCCAGGCGAATTGCTTGCGTGGTGCATTGTGGGTAGCGACTCGATTGAGTTGAGATTTTCTCAACTTTATGGAAATGAAGAGTGATTTTCGCTAGCGATGGCCAATCAGACTGTTTTCTTGTTTCTCATAACGTAGCAACCATGGTAAACATTTCCAGGTTTCAGTTTTTAAGATGGAGGAGAAATTGCCTGTGTGGCTGCATATTCAGTCCTGTACAATACGTGTCTGTATTTGTACAAATACATTAATAAAAAGAATGAGGCCTGGCGCAGGGTTGCCGACCTTGTCGGTGCTCCTGGAGGTTTTATTGTACTTTCAAATTCAGTCTCTCGTCACATTAATTACATAACTACATACTGTGGTAACTAGCTAGTTAGCTCGGTTGGAACTCCCTAGTCGTATCGGCAGATTAGCAGAGACTTATATACTAAAACGTTTTTTACACATGTGAACGTGTCTCTCGTCTCGTCATCGACCGCTTATCCGGGGGTCGCCGGGGCAGCAACCTAAGCAAGGAGGCGTTCCCAGGCCAGCCGAGAGACAGAGTCCCTCCAGTGTGTCCTGGGTCTTCCCCGGGGCCTCTTCCCAGTGGGACGTGCCCAGAACACCTCACCATGGAGGCGTCCAGGAGGCATCCTGATCAGATGCCCGAGCCACCTCAGCTGGCTCCTCTCGACTCGGAGGAGCAGCGGTTCTACTCTGAGCCCCTCCCGGATGACCGAGCTTCTCACCCTATCTCTAAGGGAGAGCCCGGACACCCTGCGGAGAAAGCTCATTTCGGCCGCTTGTTTTCACGATCCCATAGTTTGTGACCATAAGTGAGGGTAGGAACGTAGATCGACTGGTAAATAGAGAGCTTCGCCTTTCAACTCAGCTCCTTCTTCACCACGACGGACCGATGTAGAGCCCGCATCACTGCGGACACCGCACCGATCCGCCTGTCGAGCTTGCGCTCCATTCTTCCCTCACTCGTGAACAAGACCCCGGGATACTTGAACTCCTCCGCTTGGCTTAAGATCTCCTCCCCGACCCGGAGATGGCACTCCACCACCGGAGGTGAGGACATGGATGTCTATTAAACAGTTTTGTATTTTGTATACAAGTTGTATTTTGATCGATGTTGCGAGTACGTAAACCCAAGTCTGCACACTTGGCCATGTCAACTACAACAGTGGACTTACAGTTTTTACAGTCGCTAGGACCCATTTCTCAATACTTGAGTCACTTTTTCTTCACACAGTTCGCCTAACCAACTTTCAGCTCGGCACAGCAGGTAATTTCACATTCAAAATGCACTAAAACTACCAAATCACTTCATACATATCTCAAATCAACTCATTCTTCCATTACACTAGCAAAGGTTGACAGCAAACAAACATACTTTGTCACCCACCAAACAATGACCTAAAAATCACTAACAACAGGTAGCATTATACAATGTTGCCTTATGTAAAACAAGGACACCTCTCTACTGTTTAGAATTCACTGCAATACATGTTACTGGAATGAATCAGACATGATGCAGTATGCTTCAAAATGTTGTATATCTTTCTTTTTTTTCACTAATTCCAGAATACAAGATTACAATTGGAAAAAACTGTGTACATGAATGTATAATTTTGAACAAAAGTGTTTCATTTTGCAAAAGATTGGAGATGTGGGGGGTATTGGGGAACAAAGATTAAGAACAAAGATTAAGAAAACAAGGAAATCACAAAGCATTTTCACCTGTGTCACTGGGCTTGAGTACGCTACAGTATTGTTCATTCTGGGTCAGCATCCTGTCTCTGACCAGGGTCAGGCCAGAGATTTTCTTCAACATCACAGGCAATGTTTTCTCAAGCCAAGCAGCAGGGGAAAATGTCCTTGAATGCCTGAGCCAACCCTGACAAGAAATCCCTGGCAATGTCCACACAAGCTTCTTCCATGGCTTGTAGAAGTTTGTTTTGTCATAGGGATTTCTGTCATAGTGTGGCATGGATCTACTTCGAGATTATTGTTCTTCTTCTGCCTCTTCCTCTCCATTGTCCACCTCCTCTCATTCTCACAATTCTGCCTCTTCCTCTGATATTTGCATCCATGATTTCAAAATACAGATGATTTTACCGTTGTATTCATTCCAAATCCCTGATTGCTTGTTGAGTATTTTTGCTTGTTAGTTGGTGCCCGAAGATAGCTATGGAGGCAGCCCCGCAGTCAAGCCTAAGTATCCTCCAGAGTGGGGGTAGTGTTGCAATCTAAGCCTCCCCCTGGCGGCTTGCTGGGAAAATACGTTGGCGCATGTGTGACGTAGTGTGGCAGGTGTGTTATGGGTAGTCAAGAAAATAAATGATAACGTGGTGGTATCAGCCGAGCAACTGGTGCGATTCGTCCTTTTCTTTTTATAATAGTAAGATATACCAGCTGCTCCCAACTACGGTTCGGAGCACGTAAGCTGAGAAAGTAACATAGTGCTTACACATGGATAATTGTTTGTTAAGGGTGTTTGAACTGCGCTGGTTTGAGTTTACTTATCAAACAGCATTGTTTTCTAAATGACATAAAGGGGACAATTGTGTCTTAAAGTAAGAGGTGTTTAGACTTGCGAAGAAGTGTGAATGAACCTGAGTAATGTGTCAAAATGTGTTTTTCTGATGGGAATTGGCAAAATTGTTTTGTGAGGATGGCTTACACATATCATTTTTGTGTGTTAGCAAAAACTGTAAAACATAGTTGGATTACTTAAAATTGTAATTGGTGTGCACACCAAACACCTGTTCTTGAACTAAAGTTAGGGAGCCACACAACTATATGCTAATTGCTTGTCTTAGACTGCTGCCAACGTGTTGTGTGTTTTAACCACAGGGTATCTGTCATGCTTTTATCATCATTTCCTTCTGCATTCGTAAGTAACAATTTGTACACCCACAAAGCCTCGGAGCATGGCAAAAAAACACCATGTGACATTGTAGTGATGGCAGTAAAGCCAAACTGTCAATCAGTTCCCAAATTCCCCTAGATAACTTTCACTTCTGGAGTATGACTCTCACTTCCTTCAGTTTTGACTGTTTTTGCACAGTAAGAATGATAAATATGAATTCAAACACCTGCCTATAATGTCAATGCACCCTCAAAGGGGAAGTGTTCAATTGAGCAAGTAGGGTTGGCAAATATGTGAGTCGCTGATGCGACAAAGGGGGATTCCAAGTGGCCTGGAGAGAAATCTAAAAGATAAGTACTTTTTAAGGGTTTTGGCAAAACCTGATAGTAAAATATGGAGTTTTGGATTAATAGCCAATGAAGAGGAAATACAATTGTTGAATAAATAAAAAAAACAACTTTTGAAAAACAAGAACATGACTCCCTGGGAAGTTTATTAATATAACAATGCCCTATCCTTGTCTCTATAAGACACAATCTCATTAAATTAAAGTAGTTCTGTAACTACAGTAACAGAGAATAACTGATGTGCCTTGAGGAACCTTCCCTAAATATGCATATGGAAATGTGTTCATGCAGAACTAAAAGTCATTTCCACACAATTAATGTCAAAAACAATTTCATGGTTGATTTGAAAATTCCATGTTGAAACGTTGAAAATTAAACATATACAGCCATTTGTGAGGCTTTTGAACTTTAAAGGAACTTGCAAGTTGATTCAATTAATGTTTACCACTTAGCAAATAATTATTAACTGTAATCAAAGCCTTTCTCGATGCATTCTCAGATACAGATTAATAATTGTTAAAAAACAACAACTGGAGATAAATTAATTGCAAAGCAAACTGGTCAACAGCTTTTTAAAATGATCCTGTTACCATAAACATAATCCTGGGCCTGAAAGATAGCTAATGCTGGGGACACACATAACTATTTTTTTTAATCTTATAAGATCTTCAAACTGTGAGAGACCCCACACATGAAGACAAAAATTCCTAGATTTAGCCGTTTTTCTCCTACAGTCCTCCTCCACACACAAACAGATTTCCATCCAGTGTCCTGACTGTTAACACAAGAAATGTCGCAAAATCTCTCGAGACTTAAGAATAAGCATGACGGACGATATACAGGAAGAAATTGCGATGTCTTTGCAAAGATTTTCACGGAAAATTCACGGGAAAAAATTAAAGGGTTTGCTGTTGCCACAAATCAATTCCAATAAACGTTGTGCTGCGCCGTGACTCAGTTTGTTATGCTTCGGTCTTCTCTCAGCTTTCTTTCTGATTGGATATTGTTTTGTTTCACGAGATAAACTCGGCGTTTGTCCTCGGGGTTCCCCCACATATCAGGATTTATGATCGCAAATATTCAACATGTTGAATATTTAGGATTCGCGATTAGGGCACCTCCAATGCCCTTCCGAGCAGATACAGTCACTCTTGACAGACCTCACACCAAGCGAACATCTGATAAAATAATCTGTAGAACCATCAACATACAGTGCCTTGCGAAAGTATTGGCCCCCCTTGAACTTTTTGACCTTTTGCCACATTTCAGGCTTCAAACATAAAGATCTATAAAAAAACAACAAGTGGGACACAATCATGAAGTGGAACGAAATTTATTGGATATTTCAAACTTTTTTAACAAATCTAAAACTGAAAAATTGGGCATGCAAAAGTATTTGGCCCCCTTAACTTAATACTTTGTAGCGCCACCTTTTGCTGCGATTACAGCTGTAAGTCGCTTGGGGTATGTCTATCTGTTGTGCACATCGAGAGACTGACATTTTTGCCCATGCCTCCTTGCAAAACAGCTCAAGCTCAGTGAGGTTGGATGGAGAGCGTTTGTGAACAGCAGTTTACAGTTCTTTCCACAGATTCTCGATTGGATTCAGGTCTGGACTTTGACTTGGCCATTCTAACACCTGGATATGTTTATTTGTGAACCATTCCATGGTAGATTTTGCTTTATGTTTTGGATCATTGTTGGAAGACAAATCTCCGTCCCAGTCTCAGGTCTTTTGCTGACTCAATCAGGTTTTCTTCCAGAATGGTCCTGTATTTGGCTCCATCCATCTTCCCATCAATTTTAATCATCTTCCCGGTCCTCTGCTGAAGAAAAGCAGGCCCAAACCATGATGCTGCCTCCACCATGTTTGACAATGGGGATGGTGTGTTGCTTTTACGCCAAACATAACGTTTTGCATTATTGCCAAAAAGTTCGATTTTGGATTCATCTGACCAGAGCACCTTCTTCCACGTGTTTGGTGTGTCTCCCAGGTGGCTTTTGGCAAACTTTAAATGACACTTTATGGATATCTTTAAGAAATGTCTTTTTTCTTGCCACTCTTCCATAAAGGCCAGATTTGTGCAGTATACGACTGATTGTTGTCCTATGGATAGAGTCTCCCACCTCAGCCGTAGATCTCTGCAGTTCATCCAGAGTGATCATGGGCCTCTTGGCTGCATCTCTGATCAGTCTTCTCCTTGTATGAGCTGAAAGTTTAGAGGGACGGCCGGGTCTTCGTAGATTTGCAGTGGTCTGATACAACTTCCATTTCAATATTATCACTTGCACAGTGCTCTTTGGGATGTTTGAAGCTTGGGAAATCTTTTTGTATCCAAATCCGGCTTTAAACTTCTCCACAACAGTATCTCGGATCTGCCTGGTGTGTTCCTTGTTCTTCATGATGCTCTCTGCACTTTAAACAGACCTCTGAGACTATCACACAGCAGGTGCATTTATACGGAGACTTGATTACATAGAGGTGGATTCTATTTATCATCATTAGTCATTAGGTCAACATTGGATCATTCAGAGATCCTCACTGAACTTCTGGAGGGTGTTTGCTGCACTGAAAGCAGCGGCGTAACAATGACTTGGCGGGCCCGAGTGCAGATCCCACCAACGGGCCCCTTAACCGACCTATCATCAGGCGAAATTATTGAGTGTTGATCTTAGAGAGGCGCATGGAAATGTATTTATTATCAGTGTTGCGTCTGAACACGTTCATGAACTCGCTCATAATTTTGGTGAACGTGAACTAAACGTAGCCTACTGTATTAGGCTACTGCCTGATGAACGATACTGTGCAGTGGACACACTCATTCTGGTGTCTGTGAATGGCACGTTCACTCTTTTTAATTTTGTTTAATAAGCTGCCAGATTTCTAGAGACTTCCAGGCCAAAAACACAACGTTAACAGTCTTGTGTCCAGCGTTACCCAACCTGTCAATTGCTGCGTGTGCTTTCTTTCTTTCTTCTACTGTCTATGCATGGCAAGTGTGAAAACGCCGAATTGCGTAGAGGCAGAGAGCGGTATTGCAGACGGCAGCCATATATTGAAAAATAGAACTGAACTAACCTAGTTCATTATTTGGAGCTTTGAACTTAGTTCAACATTTTGAATTATGAACTATGAACTGAACTAGTTCATGTAGTAAGTGAACTTTCCCGACACTGCTTATTACAATACACATTGTGAATTGATTGGTGAATGTTTGATTTTATTTTTGTATATGGTAGGTTAACGTTTAGCCTATCTAGCTTTAGCTATTTTCCAACAACATCCTGCACATTGTTTTCAATATCTAACCTGGCTGCTGCCTTATGCCTATACGTGCCTTTAATGATGTTTAATAGCCATGTCTAAATGCTTTAAATAGGCTATACCAGACAGTAAACGTTAGCCTACCCAGGTGGCTGAGTTTCACTCATTGCTGTTGGGCTGGGGGTCAGATGTAGCGTCCTCTTGAAAACCTTGCCACAAATCCAAATGAAGATAATTTTGCCAGCTTTGCCATCCTTTAATCCTGCTCTTTGCGTTTGTGCCGCTTCTTGCAGCCACTTTTGTGTTTTTGAAAGAAGGGCATGATGGGGTAGCCTACTTACCGCAATTACTCAACACGCAATGCAACACAACAGGATGGCAAACGATCAGAACGTCTGGGTGGGCTATAGAATCGTTTGACAACATATTCCCCAGACAATATTACTTAATAAAAACAAGATTTGTTTCATTCAGCAAAAGGCAAATAAGGCCAAATGAATTATTTGCTGTTGTTAAGACTGACTATTGTTAAAATGTTTATTGGGCAGATGAGAATAACCATAATTGAGAAATGTTTGCGAATTGATCGGACTGGATCATATGTTAACCTTTCTGTGATTTACGCGGAGCGAGGGGCCCGGTCAGTTCTTCAGGTAGAGTTCTCACTTGAGATCGAGGACGGGCCCCCTTTCGCCACGGGCCCCAGTGCAGCTGCACTCCCTGCACTCCCTATAGTTACGCCACTGACTGAAAGTAAAGGGGCCAAATACTTTTGCACGCCCAATTTTTCAGTTTTTGATTTGTTAAAGTTTGAAATATCCAATAAATTTCATTCCACTTCATGATTGTGTCCCACTTGTTGATAAAAAAAAAAAATGTTTTATATCTTTATGTTTGAAGCCTGAAATGTGGCAAAAAGGTCAAAAAGTTCAAGGGGGGGCAATACTTTCGCAAGGCACTGTACCTGCAAACTTGTCCCTTTTCAGTGAAAATAGCAGTTTTAAATGACAATTTTTTAATCCATGTGAATCATGCAGATCTGCAGAGTTTTTATTAGGGGGGGGTACAATTTCCCATAAACGGGAGTTTCAAAAACCTACTGCAGTCGTCTTCACAATAAAGCATCCTTGGTGACACGTCAGGCGAGTCATTTGGCCAATCAAGTGAACTGCAGCGTCTTCTTTGAAAAGGCTACAGTAGTCAGCTTGTCGGCTATCAGCTTGTCAGCTAACGTAAGATAAGAAGCGAAATGTGTTGCAGTAGCCTACCTACAATGTTAGAGCTAGTTCAATGTGAAGGATTTTGGCAAGGCTATCTCCTTAGATAGCTTACTGCATTAGTATTGTTATTTGATTTTTAATCTATATATTGTCGTAAAATATGATCAAAATGAAAACAAACACGTAATGAAACGTGGAGTCAGGTGGCTGAGCAGTTGGGATTCGGGCTAGTAATCAGGAGGTCGCTAGTTCGATTCCCGGCCGCGCCAAAAAATGACGTTGTGTCCTTGTGCAAGGCACTTCACCCTACTTGCCTCGGGGGGAATGGCCCTGTACTTACTGTAAGTTGCTCTGCTAAATGACTAAATATAAATGTAATGTAAATTAAACAAGATCAATTGTTGTCTGGTTTAATGAGTGATGGAAACACCTGCTCTGGTGGATCATTTGTCGTTGATTTAATGCAGTTAATTGCAGAGTTAGCCTTAACAAATGTTTATGATCATCAAAAAGTAGCCCTGGTCCAGCACGTAAAATATTGACAATTGTTTATAGAATGAGCGAGCTTAAAGAGAAGGATTCAATTTATATAGCACAGCTTGACTCAGGGCTGAGGTGCAAATGGAGCTGGGCCTGGCTAAAGATCGAGGTCAAGACCCATGTGAAGGGGATTGGCACATTTCTTTGGGCCGCTACCCACACAGTTAGCTGTGTTGCTCATTCCACGAATGCACGATCCTTACAAGTTGTACCTTGTTGTAAAGGTGACTAATCAGGCTTTCCAACTATATAAAATACAATACCAATTGGTATTATTAAAGGGGAGGAATAATCAACCGAAATAACGTTTTTTATGAGTTTATGTTCAGTGGCGTAAATAGTCAATAAATGTTTTGACTATGTTACCTGACTATGTTATCTGAAAGAGCTTTGGGCGAATAATAGTATTTTTCATGTCACTAGGACAAAAAAGTGAGGAGAGTAGTGATGTGTTGTTGGTGAACGATTCATTCATTTTGAACGAATACTTACAAGGACTCGGGAGTAACCAGTCCTCAAAGAGTGATTCGTTCATTTTCTCGTGGCCGCGCATTGGGACTGTTGTATAGGCTCGTCCAAGTAAACAGAAATGATTAGTTCATTTCCCGACTCGGTCTTTGGGTACGAGTCTTTGGATCATTTTTCACGTGACCTGCATAGGTTCTGTACTGGTAGCTAGAGGAAACAAATGATTTGTTCATTTCCCAACTCGGTCTTTCTACGAGTCTTTGGAACCTTTTTTCACGTGACCTGTATTGTATTTTTTAGTAGAGGAAACAGTTTCCTTTCGCGTGCGTGGCTGCTGTTTTTGTAAGACGTGAATGATATTCACTCAAGTCATCATACTGACTGGTTTTGTAATTTTCATTTTACATTTACACTTTTAGTTTAGTGCAGTGTAATTGTTTGCCTTGATAATTAAATGCTGGTGTGATAAATGACAAAATCATACTAACTGTTTTGATACATTATTTGAATGCAGGAATTTCTTTTAAAATAGCATCTGCTGGTGCACATGTCATGCACCAACCTACATGAGAATATGATACGTGTTTGCAGTGGATGAATTGAAATGAACAAATTACTCTAAAAAAGATTTGTTCGTTTTACTAAACGAGATTCAAAGAACAGAATCAGTAAAATGATCTGAACTTCCCATCACTAGAGGAGAGCCGTTTTCTTTGAAGCCCTGCTCTCTTGATGATGTTGGAAGAATTGGGATAAACTCCATTTGACTATCAAAATGCACATGCATTTCTGCAGCACCCTTAGTTTCTGTATTTTTCTGTCCTTACTGTAAATGCTCCAGTTGAAAAAATAATTATTTCAAAATGAAAGAATTGATGTTGCAAGTAAGACTGGTGACAGTTGACAAACCGTGACATTTCCAATTAATTAGTTTTTCCATGCAAATGCTGATCTGGCAAGACTTGATGTAAACAACATTGTGGAATGAAGCAGCTTTCACTTTAGCCTGGCTCTGCCCTCCTACGTACTTCCGCTCAATTTGGATTTTGCTTCTGTACTATGTCTGGGAGCTCGGCTCTGAAGTCGGTTTCCAGAAACACATTTTTTGTAGGTCCAATCAGCGAACAGAGGGAGTGGCTGAGAACAATGACGTTAATGTTGTGCACTAGTTTGAGTAGTTCAGTAATGGCGGCGGAGAAAGATGCGAGCGAAACTATTCTGCGGTTGTGGCAACGCTGCCGAATATCCATAGGTTAAAGCCGGAGCAAGAACATTCCTTGCTGAGTTTTGTTGGTGGCCATGATGTTGTGGCCCTCCTCCCCATGGGGTTTGGGAAAAGTTTGATTTTCCAGCTACGGCAGCTAGCTCCGTTACAGTAGTGGTGAAGGAGTAGGCTAAGGAGAACGCTTGCGATTGGTTATGGCAAATCAGAGTGGCTCTGGGCGGATCCAATAGTTTTAAACTTCAACAGAGGACCCGCCTTCAAGGAAGTGAACGTTTGTCAATGGAGAGATCCCAGACCCTCTGTACAAATGAAATGTATGAGGGTCTGGTTAGGACCAGGCTACTTTCACTTACCCATCCAAAGCAAATTAGAATGGGAAGATATTATACAGTTCTCATTTTTCAGAAAATGAAGTAAAATCTATGTATGTCTGTCAACAAAAGAACTGAATGCACCAATGCACAAATAATCCTGTTCTGGTTGTCATGGATACGCCGGTTACTGTACAATGCACTCACTCATCCAATTCACAGGATGAACTTATACAACCAACACTCGATGTTGTTTCAAAAGCTACCAGCCAGTTCTGTAGTTCTCTCTGCATATCCACTCTTAAGCGCTCAAAAGCCATGTCTGAGCAGCAGATGTCCACCTGCATCACCACGGCAACGTGGCAATCACCTCATCTTTGTTTCCCCATGACCCACCTGGAATGTGTGCCACCCACATGGCTGGGGCAGAAAACAGAACAGAGGACACATTGGATATGTATTGTTTCAAGCCAGCAGTGTGTGTGTGCGAATAATGGCTCCCTGACTGTTTGTGTTCACCTTCATCGAGGGAACCAAAACAGCCATTCTGTTTGGAGGTACTAACACGCACCATTAGAGGCCACAACAGATGCTCAGGAGCCACGTCAGGTGTGTGCACGTGCATGAATGTTAACAAGACGTGTGTGTGTGTGTTTTATATGAAACCGGAAACAATGTGACTTCTATATATGTGTCTGCCCTCTGTGGGTATAAAAGTTGTGTGTCTGTGTGAGTTTTACTGACAAGGAGGTCACTGTCAATAAAAGGTCAACAACTTGCATCAGTAATGTTGCAGCAAGCAGGCTATTAAAACTTTATCATTCAGATACATTACACCTATAGGCTTTGGCCCTTACTGACCTTATTCAGGATTAATTGAGCAGGCTACTGTAGCTGCTGACACTAAAACTTAAAATAAATCGACCAATTAATCACCGTTAATGACTCGGCCAATCAACCAAGGTAGACTCTAATCAATAAATTAGGCAATTCAATTACTTCAATTGAAGGTAAACAAGGAAAAAGATTTCCTCTAAGAAAAGCTGTTAGTAACAACATTCTGTGACTAACATAACATTCAGATCATGAACACTGTGTAAAAGCTTTTTTCAGGCAAACTTAATAACCCTGTATTTAGTAGTCCAACTTAAAACTACAACAATATTTTATAAAGCACAAATAACTCGCTGTGTCATATGGATACTTTGTTTTTCTTAGACTGGTTGCTAGTGCACAACGGTTACACATGTGCTTTTACTACAGGAAGTGTAGAGGAATCTGTTGCCAAACCACAGCATGACAAAAGCTGAGCTCACCGCTGCAAGCTAAGTCTGAGGAGGAAGTGGCGGTTGTTTGTTTTTGGTGTGTGCAATGTTGCGCAGCCTTAACCTCACCAGTGTGTTCTCGGTTTCTTTTTTGACAGACTTTTGAAAATCGTTCACTTTTTGAGGCCACAGGGTTTACTGTAGCAATAGTTTCCAGTTGAAGAGAAAATGAGACAACAGAAATGGGTTTGTTTCTAAAAGGTTTTACACTGAAAATAAAACTCTTACAGTATGAACGTTTTGTGAATGTGAAGAAAAACAAGGTTTAAAATATACATTTCCATTCAGGGCTCCAGACTAACTTTTTGTACTAGGAGCACAGTAGCCCCTGACTGAAACTTTTAGGAGCGCAAGCTAAAAATTTAGGGGCACACCTTATATTGACCTGCAATGCATTAATTAATGTAACTAGAGAGGGTACAATTCAGTGGCAATTTTAGACCCTTTTTAGGAGTGCTCAAGCACCCCTAAATTTAATCTCTAAAAATAATAATATATATTTTTATATTGTTTATTATAAATTGATGCTGGTAGTTCATGAAGAAGGGGACATCCATAGTTTTTTTTATTCATTCAATATTTTGCATAATAATACATAAATGTATTAATTGTTATCCAGTGAAATTAGGAATTTATATTAGCAAGGGGGTTTACGTTTAGCACTTTTGCAAGGCACTGTATTCATGTCACATTCTCATTGGGGGCTGAGCACCCCTAAAGGTCTGATCCTAGAATCGCCCCTGGTACAATTTCTGGAGAAATTGTGGGGTGTGCCTGTGTCGGTTGCAGATGGATCCATTTTTTTACTGTCATTTTTACAACTGATCTACAGCGACGCACCATAAGCTTGAGTTTAATACATTATTTAATGTGACATTACGTACTGTACATGCAAGTCTTAACTAAATGACTCAAATGTATGATGCACTTTTCGATCAGTCCTCCAACACCACAACACGATACTTCCTGAGTATAACAGCGCAGCAGCTCAAACACAGCCAGGGATACAGTAGCAACACTAGCGTTGCTAGTGCTAAATAAGTATTTAGCTGCTAGGCTCCATGACGCCGGGTAAGAAGGGCTAGTGAAACTGCTCACCAAAATAACTAAGGGGAACCCACTTGTCTGGCAGATTAAGACATGTTCGTAGGAACCTACCGAAAAATTGCCTAAACTTTCCAAGACTTTTAGCTAGGTTTATAGATACCTAGCGAAAAATAGCCTCAACTTTCCTGGACTTTTAGCTACGATACTAATGCAGAAGGAACGCTGATATCTGTCTTACCAGAACGTCGTATCTATGCGTCGTTGCTAACGTGTGCTGACCTTGTGCACACCCAATAAATTCCAAATTTGTAGGTTGCACATGCGCAAGTGCTTTTAAAAAATGCTCACACTGTCTCAAAAAGTGGTCGCAAAATGCGACCATTTGGTCGCAGTCTGGAGCCCTGCCATTACAAAACAAGAATGTGCATCTTGCCCATGGTGCCTTCATCACTGTATATTTTAAGAAACAGGAAACTAGATTCCTGACACTTGATACCTGGAATAGAAGTTTTAACCATACATATAGGCACACTTCATCCTTCCTCCACCCAAATAAATACCCTCTGCTCTCCCTGAGGATACAGTAGGGAAAGAGAGAAAATATGGAATTGGGAAATTAGATATGGAGCTGGACATAGATGGCAACTCCATTGCCTGTATTATAATAAAAAGAGGAAGAGGGTAGAAACTGAAAGACAAGGTAGGAATGCATTCGAAATCTCTTGAAATTCTACTTTGTGATAAAGACAGCCAATTGAGCAGACTCAACAGGACGCATGTATGTACATATTGCAAGCAAGAAGATTTGTGATGGCTACTAGTGTTCTTGTAAGTACAGCGACTTAAATTGATTAGTGAAAGGAAGTGCAAGGGCACCAATCAAACATGTCAAACACAAAACATTTACGTGTATGTGATACGTTGAACATATTGTACAATATAACACACAGACACGGTACACTGGAAACAACTTTCAGTGATTATTTCCTGACTTCAGCATTGCATCTGTCTGCATGCCTGGAAAACCCAACACATAATTTAATAATTTAAGAGTTGGTTACAGTGTTTACCCTATAGTGACAAATGACCTTCAAACTGAAAGGCGTGTGTGGAAAGGGGCAAACAGAGGGTATTGCACATCTAGGCCTCACACAAGCAAACGCTTTGCCGAGGCACAAATATGATGCCACATTATCTGGATGTTCCTAATGGGCACATTGAATAACCTGAAGATCAACAATGATCTCAGACTTCTTATTAGTCCAGTGAGCGATTCTGCTGCCCTGGTGTCCTTGACGGGTGAGTCGAGACAATGCACATTAAACCAACTTAGATCGAACCATCCTTAATTGAACTGATTTAAATACATTAGAACATGCTTAGAGAACATTTTTGTATTTTACAGTCAACAAAATGTCAACTCATTAAGTTAATATATTATTTTTACAAATACAGATGTAACCATGTATATATATACATATATAATCAGGGGTGAAAGTAGTTTTTTTTTCTTGGCGGTACTATGATACAGGTGTAATGCGCGCACGAAAAATTCACTTAGCCAAATTATTTATTTATTTGTTTATCTGCCGCAAAATTACACCAAGACAAATAGATCTATTTTATCCAGTGTAATTTAACACTTACCACTATGTTGTTTTTTATTATCCTCCTCTTGCTTTCTCTTCTTCCTTTTTTGGCTTCCTGAAGCATAATGCCGCTTCATGATGACTGCCGACCAACAAGTTTTTTGTATTTTGCCAGCAGCACAGATCTTGAGGGGCCCCTTGAGGGGGATCCCGATAACAGTGTCATTGCACTTTACTGCATTGACTATCAATGGGGCGCTCACACATTTGTCGTTGCATTTTATTCTTAACCAGTCGTTGTCTCGGGGCCCCAAGCCAGCTCAGCGCCCCAAGCAATTGCTTGTTTTGCTTGCCTTGTTGCAACGGGCCTGTGTCGTATTTTCTTCCCGGTACGGCGTACCGGCTTACTTTCACCCCTGTATATAATTTATATACATATTTAATATATATATATATATTATATACATGGTCACATTCGTATTTGTACAAATTATATTATATATATATATATGTAAAGGGTAAAAGTTTTATGTGGTCAATGTGGACACTATCCAATAAGGTTTTCAAGTTAACTTGAAATGACCAACGGGTTGTCTGTAGTAAAATGCATGTCCATTCTGAAGCATGTGGAAGTCCATTCATGTTTGTGTGGCCTTGAGCTATAGATGGTTAAAGAAGCTTGTCCGAAACCTGCCAGGCCCTTGCCGAGCCTTGACAGCATACTGAACATACGCTTTTTATGTCTGTGCTAGTATGGAAAATAGGTGCAAATCCATACATAACAAAGATCGTCGTCGTCGTCATCTGCCGCTTGTCCGGGGATCGGGTCGCGGGGGCAACGACCTAAGCAGGGAGGCCCAGGCTTCCCTCTCCCCGGCCACTTCCACCACCTCTTCCTGGGGGACCCCGAGGCGTTCCCAGGCCAGCCGAGTGACATAGTCCCTCCAGCGTGTCCTGGGTCTTCCTCGGGGCCTCTTCCCAGTGGGACGTGCTCGGAACACCTCACCAGGGAGGCGTCCAGGAGGCATCCTAATCAGATGCCCGAGCCACCTCAGCTGGCTCCTCTCGACGCGGAGGAGCAGCGGTTCTACTCTGAGCCCCTCCCGGATGACCGAGCTTCTCACCCTATCTCTAAGGGAGAGCCCGGACACCCTGCGGAGAAAGCTCATTTTGGCCGCTTGTATTCGCAATCTCGTTCTTTCGGTCACTACCCATAGTTTGTGACCATAGGTGAGGGTAGGAACGTAGATCGACTGGTAAATAGAGAGCTTCGCCTTTTGACTCAGCTCTTTCTTCACCACGACGGACCGATGCAGAGCCCGCATCACTGCGGACGCCGCACCGATCCGCCTGTCGACCTCATGCTGCATTCTTCCCTCACTCGTGAACAAGACCCCGAGATACTTGATCTCCTCCCCGACCCGGAGATGGCACTCCACCCTTTTCCGGTCGATAACCATGGCCTCAGATTTGGAGGTGCTGATTCGCATCCCAGCCGCTTCACATTCGGCTGCGAACCGCTCCAGTGAGAGCTGAAGGTCACGGCCCGATGAAGCCAACAGGACCACATCATCTGCAAAAAGCAGCGACCCGATCCTGAGGTCACCAAACCGGACCCCCTCAACACCCTGGCTGCGCCTAGAAATCCTGTCCATATAGGTAATGAACAGAATCGGTGACATAGGGCAGCCCTGGCGGAGTCCAACCCTCACCGGAAACAAGTTCGACTTACTACCGGCAATGCGGACCAAACTCTGGCACCGGTCGTACAGGGACCGGACAGCCCCGATCAGGGAATCGGGTACCCCGTACTCTCGGAGCACCCCCCACATGAGCCCCCGAGGGACACGGTCGAACGCCTTTTCCAAATCCACAAAACATGTGTAGACTGGTTGGGCAAACTCCCATGTACCCTCCAGGACTCCGCGGAGGGTATAGAGCTGGTCCACTGTTCCACGTCCAGGACGAAAACCACATTGCTCCTCCTGAATCTGAGGTTCGACAATCCGGCGGACCCTCCTCTCCAGGACCCCTGAATAGACTTTCCCAGGGAGGCTGAGGAGTGTGATCCCCCTAAAGTTGGAGCACACCCTCCGGTCCCCCTTTTTAAAGAGGGGAACCACCACCCCGGTCTGCCAGTCCAGAGGCACTGTCCCCGATGTCCACGCGATGTTGCAGAGTCGTGTCAACCAAGACAGCCCTACAACATCCAGAGCCTTAAGGAACTCCGGGCGGACCTCGTCCACCCCAGGGGCCCTTCCACCGCGGAGCTTTTCAACCACCTCGGCGACCTCGGCCCCAGAGATAGAAGGGCCCCCCCGATGTCCCCAGACTCTGCCTCCACGTCGGAAAGCGTGTTGGTGGAATTAAGGAGGTTTTCAAAGTATTCCTTCCACCGATCCAGGACGTCCCCCGTCGAAGTCAGCAGCGCACCGTCCCCACCGTATACAGTGTTGAAAGAGCACTGCTTCCCCCTCCTGAGTCGCCGGATGGTGGTCCAGAACCTTTTTGAAGCCGTTCGGAAGTCATTCTCCATGGCCTCGCCGAACTCCTCCCATGCCCGGGTTTTTGCCTCCGCGACCGCCAAAGCCACGTTCCGCTTGGCCTGCCGGTACACATCAGCTGCCTCAGGAGTCCTACCAGCAAATAAAGCCCGATAGGCCTCCTTCTTCAGCTTGACGGCATCCCTCACCTCTGGAGTCCACCACCGGGTCCGAGGGTTACTGCCGCGACATGCACCGACCGCCTTGCGGCCGCAGCTCCGGTCAGCCGCTTCAACAATGGAGGCCCGGAACATGGCCCATTCGGACTCAATGTCCCCGGCCCCCCCCGAGACATGATCGAAGCTCTCCCGGAGGTGGGAGTTGAAGCTCCTTCTGACAGAGGGTTCCGCCAGCCGTTCCCAGCAGACCCTCACATTACGTTTGGGCCTGCCAGGCCTGACCGGCGTCCTCCCCCACCATCGGAGCCGACTCACCACCAGGTGGTGATCAGTTGACAGCTCCGCCCCTCTCCTCACCCGAGTGTCCAAGACATGCGGCCTCAAGTCCGACGACACGACTACAAAGTCGATCATCGAACTGAGACCTCGGGTGTCCTGGTGCCAGGTGCACATATGGACACCCTTATGCTTGAACATGGTGTTCGTTATGGACAAGCCGTGTTTAGCACAGAAGTCCAACAACAGAACACCACTCGGGTTCAGATCGGGGGGGCTGTTCCTCCCAATCACGCCCCTCCAGGTCTCACTGTCATTGCCCACATTAGCATTGAAGTCCCCCAGGAGGACGAGGGAATCCCCGGGAGGAGCGCTTTCCAGCACCCCCTCCAGAGACTCCAAAAAGGGTGGGTACTCTGAGCTGCCGTTTGGTGCATAAGCACAAACGACAGTGAGGACCCGTCCCCCCACCCGAAGGCGGAGGGAGGCTACCCTCTCATCCACCGGGGTGAACCCCAATGTACAGGCACCGAACCGAGGGGAAACAAGTATTCCCACCCCAGCTCGACGCCTCTCACCAAGGGCAACTCCAGAGTGGAAGAGAGTCCAGCCCCTCTCAAGGAGACTGGTTCCGGAGCCTGTGCTGTGCGTCGAGGCGAGGCCGACTATATCTAGCCGGAAACTCTCTACCTCGCGCACCAGCTCCTTTCCCGCCAGCGAGGTGACGTTCCACGTCCCTAAAGCTAGCTTCTGCAGCCGAGGATCGGACCGCCAAGGCCCCCGCCTTCGGCCGCCGCCCGTCTCACACTGCACCCGACCCCCATGACCCCTCCTGCGGATGGTGAGCCCACTGGAAGAGGGTCCCACGTTGTCTCTTCGGGCTGTGCCCGACCGGGCCCCATAGGAAAAGGCCCGGCCACCAGGCGCTCTCCATGGAGCCCCACCCCCGGGCCTGGCTCCAGGGGGGGGCCCCGGTGACCCGCTTCCGGGCAGGGGCAACTGAGAACCATTGTTGTATTTTTTCATGGTTGGTTTTTTGAGCCACGCTTTGTCTGGTCTTTCACCTGGAACCTGTTTGCCTTGGGAGACCCTACCAGGGGCATAAAGCCCCCGACAACATAGCTTCCAGGATCACTAGGACACGCAAACCCCTCCACCGCGGTAAGGTGGTGACTCAAGGAGTCACCACCTTAACACCTTAACAAAGATAACATTATTAAAGAGCCATATTGCAAAATTGAACCAGATTTAACCACAGCCCCAGATAAACATTCATAGAAGAAATGGACAACAGTTAGGGTCAGATCCTCGACAGTCCCCTGGTCTGCCTTCACACAAGCAGGGGGAGAACCATCGTCCAGGCCTGCCAGATACAACAGGCTGATCTCTCCTGCTGGCTGCCAGCCCAGTGAGGACAGGTGGTTGTGGCGGGTTTCAGACGCGGTAGAGGATGACAGCAAGTCAGAGGGCATTTTCAAGTTTAAACCAAATCACCAAATCGTTGCTTATTTTTTGAGGGCATCCATCCACCTATCACTCTAAATATGAGCATTTATTGTGTCATACCACATCATTCAGAGGCAAATGGCATACATTTTCTACATAAATTCACAGATATAGTACATCTCCAGCAATGATAATCAATTGCTTCACACAACCTGGATTAATCTGAGTACAATTGGCAAAGGTGTCCAGCTTTCAAAATGGGGCTGCTTAAGGTAATCTTTCAATCTATCAAGTTTTTGTAGTTTTGTCACTCTACCTATCTACCTTTTTTAGGTGCAAAAATAAAATGTTTTATGTGAAAGTGCCAACATAACATATTTGTGTGCTATATTAACTACCTACTCCTCAGTACCTGAACTGCTACAGTGGATGTAAATTAAAGTGTCAGGAAGTGATATCTGAGTCCTAATGTAATGTCCAAATGGACCTGGGGGTACTGTGAGTAGGGCAGAGTGTATTTTGTTCCCAGTTAAATCACTAAGCCATAAAAATATCAAAATATTCAACATTTCTGAAAGTCACATATTGATGTTTTGAGCTCTTGAAATAATCAATTCTGATTATCATTCATTATTAAATTATCAGAATTAGTGCTTTAAGAGCAATTAAAGAAGTTGTGTAGTGTACAAACTGTATTTCCGCAGGGTCATGTTTACGTGGATCTGCCTGGGGATTTAGTGTGTGGGTCATAAACCCATTGCAAACACTCTGGCAACAAATGGTCAAGTGGTTAAACTGCTGCGCCTGTTTTTATTTTTCCCTCTCCCCCCCCCCATTCTGGGAGCAAGGTCTTAGAGTAAGCCCCAATGACTGATCGCATGAGGCGTGGGGCACTCACATCTCTGCTAGACTGCCCCGCTTGACAGAAAGTGACGGCAAGGAGAACACGCTGAGCTATTTGTGATGCAGGGGGTCACAGCCCAATCACTGGCGGCTAAACTGGCGGCCAGTCACATCCACTTACACACACACACACTTCCGGGGCCAGGGAGTTTGATGCCCTCGCCCAAGCCTCTCCCCAATGACAGACCTCTTCACCTCCTTCTAAACCCTGGGTCACATGGTGCAGCTGTTCCGGGAGTAGTAGGGAGATGGGCAAGGAAGAGGGGATGGGGGTAGGAGAGGACAGAACTTTGACACCCTTCTGTCACACATAGCCCTTCAAATAGCCAGCAGTGGAAACAAGAATGTGTGGGGAGCATGCCTACTTACGTGCAGAGACACACACACATGCCACACACTGTAAATCCACCACATGGCTGTAGAGATTGGGTAATATGCATCACCATCCCCCATCCCCTCCCTGCCCTATGAGACAGTGTCTCATATGACTCTGGGGTAAATCTCTCCACTCCGCTCCACCCCTGCTCTCCTATCGCTCGAACGAGGCAGAGCCTGAAATAAACTAAAAGGGCAGGATGAGCGGCTGTCAAGCTAGTGCCCAGCAGAGCGACACGTGGTCCAGTCGAGACACGGCCTGTCACTGAGAGTAAGAGAGAGCCGTGGCGAGATTGGTGCCCTGCTGCCACTAAAAATAGACATGTGCAATATTCATCACCTTTGCAGGACTCTGTAATGGGCACACACTTGAACTCAGCTATCACTTTGGAAAGTGTTGGATGGGGAAGAGAGGGGTAACAGAGAAATGGAAGCTAGAAATATGCATGTTCTTGTGGCAAGATGTTGCTCATCTTACTTGATTTCTTATATCTTCCATCTGGTCTTTCTCTGGGTGCTGTCTGGTGTTTCAATGTGAAAGACAATGCTGTCCCCTGGTTTAGCTTACCTTGAATTTGTGAAGCATCTTTGTTTAGCATTGGTCTTTTTCTTCTAAGCCTTTGTGACTTGTAAAACATGATTAGACTTGGTTTGAAATTTAGTAGTGGCTGAACTCTTCCTTGTCTTTAATCAGACCAAACTAATTCAAGTCCTTCATTCAACTTTTAAACAAGTTTACTCAGTCATCACTATTTGGCCAGTTACTGTAATACACTACACCTTAATGTAAAATTGATATCCATATCTTAGAGATACACCCATAATGGTTGTAGTTAAAGCCTTGTACTAGAACATGTTTACAGTTATTTAAAGATGTTTTCCTTCACAGAAGTAAAAGTTGTTTTATAAAGCGAGGACAGTAAGTGTGTTAGAATGTGGTAAGTGAATTTGTGTGCCTGTGTGACAGCAAGGGATAGAGAAAGATAGAGAGTCAGACATGATGTTGGCCTGGGTTGGAAGATAAAGGGGCAAGCCTTCACACGCACCTTCTGCCTAGCTCTCCCTCGTTTCCCTCACTTCCCTCTCCTCTGCTAACTTTCATCCACCAAGCACCAAACACTATTTTTCAAAGGCCTACAAAAGTAGGCCACAAAGTTTTGAGAAAAAGAGAGCAAGAGAGAGAGAGAAGGAAGGAAGGACTGAAAACACGCCACAGCTACCCTGCCACAGCACATGTTTATAGGAGTATAAATGGAGAGAAAAGAGGAGAATAAAGAGAGGGAGTTAATGATAGCTTTACATATTATCTCCCCTTCCATCTTCATGCCTAACCAGATTGGAGAAGTGCCCCTTCTTGAGCGGTAAACTGATTTATCCGTCAATCTTTTTGTGAAATACCACTCCCACTCCTAAATCAGTTTGATGGATGGATGGAAGCTCTTAGCAGCCTTGAATAAAATTAACTCTCACTCAATGTGAGAAGGCACTATGGTCATCAAAGATAATGTCATGACCCGCTTCTTCTATATTCATCGATTTGCTGCGACAAGCGTCATTGTTCAGGAACGTCACAGTCTGCTTGAATCAAAACAAATGTGTCATGCATGTGAAGATGACAGATAAAATTAGGCGAAGGGGAGATTGGACAGGAGGGATAAAGGATGGGTAATATGTGGCAGGACGATTACAAGGGGACTGTTGTTCTGAGTGCGCTTGAGTGCAAGAATAGATGTTCTTATCTGAACCACCAGGAAGACTGCAACTGGCGGGACTGAATGTCTGATGGAGGAAGGAGATAAAAGAGTAGGCCAGATCCTCCAGGATGGATGACGGGAGGGAGGGAGGTTGGAGTAATGGAGGATGAGAATGGTTGTGGCAGGATTTTTATGCTTTGGCAACCCTTAGGAAAGTAAAAGCAATAAGCGTAGTTCAAGCAGGGCAATCAGGCAGCGCGCGTCATCCTTTTGTCGGGGATGTAAGGCGTCTTACTCCGCCTTCCTTCCTCCGCCCACTACTTACTCTGCGTCTGTTGGCTGTCTTGTTTTCCTGCTTTGCCATGTCTGACTCCTCCAATTTGGAGGCGGCCTGTTTGTTGGGGGTGTTTGAGGGAGGTTACGATCGGTCACCCGGATGTGCACCCTCCGTGGAGATCTGCGACGAGGGGGAATAGCCAGGTGTGACGCAGCTTGCGTCTGGCCCTGAGACCGGGTACCATTAAGGAATAGGAGTGCGGCAGGCCGCTCCCCAGAGCACCCCGGCAGGGAAAGGCAAGGGGAAATGGGGCGCCTCTTCCCAATCGGCACCCGGAAAAAAGGCTTGAGCGACCAAAGTGTCTCTGGTGGACATGGAAGGTCATGTCATCGCGCTGGAGGACAGGTTGGCGATGGCGTCGGCTCCGCAGATCCCCGGGAACGGGTTCGGGGGCACTCTGGCGGCCTTGGACTCGCATCAACTCCAAGGTTGACTCTGGCTTCCGTCTTGCCAGCGGCCGCTTCTGGGGTGCCGCCCCTGTCTCCCGCTTCCGGCATATCTGCCCATCTGAGGAGCCAAATCCTCGAAGGTACCGACGTAAACTTGGTACAGATTCTGCTATGCTCTGTGGATACGGTCAACAGGCGGGTGGTCGAGTGCGGGGAAGTGTCCATGTTCCTCAAAAGGAGTGATCCTAGGATGTAAAAAGCCTGACTCTGGCCGAATTCTACATGGCTTACGGCATATTCAGCGACACGCTCTGCGAGGCCTAACCCGAGCGCCGTATTGAGTTTAATACGTATCTGTCATTGATTGCCGATCTAGCAATGTACTATGGTGGAACTCTGTTTTATGAGTACCATAAATGCTTTTCTGCCAAGCCTGCGTTGAAAATTCTAAAGTTCAACGTCCGGTTAGATGGTCGGTGCTTGACCTCAATTTGGTCAGCAGGGTGTTCACCGGGCATACGCCAATGTGTTGTTCCGTGTGCGGTTCGCTGGCCCACACAGTAAACCCGTGCCCGAGGATGGCATTCGCACCACCGGTCAAGGCAGAGGGGCTTGCCTATGGTGCCTCCGCCGAGGGCAGTCGAATGAAGATATATACCCCCTCCGCTGCAAGCACATCGCTGTGCATCAATTAGAGAGTGTGTGTCAATATGCTAACTCTAAGTTTCTGCATGCTTGCAGTTACTGTGGGGACACTGATCCCCGATCTGTGTGCCCTCGTCGGCCCCGCCTGGCTCCAAAGGAAAATTAATAAACACCCATCAACCCCAGTCGATGTATCAAGATTTTCTGCAGCGTTGAGGAAGCATCCCAGTCGCTGTTCTGTGTCCTATCTACTTGATGGTTTGGTGCATGGGGTTCTTGCTGGTCTGTGTTTTCTGCCTGTTATGAGTCATGACATGTCACAATCTGCAAACTGTGCTCAAAGAGCCGGCGGTCATTGACAAGCTCCTTGAGAAGGAAGTGGCTAAGGGGTTCACGATCGGACCTTTCGTCGTCTCTCCTTTCTCCCCATACAGAGTGAGCCCCATAGGCGTCGCAACACATAAATATTTGGGGAAGAAACGCCTCATCATTGATCTGTCTACTCCTCACAACGGCGTCGTGCCCAGCATTAAGAGTTTGATCCCTGAGAGCAGTTTTTGCTATACTACGCTGGCTTGGACAATGCGATCCGCATGAGAACAACCGCAGGCAGGGGCGCGTGGCTGGGGAAAGCCGACATCACCGACGTGTTTAAGGTCATGCCTCTTCACCCCTCTCAGTGGCATCTATTCAGCGTTAGGTGGGGTGGCAAGCTGTACTTTACGGTTAGGTTGCCGTCCGGCTGCTGCAGCAGCTCGTGTTTATTGGACATGCTGTCGGAGGCGCTGTGCTGGATCCTGGTGAATGTACACAGGTTGCCATTTGTGTTGCACCTGCTGGATGACTTTTTGGTGGTGGATTTTCCGTTGTCTCCGCCCGCCCGCTGTATCTCGGTGTTGAGGGACACGTTTGAGCACCTGGGCGTTCTGCTGTCCACAGAGATGACTGTAGTTCCGTTCACCACTTTTGAATTCCTCGGTATTAACCTCGATAGTGTTGCCATGCAGGCGTCGTTACCCTCGGATAAACTGGACCGCGTTTGCGGCGTCCTAAGGTCCGCTTCAGGTGCCACTTTGATGGCTAAACGTGACCTGCTTTTGTTGCTAGGGCATCTGAATTTTGTTATGCGCATCATGCCCCAGGGCCACGCGTTCGTGTCCCGTCTTGGACGTAGCTAAAAGCGTGGCTAATCTCCGAGATTGCGCAGTGTTGTACCACGGGGTGCCGGTCGGATTTGCCTTTTTGGAGTGTGCTGTGCAACCGTTGGAACGGCATCAGTTTCTGTAATCACGATTCCGTGGAGTTGTCCGGCACTCTCGATTTCTATACCGAAGCGGCTCCCTCCGTTGGGTTTGGGGTGTCTCAGGGCAACGAGTGGTTCTCCAAAGCATGGCCCACAGAGATAGTGTCTCTGGCACTGGAGACCTACTCCACGGCTCTACACGAATTGTATCCCATTGTGATTGCTTGTTTATTGTGGGAGCATTTATTGTGTAGGAAAAAGATAACCGCGTTTGGTGACAACGAAGCTACTGTCCACATAATCAATAAAGGGAAGTCTTCGGTGCCTTTTATCAATCGCTTAGTCAGATGGCTAACGTCGACAAACGTGCTTGATAATTTCATATTACGTGCCGCATTTATTCCGGGCCTAGAGAACAGACGTGCTGATGCACTGTCTCGTTCTAACTTTCAGGAGTTCCGAAAGCGGCGCCCTCATGCGCTACCGGATGGGCTGGTGTGTCCGCCATTCCCCCTGACCCCCTGACTGTGCCCCTAGACTAGGCCCGGGTGTGCTGCACATGTACGTTGTATCTGCTGGTGAATACATGAGGAAGGGTATCGCCCCATCTACATTAAAATTCTACGACATGGCTTCAAATCTCTGGTTTCTGTGCCGTGTTTGGTGTGTTCTATGCCTGTGAACTAATGATGGGAAGTTCGGTTCATTTTACTGATTCGGTTCTTTGAATCTCGTTCAGTAAAATGAACAAATCTTTTTCGAGTCATTCGTTCATTTCAACGGGGGGGGGGGGTATACGTCCACTGCAAACACGTATCATATTCTCATGTTGGTTAGTGCATGATGTGCACCAGCAGATACTATTTCAAAAGAAATTCCTGCATTAAAATAATGTATCAGAGTTTGTATGATTTGGTCATGTATTATCAGACTAGCATTTAATTATCACGTCAAACAATTACACTGCACTAAAGTGTAAGTGTAAATGTTAAGTGAAAATAACAAAACCAGTCAGCATGTTGACTTGAGTGAATATCATACACGACTTACTTCAACAGCGGCCACGCGAAAGGGAATAATGAAACTGTTTCCTTAACTAAAAAATACAATGCGGATCACGTGAAAAAAAGATCCAAAGACTCGTAAAAAGACCGAGTCGGGAAATGAACGAATAGTTTGTTTCCTCTAGCTACAGAGCCTATGCAGGTCACGTGAAAAATGATCCAAAGACTCGTAGAAAGACCGAGTTGGGAAATGAACGAATCGTTCATTTCCTCTAACTACAGAGCCTATGCAGGTCACGTGAGAAATGATCCAAAGACTCGTAGAAAGACCGAGTCGGGAAATGAACGAATCGTTTGTTTCCTCTAGCTACAGAGCCTATGCACGTCACCTAAAAAATGATCCAAAGACTCGTAGAAAGACCGAGTCGGGAAATGAACGAATCGTTCGTTTCCTCTAGCTACAGAGCCTATGCAGGTCACGTGAAAAATGATCCAAAGATTCGTAGAAAGACCGAGTCGGGAAATGAACTAATCACTCGTTGAGAGGACTTGTTACTCCCGAGTCCTTATCAAATCAAATCAAATGTATTTGTATAGCCCTTTCACACGCAAGCATGTCACAGAGGGCTTCACATACGCCCATAGAACTGCCCCTCAACCAACTTAAACCCTCAAGGAAGACAAGGAAAAACTCCCAGAAAAACTCCCAACGGGAGAAAAAATGGAAGAAACCTTGGGAGGAGCAATTCAGAGAGGGATCCCCTCCTCCAGAGACGGTTGGCAAGAGAGAGGAGCAGAACACAAGCTAAACATAGTCATACAGTGTCAATGGGTTTTGAAACACCAAAAATCCATTGTTCGGCTTTATAGACGTTGGATGGGACCTGGAAACTCGCTGTTGGCCGTCATGGAGGCTGGTTTCCGGTTGACGACCTGGTCCAGCGTTGGTAGACCAACGACCAGGCAGGTCCTGACAGCTCAGACCCCCCACACCACAAGGGATGTGTGGGGGGACAGAGAGGAGAACAGGGATTAGAGAATGCCAGGAGCAGCTAACAGTTTCAGTCGTAATAGAATGAGATCCCCACCGGTCAAGTGTGGACTAGTGCAGCAATTTAACAAAGCTAAGAGGGTATTTGATGCAGCCCCACACACCAAGACAGCGACAGCCCCCCTTGGTTGGAACATGAAATCTGTTCCAGGGGAAACAACTCTAAAATAAGTTATATTTATACGAATAAGGATGAAAACAACCAGCCCCCCGTTGTCTCCAACTAGTAAACTATAACAATTAAAATATACAGCAACGGAACTATTACAGTAACAATATACAATAACAGGTTTACTTTATTTGTAACATTTAAATGGGCAGTGTGAACATAAGCTAAAATTACAATTTAAAAGTTACATGTGATACACACATAGGCAAACGCACACCCCAGGTTTACATAGAAAGTACACACATTTAACAATCATAGGATTGACTAAACAGGAACGTTTTTAATCTAGTTTTAAATGTCGAAACAGTATCAGCCTCCCTAATTGAGACAGGTAATTTGTTCCAGAGAAGAGGCGCTCTATATGAGAACGCCCTACCTCCAGCAGTTTTTTTCTTAATTTTGGGTATTACCAGATAGCCGGCATCTTGAGATCTTAGAGTCCTTGCGGGGCAATAGGGTGCAAGGAGACCGGAGAGGTACAGTGGTGCCAATCCATGTAGAGATTTGTAAGTTAGTAGTAAAACTTTGAAATCAGCTCTGGCTTGGATAGGGAGCCAGTGTAAAGAGATAAGAGTAGATGTTATATGATCAAACTTTCTTGTTTTTGTCAATAGTCTAGCAGCAGCATTTTGTACCCGCTGTAAATTTTTCAAGTAGGTAATTGGGAGGCCAGAGAACAACACATTGCAGTAGTCCAATCGGGACGTAACAAAAGCATGTATTAGTTTTTCAGCATCATTCTTTGAGAGGAATTTTCGTATTTTGGCAATATTACGTAGATGGAAAAATGCAGTTCTGGTGATTTGTTTAATATGGTACTCAAACGAAAGGTCTGGGTCCAATGTGACTCCTAAATTTTTTACCAACTGGCTTTGAGATACTTTGACACCATCTAAGTTTAAGGTCAGATTGGATAAATTATTTCTGTATTTTTTAGGGCCGAAAATTTGAACCTCGGTTTTATCCGAATTAAGAAGAAGGAAATTTGCTGTCATCCAAGTTCTCAACCCGGAAACACATTTTTCCATAGCATGTGGAAATTCTCCAGGCTTTATGGACATGTATAGCTGAGTATCATCGGCATAACAGTGAAAATTTACCCCAGAGCTTCTAATTATGTTTCCTAAAGGCAACATATAGAGTGAAAATAACAGAGGGCCTAGAACTGAACCCTGTGGTACTCCGTATTTTACAGTAGTGCTCCTGGATGAGCAACCATCATAGTGGACATATTGTGATCTATCAGATATACGATCTAAACCACTGAAGTGAAGTACCAGAGATCCCAACATAGTTCTCCATACGCTCCAGGAGAATCTCATGATCCACAGTGTCAAATGCTGCACTAAGGTCTAGAAGAACCAGAACAGAGATAGAGCCCGCGTCAGAGGCTAATAATAGATCATTGACTACCTTAGCTAATGCAGTTTCAGTGCTGTGGTGAAGACGAAATCCAGACTGGAGAGGTTCATAAAGCTGATTTGAGGAGAGGTGCTCAGTTAGCTGTTGTGCCACAGCTTTTTCTAAAATTTTGGAGAGAAATGGCAAATTTGAAATTGGCCTATAGTTGCTAATACAACCTGGATCCAGGTTTGGTTTTTTAAGAAGGGGCTTAATAATAGCTTGTTTGAAATTGTCAGGGACTTGTCCAGTTACAATAGATTCATTAATAATACTAAGCATGGAAGGTCCAATAATAGGGAGAAGTTCCCTACAAAGTTTGGCAGGGAGGGGATCAAGAAGGCAGCTGATGGGTTTCGAGGAATCTATCAGCTCGATGAACGCTTCCATAGAAATAGGGTTAAAGTGGGTAAGAGCCTCAACATGCAGCATGCTGGGTATAGAGTCAAATTCTGTGTTGATGGCCACTCCTCCAGGCCTAGTCTGTAGTTTGTCCCTTATTGCATAGATTTTTTGGTCAAAGAAATCTAAGAAATCATTGGGAGAGAGATCTGAACTAACACAGAGTGTACTTTTCTTAGTGAGTTTTGCAACAGTATCAAATAGGAACTTTGTGTTGTGTTTGTTCTTACTAATCAATTTCGAGAAATATTCTGATCTGGACCTGATGAGGACTTGCTTGTACTCAATTTGGCTGTCCTTCCAGGCCAGGCGGAAAACCTCCAATTTAGTGGTACGCCACTTATGCTTTAATTTTCGAGTGGACCTCTTGAGAGTGCGGCTTTCCTCTGAATACCATGGAGCCATTTTCTTGTCTTTTCTTTTCCTTGGTTTGAGTGGGGCAACAGAATCTAGGGATAACTGAAGAACCAAATTCAGATCCCTTGTTTTAGCATTTAATGATTTATTTGGGACGTCCAGTGCTTCTAGTGCAGCAGGTAGAATATTAGCCAGTTCCATAGCTGTGTTTGGGGTTATGCAGCGGCTAGTAGAAATATTCTGGGTGCCTCCAAGGCTCTGGCAGAGATCCATTTTAAAGGTAACCAGGCAGTGGTCTGATAATATAGGATTGTGGGGGTGGACAATTATGTCACTAATCTTGATTCCCCGTGTGAGAACTAAATCCAATGTATGCGAGTGAAGATGGGTAGGTTTAGAAACCACCTGAGTGAGACCTGTGGAATCCAATAGAGCAGTAAAGGCCTTACTTAGAGGATCTTTTGGGTCATCCACATGGATGTTAAAATCACCCATAATTAAGACATTATCAGTATATGTCACAAGATCAGCACTAAAATCTGCAAACTCCTCTAGGAAGAGGGAATACGGGCCGGGGGGCCGGTATAGAGTAACTAAACTAAATGAGGGAGGGGGGGCAATAGTAGAAGAATTAGTCCTTTTTAGAGTAGTTGGTGGTTTCATGCAAATTATCTCAAATAATTTAAAGGTATTTACAGATTTTAGGCTAAGGTTGAAGCTAGCTTTATATATCATAGCAACACCGCCACCTTTCTTTGAGACACGAGGGATGTGCGAGTACGCAAAATCCGGAGGCGATGCTTCATTCAGGGAGGAATATTCTTCAGGTTTTAACCAGGTTTCGGTGAGTCCAATCAGGTCCAGGTTGCATTCAGACATCAGATCATTAATCAAAACGGCCTTTGGGGATAGAGATCTGATGTTTAGGAGCCCAACATTCCAGTATGGGTTTTTGGCAGCTTTAGACGTAGGTAATCCTTCTGAAAAGGTGGCACTGCTATCAGAGAACTTAAGCACTGCTATCCTTAACTTATAAGGATTCGTTCAAAATGAACGAATCGTTCACGAACTACACATCACTAACATGTGTGCCGTGTTCCGTGTGTCCTATGCCTGTGAACATGTCTGTGTTCTGTGCCTTCATCGTTTATTGTCTCGAATCACGGAAGTTGCATCCTTCCGCCATTAAAGCACTAGTGTCGGGTATTCAATTTAATGTACGGTGTTTGAAGCCCTCGATATGCAGCCTACTCAGGAGCCCATGTATCCGGCTGTTGATGAATGGGCTGAGGAAGCAGCATCCGGAAACCAAAAATAAACGTTTACCAATCACTTTACCCATCTTGAACACTGGTGTTTAATCTGAGACAAGGGTGCTTCGGGCGTTACGTCGACAATCTTCTTGAGTATGTGTTTTTCACAACCTTCTATGGATTTCTGCGGTGTGGGGAATTCACCACCAGGTGTGCCACATTCGATCCATGTCGTGACCTGACCATGTCTGATGTTTTTGTGGCCTGCTACATGTTTACAGCTTCTTAAAACATTTCAAAACTGATGTTGCATGCAGAGGTACCCTAATTGTGCGTTTTGTCCATTCTCCTCTATGTCACGGTACCTGCTATGTCGCCCACGGGCGACGCCATCCGAGCCCCTCTTTGTCACCGACGATGGCAAAGCCCTAACAAGATCCTGGTTTGCGCAACAACTCCTCGTACCGTGTGCTTGCTCTGTACTGTCCCCGGAGCTATACACAGCGCACTGCTTCTGGATCAGGGTAGCCACCTGGGCATCATTCAAAGTGCCTACAGCCACCCTGAAAATAATGGGGCGGTGGTCTTCATCGGCGTACGAGCGCTATATACGCCCCAATGCCTTGGACATCATCGGAGCCCAGAGGTCTATGAGTTTGATATGAATGGAGCATTGGGGCCATGTGGTCAAGTTCTTAGAGTATTGTATCAATAAACGAGTTGCATTACAGATGGTGTCTGGGTCGGCTTAGTTAACCCATAACAGTAGAATGTCTCTTTAGATCTCAGTTTAGACGTGGTGATCCGCAGACGTGCTCTGATCTGGTAGCTATCAATCGGAATCCATAGTGTCTAAATCGAGATATCTCTAGAGATACCCTGGACTCCAGGGAACGGCGGGTGCTCTGCCGACACATTTGTTGATTTCATTCTCACAGTGACATTGATGGTACATGCACATCTTTGGGGTTGCCGACGGACGCTAGAGGAATCGGTCTCTAGAGACAGCTGTAACTCTGCCCTGTATAGATGAGAGGATACCGGATCACAATCATGGTAGAATGTGTCCGTAGATCTTGGCTCAGCACTGGTGATCCGCAGACCGTAGTGTTCTGATTCGGTAGCAATCAATCAGAATCCAGCATCCGAGTCAAGATATCTGCGGAGACACCCGGGATACTGGCCGGGGAACGGCAGGTGCTCTGCTGACACTAGTCTTTCTCACTAGATGACATATCTTCGTGTTCCAACATAAGTGCTGCCTTAGTGCACATCCTGATGGGTTTGCTGATGGGCACAAAGAGGCGAAGCTATCGGGCTATCAGCCCGATGTCGGATGAGAAGGGTACCGGGGAGATGGACGGTGTATTTGGTTTAGTTGCAGGTTTACCTTCTTTCCAGCACCGGGTCTGGATGGGATGTGCGTGTGGGACGGCTTGGTAAACCGCACATCAGATGGTATGTAAAACGACAGATATGCACACATAGTCCTAGTCATTGTTAATGCTAGCATGTCCCGCGCATCCAGAAAACGCTTGTTTTTCGCCACTAGTGCATACGTAGTGCGATGTCAGGGGGTCCTCCTGTGGCTCAGGAGCAGGTGGCGTGTGTTTGGGGAATTATATTTCTATTGCTCCCTGCCTCGTATGTCATGACTGTATGTGTTGCATCGATGAGGCAGGGAGTGCTTCCCTTAGATCACCCACTCCGCCAAAGTCAAATCTACATATCCATGTCATGTAACAATAAATGCTCAAATCCAATACGTGATTGTCTTGACTGAACTAGTTTAAAGGGGTTCTACATTCGGTCACATTGGAAACACAAGAACAAGAACACAAGAACATCTGAAAACTGTATTCATTCATAGGTTTTGGCAGCAGTTAACTAGATTTATACCATGGCCTGGGTGAATACTCCATCCTGATTGGCTGCCGGGGTGTCCATTATCGGGTGATAACGGACTCTTACTGCGTCATTGCAGCAAAACTGTCTTTTCACCGTTCTAAATTATTCCGCTGGCAACATAATATATGAGCCTGTACAAAGTGTCTGAAATAAATAACCATAACAACAGTGACGGAGTCAAAGCCTCCATTTACAACTTTTAAAGACTTTAACAAGAAGCAAACTTGTAATTTACAACAATGAGTGACTTCAATTTAAGCAATAAGCCCCAAGAGGCCGTGTTTTGCGCAGATTTTAGAACAGGTAAGGGGAGTTGTTAGGCACGACGCGTCCCCCTTGGGAACAACCAGTTTTAGAAATGTATTTTAACCTATTTGAAAATGTTACCTTTCTGAATGTACTGTGTCAGTGTCACGTAACCGCTCATCTCACATCCCTTTCGCTATTTACCTCGCTAGTCAATCCAACTACACATGGCCGATTATTTACTTTTTTTTAATCTAAATTTAATTTGGGGACAATGACATGGCTCGATAGCTGGCTAGTCATGTTGTTAAACATACTGTCAAATTATAATTACTGTTAGGAGAATATGTCAACTTTGATGCGGTTATCTCACATCCATTTGCTATAGACCAATTATTTGTTTGAAAACATTCGGGATGCACGCGCAATGTGGTTGCAGAAAAACGGGAAAGGATAGCATTTAAAAAGGCAAAAGGTCCACATGGATCATACAAATAGATAGATTTAAAAAGGTTGAGGAGGACAGTCTTTAAGAGAGAAAGCGATTCCACATTGATCTGTCACATCAGAATTTTGATTTGAATCAAGAAAGTCTTGAAATTTGAGTGAGAATGTTGCCCGGCAGACCGCATAGTCGGGCGGCAGCCATGTCTTCACGTCATTTCACAAGTTAATAATTTTACAGTTTTACAGTCAATTCTAGCCTACATATAAAAAGTCGAGCAGGGCAGCTTTCAAGAGATATGGGAATTCTGCTTTTAGCCAGCTGGTCTGATTATTTTTGTGATTTGTTTAAAACTGGCAATCTGAGTGAGACTGCGTCCCCGTTTTTACGTTAGCATCAGTCAGACTCGGGTCGCTCACTGGCAGTGTGCACAATGTTGTATTTCACTCCATTCTACACCAGAAACGTCTGGGAGGACTGCCTATTGTAGATATGAGCCTGCTAGCCAGCATCTCGGATTTCTTTAACCAAATTTAAACCTGTTTCATTCATCATTTGCCTGAGAAAGCGACCTCCGTTAGCCAGGCTAGTTTTGCCCGAGCCTGCCTAGTTTTGCCCATTCACTCCATTCTACCCCAAAAACGTAAGGGAGGACTGCCAATCTAGATACGAGCCTGCTGAAGATAGCCAGCATTTCGGATTTCTTTAACCAAGCCTGTTTCATTTGTCATTTGCCTGAGAAAGCGACCTCCGTTAGCCAGGCTAGTTTTGCCCGATCACTTGGTCAGGCTATTTAAAGGTATCGGGGTCAAGTGACTTTTGTGCGTAGACAAGTGAAGTGCCTCAAAACGTTAATGTTAAGCCCTGTAATCCAGTGGCCAGAGATATGATGACCTGATCGACACTCCAAGTGTAATAGACCCGGGTTAAGTTTGTCTTTTGCAACCGACATGCGCAGTTGAGCCTGCTTGACAGTCGTGTGATGTAGGGTAAAAATTGGTCTATTCAACTCGCTCCACAGGCTGCAGTCATACTGTAGCCTATATATGACTGCATCCATACAGTCGGCCGATACTTTTGTGAAAATCTTAATATTGATTTTAGGACAGTGACATGGCTGGTTAGATAGCTAGTTTTCTTGTCAAACATGCTGTAAAATTATATTTACTGTTTGTCAACCGTACACACTGTTATTGCCTTTGAATCCTGCTAGCATAACGTTAGCTTTTGGGCTAATAGTTCAGCCAAAGAAAGGCCGGTGTTGGTTCTATGAGCTGAGCGGACTACAAATATCAGAGTTGATTAACATCGAAAAACGTTAGATTTCTATTGCAAAACGCCTTAAAACAAATTAATGTCTGTTAAAAAAATCATTGGCAAGTGACCATGGTGGAATAATGTAGTGATGTTAGTGAAGCTTCGGACATCACACAAGCAGCTGAGACAAACGCTGTTTTATTCAAACGCTATAAAAGACATCGGAAATCACTAATATTCATAGGTTATAGAGAGGAGACATAGGCCTATTTACGGACGCTATAGAATACATTCATTGACAGAGCCAGAGATACAGATAGATTGCCAGAGCTAGATAAACAGAGATAGATACAGATGAGATATTAGGTGTACACAAGCACATAGCCTACATCTTTTTCTAGTTTTACCAGCCTTCAAATGTGGCCATCCCTTTCCGGTTGAAAAAGCATGTTCCAAAACCTTACCGCCAGCTTACATTATCATATAATAATGTATTCTTTTAGCGTATACTTCCACTAAAACGGGGTGAGCGGATGCGATCTCACTACGTCTGAGAGAGGGGCTGCGCTCTTACCACGAGGCCATACTCAATTGACCTTTTTGTGTAATTAATGTTATAAGAACCTAAAAATAAATATTATAAACGTAAAGTAGCAAAAGTCTTTACGTTGTTTATAATACAACAAGATATATGATTAAAAAAAATTGACACCTGCAAATCGAAACATTTGTCACATAACCTTTATTTATCAACTTGTCAATGACGATTGTGAGACTGACGTCTCGAGGACTTGACGTCACTTGATTCCTTCCATCGCTCAATACAGTCGCCATACCATAAACTGACCAGCATATGTCCCTATGGAGAAGATGTATCGAACGCTTCGAAAAAGCAATACTTTTTCGAGACAATTGTATCAAATAACTCGTTGGTTCGGAAAGCTTTGTTTCCCTCATCACTAGGATAATGCCCTTCGAGGTGTCCAATATCACGTGCTAAATGACTAAATGTAAAATGACTAAATGATAATGGACGATGCAGAGGCGTGAACCGTCCAACACGCAGCGGAGGACGGTTGCTTCCGCTGAGTCCATTATCGTCGGGCATTCTCCCTTACATGGGCAGTAGAGTAGTCAAGGCCACACAGAAGCATACAGATTACACAAGAGAAAATGTTTCATGTGTTTTAATGACATGAATAGATAAATGAACATCTGGTCCAGGCAGTTGACTCTAGCGGGGGTGTGCTGGGTTCTCTGCTGGCCATCCAGGAGGCCATTACATCCCTTCAACTTGAACGTCAGAAAGAGGTGCTTCACAGCACAGCTGGAGATAGGTAGGGGCTGGAATACTAGAACTGAAACAATCAAGTGACATTGGCAGGTAGCTGATGTGAGTATTAAAACTTTTCTAAATGCTATGCTAATATACATACTTCTTCAGTTTACCCCAAATGTGTGGACACTGAAGCTAAACTCTTTACCAAACCTATGAGGTTTGCAGCAACCTTGTGTCAATGTGTTTGACATGATGAGTTACAATCTAATCTGGCAGGCTTGTCTTGTGGAGTGTTCAGTCTGAACTCTGCAAGGAGTTGCTTGAACACGGTGCCAAACTCTCATGTGCCCTGGGGGCAGAGAGGAGGTGTTTGTCAGAAGGTTGCAGGATAGTTCATCTTGTAGATATTTATGGCATGGCACTTGGGCAGCTGTTAAGACACCTCTTGAGCAATTGTCACCCTGGTTGTGGGCGACTGCCGTTCCATACAAACTCCTATGGGGCTCTTTTGAAATTATTTTGAGAACGTTTGAGATAAAAAGAAAGAATGTTCAAATGCTGGAAACCTAGCATTTGGTCCTTTGCACTTTTGTGCATAACCAGATTGTCTGAGTGAGGTGAACTTTGTTTTTGTGAATGAGTCAGAGTATATTAGTATGTCAGTTACATAAGGTGAAAGTTCATGTTTTTGTTTACAGATTTATATCCAAGCGTGTGTGGGTTGAGTTAAATACAAAGATGTTCAGTACACTGTTGCCCCTCATGTACGTACATTTGCAAACGTAGCAGACAGCGCATGCTGTGATACTTCAGCTTATGTCGTATTTTCCAACCCTGCAGTTCATCGGGTAATCAGTTCCTTTCTCCGCCCACTATACCGTACATTTTGAGCATTTAAACGCGCAATTGAATGGGCCTCCTCTCTTCTCTCTTTCTATCATGGATCAGCCACCAAAGTCAAAACAGCAAAAACAAAGATTTAGTGATAACGAAGTTGATATGCTTGTTCATGAGGTAACAGCAAATTTAAATATTATACAAGGCCTGAGTTCCACACCGACACAAAAGCGCTAATATTGCATGGCTGCTTAATCTGTAACGCGTAATGATTTTGTGTTCACTCAACTGAAAAATTGTGATCCTTTCAGCTTGTCTCCTTGCCCTATGTCGCCGTCTGGCTCGGATTACTGCTGCCATTTCACCAGGAGGCATATGCAAGGAAACCCGCATTCTGATTTACACCTGCTTTTAAAGGGGTGATTGACTGGGTTTTTGGGGTATTTCACATTGTTCCTTAAGGCCTCCAAATTTTTATATCAGGTCTCTTGGGGAGGCAAACTGTCAGGCCCTTGCCAGCTCTCCACTGGTGTCCCACAGGGCTCTGTCCTTGGACCCCTCCTCTTCTCTCTGTACACCACCTTACTTGGACCAATGATCACATCCCATGGCTTCTACTACCACTGCAACGCTGACGACACACAGCTGTACTTGTCGTTCCCCCGACTGATCTCAGCTAGGATTGAGGCCTGCCTCACATACATCCCCGCCTGGATGACCGAGCACCACCTCCAGCTGAACCTCGCCAAAACAGAACTTTCATCATCCCGGCTAAACCCTCCATCTCTCATGATCTGTCAATCATTCTAGGATCTGCGACGGTTACCCCTTCATCCTCTGCCAGGAATCATGGGGTTACCATGGATGACGAGCTCTCCCTCACGGCCCACATTGCTCCAGTCTCCCGATCGTGTAGATTCACCCTCTACAACATCCGGAAGATCAGGAGATACCTGTCTGAGCACTCCACCCAGCTGCTAGTCCAAGTGTAACAGTCCAAGAGGTATACGGGCCACCGGGAGTCAAACCGACCACCTCTGACTTCCCAAGCGCCATCACTACCAACTACGCCAACGAAAAGCTAGCAATTCGCTGACGCGGGTGGCCTGTTACATACTTGAGGAGTGAGTTTCACCACACACCGGCTACACAAGCTCTGGTCCTCTCCAAGTTGGACTACTGCAACTCGCTGCTCGCTGGTCTCCCAGCATGTGCAACCCGCCCTCTTCAGAGGATTCAGAACGCAGCGGCCCGCCTGGTCTACAATCTACCCAGACGCTCCCATGTTACCCCGCTCCTCATCTCTCTCCACTGGTTACCCATCAACGCCCATATCAGATTCAAGACCCTGGTACTGACCTTCCGAACCTACGGTCTTCTTCAGACAACTGTCTGGTGGTCCCACCGCTCAAGACCGCCCAGTCCCAACACAAGCTCTTCTCCTGCCTGGCCCCCCAATGGTGGAACCAGCTCCCCACCTCCATCAGGGACACTGACTGTGTCCCCACGTTCAAGAAAAGGCTCAAGAAACACTTGTTCCGGGAGAACAACGGAACTCAGGAATGCTTGGCTGGACCTGATGTTAGTTTCCTCCAGGATCACAATGACTCTTATTGAGTGACTTGTTCCTCTTGTAGGGTAGTTATAAGGAAGTTAACTCTTGTACTCACTGTGAAATATTTTATTGTTGATTGTTCTTCTACAGGTACAGTGTTGCACTTTTTGTGGTTCATGTTGTTTTAATTTGTAACTTGTATAACTGCATGCTCTTATGGGTCTTCCCTTTGGCACTTGTTTAGTTTTTTCACAATGTATGCTTCATGTTTTGGCTGCTTGCAATGTTTGGGACTACCTTGTTGTTATGATCAGTGACCTATGCTCTTTTGTAAAGCTCTCTCTTGGAAGTCGCTTTCGATAAAAGCATCTGCTAAATGCATAAATGTTAATGTATGTAACATCGGTTGAGCTGAAAATGCCCCGGGTGCTGTTCTATGCTCCCTTATACATCCATTGACATTTTCCTGGGAATGAGCGGCGCACTGATTGGTTGGTTTACAACGAGTGAAGCTGCTGAGTAGGGATGGGAAGATTCACCGGTTCGCATCGGTGCATCGGCATAACTGCTCACGATGCGATGGTCCGGATCAAAAAAGTGTGAACCGGATACAATGTGGGATGAAATCGCGATGCATCGTATCTAACATCTTTGCATCGGTATAATCCGATGTATTTATATAGAATTATGTGTATGTGAACACCTTTAGTATTTAGAAATTTGACCAATGATTTGTGACCAATAATTTTATATTTAGATAGTTTGTTAAGCACGCCCTTAAAATCCACTGCTGTCAGTGGCCGATACTCGTGAGGTCTCTCCGCAAAGTTTTGTGCGAGTTGGATCCGTGTTCGGACGAGTGTTGGCAGAGGAAGAGTTACACGTTCCCTACAAATTGCATTAAATCCTTACAGTATTTTGACAGAACCCTGTGTGTGTGTGTAATTTAATTATCTGCAGTATGAATCAAGGATTTACTCATGTTTAGTAGTTGTATTCCCAACAGATGTGGTTACTTTCTGTTAAAGGCACTAGAGATATTCCACAAACACAAGCCTAGCATGATGGGAGTGCATGATGCAGGAAAGTAAGGGCAGCATCATCGAGACTTCTACACTGCATGTAGGCAAACTGGAGTTGATCTGCCAGGTTCTGGATTGTCTCTTGTAGTTACTAAAGTATCAGACATTCAAAACTCTTCATCACCACTGATGTAAAAGATACATGTTGGAAGTAATTGGGAAGCCTGGGTCTGCTCTTCTTTGGAACAAGGCAGATGGCAGAGGTCTTTCAAAGACCAAGGACCAGTTGAACAGGTCACAGAAGACAGGGCCAGTTGTTTGTAGCAGGTCTCCAGGAGCTTGTTATTACTGATGTTATCAGTACATAATGCTGTGTTGACTTTGGCTATTTGGTGAAGTTAAGCCCTCTACAACGAGTTCAGAGTATCTGCAAAGGTGCCAAACTCCTTAAGGCTCATGTTGCAGGGTGTACATTGGTTTTCTGTAGTCCCAGAAAACCTTTAAGGCCACTCCAGACATCATACATCTGTCCACATTGATATATTTCCACCTTTTCTGTAGGCTATTTTAGCTTCCTTAATTTGCTTAGGCCTACTTCATTTGATCACATTGATATATTTTCCACCTTTTCTTTAGACTATTTTATCTTCCTTAATTTGCTTACTTAATTTTGTCAGATTACACTGGATCTTGACATCTATGAAATATGATTTTTTTCAAATTGTAATTATCCATTATTTATGAATTGAACATATTTTCAAATATTATACCTTTCTATATTATTAGAACATATTTTCAAATATTATACCTTTATATATAATTGTGTCATCAAACATCACGTTTGTTGCCTCGCAAACCATTCAAATATCTTGTTGCAATCTAGTGACACTGCCTTTCAATTCACTAGGTAGCGCTGTCAGGGTCCTAGAACTGCGGTCCTGAAACTGTGGGTCTCCGGGGTCTCCGGCTCTGCAGGTACCCCCTACTCCGGTCAGCAGCGAGCTGAAGAAGAGAAGCTACTGACGTCACTCTGCTGCGCTGCTCAGAATACATTTTCGTTTTCGAATTATGGGCAGTTCTTTGCGGGCAGAACACAAAAACGAAAATGCAATGTCCGCTCTGTTTTCTTTTTGATTATGGCATAACATGGGCAGTCTTGAGGAAGAAAATGCAAATAGGATGATTGATTACTAATTTTATTTATGAGTCAAATAATAATTCATTTTCACATTTTACATTTCAAATTGAATTTTGGTATCTATTTGCTCTTTCTATGGCATATTTTGAAAATTAAATTTCAAATGTATTTTTCGTTTTCATTTTAATTAAGTGAAAGAATGAGCAAATAGGATGATTGATTACTAATTTTATTTATGAGTCAAATAATACAACCACATTCTTAAAATGAAAAAGCATTTCTGGAAATGCATTTTCATTTGAATTTTGGTCACGATTTGCTTCCATACTGAAAGAACAAAGGTGGAGACTTAAAATAAAAGGTACAAATAAATCTATTGTGTCTACACAACACAGTTTTCAACAGATTGACTATCATTTCAAATAATTATGTTAATTGTTTCCACTTCTTTTATCGAAGCAGGATCGCCTTAGGTGGGTAACGTTAGCACTACAGCATAGCAAACAAACAATCGTGATTCAACTCAGCTTCAGTTTGGTTTTAGCCTGATGTTGTCATACTCGTAATTTTAGTCAGAATATGAGTCTGAGAACCCTCCGTTGGGCTGTAATGTAAAGGGGTGTGTTTCAACCGAACTCGTAAAACAAATGCCTCTTTGCTCAATTGGATAGACCTACAACCAATCAGAGCAACGTAATATGTTGTTTGTTGAAAACAAATTCAACCAAAGCGCTCTTTGGTGACGTGGCTGATTACGTTACTGTTGATCATCTGTGCATCATCGTATAAAGATCGCCCTGACAATTTCATTCAGAGAATGTCTAATAAAGGGAGAACTCCCACTCTCGGGAAACTTCCGGGTTCTGAACTGGTTGCAGTTCCACTCAAGTTCCATATGAGGGCGCTAACGGTCGAGTGCAGAATGAATGGAGGTCTATGGATCTATACCCCTCAAATTTAACTTTTATCAGGATATAATTTTTTGTCTAGTAATTTGAATTCTGAATTCGAAAGGGGAGGCAAAAAAAATACACACCGCTGGGTGTTAGATTTTTTAAAAGTTGCCTTTCCGTTGACGTCATACACATCGTATGACCAGAGCTACTGGTTAACGGCAAGCTCTGGTTACTTCCACTTTTCTCTCAAGGCATCGACAACACAGCTGACAGGTTAAGCTCTCTCTGTCAATACACATGCTAGAAAGAGTTTGGCTTGCTAATGTTGTTGCTAATGTTGCGACATTCTGGTTCTGCTTCGGATGCCATCAAGCGGGATCTCTGGTCGTAATCAGTCCAAGACCAATCAGCATTCGTTAGCAGAATGCTAGCGCGTTATGGGCAACAACGACTTACCTTGAAAGAAATCGGAAGGACATTTGTATTCGATCATTCAACTTTTGACCTGTAATCCATGTTAAACAAACTACAATCAAATGTGAGATTTATCAACGACAATCAGGCGAAAGAGACAAATGTAGCCGTTTAGCTCCATAGACTCCCATTCATTTTGCACTCGACTGCGATCACTCCCAGTGGAACTCTGGTGAAACTGCAACAAAATTAGGTACAATGGGGCTTAATAGGGAGTGGGCAGGCTCTCCTTAAACAGGCTCTGATTTCATTGGTCTGAACAGCTCCTGTTCGGACATAGTTTTTCCCCAAACGTGCCCCCCCCAGACTCAACTTCCCGACCAAATTTTTTTTTGTGGGGGGGGCTAAGTTGGGCTGGCAGCCAGGCTACTTAGCTCTAGCTATCTTGCTGAAAAATAGATCTGGACAAACATGCATCTTGAATTGTAGATTTACATGACAACACAGGTTATTTTTTTGAATGGAACACAGTCAGGAACATGAAATATCGTTAGCCCCATTGCCAATAAACTAGGCTAAATCATCATACTTTCTACCTATGCTCTTGCGTCAGTAAGCTAAACTAGTTTACATGCCTACAGTCTAGATGTTTTTGCTAACTAGCATTCCTTGCAAATCAGTGTTAATAAAAAGCAGATAAGCTAGAGTCTTATGGAAGGCCGAGTTAGTCAAAATTAATTAAATAAATAGGTTAATAAATAGATAAATACATAAATAAATATGGCTATGAAATAAATGAAATTAAAAAAAGATGCCAATAAATATATAAATATAGCATTGTATAATTATATAGCTGAATCCATTTACCGAAATCAATAAATAAATACATTTATTTATTTCAAAATGACGCTTTTGTAAAGACAACATTTATTTATTTCATGGGACTTTTATTTCCTAATGCCACATTTATTTATTTTTTGAGACTTTTACACACCACATTTATTTCCACACCACATTTATTTCTGTGCTGTATTTATTTCCGATCTTACATGCAAACAAGAGGGGCATGGTTATCTTCTAACCAACACAGCTGCACACAAGATCAAAGGCAGATATAGGGACACCTAGATTTGGTAGATGACGGAAGACATTGTCGTGTGAGAGATCGCATGCTGGCCTTATAGATCAAATTGATCAGCATGGCTTGTCAGGATATATTATTTTGGCTCACACTGACGATTTTGTAGAGGTACTTGGGCGCAAGGCTGTAGCCATGGAGTCAACATTGGGGGGGACAAATTAATTTTGTTATGATATCCGACTTTTGGACAGCGTGCGTGGTTGCTTGTCGTAGCGTAGTGCATTTATATTTTTATATAAATTTATTGGCAGGGACATTTTGACCAGATTTGAATATTGGGGGGGGGGGGGGGGTGTCCCCAATATGTATTATGGTTATGGCTTTGCTTGGGCGGATAAGTGCTCAGTCTTAAATGGTTTGAGACTTATCGAGCACCGTGTTTGTGTGCAAGACGGCAAGTGTGGAAAGCCACAACAAGAGTCTTCCTTTAGGGTTTAGCGTATTTTGATCGTAACCATAGTCTGGGTTCACTGTTCATTTAAGTAGGCTCATTTGTAAGATGCAGTTTCATCAGGGGCTGTGGTATCGTGGGACATTTGGCTATTGCCTCAAAACAACTCCAAATAGGCCCACGATAACCAGCTGTTTTCGATAAACCCAGGCCATACAAAATGTTGCTTGAATGCCAATAAATGTGTGACTACAAGCGCCTTTCATCCATGAGCCTGAATAGCTTCAACGGACCAACAATCATGTGTTTTGCTCTAGTCGATCGAATCCCATTTCATGCCAGCTTGCAACTGTTTTATTTTCTTAGCCTACAAGAGCATATATGAGATGCAACTTGAAATTTGCCAATAATGTTGAATGTTGTGTGAATTTGTGACAAACCTGGTGATGGAGGCCAACGGCAGCTGCTGCTGTTAGGTGAACGCACAGCTGGCACACGGAAACCAGGTAGTCTGGAAACCAGGGCAATAACACTGCGGGTGTTCAGCACCTGTGCTAAGGGGATAGCTGTAAAGCTACCTGTATAATAGCAGAGTGATGTAGCAGTGGCAGTGATTGTCTTCTTTGTTAGGCGTAGCGACAGTTGTTAGCTGTGTTAGCTAGCTAACATTACCTGGAACTAATCAGCCCCCACTACCTGTAAATCTTGCACATGAACAATGCTCGATAAGTCTTAAACTATTTAAGACTTCAATGGCGTGTAAAAGTCTCAACAAATAAATGTGGCATTAGGAAATAAAAGTCCCATGAAATGAATAAATGTTGTCTTTACAAAAATGTCATTTTGAAATAAATAAATGTATTTATTTATTGATGTTGGTAAATGGATACAGCTGTGTGATTATATAATGCTATATTTATATATTTATTGGCATCTTTTTTTTCAGAATTTATTTCATAGCCATATTTATATTTTGTCGGTAACAGTTATTGGCAAATCTAACGTATCCAGTATTTAGCACCTGCCTTTCTCCAGTTCTTTCAATTAGATCATATAGGCGTTAACAATAGGCTAGACTGCTATTCGTTTTCTAGCAATTTTTTTCGGAAGTTTTCCTTCTAATGCTGACTACAGCTAGTCTAGCTAGAGTAAGGTATTTTGATTCGTTTAGAAACAGCATTCTACCTATGCTAGATACAGGAGGCTAACTGTTAGCGACAAAATCATACTACAGCTTGGGGTGGTGATGAACATACGGTTGTAACAGCACCTCTTTTCAGCAACAGCGGCTCAGCAAATCCTTCTTTAAATTGTCCAAGGTTTTCATTCAAAACTGTCTTGAAATGGTTCGAGCAAATGAATAAATGAGTGTCCAACTTCACTGGGATCTTCTCATAGACAAACATCAGCCATGCCCGTTGAGTGTTTGGTTCTATGGGAAGATTATGAATGTCAGTATTCCCTGTACAGCCTGGAACACTGCATTTACGAGATGTTGATGACGTGAAGCATCGGCAATACAGCAGGGTGGCCGCGGGTCCTTAAAAATACTTGAAAAGTCTTTGATCACTTTTCCTAAAAATAAGGCCTTAAAAAGTATTACATTGTCTTAAATTAAGATTGGATGGTTCTTAAAGTTTTTTGTGTCATGTCACTGCGAAAATGCAGGCAATCTGTTCTGCCAGGTCGAATTTTTTAGGTTAAGTCAGAGCGTAGCCTACTGCGCAGATTTTGATGACGTAAAGGATTGGCTAAACAAGTAACACAGTAATGGTTGATATAGAAACCTGGGGAAATTAAAGTTCAATTACAAATGGCTTGAAAAGAACAAGTATTCTTGGTTAAGATTGGTGCCTGGAAATGCTTATGAAATAAAACTGTGTGTCAGAAGAATTTCAACTTGGGACAATGGGGATCAGCGATGGAATCGCACGTCCAGAGCAAAAAACTGAGATAACGTAAAGGCACGCCAGCAGCCTGCAATTGCTAGTTTCTGCTCCTCCATTTCCACCGCTAGCAACGATGTCAACGCTACAACGCTGGATGTTACATAGGAAATCCAGAACAATGCTCTCTGACCTCTGAGTAATTACACACATTTAGACAATGTTCTTAAACTCAACCGATTGTCATTTTACACTGTTCAACAGACATCAGTGTGTTTATTTTGAAAGATTACTGTATATTTCCACTTTGTATTTGTATTTCCATTGTAAGTTTGGTCTTAAATTTCATTTAGAAGTGGTCTTAAATCTAACTTGTTTATCCTTGTAGACACCCTGTGTACATACCGCAGAATACATAATTAGGTGCACTTTGCGCATCCCTTCCCATCTCGTTATGGGAAACTCCCACTTTACCCTTGACCCTCCTGTGAATGCATATGCATGACACGGAAAAGTGCAAATTGCCATTTTCAGTTCCCGCGACAGGCAGTCTGGGCTTTTACCTCAGTGCGGTTTGTACATACATCACCATGCTTTTCCCCGCACGTTGCGAATACACCTGAAATGGGTGCAAAAGCGTTAGTACATGAGGCCCTGTATGTGTGTGTGGACGGGCGTACGTGAGAATTTGTGCAAATGGGGGTGGGTCCAAAACTATTTTGGTGTATCAATCAAAAGGGGACCTAAAGGTCATCGTCAAGCATGGGGGGGGGGGGGGCAGTGGTGTTTGCACATAAACAACTCACAGTTGCTATGGCACTGTAGCTGACCATCAGTGGCAAAACTATTTTTGGAGAGATACCCCCACTCCCGTTTAGCCTGCAAAAGGCTGGCTGTCTCTCCCAGCTGATCTTCCCTTGGCAACTATTTCCCCAGTTGAGAAGGGGGGAGCATTAGGCCAGGAATGTGGCCTTAGTATCATCGTCCTGAACACATGTTGCTAAGCTTCCCTCCATGATATTTCAACTCTGGCACGAAAGGACCTGACATGGAGATTAAACAGTCAGCAATTCATAACCGTTGAAGGAGACCTCCCCCTTCCACTCCTTCCTCTCCATTTGTAAATGGTGGAGTTCCAGGTAAACGTTGCTGATAAAAACAGAAAAAGCCTGAGCTGATGCCTCTGTTGCCTGCAACAGCATGGTTTCACTTACCAGGCCCATTGGACAATGTACCTTTACCAGCAGCCTTTTTTTAGAACTCTTCACAAGATTGATCCTACAGCCTAGGTTACACTACCAAAATGTCCAAAAACCAAATACATGAGATTTAGTTTTGTTTGTTACAGTGCAAGAGAACACTACTGAACACTGTTGTCATTACAAACCACTGACTGCAACAATGGGTTCTCCTCACAACGCCACAGAGCTAGGAGCCGCACCACTTTTTCTCCGCTGACTCAACACATTATATCCTCTTGTGGGTTTAGGCACAAAAATGTTTGTGCTTTTCAACATTAATCCTCTTTGTTTTGCCCTTCCTCAAAAAGGAAAACATCCTTTCATATCTCTCATGCTTGTTCTTTTTCCCGTACTCTCCAGTTTCCACACCTTCCCTTCCGATACGAATTAAAATAATGGTAGTCCACGATCCGCTGAAGCAGAGTTTTTTTTCTTCTTTCTTTTTCCTCATTGGATAATATTAACACCGTAAAACCACTTTATAATTTAAAAGATTAAAGTTTTGCACTCTCCGTTTCGGTGCCATGCCATGTGTCTCTCTATATGCTTGCGTAACATTTAAGATTTAGGCCTTCGCATGATCTGTAATTCAAACTAGCCTTGGCTAGCATGGCTATCAAGCTAATCAGTAAAAGACACATTGCCAAGCTTTAAGGACTGTGCGGACACACTGGTTAAACACTGATGACTTGCAGTTTGGAACACAGGGGGATCAATGAAGGTCCGGTATGGCTCCTGTTTTTCATTAGAGAGAAGTAAAGGCAAACTGCTGGGATAACCAGCTGACCGAATCTCTGTGGATGGGACTGATTACTCCTGTTGTCATCAGCATAGTCGAGGGGAATGGACGATCAGCCGTTGAGTCAGTGGATTTTCACCTCATTATCAGAATCAAGAGTTTTCTATAGCAAGCAGACTAAGTTACTTGGCATGACATGAACACCCATCAGTGAGTCATGCGTATACTATTCAATGGCCTGTTCTGTCTAATTTGACCTAAAAGATAAAGATGGAATTGCATAAGATTTTGATATCTAACAGAAAACAAAGGCAACATGTGAAATGAATTGTCCCATGTCATCAGATGTGAAAATTGACAGATTGGAAATGTTGCTTTCTGATGAATCTGTCTGGGTGGAATGTTTTACCATGCTCATGCACCTTCAGTTCCATGAGATCTATGCAAGTGCCAATTCTGGTGAATTAAATATGAAATGGAACCCCACATGTGAAAAGGACTCCTGACAATCACAGTGTGCTGTGGCAGGCCCCCAGTCCTAGGCCCCATAACCGCTACCTGCTTGGACATGAAGATCTGCTGAGCTGGCAGTCAGACAGACAGAGTTCCTGTTAGAGCATGGCGGGGTGTTTCGAGGAAACGGACACACATACACACAGTGGTGTATTTGCACACATATACACATATATCAACCCTTAAAGACTAGAACTAATGTGCAGGAGTCCAAATTAGATTGGAATTTGCTGCTTTAATCCTCTGTGGAGTAAAATTGTATATTCTCTTGAACAAGTTGGAGTTTATGCTGTATACTGTTTCTCTCTTTACCTCAGCAGTTACATCAGGGAGCACACTTTCTAAGTGTGTATTGTATTCAAAGGGATATTTTTATTATAAATTTTATTTTTATTATTTTTATTTATGTATTGATATATAGATCACCGCATACATATACATATACATCATCTAATCATGATCTAAAAGGAGCTGTGTATCTTTTACTAGAGAATGATCATAAAGCTTTGTTTATACAGTCAGTAGTTGGATTCTGGACCAGCTCTTTTGTATACATGTTTGTGTCAAGTATATAGCACAAGCAACAGTAACCCCTGATTTATTCTCTCATAATGTGAGACAGTAATGAATGCCAGGTATCATCTTGGCCATATCTGCTTAGTCAATGCATTGGCTCCCTCCCTCTGATTGGGTTTCCTGGCTCCAAGCTCCCAGACTCTTTTTAGGTTGACAGTGTCAGAGGGGCCGAAGAGGTGTCCTTGACTCATTCAGCAGACCTGAGTGACACCCAATTGCTCGCCCTAAACCAATCATCCGGAGAAGAAGCGACTTGTTCTCTCAGTACTAAACTCAGTTTGTGTAATCCAATATGACACCGTTGTACAAGTGTTGTGTTCGGATGGTATTTCAGTAGAGTTTGAAACCCCTGTGTCTATATATAACTGATTCATGGTAGAGCAGGCTTACATGTTTGGGCTTCTCTGTTTACTGGAACCAAACACACACAGAGGCACACATGGACCTAAGGACGGTTGACTTCAGAGGGAAAAAATAAATCTAGGCTACGGTTATTCATGTAAGCACATACATACACACAAGCGTACAGTTACAAATACAAACACACACTATCAAAACAGTCTAGAAATGCGGTGGTCAACCATAGATACACCCCCCTAACTGAATCCATCAGGATCAACAAGATTCATTCCATACACATACTGTCTATCCCACCAATGCCAACCCTCACTGGCATGCCCCCTCTACCAGTCGTCCCAGAGAGGACAAGCATGTCCTGTAAAAGAGCCTAAATTAGCCGCTGAGCCAATTCTTCTGTGTAGGTATGAGACAGGGCACACGTACACACGTACAACGCTAGCAGATGGCAATGGGCAGGTTACTTTGTCAGAACAAGCAAACTTCCCTAAACGATCCTAATTACATGCTTTTAGTTAAAGCATATACATTTCTGTACATTTGTGGTTTATGTATTTGGATATGGAAATACTGTGTGCTATGCCTGCATGCACACATTCAGCTGTTCCTTTTAACATGCTTCCCAATTCTAATGTTCAGTATTATGAAGACTTGGATTCTATATTAGATGAAACTTCTCAGAATGTCACCATGTCCCCACCCTTAAAAAATAGTAGCTTTATCTCCACAATATTTAAGTAGAGCAGAACAGAACAAGCCCTGAACAAGCCCTGTTTACTTGAATCTTTTGAGGAATTAAACTTTTGTTGACAGTCATTTGGGAAGCAAGGCAGCTGAAATCTAAAGCAGAATAATTTCACAGAGGATAATTTTAATGAGAATATCTTTATCAAGAGACCTTTAAGGGTTACGGGTCACACTTGGAATAAGGAGGCCACGCAGCCTGAATGTGGAGAGCACTGTCTCCAAAATAACATTTACAAACCAGGGTGTCCTCTGTGGGCCAAATAAATAGAGAGGTGTGGGGAGTTGAGTTACATTGAGGGGGGGGTGGGGGAGGGGGGTATTGGTGGAGGGGTTGAAGAAGGCGGGGGACTCGCAGCCTTGTTGAAATATACAGTGCTGTGTATCCCGAAAAAAATAACTGGTGCTGCTCGCCAGCCTCTCCACTCCCAAACACTCTCTGACCAACTCCACCCTGGGGGGGCGACGTGGTAATGTCAGACCTCCAAGATGGTTTGGGAATGGTGCATTAGAAGCCTTGGCTTCTATTTATACACCTCTGCCCTCCCCCACACCCCAGCACCTCTCTCTCTTCTATCCCCTCTTGGTCTGAACCTGACACCAATCCGGTACACTCTCCGTGGAGCCAAAGTGGTCAAGCGTGACATGGTCGAGGGCTCACCAACGAGCCACACATTGGCTTGTGGAGGAACACCAGTTTTTCATCAGCATATTCAACATGTATTGCTGAGGTTAGGTCTTTGAGGTAGATAAGCCGCCACCCTTTGCCCTCATCTCCTTCTCCTCTCAGAGCACCTGGCCCAGGCCTTGACATGATGGGGAAACTTGGAGACAGTGGCATACATGGAATGGAGTGGAAGGGTATAAAAAAGGTTGTGAATAATCTCTGGTTTGAACAGAATACTGGATATTCCCCCCTGGTACATTTCTCAACACTTCCCATGAAACATTTGAACTGTCGCACAGTGATTAAAACATTGCTAATCATTAGCATATTCTCCAGTTAGGTTTAAATTGTGAGGTTATGCATCATTATTTTTTATTTAGTGAATTTATTTACTAGGATCTCTTCATTTGTTTATTTTTTATAAACAGTTGTTTGAATTATTAACATTTATCCTGGCAGTGCAAAATGGTGATTTTCTTGAGGAAATGAACATCATTGATAAAAGACCGATTACCATCTCATGCCAATAAACATATTGTACACAAGTTTTTATAAACATGTGCTTCTCGCAGTTTCTCAATCAAAAAATCTATCTAGTTCAGAGGAAAAACTGGATTCCCTGTCTAGCGTTGTCTTCAAATGTAAACAGACAAAATGGGGTTAAAGATGAGTGATTTTTGACTATCCATGTTTACACACCACAGGGCCAACCTTTTTTGTAAATCTTTGTCAATAGGTACTAAGCTATTAGGAATGACAAAACTGTCAATCCCTAAGTCAAGGCTGATACCTTTAAGTGTGCCAAAGAGCAGAAGTTTCCAGAAACAGGTGTCGTGCCTGCCATTGCATGCAAGTGGAGCTGAAATACCGCCAGTCCAGTGTTAACCACCCTACCCCACCCCCTATCCTCCCTCCTACTTGGCAGCAAGCCCAGCAGACTCAAACATCCCCTCTCACAAATATGTGCTCTCCCAACCTCCTCTTTCCCCTCCACCCCTCCAGCCCTCTAAACCCTCCAACCCCCCTTGTCTAAACATATCCTGCTTGGCCCTTGTGGACAACTTTCCATGCTGCTTCAGATGACATTGGATGGTTTTCTTCCCACAAATCCAAATTCTGCCTTGCCAGCACGGTTGGGGCAGACAAGAGGAGGAAGAGGAGGAGTCTGACTCCCCTCCTTGTTTGAATCATGACAGGGAAACAGATGTGCACTACCATATAAAGCCTGTGATTAACTTTCTTTTTTTTCGTATGCCTGGGATTGGGAGGGAGGAGGAGGTGGCATGCAATGCAAACAATTAGATCCAGTCCCCCACCACTTGCAATGAATAAACTAGGATCAAGTAGATTCGGTGTGAGGATCACCCCACCCAGCTAGCAAAGTGCACTGTAGGCTAACCACAGCTATACCTGACTGAGCAATAAAAAGTGGCTGTTGGTCTCTTTTTCCTCACTTGCCCAAATCTTCATTTTGTTTTACTAGAGACCTTTTTTTGTACAACAACAACTGGAAACATTAGGAAAGTTGAGAAATGCTAGCTCTTACAGTAAGTGGGTTACGGCATTCACAGCTGCCATAAAGATGTGTGTATGCACACATGTGCATTCATGTATGCACAAGTACTTACACATACACAAACACACAGATTTACATGCACAAACACAAAACGCCCATTCAGTGGCTGTCATATTGGAATGTATGCATGGGGGGAGAGAGGAGAAAGTCATATTTCACACAGGCACAGCAACTGCGCAGGCTTTAAAAAAGAGGGATGGCCCTTTGATCTGCTGGGATGTTCAGATTCAGAAGGAGCATTATTCAACGTCAGGCAGTTATGCAACATCAGGAGCGGTGAGTGAGTAATGAGTACATGTTCCTCTCTCACTCTTTCTCTTTTGCTCAACTGTCTACTGTCTTTAGTTTCAAGCCTTTTTATTTAGAGCTTTAGTTTTAGACAGTTTATTTGACCTTCAGGATGATCAAGGAACATGTAGAACGTAAACTGAGTCAAGTTCCTTCAGAGTTACATTCTGATGTACATTTAGAAGTTTTTTTTTCTGTATTTTTTTTCTGTGGCTTTTTCTGTTGTGTTTGTTTGTACTGTTTATTTAACTTTTAAGTTAAATAAAGAAAATGTTTTATACAAACTGAGTCACGTTTCTTCCAAAATGCCATTGTTGATCATTCAGTTCTTCCAATTACAATTTGACTGTCTGTTAATAGCAGCCATTTTGTACCTTTGTATAGAATAAGCTGTGGTATCTTCCATGTGTCTGAGTGCCAAAGGAAAAGGTTACATCAAAAGAAAACTCAAAAGTCTGTTGTTGGTTACCAAGCCATTGTCAGCCGGGAAACTGCAGATTAGGGGTCACCAGCGACCAAGTGTGTTGATTAGAAGAACAATAGGCCTGAGGTAGAGGAACCAATGAAACAGCCTTCACAACAGCATGTCTTTGATGTCTGTTTGAGTCGATCTCTTTCAGCATCCTTTGACACAAACCAGACAAAACAACCAAGTCTAAACACGGTGGGAGGTAAAAAAATTAAAAAAAACCTGGAGGGTAAACATTTGCTTCTTTTTGCTTTGTCTGTTTACTATGTCAATCCCTTTGAAATTATCAGAGTGAAGTCAAACATTTCCCCTCAACCTGCTGTTGGATTAGAAACACATGTCTGCTTCCCCCTTTTATTGCTCAATGCAAGCGCTGCATCATATGTCAATAGTTTGCGATGAAAATGGGGATTTGAAGCATGTCTCTGTACCACATGGCATGTGCTTTGATACCTGCAGGCAGAGAGCTCCAGTTTAAAAACACTGGGCCTGGCATGTTCAAAGCTTGGCAAGTAGTCTGTGTGTTTGAATGTTTGCCTCAACATGCTTAAAATCACTGTGCCTCTGTCCACATGAGCATACATTTTCTTGGAAGTACGTGTGCTTTTTTTCCTGAACTTGTGGTGATACAGAAGCTTAGCCAAAGTCAGGCATTCCAGGGTTATGGCTCACCTATACACACACCCAAACTGCAAACACCCTCAGACACAGAGCAGTGACACATCCATGACACATGCATGTCCTGGAATGACGCCAGGAAAACACTGCAGCAGCTGCCGCCTAACTTCCTGTTTTGCCCTGGCAAAATGAGCCCCTTTTGCCATTGTCTGGCTCAGTGAGACATTCACACACACACTAGTTGATTCCAATCCTGTTAACTCAACTAAACATTGAACACATACACACATACGAAATATTGCCCTTTTTATTTCTGTCTTTTTTGTTAACCCCACTTTCTTTGTTTCCGTCAAAAAATGATTTAGCTGTCGCCTTAATTTACTCCTTGCTCAAATAACTCGCTTTCCTTTGCCTTCTTGCTTTTTCATCTCTGCTCAGAATTTGCTCCAGGTTTGGATTTGACGACTCTCCAACATCTGAAAGGAAGAAAAATAGAAAAAAACAGTCAACAGTGCAGAGGCAGTGCCGTTTTTCATGTCAGGGGAGTCTTTCAGAGCCCTGATTCACTGTGATATCAGAGAAAAAGAGAAAGGATAGGAGAGTGGGTAACAGGCAGAGGACTTTATGCAATGATTTCATCCATCACATGAATTTAGTACAACAAAGGATCCTGGCACCCCTTGACAAATAGATGTCACTTTGGCAGTGCTAGAGGGCATTAATCATACAAAAGAGGTGGTGGTGTTGGAGTCCATGTTGTCCTGCCTCAGTCAGTTCAACATCACCACATATGAGGAAGAGAATCCAACACGTTGGTTATAGGACTATCCAAAACACTATGCTTAGACAACGCAATGAGCCAGGCAGAACATTAAAATACATCCAAGTCTAAATCACATTAGACATTAGTCTTGTGGAATGGCAAGACAACTTGCTCTTCTACAGCATCACAGTAAAATAATGCTGAGCTGAAGTCCACTGTTGAAGGTCTCTTAGTTGAACCAACCTTGATAACCTTAACCTTGGGCAAGCAAACGCACTTTTGTCAGTACGAGTCATGAGTGAGTGAGCACTTTTTTCAATGGACATTCTTATCCCTTCAATTACGACCCACTGATTCCTCAATGGGCCAATCTTGAGAGCTCTGCCTAAGCCTGAAACTAATCTGATATTCCACTATCTTGATGTCCCTTGAACAGAGGTCTCAAAGAGATTGGTGGCTACAGGCTCTGGCCAACTGGACCTCAACCAAGCATTCACTGCAAATTAGGTTAACGAAACCCTGTAGATACCCCGTCCTGTCAGCTGTTAACTGCCGAAGGCAGTCTATATATGGGCAAAAGTCAAAAACTGTGGGGGATTTTGTCCTAGTTGTGATGATATGAGACTTTCAAAAGTTCCTCTCAGTTGGCCAGCATTGTCCTGAGAGACTAATAGGTGACACACTGCTGGATCAGGACAAGGAACAAAACCCAACTGAGGTTAGGGAACCTCATGACTCCAATGAAAATAGCCTGGTCCATAAATCCTGTTTTCCGTTCTTTTTATAAAGCAGAGAGAAAAAAAACTGATGTGTGTCCTTGTTTCCAAAGACTGACCTGGTTTTCCCTGGCCTAGCAGGTATTACCCCTAACCCCAGCAATGCAGACTTCCCACCAGGTGATATTGATGGGAACTTCTCTCCCTAAGGCAAGGCACACTGGCATGAAGGGTTGGCACAGCAGGGTTGCTGTACATTCACCTCTTTCGGAGCTAAACCAACTTTGTCTTTCATACACTTACACAAGTGCTTTGTGCACATTGGTGGTACCTAGCCATACTAGGCGGGTTATAGCTCAAAAACGCTTGCCTCACTGCTCAGAATGCGTCACAGAGAAGCCTAAGTATATTGTGTGGCGTAAACAGTTTGACATTTGGAAAATGCACATATGCAAGGCCAAAATGATTCTCTCCAAATACAGAGGGAAATTGTTGGCTTAAAGTAACAATATGCTATCCCTGCAACTCAACAAATGAGGAAATGGACTATGTCTCAACAATAAAGCTTCTTAGAGGGGAGTATTGCTCAACATAACATGTTGTAATGTATTGATAAGACTTGAACTACATTTAACTGACCACTGTGGACAAAGGTCAGCAGTTTGCAATAGGAACAATAGAAAATGGTGCTTAAACATATAAGAAGGGTCACAGACCCTATCCTTAAAGTAATAAAATGAGAGGCTTAAAGTGTCAAAATGATTCAAGAGGGTTGAGGAAGTTGATGGTTCTTATCCATGCCAGAGCAAACTTGCTAAACAGAACATTTACCGGTAGTTGTCTCTCACACAGACAGGGGTATGGTTCAAAGGTCACCTTTGATTAGAAAACAAAAACGAATTGTGCAATAGCAATTAATTGACGAAAGGGCTATTACACATTTACTAAGGGAGGTTCAGGGGAAGTGGTTCTCCTCTCATCAAGGCGAGAAACCATGACTCATGCTGTGCCATGTCTGTGGATATTTAATTACAAAGCATAAATCGCAGGACGACGATGCAGACCCCCCATTATGAGAGAAAGCCTGTGTCCTGTGCAGAAGAGAAAAGCTTCCATCAAAGCAACATAATAACAGGAAGGATGTGAGCTTCACAGACTAGGATACCAATTTTAAAGTTCCCAAAAAGCAGGAAGAGACTTTACCGACCATTCAGGTCCATGCAGGCTTTTCTTGAGGTATGAATAAGATGTCAGAAAAGCTTTAATAAAAGTTCCTCAAAAGCAATAGAAAAAGACGACTATGAAACTATAAAATGTATAGATTTGAATAAAAGGAATGGCAATGAGATTTGGCTTCTATGGAAGAGCAAATTACTACACTGGAGGGGAGTTTCTTACACATATAGTCTTAATTAACATGTCTTTATTTCCTAAAACCTTTTTTAAACCTCAAAATGTAACCTTAAAAAAATTGGTTCACATACATATTTATCTTGTAAAAGTTGAAAACATACATGTTTAACAATACCTAAAGACAACATATAAAATAATTATGTTTATTACTGCAAGTATTTGTAGACCAGAAACTATAGAAGCTTCACCTTTACAGCCACTAAAAAACATCTACAAGTGATTCTATGTATCACTTCAGTTTGCTCTTCCATCGAAGCACCTTTCCAGTATACACAATTCAGCAATTTCCTCATGTCATAAAAGCCTCATTATTGGCCACACAGGGTAGAGATTTCCATTGCATATGGATGAACATGGCTCATCCCCATACCCTTTGTTTACTTTTGCTAGACTTAACCAGGCAACAAAGCCCAGTATCTTTATGCTCACACAAGGTACAGAGTGAATGTCTGTGAATGCTATATTTGGGCCTCCGTAAACCTCTTTTCCAGATAAAGGCTTGGGAGTCAACAGAACGCACGTTCCTTTCTTGGTGTTGGGCTGCCCAGTGATTACCTTAATGGCAGCAGAAGCTTGCCTGTTTTCTGTCTAATTATAGTGATAGCAGCTGCTAGATTTGACCCACCGGCTTTTTCAAATTCCCCCACCAGCTCTTCCATCTACACCTTTGCTGTTCTCTTTTTTTTGACAGGACAGCAAATACCCCTGGAATGTGTGCCCCCCTCCAGCACACAACATGCCCCCCACTCTCCACCCCCCCCCCCCCCCACACACACACACACACACACTCACCCCACACGGGGTGGTTCGAATCACTGACATGTTGTGGAGAGAGGGGGTTGGGTTATTTGGCTGGAAACATGTTCAGTCATGACTGAGTCGTTAGTCATGCCAGCCTGTTTGGTGACCTTTTGAACATGGTTTGAATTTGGACAACTTCCAGATGAAGCCCCCACCTCCTACACCAACACAAAACACTATGTATACACAACACCCTCCATTAAGGCAACTTTTGACAACAAATTGCATATCTATATCATATCCTGAAATGTCAGTAGTATTGCAAGTGGTCAGTCTACTTAGTCACAGTAAAAAGTGTTATTCAATTTTTTCAATGTAAATATGCACATTCTGTAACATCCACCAGTTAAAAGTTTGCCTCTTGCCAATTCAACATGGCTGACTTGTGTTCTTGCTTCTTTTGTGTTTATTATCCCACAGCCTGCAACTTCATCTGCTATTTCCTTCACGCAATTGGAGACAGGCAAGCAGGGCCTGGATGAAGACAGCTGAGAAAACAAAGGAGTAGAGGGAGAAAAAAGCCATGGGTTCTTTCATGAGTGCCACGTAATTTGAGCAAACCTATTAATCTCAGACGACTAGCTTTTTTTTTGCCCTTGGGTGTCAAGTTTTGGTGACAGATGAAGAGAAATTAGCTGGCTCGGCTGGAATTTGAAGTAGTGAGGCACGCCAGCATTGTAGAAGAGACAGAGCTCAGGCCAGGTACGTCTAGGTACAACGTCTAGACATCAAATCAACGAACAGGACCACAAGAACCTCAAAAGGCCTTTACTGCTTTTGCCATACAGATGTTTCAATATATAATGCATGGACTTGGATTGAATGTGTCAAGCTCTTACTTATGATTTAAGTGTCTCAAGTAGTGGAAAAGACCTGTCACTTTAAATAAGGGAAAATTGGACATTACTGGACAACTAGGAAACCAGCCGTAAAAGGGATTCGCTGTCCCTGTGGTTCTCACAGAAAATAAAATCTATTTTAGGTTATCATTCAGGACAAAAAGGATTTTGAACTGATTCTACTTATGCAATGTCAACAAGCACCGTACACCCATGTAGGACATTTCAAACATTAAACTCAACGAGCCGTTGGAGTGGGTCGGCAAGGGGTTAACTCAGATTTGGCCGCTCCTCTGAATGACGGGCAAACACAAGACTGGAGCGCATAAACACAAGCTCCATTCATCTCGTCACTGTGATCAACCTTGAACAGTGGAAGGCGTGTTATTACACCGGAGGCCCTGGCAGAGCAGACGGGGGAGGAGGCGGGGGGTGGGCGGTGACTCAGGAATTCCACAGAAGGTCATGTGACCAAGCACAAGTTCTTCATGCTGTTCACTGCACTGAACGGCCGACATGTCTCTGGGACTTTATGCTATTGACTAGCAAGACAAACCAGAAATAGTGGTGTTGTTGTATGTGAAGTGACTTTCCCTAGTCTTTTCAGGACATATGAAAGTAATATGGCATTCATTAATGTGTGAATGTAAGATATGAGTATATAAATAACAGATCTTTGACTATGATGCATACATGTGGTCAGTGTTGGCATACAAGCTTGTTAAGGATCTGAAGGATTCTGAAGCATTTTCTATAAATCACATATAGCACACAGCCTGTATGCTTGCTTAATTTATATGCAATATTTAAAATATAAGTCACATAACTGTATCCAACCAAGTTTGCAACATGCTGGATGGAAAAGTCCCAAAAATATAAATCTGACACACAGGAAATAAACTAGACCTTTTCATTTACAAATAGTTATCTTGAGTCAGGGTGTTGTAACATAACATTACTTTATCCCTCTATCCCTACTTAAAAAATGTTATGAAGTCTGAGTGAATTGTTTACATGAGTACGTGTTACTATGACTGCATCTCCAGCATACAGATCAAAAAGCCAGTGAGTTGTCATTCATAGTCTACGGGATAGTAACACATCAGCAAGAGCTCACTCATAACATAGCAAACTTGACACAATCCACAATGATTAACCTCGTGCATTATGGTATATTGTGTCATTCCAAATCAAAAGTTTCAAATGTCTATTTCAAAGACTGCATTCCCCACAAGTCACCTGTTTTGTTTCTTCTGTCTCTCTTTCCTTTCCCTTTACTTTCCCATTCACACACCTCACTGGGTCCCATTTTGTTCTTGTTGAAGGTGTTGCATCACCAATTATCAGTGACTCATACTTGGAATATCAATCGTCTTCATGTAGCCTCGCTGGTTATGGAAAATAAGCAAACCACAGACACTGGATGTATTATTACAAGGTCAGAAATTGTATTTGGCAAGTTTTTTTAAACAAGTGCATACAAGTACAGCTAGAAGCATTAAAATGTTGCCAAGTGCTCGTAGAGTAGTATTAGTCACATTCTATGTTTAACAGGGACTGCCACCGGACCTAAAAGTACATCGAGAGAAAGGGGAGGGGGAGTAGTCTGGTCTGTTATGATGAGTACATACCTTTATCTTCAAAAAATATATAAACACAATTCATTGAAGAAAAAAAAAAGAATTAAACAAAAAAAAAATTATACAGCCATGTTTACGAAGTATACACTTCCCTTGTGTCCAATATGTACATGTCCGTCAGTTTCTTTTGCATGGGTATGCATGTGATTTGTATTCAGTTGTACTTGTTGTATATTGGTTTGTTGTTATTGTTGTCATAGAAAAGCTGGTGAAATCAAGGGTCCCTTTCCTTTTTTACTTTCACGTCCCCCGCTAAGATGGTGGCTATTTCTCCCTGCATAAATGCCCATGGTACATTGGAGCCCACCAGCGGGCACTTCTCCCCACTGGGGCAGTACACCTCGCCCGTAGCCCCCTGCTGCTTGATGCTTTCCCTGGAGCAAGGGAAACAGAATTTGTGAGAGGGCACGGACGGGCACTGGACGAAGTGAGTGTCCTCAAGACGCTCATGGCACAGGGTGCAGCACAGCGGCACGCTGCCTGGGGGCACCGACGAGTCCGGAATGCTCTGTGGGGGCACCCCGTGGGGGTCCATGCCCCCTGGAACGTGTGGAGTGGCCGTAGTGGCCCCCCCTACTCCCAGCACCTCCCTTTGGGTCATCCTCCTCTGGTTGGCAGAGGGGGACAGAGGGCTGCCACTGTTGCGCCGGCCGGCGGCGGTGGTGGAATGCACCTGGTTGGCGTCCTTGGGCGAGCCTGTGTTGCCAGCATTGTCGGCGGCCAGAATGAGCGCCGCCATCGGTGACTGGCCGTTCTGGGCTGTGGCTGCCTCGGGAGGGGTGGTGCGGGAGTGGGGGGATATGGTGGAGGGGGGAGCGGCGGAGAAGCCGGGGAGGGAAGCTGGGGGCATTTTCAGGACCTCGGAGGGCGAGGGGAGCCAGGGCTGGCCCTCGCCCCCGTTCATCTTAGGGGTACTACCCTCCCCGTCTGGTTCCGGAGAAGCTTTCCTCTTCATGCTCCGCGGGTGCTTCCCCCTGTCTGTTGAAGAGGAAGAGGGAGGGGGAGGGGGGTTGAAAGAGTTAACAAACACTTGCCACCAGAGGAGGATATGACCCTGCCACTGTAAATATTGATGCGTAAAAATACACCATATGCTTCCATTGACGACTGTTTTAGCACATAATTTGACATGCAAAACCAAAATATGCAGATGTGATAAAACTGTAATGGGTTAAATTTCAGCAGCATGAGTGTTATGAAACACACATAAGTAGTCTCAGCATTCAGTTGAAGAGCGCGAGTCAACACCATGCGCAAAGTTGCTGACGACGACATTTTTCATGAGTAGTTCCTGTTTTGTTCTAAAATAGCATATTCGACCAAAGAAAAAAAAACTACCTGGTTTTGAGGAAGTTGCACTCGTTTCATATCCCATAACCCGTTGCATTGCCGCGTGGTCTTTCTTGAACCGGTTGTCGAATGTGTGGAGCGCCATCAAATCCCTAACCGTTTTGCCCCTGCCAATCCATTCTTCAGCCCGCTTGTGACTATCAGACATGTCCGACATGCTATCCGGTCTGTGCTTGTCTTTCATATCCTCTGAGCGCTTTCCATGCTCCCCGGGGCCAGGCGCCACCAGCGCGCCAGGCATACCCATATGAGGACGGCCATTGGGTGCGTGTACTTGGGGCATGCTCCCGTTAACCAAAGGCACCAAATTAGGAGGAACCGTGCTAGTCCTGCGAGGATTGGGGCTTTGGCGGTTCAGCTCAGGCGGATCGTCTGGTTTTGGAAATCCGTTTGGCACAGGCATGCCATTCGATTGCCTCGCTTGATACTCCGGTCCCAGTCTCGGCGGTCGGTCTGACAGAGGATAGCGGTCCAGAGGCTGTGGTGGTCGCGAACCGGGGTCTCCAGCCGAATGGTTGATGGGCTGTATGTCCTTCCCTGAGTGTTGAGGTTTCCCTGGTCCCGGGGATCTGCCCTCCTGGAAGCCATGAGCTCTTTTAAGCTGTCGGGCAGTCTCAATTACAAACTCAATCCGGTCGGCTCCCTCATAGTTGACACATCCCCTGCAAACTGGTTCGGTAAAATCCCAGATCATCGCCCATGGCATCCGGGGCAAATCGCACAAATAACACGACTGCCTTCTCGAGGCAGCGACCGCTGCGGACGACATAGTTCGCAAACAAATATAAATACCAAATTCTCCAAATGTCCTTTGGTGTATTCTTGCTCTGTAGAAAAAAATATAGCAAATTATATTGTAGTTTCCACCTCGCCAATCATCCACAAAACAGCTAGGTTACACTGAGAAGTTCATTGCAGTTGTGTACTTTACTACGACGCGCCTCTATCTACCTCCTCACTACAACTCAGCCCGAGCTCAATGTAGGGCCGTGACGTCACCGCCGACACCACTCTAGGTTTAAGCTCCGATTGTATTTACTTGATTCTTCGACAACCCCTCCAGCGCATGCTCACCCCTCTATCTTTATCTGTGCACCAATATAGCCTCTAGTGCAAAGAGTGAAACTGCCAACATGGGCATGCCCTTTTGAGAAACTGGTTTCATGCAGTCAGAGACTTATTCTCCCTTGTCAGTCATAGTTGTAAGGCTACTATGTGTTGTCATCAATACGTAAAGTGTGCAGGTCAGTTTTCTGAGTTACAGAAACATAAATCACGCAGAATAATTCCAACAGTCCATATTCGAGGTCATTCAAAATTATTTTGATATTCACAGCGGAACTGGTGACTTAATATTCTGTCGTTGTGGTTGGCGGCATGCATACCCGAATTGACTAGCCTAGAATTACAGACCTATTTACAAAAATCCTCATTCCAGTCACACTTCCACACAAACGTCATAAGGCTGATAGCCCTCACCCAACCATACAATTCGAACACTGTTACTATGGAAGATTTGTTACCCTACCTCATGCTTTTAAAATGTGTAACTGCGTAGTTTAGCGGGCGCTACAGCTGCAAATATACGATGAGCTTGCTATTATATCGAAGTTTTTCACATTTTGCGTAAGTTGACAACGAAATATTTTCTATCGTAGGCCTATAAATACCTTTTGACTTGTGATACATGGTTGTATTTAGGATGTAGGGTATTGTTAGAATGCGCAAACTTCGCAGGTAGGCCTAGTGTAGTAGCTATACCTGCTGTATATTTGTGCAAGTTTGCATTTGGGGTGCGTTTTAGAAGTATTGGTAAAACTCAGACTGCCCCGTATAATGATGTCAGTTGACTGTTAATATTGGCCAAAGTTCAACATGACTCACAAAATCAACACCTCGTGATAGAATCCAGTTGCCAGACACGGAAACCCCCAAAGGAAGTGTTAAAGGCATCCAGACTTACACATTTCTGAAACACTTAATTTTCTAATGTTACTTTTGTGGTCGGTAGGCAGGTCAAATGTATTGATTTATTCTTGATTCGTGGTGGGGGTTTTCAATGGATATATTTGTTTATGATAGTTGTGTGGAAATTAAAGTGACATGGGCGTTCCCCCAAAACATTTTGGAGGGGCAAAATAATTAGCAGTCACTAAAGGACAAGCAGTAGGATTTATTTTTCAGCATTGCCTACAGTTCCGTTTGAAGGAAGTCGATTTCTGTCACGTACCCACTGTACCTCGCCCATTTGTGGAAAAACAAACGACACATCTTGGCGCACAGCCAAAGACCACAGAAAAAGAGGGTAGGACGAGCGACCTAGTGAATCTTAGTTAATTGTCATAGTGAATTGTTTCAAATAAAAACGCAATATTAAAAGTACAGTCAAATGACATGCATGGATTTAATTGTCTATGACCAAATTCTTCCTCAAACACAAAGTAATGCTGCATGATAACATGTAGACAAAGTTTTAGTAATACACATAACCTATAGCCTACAGCTACAATAAACATTGCCTAGAGTTCCTCTCACTATTGAGTTGACAATGACTCAGCAGTAGCAAACCAGTCATTTCTCACTCGGGGTCTGTATCACTGTACATGTCGGTATAGATATGCCTTGCACAGCAGCTGACTTGACATGGCTGTGGCCCATTTTGTGTCATCTCTCTTAGGGATTGCAGCATTATGACATGCCCTGTCTAGCTTGCCCAGTCAGCTGTGGCGAGAGAATGAGAAACAGTGAGGGACATGTACACCAATGAACAATGTGTCCTATTTCAGTGTAGCCTGCGGTGCAGCAGTCAAATGAGCAATAGCCGTGGACTATTTGCATTTAGGACAATGTGCCCCTTTAGACAGTGTTTATATAAATACAAAGAGATGGCTGTGAGAGATACAAAGTTAAGGAGGAAAGATTCACACTCAATACAAAATAAGTGCGTAGAGGTCAAACAGGGTTTACAGGTGTACATGCTCTCTCTGTTTTACTCAGGGGCGATTCTAGGATCAGACCTTTAGGGGGGCTCAGCCCCCTATGAGAATATTACTTGTGCTCTTAATCTGCGCCATGAAATTAACTACCTACTTCTTCTCCTTTGGTTTTACTGGCAGACTACCAACGTTAAAGGTGCATGGCGACACTGGATATTAAACCTGTTTAAAGCCCTTTGAACCTGTAATTGTTTTTCATCTGCCACTAACAGACACATTTTCAAACTCTTAGGTTAAAGCACTAAAACTTATTTAAGATAATAATAATTCATAATAATGTAATTTTTGAATTGTTTTATTATTATTATTTATAGGGGTGCTGAGATTAAATTTAGGTGTGCTTGAGCACCCCTAAAAAGAGTCTAAAATCGCCACTGGTTTCACACTATCTCTTTGATTAACAGACACAGTCACACACACTCATCTAATATGCACTCAAATACACCAACTCCCTTTGCCTGTGCTCTATTTGATTTCATCATGGTCGCCTGTCGACCTGATCAGCCGTGAGATTACAGTTTCATTGACGCTGTGCGTACCCCTCCCTCCTTCCCTCCCTCCTTCCCTTCCTACCTCCCTCCCTCACCCTAACCCTCACCTTAACCCATCACACACAAGCGCGCACACACATGCACTTCAGCTGCACTCTCTCACCTTCCCCTATGTATTTGAAGTGGCACATGGTATGCATATCGTCTGTGCTGTCCATGGACACTGCTAGATGTTATAGCATGATTGATCTCTTGATGGGATAGGGGAAGGGACAAGACGGCACTACAACTTACATGGCATGCTGTCTTGGTTGTCCCCAGGTGCTCCGGCAATGACAACAGCTTGTGTAGCAGACATAGACACAGCCAGGACTATATGTCACGCAATTCTACCCATGCTGGGTACACTAGGTTATGGGGCATGGCTGCTTTTTCTTAGATACCTTGATTTTCTTACTGACCTAGCCAGGGAGGAACCACACCTTATTGTTTGGTAATACTAGGACCTTGCTTCAATCAAAAAGGTCATGGAACTAGTGACAATAGATCTTTAGTGTTTATTATGAGTTGTTTTCCAAGAAAGAGTTCTCAAAATGGTGTTTACTGTTGTTGGCTGATTAGCTGCCCTTTTAAAAGAAAAGTCCCAGTTAATTAGTCAGATGTGATATTTGCAGACATGGCCACATGTTAAGGGCCACAGGTCAAGGGAGTCAGTTTATTCAGCTTCATTTTTTCACATGGGAGGAAGTTGTCTCAATGGGAAATCAATCTGGTAAAAAAAAAAAAAGTATTGAGAGGCCAATGTTGAGGTAACTGTAGGACAACAAGCGTTCAGTTGGACTCCCCAAAAATATTTGACCGTCCAACGTAATAATATTTTATTGTGGACAGAAAAGAAAAAAGATTAACCACATGGCTACATATGCATGCCAAAGCTGAGGAGGATATGTTTGATCCCCCCCAAAAAATACATCTTATCATTTTGGCATGGATCAGGAATGTGTTCCGTTAGGCAAACCCTTGTATCAGTCACTTTTTTTCTAGTGCAATTCGTAAATATTTTGACTGGGAAACTGTGGTTTGTAAATGCAACACCCCTGAACACCGCTGAGGAAAATTGACAGTGTGGAATTCACTTAATAATAAAGCAAATATCTTTGTAGTGCTTGCTTTGATGTGTTAAATTATTTTAATTTAAAAAAGTACATTTCTTAAATTAAGCATTACTGTACATAGCATATGTGCTTTGAAGGTGTCAAGCACATGGCCCATGTTGCATTTCAGAATGAAAATAAAACAAATTGTCTTTTACTTTCCCTGTAGTCACTGACAGATAATAGACTAATAGCTCAAAAACTAAATAACTGATTTGCTTGTAATCAACCCCAAATATTTTTTTATTTAATATACACACTTCATTTGAAACTAAATTCTTAACATGTTTGCAGTAGACAAATCCAATTGGTGCCAAAAGGGTTAAAGTTGAGATTTTTCTAAATATTCTCATTCCCCCCCTCCCTGATAATTCATTAATGGAAATAGTAAGTTGAGTATCGTGTCATGTAGCCTATTACACATTTGTGCACAGTTAATTACAGCATTTTTATACAACATTGTCAATAGATTTAAGTAGAGACTTTTTAATATTGAATTCTATGTTGTCCACATCTGTTTAGACGCCTACATAATGTGTACTACCATAATAACGTGTGTTCAGTATATTTTAAGTACAGGAAAGAGTTACTTTGGAGATCACATTCTTATCAAGATCTTCTAGGTAATATATCACTTCCTGTTTGAAGCGCTGTAGTTTCACAAGCAATTTCCTCTAAATTGCAAATTCTGCACTTCTTTCAGTATAAACTGTATCTCTGACTAATTTTTATACTTTTAGTCCAATGACAGCAAAAACTCTGCTCTGTTTCACTTAACAACACCCATAGATACTAAGCTCACATTTAACAAGAATAATTTATATTTTCTACTGCTTCTTACAGTCACGTGCACTACATTGCTGAATCACTTCATGCTTCACTATAGTCCACTCGCTGATTCCAACAGAAGGACACCCTGCCACTATGTTTGTCTGAAGCATACGTTAACAGGATAGGTTCAAGACTGCGTGAAATAATTCACAACTCCTTTTTGACAGACCGTAATGCTTCCTTAGTTAATAAGCAGACATATCGATCTAGTTGACTGATGAACAACAATACATTTGTTACATCCACAGCTAAAAAGGAGCTTGGAAAGGCTGCTGTAGCCCTCCAAAAGTGATCTGACGCAGTATTGCAGTGGGTTCGTTTGTAATCTGGAAACTTCATGAGAAGTTTGATGTAAGGTGAAGTTTATATTTTTGTATGTATGTGTTTCCTGTATGCATTTTGTGCCTTTTTGCAATCGACTCAGGGCTCAGGGATAACAGTCAGTCAATCCGTCATTTTTAACAAGCCTTCTCACTGTACTTGCAGACTCCAGGGGTTGCCATTTTGGGCGCTTCAGCTCATCCCCAATATAGCAACTGACGCCACAGTTTATAAAATGGAAGGCCAACTCCAATAAAATGGCACTTTGGATTGAGGTAAAAAATACAACAACATGGATAGCTTTGGATAGCTTGCATCTGGAAGCAGAGGGTGCTGATGTCACAGGGTGCAAAGTGAGGAGACAAGAGAAAAACAAGGCTCTCTTTTCCTCTTCCCCGTCTCTACCTCACTCACTCCCTCCGGGCTCCCTCCCTTCCTCGATCCTAATCCTCTTTGCAGGCCTGGAGGGAAAGAGTGGCTGGCTGCCAAGGCAAGGGCTGCTGGGAAAATGTTGAGGCTGCCAAGCGGGCTCTGTCGCCGGCGTTAGAAGCACACATCTTTGTTCTCGGAGACCTGGTGTACTGCCAAGGGCCTCATTTCATCCAGGCATTATGGTTGCCCTGGATATGGGCCAAACTACCAAGAGCCTGCGCCCTCCCTTTCCTTCCTTGCTCGTTTGCTACCCCCCCCCTCTCTCTCTCTTTCTCTCTCCTTCTCACACAAACACACACATTTGCTGGAGTGCCACAGCTCTTATTCATCCACCCGGCCCCCTCACTGAGGGCTTCCTGCCAAACATTCGTCAGTTGCCATGGCAGCAGGAGAAGAGAGAAAGAGAGAGAGAGAGAAGAGTGGAACATCAGAAGGAGCCAACAATAATGAGTCACTCCTGGATCCAGATGTGCCACATCTGCAGCCACCATGAGGGGGAGGGGGAGAGATGTGGGAGAGGGTTGCTATTGAGGGTTTACCAGTGGTGGGTGAGGAGGTGCCTAAAACTCTAGCCTGCCTTCCATATACAAGGAGCGGTGGGGAGGTTCTTTTTGAGACCAGACAAGAAAGCAATTATCACAGGCTTTTTGAAAGTGTTAGGGAAGGAATGGGAATTTCCCTGGTGTCTGGGACAAAAAGAAATAACAAACTGCTGAAGCATTGGAGGACACACATTCCTGACGGGATATGAGTCTGAAACGGAATACCATACATTCAAGATGGCAAACTATGCCAAGTTTAATTAAAGAGATGAGAAAGGAATAAGAAAAACCAATGCAGGTCTTGATACTGGGAAAACGACAGCTAGCGTCAGTTAAACATTTGATGGAAGGATTTCCATGCCATGAAAAGACACCACGCATTTACACTGTCCTTTGACTAATGTAACTGTCCTTTGACTAAAGTATTATGTTTTTAGGAAGCAGTAGGTGAAAGGTAGGTATTTATTACGTAGGCCAGCTACATAGTGTTTTTCTGTGTTTAAATCACTCTTTTTCAATAGCCGGCCACATGCACCTTTGGAAAGAGAATGGCAAACTCATCAAGTGGGTGCTGTTCAAATTTCATGGATTTTTTTATGGTCTGGCTCATCACAGGAAAGATCATTGCTCCCGTTCCTGTTTTCCACCCTCTCTCTCCCTCCTTCCTTCCCTCTCTTTCTTATTCCATCCTCTTTGCCAGCCCAGTATGCCACGCCAGCCATTCTCCATTCAGGTACTGAAAGAAATTGTCATCACAGAGCCAAAAATAACCACAGAGCCACATGGCAAAGTTCAGCGTGATGTAACCAAGCCCCAAAGCTAAAATCCTGGAAATGATTGCAGCTTATGTAATGTCCAGACGTACCTACACTTCAAAAGCCACACTAAGCACCCTCCCGTTCAGGGAGTTTCCTCCCAATCAAAACCTACAACGCCAGAGCTTTTATATTTTGGGGGGTTCAGACGAAGGTACATACAATGGGCTGTGCTTTTCTCTCATATTCTAGAGCTCTCAAGAGAAGAGCGATGGTAGCATCTAATCCTTATAGCCAACCATTGAACAGTGCAAGTAACCATGTTTTTACATAGTCTCAGACACATCTCAGTCTGGGATTCTAATCAGCCAATCCTACTTCCTCTCTATTACTGGGAACATCCGAACAGTCCCATGTGGCTTCATGTACTCATTTGTTTTCCCCTTTATTGTATCTTACCAAGAATACATTCTTTACTTAATTGGTCTTTAGACATGGTTGCTCATTATTTCAATGTGCTTACATGTCTTTTATATCTTTGTTCCCATATTTCAGTGTGCATAAGTGAACCATCTTTGCTAAATACGGTCCAGTCTAAATTGGAATAGTTTTCCTGTAGGAATGCACATATGGCTGATTGGTCCAGCATGGTCTGAAAGAGGGAACTGTAAAAAACAACAATACGGGAACCTCCTCCCAAGTTCTCGTGTCAAGGAAACAGTTTTACGATGTCTAGCACATGAATCAACCAGTCATCTCTGCAACATTTTCAGACATTTTCCAGCTTCCCTTCTGTTTTTGTCATCCGGCCCTCAGTGATTCCTCGTGAGGCCTCACAATGCGGTCACCGGGAATTTTTTTATTTTTAAGCCTGAAAAACTCTGTGGCAGAAAAACAATTTATCTTAAAAAGCCACTCATTCGAGCCAGATGTGAGGGCTTCCACCAAGCGTGTGAACAAGGGCCTCACGTGGTGAATAGCGAGGCGACTTAAATTCCATCCAAAGTGATCTGACTGGACGAAAACAATAGCTTCTTTACAGTTAACACCCCCCCCCCAGATAATTTACATATGTTATCTTTGTGTGCGTGTTTTTTCAAAACAATCTGCAATCTGTTTTATAGCACTGTTCTCATTCCTCATTCCATCACTGTTCTCAGCACTGCTTGTAAGCCTTTCAACCTCTCTAGTGTCCTCAGTCGTCCAGAGACAGATGTGTTCTTTCCTATTCCAAATACTGGCTAGATGAGGAAATAATTGTGCACACCACACTTCCCCATTGGCGTAGTGTACATATACATACGTATTATCTGCAGGCATATGCTGTATGTCCATGAGGATATACTGTAAGTCCACTCTAAAGTGAGCGGGATGGGGCCCCCTCGGATTGATCAGTTGATACTATGACCTCTACTTCCTCCAAGACTACACAACTGTTCTCCCTGTAACTCTAAAACAAATTGCCGACTCTCAGGCCACAACTGAGCAGCTACGATTCCAGTGAGGGATCAATGATGGGTTGCTTGGCAACAAGGAATCGTCCAGGTGCATTCTGGATGTTTCAACTGAATGTACGGCCTCTAGTCCAAAGTAAAACAACAAAATGGCCAGCAGTTCGTCTTCAAATGGTTTCCTTTCAAGGAATGGATTTCAACTCTGTCTTGTATCTCTGTGGCGGTACTCTTAAATCATTTATAAATGAAGACCAATGAAGTACAGTTAAAATATAGAAACATTTACCAGAGATGAAAATAAGAAAAAAAAAAAAAAAAACACTATTTAGTGAATGATAGGCTTACACTCTACTCTACGCTACACAGATGCCCATTGGCTATCATGTACATCCAGTCCATTTAAAATAGGCTAAGCTCCATGTCACAGGATAAGACTGACAGGAGTTACGTGTGGGCGAGTTGTGTGTTTAGTGTGTGAGGCTGCCATGTGTCTTTGTGCAAGCCAGGCAGTGTATTAGCGCGTGAGCCGTGACAGGACAGTAGAGTGGAATTCCTGCGTAAGTTAAGGCGCTTGGCTGAACCCAGAACAGTGACATGAAGATGAGCCGAGTGGGCTGGAGGACACAGAGGCTTTAGTCAATCTTTTGAGCTGGTTCCCCAGCCACGGCCCACCTGTCGACACCCTCCCCTTCCCTCCACATCTCTTATCTTACCTCTGCTCAACCCTATTTGAGTCCCTCATCATTCCTCCCTCTGAATAGTATATTTTCGAAACCCCATTTTCACCCTCTGCTACCTGCATGTTGTTTTGTGCTCAGGTTCCCCCCTAGCTGTTAATCTGTAATAATATCTCTCTCCGACACACACAAACATGTTCACATACACACAAGTAGACACACACACACACACACAGTGTAGCTCTGGACACGGGGCAGAGTACACTGGGTGCCCTTGGCGAGACAGATAAGCCGATGTTATATGATTACGCAGTCCAGGCATTTTGCAACCAATGACTCATGGCTCTAATTGTAGCAGGGCAGCTTGTGAATGTTTTGGCGTGGGCAGAGCGAGGCGAGAGAGAGAGAAAGGGTTTGTGTTTACAGGTCAGTGAATGGAGTGAGAAAAACAGAGGGAGGGTAGGTGGGTTTAGCTGAAATGAGGAGGCTACATGGAGCAGGCATGACCAGTCTGGACAGTGCGGTTACCAGCATTGCAAACAAGTTTTGTGTACTCACTACACACACACACACACAGACCAAAAACTGTCTCAAGAGATGCCCATGAGATTACTGATCTACAAACTGAGACCATTGTCACCAAATTAACTAAAATACTTGCATGACTGATGGTGAAGCAGACTAGTAGTCTTGGCAGTAGCCACTGTAAGTACCATCAACTGTAATGGGGACATCAACTTTGGGAAACAAATTGACAAAGACTGTGCAAAGGGAGTGAGTCAAAGGCATATACAGGGCTCACAAATGACCTTGTTCAGACTATTTGTTTGACTTCTACCATTTCCCTGTGGGCCAAGCCAGACAATTGGATGATGGCTTGGCAGGGGTGCCAGCATGGGGGCTAAGAGTGGGTTCAGCGCCCTGCCAACTCCACACTGTGCCAAGTCACTACCCACTCTTTCTGTATTACAATAGAAGAGTTGTGCCAAGAATGAACATTAATTTGGCATTATTTAGAGGTCGGAAATCAGATGAATAACTTTTCAAGACCCAGATATTTAATCAACAGCTGGACTGCAATTAGCAAACAATCCTTCCCACTCACTAGATTATCTTCAGTATACCACTGTTTATTGTTTTCTCAAACAGTAGATTTTTTCCAGAGAATGAGAATTTTTAAGAACAGTCAAATGTCAATAAAATCTTTTTCTCAAAGGCAGATGATCTCACTGGTTTTGAAATAGAAAGAATGCTAACCAGTTAAAGCCTGCTCTGACTGGATGATCTCTACCCTAATTCAAACAATCCTCACAACTGACACGTAGAATAAGGTGTTTTCAATGGGGCTGCTCTCTGATTGGTTTACACCGCCAAATCTGCAGATGGCACTGGATTACATCACCAGTTCGCACTGTTTTCACATTGGTGCCAAAGCTAATACTCAAACTCCAGACAGTCTTTATCCATCACCTTTCACCAAATTGCTCAAGAGCTCTTCAGAGAAAGTTATACATTCATCAGACCATGTTGACCTGTCGTTGAAAGGTAGTTAAACATTAACCCTTTGTTAGCTTCCACGGTAATAGGTTGTAGATAGTAGGAAGAAAGAGATGCATGTATATCATCCATTTTTGTTCTAAACCAAGTAGTTAAAGTAAACTGTAAGATACTACATTGTTGTTAATGCCAAGAATCACAGCTACAGTCTCAAGATGGACAATTTCAAGCTGCTGGAAAAAAACACACAAATCTGAAAAAACAAACAAAATACTTTTATATACATTTAAAAGTTTTTAAATGTTGCATTACATGTGTCAGTGGCGATGAAGTGAACGTTAAGGCCAGCATGTCTACAAAGGAATACTTTGGTGACAATCTATCAGTGTTCCTCACTGACGCAATGGCCAGTCCAAAAGGTCAATCACAGCAAGCTTAAAATACTTATAAGACGTATATACTTTCTTCTGCATGCTATGAGTGAATGTATCACATCAGTGGGGTATTTCACAATGTGGAACACTTAAATCAATAATTTATCTAGTGGTTGATATCACTTTGGTTGGGAAATTAAATTAATTAATTTAAATTGTCTGTCCATTTTGGCATTAGTTCACATACTGATAGACTTGCTTACTTAAACTCAACTTGTGCTCACAAGCTAACTTGTTTTGGGGAATGTTTAAGTATTGTTTAGCTAAAAGAAGGTGGAAACAAGCTGTTTGTCCGAGAGGATGAAGTGCTGTGCGGTGAATAGTATTGTACAAAGCTTCACTAAAAACAAGCCAAGTGTTTATGGTGGATTTCCACCTATAGCCATCATGGCAGCAGGTAGCCAGCAGTTTTTTTCTGCACCTTTGTTTAGTGGAAGCCGTGTGCAGTTCTTCAACAAGGGACAATGGAAGGAAAAGGTGCCAGAAAGGAGGCAGTTAAGACTCTTCCGCACTTTCCGTCCTCCAAACACTGATTCTAATCTGAGCATATTCCCCCGTTGCATGGTGGAAAATACATAGATACATGTACAATGGGTTGGAGTCGCCTGACAATCAAACAATACATGTCAGAAAGAATGTAGCCTTTGTGAGAGCCAAGGCAAAACTAAAGAAAGAAAAAAAGAAAGAAAAACCCCACGTCAATAGTTTGCAAATTCTTGGTTCTTTAATTTGTAGCTTCTGAATTCTAAGTCCATGTTTTATTTTTATTTTTTTGATTCTGGATTTTGTCCAGATTTTCTATATGGTAGCACATGGATTGCTCCTCACAGAAGTAAGAAAGCAACGCAACATCAAAGGAAATTCTGATAACACTGAATTTATGTATTGCAGAGCTCCTGTGTCATAATTGCTATTCAACTGCCATTGTGTGATTGTGGAGTTTAGATTACCTCTTCATTTAGTTGATGTGGAATTGTAATGGGTTTGACTGTGTCTTGTGTGTAAGAGATTGAAGGTTTATGCATTTTTACCTGATTCAGCAACTTCACTTTTCTTTTTAAATATTGAAAATAAGAGAGTGCGTTTTTTTTCACAGAGCAACCAAGGGCTCCCAGTCAGTAAGACATGCTGGTGGAAAAATTGCTATCAAGGGAAGACTGGATTCCTTAAGGAGGACCTTGAAAAGTGAGGTTTGGAAGTTTTGAGTTTTACAAATGCCTCCTAGTAAAACAATCTACATTGTTCTGTTCTTCTCTTATTATAGGATCACCCCTGTGACAATTGTAATAAATAAGCTGTCAATCAAATTAAGTTCTGCCATGAAACCACACTGAAGCACACACACATTCCCAACTTAGAGGCATTTTTTTAATTATATGGAAAGTAAACAAAAAAGAGACATAACCTCCCTTGCTTTGTGATTTTTCAAAACAACAGAGCAGAATGTTAAACCCAATCAATATCGCAGCCCTCTTATATCAGCTCCACGTGTTGATGAGAACAAAGTGGAAAGAGAGGGGTGGGGAGTCAGGCTAGCTATAGGGGAGGGTGATAGGGTGAGAAACTAGGGGTGAATGTGAAAGTGAATCTACATCCGTGTGTGTGAGAGTGTGTGTTTGTAGAGGACTGGAGCTCTGCAGAATGGGCGACTCAGACAGCGCCAGGCCCTGCTTAGTCAGCAAGTCCTGGACGGCTTATTTCAATCTGCCTCTTTTTTTAAACGGCCCCCAGTTGCGGCAGGCCAATGAATAACCCTGAGGTGCGTCATAGCCTTCACAGCTGACTGGCCTGATATATGTCTGACAGGAAAGAAGGATGCCTGGCATGAGAAAATAAAAGGGGGACAGAGAGAGAGGTAGGGTGGTTGGGGGTGGGCAAGAGGGCCTGGCATGAGAAAATATAACTTGGAAGAAAGAGAGAGTGGGAGGGGGCAGAGTAGGCCCTAAAGCCTGAGAGGGCAATCTCGCTAAAGTACAAAAAATGTATTGTTTTCCCCCCATGCTTCATGTGGTGAGAAGGAAAAAAATGGGATTAGGAGCTCCGGCATGACTGTTTACAAGTCAAAAAGGTCAAAGTTGAAATTGGGCGGCCATCTTTGTTTACGCCGCCGCTTTGTAGACTTCCAAACCCCAGAGTTGTCTTTGTTATTGTCATGGAAGCTTGACCAGATGTCACCTCTTCGTCCTCTTCATTCATCACACCATTTTCTTTCCTTACCCTTTTTTATTTTTCCTTCTTTCCCAGCGGGAGAGCAGATGAGGTTGACCCAGATCTCCAACTGTGAATGTAGTGGCATGCAGGGGGATGGGAGGAAGGATGGAGGGGGGATGTGTGTGCGTGTGTGTGTGTCGGTTTATGGAAGGGGGAACTTTAAAGGACATCTTGGTTCATCAGGAGAGAATAGGACATTCTGTGCAAAAGATGTAACAGCAACATAATGACATAATGTATTGTGGCTTACAATGTTATATAATTTTCACAATGGTGCAAAAACAAATATTATATTTTCATGAGAAGAATACATTATCACAATTCTATGTTTGATTTGCAAATTGTCTATGAGTTTAATTGAGTTAATTTTTCAAGAGAAAACTAATTGCATTTAGTATTTCATACACAACCTCATTTCAACTCTAAGTGAACAGTGTTTGAGTATAATACAAACAATTAGTCTAGCACATTATAACCAATAGCTTACAAGCAGGGGGTGAAAAGTTAATTGTGATCCAACAGGATTTTCTTCTCCTGCAAATGATCTTTGTCATAGTCTTCACTCTGTTTCATAAAAGCTCACCTAAGTTCAACTATTTCCCACCAAAATAAAGACCCCCTTCAGACTGTTCCATTCACCATTATCTGCAAGAACTGTTCTGGGAGCAGCCTTAAGCCTTTTCACATGGTCAACTACCTCACCTCTCTACTCCATTGTCTGCAAATCTCTTTCAGTTGCATTGGTTTGCATTGTCCCCTTGCCTTTCCACTCCCTCTCTCTTCCTCCGTCTTTCCAAACGCACTCCACCCCTTTTTGACTTTGCTCCGCTCCCTTCATCATCAACAATACAGTTTCTCCCATACAATGTGATCACCTTGCCCTTGCCTCGCACAGTTCTACAGAAGCAACCGGATCAGTATGAGAGAAGCTGACCCACAACTTCACAGGAGATCAGATATCGGCCATATTGAAGCTGAATGGGAGCGCCAGTGTTGGCTTACAGTCTTTCCCAATAGGTGGAGGACAATGAAAGGAGACAGGTGAGAGGCCCTCACTCTTGAAAACAGAGATATAGACAGACAGGCCATTGAAAAGATGGGTTGTGCTGGGAGTGGTGTGTTGGCTAATGTTAGTATAGTGCTAACTAAAGATAGGTAATGGCTTGTTTGCTATTGCTGGCTAACACTTTTTAGCTGCCTAGCAGTACATGTAAGATGCCTTGTAATGACTTACAGTAAATAAACACCTTAAACTAGTGTTGTAGCATTTAGTATTTACATGTTTCAAATGTGACCGTCTAGAGAGGGTGAATGACTTGAATATCATTTTTGGGTGTTGAGTTTATTTGAACTTTGGAGATTTCAAAACACAGATATGTACTCAGCCTGACACATACACAAACACACCCCGTACACACACCAGCAAAGTCCAGGCCAATGGACTCAAGTCTGGATTTCACACACACTGTTCAGACAGATTGTCAGCCCTAAAACTGTGCCACTGTTCTTCCTCCAGCCCAGACACAGCTAATAAGGAAAACATGACTGTGTAACACACACATTCAAGCACGCACACACTGTTACATTAATAAATTACAGTTAGGTTGAATGTTCTGTCCACTACTATATTAGAAACAGACACACACCTACATGTAACACATTCATACCCATGAACTGTCATACACAGAAATCTAAACATATGGTAGAGTAGGTCATATGGTAAAGTAGAGACCCCACAATCAACCCTATCATGTCTGTCAGGCTGTGACTGGGTGCACACAGGGGGACAGCATTACAAACACACACAAACACACAATCACAAACACACACTTGATAACAGAGAGACATCAGCACAATGCCCCACAGAATATACAGGCTGGATAGAAACTAACACACAAACTGGTATTGGGTGGCATATGGGGGCACCACGCCGGCCCTTCCATCTGCTGCAACACTGCAGGCCCCTCCGGCACTTTTCCACTCAGTCTGCTGAGCAGCAAAATCTCCTTACAGTACAGTGCACCCAGCAAGTCGGCACACACATGGCCATGTACTATATAAACACACACATGGATTATTTGTGTGTACACAATTGTTGCGTGTCTTGGTCAGAGCTAGTGGATGTGTGTGTTTGTGTTTGGGGTGTTGCTGACAGGATTTCATGAAACAGTATATTTTGCTGTACAAATAAAAGCAATTCATTCTACAGAATTACTGTATCACAAACTATACACTGGCATAAGTAATGGTTTACCATTACATTTTACTTTTTCTTTCACATAGGGTGCTGGATACGTTCTATTTCGCATGTGTCATGTCATCATCTACCGCTTGTTCGGGAGTCGGGTCGCAGGGGCAGCGACCTAAGCAGGGAGGCCCAGACTTCCCTCTCCCCGGCCACTTCCACCAACTCTTCCTGGGGGACCCCGAGGCGTTCCCAGGCCAGCCGAGAGACATAGTCCCTCCAGCGTGTCCTGGGTCTTCCCCGGGACCTCTTCCCAGTGGGATGTGCCCAGAACACCTCACCAGGGAGGCGTCCAAGAGGCATCCTGGCCAGATACCCGAGCCACCTCAGCTGGCTCCTCTCAACGCAGAGGAACAGCGGTTCTACTCGGAGTCCCTCCTGGATGACCGAGCTTCTCACCCTATCTCTAAGGGAGAGCCCGGACACCCTGCGGAGAAAGCTCATTTCGGTCGCTTGTATTCGCGATCTAGTTCTTTCGGTCTCTACCCATAGTTTGTGACCATAGGTTAGGGTAGGAAAGTAGATCGACTGGTAAACAGAGAGCCTCGCCTTTCGACTCAGCTCCTTCTTCAGCACGACGGACCGATGCAGAGCCTGCATCACTGCGGACGCCGCACCGATCCGCCTGTCGATCTTGCGCTCCATTCATCCCTCACTCGTGAACAAGACCCCGAGATACTTGAACTCCTCCGCTTGGGTCAAGATCTCCTCCCCGACCCGGAGATGGCACTACACCCTCAGATATGGAGGTGCTGATTCGCATCCCAGCCGCTTCACATTCGGTTGCAAACCGCTCCAGTGAGAGCTGAAGGTGGCGGCCCAATGAAGCCAACAGGACCACATCATCTGCAAAAAGCAGCGACCCGATCCTGAGGTCACCAAACCAGACCCCCTCAACGCCCTGGCTGCGCATAGAAATTCTGTCCATATAAGTAATGAACAGAATCGGTGACAAAGGGCAGCCCTGGCGGAGTCCAACCCTCACCGGAAACAAGTTCGACTTACTACCGGCAATGCGGACCAAACTCTGGCACCGGTCGTACAGGGACCGGACAGCCCTGATCAGGGAATCCGGTACCCCATACTCTCGGAGCACCCCCCACATGAGCCCCCGAGGGACACGGTCGAACGCCTTTTCCAAATCCACAAAACATGTGTAGACTGGTTGGGCGAACTCCCATGTACCCTCCAGGACTCTGCGGAGGGTATAGAGCTGGTCCACTGTTCCACGCCCAGAACGAAAACCATATTGCTCCTCCAGAATCTGAGGTTTGACAATCCGACAGACCCTCCTCTCCAGGACCCTTGAATAGACTTTCCCAGGGAGGCTGAGGAGTGTGATCCCCCTAAAGTCAAAGCACACCTTCCGGTCCCCCTTTTAAAAGAAGAGAACCACCACCCCGGTCTGCCAGTCCAGAGGCACTGTCCCCGATGTCCACGCAATGTTGCAGAGTCGGGTCAACCATACAGCCCTACAACATCCAGAGCCTTAAGGATCTCCGGGCGGACCTCATCCACCCCAGGGGCCCTGCCACCGCGGAGATTTTTAACCACCTCGGCGACCTCAGCCCCAGAGATAGAAGGGCCCCCCCCGATGTCCCCAGACTCTGCCTTCACGTCGGGAAGCGTGTTGGTGGAATTAAGGAGGTATTCGAAGTATTCCTTCCACCGATTCAGGACGTCCCCCGTCGAGGTCAGCAGTGCACCATCCCCACCGTATACAGTGTTGACAGAGCACTGCTTCCCCCTCCTGAGTTGCCGGATGGTGGTCCAGAACCTTTTTGAAGCCGTTCGGAAGTCAGTCTCCATGGCCTCGCCGAACTCCTCCCATGAGCGGGTTTTTGCCTCTGTGACCGCCAAAGCCGCGTTCCGCTTGACCTGCCGGTACACATCAGCTGCCTCTGGAGTCCCACCAGCCAATAAAGTCCGATAGGCCTCCTTCTTCAGCGGAGTCCACCACTGGGTTCGAGGGTTACCGCCATGACATGCACCAACCGCCTTGCGGCCGCAGCTCCGGTCCGCCGCTTCAATAATGAAGGCCCGGAACATGGCCCATTTGGACTCAATGTCCCCGGCCCCCCCCACGACATGACCGAAGCTCTCCCGGAGGTGGGATTTGAAGCTCCTTCTGACAGAGGGTTCTGCCATCAGACCCACACATTACGTTTGGGCCTGCCAGGCCTGACCGGCGTCCTCCCCCACCATCGAAGCCAACTCACCACCAGGTGGTGATCAGTTGACAGCTCCGCCCCTCTCCTCACCCGAGTGTCAAAGACATGCGGCCCCAAGTCCGACGACACGACTACAAAATCGATCATCGAACTGAGACCTCGGGTGTCCTGGTGCCAGGTGCACATTTGGACACCCTTATGCTTAAACATGGTGTTCGTTATGGACAAGCCGTGTCTAGCACAGAAGTCCAACAACAAAACACAGCTCGGGTTCAGATCGGGGGGGCCGTTCCTCCCAATCACGCCCCTCCAGGTCATCAATGACTCACTGTCATTGCCCACATGAGCATTGAAGTCCCCCAGGAGGACGAGGGAATCTCCGGGAGGAGCGCTTTCCAGCACCCCCTCCAGAGACTCCAAAAAGGGTGGGTACTCTGAGCTGCCGTTTGGTGCGCAAGCACAAACAACAGTGAGGACCCGTCCCCCCACCCGAAGGCGGAGGGAGGCTACCCTCTCGTCCACCGAGGTGAACCCCAATGTACAGGCGCCGAACCGAGGGGAAACAAGTATTCCCACCCAAGCTCTACGCCTCTCACCAAGGGCAACTCCAGAGTGGAAGAGAGTCCAGCCCCTCTCAAGGAGACTGGTTCCGGAGCCTGTGCTGTGCGTCGAGGCGAGGCCGACTATATCTAGCCGGAATCTCTCTACCTTGCGCACCAGCTCAGGCTCCTTTCTCGCCAGCGAGGTGACGTTCCACTTCCCTAAAGCTAGCTTCTGCAGCCGAGGATCGGACCGCCAAGGCCCCCGCCTTCGGCCGCCACCCGTCTCACACTGCACCCGACCCCCATGACCCCTCCTGCGGATGGTGAGCCCACTGGAAGAGGGTCCCACGTTGTCTCTTCGGGCTGTGCCCGACCGGGCCCCATGGGAAAAGGCCCGGCCACCAGTTGCTCGCCATCGAGCTCCACCCCCGGGCCTGGCTCCGGGGGGGGCCCCGGTGACCCGCTTCCGGGCAGGGGCAACTGAGAACCATTGTTGTTTTTCTTCATTGTAGGTTTTTGAGCCACGCTTTGTCTGGTCCTTCGCCTGGAACCTGTTTGCCTTGGGTGACCCTACCAGGGGCATAAAACCCCCGACAACATAGCTTCCAGGATCACTAGGACATGCAAACCCCTCTACCGCGGTAAGGTGGTGACTCAGGGAGGGGGTGCTGGATACGTTCTATTTTATTCTATCAAAATGATGATGTTGTCACTGTGCACACATAAAAACTTAAATTGTATTCTTCAAATACGCAAATTAAGAAAAAAAAATCCCTGTTAAACAGACATACAATTTGCTACATGCCCATACACTTATACACAATCACAGCAGCGCCAGGATTTTTTTTACTTCATGTATTGTAAGCCTCCCAATAAGCTGACTCAAACACCATTCCACTCTAGAGAGTAGAGACACAAATTTTTCACCACTTGCTGCTGTGTGATTTGAGCCGCACGCATGTGTGTATGCACACATGCCAATCCCATCTTTAGACAGCTGCAGCTGATGTGCTTTGTGCTCTTTGTCTGTCCTCCTAACCTCGGCTTTACCCTTGTGAACTAGGCAGAAACATCACCCCTCACGTCCCATCCTCTCTTCCTTCTTCTCTCTTTCTGTCTTTCTATGTCTCTCTGAACATAGAAAGAACTGTTGTCCTGTAAATAATGTTTCGCTCTCAGAATAGAGCTTGCAGGGTCTGTTTTGATCCATGGGGCGTTTTTGTATTATTTTTTTACTATTAGTTATTTTTTTACTAGTACTATTTTTGTGACACACTCACACACAAGCATACACACCGTATACATATACATATGACTGTTATGTATTTCTCTGCAAAAATTGAAGGAAGCTGAAATGGTCTCACAATGCAGATTGTATGACCAACAGTATTTGGACTCCAGCTCAGTATATGGACACTTGCTTGTTGGACCTCTCATTCCTAAATTAGGAGTATCTCATCAAACACATTTTGGATGAATTCCAACAGCACCTGCAAGTCAAGCTTAATCACCCAACATTAGTATGCAACCTCTTGTGGAGCTTTCCAAGAAATGCCCGGGCAGTCGTGGAAGCATCACATGTATTGACTGTTGTTTGTTTATCATATATGTTTTCCTATGTCAACGCTGTCCTCAGTCATTGCCATATGAGGATGGATAGGAATATCTATATTTGGAATAGGCAGACACACCCGCGGTTTTTCTTTTTCTCCCATCATGCTTAAGTCAGGGTCTGTGGTGTTATTGGTCGACACAGCAAAAGGCTCCACCCTCCCGGAATTGCCAGTTCATCAAGGGGATGTATTTCTTGTGCGTAAATAAGTCAGGTTTAAGTCCTGTCAGTGATATGTTACATTGGCTAACTATATGTGTCTGTTAGTGTCTCTACTCAAGGGTGAAATGCAGTTTGAGTCAGCTTATTGGGAGGCTTACAGTACATGAAATAATGCATGTCTGCCCCCCCTGAAGTTGGCACCAGGTGACAGGATTAGAGTGATAAGAGTTAGCAGGGGTTTGTGGAAAATAGGGTCAAAAGAGGGACATGTCTGACATTCACACACACACCAACGGGCTAGCTGGATATTCTGTAAGCACCCAAGACTTTATTCCAAATAATGTATTCCAAATGTATTGAGACAGGTAAAGGCATTTGTTTGGGCTGCGGAATTGTAATATACTGGTTAATCTATCCATCCATCCATCCATCCATCCATCCATCCATCTCTTTCTCCTGCTCTTTTTCTTTGTCTGTCATACGAGAAAAAGAGATCTAGATCCTTCACCCATGTATAGTTATATAACCCCCCTCCACCCTTTACTCTTTCGCCTCATGTTCTGTCTTTCTCTTTCCCTCTTCCTGCCGCCCATCTCTCTCTCCACCCCAAAGTTTGGTTGTGTCAAGCTCCATGATAAAATACCTCATCACTCCATCCCATCATCACCCCCCCCTCCATTCCTCCCTCCATCCGTCTCTCCATCCGCTGTCTCCACCCCAGCGCAGGCTCCAGACATCACAGATCCATTAAGCCGAGTCATCTCCCTCAATCGTCCAGGCATTTTTTCAGAGCCTATATGTTCTGTAGCCCTGTGAGTTATAGCTCCCCTCCACCAGGCTCTCCAGATACTAAATCAGGCAGACCTCGCCCCACCCCCCATCCCTGTGTGATTTATCAGACTGCAGCATTTAAATGATGAGCCTCAACCTCTGTGTTTAACCTCAGCGAATCTCATCAACTAGCTGGACTCATGAGTTTTCAGTGGAGATGTAAACTGGGGTGTAGTTAATGAAGGTTGGGCATGTATGCCTCTCTATAGAGATCAAGAAACTCACTAACAAAACACTATCACATAACAAAATCAACCTACAATGAAGCCAAACAACACATTGTTGACAGTACTTTAGCAAAGTAAAACATTTGGGTCAAAAGAAGATAACACGTTCTTAGACCAAATAAGGAAATTGGGGCAATGCCCTTTACACATCACAAACAGTAAAGTAAGAGGCCATGATGAGCTTTCAGTCTGTATACTACCCTTTGGTGTGTCTGCTAAATTGGTCCCAGCAGAAACAGACATAATGTTTAATAACTTCCTGCCCAGTGTTTAGGTCTAGGGATAGTCTCAGAGGCCCATGCTTGTAAAAAAACGTCAGAGTGGGGCTCTTGGGCAACACCTGTCTGTGGTTTGTCTGATGTTAATCATACTTCACCCCCATGAACAGGCACATGCACACACATGCACACACAGACACACACACAACACACACTCATGAACACCTTTTAAACCCCAACAGAGAAAAACACACAAGTACACTTGCTAACACACGCACGTGCACACAGACACACACATGCGAAAATGATCCAGTGGGAACAGCTGTGACCTATCATCGCAACAGGGTTCGCCTCCCTCCCTCCACCCTAGGCATCCACTACTTCCCCCTCCGCTCTCAACCCTGTCTCTCTTCCTCCCTCTCTCTTCCCTCTCTCGCATGGAAAAGGATATCTTAATGGATCCTCCACTCCCAGGCCCCTCTCAAGTGTTTGGCTATGCTGGTGGGAGTATTCCTGGGTGACTGGAAGTCATTGTACCCACTCCTCCCTTTCCGCTACCCATCCACACTCTACCTTCCCATCAGGCCTCGGGGTCAGTGGCAGGATTGGGGGGGCAGTGTGTGTGTGTGTGTGTAGGGGGGGGGGGGGTTGTAGGGAGGAGGGATTAGTGGAGAGAAATAGAGAGAGTCACATATTTATATACATATCTACCCTACCCACCCCTCTACCAAACCCCCGGTAATGGAAACCACCGCTTAACTAGCTTCAGAAGGGCCAAGCGGGGCGTTGTTGTCAACATTTGCGGAGAGTCTGGATGGAAAAAAGGGACACGAGAGAGAGAGGGAGGGAGGGAAACACAAGCGAGAGAGAGGAGGGAGGGGCGGTGTCTGTACCATGTCTGCATTCTGGAGAGGGTGGAGCGCAGCCAGGAATAGTCATTCCGGCTCTGATGAGGAGCCCATATGTTCACTGTGCTGTTGAAATGTTGACTCTTCTAGAAAAATAAATAGCAACGGAGCAGGGAAACCCTGAGGCGTGTACCAACTTGTAGGAACTCTTATACATATTATCTTACATGTACTTCCATATACACATAACCTAAAGACTGAATCAGTTTCTAGTATCACTCAAATTAATTGGGTTGATCGTTCAATGAGTTGAACTTCAATCAACCCAATATTTAAATTTTATTGGAAACTTTCTATTACATCTCAGCCTTAGACGATATTAGTAAAGCTACATTTAATTTGTAGCATACTTTTAGGTGCACCCAGGACAGAGAGCTGATAATCAAATATAAAAAACAACTTCCATTATACAGTCAGACAACAAATAAATTCATCTAGTGAGCGTCCTTGGACATAAAAACATAACCAATTTGGAACACTTCAACATTCTGAGCCCTTTGAAAAACATAGCAGCAGACTGAAAAAACAAAAACACTTTTATCTTGTAGATAGGGATTCCATCAGCAAGAACAAAACTCAATAAGTGAGCTACCTAAACGAAAAGCAACACAAATTTAGGAAGGGAGGAAAATGAAGGGAAAAAAGGGAAAGGGAGGTTGACGAGAGAGAAAGACAAACAAGGGGGCAGCCCTGGGCAGGGTCTCTTTGGGGCCTGATGGCTCCCAGGCAAACATGCCAGTGTTGACGAAGGGGAGGTTTGGAAGGCTTCTCCCACAGATACAGCTGAGGGTAGCTATGGTTGCCAAAAACAACAGCAAAGAGTAGATGACAGAGAGGGAGACAGAGAGGGAGAGAGAGAGAGAGAGAGAGAGAGAGAGAGAGAGAGAGAGAGAGAGAGAGAGAGAGAGAGAGAGTATTTTCCCTCCAAATAATCCCCAGGCCCCTTGACATCCAGAGAGTAAAAGATAACGAGAGGCAGAGAAAGCATGTATGTGTAAGAAAGAGATTGAGAGAGAAAGAGAGAGAGAGAGAGAGAGTACGTTCTCTCTAAGTAGTCCCCAAACCCCTTGACATCTTGGCCCCAACACTCAAAGCTTGCACAAGAGGGTTGGGGCGAGGGAGGAGAAGAAAAGGAAGGAGGGAATGTAAGACAGGTAAAAAAAAGAAAGAAAGGAAAGTCTCCCATGAGGGAGCAGGAATAAGACTTTGGGGGGGCTTAAGACACTGAATTTGCATGTCATCCGCTTGCTGTGAAAAACACCGGCCGCCGCGGAGAGGTGTCAAAACTGACAAGCCAAGAGGGAAGGAAAGGAGCTCACATAGGTGTTACCGCATGTTGGTTGAATGACAACAATGAAAGGGACTGAACTGGGGGGGCCTCCATTCAGCCAATCATCTCAAAGGAATGTCTTTAGCCAAAGATAAACTCGTTTTTCTGTTCTAGCAAGGTTTTCAAACGGCCATTCCAATATGTCAAGGTCATTTTCTTTACAGGACTTTCTCTGATGACCTAATCATAACCCCTTATTAGGCAGGGCTAGTCAATGTTTTCGTTCCCTTCACGATTTCCTAAATAAATCTTATGTAAACAGAGGGGCCAAAATTACATAAGGGTAGCTTGTATGACAATAACAAAGCTGATCATTTGATCTCAGTCAGCCAGCCTTTAACACAAAAAAAATACTATATTTACGAAGATGTTCGCCAAAGTCTTCCATCACAGGAAGCATAAGAACAAGTAGAGGAATCGTTTTTTAACATGACTTCCCTCTTGACTATGCTGAACCGGTGGCACAAGATATGTGCTGGCATTCCAATGAGAACTTGGCCATGCAAGCCAAGAGCTGTCCTTTCTGCTCATCCAGTTTTAACTTCCCCCTCCAACCCTACCCCTGTACACACAGATGTCCTTCGCATGTTTACGAGGGCTTGAACTTGGACTGCACTCATTTGAAAAGGCCAGCAGACGTCACTAATCTGACCCCCGCTCCCCAACTCTGCCCAAAAAGGGATTTCATTCATCACATACAGAAGGTAATGTGCATTGCATTTCATTCAAGGGTGATAATTTAAACCCTTAAGTCTCACAATGATGAGAGTGTGTAAAAAGGCATCAACATTTCTATCGACAGATGCTTGCGCAAAGGCTTGCATATTTGGCTATGAGCAAAGGATTGAAATCCACCCATGTTTTATAGCCTTCTGCCAATAAACTATGATTCAAACCATTTACTCTAGACACAACTTCATGTGTACACACACATACACAAAGTATATCTACTAGTGGTGGGCATAGATCTTTTTTTTAATCTAGATTAATCTCACTGTAATCTTGGCGTTAATCTAGATAAATCTAGATTAGAATGGCTCATTTGAATTCCGCCGAAGTCATTCAGAATATGTGTGCTACCCAAATAATGACTAAAAGTAAGTCTTTGAGAACGGGTTTCTCAAGCCAGGTGGCGCATCAGACCAGGGGCCTCCTGTTTCCAAAATGGCCTCAAAAATAGTAGTTTGATGACGACTCTTCCCCTGCTCTACATCAGTGCTTGGCCCGGCATCTTCCGCATTAGCTAGTGCTTTGCGTTTAGGTGGTATTTGAGACTGGAAGAACTCCTACAGTAAACTAATTCCGCATAGCACAAGGTGCAAACAACCTTAGTCTTGTCGAAGTTTCCATTGGGAAGCTTCTAAAAAATACATTTTCCCTGAAGCAAACCATGCGGCTTTATAGCTGCATCCATGTTAGCACGTCACGTTTGATGTGATAATTTCATACACAAGGCATACACACAGGTTCGAAGACTTGTTCTCACCCCCTACAGTACAATTTGGCTAGGTATACATCCACGCTAAAATATCAAGGTGAAAGTCATCATAGTTTGCGTAGTATACACCCAGCTCCCAACCCAACTTTGAGAATAGAGTCTCACGTTAACGCAGCATGGTAACGCCGATAACGGCCCACCACTAGTATCTACACACAGACACATATACACACAAGCACAGGGGTGCAGTTGAGGGGCAGTTCTATGGGCGTATGTGAAGCCCTCTGTGACATGCTTGCGTGTGAAAAGGGCTATACAAATACATTTCATTTGATTTGTAGTTTTTGTGTGTGTGTTTGTGTGTGAGTGTGTGCACTCAACTAAGGATGGTGTAATTGATCACCACTGACACCAGGACAAGGTCAAAGAGTATGCCACTCACTACCCATGTCATTGACAGCCCCATCCCCTCTAAGCTTTTTGTTGAAGTGGCCTGATTAAACATCTAAAAGCACTTTGTTAACAGAAAAGTCCTACAATCATTTGATTACCTCATGTGACAGACTGTATGGGAAACCAACAGTAAATTTTGCAAGGGTTGATTTGATCAACCAAATACAGCCATGGCCAAAAGTATTGGGAGTGACGTGCATTTTATGCTTGCAAAGCTTGCTGGGCCTTGGCATAAAATAACTGCTAAAATAATTTCAGTAAGTCATATCATCAGCACAGGGGAAAGTGTGAACTAGTTCTAGCCAGGTGAAATCACTATCATTCAAATCAAATCAAATGTATTTGTATAGCCCTTTTTACACGCAAGCATGTCACAGAGGGCTTCACATTCGCCCATAGAACTGCCCCTCAACCAACCTAAACCCTCAAGGAAGACAAGGAAAAACTCCCAGAAAAACTCCCAACGTGACCAAAAATGGTAGAAACCTTGGGAGGAGCAATTCAGAGAGGGATCCCCTCCTCCAGAGACGGTTGGTAAGAGAGAGGAGCAGAACACAAGCTAAACATAGTCATACAATGTCAATGGGTTTTGAAACACCAAAATGTTCGGCTTTATAGACGTTGGATGGGACCTGGAAACTCGCTGTTGGCCGTCATGGAGACTGGTTTCTGGTTGACGACCTGGTCCAGCGTTGGTAGACCGACGACCAGGCATGTCCTGACAGCTCAGACCCCCCACACCACAAGGGATGTGTGGGGGGACAGAGAGGAGAACAGGGATTAGAGAATACCAGGAGCAGCTAACAGTTACAGTCGTAATAGAATGAGATCCCCACCAGTCAAGTGTGGACTAGTGCAGCAATTTAACAAAGCTAAGAGGGAATTTGATGCAGCCCCACACACCAAGACAGCGACAGCCCCCCTTGGTTGGAACATGAAATCTGTTCTGGGGGAAACAACTCTAAAATAGGTTATATTTATACGAATAAGGATGAAAACAGCCAGTCCCCCGTTGTCTCCAACTAGTAAACTATAACAATAACAATATACAGCAATGGAACTATTACAGTAACAATATACAATAACAGGTTTACTTTATTTGTAACATCTAAATGGGCAGTGTGAACATAAGCTAAAATTACAATTTAAAAGTTACATGTGATACACACATAGGCAAACGCACACCCCAGGTTTACATAGAAAGTACACACATACTTACCTTTAACAATCGTAGAATTGACTAAACAAGAACGTTTTTAATCTAGTTTTAAATGTCGAAACAGTATCAGCCTCCCTGATTGAGACAAAGTAATTTGTTCCAGAGAAGAGGTGCTCTATATGAGAACGCCCTACCTCCAGCAGTTGTTTTCTTAATTTCAGGGATGCAAACACATGTATGGTCAAAAAAGAGAGAAGTAATTTTATCCCTCGCCCCGCAGCAAATATCCATATCCTTACTTTGCCACCAACCCCCTGACATCCCTGGCCCACCCCTACATGCAAATTGAGTAAAATGACATTCTGAAGATCAAAATACACCAACACTTATTTGGAACATTCTATTTTATTTTTTATTCCAAAAAAATTATTAAACTATCTAGCACTTCTTCTGGTTTTACTCCTTCCTCTTCTTCCTGGCCACCTAAGGGCACTAAATGTTGATGATCCAAGCCAACTCCTTCAGCTGAGTAGCCTGGGAATGGCCCCTCACCACAGGATCAATGGAGGACAAGGCCTGTAGGGTCTTACTTTTGAGAGGTAGTTTATTCTACTTGCCACAAGCTGTGTATGGTCACCCCAATAAAATCCATGACAGTAGGCGATTTCTTTAAGACTGCAAGGGAAACTCGGCTTCCCCTAAAATGTCAAAAAAATGTATGGTCAAATATTTACTATTGTGTTAACATTTTGAATGTGTTAGAACACGTTCATCTCGAAGACGAGTTCGTTCAGAATCAGATACATTATAGTAGCAGGTTGACTGACTCGATTTCCTTCTCATACTTTCCCATAGCGTCACAGTGCATTTCTCTGTTGAAGCCCGGCATCCAGGGACTTGAATGGAGCTGCTTTGAACAGTTTTTTTGGTGCTTCAAAACTATACGGTCACTGGATAAATGCTGCAATTATCTCCCGGAAATGAGTTTCTGCATTTCGGGATGTCTGGATTTTGTACTATAAAAAGTCGCCGAAGCTATTCGAGCTCAGTCCTATTAGCGGATTTTGCAAGTGTAGTCAAAAGACAAACTGCTGCAACCTATTTCTTGGTATTTGTTGACGAAATTGCTAGCCATTGCTAGCCAAATTGATGAGCCTGCGTTGTTGCCAATGACACACACGACCTGCGTGACCCACAAAGTTTGCGGCCAATGTTGAGTGAGTGAATTGTCATGGTGATTACAGTTATTACAGCTCCTGATGGAGCTTTAGATTGGACACGCACCAATGAAAACTTGCTTGTATTGCGTCTAGGTCCGGATCTGCCTATTGAGTCACCTCGCCATAGACAGTAAAAGATACGCAGCAATAAGACACACGAGTAGGCTTGCGCACATACTGCTGATTTGCTTATTTCCTATTTACTTGTTTGGTGGAGGCAATCCAGAATTACTGTTGGTGCAATTATAATCAGACCCCCCCACCTTTAAAAAAACTTCGGATCTGCACGATTCACACAAGTCACCCAAACTGACGTGAAAAAAGCGGGAGGCGCAGAAAAGCGCGCCGTTTGCATCCCTGTAATTTGGGGTATTACCAGATAGCCGGCATCTTGAGATCTTAGAGTCCTTGCGGGGCAATAGGGTGCAAGGAGACCGGAGAGGTACAGTGGTGCCAATCCATGTAGAGATTTGTAAGTTAGTAGTAAAACTTTGAAATCAGCTCTGGCTTGGATAGGGAGCCAGTGTAAAGAGATAGAGTAGAGGTTATATGATCAAACTTTCTTGTTTTTGTCAATAGTCTAGCAGCAGCATTTTGTACCCGCTGTAAATTTTTCAAGTAGGTAATTGGGAGGCCAGAGAACAACACATTGCAGTAGTCCAATCAGGACGTAACAAAAGCATGTATTCGTTTTTCAGCATCATCCTTTGAGAGGAATTTTCGTATTTTGGCAATATTACGTAGATTGAAAAATGCAGTTCTGGGGATTTGTTTAATATGGTACTCAAACAAAAGGTCTGGGTCCAATGTGACTCCTACATGTTTTACCAACTGGCTTTGAGATACTTTGACGCCATCTAAGTTTAAGGTCAGATTGGATAAATTATTTCTGTATTTTTTAGGGCCAAAAATTGGAACCCTCGGTTTCATCTGAATTAAGAAGAAGGAAATTTGCTGTCATCCAAGTTCTCAACCCGGAAACACATTTTTCCATAGCATGTGGAAATTCTCCAGGCTTTATGGACATGTATAGCTGAGTATCATCTGCATAACAGTGAAAATTTACCCCACAGCTTCTAATTATGTTTCCTAAAGGCAACATATTGAGTGAAAATAACAGAGGGCCAAGAACTGAACCCTGTGGTACTCCGTATTTTACAGTAGTGCTCCTGGATGAGCAACCATCATAGTGGACATATTATGATCTATCAGATAGATACGATCTAAACCACTGAAGTTAAGTACCAGAGATCCCAACATAGTTCTCCATACGCTCCAGGAGAATCTCATGATCCACAGTGTCAAATGCTGCACTTAGGTCTAGAAGAACCAGAACAGAGATAGAGCCCGCGTCAGAGGCTAATAATAGATCATTGACTACCTTAGCTAATGCAGTTTCAGTGCTGTGGTGAAGACGAAATCCAGACTGGAGAGGTTCATAAAGCTGATTTGAGGAGAGGTGCTCAGTTAGCTGTTGTGCCACAGCTTTTTCAAAATTTTTGGAGAGAAATGTCAAATTTGAAATTGGCCTATAGTTGCTAAGACAACCTGGATCCAGGTTTGTTTTTTTAAGAAGGGGCTTAATAATAGCTTGTTTGAAATCGTCAGGGACTTGACCAGTTACAACAGATTCATTAATAATACTAAGCCTGGGTGGTCCAATAATAGGTAGAAGTTCCCTACCCTCGGTGCACAGACCTGTTGGAAAGACGTCTGATCGAGTGCGGGGTGTAGGGTTGGACCTATCTTGCAAGGACAATGCAATGTGCACGTTTCTCAGTTTACAATAATATGGGCATTAATGCTTTGCTGCACAAGCCCGCATTCGAAGAAGCAGCAAGAGTTCGCTAGGTAGTTGCTAGCCATTAGTAGTGTTACTGTTACGAAGCCGCCCTGTTTGTCACTGCTTGACCGAGCCGAACAGAAGTGCTTGCTGTATTCGCGCCGTTTAAATTGATTGTTAGAATCGTGGAGTAGATCCAATCTACTCGCTCGCGTTTGATGACGTTCTTTCAATTCCATGCAGCGGTATTATGAATACAGCAGAAGCACTGGAGTACATCGTCCTAGTGACATTTTAAGTAGCCTAACAATGGAGACGGCAAACGTTGTCGGTTAATAGCAGTAATAGGATGCGTCCTGTAAAGGAATGAATACACGATGCTAATCCTGCTGCAATTCCATATACTACTAGTTATGTCTCTTACTTCTTAGAGACGCATATAAAGTCCCATGACATGCTGTTTTGAAAGCTTTATGCAGGCCGTAGCGGTCCCCTAATATTGTAGCCTATCTGCATGTTGTCTTGTGACATCCTAAGAGGAATGTGTTCAATTGGAGCATTGAGTTGCGTTTTCTCAAGGTAGAGAAGAATACCCTGGCCCGGTTACACCTGTAGATATACCAATGTGTACTGACAATGCTGAATGTGTGTCTGATGTAATCAATGTGTCAGAAAATGAGTAACGATAATGATGAACCGAGAAGCTTGTGAGACGGTCCGCATGAAGCCAGCTATGCTGATTGCAATAGGTATCTGCATGCTGCAGGTAGCCTGCAGGGACGCTTCCTCGATCTGTGCCCTCGTCAAAGGGCAAGAGAAGTCAACCCCTGCCTAGCTTTGATATTCTTATACATACCATGATGCATTCTCTCTGCCTGTAAACATGTCTGTGCTGTGCCCTTTACAGGGTGCACCGTTTTGAGTCCCGTAAGCTGCAACCGTGTCCATCAAAGCATTAGTGGCAGGTGTCCAGTTGTACGTTCGGTGTGCGGATCCTTCATCATGCAGCCTTCTGGGGAGCCCGTCTCTCCGTCTTGTAATGAGCGGTTCAAGGAAGCAGCGGACCGAAAGCAGACAAACGTCTTCCTAACACTCCACCTTTACTGCACAAACAACCACTGAGACAGGGGTGCTTTGTGCTAAATCGACACCCTGCTCGATACCGTTTCTCGGGTTCTGCAGTGTAAAGGTACCCCCACTGTGATGGTCCACACTAACTACCTTTTGTCCCCTCTCCTTCATGCGCCAGTACCTGCTGTACTGCCCCGGGCGACACCTGATGAGCCCCTGTTTACCAGTGACGCAGCCGGCAAGGCCACGGCCGGATCGTGGCTCATGCAACTCCAGTTCTGCGCGAGTGCTATGGCCTGTCCCCGGAGCTGCATACGGCGTATTCCTTCCGGATCGGGGCGGCTGCTTCTGGTGTCCACGTCCGCGCTGGACGTCGTGGAAGCGCAGAACTCATGAGCGCTTGAGAACAGAGACCGGGACCGTGTTGGGCGATGCTTGCAGCCGGTACACAAGAAGCTTGCATTGGATAACGCTCTGCGACTATCTACTCTAGGCTGAGCAGGCGCTCAAGAAGAAAGCGAGCAGGCGCTCAAGAAGAAAGCGAGCAGGCGCTCAAGAAGAAGCTGCGCAGGCGCTCGGGAAGCTGCGCAGGCGCTCGGGGAAGCTGCGCAGGCGCTCGGGGAAGCTGCGCAGGCGCTCGGGAAAGTGAGCACGGCTTGCAGGCGCCCGGCTTGCAGGCGCCCGGCTTGCAGGCGCCCGGCTTGCAGGCGCCCGGCTTGCAGGCGCCCGGCTTGCAGGCGCCCGGCTTGCAGGCGCCCGGCTTGCAGGCGCCCGGCTTGCAGGCGCCCGGCTTGCAGGCGCCCGGCTTGCAGGCGCCCGGCTTGCAGGCGCCCGGCTTGCAGGCGCCCGGCTTGCAGGCGCCCGGCTTGCAGGCGCCCGGCTTGCAGGCGCCCGGCTTGCAGGCGCCCGGCTTGCAGGCGCCCGGCTTGCAGGCGCCCGGCTTGCAGGCGCCCGGCTTGCAGGCGCCCGGCTTGCAGGCGCCCGGCTTGCAGGCGCCCGGCTTGCAGGCGCCCGGCTTGCAGGCGCCCGGCTTGCAGGCGAGCAGGTCTGAGACCTCCGGTGACCAATGTGGTCCGCATGTATCTTGTGGTTGGGTGGCTTCATACATTGCAATCGTAGTATGTCTCTTTGGATCTCCATGCAACCGTGGTGATCCACAGACGTCCTCTGATGCGCTACGTCGCCATCGGAATCCAGTGTCTACATGGGGACGTCCGTCCAGATGCCCTGGGAACAGCGGATGCACCGCTGATTTGTCTCACACATAGTTTTGTTGCTAGTAACAGTGGGATTTCACATGGTCCTCCTGAGGCTCAGGAGGCGCGACGCTCCGCTCTACACATAGTATAGACTGGCGGAGTGTCGGTGTTTTGGGGATTTAACTTGTTGCTCCCTGCCGCATGTTATGCATGCTGCAGTGAAGGCAGGGAGCGCTTCCCCATGTACGTCCATTCCGCCAATGTGAAACCATTTGTCATGTGTAAGAATAAATGGTGAAATCAATCACGTGAGTGTCTTGACTGAAATAGATTTTTTGGTCAAAGAAATCTCAGAAATCATTTATTAGAGAGATCTGAACTAACACAGTGTACTTTTCTTAGTGAGTTTTGCAACAGTATCAAATAGGAACTTTGTGTTGTGTTTGTTCTTACTAATCAATTTAGAGAAATATTCTGATCTGGACCTGTTGAGGACTTGCTTGTTCTCCATTTGGCTGTCCTTCCAGGCCAGGCGGAAAACCTCCAATTTAGTGGTACGCCACTTATGCTCTAATTTTCGAGTGGACCTCTTGAGAGTGCGGCTTTCCTCTGAATACCATGGAGCCATTTTCTTGTCTTTTCTTTTCCTTGGTTTGAGTGGGGCAACAGAATCTAGGGATAACTGAAGAACCAAATTCAGATCCCTTGTTTTAGCATTTAATGATTTATTTGGGACGTCCAGTGCTTCTAGGGCAGCAGGTAATACTAGCAACTGGGATATCATTCTGATTGGACTGATTGACTGCTGTAAAAGAGGGGGCTATTTGCATATCTAATAAATGTTCGCCCCAAAAAAGCTTTAAAAAATATGAAATGTGCCTTATTGTATTCCAGTATTCTATAGAAACATGTGAAAACATTTTCCTCAAATACTGAACCAGCAAACTTTGTAAAAGACAACATTTGTCATTGCCAAAACTTATGACCACGAATGTACAGGTAATTGGAAAGAAAGAGGTTCAAAAAGTTCAACCAGTAATATTTGCATCAACCAGTATCAGAACAGAATATTTATTATTGCCTTACCAATGTAATGGTTAGAAATTTGTTTCAGTGTGCTCACAACAAAGAATAATAGTGCCTCAAGCATAATAGAAGTAGAGCAATTACATATCACGCAAACTATTATAATAACAATAAACAAAATATAGCTGCAAGCAGCGATGTGGGTTCCTCCGCAAAATGGCAAAATATTATAAACAATTACACTGTAGAAGATCGAGACTTGGACAACAAGAGAGCCAAACTACTTCATGTTTGGCCAACAACAATAGGCTGAATGGGGATTTGAACTCATGAGCATAAGGTTACGAGACAGTCTCTCTATCCTCTCTGTTACAAAACAACTGTTGAGATTGCATGAATAGACAGGGCAGAGTATTAACTTTGGTCAGCTTTGGGACAAAGGTTAAGAAACGGTTGACAAGTTTACAAGTCAGTCTCTATAGCCTAGTTTTTATGAATAGAAAGGGCAGAGTATTAACTTTTTATAGGATACTGAAACTTCTTGAGTTAATCTCTTTCCAGAATCTCAGTCAATGCACAACTAACAATAGTCATGTGGCCAACTGGGATATACGTAACCGTCACCTAGTGGTGTCTCATTTCATAGGGCTATGTAGCCCATAGCCCTTGTGTCTCAAAACTGAGGGCTAAGGGTAAACTAAGGGCTAGGGGTAAGGGGTAGGGGTAAGACAGAGTATTAGGATTCGGCCCTAGGATTTGCTCAGCTTTGGAACAAAGGTTAAGAAACGGTTGACATACATAAGGTGAAATTGCATGATGAATGATGTCTGCCTGTTTAACTAAACAAGTAATCAAAATTATGACAGGCCAAAAGACTGTGCCTGGATTCAAACCTGTGACCTTGCACTTTTTAGGACATGGTTTCAACCCATTGAGCTACCCTCAAGGTTGATATTATGTGATCAGTTACTGTACAAAAAAGGAAGCTGTTTCTCCTGTAGCACGGATTGTTTGATTCTGCCAAAGTCTAAACAGCTGTAATTCAATGATCATTTGACAAGGTGAAATTGAGCATGGTACTTCAGAATGATGTCATCCTGTTTAACTTAAAAGCTATTCAAATTTAAGACAGGCTCGAACACTGGCTGATTTCGAACCTACGACCTTATACTTTGCAGATCACAGTCCCAGCCCATTGAGCTATTCTCAGTGAATATTGTTGGGTTCAGTTACTGCATGAAAAAGTAAGCTGTTTCTCCTGTGGTAAGCGTTGTTAGATTCAGCCAAGGTTGAAACAGCTGTAATTCAATCATTTTGACATACCAAGGTGAAATTGTTTATGGTACTTCAGAGTGATGTCATCTTGAACCCTATTAGATTTGAAAAACCATCAGTCAAAATTATATTTGATTTATTGACACAAAGTAATCGAGGCAATGTGCACATTTACATAAATAAATAAAGTCTTTCAGCCATTTTGTATTTCATTCAATTGCCTTAAGTAACATTTTTTTATACGTCAATGATACATATGTGTACCAAAATTCAAGTCAATTGGACCTTTGGTTCAACAGAAGAGGAATTTTGAAGATTTTCACAAGTTTTCACTGTACAGGAAAATACTGTGGGGGTACCCACTCAGATGTAATATCACTGTGCCAAGTTAGAACATTTATGACTAGGGACTTTTTGAGATAGTGGGGCGCAAGGAGAAGAAAAATAATAATAAGAATACCAACAATAACAATAGGTTCCCTCCTACCGGAGGAACCCGAAATATAGCTGCAATCAGCGATGCGGGTTCCTTCGCAAAATATTATAAACATGTACACTGTAGAAGATCGAGAGTTGGACAACAAAAGAGCAAAACTACTTAATGTTTGGCCAACAACAAGCTGAATGGGGATTTTAACTCGTGCACAAGGTTACAAGTCAGTCTCTCTATCCTCTTTGCTACACACCAACTGTTGAGTTTGTATGATTAGAAAGGGCACAGTATAAGCTTTGGTCAGCTTTGGGAAAAAAGTTAAGAAACGGTTGACATTTCAAGGTGAAATTGCATGAAATTGTGCATGGTATTTCAGAATGATGTCACAAGATAATGGCTGGATTCCAACCTACAGGTCACCATCCCAGCCCATTGAGCTATTCTCAGTGTTGAATAGTGTCATGTTCTGTAGCTGTATTAAAGCTGTTTTGTCTGTGGTAAGCGTTGTTACATTCAGCCAAAGTTGAAACTGCTTGTACATTTCCTATGAAAATGGGACAATGGGATGACTGGGTTGCTGCTGTAAAGAATAACTTACTTATAGTTTTTTTTTAAAGGTTGTTTGGAGTGCCATAACTTGGGAAGGGAATTTCAAGTCATGCCTAGCATCAGTGGGGATGTGTCCTGGCTTAGGTTACTGAAATGAAGTTGTGTAACAGACAAGGGATCCACCTGAACAATCAAATAACTTCAATAGAGATAACCATTAGCGTTATCTCTACCGTGCGTCGACTACAAGTAAACTACAAGTACCCAACTACTGTGGTGAACCTGGCTTGTTTTGCAGTGGTTTACACAGTCTCACTAAACAGATGATTGGAGTGTTGTCATGGGCTCAAATAAACACACATTGCTATGTTTTACATATTTATTGGGGGATTTATTGGAAGACTAGAAACCGTTTTGTCAGAATAAAAAATAAAAACTATGCCTCTGACTGGTTTTAAACCTACAACCCTTTGCCTAGCAGCACAACATCTCAGCCAATTGAACCATTCCAAGGCATGGAATACTCAAAGTTCAATAACTGGATAATAAAAATAGCTGTTTCTCCAATGGCGAGCATTGTCAGATTTGGTCCAAGTTCAAACAGCTGTTATTGGGGTGTGCTTGCCTTCGGCTAGCACAAACCATTGTTATCTCACATATATATTATTATTGTGAGAATGCTGTTAAGCATTCCAAGTATCATTCTTTGAATCTTTATTCAACTTATTGTTGGAATGCTGCTTCAGCTTTCTCTGGTTTCGGCAGAGTCTTGGGTCTCGGAAAATATCTTTATTTTTTGGATTGGACGTATAGTTTTGCGTCTACGTTAACTTGTTTGAGGTGTGGATTCTCGGTAAATTTCTGGTAGTCTCTAGCCTGGCTGCCAGCCCAACTTCTTCCGCCCACCAAAAAAAATTGTTCGGGAAGTTGGGTCTGGAGGGTCTCGTATTGGGGACAACTACAGAAAACCCAGAATCGGGACGGACCAATGAAATTGCCAGGGCGGGCTTTATACGATGATGGACAGATGATCAACAGTAAAGTAATCAACAACGGCACGAAAGAGCCCTTGGGTTGAATTCGTTTTCAACAAACAACATAATACGTTGCTCTGATTGGTTGTAGGTTTATCCAATTGAGCGTAGAGGCATTTGTTTTACGAGTTTGGTTGAAACACGCTCCGTACTCAAAGCCCAATGGAGAGTTTTCAGACTCATATTCTGACTAGAATTATGAGTATGACAACGTCAGGCTTGGAAGTCTCTGCCCTCAGCGCATTAGCAGCCATAGCTGCACCATCACCGTGGCAACCACACAAACAAGCGCCAGTCTCTTACACAGGTGATTGGTATCAGCTGATTAGTGGAGACACAAGACAAGCGATTCAGTCAACTCGTCTCATTAAAAGACTAAGAGCACCACAACACAACTACTACTACTACTGATACTGCTATATCTTATGCCACACTACAACTACTAATTCTGAAGATGCTGCTAACATCTCTTTTGCTATCTACTATGCTAATGCTACTGTTGTGTTCTACTACGCCACTGAATGCGTTCACTTGACCACAAGAAACCCGATAGCAATTGTCAGTTTATGCCAATAATACAATTACTCCGTTTACATGTGTAATTAGTAATGCGATTACTCAAACACATCTACATGATTCTTTTTATTAATCCTTGTATGGTCCACGGACAAAACGTGCACCATCATCCTTCTGCAACAAAGTGTCGCAGTGTCTTCCTGTATCAGCCCTACTACTGCTGTATGTTTCATTCAATCAAAACATTGAATCCTACTAAGAAAGATGAGTAAACACACTCAATGATAGGCTACATCTGCTACTGATATTACTACCCCAACTATAATTTCAGCTGTTAAAACTATAATATTCTTGTTACAACTATAACCTACTTCTTCTTCTGTTTAACAGTTCAACTTTCAGCTTCTCCCGCATTGTCAGGCAATTTAAGCTCTTATCCACCTTATTCCTAGCTCCCATGATCCATTTCCTGAATTATGGGCGCGACTTCCGCAGCCGGCGATTGTCATGGTAACGCTCATAAACAGTCATTGCGGTAAGCTAATTCTGATGCAAAATTAAACATGTGGGAACACAGCCTGTTACACCAGAATCTGGACAGTTTGATCTTACCTCTGCCTTCTACTATCGAGGGATGGGAGGCCGACCTGAAAAAGTGGCCTCAAATAACTTACAATAGCATATTTAGCTACTTTATTAGCGCTGTTGCTACGGACGGTGAAGCGATAAATAACCTGAAAAGCTCTGAGTCTTATCAGTAGCTAGGTAACTCCACAGCAATAAAGTTGGTCGCGTTTTAATAAAGGAGGTGGGACACAACATTATTTACCTTAAAGCAGACATAGAGCCTAGTCAGAGCCTCAAAGATCACCGGTCCTGGGTTTTAGTTTCATCGTCAGGTTAAATAGAAACGGCTGGGTGCTCATGTGTAGCTGGACCAGCACACTACTAACCCGCAAAAATTCCTATATATGAACACTTGCAACGCACCTTTACTGACAGTACTGCAACTAAATCTGTGGAGGTCTTTCATAGCCTAAACACAAAGTAGGATGCGATTTCTTCCGTCGGCTTTTTGTCCACAAAATGAAATGTGTACACATACGAGTGTTTTGGGTGGTCTCTTCAAGGCTAGGTTTTTCAGCTACATTGTTTTGTGGTCCTCATCTGTTGGCAGGCGAAGGAAACTGTACCGTTTCACAAGAATAATCCCTTATTGTTGTGGGTGTGTGTTCAACACACTGTTGTTGAAGCTACAGATTTAGCTAAATCTGGTTGTTAGCTAGTAAAGCCGCGAACAGCGCAACAGGTAGCCTAAATATAGCTGCAAGCAGCGATGCGGGTTCCGCCGCAAAATATTATGAACATGTACACTGTAGAAGATCGAGAGTTGGACAACAAAAAAGCTAAACTAAACTGAAATGAATTTGTACAACAAACAAGCGACCCACCTGAAAAAACAAATGACATTAGAGATAACCATTAGCGTTATCTTTACCATGCGTAGACTACAAGTAGCTAGCTACTGTGGTGAACCTGCCTTGTTTTGCAGTGGTTTACACAGTCTCACTACACAGATGATTGGGGTGTTGTGATGGGCTCATAAACACGCATTGCTATGTTTTACAACCAGAGGATTTATCGGAAAACTAGAAACCAGTTTGTCAGAATAAAAAATAAACTATGCCTCTGACTGGTTTTGAACCTGCGACCCTTTGCTTACCTGCACAACATCTCTGCCAATTGAACATTCCCAGGCATGGAATACACAAAGTTCAATAACTGGATAATAAAAAAAGCTGTTTCTCCAATGGCGAGCATTGTAAGATTTGGTCCAAGTTCAAACAGCTGTAATTCAGTCATATTTTGACATATCAAGGTGCAACTTTGCATGGTACTTCAGAGGCATGTCACCTTAAAGTCTATTAGGTTTGAACCATCCTTCAAAAATACATTTGATTGAGTGACACAAACATATAGAGGCAATGTGGACATTCACATAAATACACCACTTTCAGCCAATTTGTACGTGATTCAATTGCCTTAAGTAACACTTTTAAATACGTCAATGATACATATCTGTATGAAATTTCAAGTCAATTAGACCTTTGGTTCAAGAGAAGAGGAATTTTTAAGGTTTTCAAAAATTATAGCTGTACAGAAAAATCCATCATGGCGGACCTTATGGTTACTTGAAGCTTTTTTGTTCCTCATGAAAAATGAGGCATGCACATCAAGTTTCAGAAGAATTGGAGCAATGGGGTGGAAATGCCATCACTTTGAAAATGGGACTTTTGGGCGTGGCCTGTGGCGCCCCCTATCATCCGATGTGGCCCATATTTGGTGTGGGGGTACCCACTTGGATGTGAATGTGCCAAATTAGAAAATTTATGACCGGGGACTTTTTGAGATATTGGGGCGCAAGGAGAAGAAAAATAATAATAAGAATACCAACAATAAATATAGCTGCAAGCAGCGATGCGGGTTCCTCCGCAAAATGGCAAAATATTGTAAACATGTACACTGTAGAAGATTGAGACTTGGACAACGAGAGCAAAACGACTTCATGTTTGGCCAACAACAATAGGCTGAACGGGGATTTGAACTCATGAGCAAAAGAATATATATATTATAAATAGTAAGGGCTGAGTATTAACTTTTCATGGGATATTGAAACCTCTTCTTGAGTTGATCTCTTTCTAGACTCTCAGTCAATGCACAACTAATAAGTGATGTGGACAACCGGGCTTAGGCAGAGCTCATATTCAGCTCCTTGCAAGAATAGCCTGTGACAGTGTAGCAGCCGACTCTCTGCTCCGATTAAACTACACAACATACACAATCAGGGTGACCAACAAGAATATTTTAACTAACCAACAATAACATTACAAACATCTAACTGAACGAACACAACAACTGAAATCCCTCGCAGGGCTTTTCTAACCAAACTATTTTCCACAAGTCATTGCGTTTTTGGACATGCCGCACTGCATCCTGGGTACCCAAGTGGCTGATGCTGATTATTTAGCTGTGCTCCGACTGCGTGATATGAGTATTAGTTTTTGGTCAGCTTTGGGACAAAGGTTAAGAAACGGTTGACATTTCAAAGTGAAATTGCATGAAATTGCGCATGGTATTTCAGAATGATGTCTGCCTGTTTAACTAAACAAGTAATCAAAATTATGACAGGCCAAAAGACTGTGACTGGATACAAACCTGTGACCTTGCACTTTGCAGCACAACGATACAACCTATTGAGCTACCCGCAAAGCTGAGAAATTCTGGTCAGTTTCTGTATAAAAAAAGAAAGCCGTTTCTCCTGTAGCGTGGATTGGTCAATTCGGCCAAAGTTTAAAGAGCTGTAATTCAATGATCTTTTGACATATCAAGGTGAAATTGCGCATGGTACTTCAGAACGATGTCATCCTGTTCGAACGATGTCATCCAACAAATATTCAAATTTAAGACAGACTCAAACAGTGTGGCTGAATTCAAAACTACACCCCCTTATACTTTGCAGGTCACTGTTCCAACTCATTGAGCTATTCTCAGTGTTGAATATTGTCATGTTCAATTACTGTACAAAAAAGTAAGCTGTTTCTCCTGTGGTAAGCATTGTTAGATTCAGCCAAGGTTGAAACATCTCTAATTCAATCATATTTTGACATACCAAGGTGAAATTGTTTATGGTACTTCAGAGAGATGTCTGATGATCAATATACTTCATTCGAGCAAATTTGGTTGTAAATCTGACACTACCATACGTAGACTCCAAGTAGCTAGCTACTGTTGTAAACCTGGCTTGTTTTGCAGTGGTTGACACAGTCTCGCTTAACAGATGATCGGAGTGTTGTTATGGGCTCATATAAACACTCATTGCTATGTTTTGCAACCGGAGGATTGACCGGAACACTAGAAACCGTTCTGTAAAAAAATAAAATAATAATTGCCTCTGATTGGTTTTGAACCTACAACCCTTTGTTTATCAGCACAACATCTCAGCCAATTGAGCCATTGCCAGATCTGGCCTTGCCCATGTTCAGTCACCAACTGGATAATAAAATAAGATGTTTCTCCAATGGCAAGCATTGTCAGATTTGGTCCAAGCTCAAACAGCTGTAATTCAGTCATATTTTTACATGTCAAGGTGAAACTTTGCAGGGTACTTCAGGGTGGTGTCATCTTAAAGCCTATTGGGTTTGAAAAACCATGATTCAAAATTTGATTTAGTGACACAAACTTATTGAGGCAATGTGGACATTTACATAAATACACCCCTTTTAAACATTTTGTATTTGATTCAACTGTCTTAAGTTACATTTTTAAATATGCCGCCTACCAGAGGAACCCTAATAACAATAGATTCCCTCCTTCCGGAGGAACCCTAATACTAATAATAATAAAACTAACGAAAACAATAGGTCTCCTCCTACCGGAGGAACCCTCATAATAAAACTAACAAAACCTAATAATAATAATACCAACAATTCCAATAGGGTTCCTCCTGACGGAGGAATCCTAATAAATACTAGATGTAAAAGATGGTGCATGGAGTATGCAAATGAAATGATAGATAAAAGTTGCCTCACAGATCGGTTTACACTTGTTCACTTGAGGTGCTTATTAATGGAAGGGGAACTGTTTAGTAACTGAATGGTCTGACGGTATGTAGCCAACTGTTAAGAAAACGTTTTACACAGAAGGTTTTACATTTGATGGCTCAGTCTCAGGAGATTTTCAAACCGAGCGTTTAAGCTTTCATTTTCTCAAAGGCGGAGAAGAATACCCAGGGCTTGGTTTACACCTATCTAAAATTCTAGCCACTGGGGGACCAAAAGCAGGCTAGGGGAACTCATATTAATGTTAAATAACCTCCTAAAGTGAACTTTTCATGTCATGTGACCTTTAACCTGTTAACGAGTGAGTTCTAAATATTTCCGACGCTTCCACCAGAGTTAATTATTTTTGTAAAACGGAAGCTAGCTAGCTGTAGTTAGCTTCCGTTACCAAGCAATCTAGCATAATACTTGTAGCTATGCTACTACCTGCTAGTGCTACTTGTTAGCCTCCTAATTGTAAATTTTAAAACCATAATATAGCGTTGGTCATATCGTTTTTGTCTATCGGAAAATAGTTGGTTGGAATGTTCAGAATCACACGTGTGACGGTACTCTGTGGGGCCCGCTTTTGAATGATCACATATGTGTGACACTACTAGATAACGGGTTAAACAATAACCATACACACACATCAAGAGGATGTTCCCCCAAATGCAAGATAGCATGTTTAAAGTTATATGCTTATCCACATATAAATTCCACCACCTTACTATCTCTGACTTTGATTACAAAGATGATGCCACTTGTTGAGCATTAAGACCTTCTATCCTTGCTGTCCCAACCATTTATAAAGTGTTGTCTAAGGTTGAAAGTTTTTTTTAACCCATTTTTAAAGGAGATCCTCCAGGAACGAACTGTATGTGGTAACATTGTGTCAAGCCAATTGTGCACTCTTTACAGCTGTACCATTTGACAGGGCATGCAGGAACATGTTCACAATTAACTTTGTGATTTGGCATAAGGTCTCATTTGAATGCAGTTGGCAGGCTATTAGCAGTAATAGCAATGCAATTTGAAGCAGTAAAACAATTCCATGGAAGTCCACAGAGTTTTTGAAGGGTTAGCATTGTAATAGCTTGTTCATCTTCTGCTGAAAGCTTATCCACTAAAACCCACGGACATGCACATATGACCTGACTCGCCAGATGGCTTGTTATACATATCCATCTGGGAAGACTACCTGGGAACTGTTTGGAAAAGTGCAGGCAGTAAAAAAAATACTTGGTAGGTGATTGGATGTACCATATCTCTATCCCTGTCTATTACAAGCTAACTTCAACCATGCCATCACTGCCAGTAGTTCCTCCTAGATGGCTGATTGGTCCAAACCACTGTGGTTTGGGCACAAATGAATGTTGGGGCTTGGCAAGATGGATTTACTTGTGCAAACATATCCCTGGCAGAAATCCACTCACTAAGCTATCATAGGAGAGATACAAACACTTTACAATCAAGAAAGGTGTATACGATACATGGAATGACACATAACGATGTAGACAAAGGAACGGCTTGATCTTAATGGATAACTCTACTGGAGGCTTCACAAACACAGTCCCTGTCCGCTTCATGCAGCACCATTATCTGACAGTGTGTTTACTCCTACGCCTTTCCCCCCACCCAATGACCTTCACGCACCCACGCACATAACCCAGTCATTACCTGGCAACCTGGTTTGGCAGAAATTACCCCGTTGCTATGGCGACAGAATGCATACACGTGGAAGGGAGTGTTTTGTCCTCAATGTAATTGTACAAGGGCAGGAAAAAAACGCCTGCAGTGCTTTTTATCTCCAAACGTTCTTAAGGAACGAGTTGCTTGGGGATGTTGACAACAAGCTGGCACAAGCTGAATTTCCAGACGACATGGATAGCGTTGAAAAATTAAATCACTTAAACATCTCTGGGAAACAATCCGTTTTGATGGGGGGGAAAAAATCTCTGTTTACGTAAAAATGTCATTTTCAATTTCAGCCAAAACTATTTTTAAGATCTTTTAATCTAGTCAAGCCTGGGAGGACTGACATACACCTAACTGTGTACATAGGCTCTTGCTGGTCTTCTTCACAGGCTTGGCCACTAGAAAATGGTTGTCCTGGCAACATGACTGCTCTGTCATTGACTTGTTCTTGTAGCCTTCAAGCCAGACAATGTCTCAAAACTCTCCTTAATAGCCCCCAGACCCCTAGAAACCAGAAAGCACATGTGTATGTACCATGAAAAGCCATAAAAAGGGGAGGTTGGGATCTATCTATGTTGACAACTCTGCTAAACACCTAATAACACCCAAATCAACCAGCATGATCTAACCTTAAATTGATGTTTATCAGAGGTTAGCAAGTCATGGATGACCTGGTGTTTACCTCTCCAAAGAGAACAGGACTCATAGTTAGATGACAGTAGCCAGAGGAAGTCATTGCTCCAGGTAGCCAGCCTGGAGCATAGGGATAGGCATGGGTGGCAAGGCCATGAGAATCACTGTTGTAAGTACTTACTGTCGCATTTAAACCCATTGCCTTTACATAACTCAGTTGCAACGAGTATGCAGGGAAATCTTTTACAGGTGCAAAACCCAATTTATTTTCAAGGACTCCATTCACGTTGGTTATTAGTTGTCTCTTATTCATCTGAAATGTACTACACATGCAGCCAAAGCAGTCTTTGAAACCGCAACCCAGTGATGGCTCCACAGATTTCCACAACAAGCTTAAAACTATGGCAACATCAGTACAGGGTTTCCTCACCACACAACCGAGGACGTAGAGATTGATGAAAGAATAGGGAGTTAGAAATACAGAGAGAATGACAGATGGAGAGAGAGAGAGAGAATCAAGCATTAAAATCACAGAGGGACCGAAGTGTTATCGAACGGTTGATGTCATCCACAGTGCTCTCAGACACTTGTCATCTCCCTAAGGAGTTACATCAATGGGCCGCGCCAGAATGGAGCGATCAAACGTCACATGGGCGCCTCCTTAAACTGGAAGAGTTAAAAAACAACGTTCTCATCAATTCCTGTTTTCAGGCCTATATCAGTTTGATTTGGGAGGCGACCTTAGTAAGATGGATTAGATACTAGACATAAAGAGAAAAGGTGGGACAATGATGCATGGTGATTGGGGTCCCTAAGCACGCACACATCCACACAAACACATCCACACTGCTTTACATGCATACACGCTCTCAGACACTCACATGCAGGCTCTTTCAGTGTCATACACATACCATCACATTGGCAAAACAAACACGGTTAGAGTCGGAAGCTTTGTGTCTTCAGATTAAGACGTGTCTTGAGATAAAGACATCAAACATATTTGCGTAATACTGTGCGCACATACTCTTTGCTTCAGAAGTGGATGGTGTGTGTGTGCGTCCATAGTTGGTAGTGAGGCATGGGGGTTGGGGGGGGGGCTGATAGGAAGGGGTTGAGGGGGGGTGATGGGAGTTGACAGAGAAGGATTAGTCAAGCTTTCACAATGCCTTATGGGATTATGGAGTGTGTGTCTGTTTGGGGGCAGAGGGGGAGGGGTGGACTGGAACGGGGTTCAGGGGAAAGACACTTGTTGAAGTGGCAGTATCACTCGACTCAACTCAAGTTTGTGTGTGTGTGTGCGTGTGAGAGAGAGAGACAGTCAGTGTATGCATGTGGAGACCTATGTTCAAGGAGGCCAACCAACCCCTATCACAACCTTTGGCACCATTCTCCCTTCATGCCCTCCCTGATGCCAACGATGGGTATCAGGTGGCATTGTTCAAGGGATATAGGATGACAGGTGGAAGTGCATATCCACTCATTTGCCCTTTTATTGTTGTTCAGTAGTTTAATTGCTCCTACTCAAACCACCCTGATAGTTTTTTTAAGGGTAGTTGGTTTGATTTGTTTGGCCCATAGTCTTTGGTTTCAAAATGTATCTTAAAAGGAAACGTTTTTCAGGGACAGAAGCTACAGTTGATGTTGGTTTGAAAGGACTTTCATGGGGTTCTACAGCTCATAAGGCCAACCAGATATACCATGGGTTGTGATTGTAGACACTGGAAACAGCAGTTTTGTGCTGTATTACACAGCAAATTAGGCATCTGGCAAGCCAAACTCATGCTTCAGGTTATTTTGTTAACATTAGCATGATAAAAACTAGGGCTATCAAAGTTAACGCGTTAATAACGCGTTGACAAAACTAAGGCTGTGTGCACTGATTGTCAGGCTGAGTTTAGTTATCACCGGAGTACTTCCAGCCTAAACTATCGCATGCAAGCAAAGCACACAGCTAGCAGCAACAGCGTTAGCACTGTAGCAGCAGCAGCGTTTGCTCCTGTAACAAATGGCAGGTAACACTCGCAAAAGAAGCGAGCAGCTGACTGAGTTCAACAAAATAGAAACTGTCTTGTTCAATATTAAGGTCAATCTGTGGTTGCTTAAGTATCTGAAGTATGTTTGAGGGAGATTTGAATATTATGGAGCAGGATATCGTAGTAGGCTATGAGACAACATGTCTTAAATGTATTTTATTTTCCAGATGTCAAATTTTGTAGATGTTTATTATTGCTACAGCAGTATAGTTTGTGAGTGAATAAAACTCCCTCACAATTTAAGTTGTGTTCCATCTGAACTTCTTATATGGACATTATCATCCAGTTAGGTAGGCCTATTTGAAGTTTTTAAGTACACCCTTTTAACATTTTGTTTTTTGTTATCATTTATTGGGTTAATATTAATAGATTAAATAGTTTGCGATTAATTGCGATTAATCGTGTGAAATAATGCGATTAATCGCGATTGAATATTTTCTTATATTCTTGACAGCCCTAATAAAAACACATCACTGTGTCACACACATGGGAAAATGTGTCCAACCTTTGACTGGTACTGTACATACATGCACACACACACAAAAAAAACCACAATCTATATGTGACCAGGGGGGTATTCCAAGTAGCGGGTTTAGTGAAAACTTTGAGTTGTCAACCCTGAAAAGAGGCATACTCCGAGTTCCGCGTTCCAGAAAGAGAGGTAACAAAACCTTTTGGTAAGTTGCCATGGTAACTTACGCTGTGAAACTAACCTGCTCGCTAGCAGGTTTTCCATGAACAACTCAGCGTTTTCCTAGCAATCCCCACCCACTTTCGGATCTTGAAACAATTTGCAGACATGGGGTGTCCTTTCCTTTCCTTTACCCTAACCCGGCCGATTGATTATGAGCAAAATATAATTTGCATAGCCTTACACCAGGAGAGGATTTGAAGACCGCGATTGGATGTACATTCATTCCCCGATGATAACCTACGTGAACGTTATCGTTTTTCATCACATTCCATAATTTATCTCACCAACATTCTCCATCCATACATTGCTAATGTAACACACCGTGGATGTGCTCTCAGAACAGCCCAACTGATATGCGTTGCTCTCCGTTTCTTTGCCAACGGGAGATTCCTGTACAATATTGGCGATGCAGAACACATCGGGAAAGCAACAGTCTGCCGAGCCATAAGAAAAGTGGCCCTGGCACTGAAAGGACTACTGCAGACGTACGTGGTCTTTCCTGGGCACAAACCTCTAAGGACCATCAAAGAGGAATTTTACATGATCGCAGGTGACTGATGTAGCACACATTCAGTTTAAGTCAATGAAGAAATTTGAAATAATGTGAATGACAATGTTGCAATCTCAGACTGGGATGAGTAAATCCTTTCCATTTTGCAGGATTTCCCAATGTGATTGGCTGCATTGATGGCACCCACATCCCCATCATAGCTCCATCCATTAATGAAGGAGACTATGTGAATAGAAAGTCATTTCACAGCATTAATGTGCAGGTAGATTTACTGTCTTACTACAATAAAGACTACAGCACAACTTTAAACTATTGCAGCTAATATCTCTTCTCTGCACTGGCAAGATTATATGTGATGCAGCACATTGGATTTCAAATGTGGAGGCCAAATGGCCTGGCTCGGTATATGATTCAAGGATGTATCGCGAGTCTACCCTGAGCAACAGAGTTGCAAATTGTAAGTTAAGCTTTGAACAAATAACATTCCCTTGTCTCCCTCGTCTACCACACTTATGATGTACCCACTATATACTTACAGGAGAGTTTCATGGCCACCTGCTTGGTGACAGAGGGTGCCCATGCCAGCCCACTCTGATGACTCCTTACCATGACCCTCAGCCGGGCCCTCAGCAGTGGTACAATGTGGCCCACTGCAGGACTAGAGCACGGGTGGAGATGACCATAGGCATTCTCAAAGCCCGGTTCCAGTGCCTACGTAGACTGAGGGTAAAACCAGAGAGGGCATGTGATATTATTGTGGCATGTGTTGTTCTTCATAATATTGCCGCTATTAGAGGAGAGCAACACCCTGCCGTACAAAACGACCCTGAGGATGATCATCCCCTCCAACCTGCAGATGTCCAAGATGGAAGAGCAATCATATACATACTGTGCCGCACACACTTCCACCAATCCTGACACTGAAATAAACAAATCACTACCATTTCATTTTGTCTTCTTTATTGCCTACAAATAGAAATGCAACAATTCATATTTATATATTGTTCTGACAATTAACACTCACTCACTTGTGACCATGCACCCACCTGTAGCTGGTGTTCTAGCAATTCAATTTCTAGATCCGTCTTCTTTATCTTCCGCCCCAAATACACCATCTCTTGGTCAGTTTTCCTACAAATAGAAATGCAACAATAAATATTTATATATTGTTCTGACAATTAACACTCACTCACTTGTGACCATGCACCCACCTGTAGCTGGTGTTCTAGAGAGTTTGTACAAATCCTTAACTGGTAACTGGGAATACATTAGGATGACATTAAATCCCAGTTCTACACACATAATTCACCTGCCATTTACTGAACATCTCACTGTCTGTAGCTGTGCTGTGGAGGTTGATGGACCCCTCTCCTGGCAAAGCTCATCCATGCTCTGTTCAACAGGATCAGACTGTGCATTTAGTTTTTACATTCATTACTTTCATCACTTCAGTGTACATTTTAAACTGACAATTACACTCAAGACTGTAAATAAAGTATATGGAGAGAGAACTATCCTATATGTAGCACCATATATGTAGGCCTCTCTGCAACCCTGTCTGTGGCAGCAGTCAATGTGTCCTCATCCTCCTCCTCATCATCCTGTGATGAAAGGTATTGTTTCAGGATAGTCACCACTACTATGCATAATGGAGTATTGAGTGGCCTACTTACAAGTGGTACCGTTGTGCAAAGGCTTGCAGGAGGCTCAACCACTCGGATTACACCATCAGTGACTAGAAGTGGACCAGAGTGGAAAATGAAAACACATTCACACACATACTCGCACATACTTACATCTTATGTAGGCACTCACATCTTATGTAGGCAGTTGTGTCCTGTGGGGTGACTGGCTCTGATGAGCTTCCTCCAGGGATGCCGTCAGCCACTGGACGGCCAATGTTGTGGCTCAGAGCCAGCTCCTCTGCAGAGGTCAGAGGTGCTGGTGGTGGCCCTCCACCCGTTTTGCATGCCTCTGTCTTCTTTCTATTTGCTGAATTGAACCCTAGTTTACAGTTTTTTGAATGACCCATCTCAGAGTACCTTTATAGAATGTACGGTTACTGTATTGAAAAAAAAAGACATAACATAATTGCTGCAGTAAAGACTTCATTTGCAACAGGACAAGAAATATGCAATATAGCTTCCATTTACAGTATTACCTGAGCTCTGGCCCTTCTCTGAGCGCCACCACACATTCTAACTCCTCTCCCTTGTCCCTCTTCCTTGTCCTGGTACTTGTCTTCCTCTCCCTTGTCCTGGTACTTGTCTTCCTCTCCCTTGTCCCACTTCTCTCCCTTGTCCTGGTACTTGTCTTCCTCTCCCTTGTTCTGGTACTTGTCTTCCTCTCCCTTGTCCTGGTACTTGTCTTCCTCTCCCTTGTGCAGGCATTACTGTATTCTTACTTTCTTTTGTTGCTCTATATTGTTATTTTCCCACACCAGATCAGCCCAAAGACGTTCTCTTAACTGTCTATACCATATGGTCATGCAATTGAAAGAACCTCAACACATGAGTGTTTCCTAGTTGGGAATCAGCTGTGATGTACAGTATTTGCATAACTTAAGCTGTTTCTCAGTAGCAACAGAATAAAATACAGGGGATATATTTCTGTTTCAATTCACAATATAAACAGCTGTTCACTTTGACTTTAGCCAATAATTTAGGTATTGAACATGATGTTATCTGTTTTGGTGACAGTGTGAAAGCATTGGTAAATTGGGCAGTAAAACTCGATTGTTTTGGTCTTGGTTGAGCTTGTGAGTAAAAGAAGTTCAAGCATTTAAAATGTGTGTTTATTCTATGCATTTTGTGTCAAAGCAACAAGAAATGTGTTAATTGTACAGCCTACACAGACGGATGTTGTGCTCACTGTGTTAAGAGTTTAGGAAACTTGTTAAAGGTGTTGAAAAAACTTTCATAGCGATTGTAAAATACTGTATTTATATAGGCCTAGCACAATTCATACACAATGGAAATTCCAAGTGCATTACAAATGAGCAGAAGTGTAAGTGTAGTGTGTATTTATTAAAACAAACAAAAAAAAGTGTAAAATTATGAAGATTATTAGTTGGAAAATTATAAAGGAGAGACATATTCCATTTTAAATTAGAACGGACCAAAAAGGTATAACTATTTATTTTGCACAAACATGTCAGCTCTCAATTGTGCGTAAGAGTGCTCTTGGGTGTGCGTAAATTCTGTTCTTACCTAAGAACAAATCCCAAATAAGAAAACATTGGTGAATGCCAGAATCTTCTTGAAAACTGCGTAAGTGGGGTTTGAGAACAAATTTGTTCGTAAGATCATTTGGTGAATGAGGCCCAATGGGGTTTCACGTGCAATTTGTTCTGAACTTCAGAAGACTTTCCGAACTCAAAATAGCAGTCGTAAGTCGGGCAGAGTTGTCTCAAATGCGATTCCCTAAATAACCACAAGGGGAATCGCATTTAAGAAAACTCTCCGTGTTAGAATTTGTGAGAAATCGTTGGTGATTGCGTTCACATCAACTCTACAGACTATATGGCAAGCCGTGTTATCATTTAAACAATGAATTCTTGATATCTAGAGTTGCATTCTGGATATCAACAATTCATTGGTTAAATGTTAACACGGCTTGTCATACTTCCTAAAAAAGCTCAGAATTGTATTTTTGATATCCAGAATTCGAATTTTGGATATCAAGAATTCATTGGTTAAATGATAAAACGGCTTGCCATAACAGACATCCTCGGATTTAAATAATAATAATAATTAACCTTGCTTTGTGCACACTGTTAGATCCAGTGGAGAACAATTCCACTGCTCATCTTACTGGTATGATGTTGCACCGATGCACCTGTGCACCGGTTGCTTTTCGCTTGGACATGACTTGCGTTCCTGTTGCTTTCCTAATTGTGTCGATTCTGACTGCACACGTCACTGCTGTTGCGTGCCCTTATAAGGAGCTGTCGGGGCGTGTATGTATGCAAATTAAGGAGCATGAGGACGCGCTTTCAATTTAAGAAAATTCTTCCCGGGGAGCAAAGCTCAGAAGACTTCTGCTGCGTAGGAACACATTTTCAAGCGTTCATGAATTTGGCGGATGCCTTTTTCTTACGTTGTTTTACCAAAGCCCGTAAGAAACAATTCAGAAGAAACTTAAGAAAATGTTCGGGAATGAGCCCAATGTTCTTATATTGGCAAGGGATAATAGTCGTTGGTGTCATTAGACTTGGTCTCATGCATAATGAGGGGTACTTTGGCTCACTAAAAAAAGGGGCATAATCAGCATGAAATATATTTAATGCAGAAAATTTTTGTTGCCTCAGGCTAATATCCAGCTCTGGAAACTATTATAGTTTCTAAATTATAATAACTGATAAAACACACGCAGGAAAAAACCTTGACATTGCAAAGGTGGTGGAACATTAAACCGATTAAACAGAACAGAGCACAGAACACGGATCTCCATAAGCTAATGATACATGCAATTGAGCCCTGTTGTGCAATACAGCCTCTATATAAAGAGCGAGTGTCGAGTTTGTGTGTGTGTTTATGTGTGTGTGAGTGTTGTGCACAGATGCTTTACCTCATTCAGGGAGGAGAGAGTGAGTGGGAGGTGCCCACACATGCCAAGACCTCGAAGTCAGAGTCAAACAACAGAGACTGGCTGAGAGAAAAAAAAGAGGAAGAAGAAAAAACATGCAAACACACACGCACACACGTCTCCTTCTCCATTGGTGCTCTCAAAATCAGACGGGGGAGGGAGGGAGGAGTACTGCTGGGAAGAGAAAGGGCAGTGAGGGCAGATTGCATCATCAGAAGTCTTGTCTCTTTCATTGGAGGCTGCCCTGCCCCCGGCCATGTAAACAGGAAACGAGAAGAAGGCCTGATGATGAATGTGAGAGAAGGGAAAGAAAGAGAAGCGTGAGGAAAAAAAGAGTGGAGTGCGCCTTTCATCATCTGAGTACTTCCCCGGGCAAACTTGGGAGGGTGAGATTTGGAGAAGAGACGTAAAGAGAGAGAGAGAGATTGAGAGAGTAAGAGAGAAGTTAGAGTTAGAGGTTGTTCCAAACCGCAAATGTTTCCAATACTTGAGTTTCCCCTTAACAAGACCAGAAACTGTTGCCCCAGAGCATTGCCAAAATATGAATGTCCTTCATAACTCTCAACAAAGGCTTCAAAGGCACTGAACGTTGATATGCATTCCACAGTCTCTATTTTCACGTCCTGTTTCCTTTTTTTTGTCAATACCTTAAGGCAAATTGACTTGCTAATAAGGAGATAACTAATTTTGCCTCAGTTTAAGTGATGTTGGAGTGCTGTTCACGGTCTACTATATGATACTCAGCCATTCTATGCTATGCTCGGGTGAAAGCCTGAGGGTAAAAAGCCAGATGGTTTACATATGGATTGTCATGCTAACACAAACAAAGCTGACCGTTTGCAGTCACTAGTGTGTCCCTTGTCCTAACATTTGAGTCTCTTATAGTTCAGTGGAGTACTGTAGAGTATTATCTTCCTTCTGTATACTTAAACTCCTTCATCTGCAGGCTGGTTTCCATCAGAGCTTCTTCTTACTAGCAAACTGAAGTAACTTATATGAGTGTTTGAAATGAAAAATGTTTAACCACTCTTTGATCAACCTTAGGCCATTCCATGCAACTCTCTTTTTTGACATTTTACATTAAATGATTTAAACTTTTGTTTTGTTGAATAGTCGAAAAACCATCAGGTCGACCATTCACCTTGTTGCGCTCTATCAAAAAACAGTTAAGAGGGTTGATTACAATAATACCCACCTTTCGGACATATCTGAAAACCGAGACATTTTATATTCCAGACAGTTGCAATTGACACAAAGACGGAGTTCAAATTCTTTGGAAAACTTCTGCTTTAATGAGTACATGTTACAGCCTGGAGCCACAGTGCCCCCTAGAGTTGGTTGGAGGTACTTTAAACAATCAGCAGGTGTCTCGTGGTCCCACTCAAAGATGAAAAACTGTTGCACCCAGAGAGTCTTTTATGCACAACTGCATAAAAGACAGAGGATGAGCTCAGATAAGATAGATGTCCTTGATTGAAAGGAGAAACAAGATTTCTTATTGGTCTGTTTGTGAGTGTAAAAGTTGTTTTCATGTGTCTGTCTCTGTCGGTGTGTGTCTACACCCTGTGGATGTGTTTGCATACATGTATATATATATACGGTGTGCGTGCGTGCTCATGTGTGTCATCTTCCAACAGCCTGCCTCTCAGCGGCAAGCAGATTGAAGGTTTGGATGGAACTCTGACACATACTCCAGGGTGCTTCCCACTTCCCTTTGTTCTTTCAATCTGTCACACACACACCACACACACACAACTCTGTAGACTGTCCCTTTCAGGTTTGCCATCAGAGACAATTTCGATCTGAGATGATTAAATCCCCATGAGGAGCACAGCTGTGCAGCTTAGCACCAGTAGGCATGAATAGAACATCCGAATATGAATGAATAGAATATTAAAAGGATGATGAATGAAATTAAGATGATGGATCAAAATTAGCATTCAAATTCACATTGAAACATCTGATTTTAAAATATTAAAGTTTCTTAACATTAACATTTCAAATGCAGCAGTAACACCTCATTCCATGTTACGTCATCTGAAATGTTGCTGCTATGTTGCTGTAACGGTATTGGGTTAAATATATACAGAATGTAAAAAACTGAGTAAAAGACATCAGTCTTTGTTATAAAAATGTGTTTGCTTATATTGCCAACACAGTGGAAGTGTTTCCGACCCTGCCTAATACAAATATACTTTTTTTCAATTATCTTTATACATGACTTCTCAAACCAAAGGATCAGGGATGACACTCCTGCCCACACAGTTTGTGGCTAACAGGTCGCCGTGGTTACAGTCCTGCGAGGAAAATGTTGGTGAGAGTGGGTTAATTGTACTATTTGCATTTTGAGGCACGAAATCAGCAGCTCAAGTCCTACTTGAGAGACACGTCTACTAAATACATGAGGAGAATTTCAATCTCGGAAAGATACTAATCTCATCTCACAAGACTGATTTACCCATATGTATGCATGGACACACAAACACACACTTTCCATGTACACATGCATGAAATCCCGACACACTAATGCCTATGACACACAACGGGAGTCAGGTGGCTGAGCGGTTAGGGAATCGGGCTAGTAATCTGAAGGTCCCCAATTCAATTCCTGGCTGCGCCAAATTAAGTTGTGTCCTTGGGCAAGTCACTTCACCCTACTTGCCTTGGGGGGAATGTCCCTGTGCTTACTGTAAGTCACTCCGGATAAGAGTGTATGTTAAAATGACTAAATATAATTTAAAAAAAACACAGCCAGACAGTCAGAGAGACAGTACAATGCTACTTTGGGGATTTCTGACTGGATTATGAATCTTTACACAACAGACTACATCTTCAAAAACTGTCTATCTATGACAACCGATCCTCTGTGTCTGGATGGTTATGTTTTTAGAGTGTGTGGGTGTGTTACACGCTCATTCACCTTCTTGATATTCACTAAACATTCATCCCATAGTTGATGCGCCAGCCTTGGACTTAAAATGTCTCATTTAACCTGCGCTCTCATTAAAAGTGCAAGTGTTCCTTTTACGGACCGTTGGGTGATAAAATATTCATGGCCAGAAAAAAGTTGAGTGACCCCTTTTTTTTATTACTCTCTTGCTCGCCCAAACACTCTTTCTTTGTCTTCTCCTCCATGGATTTGTCCAACTTTTTCTAGCTCTCTCCCCTGTTATTCCTCATCCCTTTTCCCTCGCTCTCTGTCTCTCTCTTCCCCCTGATTCCCTCTTTGCTGTCTCTCTCTCTTTCTCTCTCTCTCTTTGTGATGGAGGCCAATGGCATGCTGGGAGCAATGATGTCAGTGCAAGTTAGGCCATCTTTGGAAGAAGCAGAGGGGTGAATAATTGATCGCTCAGTCAGCGCTCACCTCCTTGGGAGTCAGGATACATTTTTTACAAGCAACCTGCTTCACTCTTGGGCTCCTAAGGGTCAAAGGTTACATGGAAACCTTGGAGCAGTTTCTATATTTGAGGCAAATTAAAAAGATGTTCAATAAGAGGTTGGAATAAGCAGGATTACTTTTCTGCTGACAGTTCAATGATTTTTGTTGTGAAAGTCAGTTTCTGAGACAATACTTGCCATGATTCATGCAACTAAAAGTGAGACCCAATGGTACAATCTTAACGTATAATTCCACTTTTATACTCAGCAGCCAACCTTGATGTGTTCAAGTACATGTGTAGTTTTTGTAACAATAGAAGAAAAAGGTATGAAAGTTACTTAATGGAACGGTTAAGAAAGACCCTTTTGTAGAGAGATTTGTCCATTTAAATTGGTTAGCATTTGTTGCTGAGATGAAATCCTGCCTCCATAGATAATTTCCTGTACCCTCCTCAGCACAGCACACCCGTTTTGCCCTTCAATTTGGTATCACCTCTTTGGCAGGTTGTTAATTACCTCTCTGCATGTGTCGAGACTAACCCAGGCAGCTTGGCACTTTAGGACTATTAAACAGACATCTGCATACTGGTGCACAGTTGCCAGCAGGTCACCTGTCACCTGTGTGAGAGTTTGTAGTGGCCATTCTGTTCTGTCTCAGTTTCAGACACACAGCTGCGTCCAGGCCCTGTAGGACAGGTAGGACAGTTAATTGGAATCGGGCTCTCAAGTTTGAGAAGAGCCCCCACTGTGACTCGGAAGAGTACCCACTACCACACTAAAATATATTTTGGGATTATTGGTGGCCAAGCCGCGAAGCCACCTTAAGTGTTTCTACGTATTCTTATTATTGGGTGTGCTCACGCCTTTGGCGAGCACAACCATTGTTCTCTCACATATACAATTTTTTTTTTCAATTGTTTATTTTCACCACCCTAAGTATCAGTCAATATTTGGACTACATAGACAACGCCTGTGTCAAATGCTTTTCTTGGTCTCGATTGCGTTGCTTGTATTTGTATTTACGTTCCGTTGCACGGTTTAGGAGGTTACAATGTTTTTGTGGCAAAAAGTGCCTTTAGTCAATGAAGGGTACTCAGTGCTAGCTACGTCACCACTTCAGCACACATTAGCAATGACGCATGGATTGATGTGCTGTTGCACAGCGAGTATCGTATCGTGCCATGGTGTACTACTACTAGCAGCATCATACATGTACATTTAAGCAAATCGAGACTTGCATGTACAGTACTGTAAGTAATGTCACATTAAAGAATGTGTGTACATTTTAAACTCAAGTTTGTGTGGTGCGTCGCTGGCTTCAGTGCCAAAGTCTAAACTTTATGTCAAAAGAAACGTTCTCATTTCCTGCGCTTTCAAACAATCCCCTCGCTCAGTGAAGTTTGGCTAGCCACCGCAACTAGCTTGCTCATAGCAAACATCTTTTGAATAAGCCATTTCTCCCTGAATAGATGTAAAGCTTATTTATGTTTTTGGGGGCATATTTTCAGTAAGCAGATGATATTGTTTGAATCACATCACATCCCAACCAGCAGAGACTCCTTTCCGAGAGGTGGCTTCCCCCCTCGGGATGCATGATGTACCCCTTCAACCAGCACGTACAACCCCCCCCTCCCCCGGGACGCAATCAGGACATGAAGTATGCACTTGTCTGTAACAGAAATAACCATTGGACTGTCTCTCGGTAGCCCTCAATACAAAATCCCTGATTTCCGGGAGATTATATAGCATTTGCAGGTGTCAGGGAGCCGCTATTGAAATGCGGGACAATCCCTGAACTTCCGGGACAACGTTATTACAGTAGCTTTGTTTCAAAAGGGGTTCACTTGTTTCAAAGGGGGTTGTTGAGTAGGCTAAATGCTTCATAACACTAGATGGGAAAAAACTTAAGGGGACGGACCCACATGCAACCGACGCAAGCGAGCACACCCTACAATTTCCCCAGCAATTGTACCCTCTCTAGTTATTATCATTGGCCAAGCAGCGAAGCTGCGGAGCCACTTAAGTGTTTCAACCTTTTCTCACGCCTTTGGCGAGCACAACCATTGTTCTCTCACATATATATTATTATTATTATTTTCCCACCCCTAAAAAAAGATGAATATTTGCGCTACATAGACAATGCGTTTCCCAGATTCGTTAAGAAGCTCTTAAGTGCTAAGAGCTTCTTAGGAGCGTTGTAAGAGCGCTGTGAAAGAAGGACGTGTTTTCCAGAGTCTTTCTTAGCTTAAGAAGATCTTTCACTAAGAAGGAAATTTAAGATCAGCCTGACCCACTCTTAACAGCCTTCTTAGCGACCAAACGCTCACTGCAGCCGCGTAATGGGATGTTATATCTGACACAAAGGAATACTAAAACCATGCGTGATGATAAATGTGCGCCCACAGCTGCAGAACAAGAAAAATAATAGCATAAGAAGAAAAATGACAATATAAAAATGAAATATAGCTGCAAGCAGCGATGTGGTGGCCAAGCAGTTCAGATGACCCAGAAGAAACTTTCAACATCTAGTGACTGCGGTGTACCTGGCTTCCTTTGCAGGGGCTTATAGTCTCGCTAAACAGAGAATCAGAGACATGACAAGCTTGTCAGCTTTGGTTGGATTTGAACCTCTGATGTTGACGTTGCCAGGACACTAATTTATCCTAGTGAGATATTCTCAGTGCTGCAGATCAGATTTCAGTGACTGCGTAAAAATATAAGGAATTTTTCCTGTGGCAAGCGGTTGTCAGATTTGGCCCAAGTGTAAACAGCTGTAATTTAGTCCTATTTTGATATGTCAACCTGTGTCTGGTTCTCGTTAGTGTCATTGTCTTAACCTGTGTGTCGTTTGGTTCTGTGTATTTAGGTTTCTGTTTTGTGTCCAGTCTTTGTCTTGTCATTACTGCTACTGCTAACTGTCTGTGTGGTACCCTACTTGTTTCTCGTTTGCTATTGGAGACATTGTGTAGGGAAAAAGTTGTATTCATTTATTCAAAATGGCGGCCTCATAAATTTTTCTTGTATCACGAGTTAACATGCGCCAGACACGTGATCTCCTAATATATCACGAGACATAGGAATCAGTTAAATACGACAAACAAATCAACAGTTATAGACCAATTATTTGTTTGTAAACATTCGGGATGCGCTCTCGCATCATTCATTCATGTGGAATGAATCCCGATGTGGTTGCAGAAAACCGGGAAAGGATAGCGTTTTAAATGGCAAAAGGACCACACGGATAATTCAAATAGTTAGATTTAAAAAGAACAAAAAGTTAGAGGAGGACAGCCTTTGAGAGAAAGCGATTAGCCATTGATCTGTCGCATCAGAATTTTGATTTGGGTCACGAAAATCTTGAAATTTGAGTGAGAATGTCGCCCGGTACAGACCGCAGGGTCGAGCGGCAATCATGTCTTGACGTCATGTCACAAAGTTCATAATTTTACAGTTTTACAGTCAATTCTAAATCTAAAAAGTCGAGCAGGGCAGCTTCCAAGAGATATGGCAATTCAACTTTTAGCCAGCTGGTCCGATTATTTTTCTGATTTGTTTAAACTGGCAATCTGAGTAAGACTGCGTCCCTGTTACACTGTTTTGACGTTAGCCTCAGTAAGACTCGCTCACTGGCAGTGTGCACAATGTTGTATTTCACTCCATCATACACCAGAAATGTCAAGGAGGACTGCCTAATGTAGAAACAAGCCTGATGAAGATAGCCAGAATCTCGGATTTCTTTAACCGAGCCTGTTTCATTCGTATTTTTGCCAGTAGCCAGAGATGTATGATGACATGATCAACACTCCAAGTGTAATAGACCGGAGAAGTTCGTCTTGTGCAACCGACATGCGCAGTTGAGCCTGCTTGACAGTTGTGTGACATAGGGTGATAATTGGTCTATTGGTCAAAACACTTTTGTCCTATTGTAGCACCCCCTAGCTCAAATGACACTACGTTTTTCAGTCCTCTTAATAACAGGGTCATGAATCCATACAACAAGTTTGGAGTCAATGCATCAAATATTCGCTAAGATATGACCTCACTTCCCTTTTCCCAGATAAGTTGCTGAATTTGATTGGCTGTAACTTACAACCGATTGAGAAAATCAATACTCCAGAGGATAACTTTTGTGAGGCTTGGTCTGAAGATCATCTGTGGCAATTAAACATTTCTCCTTAACATTCAAAATGGCGTAGGATCTATATGACTAGGTATGACGTCATAGAGTGCGTTGAACTTGTCTTGATCCAGGGAATCCAATGGTACCTCATTTTGGAAAATGAGTCATAAGGTTCAAAGGTAACGTGTGTAAACAGACCTTCAACTTTTACCCATTAGTGGCGCTAGATGGTTGGAATGGAAGACATGAAACTTGGTGAAATTGATGAGGGGACTGGTCCCAAAGAGTGTGCCAAATTTCACAACTTCTGACCTTGTGGTTGGGGTTGCCATTGACTGCCATGACAGATGTGTAGAAATCAAAAATAGCCTCATTTGCAATATGTCTAAGGCACAGCCCATGATCAACTTCTTGCAAATGATAATGTATAATGGCTGACTCACTTCCTATAAAACCACACAACATGCACTCTCAGGGTGACCAACAAGATTATTTTAACTAACAAACAACATTATTACAAACGTCTAACTGAACAAACGTGTAACCGGTGTGAACTGGTGAAACTCACTCGTCAGGTATGTAATGGGCCACCCACGTCAACGAATAGATAGCTTTTTTTTGGCGTAGTTAGTGGTTGCGCTTGTAAGTCGAGAGGTGGCAAGTTCGACTCCCTGTGGGTGTGAACATTGGCCAGATACCTCTGAAAAAGCTTGCAAGACCACGTCCGTTATATACGCGTTACAAACGCAACAACTGAAATGCCTTGCATTGCTGTTGTAACCAAACTATTTTCCACAAGTCTTGGCATTTTTTTACATGCCGCATTGCATTCCGGGTACCCAAGAGCGCTGACGCAAGTCTAGCTGTGCTCCGACTGCGTGATATGACGAGATGCTAGTGAAGCGCTAAAGGCCGAAATATGCTTCTGCGTCTCCGTTTATGGATGGAATGGCGCACGGATACGGACGGATAGACTGAGTTCATGGTTCTCCGTAGGCTTAGGGTGCTGAAAACAATTCACCGCCAGAAGAGTAGGTGGCGCAACGGTTTTTTGTAAGACGTCGTCGAGTGTTTATTTACCTAGGTTAACGAGAAGTCTGAGCAAATTTACAAATTCGCCGTTTAATCAATAAAATATGCACATTTTCAGCAACTACACGGCCCATTTGTCGTCACATTTTAATTCAGATGCTGATTTACATGTACTGTTTAGCTGAAATATGAATTGTAAAAACTTACAGCAATGGCGGTCAAAGGATTCTGTTCGTCCCGTTTATCACGGCAACCCCTGCCCCTGACGCAAGCAGTTCTTAATACTAACCAATCACAGCCAAGGGGATCTCCGTAGCTCTCCTTAGCTCTCCGAAATTATGACGGATTGTTAGAAAATTCAGGAGGTGCACGTCAAGCTTTCCGAGGCTCTTCGAGGGCTGACAGAGAGCTCGTAGAGGGAATTCCACGGAGACGAGGGCGTTCACATGTCTCCGTTTTTCGAAAAACGCAGAAGCATATATCGGCCTTAAGGTCTCGGAGTCTCCTGAAATGGAACGCGTCTTTCTGCCTTGAAGCTGCGTGCGCATCATCATCCAGGGATGCAAACACATGTATGGTCAAAAAAGAGAGAAGTAATTTTATCCCCCGCCCTGCAGCAAATATCCATATCCTTACTTTGCCACCAACCCCCTGACATCCCTGGCCCACCCCTACATGCACATTGAGTAAAATGACATTCTGAAGATCAAAATACACCAACACTTATTTGGAACATTCTATTTAATTTTTTATTCCGATACATAAACTCTTATTAAACTATCTAGCATTTCTTCTGGTTTTACTCCTTCCTCTTCTTCCTGGCCACCTAAGGGCACTAAATGTTGATGATCCAAGCCAACTCCTTCAGCTGAGTAGCCTGGGAATGGCCCCTCACCACAGGATCAATGGAGGACAAGGCCTGTAGGGTCTTACTTTTGAGAGGTAGTTTATTCTACTTGCCACAAGCTGTGTATGGTCACCCCAATAAAATCCATGACAGTAGGCGATTTCTTTAAGACTGCAAGGGAAACTTGGCTTCCCCTAAAACCCCCCAAACTGCTGCAACCTATTTCTTGGTATTTGTTGACGAAATTGCTAGCCATTGCTAGCCAAATTGATGAGCCTGCGTTGTTGCCAATGACACACACGACCTGCGTGACCCACAAAGTTTGCGGCCAATGTTGAGTGAGTGAATTGTCATGGTGATTACAGTTATTACAGCTCCTGATGGAGCTTTAGATTGGACACGCACCAATGAAAACTTGCTTGTATTGCGTCTAGGTCCGGATCTGCCTATTGAGTCACCTCGCCATAGAGAGTAAAAGATACGCAGCAATAAGACACACGAGTAGGCTTGCGCACATACTGCTGATTTGCTTATTTCCTATTTACTTGTTTGGTGGAGGCAATCCAGAATTACTGTTGGTGCAATTATAATCAGACCCCCCCCCCTTAAAAAAAACTTCACGATTCACACAAGTCACCCAAAATGACGTGAAAAAAGCGGGAGGCGCCGAAAAGAGCGCCGTTTGCATCCCTGATCATCAAGACCCCATGTATATGGCAAGATAACATCCAAGCTAACAATTTCTCCAAATCTGACTGCAGCTTTGTATACCATATGTACTGTGTTATGGTTGTTTGAGTTAAACAACTTGCTTAATGAATTAAATGGCTGTTAAATGTCAAATCCAACTATAAATGTATAAAAGAGAGAGTTCCAATCAAATCTGAATTATTTTTAAACCTAAAGGTTTAAAAGACAACCTTTGCCTAAACTGACATGCACCAACTCAGAGAACTGAGTGTCAACATCCACATTTACCCCCTTATTTTGACGATCTGAAACGCAAGTATCAAAACGCAAAGCGCAAGTAACTTTGTGGGCGTGACTTCAGCTTGGTTGTTATTTTGCCGGCGGGATAAATGACTTTGCGCCCGGCGCAAATCTAAAAAGGGTTGGTCTGAAGTAGCTACATTACTAATGGGTGTGGTTTGGGCGTAACGTGCAATAAACCAATCAGAGTATCATCTCATATTCCCTTTAAGAGCAGCGCTTGTTCCATAGCGAATTGCTATTATAACGGCGGATTTGCCAGGCGCACGCCAGCGGTTCACAGCCGAGGAGATCGACGTTGTCGTCAGGGCCGTAAAATATAGAGAAGTGACATTGTATGAGAAAGGCAGAGCAGTTTTCTCATTGCACTGAATTGCCCACTCATGCTACTCATTCAAATTATTATTCTTATTTTTACATGTATATATATATTTTTTAATTGTTATATTTTAAAATTGTTTAGTTCTTAGAATTAGTTTAAGTAATGTACTTAATTTATACCAGCATATGTTTATTGTTTGCACCTTCCTACCACAGCAAATCGCGTATTTGTGTAACATAAGCTTCATGGCGAATAAACCGAATTCTGATTCTGATGGGCATGGGAGAAGAAACCTAACCAAATTAGCTTCGGTTAAACAGTCATGGGAGGGAATTGCCACCATTGTTACAAATGAAGTTCACATACATAGAAATTTCTTATGAAAATCTTTTTATAATCATTGAAGAAATGTAACACGCCATAAATCAAAACAAAGTAACTTAGCTTCGCAGAAAGAAGACCCTGGCCCCGCCAGCAGTGTGCACGGACCAAGCTTGCGCCCTTTAAATAGCATCTGAATATTACGCCATTGACTTTAAACCACGTTTTTCCTGGTCAGTGGCGGAATTGTTTTTCGGAAACTGCAAAATAGCACCAGGGAACGTTTGCGCCGGAACACGCCTCCTTTTTCGCTGAACCGCCCACGGGAGCGCAAAGTCATTTCGACGTGCGTCTGTGGAGGGAAAAGTCGGCTTTGCGTCGAGTGCAAACTAGGAATGACACTTGCGTCGTTGACTAAGTCAATTGCGCTGGGTGCAAGATAGGGCCCTTAGTCTATTTTTTACCCTACACTTAAGGCATAACTATGTTTAACTTAATGTCTGCACCTCTCTGTCACCAATTGTCTCTGGAGTGGGGGGTGGGGGCTTCACAGGGTGTCTACAGGTGTAAACAAGTTAAATGTAAGACTTTTAAAGACCTTTTAACACTTCCAATTGAAATTAAAGACCAAATTTACGATTGAAATACAAATCAAAAGTGGAAATAAACAGTAATCTTCCCAAACACTGACGTCTGTTCAATATGAACAGTATGGTAAAATGACAACAATCGGTTGAGTTTAAGAACATTGACTAAATGTGTGTAATGTGAAAGGATAACACACAAATGTAATTGCTGTCCTAAATTATATTTTTTATTACACAATGGTGGAGCAGAAACTATCAATTCCATGAATCCCATGGAAACAAAGGCAAATGTGTGAGATATACTGATGTGGAGCACAAATCATCCAAGAAGCAGTACTCCCTTGAGTGGTTTTTATTCAGATGACTTATCATTGGATTCAAGTCAAAAGTCTATAACTTGAACTGGTTTCATTACTTAAGACACTAAAAGTCAGCAGCTTAGCATGCTGGGACATGGAAAGGATTAAACATTTAGACTTTCATCAACGTAAAAAATGCTGGTTTGTCCTTTTTCATCAATGTCCTCAAAAAAGCAGTCTGCAGAGCTACTGTGTCTGTGGGGTGACTGTCTCTGGAGGGCTGGCAGGGGCAAGCAGGGCCTGCAGGCAGGGGCAAGCAGGGCCTGCAGGCAGGGGCAAGCAGGGCCTGCAGGCAGGGGCAAGCAGGGCCTGCAGGCAGGGGCAAGCAGGGCCTGCAGGCAGGGGCAAGCAGGGCCTGCAGGCAGGGGCAAGCAGGGCCTGCAGGCAGGGGCAAGCAGGGCCTGCAGGCAGGGGCAAGCAGGGCCTGCAGGCAGGGGCAAGCAGGGCCTGCAGGCAGTCAGTCAGGGCAGGCCAGCTGGAGGAAGCTGTCCTGGGGTCAGGGCTGAAGAAAAGCTGTCCAGCTAGAGGGGGGTAGTCCAGCAAGGGATCTGGTTTATTTCAGCATTCTCTGTTAAATTATGTTGAGCAGGCCTCTGCATGACCCTCCAGACCTGTAAAAGTGAAGAAAGGATCCATGTCAGTTGTGAAAAATGAACCTTTTTACATCTACACTTGACATAAACTACAGTTTTGACTGTGAAATGCAGTGGCATTACTTAAATTGAATCCAAATGTGTTGAACTGATGGAGACCCGGCCATGCAAAGTCACTCCAAACATTTGACTTGATTCCAGGCTCTAGCAAGAGTATTTAGCTCCGAACTGGTCAATATACACATCTGACCAAAGATCAGCTCGACCTTTGCCTGTAAACAGTGATTCTGTCTGTCAGAGACCTATAGGTTGACCGAGTGAAACTAACCTGGCTAACGTAGTTCGCTTTCTCAGAAAAAATGACAAATGAAATAGGCTTGTTTTGAAGGATCCTATATACTGGCCATCTTCAGTAGACACTTTTCTACAAAAAGCAGCCCTCCCTGACGTTGTAGGACTAGAATTTAGTGAATTACGAGATTGTTTACACACTGCCAATGAGTGAGCGAGCCGAGTCCGTCATTGAGGCTAAGTCAAAACAATGTACCCTCGGGACTCAGTCTTACTCCATTCGCAAGTTTTCCACAAATCACAAAGAGAATCGGAGCATCTGGCTACAAGCACAATTCTTACATCTCCTAAAGGCTTCCCTCCTCGAGGTTTGGTAACAAACACATTTTTGGTGTCGACCGAACTGTGAAAAGGTGAACTTATGAACATGACGCGACCAAAACATGGCTGCCGCCTAACAGTGCGTGTCCACTGCAGCGACGCGATGCGAGCGACAACATGTTTTCCATTCATTTTCTATGGAGCCAGGCGAATCGCTTGCGTGGTGCATTGTGGGTAGCGACGCGACGCGATTCAAGCGATTCGAGTTGAGATTTTCTCAACTTTATGCTAATGAGGAGCGATTTTCTCTAGCGATGGCCAATCGGAGTGTTTTCTTGTTTCTCGTAACGTAGAAACCATGGTAAACATTTCTAGCTTTCTAGGTTTGTGTGGCTGCTTACCCAGTCCTGTACAATACATATCTGTATTCGTACAGAGATGTTAATACAAAAAAACGATGCATGGCGCAAGGTTTGCCGAAGTTGTGGGTGCTTGTCCTTTCAAATTCAGTTTAGTCACATTACGTAACTTCGTTCTGTCCTAACTAGTTAGCTAGCCGGGCTGGAACTCCCTATCGTATCGGCAGATTAGCAGAGATTGAGGAATATAGTAAAACGTTTTTTTACACATGTCAACGTGTATGTCTACAGTATTAAACAGTTTTATATTTTGTAAACAAGTTGTATTTTGATCGATGTTGCAACTACGTAAACCCAAGTCTGCACACTTGGCCATGACAACTACAACAGTGACTTTAGAGAACTACATTCTACATTAATCTGTTTGAAACGCCCCCGAGCGTGGTGAACTGTGGGAAGGCAAGCGATGGCAAGCGATTCGCGTCGCTGCAGTGGACACGCACTGTAAGCCTATGCGGTCTCCCTGGCGCATAGGCTTATTAAAAAGACTTTCACGAGCCAAATCAAAATTCTGAGCCGACAGGTCTGTGGGGAATCGCTTGTTCTCCTAAAAGATGCCCTCCTCTAGCTTTTTGATGAATTCGCCGAGATGCTAACCTACATGATTCAGTACTGTAATTACACAGAGGGAAAAAGCTAGCTACTTTTCGAGTTCGGTTTTCCGTCACTTCCATCTCACGATCTAAAGGTCTCAAAGTGCTCAAACCTTCACAATAATTTAAGAGTAGTGTACTTTCACGAACCCAATCATTGATACAAGCTTAAAATGTGTAAAAATAGGACTTACCGAATGTGGCTGCCTCAGACACTGCTTTCAGGTGATTCCAGTTGAAAAAAACAATGGCCGCCAAAAAATAATTTATATTCGTAACGGCGAGCTGCGATTGGAAGCGAAATGAGGGTGAGGGTGGGGCTTGGTCAGCACACCATTTCCAGAAAGGATGTGTGTGCGTCTCGCCAAGCTCGCACATGTGTCAAGTAAGTTGACCACCTGTCCCTCTTTGCGCTGTATAGCACAGCATTTAAATATGCAACGTGCGGAACAAGGGGTGAAAATGCTGTGCAACACAACGCAAAGCAGGACGGGTGGTCCCCCTAGTGTCAAGGGGCAGGATGAGTCTGTGAGAATTTGGAGCGCGTGCACTGTGGAGCAATTCAATTGAATTCAATCATATATTGACATACCAAGGTGAAATTGCTTATGGTACTAGAGATTGATGTCGTCTTGAACCCTATTTGGTTTGAAAAACAATCAGTTAAATTATATTTGATTTATTAACAAAAAAATATTGAGGCAATTTGGACATTTACATAAAGACACTTCTTTCAGCCATTTTGAATTGCATTTCTTATTCCATGTCACTCTATGTAAAGACATGTATTCTACACATCTGTAACACATTTCAAGTCGATTGGAATTACGGTTCATGAGGAGAAGGATTTTGAAGGTTGTACCGAATTTGGACAGTACAGCAAAATCTATCATGGCAGACCTTATGGGTTCTTGAGGCTTTTTTGTTCCCCATGAGAAATAAGGCATGTATACCAATTTTCAGGCATTTTGGAATAATGGGGCGTTGGGGAAATCACGTAGACTTTGGGCGTGTTTTATAGCGCCACCTATGGGCGTACATGGGCCACTAGCTGTCTGGGAGTAATGAGTGACCTGTTGAATAATTGGGCCAAATTGGAAAAAATCGGGTCCAGGACTTTTTGAGCTATTGGGCCATTTAGCGGAGAAATATAATAATAAGAATAAGAATACTAACAAAAACAATAGGATTCCTCCTGCCGGAGGAACCCTAAATAAGCCACTTTAAGTGTTTCTACGTAGTCTTCTTCTTATTAGGGTTCCTCCGGTAGGAGAGAACCTTTTGTGTTTGTTAGTATTTAGGGGCCAAGCAGCGAAGCTGCGAGGCACCTATTGTAATTGTTAGTTTTTCTATTATTATTATGATTCTTCCGCCATGGGGTCCTATGGCAGGCCCTAGAAGCGCTTGGTCGAAAGTTCTGAAATTCATTGGGGACAGTCCCCTTGTCCAATTCACAAAGTTTCATGTCCCATACTTGGGCACTCTAGCGCCACCAATGGGTCAAAGTTGAACTTGTGTTTACACACGCAACTTTTGAACCGTATGACCCATTTTCAAAAATGAGGTACCATTGGATTCCCTGGATCAAGACGAGTTCAACACACCAAACTATGGGGTCAATTTACGGTTATATAGATTTTCCGCTATTTCCGGTTTTATCAAAAACCTTTGAAAGCCTACTTCTCCTACATTTTTTGTCAAATCTTCTTCATATTTACCAGATATGCTCTTCAGACCAAGCGTCACAAAATTTATCAATAAGAATTTTGATGCTCACAACCGTTACAGCCAATCAAATTCAGCAGAAAAGCCGCCAAACAGGAAGTGAAGTCTTATCTCAGCAATTCTTTGAGGCAGTGACACCAAAGTTGGTGTCCTCCAAAAATTGTGGCATGTGACTAAAAGGGGGCGTGGCCGGAAGCATAAACGTGTTTTGGCTAATAACTGTTGAAGTTTTTACCTTAATAAAGTCATTTCTTTGTCTCTTGATGTCTTGTGAGATATCAAGCTTGACCATTGATAATATTTCATAATAACCGAATTGACACGGCCGCCATTTTGGATTTCATGGAAAAGTGTAAAAACCTTTTATACGCCCCAAATTTTGTCCAATGTTTACTAAATTTGGCAGAGATGATCTTCAGACCATGTTTCACAAAGAAGTGAAATTTCTTTTCAATTTCAATTTCAATTTTCAAAATCGTTTGTTCGGTAGAGCTGATCAGAGGTGGCGGCGAAGCCGTAAAAGACACGTGACAGCATAACTCATCAAAAATGTGTCCGATCATTACCAAACTTCGGTTCCTTCGTTCCCACGAAGATCGTGATCATGTCTGATAACATCAATATTGTTACGGTTGTTATATTGTTAGAACTTTAAGTCAGTTCACACCACAACGATGGCATTAACAATCAGCTAGTAATAGTAAACAACACTTATCATCATTATAATAGTAACAAAGGTATAGGCTTAATTTAGCTTGCTTTGCGAGCTAGAACAACGACGGAGCCAGATATTCAAGTTTACAGTTTATTTATCCGACACAATACATAAGCAGTTAAACTATAAACACGAAGCAAAAAGAACAACGTATAGGCCCTGCATGTACTACAGTAATAATAGTATCGGTCTGGAAAGATGGCGCGGTCCATTAGGAGCTCTCGCTTGCCTCACTGCGCCACTGAGCACTTTTCATAGAAATGAATGGGGACGCCTGCTTGGAAGACAGAAGTAGCTGTCTCTAGTTATACTAACTCTATGATTTTCACCCTTGTCCCGCACGTCACATATTGAATATGCTGTGCGATACAGCGCAAAGAGGGACAAGTTGTCAACCTACTTGAAACATGCGCGAGCTTGGTGAGACGCACACACATCCTTTCTGTAAATGGTGTGCTGACCCAGCCCCCACCCTTGGTCTTTAGCTCCTATTTTATTTCGCTTCCAATCGCAGGTTGCCGTTACGAATATAAATTGTTTTTCGGCGGCCATTGTTGTTTTCAACTGGAATCGTCTGATAGCCGTGTTGGAGGCAGCCACATTCGGTAAGTCCAATTTTTACACATTTTAAGCTAGAATCAATGATTGGGTTCGTGAAAGTACACTACTCTTGAATAATGGTGAAGGTTTGAGCACTTTGAGACCTTTAGATCGTGAGTTTGAAGTGACGGAAAACCGAACTCGAAAAGTAGCTAGCTTTTTCCCTCTAAGTAATTACTGAATCATGTAGCATCTCGGCGATTTAATCCAAAAGATAGAGGAGGGCAGCTTTTAGGAGAACAAGCGATTCCCCACAGACCTGTCGGCTCAGAATTTTGATTTGGGTCGAGAAAGTCTTTGTAATAAGCCTATGCGCCAGGGAGACCGCATAGGCTCAGGCGGGAGCCATGTTTTGGTCGCGTCATGTTCACAAGTTCACCATTTCACAGTTCGATCGACACAAAAAATGTCGCGGAGGGCAGCCTTTAGGAGATGTGGGAATTGTGCTTTTAGCCAGATGCTCCGATTATTTTTGTGATTTGTGGAAAACTTGCAAGTGGAGTGAGACTGCGTCCCGGGGGTACATTGTTTTGACTTAGCCTCAATGACAGACTTGGCTCGCTCACTCACTGGCAGTGTGTAAACGATATCGTAATTCACTAAATTCTAGTCCTAAAACGTCAGGGAGGGCTGCTTTTTGTAGAAGTGTCTACTGAAGATAGCCAGTATATAGGATCATTTCATTTGTCATTTTCCTGAGAAAGCAAACTACGTTAGCCAGGCTAGTTTCACTCAGTCAGCCTATAGGTCTCTGACAGACAGAATCACTGTTTACAGGCAAAGGTCGAGCTGATCTTTGGTCAGATGTGTATATTGACCAGTTCGGAGCTAAATACTCTTGCAAGAACCTGGAATCGAGCCAAATGTTTGGAGTGACTTTGCATGGCTGGATCTCCATCAGTTCAACACATTTGGATTCAATTTAAGTAATGCCATTGCATTTCATAGTCAAAACTTTAGTTTATGTCAAGTGTAGATGTAAAAAGGTTCATTTTTCACAACTGACATGGATCCTTTCTTCACTTTTACAGGTCTGGAGGGTCATGCAGAGGCCTGCTCAACATAATTTAACAGAGAATGCTGAAATAAACCAGATCCCTTGCTGGACTACCCCCCTTTAGCTGGACAGCTTTTCTTCAGCCCTGACCCCAGGACAGCTTCATCCAGCTGGCCTGCCCTGACTGACTGCCTGCAGGCCCTGCTTGCCCCTGCCTGCAGGCCCTGCTTGCCCCTGCCTGCAGGCCCTGCTTGCCCCTGCCTGCAGGCCCTGCTTGCCCCTGCCTGCAGGCCCTGCTTGCCCCTGCCTGCAGGCCCTGCTTGCCCCTGCCTGCAGGCCCTGCTTGCCCCTGCCTGCAGGCCCTGCTTACCCCTGCCTGCAGGCCCTGCTTGCCCCTGCCTGCAGGCCCTGCTTGCCCCTGCCAGCCCTCCAGAGACAGTCACCCCACAGACACAGTAGCTCTGCAGACTGCTTTTTTGAGGACATTGATGAAAAAGGACAAACCAGCATTTTTTACGTTGATGAAAGTCTAAATGTTTAATCCTTTCCATGTCCCAGCATGCTAAGCTGCTGACTTTTAGTGTCTTAAGTAATGAAACCAGTTCAAGTTATAGACTTTTGACTTGAATCCAATGATTACTCATCTGAATAAAACCACTCAAGAGAAGTACTGCTTCTTGGATGATTTGTGCTCCACATCAGTACATCTCACACATTTGCCTTTGTTTCCATGGGATTCATGGAATTGATCGTTTCTGCTCCACCTTTGTGTAATAAAAAATATAATTTAGGACAGCAATTACATTTTAATGTTATCCTTTCACATTACACACATTTAGTCAATGTTCTTAAACTCAACCGATTGTTGTCATTTTACCAGACTGTTCATATTGAACAGACATCAGTGTTTGGGAAGATTACTGTTTATTTCCACTTTTGATTTGTATTTCAATCGTAAATTTGGTCTTTAATTTCAATTGGAAGTGTTATTAAAAGGTCTTTAAAAGTCTTACATTTAACTTGTTTACACCTGTAGACACCCTGTAAAGCCCCCACCCCCCACTCCAGAGACAGTTGGTGACAGAGAGGTGCAGACATTAAGTTAAACATAGTTATGCCTTAAGTGTAGAGTAAAAAATAGAGACTAAATGTGGATGTTGACACTCAGTTCTCTGAGTTGGTGCATGTCAGTTTAGGCAAAGGTTGTCTTTTAAACCTTTTGATTTGGAGAAATTGTAAGCTTGGATGTTATCTTGCCATATACATGGGGTCTTGATGATGATGCGCACGCAGCTTCAAGGCAGAAAGATGCGTTCCATTTCAGGAGACTCCGAGACCTTAGCCCGTCACTAGCATCTCGTCATATCATGCAGTCAGAGCACAGCTAGATCATCAGCGTCAGCGCTCTTGGGTACCCAGCATGTAGTGTGGCATGTCAAAAAACGCCAAAACTCATGGGCTGTGCCATAAACCTTTTGCCAATGAGGCTATTCTTGATCGTAAGTTGACTGTGGTTCTGGAAAGCGGTCTTCAAGCCATCTTTGAGAAATTCTGGAAACAGTGTTGTGAGCAATGTGTTTTGACTGTGAGAGGCAATTTTTGGTCGTCATCTAAACCTCATGCGTCCGCTACAGCATTTCTGCTTTGGCGTGACTTGCGCTGGGAGGGAGGTAAACTGCATGGATTGGGATAGTGTGCGGGCAGGTGTATTTTTATATAGGGTGAAATGGAATGAGAAATGTAATACAAAATGTCTGAAATGGGTGTATTTATGTAAATGTCCACATTGCCTCAATATATTTGTGTCAATAAATCAACTATAATTTTGACTGATGGTTTTCAAACCTTATTGGGTTCAAGATGACATCACTCTGAAGTACCATCAACAATTTCACCTTGGTATGTCAAAATATGATTGAATTTGAGTAGTTTAAACTTTGGCTGAATCTAACAACTCTTACCACAGAAGAAACAGCTTACTTTTATACAGTTACTGAACATGACAATATTCAACACTGAGAATAACTCAATGGACAGAGACAGTGACCTGCAAAGTATAAGATTGTAGGTTTGAATCCAGCCACAGTCTTTTAGCCTGTCTTAAATTTGAATATTTGTTTAGTTAAACAGGATGACATCATTATGAAATTTCATGCAATTCCACTTTGAAATGTCAACAGCTTCTCAACCTTTGTCCCAAAGCTGACCAAAGCTAATACTTTGCTCTTTCTACTCTTACATTCTCAACAGTTGGTGTGTAGCAGATAGGATAGACAGGCTGCCTTGTAACCTTATGCTCATGAGTTCAAATCCCCATTCAGCCTATTGTAGTTGGCCCAACATAAAGTAGTTTTGCTCTCTTGTTGTCCAACTCTTGACCTTCTACAATGTACATTTTTATAATGTTTTGCCATTTTGTGGAGGAACCCGCATTGCTGCCCATGTGTTCCTGTACCTACATAAACTAGAAACGGTACAATTTCAGAGGAAATTGTAGGGTGTCAGATGGCTGAGCGGTGAGGGAGTAGGGATGGTAATCAGAAGGTTGGCGGATCAATTCCCCGCCGTATCTAAATGACGTTGTGTCCTTGGGCTAGGCACTTCACCCTACTTGCCTTGGGGGGAATGTCCCTGTACTTACTTTAAGTCGCTCTGGATAAGAGCGTCTGGTAAATGTAAATGTAATGTGTCGTTGGTTGCAGCGCTCTGTATTTAAATTATATTTTACAATGATATTTCTGTATATTTTATAGAAAAATGCATAGCCTACTTATTCATAAAGATTACATACATTTAAAAGCATATTTTTTCTGCTCGTTTACAACTCAAAATACTAAGAGTGAAGAGTAGAATAAAATAGTTGTCTTCTCATTTCCCCTGCAAGAGGGAATGGTGATCAGCAACCTCATAGTTCAATCAAAACAAATACATTTGGCAGACCGGTGTGAAAATTGACCTAATCTCTATGACTTGAACGTCATTGTAAGTTTTTACCTTTTGTGATATTTTCAGGCATTTAGCCTACTCATATTGCATTCATTCATTAATTAAAAAAAAACTTTTGAAGCTTATTTTAACAACAACGTTACCAGCTATCTCAGATGGAATTGCGATTCAAATAGTACCATAGGCTAACTGAAAATATACCCCCAAAAGCGTAAATAAGCTTGAAATTCATTCATAAACATATCAGTGGTAGCGATCATTGTCAGTAACAAGGCAAATTGCGATATACCCCTGCTGTGTGGAGAAGGTGCCGGTAAATTGTAGGCTACTACTAGACTGTCTTGGTAGCGATTGCGTTGGTTGAATTCAAATTTGAGTTACTTCCGTTGTACGGTCTCGGCTGAAATGAATTATTTTCATGAACAGATTGACAAAGTTTAGGCTGTGGCCATGGAGTTCAGGTTAGTAGTCACGAGTCAGATAGTTTCACCTATTGAAAGAGTTTTGATTTAAGTAAGGGTAGTGCCGAACATGTGCCGCCGTTTGACTTCCTACTAGTACTGTAAACAGCTGTGGAGATGTTTTTGTTAGCTACTAGACTAGGCTACAGCGTTACAGTAAGCTACACTGGTTTGAAACCACAGGTAATGATAATTTCACCAACAAATTGTTTACTTGTAATCTAATGTCATAATAAATCCTACAACGAAAATGTATTTGCGAGGAATGTTAATTTTAACAATTGAAAACAGATGCATCATAGACTGCTGGGTGTGTTGCCCGGGCAACAGAGGCTAATGTCATGATGCTAATGCTTCAGTGAAATAGTAGACTACTGTTTACGAAAGTAAATGTAACTACTTCCTTATATCAGCTTATATTGTACATTACACTTCACAATTGTGTTTCATATTACAAAGTAAAATGAGTAAATAGTTATCACCCTGACCTCTTTGCTTGTGGTGTTTCTACAGCTCTCTTGCAGTAAAGCAGTCAGCTTAGCTATCTCCCAGAAGTAAACGAGCTGCTAAACTAATGTTCTGCTAGAGATAGTCACGCGATATTTCGTGACGTCAGTAGCGTCAGTGACTGTGGCTGGCAAGTAAGCCACCGTTAGCTTCACTTTTGCCACAAAAACTTAATTAAAACCTAAACCGTGCAACGGAACATAAATCCCAATAGAAACAACGCAATCGTGACCAAGACGAACCTTTTGACATCAACTTTGTTTATGTAGTCCAAATATTGACTGAGCCTTAGGGGCGCGAAAATAAACAATAATAATAAATAATAAATATATATGTAAGATCACAATGGTTGTGCCCTTGCCAAAGGCAAAGCACACCCAATAAAATGAATCTTCATTACTATCACTCATTAAGTTTTCACAAACATGAGTATGCATGAGTTTACATTAGCTATAAAAACATCAACAACCTTGTGGTATTTCACAGAATCAGGGAAACTGACAGGTGTAATTGAACTCGGCTGGAACCTCATCAAGAGAGGCTCCACCTGACAGTTTATATAAAGGCGTTGCTGAAGTCCACGCATGTGAGACATCATGGCTGCAATACAGCACATTCTCGCTGCTAATCAACAGAGTCGCCGTGCGCGAAGCCAGATAGTTTATATAAATGCCTATGTGCGTCAGCACTTTTCCCCACTGAATGTGCTGTCGGACCGGGCTGTCCAGTCCAAGTACCGGCTTCCCCGTGAGGAGATCCAACGCCTCGTCACGCTAGTGTCACCACACATACGGAGGGCAAGCTGCTGCAATTTTGCAGCCGCACCTTTCAGCCCGGAGGTGCAGCTTCTGGCCCGTTGCGTTTTTACGCAGTGCGGAGCTTCCTGGAGGTGGTGGGGGACGGCACCGGCCTCAGCAAGGCATCGGTTTCACGGAGTGTGGCAGCCGTGACACCGATTCTCCTGCACCATGCCCGGACACACATCCACATGCCCACCACAGGGGACGAGGTCTGCCAGGTCCACAGTGGATTTCATGCCATGGCTGGGATCCCCCGGGTAATCAGTGTCGTGGACGCCACACTGATCCGAATCCACAATCCCTCCCTGGTGAATCCGTGCTGGATTGGGAGGAAAAATTACGCTGCCATCAAAACCCAGGTGGCAGTGGACCACGAGGGCTTATCAGAGACATCGTTGCCAGGTGGCCAGGAGGCACACACGACAGCTTTGTGTGGGCCAACTCAGCTGTAGGGCAGAAGGCTGGCAGAGGAGAGTTTGGCAGGAGCATCTTCCTCGGGGACAGTGGCTACCCTCTCCGGAGTTACCTCTTAACACCGATAATCAACCCAGCAACACCACAGGAGGAGAGGTTCAATGAGGCCCACACACACACCAGGACCAACATTGAACAGGTGTTTGGCAGGTGGAAGTGTCGTTACCGATGGATCCATCGTTCGTAGGGGGGCTACACTTGTCACCTGGAAAATGTTTCCTCTGTTGTGATTGTTGTCACAGCCATGCTGCACAACAAAGCAGTGCGCGTTGGAGCAGATGAGCGGCCTCCTGAGGATGAAGATGGGGAATCATCGGAAGATGAAGCCCCCAACCTCGCCCCCCGCGAATCCCGAGCAGCACTCCACCAAGCTGGTGTCCAGACCAGAGAGGAGCTGGTCAATCTCTTTTGATGTCTATCAGCCCCTACCCCGTCACCACCAGTCACCACGCACTGATATCAGCACCACCCTAATCCCAACAATACACCCACTACCATCACACAACCCATATCAACTAGCGTCACCGTGTCCAATCCCCACCGCTGTAAACTACTATTGTCCTAGCCTGACGTTGTCATACTCATAATTCTAGTCAGAATATGAGTCTGATAACTCTCCGTTGGGCTGTGACTATGGGGCATGTTTCAACCGAACTCATAAAACAAATGCCTCTTCGCTCAATTGGATAACCTACAACCAATCATAGCAACGTAATATGTTGTTTGTTGAAAACAAATTCAACCCAAGCGCTCTTTCGTGACATTGTTGATTACGTTACTGTTGATCATCTGTCCATCATCGTATAAAGCCCGCCCTGGCAATTTCATTGGTCCGCCCAGCTCCTGGTTTGATATAGTTTGTCATCCAATACGAGCCCCTCCAGACCCTACTACCCAACCCAGTGGGCGGGGCGAAGTTGGGCTGGCAGCCAGGCAAGAAAATATATATGATGTAGGCCGAAAATGAGCTTCCCCCATTTGAAAGACCAGCAGCCGCCACTGCCACAGAGTCAGACTTGGCTCGCCCACTGGTAGTGTACTGTACTGTCTTCAATGCCACAGCAATGGCTAAACTTGATTATGTAAAAAAAAAAACATTCTCATTTCCGGCGCTTTCAAACAATCAGTGAAGTGTGGCTAGCAACAGCAGCTAGCTTGCTTCTAGCAAACTTATTTTGAATTAGCCATGTCCCCCTAAATTAATGTGAAACTTATGTACGTTTTGGGGGGCATATTTTCACTTAGCAGACGGTACTGTTTGAATCGCAATTCCATCTGAAATACTGCCAGTGTAACAGGTTAGAAAAGCAGTTTGAATAATTGCACAACATATTCTGTTACGTGTATTTCAGTTTCTATTTTTTATCTTTATTTTGAAATCACAAGCAGAGTGGTATTGGGAGTCTCTGGTAGCCCCCCCTGTCTCCCCTTGTTTTGTTCCTTTTTCACCCCTTCCTCTTTCCTGTTTGTTATATTCTGGGAACGAGGTAGGCGGTTGAATTTCAGTGGTAGAACAATCTAATTAATATTGCCTTTAAAAATAGTCATCTATGTTATTATCTATCCTTTTATAACTGATTATTAATGTGTATAATATATCTGAACTATTTTTGTGAAATATCCCTGTGACATATGGTTTATATGCTTTTTTTCTCTTGCCTGTTTGTTATATGTGTAGCTGGTGAGTGGTGAAACTCACTCCTCAAGTATGTAATAAGCCACCCGCGTCGTGAAAACTTGCTTTTCGTTGGAGTAGTTGGTAGTGGTGGCTTGGGAAGTCAGAGATGGTCGGTTCGGCTCCCGGTTGAAGCGGACAGTGGCCCGTATATCTCTGACGGAGCTTGCAATACCACGTCTGTTATATATGCTGGGAACGAAGAACGAGATATATGCTGAGAATGAGGAATTAATATGTCTCAGCAACGGTTATCCAAGGGCCAAATGTATCACACAACGCAGAAGTTACACCGGTTACACCAGTGACAACGTTGTAACAATAGCTTCTTTCAAAGGGGGTTCTCTTGTTTTACAGGGGGTTCTTTTAAGCAATAAGCCCCGTGAGTCCATGTTTTGCACTGATTTTAGAACAGGTAAGTGGAGTTGTTAGGCATGACGCAAAGCGGAAAAAAGCTTATTGCTTTTCTAAAACTGTTACTACAAATATTTGATATGGTTTCGTAAATAAAAACAATTAGAAACAAAATAGTTTAATAATAAACCGTCATTCCTCCGCCACTACAAAGTATAGTTCCTACTTAAATCGTTGCCACGCAACAGCAAGATGGACACCTTTGCAGTGTTTTTTAATTTGAAATATTCAATGTGCAGTAATATGTAATGTTAAAAAATGTTATGAGGACAACCTGTGAGGTTATGCAGGATTTTTCAACGGCATGAAACGCGATATAGCCAATCACAATCAAGGATGGGAACAACAAGTTTTAGAAAATGAATTATGCAATATGAGTAGGCTATGCTTGAAAATATCACTAGAAGGGAAAACGGACCCACCTGCAAAAGACGCAAGCAAGCACACCCTACAATTTCCCCAGAAATTGTACCCTATCAAGTTTTTATTATTGGTGGCCAAGCCGCTAAGCGGCGAAGCCACTTAACTGTTTTTACATTTTCTTATTAGGATACTGACACTGACACTACAGAGGCAGCCTCGCCTGGCAGCCTCGCCTGGCAGCCTCGCCTGGCAGCCTCGCCTGGCAGCCTCGCCTGGCAGCCTCGCCTGGCAGCCTCGCCTGGCAGCCTCGCCTGGCAGCCTCGCCTGGCAGCCTCGCCTGGCAGCCTCGCCTGGCAGCCTCGCCTGGCAGCCTCGCCTGGCAGCCTCGCCTGGCAGCCTCGCCTGGCAGCCTCGCCTGGCAGCCTCGCCTGGCAGCCTCGCCTGGCAGCCTCGCCTGGCAGCCTCGCCTGGCAGCCTCGGTGCACGAAGACTCGGTCGAACAAAGACAAGGAGTCCGCCGACAGGACCGGATCACTTCTTCTGATAAGTATCAACCTATTTATTTCATATTCTACCTAGAACATTTTCATAGCTAGCATGTGTATCCTGAGCATTCCTGTTCGTTACACTACCCGTAGACATAGATATGCCACAAAGCATATTTGGTCAACTTCTAACCTTCACTACCTATCCAGATCTTCTCCACCCCTCTCTCTTTCTTTAGGGCTCTGGAACTGCCAGTCTGCTGTGAACAAGGCAGACTTCATCCCGGCGTTTGCATCCCAGGCTTCTCTTCATGCCCTCGCGCTGACAGACACATGGATCCGCCCAGAGAACACTGCACTCCAGCTGCTTTCTCCGTCAACCACTCCTTCACTTACTCACCCCGCTCAACCGGGCGGGGTGGTGGGCAGTGTTGGGTGTAATGCGTTACTAACTAACAGCTAGACCTCGTCCTGACACAAAACTGTATCACTGACGTAACATCTGTAACCCCACTGCACATTTCTGATAACTACTTCTCCCTCTAACCCCTCCTACCTCCCCTCCCCTTGTAACTTTCCGGCACAACCTCCACTCCCTATCTCCCTCCCATTTCTCGTCTATTGTAACATCCTCCCTCCCTCCCATTGACGAGTTCTCGTCCCACCCCACTAACACTGCCACTGACTCCTTGTTAACCACTTTAACTGCATCACTTGACTCTCTCTGTCCCCTGTCAACAAGGCCTGCACGATCTTCTCCCTCCTGCCCGTGGCAGACCTTGATAAGTATCACTCCCTCCTTAAATCCTTCTCTTCTAACATAACTGGTGCTAAAACCCTCTACTTTCTTAACAAAATTAACTCTGCCTCAAACCCCCACCTTACCTTTCCTACCCTCTTACCCACCATGACTTACCCAACTTAATGTCTAAACTCTTTCCCCTGTCCAAGGCAGAGATCTCTGACCTCATTCTCTCTCATCGCCCCACCTCCTGTCCCCTTGATCCCATCCCCTACCCTCTCTTTCAAACCATCTCCCCCTCCATCATAACTTTTCTTCCCATGTCCTAAACTCCTCTCTTACCTCCGGCACCTTTCGCTCTGCCTTCAAACAGGCCAGAGTTACCCCTCTACTCTCTTAACCCTCCCTTAACCCTGCCGTCCTCCAGAACTACAGACCGGTATCATTGTTACCCTTCTTTCCAAAAATAATTGAACGTGCTGTATCTAACCAACTGTCAAACTTTCTCTCTCAGAACAACCTGCTTGACCCAACCAATCGGGCTTCAAGACTGGCCAATCCACAGTCACAGTCCCTTTCAGTCACCACTGCCCTCCTGTCTGCCAGAGTGGCTTCCAGGTCACCCGTCATCATTCTGCTGGACCTTTCTGCGACCTTTGATACAGTCAACCACCAGATCCTGCTCTCTAGACTTTCTAAGATGGCCATCACTGTCACTGCACTCCAGTGGGTCTCATCCTACCTGTCGGGAAGATCCTACCAGGTCTCCTGGGGAGGCAAACTGTCAGACCCTCGCCAGCTCTCCACTGTTGACCCACAGGGCTCCGTCCTTGGACCCCTCCTCTTCTCTCTGTACACCACCTCACTTGGACCAATCATCACCTCCCATGGCTTCTCCTACCACTGCTATGCTGACGACACGCAGCTGTACCTGTCGTTGCCCCCGACTGATCCGGGGATCTCAGCTAGGATTGAGGCCTGCCTCACAGACATCTCCGTCTGGATGATCGAGCACCACCTCCAGCTGAACCTCGCCAAAACAGAACTTCTCATCATCCCGGCTAAACCCTCCATCTCCCACGATCTGTCAATCACCCCGGGATCTGCGACGGCGACCCCTTCATCCTCTGCCAGGAACCTTGGGGTTACCATGGATGACGAGCTGTCCCTCACAGCCCACATTGCTGCAGTCTCCCGGTCATGTAGATTCACCTTCTACAACATCCGGAAGATCAGGAGATACCTGTCTGAGCACTCCACCCAGCTGCTAGTCCAAGCACTGGTCCTCTCCAAGTTGGACTACTGCAACTCGCTGCTCGCTGGTCTCCCAGCATGTGCAACCCGCCCTCTTCAGAGGATTCAGAACACAGCGGCCCGCCTGGTCTACAATCTACCCAGACGCTCCCATGTTCCCCCGCTCCTCATCTCCCTTCACTGGTTACCCATCAACGCCCGTATCAGATTCAAGACCCTTGTGCTGACCTTCCGAGCAGTGAACGGGACTGCAACCGACTACATCAAGTCTCTCCTGCAGCCTTACACCCCCACCCATCACCTACGGTCTTCTTCAGACAACCGCCTGGTGGTCCCACCGCTCAAGACCACCCGGTCCCAACACAAGCTCATCTCCTCCCTGGCCCCCCAATGGTGGAACCAGCTCCCCACCTCCATCAGGGACACTGACTGTCTCCCCACCTTCAAGAAAAGGCTCATGACGCACTTGTTCCGGGAGTACAACGGCACTTAAGAATGCTTGATTGGACTTGATGTTAGTTTCCTCCAGGATCACAATAACTCTTATTGAGAGACTTGTTGCTCTTGTATGTTAGTTATAACGAAGTTAACTCTTGTACTCTTGTACTCGCTGTGAAATATTTTACTGTTGATTATTCTTGTACAGGTAGTCTTGCACTTTTTTACATTTACATTTAGTCATTTTAGCAGACGCTATTATCCAGAGCGACTTACAGTAAGTACAGGGACATTCCCCCCGAGGCAAGTAGGGTGAAGTGCCTTGCCCAAGGACACAACGTAATTTGGCACAGCGGGGAATCGATCCGGCAATCTTCTGATTACTAGCCCGACTCGCTCACCGCTCAGCGGTATCAAAAACCTTTGAAAGCCTACTCCTAAATTTTTATTTCAATCTTCCCCAGAATTGGCATACATCATCTTCAAAGCAACCCTCACTCAGGCATTACTTTTATATTGGATTTTCAAAACAGTTTGTCCGGTACAGCCAATCAAAATCGGCAACAAAGCAACCAAACAGGAAATTGGATCAAATCTCTGCAAATCTTTGAGAAGTCAACACCAAACTTGCTATGTTGACTCGGAACTGTGGTATGAAGATGTCCAATTAATTTGGTGTCATGTGATCACTGGGCGTGGCCTCAGGAAGCAAAAATGTGTTTTGGCCAATAACTGTTGATTTGTTTGCTTATATTAAGATTCCTTTGTCTCATGATATCTTGGGACATCCCGTCTGTGACTCATAATAATTTGTGATAATAGCCGAATTGATGCGGCCGCCATTTTGAATTTATTGAAAAACGTTTCTTCTCCGTAAGGAGGAAACCTATTGTTATTGTTAGTTTCATTGGTGGCCAAGCCGCGAAGCGGCGAAGCCACTTAAGTGTTTCTACCTTTTCTTTACTATTATTATTGTTACCCATCTTCTTCTCCCATTGGAGTCTATGGCAGCCCATAGAACCGTATGGTAAAAAGTTGTGAAATTTGGCACACTCATTAAGCACAGTCCCCTCTTTATATTCACCAAGTTTCATGTCACCCATTGGAGCACTCTAGCGCCACCAACTGGTCAAAGTTGGACTTGTGTTTACACATGTAACTTTTGAACCGCATGACCGATTTTCAAAAATGAGGTACCGTTGGATTCCCTGGATCGAGACGAGTTCAACACACTCTATGCCGTCAATTTCCGGTTATATAGATTTTCCGCCATTTCCGGTTTTATCGAAAACCTTTGAAAGCCTACTCTTCCTACAAATTTTCTTCAATCTTCCCCAGAATTGGCACACATCATCGTCAGAGCAACCCTCACAGAAGTTATCCAAAGATTTTTGATTTTCAAAACCGTTTGTCTGGTACAGCCAATCAAAATCGGCAACAAAGCAACCAAACAGGAAGTTGGGTCATATCTCAGCAAATCTTTGAGAAGTCAACACCAAACTTGGTATGTTGACTTGGAACTGTGGTATGAAGATGTCCAATTAATTTGGTGTCATGTGATCACTGGGTGTGGCCGCAGGAAGCAAAAATGTGTTTTGGCCAATAACTATTGATTTGTTTTCCTTTATTAAGTGATTCCTTTGTCTCATGATATCTTCGGACATCCCGTGTGTGACTCATAATAATTTGTGATAATAGCCGAATTGATGCGGCCGCCATTTTGAATTTATTGAAAAACGTTTTTTGTCTTACTTCTCCTACAAATGTTGTCCAATCTTCACCAAATTTGGCATATATTATCTTCAGACCAAAACTCACAAAAGCTTCACATGGTTTTTTATTTTCGAAACCGTTTGCCCGCTACAGACAATCAAAATGTGCCATAAAGCCAGCAAACAGGAAGTTGGGTCGTATTTCAGCAAATCTTTGATGGATTCACACCAACCTTGCTGCGTGTACTCGATACCCTCTGGTTCGCAATGTTTGGAGTAATCTGCCAATTACTGCTTGCAGTTATATTTGTTATTATTATTATGTTTTACCCATGGGAGTCAATGGCAGCCCCTAGAGCACAATGGTAAAAAGTTGTGAAATTTGGCATGTTGAAACTGCAGACCATTAGTAACTACCATACCAAACATGGGCCATGTGAGACAATAGGTGGCGCTACAGGCCACGCCCCAATATTTCAATTTTTAAAGATCTGCCATTTGCAGGCCATAAGTAGCCTGACGTTGTCATACATATATAGTCTGAGAACTCTCCGTTGGACTTTGACTACGGGGCGTGTTTCAAACAAGCCTGGAAAACAAATGCCTCTTCGCTCAATTGGATAGACCTACAACCAATCAGAGCAATGTAATATGTTGTTTGTTTAAAACGAATTCAACTTAAGCGCTCTTTTGTGACGTGGGTGATTACGTTACTGTTGATCATCTGTCCATCATCTTATAAAGCCCAACCTGGCAATTTCATTGGTACGCCCAGATCCTGGTTTTCTGTAGTTGTTCCCCAATATGAGACCCTCCAGACCCATTTTCCCGACCAAATTTTTTTGTGGGCGGGGAGAAGTTGGGCTGGCAGCCAGGCTAGGCCATAAGTCCCAAAATGCTGAAATTTATTACATATACTTTATTTCTCATGAGGAACAAAAAAGCCTCTAGAACCTATAACGGCCACCATATTGGATTTTTCTGTACAATAAAGATTGAGGAAACACGTTTTTTCGCTACTCCTCCTACATTTTTTGTCAAATTTTCTTTAAAGTTGCCATGATCTCCAGACTGAGCCTCACAAAAGTTATCACTGGAATTTTTATTTTCGAAATTGTTTGTCCGATACAGCCAATCTAAATCATCAACAAAGGAACCAAACAGGAAGTTGGGTCAAATCTCAGCAAATCTTTAAGATATCAACACTAAACTTGGTATATCTGTGGAAGACACTACAAGCAAATCGAATTTATCGCTAACGCTAAAATAATGCGTTACACATCCACCGGTCTAAAACGGATACTCTGATACTATCACTAGTTCTTATGAAGACTCTTGAGAATGTTTAGTATTCAAATCTGAAAAAAAGTTGAATGTAAGATGAAAAGTAAATTTTTAGTGAATATTTTAAATATACATGCTTGGCTAATTTCAGTGATTTTTGGATAAATCCTCTCTCCCCTCCTCCTGCCCGCGCGTGCTCCAAATCCTCACACACACTCAGCCTTCCCTTGACACACGCAGGCTTGACAAGACGCACACGCAACATCTCGAGAGTGTGGGCTGACCCAGCCGCCACTCATTCCTTAGTCTCTAGCAAAGACCTTGTGGATCTTGATGGTATTGCATTTCCGATTTTGTATACAAAGGTAAAAAGTTCTCAAAATCCTGAAACATTGATAGTATAGGCCATGAGTAACTACCAATTGAATTGACGTGGCCGCCATTTTGGCGTTAATGGAAAAGTGTAAAAACCTTTTGCACGCCCCAAATGTTGTCCAATGTTTACTCAATTTGGCACAGATGATCTTCAGACCAAGCTTTACAAAGGTGTTGGATGGATTTTCCATTTTCATAACCGTTTGTTCGGTGGAGCTGATTAAAGGCGGCGGCGAAGCCGCAAAGGACCCGTGATAGCATAACTCAGCAAAAATGTGTGCTATCATCACCAAACTTCGGTTCCTTCGTTCCCACAAGGAGCAGAGGAGGCCTGTGGTTTTATACCAGAAAAAAAAACAATTTGAACACTCAGTACTCTTGAACAAAAACAGATATTTCAACCAAACGTGGTGTGTTGCATGAGTGCAACAGGTTGCTGTGACTTAATTGTTGTGCAAGTGCTATGGAGGCCATGTCCTGCTCTGGACTGCTTGACCCCTCCATTGCTGCTTGCAGCTATATTTTTTATTTGTAACTTGTATGCTCTTATGGGTCTTCCCTTTAGCACTTGTTTCGTTTTTCACAATGTATGCTTCATGTTTTGGCTGCTTGCAATGTTTGGGACTACCTCATTGTTATGATCAGTGACCTATGCTCTTTTGTAAAGCTCTCTCTGGAAGTCGCTTTGGATAAAAGCGTCTGCTAAATGCATAAATGTAAATGTACTTAGGAATTATTTGCTGGACCTGATGTTAGTTTCCTCCAGGATCACAATGACTCTTATTGAGAGACTTGTTGCTCTTGTTGGTTAGTTGTAACGGATACAAATTATTGTACTTGCTGTGAAATATTTTACTGTTGATTGTTTTTTTACAGGTACACTCTTGCACTTTTTGAGGTTCATGGTCTTTACTTGTAACTTGTGAAACTGCATGCTCTTATGTTTCTTCCCTTTGGCACTTATTTGGTTTTTCACAATGTATGCTTCATGTTTTGGCTGCTCGCAATGTTTGGGGCTATCTCGTTGTTATGATCAGTGACCTATGCACTTTTGTAAAGCTCTCTCTTGGAAGTTGCTGCAGATAAAAGCATCCGCTAAATGCACAAATGTAAATGTAGATACTTACATGTAAATGTTGTACTTACTCTTTTGCACACGTGCCAAAACACATACAAATTGCTTGAATTAATAAGATATTCAATCAAATCTGTGTGAAATAATCATATTGTCCAGATTTTAACTTATTGTTTTGAAAAGAATTATTCCTATTTGAGAATTGAGCCAAAGTGATTGAGAAAAACTGTAATAAACAGATGAATGAATCTGAATTGAATGCAGATAAATCATGTTTGGCAGCAATCAACTTGAAACTCTGTCAGGATAGATGTTCTTTGTCTGCTCTTCACTTTAGTTTCACTTAATTGATTACTAAAATTCTCAGCATTACCATGCCAGAACCAAGTTTGGAACATTAAAGCTTTTAAAAGAACTGTAGGCCTCATTAACTCAGAGTATTGGCTTTTCAAAGATCTGCTGTCGTTCGCTGATTGTACCGGGACATTAAGCAGGGATGTTTATGCTGCAGTGTCTCCCTTACCTTTCTCTCACCAGGCAATATGGAAGTCTACATTGAAAAAGGCAACCAATGGTAAGAGGGTAGAAAGTGATGGGTGCCTCGGATTGTCCCTTTCATGATATGTTGAGAAGGAGGCTGCAGATGTAGCTTTATCCCTCACCATCTCTCTTTTCTCTCTCTTTCTCTCACTCGCATGCACACACTTATTCAGTAATTTTTCTTCTCTTTCCTCCATTCCATGAGGAAACCCATGATCTGGCATAAATGAATTAGTGAGAACTGTATAATCTGAAGGAGCACACCAAAGACCCACTTACACATACCCACTCCTGTCAAAATAATTGTTATATATATATATCTTTTTGCTTTAATGTGGCAAAGGAAAGCCTTTTGCTGGTGTTGAGCACGACTATGCAAAACCAAAACAACCTGCATCCTCCCTTCCTGACCTGAGATGGTCAATACATTTCTGAGCATAATACATTTGTCTGATTCTCTTACAGTTAATGAGCCATAACTGTTGATGCTGCTCATCTAGTGTTTCCCGCTGCAACAATGCAGCACTTGAGGTCCACAAAGTAAAGCTGGATACGGGTGGTCATACGGGTGTAATCTTACCTAAAAAATAACGAGCACATACATATGTAGCTGAATATAACATACATTTTTATATAAATCCAGATTAATTTTTACTAGATTTTATTCAAGCAATCTACACTTTGCACAAGTAACTCTGCTGGAATTTTCTATTGTAAAGATTGTGAGCTCCTCTTAGTGGTCAAAGATATTTACTACAGTACTGTCCAAGCATAAAATTAGATATTATCATCACTTTCAATAAATTGTCTTGATTCATTAAATCTAAGATGCCTTTCCACCACTAAATTACATCACATTTGTTATTACTATTACCTACAATCTATGGGATGGTATATGATATGTAAGTGCCACTTTTCTGTTTTCTTTTTGGAAAATCACTGATTTGATGGTAAGAGCTGTGTTGGGGAAGAGCTCATCGGTCCTGTAATATTAGCTCTGAGATTATATAAAGTAAAGACACAATGATGCACAGTCACAGTCAGAATAAAGCAGGGGTATAGGTTATTTTTCAAATGTGGATGTAATCCTTAAATATTATTGTCTTATAAAAAGTGGAGGGAACAGATTTGCTGTTTACATGTGTAATGAAACTTATGCCCCTGGAATAAGTATCATATCCTTGTGGATCACAGACACCCAAGTGCTTTGATTTTTTTATACATCAATCCAATTCTTAGTTTAACAAATATACATTTCAGTGTATGTTTTAGGAGTTAGCTTTTTGGTATACACTGGACATCCATAAGTTACAATGAAGTGCATTGGTCAGGGTATCACATATTTTACTTTCTGTCTGCACCATTTCTTTCACCACATTTCAATGAGGAGGGACCAGACTGAACACTCTAAAAACGCCTCCTCCCTCTTGAGTTGGAGTCAATTGAATTCTCGAGGAGGATGAAAGCCTTTTCTACGCTGCAAACTCTTCCATTGAAATTCAGCGCTTTAACCACTATGCTATGTTTTATAATATTTTTAAAAATGACATTGCCAAAAGAGTCTACAAATAGCCCTATAAATAAATACAACAAGTAACATGGTTTTTTACCAAACCAAGGTTTCTGAAAGCATACTTTTGATACGATACAAATCAAAACCTTTGGTACAACCTTTATCAAATCAATTACGATTGTGAGACAAATTTCTCGAGGACTTGATATCACTCCATTCCTTTAATCCAGGGCCGTAATCATAATATATATTGGGGGGGGATGTGTCCCCAATATTCAAATCTGGTCAAAATGTCCCCCCCAATATATTGATACACAAATATTTATTAAATATTTGCTGTTTAATTGTAACTTGTCTAGCTACATGCTCTTATTGTTGTTCCCTTTGGGACTTATTTGGTTTAACAATGTATGCTTCATGTTTGGCTACCCGCACTGTTTGGGGCTATCTTGTTGTTATGATCAGTGACCTATGCACTTTTGTAAAACTCTCTCTTGGAAGTCGCTTTGGATAAAAGCGTCTGCTAAATGCATAAATGTAAATATAAATGTGCTACGCTACAACAGGCAGCCACGCACGCTGTCCAACGTAAAAAGTTCAGGGGGGGACCCTCAGACTCCCCAGCAGATTTCGTCCCCCCCAATGTTGACTCCGTTGCTACGGCCTTGCTTCAATCACAATACAGTCGCCATACCATGAATTAACCAGCAGACTTCCCCGGTACTTATTACTGAAGATTCCTCTACTGAAGTTCCCATCCAATGCAGCCAATAATCCCACCGGCAAAACCACCTTTGTTTCATTGACTTCCGATGTAGCTCACTTCAGTTGTGTTGTGACTTTTGCATGTGTTGGGGCTTTTGCATTAGTGTTGTGACTTTTGTATGTGTTGTGGCTTTTGCATTTGTGTTGTTGCTTTTGCAAAGCGTTGACACGTCCTGGCCATTGTAGTACTTTTTGTCTTTCATGACAATGTCTGTCAAATCAGACACTTGCTTTGCTAAATGCAAAGCTCCCTAGTATGTATTACTTAATGAGTTAAGGCAGGGGTTCCCAATCCTGGTCCTCGGGCCTCCCTGCCCTGCATGTTTTAGATGTTTCCTTGTTCCAACACACTTAATTCAAATGAATGGTCGTTAGCAGGTTTCTGCATAACTAGATAATGACTCATTCATTGGAATCAGGTGTGTTGGAGCAGGGAAACATCTAAAACAGGCAGGGCAGGGATGCCCGAGGACCAGGATTGGGAACCCCTGAGTTAAGGTATACATTTGCAATTTGTTCAACAAAACATATCTGCAAATGACTTACGACAAGTTTTGAAATTGGCACGTCACAAATACCCAATTACAGTTTTTCACAATTGCTAAAACCCTAAACCCCATTCTATGAATCAAATGTTCAGTGAACTAAACCAAGTTGTCAAATCAGACACACTTGACAAAACTCTTCACACATTCTCATTCACTAAACACATTTTGCACTATGATGCACTTGTGCTGCAAAAATGGTAAACACAAGCGGCAAACTGTAAACACAACTACAACACAGTTGTCATATGTAAAACACAATGACAAAAAAAATTACACACTTTTTCTAATGGTGATTTGGGACAATGTCAGCTTTCACCGTGGTGTCCGTATACAAGAATAGTTCAACATCAAGCAGTATTTTTTGGAAGGCAAATGTTTGCCTTCCACCATACAGGGCTTTTCTCCACCCAATTGAAAAGTTTTTCTCAGCGTGGCAGTGGAAGGCCTATGACCAAAACTCGTATACCAGGGTAAATCTCCTACAGGCAATGGAATTGGCCTGAGGTGACAGGTGTGGAGTGTTTTAAAGGCGGGATCCAGCACCCCAGAAGATTTTTACCCCAAAATTCTGTTATTTGTTGACAGTAGTAAGTTGTGATGGTTACTGTAATGTTTTCAAATCAGGTGGAGTCAGGTGGCTGAGAGGTTAGGGAATCGGACTAGTAATCAGAAGGGTGCCGGATTGATTCCAGGCCATGTCAAATGATGTTGTGTCCTTGGGCAAGGCACTTCACCCTACTTTCCTCGGGGAATGTCCCTGTGCTTACTCTAAGTCGCTCTGGATAAGAGCGTCTGCTAAATGACTAAATCAAATGTACAGTATTTGTATATCCCTTTTTACAAGCAATGTCACAGAGGGCTTCACATATGCCAATAGAACTGCCCCTTAGCCAACCTCAACCCTCAAGGAAGACAGGGAAAAACTAAAGAGGGGGAAAAAAATTAAGGAACCTCGGGAAGAGCAATTCAGTGAGGGACCCCCTCCTCCACAGACGGTTGGCAAAAGAGGTGCTAAACATAGTCAAACATCGAGCGTCAATGGGTGTTGAAACACCAAAAGCCAGTGTTTCAAAATCCAAAATCATTTTCTTTATTGCTAAATGCTATCTTTTTGTTTGAACATTTGGTTTTGTGTTTACGGTTTTGATAAAATGGTCGATTGTTCAAGAAATATGTTTTAGCAATCGTAAAAACTAAACAAATAAAACCTGCCCACGGGTTAAATTGTAGTTGGCAGATGAGCAATGCTGCCATCTTAAGGTGGACTGTGTGAGGAGACAGTTCATCAAATTGACAGTGGATCTGGAGTAACCATGTAAATAAAGAGGGTTAGAGCCAAATTCCACACTAGGAGCTAAAGAAAGCCTGGACTTGTTTACCATAAAAATAATGGACTGAGTGAAAAACATACTAACCATGTCCACAAAGCTGCAAACTATTTATTACCTTCACATTTAAAACACAGTTTACTCACAAGATATTAAAAAATGTTCAATACAAAACTCATATTCTATGTACATAAAGCATTAATCACCCATTATTGGGCAAACCCAGCCTTCCAAACTAGTCATGATTCAATAGAATCGCCAAACATTTCTTGAGAGGCATAAGTCATGTAAAGAAAGCCATCATCATCTTTATGGTCTTTGTATACTTGAGCCATGGTGAGAGACATGCTGGCGAGTCCACTGTTGTTGATGAGCAGGTAGAAGGCTTGACTTGGCATCAGACACATCCGATTTCTAAAACAATTAACCAAATGACTTTCAGAATATGGATGTAATGAAAAAAGCAGTAAATCTGCTTCCCATTATGTGAAACACAAGGTCATGAGTCATGTCGAAGAAGTGCGCGGCTGACACAAATCAGCTGATTTGAAACTATGCATTAACGCACAACTTGTCAATGGATAAACTATGGGTCAGAAGGCATAGGCCTATACTGTCTTTCCACAACTAATACCCTTACCTGATAATTGTAACAAATTGTGTCATGGAAAGTTCTTGCGGGACAAGGAATTTCGTTTTATCCAGAGGCGGCAAAAACTTCTCACGTTGATACCTCTCAATTATGACCTGATGAAGAAAAACTTTGATCAAAGCTTGTCGTACAATGTAAACTCAATTTATTTTAAATGGCATTGAAACTAACCGGAATTTTAGTCGGAAATTTTGATCGGATCCCCGCAACCTCCAGTTTTCTTGTTGCTGTTGACGAGAGAAAACGGGTCAGAAACATGCAGATGCATAACACACCTTACCAATGCCAAGAAAAGGTTAATCGAGGAACAACAATCACCAAAGGTTTTCCTCTGCTTAAATGGTTTTTGAGGTGGTGGTCTCTCGAAAGGAGGCATTGTCTTATTCCGCTTTATATTTCTCAATGTGCACTGGGAAGAAAAGTTGACCATGCACGCCTGCCAACAGTAATTAAATAGTGTAGCTGCAATGACGTATCACCTGATTAACATAGGGTTTGGTCAAGGGGGGCTTGACCAATGAATTATCCGCGCCCATGTAGATCTAAATCCTGTCCATTGAGTTGTAGTTCTGATCGGATATCATCAATCCGTGTGGCATTTGTTAGGCTATTATAATAATTAATATATATCTACATCGATAGATAGATGTATTGATAAGAGTCAAATTTATACAGAAGAAATATGTGTAATGGTCAATTTGGCACAAAAAGACCTGCACACATTTTGGAACAGGAGCCTACACTCGATAAAAAGTTTAATGGACGTAGGCCTCATGAAAACGCTTTAACTCCAAATTCCACAATGCTGCGGCTGACAGGGATGTCAACACCACGCGCATTTCTTTCCAATTGGTTTGTCCCTATGTCAGCCATTTAAATCAACCAATGAAAAAAGGAATCTCTTGGTATGGGCGGGAGTTCATGTGTACGTCACCAATTGACAGCTTGCTTTCAGACATGAGTGTGCCTGCCCAGTAAAGAAAGCTGTGGATACCAATTTCCTTGCTTTTCATATTTCTAGGGCGACAGAGAAAACCCATCCGACTGAGTGCAGTCGTGCCAGCTTTCACTGACCCAACGCAGATACCTGGCCTGGCCATGGACGAACAGGCAGGGCCCGGTGTATTTTTTAACAATAATAACAACTCGGGTTTGCCCGGCGCTGGCAAAGTACCACAGTCAGGCGACGTTGGTGGCGGAGAGGCGGCAAGGGCTCAGTACAGTATTCCGGGGATATTGCACTTTCTACAGCACGAATGGGCCCGCTTTGAGGTTGAAAGAGCGCAATGGGAGGTGGAGAGAGCCGAACTGCAGGTAAATAATCATTACATGTAATGTTAACGGCGCTCTGACAGCTCCGCTAAAAGAATGTCGTTTGTGCAAGGAAACATACACGCGCGTTCTGTCGTGAACTACGTTACACTCAGCTGCGTAGTAGTCTTATGTTGGCAGAATTACGTTAAACCATACAGTAGCACTGCGACCAGGAGTTCACAACCTATGCATTCAAGTGTATAGTCTACTGAAACCTAATTATAAATGTGAGAAATGGGCTTTCCAAATACAATAGCAATTTAAAATAAGCAGTTTGGGTAACGCTGTCACCTACAAAGGTATATCAATCAATTAATAAATAAATAGTTTCCCCTTCAACCAGGCCAGCCTTAGATAACCATCCAGAACAGAGCACCATCAACCCAAGGTGAATACATTCATAGGTGACAACAGCTTTAAGGTAACCCCATGACTTGTGATGAGTGTGGAATGTTGAGTCTCTAGGTTGTTAACATACCTCGGCCAATGAGTTGTTGTGCCAAACTATGAGTGCATCTGGTCATCTCCCATAGACCAGTGCTAAGTGCATTCTCATGAAATGACCAGAGGGTTACATAATTTACAGCCAACCTATGTTTTTATTACAGTGGATTCATAAACAGTGAATCCATCCATCCCTTTCAAGAGCCATGTTTATTCCTTCTGGAATTAATTATGTATATCTATGTATGGCATTTGCTGTTTTGTTAACTTTAAATATTAGCTTCAATCAATGTACGATTTCATTCCTCATTCCCCATGTGTCCAGGCCTAGAGACGAAAGCTAGGAGATGTTTCAACCCCCCCCCCCCCCCTCATCCGCCCCTTTTTCCTTTCCTTCATTGCTTATCGGACTAGAAGGAGCTCAATGGCAGCAACAAATGTCAATGTGGAAGGAGAGCTGCTTTGTTGCCAGTGGTTCAGAAAAGATTTCCATATCCTAATGCATTTGTTATGCAGCTTACATTTTATGTACTGTCATAGTCACCCTGCATTCCATTAAACGCTAATCTAATGTGAAAATCGAATTGAAAGGGTAGAATAGACAGTCTGATCAGTTTCGAATGAAGCATAGCGTTTCCCTGTAGGAACCAGACCAGGAATAACACCAGCCATGAGGAAAACTGAAAAGATGTTACTGACCCTGCATTAGGGTCCTATTACAAAAAGCTGACCTGTGTGACCAGTCCAGCTCATTTGAATGGCACTTCGATCAAGCACTGTCTGTTACCGACAGGCTTCCCATTAAACCTTTTTCCAACCATTTCCTCTCTCTCAAAAGAATGATGTGTTGTTTCTTATGTTTCTTAGCAGTATCAAATATCCCTCTCAAAACTATCCACCAGCACAGGTCAACTGTTTTCGGTCTTTTAGAGCTCATAACATGACACCAAGATTAAGTATTGCTTTGATGTGTAAGTGGGCTACAAAGGAAGTTTGTCATCACAACTTTGTTTCCTTCCCTCCCTAACCCTGCACTATAAATACATCACTCAGAGGCCAACAACGCTAGTTGGCGGCAGAATTATAGGAGAAAGAGCTGGAAATGTTCACTAGCTTCTTTTTGGAGATGTCCCGTATAAATTTGTGTATTTACTATTGGTGGGCATTGATTTTTTTTAAAAATCTAGATTAATCTCACTGTAATCTTGGAATTAATCTAGATTAAAATGGCTCATTTGAATTCTGCTGAAGGCATTCAGAATATGTGTGCTACCCAAATAATGACTAAAAATAAGTCTTTGAGAATGGGTTTCTCAAGCCATGTGAGCGAGGAGATTAGTTAGCTTGGCTGATAGAGCTGTGCTGATGTGAATGGGATGTAACAGCTGTAGCCACACTCCGTCACAACAAAGCTCGTTACCACTCACTGGGCTCAAACGCACAACCTCCAACTTGCCAAGCGTGACTACTACCAACTACGGCAAAGAAAAGCTAGCTCTTCGTTGACGCGGGTGGCCTGTTACATAGCTGAGGAGCAAGTTTCACGGTTCTAACTCAGTTACACTGACAGGCTTGCCTCGGTTGCACTCAAACATAGTAGTTTGACAACATCTCTTCCCCTGCGCTACATCAGTGCTTGGCCCAGCATCTTCCGCATTAGCTAAGGAATGCTTTGCGCTTAGGGGGTATTTGAGACTGGAACAACTCGCACAAGATGCAAACAACCTTAGTCTTGTCGAGGTTTCCATTGGGAAGCTTCTTAAAAAATAATTTTCACTAAAGCCAGGGCTCGACATTAACTTTTTTTTTTGTCCTTTGGACAAGTACATTAATGTTTCACTTGTCCATGTACAAAAGTCACTTGTCCGGGTAAAGATTAATAATTTCATTAAAACATTTTTATGTGTTGACGTTTCTAGCTAGCTAGTGTCGGCAGTACTTAACAAGCATTAGTAGCATTTGTATCGGTTAAATGTACGTAGCCTAGTTAAATATCAGCTAATATTCAACTGTAAAGTAGGCTATACACCTTTTAACAGGGCTGCCAACTCTCATGCATTGGCCGTGAGACACACATTTCAACCAGTTCACGTGCTCTCATGCCAAACCTTGTATTTCTCAGGAAATGCCAACAAAGTAGTCCTGCCAACGTTGTAAACAGTAAATGGACGAGGCACAGGCACACGGAGTGAAGCAACATAGAAGTGCGAACACCCATGAAAGCTCGTCTCGGGTCTTATTTTAGATACAGTATAAGTTTAGCTAGCTTGCAAATACTGAGGATAGCCTACCGAAGTAAAGTTAGCCAATGTCATTAGCGATGCTAGCTAGTGTTAGTTTGCTAGCTGTATAATATTTTACTGGGTCTTGCAGGGCTGCTTGATTTAGTGAAATTATTATGAAATGTATTGTTCTACTAGCCATTTGCCTACTTGAGCAAGTCACAGTATTTTAAAACCCTGATAGTGTAACTGAGACGACACAGTAAATAATTCCTCTTTTAAATAATAAGCCCCCGTTCAAGTGTTGAGCATTAAATTAGCTGCACGGTCTGTAGAGACCCTTACAAAAAAGAAGTATATGAAAGTATACTATAAGTATACTAAAATATGGATAGTAAACTTTTAGTCCACTTTTTATATACTTTTAAGAAGTATGCTTAGAAAATAGTTCACTTTTTATATACTTTTAAGTATGCTTTGAAAACAGTTCACTTTTGTAAGAAGTATATTTTGAAAATAGTTCACTTTTGATGTGCTTTTAAGTATGCTTAAAAACTGGTATACATTTCTTATGGAGTAGGATGTACGTTTTCTATTATTATACAGCAAAAACAGTCCAAATAATTTTTAAGTACATTACAGGTAACATTTTTTAGATCCATCTCATTCTAATTATTAATGTCCATGAAAATGTATTATGCATTGCACATTGAATCTTTTTTGGTATTGAAGCTGTAACCTTAATTACTGCCAAAACATTCTGAAGCCCTATAATCTTATACTAATAATTATTAATTGGAGTATTAATGGAAAAAGAATGAAAAAGCTACTTGAGAAAGAAGCAGACAGAAGGGTTGCATTATGCATTTGAAGGTTATACTGTCAAACTGACTGAAGAACGAAAAACGAGGCATACACACAGGTTTGAAGACGCTTTCTCACCCTCTACAGTGCAATTCGGCTAGGTATACATCCGTGCTAAAATATTAAGATGAAAGTCATCATAGCTTGCTTAGTAGAGACCCAGCTCCAAACCCAACTTTGAGAATAGATTAACGGCAATATTTTTTTTATTGCCCGATAAGAGTCTCACGTTAACGCAGCATGTTAACGCCAATAACGGCCCACCACTAATATTTACATTTTTATGTCACTTTATAGTGCTGGGTTTCTGCTTATACAACGTGGTTCCCTGACCCGGCTCACTAAGCTGCCATTTCAGTTTCTGGGGATTTCAGCTCCTCAGAAAGTGGTCTTCTAAGCCTCCTGTTCCTGATTTGGAGCATCCCCAGGATCTCCTCGCCGTTCCCGCCTCCCTCGACCAGACCCAGAAGGTGTTTGCATTTGTTTTTAGAGCAGGCTTTGGGGATTGAGTCATTGCTTGCCTCTTTGCCTCCTTTTGATTTTGAACACAGCCCTGAGCTTTTCACAGGAATAGACTCTGGATTGTGACTGCCCTCGATCTTGAGCAACCACCGGGAGATGGCCTAGAAGCCGTGGAATTGAGCCTGTCAGGCGTTCCAGACAAAAGTTCTGGAAATGCTGCTCATTTTGGGTGGATTTGTGTATCCCCACACTTTTCTGGCCCATTTTATCATTAATTTATGAGTGCATTCCAACGTCTTCCACTGACCGTCGTGCTATGCTTTCTGAGCGTATGGAGTGTGAGTCCATAGTCTCTATACTGTACAGTTGGAGTGATGAAGTGTTTTCACAAGCCATTTGGTTTACTGTAGTTTTAGTGCAGGACCTCATGAGTAAGCCTGTCTGGTATAATAATCAGCCTCCCACCTGACTAGCCCTCCACATTTACACAATCAGTTTGTTGTACAGGTGTTTAGAATTTGAATTACTGGAGGAAGAATTTCTGGATGGGCAGAGGCAAGGACATAACTTGAGTTTTCAGACTGTGGGCCCACTATGTCAGGCCCAATCAGTGTCATTGTAATGTCTGCTATGCTTCAGCCTAGATGAAGAGGAACTGCTATAATGGAGACTTCACTGTCACATCCTGTAACTATATATCCCTAGCTATTACTTTGACTTTCAATAATCCCCCCCCCCCACACACTTCACACAGTCCTATTGTAATCAGCAAATGCTAGTTCCCCTTCATTAGAGAAACTGCAGTATGAAAAAAAAAAATGATTCAAGTCCAAAGCTCTGAAAATAAACAGGTGAAACTGGTTCAGGCAGGGGACTCCGAAGTGTGCTTGCGTCAGTCACCAATATCTGTCATACTACACACATCCTATCATCCTCATAAGCGTTAAAAGGGTGGTCTATTCAAGAACAGGAATTCTCATACTCTTAACATTTCGGTTAAGTGCGTTCCAAATGCTCCTGATCTTAGTTGTGATATATAAGCTCTCTGCCTCTGTTATCAAGTTGGGTTTGTCGTTAAGAGAGCTGTCACAAAGCAGAACCCTACAGCCATGAGGATGTCTGGACACTCATAACATCAACGATCATATTACCTGGGTCTCCTGACTGAACATCTCAATCAGTATATCATTGCCCTGCATAATGACACAGGAGTTTTTATGATTTACCAACATCACTGCTTTGCACTGCTTTGAGCCCACTGAGTATAATATACCTGAATTATGCTCGCTTAAAATGTCACAGGGGGCCAGAGAAGCCCCCCAGGCCTTATTGCTGGTTTAACATGTCATTCCCATACCCTTATCTTCTCACAGATATGTTTTTATCCTATGGTTTTTGCACTAATTAAAGGTGACATGACATGCTGTTTTTGGATGCTTTTATATAGGCCTTAGTGGTCCCCTAATACTGTATCTGAAGTCTCTTTCCCGAAATTCAGCCATGGTGCAAAATTATAGCCGCTACAAGTAGTCCCACAATCAGCTTTCCTCAGAACACGCTGTTTCTGTGTCTGTAGCTTTAAATGCTAATGAGGAGGAGAGGGGCGGATGTATCGCAATGGCTCGTAGCCCCCGTTGCTGTAAGATGCCTCGAATTTAGCCATTCTCATCTGATCACCCTGGTTTACAGAGGTGCACACTCAGTCATTTCAATATGGAGAAAGGCGGATATCGCGAGCCATAACACCAACAGCAGAACGGTTATCCAAATAACAAAGAAGAGTACAAGACTCGCGTTACAGCGTTTGTATTCACACACACACTTGATGCCATTTATCTTTACGTTAGCAACAGTAACTCAGCTGTTAGCTGCAGAGCTAATGTTACAGCCACATTCTAAGGGTAGCAAGCTAGGTAACCATATACAGTAAAGCAACAAAATGATCGTGTTAGTTACTTACTTGTCCAAGGTTCCTAGCTTGACCAAGGAGATTTAGTAATGATCCAGAATTTAATTTCAGCAAGGCCAGATTTGTGTTGGCTCAAGTTGAGGAAACAGTAGTGGCTGAAATGTTTGGTGCAGATATACAACACTTTGGGAAGTTGTGTCGGCGCATTTCCAGCGAAAATACAATTTAGATACGGGTTGTGCAGAGGCTCGGATGAAGGAACTAAAAAAAGATTTGTGCTTGCATTTGTACATCCAAGCACTGAGCAACTGTTATGCTTCGTTTGTTTGCTCGCCATGATGTCTCTCCAGGAAAAAACGATATCGCACTCGCCCTTGCACGGTGGTAGCTCAGTTTCTCAGGGCGGGCCAGATGATCTGGTCGGGCAAAGCAGAGAGAGAGGAGGTAACCTTCCCCCGATCTACGTCATTCGGGGGAGATTTTCAAACAGCGCAATTGAGCCTTCATTTTGTCAAAGGCGGAGAAGAACACGCAGGGCTTGGTTTACACTTATCATAAATTCTAGCCACTGGGGGACCAAAGGCAGGCTAGGGGAACTCATATTAATGTTAAATAACCTCATAGAATGAAGTTTTCATGTCATGTCACCTTTAAATGATATTGCATGAGACAGATGTGTAATTGCCTCAGCTGTGCTTTGCCCATCTGCTTAGCATGATGCTAGATAATGAATACCTGGCTGAGCTCACAAGCCCCCAACATGGTACAACACACTTAAACTCAAACTCCTTATTTTAAATATTTTTTTTATCTGTATCTGTTTATTCTTTTATCTGTACCTTCTAATGGTGTGGTATACAGGATCAAATTAACATGCCCATAATGACTGTGCTGGCTGAGATTTGATAGGCCTACAACATACTGTAGACTGCACATTAAAGTTGTATTCTAACAACGCTCACAAGGCTTATGTTCACAAGACCAACAAACGACCAGGACAGAAGCTTGGCCACTCAGTGTAGAGCAGGGGTGCCCACACTATTTTGGCTTGTGATCTACTTTTAAAATGACCAATTAAAAATGATCTACCACAAAACATGTTCATAAATAGAGGAAGCTTGGAGTCCATTTGACAACAAATTAGTGCATCCATAAGCAGTCACTCTGACCCCTGGATCAATCATTGAGAGGGGGAGAATAGACAAAGTGCCCTGAAAGAAAGCTTACTCCAGTTAAACTTAAATGTCTTTACTTAGTTGTCACAACATTTCCCTATGTATGCCGGATGTAAATATTTATTTTACTCGAGAATCTAAGCTTGCCTCAGTTTGTTAAAGCAGATTGTTTGTTCATGATGATGTCCTAACCAGGGGCGGAGCCAGACGTAAAAAACATTGAGGGCTTAGCCCCAATCTAGGACCTAGTCAAGTTTTGATGCCCCAATCTAGGACCTAGTCAAGTTTTGATGCCCCAATCTAGGACCTAGTCAAGTTTTTCGATATGAACTTACACAGGTAATGCGAGTTTTGGTAGCGTGCAGTATTTTTTGTCATTAATTTGAACGCAAAATATTTTGGGGGGCTTTATGTAGTATAAACATTATGTTGGACTCGAATTGTTATATTTGCCGAAAATTACAACCACATTTTTACCTAAAAGATTTGGGACTTTTGAGAAAACATTTGGAGCTTTGGTCCCAGAAGCCCCAACGGACACACAGACACCAGACTTTCAACACAGCCTTCAGCACATCCAAATCTGTAAAGGCAACACAATGTGTACAATGTTTTAGCGAAATCAGGTGGATTTGCTGGGAAAACACAAAGTAGGACACAGGTCTAACAGCTGAACCAGCATGTCAACTTCTCGTTTGGGAAGTGTTCCGGCAATGATAAAGACTATTGTTGCACGTTGGCGCTCCCATGCTCTTGTCAACAACACAGGCCTGGTCTAGATATACCTCTAAGGCGTGGACCTCCTGTTCTACACTTCCTTGTAAGGATTGGTATGCACACCTGCTTATTTTTCTTTCTAATGTAAACGGCGGCCCCAGACAACACCCGTTGTCACGCCTCAGCGCAGTTACAACACTCTTGCTTCTGACAGCAACACAACAGATTGCCTTGGCAACAAAACATACCTTCCCCGGAGTCTCGGACAGTGATGTATACGCCATGTATTATGTAGTTACAATGATCGATTCTGCTCTTGAAAATAACATTGATACCGGAAGAAGATTATAAACAGGGATGCCTACGGAATGTGTGTCCTACAGGTTTTGATTATTGCTTGCAGGGTTTCCCGCAGAAAATTTGTTAGTTAAGGTGGGGGAGGGGGGGGGCTAGTTTGTGAGATAGACTAATGCGTTCTGCAGAGAATGGAGACTGGCATTTTGGAATGGAAGGGAGAAAACAGGACTGAGTAACACGGTGGATATCGCTATTTAAAAAAAACGTTGACAATGTAGTTAAGGCGGAAGGCTTGTGTTGCTTCGGCGGCCGCCTTAACTGAAAAGTGCTGCGGGAAACCCTGGCTTGTTCAGTGTTTACTTTCTTCAATACATTGTTGATTGGATTCTATGGAACTGATATTGACATGGTCTAGGATGGCCATTCTCACAGGCCCGAAGAGTCATCATGTGACGGACAGCAATAGCTAAACTCACAATGGCAATTACATTTTTGACAGATGCAGTTGGACTGGTGACCTGATTTAAAGTTTTACGTATCCCCAGAGAATGAATTGGTCGACTCGCTCCACTTTGAAGTGGTCCAGGCAGCTCAAAGTATCCGGTTTTAAAAGGATGGAAGTTCTGTTTAACGGAAACACCGTTGCTGATGTGCAGTACTGTCTCTCTTTAATCTGGGAGGTTTGGAACTAATACATTTCAAAAAATAGGTTATGGTTGAAGAGGAGGATGAAAGTCAAAGGGCACGGCAGAAGGAATAAGAATCAGAAATACTTTATTAATCCCCGAAGGGAAACTCTTTGTTTCAGCAGCTTGCCTTTATGTCAGTGCACACAGGAGTACATACTAGCAAAACATAAAATACAATACACTATACAACAGGTCAGAAAATAAATTAAGTACCAGGTGGGTATAAGTATAAAATAAATAAAATGGGTACAAGTGTAAAATGAATTAAATAAGTGTGAAGTACTCCTTTCCTTGGAGATATCCAAGTGGGTCAACTGGTTGATAACCCTTTGAGGGAGGAGTTAAAGAGTTTGATGGCCACAGGCAGGAATTACTTCCTGTGGCGCTCTGTAGTGCTTTTTGGGAGGAGGAGTCTTCCGCTGAAAGTGCTCCTTTGTTTGACTAGCACGTCATGGAGTGGGTCGGAGACACTGTCCAGGATGGCATGTAGTTTGGCCAGCATCCTGTTCTCAAACACCAATGCCAGAGTGTCCAGCTCCACCCCCACAATGTCACTGGCCTTACCGATCAGTTTGTTGAGTCTGTTGGCGTCTGCTACCCTTAACCTGCTGCCCCAGCATGCAACAGCATACAGGATAGCACTGGCCACCACAGACTCATAAAACAACCTCAGCATTGTCTGGCAGATGTTGAAGGACCTCAGCCTCCACAGAAAGTAGAGGCGGCTCTGGCCCTTCCTTTAGACAGCTTGAGTGTTCCTGGCCCAGTCCAGTTTATTGTCTAAGTGTACTCCCATGTACTTGTAATCCTCAACAATGTCCACACTGACCCCCTGGATGGAAACCGGGGTCACTGGTGCCTTGGCCCTCCGTAGATCCACAACCAGCTCCTTGGACTTTGCCGTGTTGAGCTGCAGATGGTTCTGCTCACACCATGAGACAAAGTTCCCCACCACAGCCCTGTACTCAGTCTCATCACCACCGCTGTTAGATCCCACCACAGCAGAGTCATCAGAAAACTTCTGAAGGTGGCAGGACTCTGTGTGGTGGCTGAAATCTGTGGTGTAGATGAAGGAAAGAGACGTCACATGGGGGGGGGAGACTGTCATGAGTAGTCAGCACTCTCTCCCCATTGTAACTTCTGGTTAGCCTTTCGCTAACGCTTGTGATGTCCTCAGGCTAGAGGTCACATGCAGACCATACAAGCGTAGAGAGCAGATGACCGAAATTAGTGGGGAAAAGCAAGCAGCAGAGAGAATGGAAAGAGTGCACGATAATAAACCGCACTGCCGAGGCTGAAAGAGGACCCTGTGGTGATCCCCAGACATAGAAGCACCTGCTAACCAGTGCCTCAAGGGAAATGGGGGAAACCAAATTTAGAGACCACATATCTGGTAACTCCCATTTTCAATTCAACAACAAATAACACCCATGTAATTTCTTAAATTATCCTCAACTTCCACTGTCAAAATGTTAACTTACTTACTTGCTATATTTAACTACCTTTTGAGTAGGTCACTAATTTATTGAAGTGGCATATTGTATTGACTTAATGAAGGTGCAGTTCACCATGCCATAAAACACATGGACGCCAGCTTCTTTAACTCATTAGGTGATCACATGGTAATCACACAAACATATGCACAAGCTATCTTCCTGATGTCATTTAAGGTTGGCAGCTGCTAAGATGGAGTTGATGGAGTTTTATTGTTAGTTTTTTCACCCGGTGAAAAAACGGTCATTAAACGTCCGTCTCATGAAACCTGATGAGGGAATCCTGACTGGTGCTGACTAACCAGCTCGTGAGCCAGGGGACGTAAAACACACAAGCCCCAGTCTGGAGGTCTCCTGAAGCCAGTACCATGAAAAGTGGGGGTGCTGAACCCTGTGTTTTTAAATAAATAAAAGTACATCAATTAACACTTAATTGAAATAAAACTGAACATCAGTTTTCCATTTTCCGGTTGGCAATGAGCACCACGGACAGTGTACAAACACTGATAGTCAAGCCGCAGTGGATATTTGAACAGTGTTGTTAGTTAAGGGTCTGTGCACTCATTCCTGCCAGGCCCAATTCTATTAAGTTAAGCAGAAGCTTGATTTTCAACCATATCTCCTTATTCAAACTAGCATGACCCCACCACTGGATTTTATATTTGACGCCCAAATCAACTCAAATTTGTATTATAATGAGGACAAACACAAGATCTCTCTTTTATGCTTTTTAATACAACAATGCTGACAGTTGTGAACATCAAGTTGTCAAGCATAACAAGGCTACAGTAGCCTGACGTCATACTGATAATTTTAGTCAGAATATGAGTCTGATAACTCTCCGTTGGGCTGTGACTATGGGGCGTGTTTCAACCGAACTCGTAAAACAAATGCCTCTTCGCTCAATTGGATAACCTACAACCAATCATAGCAACGTAATATGTTGTTTGTTGAAAACGAATTCAACCCAAGCGCTCTTTCGTGATGTTGTTGATTACGTTACTGTTGATCATCTGTCCATCATCGTATAAAGCCCGCCCTGGCAATTTCATTGGTCCGCCCAGCTCCTGGTTTTATATAGTTTGTCCCCAATACGAGCCCCTCCAGACCCAACTTCCCGACCAAATTTTTGTTGTGGGCGGGGCTAAGTTGGGCTGGAAGCCAGGCTAAGGCTGCAGTACTATACACCAAAAGCATACAGAATGATGTGGTTTAGGCAGATATTTGACAGATCTGGTAATAAATAAAAAAAATAGCTGATTTCAGTGTCGACCTTTTGGAATATTAAGAACCTAATAACAGTAAACTCCACAATAAAGTGCTATTATTTACTCTGATCAAATGAATTCCCGAAAGAGATTTGTGATTGTTATATGATATAATGTCAAATCCTGGATCCACTGAGCTGAAAATAAAATCCTGGTAACATCCATGCGTTAGCAATTCAACTAGCATCATCAAAATACATTTCTTTACAATACAACATCATAACTCATAACACTCAACTCTATATGCTCCTACAAGCCTGTTTAACTCTGATTTGGTAACCTGCTGTTGGAAGTCCATTTGTGGCTGCTTGGCTGGTGTTGGCAACGGCAAACTTTTATCGGCATCAGTGTCACTCCGTTGATCTATAGCTACTAATCTGGAGTTGGCATGTTGCTGTTGAAGATGTTAACCCTTGTGCTGCCTTCGGGTCACATGACCAAAAGGTTCATAACGAACCATCGTTGTGTTTACCCAATACAAAAGCAAATACAAATAATTTTCTTTTAACCTTCGCAATGTGGGGGGTCTGAGACAGCCCAACGGTTAAAAGAAAATGCTTCACTTTGTTTTTGTGTGCGGTAAAGTTGTCGCAAACAAAGGTGGGTCACAATGCCTGATGGGTCAGAATGACCCGAGGAGAACACAAGGGTTAAAAAAATTTGAAGTTGTGTTTGCGGCAGTAGATAGGTGTTTTTGGCCTGGGCACAATGTACATGGTACAGTTAAGTTTTTGCCATTTTGCACAAAATAATGTGCACACTTCCATCCCTCAAACGATGTCCATTATGGTTTCGCCTCTTGAATTTTGGCGCTAGGGTCAAAGGGACGAGTGTTGCGCAAACACACGTACTGTAAAGGGGAGTTTGATTTATTCATTTCGCCTCCCGATATGCAGATTGCAGTAACGCAAGTAACGCTAAAAAATGTTTTAAAAGGAACTGTAATTTGATTACTGAAGTTATCAACAGTAACACGTTTCATTACCGCGTTACAGACAAATGTAATATATTATTACAGTAACGCCCAGAATTTGCCCATTCTCACCTGATAATCCTGGTTTGCAGAGCTGCACAGTCAGTCAGTCATTTCAATGTGGGGAAAGGCGGATATCGCGCGCACCATCAGCAGAACGTTATCCACATAACAACGAAGCGTACAACACTGCGTTACAGAATGTGTATTCATACACATACTTGATGCTATCTACTTTTACATTAGCGATAGTAGCCTACCTCAGCTGATAGCTGCAGAGCCAATGTTACAGCCAGATTCTAAGGGTAGCAAGCTAGGTAACCATAGCCTGACTCTAATTCTAGTCAGAATATGAGTCTGAGAACTCTCCGTTGGGCTTTGACTACGGGGCGTGTTTCAAACGAGCCTGGAAATCAAATGCCTCTTTGCTCAATTTGATAGACCTACAACCAATCAGAGCAACGTAATATGTTGTTTGTTCAAAACAAATTCAACTTAAGCGCTCTTTTGTGACGTGGGTGATTACGTTACTGTTGATCATCTGTCCATCATCGATTAAAGCCCTCCCTGGTAATTTCATTGGTACACCCAGATTCTGGTTTTCTGTAGTTGTTCCCCAATACGAGACCCTCCAGACCCAACTTCCCGACCCAATTTCTTTGTGGGCGGGGAGAAGTTGGGCTGGCAGCCAGGCTAAGGTATCCATATAGTAAGCAACAAAATTATATAGCGTTAGTTGACTTACTTGTCCGAGGTTTGTAGCTGGATCAAGGAGTACTGATTCAGAATTTAATTTCTGACGGTCAGCAAGGCCAACTTTGTGTCGGCTCCTGTCCATACAGGCTCCTGTATGGTCATTGACATAGTCACTGATCTGCAAATTTGCACTATTGCACTGTACTCCACTTAGGTTAGAATAGGTTATAGGGTTGAAACAGGTTTTTGTGCATTTAGGGTTAGTATAGTGTACTATTTATTGTTATCTGTAATTTAGGAAGTTTTAGTATTAGGGTTAGTATAGTCGATTATTTATTGTTCTGTATATTTAGGAAGTTTCACTTATTTAAGCTCAGCATAGATGTAAATTATGTTCTGTGTACTTATATGTTATGTTATGCCAGGTGCTTGCGTTGTCTTATCTTAAGAATTTCAGTGCCCAGTCTAACCTTGTGTTGTTCTGTGTACCTGACAAATGAAAGACTTGAACTTGAACTATTGGCTGAAGTTAAGGAAACCTTTGGTGGCTGAAATGTTTGGCGCAGACATGCAAAACTTTGAGAGGTTGTGTCGGCGCATTTCAAGCGAAAATAAAATTAAGATAGGCTACTGGTTGTGCAGAGGCTCCTAGTGACGTCACGAGTAGCAGATTTTCAAACAGAGCGTTTGAGCCTTCATTTTCTAAAAGGCGGAGAAGAACACCTAGGGCTTGGTTTACACCTATCAAAAATGCTAGCCACTGGGGGACCAAAGGCAGGCTAGGGGAACTCATATCAATGTTAAATAACCTCCCAAAGTGAAGTTTTCCTGTCATGTGACCTTAAGTACTGTGCAAATATCCTCTTATGTCAAAAACTGGAAAGACAGTCGTTAAAGGTCACATGATAGGAGGAGGAGAGGGGCGGCAACATGCGCTAATGTTTACAACGGATGTATCGCAATGGCTCGTAGCCCCGTTGCTGTAAGATGCCTCGAATTTAGCCATTCTCATCTGATCACCCTGGTTTGCAGAGGTGCACACTTATAATCATTTCAATTATGAGAAAGGCGGATATCGCGCGCCATAACACCAACAGCAGAACGGTTATCCAAATGACAAAGAAGTGTACAACACTCGCGTTACAGCGTTAGTATTCACACACACACTTGATACCATCTACCTTTACATTAGCGACAGTAACTCAGCTGTTAGCTGCAGAGCAAATGTTACAGCCACATTCTAAGGGTAGCAAGCTAGGTAACCATATACAGTAAAGCAACAAAATGATGTAGCGTTAGTTAACTTACTTGTCCAATGTTTGTAGCTTTACCAAGGAGAGTTATTAATGATCCAGAATAAAATTTCAGTAAGGCCAGCTTTGTATTGGCTCAAGTTGAGGAAACAGTAGTGGCTGATATGTTTGGCGCAGACATACAAAACTTTGGGAAGTTGTGTCGGCGCATTTCCAGCGAAAAAAAAATTAAGATACTGGTTGTGCAGAGGCTTGGATGAAGGAACTAAAAAAATACTTCTGTTTTGATTTGTGCATCTAAACACTGAGCAACTGTTATGCTTCCTTCGTTTGCTAGCCATGATGTTTCTCCAGGAAAAACCAATATCGCACTTGCCTTTGCACGATCGTAGCTCAGTTTTTCATGGGCGGGCCAGATTATCTGGTTGGGCAAAGCAGAGAGAAGGGCGGTAGCCTGGCTCTTTGTGATGTCACAAGGTGGAGATTTTCAAAAAGAGCAATTGAGCCTTCTTTTTCTCAAAGGTGGAGAAGAACACCCAGGGCTTGGTTTAAACCTATCAAAAATTCTAGCCACTGGGGGACCAAAGGCAGGCTAGGAAAACTCATATTAATGTTAAATAAGTGAAGTTTTCATGTCATGTGCCCTTTAAGCTCCCCTGCAATCGCTACACTCTACGTCCTCGTTATCAGTCCAGACTTTAATTGACTACTGTTCATAACTGTTCATAACTAAACAAAAAGCTTCTGTTTTCAAATTGTATCTCGACTCCGGGTATCGTCTGGCACAGTTGACGCCACTTGCACAGCTTTTTGTATTGGTGATCCACCGGCCACCAAATAATGTGGTTTTCGGGCCTCCACCAATAGGATAACAGTGTCTTTCGTGGAGAACTTTCACTTTTCTGTTTTTTGGTTGCCAAGATTCGCCGTGAACAACAAATGCATGCCAGGGTCATGAGATACTAGATTAGCATTCATGAGGTGCTTTGCAATGACCATTTATGGTTAAAAATGGGCGTGTTCAGGGAGGGGTAAAATGCTGATTCACATACGCACACTTGTGGATAATCTGTCATTTCTAAAGGGAACATTGCGTACAGGTGTGCGTACGCACGGTTTCATAAATCTGAATTTTTGTGTGGGTACGCCATGTTAGGCTTTTAGGCTTACGTACACTTTTAGTAAGAATCCTACGCACAGTTTTTTAAATGAGACCCCAGGTGTGGACTTCTTGTGTGTTTTTGTGCCGTTTCAGGAATGCCGAGCCTAAGGTGTGTAAAGGCCAAAGAAAAACACAAAACACTTCTCTGACGTCTCTTACGTCAATGCCTTTCCCCAAGGCCTTCATTGTTTTCGCTACATAAAGAGGGTGGGGGTGAGAGGGGGCAGCGTTGAGTGCATTCCCCCAGTGTTTACTAGTATAGAAGGAGCCCAATTTAACACTAATATAGCCCTGCCTCTTAATCTGGTAGAGGCGGATTGGGATTAGTGGCTGGAATTGGTCCCCTGTGTGGGAAAATGTTCCCAGGTGATAGTGTGCGTGTGTTTGTGGGGGGGGGGGGGGGGGGCGGTGGGGGCGTGGGCACTTGTTCCACTAAGTCAGACCTCACGTCATGTCTCCCAGTCCTGAGAAATACAGTATACCCCAGCCACCTCGTCTGCCTCCACAGCTTTCTAGAGCATGTTATGGAAAAAACATCACACTGTTGTAATTATGAACATGGGTAATGATTATGGATTATATGGTTAATCACTTTTTTACCTTTTATATGCTATATTACTGAAAACCATATGCAAAGTTGTTGACTGATTAGTATTATCACTAATATGTAGAAGATATTAAGCCCAAAATGCTAATCTGGATAATAATTTTAAAAATGTGATCGTTTTCTATGCACCTGTAATCTGAAGCCTTTCGAAAGAGAGACCAATAGAGTGTAAAATGCATTATGCATCTGTGACAAACAGTTATGTACCAATAGAAAAATTACAGAACTGATAAGGTTTTGATATAAAAGAGGAATGTTCAGATAAAAATTTGAGTCTGCTCCCGGGAGCACACTCACTTGTTGGATAATCTGTCCAATAAACCTTGCATCAAACTCTGAGTTCCAGTGCGTCTGTTTTGGATTTAGAATCTATCCAACTCAACACTTAGAATAATTTTCAACGTTTGGACTTGCCTCATTTTTGACTTGTCAGGACTTAAACTTTTCTCGACATAGATACTTCACTTCACTATATAAGGGAACCTACAAACGTATTTACATTTCAAATGTTGAGAAATGTATAAAACGTAGTATATATTTATCCACTTCAAGCAGCAATGCATTAGCGAGGTAAAAAGACTTTTGGGGCTACTCGCCTTCTCCGGCACGTCGAGATATATACAATCATGTTTATCCCAGGCTGCAGTTGTCAAGGGTTCTTCCCTCTGTCCCCACGCCTCCTCTTCCTACCTGGCTCCATGGCCCTGTTTTGGGCTTAGAGAGTTTTTTTGTTCTAATCAAAGACCCATCACCCTCAGAAGTGTGCGCTTGTCAGTGCGTTCCCTGAGGGAGGGTGCCAGAAAATCACTATCCTGCCGTTCTCTCCTGAAAGGATTGTATTTTTCCCCAAATGGTTCCTAGGTCTGCAAACCTGTGTGTCTGTGTGTGTGTGTCCTACAACCCTTAAAGCTTAACCAAGAGATTCTGTGCATTGCTTCATTGCAACTACTGACGATCGCCAACAACAGGTAACAGGATAGGACAATGCATCAAGTCAAGTGAAAGACAAGAAAGAGTCATGTAGTGGTTGTGCAACAAACGTATAGCATAAATATTGTCTACAGGGGTATAGCTCAGTAGTTAAAGCATTTGACTGTAGATCAAGAGGTTGAGTGATCAAATTCTTATGTGTATATGTAAATGTTATGTGCTTCCACAGGCTTTCAGGAATGTGCAATTTCCAGGGACCTTATTAGCTATGCACGTATCCATGGTTGCTGCTGTTTGGTGTCTAGATATTCTGGGGTTTCCATAGTAACCTGGGGATATTTAAGTCTGTCGGATTCTCAAATCTTTTGCAAAGGCGTAAGCATTATAATGGATTTATTTAGCATGGAGTGAAAATCCAGGTGAGACCTATTGATGGAGTTGTACTTGACTGTAATTGATTGTGCTCATTCATCATATTCCCTCTGGTACCAACCTTCTCCAGGTATTTTAATGGACCTGTTAGTTTTGCCTATAAAGATGAGGCTGTGTTCCAAGTTCGCATCTGAATTATAGCACTACACACACACTTTTGTTCTACACTACTCTTTTCCCCTTTTTTCTGCCTATCATCCCCCTCCCCTACCCTCTCCCACTCTTTATGAATCATTGCTAGCACACTGCTCCAGATTTAACAAGCAGGGAATTCCCCCGGAGGACTCTCTTTACATTCCTAAATGTTTCTTGACTTTCCGAATACAGATGTGACAGCAGCAGAGGGTTACATATAGCCAGTAGTCAGATGGATGAAAAGGTGAAGGGTAGGGAGTTTGGCTAAGGGCTAGTTGATGCCAGGATGACTCAATGTTCGGTAACTCTGGAAGATTAAGCGTGAGGACATAGAGCAGCCCCAGAATGCTCCATGTTTGCTCTGCACTTGGGCACTTGCATAATGGGACACACGCTAATCTTGACAGGTGCTTTGTTGGAGATGACAAGGGGATTTTATGATACAGATGGCAGTATCTGGTTTCAATAGCATAGGAGTTAGGAAATGTAGTGTCACAGCAAGGGCTATATGTTTGTAGGTGTTAAAAGTGGCTGGAGATGAGGTGCATAAAAGGCAAAGTTCAGTTTGTTCACTACCCTGTCACACATAAGGGCTGATTTAAGAAGTGTTAGGAAGGCAAATCTTAAATAATTTTATGTGAGAGAGACATAGCCTTTGTGAAATCCACATAGGGTGGACTAATATAACAAGTCTTAAGTACATTTGTGGTCCTTTAACTAATATTTAGGATTCCTCCGTCAGCTATATTTTCGTTCTTGTTATTATTTACCCCTGCATTTACATGTGGGTCAGCGAGCTTAGATGTAGTAATAGCTTGGAAATAATTCTACTGTATTCAAAGCTCATAGTCCTGGTGATGAATTAATACAAAAGCAGCTCATCAGTCCAGCAAAGAAAACATGTTAGGTGTCAGCCTTTTCATTTCCTAACAGTATCACTGTCTGTCTGTATGTATTTTTTGGGTATCACAGATGCCAGTTTTGTGTTACTTCCATGCCTTGATCTGGAGCAGTAACAAAAAAAAATAGATTGTGAATAGTTTATTATTAAATTTTTTGACTTTCTAAGTGGGGTAATCCATTTTCCCTACATGTAGGCTAAACTAAGGCACCATTGATTTGAATATACATGGTTGTGTATTCAATCTCTGTTTCTAACTATCATGGCAATGTACTTGAAATACCTGACACACACCCAGAGCTAAGACAACTTTCCAGATACCAGATACTAACCTTGAAGATCACCACTCATCATTAAAATAAATAATTTAGAATCGACTTCCCTATCCATTTCTGTCCCAGACAAGTGTTGTTTTAGAGAAGGTGCATAATGGCACACAGTGTCCTCTGCCTCATAGGTAAAACCTCAGCAGTTGCCTTGGTAACCTTACAATGAGTTGCTACAGTGAGACCCAGTCCTCTGTCCTACTGCCAGATGAGTTGAATGCCTTCTACATTCGCTTTGAGAGGGACAGTGACCCCCTCCAGTGAGGCTACCTGAAGGCCTAGCCAGTGGTGTGCCTACACTAACGGGAGTTGAGGTGAGGCATTGGTTCAAAAAGATCAACCGTCACAAGGCACCTGGCCAAGATGGCATATCAGGTAGGGCCCTCAGGCACTGCTCTGACCAGCTATCAGGGGCAAGGGCGTAGGTTTGGTCTCAGACTTGGTGGGGACATCCACCCATCAACCCCCCCTAAAATGTGTTACTCTGGCCTTTTATGTATGTATTGTTGGCAGACAGCCCTGGTAAGTTAGCTGTAGGCCTACTGTTGTCGCCGACACACCCGCTAGCTTGTCTGCGACTGCCAGTGCAAGCAAGCAAAGTATGTGCTTCTTCCCGTGCGTGTCGCGTGTCAGATAACCCTCCCCCTTCGGGTTTTCAGCCAATCAAATTATGGCGTTTCTTGTATTGTCGCGTCCTGCCCATCGGAATTGATCCAAATAGCAGCACAATTTGCTAAAATATTGGTGGGGACCATTTTGTCATTTTCAAATGTTGGTGGGGACAAGTACCTAGCGTCCCCCCCTAAATCGACGCCCATGAGCAGGGGTCTTCAGTGACATCTTCGACCTGTCTGTACTCCCCACCTGTTTCAAGAGGACCACCATTGTCCCTGTGCCCAAGAACACCAAGGTCACCTGCATAAACGACTATCGCCAAATAGCACTGGCTTCTGTCATCATGAAGTACTTCGAGCGGCTAGTCAAATCATTCATCTGCTCCTCGCTGCCCCCCACCCTGGACCGTATGCAGTTTGCATACCGGTCCAACAGGTCTACAGATAATGCCATCGCCCTGACCATGCACACCGCTCTCTCCCACCTGGACAAAGGGAATACGTATGTGAGGATGTTGTTCATTGACTACACTGCCGTGCAAAGGCAAAAGACCGTAACTTCAATTTTGTCAATTTTATTTTTTCATTTTTGGAACAGTTAAGGTCTGCTTATCATGTGGCCAAATATCTTAAATGAACTTGTCTGTTTTTCAGAGAAAATAGGTTGTTGTCTTCACCGTATCATCCAAAAGCCTACTTTGGCTTTAGAAAGCCAATGCAGATTGCCGTAACATCAGTTACGGTTCTTTGTTTTGCGGCACTCAAAAATGTTCAAATGGAGTTACGGTTTCACTTTAACTAATACATAATCTAGCAACAACAAACACATCTAGCATTAGCCTAGCCTACTTGCTGGCATTCAACACAAAACATCCCAAACATGAGTCGTTTGTAAGTATCCTACCCTGGCAGTTAAATCAAAAACACTCTTGTTTTGTGAGTCTTGTGACAGGTATCCACGTGTATGTTACATTGGCTTATAATATACAGAGTTTATAGTGTGATGCAGCAACTAAGTGAGCGAAGAAACGGAAATTACTGTATTTTGCCTTGGCATGACCACTTACCATAGACAATAGTATACTACCGTAACTTCAAAATAGGGGTCAAAAGTGCAGTTTAAGATCGACATTTTCCAAAATTTCTAATTTACATAATGTGTAATCACTAAAACATCAAACTGATAGATTTTCAGTGTCCTACCTAAAATACATTTGGCAGGACAACTACTTTGAAAGTGCAAAAACTTTGAAGTCGTTTTTCTCCGTTCTATACTTCGGCGAGTTACGGTCTATTTCTTTTGTAGGGCAGTACAGCTCAGCTATCAACACCATCATCCCCTCCAGACTTGTCTCCAAGCTTGTGGACCTGGGACTAAGCACCTCCCTATGCAAGTGGATCTTCTACTTCCTGACGGGGAGGCCACAGGTGGTGAGAATCAGTGACCGCACCTCATCCACACTGATCACCAACACAGGCACCCCCCAGGGCTGTGTGCTCAGCCCTCTCCTGTTCTCCTTGTTCACTCACAACTGTGTGACAACGCACAGCTCCAACCTCCTTTTTAAGTTTGACGACACAACCATCGTGGGCCTCATCTCTGACAGTGACGAGTCAGCCTACATAGAGGAGGTTGATACCCTGACATAATAATAATAATAATAAATTATATTTGTATTGCACTCTATATTTAAAGCAATCTCTGGTGCTACAAAGCATATAGTAATACAAATTAAAAATAATCAAAGTTTAATTATTACAATTTTAAAAAGATCAAGGTCAACATCGTGATGTCAGGACAATAACCTCTCTCTCAACATCAGCAAGACTAAGGAGATGATTGTGGACTATAAGAGGCGGCAGGAGGAGGAGCATGCACCCCTACACATCAACGGATCCAAAGTGGAGAAGGTCAGCTGCTTCAGGTTCTTCAGGGTGAACATCAGCAATGATCTCACCTCGTCTGCTCACACGGACATGGTGGTCCAAGCGGCCCGGAAACGCCTCTTCTTCTTGAGGAGACTGAAGAAGTCTGGCATGGACTCAGTTATCCTAATTAACTTTTACAGATGCACTATAGAGAGCATACTGACTGGTTGTATCACAGTGTGGTATGGGAGCTGCACAGACGGACCGCAAGGCCCTACGTAGTGTGGTCCGGTCTGCCGAGTTCATCATCGGCAGGAAGCTCCCAGCGTTACAGGACACTTACCATACACGATGCCTGGCAGGATTCCCAAGGACTGTTACCACCCATCCTTAAGTCTTTTTACCCCGTTGCCTTCTGGCGGGTGATACCGAGACATTCGGTCTTGCACACGCAGACTGCACAACATACAGTATACTGTATTGCATATTGTATATTATTTGTATATTTAGGAGGTTTACTATATTTTAGCTTATCATAGATGTATCTATATTCTGTGTACTTGTTATGTCGTGTTATGCCAGGTTGTTTTGCGCTGTCTTGTCCTAAGAATTTCAGTGCCCAGTCTGACCTTGTATTGTTCTGTGCATCTGACAATAAAATACTTGACCTTGAACTTGAACAAAAGTTAGGGCAGTAAAGGGTACAAATATTAGTGGGCTGTCACCTCTTCTTGTTGAGTCCTGGTACTTGACAAGATTGTCAAAGCTATTTCACATCTCACTGTATCAAACAACTTTTTGGGGGACTGGTATGACCTGTCTTATTTAGGTGTGAACATCTGTGTCTGTTATGATAGAGGAAAAGAAGTGTAACATAAGTTGCATGCCCAGTGCATTGTGCTCTGTGGTCTTATATAAGCTATGCTCTTTCAGCCCACTGTGCCTTTCAATTACATTGAAATCATTGGTTACGGTCGCTCTCCTACGCAAGAGCCTGCAAATGTATGTACACTGAGGCATGATCAGAAATATTCTCTGCTCAGTGGCAAAGAGAAGCCATGGCAACGGACTGCTGACATCACATCACAAGAATGGCAAACTTCACATTAGTAGAGTACTGTTCTGTTTTTATACTGTTGTTGGCATCAAATTAGTAGAAATTGTATACGTGTATAGCAGCTTATTCCTAAAACTAATGATCATCTTTTTTTGGGCTGTATATGGGTGACTTGGTATCCAGCAAACATGCAGTAGCCGTATTGTCTGGAAATACACACTGAAAACACAAGAAGCAGAGGCATGAACTCCACACACAGTGTTTTCCCTCCAAGTCAAACCAAGATCAGAAAATGTCACAGCAAGCCGCGACATACACATTTTTAACAACTCATCAAGGTCTCAGGAGTCAAATGGCTGAGTGGTTAGGGAATCGGGCTAGTAAAGACGTTTTCCGGTTCGATTCCCGGCCGTGCGAAATGACAATGTGTCCTTGGGGAAGGCACTTCACCGTATTCGCCTAGGGGGAATGTCCCTGTACTTACTGTAAGTTGCTCTGGATAAGAGCGTCTGTTAAATGACTAAATGTAAATGTCTCATACACCCACACACAGACTTGATGGTTAGCTAGCTGTCAACCAGGGTATTTCAGCTGGCAGCCTACAGTAGGCATCATGCGCACACACATACAGCATACACATCACAAATGCAAAGAGCCGAGTGTGAGTAACGAGAAACAACTAATCATAAATGTCTTTTGGGATCAGACATGTTATGACGTCAATTTGGAGGGGCTCAGCTGAGCTCATCCCTGTTGGTGTCTAACAGTGCTAACAGCTCACAGCGCCAACAGTTGTGTCTGTACAGGCTCTCACTGGAGCAGCGGTGCCTATTGTGGCTTCAAGCATCCCCCAAAAAACGAAAACAAGCTCCCCTTTAAGCGATGAAGACGTTTGATCAGACAAATGCCAAACAGACTCCCATATATTGACCCCCATATTCTCTGCACACTGCAAGATTGCATCAACCTTGAGCCAAATAATTTCAGTGACTGGATGAAATGACACTCACTAGCTAAGCTTGGGCTAACAGCTACTGAATTAACTAGTTTGTTGGTTAGTTGAAAAGATGCAGCAGCGAGATTGGCATGGGGGGCTGGGGGGGAAGAAGGGAGTTAAGTGCCTCCGGAGTTGATTATGAGGGGCAATCACCAGGGAAGCCTTGGAAGAAAGAAATGGAAAAAGGACAGTGATGCATGGTGGGAAATGCCCGGAAGATTCTCAGGGTGATGATAGGCAGTTGGGTGGAGGTCTGCAATGAGTCACTCCATTTAGAAATCTGTGGGTGTCATACCAACAGAACCAGCCAGAGAGAGGAAGAAGGAGGGTTGGATGCAGGAGAGAAATGCCCTTTGGCTGTGGAATACATTTGTACTTCTCAGCAGAGAGGAGGAGGTAATAATCTGATAACGGGGAGGACATTTGATCATTCATTGTATGATTATGGAGCAGTGCATGTCGCTAGCTATCTTAATACCTGTACACATTATTTGGCAAACACAGCAGCAATCCTCAGGTCTTCCTCATCCTCAGAACTGTCATCTTCAGACCTGAGCTGAAGCATATTTTTGTGTACCACAATACCCTCCCAAAAAAAGCTTGTTTTGCCAAGTACCACTATTAACTGAGGCTAGGCTTTAAGCCCACAGCATCACTTGATCTCCTTGTTCTCCAGATCCCTTTAAATCCACATTAAGATCATTCACATGTTTTTCCTTCCCACGCGGCTAAGCTAGTATTGTATGACATGTAGCTCATATTGTAGACGCAGTGACCGTTGAGGCCCATTTGTGACGTTAAGTCAGATGAAGTGTCCCGCCCTGTCTCTTTTCCACAGTGTAACCGGTGAGCTTTCACCTCGCATTGTAACCAGACAAGGATTCCTGTCTGTGTGGGAGCCCCCTTCTCTTTTGGTTCCCAAACCTGCCTGTGCTATCTGGAGCTCCCTTAGATTGGACGGCAAAGAAGAGACTCCTTCCCAGAAAAGGAAGATTAAAATAATGAACGAATGTTTAAACAAAAAAGTAATAGCAAAAGGGAGAGTGAATTAGTTAGTGTGAGGAAGTCATGAACTGGGGGAAGACTGAATGAACGAAAGCTATAGTAGCCTGTTAATGAGATGCAGACAGAACATTTTAGAATGGTTATAGAGAGAGATAAAGAAAGAGTTGAGGGCCAGGACATGGAGGTGACAGAGTGGGGCAGACATTTATCACCTAATTAACCAGAGGTCGGTCGTTCTCACCATATGCCAGGAAGGCGGCGGCATCTCAAACATCTGAGAGTCTCGCACAAACGAGGCTTCACTCCGGATTAGACTCTTGTGATTCATTGCATAAGATTAAAGGTCAAGTCAGGTTAGGTCTATGGTGTGGATTGTGGAACAGGACCATGGTCGTTTATGTGGTTTGGAATTTGGGGTCATTCTGAAGCGAGTTGGCAATATGGTTTGTGTGTTTTTATTTTAGTCATTGATCTGAGTGAGTGTTTAATGTCAACACTACATAGTGAATTTACTCCAGTCTATTAGCTAAACACAACTGTCAAATTGATCATGATTGTCCTCGTTGAGTACGTTCATATCAGATCAGGTGATCGATTCAGTTTTGCTCCCTCACTCTGGAGAGTTGATGGGTTGTTGTGGCCAGGCCTCGGTCAAAATAATGTTTATTTGTTTACTTAATGTATGTTTTATTGACAGCAGTAACCCTGACACAGGTCTTTTGTCTATTCCCTTGGTTCTTTAGGATTACACACGCAAAGAAATTACCTTCAAAACAATGCAAAACTTTGAACATCCATGACTTATCATCCATAAAAATACATAAGTCTTCAATTTCTCAGAGAAGATGTCATTCTGATATGTATGTGAGATATCATTATTGCCACCAAAAGTAATGCGTTGTATTATCTAACTGAAAGTAGAGAAACCAAGCTTAAAACAATACAAATATGTAAACAAAACAAAGAATGCAAAGCTATGTGTCTGTGTGTTTCTCTCTCTATACACAATAATTAGATTTGACAAATTGTATACAAAAGGGGTCTTGTTTTGGTTAGTGTGTACGTGCATTCAATCTTATATGGACTAACTGCCAACCTAGACCCTCCACAAACCACCCACAGGAATGTGGACAGTCAGATATTTTGGAGAGGTATCTGGCAGTTTCCACATGGGCTATTAGCTTATGTGTGGTTCATACCTCAGAAGGGCGTAGTGCACAACTCCTGTGACACGGTTTAACTGTCTAAAACTAGCAAACCCCATAGAACTCCAGTATTTGCCACATTTACTGTTCCTAAATAAATGGCCTTTGAGAAACTCTTGGCCAACTTAATTTTATGTCTGATTTATTAATTATTAAAAATATTTTCAGCATGCTTTTACATAGCATGTTCTGTGTCAAAAATGTTTTTCCCCAGTATAATTTTTTATTAAGAATTACAGGATTAAGTCAATTAAATTCATAGAACAGCTAAAGATGGACCGCGTTTGTTTGTTTGTGTGTGTGCGTGTGTTGTGTTGATATGTGAGTGTGGGTGGAGGTTATTATGGGATTGCTGGTTTTGCAAATAGCTCATTATCTCGATTCATCCAGATGGTTTTCCTGTCTCCCTCAGGATTACTCTGCTTTCTCAAACACAGTGCTTTCTGTTGCCGTCTTCTGCCTTTCCTAGAAAACTTGAGAGAGAGATTCGTGCCAGATCAGGGGTTTCCTCATGGAATGGAGGAGAGATGGAAAAGAGATGCAGAAAGAGAAAAATTAGGGAAAAGGTGTGTGTATGTGAGAGAGAGAGACACACAGATACCTTTCCATTTGTGTATGGGTCTAAGAGGGAGAGCAGAAATGGCAAAAGTGTCAGGGACTGGAGAGTGTCTGTGATTGGTAGGAACCTTTCCATTTTTCTGTCTGTTTAATGGGATTAAGCACCGGGAGTGCCATCTGTCCCTGTGTGGCCTGGCTGGTTGGCTTCAATTAGCCTCTTCACTCACTCACTCACTCACTTACTCACTAACCAGCCAGCTGGTCACCATGACAACAGATCTTGTGTCAAATCTCCAGAACCCCATAAGTCAGAGGTCACTAAATGGCGGACCGCGGTCCGAGTCCGGACCCAGGTGGCTTCCTATCCGGACCCGGACCATTAGCCGATATATTTTTAGACAATGGAATTCATTCATTTTGGCGGAACGTTTCCATTTTAACCGGCACATTTTTTATAGCCTTTACGCTATTTATTATGTCTATGCTTTTCCTTCTAGATTTGGTTTCTATCTTCTGTTTCCAATCCAAAGATCCAATCAGGAGCTGTATTAGCAATCACCATGACATCTCACTCACTCAACGTTGGCCGCAACCTCTGTGGGTCACGCAGGTTGTGTGTGTCATTCACAACAACGCAGGCTAATTGATTTGCTAACGGTAGCTAGCCTACCTGTTCTTACTTAGCAAAAATAATGGCGTGACAAAACCCAGCAAAAAGTTGAAAATGGTCTGACAAGAACGCATTTATGTTGCCGGTGGGGAGCACAAAACCGATGTGTTTAATCTGCAATGAGACGGTTGCCCTTGTCAAAAGTGGTAGAGCTAACGTGAAACGTCACTAATAGACACTGAACAAAATTACCCCCAGGTCTATGGGAGAAAGATGCCCAGGGGCACGGGCACTGTGACGCTCGACTGAATGGAAATTTGGTGAGTGGACCTTTTGAGTTTCTAATTGAGGACCCCTGCCATAAGTAGTCGGGAGGTGTCAGGAGGTTGAACTGAATCCGTCTTCAGACTTGTGTCTACAGTCAACCAGTGTTTAGAAAATGGTAAATGGATTGAGAGACTAGTTTGTCATGGGCAAAGCCTACACAAGAAAAGGAAGGTCTGATTATTTCATTGAAATGCTATGAGCTGAGATAAAGGCTGCCATCACCACCCAGCCTCAAAATAGTTAAAGGACATCAGCAGTTTTCATCAGTAACCCTGGGAATTCTCGATTGTAGTGCAACTGTGTGTCATTCCATTCAAGTATATTCCATGACACTCTTATGGCATACAATAATTTGTAACCTTGGAAGAACTTGTGGTATTGTGTTTTAGTGTATCACGTATCTGATATATCTCCTTGTCTCCTAGGCCCAGATAGCCTTCCTGCAGGGGGAAAGGAAGGGACAGGAGAACCTGAAGAAAGATCTGGTCAGGAGGATCAAGATGCTGGAGTACGCCCTAAAACAGGAGAGGTGGGTTCTGTATGCACAATGTGTACACACACTCCAACAAACAGGGTTAGCCTGTGATCATATGTGTCGGCACACATGCATGCTGACACATGCCCATTTAATGAGAGCATGAGAACCAGTTACAAGAAATCCTAGTTTTTCTTTTACTTTCTTGTTCTACATTTGTCAAATCCTTCAATGTGAATGTGATACATGCTAGTTCCCACAGACAGACAGACAGACGCACACAAATACACACAGACACATACATAATGACTCACTCACTATTGAACCATATATTACATTAATCTCACACCCAGAATTACGTCACATGCTAAACACACACATAGGGAATAGTGGGAAACGTAGTTCCAGGCAGACATCCTGTCCCCAGAATAGCATTCACACAAACATGTGCTAGGCGCTCCTTCCTTTATCTCGGGATTGAAGTGTGGCATCAGACCCCTGTTCTACTTATCACACTCCAGGCGACCTAGGGATTATACCGACTGGTTGCCTGAAACACACACACACACTAATTCACATACACAAACACTCAACCTCTCCCTTTCTCACGTACGCACATACACACACACTCACCCACACACAAACGCAGTTCAGTCCTGACGACATGGGTGATGTGGTGGAGACACACGCTTAAAGCATGGTAAGTCTTGTGAGAGAGATGATCAGCTATGAAGAGAACATGAACAACATGTCTCCCAGACCACCTCTCGATTGGTGTGTCAGAACAAACTGTTCTTGATTCTCTCTAGCTCCCCGTCTCTCTGTCATTCACCCATGCTCACCCTTCCTCTTGTCTTCCTCTCTCTCCGTTGACGTCTCCTTTGCTCTCTTTCCAACTTTCTCTGTTAGATAGATAGATACTTTATTAATCCCGTGGGGAAATTCAGGTATCTCTCACAGTTCTCATACAAAACAACAACCATAGACAATATGCACAGACAACACGATACAATACAAACACACAACACAACAAGGCCATGTACAGTATAGATAAGATGCAGTGCAAATCGTAGAACGTAGGGTGCGGACCTGCACGCTACGGAGGCTGGACTGTCCTGCCAGGACACGGCGGAGGGGATGACCAACACCGCCCACGATGGCCAAGAGTTACTGTTGTTCACTATCTCATTTTCTCTTTTTCCTTCACTGGCTGTTCACTCTTGCTTTTTAGTAATTTTGTTTATCTGTCTCTCTCACTCTGATGTGTGTATATATATTGTGTGTGTAACAGTGTGAATCCGTGAAACTCACTCCTTAAGTATATAACAGGCCACCCATGTCAAAGAAGTGCTAGATTTTTGTTGGCGTAGCTGGTAGTGGCCGCGCTTGGCAAGTCAGGGGTGGCGTGTTCAAGCCCAGCGAGTGGTGAACATCGGCCCATAGACCTTGTAGGGCAGTCCCGTCCCTATATAATTAATCTTTCATCTATGATGACATGATGGCTCTACAGTGCGAGCGTTTCACTCGCATTTGCGCCTAAAAATATGTATGTGCGAACTTGAAAAGTAATTTACGAGCACAGTGCGCGAGTGACGGGCTGTTGTCAATACACGGAACAAGAGCGCGATGAAGTCAAGCACCATTGATTTCACATGGAAAGCAAGTGACTGAGTCGCGACTCCACAATGTGAACATAGCATAATGACGCGCGAGCGACTATTCGCAACCAATGGGCCATAGCCATATAAAAAGAGAGGTACGACACTCTTTGATCTCAACGACAGATGATCACTTGGTTCACGTAGCTCGCGAAAAAACCCACTGCTGGCAACCTTTTTGGTTTTCAATGGGACAGACAGTAGCAACATCTCAATTTACTGACATTTTGGGTATATTAACACATAATATCAATTGGTTACTGGTGTGTTGTATTATGTATATGTCTGATACTTTATTAACATTTATGTATACATTAACCTTTAACACTAGGCAGCAATATTGTCAAGCAGAGCTAGAAATGGCTATGCTAGCTACCATGCTGTAGCTCACACTTGCTCAATTTAAGACAAGAAAGGAGTTTGGTAAATAGAACAGAATATACAAGGCAACCAATTGCATTCAAAAAAAGCGTGGCCGAGCGTCGACAGCTAGCTGGACAATAGGGAACCTCTTAATCTGCAATCCATTGTTGCTAGCTCTAATCAGATGTGCATTTAGAATCTAACAAGCTATATCTTAAAATAACAGACATCAACACAACATCCCAACCAAGACAGCCTCATTTCAGGGAGGTGGTGTCCCCCCCCCCAACGCAATCCGGACGCATGAAGTACCCGCTCAACCAGCACTAACCCCCCCCCCCCCCCACCCGCCATGTTTCTTGAACTATTTGTTCTAGTTTTATCAGAGTGAAAGTTGCTAGTTGTCTAGCATTAACTGTTAAGTCAGTGGCGTTGTTCGACATAAAACTGGACTGGGGCACAGGCCCTTCTTCATATCCCTTCTTCAAAGTTTGTTGCACACAATGCACTATTAGGCTATAGAAACTTCCCTCGCTTAACCCACTATATAACAGTTCAGGGATGCAAGTTTGATATCAGCTTTGGCAGGGACATCTATAGTTAATGCAAGCTTTGTGTTTTTGGTTTGTTAAAACTCAAACTTTAGATTTTATTGGGGCACAGGTAATTTATACTGGGCAGGTGCCCCTGTAAAAAGGGTCTAACGACGCCGCTGTGTTAAGTTATGTTTAATAAACGAATAAAAAATTTTTTTAAACACTGTGCTTCTAAATTTCTTTGTGTGCTCCTAATTTTTTTCATTTAGGAGCACATGTACCCCTTGGTGAAAACATTAGCGTAGAGCCCTGGATGTATATCTTTAGAGCCAAAAGGGGCCCTCTAATGTCCCTTATTAATTTTGTCCTTTTTTCATTGTCCTTTTCCGGACTTTTTCCCTCAGGGCAAAATACCACAAACTCAAATATGGAACAGAGCTGAACCAGGGGGACATGAAACCACCTACCTACGATTCTGGTAAGTCCATGACACTAAAAGGCAAACTAATGGTGACTCAAATTTCATATTTTAAGGATTCCAGTTGTAAAAACGGTAGTTATTGACTACTTTTAAAATGCAACTATCCCTTAAATTTTCAAGTTGGCACAGTCAAATCTGGGATGACTCAGTGGCCACATAGCATGGATGTTCACAGTGCCTGTCTTTAGTTCCATACCAAACCATTTTGGTGTAGAACTGAAGTATGAGTAGGCTACATACGATACTAAACCTCAAACTCAGCAGTGTTTCCCAACAATTCGTGGCGGTGTGCCACAGAATCAACACCGGCTGCCACATATTGCGTTTCGTTATCATTATTATTTTTAACGCTATTTAAAACACCCAGCGTATTCGTTCAGCTGCATTTCCTTTCCCTGCTCTCCCTCCGTCTCTTGGTCACTCACGCGTCTTTCTCACATACACACACACACACAGTCACAACATCACAACGTCAGCACACGTTAGCAACGACGCATAGATACGCCGTTAAGGCCATTATATGCTACTCCATTTAAGGATGGGCGGGCGGATACGATAGACTCTTCTTCGTTTATGGTTTCCGTAGGCTGTCGGTACTGAAAAAATTCATTTCCAGAAAAGTAGGTGGCGCTGCACTGCGATGCTAGCTAGGTTATCGAAAATTCTGAGCAAATTTACTAATTAGCCATTTCATCAGTAAAATAAGCACATTGTCAGCAACTACACTGCTCTTTTCTTGTCACATTTTAATTCAGATGCTGATTTACATGTACTGTTTAGCTGAAATATAAATTGTAAACTTACAGCAATGGCGGTTAAAGGATTCTGTTTGTCTTGTTGGTCACGGCAACCCCGCCCCTGACGCAAGCAGTTCTTAATACGGACCAAGCACAGCCAAGGGGTATCCATAAAATGACAGACGGATAGTCAGGAAAATCAGGAGATGCACGTAGAACTCTCTGAGGGGCTCGGAGAGGGCGTTCCACATAGACGAAGGCGTCCCCATGTGTCTGTTTTTTTGAAAATCTGCCTTAAGACAGACAGCGCTATCAGCGAGCTCTCAGCATTAATACCGTAGCTAAAAGTCTAGGTAAGTTGAGGGTACTTTTCGCTTGGTACCTACTGTAGAGTTGAAATATACATTGTAACTAACATCCGTACACCTCGGATGCTACACTACAGACATGTCAACTCTTGAAGACCAATTTTCTGTGTTTTTCGCATTTATAGCCAGCGTTTTTTTTTTTTATTCAGAGGCACCGAATGTTGAGGCTGACGATTGCGAAAAAATGCATACCAAAATGTCGCACTCTGTGTGCAAGGGCCTTTAAATCTGCTAGACAAGTGGGTTACCCCTCGTTCTTTTGGTGAGCAGTCTCACAAGCCCTACTTAACCGGTGTCATGGAGCCGGTGTTGGACCGAATTCTCACTCCCCCGCAGAATTCCACTCCCCTACGAGTGAACGCGCACTGCCTTCTAGCGTATTGCTATTGGCGATTTTTACAACTTTAAGCCTTGGTTCCCTCGTCTTACGTTTTGAGGAAACTGTCAGCCCTTACGAAAGGAAAATATATTGCAGTATATTGGAAAATATGATGTGATATATTAGGCAATATATGTCCATATATGGGATTTAATAATTATATTGTACGGAAATACATGGGATAATGTATTGATGATAAATATATTACTAATATATTATAAACTATAATATATATTCATGTAATATATTGCAATATATTGCAGAATACAGCAATGATTGCCGTTTTCCATATATTGCAACATATTCAACATGAATATATAATATATGTGTTTATATATCCCAAAATATATGCAATTTTATATCTATAAATACCACCATAATGTATTCCGATTTATATGGGAAAATGTATTTTTAATATATGTAAATATATAGTGTCACATGTATGTTTAATATATGGTAGAATATATTTGAATTATATGTAAAAAATATAGCTGCAAGCAGCAAAGGCAAATTCCTCCTTCAAAATGGCAAAATATTTTAAAATTGACATAATAGATAGTTACACCGGGATTACCCAGAAAACTAGAAACTGTTTTGTAAAAAAAAAAAAAAATGCCCAAGTCTGGAGTTGAACCTGGAACCCTTCAATTACCAGCACAATCTCTCATCCAATTGAGCCATTCCAAGATCTAGACTCTGCAGTGTTCAGTTACTAAATAACAAAAGAAGACGTTTTGACGTATGGCAATCGTAGTCACATTTGGTCCAAGCTCAAACAGCTCTAATTCAGGCATATATAAATGTCAATCTTATGGTATTTACGTTTTTGGGGGCAAATTTTCACTTAGCAGGTGGTACTGTTTGACCCGGGATTCCGTTTGAAATACTGCCGTTGACAACCTTATTAGAATACCTTGTAGATGGCTGAGTGCTTAGGGAATCAGGCTATTCTTCAGAAGTTTGCCGGTTCGATCCCCGGAAGCGCTAAAATGAAGCTGTGTCCTTGGGCAAGGCAATTCACCCTACTTGCCTGGGGGTATGTCCCTGTACTTACTGTAACTTACTGTAAGTCACTGGATAAGATCGTCTGCTAAATGACTAAATGTAAAAATCACCATATATGTCTGTACATTGTATGTGCATGTTCTCATATATGTACACATGCATTGTACAATATATCTTTCCATATAATTTTACATATATTTAAAATATATTCTATCATATATGAAGCATACATGTGACACTATATCTTTACAAAAATTACCCATACATTTTCCCATATAAAGCGGCATAGATTATGGTGGTTATTTATGAATACATAATTGCATATATTTTGGGATATATAACCACATATATTATATATTCATGTTCCATATATTGCAATATATGGAAAACGGCAATCATTGTTGTATTCTGCAATATATTGCAATATATTACATGAATATATATTATAGTTTATAATATATTTGTAATATATTTATCATCAATATATTGTCCCATGTATTTCCATATATAATATATTGGTCAATGTAGTGGAAAATAATATATTAACAATATATTAAAATGTATTTCAAATCATATATTGGTAAATATATTTTCTTTCCGTAAGGGAGAAGGCTATTTAATTTATGTTTCATAAAAATATAAGTTATGTTGCGCTACACTTGAGAGCCTATACGATTTGTATGTCGTGCTACATGTAAAATCTGAATGATCCATCCATCCATCTCCCTTGCCACTTCCACCAGCTCTTCCTGGTGGACCCAAAAGCGTTCCCAGGCCAGCCAAGAGACATAGTCCCTCTAGCCTGTCCGGGGTCTTCCCCGGGGCCTCTTCCCAGTGGGACGTGCCCAGAGCACCTCACCAGGGAGGCGTCCAGGAGGCATCCTTATCAGATGCCCGAGCCACCTCATCTGGCCCCTCTCGACGTGGAGGAGCAGCGGTTCTACTCTGAGCCCCTCCCGGATGACTGAGCTTCTCACCCTATCTCTAAGGGAGAGCCCGGACACCCTGCGAAGAAAACTCATATCGGACGCTTGTATTCGCAATCTCGTTCTTTTGGTCACTACCCACAGTTTGTGACCATAGGTGAGGGAAGGAACGTAGATCGACTGGTAAATAGAGAGCTTCGCCTTTCGACTCAGGTCCTTCTTCACCACGACGGACCGATGCTGAGCCTGCATCACTGTGGACGCTGCACCAATCCGCCTGTTGATCTCGTGCTCCATTCTTTCCTCACTCGTGAACAAGACCCTGAGATGCTTGAACTCCTCCACCTAGGTCAAGATCTCCCCGACCCGGAGATTGCACTCCACCCTTTTCCGGTCGATAACCATGGCCTCAGATTTGGAGGTGCTGATTCCCATCCCAGTCGCTTTGCATTCGGTTGCGAACTGCTCCAGTGAGAGCTGAAAGTCGCTGCCCGATGAAGCCAACAGGACCACATCATCCGCAAAAAGCAGCGACCCGATCCTGAGGTCACCAAACTGGACCCCCTCAACGCCCTAGCTGCGCCTAGAAATTCTGTCCGTATAAGCTATGAACAGAATCGGTGACAAAGGGCAGCCCTCGCGGAGTCCAACAAGTCGAACAAGTTCGACTTACTGCCGGAAATGCGGACCAAACTCTGGCACAGGTCGTACAAATCTGAATGATTGTCTCACGAAAATGTTGAGCTGCACAAACTATGTTGATGTTGTGCTGTCCTATTATCGGAATGAGGTAATATGTGAATTAGTGTTGGGGGAAGTTACTCAAAAAAGTTATATTAGTTATTACTTATTACTGTTCAGTAAGTGATTGTAAGTAGTGTGATTAAGTTACATTATTCCTTTCTGTACAAAGTAAAATTATTACTTATTATATTACTTATTATATTACTTTTACTCAATGTGTGAATTACTGGGGGGTTTGACCCCCCTAATTAAGACTTGGACACCCGCAACAGAGGTAAACACAACAGGTTGGGTCGATATATATATATATCGTGCTTACCTGTAATCGTAAATAATACTTTACACCCTGGAGATGAAGTTGACCTCCCCGATTGTCATTGTATAATTCGCACTCTCCTTTTACTATTAGGCTACTTTTAGTAGCGAGTTGTGGAAACAGGTCACCATATCTCTTATATGGTTTAGAAGTGGATTTTTTGCTAGCTTCCAGTTATGTTTCTCTGTGGACACTTTCGAGAAGTTTGAAGTGCTGTTTTTGGCAGTAGATAATATTTTGTTGGGGCACAGTTTGCATTTAACTTGAATGTTTCTTCCAATATCTTCAATGAAAGCTAAATATATTTCCACGCCGAAAACGTAACACGTTCTGCGGCCATGATAGCTGTTGTGTTCGCCTGCAACGTGAATCAAAGGCAAACTGTCAGGCTACTGTGCCCAGTGAGTGTCGTTTAGGCAACAATCTGTATTTATAAGGCTATTTAAGTTTAGTATTATTTAATTTAATTTGTTGAATTAATGCATTAACTTGGACAAGTAACTCAAGTTACTTAAATAAGTAATTGTAACAATATTACTCAATGTCAAAAAGTGGTGCGTTAAAATACTTTGTCACTGTACTCATTTAAGTAATAATATTATGTAACACTGATGTGAATTATGTTGTAGTTGCGACTGCTGTTATCATAGTCACTGTCTGGTTAAAGCGAGCATCCTTCTTTGTATTCATTTGTACAAATCACTTTTAGTAGAACCAATCCCTTCTGATTATTGATTACGTTGTACTTGCTATTATAGGCTAAATGCACTATATGCCAATTGCATACTGGTAAATGAGTTATAGCTACATTATTTTACAAATGTATATGAAATAGGCCCCTGCTCACAGGTCCAACCTACCAGAATTCAACTTCTCTTTCTTTGTTTTGTGTTGACAGTCATATCCATTTTATAGATTCTGCTTCCCACAGCCTAGTTAGTATCTTCTAACTGTAATGTACAGTGCTTGGTTTTAGTACCTGATAAATCATGCCTTCCCTTTGTCAATGGCTGGTGAAAAACATCTAATAACTTATGACATTTTGATTGGCTCCATCAAATTTATTTTAAAGAAAAAACTATAATGATATATTTAACAAAAGCTAGAAGAAAAAAATTAATAGTGATAATTTAAGAGTTTTAACAAGTTTGAGGCTTGATCATGAAAACAGGTCAGGTCTGTTTACGGCAGGCAGCACAGACATATTCCGCTCAGTTGGATTTGAGCACAACACTGATGGAATCATCTGAGGCAACTGTCACAGCCAACTTGAGATTTTGGAAAAACATTAAGACTTTTTCCAAGATTTGTGGAATGATATTGAATGATCAAACATTAGGAATGGCAAAAATTGGCACTGTCACCTATAATAACATTACCTCTTATACAAAGAAATATCAATGCTTCATTATAAATGTGTCTAGTAGTGAAAAAAGTTTTGTATTCAATACCAGTTCACAAGCTATTACCCAGTTAGTGTTGCCATCCAGATTGTCAACATCCCGCATAGTTGGGTTGTGTCAGATCTTATAGTCCAAAAATATGAGGGGGGAGGATTTCGGCAGGTATGAAAAACATTGGAGAAGAAAGTTATTTCTTAAATTTGTTCTTAAGAAAGTTCCTAAAAAAATCTTTGTGTGATTCATAAAGTGTTCTTAAACAGCAGAATTTTTCACAGGTGTGTTCTTCAGAATCAGAAGGGATTTTATTCGCCATGAATGTTTGCACAAACAAGGAATTTACTTCGGCAGGGAGGTGCATACATTAAACATGTAGGAATATTGAAACTTAAATATGTGGACTAACTGTACAAAAGGAGCATAGTCTAGCTAATACTAAGGGGGGTCTAGCTAATACTAAGGGGAATAAAATAATAATAAATAAAAATAAATATAAAATATAAGTAGTCATAAGTTACAATCTAACCTAAAAAAACAGATAGTGCAAGAGAACGATACAATAGTGCAAATTGCAATGTTCAGGGTGTCATTGTGCAGCTTGTGATTCAAAGTCATTGTGAGTCCTTGGCCTTGTTCAAGTGGCCAGCAGCGGATGGGAAGAAACTGTTCTTGTGGCGTGAGGTTTTGGTCTTGATGGACCGCAGCCTTCTGCCGGAGGGGAGTAGCTGAAACAGGGAGTGTCCACGGTGGGAGGGGTCGGCCACAATCTTCCTCGCTCGCCTCAGGGACATCGAGATGTGCAGATCTTCGAGGGAAGGCAGATTGCAGCCGATCACCTTCTCAGCAGTGCGGATGATACGCTGCAGACTGCTCTTGTCCTTGGCAGTGGCAGCAGCGTACCAGATGGTGATAGAAGAAGTGAGGATGGACTCAATGATGGCTGTGTAGAAGTGCACCATCATTGTCTTTGGCAGGTTGAATTTCTTCAGCTGCCGTAGGAAGTACATCCTCTGTTGTGCTTTTTTGGTGAGGGAGCTGATGTTCAGTTCCCACTTGAGGTCCTGGGAGAGGATGGTGCCCAGGAAGCGGAAGGACTCCACAGTGCTGACTGGGGAGTCACTCGGGGTGAGTGGGGCTGTGTTCTTCCTGAAGTCCACAACCATCTCCACTGTCTTAAGAGCATTGAGCTCTAGGTTGTTCTGGCTGCACCAGGTTGGCCGCTTCCTACCTATAATCAGACTCGTCTCCACCAGAGATGAGCCCAATAAGGGTGGTGTCGTCCGCAAACTTCATGAGTGATGGACGGATGACTGGAGGTGCAGCTGTTGGTGTACAGGGAGAAGAGCAGAGGAGAAAGGAAGCAGCCTTGAGGTGATCCGGTGCTGATGGACCAGAGACTTGTGTTCCCAACTTAACGCACAGAAAGTCTGTGATCCACCTGCAGGTGGAATCAGGCATGTTCAGCTGGGAGAGCTTGTCCTGAAGCAGGGCTGGGATGATGGTATTGAAGGCAGAGCTGATGTCCACAAACAGGAACCTGGCGTAGGATGCTGGGGAGTCCACGTGCTGTAGATTTAAGTGGAGGGCCATGTTAACTGCGTCATCCACAGACCTGTTGGCTCTGTAGGCAAGAAGTGCTCTTACACAGTAACCCTATACAAAAGACTTCAGACCAAACTTAACCTTAGTTTGAACCTAAGAGTACAGTAATGTATTGTGGTCCTCCATAAGGCTACAGATGGAGATCTCTGATACCCAGTGATGTTCAAGTCTTTTATCGTCAGCTACACAGAACAACACAAGGTCAGACTGGGCACTGAAATTCTTAAGACAAGACAACGCAAGCACCTGGCATAACATAACATATAAGTACACAGAACATAATTTACATCAGTGGCTATTTCTTTAAGACTGCAAGGGAAGCTCAGCTTCGCCGAACATAAAAAAAAATCATGGTCAAATATTTACTATTGTGTTTTACATTTTAAATGCGTTAGAACACGTTCATATCGAAGACGAGTTCGTTCAGAATGAGCTACATATATTATAGTTATAGTACATATATTATAGTTATAGTACATATATTATATATATATATATATAATATATATATAACTGTAGTTAGTGTAAATTGCTCTGGATAAGAACGTCTGCTAAATGACTAAATGTAAATGTAAACTAGCACGGTCCCATTATGTGGGAAGGTTAGCTTTATCCTTCTGGCTTCAACAAGACAAGCTGCTGCTAACACACTGGTCGAAAAATTGCAGACGCTAGGGATAGATTTAATACAAGCAAAAGTTACATGCTCTACTACACAGACAACTTTCAAAACATGTTTCCATTGTAGAATTGGTGTCAGTGTAAGGCGAGCAGGTTTGCACTGTGTCTGTAGTTTTCCTACTAGCTAACTATCGTGTCTCGCAGGCTCGAGGGCGCATTAACTTGGAAATGATGAACCTTGAGCAGAGCGCCACGGTCGTTGTTTTGTTAAAAGCTTGCGTGTAGTCTAGAGTGACATTGAAATGTATGATGTGGGCTTTGCCGCATTTCGCGATCAACTGAACATTTATTGGTTTTTAAAAAATTTTTTATCATAAGTTATCGCTTTATTAAAAAAAAATACAGATTTTATTTTGTGCGCGGTCTGGAAAATCTAGTGCGCGGGTCTTTCAACTGGTCTGCGCGGTCACGCAGACGCGCAGCTTAGAGGGAACATTGATGGGGCTGCTTTGATTTTTTTTTTCTCTTCATTGCTTTGAAACTATACGGTCATTGGATAAATTCTGCGATTATGTCCCGCCCCGGATGCTCAGCGTCTCTGAGGGTGAATGGAGGAGTGGGGTGGCCTGGACGCTGGGCATCCGTGTGATGATTGGAGGGTCTGTCGAAAGACTGCATCTCCTTTTGATTGACAGCGATTTTGTACGATAAAAAGTCACAGAAGCTATTCAAGCTCAGTCCCATAACGGATTTTGCAACTCGTTGAAAGGTGAACTGTCACCACCCGTTTCTTTGTATTTGTTTGGCGAAATTGCTAATTTTTATCATACATTTCATACAATTATACACCACATTACTTGTTTCAGGTTAACTTAATTCCCACATTCCCTTCAAGTTTAATATTGTTAATATTGTTTAGTTACATCGTTTGTTCATTCATTCATACAGTAGCACAATAAATAATTACAACAATAAATAATACACAATACTAAGTGCACCCTACCTATTTTAACCTAGGTGGATGTGATGCTAAGATTGTGCGGTCATATTCTGGACTTCATCCTCTCACTCTCTCTAATGTATTTTTTTACACAGATGACGGGAATGAGAACGAAGTCCCTAGCCCCCCCAACAGCAGTCATCAGCTTAACTGGAAACAGGGACGACAGCTACTCAGACAGTGAGTGTGCGCACGCATAAACACACAGTCCATCAACCATACCGCTAGCTCATGCTTTGCACCACAAAATGTCACATTGATCTCTCATGGACTACCTCATTTAGCAGACTCTCAAGGGAAGCTCATGTTTGGACACGGACACGAGACACACGCAGACACATGAAACACACACAGACACATAAGACAGACATTCATGAGAGACACACACATGCAGACACATGAGACACACACATAATATGAGGCCTCCCCGTAACAAGTCAGAAGGATGCCTGGACAGCCTCAAGGTAATTCCATATCGATCATGTTGTCACACAGCTCTTTGTCTGTGGTGACTCAACACGCGCAGAACCGCAAAACAATGTTGGAACAATGGGTTTTAGGTAGTAGGAAGTCATGGAAACGGCAATTCATGTGTGTGTGGTGATGGCATAATCAGCTGTGAGTCTCTTAAAACAATAAGCAGTCAAAGCAGAGACAATCTTCTTAATGCTTTTATATGAATTGGGCGTGTGTGTTGTGTGTGTACCATTGCGCAAGCCCTGTGATCTACCCATGTTCCTTAATGAAAGCAGAGGAAGCAGTACACACGTTAAGGTACACTAGCACACACACTCAGACTGTACAGGACCCACCACAGACACACACACTCAATTGTAGCACACACACGCTGTGGGAGACTTTCAAGAGACCATGATGCACACACACACATACAGTACCAGTATTCACTCCACACGGTCACATGTGCTCTCCACGGGGTGGTCAGTGATTCCGTCATGTCAGAGCGTAAGCCAGCCGATATGCCTAACCATAACCCCCCCCCCCCCCCCCCGATCTTATCTCCCCAGCCCACACACACAGTGGAACAGTCCTTGTCATGCTAGTGCAGGAAGTATATGACAGTGTGTGAGCCATCTTCTTACTGATATTGATTCAAAATGTTGTTGTGGGGGGGTGGGGGGGGTGGGGGGAAGCAGTGACGTGAGCGACAGCTAAAGGCAGCCACTGAACTACACAAGGAACAAGGTCCCCCCCATGAACTCACTGAATCAGACAGAGGGACAGAGGTACACATTGAAAGAAAGAAAAAGAGTGAAGCAGACTGAGACAGAGGAAGATATACACATATATATACACAGAGACATACACAGAGACTATACAATTTTACTTTTCTGAAGAATATTGTGAAATGTGTTTTTTTTTTTTTTAACAAAAGCTTGCATGGAATGTCAGGCACATACTAAGCAGTGTCTTCTGACTTTCACTTTCTTTCATCCAAACGTTACACAAGTTCGTGTTTGCACCAATCAGCAGCGAGGCCAGCCAGGCACAAAATAACAGTGAAAGTTATATTGAATTTGACTGAATGGATGTGAGTGTTAGTGAACATGTGTGTCAGGCGGCATGTTGTGTGTGTCGGGGGGGGGGGGAGGGGCGGGGGGGGGGGGGACACAGTGTCAGAGACAGGGACGGTGCAAGTGCCCATGAATGGAGGATTGTGTTGGGGCACTCAGCCCTTCTGTGACTGGCGAGGCTGGTACAGCTAGAGACCAAGGGGAACCGTTTCCTCCTCTCTCTCCTTCTTCCTTAATTTCTCTGTCAAAATGTGTACAAGATGCTATTTTCACTCGCAGCAGAATTAAGCGGCTTCTCTAAGGATAACGGTTGTCAACTTTGCCTCAGCTTCACTGCCGAGTGAGGTACTGTATGTGGTGTGTTTAGTGGGCTTACAATGTGTTTTAAATTGGGGATAGTTTTAGAAGTTAATTCAAGAGTAAATCGAAAATGGTTTTGCTTTCAAGTTTTTTTTTTGTGGCTTTTTTCCATGTGTGTTTATATTTGTATTGTCCAACCATAATGGATAAGAAGTTTATGTTATTGTTTTTCACACCCATTTTTCAATGTAGTATACCATTTTCAATGTTTACTAACAAAGATGGGTATATATTTTATTGGTTTATTCCCTTGAAATGTAAAAATAATTGTTGCACGCTGACACAATTAAGATAAAAATTACATAGAATAGCTGCTGTCTATAGAAAACATACTTTTCAAATGCAATTTACTTGAACTGTTGACCTTAATTGTTGGCTTTGAATCCTATTCACCATAAGAGCATATTACACACCAACAGGCTTCCTCAGTGACCCAATCCACTCCTGTCACATCACTGTCATGATGACATGGACTGTATTCATGACTTAAGTGGCTTTAAGTGACTTTAAAAGCCAGTATTAAAATCACGGAGGGCAATGAAATGGGAAACCAGTTAATAACCTATCATATCCACAACACCTATCCTTTTCGATCATTTCAAACATGTAAACATCAGACATGTAAGGCATGTTTCCCTCTCCGTCTCAGGTATCTCCAGGAGGTGGGCTACACAGACACTATTTTGGACGTGAAATCCCAGAGGGTGAGGGCGCTGCTAGGTCTGGCTGGGGACCCTGGAGACAGGTCATCAGACCAGAAGACTGAGCCCATGGTCAACGGCACTGAACCGTCTTCCCCAAAGGACAGCGATATGGTCAGGTAGGTTCACAGCTAACGCAACGGTGTCTTGGTTGAATTTAAATTGCTAATGTTGGGTGATGGTTTGTATGAAGTTAAAAGGGGAGTCAGGTGGCTGAACGGTGAGGGAATCGGGCTAGTAATCTGAAGGTTGCCAGATCGATTCCCGGCGGAGCCAAATTACGTTGTGTCTTTGGGACAAGGCACTTCACTCTACTTGCCTCTGGGGGAATGACCCTGTACTTACTATAAGTCGCTCTGGACAGAATTGGATTAAGATCATGGCTAGTAGCAGCTACTAACATATCTAGGGGGGGATTTACAGTTGCAAGTAAATGAAGAAAGAGTGCTGTATCCTTGTAGGTATCTCCCCCACTAAACCTCTTCTTTCTTTTGTCCTTTCACTCCCTCCCTCTCACTTCCTTGCCTCAGTAAACCTGACATGTCGGACTCAGCCACGGTACTGGAGGCTTTCAAGTTTATTGAGAGCGCCGCTGCGGAGTTCTGCGACGAGGATGACGAAGATGACAGCGAAGGAAGAGACAAAACCATCATGGATTTGGCTACGGTAAGCCTGCCAAAGACATCTACACATACAAGAAACTTCAAGAATGAGGGCTTGCCTGATGACAAGTGAAGAAGTCTCTCGTACCCTATTGCTATGAAAGTACCAAGTCAATGAAGTCAATTGCCACGTACAAGTTCAAGACTAAATCTAAGTATTTATTACAGATCTGTAAGGTGCGGGTGTCTGATACACTCAAGTTGAGCATCTCAGAAGACAATGAGTTGGGCAAAGACAATGAATACAGGATGAAGGGCAGTTAAATAGTATCACAATATGGGAGGGGGGTGACAATCAACAAAGCTTCACAAGCACAGAAAGAAGAGACAGCATTCATGGTGCTAGATAGCATTTGTTTAGTCTTTAGATAGAGCTCCTAAGAATGGCCTTGACGTTCCTCCTATTTTCCTTGTTCAAAGTTGCATGGCATTATACACTTTGATAACATTTTGAACTTAAACCTACTCTCTAGTGTCACAGACATTTCCTAGTCACAAAGAACTAACTTATGGCTGTGCAGGCAAAAGCAAGCTTTAGCAAACAGCATAATGACAGTTTCCGTGATACAGGCAACATAATTCATATACAGTGAGTCCAATATGTATTTGATCCCTTGCTGATTTTGCCGGTTTGCCCACTAATAAAGACATGATCAGTCTATAAATTTATGATAATATGTATTCAAACATGGAGAGACAGAATATCAAAAAAAATATCCAGAAAATGAACCTAAGGAATATATATTAATTGATTTGTATTTCATTGAGGGAAATAAGTATTTGATCCCTTAGTATTCATTAGGAGTTCTGGCTTTTACAGACCAGGTAGACACTCCCAATCGACTTGTTACCTGAACTGAAGCCACCTGTTCTCACTACTCACTCGTGTGAAAAACACCTGTTCACAGAATCAGACAATCAGACAGATTCCAAACTGTTCACCATGGGGAAGACCAAAGAGCTGTCTCAGGACCTCAGAGTCAGGATTGTTGATCTCCACAAAGCTGGAATGGGGTACAAAAAGATTAGCAAGGTGTTGGATTTGAAGGTAACAACCATTGGTGCAATTGTAAGAAAATTTAAAAAGCATAACATGATCATCAACAGACCTCGGTCCGGTGCTCCTAAGAAGATTCCACCTCGTGGGGTAGCAATGATTCTGAGAACGGTCAAAAATCATCCTGCAACCACTCGGCAGGAGTTGGCAAATGACCTGAAGGCAGCTGGGACCACAGTTTGCAAGGAAACAATAGGCAACACTTTGCGCAGCAATGGGTTAACATCCCGCAGTGCCCGAAAGGTACCCCTTCTCAAAAAGGCACATGTGGACGCGCGCCTTAAGTACGCCAATGATCACCTGAAAGATGAACCAAGTTATTGGGAGAAAGTTATGTGGTCGGACGAGACCAAAATTGAGCTTTTTGGCCTCAATTCTACCCGTCATGTGTGGAGGAAAAAAAATGCTGCTTATGACCCCAAGAACACTGTGCCCACCGTCAAGCATGGAGGTGGAAGCATAATGTTTTGGGGGTGTTTCTCCGCCAAGGGTACAGGGCCACTTCACCGCATCACTGGGAAGATGGATGGAGCCATGTACCGTACAATCCTGAAGGACAACCTCCTCCCCTCTGCCAGGAAGCTGAAAATTGGCCGTGGTTGGGTCTTCCAACATGATAATGACCCGAAGCACACAGCAAAGGCAACAAAGGATTGGCTCAAGAAACATCACATCAAGGTCATGGAATGGCCCAGCCAGTCACCGGACCTCAATCCGATCGAAAATCTATGGAGGGAGCTGAAGGTCAGAGTGGCCAGGCGACAGCCCACCAACCTTCATGATTTAGAGAGGATCTGCAAAGAAGAGTGGGCCAAAATTCCACCTGGTGTGTGTGCTAAACTTGTGGTTAACTACAAAAAACGTCTCACTGCTGTGCTTGCAAACAAAGGCTTTGCCACTAAGTATTGAGTGTGTTTGGCCAGAGGGATCAAATACTTATTTCCCTCAATGATATACAAATTAATTAAAATATATTCTTTAAAGTTATTTTCTGGAATTTCTTTTTGATATTTTGTCTCTCCATGTTTGAATACATATTATCATAAATTTATAGACTGATCATGTCTTTATTAGTGGGCAAACCGGCAAAATCAGCAAGGGATCAAATACATATTGGACTCACTGTATAGGCATATTTCTCTTCTTAACATGAGGGTATAGATCAAACATTGTTTATTATATTCAGAACATTCAAAACACTATAAAAGTAATATAGTAATAATAATAATTATTGCTTCAGTTATCTGCCAACTGCTGGTCCTCAACAGATGGTGAGGAAGAAGCCCTCTCCCTCCTCCACGTCCTCTGACCTCAGCGACGATCCCGACACGGAGGAGGCCCTGAAGGGCTTTGACTTCCTGGCCAGTCCGGACGAGCTGGATGGCTCACCAGAGTCCAGGAGTGCTGACGACAACATAGACTGGGGTAAGGGGGGTTATGAGTGGGGGACTAACTAACTAATGATCGTACTGAGACCATTTGGATCCATGATTGAGGACAATGGTGAAGCGTATTGAACAGTCCCTCATTCTGAGGTGGAATTTGGAAAAGAGAAATGGTACATCCATAAACTCAGCATTAACAGTAAGACCAAGGATTAAACAGCCTTTGTGATTTTTCAGGGGGGTTTGCGTTCATGTCCATTTGTTTAGTTTGGAAACAGTCTGAGGAAAATACCATGGGGGAGACATCTGAGAGCAGAGGTTTCTAGTGTGGAAAAAAGAAGGACATTAGGATATAATGAGGACAAAATAACACATTTCCAGATTGTGCAGTGGAGACAACATATAAAAATAACACTTTTAGCTCCAGTATTACAGACAAACACGCATACAGGCTGACAACCTCCTCTGAATAATAACCTCAGGCAGAGTGTGTCATTTCTATGATACCTGAGCTGTCTTTATAGTGTCCCCAGCTGGAAACCTGGCTGACCCCTCCATGCAAACAGAAACCCCCTTCACAGGCGTCACCTAGCAACACCTTTTGTTTACCTCCGCCAATGAGAGAAGAAGTTCCCACACAGTCCTTGATTCAGAGAACGCTTCACAGGTTCATGGCTAAAGAGGAATGTTTAATGCAGTTGCGTTCCATTTGCGGGGTGGTAAGCAAAATGTTTTTAAGATAAAATGATTGGTTAATTACTCTGGGATTCTATCAAAACCTTATGATGGTGTTTATGTATTTATTTGTCACAAATGTTGTCATTGTTTATCCTTTTAAAGTGATTTAAGTTGGGGTGAAGATCTATAAACAGTACGGTCTAAAATTATCTTAGTGACAGGCTCTTAACCGCCTGGTTATAAAACGGATTTGTCTGTCAACACAGAGTATTGGGATTCGGCCTTAGGTTATTGTAGTTGTTGGGGTTTTTAACAACAATGAAAGGCTCCTTAGGCTTGACAGTCCTTTCACCATATGCTTTGATGTGAACTGATCACTGCACAGTATCTCTTACGTCAAATCCCAATACTCTGGCTTAGCCCTACCCCTTACCCCTAGCTCTTAGTTTTGCGCATTCACGTGAGAGTAAGTGGTGTCCCAATACTCTTTTTGATTGAGGGCTAGAGCTAATGAAGGGGTGTACACCCCTTAAAACCAAGTGAGCTCGGGAGCTTACTTGAAACCTAGGTGTGTGAATACTGTGCTACCTGCAACAATGGCGGACCGATCATCCAGAGAGTCCCATAAATGTAATATTTTCAGCTTAAATAATTGATAAAAAATGATGACAGTCTTGTTTTGTCCTGTACATATGTATTTGCAATCATGTTCTTAATTGAAACGTTTTTTTTAAATCGCTATTTTGCAACGCTAGCGTTAGACATTGCTGATTTGCACAACAGTCCCACATTTCTCTGATTAGCCTTGAATGGACTCCATGCATGTCTACAGTTTTAATTAAACTCCATTAGCAATTAATTTTGTTTGATATCAGTGCATAACACTACTTGTTTTGGAGACATCGATATACAGTACGTAACCGTAACCAAGTGGTGTCTCATTTTATAGGGCTATGTAGCCCTTAGCCCTCCGTTTCGAGACACAAGGGCTAGGGGTAAACTCAGGGGCTAGGGGTAAGCTGTAGGACAGAGTATTGGGATTCGGCCATACTGGCCCACTTAATTTGTTATTTAATCCAATGTGCTGACATCATCCTCCTTTAAGTGGCTTCATGAGACCTTAGAGTCCTACAGGAAACCCTCTAATTTTGGTGACTGGGAAAAATATTAAGTAGATGCTTCTACCACACAATCTAAAAAAATTGTATATGGATAAACCATTTGAAAACTTACATCATAGGACTCAGTTCTTATATCATTATTTTCATGTGATCATTATCATGGGCTTTTTCTTCATTTGAGACATTTGAACCATTCATCACTTCAAACCACTTTTGATGGTGGGGCTCTGATGGGGTGTGGAGGAAGTTGTGGACACATATCAACACTCACAATCAACAATCAAGTTTCTGTACTCCATGTTTGCGTGTAGAGAAGGATGAGCAGTCCGACTTGTCTGAGGCCTGGGATGTGGACCAGGGTCTGATAGCCCAACTCAAGGAGCAATACAGGAAGGAGCGCAAGGGCAAAAAAGGGGTGAAGAGTAAGTGAGACAAGGTCCTCGATTCCTTCTCTCTCTTTTTCATTCCTTCTGGCTGGGCATAGACCTTTTAGCTCCATTTAGGTTTTTTAATGGATCATGGTAGATAGTCGCATCTTCTCCTTTTGTTCACACTCTTCTGCTACTTTCCCTTCTTTTGGACACTTCTTCAGTCATCTCTGTCATCATTGTCTTGAGTTAATCACTAGTCCCATTCTTGACTCCCAACTTGTTTTCATGTCTTGTCTATTTATCTGCCATAGTTGATCAAGTGCACCTATGCTTTCATAAAAAATGTCCTTGGATGAGCTTTAACTCTGCAGTTTAAAAATTGTTCTCAGTTGCTTCAATTAGTGTATTATTCAGTATTTTTTTGCTAATTTTCTTTTCCACAAAACTGCTCTTGCATTGTTTGTATTAGCTTGTCTTTGATATTTAGATATTTATTTGAGTGCCCTTGTGAGTTTTGCATTGGATGTGTTTTGTAGAATTTCATTCTTCTTCTTCTTCTTCTCCCTTGTCTCTTTTTGATCATTTTCCCAACTATTTCACTTGTTACTCCTCATTTTGTTCACACTGTTTATATTGTACCCTTCTCTCCCTTCCCCGTGCTTAAACCTCTCTGTCTAAATCTTTTCGCCCCTCCACCACATTTCTTCTTCTACCTGTCCGTGCCTCCCTTCCTCCTCCCTCATCACACTTTTGTTTCCTCCTCCTCCGCTGTGCTCAGGGCCTAACCGGTCTAAGCTGCAGGACATGCTGGCCAACCTGCGGGATGCTGAGGACCTGCCGTCTATGCAGCCCTCGTTGACGCCCCCCTCCCGACCAAGCGTGCCCAGGCTCAACGAGCACGAAGTCAGCCGGCCAGAAGAAGGTAAGCTGCTCACACTTCCGTCTAGAATTGCACTTGCCAGACAACAAGCAATCATGGTCACCGCTTGAATCTTCCAGGGTCCTTATTTATAAACCATACAAATGCTGTGGAAAACAGAGTTAGCATTTACAAAATCTTGGTGTGAGACTCCAAACAATGCAACACAAGCCAGGTTTTGTAAAAAAGGCCCCTGGTCATGGTCACAGTTGATTTCAGACTGGATGAAGTGGTTCTGCAGTGCATGGTTTTGTTCCCTATATGACTTCTCCTCTGAAGAGACTAAACTGATTAGATAAACACTAACCTATCCGTCTCCTCTCTGTTGCTGTGTGTTTCTATCCCAGTAGAGGCAATGACGTTTCCGCCCACATCCGGCAAGTCCTTCATCATGGGCCGGGTGGACGAGGCGGCCGAGAGTGAGCTGGGGCTGGGAGAGCTGGCGGGTCTCACAACAGCCAACGAGGCGGATAGCTTAGCATATGATGTAAGCATATAGGGGCACCGCCCCTTCATAATGTCACACAACATCTGTTTTAATGTTAATTTATGCTAATCTAATGTTGAGAGAGGCCAACTGTTGTGCCACACCTGGACACGTTGCTGTTTGCTCTTGAGTCCAATAGGACAACGATGGGAGGTGAACATGCTTTTAAACTTCTGCTTTCTGTTGTCTCGTTGACTGATTGATAGGATGAACAGAGCTAGATGATAACTTTCTGCCAAGCTAGAACACTGGCACATTTTTATAGGAAGGCTTCTTATGTTTTCCATGCTTGATTGTAAACTCACAGTACCTTTTGGCCAGCATCTTGCATAGAATTTAGCATTTACACATTCCATTGTAATATGAACATATATGAAGATATGCAATAGAGGATTCAGAAGAAGGCACAAAGCTATTTAGGGCTGTCTTGATCCTGAGAGATAAAAAGCTTAAAGATGGTGTAGGCAATGTTGTTGAGAAGCACATTTTGTCATATTTAACCAAATAAACTTTGAAACACATCTTGATAGCAACAAATACATCTAAAGGTTAGAAGGGGACATGAAATCAATCTGACATCTTTTGGTGTCGCAGGACTTTAATAAACACGACAAATCATTAAGACCGTTCAGAGACTAATGATTGGACGGGCTACTTGTCTGTCTACCTACTTACCTGCGGGCACTCTGTCCCATGCATTCAATGCATGATACTGTTGTTTTCAACCAGGGTAGGCAGAGGTATTCTAAACAACCGAGCTAGACGCACAAGAATGGCGGTAAAAGAGCAGGTAATAAATCCAGTTCCAGATTTCTCAGAGAGTTGATCTCTCTCGTGGACTAACTAGACTAGTCTCCTGGCAGTTCTATAGTCAGACATTGTGGGAGTGGCTTTGAAGGGAGGGGGTGGGATATTGTTTAAGCTAAAATAGCTAACTTTGCAAAACTTTCCTACACCAGCTTAAAATCTAAGCAAGGTTTCATTGTGGAACTTGTACTTAAAATATGTTATTGAGTATTTCTCCTTTGTGATGCATGTCAAATTTAAGGTCTTTAAATTAAATTTTTGTTTTGGCTCAAGACTGTCTTGTATTGGTTTTTAGCTGTTTTTTTAAGTTGAGTTACGGCAATAGAGCGATGCGAAGAACAGTCTTTTTATCTTAGTCATAGTATTAGCTGAGAAAAACCGAGGAGCTCGAGCTCAGCTATGTTTTTACATGCAAGTTTGAGCTAGTGACTGAGGCAGCAAACAGAAGCTCCAAAATCAATAGCAATCCTCTTAGCTGAGCAGCAACAATGGAAGAGAGTTGGCTCCTGGCACATTAGTATTGAAGCACTCATTGGAATAGCTTTTGCACTCTTGCTTTTGTTTTTGTCCTCATGCAAGCTCACGCACTGCACTCATACTTTCAAATATGCACATAGTCATGCTCTCGCAAGTGGAACATTCAGAAACGCTCAAAAGTGTATGTATGGGTTCAAACATTTTCACAGACACACACCCTACTCACAAAAATGCTCACTTTAGATCAATTGGAAGCAAAGTGAACTTTGCTGCTGTGGTGCTTTTGCAGAATGAGGTCACTATTGAGGAGATTGAGTAACAGAGAGACCGTGTTGACTGGTAGGCTTTACTGTGGGTGTATTCCTATCGAACTTTCGTTCTAAGCCCATCTTGTGTTTGTATAAATAGTCATTAAGGTCCACATCACCTGAACCTGAACAAGCAAGATGAAGTCACAAAACAAGTCAGAATCCTATGTGGGCATCTCTTAAACCATATGTAGGTTATAAATAGTCAAAAAGACTATTGAAAATGCCAAGTGGCGATAGACAAGCTTGTTTTCTCTTTTTGTAGCATTAAGTTTTGAGTTCTAAGCAAAGTGCTATGCCATTACCTAAGACCATTCACAACCTTGGTTGTTCAGAACACAGTTTTACCATTCAAGTTGTTTTGTGTAAGACTCTAAAGCTTAAAACCTTTTAAAGGGTTTCATATTTGTCATCTTTTTTTTTACCTTTCCTCAGATTGGTAACAACCAAGACAGTCTGAGGAAGACATGGAACCCCAAGTTCACCCTGCGGAGCCACTTTGACTCCATCCGCGGCCTGGCCTTCCACCCAGTGGAGCCTGTGCTGGTCACCGCGTCCGAGGACCACACGCTCAAGCTATGGAACCTCCAGAAGACCGCACCTGCCAAGAAGTAAGAAAAGGTTTCTTGTTTGAAATGTTTACCTTCCATTTGGTACTTAAAAGGTTGACTTGGCAAAGTTTCCTCATATCCACTAGAGATATAGGCACTTTTCAGTGACTGTTGACATACTGCACGTCTTTACATTGTGTCTGTGGGCATTAACATGTGATTTAGGAGCTTGTTAATTTTCTAGCGAGTATAGCTGAAATGACTGACATGACACTGTTTAAACCAGTCTTTAAAAGTTATTTTTATTTCCAAAGAAAAGAGAACAGTTATACTACAGTATGTTGCATTTTAAACATTATACATGTAGGCACTCATGAATTTTAAATGGCCTTAATTGCATTAAACAAGACGAGATGAGTAAAAGACAATGAAATTGCTAATCAATGACAATTATTAAAATGACCATCAAATGACGATGAATAACAGACTAGATATGTTTGACTCATTGTTATCTTTGTGGTTACGTGCATGTGATTTCAACACCAAGAAGATTAACAGGAACACTTTCTTCCATCCTCCTAGGTGTGCTGCCCTAGATGTTGAACCCATCTATACATTCAGGGCCCATCGGTGAGTTTGCACACATCATGGCATCATCCCCAAATGTATATTAATGTGGTAATATTATAAATATATAATATCTAAACTACAGACGTGATGCTGAACCCATGAAGCATTAGTGATCGGATTACTTGTATGTTTGTAGAGGTGCAGTGCTATGTGTTGTAATGAGCTCTACGGGGGAGCAGTGCTTCAGTGGGGGGGTGGATGGAACGATCCAAAGCTGGAACACCCCCAGCCCAAACATCGACCCCTATGATTTGTATGGTATGGTCTGAGATCTTAATAATACTTGATCCTTGGTCTCTCTGTTTTTGGATTAACTACTCCATACTTTATTTTTTTCCTCTCTGTCCTTTTTTGCTATTTATTTCTGCTCACAACTCTCCCTCCTTGCAAATCTCCTTGAGCTTTCTCTTAATATTGACTCTCTTCATCCTACTCTGTTCTGTTCACTCATTCTCTCTCTCGTCGTCTTTCCCCCTCAGAGCCGTCTGTGCTGCGGGGGTCGCTGTGCGGTCACAATGACTCAGTGTGGGGTCTGGTGTACAGCTCCGTCCACCACCGCCTCCTCTCCTGCTCTGGGGATGGCACGGTGCGCCTGTGGAATGCCGCCGACATTGCCCCTGCCCTCGCTGTCTTCAACGAAAAAGGAGGTATGGACACTGACAAAGAAACAGGCCGTCTTTCACAAATATACTGTATGTCGGTTATCATTACTTCCTTCCATTGTCAGCTTGTAAAGTAGATGCTAGATCTGATTACGGCACACTTTAAGGAAAAATAAGACCTCAAATGCTTTCATGTAAATTGTAGATGTATTTTATCCCTGTGGCCTGTATTCCAGACAACTGATCTTGAGCAGTAGCTACTGTATGTACAGAAATGTGTAAGAAGTGGACACAAGCAGATTTTGTCCTTTATTGTAGCCTACAGATCACCAATATAAAAACTCTGGACCAGACTTGGGTCATTCACAAATATAATGTAATAATAATCTATTCCTTTAGGAAATGCTTTTATCCACAGTGGGCAATTTGAACCTGCAGCCTCTTGACCTGCAGTTATATGCTCTACCACTCAAATGTTCCACCATTGAGCTACACCTATCCCCTATCAATTATGTATGAATCCATTCATTCATGTATTCAGAAGAAACTTGGAGCATTTGATCTGTCTCGCAGTTGTTACTTACTTTGGTTTTATTTGATTGGTTGAGACAAACAGTCCTGAGGAAAAGGGCATGCTCTAAGACTTTAAACTAACGGTCCTACGCCTGCTGGACAGGACACATTTTAACTGCTTTGGATTCTTTGCCGTTCAGAGCTGGGCATTCCAACGTCAGCTGACCTGGTGTGCAGCGAGCCTGCCCACATGGTGACGTCCTTTAGCTCGGGGGAGATAGGACTTTTCAACATGGAGACACGGCAGCTGCTACTCAAGCTGGAGTCGAACAGAGAGTCAGGTAAACAAACTAGTATTGCCCCAACTAATATTGTTCTTTTCTTACCTTTTCTTTACCTTTTTTTAAGTCCTTAAAGTACACAAAATCATACTTTGTTTTTAGGTTTGCCGTTGAATTTGCTATTACAACTTTTCTTAATATATTTTTTCCAAAGCACCCCCATGCAAAATCAACAAAGTGCTGAGTCATCCCACTCTGCCCATCACCATCACTGCACAGGAGGATCGCCACATTCAGTTCTTTGACAACAACACAGGTCAGTAACAACCGCTCTGGTACTTGAGCTGGTGTGTGTGTTCTTAGCTTGTTTGCTCTGATTTTGTCAGGGGAAATGTTTTCTATACTGTGAAATACAAATCTTTAGACTTGGAGAGGTTTAGTCTCAGTAAAAAGTAACACATTTCTAGATAAAATAATAAAACTAGTTTAATAAAATGTATTTTCTTTTTGTATTGATATCGCAGGGAAACTGATTCACTCCATGGTAGCACACTTGGACGCAGTCACCAGTTTAGCTGTGGATCCCAATGGATTATACCTCATGTCTGGCAGTAAGTACTTACCCAGTTTATAGTTACTGCATAATGTGTTGCTTGGCTTGGGTTTGTGTTCATGGTGTGATAACCCACTATCTTGTATTTCCAATATGAGATCAAACTGCCCAGACTACAGTGAAAATAAATGTTGAGAAATGCTGCCATGTGTTGTGCACCTTATTTGTTTCATACCTGTGTTTTAAAATGGTTAAATTAAATAAACGTAACTGGACCAAAGTGGTAACAAAGTATCAACATTTGTTTGTGGACTTTCTACCAATGTTTTAATTTACTTTTTATTCACTATCCATTCCCTTTCTCTTCCCCCTCCTAACACCCACATTCTTCTTTCTCTTCCAGGTCATGACTGCTCCATCCGCTTGTGGAATATGGAGAGCAAGACCTGTATCCAGGAGTTTACCGCCCACCGCAAAAAGTTTGACGAGTCCATTCACGATGTGGCATTCCACCCCACCAAGTGCTACATTGGCAGCGCTGGAGCTGACGCACTAGCCAAGGTCTTCGTATGACTCCCTCAGACTCGTACCTAAATCTGTCTGGAAGGACCAAAAATGTATGTGGCGTAACAGAGAAGAAACCAGTCACTGATGGAGTCTGGAAGAAAACATGATGTGAGGATGAGGTACCTGGATCTGGCTCTGGATAGGTAGAGGATAGCCAATCAGTTAAAGGCTGGGGGGATAAAGAGAGAGAGGAGAGAAAATGATAAAGAGAAAGGGCTAATCCACCCTTTCTTTTCATCCCTCCATTCCTCAACTCACAGTAGCCCCTACCCCGCGCCCCCTTGCTACCCCAGGCGGGCCTGGGTTTTAAAGCCAAACCTGAATGAAACCCCCACAGGTCATGCACCACATGGACAGGGGGCAGATGGAAGCTTTCACACTCCCGGGCACCCAAACAAGACTTGCGCTGATTCTGAAGGAAGGGGTTTGTGTCGTAACAGATACAGGCTAGGTATGCTGCATCCTCTCGTCACTCATGCCCCCTTACTGCCCCCCCCCCACACACACACCTTACCCTTAAGACTGCCTGTGTCTTAGTTGTCGTTTTGACATATTTCATGAAAATGTGCCTTTTACTTCAGAGTAGTGTTATAAAGATGTACTCATAGATTCAAGTTCCACTGCGATGGCAAGAGACTGAGCTTGTATCACACATCATTCTGAATAACGTCATGGATTTTATGTTTGGCAAATAAAGTTGGATATACTAAAAAGCATGATCAGGATTATTTCATTGTAGGGAGACAACAATTCCAGTGGTATAGGTCCTATAAAATGGAAAGTGGGAAATGTGATTAGAATTTGTTTTTTTTCAAGTTACCGTTTAGATTTATTTTTCTTTTTTCAAAGCCCCAATACATTTAAGTATACCAGTAGATAATCTGTCTGTGTGTTACTAATTCCAACATGGAAGCCTGTGTTACCTCACATTTGTTAACTTAAGGAAGTGAGCTGTCGTGTCCAAGCTTTAAACCCTTCTGCTACACGTGTTGACATGCAAGTTGTCTTCACTCACCCCAAAAAAACTAAAGAAAAAAGTGTAAACTAAAAATAATGTGGTTGTAGCAAAATCTTGTTTAGGCTGTGGCCATTCTGAAACCTCATTCAGCTTCCAATGGAATTGTAAATGCTTTGCTTTTTGGCTACAGTTCTCCCAGGTACAAGTGCATTTTTTATGTTTTGATGTTAAAGTAAATAAGACAGAAACTCTGTGACATGTTACCAATATTGTAATGTACTGTACCAACTAAAGTAGACGTAAATTCTGACAGGATTTGTTGTCATGTGAAACACGCTAGGACTAGACCAATCACTCTAGTTTTGTTATTTCGGCACAATTGATTGATCAATGTGGTTTGACAGTTTGAAACACAGTTTGAAATAATGCTGCTTTTGTGGTCTACTCATAGTTTAAACTTTAGACAAACTGCACTAAAACTTGACAAGTTTTTGCAGTGACACCTTCTCAATAATTGTATTGTTATTTAGACAAACATATATTTATTTCTTAATTGTTTTGTGTCATTTAAGCCAAAATAATTAACCAATATTTTTTTCTATGATGACAACATGCTTCCCGTAAAGCCTACCCCCGTCTGATGGCTTTGTAAATAAATGAGCTCTCAAGCTAATGTTGCTATGTTAGCCACTTGGTTTAGACCAGGAAGTTAGCACCTTCATTATGGTTGTTTGTCCATAAGATGACTAAATAGTCTTTAAGCTCCTATCTCTGACTGCATAACTGAGATTCTCAGTATGCTAACTGCACACAAAGCTACACCCCAAGTTTGTTTAATATGCTTTATGTAATAACTGGTCGAAAATGCCTATTTTGTGGAATTATTTTGATTAATTAATAGTTTTTCATTTACTTAACTATAAATGCTTGGTGACAAAGGTAAATCCTTGTGAAATACAGGTAGATATTTTTTAAAGAATATTTTGTTTTACTTGAAAATGTAAAGGTATTCTGTGAGGATTCTTAAGCTTTTTGTTGTTGTGGGAATGGATAATAGTCTTATCAAAGTTTATGCCTTCAATGATGAGCACTACAAAGGAGGATGGACATTGTTTTTTATTCGTTGTTACAATTAGCATTATAACAAAAGAGCAAGTTTTCATTATTTTCCTAATGCATTGACCCATACAATGAGAACATGTTTCATGTTTCCTGGGATGTAAAAAAAAGGGTTGGGAATTTGGTGCCCTTATGTAATACAATAATATTTTCTTCCTTTTACTTTGGTGTCAGGTAGTTTTAGACCATGTAAGGGAGCGCAAACAAAATATGTACAGTTTTAAGGTATTAAAATTTATATTTATTAAAACAGTATATGTATATTGAGTGGCAACACAACAGTGATGTGAAATGGAGTCAGTATGGTGTCTGTCGTGATAAACATACAGTAGTGTCATCACAACACGAAGGATAATGAAAGGGTAGTGTAGTGCCCCCTGTTGGTCAGAATGCAGAAGATTTAAGTCAGGTCAGTTGTTGGCTCATATTTCCTTTGGCATAATTTGAATGACAATTCATAAGGAGTGTTTAGGTTCAAATATTAAAATCCAGTCTTTTGAGGACCTCATTCAATATAGATTTTCACTACACCCTGTTTATTTCCATGGGTTTAATATAAATTACCATTTGCCATCCGTTTCTAAGCTTGAAATCTTACTCTATGGTCCATCATGAACAGTCACTCTTGAGTCACCAGTATTTTAATCACAAGAGACTGACCAGCAGGGTAATATTTACAAGCACTACAGCATGTAGAAAGCCTGAACACAAAACTAACTACAACAGAGGACTGGGCCATGTCTAGTTTGCCTGTTATTTAAAGTAATTCCCCTTATAACTTAGTTATAAGTTATACAAAGAAATTATGTGAATTTGATATAGTAATTCTACTGTACATACAGTACATATAACTATTGTTGTTCTAGTCTATTCTTTTTTCATGATGTATTCTCTTTTTTCTCAGATGGGACAGTGACAGATTTATCAATAACAACAATAAAGGCATATGTTGTATATCATATTGATAATGCTTGTGTTTTATTAAGTTGAACCTTGACCTGTGAACTAGGGCTGTCCCCAACTAAGATTTTCTTTGCTCGACCAAGACTCGACTAAAACATCTGAAAATCAACTAATTGGGGTGTGCTTGCCTTCGGCGAGCACAAACCATTGTTATCTCACATATTCTATTGTTTTCCTGTTTCTCTTTATTGTGAGAACGCTGTTAAGCAATCTCACTATTGTTTTCCTGTTTCTCTTTCTTATTATTGTTGGAATGCTGCTTCAGCATTCCAAGTATTGTTCTTTGAATCTTTATTATTGGAATGCTGACAAGCGATTCATTTAACTCGTCTCATTAAAAGACTAAGAGCACCACAACACAACTACTACCACAACTGGTACTGCTATACAGTGGGGGTTCTAGCACAATATGCGTCCAGGGCAAGTTTATCACTTGCACCCCCCCCCCCCCCCCCCCGCCAGGGAGGAAGAAATCGTGTGCCGCCCCTACCCCGTCGGCCGCCCCCCGACAGCGCCCTCAGAACGACCACCGCTACTACCTGGCTGCGACAAACGAAAACGAATCTGCTGCACGGCAAGCAGGGGTGCCTGCAGCTGCCTGAAGGGGGCGCCAATATGCCAATTCCCCACAAACTGAAATGATCGATAAGAGAAAACCGCACAGAGATTTCTTTTTTTAATGCTCGTGCGCCCCCCACGTGACATGAAAAAATGCCGCCCCGGGCGGCTGCCCGGTCTGCCCGTGCCTAAAACCGCCCCTGCTGCTATATCTTATGCCACACTACAACTACTAATTCTGAAGATGCTGCTAATATCTCTTTTGCTAACTACTATGCTAATGCTACTGTTTTGTTCTACTACGCCACTGAGTGCGTTCTCCCATGTTTGACCATGAGAAACCCGATAGCAATTGTCAGTTTATGCCAATAATACGATTACTCCGTTTACATGTGTAATTAGTTATGCGATTACTCAAACACGTCTACATGATTCTTTTTATGAATCGTTGTGCTCCAAGGACAAAACTTGCACCATCATTCTTCTGCAACAAAGTGTCGCCATGTCTTCCTATTGAATCCTACTAAGAAAGCCGAGTAAACACACTAAATGATAGGCTACATCTGCTACTGATATGACTATCCCAACTATAATTTCAGCTGTTAAAACTATAATATTCTTGTTACAACTATAGCCTACTTCTTCTGTTTAACAGTTCAACTTTCAGCTTCTCCCACATTGTAGGCAATTTAAGCTCTTATAGCTTTGTTGATGCAGTTCAACCTCCACACTGCTTCTTGAAATTCAACTATTTCTTTGATTGCTTCACAACGTTCAAACGTATTCTCCCGCACAGTTTTTAAGCACTGAGCTTCGTTAGATGATGCAGTTCAGCTTCCACACTCCCTCTTTTGTGTAAGTCATACATTTGTTAAATTAATTTTAGCTTGAGGGTATTTTCTAATTTCTGTATTTTCAGCCATTAAAAAAAATTATTTCAGCATTCCAACGCATTTTCAGCAGGAAATACCTTTTCTAGTTCCAACTTCTTAGTTCTTCCGCCGTTTTTTGGCCTTTAACTAGTCCTGCATACTTTCACAGATTCCTAAAATGTTTGTATCAAAACGTTCAGCTCCTTCAGGAGATGATGGCTATGACTTCTGGTATTTCTCACTTTTATACTTTTTAAAGAATTAAGGTTTTTGTGCAAATTATTCTCCCATTAAAAGTAATGGTTAATCCTTTCAAATCATTAAAAAGCTTCTTCCTCTTTCAAACTTTTTCAAACTGCTTCAGCATACTTTCAGCTAGAGACACCATTCAACCTTTAAAATGTTCACAATACATTCAGCTATACCGAAATGATTCCGATTTTTCAAATATTCAGCCAATTTTGAATCGTGACAGTTTTAAATACATGAAAAATGTAGCTCTTTCTTGATTTTTATGACTGAGCAAGCCAGCTGCTCTTTTTCTGATATTCAACTAAATTGTCAAACAAATTCCTCTGACGTTCATATAGTTTAACTTACAGAAACAAGTTATACCTTAAAATGTACTAAAGAACTCACATTTACAGATTTTCAGCTTTGAGCCTTGAAGCGAGAGCAGCCTTTCAAATTATCTCACTAACTTCAATGGAGAAGTGGGTAAAATTCGTCAGAGAATTTCGAAAGTAGACGTGTTTTTAAACTGCCGGTAGAGTCGTATTTCTGACTGCACAGACATATAAAGGACATGTCTGGTTTCGGGAGAGTCTTGGGTCTCGGAAAATATCCTCATTTTTTGGATTGGACCTATAGTTTTGCATCTAGGTTAACTTGTTTAAGGTGTGGATTCCAGCTAAATTTGTGATTCTCTGTTAGCGTTCACAGCTGCGCCATCACCGTGGCAACCAAACAGACACGCACCATGGAAGCAGAATTGGGTGATGTTTTGGAAACTGCCAAAAGAGTTGTATTTCTGACCGCACAGACACAACGGATATTAATGGTTTCGGCAGAGTCTCGGGTCTCGGAAAATATACTTATTTTTGGGATTGGACGTACAGTTTTGCGTCTAGGTTAACTTGTTTGAGGTGTGGATTCTAGCTACATTTCTCAATTGAGCTAGCGTGATGGCTCTCCATAACTAGGCTAATAACGGTTCAACTTTTTTTTCCAAAATTGACCAAATTGGCCAAACAAGGTATGTACATTGAGCTTAAAGTGTAAATAATCTAGCTAGATTGTTTTTATTTTAGCAAGTTTTAGAGAAATCTGCAAAAATCGAGGCGCAACTGTCATAGCTGACCGTCATGAACAGTCAAACCAGGGCTGGGGTACAGTAACGCTAACGCTAAGTGTTTGCTGCAGCTGGAGTTAATCCTACGAACAAACGCTTCATAACTGGAAAGTTTTTACTTTTAATTGACGATATTGAACACAGATGTAAAGTAACTTGTCTTTACTCTAAATATCTTCTCCGTTTTCAATTTGAAGTAGTAGATATACTTATGTAGGAAATCTTCCAATGCATCCTTTCTCTCTAGCTTCACGCCTTCGGTTATTATTCAAGCTTACGGTGTTAATACATACTACTTTGACACACTTGCAAGCAATGATCCACTGGTTAGATTTAGCATGATTTTTTTATTTACTATTAAAAAACTCACCAGGGACAACGACAACATCAGCAACCCTGCATTATGAATTATTATTTTGATGTATATTAAGTGTCTGAACAGGACTGTGTGTCTGTTGGGGTCTGTTGCCAATGACCAGCGGTTGCTACGTTTTTTCCAGCAAGTTCCAGTCATTCCAGTGTTGTCCTCAGTGCCGCCGCTCCCATAACGCGCACTACGTGCTGTGCGTAGGGCACCAAGTTCTGAGGGGGCACCCAAAAATTGCCAACTGAAAAATCATCATAGTTACTATAAAAAGCTCACCAGGGACAACGACAACATCAGAAACCCTGCACTATGAATTATTATTTTAATGTAATCTTAAATTAAGTGTCTGAACAGGACTGGGTGTGCAGGCACGCATGATTAGTTTCTCCTCCGTCTTGAATCTGATACCTAGATTCTAGGTTAGAAATGTTACCAGTCTGTTGCCAATGACCAACGTTTGCTCAGTTTTTCCAGCAAGTTCAAGTCATTCCAGTGTTGTCCTTTTACCTTCAAAATTGTTCACCCAGACTTCAGCAACTGGTTTTCTGCTAAATTTTCACATTTTGCTGCAGCTCATCTTTCTGAAATGTTCCACTTTTTGTTTAGCATTTTTTCTTATTTTCTGTACTTTTCTGCCTTCATCTTGCTGCAGGTCCTTTCTAACATACATTTCAGGCCTTTTAAAACTCCAGCAAATAATTTTCTGCAACATGTTCACATTTGTATGCACAGTTTCTATTTTTTCTGATTTTTTTCACTTTTTCTTCTGTTTTCTGTAAGTTGATGCCTTCGTCCAGCTCCAGCCCCTATTTAAAATACCTTTTGGGCGCTTTGAAGCTTCAGCTTATAACTTTCAAAAAATGTTCAACATTTTCAGCTTTTTTAGCATGGTCAGCTATCCCCACCAAGTCCTGAGGGGGCACCAAACAATTGCCAATTGAAAAATCATCATAGTTATTATAATTATAATGCCGATATTATTTCAGTAGACCTATATCAATATTACGCACCTTTTAGGCATGTATATCACAAAACAGGCAAAACAAGAGATATATTTAATTGCTCAAAAAACGTTACGATGGTGCCCTCCACCCCACCCCACAAAAACTAATACACACTCAACTTTCCAAGCTCGCCGTGGGTGCCCTTTCCTATCTCAGTGGCCTGACGAACTTTGATGGTAGGCTAGGTAAACCTTTCGAAAATGGCCTCAAAAAGACAACAGGAGTCAGGGGCAGAAAAAGAAATAAACTGCGAGATGACCCGTGCATCACTTTCAGGGAAGTCCATGTTTAATTATTGTCAAATACGGGAAATGTGCTGCTAACTTATAGTTAGCCTATGCATACACCTCGAACTAGCTGACGTTATTGCTAATTTTAGCACACTCAAATATGTTAGGTGCAAACTAAATTTAGATTTTACTGTTAAACATTATCTATGCGTTTGAAAAAACTGACGCCAGCTAGATGTTACTTTACTGTACATTCTAGGATGCTTCTATATTTGATTGATCACAGGGTTTTTCCTGCATAGAGAAAATGTTGGCGCGCGCCAAAGCTGTTTTCCCGAGCGCCAATGACAAATCCCGAGCGCCAAAGGCAAAAAAAGTCTGCAATGAAGAAAATACGAAAAAAACGCGTGCAATGCATGTCAGCGAATATGTTCTCAATAGTATGTTTCAAGTAGGCTACAGCCAAACCCTCGTTCTGTTTTGATCATTAGTAATCGAGTTAATAAGCGTGTCTTCTTGTCTGATCAATACGCAACTGTGAGGTGCGCGAATGGACAGAGTGGCCACTAAACTGTCGTTCCGCTGCGACGTGCACGAATACACCTGTACAAATACAAATGAAATTTCCACTCAAAATGCTGACAAAAGTTTGATTTAGGATTTCCAACGCAGCCTCCATTGGTATTCTTAACCTAGAATGATAATATATAGTGCAGTGTTTCTTCTATGGCTAAAGTTCTGCCGCCACAGTATCAGAAATCAGGCTGTACAAAATGTTTGTGCATGTCGGAGAATTGCACTGACACACGCTTCACAACGCAGTTGAGATTGCGTGTGTGCGTCCTTGAGAACTGCTACGGCTACACCAAGCACGGACATTCAGCCGTGCGGAAATAGAACGTTGACGGAGCGGATCTTTTATTTAGCACGCTCATTGCTTAAAATATATTGGAGCTCTGTTAATTCCACACTGCGTCCGCAAGGCAACATTTCCGTACTTGGTGTAGCCACAGCGTAAGTCGTATAACTTATGTTGTAAGTTCATTTAAGTCTGTTATTGTGTAAGTCTATAGTTCTTGCAAATTTAAATCAAGTTAACTGGTGATTATTGTTGTTTGTACTCTTCCCCTGCTAGCTAAATTGCACATGTCTGTTGATTCGATAGCGATTGCTGCTCTTGCTCAGGTTTGTATTTTAGGTGCATTATTATGCAGAAGTAGTTTTAATTAATGAGAAGTGGGTTTATTGTTAATATTTGCTTCAGAATGCTTAGCCTATCAAGATCAAATGAAGCAAGTAGTGTACATGCTTCAGAGTGGCCTACCTTAATCAATAGGCTAGGGCTAGGCTACTGACCTTTTACAATAACTTGTTATGTCAATTATGAATTGGCAGCATTTATGCCATTTAGAACATACTTTATGAGTGTATGGTGTCTTTAAGTAGCCTAACTTTATTGCTTTAGGGGAAATAGGACGAACATATGTGTGTGTGTGTGTGTGTGGGGGGGGGGGGGTGTAAAACACCTGGGAATAAATACATTGATTAGAAAAAATAAGAAAAAAAAATATATATATACTTTTTTTTTTTTTTTTTTGAGCACCGAAGACCCATTTTGACCCAGGAAAAACCCTGGATCAAATAGTTTTTAAATGAGTAATAAAGGTGGAGAGCTCCTTGGCTGCATGCTTTCAGTTTTAAATGTTTATAATTAATTTGGAAAACCATGCTAAGAAACATAAGGGTGGGGCTGAAAAATTAAGAGACAAAAATACCTCACCTTCACTAGACAAGGTTTTACCAATTGAAAAACGGCTGTTTATTTTACATATTTTGTTTATGTTCTATTTTGTTTATGAACTATTATGCACTCAAATAAAGGCCCCAAAATTTCAGTCGCGCACATTGCGCACTCGCATTAACTCCGTAACTAGCATCATATCAAACACAGAATGTGGATGCATTGACAGGGGAGCTGTGGTGGTGGTGGTGGGACATCATAAAGGAATTATGCGTAGGGCACAAAAATGTAACTTTCAAATATAACTTTCAATATAACTTTTCATGTAATTTTCAATATAACTTTCAAAAAATGTACAACATTTTCAGCTTTTTTAGCATGGTCAGCTATCCTCATTCAGGTTTTCAGCATTCTAACTGCTGTTTCGCAGGAACAGCCTTTTCTAGTTGTGAGTCACTATTGTTTTTCTGTTTCTCTTTATTATTATTGTGAGAATGCTGTTAAGCATTTCCTGTTTCTCTTTCTTATTATTATAATTCCATATTCTTAGTTCTTCTGCCGTTTTTTGGCCTTTAACTAGTCCTGCATACTTTCACCAATTCCAACAATTTTTTTATCAAAATGTCCAGCTCCTTCAGGAGATGATGGCTTTGACTTCTGGTATTTCTCACTTTGATACTTTTTAAAGAATTAAGGTTTTTGTGCAAATTATTTTCCCATTAAAAGTAATGGTTAATCCTTTCAAATCATTAAAAACCTTCCTCCTCTTTCAAACGTAACTATTTCAGCATACTTTCAGCATACTTTCAGCTTGAGACACCATTCAACTTTTAAAATGTTCACAAGTTCAGCTATTCCCAAATGATGCAGATTTTTCAAATATATTCAGCCAATTCTGAATTGTGACATTTTTAAATACATGAAAAATGTAGCTCCTTTTTAGATTTTTATGATTGAGCAGCTCTTTTTCTGATATTCAACTAAATTGTCAAACAAATTCTTCTGACATTCATATAGTTTATAGTTTCATATAGTTTAACTTACAGAAATAAGTTATACCTTAAAATGTACTAAAGAGCTCACATTTACAGATTTTCAGCTTTGAGCCTTGAAGCGAGAGCAGCCTTTCAAATTCTCTCACTAACTTCAATGTAGAGGTGGATAAAATTCGTCAGAGAATTTCGAAAGTAAACGTGTTTTTAAACAGCCGGTAGAGTCGTATTTCTGACTGCACAGACATATAAAGGACATGTCTGGTTTCGGGAGAGTCTTGGGTCTCGGAAAATATCCTCATTTTTTGGATTGGACCTCAAACAAGGTTAACTTGTTTGAGGTGTGGATTCCAGCTAAATTTGTGACTCTGTTAGCGATCACAGTTGCGCCATCACCGTGGCAACCAAACAGACACGCACCATGAAAGCAGAATTGGGTGACGTTTTGGAAACTGCCAAAAGAGTTGTATTTCTGACCGCATAGACACATAACGGATATCAATGGTTTCGGCAGAGTATTGGGTCTCGGAAAATATCCTTATTTTTTGGACGTACAGTTTTGCGTCTAGGTTAAATTGTTTGAGGTGTGGATTCTAGCTACATTTCTTATAATCGAGCTAGCGTGATGGCTCTCCATAACTAAAAACGGTTCGACTTTTTTTATACAATCGACCAAATTGGCCAAACAAGGTATGTACAATGAGCTTAAAGTGTACATAATCTAGCTAGATTGTTGTTATTTTAGCAAGTTTTAGAGAAATCTGCAAAAATCGAGGCTCGACTGTCAAAGCTGACCGTCACGAACAGCCAAACCAGGGCTGGGGTAGCTTAAGTGTTTGCTGCAGCTGGCGTTAATCCTACAAACCAACGCTTCGTAACTGGAAAGTTTTAACTTTTAATTGATGATATTGAACACAGATGTAAAGTAACTAGTCTTTACTTTAAATATCTTCTCCGTTTTCAATTTGAAGTTGTAGATCTAGCTTATGTAGGAAACTTCTATTGCATCCTCTCTCTAGATTCACGCCTTCGGTTATAGGTGTTAATACATACCACTTTGACACACTTGCAAGAAATGATCCGCTGGTTAGATGTGGCATTATCTTGTTATTTACGTATAAAAAAACTCACCAGGGACAACGACAACATCGGCAACACTGCACTATGAATTATTATTTTGATGTAATCTTGTACAAAACAATGTAATTGTTTTGTTTTACATTTGTCTTCTTTTCTTCTGTTTTCTGCCTTCATCTTGCTCCAGGTCCTTTCAAAAATACTTTTCACAGCAGTGTCTTCCAACTGCCAATACTATTGCTTTTTTTTTTCTCTTTTTCTGTACTTTTCTGCCTTCATCTTGCTGCAGGTCCTTTCTAAAATACATTTCAGGCCTTTTAAAACTCCAGCAAATCATTTTCTGCTACATTTTCTCATTTGTATGGATTGTTTCTCTACTTTCTGATTTTTTTTCACTTTTCTTCTCTTTTCTGTAGTTTTATGCCTTTGTCCAGCTCCATTTAAAATACCTTTCGGGCTTTTTTATCATGGTCAGCTATCCCCATTCAGGTTTTCAGCATTCTCACTGCTGTTTTGCAGGAACAGCCTTTTCTAGTTATTATTATTATATATTTTTGCCCCCCTAAAACTTTGTCAATATTTGGACTAAATAGACAACCTAGGTGTCAAACGTTTCGTCTTGGTAGCCATTGAGTTGCTTATATTGGGATTTACGTTCCGTTGCACGGTTTAGGTAGAAATTATTTTTTTGTGACGAAAAGTGAAGCTAACGGTGGCTAACTTGGTATAAAGTAATATTATTAAGGAAGTACATCTACTTTCGTACACAGTAGTCTACTATTTCACTGAAGCATTAGCATCATGACATTAGCCTCTGTTGCCCGGGCAACACATACTACAACGGTCTATGATGCATCTGTTTTCAATTGTTAAAATAAGCATCCCTCACAAATACATTTTCGTTGTAGGATTTATTATGACATTAGATTACAAGTAAACGATTTTTGGGTGAAATTATCATTACCTGTGGTTTCAAACCAGTGTAGCTCACTGCAACGTTAGCCTAGTCTAGCACTGTAGCTAACAAACATCTCCACAGCTGTCTACAGTACTGTAGGAAGTCAAACAGCGGCACATGTTTGGCACTACCCTTATTTAAATCAAAAGTATTTCAATTGGTGAAACTATCTGACTAGTGACTACAAACCTGGGGCCGGTTGCACAAAACACCTTACGTGTTTTCCTTAAGTATGACACTTAAGGGTAAATTTCTCCTTAGCTAAGGGATTTACTTAAGGGGGTTGCACAGAATCCCTTAAATGATTTCCTTAGCTAAGGTGAAACGTTAAGGGATTTACTACATTTAACGTGATTTTACAGCAGTAAAATTCGACCGTTTCCACGGTGACCGCATTGTTTGGTTGTATCTAGTGCGTCACCTTCGTAGCTAGAGCTAGCTAGTAGCTAGCTTATACACCTACGAAAAGAAGGCAAGAAAACCCAATTGGGCAGAGGAGGAAAATATTGTGCTTCTACAGGAATACAAAAAAGAAAGCGCATACTAAAACGTAAATTTGATCCACAAATAACTTCAAACAAAAAACAACGTTTTTTGGAAACGTACGATTGTAGGACGAAATTGCATTTTATATTGCATCAAAAATAAACCTCAATAAGTTTGGTGAAGCGGTCAATTCAAGAAGTAAAACATATATGCTAGAGCTAGCTATAATAACTTGACTGTTATGTCCAAATAAGAGATAACCAATTTCAGGAGGGAGTCCAATAAAACAGGAGATATCAACTTTACTCATAGCATAGGTCTTGTTGCTACTCAGTAGCCTAACGTTTTTAAAAAGTGAGCGCTAGCCTACAGTACGTCTTAGGTAGCTAACTAGATCAAAATGAGATCAACAATTACACTGCATTTACCGGAATGAGTCTATACTATATTTATATTATAGCTACTTTATTTACAGCAGTAGCCGACGCATAAATAGTAGCTATTTATGTTTAGACTACAGCACAGTAGCTTAACAGAGTGCCATAGGTGTGGGATGGGTTTATTTATCTCCATAAACGCAGCCATGTTGCGGTAAAGACTAAGTCAGAGGTACCTTAAGTTTTCTTCCTTACTTTGTTTGCTAAGGTCTTTCGTGCAACGCTCCTTAAGGGATTCCTTAAGTATTTAAGACAAAGTTAAGGAGAAAACCTTAAATACTTAAGGGAACATTTAAGGAAACCTAAAGGAAAATACTTAAGGGTGCTTTGTGCAACCGATTATATTTTAAGGAAACCTTAACTCTGTCTTTAAGGAAAATCTTAACTTAAGGTGCTTGTGCAACCGGCCCCTGAACTACGTCGCCACAGCCTAAACGTTGTCAATCTGTTCATTAAAATAATTCATTTCAGCCTAGACCGTACAATGGAAGTAACGTTAAATCGAATTCAACCAACGCAATCGCTACCAAGACAGTCTAGTACAGTAGTAGGGGAAGTAACAACTTTGTTTCACGAGCATTCTTTGTTACTACAAACTTCTGCTGGGCGTCTAGCATATGGTCTAGCTGGCTAATTTTTACTAAGTAACAACTTTGTTGCAGGAGCATTCTTTGTACATTGCGAGCTAACAGTGTCCGGTAGGCTTCTTCGCTTTAAATAATGATGTTACTATAAATGATGATGTAAACCGAGACCACTAAGCCCTCAAAGAAAATGTAAGATCAAAGAAACAAAAGAACAGTTTGAGGTTACTCTGAAAATTATTAATAAAATAGGCTAATGTAATAATAAAACAAATCCTTCTCTAACTAGGCTCCTCTATTTTGCATAATGAAACAAAGTTTTTTAAGTAATCAATAATCCTGCGCTTGCCCTCATTACTCAAATGATGCCGTTCAGGGCGGTAACATTACAAAATAGGACGCGAGTGTCTCAGAAATAATATATAGCTATTTGTCTTCATGGCCAACAATGAGAATATTGTGAATAAAAACAAAGACACAGGCGGCAAATGTTGGATCTTATCACACCAACCAAAGTCGTCCCCACGTCTGGATCGTTGACAGCTCGTTGGTACTGGATGGTGCGACACGCGGAGGAGGTCGGACTGTACCCCGACCTTGCACTGGAGTGCTATATTTAATGGGTAGGGGTGAGGGGCATGAGGCAGACCTTGTGCCTAAGCTCCGTGAGAAGCGTGGCATGCTTCCCAGCCCGGACATAATGGTGCTCCACGTCGGGAGAAACAACCTCAGCCAAGTGACCGGGCTAGACCTGACGAGGCGGATGAAGCGAGACCTGGGGGCCATCATGGAGATGTTCCCAATCACTCTTCTGGTGGTTTCGGATATCCTGGAACGCTGCGTCTGGAGGTATCAGAGGAACACCAGCGCTTCTGGTATCGACAGGGCAAGACATCGAGTCACTGCAGCGGTGTCTAGCTTCCTGGCCGACCGTGGGATGGGGAGCATTCAACACCCCCAAATATGACACGGTTTCGTGTGGATGTTCCGACCCGACGGTGTCCACCTTGATCACGTTGGAAACAATGTGTTCTTGGGAAACATCCAAGACGGTCTCCAACGACTCCTGTGCTAACCACAGCACACACAACAACGACTATTTTAAAAGCCACCCAAAAGGTTAAAAAAAGAACAATTAGACCGTTCAAAGTGCTGTTGTACTTTTACAACCATGGGGTCTTACAGGGTTAAATGGGACTGTCAGGTCAAATAGTGTCCGACATGCATCAGAGCGCGCTTATCACTGCCTGAAAACTTGCAGCATGCGAACTTACGTAGAAGCTGAGTGGGGAACGGTGCAACAGAGAAAGATTGTTGTTTTGGCTGGAGAACATAATGTCATTTGATTTGGATGTGATTCTTATAATAGGCATATTCATTTTTCAACCCAGTGTGTTAGCATGAGCGAAGTAGGGCTAGGCCACCTTTTCAGGTGGTAGGCTACATCATATTCGACGTTGAAAAATAAACCGTTGTTGGCAGTTTGCATTCAAAGTTTTTAGAGACACCCGGACTCTTCCCGTTCCTTGGCTCTCCGGCGAGCCAGCAACGCTGCGCCCCCTCCCTCAGTGAGAACGCACTCAATAAAAAAACGGCTAAACATATGATACCTCGTTGGAAAGCTACGATTCTTGTGCTTTCATTAAAATAAACCAATTCAAGCTCAACTCGCAACAGCAAGTACCGTCAACGTCTTTGTCCGGTGACCGTTCCTTCAACAATGCCAGAGAAAATAATTTGACTTACCTACGATTACTTCGGAATGTTCCAGGTATGCACACAACTCATCAAAACCTCATCTGCTTACATTCCCAAAGGGCCAAAGTATCAAACCATGTCGAGTAGTTGTCCAAACAATGAATAATATCCACACATAGCCACGATCTTGTTGCTTTATTCTTCCTTCGTCAAAAAATGTTTTTGATTTGTGTCAAAACAATCGCTCATAGCAAGAGATCTGAGCAGAGTACAAACACGCGGATAGTCTTAAAATGGCCGCTACACCCTAAGCCATTGACCCAATAGGAGCTTCCATGCCCCAGTGACAGCCCTCTAAAGCCAACTAGGTCTGTGCGTCCCGCCCCCCTGCCCCCCCCACCACCACACCCCCTCTACACAATTTTTTTTAACTGGCTTCGACTGGCTCTGAAATGAGCTAGTTATCCTTGTAGCTTAGAGCTAACTGTAAATGGCGATACCCCATATGCTAGGTGTTTTGGAGCCTTCAAAATAAAAGTCGATTGCGCAATATGTCAGTGTTCTATGAGTGCCAATCCTGGGAATCAGATAAAGCACTCCAAAGTGTTCATGCTTCAGTTTTTGTGTTTCAGTAATACTAATGAGGGATTTAGCTGTTATATATGATAGTTCTAAGTACCACCTTTCATTATAGATAACAATTATACCTTTTCATACTAAGAATTTGACCTTGGTTACAAGGGTCATTCTGGAGTCTCCAAAAGAAAACGCCTGGATGTACTCTTATAAAAACCTTTGTCAAATCTGAATATATTGTGGTATTATGTTTGACTTTTGATTTGAATTGGGTAAGGCTTCAACCTGTGGTCCAATGCTGTCTTCCAGTTAATACCTACCACCTCTAGGCCTCTTCAGGCCTCTGTTTTCAACACAAACTCTAGGCGGAAATAGAAATTTTCACTTTCCTTGTGTTCAAGCTTCTATTACTCAACACCAGTAGGACTGACAGGGGTCCTGACAACAAGAAACATAACTTCAGAGTGTCAGCTTTCAAAAGAGTCCACATACATGTACTCCAAATGGTTCAAGAACAGCAGTCAATTTACTTTGGGTATGCTGTTTAGGCGTTTTTGGGAATATTTAACAGGATCCAGAAGAGGTTAATGAAATGCTGCTATACCACAGATTTCTTTGCCATTTTGACTAATAACACTGACAAAGTAGGCTATGGCAGAGTTTGTAGTTATGTGGCCAATACCAAACCAAAACAAAGCGCAGATTAACGAAACGGAAAACAGTAACACCTTTTCTTTTAAATTCTATATTTTTAAAGTTGCTTTATTAGTCTTAAATAATATAATCTGCAATTTCTGTAGAACATTTTGTTAATTCAACAATGATGACACAAGCGGGAATCAGATCTCACACTGCCATACGGCAGCTTGACTAAAAAAATCTTAGTCGATCAAGAGCATATCGACTAGTCGACTGAGTGGGAACAGCCCTACTGTGAACACTAACTCTTTAAATTCTTTACTTGACTTTTACATTCCAAAAGATGGAATGGATTAGTTAAATTTATCAGGTAGCCATGTAATCTGTCACGGTGTGTGGAGGGGTAGGACCCAAACGCAGCCATGTCGAAAATAGAGGTTTTAATAGCAAACCAGGACACAGAAGGGTACTCACACGCAAACAGTTAGCAGTAAGGACAAGACAAAGACTGGATACAAAACAGAAACTTAAATACACAGAACCAAATGACACACAGGTGAAGACAATGACACTAACGAGAACCAGACACAGGTGAAGACAATGACAGGGAAACACTAAGACAGGGCAAAATCAAAAACAACAGGGGGGCACGGCTGTGGCCGTGACATAAATGCTATTATGTTAAAAGGGATGTACTAATTCAAATGAGCACTAAAAGACAAACAAATATAAATCATGTTACAATGTCAACAGCTATATAAATTGAAGGTCATTCAATACTTTGTAAAAGATTCTTTAAAGTTAATAAAGTAATAGTAGTACACTAAGCCAATGTACTGTGACAGATGATGTGTTTAAATGGTCTCCAGTGTCAGTTTTGGGTCTTTGAGTTGAATTCCTGGCAGATGTTTTGATGATTTTTGGCACCAGCTCGTAGAGGAGGTAAAACTATTTTACAAAGAAGGAATGTTCCCTTATTAGGTCGCTGGGAAATTCATCTAGTTCTTCCTGGATTTCCCAGGCAATACCAACAGAGTAGACAATCACACCCGTGTACACACACACACTTCATTAGACTCCCAGTGAGATCACTAATCTGGACTTTTGTGGTTCCCTCAACACAACCGCTTGGCCCACCAGACCAATCCTCTAGTAAACTTCACTTATCTATCTGTTGAGCTGTGACTGCAGGCGCTATAATGTCATCATAGGAATGTCCGTCCGTGACTACGATCATGACCTTCTGTTTGCTACCCGTCCCGGTGCCTCCGCTCAGGTAGTGTATCCCCAAAATGGCCTCCAGCAGCTCCTGTTTGCTTGTGTACTGCCCCAGGCCTATCTCCAGCTTTTGCTCATATGTGTACCGCACCATCCCCACACGCGCGTCTGTGGGGGAGATCTCGAAAGCTTGGGTGATGTTGGCAAAGAAGTCAAGCAGGGTGACAATGCTGGCACGACCCAGGTTGCTGGACCCATCTACCAGGAAAACAATGTCATGGGCGTTGGAGCAGGTCCTGCTGCACATCAGCTGCTCTGTGGCACACATACGCTCCACCAGGTGGTGCACAGCATCTCGCAGGACAAATCATCTCGCTACGGATAAGGGGAAGAAGTGGCCAGGCCGACAGACCACCTCCAATAGAAGATGGGAGAGTGAATAGAGATTGGGAATAATCACCCCAAAAAGTTTGAGTTCTCAACCTGTTCCGTTTCAACAACACAGGCCTGCTGTATAAATCTCTTGATATCAGAATCAGAATCATGTTTATCAGCCATGACTTTAACAACAATACTACATCAACACTACAAAAAGTAATTTACAAAATCTATTATTCTAGATGATGTCTCTAACCTTCTCCTCAAAGTCAGCCTCTGCAGGCGTCTCCCTCTCTCCAACATCTTTGCCTTCCACACTGACCAGGAAAACATTAACACCTGACTCCTGGGCAAGCCTTGCAGCCTTGTCCACCTTGTCTGAGGACCAGCCGTCCACGAGAATCAACATGGTTGCCGTTGGAATCAAATGTATTTGTATAGCCCTTTTTATATGCAAGCATGTCACAGTGGGCTTCACATACGCCCATAGAACTACCCCTCAACCGACCTAAACCCTCAAGTAAGACAAGGAAAAACTCCCAGAAAAACTCCCAACAGGAGAACAAATGAATGAAACCTTGGGAGGAGCAATTCAGACAAGGATCCCCTCCTCCAGAGACGGTTGGTGAGAGAGAGGAGCAGAACACAGGCTAAACATAGTCATACAGTGTCAATGTTTTTTTTTTAGGGGGGGGGGGGGGGGGGCAGAGAGGGGAGAGCAGGGATTAGAAAATGCCAGGAGCAGCTAACAGTTACAGTCATAATAGAATGAGATCCCCACCGGTCAAGTGTGGACTAGTGCAGCAATTTAACAGAGAAAAAAGGGGTATTTGATGCAGCCCCACACACCAAGACAGCGACAGCCTCCCTCGGTTGGAACAAAATCTGTTCAAGGGGAAAGAACTCTAAAATGAGTTAAATTATAAGAATAAGGATGAAAACAACCCGTTCCCCGTTGTCTCCAACTAGGAACAGAAACTATAACAGTAACAATATACAGCAGCGGAAACTATAACAGTAACAATATACAGTAACAGGTTTACTTTATTTGTAACATCTAGATGGGGCAATGCGAACATATAAGCTATAATTACATTTGACAAAATATAGCTGCAAACAGCAATGCGGGTTCCTCCGCAAAATGGCAAAATATTATAAACGTGTACACTGCAGAAGATCGAGACTTGGACAACAAGAGAGCAAAACGACTTCACTTTTGGCCAAAAACAATTCCAGACTCTCAGTCAATGCACAACTAACTAGTCATGTGGGCAACTGGGCTACGGCAGAGCTCATATTCAGCTCCTTGCAAGAATAGCCTGTGACGGTTTAGCAGCCGATTCTCTGGTCCTATTAAACTACACAACATACACAATCAGGGTGACCAAAAAGATTATATTAACTAACCATCAATAACATTACAAACATCTAACTGAACGAACACAACAACTGAAATTTGCGTTTTTGGACATGCCGCACTGCATGCTGGGTACCCAAGGGTGCTGACGCTGATTATCTAGCTGTGCTCTGACTGCGTGATATGAGTATTAGTTTTTGGTCAGCTTTGGGACAAAGGTTAAGAAACGGTTGACATTTCAAGTTGAAATTGTATGAAATTGCGCATGGTATCTCAGAAGGATGTCTGCCTGTTTAACCAAACAAGTAATCAAAATTATGACAGGTCAAAAGACTGTCTGGATTAGAAGCTGTGACCTTGCACTTTGTAGGACACTGTTTCAACCCATTGAGCTACCTGGAAGGATGAGAATACGTGGTCAGTTTTTGTATGCAAAGACAGCTGTTTCTCCTGTAGCATGGATTGTTTGATTCGTTCCAAGTTTAAACAGCTGTAATTCAATGATCTTTTGACATATCAAGGTGAAATTGCGCATAGTACTTCCGAACAATGTCATCCTGTTTAACTAAACAACTATTCTAATTTAAGACAGACTCAAATAGTGTGGCTGGATTCGAACCTACAACCTCATACTTTGCAGGTCACCATTGCAGCTCGTTAAGCTATTCTCAGTGTTGAATGTTGTCATGTTCAGTTACTGTACAAAAAAGAAAGCTGTTTCTAATGTGGTGCGCGTTGTTAGATTCAGCCAATGTTTAAACAGCTCTAATTCAATCATATTTTAACATACCGAGGTGAAATTGTTTACGGTACTTCAGAGAAATGTCTGATGATCAATTTACTTCGTTCGAGCTAATTCGGTTGTAAATCTGACACTACCATACGAAGACTCCAAGTAGCTAGCTACTGTTGTAAACCTGGCTTGTTTTGCAGTGGTTTACACAGTCTCGCTTAACAGATGATCGGAGTGTTGTTACGGGCTCAAATAAACACTCATTGCTATGTTTTGCAACCGGAGGATTGACCGGAACACTGGAACCGTTCTGTAAAAAAAAAAATCTTTTTTGCCTCTGACTGGTTTTGAACCTACAACCCTCTGTTTAACGGCACAACATCTCAATCGCAATTGTGCCATTACCAGATCTGGACTCTTGCCATGTTCAGTCATCGACTGGATAATAAAATAAGATGTTTCTCCAATGGCAAACATTGCCAGATTTGGTCCAAGCTCAAACAGCTGTAATTGGGGTGTGCTTGCCTTCGGCGAGCACAAACCATTGTTATCTCACATATATATTTATTATTATTGTTTATTTTCGTGCCCCTAAGGCTCAGTCAATATTTGGACTACATAGACAACGTTGATGTCAAAAGGTTCATATTGGTCGCGATTGCGTTGGTTTTATTGGGATTTATGTGCCGTTGCACAGTTAAGGTTTTAACTACGTTTTTGTGGCAAAAGTGAAGCTAACGGTGGCTAACTTGCTAGCCACAGTCACTGACACTACTGACGTCACTAACGTCACGAATTATCGCGTGACTACCTCTAACAGAACATTAGTTTAGCAGCTTGTTAACTTCTGGGAGATAGCTCGGCTAACTGCTTTACTGTAAGGGAGCTGCAGAAACACCACAAGCAAAGAGGCCAAGGTGATAACTATTTACTCATTTTACTTTGTGATATGAAACACAATTGTGAAGTGTAATGTACAATATACGCTGATATAAGGAAGTAAATACATCTACTTTCGGAAACAGTAGTCTACTATTTCACTGAAGCATTAGCATCATTACATTAGCCTCTGTTGCCCGGGCAACACATATTACAGCGGTCTATGATGCATCTGTTTTCAATCATTAAAATAAACATTCCTCACAAATACATTTTTGTTGTACGATTTATTATGGCATTATATTACTAGTTAACGATTTGCTGGTGAAATTATCATTACCTTTGGTTTCAAACCAGTGAAGCTCACTGCAACGCTGTAGCCTAGTCCTGTAGCTAACAAAAACATCTCCACAGCTGTATACAGTACTAGTAGGAAGTCAAACGGCGGCACATGTTTTGGCACTACCCTTACTTAAATCAAAAGTCTTTCAAAAGGTGAAACTATCTGACGAGTGACTGCTAACCAGAACTTCATTGCCACAGCCTGAACTTCAATTTGTTCATGAAAATAATCAATTTCAGCCTAGACCGTACAATGGAAGTAACGTTAAATTGAATTCAACCAACGCAATTGCTACCAGGACAGTCTAGTAGTAGTTGTAGCCTACAATTTACCGGGGCAGCTTCTTCACACAGCAGGGCTATATCGTATTTTGCCTTGTTACTGACAATGATCCCTACCACTGACATATTTATGAATGAGTGATTTTCCCCTAAATAAATGTCAAGCTTATTTACGTTTTTGGGGGCATATTTTCAGTTAGCAGATTATACTATTTCAATTGCGATTCCTTCTGAGATAGCTAGCTATTGCTGGTAATGTCGTTGTTAAAATACATTTTAAAGGGGGTTCTTTATGGATGAATGAATGCAATATGAGTAGGCTAAATGCCTGAAAATATCATGAGAAGGGAAAAACTTACAATGACATTTAAGTCATAGAGATTAGGTCAATTTTTACACCGGTCTGCCAAATGTATTCGTTTTGATTCAACTATGAGGTTGCTGATCACCATTCCCCTTGCAGGGGAAATGAGAAGACAACTGTTTCATTCTACTCTTCACTCTTAGTATTTTGAGTTGTAAATTAGCAGAAAAAAATATGCTTTTAAATCTATGTAATCTTTATAAATAATAAGTAGGCTATGCATTTTAATATAAAATATACAGAAATATCAGTTGTAAAATGTAATTTAAATACGGACCTTTGCAACCAAAACAAGCAAGCGCACCCTACAATTTCCCCAGAAATTGTACCCTCTCTAGTTCAGTCATATTTTTACATATCAAGGTGAAACTTTGCAGGGTACTTCAGGGTGGTGTCATCTTAAAGCCTATTGGGTTTGAAACACCATCATTCAAAATTACATTCAATTTAGTGACACAAACTTATTTAGGCAATGTGGACATTTACATATATGGAGCAAGAAAGCTGACAAAAGTATCTGAATTTGAATATGAAACATCTGAAATATTTACGTGTCGAATTTCATAAAACTGAAATATTTTGCTGTTGAATATATAATATCTGAATTATTTGTATGCCGAATTTTATAAAATTGAATTGTTTTGATCCAAAAATACAAATTTCAGAAATTCAGATTGCAGGAATTCAGATTGTTGAAATTCAGATTTCAGGAATTCAGATTCTTGAAATTCAGATTTCAGGAATTCAGATTCTTGAAATTCAGATTGCTGAAATTCAGATTCTTGAAATTCAGATTGCTGAAATTCAGATTGCGGAAATTCAGATTGCGGAAATTCAGATTTTGTCTGAACTAGGCCAAAGGTGAAACAGCTTGCCTTCACAGGGAAAAGTAGACGATTTCAGAACGACCGAATATAGACATTCTCTGACCGAATTTTACCCCAGAACAAAAGCTAAGAGTTGCTCGTTGGAGGAAGAGTATGGAGCAAGTGCTTATGAAACTTGTAAAAACTTGTGTCTTCTCCTCTGCCAAAATCGGCATTTACTGTTACCAAGTGAGTCGAGATAAAGTCAGAGGGCGGCGGAGACCGATGGAAGACGCGGAACAACTGGCAAAGCTATAGCCTATATATTTATGTTCCGTTGTTCTCTTTTCTGTGTTGGAGTTCTTTTAAGAGCTTGATGGCATCAACATCCAGCCTGATATGAAATCATGAACTTCAATTGTGTCTCTTAATAATAATACCCACACAGAAAATCCAGGTTGAATCAAGTCACGCTAGCTAGCTACTGTATTACTAATAGCCAATTTTGGATGGTCAAGCATATTTTTCATTGTCTCCTTATTCCTATCAAAGTCAATGTTCAGCCTATAGGCTATGTTCATTTCCTAAGTGACATTTCAGGTCGGTTATGGATAGTGAAATATTTGCTGTCTGAGAGATCGGACAGTATTTAACAGCATAGATATAAGGAGTTATCTATGGTTTCACCGCCAACTGGTGGTATGGAGGCTTTGCAGCTACCGAGGCACATATCGTCGCACATGCACACGGGTTGTGGATTTGTACCACGGCAGAAGTGTAGCAAAAGTCACGTGTAAAAACACAGCCTCTTGAGAGGAGAGCCTTTGTGACTACATATTTGGACAATGTTTTACTTGTGCACAAATCTGAGTGTGCATTTGTGGATCCTTGTACGCATTTGTGGATCACGGTATGCATTTATGGATAGTACAGTTGTAGGCTTTAGAAATAGGCTATAGGGTTATTCTAGATGGAACTCATCACATATGATGCTTTTTTCTTTGTGATTTGAGTATGATTTCCAACACATTGTATCGGATTAAATAAACTGTTAACATGTACGTGTAGCTCCGTCGTTGTTCTTTCCAGGCAAAGAAAGCTTAAGTTATTTTGGTAACAGAAATCTTCCATAATGCAGACTTACCATCAGTGTTGGGAAAGTTCACTTTCTACATGAACTAAGTTCACAGCTCCAAAAAATGAACTAGTTCAGTTCTTTTTTCCCAATATGTTGCGGGCTATAATTGTTCTAAATTATTTCCACAGCCCATATAGAACTGCAGACGGTAGGGCGGTGCGACACTGGTGGCTGCTAGCCTCGCTGCTAGCCCAATTTAGCCCCGCCCACAAAAAAAATGGTCAGGAAGTTGGGTCTGGGGTCGCTAGTTTTGGGTAAAAGAATGTCCGAACAGGAGCTGTTCGGACCAATCAAATTGTCAGGGCGGGCTTTATACGAGGATGGACAGATGATCAACAGTAACTTAATTATTTATTTTTTCAACATTGTTTGCAAATACAGTAATACAGTGTTCAACAATTACATGTTCAGTTACGTAACAAAGGTATTTGTGTCAGATAACAAACAGTAACGTAATCAACCACGTCACCAAAGAGCGCTTGGGTTGAATTATTTTTCAACAAACAACATACTACGTAGCTCTGATTGGTTGTAGATATATCCAATTGAGCGAAGAGGCATTTTTTCTACGAGTTTGGTTGAAACACGCCCCATACTCACAGCCCAACGGAGAATTATGAGTATGACAACGTCAGGCTCGATGGCTGCCGTTGCCAGATTGAAATCTGTATCTGTCTGCAATACCGCTCTGGGCCTCTACGCAACTTCGGCGCTCTCACACTTGCCAGGTATGGACAGTAGAAGAAAGCACACGCAGTGAGTGACTGGTTGGGCAACCCTGGATACAGGACTGTCAACAATGTGTTTTTTGCCTGCAAGTCTCTAGAAATCTGGCACCTTATTGAACAAATTAAAAAGAATGAACAGACACACCAGAATGAACGCGTTCAAAGTATCGTTCATCAGGCAGTAATACAGTACGTTCAGTTCACGTTCACCCAAATTATGAACAAGTTCATGAACTTTCGTTCAATAAACGCATCTGACTTTGAAAGGGGCATATTAACAGAACTATATACAAGATGTTTCCATCAGATATAAGTGGGGGTGAAACATAGTCACTGAGGACCTTTATTGTCCCACAAAAGCAGCCTGGCCTGATGACACGATTTAAAAAAAATAGCCTAATGGGTGCATTTAACAAAAGCTTCTGAAGGCAAGACTAATATTGTTTAAATTTATATTATTTCCTATTGTGGTTATCAGTTCAAGTATTAATCTTCGTCTTTGCTCTAGATAGACATGTCAACAATCTATGCTCACGCTTAAAGAGGCGATTGATTGCAAAACCGATTTTACCTTGTCATAGTTGAATAACGACAGTTCGGTGGTAAAATGAACATACAGTGAATATCAAAGTCCATTGACACTTCTTTCCTATGTAAATCTCAAAAAGAGAACATTTGGCTGTAAAACGCTAGCTTTTCAACAAAGCCACCGGTGTGACGTAGGACGGGGGACTGCCCTTTCTGGCTCTGGTCTGTATCTTTGTCACGCCCCAAAATGTACATCCAGACCAGCCTGAGGTAGCGTCTATCTCCGATACTAGTTTAGCTGCGCGCTGCTCTGTGTAGGCGACTTATAAGGAATTACAAAGAAGAATGTTTTGAATTATAACAAGGATATTGAAAATGGACCACGGTCGTAAATGATTGTTCCAGGCAGTACAGGGAAGGCTAATACTCAGTCTTCCCAGGGAGTCAAACATTGGACAGGCATGGCTGCTGTTGTCTATGAGAAGATCCCGGCTCATTAATTTGCTCTGAACATTTCACCCAAGACAGTTTTGACAACCTTGGACAATTTCAAGCTGGATTTGCTAAGAAGCTGAACCTGGAAAGAGGTGCTGTTCCGACCGTATGCTCATTGCAACCACAAGCTGTAAGGACAGTATGATGTTGTGCTAACAGTTATTAGCAATGCTAACGTGTCCTATATATAGCATAGGTCGAATGCTAAATACGTTTCTACACACATCAAATGACTCTAGGTAGACTAGCTGTAGTCGGCATTAGAAGGGAAGCTTCCGAAAAAATAGCCAGAAAACGAACAGCAGTCTGGCTTATTGCTAATGCCTGTCTAGATAATCTATTTGAAAGAACTGGAGACAGGCAGGTGCTAGATACAGGATACGTTAGCATTGCTAGTAGCTGTTACTAGTAATACCTAGACTGTAGTAGGCATGTAAACTAGTTAAGCTTGCTAACGCAAGAGCATAGGTAGAATGTGTGATAATTTAGCCTAGTTTATTGGCAATGGGGCTAACGTTGTTTCATGTTCCTGACTGTGTTTCATTCAAATAAATAACCTGTGTCATGTAAATCTACAATTAACGATGCATGTTTGTCCAGATCTTTGTCAGGTTATTTTTCAGCAAGATATCTAGAGCTAGCTAACTGAAGCCGAGTTGAATCACGATATGGTTTGGTTGCTAAACCTAACGTTCTACCCACCCAAGTCAATCCAGTTTGCTTCAACAACAGAAGTGGAAACAAGTAATGTTACAATTTCAAATGATATGTAGTCAATCTGTTGAAAACAGTGTTGTGTAGACATAATCGATTTATTTGCGCGTTTTTATTTCAAGTTTCCACCTTCGGTGTTTCAGTGAGTGCTACTGTTGGCCGTGTTGCGTTTTTGCTCCCGAGCTTCACTCGTTGAAAACCAACCAATCAGCGTGCAGCTTATCTAAATATTAATGAGCATACCATAAAAGGAGAAAAGCTGGTGTTTTTTCCCGGGAGCATTTCAGAGGATCTATCAGGGGGCATAGAAGAGCACCCGGGCCATTTTCAACCCAACCAATGTTACATACCCTATTGGGAGACCTTAAGGAACAGTGTGAAATACCCCAAAAACCCAGTCAATCACCCCTTTAACATAATATAATATTTGCATTATATAGAAATTTATATAGAAATGTATGGTAACATTTTGATTTATTTCAATTGTTTATCTTGGAAAATGTTCTTTAGTTCGATTAATGTATAATATTGACTATTAAGTTTCTGGGGTGGGGCCCACCTGCAGGTTTTTTGCTTTCTTCTCTTGTATTGTATATAGTTTTAATTATTGTATAAATGCGAATAAACAATAAACAATCATAGCCATTTCTAGCTCTGCTTCACAATTTGGCTGCCTATTGTTATAGGTTAATCATGTAATACATAAATGTTTATAAAGTATGAGACATAGCTATACATGATGCAACACACCAGTAACCAATTGATATTATACCAAAAATGTCAGTAAATCAAAATGGTACTGCTGTCTGTCCTGTCAAAAAACATTCAAACAGGTTGACAGCAGGTGCTTTTTGTGTTTTTCACCTCTCCTTCCTGTTACTGTAAAAGACAGAGAAGTCCTTCTGTCCAATCAAGAGCTGTTGTGTTTTCCTATTTACCGTTTTGTTTTCCTATTTGCCATTGTGATTTATGATTTGTTGAAGTGTTTTTCTATTTGCTGTTGTGATTTGCACTTCAGGTGTCCCGTAGTACGTATTAAGTTTGGAACCTGAAAAAGTTAAGTCTAGGTCAAACAACTTCAGTTACAACCAGAAAAGAGAGCTCACTGAACAGAGTTTACAGCACCAACCTGTGCTTTCATAGCTTGTATCAGGGAAAGATCTCCCAAACACGTGTAGTCCAGAGGCAGGGGCTAGAATGACACAATGCAAAATGCTTTTCCAAAAACTAAAACTGCATTAGTACAGAAAATTCTATAAAAACAGTTAGAGTTTGAGGGTAATTTGCAGGGAATTATGACAGTTATCTAGTTTCTTATGCTCATTGACAAATACTTAAATGATTAATTATTGAATTTATAGAGTCTTCCGAGAAAGGAGGGCTGATGCTGATACTCAAACAACAGTGGTCTTGACTTCGGAAAATACTGAGCACCTTGACAGAGATGAAAAAACTTTATTTTAACTTCTCAATTACATTTGAGGATTCGGAATTAAATGTGGGTTATTACCGTAAGCACGTCCTTGATGTGTGAACCAATCAGGGTACAGGTAAAGAGGACGTGGCCAGTTTTCCATTGATAAATCTGTGTAAAATATACAAAACTAATTAATCATTCTAAACTACTGTATGGTAACAAAAATAATATATAATGAGGAAGGATACACATAAAATGATAAAGGAACCTTCTAAAACTTTTCCAGAGAAAACACTATTAGGCTCAATATGGTGCTTTTTGGGATTCTAAATTGTTTTCTGACAGGTTCTGACAGGTTCTCTTGAACCTATTTAGATGGTTACAGTCCATTAGGAGAGGGGTTCTCAAATGTTTTGGGGACCAGGGATCCTTTACAGGGGTGAACATTTTCCAAGGACCCCACTGTAATCGTAACACCCATTCAGCATACCCTTTGTACTCTTAACTGGACACAAAATGCTTGTTTTATTGGTGCAAATAGTCCCCATCTTTAGATTGTAATATATTTTTCACTTTTTAATGATAGACCACAATTTTCCAGTGTTATAATTTATGGTCAATTATTTTGCAGACCCCTTGTCTATGGTTCGCAGACCCCTAGGGGTCCTGGGACCCCACTTTGAGAACCATTGCATTAGGATCATGGAGAATTTACTGACATGCCATAGTTTGTCAAAAGCAATGCTGTGTTACCACTGCTCTGTGTAGTTCAGGGGTGGGCAATCCTGGTCCTACACACCTGTTTCAAATGAATGGGTTGTTATCAAGCTCTGTGGGAGCCGGGTAATGACCATTCAGGTGTGAATCAGGTGTGTTGGAGCAGGGAAACATCTAAAACATGGAGGACAGTGGCCCCTAAGGACCAGGATTGCTCACCCCTGGTGTAGACATTACCTTGTTTTGGCCTTTTTGTTGTGTGATGGTTGAACTTGGCCCAGCTGTTATATATTAGCAGAAGAGCTACAATATGAAACAATATTTGTTTTAATCCAAATATATTATCAATAATCAATACTTCATTTTTCTTACGATCTTGTAACAGTATATTTAACAGTGTAGGAAATATGACAATAACAACAAAATTAATGATTATACAACTGAAAATAAATCTGTATACATTTGTTTGTTCGCTTATGTTTACATTCCACCATAATCATAGACTTGCTCAAATATTTGACTTAAGTCAAAGCCTCTTCCTGTAAAATGGAAGCATCTCGTTACTGTACAAACCCTATAATACAACACTAATGTTTCCCTTAATAGAGGCTAAAAAGTGTTATAACTGATATTGAGCAGCAACTTCCGTTGAACCCCATTTAAAACAGAAATGGAAGAATCCAATACAACTGCATGCAGTGCTGCAAAGTTCTTGTTGGTGCTCTCATGAATAGTTATGGCAGAGATAGAAAAGGTAATGTGATTTTCAAAAGGACACCTATTGAGACAAAGTAAGCTGGGGGCTTGCCTAAACGCAATCATGGTTTCCAGGCCAGAGTAGTTTTGGACCCCTTCAATTGTATCTGGGAGAGATTACTTGAGATTCCTATTTTTGGGGAAAGAACTGTCACAGGACACATTCACAACAAAAAAGAACAAATGTAATTGTGTACACTTTCTATAAAGATATTTTAATAAGACACATTGTTATTTTTGCTGAATTACAGTATGCAAAACCAACTTGTCTTATTTAGTACCATAGACAGACCTGGCACAGGACTTCTGTAAAAGAAATTAAGATGTGAGCAGAATAATAAAAAAATATTGGTCTAAAGTATCTAAACACTCAGAATACACTATTTCATTAACTACCTAACTCCACGTGTTATTACACTAGGAAGTCTTTATCTTTTGGAAGTGCATACAGAGAAAGCAACACCAAATGGAATGATAATTGGCAGTTAGGTTCGTAAAAGTATTTACAGTAGCACAGGATCCAGCAGTTAACTCCCAATTAAAGAAAAGGCATGTCAGGGATTCTGCTCTGCTCAGGTTTTCACTTGTTTTGTGTACTTCCTTTACTTCAGTGAATTACAATCAATGTTTCTGCTCTGTAAGACATTCAAATATGAAAATACAAAATTTGTTTGCCTTCAGAGTTTATAACCCTGAAACCTGATAAAATGCAGTCTAGTGTCCAGAAAGGACATGTCTTTTCATTGAAATACACACAAACAATACTATTTTGAGACAAAATTCATAAAATGTGGAACTCAGCAAAAAAGTTTACCATACCTGTCGAACGTCCGGTTAATTATCTCTGCTCTTCAAACAGATCCAGGTTCACGTTTCACAAAGCTTTTTCACGCAGCGTATCACTTATTCGGTCGCAATTACAACTTTAATCAATCATCCATTATAAAAAAATAATAATTTAATAAAGTGAATGGTCGTTATCAGGCTTGGCCTAAGAAATTGAGGTTGACCGCTTCAGTTCTTTTAAATGACCACTAATGCCGCCTGCCCATGCAGTTGCATTCGTCATTGTGAGAAGGCTGTCTCCACCTTTGCAGCAGGTCTTTTATAAACTATATTAACCAACTATAAATCGGGGCCCCAAATTAATTGTCCTGCACTGATTTGATTAAGTTCAATGTTGTGGAAATCCTTTTAAATACATTGTTTTAGTTCACATGGATTTTCACAGATTATACGGAAAAAACACACCAAGTCAATTGCATACGTAGGCAGCAAATACAAAAATATCCTTTACATAATCCTCTGTAATTTCAGATAGCTTTTCATGTAAAATTCCACGTAAAATGTATTATGTATAAAACACCCCAAAATACAACAAATTAAATGTTTTTACAGCCTGTCACATTCAAATTCTGGTCCCTCGGATGGCTGAGGCATTATAATGTAGAAACTTCCATGTTGACGGGTGGAGGAGGAGTGGCAGGGGGGCTACACACCAGTATATTTAACAGTCTAGGAAATATGACAATAACAACTAAATGAAGGGACATATTATGACATATTCCATCATAATCATAGACTAGCTCAAATATTTGACTAAAGTCAAAGCCTCTTCTTGTAAAATGGGAGCATGTGGTTACCGTAAAACAAATACAATGTTTTTAAAGCCTGTCACATTCAAATTCTGGTCCCTCAGATGGCCGAGGCATTTCAATGTAGAAAACCTCCTTGTTGACGGGTGGAGGAGTGGCAGGTGGGCTACACACCCCAGAATCTGGGCTTGGAGCTGGGAGGGGTTTGTCTCCAGGTGCATACTTATCCTTTTTACGGCAAACAGGTGCCTTTAGTACATTTCCTCCACCACCCCCTTGACAAGCAGGGGCAGCTGCATCGGCCTTGGGATTGAACCGTTTCAGCTTGACGGTGTCCTTCCCCTCGCGAGTACACGGTAGCAGGATGCCAACGTCCTTGCGGAACTTGGAGCTCAGACCAAAGTAGATGAGAGGGTTGTAAAAACTAGCCGACTTGGCGAAGAGGCGTGTGAAGATGCTGGTGAGGCTGGGGACATGGAAGCCCCATGCAGACCACATGGAGACCACTGCGTAAGGCGACCATGCCAAGATGAAAGCTGTGCAGATGACTATTGACACCTGTAGGATTTAGTAAGCCCCAATTAATTTTAAAGGATCATATTCAGAAAGAGGAATTTCACCCTATTCATTTCATACAGGTCCAGGTATTGTGACATTGATCCTACTCACAATGGTGACATCTCTTTCAATCTTCCTCTGCCTGTCTGTCAGGTCTCCCTCAGCAGACATGGCATTGCCGCGCTTCACTGTATTGATGATGGACACATAGGAGAATAGCATGATGATGACAGGAATGCAGAAACAGGCAATGAGGATAGAGATGATGTAGGACTTGTAGACTGTGGAGTAGTTGGCCTTGGCCCAGTCAATTTCACAGGTTCCATATCCACGATCTTAAAATTAAAGTAAAAAAAAAAGTAAGTATCAAGTTCTATGAAAGAAACAAGTGTGTTTATATGTTTGCTTTTTATTCAATATTTTTCTGGATCAGTAATTTTTTCACTTGGTACATTGTGGACATTAGGGCACAAGCAATTAGATGCCATACCAAGCAGTGAACAGCACTTTAGAGTCACAACATTGTATGTTGTTTTATCTTACCTGTGTAACTTCCCCAGCCCAGAAGAGGCGCTCCAGACCAAAACACCGCCCCAATCCAAATGAAAACCAGGCACATTGCTACAGTTGTATTGGTAATGCAGCGAGCTATCAGGGATACATAATTAAATTAAAATGTAAGTAAAACATTTTGACCACTTTTAGTTTGAAAAACTGTTGTTGGAATAAATGTATTCCACAACTGATCATCTCCAATCTGACCAGTACGCTTTTGGTACATAAGGTAACATTGAGAGGAGAGCCTCAGTTATTCCCTTACCTTTACTGGGATGGCACCCCTTAATGTATCTTGTGATACTGATGATGGTCAAGGTGTTGATGCTGCCAAGGCCAAATACCAATGTGAAGAAGCCATCCACCTTGCAAAGAGCAACATGATACTCGGTTATTCTTAGAGCCTTGAAAACATACTTACATAGTTAGCTGATTTTACAAAGGCCATTTATCAGATATAAACAAGCCATTTCATGGCATGAAAGAAACGTCAATTCCATGTTGTAGTTGACAGTGTATTTTCTAAGCATGCTGTCTTTGAAAAATAAGTTTCACTTCATCATATACGTACACTATAATAAGTGGCATATACGTTGCACCAATTTGGATTTCAACCATCCTAAATCAGTTCACCTGGACTAGACAAAACGTAACTAGTTGGCATCCTTGAGCTGAAAATCAATCCATTGTCCATGTGTTTAATTCAGATTGTCACTTTACAGCGAATGTTCAGTCTGTTTCCTGGCAGATGTCCTTTCTCTTATCCTATCAGCGGGTCTAAACTAGCTCCTAACTAAAGCCCCAAGCAGCATTCACTTTCCTAATACCACACCACGGTCACGTTTAGGTGACTGTGAATGTACATGTCCTCAAAGTCCATAGGAAGAAAAGCTTGGGACCATGTTGGTTTTCATTAATGTATGACTTGGGGTACTGTGCCTTTACACTCACTGCAGGACACAATCACCATGCCAGTGGCTGTCAATTGTTTGTAAGACTCATTCTTTAGGTCAGAGTTCCCATGATTAGTTTCCATGTTATGTATTTGACTTGCTTTTGCTCCTCTGGTCAAAGTGTAATCGTTTTTTCTATTTCATTTGGTCAAGTCAACTCAAACTTCATGCTTTTCACCGACATTCTGTAATTTTTTTCTTCATTGATAACACGTTCACTTTCATATTCCATTTGATATCTGTATACAATGTCTGTACAGTACTATTCAAGAATCAAAATTAAGTTACTGGAAAACTAACAATGTAGTTAGGTGCTGGTCTAACAGTCAGAGAATGGAGATAGCAATAATATAATAATTTTGCGGCCCCATCACATGTTCTTGTGACAAAGGTGGTAATGTCTAATGGTTTTTCACAGGTGTAAAGACTAAAACCCATCTGGTAATGGATACTCCATAAATTAATCGGATATATTTGAGAAAATACATCAGTGAAGCCAATGCAGAGGGCTCTGGTTTTAATCACATAGAGAGATGCAAGACACCATTAACGATATTGGTCCTTGCATTAATCATACCCTTTAATAAACTGCAAACACAGGAGCACCTTCAACAAACCATCTATTGTCCAGAGGAGGCTAAAGTGTTGGTGTTCTCCTGCTTGAGACAATGGTAGAATTTAGTTATTAGGTAAAACCTGCAACTTTTACATCCTGAGGATAATTCCATTAAAGCCTTACAAGGCCACCTCTCCTCTTTTGCAGGAATCAGCCTCATGAATCACTTTGATGAATGCGCGAACAAACTACTTTTTACTGAATAAATTATGAAAATGTCAAGAGCAAAATGTTTTGTCCCCTGCAAGCTAATAATAGAAAGATAATCTTTCCATAGAACTATTCTGTACAATAATGTACAAAGATACTCGAGTACTCATGTACAATGGTTTTAAGTAACATATCTCTGCTTTGTCAAGCATGGTAGATTGTTTTTTCTGCCCTACAGTAGTAAGTATCTGCTACCTCTGACATACTGTTCATACAATAAATGATGGTATGTTACTGTAGCAAGCTGGAAAACATCTCCTGTATGCAAAACCAACAAGATGAGTCAGTATATACAGTATATGTTAACACTTTCTTTCAAGGCTACCTACATTTAAGATCACAAACATAATTGTTGCATAGCACATGTATGAATCTGTTTTTAAAGGGGGCATTGATTGCAAAACCGATTTTACCTTGTCATAGTTGAATAACGACAGTTCGGTGGGTAAAATGGACATACAGTGAACCTCAAAGTCCATTGACACCTCTTTCCTATCTACATCTCACAACTTGAAATTGCAGCTGTGAAACGATCGTACAGGGAATGCTGACACTTTTCAGTGTCTTCCTAAGGAACCAAACACTCAACGGGCTGTGATGTTTGTCTATGAGAAGATCCCTGTGCAGTTCGACCCTCAGTTACACATTTGCTCGAACCATTTCACCAAGAACAACTTTGAAAACCTGGGACAATGTAAAGCAGGATTTGCTATGAAGCTGTTGCTGAAAAGAGGTGCTGTTACAACCTTATGTTCATCACAACCGCAAGCTGTGGTATGATGTTGTCGCTAACAGTTATTCACAATGCTAACGTATCCTGCCTGCATCTGGCATCTGTAGAATGTGTGATGATTTAGTTAGTAACCTTCAAATAACATGTCACCAACTATGTAAATCTATTGATAATTGAAAATTGAAAGTGCTCAATCCACCTATATTTGGACAGTTTGAGGCAACACATCTCGCAAACAACTACCCTTTTCCTTTCACAAGATTCCCTCAGCTCAAGTTGTACCTGGCAAGTCCAAATGGAAGAGATCAGATATCCATCGTCCTTGAAAACGTTGAAGATCTCGATGATCCCGCGGGAGTAGCCAAACACAGAAATACTGGCGTCGGATATGGCCAGGTTAAAGGTCAGGTAGTCTGTTGGCTGAAGGGATGCCCTCTGCTTGTACAGAACAAAGATGACGATACTGTTGCCAAACCACGACAGCCAGCCTGGTGGGTAGATAACAACTGTGAATCAGACACTGAATGCAGAGCAGACACGTGAGAATTTTAGAAATAACATATTCTGACATAACTGTGCCAAACATTTTAACACCAACTGATGTACTTTTATTGCACTACAAAACCAAAATGTTTCAAACATGTATGAGTAATTTTGTGTTGTTTGATGGATTACAAATCAATGATGGATAGTTTGATGGATGTTTCTTACATATTCTGACAGCCAGTAACTGTTTGAATTTGAAACTCTACACCCTAACGCTACCTTCACCATCATTATCAACTGTAATGTGTCTTTTGTTTGTAATGATTATTACTGATAATTTAACTAACAAAACACCTTAAGTTTTCAACATTTATTTTATTGTTAATTGTTATCAGGTGGGCAAAGTCCTATATTTTATTTAAAACCAACCAACCCTGTGAAACCAAGCATATTATGCCTTCCTAGAACTAAAAATTAAAGAACATTATGGAACCCCTTATTCCAACAGAATCCTGTGAAAATCCTCGAAAAAGAACTATGATAATCTTTTTGACCTAAATGTGATTCTTGATAAAAACCTTTAGTCAGAGTGCTCTTAAAAAGCAATAATGCGCACATTTCAATCTTTAGATAGTAGTGATTTAAAAAGAGTACAATATGTTAAAATCAATTCAAATCAGAAACAGCTATGTGCTAGGCTACATCACTGGGGTTTTTGACCTCGTTAGTTACTAATCTGACTGCTATCCTGTCTTGAATGAAGATCTCCACGACTTAGTACTACACCTTGAGACAGGTTGTCCAGGTCTATTTATAGCTTAGCATCTGCTAAACCATGTTTATCCATGCTCTCGTTGAAAATGAACAAATAAAGTACAAAGATACATGGAAGCGCTTATCAACAGAATTAAACATGATCACAACATTTCTGACACTACAGAAACTCAATTGATGTAGGCTACCTACCTAGCACCAACAGGTACACTCCTATTATGGTTTCCCCTTGGTCCGACAGTGGAGGATCTCTGTTGGAAAGACTGAAATTATTATTCCTCCAAGGAATGTTGACTTGGAATGGATCCTTCAAAGACATTTCTGCGAGATAATTTCCTACAGGTGCCGCGACATGGATTGAGCAAACTGCTCTAGTTCCGTAAAAACACAAAAGTGCTTTTGCTCTGAAAACTATCTTGACCAGACTCTCTCTCTTTCTCTCTCTCTCTTTCTCTCTCTCTCTCTCTCTCTCTCTCTCTATCTCTCTCTTTCTGTCTCTCTCTAAAGTGTGTTGTCGGGAAAAGGGATGACGTGAACCGCATAATCCTTTAGTGACCACAAAGATTGAAATCCCCGTGGTAAATAAAGCATTTACTGCACTATGTCGAGGAATATTATATATCGAATATTTTCCAGATATTTTGTCACTGTAAAATCCGGTACATGGTAGCATACGGGAAAGTTCCGATTTGTAGTTCAAAGCTTGGGCTTCTCACACGGAACTGTCCAAGGTGCTAAATCTGAATAAAATCACGGAACACACTAATCAAGCGTTTCAACGTTTTTGTTAGATCAATGTATCATTCCCTCCTCAAGTTGTTGGTTAGCCTAATGCAATAGATGAAAAAGTACATATTTTATATCGATACATTTTTTATTTAATAAAAACTTAGGCTAACTACTTCTAGTACTCCTATAGCACTCCTAATGCATGTGGCCTATTGTGTTTCAGACGTTTTTTTTTTAATCGTCTAGGAGACGCTTTGGTCAAGTTCCATGCCAGCTCAGACTACCCCTTACAGTCGTCGACGTTCAAACCCACTTGTTCCCGAGGTATTGGCTTGGGTCCTAATTTCTGCCAGTCGTGACATACTAATCGCATGCGAAATCACTTTATGGAAGGACTTACACCTCTTAAGATATAATACAAGCATGCTGTTAAGCTCGGTGCTGTGCCTTGGTGTTAGCTAATTAAAGCTAGTAAATGAAACATTACTGATCTGTCACTTTTGTTCTGTTGTTTTTTGTTCTCTTCTTGCTCTCTTCTATCAAGCCCCCACCCCGCGCCCCTCGGCTTGAAGCACGGCCCCGGTGGATGTAGGTGGTATTGCATTTCGTGTTTGACTTTCGACTCTTCCGGTCGTTTTTATTCTATTAACTCCAGTCAACATTTACAAAACTATCTCCCCCCAAAAAATGTGTTCAATTCTCGAACCAGGCTCATACTACTAGCTTTTTCACAGATTTTTTTTTCCTGATTTTTGCTAAATTTAAAACCAATCTGAAATATGTAAACTAGTACCCCATTTAGAGGGTTTTCATTAACGTCACGTTCTGGGCGTAACCCGGATGCCCGGCCATTGTCGAGGCACTCGGTGTAAAAAACAATGGAGTATTGTGCGCTTTGGATACTTTAAGTGAATGTAGCCATGTCTAAACCTACCTGCTGCAAAATTACACCAAGACAAGTAGAGCTACTTTATCCAGTGTAATATATAGCGCTATCTTGTTTTTTATTATCCTCCTCTTCCTTTCTCTTCTTCCTTTATTGGCTTCCTTAAGCATAATTCCACTGGGAAGAAATCTCTTACTGGTACGGCGTACCGGCCAGTACCGGCTTAGTTTCACCCCTGCTTGTCACACATACATGAAATGTCCTCCCATGGAGTTCTGGAATAGAACAGAACATTCAAACAGCCTCCTGCAAGGTCATGGGTCCTGCACAGATCTGTATCCCCAGATGAACTCCCTTGTGATGGAACAGCTCAGTGTCATAGACTTTCTCCAAGAAACAGTACTCTAGGACAGCCACCATGCTATTTTATTAGACATACCGGTCATCATCACAAACAGAAAATGGCATGGTAAAATGCATGGTTACAAACCTGAAACTAGTGTTAGAAGTCACAGAACTATCCATATTCTTCCAACAGATTTATCAACACCTGTTTTATCTGTTAATACCCCACAGATGAAACTGGCCCTTCTAAATGTTAAATAACAAAACATTTCTAGTTAATGATCTGATCAAAGAAAACAACTTAGACTGGATCTGTCTAACAGAAACCTGACTAAACAATGACACGGCAACAGCAACTCTGATAGAAGCGTGTCCACCCGATTACAGTTTTCACCAAGTTTCTAGGAAATCAAAAAAAGGTGGAGGAGTCGCAGCTATTTTCTCCTCTAAACTGTTGTTCAAAATCACTGAGCTAGGTGAATTCACATCATATGAATATCTTGCTATAAAGCTCAAAATCGAATCAATACTTTTTGTTATTATATATCGGCCACCCAAGCACTCGCCAATATTCATACAAGAATTCTCTGAACTATTATCACTATGTGTCACTAAATATGACAAAGTAGTTTTAAATGGAGACTTAAATATCCAAGTAAATAAAAAAGCAGACCCAAGAACTATTGAGCTCTTAAATCTCCTTGACAGTTTCAACATAACAGACCCAACACACCGGCACGGAAACACACTAGATCTAGTGATATCAACTGGACTAAATATCAATAATATTTCAATAACTGATCTACCCCTCTCAGACCACCATTATATACTTTTTAATGTGGAAATTATCCTAACAAAAAACACAAAACAATTCTTAGTCCAAAGAAGAAATTTAGACGATACCGCTATGATTAAATTTTCTGAACAATTTGCTCTATATGAGCCAACTAGTCATGATTGCTCTATGAATGAAATGGTAGAGAACCTCAATGATGCACTATTATCTGTGTTAGACTCTGTTGCACCACTGACAACCAAAAAGAAGTCTACAAGCAGAACCTCCCCATGGCTGAGAAATAAAATTTTTAGTGAAACGAAAAGAAAATGCCGTGCAGCAGAGAGAAAATGGAGGAAAACAAAGATCACTATCCACTACAATATCTACAAAGATACACTAAACACCTATAACAAAACCATCCGTCTAGCAAGGAGAGAATATTTCTCCAACATTATTACAGAAAATGCCAGAAATTCCAAAGTTCTTTTCTCCACCATTGACCAGCTGCTAAACACTGTCCCTGTCCCACCCCCATCCTCAGCAGTTAAATGTGAAGAGCTTGCTTTGTTCTTCAAGAACAAAATAACTTTGATCAGAGCTAGTATTATTAAAAGTGGGGTCGAAACTGACATCAGTAGATTCTGCAACATAACCATGAGCACATTTACCTGTATCACACTAAGTGAACTTTCCAAAATTGTCAGCGAATCTAACTCCACAACCTCAGATATTGATCCTATACCCACAACATTCTTTAAGCGAGTGTTTGATAGTGTCTCAGGTCCGGTGCTAGAGATTATAAACACATCCCTTAGAACTGGCGTCTTCCCAGATGCCTTCAAAACAGCTGTTGTAAAGCCCCTATTAAAGAAACCCAAATTGGATAACAGTCTACTTGCAAATTACAGACCAATATCAAACCTTCCATTTATTAGTAAAGTACTGGAAAAGATAGTTTTAGTCCAATTAAATTATTTTCTTGAAGAAAATAACATCCTGGAGGTCTCGCAGTCAGGTTTCAGGAAATATCACAGTACTGAAACTGCTCTCACCAAAATAATTAGCGACCTCAGACTAAACTCTGATGCAAATAAAGTCTCGATCCTTATCCTGCTAGATCTCAGTGCAGCATTTGATACCATTGATCACAACATCCTAATCAATAGACTGGAAAAGCTTATTGGGTTCACGGATAGTGTATTGAACTGGATAAAGTCATATCACAGGAAGGAAGTTTTATGTTAGTTGAGGAGACCATAGGTCCAAGAAACTGCTATGGGGTTGCTCAAGGAAGCTGCTTGGGTCCATTATTTTTTTCTCTTTATATGTTACCACTCGGGGACATAATCAGAGAACATAACATAGATTTCCATAGCTATGCGGATGACACACAACTATATATATCCACTGAACCCAACGATGCAACGGGCATCAATTCCATTAAAAACTGCCTGTTGGCAATAAACAAATGGATGAATGATAACTTTCTTAAATTAAATGAAGACAAAACCGAAGTCCTATTATGTGGCCCCAAATCCAAAAGAGAGATGCTTACTAAGAATCTAGGAGGCTTAACCCCCTGTCTTAAATCAGAGGTGACAAGTCTCTGTGTAATCCTGGACTCAGATTTGAATTTCAACTCTCACATAAATAAAGTGACCAAAACTGCCTTCTTTCACCTGAGGAATATAGCAAAGGTACGACTATTCATAAACCAAAATGATGCAGAGAAGTTAATTCATGCTTTTATATCCAGCCGGCTGGACTACTGGTCTTCCCAAGAAAACCACTGAAAGACTACAGCTCATTCAAAATTCTGCAGCTAGATTATTAACCAAAACTAAAAGGAGAGAACACATCAGTCCTGTCCTAGCTACTTTACACTGGCTCCCTGTCACTTTCAGAATTGACTTTAAGGTCCTTTTCCTCACATACAAAGCTCTACACGGACAAGGACCTAGTTACATTGCTAACTCCCTTATAAACTACACACCAGCTAGAACACTGCGATCATCAAATGCAGGCCTATTAGAGGTCACCAGAAGCAGTCATAAGAAGATTGGTCATTCGGCCTTTGCTAATTACGCCCCAAAACTATGGAACAAATTACCCATAAATATTAGGGAAGCAAACACGCTAGACATTTAAAAAAAAAAAGACAGCTTAAAACCTACCTTTTTAACGGAAGCATTTAAGTATTGAATGCACTTAACTATATTATTGTTTTTATTGATTTTATGTAAAGCACCTTGAGCTACAATTCTTGTATAAAATGTGCTATGTAAAATAAAGTCTTACTTAATATAGTTTATTCCCGTTATTTTAAAACAGATTAGATTTTTCGTAAAAACGTTAATGACATGATGGCAAATACATTATGTTAAGCGCGAGCATAGATTGTTGACATTGTCTATCTGGAGCAAAGACAAAGATTAATACTTTAACTGTTAACCTATGGAACGCCGAGTTAATACATACATTATAAATATGCATACTATGAAATACATTTAGGCCTACATTACATTTAGTCATCTAGCAGACGCTCTTATCCAGAGCGAATTACAGTAAGTACAGGGACATCCCCCGAGGCAAGTAGGGTGAAGTGCCTTGCCCAAGGACACAACGTCATTGGTACGGCCCGGAATCGATCCGGCAACCGTCTGATTACTAGCCCAATTCCCTAACCGCTCAGCCACCTGATTCTACATTACTCTGAAAAAAAAGATGGCAGTAAATATATAAATATAACATTATATAATTATATAGCTGAATCCATTTACCGACATCAATATATAAATACATTTATTTATTTCAAAATGATGTTTTTGTAAAGACAACATTTATTTATTTCATGGGACTTATTTCCTAATGCCACATTTATTTTTTGAGACTTTTACGCACCAACATTTATTTCCACATATATTTCCACACCACATTTATTTCCACACCACATCTATTTCTGTGCTGTATTTATTTCCGATCTCACATGCAAACGAGAGGGGCGTGGTTATCTTCAGACCAATGCAGCTGCACACCTAGATTCCTAGATAGCTATGCTTCCCTGTATGGGGGGTGACAGTGGCATCGCACTGCCGAAAAGCATACAATGTAGACAAGCTTTGCCCATAATGTCTGTGTCGTCTCTGCCTTTTTATCATTGGTTCCCAATGGGAGTGATGGCGGTGACCTAGTAGCCTACGTGTGGGGTCTTTGACAGCTACGAGGTAGCGCTGAAGTTACCTTTGTAAACATTGATTTCGCTCTCGTGACATGTAACTCGTCTGCAAAGCTAACAATCACTGCCACCACTATGTCTTCTTAGGTGGTATGTTGTCTGTCACCGTTCTCAAAGTTGGTAACTGTAGGCCAAGTGGCTGGCTAGCCGGCTAGCTAGCTGGCAAAATAATAAAAGGACGACATCAGTGTGGCCATTTCAGCTCGAGCTAGCTACTGTAGAGTTAGTAGTGTTGTGCTGTATTGGCACAAACCTGAACAGCCAAACCTGTTTTGTCACTGAATGGTCATTAAAACTAGTTTAGTGGTAGTGGTTTGATTTAATATTGAATAATTTTATAAATTATAATATCTGGGTTTGGGTATTGTGTATGTTGAATGGCCTTGGCCTGGACACGTCTTGGTTAGTTGCAACTTTAAATTGCCAATAATAACAAAGCGTTAAGAAACTTGACTTCAATTTGAAGCAGTACTGTAAATCCAAAGGTATGGGTAATGTCTGGAATAGTCTGGGTTAACTTCAGGTCTCGTCTCACTAAATGGTTATACCGGCACGTGGCATAATGGTGAGGCTCGATAGTTATAGCTAGGTGCCTTATCGACCTAGCTATCCACATAATAGCAGAGTGATGTACCGGTGGCAGTAATTGTCTTCTTTGTTTGGCGTAGCGACGGTTGCAAGCTGTGTTAGCTAACATTACCTGGCACTAATCACCCCCCACTACCTGTACATCTTGCACATGAACAATGCTCGATAAGTCTCAAACTATTTAAGACTTCAATATCTATGTTCTGTGGAGCCCTTATCCACCCAAGTACCTCTACAAAATTTACTATGTGTGCCAAAATGATATATCCCGATAAGCTATGCTGATCAATTTGATCTATAAGGCCAGTATGCGATCTCTGACATGGCAATGTCTTCCATTATCTACCGAATCTCGGTGTCCCTATCTGCCTTCGATCTTGTGTGCAGCTGCGTTGGTCTGAAGCACAGGTCTACAGCACAGAAATAAATGTGGTGTGGAAATGTGGAAATAAATGTGGTGCGTAAAAGTCTCAAAAAATAAATAAATGTGGCATTAGGAAATAAAAGTCCCATTAAATAAATAAATGTTGTCTTTCATTTAGAAATATATATATTTTTTTTTATTGATGTCGGTAAATGGATTCAGCTATACAATTCCTTAATGCTATATTCATATATTTATTGCCATCTTTTTTTCTGAGTTTATGTCATAGCCATATTTATTTATGTATGTATTTATATTTTTATTTACCTATTTATTCATTTAATTTTGACTAACTCGGCGTTCCATATTAACCACAATAGGAAATTATATATATTATATAATAATATTAGTCTTGCCTTCAGAAGCTTTTGTTAAACACACCCATTATTCTTTTTTTGATCGTGTCATCAAGCCAGACTGCTTTTGTAGGACAATGAAGGTCCTCAGTGACTATGTTTCACCCCCACTTACATCTGATGGAAACGTCTTGTAGCCTATATGGTTCTGTGAATATGCCCCTTTCAAAGGCAAATGTTCAATAAAGTCTATTTTAGACACAGTTCTCAAGGTTTTATTTATTACATTATTACCATGTCTTGATAGATCACGTTATATCCATTAATAGGCGTTTGGTTTTGTAGGATGAACATATAGCCTGCAACACAGGCCACATTTCTACACTTATGTTAAATTGAAGGCAGTGTGAATTTCGTGGTATTTCATTTGAATATAAAGTTGACAGTAAGCTATGGTAAGTCTGCATTATGGAAGATTTCGGTTACCAAAATAACTATTAAGCTTTCTTTGCCTGGCAAGAACAACGACGGAGCTGTTCATGTTAACAGTTTATTTCATCCGATACAATGCGTTGGAAATCACACTCATATCACGAAGAAAAAAAGCAACATATGTGATGAGTTCCATCTAGAATAGCCCTATATTTAGCCCTATAGCCTATTTTTAAAAACCAAGTGAAAATAATAATATACAGTGACAGCATACATTTCCATAAAGTTTGCATCATGTCTCTGATTCTTATCGGACTTGTCCCATACTGCCACTGCAATGCCTTAGTTCACACGCTGGCGACCATATAAATCTATGCTCGCGACTGGTTGTCGCAAAGTATGACGTGTACAGCTAGTTGCAAGCGTGCAGGAGTTCTCGGAGCTAGGGAAAAAAAGAGCCACTGTTTAAAGCTAGACTGGAAGACACGGAAGTGGAAAGATAGCCGCGTCCAGTCTCGTGCTCTCGCTTGGCTCACTGCGCCACTGAGCACTTTTCATAGAAATGAATGGGGACACCATCTTGGAAGACAAAAGTAGCTTACTCTAGTTATATTAACTCAAAGTCTTCTATGCTACATACGTGCATCAGACAGACAAAGAGAGACAGAAAATACAACAGATGCTATCCACATCAGCGGCCATCCCTGGGATCTGTTAGTGAGTCAGAGGACTTGATGACGTCATCCCCTCTTTGTGAAGACCTCTGGTCTGGGGGTCAGACTCATTAAAGGATAACGAATCCAAGACTTTAATCAAGATTGCCTTGCATTAAAACACATTCAGTTATGTTCAGAGAAGCACAAAATCAGGACTACTGAGCAGTGGATCTAAATCCTGGTCCTTGTGCCTTCCTTCCCCTGCATGTTTTAGGAGTTTCCCTGCTCCAACACACCTGATTCAAATGTCAAGGTCTTTATCAAGTGAATCAGGTGTGTTGGAGCAGGGAAACATCTAACACATGCAGGGCAGGGGGGCATGAAGACCAGGATTGTGAACCACTGCTTTAGAGGATGGCTGAAAAGTTTACTTTGCATGGCCACATAGATCCCAGATCTGTAAAGAGGTCTGTCATTAACCACTGATCAATTAACAATAATAAATATTACAAATAATGATTACTATATTACTTGTATTTGAATGTTATAAATATGGTAAACATTAACTGTTTGAACATGACCCTTGTTCATGTTCATGTTGGTCATGACCCTTGGTCATGTTCAGAAGAGAACTATGCCTATCTATGAATTATGTTTCTTGTGTCATGGAAACTGTCATTATGCTGTCTGGTAAAGCTTGCATAGCCATAAGTTGGTTATTTTAAGATGTGACTAGGAAATGTCTGTGACACTAGAGTGTAGGTCAAAGGTCAAAATGTTACCAAAGTGTATAATGCCATGCAACTTTGAATAAGGAAAAAAGGAGAAACTTCAAAGCAATTTGTATCGAAAGACTATCTAGGGATATTTAGCACCATGACTGAGGTGTCTTCTTTCTGTGCTTCAGAAAGAAGACATATTGTGATACTATTTCACAATTATGATACATATTGTGATACTATTTAACTGCCCATTATTCCTGTATTCATTGTCCAGTCTTCTGAGATGCTCAACTTGAGTGTATCAGACACCTGCATCTTACAGATCTATAAAAAGTCTTTAATTTTGTCTTGAACTTGTATTTGACAATTTACTTCATTGACATGGTACTTTCACAGCAATAGGGTAGACTAGAGACTTCTTCATCTGCTACAGTGATCTAGTACTCTGATCCAATAGAAGCGCAACATGTGTACTGCCCCGCTGTGTAGAAAGATGGCTCACTTTTGAGAGTGTGACTGTAAATGTGATTCTGATACAAGTACGTAATCTTTTGGCTAACAATCGTAAAGCTCATTAATCAGAAAGCTCTTCATTAGACATCCAAGCCACCCTTTTCGCACCTACAGCTCCAAGCAGGATGAGGGATCCATAAGTGCTTCTCGAACTGTAACCCCAAGAAACTATCCATCCCAACACTTTCTTCCTAAGAGTGTGAAAAGCATAAGCGTGAAACTCAGTCTTTGTTAGTGTACAAAATTTAAAAATGTGAATGAAGGATTTTACTGAAACACACAGGCTGCAGTACACAATCCTATAGAGGTTAGTTCAAGAGGGATTTTGCTGTGTCTGCGTCAGACTGAAGTAGACCCCTGAACAGCGAACAGCCCAAAAGCATTGCAAGGAATCCTGCTGCCCCATGGAAAATGGTATTCATGTTACATATACAATTATTTACTAATGGGAACCAACCATAGTGGGCCCACGCCTAGGGAGATGACCCTGTGAAACCTATTCTGCCTACCGGCAAAAAACTTATGGATGTTGGTTACTAAGTGCGCAAAGCATTAATCCATCTGATGGCTCAAATAAACATCCAGAAGGTGGGGTTTCTTTAATAGTGCACTTTTGCAGACCAGTGAGTTTCAGTAACACCTCAATTGGGCAAATAAGTGAGTATAACAGTTTTTAGAGTACCTTTACATTGTTGCTATATATCAGGTTTATAGCCATTTTAATTCTACTTTTTTTTTAATTCTTCTCCTGAAGGGCCCTTCATTTCATGACTCAGTTTCATGAGTAATGGCTCGCTGACGAAGGGCTGTGGCTATTCCTGTCGTGCTGTTTTCAGGGTCTGTTCATGAGGCCCACAACCCAGGCCTTGAACACTTACTCTGTAACGCCCTTTCCCCCAAGCCCCCACCCATTCTCTCATCCTGTCTTCCCCTCTTAGAAGACAATTGCCTCATAGGTTACATTAGCTAATTGGTTTATTACATATCGTAAAGCCCTTGGTGGAATTTAGTAGCAAGATGTCATTAGAGTCCAAGACCAAAAGTAGGAAATGCAGTGTGGACTATTTTCCTTGCAATGTTTGTGGATATCTCGGTGTTATGATCAGTGACCTTTGCACCTTTTTAAAGCTCTGTCTTGGAAGTTGCTTTGGATAAAAGCGTCTGCTAAATGAATAAATGTAATGTTATGTAATGTAAGTAACCCAAGCCGCTAGTGGGGTAAAGGAACAATTATCTCCATTTCACTCGTAGCTAAGTAAATAAGAACAGTGAAAATGCAAGGATATTCTGTGAATTTGTCTAATGTTCTTAAGTGATCGCCAGGTCTAACTGCAGATTTTGTTTGCCATGAAGATAGGCTATACATCTCACAAATGTGAGGTGATTTGTGTTTGTCATGCCTGATGTCAGTCCTTGTAGCCAACCAAAATGTAGATTACTGGCTTCATGAAGCTATGATACAGTTATATGAGACAGTACGCACACCACGCAGGTGAAGGGAAGTCTGGACAAACTTAGTGTTTATTCACCATTTTTAAATCTGAAAATTGGCCTGCATTGAAATGCATCAAGACACTAAAAATAATAGAATTCAAACATAAACAGGTGGTCAAATATGCTGACTAAGTTTTAAGATATGATTTCCATCAATCCACCCTAATAATTATGTAAATATTTGGTAGAGAACAACTAAATAGAATGTATTGATAGATTCTGTAAACCAAAGAAGGTGTAATGATCCTTTATACATTTTCACGCTTTTTGCATTTTCATCCTTTTGGAGTGCTCCAGGACACAGCGATAACTATTTACTCTTGAGTAAATTTCAAGATAATGATTTGCTAACAAAAATAACTGAACAAAACCCTGGTCACTATTCTCAACTCAATTCTCAGGTAAATGTTTAATCCCTTTGTAGTCATTCATTTACCCTTTTACAAAAGAGAGGGAAAAAACTAGCTAGTTTGTTTACAAACTCTTCTCTGGCCTGACCAGCACCAGTGCTCAGTGGGGTTGGCGGTGTCTGTTCTCTTTGCGATCTAATCCCCAAACTACACTTGGAAATACCTGCTTAAGAGGATTGTATACAAGGTAATGCTTTGGCTCCCGGAGATCCAACTGGAACTCAAAGTACCAGTGACCCTTAAGCATCTAAACCCAGTCACGGCATTTGTAAACAGGTAACACTTTATAGTATGTTGGAAACCTTTTCAACTGAGATCGTCATTGAATTTTGCATTGAATTTAGGACTGGACTTCATCCATGTCTGGGAAACTGGGCCTATATGTGTAAGTGTGAATAATAGCATCATTAACACATTTATTGTTAGATTTTATTTATAAGCACTTACGATAGATGCTTTCATTATGATACATGGAGCGTGGCACAGAATGGCTCGTGCTTTTGAACACTGAGGAGGACAGAGAGCTGAGCCTTCCCAAATCAGAATTCTGTCTGGCATTGAGTCAGAGTGCTGGCCCGAGATCTGAGAGTTCTGTGCAACCTCCCAGCACTGGAGGTCCCCCAAGTAGTAGAGTTGCTGTAGTTCTGACACGTGTGGGTAGGACAATGAAACCAGTAAATACACTGATTCAGAGGATAACAAAGCAAAGTACTGAACGCAACTCAGTCACTGAGTTTACATGATGGTATCAATTCAATCTAGCTTTGTCGTCGTCATCTTCATCTACCGGTTATCCGGGGGTCGGGTCGCGGGGGCAGCAACCTAAGCAGGGAGGCCCAGACTTCCCTCTCCCCGGCCACTTCCACCAGCGCTTCCTGGGTCACGCCGAGGCGTTCCCAGGCCAGCCGAGAGACATAGTCCCTCCAGCGCGTCCTGGGTCTTCCCCGGGGCCTCTTCCCAGTGGGACGTGCCCAGAACACCTCACCAGGGAGGCATCCAGGAGGCATCCTGATCAGATGCCCGAGCCACCTCAGCTGGCTCCTCTCGACGTGGAGGAGCAGCGGTTCTACTCCGAGCCCCTCCCGGATGACGGAGCTTCTCACCTTATCAGTAAGGGAGAGCCCAGACACCCTGCGGAGAAAGCTCATTTCGGCCGCTTGTATTTGTGATCTCGTTCTTTCGGTCACTACCCATAGTTTGTGACCATAGGTGAGGGTAGGAACATAGATCAACTGGTAAATAGAGAGCTTTGCCTTTTGACTCTCCTTCACATTACGTTTGGGCCTGCCAGGCTTGACCGGCGTCCTCCCCCACCATCGAAGCCAACTCACCACCAGGTGGTGATCAGTTGAGAGCTCCGCCCCTCTCCTCACCCGAGTGTCCAAGACATGCGGCCCCAAGTCCGACGACACGACTACAAAGTCGATCATCGAACTGAGACCTCGGGTGTCCTGGTGCCCGGTGCACATATGAACACCCTTATGCTTGAACATGGTGTTCGTCATGGACAAGCCGTGTCAAGCACAGAAGTCCAACAACAAAACACAGCTCGGGTTCAGATCGGGGGGGCCATTTCTCCCAATCACGCCTCTCCAGGTCTCACTGTCATTGCCCACATGAGCATTAAAGTCCCCCAGGAGGACGAGGGAATCTCCGGGAGGAGCGCTTTCCAGCACCCTCCCAGAGACTCCAAAAAGGGTGGGTACTCTGAGCTGCCGTTTGGTGCTTAAGCACAAACAACAGTGAGGACCCGTCCCCCCATCCGAAGGTGGAGGGAGGCTACCTTCTCGTCCACCTGGGTGAACCCCAATGTACAGGCACCGAACCGAGGGAAAACAAGTATTCTCACCCCAGCTCGACGCCTCTCACCAAGGGCAACTCCAGAGTGGAAGAGAGTCCAGCCCCTCTCAAGGAGACTGGTTCTGGAGCCTATGCTGTGCGTCGAGGCGAGCTAGCTTTTGCAGGATCGGACCACCAAAGCCCCCGCCTTCAGCCGCCGCCCATCTCACATTGCACCCAACCCCCATGACCCCTCCTGCAGATGGTGAGCCCACTGGAAGAGGGTCCCACGTTGTCTCTTCGGGCTGTGCCCGACCGGGCCCCATGGGAAAAGGCCCGGCCACCAGGTGCTCACTATCGAGCCCCACCCCCGGGCCTGAAAATTACAATTGACGTGTGCGCAATAATATTGTTTATCGCAATTAATTTTGGTGCAATATATTGCACAAGAAAAAGTAGTTATCGTGACAGCCCTACTCTTCCGGGCAGGGGCAACTGAGAACCATTGTTTGTTTTCTTCATGGTAGGTTTTTGAGCCACACTTTGTCTGGTCCTTTCGCCTGGAACCTGTTTGCCTGGGTGACCCTACCAGGGGCATAAAGCCCCCGACAACATAGCTTCTAGGATCACTAGGACGCGCAAACCCCTCCACCGCAATAAGGTAGTGACTCAGGGAGGGGCGAATATAGCTTTATTTGGATAATGCCAATTTTTGGGGCAACTGCTATTATCCGAATATATATGGCAGTGAATAAACTGAATCATTGGCCGAAAGCATGTCATATCCCAGTACGATACGTGGCACTGTTTTCTTTACAACTAGTGGTGATACAGCCCTTTCCTTGCGTTGTTTGTTTGTTTTCTGCCGGGCCGTCTCCCGGGCAGCGACAACTTATCGTCTTTTTCGACTTCCAGGTCACAACCTGGGAGGGTGGGCGGCAGGATATGCGACCAAAATTTGTACAGGTGCGACAAAATGTTTTCCTAGGTCACACTGGTGCACCTAACCTCCTCGAATCCGCTGCTCTCCAGGAACAAAGCGTCTGTTTCTTCTTTGACAGAACTCACACTCATGGTTGGATCATATCGTTGTCTAAACTAATCAGAGACAGAGATGGGGCGGGTCTTTGCCTCTGATTGGCTTTGGTCCAGATATTCCTTTAGGCCTACACTGCCCCGTGCTGTGTGATTGAAATAACGACCTGAGCATCAGAGAATCAGTTATGGCAGACCTGGGCATTGTACGGCCAGCAGGCCACAACCGGCCCAAAGGCTGTCCCAATCCGGCCCGTGTGAGGTAAATCAAAAATGAAGAATAAATATATGTGTTAAGCGCGAGTACATATGCACTCCTGAAAGACTAGTGATCAGGCGATTTACATATGTGCGCTTGTGCAACCTCATCGACAGGAGAGTTGACTGTTGGTTAGCCCTCGAAAATGAAAAACGAAAGGTTGATACAGAAGTTTTTAACAAGACATGGACTTTCAAGTATCTGTTTACTGATGTCAAAGTCAAAGCTGTGTTCTTAATTTTGGAGAACAGGTCGCTGTGTTGGAGGATTATAATTTGAATCGGCACTAAGGGACTAAATAAAAAAACTAACGCAGACATAATAAGAACTTGACTGATTCAGTGGGCGCGGGCTGATAGTTTGCTAGTTAAGCTGCAGAAACGGATCATCACCTATCAGCTGTCGTTCGCTTGTCCACCTCAGACATTCAGCCAGATTTTGATGCACTTGTTCAAGTCCACTGGATTCCTCTCACAGAACAAAATGAACTGAAAAAAAAGTATTGCTTGTTGTATTAAGTTGATCAATTGCATATCTTTAACATACTGCAAAACAACTTTCAGTGTTGGTGAAGATTAACTAGTTTCAAATATAATTAAACACTGATGTAATGATTATTTTAGTTTTTTACTGTAACTTCGATAGTCTTTTCCTAGTTGACCAACATGTCAATTATTTATATAAATATTTACAGAATATCCTTATTCTTCTGATAACCAGTAGCAGCTAATCCAAATATATACTTTACTGCTTTTTACAATGGGGGAAAATGAATAGTGAGCAGAACTAGAAAATGCATTTCCTGCTGAAAATGCGTTGGAATGCTGAAAGCTGAAATTAATTTCAGAAAATTGCAAATTACAGAAATAATAAGATGGAAATATATTTTTTTATGCTAAAAATACAAAAATGAGAGAAGCTGAAAATTATTTTTAAAATTGTTAATGCCAAAAAGTCAAGACTAACACAGCAGGAAAACATAAAAGTGGCAGTGTGGAAGATGAACTGCAGCATTTAACAAAGCTTAGAGCTGAAATATAATGCAGAAGAAGCCAAAATCTGCACTGTTAAACTGTAGAAATACTTGAAGAAGCAGTAAACATATTATAATACATCATAACATTTTAGTTTTAGTAGCTGAAATTATAGCTGGGATAGTAATAGCAATAGCAGATACAGTAGTATCAGTGGTGTAGTAGAATGCAACCAATAGTAGCACCATCTGCAATCTAGCATCAGAATCTGCATAAATAACAGTCATAGCAAAAGTATTGGTAGTAGTATTCACAGCTGCAGTAGTAGCAGTCATAGTAGCAGAATTTGCATATCAACAGTAGCAGCAGGTGTAGTCGTAAAAATCAGTAGTATTCTCAATGTTGTATCGAGTATAAAGCAGACAATGACGACATTGCAAACATTTATCTGTTAACATTTAGAATACAATTTTGCGAACCATCAATTTCAAAATAATTAAAACAGTAATTGGTATTAGCATGTCAAAACTAACATACAAAAAAGCCTAATATATTGCTCATGCAAAAATATTAATCACTAGATTTTATTGAGGAAAAACAATAGCAATTATAAAAAATGTCAATACAAATTCTCTGTACACGTGCAAATGAAAACTGGCAAAGTAAAAATGGTTTTCTCTTTGTATATTTAATTGTCCAAGTAAGGATGCCTTGTTTATCAAACTGCATTAATCTGAAATAAGTTACAGTTAAATTAACTCATCATAATTTAAGTGCTCTCAAGTGAATTAAAACATAGAATTGAAAATAAAGAAAAAATTAAAGCTTTCTGCAGAAGCCTTTGGATTTTCCACAAAGATCCCACAAGATTTACCCATAGTGCCTAAGTTAAGTTTTTAAATAGACGTATACCACAGACCAGGCAGAACATTATTCATTCATTATTATTTTGTGTGGTTGTTTTTCAGTAGTGTGAGGTGTGTGCTATATTTCAAAAGATGCATTTACATCCTGTCTTTATATCCTTTTTGACCCATTTTCTTCTATTTAAATATAATAAAATAATATAAATAAGTACACAATTTCGTGCAAAATAAAAACTTGCAAAATTTATCAACACAGAGTTTTGTGAACATTGGTCCCTTTGATATTCATGAATAAATATACTTTCAATAGTTTCAATAGTTAACAATATCAGAATCAGAATTGGATTTATTCGCCATGAAAGTTTGCACAGACAAGGAATTTGCTTTGGCAGGAAGGTGCATACAGTAAACATATAGGAATCTTTAATTTAAATATGTGGTCTAACTATACTAAGGATACATAAACTAGCAATACTAAGTGGAATATAATTAAAATAAAATATACAATAAAGTAAAATATAAGTTGCCAATTCACAATATAGAATACAATATATAATACAAATAATTACAGGAATTGAGTGTAGTGCAAAATGTAAATAGTTTTTTAAGGACATTCAGTCAGTGTGAGCTTTGGCCTTGTTGAGGAGGCCAACAGCGGAAGGGAAGAAACTGTTTGTATGGCGTGAGGTTTTGGTCCTGATGGACCGCAGCCTTCTGCCAGAGGGGAGTGACTGAAACAGGGAATGACCAGGGTGGGAGGAGTCAGCCACAATCTTCTTTGCCCGTCTCACGGTCCTCGAGGTGTGCAGGTCCTCGAGGGAAGGCAGATTGCAGCCAATCACCTTCTCTGCAGTGCGGATGATACGCTGCAGCCTGCTCTTGTCCTTGGCAGTGGCAGCAGCGTACCAGGTGGTGATGGAGGAGGTGAGGATGGACTCAATGATAGCTGTGTAGAAGTGCACCATCATTGTCTTTGGAAGGTTGAATTTCTTCAGCTGCCGCAGGAAGTACATCCTCTGTTGTGCTTTCTTGGTGAGGGAGCTAATGTTCAGTTCCCACTTGAGGTCCTGGGAGAGGATAGTGCCCAGGAAGCGGAAGGACTCCACAGTGTTGACTGGGGAGTCACACAGGGTGATGGGGGTGAGTGGGGCTGTGTTCTTCCTGAAGTCCACAACCATCTCCACTGTCTTGAGAGCATTGAGCTCTAGGTTGTTCTGGCTACAATCATATGGTTCATTTCCTACAATCATTTGATGTAGGATCATTGGTTTTTCTCATCATTTCCAGACCTAGGTTAATACTCACAGAAGTTCAAGACTTTAAGATCCAGTAGCCCCAAACGGATAAGTCTTGTCAACATTGTCATTTAGACTATCCCAACGTTAAGCTTAGTTTACTGAGGCTCACTAAAACACTGAGTTCTCTATACTTTGATGGCACATTGAGTTAGAGTCACTTGTTGACTCAAGGTTAGGACACAAGCTTTGTAGGATTTGTTTTTCTGTTAAATCTTTTGACAAGTCATGCTTTGGCCAATCTGACGATGACACACTTTGATGGATTTCACAGCTATACAATTTAACACTGGCCTTAAATATTCATCTTCTCAGTAGAGTGTAGGTTACCCTCAGGATCGGTGTACACGTGTTAAAAACCTTGAATATACCTACCAGCTGAAACCCCATACTAGTGACTTATTGTGATACAAATATGCATTTCTTCAATTTAATTAGTTTTTTGTATGTATGAACTTGCATGCATTTGTTTGTATGCACGAGGCAATCAAACAAAAATTTCCATCCTTAATTTTCTCATATATCTGTTAGAAAAGTGACTGAAAAGGGGACGGATGACATGAATAAATAAATAAATACAGTCAACAAAAAAAAAGAAATGTGATGAATCACAAAGAAAACATATATTGTTAGATCAAATACGGTAGAGATGAAACAAACAAAATAGACCTGCAGTTTTTAGAGACATTCATACTGTTCATGAGTTAGTAGTGTATGCTTTAAAGACCTGTAACATTAGGACCTTTGATCTGTGCAGTGGCTGTAGAACCACTGCTCCAGTCATCACTTCAGGGCCTGGTGTAAGGATAGTGTTACTATAGCTACATAGAGGAGAAGAGGCCTTAAAGTCAGAAACAGAAGAAAATGTATTCATGTAGTTAAAAATGTAAATAGCACATGTAAGTAGTAAAACCACCACGGGATGTTTTTTTGTGGTCAGAGATATATTTAAAAAAGACCTCATAACAATTGTTACCTTTACAGCCAGTTTGGGGAGGAGCTTGATACTGCATAAAGGTGGGGCTGTCACTGGGACAGTGATGACTGACTTATGACTGTTCTGCAGCAGTTTGCTTCCTTGCAGTGCACACCTAATCCTGACAAAAGAAAACAGGAAGTTATTGTTATTAACTCAAACAAACTAAACTTTCTAAAAAGGTTCATAATTCACAGTAATTAAATACCTTGAGGTCTGCTGCAGGGCAGATCAACATGTACGTCGAGTGCACCCGAATATGCTTCATGATTTTCATCTTCTTTCATGTGCTTTGCCCTCTCTGCCCTGAGTGTCTTCACTGTGAGGTGGAGGAATCACAAAGAAGGAAGACCCGAAGGAAGAAATTGATATAAATTACAATGTTATATTGGATGTACAACTACTGTTATGAATATTGCATTAATACAAAATGAACACACGAATGATAACAGAATTAGAACAAAACATTAGAAATCACATATGAAATAAGAAGACAATACCTTATTATCTGTTGTGAAGAAACCTCAACACTGGCAGGGAGAACACGTGTCTCAGTGATGTGTCCAGTGAACAGTTGAGATGGTGCTTCAACTTCTGCTCTGTGGTGGCATGATGTCTTGGTCGGTATGAGCTGATCCAGAATCTCAGAGCCAGACAGGAAGTGAGGCAAGGACAGGCAGGTGTTTTCTCGTCCTTTGCTTTGAAGAATGACGGGGACAGGCAGGAAGTCAAATGTGTCCCTATGAGGTCTAACAGTGATGGGTCCTCAGTTGATTGACAGTTCAGTTGGTGCTGCACTCGTTGGCATGTCGTAGATGCTGTGAGCTGATCCTCACAGTGTGGAAGGAGGTGAGGCCAAAACTGGAAAGTGTCTTTACAGAGGACACATGAGAACTGTGTCTCCTGTCCAGTACAAAGGAAACTTAACACTACAAAGGACACATGTGGACAGTGTTTCCTGTCCATCACAAAGGAAACTTAACGTTACAGAGGACACAGGAGGACTGTGCCTCCTGTGAGGTACAAAGGAAACTTAACACTACAGAGAACACAGGATAATTCAAATTAAATTAATGGGGATGGAAGTGTGGGGTTTCAGCTGGTAGGTACATCAGAAAGTATGTGTTACATCTAGAACACATACTTTCTGATGTGCATCTGCTACACTAAATGTCAGCAGCTGTGTACAATGCAAACAACTTGCATTGTACACAGCTGCTGAAATAGTTTTGGCCTGTGCATTTATAGACCCTGACCCAAACCCACCCTGATAAATGCACAGGCCAAAATGTGTTAGAAATATAGCTAAAAACAACATGGTTACCTGGAAAATTGTATGACCCATAATGTTGTCCAATACTATGTACACTTAAAATTACCCCATTGTACTAACATGTTTTGACCAGATGATTAAGTTTTCTTTACATCGACAATTACATAATCCCAGATAATAATGTGGTGTTGTTAGAAAATCCAAGATTCTCAATGGATTTTGGTTTTACCTGACAATTTTAAGACCTGTTGTAGGAATGTGGACAGAAAACGTGATTATGGTATGTGAAATGGTTTTTACTGTACAAGAATAAAGGCTACTCCCTCTGTTCGCTGATTGGACCGCCAAAAATATTTCTGGCCAAAACCGACTAATATGCCGAAAGCCCAGACCTAGTACAGAAGCAAAATGAAAATTGAGCGGAAGTACGTAGGAGGGCAGAGCCAGGCTAGTGACACATGGGATACTTCTTAAAGCAAAGGGATGCACCGTGTTCGACAGCTTGCGGACATACCTTACGGACAGTCTCCCCAATTGGACTACCCTTTCAAACTCATACCTGTGTGTACACGCCTCTTCGACATCTGAGAGAGTTTTTTCCTGTGCAGGACACACCATACGTCAGGAGAGGTGTCGTATCTCACCAGAGAAGGCAAATAGGATCATTTTTCTGCAAAAGCACTGCTAAAAAGTTTGAAGACGATTTAGTTAGCATACCAACTCAGCATTTAGTTTGTTGTTACTTTACATTAATAGTGTAACTGTTACAAAGTAACTTTAGTGTACTTTTGTAACTTTACTACGTTACTACTATTGTAGTTGTGTGTTAGGTAACTTAGGTTTACTTATTATATATTTAAGTAGGCAATTTAAGTTTTAAAAGTACCAGTTCGGTATCAGTATAACTCAAAATGATCCTCATCCCGAGTTATAAATGGGATATGCCATTTGACCTCCAGGTGGCACTGCAATAAGCAAAAGTGCGTTTTGGGCCATAACTGTTTCATACAGTTTGCCTTACTAAATTACTTTGTCTGTGTGATTCCTTTGTCTCGTGATATCTTAGGAGATCCCATGTCTGACATAATTCGATTTCATGCAGCCGGCTGACTTGAAGCAGAAAATGCCATTGGCTGCTTCAAGTCAGCCGGGCGTGTGTAGGCGACGCCGGTGTTGGACCGAATTCTCACTCCCCCGCAGAATCCCACTCCCCTACGCGCCCCTTCATAGCGCATTGCTAGTTGCAGTTTGACGAACCAATGCGATTTTTACAAGCCTAAATTCCCTCGTCTTAGACTTTGAGGAAACTGTCAGTAGGATATTTAATTCATGTTTCATCAAAATAGAAGTTTTTGCCGATTAGGTTTGTAGGCTATGTCATTCTACTCGTAAAATCCGAATGATTCACTCACGAAAATAGACAGTTTGGAGCTGCACTTGAAAACCATGTTGAAGTCGATGTTGTGCTATACTGTCCTATTATCGGAATGAGGGTAATATGTGAATTACATTATTTTACAAATGTATTTAAAAAGGCCCCTGCTCAAGGGTCCCTCATACCGGAATTCAACTCCTATTTCCCTCTCAGTAAACTACTTGCCACACAACTGTTTTGTGTTTACAATCATATCCATTCTTTAGATCCTGCTTCCCACAGCCTTGTAAGTATCTTCTAACTTGCAATGTACAGTGCTTGGTTCTAGTAGCCTACTTGATAAGCCAAGCCTGGACCTTCCCTTTGTGAATGGCTAGTGGAAAATGTCTAATAAATGATGACATTTTGATTGGTGATTTGATTTTCAAACAAAAAACTATAATAATATATTTAACAAAAAGTAGGAAAAATAGTTTTCACAAGTTTGAGGCTTGACCATGACAACAGGTCAGGGATATACGGCAGGCAGCACAGACATATTCCTCTCAGTTGGATTTTAGCACAGCAGAGATGGAACCTTCTGATGCAGCTGTCAAAGCCAACCTGCGATTTTGGATAGACATTAAGATTAATTTGTGGAATGATAATGAATGATCAAACATTAGGAATGGCAAAAACTGTCACTGTCACCTATAATACACCTATAAACATGACCACTTATACAAAGAAATACCAATGCTTCATTATAAATGTGTCTAGTAGTGAAAAAAGTATTGTATTCAATACCAGTTGACAAGCTATCACCCAGTTAGTGTTGCCATCCAGATTGTCCTCATCCCCATATAGTTGGGGTGTGATCTTATAGCCCCAAGAAATGGGGGAGGGGGAAGGGATTTTGGCAGGTATGAAAAACAGTGTTGCCAAAATCCTACTCCCCTCCTAACTTTTACATTTTTGCAACTAGTAAAAATAGCCTACAACCAGCCTACTACTTTTACATTTTTGCAAGCTTTTTATGTCACACTGTACAGGGCATGAGGAGCCATCAAAATAATTTGGGGGTGTGTCAGATATTATACTTCCAAGATATGGGGGGGGGGGGAAGGATTTCGGCAGGTAGGATGTTATCCACCATCATCCCTGTGCCCAAAAACTCAAGACCAACAGGACATAATGACTACAGACCCGTCGCCCTGACCTCTGTGGTAATGAAGTCTTTTGAGCGCCTGGTGCTGGCACACCTCGAATCCATCACAGACCCCCTCCTGGACCCCCTGCAGTTTGCCTTCAGTTTGCCTACAGAGCCAACAGGTCTGTGGATGACCCAGTTAACATGGCCCTCCACTTCACCCTACAGCACCTGGACTCCCCAGCATCCTACGCCAGGATCCTGTTTGTGGACTTCAGCTCTGCCTTCAACACCATCATCCCCGCCCTGCTTCAGGACAAGCTCTCCCAGCTGAATGTGCCTGATTTCACCTGCAGGTGGATCACAGACTTCCTGTCTGACAGGAAGCAGTGTGTTAAACTGGGAACACAAGTCTCTGACTCCCAGTCCATCAGCAACAGATCTCCTCAGGGCTGCGTCCTTTCTCCTCTGCTCTTCTCCCTGTACACCAACAGCTGCACTTTCAGTCATCCATCCGTGAAACTCAAAGTTGGCGGATGACACCACCCTCATTGGGCTCATCTCTGGTGGAGACGAGTCTGATTACAGCTGGGAAGCAGACACCTGGTGACCTGGTGCAGCCAGAACAACTTAGAGCTCAATGCTCTTAAGACAGTGGAGATGGTTGTGGACTTCAGGAAGAATACAGCCCCATTCACCCCATCACCCTGTGCGACTCCCCAGTCAGCACTGTGGAGTCCTTCCGCTTCCTGGGCACATATCCTCTCCCAGGACCTCAAGTGGGAACTGAACATCAGCTCCCTCACCAAGAAAGCACAACAGTGGATGTACTTTCTACAGCAGCAAAATAAATGAAACCTGCCAAAGACAATGATGGTGCACTTCTACACAGCCATCATTGAGTCCATCCTCACCTCCTCCATCACCATCTGGTACGCTGCTGCCAAGGACAAGAACAGACTGCAGCGTTATCATCCGCACTGCTGAGAAGGTGATCGGCTGCAATCTGCCTACCCTCAAAGACCTGCACACCGAGAGGACCCTGGGGCGAGCAAGGAAGATTGTGAACACACTCTGTTTCAGCCACTCCCCTCCAGCAGAAGGCTGCCATCAGGACCAATACCTGATGATTTATAATAATAATTTTTTGTATTTTTATATTGTAAATTATGGCTACTTTATATTTTATTCTAAATCCCCTTAGTATTAGCTAGACTTTGTACCTTTTGTATAGTCAGACCACATATTTCAGTTTTAAGGTTCCTATATGTTTATGTATGCACCTTCCTGACAAAGTAAATTCCTTGTCTGTGCAAACTTTCCTGGCAATTAAAACCCTTTCTGATTCCGATGAAAAACAGTGTTGCCAAAATCTTACTCCCCCAGTAAGTTGAAAAGAAATACTGAATTGCTGCATCATTAAATAGTTGATTAGAGTAGCAGTTGTTTTTTAGGATAGTTAAATTGGTGAGGTAGCGTGTGAGATAAAGAGAACTCATACAAAGTAGCCTACTGAAATGCATACAAGGTGAACATAATGGGGCGATAGGTTGTATTAAACATAGATGAATACAGCTCTATTTGAACATTTCAGGGATATAGGGGGTGGAAGACAATACATTTCCTATGTGCTTATGCTGATCACAATAGCCATTTCCTTATCAGCTGTTCATACAGCCAACTCCAGAATTACTGGCAACACATTGGCAAATATAAGTGAACTAAGTGTAAACAAAAAATACAAGTACACAGTAATATTTAGGAATTTACTAGCAGTCAAATATTGTAGCCTATATACACAAGGTGACACAAAGGCAACATTTAATTAACCCTATTGCAAACCTGTAGGCTGAGCTGAAGATGAGTACACAAAAGAGTAGGACCCTGGCGTATCTGGAGAGATTCTGTAAAGAGGATTGCTCTCTGATTCCTGACAAACCCTATTTGACTGTAAATCAATCAAAAGTAATATTTGTTTTCTCTATTCACTATCAACACCGTCCTATTCTCAGAGATTTCGTTTTAAGTCGTTGTGTTACTCTCTAATCTGCAGATTGATAATAGGCTTCTTATAAAACCCACAACTCAGCTTAATTTTGTAACTCTGTTTGTGATATCACAAACATTTTCTCCATTAAGGAGTTAACAGTTTACCCTGTAGCAGAACAGCAATCAGATGTTTTTCAATCCGCAGACATTATCCTACGTAATCAGTTATGAAACCTAGCATTTGCACTACAATGCATTTCACAATGCATTTTAGAAACAGTCCAATAAAACTGAATTCCCTGAAATATACAAATAGAGCTGTGTTTATCTATGTTTAATACAACTAAATTGCCCCATTATTTTCACCTTGTATGCATTGCAGTAGGCTACTATGTATAAGTTCTCTTTATCTCACACGCTACCTCACCAATTTAATAATCCTAAAAACCTACTTGAATCAACTATTTAAAGAGGCAGCAATTCAGTTTTTCTTTTTAAATTACTGGGGGAGTAGAATTTTGACAACACTATTCATCATACCTGCCGAAATCCCCCCCCCCCCCCCTCATATCTTGGGACTGTAAGATCTGACACCCCCCCAAAAATTATTTTGGTGGCTCCTCATGCCCTGTACAGTGTGCCATAAAAAGCTTTTGATACTAGTTGCATAAATGTAAAAGTTAGAAGGGGAGTTGGATTTTGGCAACACTGTTTTTCATACCTGCCAAAATCCTCCCCCCCCCCCCCCCATATCTTGGGACCGTAAGATCTGACACCCCAACTATATGGGGATGAGGACAATCTGAATGGCGACACTAACTGGGTGATAGCTTGTCAACTGGTATTGAACTTTTTTCACTACTAAACACATTTATAATGAAGCATTGGTATTTATTTGTATAAGTGGTAATGTTATTATAGGTGACAGTGACAATTTTTGCCATTCTTAATTTTTGATCATTCATTATCATTCCATAAATTAATCTTAATGTTTCCAGGTTCCATCACTGTTGTGCTAAAATCCAACTGAGAGGACTGTCTGTGCTGCCTGCCGTAAACATCCCTGACCTGAGTTCATGATCAAGCCTTAAACTTGTTAAAACTCTTATTTAAATGATCCCTTTCTTTCTTTTTTTCTAACTTTTGTTAAATATATCTTTATAGTTTTTTGTTTAAAATAAATGTGATGGAACCAATCAAAATTTCATCATTTATTAGATGTTTTTCAGTACACAAAACTAGGCTGTGGGAAGCAGGATCTATAAAATGGATATGATTGTAAACACAAAACAGTTGTGTGGCAAGTAGTTTACTGAGAGCGAAGTAGAAGTTAATTTCTGGTAGGAGGGACCTGTGAGCAGGGGCCTTTTTATATAGCCTACATTTGTAAAATAATGTAGCTATACTCATGTACCAGACGATTCTATTACAATGGGCATATAGTGCATTTAGTAAGTAGTCTATAACAGCAAGTACAACATAATCAAGAATCAGAAGTGAATCTACTAAAAGTAATTTGTACAAATTAATACAAAGGATGCTCGCTTTTACCAGACAGTGACATAACAGCAACATCATTCACATATTACCCTCATTCCGATAATAGGCAGTGGAGCACAACATTGACATCAACACCAATTTTCAAGTGCAGCTCCAAATTACGTCAATTTTTTTTAGACAATCATTCGGATTTTACAAGTAGCACGACATACAAATCGTATAGGGCGCAGCACAACATAACTTATATTTTAATGAAACATGATCTAGCTTACTGACAGTTTCCTCAAAGCCTAAGACGAGGGAACCTAGGCTAAACATTGTAAAAATTGCCTCGGTTCGTCAAAACTTCAACTAGTAATACGCTAGGAAGGCAGTGCGCGTTCACGCGTAGGGGAGTGGGATTCTGCGGGGGAGTGAGAATTCGGTCCAACACCGGTGTTGTATCACCCGATGCATGACTCTCTGGATTGGCACCCCCTCGCGGGAGCGCGCGCGATTCAAAGAGTGAAGGATTTCGTCTTGATATCGCATCCAAAAGAAGGGGAGACAGAAGTCTCACATTATACCGTCTTTGTTGTTGAATTCAAGAGAAGGATGTCTGTTATCTGTGTAAATATCAGATGCTATTTTCAACACAAAATCCTTAAAATTCGTCATTCAAACGGTATAGTAAAGAACGCAAACCAACATTCTTGCTCCACGACATTGCATTCTGAGGAAATATACCCCAGTATGATCATGATTATTGCTACACAAAAAGTATTTTGTGTAGCAATGCTACACAAAATGTATTTTGTGTAGCAGGTTCAAAGTATTTCACATGGCATGGCTCTTCATACTAATGTATAGGTTCAAAGGCATGCGATTTTAATGCAGTTAGCCTGTGCGTAGGGTGGGTTACTCAGACAGGTCGAAAAAAACAGCCTTCTGATCCAGAATCAGCTGTCCTGAAAAGGGACCAAAGGTTCACATGCCTAGCCTACAAATGACAAGTACTAAAAACAATGTATCAACCATGTATCAACATCAAAAGAACCATCAAATCATTTTTTAAGATAGGAAATATTATTAATATTGTTTAAATCAATGAAATAAATGAAAAAATAAAACATAATAATCCCTCACCTACCATGGACTGTTCTGTTTTCAGAACTGTCCACCCTATACATACACATGTATTGGTATTCAATTTATGCTATTAAATGTACATAATGCTGGTGTAGAAGGATAGAAACGTATGCGGGGGAGAGCATTTCATGGCAGGTTTTCCATTAGATGTAAGTGCAATGCACCCCCTGTTAACCCTGACTAGGACAGTGTGACATGCCTGAAACTTACTGTGGTTACTCATACTAGTCCCATATTGTGCAATGCACACACTCTGTGAATAACAGACACTATACAATTAAAGATATTGAATAAAATTAAATAATATAAACCTTTCATTATTTACAATGCAGTTGCTGTCCCATATTACCTGCTGGTAGGTATTTTGATTTTGGGAAACAGTACAAATGAGCTGACAGGACAACCACTGTCCTGTTGTAGTTATATGCATAACCAATACAATCTAGTGTATGATAAATACGTGAATCCTTTTTTTGTTATTTTCTTTGTTACTAATGTTTATTGAGGTACATCTTCACAAAGTACTTCTTTATGTCAAGGCAGTTCTGTATATCCCAGCATCAAATGATTCTTACTGTACACTGAGGGCACTATATGAGTAAGCAGAGTAAGTTTCAGGCATGTCACACTGTCCTAGTCAGGGTTAGCAGGGGGTGCATTAAGCCTGTCGTGAGATGCACCCCCCCTCTATTGTCTGTTCTGTATATCCCAGCATCAAATGATTCTTACTGTACACTGAAGGCACTAGAATGAGTAAGCACTGTAAGTTTCAGGCATGTGACACTTTCCTAGTCAGGGTTAGCGGGGGTGCATTTCGTGACAAGACAGAATACTGTCACGGCCACAGCCGTGCCCCCCCTATTGTTTTTGGTTTTGGCCTGCGCTCCCATGCGCCCCGTGCCTGTGCTCCCATGCGCCCCCGTGCCTGCGCTCCCATGCGCCCCCGTGCCTGCGCTCCCATGCGCCCCCGTGCCTGCGCTCCCAGGCGCCCCCTCGTCCGCGCTCCCAGGCGCCCCCTCGTCCGCGCTCCCAGGCGCCCCCTCGTCCGTGCTCCCAGGCGCCTCATCGTCCGCGCTCCCAGGCGCCTCCTCGTCCGCGCTCCGGCCCCCAGGCCGCCCCCTGGACCTGCCCCGACCCTCTGCCCTGCCTCCGGGCCGCCCCCCGGACCTGCCCCGACCCTCTGCCCTGCCCCCAGGCCGCCCCCTGGACCTGCCCCGACCCTCTGCCCTGCCTCCGGGCTGCCCCCCGGACCTGCCCCGACCCTCTGCCCTGCCTCCGGGCCGTCCCCCGGACCTGCTCCGACCCCCTGCCCTGCCTTGTGGGACGTCGGGTGACGTCCCTTGAGAGGGGGGTACTGTCACGGCCACAGCCGTGCCCCCCCCTATTGTTTTTGGTTTTGCCCTGCCCTAGTGTTCCCTGTCATTGTCGTCACCTGTGTCTCGTTAGTTTCATTGTGTTCACCTGTGTCTTGTTTGTTTCTGTGTATTTAGGTTCCTGTTTTGTGTCCAGTCTTTGTCTTAGCATTACCCTTCGTCCCTGCGTGTACCCTGGCTGTTTCCCGTTTTCGCGTATTAAACCTTTGTTTGGCCATGCCTGCTGACTCTCCTGCGTTTGGGTCCTACCCCTCCACACGTCGTGACAAATACAACAAGCCTGTCGTGAGATGCACCCACCCTCTATTGTCTGTTCTGTATATCCCAGCATCAAATGATTCTTACTGTACACTGAGGGCACTAGTATGAGTAAGCAGAGTAAGTTTCAGGCATGTGACACTTTCCTAGTCAGGGTTAGCAGGGGGTGCATTGCACTTACATGTAATGGAAAACCTGCCATGAAATGCTCTCCCCCCCGCAAACGTTTCTATCCTTCTACGCCAGCATTATGTACCTTTAATAGCATAAATTGAATACCAATACATGTGTATGTATAGGGTGGACAGTTCTGAAAACAGAATAGTCCATGGTAGGTGAGGGATTATTGTTTTATTTTTTCATTTATTTCATCGACTTAAACAATAAGAATAATATTTCCTATCTTATAAAAGGATTTGATGGTTCTGTTGATGTTGATACATGGTTGATACATTGTTTTTAGTACTTGTCTTTTGTAGGCTAGGCATGTGAAACTTTGGTCCCTTTTCAGGACAGCTGATAGCCTATTCTGGATCAGAAGGCTGTGGTTTTCGACCTGTCTGAGTAACCCACCCTACGCACAGGTTAACTGCATTAAAATCGCATGCCTTTGAACCTATACATTAGTATGAAGAGTCATGCCATTTGAAATACTTTGAACCTGCTAGACAAACTAAATTTTGTGTAGCAATAATCATGATCATACTGGGGTATATTTCCTAGAATGCGATGTCGTGGAGCAAGAATGTTGTTTCGCGTTCGTTGCTATACCGTTTGAATGACGAATTTTAAGGATTTTGTGTTGAAAATAGTATCTGATATTTACACAGATAACAGATATCCTTCTCTTGAATTCAACAACAAAGACGGTATAATGTGAGACTTCTGTCTCCCCTTCTTTTGGATGCGATATCAAGACGAAATCCTTCACTTTTTGAATCGCACGCGCTCCCGCGAGGGGGAGCCAATCCAGAGAGTCATGCATCGGGTGATACGACACCGGCGCTGCATAAAGTTGAATGCACCTAATGTTGACAGCCACATAGATGTGGTATATAGATGCGAATAGATACTCCTCCTACAAAGTTTGTCTAATCTTCACCAAATTTGGCACAGATTCTAGCTCAAGTCTCAAAAAGGTTGGCACGTTTTTTTTTCTTTTTCTAAACCGTTTGTCAGGTACAGCTAGAGCCGTCAAACTGGCCGCCAGTTGTATCTCAGCAAATCTTTGATGGATTCACACCAAACTTGCTACATGTTTTCAGAACATTGTTCTGAGGATGTCTAAAATGGGTTCATTTGTGAACTTGGCCCTTCATTGCTGCTTCTAGCTTTATTTTCATCAATGGCGGCTGTTGACTCCAAAAATTGGGGAGGACAGGAAAAAAAAACTATGCCGTGTTGTTTGTAGCAATAAGTTGACTTGCAACCTAATGTACATTTACTTAATAACTTGTAATGCATCTGAAGTTTATCCCCATATTATGTGCTTCCTGCTTTTGTGATACCGATGTTCCTAATCACAGTCCAATACCCCTCGAACCTTTATATTTATAACAATCGATGTTGGGCTATTGTAACATTGTAACGCGTACAAGTCAGAATTGTGTTAGGTAACGAGTAGCTTAACGTGTTACGTATTTAATTGAATGAGTCCGTTACTAGTTCCTTGTTCAAACAAGTAATGCATTACTTAATTTAGTCTTTTAGTCGCGAGCCCTCAGCATGTAGTTTACAGTCTACGAAAGTTGAGGATACTTTTCGCTAGGTATCTACGAAAACGTCTTAATCTGCTAGACAGGTGGGTTCCCATTCGTTCTTTTGGTTAGCAGTCTCACAAGCCCAATTTACCCAGCGTCATGTAGCCGACCAGCTAAATAGTTATTTAAGACTTGCATGTACAGGCTTAAGTAATGTCACATTAAATAATGTATTGAACTCAAGCTTGAGTGATGTGTTGCTGTATCGTTCAGTGGTTTAGGTTGAGATTATATTACAGTAAGTAAAATAGTCTGATTCGGTACATAAGTGAACACCATTTTGCTACCATATACCTAGCTATAGCTTAGCTTTGTTTTGCTCCTAGATTCAAACCTCGTCCTGGTAAATTGTAAAGCTACCTAACTACTAGACTTCTGCCTGGCATTTTACAACATTATTTATTGATTAAAGAGTTTCTTGATTCAATAACTTCATGCAAATATTGCTTTTCATTATGGTGGATTATTACCTTGATTCGCCTTTCTGTATAATGAGGATTGATCATGTTATATGCGAGTGGCACTGAATTTTCAGTACAATATGTGCTATTGCTGAGGTCAACCCATTAAATGTGCCTTCTGGGCATAAGAGTGACCAAGGTGAATTGTCTCAGAAATAAAATACTTTTCCTAATGTAACGCTAAAGTAACTTAACGCCTGATGCTGTACAGCAAGTAACTAAGTAACGTAACTAGTTACTTTACAAGGAATGTAACTAGTAACTGTAATGAGTTACTTTAAAAAGTAACGTTACCCAACACTGATAACAATGATAGTCTAACATTCTCACTTATTCCATGTAGTCCAGAAACTAAAGGGGGTTCTTCATAAAAAATGTCACAACATTTTCGGTAGGCTTAGCCCTTCTGGGGGAGAAAAGTGCTTTCTCACACACACTGGTGCTAGCCAACTACTGATGATGGCAACGCAAATGTAATACATTACAGTTACTGAACACGTGTCTAAAACCAAGAAAACCGTTTATATACTTCATAAGTCTCTTCAAACGCTAGCTACTGATGATCGCAACGCAAATGTAATACATTACAATAGTTACTGAACACGTGTCTAAAGCCAAGAAAACCATTTATATACTTCATAAGTCTCTTGTAACGCTAAATACTTAATTTGAATGGACTTTCACTCTATCAGTCTCTATTTAACAACAAACTTCAGAAATGTTCTCAACACATGCAACCTCTTTTCATAATTCATATTCAATACTGACAGTAATTGACTACTTATTCTGTTTTATATACATACCCTTCCCTTCACTTGAACACAGTGTTAACTATCTGTTCTATCGTAAGAATGGGAGAAGCAAGCCTCCTTGTTTTCCAGGGCTGGGGGTGTAAAGGACACCTGATCTCTTTCCAGATAACAGTCTGTCAGACAGGGTTTTGGGGGCTGTAAAGGACAATTCTAGCAGCACTGTGTAGATTTGAATAGTCATGATGGCTGTTTCAATTCAATTTATTTAGTTAGTACAAATTAAGAATTAACAGAGTACTCTGTGATCAGACATGACTGAAGGACATGCTACAGGTCGTTTTGGTAGAGTGAAAGAGAACAACCATAAAACCCTGCCTTATAAAATCTAAGAACAGATTTTCTACTAGATGGTCAATCCATCAATGCAGTGGCTCTGTGATTGTCTAGCACTAGTAAATGACAGTAAGACAATATAACCCCCCCAGGCCAAGTGACAAAAGTCCTTTGATGTAGCAGCTCTCTCCCTCTACATGAGGAGATGGTTAAACAGGATACCTGACCCAATCTCCTTGGCCAAAGGTCTGGGCAGCTGGGTCAACTGAGATCACAAGAACACAACAATCCCCCCAACCTCCTTCTCCATGCCCCTGGCTCTTAGTTAGGTATCATAAATACCTTAAGACAATCTGACTTATTTCCCTTCAGAGCAAAGTATCCTACAAAGCCTCAGTTTCCTACATTCACTGTCTATAATAAAGGAACTTATAGATCAAATGCTTATAAAACACATATATTGTAACCATGTCTTAAAATTCCATTACAAGGCCCAAAACCAAAATAGGGTAGGGGGCCCTTTTGATTGGCAAAATGTTTTTTTTTACAACAACAAAAATAATCGGGGGGTCCTAAAGAAATGTTTAGTTTGTTTATTGGGTCGGGCCGGCTCTGCTACCAGAACACGCCGGAAGTTAATTGCATTGCTTGTACTGCCATGTTATTGTAAAATACTGGGCACTGAGCATTTTATCTTTCTTTTTCCTGACATTGCTGTCTTATACACACTCTTTTTCTGGTGAATATAATGAATTGTCAGCTATACAGTATTCTACATTTTTAAGTTTCCATTCTGTAGAAAAGTATGTAATTGGATTGGTTGGAAAAGAGGGATTCATAGATCTCAACTACATGTCCTCTAGATCTCAATTACATCAAATTAAACTACATCCAGGTTGGAAGTTTTGGTCTTAAAAAATCAAGAGTAGACTAAGTTCTGACAGTTTCTGCATGTATCAGCATGGCCAACAGTGACTCACCAAAAACGTTTTATTAAATTCAAAACATGCACATATACGCTTCTTTTAAGTCAGATATACAGCTTTTTTCATTTAAGCTTTCCTTTGAAAAACAAGGAACTTGGTTTAACAGACAATGTCTCTGCACTAATCTTTTACTCAAAAGATAGATGATTCATTTGCAGACATGCATTTATTAAATATTGCTGTTGTTCATTCATAAAACGGAGACGAAATCTACTTACATCATCACCTCAAAACGCATAGGCCAATACATAAGTCATAATGTCTGTAAAATGCTTTGAAATCCGGAGCTTGATGCCCTCCTGTGGCTCACAGTTGAACTACAGCATCTCAGAACAGTCTTCGATCATGAAGTCCAAATTTAACATTCAGATGTTAAAAGAGCCGGTTCTAGCATAAACAAGCGCTCTATGACATTAAGCATTGCAAGTATTACAAAAAAGGGTAGCATGCTGATCAAAGAAACTAAAACAGATATTTAGTTTCATACAATACGGTAGTTGTTTTACATTAAGAAGCAAGCATTATTTACAGTCAAAACTACTATAGAAAAAAATGCATTACTCAAAAAGTGGGAGGAAGGGAAAATCTGGCATAACGTATATATATATATATATATATATATATATATATATATATATTACACACATACACACACACATACGAGTGCATTATAAAAACCCTGAATTCTTGCTTTGACATATGAAAAATACGTGTGGGAAATGGAAAAACTGGAGAAGGGTCCCCATTGTATTAATAATATGGTAAATGCATAATGATTGTCCTAAATGAGAATTAGTCTGATCTGAATGTCATCCTTGAAAGAAGTTAGAGCAGAGTATACAGCTATATTGAATCAGTTGGGAGAGACATGCTCTCACTACCTTGTTTGTGCCAGGCCAAGAGCTGGCATACCTTGATAGGGAAGAAATCAGACACCATAGGCTCTAGCATGGTACCAAATTAGGACATTAGAAGAGGCAGCTCATTTATTAAATGTCACCTGGGCCACCTTAGCATTAAATAATGACTGGAACCAGAGAGGAAATCGGACAGGTGACACTTGTTGATCTCGCAACACATTTAATTATAGAAAAGGCCAGGACTTTTAACTAGTATAAAGTCAGCCGGGCTTGAGACATGTTTTGGGCTTCTTAGCGAGTCTCCACTGACTGTGTGTATAACCTGTATGGGACGAATAAAACTGCTTGTATTTTGATCCAGCCATGACTCAGTGTCCTCAATGTAGATACAGAAACAATCTACGACAGAAATTTGGTGACCCCGCCCCCAGTGGCGGATCTATATATATAAAATATATATAATATATAATAAAACATATATTTTTTTATATTATAAAAAACACTGCCACCCCAATTAATTTTTAAATGCATTTAGCAGACGCTTTTATCCAAAGCGACTTCCAAGAGAGAGCTTTACAAAAGTGCATAGGTCTCTGATCATAACAACGAGATAGCCCCAAACATTGCGGGTAGCCAAAACATGAAGCATACATTGTGAAAAAACAGTCCCAAAAGGAAGAACCATAAGAGCATGTAGTGAAACAAGTTACAATTAAACAACATGAACCTCAATCTTCCCATGGAAAAATATTATTTGTACATTACAGAACATTTCAATAAATAATATTAATGTTACTGTTTAATTTAATGTTCTAACCTTATAATTTACCATAGGGAGTTCTGTACCCCCCTACTTTGGGTTTGATTTGCCTCCAGGAGGCCACCCAACAACTTCCTTCTGCCACCCCGAATGAAAATCTGTACATCCGCCCCTGCCCGCCCCGATGCTGAGTAACATGTGGAGAGAGTAAGTATGTATACATTCGCCTACAGATGCATTCAGAAGGAACACCCAGGAGAGGCTGGTCTGGTGGATCAGAAAACAAGGGGTTTATTTGGTCAATCAATGTGTGTGGTTAACTTGATGAATGTTTAGAGTAAAAGGCTTGGCGATAAGAAAATAACTTTGCTTTTTCTGCCAACTGCTTGGAATGCTTCTTTGTCATCCGTGGTAACATATGGAAGGACTCAGTCATAAACACTCGTGGGTTGAATACAGACATGGGTACTCATTTGTGGACGAAACGGCGTTCAAATTTAAGCCTATATCAGAGGCCGAGGAATTTGAGGCGCGCTTGGGAGGTTAAGTAGCCTTAAAAGCCTAATGGTCAGAAAAAACACAGGGACTTAAGTACAGTCGTGCGTCTAAATTTTTCCTATCCCTGCGAGAACACGGCAAATAGGAGGTAAGGTACTTTAACACACTCGAGAGGTGGGATTTACACGTGAATACGCGGCAAGATCAATTTATGCGATTTGAGCCGTGAATAATGTGCATAAGAGCCCAAGAGGTATTATGCACATTAAAGCCAAGAAAGAGCGGTCTGGAAGAAAAAGTGTACAGAGAGATAGGGGAAACAGTGATGTGATGTGTTGGGACACTATTAAAAAAGTAATAAAGAGGGAAATTGCTAAAAGAACTGAGAAGAGTTGAAACTAATAAATTCAATAAACTAAAACAAATATATAACGTTATTTTTTTAAACCGCAGTGTAAATAATAGAAAAGGTAGGCCTACAAATAGTCTATTTGTGTAAAAATGTTGATGAATAATTGAGCAATAAGCATAAAGGCAGAGAATTTGTGTGCATACTAAATCTTGGTCGAAAGTTAAGAAAAAACTGATTAGCTACCTGCAAAGTTAACTACGACAAGCGTGGCTCGAAGAATAAATGATAATATGTAAGGAGCAAGAGAGGTAAAAATAGTTTAAATGGAACAAGAATTCTGAGAGATCAAGCCGGTCAATTAACAAAAATAGTCCTAAAAGGTAACTAAAACAGAAAACTTAACATGGAACAATTAAGAAATAACAATTATAGTCGAAGAACCAGTTGTCATAAAGGGAATTGTTTGACATAGAAACTTTAGAAGACCACCAAGGGTGGCAAAGTACACATTTTAGTAATTACTTACCAAGATATTGTTAAATAAAAATAGTAAATACTTAGTAAACACTTAGTAGAACTTGGTAAAAAGAAGGAAAATTATTGCCCAGGAGGTATATATAAAATATAATGTGAAAGTTATTTACATGTTTGTTCTAAATCGAGAGACGGAGAATGCCAGGAGAAGGCATAAAAAAGGGAGGGGCGACCTGCACTGAACTTTTCTGAGCGCCGGAAAACAAATATTGAGCAGATAAGATGAGTAGGCCAGAGAAAAAAACATATGGAAATGTTAAAATAATGCTAAGAACCCAAAGCAGTAAGGAAAAAACTATGCATTAGTGTATGTGATAAGTTTAGCAGGACATGAAAACGGTCGTTACAGGTGCTGGACCTGGCCAATTTTGTGCACTGAAAGGGTTAAGTAAAGCATGAGCTAAGGCAAGATAATCTTATGCGTTAACAAAGTTAAGCTAAGGCAAAGGAAAATGGCTACTCACTTGGAACAAGTTAACAGATGTGTTGTGCTGAAAACGACTTAACATGAACGGGGAATGGTAAAGAACAAATGATGAACAAATGGAAATAACAGGAATTGTTGCCGACGTGTGTGAAAAAGAAAACAATTTGAGAATGGGCAACAAAACAAAACATAGTTGTTGCAGAAAAATGCATAAATAAGGATGATTAATACATTTATGCTACTTAAGTTTCCCCTGGTATGTTCAGAGGCAATTGAATTTCAACTTTAATAGTTTCAAATAACACAGTATTTTTACGTCTCAGAGAACAGGCAGTGTGTCATTTCAAGTCCTGTGTACAGAATTGTCGTGGAACCAGGAGAAAAGGGAAGCACCTTTTTTTTGTAAAAAACCTAAGGCACAGATCCCATTGTATATCATGCATGATGTAAGGTCTAGAGTGACGTCATGCACATATGCTATGTACAAACGGCTCAATAAAATTAACTTTTAGTGTGAGATGTGTGAAGAATTGCTTCAAAGTTAGAAAAATGCCTGTCCAATTGTCCAAGCCATATTTAGGTCATGTTTTAAAAAAAATTTCCAACAAAGAAAGTATGTATGTCAGTCTGTGAGTGTGTGTGTTTGTGGATGTGTGTCATACAGCTGTGGTGTCCCCGTAGTTCTTGTTCCAGCGCACATACAGGTCCAGTGACTGGGGGCCAACACTCGGCTTGATCTTCTTCAAGGATTCCACAAAGTCACAGAAAATGATGCCCCGCACCTACAGCAGTACATGGAGAGTATAATTTATGGACATCAGGGGTCTCATTTTATAAAACTGTGCTTAGTATTCGTACGCCCCCAAAAAATCAGACTATAAAACCGTGCGTACGCACACCTGTTAGCAATGTTCCCTTTATAAATCACGGATTACCCACATGTATACGTGAATCAGCATTTTACCCCGCCCTGAACACGCCCATTTTTAACCATAAATGGTCAATGCAAAGCACCTCATGAATGCTAATATAGTATATTAATGACCCTGGCATGCGATTTTTCTTTACAGTGAATCATGGTGACTGGTGGGGGAAAAAAAACAAAAAAACGCAACTTCTGAGACACTGTAAGCCGGTGTAAGCTGGTGGATCACCCACCAATAAAAAAAAACTGTGCGAGTGGCGTCATCTGTGCCGGTGATACCCTGAGTTGAGACACAATTTGAAAACAAAAGCGTTTAGTTATGAACAGTAGTCTATTAAAGTTTGGACTGATAATGAAGACATTGAGTGTACCAATTGCACGGGAGCTAAACGACTGTGTTTCCGGTTTTTGACATGATGATATAAGCACAGTATTAAAGAAAAATATTTATTTAAACACTGCGTTCTGCAGTTATCTAAAGGTAGAACGTGATGCTATCCTGTATTCCATGCAGTCGGGGTATCTCCCCCTCCTGCACTCCCGTAGTGGACAATATGATGGTGAGCCAGCACTGAATTTTGATTTAAAATTTGAGTTGGATTGTACAACAGGTTTATGGAACAAATATCACTCAGTGATAAGGATGAAATGGAGTGAAAAAAATGTGCGAGGAAAACAGAATATATCAATATTACAAGTAATCGTTCTTCGCACATTTAGTTTCTCAAGTCTGACTACAGTACGGTCATCTGCATTGCCAATTCCCACTGTCTCCAAAATGTGCATAGGCCTACGCATGGGTCAGAGTTTGCGTGGAGGACCGGATATTCTCCCGTCAAGTTTTTTTTATAAATCACAACTTTTGCGTGGGAAGTGGCGTATGCAAATTTTCAGCCCTGTTTTGTGCGTACGCAACGTTTATAAATGAGACCCCAGGATAGTTCAGAAATGTGCAGTCACAAAATGGTTAACGTGCAACGACCAAGGCAGGACTGGTGGAACGTACCTCGTTTGCCGCCATGTTTCTAACTTGCTCTGGTCGCAGCTCTGTTACCAAAGACACGTTCAACTTCAAATGTAAGCTTATGAGTCCATATGACAACTACGGCAGAATTAATGTTCAATTCAAAGAGAAACATGATTGGCTGCTCACCTCGAATGGGGCCGAGGGAGGCATCCTTAGCTAGCGATGTCAGGTCACTGCCAGAGTAACCCTCCGTCATTCTGAAAGGAGCGGAGAGATGGAGGGACAGAACATGTATATACTTGTATATACAAGTACATGTAATGTGTATATATATAAATATCATCAACATCATCCATACTGCGTATGCTGTAGGACCCAGACAAACCAAGAAGTTGCCTGGGGGGGGGGGGGGGGGCGGTACCTCGCCAACTGGGAGAGTTCTTTCTGAGTCAGCGGGTTGCCATGCTTTCCCAGGAGGTTCTTTAGAAGTTGCAACCGGGTCTGGCATTGGGGCACAAGAAGATATGTTTTGTAAAGAAAGAAACATTACTTGAGCGGGATGGTACATGAAATGAACTAATGCATTTGTAAATGGCACTGCTGGTGTTTCTCGACATACCTCATCTGTCGGTAAAGCCACGTACACCCGTTTTGCGAATCGCCTGTGGAGACATGATCGCTTTTGAGAACTTGTCACCATTCACTGGCTGAGAGCTCTACCTAAAAGCAAACTGGGGCAATGCCACTCTACCTGAGAACAGCCTCATCCAGTTCCTGAGGCCTGTTGGTAGCACCCATCACCAACACTCTTTCGTCACCCCCAGACTGCACCTAGACACAAGCACGCAGACACTCACATACACACGTTCAACAGCTAAAAGTTACCCTACCAAAAAAAAAAAAAAATGAATCAATCTATACTATATTTCCATGCTAGATAATACACCATTATGGATATGATTGCTTATTCAAAATATGGCATACCCCATCAAATTCAATCAAGAACTCTGTTTTCAGTCGTCTGCTGGCATCGTGCTCGCCCTCTCTTCTCTCGCAGAGCAGACTGTCAATTTCATCTGTGGCAGCAGGTCACACTCAGGAGTCACAATCACATTTATCTTAGTACATAGTATGTTAAAAGCAATCCAAATGCCATAACAATTAAAGAGTAGATCATGTAGAACTTTGTCTGTAAACCAGACCAATCTGCCAGCTCATGGTTTACTTACTTTGGCAAATGGGTCTGGCCACCCTCCCATTTAAACAGATTTACCTCCGGCATGAAGGGCCAATCACAATAGGTGATCTGATATGGGGCAGGGTTAATACAATGACAACCAAGATGACGTTTAGTTGGTTGTGCTTGCCTTCGGCAAGAGCACAACCTTTGTTCTCTCACATATATATTTATTATAATTGTTTATTTTTTCGCCCCTAAGGCTCAGTCAATATTTGGACCACATAGACAACGTCGTTGTCAAAAGGTTCGTCTTGGTCACAACTGCATTGGTTCTATTGGATTTCTGTTCCGTTGCACGGTTTAGGTTTTAATTAAGTTTTTGAGGCAAAAGTGAAGCTAACGGTGGCTAACTTGCTAGCCACATTCACTGACGCTACTAACATCACTGACGTCACAAAAACTTGTGTGACTATTTCTAGCTAGGCTAATTGCTTTACTGCAAGGCAGCTGCAGAAACGCCACAAGCAAAGAGGCCTGGGTGACTATCTGACTGTGACTTCTAACCTAAACTCCATTGCCACAGTCTAAACTTGTAAGTGGAAAAAATGTGAATAGGCTAAATGTGCACACTGGTTGGACTAATTATTGATGGTGGAATCCTGTGGCTTGTGTGTTTTTTTTTTTCAGGGATCAAAGTTATTATTTGTAAGGGAATGTAAGAAAATATATTATTCTTGGCTCATACTGTAAATGATATTTGTCTTGGTTTCCCCCCATAATTATCAAATGTATGTACCAATAAAGATTATAGAGGGCTGCAGTTCTCTAGCCACAGCAAACAGAGCTCGGACCAGCTTCTCTCCCTCCCCTACCTATAAGGAAAGAACAAGAAGAAGTAAAAAAGATAAAACCACATATTATTCAATAACTGTACTCATTCATAATGCATATCAATGATAAAACTGTGTAGGCATAACTGTTGAGCTTTTCAACATGCACCTGCAAAGTGAAATTACATTATTGTCTAAATGAACTAAAGAGGTGGTGGTTCTCTGCTCAAACAATTATTATTTATATTGCAAATACATATTAAATATCACATTTGAACAGAAGTGGAAATAATAAGCAGAGGAAGCTAAACAGAAGTTGAATGAAAGCATACAAAAAAGACCACTTCCAGGCTGTAAATAGAAAGATCCATAGCAGATGAGACTGAAGCGCTGATGCACTCACATATTTTGAGGTCAGGCTGGCGGCACTTATGTTGAAAAAGGTTGCGTTGGATTCCATGGCCACTGCCTTCGCCTGGGGGATGAGCAAAAAAGAAACAAGTTCTATCTCAGATACTGAAGAGGCACAGTATCTAGATATTTTAAACAATTTGTTTTTCATATCTAATATACCACACCACTCTTGTTGTGGGGTGAGAGGTAGAGTATTCATCAGGATGCATATACAGTCGGGGTTAAAGAGCAACAAGGAAAGTATTGACTAACCAACATGGTTTTTCCATTGCCCGGAGGGCCGAAAAGGAGGAGGCCTCGTGCTGGGGTCCGTAGCCCTGTAAACAACTGTCCCAGAACAACTGATAAACACTTACTCTTAACCTGACATTAAGTGATTTTGTTCAATTATATGTGCTTTACAAATAAATATGCAGATAAAAGCGGTTTCAAACGATTTAAAGAATGCAACCCCTGCTTTAAGACATTTTTAACTATTCCCATAAAGGTTTTGGGGAACAGCAGAAAGACTATAATACCCACAAATCTGTGTAGTAGCATACCTCCGGCCTCAGTGTGGGCAGAATGACTATCTCCTGCAGGGCCTGCTTAGCCAAATCCTGGCCAGCCACATCTTCAAACTTCACAACCGAGCCACTGGACCATACAAAAGAGAACGGTCCACAAGCAGGTAAGACCAATTGAATTTGAAGCTACTGATATCAAAAGGTACCATGACTGCAGTTTGGCTTAACATCGTGAGGTCCTTGAAGTCTCACCTGTCCACTATCTCATTAAGGATGAGGTTAGCGAGCTTGCTGTCCACATTCTTCAGGTTCTTCGTGTCCTTTTTCTGCAGGGTGGTTGTGGGAGTGGGGGGTTTGACGTTTTGTCTGTTGCTGGCTTTACCCTGTTTGAGTTTTTTAAATTCCCATTTCAGGTTAGTAACATTATTATAATGCAGTCAAACAGTAAATACCACACATACCCAACTGACAGTACAGTGGTGTGCTAAACTGGCCAACAGTTAATTAAGTCTAATTCACATTCGTTGTAGCTGTCTAGTGAAACATACAGGTTTGTGTAGCACACTGAGTGTGGCTCAAAGTCCCAATGTCACTGTATATAACGGTATCCATTGATGAGCCAAAACATGACAACCTGCCTAATATGCTGTTGGTTCTCTGTGTGTTGCCAAAACAATATGACCAGCTGAGGCATGGACTCTATAACACCCCTTGAGGTGTCCTGTGGTATCTGGCACCAATACATCAGCAGAAGATCGTTACAGTGCTTTAATTTGCGAGTTGGAGCCATGGATCAGACATGTCTGTCCAGCACGTCCCACAGATGCAGTCGGGACACTTCATCATGTTCCCAAACAATGTCTGCAGTGTGGCAGAGTGCATAATCCTGCTGATTGAGGCCACTGCCATCAGGGAATACTATTGCCAGGAAGGGGTGTACCTAGTCTGCAATGCTGTTTAGGTAGGTAGCATATGTTGTCCACATATAAGTTGTCCACATGAATGGCAGGATAGGATACCGTCTTCCCACAGTGCATCCTGGTGACGTCATATCCCCAGTTAAAAAGGCGCACATGTACTTGTTCATCCAAGTGATGCAAAAGAAAAGACTCATCGGACCATGTGACCTTCTTCCACTGGTCCAAGATCCAGTTCCGATGTCCATTATAGGTATTTCTGATAGTGTACAGGCATCATGGGAACATCATAAGACCGGGGTCTGCAGCTACATAGCCCCATAAGAAGCGGGGTGCAATGCATACAATACATTTCCCCCGTAACCACCATTTAAACATTCTGTGCTTTGGACCAGACAGGGTGGTCTTTGTGGATTGATGAGTATTGGGCATAAAAAAAAACCTGTTGCCGATTTGTGGTTTGTCCTTCCTTTGATCCCTGTCGGTAGGTACTCTCCACTGCTGAATAGGAGCACCCCACAACCCTGTTTCAAAGATGTCATCTGTCCAGTTTGACCCTTGTCAAGGTCGCTCTGTTACATCTCCTGCATCAAACAGGTTAACAACGAGAACTGATTGTTCGCCTACCATCTAATCTGCCCAAACCTTGAAACATGCCCATTTTTGGAAATGGTCAATTTTAATGTCTTCACCTGTGAGTTTTGGTTAATCAGTGTATGTATGATATTTGTCTATATCTCACCTTATTGCTGTTGGGCTGGGGGGCAGGTCGGTGTGTGTGGGTGGTGGACAGCCCGCTAAAGCTGGGAGATCGCAGGTGACTGCTGTGCCCACCCGAAAAGGAGGGTTTCTGTGTGTGCTTTTGTCGTGGAAGGGAGTGACTGGAGTGTGTCAGGGAGTCCCTCCTTTTGGGCACAGTGCCACTAACTGTCAAAATCAGAGTTTGTGGTTAGTAAAAACATTGATATGCATTATGATTTATTTATTTATTTATTTTTTTACAAAGTACTTTTTGTCCAATTTGGAAAAACCTCAAATGTACCACTGGTGGTTTGAAAGCATCTCCCAAATATTCATAGTAAGGCCCCTTTTAAAACCGTATAAATTATCAAACTTAGCAAGAATCCCTCTGAGGGAACTATAATTGGGTAGAGTATCGAACAGCAGGGTTGTGGATGCACCCACCTGAGTGTAGATGGCCATTATGGTACGATTGGTTTGTACTCTCTGTATAAGTGGCTCTCTGAGCTGGCCCTGAAAGCTTTGCTAAATAACAAACACAAAATGACAACAAAGAGAAACCAATATTGGGGCAGGGAAATCAAAGACTCAAAACTCAACACAAGAGAAGGATAGGATACTGATGTGGACTTGCGGCATAAAATACAAATCAAATACAAAATCCAGTTTTGCATGTACCATGCAGTGAAAGTGTGAACAATACTTTGAGTTGGATATAAGGTATCATGCCATGCATGAAACCACAGAGGAAGTAGTGAAGCACCGAGAAATGACAAACGTTCTAGAACATCTTCAAAAGAAACTACGTTTTAGGACATGCAGACAAGGACGAATATATTTCAATGGGAGAAGGGTGGTTTATTGAGGTGTGCTTGCCTTTGGCGGAACTAGTCCTGCATACTTTTACCGATTCCTATAATTTTGGAATCAAAACGTTCAGCTACTTCAGGAGATCTTGACTATGACTTTTGGTATTTCTCACTTTTATACTTTTTAAAGAATTAAGGTTTTTGTGCAAATTATTCTCCCATTACAAGTAATGGTAAATCCTTTCAAATCATTAAAAAGCTTCCTCCTCTTTCAAACTTAACTACTTCAGCATACTTCTAGCATACAGCTAGAGACACCATTCAACCTTTAAAATGTTCACAAGACATTCAGCTTTTCCCAAATGATTCAGCTTTTTCAAATATACTCAGCCAATTTTGAATCGTGACAGTTTTAAATATGTGAAAAATGTAGCTCCTTCTTGAGTGTGCCACTCTGCTGGCTGCTATTTTTCTGATATTCAACTAAATTATCAAACAATTGTCCTCTTTCAGCCAATGTAACTACTAAAGAACTCACATTTACAGATTTTCAGCCATGAGCCTTGAAGCGAGAACAGCCTTTCAAATTCTCTCACTAACTTCAATGGAGAGGTGGGTAAAATTCGTCATAGAAGGCCAAAAGAAAGACGATTTTAAAACTGCCGGTAGAGTCGTATTTCTGACCCCACAGACACATAAAGGATATCAATGGTTTCGGCAGAGTCTTGTGGTGTGGATTCTACTTACATTTCTCTCAATCGAGCTAGCGCAATGGCTCTCCATAACTAAAAACGGTTCGCCTTTTTTTCCACAATCGGACAAATTCACCAAACAAGGTATGTACATTAACCTTAAAGTGTACATAATCTAGCTAGATTTAGTTTTTATTTTATCAAGTTTTACAAAAATCTGCAAACATCGAGGCTCAACTGTCATAGCTGACTGTCACGAACAGCCAAACCAGGGCTGGGGTAAGTGTTTGCTGCAGCTGGCGTTAATCCTACGAATAAACGCTTCAACTAGAAAGTTTTTACTTTTAATTGACGATATTGAACACAGAGTAAAGTAACTTGTCTTTACTCTAAATATCTTCTCCGTTTTTAATTTGAAGAAGTAGATCTACTTATGTAGGAAATCTTCCATTGCATCCTCTCTCTAGGTTCACGCCTTCGGTTATTATTCAAGCCTACGGTGTTAATACATACCACTTTGACACACAAGAAATGATCCGCTGCTTAGATGTAGCATGATCTTGTTATTTACAATAAAAAACTCACCAGGGACAACGACAACATCAGCAACCATGCACTATGAATTATTATTTTAATGTCATCTTAAATTAAGTGTCTGAACAGGACTGGGTGTGCAGGCACGCATGATTAGTTTCTCCTCCGTCTTGAACCTGATACCTAGATTCTAGGTTAGAAATGTTGCCAGTCTGTTGCCAATGACCAACGGTTGCTACGTTTTTCCAGCAAGTTCAAGTCATTCCAGTGTTGTCCTTTTACCTTCAAATTTGTTCAACCCAGACTTCAGAAACTGGTTTTCTGCTCAATTTTCACATTTTCCTGCAGCTCATCTTTCTGAAATTTTCCCCTTTTTGTTTTGTTCTTTTCTTCTGTTTTCTGCCTTCATCTTGCTCCAGGTCTTTTCAAAAATACCTTTCACAGCAGTATCTTCCAACTGCCAGTACTTTTGCATTTTTCTCTTTCTTTTCTGTACTTTTCTGCCTTCATCTTGCTGCAGGTCCTTTCTAACATACATGTCAGGCCTTTTGAAACGTGAGCACATTACTTTATACTAAATTTTCCAATTCTTTTGAATTATTTCTCTTTTTGCATTAATCTTCTCTTTTCTGTAGTTTTATGCCTTCGTCCAGCTCCTATTAAAAAAAAAGTGAAAAATTACGAGTGAAAAAAAGAAAGCCATTTAGAGTAGAACTGCAATCTCGGATTTTTGATTTAGGTTGTGAAAGTCTTTGAAATTGGAGCGAGTGCGGGTCGCCCGTGAGACCGCCTAGTCTTTTAAGCGGCAGCCATGCTAGAAAGCGTCATAGTAGTATTTTCGTAGCTAATTTAATAGTTCAATTTCACACGAAAAAAAAACAGAAAAAGGGAAAAGTTATGACGATATGACGATTGTGAAAACAGCCAGGTGGTGAGATTTTAATGTAGGTTGATGTAAAAACTTTGATTTGTTTGCTACATGAGAGCCCCGTCAGCCTCCATTGACGATTGTGGCAGCAACAACTGTTTTGTCAAGGAGTGTTGACACTCGTCGACAATGTTGTCAATCTGCGTCTGGTGAGTAAAAAGACATAATGTGTTAAGTTATTTTTGTTGGCAAGTAGCCGTGTAATAAGCGGGATAATGTATAGAACGCCGTTCATTATCGGGGAAATAACCCCCTTCAGGGCGAAACAAATCCGCTTTGTGTCGGGGTGCTGTTCGACCTGTCGGTTCTACTATACATTACCCCTTACAAAAGAAATGTTCTAATTTCCTGCGCTTTCAAACAGTCAGTGGAGTGTGGATAGCAACAGCAGCTAGCTTGCCTCTAGCAAACTGCTTTTGAATTAGCCATGTCCCCCTAAATTAATATTGACTCGTTTACGTTTTGGGGGGCTTATTTTCAGTTAGCAGACGGTACTATTTGAATCGCAATTCCATCTGAAATACTGCCAGTGACAACCGGGGGTGAAAGTAGTGTTTATTTCTTGGTGGTACTATGATAACGGTTTAATGCGCGCACGCCCGAAAATTTAACTTTGCCTAATTCTTTATTATTTATTTATTTGTTTATTTACTATATTAGCAATGTGTTTTAGAAGTGTTTAGGGTGAGGGTTAAATTGTTTTCAATACAGGTGCACGTTGAGGGTCAGGCAGTCCGGTACAGCACATGCGAGTGCCCAATCAGCAGAGACAATGCCATCATATGGCAGTTTTGTTGATTTGGGCAGAAAAAATGTGTCCCGCAGCCCGCTCCCACTAGAATGACAGTTGAATGTCACTTGGTTTTTTAAAACTCCGATCTATTTAAACAACACGGGACACAACACTGCGGCATGTTAAAACTAACTCTCTAACAGACTAACATAAACATATTTTTGCTAGCGTACCTGCTGCAAAATTACACTAAGACAAGTAGAGCTATTTTATCCAGTGTAATTTATCACTTACCACTATATTGCTTTTTATTATCCTCCTCTTCCTTTCTCGTCTTCCTTTTCTGGCTTCCTAAAGCATAATTCCGCTTCATGATGACTGCCGACCGACGAGGTTTTGTATTTTGCCAGCAGCACAGATCATGAGAGGGGCCCCTTGAGGGGGATCCCGATAACAGTGTCATCGCACTTTACTGCATTGACTATCAAAGGGGCGCTCACACAGTTTGTCGTTGCATTTTATTCTTAACCAGTCGTTGTCTTGGGGCCCCAAGCCAGCTCGGCGCACCAAGCAATTGCTTGTTTTGCTTGCCTTGTCGCGACGGGCCTGTGCGTGTCTTAATTTCTTCCCGGCCAGTACTGGCCAGTACCGGCTTACTTTCACCCCTGGTGACAACTGTGTTACAGTAGCTTGTTTCAAAGGGGGTTCCTTGTTTCAAACGGTGTTCTTAATGAATTATGCAATATGAGTAGGGTAAATGCTTGAAAATATCACTAGAAGGGAAAACGAACCCAACTGCAACTGAAGCAAGCAAGCACCTCCTACAACTTCCTCAGAAATTGTACCCTCTCTAGTTTTATTTGCACTTTGTCCCCATTTGATTGAAAACACATCATGTTATGTTTGGGCTCTTACGACTGATTTGCAAACCAGATGGTAAAATGAAAAGTCATACTTATTTCAGTGTAAAAAAAAAACGTTTTAAATTCCAGCATCAATCAAGCATCCAGCAGGGATAGATAACTTTGCATTCAACTGGAAGATTGCTCGAGCCAGCAAAAAAAAACTCTGGCGAAACAGGGTGGACACATTGCACAGATTCCCTTTGTGCAGTCATTCAAGCAACGATTAAATGGTTTAGCCAAAAAGATGTCCATTATGTATCCCTAAAAAAGCTTGGTTTAATATTTTTTCAACAGATGTTTAATATGAACTACTATAGGATCAACTACTATTAAAACATGTATAGACATGTATTTTTTTAAGAGATTTGAAACAAACATTTCTAGACTCCTATTAGGAATACAAATGTTTAAACATTTGTTTGCGTGGTTTGACATGCATATTGACTACCCTAAAGTCAGGTGTTGAACTTTGAATCACTACAGTCATTAACGTGAGATAACCCAACGTGGTTTGCTCACCAAGAAGCTCCAGGCGATCTTTTGCCATAATGAGATTTGAAGTCATCTTGGCCTGCAGGCGTTTATCGCGCTCAAATTGCTCACCTAACATAAGTGAGGTTAGAAAATGTATCAAAACAAGTATACAACTATAATCATGTCATTAAGTAATGAATACCAAGCACAACCACATCTCTGTGAAACTGAAATGCTTGTTGCAGTAGTATTTTACAAATCCCATTTGGAATTCCATTGAGTGGGGAAAAAACTAAATAAGTGAAGACTGAACTCACCATTTCCTGTGATCTCGATTGCGATGCCTCTCTCAAGCTCAGTGATACCCCGTTTGTACCATTGGATGGCCTTCTCCTTGTGCCCTAACAAAACAGTGGAAAAAACACAGGTCAGGGCGAACATTAGTAAGTAAGACTTTATTTATATAGCACATTTCATACAGGAATTGCAGCTGAAGGTGCCTAACAAAAAATCCACAAAAACAATAAAACAAGTGATAAAAGTAATAGATCTAGAACGTATAACAAACCAGACTAGCCGCACTCTATCTGCGGTCTCTCAAATTCGTCTTTGATCCAAGCTGCCTCGTGCAGTTTCCAAACATATAACAACCCAGACAAGCCACACTCTATCTGCGGTCTCTCAAATCTGTCTTCGATCCGAGCTGCACTTGCAGTTTCCACACATATAACAACCCAGACAAGCCGCACTCTATCTGCGGTCTCTCGAATCAACATTAAACTTGTTTTATTGTTACAGCAAACAGGCCTAATCAAGACAAAAATGTGCAAGTATAACAGAGAGCTATGATATAGCCTAATGGAGTAGCATGTACCTGCAGAGCCGGAGAGCTGCAGTTTCAGGACCGCAGTTCTAGGACCCTCATTTTATCTGACAGCGCCACCTAGTGAATTGGTTAACCATGGACCGGAACAAGATAATGAATATTTTCTCCTGCAGTAGTGAAAGTAGGTTACGGCTCAACATAGGGGTTATGCAGAAAACACTTCCGTATTCAGTGAAACAGGTCTCATCACTTCCGGATCTGTACGCTCTTTGCTGACATGGAGCTGTTTTACACCAGGTGCCTCCAGTTTCCAATTTTATATCTCGGTAAATTCTGCACCAAAAGGATTGAGGAGGGCAGCTTTTAGAAGAAAGAGCAATTCCCCGTTGATCTGTCAACTTGGATTTTGATTTGGGTCTTGATCGTCTTATTTGAGTGAGAACGGCTCGCCCGGTAGACCTAGTCTTACTGTAGGCGGCAGCCACGTCTCGTTTGCATCATGTCACAAAGTAAATAATTCCACATGTCAGTCAATTTTACTGACATGTACGGGCAGCTTTCAAGAGATATGGGAATTCTGCGTTTAGCCAGGCGGTACAATTTTTTGTGTGATTTGTGTAAAACTTGCAATCTGAGTGAGACTGCGTCTCCCGGTACTAGGCTACATTGTTTTGACTTTACTAGCCTCAGTCTGAGTCAGAGTTGCTCACTGGCAGTGTGTTCACAATGTTGTATTTTACTCCGCACCAAAAACGTCAGGGAGGACTGCTTTTTGTAGATACAAGCCTGCTGAAGATAGCCAAGGTCTCTGATTTCTCAAAGCGAGCCTGTTTCATTCATAATTTGCCTGAGAAAACAACCTCCGTTAGCCAAGCTAGTTTTGCCCACTCGGTCAGGCTATTTAAAAGGTCTCTGATAGTCAGAATCACTGTTTACAGGGAAAGGTTGTGGTGGTCCTTGGCCAAATGTGTACATTGACCAGTTTAGAGCTAAATACTCTTGCCAGAGCCTGGAATCAAACCAGTGTTTTGAGTGATTTTGCATAGGTCTCCATATCATCCGGACATTTCACACTGAGGTATGCAGTAAAAATCACTGTTTGGATTATCCCACATCTGGTACTTAAGTCGCACTCTTTTTGGTCTTTTGGTGGTCGCGAAAATCTAGAAATCCTTCAAAATTTAGCTCTCAGTAGTGGTTGATGGGGTGGAAGGAATGATGAAGAGTTGGATGGAGCGATGCTGTTGTATTTGGTGGAGGGGTAGATGGATGTGATACTGCGATTGTTACGGTTTATTATTGTATATATATATATTTTTTATATATCCATATCTGAATAATCATATTCCCCAGTTTTCCAATCTTGCCCCTCTCAAACCATTCAAATAGCCGATCTTGTTGCGATCTTGTGACAAGTACTCAATAGTATATTTCATCATCCAATTCGCTAGGTGGCGCTGTCAGATACAACAAGGGTCCTACAACTCCGGTCCTGAAACTGCAGCTCTCTGGCTCTGCAGGTAGATACATACTATTGATATAATGACATACAGTTTCATTTAAAATACGCTTTTGGTGCCGTATCTGTATAAGGGTTAGCACACAATTTTCAAAAAGTCACTCAAGTCGGCCACACAGCAAACGTATGGCAATGAGGACAGCTTACTTGAAGATCAAAGATCAAAAGATCAAACTACTGTAGCATATTAAATGAATCCTCTTTGACCTTGACCTTAGCCTTTCACAGTCTCTGAACTCGTGCTTAGAGCAAAGAGTTAGAGCAAAGAGTTGGAATTGAGAGCCTGGCCCTGGAGCACAGACAAGTCATATGATTTCTACTATTTTATAGTGCTCGCTGACTGAATGATCATATTCAGTCTCCAGTTATCCCTTCTGAAAATTCTGACAGGGGCATTCCCTGATCCTAAATGCAACCATACTAACTGGAAATAACCTTAAAAGCCTTGGCAGCAATGTGTTTTATATTTTTAATGAATGTTGCCTTATTTGTTATCCATCTTGACAGAAGTAATTTGATCCTTTGATATTGAGGTTTAACATGCAGGAGTTATTGTTTGTGTAGGGGAATCTCCAGCCAGTTCTCTTTCAGTAAGATCTCTATAGCATAGAAAAGCCTATTCGTTGCTAACAAAGCCTATTTGTTTCAAAGGATTCAGCACCAACATTGCATATGGCATTCCCCCGTCCTCCTAGAGGCAGAGTTAGAGAGCACAAAAGGCAGAGGGCCTGAGTAAATCAAGCCCTTTGTTGAGCCATTTCATGGCTATTTCTCTGCTGGTGCTACATCCAGCGAGAGGCTGAATGTCAGATTTTTGTGGAACGTGAAAATAAATGAGACTGATTCTGTAGGTGATTCCACTTATTCTACTTACCAACAATATAAGGCTGCTCTTACTGAATGATAATTAACTGTAACAAACTAACAGCCAGTAAAGATGAAAACCTTCTTCAATAAATGTCGACACTTTGATGTAAACACTGAAGTAGATTGGATGCTCACTGACTGGCACTGAGGATATTATGTCTGGTGTTGCCAGCCAAAGATACAATTTCACTCTGACATTAATGAAAATAGGTTTAATTTAATTATTCAATTAATTATATTTATTCTCCTGCCTTCTTCAGAGAATTAAAAACAAATGTAGATAATCTGATGCACTTTAATTTGAACATAATTTGACTAGTTATTATAATGCCTAATTGTCTTAATTTTTACCAGTGAAGTTTCTAAACTCTAATCTTTATTGAGGGCACCAGAGATAGTCCAGGTTACATTCATTGTAAATGAGAGAGAGGGGTAACTTGATTCAGTCAGTTAAGCCATGCATGATAACATGCGGGCATGAAGAGAGACATAATTTTCCACGCTAGTGACGATATCAATTACTGTCACACTGGATTATTCCAGGCCATGTCCATCGATCTATTGGGATCACATGAACTTGACTGTATGTCTGCTAGCATAGTTTAACTGGGTATGGTTATTGTTAAATCATATTGTTAAATCACAAAAGGTCCAAATTTCCCGCAAAGCCTATCTAGACTTCTTGTCACAAATCAATATTGACACCAAGACGAAGGAAGACTAGCCTAAGAGTTGGGAATGAATGTGACTTTTGCATAGTACAATTATTTCTTAGTTTTTGAGTTCAACTGCTATTTCACTCCATCTGGTGCTTCCACTGGATTGTGTTGTTAAAGGGACAGTGGCTTAGGGCTGGCCAGCCAGCACTTCTATGTCAACAATGTGAACTGTCAGCTTCAATTCATAGTTTTCACGTGACGTCACGTTCCAAGGGACACGCCACCCTGGAGGGCAAAAAATACTTTCTGCTGCCCGCCACCCATTATAAAGTCATACATTTACGTTGAGTCTGCTGCTTTTGTTTAGGCATTATGCTGGATAGTTGTTGTGCTATCGGATGCACTAATTGCAGAGGAGACAAGCCTGGGCTGTGTTTTCTACAGAATTCCGTCCGATAAAGAAAATATAGAGACAGAGCTGCCAACTCTCACGGTTTCGCTTTGGGACACACGCATTTCAACCATTTCTCACGCTCTCACGCCACACCTTGTATATCTCATGCTGAACGCCAAACAAGTAGCTAAGCAAACGTTGTAAACAGTAAAGGCCGAATTATACTTCTCCGACTCCGTTACAGACAGACGCACGGAGTTGGACGGATTGGTTGAATTTATATTACTCCGACGGCTCTGCGTGCTGAAAGCAATTCACCGCCAGAACAGTCCCCGCCCCTGACGCAAGCGGTTCTTAATACAGACCAATCACAGCCAAGGGGTATCCATAAAATGACGGACTGACGGACGGATAGTCAGGAAAATCCGGAGGTGCACGTAGAGCTCTCCGAGGGGTTCGGATAGGGCACAGAGAGGGAGTTCCTTGACGGAGAGGGCGTTCCCTGTGTGCGTGTCCGTAAAAACGCAGAAGTATAAATTGGCCTTAACGGACGACGCAAACAGCCTTGTAAACTCGCCCAGGAGAGAGGAGAAGATTGTGGATTTGTGCCATTAAACAGTGTAACGCTACCTCGGTCTCCGGGAAGGGCATACAATGGCAGACGTCCAAATATACACGTATTAGCATTGAACACTTCATCAAAGCTAAGCACAGGCAAAGTTAACACAATTAACTATTGTATGTTTAGCCATAAAACACATCTTTATGTAATCGGTTTGACATAGTTTGTTGTGTATCGAGGCGATAAACTGCAGTCGTCAGAGATAAAGTTAGCTAGTTAGCTAAATAGTTGGGTTGTTGTGTTAGTTTGTGTCCATATCTTTCCTTTTCTTTAGCTGAGAGGTGATCCAAAGAAACGTGGGAAGGTAATTTGCCGGCTTTTGCTGCGTCTCAATGGTGTGAGTGCCACAGCCATAGAAAAAGAGAGTTGCGACACTTCCATAGACTCCCCTTGTTATCGAGGAATGCGGAAGTAAAGCGAGTCTCACGCGACCTATAGTTCCAAACATTGTATTTTCCACCATTGAACCCCATTCATTAGTATTTCATATAGCCAGCTGTAGATAAAATGTATCGTAAGATTATAGCTTGTTAGATTCTAAATGCAGTTAGAGCTAGACTGTAGGTCTAGTATCTAACATAGAGCTAAGCAACACTTTTACTGTAGCTAGCTAGAGAGCATGTGTATTTGTATGTGTATATGTCGAATTTTGTTGGTTGTCTGTCAAATTAGTTCTAGTTATTGGTATTCGTTGGCATACAAAGTTTACAGAGTCTGCTGTTATTAGCCTATAGTACATCTGATTAGAGCTAGCAACAATGAATAGAAGTCCTAGCCTGGCTCTGCCGTCCTACGTACTTCCGCTCAATTTTGATTTTGCTTCTGTACTTTAACCGGCCAATCAGCGAACAGAGGGTGTGGCTGAGTACGTTGACGTTGATGTCGTGCGCTAGTTTGTGTTGTAGTTCCGTAATGGCGGCGGAGAAAGATGCGAGTGAAGCCATTCGGTCCATTGCGGCAACACTGCCGAATATCCAACAGCTAAAGCCGGAGCAAGAACAAGTTTTGCTGAGTTTTGTTGGTGGCCATGATGTTGTGGCCCTCCTCCCCACGGGGTTCGGGAAAAGTTTGATTTTCCAGCTACGGCAGCTAGCTCTGTTACAGTAGTGGTGAAGGAATTGGCTAAGGCGAACGCTAGCGATTGGTTATGGCAGATCAGAGTGGCTCTGGGCAGATCCAATAGTTAGTCCAGGTTACATTCATAGTACATCAATAGTACTTCAACAGAGTACCCGCCTACAAGGAAGTCAACGCTTGTCAATAGAGCGAGCCCAGACTCTCTGTACAAATGAAATGTACGAGAATCTGGTTAGGACCAGGCTACTATCGTCCAGCAACGCTCGGCAGGAATTTCAGGTCCACTTACTAGCTAGTTAACTCAACGAGATGCATCTACTACTGCGGTCTGAGGTTTGTGAACAGCAGACATTTAGATCACCTGATCACTAGAAACAAAAGGAGTGGAAGAACACTGGACATATTGTACAATAAAATGTATTATTATTTGGCAACGACAGTACGAGCGTTCTGATTGGCTAATGGGTAGTCATGCCAGCCACGTATTGACTACAACGCCGGTCTGCGGTCTGATACAAATTATTATTACACGGCTGTTCTTAACACTGTAGAAAGCTCCATTCACTTCAATGGGGCTTCCCAATGTTCTGCGGTCTGATATCTTCTGATAACAGACCGTTGCTATGAATAACAGACCGCTGTCAAGGAAAGTGGCCTTTTTGCTTCTGATTCACGTCTTTCGTAGCACTCCGCAATTAGTCCGGTAACTTTTCAACCCCAGCGTACTCTGTTGCTTAGCGACGTCAGCTGATTTGAAGCCTAAAGAATGTTCAACGTCTATGAAGTTCAACGTCTTTGGCGAACTTTTTCTCTGCTGATCAACACTATGAATGGTAACAAATACATTGTTAAAAGACACACTGTGTTAAGTCATCTTGTTGGCAAGTAGCCTTGTAATAAGCGGGATAATGTATAGAACGCCGGTCATTATGGGAAAATAAGCCTCTTCAAAGCGAAACTACACCCCTCCGCTTCGCGTCGGGGTGCTGTTCGCCCTGTCGGGACTTATTTTCCCCATAATGACCTGCGTTCTATACATTATCCCTTACTTATTGACCTCCTCTGACGTCATCTGCGGTGTGATACGGATACAAGACGAAGACTAGACTTTTTGAATCATAGACATATAACTATGTTTATACTTTGAATCACTTGTGTCGTTATTTAGGGTTCCTCCGTCAGGAAGACCCTATTGTGTTTGTTGGTATTATTATTAGGTTCCTCCGGTAGGAGGGAACCTATTGTTATTGTTGGTATTCTTATTCTTATTTTTCTTCTCCTTGCGCCCCAATATCTTAAAAAGTCCCTGGTCATAAATTTTCTAATTTGGCACATTGATACTACATCCAAGTGGGTACCCCCACACCAAATATGGGCCACATCGGACCATAGGGGGCGCCACAGGCCACGCCCAAAAGTCCCATTTTCAAAGTGATGGCATTTCCACCCCATTGCTCCAATTCTTCTGAAACTTGATGTGCATGCCTCATTTTTCATGAGGAACAAAAAAGCCTCAAGGACCCATAAGGTCCGCCATGATGGATTTTCCTGTACTGTGATAATTTGGGAAAACCTTCAAAATTCCTCTTCTCTTGAACCAAAAGTGAAATTGACTTGAAATTTGGTACAGATATGTATCATTGACGTATTTAAAAATGTTACTTAAGGCAATTGAATCAAGTACAAAATGGCTGAAATGGGTGTATTTATGTAAATGTCCAAATTTCCTCAATATGTTTGTGTCACTAAATCAAATGTATTTTTGAAGGATGGTTCAAACCAAATACGCTTTAAGGTGACATGCCTCTGAAGTACCATGCAAAGTTTCACCTTGATATGTCAAAATATGACTGAATTACAGCTGTTTGAACTTGGACCAAATCTGCCAATGCTCGCCATTGGAGAAACAGCTTTTTTTAATTATCCAGTTATTGAACTTTGTGTGTTCCATGCCTGGGAATGGCTCAATTGGCTGAGATGTTGTGGCGATAAGCAAAGGGTTGTAGGTTCAAAACCAGTCAGAGGCATCATTTTTTATTTTTTATTCTAACAAAACGGTTTATAGTCTTCAGATAAATCCTCCGGTTGTAAAACATAGCAATGAGTGTTTAGTTGAGCCTATCACAACACTCCAATCATCTGTTTAGCGTGACTGTGTAAACCACTGCAAAACAAGTCAGGTTCACCACAGTAGCTAGTTACTTGTAGTCTACGCATGGTAGAGATAACGCTAATGGTGATCTCTAATGAAGTAAATTGAGTGTTCAGGTGGATCCCTTGTCTGTTGCACAAATTCATTTCAGTAACCTAAGCCAGGACACATCCCCACTGATGGTAGGCATGATTTTAAATTCCCTTCCATGACAAGTTATGGCACTCCAAACAACCTTTTAAAAAAACTATAAGTTATTCTGTACATCAGCAACCCAGTCATCCCGTTGTCCCATTTTCATAGGAAATGTACAAGCAGTTTCAACTTTGGCTGAATCTAACAACGCTTACCACAGGAGAAACAGCTTACTTTTTAATACAGTAACTGAACATGACAATATTCAACACTGAGAATAGCTCAATGGGCTGGGATGGTGACCTGTAAAGTATAAGGTAGTAGGTTGGAATCCAGCCATTATCTTTTGGCCTGTCATCATTTTGATTATCTGTTTAGTTCAATAGGATGACATCATTCTGAAATACCCTGCACAATTTCATGCAATTTCACCTTGAAATGTTAACCGTTTCTGAACCTTTATCCCAAAGCTGACCAAAGTTAATACTCTGCCCTTTCTATTCATACAATCTCAACAGTTGGTGTGTAGCAGAGAGGATAGAGAGACTGACTTGTAACCCTATGCTCATGAGTTCAAATCCCCATTCAGCTTGTTGTTGGCCAAACATGAAGTAGTTTTGCTCTTTTGTTGTCCAACTCTCGATCTTTTAATAATGTACATGTTTATAATATTTTGCGAAGGAACCCGCATAGCTGCTTGCAGCTATATTTATTATTATTATTCTAGTAATTTATCTCATGAACACATTGGTAAAAAGTTTTGAAATTTGGCATATTGATACAACATGCCACATCTACGGCCCAAACACAGACTGGCCCACATCAGATCATAGGGGGCGCCACAGGCCACGCCCAAATGTCAGATTTTCAAAGTGATAGCATTTCCACCCCATTGCTCAAATTCTTCTGAAACTTGGTGTGCATGCCTTATTTCTCATGGCAAACAAAAAAGCTTCAAGGACCCATAAGGTCTGCCTGATCGATTTTCCTGTACAGTGATAATTTGGGAAAACCTTCAAAATTCCTCTTCTCTTGAACCAAAGGTCTAATTAACTTGAGATTTTGTACAGATATGTATCATTGACGTATTTAAAAACGTTACTTATAGCAATTGAATAAAATACTAAATAGCTGAAAGGGGTGTATTTATGTAAATTTCCACATTGCCTCAATATGTTTGTGTCACTAAATCAAAGTTCATTTTGAATGATGGGTTTTCAAACCTAATAGGCTTTAAGGTCACACGCCCATGAAGTACCATAAACAATTTCACCTTGATATGTAAAAATATGACTGAATTACAGCTGTTTGAACTTGGACCAAATCTGACAATGCTTGCCATTGGAGAAACAGCTTTTTTTTGTACAGTAACTGAACATGCCAATACTCAACACTGAGAATAGCTCAACGAGCTGGAACGGTGACCTGCAAAGTACAAGGTTGTAGGTTCAAATCCAGCAACACTGAGTCTGTCTTAAATTTGAATACATGTTTAGTTAAACAGGATGACATCTTTCTGAAGTACCATGCGCAATTTCACCTTGATCTGTCAAAAAATCATTGAGTTACAGCTGTTTAAGCTTTGGCTGAATCAAACAAGCCATGCTATAGGATATACATCTTTTTTGGGGGGGACAGAAACTAATCAGAATTTCTCAGCCTTGCGGGTAGCTCAATGGGTTGAAGCATTGTACTGCAAAGCATAAGGCAACAGGTTCGAATCCAGGCAGTCTTTTGGCCTGTCATAATTTTGATACTTGTTTAGTTAAACAGGCAGACATCATTCTGAAATATCATGCGCAATTTCATGCAATTTAACCTTGAAATGTCAAACTTTTCTTAACCTTTGTCCCAAAGCTGACAAAAAACTAATACTCATATCACGCAGTCAGAGCACAGCCAGATAATCAGCGTCAGCACCCTTGGGTACCCAGCATGTAGTGCGGCATGTCCAAAAATGCAAACACTTGTGGAAAATAGTTTGGTTACAACAGCCTTGCGAGGGATTTCCCTTGTTGTGTTTGTTCATTTAGATGTTTGTAATGTTATTGTTGGTTAGTTAATATAATCTTGTTGTTCACCCTGATTGTGTATGTTGTATAGTTTAATTAGATCAGAGAGTCGGCTGCTAAACTGTTACGGGTTCTTCTTGCAATGAGTCAAATTTGAACTCTATCTTAGCCCAGTTGCCCACATGATTTCAGTTAGTTGTGCATTGACTGACAGTCTGGAATTGTTTGTGGCCAAGCATTAAGTCGTTTTGCTCACTTGTTGTCCAAAGTCTCGATGTTCTGCAGTGTACATGTTTATAATATTTTGCTACTTTGCGGAGGAACCCGCATCGCTGCTTGCAGCTATATTTTGTGTTGGAATTAAAGCCATTTTAGCAGAACCGTGCTGTCCGCTTTCTATCAAAAGTAATTGGTTGCTATAGGCAACACCTGAAACACACTGTGAGAAGACTTGAGAGCAAGCTACAATTAGCCTACCATTCATTTTCATTTACAAAATGAAAAGAGTTAAAAATGCCATATAATAAACAACTTACTAACCTCGACCGTTCGGTCATGCCGGGAAATATCAAACCTCGGCTTTGCCGTATCAACCTCGCTATCGCTCGGTCAATACGTTCAGGCCTCAGTTTGATATTTCCCGGCATGACCTCACTCTCAGAGAAGAGTAAAGCAGAGTGTCCGGCAGACCTAGCATTATCCTTATGCCGTTGCGTGTCGTAGGCATGCTTAAAGCCCCTTTCTCCCTACTACTCACGTCAATGTCAATGTGACCGAACTTACAGAAGGTATGATATTGATCTTTGCAGCTCTTATGGCAAAGCGGAGTTCTGAACTCCACGTAGGTTAGAAGGAGGTCTTCCTTTTTGGCATCGGAAAACTTACGCGAGTGGTAAATTGCGACGGTGGGCAGGAAGGGTCAAAAAGGAGGACAAAAGGGCGAAAAGACGGACACGCAACAGTGGTCCGGACAAAAGGCTGGAAAACCGGACTGTCCGGCCGAAATCCGGACGTCTGGTCACCCTACCGTTGGTACAGTATGGTAGCTAGCATAGCCATTTCTAGTTCTGCTTCACAATATTGCATTATGTATTATAAGTGTAACCCTAACCCTATGTAATACTTAAATGTTAATAAAGTATCAAACATGATACAACACACCAATAACCAATTGACATTAAGTGTTAATATACCAAAAATATCTGTGAATCGAGATGGTGCTGCTGTCTGTCCCGCCGAAAAACATTCAAACAGGTTGACAGCAGTGGGTTTTTTTACTACAGCGAGCTACCAGAACCCAGTGATCACGTGTCAGCGAGATCAAAGCATATCGCAACTCTCTTTCAATAGGTGCGTTCGACATGGACTGACTTCATGCAACGCTGCAGACGGCAACAGGCGGCTGACTTAAAACAGTGAATTCTGGTTAGACTTTTTGTCCGACTTGAGACGGCGCCGAAGCTAGGTCACTGTGACGTAGCCATCAAAGTACCGTGAGATTGATTCAAGAACTGCCGGCTGTGTAGCCGAGCGCATTTTCTCAAGAGCAACTGCATGGATTCTAATGACGACACAGATATTTCATGATTGGCCAGACTCACACACGACAACTTTGACGCGTGTTTTGTAATATTCTGACACCTTCAGTTCAGACTCCCACCCCTCGCCCCTCGGCCCCGGTGGATGTAGGTGGTATTGCATTAACGGTTAGGTTCCCGACTCTTCGGGTTGTTTTTATTCTATTAACTCCAGTCAAAATTTAGAAAACTATCTCCCCCAATAATTGTTGTTCGATTCTCGAACCTGGCTCATACTACTAGCTTTTTCATAGAATAATTTTTCAATTCGAAATGGGTAAACTAGCACCCCATTCATTTGCCTACGTCAATAAAAGTTGCCTGCAAATGTGCTCGCGGATACTAACAGGGCACGAGCAGAATTAAACTTTGCTCTTTTGTCAGAACAAGTTTTGGCTTGCTAATGTTGTTGCTAATGTTGCTAATGCTCTGACATTCTGATTCCGCTTCGGATGCCATCAAGCAGGAGCTCTGGTCGTATCAGTCCTTCACTAACCAATCAGCATTCATTAGCAGAATGCTAGCGTGTTATGGGCAACAACGACACACCCTGTAAAAAAATCAAAAGGATATAAGTACTCGTTCATTCAACTTTTGACCTATAATCCATGTTGAACATGCAAAAACTACAATCAAATCAGAGATTTCTCGACAAAAATTAGGCAAAAGACACAAATGTAGCCGTTTAGCTCCATAGACTCCCATTCAACATGCACTCGCTCGCGATCACCCCCAGTGGAACTTTGGTGGAACTGCAGACAAATTCGGTACAATGGGGCTTAATAGGGAATAGGGAGTGGCAAGGTTCCTTTTAAACAGGCTCTGTTCCTGCCCTCCAGGTCACCGAGCATGTCACGTGACTGAAAACTATGAATAACGTAGACGCACAGGCAGTGTTGCTAAGTCTGCGGTTTTCCCCTTGGAATTGGGCTACTTTTGAAGTGTTGCCGTGGGTTGAATTTTTTGTCATCTGGTTCGGTTAGACCTATTTTGCATGCAAATTACATTAATATCTTTAAATAAAAATCTATATTTTAAATGAAATAATTTATTCATGCCCAACTCCTACCAAACTGACTCCAGATCAGCACATACACACATGGACATGGGGCACGCCTACATACACACACTAATGCTCTCAGTCTCCTGAGCAAATCTCCTGAAAACTGGTTTTAATGCTGGCATACTAAACATTTGGTGTTACTTTGTAGATATTACAATAGATTTGGCAATGATAGCAATGCTATTGGAGTTTAAAAGCAGTGTACATGGTTTGGCAGGGGCATATTATGAGTTCTGATATTGGGCTGGTTTTTGGGCTGGTTTTATTGGCCATTGGGCTGGTTTTGGGCTGGTTTTGATTGGCCATTGGGCTGGTTTTGTCACATAAACCTTGCAACCCTGCGAGGACAGTAGGGCCAGTATGCAACTTTTGCTATGGCTGAAAAGGAAGCTCAAAGACCTTTCATCAATTTTGTCAAATTTGACCAGGAATCATTGTCATTGGAAACCCCATAAACAAGAATAAACCTTTTTTTTTTTCGATTATTCCTCCCCTTCAATAATACCAATTGGTATTGTATTGGGTATAATTGGAAAGCCTTAGTAGTCACCTTTACAACGAGGTACAACTTGTAAGGATCGTGCATTCGTGGAATGAGCAACACAGCTAACCGTGTGGGTAGCGGCCCCAAAAAATGCCCTGCAATATTCTTCTTGTTGTTCCCTTGCGGATTTTGGGGGGCTCATTCCACGAATGCACGATCCTTAAAGGTGAGGCTTTCCAACGATGTAAAATAGGCCTACAATACCAATTGGTATTATTGATGGGGAGGAATAATCGACCGAAATAACGTTTCCAAACTTTTTTTGGCGGAGTTGACATGATCCATGGGATGCTTTTTTGTAAATTCCACACTTCACTCTGAATTAGCTGCAACCACTGTCACTGTCACCCCCCATCCTCTGTTTAGGCAACTGCTTAGCAAGACCACCTGACGGCTATATAACAGGGAGTGGATCATACCTTTGTCATCCTCGTCTATTCTTAATGCAACAGAGATGTATTCAAAAGCTTGCTTGTGGTGGTTCCTTATCCGCTCACCGCTGTCCTCGCACACCTTGTTGTTCCCTTGCGGATTTGCCTGTGTTTTTGGTCTTGTAACCATAGCTTGGGAAAGTCTCTCGCATAACCAGGCAAAGAGGACGCCACAGTGCACAGCGAGGAATCGAAACAACGCAAACAACGCCAGTAGCGGGTAAGAGAAGTAATACAAGTTTCGCCTATGTAGCGACACCTGATCGCAAGTGTCTCCGTCTGGTGTGGATGCAGCGCCTCTCTTTTTTCTGGCTCTTCCTCCCGTGGAACTCATTCACCCAACTTACTATCGTATCCATAACATAACTGTCTTGCGTTTCTAACGGGTCTAAGCTCGGAGGATTTGGTTCGGTGGACAAGCACACCAACAAAAGGGAAAGCAAAAGGGGCGTTGCGCCCAAAGGACAGTATTTTTTGGCTTTGTAACCAGGGACCACGTAATTAGCGCACAGCACGCTTATTGCGTAAATACTAACAACAAACATGGCGGATGGTGAGTGCTTCGTCGTTGGACGAACGGGCTTAATTCTGCTTTATACTTGAGTATTCCATTATTATGCGTTTCTTTGAGCTGAGAATATCAACTATGTCAAAACTATGAATCTCACTCAGTCAATTCTATAAGCATTCTACCCTAATGTGGCGTTGGAGTCATTAAATACAGGATAACGCTGTGTTAGCACTAGCTAACACTAGCCTAAAAGCTAGCTAGCGCTAGCTTACAACAGCAGTTGGCCCAGTAGCCTACAGTGATAGCTAGTAGTACCAATAGAAGCATTGTGCAGCTATCGATAACGCTACCCGCCACTTGCTCGGTAATTGTTCATTCATTTGTAACTAGCTGGCTAGCTGTTGTTGGGAACATCAATGTACGTTTAGCCAGTTAGCTAGCTCTAATAGCTTGCAAACTGCATTTAGTTGATGAGTCGCTTGAGTTAGCAAACGCTTATTTCAAATGAATAACAAACCAATTGCTAACAACAGAGGTAGTTGCCTGTGTAACGTAACTACATACAAAGCCTCACAAAATGCTACAGTAAGTAGCATAGCTAGCTACATTGCAACCTTCTTCAAGCATACAGTTCCGATAATAGTTGGTTGTCATGCTAAAGCCGTTTACGGGTTGTTCAAGGTGTAGCGTTAGTTAGCACCTAACACTGCTTTCAACTACTTTCCAACAGATCACATTGACGCAGATCAATCCATGGAGGGGCATACTCCTGTAAGTAAACGTGTGAAAAGCTTTATTTTTAGGACGTGGTTATAAAAGATGGTTATAATCAGGGCTCTCAAGTTTGAAGCATTTGCCGTGAAACTCACGAATGTCAAACATTTCTCACGCAACAGCTTGTGTTTCTCACGCTGAGAAGTGAGGGATAACATGTCCCGATATATACAATTTGTGCAGGCATACGGAGTTAAGTTTTCTGCCGAGTTGAGAGCTGTCTCGTACGGAGCCCCAGACATGACATTTGGAAGAAAAAAATATCTCGTGCCCACGAAATACCAATTCGTGGCCACGAAATGCTGTTTTGGGGATAACGACGCAGCCTAACTTGGTGGGCAGGTCTGCTATACTTGTGTGGGGCACATATACCCAGAGCAAGCTGAAGGTGCAGTCATGGACAGAGATGTTTGATTGTATTGTATTTTAGGCTGGTGAATGACCTTGGTAAAGTTGGTTTGAAGTTCGATATTCAACAGATATTCGGACGCCCGGTATTTTGTTATTTTAAGCCGACCGGTGTTATCGTGTTACTGGTTTCCACACTATCTGGTTCCACTGGAACTTCCAGGGGCGGTCCTAGCACATTTGGCGCTCCAGGCGAGCTTCACTCGTGGCGTTAAAAAAGTTTAACGTTTAAAACGCTTTTGCACGAAAACGGAATTGCAACTTTCAAACGCTATTTTGACCTGCAAGACTGCATTTCTTTCAAATGAACACAACAACAATGACAATGATGAATAAACATTAAATAAAGAACAAGATCCCTGAGAAAATGTCAAGTCTGTGCTGAACTACGCTCCGGCCACGCCCCCCAGTTCACGATGCTCACACGGTGCACGGTAACATTCACTCCCTCATCGCCTGCAAATGATGTTTTTTTACTCTTCTGGTCTGTTGACGCCTGGCAAACAATCTTAGGAGATATGGGTCACTTGTGGCACATATTCACTCATTTTAAGCAATCAATCTCCCTGAACAAAATTAGACAAAACGGAATTCACCAAAATGTCATGACACATCGTAAATTATGCAAATTGCGGTACAGCTGAACTTGAACTGATGTTTCGACTGAATGGCAATAACAAGGAACGTCAGAAGTCGCTGGCTAGCTAGCGTTAGCTAACTATCTAGCAAGATTACATACAATCCATTCGCTAAAGTTGACAATACAACACTTGGATTTTTATCAGTATTCCTCACTTGTTGACAAATTGCAGTGTTTGTCTTCCTTAATGCCTAATGCAACAACACTACAAATATCTTACTTGTTGCATACCACACCCAGTAGGCATTAAGGACATTAAGGAAGACAGACACGGCAATTATTGGGTGTGCTATGCAACGAGTAAGATATTTGTAGTGTTGTTGCACTGGCTAATTGGCTCTATATGTGCGCCCCTATTTTGTTTTTTTGTTTTTTTTTGTATATCGTAGAATAAATGGACATATCATTTGATATAGGCTACCCGCCTCTGTAAAATCCTTAAAGAACTAGGTTATGTGACAGGGAGTAGGAAAAGGTTCAATGATAAGGTACATCTTTTCTTCTTAACTCCACTAAAGTGCCCGGGCAATTCACGCATTCACGAACCGTTTTCTTATCTGGAATTCATCATAGGCTAAGACCAGAATTTAAGGATTTACCTTTCGCCTTTGCACATTTCTCTTATTCTTACTTTCTTTTCTTCTTAAATTACGCCCTGGATAGCTTTTGCCATTATTTCGTTTTTCAAAGTTCTTGAACACACACACTAACCAAACGCCTCACTGTGCTAGCATGTTCTGATAACACCAAGGAGGTACGTGCCCCTTCCTTTTATAAGGGGACATATACCTGGCTCATTTTACCCTAATGTTAGATTTATTTTTTGAATGTTAAAATATTGGTTGGAGATATAGAAGGGAGCGCAAAAAAAAACATTTTTGCGCCCCCCCTCTGACTGGCGCCCTAGGCGACCGCCTATACCGCCTGTAGGAAAGACCGCCCCTGTCTGGTTCCCCAGCTGTGCGTTCACCTATCAGTCTGCCTCTATCACCAGATTCGTCACAAATCCACAAACATATTACTGGCGATTTTCACGTCGGCTCTTATATTTGCTGTGGCGAATATGAACGTATGGGCTATGTGTATGGAGCTAAATCAGGGCCAAATGTTTTGTTAATTAGAAGAAAATCTATAGTTGGAAAAACTATAGGCTTGACATTGAAAATGTAAGTTTTGGTTGAAAATCTTTACTCTGAAAAGTGTTTTTGTGTTGTCATCGTTCTGCATCTATGGGTTAGCATACAAGTGTATTTTTTTTTAATACAAGCTTAACATTACTTTGTATAGCAAATGCCAAAATACATCATCATGTGTCAGGTGATCTGTAGTCGAGGGGAAGAAGGGAGGGGGGCAAGGGACTGACATAAGAGTTCAACAAAACATCCAGCAGGTGGTGGTATACAGTCAAATTTATATTTTAACGCATAGTTTGGAGATGTTGAAGCGTGATATCTTACTGTGGAGGACATAACTACATCCCCGGATATATTGACAGCATTGATGATCAGTTTGGTGACCCTGGATAAAGTTAAGCGGCGAGTGGTCACTACGAGGATAAGTGTGGTCGGGTTTGGACAAGGGTAGCGCACGGCTAATTTACTGGCGCCAGCGTCTTTTTACCGGCTCTAGTAAAAGATAAGCTAACTCTTTTTTTTTTTTTTACAATATTCAGCTTGAAAGGTATGAAGTTAAAGCTTAACGTGAAATCAGTAAATCAGCTGAAAACATGATGCAATAATTGTTATCAATATTTGAAGTGCCATTTTATCAGAATGTTAGCTAAAAACCGGGATTGGACACAGTGACGTTAGACCAAACAAGCAACGATAGTTTGCTAGGTAACGGAAGCTAACTACAGCTGGCTAGCTTCAGTTTCGGAAAAATAACTCACTGGTGGGAGCATCGGAAATATTTAGAACTCACACGTCTAAGTGTTAAAAAACAAGTTGTGTTTCATTCTCACTTTCCACATTTAAACTATGACATGAACTGAACTATGAACGCGTTCAGAATTCAAATGGTGAAATATAGCTGCAAGCAGCGATGCGGGTTCCTCCTCAATATATAATAAAAATGTACATTGTAGAAGGTCAAGAGTTGGACAACAAGAGATCAAAACTACTTCTTGTTGGGCCAACTACAATAGGCTGAATGGGGATTTGAACTCATGAGCATAAGGTTTCAAGGCAGCCTCTCTCCTCTCTGCTACACACCAACTGTTGAGAATGAATGAGTAGAAAGGGCAGACTATTTCCTTTGGTCAGCTTTGGGACAAAGGTTAAGAAGCTGTTGACATTTCAAAGTGGAATTGCATGAAATTGTGCATGGTATTTCATAATGATCATCCTGTTTAACTGGACAGATATTCATTTAAGACAGGCTAAAAGACTGCAGCTGGATTCAAACCTACAACCTTATACTTTGCAGGTCACTGTCCCTGTCCATTGAGCTATTCTCAGTGTTGAATAATGTCATGTTTAGTTACTGTATAAAAAAGTAAGCCGTTTCTTCTGTGGCAAGAGTTGTTAGATTCAGCCAGAGTTTAAACTACTCAAATTCAATCATATTTTGACATATCAAGGTGAAATTGTTGATGGTACTTCAGAGTGATGTCATATTGAGCCCAATGAGGTTTGAAAACCATCAGTCTAAATTATATTTGATTTATTGACACAAAGATATTGAGGAAATGTGAACATTTACATAAATACACCCCTTTCAGACATTTTGTATTCCATTTCTCATTCCATTTCACCCTATATAAAAACACACCTGCCCGCACACTATCCCAATCCATGCCGTTTACCTCCCTCCCAATGCAAGTCACGCCAAAGCAGAAATACTGTTGCGGACGCATGAGGTTTAGATGTCAACCAGAAATGTTCTCCCACAATCAAAACACATTGGTCGCAACACTGTTTCCAGAATTTCCAATGTTTCCAATGGCCGACTCTCACTTCGCATTATACCACACAACATGCACTCTCAGGGTGACCAACAGGGCCTGCAGGCAGGGGCAAGCAGGGGCAGGCAGTCAGGGCAGGCCAGCTGGATGAAGCTGTCCTGATTCTGATTCTGTCCAACTAGAGGGGGGTAGTCCAGCAAGGGATGAGTTTTTCTCTCAGCATCCTCTGTTGAACTCTGTTGAGCAAGCCTCTGCATGACCATCCAGACCTGTAAAAGTGAAGAAAGGATCCATGTCAGTTGTGAAAAATGAAGCTTTTTACATCTACACTTGACATAAACTACAGTTTTGACTGTGAAATGTAGTGGCATTACTTGAGCTTGAGTCCAAATGTGTTGAACTGATGGAGACCCGGCCATGCAAAGTCACTCAAAACATTTGGCTCCACTTGCAAGTTTTTCACAAATCACGAGGTGGGGGTTGGTCAGCACACCATTTCCAGAAAGGATGTGTGTGCGTCTCGCCAAGCTCGCTCGTATGTCAAGTTGGTTGACCACCTGTCCCTCTTTGCGCTGTATAGCACAGCATTTTCACTATGCGACGTGCGGAACAAGGGGTGAAAATGCTGTGTGTGACAATGCAAAGCGGGACAGGTGGTCACCCTAGTGTCAAGGGGCAGGATGAGTCTGTGAGAATTTGGAGCGCGCGCTGTGGAGCAATTCAATTGAATTCAATCAGTTTATTTTGATTAAATCATTAATTTTTTAATAACTTGAGATGAAAACAAAATAAAGGCTGTACAGCATGAATGCATACATCTTCAACAGTTTAACATTATTTTGATGCTCCTTGTTCATTTTTTTGAGAAGCTATTGACTTTTGAAACGTGCAATTTGTTGATGGTCCCTAACCATACGAGTGGTTTAGGCAGCCAAAAGCATTGACTAATGGTGCGTGTCCAACGTTTTAACGTTCTGCACTGCTTGCCTTCCCACAGTACACCACGCTCGGGGGCGTGTTAGACAGGTTAATACAGAGTTGTAGTTCTCTAAGGTCACTGTTGTAGTCATGGCCAAGCGTGCAGACTTGGGTTCATGTACTCACAATATCGATCAAAATACCACTTTTACACAACGTTTGTGTATGAATACAGAATTTTTACTAGTGCAAGATTACAGTTGAATACATGTTACGCCACCGGTCACTCAACCAGTCGTTTGTAGGCTGGGCTAGCGAGCTACCAGTGGCACAGAACAGTCACGTAATGTTACGAGACTGAATTTAAAAGTATAAAAACACACCAGGGACACTGACAACATCGAGAACCCTGAACCATGCATTATTATTTTAATGTAATCTTTTAATTCAGGCTTGTCACGTTATGTAACTTTGTTTTGAACAGAACTGGGTGTGCAGACACATACGATAAGTTTCTCCTCCATCTCGAAATTGGAAAACCTAGAAATCTTTACCATGACCAACAATTGCTACTAAACAAGAAACCAATCTGATTGGCCAACACTAGCGTTTTCATGCTCCTCATTTACATAAAGTTGAGAAAATCCAACTTGCAACGCTCTGCTTGCCTTCCCACAATGCCCTACGCGAATGTCAACGAAAACATTGAAAATGAATTGGAAGCCGATGCCCCGCTCCGCTGGAGTTGACATGCACCGTAAGCGGCCGGTCATAGCGGTGCTAACGCCGCTTAAAATAACACAATAATGGGCGTCCGAATATCTGTTGAATATCGAACTTCAAACCAACTTTACCACAGTCATTCACCAGCCTAAATTACTATACAATCAGATCATCTCTGTCCATGACTGCACCTTTATCTCTGGGTATATGTGCCCAATACTTCGATTAGAATAGATTTCTGATTTGAAATATGGTGGCAGCGCCGTTGGAGCAAATGCCTATTTACATTTTTTTTTATGCACATCACTGCATGACGAACTACTAGAAAGTAGATTTCCGTAAATCCTTACAAAAGTAATAAGACAATTTTAAAACGTGCCAAATTAGGCTAAATGGCAAATTGACAACTTCATCATAAGGCTTGCAAGAACTGTGTAGAGAAATACATATTTACACTATGCAACCCCAACAAATTGGGATGTTGGCTAAAATAAAATAAACAGAATACAATGATTTACAAATCTCATAAACTCATTTTTATTCACAATATAACATATACAACATGTCAAATGTTTAGACTGATGACAATTACCATTTTAAAGGGGTGATTGACTGGGTTTTTGGGGTATTTCACACTGTTCCTTAAGGTCTCCGAATAGGGTATGTAACATTGGTTGAGCTGAAAATGGCCCGGGTGCTGTTCTATGCCCCCTGATACATCCAGTGAAAATTTCCCGGGAAAAAACGCTAGGTTATCTCCTTTTATGGTATGCTCATGAATATATAGATGAGATGCGTGCTGATTGGTTGGTTTACAATGAGTGAAGCAGTGGAGCAAAGATGCAACACGGCCATACTCACTGAAACAAGAAGGTGAACGCTTGAAATAAAAACGAACAAATTAATCTAATGTATCTTCACAACACTGGTTTCAACAGATGGCCTAGAAATCATTTGCAATGGTTTACGTTAGTTGTTTCAATTTCTGTGGTCGAAGCAAACAGGATTGCCTTAGGTGGGTAACGTTAGCACTACAGCTTAGCAAACAAACTATCGTGATTGAACTCAGCTTCAGTTAGCTCGAGCTTTCTTGCTGAAAAATAGATCTGGACAAACATGCATCTTGAATTGCAGATTTACATCACAACACAGGTTATTTATTTGAATGAAACACAGGAACATGAAATAACGTTATCTCCATTGCCAATAAACTAGGCTAAATCATCACACATTCTACCTATGCTCTTGCGTTAGCAAGCTAAACTAGTTTACATGCCTACAGTCTAGATGTTTTTGCTATCTAGCTGTTCTTGCATTCCTTGCAAATCAGCGTTAATAAAAAGCAGATGAGCTAGTGTCAAACTAACATTGACTAGACGGGAATGATGTTTGTCTATACTGTAGTGTAGAAGATCCCTGTGCAGTTCGACCCTCGACACATTTGCGCGAAGTATTTCACTAAGGACGGTTTTGAAAACCTGAGACTATATTATATGTGTGGTAACTGCAAGTGCAGCTTGGATCTAAGACGGATTCGAGAGACCGCAGATAGTGCGGCTAGTCTGGTTGCGGCTCGCAACAAAATTATACTTACAGCTTGCGTTTGTGATGAGCATACGGTTGGAACAACACCTCTTTTCAGCAAGAGCGGCTTAGCAAATCCTTCTTTAAATTGTCCAAGGTTTTCATTCAAAACTGTCCTCGGTGAAATGGTTTGAGCAAATGTGTAATTGAGGGTCGAACTGGAAATGGATTCTCTCATAGACAAACATCACAGCCCGTCGAGTGTTTGGTTCCTTAGGAAGACTCTGGAAAGTGTCAGCTTTCCCTGTACAGCCTGGAACACTGCATTTACCACCGTAGTCCATTTTCAATACGCTAGAAAAATGTTCTTCTTTGTAGTTCTGTGGACGTACACAGAGCACCTCGCAGCAAATTTTGGGGCGTGACAAAGGTCACCAGAACCAGAGCCAAAAAAGGTGGAGCCCCGTTGTGACTTCACAATGGGGGATTTTTCAAAGCCGACTGTTTTACAGCTACATTTAATTGTGAGATTTACATAGGAAAGAGGTGTCAATGGACTTTGAGGTTCACTGCAGTGTTTCCCCATGTTGATTTTGTCGCGGCGGCCTGCCACGGCAAAATTTCTGCCGACACGGTATCAGAAATAGGACTGTTCAAGATTTTAGGCCGTCTATCAGCAGTGATTGTTTGAGTGCATGTCGGAGAATAGCAAGGACACGCGCTTCACAGCGCAGTTGAGATTGCGTGTGTGCGTCTTTGAGAACTGTAAGTCGTATAACTTATGTTTTCAGTTCATTAAAGCCTGTTTTTGTATTAGTCTACAGTTATTGCAAATTCAACTGGTGATTTTCGTTGGTTTGTATTCTTCCCCTGCTAGCATAATTGCATGCCTGTTGATTCGATAGCGATTGCTGCCCATGCTCACGTTTGTAATTTAGGTGCATTATTATGCTGAAGTAGTTTTAATTAATAGTGGGTGTATTGTTAATATTTGCTAAAGAATGCTTAGCCTATCAAGATCAAATGAAGCCGACAGTGTACATGCTTTCGAGTACCTTGATCGATAGGCTAGGCTACTGACCATTTACAATAAGTTGTTACGTAAATTATTAATTGGCAGCATATTTCTGCCATTTAGAACATACTTTAAGTAGCCTAACTGTATTGCTTTACGGAAAGTAGTACAAAATATATGCAATATTACATTTGTTATTAGACTATTACATTAACCTACTCCAAAATATACGGTTAGAACTTTATTTAGGCCGAGGAGGAGGAGGGGGGGGGGTCGGACAGACCTGCCCCCACTGCTAAAACAGGGCTCCAGACAGCGACCAAATGGTTGCATTTTGCGACCAGTTTTTGAGACAGTGCATGCATTTTTTACAAGCACTCGCGCATGTGCGACCTACACATTTTGAATTCATTGGGTGTGCACAATGTCAGCACATGTTAGCAACAACGCAAATACGACGTTCTAGTAAGACAGCGATATCAGCTTTCCTTCTGCATTAGTACCGTAGCTTAAAGTCTAGGAAAGTTGAGGCTATTTTTCGCTAGGTACCTATAAACCTAGCTAAAAGTCTTGGAAAGTTTAGGATGTTTTTCGCTCGGTTCCTACGAACATGTCTTAATCTGCCAGACAAGTGGGTTCCCCTTCGTTCTTTTGGAGAGCAGTTTCACCAGCCCTTCTTACCCGGCGTCATGGAGCCTAGCAGCTAAATACTTATTTAGCACTAGCGTTGCTACTGTATCCCTGCCTGTGTTTGAGCTGTTGCGCTGTTATACTCAGCCAGTATCGTGTTGTGGTGTCGGAGGACTGATCGAAAAGTGCATCATACATTTAAGTCATTTAGCTAAAACTTGCACAGTACGTAATGTCACATTAAATAATGTATTTAAACTCAAGCTTATATGGTGCGTTGCAGGGGCGATTCTAGGATCAGTCCTTTAGGGGTGCTCAGCCCCCAATGAGAATGTGACATGAATACAGTGCCTTGCAAATGTGCCAAACGTAAACCCCCTTGCCAATATAAATCCCTGATTTCACTGGATAACAATTAATACATTTATGTATTATTATGCAAAATATTGAATGAAAAAACGAAGAATCTCCCTTTCTTCATGAACTACCAGCATCAAATGATAATAAACAATATATTTAAGAAAATATTAGAAAAATATTAGGAGTGCTTGAGCACTCCTAAAAAGGATCTAAAATTGCCACTGAAATGTACCCTCTCCAGTTACATTAATAAATGCATTGCAGGTCAATATAAGGTGTGCCCCTTAATTTTCTGCTTGCGCTCCTAAAATGTTCAGTCAGGGGCTACTGTGCTCTTAGTAAAAAAAGTTAGTCTGGAGCCCTGTAAAAAAAAATCCTTGGGGAAACACTGCACTGTATGTCCATTTTACCCACTAAACTGTCGTTATTCAACTGTGACGAGGTAAATTCAGTTCTGCAATCAAAGACCCCTTTGTCAGAAATATTAATCTATCAAGCATTGCACAGTCAGTCGGTGAACAAGTTTAAGAAAGCTGTATTGCTTGCAGTCAGCAAGGAGACAAAAACATCACACGCCATTGTGCTTACAAGTTTGTCTGCTAGCATGTTGTGCTAGCTAGCTATTTAAGCAGCCCCGCTCTTTATAGTCATTGGTTAAGACAAAGGCATGCAAATGTTCCATGGCTCTTTTTCATTGGATCCCTTACATAGATCTGGCGCACGTATGTGAGTGCGTGTTTGAGTGTGTGCGTGTGTGTGCTCTTTGACCCCTATAAGCTTGACCATATGATTCACCCAACACAGATAAGGCCAGACATCTTTTATGGCCTCTCCAGTAAGAGAGAGTGGTCAGCTCAGGTCACCTTGTTTACGTATACCTCATGTTACCCAAAGTTCAGATTTGGGGGTAGGCCTCTCTCTACACCCACGGAATGCTGAACACAGAATCATTCTTATACAGGATAAGTTACATCTTCAATTTTTTGAAACAAATAAGGTAATGTTGAATTTGATGGCAGCAACTGGTCTCAAAAAAGTTGGGACGGGGCAATAAAAGGCTGGGAAAAGTAGGTGTTACTAAAAATAAACAGCTGGAAGAAAATTTTGCAACTAACTAGGTTAATTGCAAACAGGTCAGTAACATGATTGGGTATAAAAAGAGTATCTTCGAGGGGCAGTTTCTCAGAAGTAAAGATGAGCAGAGGTGCACCAATCTGCTAAAACCTGCATCTACATATTGTGGAACAATTTGAGAATAGTGTTCCTCAACGTAAAATTTGAAGACTTTGAATATATCATCTAAAGTACAAAATATTGTACAATTATTCTGAGAATCTGGAGAAATCTAAATGTAAGGGACAAGGAGGAAAATAAATTCTGCATGGTTCTGTAATGCAAATCATTGCATGGGCTCAGAAACACCTCCAGAACTCATTGTCTGTGAACATGGTTTGCCGTGCCATCCACGAATGTAGGTTTAAGCTCTATCATGGAAAGAAGAACCCACATATCAACATGATCCAGAAACACTGGCTTCTTCCCTGGGCTAAGGCTAATTTAAAATGGACTGTCTGAAGTTGGAAAACTGTTCTGTGGTCAGAAAAATTGAAATGTGTCATGCGATTAGTACACCACTTAATAATTCACGGAGATATTTGAGTATTAAAATTATACGTTTAAATTAATGCTTTTTAGTTTTGATTTTTTTATCCGATTCATCGATTAAAAAAGAATAGACAGATTAATTGGTTACTAAAATAAATGTTAGTTGCTGCCCTACTATATATATTTATACTGTATATGTACACTTGAGGTTACATTTATTACAAATAATTACATGAGTGACAATGGTAATGGTAAATCAAAGTATTCTGCTGTGCCCCTGGATTGGCGTCATATCACCCATTTTGAAAACCCTGCACTAGACAGTTGGCTCAAAATGGGACAGTAATTCTTACCAGTCATCAGTGTATCTAAATGATTTTGTGCCATTTGTTTCCCATTAGGTCGCTGAAAACCCTCATGCTGAATATGGTTTGACAGAAAACATTCAGGTAATGTAATGACAATTCAGGACTTGAATCTATTACCGCGAGTGTGCCTGGGACATGTTTATTAATCCCATGTCTTAAGATGCAATTATTTGTCACCTTGATATGTAATTAATAAATCCATGTGTCTTAACCACCTTTTTCCTGAATCATTCTTCTCTTGTAGAGAATAGTGGAAAACGAGAAAGCCAATGCAGAGAAGGTGTCAAAGCAGAAAGTGGACCTGCAGTCTCTCCCTACAAGGGCATATCTTGATCAGACGGTTGTACCCATCCTTCTTCAAGGGCTATCCGTACTGGCCAAGGAAAGGTATGTCAAGCACAATTCTCACTGACTAAAGACCAACAACAACATTGTTTTCACCAATATATGTAGTTATTTTAAAGTGTTAGAATACCCTGGAGGCCAATTTCTGAACAAATGTGCTTAACATAGGACCTACCATATACCTTGGCTTGGCTCTTTATTAAATGTACATTTGCTTCCTGTCACACTTTCAGACCTCCAAATCCAATCGAGTTTTTAGCAGCGTTCCTCCTGAAGAACAAATCACAGTTTGAAGACCGAAATTAAGCCCCTGGATGGAATTTGGCAATTCGAGGCCATGTTTGAAGTCAAGAACGTAGCTATATTTGTTTCATTTGTTGTGTTTGCTAACGATACAGACTTTTTTTTTTTACTAGAATAAAAACCGTGCTGCCGAACATTTTGGGGTCTTTGGTTATTATTATGAGAGGCATAGACCTCACCTGCATGCAAGCCAAGATTTACACGACATATAAATATGCAAAACAGAATTTATACTAAAGTAAAAGAGGGAAATAAAGTATATAATTTTAAAGATTTGGAAGAGTTGGATAATTGGATTTTAATTATATTTAAGAGAGTTGATATAGGGTGATGGGTATTTACGTTACTACCTTTGTGGAATAGGAGTGTAAAACCAGAGCCTGTTTAAGGAGAGCCTTGCCAATCCCTATAGAGGGTTTTCACCAACGTCACGTTCTGGGCGGTAACCCGGATGCGGCCCATTGTGGAGGCACTCTGTGTAAAAAAACTGTACGGGGTAATGGAGTATTGTGCGCTTTGGATACTTGAAGTGAATGTAGCCATGTCCAAACAACCAAAAAGCTCATCAAAACGTGTCCAAGATGCAAATGCATATAGGGAAGGACTTGGACCACAAGAAAATGTGCGATATTTCGAGAAATTACGATTTATTGGCGGTGCAGATTCCTATGAGTTAGCTCCCTCATGGATCCGTGACGACCCGGTGATTCTTCCTTCAGTTGCATATCCCTATATAGTCAACTACCTGGTTTTCTCGCCGAGCCCATACACAGCGGAAGAACTTAAATACTACAATGGTTTGGAGGCCTATAACCAGATGGTGTGTGGATGGGTGAGGGAGATGCAGTACCAAGTTATCAACGACCATTGTGTTGTGAAGGCCAAAGTGAGTAATGCAATAACGTCTTTAAACAACCTTACTTTAACTGTATGATATCATTGCAATACTCAAGGTGTAGCCAAGTGACTTTCAATCGTGTTTTATCCCTAGTAGAAATTGGTTGAGCATTGTCAACCACAAGCGCCTCCTTTACTTTGATAATCTCTGACATTCCTCTCCCTGGTTTTTAACAACTTTTGGAAGTCGCTAATATTGCAAATGTTTTTTTCGATTTTCTCGATTTTTCTCCTATTGTTACAACTTGAAACACGGCAATAATTAAAAATTTTCCCTGACAACGTTCGGTATATACTTCAGTGCCTGTGCTTTGTTGTGATGCGGCGTGCCTCCAATATGGCAACCACCGGTCTGATGACGCACCGTGAAAACCCTCTATTAAGCCCATTGTACCGAATTTGGTTGCAGTTCCACCAGAGTTCTACTGGGGGTGATCGCGAGCGAGTGCATGTTGAATGGGAGTTTATGGAGCTAAACGGCTAAATTTGTCTCTTTTGCCTGATTGTCGTTGAGAAATCTCAAATTTGATTGTAGTTTTTGCATGTTCAACATAGATTATAGGTCGAAAGTTGAATGAATGAGTACTTATGTCCTTTTGATTTCTTACAGGGTGAATTGTTGTTGCCCATAACACGCTAGCATTCTGCTAATGAATGCTGATTGGTTAGTGAAGGACTGACTTCGACCAGAGCTCCCGCTTGATGGCATCCGAAGCGAAATCAGAATGTCAGAGCATTAGCAACATTAGTAACAACATTAGCAAGGCAAAACTCTTTCTAGCATGTGTATTGACAGGGAGAGCCTAGTGACAATGCCCCCCAAAAATGTAGATACCCCTACCGGAGGTAGAACTAAACCCAACAATGTTTTTCATCATCTCTAAGGTCTCCCATATATGAAATGGATTCTTGGCTAAAATATTTTACTGCTAAAATTGTTAAATTAACAGATATTGTTATACACCCCAAAACCAAGAAAGGACTCAAATATAGCCTGTCCGTATGGGAGGTTAGGCATGTAAACAAATGCAGATCAATCACACAGGCTGAGAGCATTGAAACTTGGCATGTTAGTTAGGAAGTTACTTTACCTACTAAAAAAGACTGGATGTGAATATATTGATGTATAGAATAAATAAAGACATATAAACACATACCTAAAATAGGCGAACATGCCAAAAATCAAGATCAATGCAGAATGTTTTCATTTACTTTATGGTTACTTTCCCAAGCATTATCATAGAAAACTCATATGATGGCCTGTTGGGAAGGTGGGATTGTGGTGAATCCAGCAATACCAAACATTCAATTATAATACGGGTGGTTGAAATGAAGCATTCTGATTGGTTGATAGTGAGTCACGGGGTGTGCTTTATTGAGCATAAAGTACTGTACGCCCAGAGAATGCTCTGTTATGCCTTATTACATTTACCTTAAAACGGGAGCGTTCCATATTAGTGCGAACTCAAAATAACTAAAATGTTGCCGAAGAAAAAGACTACAAGTAACTACTGGCATGCAGCAATTTATTGGTTAGCAAGCTATACTAGCTATACTATACATTTTTGAGCAATAATATTGCACTGTCCCGTGCTATCAGTGCTAACTAGCTCGTTTAGCTACTGAAACGTTGGACGGAAGCTCAGGTCTATAGTTGCTAACTAGACTACACTTATTTAATTTGAGCTTCGTAGCCACGCAATTACATGACCTGGACTTGGCTTCTTAAAACAACGTTTTTCACGGATGCACCATTAATGGAGATATCCAAATCAACATAAGCTAACCTTAACAACAGCCTAATGTTCGTCTATCGAGTCCCAAGTCACTCGTAACTTGTTAACATCATATGTAGGTTAGTAGGCTAGCTAGCTACCATATACCCAGTGCCTACGAAACATTTATGATTGATTTAGAATGTTTAGGCCTAGTGTTTAAATTAAATATTATTTTATTGAAAGTGTCCCATTGTCGTTGTTATTTTAAAGGTAGCTTTTACAAAATGAGCATTGAATGAATGAGATGGTGCGAGATCTAGCTAGGCTACCAAACGTGCAGTGCACAATGCTGTTTGTCCGTTGCATAGCAACAGCCACCGTTTACAGGGACTATTTTCTCTCGGCTACTGAAATTCGATAAACAATGTTTGTTGTCTATAACTATTTTGTGCTGAAAGGCAGCTTACTATTTATTTACTATTCATAATTTCGCTGGCAACCGTATTATAAAAGCAATAAGGTACTCGAGGCAGTACTTTATCGCCAATAAGGTACGTGTTCCAGGGTTTGCCGGTCCTCCGCTGCGCGTCGGGCCTAACAACACCCTTGAACACGTACTTTATTGGCGATAAAGTACTGCCTCTCGTACCTTATTGCTTAAGCAAGCTAGACTAGCAACATTCGGTTAATTTTTGAGCAATAATATTGGATTGTCCCGTGCTATCAGTGCTAACTAGCTAGTCTAACTACTGAAACGGACGGAAGCTCAAGTCTAGCCATTAGTTGCTAACTTGATATCCACTCATTTAATTTTAGCTTCGTAGCCACGCAATTACTGTACAGTACATGACCTGGTCCTGGCTTCTTAAAAGGACGTTTTCCACGGATGCACAATTAATGGATCTATCCAAATCAACATAAGCTAACCTTAACAACAGCCTAATGTCTATCGAGTCCCAAGTCACTCGTAACTTGTTTACAGCGTATGTAGGCTAGCTAGCTACCATATACCCAGTGCCTACGAAACATTTATGATTGATTTAGAATGTTTACAGTAGGCCTACTGTTTAAATTAAATATTATTTTATTGAAAGTGTCCCATTTTCGTTGTTATTTTAAAGGCAGCTTTTATAAAATGAGCATTGAATGAATGAGATGGTGCGAGATCTAGCTAGGCTAACAAATTAAGTTCACAGTGCTGTTTGTCCGTTGCATAGCAACAGCCACCGTTTACAGGGACTACTTTCGACTACTGAAATGCAATACACAATGTGTGTTGTTGTCTATAACTATTTTGTGCTGAAAGGCAGCTTACTATTTATTTACTATTTATAATTTCGCTGGCAACCGTATTATGAAAGCAATAAGGTACGAGAGGCAGTACTTTATCGCCAATGAAGTACGTGTTCCAGGGTTTGCCGGCCCTCCGCTGCGCGTCGGCCTAACAGTGCGTGTCCACTGCAGCGACGCGAATCGCTTGCCATCGCTTGCCTTCCCACAGTTCACCACGCTCGGGGGCGTTTCAAACAGATTAATGTAGAATGTAGTTCTCTAAAGTCACTGTTGTAGTTGTCATGGCCAAGTGTGCAGACTTGGGTTTACGTAGTTGCAACATCGATCAAAATACAACTTGTTTACAAAATATAAAACTGTTTAATACTGTAGACATACACGTTGACATATGTAAAAAAAACGTTTTACTCTATATTCCTCAATCTCTGCTAATATGCCGATACGATAGGGAGTTTCAGCCCGGCTAGCTAACTAGTTAGGACAGAACGAAGTTACGTAATGTGACTAAACTGAATTTGAAAGTACAAGCACCCACAACTTCGGCAAACCTTGCGCCATGCATCGTTTTTTTGTATTAACATCTCTGTACGAATACAGATATGTATCGTACAGGACTGGGTAAGCAGCCACACAAACAATTAGTTTCTCCTCCAGTTTGAAACCTAGAAAGCTAGAAATGTTTACCATGGTTTCTACGTTACGAGAAACAAGAAAACACTCCGATTGGCCATCGCTAGCGAAAATCGCTCCTCATTAGCATAAAGTTGAGAAAATCTCAACTCGAATCGCTTGAATCGCGTCGCGTCGCTACCCACAATGCACCACGCAAGCGATTCGCCTGACTCCATAGAAAATGAATGGAAAACTTGTTGTCGCTCGCATCGCGTCGCTGCAGTGGACACGCACTGTAACAACACCCTTGAACACGTACTTTATTGGCGATAAAGTACTGCCTCTCGTACCTTATTGCTTAAATATAGCATCACAAATCAGGGTGTTCTGTCACTCAATGTTTGAGGTGTCCAAAATGAAAGAAAACGGAAAACTAACAATCTAAAAACTAACATAAGACCAATTTGGACCAAAGTCCAAAGCCCATTAGTGGTGAAAAGAATGTTTAGAAATTCAAATATAAATCAGATGGCTGAGCGGTAAGGGCGTCAGGCTAGTAATCTGAAGGTTGCCAGTTCGAATCCCAGCCGTGCAAAATGATGCTGTGTCCTTGGGCAAGGCACTTGTACTACACAGTCCATATGGAAACAAAGATTGAAATTGAAAGATAACACCTTACACAAACAGGAGACCAAGAGTCGGGATTGCAGTTTGACCTTAATGAGCCTTTTAATAAAACTATAACTTTACACAATGCTAATTAAATGACTGTCTTAAATCAAACAATGGCTAACAAAACAATCACTCTGAGGGGGGAATGAGCCTTCTCCTCACTGAATCTCCAGCTCTTTTGGAAGCCATTCTGGCTACCAGTGGCCACTTTGGGGAGGTCAGTCCCCAATGATGTTACAACTGCAACAGACCACTGTCACTCATCCGCATTGTCATCCGTGACAAAGTGGGTCATATTTGGACAGTCTGGGAAAGGGCAAGAGCAAAACTCTGTGCAGGTCAAGCCCACTGAAAGACAGTGGCATTTGGTGGCATCATTGCAGTTCCCATATTTACAATAGAGGTGGATGATGTCTGTAACTTCTTTAGGTGCTAGTGCCTTCCGGAACATCACAGGTTCAATGCACCCATCTTCTCTGAGCCTCCATCCTCTACCAACTGGGTCCAGAGAAGAGGTTTGACCAGGGGGCTGTGATGCCACACTGCAGTTTGGTACAAGGCTCTCAGCACATGTTGCTGGAAGGCATCTTCTGTTGGGGGTAGATTTGCTGCTGACGAATCTGTGGTAGATGCTAGTGTATACCTCAGCTCATCCAGGTTGGTGCAAGGAAGCCCATCCACTTTTTTATTTTGGCCATACAGGAGGAGGGCACACCGTCTTGCCACAGGCAAAGCCTCTTTCAGGCTACCAGAGTCCAAATTTGGTCATTTCCTGTAACTCACAAAGATGGGTCTTCAGTCTTGTGAGGGCAGTGGCCTTCCCAGTTCGGTACAAACTGCTTGTGGTGTCACAACCTGTGAGGGTGTGGCATGCAGGTAAACACAAAGCATTGCTCCAAGCTTCTGAGTGATCAAACCAGTAGGGACAAATCTTTCCTTAAGGCCATGTCCAGAGTTCATAAACACTGCTGAGGATCCAAACATCCCTTTGCTTGAATAGTACAGAAGCAAAACTAGTACATCTGTAACCTCACATTTGACAATTGGAATGTGACTGTGCAAGGTGTATTGCATGTAACACCAGCCTTGTGTCAGCCTCCTCCTGGTCACTGTAATGATCTGTCAAGCAGTCAATGCCTGACTTGCTAACCCTCTTAACCTCCTGATCATTTTCAAAGCCACCCGCTAAGATGACGGTCTTCCCTGAAGAAATTCTCGTTGGCCCACTGCTGGCGATGAAGGTGCTGACAAAGCTACATAGAGCAGCCTTGTTTCCACTGATACTGAGGTATTTTCTAAAGTTTGGAACACTTGTTTGTCTGATATGTGTTCATCTGCTGGTTTGAATAGTGCCTCTTCTTTGTCTTTCAAGATCTTTGTTCCAATAATTTAGCTCCAGCCATACTCTGTCCTTTTGTGACAAAAACAAATACAAGAAGAGTGGCCACTAGGGGGGCAGTGGGTGGCAACTGCATAGTAGAGGTGTCCAAACCACTTTCGGCCAATCATGTTTTTCAGTGATAGGGACCCATTTATGGAATAATAAACAAACTGAAAACATTCAATAGAAAGGTGAAACACTGGCTGAAAGAAAACCAAACATGTAGCCATTAAGCCAGGTCCATAAAGGCAGGAGCACACAGTGTGTCTCTGTTGTCCCTGTTGTAATGTATTGTGTTGTTACGTCCCTGTTGTAATGTATTGTGTTGTTACGTGATATGCTGTTGTGTGTAATGTGGTCATTAATCTGTGAATTGTTGATATACTAATATAATGCATCTGCTGCATGATTGTGTAACTCGCACTATGCAGTAAATTGGATTTGCCTAAACTTTTTAGAAAGGTCTGACCAGGGACTGAGGCCTGTTCCATAAAGCGAGTTTACCGAATAAGCCAGACTTATGTCAGCTAGTCGGATTCATTTCTAGTTCATTCGGTTCCATAAAGCTAGCTCAACGTAGTTCGGACTCGGTTACTATGGCAACTTAGGCTGTGAAACTAGTCTGGTCAGGGTCAGACTAACTGTCAGGCTTAGCGTGACTTGGTGCTTAACCAGACGTTCCTGTAACACTGACCTTAACGGGAAAACAATGATTTACCATGTATATTCTCGTTTTCTTATTCTCATCAGTTCAATATGTTCAACATTGATAGAAAATATAAGCCTAACTTAAATAGCCTACATAGGCTACAAAATTGAGCCTAATGCATTAAACAATGATGAACAATGCTTTGATAGGCTACACACCATAGCCGTTAATGTATGGTGTTAGTTTGTGATTTCAAATGTTTAGGCATCAGGCATTGGCCTATATCTCAATCTAAATTATCCGAGTATAATTATCATAGCAATATAATTGTTAACAGTAGCCTACAATTGCAAAACAAACCTAAATCCGCCCTCTATTTCCCCAACACAAAACCATGTTAAAAGTTAGGTTACTTTATATATATATATCAAACAATGTCAAAAAAGCCAATTTAGATGAGTTTAGATGGTGTTTTTTAAACAACGAAGTATAGGTCTAAAGACGTCCTCGACCTACATAGCCTATCGTTCACAACGTCAATCATGGCGTGTCATTTTTTTTTTATTGAAGCGGTGGATGAGGGAGCTGTCATTGTACACGATTTAAAGGGGAACGTCCTTTCTGGACGAAGTCACATGGCCGTGTGCATTGCTTTTGCCGTGGCGGATTGTATGATCCATGTTTTACCTCTCGGGCTGCACGCGCAATTAGCTTGACTACTTAAATCTGACTTGAATTAGTAGGACTGCTTGAGCTAAAATTGGCCTTTATGGAACCGCTTTAGCCTCGCTTGACTAACAAAACTCATTCAAGTCTGGTTAAGGACTTAAAGTCTAGCTTTTTTGAGCGGCCTTTATGAAACAGGCCCCTGGTGTTGCAAGTTAGCCTATTGGCTAAAAACCTTTATGCAACACATTTACAATATTATCTATGTATGTAATAATGTATGCTGCATTGTCCCTGACAAATAGTCAAATTTAATTGTATTTATTTGTTTGAGTGTTGGCACATTTTATGGTATTTGGCATCATATGCAAAGAGATCTGGGAATGAAAGAATTCGAAGATGTAGATCTTCATCAACCCTTTCAGAAGCTGCCCGAAGCACCTTGTCTCTGGTACTTGTGCCTGTAACAGTTGAAATGGCCGTCAGAGGTTCTGGTCGAGAGCTGGCCTGTCCACAAATGAAGCAATCTCCGTATTTCAAACGATGTTGTATCAGCCCTACTCAGCCTTCTCGGTGCATGTGTGCTCTCATTCTCGACATTTGCAACTTGCTGCTGCTCACTGATGTTTGTCTTACTGCAGTAGTTTGCTCTACATGATACATGATATGAAACTTTGATTTTGGATGAAAGTATGTCATCTGTATATGGAGCCAGAGTTTTATGGACGTCATCATCTCTCTGCTGAGCAAGGGTAAGTATGTGTTGGAGGCCTTGTACTGTAGGGTTTTGGATATAGGGATCTTTTTTTCTTGCCTTTTTCAAAATGTTTCCCACAAATTATATAAAGCTTTGGATCCAGTGTCTGTCAGGCATTCTCCATAGTTCAAGAGACTAGTCAAAAGGGAAAATAATATACATTTAAGAATTTTCATTGAAATGCAAATCAAGTTGAATTTCACATGCAACATTACAAGGCCGTAGCCATGGACTCAACATTGGGGGGGACGAATACATTTTGTATGATAATTTAGGACAGTTTGCGTAGTTGCCTGTCATAGCGTAGCACATTTACATTTTTATATCAATATATTCGGGGGGACATTTTGACCAGATTTGAATATTGGGTGGGATGTGTCCCCCCCAATATGTATTATGATTAAGGCCTGGCAACATTAGTCAGAGGGCTAAGTACTTCCTTAGCTAGGCTAAGTAGTTTCTACAGCTAGCTACTTGTATTAGGGCGGCATGAAGAAATGGCTGCATTTTCAGGCATTTTTGTGTTTTACCTCTGTTGACATGATATGTGTTTCTATGATAATGCCTGGAAGAGTAACCACAAAGTAAATGAAAACATTCTGCATAGGTCTTGTTTTTGGCATGTTTGCCTATTTTAGGTATGTGTTTATATGTCTTGATTTATTCTATACATCAATATATTCACATCCAGTCTTTTCTAGTAGGTAAAGTAACTTCCTAACATGTCAAGTTTCAAGACTCTCAGAGCCTGTGTGATTGATCTGCATTAGTTTATACGCCTAAACTCCCATACGGGCAGGCTATATTTTAGTCCTTTCTTGGTTTTGGGGTGTTTAACAATATCTGTTAATTTAACAATCTTAGCAGTAACATATTTTTAGCCAAGAATCCATTTCATATATGGGAGACCTTAGAAATGATGAAAAACATTGTTGGGTTTAGTTCTACCTCCGGTAGGGGTATCTCAAAAACTAAAGCCCTTTTAGATCATGTGTCAGTATTTTGAGGGGTGTAGCTCCATTGACCTCCATTCATTCTGCTCTCTTTAGCGCCCTCACATGGAACTAGAGTGGAACTGCAACCAGTTCAGAACCCGGAAGTTTCCAGCGTGGCAGTTCTCCCTAGCCTGGCTGCCAGCCCAACTTCTCCCCGCCCACAAATACATTTGGTCGGGAAGTTGGGTCTGGAGGGTCTCGTATTGGGAACAACTACATACGACCAGGATCTGGACGGACCAATGAAATTGCCAGGGCGGGCTTTATACGATGATGGACAGCCCTTGGGTTGAATTCGTTTTCAACAAACAACATATTACGTTGCTCTGATTGGTTGTAGGTCTGTCCAATTGAGCGTAGAGGCATTTGTTTTACGAGTTCGGTTGAAACACTCCCCGTAGTAACAGCCCAACGGAGAGTTTTCAGACTCATATTCTGACTAGAATTATGAGTATGACAACGTCAGGCTAAGTTCTCCCTATATTAGACATTCTCTGGTAAAACCTTCCAGTCTATATGACCAAGATGGCAAATGTATGTCAAGAAATCTACAATTGGGGCAGCAGAAAGTTGCAGTGAAAATTGATCCAACATTACAACCCCAATTTTAGTTTATTTATTTTAAACCCAACAAATCAAGATTAAGCATGTTATAGCAGAATAACTAAAAGATGACACCAAGCATTTGAACCTGAACATTATTCCAGTACAGATGCACGAGGGCTAGCCTTGCATGACAAATATATGATAAGTTTGACTCATTCAGAATTTATTGCACATGACAATAAAAACAATACATGAGATTAGCAACAAACAAAACATACAGGACTGAAGTAAATTCAACAATTAGCTTAGATATCAAATGTTACACCTTTCATTACATTCTATAAAATATATATTCTTCGATATAAAGTCTACACATACTCTCAAAGACTGAAAGAGCTCCGTTCAGGCAACCATCATACTGGAGTTTAAAGCTACAGCTGGCCACAGAATTAGTTTCCAATGAATGCTGTATGTGTCGTCTAAGACCCACCTTTGGCACTCCCTTTGTCAAGGTTAATGTTCGTGTTTGTCATTCATGTAGTGAAATAGACTGAATTAACTGCAAGCAAAACTTAATTTAAATGCATGGTTGATTTAGGTGTCGTAAGAACAGTTGTTAGAGAGAGGATATAATTCAATTTTTAAATTTACAACTCAATAAAGCTGATTCTCACAAGTCGTCATGGTTTGTTAACACAATGTATGCAAAGCAATAAATTAAATATGATTCTCTCCCCACCCCAAATCTCTATCCAATCCATGTAATTGCTAAATAAACACTACTGGTAGAAAACAAGTAGAGCCATATAAAATGTGGAGAAAAAAAACATTCAATTGACCTTCAAATTGAAAAATGGATTGTACTAGGGGTCAAATGTAGTACTGGTTAGCCGCAAGGTTGTCCATGAAAGGCCGTACCAGATAATCAGTGGAAAAGTAGAAGACGAGGCCAAAGGTGATGGAGATAGGAAGCGCCGGTAGGGCCTTCTTGAAGATGGCCAGCAGGAGGAGAGTGAGACACAATCCCTGGAGACAGAGAGGGATGTAGGTATGTTAGAGGGCACATAATAAAAACCCTTGAATCCATCTACAAGCAAAATAGGTCTGAAATGACGGGTGGAACTCCACTCTGTGTACTGCCCAGTGCCCAAACACATCCAGTAACTAAAGACTGTGCTGAAAAACTTACTATGAGAATGGCTACAAAACAAGCCAGGGTGGTGTTCCAGTCTCCTCCAGTGGCGGCAGCCTTTCCCACCAGCACACTGTAGAAGATGAAGTCTCCAAGTCCGAGCTTTACTCCACCTGCAGAGACCCAGTAACACAGCATGGTAACACTACACAACGATACAGTTTCCTTTAGGGCTGGGCGATATGGGTAAAAAATGATTAATATAGATATTTATTAGTGCTGTCAAATGACTTAAATATTTAATTGCATTAATGTCATAGTTAACTCGCAATTAATCGCACATTTTTATATATTTTTAATGTCCCTTGATTTCTTTTTGAGCAGCACAGATAGTTAGCTACATACTAGCTAGTAACAGATAATTTTATTTAACTTTTTTGTGTTGACGTTAGCTAACTAGCATCGGCGACTGAGTAGTACCTAGCAAGCATCAGCAGCATTTGTATCGGTTAAATGAACGTAGTTAAATATCAGCTAATGTTCAACTGTAAAGTATACACCTTTTAAAGGATCTCTTGGTACAGTAAATCAGCTTCTGCCGGGTAGAAAGGGAATTTTAAGAAAAAGTATAAATTTAACACCAATGTGGCAAAATACATTGTTATGTCTACAAATCATTTTAGATATGGTATAAGTTAAGCTAGCTTGCAAATACTGGAGGATAGTCTACGGAAGTTGAGTTAGCCAATGTTGATGCCAGCTAACGTTTAGCTCTACATTTCACTGGGTCTTGCAGCGTTGCTTGATTTACTGAAATTATTAGGAAATGTTATGTACTAGCCATCTGCCTACTTTAGCAAGTCACAGTATGCCCTGATAGTGTAACTGAGACGACACCGTAAATAATTCACCTTTCAAGTAATAAGCCCCCGTTGAAGTGTTGAGCATTAAATTAGTCCCATCGGTCTGAGATCTTGGGACGAAGCCACTTTTTTTGTGTGTTATTCTAATGCAGAATTCGGTTAAATAATATCAGTAAAATATAGGCCATAAGGTGAACCCTGTTATCGTTTCCTCCCGCTCTACTGTCTGGCATCTACACAATCTTTAGCGCAAGAGTCCTGCTAAGCTACCCCAAAAAAGTTTGTCGCTGAAATTCCGGTCGATTGTCGATGCGTCTGTTTTAGGCCACGTTTACACATAGGAGGGTATTTACAGAAACAAATATTTCTGCCCCTCCGTTTTCAAAAATAACGTTGTACACACAAGTACGTTTTCAAAAATGTTTCTGTTTACATTAACCCGCATATACGCCCCCGAGCGCCATCATAACTATGCCAAACCTGTAGGCGGCAGTGTAATGTAAAGGATAAAGCCATGCAAACCAAACAGAATTTTCAAAATCAACAACAACTACGAATAACACGATCAACTTCCTTCACTTTTCAGGAGCGAGGTTCATTTGTTTGAATGATTCACAAATGTGATGCACAAATGAATTTCGTGATTCAAAAATGTAACGCAATTCACAAATAAATGACCCCATTACGCTAGTTGTGTTCGACTTCATGCAGCACCAGCAGTGCCGACAGCCGGCTGCGTTGAAGCTGAGAAAGCCATTGGCTCCTTCAAGTCAGCCGGGTTGCAGGCGGCTGTAGGGGACGCCGGCGCTGCATGAAGTCGAACGCACCTATTACTATAAACAGGACGCTCGCATGCTTTTTTTGTCCCATACTGTGACGTTTGAGAACCTAAAACTCAATTTAAGCTAGTGCACACGCAAACACAAAAACAGAGTTTTCAGAAATCTCCACTTTGGCCAGAGTTTTTAGAAATGATTGTTTTCCGTGATAAAACCTCCGTTTTCGTGTAAATGAAAGGCCAAACCGCATGAAAATATATGCGTTCTTCTTCCGTGTAAACGGGACCTTATGCAGAACTAGTTTCTTCAGAGCGTAATAGGATTTTAGTGACACGGTTTGACACGTGATCGTCTATACCAATAAGGTAGCTGATTTGTCAACAAAGTGGCACGATGGATGGATATGGTTGGCACGTCACCTGGATGATCAGAAATCCGACCCCTGCAAAAGTGCCTGAGACAGGCACATGTTTTTTTTTTTTTTGCAGGACTGTGTTGCACAGACTTATGTCGTTGGTGTAATTGTGCCACCACAAAATAAACTGAGAAGATAACTCAAAATAACTGTCCTGACACTGACAGTGAGGACTGAGTGTCCTTAATCTGTTATTCCTTATTAAGTTTTATATATCATATTTCATGAAGATTGTTTTTCTGGTTGATCAGTGTTTTCATTTGTGGAAGAATGAATGAATGAACCAACAAACAAAGGGTCATTGGTATGAGTGCAATTATTAACGACATAAGTCTGTGCAACACAGTCATGCAAAAAAACACATCTGCCTGAAGAAACCAGTTCTGCATAAAACAGACGCATTGACAATCGACTGGAATTTCAGCAACAAACTTTTTGGGGGTAGCTTAGCACAACTTGTTTTTATGAGCTAAAGATTGTGTAGATGCCAGATTGTGGAGCGGGAATCATTTTCTAAAATACTTTTTGTGGTTCACCTTGCGGCCTAATAGACGTAATGAGTGGCACATTAAGTGGGGCAAGTACTTAGTCTCTTCCAGACTTGCCCTACCAAAAAATTCACTTGTTCCGGACAAGCCTTAATGTCGAGCCCTGTAGCCTACATGGCTAGATTCTTGATACAGATCAGAATCCATCATATCTTGGACACCCAAAATCAGCGAATCTCACAGCCAAATCAGCGCAATAGAAAATGCGCTTTAAAGAATTTCAAACCAAACTTTTTGTGGGAAAAAAAGTGGAAGACTTGTCTGTAAGTCTGAAATAAACTGTTAAACGGGATTTGATGATCACTAGTCTAGTGATTACGTTATTCTGTGTTGTCATCATTCATTTTTTTTGTTTGTAACAAAGCAGCTGATATTGCCAAAAGGGACAGCAAGCTAGTGGACTGCCGAGTCGCTTTCACTGAAAGTGAATGTTTTCTCCGGTCTAGCTAGATCCGGTGTGGTGTTGTAGTTTGTCTAACATCAGTAGTTGTTGCAACAGCATGTGAAAAAAAAACGACAAAGTTTGCTTGGCCAAAAAGATCTTGCGATAAAAAAACTATGCAGTTAAAATGGGTTTGCTTTAACACCGTTAATAACGTATTTAACTGACAGCACTAATATTTATATTTCCATTCGCTAATGATGATTAAGACGATAGACCACAGATCCCTAGTAGTAGCAAAATAAGTCTCTTCCTCAACTTTTTCCCTACACTCTGCAAAATGTTTAGGCAGCGTGGTGTGAGAGAAATGTTTGCGGCCAGGTAGCACTTACCTGGGGTCAAGTAACTTAACCTTTTAAAACCTTGCTTTTTATCAATACCTTGGCGCAAACTCACACTTTCTGCATGTTCCAACAAGTGATTTAGCTTCAGGTGGTAAAAGGTTTGTCGTATTGCCAGACTGCTGTTCCTTATTATTCTCTATCGACATTAACAATACTATTGAAAATTAAATGATGTTACGATATGTTTATTGAGGGAAGTCATTACTTCGATAAATTGATTAGAAAAATATCGCCCAGCCCGAGTTTCCTTTACCGTGGAAATTATTTGTTTGATTAAGTTATGAAAAAAAAAAATAGGCAGTCCTAATCATTAATCTTTTTATGGTCCCTTCAGGAAAAATTGCTTCCCCTGAATCGATTTAAAGGCTCAGGAATGGTGTTAGAGCACAGGCTGACAGACCACATGCTGTGACTTGCATTCTCCCATTCAAGAATTATTGTTGTTGCTTGATCAAAGACTGAATAGCATGGGTTGGTGTCAGCCAGGCGCGTTGCTAGACATAACGCTCTTCTGGGGCACAGGCCCCTTATAGAATCATTTCAGGGACGTAAGTTTGATATCCGCTTTGGTAGGGACATCAATAGTTAAAACAGTTTGTGTTTCCAACTGCGTTGATTTTAAAAGCGTTGATTTGGATACTGCGTAACTTTTTTCAGCATCACCATCTTAATGAATGCACTGACTCAAAGTGTTAAAACGCAAACTTTTTGAATTTATTTTTTTACTGGGGCACAGCCGATTGATACTGAGGCACGTGCCTCAGTGAAAAGGGCTTAACAACGCCCCTGGTGTCAGCCTGTGCTCTTAGACCTATCCGGGTGCTTTATATCTTTGCAGAATGCTTAGCTGCCCAAAATGAACTATTAATTCATTATTATATAAAATAATCTATTCATAAGCAGACACTTTAACCCATAGCTATGTGCAGGGGGCATGTAATCATCTGCATTTAAATGCTCTACCAATGAGCTATAATCATTCCATCAAGTTACGATTGACGATGCCTAATCACTCACGATCTTCCTCTAGGTCATCATCTGTTGAGTAGGATCTGGCCAACCCTGAGGACACTTGGATATCTGGCTGAGCTCCATCACTATGTGAGGCAATGCCATCACTCTGTGCCTCTTCATCTGTAACACAAAATGAACGACAACATAACGAGCATTGACGTGCATGTCAAGGGAGCATAACTATCTAAAAACTTTCTAAAGATATATTTTTGGGCATTTCTGGTTTCATGAGATAGTGACAATGTAAAAGGACAGGAAGTAGGGGAGAGCCAGAGGGGAGGACATGCAGGAAGTGGCCCGGGTTGGAATTGAACCCAGGACCCTGCGGTAAGGCCTGAACCTACGTGGTACATGATCTACCCACTGACCTATGATGTTACCGAAGAATTGAGCTCTGACCTGTATCTTGATTTGCAGACTCTCTATGTGTTGAAGGGTTCGCCATTCCAACCATCCATATCATGGCAGCTGAAAAAGGAAAACATAAACTGTTTCTGTATCAGCACTCTTGTAAATAGTAACTCAGTTCTTCACAAAAGTGGAAACTTTTAATTCACACAAGCTTTTTGGGTTTTTATAACAACGAAATCAGTCACAATGAAGAATTAAGCCATGCCCCACGGCTTACTTGCTTGCTTACAATCGTATTTTGTACTGTGGCTTATGTTTAGTACTCACATGAGTATATAAGGGCAGGGAAGATAGGCTCATTTCGCTCTTGCGCAGTCTCCACAAGCATCCTCAAAGGACCCTTGGGGGACAGCACTGCAACCAAGTCTGCAAACAAGATGTAGAGCAAAGAAAAAAAAATCCCTCCTGTCACATTCCAATATGTCTTTTGTTTTAACAACATAGATAAACCGAGTTTTCAGCAAATTTGGTCATGTTTCGGTTGTAACTACAAATATTTGACCCTCTCGGCCTACCGTAGATAGAAATGGCTCCCAGGATGACCCAAGCGGACCATTCCGGAAGGTACTTGATGAAGACGAGCGCCATGAGGGCACTGATGACTATGAGGTAGGCCTGCTGGAGCTGCAGAGGCCCCTTCCAGTGGATGCATATCATTCCCACCGCCCCGAAGTTCCAGATGATAATGGCCACTGTGGGGTAATCCATGGCTATGTTGTACGTCTTGAACACCTCCCTGAGGACATCGGATCAAAGTAAAAAAACTTTGAGTTGGAGGATTGTATGAGACGGACTGAGAGTTTAGCACCATCGTCATGAGACAAACTGTAAAATTGATAGGAAGTCTCCCCATAGTAAATCAGTCTTTTCACAGCAGATATGGTTTTCTTCAAAATCTCTAGCCACTAACATATCACAAGAGAAAAACTAGGTTAGAAATGGGAATCTACGAAGACTTTCATTTGACTTCAATTGCTCTTCGGTCAAGCTGTTTTCATCATGAACCTTTAGCTCCCAATGTGTGTAACCAATGTGTGGCATTAGTCTCAACATGCCAGGACTTGGAAAATACTGGGGGGTTTTGGTCATGAGACCCACTCAAACTTCCATTTCGTGAAGTCAGTTTCAAATGATATATTCAATGTTCCAAAGTGTGTCAAAGTGGTAATCGATACTGTCGGCATTGTTGAGCAAAGCAGACCATGTAGGTCAAGTTTGTCTGAGCCTATCGGGTAAGAGCCAGTCTGACACACACATACAAGCGCACACAACCTCTACACTACCCTTCCCTCTCATTCGCTTCCTTTTCACTTCTACTATCCCATCTTTCCCTGCTACCTCGAGAATAGGAGTTCTCACAATTTCTCTCCATCTCAGCACTCATATAACTGCACTTTTGACTAAACTAAAAGAGCCAAGGACAATACAGAATACTTACCCTAGATACATGAAACTGAACCAAAAGAGCAACATTAGAGAAGACAGGATGAGCCATCCATGTATGAACTAGGACACAACAGGAGAGGAAATGCACCCTTAGAAATTGTATAAACAATGTTATGTACTCCTATCCTTTACAAAGCTCTTGACAGCTCTAAATCTCTCCAATCCTAATCCGAGCAGACACAATTTTAATGATTGCAAATTCTGCTTTGGATAAATGTTTTTCTCCGGACACACATTTTTAGGTGAATAAACCGTTTATGTGATTTTGTGTTGAACACATACCTTTGTTATGGTGTCTCACCTTGTAACAACGATACTTGTAGAGGACCACCAGAAAGATGGTCATGACCACAATGACACTGATCATGATGATAGTGTTGAGCACAGAGTTTAGGAGCCGCTGGCCTACAGAAGTAGTGTCCTCTGTGAAGGGTGTGTAGATCCTGTGGGTTACAAATAAAATCAAATCAAATCCATTTTAAGAGTCAGTCAAGTCAATCTTGGGTTTTGTATCTCTGTCCATATACATTATAGAGCAAAGTATGTATAGTGTGGTAGTAGACAAGCAACCCCTTTCATGTTACCCTCCTTGTCCTACATAAAACAAGCTTTCATTGCGCCATGCATATAAATAATGTTTTGCATGATCCAACTGATTTTTTGGGGAGGTACAGTAGACTACTTTAACTTGTGTAATCTTTGCAGAAAGACACTTTCCCATAGATTAGGGCAAGACAGAGTCAAATTAATGACGCCACCTACAGCTGCTGGCCGTTCTTCTCCGTGTAGAAGCTGACCGACTTAATGGTGGCCACCACCACCACCATGCAGAGAGTGACGGGGACGAAGAGCATGATGACATGCTTGGCGCCATACTTGAGGGTGAGCTCTTCCTCATCCATGTCGGGCTCCCTCTCCACCGTGCTGCGGTCGACCCCAGGACGCTCCCTGCTGGGGACTGGGGCTACACCATGATGCTGAGAAAGAATATGTTCATGATACCTGGTTAGTGTTGCGGTGTACAGTAGAGATCATGTTCACAATGCAATTTAAGGTACTGAGACAAATACTGTTAATTCACAGATATGACTTCACAGTACGTCAAATGTAAAGAGGAGCATGTTTTGGTTAGATGAGATTACCAAATGGCATTAAGCGAGGGAAGCCGTCATTACGGTTACGACTTCAAGAAACATACAGCCATTGTGAAAATCTAAACAACCTCTGTGTTAGCTGTACATTTGTCTTAAAACAAGTTTTAAATGTTTTAACAGAGTAAACAATGCACAACTGAGGCCACAGCTAGATGCAGTTCAGTTGACACCTACTCTTTTGGGTTCCATGTCCGATGGCAAGGGTTGGTCAGGCTCCTCCAGGTAGGACGGCACGGGGGGGATCTCGGAAGCAACCAATGCTGTCCTTTCATTATAGGACTCCTCTTCACTGTCCGAGGTATTCATGAATGGGAATGTTTGTCACAACTCTGCAAAAATTTGCACCAACATGATATCGTCACTGATAGAAAACTGTGACGCAAAATAAACGTCTAACAAATCCCCACAATCGAGCTCATCAGCGTAGGTATAACATAGATTCATGCGATTTCAATTCCGATGTACGTAGTCCGGAAGAGGGTTATGTAAATCAGATAATCCTCAATTGAAGTACAATCTTTAGAACGCAATAAGATTATTTGAATCTGATAGTAGATGAATTTGATTTGATCGGAAGACGAGTGAGAAGCACACAATCGTAATTCACAGTTCGATAGTGTGTGGCTAACACTAATCGCAAGCTAACTTAAATTCTATCTACGTATGCTAGCAACAACCTAGCCTGATCAATGTATGTGAACCCATAAACAAACGTAATGGAGTCACCTTCGTTATCCTTAATTTGACATAAACTAAACCAAAGTAAATGTGTAAACGCCTGGACGTAGGATCTGGAAGTGATCTCTCCGACAAAAAGCGGAATCGCGAGGAAGACTTTCGCATCAGCTGTTTGTGTCTGTCACGTGACAGTAAATGTTCCGGTAGTGACGTTTCCCATCACGTGACACACAAACCGATAGCAGAGAATCCACCTAAAGGCCGTTCTAAAACTGGTTGTTGCCGTTGTAAAATCCAGCATAACCTCACAGGTTGTCCTCATAACATTCTTTAACATTCCATATTACTGCGCATCGAATATTTCAAATTGAAAAAGACGGCAAAGATGTCCATCTGGCTGTTGCGTGGCAACGATTTATGTAGGAACTATACTTTGTAGTAGCGGAAGAATGACGGTTTATTATTAAACTATTTAGTTTCTAATTGTTTTTATTGATGAAACCATATCAAATATTTGTAGTAACAGTTTTAGAAAAGCAATAAGCCCCGCGAGTCCGTGGTTTACGCTGATTTTAGAACAGGTAAGGGGGTTTTAAGCACGACGCGAAGCGATGCAATGGGGCATAATAGGGAGTGGCAAGGCTCTCCTTAAACAGGCTCTGACTCCAGTCAACATTTACAAAACTATCTCCCCCAATAATTTTTGTTCGATTCTCAAACCTGGCTCATACTACTAGCTTTTTCATAGAATAATTTATCCATATTTTTGCTAAGTTTGAGACCAATCCGAAATGGGTAAACTAGCAGCCCATTTATTTGCTTACGTCAATAAAAGTTGACTGCAAATGTGCTTGCGTATACCAAGCCACCACCCCTCGGCTTGAAGCAACGGCCCCGGTGGATGTAGGTGGTATTGCATTACGGTTAGGTTTCCAACTCTTCCGGTCGTTTTTATTCTATTAACTCCAGTCAACATTTACAAAACTATCTCCCCCAATAATTTTTGTTCGATTCTCGAAACTGGCTCATACTAATAGCTTTTTTATAGAATAATTTCCTTTTTTGCTAAGATTGAAACCAATCCGAAATGGGTAAACTAGAAGCCCATTTATTTGCTTACGTCAAGAAAAGTTGCCTGCAAATGTGCCTGCGGATACTAACAGGGCACGAGCACAAAAGTTCACATTGGCCGATAGCCGATTTACATTGAGCTGAATGAGCCATAGACTTATATTGAATGAGCACAGGGAGAAATGGCGTGAGTTGCCTGTCTTGTTGTAGCAAGTTTAGCAAATCGTTGTCACACATAGGCCTACATAAAATGTTAATATAGTTTATTCCCGTTATTTTCAAACAGATTTGATTTTTCGTAAAAACCTTCATGACATGATGGCAAATATATTATGTTAAGCGTGAGAATAGATTGTTGACATGTCTATCTGGAGCAAAGACGAAGATTAATACTTTAACTGTTAACCACAATAGGAAATGATATATATTTAAATAATATTAGTCTTGCCTTCAGAAGCTTTTGTTAAACACACCCATTATTCTTTTTTTGATCGTGTCATCAAGCCAGACTGCTTTTGTGGGACAATGTTTCACCCCCACTTACATCTGATGGAAACGTCTTGTAGCCTATGGTTCTATGAACATGCCCCTTTCAAAGGCAAATGTTCAATAAAGTATATTTTAGACACACTTCTCGAGCTTTTATTTATTACATTATTAACACGTCTTGTTAGATCACGTTATATCCATTAATAGACGTTTGGTTTTCTAGGTTGAGCATGTAAAACACAGGTTGCATTTCGACACTGATGTGAAATTGAAGGCAGTGTGAATTTTGTGGCATTTCGTTTGAATATAAAGTTGACAGTAAGCTATGGTAAGTCTGCATTATGGAAGATTTCGGTTACCAAAATAACTATTAAGCTTTCTTTGCCTGGCGAGAACAATGACGGAGCTGTTCATGTTGTAGCAGAGTCTCGACAGACAAAGCATGGTGCCATCCACACCTTTCTCCTACCCCTGACAAGGGAAGGGTCTTTCCCCCTTTGCCCTTATCTGCCTGAGCAGGAGCGTAAAAGTCCTGACCCAGCATGGGGTCAGGAACAGATACCACATGGTCTCACATTATCAGAACAAAGGGAATTACTTGGAGGAACTTTCTTGTGTGGACTTACAAACATTTTCTAAAGGACTACATGGCTCATGGACACTAATTCAAGGACAGTAGTCGATGTGTTATAATGTGTTTGTCTCATTTACCTAGAACGTTGTTTAATTGATGTTTGATTACACTCACAGAAATGAATCATGGCATATTTTATAATTAAGTATTTATATCTATCTGATTTTATTTAAATAGTCATTGTCTCAAAATGTATTCATTAGAATTCTGTAGAATTAGCATAATTCTATTAATTCTAAAATATATTAAACATAATCAATTAAAACATACTATAATGTTTTAAATATGGTTAACTGTGAAACAAGCAAGATTCAAGTGGTTAAAACTTATGAGATTTGTTTACATTCAATATTCGGGAAGTGAAATCGTTTTGAGGTGGAAATGAGTCAGATTTCGCGCTTTCCCAACGGTTTTTCTTTCCACCATTTCAACTCAGCCCTGCCTGCCGGGATCGTGACTTTTGCTCTGTAACGGTAAGATATCTGCTTGTAATCCATGTACTTACTTATGTTTTACTTGTGCAGTTAATACTGTACCTCATATTTGAACAATGAAATCCAGTAAATCCGTCATGATACCAAACATTTTCGTCTAGTTTGATAGCTAGCTCTAAGTCTCACATGGTCGATGCTAGAACCTTCAGATAGGGTGGCTAATTTGTGGCTGGCGTCAGTAAAATAGGAACATAGAGTACAGTATGTTGCCTGAGCTAGAGACTCGTAGCAAGTACTGTTCAAATTATATATACATATGTGTAGGTTTTCCCGGCTCCAAATTTAGGATTAGCTATTAGCTAACTCAGCTGTTGGTCAGGCGAATGCAAATGCTATTTTTATAGCTAAGCATTAACATGGGAGTGAACTAGTGTTGCACAGTAAACCTGTACTAAAAAGACACTTGCATAGCTTCAGTGTTCTTGTGCATACATAGGAGATAATCACTGCAAAACAGCTGCAGTTCCTGTGCAGACAGGAGAACCTAGCAGAACACCATCTCTGTAACACTCCATCCAGTCCAGAACCCGGGGTCCTGAAGTCTCGACTTTTACGATACTCAAACGATGCGATGTTAATATACCTCTCTGATCTGACGAGTCTGGCTAGCTGTCGTGACCTCTCAGGTGGGCTTTGGCTACGATGGAGAGCTGGAGAGATGGTTGTTCTGCTCGGTTCTCCTGTCTGCATAGGAACTGCATCTCTTTTGCAGTGATTGCTAAGGAGCCTAATGAAGAATCATGGTCATAATTATGTTGGCCCATGCTACACCCCTTCACCAATTTTCATACAAATCGGTCTGGGAGTTTTTTTAATGTGTTCATACACATACAGACCAACATTCAAACACACACAGGAGAGAAAACACCTTCCAACCTGCAGTGGTTTTGCCTGGGTAGGACCTCAAACAGTGGATTTATTTATGTTTTTTTGTCTTATTTTCAGATAAGATAAAGTTTATCCTTGCTAAAGGTAGAAATGATTACCCTGTTGGATTGTTTACAAGCCAAGTGACAAAATGCTGAACCTATCATTAAAGAATTGCATTGTATTTAATTTTCACCAGGAAATGGCTGAGACGATTTCCTCTGTGCCATAGATGGAACGTCAGTGGGGATCTATGTCGTGAAAGACACTGCCAGCAGTACATCAGAACCCTCTGATGTCAGGATAGTCTTCGAGGGTGTGATGGTGCTTCAAGATCTTGAGAGTGCTTTGCTTCTGCAATGTTGTTTGGGCTGTTTTATGCCTTGAACATAGCCTGGATGCCAGCCGAACTTAGCCCCGCCCACATAAACATTTGGTCGGGAAGTTGGATCTGGGGTCACTTGGTTGGGGAAAAACTGTCCGAACAAGAGCTGTTCGGACCAATCAATTGTCAGGGCGGGTTTCATACGATGATGGACAGATGATCAACAGAAACGAAATCAACCACACGTCACCAAAGAGCGCTTGGGTTGAATTGTTTTCAACAAACAACATACTACGTTGCTCTGATTGGTTGTAGATCTATCCAATTGAGTGGAGAGGCAATTTTTTCAGAGTTCGGTTGAAACACGCCCCATACTCACAGCCCAATGGAGCAGTATCAGACTCATTATCTGACTAGAATTATGAGTTTGACAATGTCAGGCTACCTTGAACATGCACTACCCTACAAAGCTCCGCTACACGTTAAAGACATTTCAAAAATAATCATGGAGCTGGATGCGAGTGAACTGTCAAGAAAGTCTCATAGCTGGAAAACAAAGCTATGCCAGTGAAGAGACATTATCGTTCTCCCCCTCACCCCCTCTATTGGTTGTAACAAAACCAGGCTGCAACACCACTCAGTCCTGGAATGTAGAGTCTACAATGTACCATGTTCTCTACTCATACTGGAACACAAGGGAGAGAGGGGGTGAGGGGGAGAACGATGAAGACATGTTTTTTTATGTATTTTATGGTTTTCTTCCTTCTTTATAGTACCATACCATTAGTAGAATAGAATATCTTTATAGTCATTGTACAAAAAAATGTACTTTGAAAAGATATTCTATTCTATAGTACTAATGGTATTTGAGCAGCCAACAGTTATGTAGCGTACTAGGGAGAGTGCGTCAGATGTTATCTCTGGCCTTGACCACACGCCAAACAACCATCAATGCCCAGAACATCAGTTGGGGTAAAGATGCATACAAATATGTTAAGCCTGAGAATATATATCACTGTTATAAGTTATAGCATTTTGTGTGTCCTAAATGCTTTTACAGCAGGCTGTATATCGTAAGCCTGTAAACTCAATAGGTTGGAATGGACCTGGGTTTTCCTTTATATTGTAGTGTTTGGTTTAGAAAAGGATAGCTCTAGCAATAGTTATGTTTATATGTGTACTTGTGCAGTGTTTCCTCCCTTTTTTTTTGCAGTTGGGGCAGGTCTGTCCGAACCCCCCACCCCCGCCCAAAACAAAGTTCTAACCCAAGAATTTGGTTCATTAATCCATTCTGTAGAATGCGTTGTCTTAAGGTTATTGAATATGTGACTTTCTGGTAAAGATTGCAATTATTCAAAATGTTTGTTCTGCAAGCTGAAGCAAACGTCCAAAGTATGTATTGACTTTGTGCTGTTTAAATAATGAATAAATGTAAATAAAAAAGTATTTGCTTTTCATACCAATTTTGAATGTTTTTTGTAGCAACCAAAACTGCAAGTTTTTACTGTAAATGTCACAGTTCACTTTTAATTATACTGTTAACAGAAGAACATTTCCACCATATTTTTTACAGTAGATTTCAGGCAACCACAGCTGCCAGTTTTTTACCTACATTTTATGGGATTTAACATCCTTAGGGTATTTATAAAAAGTACATGCATTTTATCCATTTTGAATAAATAGGGTTTATCCTGTAAACCTGCCTATAATGCATTTCAAACAAATAGTCTTTATGAACATAAACTTGCTTTTATGCATTTCAAACTAATACGTTTTATTACATTGACCAATACAAATCATATTAAGTTTATTAGTTTGTTTAAATTCAAACTTATGTAATGTAAATGAATGGAAATTCTATATGCAATTCAATTACATAAATCTAAAAGATTAGGCTTAAATATTTCTTTGAGTGTATAACTTCCCTTCAGGTATAGTTAAATCAGTCAATCTTGGTATCAAAATAATTGTATCATACTAACAAAACCAGCTATGAATGTTGTATTGTTATATTCTGAAGTTTAAGCATTCCATGGACATTTGAGATACTGAACTCAAAGCTATCAGCCACTTCACACCTCTGGGCAGGTCCCAGGACAACGCCCAGGTGGAAGTAACTGACCAATGAGAGAGGTCACCTTCACAGGGATGACCCCCTGTTCTTTGGGGTATTTAACCCCCAAACGTACAATCACCCCCGCTCGTTCGTAGGATCAACTGGAGGTGCACACTCTAGTCTATTTCCTCATAACCTGCACATTCACTTTGCGCCCAGAACTTTAACGAGAGATTCCGTTTTCTATTCGTTGGACATAACGAACCATTGACTCCGTTCTTCAAACCGACAAAAGTAACTGCGATTTGCAATATTTCTTACTTGTGACATATTGGCATGTTGTGTTTGAATTGTTGATGTTTGATTGTATTTTACAAATGATTTAACTTAATCATCGTTAGGTCAGTTTCCATTGATCGTCCATTGTTACTATAGAAGCCTCTTCCTCTCTACCTCTTCCTCAACTTCTCCCCCTTCACACGCGCTCTATGCAACCATTGTGTAGTGCGCTCTCATTAGAATCTAGGCCTACCGTACTGCTTTAGCCCAACTAACCCATAACTTATCTGGTATGTGTTCACTATAATTACATTCTCTTAAATAAATCATTGTGTATAATACTTGCTCATCTCTCACGTTATATGATCGGCTCTACTTTCATATAATTCACTACTTAAGATTAGACTGATTATTACGAGTGCTATTATTCAATATTATTAAACAAGGTTTCCTCTGTCCCTTCCACGAATCAGAGGTGGTGCCCCAAGAACTACTATACTTTATTATAAACTAAGTATTGCTAATCTTAACCGTGCAAACCAAACTACAATGTTAACAGTTTATTTCATCCGATACAATGCGTTGTAAATCATACTCATATCACGAAGAAAAAAAGCAACATATGTGATGAGTTTCATCCTTAATAGCCCTATATTTAGCCATATAGCCTAAAAAACAAGTGAAAGCGAATACTATACAGTGACAGTATACATTTCCATTAAGTTTGCATCATGTGTCTGATTCTTATCGGACTTGTACCCCATTCTGCCCATAGATTCTGCAACTGCAATCCCCTCACACGCTCGTCACCATATAAATCTATGCTCGCGACTGGTTGTCGCAAAGTATGACGTGTACAGCTAGTTGCAAGCGTGCACAAGGTCTCGGAGCTAGGGAAAAAAAGAGCCACTGTTTAAAGCTAGACCGGAAGACACGGAAGTGGAAAGATGGCTGCGTCCAGTCTCGCGCTCTCACTTGCCTCACTGCGCCACTGAGCACTTTTCATAGAAACGAATGGGGACGCCATCTTGGAAGACAAAGGTAGCTTACTCTAGTTATATTAACTCTATGGGACAGATGGATAGTCAGGAAAATCAGGAGGTACACGCAGAGCTCTGCAAGGGCTCTGCGAGGACACGCAGAGGGCGTTTCTTGACGGAGAGGGCGTTCCCCGTGTGTGTGTGCGTAAAAACGCAGAAGTATAATCAGCCTTTATTCTCAGGGGGTCTACTGTAGAAATGATTATGGGTGCGAATTCCGGTGAGTAGCGGAAGTTGCGGTTTGCCATACGTTAGTCCCAACCAGCCGTCAACAGTGATTCTTTCAAAAGTAATTTCAACTGTAATTTAACTCAAACTGGTTTGTTTTAAACATTTGTTGTCATTTGATTGTTATTATCATTGTTATAAAATGTCATTGCGGAGCAACTAGCTGACAACCAGATTTAGCTAAGTCTGTAGCTTCAATGACAGTGTGTTGAACACACACCCACAACAAAAAGGGATTGTTCTTGTGACAAACGGTACAGTTTCCTTCGCCTGCCAACAGATGAGGACTACAAAACAATGTAGCTGAAAAACCTAGCCTTGAAGAGACCACCCAAAACACTATCGTATGTGTACTCATTTCATTTTGTGGACAAAAAGCCGACGGAGGAAATCTGCATCCTACTTTGTGTTTAGGCTACGAAAGACCTCCACAGATTTAGTTGCAGTACTGTCAGTAAAGGTGCGATGCAAGTGTTCATATATAGGAATTTTTGTAGGTTAGTAGTGTGCTGGTCCAGCTACACATGAGCACCCAGCCATTTCTATTTAACCTGACGATGAAACTAAAACCCAGGACCGGTGATCTTTAAGGCTCTGACTAGGCTTTATGTCTGCTTTAAGGTAGATAAGGTTGTGTCCCACCTCCTTTATTAAAACGCGACCAACTTTATTGCTGTGGAGGTACCTACTGTAGCTACTGATAAGACTCAGAGCTTTTCAGGTTATTTATCGCTTCACTGTCCGTAGCAACAGAGTTATTAAAGTAGCTAATTATGCTATTGTACGTTATTTGAGGCCACTTTCAGGTCGGCCTCCCATCCCTCGATAGTAAAAGGCAGAGGTATGATTAAACTGTCCAGATTCTGGTGTAACAGGCTGTGTTCCCACATGTTTAATTTCGCATCAGAATTAGCTTACCGCAATGAGCGTTTATGTTTATGAGCGTTAGTGTTTATGAGCGTTACCATGACAATCGCCGGCTGCGGAAGTCGCGCCCATAATTCAGGAAATGGATCATGGGAGCTTGGAATAAGGGTGTGTTCCACTTCATGCAGCGCCGGCATCGCATATTTTGTTTACAGTCCCAAGAGGAACACTTAAACTTCTCTGATACGAACTCAGGCCCTTAATTTCCAAGATGCCTATTTAAAGAGGCTCAATAGGTCTGTGCCAACCATGAAGAAAAAAATTAATGGTTCTCAGTTGCCCCTGCCCGGAAGCGGGTCACCGGGGCCCCCCCCTGGAGCCAGGCCCGGGGGTGGGGCTCGATGGCGAGCGCCTGATGGCCGGGCCTTTTCCCATGGGGCCCGGTCGGGCACAGCCCGAAGAGACAACGTGGGACCCTCTTTCAGTGGGCTCACCATCCGCAGGAGGGGTCATGGGGGTCGGGTGCAGTGTGAGACGGGGGGCGGCCGAAGGCGGGGGCCTTGGCGGTCCGATCCTCGGCTGCAGAAGCTAGCTTTAGGGACGTGGAATGTCACCTCGCTGGCGGGAAAGGAGCCTGAGCTGGTGCGCAAGGTAGAGAGTTTCCGGCTAGATTTAGTCTGCCTCGCCTCGACGCACAGCATAGGCTCCGGAACCAGTCTCCTTGAGAGGGGCTGGACTCTCTTCCACTCTGGAGTTGCTTGTTTCCCCTCGGTTCGGCGCCTGTACATTGGGGTTCACCCCGGTGGACGAGAGGGTAGCCTCCCTCCGCCTTCGGGTGGGGGGATGGGTCCTCACTGTCGTTTGTGCTCATGCACCAAACGGCAGCTCAGAGTACCCACCCTTTTTGGAGTCTCTGGGGGGGGTGCTGGAAAGCGCTCCTCCCGGAGATTCCCTCGTCCTCCTGGGGGACTTCAATGCTCATGTGGGCAATGACAGTGAGACCTGGAGGGGCGTGATTAGGAGGAACGGCCCCCCCGATCTGAACCCGAGTGGTGTTTTGTTGTTGGACTTCTGTGCTAGACACGGCTTGTCCATAACGAACACCATGTTCAAGCATAAGGGTGTTCATATGTGCACCTGGCACCAGGACAACCGAGGTCTCAATTCGATGATCGACTTTGTAGTCGTGTCGTCGGACTTGGGGCCGCATGTCTTGGACACTCGGGTGAAGAAAGGGGTGGAGCTGTCAACTGATCACCACCTGGTGGTGAGTTGGCTTCGATGGTGGGGGAAGACGCCGGTCAGGCCTGGCAGGCCCAAACGTAATGTGAGGGTCTGCTGGGAACGGCTGGCGGAACCCTCTGTCAGAGGGAGCTTCAACTCCCACCTCCGGGAGAGCTTCGATCATGTCTCGGGGGGAGCCGGGGACATTGAGTCCGAATGGGCCATGTTCCGGACCTCCATTGTTGAAGCGGCTGACCGGAGCTGCGGCCGCAAGGTGGTCGGTGCATGTCGCGGCGGTAAACCTCGGACCCGGTGGTGGACTCCGGAGGTGAGGGATGCCGTCAAGCTGAAGAAGGAGGCCTATCGGACTTTATTGGCTGGTAGGACTCCTGAGGCAGCTGATGTGTACCGGAAGGCCAAGCGGTATGCGGCTTTTGCGGTCGCGGAGGCAAAAACCCGGGCATGGGAGGAGTTCGGCGAGGCCATGGAGAATGACTTCCGAACGGCTTCAAAAAGGTTCTGGACCACCGGCGGCTCAGGAGGGGGAAACAGTGCTCTGTCAACACTGTATACGGTGGGGATGGTGCGCTGCTGACCTCGACAGGGGACGTCCTGGATCGGTGGAAGGAATACTTCAAAGACCTCCTTAATTCCACCAACACGCTTTCCGACGTGAAGGCAGAGTCTGGGGACATCGGGGGGGGGGGCCCTTCTATCTCTGGGGCAGAGGTCACCGAGGTGGTTAAAAAGCTCTGCGGTGGCAGGGCCCCTGGGGTGGATGAGGTCCGCCCGGAGTTCCTTAAGGCTCTGGATGTTGTAGGGCTGTCTTGGTTGACACGACTCTGCAACATCGCGTGGACATCGGGGACAGTGCCTCTGGACTGGCAGACCGGGGTGGTGGTTCCCCTCTTTAAAAAGGGGGACCGGAGGGTGTGCTCCAACTTTAGGGGGATCACACTCCTCAGCCTCCCTGGGAAAGTCTATTCAGGGGTCCTGGAGAGGAGGATCCGTCGGATTGTCGAACCTCAGATTCAGGAGGAGCAATATGGTTTTCGTCCTGGCCGTGGAACAGTGGACCAGCTCTATACCCTCTGCGGAGTCCTGGAGGGTACATGGGAGTTCGCCCAACCAGTCTACACATGTTTTGTGGATCTGGAAAAGTCGTTCGACCGTGTCCCTCGGGGGCTCATGTGGGGGGTGCTCCGAGAGTATGGGGTACCGGATTCCCTGATCGGGGCTGTCCGGTCCCTGTACGACCGGTGCCAGAGTTTGGTCCGCATTGCCGGTAGTAAGTCGAACTTGTTTCCGGTGAAGGTTGGACTCCACCAGGGCTGCCCTATGTCACCGATTCTGTTCATTACCTATATGGACAGGATTTCTAGGCGTAGCCAGGGTGTTGAGGGGGTCCGGTTTGGTGACCTCAGGATCGGGTCGCTGCTTTTTGCAGATGATGTGGTCCTGTTGGCTTCATCGGGCCGCGACCTTCAGCTCTCACTGGAGCGGTTTGCAACCGAATGTGAAGCGGCTGGGATGCGAATCAGCACCTCCAAATCTGAGGCCATGGTAATCGACCGGAAAAGGGTGGAGTGCCATCTCTGGGTCGGGGAGGAGCTGAACCAAGCGGAGGAGTTCAAGTATCTCGGGGTCTTGTTCACGAGTGAGGGAAGAATGGAGCGCAAGGTCGACAGGCGGATCGGTGCGGCGTCCGCAGTGATGCGGGCTCTGCATCGGTCCGTCGTGGTGAAGAAGGAGCTGAGTCGAAAGGCGAAGCTCTCTATTTACCAGTCGATCTACATTCCTACCCTCACCTATGGTCACGAACTATGGGTAGTGACCGAAAGAACGAGATCGCGAATACAAGCGGCCGAAATGAGCTTTCTCCGCAGGGTGTCCGGGCTCTCCCTTAGAGATAGGGTGAGAAGCTCGGTCATCCGGGAGGGGCTCAGAGTAGAACCGCTGCTTCTCCGCGTCGAGAGGAGCCAGCTGAAGTGGCTCGAGCATCTGATTAGGATGCCTCCTGGACGCCTCCCTGGTGAGGTGTTCCAGGCACGTCCCACTGGGAAGAGGCCCCGGGGAAGACCCAGGACACGCTGGAGGGACTATGTCTCTCGGCTGGCCTGGGAACGCCTCGGGGTCCCCCAGGAAGAGCTGGTGGAAGTGGCCGGGGAGAGGGAAGTCTGGGCCTCCCTGCTTAGGTCGCTGCCCCCGCGACCCGATCCCCGGACAAGCGGCAGATGATGGATGGATGGATGGAATAGGTCTGTGCTGCCTTATATAGAGCCACTTTGGTTTGGTTCATAAAAGTCACTTATGTTGACTTGTTTTTTCAAGTCTAGTTTACAAAGCCCAGTTATCGTATATGCTTTTTTTCTCACAAAAACAGGTGTTGATGGTGCAGAGCTCAGTTCCCCATAGCTCACGTTCACAGTTCCCGCGAGTGTTTCAACGTTTCTAGCTGTTGAGCTTTTTTGTTTTTATTTTAACGTCTTTGTCTATTGTTTCTCTTAATGCTAGGGGGTTACGAAACAATCTGAAACGCAAGGCCTTGTTTTTATTTGCCAAACAACAACAAACAAACTTGTGTTTTTTTCAAGAGTCACACTTCCTCCAATGTAAATTTTTGGAAATCACAATGGGGCAATGACACTTGGTTTTCCCATGGCTCAGAGCGTTCCGCTGGGGACACAAAACTGAATAACTCCTTTGGGGGTAAAACTCTACATGCAGACTATGATCCCTCTGGGCACTTTATTTTACTTATAATAAGTTACAACAACACTACATTTATTACAGTAAACCTTTATGGGTACAACACCAAACATGAGAATGATGAATTGTTTGAGTCTATAGAGAGGTCCTTGCTTCATTGGTTATCAACATTTCCTACTGCCTTATTGCTAATTGGTGGCGATTTTACCATCTAATAATAACATCTTATAGATGGCCACCAAGTCGGGCAACCAATCAAAATATGGGACTCATTCAATTTATTGATAAATTTGAACTTGTTGACATATGGAGGGAGAAATTTCCTGTTGACCGTTCATTCACATGGAGTAACAAAACTTGCTCCAGTCAGTCCAGGATAGATATTTGGCTGATCTCAAAATGTATAGACTTTGATTGTGTTACTACAAACATACTTACCACTGTGTAAAGCTAGATTCTTTTGATACTAATATACGTAGCGCCTCCTACTGGAAGCTAAATAGCTCTTTGCTGAACAGTAGCATTGTGAAGTTTGAGGTGAACAAACTGCTTTCACATTTCTGGAGGCAGGCCTGTGTAGAAAAGTCTTACTGCAAAAACTGGGAGCTCTTTAAATTTTAGATTTCTAAATATTTCAGAAGGTACAGAAGTGTCATTGCCAAGTCAAGAAGGGCTGAGGAGGATCAGGTTGTGGTTAAGATTGCTTCCCTCTCTCAGAGGTCACCTGATAGCCTGTCAGAAGAAGAAAGGATGGAACTGGTGGAGTTGCAAAGCAAACTTGATGACATATATAGTTTAAAAGCAAAAGGTGCATTTATTAGATCTAGGAAGAAATGGCTTGAGGAGGGAGAACAAAATTCCTCTTACTTCTTTAAACTTTAGATAAACTAAATATTGATGGTATTGTTACAGACGATCAAAAAGTAATAGCCAACTATTGCAGTAAATTTTACAGGAATCTTTATAGCTCTAAGTATTCACCAGAATCTAAAGATGTATTTTTTGACTCTTTGTGCAATATTAGCTCCCTTACAGATGTACAATCTAAACTGTGCGAGGAACCCTTTACTGTTGTGGAAATAGTTGAATCGATTAAACATTTAAAGACCAATAAATCCCCAGGTACCGACGGTCTCACATCAGAATTCTATAAATTATTTCATGAACTAATGGCCCCCTTTCTACTTGAGGTTTTCTCCGAGAGTATCAAAAACAGTCTTCTTCCACCTACTATGACACAAGGGTTAATTGCCTTGATCCCCAAGCCTAAAAAGGATGTACTTCTTATTGATAACTGGCGTCCTATATGTCTTCTTAATAATGATTATAAGATTTTAGCCCTATTACTTGCAAAGAGAATTAGGGAAGTCTTAGACTCAATTATTGACGAGGCACAATGGATTTATGAGAAACAGGCACATATCGGATGATGTCAGACTTGTACTTGACTTACTTGACTATTCAGACTTAATAACAGACCATAGCTTTATATTATTTTTAGACTTTTATAAAGCCTTCAACACAGTTGAACATCAGTTCCTTTTTCACTCCCTGAAGATATTTGGCTTTGGTGACTTTTTTTGTAAGGCTGTTAAGACTCTCTATTCCAATGGTACTAGCTGTATCAAACTAAAATATGGCTACTCACCTAGATTTGACTTAAAGAGAGGGATTAGACAAGGTTGTCCAATTTCGCCATATTTGTTTTTGTTAGTTACCAAACTCCTTGCACACTCTATAAGAAATAGTTCTTTAAAAGGTATTTCCATAGCAGGTAAAGAGATTATCATAAGCCAGCTGGCTGACGATACTACACTTTTCCTTAAAGACTCTAGTCAGATTCCTTTGTCTATTGAGGTGAAACAATCATTTTCCAAGGCATCTGGTCTATTTCTTAATATCCATAAATGTGAATTAATGTCTATCAAAACTGTATGATGCCCACCATCTCTGGCATTCCAGTGAAAGAAAGTGTTGTATATTTAGGCATTAACATTATTAAAGATGAAAAAATCAGAGGCTTACAAAACTTTAACCCCGTCATTAAGAAAGCTCAACAGAAGCTAAATCATTGGCTGCAGCCAGACTTATCTTTAAAGGGTAGAGTCTTGATTACCAAAGCTGAAGGAATCTCTAGACTAACATATGCTGCTCTTTCTTTACATCTTGACAGTAAGTTAGGCAAGGAAATAGACCGGATGCTATTTAATTTTCAATGAAAAAAACGGATACACTATATTAAAAAGTCTGTTGTAATGAACACTTGCAAGTGTGAAGGGCTTGACTTTTGGACTTTACTACTTTAAACAATACATTTAAGATTAATTGGTTGAGGCACTTTCTTAAAAAACTTACCTCTTTATGGAACTTTACTCCTCATCATGTTTTTCTTCCCTTTGGTGGCCTTCAATTAATGTTGGGTTGCAATTATAATATTGACAAAATCCCAGTTAAACTCTCTGCTTTTCATAGACAGGCTTTTCTGTCATGGTCTTTAATCTATAAGCACAACCTTTCCCCGCACAAATATTATATATGGAATAATCGAGACATATTGTTCAAAAACATTCATTATTTTTAGAATATTGGTTTCAAAATAATATACTATTGGTGAGTCAACTTGTTAATGAGGAGGGCTGTCTTCTGAGTTATGAGGAGTTCTTGTTACTTTACAAGATCCCTATCACTTCTAAGGATTTTGCAATTGTCATGGATGCCATCCCCTCAGGTTTTGCACTCTTATTTAGGAATGTGTTAAGGCCTGACCCTCAGAACCTACCCCCTGCCAGTACACGTGTTGACTCAAAAGTTGGGAAAATATGTTTTTACTCTGGTCCTTACAATAACAATAGAGCTATACGTGCCATGTTTCAACATGATGTTGTATCTACTTCCAGTGTAATTTCCTATTGGAACCGCTTTGTTGACAATATTTGTTGGGAAAAAGTCTGGTTGTTGCCCCAAAAGTACTTAATATTTAACAAAATCAAAGAAGTTTCCTTTAAGATTGTCCATAGATATTATCCTGCAAGTGACTACATGAGAAAGTATAAAAAGGATACACTTTTTAAATGTACCTTTTGTGACGAGCACCCAGAGACAGTGGTTCATCTATTCTGCCATTGTGCTCATACTAAAAAACTTTGGCTAAATCTCTCTAAATTTATTATAGAAAATATTTACACAGACTTTGTACTTCTGTGAAAAGATGTATTATTTGGTTTATTTTCTTTTGATGTAAGTAACAAAGATGCATTTATGTAATTAACTTTGTTTTATTACTTGCCAAATTTAATATCCATAAATGTAAATTTAGTGACAAAAAAAGCAGTTTTCTTGTCTTGCAAAAAGAAATTGATCAATACTTTAAAACAATCCAATACTCTACCAACAATAAAGCACTTAAATTGATAAATGTTTGTTTGTCCCTTGAGGTCTTTGTTTAAACGATCTGTACCCCTGGTATTTTGTTTATTTATTTTGTGTTGTATTTATTTAGTATTGTTGTTATTGTTATATAGCGAACTTGTGATGCTACTATTTACCTCATGTGTTTGTAACGTTTCTCATTGCTTGTATTTCAGTACTGCATTTAAATAGAAAAAAATTACTGGAAAATTTTTTTTTTTTTTTTTTTTTTTTTTATCAGCTTCCGATTTTCTTCCAGCTTTTCTTCAGCCTTGACCCAGGACAGCTTCATCCAGCTGCTTGCCCCTGCCTGCAGGCCCTGCTTGCCCCTGCCTGCATCCTTTCGCATTACACACATTTAGTCAATGTTCTTAAACTCAACCGATTGTTGTCATTTTACATACTGTTCATATTGAACAGACATCAGTGTTTGGGAAGATTACTGTATATTTCAACTTTTGATCTGTATTTCCATCGTAAATTTGGTTTTTAATTTCAATTGGAAGGGGTATTAAAGGTTTTAGTAAGTATTAAATTTAACTTGTTTACACCTGTAGAAACCCTGTGAAGCCCCCACCCCCCACTCCAGAGACAGTTGGTGACAGAGAGGCGCAGACATTAAGTTAAACATAGTTATGCCTTAAGAGTAGAGTAAAAAATTGAGACTAAATGTGTAAATGGATGTTGAAACTCAGTTGTCTGAGGTGGTGCATGTCAGTTTAGGCAAAGGTTGTCTTTTAAACCTCTAGGTTTAAAAAGGATACAGATTTGATTGGAACTCTCTCTTTTATAAATGCGTAGTTGGATTTCACATTTAACAGCCATTTAATTCATTAAGCAAGTTGTTTAACTCAAACAACCATAACACAGTAGGCTACATATGGTATACAAAGCTGCAGTCAGAAATTGGCGAAAATGTTAGCTTGGATGTTATCTTGACATATACATGGGGTCTTGATGATGATGCGCACGCAGCTTCAAGGCAGAAAGACGCGTTCCATTTCAGGAGACTCCGAGACCTTAGCGCGTTACTATTATCTTGTCATATCATGCAGTAGGAGCACAGCTTGATCATCAGCGTCAGCGCCCCTTGGGTACCCAGCATGCAGTGCGGGATGTCAAATAGGCAAAGACTTGTGAAAAATAGTGCGGTTACAACAGCCGTGCGAGGGATTTCACTTTTGTGTTTGTTCAGTTAGATGTTTGTAATATTATTGTTTATCAGTTAATATAATCTTGTTGGTCACCCTGACAGTGCATGTTGTGTGGTTTAATCGGTACTGAGAGTCGGCCACTGTAAATTAGTTTTTGAAAGGAGTTGATAATGAATGTTGTCATAGAACAATTGCCTCTGAAACTTTTCTTGATTGTAAATTGACTGTGGTTTTAGAAAGCGGTCTTCAAGCCATCTTTGAAAACTCTGGAAACAGTGTTGCGATCAACGTGTTTTGATTGTGGGAGGCAATATTTGGTCGACAACTAAACCTCATGCGGCCGCTATAGCATTTCTGGTTTGGCGGAACGAGGGAGGTAAACGGCATGGATTGGAATAGTGTTCGGGTAGGTGTGTTTTTATATAGGGTGAAATGGAATGAGAAATTTAATACAAAATGTCTGAAAGGGGTGTATTTATGTAAATGTACACAATATCTTTATCTTATATAATATGCCTCAATATCTTTGTGTCAATAAATCAAATATCATTTTGACTGATGGTTTTCAAACCTTATTGGGTTCAAAATGACATCACTCTGAAGTACCATCAACAATTTCACCTTGGTATGTCAAAACATGATTGAATTTGAGTAGTTTAAATCTAACAACTCTTACCACAGAAGAAACAGATTACTTTTTTATACAGTAACTGAACATGACAATATTCAACACTGAGAATAGCTCAATGGACTGGGACAGTGACCTACAAAGTATAAGGTTGCAGGTGTGAATCCAGCCGCAGTCTTTTAGCCTGTATTAAATTTGAATATCTGTTTAGTTAAACAGGATGACATCATTATGAAATACCATGCGCAATTTCACGCAATTCCACTTTGAAATGTTAACCGTTTCTTAACCTTTCTTCCAAAGCTGACCAGAGTTAATACTCTGCCTTTTCTACTCATATAGTCTCAACAGTTGGTGTGTAGCAGAGAGGATAGAGAGGCTGCCTTGTAACCTTATGCTCATGAGTTCAAATCCCCATTCAGCGTATTGAAGTTGGCCCAACATGAAGTAGTCTTGCTCTCTTGTCCAACTCTTGACCTTCTACAATTTAAATGTTTATAATATTTTGCCATTATGCAAAAATGTCCGCATCGCTGCTTGCAGCTATATTTAACATGGAATAAGAAATGTAATACAAAATGGCTGAAAGAAGTGTATTTATGTAAATGTCCAAATTGCCTCAATACCTCTTTTGTTAATAAATCAAATATAATTTTGACTGATTTTTTTTCAAACCTAATAGGGTTCAAGACGACATCAATCTCTAGTCCCATAAACAATTTCACCTTGGTATGTCAATATATGATTGAATTCAATTGAATTGCTCCACAGTGTGCGCGCTCCAAATTCTCACAGACTCATCCTGCCCCTTGACACTAGGGTGACCACCTGTCCCGCTTTGCGTCGCACAGCATTTTCACCCCTTGTTCCGCACGTCGCATATTGAAAATGCTGTGCTATACAACGCAAAGAGGGACAGGTTGTCAACTTACTTGACACGCGCGAGCTTGGCGAGACGCACACACATCCTTTCTGGAAATGGTGTGCTGACCAAGCCCCACCCTCACCCTCATTTCGCTTCCAATAGACTCAATAGACTCCAATAGACTGTGCAAAATCGTACTGACGAACTTCCGCTGTAGCCGCAATAGGGCAAATCGGCTTCCGGTTTACTGGAGACCATCACCTGAATGTCCAATAAGCGTCAGTGACGTCCATCGCATCGTAAATGCTTTTTCCCCTGCTCCAACAGGCAAGCGGGACAAGGGATTCAAACTGTACATATCCAATTATCTGCACAACTATGATGGTAAGTAGTTTAATGTGGTGTTCCGGTCGGCTAGCGGCTAAGCAAGTTAGCGATGTGTTCATTTTTTGTGTAGTATAGAAGCTTGTTTTTCTTTATTTGAAACGCCAACTGTCCGTTTTTATGTATTATCATTTGTATTTCTGCCCCTCTCAGTTTCTAATAAAAATCACGACACGGGAAGTCGTGGTCAGGGCATTGTGCTACAGGTTCATGCGGAAAGCTGAGAAACCTCACAGTCTGAGTGTATGGTGATGTCGATTGATAAGTTCAAGTTCAGCCAACACTCATAAGCTTGCTACTTTAATAACCCGGCGTTCCTAATGTTCCTGGGGATTTAGCTAAAGTCAGTTACATTTATTATAACTCCCAAAAATAATGATCTTCATTAGGCAGGTAAGATGCCTTACCTAGCTGATCCCCTCTGGGTTAAATGCGTTCTTATTCAAGTTTTCCCCAACTCAGTCATTCACTTAAGATGCAATCTTGTGTTTAAGGTATTAGGCTATCATTAGGGCTGCAACTAACGATTATTTTAGTCATCCATTAATCTGTCGATTCTTTTTTTGATTAATTGATGAATCGGATAAAAAAACAAAGAAGCATTAATTTCCAACCCTTTATTCAAAAACTGAACTGACAGTGCAAATTCACAGTGCAAAACATCTTCAGAATGTGCACAAACAGGCACACAATTTTGAAAAAGTTATTAATATTAGCATGGATTTAAAGCTATTTTCAGAGATGAGCAATTTATTTGAGTTTTGTTTAAAACATTTTTGAAAATGGAAAGGTTGTGGAAGTAGGCCAGACTTAATAATATAATAATCTGGTGTATATGTATGATTTTCTGACACAATTTTGAAAAAAGTTAAAGGTCACATGACATGCTGTTTTTGGATGCTTTTATATAGGAATTTGTGGTTCCCTAATACTGTATCTGAAGTCTCTTTCCCGAAATTCAGCCTTGGTGCAGAATTATAGCCACCACGAGTAGTCCCACAATGAGCTTTCCTCAGAACGCGCTGTTTCTGTGTCTGTAGCTTTAAATGCTAAAAGAGGAGGAGAGGCGGCACCATGCGCTAATGTTTACAGTGGATGTATCGCAATGGCTCGTAGACCCGTTGCTGTAAGATGCCTCGTATTTGCCCATTCTCATCTGATAACCCGGGTTTGCAGAGCTGCACACTCAGTCATTTCAATGTGGGGAAAGGCGGATATCGCACGCGCCATAACACCAACAGCAGAACGTTATCCACGTAACAACGAAGCGTATAACACTGTGTTACAGAATGTGTATTCACACACATACTTGATGCTATCTACCTTTACATTAGCGACAGTACCTCAGCTGATGGCTACAGAGCTAATGTTACAGCCAGATTCTAAGGGTAGCAAGCTAGGTAACCATATCGCAAGCAACAAAATTAAATAGCGTTAGTTGACTTACTTGTCCGAGGTTTGAAGCTGGACCAAGGAGTAGGCTACTGATCCAGAATTTAATTTCAGATGGTCAGCAAGGCTAACTTTGTATTGGCTCAAGTTAAGGAAACAGTGGTGTCAGAAATGTTCGGCGCAGACATGCAAAACTTTGAGAGGTTGTGTCGGCGCATTTCCAGCGAAAATATGTGCAGAGGCATCTTGTGACGTCAAAAGGAGCGTTTGAGCCTTCATTTTATCCAAGGCGGAGAAGAACACCCTGGGCTTAGTTTACACCTATTGAAAATTCTAGCCACTGGGGGACCAAAGGCAGGCTAGGGGAACTCATATTAATGTTGAATAACTTCCTAAATTGAAGTTTTCATGTCATGTGCCCTTTAAGATTTGCGAGGATTAAGCTATTTTCAAAGATCAGTGATTTTCTATCATTTTATTTGAAACTTAATTGAAAAAGTAAAGGCTGTGGAAGTATACCAGACATTGTTAAGATACTCTGGTGTCTGTCTGAGGTTTTATATTCATAAAAATATTATAAAAGTCTAAATTTTTCAAAATGGTATGGGTAGTTTTCACCCGGTCCCTAGCGCGACGCGGCAAAGTAACGTCTTCTAAATGTGAGATGAATGTCAAATATGAAACTAACTTCACCCTGGTCAATTAACACACCTTTTCGACGTATTTAGTGTTAAATGCTCCCACACCTCGGATGACTTAGGTAGTACTGATTTCTCCCATGTGTCTCTCCGATGGTCTTTCTTCTACCTCCGCTTTGCTCCGCGCTCAACTAAACTTTTTTTTTAATACTCAAACATCTCCGCGACTTATTGAGTGGTGTAATAATCGCGCGACACAACGAATCGATAACGAAATTCGTTACCAACGCTTTAAATAATCGATTTTATTCGATTTAATCGATTCATTGTTGCAGCCCTAGCTATCATGTTTCAAAGAAAAACGATTATGGATCTTGATTTAATACAGTTGGCAATGGCATATTATACAACATACTGTAATCCAACATATAGAAATGAATGACATTTGATCTGTCATAGAATATTAGATATAGAAAATATTGTAAAAACAAGATTGTGTCCTAAAAGAATGGTTAAACAGTGACCAAGTTAAGATAAATAAGTATTTACTCTGACATTTTACTTATGCAGGTGGTACTGAAAGATTCCAGTCCTGTGGAGCTGCTTCATCACAGCTGCACATGTGTTGCTGGAGCAGCATCATGCAACCAGAATTTCACAGATGATGCCCATGCTGCAGATCATCGGCGCCTCCACTGTAGAAAAATCTTTATACCCCTCTGTCACCTAGGGATGTAATAATATATTTATAGCGACCATCCAGTTCTGTGGCAGTACAATTGATCAAAAGGAGGAAAAATAAAATAATGAAATATTAGTATATTGTTTGATATGAAATCCCTACTCACCCGAAGGGCAGAAAGATCAGGGAAATCCCCACTGAGGCCTTTGTAGAGTGTGCTCCTGTGTCGAACATAAAACTTTCATGAGTGGAAAAGTGGCACAATCCACAATCCACAGGTATTTTTATTCAAACAGGCAACATATTGGAATACATAGACAATATTCAGGTTTTACCTTACACCATCTTTGGTTGCTCTACACTTTGGTTTAGCAGAAAGAACGGCCATTTTATCCACAAGGCCTGGCTTTACACCCTATCAAGTTATGCAGAATACAGTTACAAGTTACTGCTCCAGCAACACATGTGCAGCTGTGATGAAGCAGCTCCACAGGACTGGAATCTCTCAGTACCACCTGCATAAGTAAAATGTCAGAGTAAATACTTATTTATCTTAACTTGGTCACTGTTTAACCATTCTTTTAGGACACAATCTTGTTTTTACAATATTTTCTATATCTAATATTCTATAATGACAGATCAAATGTCATTCATTTCTATATGTTGGATTACAGTATGTTGTATAATATGCCATTGCCAACTGCATTAAATCAAGATCCATTACCCATTACCTTACCCTCATAGTTGTGCAGATAATTGGATATTTACAGTTTGAATCCCTTGTCCCGCTTGCTTGTTGGAGCAGGGGAAAAAGCATTTACATTCAGTACGATTGTGCACAGAGCCTATTCTCAGCTTCAAGGCTAGGTGCTGCATGAAGTCGAACACACCTAATGTCTAATACAAGCCCTCGCCCCTTGGCTTGAAGCAACAGCCCCGGTGGATGTAGGTGGTATTGCATTTACGGTTAGGTTTCCGACTCTTCCGGTCGTTTTTATTCTATTAACTCCAGTCAACATTTACAAAACTATCTCCCCCAATAATTTTTGTTCGATTCTCAAAACTGGCTCATACTACTAGCTTTTTCATAGAATAACTTTTACAGATTTTTGGTAAGTTTGAAACCAATCCAAAATGGGTAAACTAGCACCCCATTTATTGGCCTCCGTCAATAAAAGTTGCCTGCAAATGTGCTCGCGGATACTAACAGGGCACGAGCACAAAAGTTCACATTGGCCGATAGCCGATTTACATTGAGCTGAATGAGCCATAGACTTATATTGAATGAGCACAGGGAGAAATGGCTTGAGTTGCCTGCCTTGTTGTAGCAAGTTTAGCAAATGGTTGTCACACATACATGAAATGTTGTTAATATAGTTTATTCACGTTATTTTAAAACAGATTTGATATTTCGTAAAAACGTTCATGTCATGATGGCAAATATATTATGTTAAGCGCAAGCATATTGTTGACATGTCTATCTGGAGCAAAGATGAAGATTCATACTATAACTGTTAACCACAATCGGAAATAATATATATTTAAATAATATTAGTCTTGCCTTCAGAAGCTTTTCTTAAACACACCCATTATTCTTTTTTTGATCGTGTCATCAAGCCAGACTGCTTTTGTGGGACAATAAAGGTCCTTAGTGATGTTTCACCCCCACTTACATCTGATGGAAACGTCTTGTAGCCTATATGGTTCTGTGAATAAGCCCCTTTCAAAGGCAAATGTTCAATAAAGTCTATTTTAGACACAGTTCTCAAGCTTTTATTTATTACATTATTACCAAGTCTTGTTAGATCACGTTAGATCCATTAATAGGCGTTTGGTTTTGTAGGATGAACATATAAAACACTGGCCACATTTCTACACTGATGATAAATTGAAGGCACTGTGAATTTCGTGACATTTCGTTTGAATATAAAGTTGACAGTAAGCTATGGTAAGTCTGCATTATGGAAGATTTTGGTTACCAAAATAAATAAGCTTTCTTTGCCTGGCGAGAACAACGACGGAGCTGTTCATGTTAACAGTTTATTTCATCCGATACAATGCGTTGGAAATCATACTCATATCACAAAGAAAAAAAGCAACATATGTCATGAGTTCCATCTAGAATAGCCCTATATTTAGCCCTATAGCCTATTTCTAAAAAACAAGTGGAAGGAATACTATACAGTGACAGAATACATTTCCGTTAAGTTTGCATCATGTCTCTGATTCTTATCGGACTTTCTGCCCATAGATTTTGCCACTGCAATGCCTTAGTTCACACGCTCGTAACCATATAAATCTATGCTCGCGACTGGTTGTCGCAAAGTATGACGTGTACAGCTAGTTGCAAGCGAGGTCTCGGAGCTCGAGAATAAAAGAGCCACTGTTTAAAGCTCGACTGGAAGACATGGAAGTGGAAAGATGGCCGCGTCCGCGCTCTCGCTTGCCTCACTGCGCCACTGAGCACTTTTCATAGAAATGAATGGAGACGCCATCTTGGAAGACAAAAGTAGCTTACTGTTATATTAACTCTATGGTCTAATATAGAGAGAACTGACACTCTCTGGAAACTTCTGGGTTCTGAACTGGTTGAAGTTCCATGTGAGAGCGCTAACGAGCGAGTGCAGAATGAATGGAGATCTATGGAACGGTACCCCTCAAAATCCACTTTTCTCAGGATATAATTTTTTGTCTAGTAATTTGAATTCTGAATTCGAAAGTACGAAAATACACACTGCTGGCTGTTAGATAGTTTTAAAGTTGCCTTTCTGTTCTAAAAAGCTTTTCAAAATGTCATTGACAACATACACATCGTACAACCAGAGCTACTGCTTTACTGCAAGTAAAGTCTTGGTCTTTTTTCTCTCAAGTCATCGACAACACAGCTGACAGGTTAGGCTCTCCCTGTCAATACACATGCTAAAAAGAGTTTCGGCTTGCTAATGATGTTGCTAATGCTCTGACATTCTGATCCGCTTCGGATGCCATCAAGCGGGAGCTCTGGTCGTACCAATCCTTCACTAACCAATCAGCCTTCATCAGCAGAATGCGTGTTATGGGCAACAACGACTCACCCTGTAAGAAATCAAAAGGACATAAGTACTCGTTCATTCAACTTTTGACATATAATCCATGTTGAACATGCAAAAACTACAATCAAATCGGAGATTTTTCAATGACATTCAGGCGAAAGAGACAAATTTAGCCGTTTAGCTCCATAGACTCCCATTCAACATGCACTCGCTCACAATCACCCCCAGTGGAACTTTGGTGGAACTGCAACCAAATTCGGTACAATGGGGCTTAATAGGGAGTGGCAAGGCTCTCCTTATTAAAACAGGCTCTGCTACTATCTTACATTAACTAGCTAAGTAACTTAACCAGCTATTTGAATTAGAATCAGTGAGAAGCTAGCAATGCAGTAATTATGTTCCTTATCTGACAAGGTGACTTGTGTCTACTCTCTGAAATGCAGGTAGGCCTAGCTAACGTGAAATTAATCCAGTAAATCGCACCTCAGCGATTTCACTATGTTGGCAAGGTTCACACACACAAAGCTAGCTGCATTTGCATAGCTAGCAAACACACCGATGGAGCAAACATTAGCTAGCACCTATGTGTGCGGCCAGCATGGTAGAAAAATTGCAGAAAAAAGAAAGACGGACATGAGAGCATTTCAGGACACCAGAACGCAAAGAAAGAATTACAGGTGATGTAATTAAAAGAATTTACATCATTTTGGTGTCCCCCTCAGAAATTGCTCTTTAGAAAATGTCATATAATTGTCCCCACCAAGTTGATAGCAGATTTTCGCCACTGCTACGAACAACATCAAATAAGCTATCTATTGATCAAAAAGGTAAGCATGAAAAGTGAAAATTGTTGTAATGCTGGCAAACTAGAAATACTTTTTGAAACAGATTTCGAAGCTCTAAGTGTTTCAGTCAGCACCCCAGGCTCTCCACATACACACCCATGTAAATCTCAGAAACAATTTGAAAAACTCATGGAACATAATCAGTGATATTGAAAAACGCTGACTAGATATCAAAAAGCTGAACAAAAAAATAGTTTTGGGTTTTGTCAACATTTTAAAGTTTAAATGGTGGCTTTAGCTAAAATATTGAGGAAGAAGAAGGATTTGAAAGTTGAAGAAGTTTAAAAGGATTGAGAGGATTTGAAAAAAAAAACTAAATTGGAAGACCATGTAAAAAAACTAGGGCTGATTACATTTTTTAATCAAATTAATCACAGGTTTCTGTGGATTAATCATGATTAATCACATATTACCGATTTTCCGAATTTTTGTCATTATTGTGCGTCTTTGATTTTGCGTGTGCTCAAGCACTCCTAATATTTTTTTAATATTTTCTTAAATATATAGTTTATTATCATTTGATGCTGGTAGTTCATGAAGAAAGGGACATCCTTAGTTTTTTCATTCAATATTTTGCATAATAATACATACATGTATTAATTGTTATCCAGTGAAATTAGGGATTTATATTAGCAAGGGGGTTTACGTTTAGCACTTTTGCAAGGCACTGCATTCATGTCACATTCTCATTGGGGGCTGAGCACCCTTAAAAGTCTGATCCTAGAATCGCCCCTGCGACGCACCATATAAGCTTGAGTTTAAATACATTATATAATGTGACATTACGTACTGTACATGCAAGTCTTAGCTAAATGACTTAAATGTATGATGCTGTTGTTGCTAACGTGTGCACCCAATGAATTCAAAATTTGTAGGTCGCACATGCGTGAGTGCTTGTAAAAAATGCTCGCATTGTCTCAAAAACTGGTCGCAAAATGTGACCATTTGGTCGCAGTCTGGAGCCTTGCCGCAGAGTGTGCATATCACTTTGGTTTTATTGGATGTTCCATCTTAGTTTTTTTGGAACACGAACTTCCCATCCAGAAGTTGCAGAATGGGTGGAATTGTGTTAATATTTCGTTAAACAAAAATAACGAATTAATCCTCTAATTTAATCATAACGCGTTATTTTTCACAGCCCGAAAAAAAACATTATGAATATTGATTTATATTAATTCAAACATAAAAGGTAGAAAGCTGAAAAGTCATAGCAGTCATAGCCTCAAACTGCTGAATTTCTTTGATAGTTGAACGGTTTTAATAACTGAAGATTTGAAGGCGCTAAAGGGTGTCACGGAAGAAAAATAAGTTGAATAAAGATTCAAAGAACAATACTTGGAGTGCTGAAGCAGTATTCCAACAATAAACCCGTTTGTGCTCTCCCCCCCCCCCTTGCCCAATGAGAATCGAAAAGAGAATCAATAAGCAATCAAATTGATAAGCAGAAATTGATAAGGAATCGGAATTGTTAAAATCTTATCTCATCCCTAATCCGCACACAAACTATCAAAATTATTTTAGATTTTCAAAACGGTTTGATCGGTACAGCCAATCAAAATCTGCAACAAAGTTGGCAAACAGGAAGTTGGGTCGATCTTTGATGGATTCAAAGCTGCATCTACTCAGAACCCTGTTCTGAGGATGTCTAAAAAGTTTTTTGTTCATTTGACCTGCTTTACCGGCTTGGACACCTCATTGCTGCTTGCAGCTATATTTAGAACTCCTCCGTAAGGAGGAAACCTATTGTTATTGTTAGTTTTATTATTGGTGGCCAAGCCGCGAAGCAGCGAAGCCACTTAAGTGTTTCTACGTTTTCTCATTGGGGTGTGCTTGCCTTCGGCAGCACAAACCATTGTTATCTCACATATATATTTATTGTGAGCATTCTCACTATTGTTTTCCTGTTTCTCTTTCTTCTTATTATTATTCCATATTCTTAGTTCTTCCGCCGTTTTTTGGCCTTTAACCACTCCTGCATACTTTCACCGATTCCAAAAATATTTGTATCAAAACGTTCAGCTCCTTCAGGAGATGATGGCTATGACTTCTGGTATTTCTCACTTTTATACTTTTTAAAGAATTAAGGTTTTTGTGAAAATTATTCTCCCATTAAAAGTAATGGTAAATCCTTTCAATTCATTAAAAAGCTTCTTCCTCTTTCAAACTTAACTGCTTCAGCATCCTTTTCAGTCAGAGACACCATTCAACCTTTGCAATGTTCATAAGACATTCAGCTATTCCCAAATGATTGAGCTTTTTCAAATATTCAGCCAATTTTAAATCGTGACAGTTTTAAATACATGAAAAATTTAGCTCCTTCTTAATTTTTAAGATTGAGCAAGCCAGCTGCTCTTTTTCTGATTTTTAACTAAATTGTCAAACAAATTCCTCTGACGTTCATATAGTTTAACTTACAGAAACAAGTTATACTAGCCTGACGTTGTCAAACTCATAATTCTAGTCAGAATATGAGTCTGAAAACTCTCCATTGGGCTATGACTACGGCGTGTTTCCACCGAACTCGTAAAACAAATGCCTCTACGCTCAATTGGATAGACCTACAACCAATCAGAGCAACGTAATATGTTGTTTGTGGAAAACAAATTCAACCCAAGGGCTCTTTCGCGACGTTGTTGATTACGTTACTGTTGATCATCTGTCCATCATCGTAAAAAGCCCGCCCTGGCAATTTCATTGGTCCGCCCAGATCCTGGTTTTAGGTAGTTGTTCCCAATACGAGACCCTCCAGACCCAACTTCGTGACCAAATGTATTTGTGGACAGGGAGAAGTTGGGCTGGCAGCAAGGCTAAAGTTATACCTTAAAATGTAGGAAAACTTGTCCTCTTTCAGCCGATGTAACTACTAAAGAGCTCACATTTACAGATTTTCAGCTTTGAGCCTTGAAGCGAGAGCAGCCTTTCAAATTCTCTCACTAACTTCATTGGAGAGGTGGGTAAAATTTGTCAGAGAATTTCGAAAGTAGATGTGTTTTTAAACTGCCGGTAGAGTCGTATTTCTGACCGCACAGACATATGAAGGACATGTCTGGTTTCGGGAGAGTCATTTTTTGGATTGGACGTATAGTTTTGCGTCTAGGTTAACTTGTTTGAGGTGTGGATTCCAGCTAAATTTGTGATTCTCTCTGCCCCAGCTTGTTAGCGATCACAGCTGCGCCATCACCGTTGCAACCAAACAGACACGCACCATGAAAGCAGAATTGGGTGACGTTTTGGAAACTGCCAAAAGAGTTGTATTTCTGACCGCACAGACACCTAAAGGATATCAATGGTTTCGGCAGAGTCTTGGGTCTCAGAAAATATCTTTTATCTCATATTTTTTGGATTGGACGTATAGTTTTGCGTCTAGGTTAACTTGTTTGAGGTGTGGATTCTTGCTAAATTTCTGGTATGCCCTCAGCATTAGCAACACCATCACTGTGGCAACCACTCAAACACGCGCCAGTCTCTTACACAGGTGATTGGTATTAGCTGATTAGTGGAGACACAAGACAAGCTATTCAGTCAACTCAACTCATTAAAAGACTAAGAGCACCACAACACAACTACTACCACTACTGATACTGCTATATCTTATGCCACACTACAACTACTAATTGTGCAGATGCTGCTAATATCTCTTTTACTATCTACTATGCTAATGGTACTGTTTTGTTCTACTACGCCACTGACTGCGTTCACTTGACCATGAGAAACCCAATAGCCATTGTCAGTTTATGCCAATAATACGATTACTCCGTTTACATGTGCAATTAGTTATGCGATTACTCAAACACGTCTACATGATTCTTTTTATTAATCGTTGTATGCTCCACAGACAGAACGTGCACCATCATCCTTCTGCAACAAAGTGTCGCCATGTCTTCCTGTATCAGCCCTACTGCTGTATGTTTCATTCATTCAAAACATTGAATCCTACTAAGAAAGCAGAGTAAACGCACTCAACAATAGGCTACATCTGCTACGGATATTACTGTCCCAACTACAATTTCAGCTGTTAAAACTATTATTCTTGTTACGACTAGCTAGCCTACTTCTTCTTCTGTTTAACAGCTTTCAGCCCTTCCCACATTGTAGGTTATTTAAGCTCTTGTTAGATGATGCAGTTCAGCTTCCACACTGCCTCTTGAAATTCAACTATTTCTTCGATTGCTTCACAACGTTCAAACTTATGATACACACTTTTTATTTACATTTAAGCTACATTTATTCATTTAGCAGTCTGGTTTTCAAGGAACGTAAATTATCCTATTGTTTGGTAACTTTCCTAATGCTGACTAACAGTCTAACTAGACTCATTTGCTAAGTATAATTAACCCTTATAAGGTAGCCTATGTTGATATGTATTTGAAACGAATTTGAGACATCTCAACCTAGCTCTATACCTAGAAAATCTTCCACCAGACGGATAAGACGCATCTACTGAAAATAAGTCACATGCAGCATTTAAAATGAACAATTATGTTTTCATGAAACAATGCACAACATTACTAAGATTGAATATTTATTGCAAAAATAGGTCTAAGCTAACAATTCAGAGCTGTAAAAAAACAACTGAATAAATAACTATAAACTACTGCTGTCAAACGATTAAAATATTTAATCGCAATTAATCGCATTAATGTCATAGTTAACTTGCGATTAATCACAATTAATCGTACATTTTTATCTATTCTAAATGTCCCTTGATTTCTTTTGGTCCCATTCTTTTTTCAAATGCTCTTTAATGCTCTTATCAACATGGAAACGTGGTTTGGATTGCTTTATGCAAATATATTTTTTATTGAAAACAACATTGCAATCGCTTGGCTTTGACGAGGGGGCGGAGAATTCGCATCAGCTGTGTGCTTGGCCATCAAGTTGTATTTCAGACTGGACGTGCTGCGATGATAGCTCAGTTTACAAGGACAAAACACACAGATCACTTTGGTCTTGTCAATGGAACCATTTGGCAACTTTTTAAAAGTAAACCATTCAGAATCTTATTGGCATCCATTTCGGCGTCTCGTGCTCGCCATCCACTCAAAACGTAACGTTAACCTACTATCAGAGAATGTCTAATATCCGTAAATGGGCTCTGCTACTACTCTTTAGCCGGCTCGCAAGCCAAACAAGTGTGTGTTGCGTACATATTGTTTTGTTTCCGGTCTAGCAAGATCTGGGGCCTGTTGCACAAAAGTAGAATTAAGACATCCGGGATAAATGACTCAGCTGAGCTCAATGAAGCCAAAACATGTGCGTCCAGGCTTAATTGGTTGCACAAAGACCAAGCCAGGATGAGCAGACACGGATTCATTAAGCCAGGTGAAACCAATCCTGGATAGGTGCGCGCTCACGGCTCACTCAAATAGACCCCGCCACAGATCACAGATTAACTGATTTACCATGGCAACTAGAGCCGCGTACTTTTCCCCGTCGGAAGCACAAATCCTCATGGAGGCATACGAGGAGGTAAAAGATATAATTAAGAAGAAAGGCAACACCGCCACAGTGATAAAGCAAAGAGAAAAAGCGTGGCAAAGTATTGCAGACCGCCTGAATGCGTAAGTAGTGCACAATTACACACTCACCGCTCCGCTGAAACATCACAATTACAATTCAAATATTTAATTCACATCTCCAAAAATGCAGTTGTACTGTAATTATGAAACGGTTAAATTTTTTATTGAAATGCACTGCAGATATGAGTGAAATTGTGTAAAGTAACTCCATCACACTGTATAAAGCTATGATAAATTTTGATATTTTTACTGAAAACAAGACAAAAATACCAAGTAATTTTTTGCAGTGTGACTCCATTAAATATGTGTGTGTGTGTGTGTGTGTGTAGATTAAACATGAACGGGCCAAAACGGACATGGCAGCAGGTCAAAATCAAATACAAGAACATTCTGCAGAATGGTATGGTCCCTGACTAATATTTAACAAAGCACAAGCATATATTGTACCCAGAAGGTGCCTGCTCACACATTGTCTGTACTGTTTTAGCAGTGAAAAAGAATACCCACAGACAAGGCACGGGTGGTGGGTCACCAAAGGCTGACCTTACCCCAGCAGAGGACATGGCCTTGGAGCTAAATAAAGGCAGGCCCGTCTTAGAGGGGATCCCTGGGGGGAAAGAGACGAGCATAGGTTCCTCCCAAGATGCCACCCGCTTCATTCAAGGTATGTTCTTCCATCTCTACATGGGATACAACCACATTCATATTGAATCAATTTGGACTGTCTGACTTTGGTTTACCTATTGCCTTGCAGTGTCTGGCAGCACTGTGTTCCTGTTAGAGCCACCAGCACAAGCACCAGACGATGCTGATCCAGTGAGTACTCCATCAAAGGCATACTGTAGGCCTGGCATGTCTTGTCTACTAGCTTCAATATGAATCCGATTAAATGTGCTAGGGTGAAGGCCCCAGTGCAGCAGCAACAGCACATGATGGAGACGATGATGAGGAGGAGACCATCTCTCTGGATTCCAGAAGGCATGAGGTATCATGTTAAGGCTGTGAAAGTACTATTTACTCTACAATGGTGAGGAGTCCTCATCAAAATCAAAAAATCGAATTTCTTTTACAGGACCCAGATGCTATACAGTGGGAAAACCAGCCTGGCAACATGGTGCGTATTAATAAAAGGTCACCACATCCTGCCAAATTCCAGCTGCGCTAATTGTATTGTGTTCACAGAGCTCACAAGCTATCAGAAAGTTGTATGGCAACCACCTCCGGCGCCAAATAGAACTGGCAGACATAGACATTCAGTACAAGAAGAAAAAGATGGAAAATCTTGCACTGGAGTCCGAAATAAAAAAGAGGACAATTAGGAAACTGGACCTTGAAATAAAAAAACTTGAGAGGGAGGTGAGATATGCCTTCAATGTACACTGTATGATGACACAGCTGAAAATAAAAATTAGGTATATTCTCGTAAAGTCAAGTGAGCCATGACATATGAGCTCTTATTGTGAGCACACAGGACGGTGGCATCTTTCTAAGATTTTTTTTTATTTTCCCAGCAATCAGTACAACCAAGTCATCGTTATAAGGCATCGCCCTCTTTTGCCCACCCCCCCAGCACCAGGTGTGGCCACTAGCCTATATGAAGGCCCAAAATTGTGTGTTCCTTTCTGCTCTGACAATGGCATGCCCATTCGTGCGAGATGTGGTGGATGAAGAAGCACTTGTGCTGAGGAGAGCCTTCAGGCGAGAAAGGGTCTTCAGGGACCGGTTGGACCCACTGGCCTTCCCTGATGACCATCTATATGAAAGATACAGGTTTTCTGCAGATGGCATCAGGTATCTATGCAGACTACTGGGTCCCAGGATTAAGCACCGCACTGCACGGAGCCATGCACTGAGTGTGGAGCAAATGGTTTGTGTGGCCTTGCGCTTTTTTGCTAGTGGAGCCTTCCTGTACTCAGTGGGGGATGCAGAACAGCTGAACAAGGCCACAATTTGCCGCACAATAAGGAGTGTGTGTCTGGCTATCAAAGCATTAGCAGATGTCTTCATCTCCTTCCCTGGCCACAGAAGACTCTGTGACATCAAAGAGGAGTTCTATAGGATTGCAGGTAAGAGGATCTACAAATTACAGGACAACTGTTAACACATAGTAGGATACTCATTACTTTGTGTGACAGGTTTCCCCAATGTCATTGGTGCAGTGGACTGCACACACATAAGGATAAAAGCCCCCTCAGGTGCCCATGAGGCCGATTTTGTGAATAGGAAATCCTTTCACAGCATTAATGTTCAGGTGAACATAACTTTTTGATATTGTCCATTGACGAACACGCTGCATTGCCAGTGATGTGCATTGATTGGTGTAATATTCCTCATCTTATGATTTCAGATGGTCTGCAATGCTGACTGTGTGATCAGCAATGTTGTGGCAAAATGGCCTGGCTCAGTCCATGACTCCAGAATCTTTCGGGCCTCTGAAATCTATCAGTGCCTATCACAAGGTAAGCCACACAAGCCCTATTTATAACCATCATGGTGTCAAGAATATCACTGTGTTTATGAGGTAGTAATGATGAGATTTTGTGTTGACAGGTGAATTCTCTGGTGTGTTGCTGGGAGACAGGGGGTATGGCTGCCAGCCTTTTCTCCTGACACCTTTCACAGACCCCCAGGAAGCACAGCAGGCCTACAACCATGCCCATGCCAGGACCAGGGCCAGAGTTGAAATGACCTTTGGCCTCCTGAAGGCACGCTTTCACTGCCTTCACAAATTAAGGGTCAGCCCTGTTAGGGCATGTGATATTACTGTGGCTTGTGCTGTCCTCCACAATGTGGCCTGCCTGAGGAAGGAGAGGGCCCCCAGAGTGCCACCAGCCATGGACTGGGACAATCCGGCAATCTTCCCTGATGACGACAGTGGTCGGCTGCTGAGGGACCAATATGTGTTATTATTTTAGTTAGTATGTGTGCTTTCAATTTTGGTTAAATATGTCCTGCGGTGGCAGAGGAATTTGGGTTTTTTTGGGTTTGTTTTTTTACGAATTTGGCCTCTTATGATGTTTGTGCGGTATACTGTGTGTAATACAAGGCTGCAGGGAGGCTACTGCATCCATTCATTTGTCTGTTCAGTTGATGTGTATGGATTTGTCCTGCATTTATTTTAGTGTGCAGACATGCAGGGTGTGTTATATACAGACCTTTGAATGTGTATGTATCATTTTGTATAATATGCTTGGATTCTGTGCTTTCCATCTTGTAGAGTCACTGTGACTTCAGTTTCGAAAGGAGCTGATGGTTTACATGCTTTGTTTTGTCCTTATTCAATAAAGGAACATAATGTTACACATTGTTTTTATATTCATATGGAATGTGTATTTGTTTATATGACAGAGTACTAGGGCCACACTGAAGAAAACGGATAAAGTCATAAATTTATGAGGCTGGTTCTTTCTGCAGAAAAGCTACATATTGTTTTTACAGTTTTGATACTTATGACAATGTGATACTTAATATTCTGGCACATCAGCATGTCTTTGTTTATGAAACCATACTGAAGTACAATTTCACGAAATGCCCCACATCTGTCATTTTAACAACTGTCCTCCTTTAAAACAACTGGTTACAATATTATGACTTGTGTTTTTTTCCCCTCTGTGGCCCTAATATTCTATCATTTTATATATAGCCTTATAGTCTATGGGAAACTGTAAATTATCTAATGATAGCAACATCATCTAAAAATCATTTTTTATCCAAAATCATTGAAATTAATGATCACAAACGTTTAAATAATGACAGTGGGTCTAGTTATATGTGATAACAATGTATAGTGAGCAGTGAAATAACTATTGGTTTCCATTTGTGGTGACTGCTGACTGACATTAGGGATGAGATTAAATAGATCCTGGAATTTAGCCTGGTCTGGAGCAGGCTAGCTCCACAGAATAAATCTCCATGGTAATTTATACCATAACATATCCTCCTGCCCCCTATCCATCTTTAGTGCAACCGGATTACGGATCAATTGAGCCAGGATCACCAAGATATCCTGGCTTAATCCCTTATCCTAGTTTTGTGCAACAGGCCCCTTGTGTAGTGTTGTAGTTTGTCTACCGTCGGTAGTTGTTGCAACAGCATGTGAAAGAAATGACGTGGCCAAAGTTTGCTTGGCCAAAAAGAGTTAATCGCGCGATAAAAAAATTGACACCGTTAATTTGGGTTTGCGTTAACGCCGTTAATAACGCGTTAAACTGACAGCACTACTATAAACATAATTAAAATGAACATTGAACATGTATTTATGCCAATAAATAACTATATACAGAATTCCTATAACTATATACACAATTGAACATATCAATAAAAGAAATCAAAGAAATCTAAATAAAATATTTAAATGTTCGCTATTTCTTGCACCGTGTTCCCTATTAATTTAATTTTGATTTTCGTTCCGGGTTCCATCATCATGAGCTCGATTGGCTCCCACAATCGCTCGTTGATGATCACTGTCCGGCCGTCTTCTAAAAGAAGATTGAGGGTCCCCGGATCTCCCTCAGTCTCCATTACCCCAAGGGCACCCACGTTGTCCTCTGAGCGGACCTCCTGTCGAGGAAAAAGTAGACATTAGGTACACCTTTATCACCCAGAACCCAACGAGCTTTCATTACCGTTTTTACACATGCAAATAAAATACCCGAGCATGGAGGCATTGCATTTTAATTTAAGTTTTACTTTACTGTTCCTTTTTTTTATCGGCACTTCACATTCATCGCAACATCAATTGAGCAACCTTTGCTGTGTGTATAGATTGAAGATGGATAGTGTAATTTTTTTAAAATGAATGTCTGCTTCAATGTAATAAAAAAACAAGTAGGCCTACCTCCATGGTGGAGTAATTTGTGGATTGGAGCCTGACTCCGTAGGCCGACTTTCTGGCCTTGAGGTGGGACACTTTAATGTGGGACCCGACCTGTAGTTTCCACACTGCAGCCTCCCGCCAGACACACAGCGACATCTGTGTTTCCCCCTGTAGAATGTAATGTGAAATATTATTTAAAAAAAAAAAAAAAATCTCTCTCATTCATATATTTGTAGGTGTAGGCAACTGTATATGAAGTGGATTGCCATACCTGCTGCATCGTAATATTGCGCAGGGGAACGACATCTCTCCCCATGGATATTTCTTTCAATTTCGTCATAGATCAAAATGGATGTTTCAGTTAATGTACATTTTAAATTAATGTGCACCAACTTCTAAACCTGTTTCCTTAAATAAACCACCATATGCTGAAACTTAAGTTACCTGGACTACCTCTCCCTCCACGGTTACCATGCCCTTTGCATCCCTGCATGATGAGATCTGAGTCAGCGGAGAAGGGGGATGGATCAGCGCTTCAGCTGACCGTTTAAGCTCTGCGCTGAGCGCTATAGGAGCGCTGCGGAAAAACAATGTATCCTTGGATACACTGATTTGATAGGGGGGAGACTGCCCTCTCAAGGAAAGGCCCCTCACCATATAACTCCCACCCTCCTTGATTTTCTGGGAAAACTCCTCATAGATCGTAACTTTGGCCACCAAATGGCCGTCAGACATTGCGGCCACTTTGTTCAACTTTGTCCTTGCTGGTCTTGCGCCATCCTTATCCCCAGGCCACCACCTTAGGCTGCTCCACCGCCAAGACCACACACAGGTGGATTGGTGGGGGTCGAAAGTAGGGCGTTGGAGGCTTGGTTTCCAAGAGTGTCTGTAAGGCCATTCTGAAATATTACACACAAAGTGTTAAGAATAAGCTATGTGCTAAAACGACACACAAGCAACATCTTACAAAATAAATACATCAAAGTTAGAACGTTTCAAGATATTAGCCTTTATCATTTACCATTTGAGAATTTCATTTATAATTTGAATTTTGACAGGAATAATTTTACATATTGGCTACTCCCTCTGATGTGAACAGAAATTGTAGTGGGCGCCTTTGACTTGAGCCTGAGTCTCCTGCTCAAGAGGACGCTCGAGTTTTGTAACCAGCACTCAAGTCAGAGGCGGCTACGAGGCTAACTGTAACCGACTTTTATTTAAATTCTGAAAACAGATATGGCTTCTTTGATCAAACTGTTGTCACTTTCTTATGTTTGTCTATTTATCCGCGTATTGAACGTGTCTTGGTTCTGTGTTAAAGTGTACAAGTGGCTGTATCAACTAAATATTGTAGACAATCAAGTTTTCACCCACTTCTGTAACATGTTAGACATAAATTGACCAAAAAATCTATCAAATGAAGCAAAGTAATAACGTTTCAAGCTGTATTAATGTATAAAACTATTGATATCTCTAGTAAAGGATGGTGGTAGGCTGTAACAACCAAGTCCAACCTGACACATTGTAGCCATATTACAATTTGTAGCTAGCTAGCTGCAACACATCATAAGACTAACTATAGGCTATATTAATATTACTAGTAAGCTAAATATCATAAACAGTATCTAACGTAAGCTAGACTTAGCAACACATTATTATTTTATAGTAAATATCCCCAAAAGTAGTGTATTTTTCTATGGACTCACCTGGTAACGACAACTGCTCCCTCTAATGACCGTTAACTGGAATGACGGTGGAAAAATGTGAGCGCCTCTCACACACCGTTGCTGGATGGGTGCGCGAGTAGCCTGTGACAGCACCTCTCACACACAGGCGCTGGATGGGTGCGCGAGTAGCCTATATTCTCGCGGCCAATTCAAATTGTGTTGTTTTTCCAAATGTGTGCAAGATACAAATGTTAGTACAAACTACAAATACTGCCATATCAAGAATACGATACACACACAAATTATTTAATTTGTTTTATTGAAAGACAGAACAGAAAAAGTTCAACCTACAAACCCCAACACTCAAATAAACTGGTAGCCTACAGAGATCGACATAATTTGGTCGAAATATGCAGATTCTCGGCCGAAATCGGCCCGTGTCCGCACAGCCAAAACCTAGCCAAATCTGGTAATATTCCTGGCCATAGCCGGCTCAATTTAAGCGATCCGATGCCAGAAAACAGCAGAGTGCGCCGAGACTTAACTGCAATCGGTCCGATTCGGCTGGCTACCTGGGGTGGGATATGGGAGCAAGAACAAAAAATACTTTCTGCGTGCCTGCGTCATCTTCTGAATTGAGGGAGTAACCGTTACGTCCTCAACTCTACGCAATGATTTATGAGCGGAGGCTATAACCTGAACTACAGTGAAAGGAGGTAAGTTCACATAATATAAAATCAAATATTTTCCATTTAACTTAGGCATAGTAATGTAATAACCTTGAACATAATATACGTCTGCTTTTTAACGGCCTAGGCTGGAAAGCCTTTCCAGGCCTTTCCGAAAGGCTAAATTCATGGCCTTGATGTTAGCTCGAGCTAGCTAGCAAAACACACACTATTTCAGGCATTCTTCATCAGGTCATGCTCTGGATTCAAAGTTATATTATGAACGTAAAGGTAGTGCCCATTGGTTTAGTTTTTAAAACGTGACCGCAATATTCGTTTTTTATTTACGCCGCCGAAACTCGACACCGAAGACGATGTAGCGTCACTGTGTCCAATCCCGACCGCTGTAAACTATTGTCCAAACCCGAACAGTTTCCGGTCTTTTTGCCACCATTTTCTTTTGCAATCGCTAGCAAAGTGTTAGTAATATTATTTTAGGCATACCAAACAATCTACGTGTCAAATTTCATAAACATATATGGACGTTTACATGTCTAAATAATTTAGGAAAGTTACATTGATGAGAGAAAGCCGGAAGACCACTCGGGCGACGCTCGGGCGACGCTTTTTACTATGACATGAGAAGAGTTCAACAAAACATCCAGCAGGTGGTGGCAAACAGTCAAATTGAGATTTTATCGCATAGTTAGGAGATGTTGAAGCGTGATATCTTATTGTCCCCGTATATATTGACAGCATTATAGTAAGTTTGGTGACCCTGGATCAAGTTAATATACCCGGAAAAACAGCAGCAACAAGTGTTTACTACGAGTATAAGTGCGGTCGGGTTTGGACAAGGGAAGCGCATGGCTAATTTACCGGCGCCAGCGTCTTTTTACCGGCTCTAGTAAAGGATAAGCTAACTCAATTTTTTTTAAACAATATTCAGTTAGAAAGGTAAGAAGTTAAAGCTTAACGGGAAATCAGTAAATCAGCTGAAAACGTGATACAATCATTCTTATCAATATTTGAAGTGGCATTTTATCAGAATGTTAACTAAAAACCGGTCGGGATTGGACACAGTGACCTTAGGTAGTCTAGCTCTAGTTAGCTCAATTGGCATTAGTTATGGTCGCTACAGCTAACTAATGCTACCATAACTAGCTAATAATATCCACCTTTTTCCTGGTTAGCGAATTTACCCATGATTCATAGCGGGTTTCAACCGGAAGCCGGTTTTCGTTTTCCGGTTCGAAGCTTGTGTACGTTTGTTAGACCGTAGATTGCTATCTTGTTTGCTGTAAAAGACGGTGTTTGTCCATGGATGAAGCACAAATGGACAAAACACGGAGGTGGATACACACCATGGATGTTTTAACAAGTCGTGACGACAGCACTGTACAGTCCCTCATCCATCCCGCCTGACGGAGTGGCTAGATGACATGAAGCAATGACCCAATGTTAGCTAGCCTACATCGATGTTGTTAATTACCTTTTATTTTCTGAAGGTGTTGATGGCGAAGAGTTGCGTAATTACACAAGCACAGTAGCATATACTTACTATACTTGCATAGTAACAAAATAGGTAGCCTACAGTATTGTTGAAGAAAGACAGACAGACGCTTTCATCCAAAGCGACTTCCAAGAGAGAGCTTTGCAAAGTGCATTGGTCACTGATAATAACAAAAAGATGGCCCCAACAACATTGCGGGTAGCCAAAACATGAAGCACATATTGTGAACAACCAAAATAAGTGCCAAAGGGAAGAACCATAAGAGCATGTAGTTAAGCAAGTTACAATACATTAGCTACAATACATTGAGACAGTCGGCAGCCGGGTTAGGGAAGTCATGTAGCCATGCAGCAGCTATTCAGTGGAAAGTAAAAATATAATACTACATATGCACAGCACTTAACAAAATGTTTTTACACTTGTAATTTAATATGTTCATGCTTATTGTATTTATTTATCCACCTACAATATTGATAGCAGGGTAGGACATTTACATATTTTTGAGGGGGCAATTTTTGCCCCCACAGACTGAAATCCAGGGGCATAAAAAAAAGTTGGGGGCATTTAACCTTTATTCAAGATAATAAATATGCATATTAAGGCAAACAGTATATGAGCAATTGTCACCAAATGGCAAAAATAAGACTATTAAGCAGTAGTCTACAGATTCAAAGTCTTCTTAGATTATTTTTACAAAGAAAAAATCATTTGTTTTGTTTTACAACTATTAATTTATAAGTATTTTTCATTTTTTATAATTATAACTTATTACATTTATTGTAGTATATTATATCTTTTTTATTTTGTTACCTTTAATCATGTTGTTCCTACCTAGTACAGGAAATACAGATAAGACAGACTTAACAAAGAACAACAACCAAACACAATAAAAGGGCTATACATGGATTAATTAAATTAAATCTACAAAACAAAACGCTCAGCAGTGCTGAGGGGAAAATGTCATTTCAGATAATTAAAAGTAAATATTAGTTTATATGTACAGTGGAGAAAAATTATAAATATGTATGTATACATAAATGAGATGGATTATTTGTCAAATAGCACCAGTTCATCATCGTCGTCATCTGTGTCACTGTCAGCCATTGGAGAAGTTGCTGGTCTGACCTGCTGCTTTTCCCCATAGGGTTTTATATGGGGCCGCCTTGCTTTCTTCCCACTGCGGAACCATTTTTTCACAGCAGATTCGACACATCCAGCAGCAGCAGCTGCATCTTCTTCTTCTGGTCCCTCCAGTGAGATCATCATTAGGTCTTCCACTGTGGCTGTGTTGAGATTGATCCGCCAGTCAGTTTTGACTCGATTCAGAAGAGAAAACGCCCTCTCTACCTTGGAAGTGGACTGACTTGAATGATTTCTATTATGTGGAGTATGTTGGGGAACTCCTCAGACCACACCCTTAGAATCTGTACCTGTACATAGTTCCCCCCACTTTAGACCTCTGTAACTCCTGTTGATGACCTTCTTAAGACGGGTCCACTCTGCCATTACGTTTTCTATATCACAGCCGTTTTTCGTTAGTATTTCCTTGAAATGCTCCTGGAGCAGCAAGACCTCCTCATTACCATATTCAGTCAGATCTTCAGGCCAGTGCTTAGGGTCCAGTTTACACATGGGGATTGTGTCTGTTTGATATCTTTCATCCAGGCAGGCCACAATGTCATGGATGAGCGGCTCTCTGGAAGTCATCTGCATAAGTGTCAGAAAGCGCTACACCTCTGTAACAACCACACCTACACTCCACCTTCACTGCTCTCAGCTTTGGGCCATCAACTTTTGCCATTTCTTTCAGCACCTCTTTAGAAGTCTCAATAGCCTCCACAGCTGTGGGGAGAGTGATGCTGTCTTTCTGGAATTGGAGAAATAGATGGGACAACTCACCCAAAAAATCCATGTAAAGACCTATATGGAGGAGGAATTCATTGATGTTTAAATAATTGGTGAAGGTTTTTGATGATAAATCCTATTTTAAGGTCTTTCTACAACTTTCCCCGTGAGCACGCTTCTATTCTGAGTAAACAACTCTAAAAGTTTTCAAATTTCTCTATCAGAAATGCTTTTTTTAAAATCCGTGGCTTGTTTTGAAGGGAGATAGGCCAGCTATAGAGTGCGCTTTGGATAGGCTCTTAAATGGGTTGCTTTGCAACGATCGACGCTTTTGCATGTTCAACAAGGACGTGCATCTTAAAACCAGGCGTAGCTACGACCGTGGTCTGTCAAGCTTGGTGCACTTGGTGTAAATTCAAATCACAAAGTCGGACGTAGCTAAGACCGACGTAGGAGTTAAGATCAACTTTTTTACGCCCAGCTGGTGCACTCGGCTTACCTGCCTAGACTCTCCTCTGTTGAGTCCCTTGCTGCCTGAGGCAATGAGCGCTTCTGCCTCCGGAGCAAACATCGCATTTAAGTTGGTTTTGAAGCAAATACTGGATCGATAATTTTTGTTACAAAACGTTTGTTTTGGGGGCATTTTTTGCCCCCCTCCTTGTGATATCAGGGGCAAAATTATATTTCTTAAGGGCATTTTTGCCCTTTGCCCTCGTGTATTTCCGACGCTGATTGATAGTGATGCCATTATTGCATTATTGCGTAGCCCAGATGAAGCTCCGGATCAGGATACAGTTTGGTTGGCTGGAAGAATTGGAAAGAGCAAACATACACTTTCTTTGGAGGGTGTTTTAGTTTCAAAACTGCAAGCCACGCTGTTTTGCGTTCCTTATTCCCTGGCATGGAGTGCAAGCGAGCGATGGACACTAACAATTTCTTGGAAGTTGTTGATGTTCGAAGCAAGACGTTTACAACGAAAATCTTCAATTTTCTTGAATTGTTATGGCAACCGACAAGGGCACAGGTGTAACCTGAACTCATGTTAACAACATTTAATTAAACACAACTTATTCTAATCAATGTAACGTTGCCTTCTCTGTCGATATCATGGTACGCTAGTAGAGGTTAGACGCTGAACAGGAAACACAAAACCGGAAAGCGGAAGTAGTTCAGTATATATTTTTGTCAATGATTCATTACCTAGAAGTGGTAGAAGTTACTTAGTTTGTTATTCGAACTGTTAAGTAATGGATGCTTTTCTTTTATCTTACAGGTGTCCTGCTGTCCAGCATCTCTCCTCTATCATATTGGCTCTGTCTATCCTATGCCTTCTATCCCACTCTGTCTAAAATTGGATAACTCTAGCTTTCCTGTCAAATCTACCGCTCTGTGTTTGATTTTGGAAACTCTAGCTTTGCATCTCTCTTCTATCCCACTCTCTCTGTATTCAGAACCTTGAAAAACCTTACTATTTTTGAACTTGAACAAACCCAATTGTTGGTTACCCATGGTTATTGCAACCTGTCTGAACAGTCTCTCATCTCTCACGCTCTCTGTCCCTCCTCTGATCGCTCACTCACTCAGGTTATTGGTACCTGATCTACCTCCTCTGATTGCTCACTCACTCGGGTTATCGGTACCTGATCTACCTTTTTGAATGACCTGAGAGATTCTCTCACTCTCACCTCTTTCCATCTCCTATCAACACATACATTTATTGAATACTGTCACTGAAAAATAATACTACTACTACATGCATTGTATTGATTATTTAAATAATTAAACCATAATCGTACAGTGTATACCAGTGTTTTGTTTAACCTGTTAATGCTGAAATAAAACACAGACGTCAACAAGGAGGAAGTGGATTCATCAGGAGTGGCTATTTCCTGCAGATCCACCCTTCTTCAGAAGCATTCATCTGTCATCACAACAACTGTTCCTGATATTGAATATAAACAATAGTATAATATAGTAATATTAATAAGATCATTTTCTGCTGGTAAATTGACATCCAAAACATTTGTGTCACAAACACTAATATATTAATCCCTTTATAGACCTTTTTTGAAACGTAATCAATAACAGACCAGTTTAGAACGCATGGCCCTGAACTACATCCGGTTAGCGCATCTCATACATTAGTCGCTAGGTACTTTACCATTGAGTTAACATGATTACCGCATATTACTATTAATTAACTTGCTGTGAATAGCAGCGATACATTGAATAGTGTCCCCTGACCGACCCACTGGATCAGAACGTTATTTATTTTAGACTATAATTTATTTTAGGCTGATCTGACATTGATAGCTTAAGGTAGAGCTAGAGCTAATCTATCCCAATGTCTACCACTATTTCAAATAGTAGCTAAATTAGCCTACCAAATACTATTTGGTAGAGTGAGTTTACTTTCAGTAAAGAGGTTGTTGGAGCTTATAAAAGTCTACTAACTATTTTTTTAATGGGAGTCAACAAACAATGTACATATTAAGATAGAGACGTAGCTTAAAAAGACCTACACCAGCTATGATGCCTGCATACTAAATGCAACGGTCGGGAAGGTGTGCAGCGGGTAGGCTGTATCTGCTGCAGCATGGTTACTTGTTGAATAACTGCTGTGAAATTGTAATAATTAATAAATGCACCGATAAATGTTCAATATGATCTGCTGGTTTTACATCACCCACCTGTCATTTCTGAACCCAGTGTATGGTCGAGGTTTAAAAACGGGGATATGAGAGTTAGCAATAGCCTAGGACTACGCATGCAGTGTCCGATCCACAACCGTTTTATCTCTACTGAAATTATTGTTCACGTGGATCCCTATGTGCAAATTAATTTCAGTAACCTAAGCCAGGACACATCCCACTGATGCTAGGCATGATTGGAAATTCCCTTCCATGACAAGTTATGGCACCCCAAACCACCTTTTTAAAGCACTAATCCAGATAGCAAACTTCATTGAAACTACGCACGCTAATTTAATTGAACCAACGTCAGACTACGTTGACCACCATATGCACCCTTATCTAATATTGAAACAACTATGAAAACCAACGCGATTATAACGGTATTTCCACAAATATATTGAAACATCGTTGAAAAAACTACCAAAATCGGCGCTATTATAACGGTATTTCCACCAATATTACTATTGAAACAACAATGAAAGATCATCAAGTTATTTTTTTTGAGCAGCAACCCAGTCATCTCGTTGTCCCGTTTTTATAGGAAATGTAAACTTGTTGACAGTTGTTATTCCCCAATCTCGACGAACCGCCAGACACAGCAACAATTGACATTGTTTTAAAAAACATTTGCCACTCTAACTTGCTCACTTATGCTTCTAAACTAGCTGACTTCCATCAAAACAATCATTTGCGCGTCTGAAACCGGAAGCTTACAAGGGCCAAATTTGACGAATGAAAATTCTAGAATGTTCATCAAAAAAGGTCTATATCCACTGACTTTACTAGGATTGTCTAGATCAGCATTTGCTGGACACTGAAGTCTTTTGTTTTGGTACATAATTATACATTGAATTGTTTTGAAAAGTGTAACCCTAAACTGAGTTAATTTATCATTCATAAGTGCTTTTGATTAATAACAGCACACAGGTTTAATCCATTGTCAGGTCCTGGTTCGTTAACGATAATATCCTACCATTTGCATTTAATTTAATATCTTGGTCTTGTACAATAACATTTGTGGTTTTGAAACACAACAACAATGACAAGGAAGAGTAAGAGTTCACAAGCTCAGAGCCTGCGCTGGCAGAGGTCCAATGAGTCTCACTGTGCAACAGCTGAAGGAGTTGAATGTGTTGGTCCTGAGAGCAGTGGAGAGGTAAAGATGTCTGCAGAGAGTAAACGTGTGAAACAGGAAGGTCAGCCTGATGCATCATGTGTACCACAGGGGGGTATTCCAAGTAGCGGGTTTAGTGAAAACTTTGAGTTGTTTAACCCTGAAAAGAGGCATACTCCGAGTTCCACGTTCCAGAAAGAGAGGTAACGAAACCTATTGGTAAGTTTCCATGGTAACTTATACTCCTTGAAACTAACCTGCTCGCTGGCAGGTTTTCCATACCAAACTCTGCATTTCTGCATTCCCCTCCCACTTTATGAGCCTGATAGCTTTGGCAGACACGGCATATCATTTCTTGGTTCAGCCAAGCGATCGCGAACAAAATTGTATTCGCTTCGTTATACGCCGGGAGACGATGTTAAGACTGCGGTTTGATGTCCTTTAATTCCCTGATGAATACTTAAGTTAACGTTACCGTTTCCTGTCACAATCTGTAATTTATTTTAGCAACATTCTCAGCCCTTGGGTCTTCATCGGTAGTGTTACTCGCCGTGGTCTTGCACTGAGAATTGGCCAAATGCCTTTTGGCACTGAAATAAAGACAAATAACGTTAATTGAAATTGTATTTGGTCTTCATTATTGCCTACAAATAGAAATCTAACAATGAGTAGCCTATTTCTATCGGCTATTGTTCCTACAATTTACATGATTCATATGATTCCTACAATTTACATGATGTTGGCTACTGTCCTGTAACTGTTGTTTCAGCAAATCAATTTTAACATTGTTGGGGGTCAATATATTGGCCAAACAACCAAAACTAATTCCCCTATGGGTTGAAGGAAGATGGGAAACTGAACAGTGTATTAACATTAACCAAATAATGCCAATACCACTGGAATTACAGTTATTTGACTCTTTGGGTTAAATAAGAGCAAGAATGGTCAAATTAAGGTTAAATAAGATAATCATTTAATCTTATTGCAAATGAATGCAATCCATGAAGTTAACTCTTATGCCCACTCTACCATGATTATTGTAAACCAAAGATAGAAAGCATGAGGTGAGGAAGGAGTAGGACAAGCCAGAGCTGAGGAGAAGGTCTCAGGAGATCAAGAATCCACAGAACAATGCTTCACAATTCCTTTTATACCCAATAACAACTACAATCACACCCGAATCTTGACCCTTACTTATCAACATGTCTAGCAATGTTACAGTAAGTTACAAAGATGTGAGGGCAATCAAGTTGAGACTCCATCCAGTAACTCCATATTTTACCATATGAGAGGTGGGGGCAGGTTGATAACCTTACAAGATCAGCCTTTATTCTTCTGCCCTAAGTACAATGCATCCTCTCGTAACTGGTGTTCCAGTAAATCCTTTTTGAGATTAGCCTTTATTCTTCTACCTTAAGTAGGCCTACACCATTTCTTGGTCATTTTTTGGCACTTTCTTCATGAGCTGCAATTTGTACAACTCACTTACTTGTAACTGGGTATACATGAGATTACATTAGCTACATTTCACATGCAAAATTCCCCTGCCATTAAATGAACATCTCACTGTATACAGCATCCATGCTCTGTTCAACAGGATCAGAATGTGTAAATTGTTTTTTAAATATTAATTATTCACACAATGTCAGTGTAACTGACAACGCACAAGCCGGTAAATAAAAGTACATGGGGAGAGAACAACCAGTAGCTACCATAAATAATTCTCTGCATCCATTTCTGCGGCAGCAGTCAATGTCTCTCTGTCATCTTAATCATCATCATCATCATTGTCTTTTGATGAAAAGCATTCTGTTGGGGGAAACTGCTACTTCAAATTGAAATAAGCAACAATTGATATTTACTTATAGTATCATGTCGAATATGATTAAAACTAAGGTGACGTCGAGGCTACAATCACAAGCGTATAGCCTAAGCAAAATATGCGTTACCTGTTCGTAGTATGTTTTTACATTTAATAAAACATTGAACACTTTTTGTCCTGTAATATTAACAGACAGTGGGGTTAAATGTTCAATATATGGACTGGCTATTGCCTTCAAATGTATGCATTAACTCGGCAGCAATGTCTCCCACGCCACTTGTATACGCTGCTACAGCCGTGTTGCTTTTTTCACAGAATATGTGCTCGACCATAAACACGAAATAAAACTTGTATCTGAAGTTTGGTGGAGTATGCAACGTTTTTTGTCTCCATGGTGGATCCTAGTATCGGAGCTCCATTGATGTTGGCTTTTAATAGTTCTCATGCCCGCGCTTAACTCTGAGTTGACGTACTCGGAGTTGAGTTAACAAATTCATATCAGCTTTTCTAGAACCAAATTTTTGGAGTTTCCCATGTTAGAGTAACTCAACTCAGAGTTCAGGGTTAATCTCAGAGTTTGTTAAACCCGCTACCTGGACTACCCCCCAGGTATCTAATGCAGATACAGTAAAGAGATGGCAACACAGCAAAGATCCATGTGTAGCAGGGCCTTCTAATGCAGACTGTGTAAACCCTGGAGATCAGCCTTCTGAACAACATGTCCGTGCATCCCGCAGCCAGGCTTCTATTAAATACGGCAGATCCAGAAATCGGCACTGTACCTGTAACTTATTGACCTTTCTAGCATTCCTTCATGAGAATTAAAACACCACCAGAGCAGACCTGGACCTTGTTTTGGATAAAGGTAACAAGATGTATAGAGAGACCAGGAAACGAGTCCCTAATCACATCTATCTGACGACCGATGAGCTCACTGATGAAGTTGCTGCACGCAGGTCTACACATTATGCCGACATGACAAAACTTTCAAGGTATGGCACATTAGGAGAACCTTTACCTGGATCTGTGGATAGCTTTCTGGACCTGGAGTCAGGACTGAGCTGCTTGTTGTCAGATGTGAAGTATGCTCTGCTGTTGATGAGACTTAAGTATTGCAGTATTCAGAACCAAGTCAGGCCAATATGGTTTCTTTGATCCACACTCCAGAGCAGCCAGAGGCTTGCCCCTACACCCTGGTTCATGCACATCAGGTACTGCTGTCATGGTGACATTCACACGTCTCAATGACATGATTGACAGACTCAAGAAGTCCTACAGAATGATGGCCACGCAGTCCTCCTGTAACTATGAGTTGAAGCCTGTGGAGTTCTACAGTGTGAACACAGTCAACCTGAACGATGCTCTCCCAAACACAGACTGCAGACCTACAGCTGTCCCTTTGGAGGAACCTCCTCTGTTGGATGAAGCCGTTAATGAATCTAACTCACCTACTCTAAAGAGAAACACAGCCACTGATCAGACCATTTCACCTGAAATGACTCCTCACACTCCAGCTGTAAAACAACCAGAGGCCCTTATCACAACATTGCCATCACACGATGCTCCTCACAATAAATCAGATAACCCAAATGAACCAGAACTGTCAAGTCAATCCAATTTCCTTCCATCACATGATGCTTTTCTCAATGAATCAAATATTTATTCAGTAGTAAATACTGTTGCCAGTGATGTATCTGATATTCTATTACAAGGAATCTCATGTAAATTGACAAAGTGTAAAAAAAAGCAAAGGACAAAAATGAAGAGAAGACTAATGATCTCAGAAAAAACTCAAGAAAGAATAGAGTAAAAAAAAAAAGGAAAGAGAAAAGTAGGCTTCAGATAGTATATAAAGCCCCAAAAAATATATCATGCAAGAAGGCAATATCAGAACAATCCTGAATTCAGACAAAATAAAATAAATTACACAAGAGATGATGTTGACTTACAGCAAAAACGGAAAGAGTACATTTCCTTCCGGTACAGAGAAAATGCTGAATTTAGAGAGAAAAAAAAATCTTGGTCTCTCGTTACAGGAACAATGCTGAATTTAGAGAGAAAAAAAAACAGCACTTTACGGGCCGCTACAGAGACATTGCTGAGTTTAGAAAGGAAAAAAAACTGTCCTTCACTGCTTTTTATAAAGACAGAATCGATTTTAGACAAAGGAAAATATATCATAGTATTCAGCGATATGCTCATGACCAAGCATTCAGGGTAAGACACAAACAACTAATGAGACAACAAATGAAAGACAGATATAAAAGCAAAACTACATATCGGAGTATGCAGAACATGAGATGTGCCATGAAAATAAAAAGGAAATACAGAGGGATAAATAGACAAACCGAAGAAAGTGACAACAGTTTGATCAAAGAGGCCATATCTGTTTTCAGATCTCAAATAAAAGCCGGCCCCACTTATGTGTGCACCGTCTGTCATAAAGCATCATTTCCAAACCAAGTGAAAACTTGTAAAAGGTTAAACTTTGAAAGAAATCCACACATGGTTGCAGCATGCCTGACAGGAAAGTACGTCCATGTTTGTGATGATGAGTGCAGAGATGAACAACAGTGCAATGTGCCCGATGAGAGAAGGAAGGAGTGGATTTGTCACACCTGCCATAATCATCTTAAAGATGGAGTCATGCCAACACTTGCTGTAGCTAACAACTTGGAGCTCGCTGACATTCCACCTGAACTGTGTGACCTCAACATATTGGAGAGACATCTCATAGCTAAGTGCATAGCGTTTGCTAAGATCATTCCTCTTCCCAAAGGAAGGCAAAGAGCGATACATGGTAACATGGTTTGTGTCCCATCTGAGGTGCAGGAAACAGTTGAAGCGTTGCCCAGACTGAGAAGTGAGTCTCAAGTGATGAGAGTAAAACTGAAGAGGCGATTGTGTTACAGAGGTCATCAGCTGTTCCAGACTGTCACCTGGTCTAAACTAGTGCAGGCACTGCATAAACTCAAACGCATTCATCCACAATATCAGGACATAACTATCAGAGATGAGGCTGAGCTATGTGACCCAACATTTCCTGATGAAGATGAGGATGATGAGGATGCCACTATGGGAATGACTATGATGATGCTGATTTAAAGGAAATTGATATGTGTGAGAAAAGTGCACAGTGTGAGACAGAAACTGAGCTTGATGGAGAGCAGGATGTTGACATGTTGTCTTGTGATGGTGAACAACCAGAGGAGGAAATAGAGGATGATGAAAAACAGGAAGGTGACATGCCTAATGGTGGTTTTGCTCTAGAATCATGTCTTCAGCCATGTGATGTTTCAGAGGAGATTTTATGTTTCAGTGAAGGAATCTACTCTGTTGCCCCTGCAGAAAGTAACAGTCCAGTTGGTTTCTTCAAAACTCCTAAACTTGAGGCGATGGCTTTCCCTGTGCAGTTCCCTACAGGTCAGAACACACTGGATGAAGGGAGACGTATGAAAGTAACACTCAGCAGTGATTTCAAAACTAGGCTTTTCTGCATTGATGATCGTTTTGCCAGAGACACAAACTATTTGTTCTTTGCACAGTTTGTGACTGAAATACCTAGTGACCTATGCTCTTTTGTAAAGCTCTCTCTTGGAAGTCGCTTTGGATAAAAGCGTCTGCTAAATGAATAAATGTAAATGTAAATACACTTGTCCACATCCAGCATGACAATACAGTTGAGGAAAGGAAAGCCAATGACTCGAGATGGACGAAAAATAACTTCTGGTATGCTGCAAAATAAACGAGAGGTAGAGAAACTGGTGAGGAACAAAGATGCAGTCAGATTCATGCAGCCGCTGAGAGGAACACCAGCCCACTGGGAGAAAACCACACAAGATCTTTTTGCCATGATCAGACAGTTGGGAACTCCCACATTCTTTTGTACGTTTTCTGCAGCTGAGATGCGTTGGCCTGAAGTGATTGAAGCAATAAAAAGACAGCAAGGTGAAGAGGTACATTTTGAAGGGCTTGACTGGTCAGCAAAGTGTGACATTCTGAGAAGCAATCCTGTGACAACAATGCGCATGTTTGATAAGCGTGTTGAGGCCTTATTCAGAGATCTGTTCTTATCTCCTGCTCAGCTTCTTGGCAAAGTTGTTGACTACTTTTACCGAGTTGAGTTTCAGCACAGAGGAAGCCCACACATTCACTGTCTCATATGGGTAGAAGGGGCACCTGTGTTTGAGGAGGATGATGATCAGACTGTGTCAGATTTTGTGTCCAAATACATCACAGCTAAGCTGCTTGACCCACGCACACAACCTGAACTACACAAGAAGGTCACAGAAGTGCAAATCCACAGCAAAAAACACTCAAGGACATGTTTCAGAAGTCCCAGCTCTGGTTGCAGATTTGGATTTCCTAAACCACCTTCCACAAAGACAATCATATCAAGACCTGGTGAGGGCGTTTATCCACTGCAAGTGCAAATAGCAAAGTCAAAGCTCCAACCACTGAACTTGTTGCTGAATTAACCTGAAACTGCCTCACTCAGTTTACAGCAGCTCCTAGCTCGATGCAACTTAACACTCCAAGAGTATGAAGGATGCCTCAATGTTATCAACAAATCCAGTGCGGTGATCCTGAAACGTGAGCCAAAAGACTGCTGGGTAAATGGATACAATGCACATCTTCTTGAAGCCTGGGATGCCAATATTGAGGTTAGTTATATTCTCAATGCATACTCATGCATCATGTATCTCACCAGCTACATAACCAAAAAGGAAGCTGGACTTTCTGAGTACCTCAAAACAGTCATTGAGAACTCCACCAGAAACCACGTCAATGAATGTGATGAAATCATGCAGGCTTACTCTAAAAGAGAGAGGTCAGTGCTCAGGAGTGTGTGACTCGTGCATGTGGAATAAACATGAAGAAGTGTTCACGTGGTGTCATATTCGTACCAACAGATGACAACGCACTGAAAATGAGTCGCCCCATGTCTTACCTGGAGAACACGTAAATGTGTGGATGACATCTTTGACTGACAAATACAAAGCCAGACCAGAAACACTAGAGATTGATCAGATGTGTTTGGCTGATTTTGCAGCTACTTGCAGAATTGTCTATGGCCGGCAGAAAAAAGGTAGAGATGTGTTGCCCCTCCTCAATGAGATGGGATTTGTGCAAAAGCGTAAAAACGATAAACCTGCTATCATCAGATTTTACCGCTGCTCACAGGAAAAATATCCTGAGAAGTTCTATGGCACATTACTGAAACTGTACATTCCTCCGATCGGACAAGGAACTTAAAAAACCGCATTTCCCCACATACGAGTCCTTCTATAAATGTTGTTGTGTTCAACTACCAGGTTCTAACCATCATGAGTATGTCCTAACACATACCTAACACATAGTGAAACGAAACAAGACAAATATGAGAAAAACAGCGAGGAGATTGAGAAAGCATTCGAAGAATTTGAACAGAACAGAGGAGTAATTGATGAATGGTGTAATCTGGCTCCAGAATCTGAAGTGGAGAGGTTGGAATGTATCAAAGAACTGAAGGCAAGAGAGCCAGATCATGAAAATGTTCCAGAATACACTAATCAGGCTAATGTTGCAACAGAAGCCAGAGCCATCATAGAGCCTCCTGCGTTTGACCCCACACTGTTACGGCAGATGTATCAGAACCTGAACCAGAAACAAGCGTGTTTTCTATGCAGTTAGAGATTGGTGTGTAAAGCATGTTTGTGGCCTAAATCCTGAGCAGTTTTTCTTTTACGTCAATGGTGGTGCCGGAACAGGAAAGTCCCATCTCATTAAATGCATCTACTCAGAGGCATCTAAGATACTGTGCAAACTGCCCAGCCATTCTGAGGAGGTTGACGTATCAAACCCCACTGTCCTGTTGACAGCTTTCACTGGAACTGCAGCCTTTAATATATCAGGATCAACACTGCACTCTTTGCTCAAGCTTCCACGAAGTCTGAAACCTCCATTTCAAGGACTTGGTAACCAACTGGATGAAGTCCAATCAGAACTTTTAAATGCTGAAATCCTCATCATTGATGAAGTGTCCATGGTGTCAAAGCCCCTGTTTGCTTACGTGGATGCGAGACTGAAACAGATCAAAGGTAGCCCCAGACCCTTTGGAGGAATGTCAGTTATAGCTGTTGGAGACTTTTATCAGCTACCACCAGTTCGACAGTCCAAGACCCTCTGTGTGTACGAGCCGTGTGAGATTGATCTATGGCAGGAGCACTTTCAGACAATCACCCTGACTGAGATTATGCGGCAGAAGGATGATGTTGCCTTTGCAGAGATGTTGAACCTGATCCGTGTGAAAGGAAAGTCAGAGGAGTTGTCTCAAGCAGACAGAGTCTTGTTGTCACAGACTATCACTGAACCATCACTTTGTCCACCTGATGTCCTGCACATCTTTGCAACTAATAAACAGGTTGATTCTCACAACTCAGTAACATTAGCTCTGCTCCATTCTAATATCACCAAGATTGATGCAGATGACTATAAGAAGGACCCTCGAACTGGAAGAATGGCTCGACAAGACAAACCATACAAAGGAAACAGAAATGAGTTACCAGATACACTAAGCGTGGCCGAAGGTGCTCGAATCATGCTCACCAGAAACAGACGTGTCTCAAGGACTGGTGAATGGATCCTTCTCTACACTAGTCAGGGTAATAACCTCAGAACAAAGTGGTGTTGCACATGTCACTATGCTTGTCCTCAAGATGGATGATGAAAACGCTGGAAGGAATTACCGTAATAGAGCACCAGGCCACTCTGATGATGTAGTGTAGAGGACAATCTGAAACAGAAAGGAATGGTACGCAGACAGTTTCTTGTTAGACTTGCATTTGCTTGTACGATACACAAGGTTCCGGGTATGACAAGGACATCAGCTGTAGTGTCACTTAAACACATTTTTTAACCTGGCATGGCTTACGTAGCTATCAGTAGAGTGACCTCTCTCAGTGGACTGCACATGCTGGATCTGGATGAGAGTAAAATCTATGCCAACCCAGAAATCACTGGAGCCCTCGAGACCATGAGACAAGTCAACTTGGACGACATGATGCCTCTTCTTCGTATTACACAGACATCAAGCAGACATGACACTCTGACCATTGTTCACCATAACACGGAAGGTTTGCCTTCTCACATCAATGACATCAGGAGCCATCATGAACTGTGTCTTGCAGATGTTTTGTGTCTCACAGAAACTCACCTTCAAGGTTCCTTTGTTGCAGAGAGTCTCAATTTAGAGGGCTACAACATGTTCAAACGCAACAGACACCTTTCCTACACAAATGTTCAACAAATAGCCAACAGAGGTGGTGGTGGAGTTGCTGTTTATGTGAAAAGCCACATTCAAGTGCGTGAGAAACAGTATGTACATAATGTAACTGATCTTGAGTTTGTGGCTCTGAAGGTTGAAGCCCCAGTGAGTGCCCTGATCGCAGCTGTGTACAGACCTCCAGACTACAGTGTGAGATCATTCCTGTTTAACCTGGGGAGCCTGCTGGACTCATTGGAGATCATGGACTGTCAGCCCATCATTGTCTGTGGTGATTTCAACGAGAATCTCTTCTCCAACACTGCTAAGCCAATCCTTGAGCTCTTCCAGTCCAGAGGATATGCACAAATCATTACTAATGCAACCACTGATAAGAACACACTGCTGGACCTCATTTTCATCTCTCAACCACAACATTGTCTCCACTCTGGTGTGAAGAGAACTTATACAGTTATCACAACCCTGTCTACTGTGTCATGTCCTCTAACGGTTCATAAAGGTATCCGCTGAGTTTTAAAGAAAATGTTAAGTACTTGTGACTTAAATTAAACTAATATTGTCAATACATTGATTTAATAATATTAGTACTATTGTCCACAATTATTCAGTTCAATTCAATTATTCAGAAGACAATTATTTTTATCTTCTCAGCTACAGCAGGGCCTTTATTCTTGTACAGTAAAAAACATTTCACATGCCACAATCATGTTTTCTGTCCACATTCCTACAACAGGTCTTAAAATTGTCAGGTAAGACCAAAATCCACTGAGAATCATGGATTTTCTAACAACACCACATTATTGTCTGGGATTATGTAATTGTCGATGTAAAGAAAATGTAATCATCTGGTCAAAACATGTTGTTGCACTTTAATTAGTTAGTAGAATGGGGTAATTTTAAGTGTACATAGTATTGAACAACATTATGGGTCATACAGTTTTCCAGGTAACCATGTTGTTTTTAGCCATATTTCTAACACATTTTGGCCTGTGCATTTATCAGGATGGGTTTGGGTCAGGGTCTATAAATGCACAGGCCAAAACAAACTGTACACAGCATTGTACACAGCTGCTGACATTTAGTGTAGCAGATGCACATCAGAAAGTATGTGTTCTAGATGTAACACATACTTTCTGATGTACCTACCAGCTGAAACCCCACACTTCCATCCCCATTAGTTTAATTTGAATTATCCTGTGTTCTCTGTAGTGTTAAGTTTCCTTTGTACCTCACAGGAGACGCAGTCCTCCTGTGTCCTCTGTAACGTTAAGTTTCCTTTCTGATGGACAGGAGACACAGTTCTATGTGTCCTTTGTAGTGTTAAGTTTCCTTTGTACTGGACAGGAGACACAGTTCTCATGTGTCCTCTGTAAAGACACTTTCCAGTTTTGGCCTCACCTCCTTCCACACTGTGAGGATCAGCTCACAGCATCTACGACATGCCAACGAGTGCAGCACCAACTGAACTGTCAATCAACTGAGGACCCATCACTGTTAGACCTCATAGGGACACATTTGACTTCCTGCCTGTCCCCGTCATTCTTCAAAGCAAAGGACGAGAAAACACCTGCCTGTCCTTGCCTCACTTCCTGTCTGGCTCTGAAATTCTGGATCAGCTCATACCGACCAAGACATCATGCCACCACAGAGCAGATGTTGAAGCACCATCTCAACTGTTCACTGGACACATCACTGAGACATGTGTTCTCCCTGCCAGTGTTGAGGTTTCTTCACAACAGATAATAAGGTATTGTCTTCTTATTTCATATGTGATTTCTAATGTTTTGTTCTAATTCTGTTATCATTTGTGTATTCATTTTGTATAAATGTAAATATCAATTTCTTCCTTCAGGTCTTCCTTCTTTGTGATTCCTCCACCTCACGGTGAAGACACTCAGGGCAGAGAGGGCAAAGCACATGAAAGAAGATGAACATCATTAAGCGTATTCAGGTGCACTGGACGTACATGTTGATCTGCCCTGCAGCAGAGCTCAAGGTATTTTATTACTGTGAATTATAAACGCTTTTAGAAAGTTTAGTTTGTTTTTAGTTTATAACAATAACTTCCTGTTTTCTTTTGTCAGGATCAGGTGTGCAACTGCAAGGAAGCAAACTGCTGCAGAACAGTCATAAGTCAGTCATCACTGTCCCAGTGACAGCCCCACCTTTATGCAGTATCAAGCTCCTCCCTAAACCAGCTGTAAAGGTAACAATTGTCATGAGGTCTTTTTTTAAATATATCTCTGACCACAAAAAAAACTTTACTACTTGCATGTGCTATTTACATTTATAACTACATGAATACATTTTCTTCTGTTTCTGACTTTAAGGCCTCTCCTCCTCTATGTAGCTATAGTAACACTATCCTTACACCAGGCCCTGAAGTGATGACTGGAGCAGTGGTTCTACAGCCACTGCACAGATCAAAGGTCCTAATGTTACAGGTCTTTAAAGCATACACTACTAAGTCATGAACAGTATGAATGTCTCTAAAAACTGCAGGTCTATTTTGTTTGTTTCATCTCTACCGTATTTGATCTAACAATATATGTTTTCTTTGTGATTCATCACATTTCTTTTTTTTTGTTGACTGAATTTATTTATTTATTCATTCATGTCATCCGTCCCCTTTTTAGTCACTTTTCTAACAGATATATGAGAAAATTAAGGATGGAAATGTTTGTTTGATTGCCTCATGCATACAAACAAATGCATGCAAGTTCATACATACAAAAAACAAATCAAATTGAAGAAATCGCATATTTGTATCACAATGAGTCATTAGTATGGGGTTTCAGCTGGTAGCTATATTCAAGGTTTTTCACACGTGTACACCGATCCTTAGCGTAACCTAAACTCTACTGATATGATGAATATTTAAGGCCAGTGTTAAATTGTATGGCTGTGAAATCCATCTAAGTGTGTCATCTTCGTTGGGATAGTCTAAATGACAATGTTGACAAGACTTATCCGTTCGGGGCTACAGGACCTTGAAGTCTTGAACTTCTGTGAGTATTAACCAAGGTCTGGAAATGATGCGAAAAGCCTTTGATTGTAGGAAATTAACCATACTGTTAACTGTCAGGGTTGTGACCCTTTGTTGGCCACCAGAGGCCCTCGCTGTGTTTTTGGTTCTGTTAATCTGTTCTCATTATGACATTGTTTTCACCTGTGCCTTGTTTGTTCTGTGCTTTTTAAGTGGCTTGGATTTTTAGTTCTGTGCTTAGTTTTTCTCTGACCTGCCACAGAGTGAGAGTCATGCCTTTTTGATCTACTTTTGTTTGTTATTTTCTGCTTCCAATAAAAGGAGGAAACACATATTTTGGAGTCTGCTTTTGGGTCCACGTTTGCATTCCTGACAGAAAAACTAAGCCTTCTGTCACGACGTGTGGAGGGGTAGGACCCAAACGCAGGAGAGTCAGCAGGCATGGCCAAACAAAGGTTTAATACGTGAAACGGGAAACAGCCAGGGGGCAGGGCAGAGGGTCGGGGCAGGTCCGGGGGGCAGGTCCGGGGGGCGGCCTGGGGGCCGGAGCTCGGGCACGGGGGCGCCTGGGAGCGCGGACGAGGAGGCGCCTGGGAGCGTGGACGAGGAGGCGCATGGGAGCGCGGGCACCGTGGCAGGCGGCAGCCAGAGCGGGCGGAGGAGGAGGCGGCCAGGAGTGATGGTGGAGGACTTGAGACAGGCTGGCACATGGCATGTCTCCAGGGAGGTGTTGAAGATGTAGGTAAACAACGGAGACAGCTGGGGCCTGTACTACGAATCAAGATCAACATGCTCCTCTTGCGTGAAATATTGTAATACAATCATATCAGGTATACAGACATATAATATAGGCAAAATTCAACAAAGTCGCTGCAGCCAATCTGGCAGAAAATAGCAGCTGTAAATGCGTAAGCTACATGACTTATTGAAGATGTGATCATAATTACATGTGTGCATCCCACAACGTTAAACTTTTGTTGCTGTATTATTTTAGTTGCAACCCTGCAGTGGCAACCCTGCAGTGGCAAACGATTGTGGGAGCAAATAAAAAATAAAACCATTATTCAAAACGGTAAGCCAATATTTGTACATATTTTAAGGCCAACAAGTACAAGGCTGAATTGCCTGAACTCGTCCCTTTTTTAGGATATCTATCAGGGTCACCCCATGATGGAAGGAGTGGAAGGGGGCATTTCTGGTGGCAGCAGGTTGAAAGCCCAGGCATATATAGGTTTCAAGTAGCCTAATCTATGTGACCATGTTCATTCAACAATTATTTATGAATATTGTAGGAGTGAAATGTATTACTGTTCCCTGCAGTGACTGTCGTCCCACTGTGCCATACAGAGGTAACAGTGAAACTAATAGTCATACGCCAGTATGTATGCCATATGTGGTTGCTGAATATTGATCCAATATACCATTTACTTTCTCATCCAGGTCCTAGATGATCAGGAAACTGTGTCTGCCTGCTCATTTTGGGGGTACACTTTTGAGTTGTATTTACCACTTGCAACACAGATGGTGAGAGTGTGTGAACGTGTGGCTGTGATTGAAGTGTCTGTGATAACTTACTAATGGTGGTGGTCTCAACATAAGACACAAGTCCTTAAAGTGCTCATTTCAAATATGACTCAATTGATTAAATTGCTATGGTGTTAAACTCAGCAGGAATAGGAATGTCTTCCTCCCCCTGAGCCTAGGGCCTCCACTTCAAAGCCAAGACAAAGACACAAGGTATAAGCAATGAACCTTGTAATAGTCAAATGGACACCTTCAACTTTGACCAAGTGTGCCTTGGAAAGGGACAATGTTCTTTTGTATTAGGTTGGAGCAGACAATGTGAGGGGCCCTGTATAAAAAAAACCCTGGAGCTCGATTATTAGAGGCTTTTAATTAAAAAAACAAGGCTGGAGACAGAAAAACTGGAATATGAGAAGAGATAGTAATTGACTGAATGAATGACACTAAACTTAGTTAAACTGACATATTTTTCTGTATTCCTAGGGAAGGGAGAACACATGAGGATGTATTTGTTAAACTTTGTTTTACGTTTTGGTCTTTTTAATACTTTTGTGGCTTTCTTGTTGTGTCGTTTGAATCTTTTCTGGGGGTTTTCACCACTTATCTCTTTCAATGTCCTAAAAATGCTATAAAAGTGAATGAAACATCAAAATTCAATGAAAGTAGTGAAATTATCATTTATGTATCACTTGTGAAGAGCTTTGTACAGATACCCATGGTTCTTCTTGGTTTGAAAGGTTTTGATTGGGGAAAAAAAAACAAATTTCTGATATGGAAATGATTAGAAAATGGCTCAAAGCAACCCAAGGACAACAGAATGGGTTAGGTTGTAAAATATGATATCATTTGCATACATTTTCAGAAGGGAACAGAACATTGAGTGAAAAACCTTGTTTCATTTTGTCAACATATTAGAGTCCAAAGTTTTTACAAAGGGCACTTTGGAAATCTCTTTTTCATCACGACATTAATCACAATATGGTGGCAACAACCATTACAGAAAATCTGTTGCGAATAGCAGAGCAGACCTTGTTCTTGCTCAGGTTCTCTGCATCACCCACACTATCAAAGTACCCATAGCGAAATAACGAAACGATATGCATACAGTCTGTGGGACTGTGAGTGCACAGCTTCAATGTGTAGCATTGGCCAAATACGGCTCAAGAAGCTGGCAATATACGTAATTCCCTCTGCTAAGAACCTATATCTTTCAGAAAGATACTGATGAGGGAATGCGAAAGGGTTTTGTCAGTCACCAAATGTTCTGTTTCTTCTGAGCGCACCTCTGACAATCCGCGTACCAAGCTCCATATGAACTTCTATGAACGGTGACAACATTATCGCCAAGAATGAGTTAGTGGGCGGGGTTTTTATACCGGTTGATCTCTGATCTCCAACTTAACCTGCTCCCGACCAGGTTAGCCGGTCAGCATATGTTACCATGGCGATCTACCCCGGTAACAAGTAATCCACCGTCGTAGTACAGAAAACCCTGGGTTGAACCTGAAGTTACCTCGCTAACGCCAAATCTTGATTCGTAGTACAGGCCCCTGGTCAGCACAGTTCTTGAGGGTGGCTGGAGAGACAGAGCCCGGCCCAGCTGCTTTGCGGGGGTTCTGTCTCTTGAACAGTTTGTTCACTTCTCTCTCCTGAATGGAGAGGGTCGTCACTGTAGAGGGGGGAGGGGAGAGGGCTCACGGTTGGAAAGGAGTTGTAGAGGACTGTCCAATTGTCTTTCAAAACGACAGTAGAACTCGTTTAGGTCGTTGGCCAGACGATAGTCGTTAGTGGAGTGGGGGGCTCTGGGCTTGAAGTTGGTGATCTGCCTGAGCCCACTCCAGACAGAAGCAGAGTCGTTAGCAGAGAACTGACGCTTCAGCCTCTCTGAGTACAGTCGTTTAGCCTCTATCACCGCCTTGCTAAACCTGTTCTTCGACTCCTTGAAACTGTCCCTGTCCCCACTCCTAAACGCGGCCTCTTTGTCCAGCCTCAGCCTTCTGAGTTTGGCTGTAAACCAGGGTTTGTCGTTGTTGTAGCTCACCCTGGTGCGTGTTGGTATACAGCAGTCCTCAAAGAAGCTGATGTATGATGTCACAGCCTCTGTGAGCTCATCCAGACTATTGGAGGCAGTTATGAACATATCCCAGTCAGTAGAGTCCAAGCACGACCGCAATTCTTCCATAGCCTCACTGGTCCACTGTTTTGATGTCCTCACAGCAGGCTTGCAGCGCTTAAGCTTCTGCCTGTATGCAGGAATCAGGTGAACCATGGCGTGGTCTGAGTGACCCAGTGCTGCTCGGGGAACCGCATGGTATGCTTTACTGATTGTAGAGGAGCATTTGATGAGTTGTCTGTATTTGGGGAGTTGAGTGAGATTGCCTTTGTTAAAGTCGCCTAGCACAATAACCAAGGAATCCGGATTTTCATGCTCCACGCACAATATCTGGTTAGCGAGCACACGTTGAGCCTCGTTGGCGCTTGCCTGAGGGGGCATGTAGACGCCGACCAGTATGAATGAAGCAAACTCACGTGGCGAGTAAAAAGGTTTACAGTTAATAAAAAATGATTCCAGATCAGGAGAACAGTGCTGCAGAATCACTTTCACATCTTCACACCAGCCACTGTTAATGTAAAAACAAATACCACCACCTTTTTTTTTGCCAGAGAGCACAGGGTCACGATCCGCTCTCAGCAGTTTGAAACCTGCTAGCTGTAGCGCAGAGTCTGGGATCAGTTCACTCAGCCATGTCTCCGTAAAGCACAAAACGGAAGACGAATGAAAGTCTCTGTTTTTCCACACCAGTAGCTGAAGTTCATCCGGCTTGTTGGTCAGTGAACACACGTTGGAGAGAAATATCCCCGGTAACGCTGTACGTGCCCCATGACGACAGAGTCGCACCAGTGCACCGGCTCGTTTGCCTCTTATACGGCGCTTCGCTGCTAGGACAAAGCCGAGGGCGGCTTTGACTATAATTCCCACTAATTTTGACGCTGGAAGCAGAAAAGTGGGAAATAAATCCACAAGAGTTGTAGTCCTGATGTTTAGAAGTTATTCTCTTGTTAGAGAACCCCAGAAATCTTGGCAGAACACTGAATTATAAGACAAAACAAGACAAAACAGAGCGCACCTAGCTACCGTGGCTGACTTCGTAGGCGCCATCTTTACACACATTTCTGTATTTTCAGCCATGTACAAAAAATAATTTCAGATTTGAGCATTCCAACGCATTTTCAGCAGGAAATGCATGTTCTAGTTATTCAGTTATTCCATATTCTTAGTTCTTCCGCTGTTTTTTGGCCTTTAACTAGTCCTGCTTACTTTCACCGATTCCTACAATTTTTTAATCAAAACGTTCAGCTCCTTTAGGATATGTTAGCTATGACTTTTGGTATTTCTCACTTTTACACTTTTTACAGAATTAAGGTTTTTGTGCAAATTATTGTCCCATTAAAAGTAACGGTAAATCCTTTCAAATCATTAAAAAGCTTCCTCCTCTTTCAAACTTAACTACTTCAGCATACTTTCAGCTAGAGACACCATTCAACCTTTAAAATGTTCACAAGACATTCAGCTATTCCCAAATGATTTATCTTTTTCAAATATTCAGCCAATTGTGAATCGTGACAGTTTTAAATACATGAAAAATGTTGCTCCTTCTTGATTTTTATGATTGAGCAGACAGCAGAGTGGCACACGATTTTAAAACTGCCGGTAGAGTCGTATTTCTAACCGCACAGACATATAAAGGAGATCTCTGGTTTCGGCAGAGTCTTGGGTCTCGGAAAATATTAATATTAGGAAAATATATATTGTTTGAGGTGTGGATTCTAGCTACATGTCTCATAATCGAGCTATCGCGATGGCTCTCCATAACTAAAAACTGTTCAACTTTGTTTCCACAATTGACCAAATTGGCCCAACAAGGTATGTAGCCTACATTGAGCTTAATGTGTACATAATATAGCTACATCGTTTTTATTTTAGCAAGTTTCACGGAAGTCTGCAAAAATCGAGGCTCGACTGTCATGGCTGACCGTCACAAACAGCCAAACCAGGGCTGGGGTAAGTGTTTGCTGCAGCTGCGTTAATCCTAAGAACAAATGCTTCATAACTGGAAAATTGTTACTTTTAATTGACAATATTGAACACAGATGTAAAGTAACTTGTCTTTACTCTAAATATCTTCTCCGTTTTCAATTTGAAATAGTAGATCTAGTTTATGTAGGAAATCTTCCATTGCATCTTCTCTAGCTTCACGCCTTCGGTTATTATTCAAGCCTACCGTGTCAATACATACTGTACCACTTTGACACACCTGCATGAAATGATCCGCTGGTTAGATGTAGGATTATCTTGTTATTTACGTATAAAAAACTAAGATTTTTTTTATTCATGAATTCATCCATCCATGATATGGACAGTGCACATGAATGAAAATAACTGTAAATATTACATGTTAATGATATGTAAATGATTGTACAGTGACAATTAACTTTTTACTATAATCACGGATAGTATGAAGCTATCGTGAGCGACTATGTGCCAGTTTGTCACACTACTGTACTGTATTTACCTCAGGAAGCTAAGGTCGACTGTAGCTAGATGCTGTACGTGGTGATTGTTACTCGACGATAACTACATACTATAGCAGAATTATGTCACACACGGTGATAATTGACATTCTACTATAATCATGTATTTCCAAAAATATGTTTTAAATAAACTTACCTCAAAGAAGTACGCTGCCAGCATCTCCATCCTTGCGCGATAGGCTCTGCACTGACCCCTGTTCTGCTCCATTCGACACCTCTCCTCTTCCATCCACTCCTGCAGAATCTGATGGACAATCGCAATGTTCCCCATTTGAAAGTATTTTAAACGTTGCATTTGTTAACTAACTAACTAAAGCTTAACTTCTCTTAATAACTGAACTTAAAAACGACTTACCTTAGTTTATCTTACCTTACCTAAGCTAACCTTAACTTACCTTGCCGTAACTTAAATTACCTTAAGTTTACCTAATACTAACTTAATGGAACTTAATGAAATCTAACTTAATTTAAATGTGAGCTTAATTTAAGTTTAAATACACTACAGATTTAATTAACTTGTGTGACAATAAACTCTCAAGTTGCAAAGTACCGGTCCGTTGAAGAAAGATGCAATTGACTCCCGTCTGACAAGTACACGCAGCACGATGACGTACATCCTGTCTTAATAGACTGTTCGAAATCAACGGTTTTGGAGATACCTTCCCTCGAAAGGACCTGTCTAGTTAGACACCTGTCTAGTAAGACATCAAGGATTAAGACAGCTATCTAAGATTTCTAGCCTGACGTTGTCATACTCATAATTCTCTCTGTTGGGCTGTGACTATGGGGCGTGTTTCAACCGAACTCGTAAAACAAATGTCTCTACGCTCGATTAGGTAGACCTACAACCAATCAGAGCAACGTAATATGTTGTTTGTTGAAAACGAATTCAACCCAAGGGCTCTTTCGTGACGTTGTTGATTACGTTACTGTTGATCATCTGTCCATCATCGTATAAAGCCCGCCCTGGCAATTTCATTGGTCCGCCCAGATCCAGGTTTTATGTCGTTGTTCCCAATATGAGACCCTCCAGACCCAACTTCCCGACCAAATTTGTTTGTGGGCAGGGAGAAGTTGGGCTGGCAGCCAGGCTATAAGATTTCGAACACAGCCTTGGTATGCCTACTTGGAACCTTATTTTGAGGATGTCCTCCAAAAATTGTGTCGTGACTAAAAGGGGGCGTGGCCGGAAGCATAAACGTGTTTTGGCTAATAACTGTTGAAGAGTTTAGCTTAATAAAGTAATTTATTTGTCTCTTGATGTCTTGTGAGATATCAATCCTGATTGTTGATCACTTTTCATAAAATTCGAATGGACGTGGCCGCCATTTTGGATTTCAAAACCGTTTGCTCGGTAAAGCCAACCAAAAGCGTTGGCGAAGCCGCCAAACGAGATGTAAGAGCATATCTCAGCAACCATTTGTGCGATTGTCACCAAGCTTGGGTTCCAGCTTTCCCATGAGGAGCAGAGGAGACCAGGGGGGTATTCCAGGTAACGGGTTTAGTGAAAACTATGAGTTGTTTAACCCTGAAAAGAGGCATACTCCGAGTTCCACGTTCCAGAAAGAGAGGTAACGAAACCTTTTGGTAAGTTTCCATGGTAACTTACTCCTTGAAACTAACCTGCTCGCTAGCAGGTTTTCCATGCCAAACTCTGCGTTTCTACCTATCCCCTTCCACTTTATGAGCCTGATAGATTTGGCAGACACGGCATATAATTTCCTGGTTCAGCCGAGCGATCTCTAACAAAATGTAATTTGCTTAGTTATACGCTGGGAGACGATTTTAAGACTGCAAATTGATGTGCTTTGATTCCCTGATGAATACTTAAGTTAAAGTAACCGTTTTTCCCGTCACAATCTGTAATTTATTTTAGCAACATTCTCAGCCCCATGGGCCTTCATCGCTAGTGTTACACGCCGTGGACGTGCACTCAGAATTTACCACGTGCTTTTGGACACTGAAATAAATACAAATAATTGAAATTGTATTTGGTCTTCTTCATTACCTACAAATAGAAATCACAACGAGTAGCCTAGCCTATTTCTATCGGCTATTGTTCCTACAATTTACATGATTCATATGATTCCAACCATTTACATGATATGTACCGTCCTGTAACTGGTGTTTCAGCAAATCTATTTCAACATTGTAGGGGGTCAATATTGGCCAAACAACCGAAACTAATTCCCCTATGGGTTGAAGGAAGATGGGAAACTGAACAGTGTGTTAACATTAACCAAAATAATGCCAATACCAATGGAATTACAGTTATTTGACTATTTTGATTTTTGGGTTAAATCAGAGCAAGAATGGTCAAATTAAGGTTAAATACGTTTTCATTTATCATATTGCAAATGAATGATATCAATGAAGGTTAACTCTTATGCCTACTCTACCATTATTATTGTAAACCAGAGATAGAAAGCAAGAGGTGAGGAAGAAGGAGCAGGACAAGCTAGAGCTGAGGAGAAGGTCTCAGGAAATCAATAATCCACAGAACAATGCTTCACAATTCCTTAAGAACAAATACAATCACACCAGAATCTTGACCCTTATCAACATGACTAGCAATGCTATAGTTACACAATGCGATGCGAGAGCCATCAAGTTGAGACTGCAGTAACTCCATATTTTACCAAATGAAAGGTGGGGGCAGGTTGATAGCCTTACAAGATCAGCCTTTATTCTTCTGCCCTAAGTACACCATCTCTTGGTCAAAATAGAAATTCAGCAAATTCAAGTATTAATATTCATATAGGTTATTGTTCCTACAATTAACATCACCTGTGACCATGCATCCTCCCATAACTGGTGTTACAGTAAATCTTTTTCAAGATTAGCCTTTATTCTTCTACCCTAAGTAGGCCTACACCATCTCTTGGTCAGTGTTGGCACTTTCTTCATGAGGTGCAGTTTGTACAACTCATTTACTTGTAACTGGGTATACATGAGATTACATTAGCTACATTTCACAGTTCCACATGCAAAATTCACCTGCCATTAAATGAACATCTGTATACAGCATACATGCTCTGTTCAACAGGATCAGAATGTCAAATCGTTTTTTAATATTAATTATTCTCACAATGTCAGTGTAACTGACAATTCCGCACAAGTCTGTAAATAAAAGTACATGGTGAGAGAACTACCAGTAGCTACCATACAAAATTCTCTGCATCCATTTCTGCGGCAGCAGTCAATGTCTCTTCGTCCTCTTAATCATCATAACCATATTTTAATGAAAAGCATACTGTTGGGGGAAACTGTTACTACAAATTGAAATAGGCACCAATTGATATTTACTTGGTATCATGGCGAATATGATTAAAACCAAGGTGACGTCGAGGCTACATTCACAAGCATACCCTAAGCAAAATATGCATTACCTGTTCGTAGGATGTATTTACATTAAATAAAACATTAAACACTTTTTCTCCTGTAAAATTAACTTGCAGTGGGGTTAAATGTTCAATGTATAGACTGGCTATTGCATTCAAATGTATGCATTGACTCGGCACTCCAATTGTATACGCTGCTAAGGCCATGTAGCTTTTTTCCAGAATATGTGCTCAGATTGACCATAAACACGAAAAAAAAAATGTCTATCGGAAGTGTGGTGAATTAGGACAACGTTTTTTTGTCGCCTGGTGCCATGGTGGATCCTAGTATCGGAGCTCCATTGATGTTGGCTTTTAATAGTTCTCATGCCCGCGCTTAACTCTGAGTTGACAAATTAATATCATCTTTTCTGGAACCGAATTCTAGGGGTTTCCCATGTTAGAGTATCTCAACTCAGAGTTCAGGATTAATCTCAGAGTTTGTTAAACCCGCTACCTGGAATACCCCCCTGCAGAGTTATACCAGAAAAATAACTTTGAACTCAGTACTCTTGAACGCAAACAGATATTTCAACCAAACTTGGTGTGTTGCATGAGTACAACAGGTTATTGTGACCTAATTGTTGCACAAGTGCTATGGAGGCCATGTCCTGCTCTGGATTGCTTGGCCCCTCCATTGCTGCTTGTAGCTATATTTGGTGGCCACAGTAGCTGTCTAACAGTATAATCATAATGGTCACAATAATGTTTCATTCTCAGGCAATCTATACTCGAGAAGCGTCAGATTTATTGTGCTTTGTAGATATGTGTCCTCTAACCTCTAAGGGGCGATCCCATGTGTGACAGATGTTAACTTGTGATACCAGCCAAATTGATGCCGCCATTTTGAATGAATTAATAAAAAGGTTTTGTCCTACCCTTCCTACAAAATGTATCAAATATTCACCAAATTTGGGACAGATTATCTTCAGACCACAATCACCTTGACATGTGAAAATAGGACTGAATTACAGCTGTTTAAACTTGGGCCAAATCTGACAACCGCTTGCCACAGGTAAAACTGCTTAAATTTAATAGCCAAATTGGTACGGATGCCATTTTTAATTACTGAAAAAAGTTTTTTCTCTGCTTCTCCTACACATGTTATCAAATCTTCAACAAATTTGGCAGAGATTATATTCAGACCAAGCCTCACAAAGCTCATCACATGGTTTTTTGATTTTCGAAACCGTTAGCCGTTACAGCCAATCAAAATGTGCAGTTAAGCCATCAAACAGGAAGTTGGGTCGTAGCTCAGCAAATCTTCCATGGATTCACACCAAACTTCGTATAGGGACTCAGAACCCTGTTTTAAGGATGTTTAAAAAATGTTCTCAGTCATATGACTGCTTGGCCACCTCATTGCTGCTTGCAGCTATATTTGGAAAATGTTAGCCTACTTTTCTGAATTTACTGTATCAGTGTCACATAACTGCTCATCTCACATCCCATTCGCTATTCACCTTGCTAATCAATGTAGTCTACTACTATTTAATGAGAACAAATTGGGTTAATGTTGAGTCAGAGGTTGGCCTATCTATGGATGAGAGGAAGGTAGGATAGGAGAAATGTCTTCCCTAGCGGAAGTGCAACAAACCAACATAGGATTTTGAAAACTCTTTAATGTGTCCTGATTAGCCTACTTACATGCAAGTCTTAAATTGGCTAAATGTTATGGTGTATTTTCCCCAGACAAGTTGTCAATAAAAATCCATCCATTAAGTTTCTCTTATACTGATATTTGGTTTAAAGTAGGTCAATTTAAACACAATATTTGTCCATGTGCAACTCTGACTGCCCACTTCAGCAAACCAGACATAGCAGAGGTCTCACACACAGGTACACACAATAGGACATATTTTAAAAGCATGTAAGTGTATGGCTGCAGTTGTAAGACCAGGTTTTCAGGTAAGGAAACAAGGATGTTTCCTTAATAATATATATTTTTTTTATTACATTACTTAATTAAGGAGGCCAAATGAAGCTCATAAAGATGCAACACTCAGGATAAACTTAGAAAGTAAATTCTAATCAGATATATCAAGTTGTTGGTTGCCCTACAAGAGGAAGACAGCATCTGCTTCTTCAACTCCTTAATCCTCTCAAGGGCACCTGTTGTACCTGGTTAGAAACACATCAGCATTTAATGTAATTTTACACAATACATCAAGGATGAAAAAATGAACACCCATCTTTCCTTTCTTGAAAGGGTCACTTGTCGGCTATGGGTCTAATATTGCATATATATGGGTCTAATATATCTATTTCTGTGTAGGACCTCGTTTCTCAAGTGGTGGGTCCCGAGTCCGACCCAAAAGTGGATCGCAAGCTGGTGTAGGACATATTTTGTCTAATTGTGTGTAGGACTGTGTTTCTCAAGTGGTGGGTCCCGACCCAAAAGTGGCTCGCAAGCTATAGGACATATTGATTCATAAAATCATCTAAATCAACGTCCATATATAACTGTTTTCTATTATTTAAAAGAAAGCTCAAAGACGTATGAAATTACAACAGATCAGAGTGGTTTACAAAGATGCATTTTCACACATTAGTAATGTGTATCAAACCAAACATTTCACTTGACTGTAAAGAATGACTTTGTATTGGAGCTGACCAGCAGCACAAATATAACAAAGCTGACAAGAGTAGACTAGACTAGCTAGAATTTTTGGCTCACTGGCTACCACTACTACACTAGCTGGTGACTGGGCAAATTGTACAGTACCTCCCTGGAATGGAAGACTAACAAGGTAGTTTAGTAAATTAGCTGTAGGTTAAGAGCTAACAGCTAGGCTAACTAACTATACCCGGCCGGCCAATCATATATTGTACAGTACCAGAGGTGTCAAAAGTACTCACATTCATTACCCAAGTAGAAGTATAGATACTAGGGTTTAAAAATACTTTTGTAGAAGTTGAAGTATCAACTCAAGCTTTTTACTCAAGTAAAAGTATAAAAGTACTGCTTTCAAAACTACTTAAAGTATAGAAGTAAAAGTAGTAATGTAAGGGGAAAAAAATGACATTAAGGATAAAAGCTTAGGCCGCACCACAGGGGCCTATAATGCACGACCCCCACCTCCCCCAAAAACAGTTTTTCTAAAGGCCATAATGACTAATGTTGTATTGAAATGTTAATGTTGAAACATTTGGGCTGCACCTGTTCATGCCAATTGAAAATGAACGCATTTTAGTACAATGCAAATACATTAAAGAACCATATATGTTTACAACTTAACATTAACATCTGTTTCATGGAACGGAATATATGATGACTTGTTGCCTATAAGTATTGTAATGGTGCAAAAAGTCAAACTTCAGAGGCATGTTATCAATAGCCTTTATTCAAATTAGACAGTGAGTTTTTGAAATCCATTAGCTTAGCTCGTGGGATTTAGGTGTGCAGAGCTTGCAGCGCATTCGAATGTTGTTTTTTCATTGTTTCCAGGTACGGCCAGGGATGTAGCAGGGTTGGCTGGTCTTCCTGGCTACCAACCTCCTCGCTGGTGCTTGGTTGGGACATTTCGCTCGAGTTCTCTGGAGTCTCTGCCACGGACATCTTAGGCTACATACGTCTGCTATTTCCTTGCTGGAGTGTGACATGTTTGCGTCATGTGCAGGTGTGATGGATCGTGTATAAACCAATAGGGTGTCGAAATGGTATATGTTTATACTTCTCATCCAACCACAATCAAATTCACTCTATCCGGATGGCTCGATTTATCTGGATAGGTTATTTTTTGGTGAGTTTTTTTTGAACGATGACAAGCCGGAATGAAAACAAGCCAAACTGAAATTGGAATAACGCAATTTAAAAAATTTAAGGAGTAGAATGACAGATAATTGCGTGAAAATGTATGGAGTAGAACTACAAAGGTGTCTGAAAAATTATTACTTCAGTAAAGTATGGACACCCAAAATGTCTACTTAAGTTTGGTAACAAAGTATTTGTACTTCGTTACTTGACACCTCTGTACAGTACCTCCCCAAAGTGGTCTCAAACGGAATACTACAAGGTCGCAAGTTAGCTGTAGCTACCTTTAACACTTTTGGTAACCAATGTAGCAGAGATGTGCTGGTGTTGTATCACCCGATGCATGACTCTCTGGATTGGCACCCCCTCGCGGGAGCGCGCGCGATTCAAAGAGTGAAGGATTTCGTCTTGATATCGCATCCAAAAGAAGGGGAGACAGAAGTCTCACATTATACCGTCTTTGTTGTTGAATTCAAGAGAAGGATGTCTGTTATCTGTGTAAATATCAGATGCTATTTTCAACACAAAATCCATTCTTGCTCCACGACATTGCATTCTGAGGAAATATACCCCAGTATGATCATGATTATTGCTACACAAAATGTATTTTGTGTAGCAGGTTCAAAGTATTTCACATGGCATGGCTCTTCATACTAATGTATAGGTTCAAAGGCATGCGATTTTAATGCAGTTAGCCTCAGCTGTCCTGAAAAGGGACCAACGGTTCACATGCCTAAAGCCTACAAAAGACAAGTACTAAAAACTATGTATCAACCATGTATCAACATCAAAAGAACCATCAAATCCTTTTTTATGATAGGAAATATTCTTATTGTTTAAGTCAATGAAATAAATGAAAAAATAACTATTCTGTTTTCAGACCTGTCCACCCCATACATACACATGTATTGGTCAATTTATGCAATTAAATGTACATAATGCTGGCGTAGAAGTATATAAACATATGTGTAACAGACGTGGTCTTGCAAGTTCCGTCAGAGGTATACAGGCCACTGTCCGCTCCGACCAGGAGTCGAACTCACCACCTCTGACTTCCCAAGCGCCACCACTACCAACTACGCCAACGAAAAGCTAGCAATTCGCTGACGCGGGTGGCCTGTTACATACTTGAGGAGTGAGTTTCACCATACACAGGCTACATATGCAGGGGGAAAGCATTTCAAGGCAGGTTTTCCATTAGATGTAAGTGCAATGCACCCCCTGCTAACACTGACTAGGAAAGTGTCACATGCCTGAAACTTACTGTGCTTACTCATACTAGTGCCCTCAGTGTACAGTAAGAATCATTTGAGCTGGGATATACAGAACAGACAATAGAGGGGGGGTGCATCTCACAACAGGCTTGTTGTATTCCTTCTTGTCACAAAATGCACCCCCTACTAACCCTGACTAGGAAAGTGTCACATGCCTGAAACTTACTGTGCTTACGGTGCGTTCACACTGCAGCGGGGCGGGCAGAGCGGGGCGTCGGCTTCCCATTCATTTTCAATGAAACCAGGCGTTGACGCCCGCGTAGGGCATTGTGGGAAGGCGAGCGGGGCGTTGCCGCTTGCGTAGGGCATTGTGGAAAGGCGGGCGGGGCGGCAAAAGTTGGATTTTCTCAACTTTATGTAAATGAAAACGCCAGCGATGGCCAGTAGGGTTGGTTTCTTGTTTCTTGTAACGTAGCAACTGTTTGTCATGGTAAACATTTCTAGGTTTGACAATTTCAAGATGGAAGATCAAGTCATCGTATGTGTGTCTTCATACCCAATATTGTATGACACGTCTATGTTCAATTACAGAGATGTAAACAAAAAAAATTATGCCTGGCGCAGGGTTGCTGAGGTTGTCGGCGTCCCTGGTGTGTTGCATTTTGTACTTTAATTCAGTTTTTCACATTATGTAACTTTCTTCTGTGCTAGCTGCATAGTCTAGCTAGCTCACCCGGCACACGATTGACATTCAATGCTGAAATGCTGGCTGGCAGCCACTCGCTATCCATACAGTGAATGTGTAGTGGCAAGTCATAATCTTGCGATAGATTTGCAGAGATTTCGAGTAATGTAATAAAAGGTTACACATGTCAACGTTAATGTGCGATACATCTTTTTTTCCAGCCGGAACAAGACCCGTTACTGTACATAGAGTGCGGGTGGCATTTAATCTTTCACTTGGCCTAAAAAAAGTGTGGAAAAGATAACTTATTGTGTGCTGTAGATAAGATCATGTCAGATCCAGAATGCGTATCGGATTTTTGCTTAATGTGTGTAAAAGTTGTATTTTGTCTGCACATTTGCCATGACATTATACGAACTACAACAGTGATTTAAGAGAACTACAGCTCTGAATTAATCTGTCTGACACGCCCCCAAGCGTGGTGCACTGTGGGAAGGCCGGCGGTGCAGAGCAGTAAAAAAGTGTGCAGTGTGAACGCACCGTTACTCATACTAGTGCCCTCAGTGTACAGTAAGAATCATTTGATGCTGGGATATACAGAACAGACAATAGAGGGGGGGTGCATCTCACGACAGGCTTGTTTCATTCCTTCTTGTCACGAAATGCACCCCACGCTAACCCTGACTAGGAAAGTGTCATATGCCTGAAACTTACTGTGCTTACTCATACTAGTGCCCTCAGTGTACAGTAAGAATCATTTGATGCTGGGATATACAGAACAGACAATAGAGGGGGGGTGCATCTCACGACAGGCTTAATGCACCCCCTGCTAACCCTGACTTGGAAAGTGTTACATGCCTGAAACTTACTGTGCTTACTCATACTAGCCCCATCTTGTGCAATGAACACACTCTGTGAATTATAGACACTATAAAATTAAAGATATTGAATAAAATTAAATAATATAAACCTTTTATTATTTACAATGCAGTTGCTGTCCCATATTACCTGCTGGTAGGTATTTTGATTTTGGGAAACAGTACAAATGAGCTGACAGGACAACCACTGTCCTGTTGTAGTTATATGCATAACCAATACAATCTAGTGTATGATAAATACGTGAATCCTTTTTTTGTTATTTTCTTTGTTACTAATGTTTATTGAGGTACATCTTCACAAAGTACTTCTTTATGTCAAGGCAGTTCTGTATATCACAGCATCAAATGATTCTTACTGTACACTGAGGGCACTAGTATGAGTAAGCACAGTAAGTTTCAGGCATGTGACACTTTCCTAGTCAGTGTTAGCAGGGGGTGCATTGCACTTACATCTAATGGAAAACCTGCCACGAAATGCTCTCCCCCCGCATATGTTTATATCCTTCTACGCCAGCATTATGTACATTTAATAGCATAAATTGAATACCAATACATGTGTATGTATAGGGTGGACAGGTCTGAAAACAGAATAGTCCATGGTAGGTGAGGGATTATTGTTTTATTTTTTCATTTATTTCATTGACTTAAACATCAAGAATATTTCCTATCATAAAAAAGGATTTGATGGTTCTTTTGATGTTGATACATGGTTGATACATTGTTTTAGTACTTGTCTTTTGTAGGCTATAGGCATGTGAACCTTTGGTCCCTTTTCAGGACAGCTGAGGCTAACTGCATTAAAATCGCATGCCTTTGAACCTATACATTAGTATGAAGAGCCATGCCATGAGAAATACTATGCTATGTGAAATAGCATCTGATATTTACACAGATAACAGACATCCTTCTCTTGAATTCAACAACAAAGACGGTATAATGTGAGACTTCTGTCTCCCCTTCTTTTGGATGCGATATCAAGACAAAATCCTTCACTTTTTGAATCGCGCGCACTCCCGCGAGGGAGTGCCAATCCAGAGAGTCATGCATCGGGTGATACAACACCGGTATTACAAGCCAACTGGTTTTAAGCCTACTGGAGCTAAGTCCTCTGTGAAATAGCAGACTACTGTTTCCAAAAGTAGATCTCAGTGTTTTCCCTATGTTGATTTTCTCGTGGCGGCCCGCCACAGCTGAATTTCTGCCGCCACGGTATCAGAAATAGGGCTGTACAAGATTTTAGTATGAAAGCAAATCGTGACCAAAATTAAAATTAAAATGCATTTCCAGAAATGCATTTTCATTTTAAGAATGTGGCTGCACATTGACCAAAATTCAAATGAAAATGCATTTCCAGAAATGCATTTTCATTTGAAGAATGTGGCTGCATTATTTGACTCATAAATGAAATTAGTAATCAATCATCCTATTTGCATTTTAATTTTCTTCTTTAAGACTGCTCATTCTTTCCCTTAATTAAAATGAAAACAAAAAAGACATTTGAAATTTTATTTTCAAAATATGCCCCAGCACATAGATACCAAAATTCAATTTGAAATGTAAAATTTGAAAAAGGCCCCACAACATTCAGCCGTTCCAGGACTGAAGAGAGGTTTACTATGGCAACCTCATTAATGTGTACGTGATGGCAGAGTATGCAGCCAAGCTCTCTGTGACTTGTTCTACTCGGTCACGGGCATCAGACTCAAATATACTATTAGTTTCTACCAGCTCAGCTAATTCTATCAGTGTCTGCACAATTTGAGGGAGTACCATGATCTGTGATGCGTCCTCTAAAGACCCCGCAATTCAATCAATTTCCCGGCACATTTGCCATGTAATGCAATGCGTATGTGCACACCGCCCCCTACCGAACAAGATCGGTAGCTCGGTCAGCAGGGAGCTGAAGAAGAGCGGCTACTGACGTCACTCTGCTGCGCCGCTCAGAATGCATTTTCGTTTTCGAATTATGGGCAGTTCTTTGCGGGCAGAACACGAAAATGAAAATGCAATGTCCGCTCTGTTTTCTTTTTGATTATGGCATAACATGTGCAGTCTTGAGGAAGAAAATGCAAATAGGATGATTGATTACTAATTTTATTTATGAGTCAAATAATGCAGCCACATTCTTAAAATGAAAATGCATTTCTGGAAATGCATTTGAATTTGAATTGTGGTCACAATTTTGCAGCCACGTTCTTAAAATTAATTTTCAAATTTGACATTTCAAATTGAATTTTGGTATTTATTTGCTGGGGCATATTTAGAAAATTAAATTTCAAATGTATTTTTCGTTTTCATTTTAATTAAGGGAAAGAATGAGCAATCTTAAAGAAGAAAATTTAAATGCAAATAGGATGATTGATTACTAATTTAATTTATGAGTCAAATAATGCTGCCACATTCTTAAAATGAAAATTTCTGGAAATGCATTTTCATTTGAATTTTGGTCACGATTTGCTTCCATATTTTAGGCCGTCTATCAGCAGTGATTGTTAGAGTGCATTTCGGAGAATAGCAAGGACACGCGGTTCACAGCGCAGTTGAGATTGCGTGTGTGCGTCCTTGAGAACTGTAAGTCGTATAACTTATGTTGTCAGTTCATTAAAGCCCGTTATTGTATTAGTCTACAGTTATTGCAAATTTAAGTTAACTGGTGATTTTCGTTGTTTGTATTCTTCCCCTGCTAGCATAATTGCATGCCTGTTGATTCGATAGCGATTGCTGCCCTTGCTCACGTTTGTATTTTAGGTGCATTATTATGCTGAAGTAGTTTTAAGTAATAGTGGGTATATTGTTATTATTTGCTACAGAATGCTTAGCCTATCAAGATCAAATGAAGCCGACAGTGTACATGCATTCGAGTACCTCGATAGGCTAGGCTATACTGACCATTTACAATAAGTTGTTATGTCAATTATTAATTGGCAGCATATTTCTGCCATTTAGAACATACTTTAAGTAGCCTAACTGTATTGCTTTACGGAAACAGGACAACAATATATGCAATATTACATTTGTTATTCGATTATTACATTAACCTACTCCAAAATATAGGGTTAGAACTTTATTTCGCCCGCGAGGGGGGCGGACAGAGATGCCCCCGCTGCAAAAAAAAAATCCTAAGGGAAACACTGGATCTACTAGTTTAATAATATCAGTTTACATTTTTGTCTTTTCTGTAAAATGTGAAGCAATTGGACATAAGATTACATTAGATCATTGGTCAAGTAGATTAAGCTCAACCAGAGTCTCTGTGAGACACAGAAATCAGTTGTCGGCTCTCACAGCTTTTATTGGCAGGGAATTCCTCCTTTCATTGTGATTTAAGTGCTGAGGCTTTGTCCATTGTTCCTTTCTGGCAGATATTAGCTGCTTTTCAACCACAGGGTCGGGGGCAAGGCTGAGAATGGAATAAGGGACCTTGAATCATGATTTGGACCCAATATTAATGTCCCTGGACATCCATTTAAATACCGCAGGGAAAGAATAACAATCTTTGGAGATAGCTAGCGGAGAAGGAATTACTGTGCAATTTGTATAAGTGAATGGGACCCTGTTGATATTTCGAGGAATGCTCTAGGAGTTTCAACGGTTGTGTAAATATGATGTTGTGTTGCATCATCTCAAACACACATTCTGAGCTTAGATGCATCTAACTGTAAGATGGAGTCCTGGACTGTAAAAAAAGTTGGATAATTATAATATAAATTTGCTTATCAGTATATGATGGGTGTATATGATGTTACAGTAAGTATTTGGAAGTTATAGTTCTTCTAATACTCACTGAAGGATATTTATCCTAGGGTTCTAATGGACAGGGCATTGAAAGTCAATTAGTAGTATATTTAAAGAAAAGCACTCGTCAGTCACCGAAAAATAGGATGAATGAATTAGCCACACTGGATGCTATTCAGTCCTCTTGTATGACAAGGTGGAGTAAAGACCGCCTGAGAACTGTGGCCCTAAAACAAAAACATCCCTGGGTGAACACATGGCTGGATTATTTAGGCACTTATATTCATGACCTGACCAAGACCCCCTCCTTCCTCTTTGTCCATTTTCCCCCTAGTGTTCTCAAGCCTCTTTAGAGGGATGTTGCTTTGGTGTGGATGGGGTGAAGAGTTGGTAGGGGTTTGAACAGACAAGATTATTGTTCCAAAGCTTGAGAAGGAGAGCGACAGACGGCACGCCAGTCAGGAGGCCCCCAGGTGATCACGCCCTTTCCGATTGTATGTTTTTCTTAGAGGTGTCTCACTCGGACACAAAAAAAACTGAAACAAATTCAAAGCTAAGCTGCATCCTCACCCTCTCATTCCGATTCATGGCCCTTCATTCTACCATTGTTCTCTTTCAGGATCCCCACGACCTGTTCACAAGACCCCATGCATCATGAATACCCAATAAAAACAATCACTCCATGGTGAATTGGACCCCAAAAAGGTGCCTAGAAAATAGTTATGGTCTTGGCAGAGTTCTTTAGCATGGAAACCATCTGTGCTCTCCAGCCCCCTGTTCCCAACGTGAATAGGATAATTGAGTTTTAAATACTATGTACAGAATAGAACCTCCCAAACTGATTTGTATTCTTTAGAATGTGGGAGGGTCATGGGGGCTAACCTCCATGGCTTCACACCACATCTGCCCCTCCATCTATTGAACTCCATTGAGTGCCCAATCATTTACCACACTCAATTAAGCCCTCATAATCCTCTCATTGAAACCCCCCAGCTCTATCACACCCACACCCACTGGTCCCACCTACCATGGAAAAGTGGCAACAAACGAGACTTTAGTGACTGTTTTCTTTAGAAAAGGGAGGTGACAATTGAGATTGATGGCACTCTCATGTCATAGGGTCCCTCTTCGTACCCTGAACCCCTCAACAGTGGAAGAGGCTCTGCCATTGAACAGGACGACCATGCCACAGCAGCTGGTGATAATCTGGTGAGAGGCTGCTGGCAACCTTGGCGTGTTCCTCGCTCTGTTTGTTGCCCATTGTCCCACAGCCAATGCATTTGCTTGCCTTTTCACTCAAGTGTTACAATTCATTTGTGGAGATTTCAATAGCCACGGCCTCCAGGCACAGGCAGTTTTGCGAGAGGCTTCCCAGAAGGAACTGCCAAATGGACTAAATGCCAATGGTGTGCCATTGTTGGGAACTAATGTCAGCCCTCTCTTTTTTAATCCCTATTATCACAGCATTACTGTCAATGCCCAAGTGAAATTGAATTGAAATGATCCCCTCAGAAAAGCCACATTTTGGAGGCTGCTATGCAAATGGTATCTCTGTAATCAACAACTATAACAAAACCATAATTTTTTTAAATAAATAATAACAACATTCTAAATGTACTGCATGAAACTAACACCACACATTTTTGTGCATCACCTTGAAAATGGAACTGGTTAATTTACTGGTTAATTTGGTGTGTGGGGGTGGTGGTGGGTGAGTGGGAGTATCCTCTTGTCTCGAGGGATATCTATTCCACTAGGCCTAACCCTAACCCTTACACTGTTATTGTATGCTTAACTCATTAATGTCCTGTCAGTCGAGGCCCGATGCTATGTTATACTTTCTTTGTCTTGACCTTTGACTCTGTGTCCCCTTCCATTTACACCACTAGCCTTCAATGACACAAATGCATCCATGCACTAATTACTGCAACATACAACAGGACACACAGACACATCTCTTTTTCATCTTGGTTGTTTAACAGCAACATTCAACTGCAAAGTTTGGGCCAACATTCTCAAGTGATTATCTGTGTTCTAGACACAACAATCAGAAGTATTTATTTAAAACATATTTGCCAGCCGGGAACTGAGTCACTGGCACTGCTGTCATCGCTAGGGGTCCTTATTTAGGTTTCTTGAAGGAGACTTGGTGGTAACAGGGCTTGGGGGTTGTCATGCCCTTTCCTTTTAATCATTCCATGGCAACCCTAGTTTGTCAGCACCCCCTGATGTATTGAATGGCACTGCTATGTTCTTCCATTAAAGGGTGACATCGTCTTCCTGTCGGCTTATGAACAGCCTAATGAGCAGCCTTGCTCTTTATTTTAAGATGCTGAGCTTATGACTTGTTCCCCTTACAAACTCTGCCACTTGGCTGAATTTTTCCCCTTGTGGACAAAGCCACAAGGTTTTTTGTGGTTTTGATGCTTTTTCTCTGAGTGCAGTTCAACAAATTATCTCTTCTTTTACACTCCTCTTTGCAAAGCAAGGGAGAGGCACAAACACAGTGACAAAGTCTTTTAATTTGAGTTTGGATTGTCTTGCTCTTTTATTGCATTGTGAACAATTATGGCTACAATAAGCAATCTATAAAAACACTTACAGACCTTTAATACACTGTTAAATACTTTCCCAGGGATGTTGAGAGCAATCATTACAGGCATGGAGTGACATAGGTCTTTATCCTCAAGGCAGACGTTGTGAGTGAAAACCCTGGATGGCTGTCATTTGATATTTGGATTTTGTTTAACTTTAGGGCTAGTTTAGATGGTAGCAGCTCCAGAGCTTAGGCTTGTCAACTTTGCATGGATAAGGTTGATAAAACAGTTGGTGCCATTTCAAATGTGCAAACTGAAAGGGTAGATTACAGAACCAATATGTCTTCAAATATCTTTTGAATATCCTGTATCCAGATTGGTGACTGATGGGGTGTAATTGTGATCAAATGGATTTTTCAGGTGTATTAAAATACCTGAAAACCATTCTGATGTGACAAATCTCCAATGTTGCTGTAAACATGACAGACAGTATATTTCATCTTTATTCTCAGGGTTTTTAGTCATCTGGTTTCCATTACCCCCCCCCCCCCCACGCACTTCAGAGCCCTTGGAGGGTCAGCAGCAACACTCCCATGTTGCAGGCACACAACTTTATTATGTTGGCCTCTAAAGTGCAAGAACAGGAGAAAAAGAGGGAGAATGAGGGGCCAGAGAGACCACTGGCTTCTGTTCATAAAACTAACTGTAAACTAAATGTTACCCCCTCTCTCTCTACCTCCTTGTCTTGCCCTAGTTGTACAGTCTTCTACAAGGGATTAACAGAAGCATGTTGTGATGGAAGTAGCGTCCAGGTCCAAGCAGATGCACATGGTCCTGAGGTCACTCTGAATGAGGTGTATTGTGAGGTCACATTCTTTTAGCTGGGTGTGCAAGCCAAGTTTGTATTAGCCAGAGATTAGATGAATCCCATCCATTGTGATGGGCTGCCAGCTTTGAGGATACAGCAAGGAATTCGGTCCCTTCGTCAATATCCGAGCCCAATAGGATTTTATAGAGCTGCAGCATGGTTCAACCTTGTTAACAATCCTAGAGTCCCTTACTTGTACTATGTTACTAGAAGGGACCAGCTGAAGCAAAGTAGCTTGTAAGTCCTGTGTTGCTTTAAAAAACAGACCAATGAAGATTGCTGCATTCGTTATTGTTCATTTTTTCAAACTCGGCAACAGTCAAGTCATGTTGGGAATATATTTAAATACAAATATTGCTGAAATGTGACATTTTACACATCGTTCCCCTTCGTATATAAAAAGAGGAAATTAGTCCAGAAGAGAAAATAAGTCTGTAGACCTATCCATCAACAGGAGCAGTAGTTCTTGCTGTGTGTGTATATAGACCATGGCACATTGACTGGAAACTGTGCATGGAGCTAGAATTTGAGTAAATGTTCTGCGTGTGAGAAATGCATATAAAACACATCACATAGCAAAGTCATGGGAAAACAGTTATTGTCCCTTTATGATGCAAACCAAGGAAGGTAATTTATTTACCCATATCTAAATTAATCTGTAAAACCTTTATATACTATTAATATAATTCACAAACACCTGATCATTGGATGGATTGGAGTGTTTCTCATGTGTTACAAATCAGTTTAAGGTTTAAATAAGTATTATTTCTAATCTAAAATTGCTAACTGAATTTTTTCTTTCAAAATGATCTTGCACTGATGATGTATGCCAACATCTCAATTACTCAACAAGAACAACAGTCATCTTCTTAAATCTGAGTTAATGTGCTGGTTAGACTGTTAAATTTGATAGCAACATAATACAAAAGAATTCAGAGATTTTACTCATTATTATCATGAATAAATTCTTCATTAAGTAACATTAGAATTTACTGTAGCATCCTAAGCCCAACTATTCTAAATGGTCATTTAAAGTATTAAGCCCCATGTTCAGGGGGGTTTCTAATGTAATTGTTTCTTCACACTTTTGACAATGTTAAGAATCCGCCACACTCCCAACGTATTCAAACAAAGATTAGGAAGAGGCCCATGACTGCTTCACACAATATAAACCCTGATATAGTTAGAGCCTTCCGTGTCAAACCAAACAGAAAATCCACCCATTTTATTCCTCTTGCCCTCTCTTTCTAACAAGAGACATGGTTTCATGACAGTGAAACTCATCTGCTTAAATGGAAACTTTCTTGCTCTGATGAGGTTGAATGTAATGTTTAAATACCGTGACAAGCAAAAGAGAGGAGATGCATTATGCCCTACATTGTGAATTGACACACACTTTTTTTTTACTGCAAATTGGCCTTAAAATTTTCTTTTCCAACGTTTTCTTCAATTTCTTATTGTATTGTTTATATTGGATACATTAAAAGGGTGAGTGGCATCCTTGTATAGAATTAAAGTGACTGCACATTTATACAGAATGAGTGTGAACACGTCATTCTACTGTATATCTGCATTGTGTGTTGACAGACTGGAACTTGTAGCGGAAAAGGACTCCAATGATGACACAGGATCTGCCTTCCCATCATGCAGTTACTAATGGTCCCTTTTAGTTTCAATGGTTCATTTCAGGGTCTCCTGCTCCCAGTATCATCCTCTGGGTCTCAACCAGGCAACAGGAAAGATCCCTCCATCTGCTGTTCCACTCAATCTGCCACACATACACACACACACACACACACACACCAAACCCACAACTCAAACAGCCATACAAGAAAAATAACCAGGAAGATTGGATGAGAGCATAGGGATGCTATCTATCCTCACCTCGACACACTCTGTAAACCACAAACCACAAAAATACACTGCCTAGGTCAATGTGGTTTGTAGACAAAAATATTCAATTTAGAACCAATTGAATATCAAGCATGTATTGTATTTGTCAGTGGAATATACCATATGATTAATTGGGTGTGCCTGGCTTTGGCAACCTATATTCTCCCTCATATATCTTTTTATCATTATTATGATTGTCCCACCCTTAAAAACTCAGTCAAAGTGAAGCTAACTAGCTAGCCAAAGTCACAAATGTTACTAACTTCACTAACGTCTCAAACGTCACAAACGTCACAAATCCACACACGATAACCTTTAGTAGAACAGCAGTTTAGTAACTCGTCTATGATATCAACACCCTGTATTTTTGTACCCCCTTTGACTGATTAGCTCCTTCTCCAAATGTTTGCATGTTTGACATTAGTTTAAACAATACGTTTGGAGGTGATATAGTAAAAAACGAAAACTGCCCCAACTGCAACAAACCCAACCAGACCTCACAATTTCCCCAGAAATTTTACCCTTTCTAGTTCATAACACAATTATCATTAATACAGTCAAGTATAGCCTACATAACATCTATGAATACAGCACTGTATAAACCCACCTGGTTTTAACGAAATCAATTAAATATCGATCTAATCTAAAGTGACAATACACTGTACAAATGACAGTAAAAATAGTGCCTATATTAAGGTCAACAGGTAATCAAGGACTAGATGTGTTCAGTTATAACAGTATTGCAGAGGTTAGTGCCAAGGAACGGTTTGTATTTGACAAGAAAGACACAGTGCAATAATAACATAATTTCAACTGCACTGCAACAACAACAAAATTATAAAATGACAACATTTTGCACATTTTTGAAACATTGTAAAATGTCATAGGTGATGTAGGCCTACATAATTCATATACAAAATGAATGTATTTTTAGTGCATCCAGGTACAATGTGTATACATGTTAAGTCTGAAATCGACATTTCAAACTTAACATTTAAAAACTTTAAAAATGTTACCTTTCCTAAAATACATCTGAATGTTATGTCAGGTCACTTCAATATTAATAAATCAACAAGAGGTTTCAAAGCTGGTCTGAAAATCACAATGAGCCGCACTGATAATGACTTGCAACTGTAAAGGATTGTATAATATGACACCCACAGTGAGTGCCAATACAATGTGCCCAAAACTGGTTAAAAAACAAAAGAAACTCGTAACAAAAGCATTGACCAATCAAAAGTGAGAAAATAGACAACTCTGAATGATGGGTCCTGTGGTCTTGTATCTGAGACTGAAAGGATCATTTTCAGAGAAAAACGATTGCTAAGGCATATGAGCAGCATGAGATTAAAATAAGTAATCTTATGATTTACTCATCTGGATCATCCACCCTATGACCTTTTCCACTCTGAGGTTCATTTAAACACTGGCACAAGGCCGACAAAACACACGCAAAGCCAACCAAACAGCCAAAGGTTTTAATATAAAGTTCAGCCTAGGTGTGCCTCACGTATCACACACACGAGGAAGTGGAAAAAGACTCGGGGCAATTCATGTCCTGTTACATTTAAACAAATCTACATGAATTGATGGTCACATTCTGCAGAGGGCAGTGACCAGATTTCATACAATCCATTTCTGGCATAGTATGCCATGAGATGGGATCTTCTTTTTATGCTTTCATAGCTTCCCTGACCACAAGTATGAATATATGCCCATGTTGTTGTCACTCCACCCAAATGACTCTCATGTGGCCAGACTCCTGAAACCACCATTGAGAAGTGGTTTGAGACATCTTTGGGTTGTGTTGCTGGAAAACTGGTGGATGGATGGTGCATTAAAAGTGCAAAACTATTCCTTGTGTGATGCGGAACAACAATGATTCTTCACCTTTTGAATTTAACAAAAAAATTAGTATGTTGGGAATCTAGATAATTTTATTGTATTCTTTTCTCTGTTATCAAATTTACAACTGGCAGATAAATGGTAAGATGCATGTCAAAAGTGCTTCTGCAATACAATTAAGAGACAAGAAATGTTGTTATAGATATTTATGTTTTCTTGTAAAGATGATTGTCCATAGTGCTGCCATGGGGTGATTTTTACCAGTGTTTATACTTATAAAAAAACTTATAAAAATACGAAATATTTAATTCATTTTCCCTTTAAGTGCCAGTTCCTAGCTCAGTCCCATTTAAGGGTGGAAAAAAACATCCACTTATCTTGAGGAGACCATTGCCATTCAATTCAGTCAAGGTGAGGGTGAGGTAATGCAGAAGAGAGCTCCAAAAGCTCTAAAATATCCCTCTGATCTTGTCTATAAAATGCCATGACTATCAGATTGAAAACTGTGAAGCGTTTCTTCACTCGAGGATGAGAAACCAAATGGCACATATGCATACTTGTTTAGAACAGCTGTAAAACAAGCACAAAATATTTTTACTGACTGAATATAATGTCTGTAATAAAATTAAAAAATAAACTGTTGATGCATACTGATGCGTACATCTCCTGGTGACATGTGTTGGGAATCTGATTAAACACATGATGAAATGCTAAACAGATACACTAACTTTTATCAGCTATTCACTATCAGCAAAGGAGACAAAAAGGTGACTTGTTAAATGGCAAAGGCGCCAACTTAATCAGCTACTGGTCAAGGCCTTCCATTCCCTAGTGGCCCTTACAAACAACACACCAGATCGCTACCACACCCATAGAATTAATACCAATGGCAAGCATGAGCTTCACAATAAAAAAATACAGCTGCAAGCAGCGATGCAGGTTCCTCCGCAAAATATTATAAACATAAACACTGCAGAAGATCAAGACTTTTGACAACAAGAGAGCAAAACGACTTCATGTTTGGCCACCATTAGATCCAGATTCTCAGTCAATGCACAACTAACTGAAATCATGCGGTCAACTGGGCAAGACAGCTTTCATATTCAGCTTCTAGCAAGAAGAGCCTGTAGCAGTTCAGCAGCCGACTCTCTAGTCCGATTAAACTATACAACATACACAATCAGGGTGACCAACAAGATTATATTAACTAACCAACAATAACATTACAAACATCTAAATGAACAAACACAACAAGTGAAATCCCTCGCAAGGCTGTTGTAACCAAACTATTTTCCACAAGTCTTTGCATTTTTGGACATGCCGCACTGCATGCTGGGTACCCAAGGGTGCTGACGCTTATTATCTGGCTGTGCTCCAACTGCGTGATATGAGTATTAGTTTTTTGTCAGCTTTGGGACAAAGGTTAAGAAAAGTTTGACATTTCAAAGTTAAATTGCATGAAATTGTGCATGGTATTTCAGAATGATGTCTGCCTGTTTAACTAAACAAGTAATCAAAATTATGACAGGCCAAAAGACTGTGCCTGGATTCGAACCTGTGGCATTATGCTTTGCAGTACAATGCTTCAACCCATTGAGCTACCCGCAAGGCTGAGAAATTCAGATCTGTTTCTGTCCGCCCCAAAAAAAGATCCTGCAGCATAGCTTGTTCGATTCGGCCAAAGCTTAAACAGCTGTAATTCAATGATTTTTTGACATATCAAGGTGAAATTGCGCATGGTACTTCAGAACGATGTCATCCTTTTTAACTAAACATGTATTCAAATTCAAGACAGATTCAGTGTTGCTGGATTTGAACCTACGACCTTGAACTTTGCAGGTCACCGTTCCAGCTCGTTGAGCTATTCTCAGTGTTGAGTCTTCGCATGTTCAGTTACTGAACAAAAAAAAGCTGTTTCTCCAATGGCAAGCATTGTCAGATTTGGTCCAAGTTCAAACAGCTGTAATTCAGGCATATTTTGACATATCAAGGTGAAATTGTTTATGGTACTTCATGGGCGTGTCACCTTAAAGCCTATTAGGTTTGAAAACCCATCATTCAAAATAAACTTTGATTTAGTGACACAAACAAATTGAGGCAATGTGGAAATTTACATAAATACACCCCTTTCAGCTATTTAGTATTTTATTCAATTGCTATAAGTAACGTTTTTAAATACGTCAATGATACATATCTGTACAAAATCTCAAGTTAATTAGACCTTTGGTTCAAGAGAAGAGGAATTTTGAAGGTTTTCCCAAATTATCACTGTACAGGAAAATCCATCATGGTGGACCTTATAGGTCCTTGAGACTTTTTTGTTCCTCAAGAAAAATGAGGCATGCACACCAAGTTTCAGAAGAATTTGAGCAATGGGGTGGAAATGCTATCACTTAGAAAATCGGACATTTGGGCGTCGCCTGTGGGGCCCCCTATGATCTGATGTGGGCCAGTCTGTGTTTGGGCAGTAGTTGTGGCATGTTGTATCAATATGCCAAATTTCAAAACTTTTTACCGATGTGTTCATGAGATAAATTACTAGAATAATAATAATAATAATAATAATACCAACAAACACAATAGGGTCTTCCTGACGGAGGAACCCTAAAAAGGACATAGCTTGCATTATTCACTTTTTGTTCTTATTATTGAGTTGTTAAGTACGCCTCTTGGAGGAGGGAACACAACGTCCCGCTGCTAGTAACCCCCCCCCCCGATGGGGTCAGAGAACAGGTGTGGGGTCGTAGGTGTGAGGAAAGGACACAAAGATTGTGGTACCGTTTTGGTGGCCAAAACACGGTAACATGGGGATGGATGAAACCAAAGCAAAGAAAGTAAAATAAATCACACCCCTGACTGACACGCCAGTCGGCGCACCACGCAAAAATACAGGGGGTGGTCCGCCCAGGTCTTACCTAGTGTGCGTAGACAAGGTACAGCTACGGGTATTGTATGCCCATGGGCCTCTTGCCTAAGCACTCCCAAGGCGCTTTCCCCTCCCCCCTGGAAACAGAAAAAAATACACGTTATGTCTGTCGCACAGACTAATAATAAATTAAAATAGGTTTAGCACCAAATGCGTAACACAGAGTAACACAGTAACAAGGACCACAGCCAACAGTCAGCTGTCCCTTTTCTGTTGGCAGAGAGACATGTAGAAGCTTATATAGGCAGAGGTGGAGGTTGAATCCAGCTGCAGTCAATGAGGAGGGGGGAAGAGGGGGATCCTAAAAGGGAAACACACACAGACAACCAACAACACAAGACTGGGGAACGTTAGAGAGTTATTCCCATAAATGTTTCTCAATAAATCTCCTGTCCGAGACAGCAATAGATAGAAATAGACAATAATTTTAAGTTACTTTTTAATCGCCACAGTTATCATATCAATGTGCTGAGCTTTGAATGAATGTTGGTTTAGTGGAGCTTTGAATGAATGTTGGTTTAGTGGTAGGTTGTTTTTCAGAGAAAATCTCATAAAAAACTTCAGTGGTTGTGGAGGATTCTGTGTGCCCATGCAGTTTTCAGCTCCATAATCTAGGCTGTTACCATATCCAGTAGGAGGAAACCTATTGTTTTTGTTAGTATTCTTCTTATTATTATTATTATTATTGTTATATTTCTCTGCTAAATGGCCCAATAGCTCAAAAAGTCCTGGACCCGATTTTTTCCAATTTGGCCCAATGATTCAACAGGTCACTCATTACTCCCAGACGGCTAGTGGCCCATGTACGCCCATAGGTGGCGCTATAAAACACGCCCAAAGTCTACGTGATTTCCCCAACGCCCCATTATTCCACAATGCCTGAAAATTGGTATACATGCCTTATTTCTCATGGGGAACAAAAAAGCCTCAAGAACCCATGAGGTCCGCCATGATAGATTTTGCTGTACTGTCCAAATTTGGTACAACCTTCAAAACCCTTCTCATGAACCATAGATCCAATCGACTTGAAATGTGTTACAGATACGTAGAATATATGTCTTTACATAGGGTGCCATGGAATAAGAAATACAATACAAAATGGCTGAAAGAAGTGTATTTATGTAAATGTCCAAATTGCCTCAAAATTCTTTTTGTTAATAAATCAAATATAATTTTGACTGATTGTTTTTCAAACCTAATAGGGTTCAAGACGACATAAATCTCTAGTACCATAAACAATTTCACCTCCGTATGTCAATATATGATTGAATTTGAGTAGTTTAAACTTTGGCTGAATCTGACAACTCTTACCACAGAAGAAACTGCGTACTTTTTTATACAGTAACTCAGTGGTTCTCAACCCTGTCCTCAGGGACCCCCTGTCCTGCATGTTTTAGATGTTTCCCTCCTCCAACACACCTGATTCAAATAAAAGGGTCGTTATCTAGCTCTGTAGAAGCCTGGTAAAACGAACATGCATTTGAATCATGTGTGTTGGAGCAGGGAAACATCTAACACAAGCAGGACAGGGGGTCCCTGAGTACAGGGTTGAGAACCACTGCAGTAACTGAACATGACAATATTGAACACGGAGAATAGCTCAATGGACTGGGACAGTGACCTGCAAAGTATAAGGTTGCAGGTTTGAATCCAGCCGCAGTCTTTTAGCCTGTCTTAAATGTGAATATCTGTTTAGTTAAAAAGGATGTCATCATTATGAAATACCATGCGCAATTTCACTTAATTCCACTTTGAAATGTGAACCGCTTCTTGACCTTTGTCCCAAAGCTGACCAAAGCCAATTCTATGCCCTTTCTACTCATACATTCTCAACAGTTGGTGTGTAGCAGAGAGGATAGAGAGTCTGCCTTGTAACCAAATCCCCATTCAGACTATTGTAGTTGGCCCAACATGAAGTAGTTTTGCTCTCTTTTTGTCCAACTCTTGACCTTCTACAATGTACATTTTAATAATATTTTGCCATTTTGCGGAGGAGCCCGCATCGCTGCTTGCAGCTATATTTATTATAATTATACTTAGGACTAGGAGTCTATGGCAGCCCATAGAACCGATTCGTGCGAAGTTTTGAAATTTGGCACACTGATTGGGAACAGTCTCCTGATTATTGTCACCAAGTTTAATGTCGACCACTGAATCACTATAGCGCCACCAAGGGGTCAAAGTTGGAGGTGTGTTTACACCCATAACCTTTGAACCGTAAGACTGTTTTTCTTAAGTGAGGTATCATAAGATTCCTTAGATGAAGACGATTCGACTGAACCCTATGGCGTAATGTACACCCTGCAATATGAGCCTTAAGGATAGTGGCACCTTTGCAGATACTCTGAACTCGTTCTGGAGTTGCTTTGATGGGCTTAACTTCACCAAAGAGCCAAAGTCAACAAAACATTATGTCCTGATAACATCAGTAATAACAATCTCCTGGAGACCTGTTACAAACAACTGGCCCTGTCCTCTGTGAACTGTTCAACTGGTCCTTAGAGGAACACACAGTTCCAGCTGTTTGAAAGACCTTTGCCATCTGCCTTGTTCCAAAGAAGAGTAGACCCAGACTTCCCAATTACTCCAACATTTAGCTCATACATCAGTGGTGATGAAGAGTTTTGAATGTCTGATACTTTTGTAACTACAAGAGACAATCCAGAAACTGGCAGATCAACTCCAGTTTGCCTACATGAAATGTTGAAGTCTCGATGATGCTGCCCTTACTTTCCTGCACTCCCATCTGGAAAAACTAAAAGCACATGCTAGGGTCGTGTTTGTGGAATATCTCTAGTGCCTTTAATAGAATGTAACCACATCTGTTGGGAATACAACTACTAAACATGAGTAAATCCTTGATTCATTCTGCAGATAATTAAATTCCACACACACACAGGGTTCTGTCAAAATACTTCAGCAATGTAAGTATTCTTTGATTTGTTTCATTATTTTATTCTATGCTCTATTTTACATAAATATCAAAGTTGTCCGAGGAAATACAAGTTTAACTCTAATCTGTTATACTTTAATTTATTTAATATCATCATCACAAAAAAAAACATTTTAATTGAGTGATGTGGGATGGTCAGGGGTGCAGATGGAATTTTTGAACTGGGGGGACCAAGCTGTCAGCAAATGATTCCAACTCAATTAGTTATTTTGTGTAACATATATATATATATATATATATATATATATATATATATATACTGAAGCTGCAATATACGTTAGTATGTCAATCACGCACCAAAACATCATGCCCTCTGCAAAAGTTTTATTTAAACATTTGCTGATCTCGGCAGTAAATAATTACAAATATAACAATGTGTATGAACACAGAAGTATAAACACTTAAACAGATTTACATAAATAAAAATAAGTATAGCCTACATACCATGAAATGTGAAAGGAAATTTACACTTTAAATTAAATTTTCGGAATTCCCTCTGCAAGGATGACTTTTCATTGTAATTTTTTTCCAATAATAAACAAAATTGATAAAAAAAAAAAGAATTCCCTCTGCAGCAAAAAAAATGTAGCCTACTCTCTAGAAGCAGACTCAATAGGTCCCAAAAACATCTCTCCTCCTTTCATTTCCCTGAAGATATTGCTGGGCAATATCTTGTCTGTCCAGTTTGTCAAGTAGGCTAGGTCTTGGAGAATATGGAACACAGCAATGCCATTGAGACTTTTTTGTTTCATGGTTGATCGCAACCATGTTTTCAATCTGCGTAACACACTAAAACTGCGCTCTGCCTCAGCATAAGATATGGGCACCACCATCAGAAACCTTACTAGTGCCTCCACCTGCTAATACACGCTAACAACGTTACACATGCTAATACATTGCTAACATCGCCTAATCAGCTGCGCAGTTATTAACTGATGCTTGTGGCCCTACGTAGGGAGAGTGGTGGGGACGGATCGGGGTCACTGGAGAATCTGGGGGGGACATATCCCCCCCGTCCCCAGTGCCATCTGCTCGCATGGGGATGGTTGTGCTGCAGAGGATCCACCACTTCCTTCTCTGCTGCTGGTGGTGAACCTCTATGGTGGATGGGCTGCATGAGGATGCTGCCTTTGGTGTGGATGGGAATGCTAGATGATGTTTTGTATTGGACATGACTCAAAACATTGACCACATCAATGGATAAGATCATCTTTCATATACATGAACATATGCCTGTGTGCATGCTACATTTTGTATGTGTCTAACACCACAAAGTTCTGGAAAAGTTATATTCTATTCTATTTGCTATGGCTTTTGCAGTCACTCAATCTCAACCACAAATGTGTAATGTTAGAGAGGCAAGCCACAAGTTTGACTCTCAGGGCAGATTCAAGATATACATTGTTTATTTTGAATAATTGTCAAACAATAACAATCACCCCTCCATATCACTCCATCCCCTCCATATCACTCCACCTAGACCTACATATCAACCTCCATACCAACCTCCATACAAATTCATCTTCAATGAGAGGTAGAAGCTAAAAAAACAACGGCCTCATTCTCTAACAAGTTTCTTCTGAAAATTTTCTTACGGGCTTCGGAAAAACAACGTAAGAAAAAGACATCCGCCAAATTCATGAACGCTTGAAAATGTGTTCCGACGCAGCAGAAGTTTTCTGAGCTGGGCTCCCCGGGAAGAGTTTTCTTGAGTTTAAAGCGCGTCCTGTGTTCCTGAATTTGCATACATACACGCCCCGGCAGCTCCTTATAAGGGCACGCAACAGCCGAGACTTTTGCAGTCAGAATCAACACAATTAGGAAAGCAACAGGAAACAGGAAGCAACAGGACATCAAAATTCAAAATCTTGATATCCAAAATGCATTGGTTAATGATAAAACGGCTTGCCATAGTCTGTAGTTGGAGTTGATGTGAACGCAATCACCAACAATTTCTCACAAATTCATTAACACTTCTAACACGGAAAGTTTTCTTAAATGCGATTCCCCTTGTGTTTTTTTACTTTTTGTGTTTTTCAACTCTGGCCGATTTATGACTATTTTGAGTTCGGAAACTCTTCTGAAGTTCAGAACAAATCCCTGATGAGAAAATTTTTAAAGTAATTCCTTCTTAAATTCTTCTTAACTGCGTTCGAGAATGAGGCCCATTATGGATATTTAACTTTTCCTGACCTTTCAATATTCAAACCCCAGAGTCGGTAACAGCACTACTTTCTAGTTGAATGGTCTCCCTTCTGTGTGCAATTGTTTAGATATCCCCCTATCAAACTCCTCCACTTCACTGAAATAGTACAGACAATATTACTTCTAGGTAAGCATAAATATCAGTTACACTAGCAAAGTAGTGTACATTAATTAGCATTACTTAAGTGGTTAATAATAAAGTTATTAATAGTAGATGATAAAGTTGTATGGCATTGTGCAAAACATGTACATTCTCTACTTACCTCCGATGAGAAACTGGTCCAGTGATGAAGACCTTTTCTTCATCCTGCAGGGACAGATTCCTCAGCATACTCAGGCCGTAGGCTTTATGATGGCCTACAAAAATTATATGGTTAATTTTTAAGACAGTAGGCTGCAGATTTCATTTAGCTGACAGATCAAATCCACTTGCTTTTAGCCTATCATTTTTTAAAGTTTTATTAATGTGCTGGCTTTATCATAAGACACCTAAAGTAGTTGGGCTTGTCAAAATCAATCATGGTTTCATAGCAAATAGTCTAAAAGTTTGTATTTCATAAAATTATCATAAGTGAACAGATAATTGTACCAGAATTGTTTTAAATGTTTAGCTAACTTAAATATGTTGAACAATACTTGATTTACATAAGCTACGTCGTGCTACTGTTTCATTAAACAAATAAATAAAGAGTAACAATTTACAGTTAGTTTTTAAGCAAGCTATGTATGTAGAGCTAGCTAGCTAGTGCTATAACTATTGAAAGTTAGCTAATCAAGTAGCTTGTTTGACATTGAAAACCGCAAAATGTTGAAGTTAGCTAGCTAACTTTAACTTTATCGTCCAATTCAAGACACCAGAATTGTTTCATACGCGATTCACATTAGCTACTTACACTAGATTCTAGTCCATCTTTTTTTTTTTTTTACGTTGTATTTATAGATTTTTGGTTTACAACATACAGGTAGTACAGACATCACAAATGAAAATACACAGTTGTAAACTTTTCATCCCGCTGCCCCACCCTATTTTGTTGAGTAGATCATAGATACGCAAAAAATTTAAATTAAACGAGAGCATGACCTCCTCTCTCCCCCCCTCCCATCCCTAAAACCCTTCTCCCCACCCCATATTCCCAGACAGGCAGGCATCCAACACAATGAAGGCAACAGAATAAAAAAAAAAATACAAGCTATGAAAATTCACACATAAGCAGTGAAGATGCATATTTGGCAAGATAAACACCAATTACATATCAGTACATCTGCATACAATGGTCAACCCACATTTGGCCGTGGCATAGTATTTACATAGTTCTTAAAACCAGACCAACATTTATCGAAGAGATGTGGTTTCCTTTTAAGGTTAAACATAATTTTTTCCGACACCATGTATGAGGAAATGTCCTTGAGCCACATGGAGAATGACTGAGGATCTACACTTTTCCAGAACAAAACAATACATTTATTGCCAGCTATCATGGCCAGTTTGGTAAAGCGACTCTGGATCTTTTGTCACTAGGGAATATTTGATATATCGCCTAACAGGGCTAACCTCGGTGAGCAAGGGACCTCAAACCCTGTAATCTCCTTAAGAGCCTCCCATATCAAGCCCCAATAAGGCTTCAGTTTATTGCAGTCCCAGAGCATGTGAATAAGAGTACCTGTCTCTATGTTACATCTAGGACAAAGATCTGAGAGCGAGTCATTCATCTTATGGAGTCTTTCTGGTGTAAAGTTAAACTGCAGTATTCTATGGCGACTGTTTTATGAGAAGGATAATACCTTCTCACATATTGATTCCCAATCATTAAGTTCAAAGGTACAGTTCAGGTCTTGCTCCCATTTGGTCCTGGAATTTAGGGGTGCAATGCCTGCCTGGGCCGAAATTCTGTTATATGTAACAGACAGAATTACCTTGTGGTGTGTGACATCTTTGAGGATATCATTAATCAGCAGAGGCCTAGGGGGGGTGCTGTTCCCAAGTGTATAAAGTCTGACCTGGAGATACTTGAAGAAATTAGCATCTGGGAGATGGAAGGTTTACTTAACTGTTCAAAGGTCATAAGTGTATCATTCTCATAAAGGTCTCCAAATGTTTTGAATCCCTGCTCGTACCACTTCTTAGTGACAGCATCTATAAGTGCACATGGCAAGACGGGGTTGGCGTGGAAAGGAGTATTCCTATGAAGTACAATAACACTTAATGAGTTTGGATCTCAGACCATATTCTGGCTGTATGTCTAATAATGGGATTGTCAGTGCCATTCCTCAGAGTGTATTATGACTTAATATAAGGAATATCGGCCAATGGCACACCTGATGTGTGGCACTGTTCTATTTGTTTCCAGGCTGGTGGGTTAGCTATTTCTGATTGCCAGGCCCATAATGCCCTGGCCTGAGCAGGCCAGTAATATATCATAAAGTTAGGAAGCTTCAGTCCCCCATGCCTGGGTGTATTGTATAGAGCAGGGGTCACTAAATGGTGAACCGCGGTCAGAGTCCGGACCCAGGCGGCTCCCTATCTGGACCCGGACCTTTAGCCAATATATTATTAGCCAATGGAATTAATTCATTTTGACGGAACGTTTCCATTTCAACCGGAATTTTTTTAATAGCCTTTACACTATTTATTATGTCTTCTTTTATATCTTCTGTGTCCAATCCAAAGATCCAATCAGGAGCTGTAATAGCAATCACCATGACAACTCACTCACTCAACGTTGGCCGCAACCTCTGTGGGTCATGCAGGTTGTGTGTGTCATTCGCAACAATGCAGGCTAATTTGCTAACGGTAGCTAGCCTACCTGTTCTTCTTTAGCAATAATAATGGCGTGACAAACCCCAGCGAAAAGTTGATTCCGAAAAATCACAAATTTCTGAGAATGGACGGACAAGAATGCATTTGTGTTGCCGGTGGGGAGCACAAAACCGATGTGCAATGAGACGGTTGCCCCTGTCAAAAGTGGTAGAGCTAACATGAAACGTCACTAATAGACACTGAACAAAATTACCCCCAGAACTCTGGTCTATGGGAGAAAGATGCTCAGGGGCACAGACACTGTGCCTAAACTTAAGTCAATTTTTAATGGGAGTCAATGGGAGAGGAAAGGGCCAGAAAAATAAACCATGGTCCGTTCCGGACCCTCGACTGAATGGAAATTTGGTGAGTGGACCTTTTGAGTTTCTAATTTATTACCCCTGGTATAGAGCTTTGATTTTAATTCTCGGGACCTTCCACTTTGGTATGTTATTCGTCTTAATACAGTTTACTCTCCCGATCAGAGAAATTGCTAAGCGCATCCACCTATCCAGGTCCTTCTCTACTTTGTTTAAGGGCGTAGGTTTGGTCTCAGACTTGGTGGGGACATCTAGTTATTTAGCCTGACTTACACTGCTTTTTGAAAAAGCTTCCTATGTCCCCTTTCTTCTTCTTGGGTGGAGGCATATCTGATTTACAAAGCACAAAAAGGTGCAAACATGTACATGCTGAAGGGCAAAGGGAATATTAAAATGTGTTACTCTGGCCTTTAATGCATGTATTGTTGGCAGACAGCCCTGGTAAGTTAGCTGTACCGCGACTGCAAGTGCAAGCAAGCAAAGTAGCATGTGCTTCTTCTAGCATGTGCGTGTCAGATAACCCTCCCCCTTGGGGTTTTCAGCCAATCAAATTATGGCGTTTCTTGTACTGTCGCGTCCTGGCCGTTGGAATCGATCCAAATAGCAGCACAATTCGCTAAAATATTGGTGGGGACAATTTTGTCATTTTCAAATGTTGGTGGGGACAAGTACCTAGGGTCCCCCCCTAAATCGACGCCCATGTGTTAAACAACAAATCATGGTTCAGTGAAAAAATACTGTCTAGTTGGCAAGGGATCTTTAAGCCTAGGTAAGTTATAAATTGGGCATTCCACTGAAAAGGTAGTTGTTCCTTGAGATGTTCTCACCTGGAGAGTTAAGAGGCATAGCCACACTCTTTTGTGCATTAACCTTATATCCAGAGATCACATTATACCTTACTAATAGGTCTGAGAGGGCAGGCATGGACGAGTCTAAGTTGGTGAGAAGTCAAATGATGTCATATGCACATTACATTTATTCATTTAGCAGATGCTTTTATCCAAAGCGACTTCCAAGAGAGAGCATCACAAAGTGCATAGGTCACTGATAATAACAACAAGATAGCCCCAAAGCATTGAGGGTAGCCAAAACAAGAAGCACACATTGTGAACAACCGTGGTGTTGAGATACAGTATCCGGATCAACTGTACTATATTTGGGCTGAAATTCATTTTTTCAAGGACCGCGAATAGAAAGTGCCACTCTACACGGTCAAAGGCTTTCTCCACGTCCAGTGATATCGCTATGACCAGGTTCGCCATGGATTTGGCACAGTGTATTATATTAAGGAGTCTCCTAACTAGTACTGTCAGTTTAATGCGTTATTAACGGCGTTAACGCAAACCCAAATTAACGGCGTCAATTATTTTATCGCGCGATTAACGCTCTTTTTGGCCTAGCAAACTTTGTAGTTTTTTTCACATGCTGTTGCAACAACTACCGACGTTAGAAAAACTACAACACCACACCGGATCTAGCTAGACCGGAAACAAAACAACAGGCACGCCAAACACTCGTTTGGCTTGCGAGCTGGCTAAAGAGTAGTAGCAGAGCCCGTCTACGGATATTAGACATTCTCTGGTAGTAGGCTAACGTTACGTTTTGAGTGGATGACGAGCGCGAGATGCCGAAATGGATGCCAATAAGATTCTGAATGGAAAGTTTGCTTTTAAAAAGTTGCCAAATGGTTCTATTGACAAGACCAGTGATCTGTGTGTTTTGTCGTTGTAAACTGAGCTATCATCGCAGCACGTCCAGTCTGAAATACCACTTGATGGCCAAGCACACAGCTGATGCGAATTCTCTGCCCCCTCGTCAAAGCCAGGCGATTGCAATGTTGATTTCAATGAAAAAAATATTTGCACAAAGCAATCCGAACCACTTTTCTATGTTGATAAGAGCATTAAAATTTGAAAAAAGATTGGGACAAAAAGAAATCAGGGACATTTAGAATAGATAAAAATGTGCGATTAATTGTGATTAATCGCGAGTTAACTATGACATTAATGCGATTAATCGCGATTAAATATTGTAATCGTTTGACAGCACTACTCCTAACATTATCTGATAATGAACGGTTCTGTATAAATCCAGTCTGGTCAACATTAACAAGAGAAGGAATTACTTTCTCAAGTCGAGTGGCAATTATTTTGTTAGAATTTTTTACTCCGATGATAAAAGCGAAAAAGGTCTATATGATTCACACAATCTAGGATCCTTCGCTGGTTTAGGTAAAACTATAACAAGGGGCCCGCTCCAGGGTTTCAGGCAACCTACCATCCCTGATGGAGTAGTTTAACATATCTAAGAAAGGATCTATAAGTTTAGCTGCAAATGTCTTGAAGAAGTCTATTGAGAAACCATCAGGCTCCGGAGCTCTCCCTGAAGGTAGTTGTGCCATGGCGTCCAGTACCTCTTGTTTGGTTATCTCCTTCTCAAGGACCCCTATAAATGAGTTAGGTATTTTAGGAATTTCCAGCCCATCTAGGAATTCATGCATTTCTTGTGACTTTTCACCCTGTGAGGAATAGAGAAACTTCTAGTCTGCAAACACCTGATTGATGAGCTGCTGTGGTCTTTTTTCTCGTCTTCATGTCAACAGTTTCATCGATGATGGTCTATGAAAGTTGACATCCGGAGGGATGTAGTGAGGTCAGGCAGACCACATGGAGCGAACATCTTGCCACACCTGAAGAGTGATTCAATCACATCAGACAAACCTAATCAGCCCTTTTGACACCCTCAGTATGTTGATTACCCACCAAACGCCGATGCAATGGAGGTTGCGGACCAGCTCTCCATCGTTCTGGTTAATAATAGGGATATTCCTAGCAATGTCTTCCTGTCTTATCTGCCACGCTAACAGGTTCCCTGCATAATCACCATGCTCATAATAACGCTGTTTTAGCCTGGCCATCGCATTTTCCACTTCCCTTGTAGTAATGGTGTCATATTCCGCCTTCATCACCGTCAGCTGATCCAAGACGGCTTGTGATTGTAACTGAAAGTGTTGCTTTTCAAGATTCCATGTTCAAGTCCATCTCTAAAGTGTCATATTGGCGGCATATAGTTTTTCCTTCCAGGAGGAGTAACTAATGATGTTGCCTATTATATAGGCTTTGAAGGCCTCCAAAACAATAGCAGAATTTGAATTAATATTAAAATAGCATTCAAGCTGTGTGTTAATCATTACAACAAAGTCACTGTCATTGACTAAGTCAGTGGTTCTCAAACTTTTCACACCCCGTACCACCTCAGAAAATATTTGACTCTCCAAGTACCACCATTATGACCAACGTTAATATACAATAGCGTATACCCTATTGGGCTCCAGACAAACTTTTTTTACTAGAGCACAGTAGCCCCCCGACTGAAATTTTTTGGAGCGCAAGCAGGAAATTAGGAGTACACCTTATATTGACCTGCAATGTAATTATTAATGTAGAGAGGGTACAATTTCTGGGGAAATTTATGAGTGTGCTTGCGTCGGTTGCAGATGGGTCCGTTTTTTTTACTGACATTTTTACAACTGACAGCGGCGCACCACACAAATATGAGTTTAAATCAAGCCTTCACCCCTCGCCTCTCGGCTTGAGGCAACAGCCCCGGTGGATTAAGGTCGTATTGCATTTACGGTTAGGTTCCCGTGTCTTCCGGTCGTTTTTTTTCTATTAACTCCAGTCAACATTTACAAAACGATCTCCCCCAATAATTTTTGTTCGATTCTCGAACCTGGCTCATACTACTAGCTTTTTCATAGAAGAATTTTTCCTGATTTTTGCAAAGTTTGAAACCATTGCGAAATGGGTAAACTAACACCCCATTTATTTGCCTACGTCAATAAAATTTGCCTGCAAATGTGCTTGCAGATACTAACAGGGCACGAGCACAATAGTTCCCATTGGCCGATAGCCGATTTACATTGAGCTGAATGAGCCGTAGACTTACAGTGTGTGTCCACTGCAGCGACGCGAATCGCTTGCCATTGCTTGCCTTCCCACAGTTCACCACGCTCGGGGGCGTTTCAAATAGATTAATGTAGAATGTAGTTCTAAAGTCACTGTTGTAGTTGTCATGGCCAAGTGTGCAGACTTGGGTTTACGTAGTTGCAACATCGATCAAAATACAACTTGTTTACAAAATACAAAACTGTTTAATAGACATAAACGTTGACGTGTAAAAAAAAACGTTTTACTATATATTCCTCAGTCTGCTAATCTGCCGATACGATAGGGAGTTCCAGCCCGGCTAGCTAGCTAGTTAGCACAGAACGAAGTTACGTAATGTGACTAAACTGAATTTGAAAGTACAAGCACCCACAACTTCGGCAAACCTTGCGCCATGCATCATTTTTTTGTATTAACATCTCTGTACGAATACAGACATGTATCAAACAGGACTGGGTAAGCAGCCACACAAACGATTAGTTTCTCCTCCAGCTTGAAACCTAGAAAGCTAGAAATGTTTACCATGGTTGCTACGTTACGAGAAACAAGAAAACACTCCGATTGGCCATCGCTAGCGAAAATTGCTCCTCATTAGCATAAAGTTGAGAAAATCTCAACTCGAATCGCTTGAATCGCGTCGCTACCCACAATGCACCACGCAAGCGATTCGCCTGGCTCCATAGAAAATGAATGGAAAACATGTTGTCGCTCGCATCGCTGCAGTAGACACGCACTGTTATGCTGGGGACACACCACAGGATAATCGTCCTGATTTCGGCCCTTACGACAATCCTAGGTAACATATGTCCTGATTATCTTGATGGTTCCGCAGATTTTATCAGATGTTCCCTTGGTGTGAGGTGTGTTAAAAGTGACCACACACTGTAGGAGCAAAACGGCTATATCTAGGATTTTTTGTCCTCATGTTTGGGGTCTCTCACGGTTTGAAAATCTTATAAGATTTTAAAAATCGTATAGTGTGTCTCCAGCATTATATTGAATGAGCACACGGAGAAATGGCTTGAGTTGCCTGCCTTGTTGTAGCAAGTTTAGCAATCTTTGTCACACATACATTAAATGTTGTTAATATAGTTTATTCCCGTTATTTTAAAACACATTTGATTCTTCGTAAAAACGTTTATGACATGATGGCAAAAATGTTATGTTAAGCGCGAGCATAGATTGTTGACATGTCTATCTGGAGCAAAGACGAAGATTAATACTTTAACTGTGTTAACCACAATAGGAAATGATATATATTTAAATAATATTAGTCTTGCCTTCAGAAGCTTTTGTTAAACACACCCATTATTCTTTTTTTGATCGTGTCATCAAGCCAGACTGCTTTTGTGGGACAATGAAGGTCCTCAGTGACTATGTTTCACCCCCACTTACATCTGATGGAAACGCCTTGTAGCCTATATGGTTCTATGAATATGCCCCTTTCAAAGGCAAATGTTCAATAAAAGTATATTTTAGACAAACTTCTCGAGCTTTTATTTATTACATTATTAACACGTCTTGTTAGATCAAGTTATATCCATTAATAGACGTTAGTTTTTTAGGTTGAACATAAAACAGGTCACATTTCGACACTGATGTGAAATTGAAGGCAGTGTGAATTTCGTTTGAAAAGCCTATTAAGTTTAAGCTATGGTAAGTCTGCATTATGGAAGACTGGAGTCGAAGACTGTATGAAATATGTAGTCGGATATGTTAAGCGTCGGCGTGTGCAACGGAAAATGGATCCACAGACGTAGGGAAACAGAAAACCCAGGGGGACACCCGGTCGCGCTGATGGTGGCACTCTCCAAAACAATTCAGGTTCCCCCGTTCTTTCCGCCATCCGGGAGTTTAAAAACAATAAACCCCTCCCCTCAATTACCCGGGCCCCCAATCGGGACCCCGTTCCAGTCTCCTCCAATCACCACCATGTGCAAGGCCGCTGCGCCACTAAAGTGTTATCTCAAAAAGTTACTTTGAGAAAGGACAATAAACCTTCCTCTCACCCTGCCACTAGGCGTGCATGTAACACAGGTCATAACTTGAACCGAATTATCGGATGGCAAATGGCTTATTTCGGATGGCAGATATCTAACTAGTTAGCTAGTTAACTGACATTAGATAGCTAACCCATGGCTGCTAGCTCTAGCTAATTTTCTAACTAGATAATGCTAATGCCAGCTAGCTCTAGCAATTTGCCGTTCAGTTCGGTAAAACTCTATTCCGTTATGACAAAAAAAAGGTTGTAAAGAACGTATAACGCACTACATCAACTTAACATCAACGTTACCTCTGAATCGTTGTGTTTCTTCAGTCAGAATAAAATTGGCATCCTTCAACCTCTGGAGCAGCTCCTCCGTTGAAAAATCCATTGTTCTCTAGTTTTCGCGCCAGGGACCGTTGGGATAAGCAAAGTGCTACAACCACTGCGCATGTGTGAACTCCCTCATTCAAAAGTCAACATTCAATGTTGCCTTGGAGATAAATATTTTTTACTGTCCAATTATATTGCTATTCATTGTTGATTTCAGAGTGCTTTATAGTTTACCCGCATTAATTAGATTTATTGTTTTCTAATTTCTAGGTAATGAATTTGAGAAGTTCATAATTTCCTTGACAGCCCTGAGGCACCATAGCCATCCCATCCCCAAACATAATTTTGGTCATACCATCGGTCACACACTGACATCTTTCTTATTGTACCATATATGTTCGAAAAATGGTACAGACATGAACCCTTTCTCATGTTTGCACCCTTTCAACCTAGAAAAAGTACAAATGTGTACCTTATGGATCAACTATGACTCTTTAGGGGTACATCACCAGCAGTTGTACCACAGAGAACATAAATGTACCTCAACCATACCTTTATTTCTGACAGTGTAGGCCTAATTTCAAATCCTTATTTACAATGTAAGAATATGTTTTACAACCATATACACAAATCACTATACAATTAAGTTGTATTAATTAAAATACAATTAATGTTCATAAAGAACAAACATGACTGGACAAAAAAAGATCCTGGCAACAAGTCAAGATGAAATATAAAATCATTTTACAGGCTGGTAAGTGCCTTAACAGTTTGTAAATGGTATGTACAAATTACTTACAAGATGCCTGCTACATATTCTGCTACAGTCTGGTGGCAGGAGAGTAACAGTGTCGCTGGACACACAAGGCCTGAAAGTACCTTGTATGAAGAGGGCAGTTTTTGCAGGGGGTCAGTAGCTGTCCCACCCTGAATCCCTTCCATCACAGGCCTTCCTTGGTTTAAAACAGCGACACACTCTCCTGCCACCAGACGAAGATCCAGTGGGTATTATTCATTAAAAGCACATGGCTTGGCACATCCTGTCAATACAAAGTCTATTTAATATGGCAGGGGGAGGGAACTTCTGCAGTATGGGAAGGGGCTTCTGCAGCTGATGATGAGGAGACTGTGTCACTGTACTCCAGAAGGCCTGAGGTATCATGTAAATCGTATCGAAATGCATATTTAGCCCATAATGGATGAGAAGTCATTTCAGATCAGTTTATTCTTTGCTCCAGAAGGGCAATTTGTATGCAGCAAAAAGGCATCACATGAGAATATACAACTCAAACCACACAACAAATAACACAATAAAATTACGTTAAATAGCACTCATAATATATATTTGTAACAGGATCCAGACGCAGTAGGCTACAGCCTGACAGCCAGCCTGGCAACACAGTAAGTATGGGCTAAAGGAAATCTAAATCATGCACAATTCCTGCTGTGCTAATCAATGGGTGGTTTACAGAATTCACAAACTGTCAGATGTCTCTACTCACATCTGGAAAAGCTAATTGAGCTGGCAGATGCACAGATTGCTGTCAGTAAAAGGAAATATTTATTATTTATAAATATTTATAACTCACTCGTTAACAGGCGTTAACATGTTTATTACATCAACACATCCACACACATTGTGTCACACACAAGAGTCTTCATATCATATCCATCTGCCATGGAACAGCACTAGCCTCCGAGTTACACCAGTGTTTCAGGAGGTTCCTCTGGCACTTCCCCTGTCTGTTATCCACGTTGGGCCCTCTGACATTGACGGTGTCCTCCACTGGAACGGGATGATACCTGTGGAGGTGCTGGTGAGGGAGTTCTGGGCATACTCCGCCCAGGGTAGATAGCGACTCCAAGCGGTCTGGTTTTGGCTACAGTAAGAGCGCAGAAACCGGCCAACCTCTAGGTTGAGCCGTTCTGTCTGCCCCCCAGACTGGGGATGGTAGTGAAGATGGACTGACAGTGATGTTAAGACTTTGACAGAATGCCAACCATACCCGAGAAGTGAATTGAGGACCCTAATCTGAGACTATATCTTCTGGCAGCCCATATAGCCTTAACACCTGGAAGAGAACCCCCGCAGTTTCCAAGGCCATAGGGAGCTGCAGAAGAGGGAGTAGACCGCAGGCCTTAGAAAACGTACTATCACCAGGATGGTGGTGTTGGGACCTGGGCAGGTCAGTGAGAAAGTCTATGGATATGTGTGACCAGGGTCGTTGTTGGATTGGTAAAGGTTCCAACAGCCCTGCAGGACGCTGATGAGAACTCCTGGACTGAGCACAGACTGTACAGGCCTTGACAAACTGGGTCACGTCACGAGAAAAATGAGGCCACCAGTACTTGTGTTCTATGAGGGTACGGGTTCTCTGAACACCCGGGTGTCCAGAACTTGGGGTGGCATGAATCCATTGAAGGAGCTGAGGCCGGATAGATGCCGGTACATAGGTTCTGGATGGTGGACAGGAGGCCGGAGGGGAATCCGAAAACTTGAGCCCGACATATGGTGTCCTCAATATCCCACCTGACCGGTGCCACCAGGCAGGAATGCGGAAGAATGTATTCCTTGCGGACAGGAGATGTGTAGGCGTCGAACTGTCTGGAGAGGGCATCCGCTTTGGCGTTTTTAATTCCGGGTCGGTAAGTAAGTGTGAAGTTGAACCTTGTGAAGAACAGTGCCCATCGGGCCTGACGGGTGTTCAGCCTCTTTGCAGAGTAGAGATATTCCAGGTTGCGATGGTCTGTCAGTATTACAAAACGATGCTGACTGCCTTCTAGCCAGTGGCGCCATTCCTCAAAAGCCAGTTTCACGGCAAGTAGTTTGCGGTTGCCGACGTCATAGTCACGTTCCGCAGGAGAAAGCTTTTTGGAGAAGAATGCGCACGGATGCATTTTAGCAGGAACGCCATGACGTTGTGACAGACGGCCCCTACTCCCGACTCAGATGCGTCCACTTCAACAAGAAATGGGACAGAGGGATCAGGAAGTGACAGTATGGGAGCACTGGTGAACAAGGTCTTGAGGTGGTGGAAGGCTTCGTTCGCTTCGGCTGTCCAGTCAAGTTTGCGTGGAGCTCCCTTGAGCAAGGCTTAAGGCTTGTTAGAGGTTCGGTAACAGAACTGTGATTGCTGATAAACCGTCTGTGGAAATTAGCAAAGCCTAGGAACTGTTGTAGTGCTTTAACATTGTCAGGAGGTGACCAGTCTCTGACAGCTGTGACCTTGGTCTGGTCCATAGCAATGCCGTTCTCATTGATGACATACCCCAGAAAGGCGATTTGTGTTTGGTGGAATTCACACTTTTCTGCCTTGACAAACAGGTTGTGCCGCAGCAGTTGTAACAACACGGTACGGACCTGAGAGACATGCTCTTGTAGGGATGGTGAATAGATTAGGATGTCATCAATGTAGACGATGACAAACTTGTTCAGGAACTCCCTGAGGACCTCATTGACGAACGCCTGGAAGACAGAAGGGCTTTGCCAAGCCGTATAGGATGACCAGGTATTCGTAATGCCCGCTGCTGGTCTGGAACGCAGTCTTCCACTCATCCCCCTTTCAGATCCAAATGAGGTTGTAGGCACTCCTAAAGTCTAGTTTGGTGTACCACCTGGCGCCACGAAGCAGCTCTAGGGCAGCTGGAACCAAAGGAAGGGGGTACCTGTTTTTCACGGTAACCTGGTTCAGGCCCCGGTAATCAATGCATGGCCGTAAACCTCCATCCTTCCCAAAAAAGAAACTAGCCGCTGCAGGGGATGTGGATGGACGGATGAACCCCTGATTCAGGGCCTCCTGGATATAGCACTTCATGGATTCTAATTCAGGGATGAACAATGGGTAAACATGTCCCCTCGGGGGGGTGGTTAAAACAGCCAGTTCCTCAAGCAGTGATTTCTTTTATATCCCAGGCAATGGAAGGGTTGTGATGTTGTAGCCTGGGGTAGCCCAGAACCAGGTCCAACTCAGGTGACTGCAGGACCAGAAACGACAATTCCTCGTGGTGGAGTGCGCTAACTCTCAATTGGACCGGAAGGGTTCTGTGGGTGATTTCACCGGTGCCAATGGGTTGTCCGTTTATTGCGTTGATACGGAAAGCAGGGGTGCATGGAGTGATGGGAAGGTTTAATTTCTCGACGATGGTGTGGGACAGAAAGTTCCCCGCGGATCCCGAGTCTATCAAGGCAGAAAGTGGAAGGTTAGCGTCTCTCCAGGAGACGTGTGCCAGGACACGAAGCTGCGCTGAGGACATTTCAGGACAGGGTTCACTCACCATGTCTCTGGCAGGAACGGCCCGAGCAGGTCATCGTGTCGGGCAGGCTGCCAGAAGATGCGCTGGGTTTCCACAGTAGAGGCACAGATGTCGTTCAATGCGGTGCTGTCTCTCTGCTGGGGAAAGACAAGTTTGCCCCAATTCCATGGGTTCGGCCGGGCCCTGACTAGTTGGTGCTTGTTAACGCGTAGTGGAGCGTGCGCTGCTTCGCCGGGCTCGGATGATATTGTCAAGCCGGATGGATGGTTGGATTAGTTGTTCTAGCCCCAGGTTCTCGTCCCGGCAGGCCAATTCTGACTGTAAGGTGGTGTTAAGGCCACGACGGGTGGTTCTTAAAGCGCTTTTATTGATCCCCCTGGTGGAGGGTGAGAGTTGTTCCCCATCATCCTTACCCTGAGCAGGGTGATCGAATACTTGGCGGAAGTGCTCCAGAAAGCAGTCCATTGACACAGTAGAAGCTCCCTTTTGTTTCCAGACTGCTGTAGCCCACTTTAACGCAGAGCCTGTAAGGTGAGAAATTATGAAAGCCATCTTGGCTGCATCCGAGGGGTAGGCTGACGACTGGTGCGCAAACGCTAGTGAGCACTGAAGCAAGAAACCCTCGCACTGGTCGGGAGACCCGTCGTACTTCTTCGGTGAGGCTATCCGGGCATGTGCCGCAGCTGCGGGTGGTGGAGAGGGTTCTACAGGAGTAGACTGTGATGTCTCCGGAATGGCTGGTGGAGGGATGCGGGCAAGGAGCTCCTCCAGGAGGTATTTGACATCATGCAATTGGGTATCGTGTTCCCCCAACAAACCTCCCTGGGCTGATAAAGCTGAGCGCAGGGCTTCAGCCTCCGCTGGATCCATGAGTTTGGCAAAGTGTTCTGTAACCAAGACCAACTCGGATCCAAGGGCAGAGGCTTTTTTTTTTAACGGGGTAGTCCAGGAACAGGCAAAAATCGCTACACCAGCAAACAGGGCAATATAGGTAATTCTAATTCGTGGTCAAAGACAGGCAAGTGGTCGATTGGAGAAACGAACAAAAACAGAATAACAAGGCTCAGACTGACCAGGAAAGAAACCAGTAAGACTTCGCAAAGAAGCTGCTAAACACTGGGGTTTAAATAGGAAACTAAAATGGGTCAAACAAGCAATAGGTGACTCAATAATCTCAAAACTCAGGGGAAGCAGAGGCAGCCTCCTTGCAGGCTGCGCAGAGTACGGAGGCGTGACAATATCAGTGTCCATTCAGAAGCCTGATGGCCCTTGGGTAGAAACTGTTGTCCAGTCGGAACTACAAATTAAACACCAAAAATAATTTAATTCAATCTCAATTAAAAACAGTATGTGAAGTAATACATTGGTTACTAACCTGTATAGAACAAAAGAGGCATACACACTTACCACCAACATCTCCCCAGATGAACTTGGAATCTGCGTCCACCAGGGCCAGAATCACCACAGAGTAGAATCCCTTGTAGTTATAGTTTATTGATCCTGAAGAGTTAGGGTATCTGCAGACAACATGTTTGCCGTCAAGGGCACCGCAACAGTGAGGGTTCCACCTTGTCCTGAACTGGTTAGCAATCTCACCCCAGGCTTCAGGAGTGCTTGGAGGGGTCATCAACTCATCCAGATACTCGTGAAGGATTGCCCGGCACACTTTACGGACGAGGATGGAAATTGTGTTGGATGGAACGCGCCACCCAAACTTCATGTCAACATATTTAGATCCAGAGGCCAAATTTCGCAGTGTCACCGCCAGTTTCAGGCCAGGTTCGAGGGGCTCTCGGTAGAAGGTGTGCTGCTTTGTCAATCTGCCTCTGACACGCTCAAGGATCTCATCGTACATTTCAGGTGGCATGCGCATGAAGTTCGCAAATGAACTGCGGTCCTCCCGGCGAAGCTCAACCATGAGTTGGTCATACATGCCAAACTCTTTGCGCCTCAAGATCCATAATTTAGTCCAGCACTGTCGTCTTCGTCTGTTTTTTTTTCTCTGTGGACGAGTTCCCTCGATGTGCTCAGCTATGTTTAATTTCAGTCAATCTAATTCATGCCGGGCCATAGCAATCAAATATACCCTCCTTAATCTTTGAGGATCCTCCATAGTGAGTGTTCCCTTCGGTAGCCCAAAATCAACTAAGCCCTGCTTAAAAAGCATCGATTTATATAACCGAATGCATGGACGTTCGGGAAACGCTCAAATTACGCTCATTGGACACCATATGACGTTCGTTTGACTTAAGTCACACGCTGCGTGCGCTAGGGGTCCGTTCAGTGTCGTTGACAGGTCGCCAGTGAGTTGTTCACCGCAAAGCAAACGTTGAATAACAACCAAGTAACGCTAGGGTAACGACTGACTAACGATAGCCAAATGTGCGCAACGTTAGTCAAATGTTCCACAGTCTTCAGAATTATCCAGCGTTTAAAATTAAACGTTGAAGAATGCTGGTCACCATGAGAACTTTTGTGCATGTTCAAAACTTTTTTTTGGGACCTGTGTTCTCCGCCGATCACCAACGATTACCGCCGATTACCAGTGTCAACAGCGTCCACACAACACTCTTCTGGCGCTATACCAGCGCTACACCAGCGACCATGGACAATTACCAACGTTTCCTCTAACGTCATAGAACGTCGACCAGAACGTTATGGTGTGACGGGGCCTTAAGCAAGCACGCACACAATTATCAACCCACGGAATCCCGACTTCATCAGTTGGCGGTAATTGTGGTACTTTTTGGAGACAGAAAACTGAGTGTGGGAAGTTATTTCTATTCAATTCAACTTGCTTTCTGTGTAAAACATATATACATAAAATATATAAAAAGTGTACCGAGATGCTGTGTTGGTGAAGTTACTTTGCAAGTGTAACTACGCGTAAACTACGCCTACTTTCAGCCTGACAGTAATTTGAACTAACTACATTTCTATCCCTGAAGTTTGCAGGCCCGTAGAGATTACCGCCACAGTCCCCGCACCGCTGGGGGGGCCTCGCGTTTTTTCTCCTTTTTCAAAAAGTTCAGTTGATTGTGTCGGAGTCCTGTTCGTCCTGTCGGGATGGCCTCTCAGGGTTAGTCTGAAGGGGGGGGCCTCATATACATTTCAGTAGTTAACATATATATGTAAAGAGGTAAACCTTGATAATCTTTGAACCATACATGATAGCACCATGGCTTGGACTACTGTCAATCTATTAGCCTATCTATTTTAATCTAAAGTGGAAGCAAAATTATTTCCTCAAGCATAGCCTCCATTATTTGTGAAATGGTAAAAAAATAAATACATGTCTGCTCATAAGGCGACACGGTAACACAGACAGTTTTTTTTGGGAACACCAAAGACCCATTTTGACCCAGGATAAACCCTGGTAAGGAGCAGCGGTTTCGTGCTGGATCATTGTGGGAACCTGCAGTCACTGGAGCAATCTCAGTAGGGAGTGTGTGTGAGTAAAAAAATAATCTAATTAAAATTACGCCGGCTGCTGCTTTGGATGATCTACAGAGGGGGTAGAGTAAGGCACAAACCAGTAGGTCACAGTGAAGAGTTACAGTAAAAACTGACAAGTTCCCTGGCCTGGACGAGCATCTGGTTAGAGTACTCAGAAATGGACAGATCTCTCTTGATATTGCGTACAGAATACGGGCAGGTCTGTGTCAAAGTTACTTTAATAACATTGGTATATAATCTGAGATTGAACATGTTCAGTATCTAGTTCTGAGAAAATCTTTTCAGAATCTCAGATTTATGCCAATCCAGAGACTGAAAAGATCTAGATGAATGTCCAGATCGTTTGTGTGGCCAAACCTTTAGCTATAGATGCACATTTAACCCTGGGGAATATGGATTAGACATAAAAGAGGACATCATGAAGTGGGAAACAAGCACATGGTGAAGGAAGGGAAGAGTTAAAGAAACAGTACAGGCAGGGACATTTTTAGGCAAAGGAAACTGCACAGAGGCCCCTCAAAAAAGATAAATTATGTCTGCAATTCAATCAAAATGTATTTTTATTGGTAATAAAAACAACAAATAATGTCTCCTATTTTTTTACTGTTTTACACACACCTACTATTGCACTTCACTTATTTCGTATTTAAATCTTTGTATTTATAAGTAAAGTCACACGTTACTACTTTCACTAAAGATTGCATTTTCTTTTTTCGGAGGGGTGGAGTGTATGTAGACCTTTCCGTAGGGCACCAGAAAGTTGTTTTTTGATTGACTTTTTTGTGCCGTTTTTTGTTGTTGTTCAATAAATACCCTTTCACAGGCTTACCCTGTCCCTGGTTGTGTGTTGCCCTGAGTATTGCAAGGTCAAACCCCCTGTGCCACTCCTTGGTTGCCACAGTGTGAGTAGAGGTCAGAAGGAGTTATTCACAGGTGGGGTAGAAGCTGTGGAAGAATGATGAAGAATTTCCCAGGAGGGAGAGAAATAAACTGGGGCTGAGGCAGCCTCTAAAAGAGGCTAATACTGTGCTAATTGGATTATTCAGACCAACTGATGCTTTCTGAAGCCCTCGCAGGTCGCAATTAGCAATCAAAGCTGTTCTCTGATTAAAAACACAGTAGCTAGGAGCATACAAACACAGTACACTTCAATTTTACAAATGTAAAAGTCTCGGAAGCTAAATCAGGGTTCTGTTCATCCCCAAATGATCAACACTGGGACGAATTGATGATTAATAATGGAAATCTCCTGGGATTGTAATTTACGACAACATGACTGTGACCTTTGACCTCAAGGAATCCTGGTGTGTCGCGTTTACCATCCAGGGATGACATCACAGTCGCAGGCCCGACCCTAAGGGACAGTGTGTAAGCGGATATTTTCACTAAGATCATGTGACAACACCTTGGGGAAGCAGTCAGACAATAGGACCAGATGAGCCAGATGAAATAAGATATTTAGCACAGAGGAGGGCCGCTCAATGTGAATTTCCTTCGTTTTTTTAAGCTTACAAGAGGCAGGAACTATAGATAAAAACTGATTCTAACACATTCGATGATTGAGTTTGTTACATTTTAAGTTAATTGTACCAAATATGAATCTATGGAGTTAGATTAGATTCATAATTCACAAACAAATGTAACGCGATTCACAAATGTATTTCATGATTCACAAATAAATGTCACACTATTTACAAATGTAGTTTGTGATTCACAAATAAATGTCACGAGATTCAACATCTTTGACCCCATTACATTTATTTTCAACCTTTGTAATCACAAGTTACAAATCCCTGCATTTTTTTGTGGATTTATGGAACTTTCCTGACGCGCTTAGATTCACAAATGCATTTTTTTGAAAAGATATCATCTGCAGCCTATCAGATGCCTCTTCCAATTTTAGCCAATCACAGCTAGCTTGCTAAACGTAAGCCTAAGAAACACTTAAAATGACTAAACATGGATCCTACCACTCAAGAATATACAATCACGTATGATAATCAGTTTTAATAAGATTAACAAACTTGCTGCTCTTGTTGGTTAGTTATAACGGATTTAAACTTTTGTACTCGCTGTGAAATATTTTACTGTTTGTACTCGCTGTGAAATATTTTACTATTGATTGTTCTTCTACAGGTACACTCTTGCACTTTTTGGGTTTCATGTTGTTTAATTGTACTTGCATTTTTTGAGTTTCATGTTGTTTAATTGTAACTTGTTTAACTGCATGCTCTTGTATGGTTCTTCCCTTTGGCACTTGGTTCAGGCAGGAGGACTCAGTATGTCTTTACTAGTACTTTATTGTACACTATACAATACATGATTGTACATTTGATTTAGCATTGTGGTTCTGCTCGTATCGGCTCCCAGCCGCATCCAACGAGACACCGTCTCGACCTCCGAGCATTCCCCCTACAACAGGAAACAGAACCAAGGGTGGAGGCCGGGGAGGCGGAGGCAGCAGGAAGACTGATGTCTATGTCGCACTAGCGATGCATATGCTGGGATACCCCGCTATATACCCCGCCCTATTAGGAGGGAGTGCCCTGCAGCATGATATGACGCGTTGCTAGTGACGCGCTATGTCTCGCGTCCTCCGTCATGAACCAGCTCCGCTTGATTTTTCACAATGTATGCTTCATGTTTTGGCTCCTTGCAATGTTTGGGGCTACATCGTTGTTATGATCAATGACCTATGCTCTTTTGTAAAGCTCTCTCTTGGAAGTCGCTCTGGATAAAAGCGTCTGCTAAATGCATAAATGTAAATGCAATATTTCACCTACATGCTACCAGACAACATTGCTTGTGATCTCAAGGAGACAATGTCTGTTATTATGGCAGGTTGTTGTAGTCCACATAGACACTTTAATGTGATTGGCTAAAATTGGAAGACACATCTGATAGGCTGCAGAGAATATCTTTAAGAAAAAATGCATTTGTTAATCTAAGCGCGTCAGGAAGATTCAAAAATCCATACACAAATGTAGGGATTTGTAACTTGTGTTCGTCAGGTTGCAAACAAATGTAATGGGCTCAAAGATGTTGAATTTCCTGACAGTTATTTGTGAATCACAAAATACATTTGTGAATCGCGTTACGTTTGTGAATCACTTGAAACTAATGAAACTAATCTTAACTCCATATGAGTTCAATCTATCAATAACTTTAAAAACTGGGCTATTGGGTGTATTATTTAATTCCTTCATTTAAATCTTCATGACACACTCAGTTTAAACATGAGACTAAACTGTCCCCTTTTCAATAAGGAAAATACTTTTTTTAAGCTTCCTATGGCCTTTTCTCAGATGGATGACATAATTGTGTCAATCTCCAGGGCCCTTTCAGAGGGGAGCCAGTGGTTTCCATGGTAACTTGCATAGTATACCATCACCAGACGACTTCCCCTCTCGTTCTCTCGATTTCTATCAATGTAATCTCAGATGATGACTGATGCCCAGAAAACCCCAGTTTAAGTGTTTTCTAATCATTTCTGCATGTCTTCCTCTCTGTTCCTCTTCTTTTTTCATTCTCGATGGGACGGAGGCTCATTTATGTGGATTTTCGAGACGCCTACTCTCATAAACACACTTGAATTCAATTACAAATTTACTCTGGCAAACCTCAAGTCTCCTCCAAAGCATCTCTCTGTTTCTCTCCTCTTTTTTAAATAGTAGTGTTCAGTAGATCCCTCCCTCCCTTCGCTGGTCTTTCCCTCATGGCGCCCCCTTCTCTTACATAAAGATAAAGCACACATTGTGTACACACACGCACACATTGTGTAGACATGATCACACTACCTACACAAATACATCTACAAAACAAACACAACAGAATCTCAAATGTGTGGTGTTTGTCAGTTGGCACACGCTTGTTTTGAATTATACCACAGACAATCAAATTTAACACATAAATACCACCCAACAAAGAATTGATTCAAGATGAGTGACAACACTCAGATTAGTACAGATGACCAACAGACCAAGTCATGGGGGTCAATAAAATACAGCTCCCAGTTGAAAACAATAACCAACTAGTCAGGTCAGCATTTATTTCTGAGTTGTTTTAATCCATTTAATCTTAGTCTCTCATTCCAATGTATTCCTTTCATTTTCCATCAGGTATCTGTGGGGATCAAACTGATTTTTTATTTTAAAGCAGGGGAGCTTTGTAATTACATTAGTCAGTTCTGCCGGTAGCCTTTGAAGCCAAGCGTCCATTATGAGACCCGATTTTTTCCTCAAGGGCATCATTGGTAGACTGTAAACTTCAGCTGGCTTGTTTTATGGGGTTTGTTCTGAAATTACTCGGTGGGGGAGGGAGAGAAGAGAGTAGCAGACACTGTGATAAAATGTCTGTTCTCCCTACTGTGAGAAGGGAGACAAAGAGGCAGACGCACACAGGCACGCAGACAGGAGCACACGCCAGCACACGCACATATTACAGCATACACATACACACATTACAGCATGTATATAGGCACATTCTGTATTGTGTCATTTGTTTTGAAAAATATTCATTTACAAACACAAACATGAATGCAAGCAGGTAGTGTTGTTTTGGGCAGCCTGTTTTAATTTGAGTTTTAGTCTAGTCTTTGTGTAAAGCTTTATTAGGGTTCCTCCGTCAGAAGGAATACTGTGTAAACCACTGCAAAACAAGCCAGGTTTACAATAATAGCTAGCTACTTGGAGTCTACGTAAGGTAGTGTCAGATTTACAACCAAATTAGCTAGAATGAAGTATATTGATCATCAGACATCTCTCTGAAGTACCACAAACAATTTCACCTTGGTATGTCAAAATATGATTGAATTAGAGCTGTTTCAACCTTGGCTGAATCTCACAACGCTTACCACAGGAGAAACAGCTTAATTTTTTGTACATTAACTTAACATGACTATATTCAACACTGAGAATAGCTCAACGAGTTGGAACGGTGACCTGCAAAGTATAAGGGGGCGTAGGTTCGAAACCAGCCACACTGTTTGAGTCTGTCTTAAACTTGAACGTATGTTTAGTTAAACAGGATGCCATCGTTCTGAAGTACCATGCGCAATTTCACCTTGATATGTCAAAAGATCATTGAATTACAGCTGTTTAAACTTTGGCCAAATTGACCAATCCTCGCTACAGGAGAAACGGCTTTCTGTTTTTATACAGAAACTGACCAGAACTTGACAGCTTTGCAGGTAGCTCAATAAGTTGAATCGTTGTGCTGCAAAGCGCAAGGTCACAAATTCGAATCCAGGCACAGTCTTTTGGCGTGTCATAATTTTGATTACTTGTTTAGTTAAACTGGCAGACATCATTCTGAAATACCATGCGCAATTTCACTTTGAAATATCAACCGTTTCTTAACCTTTCTCCCAAAGCTGACCAAAAACGAAGACTTATCACATATCACGCAGTCGGAGCACAGCTAGATAATCAGCGTCAGCCACTTGGGTACCCAGCATGCAGTGCGGCAGGTCCAAAACCGCAAAGACTTGTGGAAAATAGTTTGGTTACAAAAGCCGTGCGAGGGATTTCAGTTGTTGTGTTCATTAAGTTAGATGTTTGTAATGTTATTGTTGGTTAGTTAATATAATCTTGTTGGTCACCCTGATTGTGTATGTTGTGTAGTTTAATGGGATCAGAGAGTTGGCTGCTATAACATCACAGGCCATTTTTGCAAGAAGCTCAATATGAGCTCTGCCTTAGCCTGGTTGTCCACATGACTTGTTAGTTGTGCATTGATTGAGAGTCTGGAAAGAGTTCAACTCAAGAAGAGTTTCAATATCCTATGAAAAGTTAATACTCAGTCCTTACTATTTATAATATCTCAGTTGATGTGTATCAGAGAGGCTAGAGAGACTGACTTGCTCATGAGTTCAAATCCCTGTTCAGCCTATTGTTGTTGGCCAAACATGAAGTAGTTTTGCTCTCTTGTTGTCCAAGTCTTGATCTTCTACAGTGTACATGTTTACAATATTTTGCCATTTTGCGGAGGAACCCGCATCGCTGCTTGCAGCAAAAAAAAAATGTTTTTTATTAGTTTTAGTCACGTTCATACGTTCATCATCTTTTTGGTTGAGTCAAGTTTAAGTCTGAGCATTTTAGTCTTATATTAGTCAGACTTATCCATGACTTTTCGTCTAGTTTTAGTCGACAAAAACTGATGACATTTAGTCTAGTTTAAGTCCATGACAATTTTTTTTTGTCTATTTTTAATCAAAACAGAAGTACTCTAAGCAGTAGTCTCGGGAGGCATGTTAATGCAAAAACCATTTGTTTAAATGTATTTGTCTAGAATAAGGTATTCAAAATCATGTTGTTGATGCCAAATTCAGTTCAGTGTGATTGTTATGTGAATGATAAAACTAGCTACAGTATTTGGCCAGCAAGGGATGCTTAGTACACATTCAGTCAGGTAGGAACTGAGAACCCACTTTACACTCTCTCATACAAACAAATACACACACACACACTAGTCACACTTGTCTAACTACATGCTCTTATTGTTCTTCCCAGTGGGACTTATTTGGTTTCACAATGTATGCTTCATGTTAGGCTACCTGCAATGTTTGGGGCTATCTCGTTGTTATGATAAGTGATTCATACACTTTTGTAAAACTCTCTTGGAAGTCGCTTTCGATAAAAGCGTCTGCTTAATGCATAAATGTAACCCACTTTACACTCTCACAAACAAACACACACACGCTAGTCACACACATTTATCTCAGACTCGTCGTTTTCAGTTCCAGTGGCTAATGTTTAAAGCTAACGTTAAAATGAGACACATCAACCACATCCTCATGAGTTGGCTAATAATAATAAAGCGACTAAACGAGACAAAATATTCTGGTCACATAACCAGAATTGCATCTCGTCTCGTTTTTGTCTTGTGATAAAGGTTCATTGTTGATATTTAGTCATAATTTTCGTTGACGAAAGCAACACTGCAAGCATGCTGTCCACACAGAAACACATACACAAGATTTCCATAAAAGATGCACAATAACCTGCAATATTATAACACTGTACATCTCAAATAAATATGCAAATATGTGGAAAGGAAGACCACAAATATGTTAAGTACACTCTTTGGTCTTTATAACATCAATCAAACCCCTCAAGATACTTTTTGCATACCAATTCCCCTCAGGGTAAACATCAATGAACCTCCATTGATGCTTACTCCACTACCACTGGCTCAAGGGAATACTGTGGAAATGACTGCTGATTTCTATTGGCTGTCCAATATGGAATGCCCAGTGTCCAGTTGTGGCCAGATTGAGTTGGAAGGAGGGTGGGAGGGAGAGGAGGGAACGCTGGGAACAGCTGTGCTGATATTAAACCTACCAGTCGGAACAGCCTTCCTCTCTGGGGTCCTAGGCAAGTGTAGATGAGGGCAGATGGACCAGGTGCCCCATCAATATGGATGACTTCTTTTTGTTCCATGACCACTTGCGTGTGTGTGTGTTTGTGTGTGTCTTTTGTAAGTGCCTTTCTGCCTATGTGTGTGTTTGTGTGTGCATGCACAACTCCAAAAGGGGCCCGTGAGCAAGTATGTTTGTGTGAAAAAGAAAGGGCTTGATGACAGGTGGGATATTTTTCACTACTCCTGAACTCCTGGTGGTCCTCTTTAATTCCCAACCCACAATTGGCTCTATCAGCCCCAGCTGTGTATAATGAGTTCCTCTGGTCGTCCACTATCCCACAGGGAGCAGATCGCTATAAGCAGGTCTGGACATGTTTCTGTCTATCTTGGTTTGAAAAGGATCACCTGTCACTAGAGAAAAGGTGACCTTTAAGAAAATGACAGGTGCCAAAGAAGGAAAAGAAAATACCTTAATTCCACCCCATCACACATTTTGTTAATAAAATGAAATATAAAAATAGCTGGTGCACGATTTGAATAGGGAGATGGAGGGGGTAGGGGGGCGGGTTGGACAGCGTCAGCATCATTCGTCAGACGATGTTCAAGGAATCTCCATCATCTCATATGCTTTCACCATTCTAAAATTAAATTGAGGCCTTTTTACGTTTCACACAATCCATTCAAAATTTGCAAGAAGGATTAAAGTTTTGCATCAATTAAGTGTTACTGCGACATGGCATGATATATAACACTTCTAGCCATGAGTTCGCACTACTGATATGAAAATAAAACAACTCAGATTCCTTCTAAGCGTCACAGCCATGCGCTGATTTGGCAGTGAGTGAAAGCAGAAACCAGCTTCAAACGCTGCATGTTTGTCAAGTTAAGTCATTGGCCATAAACATCAGGTTATGACTGTTTTACAGCATTTATTTAGACATGGGTGGGACACTGCTTATAACAGAAATGGATGCTTATAGATGCAAAACAATAGTTAGGCATAAATCTGCTAAAAACAAAGTAGTGCCAAGATGATAAGTGATAACTGGGGTGGGTGGGAGTGAGGGAGGGAGGAGAAAGTAGGGAAGGGAGGGATGGGAGGATACACATCCTTATGAATTATTGATAGTTCCTGGAGATCTGAACAGACAATGCCTCTATTATCTCCTCTTGGGGGTGTGTGTGTGTGTGTGAGGGGTGGGTGTGTGGGGGTTCTGACATTATGATCCCGGGCCTCGTCCCAACACTCTGTCACTGCGCTTTGTTATTGTCCTTCTTGAGGGGCTGTTCAGAGTGCTCAGAGTGGGGAATTATTTTTGTTCTGTCTGTGGAGGTCTGTAGGATGCCCGAGGAAGGTTTGCTCTGGAAGGTTGCCAGACCCAGTCCTTGGCATCCCTCCCAGGTCTTGTAATGCGTTTTTTATAAGAAAGGAATGCTGGTACAAAGTATCCGGCAATCTCCTTCAATTAGAGTTTGAAAACAGTTGTGGCAATGACATGCCTATTCTAGACACGCTGTGAAAACCTATCGTATGAAGAAGTGTGGTTTGAAAGTCATGTATTACCTGGTAGTTTGGTGAAATGGAATAATAATGAATTGTCAATTCATGGAGGGGTTTTGGACAGCTAAAGCAGGATGTCAGTAAATCTACAGATCATGCTTTATAAGGAACAAGATGAATACAGTATGTCATGTTATTAAGTTCTATGGAAATACTGTGGGATGGTATGTTTTGTTGGGAGTCAAGAAGCGAAGAAGTACCTCAAGGAAAGATCAAGATTGTTCAAGATCCCAAAAATAAAGTTACCTAGGTTATTTCTTTTAAAACCACAGGATTCATGAGTGTATACACTATCCATTTTAGAACACAGAATATAACTTAACAAATTCCCATGACCTATTTAAAGTGCATCAGTTGCCAAATAACCTTTTGTACTTTTGTACCAAACTCAGAATATGATGCTCACTTGACGTTTTGCTGAACAGCCAGGTTCTAGGGATGTGGAATCGCCCTAAAAGGAAACAACAGCGCACCCAGGAATCCCCTTGCGCCAATGACATCACTGAGACTGGTGAACAGGGCCCTGAGAAGGAGCCATCTTGCACACAGTGGAGATAGAGGGGCTTAGAGCGTCCTCCAAGAACAAGAAAGCAAGGCGGCCGAGTCCTTTGTTAAGGAAAGCAGATGTTACAAACTGTACTGTTTCAAAAACAATGAAAGCCCCTACCTCAGGTCTTATCCCGTTGCCAGCATACACAGAACACACCCATGCAGATGAAGGAAAAGAAAGTTAGGGAGGTTTTATCACAGTGCTTTGTGAATTAATGATTCAGACTACTACTGTTACAAATGTTTGGAAAAAAGGATCGGTTGGGAGCAAAAAACTTGCAGAGGCAGGGCATCTTTAATACTGGGATCATCTGTAGGTAAATATGTTCATTGTAGAGATTTACTCAACTGCTCAAAAAGCTGTCTAGGCAGGCCAGAAAATGTTACTTATAGGGGGATCTTTTATCTGGTTGGATCACATGACCAGGATTAACTCCTGTCTCTTTGGTGTGATAAAAACAACAAGGTGAAACTGACAAAAAACATGTTTATGCACAATCCTGTATCAGGACAAATATAATCAGAATTGGCTCAAAAACTACACAACTGAATATTATAAAGCTCAATATTTCTGCTTGTAAAGGTACGCTATGCAAAATCTGCATGAGTACATTACCGGAGAGTAAGTCAAACACTGTCGCCCATGTAGGACACAGAGCTGCCAGGGCGTGTGGTGATGATGTGTGGTTGGGGAAGTGTACGGGATTGTGATGTGAAAGGTCTCATACACTGTGGATTCTTTAAGTTTTTCCTGTGGTGTGTGGTTAGACGTCTATTTTGCATGTGGGTTTGGTTGCATGCAAGAGAGGTTGTATGTGGGCCTGCTTGTGTGTGTGTTATATTGTGTGGGTAATTGAGTGAAAGAAAAAATAAGTGTGTTAGTACCTGTACACCCCGTGACCCACCATGATAAAAAAAATTGATACAGAAGCCAACATTCTGTGACAAATGGAAACTAGAGTCAAAACAATGTATTTCTAATCACTTTTTGGAGAACACAATGTTCCCAAAATAAGGTCCTTTCTCTTAGAATGTCACACCCTTGATTTATTTTCCTCGCTGTGGAACTTGCTAAAATTATCTTTATAATCCTGTAATTAAAAAGCTATGGGAAACACATTGTGGAAAACAGAAAGTGTTACAGAGTTGGATGGGTAAGCATGAGCTCAGTAGGATAACATAGTCTTGTGATTTATGATAAACCGTGATTCAAAATATGCTAACCCTAACCCTATATCTGTTCTATACTGTATTGTTGTAGATCTCTGACTTCTTGCAGAGAATACCCACTCAATTATACTTTATAAGGCAAGCATCTGGTGTACATTTGTCGTTTGTCCACTGAGTTTCAGAACAATGCTGCTACTGAAAAAACACTAAGATTCTGGCACAAAAATTGTCTTTCTGAATGGTCTTTCTGTTAGGGTTAGATTGATTGATGGCCACAGGGGTAAGCAGATAGACAGGTAGGCAGGCAGAAAGGATAGACAGATTCCTGGTTAGATACCCATGCTCTAGGAAAACTCTTGATACAGTATCCCATGTTCATTACAAATTTAAGTAGTTAAAAATATAAGCCTGAAGTGAATGTTCACAGAAGAAAAGTGAATGTTCAGTCCAAGAAAAAGAACACACACTTTTAAATTTTCCCACTCCCTTCCCAAACAGACCCACTCACCCCTTGCTCTCTCACACACATTGTTTAGTCTTACCAGTGAGCAGGAGAGAAAGAAAGAGGGCAGACCAAGAAAAAGAATGAGAGATCAAAAAAATGAGAGCTCGGTTTTCAGGAGAGGGATGCTTTGAGCTGCAGTGGGGTGCACATGAAAGAGCTTGGGCTCAGACAGTCCTGAGGATCCATGATACTGCACAATGTGAGGACAATTTAGGTCTGACGGAAAACCTGGATCAAAGCATTGTACTGCATAATTACACATTCCCCAGCATAGCCCCGTGCCATCTGAGCAGACAGCCAGACCTCGGCCCTTCCTCACACACACACACGCACCCCCCTACACACAATCTAAACTAGGCTAAAACGGCTTGCTTTGTTGAAAAGCGCCTGGAAATGTATACGGCTTGAGCACAAATGACAAGTTGTGTGAAGCAGGGCTTGAAATTAACTTTTTAAATTGGGAGCACTGGTGCTCCCAGTAAAAATGTTGGTGCACACATTTTTCAGCTCTTCAAATTTTGAGCGTGAGTTAGCTCCCTGTCACATGACAACGGAGCGCAGTAACAGGGAGTGATTGACAGCTTATTTCAACCAATCTAAAATATGCATTAAAGTTAAAAACGTAAAGATGAAGTTTAACTGGTTAAGTACAAGTAACGTTACATTGCTCAGATAATACTCAACTACAAGTAAAAGTACAGGGGTAAAAAAGTACTTAAGTAAAAGTACAAATTACTCATCTCAAAAACTACTCAGAGTAAGTAAGTCAGTAAGTAAGTAAAATGTATTTGTATAGCACCTCTCTCAGATAAAAATAAAAGTGCTTCACAACAAAATGCAATACAACACCACAAAATAAGATACATTTAAAATAGAAAACATGACAAACAACCATAAAAACCCATTGACTAACTAAAAGCCTGCTTGAATAGCAGTCTTTAATAACTTTTTAAAAGCTTCGACAGAAGTCGCACACCGTAGAAAGGGAGGCAAGACATTCCACAGCCTACGAGGCACTGCTTAGAATGATCGGTGGTTTTAAAATGAGAATGAAGGGCTCTAAAGGTAAGGACCAAGATTTTAAATGGAATTCTATACTGGACTGGTAACCAGTGAAGTGATGCTAAAACAGGTGTGATGTGTGCTCTTTTGTTAATATGCTCTAAAAGCCTTGCAGCGGAGTTCTGAACAGCCTGGAGACGGTCAAGCTCCTTCTTACTCAAACAGGTAAAAAGACTATTACAGTAATCTAAACGAGAGGAAATAAAAGCATGAATAATCATCTCCAATTCACCCTTTGACACTAGTGTTCTTTATTTTGAAATATTCCTCAGTTGGAAGAAACAGTTTCGAATTAATCCAGTTTCAAAACTAATTGTTTTGAATGATGCCCCAAGGACATAGCTGAATCAAAAACAACACCTAAACTCCTGAGGTTAGGCTGGACAGATTAACTTAAGTCACCAATATGCTGCTTTATCTGAGGGATTTTACATTCAGGGGCAATAATTAGAGTACTAGTTTTTAGCTGGTGATATTTAAAGAATTTTCTAAAAACCTTTTAATACAACCGGAGAATATTTACTTTAAACGAAGAAAATTGTACCTTATTGAATAATGGTGATTAAAGTGTTTTTGTTTTAGATTAGAGGTTAAATTCTTGTTAGCCGAAATCACTGCAGATGGCAAACAAAGTTTGCATTGCATTGGCGCACTGTCACCTTTCCTTTCTCTGTAGCCTATGTGAACAACTCCTCCATGGCTCTCGTCAGCCGGTATTTCTTTGTCATTTTCAATGAGTTCACGGTGGCTGTCATTAATTTCCATCTTGTGGTTGGTTTGCTTCTCCAAACCTTCAATTCTGTCCATAAATTAATTGTGCAATTATTTTGATAAACTCTCTGAAACCTGCTGCAGCAGAGACTTTTTCTTTGGACCAAATATCAGGGTGAAATGCCGGTCAAATGTGAGTATAAACCGCGCTGGAATATATGCCGCAATTGATATGGGAACAATGATACCAAGCAATGCACAAGTATAGGCAGTACAGCATGCCGTTGTGTAACACAAACGAAAGTAAGTAAGTGCGTAATGTAGGCAATGTTTTCTATTGCCCGGGAGTTAACTAATATTTACCTTTAGATGCGTGAGTTCTAAATGTTTGCGACGTAGCATACAGCTTTTCACTGTGTCAGGTATGCATGTCATTGTTTTGATTTAAATGCAAAAGAAAATGAATGGACCTTAACCCGAAATGAAATGGATGGACTTTATTGCTTGTGCTACGGTGAGCAGGCCGTCAGGACAATAAAGTTCTTGCAAGTTCTTCCGTGGTCCCACCTCATTGGCCTAATGTAGGAGTTTGGTAAAAGACTCTACACTGCGGTTTTATACCTGAAAAATATGGTAGTTGTAATTCATTACTTCCCCCCTGGAAACTGTTTTGAATGCTTGTGTATTTTTATTGCAGCATTTTAAACACATGCCTGATAAAGACCTTCACAGAAATGCACCAATATTTGCAAAGCAGTCATTTAAGTTACAAAAGCTCAAGTATAATAAGTGCGAAGGACCGTCATAACTCACCTTCACCAAGTTTGTTTGTCTATTTATGTGCGTGTGTGTGTGAATGGAGGGTGGGGCATGACGTAAAATGTTCGCTATGTAGCCCAGCCTAAACCAACTAACTCGACTTCGTACTACTTAACCATGATTCATTCCACACACATGTAGACCAGCAAAACGTTTTCTATGGCTCTGATGTAGACCAAACAAGCGACGCTAGGTTGCTAGGTAACGGAAGCTAACTAAAGTTGGCTAGCTTCCGTTTCAGAAAAATAACTCACTCTGGTGGGAGCATAGACATATATCCTTTGTCTATGGGTGGGAGCGTTGGAAATATTTAGAACTCATGCATCTATGCACCATGACCATGTGAATGCATAAATGTCACAAATGAAATGACACAAATGACATAGGCTATATGATCATATATCAGACACATTTACGTTTCGGTATGGCTGCAGATGTGTGCTGTTGTAAACAATGCTACTAGTGGAGGCGGTAAGGTGCTCAGGGGGGTATTCGTCGTAGCTCGCTAAGCTGTTCAGCGAGCTAATTTTCAGGCTAAGTTAAAAAACGCCCCTCTTTTTAGTTCGTGGAAGCAACTTTCAATAAATCACTATAGTAACATATCAATTAGCGCTAACCTGCTCCAGAGTAGGCTAATGTAAGTGTAGCTGGATAAGCTTGCCACACCCCCAGAAAATAATTGGCAGCTTCCTTTTTGAGATACCCAGCTGACCAAGGAGATATATTCTAGTTCGATAAGCTTTCCATACCAATAAAGTTCTTTGTGATCGCCAAGATCCTTTATTTCACACGGATGAGTTCTTGTTTGAGTGATATCGATTCAGCCAACAAGGACTCATTTATTTGCAAGACCTCCTCGGGCCGTACATTGCAAATATCACACGCCGCAGCAAGCTTTATGCTTTATGAGCTTATGCTGCTGTATCTAAATATGTAACGCTATGTTTTAAGAAATGTCTTGTCTGTTGTGCCTGTGCTTTTTATGTTTCACTGTGGGAGAGTGAGAAACGTCATATCGATTCCTTTATGTCTTGACGTGAAGAAATTGACAATAAAGCTAATTGGAACTTTTACTGTGCTTCAGACTCTCTGCATAGCCTTGAGGTTTTTTGCGTCAAGTAGCCTACATTTAATAGCCTACAGAAAACATTGGCAAAGCCGCAGCATGCGCTGCTGTAAGAAAAGTGTAGGCTATTTGCGCTTAACCAGCTGATGAATCAATTCATCATATTCCCTGGTTATGTTTAATGAAATCAAAGATTGATTTACACATAGACCTAGGCTACACATACTAAATAGTACATGATATAAACGCTTTAAGTAGGCCTACATATATCCTCATAAGTGTCTATGAATTTGTATCAATTAGATACTCCTTGTTCTTGTTTTTATACTTATTCTGAAAGAGTTGATATCATTATTTTTGCTCGCAAGATCTCATTCGATGATTAATTTCCATTAAGCCTAGGCTACTGCCAGCAGGCACATATAAAGAAATGTGATCTGATTGATTGGGGTAATAAGGCACTTAAGATGAGCCTATAGCCTACATTTTACCAAAATACGCATAGCTTATCGGCAATTTTTTGCCAAGCTGCCTGTCTTGCTCTGGCAGCGGTGGCGGTGTTTGACTTAGCCATAATAATATGCTTATTGTCTTCGTAGAGACTCATTATAATAGTTTGCTCGGATGGCGAATATCACCGCTCTCTCTGTCGTCTTTTTTGCAATCATACCGTTAGAAAATCACGGTTTTGGTGATCGACCTTTCCTGCCTTTTGAAGTAGGACATGCTTGTGCACTTGTCCTGATGAGTTTAGCCACATGATTTGGATGCGGATCAGCCGTTGACGAACCGATATTTGAGGTTCTCAGTTAGCTCGCTAGCTAGCTAATGGTAACGGGCTAAAGGGACAATTGATTAACTTAGCTTCAACCCTTACGACAAACGGGCCCCAGTGTTGCCAGATTGGAAATGCCAAAGTATCGTAGCCACCAAAGGCTCATAATGATCGTGCATCTGCAGGCAACAATGAGAAGGCGGTCGACCAATGACTCAAGTTAAGAGTTTGCGCAAGAGGGTGGAACGTAAGGGAGATACACTTTTCAAAACTTGTAAGGGCGTAATAATTAGTTTGTGAAAGACATGTATATATGTCTATGGTGAAAGACCAAGAGAAACACAATTGTTTAGGTCTTGAAAAGAGGACATCCTCCTATCACCCTATCTAAGTGTTAAAAAACAAGTTAAGTCTTTCATTTTCAATTTCCGCATTAAAACTATGAAATGAACTGAACTATGAATGCGTTCGGAATTTAAATGGTGAACTATGAACGTGAACAATTCATATTTGTATGAACTGAACTTTGAACGAGTTCATGAGAGGTATGAACGTGCACAACACTGTCAGCAGGGTGGTGTGAATTACACCAATACTGTGGGCCACAGTGGGCTACTTGTATACCAAGTTGAGCTGTGCTGAGCACGATCATAAAAGGAGCTGTGCAGTGCCAGATGCCACTGGCACAAAAGGGAACACTACTGACTCATATTTGTTCACCAAGTAGTGCAACTAAGATGGTGACTATCAATTTTAATATAATCATTATGAATTGTTACATTTACATTTATTCATTTAGCAGACGCTTTTATCCAAAGCGACTTCCAAGAGAGAGCAAAAGAGCATAGGTCACTGATCATAACAACGAGATAGTCCCAAACATTGCAAGCAGCCAAAACATGAAGCATACATTGTGAAAAAGCTAAACAAGTGCCAAAAGGGAAGACCCATAAGAGCATGTAGTTATACAAGTTACAAATTAAAACAACATGAACCACAAAAGTGCAGGACTGTACCTGTAAAAGAACAATCAACAGTAAAAATATTACACAGCAAGTACAAGACTTAACTTCGTTATATCTAACCTACAATAGCAACAAGTCACTCAATAAGAGTCATAGTGATCCTGGAGGAAACTAACAAGTCCAGCCAAGCATTCCTAAGTGCCGTTGTACTCCCGGAACAAGTGCGTCTTGAGCCTTTTCTTGAAGGTGGGGAGACAGTCAGTGTCCCTGATGGAGGTGGGGAGCTGGTTCCACCATTGGGGCGCCAGGCAGGAGAAGAGCTTGTGTTGGGACCGGGCAGTCTTGAGCGGTGGGACCACCAGGCGGTTGTCTGAAGAAGACCGTAGGTGACGGGTGGGGGTGTAAGGTTGCAGGAGAGACTTGATGTAGATGGGTGCAGTCCCGTTCACTGCTCGGAAGGTCAGTACCAGGGTCTTGAATCTGATACGGGCGTTGATGGGTAGCCAGTGGAGGGAGATGAGGAGCGGGGTAACATGGGAGCGTCTGGGTAGATTGTAGACCAGGCGGGCCGCTGCATTCTGAATCCTCTGAAGAGGGCGGGTTGCACATGCTGGGAGACCAGCGAGCAGCGAGTTGCAGTAGTCCAACTTGGAGAGGACCAGTGCTTGGACTAGCAGCTGGGTGGAGTGCTCAGACAGGTATCTCCTGATCTTTCGGATGTTGTAGAGGGTGAATCTACAAGACCGGGAGACTGCGGCGATGTGGGCCGTGAAGGAGAGCTTTGTTTGTTAGAGAATTGTTAGAGAAGAGTAATTATTCTGTACTTATTTTGTACTAGTTTGGGAGTCCGTTTTTGGTATGTAGGTTCTGTTTGTGAAAGTGTTTTTTGCAAAGTTAAAATCTTTTGTTTTGCAAAGGTGTTACTTTTTATTTTCAAAAACATAGTCGGTATAAATCCAAAAGTCACATATTCTCTGTAAACATTCTGTTCATACAGATTTTGGATCCACAGGTGCACCCGGGTAGAATCTAATGATCTGGAATTCCATCTATCGTTCCTGACAAATACAAATAATTTGAGGGGGTTATGTGAAAATAATTATGGAGAGATCAAGACAACATAAATTCACAGTGGCTGAGAATGAAGTCCACCAATGTAGAAATAACAGAATTATGGAGAAACTCAACATCATTTGAGGATTTATACATCTACGTCTGCTTGCAAGGATTCTTCATTGGCTGTCCGTCTTCATCTGAGTCTCAAAAACACCTGGGGCCTCATGTATAAATGTTGCGTATGCACTAAAAGCTTGTGTACGTGGTTTTCACTCACACTCTGTGATATATAAAGATTTACTTGACGTGAGAATGTGCGGACGGTCCGCAAAGTCTTGTCTGACTGTAACATGGCAAATTCGAACTGAAAAGTGCCAAAACTCACCAAACATTACAAAATAAAGTTTCCACTACTATGTTTATGACGTTGACTATTAAAAAAACACAAAAAATAACAGTTTGATCATTAATGTGGATGATCACATCAAAATGCGAAAACCCAAAACGGGAAATGCTATATAGCCTTCTGTGTAATCCACCACCGCTTAATAACTTCTGTTAAACTTGAGCGTTTCAAACGAATGACAAAATCACTCAGGAAATGCATGTCACTCTAACCCTATAGCTGCCATGCTGTTAAAATGCGCCACCACTCATTTCTTAATTTAAGGTTTTACATCAGACCATTTCTTGTTAATTTCTGCCATGGTCCGGTTCTCCCAACCCACAGCATTTATGGACCTATAATAATAATAATAATGATTTGATTTGTAATGCACTTTACATTGAGCTAAATATCAAAGTGCTACAGGTTAAAAACAAGAAAGGGCGCAAATAGTGACAGTTTTCCACTCCGCCGACTTTCTTTTGTCGCTAATAGATGACAGGCCGCCAAACATACCACATTTTCTCGCCTCCACCTCTGTTGTCAGAACCTCAATCTCACAGTCTGTGATTTTTTTCTTTTTTGCATGTTTAGCTATTTTACCGTATTTTACGAAAGTAGTATTTTTCGTAAAGAAAGTTGAACGATCTAATGCTTCAGATACCCCTTTTCAGCTTATATTGATTTAGGTGTGTGTGTGGGTGAGTGAGTGAGTGCCTACTCATCTTCTGATGCCTCAGTGTGGGTGTGTGTGTGTGTGTGTGTGACTCCGCCACGCCTCTCCCACCCATGCCAAGAGAGAGAGAGAGAATTTTCAACAACTTTTATTATAAGCACACACTAACATCAAATCATTTTGAGACAATATTGAATGAATAAATATATTGAAGTGATATTGAAATATATTGTTTGTAAGTTTATGGGCTGTTAAGTCCCATTAATAAAAACAAATACAAACATAAATGATGTATATGTATTGATTATGTAACATAATCAATCAAGTTGTTGTCTTTTAATAACTTGGCTTAGTTACACTGACATTCTTTGACTGTGAGGTTCACCAGAGCTTTGTGTACATTACATAGCGCAAACCTGAATGCTCTGCTATGCCAAATTGTGAGAAAACGGAAAATCCAGAATTATACTTCCTATATTTTAAATACAAAATACATGTACTGTATTTTGTTACATTTTCTGGCACCAGTATTTTGTAGTTTATTTTAATACATTCATTAAGGGGGTATTTTGTATCAAAATAAATTTTGATGTATTTTTGCCCATCTCTGGCGACCGGTCTGTAGTCATTAAGTCCTGTTGGCGTTGTCTTTTTGGGCACAGGGATGATGGTGGTGGACTTGAGACAGGCTGGTACATGGCATGTCTCCAGAGAGGTGTCAAAGATGTTGGGAGACAGCTGGTCAGCGCAGTGCTTTAGGGTGGCTGAAGAGACAGAGAGTCCGGCCCAGCTGCTTTGTGGGGGTTCTGCCTTCTGAAGAGTCTGTTGACTTTTCTCTCCTGAATGGAGAGAGTTGTTTCTGTGGTTGGGGGAAGGCCACTTGGGTGGGAAGGTGCAGTTCAGAACAGTCAAATTGTCTTTCAAATCTGCAACAGAACTCGTTCAGGTTGTTGGCCAAGTGGGAGTTATTAGTGGAGTGGGGGGCTCTGGGCTTGTAGTTGGTAATCTGCCTGAGCCCTCTCCAGACAGAAGCATTAGCAGAGAACTGGCGTTTTAGTCTCTCTGAGTACAGTTGTTTAGCCTCTCTCACCGCCTTGCTAAACCTGTTTTTTGACTCCTTGAATCTGTCTCTATCCCCACTCTTAAACGCTTCCTCCTTCTCCAACCTTAACCTTCTGAGCTTTGCAGAGAACCAGGGCTTGTTGTTGTTGAAATTCGCCCTGGTGCGTGTTGGAATACAGCAGTCCTCACAGAAGCTGATGTACAACGTCACAGTCTCTGTGAGTTCCTTCAGACTATTGGCAGTCTTGAACATATCCCGGTCAGTAGAGTCCAAGCATACCCGCAGATCATCCATAGCCTCACTGAACCACTACTTAGTTGTCCTCACAGCAGGTCTACAGAGCTTTAATTTCTGCCTGCATGCAGAAATCAGGTGGACCAGTAGCAGTGATCCAGAGTGTCCCCTTCTCTGATATGGCATTTGATGAATTGTCTGTATTTGGGAAGATCTTGGGTAAGATTGCCTTTGTTAAAGTAAAATTGCCTTTGTTCAAGTTTCTTGTTATTGTAAATAATAGCATGATACATTTATTTCAAATAACTTACCTATGAAATTATTGTTAAAACTTTACTTTTAGTGATTTATATCTACTTTATTATGCATTTATTAGCAGTTAACTCCTATTATTAACCTTTAGAGGAGTGAGTTCTAAATATTACCGACGCTGCCACCAGAGTGAGTTATTTTTTCAAAACAAAAGCTAGCTAGCTTTAATTAGCTTCCGTTACCTAGCAACCTAGCAAAATACTCGTAGCAATGCTGCTACCTGCTAGTGTTACTTCTTAGCCTCCTAATTGTAAATTTTGAAGCCATACTATAGCGTTTGTCATATTGTTTTTGTCTATCGGAAAGTAGTCGGTTGGAATGTTCAGAATCACATGTGTGACGGTACTCTGTGGGGCCCGCTTTCGAACGATCACATATACGTGACGCTACTAATTAACGGGTTAATAAATAACATATATATGTATTTGCAGTTAAGCACAAAAACACTTTGTTAGTCACTGAGACTAGCTCTTTTTTTCCATCTTTCCATCTTTTTCACAGAAAAGTCACCTGTGTGAGATGGCGCCGGTAAGGGCTGCCGCGGTTGTTAGGTGCGCTCTGTTTTGTCTCGTTTTGTCTGTTAATTCAGTGTTCAGCCAAGATTTCCGGGGTTCTCTAACTAGAGTATTTCTCAGCATAAGGACCAAACTCCTGTGGACTTATTTTCTGCTTCCAGCGGCAGATTTAGTGGGAATTCTAGCCAGCTAGGCTTTGCTCATGCAGTGAAACGCCGTAGAAGGGGAAAGCGAGAGATTTTCTTTCATCTTCGGTTTTGTGCTTCACGGAGACATGGCTGTGTGATTTGGTCCCGGACACCGCCTTACATCTGGCAGGCCTTCAACTCATGAGAGCTAATCGGGACACTGCGCTCTCTGGCAAAACCAAAGGCAGTGGTATTTGTTTCTACATCAACAGTGGCTGGTGTGTAGATGTGACAGTGATTCTGCCACATTGTTCCCCGGATCTGGAATCATTTTTTATAATCTGTAAACCTTTTTACTCACCACGAGAATTTGTGTCGCTCATTTTGGTCGGAGTTTACATGGCGCCGGGTCCACAGGTTAAAGAGGCCCAACGCATGCTCGCCGACCAGATTCTGAGTGTGGAGCGAGCAAACCCGGATTCCCTTGTTATCATACTCTGCGACTTTAACTAAGGTAATCTCTGCCACAAACTCCCTAATAAGTATAAAGTACTCTATGTATCTCTAAGGAAAAAACAGACAGACAGTACAGTCTATAAAATAAACAACCCTGAGACTAAGGGGATTGAATGTCAGCAGGAAAAAAATTAAAGAATGCCTGCTGTCATTCTACCAAAAACTATACTCTCAAGAACAGTTAGACACTGATACAAAAACAGATACTTTTTTACAATCAATACAATTGCCAACAATCACTGATGCTCAGAATGATATTCTTAGATCTCAGGTGACTGCAGAACAAGTTAACTTAGCTATTACAAGACTTAAGACAGGTAGCTCTCATGGCTCAGATGGTTTTACCTGTGAATGGTATAAGGCTCTGAGGCATACATTAGTGCCCTTACTGTTGAAGACCTATAACTGGATACTTACAAAACATGAAATGCCCCCTTCATGGAGAGAGGCGGTGATTTCCCTCATTCCTAAGGAAGGCAAAACAGACAGGAATGTGATAATTTAAGACCTATAAGTGTATTGAACGTGGGTTATCGAATATTTACATCTATACTATCAAAGAGGCTGGAAAAATGTTTGCCAGATATTATCCATCTGGACCAGACTGGCTTTATAAAACAGAGACAAACACAGGACAACATTAGAAGAACACTACATATAATACGACACATCACAGAAAATAACACAGAATCAGCCCTGATAAGCCTAGATGCCCAAAAACCTTTTGATACAGTCAGCTGGAAATTCCTATATAGAGTACTATCTGCATTTGGGTTTCATGAAAAGTTCATAGAAATAATTCAAACATTGTATAACAACCCAACAGCTACAGTAAAAGTGAGTGGAGACCTCACTGACTCGTTCTCACTTCAGCGAGGATGCAGGCAGGGATGTGCCATTTCCCCCCTCTTGTTTGCCATCTTTATTGAGCCTCTAAGTCAATGGATCCGCCAAAATACTAATATTAAAGGGATGTCAGGTTTTGGAGAGGAACAAAAGCTGGCATTGTTTGCCGATGACATTTTGGTCTACTTAGAACAACCCACACGGTCGCTACCTAATTTGACGTTGCTACCCCTTGATCCTGTCCCCTCCCCTCTCTTTCAAACCATCTCCCCCTCTATCATAACTTTTCCACTCCATGTCCTAAACTCCTCTCTTACCTCTGGCACCTTCCCCTCTGCCTTCAAACAGGCCAGAGTTACCCCTCTACTCAAAAAACCCTCCCTTAACCCTGCCGTCCTCCAGAACTACAGACCGGTATCACTGCTACCCTTCTTTTCTAAAACAATTGAACGTGCTGTATCTAACCAACTGTCTAACTTTCTCTCTCAGAACAACCTGCTTGACCCCAACCAATCGGGCTTCAAGACCGCCCACTCCACAGAGACTGCCCTGCTTTCAGTAACCACCGCCCTCCAGTCTGCCAGAGCGGCTTCAAGGTCATCCGTCATCATTCTGCTGGACCTTTCTGCAGCGTTTGACACGGTTAACCACCAGATCCTGCTCTACAGACTTTCTGAGATGGGCATCACTGGCACTGCATTCCAGTGGATCTCATCCTACCTCTCGGGAAGATCCTACCAGGTCTCCTGGGGAGGCAAACTGTCAGACCCCCACCAGCTCTCCACCGGTGTCCCACAGGGCTCCGTCCTTGGACCCCTCCTCTTCTCTCTGTACACCACCTCACTTGGACCAATCATCACCTCCCATGGCTTCTCCTACCACTGCTACGCTGACGACACGCAGCTGTACCTGTCGTTCCCCCCGACTGATCCAGGGATTTCAGATAGGATTGAGGCCTGCCTCACAGACATCTCCGCCTGGATTACCGAGCACCACCTCCAGCTGAACCTCACCAAAACAGAACTTCTCATCATCCCGGCTAAACCCTCAATCTCCCACGATCTGTCAATCACCCTGGGATCTGTGACGGTGACCCCTTCATCCTCTGCCAGGAACCTTGGGGTTACCATGGATGACGAGCTCTCCTTCACGGCCCACATTGCTGCAGTCTCCCGGTCGTGTAGATTCACCCTCTACAACATCCAGAAGATCAGAAGATACCTGTCTGAGCACTCCACCCAGCTGCTAGTCCAAGCACTTGTCCTCTCAAAGTTGGACTACTGCAACTCGCTGCTCACCGGTCTCCCAGCATGCACAACCCGCACTCTTCAGAGGATTCAGAACGCAGCAGCACGCCTGATCTTCAACCTACCCAGACACTGCCATGTCACCTCGCTCCTCATCTCCCTCCACTGGCTTCTCATTACGGCCCGTATCAGATTCAAGACCCTGGTACTGACCTTCCGAGCAGTAAACGGGACTGCACCCGACTACATCAAGTCTTTCCTGCAGCCTTACACCCCCACCCGTCACCTACGGTCTTCTTCAGACAACCGCCTGGTGGTCCCACCGCTCAAGACCGCTCGGTCCAAACACAATGTCTTCTCCAGCCTGGCCCCCCTATGGTGGAACCAGCTCCCCACCTCCGTCAGGGACACTGACTGTCTCCCCACCTTCAAGAAAAGGCTTTGGAGACTTGTTGCTCTTGTAGGTTAGTTATAACACAGTTAACTCTTGTACTCTCTGTGAAATATTTTACTGTTGATTGTTTCTACAGGTACACTCTTGCACTTTTTGGTGTTTTAATTTGCAACTTGTATAACTGCATGCTTTTATGGGTCTTCCCTTTGGCACTTGTTTAGTTTTTCACAATGTATGCTTCATGTTTTGGCTGGTGCAATGTTTGGGACTACCTCGTTGTTATGATCAGTGACCTATGCTCTTTTGTAAAGCTCTCTCTTGGAGGTCGCTTTGGATAAAATTGTCTGCTAAATTCATAAATGTAAATGAAAACCCCCCAAAATCACATGTACATAAGTATTTACAGCCTTTGACATGACAGTCAAAATTGAGCTTAGGTGCATCTTGTTTCCACTGGTCATCCTTGAGATGTTCCAACTAATTGATTGGAGAGAATTCACCTCTGGTAAATTCAGTTTTCTGGACATGATTTGGAAAGGCACACACCTGTTTATATAAGGTCACACAGTTAACAGTGCATGTCAGAGCACAAACCAAGCCTTGAAGTCCAAGGAATTGTCTGTAGACCTCCGAAACAGGCACATTGAGGCACAGATCTGGGGAAGGGTACAGAAAAATTTCTGCAGCATTCAAGGTCCCAATGAGCACAATGGCCTCCATTATCCAAAAATGGAAGAAGTTTGGAACCACCAGGACTCTTTCTAGAGTTGTCCGCCAGGCCAAACTGAGTGATTGGGGAAGAAGCAGGGCCTTAATCAAAATATCTGTGGGGGGGGACACATCTCCCCAAATATTCATATCTAGTCAAAATGTCCCCCCCCCCAATATATTGATATAAAAATATAAATAAAATATAAATGTCCTATGCTACGACAGGCAACCACGCACATTGTCTAAAAAAAAGTGAATCCCATGTGTAAATTAATACAAAAATTACGTTTTCAGGGAGTTGACCGAGCTCTAATGTTGCTCTGTGAATTAAGGAGAACCTTGCAGAAGGACAACCATCCCTGCAGCACTCCACCAATCAGGCCATGATGGTAGAGTGGCCAGACGGAAGTCACTTCTCAGTAATAGGCACATGACAGCCCACCTGGAATTATCTAGTCTGAGGAAACAAAGATTTATTTGGCCCAGAACTATTTGGCCTGAATGACAAGTATCATGTCTGGAGGAAACCAGGCACCGCTCATCAACTGGCCAATACCATCCCTACAGTGAAGCTTGATGGTGGCAACATCATGCTGTGGGTTTTTTTTACAGTGGCAGGAACTGGGAGACAGTAAGGATTGAGGAAAAGATTAATGCAGTAATGTACAGAGACATCCTTGATGAAAACCTGCTACAGTTCAGGAAGTACAGGAAGGTTAATCTTTCTAAAGGACAACAACCCTAAGCACACAGCCAAGATAACAAAGGAGGCTTCGGAACAACTCTGTGAATGTCCTTGAGTGGCCCAGCCTTGAACCTGAGCCCAGACTTGAACCCAATTGAACATCTCTGGAGAGATCTGAAAATGTTGTGCACCAACGCTCCCCATTTTGCAAAGAAGAATGGGAGAAACTACCCCAAAAAAGGTGTGCCAAGTTGGTAGCATCATACTCACAAAGAATTGAGGCTGTAATTGCTGCAAAATGTGCTTCAACAAAGTATTGAGCAAAAGTTGTGAATATTTATGTACATTTTATGTTTTGTTCTTAATTTTTGCAAATATATACAAAATATTAAACAACCTTTTTTAACATTGTCATCATGGGGTATTGTGTGTAAAATTTTGAGGGAGAAAAAGGAATACATTTTGGTAACATAACAAAATGTGGATAAAATGTAGTGCTGTGAATTCTTTCTGGATGCACTGTATGAAATAAAGACAGTGCACATACTCCCCTCTGAATTTCATCAATACCACTGCAAGTCTAACATCTAAAAGAACAGTGTCATTCCTATGTGATTAAGGATACATCTCGAAGGGAACAAAAAGGTTTCCAAAGTGACAACTAAAATGAGGCTGTGCTAACCCTATATTTTGTACTTGTTGAAGCAGTGCCATCTACACTACCTACAGTCATAATGACTACTTGCAACTTGACTTAACATTGGCATTAATGACAACAAATTAAACACTACACTATCTCCTTAACACACCCCAGTGCACATGTGTGTTCTCCATGACACAAGGATCCAGCCAAAACATGCATTGAGTTGCTTGTGTGTTCATCTTCTGCATCCTACCCACATGTGTGTGAACTACAGCAACTCTACTACTTAGGGGACCTCAAGTGCTGGGAGGTTGCACTGAATTTGAGAATTGTAAGGCTGGGTGTCAAACCTGCCCCCACCTCTCATATGCTAAAGTCTGAAGTTTCTGGACAGTCTCAACTTGATGGCTCTCACACCCCATTCAATATGTGGTTTGATTGGTTGTTCTTATGTATAAAGGGAATTGTAATGCATTGTTCTTTGGATTCTTCATCTCCTGAGACCTTCTCCTCGGTTCTCCTTTGTCCAACTGTCATACTCCTTGTTCACCTCTTTCTTCTCTCAGATTTACAATGATCATGGTAGAGTAGGTAAGATTTAAAGCCTTCATTTTGTAACATGTTTTCCTTGTAATTGATTTCATTCATTTGCAATGTTATAAATGCGTATTTAATTTTAACCTTACTTTGACCATTCTTGCTCTGATTTAACTCATAGAGTCAAATAACTGGAATTCTATTGGTATTGGCATTATTTGGTTTGATGCTAATACACTGTTCAGTTTCCCATCTTCCTTTAAACCATAGGGGAATAGTTTTTGTTTATTTGGACAATATTTAATCCCCTACAGAATGCTCAGCTCTCTGTCCTCCTCAGTGCTCAAAAGCATGGGCTATTCTGTGCCAATAAATGCCTTCAGATCTAACATTTACTGTGTTTATGATGCTTAAAAAAACAAAAACAAAAAACACATATTAATGGTAATAAGCATCTTAGAAAGGCTTTACTACATATTAACTAACAGTTATTACAAGCACCTTACTATAAAGTGTTGCCTGCTTATATTTAGTGAACTGAAATGATAAATACCCCTAAAGGTTTTACTGTTCTCAAAAGTGAGTAATATGTAATATTTTCCACTAGACAAGATTTCTTCTTGATTCCAATGTCGTTCCAATTTCGTTTTAAGAAGCCACCTCCTCCACTTTGAAAACCATGCAATAACAAGAACAGACATACTGAACACACTTACCAACTCACCACCCTCTCCTCTGATAAGACTGTGTCAATGGGCAGCCATACCTTGTTCCCACTTAACACTTCACAGATCATGAGATTCATCATGGTGACCATGGGCTGTGTAGAGAGAGGTTCTGTGAGGAGAGGCCATTCATTGGGAAGGACACACATCCTCGAGAAAGACAGAGTTGTTTCACACTTGGCCCTTTACCCTTTTATTGGGTTAACATTTTTGAGGTGTGCTTGCCTTTGGCGAGCATAAACCATTGTTATCTCACATATATATTTATTTTTATTATTGTTTATTTTCGCGCCCCTAAGGCTCAGTCAATATTTGGACTACATAGACAAAGTCGATGTCAAAAGGTTCGTATTGGTCACGATTGCGTTGGTTCTATTGGGATTTATGTTCCGTTGCACGGATTCGGTTTTATTTATGTTTTTGTGCCAAAAGTGAAGCTAACGGTGGCTAACTTGCTAGCCACAGTCACTGACGCTACTGACGTCACTAACGTCACGAAATATCGCGTGACCACCTCAAGCAGAACATTAGTTTAGCAGCTCGTTAACTTCTGGGAAATAGCTAGGCTAACTGCTTTACTGCAAGGGAGCTGCAGAAACACCACAAGCAAAGAGGCCAGGGTGATAACTATTTACTCATTTTACTTTGTGATATGAAACACAATTGTTACGTGTAATGTACAATATAAGCTGATATAAGGAAATAGTTACATCTACTTTCGGAAACAGTAGTCTACTATTTCACTGAAGCATTAGCATCATGACATTAGCCTCTGTTGCCCGGGTAACACATACAACAGTGGTCTATGATGCATCTGTTTTCAATCGTTAAAATAAACAATCCTCACAAATACATTTTCGTTGTAGGATTTATTATGACATCAGATTACAAGTAAACGATTTGTTGGTGAAATTACCATTACCTGTGGTTTCAAACAAGTGTAGCTCACTGCAATGCTGTAGCCTAGTCCTGTAGCTAACAAAAACATCTCCACAGCTGTTTACAGTACTAGTAGGAAGTCAAACGGCGGCACAAGGTCGGCACTACCCTTACTTAAATCAAAAGCCTTTCAAAAGGTGAAACTATCTGACTAGTGACTACTAACCTGAACTCCATTACCACAGCCTAAACTTCAATCTGTTAATGAAAATAATTCATTTCAGCCTAGACCGTACAACGGAAGTAACGTTAAATTGAATTCAACCAACGCAATCGCTACCAAGACAGTCTAGTAGTTGTTGCCTACAATTTACCGGGGCAGCTTGTCCACACAGCAGGACTATATCGCATTTTTCCTTGTTACTGACAATGATTGCTACCACTGACATTTTTATGAATGAGTGATTTTCCCCTAAATAAATGTCAAGCTTATTTACGTGCATTTTGGGGGCATATTTTCAGTTAGCAGATGATACTATTTGAATTGCGATTCCATCTGAGATAGCTAGCTACTGCTGGTAACGTCGTTGTTAAAATACATTTCAAAGGGGGTTCTTTATTAATGAATGAATGCAATATGAGTAGGCTAAATGCCTGAAAATATCATGAGAAGGGAAAAACTTACAATGACGTTAAAGTCATAGAGATTAGGTCAATTTTTACACCGGTCTGCCAAATGTATTCGTTTTGATTCAACTATGAGGTTGCTGATCACCATTCCCTCTTGCAGGGGAAATGAGAAGACAACTATTTCATTCTACTCTTCACTCTTAGTATTTTGAGTTGTAAATGAGCAGAAAAAAATATGCTTTTAAATCTATGTAATCTTTATAAATAATAAGTAGGCTATGCATTTTAATATAAAATATACAGAAATATCAGTTGTAAAATGTAATTTAAATACGGACCCCTACAACCAAGACAAGCAAGCACACCCTACAATTTCCCCAGAAATAAAGAAAGACAGCTAGTTCTTAAGGTAGTTCTCAATTCACTTCTTAAATGAAATAGACACACGACAACGATTTTGCACGAAAACGGTATTGCAACATTCAAACGCTATTTTGCCCTGCAAAACTACATTTCTTTCAACTAAACACAACGATCGCAACGAGGGATGCTTCGATCTGATCGGCGCCAATCCATATCGGCCGATATTCCCACTATCGGCTTTGATCGGCGTTGTCAAAACGGCCGATCAAACATGGCCGATCAAATGACATAAAATCTGCGAGAACTACAGATCTACTATCAGAGACGTTTCAATAAAACGTTAGAGAACGCCAATGGTAAGAAATGATTCTTTAAAAAAAAAGCTTGTGATTGGCTGTCTCTCCATGTTATTAGATTTCATTGGCCCCCGTCTTCGGTGGCGGGTAGGTGAAACCACTGAGACAAAATGGCTTCGCCGGTCTGGCAATATTACAAGGTGTCGGAGAAAGATAATAAATTTGCAGTTTGCAACATCTGCTCAAAAGTAGTTCCCCATGGAGGAACGCATCCAAGGAGTTTCAACACCACAAACCTAATACGGCATTTGAAGGCTTGTCACTTTAAGGAATTTGAGGAGTTTATGAAGTTGGCTAGCGCAGATAAAGACAAAGAACGTGCAACCTCTTCCCAAACACCACTCACTCAGCTGACCGTAACAGAGACGTTGAATCGACAGCAACCATACAGCAATGACAACAAGAGACGAAAGGAATTAAATACAAAGGTAATGGAATTCATATGCCTTGATCAGCAACCGCTGTCTGTTGTAGAAGACGCCGGGTTCAAACGCCTCGTATCCTGCTTGGACCCATACGCTGCCGGGCCGAAAATACCTAACTGATGTTTGTCTGCCGGAATTGTACCAAAATGTCTACACGCACATCGAGAGCCTTATGAAGGACAACATCAAGGCAGTTAGCTTTACGAGTGACATTTGGAGTTTGAGTCTGTCCTGTCTATGCTGAGCCTACCCAGCTAACACAGTTAAGTTGCCCTTACGTTGCCGCAACGTCACTCGTTGAGCCAACATACGTTGCCGCAACGTCTTTGGCGACCGTGCATCTGTGGGGCGCCAGTAGGTTGCCGCAACGTCATCTTGTGACGTTGGCAGTCCGTAACCGCAACGTCGTGGCAACGTTATTTTCCGACGTTGCCAGTCCGTAACCGCAACCTCCTAACATCTAACTTTCTGACGTTGCCAGTCCGTAACCGCGACGTTGTCGCAACGTTATTTTCCGACATTGCCAGTCGGTAACCGCGACCTCCTAGCAACGTCATTTTCCAACGTTGCCAGTCCGTAACTGCGACGTTAATTACTAACCTATATTTCTCAATTCTATTGCTTATATTTGGGCCGTTCATATGCAGACCTCATTTGCCCCAAATGCTACTTATTCTTGTATAATAGGCTACATAGCCAACTTCAGGAGGACTATGTTTGTGTGGTGTGTAGCCTAACTCAAGCTAATCATAAACAAGGCAGGATTTCCATGTAACATTCAGTCATTTTATTTCAAACAAAGTGCCAAACAGTGAATGAACATCTTCTGCCAGTCCCTGCTACAGGTCCTGTCTGTTGGCCCTGACAATGAAGCACAAAATAAGTTAGTGTCCTATCAACATAATTGCCCGTATGAAAGGGGCTATACAAGTCATTAAAAAATCACATCTAGAATAATATACATCATCAAAAAATATTATGGGATTCTAGTTTTTGGTCACATAGCCATGTGAAAGGTTGGATTGGGAAGCTGCAATCATCATTCATTCACCTGGCTTGTTTTGAATGGGCTGCCGGGGCGTGTTTGAGTTTCTACGCTGTGAGGAGCTCCACAGCCTTCTCTCCTAGTCCCGTCTTCCACTTCATCACAGCATCTGCAATTAGAAGTCATGAACTTATTGTTAGCACCAATTTGAATGTTGAACGCTGCGTGTAAGCCATAGTTCACAGCATCTCAAAACACCTACCACACTTTCGGAACTCCAGCACCTTAAGGCGCTCCTCAAGGTCTTGGAGTTCAGCGTGTGTTTGGGCCACCTGTAGGTCCATCACTGGCACCTCTTCAGCGTGTTTGCCCTGTCGTCGCCTGAATAGGAGAGCCTCTTGCTGGTTCTCCTCCGATGTCTCCATCTTCTGGAACATAACCTGTAATGTGTCTGTCAGTAAAGAGAAGTAAAACCAGTTTACAAAAGTTAACATGATTGGCATACACTGTGGTTCTTCTAGATTAGCTGTAACATTTATGTAAATAACACATGTTACCTTGAATGGTTGTATACAAAGCATTAGTAAGACAACATTTGCTGTTTCGACAAATATGTATCCCCCTGCCACGATCTGAACAACTTAAGTATGCCTTACAATGAGTTGGCAATGCCATTGAGAAGCTTTGAGTGTCTTATATTTGCACTTGCCTGGCTGCCAGCTGTTTTCCTGGACCCCATATGGGTTCTCCTCCACCAGACCAGAGTTGACACCTAGGGGTCTGGTGATGCAAAAGTTTTCAGTCAAGCTTTTGCTTCAAAACATAGCCTTTAGGTTTGCCATGGTTCATACAATTATTGTCACTGTTAAAAATGGTCATTCATTACTTTACCATCATTTCCCAGGGACACAGTGCTAGGCCGTGTGATGGTGGTAGGATACTCTGTATAGAAATGAAAGTGGAATGTAGTTTAAGTACATATTATTAGCATTTTGATATAAACATAAGAGGACATGTGTGATCGTTCGAAAGCAGGGCCCCATAGCGTAGCGTCGCACATGTGTGATTCTGAACATTACAACTGACTATTTTCCGATAGACAAACAATGTGACAAACGCTATAGTAGGCCTATGGCTTCAAAATGTACAATTAGTAGGCTAACAAGTAACACTAGCAGGTAAGAGCATTGCTACGAGTATTATGCTAGGTTGCTAGGTAATGGAAGCTAATTAAAGCTACCTAGCTGCCGTTTAGGAAAAAACTCACTGTGGAAGCGTCGGAAATATTTAGAACTCACGCATCTTAAGCTTAAAACGAATACACTTATACAAAAACAGATGTCATGTAGGGTTACAAATTGGAAGAATTAGTGACATGATACTTTTATAGACACCATTGCTGTTTTGCCATGACCGACTAAATGTAAAAATCTTAAATGAGTCTTTATTAACAATTCTCAAAATAATTTTAATATATGTAGCCTATATCTAGGCAAACCCAAACCATAACATATTGTTTTTCAAGTCTATATTGTCATGAGACTATACTGTTGATTATGTAAAAAATAAAATAAAGGCGTAAATACACTAACATGCAATTCATACAAATTAACTTGACAAAAGATTGAGTCATCCAAAGTTAATGTAGCTAGCTACATGCTATGGTAGCCTTCGGCTGTTCTGTTAGCTCAACAGCCTGCTAAACATGGCCGTCGTTCAATCCATTGCTGTCCAAAATATATGCTCCCTCTATCGACGGACGTCCCTGCCAATCAGGGACGGCACTCTGAACAGCATCGCCGTCCGTCCATCCGTGCAAAGATCAGCAGCCATCGCCATCAGTCTATGGACGTCCATATAGACGGCCATGACGCCGTCCATGATCTATGCTCCCCCTAGCGATGGACGTCCCTGCTAATCCATCGCTGTCCAAAATATATGCTCCCTCTATGGACCGCAGTCTGAACAGCATCGCCGTCCGTCCATCCATGCAAAGATCAGCAGCCATCGCCGTCAGTCTATGGACGTCCATATGGACGCCCATGACGCTCTCAGAGATTTAGCTCCTACTGTCGAGATCCGTTGTCCTGCGACCAAAATGGCGACTTAACGGCAACATAACCGAAGGTACCAAAATGATTGTATCCAACCGACCAAGGTACGACGTCGCGGCAACGTTGTCCACCGGACCAAAAAATTACGTAACCAGCCAACCAAGGTACGACGTCGCGGCAACTTTGTCCATGGGACCAAAAAATTACGTAACCAGCCGACCAAGGTACGACGTCGCGGCGACGTTGCCCACGGACCTAAAAATGACGTTACCAGCCGACCAAGGTACGACATCGCGGCAACGTTGCCCATAGGTCTAAAAATAACGTAACCAGCCGACCAAGGCACGACGTCGTGGCAACGTTGTCCATGGGACCAACTGGCAAAATTCCCTTTATAACGTTGCTACGACGTTGCCACGACGTTGCCAGATGGTACCGTCGCGGGTTACCAACTGAGCACGTTGCCGCAACGTCATGTGTTAGCTGGGTAACTGCGCAGTTTATTAATAAAAACTTAACGCTGACCAAAGTGGTGCTTCACTCACAAGAGTTTCCCGGATCGCACACCGCAGAGGCTCTTGCTGCAGCTTTCACAGACATGTTCAAAGCATGGGGAATCCGACAGCAAAAAAGGTGCACGTCATTCTGCGGGATAACGTCAGGAACATGGAGAAGGCCATGAGGGACGCGCATTTACCTAGCCTACCGTGCATGGCGCACACACCCTCCAGCTCGCTGTGCATGAGGAACTTTTGGCACAGCGTGCAATAATTGAAAGTTATTGCAAGTGGAAGTGGAAGACGCATCATCGGTCATTTTAAGCATTCACAGCTTGCTTACTCCCGACTGTGAAGTATTCAGAAACAAATTAATCCGAACCAGCCTTCAAAGAGGCTACAACAGGACATACCCACCCGGTGGAATAGCACTGTTGCCATGCTAAAATGTTTACTGGAACAGAAACGTGCCCTATGTGCTTATGCAGCTGACTTCAAATTGCCTTCCACGTTGACCTTCCATGAGTGGAAATTGGTGTAGAATATGATTTCAGTGCTTGACCCTTTTGACGAGCTTACAAAAACCATAAGTTCATCAACTGCAGCAGCTGCAGGTGTCATACCATCCTTCAAAGCTTTAACTCGACTTCTTGAAAAAACAACAGAGACGGACCACGGTGTGAAGACAGCTAAAGACACGTTCCTGGAAGCTGTCATGAGGAGATTCAGCGACATTGAATCTGCATCGCTACACTCCTTGATCCACGGTGAGAACTTCACATTCTGTGTGTGTGTGTGTGCGTGCGGTGTGTGTGAGAGAGAAAGACATGATTCATATGCTGATTTAGCTATGGCCTAAACATGATTCATAAAAGGGGCTATTCTGAAGTTAAAGGTAAAATGTTATACTGTTGTGTTATTCTGTAGTGTAGAATGGTTTGCATTTTCTCCAAACTCGCCTGAATTTTTAAAGCAGTTCATCTCAACTATAAAGAATAAATACAATAAAAATGGAAATTGGGGCTATGCTATGGGGCCAAGCCCATGCCTAATTAATTCAAGAGTTAAGCATGATGACCTACAACATGTATTAAATACATTAATTAATTAATGTTGCCTTTTGTTTCTCTTATAAAAAAAGATATAAGGATAGATATTTCCCCGTCGGACTCAAGCCACAGGTGCGCAGGCTGCTTTCTGAAGTCCTGGCTGCTGCAGCGGAGCAAGAGACCAGTGAGGAGGAGAATGCGGTAGTGAGTGAGCCCCCACAGAAGGTACCACAAGCTGGCTCCTTGCATGCTATGCATGCTGAATTGTTGGCTGAAGATGAGCAACAGCATGAGGGCGGCGGTGGTGACATCAGGTCAGCAGCATCACAGATCAATCTCTACCTCTCAGAGCCAGTTATCCCAAACTGTGACGGACAGCCACTTGCTTTTTGCAAGGCCAATAAAGACCGCTTTCCTGCTCTCGCACAAGCAGCACGAGTCTTCCTCTCCACACCTTGCACAAGTATAGATAGTGAGCGACTTTTCAGCACAGCAGGACATGTATTGGATGAAAAGAGGAACAGGATGTCTCCTAAAAATGCTGAAATGCTCATATTTATCAAGGCAAATCTGCCAGTGATGCTGCTTAATCAGAAGGTTTGAATACTCTAGTATGCCCCCTAAAGCTACTGTATAAGCTCCAAGTTCTATTGAGTGCCTCTAGAAAGTGCAATGTTGTGTGATTCTATTGTTGTGACTTTTAAAGATTTATATATATTTTTTTAAATTTAAAGATTTATTATTATTTACACCTTTTATAGTAAGCGAGATAGCTTCTACAGTGGAATGTTGCACGTTTCCTGCAATAAAACGGATGGTTGTCGATTCATGATACTCTCGTCTCGTAATTTAAATACTTAAAATACAATACCAATGTTGTTACGAATAATTAATTTCATAAATAATGCTACACAATAAATATAATGCTTCAATCAATACCGTGATCGGTATTATCGGATCGGCAGATACTGATTTCAGTGATCGGTGGTCGGCACCAAAAAACCTGATCGGAGCATCTCTAATCGCAACGATGAAAATCCCTGAGAAAATGTCACGTCTGTGCTGAATTACGCTACGGCCACGCCCCCTTTTTCAACGGTGCACACACAGTCCACGGTCACATTCACTCACTCATTGCCTGCAAATAATGTTTTTTAAGTCTTCTATTCTGTTGATGACTGGCAAACAACAATCTTAGAAGGTCTGGGTCACTTGTGGCACATATTATTCACTCATTTTAAGCAATCAATCTACCTGAACAAAATTAGACGAAACGGAATAGAAATAGAACATTCTTCTTTTTTTTCAGTTTTACAAGGAAGTAATGCTTTATTCATTGCAAGAACACCAGTGCAAACTTAAGTTGTTATGATTACTCAAATGTTTTATTTCATGACACATCGAAAATGATGCAAATTGCGGTACAGCTGAACTTGAACTTATTTTTCGACTGAATGGCAATAATAAGGAACGTCACTGGCTAGCTAGCATTAGCAAACTAGCTATCAAGATTACATACAATCCATTCGCTAAAGTTGACAATACAACACATGGATTTTTACCAGTATTCCTCACTTGTTCTCTGCTAACGACTCGGCTTCTGTCTGGAGTGGGCTCAGGCAGATTATCAACTTCAAGCCCAGAGCCCCCCACTCCACTAACGACTCTCGTCTGGCCAACGACCTGAACGAGTTCTACTGTCGTTTTGAAAGACAATTGGACAGTCCTGTACAACTCCTTTCCACCCGTGAGGCCTCCCCCCCTCTACAGTGACGACCCTCTCCATTCAGGAGAGATAAGTGAACAAACTGTTCAAGAGACAGAACCCCCGCAAAGCAGCTGGGCCGGACTCTGTCTCTCCAGCCACCCTCAAGAACTGTGCTGACCAGCTGTCTCCGGTGTTTACCTACATCTTCAACACCTCCCTGGAGACATGCCATGTGCCAGCCTGTCTCAAGTCCTCCACCATCATCCCTGTGCCCAAAAAGCCCAGGCCAACTGGACATAATGACTACAGACCCGTCGCCCTGACCTCTGTGGTAATGAAGTCTTTTGAGCGCCTGGTGCTGGCACACCTTAAAGCCATCACAGACCCTCTACTGGACCCCCTGCAGTTTGCCTACAGAGCCAACAGGTCTGTGGACGATGCAGTTAATATGGCCCTCCACTTCACCCTACAGCACCTGGACTCCCCAGCATCCTACGCCAGGATCCTGTTTGTGGACTTCAGCTCTGCCTTTAATACCATCATCCCCGCTCTGCTTCAGGACAAGCTCTCCCAGCTGAACGTGCCTGATTCCACCTGCAGGTGGATCACAGACTTCCTGTCTGACAGGAAGCAGTGCGTTAAGCTGGGAACACAAGTCTCTGATTCCCAGTCCATCAGCACTGGATCTCCCCAGGGCTGCGTCCTTTCTCCTCTACTCTTCTCCCTGTACACCAACAGCTGCACTTCCAGTCATCCGTCCGTGAAACTCCTGAAGTTTGCGGACGACACCACCCTCATTGGGTTCATCTCTGGTGGAGACGAGTCTGATTATAGATGGGAAGCTGACAACCTGGTGACCTGGTGCAGCCAGAACAACCTAGAGCTCAATGCTCTTAAGACAGTGGAGATGGTTGTGGACTTCAGGAAGAACACAGCCCCACTCACCCCCATCACCCTGTGTGACTCCCCAGTCAACACTGTGGAGTCCTTCCGCTTCCTGGGCACTATCCTCTCCCAGGACCTCAAGTGGGAACTGAACATTAGCTCCCTCACCAAGAAAGCACAACAGAGGATGTACTTCCTGCGGCAGCTGAAGAAATTCAACCCGTCAAAGACAATGATGGTGCACTTCTACACAGCCATCATTGAGTCCATCCTCACCTCCTCCATCACCACCTGGTACGCTGCTGCCACTGCCAAGGACAAGAGCAGGCTGCAGCGTATCATCCGCACTGCTGAGAAGGTGATTGGCTGCAATCTGCCTTCCCTCGAGGACCTGCACTCCTCGAGGACCGTGAGACGGGCGAAGAGGATTGTTGCTGACTCCTCCCACCCTGGACATTCCCTGTTTCAGTCCCTCCCCTCTGGCAGAAGGCTGCGGTCCATCAGGACCAAAACCTCACGCCATACAAACAGTTTCTTCCCTTCCGCTGTTGGCCTCCTCAACAAGGCCAAAGCTCACACTGACTGAATGTCCTAAAAAACTTTTTGCACTACACTCAACTCCTGTAATTTTTGTATTTTATATTGTAAATTGGCAACTTATATTCTATTTTATTGTATATTCTATTTTATTTTAATTGTATTCCACTTAGTACTGCTAGTTTATGTATCCTTAGTATAGTTAGACCACATATTTAAATTTAAGATTCCTATATGTTTACTGTATGCACCTTCCTGCCAAAGCAAATTCCTTGTCTGTGCAAACTTTCATGGCGAATAAATCCCATTCTGATTGTTGACAAATTGCCATGTTTGTCTTCCTTAATGGGTGTGCTATGAGACAAGTAAGATATTTGTAGTGTTGTTGCATTGGCTATTGGCTTTATATGTGTGCCCCTATTTTAATCATGTATTTTTTGTATAATGTAGGATAAATGGACATATCATTTTTGTTACCTTCCTCTGTAAAATCCTATGCCTTGTGTTATCTTCGGGTCATTCTGACCCATCGGTCATTGTGACCCACCATCGTATTGCGACAACTTTTGATTTCTTTTAACCGTTGGGCTGTCTCAGACCCCCGACATTGCGAAGGTTAAAAGAAAATTATTGGGATTCCTCCGTAAGGAGCAAACTATTGTTATTGTTAGTTTTATTGGGTGTGCTTTGCCTTTGGCAAGGGCACAACCATTGTTATCTCACATATATATTATTTAAGCAATAAACCCCGCAAGTCCGTGGTTTACGCTGATTTTAGAACAGGTAAGGGGAGTTGTTAGGCACGACGCGAAGCGGAGTGCCGAAAACCCCCTTACCTGTTCTAAAATCAGTGTAAACCACGGACTTGCGGGGTTTATTGCTTTTCTAAAACTGTTACTACAAATATTTGATATGGTTTCATCAATAAAAAACAATTAGAAACAAAATAGTTTAATAATAAACCGTAATTCTTCCGCTACTACAAAGTATAGTTCCTACATAAATCGTTGTCAATTTGAAATATTCGATGCGCAGTAATATGGAATGTTAAAGAATGTTATGAGGACAACCTGTGAGGTTATGCTGGATTGTACAACGGCATGGAACGCGATATAGCCAATCACAATCAAGGATGGGAACAAACAGTTTTAGAATGTTATATATATCACTGTTCTTTTCCTGTTTCTCATTATTATTGTTGGAATGCTGCCTCAGCATTCCAAGTATTGTTCTTTGAATCTTTATTCAACTTCTTCTTATTCTTCTATAGCCTTCATTTGACCAAAATGCGCCTTTGGTTTATCGGCAATTTTTTGCCAAGCTGCCTGTCTTGCTCTCGTGGCGGTGTTTGACTTGATAATATGCTTATTGTCTTCGTAGAGACTCATTACAATAGTTTGCTCGGATGGCGAGAATATCACCGCTCTCTCTTTTGTCTTTACCGCAATCATACCGTTACAAAATCACGGTTTTGGTGATCGACTTTTCATGCCTTTTGAAGTAGGACGTGCTCGTGCACTTGTCCTGATGAGTTTAGCCTGATTGAAATTAACCACATGATTTGCATGCGGATCAGCCGTCGACGAACCGATATTTGAGGTTCTCAGTTAGCTCGCTAATGTTAATGGGCTAAAGGGACAATTGATGAACTTAGCTTCAACCCGTACGACGAACGGGCCCCAGGTTGTGAGATTTTAATATAGATTGCTGTAAAAACGTTGATTTGTTTGCAACGTGAGAGCCTGTCAGCCTCCATTGACGATTGCGGCAGCAACAACAGTGTTGTCAACAGTGTTGACACTCAGTCAACTGTCGATCTGCGTCTGGTGAGTATTTTTTGTACCAGGGTCAATTCTACATCTAAATGGACAGCAGTGTTTTAAAGATATTTCAATTGCGAAGACAGCCAGCGGGTCAGCATAGTTTGTTATTTGTGTAAAACTTGGAATTTGAGTGTGACTACGTCTTGTTTTGACGTTAGCCAGAGTCAAAGACACGGCTCGCCCACTAGCAGTGTAGTAGGCTACAGTACTGTCTTCAATGCCACAGCTATGGCTAAACTTTATTATGTCTTATTACACCGCTGTTCTTAATGCTGTAGAATGCTCCATTCACTTGAATGGGGCTTCCCAACGTTCTGCGGTGAACAATTTTCTCATATTTGACCGCTGTCAAGGGAAGTGGCCTTTTTGCCTCGGATTCACGTCTTTCGTAGCACTTCGCAAGTAATCCGGTGTTGTATCACCCGATGCATGACTCTCTGGATTGGCACCCCCTCGCGGGAGGGGTACGTCATGCATCGGGTGATACAACACCGGTAACTTTTGAACCCCAGTGTACTCTGTTGCTTAGCGACGTCAGCTGATTTGAAGCCTAAATAATGCTCAAAGTCTATGAAGTTCAACGTCTTTGGCGAACTATTTCTCTGCTGATCAACAATACGAATGGTAACAAATACATTGTAAAAAGACACACTGTGTTAAGTTATCTTTGTTGGCAAGTAGCCGTGTAATAAGGGATAACGTATAGAATGCCGGTCATTATCCGCTTCGCGTTGGGGTGCTGTGTGCCCTGTCGGGTCTACTAAAGCAATATAGTACGAGTGGGGTTGTTCGGCCGTAGCCACAAGGCCGAGTGGCGTAGGCAACAACCCCACGAGTACTATATTGCTTTTATAAAACAATTATATAGTCAACCAATTAACATTTAAACACAGCTGTTGATAAAAAAAATTCTTTATTTTGCCATTGTGCGATAGTTAACCTTAACAAGCCATTGAAGCCAACAGGATTTTCCATGTCATTTAACCACAAACACGTTTTATGATTATTATGATTATAACACGTTTCATTATTATGCTTGTGAACTGAAGAACGAGACGTTCCCGATGTCGTTGCTGTTGATATTGTTAGCGAATAACGGTATATTGTAACGGTGTATCAAATGTGTATACAGTGAATGAGATCGCTAGCTACTGCTGTAGCTACAATATCCAACTTAACCGTTAAGTTAACGATTAAATATTTTCTGGACTGCGTGAGCTTTCTAGCTATCTGTCTGGACACAATAATTTTCCTTCGGGGGTTAATTAAGTACCTATCTATCGTATTGACTATGAAAACTTTATCATTGTAATTATGAGCAGTTTTGAGGATTTGTGGATCGATGAGCAAGCAGAGTTGACAGTAGAAAGGTAAATGTTGGATAAAGCAAACATTAAGATTTCTTATCAGATAAATACTGAGTGTTTCATATAGTAGGTATATGTCTGTATATAGCATATATATATATTGTTTTCATAAGTCTTTTATTGTCCGATGCACATTCTTAAGACCACGCAAGCACCTGGCATAGGCCTAACATAAGTACACAGAACATAAATTACATCTATACTAAGCTTAAATAAGTAAACCTCCTAAATATACATATCTATAAATAATACAAATTACTGTAAATACTGTGTGTACTGTACGTACTGTAAATACTGAGTTTACTGTGTGTGTATACTGTACAAATTACTGTAAATAATGAAATATTTGTATTTTGCTTTCATGGCCATTTTATAATAGTGTTTGGCCCAGCTACATTTTAGCTGCATTCTCCCCATGAGGAATGAAGGCATGACCAGTGTGGCACCACATTTATCCAGTTCTTCAACAATCAAAAAAACCATGTCTGCCATAACCTGATCTCCTGAATTGATGTAAATCAGACTGTGTACTGATCTCCTTGTCTGATATTCTTCCTCCCCACATCTTGGAAACAAATGATATTGAGCCATAGGGCTTGATACCCATTAGAGCCTTGAGTGTGTTATGATGTTTGTAGTTTGACCTGAGGTCTAGGCCCTAGGCCTGAAATTGAATGGCCTGTAAATGAAAAACTTCAGCCAAATCACGCCACTGTGTGTGGTTTGTTTATTTACATCAACTGGACTAGTAACTCTCGCTAGCAAGCTTGCACGATATGCTACCCAACGTTATGCTACCCAACAAAAACGTTTTATAAATGATCTGTGAGGAAATGTCTTCCTTAAATCCGGTCATGAGTGGTTGGTTGCCAGCCTGTCCATTGGTACCGTTAGATGCAGCGAGACTGCCCGGTAAACGTAGACTAGGCTATTATAGCTGCATCTGTGCTAACGTTATCCACAGGTTCCGTTGGGTCGATTTGCGATTTAACCGTGGCAAAATGGAAAAAGCCTTATCCTTTACATGCCTGTGTACATTTGACATTACAACCCCAAACACACCAATATTTCGGCATGACGTTAATCTTTTCGATCTAATCTTTAAACGAACTACTATGCTATGCTACCATACTAAAACAGGATGACAGTTATCCACCCGGAAATATCTTGGCAACCTTTGTTTACAAACATTCAGAATAGGTCTATTAAGAACAGCCGTGAAATAAGACATAAAAGTTTAGCTATAGCTGTGGCATTGAAGACAGTACTGTAACCTACTACACTGCTAGTGGGCGAGCCAAGTCTGTGACTCTGTGGCTAACGTCAAAACAAGACGCGGTCTCACTCAAATTCCAAGTTTTACACAAATAACAAACTATGCTGACCCGCTGGCTGTCTTCGCAATCGCCATATCTTTAAAACACTGCTGTCCATTTAGATGTAGAATTGACCCTGGTACAAAAAATACTCACCAGACGCAGATCAACAGTTGACTGAGTGTCAACACTGTTGACAACACTGTTGTTGCTACCGCAATCGTCAATGGAGGCTGACAGGCTCTCACGTAGCAAACAAATCAACGTTTTTACAGCAATCTATATTAAAATCTCACCACATGGCTGTTTTCACAATAGTCATATCGTCATAACATTTCCCTCTTTCAGTTTTTTAGTGTAAAATTGAAATATTAAATTAGCTACAAAAAATACTACTATGACGCTTTCTAGCATGGCTGCCGCCTAAAAGATGAGGCGGTCTCACGGGCGACCTGCACTCGCTCAAATTTCAAGACCTAAATCAAAAATGCGAGATTGCAGTTCCACTCGAAATCGCTTTCTCTACAAAGCCAAATGGTTGTGATTTTTGAGGGGTGGTATTTTTCAGTCGTAATCCAAGCTCCAATTTGTGAGCTAGAAAGTCTCTATCACGTTGTATCCATGCGTCGTTGCTAACGTGTGGTGACGTAGCTAGCACAGGTTACCCTTCATCGACAAAAAGCACTTTGTCCCCACAAAAACTTAACCTCCTAAATTGTGCAACGGAACGTAAATCCAAATACAAGCAACTCAATCGAGCCCAAGACGAACATTTTGACACAGGCGTTGTCTATATAGTTCAAATATTGACTGAGCCTTAGGGGGGCAAAAAGAAATAACTAGAAAAGGCTGTTCCTGCGAAACAGCAGTGAGAAAGCTGAAAACCTGAATGGGGATAGCTGACCATGCTAAAAAAGCTGAAAATTGTGAACATGTTTTGAAAGTTATAAGCTCGAGCTTCAAAGCGCCCAAAAGGTATTTTAAACATTATTTAAAGATTATAGATTTCATACACATACATATATGCATATGACCAACATTTCTAACATACGTAAATAACAAGATTATCCTACATCTAACCAGCGGATCATTTCTTACAAGTGTGTCAAAGTGGTATGTAGATCTACTACTTCAAATTGAAAACGGACAAGATATTTACAGTAAAGACAAGTTGCTTAACATGTGTGTTCAATATCGTCGATTTAAAAGTAAAAACTTTCCAGTTACGAAGCGTTTGTTCGTAGGATTAACGCCAGCTGCAGCAAACACTTTCCCCAGCCCTGGTTTGGCTGTTCGTGACGGTCAGCTATGACAGTCGCGCCTCGATTTTTGCAGATTTCTCTAAAACTTGCTAAAATTAAAATGATCTAGCTAGATTATGTACAATTTAAAATCAATGTAGCTCCATACCTTGTTTGGCCAATTTGGTCGATTGTGGAAAAAAAGTCGAACCGTTATTAGTTATGGAGAGCCATCACTCTAGCTCGATTATGAGAAATGTAGCTAGAATCCACACCTCAAACAAGTTAACCTAGACGCAAAACTGCACATCCAAACCCAAAAATAAGGATATTTTCCAAGACCCAAGACTCTGCCGAAACCATTGATATCCTTAATGTGTCTGTGCGGTCAGAAATACAACTCTTTTGGCAGTTTCCAAAACGTCACCCAATTCTGCTTTCATGGTGCGTGTCTGTTTGGTTGCCACGGTGATGGTGCAGCTGTGATCGCTAACGAGCTGGGCAGAGAGAAGCACAAATTTAGCTGGAATCCACACCTCAAACAAATTAACCTAGACGCAAAACTATACGTCCAATCCAAAAAGGGAGATTTTCCGAGACTCAAGACTCTGCCGAAACCAGAGATGTCCTTTATATGTATGTGTGACACTACCTTTTTAAATCATCTTCCTTTTGGCCTTCTCTGACGAATTTTACCCACCTCTCCATTGAAGTTAGTGAGACAATTTGAAAGACTGCTCTCGCTTCAAGGCTCAAAGCTGAAAATCTGTAAATGTGAGCTCTTTAGTAGTTACATTGGCTGAAAGAGGACACGTTTTCCTACATTTTAAGGTATAACTTGTTTCTGGAAGTTAAGCTATATGAACGTCAGAGGAATTTGTTTGTCAATTTAGTTGAATATCAGAAAAATGCTGGCTGCTCAATGATAAAAATCAAGAAGGAGCCCAAATTTTTCATGTATTTAAAACAATTCACGATTCAAAATTGGCTGAATATTTGAAAAGGATTAATCGTTTGGGAATAGCTGAATGTCTTGGGAACATTTTAAAGGCTGAATGGTGTCTCTAGTTGAAAGTATGCTGAAGTAGTTAAGTTTGAAAGAGGAGGAAGCTTTTTAAATGATTTGAAAGGATTTACCATTACTTTTAATGGGACAATAATTTGCACAAAAACCTTAATTCTTTAAAAAGTATAAAAGTGAGAAATACCAGAAGTCATAGCCATCATTTCCTGAAGGAGCTGAACGTTTTGATACTAAAATTATAGGAATCAGTGAAAGTATGCAGGACTAGTTAAAGGCCAAAAATCGGCGGAAGAACTGAGAAGTTGAAAAACTATTGTGAGAATGCTGGGGGGGTATTCGTCGTAGCTCGCTAAGCAGTTTAGCGAGCTAATTTTCAGGCTAAGATAAAACACGCCCCTCTTTTTGGTTCGTGGAAGGTTTAGATAAATCACCATAGTAACATATCAATTAGCACTAACCTGCTCGAGAGCAGGCTAATGTAAGTGTAGCTGGATAAGCTTGCCACACCCCCGTAAAATAATTGGCAGCTCCCTTTTTGAGAGACCCAGCTGACCAAGGAGATATATAATTCGATTAACTTTCCATACCAACAGAGTTCTTCGCGATCGCCAAGATCCTTTATTTCACATGGATGAGTTCTTGTTTGAGCGATATCGATTCAGCCGACAAGGACTCATTTATTTGCAAGACCTTCTCGGGCTTTACATTGCAAATATCACACGCCGTAGCAAGCTATGTTTTATGAGTTTATGCTGCTGTATGTGAATATGTAACGCTACGTTCTAAGAAATGTCTTATCTGTGCCTGTGCTTTTTATATTTCACTGTGGGAGATTGGGAAACGTCATATCTATTCCTTTTTATGTCTTGACGTGAAGAAATGGACAATAAAGCTACTTGAAACTTTTACTGTGCTTCAGACTCTCTGCATAGCCTTGAGGTTTTTAGCGTCAGGTAGGCTACATTTTTATACAGTATAGGCGATGCAGAAAACATTGGCAAAGCCACAGCATGTGTTGCTGTAAGAAAAGTGTACTTGGCGCTTAACCAGTTGATGAATCAATTCATCATATTCCTGGCCATGCCCCAGTCAATGAAATCAAAGAGGGATTTACACATAGGCCTACATGCATATACACATATATAGGGTGATATCAGGTAAAATGGGCCATTTAAGGTTTGGGGGTCCCAGCCCTGACAAGTAACAGGGGATTTGATTGCTTTATGGTTGCTATGGTGGGCGGGCCAATAATTCAAACAAGACTGCACCAGAAAGCTGCATGGTAAGTAGCCTGGCATACCAAATCTAATTAAACTATTATAAGGATGATAAATCTTTTTTTCTTTTTTTTACATGCACATAAAAAAACCTATGCATATCTGTCTTGATGGCATCAATCACAAATAATGTTGTTAGTTTGGTATATGAACATACTTTTTGAAAAAGTTATGTTTTTCTTGGTGGTCCAATTTACCTTAACCCACTGAGGTAAAATGGGCAACATGGTTTCAGATAAAATGGGCCATCATCTGCGTCACTCACAAACACACATACACATGTGTTGGAGTGTGTGTGAGGGTGTGTGTGTGTGTGTGTGTCACACCATGACCCCCCCAACAATAATAATGGTAGTAGATATTTTATGTACAGTGAGTATGGCGAAGGAGAAGGAAACGAGAGGAGAGGAGAGCGGGAGAAGGAAAGAGAGAGAAAAGAGAGTAGGAGCAAGGACCAGAGAGGAAAGGATACAAAGATAAAACAGGGATGGAAAGGAAGGCCAAACAATTACAATCTGTGGAAAGAGGAGAGGATGAAGGGGGCCTTAGATGAATATATGGAGGGAGAGAAGAAAGGAATTACAGTGAGTGTGCACCTCTTATCAAGAGCATGGGGTGTGCCGCAATCAACACTGCAAAGACGCATCAGTGGAAAGGTGACTGGCAGTGAACATGTGTCAGGGCGGAAGCCCTACCTTCCACAGGAGGCAGAAAGGGAGCTTGTTGCCACCCTCAACACATTGGCGCAGAGGGGGTTTCCCTTCACAAAACGTGATGTCCGGCAAGTGGCCTTTGATTTTGCAGCCAAGAACAACATATCTGGTTTCTCCAAGACAGCAGGGAGGGCTGGATATTACTGGTTTAAGAACTTTCTAAAGCACAACCCAGAGCTTGGGATGTGCAAGCCAGAGGTCCTGTCTGCAGCACGGGCTGCTGGACTCAACAAAGAGGTGGTTAGCCAGTGGTTTAACCAGTATGAGAGCCTTTTGGTCGAGCTGGGTATTGAGGGCACACCGTCACATATATATGGAACTGTGACGAGTCTGGGCTTCAGGATAAATGTTTTTTAAATTATGGCACATATGAATGAATATGTTTGTTTAATGCAGTTTAAATGTTTTGTGGCTGTATAAGCAACTGTGTCTTAAAATTAAAATTGATGATAAATTACTATTTCCCTACGTGCTCGTGCACTTGCCCTGATAAGTTTAGTCTGATTGAAATTAACCACATGATATGGATGCGGATCAGCCGTCGACGAACCGATATTTGCGGTTCTCAGTTAGCTCGCTAATGGTAACGGGCTGAAGGGACACATGATTAACTTAGCTTCAACCCTTACGACGAACGGGCCCCTGAACAGATTCTCACAATAATATATATGTGAGATAACAATGGTTGTGCCCTTGCCGAAGGCAAAACACACTCAATTACATAAACTATATAATGCTCATTCATCGTGATCTGCCTAAGTTTATCCATTTCTTTCCAGTTGGGCTGTTGTGTTTGAAGTCTCCACTTCAATCAAATCTTTCCTTATGTTTATGGTCAACTGCTAGTTTAACTTGAAGGACAATAATAAAAAACATGTTAAGCCTAAAACATGTTAGTCTAAATGCCAGCAGCCAAACTACAACATGCCAAAGGAGAACGCATCCCTGCTGGAGACCTGTAACACCTGGATACAATGGCATGCAATGATTAAGATCTACAGTACTTAAAATTAAAATAAAGATAATATAAAATAGAGAGCATAGTAGTACTAGAAAGTAGAAATTGCACTGTTGCATCCCCATTGACAAGCATAAAACCAAAAATATAATATAGCTGCAAGCAGCAATGGAGGGGCCAAGCAGGAGAAGGCCTCCATAGCACTTACGCAATAATGAAGTCACAGCAACCTGTTGCACTCATGCAACACACCAAGTTTGGTTGAAATATCTGTTTGCGTTCAAGAGTACTGAGTGTTCAAATAACAAAATAAAAAATTCTGGTATAACACCACAGGCCTCCTCTGCTCCTCATGGGAAGGAAGGAACCGAAGTTTGGTGATGATCGGACAAATTTTTGCTGAGTTATGCTCTCACGTGTTTTGCGTCCTCACCGCCGCTTTTGATCAGCTCTACCGAACAAACGTTCGGTAACGAAAATGGAAAATCCATCCGACACCTTTGTGAAGCTTGGTCTGAATATCATCTGTGCCAAATTTAGTAAACATTGGACAACATTTGGGGCGTACAAAAGGTTTTTACACTTTTCCATTCACGCCAGAATGGCGGCCGCGTCAATTCGGTTGTTATGAAATATTATCGATGGTCAAGCTTGATATCTCACAATACATCAACAGACAAAGAAATTACTTTATTAAGGTAAACACTTCAACAGTTATTAGCCAAAACACTTGTATGCTTCCGGCCACGCCTCCTTTTAGTCACATGACACAAGTAAGGCACTCTTGAGACAACTGATGAATGGTTTCATGTGTCGACTGGACAAGTCTGAGAACTGAATAGTAGAGGCTCTGGTCAACCCTCTAAAGAGCTGCTATCCATTTACTTGAAACTTAGACGACATTGGCACAAAAGTCTTCATACTTTTTAATGCACTGTATTATCTATGTTTTGTCTTTTGTTTTATCTCTTTTTTATAGCTCTGTCTGTTATTTTATATGGAACTTGCTGTCTGAAATAAAGATATTTATATATATATATATATATATATATATATATATATATCAATGTTTCAGGATTTGTATAACTTTTTACCATTGCATACTAAATAGGAAATGCAATACCAACAAGATCAGCTTTTGTTAGTGTTTCTTTGCCTTTACTATCAATGTTTACGGATTTGGAGACCTTTTTACCATGGCATACAAAATCGAGGCTTGGTCAGCCCATATACTCTCTTGAAATGTTGTGTGTGCGTTTTGTCAAGCCCGCGCGTGTGTCAAGGGAAGGCTGAGTGTGTGGGGATTTGGAGCCGGCGCGGGCAGGAGGAGGGGCGAGAGGATTTAGCAAAAAAGCTCTAGAAATTAGCCAAGCATGTATATTTAAAATCTAAAAATCTACTTTTCATCTTACATTCAACTTTTTTTTCAGATTTGAATACTAAACATTCTCAAGAGTCTTCATATGAACTAGTGATAGTATCAGAGTATCCGTTTTAGACTGGTGGATGTGTAAAGCATTATTTTAGCGATAAATTCGATTTGCAGTCATTTTTAAAGATATTAAGTACATTTTTCATATGGTAACATAATGTACATGTTGTCTTCCACCAATGTGCCAACTTTGGTTTTGATATCTCAAAGATTTGCTAAGATTTGATCCAATTTCCTGTTTGGCGGCTTTTCTGCAGAATTTGATTGGCTGTTCCGGACAAACGGTTTTGAAAATCAAATATCCTTCGATAACTTTTGTGAGGCTCGGTCTGAAGATCATATATGGTAATTTTGAAGAAGATTTGACAACATTTGTAGGAGGCGTAGGCTTTCAAAGGTTTTTGATAAAACCTGAAATGGCTGAAAATCAGTATAACCGGAAATGTACGCCACTGTGTGCATTGCAGTCGGCTTGATCCAGGGAATCCAATGGACATACGGTTCAAAAGTTGCGTGTGTAAACACAAGTCCAACTTTGACCCATTGGTGGTGCTAGAGTGCCCAAGTATGGGACATGAAACGTTGTGAATTGGACCAGGGGACTGTCGTCAATGAGTGTGCCAAATTTCACAACTTTCGACCACGCGCTCTAGGGCCTGCCATAGGACCCCATGGTGGAAGAATCATAATAATAATAGAAAAACTAACAATTATAATAGGTGCATCGTAGCTTCGCTGCTTGGCCCCTAAATACAAAATATACAAAGCTGTCATGCCCTCTGCCCCCTAGTGGTGGGTTGTTTGTGTTTCCCGGTTGTGGGTGTGGCCATGGTCTCCAGTTCCAATCACCCACTCCTCTGCCTGAGTCTCCACACCTGTCTCCCATCAACTCAGCAGCCCTGCAGTTTATCAACCCTGGTTTTCACATCATTCATCGCCTGATAATAGTTTTGTCTACCCCCGGTAGTACACTCCCGGTTACAGTAAGACTAGTATTTTTTGTGTGAGACATTTCTGTACTGACCTTTTTGTCAGCACAGACCTTTTTGTCATCTGTGCCTCCAGGATCACCAAACTTGCCTCCCAGCCAAACCCTGTACAGCCTACCCTGCCGTCCTGTCTGTTTTCCATCACCATCATTCCCCTCTGCACTTACCCCAACATTAAACCCCTCTGGTCCATCCCTTCGTTTTTTTGTGTCTGTGTTGTGCACCACCAACAACCAACATAAAGCAGCAAAAACGGTGCATCTTTAAATGCTAGCATTGCAGCCGTCTCTATGTTGGTGCCTCAACATGTCCAGGGCAGCATGTGTTCATCTGTTTTGTACTTCATCTGGGTTCATCTCTATAATTCAACTGGTTCAATGACTTGCAGCCCAGTGCAAAACAAATCAAGAGAATAGGTTTTGGAGGGTTCTAAGACTAACATGTCACAAGTTTAGAAAACCCCTACTTCAATTGTATCAAGACCTCTTATCAAATATCAGCTGATTCTAAATAGGCTGTGACCCAGACACATACTAAGAGAGAGTAAGACTCAGTTATAAGACACATGGCTAATTCAATGGTTTTAATACCCAAGCACGCAAGCCAGGTCTGGCCTTCTTCAGCTGAGTCAGCAGGCTTGCAGTGACTGATGAAATGGTGAAAGGCACATTTAATAGGCCAACTCTGGAGTGGATAAACATTTTGATCGCATGAATACTCAGACATACTTGTTCACTGTGCCATCAATGCAGTATGCATGTGTGTCAAATTCTTCCTTCACTATTTCATAGTTAGATCTCCTGTACTTAAAACCTTGACTTTCAGCAGTATATTTTGAGCTCTCCTTGTGAGATATGACTCCAGCATGCTTGTCAGTCTTGCTTCTATCAGTGACAGATGGGGACTGCACACCTCTATATACAACATCATTACATACCTTTCTGGAGTCCAATGAAATGGATTTCAAAACTGTGTCATCTGTTAGTTTAGGAACAAAGGCCCAAGTCCCAAGGACTGTGACTATTCCCATTCATTAGACAATTTATTATGCAAGAAGGACCGTTAAGGGAAATGTGATTGTTTTAATGACTTGTAATTACCTATTTTGTTTCGTTTTAGTGCAAAAGCCATTCACGCCTCTAAAACATATAATGAAAAATGATATATCACGTATATTCACAATTATCATTTATCATCTTGTTTATTTATTAGACATACATTTAATTCCATAAAATATCACTAATCTGACATGGGTGAGGGAATAAGAACATCTCCTTTATTTCTGTTAAACCCCTGGAGTATTGCAGGTTTTTGATGAAGTTTTGTGAAATAAACAATATAATCCTAATAAATGTCTTTGTTATATTTGAGCTAATCAGCGGACATTTCTCAAATTAAATGCACCAGCATAACTTGAACATTTATTTCCAAGACTGCCCAAAATGTACACATAAGTCAAAAGTGAAGAAAGTATTTATTATATAACAGCCCAGACTATTTACAGAGGGTGGCCTTGCCATGTTTCTTTTACATTTAGACAAAACAAAGAAGGACTTAATTTAATTGCATTTCCTTCAAACAAACTCAAGCGCTCCCGGCATTTGTCAGTAAACAGTGGCAAATGAGTACTGCCAAGATGTACAGAGCATTTGCCTCTTTTTCAAAAGAAAAGTTGCCTAGATCAACTTAGAATACAGTCTTTGAGCTGGCACATGTAGGCCGTAAGGTGAACCCTGTTATCGTTTCATTCCGCTCCACAGTCTGGCATCTATACAATCTTTAGCTCATAAAAAAGAACTAAGCTACCAAAAAAAAGTTTGTCGCTAAAATTCCAGTTGATTGTCGATGCGTCTATGTTTTATGCAGAACTGTGAAGTTTCTTCAGAGTGTAATAGGATTTTGGTGGCACGGTTCAACTCGAGATTGGTCTACACCAATAAGTTAAATGCTTTTTGTCAACATGGATGGATATGGTTGACAAATAGAGGATGGGACCTTTCACGACACCTGGATGACTCGAAATTCGGCCCCTGACAGTGTTTTGCATGTCAGAATCAGAATTCGGTTTATTCGCCATGTATGTTACAAACATTGAATTTACTGTGGCAGGGAGGTGCAAACAGTAAACATATACTAATCTTAAATTAAAGGTACAAAAGTTTAACTATTCCTAAGAACTAAACAATCTAAGAATAAAACTAATAATTTAAATAAAATAAAATATATATAAAAATAAGAGGAAGAATAGGAATGAGAATGAGCGGCATGAGTGGTCAACATAGTGCAATCAGATACTGGGTAAAATAATGAATGAATGTCAGTGGGAGTCGGCCTTGTTGAAAAGGCCAGTAGCAGATGGAAAGAAACTGTTCTTATGGCGTGAGGTTTTGGTCCTGATGGACCACAGCCTTCTACCGGAGGGGAGTAACTGGAACAGGGAGTGTCCAGGGTGGGAGGGGTCGGCCGCAATCTTCCTCGCTCGCCTCAGGGTCCTCGAGGTGTGCAGGCAGATTGCAGCCGATCACCTTCTCAGCAGTGCGGATGATACGCTGCAGTCTGCTCTTGTCCTTGGCAGTGGCAGCAGTGTACCAGATGGTGATGGAAGAGGTGAGGATGGACTCAATGATGGCTTTGTAGAAGTGCACCATCATTGTCTTTGGCAGGTTGAATTTCTTCAGCTGTCGTAGGAAGTACATCCTCTGTTGTGCTTCCTTGGTGAGGGAGCTGATGTTCAGTTCCCACTTGAGGTCCTGGGAGAGCATGGTGCCCAGGAAGCGCAAGGACTCTACAGTGTTGCCTGGGGAGTCACACAGGGTGATGGGGGTGAGTGGGGCTGTATTCTTCCTGAAGTCCACAACCATCTCCACTGTCTTAAGAGCATTGAGCTCCGAGTTGTTCTGGCTGCACCAGGTCACCAGGTTGTCAACTTCCCACCTATCATCAGACTCGTCCCCGTCAGGTGGGAAGCTAACAACCTGTGATACACTGCGGCTGCAAAAGTGCTGATGTTCCTGTTTTTGCTAGGACTTCACAAAAGAAACTGAGGAACTGGAAAATAACTGTCCTGACACTGACATTTAGGACTGTGTGTCCTTAATCTGTTATTCCTTATTCTGTTTTGTACAGTTTTGTCATGTCATGTCATCATCTACCGCTTGTCCTGGGGTCGGGTCGCGGGGGCAGCAACCTAAGCAGGGAGGCCCAGACTTCCGTCTCCCCGGCCACTTCCACCAGCTCTTCTTGGGAGACCCCGAGGCGTTCCCAGGCCAGCCAAGAGACATAGTCCCTCCAGTGTATCCTGGGTCTTCCCCGGGGCCTCTTTCCAGTGGGACGTGCCCAGAACACCTCACCAGGGAGGTGTCCAGGAGGCATCCTAATGAGATGCCCGAGCCACCTCAGCTGGCTCCTCTCGAAGCGGAGGAGCAGCGGTTCTACTCTGAGCCCTTCCCGGTTGACCGAGCTTCTCACCCTCTCTAAGGGAGAGCCCGGACACCCTGCGGAGAAAGCTAATTTTGACATGTCGTTGTTGTAACATTCAATTCATTCATTCATTCTTCCGCAAATGAAAACAACACTGATTAACCATAAAAACAATCTGTATGAAAAGTATGAAATATGATATATAAAACTGTACAAAAGGAATAACAGATTAAGGACACATAGTCCTCAGTGTCAGGACAGTTATGTTCCAGTTCCTTAGTTTATTTTTTGTTGGCACAATTACAACAACGACAAACTGCTGGAGGTAGGGCGTTCTCATATAGAGCACCTCTTCTCTGGAAAAAATTACCTGTCTCAATTAGGGAGGCTGATACTGTTTTGACATTTAAAACTAGATTAAAAACGTTCTTGTTTAGTCAATCCTATGATTGTTAAATGTGTGTACTTTCTATGTAAACCTGGGGTGTGCGTTTGCCTATGTGTGTATCACATGTAACTTTTAAATTGTAATTTTAGCTTATGTTCACACTGCCCATTTAAATGTTACAAATAAAGTAAACCTGTTATTGTATATTGTTACTGTAATAGTTCCGTTGCTGTATATTTTAATTGTTATAGTTTACTAGTTGGAGACAACGGGGGGCTGGTTGTTTTCCTCCTTATTCGTATAAATATAACCTATTTTAGAGTTGTTTCCCCTGGAACAGATTTCATGTTCCAACCAAGGGGGGCTGTCGCTGTCTTGGTGTGTGGGGCTGCATCAAATACCCTCTTAGCTTTGTTAAATTGCTGCACTAGTCCACACTTGACCGGTGGGGATCTCATTCTATTACGACTGAAACTGTTAGCTGCTCCTGGCATTCTCTAATCCCTGTTCTCCTCTCTGTCCCCCCCACACATCCCTTGTGGTGTGGGGGGTCTGAGCTGTCAGGACCTGCCTGGTCGTCGGTCTACCAACGCTGGACCAGGTCGTCAACCGGAAACCAGCCTCCATGACGGCCAACAGCGAGTTTCCAGGTCCCATCCAACGTCTATAAAGCCAAACAATGGATTTTTGGTGTTTCAAAACCCATTGACACTGTATGACTATGTTTAGCTTGTGTTCTGCTCCTCTCTCTTGCCAACCGTCTCTGGAGGAGGGGATCCCTCTCTGAATTGCTCCTCCCAAGGTTTCTCCCAAGGTTTCTTCAATTTTTTTCTCCCGTTGGGAGTTTTTCTGGGAGTTTTTCCTTGTCTTCCTTGAGGGTTTAGGTTGGTTGAGGGGCAGTTCTATGGGCGTATGTGAAGCCCTCTGTGACATGCTTGCGTGTAAAAAGGGCTATACAAATAAATTTGATTTGATAAGTCTGTGCAACACAGTCCTAGCGAAAAACAGGAACATCTGCCTTACTCATACGCACTTTTGCAGCCGCAGTGTATCACATGCAAAACACTGTCAGGGGCTGAATTTCTGGTCATCCAGGTGACGTGCAAGGTCCCATCCTCTATTTTGCCAACCATATCCATCCATTGTTAACAAAAAGCAGCTACTTTATTGGTGTAGAACGATCACGTGTCAAACCGTTCCAAAACCGTTCCAAAACCGTCCAAAATCATATTATGCTCTGAAGAAACTAGTTCTGCATAAAACATAGACGCATTGACAATCGACTGGAATTTTAGCGACAAACTTTTTGGTAGCTTAGTTCTTTTAGCTTAGCACAACTCGTTCTTTTTTATGAGCTAAAGATTGTGTAGATGCCAGACTGTGGAGCAGGAATCATTTTCTAAAATACTTTTTGTGGTTCACCTTGTGGCCTAATGGGGGAAGCATTTAAAGTTGGCAAACATGAAGCAAAGTTGTTTCAGAATCAATTCACTATGTACTCAGACTTACTGTCCTAAAGGTATTCATTTAGCAGACGCTCTTATCCAGAGCGACTTACAGTAAGTACAGGGGATATTCCCCCGCTGTTACGCCTACACTGAGATCCGGGCCTCGACGCTCCCTCTCTCCTGAATATTAGGGATGCGTAATGACACGCACCTGTGTACACGTTTGCCCTCGGCTGTAGCCAATTATGTTTATGTATTTAAGGAGTGAGTTTGTGTATGTCATTTGTCAGTTATTGTCATGTTTTTTGTTCAGGGAGCATGTTAGACTTCTCTTGAGAGCTCTGCTGGATGCAAGCTTTATTTTGTTGTTCTGTATGACGAATAGGTTACCTGAGTTGAGTGCTGTTTTGTTTTGCCGATGGGCATTACATTAAACTACAACCTCCTGCATCATACACCTCTTGTTTTTTTCGTTCAACTCAACAACTTGGTGACACCCGAGTGAAGCAGGGTGAAGTGCCTTGCCCAAGGACACAACACCATTTGGCTGGCCGGGAATCAAACCAGCAACCTTCTGATTAATAGCCTAACTGCTCAGCCATCTGATTCCTCGTAAATAACGTATATAACTCCTCATAGCAGCTGTAGTGCATGTTAAAGTGAAGTATCATTATGTATTATTTACATGTATAAATAATAAGTAATAGTAATATTATTACGAAGTGTTTGGCAGTTTGAAAGGGAAAAGGTATATGAGACTAAGGGCAATATCCCATGGTTTTATCCCTAGTGCACAGAGGTTAACCTTTGAGTTAGCTCACTGTCAACCTAATGGTCAATCCGTACCCAAGGGCTATTGTCCTGTCGTGACTCATGAACCAGACCTCAGGTTGGAGTGGTAGGCCACATGGGACCCAAGTCAACACATTGTTAAAGTTTCAAAATCCTATGTATACCCCTTCCTATTAAACTCAAAACAGTGGTGAATTATCCTTACAATAATAGTCTAGACTATGTTCCACATACATTACAATATTCGAAATACCTACTCCCGATAAATCACTTGGCCAATCACAGATTTCACATTGAGACTAGGTCTTGCAAGATTGTACTTGAGCAAGCCATTCTCCCATGGCGCATGACCAACTGATTAATCATTAATGCAGAGGCGTATACGTGACATCAATAGTTGATTAACCTCACTGTACTAGGTCGACTTTCGCAATGCGCTGCGCACCAACAGGGAAGGACACAGAGGCGGTCCTGAGGCGGTCGGGGAGTTTTAGCGTGGGAACTTTTCACACAGCTACAAGGCTTTGACATCAGCGTAGAATCAGACAGTGTGGGTATAAGCTCTTTTGATTATTGGGACACTATGCTGTCTCGCCTGAGAACCAAAAAGAAAGTGGGAGTGGAGAGGAGCGGAAGGGCAGGTTGGATGGGAGGGTGTGTTGAAGAAGAAAAATGTGAGGCGTACGGTTACAGGCGGTGGAGAATTGTAAATTAATTAATCAAATAAATACAATGTGTACACAGAAACGTATGGTATAGCGGAATACTATTAAAGAGTTCAGAGGTTGCAGTGGTTGTAGGGAAAAAAAGTAATCTCTGTAGTGGAAATCACAAATGACACTGTCAATACCCTTTTTGACAAATTTGTTCTGCTGAGCTGAAGAGTTGTGCTTGCCACACCTCAAGAGACAAAAATGATGAATTTCTGGTAAATGTGAACTTCCCAGCAGTGTATTCTTTACTCAGTTACTCATCCGTCCCCACTCAATCATGAGAAGAGGGAAGTCGGGACAATTACATGAAGGGTGACGAGAGCTGTTTTAATTTGTGGATGGTGAAAGGCAGACTGTGAGTAATTCATTGCCTAATGGTATTTTAATTGGCTAAAGAGTCAGCCCATGAGAGTAATATCACCAGGGCAATAAACATGTTTATAGTAGAGTTTTGTATATGTCAATTTATGTTTATAATTTATATGAGAAGAGTTGCAAAAGTGAATGTATTTGATATGAATGAAAGAGCTAATGTATTTAGAACTGGTAGAAGAATTATACTGTATCAAGGTTATGATGAAAACTTAAAAAAAAGTGAGCAATACCAAAGCAAACCACAAGAAAAGGAAAAATGTTTTTACATTCTCCACTAAATTAAAAAAGGATACCAGTCCTAACCCTAATCCAGAATTTAAAAGGCATTGATCCAGAAAAAAAACCTTCAGAGAACCGTTGGTTCATACAGCTTGTTTACTTTGTAATGATTTTCATACAAAACAATGTAGAGTACCGGCACCTCGGTCAGCCTTGCTGTGTTGTGAGTGTACTTACTTACTTACAAGAGGGTGTGGTGGTGGTGGTCTAACCCAACCCAAGGGGGTGGGGTAGTGGTGCTCTATACCCAACCCAAGGTGATAACTAAGGTTATAATTTTGCCGATTTGTTTCAAGAACAGATGGGTTTAGTGCAGTGCAAAACAAGGATCCCTATTGTTCACGTTGACTCCTGCGTGTAGCACATGCTCGGCTAGCCTATACCACTTTTTTATGTTGATCACTTTTGTCATCCCATTGGCAGGGAACGGCGCAGCATCGCAAGTCAAAGACCCAGACGCAACTAGCGTTCTCACGCCAGCTTAACCCTGCTGCTGGCCTCTGCTCCAGTGCATGCTCTTTCATTCCACGTTTTCTTCCATCCCAGGAGGAGCAAGGCTCGCTTTCATTAGTATCATACTGTAGGGTGCCGTGCTGACTGTCATTACCTTTTCCCATTAAGTCAATTGGTGACGGGAACGAGCGACAACCGTTTCAGAGGACTGAATCCTGCGGGGCCCTCCTGTGGCCCTTTTCAGAACATAAAACACACACACACACAGGCACGAGCAGACAAGTCTGTACCCCGCTACGGCATTGAAATAATCCATTCAAATTTATAGGGTCCTATTGTTGGGCCCGTTACACCCTAGCTCTGTTGTCACCCGTGAGTGTCACGCAGTTATTCAGGCGACACTTTCCCCTCAGTGTAAGGCAAGGGGGAGGGAAGGGCTCCTTTTCAGCAAAAAGGGACATCATCTATTCATTGGGGGCTCTTGAAGGGGGAAGAGTCCAGCTGTTCTAATTTGAGAATAAAGACTGAGGGGTGCCTTTGTCCCTTAATTGTCGCAGAGTCTCTATTTCATAAGGGAGCGACTCGCCCCCCTTCTCCATCAAAGCTCAAATTTGGGATGGGGTACTAGTGACTTTTTCAAAAGAAAGTCCTCTTTTCTAATAACTGGATACTTAGGTCTCATTCTAAAGTAAGCCCCACCTTCAGTTATTTTGTAAATCACAATATATGGCACCGTGCAACGACACCCCAAATTTTCCGAAGGTTACAGGTTACCGCTTTAGGGGTAAAACGTCTGTATACTCTCTGTGAGGGTTCCTCATAATGATTTAACAGGAGTCAAATACAGGTGTATTTGAAACATTATACAATTTTAATACATATCATATGGGTTTTTAACTATCTTCTCAGCTAGTTGTATACACAGACAAGGACACTGGCATGTTGTATGTCTAACTAAACAATGCATTTGAATCATGATGCTGCTACCGGGTTGACATCATCAGGTGTTTTTTTCACAAATGTTGAAGGAATTTGTTGGGTACAGGCTACATTACTGAGGGACATCATATTCAAGCATCCATCATTTACTGTTGTTAGGTAGAGGTAGTGAGGTGAATTAATGCACTATACTTACATATCTATTTATATTATATCACGTTGGTATAATGATGTAAAGCCATTTCTACACATTGAATAATATATTAACTTTTACTGTGTTTTCTTTTTCTGTGACATGTCTGATAAACCATAGAGTCAACCTACTGTGGTTCCATTTCCAGTTAAAATTAAGAAGGAAACGCTAAAGACATCTCACTGTGTGTTTTGTTGACCTATTTGAATAGCATCCATGTGTGGGGGCACTTACACAGTTGCCTGTGAAGCAACTGTAAACATTGGGTCGCACGACATGCATAAATGTACAAAAAGGTGCGGCTTCGAGCTCAGTGCCTCTCCTACTGATTAATATTAAGCTGCTGCTCGCGCCCCTTGATCCCCTGAACTTGTTGTAAAGCTGGAGCAGTCCTTCTGCCACAGACGGCGTTTTCTTAGCTCGTGGGTATTGTTGTATCACAGGAGCAGCAATATATAAAGAAAAAGGACAATAACAATAGTGAAACGGACAAAGGAGTGAGAGAAGGCGGCAGGCCATTTTTTGCCATTCGAAATCAATGCTGGTTTGAAAAGGTGTTGTTCTCCACTCGTGCATGTTAAAATCGGGGAGGAGTATATAGATCGAGCCGTGGGTCGGCCGGACGTTTAGTTCTACTGCAAACGGCACTGTCAAACAAAAGACATGATTTTGAGACGGAGTTCATTATTCTGTGCTGCTTTTTCTATAAATGTTTTACTGCAGTGCATATGGATTAAGGTATGTGGATTTACTGATTTACGTATTTTTATTTGCTACACATTCGCACAATATATTGAGTAACTGCTTTTAGAGGTTGTGATTTTGGAAGATGGTAATTTCATGAGGACAATTGAGTTCCGTAATGAATTTGAGATAAAAAAAGAAGTAATAGGCTACTTAAGTAATTTTAGATAACTTTATATAGGCCACACATAAGTGCAATGATTATAACTTAGTCATATGGCTACGTGGGGCTTATTAATAATAAATCGTTCACAAAGTTTGTATCTAGAAATAGTTATTACACGTGTTTTGACAATATTGGCGTTGTAGAAAATCCAGCAACTTGATATACCCGTAGCCCAGAGCAGAACATCAATTGGACATTGTGGCATAATTTTGTTTGTCAAAAGTGTCTCTCTGTCAACAGGGTCATAACCGTGCATACTTTTTCTCCGAACAGGTGTCTGTGGGATCCGGACACTTCGAGTTGCAAATCTTATCTATGCAGAACGTGAATGGCGAACTCCAGACTGGTTTGTGTTGCGATGGGACTCGTAACGCTGCGGATCACAAGTGCACGAGGGACGAGTGTGATACCTATTTTAAAGTGTGTCTGAAGGAGTACCAGTTAAAGGTCTATTCAGCGGGCCCCTGCAGCTTTGGATCGGCGTCTACTCCCGTCGTCGGTGGGAATAACTTTTCTTTGCGGAACCCGAGGAGTGACAAGTCGAGGATTGTTTTGCCTTTCAGCTTTGCTTGGCCGGTGAGTTAATTGCTTAGTTGTAAAAGCAATCAATGATAATATATGTTTACTTGTCTTATTCTCTCTCGCGCTCGCTCCCCCACTACCGTGGGCTGCTTCAGTTAAAATCTTCAAATAGCCTACTTTTGACTATGCTACTTAAACGTGTATTTTTCCTCATATTATGTCCTGATTGTGACGTGATAAACTGTAAGTGTTATTCATTTGTGTCAGCAGTAGCCTAACGTGAAGTCCCTATCAGGAAATCCGAGTTCTCTCTGCATACACTGAGTTGACATGATACCCCCCAGGCTTAAAACAAGGACTGTCTTTATTAGAACGCCCCTGGCCGAATGTTAGACAATGGCTTCTGCAAGAACAAGCAATAAAGCACCTGTGTTATCTCCCCAGCGCGTTTACACACAATGCCCTCAGGAAGCTGTAATGACAAAGTAATCATTCGAACCGTTCCTGTTGATTCGTGTTCAAATTCCAAATGGAATGTCGAGTTTTATTCAGCAAATTGTGTATTGTTACACTTGAGTAAAATTAGATTTCAGAGGTAGGAGGCTATTCTTTGAAAATCTGATTGAAATGGTCTTTATATATATTTCCAGTTTGTAGCCACTGCATAAAATAAGCTAAAGTTAGACGTATTTTCACCCAAACAGCGATTGGTTTACAACTTTTTATTTGTTGGGTTCCACATCACAAATACAACAAAGTGATTGGATGTTTGGAGTAGCCTAGTTGCTAGGGAACGGCCTCCCACGGGGAGAAAGAGAACTGAATTGAAGGATGGGAAGGGGGTTGCACCTGCAAGTGGGCAATAGAGAAGCCTGGGGCCGGTTGCACAAAGCACCTTAAGTTAAGATTTTCCTTAAAGACAGAGTTAAGGTTTCCTTAAAATATAATCGGTTGCACAAAGCACCCTTAAGTATTTTCTTTAAGGTTTCCTTAAATGTTCCCTTAAGTATTTAAGGTTTTCTCCTTAACTTTGTCTTAAATACTTAAGGAATCCCTTAAGAAGCGTTGCACGGAAGACCTTGGCAAACAAAGTAAGGAAGAAAACTTAAGGTACCTCTGACTTATTCTTTACCGCAACATGGCTGGTTTATGGAGATAAATAAACCCATCCCACACCTATGGCACTCTGTTAAGCTACTGTGCTGCAGTCTAAACATAAATAGCTACTATTTAAGCATCGGCTACCGCTGTAAATAAAGTAGCTATAATATAAATATAGTATAGACTCATTCCTGTAAATGCAGTGTAATTGTTGATCTCATTTTGATCTAGTTAGCTACCTAAGAAGTACTGTAGGCTAGCGCTCACTTTTTAAAAACGTTAGGCTACTGAGTAGCAACAAGACCTATGCTATGAGTAAAGTTGATATCTCCTGTTTTATTGGACTCCCTCCTGAAATTGGTTATCTCTTATTTGGACATAACAGTCAAGTTATCATAGCTAGCTCTAGCATATATGTTTTATTTCTTGAATTGACCGCTTCACCAAACTTATTGAGGTTTATTTTTGATGCAATTTCGTCCTACAATCGTACGTTTCCAAAAAACGTTGTTTTTTGTTTGAAGTTATTTGTGGATCAAATTTACGTTTTAGTATGCGCTTTCTTTTTTGTATTCCTGTAGAAGCACAATATTTTCCTCCTCTGCCCAATTGGGTTTTCTTGCCTTCTTTTCGTAGGTGTATAAGTTAGCTACTAGCTAGCTCTAGCTACGAAGGTGACGCACTAGATACAACCAAACAATGCGTTCACCGTGGAAACGGTCGAATTTTACTGCTGTAAAATCACGTTAAATGTAGTAAATCCCTTAGCTAAGGATAAATTTACCCTTAAGTGTCATACTAAAAACTTAAGGTGTTTTGTGCAACCGGCCCCAGCAGTCCTGGGCTCGTTAAGAGCTTCTTACAGTGCGTTCCCACTGCAGCGACGCGATGCGAGCGACATGTTTTCCATTCATTTTCTATGGAGCCAGGCGAATCGCTTGCGTGGTGCATTGTGGGTAGCGAGGCGACGCGACAGAGTTGAGATTTTCTCAACTTTATGCAAATGAGGAGCGATTTTCGCTAGCGATGGCCAATCGGAGTGTTTTCTTGTTTCTCGTAACGTAGCAACCATGTCAAACATTACTAGCTTTCTAGGTTTCAAGGTGGAGGATAAACTAATCATTTGTGTGGCTGTTTACCCAGTCCTGTAGATACATGGCTGTATTTGTACAGAGATGTTAATAAATAAAAAAAACAATGCATGGCGCAAGGTTGCCGAAGTTGTTGGTGATTGTACTTTCTTCTACGTAACTTCGTTCTGTGGTAACTACTGTAGCTAGCTATAGATAACCTGGCTGGAACTCTCTATCGTATCGACAGATTAGCAGAGACTTTGAGTAATATAATAAAACGTTTTATACACATGTCAGTGTAAGCCTATTAAACTGTTTTGTATTTTGTATACAAGTTGTATTTTGATCGATGTTGCGAGTACGTAAACCCAGTCTGCACACTTGGCCATTACAACTACAACAGTGACTTTAGAGAACTACATTCTAAATGAATCTGTTTGAAACGCCCCCGAGCGTGTTGAACTGTGGGAAGGCAAGCGATTCGCGTCACTGCATTGTGAACGCACCATTACAGTGCGTGTCCACTGCAGCGACGCTGCAGTCTCTGCTAATCTGCCGATACGATAGGGAGTTCCAGCCCGGCTAGCTAGCTAGTTAGCACAGAACGAAGTTACGTAATGTGACTAAACTGAATTTGAAAGTACAAGCACCCACAACTTCACACAAACGATTAGTTTCTCCTCCAGCTTGAAACCTAGAAAGCTAGAAAAATGTTTACCATGGTTGCTACGTTACGAGAAACAAGAAAACACTCCGATTGGCCATCGCTAGCAAAAATCGCTCTTCATTAGCATAAAGTTGAGAATATCTCAACTTGAATCGCGTTGCGTCGCTACCCACAATGCACCACGCAAGCGATTCGCCTGGCTCCATAGAAAATGAATGGAAAACATGTTGTCGCTCGCATCGCGTCGCTGCAGTGGACACGCACTGTTACGGTGCGTTCACACTGCAGCGACGCGAATCGCTTGCCATCGCTCGCCTTCCCACAGTTCACCACGCTCGGGGGGGTTTCAAACAGATTCATTTAGAATGTAGTTCTCTAAAGTCACTGTTGTAGTTGTAATGGCCAAGTGTGCAGACTGGGTTTACGTACTCGCAGCATCGATCAAAATACAACTTGTATACAAAATACAAAACTGTTTAATAGACATACACGTTGACATGTGTAGCCTATAAAACGTTTTATTAGGTGCTGTCAGTTTAACGCGTTATTAACGGCGTTAACACAAACCCAAATTAACGGCGTCAATTTTGTTATCACGCGATTAACGCTCTTTTTGGCCTAGCAAACTTTGTAGTTTTTTTCACATGCTGTTGCAACAACTGCCGACGTTAGAAAAACTACAACACCACACCGGATCTAGCTAGACCGGAAAACAACAGGCACGCCACACACACTTGTTTAGCTTGCGAGCCGGTACGTTTTGAGTGGATGGCGAGCGCGAGACGCCGAAATGGATGCCAATAAGATTCTGAATGTAAAGTTTACTTTAAAAAGTTGCCAAATGGATCCATTGACAAGACCAAAGGGATCTGTGTGTTTTGTCGTTGTAAACTGAGCAATCATTGCAGCACGTCCAGTCTGAAATACCACTTGATGGCCAAGCACACAGCTGATGCGATTCATGCGAATTCTCCGCCCCCTCGTCAAAGCCAGGCGATTGCAATGTTGTTTTCAATAAAAAAAATATTTGCACGAAGCAATCCGAAACACTTTTCAATTTTGATAAGAGCATTAAAATTTGAAAAAAGAACGTGACAAAAAGAAATCAAGGGACATTTAGAATAGATAAAAATGTGCGATTAATCGCGAGTTAACTATGACATTAATGCGATTAATCGCAATTAAATATTTTAATCGTTTGACATCACTAGTTTTATTATATTACTCAAAGTCTCTGCTAATCTGTCGATACGATAGGGAGTTCCAGCCGGGCTAGCTAGCTAGCTACAGTAGTTACCACAGAACAAAGTTACGTAATGTCACTAGACTGAATTAGAAAGTACAATCACCAACAACTTCGGCAACCTTGCACCATGCATTGTTTTTTTTATAATTAACATCTCTGTACAAATACAGCCATGTATCTACAGGACTGGGTAAACAGCCACACAAACGATTAGTTTATCCTCCACCTTGAAACCTAGAAAGCTAGTAATGTTTGACATGGTTGCTACGTTACGAGAAACAAGAAAACACTCCGATTGGCCATCGCTAGCGAAAATCGCTCCTCATTTGCATAAAGTTGAGAAAATCTCAACTCTGTCGCGTCGCCTCGCTACCCACAATGCACCACGCAAGCGATTCGCCTGGCTCCATAGAAAAGGAATGGAAAACATGTCGCTCGCATCGCGTCGCTGCAGTGTGAACGCACTGTTAGGAGCGTTCCAAGTTCACTAGCGAGGCGACGCGACAGAGTTGAGATTTTCTCAACTTTATGCAAATGAGGAGCGATTTTCGCTAGCGATGGCCAATCGGAGTGTTTTCTTGTTTCTCGTAACGTAGCAATCATGTCAAACATTACTAGCTTTCTAGGTCAATCGGAGTGTTTTCTTGTTTCTCGTAATGTAGCAACCATGGTAAACATTCACAATCGTTTGTGTGGCTGCTTACCCAGTCCTGTACGATACATAGCTGTATTTGTACAGAGATGTTAATAATTAAAAAACAATGCATGGCGCAAGGTTGCCGAAGTTGATGGTGCTTGTACTTCTAATTCAGTCTAGTCACATTACATAACTAGCTAGCTAGCTAGCCCGGCTGGAACTCCTTATCGTATCGAGAGATTAGCGTAGACTTTGAGCAATATAATAAAACGTTTTTTACAAATGTCAATGTGTTCGTCTATTTAACAATTCTGTATTTTGTATACAAGTTGTATTTTGATCGATGTTGCGAGTATGTAAACCCAAGTCTGCACACTTGGCCATTACAACTACAACGGTGACTTTAGAGAACTACATTCTACGCCCCCGAGCGTGTTGAACTGTGGGAAGGTGAGCGATGGCAAGCGATTCGCGTCGCTGCAGTGTGAAGCTTCTTAACGAATCTGGGAAACCCGGCCCTTTTCTGTTCTAGCCCGTTTAGGTATCTTTGGGAATGTTGAATATGTGGCGTTTTGGCCTTGTGCCTGTGCATTAGAATTCCTTGATTTATAAATTGTTTGTCAAGATGATGAAAAATTATATTTTATTAGAACTTTCATATTAGTTTATTTTCGTTTTTAGTGGTTTTAAAAGACTCGAATCAGATATCTCTTTGGCCATAGGGCCAATCATGGCACTGTGGAGACTGTCTATCACCTTCTTCACTAAGGTTTTGGGCATTGTTTTTTCGCCCCTGACCTTAAAACACAGACAAGTATAAAGGCCTGTTGTCTTTGCTTGGTCTTTGTGAACCTGGGTTGCTGCGCTTGACTGGCCCCAAGACATTCCATCTTTTTAACCCTGCCACCCATAGTAACAGGGCATGATGATGGCTTCATTTAGCATGCCAAACTGAACTGTAGTCGGCCAGACAGCTTATTTTTCTTCTTTTCTTTCCTTTCAGTATTGCAAACTTTTATTTCTCCCCCAATCCCAACCTCAAATTGGCACGTCCGACCAAAACAACATAATTTTGTGCGTCAGTCACTTTATTGGGCCCTACAATGGCAACTCTGAAGTTTCAAGTAATGTTTCATCCCCACAGGGTCTGTATTTCTCTCCTCTCCCTGAAACCTTTACATGTGAGAGTTAAGCTCTGGCCCCATTTCTTTTTTTACTGAGTTGGGAGGACCCCTCTCTTTATCCCTCATTCTCCGTATTTCATTCTGCCCCAGACAGACAGGGAGGCAGTGATGCTTGTATTAACCGGGAGGGGGCTTGGAGTGCGATGACACAATAGCTTTGGCCCCGACTGGGCCACAGCAAGGATTATGGGACATAATGGGGGGCAGGCGGGATATTGTAGATATGGGGGAGGTAACAGGAAACAGCAGTGATCTCAGCAGAGAGAGAGGTTAGTGAGTACTGCCGCTCGCCAACAAGCCCCCATTTGTGTGGTGTTCTGCTGAATGTGCGATTATTAGAAGTCCTGTGGTCCTTTTGCAACTGCGAACCGGGGCTCCATCATCTCCCAAAACCAAGCGCCTGTTGTTATACGCAAGCCATTCCCTGTCCTAAAGCCAGAAGTCCAGAGGTTGGACTGGCCTGCTAGCTTGTCAGGAAGGGGCCTGGGTCAAACTGCGGCCTAGGGTTCAACCCGAGGAACAATGTCTAATGCTAAACCACCAAACACATCTCAAATGTGACAGCAGCCGGCACAGAGACTTTTTCTTTAGAAAAAGTTAGTTGTGTTTTATTGAGAGGGGAAACCTACTTACTTAAAAACTCAATTGACTTTCTGTAAGCAAAGTCAACCTCTTAAAGTCGTCAAGATTATGTCATTTTATATGTTTAAAGTTTGAAACCACAGGATGTTAGCCTTGAAGCTAGACATTATACTATTTTATCATTTGTCATCCTCTGTTTACCTTTCACTCTAGGCCGTGTGAGCACTGCCCTTCTTGCGGCTCACATTGATGCCTCCCTTCCCTTTCTAGACTTGCCCTGACTTGTTCTATCCTTTCACTTGCTTTTGAACTATTTTCCCACTCTTAATCTCCTGCCAGGGAAACCAACACGTAAGTATTGAACCATGTAGTTGGGCTCTATGCCAACCACCCAAATGATATTGCATTGTCGGCGACCAGGCAATGTTAGGATAGGCATTATTCCTTGGAGAAGAAGTGTGTGCTACCTGGCAGATATTCCATAAGGGCATTTCGGTAACCATCTCATTGACATGGTGAAGTGGTGATGGCATGTATTGATTGTGCAATCTTTTGAATCTCTTCAGTAATGTATGATCACACATGTTATATCTTATTTAGTTTTTGGGTTCTTTAGCCAAATTGTATGTAAGGATTCAACCACTAATGACTTCCTTGTCTGTAAAGGATAATATAAATCAGAGCAACTACCCTGCCTTATCTATTTCAGCCAAACATTTGTTTAAATGGGACAAAGTATCAAGGCCACATAAGTCCAACACAAGGGACTGGACAAGACTCCAATCAAAAGCAGACGGGTTAGAGGAGAAAGCAGAGAGACGGAGAGATGTTTGGGGAGCGGGGGAAAGCAGAACATTGAACCCAAGTGGTGTCTGCGTGGTGTTCCCACCACTACCCCCCCCCTCCAAATTTCTGGAGCTTCATTGGCATGTGTTACGAAGAGAGCGAGTGTGAATGTTGACAAGTGAGTGTCACAAGTGGAGAGAGGCCCACGGCTTTGGATGGGAGCCAAGTGCGGACAAGGTCGTATGCACATGAGCATTGGAACAAACAAACACCAAATATCTGATGTATATTAGATACACACATTCGTAAATTGTCACCTAGAGCGTCTAACACTTTAAAACATGCGCACACTCTCCTCTCTGCACACACACCTCCCTCTCCTCCCTCAGCTCTCCCCTGTCCGTCATCCGATACCGGTGAGAGCGATGGTGGCCTTAAGAGAGACAGAGTTTCAAAGAGGTGCCAAAATAATGGACCCTCTACCTCCCCGCAACGCATGCACACACACCCCACACATATGACCTTGTGTATGGTACTGCCTTTTCTACCCATTAACCCATTAATCTCACTGACTAAACACACACACACACATGTGCATGTATGCAGGGATAAACAGAAGAAAGTAAGGAATGGGGAATGAGGGAAGATGAAGTAGGGGGAGTGGGGGAAAAGAGAAAAAAGCAACTCAGGATGTTTTTAAACAATGCCAGCAGTTTGCTCTCTTTATCACAACCCTTGATCTCACCATCCGGGGGAGAGATGGAGAGAGCTGTCTATTTGTTTTGGGGTGGCTTGGGGAAAGAGAGATCAGCTTAGCGAGTCGCTATCCTCTCTCTTCAATTCAGGGTATTGGAGTAAAGCCCACATTTTGACATGTAACTGGATAATGAAATCTAAGAAAGTACTTGAAGCATTCAAGGTTAATTTAATTAGCATGAAATTATTTAGATAGAATTGTAAACATGTATTTGTTTACTTTTCAGTGAGTTGTTTGAAAACAATGCAAAACTGCTGACTAACTATGCCTATAGGAATTCAAGTATACTGCAGTTTTGGTTGGCACACATGGGGGGAAGGGGGTCAAAGCAGCTGGAACTTGTTTGTGACCTGACTTCTGTCCCTTTCCCTGCAGAGGTCGTATACACTGATCGTGGAGGCCTTGGACTTCAACAACGACTCGTCCACGGGCAGTAAGTATTACCATTAACTCTCTCCACTCCACATCAGGTTTCACCTTACAAAAATAACACGGCCCTTGACCTGGAAGCGCTGGTTCAAACCAAAGAAATGGGGAGTTCTTAAGGCACACTTGCGTGTGTAATGCTTATGAGGTGAGTTAGGTCCATGCTGTCCTAACAGAGACCTTTGCTAGGAGGAAAGAAAAGGGGATTGGAAGGAAATGGGTGAAACGTAAAGAGATTCGAGGTTAAAGTAGGAGACGGCAAAGGTAGGGAGCCCCTCGTGCCAAAATGTTTACAAATATTTGATGGCTGATAGCAGATGTAAGGCTACTTGTTTGCTTTTATCCTAGTTGATGTTTACAAGTAGCCTAAAGTCGCACTGTTGTGCGTGTGCAGTGTTTCCGCTAGGATTTTTTTTTGCAGTAAGGGCAGGCCTGTCCGAACAACCCCCCCCCTCCCCCCAAAAAACTAAACAGAAACGGAACTGTCTGCTTAATTTGATTTGACATATTGGCCAACATTCTGTAGAAAATAATAACAATGAACCCACTATTAATTACATTATCTTAATGCAGTGTAACTACTTCAGCATAATAAGGCACCTAAAATACAAACGTGGGCAAGGGCGTTCAGCAATCTCTATCGAATCAACAGCGAAGTGCACGCGCCCGCTCGCAGTGTGAAGCATGTGTCCGTGCTATTCTCCGACATGCACTCTGCTGATAGACGGCCTATTGTATGGCCGTATTTCTGATACCGTGGCGGCAGAAATGTAGCCGTAGCGGGCCGCCACGGCCAAATCAACATAGTTGAAACACTGGTGTGCATGTGCTTCCTCTTCCAGTTGGAAAGTCCCATACCGTTGAGCAGTGCACAACTGCATGACAAACTAGATGTTGCCAAATTCAATTTTCTCTTAACCCTTTTTTAACTGTTTCTGGTTACTTACGCTGCTATAGAATGATGCAATAGGCCCATTCAGAAAAGACCTACCGCAAGTGCGATTAGTGGAGGAGGGAGGGAGCATGCTGGAGCTGAGGTTTGTTTGTTTTTCGGCTGGACCGTCAGCCCTTAGGTGGTCAGTGGGAGCACTGGCTGTGTGTTGCATTTAGCGTCCCCCAGGGAGCTATTATAGGGCCAGTGTGAAGTCGGCCCCTGAGTACGTTGACCTCTGTCCAGGTGTGCTTTGGCAGAAAAGAGGGAGGACAGGGAGAAAGGCCCAGACAATGTTGCTTTGGGCTTGAAACTGAATTGTACTTTTCTGCCACATGGTTTGCCACAAACTAAGGTTTCATGAGAATGACAAATCTAAAAAAAAGTTGCCCTCCTGCTATTAAGAGAGCTATTAAGGAAGAGGGCCAAACAAGAACTGGTCAAATATTGATGGTAAACGTCAACAGGATAAGGCAGGTGAATGGGAATAAGCAGGCTGATTAAAATCTGTTCCATGATTATTTAAAGCTAATGTTAAACCAACCTAACAAGTACAGCTAACGCTAACTTGTTTAATGCCTTCAATAATCTTGACCCATTGGTTCAGTACCAACTGTCAGACTGGTGTTACCTTGACTGCCCAAGCAATATTCACCATTGAACTGAGAAGTTTAAATATTTGTAAAGAATTTCTCAGTTGGTACAGTAAACTTCTTTGATGTGAAAAACAATTTTTCATCTGCTCCCTCAGTGCTAGTTCTTGCACCATTTTCATCTTGGCCTTTTCCTGTTTGATGTGACTGGTTGCAGTTTACTTCCAGGTCGGGCTCCAGTTTCATTTTGTCTATTTTTTGGCGAAGACCCTCTTGCTCCAGCCTTGGGTAGAGCAAGAGTGTCACCTCACCCCAACCACACTTTACACCCTTCCGGAGAAATACCACAGTCCAGCTCAGGATTCTAGAATGGTCTGAAATATGACTATGTCTGGCCTATGGCACTACAAATGACACTAGAGTAACAAAAAATACCTCCCCAAAAGTAAGTAAATAAACTCACATACTTTTTAGGCGCTCTTGTGAAGCTTTGCAGAATTGCTGCAGTCATACATTGACTGCTGTGTTTTCAATACATTAGTAAGCGATGGCAATGGAACCTTTTTATATAAGTTCTTTAGGACTCTTCCATGGAAATTGTGATCTTGGTGCAGCTGGTGACCTTGGTGTTCCAGACCAAGGCTGGGCAATGCCCAACTCTGCTTGGGTGGCGACCTAAGCGAACGTTGTGTTTGTTTGGATGAGAGGGCACAGAGGGTGGCAAAGCAGTCAGAAAAAGACTGTGTGGGTAGAACGATGGCCAGACAGTGCAAAGACACAACTGGACATCATGTGTTGGTTGGCAGCAGTGGACAAGGAAGGCTAAGTTCATTGTAGATATGAATAGGTTACTTTCACTAGCAATTGTGGATTTGACTATGTTTGCATGCATGTGTCAAGTCTGGTCTTGTTTTATATGCAACGTATTGTTGTATCATGTGTGCCCTTCTCTGACCTTTCCCTCCACGTTCCCTAATCAGGTGTGGGAGGCGATGTGATCGAGAGAGCTGTCCAGTCGGGCATGATCAACCCTAGCCGCCAGTGGCAGAACGTGAAGCATAATGGGCCGGTGGCCCAGTTTGAATACCAGATCCGTGTGAATTGCGACGAGCACTACTATGGCTTCGGTTGCAACAAGTTCTGCCGTCCCCGGGACGACTTCTTTGGTCACTATGACTGCGACCACAACGGCAACAAAACCTGCCTGGAGGGCTGGTCCGGACCAGAATGCAACACTGGTAAGGGTTTGAAAAGAATTTGCATTGTGTATGGTATCCCATGCAAAAAGTCATTGCGTACATGTGGTCAGTCAATCTGATGATGATGAGAAATGACATGCAGGCCAGCGTTGTTAGTGTGATAGTTAACCAAAAAAAGACTTTTCCTTCAGCCAGATGAAGCTGTCGTAAAACAGACGTTTAGATGAACCAGGCTTACCTGAGCCAGACTAGTGTGACAGAAAGAGAGAGACAGAGTACAGGAGAGAGTTCAAATAACTGATATCAGGACAGGGAGTCAAGCTGGCTTTTTCAACCATTAAAACAGAGGTATTAGTGCCGCATATTCGGGCCCCATGCAGTGGGTAGTACAAATAGTTAGCATTGCCTTTTGGAATTTGCTGTTGCAACGCGCCAGCGCAGCCCCCCTCACCCCCGCCCAGGCCCTGTATCCTCCAGCAGGGGATCACTGGCAGGACCTGGGATAAGTCTTGGATTTTGTAGGATTACTGGACTAGTTGGAGATTAGAACATTCCCACGAGTTTGAGAGATGGTGGCAGAGGGCTGGGGATGATGATGATGGTGGGAGAGGGTGGGGGGGTTAGGAGTGTTTTTGGAGAGGGGGCTGACATCATCATTGTTATTCTCCACATCACTTTTTTTCTCATGCCCTTGTTTATTCCTAGTTATCATGTTACACTTTTATCTCTTTCTCTCTCTCACATGTGCTTTGTCTGCTACCCAGCTATCTGCCGGCAGGGCTGTAGCACAAAACATGGATCCTGTAAAGTGCCAGGCGATTGCAAGTAAGCACTACAAGTTTTTTTTACTATTGTTACGCCTTTTAGCTTCCCAGCTGAAAAGAGAACTAGTGTTTATTGGCATTGTAGAATACTTTGTTTTGGCTCACTCCATATGCATACAATAGTTTGTAGTTCACTCCATACTGGTGCAACACTGTCAATTGGTTTTGCAGTTTATTCTCACGTTTTTGGCTATAAACACTGGGATAATGGATTGCCCTGAGCGAGGGTGGTGATGTCTACCAGGGGAAAGATTGTATGGCTATGTGCTTGAGTTCCATCTGTTTTTGTTATGACTCAGCCACCCTTTCTGGTGCCCTGTCCAGACAAGCTCTTCTCCTGACAAGAGAAGGAGCAGTGTTTGACCCTGTCCAATCCAAAATGTTTTGAGTCGGTTTATAAATCCCTTTGTGTATGTGTACGCTTCAGGTGTCTGTACGGATGGCAGGGGGAGTACTGCGACAAGTGCATCCCTCATCCTGGGTGTGTCTATGGCACCTGTGTGGAACCATGGCAGTGTCTGTGTGACACCAACTTCGGAGGCCAACTCTGTGACAAAGGTAAGAGTAAAAAAGGACAAACACACAAAGAACACACAGATCAGTGTGAGGAACAATTATGTTATGGAAGACATGAACCCAGATGTGTGTCTTAAGTAGTAGGTTACACACACACACGACACTCCCTGGTGCTTAGGCAGTTATACTGATGTCTGAAAAATTTAACATCCCCCCCAACCCCCCTGATTTATGTTCATGATGGTCTAATCCTGTCATCCAGATCTGAACTCCTGTGGCACGCGCCAGCCTTGTCTGAATGGGGGGACCTGCAGTAACACAGGGCCTGACAAGCATCACTGTGCCTGCCCTGAAGGCTACTCTGGGGTCAACTGTGAGAGAGGTGAGTGCCCCTCAGCCAAACTTGGCTGTCACACATTGGAAAGATATCAAATGATACACTGTAGATGTAAACACAGTGGTGATAAGCTTGTCATTTACACTGTCTTTTATCTCACTCTATCGATCTAGTTTTCTATCTGTCTTAGAGACTCTACTCACTTCCTTTCTTTCAACTTTTACCTTTGATTGCTTCATTCTCATAACTCAAAACTTGTGTAACGTTCATGTGGCTTGTTGATTAGCTCATGAGTTCTTCACGTGATTTAACTCCTGGCCGGGACCAGATCGCAATCGTCCCTGAGACTCTGTGGGAAGTTATGTCGCAGTTCAGGGGTCAAGGGTCAGTTCTGAGCTTAACCTATCCGTGCAGGGAGGTTCCTGGCCAGCATTCTTTGGGGTGCTCAGTGTCCCCATCCCGTGGTCACCCCACCCAAGAGGATGTTGCCTCGTTAAGGCATTACCAAGGGAACCAGTGAATGAATCTGCCCCTTTATTATTATGTGTATATATATTTTTTTACATTTATCCAGGTAACTTGTCCCACACCCAAAGGTTGTTGTGTTACGTTTTGTGGAGTTACCACATTAGGTCCTTTTTATATATTTTGTTTGTTTTTGAGTGTGAATATCTCTTAGGTTGGGATACTATCCTAACAATTAGGGTTACACATGATTTATTTAAGGACATGAGTTTCTGGAAAAGGGTTTGTGATTTCAGTAAAATTAGTTAAGTTTGTTTGAACTTAAACTCGGTCAATAAAGTTTGTATATAGTGTGTTGTGATTAAGTCAACAGGAACCCTTGTTTAAGCATGGGGTCATCTGAGGCATGACTCAGCTAATTGTGGATGAAGCCCCATTTGTAGGCTTTGGCAGTTGGAAGTATGGGGTTAGTGTTTATCTAGGAGAGTTGCCCCTTCAGCTTTCTCTCTCTGTCACTCTCTCTATCTCCTCCTGAAAGCTATCGCTGCCGGTCATCTCAAAGAGGGGATGGAGGGACAGAGAGAGAGAGAGACACTTTCATATGGTCTCTCCCTCTATATTCCCTCTTCCTTGTCTTCTGTCCCTCCTATTTACCTCCCTCACCGCCGAAAGCCTTGTCACCAGTCGACAGTCTTCATTCTCCCCTCCAAGCGATCCCAGCCAAGAATGTAAACCATTCATTGATTAGTGGAGGAGAAATCCATAGTGACTCATGGCGTTCACCCCTTTCTGTCTCTTCTCTCCATTTCCTGCAATCTTGCTGTTGAGGGAGAGGATGATTTGCACTCAAATGGAAGTCATGGTGCGTGACCGTGTGGGTCAGTGCGGCGTGACAGACGACTTCCTGCTAGTCCCCTCCACACCCCCCTTGGGGGCTAGTGAGAGGAATATTGGGCAATTTTCTTTTTTTATTTTGTTTTTGTTTTGCAAACTCGAGCTTCTTAAATACTGTAATTCCTTATTTCCCTCCCCTTACATGGGGTTTCTTTTTCACTCCATCATTTGCGGTGACAGTTTCTGCCATCGCATTCCATTGCCTTATCTTTTCCCATCTGGTTTGGCCTCTGCCTTTTTGTTGCGCACTCCCATCCATTATTATGCTCGCTCACTCTTTGTCTCTCTCTTCATCCGTCTCTCTCCTGATCTGTCATTTTCTCCCTCTCGTTACCTCTGCATCAGCATTTTTCTCCTCGACTCAATCACCTTCTCTCTCTCTCTCTCTCTTTCTCTCTGTCTCTCTGTCTCTCTCTCTCTCTCAAAATGAGTTTTGTTCCATGTGCGCGCACACACACACAGACACACACACACACACTGAGCCTCTGCATGGTGTGGTCCAGAGCTGGTTAGCAAGAGAGCAAAGGGGCTTTCCACTCCGTTGGCGGTAGCCATTGAGAGAACTGAGAACTGGTGGGAACTGACATGAGCTAGGGGGGGGAAACCCAGCACCCACCTAACCCTCCTGCAATGTGAGAACCACAGAGACAAACTCTCTCGCTCCCTTTCACTTTCGCTCTTTCTATCCTTATTCCTCTCTGCACCCCCCTTCTTCCAATTTGTTTTGTCATTCACTCATATCGTCACTCTCTCTCATCCTCTCTTACTAAACTCCCCTTTTCATCCACTTCAGGCCTTAATGACTCTTAACTCTTTTCTTTCTTGTCTCCTTCTCCTTCCAATGCAGCGGAGCATGCCTGTTTGTCGGAGCCGTGCTTCAACGGGGGCAGCTGTGTGGAGACCAGCCAGGGCTTCGAGTGCCAGTGCGCCCTCGGGTGGAGTGGGCCCTCCTGCACCAGCAGTAAGACCTGATGGGTGCACGGGGGGACGAATGGGAGTGGGATTCTGAAGATTGTTGACACCCCTGTAGAATTGCAACGTCGCATGAGAAATGCATTTGGAGGCTCATATAGACATGTATGATTTAATAAGAAAGTTAGTACTGAAATCCCAAGAGGGAGTCTAAACGTGTCCTCTCCTTCTCCTTTTGTCAGATGTGGACGAGTGTTTCCCCAATCCCTGCAGCCATGGGGGCACTTGTCAGGACCAGGTCAACGGCTTCAAGTGCACCTGTCCATCCCAGTGGACCGGCAAGACCTGCCTCATTGGTAGCTTCACCTGAATCCCTTCAGTTCACCTGAATCCCACTGAGCTTTTTCTTCTTCTTCTTCTCCCCATCATTTCCCCAACATTTTAAAAGCCACAACTCATCTTGATCCTTGACCTTCCAGTCCTCATCAATCCCCAAATATTCCAGCTTGCTTCAGTACCTGTGACCTCTCTAATGATTACTCTATTTGGTTTCTTACCTATTTATTCAGTATATTTATATATTTACCCTAAGGATGCACCGAATCCAGATTTTTGGGGTTCGGCCGAATACCCAATCCACTGGTTAAGATTCGGCCAAATCCTAAACCAAATACCGAAACCTACTCCCATCCTCAGTCCATTAACACAGTAAACACATTAATGAAGTAAACAACGTCCACAGCAATGTATTTATTTATTTATTACTGTAAAAAAAAAGAATAGGCAACGTTATGCCAGGAAGACAAGTGGGAAAAACTATTTTGACAAATACCATATGCCCTATCTCAAAATTCAATCAATATCCAAAATATTAGCTATTTAGATTTATTTAGGAAGTTTCATTCGCAAATGTTCTAACAGCGGATATCTTGTGTATTGTTTAGGGTCCTTGCCACCACGATACAAATTGGCATTGTAGCTCAACTTAAATCGCCTTCTTTTGACTGAAAGTACTGCCAAACAACACTTTTTCTGCTCACAAGTTCCATTTTCACTTTCTTTCAGCCTACTGCATTGAACAGTCCACCTACGTAAAAACCTTCCCGTAATCAACGACAGCATCATTATGTCGACCAGCGTAGCGGACATAGACCAAGCGTAGAATTTTGATTTGGTGAAAAAAAAAAGTAAGGTTTGGCCAAATGCAAACCCTGTCAAAAAGCCCAATATTCGGCCGAATCCTGGATTTGGTGCATCCCAAATTTTCCCAAAAACCCACAAATATGTATATGTTAGACAACCAGAGGACAGGGACAATCATGGGACAGTGCTCTGGAGGGTTTTAGAATGGAAAAGAATGGAATCGAAATGTGCCCACGCAGCAGGTCCCTGGCCTGGTGGTTTAAAACCTGATTTCTCACACGTTGAGCCCTGTGTGATGGCGCTGAGGTCTTTTGGGCATTGCATTCCATTCCATGGCTCCTTTTGGGAGTCCTTGGTGGCAAGGGATTAATGTGGGATTTCCTAATCTGCAGGGGCAGGATCATCCTTTAAGGAATGACTCCTTTGGGACGAGGTCAGGGACGGGGGGTTGCTGTGAAGATGTTGGTGGGTGCCGTAAACTCTATTCACTGGTGTTAATTCACTAACAACTGGCCCCAAATGCCCCACACTTTTCTCTCTTCTGGCCAATTCACCATCCACCTCTGGCAGCATAGTTCTGTTTGTTTGTCCCAATAGTTGTTCTCCATGGTAACAGACAAGACTCTTCTAGAATGCTAGAATGAAAGCGGGCTGACCACCACCTCCCACCACACACACATTCCATTGCTAGGTTACACACACCTCTCAGTCTGACACTAAAATTCCTTTTCTCTTTTTTTGGTGTTGTCATCATGGGGTTTTAGACGCCAACGAGTGTGACATGGATCCTTGCGTCAACTCAAACTCCTGCCGCAACCTGATTGGTAGCTACTTCTGCGAGTGCCTTCCCGGTTGGATGGGCCAGAACTGTGACACAAGTAAGTAACCAGAGGAACCACCGCTTGTAGGTGTTGTGATGGCAGCTCAGAGAATGCAGGCTTTGGTTCCAGCCTCGCTCCTACAGTATATTATCTTTAAAGGTGGCTCGTCTTACACAGAGGCCAAACAATAATGATTTCGAGAGCCATCGGCTACTATTCTGGGGTGTACTAGCAGCAAGCACTCAATATTGTAATTCTAAGATGCAAGGTTAGACCGGCTAGTTGTAATTCAACTCATTTCAAACAGGGAATGACTTGTGTGTGTGGGGGGGGGCAGTGTTTTTCATGGCAGCTCAACGTAAAGGTTAAGGCTATCGTTCATCCTCAGGGCCTGGCCAAGCCCTTGAGTGTTTTATGGACCAGGGGAGTGGTCAGTGTGGAAATGGCCTAGTGCAGAATAAGAGGGGAAAACAATTACTTAAAAAGAACAACACACTTTTATCGCAAGTCATTAGGTCTGCTTGCACAGCCGGGCGGACGATAACGTTAAGATAACGTCCGTCCAAAACAATCGTGTGAAGGCTTGGCTAACCAAGGCAGCGTGAATCACTGTGCTTTTCCCACCCATTCTCAACAAGCTTATCTGGAGGAAAGCTCACAGGAAATCTTGACAAGAGTTCTTATCAGGGCCATGCCTTAGGGGAGTCAAATGGTGTACATGTTTTTTTTATAAAAAATAAGTGATGTCCCCTTTTTTAGACAAATATTTTATCATTTCAATTATTACAGTGTGAATTATAATGTTACTGTACCATCAGATGTCAACAACTGCCAGGGCCAATGTCAGAATGGTGGAACCTGTAAGGTAAGTGTTTCTGTTTGATAAGATTGATAGAAAGTTTTGAATGGTATTTTTGACTAGTTTTTTTTACCCCTTTCTGCCTTCATTCTTTGTCGACGTTTTTAAAATAGCATATGCTGACACATGCTCTAAGAGCACAGACACAAGTATCTGTGTGTGTTAGCGAGAGAGAAACACACAGAGACAAGGGATGTGGATAGACGGAAGGCTTCCATACAATAGATCAGATTACCATAAACATTCTTGTCCCCTGCCAGGAAAAATATATATTTTCAATTGCAATTGTGTGTGTCCCACTCACAATTGTTTGTTTTCTATAACACCAATTCCACCCACCCTCACCGCCGATTTATTTCTGTCTCCCTCTCTCTTTCTCTCTGTCTCCTTCTCTCTCTGTCTCCCTCTCTCTCTTTCTCTGTCTCCCTCTCTCTCTCTCTCTCTCTCTGTCTCCCTCTCTTTCTTGCAGGACGTGGTGAACGGGTACAGATGCATGTGTCAGCCAGGCTTTGGTGGCGAGCGCTGTGAGAAGGACATCGACCAATGTGCCAGTGGCCCCTGTTTGAATGGCGGCCATTGCCAGGATGACACAAATGGCTTCCATTGCCTATGTCCATCAGGTTTCTCTGGCCAACTATGTCAGGTGAGCAGTCATCAGACCACTCCCACCACCAAGGACTCTCCACAGTGGGTAGACGTTTCCCAAATAACAACAGATTTAGGGAATCAAATGCGTCCTCACATCAAAACATCCCTACCTGGTTTTAGATCAAGCCTTTGCCTCATCGGGGAAGGCAGAATCTTCCCAAGTCATGGATACAAGTTTAGATAATTGCTTACCCATAGAGTTAATCGTTAATGGGAGGATGTGGGAGGTGAGGTAAACATATGTTTTAATCTGTTACAGGGCAGCCTCTCAAACTCTTAATCTCTTGGCCATGATCTGTTTTCATACCCTCCTCATACCCTTCTCATCCTCCTTCATACCCTCTCCCATGTTGTCGCTATTGTCCTTCACTCGCCTTTCTCTCTTCTCGCCAGCCCTTCCGCTGTAATGTACTCGCACCCGTGTCTCACTCAGGGATCGGTGCAACACGAAACCACGGCTTTATCACGCTTGTTAACACTTGGATGCACAACAAACAAACTTTTATCTGCCAAATCTAACCCCCCACCCCCCCTTCAGATCTTACCATTTGTTGAGATTTGGCCTTTGGTTCTTGATCTGGTTTCCATGGTAATGTGTAGAGCATTACCATAGGCAATGCCAAATAATAGGTATGCCTGTCCTTACCTTAGTCTAATTGTCATATTTTTCTTTATCTCACCTTCGCAGCTGGATATTGATTACTGCATGCCAAGCCTGTGTCAAAACGGTGCCCAGTGTTTCAATCTGGCAACAGATTACTTCTGCAAATGTCCCGAAGACTACGAGGGCAAGAACTGTTCCCGCCTTAAGGACCATTGTCGCACCACCCCCTGCAAAGGTTTATATGGCATTCTGATACTTCCTTTTTCTTATTATTTTGGTATTCAGTGTTGCAAGGAGTCGACTAAGCATTTCTTACCCTTACAAAAATAAGTATATTAAAGTATACTATAAGTATACTAAAATATGGATAGTACACTTTTAGTTCACTTTTGATATACTTTTAAGGAGTATACTTAGAAAATAGTTCACTTTTGATATACTTTTAAGTATGCTTTGAAAATAGTTCTATGAAAATAGTTCTATGAAAAATAATAGTTTATGAAAATCTATTATGCATTGCACATTGAATCTTTTTTGGTACTGAAGCTGTAACCTTAATTTCTGCCAAAACATTCTGATGCCCTATAATCTTATACTAATAATTATCAATTGGAGTATTAATGGAAAAAATAAAAAACTACTTGAGACAGAAGCAGACAGAAGGGTTGCATTATCCATTTGAAGGTTGCACTGTCAAACTGACTGAAGAACAAAATAACAACGTGAAAAAATGAAAATAACGTGGCTCATTGGCTGGTATATTCCCATAATGCAAGGCGGTGAATAGTGTTAAAATTAGCTCCTAAGTTTGCCGTTCGAAATACAAATGCAACTTCATGAATTTCGTTTTCTAAATGTGTCTGCTTAGAATGTAGTGTTTAGTTGCGTGGTCATTGTTGTGGTGGTTTAGCATTGTAACCATGAGTTAAATTAATTTTACATCTCATAAGAAAAGCTGGAATCTTAAAATGTCAACACTTGCGCAGTAATAGCTTCTTTCAGCTAAGAAACTGCAGTGTAACTTTGCAAGGGCCCCCGTTTGTTGCTAAGTGACATATAATCTGAGGCGTCTGAGGGGCCCCTGAACATTATAATATATTAGTAAGTCCTAGTAAAATTGTATTTATTAAGTTCTCTTCTTGAAGTACTTACATTAATTGGAAGTGCACTTAAAAGTATTGCAAACTATACTTTGAGGCTCTTTAGGAAGTATACTTGATGAACTGAAAGTGCACTAAACAGGCTACTTTACAGTATTCAAAAGTAAACCTTGAAAAACACTTCAAGTGCACTTTAAAGTGTACTAAGTGACCTAAAAAGTGGGCCAATTCAGTTTACTTAGTACAAAAATAGTATGTAAATAAGTACAACATTTTTATATAAATAAGTACACTGCTAGTATACTTTAAGTAACATTTTTAATTACTTTAAGTACTTTTTATACTAAGTATACTTACAAAATAAAGTATACTTCTTTTTTGTAAGGGTAGGCTAACTGGTTAAGTTAACTGGCTAGGCTAACACTAATACAAGCTAACCCCTCAATCTTCAATCTTGAGGACAGAAGAGCTGTAGAATAATCTCACTAACTCAAGGCCATTGTGCTGAGTGTGTGTCATCCCATTGTTGTTTGGAGGCCTAGCATTAGCGAGCCACACCACAAACCCATTTTCTGCCCTCTCCCCCAGGGCCTTGTTACCATGGGAAGGGTTAAGATTTGGTTTCATGTTTTTATCCTGCCACTGCCAAACTCCTTTTGACAAGGACACTCCCTTCAAACACCACCTTCTGACAGAATGCCTAAGCTTCTGAAAATGTTCCCTCCTCCCGCCTTTGTTCACCTCTCAAAAATTGCCAAGAAAAAAAGCTGCCAAGTTCAGTGTGTGTTCTTCCTGGTAAATTCTCTGTTTACCCCCCTTGGTGATTGGTACCATGGAAGGTGTGTGTGTGTTTTAGAGGCTTCAGCCTTTGATTAGTGCAAGAACTAACCCATAAACAGACATTTAAAAAAAACGAGTGAAAATGTTTGTTTTGGGATTTTTAAAATGTTCATTGCTTTATCAGAAATAAATGCGAACCAAAAAATCTGAAATATACATCTGCTTGCATGAAACACATCAGCATTACCACCTTTTAATAGCACTAATCGTTTCCTGCGCCTTGCTGTTTCTTCGTCTGCAGTGATTGACAGCTGCACGGTTGCTGTAGCGTCCAACAGCACCCTGGGAGGGGTACGTCTCATTTCATCCAACGTGTGCGGTCCCCACGGGCGCTGCCGGAGCCAGGCTGGTGGCCAGTTCAGCTGCGAGTGCCAAGAAGGATTCACAGGCACCTACTGCCACGAGAGTAAGTTATACCTGTTAGTCCAGAAATGGATATTCATGTGGCACTGGCAGGCCTTAATACTGATTGTCCGTGTGTGTGTGCTTTCTCAAACCAAAGTAGGCCAAAAGTCAGTCACACAAGCATCTCAGAAGCAGTCATAACAACTACTGACTAATTACCTCTTCCCTGTCGCGACACATCACAAAACATACCGTGCGGAATGTCCGGTAGCTCCATCCAAACCGGTGACGTTTATCTTAGACACATTCTTAATAGAGACCCTGGGTTTGGAGTGGAGACCCCCCCTCAGCAATACTTTTGGCATCAGTGGCCCCGCTCCATTTGATTAATGTGAGGGACGAGCGGCCTAGCTTGTAGAAAGTCACGCGAACCAGCCTGTCAGTAAGCAGGGGTTATCAGTTTTGTTGTAGGGGAGGGGCAGGCCCCAGGCAAGGCCTATCCTGTCTCAGGCAGGGGGTAAGATTAATCACCCTCCCTAGCCTTCACAAGCCAACGGGAGGCAGGGTACAGGGGGGGGGGGCTAGAAGTTGTTAAATTAGTCCCCCCCACTGCACTACCACCGCCAGGAAGTATGGTTGTTCGTGCTCTTCCTACTCCTCTCCCTCCCTCCCTCCCCACCCACCCACCCACCTTGCTCTGCTTTGTTTTTGAGTGATACCAAGGAAAATAAGTCACTCTGGGGGAGTTTATGTGCTTAGTTGTTTGACCTGAGATGGTCAAAGTACAGTATACGAGGCTCAAGGGGATAATGCTTCAAGTCAACTGAAAGGCAGTGTTCTTACTCCTTAAATGGGGTAGGTCTAAGCTGTGAAACCCTTGTTCCTGGAAAGCTACAGCCCAGTACGTTTTTTACTACAGCCCTTATTGTAGCTAACCTGATTCAGCTCATCATCCAGGTTATTACTGAAAGTGGGTGTGCCTGAACATTGTTCCTGGACTATGGACAACCCGAAACTCCTAGGGAACAACCTAGGGATTAACAGGTTTTAAGAGTTTGCTGGTTTGCATGCTTCTATTGCATGCTTTCTTTCTCCCTCCCTCTCACTCTGCCTGTTACTTTTTTTCCTCTCTATCCCTATTTCTTGTTCTCCCTCTCCCTCCCCATCTCTCTCGTTCTGTCTTTGTGTCTTTATCCCAGATATAAATGACTGTGAGAGCAGGCCATGTCAGAACGGGGGAACATGTATCGACAAAGTCAGCCTGTACCAGTGCATCTGTGCGGAGGGCTGGGAGGGACCCAACTGTGAGAACAGTAAGTTCTCCCAGTGTCTATGTTCTGGGGGGTCTGTCTCCCACTTTCTATTCAGTTTCCTTTTTTAGAAATCACCATAATGTACAGTATATAACATGATTTTTATAAATGTTTTTCCACTTTATGAACTGACTTCCATGTATTTCCCCACACGGTATTACATGTCTCACAATTAGCCTAATAGTGTAGCTAAACACAAATATATATATATATATATTACCCCATAGTTCATATATACAGTTAAATGTATCAATCTTGCTCTTAGGGAGGGGGGGGGGGGGGGCTACAGATGAATGCCCTTCTAAAACTGGTCTAACCTGGGGGTCTTTCAAGATGCCCTGCAGGCTGTCAGAAGTGTTCATGTTTAATCCCCCTTCCCCCTTGCTCAGACATAGATGATTGCAGCAGGAGCCCCTGCCACAACCGTGGCACGTGCCGAGACCTGGTGAATGACTTCTACTGCGAGTGTCAGAACGGGTGGAAGGGAAAAACCTGCCACTCAAGTAAGCAACTAATACACAAGATGTGTGTTTAGTCCGGGGGTGAGGGGGTGGGATTTGGTAGGGAGGTGGATTCCAGTGTAAATTGTGTTTAGGATAATTCACAAATTTAATGTTGGTGATCGTGTACGTGCTTGAGTTGCACGTGTGTGTGATGTTGTGGCGCATGTGCGTGCTTGTCGCCATATGTACATCTGCTGTGTTCACAAAGGCAGAGACAGCACAGGTTTAGAGGGCAGGTTTTCACTTTGACTGAACCAAAAGTAAGCTTGATTGCCGCATGATAGCTAGCCATCGCTAACACAAGTCTGCTGTTTACCCAGGGCAAAGTCAGTGTGACGAGGCGACGTGTAACAACGGCGGAACATGCTACGACGAAGGGGATGCCTTCAAATGCATGTGTGCAGCTGGATGGGAGGGGGCCACCTGTAATATAGGTGAATTTACCAACCAGCCCTCACCAAGATATACACCATCAAAGCTATAAATGTCAAGAAAACCTTTACATGGCAACAACTTAGCTTACACATTTGCAGTAGTAATTTTGTGTGCACATTTCAGTATGACAATTCTAATTCCATTGTGGTTTTCTGCACAGAGTTTGTTTCTGAGTTTTTCACATGCTAGCCTGTTGGTTAAAGGTTATGTTTGCTAGCTAACATGATGGCTAAAGGTTATGTTTGTCTCCCTAGCAAAGAACAGCAGCTGCCTACCCAGTCCCTGTGAAAACGGGGGCACCTGCGTGGTCAAAAGAGACTCCTTCACTTGTGTCTGCAAGGAGGGGTGGGAGGGCTTGACCTGCAAGCAAAGTGAGTAGCAGTGTGGAGGGAACAAATGTGTTTTAATAGACATAGCTTCTTTTTATAGATATATTTATTTTTGAAGTGTTTATTTGATTTATTGCTCACTTTCACCTAAAACCCACCTACAAATAATTTTTGAGTGTATCTGAACTTCCCAAATGTGTCTCACCTTTTTTATTTGTCCTTTTACAGATTCCAACGACTGCAATCCCCACCCGTGGTAAGTCAATCCCAAACCAAATTAGCCTCAGTAAACACATCTCTCCTTAGGAATGACCCACTGCTGACAAAACAGACACACTCCCACATACACACATTGAAACATGCACACATACACACAGTTTTCATATACTGATGTACACAGTCAACAATAGGTGGAATCACACGTCTGACTTAAGACTTTTGGTAGCCATCATGCCTTTTATTTCCCCATTCTGCTTCTACCACACAGCAGCCTAACAATAACAACATGACTAGAATTTACACGTATTTAACTGTGATTCCTTCTTAGATCTTGTTGATTAATTATTATGTGATTGGTTTGGAGATGACCCAATATTTTTTTTTCTTTCTTCCTCCAGCTACAACAGTGGGACTTGTGTGGACGGGGACAACTGGTACCGGTGCGAATGCGCTCCTGGTTTCGCCGGGCCTGACTGCAGGATTAGTAAGTAATTGACTCTTTGCATTTCTCTCTCGGTCTCTCTGTCTCTGTTTCTCAGTCTCTCTCTGTGTCTATCTCTCTGTTCCTCTGTATCTCTCTGTCTCTTTCTTTCTCCGTCCCTCTCTCTGGGTCTCATGTACTAACGCTTTTGTGCCCACTTCAGGCGCCTAAAAGCTTTGGCGAGGCATGTAAAAACATGACGCAATGAGGTAAAAGCGCAGACTGCCTGTCACAGGAACTGAAAATGGCAAATTGCGCTTTTCCGTGTCATGCATATGCATTCACGGGACGGTCGGGGAAAAGCGGGAGTTTCCCATCAAGAGATGGGAGGGGATGCGTAAAGTGCACCTAATTATGTATTCGGCGGTATGTACAAAAACCGCCTGTGAAAGCGCACCTCTATTTTCGGTTGAAAATTCTCCGCCTGTTAAAAGCAGGCATAAACCGGGATGCGCATATGCCTCCTGGTGAAATGGCAGCCGTAACCCGAGCAAGACGAAAACATAGGGCAAAGGATTTTTGCCACACTTTCTGAGTTGAGTGAACACGAAATCATAACACGTTAAGATTAAGCAGCCATGCAATAGTACAGATACTAGAAGAAATGAAAGATGACATTGAATCTCCGACTCAGCGTTCACATTCCATTCCACCAGTTGTTAAACTCCTCACTACATTACAAATAGTGGCATCAGGATAATTTCAAACAGTCATCGCTGTTTTGACTTTGGTGGCTGATCCATGATAGAAAGATAGGAGGCCCATTCAATTGCGCGTTTTAATGCTCGCAATGGACGGTATAGTGGGCGGAGAAAGGCGCTGATTACCCGATGACCTGCAGGTTCCGTAAATACGACGTAAACTGAAGTTTCACAGCGTGCACAATCTGCGGGTTGGCCATGGCGCTAAAAAACGCTACGTTTGCGAATGTACGTACATGAGGCCCTCTGTCTATCTGTCTGTCTCTCTGATTATTCTCTTTCTCCATTTGCAATGCTTAAGCAGTGACAAAAGTCAGGGCTAAACCAGAGCTGGGTCAGGACTTTGTATTAAGGATGCAATGGTTCTACAGGGAATCACAGTGGCTGAGGGCTTATGGTTGATGGGTTTGATGTGTTCATGCTTCAGTAAGCGGTTTGATCCTGTTAAAGGCATAGGTCAACCTAAATCAGATTTGGGTCTAATACCCTAACTATCCCTTTAAAGGGAGCTTTGAGATAATTTGGTTGTTTTTTTAGTGGTATTGTTTACCACTGATGACATCCCCAACCAGTTAGCAATGGACACCAATCGTTAGCACGCAAACCAGGGCTTATGAAACTTAGTGTAGTTATTTCCCTTCTATAGATTGTCATGGAAAATGTGAGCAACATGACCCTGTTAGCCTGCCGGATATTTAGATCTTTGTACTGTTGAGTACTTGTACTCCCGGACCCCTAGTCAGTCACTGCATTTATATGGAGTCAAATTACTGGCTTATTTGGATTGAAATAGAATGATCCGTTTCTTGTAAACACCTTTGTTCGAATAACTGCGGTCCGACTACGATCCGATCGACACCCCGAGATAACTCGATCCAAGTCAGTTGATATTTTGGACATCGCATGCTTGTAAACGGGTGAATTGGACTATGAACTGGACTCTGCGTCTTTGCACATGCTTGAGATCCCGCCACCCTCCCTCCCAGGTCGTGACCTGGAAGTTGAAAAAGACAATAAGTCGACGCTGCCGGGAGCCGGCCCGGCAGAAACAAACAACGCGAGCCAATAGCGCCGTTTGCATTCGCAGTACTCCTATTGTCATCATGCACGAAATGTAGAGGGGATGTAGCTTCACCTTGCTCTCCGTTCGCCGTCTTTCTCAAAATGTTGTTGTTGTTGGTAGTGGTGAAGAAGTCAAGCGGAAAGGGCTGTATCACCACTAGTTGTAATGAAAACAGCGCCACGTATCGTATTGGGATATAGGGTTGCCAACTTCCTCAATGAGGGACACTTTCTATGCGCCTGCGCCAACAGATGACCAACAATAAAGGAAATTGCATACCATACCATAAACCTACAAATTTTAGTGTAATGTTGGCAAACCACCACTGTACTTGCTTGTATGTATTGTTAATATTAATAGTCAATACAATTATTACAAGTTTCTCTTAAATTTCATGTTGTTTTCTTGAAATAGCATTAGACTAACCATATGCCACAGACACTGAAAAGCTTTAGGCCTAAATCAACCATTGTCACCAACAAGCAACAACCGTGTTCCATAGCATCATTTGCGTGAGGTTTGGCACATTTACAGTAGCCTATTATTGGCCGGTGAGGCTGTGATTGGAATACGGGACTGTAGCTGTCTCTGATGGGACAAATCAAAATCACCCATCATTCGGGATGTCCCGGACAATTCGGGACGGTTTGCAACCCTACTGGGATATGGCATGTTTTCGGCCAATGATTCGGTTTATTCACTGCCATATATATTAGGATAATAGCAGTTGCCCCAAAAATTAGCATTATCCTAATAAAGATAGATTCGAATTGATACCATCATGTAAACGTTGTGAGTATTATGTTAGATTGGAACAAGTTAAAAACAAGTCATTCTTGTTCTACATCTCTCTCCGGAGTTGCTCACATTTGTCGGTCAGATGAATAGACACATTTCAGTTAGGTTCATAACTGAGTGGGAATCTAACAGTTGCCATTCTCGCTTGCATGTGTCCATAGACATCAATGAGTGCCAGTCCTCACCCTGCGCTTACGGCTCTACATGCGTAGACGAGATCAACGCTTACCGTTGCTTGTGTCCACCCGGCAGAACCGGACACAGGTGCCAAGAAGGTAAGAGCCCAAGCAACCTTCGCTTTCCAGCAGTTCATGCTCCACATGGAGTCAGGAACTACACTTTTTAAGGTGCACCTTCACCTATGGAGTACAACTATATTGGCAGAGTATAGAAACTAAGCCTTTGAGTAGCAGTTTTCAGTTAAGTCTGAGACAATGTTGACGTGGATTTCTTGTTATTTATTTCTGATTTATTTCTATACCTTGCAGTCACTGGGAGACCCTGTGTTGTCAATGGATTGGTGGCTGCTGATGGGACTAAGTGGGACGATGAATGCAACACCTGCCAGTGCAACAATGGGAAGGTGTCTTGTACTAAGGTGTGAAACGTTTCTGCAAGTTGTATTAAACTGAAAGCAGGCTGTGATGCATTTCGACCCTAACCTACAAAGTAGCACAACGTTAAAGCTTTCTTGGTTTTTCAATTTGAGAACAAGACGGTGTGGCTGGTTAACCGACCAAACGGTAAATGGCTTCAACAGTTTCTACAATGGTTTCCCTATAGATCTGGTGCGGCCCCAAGCCATGCAGACTCCATGGTAAAATCCGCGGAGGCGATTGCTGGTCCGGCCAGTCCTGCGTGCCGATCCGTGATGAGCGTTGCTTCATCAAGCCCTGCCCTAACCAGGGGGAGTGCTGGTCCCCCTCTCACCGTTTCCCTGTTCGTGCCAAGTGCCGACCTGATGGCAACTGTGCCAACGTCACATTTACCTTCAACAAGGACCTAATGCCACAAGTGAGTTGATAAGAAAACACATTTCAGTCCTAATCTTCCTCTAACAGTCCTGGGGGAGAAAGGGGTTCACTCGATGGGTTTCTCAATAGGACAATGAACAATACATTCATTCACTTAGAAAATACAATAATTGGGTTGAGACGTGGTCTAAAGGGAATCTGTCAGAAATATTCATCTATCAAGTCAGTCAGTGAACAAATTTAAGAAAGCAGCCGGCCCATAAGGAGACAAAAACATCACACGCCATTGTGCTACAAAGTTTCCCTTACAAAAAAGAAGTATATTAAAGAATACGATAAGCATACTAAAATATGGATAGTACACTTTTAGTCCACTTTTCATATACTTTTAAGAAGTATGCTTACAAAATGTTTCACTTTTGATATACTTTTAAGTATGCTTTGAAAACAGTTCACTTTTGTAAGAAGTATCTATAGAAAATAGTTCACTTTTTATGTACTTTTAAGTATGCTTCGAAAATAGTTCACTTTTGATATACTTTTAAGAAGTATGTTTAAAAACTGGTATACATTTCTTCTGGAGTAGGATGTACGTTTTCTATTATTATACAGCAAAAACAGTCCAAATAATTTTAAAGTACATTACAGGTAAAAAAATGTTGATCCACCTCATTCTAATTATTAATGTCATGAAAATATATTATGCATTGCACATTGAATCTTTTTTGGTATTGAAGCTGTAACCTTAATTACTGCCAAAACATTCTGAAGCCCTATAATCTTATACTAATAATTATTAATTGGAGTATTAATGGAAAAAGAATGAAAAAGCTACTTGAGAAAGAAGCAGACAGAAGGGTTGCATTATGCATTTGAAGGTTATACTGTCAAACTGACTGAAGAACGAAAAACGACGTGAAATAATGAAGATAGTGTGGCTCATTGGCTAGTCAATTCCCATGATGCAAGGCGGTAAATAGTGTTAAAATTTGCCATTTGTTCAAAATACAAATGTAACTTCATGAATTTCGTTTTTTAAATGTGTCTGCTTAGAATGTAGTGTTTTGTTGCGTGGTAATTGTCAATGTTTGTGTTGGTTTACCATTGTAACCATGAGTTAAATGACTGTTACATTTTATAAGAACAGCTGGATTCTTGAAATCTTAATGCTCACGCAGTGAAGCGCTAAGAATCTGCAGTAAAATGTTGAGAGGGCCCCGTTCTCGCCAAGTGACTTAAGATCTGAGGAGGTTGAGGGGCCCCTAAACATTTTAATACATTAGTAAATAATAGTAGAATTACATTTAGAAGTTTACTTGTTGACGTACTTACATTAAACGAAAGTGCACTTGAAAATATGGCAAAGTATACTTTGAGGTTCTATAGGAAGTATACTTGATGAACTGAAAGTGCACTACACAGGCTACTTTAAAGTATTCCAAAGTATACTTTGAAGTACTTTAGGAAGTATACCTGATGAACTGAAAGTGCACTACACAGGCTACTTTAGAGTATTCCAAAGTATACTTTGAAGTACTTGAGGAAGTATACTTGATGAACTAAAAGTGCACTACGCAGGCTACTTTGCAGTATTCAAAAGTAAACCTTGAAATACACTACAAGTGTACTTTAAAGTGTACTAAATGACCTAAAAAGTGGGCCAATTTAGTTTACTTAGGACAAAAAAAGTATATAAATAAGTACACTGCTAGTATACTTTAAGTAACACGATAATAGTATACTTTTTACACTAAGTATACTTACAAAATAAACTTGACGTATACTTCTTTTTTGTAAGGGAACGCAAGGCAACCTGGCATAGCATGACATATAAGTGGTCTACTCAGATCATACTATGATTCATAGGTTACACCTATGATAAGCCACCATAAAAGGTCTTTCTCCTCACACAGCATGGGAAAGAGCCTGTGCTCAATGATAAACGATCCTTTTGGTGGACCACCAACACCCAGGTCATGCAAGTCTGCCTCTTTGATCAGATCGATTCTGTCTGTTGGCATTGTCGTGCAGTTACGACAAGAGCTAGCTACAAGCACACCACTCGGTGTTGCTCAACCTGTCAGTGTTAACTATATTTATATCTTCCGACAAAACCACATATTCTGCATCATATGGAACAACTGCAGTCCTGCGGGTACATAATTACGTATTGGTTCGAAAGCATACACCAAAGGATGAACAGGGATTGGTATGATGGGTCGATTTACTTCAATTTTGAATGCAGTTTGGCGAGTTGAAATTGATCCAACCATTCTTGTGACGTCAGATGTATACGTCATTTAAACATGGCGGCGCCCAGTTCTTTTTAAGTACATAATTTACAGACTATGGAGATTTCAATTATCACTGTGTCTAATCGCAGTTCAGTTCCACTTTAAGCAGCCCCACTCTTTACAATCATTGGTTAAGACAAAGGCATGCAAATGTCCCATGGCTCTTCTTCATTGGCCAATTTGTACTTGGTGATGAGGGACGCCCAGGTAAAAAAAAAATATGCTAAGTATACTTGAAGATATACTTCATATATATTTCAAGTATACTTGAAGAGTGATTAATCATCAGTATACTTCAAGTTATTGAATGATTAGTTAATTTGAAGTGTGCTATTTTGGCACAACTTATTTTGTACTTAATATATTTAAGTTGAAATTAAATTGTACTAAAGCACAATTTAAAGTATATTAAGTGCACTTTTATGTGCTAAAGTGGAACAACTTCAAGTATACTTAGGACACTAAGTATACGGCTATGTCCATATACTTAAAGTGTATTTAAGTTGGTCGCGTTTTAATAAAGGAGGTGGGACACAACCTTGTTGTGCAGACAGAGCCTAGTCAGAGCCTCAAAGTCCCACATCATAGGTCCTGGGTTTTAGTTTAATCGTCAGGTGAAATACAAACGGCTGGGTGCTCATGTGTTGCTGGACCAGGGCACTACTAACCAACAACAATTCCTATATGAACACTTGCATCCCACCTTTACTGGCAGTACTGCAATTAAATATGTGGAGGTCTTTTGTAGCCCAAACACAAAGTACGATGCGGATTTCCTCCGTTGGCTTTTTGTCCACAAAATGAAATGGGTACGATAGTGTTTTGGGTGGTCTCTTCAAGGCTAGGTTTTCCAGCTACATTCTTTTGTAGTTCTCATCTGTTGGCAGGCGATGGAAACTGTACTGTTTGTCACAAGAACAATCCCTTTTTGTTGTGGGTGTGTTCAACACACTGTCGTTGAAGCCACAGATTTAGCTAAATCTAGTTGTTACTGTAGTAAAGCCGCGAACAGCGCAACAGGTAGCCTACCAGAGCTCCGCAATGACATTTTAAAACAATAATAATAACAATATAAATGACAACATATGTTTAAAAACAAACCAGTTTGAGTTATATTACAGTTGAAATTACTTTAGAAAGAATCGCTGTTGACGGCTGGCTGGGACTAACGGACTAACGTATAGCAAACAGCAACTTCCGCTACTCACCGGAAGTTTCACCCATAATCTTCTTCTAATTAATTCTTCTAATTAATAATTCTACAGTAGACCCCTGAGAATAAAGTGGATTGAGGGTTTTCACCGACGTCACATTCTGGGCGGTATCCCGGATGCGCAGCCATATTGAAGGCACTCGGTGTAAACAACTCTAACTCTATGAAACAACTGAACGGAGTACAACCAAACAACATATATTTTATACTATTTGGTACAACTGTAGCCATGTCTAAACGACCGAAATGGTCATCAAAACGCGCCCAAGATCCAAAGGCATATAGGAAAGGACTTGGACCACAAGAAAAGGGTCGGGTATTTTGAGAAATTAGGATTTATTGGCGGTGCAGATCCCTACCAGTTAGCTCCCTCTACTTGGATCCGTGACGACCCGGTGATTCTGCCTTCAGTTGGATATCCCGATATTGTTAACTACCTGGTTTTCTCTCCAAACCCATACACATGCAGTAGTTTGATGTGAATTATATTATGTCAATGTCAGCTTTACAGTAAAATAAGCACAGTAAAAACAATAAAAGCAGTAGGCCTGGACTATTTACTATTAAAAATATTATCATTACAATAGAAAACTTGTTATGAGCCGCTGAAATAAACATTTCACAATACTTGACAAGAAATGTGCCGAACAAATATGGATGTTGTCCAGATTCTTCCCTCGTAGATTTTGGTTGAGCTTTGCCAACCTCAAGCGCCTCCTTTACTCAGATAATCTCTGGCATTCCTCTCCCTGGTTTTTAACCCGGTTGATCTGTGATAGACATATAATTATTGTATGATTACAATGATTTTATAGCCAATATCGCTGAATTTATGTATTTTCCTGTTCAAATATGGGCAAAGAAGCCGAAGGAGGCAGCGAATAGCTGTGCCTCCTCTCGGATTGCGCAATCCCACACAAACTGGGCTGAGCTGCAAATTCTTTTGCTCAACTTGAGCACGTACAATTTCATCTCTCTGTATGTCACCAATGTAATGTTTGTACACATTTTTATTATATGTCCTCACATTTCATAGTCTAGGTCATGTATTTTACGTATTTGTATAACATATTCGTCTTGCTGATCGTACAAAACGCCGCAGTGAAAAAGCGGGAGGGGAGGCAGCCAGTAGCTCTGCCTCACTGAAGGGGGCGTGTGTGAGCACACGGGCTTGTTCTGCTATTGTTCTTCTTCATGTATTACAGACAAATGCCATTGTATGGTTGTTGCTAGCTAAAAAAGTCGAATAGAAAAAGTGTACCCTATAGTTTATTTTTTTTGCCCTGACTGATTATAACATTTTATACATATATATATATATATATATATATGGTAAGTTTATAATCTAGCATTTTTATAATCTTGCATATATATAAGTTTAACATTTCTCAAAACTGGACTTTCAATCAAAACTGGAAGTGATAAATCATGGAAGATCGATGCCCGGAGCTAAAAGATTTGCTTCAAACGACGGGAAAGAAGATAACAAAATTATATAAAACCAGATAAGAAATGTTTTTAGTTATGGACTGTATATACTTTCATTTCTATTGAATGAGTATTAATTGTGGAATTGTGATGGCAAATTAAGAACACGGAGGATGCTGAGCCTCTATAAATGTAACGCTTTTCTTTGGCCAAATATGTGTGTGTAAAGAATGCTGATATGGGATATGAATCACATTAGTCAAGTCAAGCAGCCAGTTGAATGGTGAATTGATGCTGCTCTGTTGAATTAATATGTTAATCTGACTTTGAAAGTGTCAGTGCCTCCCCAGCCACGAACCTCACCGCACGTCACTGTTTTCTTAGTGTATTTAAAATGTACTATTGAATATGTAAATATGCTTGAAATACTCTTAAGTATACTTTTTTTCACCTGGGCGAGCTTTTGCTTTGGTTTCCTTTAACCTCTAACCTTTCTATCTTTGCATGTTCCAGGGCGTTACCGTGGAGCACATCTGCAACGAGTTGAGGAGCCTGTACGTGGTGAGGAACGTCTCGTCAGAGTACTCTGTCTCCATGACCTGTGAGCCAGCGCTCACCGCCAATAACGAGATTCATGTCACCATCGTAAGTTCACTCTGAATTATCGTCAGAATTTAATTTGTGTGAGAATTTGTGCTTTTTGTGTTATTAATTTAGCCAAGTAGCTTATGCCGAGTAATGGTGAGGTTATGTTTCCTCTTAGTAGGATGAAGTGATTTTTATAGTCAGGAAAAACGAGTAATACAAGTTTCTCTGATATTTTAAGTCAACAGAAGATCCAAGGAGAGGCATGTCGCCCATCAAGGAGATCACCGACAAGATCATTGATTTGGTCAGCAAGAGAAACGGCAACAACACTATCATCACGTCCATCGCTGAGGTCCGCGTCCAGAGGAGACAAAGCCACATTCCCAGCGGTAAGAAACATCTTCCTTTCAAGCACATCGGTTGGATATTGAACATGGAATTTCCCCCAGCTAGCAGACTTAGTTTTTGAGTTTTGCTCAACCAGTTGAGGTTTTCCAATATCAACCCACCATTTGATGACTTTCTGTTCCAGGATTGTAATCGACATGTTTTGATAATTGTAACTTTGCTCAGACAATATTTTAGTTTTGTCATCACCCTCATCCCTGTATCCCTCTCTTGTCCCAGCAGATTACATGGTGCCTCTTCTGGTTTCCCTGATGATTGTTATATGGGTTCTGGTCGTTGCTTCTGCATTGTTATGGTGCCTCAAACGGCGGCGGAAGCAGAGCAACCACACGGGGGTCAACACCCAGGCCATGCCAGTGACCGCCGAGGACAACAATGCTGTCAACAATGTCCGAGAGCAGCTCAACCAGATCAAGAACCCCATAGAGAAGAACCCCTCTGGCAGCCTGCCTCCAGGCAAAGACCAACACCACCACCCACACTTCTTTGAGGACAAGAACTCGGTCAACGCCAAGATTCAGACAAACAACTCCGATGTCGGGACGCTTTCAGAAGATGAGGAGTCGGAGAAGAGGCTTCAGAAGGCAAGGTTTCCCAGGCAGCCAGCGTACACACTTGTGGACCGAGAGGACAGAAGCCTGCAACAAACATCTGGAAAACAACCCAACTGGACTAACAAAAAGGACAACAGGGATTTGGAGTCAGCACAGAGCTTAAACCGATTGGAGTACATCGTATAGTGTAAAGCTGTCTTATTAGATGGTTTCACTGTCTCTAGACAGTCGATACAGGGGACAGTCCATAGTTCATACGGTTGTTTTTGAATCAAAAATATTTTTTTATCTTTCCCTGGTTAATTTATGTTTTGACAAGCAAAGTATGTTTAGACTAGCAAAAAACAATTGGCTGTGGTTGGCTGGATTTCCAGGTGCTGCAGGTTAACGTCTGAATCAAATCTAGTTCTGAGGCATTGCTTTGTGTAAAGGGACAAAGCAATGTAGGTTAACAAGCAATTCTAAGTTGTTCTGAAAGCTGTTAATTCTTTTTTGTCCCAATAGTATTGTGCAAGCAATATCTATGTAGGATCCTGGCTTGGAACTAGTTTTGTATTTTGATAGGCTTGTGCAGTGCCATACTACAGCAAATATCAAAAAGAAAATATTTATTACAATTAAATGTTTTGTTTTGGGGCAGGTTGAGTCTGTCAGCATTTTCTGCCAATATGAAGAATTTAAGTGTCAATGTAGAATGTTGTATAGATTTGTACATATTTGTAATTAATCATTGTGTATATTTGGTTTATTAACTTAATAATAAAGAGCCTTAAAATATCATTCCTTTTATTTATATTCATTGTTTAGATTTGAAGGTTTGACAGCTTTGTAAGCTTCCAACATCCTTTTTTGTGGATTGAAATATTGTTTCAGTATGTTTCAGAAATGCCAAAAGTGTTCTTGAAAGAATAGTTTATTTTTTAACAATAGGATGGGCATTTTTGTGCCTGGAAAAAAAAATCCTGACATTTTGTACATTTAGTTTGTTGTTGGATACCATGTTATGTTGAATGTGCCAGGATGTTTATTGTAAGTACTGAAATATAAATGGGAGCAAGGTGACAGATGACATAGTAATACAATGATGTTGCTGCTGCAGGGTCCTTATAAGTAAAAAAGGAGCAGACACATTGCTTGCCACTCCAAAAAAATAATTTAAGGGAACAAGCAAGTCTGCATGTACAGTGTGAGTACACAACAAAGTGTAAAGTATGGGACTCATAAATGTCCTTGAATCCTTCGAAGACAAATCCAAAAACCTTATTTTGATGTATTTGTAATTACTATTTGCATTTATTAGCGTAATGGTGATACATTTGAATAAAGTTAATACTTGAAGAGAGGCGTCCAATAAGAACACTGTAAAACTGTCATGTGACACATTGCCTTCAATTCATTGGAGATCAAGAGGCTGTGAAGATGTTTTATTTCAGTAGTTTGCCCTTTTTATGATCTTTTATAATGGAGGATAAATCAAAACAAATTGTACATTTGATTTTAGAATTTCAGAACTTAAGAATAAAGTATTTTGTTTTGAGGATCCTGGCAATAAAGTCTTGTTTTGAAAAATAATATTTATTAAATATTTTGTACAAAAAAATACTTTGACAAGTGGTGTTTTCAATGGGGTTTCTTTGGCAAAGATCCGGGTTGTTATGCAAGTCACTTCTAGCCCAGACAACAAGGCTAATGATGCGTTTCTCTGAGAAGCCAAACAGAGGTTACTTTGTCTGTGGCCCCCGAACCATCGCTGTCCTCACACACACACACATCTCCTGAGACATGTGAGAGCATTTAAAAGGGTCCGTACACTGTGGAACCTGCGTGGGAACAAGTCTGTCTTTCTCACAAATAAACAGCATGAGACACTTATGAAACAAAAAACAAGCAAGCTTTTCTGCCATAGTCTGCTAAACTTGAAAATGGTTCCTTGAACCCAGTGCACTGGGGTCCTATGCTATGCTAGGTTTTATGCTGCGGTTCAAATTAGTAAGGCGTTACTTAAGTGCACTTTATTGTAATTACAATATTTTAAGGTGGCACCATTTATCACAAAAATGGTGGTTGATAAGCAATTCAATATGCTCTCTTGGGATGTTTTTGGTGTAGGCTGTTGGATCGGCGTTTGGGCTTATGGCCCTGTTTTCCTTTTTTTGCTCTGTGTTATTCTTTGGGATGCAGAGATTCCCATGCCAACGTTTCCCCATAATGTTTGTAAAGCCCAGTCACACTCTACTCTCCACTGCTGTGGTCTCAGCTGACTCCAGAATGTCTGACTTCCTGCCTTTTTTCTTCTACGTCTTTTCACAAATGAGAGTGTTTTCTCTTCCCTATGTAAGCCCCCCCCCCCCACACACACACACACTCCAATATTGTCCTGGTATCTGTATATATATATATATATACAAAACCATCCAAACGATTACATGTTTGATAGGAAAGCTGGAGAAAGCTTTTTTTGCGGTCATGAAATCAATATCAATGTGCTATAACTGCTTCAAAGCTCCAAAATAGGTAACCATGGTTGGGACACAACACTGCACTGTGTTGGATGCAAATGTTCTGTTGCTGTATTAATAAACTGCATCCATCTTTCTTGGAAACGTGATTCTGCCTGTTGAAGAACAAAAAACTGCTCTCATACATACATGCATACCTCAAGTTTTTTTTAAGGAAGGTGAAAAAAGAGAGCTCAAAGTTCTGTGCCATTTAAGCAAGACTGTTGTGTCTGTCTGCGAAGACAAGCATACAGTACACACATAGACTACTAACTCATATTGTTTTCATAGCACATGATCTATGAGGGGTGCGGCTGGATATAAGCAAGAGTGTGTGTATGTCTGTGTGTGCGTACATTTACATGACTCAGCCTGTGAGAACTGCAACAGTCGGGAGAGAGGGGAGAGACTCATGATGTCAACACTCCCCCAGGCTGGAACGAACACAGAAAAAGAAAGGGAGAGGAGGACTGAAGAGGCCAATGACTGTTTAAGCTGTTCTCCTTCGCTTAACTTTTTATCCATCAGATATGTTTTCAGTGTTCAACGTGCACTGTATCACAAGATTTAAACCTACTAGCATTTATAAAAAGCAACACACACTTCCATAGCAACCAGGGAAACATTTCCAAACTTGAGATTTATGTAACTGCAAAGAAACCTTCAAAAACAGTGTGCTTTATTTATAAACTGTTATAAAATATTGGGTCTACCTACATAATTTTAATTTTAATAGAAAACTAGTATATATGTAAAGTATGGTAGTTGAATTAGCTCTACAAAATGTGAATAGAAATTTATGACACAAAGTAAATGGCAGTGGTCGAGTTTTAAAGTGCAGAACAGAAAAATGAGTCAGTTTTTGTTAATGTTTCATCTTTTGGACATTTTATCCAGAGCAACGTAGAAATAGTGTATATATTATAGGGAGAGCAGCTAACAACATCATATATCAACATATATCAACCTCATTCGCACACATTTTTATACTCCAGTGAAACAGGAAGAGATGTCACGACTCAACATAGGTCCTTAGGAATGAGATAAGTGCCAAAAAGTAGAATTCAGTGTTTAATTTTGGTCAATGTTATTTGCAATAATCTTTATTTGTTGTTATAATTTTTAATTGTGAAACTTTAATTTGGGGGAAATTTACTTTGAAATTAAATCAACACATAATTTGTATGGGCTCTATTAGAAGAGTAATTTGGTATTTTGAGTTTTTTCTCTGTAATAATATTGTTAATATTTGTTTGAGTATCGATTGTGCATTGACAGTCAGAGGTGCCAGTAACTTTGGAGTCCACTTTATTTCCTACTTTCGTCAAACTTTTTACGAAGTTTCCAAATGTTGTTCATAGACTGGCCATGCATGCATCTCAATTTAAGTTTGATAACAACTACCATGAGTGGCTGCTGTGGATCTGTGTATTTGTGCGGTCCATCCTTTGAGAACTTTAAAAGAGACAAACCTATTGCTCAGAGTGTGCTGGTTTATAGCAGTTCATGTGTGGCCATGTGGTGTTGAGTGAAAGACAACTGCTTGTGATGCCATTTTTCTGCTCTTCCATGTAAATAGTTTGCGGTGTGACAAAGGCGTTGTCATTGCAGCAATTGTATTTCCCCTTCCCTGTGCTTCAGGGTTGGTAAACGTGGAGCAAAGCCTTGTGGGACAGGCTGGCCACTACCTGCACAAAGTAAAAAGTGCCTGAGGGAAAAACTTTCACTTTACTCTGAAGCCTAGTATGACAGAGAGTGCTGCAAACGTATTCAGGTGGTGAAGCCAAGGCAATTACTTATCACTATCACTCCTCAATACTCAAATCTACAAACTCTTCATGTGTGTCTCTCATGTGTATTTTCACTCCTTCATTCTTTCTCTGTCTTTCAGACAGTAAATTTAACACATTTACCTGTATAAGAATTATTCTGTGTTCAGCATTCCTTGCGTGTAGGGAGAGGCCATAAAAGATGTCTGGCATTATCTGTGTTGGGTGAATCATGTAGTCAAGCTTACAGGGGTCAAAAGGCACACACACGCTAACACTCAAACACGCACGCACACACGCGCACCAGGTCTACGCAAGGAGCCAATGAAGAAGAGCCATGGAACATTTGCATGCCTTTGTCTTAACCAATGACTGTAAAGAGTGGGGCTGCTTAAATAGCTAGCTAGCACAACATGCTAGCAGACAAACTTTGTAGCACAATGGTGTGTGATGTTTTTGTCTCCTTGTGGGCCGGCCGCAAGCAATAAGGCTTTCTTAAACTTGTTCACCGACTGAATGTGCAATGCTTGATAGATTAATATTTCTGACACATATATTGTAAAAACCAAATAAGTGCCAAAGGGAAGAACCATAAGAGCATGCAGTTAAACAAGTTACAATTAAACAACATGAAACTCAAAAAGTGTACTTGAAGTGAAAAACAATCAACAGTAAGAATATTTCACAGCGAGTACAAGAATTTAAATCCGTTACAACTAACCAACAAGAGCAACAAGTCTCTCAATAAGAGTCATTGTGATCCTGGAGGAAACAAACATCAGGTCCAGCCAAACATTCTTAAGTGCCGTTGTACTCCCGGAACAAGTGAGTCTTGAGCCTTTTCTTGAAGGTGGGGAGACAGTCCCTGATGGAGGTGGGAAGATGATTCCACCATTGGGGGGCCAGACAGGAGAAGAGCTTGTGTTGTGACCGGCGCTCTTGAGCGGTGGGATCACCAGACGGTTGTCAGAAGAAGACCGTAGGTGGCGGGTGGGGGTGTAAGGCTGGAGGAGAGACTTGATGTCGTCGGTTGCAGTCCCGTTTACTGCTCGGAAGGTCAGTACCAGAGTCTTGAATCTGATACGGGCCGTGATGGGTAGCCAGTGGAGGGAGATGAGGAGCGGGGTAACATGGGAGCGTCTAGGTAGATAGCCGCGTTCTGAATCCTCTGGAAGGGCGGGTTGCGCATGCTGGGAGACTGGCGAGCAGCGAGTTGCAGTAGTCCAACTTTGAGAGGACAAGTGCTTGGACTAGCAGCTGGGTGCAATGTTCAGACAGGTATCTCCTGATCTTCCGGATGTTGTAGAGAGTGAATTTACACGACCGGGAGACCGCAGCAATCACCGTGGTTACATGGATTCAAATTACTGTCTTATTTGGACAGAATTAGAATTATCCCTATTTTGTAAACACCTTTGTTCAAATAATTGCGGTCCGACTACGATCCGATCGACACCCCAAGATAACTCGGTCCGAGTCGGTTGATAATTTGGACATTGCATGCTTGTAAACGGTGAACTGGGCTATTAACTTAACTTTGGGTCTTTGCGCATGCTTGAGATCCCGCCGCCCTCCCCCTCCCTCCCAGGTCGTGACCTGGAAGTCAAAAGAGACGATAAGTTGTCACTGCCGGCAGCCGGCCCGGCAGAAACAAACAAACAACGCAACCCTTACAAAAAAGAAGTATACTTCAAGTTTATTTTGTAAGTATACTTAGTATAAAAAGTATACTATTATCATGTTACTTAAAGTATACTAGCAGTGTACTTATTTATATACTTTTTTTGTACTAAGTAAACTGAATTGGCCCACTTTTTAGGTCATTTAGTACACTTTAAAGTACACTTGTAGTGTATTTCAAGGTTTACTTTTGAATACTGCAAAGTAGCCTGTGTAGTGCACTTTCAGTTCATCAAGTATACTTCCTCAAGTACTTCAAAGTATACTTTGGAATACTCTAAAGTAGCCTGTGTAGTGCACTTTCAGTTCATCAAGTATACTTCCTAAAGTACTTCAAAGTATACTTTTGAATACTCTAAAGTAACCTGTGTAGTGCACTTTGAGTTCATGAACTATACTTCCTAAAGAACCTCAAAGTATACTTTGCAATACTTTCAAGTGCACTTTCATTTAATGTATGTATGTCAACAAGTAAACTTCTAAATATAATTTTACTATTATTTACTAATGTTGAAATGTTTATGAAATGTTTAAGATCTGAGGCGTCCCTCAAACGCCTCAGATTATTAATTTGCTAATTATTTGCTGCAAGTTCCTAGATCTTCACTACATACTCAATAATATTCCTAGAATCCAGCTGTTCTTATCAAATGTAACAGTCATTTAACTCATGGTTACAATGGTAAACCAGCACAACAATGACAATTACCACGCAACAAAACTACATTCTAAGCAGACACATTTAAAAAACAAAATTCATTAAGTTACATTTGTATTTCGAACAAACGGCAAACTTATCAGCAAATTTTAACACTATTTACCGCCTTGCATTATGGGAATTGACTAGCCAATGAGCCACACTATCTTCATTATTTCACATCGTTATTTCGTTCTTCAGTCAGTTTGACAGTATAACCTTCAAATTCTCAAGTAGCTTTTTCGTTTTTTCCATTAATACTCCAATTGATAATTATTAGTATCAGAGTATAGGGTTTCAGAATGTTTTAGCAGTAATTAAGGTTACAGCTTCAGTAACAAAAAAAGATTCAATGTGCAATGCATTAGATTTTCATAGACATGAATAATTAGAATGAGATGGATCTAAAAAATGTAACCTGTAATGTACTTAAAAATTATTTGGACTGTTTTTGCTGTATAATAATAGAAAACATACATCCTACTCCAGAAAAAATGTATACCATTTTCTGTTTCTAAGCATACTTCTTAAAAGTACGTTATTAAGTACGTAGTGAAGAGCTACGAATCTGCAGTAAACTATTTTGAGGGCCCCGTTCTAGCCAAGTGACTCAAGATCTGAGGCGTTTGAGGGGCCCATAAACATTTTAATACATTAGTAAATAATAGTAAAATTACATTTAGAAGTTTACTTGTTAACGTACTTACATTAAATGAAAGTGCACTTGAAAGTATTGCAAAGTATACTTTGAGGTTCTTTAGGAAGTATACTTCATGAACTCAAAGTGCACTACACAGGTTACTTTAGAGTATTCCAAAGTATACTTTGAAGTACTTTAGGAAGAATACTTGATGAACTCAAAGTGCACTACACAGGTTACTTTAGAGTATTCCAAAGTATACTTTGAAGTACTTTAGGAAGTATACTTGATGAACTCAAAGTGCACTACACAGGCTACTTTAGAGTATTCCAAAGTATACTTTGAAGTACTTGAGGAAGTATACTTGATGAACTGAAAGTGCACTACACAGGCTACTTTGCAGTATTCAAAATTGAACTATTTTCAAAGCATACTTAAAAGTATACTAAAAGTAAACTATGTTCTAAGTATACTTCTTAAAAGTATATTAAAAGTGAACTATTTTCTAAGCATACTTCTTAAAAGTATATCAAAAGTGTACTATCCTTATTCTAGTATACTTATAGTATACTTTAATATACTTATTTTTTGTAAGGGGAGCCAATAGCGCCGTTTGCATTTGCAGTACTCCTATTGTCATCATGCACGAAATGTAGAGGGACGTAGCTTCACCTTGCTCTCCGTTCGCCGTCTTTCTCGAAATGTTGATGTTGTTGTTGTTGGTAGGGGTGAAGAGGTCAAGCAGCAAGGGCTGTATCACCACTAGTTGTAATGAAAACAGCGCCACGTATCATACTGGGATATGACATGCTTTCAGCCAATGATTCGGTTTATTCACTGCCATATATATTAGGATAAAAGCAGTTGCCCCAAAAAATTGCATTGTCCGAATGAAGCTAGATTCGAATTGACACCATCATGGAAACACAGTGAATGTGGGCTGTGAGGGAGAGCTTGTCATCCATGGTCACCCCGAGGTTCCTGGCAGAGGATGAAGGGGTCACCGTCGCAGATTCCAGGGTGATTGAGAGATCATGGGAGATGGAAGACATGAATCAGCAGTCCTAGATGCTTGATTCATTTTTTCTCCCCTTTACCCAGATATATGAACTAGCTTGGTCATTCTTTATACATTTAAAGATCAGACTGCTGTAAATACAAGTGTAGTGGAAATTATTGCAGGTCTATAATCTCAACATTATTACCCTTTGAGTGAACATGTTGAGAGGGAATTAGTAGGAAAGCAACTGTATTACAGTCGTGTATGATGTTTGGTTTCTCTCAATGGTGTTGCTCTTCTTCAAACACAAAGTCTAAACATTGGTCCACACATTCCACAAGAGGCTCAAAAGATCCCTGATACATTTGGCTGATTTAGCTTAGCATAAGAAGATCTAGCAAATCATCATGATATTTTGTATGTGTGTTCCACATTTGACATGGCAATTCTACTAGTAAAACAACAATGCATCAAGGTGTAGGTGGTGCTGTGAAATCCACCAAGATTAATCTAATGTAGGATGTGAACTACACTCCTATACAGTTCTATACCAATTCTGTCTAAAGACAATCTTTTGTAATACAAATATTGTTTAATAAAATATTTGTCTACAGTTCATAACAGTTCCAGACTATTCATTATACAAGATATTTTTCAGTGGACATTCAATGTTACACTACAATCCTATTCTTTTCAACATTTTCTAGCTTAATCTAATTTCTTCCTAATTCTAATAGCATTTCTCCGGCATAGGATAATATTGTTTTTGAAGTGTTCAGTTACAAGGAGTTTGAACTATAAAGCTCTTGTGAATAGTAGTGTGATTGTCTGAGTTATCTGTTGCTGCTGTTGGCTCGTCTGTGTTAGGGTGCTCATGCCAACACTCAATGGGAACTTAACACCATCATGTTTCTCCAGGCCAAGGCCGCGTTTGTGCAATGGGCAGGAGGGGCTGCTACCCTGGGCCCCGGCCACTAGGGGGCCCCTGCACGGGAGATAACAAAATTAATAAAATACATTTTTTTACATGCATTTACCCACCCGTAGTGAAGTCCAAGTTCTCTTTAGTTAATCAATTGTCCCTTTAGCCCGTTAGCATTAGCGAACTAACTGAGAACTGTAAATATCGGTTCGTCGACGGCTGATCCGCATCCAAATCATGTGGTTAATTTCAATCAGGCTAAACTTATCAGGGCAAGTGCACGAGCACGTCCTACTTCAAAAGGCAGGAAAGGTCGATCACCAAAACCATGATTTTCTAACGGTATGATGGCGGAAAAGACGAAAGAGAGTGGTGATATTCTCGCCATCTGAGCAATCCATTATAATGAGTCTACGAAGACAATACGCATATTATTATGGCTAAATCAAACACCGCCACCGCTGCCAGAGCAAGACAGGCAGCTTGGCAAAAAAATTGCCGATAAACTAAATGCGTATTTTGGTCAAATGTATATGCTCATATTTAGTGCCTTATTACCCCGATCAATCATATCACATTCTTTAAATGTGCCTGCTGGCAGTAGGCTTGATGGAAATTAATCATCGAATGAGATCTTTCTAGCGAAAATAATGATATCAACTCTTTCAGAATAAGTATGAAAACAAGGCCAAAGAGTATCTAATTGAGACGAATTCATAGACACTTAAGAGGATATATGTAGGCCTACTGAAAGCGCATGTAGCCTACTAGGGTGATATCAGGTAAAATGGGCCACTTAAATCATTTGGGACAATAATAGGCTACAATACCATGCCTTTTCCATGTGTTTTTATGATTACTAATGACTATTTTTGATAACCTTTTGTTGAAATGATGTAATAAAAATTATTTAGGCCCTACACTTCTTGAAACATCAGCTGTGCCAACTTTTTTTGCACAAGCAGTTTCAGGTAAAATGGACCAGCTGTTCAGGTAAAATGGGCCAGTGAAACTGCAAAGGGAAATAGTAATTTATCATTAATTTTAATTTTAAAACATAGTTGCTTATACAGCCACATAACATTTAAACTGCATTAAACAAACATATTCATGTGTGCCATAATAAAAATGATCCTGAAGCCCAGACACGTCACTGTTCCATATATATGTAACGGTGTGCCCTCAATACCCAGCTCGACCAAAAGGCTCTCATACTGGTTGAACCACTGGCTAACCACCTCTTTGTTGAGTCCAGCAGCCCGTGCTGCAGACAGGACCTCTGGCTTGCGCATCCCAAGCTCTGGGTTGCGCTTTAGAAAAGTCTTAAACCAGTCAAATCCGGCCCTCCCTGCTGTCTTGGAGAAACCAGATATGTTGTTCTTGGCTGCAAAATCAAAAGCCACTTGCTGGACATCACGTTTTGTGAAGGGAAACCCCCTCTGCGCCAATGTGTTGAGGGTGGCAGCAAGCTCCCTTTCTGCCTCCTGTGGAAGGTTGGGCTTCCACCCTGACACATGTTCACTGCCAGTCACCTTTCCACTGATGCGTCTTTGCAGTGTGGATCGCGGCACACCCCATGCTCTTGATAAGAGGTGCACACTCACTGTAATTCCTTTCTTCTCTCCCTCCGTGTATTCATCTAAGGCCCCCTTCATCCTCTCCTCTTTCCACAGATTGTAATTGTTTGGCCTTCCTTTCCATCCCTGTTTTATCCTTTCCTCTCTGGTCCTTGCTCCTCCTCTCTTTTCTCTCCCTTTCCTTCTCCCTCTCTCCTCTCCTCTTGCTTCCTTCTCGTTCGCCATACTCACTGTACATAAAATATCTACTACCATTATTACTGTTGGGGGGGTCATGGTGTGACACAAAAACACACCCACACACACTCACACTCCAACACGTGTATGTGTGTTTGTGAGTGACACAGATGATGGCCCATTTTATCTGAAACCATGTTGCCCATTTTACCTCAGTGGGTTAAGGTAAATTGGACCACCAAGAAAAACATAACTTTTTCAAAAAATATGTTCATATACCAAACTAACAACATTATTTGTGATTGATGCCATCAAGACAGATATGCATAATTTTTTATGTGCATGTAAAAAAAAAAAAAAAAAAGATTGATCATCCTTATAATAGTTTAATTAGATTTGGTATGCCAGGCTACTTACCATGCAGCTTTCTGGTGCAGTCTTGTTTGAATTATTGGCCCGCCCACCATAGCAACCATAAAGCAATCAAATCCCCTGTTACTTGTCAGGGCTGGGACCCCCAAACCTTAAATGGCCCATTTTACCTGATATCACCCTATGTATGTGTATATGCATGTAGGCCTATGTGTAAATCCCTCTTTGATTTCATTGACTGGGGCATCGCCAGGAATATGATGAATTGATTCATCAGCTGGTTAAGCGCCAAGTACACTTTTCTTACAGCAACACATGCTGTGGCTTTGCCAATGTTTTCTGCATCGCCTATACTGTATAAAAATGTAGCCTACCTGACGCGAAAAACCTCAAGGCTATGCAGAGAGTCTGAAGCACAGTAAAAGTTTCAAGTAGCTTTATTGTCCATTTCTTCACGTCAAGACATAAAAAGGAATCGATATGACGTTTCCCACTCTCCCACAGTGAAACATAAAAAGCACAGGCACAACAGATAAGACATTTCTTAGAACATAGCGTTACATATTCACATACAGCAGCATAAGCTCATAAAGCATAGCTTGCTGCGGCGTGTGATATTTGCAATGTACGGCCCGAGAAGGTCTTGCAAATAAATGAGTCCTTGTCGGCTGAATCGATATCGCTCAAACAAGAACTCATCCGTGTGAATTAAAGGATCTTGGCGATCGTGAAGAACTATATTGGTATGGAAAGTTAATCGAACTATATCTCCTTGGTCAGCTGGGTCTCTCAAAAAGGGAGCTGCCAATTATTTTCCGGGGGTGTGGCAAGCTCATCCAGCTACACTTACGTTAGCCTGCTCTCGAGCAGGTTAGTGCTAATTGATATGTTACTATGGTGATTTATCTAAACTTGCTTCCACGAACCAAAAATAGGGGCGTGTTTTATCTTAGCCTGAAAATTAGCTCGCTAAACTGCTTAGCGAGCTACGACGAATACCCCCCCGCTCAATTTGGATTTTGCTTCTGTACTACCCTTACAAAAATAAGTATATTAAAGTATATTATAAGTATACTAGAATATGGATAGTACACTTATAGTTCACTTTTGATATACTTTTAAGAAGTATGCTTTGAAAATAGTTCACTTTTAATATACTTTTAAGAAGTATACTTAGAACAAAGTTTACTTTTAATATACTTTTAAGTATGCTTTGAAAATAGTTCACTTTTGAATACTGCAAAGTAGCCTGTGTAGTGCACTTTCAGTTCATCAAGTATACTTCCTAAAGTACTTCAAAGTATACTTTGGAATACTCTAAAGTAGCCTGTGTAGTGCACTTTCAGTTCATCAAGTAGACTTCCTAAAGTACATCAAAGTATACTTTGGAATACTCTAATGTAACCTGTGTAGTGCACTTTGAGTTCATGAAGTATACTTCCTAAAAAACCTCAAAGTATACTTTGCAATACTTTCAAGTGCACTTTCATTTAATGTAAGTACGTTAACAAGTAAACTTCTAAATGTAATTTTACTATTATTTACTAATGTATTAAAATGCTTATGGGCCCCTCAAACGCCTCAGATCTTGAGTCACTTGGCGAGAACGGGGCCCTCATAATAGTTTACTGCAGATTCGTAGCTCTTCACTACGTACTCAATAACGTACTTTTAAGAAGTATGCTTAGAAACAGAAAATTGTATGTATGGATGTATGTTTTCTATTATTATACAGCAAAAGCAGTCAAAATAATTTTAAAGTACATTACAGGTTACATTTTTTTGATCCATCTCATTCTAATTATTCATGTCTATGAAAATCTAATGCATTGCACATTGAATCTTTTTTTGTTACTGAAGCTGTAACCTTAATTACTGCTAAAACATTCTGAAACCCTATACTCTTATACTAATAATTATCAATTGGAGTATTAAAGTAAAAAAACGAAAAAGCTACTTTAGAGTTTGAGGTTATACTGTCAAACTGACTGAAGAACGAAATAACGATGTGAAATAATGAAGATAGTGTGGCTCATTGGCTAGTCAATTCCCATAATGCAAGGCGGTAAATAGTGTAAAAATTTGCTGATAAGTTTGCCGTTTGTTCGAAATACAAATGTAACTTAATGAATTTCGTTTTTTAAATGTGTCTGCTTAGAATGTAGAGTTTTGTTGCGTGGTAATTGTCATTGTTGTGCTGGTTTACCATTGTAACCATGAGTTAAATGACTGTTACATTTGAAAAGAACAGCTGGATTCTGAGAACATTATTGAGTATTTAGTGAAGATCTATGAATCTGCAGTAAATTATTACGAGTGCCCCGCTCCTCTAAGTGACTCAAGATCTGAGGCGTTTGAGGGGCCTAAAACATTTCAACATTAGTAAATAATAGTAAAATTACGTTTAGAAGTTTACTTGTTGACATACATACATTAAATGAAAGTGCACTTGAAAGTATTGCAAAGTATACTTTGAGGTTCATTAGGAAGTATACTTCATGAACTCAAAGTGCACTACACAGGTTATTTTAGAGTATTCAAAAGTATACTTTGAAGTACTTTAGGAAGTATACTTGATGAACTGAAAGTGCACTACACAGGCTACTTTGCAGTATTCAAAAGTAAACCTTGAAATACACTACAAGTGTACTTTAAAGTGTACTAAATGACCTAAAAAGTGGGCCAATTCAGTTTACTTAGTACAAAAAAAGTATATAAATAAGTACACTGCTAGTATACTTTAAGTAACATGATAATAGTATACTTTTTATACTATTTTTTGTAGGTCCAATCAGCGAACAGAGGGAGTGGCTGAGAACGATGACGTTAATGTCGTGCACTAGTTTGAGTAGTTCAGTAATGGCGGCGGAGAAAGATGCGAGCGAAACTATTCTACGGTTGTGGCAGCAACGCTGCCGAATATCCATAGGTTAAAGCCAGAGCAAGAACATTCTTTGCTGAGTTTTGTTGGTGGCCATGATGTTGTGGCCCTCTTACCCACGGGGTTCGGGAAAAGTTTGATTTTCCAGCTACGGCAGCTAGTTCCGTTACAGTAGTGGTGAAGGAGTTGGCTAAGGCAAACGCTTGCGTTGGTTATGGCAAATCAGAGTGGCTCTGGGCGGATCCAATAGTTTTAAACTTCAACAGAGGACCCGCCTTCAAGGAAGTTAACATTTGTCAATGGAAAGATCCCAGACCCTCTGTTCAAATGCAATGTACGAGGGTCTGGTTAGGACCAGGCTAGCCCATTACATACCTGGGGAGTGAATTTCACCGATACACATCGGTTACATTCACCCTTCTGAAACTCAGTCCGGCAGTTAGCTGGCGCTAAGCTTGTGAGATCCGGGTCACGGCACCAATGTAACGGGTATGCAACGGACGTGGCCTTGCTCCGCCAGGGCCATCGTTCGCTGCCATCGAGAGTTGAACCTGCCACCTCTGGACTGCCAAGCGCAACCACTACCAGCTACGCCAAAGAAAAGCTAGCTATTCGTTGACGCGGGTGGCCCATTACATACCTGAGGAGTGAGTTTCACCGATTCACATCGGTTACACATCCATATATCCTTCTTTGCACACACAAGGTTTCTTACATCTCTGTTCAGCATGTTGCTGACTCAATGACTGACAACAGGATATTGTAATTTACTGACAGCTGAAATGATACACTATTATTTACATCTCCTTGACAACCTTTGTGAAGCACAGAGACGGACTCCAAGAGAGAAGGTAAGCCGAAGGGTTTTTAATAGCACCTTTTAGTACAAAACAAGAGCATTAACAAAACAGAGTTATGTCGGTATGTAGTGATGGGCTGCTCGGTACTAAGGTGTCGATACTGTCCCGACACATTCAACACTCACTGCATCGGAACGTTTCGAGACGGGTTTTTAAAACACTTTCGGTCACGTGTCAAAGTGTTTCGAAACGTTTTGTGACGTAATCTTGAACAAAACCTGTCACGTACTTGCCAAAAGACTGACGTGTCGGGTTATAAAATGAGGCGGCAAAGCCACAAAGGTTTTGAATGCGTGAGACTATGGTATTGCGTGAAATTAGTGCCAGGAGATGGAGCTCTGTAAAAAATTATGTGTACTTGTAGAGATTTGTAAGTAAAATATAGACAAGTGAGATTTGTGAGTTTGAGACAGTTTGAGACAATTAGAGACGGTTACAGAACGTTATATATGAATATTTAACAACTGTACACTGAGTTTATCGTCTCAAATAGTAGTATTTGCATTGTTCGATGAAAGCCATCGCTCCCGTATTCGAAACCACGCCATCTGCATTGCAGACTGGCAATAATTCTGTTCAACCACAACGATCCTTAATTTCAAGATGTGGGATTAGCTCAAAGACTGTTAGTTATGCCATATTCGTAGTTGCCAGTAGATGTCACTGTTGAGTAAAGGTTTCGAGCGTTTCAAAGGCCCCGACTCCAATGTTTCACTTGTCTCGGTGTTTCGAAAAGCCTCGATTTGCCCATATCGGCATGTTTCTTCGTCCTCTGTGTCTTTCTCTAGCCCTCCTGGCTCATGTGTCTCTTCTCTCCTACGGCGAGTCTGTGTAGCACAAAAACCATGTCAACCTCCATATCACCCCTTTTTGTCCCCTTTTGTACTCACCAGGGGTCTCATTTATAAAACTGTGCGTAGGATTCTTACAAAAAGTGTACGTACGCCCAAAAGCCTAAAATGGCGTACGCACACAAAAATTCAGATTTATAAAACCGTGCATACGCACACCTGTACGCAATGTTCCCTTTATAAATCACAGATTACCCACAAGTGTGCGTACGTGAATCAGCATTGTACCCCGCCCTGAACACGCCCATTTTTAGCGTCAACTGTGCCAGTGATACTGCGAGTCGAGATACAATTTGAAAACAAAAGCGTTTTGTTGTGAACAGTAATCTATTAAAGTCTGGACTGATAACGAGGACATAGTGTAGCGATTGAACAGGAGCTTAAGGACTGTACTTCCAGTTTTTGACATATGAGGTTATTTGCACAGTATTAAAGAAATATATTTAGTTATACGCTGTGTTCTGCAGTTATCTAAAGGTAGGCTATGTGATGTTATCTTGTATTCCATGCAGTCGGGGAATCTCCCCCTCCTGAACTCCCGTAGTGGACAATCTGATGGTGAGGAAGGAATTTTTTTGAAAATTTGAGTTGGATTTTAAAAGGTGTTTATGGAACAAGAATCACTCAGTACAAGCGCAAATAACATTGCTGGATGTAATCTTCATGATAATCATGAAATTGAATTAAAAAAACGTCTTTGAGGAAAACAAAATATATAAATATTACGAGTAATGTTCTTCCCACATTCAATTTCTGCAGTCTGACTACAGTACGGTCATCTGCGACGCCAATTCCAACTGTTTTCAAAATGTGTGTAGGCCTTCGGGAGGGTCAGAGTTTGCGTGGAGGACCGCACATTCTCCCGTCATGTTTGTTTTTTATAAATCACAACCTTTGCATGGAAAGTGGCGTACGCACATTTTCAGCCCCGTTTTGTGCGTACGCTACGCAAGCTTTATAAATGAGACCCCGGGAGTGGGGTAAATGAGGAACAGGTGTGCCTCGTTGAGGCTTTGCTTCAGTAACGAGGCCAACGGGCTGCCAGGCCCACGGCTGAAGCCCCCTTGTCACATCTTATGCTGGGGACAACCTATATGATTTTTTTTATCTTATAAGATTTTCAAACTGTGAGAGACCACAAACATGAGGACAAATTAATCCTTGATTTAGACGTTTTGCTCCTACAGTGTGGTCACTCTTAACACACCTCACACCAAGGGAACATCTGATAAAATCTGCGGAACCATCAAGATAATCGGGACATATGTTACCTAGGATTGTCGGAAGGGCCGAAATTGGCCCGATTATCCTGTGGTGTGTCCCCAGCATTACATAAAGAAGAGTCAGTAGACCAGACTGTGGACAAGGGGGGACTGTGCCATCACGTAGATCTGTGCCATCATGTTACTACCTGCACAGACACTATTTGCCACTGAATATGTCTAGCTTGCATGAGCAAACCTTAGTAACACTCACCATATAAACATTAGATCACTCCAATTCTAGACACTTTCTTTCCTAGCAAATTGCTCTTGTATTGGTTGTAATTTCACCTGAATGTATGTTGTTGTACTACAATTATACACCACCAGCATATGTTTTATCTGTATTGACCTCATGATGCCTTGACATGATGAAATAACTCAGAAGAGCTAGTTTAACCCCATGTCTGTAGTGGTGTGTTCTTGTGTTTTTGGCTCAGATAGCTCGTCTCTTTTGGCTTCCTTCGAGGGAAGATGCAGCCTCAAACATTTTCTCAGACAGTGACTGCCACAGTTTAGCAGCAGTACTCACATCTCTCTCAAACAACAAAGTCTTCAACACATCTCTATTTTGCTTGCTCCCAATGTCCCTACTTTCTACTGTGTTCCACTTGTTCTGTCTCTGAGTAATCAAGTACAATTATGAGATTAGTTTCTATTGAGTGGCAATTAAGTGTCAGTCCAGCACAGTAAGTGGTTTCCACAAATACGAGTAGAATTGCATCAGCAACGTTTTGCTGTGCTTCAAGTAATTTGATGTGTAGCAAACCTTGTTAGCCATAGAATTTCATGGGTGGGTCATGGATATAAGATATTTTGGCCGTACGAAAGAAGTAAATCAACAAGCTGACTGAGGAAAAACACCTGTGTCTCATGACATTTCTTTTAGCTTAATTTTTGGGCAATATGAGAATCGTCTTAAAATGTTTGTGTATTGTTATATTTCTCAAATCAATGTGAGGAAGTTTATGAAGATCTTTATTCATTTATAACTGACATACTGATGCAAAATTCCTAACCATTACTATGTTTATAATTCCAACCTTATAAGCACCCAACAACACTGACAGCATGCTCCTACCTCACAATCATGCCATGAGTTATTTGGATTAATACTAATATTAGAAACTGGAACACACTGGGAATTTTGCTGAACAGGCTTTACTCTAAGCTTTACAATTCGTAACACAGGATGCGTTGATATTGACAGTCATCGTGATATTTATCTATGACAACAGATACAGTACCTCTTACACCCACACACAAACCCTGCTGAAAACTTGCACGTTGACATTGGCCAGACCAATATGAGGACAGTCCAGTCAAGAAATGGTCTGCCCACCCTTTAACTCCCTCCAGGTAGTCTTGCGTGACCACAGCCGCACAGTGTGAGAAATGGCATTTCAAAAAGGGTGTCCGGGATTTGTATCTGAATAAATCGGGTTGAATATTGACAATAGCAGCCTAAAACTGCTTTGCTCCACAGGAAACTTTTCCACTGTGGTTGTAAATTAAGATACTGTTACAGAACTGGTTCACAATTATGCACAATAAACCTACTCAGACGTTGTCATCCATCCAATCTGTCTCATACCTTAAAGATGTATCCGTTTAGATGTCTCAAAAACTTGTGTTGGTTTCACGCATCCAAATGCACAAACACACACACGTCTGCTTTCTCTAGCGTTCACACACACATGCACACACACACACACACACACAAAAAACACATTACACATTGAGGAAGATGGATTTAGTTAAATGTCTTATCAAGGAAAATAAACTGTGTTGTAAATGTGGCAAGGAGTTAATGTTGCTGGTTTTCATAGAAAGTATATAGTATAGTATATATATATATACTATCGGAAAGGGTTTCCTAGAGGTCATTTCCAATATAGGTCCAGTTCCTTTCTTTTATTAGGTGTCTTTTGTGCCACCATGCCAAAAAAAAATGCCCTAAAGCCAATGTTTCTCATCAAACTCCTAGATTTCTTATCAGACATCAGATGTTATTTTCACCTTTTTCATTGGCTATTGAAATGTTCTTGCATGAAAGTTAAGCCCACAAATTGAACTGTTCTTGAATTGAGTCAACCAGAAAAAAAAAGAGAGTAATCTTGAATTAAACCCGAGAGTGGGATGGCTTCCACTCAGTGACTGCTTCTCTTCACTCACTCTCGGCCAAGTGTAGGCAGGCAGAAGTCTCATTAATTCCTAACTAATCCCCAGCTCGGATCTGGTCTATGTCAGAAGCGGTTCGAGCCGCACCAAGCCTTATCTTTAACGCTGTCACAAGAGTGTTACTCTTCAACTGTCAAGTGTGCCGACAGTCCATACAAATTCTCATCCCTAACTTTGCTTTTCTAAGATGATGATCAAGATTCCAAAGTTTCACACGTATTTGAAATGTGAAGCACGTCTGCTGCGTATATTTTGAGCAAATTATGCATTTTGGATAACGTGCACATGCAAGTTCTCTCATTCTCTCTCTCTCTCTCTCTCTCTCTCTCTCTCTCTCTCTCTCTCTCATACACGCATGGCCCAGTCTAAGGTACATTCTAATACCGCCCCCTATTGGTCAAAAGCACTAAAAGATTAAAAACAGGTTGAATAAAAACATTTTGGTACATCAATATGCGTGATGATAGGGTTTATTATTAAGTCCGTACTTCCCAAAACACACAATTTTTACTTATTCTTTCTGTAACTTTATGCACGCAAAAATGACTAATGTTCTTCCTTTAGGCGTCTAACATATTGCCTATAAAATATTCGAATGGTTACATTCACGTTGCTTCATATATCACTAATACATTTATAGTGTAAACACCTGAAGATAGAATCCGCTAAAGCCCTGTCATACCATCCTATCAATCTAAATATTACAGACTAGTTAATGTACAGGCGCGTTCAACTCAACTAAAGGTCCCTAACATGGTAGATGCAGAGCCTGTTTAAGGAGAGCCTTGCCACTCCCTATTCAGCCCCATTGTAACGAATTTTGTTGCAGTTCCACCAGAGTTCCACTGGGAGTAATCTCGATCGAGTGCAAAATGATTGACAGTCTATGGAGCTCAATGGCTAAATGTGTCTCTTTCGCCTGATTGTCGTTGAGAAATATCAGATTTGATTGCAGTTTCTGCATGTTCAACATAGATTATAGGTCGGAAGTTGAATGAACGAGTACTTATGTATTTTCGATTTCTTACAGGGTAAGTCGTTGTTGCCGAGTTGACTGTATAAAGATGGCCGCCATGTGCGGACGTTCTCGACGCCGTAAGACATCTAGTATTTATATAAATCTATGGTTCTCCCTATATTAGACATTCTCTGGTAGATGCACGAGTATCTTCATATTTTTGAAGGTGAGGTTGTTATGAGTCTATACTAACTGTCATTCTATTCACATACCTAATTGAACGTCCACGAATGTTGTCCGAAGCAATATCTAGCTACATTAAAAGCTAAGTTACTTACTACTTAGTAAGTAGCTATGCAGCAAACTGGCGAGCGATGCAGCTAGCTACTTGATAGCAAACAACTTTTATGCAACTGTACTTAGTTAGACAAGGACAGCCATGAATGATTGTAGTCAGTAGTCAATACGTTGAGACTTTGCTTAGTTAACATTATTCAATCTCGTGGGTTATTTGGACGTGTAAGTAGTAAATCCGACTTCTCACATGTGCTGTAGAATGGCAATAGTGATAGTATGGTCAGCTACTGCTATGCTATCTAACATTATAACATGTAGGAATGAGCTGCCTATTCTTACCTATGACAAACTTAAGCTCCATTTCTGAATGGCTTTTTCTTCAGGCTAATGTGTAACTTGTTACACAAAAAACCTGTGTAACCTAGTTTAGGATTTGCTTGTTTTGATGGAGTTATATCTAATGCTTGAATCTGTTACTGATACTTATTCTTCCTTTCCAGCCAAATGTTTTAGTCATGGGTGTACGAGAAATCTGGAACAGTTACAAAGTCCTGATTGTAATGGGCACAAGCCTTGGACTCATACACTGGGGTTGGTACACTGTCAAGTCTAACCCTTTGCTTCGAAAGGACAAAGACAATTATACTCCTGAGCCAGGCATAGTGGCTTTTGTTTCCCCACTACCAATTCCTTCAAAGACAAAGTAGTTTGTGGACGAAAGAGGTATGTATGTTCCTTCACGTTTAACTAATAGGGTTTAAGATTTTGCAATTTAGTGTACTTTTTTCATTGTGGTTGGTTGTCCTGTTAAGACATGTTGATGGTGTTGCCTACATAATTTCTGCAAAATTTAATCGAAGCAGACATAGCAATCTCTTAATAGTAGGTTTGCAAAGGGGCGGAAAGCTATGATCATTTTAATACCAAGTTTATTTGTATACAGTAGACTAAAGTTTTTCAGCAGTGAGAGGATGTCTGTATGTCCACACATAAGTACACCATCACCTCGATTATTCGCGGCCTTCAGGGTCCATCAACAAGCGCGAGTTGGGCAACTACTACTCACAAAATGTCAAAGTCAAAAATGTCATTTTTAAAAGTTGTATTATGAATGTTTGCATGCATGTCTGCTTATGACAAGGTAAATACAGTTAAATTACCCCAACATTTCCAGTTAATTCCCGTTTATTCCTATATATTCCCGTGGAAAGTTTCCAACTTTGAATATTCCCGGAATTTTGCAACCCTACTTAATAGTACTTAATAGTAATTTGGTGTTTCTGATTTCTGTTTCCTCCTCAAGGAAGTTCAACATCAAAACAATTTAGTTGACGAAACAATGAAGACTCAGACCTGGTTGAGGAAGAACTGGCTGTGGGTGGCAGGAGGGGCGTTTCTAAGCATCCATCTAGGAACGTGGCTCATGCAGAGGGCTATGAGAAGTGCCGTTCGCTCTGAAATGGCAGTGAAAGATAAGGCTGATAATGAGTGACTGTGAAGGGAACCTGTTGTGTCAGTGGACATCTGTTTCATGTGTTAATACTAGGGGTATTTATATCAGGGATTATTTTGGGAAATAGGAGAAACTAATTAAGTGGACTTTTTTGTTGTGTTGCTTGTGTTCCTCAGCTTCAATTAAAGGGATGGTACTTTAAGTCAATTATCGGGTTTATTTACATAACGGTGTGCTCTTAACATAAGCTGTGTGTATGTGTATAAAGTGGCTTCATAATGTAATCAGACCCCTTCACTTTTAGCACATTTTATTGTGTAGCTAAACCTACACTCAATTACCTGTAATGACAAAGTGAAAATATGTTCTTAAAAAAATAAATACAATCTAAGATTAAAATGTCTCATGTACATGAGTATTCAGAGCCTTTGCTCTGGCACGACAAATTGTGGTCAGGTGCATCCTCATTCTTACTCCATTTGTTTTATTTTGTATGAAAACGTTTGCAATATATGAATCTGATAAGTGATAGTCATAATTTCGTTAATGTCGTTCAGTCATAATTTAGCTATTCACTGTTCTATTTACGGCCAGATAAATAATTAACAGAAGCCACAGCCATTGTTAAGATGCATTCATTGATAATGGGCCTCATTCACAAACAGTCCGTAAGTACATTTGTGCGTAAACCATGCATACAAATGTTTTATGCACAAATCCATGTTCTATCAATTCTTTTCTTATCTGAGAATGTTTGTAGTCTGCAAACAAATGTAGAACTCAGACCACTCAAACACAGAAATAATGAAGGCCCAGTTGTCTTAAATATGAACACCTTTTAACTAAATGCATAGCATATTAAAACTGCAAAAAAAGTAAAACGGCTTTAATGGACAATATTTTAAACTGTTAATTTACTAATGCATTTCCCAAAAGTATTACATAAACTTGGAATTGACACCCTTTTATCCTCATGAATTATTAATTTGTCTTGATTAATATTTTAATCTATAAAACTGACCAAGTTTATGAGAATGTCAACATGCAAGTTGACAGTTTTGTTTTTAATGACTTGGCCCATAATTTCTTTCAATTATTTTGATTTTGTTGCAATTTTTCACTGTTCCAACCATTTCACCGCTTTCTCCATGATACAACTTTAGGCAAATGTATTTCCATATGGAGAAATGGAGGCGTGGCAGGATGACAATATAAAAATAACATGCATGCACGCACCTGTCAATTTAGAATAATTCTGGGTAATTAATACAATTGGTCTGTGCCCATGTATCATTATGCCAAGGGTAATTTAGCATTTGTATTCATTTTGTGTGCAAAGAACACTTTTACAGTTGTGATAGTGAATGAGGCCCAATGTACAGTATTGTAAAGATGTAAGAGTTGCACTTCTACAAGTTTGCAGTGTAAAAGATAGGCATTAGTGCCCTCTAGTGGTGTGTTTCAGTTGCTCAACGTGCATATTGGTGCATTCCATTTGACACTCAAGTCAGGATATCCAACCTCCAAGTTCAAGTCTTTTACTGTCAGATACACAGAACAACACAAGGTCAGAGACTGGACACAAAATTTATTGGACAAGACAACACAAAGCAACCTGTAAGTATTCAGTTTAACATAGATTACATCTATGTTACATGTATTCTCACTTTATATATTATTTTACTATTTATACCCTTAGATCCATATCTTTATATTTTATAGGACTCCCTGTATCTTGTATATTTAGGATTCCTCCATCAGTAGGAACCCTATTGTAATTGTTGGTATTATTATTATTAGGGTTCCTCCGGTAGTTCCTCCCGGAGTTTTTCTTGATAATATTATTTAATACATTCCAAATCCCTTTCATATTTGTCTTATTTCTATCTAATAATTTACTGTAGTAATTCTGTTTAGCTATTTGTAAAATATTAGTTAATTTATTTGTATATTTTTCATATTCTCTACCTCCAATGATCTATACTTAATGAAATCTATATAATTTGTTCTTTTTTTTTACAGGCTTTTTGCAATCCATGGAGCTTCTGAGTATTTGTTTTTATGAGAGAACATTTTTAATTTTTGGTCATATAATAATTAAAAGATATTCAGAACATTTTCATCCTCTTCTTGCAATCCAATAGTTTCAATAATTTGTCTTTGAATGATTTTATTGATTCTTCTGTTCTTTTAAACTGCTGCTTAATTTTCTCCTTATTTTTCATATAGACATTGTCACAAACTGCAAAGACTGGTAGATGATCACTATTATGCAAAATTATTTATCCACTTATTTTATTGTTATCTAATATAATAGTAAATATATTATTTATTAGTGTGGCACTATTAAGTGTGATCCCGCTGGGTCTAGTGATTCTGGTAAAAGGCTCAAACTGTACATGGTATTAATGAACTCTCCAGTAAGTTTATGATTGTTTAAGTCAAGTAGATCTATATTAAAGTCACCACAGATGAAAAAGACCTTCTGAGATGTAACTGTATGTTTGCCCAAACCATTCTCTAAATATGTCAATATTAGAACCAGGAGCTCTGTATATACAACTAACAATGTTTTTAGTTTTTTCCATGTATATTTCAACTGATATACACTCAAATACATCTTTAGTCATGGTCATGTTTTATACTTAAGGTTTCTGTCCACATACACAGCTACTCCTCCACCGGTTTCCCCTCTCTGTTTATATAATTGAACTCATAACCCTCCAGGTCAAAGTCAACCCCCTTCTCAGAGCTGATCCAGGTTTCAGAGATGGTAATAATGCTAAATAGTTGTTTAAACGGGCTCAGACAGTGTTTGATGCTATTAAAGTTTGCATATAAACTTCTGCTGTTGAAGTGTATGAGAGCTTATTGTCTACTTTAACTGCCCTGTTGTATTGATCCGTTTTATAGTAGCAGCAGTTATCAACAATGTATTTGAAGAAGTTATTTTCTGGGTCTGTATCCTCTTCCATGCCCTGACATTTATAGTCCGTATAGCTGAATGTTTTCAGTGCCAGGTTATCGGCACCAACAGTCGTAGGTGTTAGTGTTATGTCCATGAATGATGAAGAAACAGTACCTGTAACTTGTGACATGGTGACAATTAGTCGTGCGTGATATCACCTGTGATCCAAATGTTCCTCAAAGAGTTCAATCGTATTTGTCCAGCTCCATGATGTCCCGAACAACCAGAACTTTCGCCTCCTCCGGTGTTCCGTTCAACTCAATGAAGACCTTAAAATTCGTGGTCCACGTAGACTGGATCTTCTTCTGCTTCCTCAGGAACCGGGCCTTCCTCGCAATGTCAGCGTTCTTCTTGGTCAGGTGCTCGTTAATGAAGACATCTGACCCTTTTAGCAACCTGCCCTGTTTTAGGATAGCAGATTTGTGTCACCGGTTACTAAATCGCATAAAAATGACTGGTTTGTCGTTGTTACTTCTTCTCGGGAGCGGGTGGCACGCTTCCATGGTGTCACAGTCCAGCCTTATTCCCTTGGACAAGAGGAAAGAGGCCACCTGTTCCTCCGTGGAGTTAATCACGCCAGGCGATGGCTCACCAGTCGGACAGAGCCCTGCCACCGCGCCGGCAAAAGAACGGGGCTTGACTCGCAATCCGGTGATGATTACATCGTTCATCCTGGTATATTATTTCAAATCTGAAATTTTTTAGACAATATGCCTATTCATAAACTCAACAGTTGATAGACGAACTATGGGTTGTGACCGAAAGAACGAGATTGCGAATACAAGCGGCAAAAATGAGCTTTCTCCGCAGGGTGTCCGGGCTTTCCCTTAGAGAGGGTGAGAAGCTCGGTCATCCGGGAGGGGCTCAGAGTAGAACCGCTGCTCCTCCGCGTCAAGAGGAGCCAGCTGAGGTGGCTCGGGCATCTGATTAGGATGCCTCCTGGACGCCTCCCTGGTGAGGTGTTCTGGGCACGTCCCACTGGGAAGAGGCCCCGGGGAAGACCCAGGACACGCTGGAGGGACTATGTCTCTCGGCTGGCATGGGAACGCCTCGGGATCCCCCAGGAAGAGCTGGTGGAAGTGGCCGGGGAGAGGGAAATCTGGGCCTCCCTGCTTAGGTCGCTGCCCCCGCGACCCGATCCCCGGACAAGCGGCAGATGATGGATGGATGGCATATATTGCAATATATGGAACATGAATATATAATACATGTGGTTATATATCCCAAAATATATGCAATTATGTATTCATAAATAACAACCGTAATGTATACCACTTTATATGGGAAAATGTATGGGTAATATATGTAAAGATATAGTGTCACATGTATGCTTCATATATGGTAGAATATATTCTAAATATATTTAAAATTATAAGGCAAGATATATTGTACAATGCTTGTTTACATATATGAGAACATGCCCATACAATGTACCGACATATATGGTGATATTTACATTTAGCAGACGATCTTATCCAGAGTGACTTACAGTAAGTACAGGGACACACCCCGAGGCAAGTAAGGTGAATTGCCTTGCCCAAGGAGACAGTTTCATTTTTTGCGCTTCCGGGAATCAAACCGGCAACCTTCTGATTAATAGCCTGATTCCCTAACCGCTCAGCCATCTAGAAGGTATTCTACTAAGGTTGTCAAAGGCAGTATTTCAAATGGAATCCCGATTCAAACAGTACCACCTGCTAACTGAAAATGTGCCCCCAAAAACGTAAATACCGTAAGATGAACATTTATTTAGGGGGAAATGGCTAATTCAAAAGAAGTTTGCTGGAAGCGATCATTGTCAGTATATATTTCAAATATTTTTCCATATAATTTTACCTATATTTAAAATATATTCCACAAAATATTGAACACATATCTGTACATTTATTTAATGTATATCTTTCCATATAATTAGGATTCCCCCGTCAGGAATAGGATTTAAGGTGACTTCCCCCTGAAGTACCCTGCAAAGTTTCACCTTAGTATGTGAAATTATGACTGAATTAGAGCTGTTTGAGCTTGGACCAAATGTGACTATGATTGCCATAGGAGAAATGTCTTATTTTATTATTCAGTAACTGAAAAATGCAAAGTCTAGATCTTGAAATGGCTCAATTGGATGAGAGTTTGTGCTGGTAAATGAAGGGTTCCAGGTTCAACTCCAGACATAGGCTTTTTTTATTTTTAGAAACAAAACAGTTTCTAGTTTTCTGGGTAATCCCAGTGTAACTATCTATTATGTCAATTTTACAATATTTTGACATTTTGAAGGAGGAATTCGCCATTGCTGCTTGCAGCTATATTTTTTTTTACATATAATTCAAATATATTCTACCATATATTAAACATACATGTGATACTATATCTTTACATATATTACCAACACATTTTCCCATATAAATTGGAATACATTATGGTGGTATTTATAGATATAAAATTGCATATATTTTGGGATATATAAACACATATATTATATATTCATGTTGCAATATATGGAAAACGGCAATCATTGCTGTATTCTGCAATATATTGCAATATATTACATGAATATATATAATAGTTTATGTTAAACTCCTCAAAAAAAGTTTGGAAACGTTATTTCGGTCGATTATTCCTCCCCTTCAATAATACCAATTGGTATTGTATTTTATATTGTTGGAAAGCCTGATTAGACACCTGTACAACGAGGTACAAATTGTAAGGATTGTGCATTCATGCATGAGCAACACAGCTAACCGTGTGGGTACAATATTTTTCTGTTGGTATTCACTCTCGTTTTGAGCTTCAAGTGGGATCAGCTTGGGCATGCTGTGTGTGCCAGAGTGACCAACCCAAACATGTTGGCCGACTTGTGACAAATCCTGGTTGAGGAATGGGATACCATCCCACAGCAGTGTGTGACCAGGCTGGTGACCAGCATGAGGAGGTGCCAAGCTGTTGTGGCTGTGTATGGATCTTCCACACGCTACTGAGGTCCTTGACAGTGAAAAATGAAAAAGCGTAAAATCCTTTATTACTGTGGGAGAGTGCACTTATCCAATCCACCAAGCAACTCAAAACGAGAGTGAACACCAACAGAAGAATATTGCAGGGGATTTTTGCACATTTTTTGGGACTGCTACCCACACGGTTAGTTGTGTTGCTCATTCCACGAATGCACGATCCTTACAAGTTGTACCTCGTTGTAAAGGTGACTAATCAGGCTTTCCAACGATATACAATACAATACCAATTGGTATTATTGAAGGGGAGGAATAATCAACCGAAATAACGTTTCCAAACTTTTTTTGAGGGGTTTATATTAGTAAGATATTTATCATCAATATATTATCCCATGTATTTCCATACAACATAAATATTAAATCCCATATATGGACATATATTGCCTGATGTATCACATTATATTTTCCAGTATACTGCAATATATTTTCCTTCCGTAAGGGTGGTTTGTGATTTCAAATGTTTAGGCATCAGACATAGGCCTATCTCAATCTAAATTATCCGAGTATAATTATCATAGCTATATACAGTAGTCTACTATTGCAAAACAAACGTAAATGTATAGGCTACATGTATATCCTCCATTTTCCCTACACAACCATTTAAAAAAGTTAGGCTACTGGGTAATGTATTGATTAATAGTAGGCTATTTATTAAAAAAAATGTCAAAAAAGTAAATTTACACGTGTTTAGAGGGTGTCTGTTTTTTAATCAACAAAGTAACTAAAGGTCTAAAAGAGGACCTCAACCTCGTTCACGTCAATCATGGCGTGTTGTTTCATTTTTATGAAGCGGTGGATGAGGGAGCTGTCAAAGTACAAGGCTTAAAGGGAACGTCCTTTCTGGAAGAAGTCACGTGGCCGTGTGCATTACTTTTGCCTTGGTGTATGATCCATGTTTTACCTCTCGAGCTGTTTAAGAATAGGGCGCACGCACAATTACCTTGACTATCTGACTTGAATTTGTAAGACTGTGTGAGCTGAAATTGTCCTTTATCGAACCGCTTTAGCCCCAGTTGACTTGTTAAGCTAATTCAAGTCTGGTTTGGGACTTTAAGTCCAATTTATTTGAGCGGTCTTTATGGAACAGGCCCCAGAATTCCCTGTTTCAAGTCAGCCGGCTGCAGCACTGCATCACTGCATGAAGTCAGTCCATGTCGAACGCACCTATATACACTTGGGGGGCGGGTTCGTTATTGACAACGCAGACACTGCGGTGGGTCACAATGACCCGAAGGTAGCACAAGGGTTAGGTAAAGTTATCGCAACACAACGGTGGGTCAAAATGACCCGAAGGTAGCACAAGGGTTAAATAGTTATTCAGCACTAGCGTTGCAACCTGCATATGCAGAAATTATTTGTTTGTTGATTTTGTGAAGGTGTGAATCATTTTGGATTCATATTTAATATAATAAAGTTCTGTGTAATGATTGATTAACAAAGGATTTATTTTGATGCTTCCCCCCCTCCCCCGCCACAAATAGCTTTCTAATCTGTGGGAAACTGCATTGATACAAGTTCAAGTTTATTATCATTTACTCATAAACAGCATTTATCAGTAATGAAATTCTTTGTGCTCAATGTCCGTTCAATTTAAAAAATAAATAAATTAAATACTGGAGAATGGAGAAAAAGGGTAGGAAAAAGAGAAAAAAATTGAAGTGCAAAAAGATTTTTCAAGGACAGTTCAGCATCCTGATGGCATGTGGGTAATAACTATCCCTGTATCTGCTGGTACGGGATCTTATACTTTTGTATCGCCTTCCAGAAGGCAGGAGGGAGAAAAGACTGTGGCAGGGATGACTAGGGTCAGAAATGATCCGCTTGGCCTTCCTCCTGCAGCACTGGCTGTAAAGGTCCTGAATGGATGGCAATGCAGTCCTTGTAATACGCTGTGCAGATTTGACCACTCTTTGTAGTGTCTTCCTGTCCTGGGCAGTGCTGTTGCCAAACCATGTTGTAATTCCACCAGTCAGTATGCTCTAAATGGTGCAGCGGTAAAAATTGGTCAGTACAGTGCAGTCCATGCCAAATTTCCGCAGTCGCCGCAGAAAAAAGAGCCTCTGTTTCGCTGTCCTTGTAACCACACCAATATGGTGTGTCCAGCTCAGATCCTCGCTGATATTGATACCAAGAAATCTGAAACTTTTTACTCTCTCCACAGCCGTGCCCCCGATGTGAATGGGTGCATGTTCTCCCTGCAGCCGCCTGTAGTCCACTATCAACTCCTCGGTTTTTGCTACATTAAGCAGCAGGCTGTTATCCTGACACCAAGATGTCATTGTTGCCACCTCTGCTCTGTAGGCAGACTCATCACTATTCTTGATGCAGCTGATAATGGTGGTGTCATCAGCAAACTTAATGATGGTATTGGAGCTGTTAGTGGTTGCACAATCATAGGTGAACAGGGAGTACAACAGTGGGCTTAACACACAACCCTGTGGGGCACCAGTGCTGAGTGTTAGACTGGTTAAGGTGATGTTACCTAGCGGTACTGCCTGTGGCCTGTCTGTCAGGAAGTTCAATATCCAGCTACACATGGAGGGACTGATGTTCAGGTCCTGTAGTTTCATGGTGAGCCTGGATGGTACTATGGTGTTAAAGGCGGAGCTGAAGTCGATGAAGAGCATCCGCACGTACGTGTTGTTCTGATCCAGGTGAGAGAGAGCAGTGTTCAAGGCCAAAGCTACAGCATCCTCTGTAGACCTGTTCGGCCTATATGCAAACTGGAGTGGGTCTAATGCAGGTGACAGGCAGGATGTAATGTGGTCTTTGACTAACCTCTCAAAGCATTTCATCACAACAGAGGTGAGTGCGACAGGGCGGTAATCATTGAGACAGCTCACTGATGGTTTCTTAGGGACTGGGATGATGGTGGCCCTCTTGAAGCTATTGGGGACGACAGACTGGGACAGGGAGAGGTTAAAGATGTCACTGAACACCTCTGCCAGTTCAGGAGCACAGGCCTTGAGAACACGGCCAGGGATGTTGTCAGGTCCTGGAGCTTTATGCACATTCACTCTCCTGAATGACTTGCACACATCAGTCACAGATACCTGGAGAGGGCAGCTGTCTTGCTCCAGCAGTACCTCTGACCTGGTGAGGGACTCAAATCGAGCATAAAAGGTGTTCAGCTCTTCTGCAAGAGAAACAGAGACCTCTGCTTGATGGCTCTTTCCTTTATAATCAGTGATAGTCTTCAACCCACTCCACATGTCTCTGGTGTTGGATCCTGTGTAATAAGACTCCACTTTCTCTCTGTACAGTCTCTTTGCCAGCTTGATGTTTTTTCTGAGTTTATATCGGGCTATTTTGTACTCACATGGGTCTCCAGAATGATAGGCTGCTGTACGGGCTTTGAGTGCTGAAGACACTTCTCCATTCACCCATGGCTTCTGGTTTGGAAAAGTTCTGACGTTCATTCGCTGTACAACGTCATCAATGCACTTACATATATATCCTAATACAAATTCAGTGTATTCATGGATGTTAACAGCGGCATCCCGAAAAATTCCCCAGTCTGTTGTTTGAAAACAGTCACATAGTGCCTCATCTGACTGCTCTGTCCAGCGCTGTATTGAGCGAATCACAGGCTTTTCACGTTTCAGCTTCTGCCTATAGCATGGTAGTAGGAGAACAGAGGAATGATCCGATTTGCCGAAGGCAGGGCGGGGGCGGGCTTTGTACGCATGACTGTACGGCGAGTAGGCGTGATCCAGGATGTTTTCACCTCGAGTTGGAAAATTAACGTGTTGGTGATACTTCGGTAAAACTTTCTTGAGGATGGCTTTGTTGAAGTCGCCTGCCACAATGAATGCAGCCTCTGGGTGTAGAGTTTCCTGCCGATCGATGATTTCATACAGTTCATCCATAGCCCGTTTGGTGTCAGCTTGGGGTGGAACGTAAACAGCGACCAAAACAACTGCAGAGAATTCCCTGGGCAGATAAAATGGTCTGCACTTGACCATTAGATGTTCGAGGTCAGGTGAGCAGCCCGACAATGTTTTTTGTGCATCCACACACCACTGGATGTTAATCAGGATACACACACCACCTCCTCTATTCTTGCCCGAATCAACTGTTCTGTCCTGCCTATGAATGGAGAGGCCACCGGGAAGGATGGCAGAGTCTGAAATTGAGGGGTCCAGCCATGTCTTCGTAAATACAAATGCATTGCAGTCCTTAATATCCCGTTGAAATGCCAACCTGGCTCTTAATTCATCCAGTTTGTTGTCAAGTGACTGGACGTTAGCAAGTAGGATACTAGGAAGTGGAGGACGGTGCTGTTGTTTCCTTAATTTCACCAGCATCCAATTCATACTACATCGAAGTCGATATCCCCACACCAAATATGGGACACCTTGGACTGTAGGGGGCGCCACAGGCCACGCCCTAAAGTCCGATATTCAAAGTGATGGTATTTCCACCTTATAACTTAAATTCTTCTGAAACTTGGTGTACATGCCTCATTTTTCATAAGGAACAAAAAAGCCTCAAGGACCCATAAGCTCCACCATGATGGATTTTCCTGTACAGTGATAGTTAGGGAACACCTTTAAAATCGATATCCTCTTACAAAAAACGATCAAATTGACTTGAAAATTTGTACAGATATGTTCATTGACGTATGTAAAAATGTTACTTAAGACAGTTGAATCAAATACAAATGTCATTTTGAATTATGGTTTTTGCAAACCTAATACGCTTTAAACCTTGTTCTACCTTTGGGTCATTGTGACCCACCGTCATATTGTGATACCTTTACCTAAAAGTATTATTTTTTTATTAACCCTGCCACCGCCGTGTCGGTGCAACTCTTCCTAATACAAAAACGTCGATACGTAGGGGTGGGGTATATAACGTAATATCAAGTTAAAACTAGGAGGAACCCTTGCGCAGTCCTCGGGTTGTCGTGACCCACCGTTGTGTTGCGACAACTCTACCTAATGCGAAACTAAAGTGAAGCATTTTCTTTTAACCCTTGTGCTACCTTCGGGTTGTTGTGACCCACCGCAGTGTCTGTGTTGTCAATTAAGAACCAGCCCCCCGCCCCCTAAGTGTATATATCACGTTATATCACTAGTTAACACCAGGTAGAGCTGTCTCTGGGTCGTTTTGACCAAGCGCAGTGTCTGTGTTGTCAATTATGAACCCGCCAATTACGGCGGTTGAATTAGGAAGGCATCATTGGGCTCTTTCAACTTGACGAGGTTGGATCCACGCCTCCAACATCTCTGATACACATCTCCCCTGAGTCTAATGACGCCTTTACGATTCGACGATCAGCAATCTGCAATTGATCTGCAATTGATAAACTCGCCCGGGGCGCCCAATGTGCTAGGATCGGCACTGCTCTAAACATAATTTCGTTGTTTTTTTTTTTCGTTAAATATTGAATTGAATTACAACAAGGTACAACTTGTAAGGATTGTGCATTTGTGGAATGGGCAACACAGCTAACCGTGTGGGTAGCGGCCCAATTTGTTTTGGCAAAATCCCCTGCAATATTCTTCTATTGGTATTCACTCTCGTTTTGAGTTGTTTGATGGATTGGATGATTGCACTCTACCACAGTAATAAGGAAAAAACAACACATATCGGCCATTTTTACACTTGATTCATTTTACACTGTCAGGGACCTCAGAAGCGTGTGGAAGATCCATACGCAGCCACAACAGCTTGGCACCTCCTCCTCTTGCTGGTCACCAGTCTGGTCACACACTGCTGTGGGATTCCATTCCTCAACAAGGATTTGTCTTAAGTCAGCCAACATGTTTGCGTTTGTCACTCTGGCACGTACAGCACGCCCAAGCAGGGGCCCGTTCTCCGTACGTCGCTTATTACATCCAAGATCAAATGACACATCCAAGACAACTTCATTTTACTAATCCTGATCTGGCTAATTCTGTTCTTTGAACACCGATGTTGTTTATAATTAGTATAGCTGGATTGAGTTCTGCGTTGGTCTAAAAGGGGGTATGTATCCATAGTAGAAACCTTGATCAGCAACGCTGCTATTGGCTGCCCACATAAGCCTATGGCTGCTCACCGTGGCCAAAGAGAGCGCCCTGTTTTTCCGCAACAGAGCCAACAAAGCAACAGCTTGATTGAAGGTTACTCCAAATTTGAAGATTTAATCAGAACGCCAGGGAACACCTCAAAGTCAGCAAAATCCAAGAAAGATCAGGCTGGCAAACAGTAGCAGAAAAAATTAAATGTATAGTGGCGATTTAGCAGTTATTACTCCGGGAGTCAGGTGGCTGAGCGGTTAGGGAATCGGGCTAGTAATCTGAAGGTTGCCAGTTCGATTCTCGGCTGTGCCAAATGACGTTGTGTCCTTGGGCAAGGCACATCACCCTACTTGCCTCGGGGAAATGTCCCTGCCAAATGACTAAATGTAATGTAAATGTATTACGGTAAGCTAGGCCTATGTTTTTTTTCATATTTTCATTTATCATCTTATATAATGTGGTTTCAACAAATGTATGATGTAAATGACACCCTCACAAAAAACGATATGCTATCCGCTCCAAAAGTATAGGGTAGCATATTGCGCTGTGCTTAAGGAGCCTATCTATCACGCAATGAGCAATTAATTCGGTTTCATGTTAAATTCTGCTGATTATTCTTGCACCTTCTGCAACAGGTTCCTGTAGTAAACAAGACATGTCTGTGACAGACTTTCTGCATCACCTCTGCTTGTAAAGCCTCAATCTAATTGTGTTTACATAAAATAAACCTGCTCCCGAGCAGGTTTAAGCTTACAGACATGTTGCTATGACAGCAAGTCCGGGATGAGCTTCGAAGAACTGAACAATCCAAGATAATCGCAAATTGTCAACAATCAAATCCAGTTAAGTGAGTTAGCGACATACAGAGAACGGGCCCCAGGACTGAGCTCCCGTCCGAGCTGCTGACGACGAAGAGGCGACGGGTTTGTCTTCCCTCCCACCACTACTCTGGTTTCCTACCTCGCCAAGAAAAACAAAATGCTGAAATCAGTGACATAAATGACGGCAAACCGACCATCGTCCTAGACTATAACCGCAACAAAGGAGGTGTTGACAATCTGGACAAGGTCATCACGGCCTACAGCTGTAAAAGGAAGATGGCCCGCTGGCCCCTTGTCTTCTTCAAAAACATCGTTGACATCTCCTACAACGCCTTTGTGATATAGAGAGAAGTCAACGCCAACTGGATGCAATGCAACAAGTGCAACAAGAGGAGGTTTTTCCTCAAGCAGCTCGGAAGGGCCATTGTGACTCCGCTGATCGAAAGAAGATGATGTCTGCCCCGCATGGAAGCTGCTGCTGCGGTTTTGAAAGCCTCCTGCAGCCTCCTCATTGGCAGGACCGACCTCGCCGGTCCCTGCCAGTAAAAGAAAGAGATGTCAAGTCTGCCCGGTGAAGAAGGACCGTAAAACGTTCACCGTTTGTCGCTGGTGTAAGAGGCATTTCTGCAAATCCTGTTTGCATGTACACTGCCCCACATGCCCCAACAAGTTGGGCTTTGGCCAAAGAGAGGTTCCCGTTGACCCTGTATGACCTGCGGGAGTGTGTGCAGAAGACTGAACAACTCAGTCGAGTGCAGAAGAGGGTTTTGCTCAAGTCACAGCACAGTGCTGGACAGTGCTACCACCACCACCACATGCATAAGATGTATAGAGGATGTATCAGGACGGTGGGCTGGAGGTCTATCCCTAGCGCTGTCTGTGGGTCGGTGTCATGCATGGTGTGACAACTTTTCATGATACAAAAATAAGGTGAAACATTTGATTTTATTCCTCGCTTTGTCTGCCTAGTCTATGACGCTCTCGTGCTGTTTCGGGGTTGTGGTGAGTCAAACTGACGTTGTGACAACTTTTTCATAATAAAAAATAAATAAAGTGAAACCTTTTATTTCTAGCCTTGTCTGCCTAGCCTATTAGGCCACTCTAGCGCTGCATCCTAGTCTGCTCTGTGACTCACCATACCTAGTCTGTTACGCCACTCTCATGCCGTTTTGGGGTCAACCTTTGGTAATACACAAATAAAGTGAAGCATTGTCTGTCTAAAAAATGAACACAGAATGCCCCGACCGGGGTCCCGTTCTCCGTACGTCGCTAACTCAGTTAGCTGGATTAGATTGTTGACAATTTGTCATTATCTTGGATTGTTCAGTTCTTCAAAACTCATTCTGGACTTGCTGTCATAGCAACAAGTCCTTTAGCTTAAACCTGCTCGGGAGCAGGCTTATTTTATGTTAACAAGATTTGATTGCGACTTTATAAGCAGGGGTGATACAGGAATGTCTTGTCTGTTTTTAAGACAACCTTGTTGCGGAAGGTGCAAGAATTATTAGCAGAATTTAACATGAAACCAAATTAATTGCTCATTGCGTGATAGATTTTTAAGCACAGCACAATATGCAATATGCTCGCCTATACTTTTTGAGAGATAGCCTAGCCTATCATTTTTTCGCGAGGGTGTCATTTATGTTGTTGAAACCACATTATGACATTCAAGTTGATAAACAAAGTATGAAAATACAAAAACATAGGCATAGCCTACTGTAATAATCGATTAAACATCTAACATGGTCACTACTATACATTTAATTTGGTCTGCTACATTTTGCCAGCCCTCTTTCTTTGATTTTGCAGACTTTGAGGTGTTCCCTGGCATTCTGATTAAATCTTCAAATTCGGAGTAACCTTCGAGCAAGCTGTTATTCTGTTGCGGAAAAAATGGTGCGCTCTTTTTGGTAGGGTGACCAGATTTGAGTTTGTGAAAAAGAGGACACTTCGATGCATCGGCGGCGGTAGGGGGGGGGGGACGACTGGTCGTGTATTGCATGCTGCACTATCTGATCAAAATGACAGTTCTCTCTACAGTCAGAGTTTGCAAAAGAAGGTGGAACGTAAGGGAGATACCCTTTCCTGAACTTGTAAGGGCGTAATAGTTGGTGAAAGACCCAGAGAAACACGAATATCCAACGAGGCAAAATCCCGGACGATTTTGGAATCCCTGTCGGACGCATTTTTTAGGTCTCGAAAAGAGGACATGTCCGGGTAAAAGAGGACGTCTAGTCACCCTAGTTTTGGCCATGGTGAGCAGCCATAGACTTATGTGAGCAGCCAATAGCAGCGTTGCTGATCAAGGTTTCTACTATGGATACATACCCCCTTTTAGACCAACACATAACTCAATCCAGCTATACTAATTATAAACAACATGGGTGTTTGAAGAACCGAATTAGCCAGATCATGATTAGCAAGATAATTTAATCTTTGATGTGTCATTTGATCTTAGATGTAATAAGCGACGTACGGAGAATGGGCCCCGGGAGGCGAACCTGGCCACGGCAATGAGAGCCCCGCGTTTTAGCCACTAGACCGCAGGGAGAGACTCCTTTGTCATGCTGGCTCGACCTTATTCTTAGACACTGCATCGTCTGCGTTCTCTATCACGCCACCGTCGAACCGTCTCCGGTTCCTTGTGACCGACAGCCGTCTTCTGACAACTTTTCATAATACAAAAATAAATAAAGTGAAACCTTTTATTCCCACGCTGTGGGTCACAACGACCCCAAGACAGCGCAAAGGTGGCGTATTAGACAACACTGTGGGTCACAACGACCCAGAGACAGTGCGAAGGATAAGTTCAAACTGCATAGACAATGAGGAGAGCGTGAGGGTTAAGGTGACACCCCCCTGAAGTACTCCGCAAATTTTCACCTTGATATGTGAAAATATGACTGAATTACAGCTGTTTGAGCTTGGACCAAATCTGACAATGCTTGCCATAGGAGAAACGTCTTATTTTATTATCCAGTTACTAAACATGGCAAAGTCCACATCTGGGAATGGCTCACTTGGATGAAATGTTTTGCTGGTGTAGGCGGTGAATCGAAAGGCCAGAGACGCTTGGTGTTTGTCCCTGGCTTGGGAACCACAATTCACTTTTGGTTAGAAATCTCAGGGAGATAATTGACTCGTTAATATCTGACTCCAATTTTTTGACAATGTGCACAAGTGCGTTACCTGTAACCTTGAGCGCTAAACAGTTAATGACATGAAACTCTGACGTAGGCAAAAATTGTCTGCTGGATCATAGCACCAACCCTAAAGTATGCGTGTTCACCAATCAGTAGTTTATCTATACTATAATATGGATTTAACCATAGTAGACCTAGTAGGATATGTAATCGATCACACATAGGCTCCGGTAAATTCCTTTGGAGCTTGGAGATCCACTGTAAGTGACTCAGAGGCCTTAAGTTAAAACCTACTCCAAAAGTCTATATTTATAATCAGTTAGCCGCATCAACCAGACTAGATCTAAGTTTTCACCGCCGTAGCTTGATAGATACATTTCCAGGAGAACAAGTAACTTTAAAATGCACACAGTAATAGTTTATTATCTAAATAGTAAGATAATCAATACAATGATAATGAAATATCATCAAAACATACCTTCAGAGCAATGGTCAACAAAGGTATTCACAATGAAGACTAGGCGCCTAACGCACCGGAGCTGTATCGTAAATAGAACTCAAAGTGGTAAAAACTTCTTCCTATATACGCCCAACCTGACTAAAATGGGGACACCGGTCATGTGACTGAAAAGTTGTCTAATGCATAATGGGATCATTAATCAAGGCTGCAGTAGACCAAGTGGTGCCCTTGCAAGACAAGGGAATATGTTAAACACATGTTGGTCTGCTGCAGGCACAAACTCTGTAAACTCTGTACATGTACATGCTACAGTGTTAAAATTATTACAGAATGTAATACATAAAATAAGAAGCGTATCAAACATGACATTAAAAGCTGTTTAGAACAATATTTACAAGAACACAACTTTTAATGATAATTTCAGAGTCTTCCTCTGTCCACCTTCCTCTTCAACTGTTGAGACCACCTCTCCAGAGGTGGGTCATTAAGGTGTGATTGTCATTTTAGCATTCATGTAAATCAACGACTGTCCCAGACGAGTGTCTGGGTGACCAGTGACAAAGGGGCTGCCAAAACAGCCCTACACTGGTTAACGAAGGGTTGTAGGTTGTGTTGACAGAACGGTAAATCCTCTGGTTGTAACGGTCAATCCTCTGGTTGTAAAACGTAGCAATGAGTGTTAATTTGAGGCCATAACAACACTCTGATCATCTGTTTAGTGAGACTGTGTAAACCACTGCAAAACAAGCCAGGTTTATCGCAGTAGCTAGCTACTTGGAGTCTACGAATGGTAGTGTCAGATTCACAACCGAGTTAGCTTTAATGAAGTATATTGATTGTTCAGGTGGATCCCTTACAAGTTATGGCACCCCAAACAACCTTTTTAAAGCACTATGAGTAAGCTATAATAATTATTTACAGCAGCAACCCAGTCATCCCGTTGTCCTCTTTTTATGTCCCATATATAAATAGGACTAAATTACAGCTGTTTGAACAAATCTGACAATGCTTGCCATTGGAGAAATGTCTTATTTTTTGAAAAAAAAACTGAATGATCAAATGTATAAGTCTGTGTATGGCTTAGTAGGATGATCTGATGTGCGAAGGGGGTGTGTTCTAATAAGTGGTGGGCATAGATAATTTAAAAAAATCTAAATTAATCTCACTGTAATCTTGGCCCTAATCTAGATTAAAATGGCTCATTTGAATTCCGTAACGTAAATCTTTGAGAACGGGTTTCTCAAGCCAGGTGGCGCATTAGACCAGGGGCTCACCTCCTGTTTCCAAAATGCATCACAAACTGCTTGAGAAAGCTGTTCTACTATGATAATTGGTGATGAAAATAAATTATGTTCAATAACATGTAGCCTACTTGGGTTTATTAACTATTTATTAGATTAGTTAGCTTGTCTGATAGAGCTGTGCTGACGGGCTTGCCTCGGTTTCACTCAAACATCGTAGTTTGACGACGACTCTTCCCCTGCGCTACAACAGTGCTTGGCCCGGCATCTTCCGCATTAGCTAAGGGATGCTTGGCGTTTAGGTGGTACTTGAGACTGGAATAACTCCTACAGTAAACTAATTCCGCATATCACAAGGTGCAAACAACCTTCGTCTTGTCGAGGTTTCCATTGGGAAGCTTCTTAAAAATACATTTTCCGAGGCAAACCAGGCGGCTTCATAGCTGCGTCCATGTTAGCACGTCACATTTGATGTGATAATTTCATACTCAAGGCACACACATAGGTTCGAAGACTCGTTCTCGTCCCCTACAGTGCAATTTGGCTAGGTATACATTCACGCTAAAATATCAAGGTGAAAGTCATCATAGCTTGCATAGTATAAACACAGCTCCCAAGCTAATTTTGAGTATAGATTAACGGCGAAAAAATGTTATCCCGTGATAAGAGTCTTGCGTTAACCCAGCACGTTAACGCCAATAACGGCCCAACACTAGTTCTAATCCAGTCAGAGGTGTAACATTTATTATGACAGAAATTACAGTTTCAAGTATTCTGGTTAATCCAAGTGTAACTATCTATTATGTGAATTTTACAACATTTTGCCATTTTGAAGGAGGAATCCGCCATTGCTGTTTGCAGCTATATTTTGTATTTTCTATATTTTAAATTGTTACTCTGTACTGTACCCTGCTGCTGTTGCAGACTGCAATTTCCCCACTGCAGGACAAATAAAGGATTATCTTATCTATGTTAAGCTAAAATATAACAAACCTCCTAAATATACAAAATAAATACAGTACAGTATACTACACCTGTAATACATGTTATAATAAACTATACTAACTTAGAGACAAGTGGGGTACAATTAGTCCAATGTCAAATGGAACTGCAGCTCAAACCATGTTTTATGTGTAATATATTTGACACCCTATATATTATATACCCCTTTTATTATTTTATATATATTTTATTCACTCTTTCATTAAACAACCATGAAACCGTATGATGGTGAAGTGGATTGTGGTATAGAATTTCATATTTACTATAATAACCAAACAAAAGCAGGTCACATGCAACATGTTTCAATTTCCTATAATAACAACATAAGGGAAACATTTTTTTTTGCAAAAACACGAGGCTGCATCAGTGCTCTCTCAGCTTTGCTTTTGAAGGCAGTTCCTCTTCATAGTAAGAAAGGTATCACTGCTCTCCTTGTCTTGGGATACTCATCAAACTTTTCTTTGTAATACCTGCAATGGAGTAAAGAATACCACTAACATCAGCAAACATGCACCCAAACTACTAGTTATTTACATATATACAATGTAAAAATTAATTATAAGACCTTCACAGATATCTCTGGTTTCTGAGAGAACTACCTGTGATGATGATAAGCTCGTGGTCCAATGGCACATAGAGTGAAAAGGGCAAATGAGAATGTAGATATGGACCATGTCGCAATGGCGTACCCAACCCACTCCACTATCTCTCCAAAAAAGTTTGCACCAGATACATACTCAAACATTCCACCTAGGAGAAAAAAATGATAATTAGAGTGAAAAGGTGCTGAAAGTGATGATTGATATCCTTGCATCTTTTACCATTGATTAATGATTTGGTTTAATACTTTATTTAAACTAATAACTAATTGTTACAGAATTAAACAAAGTTTCCTGACCAGTCTTTGCAATACATGAACCCTATACATGAACATATATGAAATAGGAAATCATGTCAGCATACGGTTTTCTCAATTGCTTTGGTTCATTTCTTGAAACAGTAATAAGATTCTCAAAGCTCTAGGTTATTGTTATAATAGCTTCAATGGTACAGCTCAACACGAAAGCTCACCTGCAAAAGGTCATAACTCACCCAAAACATTTGACTCATGCTTCAAAACAAACTCAATAACTCATAAAAAGTGTCTGATAAAAAGTGAAAGCCCTGAAAATGAAAGGTTCCTTTGGTATTGTGTAAACAATGGTGGCTATAATGTTTATATGTTTTATCAGTATGGTAGTAGACCATGATAATGTTCCTTATATCCATATTTCTGTTTTGTCCTAGTAATGTTTCATTGACACTGAATGTTTACGGTCTCGTCTCGTCATACCACGGAAATTGTTACTGTATTTTTATTTACGTAAATTAACTTTTACACCAGTTACAGTAACAATGGACAAAACGCAATGCAAAGCATCAATAAACAAGGAAAATACTGAACTGTATGTCCAGTAACACACTGTAACACAGTAAAGCAAAATACACTAAATACTTCACCTCACTGGATGACTCGTGGCTCCTGTCTGTCTGACCACAGATTTTCATCGACATCACGTCTGATATTTTTCTTTCCTATTTGTTCAAGTTTCATCTGACAGGTGATTTACCAATTTCTGCGAATATCCCCCAAAAATCTAAATGACTGTAATGATGTTCATGCCTCACAGATTTAGCCAACAGACTGGACTATTGCATAATTTTGTGCATGTGATGACTAAACACATGTTTTGGAGAGTACAACTATTCAACTGAGAAACGACAATCAGTTTTAATCAGCAAGATATATTTAATTGGTAATTTTGCTATTTGTAAACAATTGTACTTACTCATTAGGATAGATGTGATAATACATTAGCAATTGTTTAAAATAATGAGATATTCAAATATTTTGTGAACAAGTGCCCATGGGTTTGGAAGTTTGCACATGTTATTCTGAAAATATTCATTATCATTTAAGAATTGTACCAAAGCAATTGAGAAAACTGAAATGAAAAGTGGCGGGGACTGATTTGTCAGTTAAAAAAAGTGTTCATGCATAATGAAACATATGTCCCTGAAAAAACCTACAGCTCTTTGCCTGCAAGCAAGATGTACGTTTCCTCCCCGGTAATAAGTAACTCGCCCTGTAGCAACCGATAATGTAATAACAGCCAATAATGTAATAACAGCCAATAACGTAATAATTTAAATGTAATAAAACCAATAACGTCATTAATTGCCAATAATGTAATAACTTTTGGCCAATTATGTAATAACTTATTACGTTATTGGCTGGTTATTACGTTATTGGCCTTGCATTAAAAAAAATCTTTGAAAATGTCATAACTGAGCCAATAATGTAATAACTGAGGTATCACTTTATTGTATCTTCAATTTCAAGAGAAAGTGTCACTCTTAGCCTTAATATTGCATCTTGCAACAGATGCTTAAATATCCGACCTTACAGATACCCCTCCACCCTCAAACCCCCCTCCACAGGAAGCCTTATCCCTTTCCAGTTGGACCATTCAAATATGGGCATTAAAATGCCCATGGTTCCCGCCTTAATATCTTTGCCGTCCAATCACCTATTTTATTTCTGAAAACTGTCAGACACTCATGACAACTTAAGAGGGGAAAATAATTGTATCGTCAGCAACGGCAGCCATTGTTTTCCGAGGCGTAGCCAGAGCGGAGACCATGGGAGATCGCCTTGAAATCAGAGACGATATTGTAAGTAAAGACAAGTTTCTTTATATGTGTTGTCAATATTGTCAATTAAAAGTCTAAACTTTTTACTTACAAAGAATCTGTTTGTTGGAGTGACGTGAGTTTTTCAGGAAAGAATTACGTGACCAGTTTGGCCGTTTGTGACACAGGCAGCTATGACGGTAGTAGCATTGTTTAGCCTCAATTTTAGCAGATTTTTGTGAAACTTGGAAAAACAACATTAACTGGCTAGACTATGTACACTTTAAGCGAAATGTACATGCCTTGTTTGGCCAATTTGGTCGATTGTGGAAGAAAGTCAAACGTTTTTTAGGTTTCGAGAGGACTATCCAGCCATAGTGCTAGCTACTTTTGGGGGAGAAGAATTCCGGTTTCCCCCATGTTTCCACTAGTCACTAGAATGGTCATAACCTTTAATCAAAATATGATATTTCTAATCTGTCTTCTGTTATACATTGCCCACAGATTTGTGGATATTCCACCTCCATCTTGTAATTAAAGTGGTTTAAAATTAAGTTGTCTGATGAAGTATGGTGCATGGAGAAGTTTTTGTAAAAAACGTGAAATCAACTTGATAAAATATGATTTGCCTTAAGTAATCATATATTTATTCACATCATAAAAATCCCTTAGTTCTCCTTTTCAATATGGTATAAACAGTTAAGGTGTATGATTTAATATGAACATTCATAAAATATTAATATAAATATGAATATCATATTTCAACAGCATATGGAATATTCGGAATGTTGTCTCAGGCAGTAAAGCGTTAAAGGAGCAATTAAGAGTAAATTTGTATTTATATCTCCCTCTTAGGGTTCCGTTATATTACTCCGAGTATCCAACTCTGTGACCATGCAGACGCTTTGACGGAGTCATGAGTCTTTCAAAGTTCTGCGTTGCAGTTTTCAGTATGGTTTTGCAAATCACCGCCTGCAGGAATGAGTTATTATCTCACCAATGACAGCCCCACAGTCTCCATTGGTCTCAGTCGCCTCGACTGGAAACATTGTTTGGAGGCACACTTCGGGCTACCATAAGCTAAGCTTTACTGATTAGCTTATCCCACACGCAGCTGGGATTCTCGAATCGGGCAAAACAGTGTTAGGGCCCCACACAGACAGACTGGAAGTTTGAAACCGTCTATACAATACGAGTATACGATAAAGTGTTGGTCAGGGTGAGGAGAAGCCAACACAGAGTCTCACAAAAGCATATTGTGATACCAGGTGTTGTTGTGAAAAAAAGAAAAAAAAAATGCACAAATACGAGATAAAGTTTCAAATGCCAAATAGCCCTACTCCAACACAAAAAAATGGTTCTCCGTTTCTGATGTGACCAGTGTGACAAGACAAGAAGAAAAGCAGCGCCAAAAGTCCAAAAGAGTTGTACAAATGGACCTGGGAATGCCTTACTCACATAGGACAGATTGGAGGATTTTGAATCAATAAACCTGAACATTTGCTTTGACCCGACCCCTGATGGCAGCTGCCAATTTGCTGCTATTTCTTATCAATTGGCCACTATTGGAATTTTCCAATAGAACTAATAGAATAGAACTTTCTAATAGAACTGGATAAAGAAAATGACTTTTCAATTAGTGTGATGAAGCTCTACAAGGCCGCTGGACACCACAGTGGTCTTAGCATGTGTTTAAAACACTTATTTAGTAAGGACAGCTGCTGGATGAGTGCATGCATTCTTCTCAGTCATGTCGCCTTAGGGCTCGGGATGGGTATCGAGAACCGGTTCTTGTTTAGAACCGGTTCCCAGTGAATTGGAGTCGTTCCTTAACGATTCTGTTAACGATTCTCTGTGCCGTTGCACATGCGCAAACTTTTATAGTTTATTCAGACTGCAGCAAACATGGCTATAACTATAAAGAAGCGTTCTTAAGTTTGGTTGTATTTCACACGACAAAATGGAAACAACGCCACTTGTAACGCGTGTCAAAAGTCTATTTCGTCGAAGGGAGGAAATACTAAAAATATGAAGAAGCATTTGAACACACAGCATGGAATGAAGTTACTGGAACGTCATGGGCTCGATGCATGCAGCAGCGCAGCTAACATTTGCGCTTCATCTGTAACTCTAAGGTAGAGCTGAACTGCTCAAAAGTGATCACAACCACTTGTTACTATGTGAAGCAATTTGCCTTTATTGTGTGTAGTCGATCAAGTTATCTTCTGTCCCGTCGTTAGAAGCATATATTTGAGCTCCGGCATTTGTCTCCCATTAGTATTTATCTTATCGATCACTTCACGTTATCGGGGGGTATGTGTTATCAGCAAACGTTGCGTTCCCATTATTAAAATGAGCATATACATTTTTTATCCATTATTAAACTTTGAATATTAATTCTTTACCCTTTTAATAGTCCTTTTACATGTGCGTGAAAACGCCTAAACAACATACCCAAAGTACATTGAAAGCTGTTGTTGAACCATTTGGAGTACATGCATGTAAATAGTCTCTTTTGACACCCCTATTGTTAGGACCCCTGTAAGTCCTATTTGTGTTGAGTAATATAAGTTTGAACACAAGAAAACTGAAAGTTTCTATCTTCGACTAGATTTTGTTTTGAAAACAGAGGCCTGAAGAGGCCTAGAGGTGGTAGGTATTAGCTCATTTCAAAGCCAGTTTGAGAAAATTTGATTACAACGAGTGTGTGTGGGAGGGGTGCAGGATGCACAGACCTAGTTGGCTGTAGAGGGAAGAATCGATAAGAGAATCGATGATTAATTGAATAGATGAGCAGGAATTGATAAGGAATCGGAATTGCTAAAATCTTATCAATGCTCATCCCTACCTAGGGCAGTTTAAAATTAAGGGTATATACTGGAGAAAGTAGGTCGTAGTACTATAACAGAACAGAACCCCAAGAGTGAAATATAAATCTGAATTGACTCTTTATTGCTCCTTTAAGGCTTCCTGTGGAGGGGGGTTTAAGGGTGGAGGGGTATCTATAAGGTCGGATATTTACGCATCAGTTGCAAGATGCAATATTAAGGCTAAGAGTGACACTTTCTCTCCAGAAATTGAAGATAAAATAAAGTGATACCTCAGTTATTACATTATTGGCTCAGTTATTACATTTTCAAAGGTTTTTGTTAATGCAAGGCCAATAACGTAATAACCAGCCAATAACGTAATACGTTATTACATTATTGGCAAAAAGTTATTACGTTATTGGCTCAGGAACTTTATTACATTATTGGCAATTTATTACGTTATTGGCCGTTATTACATTATAGGCTTATATAACGTTATCAGTTGCTACACGCCCTCACCCCCTTCCCCCTTTCATAACTTAACTTCCCCCCCCCCCTCCCTTGGGCCCAATAGTGACCCCTTGTCCATAACTCTTAAGACTGGCCAGCAACCCGGAATGCCTGTAATGTGTGCAGCTGCCAGCAAACAGTTTCTTTCTCCAGAAGTCTCATGGTACCTTTAGGAATCTTGTAAACAACTTCTCCTGGCTTTCTCAAATTTCGCAGAATGTGGTCACTGTGAATGTTTATAGCCATACCTACGAAAAACAGAAGTAAACCTAAAGAAAAAGGGAGAATATAAATAAGTGGTTGTTCAAAACCAAACAATGCAGTAGTACAGAGCTCAACTCTAGTTCTGTCAAAACCATAATGCAACAATGAAGAGCATGCTTCAAAAAATTGATGTTGTTAACTTCACACTGAAAAAAACACAGAAACTGTAAGTTACCGTGTCACAGTAAATTGATTAGACAAATACTGATACTCTTGTATCTACTAATTCCTCCCTCACTCACCAAAACCCAGTCGAATGTCTGTCAACCAGGCACCATTGTAGGTGGCACAGTGGAGCAAGTAGTGGGCCTGGAGAAAACCGTTGACTGTGCAAAAGACCATTGCAGAGACAACAATGTAGAGAGGGGAAGGACGACCTTTGTTAAGCAAGGAGTAGATAAATGTCCTTGAAAAGAGAGGAATACAATTTTCAGAATGAAGAAAAAGTTAATGAGTGTCACTCCATGCCCATACTATTCATCTTTGAATGAGTCGACAGCAGCATTTTCCAACCAAGGACCACATGTGGGAACCTGCGTTTTCAAGTCGTCTGTAAGTGGTACGGTACCAGCGAATGTCAACGGTTCATAGCTAGTATCGGGCCGTTTATCAGGGGATTGCTCCAAATAACAATTTTAACTAACCCTCCTGGCTTAAAAGACGAAGACGATCATTGGGGATTTTGTACACATCGTTGTCGATGAAAGTAAAACTCGCTCACTAGAGCGAGGCAGAGGAGGAACAGAGGGAAAATAGTGAGGGCATGAGTATGCCTGACCTTAGTACAGATTATAACAATCACTACGTTTACATGATGGTATCAATTTGAATCTAGCTTTATTTGGATAATGCTAATTTTTGGGGCAACTGCTATTATCCCAATATATATGGGTAGATGACATGACACATGATTTTTCTGTAATTAAGTGTGAATGTTTATTTACATGCATTTTACCACTTAAACAACACATGGTAGTGAAGCATATTATGGTTCTTGATTTAAACTTGTGATTTTGTGTGAAATATGGTTATGTTTTGATTATATTTTAAGGTGAATATGCAAAATGTCCTGCGGTGTGACCGTAACATAGGTGAAGCATTAAACTTACTTATGAACAAAATAAACCATAAATATCTGGAGCAGCTACTAACTGCCTTGGCATTATATTGTATATATTGACATTCTTAATATTAAGTTTTAATATGCGCAAAACTAGTAAATTAGTATTTGCAGCAAAATAACTTTCGTAACACAAATGCTGTCCTGTGGCGTGACATGGAAAATCAGATTTTTGCAACAGCAGTTACATGGACAACTATAGGGGTCCTTAGTTAACCCCCCCTTCCAGGAAGCCCCCCAGATGTTGGAATGTACAGTGAAGGTTAAAAGGTGAGCGTTGAGAGCGTACCTCTGATTAATTTCATAAATTTCACTGTTTCTGTCAGACAATGAATGTGTCATTTTTTGAGAGTCCTGTAGTGTGACAGCTGTAGTTCAAAATTTGTTAAAAAAATATATTTTTGATTAAACATATTAAGCTCAAAACGGTGTACTTATTCAGTTAGCATAATAGCTAAGGTCAGTCTTGCATAGCAATGACTCAAAATGGCCGCAACGATGAAAATGTCCTGTGGTGTGACGGCCCTGTCCTGTGGTGTGACTACTCTGTCCTGTGGTGTGACATAAGTTTGATGTCTTGTTTGGTATTTATCTGTTATTCTTTAAATGTTATATATATTAGGTATTTGAGTCAATGTGACATAATCATTTATTGTATGTGGAATGTCAAATTAAAGGTCTTTTTGTCGATTTTTATAGCATGGGCAAAGAATGAGCAAAGAAAGGACTAAGCAGTACCGAAAAGGCTAAACCAGGATGAAGCCAGGCGTGAGGAGATCCTTAGGGAGAGAAGAAGAAAGTAAATAAGCTGATAATAGGGAAAGGGAGTTGAGGCTTTCTTAAAAATTTACACTTTGTGTAGAAACTGTGCAACAACTGTCTCTGCTTTATCGACAGATATCAAGAAAAGAAAGCTAAGGGAGAAATTCCACCAAGAAATAAGTTGCTTCCCAAAACAAAAAAAGAAAAGCGTCGTAAAGAATGGAGGCAGACAAAGGCAAAGAACAGGAAGAAGAAGAAGGATCTGGCAGCTATTTTGGACATGACTCCCCCATCACCTGAAGGACTTGTCCATGGTTCTCCTGTGCATGGTTCTCCTTCTCTATCTCCCATTCCAAGTCCTTGTATTCTGTCAACAATCAGCCATAAACATCCCTTAGCCCATCCACCAAGCAATAGACCAATTATTTGTTTGTAAACATTCGGGATGCGCGCGCAATGTGGCTGCAGAAAACCGGGAAAGGATAGCATTTTAAATGGCAAAAGGACCACACGGATAATACAAATAGTTAGATTTAAAAAGACCAAAAAGGTCGAGGAGGACAGCCTTTATGAGAGAAAGCGATTACCCATTGATCTGTTGCATCCGAATTTTGATTCGGGTCATGAAAGTCTTGAAATTTTAGTGAGAATGTCGCCCGGTACAGACCGCATAGTCGAGCGGCAACCATGTCTTCACGTCATGTGACATATGTCACAAAGTTAATAATTTTACAGTTTTACAGTCAATTCTACATCTAAAAAGTCGAGCAGGGCAGCTTTCAAGAGATATGGGAATTCTGCTTTTAGCCAGCTGATTCGATTATTTTCCTGATTTGTTTAAACTGGCAATCTAAGTGAGACTGCATCCCGTTACACTGTTTTGACGTTAGCCTCAGTCAGACTCGCTCACTGGCAGTGTGCACAATGTTGTATTTCACTCCATACTACACCAGAAACGTCAGGGAGGACTGCCTAATGTAGATACGGGCCTGATGAAGATAGCCAGTCACCCTTCTGAGATAAAATTACTTAACCCTTGTGTTCTCCTCGGGTCATTCTGACCCATCAGTCATTGTGACCCACCTTCGTTTGCGACAGCTTTACCGCATACAAAAACATGGTGAAGCATTTTCTTTTAACCGTTGGGCTGTCTCAGACCCCCCACATTGCGAAGGTGAAAAGAAAATTATTTTTATTTGCTTTTGTATTGGGTAAAATTGGGTAAACACAACAATGGTTCATTATGAACCTTTTGGTCATATGACCCGAAGGCAGCACAAGGGTTAAATGCTTCGGTAAAAAGGTCGGTTTTAAGCTGTCTTTTAAAAATGTCTAGCGTGTTTGCTTCCCTAATATTTATGGGTAATTTGTTTTATAGTTTTGGGGCGTAATTAGCAAAGGCCGAATGACCAATCTTCTTATGACTGCTTCTGGTGACTTCCAATAGGCCTGCATTTGATGATCGCAGTGTTCGAGCTGGTGTGTAGTTTATAAGGGAGTTAGCAATGTAGCTAGGTCCTTGTCCGTGTAGAGCTTTGTATGTGAGGAAAAGGACCTTAAAGTGAAAGTGACAGGGAGCCAGTGTAAAGTAGCTAGGACAGGACTAATGTGTTCTCTCCTTTTAGTTTTGGTTAATAATCTAGCAGCAGAATTTTGAATGAGCTGTAGTCTTTCAGTGGTTTTCTTGGGAAGACCAGTGAAAAGTCCAGGATTACACCGAGACTCGTCACCTCTGGTTTAAGACAAGGGGTTAAGCCTCCTAGATTCTTAGTCAGCATCTCTCTTTTGGATTTGGGGCCACATAATAGGACTTCGGTTTTGTCTTCATTTAATTTAAGAAAGTTATCATTCATCCATTTGTTTATTGCCAACAGGCAGTTGGTAATGGAATTGATGGCCGTTGCATCGTTGGGTTCAGTGGATATACAGTGAGGAAAATAAGTATTTGAACACCCTGCTATTTTGCAAGTTCTCCCACTTAGAAATCATGGAGAGGTCTGAAATTGTCATTGTAGGTGCATGTCCACTGTGAGAGACATAATAAGTATGATTTTTTAAAAACTATTTATTTGTATGATACAGCTGCAAATAAGTATTTGAACACCTGAGAAAGTAAATGTTAATATTTGGTACTGTAGCCTTTGTTTGCAATTACAGAGGTCAAACGTTTCCTGTAGTTTTTCACCAGGTTTGCACACACTGCAGGAGAGATTTTGTCCCACTCCTCCGCACAGATCTTCTCTAGATCAGTCAGGTTTCCGGCCTGTCGCTGAGAAACAACACAGAGTTTGAGTTCCCTCCAAAGATTCTCTATTGGGTTTAGGTCTGGAGACTGGCTAGGCCACGCCAGAACCTTGATATGCTTTTTACGGAGCCACTCCTTGGTTATCCTGGCTGTGTGCTTCGGGTCATTGTCATGTTGGAAGACCCAGCCTCGACCCATCTTTAATGCTCTAACTGAGGGAACGAGGTTGTTCCCAAAAATCTCGCAATACATGGCCCCGGCAAACCTCTCCTTAATACAGTGCAGTCGCCCTGTCCCATGTGCAGAAAAACACCCCCAAAGCATGATGCTACCACCCCCATGCTTCACAGTAAGAATGGTGTTCTTGGGATGGTACTCTTTATTCTTCTTCCTCCAAACACGTTTAGTGGAATTATGACCCCAAAGTTCTATTTTGTTTCTCATCTGACCACATGACTTTCTCCCATGACTCCTCTGGATCATCCAAATGGTCATTGGCAAACTTAAGACGTGCCTGGACATGTGCTGGTTTAAGCAGGGGAACCTTCCGTGCCATGCATGATTTCAAACCATGACGCCTCAGTGTATTACCAACAGTAACCTTGGAAACTGTGGTCCCAGCTCTTTTCAGGTCCTTGACCAGCTCCTACCGTGTAGTTCTGGGCTGATTTCTCACCTTCCTTAGGATCATTGAGACCCCACGAGGTGAGATCTCGCATGGAACCCCAGTCCGAGGGAGATTGACAGTCATGTTTAGCTTCTTCCATTTTCTAATGATTGCTCCAACAGTGGACCTTTTTTCACCAAGCTGCTTGGCAATTTCCCCGTAGCCCTTTCCAGCCTTGTGGAGGTGTACAATTTTGTCTGTAGCGTATTTGGACAGCTCTTTGGTCTTGGCCATGTTAGTAGTTGGATTCTTACTGATTGTATGGGGTGGACAGGTGGCTTTATGCAGCTAAAGACCTCAAACTGGTGCATCTAATTTAGAATAATAAATGTAGTGGGGGTGGACATTTTAAAGGCAGACTAACAGGTCTTTTGAGGGTCAGAATTCTAGCTGATAGACAGGTGTTCAAATACTTAATTGCAGCTGTATCATACAAATAAATAGTAATAAAAAATCATACATTGTGATTTCTGGATTTTTTTGGGGATGTCTCTCACAGTGGACATGCACCTACGATGACAATTCCAGACCTCTCCATGATTTCTAAGTGGGAGAACTTGCAAAATAGCAGGGTGTTCAAATACTTATTTTCCTCACTGTATATAGTTGTGTGTCATCCGCATAGCTATGGAAATCTATGTTATGTTCTCTGATTATGTCGCCGAGTGGTAACATATAAAGAGAAAAAAGTAATGGACCCAAGCAGCTTCCTTGAGCAACCCCATAGCAGTTCTCATGTTTCTTGGACCTATGGTCTCCTAAACTAACATATCACCTTCCTGTGATATGATTTTATCCAGTTCAATACACTATCCGTGAACCCAATAAGCTTTTCCAGTCTATTCATTAGGATGTCGCGATCAATGGTATCAAATGCTGCAAAGAGATGTAGCAGGATAAGGATAGAGACTTTATTTGCATCAGAGTTTAGTCTGAGGTCGCTAATTATTTTGTTGAGAGCAGTTTCAGTACTGTGATATTTCCTGAAACCTGACTGTGAGACTTCCAGGATGTTATTTTCTTCAAGAAAATAATTTAATTGGACTAAAACTATCTTTTCCAGTACTTTACTAATAAATGGAAGGTTTGATATTGGTCTGTAATTTGCAAGTAGACTGTTATCCAATTTGGGTTTCTTTAATAGGGGTGTAACGGTGCGGTTTCCCGTTACCGCTAGCAAGCAACGTACCGTCGCGGGGAAGCCATTCATGCAGCATGGCGAACGGTGATATTCTGTGTCCGGACGAAGGGAAGACCCGACGGAAAGTCGGAGGGGTCTTTCTTAAAACGTGAGCGCACGGAATGTACGACTTGGGTGGGGGAAACAGGGGTGTTTGTATAAGGTGAGCGCTGGGGAGCTATTTAGCGGGTTAGAATGTTGTGTAGCAGGATGGAAGGTGGATTTTCCTGTCTGTAGTATTATAGGGAATGTATGTATTTTTTGTTAGGTGGAGTCGGGAGTATCGTAAGATTAATTGATTTAGAAGGGGGATAATGGGCAGAATGGGTGAGGCGGCGCGGATAAAAGGGCAGAGCAGAGCAGATGGAGGCAGTGGGGACTAAGGGGAACAGCCGACCACACCTCTGGCGGGCCAATATACGGGATGCCGAAATGCCCTGAGTTAGCAGAAAGGTTTGGAAAACTGTGTAGGTAGGGGAGCTTAGAATTCCCGTTTTTTTTCCCTTTTATTAATAAACCCTTCTGGGATTGACTCTAAGGCCTTGAAGCACTGCCTCCAAGTTTTTGTGACCGCCGCAAAGTTGGCCATCCTACAATGGCTCCGTTTGAGTCACTCCATGTAATCAGCGAAGGTCCTGTGACGCAGTACCGCAATAAGACCAACTGTTTCCTGATGAGCACTGTGCCATTTACCTGGGGGTTCCAGAGTGTAACATGGAATTACAGTGAAAGAAGTCACGGAAAAGGGTTTCCTGATGGGGTCAGAATTGTGTGAAGCTGATGGCAGACCAGGTTGTGCTAAGGGGACATGATCTACAAACTGCTGAGGCACTGTTTGACTTCTTGTCCAGCAAAGATGAGATGAAAATCCAAATTAAATGGATAGAGGAAATTTGCTGAATTTGACACACTGTTCCCTCCTGTCCTACCAGCTGTGAAGGGTATACCGGGCACACACCAGATTTTCACTACAACATCGGGGGAAATATTTCACAGGGAAGTCAGTTGCTTCTACACAGGGGCGGATCTAGAAAAAGATTTCATGGGTGGCAAGAGGGTGGCAGGAGATTTTGAGGGGTGGCACCCCCATGGCAGAAGAATATATGCTGATTTAATCACAGTCATATTAATCAAGGTTTATTTGGAATCAATGTTTATTTGGAATGCCCCCAAATTAAGACGTTTTAACTCAAAAACATTAGGCTACATTATTATGGCACATTATTAAAGCCTTAAATCAAAGATATTGAAGAAACAAATCAACATGTATGTTTTCATTGATTCAACCAATCCGAAGGTTGGACAACTTGGTCAGCTAGTAGTAGAACCCTTACGGAAGGAAAATATATTGCAGTATATTGGAAAATATGATGGCATATATTAGGCAATATATGTCCATATATGGACATATATTATATGTAAAAAGTATAGCTGCAAGCAGCAATGGCGAATACCTCCAAAATATTGTAAAATTGACATAATAGACAGTTACACCGGGATTACCCAGAAAACTAGAAACTTTTTTGTAAAAAAAAAAAAATATACACCAATGCCTGGAGTTGAACCTAAAACCCTTCGTTTACTGGAACAACCCCTCATCCAATTGAGCCATTCCAAGATCTAGACTTTGCAGGGTTCAGTTACTGAATAATAAAATAAGACGTTTCTCCTATGGCAATCAAAGTCACATTTGGTCCAAGCTCAAACATCTCTAATTCAGGCATATTTTCACATATCAAGGTGAAACTTTGCAGGGTACTTCAGGGGGAAGTCACCTTAAAGCCTATTCCTGACGGGGGAATCCTAATTATATGGAAAGATATACATGAAATAAATGTACAGATATGTGTTCAATATATTGTGGAATATATTTGAAATATAGGTAAAATTATATGGAAAAATATTTGAAATATATAACAATGATCGCTTCCAGCAAACCTCTTTTGAATTAGCCATTTCCCCCTAAATAAATGTCAATCTCACGGTGTTTACGTTTTTGTGGGCAAATTTTCAATTAGCAGGTGGTACTGTTTGAATCGGGATTCCATTTGAAATACTGCCGTTGAAAACCTTATTAGAATACCTTGTAGATGGCTGAGCGGTTAGGGAATCAGGCTATTAATCAGAAGGTTGCCGGTTCGATACCCGGAAGCGCTAAAATGAAGCTGTGTCCTTGGGCAAGGCAATTCACCCTACTTGCCTCGGGGTTTGTCCCTGTACTTACTGTAACTTTTCTGCTAAATGACTAAATGTAAATATCACCATATGTCTGTACATTGTAAGGGCATGTTCTCACATATGTACACATGCATTGTACAATATATCTTTCCATATATTTAAAATATATTCTATCATATATGAATATATGACACTATATCTTTACATATATTACCCATACATTTTTCCATATAAAGCGGCATAGATTATGGTGGTTATTTATGAATAGATATTTGCATATATTTTGGGATATATAACCACATATTATATATTCATGTTCCATATATTGCAATATATGGAAAACGGCAATCATTGCTGTATTCTGCAATATATTGCAATATATTACATGAATATATATTATAGTTTATAATATATTAGTAATATATTTATCATCAACATATTGTCCCATGTATTTCCATATATAATATATTGGTAAATGTAATGGAAAATAATATATTAACAATATATTAAAATGTATTTCAAATCATATATTGGTAAATATATTTTCTTTCCGTAAGGGAAGAATGTGCAAAAAGTTAGAAGTTTGTATGGTCGATTTTTACAAAGATTGAAGAAACAATGAAAATTGTGTGTATTTAAATGTCTGTTAGGTTTTTCGGCATTCAGACTGTCTACTCTTTTACCCCGGTCCCTAAATATGACACGGAGCCTGAACGGAGGTACGAATATGAATGTCTGTTGAATCTCGAATATAAAATAGATTTCACCTTGGTCTCAGCGCATTGGGGAGGGTGATTGGAGTTGTCTAGTGCTGCATTCACTTGCAGTGGGATATTAACAGGCCCAAACGTAATTCGCCCGAGCAGAATTCAGATAAAAATCTGCGGAATTGTATTGGTCTGAGGCAAACATTTAATAAACTTGTCTACTTATATTACGTCTCTATTCTTTCAAAATAATTAACCTTTAAACAGAGCCCATTGCCACATGTGTAGGTAGTAGGTCTGTGATAGCAATCAAAGGAAGTTTGTCAACCCTGAAACTGATACAATATGTAAACATTAAGTAAAAATTTCCAGATTCAGCCCTGAAGAATTGACACAGAAAAAATTATCAAACAAAATTACAGGAATAGATAGGGCCAGGGAGTTTTCAGGGGATATTTATGAGAATGGATCAATACTTTTCTGCAAAGTCTGTCAACATTCAATCGACCATATTCGGCGTCAAACTGTTGTGGAACATCTTCAGTAGCTCTGACACAAGAACAGGAATGCACTCGGAATTCTGCAGATTTTCACTCTGAATAACCGCAGAAAATGTGAAAATATCCACAGATTTTGTTTGGGCTTGTATAATAGAAATTCGCTCTCGCAAATGTCCGACTTGGCGGAGTGGGGAGGGGGGTTGGAGCCATCTAGTGCTGCATTCACTTGCAGTGGGATATTAGAAATGCGCTCTGGCAAATGTCCAACTCGGCTGCATTCACTTGCAGTTGGATATTAGAAATTAGCTCATTAAATTTGCGCAAATTTCAGATGAGTCGCAACTTTTCTTTGTTATCAAAGCTGCCAACTGAGGTGGCAGCTGGGGTGGCAAGGCTATTTTTAGGGTGGCAGTTGCCACACCATGCCACCCCGGTAGATCCGCCCCTGCTTCTACAACCATCCCAAAGTGTGTGACTGCTTTAACGTCAAACAAGTCACAATGACCACTGACAGTCCAGGTCAAGAGGTGAGCACAGTCCCTCCCTCCCAAGATGAAGATGAAGGTGACCAAGACGTGTTGGAGGTGGGAAAGTTCATCATTGTCAAATATGATGAGAAGCGATATGTGGGCCAAATCTCAGATATTCAGGGAGAGGACATAGAGGTGAATTGTATGGTTCAGCGTGGACAGAAGAATACTTTCCAGTGGCCTGACAAAGATGATCGCATCTATTACTCCCGTACTCCCGTGGATCATGTTCAACACAGCTTTTTCTAACATGATTTCAATGACATTCTACTGAGAAGCAAGATGTTTTGTCGTCTTTTTGATGACTGATGCCTCTAATATGTTGATTATTCAGTATGTCTTGTTGTTGACAAATGTTAAGTAAAAAATGCAAAGGGATTTGTTTGTTACAAAAGTACTTAATACATTTTACCAATAAAGTTCATACAATGTCATCTCTTCCTGTGGTGTGACGGCACGTCCTGTGGTGTGACATCACTTCAAATACAATTAAATGACTTTTCCTAATCTTAACTAACTTTTATTATTATGTACATATGAAAATATTGCATAATTTAACTATCAAAAAGAAAGCTGACATTTTCATTAGGGTTTTCTTTTTCATTTCATAGAATATTTCCACTAGAGTGAGTGATAAAAGATGGCACAAGTGAATACTCAAATAAAAAAACAGCTGTGAAAAATAATCATATGCAGAATTTTGATGAACATTCTGAAAGAGTACTTCTTAAACTTTAAACATACCTAAGTTGTACTTGAAATCAATAATAGTAAAATATTTTGTCATAGTGACATGTCACACCGCAGGACAAATTGTGGCTGAAGCTATAAGAAAAGCTTAATGCTTTTATAATAATGAAATTACACAAAAAATCTACGGAACACTAGTAGTTTAAAAAAATTCAGCATTTGAACATTATAATTTCATACAACTGTAATCCTCAACAACAACAACATTTCGAGAAAGACGGCGAACGGAGAGCAAGATAAAGCTACGTTCCTCTACATTTCGAGCATTATGACAATAAGAGTACTGCGAATGCAAACTGCGCTATTGGCGCTATTGGCTCGCGTTGTTTGTTTGTTTCTGCCGGGCCGTAGCCTTATGATGTTGTCATACTCATAATTCTAGTCAGAATATGAGTCTGAAACCGCTTCGTTGGGCTGTGAATATGGGGTGTGTTTCAACAGAAATTCTTTAAAAAAACGCCTCTTCGCTCAATTGGATATACCTACATTCAGACCTACCTACAACCTACCAGAGCATATAGCACGTGCACGTAGTATGTTTTTTGTTGAAAACAAATTAAACCCAAGTGCTCTTTGGTGACGTGGTTGATTACGTTACTGTTGATCATCTGTCCATCATCATATAAAGCCTGCCCTGACAATTTGATTGGTCCGAACAGCTCCTGTTCGGACATACCTTTTCCCCAACCGAGCTACCCCAGACCCATCTTCCCGACCAAATATTTTTGTGGGCAGGGCTAAGTTGGGCTGGCAGCCGGCAGCGACAACTTATCGTCTTTTTCGACTTCAGTCCAGTTCATAGTCCAATTCACCGTTTACAAGAATGCGATGTCCAAATGATCGACCGACTCGGATCGAGTTATCTCGGGGTGACGATCGGATTGTAGTCGGACCGCAATTATTTGAACAAAGGTGTTTACAAGAAAGGGATAATTCTATTTCAGTCCAAATAAGCCAGTAGTTCGAATCCATGTAACCATGCTGAATCAGTCAGGATGAACGCTTCTGCTCCCTGTCTGTTGAAATAAAAAAATAAACTGCTCAGGTAAACAGTTGTCTGTTTGAGTAACATCAGGGGCCTGTACTACGAATCAAGATCAACATGCTCTGGATTCCTTTCAGTTACCCAGCTACGCAAAGCCTAACAATCAAAATCACGATAAGCGGTACTACGACGGCAGTTATCAATTCTCTAACTCAACCCAGATCTTTCCAATCTAGAGACATGCACGTTCACATAAAGGGGTGGTGTTTGCATCATAAATCCAATCGCAAACATGGACGAAACAAGAGCCGCATATTTCACACAGGAGGAGCAGACAATAATCTGACAAACTTTGTCTACTCCTCCTGCATGAAATATTGTAATACAAACATATCAGTAATACGGACATAATACAGGCTAAAATCAACAAAGTCGCTGCTACCAGGGTCATTTTAATGCAGGAATTTATTTTGAAATAGTATCTACTGGTGCACATGTCATGCACTAACCTACATGAGAATATAATACGTGTTTGCAGTGGACGTGCATCCCCTCCCCCCCCCCCCCCCCGCCGTTGAAATGATCGAATGAATCAAAAAAAGATTTGTTTATTTTACAGAACGAGATTCAAAGGACCAAATCAGTAAAATGATCTGAACTTCCCATCACTAGTGTGCATTCTATAACGTTAAACTTTTGTTGCTGTATTATTTTGGTTGCAACCCTGGCAGTGGCAAACGATCGTGGGAGCAAATCAAAAATAAATATAAAACCATAATTCTAAACGGTAAGTAGCAGTAGGCAATACTTGTACATATCTTAAAGCCAACAAGTACAAGGCTGAATTGCCTGAATTAGTCCCTTTTGTAGGATATTGTGTAGCTACAAAAGGTCTATCGAACAATGAAATTGCTTGCAGCCAACAGGAAGAAAAATTAGGCAATTGGGGCGGGGGGGGCTCCTCCACAGGACTTCACTCCAGCCGAGGAGCTGGCCCTCTCCAGCTATCAGGGTCACCCCATGATGGAAGGAGTGAAAGGGGGCATTTCTTCAGACCCTGGTGGCAGTAGGTTGGAAGCCCAGGCATATGTCTGTTTCAAGTAATCTATGTGCCCAATGTTCATTAAACAATTATTTATGAATATTGTAGGAGTGAAATGTATTACTGTTCTCTGCAGTGACAGGAAATACAGTGGTGTTGCTGCCACCACCCACTGTTGTCCCACTGTGCCATACAGAGGTAACAGTGAAACTAATAGTCATACGCCAGTATGTATACCATATGTGGTTGTTGAATATTGATACCATTTACTTTCTCAAGTGGAGGTCCAAGATGATCAGGAAACTGTGTCAGGGAGAGGAACTTCTTCCTCTCCCTGAGCCTAGGACCTCCACTTCAAGGCCAAGACAAAGACACAAGGTATAAGCAATGAACCTTTAAACACAGTAGTCAAATGGACACCTTCCACTTTCTCCAAGTGTGCCTTGCAAAGGAAAAATGTTCTTTATTTGTTTCAGATTGGAGCAGACAATGTGAGGGCCCTGTATAAGAGAACCCTGGAGCTTGATATAGAGTATAAGAGGCTTTTAATAATAAAAAAAACAAGGCTGGAGATAGAAAAACTGGAATATGAGAAGAGATAGTACATGACTGACACTAAACTTAGTTACACTGACATTATTTTTCTGTGTTCCTAGGGAAGGGAGAAGACATGAGGATGTATTTGTTTACATTTTTCTACATTTTGGTATTTTTATACCTTTTTGTGGCTTTTTTGTTATGCCTTTTAAGTCTTTTGTAGGTAGGGGTTTAACCACTTCTCTCTTTCAATGTCCTATTTATGTTTTTTTTTTTTATGGTATAAAAGTGAATGAAACATCAACATTCAATGAGTAGTAGTGAAATTATCATTTATTTAACTTGTGAACATTGAGCATTGTACAGATAAACGTTCTTTTGGTTTGAAATGTTTTGGTTGAAAGAAACCACAATTTCTGATATGGAAATTATTAGAAAATGGGTCAAAGCAACCCAAGGACAAAAGGGTTAAGGGGAGACACCCCAGTGAATAGGGATAATATATCAACGTGAAACCTTCCCAGTTGATAACTAATAGTAGGTCAAATATTGTTTTCATTACCGGTTTCCTGTAAATGTAGCCTTTGTTTAAATCAGCAAATGAAGCATTAAGTTAAGTATAAATATTATATCATTTGCGACATTATCGTCAAGAATGACTTAGTGGGCGGGGCTTTTATACCGGTTGATCTCTGATCTCCAATTTAACCTGCTCCCGACCAGGTTAGCCGTTCAGCATATGTTACCATGGCGATCTACCCCGGTAACAAGTGATCCACCGTCGTAGTACAGAAAATCCTGGGTTGAACCTGAAGTTACCTCGCTAACGCCAAATCTTGATTCGTAGTACAGGCCCCAGCTCTAATAATACTAAATGGTAGAATCAGATTTCCAAAGGCCTGTTCCATAAAGACCACTCAAAAAAGCTGAACTTAAATTAACCTAACAAGTCATGGATTATATTGATCCACCACGGCAAAAATCAATTTAAGGCTACGTGACTTCTTCTCAAAAGAACATTCTCTTTAAGCCCCATACTATGACAGCTTTCTCATCCACCACTTCATCAAAATAAAATTACATACCGTGATTGACTTGAACGATAGGATACGTAGGTCTAGGTCCTTTTTTATACAACTTTACTTCATTTAACAAAAAAACATACACCCTCTGAACACATCTCAATTGACTTTTTTTAAATGTCTTTAAATAAATACTATTAACCAATATATTATCCAGTAGACTAACTTTTTAACATTGTTTTTGTGTCGGGAAAATGGAAGATAGATGTATGGATTTCGGTTTGTTTCACAATTGTTGGCTACTATTAACCAATATGTAGCTATGATAATTCTAGTGGAATGATTTAGATTGAGATATATGTAGCATCAGCCTTAACATTTGATATCACAAAGTACCATATAGCCATAAGTTTAACGTAGGCTATATAGGTTTGTTTCAATTAGAATTAGAATTGGGTCAGTTTTACAGGAACGTCTGGTTAAGCACCAACACAGGCTAAGTCTGACAATTAGTCTGCCCAGGACCAGGTACTTGCACAACATAAGTTTGCATGGTAACTGAGTTTGAACTCAATTGAACTGGCTTTATGGAACTGAATCGACTCGAAATTAGTCAGACAAACTGACATAAGCCTGGATTATTCGGTAAACTTGCTTTATGGAACAGCTCTCAGGTTACAGTCAGGTTGATTGCAACATGCACGTAGCAATTTAGCAGATGTGTAGACACAAGTTCTCTGCATAGTCAAGCTGTATAATTATCAATGTTGCTAGTTGAGCGCCTACATCCCCCCCCCCTCATCAGGGTGGCCCTTAAAGGTTGTTATGAAGGCTGAAATGGCCCTTGAAAAAGTTTCCCCACCCCTGTACTATACACATACTGCTAAGAATTTTTGAGCCCCATGAAGAGATTGCTATTCAGGCCACTCCCCCCTACCCTGCCCAGCTATGTGTAGAGAATTGGCATACTGCAAAATGTAACAGGATGCAATAGGACATTGTGGAAAGGCTTCACATGCCTTTTTGCTATACCTTTTAAATCCCTGCTCAGGTATTCTTCGCGACCGGCCTTTCCCCGCTGCTATGGGTTTGTGCCACGAGAGCAAGCTCTTAAACGTATCACACATTTGTTCAGTTAATGCTTATTATATTGACAATGTACATTGTAAAACACTTTGTGACCCTGTCTGTGAAAAGCGCTGTATAAATACATTTTACTTACTTACTTTTTATTTACAGCTGGCACAAGAACATGGGTTCACAGACCATTGCACATTAAAACCCACCGTCAGTAAATCTTTCCACTATTTTCACCACCTTCCCCTGGGTATAAGTGTTTGCTCCCCTTGTTAGTCTTGTCAGAATGTTAATCTTTCTGTCCTGTTCCAACACGTAGTCTGTTCCTTTGTGTTCATGTTCCCAAGTCTTCTGTGTTGTTATTGCCTGTGTTTTTGGGGTCGTTAACAGTACCTGAGTTGGCAAGTATTTGAGTGGTATTTTTTAAGTTAGGTAGTAATTAATTTGAATTATTTAAGTTATTTCTGCCTACCATGTCATACAATTGGGTCCACAAGCTCTGATAGCATGTGATTGTATGGTGATCAAAAATACACGCAACAGTGCAATGATAAATTCCATAACTACATTCTTACAATGGCATCTCATTTACAGTAGTGTTAGTAAAATGCAGTGCTTAGTTTAGTTCCACAAAATGCTCTGATAACTGTTACAAAACTAAAAACAGCTGCAAAAAAACTGAGCAAACTGCGTGTTTAGAATTTCATATTAGATTTCAGTTAGGAAAACTTAACTCTTGAACCCCACTGAGTTCCCTTATGGGGAACTCATTTATGTCTGTTTCAAGCTATGAATCATGGTCTTGACACAAAGTTCTTGTACCTTTGAAAGTAATGCAGACAGAAGGTCCAGAGAAGCAAGTTTCTGCCCAGGCTGTGCTGGGAGTCGGTGGTTAGGACAAGGAGCACAGGCACCAGGAAAGAAGGTAACTCCTGAAGGAACCAGGCAAGTTTAGCTGGACATGTTCTTCCTGGAGGTCCATCACAGCCGACATAGCGTCCATAAGGAGTGTGAGTCTTGGTCTGCCTGACAAAATATGCCAGTGCACTTAATATTAATCCCCAGCTGAGACATTGTAGAAAGCTCTCCCTGCACTCCATCCCTCCTATTTATTACAGTTTTTTCAGGCAAAAAACTCAGGTCAAGAAGAATGCTTTCGCTTAGGATAGAGCACCTTCTGGGTTATCGAAGAGTGTGTTCAAAAAAACATGTGTTGGGAGGTCCTCCCCTCAAAATGTCGGCTATGTGTAGAGAATTGACCCACTGCGCAAAGGATTGTGGGTCAGAATGGCCAGCATTCTGGCTGGCATATGTAACAGGATGCAAAAGGACATTGTGAAAAGGCTTCACATGCCTTTTCGCTATACCTTTAAATTCCTGCTCAGGTATTCTTTGCGACCAGCCTTTCCTTGCTGCTATGGCTTTGTGCCATGAGAGGAAGCTCTTAAACATATCACACGTTTGTTCAGTTAAAGGGGCGATTGACTGGGTTTTGGGGTTATTTCACACTACTCCCTAAGGTCTCCAAATAGGGTATGTAACATTGGTTGGGTTGAAAATGGCCCGGGTGCTGTTCTATGCCCCGTGATAGATCCTCTGAAATGTTCCCGGGAAAAAACACTAGCAAGCTAAACTAGTTTACATGCCTACAGTCTAGGTGTTTTTGCTACCTAGCTGTCAAATCAGCATTAATAAAAAGAAGATGTGCTACGCTAACATTGACTACGGTCATGGCTGATGTTTGTCTATACCGTAGCGTAAAAGATCCCTGTGCAGTTCGACCTTTGACACATTTGCGCAAACCATTTCACCAAGGACGGTTTTGAAAACCTGGGACAGTGTAAAGCAGGATTTGCTATTAAGCTGTTGCTTAAAAGAGGTGAGTTTCGACCTTAGGTACGTTCATCACAACTGCAAGCTGTAGAATGATTTTGTCGATAGCGTGAATTTGGGTAGGCTAATCTGGGACACCGGGAAATGTGGGACACCTAAACTCCAGTGTAACTTTTTTAGTTTGGTAAAGTTGGCATGACATTCACAGATTCAAACTTCCGGGATCAATTAGCCTACTCTATAGCAAAATTTTATTAAATCACAAATAAGGCATATTTCGTTCTGTAGTAAGGTAAACAACGAGCTACAAAGTCATTTTCATCAAAACGAGACGAGCGCTTAGGGACCGTCTACAAACGACAACAGCGAAAAGAGATACAACAAGTATATTTATTAATTTAATGTTTAAACAAGGTAGTATTTCCAAACGTACCTCAATTACAACTTGTCTCCTGCTGGTTGTACTACAGAACTTACTTTTCAATAATAAGCATAACCCAAATTTGGGGAATATTTTTTGCCAAAACAGTTTAATAGTTTTATCATTAAATACAGTTGTGTCTTTAAACTTTCCTCACACATACATCGTATTATGGTGGTTGTACTACAGTACTTACTTTTCAAAAATAAGCATAATCATAATTTTGGGGAATATTTTTTGCCAAAAACGTTTAATAGTTTTCTATATAAATACAGCTGTGTCTTTAAACTTTCCTCACACATAACTACTCTTCTGCTGGTTGTACTACAGCACTTACATTTCAAAAATAGGCAGAATCTTAATTTTGGGGAATATTTTTTCAAAAACGTTTAATATATGTCATAATTACAAAGCGTCATGTATCCAAAAATACTCCACACATAAAAACCCCCCTGCTGCTTGTACTACATCACCTAACTTAAAACAAAAAGTATGTGTATCATTTGGGGGGACATTTATTGTAAAACAATACTGAATAATTATGTAGAATAATGTCTCCAAATCGACTTCACACATAGGTGGTTTGTTGTTGGTTGACAAAGCCATTCTGCTGAGTTCATCATCGGCAGGAAGCACCCAGCCCTACAGGACATATACCACACACGATACCTCAAAAAAGCTGGCAGGACTCTAAGAGACTGTTGCCTTCTGGCAGTCGATAACAAAGCATTTGGTCTCGCACACGCAGACTGGACAGTTTCTTTCCAAGGGCCATAAGGCTTCTGAATATACATTGATATGGACACTGAGACACTTCTCACTAGTCACTTTACACACTGTCACTTTCAGCTACTGGTTGCACTATCAGCAACGTTGCAATATTGTACTGATCACCCGGAAGCTGTGTTTATTGTCACAGGTGACTTTAATCACTCAAACTTAAAGTCAGCGCTACCAAAGTTTCACCAGCATTTTTCATGTCACACCAGAGGAAACAAAACCTTAGACCATGTTTACACAAACATGGCTGGAGCTTACGTTGCGACACCCCTTCCCCATCTGGGGCAGTCAGATCATGTTTCTTTGTTCCCCAAACATGCACCCCTCATCAACCTTGTGCAGCCATCAGTGAAGACCATCAAGGTGTGGCATTAGTGGGCAGATTCCACATTCCAGGAAAGGTTTCTACACACAGACTGGAGTGTGTTTACTTCTCAGGCAACCAGTGGCGCTCACACGGACATTGACTCCTACACCTCCTCTGTATTGGATCATATCAATACCACCATTCACAGTGTTACAACCCAGAAACAAATCACCACATACCCAAATCAGAAGCCAAGAATGAACAGGGAAGTGCAACTCCTGCTGAAGTCATGCAACACTGCCTTCAGATCAGAAGATGCACAAGCCTATAGCACATCCAGGGCAAACCTGAAGAGGGGCATCAAAAAGGCCAAGCACTGCTACAAGCTAAAGATAGAGGGACACTTTTCCATCTCTGACCCTCGACGCATGTCGCGGGGCATTCAGGCCATCAGTGACTACAAACCCACCCAGTCCACCTCCGCAGCCACTGATGTCAACTTCCTGAACGAGCTGAGTTACTTTTATGCTCGCTTTGAAAGAAACAACAGAGAAACTGCCACCAAGCTCAAACCCTCAGCTGACCACCTACCAATCACACTCTCCCCCACAGATGTCAGCAAGGCACTGAGCCAGATCAGCGCGCACAAGGCTGCGGGACCAGACAACATCCCTGGACATGTTCTCAGGGCATGTGTGGAGCAGCTCGCTGGGGTTTTTACAGACATTTTCAACTTGTCTCTTGCACAAGCAGCTGTACCAACATGCTTTAAACGCACTTCCATTGTGCCAGTGCCAAAACACTCTAGCCCGAGGTGCCCTAATGACTACCGCCCTGTAGCACTCAAACCCATTGTTATGAAGTGCTTTGAGCGTATGGTCCTAGAACACCTAAAAGAGTCTTTACCACCCACATTGGACTCTCACCAGTTTGCCTACCGTAGCAATAGGAGCACAGAGGATGCCGTTTCCATGGCACTGCACTCTGTGCTCACTCACCTGGATAATAAGAACTCTTATGCACACATGCTGTTTGTTGACTTCAGCTCAGCATTCAACACTGTCATCCCAACCAAGTTAATAGCCAAACTTGGAGACCTGGGCATCAACACCTCAATGTGTAACTGGATTTGGACTTCCTAACTGACAGACCCCAGAATGTTTGATCAGGACTCACCTGCTCCACATCCATCACAATTAACACTGGTGTACCTCAGGGTTGTGTGCTAAGCCCATTTCTGTACTCCATCTTCACCTCCGACTGCAAGCCTGTGTATGGATCTAATTCCATCGTCAAGTTTGCGGACGACACTACGGTGATTGGACTGATCAGCAACAATGATGAGACTGCCTATAGGGAGGAGATCCAGCACCTGGCCACATGGTGCACCCAAAATAACCTGCTCCTCATCCATCCATCCACCATCTGCCGCTTGTCCGGGGATCGGGTCGCGGGGGCAGCGACCTAAGCAGGGAGGCCCAGACTTCCCTCTCCCCGGCCACTTCCTGCGGGACCCCGAGGCGTTCCCAGGCCAGCCGAGAGACATAGCCCCTCCAGCGTGTCCTGGGTCTTCCCCGGGGCCTCTTCCCAGTGGGACGTGCCCGGAACACCTCACCAGGGAGGCGTCCAGGAGGCATCCTAATCAGATGCCCGAGCCACTTCAGCTGGCTCCTCTCGATGCGTAGGAGCAGCGGTTCTACTCTGAGCCCCTCCCGGATGACCGAGCTTCTCACCCTATCTCTAAGGGAGAGCCTGGACACCCTGCGGAGAAAGCTCATTTCGGCCGCTTGTATTCGCGATCTCGTTCTTTCGGTCACTACCCATAGTTCGTGACCATAGGTGAGGGTAGGAACGTAGATCGACTGGTAAATAGAGAGCTTCGCCTTTCGACTCAGCTCCTTCTTCACCATGACGGACCGATGCAGAGCCCGCATCACTGCGGACGCCGCACCGATCCGCCTGTCGACCTCGCACTCCTTTCTTCCCTCACTCGTGAACAAGACCCCGAGATACTTGAACTCCTCCGCTTGGTTCAGGATCTTCTCCCCGACCCGGAGATGGCACTCCACCCTTTTCCGGTCGATTACCATGGCCTCAGATTTGGAGGTGCTGATTCGCATCCCAGCTGCTTCACATTCGGTTGCGAACCGCTCCAGTGAGAGCTGAAGGTCACGGCCCGATGAAGCCAACAGGACCACATCATCTGCAAAAAGCAGCGACCCGATCCTGAGGTCACCAAACCGGACCCCCTCAACACCCTGGCTACGCCTAGAAATTCTGTCCATATAGGTAATGAACAGAATCGGTGACATAGGGCAGCCCTGGCGGAGTCCAACCCTCACCGGAAACAAGTTCGACTTACTACCGGCAATGCGGACCAAACTCTGGCACCGGTCGTACAGGGACCGGACAGCACCGATCAGGGAATCCGGTACCCCATACTCTCGGAGCACCCCCCACATGAGCCCCCGAGGGACACGGTCGAACGCCTTTTCCAAATCCACAAAACATGTGTAGACTGGTTGGGCGAACTCCCATGTACCCTCCAGGACTCTGCGGAGGGTATAGAGCTGGTCCACTGTTCCACGGCCAGGACGAAAACCACATTGCTCCTCCTGAATCCGAGGTTCGACAATCCGACGGACCCTCCCCTCCAGGACCCCTGAATAGACTTTCCCAGGGAGGCTGAGGAGTGTGATCCCCCTAAAGTTGGAGCACACCCTCCGGTCCCCCTTTTTAAAGAGGGGAACCACCACCCCGGTCTGCCAGTCCAGAGGCACTGTCCCCGATGTCCACGCGATGTTGCAGAGTCGTGTCAGCCAAGACAGCCCTACAACATCCAGAGCCTTAAGGAACTCCGGGCGGACCTCATCCACCCCAGGGGCCCTGCCACCGCGGAGCTTTTCAACCACCTCGGCGACCTCAGCCCCAGAGATAGAAGGGCCCCCCCTGATGTCCCCAGACTCTGCCTCCACGTCGGAAAGCGTGTTGGTGGAATTAAGGAAGTCTTCGAAGTATTCCTTCCACCGATCCAGGACGTCCCCTGTCGAGGTCAGCAGCGCACCATCCGCACCGTATACAGTGTTGACAGAGCACTGCTTCCCCCTCCTGAGCCGCCGGATGGTGGTCCAGAACCTTTTTGAAGCCGTTCGGAAGTCATTCTCCATGGCCTCGCCGAACTCCTCCCATGCCCGGGTTTTTGCCTCCGCGACCGCCAAAGCCGCATACCGCTTGGCCTGCCGGTACACATCAGCTGCCTCAGGAGTCCTACCAGCCAATAAAGTCCGATAGGCCTCCTTCTTCAGCTTGACGGCATCCCTCAACTCCGGAGTCCACCACCGGGACCGAGGGTTACAGACGCGACATGCACCGACCGCCTTGTGGCCGCAGCTCCGGTCAGCCGCTTCAACAATGGAGGCCCGGAACATGGCCCATTTGGACTCAATGTCCCCGGCTCCCCCCGAGACATGATCGAAGCTCTCCCGGAGGTGGGAGTCGGCCACCAGGCGCTCGCCATCGAGCCCCACCCGCGGGCCTGGCTCCAGGGGGGGGGCCCCGGTGACCCGCTTCCGGGCAGGGGCAACTGAGAACCATTTATGTTTTTCTTCATGGTTGTTTTTTTGAGCCACGCTTTGTCTGGTCTTTCACCTGGAACCTGTTTGCCTTGGGTGACCCTACCAGGGGCATGAAGCCCCCGACAACATAGCTTCCAGGATCACACGCAATCCCCTCCACCGCGGTAAGGTGGTGACTCAAGGAGGGGTTTAATGACCTGCTCATTAACACCACTAAAACAAAGGAGCTCATCGTGGAATTCATGAAAAAGTCTGGAGGCACGCACGACACCATCCACGTCAATGGAATGGCTGTTGAGCATGTCTCCAGTTACAAGTTCCTGGGGACCAAATCTCGGCGGACATGTCGTGGACGACCAACACCTCCAGCCTGGTCAAGAAGGCTCACCAGCGCCTCTTCTTCCTGAGGACACTGAGGAAGAATCAGCTCTCCTCTGCGATCATGGTGAACTTCTATCGCTGCGCAATAGAAAGCATCCTGACCCAATGTGTTGCAGTGTGGTATGGGAGCTGCTCTGTTGCGGAGCGCAGGGCACTGCAGTGGGTGGTGAAAACTGCCCAGTGCATTATAGGGACTCCACTACCTGCCATCGACCACATCCAGAGGAAACGTTGTCTGCATGGAGCTCGCAGCATCCTCCAGGACTCCTCTCACCCAGCCCACACACTGTTTTCTTGACTGCCCTCCGGCAGGCGTTTCAGGTGCCTCCGGATCATGACCAGCAGACTAAAGAAAAATGTTTTCCCCAGAGCTGTTTCTTTACTGAACTCGATGCCCCGTTGATCCACTCCCCTCATATACAGCTAACTCTCTCTGTCCTCCTCTACCTCACATCTGTCTTCACTTTGTTATTGTACTACTGTCTGTTTATTGGGTGTGCTTTACCTTCGGTAAGGGAACAACCATTGTGATCTCACATATATATTATTATTATTATTAGGGTTCCTCCGGTAGGAGGGATGTATACCAATTTTCAGGCATTGTGGAATAATGGGGCGCTGGGGAAATCACGTAGACTTTGGGCGTGTTTTATAGCGCCACCTATGGGCGTACATGGGCCACTAGCCGTCTGGGAGTAATGAGTGACCTGTTGAATCATTGGGCCAAATTGGAAAAAATCGGGTCCAGGACTTTTTGAGCTATTGGGCCATTTAGCGGAGAAATATAATAATAATAATAATAATAAGAAGAAGAATACTAACAAAAACAATAGGATTCCTCCTACCGGAGGATGCCCCGTTATCCAGTGTCACGACATGCTCGATGACTGTAGCTGAATTCGATCCTAAGACCTTGCGTTCCAAAGCAGCCCGTTTCATCCCAGTGAGCTATTCTCGCTGATGGGAAAATGCTGTGTTCGGTAACTTTATTAAAAAAAGGAAGCCGTTTCTTCCATGGCGAGCTTTGTCAGATTTGACCCAAGAATAAACAGCTGTAATTCAGTCATATTTTGACATATCAAGGTGATTGTGGTAGGAAGATGATTACATGACATGCTCGTGATGATATTATCAAAGTTTCGTCTCCATACGGTAAACCGTCGCAGAGTCAAGGCCTCATGTCCGCTTTGGCGTCCTCTTTGTCAAAACCGTAAACGCACCTCCAACTTTCACGCCTTGGTGGCGCTATAGTGCTTCAGGGATCAACATGAAACTTAGTGACGATAATCAGGAGACCGTTCCAAATCAGTGTCCCAAATTTCAAAACTTCGCACCAATCGGTTCTATGGGCTGCCATAGACTCCTAGTCCGAAGTACAATAATAATAATAATAATAAAACTAACAATTACAATGCCCCTGCAAATTTATCAAAAAGCTAGAGGAGGGCAGCTTTTAGGAGAACAAGCGATTCCCCACAGACCTGTCGGCTCCGAATTTTGATTTGGCTGGTGAAAGTCTTTGTAATAAGCCTATGCGCCAGGGAGACCGCATAGGCTTAGGCGGCAGCCATGTTTTGGTCGCGTCATGTTCATAAGTTCACCATTTTACAGTTCGGTCGACACCAAAAATGAGTTTGTTACCAAACCTCGAGGAGGGAAGCTTTTAGGAGATGTAGGAATTGTGCTTGTAGCCAGATGCTCCGATTATTTTTGTGATTTGTGGAAAACTTGCAAGTGGAGTGAGACTGCGTCCCGAGGGTACATTGTTTTGACTTAGCCTCAATGACAGACTCGGCTCGCTCACTCACTGGCAGTGTGTAAACGATATCGTAATTCACTAAATTCTAGTCCTAAAACGTCAGGGAGGGCTGCTTTTTGTAGACAAGAGTCTACAGAAGATAGCCAGTATATAGGATCCTTCAAAACAAGCCTATTTCATTTGTCATTTTCCTGAGAAAGCGACCTACATTAGCCAGGCTAGTTTCACTCGGTCAGCCTATTTAAAGGTCTCTGGCAGTCAGAATCACTGTTTACAGGCAAAGGTCGAGCTGGTCTTTGGTCAGATGTGTATAGTGACCAGTTTAGAGCTAAATACTCTTGCCAGAGCCTGGAATCGAGCCCAATGTTTTGAGTGACTTTGCATGGCCGGGTCTCCATCAGTTCAACACATTTGGATTCAAGCTCAAATAATGCCACTGCATTTCACAGTCAAAACTGTAGTTTATGTCAAGTGTAGATGTAAAAAGCTTCATTTTTCACAACTGACATGGATCCTTTCTTCACTTTTACAGGTCTGGAGGGTCATGCAGGGGCCTGCTCAACAGAGTTCAACAGAGGATGCTGAGAGAAAAACTGATCCCTTGCTGGACTACCCCCCTCTAGCTGGACAGAATCAGAATCAGGACAGCTTCTCTTCAGCCCTGACCCCAGGACAGCTTCATCCAGTTGGCCTGCCCTGACTGCCGGCCCTGCTTGCCCCTGCCTGCAGGCCCTGCCGGCCCCTGCCTGCAGGCCCTGCCTGCCCCTGCCTGCAGGCCCTGCCTGCCCCTGCCTGTGGCCCTGCTTGCCCCTGCCTGCAGGCCCTGCTTGCCCCTGCCTGCAGGCCCTGCTTGCCCCTGCCTGCCCCTCCAGAGACACAGTCACCCCACAGACATAGTAGCTCTGCAGACTGATTTTTAGAGGACATTAATGAAAAAGGACAAACCAGCATGTTTTACTTAGATGAAAGTCTAAATGTTTAATCCTTTCCATGTCACAGCATGCCAAGCTGCTGACTTTTCGTGTCTTAAGTAATGACACCAGTTCAAGTTATAGACTTTTGACTTGAATCCAATGATTAGTCATCTGAATAAAAAAACACTCAAGAGAAGTACTGCTTCTTGGATGATTTGTGCTCCACATCAGTTCATCTCACACATTTGCCTTTGTTTCCATGGGATTCATGGAATTGCTAGTTTCTGCTCCACCATTGTGTAATACAAAATATAATTTAGGACAGCAATTACGTGTTTGTGTTATCCTTTCACATTACACACATTTAGTCAATGTTCTTAAACTCAACCGATTGTTGTCATTTTACCATACTGTTCATATTGAACAGACATCAGTGTTTGGGAAGAGTACTGTATATTTCCACTTTTGATTTGTATTCCCATCGTACATTTGGTCTTTAATTTCAATTGGAAGTGTTATTAAAAGGTCTTAAATTTAACTTGTTTACACCTGTAGACACTCTGTGAAGCCCCCACCCCCCACTCCAGAGACAGTTGGTGACAGAGAGGTGCAGACATTAAGTTAAACATAGTTATGCCTTAAGTGTAGAGTAAAAAAAGAGACTAAATGTGGACTAAATGGATGTTGACACTCAGTTCTCTGAGTTGGTGCATGTCAGTTTAGGCAAAGGTTGTCTTTTAAACCTTTAGGTTTAAAAAGAATTCAGATTTGATTGGAACTCTATCTTTTATACATTTATAGTTGGATTTGACATTTAACAGCCATTTAATTCATTAAGCAAGTTGTTAAACTCAAACAACCATAACACGGTACATATGGTATACAAAGCTGCAGTCAGATTTGGGGAAATTGTTAGCTTGGATGTTATCTTGCCATATACATGGGGTCTTGATGATGATCTGCACGCAGCTTCAAGGCAGAAAGACGCGTTCCTTTTCAGGAGACCTTAGCGCGTCACTACCATCTTTGAGAAACTCTGGTAACAGTGTTGAGAGCACTGTGTTTTGACTGTGAGAGGCAATTTTTGGTCGTCATCTAAACCTCATGCGTCCGCAACAGCATTTCTGCTTTGGCGTGACTTGCGCTGGGAGGGAGGTAAACGGCATGGATTGGGATAGTGTGCGGGCAGGTGTGTTTTTATATAGGGTGAAATGGAATGAGAAATTTAATACGAAATGTCTGAAAGGGGTGTATTTATGTAAATGTCCTCATTGCCTCAATATCTTTGTGTCAATAAATCAAATATCATTTTGAGTGATGGTTTACATACCTTATTGGGTTCAAAATGACATCACCATGAAGTACCATCAACAATTTCACGTTGGCATGTCAAAATATGATTGAATTTGAGTAGTTTAAACTTTGGCTGAATCTAACAACTCTTACCACAGAAGAAACAGCTTACTTTTTTTGTTTGAATCCAGCCGCAGTCTTTTAGCCTTTCTTAAATTTGAATATCTGTTTAGTTAAAAAGGATGACATCATTATGAAATACCATGCGCAATTTCATGCAATTCCACTTTGAAATGTGAACCGCTTCTTAACCTTTGTCCCAAAGCTGACCAAAGCTATACTCTGCCCTTTCTACTCAAACATACTCAACAGTTGGTGTGTAGCATAGAGGGTAGAGAGGCTGTTTTGTAACCTTATGCTCATGAGTTCAAATCCCCATTCAGCCTATTGTAGTTGGCCCTACATGAAGTAGTTTTGCTCTCTTGTTGTCCAACTCTTCACCTTCTACAATGTACATTTTTATAATATTTTGCCATTTTGCGGAGGAACCCGCATCGCTGCTTGCAGCTATATTTAGGGTTCCTCCGTTGTGTTTGTTGGTATTATTATTATTATTCTACTAATTTATCTCATGAACACATTGGTAAAACGTTTTGAAATTTGGCATATTGATACAACATGCCACAACTACAGCCTAAACACAGACTGGCCCACATCAGTCCATAGGGGGCGCCACAGGCGACGCCCAAATGTCCAATTTTCAAAGTGATAGCATTTCCACCCCATTGCTCAAATTCTTCTGAAACTTGGTGTGCATGCCTTATTTCTCATGGCAAACAAAAAAGCCTCAAGGACCCATAAGGTCTGCCTGATCGATTTTCCTGTACAGTGATAATTTGGGAAAACCTTCAAAATTTCTCTTGAACCAAAGGTCTTATTAACTTGAGATTTTGTACAGATATGTATCATTGACGTATTTAAAAACTTTACTTATAGCAATTGAATAAAATACTAAATAGCTGAAAGGGGTGTATTTATGTAAATTTCCACATTGCCTCAATATGTTTGTGTCACTAAATCAAAGTTCATTTTGAATGATGGGTTTTCAAACCTAATAGGCTTTAAGGTGACACGCCCATGAAGTACCATAAACAATTTCACCTTGATATGTCCAAATATGACTGAATTACAGCTGTTTGAACTTGGACCAAATCTGACAATGCTTGCCATTGGAGAAACTGCTTTTTTTTTGTACAGTAACTGAACATGCCAATACTCAACACTGAGAGTAGCTCAACGAGCTGGAACGGTGACCTGCAAATTACAAGGTCGTAGGTTCAAATCCAGCAACACTGAGTCGGTCTTAAATTTGAATACATGTTTAGTTAAACAGGATGACATCGTTCTGAAGTACCATGCACCATTTCACCTTGATATGTCAAAAAATCATTGAGTTACAGCTGTTTAAGATTTGGACGATTCAAACAAGCCATGCTACAGGATATACATTTTTTTTGGGGGGGGACAGAAACTAATCAGAATTTCTCAGCCTTGCGGGTAGCTCAATGGGTTGAAGCGTTGTACTGCAAAGCATAAGGCCACAGGTTCGAATCCAGACAGTCTTTTGGCCTGTCATAATTTTGATTACTTGTTTAGTTAAACAGGCAGACATCATTCTGAAATTCCATGCGCAATTTCATGCAATTTAACCTTGAAATGTCAAACTTTTCTTAACCTTTGTCCCAAAGCTGACAAAAAACTAATACTCATCACGCAGTCGGAGCACAGCCAGATAATCAGCGTCAGCACCCTTGGGTACCCAGCATGCAGTGCGGCATTTCCAAAAATGCAAAGACTTGTGGAAAATAGTTTGGTTACAACAGCCTTGCGAGGGATTTAACTTGTTGTGTTTGTTCAATTAGATGTTTGTAATGTTATTGTTGGTTAGTTAATATAATCTTGTTGTTCACTCTGATTGTGTATGTTGTATAGTTTAATCAGATCAGAGAGTCGGCTGCTTAACTGTTATAGGTTCTTCTTGCAATGAGCAAAATTTGAATGCTATAATAGCCTAATTGCCCACATGATTTCAGTTGGTCGTGCATTGACTGAGAGTCTGGAATTGTTTGTGGCCAAACATGAAGTCGTTTTGCTCTCTTGTTGTCCAAAGTCTCGATCTTCTGCAGTGTACATGTTTAAAATATTTTGCTATTTTACGGAGGAACCCGCATCGCTGCTTGCAGCTATATTTATTATTATTCCTCTTCTCCTTGCGCCACAATAACTCAACATGGTATTGGTAACTAATTTTCTAATTTGGCACAGTGAAACTACATCTGAGTGGGTTCCTCCACACCAACTATGGGCCACATCGGACCATAGGGGGCGCCACAGGAAACGCCCAAAAGTCCGATTTTCAAAGTGATAGCATTTCCACCCCATTGCTGAAATTCTTCTGAAACTTGGTATGCACTTGCTCATTTCTCATGCCAAACAAAAAAGCCTCAAGGACCCATAAGGTCTGCCTGATGGAGTTTCCTGTACAGTGACAATTTGGGAAAACCTTCAAAATTCCTCTTCTCTTAAATCAAAGGTCTAATTAACTTGGAATTTTGTACAGATATGTATCATTGACGTATTTAAAAATGTTACTTACAGCAATTGAATAAAATACAAAATGGCTGAAAGGGGTGTATTTATGTAAATGTCCACATTGCCTCAATATGTTTGTGTCACTAAATCAAATGTCATTTTGAATGATGGGTTTTCAAACCTAATAGGCTATAAGGTGATATTGTACATTACACATTACAATTGTGTGTCTTATTACAAAGTAAAATGAGCAAATAGTTATCACCCAGGCCTCTTTGCTTGTGGCGTTTCTGCAGCTGCCTTGCAGTAAAGCAGTTATCTTCCAGAAGTTAACGTGCTAGTTTGCACGCGAGTTTTCGTGACGTTAGTGGCGTCAGTAACTGTGGCTAGCAAGTTAGCCACCGTCAGCTTCACTTTTCGCCACAAAAACTTCATTTGTACTTAAACCGTGCAACGGAACGTAAATCCCAATACAAGCAACTCAATCGCTACCAAGACAAAACGTTTGACACCTAGGTTGTCCATGTAGTCCAGATATTTTTAAATATATTTTTATACGTTTTGATGGGGCAAAAGAATAATAATAATAATAATAAATATAGCTGCAAGCAGCGATGCGGGTTCCTCTGCAAATTGGCAAAATATTATAAACATGTACACTGTAGAAGATCGAGACTTGGACAACAAGAAGGCAGAACAACTCCAACAACAATAGGCTGAATTGAGATTTGAACTCACGAGCATTAGGTAACAAGTCAGTCTCTCTAGCCTCTCTGCGACACACCAACTACAGAGTTATAACTCTGCAGTTGGTTATAATTAATAAAGGCTGAGTATTAACTTTTCATAGGATATTGAAACTCTTCTTGAATTGATTTATTTCCAGACTCTCAGTCAATGCACAACTAACAATAGTCATGTGGGCAACCAGACTAGGGCAGAGCTTATATTCAGCTCCTTGCTAGAATAACCTATGAGGGTATAGCAGCCGACTCTCTGGTCCGATTAAACTACACAACATACACAATCAGGGTGACCAAAAAGATAATATTAACTAACCAACAATAACATTACAAACATCTAAGTGAATGAACACAACTGAAATCCCTCGCACGGCTTTTGTAACCAAACTATTTTCCAGTCTTTGCGTTTTTGGACATGCCGCACTGCATGCTGGGTACCCAAGGGTGCTGACGCTGATTATCTAGCAGTGCTCCGACTGCGTGATATGAGTATTAGTTTTTTGTCAGCTTTGGGACAAAGGTTAAGAAACGGTTGACACTTCAAGGTTAAATTGCATGAAATTGTGCATGGTATTTCAGAATGATGTCTGCCTGTTTAACTAAACAAGTAATCAAAATTATGACAGGCCAAAAGACTGTCTGGATTCGAACCTGTGGCCTTATGCTTTGCAGTACAACGCTTCAACCCATTGAGCTACCCGCAAGGCTGAGAAATTCTGGTCAGTGTCAACAGAAAAAAGCTGTATATCCTGTAGCATGGCTTGTTCGATTCGGCCAAAGCTTAAACAGCTGTAAATCAATGATCTTTTGACATATCAAGGTGAAATTGCGCATGGTACTTCAGAACGATGTCATCCTGTTTAACTAAACATATATTCAAATTTAAGACTCAATGTGGCTGGATTCGAACCTACGACCTTATACTTTGCAGGTCACCATTACAGCTCATTGAGCTATTCTCAATGTTGAGTATTGGCATGTTCAGTTACTGTACAAAAAATAGCTGTTTCTCCAATGGTGAGCATTGTCAGATTTGGTCCAAGTTCAAACAGCTGTAATTCAGTCATATTTTGACATATCAAGGTGAAATTGTGATGGTACTTCAGGAGCGTGTCACCTTAAAGTCTATTAGGTTTGAAAACCCATCATTCAAAATGACATCTGATTTAGTGACACAAACATATTGAGGCAATGTGGACATTTATATAAATACACTAGTGCTGTCAGTTTAACGCGTTATTAACGGCGTTAACGCAAACCCAAATTAACGGCGTCAATTATTTTATCGCGCGATTAACGCTCTTTTTGGCCTAGCAAACTTTGTAGTTTTTTTCACATGCTGTTGCAACAACTACCAACGTTAGAAAAACTACAACACCACACCGGATCTAGCTAGACCGGAAACAAAACAACAGGCACGCCAAACACTCGTTTGGCTTGCGAGCTGGCTAAAGAGTAGTAGCAGAGCCCGTTTACGGATATTAGACATTCTCTGGTAGTAGGCTAACGTTACGTTTTGAGTGGATGACGAGCGCGAGATGCCGAAATGGATGCCAATAAGATTCTGAATGGAAAGTTTGCTTTTAAAAAGTTGCCAAATGGTTCTATTGACAAGACCAGTGATCTGTGTGTTTTGTCGTTGTAAACTGAGCTATCATCGAAGCACGTCCAGTCTGAAATACCACTTGATGGCCAAGCACACAGCTGATGCAAATTCTCTGCCCCCTCGTCAAAGCCAGGCGATTGCAATGTTGTTTTCAATAAAAAAAATATTTGCACAAAGCAATCCGAACCACTTTTCTATGTTGATAAGAGCATTACAATTTGAAAAAAAGATTGGGACAAAAAGAAATCAGGGACATTTAGAATAGATACAAATGTGCGATTAATTGTGATTAATCGCGAGTTAACTATGACATTAATGCAATTAATCGCGATTGAATATTTTAATCGTTTGACAGCACTAAAATACACCCCTTTCAGCCATTTTGTATTTTATTCAATTGCTATACATAAAGTTGTTAAATACGTCAGTGATACATATCTGTACAAAATCTCAAGTTAATTAGACCTTTGGTTCAAGAGAAGAGGTATTTTGACGGTTTTCCCAAATTATCACTGTACAGGAAAATAGATCAGGCGGACCTTATGGGTCCTTGAGGCTTTTTTGTTCGCCATGAGAAATAAGGCATTCACACCAAGTTTCAGAAGAATTTGACCAATGGGGTGGAAATGCTATCACTTTGAAAATCAGACTTTTGGGCGTTTCCTGTGGCGCCCCCTATGGCCTGATGTGGCCCATAGCTGGCGTGGGGGTACCCACTCAGATGTAGTATCACTGTGCCAAATTAGAAAATTAGTTACCAAAACCATGCTGAGTTTTGTGGCGCAAGGAGAAGAGGAATAATAATAATAATAATAAAACGAAAAAAAAAAAATAGGTTTCCTCCTTACAGAGGAACCCTAATTAATATATTGACGTTGATACATTTAGATGCTTTTATGAATCAATATGTCCTACCACTTGAGAAATACAGTCCTACACATAACTAGACAAATGCAATATTAGACATCCCATAGCCTACAACCTCACAACCAGGTGCAACAAGTGCCTCGAGAGGATTAAGGACTTGAAGAAGCAGATGCTGTGTTTTCCTCTTGTTGGGCAACCAACAAGTTGTTTATATCTGATTACAATTTACTTTCTACGTTTCCTATGGCGCTGCATCTTCATTAGCTACATTTGGCCTCCTTCTCTGCCAACCAACTAGTAACACCACTCCTTCATCTGAGTGATACATGTAATTTTTACAAAATTATTATCAAGGGAACATAATGGTCAGAACTGTAGTCATACACTTTAATGCTTTTTGAAATACAGAAACACCAGGAGACTATAGGCAGCTGGGGCAGCCAAAAGCACACCCTCACAATTTCCCCAGAAATTGTATGCTCTCTAGTTACAGTAACAACTGTTTACTTATGAATCTTGCACTACATTACCTTAACTGGATTATGCTCATTTGCACTGCCGGCTGTTATTTACAGTACAAACTGTTTACACTTGCATTTTGCACCGTACTTCTAACTGTAATATGCAATCACTTTCCACTGCACTTTTACACTTTTCTAGAATAGCTTCTGTCCATACTTTGTCGCACTACACTGTATATCCTGCACTTACTGCTATTGCACTTCTGGTTAGACCTAAACAAAATTTTGTTGCCTTGTACCTGTACTTGTGTAATGACAATAAAGTTTAAGTTTAATCTACTTCACTTGTCTTAAGAACAGGTTTAGCAAAGCGGTGAGAGAGACTGGTAGCCAGGAAGACCAGCCAACTCTACATCCCTGGCCGTACCTTGGATAATTTTTTGAAGTTGTTGGAATAAAAAACAACTCATTTAGAATCAGAAGGGATTTTATTTGCCATGAATGTTTGCACAAACAAGGAATTTACTTTGGAAGGGAGGTGCATACATTAAACATATAGGAATATTGAAACTTAAATATGTGGACTAACTATACAAAAGGAGCGAAGTCTAGCTAATACTAAGGGGGTCAAGCTAATACTAAGGGGAATACAAAATAAACTATAAGATATGAGAAGCCATAATTTACAATCTAACCTAAAAAAAACTGATAGTGCAAAGAGAATGATACAATAGTGCAAATTGCAATGTGCAGGGTGTCATTGTGCAGATTGTGATTTAAAGTCAGTGTGAGTCCTTGGCCTTGTTAAAGTGGCCAACAGCAGATGGGAAACTGTTCTTGTGGCGTGAGGTTTTGGTCTTGATGGACCGAAGCCTTCTACCGGAGGGGGGTAGCTGAAACAGGGAGTGTCCAGGGAGGGAGGGGTCGGCCACAATCTTCCTTGCTCGCCTCAGGGACCTCGAGGTGTGCAGATCCTCGAGGGAAGGCAGATTGCAGCCGATCACCTTCTCAGCAGTGCGGATGATACGCTGCAGTCTGCTCTTGTCATTGGCAGTGGCAGCAGTGTACCAGATGGTGATAGAAGAAGTGAGGATGGACTCAATGATTGCTGTGTAGAAGTGCACCGTCATTGTCTTTGGCAGAGCTGATGTTCAGTTCCCACTTCAGGTCCTGGGAGAGGATGGTGCACAGGAAGCGGAAGGACTCCACAACGCTGACTGGGGAGTCACGCAGGGTGATGGGGGTGAGTGGGGCTGTGTTCTTCCTGAAGTCCACAACCATCTCCACTGTCTTAAGAGCATTGGGCCTCATTCACCAAATGTTCTTACGAACAAATTTGTTCTCAAACCTCACTTACGCAGTTTTCGCGAAGATTCTGGCATACCAATGTTTTCTTATTTGTTCTTAGGTAAGAACAGAATTTACGCACACCCAAGAGCATTCTTACGCACAATTGAGAGCTGACATGTTTGCGCAAAATAAGTAGTTATACCTTTTTCTTCCGTTCTCATTTCAAATTGAATATTTCTCTCCTTTATAATTTTCCAACTAATCATTTTCATAATTTGACACATTTGTTTGGTTTGTTTTAATAAATACACACTACACTTACACTTCTGCCCATTTGTAAAGAATTTGGAATTTCCATTGTGTATGAATTGTGCTAGGCCTATATAAATACATTATTTTACAATCGCTATGACAGTTTTTTAATACCTTTAACAAGTTTCCTAAACTCTTAACACAGTGAGCACAACATCCGTCTGTGTAGGCTATACAATTAACACATTTCTTGTTGCTTTGACAAAAAATGCATAGAGTAAATACAATTTTAAATGCTTGAACTTCTTTTACACACAAGCTCAACCAAGACCAAAACAATCGGTTTTTACTGCCCAATTTACCAATGCTTTCACACTGTCAGAAAAACAGATAACATCATGTTCAATACCTAAATTATTGGCTAAAGTCAAAGTGAACAGCTGTTTATATTGTGAATTGAAACAGAAATATATACCCTGTATTTTATTCCATTGCTACTGAGAAACAGCTGAAGTCATGCAAATACTGTACATCACAGCTGATTCTCAACTAGGAAACACTCAGGTGTTGAGGTTCTTTCAATTGCATGACCATATGGTATAGACAGTAAAGAAAACCTCTTTGGGCTGATCTGGTGTGGAAAAAGAGCAATATAGAGCAACAAAAGAAAGTAAGAATACAGTAATGCCTGCACAAGGGAGAGGAAGACAAGTACCAGGACAAGGGAGAGGAAGACAAGTACCAGGCCAAGGGAGAGGAGTGGGACAAGGGAGAGGAGTTAGAAAGTGTGGTGGCGCTCAGAGAAGGGCCAGAGCTAGGGTAATGCTGTAAATGGAAGCTATATTGCATATTTCTTGTCCTGTTGCAAATGAAGCCTTTACTGCAGCAATTATGTTATGTCTTCTTTTTTTCAATACAGTAACCGTACATTCTATAAAGCTACTCTAAGATGGGTCATTCCAAAAACTGTAAACTAGCCTTGCTTTGCCTTCAATTCAAATCAATAATGTTAACAGGGAACTGTGCCATCAAATAATAAGTGACTTATCACTGTATTTATACACCCATAGTAGGCTTATTCCGCACACTAGGACCCACACAATGGCGTATTTATTGTATACACATCTTCCTTGACCATACCGATTTATTTGCAGAGAGCGACAAGTAGGCTACCTGTTGGAACGCTTTAGGCTACCAAGAGCAGTCCTCATGGATATCACTGCATGAGTAATTGCATTCCAATGTATCGGTTGTATTTACTGATTTGTATCCACAGCCAACGCTATTAAATATGATGTCGTTTGTCGCTTCTTGCAGCTGTACCTCCACTTCAGAATTATTATTACGTTTCTTTGTCTTATGTCGAGGCCTCCACCGTCTTTACCACGTCGTATTGACAGTTCTCTGAGTGTGCACACAGCCCGGCCATATCATACCCTTTTATGGGAATTAACGGGGCGTTTACCTATGCTAAATAGGAGCAACGGGGCACAAGCTTTCAACTTACGAAGTTTTGGGATTCATCATTCTAAGAACACACCTGCGAACAATTCTGCTGTTTACAGTTTTTTTTAAGTCGGTAACAAGCATTTGTCCAAACAATTGTCACATTTTCAAAACTCTAAACACAATTAGCACAGCATCAGTATTTTTTGGCCATGCAATTCACATATTTCATGTCTTTTTCACACAATATGCAGTCAGTGAACACATTTCCACAACGCTTACATTTTCTTAACAGACAAGCTATACCTCCCAACAAAATAATGGATTGTTTGTGTAGTATTTACGAATGTTCCCTTACAAAAAAAAAGTATACTTCAAGTTTATTTTGTAAGTATACTTAGTATAAAAAGTATACTATTATCATGTTACTTAAAGTATACTAGCAGTGTACTTATTTATATACTATTTTTGTCCTAAGTAAACTGAATTGTCCCACTTTTTAGGTCATTTAGTACACTTTAAAGTACACTTGTAGTGTATTTCAAGGTTTACTTTTGAATACTGCAAAGTAGCCTGTGTAGTGCACTTTCAGTTCATCAAGTATACTTACTAAAGTACTTCAAAGTATACTTTCGAATACTCTAAAGTAGCCTGTGTAGTGCACTTTCAGTTCATCAAGTATACTTCCTAAAGAACCTCAAAGTATACTTTGCAATACTTTCAAGTGCACTTTCATTTAATGTATGTACGTCGACAAGTAAACTTCTAAATGTAATTTTACTATTATTTACTAATGTTAAAATGTTTATGGGCCCCTCAAACGCCTCAGATCTTCAGTCACTTGGCGAGAACGGGGCCCTCGTAACAATTTACAGCAAATTCGTAGGTCTTCACTACATATTCATTAACGTTTCTATAATCCAGCTGTTGTTATGAAATGTAACAGTCATTAACTCATGGTTACAATGGTAAACCAGCACAACAATGACAATTACCACGCAACAAAACTCTACATTCTAAGCAGACACATTTAAACAACGAAATTCATGTAGTTACATTTGTATTTCGAACAAACTGCAAACTTATCAGCAAATTTTAACATTATTTACCGCCTTGCATCATGGGAATTGACTAGCCAATGAGCCACACTATCTGCATTATTTCACGTCGTTATTTCGTTCTTCAGTCAGTTTGACAGTATAACCTTCAAATTCTCAAGTAGCTTTTTCGTTTTTTCCATTAATACTCCAATTGATAATTATTAGTATAAGAGTATAGGGTTTCAGAATGTTTTAGCAGTAATTAAGGTTACAGCTTCAGTAACAAAAAAAGATTCAATGTGCAATGCATTAGATTTTCATAGACATGAATAATTAGAATGAGATGGATCTAAAAAATGTAACCTGTAATGTACTTATTAATTAATTATTAATTAATTATTTTGACTGTTTTTGCTGTATAATAATAGAAAACATACATCCTATGCCAGAAAAAATGTATACCATTTTCTCTTTCTAAGCATACTTCTTAAAAGTACGTTATTGAGTACGTAGTGAAGAGCTACGAATCTGCAGAAAACTATTATGAGGGCCCCGTTCTCGCCAAGTGACTCTAAATCTCAGGCGTTTGAGGGGCCCATAAACATTTTAATACATTAGTAAATAATAGTAAAATTACATTTAGAAGTTTACTTGTTGACGTACTTACATTAAATGAAAGTGCACTTGAAAGTATTGCAAAGTATACTTTGAGGTTCTTTAGGAAGTTTACTTGATGAACTCAAAGTGCACTACACAGGTTACTTTAGAGTATTCCAAAGTATACTTTGAAGTACTTGAGGAAGTATACTTGATGAACTGAAAGTGCACTACACAGGCTACTTTAGAGTATTCCAAAGTATACTTTGAAGTACTTGAGGATGTATACTTGATGAACTGAAAGTGCACTACACAGGCTACTTTGCAGTATTCAAAAGTGAACAATTTTAAAAGCATACTTAAAAGTACATTAAAAGTAAACTAAGTTCTAAGTATACTTCTTAAAAGTATATTAAAAGTGAACTATTTTCTAAGCATACTTCTTAAAAGTATATCAAAAGTGAACTAAAAGTGTACTATCCATATTTTAGTATACTTATAGTATACTTTAATATACTTCTTTTTTGTAAGGGTTAACACACAACATCCCACAATATTAAAAACAATTATGTAAACCTTAGATACAGTATAAAAACATCTGCTTCTGCAATGATATTAGTTCAAAAACAACATTTCTCAGCTGAAAGAAAGAAAAAGACAATTGAATAATGGACACACAGCTGATTTATGTTGGGTAACCCTTACAAAAAAGAAGTATACTTCAAGTTATTTTTGAAAGAATACTTAGTATAAAAAGTATACTATTATCATGTTACTTAAAGTATACTATCAGTGTACTTATTTATATACTTTTTTTGTACTAAGTAAACTGAATTGTCCCACTTTTTAGGTCATTTAGTACACTTTAAAGTACACTTGTAGTGTATTTCAAGGTTTACTTTGGAATACTCTAAAGTAGCCTGTGTAGTGCACTTTCAGTTCATCAAGTATACTTCCTAAAGTACTTCAAAGTATACTTTGCAATACTTTTAAGTGCACTTTCATTTAATGTAAGTGCGTCATCAAGTAAACTGCTAAATGTAATTTTACTATTATTTACAAACGTATTAAAATGTTCATAGGCCCCTCAAATGCCTCAGATCTTGAGTCACTTGGAGAGAACAGGGCTCTCATAGTTGTTCACTGCAGATTTGTAGCTTTTCACTGCATATTCAATCACGTCTCAAGAATCCAGCTGTTCTTATCAAATGTAACAGTCATTTAACTCATGGTTACAATGGTAAACCAGCACAACAATGAAAATTACCACGCAACAAAACTCTACATTCTAAGCAGACACATTTAAAAAACGAAATTCATGAAGTTACAATTTGTATTTCAAAAAAACGGCAATCTTATCAGCAAATTTTAACACTATTTGCTGCCTTGCATCATGGGAATTGACTAGCCAATGAGCCACACTATCTTCATTATTTGTCGTTATTTTGTTCTTCAGTCAGTTTGACAGTATAACCTTCAAATTCTCAAGTAGCTTTTTCGTTTTTTTTTCCATTAATACTCCAATTGATGATTATTAGTATAAGAGTATAGGGTGTCAGTCATTACTGCTGTTTTAGCAGTAATTAAGGTTACAGCTTCAGTAACAAAAACAGATTCAATGTGCAATGAATTAGATTTTCATAGACATGAATAATCAGAATGAGATGGATCTAAAAAATGTAACCTGTAATGTACTTTAAAATTATTTTGACTATTTTTTCTGTATAATAATAGAAAACATACATCCTACTCCAGAAAAAAATTATACAATTTTCTGTTTCTAAGCATACTTCTTAAAAATGCGTTATACTGTACATAGTGAAGAGCTACGAATCTGCAGTAAACTATTATGACGGCCCCGTTCTCGCCAAGTGACTCAAGATCTGAGGCGTTTGAGGGGCCCATAAACATTTTAATACATTTGTAAATAATAGTAAAATTACATTTAGAAGTTTACTTGTTGACGTACCTACATTAAATGAAAGTGCACTTGAAAGTATTGCAAAGTATACTTTGAGGTTCTTTAGGAAGTATACTTGATGAACTCAAAGTGCACTACACAGGTTACTTTAGAGTATTCCAAAGTATACCTTGAAGTACTTGAGGAAGTATACTTGATGAACTGAAAGTGCAATACACAGGCTACTTTAGAGTATTCCAAAGTATACTTTGAAGTACTTGAGGAAGTATACTTGATGAACTGAAAGTGCACTACACAGACTACTTTGCAGTATTCAAAAGTGAACTAGTTTCAATGCATACTTAAAAGTATATTAAAAGTAAACTATTTTCTAAGTATACTTCTTAAAAGTATATTAAAAGTAAACTATGTTCTAAGTATACTTCTAAAAAGTATATTAAAAGTGAACTATTTTCTAAGCATACTTCTTAAAAGTATATCAAAAGTGAACTAAAAGTGTACTATCCATATTTTAGTATACTTATAGTATACTTTAATATACTTCTTTTTTGTAAGGGAAAGTGGGCCGACCACAGCTGATTCCAGTCTGGCTTAGACTCAGTGGCAGGGGTTATTTCCTTCAATTACTATAAAAGAATGACTTTGAGGAGTGATGTTTTTGGAAACAGAAACAGAAAATTACAAACACTGTAATGTTTGGACGAGGAAGAGCAAGGGGCTTAGGGAGATTCGAGCAGGCCCAGTGAGAGATGGAGGGAGAGGGGCAGAAGCAGTGAGAGATGCAGAAGGAGGTGCAGGTGTAGTGAGAGGAGCAGGGCTGGGGATAAGAGCAGGCCCAAGGAGAGGGCAAGGTAGAGGTGTAAGAATGCGTGGTGGTGGCATTCTAAGGGCTGCAAGAATAGTAGTCAGTGATGAACTTTGTACCAATATCATTGACCGTGTAATCAACCATGGCCTTTCACTAAGAGAGGCTGGTGAAAGAGTGCAACCCAAGTTGAGGTGGTCAACAGTTGCCTCCATTGTATGCATCTTTCAACAAACCAATATTTTGTTCACTGTAAGCATTACTGTAAAACTTTTTCTGTTCTATTACTGTATACTGTGTTTCTACTGTACTTCCTTTAGTAAACAGTAAGAAAAAAAAACTGCTTTTTACTGAAATGTGTTTGAATGTGAACATTATTGTACATGTGGACATACAGTTCCCAACCAAGACATTTCGTGTAAAAGGTGGATTGCATGTTTTACATGCAAATACTTGAAACACAAGTCTATGCATTTTTTATAATGTCAACAATAGCCAGTATTTTGAAACCTGGTGTATTTTGATTGACTGCATGTACCTTGTGAAGTAAAACCAAGTATTATTCTTTGACAGAATAATTTCATTTTTAGTCAGATTTCCAGTGTCTTGGTAAAGTCAGTGTGTGCAGAGAAACATGTGTTCTGTCTTGAAATGGAGAGTTAGTATATATTCAACAAAATGTGTTTTTGAGAAGAAAATTATCCATTTGGCCAATTGTGTTTTGTAGGTGTCAGTCTGTGTTAAGAGTTTAGAAAAAGTATCCGAAGTATGGGTAAGTGCTTCTTAGCGATTGAAAAAAACTGTAGGAACACTTCATGAATCACACGTAGATTTTTCTTATGAACTTTCTTGAGAACAAATTTAAGAATTAACTTAGGAAGATATTGGTGAATGAGGCCCATTGAGCTTTAAGTTGTTCTGGCTACACCAGGTCACCAGGTTGTCAGCTTCCCACCTGTAATCAGACTCGTCCCCGTCAGAAATGAGCCCAATAAGGATGGTGTCGTCCGCAAACTTCAAGAGTTTGACAGACGGATGACTCGAGGTGCAGCTGTTGGTGTACAGGGAGAAGAGCTGAGGAGAAAGGACGCAGCCCTGAGGAAATCCGGTGCTGATGGACCGGGAGTCAGAGATTTGTGTTACCAGCTTATCGCACTGCTTGCTGTCAGACAGGAAGTCTGTGATCCACCTGCAGGTGGAGTCAGGCACGTTCAGCTGGGAGAGCTTGTCCTGGAGCAGGGCGGGGATGATGGTGTAGAAGGCAGAGCTGAAGTCCACAAACAGGATCCTGGCGTAGGATGCTGGGGAGTCCTGATGCTGTAGGGTGAAGTGGAGGGCCATGTTAACGGCATCATCCACCAACCTGTTGACTGTAGGCAAACAGCAGTGGGTCCAGGAAGGGGTCTGTGATGGATTTGAGGTGTGCCAGCACAAGGCGCTCAAAAGACTTCATTACCACAGAGGTCAGGGCGACGGGTCTGTAGTCATTAAGTCCTGTTGGCCTTGGCTTTTTGGGCACAGGGATGATGGTGGAGGACTTGAGACAGGCTGGCACATGGCATGTCTCCAGGGAGCTGTTAAAGATATTTGTAAACACAGGAGACAGCTGGTCAGCGCAGTGCTTGAGGGTGGCAGGAGGGACAGAGTCCGACCCAGCTGCTTTGCGGGGGTTCTGCCTCTTGAAAAGTCTGTTAACTTCACCCTCCTGAATGGAGAGAGTCGTCACAGTAGAGGGGGGAGGGGGGAGGCCTCATGGATGGGAAGGGGTAGTTCAGGACTGTCCAGTTGTCTTTCAAATCTGCAGTAGAACTTGTTCAGGTCGTTGGCCAGGCGGGAGTCGTTGGTGGAGTGGGGGGCTCTGGGCTTGTAGTTGGTGATTTGCTTGAGCCCTCTCCATACAGAAGCAGAGTCGTTAGCAGAGAACTGACGCTTCAGTTTCTCAGAGTACAGTCGTTTAGCCTCTCTCATCGCCTTGCCAAACCTGTTCTTTGACTCCTTGAATCTGTCTCTATCCCCACTCCTAAAAGCTTCCTCCTTCTCTGACCTCAACCTTCTCAGCTCTGCTGAGAAACAGGGCTTGTCGTTGTTGAAGCTCACCCTGGTGCGTGTTGGTATACAGCATTCTTCACAGAAGCTAATGTATGATGTCACAGCCTCAGTGAGTTCCTCCAGACTGTTGGTAGCAGACGTGAACATGTCCCAGTCAGTACAGTCCAAGCACGCCCGCAGATCCTCCATAGCCTCACTGGTCCACTGTTTTGATGTCCTCACAACAGGTTTACAGAGCTTTAATTTCTGCCTGTATGCAGGAACCTGTGGACCTGGCGCCATGTAAACTCCGACCAAAATGAGCGACGTGAATTCTTGTGGCGAGTAAAAAGGTTTACAGATTATAGAAAATGATTCCAGATCCGGAGAACAATGTGGCAGAATCACTGTCACATCTACACACCAGCCACTGCTGATGTAGAAACAAATACCACTGCCTTTGGTTTAGCCAGAAAGTGCAGTGTCCCGATCAGCTCTCATGAGTTGAAAGCCTGCCAGATGTAAAGCGGCGTCCGGGATCAAATCGCACAGCCATGTCTCCGTGAAGCACAAAACCGAAGATGAAAGAAAGTTTCTGTTTTTCACCATCAGTAGCTGAAGTTTGTCCATTTTATTGCACAGTGAACGTACGTTGGAGAGGAAAAAACCTGGAAGCACTGTTCGGATTCCAAGTCTGCGTATCCGAACTTAAGCTCCCGCTCGCTTTCCCCTTCTACGGCGTTTCACTGCATGAGCATTCCCTCTAAATCTGACGCTGGAAGCAGGAAAGTGGGAAATAAGTCCACAGGAGTTGTGGTCCTCATGTTCAGAAGTACTTGTCTAGTTAGAGAACCCCGGAAATCTTGGCAGAACACTGAATTAACAGACAAAGCTACGGTGGCCCTGAAGTGCTAAATACACCCCCTAATATGAGTACATCCCCCCCAAATGAAAACACTCCCCCCAAATAGGAATCACCTCCCCCCAAATAGGATGACTTGTTCACCTCCCCCCAATACAAAAACACGCTCCCCCAAATGGGAAACGACATTACATCCCCCAAATGAAAACACTCCCCCCGTATAGGAATCAACTCCCCCCAAATAGGATGACTTGTTCACCTCCCCCCAATACAAAAACACTCCCCCAAATGGGAAACGACATTACATTAACTCTGAACGGAAAGGGTAGGTACTACAACGCTGATGCACAGTAACTAACAGGAAATAAGAAATGTATTGGTTTGGAGAGAAGAAAAATGAGTAATTCAGTAGAGCTAATTGCAGCAATTACACTTTATTTTAATCGGGGACATTCATATGATGTAATATTAGATATGCTCTTAACGTTTAACAACATTAAAATAAGTATGCGCACATTAAAAACGAAGTTAAAGGAAGCAAGACTTTTCAGACGTAAGATTTTTTAACACAGTCATGCTTAAAATGAGTAGTTATTGTTTTGAAAATGTATTACATGAAAAACAAAAATCTAAAACACTTTTCACCAGGGAGGGTGGCGCCCGAGCGCCCTCTATTGACCAGTCGCCACTGCTGTTGCGTTGCAACCGGTTGAGGTTGGCTTATAAGTATGTTTGGGGCAACATCCAGACTACTTACCAACACATATTCTCGACAAAACGGTTTGCACAGAGCCTATCAAATCCAGCTGAGTTAGTGACATAGGAAAAACGGACCCTACAGTTATTTGCGTGTTATTCGGGAAGTTGGCTATGAAAAAATACGATTCATTTTTTTTGTGGTAATTTCACTGAACGAGATTCAAAGAAGTCAGCAAAATGTTCTTAACTTCCCATCGACAGATGGCAGTAATGCAACTTAGTGAATGCCAACTGCCGTACAATTTCACAAAGGAAGAAAAAAGGTAATCGTCATCTGTTTGCGCCGCTCAAAGTAACGCTGTTAACAAAAACCACGTCATTTTTAGCAAATAACTTATATTGTTGTTCTATAATATTTGGTGGTAGGTAATTGTTCCACGTGTAGTGTTGGGAACATGGCGCCGATACAACAAGAACCTGAGATCCAGTTCGCTCAAAGATTAGCGTCTAACGAGAAACATATCAGGACAAAAGCAATAAAGAAGCTCAGAAAATATATAAGTGTAAGGTCCCAGAGAATCAAAGGTAAGACGGTCAATTCTTTAAAGTGGTTAGCTGGTTATTAGGCAAATCCTAACCTTCACCATCATGCTCTAGCTTATGAAGCTAACGAATATTTGTGAATTTGGTTAACCGAGCTGAATACTGCACACATTGTACCTGAGTAACCAAGTTGACTTTGTACCTACATGTAACACATTGCTGACTGGTTGGTAAACAGTCGCACGTGCAGACATGCTTTGGCATTAATGTACTTTCCCACCTTTTGAATGTAGGTGGTTTCAGAGGGGATGAGTTACTTAAACTATGGAAGGGCCTTTTTTACTGTCTGTGGATGCAGGACAAACCACTTCTTCAGGTGAGTGTTTCTACATTATTTTTCAGTGATTCTTGAGGAGTGGGACAAAACAGGGTTCAGAATGTAAAAAATAAAACCTTATGCTCAGACAAATTAAAATGTACGTACATATCTAACAAGTACCAAGCTAATGAGCAATGCTTTGATCCAACCTTTCTGTTTTATCAAAAGGGGCACTTTACCTTGCCAGCGCTTCTTTTGTGTCAACACCATCAGACACTTAAAATCCAAATACATTTCCACTTACATTATGCTAGAACTATAAAAAGTATAGTAAACACAAATTTTAACCTGACAAATGTCATGATAAAATTACTTTAAAAAGGTGTCTATATAAATATTATTAAAGTGGAACTGAACTGATTTTTGAAGTATGGCTCATAATTATTCCAATTATATCACAACATGTATCTGATAACTAAAAGAGCAAAATGTTCCATTTGTTAATAAAAACGTTTTAAACTTTACTATTTAACTAATGGGCGTGGCCATCTTTGAATCGCCATGTCTGTGACGACACGAGAATGGTTTGGTACTGTGACTGCCGGCTGCTAGCAGTCATCAAGATTGACATTGATAGATTGTCAGGGAGAACATAGGTTGAAATGGCTTTAAACAAACCAGTTAAAACAAGGTGCAAAGTAAGATGTTATTGGCTGGTTGTACAAAGTTTACAAGGCATTCACAATCATGTCCTACCCAAGCGGCAACCGGTTTTACGAAAATGGCTTGTATCTATACAGGGCCAAAGCCCGCCAGTTGCCCCCAGATTCAGAGTTTGCAGGGATCACTTTACAGAAGTGGATTATATTTATAAACCTGTTAAATACGCTAACGTTACATACACACACTGGCGTTTTTGACATAGCTACTCTAGCCAGCTCTAGCTCCTAAATTCACACCTCATTGTAGCCAAAGCTAGCTCTGTTAATTAACATTTCCTACACTGTAGTTTGTTTAACCTAGCAGCAAACAAGTTATCAACTCAACCAGTGAGTATGTTTCACACAACTTGAAGGGGCTACTATTAACTGAAACTTACCAGCTATGAATAGGGTGCTCCAAACTTTCAAGTTCAAGTCTTTTATTTGTCAGATGCACAGAACAACACAGGGTCAGACTGAGCACTGATATTCTTAGGACAGACAAGACAATGCAAGGCGACCTTGCATAGCATGACATATAAGTAGCCTACTCAGATCATAATATGATTTATAGGTTACATCTATGATAAGCTACCATAAAAGGTATTTCTCCTCACACAGCATGGGAAAGAGCCTGTGCTCAATGATGAACGATCCTTTTGGTGGACCACTAACACCCAGGTCATGCAGGTCTGCCTCTTTGATCAGATGGATTCTGTCTGTTGGCATTGTAGTGCAGTTACGACAAGTAGCTAGCTACAAGTACACCACTCGGTGTTGTTCAACCTGTCAGTGTTAACTAAATTTAAATCTTCCGACAAAACCACATATTCTGCATCATATGGAACAACTGCGGTCCTGCGGGTACATAATTACGTATTGGTTTGAAAGCATACGCCATAGGATGAACAGGGATAGGTATAATGGTTCAGTTTTCTTCCATTTTTAATACAGTTTGGTTGCGCTCAATTTCAACCTGGCATTCTCGTGACGTCAGATATGTACGTCATTTAAACATGGCGGCGCCCAGTTCTTTTTAAGTACATAATTGACACACTAGAGATTTAGATTATTTATAGAATATGGCATACAGTTGTATGTTATATATTTTTTGTCATTAAATATATACTATTATAATATCACTGTGTCTAATGGCAGTTCAGTTCCACTTTAATCTGTTTTGGTCATTGTACTGTCTTATCATTTAAAGTTTATGTTTTTCAAAGCAATCAATATGTTTTTAAGATTTCAAAACACATTCTCATGTTGGAGACAGATTCCATTTTCACATGACCAACAATTCCTCAACAAATATATAATATTATAATGAAACATTATCAAAATATTCATCTTACGGAGGTGACGGAGACCTTACAGATATCTCACAGTGGTGAAATAAAACTGAACTTGTAGTCAGTTTAACTATAAAATACATTGAATTAATCAATCACTGAATTAAAGCAAACACAAACAGTGAGTATGTCATTTACAAACCATTTATTTTAAAAATTCAAGTTTAAGTATTTAGATTAAACAATTTTTTTTACAAATTAATACAATTCTATGTATGTATCATGTATCTCAATATCAATTTTTAGATGTAACTATTTGCAACTGCTTTTGTATCATGCTGCTTTCATCTGTATCCGTTTGACTACCGAAACATCAGAAACTGAATGTGCTCCCGTTCAATGTAGTCCATCACCTCAGGTGAGAGGTGAAATATTTCTCTTGTACTGCATGCACGAGTTGGAGATGATGGCTCAGTCAGCTTAACCAGGATATTTTCGACTGGAATGAAGCACACATCCCTTGCCCCTCGTTTTGGATGAAACCCAGTGCTTGGCCCATTAGGATGGAAGAATTTGACTTTTACATCTTGGTGTTGTGTATTCATAGTGACTACTTTTGCCAACCACCAGTTCTTGTCGTAGATCACAGCAAGCCAGTCTCCACAGTTAATGTGATCTGCAGCTATTTTTGTGTGAACTCCAGGAACTTCATGGCTGTCCTGCTCCATTTCTTTTGAGCAGAAGCACTGCTACCACTTGTGGTTCTCAAGAGTGCTTTTTCAAATTTGTCCTTTACATACTTATGGAGATCAAACATGGCTGTAGTGAAACACTGGCAAATCTTTGGTTCAGAGCCAAAGCAGTACAATGATCTGCAAGTGATCTTCTTCCCCTCAGGAATAACCTGATGAACTTTGTGTTCCAGGCACAGGTTTCAAGGGTTGAATGAGTTCATCATAGCCTGTCATTTCTTCATCTTTGATATAAGAGAGTTGGATGTTGGTAACACTTTTCTTCACCATGTTGTGGAATGTTTTTCCACTTGTAATATCATTCCCTTGCAGAAGGAGACGGTCTGCAGTTCTTTTGACTGTTGCTCCGATGCCATCTGGTGCTCCTTTGTGGTGAAAAGTGGCTAAGAAGTTCCAAGTTGCTCTCTGGAAACCAAGTCTCTGAGGGACATTACATAGAAGAGAGAAATTCTTCTTGTTTTTATATTGTTTGCTCGAACCATCAGACCAGAAGTGGATGGTGTGAGCACCAGGAAACTTCTCTCATTGTTTTGAGTACGGGATTCACGTATGCCCTAATGGAGGCAGCATCCTGACGCTTGGACTCAGACAGTGCAAAAGCCAGCCTTTTCATCTCTTGCATAGCACATTCCAGTGTGCAGATTGACTTGGGGGAGGTTCTGGCGAAAATGACATGATTGTACCTCTGAGCCATATTTGCATTTCCATGCTTCTGCGAAGTCAACATGCACAATGATGCTGTTTCCAATACAGTTGATTATCATCTTCCTAAACTCTCTGGACTGGTTTTTAACCAAACACATGTGTTGCTGTCTCATTCCGCAACAGGTGTTCATACAGCTGTATGAGTTTTGCTACGGTAAGAGTCGCTTGGTGCGAGAACATGTGCATGTGCGAGAACTTTATCCACTGCGAAGAATATTAATTATAATCTTCACAAGCACCTAGTAAAACAACATGCTTCTACAAAGCTAATCGCGAAAGAACCCAGTGCTAGCTCTGCTGATCAAGCAGTCGGAGCCACTTCATCAAAACAGCCGAGGCTTGATTTTAAACAGAAGTATTTCCAGTCTCTAAGCCAGGCAGAACTAAACAGACTGCCAGGTATGTTGTCAAGACATGCAACCTATGTCAACAGTTGTCTGTTGCCTTCAGGTAACTAATTAGCAACATACAATGATATAACATTTTAGCGTTGTCACTTGGTTGTGCCACTGCAACACTAAACTATTATGACTATCTTTGTGCGATAATTTGATAATAGAAGCAGGGAATTAAAAGTAACGCAAATGTTACTTTACCTTGTAACTAATTACTTTTCTATGCAGTAACTAGTAAAGTAATGCAGTCACTTCTGAAATAAGTAACTAACTAATTGCTAATTTTCAGTAACGTTCCCAACACTGATGATTGGACCCTTCTCTGTCGACACAGTTTTACATGTAGTGAGAAATGTTATTGGTATAATAGGTGTTATAGATTTGATATAATAATGATTAAGTTAGATTGAAGTAGCCTTGCTGCCAGCCCACCTTAGCCCCGCCCACAAACACATTTTTTTGGTCGGGAAGTTGGGTCTGGGGAACCTCGGTTGGGGAAAAACTGTCCAAGCAGGAGCTGTTCGGACCAATGAAATTGTCCGGGCGGGCTTTATACAATGATGGACAGATGAACAACAGTAACATAATCAACCACGTCACCAAAGAGCGCTTGGGTTGAATTCGTTTTCAACAAACAGCGTATTACGTTGCACTGATTGGTTGTAAGTCTATCCAATTGAGCGAAGAGGCATTTGTTTTAGGAGTTCGGTTGAAACACGCCCCATACTCACAGTCCAACGGAGAGTTCTCAGACTCATATTCTGAATAGAATTATGAGTATGACAATGTCAGGCTAAGATTGAAGGGGATAATTGGGTTAAATACTTTAATATTAATCCCTGATAACATTGTTGAACGATCGCCTGGGGACTCGAGGTGCGCGCTGACCAGGGTGCTGATCCCCTGGCAAATAGTCAATACTATTTTATTACGCCTCGCCCGTCTCCCTAGCTCACGCCCGGGGTCTCACGAATTTGCATAGGCTACGTGCGCAGAGATCACACGCTCGGTCGGTTTACGAGTTAGTCGGAGGCTCCCTCAGGAATCCCTGCACCCAACACAACAACCACGATGTCACAGACGTTCACTGGGCCTCCAATCACAAACTCAAGAGATGGCAGCAAATGTTTTATAGGCCCTTTTTTGGGCAACACATCATTTTATACAGTTTATCGATCACTTGTTACTTGGCTATGTTTCCCTCCCGGTTAACGTCCTTCCCACGGGTAACAATAATAAAACAAAACTCTTTCCCCCCCGTTAGTTTTATCCTCCGTGAGACGTAACACCGCACCTATCGAGAATATATGTGTCTTAACAGACGAACACTTCAAGACCCTGTTTTGCGTAAACACCAGCTGGACAGTATTTGTGTCTAAATGACTGGTTGCAAATCCCCGGGGAACTCTAGGTGTGGGGTGCTGAGTGGATGTCTTGGTCTCGAGCGAGGGGCACTCAAATGGGCGGTAGGGCAACGACTGTCTTTGTCAAATTTTTATTGGCAGAATTATAGGAACAAAAATAAAAGTCAGCGAACCTCTTTGACCAAGGGCGACAGGGAAAACAAGAAAACGGGGACCCTGGGTCACAAGTAAAACAGAAATTAAAATATGGTCAGTACAACTGACGAAAAGAACTCTTTCGGCAAAAACAAGCTCAGGAGAAGACTCGACTTCAGACAGGCAGAGTGTGTAGAGTGTTTAGAGAGAGAGAGAACAAGAGTGTAAGTGTGTCTTCACACACAATTTTCATTCTTATATCTTTCAATACGGATGGCCCTATCTAGACTTTGGGCCATATATGACGAAGTCAAATGTGGTTTTACCAATGCAAGCATTTACTAACCACATCTTCTGCATCTGTCATACAGAAAAATTCTGTCTTAAACTTCTACACATTAGCAGTTCTACACATCTATTTTAAGATCTATTAAGTATTTAAAATTCAAAAAAGGTCAAAAGTTCCAAAACCTTTTGCAAGCAATAAAATAAAAAAAAACATTTGCCAATGCACATTCTGAAAACATATGCATATGCTAGAGATCACTTATACAAAACTTGATATGTATGCACGGAAAAATGCAACAACCTTTTATATATGTATGCAAGCATCTAAAAACGTTTTTAATGCACAACTTGGATATATGTATGCACAAAGTCATGCACATTTTTCATTAAGCATTGTTCTGTCTTTTTTTCCAGTCGATCAAAACAAAGGCTCCTTTAGGGGCGTTCAACAACATTTTCAATTGAAAATATTTAAATTTTGATCACAAATGCAGTTGTGTGGGACCTGTTTAGTCCGATGTCTCAAGAATCAGTGTTTTATATGGCTCCACATGGGTGATCGACTGCATTCACATCTTCAAATCTTAACTTTTCAATTCTTAATGGAAAATATTTGTGTCCTAGGAGGAGCTGTCAAATCAAATTGCAGGCCTTCTGCACAACTTTCAAAGTGTTGACAGCCGTAAGTCCGCCATCTGTCAGATTTTATAAGCAGTCATGTAGGCCATAATAACATCTTATATACCTTATGATAGTTTAAATGTTATTTGCACAGCCTTGACTGAATCTTCCAGGCCACACACTATATGGTAATTGTTTTGTTTCTATAGAGTTTCAGTATCTGGAGGCCTTCTTGCAGACCATCAAGAGGGAGTGGACTGGCATTGACAGACTGCGTATGGACAAGTTTTACCAGGTCAGTGTCTTTGGAATATGTTGAGAGCTTTATCTGAATTAAAAAATTATAATGGCACGCTTGACAATAGTTCTGTATTTTAGTGTGTATTACAAATTCATCTGAGTCCCATTCATCTGTCAGCTGGTTCGCTTGGTGTTCAGGCAGACTTTTGAGATGCTAAAGAAGAAAGGATGGGAGACAAGGTAATGGCTGAATCAACCACTAACTCTTAGCGTGTGTGTGCGCGCGCATGCGCGCGCTTGTGTCCTACTGTACTGAATGTCACTACAGACTTTTCAGATTGAATACCTTTTGTTCTTTCACAGCGTACTTGCCAGGTTTTTGGAACTTCTCACAGCACAGGTCCTCCAGAGCACAAGTGGAGCACCTTGTGGACTTCTGTTTCACATTATGGACCTCTACATGACAGAGCTGGCTGGCGTGGGGTCATCTGAGGTATGAGTTGTGGCTATTTCAAACCTGTAACTGCTGACTTAGGTTTTGTTATCCGTTGTGTGTTTTAAACCTTTTTCGGTTGTCCTCACAGCTCAATGCAGAACAAAATTTGACCTTCATCAAACCTTTCTGCAAGTCAGCAGCCAAAACCAAGGAGTAGGTAGCTTGACATGTCTGCAACCCACTCTGCACAAACAAAAATGCTTTAACAAACCCTCCTTTTATTCACCCATCTTTCTTTCCTTCTAGTCGCATCCTACTTAGAGCCATCTGCAACAGCATATTTAGTGTCATTATAGATCAGGCTCCATTTGCTATTGAGGATCTAATGAAAGAAATGAAGTATGCACAGACTTCAGATTCAGATTCAGGCCAGGCATCTGAGGAAGAAAATGTGAATACCAAACGAACTGTCAACAAACCCAGCAGGAAATCTTCAGGAAAGCCAACAAATGGTAGGCTTTGCACAACTATTAAACAATTTATATAAGACTTGAGGCCTGCACTTGTCTTTCTCAGAACTGCCAGCATTTTCCCCCTCTGTTCTGTCCTTGCACTTACGCACCTCATCAACTGAATATGAAGAGGAAAATGAGTTATTCAACCTGGAGGATGGCTTGGACATTGACTTACCAGACGACGAGGGAATTGGACCGGTTCTCCAGGTGATTGTTTAACACTGGCACTTGCATGGTTTTTATTGCATTAAGTTGTTGCGCCTACAGAATTGAAGTTACTGACAGCAGTTTTAATTTCAGTTTGATTATGGTGCCTTGGCAGACGAGCTGTTTCAGCTTGCCAGTCGTAACAATACTCCTAGCTTTAACCGCCAGAAACTCTACAAAGTTATCAAAATGTGAGTATCATCTACTGATTGTTACAATGCCACACATGCACGTGGGCCATCTTTTGGATTGTGCTGTATTCTGACTGGATTGTGATGTATTCTGACTGAGGATGTGTGCTTTTCTCCTTTTTAGGCTGCAGGATCTCAGCAAAGGTAGTTGTTCATTAATTGTTGTTCATTAATGTATCAATATTCATAGTAATTAATGACCATGGCATGAGTTTGCGCTTACCCTCCATCTCTTTTTCAGGAGCCTTTCCACAAGATGAATACCCAGAAGAGGTATCAACGGACGAGGATGACGATGAGATGTTTGGCAGCAGAAAGAGGATGAAGAGGGAGATGGACATGGGGGAGAGGGAGGAAGAAAATGGGGCTTCATGACCCTTCTGGATCATAAGTCAGTCCTGGAAAACAAATAATGATATTGGACAGATGTCTGTGTCTTATTGGACATAATTTAAAAATATAGCTGCTTGTAAATGGTGTCTTGCCTGCAGTTTTGTTGTTTTTCAGGCCAAATCTTACCTTCTTGGATTCAGATTTTGGTATCTGGCACTTCTGTAAGACATATATGAAAGCCAGGGGCGTTTCTAGGATTAGACCTTTAGGGGTGCTCAGTTCCCAATGAGAATGTGACATGAATACAGTGCCTTTGAAAAGTGCTAAACCCTCTTGATAATAACAGGCATGCAAACAGGTCAGGGGTAAAAAAAAGGTGAGAAGGATAGGGGGGTCCAGGGGCATGCTCCCGTGGAAGAAAATGTATTACATTTTAGAGTTAAACGCATGAATCTGGTGCACTTTGAGAGCCAAATTAAGAGTCTAGATCTATGTAGAATCTGTGATCTTGTAAACAATGTCATGTTCTTTTAACCATATAAATTTTTTGTATAGCATGCGTCATAAAAAACATAACACATACACAATACATGTGTGTTAATATGCAAAATATTGAATGAAAAAACTAAGGATGTGCCTTTCTTCATAAACTACTAGCATCAAATTATAATAAACAATAAAAAAAACGATTTAATCATTATTTTTATGGGTGCTGAGATGACATTTAGGTGCTTGAGCACCCCTTAAAAGGGTCTAAAATCGCAGATGATGAAAGCCCCCGAAGTTAGCTTTTTAATGTATTTTTTAAAACTATTAGCAGCAATTAAGTTACCTATTTGAATACGACTGGCATAGAATAAATAAATCATAGCCAAGAACATTCCATAATTGTTCCAAAAGGATTTTCTGGATGATTACATCCAGAAGACTTTTGAAGGGTTCTCTAACTTTAATATACAGAATAATTCATATACCAAATAAAGACAATGTCCTTATTTATATGTATTCATTTAGCAGACTTTTATCCAAAGCGACTTCCAAGAGAGAGCTTTACAAAAAATGCATAGGGAATTTATCATAAACAACGAGATAGCCCCAAAACATTGCGGGTAGCCAAAACATGAGCATACATTGTGATAAGCAAATAAGTGCCAATGGGAAGAAACATAAGAGCATGTAGTTAAACAAATTGCAAATTAAACAACAAGAACCTCGAAAGTGCAAGAGTGTACCTATAGGAAACAACAATTATATAATTTACAGAGTACAAGTTAACTCAGTTACAACTAACCAACAAGTCCCTCAATTAGTGTCATTGTGTTCCTGGAAGAAATAAACTAACATTGGATCCAACAAATCTTACCTTAGTGTGTCTAGCCTTTTCTTGAAGGTGGGGAGACAGTGAGATGATCCACCTTTGGGGGGCCAGAGAGGAGAAGAGCTTGGGTTGGGAACGGGCACTCTTGAGAGGTGGGGCCACCAGACGGTTAACAGAAGAGGACCATAGGTGGCGGGTGGGGGTGTAAGGCTGGACGAGAGACTTGATGTAGTCAGGTGCAGTCCCGTTCACCACTCGGAAGGTCAGTACCAGAGTCTTGAATCTGATACGGGCCATGATGGGTAGCCAGTGGAGGGAGATGAAGAGCGAGGTGACATGGCAGTGTCTGGGTAGGTTGAAGATCAGGCGTGCTGCTGCGTTCTGAATCCTTTGAAGAGGGCGGGTTGTGCATGCTGGGAGACCGGCGAGCAGTGAGTAGTAGTAGTCCAACTTTGAGATATCAAGTGCTTGGACTAGCAGCTGGGTGGAGTGCTCAGACAGGTATCTCCCGATCTTCCGGATGTTGTAGAGGGTGAAACTAACGACAGGGAGACCGCAGCAATGTGGGCTGTGAGGGAGAGCTCGTCATCCATGGTAACCCCAAGGTTCCTGGCAGAGGATGAGGGGGTCACCGTCGCAGATCCCAGGGGGATTGAGATATCGTGGGAGATGGAGGGTTTGGCCGGGATGATGAGAAGTTCTTTTTTGGCGAGGTTCAGCTGGAGGTGGTGGTTGGTCATCCAGGCGGAGATGTCTGTGAGGCAGGCCTCAATCTCAGCCGAGATCCCCGGATTGGTTGGGGAGAACGACAGGTACAGCTGCGTGTCGTCAGCGTAGCAGCAATAGGAGAAGCCATGGAAGGTGATGATTGGTCCAAGCGAGGTGGTGTACAGAGAGAAGAGGAGGGATCCAAGGAAGGAGCCCTGTGGGACACCAGTGGAGAGCTGGCGAGGGCCTGACAGTTTGCCTCCCCAGCAGACCTGGTAGGATCTTCCCGACAAGTAGGATGAGATCCACTGGAGTGCAGTGCCAGTGATGCCCATCTCAGACAGTCTGGAGAGCAGGATCTGATGGTTAACTGTATCAAACGCTGCAGAAAGGTCCAGCAGAATGATGACGGATGACCTTGAAGCCGCTCTGGCAGACTGGAGGGCAGTGGTGACTGACAGGAGGGCAGTCTCTGTGGAGTGGCCAGTCTTGAAGCCCGATTGGTTGGGGTCAAGCAGGTTGTTCTGAGAGAAAGTTTGACAGTTGGTTAGATACAGCACGTTCACTTTTTTTTTGGGGGGGGGGGGTAATAATGGGACTTATTCATGTTTTCTTTTTATTTCTTTTTATCGTAACATTGTGCAATTTTCAATTCACTCTGTAACACGGTGTCTGCCGCCGTCCCATAGTTGCAAAGCTCGAAATCGCCTGTGTGCCCTTGTGGGCCTCCGCAGCGCGACTGTGCCGTTGTCATTTCATGTGCTGCCGAACATAATTTTTCCCACCGTGTGTGATACTAAAATCGACGTGACACACTTTGCAGAAGGCGTGGGAATTGTCGATGCGGCTTGATGATAAGACCTTAAATTCCTCCGTCCATGTAGCCAACTGTCAGGGACGGACTGGTAGTAAAAATAGGCCCTGGACTTGATCCAGACCGGCCCACCAGAACCGGTCCCGTATACGCCACCAGCGAGCGCCCTGCTAATGCATGCAATTTCTGTGCCTGATGTGATGCTAGCTATAGGGACTTCCACGCTTAGTGCGAGCGCGCATTACGCGCGATCAATTTTTTGGGGTTGATTTGAGCGAAAAAAAATTGGGGGAGCTTTATGTAAAACAAACAAACATAGGTAAATTGGTAAAACATTGTCTAGTGAAGGTAATTACGTTTACGTTTCTTGGCCTGGTTTTCCATCTTTATATTGTCTTTATAGCTAACTTTCGGACTGTCAGTGTCACTGTTGTGTGTAAGCGGCACTTAGGGCTGCATAGACGTTCATTTGGAATAGACCAACCGTCCTTGGGTAAAGGGGGGCCGGCCAACCGTGTTGCTGGCCAACTGTGTTGCTCAATCTTTTGACGAAATGTTTATTAGTAGTAAAAAAAATTATAAGGCAAGCGGCCCTCGGGCCCAGAAGTTCTTCGGCCCATCGGGAATTCTCCCGGTGCTCCCGATGGCCAGTCTACTACTGTTTAGCCTACTGTTGATTTGCAGCTTTTTTTTTGCCGTAACACCACCTGAGACTTTTGCCATTTCTACAAGTGATTCTGTATCAAAATTCAACCGTGTGTTATTCAAATTCTCCTGCCTACCTGCGGAGATATCAACAGCGCAACTGGGTTGTAGGTTGCGGCAGAGAATTTATAATATGAACAGGCTCTGGTTGCGGTCACAAATGGGTTGAAAATTGTATGATAGCCTATATGTAGCTATTATGTGAGTAGGATGCGTTTCATACAAGATCTGGCAACTGGACAACATTTAGATAATATATTGATGTGAATATTTATATAACGAGGTTTGGCCATACAAATTACGGGAGTTTCACGGGAAAAATGACTAAACGGGAGGGGGGGCGGGAGATGGGTGTAACACACAGAGGTGTCAAAAGTATTCACATTCATTACTCAAGTAGAAGTATAGATACTAAGGTTTAAAAATACTTTTGTAGAAGTCGAAGTATCAACTCAAGCTTTCTACTTAACCTACTATTACCTGTAAATTGTGACATGGTGACAATGAGTCGTGCGTGATATCACTGTGATCCAGATGTTCGTCAAAGAGTTAAATCGTATTTGTCCAACTCCGTGATGTCCCGAACAAATAGAACCTTCGCCTCCTCCGGTGTTCCGTTCAGCTTAATGAAGACCCTACAATTTGTGGTCCACGTAGACTGGATCTTCTTCTGCTCATAATATATTAAATAAGGTTGACTATAGCTAGTGATGGTGGAAACAAAGCTTTCCGAAGCAACAAGCTATTTGACAAAATTGTGTCGAAAAAGTATCGCTTTTTCAAAGCGTTCGATACATCTTTTCCCTAGGGACATCTGCTGGTCGAATTATGGTATGGCAAATGTATCAAGCGATGGAAAGAATTATGTGACGTCAAGTCCTCGAGACATCAGTCTCACAATCGTAATTTACAACTAAAGGTTATGTGACAAATGTGTCGATGTTTGAGTTTCAAAAATATGTTAGCATACATCTTGTTGTATTATAAACAATGTAACGTCTTTGCTATTTAACATTCATAAATGTATGTTCCTGTTCTTATAAATATATTCTCGTGAACATTTAGGTTCAGTATGGCCTCGTGCTCTCTGCCATACAGTCCGATCTCCCTCTCCATAGAAATTACACAAATTAAGGGGAAATTGAGAAGTGAGACACTTACCAAGTTTGAGAATATTTTCGTCACTTGTTCAGCAGGTCTTAAATTTGGGAACTAAAATGGCTGCTGCTATCAGCTCTGGTTCCGCCAGCATCTCCCCGAAGCGTTTTTCAAGGCCTGAAAGAAGTGCAGCAATCAAGGGCTCACAGAACAGATTATTTCTCTCAAATCACAATCTCGGACTATCTAGGACTTCCGCTGTATTAAATGTCATGTTTGAAGTTCATGAATGAAGGTCAGACTACAAGTTAGAGACCATTTTCACTGGTCTATGCAATGTTGAGCAGACCAAAATATTGCCACTTAAAGCTGTTTTAGGACCACAAGCATCTGTTGACATGACTGGAAAGTAACATTATTGATGAGTAGGTCTGACTAATTTCATTTTAAACTGCATGTTGCTGATAGTTGGGCCTATTACCTCTTTATAAGGACCACATAGGGCCTGCCCCACACAGGCGTGCAAACAGGATCATCATGCCTATCCTTAGTACATGCTTTATCAACCATCTGTAGACTAAACCTTTGCCTAACTAATTTACAAATATTGCATTCTGCAATAATATAAGCCGATAACATTTGGCTGAAGTCGAATTTCAAATCTTACACCGAGCCCGCCAAACGAACTGGCAATGTTAAATCATAGCCTATACTGCTAGCAAGAAAACCATGGCAAGTCTTGGCATATACCTAGCCATAGCAAACACTGCAATTTTACCATTAGTACGTTACTAGCTTACTACAATATGTTGCCAATAATCGACTAATAATAACAAACATTCAGCTTAACTTACCACAATATGCTTTTACAAATTCGACGGCGAGTTTTTGAACACCAATGAGTCATGGTACTTCGGTACACAGTGCTTGCAGCGCATCTTTCTCGATGAGTAAGATGGCGCCGGTGAGGGCTGCCGTGGTTGTTAGGTGCGCTCAGTTTTGTCTCGTTTTGTGTTAATTCAGTGTTCTGGCAAGATTTCCGGGGTTTTCTAACAAAAGAAGTACTTCTGAACATAAGGAGCACAACTCCTGTGGACTTGTTTCCCACTTTTCTGCTTCCAGCGGCAGATTTAGTGGGAATTTTAGCCAGTGCCGCGCTAGGCTTTGCTCATGCAGTGAAACGCCGTAGAAAGTAAAAGCGAGTGGAGCACTAGTTCGGCTACGCAGACGTGGAATCCAAACAGTGCTTCCAAGTTTTTTCCTCTCCAACGTCGTTCACTGTGAAATAAAATGGACGAACTTCAACTACTGATGGTGAATAACAGAGACTTTCTTTCATCTTCGGTTTTGTGCTTCACGGAGACATGGCTGTGCGATTTGGTCCCGGACACCACTTTACAACTGGCAGGCTTTCAACTCATGAGAGCTGATCGGGACACTGCACTCTCTGGCAAAACCAAAGGCAGTGGTATTTGTTTCTACATCAACAGTGGCTGGTGTGTAGATGTGACAGTGATTCTGCAACATTGTTCTCCGGATCTGGAATCATTTTTTAATAATCTGTAAACCTTTTTACTCGCCACAAGAATTTGCGTCGCTCATTTTGGTTGGAGTTTACATGGCGCCGGGTCCACAGGTTAAAGAGGCCCAACGCACGCTCGCCGACCAGAATCTGAGTGTGGAGCGAGCAAACACGGATTCCCTTGTTATTGTACTCGGCGACTTTAACAAAGGTAATCTCTGCCACAAACTCCCTAAATACAGACAATTCATCAAATGCCCAACCAGAGAAGAGAACACTATGGATCACTGCTACACTACAGTCAGTAGAGCCTACCACGCCATCCCTCATGCAGCACTGGGCAGCACTCTGACCATACCATGGTCCATCTGATTCCTGCATACAGGCAGAAATTAAAGCTCTGTAAACCTGTTGTGAGGACATCAAAACAGTGGACCAGTGAGGCTATGGAGGATCTGCGGGCGTGCTTGGACTGTACTGACTGGGATGTGTTCACGACTGCTACCAAAAGTATGGATGAACTCACTGAGGCTGTGACATCGTACATCAGCTTCTGTGAGGACTGCTGTATACCAACACGCACCAGGGTGAGCTTCAACAACGACAAGCCCTGGTTCTCTTCAAATATATTCAGCCAATTTTTAATTATGACAGTTTTAAACACATGAAAAATGTAGCTCCTTCTTGATTTTTATGATTGACCAGCCAGCAGAGTGGCACACTCTTTTTCTGATATTCAACAAAATTGTCAAACAAATTCCTCTGACGTTCATATAGTTTAACTTACAGAAACAAGTTATACCTTAAAATGTAGTAAAACTTGTCCTCTTTTAGCCAATGTAACTACTAAAGAGCTCACATTTACGATTGTCGAAAAAAAGTCGAACCGTTTTTAGTTATGGAGAGCCATCGCGCTAGCTCGACTGCGAGAAATGTAACTAGAATCCACACCTCAAACAAGTTAACCTAGACGCAAAACTGTACGTCCAATCCAGAAAATAAGGATATTTTCCGAGACCCAAGACTCTGTCGAAACCATTGATATCCTTAATGTGTCTGTGGTATCAGAAATACAACTCTTTTGGTAGTTTCCAAAACGTTAACCAATTCTGCTTTCATGGTGCGAGTCTGTTTGGTTGCCACGGTGATGGCTCAGCTGTGATCGCTAAAGAGCTGGGCAGAGAGAATAACACATTTAGCTGGAATCCAAACCTCAAACAAGTTAACCTACACGCAAAACTATACGTCCAATCCAAAAAATAAGGATATTTTCGGAGACCCAAGACTCTGCCGAAACCTGAGGTGTCCTTTATATGTCTGTGCGGTCAGAAATACGACTCTTCCGGCAGTTTTAAAATCGTCTTCCTTTCGGCCTTCTCTGACGAATTTTACCCACCTCTCCATTGAAGTTAGTGAAAGAATTTGAAAGGCTGCTCTCGCTTCAAGGCTCAAAGCTGAAAATCTGTAAATGTGAGCTCTTTAGTAGTTACATTGGCTAAAAGAGGACACGTTTTACTACATTATAACTTGTTTCTATAAGGTAAACTATATGAACGTCAGAGGAATTTATTTGACAATTTAGTTGTCACACATTTTTCAGGTGTTTAAAACTGTCATAATTCAAAATTGGCTGAATATATTTGGAAAAAGCTGAATCATTTGGCAATAGCTGAATGTCTTGTGAACATTTTAAAGGTTGAATGGTGTCTCTAGCTGAAAGTATGTTGAAGTAGTTACGTTTGAAAGAGGAGGAAGCTTTTTAATGATTTGAAAGGATTCACCATTACTTTTAATGGGAGAATAATTTACACAAAAACTTTAATTCTTTAAAAAGTATAAAAGTGAGAAATACCAAAAGTCATTGCCATCATCTCCTGAAGGAACTTAACGTTTTGATACAAAAATTGCAGGAATCGGTGAAAGTATGCAGGACTAGTTAAAGGCCAAAAAACGGCGGAAGAACTGAGAAGTTGAAAAGCAATAGCAACAACTAGAAAAGGCTGTTCCTGCGAAACAGCAGTGAGAATGCTGAAAACCTGAATGGGGATAGCTGACCATGCCAAAAAAGCTGAAAATAGTGAAAATTTTGTAGAAAGTTATAAGCTGAAAGTCTTGTTAACATTTTAAAGGTTGAATGGTGTCTCTGAAAGTATGCTGAAGTAGTTACGTTTGAAAGAGGAGGACTGAAAATATGCTGACGTAGTTAAGTTTGAAAGAGGAAGCTTTTTTAATGATTTGAAAGGATTTACCATTACTTTTAAAGGGAGAATAATTTGCACAAAAACCTTAACATTTTTTTAAGTATAAAAGGGAGAAATACCAAAAGCACATATCTCCTGAAGGAGATGAACGTTTTTTTATTTTATATATATATATTTTTTTTTTTATTGCTGAAAATACAGAAATGAGAAAATACCCGCAAGCTGAAAGCTGAACTGTTAAAAAGGAGATGAAGTAGGCTAGCTAGTCATAACAAGAATATTATCGTTTTAACAGCTGAAATTATAGTTGGGATAGTAATAGCAGTAGCAGATGTAGCCTACCATTGAGTGCTTGTACTCGGCTTTCTTAGTAGGATTCAAACATACAGCAGTAGGGACGATACAAGAAGACACGGCGACACTTTGTTGCAGAAGGATGATGGTGCAAGTTTCGTCCGTGAAGCATACAACGATTAATAAAAAAGAATCATGTAGACGTGTTTATTGAGTAATTGCATAACTAATTACACATGTAAACGGAGTAATTGTATTATTGGCATAAACCGACAATTGCTAGTAATCGGGTTTGATGAATGATGAACTTTATTGGTTCGTCGAGAATAACAGAAATTTGCCTAGCATCCATACCTCAAACAAGTTAACCTAGACGCAAAACTACACGTCCAATCCAAAAAATAAGGATAGTTTCTGAGACCCAAGACTCTGCCGAAACCATTGATATCCTTTGTGTTTGTGCGGTCAGAAATACAACTCTTTTTGCAGTTTCCAAAACGTTACCCAATTCTGCTTTCATGGTGCGTGTCTGTTTGGTTGCCACGGCAATGGAGCAGCTGTACTCGCTAACGAGCTGGGCAGAGAGAATGACACATTTAGCTAGCATCCACACCTCAAACAAGTTAACCTAGACGCAAACCTTTACGTCCAATCCAAAAAATGAAACCAGAGATGTCCTCAGAAATAGACTCTACCTGCAGTTTCCAAAACGTGACCCAATTTTCACCCGATACAGAATGAATCAGTATATTCAATCGAACCAAATCAAAAAAAATCACCCATTTGAATCAATTAGTAGGGCACCTCCTGTCCTACCAGTAGTTTAGAAGGTTGGAATTACTCGATTTGTCTAATGATATGCTAAGCCGTGTGTGTTAATAATGAGCCACCCTGGACCTTAAACAAGCAGAAGGGCAGAAGATTACAATCACCCCTTTCATATAGTGATCCATACCCTTATAAAAACGTGTTCTCATTTCCAAGTCGTCAAATAGGCTTCCGACGCTTTCTCACGGGTACCCTTTGGCGTCAGTATGAGACGTCTTGGGGTTCCAATCCCAATCTGCGGCGACGCTTTGAACACCATTCCCATTGGATAAAGGCAGGGTGTGATGCCGTTGTATACGGAAGCTTTTTCTTATATACTCGAATATTTTTCAACCCCAAAACACGAAAGTCATCTGAATAATTGCACAATAATATGGGTTATGTTATGTCGATCCAGTTTTTAGAAATTCGATTCTGAAAAAAAAGAAAGTTAAGTCAAATCTTCAGTCACCATTGCTAGACGATTTATGATACATGTATTTAGGCTATTAAATAGGATTTCCTTGTATGTATTTATAATTGTACACTGTTGATAAGAATAATTTTAAGCTAAAAATGAACGTGAACCTGACCGGAAGGGGAAGAAAATAGTCTTACTAGTTTATTATAATTATAACATTTTCTGTTTTAATCTTGCACTCCATGCATGTACTGTGCAGCACCAGAGAGAGATTAGTTGTAGTAAGCATATAATTAATAGTTTAAACATATTTCTCTGTCAGTCTGTTTTCAGAATCAGAAGGGTTAGAATCACCATGAAGGTTTGCACAGACAATGGTCTATTACTGTAGTATTCCTTTCACTTGGTTATTAGAAATATGACTATTTTAGATGGAACATACGTTCCACATTGACTCAGACTCACCAAATATAGGCTACGTTTTTTTTTTTGCTTCGTGTTTTTAGTATGACTGCTTGTATTGTGTCGGATTAAAGAGACTGTAAACTATCTGGCTCTGCCTTTGTTCTAGCTCGGCAAAGCAAGCTAAATTAAGCCTGTAGCCAGGGACTTGCACAGGCTATGGCTATAAGGTTGCCCGGGCAACTGCCCTTTGCCCTCATCGAGTCAAAGTGCCCCTCCGAGGAAAATTAATACATAATAGTGAATTTAAACAGCTGCAGAATTTCATGTAGACCTAGATTTTTAAAATCACCACCCAAAACAATTCATAAAGTAGCGTTATTCACTTACAATCGATAAGCCTATGGGCTACGAGAGTGGAAGTCACAAGGGGGAGGGGGTATGCCCCCTACTCTGTTTACTCTGGGGTACTGCACGCGACCGCCACCTGAGCCTGCATTTTCTTGCACTTCAGAGACGGTCACGGTTGTTTTATTCTGTGTCGATAAAAAAATGCTTTGACGTGGTCAAAAAAAATGAGTTTTAAGTTGTAGAAATGTATAACAAACGAACAATCATCATCAAGTATTGTTAAGTATTGTTTAATTGAAATCAATTAAAATCTTCATAAATCCAGGCTCAGTTGGCCACGTTTAGCCTAAATAATCAGACGGCTAGCTTGCCTACCAGACAACCAGCCTGTTATCATATTGCTAATTTGTTGGTAGGAAAACTAAGCTACATGTCTGCTGATAATTAGTTTATAACATTTTGTTTTAAAAAGAAGGATAAATTATGGAAGTAATGCATGACATGAATTATTATCATTAGTAGGCAGGCAATTCTTTTTTTTGGGAGGGGGGGGGGGGTCACAGGTGAAACGGATCAGGGTGTGACAGGGGGGGGTGCCCTGTTTTCAGCTAGAGCACTTGCCCTTCAAAATTCCTGGGCACGTCCCTGCTATATTAATAATGATGATGAGTGTTGCCTACTATTAGCTACTAGCTTACAGTTATTGGTGGCCAAGCCGCGAAGCGGCAAAGCCACATAAGTGATTCTACCTTTTCTTATTGGTGGCCAAGCCGCGAAGCGGCGAAGCCACATAAGTAATTCTACCTTTTCTTATTATTGGTGGCCAAGCCGCGAAGCGGCGAAACCACATAAGTGATTCTACCTTTTCTTATTGGTGGCCAAGCCGCGAAGCGGCAAAGCCACATAAGTGATTCTACCTTTTCTTATTATTAGGATTCCTCCGTAAGGAGGAAACCTATTGTTATTGGTGGTTTTATTATTTGTAATTCTTGTACCATGGGAGTCAATGGCAGCCCCTAGACCCCATCGACAACTTTTTGTGAAATTTGGCACACTCATTAAGGACAGTTTCTTCTATACCTACACCAAGTTTCATGTCTCCCATTAGACCACTCTAGCGCCACCAATGGGTCAAAGTTGGACTTGTGTTTACACACGCAACTTTTGAACCGTATGACTCATTTTCAAAAATGAGGTAACATTGGATTCCCTGGATCAAGCCGAGTTCAACGCACACCATGGCGTTAATTTCCGGTTATATAGATTTCCCGCCATTTCCGGTTTTATCAAAAACCTTTGAAAGCCTACTCCTCAAATCCTGAAACATTGATAGTGTAGGCCGAGAAACACTTTAACAAAAGCCCATGTGGATCTTGTTGGTATTGCATTTCCGATTTTGTATGCAATGGTAAAAAGTTATAAAAATCCTGAAACATTGATAGTATAGACCAAGAGTAACTACCACACCACAAATGGCCCACCATTACCCATAGGTGGCGCTACAGGCCACGCCCAAAAGCACAAAGATACAAGGCTTTCTGGAATGGATAGGCTCAACAAGCACCCTCCCTTCACTTATTGGCTTGAAAAAAAGGCCCATGTGGATCTTGATGGTATTGCATTTCCGATTTTGTATGCAATGGTAAAAAGGTCTCAAAATCCTGAAACATAGATAGTATAGGCAAAGAAATACTTTAACAAAAAGCCCATGTGGATCTTGTTGGTATTGCTTTTCCGATTTTGTATACAATGGTAAAAAGTTATAAAAATCCTGAAACATTGATAGTATAGACCAAGAGTAACTACCACACCACAAATGGCCCACTATTACCCATAGGTCTTCCCTTGACACACGCGCGGGCTTGGCAAGACGCACACGCAACATTTCAGGAGAGTGTGGGCTGACCAAGCCCCCACTCATTCCTTGGTCTTTTGCAAAGGCCTTGTGGATCTTGATGGTATTGCATTTCAGATTTTGTATGCAATGGTAAAAAGTTAAAAACATCCTGAAACATTGATAGTATAGGCCAAGAGTAACTACCACACCACAAATGGCCCACCATTACCAATAGGTGTCACTACAGGCCACGCCCTAAAGCACAAAGCACTTCACTTCTTGTGAAGATTAAAGCACTTCACTTCTTGGCTTGAAATAAAGGCCCTTGTGGATCTTGATGTTATTGCATTTCAGATTTGGTATCCCATTGGAAATTCTGCAGCATTGATTTTTCTATACAGTTACAATTTGCCAAGAATATACATTTTTCAATGGTTCGCAATGCTTTACACGTAAGCCAGTCAAACAAGTTCATATGAAGACTCTTGAGAATGTTTAGTACACGTCGTCGTCGTCGTCGTCATCTGCCGCTTGTCCGGGGATCGGGTCGCGGGGGCAACGACCTAAGCAGGGAGGCCCAGGCTTCCCTCTCCCCGGCCACTTCCACCACCTCTTCCTGGGGGACCCCGAGGCGTTCCCAGGCCAGCCGAGTGACATAGTCCCTCCAGCGTGTCCTGGGTCTTCCCCGGGGCCTCTTCCCAGTGGGACGTGCCCGGAACACCTCACCAGGGAGGCGTCCAGGAGGCATCCTAATCAGATGCCCGAGCCACCTCAGCTGGCTCCTCTCGACGCGGAGGAGCAGCGGTTCTACTCTGAGCCCCTCCCGGATGACCGAGCTTCTCACCCTATCTCTAAGGGAGAGCCCGGACACCCTGCGGAGAAAGCTCATTTCGGCCGCTTGTATTCGCGATCTCGTTCTTTCGGTCACTACCCATAGTTCGTGACCATAGGTGAGGGTAGGAACGTAGATCGACTGGTAAATAGAGAGCTTCGCCTTTCGACTCAGCTCCTTCTTCACCACGACGGACCGATGCAGAGCCCGCATCACTGCGGACGCCGCACCGATCCGCCTGTCGACCTCGCGCTCCATTCTTCCCTCACTCGTGAACAAGACCCCGAGGTACTTGAACTCCTCCACTTGGTTCAGGATCTCCTCCCCGACCCGGAGATGGCACTCCACCCTTTTCCGGTCGATAACCATGGCCTCAGATTTGGAGGTGCTGATTCGCATCCCAGCCGCTTCACATTCGGTTGCGAACCGCTCCAGTATGAGCTGAAGGTCACGGCCCGATGAAGCCAACAGGACCACATCATCTGCAAAAAGCAGCGACCCGATCCTGAGGTCACCAAACCGGACCCCCTCAACACCCTGGCTGCGCCTAGAAATCCTGTCCATATAGGTAATGAACAGAATCGGTGACATAGGGCAGCCCTGGCGGAGTCCAACCCTCACCGGAAACAAGTTCGACTTACTACCGGCAATGCGGACCAAACTCTGGCACCGGTCGTACAGGGACCGGACAGCCCCGATCAGGGAATCCGGTACCCCGTACTCTCGGAGCACCCCCCACATGAGCCCCCGAGGGACACGGTCGAACGCCTTTTCCAAATCCACAAAACATGTGTAGACTGGTTGGGCGAACTCCCATGTACCCTCCAGGACTCCGCGGAGAGTATAGAGCTGGTCCACTGTTCCACGGCCAGGACAAAAACCACATTGCTCCTCCTGAATCCGAGGTTCGACAATCCGGCGGACCCTCCTCTCCAGGACCCCTGAATAGACTTTCCCAGGGAGGCTGAGGAGTGTGATCCCCCTAAAGTTGGAGCACACCCTCCGGTCCCCCTTTTTAAGAGGGGAACCACCACCCCGGTCTGCCAGTCCAGAGGCACTGTCCCCGATGTCCACGCGATGTTGCAGAGTCGTGTCAACCAAGACAGCCCTACAACATCCAGAGCCTTAAGGAACTCCGGGCGGACCTCGTCCACCCCAGGGGCCCTGCCACCGCGGAGCTTTTCAACCACCTCGGCGACCTCGGCCCCAGAGATAGAAGGGCCCCCCCCGATGTCCCCAGACTCTGCCTCCACGTCGGAAAGCGTGTTGGTGGAATTAAGGAGGTCTTCAAAGTATTCCTTCCACCGATCCAGGACGTCCCCCGTCGAAGTCAGCAGCGCACCGTCCCCACCGTATACAGGTTTGACAGAGCACTGCTTCCCCCTCCTGAGTCGCCGTATGGTGGTCCAGAACCTTTTTGAAGCCGTTCGGAAGTCATTCTCCATGGCCTCGCCAAACTCCTCCCATGCTCGGGTTTTTGCCTCCGCGACCGCCAAAGCCGCGTTCCGCTTGGCCTGCCGGTACACATCAGCTGCCTCAGGAGTCCTACCAGCCAATAAAGCCCGATAGGCCTCCTTCTTCAGCTTGACGGCATCCCTCACCTCCGGAGTCCACCACCGGGTCCGAGGGTTACCGCCGCGACATGCACCGTGGGAAAAGGCCCGGCCACCAGGCGCTCGCCATCGAGCCCCACCCCCGGGCCTGGCTCCAGGGGGGGGCCCCGGTGACCCGCTTCCGGGCAGGGGCAACTGAGAACCATTGTTGTGTTTCTTCATGGTTGTTTTTTTGAGCCACGCTTTGTCTGGTCTTTCACCTGGAACCTGTTTGCCTTGGGAGACCCTACCAGGGGCATAAAGCCCCCGACAACATAGCTTCCAGGATCACTAGGACACGCAAACCCCTCCACCGCGGTAAGGTGGTGACTCATGGATGGATTAGTACACAAATCTGAGAAAAAGTTGACTCTAAGATAAAAGGTCGATTTTTGGTGAATCTTTGAAACATGCATGCTTGGCTAATTTCTAGGGAAATTTACAATGAAATGTGTCCCCTGCTCCTCCCCGCGCATGCTCCAAATTCTCACACACTCATTCTTCCCTTGACACGCGCGGGCTTGGCAAGACACACACGCAACATATCAGGACTGTGTGGGCTGACCAAGCCCCCACTCATTCCTTGAATATCAGCATAGGCCCTTGAGGACCTTGGTGTCATTGCATTTCCTTCTTTGTATGCAATAGTAAAAAGGTCTCCAAATCCTGACACATTGACAGTACAGGCCAAGAGTAACTACCACACTTTACCCTAAGCCCATGTGGATCCTGTTGGTATTGCATTTCCGATTTTATATGCAATGGTAAAAAGTTTTTAAAATCCTGAAACATTAATAGTATAGGCCAAGAGTAACTACCACACCACAAATGGCCCACCATTACCCATAGGTGGCGCTACAGGCCACGCCTTAATGCATAAAGATACAAGGCTTTCTGGAATGGATAAGCTCACCAAGCCCCCTTCCTTCACGTACTGGCTTGAAATAAAGGCCCTTGTGGATCTTGATGGTGTTGCATTTCAGATTTGGTATGCCATTGGTAATTCTGCAGCATACATTTTTCTATACAGTTACAATTTGTCAAAAATAAACATTTTTCAATGGTTCGCAGTGTTTGGAGGAATCCGCCATTACTGCTTGCAGTTATATTTAGGATTCCTCCGTAAGGAGGAAACCTATTGTTATTGGTGGTTTTATTATTTGTAATTCTTGTACCATGGGAGTCAATGGCAGCCCCTAGACCCCATCGACAACTTTTTGTGAAATTTGGCACACTCATTAAGGACAGTTTCTTCTATACCTACACCAAGTTTCATGTCTCCCATTAGACCACTCTAGCGCCACCAATGGGTCAAAGTTGGACTTGTGTTTACACACGCAACTTTTGAACCGTATGACTAATTTTCAAAAATGAGGTACCATTGGATTCCCTGGATCAAGCCGAGTTCAACGCACACCATGGCGTTAATTTCCGGTTATATAGATTTCCCGCCATTTCCGGTTTTATCAAAAACCTTTGAAAGCCTACTCCTCCTACAATTTTTGTCATATATTCTTCAAAATCACCAGAGATGATCTTCAAACCAAGCCTCACAAAAGTTATCAAAGGAATTTTGATCCTCATAACCGTCTGTCCGGTACAGCCAATCAAATTCATCAGAAAAGCCGCCAAACAGGATGTGAAGTCATGTCTCAGCAAATCTTTGAGATATCAACACTAAACTTGGTAGATCGGAGGAAGACACTACAACATATTACCATGTGCAAAGGCAAATTCATATCTCTAAAAATGATTGATATAAATCAAATTGAACTTATCGCTAACGCTAAAATAATGCTTTGCACATCAGCCAGTCAAAAACTGATACTCTGATTCAATCACAAGTTCATATGAAGACTCTTGAGAATGTTCATAACACAAATCTGTGAAAAAGTTGACTGTAAGATGAAAGGTCGATTTTTGGTGAATATTTGAAACATGCTTGCTTGGCTAATTTCTAGGCAAATTTCCAATGAATGTCTCCCCTGCTCCTCCCCGCGCGTGCTCCAAAATCTCACACACACTCAGCCTTCCCTTGACACACGCGCGGCCAAGACGCACACGCAACATTTCAGGAGAGTGTGGGCTGACCAAGCCCCCACTCATTCCTTGGTCTTTAGCAAAGGCCCATGTGGCTCTTGATGGTATTGCATTTCCGATTTTGTATGCAATGGTAAAAAGGTCTCAAATCCTGAAACATTGATAGTATAGACCAAGAGTAAATACCACACCTCAAATGGCCCACCATTACCCATAGGTGGCGCTATAGGCCACGCCCAAAAGCACAAAGATACAAGGCTTTCTGGAATGGATAGGTTCACCAAGCCCCCTCCCTTCACGTATTGGCTTGAAAAAAGGCCCATGTGGATCTTGATGGTATTGCATTTCCGATTTTGTATGCAATGGTAAAAAGGTCTCAAAATCCTGAAACATAGATAGTATAGGCAAAGAAACAGTTTAACAAAAAGCCCATGTGGATCTTGTTGGTATTGCTTTTCCGATTTTGTATACAATGGTAAAAAGTTATAAAAATCCTGAAACATTGATAGTATAGACCAAGAGTAACTACCACACCACAAATGGCCCACTATTACCCATAGGTCTTCCCTTGACACACGCGCGGGCTTGGCAAGACGCACACGCAACATTTCAGGAGAGTGTGGGCTTACCAAGCCCCCACTCATTCCTTGGTCTTTTGCAAAGGCCTTGTGGATCTTGATGGTATTGCATTTCAGATTTTGTTTGCCATGGTAAAAAGTTCTCCAAATCCTGAAACATTGATAGTAAAGGCCAACAGTAACAACAACACTTTAACAAAAGCCCATGTGGATATTGTTGGTATATTTTTCCGATTTTGTATGCAATGGTAAAAAGTTAAAAACATCCTGAAACATTGATAGTATAGGCCAAGAGTAACTACCACACCACAAATGGCCCACCATTACCAATAGGTGTCGCTACAGGCCACGCCTTAAAGCACAAAGCACTTCACTTCTTGTGAAGATTAAAGCACTTCACTTCTTGGCTTGAAATAAAGGCCCTTGTGGATCTTGATGTTATTGCATTTCAGATTTGGTATCCCATTGGAAATTCTGCAGCATTGATTTTTCTATACAGTTACAATTTGTCAAGAATATACATTTTTCAATGGTTCGCAATGCTTTACATGTAAGCCAGTCAAACAAGTTCATATGAAGACTCTTGAGAATGTTTAGTACACAAATCTGAGAAAAAGTTGACTCTAAGATGAAAGGTCGATTTTTGGTGAATCTTTGAAACATGCATGCTTGGCTAATTTCTAGGGAAATTTACAATGAAATGTGTCCCCTGCTCCTCCCCGCGCATGCTCCAAATTCTCACACACTCATTCTTCCCTTGACACGCGCGGGCTTGGCAAGACATACACGCAACATATCAGGACTGTGTGGGCTGACCAAGCCCCAACTCATTCCTTGAATATCAGCATAGGCCCTTGAGGACCTTGGTGTCATTGCATTTCCTACTTTGTATGCAATAGTAAAAAGGTCTCCAAATCCTGACACATTGACAGTACAGGCCAAGAGTAACTACCACACTTTACCCAAAGCCCATGTGGATCCTGTTGGTATTGCATTTTCGATTTTATATGCAGTGGTAAAAAGTTTTTAAAATCCTGAAACATTAATAGTATAGGCCAAGAGTAACTACCACACCACAAATGGCCCGCCATTACCCATAGGTGGCGCTACAGGCCACGCCTTAATGCATAAAGATACAAGGCTTTCTGGAATGGATAAGCTCACCAAGCCCCCTTCCTTCACTTACTGGCTTGAAATAAAGGCCCTTGTGGATCTTGATGGTATTGCATTTCAGATTTGGTATGCCATTGGTAATTCTGCAGCATACATTCTTCTATACAGTTACAATTTGTCAAGAATAAACATTGTTCAATGGTTTGCAGTGTTTGGAGGAATCCGCCATTACTGCTTGCAGTTATATTTAGGATTCCTCCGTAAGGAGGAAACCTATTGTTATTGGTGGTTTTATTATTTGTAATTCTTGTACCATGGGAGTCAATGGCAGCCCCTAGACCCCATCGACAACTTTTTGTGAAATTTGGCACACTCATTAAGGACAGTTTCTTCTATACCTACACCAAGTTTCATGTCTCCCATTAGACCACTCTAGCGCCACCAATGGGTCAAAGTTGGACTTGTGTTTACACACGCAACTTTTGAACCGTATGACTAATTTTCAAAAATGAGGTACCATTGGATTCCCTGGATCAAGCCGAGTTCAACGCACACCATGGCGTTAATTTCCGGTTATATAGATTTCCCGCCATTTCCGGTTTTATCAAAAACCTTTGAAAGCCTACTCCTCCTACAATTTTTGTCATATATTCTTCAAAATCACCAGAGATGATCTTCAAACCAAGCCTCACAAAAGTTATCAAAGGAATTTTGATCCTCATAACCGTCTGTCCGGTACAGCCAATCAAATTCATCAGAAAAGCCGCCAAACAGGATGTGAAGTCATGTCTCAGCAAATCTTTGAGATATCAACACTAAACTTGGTAGATCGGAGGAAGACACTACAACATATTACCATGTGCAAAGGCAAATTCATATCTCTAAAAATGATTGATATAAATCAAATTGAACTTATCGCTAACGCTAAAATAATGCTTTGCACATCAGCCAGTCAAAAACTGATACTCTGATTCAATCACAAGTTCATATGAAGACTCTTGAGAATGTTCATAACACAAATCTGTGAAAAAGTTGACTGTAAGATGAAAGGTCGATTTTTGGTGAATATTTGAAACATGCTTGCTTGGCTAATTTCTAGGCAAATTTCCAATGAATGTCTCCCCTGCTCCTCCCCGCGCGTGCTCCAAAATCTCACACACACTCAGCCTTCCCTTGACACACGCGCGGCCAAGACGCACACGCAACATTTCAGGAGAGTGTGGGCTGACCAAGCCCCCACTCATTCCTTGGTCTTTAGCAAAGGCCCATGTGGCTCTTGATGGTATTGCATTTCCGATTTTGTATGCAATGGTAAAAAGGTCTCAAATCCTGAAACATTGATAGTATAGACCAAGAGTAAATACCACACCTCAAATGGCCCACCATTACCCATAGGTGGCGCTATAGGCCACGCCCAAAAGCACAAAGATACAAGGCTTTCTGGAATGGATAGGTTCACCAAGCCCCCTCCCTTCACGTATTGGCTTGAAAAAAGGCCCATGTGGATCTTGATGGTATTGCATTTCCGATTTTGTATGCAATGGTAAAAAGGTCTCAAAATCCTGAAACATAGATAGTATAGGCAAAGAAACAGTTTAACAAAAAGCCCATGTGGATCTTGTTGGTATTGCTTTTCCGATTTTGTATACAATGGTAAAAAGTTATAAAAATCCTGAAACATTGATAGTATAGACCAAGAGTAACTACCACACCACAAATGGCCCACTATTACCCATAGGTCTTCCCTTGACACACGCGCGGGCTTGGCAAGACGCACACGCAACATTTCAGGAGAGTGTGGGCTTACCAAGCCCCCACTCATTCCTTGGTCTTTTGCAAAGGCCTTGTGGATCTTGATGGTATTGCATTTCAGATTTTGTTTGCCATGGTAAAAAGTTCTCCAAATCCTGAAATATTGATAGTAAAGGCCAACAGTAACAACAACACTTTAACAAAAGCCCATGTGGATATTGTTGGTATATTTTTCCGATTTTGTATGCAATGGTAAAAAGTTAAAAACATCCTGAAACATTGATAGTATAGGCCAAGAGTAACTACCACACCACAAATGGCCCACCATTACCAATAGGTGTCGCTACAGGCCACGCCTTAAAGCACAAAGCACTTCACTTCTTGTGAAGATTAAAGCACTTCACTTCTTGGCTTGAAATAAAGGCCCTTGTGGATCTTGATGTTATTGCATTTCAGATTTGGTATCCCATTGGAAATTCTGCAGCATTGATTTTTCTATACAGTTACAATTTGTCAAGAATATACATTTTTCAATGGTTCGCAATGCTTTACATGTAAGCCAGTCAAACAAGTTCATATGAAGACTCTTGAGAATGTTTAGTACACAAATCTGAGAAAAAGTTGACTCTAAGATGAAAGGTCGATTTTTGGTGAATCTTTGAAACATGCATGCTTGGCTAATTTCTAGGGAAATTTACAATGAAATGTGTCCCCTGCTCCTCCCCGCGCATGCTCCAAATTCTCACACACTCATTCTTCCCTTGACACGCGCGGGCTTGGCAAGACATACACGCAACATATCAGGACTGTGTGGGCTGACCAAGCCCCAACTCATTCCTTGAATATCAGCATAGGCCCTTGAGGACCTTGGTGTCATTGCATTTCCTACTTTGTATGCAATAGTAAAAAGGTCTCCAAATCCTGACACATTGACAGTACAGGCCAAGAGTAACTACCACACTTTACCCAAAGCCCATGTGGATCCTGTTGGTATTGCATTTTCGATTTTATATGCAGTGGTAAAAAGTTTTTAAAATCCTGAAACATTAATAGTATAGGCCAAGAGTAACTACCACACCACAAATGGCCCACCATTACCCATAGGTGGCGCTACAGGCCACGCCTTAATGCATAAAGATACAAGGCTTTCTGGAATGGATAAGCTCACCAAGCCCCCTTCCTTCACTTACTGGCTTGAAATAAAGGCCCTTGTGGATCTTGATGGTATTGCATTTCAGATTTGGTATGCCATTGGTAATTCTGCAGCATACATTCTTCTATACAGTTACAATTTGTCAAGAATAAACATTGTTCAATGGTTTGCAGTGTTTGGAGGAATCCGCCATTACTGCTTGCAGTTATATTTAGGGGCCAAGCAGCGAAGCTGCGAGGCACCTATTGTAATTGGTAGTATTATTATTATTATTATTATTATTATTCTTAAGACTGGGTGTCTATGGCAGGCCCTAGAAGCGCTTGGTCGAAAGTTGTGAAATTTGGCACACTCATTAGGGACAGTCCCCTGGTCCAAGTCACAAAGTTTCATGTCCCATACTTTGGCACTCTAGCGCCACCAACGGGTCAAAGTTGGAGTTGTGTTTACACACGCAACTTTTGAACCGTATGTCCCATTTTCAAAAATGAGGTACCATTGGATTCCCTGGATCAAGCCGAGTGCAATGCACACCATGGCGTCAATTTCCGGTTATATAGATTTTCCGCTATTTCCGGTTTTATCAAAAACCTTTAAAAGCCTACTCCTCCTACAAATTTTGTCAAATCTTCTTCAAAATTACCAGATATGATCTTCAGACCAAGCCTCACAAAAGTTATCGAAGGATATTTGATTTTCAAAACCGTTTGTCCGGTACAGCCAATCAAATTCTGCAGAAAAGCCGCCAAACAGGAAGTGAAGCCATATCTCAGCAGTTCTTTGAAGCAGTGACACCAAAGTTGGTACGCCTACTCGGAACTTTATTCTAAGGATGTTCTCCAAAAATGGTGTCATGTGACTAAAAGGGGGCGTGGCCGGAAGCATAAACGTGTTTTGGCTAATAACTGTTGAAGTGTTTACCTTAATAAAGTAATTTTTTGTCTCTTGATGTCTTGTGAGATATCAAGCCTGGCCATTGATAACTTTTCATAATAACCGAATTGACGCGGCCGCCATTTTGGATTTCATGGAAAATATCAATATTCATCATATTTTTAACATGGTTTTTTTTTCTCAAATCCTCTCAATCCTCTTAAACTTCTTCAACGTTCTTCTTCCTCAATCTTTCAGCTACAGCCACCATTTAAACTTTAAAATGTTGACAAAACCCTAAACAATTTTTTCTGTAATTCAGCCTTTTGATATATTTTCAACTTTTTTTAATATCACTGATTATGTTTCATTAGTTTTTCAAACCGTTTCTGAGATTTACATGGGTGTCTATGTGAGAGTCTAGACTGCTGACTGAAACGCTTAGAGTGGAGGGGAGCTTCGAAATCAGTTTCCAAAATTATTTATAGTTTGCCAGCATTGCCACAATTTTCACTCTTCATGCTCCATTTTTGGATCAATAGATAGCTAATTATGTGTTGGTCGTAGACAGTTGTCTGTGGAATCCAACAGACTTACACATTTTTTCAGAGCCCCACGAAAGCGAGACAAAGTCCAACTCTCGCCCCATAGAGACCAATGCAAATCTAGTGACACATTTCTCAGACAAAGCACAAGGACTACGATTTCTAAACTGCCAGTAGAGTCGTATTTCTGTCCGCACAGACATATAAAGGACATCGCTGGTTTCGGCAGAGTCTTGGGTCTCGGAAAATATCCTCATTTTTTTAATTGGACTTATAGTTTTGCGTCTAGGTTAACTTGTTTGAGGTGTGGATGCTAGGTAAACGTATATTATTCTCTCTGCCAAGCTTGTTAGCAATCATAGCTGCACCATCACCGTGGCAACCAAACAAACACGTTAGAGACCAATGTAAAATCTAGGGACACATTTCTCAGAAAAAGCACAAGGAAGACGATTTCTAAACTGCCAGTAGAGTCGTATTTCTGACCACACAGACATATAAAGGACATCTCTGGTTTCGGCAGAGTCTTGGGTCTCGGAAAATATCCTCATTATTTTGATTGGACTTATAGTTTTGCGTCTAGGTTAACTTGTTTGAGGTGTGGATGCTAGGTAAATGTATATTATTCTGTCTGCCCAGCTTGTTAGCAATCCTAGCTGCACAATCACTGTGGCAACCAAACAAACACGTTTTTGAAACTGCTGGTAGAGTCCTATTTCTGACCGTACAGACATATAAAGGATATCTATGGTATGGTATAAGATCACCGCAAGAGTTGGATTTATTGCTTCATTTTGAAAACTGAGTCGATCATACGAGGTAAGACAAGTTTCTTTACATGTGTTATCAATATTGTCAACATTGTTCAAATTAAAAGTCAAATGTTTTAGTTACGAAGCATTTATTTGTAGAACTAGGACTGGAGTGACGTGAGCAAAAAGAAGAACGATTTAGCTAATTTTGGGAAACCTGGATAATAAACATTAGCTAGGACCACCATGTACACTTTAAGCTAAATATTTATAACTTTTTGGGCAATTTAGCCGATTGTGGAATATAGTAAAACCTTGATAGTTACGCGGAGGAGTAACTACGCTGCTAGTTAGTTTTTCGACTTCACCCAATCGGTGCTTGTTGACAGGCAAGCAGCAAATCTCTTCTTATATCAACTTTTTTGTGTGTGTGAAGTAAATAGTTATTAGCAATACTATGTCATATTTTAGCTAAAGATCAATAACTTTTTGGGCCAATGTTGTTGCTTCCGTACATTTGCCTGAGGTTGGGATAGGTAGGTTCAGAACTGCCTGGAAACTGGTGTGCTACTGCAGTTGGATAAGTTTAGCTTGTTGATTTTCTCATGTCATGAAACATCCTTCTATATTTTTGCAGATAGCTATACCCATCCATCATACAGACGTGATTTTAGGATGTTTGTATCTTACTATTCGCAAGGAAGGTGTGAAAGGGCTGTCCACAGTTCAACGTTATGGTTTATCGGATTTGGGAAGAACACACTGCAGGCTACTAATTTGATTTTTTTTCTGTTGTAGAGGTGAAGGAAGACTATCCCTGCAAGAGGAGGAGGCAGCTGACTGTTGATTACCACACAGGAGGAGGACCTACTGAACCAGGAACTGCTGGAGGAAGACCAGGACGAGTAGGAGATGGAAAAATGAGATTTAACCTGATACCCAGCCAGGAACATCATCTGGGTATGTATCAATGTATATTATTTGTTTCTGTTTCCCATAAGACTAATACTCATAATAATCAGATTATTATGCTAAAACCTGTAGTCCCTCCTTTGTCGTCACTTCACACAACCCATATTCCCTAGAATGGAAAAAAATCCTGTAACACAGTGGTTCTCAAATCGGTCCTCAGGTACCACCTGTCCTGCATATGAGATGTTTTCCTGCTCCAACACACCTGATTGAAATAAATGGGTCGTTATCTAGCTCTGTAGAAGCCTGGTAACAAACATGCATTTGAATCAGGTGTGTTGGAGCAGGGAAACATCTAAAACATGCAGAACAGGTGGTATTTGAGGACAGATTTGAGAACCACTGCCTGGCTATGCTATGGCTATGATCGTAAAAATAGGACTGAAAATAAAACAAATGTAGTTTCTTGCGCGCCGAAATGTAATGGCAAACGACTTTGCTTGCTTTGCAATAGGAACTGTTTTCCGTTTTGGCAGTCATCTGAATGTGACCAGTATCGCGACAAGGCGTAGATGGAAAAGGATGTGTTTATTGGTGTTGTCTTCCCCCTGCCTCTTTATCTCCCTGTCTTCTCCCTCTCCTTTCTCAACAGGGATTGCAGTTGAGTTTATGCATTTATATATCTTCTGCTTTGCAGTTATTTATAAAAAAAAATATTTACAGTAGAAAGTTTGTTGTTTTGCTGAGATATCATTCCCCTCACAGTTTAATGTTCAAAACAAATAAAGTGTGTGTTTTATTGAACACATAAAATGCATATTTCAGTGGTGGTGTCCATTATTTTCAGATGCAATTTATTGAATGCAAAGGTATTTGAGAAGTGGTGATGTGAAATTAATCTTGACATTCTAAATGCTTTAGCCTGTTTTCTCATTCATCACTAGAATGGTCATAACTTTTAAACAATACATTTATATCTGTCTGCTATTCTATATTAACCACACAATTATGTAAGTGTCATACACTCAGGCAGCGGCGAAGCCGCCAAACGAGACGCAAGAGCCTATCTCAGCAACCATTTGTGCGATTGTCACCAAACTTGGGTTCCATTGTTCCCACGAGGAGCAGAGGAGGCCTGTGGTGTTATACCAGAAAAAAAACACTTTGAACACTCAGTACTTTGGAACGCAAACAGATATTTCAACCAAACTTGGTGTGTTGCATGAGTGCAACAGGTTATTGTGACTTAATTGTTGCGCAAGTGCTATGGAGGCCATGTCCTGCTCTGGACTGCTTGGCCCCTCCATTGCTGCTTGCAGCTATATTTATTATTATTATTCTTAAGACTGGGTGTCTATGGCAGGCCCTAGAAGCGCTTGGTCGAAAGTTTTGAAATTTGGCACACTCATTGGGGACAGTCCCCTGGTCCAATTCACAAAGTTTCATGTCCTATACTTTGGCACTCTAGCGCCACCAACGGGTCAAAGTTGGAGTTGTGTTTACACACGCAACTTTTGAACCGTATGACCCATCTTCAAAAATGAGGTACCATTGGATTCCCTGCATCAAGCCGGGTGCAATGCACACCATGGCGTCAATTTCGGTTATATAGATTTTCCGCTATTTCCGGTTTTATCAAAAACCTTTAAAAGCCTACTCCTCCTACAAATGTTGTCAAATCTTCTTCACAATTACCAGATATGATCTTCAGACCAAGCCTCACAAAATTTATCAAAGGATATTTGATTTTCAAAACCGTTTGTCCGGTACAGCCAATCATATTCTGCAGAAAAGCAGCCAAACAGGAAGTGAAGCCATATCTCAGCAGTTCTTTGAAGCAGTGACACCAAAGTTGGTACGCCTACTCGGAACTTTATTCTAAGGATGTCCTCCAAAAATTGTGTCATGTGACTAAAAGGGGGCGTGGCTGGAAGCATAAACGTGTTTTGTCTAATAACTGTTGAAGTGTTTACCTTAATAAAGTAATTTCTTTGTCTCTTGATGTCTTGTGAGATATCTAGCCTGGCCATTGATAACTTTTCATAATAACCGAATTGACGCGGCCGCCATTTTGGATTTCATGGAAAATATCAATATTCATCATATTTTTTATATGTTTTTTTGTCTCAAATCCTCTCAATCCTCTTAAACTTCAAATCCTTCTTCTTCCTCAATCTTTCAGCTACAGCCACCATTTAAACTTTAAAATGTTGACAAAACCCTAAACTATTTTTTCTGTAATTCAGCCTTTTAATATCATTTCAACTTTTTTAATATCACTGATAATGTTTCATTAGTTTTTCAAACCGTTTCTGAGATTTACATGGGTGTCTATGTGAGAGTCTAGAGTGCTGACTGAAACGCTTAGAGTGGAGGGGAGCTTCGAAATCAGTTTCAAAAATTATTTCTAGTTTGCCAGCATTGCCACAATTTTCACTCTTCATGCTCCATTTTTGGATCAATAGATAGCTAATTATGTGTTGGTCGTAGACAGTTGTCTGTGGAATCCAACAGACTTACACATTTTTTCAGAGCCCCACGAAAGCGAGACAAAGTCCAACTCTCGCCCCATAGAGACCAATGCAAATCTAGTGACACATTTCTCAGACAAAGCACAAGGACTACGATTTCTAAACTGCCAGTAGAGTCGTATTTCTGTCCGCACAGACATATAAAGGACATCTCTGGTTTCGGCAGAGTCTTGGGTCTCGGAAAATATCCTCATTTTTTTGATTGGACTTATAGTTTTGCGTCTAGGTTAACTTGTTTGAGGTGTGGATGCTAGGTAAATGTATATTATTCTGTCTGCCCAGCTTGTTAGCAATCCTAGCTGCACAATCACCGTGGCAACCAAACAAACACATTTTTGAAACTGCTGGTAGAGTCCTATTTCTGACCGCACAGACTTATAAAGGATATCTATGGTATGGTATAAGATCACCGCAAGAGTTGGATTTACTGCTTCATTTTGAAAACTGAGTCGATCATACGAGGTAAGACAAGTTTCTTTACATGTGTTATCAATATTGTCAACATTGTTCAAATTCAAAGTCAAATGTTTTAGTTACGAAGCATTTATTTGTAGAACTAGGACTGGAGTGACGTGAGCAAAAAGAAGAACGATTTAGCTAATTTTGGGAAACCTGGATAATAAACATTAGCTAGGACCACCATGTACACTTTAAGCTAAATATTTATAACTTTTTGGGCAATTTAGCCGATTGTGGAATATAGTAAAACCTTGATAGTTACGCGGAGGAGTAACTACGCTGCTAGTTAGTTTTTCGACTTCACTGCTTGTTGACAGGCAAGCAGCAAATCTCTTCTTATATTAACTTTTTTTTGTGTGTGAAGTAAATAGTTCCTAGCAATACTATGTCATATTTTACCTAAAGATCAATAACTTTTTGGGCCAATGTTGTTGCTTCCGTACATTTGCCTGAGGTTGGGATAGGTAGGTTCAGAACTGCCTGGAAACTGGTGTGCTACTGCAGTTGGATAAGTTTAGCTTGTTGATTTTCTCATGTCATGAAACATCTTTCTATATTTTTGCAGATAGCTATACCCATCCATCATACAGACGTGATTTTAGGATGTTTGTATCTTACTATTCGCAAGGAAGGTGTGAAAGGGCTGTCCACAGTTCAACGTTATGGTTTATCGGATTTGGGAAGAACACACTGCAGGCTACTAATTGTTTTTTTTTTCTGTTGTAGAGGTGAAGGAAGACTATCCCTGCAAGAGGAGGAGGCAGCTGACTGTTTATTACCACACAGGAGGAGGACCTACTGAACCAGGAACTGCTGGAGGAAGACCAGGACGAGGAGGAGATGGAAAAATGAGATTGAACCTGATACCCAGCCAGGAACATCATCTGGGTATGTATCAATGTATATTATTTGTTTCTGTTTCCCATAAGACTAATACTCATAATAATCAGATTATTATGCTAAAACCTGTAGTCCCTCCTTTGGCGTCACTTCACACAACCCATATTCCCTAGAATGGAAAAAATCCTGTAACACAGTGGTTCTCAAATCGGTCCTCAGGTACCACCTGTCCTGCATATGAGATGTTTTCCTGCTCCAACACACCTGATTGAAATAAATGGGTCGTTATCTAGCTCTGTAGAAGCCTGGTAACAAACATGCATTTGAATCAGTTGTGTTGGAGCAGGGAAACATCTAAAACATGCAGAACAGGTGGTATTTGAGGACAGATTTGAGAACCACTGCCTGGCTATGCTATGGCTATGATCGTAAAAATAGGACCGAAAATAAAACAAATGTAGTTTCTTGCGCGCCGAAATGTAATGGCAAACGACTTTGCTTGCTTTGCAATAGGAACTGTTTTCAGTTTTGGCAGTCATCTGAGTGTGACCAGTATCGCGACAAGGCGTATATGGAAAAGGATGTGTTTATTGGTGTTGTCTTCCCCCTGCCTCTTTATCTCCCTGTCTTCTCCCTCTCCTTTCTCAACAGGGATTGCAGTTGAGTTTATGCATTTATATATCTTCTGCTTTGCAGTTATTTATAAAAAAAAATATTTACAGTAGAAAGTTTGTTGTTTTGCTGAGATATCATTCCCCTCACAGTTTAATGTTCAAAACAAATAAAGTGTGTGTTTTATTGAACACATAAAATGCATATTTCAGTGGTGGTGTCCGTTATTTTCAGATGCAATTTATTGAATGCAAAGGTATTTGAGAAGTGGTGATGTGAAATGAATCTTGACATTCTAAATGCTTTAGCCTGTTTTCTCATTCATCACTAGAATGGTCATAACTTTTAAACAATACATTTATATCTGTCTGCTATTCTATATTAACCACACAATTATGTAAGTGTCATACACTCAGGCAGCGGCGAAGCCGCCAAACGAGACGCAAGAGCCTATCTCAGCAACCATTTGTGCGATTGTCACCAAACTTGGGTTCCATCGTTCCCACGAGGAGCAGAGGAGGCCTGTGGTGTTATACCAGAAAAAAACACTTTGAACACTCAGTACTTTGGAACGCAAACAGATATTTCAACCAAACTAGGTGTGTTGCATGAGTGCAACAGGTTATTGTGACTTAATTGTTGCGCAAGTGCTATGGAGGCCATGTCCTGCTCTGGACTGCTTGGCCCCTTCATTGCTGCTTGCAGCTATATTTAGGGGCCAAGCAGCGAAGCTGCTGTAGCGAAGCTGCAGCGAAGCTGCTATATATAGATTTTCCGCTATTTCCGGTTTTATCAAAAACCTTTAAAAGCCTACTCCTCCTACAAATGTTGTCAAATCTTCTTCAAAATTCCCAGACATGATCTTCAGACCAAGCTTCACAAAAGTTATTGAAGGATATTTAATTTTCAAAACCGTTTGTCCGGTACAGCCAATCAAATTCTGCAGAAAAGCCGCCAAACAGGAAGTGAAGCCATATCTCAGCAGTTCTTTGAGGCAGTGACACCAAAGTGGGTAGGCCTACTCAGAACTTTATTCTAAGGATGTCCTCCAAAAATGGTGTCATGTGACTAAAAGGGGGCGTGGCCGGAAGCATAAACGTGTTTTGGCTAATAACTGTTGAAGTGTTTACCTTAATAAAGTAATTTCTTTGTCTGTTGATGTCTTGTGAGATATCAAGCTTGACCATCGATAATATTTCATAACAACCGAATTGACGCGGCCGCCATTTTGGATTTCATGGAAAAGTGTAAAAACCTTTTACACGCCCCAAATTTTGTCCAATGTTTACTAAATTTGGCACAGATGATCTTCAGACCAAGCTTCACAAAGGTGTCTGATGGATTTTCCATTTTCGAAACCGTTTGTTCGGTAGAGCCGATCAAAGGCGGCGGCAAAGCCACAAAAGACACGTTAGAGCGTAACTCAGCAACCATTTTAGCGATCGTCACCGAACTTGGGTTCCATCGTTCCCAAGAGGAGCAGAGGAGGCCTGTGGTGTTATACCAGAAAAAAACACTTTAAACACTCAGTACTTTGGGACGCAAACAGATATTTCAACCAAACTTGGTGTGTTGCATGAGTGCAACAGGTTGTTGTGACTTAATTGTTGCGCAAGTGCTATGGAGGCCATGTCCTGCTCTGGACTGCTTGGCCACCACATTGCTGCTTGCAGCTATATTTATTATTACACTTCTTCTGTCATTGGAGTCTATGGCAGCCCCTAGAACCGTATGGTAAAAAGTTGTGAAATTTGGCACACTTATTAAGCACAGTCCCCTCTTTATATTCACCAAGTTTCATGTATCTGGAGCACTCTAGCGCCACCAACTGGTCAAAGTTGGACTTGTGTTTACACACGTAACTTTTGAACCGTATGACCGATTTTCAAAAATGAGGTACCATTGGATTCCCTGGATCAAGACGAGTTCAACACACCCTATGACGTCATTTTCCGGTTATATAGATTTTCCACCATTTTGAATTTTAAGGAAACACGTTTTTTCGCTTCAACTACTTCTATTTTTTTCAAATCTTCCCCAGAATTGGCACACATTATCATCAGACCAACCCACACAGAAATTATCAAAGGATATTCGAATTTCAAAACCGTTTGTCCGGTACAGCCAATCAAAATCGGCAACAAAGCAACCAAACAGGAAGTTGGGTCATATCTCAGCTAATCTTTGAGAAATCAACACCAAACTTAATATGATGACTCGGAACCCTCTTCTGAGGCTGTCCAATTAATTTGGTGTCATGTGATCACTGGGCGTGGCCGCAGGAAGCAAAAATGTGTTTTGGCCAATAACTGTTGATTTGTTTGCTTTTATTAAGTGATTCCTTTGTCTCATGATATGTTGGGACATCCCGTATGTGATACATGATAACTTGTGATAATAGCCAAATTGATCCGGCCGCCATTTTGAATTCATTGAAAAGCGTTTTTTCTTTACTCCTCCTACACATGTTGTCCAATCTTCACCAAATTTGGCAGAGAGTATCTTTAGACCAAGCCTCACAAAGGGCTTCACATGATTTTTTGATTTTCAGAACCGTTTGCCCGGTACAGGCAGTCAAAATGTGCCATTAAGCCAGTCAACAGGAAGTTGGGTCGTATCTCAGCAAATCTTTGATGAATTCACACCAAACTTGCTGCACGCACTCGGAACCCTGTTCTGAGGATTTCTAAAGTGTTTTATGGGTCATTTGACTGCTTGGCCACCACATTGCTGCTTACAGCTATATTTGTTATTGCCATCGTTGTGGTGTTAACTGATAAGTTATAACAATATAACAAGCATAACCCCACCTTCCCCCATGCATCATCGACCCTGCCCCACCTGAATTCCCTTGGAGACCCTGCCCCACTTTCCCCAATACATCATCGACCCTGGCCTGGTCTGTCTCACCCCTTCTCCTGGAGACACGACCCCCCCCCCCTCTGAGGCGCAGCTCCCATCTCCCTGCACGCCATCAGGACCTTGGGCCGATCTACTATCTTCCCTGGAGCCCCCCCCCCCTCCTTTGGATTACCTCAGACCTGTGGGTCTTGTCTGCCCCCATCCCTGAGTAGACCTGTGGGTCTTCTTCGCCCCCCTCCCTCTCCGAACATCACCAGATCCTTGGTCTGCCCACCTTGTGCCACCCCAACACCCTGGACATTTAATTGGACTATCACATCCCCACCCTATGGGCTTCTGACCAATCAACCATCAAAGGCACTCCCTCTCTGGGGGGTACAAGATCCGTCTCCTGAGGACAGGGAGGCAGAACTTGGTATGGGCAGAACTCTCTCTGATCTCTGTCACGACCACTTTCTCAACGAAGGGCCTTCATTTGTTCTTTTCTGAGACTCTGTTTCTGTGAGACTGCTGTTGCATCATCTGATTCATTGTATTAGACTATGAACATCCTGGTGTGTTGTTTTCATTGTGTATCTTGTGATTGCATCATTACTTACATTAAACAACAAGTAACCTGGTCTGATATTTAACCTTGTATTATTCTCCACTACCCAGCTACACATTCCTTAACACAATCTATAAGGACGCCGTAACATGTTATAATATTACAACTAAGCCTAATTATATTAGGCTATTTAGCCTACGTTTGTCATGCCATGAGCATAATAACGTTAATTACAAAATGGTTAAATCTTCTTTAAAATAACGGAAATAAACTAAGACAACCGTCATGTGTGCAACCATTTGTAAAACTTGCTACAGTACAATAAAGGCAGACAACTGTAGATTATCAAGTCCTTTCTCCTTGTTCTCATCAGCGACTCGATGCTGTTCCCTTTTGAGCTCGTCCCCTGTTCGTATCCGCGAACACGTTTCCAGGCAACTTTTCTTGACGTAAGCAAATAAATGGGGTTAGTTTACCCATTTCTGACTATTTTCAAACTTTTCAAAAATAATTAAATGAAAAAGCTAGTAGTATGAGCCAGGTTCGAGAATCGAACGAAAATTATTGGGGGAGAGAGAATTAGATATGTTGACTGGAGTTTATTAGCATAAAAACGACTGGACGAGTCGGGTAGCAAATCGGAAATGCAATACCACCTACATCCACCGGGGTCGTAGCCTCAAGCCGAGGGGTGAGGTGTGGGGGTCTAAGCAGAAGGACAGTAGATTACAATCGCCTGTTTCATATAGTGATCCAGCACACACCCATAAAGTCACCCCCCCCAAAAAAAAAATTCTCCAGTAAATAAGACAACACTTTACGTCCCACATCGGAGAACGACCATGGAAAATAATGTACTTTGCGGTAGGCTAATTATGAAAGCTAACACACTCAACACTTTAAGAAACTATACAATATAAATGGCTCCCAGGCAACTCTAACCTACTGAATAACCTTTAACTTACTTGGCATCACTTCGAAACAATCCAGTTTATGTAGGCTGGATTTAGTTTTTACCGCCGTACAATTTCCCCCCCAATTCCCCCCCCCCCCCTCCCATGCGGTTTTCCTCTTCTTCTTTACACTTTTGGGAGACTAGGCGCGGTAAGCACTTTGCTGCCTCTCACAGGTCGTTTACAGAACTCACACATTTTTCACAGTTTCGCGCAATAGCTTAACCACCCACCGCAGTTGGGGCTTGTTATTCCATTTAGACCAATCTTCATTTCAAGCACTCAATATTAGCCTGACAAGAGCCATCTCCATAGAAGCAGTTCAAACATGCTTTTTGATGTTGTTAACAAATATAAATACGGCCAAATACCTGGCCATTATAGGCTATTTTACTTGCAGTAAAAGTCGTATTTATTAGGGGGAAGTTTTTTGAACATCATAAAATTGCATGCTATTGTGACTTCAATATCATTCGAAACAACCGAAACAAAATCGACATAGTTCCGACATTTTTCATACAGCTAAAACATCCCAGAATCAAATTGACCCCTAAGAACACCGATGGTACAAAATGTGTAGAGGACCCTTAAAACATAACATCACCTTCATTTTGTGTTTACCCAGTTGTCCCCATTATATTAGGAAAAGGCATTAAGTAATTTAAAACGAATAATAATGTATTCAGAGCAACAACATTAAATGGGGTCAAATTGACCCTAAAGATAGCATGATTGTAAAATATTATGTCCATGTGTACTATCTATAAATTGAAATAAATAAATGTAATGCAATTAATGTTATTTGTTGACTTGTTTTTCATGAGTGCTTCTGTTTTAGAACGATCCACCATTTCCCTGGCACAAAAGGAGGTACTGAAGTGCCTTTTTTTACCAGGGGATGACAAGAAGAGGGTCACCTCTGATAATTGAAGGTGCCTCACAAACAGGTTTAACAACAGCCGTCATACAAGTGAGCTTTTTTACTTTAAGCACTGTTTAGACGAGACACTTTACTGCATACTCTGCAGACTAAAAAATGTGTATTAATTCTCTAAATCACATCTACAGTAAAAGCTATTTTCAATTTACTACCTATTTACCTAAACATTGTACAAAACCTTTGTCTTTAGAACTGGGTAGGGAACTATAAGAGGGCCATAGGCGGTGGGTCAGTGGGCCCCAAAAATAAATTATACAAGAGGAAAGTGACCCCGTACAACCTTTTAGTAGGGAATCACCTAAAAAACAAACAAGGTTTGTACATTTGACAATAATGATTTATGAATAATTATATTTAATAGATGTGTTATTATTGAAATGTTTCAACAAGGGAACACATTAATGTCCCTGTCCTTTTAAATAATATAATTAAACATGTGCTGTACTGTTTGTATCCAATTATTGTGTCTATCTGATTTATCTTTTGAATCCCGTCTAATACACCTTTTTTATGTTTTTTACTTGCATGTCAGGAAGTCTGTCAGTTTTAGCAGGGAAGTGGGGACAACTGTCTTCTGCTGAGAGAGAGGGATATGAAGAGCTAGCAGAACAGCTGAAAAAGGATAGGGAAGTCCAGGAGTTGCAGGGGAACATGAAAGCGCTTAAAATAAAGCATTGCATGAAGCAGCTAAAGTTAACGGTGGGAACTACTTCACGTAGTTTCTAAAGAGAAAAGTAGATCTTTTCATTATGGTTGTTTTTACTAACCTTAAAAACTAAGAAGAGTAAGATTAACGTTGCAGAAAGTATTTTAGTTGAAATCACTTGTGTACCTCATTTTAAACTAAGGAATTTTGCCTGTGTTCAATGTTCCTTAGATTAATGAACTGGAGAGTTTAGATCAGGAGGTTGCCATACTGACATACAACCCAGATGACCCTGTGTCTGTCACACAATCTGCCACTGGGAGGGCCAGGGTCTTTCTTGAGAAGGAGGTTATGGCAACGAAATTTGCTTTACATTTTAAAGGTAAGTGTTTGTTTAGTTATATTTTTCACTGCCCATTTTCCCCACTTTGTGTCCTCCTGTGCTGTATTGATTGTCATTCTACTGTCATGTGCAGAGTCTGGAATGCCAGTTGCTAAAAGACTGGCCTACAAGGAAAAACTGAGGGAGGTCCAGGATCTCTTTAACAACAAATATAGTAGGTTGCAATTCATGTTGTTTGTACATCATATTTTGGAGAAGAAAAAAATGACTCATAAATGCAACAGTTAAAATACTTATTATGCGATATAGCGGCCAGAGACAAGCTTTTACTTAGTTTTAATAGAAGCTCGGGGAGGGCATGAGACGGGAGGGCATGACACAGGAGCCTCCAGGCTGCAGCCATACACTCTTGGAGATACTTCACAGATCCTCCTTTAATCCCTCCAGCGAGTTATGTGTTTACCCAGGGGTCTCCTCCCAGTTTGATGAGCCCTTAAAACCTCTAAAGGAAGTTGCTTAGGAGGCATCCTAGTTAGATGCCCGAACACATCAATTGGCTCCTTTGGATGAAAAATAACATTCCTTGTTTTTACTTTTAGAAGAGGCAGGTGGGAGAGTCCCATACTCTGCTCTGGAGGCAGGGAGAATGACCATGGCAGTGGAGGGCATGCCTAGTGAAATGGCTTTCAGAAAACCATCATTTTATGGCATCGACCAGCTTGAGGGAATTTTGAATGCTGGCAAAAACCTAATTTTTGTCATAAGTAAGTTAACTTAATTTTAAGTGGGTTAAATGAAATCTGTGAACCAACTTAGCATTTAATTGCTTTTTGCTGTCGACGTAAAAATGTGAAATGTGTATTTTTGCAGAAGAAACGGCACCTTCAACAACTCCATTGGAGGCTGCCAATTTGGTCCAACCGTTTAACTGTGAACATGAGGTAACCGTATACATTGGTGTGCAATTGTTTTTTGTCCATTTTTTTTTTATTACATTCATTGTAATATTAAAGAACAGGTTATTGTCTCATAATCTCTTCTCCTTTTTTAATTTCAGCCAGAACTCACAACTGGTGACATACTTGCCCAGGCCATGAATTCAATTTATGAAGCCTAGCACATGTTCCATCAGGCAAGACCTATCCCTGCACTCGGGCATACACAATAATGTTTCACTACTCACTCCCCCCCGCTCTCTTTTCCTTTTTCCTATGCTGGGCTGTCATCAGGGTTCAGTATCGATTAGCCGCTCTATTCTATAAATTAATGGTGTCAAATCTACCTCGTAGCTGCCGTTTCTCCCCCTGTTTAGTTTGCCAATGAAACCAAGTGCGCAACCCGGCCTCCACCTCCCCGTCGACATCTGGAGCTTTCGTTTCCTGCTCCTCGGCTCCTCTGGCTGGGTCGTCAGCTGCCGCCACCACCAATGTTTGGTGTCCCGTGGGGGATTCCTGTTCGGATGTTGGGCAGTCACCCTTTGATTAATTATTCCCCATGGGTTCTAAGTTTGAGCACATTTATCACCTATGTAAATAAAAAAAATCACTATTCTCATCCCAGGTCTCTCCTGATTGAAATGCTTGATTCATGCCCATATCCGTGCCCCAGCTTTTGTTCATGTTTTCCCTGCCCTAGTGTTTCCCTGTGTTCTCTTCGATTTATTTAGACGGGGACAAATCAATAATGTAGATTGAACTGCATTGTATTTACTGCCAACAACAGTACCGATTAAGACAACACAAGGGTTAAAACAGGGAAAGGTGAAATGCATAACATTTGTTTTTGTGTATGAAGTGGCCAAAATTAATTATTTATATGATTTTAACTGACTATTATTGTACATACAAATACAGAGTTGTAAAAGAAAAAGGAACTACATTTCCCAGATCTCCGCTAACGAATTAGCACGCTAATAGGAACCATATTTGTAGTTCGGGTTGTTCACTTTGGTTCAAATTTTTGTTTGGCTTAGTGTAGCGCAGATAAATAGCCTGAAGTTTTAAATATGAAATAACTTTAAAAACTTGAATAAATCTCACCACGTGTTTATTATCCAAACATTTTAAATGTATAATTTATGAGTTATACAGCCTACCTACCTGCTATAGGCTAAACTCAATGATATCAAAGCGAACATGTGACGTCATCGCTCCGTATTCACACACGAAGCGTTGATGGAGTAGCCTGCTTTTCAACATTAGCAAATTCATCCGTATGGGCCTACAGCAGCATGCATCCCATCCTACCTTTATCCAATGGGAAATTATGCTTAAAGCGTACTAACGCCGCGGTGGGTTTAATGAGCTTACCCTCATGTATGATTGTTCCCAATTCCAAATCTACATGTAGCTAATATATATATATATATGACAATATATGACACTGCTGGGCTTTCAATGAGTGACCACAGACGGCAACGTCCCACCGATACCATCGCTAGCAACTGGAAGTTTAAGGAATGCTGGGAGCCTCCGGCCTCGAAGGTCAGTTTTCATGGAGCAGATACCTGCAGAGAAGAGATGCAGAAGAACGCTGTGAAGAAAGCTGTGAGAACATTTAATCTACCACTCTTCTTCACTCACACCTTCATTCTCACTTTCACACATAGCCTACACAAACATAGCCTACAGATAAACATTTGTTTGTAGGACATTTGGGAATCGGAATTGATTAGCCAAAAATAATGTTGTTGTTGTTAAAAAATATTTAAGTTGACAAAGTTTTGCATGTGGGTTTTTTTCAGTTTAGTTTATATATTTTGTACATATACATTTTATGTAATGTTGATATGGGTGTTGACAATGGTCATTTACATGTGAAAGGTTGTCAAACTAGTTATTCAAGTAAATTGTAGCAAACCGTAGTCAACTTTAATCAGATACAACTAAATTTACCAACAACTAAATTGTGGCTAGTGAAATTTCGGAGTGGCTATAACTTTGGAAAACCACTAGCCACAGTGGCTGGTGAGCAAAATGTTTTATGTCAGGCGCTGATAACACTACATAAAAGTAGTCTACCCGTAGCGAAATAACGTAACTCCATGCATACAGTCTATGGGACTGTGGGCGCACGGATTCGATATGTCGCATTGGCAACATACGGCTCAAGAGGTTGGCAAAGATACATAATTCCCTCAGCTGAGAATCTATATCTGTCATAAAGATACTCATCAGGGAATGCCAAAGGGATTTGTCGGTCTCTAAATGTTCTGGCTCTTCTGAGCGCACCTGTCACTATCTGCGCACCAAGCTCCATAGGATCTTCTATGAACGGTGATGCCGTTATCCTCAAGAATGAGTTAGTGGACGGGGCTTTTTTTTAGGTTAGGCGTTCAGGATGTGTTACCATGATGATCTACTCCTGTAACAAGTGATTCACCGTCGTGATACAGAAAACCCTGGGTTGAACCTAAAGTTACCTCGTTCACGCCAAATCTTGATTCGTAGTACAGGCTGTTAAGTTCTAAAGATGCAACGCGATACTTCATCATCAACCAAATATATTTTCATGTTTTTATTCAGCGGTAGGAGGCTGGTAGGGACCAGCACTTTTGCAGAGGGTTTTTTAAAAAGGGTTAAGAAACAATACAATTCAATATGTTTAGTCGCCATTGCCATTACATTTCCACAGTGCTCTTTAAATCACGACAACATTTCAATATTACTTAGGCCTACTATATATTTACATCGCTGAAGCCATGACAAGGCACAGTATAAGGATATTACAAATTCAGAGAAAATGATTTACAGAGACTAATAATATTTACAAAAGTCAAAGTATTCAGGAAAGAAAACCGACCGATACATGCAATTCACAACTAGTTTAAAACAACCCATCACTTCCAAATGTAATCAGTTTAAAAGATTTGGCTTTGACCATGCCACTTCCAACAAACCGGAGCAGAGAGTGAGTTTTATGTACTCTCCTCCTTTTATCTACTTCCTGCCCCAAGGGGTCATACATTTTATTCCCAGTCCTCATCGGAACCACTGTCAGGCCACTCACTTTGCACGTCGCTGTCTATGTCATTCAAGACTGACGTGGAAATGCTAACAGCAGCAAAATAAGTTAAAAATGTCTGCATTTTTTTAACTTGTTTTTGCAGTAGTGCAGAGGCGCCCTTGTCATAGCGCGTGGCAGCCTTAAGAGAAGTAGTTGAAGCTAATAATATTCAATTATTCCACATGTGCTCAATATATCACAACAAAATGTAATTATGGCATAGTATAACAATATATATATATATACCTGCATATTTCCAGATCAGACCACAGAGAAAGGAACGCTCCAGGACAAGCTTGTGGATGGTGCCAAGCATACCCTGTGTTTTATTTTGCTCAAGGCTTTCCCAAAAGGGAAGACACTGCTGAGGAGACCAGCGAACGATCCGTTGTTTCTTCTCTGTTGTTTTCAGTTTTTTTTCCAAGCTAAACAAAAATGTTACTGTTAAAAGTAGTCTCATCTTAACTATTTGATCATATATTCACAATTATAAGCGGGAACGTTTATTTTGGTCACTCACTTTTCATGCTGAATAGCCAATTCTGCTGTTCTTTCTTCTTCGTTGAAAGATGAAAGATCTGATCTAGAAAATAGATTACACAACGAAAGCCTCTGAAATTACATTATGTATTTTCCGCATAAATTTGATAGCTCTTTTAGTTTTACTTTAGGTAGTATGCTGCACCCAGGTAACCAAGACAGAAGTAACCATGCCATCAATGATTTGGATCAGGTAAGGACACAGCATATGGTTTGTACAGCATTGGGAAGACTGAAGTATAGTAGATATGAAGACACAGAGATGTTGACAAGATGTTTACTTACGAGACACGTTGGTGTTGGTATAGAGTCTCAACATATCTCTCTTGCCAGGTAAGAGATGTTGTCCTCTTCTCCATCAGGGTGACCTTGATCTGATGTGCCCAGACTTCCACATCAGACAGTGTGCTACCTATAACATAGTAGACTCAAAATAAATATATCTTAGAAGACAAAAAAAATCACGTTATGATTATTATTATTATAAGTTCAGACGGCAATTAGAAACATCCGACCTGGAATGCCTTCAAGCAACATCGTCAATTCCTGCTTGGCCTCGTCTTCCTGTTTCTGCACTTTTTGTCGGCGAAGCGGAATTGTGCTTGCTATGACATATACAATTTCATTTAATTACATAAAATTGTATCTCGACACTTTAATCACTTAATATTAACTTAATGCTCAGTTTCAAACTCACGTTGCTTCTCCCTGACCTTGTCTGCATAATGCAGGAGTGCATATGTCAGAGTGTCAATCCTGTGTGAGGGGGTCATCTCTTTTGACATTTTTCAAAATTTTCGGAGGTATGACCTCAGCCTCTCCATTTGTTCCCCGTCGGCTAGCCCACTGCCAGAAACATATCTGGCACCTGCATGCATCTGTTATTCCCATAAAAGTACAATACAATGGTATTTTTACATTGTGACAATTATCACTTGAAAATACAGATTGCAATCAAATGAATACCTGACATCCTAGATCATGCCCGTATGCATGGAAGGCTGGTACAGCAAACGTGGTATTTGCCATGAGATAAGGATGATGTTTCTATATAGAATATAAATAAAACTGATTTCATTAAATTAATTATACAAACAGGCAGATATAGTATTCCAAGAAGGTTTTACATCACCACAAATCAAAAGTAAAGAGAGTGAAAGTGTTACCTGTAGATGAGGTTTAATTTGCATGCAATGTCATACATGAACAATGTTGTCATGCTACTGCCTTGGTTTTGTTTCAGCTCCCGAAGACGAAACACAGCATTAGATAGGCTGTGAAATAAGCAAAGAGTTTAACTACATATGCAAGTTACTTTATTTGTCTTAAGCATCCAATCTCAACACAAACTATTCAAACCTTTCTCCTTTCTTCAAATTGAGAAAACTCAAAGGATGCTCATGCTGACATGCCAAACCAAACACACCAGTCTCATCTAGTTTTGACGTTTTAGGTTTGGAGCGTAGGGCATGCCCTGCCTGGAAACCGGGACAGCCCTGGATGTTTTAGAAATAAATAAAATGTGAAAACGTGTAAAATGTGAAAACGTAAAAAGCCTGAGTTCAGAATGACAGTGATTATTTGTGCAAACACTTGTAAGGAAGTATGCATCATGATCCTCAGGAAGATCTACAATTTTGAACAGGAATTATAAGATGTCTATCCCATCAGTTACAACTGTGATTTAATGTACAGCAGTGAACGTATAATAATAAATGTAACACCTGAGATGCCTGGTCCTGTGCTCCAAAAACAAAGTGGTCAACCTCCTTTTGATCGGCAAAAAAACGACCAGCCTGTTTGGGATCCTCCAAACTGGTCCCAGAAGATTGTTTTCGTGGCAGCCCGAACAAGGCATCGGCTGCCACAATTTGATGACCATTTTGCTTAAATTAAAGGAAGAAAAATTGCATCAATATGAAAATGTAAATGTATTTTGTTGTTTTTGTACATGCCATTAAATTGTTCATACCTTGGGACAGAGAGGACATTTAGTGCCATCTGAAGTTAGTGGTGCCAACTTCCTGCCTGTGTCCATCTCAGAAATGAAGAATTTGATCTCCTCAAATGAGTCATTAGTGAGTTTTCTGTATAGCTCATGAATCTGAAAATGGTCACTCGATTAGACAGACAAAAATAATAATTAAATATAGAGTTAAAGAGAAGTATAGTTCTTCATGACGCAACATAAGATTATAACTACCTTCCAAGAAGAATTGACATGCTCGAAAGCTAAGGTGATGCCCCTCAAGGACACCCCACATTCGAGCTGCAGAGCTACAAAGATTCGCAGTAGATCTACTGAAATAGCTGTCTGAGGCTTCAGTGGTGTCGCAGGCCAAAGTCTGTACCGAATCAGTGTCACTGCTTCCATCTCACAGTCACAGAATTGTAGCCAGACATCTTGAGTTCTTCCTGTGGAGAGAAAAACTACGGTTTTACTTGTGGACTTTTTTGACATTGGGTTGCATGTAACACATTTGAAAAATAGTACATGCCTACAGATGCATATAACTTTAAGAACAAGATGGACAACAAATTGCTTTGACTTACTTATACTCTCATTGATACTTTAATATTTTATGGCCAGTTAGGTCATATTTCCTCACAATTACTTGTCTTTATTTACCTTTGGCATCAACCACGTTAAGAAGTCGACTGAAAGAAGATTCGCACTCATGTCCATCCAGTCTTCTCCATTGCCACCTTAAACCCACTGGTAGTTTTGGTATGAACTGACCATCCTAAAATAAGCATCGTGCAAAGTAACAGATATGTTTGGGATGACACTCCTCTATCAGCATGCACAACAGCTATTTGTGTGTTTGAATAATGGGATACAAATATCTTTATATAGATTACCTCCCATATCTCTAACTGGTGGAGAGTGTTTAGAGTTCTGTGAACATTTACAGCACAGGAGCAGCAGTAGTATATTTCTGGGCCACAGTCTCCGCAGCGCCAGAGCTCTGCGCCTTCCAAAAACATTCCACACCTTGTGCATCATGTTTTGATGGGTGGACACTCAAGCTCAATTGCAGGGACATATAGGCTTTGTCGGAGTGATTGCCAAGCTTCCACATCCACAGCTCTCCGTTGTTTAAGTGGAGGTGCATCTCCACATGGAACCACATGTTGGGATGCTGACGGGGGATCAGGTACTAGAGACAGCAGCTGCTTTGCTCCTGTGTACACCTGAAGAGGACGTTTTACCACAGTTCCCCCTTTCCTCCGGAGGTCTCTATAAGCAACTTAAAAAAAAAAAAAGAAAAAAAAAGGCATTTCTAAAAAGAAAAAAATACTTAAATTGTTGAATAAGAAGGCATTAAAAATCTTTCACTAAACATTTCTTTTGAATTAGTTCAATGGGGGAAATAACATGAGATTAGTTCAAACACTAAGAACAGTATGGATAGTATCAAAGTATTACAAAGGTGCATGTCCGAACGGTAATATTGTTTCACTTTAATATAGTCGGCCAGGGATTGCCTTTATTAACCAGAATCTTAAAGTACTGAATAGAGCACCACGCCGTCGTATTGTAAGTGACACATGTAATGTTAAAAGCATCCAGTGGATGGCAGTATAACAATGTCAGGCATTTAAACACAAACAACACCAAATAATGTAACCTACTATGAAGATTTTACGGAACAGGCTCTACTAAATAAGAGCAAATCTCAACGCAGCAACTACATGCATTTACGGCAGCACGCGACAACGTCACCATTGTGCTCTGAAAAAATTATTTCCTATGACCTCCGCCATTCTGACTTTTCGTGCTCTTCTTCCTGACTGTCATGAACGCCGCTTACGGTGCGGGTCCACTACAGCGGAACGGGCAGCGCGTCTGGGTCGACTTCCAATTCATTTTCAAAGATTTCATTGAAAATGAATTGGAAGCCGCCAGTTTCATTTGAAAATGAATTGGAAGCCGACGAAGGACGCGCCGCCCGCTTCGCTGTAGTGGACGCGCAGGGTTAGGCATTTTGCACTAAACCCAGCGGTGAGCGCAGCGCAAATTGCGTTAGGCTATATCTTACTAATCTGGTATCTTATTTTAGACATAGGCCTAACTCATAGCTCAAATTCACCACATAATGTATTGGTCCTAGAGGTTCACCGGGAAATTAAATGGGGCCTACCTCGAGTTGTCTGTTGAAAAGAGACAGATCTGAATGCGTCGTGGAATTTATAAACATGAATGGGTTATTAAATCACGATAGAAATTGATTGATTTTTTATAAATGACCTACTATAATTGAAATGAATAGAAATCACAATACATATTGGACAATTCGAACCTTCTGGGCAACAGGTAGGCAGACCCGTCGCCAGACCTCAGTCTTAAGGGGGGCATATGAAATGCATAGGGGGGCACAATTATTTTTAGCCTATACGTATATTTTTTATAATCCTATAGTCCATGCGCGCAGCACATAATCATCACGTTAAACATAACCAACAGCAATAGCCTATGACCCGGTAGCCTATAGCCGATAACATCACATCATTTCTCATAATTTAAAGCAATACAGAAGCAATGTTATGAATATCCATAAAACACTTGACTATACTACATATTAGATGTAACACCAGAAGCATCTCTCAAACATTGCATTTTAAAGCAGTCAACAGAGGGATATGCATCGCCATTAGACACACAGACGCACACACACACACACACACGGTAGCTTACTTTGAGTGGGGTCAGCGCTGTCCTCCCTCCCTCCCTCCTGTCAGTACAGCGGGAGGCGGCGTTTCTCCGAGCTGAACCTCCTCATCAAAATATCCTTCCACTCAGACTTAAACTTGTGAGTCAGATCCTTTTCAAAAGCAAGCTGAATCAGCTGGGCCTTGCGTCTGTGCAGCATACTGCGCCGATGCTCTGAGAAGACGTTTTTCAGCGTGGAAAATGAGTTTTCACACATTGCTGTGGAAGCTCCTAAAGTTAGGGCAAGGGTGTAGGCTGTGAGAACAGTCGGCATAGCCTGGAGTGCACAGTTGAATGTGCTAAGGATGTTGGCTATTGTCCATTTTCCGTCTTCGGGGGGAATCGGGGTTTCAGACATTTTCATAACCAGGAACTCACGAGCCACGGTATATTCAGATTCAGCCACATCAGTTCCAGCTAATAGCAGGAGAGGGGTTACCTTTGATGGGTCCAGGAAATGATCCTCGGCCTCTGGGTTCAAAGCAGCCAGTGCGCCAATCAGCTCGCTACTGCGCTCTCCAAAACGTGCACCCATCTCTCCCTGCACAGCATCAATAACACTGAAACATATCCTCTTGAACTCAGTCTTTTCATTTATGTCACCTTGTGACTGGCCAACTGTTTCCTCAACTGAAAATCCGCGGAGGTTCTTGTTCACTGTGCGTCTTCTCTTGCTTGGACCGGGGTCGGCCACCGGTAAAGCATCGGTGGCCGCGGCTGGAGGAGCGCAGAGGTCCCACAGTGCAGAAAACTCGTTTTCTGTGCGCAGTTTCTTCACGCAGTCAGAAGCGCTGTTCACAAGTGTCACCGCAGTGAACAAGTCCATATCTTCAGCTTGTAGCAGTCTGTTCGGCGGCTCAAAAAGTGACAACAGTTTCTTAACAAGGTGCGCAATGAAAAGAAAACTGCGCTGCATAATGGCACGAAGCAGCCCCGTAGCCTCGACGCGAACCTCGGCTCCAAAGCCCCGTGTGTTTTCCACATCGGTCAGTAATGTGGATATGTCGTGAAAACTCTTCACCACAACTTTGACCGTTGCCAATTGGCCAGTCCATCTCTGGTCCAAGAGATGTTTAAGGGTCTCGCCTTTGTACAGAACAGCCACGGTTGGCTTCCTGATGAAGTTGTACAGCATGTTGCATAGTCTGAAAAAATCCTCGACAGCTGCTTCACTGGACATGGCATGAATCACAACCAGATGAAGTTGGTGATTAAAGCAATGAATATATGGTATGTCACGATCCAGCTTGTTTTGTAGCAATTTCTGCACACCACCATGCCTGCCAGACATGAGTGATGCGCCATCATAAACCTGACTCAGGATTTTGTCCGTGCTGAGTCCGGCTCTGGTGAGCTCATCAATGATGACACCTGTCAGGGCCTCTGCATCACCTTTCTCAGATGTTGCCATTACCAAGAGGCGCTCACATACACTATAGTTTTCGTCAACAAAACGCACAACTACAGATATATTTTCTTGGCCCAAAGGATCCCGTGTGCCATCCACTTTAATTGAATACCAGCTATCGCCGACTTGTCGCACTATCTCCTCTGTCACAAGTTTGCTCATCATTTCAATCATCTCGTTTTGTATCTGTGGGCTGGTGTAGCGTGCATTCTGTGGGATTGTTTTTGTTATCCTTGTCAGTTCTGGATCTTTGCGCATTGTGTACTCGAAGAGAGACAAGAACAGCCCCATGGAACTATTTTCATCTAGCACACTGGCAAAACCAGCATTATCTCCACATAACGGCAATTGATTCACCACTAAAAACTCCAGCATATCAATTACGGCTGAGATGTAGTATCTGTTGCACGCCAGTTGCTCTGAATTTAAGAGAGTGGAAATCTCTTTCCCTGTCTCTCTACGTTTTTCTGAATCTCTCCACATTGCTTCACAGGCTAAATGTTCTTTTGAAGCTGCATGCTTATTTAAGCCCTTGCCAGTTTCAATTGCATGTTTCCAATCATTAAATCCCTTAATGGAGAAGGTCGCGTCCGATGATACAGATTTTAATTTCCTGCAGGCATAACAAAATGCGGCGTCCTTTTCCACCGAGTACTCAAGCCAGTCCCTGTTTAAATACCAGCTAGAGGAAAATGATCGTTTTTTTGCACCAAACATTTTGACTGGATATTTCTTCAACACAACCTGTTTAGGTTTGTCCGTGCCGAGGTCACTCACACCCACTGATCCAACAGGCAGTTGTGGCTCAAATACTGCCCCAGTCGCAGTTGCACTTGACCGGCTGCTGGTAGCCTCCGTGCCGTGGCCGCTGCTGGTCCTACCAGACCCAGGATCCGGCTCCACGGAGCTACTAGCAACGGGCTCAGGCTCAGATTGTCGTCCAGGGTCTCCTCCAACAACATCAGGAGACGTCGGTATTGTATCCGATTTGGCAGAGGGTGGACTTTTCAACCACTTACGAATATCCATGAGGAAATTAAAGTAAGCTGGCAAAAACCATTGACACGTAAGGCGAAAAACTCATATAGCTTCACTTTTCAAAAATGCGCGGTAACCGTTAGCGGCTACGTTGACGTAGTTACGTAGGCCTACGTAGCCTAACTATGGCTCGTGATAGGCAGGCTGTTGCAGTGCAGATAGATTCCCATCAATCAAACAAAATCACACCATTGTTTTTTTATATTTTTTAATGATAAAGAATGCAACATTAGTAATTATCAACACATTAGTAGCTACTATGATAATATAGGCTAATATATATATATATATATATATATATATATTTTTTAAGAGATCTGTGCCTCAAGTGGGGGGGCACAAGCATTTCGGGGGGCGGGCCCGGCCCCCTAGGGCCCGCCCATGGCGACGGGTATGCAGGTAGGACAGGAGATGCGCTACTATTTGATTACTATTTATGAATGTGGTGGATCACTATATGAAAGGGGCGATTGTAATCTTCTGCCCTTCTGCTTGTTTAAGGTCCAGGGTGGCTCATTATTAACACACACGGCTTAGCATATCATTAGACAAATCGAGTAATTCCAACCTTCTAAACTACTGGTAGGACAGGAGGTGCCCTACTAATTGATTCAAATGGGTGATTTTTTTGTGATTTGGTTCGATTGAATCTACTGATTCATTCTGTACCGGGTGCAATTTTGCTATCGTGGTGCTTGTTTGTTTGGTTGCCACGGTGATGGTGCAGCTATGATTGCTAACACGCTCAGGGCAGAGAATAACCAACATTTACCTAGCATCCACACCTCAAACAAGTTGACCTAGACGCAAAACTGTACGTCCAATCCAAAAATGAGGATATTTTCCGAGACCCAAGACTCTCCCGAAACCAGACATGTCCTTTATATGTCTGTGCGGTCAGAAATACGACTCTACCGGCAGTTTAAAAACACGTCTACTTTCGAAATTCTCTGACGAATTTTACCCACCTCTCCATTGAAGTTAGTGAGAGAATTTGAAAGGCTGCTCTCGCTTCAAGGCTCAAAGCTGAAAATCTGTAAATGTGACCTCTTTAGTAGTTAAATTGGCCGAAAGAGGACAAGTTTTCCTACATTTGAAGGTTAAACTTGTTTCTGTAAGTTAAACTATATGAACGTCAGAGGAATTTGTTTATCAATTTAGTTGAATCAGAAAAAGAGCAGCTCAACCCTGCTCAACCATAAAAATCAAGAAGATGCTACATTTTTCATGTATTTCAAACTGTCACAATAAAAAATTGGCTGATTATATTTGAAAAAGCTGAATCATTTGGGAATAGCTGAATGTCTTGTGAACATTTTAAAGTTTGAATGGTGTCTCTAGCTGAAAGTATGCTGAAGCAGTTAAGTTTGAAAGAGGAGGAAGCTTTTTAATGATTACAAAGGATTTACCATTACTTTTAATGGGAGAATAATTTGCACAAAAACCTTAATTGTCTAAAAAGTATAAAAGTGAGAAATACCAAAAGTCATAGCCGTCATCTCCTGAAGGAGCTGAACGTTTTGATACCAAAATTTTAGGAATCGGTGAAAGTATGCAGGACTAGTTAAAGGCCAAAAAACCTACAGAAGAACTAAGAAGTTAGAACTAGAACATGCATTTCCTGCTGAAAATGCGTTGGAATGCTGAAATCAGAAATATTTTTTTAAATGGCTGAAAATACAGAAATGAGAAAATACCTGCAAGCTGAAATTAATTTTGAAAATGTGTGACACTCTAAAGAGGCAGTGTGGTAGTCACTGCATCATCTCACCAAGCTCAGTGCTTAAATTCAATGCGGGAGAATACGTTTGAACATTGTGAAGCAATCGAAGAAAAAGTTGAATTTCAAGAGGCACAATACATATCACAAATGTAAGGAATGAGACAGCTATATAAGCAGAGTGGTTGTGTAAGCTACCACTCTGTATCAGCAGTCATTTAATACTTCCATACACTTAAGCATTCTACCGCCCTTATACTGTTTGCAGAACATTACAAAGTGTGGTGTAGACCAGTACATCACAGTAAAACATTTATTGTATGAACATTACACAGTTCTCAAATACACATGTATGGTTTTAATTAAGATGAACACGAAAATTAGACCATCACGTAGCCTTACAAAAATGAACATTGAATAATTAACAAGGCTAAGTACCGCCAGAAACTACTGGTACATCGCATTCAGTTGGTTTAAACGGCTGCTATAATTTTAGCTGACCACTAGATGTCACTGTGCTCTCCGATTTCAATGCACCAATAGTTCGGCTCTTTGGTTCGGAGCAATCCGGAAGAAACCACCAAAGCTTCACAAGGCATCGTTCGCCCATCCCTACTAATTACACATGTAAACGGAGCAATACTATTATTGGCATAAACCGACAATGGCTATCGGGTTTCTCATAGTCAAGTGAACGCACTCGGTGGCGTAGTAGAACAAAACAGTAGCCTACCATTAGCATAGTAGTTAGTAAAAGAGATATTAACAGCATCTTCAGAATTAGTAGTTGTAGTGTGGCATAAGATATAGCAGTATCAGTAGTGGTAGTAGTTGTGTTGTGGTACTCTTACGGTGCGTTCACACTGCATCGGGGCGGGCAGAGCGGGGTGTCGGCTTCCCATTCATTTTCAATGAAACCAGGCGTTGACGCCCGCGTAGGGCATTGTGGGAAGGTAAGTGGGGCGGCGAAGCTCGCGTAGGGCTTTGTGGGAAGGCAAGCGGGGCGGCGAAAGTTGGATTTTCTGAACTTTGTGTAAATGAGGAGCGTGAAAACGCCAGCGATGGCCAATCGGGTTGGTTTCTTGTTTCTTGTAACGTAGCAACTGTTGGTAATGGTAAACATTTCTAGGTTTGACAGTTTTCAAGATGGAAGAGCAACTCATCGTATGTGTGTCTTCATACCCAGTATTGTATGATACGTCTTTGTTCGATTACAGAGACGTAAACAAAAACAAATTATGCCTGCCGCAGGGTTGCTGAGGTTGTCGGCGTCCTTGGTGTGTTGTATTTTGTACTTTAATTCAGTTTCTTCACATTACGGAACTTTCTTCTGTGCTAGCTGCATAATCTAGCTAGCTCACCCGGCACACGATTGACATTCAACGCTGAAATTCTGGCTGGCAGCCACTCGCTATCCATACAGTGAATGTGTAGAGGCAAGTCATAATCTAGCGAATTATTTGCACAGATTTCGAGTAATATAATAAAAGGTTACACATGTCAACGTTTATGTCTGATGCATCTTTTTTTCCAGCCGGAAAAAAACCTGTTACATAGAGTGCGGGTGGCATTTAATCTTTCACTCGGCCTAAAAAGTGTGGAAAAAGATAACCTATAGTGTGCTGAAGATAAGATCATGTCAGATCTAGAAAGCGTGTCGGATTCTTGCTTAATGTGTGTAAAAGTTGTTTTTGTCTGCAAATTTGCCATGACATTATACGAACTACAACAGTTATTTAAGAGAACTACAGCTCTGAATGAATCTGTCTGGCACACCCCCGAGCATGGTGCACTGTGGGAAGGCCGGCGGTGCTGAGCGGTAAAAAAGTCTGCAGTGTGAACGCACCGTTAGTCTTTTAATGAGACGAGTTGACTGAATCGCTTGTCTTGTCAGCTAATGCCAATCACCTGTGGAAGAGACTGGCGCTTGTTTGTGTGGTTGCCACGGTGATGGTGCAGCTATGGCTGCTAATGCGGTGAGGGCAGAAAATACCAGAAATTTAGCAAGAATCCACACCTCAAACAAGTTAACGTAGACGCAAAACTATACGTCCAATCCTAAAAATAAAGATATTTTCCGAGACCCAAGACTCTGCCGAAACCAGAGATGTCCTTTATATGTCTGTGCGTTCAGAAATACGACTATAACGGCAGTTTATAAATCTTGTTATTTTTTGTTTTCTGTGACGAATTTGTCACCACATTTGCATTGGACTCTATGGGGCGAGAGGTGGACTTTGTCTCGCTTTCGTAGGGCTCTGAACAAATGTGTAAGTCCTTTGGATTCCACAGACAACTGTCTACAACCAGCACAAAATTAGCTATCTATTGATCCAAAAACGAAGCATGAAGAGCGAAAATTGTGGCAATGCTGGCAAACTAGAAATATGTTTTCAACAACATCCGAAGCTCCCCTCTGCTCTAAGCGATTCAGTCTGCACTCTGGGCCTTCTCGTAAACACCCATGTAAATCTCAGAAACGGTTTGAAAAAGTCATGAAACATAATCAGTGATATTGAAAAAAGTGGAATAGATATCAAAAAGCTGAATTATATAAAAATAGTTTAAGGTTTTGTCAAGCTGAAAAGTCACAGCGCCCATGGCCTGAAACTGCTGAATTTTTTGATAGCTGAACAGTTTTAATAGCTGAAGATTTGAAGGCGCTGAAAGGTGGAGCGGAAGAAATAGAAGTTGAATAAAGATTCAAAGAACAATACTTGGAATGCTGAAGCAGCATTCCAACAATAAAGAGAAACAGGAAAACTTTTAGTGAGAATGCTGTTAACTAGCTGTTCCTGCGAAACAACAGTGAGAATGCTGAAAACCTGAATGAGGATAGCTGAACATTTTGTAGAAAGTTATAAGCTGAAGCTATAAGCTGAAGCTTCAGAGCACCCGAAAGGTATTTTAAATAGGGGCTGGACGAAGGCATAAAACTACAAAAAAAGAGAAGAATAATGCAAAAAGAGAAATCATTCAGAAGAATTTGAAAATTTAGTAGAAAGTCATTTTCTCAGGTTTCAAAAGGCCTGACATGTTTGTTAGAAAGGACCTGCACCGAGATGAAGGCATAAAACTACAGAAAAGAGAAGAAAAATGCTAAACAAAGTGAAAAAAATCAGAAAAGAAGAGAAACAATGCATAAACATTTGAACATTTAGCAAAACGTTTTTTTGCTGGAGTTTCAAAAGGCCTGAAATGTATGTTAGAAAGGACCTGCAGCAAGATGAAGGCAGAAAACGGAAGAAAATAATAAGAATAATGCAAAACAAAAAGGGGAACATTTCAGAAAGATGAGCTGCAGGAAAATTGCTCAAGTCTGGGTTGAACGAATTTGAATCTAAGAGGACAACACTGGAATGACTGGAACTTGCTGGTCATTGACAACAGACTGGCAACATTTCTAACCTAGAATCTCGAAACGGAGGAGAAACTAATCATGCGTGCCTGCACACCCAGTCCTGTTCAGACACTTAATTTAAGATGACATCAAAATAATAATTCATAGTGCAGGGTTGGTGATGTTGTTGTTGTCCCTGGTGAGTTTTTTATAGTACATAACAAGATCATGCTACATCTAACCAGCGGATGATTTCTTGCAAGTGTGTCAAAGTGGTATGTACATCTACTACTTCAAATTGAAAACGGAGAAGATATTTACAGTAAAGACAAGTTACTTTACATCTGTGTTCATTATCGTCAATTAAAAGTAAAAGCTTTCCAGTTACAAAGCGTTTGTTCGTAGGATTAACGCCAGCTGCAGCAAACACTAACTAAGCTAAGCTACCCCAGCCCTGGTTTGGCTGTTTGTGACGGTCAGCTATGACAGTCGCGGCTCGATTTTTGCATATATCTCTAAAACTTGCAAAAATAAAAACGATCCTGTTAGATTATGTACACTTTAAGCTCGATGTAAATACCTTGTTTGGCCAATTTGGTCGGTTGTGGAAAAAAAAAAGTCTAACCGTTTTTAGTTATGGAGAGAGCCATCGCGCTAGCTCGATTATGAGAGATGTAGCCAGAATCCACACCTCAAACAAGTTAACCTAGACGCAAAACTGTACGTCCAATCCAAATAGTAAGGATATTTTCCGAGACCCAAGACTCTGTCGAAACCATTGATATCCTTCATATATCTGTGCGGTCAGAAATACAACTCTTTTGGCAGTTTCCATAACGTCACCCAATTCTGCTTTCATGGTGCGTGTCTGTTTAGTTGCCACGGTGATGGCGCAGCTGTGATTGCTAACAAGCTGGGCAGAGAGAATCACAAATTTAGCTGGAATCCACACCTCAAACAAGTTAACCTAGACGCAAAACTATACGTCCAATCCAATAAATGACCCAAGACTCTCCCGAAACCAGACATGTGCTTTATATGTCTGTGCGGTCAGAAATACGACTCTACCGGCAGTTTAAAAACACGTCTACTTTCGAAATTCTCTGACGATTTTTACCCACCTCTCCATTGAAGTTAGTGAGAGAATTTGAAAAGCTGCTCTCGCTTCAAGGCTCAAAGCTGAAAATCTGTCAATGTCAGCTCTTTAGTAGTTACATTGGCTGAAAGCTACATTTTACGGTATAACTTGTTTCTGTAAGTTAAACTGTATGAACGTCAGAGGATTTTTTTTGTCAATTTTGTTGAATATCAGAAATCATAAAAATCAAGAAGGAGCTACATTTTTATGTATTTAAAACTGTCACAATTCAAAATTAGCTGAATATTTTTGAAAAATCATTTGGGAATAGCTGAATGTCTTGTGAACATTTTAAATGTTGAATGGTATCTCTAGCTGAAAGTATGCTGAAATAGTTACGTTTGAAAGAGGAGGAAGCATTTGAATGATTTGAAAGGATTTACCATTACTTTTAATGGGACAATAATTTGCACTAAAACCTTAATTCTTTAAAAAGTATAAAGTGAGAAATACCAGAAGTCAAAGCCAACTTCTCCTGAAGGAGCTGAACGTTTTGATACCAAAATTGTAGGAATCGGTGAAAGTATGCAGGACTAGTTAAAGGCCAAAAAACGGCGGAAGAACTGAGAAGTTGAAAAACAAATAATATATATGTGAGATAACAATGGTTTGTGCTCTTGCCGAAGGCAAACACACCCCAATAAAATAGGATTTCCAGTTGCAAATTGAAGTAGAAAGTAAATAGAAAGCGTTATTTTGAATAGTCCTACAAAAATACAAACATGACACAATAGTTAATTATGCACACTTCATTCAAAAATGAACGAATCAATTAGGCTCCTGAAAATGCGCACAAATGTATCATTTCATATATAAAAAGGCGCATTCTCTACACATCTGTGGATTGCAGTGGAATGGAGAACAGAAATCTGCAGAGTCGACTGTTGGCGCTAAGGCATAGGTTCAACACTGACATGATTATAATCTTAAATAGCAATGAGAATGAGGAGGAAGATGTCATTAAGAGGTATGGATATTTTGGGTTTCTTGACATACTTAACACAATGTAGCCTACTGATTTTTTAGCCTACTAGCTGCCAACCCATGGCTAAAAAAATGCTATAGCCTAGGCTAATCAATTGATATTTTAATAATTATAGTTGGCTATTTAATTGTTACACTTACTAAACAAAGAGCCAAGTTTTACTTGCCAATTATTAGAGATTGACCATGTATGCCTACTCGATGTAAGAATTGTCTGGCAATGTGATGAAAGCATGATTATCGTTTTGAAATTAAGAAGTAAATGTTTGAAGTTGTTTATATTGTGCTTCCTAACTTGCTTTCTAGGTTGCAGACATTTCGAAGAGGTGGAAAAGGCAGAGGCCAGAGGAGGCCGGTGTTACGTCCGGCACCCACGATAACGTTCCGTGTGGTTCTCCTGTACAGCCGGGTCAAGAAATACACACAACCAAGGGGCATCATAATCTGTAACTTAACAATAATATATGTATTGCCTGTTAGTTATTAGTATGAAATACAAACGGCTTTACTCTAATATATTTGGACTCAGAATCTGTGAATATTGGTAGGCCAAAGTGGGACACTTATCTTCGATCTTCCATGTCTTAATGCTTTTCTAGTAAATAAAAAGTGTTCCACTTTACCAATATTCACACAGAACTCACTTTGACTTGGATTGTAGCCTATCATGTTATATGAATGCGGTTACGGAAAATAATGCAAATTATATTCTATCATAGATGGATCGGCTCCACACAGACTAACTGTGAACCTGGTGTTGAACCAGGAGGAATTATTGGCGGCTCTGAAAAATTAGTTCCCAAGGATGCCTGCACATGTGGAGCTCTGCAAAGTCGACAGACATCGTCAGGTGAAACTGTTAGAGCTCCTATCTGTGTCCCAAGTACTCTAAAAAAGTTGGATTGGGACGGTCAGCACTGTACATTAGAGAAATGGTATGTAATAGAGATATTGTTTCTGTGTTTGCTTGACCTTTCTTTAAACTGTGTTAGTAAGGTGTGGGTGTACACCACCAACACTAAAATCAATTTTACTGATAAAACTCAACTCTGCACATTTACAGGATCCTGATACTGTACCTCAAGGTGCAGCAGCATCAGCACCACAATCATCTGGAACACCTGCAGCAATGGAGACACAAGCAGGAACACCTGCCGCAATGGAGATACAAGTAGAAACACCTGAAATGAACAATACTTTTCAGGTTCATAGATCAAATAAAGTAAATCTGATACTTATTATTTAATTCATTTTCCATCTAAATAATATTTGATTGAAAGATGTTTTATTTTCAAAACAGGAAGAAGTGTTGGATCCCGTACAGTGGACAAATGCTGGAACTCCAGATGTAAGATGTGCCTCTTTATATGTATTTATAAATGAGATTTGTTTGAAAATGGGAATGTAACCCATACGAAAATAGTGTAATGTGTATACAATATAGTGTCTACAAATAATATGGCAAATTATTGTTGTATCTACGCACACACATTATTTTTAGTTTGATAGACATTACGTAATCTGCTAGTAAAAGAAAATACTTCATTGTACTATTTCACATGAAAATCTCATAACATTGTTCTTCCTTCTAGATATATTTCAGAAATCGTTTAAATCATTGTTCTTCCTTCTAGATATATTTCAGAAATTGGGAAGTTCCAATACCCATACCTGATGATGAGGTAAACAACTCATGAAATCTTAAAGATTATAATTTCTTACCTGGATCACCTTAGAGATATGGTAATTTCATTGTGTAGGACTCCTCAACCTCAAATTTTCTATTTCATGTGAAGGAACCTCAATCCCATGCCGGTTCCTTTGTTGAAGAACGAGTAAGAATTTGGTATGGCCATTTTAGATAACTGTTTAAACAGTTATGCATTGACAATATAAACATTCACATTTAAAAAGAGTAAAATGATAGTTATCTCAACAAACATTCTGGGAGTATGAGATTTTTTTATTTTTCTTGACAGACAATCTAAGACCTAAACAATGGGGGTTATGAAGAGCGCGTGCCAGAGATTGAGTAAGTTTATTTATGCATCACTTGTGCATCATAAGTTTTTCTTTCCACCTTGTTATGTAAATGTTCAATAGGCCTATGTGTTCTGTTAGAAAAAATGTGCACTCCGATATGTAGGTTGGTTAATAAATGTTTTACTCAATCATATTTTCTCACTTCTTACAGGGAAGCTTTGGTTTCTGTTCTCCAGAGTTTTACGCAAAAACTGGAATTTGGAGATCCTCCTATTTCAAACCTCATCAACATGATGCGGGACTCAGTTCTTCAATGTGCTCTTAGAGCTTTTGGAAGTGCGCAATTTGATCCTCAAAAAACTGTGAATGTAGTTTTTGTGGACTCTGAAAATGTCAGAGAAGGGGCTGTGGATATGGGGGGGCCCCAGCGGGAATTCTTTTGCCTCCTTATTTAAGAACTTCAAGACAGCCAATATTTTTAAAGTAAATTTCTATACTGTACGGCTGACTATATATTCTCTCGTCTATTATAAAAATATTCTAAAATCACTTGTTTAAAAGAAATCCCGGGTAGAATTGATATTTCAAATTGAGAATCGATCCTTTTGATACAATGCCAGAATATAAAATATCAATACTTTAGGATCGATCCGCCCATCCCTATTCATGGGAAACTTAGGAAGTACTGCCAGGAGGATAAATTACCGAGAACCATGCAGAGAACAGAGCCTTATGTATCATTCATGTAATTATGCCTCATGTATCACCGGCCACACTGGCTAATGAGTTTTTATTAACACCCGCCAAAATGAAGATTTAAACCTGCATTTGGCGGGGTGTTAATTTGAACCCCGGTTATGAACATTGTATTAATCTATTTAACAATGTGTTAATAACCTAACATGGTTATTACTACAGACAAAGCACTATACATTTTACACCAAAACATAATTACCAGCTTAGTATGTATTGAGTGGTATTCTTTGTTAGCCTTAAAGTGGACATTCAAAGAAGCGACAACAAACAATACATGACTGTCTGGATTTGTTAAGGTGTACAGTTAATGAACTGGTTGTATTTAAACAAATGTAGAACTGTTGTAGTTAAGTGAGGATGGTAGCATTATTGTTGTGCCCGGCAGGAGAAAAAGATGTGCACAAGTTGTTTACCAATTCAATCGTGTTCCTGATATCCAGGGGCCCGTTCTCCGTACGTTGCTTATTACATCCGAGATCAAATGACACATCCAAGATGACATTATTGTGCTAATCATGAGCAGGCTAATTTGGTTCTTCGAACCCACGTGTTGTCAATGATCAGTATAGCTGGATTGAGTTGTCCGGGATAATTGCCTCTTCATGCGTTGGTATAAAAGGGGTATGCGTCGATTGTAGAAACCTTGATCAGCGAAGAAAATCAAGAATTTGAGGAAGAAATTAAAACGCAAGGGAACACTGCTAAGTCTGCAAAAGCCAGGAGAGGCGGCTGGCAAAATGTAGCAGACAAATTAAATGCGCAAGTGGTGACCCATGTTAGATGTTTTATCACTCATTACAGTAACATTTTTGTATTTTGAAGGATTTAGATTGTTTGTGTCTATTCCAATATGTAATGATGGTATTCAATGACACAAATATGTGTTCTAGAAAGAGTGGTCTGGAGTCGCAGAGGTCCGATAATATCAGCTTTAATGCAGCAGTTGGAAATCAACAAGTACAGAGCTCTGGGGCTGTCTACGCTTCCCTACCCGCAACAGAGTTTGGGTTGGTTCACAAAGTCCAACTGGCTATCTGTCCCTGCCCCAGCATATATTATACAGTGCAATTGAAACAGTAATATCAAAAAAGGGTTGTGCTCGGTCTTTCGTGTATCAGGGAGTTGTTCTTCCCTACGCATCCCACCTGCTCGGGTGCTCTCTCAGCCCGGTTTCAAGGTTGCTTCTGAAATGGAGAGATAACAACACAAAATACAGCCTGTTTCCCACACCCTGTGTGAGATACAACGTTTTAAGCCTGAGCACAGTTCTAAGTTCATAAGACATACATTTAATGAGCACAATACATAACTTTAGTACATGCATCCTTTATAAAGAGTCTTGTTCCTGTTGCTATATAGTGCACAGTGCCCATGATGCATTTGGTGATTAAGTTGCCACAAATATTAATAGCTGGAATTATAGATAATGCCATGCCCGTGATACAGCTAATGATTATAGTTCTAGAATTGTACTGTAATGTATTATACATTCTTTAATATCAATAAATTCATAATCATGTTCTCAACTTAATGTCTGCGCCACCACGGGACCCATACGATCATGGGAACAAGTATAAGTGAAGTACAAGAACATTCTACAAAATGGTAGAGTAATATCTACTTTTCTTAGGATCTTTTTAAAAATATACTGTTACAGAATGCGTTTGTCTAACAGCAACCAAGAAAAGGTCTGAACAAAAAATAACCGCACCTTATACCCCGGCAGAGGAACTGGCCCTTCGGTTCGATCCAATCGATCCATTCTGGAGGGCATCCCAGGGGGCAGCTCTTCCTCAGACCCACATCCAGGGACCAGTAGCAGCAATACCTTTGTTACTGGTAAATGAGCTTTCAATTCTCTAAGCACACTGCAATAATTAGTTGCTGCTTTAAATTAGGTACAATCCAAATGGCTGTCACAGTAATTTTAACTATGTCAAATATTAGTGATGTTTTAACTTATGAGTTTATGTAAAAATATGTTGCCATATTGATCAAATTATTTCCAGTGGTTCATTGTAATGACATTGTTTTCCCCTTGCAGTTGTACATAATACACCAATACTTTTACCCGCTGTTCCCAATCAAATGCTGGCTGAATCATATGCAGTAAGAAGACTTAACGTTTTACTTCAAAAGAGAGGGAAGCGCAACCTTTTGTAATACACGTGTTTCCATTACACAGGACAGTGAAGAAACCCTGTTGGATGTCTGCCATTTTGAGGAAGTACCTGTAAGTGCATAATTAACTCTACTGAATTTACATTTATATATATATATATTTCATGTACCTATCATATTTCTGACTGCAATATGTGAGTTACAGGAGTCCACATCCACAGAAAGGCCCACAGAAGAGTCCACACACAGTCATACAGAGGTGAGGTGATGTATTTTTCCTTTTTATTTTTGTTGCAAGATTCATTTAGTCACTCTTTGGTCCACCACAGGCACAGGGTGACGTACGTTCCCTTAACAAACGTCAACTCAAAGTACAGATTGAGTACGACTACCCTGAATATAGGGTAGATAAATAAGGGGAGAAATGGAAATGCACAACTTGAAGAGGATATTGGCACTCGAGATAGAGCTGCTTGAAAAGGAACTTCAGAGTAAGTGCTAATACACCATTTCACACAGTACTATTGCTGCCCCTACCTCAGAATATCTATTTTGCAGGCAAAAGATGACCAATGTATGGGAATTTAATAAAAACTCAAGGGACTAAGCATATTTGTCTTGTCTTTTGATTTACCTTATTGAAAATGGTGCTCCACGATTCTGTGTCATGCAGCTTTGCCACTGGCAGACAATAAGTCATCAGACTTATTATCATGTCCTATAATACAAAATTGGTAAGTATACATAAGAAATAATATAAATAATTTAGACAACGTTTCATACACTTTAAAATGGTATTTAGGAAAAAAATAGCTCGATTAGATAGCGTACTAAATTGAATTACCATGAAAGTTAATCTCTTTTCCCCCAATCCTGCAGATCTCTTTTTCCATTTCTTGTGGGAATTCCTATAGATGACTTGCTGGCCAAGCAGCAAAATGTGTGGGTGAACGTTCTTCGCCCCTGGATGCCATAGGTCCTTCTAGTTGGACCACTTCAGTCACATGGACAGAATAATCTTCCGACTTCAGCGAAAAAAAAAAGTACAAATGGATCATTATTTGAGTATTTTGCAAATTAATGACACATAAGCCAATCTGAATCAGAAATGCTTTTACATTACCCAGGGTTGTGTAGTACTACAAGTAACGTTACTGCTGAACCAGAGGTTGTAATTCGGACTAACGTTACTGCTCTTTCATAAAAAACTCGATCCCCATTTTCCTGTCCAATAAAGCATTAGTGCTCAAAATATATAATAGAAAGTAAATCACATTACCGGGCAATAATGGCTACCAAGGTATGTCATCCCACAAATGTTGCAAATTGTTTAACAGAATCCCTGCTTTTACAACAAGTTTTGCACCTGTTCTGGTGCTAAAATGCATGGTCTCTAAAATGGTTAGGTGAACAACACGTGCATTACTCTAACAGAGCATATAGATTCTTGCAATGCAATATTTAACTGTTATTACAGCACTGGTAATAACATTTTTTAACAAACTGTCGAAATGGCCATTTACTGTTACAGAGTTGCCAACATTGGTGACCTGGCTGGAGTGAGATTTGAACTAAATTGTAGCTAACTAGTCAAAGTCCAGTGCTATCTAACTAACGCTAGGCTACTTACCATCGACTGGGTTCGATGGAGGGATTGCATCCGGCCTGTTGAAAGACTCACCACGCACGACACGGTCCACTAATAAGTGTGGAGATTTTTTTGTTTGTTAATTTTGCAGTTATTTTGCAATTTGGTTGTAAGGCTTTCTTAAAATAATGGTTACTAACCATCTCTGTTTGCCTATCCAGCCTATCTGCCGCTCGCTTCTCGAAGTAGACTTGAGATATTCCTCGCCATCTTCTTAGGGAAGCTTACTGCTAATATATGCAGCAGCTAATGGCTAAACAAGCTGTCAAAATCACATGAAAGATGGCGCCAGAATCAACGGTTTGTTAACCCTTATGCAGTCTTTGTATTTGTGTTACCGAACGCACTCTCTTTGCTGCGACTTGATTGACAGCCCAGGTCTGCAGTGTGCGACGCAAATCGATTGCCATCGCTTGCCTTCCCACAGTTCACCACGCTCGGGGGCATATCAGACAGATGAATGTAGAATTGTAGTTCTCTAAATTCATTGTTGTAGTTTTCATGGCAAAGTGTGCAGCCTTGGGTTTACGTACTCGCAACATTGATCAAAATACAACTTGAATACAAAATACTTAACAGTTTAATAGACCAATTATCACCCTACGTCACACGACTGTCAATCAGACTCAACTGCGCATGTCGGTTGCTAAAGACGAACTTCTCCTGGGTCTATTACACTAGGAGTGTCGATCAGGTCATCATGTATCCCTGGCCACTGGATCGCAGGGCTTGACATTAACTTTTTGAGGTACATTTATGTTTCACTTGTCTATGCACAAAATTCGCTGGACCCCAATACCTTTAAATAGCCTGACCAAGTGATCGGGCAAAACTAGTTATGAAATGCTGGCAATCTTCAGCAGGCTCGTATCTACAACAGGCAGTCCTCCCTGACGTTGTTGGGGTAGAATGGAGTGAACAGGCAAAACTAGGCTGGCTCGGGCTAAACTAGCCTGGCTAACGGAGGTTGCTTTCTCAGGCAAATGATGAATGCAACAGGTTGGATTAAAGAAATCCGAGATGCTGGCTAGCAGGCTCGTATTTACAATAGGCAGTCCTCCCAGACGTTTCTGGTGTAGAATGGAGTGAAATACAACATTGTTCACACAGCCAGTGAGCAACCCGAGTCTGACTGATGCAGTCTCACTCAGATTGCCAGTTTTAAACAAATCACAAAAATAATTGGACCAGCTGGCTAAAAGCAGAATTCCCATATTTCTTGAAAACTGCCCTGCTCGACAGTTTAGATGTAGAATTGACTGTAAAATTATGAACTTTGTAACATGACGTGAAGACATTGCTGCCGGGCGACATTCACACTCAAATTTCAATACTTTTGTGATCCAAATCTAAATTCTGATGTGACAGATCAATGGGCTTTCTCTCTTAAAGGCTGTCTTCCTCCAACTTTTTGGCCTTTTAAAATCTAACTATTTGTATGATCCGTGTGGTCCTTTTGTCCTTTTAAATGCTATCCTTTCCCAGTTTTCTGCAACCACATTGCGGCGCATCCCGAATGTTTACAAACATATAATTGGTCTATAGATACATGTTGACATGTGTAAAAACGTTTTATTATATTACTCAAAGTCTTTGCCAATCTGTCGATTCAACTAGGGAGTCCCAGCCGGGCTAGATAGCTAGTTGCCACAGAACGAAGTTACGTAATGTGACTAGGCTGAATTTGAAAGTACAAAATACCCACCATGGCACCAATAACTTCAGCAACCTTGCAACATGCATAGTTTTTTTTTCCAATTATCGTACAGCACTGGGTAAGCAGCCACACAAATGATTAGTTTCTCCTCCATCTTGAAACCTAGAAAGCTAGAAATGTTTTCCATGGTTTCTACGTTACGAGAAACAACAAAATACACTCCGATCGTCCATCGCTAGCAAAAATGTCTCCTCATTTGCATAAAGAAATAAATAAATCTAAACTTGGTTGCTTCGCATAGCTACCCACAATGCACCACGCAAGCAATTTGCCTGGCTCCTGAAACAGGGAGTTTCCAGGGTGGGAGGAGTCGGCCACAATCTTCCTTGCTCGTCTCAGGGTCCTCGAGTGAAGGCAGATTGCAGCCAATTACGTTCTCAGCAGTGCGGATGATGCGCTGCAGCCTGCTCTTGTCCTTGGCAGTGGCAGCAGTGTACCATACGGTGATGGAGGAGGTGAGGATGGACTCATTGATGGCTGAGTAGAAGTGCACCATCATTGTTTTTGGCAGGTTGAATTTCTTCAGCTGCCGCAGGCAGGAAATACATCCTCTGTTGTGCTTTCTTGATGATGGAGTCGATCATACCTGTCACCATTGGAGTACCAAAATCCGGGAGATTTTTTTTTGGGGGGGGGGGGGAGAATTGTCGATGTGGCTTGCTGATTAGACATTAAATTCCTCCGTCCATGTAGCCTACTGTCAGGGACGGACTGGTAGTAAAAATAGGCCCTGGACTTTGATCCAGACCGGCCCACCAGAAGCGGTCCCGTATACGCCACCACAGCGAGCGCCCTGCTAATACATGCAACTTCTGTGCCTGATGTGATGCTAGTTATAGGGACTTCAATGCTTAATGCGATTAATTTTTTGTGATTTTTTTAGATAGTTTGCCTGGTCCTGTGGCTTATAGTCCACTGTGGCTTGTGCGATGTATACTCCAGAGCGATTTTTATTCCGGAAAATACGGTATTTCATCTACCTTTACATTAGCAACAGTAACTGGGCTGTTAACTGCTAGCTGCAGAGCTGATGTTACAGTCACATTCGAAGGGTAACAAGCTAGTGTAGTGTGGTTTGCACGGTTAAGATTAGCAATACTTAGTTTATAATAAAGTATAGTTCTTGGGGCACCACCTCTGATTCGTGGAAGGGACAGAGGAAACCTTATTTAATAAAACAGCACTCGTAATAATCAGTCTAATCTTAAGTAGTGAATTCTATGAAAGTAGAGCCGATCATATAACGTGAGAGATAAGCAAGTATTATACACAATGATTTATTTAAGAGAATGTAATTATAGTGAACACATACCAGGTAAGTTATGGGTTAGTTGGGCTAAAGCAGTACAGTAGGCCTAGATTCTAATGCGAGCGCACTACACAATGGTTGCGTAGAGCGCGTGTGAAGGGGGAGGGGGAGAAGTTGAGGAAGAGGTAGAGAGGAAGAGGCTTCTATAGTAACAATGGACGATCAATGGAAACTGACCTAACGATGATTAAGTTAAATCATTTGTAAAATACAATCAAACATCAACAATTCAAACACAACATGCCAATATGTCACAAGTAAGAAATATTGCAAATCGCAGTTACTTTTGTCGGTTTGAAGAACGGAGTCAATGGTTCGTTATGTCCAACGAATAAAAACGGAAACTCTCGTCAAAGTTCCAGGCGCAAAGTGAATGTGCAGGTTATGAGGAAATAGACTAGAGTGTGCACCTCCAGTTGATCCTACGAACGAGCGGGGGTGATTGTACGTTTGGGGGTTAAATACCCACAATTACTTCCACCTGGGCGTTGTCCTGGGACCTGCCCAGAGGTGTGAAGTGGCTGATAGTTTTGAGTTCAGTATCTCAAATGTCCATGGAATGCTTGAACTTCAGAATATAACAATACAACGTTCATAACTGGTTTTGTTAGTATGATACAATTATTTTGATACCAAGATTGACTGATTTAACTATACCTGAAGGGAAGTTATAATCAAACATCAATTAACAACGTTCTAGGTAAATGAGACAAACACATTATAACACATCGACTACTGTCCTTGAATTAGTGTCCATGAGCCATGTAGTCCTTTAGAAAATGTTTGTAAGTCCACACAAGAAAGTTCCTTCAAGTAATTCCCTTTGTTCTGACAATGTGAGACCATGGTCTCTGTTCCTGGCCCCATGCTGGGTCAGGAATTTGAAGCTCCTACTCTGGGAGATAAGGACAAAGGGGACAGACCCTTTCCTCGTCGGGGGTAGGGGAAGGTGTGGATGGTACCATGCTTTGTCTGTGGACTCTCTGCTACACTAGGTAAACATATACAGTAAAGCAACACAATTATGAATTATGTAGCGTTAGTTGACTTACTTGTCCGAGGTTTGTAGCTGGACCCAAGAAAGTTGGTACTGATCCAGTCTTCAATTGCAGACGGCCAGCAAAGCCAGCTTTGTATTGTCCAAAGTTGTGGAAACAGTTGTCGCTGAAATGTTTGCCGCAGACAAACAAAACTTTGGGAAGTTGTGTTGGCACATTTCCAGCGAAAATAAAATTGAGATATTGGTTGTGCAGAGGCTCGGATGAAGGAATTAAATAAAGACTTGTGCTTGCATTTGTACATCCAAGCACTGAGCAACTGTTCTGCTCCGTTTGTTTGCTCGGCATGATGTCTCTCCAGGAAAAACCGATATCGCACTTGCCCTTGCACGGTGGTAGCTCAGCTTCTCATAGGCGGGCCAGATGATCTGGCCGGGCAAAGCAGAGCGAGGGGAGGTAACCTTTCTCGTATCTACGTCACTTGGAGGAGATTTTCAAACAGAGCATTTGAGCCTTCCTTTTCTCAAAGGCGGAGAAGAACACCCAGGGCTTTGTTTAGACCTATCGACAATTCTAGCCACTGGGGGACCAAAGGCAGGCTAGGGGAACTCGTATTAATGTTAAATAAATTGAATGAAGTTTTCATGTCATGTCTCCTTTAATAAAAAGAATGAGGCCTGGCACAGGTTTGCCGACATTGTCGGTGCTCCTGGTGGGTTTTCTGTACTTTCAAATTCAGTCTCTCGTCACATTACGTAACTTTGTTCTAGCTAGTTACTATACAGTAGTAGGCCGGCTGGAACTCCCTGGTCGTATCGACAGATTAGTAGAGACTTTGAGTAATATAATAAAATGTTTTTACACATGTCAACGTGTATGTTTATGAAACAGTTTTGTTTTGTATATAAATTGTACTTTGATCTATGTTGCGAGTACGTAAACCCAAGTCTGCACACTTGACAACTACAAGAGTGATTTTAGAGAACTACATTCTACATAATCTGTTTGAAACGTCCCCCCAGCGTGGTGAACTGTGGGAAGGCGAGCGATGGCAAGCGGTTCGCATCAGGCCACACATCAGGCCTAAAGTGTTCTAAATCTGTGAGGGCAATAAAAACATTAACATTTTAAAGGTAAAACATAAGTAACTGCTTAGACCTGTATTAGACATCAGTAGGTTAGAGAACACTAATACTTATTGGTAATCTAATTAGCTGCATACCCACTATTGTTTCGCAATGCGTTCCCTGTATAAAAGTGTTTCAATTATTAACCCTCACTTGCTACTTAGCTGAAAGAGTGCTTTCTTAGGGGGGGGGAATAAATATGTAACTCCAGTTAGCAGCAATTTACAAACATGAACGTAGGCTTATTGGAAAGGTATGAACCAGAGCATGATGCGCAAAGCAAGGCCGATGGGCGCATGTGCAATTCCACTATGCAGCGAGCGAGACAAAATTTCTAACAGAACTACCGAAATGGGGATCTTATTTTCTTGTCTAAAAAAACACTCTACCCCGTGCGTGCTAGTCTAACTTGAATTTACATTTACTCATTTAGCAGACACTTATCCACAGTGACTTCAAATAGAGAGCTTTACAAAGTGTATAGGTCACTGATAATAACAACAAGATAGCCCCAAAGCATTGTGGGTAGCCAAAACAAAAAGCACACATTGTGAACAACCAAAAAATAAGTGCCAAAGGGAAGATCCATAAGAGCATGTAGTTAAGCAAGTTACAATTAAACAACATGAATCTCTAAGTGCAAGTGTACCTGTAGAAAAGCAAGAAATAGTGTGGCATAAAAATAAGATTAACTCAAATAGAGTATTTCGCAGCAAATACAACTGTTTAAATCAGCTACCACTAACCAACAAGAGCAACAAGTCTCTAAGCAAGAGTCATTGTGATCCTTGAGGAAACAAGCATTGGGTTCAGCAAACCATTCCTAAGTACCGTTGTACTCCCGGAACAAGTGCGTCTTGAGCCTTCTCTTGAAGGTAGAGAGACAGTCTGTGTCTCTGATGGAGATGGGGAGTTGATTCCACCACTGGGGGGCCAGGCAGGAGAAGACCTTGAGTTGGGACCGGGCGGTCTTAAGCGGTGGGACCACCAGGCGGTTGTCTGAAGAAGACCGTAGGTGGCGGGTGGGGGTTTAAGGCTGCAGGAGAGACTTGATGTAGTCGGGTGCAGTCCCGTTATAGTTCCTTTGATCGCTCCAACGTTACTTGGATAACTGGCCATTCTAGAGCTAACACATGCCAACGAGCGCTGACCCTTGCGGGGATGCGTGGACGGTGTGCCGGCCCTTCGGGGTCTCCGCCGGCCTCGGTCGCTTTGGTGACTCTAAATAACCTGGAGGCGATTCGCGCGCCCTCCGTGGCGGTGACGTCAAATTCGAATGTCTGCCCTATCAACTTTAGATGGTACTTTCTGTGCCTACCATGGTGATCACGGGTAACGGGGAGTCAGGGTTCAATTCCGGAGAGGGAGCCTGAGAAACGGCTACCATATCCAAGGGAGAGGTTTGGTCCTGGATGGTCCTTACTGGCTTGTATGGGCGCCATGGCCGTGTATATGTCTTCCAGTGGGGGTGAAGTTTCACTCTGGTGAGCCCCTGCCATTTCTAGTGGTGGAAATGCTGGGTAATTTCTTGTTTCTGCCCAGGGCTCCAGACTAACATTTTGCCTTGGTTGCACTGGTGCGCCTAACTTTTTTATTTAGGTGCACCAGCACCAAATGTAGGTGCACCCAAATAGGGTAATTTTTTATCACGCTCCATATATACATATGTATATATAAATATATTATGTAAATGATTCAAAACAATAATAAGGTGTTGGTAAATAATATTTTTTATTTAAAGCACAATTATACTGTATATAAAATCTTAAATAAAAATAAATACATGTTTAAAGTGCTTCATTGTTGGCAAACTAAAACATTTTACGCAAAATAAAACATTTCAAAAGTGCTTCCCTGAACTAAGACCTAACATTTAATGTCTTATAACAGGTCCCTCCATGCTGTGTCGCATGCCCCTCAGAAAGCCAACACTTGTAATTTGGCCTTGGCCAAACCAGCTTGAAACACTCTCGCTAGCATCAAAATCCTCCAAACTGGGGGCCCCTCTACACTGATTCTTATCAGATCTTCCACTGTGTCTGTGTGAAGGGATGCTCTGGTGTCTGATTTGATTCTCTTCTGTGAAGAGAATCCTCTCTCACAAACAGCAGATGACATAGGGAGGACCAGCAGAATGTGGACATGTTGCAGTATGTTCTGAAAAACATACAAAACACGTTAAAACTTGGGATGTACAAGCTGTCAACGTTGTCTTAGATATCAAAGTTGACATTAATATCTCATAAAAAAATAAAATAGTAAAACCTTGTACTCTGAACAGTATGGCTCTCTGGTTAACAGCTCCCAAAGGCTGAGGTAGGTCTTGTCCTTGAACATCCTGGCGATTAACAGCTTCAGGCCCACAAACTCTTCTTTTGCCAGCTCAGTGTTGACGCCATTTCTGGAATTTACATGGATGAAACAGCCAATCAGTGTTTAAATGAACAGGATTGCTACCAGCACACAAACTGTGCATTTGTCCATCATGCTACCTTGTGAGCACAGGGGAGAAGTGATCCAAGAGGAATGCAAGGTCATCAGCACCCTGGTCCACTAACTCCTCTTGGTCTTCAGGCCAGCTGTCATAGTTGAAGATGTTGAAGCATTTGACAGCTTTGGTTGTGGCAGATTTGGCATTATCCTCTCCTATCGGAAGGATAAAGACATCTTAATAAATGAGTAATATAATTTCTGATCTATTGATGTGTTTATAAGACAGTACACTTGCCTAGGAGGCTACAGAATCTTGATTTCAAATGTTTGACAGTGGATTGGATTGTTGCCTCCACTGCTCTTTGAAGTTTAGTGTCAGCTGTACCATCTCCTGCCAGCTTAGACACTTCCCTTTTGACTGTAATTGTCTGTGTGACATGAAGAATAAACACACATTGTGAGTTCGATATTATAAATATTTTGTTCTGAGTATTTCCTATATCTGAAACAAAACCATAAACGTACCTGGAATGTGAAGCTTGACATTTCACCCTGCTGCCTCTTCTGCAACCTAAGGTCAGCCAGAAACTGGGACAGTCTGCCGTCAGGCTTAGGTCTTACAGCCATCACCTCTGTGGTCACCAGCACAAATACAGCTGAAGCTAATAACAAATATAAGTAAAGATTATATCCCATTCATCTACCTTACCTGAGGTAGGATGGTCTCATTTATCTGAAGTAGGAGACTAAACTTGGTTATTCCAGCAAAAACATCAGCAAAAAAGTGACAAAAAGCCACAAAAGTGCCATCTTCTATTGATTTCTTGACCTGTACAACCACAGCAACTATTCAGATACAACATGGATATACAAAAAATTCTGGGGGGAAAATTACTGAAGTTAAAGTGGCACTAATTTAATGAATTCCCTGTGGAAATCTTTGTGGCTCGGCCTGCAACATCTGCATTGGCAGAGGACCCTGCCAAATGGTCCATATGACGGTGGACTGCAGTGAACTGGCCTTGATGGCCATTCTGTCCGTGTCCTGAGGAAGGTCTCCAGGGCCCTGGAGACATGTGGAAGCCATCGTGTTTCTTTATCCCCACCAGGGACTAACACATCCACTCCCAGGTCCTCTCCAATGGCCTTCTGTGTCACGTCTGTGTGTGCTCCCCTGTTTTGTTTGGCCTTGGATTGTACCTTCGCCGCCAGCCTGTATACTGATCACCTGCCTATCCCCGACTACTCTACCTTAAATAAACCCCAGTGTTCTTGGAAGCTACCTCCGGTGTCTGAGTCTGCATCTGGGTCTACCTCTGTGCGTGAGCTGTGACATTCTGCTCCCTCCTTGATTTGGGACTAAAATGATAGGTCTTCCACACCAAATGTAGAATATCATAAACTTGACAGATCATTGCATTGTCCTTCTGGACCGACAACATGGCCAATTCCAATCTGTAAAGACATCTCAATTAATTTACGTATAGATACCTCTTTATAAGAAAGTACACAAAACCATACAATGTGCATTGGGGTGTCAGGTACAAGTCTTAAGCCTACCTGTGTAGCATACAGTGAAAGGGTATGATGAAATCCCCTGCGTCTTTCTGTAAATGGGCTATGACTCCCCCTTTGCTACCAAGATTAACAGCAGCACCATCAGCCCCAGGTGCAACTGTTTTTTCAAGCCAGTCTCCACACTGATCCCCAAGTGAAGCGAATGCTTTCTTGGTAATACAGGTCACTAGCCTATACCTTGCCAGGTCAATACTTTTAATGTGATCAAGACTTACTTACATTTTTATTTAGGATTTTTAAATATTTTTGGTCTATACAATTTGCTTAAGATTTCTATTTCAGAGATCATGCTATATTGTTGGTAGGCCTTAACATAGGTACCTTGTGCATGATCATGCTCCACTTCAGTATGTCCAACTAGAATATTGACCAGTCTCCCTGTGAAGATCCTGCTGTAGACAATCACACACTCCTTTGTGGAAATGTCTGTGTCACCGTCAATCATAAACTACATGTATGTGGAATTTGCGATGGCAACGGTTGTCTTTTTTTTGTGTCTGCGATTACCCCAATAAATTGGGCACATGCAACGTCATTACTGTATTTTGGGTTCACGTCTAATCAAATGTTCTTCATCAATTAGTTCTGATTTAAACTTTGTGAAGGGCAGCTCTTCTTTGGTGAGATTATAGGCAACGTTGAATTTAATGACAATTTCTGATTCTTCTGAGGACCTGACAGCTGCTGCTTGCCGCTGAAATGCAGCAGGGAGAGGGGCCACTGTCACACACTTATCGCGGCATGAAGTGTGCTTTTTCAGCGTTTAAATTCTAAACGTTGTTGATCCTTTTACAAATGCACTGTTCCCTGCCATGCTCTGGCCACATGCTTTACAGTTAGTGCATTGCCTTCTCTTCCTTGTCAAACCTTAACCAGGGAAACTGGTCTAACCACTCTTTCCGAAAGGAATATATTTTTTCCTTTTTATTTTGAGTCGCTAGCTCACGCTCGATAGGCTCGACCTCCGTCTCTGTGTCGGATGCCATCTCCGACGAAGGACCAGGGCGTGGGATTTTACCAGGGACTGGTGGCTCCATGTTTGGTCTTTTGTTGGAGCATTGGCCGGGGAGAGTGTTGGGGGGAACAGGCCCACTTTTCTTATCTCTTATCTTTCTTTTCTTAGAAACTATCAATAGTTTATTTTCATTGTTCCTCATCTCAGCTCTGACGTTACTGATTCGCTAGTGTTCAGGTCGCAAATTCAATCACACAGCACGGAGCAGTGTAAGCCTACACGAATATCTGGACCACAGTCAATCAGAGGCAAATACCCGCCCAATTATGTCTCTGATTGTGTAGACCACGATATGATCCAACCATGAGTGTGAATTCCGTCAAAGACAAAACTAACTCTTTGATTCTGGAGAGGCAGCGAATGCGAGGAGGCTAGGTAAACCGGTGCGACCTAGGAAAATTTTTAGTCGCACCCGTACAAATTTTGGTCGCACTCTAGAGCCCTGCTGCCCCTGGCGGGGTCCTCTGGGTCTGCCTCGGCCGTCCCTTCCCTGACTGCACAGACCTCCGTCTGACGGAGGGCTGGAGCGGGGGGAGGGTGTGCTGTGGTCTCCAGGAAGACCTCCGTCAGGGGCTTTTTGCTTGGAATTTTGAGGGTGAACTGAGACTGCCCCCCGAGTTATCGTGGTGCATGCGATTGTGGTGGGGGGCATCCAGAGCGATTTACAGTGAGTACTTACAACGATGCCCGGGAAGGTTTCCGGCATCAACGATCCCTTGCCAGTAGGGGAGCACGGTGGGATCGAGCGAGTCCTTTACAGTGGATCGAAGTTAAGGGAGGCTCTGACCATCCCGCAGCCACGTCCTGCCCACGTGCCAATGGGGGAACACAGTGAGGCCCAGCGAGACCCTCATGGAGGCACAGAGTTAGAGGAGGCTCTGGTTATCCCAAAGCCACACCTTCAGGATCCTGGCGGTGGAGCTGAATTAGATTCCCCAGTGCCCCAGCCCAGTGATCCTTCTCCTGCTATTCCAGGTCGTCTGAGCCGAGCAGCTAGACGACAGTCCAGACCATCGGGACCCTCAAGAGACGCCTGGGAGGTGGAGTGTGCGAACCACCCGGGAGGATAGAGCACACCCCCCATGAAGAGCGAGGTCTCGGGGGTGACCCGGACCTCACTAACTTCCAGGATGTGGAAAAAGCAGGAGGGCGTAAGCGGAGGCGATCTGTCGCAAATGAATCGTTTACCGAATGGGAGGACACCTATGGAACGGGTGTCGACAGGTCGCCTCGAACCGAGGAGCGGGAAGTCTCTCGCTAATGGAGGTGGACCGTACCTTGGTTCAGTCCTGTGCAGGATCCCAACCCACAGGGGGGTCTGTCTCAGGACGTGTCGCTAGTGTCATCCGAAGGGGATTTTCAAAATACAAAACCCACGCACTCGAGTGCTGTTCAGGCCGTTTGCTAAAAAGAGGGGTGCTCTGGCTACCTTAATTCTGGACGGTTTGGGGGAAGTCTCCTTGCCCTGTCCCTCTGCATGAGATCACTTCTGTGTTCTCTTGCAGGTGGGGCGGGATGGAGTCCTTCAGCGGTCTTGGCCAGTTTGCTACCGTTGGGCTTGTCTCGAACAAGTTTTTCTAGTCCCCTATCTCAGCTTCTGAGGTCTCGAAAACCTCCAGAGGGTGAAACATAGCACCGCTTCAGGTCCGGACAAGGTGACCAGATCAGACTTGGTCAAATGGGACCCGAGCGGTTGCCGGCTCGCATGGCTATTCAACGCGTGGCTCGTCTCAGGGACCCTGCCGAGGGCTTTCAAGATGAACACGTCCACCTTGATCCCAAAGTCCGCCGATCCGACCGAGTTGGCATCGATATCAAACTGCCGTCCGATTAAGGTTGGATCGGTGGTGTTCCGGCTCTATTCGCGGATCCTGACATTGAGACTGGCCGCTGCATGTTTTTTTTGTCACCGCGCCAGAAGGGATTCACATGTTCCTCTGGCTGCTCCGAGAATCTCATGTTACTCGAAGGGCTGATTTGTCGGAGTAGAATGAGCGGAGTAACTCTACCTTTGGTGTCGGTGGACTTCGCCAAAGCTTTCGATTCCCTGACACATGAGCACATCCTCGGTGCTCTTGAATGGAAGGGGTTAGATTAGCTTGTGCTGGTTCTCATCCGAGATTCATATGTGGACTGCGTGACGAGAGTCAAGGTGGGGAAGCTCCGTTCTCCATTGATTGACATGAAGGTTGGGGTCACCCAGGGCGACCCGATGTCCCCCCTTCTTTTTAATCTCGTGCTTGATCCAGACGCTCGAGAGTCAAGGTGAGGGCTACTCCTGGGATGGTCAGTCGGTGACGACATTAACTTTTGCTGACGATCTGGTAATGGTGAGCGGCTCATGGAACGGTATGGCGAAGAACATTGCCATTCTGGAGACCTTTTGCCAGCTGTTGGGCATGCGTGTGCAGCCCAAGAAGTGTATTGGATTCTTGCTCACGAAGGGCGCGCACTCTTACATGGAAAACGACTGTAGGCCCTGGCGGATCTGCGGGGAGTCGCTGCGCCTGACGGGTTCTGGGGTACTCAAAAGGTACCTTGGGATGCAGCTTGGTCCGGACACAGCAATTGGTCTATCGGAACCAGACCAAGGAATGAGTCAACAGGACGTGTGCGGCGCTGGGGCCCTCTCAAAGGGTGGAAATGTTCACTCGCTACGCTATCCCGAGGCTACTTTACCAACTAGATCACAGCCAAACTGGGGTGACCCTCCTGAACAGGGTGGATCTGGTGATAAGAAGGGCAGTTAAAAGGTGGCTCCATTTACCTCCGTCGGTTTGCTCTTCAGCAGATGTCGAGACGCCGGCCTTGGCATCGTAAGGCTGGCTCGCCTGATCCCCTGTATTCAGGCCCAACGAGTCTTCCGGTTAAGTAGGTCTGAGGACCCTCTGACCCGGTTGGCAACAAACAGCCTCTTTCCCAGAGAAAGATTCAAACGCCTCTGGTTGAGCGCTGGGGGCATCCTAGAGCAAGTACCAGACCTGATGGTTTCTTCCAGAGGCGGGAAACTCAACTGGAGGTCCCAACAGGATGGCGACAATGAGGTTTCCAGTCCCGTGTGACAGGCGACGAGAGGTTTACCTCGACTGGTGTGGGGTAACAACCCAGGGTGTAGGCGTGTTGGTCTTCAATGGCGACAAGATCAGCAACTGCTGGCTAGGTAATCTCACGAAAATGGGACTGTCTTAAGCCCAGTATGTGGCAGGTCTCCCGCTCCGAGCCAATGTGTATCCTACCCAGGAAGCACTGACACGTAGGAGGGGAATTCCAGCCTAGCCTGGTCCTAACCAGACCCTCGTACATTACATTTGTACAGAGGGTCTGGGATCTTTCCATTGACAAACGTTAACTTCCTAGAAGGCGGGTCCTCTGTTGAAGTTTAAAACTATTGGATCCGCCCAGAGCCACTCTGATTTGCCATAACCAATCGCAAACGTTCGCCTTAGCCAACTCCTTCACCACTACTGTAACGGAGCTAGCTGCCGTAGCTGGAAAATCAAACTTTTCCCGAACCCCGTGGGGAGGAGGGCCACAACATCATGGCCACCAACAAAACTCAGCAAGGAATGTTCTTGCTCTGGCTTTAACCAATGGATATTCTGCAGCGTTGCTGCCACAACCGCTGAATAGTTTCGCTCGCATCTTTCTCCGCCGCCATTACTGAACTACTCAAACTAGTGCTCAACATTAACGTCATCGTTCTTAGCCACTCCCTCTGTTCACTGATTGGACCTACAAAAAATGTGTTTCTAGAAACCGACTTCAGAGCCTAGCTCCCAGAACTACTACTGAAGCGAAATCCAAATTGAGCGGAAGTACATATGAGGGCAGAGCCAGGCTAGTTCCAGCCCCCCCCTGCCAAGATTTGCTAGTGAGGTAGAATCCTGTTCGCATATATTGGGTCAGTGTCCTGCCGTGCAGTCTAGCCGGATCAGCAGGCACAACAAAATATGTGGCCTCTTGTCAGGAGAAGCCATAAGGGTGGGGTGGGACACGGTCAGTGAAATACGGATTCGAGGTCCATCTGGTGAACTCAGGATCCCTGACCTGGTCTTTCGGAAAGGAGACCTTGCCCTGGTAGTAGATGTCACGGTGCAGTTCGAGTTTGCTTCAGATACCCTACAGAACGCGAGGGTTGAGAAGGTCGCATACTACCGTTCATATGCACCGGAGCTCATGGGGGAACTTGGTGGAGTGACGAGGCTGCAATTCTTTGGCTTCCCGGTTGGAGCCAGGGGAAAGTGAATGAGTTGCAATGACCGCCTACTGTCAAAATCGAGGGCCAGGAGCTTTAACAAGCTTGTCCCGTGGATGAAGGTGAGCCCGACACCTGAGGCTGCTTGTCCCTTGTATAGCATATGCTTGTCTCTGACCCCCTTGGGGTTTAAGGAGGAACTTGGCTGCCTGCGGGTTCTTTCCGAGAGACATGGACACCTTCCCCGTGCAGATGCGATCATAAAAGTTGAACACGGTGAAGGAGATGAGGAGACAGCTGGAGAATGGTGCACATGGTGGGGCCGATGAGACCCCAGACTGGAGCCATCTGGTCACGGCTTTTCACCACATGGCTCGTCTTAGGAGTTCTACTGGAGGCTTTCAAGATGAACACATCGACCTTGATTTCTAAGTCCACTGTTGGTATCGAATTGGCGCCCCATCACGGTCGGTTCAGTTGTGCTCAGGTTATTCTCGCGGATCATGACTTTGAGGTTGGCCGCCGCCTGCCCGCTGTCTCCTCGCCAGAAGGGGTTAGAGACCTACACCTTGGTGAGTGGTCCTGGTATTGGGCTCCTCGAGAAGGTCGCCCTCTATAACCGAATGTCTGGTTTCCCTCTATCTCCCCCCCCCCCGCGCATCCCGCGGTGGGAGCTAGTAGGCCGGTTGAATTGAGTAATTTCTCTTGAAGTCAAACGATGAACTGAGATGGCCCTCCGAGGTAAAGTGGTGCATGCGATTGTGGTGGGGGGCATCCAGATCGTTTGGAATTTTGAACGGTGAACTGAGAATGCCCCCTGAGGTAATGTGGTGCATGCGATTGGTGGGGGCATCCAGAGTAACTTACAGTATGTACATCGTTGTGCTTACTATGATGCCCAGGAAGGTTTCCAGCATCGACGGCCCCATGCCAGTAGGGGAGCACGGTGTGACCAAGCGAGTACCCTTACGGTGGTGCGGAGTCTAGGGCGGCTCCGACCGTCCCGCAGCCACGTCCTGCCCATGTGCCAATGGGGGAGGATGGTGAGAACCAGCGAGACCCCCATGGTGATTTGGAGTCTGAGGTGGCTCTGGTCATCCCAAAGCCACGCCTAGAGGATCCGAAGAAGGGTGTGAAATTCAAGGGGGATCCTCCTTCTGCGACATCAGACCGTATGAGCAAGCGGGCCAGGTTGGGGGGACGGCGGCCTACACCATCGGGGCCAGTAGAAGCGACCCTTGTGGTTCCGAGCATGGGCCACTTGAGCATAGAACGTGCCCTACCTGGGGGAGGAGTGGTCAACACCCCTGGGGAATTCCGTGACCGTAATGACTTCCAGGATTTGACGGATGATGCACACGCCCGCTCCGGGCGGTCTGCCTATTTGAGTTGGTGTAGTGATTGGGAGGACGCATTCGGAACATGCGTAGGCAGGCCACTCCGGCCAGAGGAATGGGACTTCCCCGAGGTAATGGTGCTGTCCTGTGAATCTGGGCTGCCCCCTGAAAGATGCTCAGGCGCGGAGCATTCTGGAGATAAGGGCAGCTTCGAACGCTACAGGGGCTTAGACCTCGATCTCCAGCCCTCTGACCCCACTCCTGCAGTTGCAGCGGCTGAGTGCCTCAGAGTCGCCTCAGTACCCGAGCAGTCCGTCTCGCCCTGTTGCAGCAGGGAGCTCTTTGACGTGACGCCGGTGTGTGGAATAAATTTAGATTTCCTGTGTGCTTACATTATTCACTAATCAAGATAACTAGTCATGGGATACTAGTTAGTATGTTCTCATGTAAGCTTGCTATTAATAAGATATATATATATATAATTGCTATAATAGATCTTATTAATCTGTGTCCATGTGTCAGGGTAGATAGATGTTTGAGATCAGGAGAAAGTACTGGCTAAATGGTCCTTGTCATGACTACAAGGAGAGCTCCAACTATGAACTCTGTAGTTTGAGTGGTCATGTGTTGGGAGCTGTGAATCTCTTTCTCTGAGACTGTTGTAACGTCATTACTGCCTGACTGTCACTATCTATGTTTACATTCTTGTGCCCTATAAAAGATGGTCCTTCAGAGCGGAGAGAGACTTGATTGAGACCTAAGCCTGGTGTTGTGTTGTCATTTATTGTCAGAGGTCTGGTTTTCTCTCCAAATCTGCAGATTGATAAATACTTTTTAAAATCCAGAACAACTGAACTTCGTCACTCCGTTTATGAAGAAAGCAAAGACGGACAAAACACTTTCTTCATCAGATGTTAGCTAGCAAGCCCAGGTTAAGTTAGACATTGACTAGCTTGCTTGCTAAACGTTAGCCTAAGAAGCACTTAAAATGACTAAACATGGATCCTGCCATTCTCAAAAATATTCAACCACATATGATAATCGGTCTAATAAGATTAACAAGCTATATTTCACTTACATTTGGTGGGCGGCTACCACCAGACGCCATTGTTCGTTATGTCTTGTTTGTTACTATGGCGGGTAAGGTGGTTGTAGTCCATATGTGATTGGCTAAAATTGGAGACATCTGATAGGCTGCAGAGGATATCTTTTAGAAAAAATGCATGTGTAAATCTAAGTGCGTCAGGAAAGTTCCAAAAATCCACACCAACGAATGCAGGGATTTGTAACTTGTGTTTGTCAGGTTGCAAACGAATGTAATAGTGTCATTTATTTGTGAATCGCGTTGCATTTGTTTGAAAAGTGTTACGTTTGTTTGAATCATGTTATGTTTGTTTGAATCGTGTTACGTTTGTTTTATGAAACTAATCTAACTCCATAGTTCACAGTCCACAAATTTCCGAATCACAGGACTGTCCAAATGTTGCTATGATCGATGACAACAGCAGGGTCGTTTTGCTCGATCACAATTATTTTGAAAGTGGGGTTTCACATGAAGAAGACATCAGTAACACATCTGTAGAGCACTCCTACACTGTTAAGGAATCTCCAAGAGCACTTAAGCGAAAGTTGTTTTCGGCACATGATGGACTGAACACCCCCAAAAAGAAGCTGAAAATGGAGAAGCAGAGGTCCAGGAGGTTTGCAAAAAAAGGTGTCTGTCATTATAGACAACCTCAAAGAGCAATTGCTGATTTCCACTAGTTGTGCTGAATTGCTGGAGGCTTCCTTCAGTGGAGTGCCACTGGAAATCCTTACCAGAGTCCAACACAGTAAAACAAAAAAAATCTCAGAGGGGTTGAGGTCTTTTGCGATGACACTCCACTTTTATTCACCAAAAGCGTATCAGTTTGTCCGTGAAAGCTTTGATCTAGCTCTGCCTCATCCAGAGACCCTCAAAAAGTGGTACAGCAGCAGTGTTGTCACTGTAATTAAATTACTTATCCACTGAAAAAGTAAAGTAAGGGATTACTGTTCATCTTTAGGTAATTTAATTACAGTTACTTGTAATGTATTTGCGTTACATATCTACTATAAATTAGTCAACCAGTTCTGTATAAATCAATACTGAATTAAAATCTAAATGTATCGTTTTAGGGTAAAAGTGAACGTGCCTCTTTAAAATCGTTAACTCTAGTGCAGTTGCACGGGAGACGCGAGTTTTTGCTGCAAAAGCATGAGCTCTAGCGGTTTGAAGTGGTAGATTTTGGACTCGGCGGAAGCAAGTAGCTCTAGCTGTTTTACCAAATTGAAATATTCCAAATACTTTATCTTTTTGTCACAGGTTAACAAGAACATTAATGTCAAGTCCAAGCTATGCCCTGGGGAGAAAAAACGATATGCACAAGTAACCTACTGAAGCACCTCACAAGGCAGCATCGACGAACAGTTTTCAGTGATCTATGTTCATTAGAATCAGAAAGGGTTTTAATCGCCATGAAAGTTTGCACAGACTAGGAATATACTTTGGCATCGACAGTTAACACCTCAGCAACACCTGTTAAGCAGGCCAAACTTGATTTTACATCGCCAGTGCAGAAAGTTTGCTTAAATTATTGCAAACTAGATTGCAGGAAGAGATGCTACTGCTGCGTACTGTAGAATCCTGTGATGTCATGTTTAACTTAAAGTTAAGCTTTTGTGTTATGCACATATTGTTTGGTAACTAAAGATGAAATAAGGTTACACGTGTTACTAAAATGTTAAGTTTTAGTAGGCTGTGTTTTAAAAAGGTAAAAGGCTAAACCTGAAGTGTGCAAGGCTACTGAGCGTTGCTTTCAAAGAGTTTTGAAAACAAAGGGAGGCAAGCCCCGACAAGGCACTGGAGTGACTTTAGCCATTGTCACCCAAGTCCTAAGTGACAGTGCTGACAAGAACCTCTTCCCTCAGCTGCACAACCACATGTTTGAAACCTCTGTGGAGGACAATCATGTTCATCTTTGGTGAAAATGGCATCGTCCTGGTACTGCCAGATCAGAATGCACCATTTGGCACGAAGGGAAACTGAAAAAATAACGGGGACACATGTTCGTCGGACTCTGACAAAGTTAGTACTTTTTCATCAACAGTAGTGTGAGGGTTGTCTATCACTTTTTTTGGCTATGACATTGCTCAATTTTGTATTGTATTTTGTATTGTTTGTATATTATATTTTACATGTTCATTTCTGTCCACTTTTCTTTGATTGAGCTCCTTTTGACGTGCATTTCTATGTCTGTTATATTTTACATGTTCATTTCTGTCCACTTATGTTTGTTTGTGCTACTTTTTTATATGTATTTCTATGTTTGTATGTTATATTTTACATATTGGTTTCCGTCCACTTTTGTTTGTGCTACCTTTTCTTACATGTATTTACATGTTTGTATGATATATTTTACATGTTAATGACAATGTTTTGGACAACTTTTGTATGTTTGTTTGCATAGCCATGCACCCTCTTACTATGGTTGAAAAAATACAGTTCAGACAATCCTGTATGTTGGGCAGTCAACCCCACAACTAGTTTTCAGCAGAACTATTCATTTGGAATCTCAGACTCCGCATTACGGGGCCTGAGTCTTTCCTGAATAGTAAAGTAGTCTGCAGAATTGTCATCTCCAGCATTTCTAAAGCTTCAACATCAGTGTGTTCATTTGGATGTTCAGAGTCCGCAATGCGGGGCCTGAGTCTTTCCTTAACACGAAGATCTCCTCACTGACCACATGATCACATGAACCATCAGCCAACCTCATAAACAACGGACACTGCCAACAACACTAACAATATGTATAAAGTTGTAGATGGATTTATTTGTATTTGCTTTGTGTGTCTGTCCTTTGTCTTACATGTGAAGTGGGGTTTGATGTTATTAACCAAATAAATACAAACAAATAACCAAAAAGAGTGATGAGTTCCATCTAAAATAGCCCTATATTTAGCCTTATAGCCTATTTCTTAAAATAATACTTATACATACTTATACAATAATACATTTCCGTTAAGTTTGCATCATGTGTCTGATTGTTATCGGACTTCTACCTCATTCTGCCCATAGATTCTGCAACTGCAATGCCTTAACTCACACGCTCGTAACTATATAAATCTGCTTGTGACCAGTTGTCGCAAAGTATGACGTGTACAGCTAGTTGTAAGTGTGCACAAGGTCTCGGACCTAGGGGAAAAAAAGAGCCACTGTTTAGAGCAAGACCGGAAGTGGAAAGATGGCCGCGTCCAGTCTCGCGCTCTCGCTTGCCTCACTGCACCACTGAGCAATTTTCATAGAAATAAATGGGGACGCCATCTTGAAAGACAAAAATGAGATTACTCTAGTTATAATAACTATGTACCAAACTAACGTTAGCTAGCATTGCTAACGACATTGGCTATCTCAACTTCGGTAGGCAAGCTGGCCAGTGCAAGTAACAGTTGCGCTGTGTGCTTAAAAGATTCTGACGAAAGTGCTAAGATTCCGATTTGCTGAAAGGAAAATTGCTAAGATACCGATTGGCCCAGAGAAATGTAAATTATAAGAATTATCCAATAATGTTTCGCATTTCTAAGCCTCATGGCATGCAGAATAAGGACAGCCAAACCAAATCTCTGGTTCTTCACGATTCACGTAAATGATCCAATTGACCAAGAAAACAGCGACTGTCGCCGAAAAGCGACAAGTTTGCAGGTCTGCTATCTACAAGTACGACTGGGAAACGGGATAAACATATAAGCAACATATCAAAACTGGATTAACACTAGTGAGTTTTTAATACTTTAATTGTAAGCCTAGCTGATATAATGTAAATCAAAATACCAAACTACACTTCGCTTTTTACAAACACTATTTTGTCTAAACCCTACTGTGATCATTCAGCGTCTACCAATATAAAACTTTTTTTTTTTATACACAAAGCCTTCCAATAAATCGCAATATATGTAGGAAAACTGTAATAGAACATGACGTTATATGTAGTTGTTATCTTACCTCTGATAAAGATATGCTGTTGGCCTTCACTGTAGTGATGGGAAGTTTGGATCATTTTACTGAATCGGGTCTTTGAATCTCGTTCAGTAAAATTAACTTATCTTTCGCTCAATTCAACGGGGGGGGGGGGGGGGGGCTATATGTCCACTGCAAACGCATATTATATTCTTATGTAGGTTAGTACATGATGTGTGCAGCAGCAAATACTATAAAAAAAATAATAATCCTGCATTAAAATGGCCCGCCTGGTCTACAATCTACCCAGACGCTCCCATGTTACCCCGCTCCTCATCTCTCTCCACTGGCTACCCATCAACGCCCGTATCAGATTCAAGACCCTGGTACTGACCTTCCGAGCAGTGAACGGGACTGCACCCGTCTACATCAAGTCTCTCCTGCAACCTTACACCCCCACCCGTCACCTACGGTCTACTTCAGACGACCGCCTGGTGGTCCCACCGCTCTAGACTGCCCGGTCCCAACACAAGCTCTTCTCCTGCCTGGCCCCCCAATGGTGGAACCAGCTCCCCACCTCCATCAGGGACACTGACTGTCTCCCCACATTCAAGAAAAGGCTCAAGACGCACTTGTTCCGGGAGTACAACGGCACTTAAGAATGCTTGGCTGGACTTGTTAGTTTCCTCCAGGATCACAATGACTCTTATTAAGTGACTCATTGCTCTTTTAGGTTAGATAGAACGAAGCTAAGTCTTGTACTCGCTGTGAAATATGTTACTGTTGATTGTCTTCTACAGGTACAGTCCTGCACTTTTGTGGTTCATGTTGTTTTCATTTGTAACTTGTATAACTGCATGCTCTTATGGGTCTTCCCTCTTGGCACTTGTTTAGCTTTTTCACAATGTATGCTTCATGTTTTTGGCTACTTGCAATGTTTGGGACAATCTCGTTGTTATGTTCAGTGACCTATGCTCTTTTGTAAAGCTCTCTCTTGGAAGTCGCTTTGGATAAAAGCATCTGCTAAATGAATAAATGTAAATGTAAAATGATGTATCATGACAGTTTGTATGATTTGGTCATTTATTATCACACTAGCATTTAATTATCAGAGCAAACAATTACGCTGCACTAAACTGTAAGTGTAAAGTAAAAATAACAAAACCAGTCAGTATGATGACTTGAGCGAATATCATTCACGTCTTACTAAAACAGGCCACGCGAAAAGGAATGAGGAAATTGTTTCCTCTATTAAAAAATACAATGCGGATAACGTGAAAAAAGGATCCAAAGTCTCGTAGAAAGACAGAGTCGGGAAATGAACTAATCGTTTGTTTCCTCTAGCTACCAGTACAGAGCCTATGTAGGTCATGTGAAAAATGACTTGAGTGAACACATCTGTACAACAACTGAAACTACAATATTTATTGCCAGAGGTACAATGTTTTGAGCCAAATATTTATTTTAATGCAAATCAAATAAGAAGAGAGGTCAATAGAGTGGACCAAGAAATGGGTCATAACTTTTGTTCAGTTGATCTACAATTTAGAACTGACTTGGTGCTTACTCATCGGACTGGTGTGAACACGTTGGCATCACATTTGAGACTGAGAAATGTATTGCCAAAGATACCATCGTTACAATGTTTTGAGACACATTTTTGGGGTTAGGTTTAGTGCAAGTCATATATGAAGGGAAGTCAATGGGATTGGACTAATAAGGGCTCATAACTTTTTTCAGTTGATCAACAATTTTGAATAGGCGAGTGCTTCCTTGTTAGCCTGGCTCTACCCTCTTAAGTACTTCTGCTCAATTAGGATTTTGCTTCTGTACTTGGTCTGGCCATTCAGTACGTAAGTCAGATTTTGCAGGTTGATTTGTAACCGGCCAATCAGCGAACCCAGGGAGTGGCTGAGAACGATGACGATGTCGTGGGTTAGTTTGTGTTGTAGTTCCATTATTGCGGCGGAGAACGATGCGAGCGAAGCCCTTCGGTGCGTTGTGGCAACGCTGCAAGTATGCAACAGCTAAAGCCGGAGCAAGAACAAGGTTTGCTGAGTTTTGTTGGTGGCCATGATGTTGTGGCCCTCCTCCCTACGGGGTATGGGAAAGGTTTGATTTTCCAGCTACTGCAGCTAGCTCTGTTACAATGCTGGTGAAGGAATTGGCTAGGGTGAAGGCTAGCGATTGGTTATGGCAGATCAGAGTGGCTCTGGGAAGATCCAATAGTTTTAGACTTTAACAGAGTACCCGCCTACAAGGAAGTCAATGCTTGTCAATGGAGCAAGGCCAGGCCTCTGTACAAATGAAATTTACGAGAGTCTAGTTAGGACCAGGCAACTTACTCTATACAACAACTGAAACTGAACCATATTGATTGCGAGAGTGAAAACATTATGAGCCAACTATGTACTGTAATGCAAGTCAAACCTATAGGGAGGTCAATGGGAGTGTACTAATTAAGGCTCATAACTTTTGTTGGGTTGATCTAAAAATTTAGAATCGGCTTGGTGCTTACTCGTGGGGCTGGTGTGAACACGTTGGCATTACATTTGAGACTGTGAGACAATTATTGCCAGAGATACCATTGCTGCAACGTTTTGAGTCACATATTTGGGTTAGGTTTAGTGCAAATCAAACATGAAGGAATGTCAATGGGAGTGGACTAATAAAGGCTCATAACTTTTGTTCAGTTGATCTTAATTTAGAATCGACTTGGTGCTTACGCTTGGGACTTGAGAATACGTTGCTATCACTCTTTTGAGACTCTATGACAATTAGTGCCAGAGATACCATTGTTTCAGCTAAATGATTGGGGTTAGGTTTAGTGCATGTCAAAGATTCATTCTATTCTACACCTCATGTCTCTTCACAGTGCCAGACTAGAGTGAAGCTCAACAGGGCCTTCTTTTGCCACTGATTCTGCCAAGCCGTTCCCTTGGCTGTGGTTTCATTAGATAGTAGCTAGGGACAGTGGGAATCTTGTTCATGCATTCATGCGCGTCTCAAATTAGATGACGAGGCATTTGGCTATCTTAGGGGAGTCGTACTTGCTGCCGCCGTTTACCAGCGCTTACCCCAGCATCCGCACGTGGACGCCTGGCACGCACGGCCTATTGCCTTGGTGTTCTACTGCCAGATTAGGATCCGCGGCCCCCCCACCCGCTCGGGGGTTTTAGTGGCCGGGATGAGTTGCCCCTAGCTCAAGTTACATTACCCCGGGGCAGAACGCCCAGGGCTATCAATAGTATCGCTCGCCGGCCAACATACCATCTTTCGGGGAGCGCGGAACTAACTGCGCACCTATGACTAAATTTCGGCACAGCTGGACTCTTTCCGCCTATCCCGGGCGTCGGCGGTCATCCAGTTGACATTGCGCGAACGTCGACTCTGGAGGAGTCCCACTTGAACGCAAAAAGCGCTTCGAAGCGCTCCTAGCCACATCGTTAAGGACTCCGTGCAGCCCTCCCTACGCAACCCGACAGATCAGCTAGGAAATAGGGGCCCTTGTCTCACCGCCCGACTCAGGCACTCTCGTGAAGACCCGCGTAGGAGTCTAATCATCGGGGTGTAGAGTAACCGGCCGACCTTTTATTCGCCCAGGCACATCGATACGTGGCGTGATGCGGAAATAACAGTGGAGCCCACAGCAAGTGAAAGTCACCCTCTTACCCAGTAATATTGGCACCAAAGGCGGCACGCTTGCGTAGCCGCCCAGGCCCTCAACCAGGTGCATTGGTTCTCCGCAAACTATATAGGGTAACCAAAGCCCGACGCGCCTCGTGGCGCGCCTCTGATCCGCCACCCGATCGATTACTGACGGGGGAACAACTCTGACTCTGCCCCTGCCTACCCGCCGCGGAACCGCGGCCCATACGACCGAGTCCCAGGGGTCTAGACCACCAAGACCGATCCCCCAAGAGGTTTTGGGCAGACTCCGAATCAGATCATCGGCATTGCCATCCCACACCAGGTCAACCGCACACGGACCTTCAACAGACTTGCAAAGCTAACTGATTATGGCTGCCCCGCAGAGCATGACCGCCACTGGCCTCGTAAGTTTGGCAAGCCAAACCCCTATCCAGCTGCAGCCACCAAGGTTAGTTTCGCGCCACACGCCCGCCCCGACCCTCTCCTGAGGAAGGACGGCCAAGCCAGACTCAGAGAACCCTGCCCGGGGCACGCACCACCGGCCACCAAACACGCGCTCAAAGAGGTACCGGGTCACCCGTCGCTCCATCGCCACGGGAAGAGGGGCTTTCCCTACCTGCCGTCCCACGCCTCGGGCTACGGCAGGGTTTCGGCCCCTCGAAAGGGGCCTAAGTACAAACATAGAAATATGTATTTATTTATGTTTTTTGGGGGGGGAACAAACTTAAACACACGAACATGCAGGGACGGGTTGGGGTTAGGCATGTAGGGTTGGGTTGTGGTTAGGGTTATGGGTCTGGGAGGGGTTATAACAGGGTTGGGAATAGGGTAGGCGGGGAGGGTTGGGGTTAGGGATGGGGAAAAGGGTTAGGGTAGGGGGTGGGGGAGGAGTCCAACTGAACCCCGGCGCATAAACTTCCCAGCCTGGTTTCCGTCTACTACCGACCGTCAGGAGACTACACGTCCGCTTCCGGCCTGGGCGGGCCATACTTGATTGGTCTGTAGAAATCACGGAGGATATGTAACGAATAGGCGAGAGTACGCCTAGCCACCAACTTGGCGAATCGCTTCATCCCTGGTTTCGAGACACCCAGACGCCTGAGTATGTTATCATTGCAACTAGGCCACTTCCCTCTGGCCCCCACAGGGAAGCCAAAGAAAAGCCGCTTTGTCACTCCATCGAGCTTTCTCACTATGTCAGGTGCGCAAGGCCGGTAGTACGCAACCTTCTGGGACCGGGCGGTCTCCAGTGTGTCGGGGGCAAACTCGAAACGTACGGTGACATCCACCACCAGAGCCACTTCCCCTTGGACGAAGACCAGGTCGGGTATCCTTTAAACCCTTACCCGGGAGAGCACGCGCATCTCCTTCTCAACGTCCCATCCTGCCCTGGTGGCTTCTTCTGCCAAGAGATGGCAAATCTTATTGTGCCTGCTGATCCGGCTAGACTGCACAGCAGGGCACTGCCCCAAGATATGCGAGCAGGTCTGAATCTCGCCCTGGCATCGTTGGCAGGGAGGAGGCGGAAGACCCCTGCCCCGCGTCAGCGCCTCTGAGGTCAGATACACATTGGCCCGGAGCTGCAGGGCCGCAACATACTGACCCTCGGTCAGACCCATTTGAGTAGGCCTACCGATCCAGCAGTTGCTGATCCTGTCGCCGTCAAAGCACAACGTGCCCGCCCCCTGGGTAGTTCACCCGCACCAGGCTAGAAACGATTCCCGCTGCCAGTCACACGGGACCGGACATCTCTGCGTCGTGACCGGGCCAGGCCCCGCCAGGAGAACCCCTGCCTCGGCGGAAGGATCCGCCAAGGTCGGTACCTCATCCCCACGGCCACCGGTGCTCAGCCATAGGCGTTCGAACTTGTAAACACTGACAGTGTAGCCAATCGGGTCAGAGGGTCCTCGGACCGGCTTAACTGAAAGACCCGCCGGGCTTGGACACCGGGTATCAGGCGAGAGAGCTTCATTAAGCCAAGGCCGCCATCTCGGGTCCTACTATATATGAGCCCATCAGTTGTCGATGGGTGTAGGTGTAACCACTCCTTAATCGCCTTCCGTATCAGCTGATCCACCCTTTCCATGAGGGTGACCTTCGCAAGACCGTGGTCCAGCTGGTAAAACAGCAAACCGGCAGAGCAGATAGCAAACCGGCAGAGCATCTAAACCTTTTGGGAAGGCTTCAGCGCCGCACGCCAGATGTCACGGATCCACGCACCCATCCGTTCCTCTGGTCCCAGTAGCCCAATCACCTTGCCCGGCTTCAATCCCATCCCGAGATATTTCTCCATCATCTCGGGTCCCGTCAGGCGCAGGGGCTCTCCACAGACCCGCCAGGGGCTGCAGTCGTTCACAACGATCGGGCCTACGCCCTTCGAGAGAAAGAAGCCAAAGCATTTTTTAGGCTGCACGCGCATGCCGTCAGCTGGCAAAAGGACTCCAGGATAGCGACGTTCCTCGACATGCCCACCCACGAACTGCTCACCATCACCAGATCATCGGCAAAAGCTAGTGTCCTTACTAATTGATCTCCCCATGCGAAGCCCTCGTCTCGGCGTTCCAATGTCTGGATTAACGGGTCCAGCGCCACGTTGAAGAGAAGGGGGGACATGGGGTCACCCTGCTTGACCCCCACCTTCATGTCAATCGGCCGTGACAGCTCTGCCCCGACTTTGACTCTGGTCACGCATCCCACGTATGAGTCCCGAATGAGACCCAGTACATGTTCATCTAGTTCCCTCAGCTTGAGAGCACCGAGAATGTGCTCATGAGTCACGGTGTCGAAAGCCTTCGCGAAGTCGACGGAAACCAAAGCCAACGTTGCCAGGCCTTCCCTACTCCACCTCATGATCCCATCTATTATCATGAGGTTCTTAGAGCAGCCAGAGGAGCATGTGAACCCCTTCTGGCGCGGTGACAGCGGGCAGGCGGCGGCCAACCTCAAAGTCATGATCCGCGAGAATAACCTGAGCACTACTGATCCGACCGTGATGGGGCACCAGTTTGATTCCGAAAGTAGGTCGGCCGGATCAGTGGACTTCGAAATCAGGGTCGAGGTGTTTATCTTGAAGGCCTCCGGCAGAACTCCTGAGACGAACCATGCAGTGAAAAGCCGTGCCAGCCGGCATCCCTCCCGGTCCCACTTCACCAAGTCCTGCTGGGTTACCCCGTCGGGACCAGGCGCGGAGCAGTTTTTTATGCGCTGGAGGATTTCACTCACCTCAGAAGCTGAGATCGGGGACCAGAAGAACTGATTCGAGACCAGCCCACAGACGTCAAACTGGCCAAGCCCGCTGAAGGGCTCCACCCCACCTCGCCTCCATCACCGAAGTGACTTCAGCAAGGGGGATGGGGCAGACACCCTCCACCTCCCCGTCAAAGATCCTGACCGCCAGCTTCCGGCGAGCACCGGCGTACATCTTTTGATGCAACCGGAACTCCCTTCGACTAGCGCCCCGTCTCCCATTCAAGGGGGCTGCGGGCTCGCGTACAACGCTGCGAGCCAGACCCAAACCCCAACCCCCAGCTCCTTTTCCCAACTCCCTCAGGAGCTCAAGTGCCAACGACGATACCCAAGCAGGACTTGGGACTGCACCCCTCCACTGCAAGAACATGGGGCCGACCTGGACCTCCTCACACTCGGCCCCCCGACGCGCAACATTTTCAAGGAGCTTAGCTCTAACTCCTTGTCGGGAGGGCGAGGGGTCACTCGCGCTGGACAGCTCCCGGACCAGATCGCTCCAGTCCGGGGCCTTGGCAGCCCCACCAGTTTGGCCATCCTCCAGCAGCCGTCTTATAAGCCTTACCTCATTCGCTGTCTTCCCAGTGGATAGACTGCAGGCGATATCCTTATTCGCCTGGGGAAGGTGTCCAAGAGAACCCGCAAGCGGCCGAGTTCCTCCTTTGTCCACGAGCCAGTGGCACTCCCACGCCGGGCGCGCTTAGTAGTGGGCGCTCTTCCTGTGCTGAGACAAACCCCTGCCGGTCGCGAATAACCGCGGGCAGGATCCACACAGGAGCCCTCCCCCACCACCGGCAGGAGCCGTAATCTCCCCCTGGGACATGGCAGGAGATTGAATGGTGGTTGGCATTGGTTCGCCCGCACAAGGAACACTCGTATGCCACTGGGACCGTATGGTGCTGGATCCGAAAGTGATCGGCCAGACCAGTGACGGTCCCAATGCGCGCTCCACACAGACCGCAGCACAGGTCAAAGAGGGGAAGGCAGACACGCCAAGGAGCCACGACGGCTGTAGACAAGCTAGGGCCCCCCGTGCTAGGGCCCATTGCAGGGACAGTGAAAAGAGGCTGCACCGGCGTCACGTCCGGGGAACTCCCTGTAGGGGCAGGGCGGGATGGACAGCTCACGTGCTGAGGCACTTCCGCCGCGCAGTCCTCCTCGTTGGAAGTGGGGTCAGAAGGCTGGAGGTCGAGGTCTAAGCCCCTGTAGCGTTCAAAGCTACCCTCATCTCCAGAATGCTCCATGCCTGGGCATCCTTCAAAGGGCAGTCACAGGACAGCACCATTCCCTCGGTGAAGTCCCATTCCTCCGGCCGGAACGGCCTGTCCACGCATGTTCCAAATGCGTCCTCCCAATCCTTACACCAATCCAAATAGACAGACCGTCCGGGGCGGGCGTGCGCGTCGTCCGTCAATTCCTGAAAGTCCAAACGGTCCGGGGATTCCCCAGAGGTGTCGACCACTCCTTCCCCAGGTAGAGCACGTTCTATGCCCAAGTGGCCCGTGCTCTGAACCACAAGGGTCTCTTCTACCGGCCCTGATGGTCTGGGGCCCTGTCCTCCCACTCTAGCCTTCTTGCTCGGACGGTCTATTGGTGCAGAAGGAGGATCCCGAAACTTCACTCCTTTCATGGGATCCTCGAGGCGTAGCTCTAGGGTGAGAGGAGCCGCCCCCGACTCCAAGTCACCATGGGGGTCTCGGTGGGCCTCACCGTGCTCCCCCATTGACACGCGGGCGTGACGTGGCTGCGGGATGGTCGGAGCCGTCCCAGACTCCACACCACCGTAAGGGACTCGCTTGGTCCCACCGTGCTCCCCTACTGGCACGAGGCCTTTGATGCCGGAAACCTTCCCGGGCATCATAGTAAGCACTGTAAGTTGCTCTTGATGCCCCCCCACCACAAACTCATGCACCACAAACCACGGGGGGCGGTCCAGTTCATCGTTTGAAATTTTAGCAAAAGCCCCTGACGGAGGTCACCCAGGACCCCACAGCATGCCCTCCCCCCGCCACAGCTCCCGTAAAAGCGGAGGTCTGCGCAGCGAAGAAGGGACAGCCGAGGAGGAACCCGAGGACCCCGCCAGGGGCACATTCAAGAATTGGCCCAGGGAAGGCCCCGACAAGCGTTCTGAGCTCCCCCCATCACCACAGCTTCATGCACCACGCCACCTGGGGGAGTCTCAGTTCAGTGTAAAAAATTTCAGCAAAAAGCCCCTGACGGAGGTCGCCCAGGCTACCACAGCATACCCTCCCCCCGCAACAGCTGCTGTAAGGCCCAGTCTGCGCTGAAGAGAAGGGACGGCCGAGGCGCGCCCAGACGACCCCGCCAGGGGCCTTCACCAAAATACCCAGCTGGAGGCACCACCGCTAGAACTAGCACTGGCCCTTCCCGGGTGACAGCTCACCCCCACTGGAAGACACATTCACAGCCATAACGACCGTACAAGTCAGTAAGGACCATCCAGGACCAAACCTCTCCCTTCCTTGGATGTGGTAGCCGTTTCTCAGGCTCCCTCTCCGGAATCGAACCCTGATTCCCCGTTACCCGTGGTCACCATGGTAGGCACTGAAAGTACCATCGAAAGTTGATAGGGCAGACATTCGAATGAGACGTCACCGCCACGGAGGGCGCGCGACCGGCTCGAGGTTATCTAGAGTCACCACAGCGTCCGGAGCCGGCGGAGACCCCCAAGGGCCGGCCCACCGTCCCCGCATGGGTTTTGGGTCTGATAAATGCACGCATCCCCGCAAGGGTCAGCGCTCGTTGGCATGTATTAGCTCTAGAATTGCCACAGTTATCCAAGTAACGTTGGAGCGATCAAAGGAACCATAACTGAATTAATGAGCCATTCGCAGTTTCACTGTAACGGCCATGTGTACTTAGACTTGCATGGCGGGAGCTATGGTCACACGATGGGCGGGGCCCCCCGCTCGGCTACCGGGGATGGGACTGACCCCCGGTGCTGAAAGAACCGTACACCTGTAAGGTTGGGGCCCTCCTAATGTGGGGGTCGAGAACGCCAAAAGACCAAAACTGATTCTGAGCCCTAAAACTTGTCAGTAGTGTGTGGATAGCATGAAATACAGTTGCTATGAGTCAGTGTGACCTGTTTTAGACTGAAATCTAAGCAGTCATGTAATGTGTGGCATTACAGTAAACATGATATTACTGACTAATAACACACAATTTTATATACCAACACCCTTCCCCCATGCACAAACTATAATGATTAACATACTACATCACTCAGAAGTGATGGGAAAACTTTTTCCCAGAAGTTACAAACAAACCAATGCAATTTCATTGAAAACGCTATTTAGGAGCTTTAAAGCACTTTGATGCATGCACACATGACCCCTTGCTGGTCCCTGAAGCGTATAAACATATCGGTATGTCTGGAACATGTCCTTAGAATGTCCTGTTTGGCTTATTACGTAACAATTAAGTCGTCAGCATTAGCCCACGTGTGTATTATAAACATAACTCTCAATGTTCTGTATATTTTGAGAAAATGTTCCTTTATTATTCATATGAAAACGGTTCAAACTCGGACTTCCGGCTGAACGTTCAAGATGGCGACAGACCTAAAAACTCTTCTGATCAAGTAAAAGAAAAAAACTCCAAAACATGGTACTATTGTACACACAAGACACTATAATAACTTAGTAGTACGAGTGGGAATAAAGGCAAGACAGTTTTGGGAACTAGAGACTAGAGAGAGGAAAAACATGACGGAAGATAATGCTAGCAAGGAGAGAGTGGAATCTACTCGAGAAGAGTTTACCACTGCGAAAGCTATTCATAACCTGAGTGAGAACATACAAGATTTAAAATGTGAACTTAAGCAGGAATTACTGGATTTTAAAAATGACTTCAGAAACAATTTATCAACTTCAAAGACGGAGATGAATCTGAAGTTACAGAATATCACTGGGGATGTACGTAACCAAGGCACAAGGCTAACGGAAGCAGAATAACGGTTAGAGGAACTAGAAACGGCTAACACCGAGCTAAGGGATAGTCCGCTTTACTCTTTTAAACAACAGATAACTTTTCAGGCTAAGATAACGGACCTTGAGAAACACTCGCATCGTAATAAAATCCACAAATATGGCATTGAAGAAGGCAATGAAGACTAAACTAATGCTTGTCAGCAGCATGGATTTGCAAATTCAACGAGCACACCTGTCACTTGGCCCTAAACCCATAGACGAGGCCGTCTCAAGGTCCATTCTGGTTCACTTCCATTCGATATTAAAGACAAGATACTTAAAGCTACCTGGACAAAGAAAATTACGGTAACACTTTATAATAACTACACACAATTCATCATTTATGAAGCATTTGTTACTTTTTATGTAATGGTTTGTCATCATTAGTTATTCTTTGTTCATACATAATTTATTATTAGTAAAGCATGTGTTTACACGCTCAAATGGTTTGTTCATAGTAAATAAGGCTGTCCAAAATTATGTTTATAAATAGAAGTTTGACACGTCGTAAGTATTTCAAAAAACATTTGTAATTGTCCCTTTATTAACAATTAAAAAACTGTTAGTAATGTATTTGTTCAATCATTTGTAAAGCATGGTTCCTGCATTCATTCTAATCAGTAAAGCATTTGAAAATAGTTTATGTCCATAGTAAGCAAACCCATGTAAAATGTTTGAGTGTTTTTTTGTCATCATTAATGAAGGATGCATCAACCTAGCCTGGTCCTAACCAGACTTGTACATTTCATTTGTACATAGAGTCTGGCCTCGCTCCATTGACAAGCGTTGACTTCCTTGTAGGCGGGTACTCTGTTGAAGTTTAAAACTATTGGATCTGCTCAGAGCCACTCTGATCTGCCATGACCGCTAGCGTTCGCCTTAGCCAATTCCTTCACCACTACTGTAACAGAGCTAGTTGCCGTAGCTGGAAAATCTAACTGTTCCCGAACCCCGTGGGGAGGAGGGCCACAACATCATGGCCACCAACAAAACTAGTTTACAGATATTTGGCAGTGTTGCCACAATGGACCAAATGGCTTCGCTCGCATCTTTCTCCGCCACAATTACGGAACTACAACACAAACTAGCGCACAATATCAACATCATCGTTCTCAGCCACTCCCTCTGTTCGCTGATTCGCCAGTAGAAAATCAACCTGGGAAATCTGACTTGCGTACCGAATGGCCAGACCTAGTACAGAAGCAAAATCCAAATTGAGCGGAAGTACATAGGCAGTTGCGGAGCCAAAGGAGTGGCCGGTGTGGCACTGGACACCCCTGATATCGGACTGGCCACTCCAGGTGCCACCCCAAAATGTAATTCGCTATCCCTGTGTCAGAAATATTAATCTATCAAGCATTGCACAGTCAGTCGGTGAACAAGTTTAAGAAAGTGGAGTCTGGGACGGCTCCAACCATCCCGCAGCAACGTCCCGCCCACGTGCCCATGGGGCGCACGGTGTGGCCCAGCGAGACCCCCATGGTGATTTGGAGTCTGAGGCGGCTCTGGTCACCCCGAAGCCACACCTCGAGGATCCGAAGAAGGGTGTGAAATTCAAGGTGGATCCTTCTCCTGCGACATCTGACCGTCCGAGCAAGAAGGCTAGGTTGGGGGGACGGCGGCCTACACCATCGGGGCCTGTAGGAGCGACCCTTGTGGTTCCGGACACGGGCCACTTGGGCATAGAACGTGCCCTACCTGGGGGAGGAGTGGTCGACACCCCTGGGGAACCCCTGGACCTTCACGACTTACAGGAATTGGCGGATGATGCGCGCGCCCCCTCCGGACAGCCTGTCTATGAGAGCTGGTGTAACGATTGGGAAGACGCATTTGGAGCATGCGTGGACAGGCCGTTCCGGCCGGAGGAATGGGACTTCACCAAGGGAATGGTGCTGTCCTGTGACTCTGGTCTGCCCTTTGAAGGATGCCAAGGCGTGTAGCGTCCTGGAGATGAGGGCAGGTTTGAACGCTACAGGGGCTTAGACCTCGACCTCCAGCCTTCTGACCGCTCCTCTGATGAGGAGCACACGGCGGAAGTGCCTCAGCACTTGAGCGGTGCGTCCCGCCCTGCCCCTACAGGGAGTTCCCCGGACGTGACGCCGGTGCGGCCTCTCATTGCTGACCAGGACGATGACCCAGACGAGGGGGTCTCTTCGCGGTGCGTCGCTGCCATCACTCCTTGGCGTGTCTCTCTTCCCCTTACGGACCTGTGCTGCGGTCTTTGTGGAGCGCGCACTGCGACCGTCACTGGGCTGGCCGATCATTTTCGGGTCCGGCATCATACGGTTGCAGTGGCATACGAATGTTCTCTGTGCGGGCGAACCAATGCTAATCACCACCCGATCTCCTGCCACATCCCAAAGTGCCGGGGGGGATCACAGTGCCTGCTGGTGGTGGGGGGGGATTCCCGTGTGGTTCCTGCCCGCGGTCCTTCGAGACCAGCAGAGGGTTGTCCTTGCACAGGAAAAGCGCCCACCTGGATCTTTATCGCCGGGAAAGTTTGGAGAGGGAGCGCGCCCGGCGTGGGAGTGCGGCGGGGGCGTGCCAGTGGAGCAAGGAGGAGATTGGCCGGCTGCGGGATCTCTCCTTAAATAGTGGTCCCCTTCCCGGTGCGGACAAGGTCATCGCTGCGAAGTTGAACACCGGGAAGACAGCGAAGGAGGTGAGGCTGAAAAGACAACAGCTGGAGGATGATGAACGTGGTGGGGCTGACGAGGCCCCGGATTGGAGTAATCTGATCCGGGAGTTGTCCAGCGAGAGCGACCCCTCACCCTCCCGACAAGGAGTCTTGGATCAGCTCCTTAAAAATGTTGCGCGTCGGGAGGCTGAGTGTGAGGAGGTCCAGGTCGGCCCCACGCCCTTGCCATGGGGGAGTGCTATCCCAAGTCCTGCTTGGGTATCGTTGTCGGCACTTGAGCTGCTTAGGGAGTTGGGCAAGGGTCCGGAGGGTGCAGGTTTTGGGCGGCCGCGTGGCGTCGAACGCGAGGGCACAGCCTCTTCCGGGGGGAGATCGGCCGACAGACAAAGGGAGTTTCGCCTACATCAAGAGATGTACCGTGGAGCTCGCCAGAAGCTGGCGGCCAGGATCCTTGATGGGGAGGTGGGGGGCACCTGCCCTGTCCCTCTGGCTGAAATCACTCCTGTGATGGAGGCCAGGTGGGGTGGGGTGGAGCCTTTCAGTGGGCTCGGTCAGTTCGGGGTCGGCGAGTCCATCTCGAATCAGTTCTTCTGGTCCCCGATCTCGGCTTCTGACGTCAGTGAAAACCTCCTTCGCATGAAAAATAGCTCCGCGCCCGGCCCTGACGGCGTGACTAAGCAGGACTTGGTCAGTTGGAATCGGAGTGGATGCCGGCTGGCGCGGCTGTTCACCGCGTGGCTTGTCGCTGGGGTTCTGCCGGAGGTCTTTAAGATGAACATATCGACACTGATTCCCAAATCCACTGTTCCGGCCGACCTGCTTTCGGTATCAAACTGGCGCCCCATCACGGTCGGTTCAGTAGTGCTGCGGTTATTCTCGCGGATAATGACTCTGCGGTTGGCCGCCGCCTGCCCATTGTCCCCGCGCCAGAAAGGATATACGTGTTCCTCTGACTGTTCCGAGAACCTGATGATATTAGATGGGATCATCAGGCGGAGCAGGGAAGGCCAAGCAAAGCTGGCTTTGGTATCCGTCGATTTCGCGAAGGCCTTCGATACCGTGGCTCATGAGCACATCCTCGGTGCTCTGAGGCGAAAGGGACTAGACGAGCACGTGTTGGGTCTCATCCGGGACTCTTATGTGGGCTGCGCGACCAGAGTCAGAGGTGGGGACGGTGTTTCCCACCCGATTGACATGAAGGTGGGAGTCAAACAGGGTGACCCCATGAGCCCCCTTCTCTTCAACGTGGCGCTGGACCCGTTAATCCAGACTCTTGAGTGCCGAGGCGAGGGCTTCGCATGGGGAGACCAGTCAGTGACGACACTTGCTTTCGCTGACGATCTGGTGTTGGTAAGTTGTTCGTGGGAAGGCATGTCGAAGAACATCGCTATCTGACGGCTTGTTGTACAGCAGATCCCGCGACGGCGGCCTTGGCGTGGCGAAGCTGGCCCGCTTGATACCCGGTGTCCA